>NC_139482.1:108841210-114378710 GCF_008360975.1 Lichenostomus cassidix | reverse complement strand
TTCAGGAGTGAAATCTTAAAGAAAGTGTGCTCTTTTACATAATTCTGTTAACATTGAAAATTATGATTGTTTTAAATTAATAATATAATTGTCAGCACATTCTCCTTCTTGAAAACAGAATTCATCTGGTGCAGGAAAATTAATGTTTTGCTTGGGGCTTTGCCCTTTAACTAATGTAAATTAGAGAAATTGATTAACACAGTACAAAAAAGTTATACCTTCCCCTGTAATACATTTTTGATGGCTGTTGCTTGATAAATTAGTATATTGTGTGTTTTTAAATGAATATGATTTATTGCTGTTGTCTACCATATGAAGAAACAAAAAAAAAATTGTTTTCAGGATCATTGACTTGAACATATCAATGGCACTGTTGGACAATTCTTGCTGAGTGTTAAGATGATTTATGTAACAGACCGAAGGTTTCCACAGTAATGCATTACAGTCTCAAGCTATCAAGCCTTGTTCATGCAGAGACAAAAGCAGCTGAAAAACACTTGCTTCTGAAGGTCCTCCATTTAGAAATTAGAGATAAGGTTGATCCTATTAAAACTCCTGGAAATATCCACTGTCAAATATATTATCCTAACTTTCAAATGGGCATAAGGTACGTTGCTGTTTCCCCACTTCTAATGAGCTCATTGTTTTTACATTACTCTCAATTCATAAGTGTTTCAGTTATGTAACAATGTGTTCAATAATAGAAGAGGAGACAGCCTGAAGCATCTATCTTTTAAAAACTGGCCTCTTTCCACAGTTCAGATGCAGAAGCCTTGGTGCAAATGAAAAATTAAGACACGCTCTACATAGTTGGCAGTACCATTCATATCATTTAAATTAAATATCTATAGGCAATTTCCCAATTTTTAAGGAACTGTTGGTAATACGAGATTCTGTCGAGTAAATGCATGGTGACTGATGCAACCACTGAGCACACGAATTAGACTTGCTTAGTGTATGTTGTCTTCTGTGCTGTCACATAGTTATAGTTCTACTCTTCCCAGAGGGATTTACATTGGATGTTTGAAAGCTTGCTGCCTCTTGTGGTCAGTCTGTTTGAGCAAACTCCTTTGATTTGCCTTCTCTATTACTTTTTAAAGTTCTATTAAAATTATTTTGAAACATAAGTAAGTTTTGCTGGCCCATATGCAGTTATCACTTGAGAGTACTTAAGGAAGGGAGCCGTATTTGTATTTCCTGCAAGCATTTCCCTTATTGTCCTGATGAGTAACCTCAAAAATAAATACTAGATATTTTTTTTGTGTTTGTGTTATCAGCACAGCAGGATGCATAGCCCTAATTTATGTGTTGCCAAAGTAAAGAACTGACTTCTGACATACAGTTCCTCTCCATATCCCAGTTTTTCCCCTCCTTCCATAGGTTGTTGCCCGATTTGGTCAGGCTAAGTGGCGTAAAAGGTAAATTGATGAGGACCAGTGGGGTCTCATAAACAAAATCTTAGTCTTGGGTTGGACAGTAAATTAGGGTTAAGTGTTCATATCATTTTATTCTGGCAAGCTTTTCTCATAAACTTATATGCCAGGGCAGCATACAGATAATGAAGTCTCTTGATCTCAGAGTGGGCATCTCAATCACCTGTTTTGTGAAGTTTCCATCATTTCAAGCAGAAATGTCACAAATATTTCACCAGAAACATGGAATATTGTCCTTTAGATTTGGGAAGACATTCTTACTTGAAAAATCTCTTTCTTAACTTTTTGTCTATAGGTATCTCAGATTTAAGGATTATCAGTTCTGAGGTTCCCACTGTGTAAATTCCATCTGAACTAGACTGAAATCTGTTTATAATAAACACAGATGTAATGAAAATACTCTTTATAATAAAGAAAAATTTAAGCCTGTGTCCATTCAGTGATGTGCAATTGGTTTAATGGTGTTAATTTGCAGAGGGCTTTCTCTCTGGAATGTAATAAAGGCCTAGGAAGCCTAGTTTAGGCTCCCCTTAAACTGAAGAGCTGATTAACACCTCATCCACTCCTATACTCATGAGATGAAAGTTAAATTACTGGCAAAGTTCCTAGTAGCTCTGTGGTAAAGAAAATACAGCATTTCTGCTACTTTTTTTGTTTGGTTGGTTGTTTTTCTGTTTTTTTTTCCTTTGGTTATTCAGAAGTGAAAAGGGTGAACTCGCTAATGTTTTTGTGGCCAGTAGAATAAAAAGGAACTATTCCATGTGTTTCTGAATAAAGTCCTACCGATAGGAAAACCAACTATGAAGAAAGAACCCTTGGAGTGGAGAGAAAAGTCCCTAACCTTCCCCATTCCCAAGAAAAGCCTAAAAGAGCTGAAGCTACAGGCCACCATTTATTATTAATACGTATGAGCTGCAATCATGAATTCTAATTGGATACAGGGAATACAGCCTTCCCTGATGCTTTGGATGCTAGATAACTACTTTCACTAGAAAATCCAGATAAATGGCTTGTGTTGGAAGAAGTGGTTCTCTAAGGAAGCCCAGGGTCTGGTACAAGATGATGACTGGCCTGGGGGTGGGAGTTACTGCTGCAGGGATAAGCTCAAGCCTGGCCTTTTGCTAAAGTTCCCTAAAATTTCCCTTTACAGAAGAAGGTAACAATACAGTGTTCCAGGAGAGCCTATTGCTAGCAGTGGATCAGTTGCATCAAGGGGAACCCAGATGGTTCCTAAAATAAGTTTTCCAACAGCAAGGGGAGAGGTGGCAGGAAAGTAGGAGTGGGTGTTTGAAGCTTGTAGCTGCTATTCACAGGACAAGCACATGTCCCATTCCTCACGCCTTTCCTCCAGGCACAGTTGCAACAGCCTTGTTCCTGGGATATGTTGGGCTTGCTGCAGATGTATCTAGGAATTTTGGGTTTTGATATGCCAGTGTGCCAAGTCATTACAAGCATCTGAACCATGCTCCTGGATGAGACAAATGAGTACCAGCAAATCACTGTTGAAGTAACTTCTCTGAGGAAGTTATGTCTGTATGCATTACATGCACACAATACTGAGCGTGGAAATACCAAACTAGCTGAAAATGTAAGGTGAATAGGGTGCTCTGCAAATGCTTTCAAATATCTGTCCATACTATTAGCATATAGCTTGGATTCTGCCTAGCTTTATTGAAACAGTGCAATAGTTTATGTCTTAAGAAAAAATTAAAATTATAGGAAATACTATCATTGAATTATATGTTGTTTGGTGTGTTACTACTGCCTTGGCTGTTCTAGTCCTATGTTTGAGTGTAGTGGCCAATGATATTGTAGGTGATGTGGGATCAAATACAGTCTTAACTGGCTCCCAAGCAACAACCATGGTGTGATTTTTAAAAAGAATTAATCAGAGAACAACCATTTATTTAAAATGCTTAGCCCACATAATATATATAACCTTGTTATATACTTACACATGACACAACATGGATTGTGAAGCTGCTAGGATTTTATACTTCCTTCCTAATAAGTGAAGCTAATGTCCCAGTGGCAGTTCAATTGCTTCCACCATTTTTGAAGTATTAATAGTTAAAGACAGATTTGAAACACAAAAAATCAAAAGGAAAACCTGGTCTATCCACATGTGACATGCAAAAAGAGGTGTACAAAGAAGCAGATATGCTAAATGCCTCCAATAGCCTGATAATATTCGATTTAGGAATATTTGCTTTTAGTAGCAAACTTAAGTCTCACTGGACAGTGCAAGAGAGAGAAAACAGATGTTAACACTTTGTACCTGCAAAATCATGGGAGAGAAAACTCTTTTGAGGCCATAAGTCATTTGGGTCAGTAGAAAAGACACTGTTGAACATAAATGTCATCTTTTCACAGCTAATAAATCCCTCCTTGTAGCTGTAGGCTACTTGGATCCAAGCTCACCAGAATTACAGTTGCCAAATCTAAGTGTACCTGCAGGGATCGTTCTGGTCCAGGAGAACATTATGGATGTTTCCCTTCCTTCATTTCTGTTCCTTGCTGTTCCTTGCTGTTTTGTTATTGTGGTATTAGACCTTAAACTCACATAGATATCTTTCTCTTCAACATGGATTTTATATAATAGTAATTAGCAACCAGCTAGTATATGCATTGTCCCAGACACTTTTGTTTGGTTTTGAAAAGTTTATACATTGTTGTTGAGTAAATGTGGTGTTCTCTTTGCCATGTTTAAGCCTTCTCTCCATTTAGTAAGGGTCTATTTTTACTATATTGCCCCTTGGAGATGTTTCCACTGACGGCTGCATCATGGCTTCTAAAAGTTGGAGCAAATGCCACTTAGAGAGGTCTGTAGACTAACAGCAGCTTCCCACTAAGGAGAGAACAGGGGCAAAGGGAGAGCAAACTCCTGTGCCGGAGGTGAGAAACACAGCTGGAATGCACGGGTAGAATCAAAGTCCTCACACATAACAGTGATGGTATCACTGTCAAACCCTTTCGTCTCCCTGTTCTGTTGTTTTCATTCTTTGGGATTTTACTTTGGCCTTTCCAGTCTAGACTTTCTGTTTTATTTCATATTAAGATATTTGGTAACAGAGATTTAAAACCTTGTTGGGAAAAAACAAAGCAACCAAAACCATGGCAATTAGAGGAGGTTTTTCTGCGTTCAGCAGCTCACTGAAAACATTTAATATTGTTTGGTTTTGGTCTGATTTAAGTTTATATATACATGCTTGTACAGAGGAGAGTAACCTCAGGCATCAGGAGGACATTATTACTATGATGACTAATGAAAAACCCCATTGTTTATAATTAGTCATTGATTCTTCCCTTGTCCTTCTGCATGAATTCATACCATACTGTCCTCCATTTGGAAACTCATATTGGGGAAAACATTTTCTTCCAATAGCTGCTCCTTGAAATTGTGCCCTCATATTCATGCTTTTTGGTGGTACTTTTCAGGAGCAGAATGTATTTAAATCCTTGCATTTCCAGAATTAACAAAAGCAGTACTCAGATCAGGACTGCTGTGCTGAAGAGGAGCAGGAAGGGTGGGAGTAGTCTCTGTGCTATAAATCTCCTGACTGTGGGCATGGGATGTGCAAAGACTTCGCAAAGGAGTTGGCTGTTCTCAGAAAAGCAGAGCAGGCTTTCAGGCTGAACCATTGCCACTGATCTCTTTAACTCTTTATTAAGCTCACATTTACCTTTTAAGAAATACAACCATACCCACCCTGTCCCACAAATGAGCCTACCTGCTGTACAAAAACTGCAGATAAATAATAGCAATTATCCACCTTGGTGCATTAATCTGACTTTGCCTGTGGCTTTTCCTTGGATAAGATTGAGTTGGATGACTTAATGGCAGCAGACAACAAAAGACTAACAGTTGCTTGGTGGAGTTACTAATTCAGATAACTGACAAAATGTATGTATAATTGAGTTGCTAGATTAAGAAAGAAAAACATTAGATTTTTTTAGACTCCTTAAATGTATTTTTATAAACACAAAATATACTTATACTAAGCATGTACTGTTTCTTTTTCTTTGTAGCAGAAAATGCCTGGCACTCCCATAAGCATAAAAGTGATATCTTTCTTCACTATGTAATTCTTGGTCTGAGTAGCAGGGAGTCATATGAACCATTTTGCGCCAATATTAATTTTATAAATTGCGTTCCCTTTTCCACAATTCTCATGAAAAAGGTATTCAGCAAGGTGAACAGTCTTGGAAAATTTTAATAGGACCCCTGAAATCTGTTTGAATTCACCTTCTTTTAAAAAAAATAAATATTTCTAATGGAAGCTGTAAAAGTATCATAGATTCTTATGCCTTAGAGGCATTTTTTTCTCTGTACATAATGGTGAAACTTCACTCGTATAATATATGGGTCTTTAAAATATTCTCTTTGTTAAATTTTAGATTGTGCTTAGAAGTATGTGAGTTGGGCTCTTTTTGTTTGTTTTGTATGAGTTTTATTATTATTATTATTGACCAGTGCTCATATGATTTTCATAACACTTTCCATTTGTTTTTTTTTTCCAGTCTTTTCCTGGCCCAAGTCTTGAAAGTGAAGATTTTAACATACCTCCTATAACTCCTCCATCATTGCCTGACCACTCCCTGGTGCACTTGAATGAGATAGAGTCTGGGTACCACTCTCTGTGTCATCCCATGAACCACAATGGCCTCCTTCCATTCCACCCCCAAAATATGGATCTACCTGAAATTACAGTTTCCAACATGCTTGGCCAAGATGGGACACTGCTTTCCAATTCCCTCTCTGTGGTAAGCACTTCTAATCTTTCCCTTCTATTGTAAGGGCAAAGTCATGGCAATAAAGACCTGTTTGAAATCCTTCAAGGGGGCCAACTCCTGCACTGCTCAAATTTTGGAGTGTGTTGGCCTGGCTCTGGGTGCTAGAGAATTCCCTGTGTCAAATCCTCCCTCCCCCCCGGTGGAGGTGGTGGGGGATTTCCAGCTGAGTTCCTCAAAGCCAGGATGTTACCTTCTGCCGCTTTGCATAGAAGTGCTCCTGCATTACAGGGATGTTAATAATGACAAAAAGAGGCTCAAGGCTCTGACTTCTGCTGGAGCAGGGTTTGGATCCAGATGGCCGTTGTTCTGTATTTGTCTGATGAGGCTTTTTCCATTCTCATTTGCATGTGCTGAGAGATGTACAAAAATTTAATATCTCCTTTCTTGTTTACCGCACGTTTGGAAAACAGCAAATGTTATTTCTGATTCTAGGCCAAATCTTACAGCCTTTTTACAGTTCCCAGTCCTTAGCCAGCCAGAATCCAATTGAAATAACTGGACAACTTGCTTATAAAGTCTGTCAGATAGTCATTATGGTCATAATCTTGTGAAGCTTGATATTGTAAATCACTTCTTTGAATGTTAAATTGCTTGCAACAACTGCAAAGCTACTTTACATGTTACATTTTCAAGTGGGCTCTACAATTAATTAGTATACTTCTTGCATAGCAGCTCCAGACAAGATTATTTCACATTTATGTACAATTTTAACCCAAAGACTTAAAAATCCCATGGGAGAGAGTAGAGCCTGACATTGTGTGCCTCCCACTTCACTTAAAGCACTGGGCAGTGGTGTGCCCAGGAGCACCAGATGAGGTGACCAGGAGCAGCAGATCCCAATAGCCAAAGTTCAGGATCTGTTGTTCCTAGAGATAGAGGGTCTGGGCTTCTCACCAAAAGTTCTTCATTTAGGGCCTGAGGCTGTTTAGGGCTCCCAGCTTGCTAGCTCCCTGCCACATTATCTAAAACACATAAATCAGTCCTGGGAACCTGAGAGCTGACACAACATATGAAGGTTTGGGGAGTGAGGGGTATAAGCTCATCTCCCCATCAGCCCCTCAGACTAACAGCCCCAGAGCCAGGGGCCATGGTGGCTGTAACAGAGTTAGTTTACAACAAAAATCTGCCTTGTCACAGGGCTTCATTGCAACTTAATTAAAATAAAGCTACCTTGATTTTGAGGAGCTCTGCATTCCCTCTGAGGATGTCCAACAAGCAGAGAGCACAAGTCTTGGCTTCTTATGTGTTGCACAGTGGTTATTGATTTATTAGGATGTTGCACACTTTGTGTTTGAGGTCAGAATCTGACCCCAGGGTTATGTTCAAAAATGCAAGGAGTGGGGGAGAGGCAGATTTATATAGAGAAATATAAATATACTCTATGGAAAGATTCTGTATTTTCCTTGCTTGTCTACAAAGCTGATTGCATGCATTAAAGAGCATGAGTGAACTCTTTTGTGGGGTTCTGAGAATGAGAGCTATGAAAGGACTTGAAAAAGTAAGAGAAATGCTTGACACTCTAGTCAAGACAGACAGTATTTCATTGAATTGACCTCTTTTGAGCCATGGTTATGGCTCAGAACTATGCATTCTTTTAAGCTGTGATGTTTCACATTAACCTTTTGCAACAAGCTCTGAACAAAGGGCCTTGAGAGTTCGTAGATCATCACAGTGAATTATTGCATCGAAGGCAAATACAAAAAAGCTGAATAATATAACTAGGCAATTTTGCTATTGGAACTTAGGGAAGATCAGAAGAGATGAAAATCAGATGTCAAGAAAATACGTGCTAAATTTTGACAGTAATTTCTGAGGATTTGTTCAATAAATAAAGCATGATCCCTCAAGTGTCACACGCTAAGTCAACTGTTATCCCTAACATGCCTGCCCTTTTTGCACAAGAGGGCCTCTTACCTAGCAATAGTTTTAACTCAAGCTGGCTTCTCTGTGCAGGGGATGAAGCTACAGCTCATGTTAGTACAACTGGTAGGATGTTAACACCTCGATTTCATACAGTTCAAACACTGTTTGGCAGTATAGCTCCTCTGATTTGAATTTGATAACTTGAGAGAAATTAACTTGAGGGAAATAATTTAACTCTTCAGTGAATTCAGTGACTTCTTCGGTGAATGGAATGACCCCATTGTTCTTTTGGCTTAGCACTGATGAAAAAACCCAGATGTTTTGTAGAGTTAACATTCTTTACTTAGTTTTGAAGCTGTTCTTTATAATCCAGAACTTTCAACATATTTTCTTCAATATGACTCTTTTCTTGTTTTATTATTACTCATGTATTACTCATCTCTAAGTTTCCTTTTTACTATCTCATCAAACTCTGATCCATTTAACATGTTCTTGTCTAAATCACTCTATATTGCCTCATATAGAACATAATTTGTAAGTTTCTCAAATCTATCTGAACCCTTGGTACCATATAATTTCTAGTATATCAAGTACCGCTTAGTGTATTTGGAAACCATGTGTCTCACTTCATTTTTCAGGGCATTAATGGGTATTTTTAGAAAAAATATTCTTAGAAGCAAATCTGTTGGCTGTTCTCTATCCCTAATTAATTTCACATCTTCAGCAAATTTTACTTACATTGGGACAAATTCAGCTGCATTGCAATGTGCCTCTGATTGAATTTGGTTATTTTTTTCTTTACTTTGAACGTCCTTCTTTTTAGCCAGTTTTTAACCCATGTTGGTATTTTAGCAATATTACCTTCTTTTTTGTCTGTATTAGAACTCCTGAGTATTTTTCAGTTTGTGCTTTCATAGCCAAAGCATCAATTAATGCTAACCAAATGTGAGAAAGGAATCTCAATGAGCTTAGAAGCAGTTGGAAAATAGTTCATACACTAAGTATGGTGTTTTTCTTCCATCTCAACTACCAGGTGTTTTTTCAAATGAGGATTTCTGTGATTTTGGACAGACTGAAAATTGAGGATGCATACTTCCTAAAAACCCTTCAAATCTCCCCCCATCAGAAGTCCCTGTTTCACACTGTGCAGTACTCCCTCCAAGCTGCAGATGAAATCCCTTTGAGTAAGGATGGCAGGATTTACCCCAATCTCTGTAAGAATTCTCCTCTCTGGTAGTGCTTAAACACACACAATAAGAGTCCACTACCAGCTCAGTGAATTCATATTAAGGATCAGCTTCTTACAGATTTTTTACACTGTGGGAATTCTTTCTAAAAAAATTTTACAATGCTGGGAGATGAAAATTTCTCTTTGCCATTGACTGCGTCTTATACTTCAATTTGGAATTAGCCTTCTTTGAAGTGCTTTTGATTGATTGGACTATCTTAGTGTATACCCACTGTTAAAAAAAAATCAAACAACAAAACTACTAAAATTTTTCCTTCTCATTATTCTGCTGTCAGTTCACATATTTACTTCTATGTTTGTGTATTTCTGTTTTTCTTCTTCGTTGACATACCGACATATACACATGCACATGAACACTAATTTATATCATGCTGTCACATACAGATTTCTTTATATCTCATTATATCTGGATATCAGGGGTTCAGAAGTCTACAGAATTTGTGCACAATGTGAGTCATGGTGGTATTAACGCACGGTCCAGCCCCAGCATGGGAGCTCTCTAAAATCCTCTTTCAAAATGGACATGACTTCTATTCCTGCTTCTTAATTGGATCCAATTTCATATAGATAGAACTGATTGTTTCTTGAAAATGTACTTATAGTCCTGTAAACATGTTTGTTTCTCTATAATGGAATAGGGATCCCTTCCTGGTTTCCAACCAGCTGAACCCCTGTGTGGGTTTGATTTGGTTCTTGTTGGGGCTTAACCTGCCAGCCTTTTTCTGTTGGTGAGAGTTTTCCTGAAATATCCCAAAGGATATTTTCAAGAACCACAAATTAGCCTTCTAACATTTTCCAAAAAATGCTTGTTATATGAGAACGTGTATTTATCTGTAAAAATGCTTTTGGATGTGTTTTATAAAATGAGATTTTCTGTGTATCAATAAAATTATAGACATTTCAGCTTCTTTAGTATATCCTGTAGGTGACTGGTTTTTCTGCAAGAAACCAGGGTTAAAAATCACAGTGCTGTTTTTACATAGTGGGGGAAAAAACCCAACCTATTTTTGGAATGCTTTCATTTGTAATCTTCTGCTGATCTTTTTGAAAATGTGGCTCGTGATGGTATACTATAGAAAATTTACAAGAAAGAAATAAAAGATTTCAGTTTCTTGAAATGCTTCAGATTTCTGGGGTTTAAGTTTTAAGTGGAAAAGATGTTAAAAGACAATAAAATCAGTGGGTTGATTTCCCAAATGCTCTACTTTTGCTGGCAACAAAAGCCAGCATAATGTATATACTTAGGTTTATTGTAATTTTTAGTATATAGTAAAGGCACACTTTGAATTCAAAGGCCACTGTACAACTGTTTTGACAACCACCACATCAGTAGGTAATGTGCAGGACATATGAAACTGAAGCAAAAATGTTTCTTTAGGTCTATAGGGAGTGCAGTACATCAAGGAATTCAGATATATTAAAGCAGCATGAATTTCTAATATGTTGCTCTTATGGAAAAGACCACTGGCATATTGAATAATGCTGCTTTCAAAGCAGAGCAGAAAATGTGATTACAGACAATTTCATTGCTGTTTTTAAAATAAATATTTTTTAAATCTTGAGGTGTTTTATTTCATGTAATGCATAAAATATGTAACAGTGTGCTAGAGCTAAAGATCTTCTAGGTCACGGAAGAGTAGATGATGTCAGCTATAATTATTCAGATGTGGAATAACAGAAGCATTAGTTTAAAATAAAATGCATGTCACAAAGGCCCATGTCCTTATATAAAAAAAAGGCAATAAAAAAGCTGCTTTTTTTTGCACACTTAGACAGAAGAATAAAGGCAATGAATAATTATTTGACATTATGCCCCATTTCATCAAAGCCTGAAAAATTACAATATATCTTTTCATTAATTATATTTTTTAGATATGCAACCCATGAGAGAGTAATATCTTAAACAAAATGTGGCATTGTATAACAGGGAAGAAAGCAGACAGCTACTTTTTCTTTTTTTTCCATTTTTCATCTCAGGTAGAATGAAGCTAGTATTTCTTATTCACAGTACAGTTGCTAATAAATCCAATAAAGGAGACTGTCATTGTTGTACCTGGGATGCATTTAAGAGATAATGTTTTACTAGTTTCATATATGTTAGTTTAAATTCAGTACTCGTGACTCATCTTGAGGCTGACCTATACAGCTGATTCTTTTTTCTTGCACCTTTGAGCGTTAGTGCAAACTACTGAGTCAAACAGAAATTCATTATTTCTGATGGACAAGATGAATAACTTTCATAACAAAAAAAAAAAAAAAGACTTTTGTCTCCTAACCTAAGTGTTGAGATTTGAATCATGTTTGGATACTTTTTTCTAGCTTGTATTGCATGCCAGTGGTAGCAGCTACATTTTGTCTCTGGTGAATACTTCGCATTTGTGCCTCATTACCAGTCTCTGGTCTTCAGTTTACATCAAAATTTACTGTTATGCTACACAGACCTGCTGCCACCCCAAATTTTATTGCAGTGAGTTATTGCCATCAGAACCACCAAATCATAAAGCTAAGGTCATGGAACATCTTGTGTAAAGTTGTTTGTTTTTTTTCTCTTATTAAGCAACTTCATATTCTTTGTATTCTTGTAGGACATTTTTCTTTTTTCTAAAAAAAACTGAACAAAACAAAACAAAACAAAAAACCAAAACAATAAAACCCCGCAACAACAACAAAACCACCATATTTTCCAAGCTGGCTTTTTTTCTCACTGAAATAAGCTTTGTGTGGAAAACGGTTGCAATAGTTAATGTATGTTTTGTCAAATAGCCTAACCAGCTGATGTCCGTTAGCATAACTTTATTGTCTCGAGTAGAATTATGATGACTTATTCTTTCAAGGGCTATGGGACATCATTTTTATCTTTCCTTTCTGCTGATGTCTGCTTCACTCTTTTGTCATCAGAAAGACAACAGAAAGGATATGTAGAGGAGCTGATTAAGATGTAATTTGATCAAGGTTTTATAAATACCTGAATATTGCATATCTGCGACTAGAAGGCTCTTTACCATGCTACAACAATATCTGATGTCAGAAATTACAGCTGTATAAAATGAGAGTGGAAACAAAGTGTGCATTTTTAGCAGTGATATAGATATGCCATTTAGCTACAGTGTACTGTGGGAGGTGGTTTGTTCTCTGTGCCTGAGAATTAAATTCAAATGGGGCATCTCTCAAAAAAGATGTGCTCTGTCTGCAGCTGGACGTATAGACCCCACACTACAGCAGGGGGACCAGAACATTCCCATGGGTCACATCGTTCCTGGGGAGCTCTCAGCAGTGGGCATCAGTCCATGCATTCATGGCAGGAGCAATGTTGCTGATACCACCTCAGCTGGTAGCACCTCTACAGGTTTTCTCCCCCAACAGAATATCAAGAGAATTCTCTGGTATTCTCCTGAGAGAATAGCAGAGTCAAAGAAAGCACTCTGTGGGTGCATGCTATTGATGGGCCCCACCTTCTTCAGGTCAGCTGGGACAAGGACTCCTGTGAAAGTATTTGTGGAGCTTTTTTTTCTAGTCTTAAAGTAGTATCTGGTAAAGTTATACTTTCTCTCTCTAAGTACTGAGAGCTTACCTTAAAGATAGATCAAGTAAATATTTGCACATAACCATAGAAAAATATTTGTACATCAATGACCAGAACTCTATTTATAATAATTCCAGGTCTCATTTTTAAAATTGAAAATGAAGCTGTTGATTTGATGTCAGTTGGGAAATACAGTGTTCTGTTTGTTTGAGTGTGGTTGTTGAGACTCCATGAGGCTCACATATTTCACAAACTCAGTCAGAAAACAACTTCAGTATAATTTCAGGAAGAAATAACATGGTGGCGTATATTTTATTTTTGAAAACAGCCTTCTATAGAAAATGCTTTAGTGAACTTTTTTCACAGTGGATACCCATTGTATGATAGGAATTTATTTGCTACATGAAAAAAGTAAGAAAAATAAATAAGTTTAGTTGAATTAATTATTGTTTCTTAGACTTTAACCAGATAAGCATAAACTAAGACATGATGAATGTGGTGCAGAGAGAAAGTCTTCAGTTGTGGGTGGAAGATTATACAACACCTCACATGTGAAGTACTCACAGGAGTGATTAATGCATAAGTAGCATCATAGCTGCAAGTGTCAAACAAAACAGATAATAGAGTATGCAAATAGAGGAAACATAACTCTCAGAAAATGTCAGAAATTCAGGGTTTCAGCAGCAGAGATTGTTGACTTTAATCTGCTGCTTTTAACATTGCATGTAGTTGTCGAGAACAGCATGATAATGAAATGTTTCTGAAGACTCACACTTTGGCAAAAAAGAATCTTAGTGATCTTAAGTCCTGTAGATGGAATAGAAGTGAAATGTCTTTCTCAAAAACTGTGAACATGCTTTTATGAAGACAAAAAGGAAGGAGAAGCCCACAGTGCAGATGAAAGGGAGGGCTTTGTGCATCAGGTGGAGTAGCCTCTATTTCCACCTGCTTCATCATCTAAATGCATGAATTTGCATTCCTTGAAACTCAGAAGCAACTGAGAAAACAGCACATCCCTTGTGGATATGTACTGCACTCACCATCTCATCCTGTTCTGTTCGGTAGCAGAAGGTTGTGTGGACAAAAGCAGCCCCACTGCAGAATGTGCTGTTGTCACTCAAGGTGCCATGAGCAGGTTGGGAGGTCAGCTGTGCTCCATGGCTCTGCTGAAGGCTGGACACCAGCAACCCCAAACTGTGTGCTGGTGTCACCTGCTGGAGCGTGGATTCTCCTCCTTAAATCTTGCATATGGAGAGTCATAGGTGTTTAGCAAATTTTTTTCTTTATTTTGAGGGCAAAAGCACATTCTTGGCTTTCCTGGTTTTTCCAAGTTGAAGGAATTTAAATGGTCCCGTTAATAGTCTCATGGGTTTTTATCTGTTTTAGCAGTTTTTACAGAGTTTTAAGTATCGTTGTTTGAGTTTAACAGTGACTTTTTACAGGAGGAATGGAAGAAAAATATTTTACATGGTAGTGTTTTGACATTGGAAGAAATAATCAAGAGTGAAAAATGACTATTTTGTTATTTTTATCCCTTTTTCTTTCACCAGGCAATTAAGAAATGCTTAAAGTGTAAGGATGTCCACTCTTCCCTAGTCCTTCCAATAACACAAAGTCATTTTAGATTGATGTTTACCCCTCTGCTCCCCTTCCCCCTCCTCTTCATTTATACAAAGTCTGTACTGATGCTCTATGTAAATGCCATGTTGGGATTCCCTGTGGGCAGCATGTAAGTCCTTAACCTCCACTGCTGCTGTGATGTTGTACTTCAGCCACAAGCATGTGACTCAGGATCTCTGTAGCCTCTCACACCTTTGAACTGCACTTTTGACATATTGTACATGCTGTTGCCTCTATATTTGAACACTAAAGATATGAAAATTAATGTCCTTAATTCATTTTCTGTGCATATCATGGATGCATGCAGTCAAAGAAAGGTCTTAAGGTATATAGTTGCAGCAAGAAGCATTATGGAGTGAGGAACACCTCTAAGGCATGCTTATGCATATCTTGCAGCTATAAAATCTCCAAAATGAACGCTTTTCCTCTTTCAAGCAACATGCAGGGACATGGAACAGTCAAAGGAGATGTTATAGGTGTTGACTGGCCCTCTGTGTGCCATATATGGTCGTTTATATGTCTGCATATGTGTATTTAAGTGTGTATCACACTGTTAATAACTGCAGCCCTCTGCTGGAAAGGGAGTGAAACAGACAGGATGTAGCGTTTGCAACATCCTCCTTCTCCCCAGATTGTGGATCCACGTTGTTGTTAAACAGACACCGAAACTAGAGCCAAATTATTAAAGTAGATGCAACAGATTTAATTAATGCACTGCACATGGCTGCATTATGTAATATTTTTACCAAATTCCTGGGTTATAAGTGAGGTTACAGTGACTGACTGACTTTAATGATGAGTTATGAGTACTTTTGCTAATTGAGTTAATGAAGGAAGTAGCCTAGTTGCCAAAGAGGTGGCATACCTAATGGATAACAAAATGAAACAACTCCATGCCCTATCTTCAAAATTCTGCTTCCTAACAGTAATGATATTGGGCTATTGGTGCCTTCACTTCATCCTTACAAAAAATTATCTAAACTGAAAAAGCCTTTAGAACTAAATATTCTGGTCTTTTAACATTAAAAAAAAATGGCCTACTCATGGAGTATTTACATGGTCATGCCCTAGATGTGAATGCAATGCTTTTTTATTTGGAGATGGGACTTCCTTCTAATATACTTTAAGATTACCTTCATTCACACATAAAAATTTCAGAGATTATCTCAGTAACTAAGCTTCAGTTTCCTACACATGCCCTAAGACTCAAGTGGGATCTCAGTTTAATGAATTTTATGACACTCCCCTTTCTTATGTAGTAGCATAAAAAGTGTTTAGTGCAATAGGCTTAGTCCTTATCTAGTTATTAAGTGCAGCTTAAATTGCCTCACAGAAAGTACACAGTGTAAAATAACCACTGGCAAAACTTTTAAAAGTCATTTTTTGTACACAAAACAACTGGCAGCATTTGGAAAATAATGCCAGTGACACTCTGTTCTTCTGCAGCACCTTTCTTGTGCCTTGGAGTGCTTTGCAGTCACTAATTAGCTAAGAAGGTAGTTTACTCATAACAGTACAAATGAATGTTTGCAGTATCTGTCCCTCCTATCTGTCGAGTACTATATTGTAGGAGTCAAAAACATTTACTTATAAAAAAACTAGGAAAATTTAATTCACATTATACAAAGACAAGTGCATCCCAAGTTGAAAAAGGCTGAAAAAACCCAGGCCTTAAAGGAAGAGGAAAAAAATTACTACGTAGGGGGACCTGTAATAATGAAAGTGTTACCAGGAGCTGATTTCACGTCTGATGCTCAGTAACACAAAAGTGGTTAGCAGTGTGGTGAGAGTCAGCTTTCAATATTAGAACTAGCAGATGTCCTCACATGTAATAAAAGCAGGAATTAACTGCCATGTGCTACACAGCTAATATAAAGCTCTTCCAGTGACTGCATATTATGATAGCTGAGACTTTTTAGCTCCCAAGCAACCTAGAAGTGATACAGTAACCTTATTTAAGAGCCATGAAAAAGATGCAGGGATTGCTTTGCTTGTCCCTGAAATGCAGTCAGCTCTAGTGAGAAGTGAAGTATCTGTTTCACCACCGAGTGTGATGCTCCACTGCCCCAGATTTCCAGTGAAAGCCCTTACAGGTCAGTTCCATGGCACACGTGTTTCTTCTCACTTGTCATCAGCTTTAGTGAATTCAGGGAGAGGAAGACTCACAACAGGGAAGTTCTCTGCCCAGGGCCTGGCCTGTGTAATTTTAATTGTGGCTGGCATTGTTGCACTGACTTCATCGTTTATGGCCTCTGCCTGTGAACTACATTTAGGAGCTCTGTGGCTGACTGAAAACCTCACTGGGATTTTCAGAAATATTCTGGCCTAAGGTTCATCTTGTCCTTCTCTAGCAGAAGCTATCCCAGAGCTTCAAAACAAATAGAATTAGACCTATAACAGATGCTTTCATTTGTTCATAAATTGTGAAAATTTAGATTTTACATTATATCAAATTAAAGGTGTGTCAACAAAATTGTTTGTCAATAATGATCCACACTCATAATGGCATCATGATTCTGAAATAGTTTTCTTTGTAACATTTGGAAAATCAGTGCAAGCTGTAACAAGACTGAAGAGAAGCACCATGATCTAATGTCTTGTTTTGAAACTATTTTTATTGGTTTGATTATCATTTAATTAAAGACAATATAGGAAAGCAGTGCAACAGCAAAAAGTCACATGAGTAACTTGACCTCTTGGATACTGGCTCAGTGCAGCCTTAATGTTGTGTTACTTACCAAATCACAGAAATTGGTCCAGAGGGAGCCATAATGTCCCTTCCTTAATGTAGTCCAAGATGGGATTTTAAAAGGTCATCTCACTGAAAGCAGGATACTCCATAGGTTTGTCATTTCTGACAGATGTTTATCTAACTTATTTTTAGAGAATTCATCTAGACTCATCAGGCAGGCTCGGGATACAGGTTTTCACCCTTAGAAAATGACCATACATGACACCCAGCAGGCAATGGAGGTTAATGAAGACCATTTAATATTTTCAATTGTCTGTTATTTATTTTTAAGGTGTGTTTATATATATGTATATACTTATATTTATTAAGTACATATTAATCTAGGAATGCATGATAGGTAATAGATGTTGATGGAGCATCTAGGAAATAAATAATCAAGAAGATGTATATTAACTCAGACTGTTTTGGTTCATAGCTGACTTGACCATTTAAGAAACAGTGGAGAAATAATCAGCTTTTCCCAAATCTTATTAGCATATAATCATGATCCAGACTGTATTAGCCCATAAACTACACTGAGCAAAATAACTCTTCTTGAAGGTTCAGCTATAGTGTTATTTTATGAAATTGTTTATGTGCATATTTTAAATATTATATGTATTTATCATCATACATTACTTAGAAAGTGAGGCTGAAGGAATGGATGTTTATGATACTTAAGGAATGTCACTGCAGGTAATGGGATAAAAATAAGCAATAAGTGAAGGTTGGCAAAAAAAGCTTTTAATGGCATCCAAATAGTCTGCCAGGTAGTGTTAAAGCACTGGAACATGTATGTGTGGGAAAATCCTGCACTGGCTGAGAGATGGGTTGGGTGATTTAATAGCCCTTTCTTTGAGATGTAATTTCTGTAACTGGTTGATGCATACACTGGTCTTCAGATATTTGGACTCATTTCTTGTTTGTCTGGCAAATTGTTTCTTCTGAAAGGTTATAAATTACAATAAATAGACTCTGCAGAAGATGAGCTACATGATATTCTTGGAAAGAGTTTCTCAGCTGATATCCAGACATTAATGCCAAAGCAGAAAAACCCAATAGAGTCCTAATCCCATGGCTTAGTTTGAGTGCAGTGCTAGGATGGTGCACTGCCATAAATAATATTTACATTGAATAGAGTCTTCTGTATTCTAACAACAATTTAGGACAGAAAAGGTAAAACAGAGAAACAAGTGTTATTTACTTAGAAGACATTTTTCCTTCTGATTTTGCAACAAAGAATTCACTGCTAGGGATGGAGGGAAGGACGGGGAAAGAAGGGAAAGCAAGCATTTATAAAAATGTTGATGTAGTTATAATTGGATCCATTTTAGAACCAAAAGTTTTATGCAGAAACTGACAGAAGGATACACAATAATTATAGTTTGCTGACAAGCTGAATAGAGTTTCCTTTTTTTATCTTATGGTTTTAGCAAACCAAACTGTAAATAAATATGCAGTTTGACAGATTGTAATTGCAATCAGCAAGGCGTCTTTTCATTTAATCAGATAGTGTTATTAAAATGGGGTTACAATTAAACATTTTATAGTGTGACGTAGAACTCTATTAAAATTCTCCAGCAAACAGTAATTTGCATTTGATGCTTCTGCAACCAATTTCCATTTGCAGAAATGTTATTGGTTGTGACCTTCCAGTGGTTAGGTCTCAGTTTGCTGTTCTCTTCCTACTTTGATACATGATATTAAGTATTCTCTTTTTTTACCTCACTGTGAATCTTAAAACATTAATTTTGCATTATTTTATCATATTATTTTTTACCCTTGTTAAAACTGCAAGGCACTAGCCAAAGCAGATTTGTACCAGAGGAAATGTGGAATTACCTAGGCATAAATTTTCTTAACTTTAGGAACTGTAATTTTGATGAACTGTAAACATGTGGAAATCCGCTATTTGGTCCCACAGTTTTGATAAACTAAGTTGAAAAAGATGAAGTTAGAAGTGTTTTTTTATTCTTTTAAGGCTTTTTCAGGCTGTAACTTCTCTCTGAGATCACCACCCTCTAAGAAGGAGAATCATTAGGAGACACAATTTTTGAGCCATTCTTCAGGTGCATGTAACCCCACTAATGAAACTGCACATAGAAAATGTTTGGAGTGAAGGGAATGAGTGATTTGCATTAGCAAAGGGTGAAAGCCTTTGAAAATGAGACAGCAAAGCTACTGCTCCTTTTACTGTGGGGGACATTTTTTGAGTAAACATCAATGATTTGAGGAAAGTCAACATTTTCTTTACTGGAAAATAATCAGGCAGTGGTTATAAAACATACATTCTTGGTTCTTGTCACTAGTGGTTGACAAAGATATAAATAATGAGGGAAAGAGAAGAAAAAACTAGTAAGAAAAGTAATTATGCTTTCTTTTGGTGAAAAGTGAAGTTGTATGAATACTTGAGCAGAAATAAAAATGGAAAGAAATCATTTGTTCTGACATACTATGCATTTAGTTTAACTTTGCATTATCCTTGACTTAGAACCTCTTTACTCTATCCTGCTTTTCCTGTTAAAACTGCATTTTGGTTTCCCCTTGTGCTGTTCAACAAGTACAATCACTGCAGAGTAAGTTAATGCACAGTCTCGACTCCGTACTGCATGCCCATCAGTTTTCCTTTCTTCATTTGTGTGCATGTATGTTTTTTCCTCCAAGTCATTTTCCTGAGGAAAAGCTTTCAAAAGGTTTGTCAGAGATAGAGGTCTTCCACCTTCATGCCATGTGATTAAAGAATTGTATTACCAAAACATTCAGAAATTCAGTGGTCACGTAAAAATACAGCAGATAAACAAAAAGAATTTTAAATTGCACCTCAACCACAACTGATAGGATAAGCAGAAGGTTTGACTTTGCTCTTCCTTTCCAACATCCAAACAAACAGGACTATAAGAGTTCCCTGACTGGTCTTGCCTGCACAACACAGGATTACTGCCTGTGCAGCTTCAACATGAGTTTGAGGTCACCAGCCTCTGGCAGGTTGTAAATGATTGAGGAAGAGAACTTATAATACTGCTCGTCAATAAGCACTTCCAATGACAAGCCCAAACATGTAAAGAGGGAAGTGACATTAAAAGGTGAATAGAAAAAAAATGTAACCAGATTCTCTCCAAGGCTAATTGTATTTTTTTCTAAAATAATGGAAATATATATCTGAGTCTAATGTTCAAAACAAGGAAAAACTAATCCATATCTGATTAGAAATGTGGGTTGAACCCAAAGAAACAGATCCATCTTAGGGTTTTGTAGGCCTATACATCATTGGCACTATCTGAGCACTCTATCTTACTTTATAATGTCTTCACTATTTATTTTAAAAATACAGATCTAGTTGTGAAATTGTATTCATACAAGGGCTCCCTTGGCTGGTATAAGGAAGTATTTCTCAAGAGGAGGAAAGGCCAGAAACAGCGAGGTGGTAAATGTACATTTCATTGGACATTTGCATTCATCTGAAACCTGAGGTTTGTTTTAATAATAGAGAGAGAGATGCCTGGTCTAGCACTCATGTGTCTGTCTTTGAATGTCCTGTGTTTCATAAATATGGAAGTTGCACAGGATATATGGTTTCTTCACTGTGTTTTTTTCCATTTTCAGTTGTGTACTATGTATTCACATATCACTCTGTGTTACAATCAAGCCTGTTTGATTACTTTCAATTTTTGCCATAGGATTTTGTCACTCTTGCTGAAAATTTTAAGACATTTTACTCCAGACTCATTCTTTTTTTTTCCCCTCAGATTTATTTACTACCTTTAGAAGTAGAAAAGTCCAATTTCAATCATGTTAGAAATAGCTCATTTTAGACAAGTACGTGCTGCTCTGCTTACAAAACATATAGGAGTGGAATATGCAATTACCACAACTCAGTTTCCTGCCACAGAAACATTTCAGCATTATAGCATTACAGAAATAGAATGACATGCATAATGAAAGATTTCAAGATTCACCCAAGGCATTTATTCTCTTCACCTTAATGTTCTCAGCAGTAGCAGAGTATCCATTAAAAGGTACGATGAATTATGGTTGCTTAGCAACCGCGGGGAGCTTGTAACAGCACCAAAGAATGAAATGGCTGGTTGATAAAATGAATTTTCTCTGAGCATTAGCCTGTTGAAACTGCCTTTTCTTGTGGAACATAAAGTGCATTTATTTGTCTCATGCATTTTTTATTAGAAAATTATTTGAGTTCCAGAGACTTGAATCGTTTTGCTACAGGAGATATTTGATTTTAATGTGTTGTACTAAAATAAGTAATAAAAGACATTTTCTTCAAAGTAAAGACACCAAGGAAACCTAGGTAGCTCCTTTTGAAGTTGGGAACAAAATCTTATATAAGGTATGTCATTACTCATTTCTAATTAAGAGTGACATTAGCTAGCACTTAAACTTCAATTTTACCTTTGAGGGAAAGTTTGGGACAGTTAGCCAATATGCAGTTATGAAAAGGAGAGGTTTGGAATTGATCTCATGGATTCATCATGAGTGAAATAAGTTTTCCTTCTCTCTTCCCAGATGGTATGGTAGTCATGTCTCAGAGAAGGTCAGAAGTGTTTGCACATTCATATCTGGCACTGACTACTTATTTCTATGCTTAAAATGTGCTCATCATAGGCTTCCATCCAACAGTGAGGAGATGCTTCCATTTGCACTGAAGCTCTTTGGGCATTCAACAGCAGTCAGAGTTGGATGAGCATTTTTGGCAGAAAAGGCTTTTGCTGGAAAATGCTGGAACAATGAAACCAGAGTTGAGGCAAGGAGAATGTATCAGTTGTGATTAATCTTTTATTGCCAATATTTTCCGAGAATCGGGTCTGCATGGTCAGGACATGAGACAAGGGAGATCAAAAGAGAGCAAAGCCTGTCCATTCTGAAATATCCAGAACATCCATCTATACATATGAGACCAAATCTTGGGCTTCTACACAGCATTATTTAGATGAAGAACTTCACTTTTTGGTTTTGTACCCCATAAGAATGCCCAAATGATTAGTTATTATCACTTAATAGTTTAGTGTTTCTTGTGAGACTCAAGACAGTGTCATAATTGCTCTTACACAATTAAATAAACATCATTTAAAAGGCTTCGGACCTTACTTTACTGTTGAAAATAGTTCTGTTGACTCCAGCGTGAACACCTGATTGAGAAGTGACCATAGTCACTTGGTGAATCAGAAGACTGGGGTCTGCTGAGAGGTTCCTGGGTTCTGTGTGAGACTTTGGTGCAACCTGGAATCACTGCTGACTTTTCTGGCAACGCAGACGAGGTCGTGTGGGTGCAGATTGCACGTTGAGTCCAGGTGGCAGCTGAGAGGAATGGCTGGGAAGCCAGGGGTGTGCAGAAGGCCTTCTTGTCTTAGAAGTGTGTCTCAAATTCTGGACTGAAGCTGGAGGAGAAAAGCAATTCTAAAAATCAGGATGAGATGACTCATTTATGTCTTACCTACCTGTCAGGAAAGAATCAGTGTGAGACAGCACTGAAAAAATTGAAGCGTCTTGCAGCGAGCTGCCTTGTCATGGAAATTTTCGACCTGTATTTCTGTCTCCAGACAGATTCTGGCAATGCTGCTGAGAGTACTGCTATCAACTGCTCTTGGGAAAGGATGGAACTATTGCAGTTAACATGATAGCAAACGTTGGCAGTCTAACAAAAAGCAGATTTTAGTTATGTTGACAACATGGCAACATTTTTTACGGAGCATTTTTTACTGCAAATGAAATGCCCTGGGAGATACATAACTACAGGCAATGATAACCTTTTTGGACTAAAATATAATTCCCCTCAAGTGAAAATGAAAGGAAACTGATATTAAGCAGTAAAATCTTGCCTCTTTAAAGTGCGTGCTAATAATCAAACATTAAAAGTGAAACTCCGGTCATCTACAAAGGTGCAAATTAAAATTCTAGGGAGAGAGCTTGACTGATTTGTTTAACAAAGAGTTTAAGACAGCAGAATCCCACTTGAACATAAAACTATTACACTCACAATAATCCTGTCTAGCTGTTGGGAGATCCAAATTAAAACTCTCACTGATATTTGCTTAAATCTCATAAATTGCACAGAATTAGAGCATATTGAAGTTGTGTATTTACTGTGATCTTACTGTCTAATAGGTTTTTAACAATTTAAAATGATGACTGAAAATAAGTATTTTCCCCTCAGATTATTCAAGTAGTGTATATTTTATTCCTGTGTTCTAATTAATACCCACTTGTTTATTAACTTACTAGTGTCAACATGACAAGACTGTATTGAATGCAGATTAAATGTTCCATTTAAACAGATAATTTATTTTCTTATTAGTATTAAGGTGTTATGAGGAGATTATTCAGTTGAAGTTGGGGGATTAATACTACTTCTCAAGGAGATATTTTCATGCTCATTTACTGTGTTCCATTGTTTTCATTCATATGTATAGAAGAACAGATGTTTGTTTCTTTTCCACTTGTGATTCCAATGATTTAGTAGCAATATTACTTATTGCGTTCTGTTCCACTCCTCAGTACCCTCTGGAGGATTTAATTTAAGGATTTTTTTTGGGGGTATGAAAATCTCAAAATTGTATGAACACATGAAATTCATAGCAGTTTAGGAAAGGAGCTGCAGTCCTACTGAACATCTCAAATGACTGGCAAGTATTACAAAATTAGAATTTGTGACCTCTTTTCTCCAGCCCAGCTGCAGTGACATATTCAAGTCTTTTAGGTGGGGTGGGTAAGTAGAGGTTTTTAATTTGTTCTTGTCAGTAAGATTCCCCACATTTTATTTAGAACACATTGCAGATGTTGAATTAGAAAAAAAGATAATAAGTTGGGAATGATAAAGGTAAAAATGTGATAAATTAGTAACCTCAGATAGCCATGACTTTTGCCAGGTTTTGATAGCATGATAAAAATAATCTTGGCATTCTCGGTGCAGTCTTTCTTTTGTGAGACTGATCTAATAAAACAAGAATGTGCACACACCCACCTAAGAAGTAATCATTATTCATGCTTTGTGGAAAAAGGTAGAGTTCCAGGTCTGCAGTTCTTGCTCACAGCTACATTATATAAGGAATTATATCAGTGTAATTTATGAAAATGTACAGTTGTGCCAGCTGGAGAGAATGGAGTCAATCCTGTCTGTTGTTGCACATCAGCAAGAATTATTGAACAAGGAACTAACCACTGTTGCAATAAAGCAGTGAGCAAAGTGAAAGAAGTAGAGAAGGCTTATTTTATGAAATGCGCAGACGTAAACAGCACCAAAAAAAGGACTCAAAGTATACATTTGTGGGGGAATATAGCTGTAACCACAAAACTGTTGCAGTACTTTGGTTGTGACCTTCTTTCAAAAGAACTTGTTAGAGCAACATGCCTGATGCATTTTTTGCATGAATATAATAAAAACAGGGTGTGATTTGACCAAATGCACTGACATAACCACTGCATACATTTATGTGAATCTGTCAAATATGAAGCATGTTGCATAAGAGCACTCTATTTCTTACAGCTCCCTGAATAAATAATGTACATAAGCCTGCTCAGAAACAAAGTCAATAACGAGCCGCCTGGTTTCATGTACTTTTGTATGACTTCTGGTTAACTCAAAAGCCCCAAATATGAGATACAGAGCTCTGGAATATGATGTGGGTTTGCAATACTCTCTGGGGAACCTTTATCTGCATATAGGGTCTTTTTTAATATGTGACAGTTTTATATCAAGGATAATGATCTTTATATAATAAGTAATCTAAATACAGTCAAACTCATCATGAGTGAACATGGTTTATTTGGTTGAACTGTTTCATAGATCAAATTTTAGATATCTTTTTAGTGGTTACAATAAAAAGGATATTTCTGCTGTTTTCTGGCATATAATGTATCTGTCGCTTAAAGTGGAAGGCATGTCACTCTGGTTTTTCTGTTGACACATGCTACAGTCTGTTGGGAGTGTCACAGCCAAGAAAACCACCTTGTGATATTCTTTTCACTTTGCACAGACATGCCAAGAAATACTGCCTTGCTGCAGAAAACATTGGGAAATTCTGGGTAGTGACCAGAGAGGCAGATAATACATTCTTACTACTCTCACTAGTAAATGAAGAATCCTTAGAAATTTCTATTCAGAGCAGTTCTTGAAAACAAATATGGTGATTCAGGGTCTTAATGCCTCCGGTTTTAGTCAAAGACTAGTTTTTCCCCTGTCATCTTTACAATTGCTCTTTAGGTTTATGCCAAGTCCTTTAAAATGTTGGCTAAAAGACAGGCCAATTTAGCCATCAAAAGAAGACATATGGTAGATAAAAATGGGTAAACAAAATCTCAAGCCTGGTTCAGAGTATGTGTTAAAAACTGACATAATGGCCAGCAGCAGAGGGGAAAAAAGGCAAAGAAACTGCCCATGTCAGGTTTTGAGAAGCAGCTATTCCAAAACATGGAAGGTAGTTGTACATAGCATAATGTCTATTTACCTGGGGAGATGTTTCATTTTCTTTTAAAATAGGACTGTATTTTCATTTTTTGGCTTATTATCAGCCTGGATGTGTTGTGTGCACACAATAATAATTTTTTGTATAATTTTCTTAGTTGCCCAAACAGTAAAATATGTCATTTCAGGTAGTTAGATGGACATCCAGCTACTAGGAAATGTAAATCACAGTATTCATCTGTTCATACTTGCTTATGTACATGCAGAGTAGGAGAGTATCACAGTCAAATTTAAATTTACAAGTGTAATGATTGATGTGAATTCTGCTTTCATACTGACATTATAGTCAACGATAATGTGTGTACATATCTGAAAGCAGAGATGATTCCCTGGGTGTTAATGTAGAAGATCAAGTAAAAATCTGTCATTTCCAGTTAAAGATGGAAAAAAATAATGAGGAGCATTTAGTCATAATATGAAAGAGGGAATATGAGGTTTTTCATGCTTGATTTCCCACCCCTGAACCTTCAGATTTCCAAGCATATGCAATCAGCAAAGCCACTTTTAGCCGAAAAATCATATTAAGATGTTTTTGGAATAGGTGTATATTTCCATCTTTAACCTTACTGCCTACTGCACTAAGTACAGAATGGAGGCATGATGTCTCTGGTGAACTGCTGAAGGATCCTTCAGAGAAGTTCTCATGCTTTCATTGCATTTCTGTGCAATTCACATAGTTCCTCTGTCAGGGTCACAGTCCAAATTACAGACAGGTTAAAGTGAATGGTAGAAGAAGGGTGATAGAAGAAGAGATCAAATTGAGGACTTCATGACTGATTGTCACGGTCCACTCATGAGCAGACGCGTGATGGTTCATACCAGCTACGATCTCAGAGTGCAAAAAGGAAAAGAAAACACAAAATGCAACAAGTCAAGGGAGTTAAATTTCAATCCAAGGGGGAACTTTATTAATTTGGCCTGTAAAGCGGCCTGCGATAGAGAGAGAAAGAGAGAAAATTGGGAAAAGATGGGGAGGAAAGGGAAGGAAAGGGGCTATAGCTACCACCACGGGTCCACAGACGTCCGGCGTCCCTGGAGTCCCGGTCAGTCGGCGTTCCTTGGCCTCTGCAAAGATCGATGTGATCTTTCGGTGGGGAAGATCTTCGGAGTTCAGCCACTCCAAAGCTGTCTTTTATGCTTAGTCCATACACCTGGTCCCTCCTTGCCAGCCGCCTTTGCTCTCCCTTAATTCTTGTGGAGATTTGCCAAACTCCACTTGGCAGGGTCAAGGGAGGAGAGTCCAAGGCATGGTCGGCAGGTTTTTCACAATGGGTGTCAGGGCAACGGGTGCAAAGCCTTCGTCACATACCCACATTGGCAGGCACAAGGCCCTTGTTCTGTATCAGCTCAGGCAGGTGCAAAGTCTTCGTTCTGTACCACCTTAGGCAGGCACGAAGCATTCGCTCCGCACCAGCCTTAGGCGAGTACACAGCATTCTCTGCATGAGTCCTGCACCTGTAATTTCTGATGAGAAATGTTGAGACAGAACTCGATTCTTGGATCGACCCTTACACTGATGGACAAAGCCACTCCTAAGTCTTCTGAGTCATGGTTCAAATCCCATAAAAATATTTGGATAAGCTTGCAATGCTTCTGATGGACTTTGTGTTTGACCTTGGTTATGCATAGAAGTGCTCTTATCTTGGTTTTTACATTTGCTTGAGAAATTTCTGTCTGTGCCTCTGTTTCTCTGTCTGAAATGGGGGAAAAGATGTTTATCTGCATTACCAGTGCAGTGTTTGGAGGGTGCAGTAAAATAGAGTGGTGGGATTAAAAATGCTGTATGTAAAAAGTCTTTTGTACTTAAAAATCCTGTATTATGGATCCCTTGTACAAATAAATTATCTGCTTTACCTTTCTCATTGTGAAGTTAATGCATTTTCTTAACCTTATACCTGTTTGTTTGGCTAGAGAAAGCAGAAGCTATTCTGCTTCTGTATTCTTCCTCAATGCAGAATTTGAGTTGAAGGATTACATTTATTGTATCTGAGTAGGGGGAAAAAAACCACACCACCAAACAATACAGATATTATAAAAAAACTCATAAATTTGTGTCAGTCTCTGCTTCCCAGGTCTTAATTGAGGATTTCTCATCTGCATTCATTGTCAGTTTTTCCAGAGCAGATTGAGATAAATGTCTTTTATCACCCAACAATTGCAGGTGCACATTCCACTTGGAGGAGGTGGTGGTAAGTGTCTGTGTTAGATAGACAGTATAAAGGGCCAAAATTGTCCCCTATGGAGAGAATAGGCTATAAAAGCAAGCAAGAACTTATTCTCTCTCTTTGTGTATCTGTGCAATGCTGTGTCCTGGTGTATGCCTATGCACTTCTGCCCATGGGCCATCCCTCCTTTCCTTAGGGTGAGTGTGGTATCCAGAGAATCCTCCTCAAGAGATGTGCTGGGTTAGGGCAGCATAACCAAAATCCTTCTGGTTGATGGAATGGTTCAGGGAGTGAGGTTCTGGGTTTCTAGTGGCAGCAGTAAGGAGCATGTGGTAGTAAAGAATGCCTGGAAAATGTGGAGATCCTTGCAACTGCTTCATGAAGGAGTAACATGGTGGTGGCCTGCAGGGGAGCACTTTGAGCAACTGGAGGGCTGTACAAAATCTATCCTGGAAATGCTCAGACTCATTCCTGATGCCAGGAGACCTTGTCTTGTGGTGTCTTTTCTCTTAGCTCTTCATACATATGTTTGCTGGAGGAAGTAAACAGCACTCTCAGGTCTAGGGAAATCAGTTGTATTTCATTAGTTCTAGAGTCCGTGATTTTAGATTTTCTCCTGATGGTAGCATTTCCCTGGATCCCAGAAAAGTGCAGTAGGCAGCTTGCATTGAATGTTGTCCTTCTTTGATTTAGCTTTATTAAAACGGTGGTAACACAAGTTTTACAGTGGATGAGGATGGAGAAGCATTTTATGTCTTTGCTTCCTTTTAGTTTAACTCAAGAGCTTTCAGATGTAGTCCATAGCAGAACTCTTACTTTGGCATCAGAATAATTTATTTATTGTCTTGATTGTTGGCAGATATTTATGCAGTGAGCCAGATTGTTGTCTATTTTGTCACTGGCTTTTTTCCTGGCTTGAATAAAGATACTTTTGTGAAGATTTTATAACTTGCATGGTGAGACTTGTACCCGTTCTTCAGTCCTTGTATGTTTTTACAAGCCTACTAAACCATCCACACTCCTGGCTGGAGGAGCAATCCAGTAGCAGGAATTGAAAACAGACACAGACTCATTTGCAAAGACTGGACACAAGCAGAGTGCCAAATGGAAAGTTTGTTTTGCTAGAATTGTATCTGGATGTAGCAGCAGCACAGAGGCAAATTTTGGCTAGTGTCCCTGCCAGATAGAATGATGTGATTTGCACTACTTTAATCATTCTAAAGGTAACCTGGCAAGCAAGTTGTGTGCCATGTCTTGAATGGGTGAAAATTCTCATTATGTGCTATTGAGCTTGTGTTGGCTACTAGCAGTTTGTTCTGTCCTGTGCCAATTTATGCTTATCAAGTATTAAAGTACTGCCTTGACTTGGGATAGTTCAAGGATTCTTTGTGAGATGTAATTTCATAGAAATGTAAAAGACCTGGGGTTTGTTCCAAAGCATACACATCAACTGGAACCAACTAGAACCAGTTAAACATTTCCTCCTGGCATTCCTAATAGAGATTCTGTCATTTTTAGTAGAAGTTTTTAAGCATATTTTCATGACTTTTTGAAGACTCCTGTGTTGGTTACTTAGTTGGTGATTTCTTTGTTAGCATGGTAGCATGTGCAAGCATTTATACTTTTGGCATCCTTATTTTACCATTTGCCTCTGTGGAGGAAAAGCTTTTTAAAATACACCAGTGAAATGTTAACTAAGAGTAAGATGATCATATTTTAAGGTTATATTTTCTGGTTCTCACAGAGTGCTTACTAGGGATGAAATTGTCAGTGGGATGTTTTAATTCTACCCATCTATGTTGGCTGGTCTGAGAGCTCCATTTTGTGCAAAATGGCATTTTTAATTTGCAATTAAAAAATCCCCCAACCTTCTGTAAGTTTGACTACATTCCCACCCTCTCTTTCTGCATTCAGAGGAACCTGTCATCCTCCTGTGGAGGATTTCTTACAAATTAAATAACGGAGAAATGGCCTATAGAGATTTCACTGTAAATACAGGAAGAGAAATTATCTTATAACCTAAGTGCCTTTAACTACACTATTCAAAGCTATTCAGACCACCTCGTTCTTTTGTTTGTAGGCATTCTTATTTTCAAAGTACTTCTACCTCTAATGATACCTTAAGAGAGCCAGATTAGTTAGATTAGAAGCACAACTCCTCCCGTTTCAGACTGCAAACACAAAATTGAGCTTGTAAATATACAGACTTGCCCTTTTGAATATCTGGTCCTAAATGTTTCATGGCCCTTATGCAATGCACCCTTATAATTGAATTACAGAGAGAGGATAACATGTTATTGTGTTGTCTTCTGTAGGGTTCATATTAATTCTTATCATGTATTTCCAGAAGACGTTATTTTATTTTATTCTTGGCAATTCAGACAAGCCTTTAATGTATTTAGTCTTGAAGGGCGCCTTGTGTAAGAGATGCTTGCTCAAAGAAGGACTGTTCAAATGGGTAAAGACAAATCACTTGGGGCTTATTTCTGACACTTAGGCACAATACTGTGCAAGAAGAAGAAAATGGAAGTGGAAATAGCTTTTCATGGAACTCAGAGCCATGGTGGCATTTGTGTCTGTCCAAGCGCTGTCTTTACGCACCAGCACCTGGGTTGAAGGAGCAGCATGACCACCTGAGCCTCTCCCAACCCACCTTTGTCATCCTGTGCGTGGACCCAGAGGGAAAGAGAGCAGTGCCTGTGCCTCTCCCAGTGTCAGGGCTGTGATCCTGCCTTGCCCTGTGTGGTGTCTTTAGGCAGACCTCCTCTCCTCTGTGGCTGTGCAGTGCTCACAGCAGGCAGCAGCGAAGAGATGCCAGACCTGCACAGCCCCTTGTGAACACGGCTGTGTGTGGCAGCCAAGGAGGGCACTGGTCCTGTCCTTTTTTTAACACAGGAAGCCTTTAGCACGACTGCAGTAATGTTGCAGAGGAACCTGTGAGACTTGAGCGTTGGACTTAACCTGAAGTTTGCTGAATATCATGAATAAACTGTTCAGTGTTCAATGGGTATTAATTAAAAGCATATGTGAAAGTAAAAACATTCTGTAGTTGCATATTGATGGGTCTGAGTCATAGTTAACTACTTAAGTAATAACTAGCAGTAGTGTATATAATACAGTAAAAGATTTGCATAACATAAACACTGTGAGTATCAAGTTGTGGCCCATATACTTCCTGTGATATTATCATTGCTAATCTCATGGCTTAGCGCTGCATGCCTGACAAGCTACTTATACATTATAATAAACTGTTATTACACAGGCACCCGTGCGGAGTAACCATAGTTACACACACAGTACACTTCTTTTGGTTACAGTAAACACAAATATAATCATCGGGGTCAGTACTGGAGCTTTGTAGGTTAAGAGTTTGCTGCCAGCACTGAATAAAAGGAATGCACCCAGCAGTTCAAAGTAAAATTCACTCACCCTTTTATGAAGATTGAAACATGCTATTAAAGTAAATCATTACAGTGATTTGTTTTATTTTTGTCTTTGTGATATGATTACTTTGAGTCATCACCATTTTTGTTAGAGAACCTGAAAAAAAATCTTTAGTACCAGCCTCATCATCTCGGTAGAGTAGCTTGACAGTCCATTCTAATGCATTTTAACCAACTTATAAATCATTTTCTGGAGGCTAATGATTTATTACTGCTGTAATGAACTTCAGAGGCATCAATACATTAGTATCCACTTTGAAAAAAAGCCATTGTCAAGTCCTATTGGAATGATGATCAGTTTACTATTGTTATTAATGACCCTGATCAACTCTTTGAATCTATGGATAACCCTGTTAGATGACAGAGGTCTTCCATTTGGGCAAAAATCAATGCATATGTAAAATAAAATTATGTGGCTTTCTGGATCCTTTATCAGTGCCTGTGTTTCCATTGTCTGCGAAGATTCAGAACTACTTGTAATTTCACCAGAGCTGAGGTGGTTCAGGAATAGGAATCCCTGGAAATATATATAAAGTTAGGCAGTGTCACAGTTCTAGGAGAGACTGCTGTTTGCCTTTTTCGCCTATAAACTTTCCAGGTATGGATATGCTCTGGTTACTTAATAGACATGTGATATCTCAAATGGAATTATTATTGCTCTGTCCTTTGTATAATTTCTGTGATAGAAGGAGCCTGTAGTACAGGAAAGTATATGTTACAGACTGTACCAAGTGCTGGTTCTGTAGTTTCTGAAGTACAGTGCTTCTTCCCTTTCTTTCTTAAATAGAAAATAGACCTCAGTGGCTTGACCAAAATAGTAATTACCATGTTAGGGATTTTTTTCAGTGTTCAGAGATGTCAGAAATTTGACCTTTGAGGCTTTTAAATCTGACCTTGTTACTTCTTTCCATTCATTAAGCTACAACCTTTGCTCTCTTGTCATAAAAGATAAATGAAGATTCACACAATCTTTATTTAAGAGAAGATTTATTGTTTACATTAATGTAGATTAAGTAGGAGCAAACCAATTATTTATTGTGCCAATCATGTCTTCTTGAACTTTAAGTTAGTTATCACAGTTCTATAATTACCAGTTCCAAATGTTCATTGCAAACTGAAAGCATAAATAGACTTTTTAAATGTCTTTGAAGATGTTATTTTGTATGAATAACTGGAAGGTTGTTTCTAAGCTCTCATGTAATAATCTAGAAAAAAAAATAAATTTCAAAATTAAATGGACCAAATGTAGACTTCAGACAAGTAATATTGTCTTAACATGATTATTTTGCTCAGTATTTTCTGCTCTGGAAGTAAAAAGTAGACTTTTCTGCTGCAAGAGAAGTACATTTGTTGGCAAATTAAAAATGAGGGAAATTTTATCAACTTAGTTGTTCAAATTCATATTTTTGCTTATATAGCTTTTGATGAAGAAATGGATAGGCAAGACCATACTGGTGAGAATTTGTACACTGAGGTAGAAACCTGGGGTTTGTTACTGGGTTTGGTTTCATTTTCAGTTTTGTTTATGTATCCACCTGAAAGGAATTTGCCTGAAATTGCCCATTAAATGCTAAATTATAACTCTATGCATTCACAAAGTGACAGGAAGAAAAGAGGCAAGAATACCCTCCAGCATGTGTGCTACCACATCCCCTGAGGTCTGGCTGAATCCAGTATAAATGTTTTTTCAGACGTCTCAAGGGAAGGATATATTGCACCCTCAGGAGCGATCACCTCTCTCCTTGCTTCAGGCATGACAGTGCCAGAGGCAGACATGGTACTTCTGGAAATGTGGGAAGAATCTTGCTCTTCCACCATTCATGTGGACCATGACCTGTAGTTGCTCAGTTTCACTGTGGAGCTTGGTGGTAATGAGATGATGTTTCACTTCTAGCATCACGCGTGTGCTATAATGTGCAAAACACTATCTTCCAAAGAGGCAGGAAAATCAGCTTTGGATGTAAAAGATGCTGAGAGTAGTGATGCTTCTAAACAGAATTCTGGAGATGGGCACCAGTGGCAGCTGCTTGGAGTCCAAAACACAAGGCTTCATTTTGCAGAATATTTAGACTGATACTAAAGCTAAGCAAAACTATATACAACAGTGCAAATCAATATGTGTATTTAAATGTGTGTAATGTTGGGGGATCATCCTGATATGTTGTAGCATAGCAGTTCATATATTTCTGATCCTGACTTTTTGAGGCCTTGGGAGCCAAAGTGAAGCTTAGCTCCTTGATTCACATGCAGTTCAGTGAGGCTTTGCTTCTTAAGCATGTCAGATGAGATCAAGCTTTGCAAATGCTCACAAGTTAACTAGCCAGACCTGCCATCTCAGAGCTACACTGGAAAATAACCCAAAGCCATGTGTCATGTATCCACACCTCTGAGAAGGACACATGGATAGATTGTTCAGGTCAGCCTGCACACTGCAATTTGGGAGGAACAAATTAGGTAACAGTGGGATAGCAATTAGGAATAGCTGCTTCATTCAGCAGTTTTTAGAAGGCTAAGTAGCGTGGCACTCATTTCAGTGAACATCTGCTATATAAATTAAATAGTTTCCAGGAGTTATCACAGAAATTGAAAGCTGTGTTCTAATTCCACTTACTTTATTTTCTTACTATTCTAGTGTAAGTGGGAGCTAAACTGTACAAAATTCTTTCTGTAAGATTATTTCTTTAAAATTCTTTACTGAATTCTTCATTAAAGTCAGGGTTTAATTTAGTCATTAAACATTTTATTAAACATGTTTTTCTCTTACATTTAGAATGGGGTATAGTTGAATCATCTCTCATCTAGCCATCAGTATATATTATTCTATACATAACTTGTTTTAAAATACTCTCTTGTATTGACAATCTTTGTAATTTAATTACACTAAGTACTGAAACATATTGATTTCTCCCATGGGAAAACACTGTAACTCTGTTGTTGCAAGAACTGAACTCATAGAATGTAGATTTAAAAAGTTTGTTCTGCTTCTTTAAAAAAATGCATTTATTTCTCTGTGTGGGAGAGCACTTTGCATTTCACCAAATGGTTAGGAAAACAAGATGTCCACAAGATAGTGTGCAAATAACTAATTAAGATTGGTATTTCTAAATATATAAGGAGCTATAGCCCTGGTTTAGATCCTGTCAATGTCAAAAGAAAGAAAAAAAGCTGTTTTTTTCTGTCCCTGAATCAGAATCTATGTGCCAAAAACAATCACAGACTATTCTAAAGAATTATTCTCAGATGCAGGGCTACCTGATTTCATCGTTTTTTTTGCAGGTTCTGTAAGTTCCTTCCAGGGGAATGGGAGGATTTCCTGTTGTACTTTCTACAGTATTAATTACAGCATCTGGATTTGCTAGAGGCAGTAACAGAAAGATGTCTCTTGTTAAATTGTTGACAGTAAAACCAGAACATTTTCTTTAAAGTCAGTAAAGATTTTCACAGTAGTTGCCAGCTACAGTGGTCCAGTCAGGCTTTAAAGATTATCACAAGTGACAACCACTGAGTAAGTGTAGAAATTGCACATAACTCTGCAATAAAGGGATGCTCTGATGATTCAGAATTTTAATCTACATATTCTAAAATTTCAGTCTTAGAAGGCTGCCATAATATTGTCAGTAAATAGCATGGAATGAGGTGTAGGGGTAAAAAACATTAAAAGCAAAATAATTAGAAAATGAGATAAATCTGAAAAGCATGGCTTGTATGTTGGCACTACTCACCTGTATTTCAGTTGGGGAAATGAAAACTATCCAATGAATTTTACCACCTTGTAAACGTCTTGTTTGCCCTTTGAGCATGTTATTTTTGCTAGTCCTGAAATTACAGAATTAATTTCAAGCTGAAAAAGATGAGCATCACACTGATATCATTCAAAAGTACTTCTAGTGTGTTCATATTACTAACATTGTTTGCAAACATATCAAGATTAATCGGTTACAAATCTGCTATCTTTTTCTAAAATTAAGGAAAGCATTTTGGATGCAAGGACAGCTTGTCAGACTCCAGACTGCAACAGATACAGAGCATGTTAGGCCTCTAGAAGGATGAAGGCACTGCTTCATTGGTTCATTTCATAATGTTTTTTTTTATTTCTTTTTGTTGTACTTCCTAAATAGCAGTGGTAGTTACTTACATGGAAAATATTTTTCGTTCAGACATAAGATTTAGCATCTGTTATGTTAAACACTGCAAACATTATAATACCACTGATACAGTATGATAGGAAGTAATGCTTATACTTTATCAGTAATTTAGAAGCTAAATTATTTTAGCAATACTTTTAAGAGATAGAAGTGTTACTTGGTTATGAGCAGGCATTTGACAGTTTGTTTGTTTGCATATGTCAGCCTTTATCTCATTTTGTTCTGGAATGGGATTGGTTTAGGTGGCAGAGGTTGGTTATTCATCTAGAAATTATTTAAGAATTCAGTTTACCGTTTCTTAGCAAAATAGAGCCCCAGTTACTATCCTATGGTTTTGTTGACTTTACAGTGCTGGCAGGAGTAAACTTTAATAAGGTAAAAAGATTAATTGGCGTTATCATGGGGAGCAAGTATTCTACATATGACCATATCTGAACAATCTCTCTGTAAAAACCCACATTTCTAATGGCAGATGTTGTTTGCTGAACTTTGAGAATAAAAGAAGTCTCTGTAGGTGCCGTAAAAGTCAACCTTAGGATGTGCTTATGCATCCTGTGTGCAAAAGAAGTTCAGGATTTTCAAAATAAATCTCTAAATTCTCAACATTTAGATTTTTTTTTAAAATTTTCAATGTTTTTTTTCCTAAATATTGTAGGTGTATGAATTAAAATACTTTAAAATTTGCTTTTTAAAAGATTAGGAGTAATTAAATGCATGGACTTGGTTATAGGGTTTCCATAATGGGATGTAGTTCTTACAGAGTGTTAAAAGAAGGCACTTTAGGATCCTTACTTTTCTCTAAAATACCTATTTTATATTTATTTTGATACAGTTATCCTTAAAATCCTAGAATGCAAATACAGTGCCAATGCATTGCACTCATTACTCTTTTATAGTTAATGATCAAGGCTAACAGATGTATCTAGCTATGTTTTTCTTCTATTCTCTTGTCTTCTTAAAAAGCAAAACAAACAAGCCAAGATTTTTTTTTTATTACTATGGTTTTAAGTGTAGCAACAGATGTATAATTTGTTGAAATGCCTTTCAGTTGAATGCAGTATGTTCCTTTTATTCTTCAGAGCAGGAGGACACTTGTCAACTCATTCAATTGCTTATCTGTAAACACCACTGGGACCATGTTTTGGCCTTACATTCATGAGGAGCATGTCTGCTTTTCTCAGATGAAGAGTTAGACACTTAAAATGACAATTTCACTTACTGTAAATTACACTATACATATTTAGCTTGTCTGTCTGAAAATCATTGGGCTTCTTGACTTCCAGAAAAGCTATGTTGCATATTGATAATAGGAGAAGGAAGGATGATTGAAGGAACTTGACCTCTCTAGTTGCATTACTCATATGTTCAAAATGAAATGTACAAAAAGGCAAATTTCTATGCTGAAGTTAGATTTTTTCCATTTTTTTCATATGCTCCTAATTTACTTATCCCACTAGTTGCTCATGCATCCTTCATCATTCCTTCGTTAGTTATTAGTTATTAGTATTCATTACCCCCAAGATCTATGTTTTAAACCTGGGAAGGTAATTATGAAAATTGCCCATGCAAATTGGGTAAAGGCACACATAAATTACCAGTTAGAGACTTAGATAGTAGTCTGCTTGCAAATTTACCCCAATTGCATTCATAATTGCAGCAATTATGTGAACAGTCATGGATGCAGTTTTGCACACACGGCAGTTACACTTTAAAATTTCTTCGTGAAGTGGCTAAAATCATTACTTTGCTGAGAAAAGTATGAGATTATAAGGTAGTTATAAAATTCATTATTAATTGTAGAGCATGACCCTATTCTAGGCTACTAATGAAACTTAAAAGAGCTGTAGCAACGTCATATGAAGTTACACACTGGTTGAATGGTAGACTGGTGTTAAGAGCTCCACTGAGAACAGGACAAAAGAGTGCAGATATGCCTTTGTGTTATTTGGGATGTTCTTCTGTCATGTCATTTAAGGATTATGTGAATTCTAAGCTTTCTAATTGTTAACTGTTCTCTTCCATAGCATGTGAGTGCTTGCCTGGTCAGGGTAACTTCCAGGGTTACATTCTGGCAGTGTAAAAGTTTGGCATGTGGATCCCATCTTACATTTGGGTTCATTTTATTCAATTACATTAATCTGGACTGGAACCATTAATACTTTGAAAATTAGAACCAAGGCCTCTGTCTGTCAACACAGTTGATGTATTGGCAAATTGGGGATTTCAGAACAAGCTTGCTGTGCTCAGAAGCCTGGGAAATGTAAGAAGCTGTGTTTGTGCCGTATGAATATTATTGCCCATCATCATGTCCTGTTCCAGATAACAGTAGGTTAGATAGTCCCAAACAGAAGTTAGAAGTCATATTAATATGACTAGACCATCATCCAAGAAGAAAATGAAATGTGAAATACATCCTAGAGGCCTTCAGATTTTCTATAAAATTAAGGAACTATTCATCCAGACTAAAGCATTCCAACACTTTGATGAGCTTGTGAGGCTATGCTGAGAAAACAGCAGGGCCATTGCTTTGAAACGTTGTCTTCTCTCTGGACAACACCACTCTGAACACACAGTGGCTACTGCCTTCTCTGGCTTGAAGAATTCTCTCTAAAGGCCAGGATCTCATTAATCTGCTATGTTATCTTTGTATCTGTCTGTTTCTTCACCATGAAGACATCATTGCCAAAGCTTGAAAGTTTTTTTATTTCAAGGTGGTTTTCTTTAAAGTCCTGAGCTCATGATCTGTAAATTTCTTTATTCACTATTTTCTCCCTTGCAGATAGCAATTGGTTCCTCCCTCATTTTCACTATAAAACTTTTCTGTATTGTAGTGGGTTTCATGCAAAACAGGTGATTTTCTTAGAGTTTTGTTACTGTGTTAGGATATGCAAAACAAGTATTATATCACAACATGTTCTTACCAGAGACTCCACTATGCTTCCGTAGCATTCAGGGATGGAGTTAAATCACTGTAGATATAGTAATAAAATACTGCTTTTCCAGGTGTTAGTGGCTGCTCAGCAACCAGTTGATAGTACAAGTTTGTAAAATAAAAGAAGAAAAGGGAGTTTTCTCATCTAAATCCAGGTTGCTGCTTTATTCTAAAGATTAATGGGACAATAAGAGCCTTCATGATCAAAAAGAATAGACTGAATAATGAGTTTAAAAAAATAAGAAGTTGTGATTGCCCAGAGTGTTCCTTTTCAAGAAGTTATGGGTTTTGCTTTTTTCTCTTAAGTTGTTTTGGTAAGTTGATCAGGCTTTATTAAGTAAGATAGCTACATTTAGAAATATCAAACCAGGAAAATAAATATATATTCTTAAATTAAAAATATGGTTCCCCAGATTATCTTCAGTCTCATGCCAATATAATGGACATTAAGCAAAATAAATTTACTAATTCTCATCTTTTGAGACTGCTGGATATCTGTTCATCCTCTACATAGTTGAAAATAAAATAATTGAGATTTTTCCTGTTTCAGGATTATAATATTGGACTTGGCAAGATGCAGATGGATAATTACACTGGAGATGTTAAATAGGTTTTAGAGACAAAATTGTAAATAATACAATACAGAAGAATGATGGACTTATTAGCATATCATTAAATTGCTTTTTCCCTGAGAGCCAAGCATATTTTTCATAGCTTACAAAAAGTGTCTTGCCCAGCAGTAGCACATGTGCGAAACATTTGCAAAACCCACAATATTTGACAATGGCATTAAGTTTATACTGCAGAGGAAATTATGACAATATAGTTACAAATATCAGTAAGTTTATCACATGGTAACAAGATCATATGTATGAAAAACAATATTTTCTGAGTTAAACGTTTTGCAGACCTTTTGTTTCAGCTTCCATTAGTTCCATCACTCATGCTGAGAATTACAGGGCTGCAACAGTGCAGCAGAAAGATTTGTTAAAAGATTCTTTCACTAATGTAATTTAAACTATCCAACTCATTCTTATTAGTCTAAATTACTTTTTTTGTTAAGACTTGAACTCAATGAAAAGTAGAGTCACATGGGATATGGTATGGTTTTTTCAGGGCTACTGGTATAAGCCAGAAAAAATAAGATCTTTCTCAAGGAAAATTAACTTAGTCCAGAAACTCACAAAATGCACAAAAACCCTTGGATGATTCTGGTTTTCGGGTGGATGATGGATAATGTGCAGTCATAATTCTATGCAGTTTAGTACTGGGGTGACAGGAAGGTTCCTTTGGTTTCATGCAACTGCTGTGTATGGGAATGTAAGAGCGAGCACAGCACCATGGTTCCTACCCAGGACTGAAATGGAAAAACAGTTTGCCTAGACAGAGGTGGAATTTATCAACTGGCCTTCAAAGCACTGAGACAGCTGAGTCTCCTTAACCCAGCTATGCCTGAAGTTACTCATATTCAGACTTTGCTTGCGATTAACTCTGTAGGAAGTTTTGTTGCAGTCACAACACCTTTTGTAAGTCACAACCCCAGACAGGACCCTATGGCTCCAGGAAATAATTTCAAAGATATTCCACATCACAGTGCCCAAGAGGAAGAATATAGACAACTACAGACTACATCTGCCTTGTTTTCAAAGATCCAGCTTTATATCCCATTGGAGTGGAAGCAAGGTCCATTAAATGTTTGCACAGAACAAACAGGAATTCTCATATACTTGCAATGGGGGTAGGAAGATGACTAGAGCATGTGGAAGACTTGGGATTTAGTCCTTGTTCTGCTTTCTGTGTAACAGAAGTTTTAATTTGAGGTTCCTTCTGCCCTATATGTCTGTTCAGTGCCTGAACAGGTGGCTGACACTGAGAAGACAGTCACCCGTCCCTTGCAAAAACTTTTTCCGTGAAGTAGCATACCTAGGTTAAATCTCATTGACAGTCTTTCAAAAACCTCTTGTTCTAGTTGATGTGCTGCAGAGTCTGACTTTGGGAAGGAATTGGCATTTCTGAGATGAGAGATCAGTTTAGATTCTTTAGGGTTTTCCTATAGAGATAGGAGACACAAAACATCCTAGTATTGTACCAACCTTTCAGCTGTCACAGCTGGTTTAGTGTGATTTCCTAACCAGAAGGAATTTTTTTACTCTTCCCACATGGATATAACTATACATTACTTGAAACATATCCAATACAAATTCCTCTACTTGGTGATAGGGAAAGTTGGATGGTGTGGTCGAGTACCTTTGTGTGTTAAAGCAGATACAGCAAACAACATGTGACAGGTGATAGTCACATTGCTCAGCTCACTGCAGGAAGATAGTTTGATACTGCTGTGCTGAACACCATAGAAAAAAAAAAAACCCAGAGCAGAAGAGAACAGAATAGAATGGGATACAATAGAGCAGAAGCCAACGAAGGTTACAGCAACCTCACACTGGCGACTGTGTTGTTGTTGGTCAGTCACAGGAGCAAAGCATTGCAAAGGCAACAGGAGCTGCCTGCATCCCCTTTTCCCTCCCATCCTACAGTGAACACACTGTTAACAGTATTTCCAAAGATCTAGCTTGTATTCCTTGACTTAATAATTTCATGTCCCCTGGATGCCTCTATTTTTATTGTATAAAAGAAGGGGAGACAATTTTGTGTCTCTCAGGCATCTTTCTGACTTCATTTCTTTTGATGAAAGGCTATTGATTCAGGTGTGTTTGAGTGAATCTGTGAATATACTGCTTACTCAGGAGTTCTTTAGCATCACTAAAATAAATGTGAAAGGCATGATTGTTTTCCTTATGCAAATAACTGGTGAAATAGAAAATTGTTCTGTTGTTATTTGCAAAAAAACCCAACAAACCAGTTTAGTGATAATACTGTTGTCTGGAGATATGTGGTAGAATATTTGCCTTGTACCTCCAAGATTCCATTTGTCTGCTGTCAACCTATACCTGCTGTTAAGCATTAGACACTTTAAAAAAGAGAAAAAGATAACACAAATTATTCACCATTAATTCTTTAAAATGAGTCACTATTAAAAGCTTAATTGTTTGCTGAGAGGGTCCAAATTAGTGGACTTTGCAAGATCAAACAAAATTGAAGATATTTGTCCAAATTAAAATGGAAACATGCATCCAGAATATACCAAATGAACATGTATGCTCCTGTAATAATAATTTTATTATCTTCAGCTTCCAGGCCAGACTTTTAATTATGACCCTTTATATCAGTGAAAACCATGTATTCAGGATTAAAAACCTATTTCTTTAACTAGTCTAGTTAAAGACTGTGGTTTGATATATTCTATGCTACAACTTTTATAAAAACCAGAGAACACTTCTAATAACACTTTTCTAATTTCATGGTTCAGTGCACAGTCAGTAAAGATTTAAATAATTCAGAAAGAAAGCCTATTCTGTTTCTTTATTAGAAGTTTGAGTCAGGCAAATTCTTTGACATTTAATAGGTTTTTAACCCTTTTAATAACTTCTTATAATGAAATTTATTGGAAGTTGTTTTAAATAAAGGGTTATTATATTAGAGTGAATAGCAGTCGGTAGTTTTTTATGATTAGTTTTGAGACCTTGGCCCTGTGTGACTCAAAGGATATTAAAACATAAAGTAGAAAAGAATGTTAATAGTCACCAAATTAACTGTGTACCAAGAAATATAGAAACTGTATATGACTGCATTTTTGTCATTATGTGATCGTGCTATAAAATTTTGCAGCCAAATTTTGAGTATATAATTGCTTTAATGGGGCTTAAGATCACTTGCAGAACCAGTACTATATAAAACAACCTGAAGTGGTTTAATTTATAACAGAATGATTTTGAAAAGATTAGTGTAGTAGATTTAATAGGAGTGGGGGTTTTATTATTTTTTGGTTTGAGTTCTCTTTACATGTGAGGTTTCTGCTGTTTAATTTTAAGACTGTTTTCCTAATCAACAGAAATTTGAATGATCCTTTCATTTTACCCTAAAAATGCAGCGGGCATAGTATATAAAATACTCCTGTGTGTAGCAGTAGAATATTCCCCAAACACCCACTTACTTTAAAACTTAGTCTTTCATTATACAGTTAGTTGATACAGAGGAGAATTATAAAACTGAGATGCTGAAAACACACCTCCCCTCCCTCTGTTCCATGATGCTTTGAGTTATTCCTTTTAATGTGTTTTGAATGGCTCTCTGTGGTCATTTTACAGTAACCTTGGCTCTCATAACAAATCCTTCTTTAGTACTCATTCACTTATAGGTGTGTTAAAACAAGACTTGGTTGCAAATATGATTTCTACCTTAACTGTATGGAAACAAAGACCAGATAATATGTGACTCTTTGGGTTTGATCACTCTTTGTTCATGACAGCACATATATACCAAGTACCAGTTTTAGCCACTCTAATCAGTAAATCCAAACTTCCTGTCAGATTTCAGACCTCCAAATATTGGTGTCACTTTTTTGTTTTTCTCTGGTGTATAAATGTGGCTAGCACAGGTTTTTCCCATGAGAAATCCTTTTGTGTTTTATAAATAAAGATAAGGTTTGGATGTTATTAAAAACCGTGTCCCAAGACTTGGACGGTGCAGACCTGGCCAGTCAGTCCTAGGGGGAGGTTTTTGACTGACCAATCTGGGTGACTTTTGAAAACTCTATATGTATGATGAAATCAAAACAATAAAGGCCTTTTCCTTCTTGCCACTGAGAACTGACTTCCTTACTCTGCTAGCTGCTCAACAGCAACATGTAAATACAGATGTTCAAGTTATCTCAAGTTATCTCATGAAAGAGCATTACCATGATGGAAAACAACAGATGAAACTGCATGGTTTGCTTTTGATTCATTTGCCATCAATCTAGGACCTTAACCATTCCCATATATTGAATAACCACGAGGTGCTACTGGGTGATCACCTGTATGAACTGAATGAAAGGTGTCCAAAATTGACATTTCTGTATTTTAATACACTCTTTTAAGTTTGAACTTATGGTTGTATAGAACCATAGAATATCCTGCACTGGAAGAGACCCACAAGGATCATTTAGTCCAAGTCCTGGTCCTGCACAGGGTACCCCAAGAGTCACACCATTTGCCTGAGAGCATTGTCCAAACTCTGTCAAACTTGGTGTTTGTGACCACTTCCCTGGGGAGCCATCATCTGCATGATGAATATTGCTTGCTTTTTGTAGCACGAAAAAAATAAAATTATTAGGTTTTTTTCATTTATCAATTGTCTTGATCATAAATGGTAAGTATAATTTCCCAAACACAATCCCTTCTCAGTGTGTCTGTTCTCACAAATTTGGCTGGCAACTTTAATGTCATCTTTTCTTCCCTTTGAAACCTTCACTTACAGAATCAAGTGATTATGTAGGAATTAACATTTTTCCTCTCTTTTTTAATGAGCATCTTTGTTTCACTGGAAAACATCTTGCAGATGTGCATTGGCTTATGGTAGAAGACAATTAAAATGCTTGAAATAAAAGCAGTAACATTTCTAAGCAAATTTCATGGCTTTTCAGCAGGTTGGCAAAACCAAGGTTAATACTGCATTTTAAGGTAGTATTATTTGGGAACAGAGAAACATTCAGATTTAATACAGCACAGGGAGTAGCACAAGTTTCCTCGGAATATAAATGAGAATACTACCATTAACAGAGACCCCTTCTGCCTACTAAAGAATGTCTGTGACCCCTGCATGGTGTCTCAGGTGGGTCATGGTTCAGTGAAGAAAGAAGCACACTGTGGGTATCTTCATAGATAACACTTAAGATCTCCTGGGGTTTTCTCACTTTTTTTTTGCTTAATTGATTGAACGATATCTTCTTATAGTCTGAAAAATTGTTACTCTCTGACTTACCTTGACCACGCAGACAAGGAGCAAAGAACTGTAAACCCCTTCTTCAGTGTCCGTCAAAAATGTTCACAAGAACATTCAACTCATAGAAAACTAGTAGAAAAATAATTGCAGGACTTGATGGTGGTAACAGGAATAATGTCTGCTGTGCCTAGATGTGAATTTTCTCAGAGTAGTGAGATATGTGAACTTCACTTGCTTCAGTGAGTAAGCCCTGTGTATTTCTCCTTATGTTTTAATGTTTTCATCTCCAGTGAATTATCCCTAGTGTTTCTTGCATGTACTTAGACCTGTTGTATTTACTTCGATCTGTTAAGGCAGCATGTCTTTCTTCTTTCATCCAGTGATAACATTTATTATAAATGAATCTAAATAGGGAGGGACAATTGGGACTGCTACAGCTTTTCAGAGAGATGTTGCCTCACGGTTATTAATTATAACTAGAAAAATAACTTGACTTATTTCACTAACAGCACATTCCCTTTGCAACTGCCTGTCTAATGCTTCTTCGAAAAAAGTTATTTGCTTCCTAAAGCCACATTCTGGGACATTAGTTAAGAGTCCTGCAATTTGACTTTCTTCATCTTGTGTGGGTTAACCAGTTTGTATCAAAGAGGCAGATAATTTGGTGTGGGTTTTTCTAGTGCTATGTGCTACATCCTGTGAGAGATGAAGGATTCTATCTGAATGCTGTGTCAGATGAAAATATCTGTGCTTTGTGGACTTTGGAGCTCAATATTTCAAGAAATATGAAGGTTATTGGATATAGTCCAGAGGACAGGAGAAAGAATGATCAGAGGTGTAGAAAACACAGCATATGAACAAAGTCTTTCAATCTTCAGGTTTAGTTGTTTAGTCTAAAGAAGAAAAAAGCTAAAGGAAATTCATAATAGCCTTCTAGTGCATACAACTTTTTCTGTAAAGAAGGAGAAAAACATTCCTCATGTCCACTGGGAGCAGAGCAAAAAGTAGTAGGTTTAAATTACAACAAAGGAGATTTAGGTGAGACATTATGGAAAAAAGCCCTTTCCACTGTAAGGATAGTTAAGCACAAGAATTGCCTAGGGAGGTTATGAAGAGGTTAGACAAACATATGTCAGAAATGATTTAGGTGTATCTAATCCTGCTGTGAGATAGTGTTGGATTAAATAACCTTTTGAGGTCCCTTCTAGCACTATTTTCTGTGATTCTGTGATTAGGATACTGTACTCACATTGTCCTGCAGTAAGATGTTTCTGTACAGGGATGATATCACTGTATTCTACACTGTACGCTTTGCTTTGTTTTTACTTTAAGCCAATGGGATGAATGATAGTCTGCAGTTTAAAGCTCTTTAGCTTTATTCTTAGTGCCTCAGGAGCTTTGAGCAGGGCATTACGTGCTCATCTTTAACCAGACAGCCCTGTTCTGGTTTGGCACTACCCATGTGCCAATAAGGGGCTTTAGTACACACCTTAGAATTAGTGATTTGTACTGTCTTTTAACGTGCAGTCAAACACTTATTTGGGTGAATGCTCAGTTTCTGCTCATAAGCAAAATGCAAACAGAAAAAAAAATAGCCATGAAAAGAAATGTATCATAGCTTCCCCATTAGTAAAACCAAAATAAAACCAGGCATGTTCTAAAGCTGAATATAACTCAAGTTGTGAAACATCCTGGAACTGACAGATGGAGAATGATATTAAAGTGCCAGATATTATCATTATTACCTCATCACAGAGACTATTGAAGACGTCAGTTTAAGACTGTCCTTATCCTCTGTAACACTCAAAACTCTTTAACTTTGTTCTTGCATTTGGCATTCTGCCATCCATCAGGATTTGTATTCAGCTTTGCATTCGGCAGGAGTGTGTTGGCAATATTGCCTCTGCATACTGAATGTGGCTCCAGCACAGCTACACAGCGGTGGGTTTTGTAAAACTCCATCTGGAAGAACAAGGAATAAGAAGTTTCAGATTTTGAAGTAGTTTAGAAGAAATTGGCCATCCTTTGCATATAATTTTGACAGAGAGTGTATCTGATTAGTGTTACTATTCTGCAGAGATGAGGTAATCACAGCATCTGTGACAGGGCCATACCATCATGCCACAGTAGTGACCCAAGTGTGTGGTTTTCATGGCTGGATGTGCTCTTGATCCAACAGAGGAGATGGGACAGTTCTTGGTTTTGTTGATCATTTAGGAACCTGAAAGTTCATCATGTTTTTTGCAGCATAATCTGACAACTTTTTACATTTATATGATTAGTTGTCCATTCTTACTCAAGAAATGAGCAGTTTCCATTTTCTCTGACAATCCCACTTTTTCACCAGGTAGGGGCAGGGTGGGAGAAGGCAGGCTCTGCAGTGCATGGTGAAGAGGTGAGCCAGAAGCCTCATCTGCAGATGTGAATCACGTCTGTGGATCCTGGGGGCCTCAGCTCTGTGCAACAGACTTAAACTGGCATGTTCTCTGCTGGCAGGTCCCTTAGGTGAGGATTTCTAGCTAAGCATCTGAAAGAGAAAATGTACTGTTAAACAAACTTATTTGCTGCATACACCTGGTTTTCTGAGGGTAGCCTGGTATTCATCTGATTTAAAAATTCAGGAGAGAAGCTGAATTCATGTGAAAAGGAAAATACTGGGGGTTTTTTTGTACTCCATCACCTCATTTGCAGTCCCCAGAATTTCCCTAGTGAAGGGTTCTCTTGCAAATATATATACACACATGTTTTGTATGGGGATACAGTCAGTACTGTTCAGTTGTTGTATTATCTGTAAACACAGCCTATGTTCAGTACTAGAGTTGAATTGTATCACAGACTGTTTAAAAATACATATTGTTTGAAGAAGACAAATACAGAATATTCTGTATTACCAATCTGATAATATTTGAAGCTCTTAAAGGGGACATCTTTTTGAATAATAGCAGAATGAGAGAATCAGAGAATGGGTCAGGTTGAGAGGGACCACAATGAGTCAGCCTGGTCCAGCCTCCCTGCTCAGGCAGGGTCATCCCAGAGCACATGGCACAGGATTCCATCCAGATGGTTCTTGAATGTCTCCAGTGGGGGAAACTCCACAACCTCTCTGGGGAATCTGTTCCAGTGTACAGCCACCCACACAATAGAGTTCTTCCATATATTCAGGTGGTTCTTCCTGTGCATCAGTTAAAGCAATTGTATTATATTTTATTTGAGGAAAAGTATTTAAAATGGTAGCCCTTGCCCTGCTTTTAGGGGTAGGTAATTTTGAAGTTCATTCAAAATATGAGTTAGAAGTTTTACAGTGCATGTTTCCTTTCTAGAGTTAGTAAACTCATTAGGATTCTGATTCTTCCAAAAAAGCAGTCAAGCTTTTCCAGCCTTTTGTGGAAGAGTTTATTCTACAGCATGAGGTGTTGCCCCATGAAAACCCGAGGGCTCAGCCCCTGCAGGGTGGAGGGAGGGTACACACCCACAGTGAGAGCTGCAGAAAGGGTGCAGGGAGGGCTTTGGGGCAGGTTTTGCCTCCCTGTGCCCAGCACATGAGGGACTGTGTGGGTTCCCACCCCCTTCCCGCTTGCCCCATGCTGGTCAAGAGGACCTGGAGAGCTCCCACTGCTGCTCCACATTCCCCAGCTGCTGCCCAGCTCAACAGCTGGATCCAGAGCAAAGCATCTGAGCAGCACTTACAGCTTCATTGGCACAACTGTCCTGATACAAGTCGTCTGCTAGAGGCAGAGATAATGATAGCTTTCAAGGCTAATATGCTTGGAAAGGAGGGAGCTGATACTGGAGGGAAGAGACCAAGAAATCAGTAGTAATTTAAAAATATAAATGTCCACCAGGATTCAAATTTCAGCTGTCAATTGATTTCATCCTCTGTGCTCTCTGTGCTCTTCTCCTCCAGTGCTTTAGTAGTCATTAAATGAACTTGGAAAACAAGTTTGTATTGATAACTCTTTTTTACCAAAAGCTATTAATTTCTAAAACAACATAAATACAGGTGTAATTGTGATGTCACATTGTCAGAAGCCAATTCAAATGCTTTTCAGAGACACAAGTACATGTAAAGTGGTAAGTATGCCATAACTAATGATATTATTAGTTTGATTTACTGCCAGCCAGTCACCTTTACAAAAATCAATCCCCAAGCTCATGAAATATCCCCCTAAAATTGATACATTTTTACACTGTCAATAATAGGAGAAAAGGTGAAGCTACAGGTTTGTCTTTACTTTTTGTTGTTTGGTTGAAAGGTATCTTACAGATTGCTGTGATATATGGGAGTGTGTATATGAGCAAGAGAGGGGTTATAGAAGCCACGAGCTGTAAGAAGATTTTTTAAAAAATAAAATCGGAGTGATCTTTAGACAATTCATATGACATGTCTGACAAAGACTGTCAGTAGAATAAAAGTGGCTATGTTAATATATTGAACCATTAATACATGTCCTTATAATGAAACTTACACAATAGTAGCTCCTGTCAGATTCTACTTGATACATACATACATGTTTGTCTGATGCACAGAAAGACAGCCATACCTATTTCATTTCAGCTCTGAATTGATACTTCAATTTTAAATCACCCACAAAACACTTTAGCTTAAATCTGAGCTTCTCTCTGGTACTCTTTGCTGTTTGTCGTGTTTCTGTATGAGTATACCGAAAAGATGTTACAGGCAATCTGCTGAGGTCTTGTGTATGGTGCATTTGACCTCTGGACAAGAAAGGAGTTTCATCCTCCAGTGCTTTTAATTCTTATCCTTGCAGAGACTGAATCTGTTGCTTGCATTAAAATAGTATGTCTTGTTAATGCTAAGAAGCAGTGACCCACATACCACAATGGATTCATTTGTCAATCCTGCGATTTCTGAGCTTTCCATTTGTATATGTCTTAGCAGTAAATCGACTCAGAAATCATTTAATCAGTCTATCAATGCATCCTTCTTGTCAATGGTCTGAATACTGAAAAGTCCAGTATCTCATTGGGCAGCACCAGGCAAAGTAGATTTGGACCTATTACTAGATATTCAGACTTGGAAAACTGCAGCTCCCAAATTCACAACTGAAAACCACAAAAATCCTAAGTTAAAAAAGCAGGATCTGGAAATCGTCTTGAATTTTGAGGATGTTCATGTTCTGGTCTAGGTCTGAACTTCAGAGTGCAAACCTGTCCCTGTTTGTTAGCATTTCAGAAATACTCTACCCACAGTTACAGAAAGCAGTGCCCTTTTGTTCCCCCTATTAACAAAAACCCCAAGCTTTCATTATTTTTTTTGCTATTTCCAAGAGCTGAGGCTAGAGCCTGAGTACTTTATAACATATGCAAATGTCAATCATATCCTTACTATGTTTATTTTCAGTATTTACATGTTTATTTAAGTACTTGCCATTTCCTTTAAGCCTTACATAGCCAATCAGGCCAACCGAGGTCTAAAGGAACAGAACACTTTATTAGTGATATGCTTAATACAGTTTTTTTCCTCTTGTAGATGCAAGATTTACGGAATACAGAAGGAGCCCAGTATAGTTCCCATCCTCAGATGGCAACCATGAGGCCAAGGGTTCAACCTGCAGATATTAGGCAGCCAGGAATGATGCAGCATGGGCAGCTGACTACTATTAACCAGTCCCAGCTCAGTGCACAGCTTGGTTTGAATATGGGTGGAAACAGTGTTCCTCACAACTCGCCCTCTCCACCTGGAAGCAAATCTGCAACTCCTTCACCATCCAGTTCAGTCCATGAAGATGAAGGAGAAGATAGCTCTAAGGTAGGCTTAGATGCTAGGATTACTGTGTAAATGGTGGATATTTTTAGGACCTGCTAAATGAATTATATGGCCACAGTTATTAAGGTGATACTTTATACATGATTGGTGGTTCACTGAAGTGAATAAAGGGTTATGAATACAGACAATATCCAGACAATTCTTTAGGCAGCTTGAGTAAATGACATCATTCCTCTTTGTGAGAGCAAAGGGAACACTGTTAAACACTGAAAGGATAGTCATTCCTTTAGGACTTTAAGGGTTGAGTTTCCTCACTTGCATAGCAGGGATGTTTGTTCCCAGTTAAAGATCAAGTTACTGCTATAAAAAGTATGAACAGTCTGTGCAATATGCTAGTCTTTGCTACTTGATCACAGGATGAGTAAACAGAACATCATAGCAACCAGAACAGAAAGATCCTATGAACTTTAAAAACCTTACCTTGAAAATCTGGAAGACCCTGTATACATTTATACTTCTGAGAGGTGCTGACACTTCATCATGACATGTTTAAGCTTCATTTTAATGTCAGTACAGGAATGAAGTGATAAGAGTAATTTACATAATAATTTTTTTTAAAGGATAAATGTCAATCTGTATAGCCGGTTTTGCATTCAAAAATCTCCCAAAATCCTGAAAACCTCCCAAAATGCACAAGTCTATTATCTTAATTTTGCAGACAGAAAAGCTGAGACACAGGGAGACTGGGACTTTGTACTAAGTCATTTTTCAAACCAGGAATATAGCTTATTGAAACTGAGAGCCTCCTTAGCTCTGTTTTGTGGTCACTAGAAAATAGCAGTCCTGTTGAGCACTCCTGCAGTGCAGGGTGTGCCATGTGCAGTGTAGTGTGTACCACAGCCACGTCTGGTGGGGAAAAGTTGCAGACTTGCAAGCAATGTGAAGAAAACATATTGTGAGTCACTGAGGAGGTATAATTCAGTCAAGAAATGTAAGTCTGATTTGTTTTAACATTATATTGTTTTTCATGCCTCAAGCTATAAAATAATCATGTAATTGGAGACATATGTTTTACTACATTTTGAATAAATTCTGATTCAAAAGTTTTGTTTCAGGACATTCCCCTGATTTCACAAACTTAAGGTTTTAAAAATTACTGAATAATTCATACATTTTAAATGAGCACTTCCTTACTGAGGGAGACTTTAGAATACAGCTATGTAAAAATAATTCCAGGCAGCCTTTACTTTTTCAGAATAATTTATTTGCTACTCCTATTGCATTGCTAATATTTTTACATTGCTGGGAGTGTGCAAGATGTTCTAAACTTCTGGAGAAAATATCCACTTAAATAATTAGGATTTCCTTTGTACTTCTGTCAAGTATTTCAGTTATTTAACCCATATTTTTCATGTACTTTTTCACTGTAGCACTTTGTGCTAGCAAAACTGTGGGGTTGTGGTTTCAAGCAAGCAGTAGTTATCTGAAGCTAATGTTTTTAATAGAGAAGTACAAAGCAATGCAGACTAAGTAAAACTTGGTCCTTTCTTTGTGAAAGCCAGTCTATATAGTGTTCAACTTCTAACAAGCCAAGTTATTTTGAAAATCTCTCTTTAAAATTCTCTCATGCTCAGTTTAAGCAGAAAAAGATGACAAATGGCACAATGCACAACACAAAATTAAATCCAGTATGCTGGAGTAGATATATTGCCTTAAAATTATAATTAAAATTTCACTGCTAAGAGAAAAGTTCTAAAGGATATTACATTTGGTCAATATTGACAGAGGGCTTAAATTCTTCTCCAACTAGTATGATTTAAACAGCAAGCTTGATGGAGAGTAGATAATGCCATATAAGTCCTCTGTGGAATTTCTTAGGGCTTCATGCAAACACCTGAGGCTGGCCACTACTGGAGACAGGCAGTGGGCTGGCATGCCTGATCCCATGCAATGGTTCTGTGTAGTTCCCTCTGTAAAATACAAGAGGGCTTGAATATTCAGCCTAAGGAGTTAAGTGTATCGTTGTACTTCAAGATTTGAACCTCTCCACTGTGTACCTTTGTGTCACATTGCTCTTCCTGGAAGCTGCCAGTGAGTGGATATGAATACTCAAAATAAACCAGTTTTCTGTGATCTTTCTCCCTGGATACAACAGTATTACATTTTATCAGAGTTGCTTTGGAGGGACCTGTGAAAGTTCTCATTCCAGAAATCCTCTTCCCAGTGAAAGAAGGCACTGGATGGGGATAGGAAGAGATAGACCAGGATTTTTTTTGTTTTTATGAGAACATCTATCTTTTAACTGAATATAACTTAGTGAAATTTGGATTTTTCTCTTTGATTTATAAACTACCATGCAGATGTGTGGTATTACTTAATAGACCAGGGCCAGAGCTCATTAGCCAGTCCTTCGGTAGAAGTGCACATGTTGCAGTCATGGAGTTGCTGTTGGAGTTCTCTTCATGGAGTCAGAGAAGTTCCTGCCATGAGCGCTGCGTAAAAACCAGCTCCCTCTGAACTCACCACGTAGCAATAGTGATGTTCTTCCTATTCAACCAGCAGAACAAGATGTTTACCAGTTTACCCACTTTGATCAAAAAGACAAAGTACATCTCCAAATGGAAAATCACCTCAGTGTCAGATGACCTCCCTCAGTTTATACCAGCTGAAATATGTGAAAGAGAAGCCACTGGTCTCTTCGTAGCATGTTTGTTAAAGAGGTCCCTAAAAATGATACCTATTTCTATCTAGAGAAAAAAATACAGAAATGTCAATATCCTGTTCATATTTACATGAATTTACAGAAAGAGCATGATGGAAGGTATTAAAAAATACTTACATTATGTACACATTTGGACTAAAAATATAGTTGTTGCCCTATGAACCACTGATTTCCATGCATGAAGGAAATTATCGTTTCAGTTCAATGTATATATTCCAAATTCCAGTATTAAGCTTTGCAAACTGATTTAATTGTTTGTGTACTGAGCTTCTTGAATGTTCATTCTGTGATAAATATTCAAATTGTTGTAAGCCTTATCCTACATACACAGAACTAATGGCAGCAGCTGCTAAATATTATTTGGCAATACTCATTCTCATAAAGACTCTTTCATATAGGCTGTTCAGACTTCAACTGTCCTATATTCCCTTGCACAAAGAATGGCAAAGGCATTTTAGAGGGCTCAGTTTCCCTACATGCTGTTGCTCTAAAAGCAGGACAGCTGAGGTTGCTTGGCCATAAGATCAGTGACAACTGTAGCATAATTGTAAGGTTGGATATACATTCAGAGAGCTGCTAAGACCATGGAAATGTGAAATGTAGCCTTAGACTAAGGGTATCATCTCTGCAAGGGATGTACATCACTGAGGCTCCTTACTTCTAAATATCTTATGTGGGACTGTCATTGGAAGAAGAAAAAAAGGGAGAACTTAAAAATTAGTAGTTGTAAGTAACTATAAAAACATTCTAAACAAAGTGGCCACTTAGCACATGCCTTGTTCTGACCACCTCAACACTGGAATATTACATTTCTGTTATTCTTGCCATAATTCATACTGTTGGATCGTTAAACATGTACTTTGTTATTGCCAAGCATAATTGTGAGCTGCTGGAAGTATTACTGGTTTGTAAATAAGGATTTCCTCATAGATGGATAAGAGGGTTTTCTTCCATGTTCATTTGCATATCACTTATGAGAGAAATTCAAATAATGTATTTTAGAAGGAAGATAGTGAGAGGACTGCAAGTAGCAAGAATTAAATAACAGAAACACAATTACTAAAGAACTGCTGCAGCATATTCTCCTTATGTGGCAGAGGTTTTACAATATTTACTTTATATGATAGGAGTTATAAGTGGAATTCTATGTTGTCTGTTCAGCCTATTATGCAGATGGTGCTTGATTAAAATCTATTTTAAACTACAGCGATTACTGCAAGATAGTGTGCATAAAACAGCTCTCCTAGCTCCATTAAAGGCTTTGGTACTATTGCAGTTTATTTTAAATATGCTTATAGACATTTTCCAGGTTCTCAAGGGACATTTAGATATCAACGATGTGCCTTACTTGATAGTTTTAAATCCTGCACTAGATATTCTTGTGATCTATTATGTGTGCAACATGGTTAATGTACACTTTTTTAAAGTGAAAGATTATTGCTTTCTTGTGATAAATAAGTTAAATACATCACCATAATTAAGCAATAAGCTATGACAGGAGGTGGATTACCATGAGCTAACTACACCTCCAGGGATTTTGAGACACAAGTCTATGCCTAGCAGAATATATATGGTTTTTATTTTATTTTCCATCTGTCTCTGCTTTGGTGGTTAGAAGTGGAGTCTATGAAGCTGATAGACTGATGGGAGCATAAGGTAGGCCATCATCTCAGCCATTTGCAAGGTTATTAGTACTGGAATTCTGGTTTTCTTTTTATTTGGTTATTTTTATATAAGACAAACAGAATTTCCCCTGTGAGTATTCTGTTTTTAACAGTGGGTTTTTGAAGTCTCTTGATCATTAAGGTTGGAGAATAAGGTTTTAGTGCTGTTCACAGAACAGCTTACCAGAAGGCACTTCCACAAGTTTCTGTAGTATATCACCTAGTTTAAGGGTAGTTGAAGTAATGTGGTATCCTAATGTACAGAGAACTTTTATATCTCAATAGTTGAAAAATAAACTGAAAGGAGAAAAACGTTAGCAAATCACAGAGGTAAAATTTTAACAATAGAACCAATTCTTTACAAGTCTTCTTGCTCATAGAGATCCCACAGGACTTCTGAAAAGTTTAGACTATTGTTGTCAAATTAACTAGGGAGCCCCAGGTAATTAACTGATAGTTTTGTGTACCTGTAGAATTAAATAAGAGCGAGAGACAAAAATCGGATAACTTAATAATGGGTAGCACACTTTTATTTTTCCATATTTTCCAAATGCTGCCAATAGACTGCATGTCCATTAACTTTGTATTAAGGATGCAACTACCATAATATAATGCTCAGAAAACAAGCAACTTCATTTTCAAGTTGTGGTCATCACTTTGTTGCTGTTTTTAGTAAGCCACAGAAATCCAGATCGTTCACTGTAGTCACTTGGGTTCACTTGGACACCACACAGTGAGGCATATAGGAAAAGAAAAAAGTTATTTTTCTCAAAATGAGGATTTCCAGCCATTTGCCTCATGCAGTTCCACTGATTTGAGCACCTGTATCCTCCTGTGCCACTTGATATGCATTATTAAAAAATAATAATACAAGGAAGTGAAAGAAGTCATGCCTAGTAGATCCTTAGCCTAGAGCACACCATTTATGCTCTTGATCTTCTCATACTTCAAAACGCTTATGATGCACAGTGCTTTGGTCATGCCGACAAAAGAAAAAAGCCTTTGAACCCACTTGTAAGATCACACACCATTGCTACAGGTATAGGAAATTAAGTGATCATATCAAGAAAAGCTACTTTGCCATGGAGCTCCAATGTGTTGAAGAATCAGGGCATTGTCCTTTTATGTGCTTGTAAGTCATAGAATCCTAGTATCATTTAGGTTGGAAAAGACCTTTAAGATCACTGAGTCCAACTGTTAATGTCACACTTCCAAGTTCACTACTAAACTGTGTGCCCAAGAGCCACCTCTACACATCTTTTAAATGCCTCCAGGGAAAGTGAGTCCACTGCTTTCCTGGGAAGCCTGTTCCAATGCTCAACAATCTTTTTGGTGAAGAAAGTTTTCCTAAGATCCAATCTAAACTTCCCCAGGTACAAATTGAGGGCATTTCTTCTCTTTCTATGGTTTGTGACTTGGGTCAAGGGACCAATGCTCACCTTGCTACAACCTTCTTTCAAGTTGTTGTAGAGAGTCTCCCCTGAGCCTCCTTTTCTCTAAGCTAAACAAACCCTGTTCCCTCAGCTGCTCCTCACAAGACTTGCACTCCAGACCCTTCACCAGCTTCACCAGGAAAACAGGGTGCTTTGGTGTTTGCACAAATGCTCATGTGCAGGGTTTTTTTTCAGATGTGCATAAATAAGGGACACAAGCTTTCCTCCATACACCATTCCTCTTTCACTTCTTTTCTCAAACCATTTGCTTTTCCATGAGCAGATATAAAAACCACTCAACTAAATCCAGATAGGTCAAAACTGATCCTTTAAAAGGCTCTAAACTGTCTATACTGCTAAAGCTTTGTTTCTTCAGACTTTAATTAGAATGTGTGTAGGGGAATGTCTATAACTTGAATTGCTTGGTTCACAACCAGATTTTCTTCAAAGTCCCTGGAAGTTGTACCATCAGCTGCAGAAGAAATTGATTTGAACAGTAGTCTGGGGTCATTCTGGGGAAGCATGAGAATAAGAAAAAGGTAGAAATGACAGTGTTCCTGCCGTCTGCAGATGGTTCATATTGTTGAACTGATATCCAGGCTATAGAGAAACTAATTTCATTTGAATTTTCTCATTATTTTCACGTTATAGCCACTAGCAATAAAATTCAGAAAAGGTGAAAAGATGACCAGATGAGCTACAGAGATTATAGCAATTATATGAAAGAGAAATATAAAGTACTTTAAAGGAAAAAAAATAACATTATCTGAAATACTTATAGAGAATTTTGTACATGTGACTAAGGCAGATAGCGTCAACTTTTGGATTATCAAAGATAACAACAAAAATTCCATTTCTGCATGCAAAATCCAAAATTTTTGCATCACAGAGGCTATAACAGTGGCTGGAGAGAATTAAACTGGTTTTTTTTAATATTACTTTCCTAATTTTATGTTACAGGTAAATGGTGGCGAGAAGAGACCTGCTTCAGATATAGGAAAGAAACCCAAAACTCCCAAAAAGAAGAAGAAGAAGGACCCAAATGAGCCACAGAAGCCTGTGTCTGCCTATGCATTATTCTTTCGAGACACTCAAGCAGCCATCAAGGGCCAAAACCCCAATGCTACTTTTGGTGAAGTCTCTAAAATTGTAGCTTCAATGTGGGACGGCTTAGGAGAAGAACAAAAACAGGTACAATATGTGCTGTAGCTCAGAGGCTTTGTTTCAGGAAAGTGTTATCAGGGTCATCTGAGAACTGTAGGCAGCTTCTTTTGTTTGCCAGGATGAAACTTGAATATGTGACATCTCAGGAATAAGATTTAAAGAGACTGAGATAAGGAGAGTATAGTTTTGTTTTGTCTGTATGAAACCACTAAAAGAGTTTACCTTGTTTTCGGGTGTGACACAAGTTTTAAGATTATATTTAGGAATGTTTTATGCTGAGATTGGTGGGCCTAGATTTTACAATGTTGTTGTCTTGTATGTGAAACTGTCATGTAAGAGAACCTTGCTGCCAAACTTTAGATCTGTGCAGTGCAACCTGACTGTACGGATCTATATATCTGAGTTTCCACTTGCAGATGTTTCCCTTCCCCATGGTCCCATGATGCTGAAGGGAAGTTGGGCTCATGTTTGCTCCCAAACCACCTGGCTTTTATGGCAGAAGTCAGTGATGAGTTGACCCAAAGAGACCTGGGGTGGGCATTGGCAAAGGGCATCCTTTAGCATTATGGGAGCTGTGGAAATCACTTCCCAAGGTTACTTCCATCTGCCATGGAAAGGCCTTGGTTCTGCAATGAGGCCAGCAGAGCTGGACCTGCAACTTTGCAGAAATCTTTCCAAGTCAGTCACAGCTGTGTAGAAGTGGGCAACTCTGGAAGCTCATCACATTTAAGTGGTGGCAGTTGGCAAATACTTTTCATCCTCACCGTAGCAAACCATTACTTTTCTGTTGTTATTGGTTTCATTTTTACTAACTGCCAGCAGGATGGATTGGATTGATAATGAAATGGGAAATTTAAGAAAGCAACAGATGTGGAAGGAAAGAATACGCTGTATGAGAGTTATGTTGGCTGCAGAAGACCTGGGTTGGGGTTGATGTTAGCCCAGAGAGTGGAAAAACACTGGGACTAAACTGAATCTCATCCATTCATACACTGTTATTACAAAATTGCAGTAAAAAAGACTAAGAATTAAATGAAATTTTTTAAATGATTTTTTGGTATGTAAAATTATTTGGGCTTGGAGAAAAAAAAAAAAAGGTTACTTTGCTAATAACTGGGTGGTGTAGGTACATCTAGATTCTTGTTAAAGATAACAGTGTAAAAAGAATCGAGATCTGGCACTAACTGATGAACTTAAAAAAACCCCAAAAACTAATGTTATCTAGTATCCACCATTGAATAAGGCCAGTATTTGGGAGGTTTAGCTGGAGGAAAGGTAACTTTCTGAACACAGGAATCAGAAGAGTCACTTGGACTGGCACATTATTTCGTTGTGTTGTCTCTTTCTTTTCCCTTTTCTAATATGCCCAGCAAAGGCCAACTTAAAAGACTGTAAAATGCACATTTCCTTTAACCTTGTTATGTGAATACTACCATGAAAATATTGAAATCCTTCAGTTGAAGTGTGTAATAAAAGTGCATAAAACCCTACATTTCCAGCTTTAACTTCAATTTCCTATTCATGGTTAAAGGCAAAAATTGAGTAAGTCCTATGCTGTAAGAGCAGAACAAAAGTTATTTTCCTTATCTCTGTTGTTTTTAATTTAAGTTGAAACACAGCAGAATGATGTGTTATGGAATCCACATGACACATCCATGTAAAAATGGTTCCAACTATGTTTTTTAAGCCAATTCTTCCAAGAGTTTCGGTTAGCATATCTTTGTTGCTTTCTGACTCATTTTGCCTATTCATTATCATCTATTAAGCACATTTTTAAAACTCCAGGCCCAAGCCCTTTCTAATCTAGCACTGTACAAAAATAATAAAAGATAGTCTCCATTTAAAATAAATAAAATTGGCAATTCCATTTTCTAGAATGAATTTAAACTCATTTTTAATTCCATTAGGGATCTAGTAGTACAAAGTAATGATTACAAGACATCTTAACTGACTAGATAGTCTGTATTTTAAAGGCCTAATTTTTCAGATCCACAGCATTAGTAACTGTTATGAAACCTATGTCTCTGGTAGGAAAATTGGACTCTAAAAATACAAATGATTAATGTAGCATTTGGTACTTGGCATTGAAGAAGCTTCAGAAATTCAGAAATAGTTAAATAAAGAAACAAAAACATCATTAGAGGACTACTTTATTGATGAATTATACTTGCTGAAAAGGATTCAATTATCATAAAGTTTCTGGCTTATGTTTTGGAAGCTAACGCTTATTCTGGAATTTAAATAGAAGTATGTTTCCAAATTATGTTTCCTGAATTGGAACTCTTTTTACTATTTAAATAGTAAATATAAATGAATCAGAAAGTAGAACATAATGCAGCTATTGAGAGAGGAGAATAGCCTCATGTTTTCATGCTAAAATGAAATCTTCTTTGTTCCTATTATCTGAGCCATTTTTTTCTGAAATCCATACAATTCTTCTTGTTTATTCCTGAAGATTGACCACAGAAGAAATAAAAGTATAGAATCTCAGTACAATAATGACCTAAGGGCAATATATGTATGTCCAAGCCTTTGCAACAAAATTTTGATAACCTGACAAATTAGACTGTACCTTGAAAAGCTTTGTGAAATAACCACGTGTGTTTTTCAAACTGTAAAGAGCTAGGAAAGTGTTGTTTGAGAAAATAGGATTTGAGTGACAAAAAGAAATGTTATTATTAACTAGCTGATGATAGGTGCTTTACTGAAGTTAGGGGAGTGTTATGCTTGAAATGGATTGCACTCTGATACTCTTACCATGGGAATAAAGCAATTTATTAGATTAAAGCAGATACCAGTGTATTACCCTCTTATTTTCCCATATGAAGACATTTGCACTTTTGAGCCATATGTTCCCATTAATTTCTGTGTGCAAAAGGCCCGTTTGCAAACAATGCTGGTGAGTGCCTGTATTTTGTTTGTCCAAATCTATCTACACAGAGGAGTCTAGAGTTTGAAGGGAGTTTAATGGTCATGGTGGACTTTGTCATGGACTTCTCAAATTCTGAATAAAGTACAATAATTACACATGATCAGAGGCAGCTACTGTGCATTTTCCTTCATTTTTGCACTGTAAATGCTTTCTAAAACTGTTCATATTAATAACTGTGAGTGGTAGGCAGCTGTAGCAGTAGTATGTTGAGGTACATTCTCCTCAATGTTGTAGGCTATAGCACTGGGATATATTTTTTTCAGTGACTTTTCCAGTTCCTCTCTTATGATCACAAACACTCATTTCTCCTTAGTACTATACTTCTGTGCATCCCGTTTCTATAGCTTATCTACCTACTTCTGTGCCCTTTGCATACTTTACTGCAAAGGGGAGATAAACAGCCCCTAGGAAAAAGGGTTCAACATGCTAAATGGTCGAGTCTCTGGCTCTCAGACAGAACACTGGTTTAAACTGGGTGAAAAGGCTATTTAGGTCATTTTCTGTCCTTAGATGAAAAAGGAAAGTAATTTTAAATCAGTACCAGATGTGCATGTACTAAATGAACCTTAAGTTTCTAATTGGAGTCCTAGTAAAGCTGTAATAGATGTGGCAAATTACAAACAAAATGTTCTTGTTTACATTAGTGTAACTTTAAAACTCCAGCCAAAGACCTTAATAAATGTTCTGTTATTCTAAAAATGGACTTGAATGTCTATTCAACATTCAACAAAATTAATCTCTGGTGTAACTTAACTGGAATTCTAGCAGGAGTGAATTTGGCCTCCTATGAACAGCTTAGTGTGTGTACTTGTGTGTGTGTGTGTGTATGTGTTCCTGTGTGTTTACTTAAATGTTGCACTGCTCCTAAGGCTGGGAGAAGGAGGGATTCACCTCGGGCACCCAAAACTTAACAATCAGAAGAAGCAGGTGAAAGGACTGTTGGAGTGCTGTGACAGATGCTTTCTTTCAGGCTGCATAATTCATAGACAGTGATATTAGCTGCAACAGTTCAGCTCAATAGCAACACCTCATTATTTTATCCCTCAGTATTTATTCCTATGGTTGACGCCTCATGAAATTACTGTTAATGTGTTTATATAAGGGCAGATCTGACACAAGTGGGAAGAATTTAATTTCCCACTCATTCTTTCCTGCTGATGTGTCCTCTTCCCCTGGTAGAAGTGGCAAGTGTAAATAGTTAATTTGCTTCAATTATGAGCCTGTCCTGCTAAATTAGAAGCAGCAGGAATATGAAGAGCCAGAATTATACATATGAGGCAGCTGACAAATCCTCCGAGCTCACAAAATCAAATCATTTACTCCTCATTGGTGCTCAAAGACCCACTAGATAAAAGCTGCAGTTTATTCTTTAACATCTTATGGAACTTGGATTGTATGTTACCAATACTTAGGTAAAACAAAGTCCCTGTGCATTAGTGTCAATGTTTGTGATGCTGTTACCATTTTCACTATAACCCACAAGTTTTCAGGGGGTTCTATTTTGTCACTAAAAATAACCCAGACTGATTTGGGCATGAAAAATAACAAAGTGTGTTTCATAAGTTTCTCTTTTGACCACAGGGATGTTTTAGACATAGCAGCACATTATCCACTGCTGGGATGAACCAGCTAGATCAGCAGGGAGTTTACAAGTAATGCTGGCCAACACTTCATATCTCCACAGCTTCTCTCATGATGTGAGGCACCACAAGTCAGATCAAAGTGGATCCAAGAGTAGTGTTTCAAGAGGTCTTGACTCTGCGTGGCCTCTGGGAACACCCAACCTCGATCCTCCCTCCCAGGGTGCAGTGGCATCCCATCCCTTGACATGGCAAATGACATCATCCATTCCATGGCTGGAAGAGCCATCATGTCCCCATTGCATTGCCAGGGTGTCAGACAGTTCAGGGGACTGGCTGCTGAAACAGCTTCAGAAGATGTGCAGACCATGAGGTCAAGGTAGTCAGTAGTACTGTTAAAATAAATTTTCTGTTTCTTCCTTTATATATGCTTATATACTCACAGAGATATTTGTTTATTTATCTAGTATCCTCCCTTTAAAAACCCTTACTTGCTCCATGCTAATGAAGCAATCTCCAAGGAATAACTAACACATTTATAAGAGGATGAGAATGTACCTTCAGTTTAGCAGATAAACAACCATACAAGCTTGAGCTTTGTTGTTTTGTTGTAAATGAGAATAGGAAGAGAATGCACATCTGTGTGTGCACACTGCCAAAGTGAATTCTAAGCAAAATGGATTCAGGAATATACACAACAGACAGCAACCTTACATCTCTCCTCCCAGCTACCTGCACTAGCAATGCTGCTTTTACCAGTGTTGCATCCTAGGCTTGTTTGGGAGATGCACTGTTTTTCTTTGTCAATTTCTTTATTGAAATTGTGTCTCTACTTTTTGAAGGTCTATATTGGAGTGTCAAGATTTCAAAACAACTTATACTTATCCTGGTGTATTCTCCTTCTCCCTCCCATCTGGGCTTAATGAGCTGAAATACAGATGGGCCAATAATAAGCACACACTAAGTGCAGATACAACTCATGTCTATTCACATATATGTATATATGTGAATTTATATCTTCATATTGTTCTGTAGCCCTTGCTTCTACAGGACGAGTCCTTGAAACCCTTAACTTCCATGAACTTCAGAGGGGACCAGTGTCAGGTCTCCTGGGAGCACTGAAGTCACAGGCAACATCAGACACCCCCTGTGCAGGGTGGATTTCTAATATCCACTTGAAGCACACAACAGACACAGCTCCTAGAGAAATATTGCACGAGGCCCCCGAGTTATGAAATGTTGACTTTAACTCCACCTTCTTATTGTACTTGGAAGCAGCTGGGCCAAAAAGACCCTGGATTTCCAATATTGCTGTAGCAATGTGCATAAATAGTAGCCCTAATTTTCTATTTATTCTTCTTCCCCAGCTTTTGGGACTGTATATGGATATACATTTGACCTCAATAGGAACATGACTTTTAAGTAATTTGCATAGAAAACTGGATTTGGGCCAAATTATTATGCCTCCATTCAGGCTCACATCCTTTTTTTTTTTTTTTTTAAAGAGTACCAGCAAGTGGAAATAATCGCTACATAAATACATAGGTTTAATGTCACTTGTTTTGTACTCAACTTTCATCCAATGTGCTTCTGTCAAAGTGTACAGTCCTGCTCTTGTAAGCTGAAAGCATCGAGAATATAAGGTCAAATTTAGGCCTGGCACAAATGGCTGCAATTTCCAGTGTTCTCCATAGAGTCTCACTGTTTGTCCTAGAGCTGAATTTGGCCTGGGATCTTTCCCCCACATGCCAGAAAGACTGAATTCTTTCCCCTAAGCCACTAATATGTCATCGGTATCTTTTCCATGCTCTACAGTCAAAGGGACTACTGAGCCATACAGCTAGCCCTGGGCCTCTTTCTGTTACTGTATGTACCTAGATTAAAAATCAAATGGTAACATTTTTCAATGTCCATTAAGCAATTCTGAGGATTTTTTTTTTCTGACTGCTGTGGGAATATCTTTATCCATATTTTAGATGAGTGTGTGCAGCTCTAGGTGCCTTTGCTGCAAAATCAGGAGATTAAAACTAGAGATATGTCTCCCACTTGGAAAAAAATACAAGTTTTCTCTGTAAACCGATGTATTTAGGGCCAGGAATGACAATCGGAATGTGGAATTAAATTCTGGATTGCAGCCTACTGTATTTTATCAGATAACATTCCTGTAACTGTAGCCCGTGAAAATGACACTCCCATGGGATATAACACTGCAGAGACCAGGAATACAAAATCGGTCATGTTGCTTTTTGATTTACTATTTTTGCATATACTGTTTTGTGGGGTTTCTGGAACACTTCCCCCAAAACAAATGCGGGCACTTTTACATCATTTTAAAAAGACAAATATAACTTGCTTGCAAGTGTCAGCTTTAAGGAGATACCCACAAGATAAACAGAAAACTTCCCTTTCTTTGTCACCCTCGTACCATCTATGTAGGCAAAACCAGGGAAGTGGCATGGTTCTTTGTAATGTGCTTTGTCAGCTAGGAGACACAGACTCTTTTGCAGACTTCCATGAAGCACAAATACTGAAAGTCTCTTTTTCTCCGAAAATCATCAGTCAGTTTAGTTCACTGTCTCCACATCTAGTATCATCTCTAATACCAAAGGAGCGTCACAAAGGTAGTCACAAGCAGTAGTTTTCCATCAGCACCTGATACTCAGCACTGAGGACGTGGTTGCAGATATTTGAATGCCTGCTTTGGCTCTTGTGATGACTGAGGCAAGGGAGATCTGTTCCCCTAAGGCAATAAGGGCGCAAGCTATAAAGGACAAGGTGGTCATCCTGCTGCCTAGTGTGTTGTCATGTGTTGATAATCCTCCATAAGCAAGTTGGGAGAAAGTTCCTTGTGAAAAAATAGCTAACCACAACAAAAACCTGGCTTAAGACTTTACAGGGATATTTCAACTATGAATATGTATATATATATATGTGTGTATATATATATGTATATGTATATATATATATATATATAAAAAATACGTATGTATATCTATAAAAATATACATATATGTAATGAACTTTGTATTATAGAACACACAGAAGAGCACAGGAGACATAAAGCCTGCCTCAAGGAATTTATGATCCAAAAGGACAAGAGCTAAGCAGCAGTCAAAATACACAAAGTAAAACATGACCAGAATTTGGCATCATAAACCAAAATTGCACATGTTCGACTGCAGTTTTAATTTGGTGAATCTATTCTTTTTGAGTGGTTGTCCTGTAACTCACCATCCCTTTACCTCCAAGTGAAACTTCAATGCATTCAGTTTAAGGATGTGTGTGTATTGCTGTTAATAAAAGAGTTCAGTCTTTGACATAGGTTGCCATAACTCTGGTGGCCCTCGTGTATGGTCAGCCCAGGGAATCTGGCCTAAAGGTTGCTGGTGTGGTAGCCTGGGGACTGCTGGTAACAGTGTGGGAGAGCCCAGGGCATTCATTTTCTTTGGTGGCCTAATTCAAGTTCTATCTTCTACATTTATATGTACAAATTAAGGTTTCGTACTCCTTTTTGTATAGTTTTCTAAACAGTGTAAGGGAACTTGAAGCTACCTTGGAAGTGCAAATAAATAAGAACCTGAGTATTATGCTGTCTGCATTTGTGTGTGCGAAGCACAGTGGGAAAATAATGCCAGCAAGTTCCATTTATAGACAAATGAATGTGGTCTTGGTGTTTGGGGGCTTCTATAACATGCTGAAGAGAAAAAGAATAAATTAAACTGACCCACCGTGAGTATACAAAATGATGGGTCTTTTTCTGCCAACATTCAGTTTCCACAAATGGGACAATATGGAAAATAAAATATTGTGTAAGGAAACAAATATGTGGCTGAATCAGAATGGGCCTTTGCTGCCTGAGTGACAATCAGTTGACATTCAATTATCACGTTAATTGAATTAAACCAAGATGGAAATGACTTAATTCCATAACTATATGTTCCTGTCAAGTTACTTATTTAATAATTGTTGCTTGCTTGACAGAGGACAGGAAAGTGACCTTATAAGAGACTTCTGAGATGCTATAAATAAAACTCCAACTATACAGTATAGATAAGGAACAGAACAGAACCCTGCTTCTTGATACAGGAAAAATTTTAATTGTGTTATTGGATATGATGTGTTTTATAATTTGGCACTGTCTTAAGCATGAAGCTCAAAAGAGTGTCAGCCATTTTCTGGAGCACATTTGAATGATGGCACAAGCCTTTTTCCTCCCTAAAAGTGCCGCAAGGATGCAACTCTTATACTTACAACACCACAAAATTATTTAAGCCTGAGGGCTAAAAAATTCTCACAGATTTTCTTGCAGAAAAAAAAAAGAGTTTGGGAGAAGAAGCTGACTTGCTCATGCTTGTTTGAGGTGCTGCTGTAAATGCTGAAGACACTTGCTTCATAAGCCCCCAGTACAAGCCCAGTCTAGCACAGAGCCAGTGAACTGGTACCACTGCCAGGGCCACATTCATTTGCCTTCAGAGAAAAATATTGGTGGACAGACCTTGTTGCTATTTATGTTACCATGTATTTACTCCCCAGACAGGCAGAATTTACCCTAATTTTAGTCTAGGCCAGGAGCAATCAGAATTTCCAAAACCAGCATGAGGATCATCATCCTACTTGTATGGTGACCTAAGCAGTGGCACCTGCAGGAGGACAGTGGCACACAGACAGTGGGAGCTCAAGCTGCTGTCCTCAGAGGACACTCCAGTGCCCTTACAGGGACAAAGTGGGGTGAACTGATCACCCTCCAGACAAGCCAGCCTGCACTGACCATTCATGACAATGCAAAAATCAAAGCAGGCTGAGGTCATCTAAAGCTTTTCCCCACCCTTTAAGGACTTTTTCATGATAATGACCTTCTGTTAAATCATTAAAGTTTATAATGCCAGGGAAGACATGGTATTCATGTGATTATTATCCATTCACCAAAAGATTCAAGAGAAGAAGGCAAGGCAGTGTGTACACTGAACATGGTAGGTGCATAGGTAGGAAATGAAATAACATCTGTCTGATGATGTTCCCATGAAGTAGTGATGTTTTAGATGGAGGTTTGCAGAATTGTTGTTAGCTTCATATTATTGAGTTAACCTTGTGCAATACGACTATTTACGGGAAAAGTCAGGTCCCAGAGGACTCTTTCAATTATGCTGTGACTGTAAGAGCACAGCAGGAGTGTCTACTTTGTATATTTGTGCAATGCAAAATAAAACTCAATGTGGAAACAGTAGATACATGATCTTTTGAAGACCATTACTCTGTGTAAAATTCTTTGTTCAGCTCTGTTTTTTAAGTTGGCTATCAGAATGATGCAGGGGCATTGCAATATACAAAGCAATATAACTCAGTCTTTGTTCTGTAGGTCAAGCTGAATTATTTTAGCAGCTAGGAACAGACTGCTGACTAATTTCTTATTTGTTTTCCAAACAAATAGTAATTTTCCTAATAATCACAAATTATTACAACTAAAAAAGAAAATTGCTACCTTTTTTTTTTACTTACAGAACAATAGGAGATCAGCAAACACTATGTATTTAGCTTAATCTGGAGAAATTACAAGGGTGCAAAGATACAGTTGCACAGCTAAAGCCAATCTTTTTCCCTCTCAGTCTTCATATTTACAATTTTAGAAGCCTAAGTCTTCTCTGTTTCCATTATGATCTTTTGCTTCCCTGGGAAGCAAAATCTTTAATCCTTTTAGGCAGCCTCTGAGTTTTGCCAGCCTGTATCTGAGGTTTGCTCTGTGTCTGAAAGCAAAGCCTCAGTGAAACAAAAAATGGTTTCACGGGCACATTCTTTATAAAAATGGTGATGTACTGGATCCTTCCAGCCTGACATTGCCACTCTCCCTTTGTAGTCTGCAACTGTATTGCCCTCTTTGTGTACACTCTGTGCTGCCAGGTCCTCTCCATTATGGGACTGCTGGTTTTACTGGAGCATTGGAAGATCAAAAGAGAACACTTTAAAGTTTCATAAATTTTATCTATCTGAGGAGGAGATGTTTGTGTGCTTTTAGCTGCAGAATTCAGAAGAGCATCCCAAAATTGTCCCCCAAAATAGCTTTGCCTATATTTTAGCTCTGAATCAATAGCCCAGTTAACTAGACAGTGAGGAATGGGAGAGGGAAGGTGGACAGTCTTTACTTTCCTCATGGAAGCTTTCCACAGGTGCCCAGGTTGTGCATTTGGCTGGAGAATTATACAACAGAGACATAAAGCTGCAGTTTCATTTTGTACAATATTATGAATCCCAAATGCCCATCCACACCTGGATTAACCTCAACCACGTGACTTAAAATTTGTGAACTCTAACAATAAAAAAAGTACATTTTCTTTCCCTTTATTTGTGTCCTTCACTTTTAAACCTTTAGATGGTTTTTAAGCTTTTCCTTTCAGCAGGAAAGATGAGGAGTCAATCTTTCTTAATTACATGAAGCCCAGATGCTCACACAACTCCTACCCTTTCAGGGAAAAAAAGCCCAAAACATGAAGTAGTGAGAAACTCATGACAATATTTGCAAACAGAAATGTTGAGTTGCTCCTGAATCTGTCACTGACATGACAAGTCATTAGCTAGGCTCCATGGGTCAGAAGCTGGTTCTCCTCCTGAGAACTTTCAACCCTAAATATGTGCATATGCTTTTCTGTCATGTTACTGTAGTGCTGTGAGGTCCTGCCTCGCCCTGCAGATAATCTTTGATCTTGAAATCTGGGCAAAATTGAAGTGATTCTCCAACGTCTTTAATCTATTATGAGATTGTGCACATGCCACATTTAAAATAATTTGGTGAGTTGAGAGAAATGTACAGAAATAGATCCATGCTCCTGAGAAGTTAATTACACCGATATGGGATCAAGACTGGAATAATGACTAACATTTATTATCCTTAGCAGCTCCCCAGGCTTCTTTGACTGCCCCCAACAGTTCACCCAGAGAAGGGAGAAATGCTCTTGGCTGATCTGTGTGGTGCTGTCATCTCCTCCTTCATTTAGCTCAAATGTCTTTCTGAAGATTCTCATCTTCCCCAGAGGGTTTTAACTTGTGTCACAAGTGGAAGCCAGTGGAGAGGGTAACACCTACCTTCCCCATCCCCAAAAGTCCCACTTGAAAGTATACCCCACACTTCAATTTGAGCAATTAAACTTGAGATGCTACGAGGGATGTTGTTTGTTCAGTACTGCTGGTTAGTTAAAGGGTGTTTCATAGTGGGAACAATATTTTCTTTAAAATATTGGATGTTTATTATTTTACTCTTTAAACAATATGAAGAGGAAAGGTTGTTTACTTAGAAAGACGTTATGAAAATGCATGAGACACACCAGTGATATGTAAAAACAAAACCAGATTAATTTACCAATGTGACACTCTTTGTTTTTAGGTATACAAAAAGAAAACCGAAGCTGCCAAGAAGGAGTATCTGAAGCAGTTAGCTGCCTACAGAGCAAGCCTTGTATCCAAGGTAACCCATAATGTATATACATACATACATATATATAGTGACATATTGAAAACCATTTTCAGCTGAGCACCACAGTATTTAGTGCAAAACCTTGTTTATTATCACCTTAAACTTGGGTTTAAGTTGCAAATGCTCAATAAACACAGTCATGTCTCCATGTAAAGGTATCGTTTCACTCCTGGTCATCAAGACTGCACTTACTCAGTTTGGGAATAACATGCAAGTTCAACAGGGAAAGGAAGTAGTGATAAACAGACCTTAATATAAGAAACATGCCATACCAGGCAGCCATCATGCCATTTTGGGGAAAAAAGTATCACACACCGCATGCCTGGGTTTGGTTTTGTGGTTTTTTTTTTAACTACTGCTTTTTACCTTGCAATGGCAATACAGGAATAGTCAAGCTCAGCTGACATTGCAAATTTTCATAAGAAATGTGAATTTCCATTTTACATCCAGCAAGCCATTGTGAGCACAGCATAGGTCACCACTAAAGCAGTGGTGGAATGTTCTTTACTGGAACACACCAAGGGTATCCCAAGTATACAGCACTAGCAATTTGCTAAATAGATTTATTTAAACATTCTCAGTGCCCGTAATTTTGCAGTAGACTCTTTAGAAATTGTAATAGGCTTTTAAATATGCAGAAGAATGTGAAATTACTGTAATGTGTCAATGTGAAAAACCAATTGAGCAACTTCAGAATCATACCAGTTAAAATCATTTGTTTTGAGTCTATCAAAACAAATTTAGATATATTTTGTTTTTCCTTAAATAAAATCAATTTCAGAGGTAAAGACCACAGTATGAAGGACTGGCATATAGGATATGAGTACAACTTCTTAGTTAGTTTGAAATGTTTTTGGGGCCCTGCACAATACTACTCTGTATAATATATTTTTTTGTACACATTACAGGGGTTTGCTATATGATTAGCCATACAAGGATATTTCATGCCTGTTTCTCTGTTATCTCAATATTTGGTCAGTGTTTCTTCTGAATTTAAAAGTCTGAAATATGAATGTGTTGCCTCATTCATTTTTGGGGGTTGTGTCCTATAACTATCACTTTTTTAGCTGCCATTATAAATACTCTTGCATTTAGTTAAAGTTATTTACCGTGTACCTTTAATTTCTGTATTAGGACTGTTTGGTTCCAGAAATAATCATTGCCTTCAGAAAGAGTACCATGTGCATAAAAGCAAATCTTTTTGAACTAGCTTGTTTTTTGGCAAAAGATAGGTCTAAAAAGCTTAAAATATTCCAAGTTTTTAAGAAATGCGTGAACCCAACTTTTCACTTGAGAAAATAACTTGGATGTCATTATTGAGCACATCACGGACTGTTTATGTAGTGCTCTATATGGCTTAATTTTTAAATGCACAATATAAAAAATGGGATTTCTTTTTTGAAAGAGAAAAATGTATATTATGGCATTTTTTGAAGGTCTTTTTTCTAGAAAAAAATTTGGAAGACTTTTGATTATTTAAGTACATAAATCCATTTGTGCAAATATTTAAATTTGTTGTTAGTCAGAAAAGCACTGAAGCATTTTCTTAACTTTTAAGCAATTATTTAAATTCTGCCCATAATGTAATGTTTTCCTCCAGTGTGGAAAGTATAAAAATATAAACTTAATGAAGCTGAGTACTGATTGCTTATTCCCATGAACACACTCAATGAATCTAACAGAGCTGGCATGTAACTAAAGCAAGTCCATTTTAGAATAAGGATATAAAATAATCAGTTGTAATATAATATCAGTATATTCTACATTATCATTATTAAATATTTATGTGGCACCAGAAGAGTTGTAGTTCTTTAGACCAGCCTGTAAGCATGAGAAAATATATATAATACATAATTAAGATTATTTGGAGTCAATGTGGTCTTTTATGTCCATGTTGTTATATTATCATCCATAAAAATTACTTTTAGAAAATATTACTAAGATTCCAAGATCTCATTATCAAAAGTTTAGATATGCCAAAAGTAACACACTTTTTCCAAAAATGCTTTATTACCATATTAATCACTTGCTCACATATATATGTTATACTTTGTACCTCACTCTGTGATACCACACAGTTATAGTCAGGTGTTCACCCTGGATCCTCATGAGTTATTTTTACTGCATGTTGTTTATCCTTGCTTCTTTATAGAATTTTTTGTGCTGCTCATCCCAACAGTGCATTGGTGTAAAGAAATTCTCACTAATACTTGGCAGCAGGAAGTTTATATTGTCCACATTTTCAAACACAACTAAATGACTGGGAAATCAGTTTTACAGTATTTTTTCAAGTTCTCCTTGGGACATCTAGAACTTAATTTTTCTGAGCATTTAAACAATATTAAACTGTTAATGTTATAGCAGAGCTCCTAGAGCAGAGCTCCTAGAGCAGAGCTCGAGGTGGCAGCTATGAGGTGCTCTACTGTGCTTCATATCCCATTAGGACATCCTTTTGCTACCCAAATGTTACCCAGTTATCAAACTTTCATATCCCCTCCTAGAGGATTCTGTCTGCAGGAAGAGGCAGGCATAAGCGGGCAAGGGTTCTGCTCAGGTCCCCTCTGTCCAGCTCAGCAGGTGCCTTACACCTCCCAGAGCAGCTGCTTTTCCTGTTTCCTAACTTTTCAACACAAATTCTGCCCCCTTTTTCATTAAATAGTACTGGTTTTTAAAAACTAGTGAGTGTATGGGAGTCTTTGTGTATGTTTTTCTGCATTTATTTGCAAGTCTTCTGTTTTCTGAAAAGCAAAGAATGGACGTATGCCATGTTCTGCCTCGGTGGTCCAGACTTGGAGCTGAATTCACTGCATCCATCTTGGCCATTTGAGATTCCAGAACAGTCTAAGTAGAAGGTGGCAGAAAAACAGGGTAGATCTCCTATTGCCAGGAGACTTCCTAGCCTCCGCCTGACAGCAGAATCATGAGATTCAGACACATTGGTGTTCATCCCAGGCTCTGGAGTGGAAGTGCAGCATCAGGTGGAAATGGTGCCCTCCATGGCTTTTTTTCTCTCCTCTCTTCCCTAAAATTTCAATGTTTACAAATCTGAGCAGTTCTGTTTGGAGTTTGTCACACACACACACAGGTCACACACACCCATAGTGTGTATCATATTATATCATTTCCTATCATATCAGACTATGTTATTTGACAAAATCTCAGCTGGGAAGAGTAGAAGTGTCACCAGCAATAACTCTGGTAATAGGATTGCCAGCTCATCTCTAGTACACTTTGATGATGTCTTTATAAGACAGGTATGGCTGCCACCCAGTAAATAAGCTTAACATATGATTGTATAAATATGTCAGTATGTATTCATTCCCATTCAATATATATTTCCTGTATTTTCTCCTTTTTTATACTGGTTGAAATTAATGGGTCTGTTACATTTATTCATGTGTGTAGGAATTGATAGGTAAAGTAAAAACACATAACAAAGCATTATGTCTTCTGCTATGCAGATTGCCATATTGCTTATAGTACTGACTAAGCCTTTGCATTGTAAACAAGTGTCTTTATATTTGCCCTTAGTTGCAACTTTTAGTACTATTCAGGTCCAGAAATGCAGTCTCTGGTATCTGGTAATTTGTAGAGCATTACATAAAATGCTGTGAAATGCAATTTTACTTTTTCATAAAACAAGCACTTTTTCTAGCTTAACCAGCCTTTTTTCCAGCTGACATTAGAGTTTTTTGCTGCATCTTTCAAATATATATATTCAATACAAATATATATGGGTAAATGTTAAATGCTTTCATATATTACATAGGTTCATCTATGTGTATTTTTAAAACAATATATTCATGTTATGTATCCAACATGCATAATATATTTATGTGCATATAAGTGATACATATATGCATGTTAACTATAGCAGTACAAATGTAACTGTTACAGTGGTACAAAAAAGATTTCTCTTCCCTGCTTTATTCTTTTTGACTAAATGAATCTTTAATTCTCTCTGTGTAGTGACACAATTTCAAGTTTCATGCAGATATATTTTAGCAACTATGGCTGAAGCTTAAAACCTCTCAGCAAGGAGAATATTATTCAAATTCAAAATACTCAAGCATATTTCAAAACTCTGATATTGTATCTAAGTCCAAGTGGTGTCCTCACTTGACTTTTGAAGTGAATGCATTGGACATTTTTCAGTTTTGTGGACAGTGCAAATCCTTTGGACATGTAAAATTACTTCTTGAAACATATGGCAGGCTTAGCTTTTCCTAGTCCATCATCTTGCAATTGTGGTTCATAAGAAAACTGAAGGTCATATCCATAAGACTGACATTGCCTTAACGCCATTAGCACAGCAATTTGTAACCAGACAGTTCCGGGGACTCAAAATATCTGTTATAATGCCTACGTTGTAATACAAATGATCAGCCTAAGGAATTCAAATCTCTTAAGAATGCAGTGGACATACATGAAAATATTTGAACTACTTGTAAAGAGAAATATGGAGACCACGATGAAAAAAAAAACCCAAAAAACCAACCAAACAAAAAAACCCAAACAAACAAACAAAAAAAAACCCAACAAAAATAAACCAAAACCCAGAACTGAACTGAAACAGTAACATTGGTATTAGTTTCCCATTTCATACATGTATGTTGTGATAGCACTGGCTTAATATATAAAAAGGCAAAGAGATATATTAGGTCTCCCAGATCATGCACTTCCCAACTCCTAAATAAATGTGGGTGTTCAGGTGTGCCCTCCCAGCATAATTTGTTTTCTGTAGCCAAGCTTCAGATGTAGGGGAGTACTGTATTCGGACTTACTTCTTCCTGAAATTAGCATCTTCTGGGGTTTAGGACATTTCTTTTGGGAATACAATTCTTAATATCTCTTGACAAGAGTCAGTTACTGAACTGTCTTGTCTCCTGGTCAGTGCTTTAACAAGCTGGCTATGGCATGCAAGGAGAGCAGCATCCCTTCTGCTGCTGGCAGAAAGGCACCTGCTTCTGAGAACAGCTTTTCCTACATTATATCTAGCCCTAGTCCATGCAGATGTTTTTGGAATTTCAAAAACCAGTTTAGGCTGTTCTCAGTGAAAGCATAAGAAAAAGAATGAATAAAAAATATGGTTATGTTTGATGCATGATTTTTTTTTTTGGTAGCTATTAAAGTGCTAGAAGGCATATGGCAAAATTTCCCTTAAAACAATTAAAAAAAAATCAGAATGATGACATGCACATACATGTTTTACTTTTTTCCTTTAAATTAGAATCCCTAGCTGGAAAAACTAAAATGAAAAGCTTCTAAAGCAGGTACTTCATGTTTCTGTGATACCTCATTCTTTCGTTACTTCTGGAGTTATTATGATGTAGTCAGAAATTTTCAAAGAATCATAAATAAAATAATGTATGTGCAAATATGTCATGTATCAGAGTATCTGCTAAGTGAACATGTATATTTGTAAAACAATTGTCTTATCATAACACAAGTCAGACCATTTTTTTGTCTAGCAAGGAAAGCACTGATCTACTGCAGCTGAAAATAAAGAGCAAACTATATTTAAGTTAGTGCCATGAATTTGATTTGAGGCTAAATCATGTGATGCTTTACATTCAGCAGTGCAAAAACCGAGAGATGATCTCACATAATGTCTGCCAAAAGCGGCAGAAATGTCTTGATCTTGATAGAAGCCAGATTTTGATTTGAAGAGGAACTGTGTTTGTTTTTGAAGTGAGTTAATAAAACTAGATTTCACTATTAGCCTAGTGCTTCCAATTGGGGAATTAAAACACTTGTATCAAATTAAAGTTGCATATCCTTTATCACATGTACCCAGGTTACATTCATAAAACATCCATTTTTACTTACATATCCTAAATGAATCCATGACAATCCCCTGTAGATGATGACAAAATGTATATTTAGATTTGAAGATGTTCTTCTGAGCCACCTCGACTAATTATAGATGACAACCCATGGCTTACTCCTTTGTTTCTGAAACATCAAGAATGTGTCAAAAAGCTTTCTGAACTCTCTGGGGTCCCAGATGTTGTTATTGCAATAGGTGACTGGAATTAACAAAATAGGAAACGTCATTTGCTAAGAGCCTCTTGTGACTTTGGTAGGAAGGCAGCTGCACTGCAAATATGCATGTGAGTTATCTACTGGTGTGGATAGAGTTAAATCAAAGGAATCTCTAAAGGAGTTAAAGATCTAAGCAGAAAGAGAAAACAGTGCCAGAGAGAAGTCATTCTCTCATAAATATCTTCACAGGGTTATTAATAAAATGGCTGAGCCCATGCAGGCTAGAAGAAGTGATTCTTCTCAAGGACAGGCTTGGGGTTGGAAGTGACCTAAAATGTCAAAAACGTTACAAACAGACAGGATTATGTGAACACAGAAAAGCTGAGAGAAGGAATAAACAATTCAAGATGCTCCTTCCACCAAAGAGACAGCAAAGACAGCAGATGCAAACTTAAGCTTAGGTAAGCTTTGTAAGAGCTGCATAAATATGCAGCCAATTTCCTTCTATCTGCCTCTTTAATGTCACACTACTGAAGATAACTCATTTTAAGCTGAGTCAGGCCTGCCTGAGTTTGATCACAGCCTGCGCAGCCTGGACCATCCTGGTGCTAGCTGACATAATCACTGCTGTTTCCTGAATGTAACCTTCATTCTGGTCACAGAGCCCAAAAATTGTTGAATTCCTCAGCATGGCTGAAGGACAGACACCAGTCACTAGGTGTGAGCATGGCACTGTCATGGAAAGGGACAGTGTGACAACTATGTTGGTTTATGATGCATATTCATGTAAAACCTGAATTAGGTCCAGCTCTTTTCTAGGCTTTGAAATACTCACACAGTACATGTTCCGATCTATACAGAGAGGATGCCAGACCTTCATTTCTCATTTAAAGAGAAACACCTGTTTCTCATTTAAAATAGAACTGTGTTACACCATTTTGTCTGTGTAAAAAAAAAAAAAATTCTGAATGTGGAATATATTTTGTTTGCCCACAAGTAAAGCTGCTTGCAGTGTTTGTTGTTTGCATATTGGCCATAAGGCTCACTTTGCCCTTGAGGAGGTCTCTCAGCATATATTTAAAGGACACAGAAGCATCCAAGAGTACCAAGAACATTTACTGAATGTTCTGAATGTATTTACTGAGTATTTTACTACAAAGGAGAGCTTAATTGGTGCTATTAATAAAGAAGCATTTTGATAATATCTCATTTGTAAACAACTGAAATTATATTGCTCCAACTGAAAGGCTTTGATCATTAACTAATTTTCTGAAATCAATAGAACAAGAAAAAAAACCTTTTTTCTCTGTAAATAGAACATCTCTGATTTATTTGAGGGAACACTGACTTTTTGATTTTACATTGCAAGGAGCAATAATAGTCAAGCACTGCTTACTAGGGTAAAATTATTGTAAAAAACTATGTATTTCCCACATATTATGCTGTAGTAGATAAAAGTTCTGACTATAAAATATGTATACATTATGTAAGCTGAAGATGTCCATATACATTATATGTGAATGAATCGATATAGTCCTACTTGCTGGCAACATTTCTAACAAAAACTGTACTAACATGCACTAACTGCACTAATGGAAATAAGTATAGGCACTTGTAGTTTCTAGGTATGCTTCTGATGAATCAGAGGTCAAAAATAATGATCATCAATTGGGAATGATTCTCAGCCTCTGTTAGTCAGATCCTCCCTGGTTTTAATGAAAAATGAAATGGACATGCAGACATTAATACTTAAGTAACAGTAACAGTGTTGGGCTGTGATCCAAATTCTGTTTGAATTAATAATAGATTTTCCTTTAAATTCAGGTATCAGGCCCTTGGAGTACTGCCTTACTAAAACATGTCTTAGCTTTACTTTCAATCACGTGGATATTTATGTTCCAACAGAAATGGGATTAGAAGCTCCAACAGTAGCCAGAAGGCAGCCACTATTTAGAAAGAGAATCAATAGCCATGTGTTGGTTTCAAGAGCTGTTTGGTTACACAGATACATAGGTGAAGGTTTAAAGTGTGAGTTTGCAAAGTGAAAGTAAAATTATATCCTAAAGGCAGCTGTGGAGATGCTGAAATGGCCTCACTTAGGCTGATGTTTTTCTCTTTAAAGCAGCTAAATTGAGTGGGATGTCTTTACCAAAAATAATTTCTCAACCACAGGAGTGAGTTGGATGTTATGGGAAGAGGGAAATCCCAATATCATTTTCCTCTAAGGAACAGACACCTTTCCTTTTCCATGAATTCAGTCTGTGATAAGAATGACCACTAGTCCCAGGGCAGTTCCCATCAGAAAAGAATAGCACAACTAAATGAGCACTATTTAACCTCTTATCCTAATTTAATTCTTTATTTTGGCAATAAAGCATAAGGAGTTTTGGCACACAGTAAGGGAGTAGAGGTGCATAGGAAAGTTCTCTTTTCTCTAAAATTGGGAGGAAAGTCATGAGTTTGGTGAGAACCATGAGAAAGAACTTGATTCAGAACTTTCCAAACTATGTGCAAAATTATAAAATCTGAGCACTTTCTCTTGAGAACAGCACTCATCAGTATAATCACACACTTCCTTGAAAATATTATACAAGTAAAATAATTTTGTGGACCAAAGAACATGCACCACCAGTACTTTGAGTTAATATAATTATACTCGTTATCATCAGAATTACAGTAGTATTTATTTTGTTTCTTTCCTTTTCCTATTTCTCTTCTACTTTCATTATCTTTCTGTTGGGATTTGAAAATATTCTTCCCATTTTTCCTTCCTGTTTCAGTATAACAACCAATCCTTGGGGGGGTGGGGGGTGGGAAGTGGGTTGTGTTGTGCCTGAAGGGCAGTCATACTTTCTCTGTAGCATTCCATTGCCTTGGACTACCTACCTTGTCTTCACCTTTTGATTTATTTTTTTCTAAATTTAGGCGAGAGTATTAGGCAATGATGTTAGATGGAGAGACAGGTCCATAGGAACTCCTTCTCCTAGACTATGAAGAATTTGAAGATTTAGAGTGAGGCTTTAACTTGATCTTCAGAACAAGTATAAGCCACTCAAAGAGCATAAGGGACTGTAATGAAAAACTAATTTGTCACCCTAGTGTATGTTCCCTAGTGGAGGTGTAAAATACCACCACCTACCATTAACTAAATGTAATGTTCTGTCACCCTCTAGTGGTGGGTCTACACCACCATTCTTCAGCTAGTAGGGATGAAAGACATTCTCACTTCATGTCTAGTAGAGGACTTTCCAGCATTTAGGAGTTACTGAGCGGCAGTGTTTAGTGGCTGTGTGTATGGATTTGTAATTTTCATCTCCACTGCATATATCCGAATTTTATCCTAACACTTCATCCTATAAATTAGTGATGTAAATTGTCCATGTTGGTTTGGGGCAGATTAATTCGAGGTTTCAGGGGGCTTTTTACATTATTTCTGTGCTCTTCTGCTTTGACAAGTCAAGAGAAAATTGGCTGAATTCCAATCTGCCAAGTAGGGAACGTGGCTGTACATTTGAAGGCCATATTGGCCAACCCAATCCCTTCTTTCTTAATTTAAATTTTTACGCATAATAAAAGTCCTTGTCTAAGACTGTTTGATGCTGCACTGGACAAGTGCAATACCTGTTCAAGTCTGTGAACATAGTAACTGTGCTCGAAATCATAGTGTGACCTGTGTGTCATATGTGCCTCTTGGTTTATTTCAGACATCACAAAGCTGAAATACTTGACATCACCTATTTTATTAGCTCCAGAAATACTTACAATATCTGTGTTTCTAACCCACCTGCAGAAAAAAGCTGAAAGTGCGGCATGCTGGAGAATAGCATTTAAGGGGTTCATTTATCAAGATTCCCAGTAACTGATAATATTGATGCATTTTACACGGATATTAAACAATTTGGTTTCAGATCACATATGATTTAAAGCATCCTAAATTAGAGCAAAATACTTGATCTTACATTGAAGTGTTGTGCTTTTCACTGGATCAAGAGGTGGTGAAATATATAGAAAGCTGATTCATAGCTTGAGACAACTGAAACTGTCCCTTTGATCACTTTGCAGAGCTCTTCTCTCAAGTATAACAAGTGTTATTCATTTCTGACCAGAGACTGTACAATTTCTCTTAATATAATTCAGTATTTAAAGTATCACATTATACTATCTATATGTCCATAATTTTATCAGTATGAGCAACGCATCCACCACTTTTGCTTGGACTCAGAATTGCACAATAATTGGATTGGTTCCCTTGTTTCCTTTGTTAAAGAGGTGCGTGGCAGCATCTTTGTAGTTACAAATGAAATATGAGTGTGTTATCAGTATGTCACAAACAGTGCTGCAATGGCTTTTTGCAGCACTCACCTCACCAGGAGGATTTGTTTAACCGATCTGCCCTTAGAAACTTCAGGAGCAATTATTCCTGCTTGGACCACATAGAGCCTGCCAGCTACATCAAGCTGTTTTCATGAGGGAACTGAGCTCTCAGTAAAACTTCCAAGGCTCTCAAGAAGGAACACAGCCTGCACCTCCTGTAATGTGTATTAAGCATGGGACACCCAAAAGGAGGCTCCTGACCATGCTGCTAATTAGCAAACCTTCTGAATCACTGAAATTTCAGCAAACCTGCCAGTCTTTTCTTCTCCATTCACAAGAGTGTTCTAAAAATACAACTGGGAAGAGAGGGGGAAAATACTTCCCATGTTGTCACAAACATTGAGTGTTTTAAAGATAATATTCAAATAATAAAATGCAGATTTTGCAGCTACTTTCAGGCTTTTATGTCTGCATCTGAATCCTGCAAACATGCACATAATACATATTGCACACGTGTACACCCACATGCAAGCAGAGCCAGGCAGATCCACAGAGACAGAGATTTGCATTCATTTTTTCATATTCATTTAATTTTCTTTCATTTACTGGAGAAAACAAGGTTTTTTTTGCTAATGGAACTGCAGTTACACATAGGGAAAATGAATCATTCTCATCTTTATCATTGCATATAATGAAGCAATTTCAGTAGCGCGTGTGTCAGTGAACTGTTGGTGATGGTGCATCCTTCAGAAAGAATACAAATAGACTTCACTGACCCTGGAGTGCTGAGCAGAACATGAAACTTACTCTGACTTGTAAACTGAGCAAATATGACACACAGATCACAGAATAAGGGCATATATGCGTCTTTCAGACTTGTTTTGATAAAGTGATTTCTTTCTCCAGAGGGACATTTCTGCCATTTTTTTCCAGCATGTTTCACCTTTCACTGACTGTTAATCCCAGTATGACTTAACTTCAAATTATGGTTCCCACTTATAAGTATATGTGAGTTCTTTTTTTTTTTCATCGTTTATTTGAGCACAAAGTTAGCACTCAGGATATCTAAGAAAATAAATATATGAAGAACAATTGAGCAAATTGAGTTTAATCAAATGTAGCAAGTTATAAATATTAGAACAAAGAGTATTATTAAAATTCATTTTCATTAATTGAGAGGTTTTATTACTAGTAACTCTAAGAAATCAGTCCAGACCATAATATTTCTGAAAACTGTGCAGTTTCTAATATTTAGCACAGTATTCTTCTAGCTTTAGACTAAAGATAACTTCCTGATGTCTGGTGCAGGCTAACATTTATATAGCAATAAATTTTAAACAGAATTTTCAGAGCCTTATGAATTGGATTAATAAAGCATGTTTTGATAAAAGAGAAATTATTCAGAGTATTCTTATTTCTCTTAATGCATGGCCTGTATAATATATTTGATGGCATGGATAGCGTTCCAACTCAAAATACTTTAAAATAAAGGCAGTGGCACAGCATCTAGTGTATTTGTTCCATGCAGCAGAACAGCTGCAGATGAAATTTGGCCTCTTTATCATGTTAACTAACTGATAAATAACTATTAGGAATATCAATGTACATGTTAAAAGACCCGAAAATCTAATCCATGGTTTGCAAATGAGAAAACAAGACATGTCAAAAATCACTACAGAGTTTTGCTGTAACCCACCCTCCTAATTCTCTTTCAGCTAGGCCATCAAATCTGAGGACAATAGTAGTGGCTGCTCATGTAAAAAATGTGTCAGGCTTGGTTGTCTTGGTTGTGTAGGATATTAGGTCAGTGGTGCCAGTTCCAAATTTGGAAAAAGGAAAATGCCAGGCTAGACCAGTAAACAAAGGACCTAAATTACTTTTTTTATTTTTTACAATGTTGAAAACAAAATTGTAAGATAAAAAGGAGTAATTATTTTTCCAGAGTAATAACCAAATTCCATTTCAAGGAAAATGTGATGGTCCAGATAATTGTTTTCCTATGGTGTGGCTCTTAAACACACTTCAGGGGGTAGAACAGCTGCATTTGTTAGCTTCTAAGTATTGTCTGATTTTGGTTTTTCTGAACAGAGCTACAGCGAACCTGTTGATGTTAAAGCCTCCCCACAACCTCAGATGATGAATTCAAAGCAGTCAGTGTTTCATGGGCCTGCCCAGGCTCACTCTGCACTGTACCTCAGCTCCCACTACCACCAACAACCAGGAATGAATCCTCACATCACTGCCATGCATGCCAATATCCCCAGGAACATCGCGCCCAAGCCCAACAACCAAATGCCAGTGACTGTTTCCATAGCCAACATGGCTGTGTCCCCTCCACCACCTCTCCAGATCAGCCCCCCTCTGCACCAGCATCTCAACATCCAGCAGCACCAGCCGATCTCAATGCAGCAGCCCATTGGAAACCAGCTACCAATGCAGGTCCAGTCTGCTCTACACTCACCTACAATGCAGCAAGTAAGTTGGAGCTTTTCAGTTCTCTGGGGAATTATATTGTATTTTTGGGGAGGGTGTTGGGAGTCATCCAGAAGTTGACATAGTGAGAGAGATTTAGATTAGCTTTAATTTTGGATGTTCCAAAACCGTGGTAGTGTGGGCTTAGTCTTTCGAGGGCAAGAAATGAATGAGTTGATCTAGGTGATGGAAAACTGCTGTAGAAGTGCTTGTGCTAACAACAATGTCCATCATTGACCACAGATCCATCTGCACATCTGTGAGTACCCTGAAACAGAGAAATGCTAAGTTTTCAAGAAACACACTTCACAAACAAAAAGCAGGCTTGTCTAGAAAATATATGATTGTAGCTTAAGCTGTTATCCTTGAGCTGACTGTGACATGGAACTGTCAGAGGGAACATAATGCAGCCCAGGTTGCATTGAATGTGCTAGATTAAGTGAACACGAGTGAGTCACATTATGCCACATTCATAACTTCATTTTGCTAAATAGATATACCTTCTTTTTACTGGAAATAAATGGGCTGTGTCCACCATCCCAACATGGGGCTTTTTTGTTTGGTTTTTTTTCCCTACTCTGAATGTTTTAGATAGTTGATTCTCAATATAATTCCTACGAATTTCTGAATTAATGCAGACCATCCATGGTATTGTGCCTTCCAGGCTCATTAAGAGAGCAGATAAACTGTTGGTTTCATAAGAGAAAATTTCCTTTTGTATTGTATGAGATCTGACTATCAATAATAAGATCTTGTTTTGCAGAGTGGCATTAGAATTAAAGTTTTTTTAATGGAATTGCAAGAATCTACAAAATTTGTGTACACAAAACTTGTCAGTACTGGCTGATAATACATAGTCATGAACTTGCTCCATGTTTTAAATTTCTCTGTAAATTCACCTTTGCTAAGGGATTTGCATTTGCTTTCCAAGTGAGAAATATTTCCTCTCAAGATTGGTCTTTAAAGTTGGGAATACTTGAACACAAACCGTAACTTCTCACTGGGAGAGCAATTTAACATGGAAAGAAATTTTCCAAAGCAAAAAAAAACAAACCAAAAAAAACCCAAAAGAGTTGAAAGCAATCTGGACTGATAAACTTAGTTGTTCAGAAGATAAACTGAGGTGTTCTCAGGATGACTTGGATATTTTTAGAGACTTTGATCTTAGTCTCAAGAGTCATTTGGAGTAATCAGAAAACAAAATTTCTAAAGTGTTAACAAATTTTTTCCTAGTCGGGGTAATTTTTCACTATCAGAGCAAACAGACTCAACAGACTTATGACATATGTGGAGTCATGTATTCACGAAGGTTTTCCCCAATTAGTGTGAGTGTCCCAGGGGAGCCGTGCTCAAGTCTCAGAGAAGGTCAGGAGTTGACCCCAAGCCTGGGCAGCTGGAATTAACTAGAGGAAGCCCTAGGCAGGTGAGCCAGGAGGGTCTGTCTGGAGATCCTAAGCCTGGTGGAATCCTGGCTGAAGCTGAAGGCTCAGAACAGTGAGAGACAAAGCAATACCCTGGTTCATTTACCAAACATGAAAAATTACATCTGTGACAGCAACCTGTTGAGACTGTATAGCTATATTTCAACGAGTTTCTATTGCACAGTAATTGAGTCTTCTAAGTTCAGATTGTTTGCCAAGTTCAGTGTCACTTGTATATTACTTGTCCAATGCAGAACTACTTATGTCTTTTCCAGACTTGTTAGGCATAATTTACTGAATAGATTTGAAAATCTGTCTCTTTAGTGAATTAATAGTACAGTTGGGGCTAGCAAAACATGTAATGCAGATGTTAGATACTTACATATTTATGCATAGAACATAATTATTGTATGAATAAACAGGCATTACTTTAAAAACTCTAAAAAAGAAAAGGTAATATAATATGGATCTCCTAATGTTTTATTTTGCCAAGTTGCAAGCTTGTAGCATAAGATGTATGCATCCACAGTTTTGAGTACTTTGAGTTGTCTGTGAGATTTGTGGCATGCAGTGAAGCTTAAGAAAAAATACAACACACTTGGTTGTAGAAAACAGGTCTCTAGAAGTCAGAATGTAGACCTGTATCATGATGAAGTTTTTTTTTAACTAAAGACAATTACAGTTAAGTAAAAAATGCTGTACCTCTGTGTTCCTGTTAAACTCAAGAAATTTTAGGTTAACTGCTTTTTACCAGCTCATATTCCCTAGTCAGAAAGGCTGATGCTTTTAATGAAGATACTGTGATAAGATATTTCTGTTTCACTCAAGGTGACAGGTGCTTGTTACTTGTCAAAATACTGCAGTGCCAATCTACATGACTCTTCAAGTGCTGTGAAATATCTACAAGCCAATTTATATTTCTTACACTCCCGCTTTTGTTTTAAAGTAATGCAGCTCTTGAGCTCTTGAAAATCAATGACATTTCACTTTGGAATATTTGCTTGGGTTTTTATTTAGCATACAACAGCTTATAGGGTTTGTGACTTGAATTTAAATATAGCAAAATGTATATTACATTTTAGGGCTACAAGTGTACTAACAACATCATGATTTGCCATGACAGAACAGAACAGTGGTATCCTGTTCAGTTTCTTAGGTATGACTCTTTCTAGTCAAGAAATAATAGAAAACACTATCCCCAGGACTTCATACTGTGTTAGGACACAGAAGACAGGTTGGCCACCAGGAGGTAAATAGCAAACAGTCAAGAGACTACAACCTGAAAGCAAAGGCCTCCTGACTCAATTTTCAAAGGACTCTGCTCTCCCTTCTGCTGAAGTAGAGTAAACACTCTGCTGATCTGAGACCTTGTTAAAGAGGAAAAGATGTAGTGGGAGAAAAATGGAGCTCTCCCAGCAGCTCAGAGTCAGCAGCAGTAAGGACAAAGAGGAGGCACCACACTGACTGTCTGGCCTATGGTGAGGAGGGGAGAGGAGTTCTGGATGTGAGGTTTGGTCCTAAACAACATAGTGTAGAGCACTGCTACATAAAAAGACAGCCAAGAAAAATGGGAGACTATGTATTCTGATAAAGCAGAAGCAATGACTGCCTTTAAGTCAACATTTTTTTCGCTTCCTCTTCCCTCAAGTTGTTTTATTTCTTCCATATTTAGGAATGGCCACTGTAAGCCTTTCCAAAGACTCCATGTAAGCAGCAAGAACAGAAACTAGTCAACATACCACTCCCTGGAGAGTGAATTGCAACAGGAGTCTTTTTCCTCTTTGGAAGCCTCAGCACTGCTCATACTAAATAGACTACTAATACACTATGAGAAAAAAACAGGCAAATTCTGTCATGTCACACTGCAGCATGAAGCTTAATAGGCAAGAGAAGAGTAAGTCTGCCAACAGCTTCATAGCAGTTTTGTACTACAGGTGTTGTCATGCTCACCTGGCTGGGCACCTTCATTCAGACTGTGCTGGAGGCATGTTAGGAACAGAAGTCATTGATGGTGGGTTCTCTTTTTTTCCTTTTTTTCCCAAACATCCCACTTTGAAATAGCTCGTGGCTCACTGGTGCAACACTCAACAGTAGCAGGCTCTGCAAATCTCTGCTCTCAAGGAGATCCCCTGCTTTAATTGTCTCTGTGACATTTGGTCAGTCTTTTTCTCCAGGAAAAGAAGGATAGCTTCATATCAAAGACCATCTTGTAGAATGTCTGAAGGACTGCCAACTCCAAGGAAAAACACATTGAGATCCAGATTTCAGCCCTGGCAGGCAGGAACACAGTTCTCCAAAACCCACTATGCATGACATTCACAAACTCTTCCGTGCAAACTTTGAGCAGGGACTGATAAGAAGTGTTGACCTGGGGAGAGAGTTCTGCTCCCACTGCTTCCAGGACAATGAGCTGATCTTCATCAGCTCTACAGAGAACAGCATGTCCTTCTCCACATCCAGCACTCCTTGCCTGCACGTGTGCAGCTGCCAAATCAAGAGTGACTGCCAGCTGGAGAAGGGCAGTCTCCTTTGGGAATCCACAAAAACTACAGAACATCAAGAAAATCAGAAGTGTTGGTAGCCAACAATCCTCAGTGAATGAACAATTTCTGTTATTTTTAAAATCAATTAATTCTGTGGAGTATGAAGCTGATGCAATGCGTCCAAATCGTTCTGAAATGAAATGCAAAATTTTGGTATTAGCATTTTGGTCATATGCCTAGCATTAGTAAATATTTTTTAATTCCTTTTAAACAGTCTTATCTATTTTGATTTATCTAAATTGTAACTTCTGGGAAGTAGATTATTTTGTCTCTTTTCTCTCCTGTTCCCAAAGTTAATGAATAAATTAAAAAAGTCCACTACTGTAGACCTTTGAGGTGCTTGTTTACAGTGATAATCCTTTAAATGTAAAAAAAAGACCATTAGTTTTGTAGTCTCATATTAGATTTAGATTTAAATTAGACCCTGATTTTTATTATCTTCACCTTCTAATTCTGAAATTTACTATATTTTTTTATATATCATTTACAGGAGCCATGTTAACATTTTAGTTTTCAAAATCCACTGTGACGTAGCTTTTCCTTTATCCATTTTTGACACATGGGAAGACTCACAGTAGATTAGAAGAGTGATTTTTCTTTCATTAAATGCTCATGTGAGCATCTTGTCACTGTATAATTTTTTAAGTGATACAGAGCTGTTTCTACCTAGTCTGTTTCTTAGGTTTGATATGATGTTTAAATTTTACTCAGTTTGCTTTAGATTATCTGATTGTTAACCCTTGTCAGCAGAATTTCTCCAAAGTCCAGGCTAAAACAGCAGCTGAAGCTGCAGCCTGTTTTCACTTGCAAGGTCATTCATTCCTTTCTCTGCTCACACAGACATGTGTCCCTCTTTCTGAGCATACCCCACTGTCCAGCCTGTTTACTGTGCTGTTTAGTGTGAAGAGTGAGGAGGCAGAGGATTCACTCTCTCCTAAAAACACCCAAATCTTGTTAAGGAGCCCTTTTAAGTAGCCCTACTGGAAGCATCACCCTCCCTGCTCAAAATTCTTCACCCAAGCATTGCATGGGATGGTGAGTCCCATTACCAACTCTGTCCCATTTCAGTTCACAGGTAGAGGAAACAAAACTAGATTCTCAATGTGTAGTAACCATGGGTGCAAGTGCATATGCATAACATAGCACCAGAAGATTAATGTATGTCACTTTTTTTTTTTTAATAATAATTCATTTGAGTCTACTTTTAGTTATTTATTTTCCTTTAGAAAACAAATGTATACAGCAAGATGATTGCATAGCCTGCCAAAAATAATAACCTCATTTTTTCTGGTATATATTTTATATACAGCAAACTCAGGAACCTGCTGTATTTGTCCAGATTTCTTCTTCTTTTTTGTTAAGCTTTGTCTTCGAATGAGGTCAAGAGAAAAAAAATCATTAATATCTGTCAACTTCCTTTATAACCTTAAGGAAAAATCTTTGTATGATATCACACAGACAGATTTTCAATTTCCTTGTGTAATAAACAGATGCTTTAGGATTTGGATGTAATTTAAAGGTTTAAAATATCACATTGAGATTGATGAATAAATCAGTTGTGAAGACAAAAACATTGATGCCTGTTGAAAATACCTCTCCAGACAGGCAGGAAATGAAATTAGTTCCTAGTAAAGTGTGGAGATGAGGATCACTCTTTAGTTCTGCTGCAGGCTTTTTAGGACTTGCTACAGTGGCACAACGAAACTGCTAGGGCTACAGAAATCTAATTAAAGAGCAAATGTCCCTCCTGACATCGAATTAATCTTTATCAAGTTCCCTATTTTTATTTCAATCTGGGACAAGAAAATGAAATTTAAAATTCTAGGCATGTTGCAAAACAGTTGGTGATTTTCTCTTGAGCATTACAATGCAAAAACATTCAGCATTGTTTAATTAGACCTTGAAGCACTCATTTTCTGAGCACTTTTTATTTCATCATTGTTTGTTAAGGGCTTACATAAATAATACCCAAATATTTACTACAAGCCTTGTACAAGACTGTTTCTCTCTGTTGTACAGATCTATATTTCCAGAGCTTTTTCTGTTGGTGAAAAAACTGAAGCAATTATTTTTTGCATCTTAAATAGTACCATACTTTATCAGTCCTTCATATTGAGTTGAGTTTGCTTAAATTACTTTATTTTAACAAGCATGTTTTCCAACACCCACAGTGCAGGTATTCTGGTAATCCTCAACCCCCCCAGGGGGACCACTGAGACCCTTTTGGGACTGGAGCCTGGCTCAGATACCTCTGCACTGTGTTGGCATTTATCACCTCAGTGTGTCCTAAGAAACAAGCCCCAATCCCAGGCAGCCATAAACTAAATAGATTTGCCAGGTACAAGATGAAAGTGTTGTTACCCCTTATTTTGCAGATAGAAGTATTCAATTTGGCTCTGCAGTCCCAACCTTAACATGAGAAGTACCAATTCAGTCCAAACACACATGCACATGTGCTTAGCTGGAAGACAGCCAAAGCAGTTGCAAACACACAAGACCTGAAAAACATGAGAGTGCATTTCCACCCAGTTCTGAGTTGGCATTTAAAGCACAAGACTGTTCTCTGGCATCTAAGTTATTTGTCCTGATTCCAGAAGAAATGGAATGGATATTGTGCTGGTGGTCTCTTCCTCTGATTTGGAGGAGCTGTCTCCTTGCTGCATGGGTGTTGTCAAGAGAAGTTGTGGATGCTCCCTCTCCCTGGATGTGTTCAAGGCCAGGTTAGATGGATCTCTGAGCAACCCGGTCTAGTGGAAGATGTTCCTGCCCACAGCAGTGAGGTTGGAATCAGATGATCTTTGAGGGCACTTCCAACACAAACCATTCTATGATTTTATGAGTACTTAAGTCTCTGTGCCTGCTCACTTGCATGCTTTCCTACTGGCTACTGTACCTATATAGTGTTTTTCTTGTATATATGATCGATATGGGGATTTGCTACCAAAGGTAAATCTGAATGCCTGAGGATAAGATATGTTTCTGTGGTTGGTTTCCCCTTACACCTAAATTAGAAAGGCCTTATGGTTGATGTTTTGTATAAAAATTATGGCAATGGTATACAAACCCAAATTTTCTGCCTTCTAATTACACAAAACTCCAATTAAAGTTATTGGGAAATCTGCTCAATTACTGATTCCTTTGGATCTGTTGCAGGCATAGGGGTTGCCTCTGCAGCTTGCTGTATAGGTTTTGAGCCTGGTGAAAAGACAGTGTACAGAGTATGGGGGTTACAGACCCCATGGGGGTAAAACCCAGTATGGGAAGGCTTTATTTAATCTAATTATCAAGGCAGTGTATAAATAACATGGCAACTAGATGCAGAATTCAGCTGTGAACTTGATCACTACTAATAGTCTGTGTCTTGGAGTCAACAGGCACAAAGTGAGGTTTCAAAGACTGTTTAAGGTACTAAAGTGTTACTTAAGATATTTTCCATATGGAAAAGACTGAGTCTAGACCAGTCATTTATGGTCTAGGCTAAAACTCATGATCAGGATGAGTGCAGTGAGGTGGCAATGAGCATGAGAGGCAGGGCAAAACACCTGCAGGACCTCAGGGAATAGCCAAGAAGGAGGGATGAGAAGAAGGTAGTGACTTTCCAATTGAAGGAGGATAATTTCTGTGGATGGAGGGGGCCAAGGGAAAGCTGAGAATACTCATTTATCTTGATTAAAGGTAGCTTGTCTGCCTTCTTAAACCTGCAGGAAAAAAGTCTGTCCACAAAATTCCTGTCCTGATGAAGGCTGCCTATGAGAAGCAATCACACACAACACACTAACACTAAACTAAACTAAAAGCTATGAGCATTAATTCTATTTCTGTATGTGGGCTTTGGCTGGAAGGAGTGAGTTTCCAAAGTAGGCATCTTGGTGCAAGTTCAGTTTCTAATTTAGCAGCTACACATCCAGTTAACTTGAGTGGGAATTGTATGCCCTTGCCCCAGGAAGGAGTTTGGTCTGGTTTTTTTCAGCAGCCATCGATTGCTTTCATACAACATTCCCATGATTTTATCCAGTGTAGCTCTTCCAGCTTTACAGGAACACAATGTACAGGGTGAACCAGATACACTAGCCTTGAAATTTCAATTGTTCTCCTGGGTTTGAAACACAATATTTAAACATCAGAATATATCAAAAGAGCTAAAAATTATTATGACTTTTCATATGACAGATATTTCAGGGAGCAGGTTAGATGTCTTTTTGTAACTTCCACTTCTTTTTTCTCGTCTCCTTGGTTTCAAAAGCAAGTTATTCTGTGCTACTTTCACTACATTAGTCCAACAACTGTTAAAAAGCTTTGGTTGAATTTCCGTTTAGTTGAGAGAGAAGTGCAAATAAAAGAAGCAGCAGATGGTTCCTTTGTGACTGAATGAAGAAAAAGGGTTTTGAGAACAATACGTGAATAGGTGTAGTCTAATAAAACAGTCAGCCACCTGCTGCCTACATCCTTCAAAAAGATTCTGTTGCATATTCTGGGAATTAGTGACTAGTGTGTATGCTTACATTTAATCTAAATGGAAGCTCTAAGGAGCAAACAGACCTTTTTGTCCCAGTGCTGATTGAGTTGTTTTCTTGATTTTGAATTGTTTCTGCTCTGTCTCTTTTAGTTCCATGCTGTGTGTAACAGCTAACACTTTGGCAGTGTTTTATTTCTCAAACTGAAGAAGGATTTTTAAACTTAGAAACCTACACATTTTTGCCTATTTTAGGTTTTATAACCAAAATCATACCTGGAAAAGAAGTATTCTCTACCATTTCACAGGACACGCTGCGTTTTTACTTTTTTTAATGCACCCAAACTGTTACTTTGTTTCCATACTTTATAATGTACTTGTTTTCTCATCTAGGGATTTACTCTTCAGCCTGATTATCAGAATATCATCAATCCAACATCAACAGCTGCACAAGTTGTTACCCAAGCAATGGAGTATGTTCGTTCAGGGTGCAGAAATCCTCCGGCACAGACTGTGGACTGGAATAATGACTACTGCAGTAATGGGTAAGCAGCCAGTGAATGCCACCTTGTGTTGAGCAACATTCATGACACAAGTATATGACAGAGAATTTGGGAACAGCATTGTTGCCCGTTTCCCTACAGTGTTTGAGAAGTGTATCTGTGATGGTGCTCTATTTATTCAGCAGTTAGACTGTTGTGAGAGAACGAGTTTTCAATAGATACATTTATTAGACATTTCTGTCTCCTTATCACAGCACATACACTTTCTAGTTCTCAGGGAACTTGTATTCTATAGAAGATCAGAACTGAAATCTTAAGGAGAAGGAGTAAGATAGAAGTTTTAAGATCATTGCCTCCTCAATGAGAGGTGAATGACGTGAACTATTTTCTAGTCTGGGTCATGAAAATAATTAGTCTAGGTCATGAAAACAACTAGTCTGGGTCATGAAAAACCATATCAGTGAGAGGCAGGGCTGATGCACAGGATATAAGATACACAAAAGGGAATGGCATGAAGACCACATGACTGTAAGCAGAAACAAAGCACCATACCTGTAGGAGCCCTGTGTCCCCAATACGATGTTGGTAACACCTTCCAACCTTCAACTTCTCTGCAGTATGGTTTTTGTAGAGCCATATTACTGTGCCAGGAACTGCCTGGAAACATGTCTGAGCAGAAGGTATCTTTTAAGTTTTAAATTATAGATGTTGTGCCTTGTGAACATGCCCACCAGCCTGACCTCCCCTTGACGTGGCCTGAATCCCCAAGGCAAAGGCAGATAAAAGCTCTTGATGGCTCCTAAAGTGCTAAATCTAGCCCAGACAAATAAACAGAAAGCAGAACTAAAGACCAGTTTAATCCATTGCATACACTCAAACCAAGAATTTCACTTGCGGTATTGTTTTAAAGTGTTTCTGGAACTTAAACTAGAACTGAACAACAATTTTTTTCTGGTTACTAGTTCAGAATAACACCTTTGGTACAAGCTGCTGACACTGAGGCAGACTTTAACTAGTCTGCACATCAGTATCCCTCTTCCTCATACCTGTCACTGTTGCCCCTTTTTCAGCAGAATGGTGTCACTCCTGTGCTCTACCACCGTCATGTCTTGACATGTGCTGCAGGCCCTTGTAGGAGTCTATCCAGCCCACAGACTTTTACAAACGCTTACCCTGATCTCTGAATAGGCTGTCCTCTGTCCAACAAGCCATAGCCACCTGTGGATTTGATTCCTGGTCTCTTCTGGAAAAAAGCATTGTGTCACTATTCCCAGAAATGCTCTTCAGGTGCACACTGGGCATAACTTCCCATCACCAGCAGCTTTCTCAGAGCAGATATGCCTGTAGATATGCCTGCTCTGTGTTGATAAACCTTTGTGAATCCTTGGGCGTGAACTCAACCTATCTTTGCTAAGCTTCTGTTGTCTCCTTGCAAGTGAACCTGCCAACCCAACACATTTTGGCTATTTCTGTACTAGTAAATAAAATATGCCTGAGCTATCAGTGGCTGATGCCCATGTTCATGTAAACAAGCTCTCCTGCCCTCGAAGGAAAGTGGCCACTTCCTAAAGGGCACTTGTGGAGCATCATTCCAAGGCCTGTGCTAAATCCACAGCTCTACTCAAGCAGTTTCAGATAATCAGTGCTACCACTAGTGCAGGTTATCCTGAACCAGCACTTAAACCCGTGCCCCAGTCCTGTGCAGTTTAGAGCTAGATGTGGTCTCCAGGTTGCTACATATTACAATATTTTTTCTTATTATTACCATGGCAATGTAGCTGTACTTCAGTGACATGCTTGGAATTAATGACATGCAGTGAGGCTGTGGGGCTGATTTTCTTTTTTTTTCTTTTTTTTTTTTTTGGTTAAGAATAGAACTAAAAATTTTTCAAATATAAAATAAAAATCCCATTTGTTCTTTTTCTCTCTGAACAGGGGCATGCAGAGGGACAAAGCACTCTACCTTACCTGAAAATCTGAACCACCTCTCCTTTCCACTGAGGAATGCAGGGAAGTCTTTTCATCATGGATTGCTTTATGCAGTCAAGGCAGTTCTGCATTTTATTAGAAAATACAAGTTGCTAAGCACTTAGGACTATTTGAGCTTGTGGGTCACCCACTCTGGAAAAAAATAGTCTTGCTTCTTTCCTTTTCTTTTTTTTTCTCCCATTTTTTCACTTTCTTTCTCCTTTCCCCCCCTACCCTGAGATCCTTTAACGGACATTACTTTTCTTCTTCCCTGAAGGAAACTTGGACCATTCAGATTTTATGTTGGTTTTTGCTGTGAAGTGCTGCGATAGTAACTGCCTTAGCAACTGTAGATGTCTCGGATAAAAGTCCTGGATTTTCCATTGGTTTTTCATAATGGGTGTTTATATGAAACTACTAAAGACTTTTTAAATGGCTTGATGTAGCAGTCATAGCAAGTTTGTAAATAGCATCTATGTTACACTCTCCTAGAGTATAAAATGTGAATGTTTTTGTAGCTAATTGTAATTGAAACTGGCTCATTCCAGTTTATTGATTTCACAATAAGGGTAAAATTGGCAAACATTCATATTTTTACTTCATTTTTAAACAACTGACTGATAGTCTATATTTTCAAAGTATTTGGAGAAAAGAAGTAAAATAGTCCCAAATTATATTAATTAAAAATATTGGCTTTGTCTCATGAAATAAACACAAAAAACTTAGGAGAAAAAACTAATGTTGATAAAGAGCAAACACATTTATTTTGTACTGCCTAAAAAAAGCTTCTTTTTTTTAAAGAAAATCACTTTATGTGTACTGGTTAGTAAACGTCATTTAAGTCCTTTTATGTATAAAACTGCCAAATGCTTACCTGATATTTTATTAGATGCAGAAACAGATTGGAGACAGCTAAATTATAACCTCTACATATGGCTATGTATTATTGTTTCTTCATACTGTGTCTGTATTTAATCTTTTTTATGGAACCTGTTGCGCCTATTTATGAAATAATAAATATAGGTGTTTGTAAGTAAATTTGTTAGCATTTTAAAGAGGTTTCTTTGACGCTTTAACTTTTGCTGGCACAAATTGTTCACAACTGATGTGAATACTTTATTTAGTTTTTACAGTGACATATATAACAACAAACCTGCTTAACTGGCAGAAAATGAAGGTAACCAAGAGCTATTTCTCTATTTCTTTGGTTGTTAAGGAAAAGAAATAAAGGTATTTTAAGTAATTCCCTTTTTAAAGCATTGTAGCAGGAAGTTGCCCAAAACTAAGACTTGAACCAACAAAACTAACTGAATAAAACTGCATAACGCTGCTTCTTGAAACTCCATCATGTTTAATTAATTTTTCAAGTGGAATAAACATATTACCAAAAGAAATATTACCAAATATGCTTCAGCCATTTTATTATATATGCAAAAGGTCCTACAGAATTTTAGGGAGTATATCAGAAATAAATCCTAAAATGAAAGGTAAGTTCAACAGCCACAGGGAAAGGGATAAAAATATCCAAAAGAAGGTATTTTGTCAATGTTTGGGATCAAGGATAGCTCTGAAAATACATTTCTGGATGATTTTGTCCCAGATGCCTGTCCCATTAATAGACAGTACCACTGATTTGTATTTTCTATGTGAAATAAAGGAAGCAATTTGGATAGAATACACATTAAGCAATGCCATTGATTTTTCTTTATGAAACAAAACAGAAACAAAGGCATGCTTGCTTCTGAATGATTTCAGGCAATGTACAATCGGAATCACTTGGCATGTAATAACTAATAAATAATGCAGATCAGATGTGATTACTCAAATGACTGTAGCTGAGAGCTCTAATTTTCCTGTCTTGAAACTGTATGAGAACTCGTGATTAAATTCACAGTTTATTGTTTGTCTGTTTAGTACTTTAGAAATATACCAGCACTACTAATTACCCAATGTCTTCTATTTATTATATTATAGTAAACTACATTTTCCACTCATATTAATTCTAAAGTGAAAAGATAATTACTGGGAATGAGAAAAATCAACTTTGATTTCGACAGGCAGTTTTCCTTTTTCTTTTATGGAAAAGAACTGTGTTATCTTCATTTCTTTTAGAGCAGGTGTGCAGTCACATAAAGTTGTTAATTTCGGTATCCAAGCAGAGTTCGAAATACAAGAAAACTTTAATGTAAATAAAAAAATACATCATGAATAAAATACTTATTCTGTATGAACCTCTGGCTAGTTGGTGTCTCTCAGTCTGTCATCATGGGAACTGGTGGTGTGTTTGCTGTGCAGCACTTTACCCATCCAGTGCTCTAAGTGTGGTTCTATATCCAGGCTCTTTTCAGATGGGACAACTGTGCTGGAAGAGCAGCAGTTTTGGCCATGGCTATACTGAAACCATTTTGTTTCAAAAGAAAGATTCAATGCATAAATGTCACTTCTTCCTGTCTGACCTTGGGAAAAAGAAGTGATTGCAAGCCATGGGCAATCTGCTGTTTGTTTTCAGCTGTGTATTGACAGATACAAATTGACAATTGATGGTTGAGATCCTTCTGTAAGCAGGTGAAACTCCAGTGGAGTTGGTGAAGATGTACCACATCCTTCCCTGCAGTGCTGTGCCATAGGCACCACGGTCACACAGAGACCCCAGACACTGGTTGTAAGTCACCATCTGTCTTAACCATGATAATGAGAAAGCACACAGGAACTAAACCACCTGCACATGGAAGCAAATATGATAAAAAAATCTGTTGGAGTGATAGAGACCAAAGGAAATAATGTCTTCCATTTGTTGAAATTAATATATTTTAAAATTATTTTTAAAAGCTGGTGGACAAAGTGCAAAGCTGGTGGACAAAGTGCAAAGCTGGCAACATATGCACTCTGAGGGTTGTAAATCCCATCTGCCTCAATCCTGCACCAAGAGTAAGCAGAGGATTTGAAAAGGAAAGGCTCTTTGATTTTACTGCTGCTCTAACTGTGCCATGTTCTGGTGACAGGAGATATCCTGGCCTTTCTATCCCCAAACTCACATGTGTTCATGCAGAAATCTCATCCAGCTGCTGCCTCTGACCAAAGAAGCCAAATTCCAATTCAAATGGACCTGCCATAGGATTTTCCCCTCACATTCATCCACCGGCAGTAAGTGAGTAATGTATTCATAGAGGGCCCCAGCCATTCAAAGGGAAATGTAATGTATTCATGCCCACTTCTCTCTCTCTCACCAAATACCAGCTCCTGATTCCGGTGGCGTCTCTGCCAAATATTCCCTGTGAGGTTCCTCTGTAAACAGGAAACCCAACAATACAAGAGCTCATTACTGGAAGGTAAAACACGCTCCCACCACCTTCCTCAGCCTTTTGAGACTTCATCCCACCCTGAACTACCATCTCCAAGTCTGTGGCTGCCTGTTTCTTACCCAGTCCTGTAAACATGGCAGATCCACAGAGATATCTTTCTGTGCTCAGGGAAAATGGAGTAGGTAAAAATCTTTTTTTTGCACACACACTGAGAAGTAGTTAAAGAGCTGTTACTTTGCCCATACAGGAGTTACTCCCCTGGACTCCCATTGATAGGTAGGTGTAGAGACAGATATGGTTTCAGATAGAGGTATAGACACAGACAAAAATACTAGATATATAGGCAGGCAGATAGATAAACAACCATTACCCGTTAATTATTTTTTCGGGGGTTTTCAAATCCTTTTGCACTGAAATAAAATATTATTTGGTGAGAACAGCAGCATGCTGGCAGTGCTGCAGGAGGTGCTGAGCACCTTGGAGAACAGGAGGTGCTTTGTGTCAGGTCTCACAGACACCATTTGCTTTCCTTTGCAAAGTCATGTATTTTATTATTATCCAGCAGCACATTAAATCACATCTCAAATGTAGCTCTTACTTCATCAACAAGAGGACAAGTGAGAACGACTTGTAACATTTCAGAGTCTGTCACAGTTACTGCCTAATTAGAGAAACCCACTAGCAAATGTGCATCTGCATGGATCCTGTGACTGTCATCATTTCACATTCTATTAAGGATTTGCCATGATAGACACTTTACAAAGAAATTTCATTCAGGCTAATACCAAGCTGGCAATCATGTAATCGGCCAGAAAATAAAATAAGAGAGGGGGGAAAAAAAGAGGGAGAGAGAGAGAGAGAGAGGAAGAGGAAAAGAAAAGGAAATCTACCTATTTGGAAAACAAGCTATTTGCAAAATCCCACAGTATACTGCAGAGAAGATCCTTACCCTCTGACAATTGTGTGTTTACAACGAGTCTGAGTATAATTGCTCTGATGGGCTGTCAAGGAAAAGATTAATTTGGCAAAGATTAGTATTGACTTGCTGTTTATTAAGGCTTTTAAACAGCTGTATCTGGCAACATTCCTATAAGTGCTTGTCATGTCTGAAAATCAGGCTCACACCCGGGTGCTTGCCAGCTGTTGCTAAACAATCTTACCACTTAGAGTATCTTTCTCCAGGCCAAACAGCAAGAGCAAAGTATTGCCAAATCAGTCTCTTTCATCCTGTCACTTTTCAGGGGATCTGAGAGCTCAGCTATCAGTTGATGGCTGAATGGCTGAGCTGATAGCAGCTGCCAGCAGGAGCAGGGTAGTTAGAGAGGTGTTTCACCATGCCTAGGGGAGGGGTGCTGCTCTTAGTCACCTCACTGACGTGGAAAAGCACAGCTTGCAACTGGTGTTATGCGATGGGGCTTTAAACCCCCTAACGTCTGGGATCCAAGTTGGATAGGAGGCACAACTCCAGAGCAAGTGGTTCATCCCTTCTGGCACTGATGGATAAAGCCAACAGGCTAAGAGGGTACAGTAGACACCATTAAGCTTTATAAAATGAACCAACTTTTTCTTCTGTGACTTTTTTACCTGGACTGCTGATAAACAAAAGTCATAAAAGCCATGCACACAAAATACCCTGGGTCAGTAGAAACCTGTAAAAGGAAAGATGTCAGCTGTTATTTTTGTTACATTACTTAAAACATTTCAGCTGGCATTGTAGGCTTTAGTAGCAAGCTCAGAAACAAATAATACCAGTGGAAAGAAGGATAAACGGCTGCAGCTAAATGCCAATACAAATAGCCATGTGTTACAATTAAAGTTGATTTGGCCTTTCAAATAGAAGTCTGATTTTCTGGGATTAATCTCGACCTTTTCAAGTTGCATCAGGCTGAAATAAGTTGTCAGAACAGATGTGAATTTTGTTTGCAGAGAACTGTTGTAATCCAGTAACCCTTAGAACATCAGCATTCTCCAGACTGCCGGCCAGCTGAGCAGTGAGGATGCGGACAGCCGACACTGAGCGCACACAGCAGGCAGAACCAGAGAACTCAGAGCCATGTCCAGAGGCTGGATGTTTAGGTCATAAAATTTCAAACTCAAACCAAAATACTTTTCCTTTTAACTCTGAATTTGCCAAGCAGCAGGGTGTATACACAACTGCCTGGGGGAAAAAAATAAAGTTAGACCAAGGATGGATATCTTTGTTATCTTTATAAAACATGTTTTTTAGATAAACCAAACATACAAGTAGGTGATCTTCCATGCGCCACTGTTTCACAGAAGGTTGGGCACACATTTTGTAATGCAGAAGTCTCTGAAAACTCCAAGAATCTCACATTTCAGATGCTCTTCTAAACTGCTTTCTAAGAAGTTCTGCCTTACAATCTGCCTGACTCCAATACCCTCAAAAAACAAAATAGAAAGGAATACGAAGAAAGCCTCTTGTGAACATTCAGGTTTCTCACACTTTGACATAGAGTCAAAAACTTCCCAGCTCTGTGAACAGCATATATGCTGACCTTGGTACTCACACAGTGCCAAGTTTCAGTGTAAAGTAGAAAAAGTCCCAAACCTTTCCAATGTGGGCTGGGGGTGCTAGCACAATACCTGTAGCAGCACAAGCCCTCTGCAGACACAAAGCCTGCAGGCTGCTTTTGTCATTTCAACTTCACAATGAAACACCTGGATCCATGTTTGTGCCATCAGTACAGTCATTTTATTCCATACTGAAGAGGCAAGAAAGATTTTTCTTGCTGTCTATGTAGCACAGCGTAGATAGCAACATGAAGATCCAAAGTTCATTCAAAAACATGTCACCACTTGAATAAATAAGGCTGATGCCCTAATTAGCAGAAGAAGCCTTCTTGTTTTGCTCGGAGTTCAAAATAATGAGCTGAGCCTCTCCACTCCTCTGGCATACAAGCATGTGCTACATGGTTTTGTTAAAGAGATGAATATGAAAGGAAGTAAGTGATGTGCCCAGGGACACAGAGTAATGCAGAGGAAAGGTAGCTGATATCTGAGAGTTTTGAAAAACAGTCTTCTGCTTTAGTCATAACTAAAGTTCAAAATCTGTGAAGTGGTGCTCAGATCCATGAGGGCAGCCTTAACGTAGGTGAGATTTTAGAAATAATAAATTGGGGGAAGGTGCCAGGTTTTATTTGTCTTCAGCAATTTTCCACTTTTAAGTCATATATGGACAGCTGAGTGTTATTCTCAAACTTAACTCTAAATTAATTTTAAAAGATTAAAATAAAAAGAGAGAGACGTCTGAGTAAGCTCCGATCCCGTGTTTCTGGAATCTTTGATTAAAATATCAAAGCTCATGAGATTGGAATTTTGACTAAATCATTCATATCCCTCAAACTGATTTATTTCTCTCTCTCTCTCTTTTTTTTTTCCCCCAGAATTTCTGCCGAGAACTCAGTGAAGCTTTTTACCTACCTTTCTACATCAGACCTATCAAAGCACTTTACATACACATAAATCTGCCACTAAGAAGACTGATCAGACTGACCAGGAGAGAGTCATGACAGCTGAATGGGACTGTCCTGCATCTGCATCCACAGCAGAAACTGCCCTCTGCAAACAGGCTGGGAGCAGCCACACAAAGAACTCCTGCAGTACATGGCTGACAGATTTTCAAGGCTGAGTGCTTCTAAACTCTCAAGGGATAATTTTTTAAGGGCAAGTTGAACAAAAGTCAGAAATAGGTTATCCTATCTTCTTGTACTGTTGTCACCTTTAGAATGGGAAGGAGCGTGACTTTGGAAGTGGGAACCTTTCCATAAGTGACCCCAGCACAAGGAAAACATTGACATACTGGAGTGAATCCAGAGGAAGCCACCGTGGTGATCAGGAACTGGAATAAAGGACTAAGGTGGAGGACTGGGAATGCTGGATCTGGTTAATCTCAAGGAGTTTCTTCCACAGTCTGCAACTGCAGAGTGGATGTTTATAGGGAAGACAGAGCTCAAATCTTTCTGGAGGCATGCATGAAGGACAAGAGACAACAGACACAAGCTGAAATAAGGAAAGTCCTGATTACATATTATGGAAAAAATAATCACCAGGGGAAAGTTGAAAACACTGAAACAGGAGCTGAAAGAGACTGTGGGATTTCAATATTTAAAAATATTCAAAAGTCAACAGGATAGCCCTGAAGAGCCCTTTCTAAGTTGTACCAGCTTTGCCTGTGGGCATAGGATAGATCAGAAAACCTGCAGAGATCCCTTCCAATCTAGGCTAGTCTGTGACTCAGTTTCACACAAAATCCCCTACATGTGGGATAGAAAGAAAGCCCAGCAGATCATGGTTGTTTGGCTCCCAGTTGTGAAAGGGAGTAAGAGTTGGTTACTTCCTCTTACACAGCTCGTGCTACAGTAAATTGTGCTATTTTAAACTGAGGTTTCACATTCTGATTTTACATGTACAGAAAAAACAAAAGTGAACGTCATTCGTATCTGAGTTTCCTGTAGAGGTTTATTTAAGAGGGAGAAAAAAAACTCCCAAGCAAATCATAAATGGTAATCCACTAATCACTTTTCTGAAATTATTTAGATTATATTATTGAGAGCACAACTTTTAAGCAAAGACAAGAAGGATTGTATTGGTTTTGCCAAAGCAAAACTAACCGGCTAAAGCTTGGACTCTGCAGAGCAAGGCCTCAGATAAATGAAGGAAAATACATAGTTTTCCTTTTTTATATTTTTTTGTAATGTGTAGCATTCAGAATAAGTCTCTGTGAGCTTCAATATGTGACTTTACATTTTAATGCTTTTCCTCCACCAGATGGTTTAGATAAAAACCTATTAGTTTCATTCGTGCAAATAGTTTCATACAAAAAATGTCTATTTTTAACATTTTTGCCTCAAGGCTTGGATTTAGCTTTTCTTTTTAGAAGTGGAGAAGTTTTCATTGGTGTCTAATGTTTTAATCCTCACCACTCTTACTATTAAATAAGATTCATATCAGAATGTGGTTGATGAGTCCTCTAAAAGAATTTATGCCTAAAAAAGTGTATTAAAATTACTTCACAATTCGATTTATGCATCTATTCATACAACCTTTATGTGTTTGCAATTTTCCATGAGCTTAGATATGATTATTTCAATCTCTGCAAAATTAGTGTATATGTTCTGTCAAACATAATGATGCACTTAATCTTCCTTTTTTTTTTAATTTTTTTTTTTTTATTATTCTTGATGTCACTATTTGATGAACACATTCAGTGTGCAAAAAATGGAGGGGTTTCAGTACTGGAAACTAATTGCCATTACACAGAAAATCCATGCCAGTTTCTGGAGATAGGAAATTCCCCCTAGCATTGAAATTACTGTGGGTCTGCTTTGTGCATGCTGAGGGGAGGTTAGGAGGGCATACCTGAGCAATTTTAAGAGTGTGATGCCTTCCTATATAATTCAAAGAGATCTTTTGGGACCCAGTGAAGCAGAACATGGGAAACGACAGAATCTCTTCATGAACATCACCATCATGGCTGGTCCAGACCAGACACTAAATGCCCTTTTCTCTCATTTCAGCAGGGCTCTCCAGGTGCTCAGAGGTGTCCAGCACCCAGCCCATTGGCCATGCAGAACAGTAGGACCTAGCCACACTCTTAGGAATCTGATCATACTGGGCTGCCTTTGCAGCCAGAGGGGAAGGACCAGTACCTCCATAGTCCAAACTATTTGGGAAAAAAATCCTCTCTACTTTGCCTAATTCTCTAAAACACATGGAGATCTTAAATATCTATGTGTACACTGGGAAATAATTTTGCCTAGTAGGAGCTGATCAGCTGGTTGAGGAAATGCAGGGGACAGAAGCTCTGAGAGCTCCACTGCATGAAGTTCAGACATTTCACATAGGACTAACTTTATTGTCTTCCCCTGCACTGCACCTCATCACCTGTAACTCAGCAATCCAGACAACAGCAATTAGGTGGCTGAACTCACATTTAAACCCTGACAGGTATTTAGCAACCTAAATGCCCTAACTGTTAACACAGAGATTTAAAAGAAACAAATAACCCTTACATGTGTTTTCCTGGATTGGGCAGTTCAGGTACTGTGTCAGAAAAATATTGACAGGTAGCTCTGGGAAGAAGGAGGTAAGGGAGTCAAAAGCAAGAAAAAAATTAGTAAAAGTAAGGATGTAAAATCCCCATTTGTCTTCAAGGTGTGGGTTGGTGTAGTATCACATTCTGTTGGACAGTCAGAGGACCTGAGCATATGTAAATAGAAACCACTCAGAAGAACAAAACTCTCCATGCAATAAAGGGATTTCCAGTTCTGAGTATATTGCTTGCAGGGTTTACACCACAGGAGCAATACATTGACAGACTGTGACTTCATATATACATCACTGGGTTATTACAGCTCTTAGGATGTTCAGGAGGCTGTAATTAGTGAGCATCAGGGTGTGTAAGCCCCCTGCATGGTGCTGCCAAGGCTAATCCATGTCAGTGCCTACAGGCAATGGTGGAAAATAAAACATTTCAATGAACAGCACCAGGAAAATCTAAGCCAGACCAAGATAGCCACAAACCCCTGTAATATGAAACAAATGCAAACAAAATAATCCATGGGCCAGGAATAGCTGCTGATATGAGACTTATTTTTATGGTGTGACTCCTGAATCAAGACAAAAAGCTAGATAGGAAAATGGTAAATGGGAATATTGTGGTGTTTGTTTTATTTCCTCACAAAATAATGCAAACAGACATAAGTATATCACTTATACTGGGAGCTGGATGAGACATCTCCACCCCACAGAGATTTTTACACCAGGAGTAGGTAACTGTCCTATCTGATGCTCCTCAATGGACTGTAAGATGTGGATCCGTTTGCCAAGGTCAAAAGTTAGTGAACTCCTTTTGTCATTGATGACCCTCAGCTTTCCATTTGACAGTAGGTATAGGTTTCAGGTTTTTATTTCCTTTTGGGTCAGTCTATCCTTTCCTTGGCAGCCCAGCTCCACAATAATGCCTTGGCCCCAAAGCCTGCCCTCCCAGACACCAGCCCCAGGAGTACAGCAGGCACTTAAAGATGTCTCTCACAGGCTGGCAAGGAGTCTAATAATTGCATTTTGGGGGATTTCCACACCCAAAATGCTGCATCAGCATGCCAACACAGCAGCAGGTGGATAGGCAAAGCTACTGAATTTCATCTTCATTTATCATTCTCCTCCAGCATTTTTCTGATCTTATCACCACTCCTCTCTCTGTGCTTTGAAGTCAGCTGGGTCATCAGCCTTTGAAGCTGGGTCATCAGCCATTGCCAACTATTTCAGTCACACATGAAAAATTAACTACTGTGTGCCATGTAAAACTGAGGTGGGCTAAGAACCATCTCCATGGCCTGTACTGTATGGAATTGAATTCCAATTGTATGGAAGTTTTTCAGCACATTCCTTTGGGTGAGCAGACCTTCCCTTCCCCCTATGGTCCAAGGAAGGGAGCTCCCATCAGAGCAGCAAATAATCATTACTGTGATTTTGTCATAACTAATATTTGTACCAGGGAAACAGATTCTAAAAGAATAATGTGTATTCAGGCAGAGAAAACAGACCAAAACCATGACGTGTGTGTCCTCAAAAGAGCTATGAGTTGAATTACAATTAACCATTCAAGAATAAGCTGCATGTAAAGAAACAGGCAGTTCAACTCTCTAAACACTGGGCTCATGGTGCATATTTGCAAACAGGAAAAAAATATAACTCATCTTATGAACAATGTGTTGTAACTGATTTGCCTGCATTGGTTATTTTCCAAATGGTTCCTTTTGTCACATATGGGAAAAGGAATTGATCTTGATATTTTCATACGCTTTCCAAAATGAATCAGGTGTTCTCTTGAGAGACACATGCAAGTCAAGAAGCCTAAGAAGGTGTTCCTCAAGTAAGACCTCATTCTCTATCATCAAGATTAAAGGGACTTTTGTCATTGTTTTCAATGCAACAGAATAAAAAAGTAGAAAATCAATACAGACTGCAGAAATATATGAGTGAAGCCAAGCACAGAATGGAGTTGAATAAACGCCTTAATTCCATGCTACGCTGTTTTTCAAAAGGGACAGATAAAAAAGGTAAAGGCACAGAAGCAAACACTTAAAATGAATGAAGCTGTGTTTCAAGAGAGAGCTGAAATTCCCTATTGTCCTCAAAACAGTCTTCCCTTCCTTGTCCTCAGACAAGCCAGAGATTTAATTTGCCTCACACAAAGGAAGAGGTCCCGAAGGAATAAGAATCCAATTTGCAATATGACATGTGGATGCTCCACCTCCTTTGGGCCATGCAGACAATCTGCCTGTCTCCAGAGGACACTACTGCAGAAAGATCTCCATGGGCATTTTAAAAATTACACCCTGTGATGACTTCTGGATTATGAGCAAGTTTGGCCTGAACAGTGATAAAAAAAACAGGTAGAAAAAATCTGTATTACACTTCAACATATCTTTGGGATTTAAAAGGTATAACAGCACTGCCAAATAACTTATTTCACCTGTTCAGTCTTGGACCCTGATATCTGTGTTGCTTAAGTGGTAGTTCACTTGAAGGTTCTGTCTTGGAATCAAAGAATCATTGAATAGTTTGTATTTTAAAAGTCATTTAGTCCAAATCCCCTGCAAAGGGCAGGGACAGTTTTTGCTAGATCAGGTTCCTCAGGACCCCATATAGCCTGACCTCAAATGCTTCCAGGGATTGGGTGTCCAACAAATTCCTCATCCATCAAACAGTCCCTCCATCAAATCCATGTCTGTCCAGTTTAGAGAGAAGAATGTTGTGGGGGACTGTGTCAAAGGCCTCACAGAAGTCCAGGTAGATGATATCTGTAGGCCTTCCCTTGTCCACTGCTATAGTCACTCCATCACAGAAGGCCACTAGGTTGGTCAGGCAGGACATGTCCTTGCTGAAATCCAGAAGTTCCTCTTCACTCCAGGCATGAGTATGGTTTTAAGCCCACTTCCCTATGGAAACCTCTTAGTTTTGTCCCTGAGGAGGAACAAGAGAACACAGCTCCATCACTATCTGCTCAATGACCATCACCCCAAAGGAGCCTGGTCCCACTCCCACACAGAGCCAATCTTTCCTGCCATATCATCCAACAGGGTATAAAATCCTCATCTCTTCGTGCAAACTGATCTGTGTGCTGTGGCTCTGGGATAGGATGGGAGCACTGGTGTCCCTGGCACCAGGGCTGTGAGGTTCAGATGGAGCCAGGCTGCCTGAGGGTACTGGGAGGGGGCTGGACTGGGTGGGGGGGAGTTGCACCACACCAAACTTAGGTCCAGGGTGGCTCCTTGTGGTGTGTGCCTTCAGCCACAGCACAGCTATAGACACATCCATCCCTTGCACCTTTCGTGTGCCTCACACAGGGGCTCACAGGACTAAAGGGTCCTGCAGACACACTGGCTAGCACCATGAGACTGCTAAAACTATTCTTGCTCATCCAGCTGTGCTTAGGTCCCTGCCTCTTCTGTAGTTGTATGTAGATGTGAGGGGAAAGGAGTTTTAGTTTCAATTTTGAGTTTGCAAGCTATCTCTCTGAGAGAGTAAAAATAATTTTGTAAATGCAATAGCTTTTTTAATGTACGTTGTGCCAAATATAGCGTGCAAGCTAAAACAAACTCCAGATGGAATAAAATAAAGCAGATAATGGGAGAGCATAATAGACCACAGCGAGGCTAAGTATTTGATAGTTTCCCTCTACTAAGTATTATTATCAGTAGCACTATATTCAGCCATGTGAATTATTATCCCGAGTCATGCTTCATCTTATAATATGAAAAAGGCCATGTCTGAAAACTCTGATCAACATAAATTATGCAGCTTATAAGTAATTTCGAATTTACGTTTTGTTTCATTTTGTGTCTCATGGCTATATTGATAGCTCAATCCCAAAGCACTGAAAAGTCTGCTATATACCAGCCAGAAATGCATCAATTCTGCAAACAGCAAATGGAGTCAGCTGGGCAGGATGCACAGACAGATCTGGAGCTGATTGGGAGGTGAAGAGGTTTGCTACTAAGTCAGATTCCTGTCATTACCCATAGATGTTTGAATAAAAGCAGGAGAGCTCTTACTCTGGGGACGGAGAAAGTTATCTGCCAAGACAGGCATGGATGGAACGGTCTGAGAAGACACTTGTGAGCAGTGACTGTTGCTCACTTTTGGGGGTAAACCCAGTGGTGCAGTTGTTGCTGTCAGCTGAGTACCACAGGACATACAATCCTGAGTGACACTCCAGATGGTGGGGCTCTTTTCAGCCTCTATGCCTAGGTCAGGTGGCATTACCACAGGCCTTTTTCTATCTCCAAGCCTTGGAGACCTAGCCCAAAGTCTAAGAGCACTCTTTTCCAATACAGACTGAGAGAGAGAAGCAGCTGCACAGTGTCCCACTGTCACAGAGCAAGACATTACCATAATAGCAGCCAGATGGCCAGGCTTTGCCTTTATTATTGGAATTACTACTCATATCACAGGAGTGCTGAGATTTCCCAGCCAAAATTGGCACTTGACAGGCACATGATAAAATGCATCCTTCACCTACAGAGGTCCCCATCTAAAACATCAGGACAGATAAAAAGGAAGAAAGAAGGAGGTAGACAGAAAAGTTAATGGTTGACCAGTGGTCCTAAGAAGAGCAGTGGCAGAGCTGGAGAGCTGGCAGGTGCCACGCTGGCCCCTGGCCACCCCGATCACCCCACTGCGAGGTGGGGTGCAAGGGCTCACAGCTTCCCAGCCTGCCTGAGACCTGCACAGGCCCAGGCAGTGTAAAAGCTCCCAAACAATTCCTAGGCATGTGCTGGGATTACTCCTGCTGTGCCATAGCAAATACTAGTGTGGCAATACCAGAGGGCAAAGTTAAACATGTTAAAGACAGATTGTTCCTGGAAACCATCCTATCCTGGCCACCCCTGGATTAAAAATGATGACAAATAAGTTTTTCCACCACCTCCTTGCTATGTTACTGATACAAACTGATAGATTTTATCTTTGCCCACTCCCATTAGGGGAAAAATATCTCAATAGTTAGTAAGTGTGTAGAGAAAGATCCACCATCAGATAGCACATGTGCACTGGCTTTGTTTATTGTAAACCCACAAGGAGTCAAATGCCCTTTTGTTTTTAATTTTGCTGAGATCAGAAAAAATAGTTTAACAGAAACAACACAAACTTATCCGCAAAGGTAAAAAAGCCCTGAGGTGAAAGATAACCATATGGGGGATTATCAAGGTAGGTCACATTCTTCTCTAAAGTTGAGTAAATTTCTAGAACTGATAAAATCTTGCAGCCACACTTCATTTGATATGAGAAAGCATCTGTGGGAAGGAAGCATCTGTTCATTATCACTCATGGGTTTAATTGCATGGTTCTTATCACCCAGTGGTGTTTTCATACTTACTGTATGTCCAACTTCAAAGAGAGAGAATATTGAAGCATTAAGTGACTTGTTTCAAAATGGAAGGTAGTTCCAAATAACCTAGTTTTCTTCTGAGAAAAGGGAAAAGAGCAAAATCTGGGGAGTGGTGTCTCCTATAGGAGTTAAACTGATACCTTGGAGAATAACAGTTTTGAAAGACCATCCAGCTCCAATGAATTAGCTATTACTCTGCCTAGCACTCACTGGAGCTGGTGTGATTCCGTTTTCCCCAGAGGAAGATTTATCCTTTTGCCTTACCTAAAAATAAAATAAATAAGCCAACCAAAACACTTTTATATTTCTTTTGAAAAAGCAACTTGAAGCTCAGAAACGAAAGGGAATTCACGGTGAGAGGAAAAAAGCAGTAGGAATACAGAAAAGAAATATGAAAGGAGAACAAATTGATACAAGGGGTGATGATATTAGAGAGATTTTGTCCATGCTTTCTTGCAGTGATGCCCTCAGTGCCTGTCACCCCACCCATCAGGCTCTGCTCCCAGACTCAGGTCTGTGGTTTGAGTTCTAGTTTCTGCTCAAAGCCTCCAACATCAGAAAATGAAAAAAAGGCTCACCAAATTCCTTTCAAATCACTTTTCCTACTTTCCCATGAAAAAAGAAATAATCATTGCAGGGGTGAAATAGTCCTCTCAGTGTGAGTTTAATTAATTGAAGCAAGATAGTCCCCAGGAACCGAGTCATAATTCCCATCAAAAACACTGTAGTAAGTAACCCCATAGCTATAGATGAGGGATTTTTTTCATTACTGTTTCAATCTCAACTCTTCAGAAATCCTTTTTGTATTTCAGCCATGACTCAGCTGATTTGGGTACTTTAATTCCTCCTTTCTTCCTTCTTGCTTTCCATATTGTTCTGTATTCTCTAACAATAAGGACATGAAATTCACGCTGTGAAAGATGAGAGGTAATCTCTGATAGCTACTTGAAAGCTCAAATTCAAAATAATCTTGTGACACAAAGGGCTGCTTTTCCTTGTTCTGTAGATTTATACTCAATACTGGTCACATGCCAAGGAGTTTACCAAGATGTTTATTTCCCCACATATGGCCATCTCAGTGTGCCAGTCTATTGAAATACACTCAAGAGTAGCCATCCACTGCAATTACTTGACATATTACATTAAAAAAACTAAGCAGACACATTACGATGAAATCTGAGGTTTTCTTCTCCCTAATGCTCTAAGAAGCTTAAGTTCCCAAAACTGTTTGTTTATTCAAAACCTTGTTATCACAGACACTGAGATTTAGGTGGTTCAATCGCCTTTTTTTTTTTTTTTTTTTTTTTAATTGCCTGTGGGAGAGGCAGTAAGACTGTTAGTTTTGAATATTCAGGTCCTCTTGGCTTGCAACCCCTCTGGCCCACTGGTGCCTTTCCTGCACTCAGAGTCCTGTTGTTCCTGTCTGGTCCCAGAGGTGCTTTTTTTGCTCCCCTGCAGGAAAGCACTGCCTCTGGCTCCCCACCTCCCTTTCAGCCTCTGTCACAGACAGCAAGCTGGGCACAGTACACTCAAGCTGGTCTGGGGAACTTTTTGTCCTCTTTCCTTTACAGGATTGGTCCACACCCAAGCTTGCCTTGTTGATCTGTTTTTAAGCTGCCCTGGCTGAAATTACTGCAAATCCTTTAGATTTTGAACCTGAGGAAGAAATTCTCTAATATTTACTGATTATCCACTGTACTCAACACTTTCTTGTTCAGATACTGCATTTATTTTTCTCTGTCCTTTGAGTAAAACAGGACTAAGTGTCCTGCATATACTGGCTCTGACTCTACCATAGAGCCCTATGACTGGAGCTGCGCCTGCTCCCCTCCCAGACCTTGCTTCTGCCAACCAAAATTATTTGCTCCAGGAACTAACAGAGTTAAGTATCCTTGAGGATACAGCAAACTCTTCTTTCACCTGGTGGCCCTGACACCAGCAGTACTTTTGAGCTCACAATTAATCTAAGTTCCCCAAATTAGGACTATCAGATGTTGTGCTCACTGACTTCCTCATATTTCCTGTGTCAGTGAATGAGACCTCCACCACTCAGAGAGCTTTGTCACAACACAGTTCTTGCTCACATTTCTCAGTTCCCGAAGAAAGAGGGCAAAAGTTGTGCTTGGGAAACTTTTCCTGTACTTTCCTTCAAAGGGCAAAGTCCAATTATCACCAACTGATGGTCACCCAAATAGTGGACATAATTTATATAAGGGACTGTGCAGTCTGGCAGGCAGCGTCTTCATTCCATCTGAAAACCTGTCTCCTGGCAGAGTAAAGAAGACTTTCACTCCCCATTGCTAATGCTTTGGAGGTTAAATCCACAGATCTACCACATAAATCTGTTTCTTTACGCTCTTCCAAAATGTAACGCAAGTGAAAAACCACTCGCCACCCCCAACAGCTACTTATAAATACTTACTGGGGGCACAGGGAAGCAGTTCTCCTTCTGACATTTAAAGCCACTTTCAGCACTGGGAAAGCACAGCGGGGGTGTAGCTATTATACAGTCAAGGTACCAATGCACCCTCTCCTAAGGTATTAATAACTATATTCTTCTGTATTAAAATAATGGTAAAAACTATCAAATCAAATCATAAAGGTAAACATAGAGCTAATCAGAAAGGAGATTTAGGAGTTACAGTATAATTCCCCCAAAGCCCCCAGCCTAATTAGTGAAGAAGATAAACCGGTTGACAGATTGCACAGCTAGAAAAACATAAAGCAAAGAAGGTTATAATATTTATTATTACTGTATAAGACAGTGATTAGACCCCCAACCTATGTACAGATCTAATCACCATCCTCTGGAAAGGATAATAGCCAGCCCTGTGAGTCTAGTTTGACAAATTAATCCAAGCCTGATCCAAATAAAGGGATTTGTAGTTTTCAATGAAAAATTAACTCCCTGGCTGTGCAGCAGGAACATAGCCACATGCACTAATGGCTTTGCTACCGAGAGACAGTGGTGCACCATGTCTGTGCTCAAGGCTCTGTCACACAGCACAAGGGTTGGTGTCGCAGCAAGGACAAAGAATTAATGTAAAAATTTGTGTGTTTGTGAAACATTAGTCATCATAGGACAGGAAACCTAATACAGGATGTAGACAGTAATCTACAAAGTGTGGGTTGGCAAAGCTGGTTATTATCCATTCCATGGCCTTCTTGAATGACATCTATATGTTCCTGAAAGGTTACAGTAAGGAAACTTCTCATGCTGAGTATCCCATCCATAGTGTAGAAAAAAATCACACAAAACGGATTTCATTACATATTTTTACTGTGATGTGACAATCTGACAGCAGCATGAGAAAGAAGCAATGTGAGTAGTAGGTGAGATGTCATGTGGACACCTACGCTTTGTCCATAAAAACGAAGAGTGTATGGAAGTTGAAGAACTTAGGAAGATTCAAAAAACTGCTGGAACAAAAAGCAGAATTGGAGTAAAGTATCTACCCAGGTAAAAAACAGCGAGGAAAAGGAAGGGCTGATTTTTTTCCATGTAATGAAGTAGGTTTGTTGGTTTCTGTTCTACAAGAGCTCTAAAGATTTCAAGTGCTTCCATATATTTGAGGAAATGTCATGGCCATTTATTTCAGTGCTGTGGTCAGCATGGCATTCCCTTGCAGAATATTAACAAATGTTGTCCATATTATAGCCTTTCTTCACCTGAACAGTACAAAAACTACATGCTGATATATCAAGCAAGCACAATTTCTGCTACAGTGCTTTTAATGAGATGTAGAGGAAGACTGAGACTACAAAGCTCAGCAGTTTGCCAAAGTAAGTTCCTACTTTTTATGTGTCTAGACTCCTGAAATGAAAGCCTTCACATGGAGTTAGGCACTAAGCACTCAGTGTGATCACAGGGCAAGCTTGGTGTCTCAGAACAGCTTCCACAGCACTCAGCAACCTGAGAGAGTTCAGGCAGTTACTGGGAGAAGCCGAGGACAGAGGTACATCTACCCATCTCCTGCCCCATGGCACATGGTTCTGTGCTGCCAGGAGACACTCACTGGCTTCCCCGGGTTCTCTCCAAACAGCTTTCTAAAAGCATTCAGGAGGGACTAATTCCTCTTCTCAGGTGACAGCAGCAGCAACAACCTTCTGTTCAGAGAGCAGAAAACCTGAGCTCATTTTCTGCTGTTTCCAAAGAGGACACCAACCTGTTGCTGCACAATGTCCCAAACACAGGACTGAAAGATTTCCCTCAGTAGAAGAAGTGGAGATGATGACCCTGAAGGAAAGCTCTAAGAAATATTTGTGTAAAGTATGCAGGTACCTGAGGGATTAGACAGCATTATCACAATATCTGACAGCTGCACTTAACTTGGAAATTAGGCCGGACTGGGGATCTAACCCAATTTTCTATCTACATCTAATCTTCCTTTCCAAATTGCGCAAAATTCAGTGTAATCTTCCCTTTTGATTTTCAGTCTGAATGCTTTTTACAGTTTTGGCCAAAGAACAGATCTTTCCAAGAGATCCCTTTCCAACCTTCTGAGATTAAAGCCTTTACTAAAGCAATGAGGTATGTTTGCCATCCTTTGTGCCTGTATCTGAGTAATTTAGAGAAGCAACATTATGTTATTGTCTAGTGTCTTTTGAACAGCTGGGCTTTACAACAGTACAGACAAATAGCTGAGGAGAATGCAGGCTTTTATAATACTATGAACACAATATTCAGAGAACAGAAATTACAAAAAAATCTCCTTTTATTCCAACAGCTAAGTGTTTCCCTGAAATTCATATTTGATACTACTGGATAAATAGCAGCAAGTTTTTAATCTACATGCCCAAAACACTATTATGCATGTGCTGTACAAAGATTATGTGTGGTGATAACCAGATCCAGACACTGAAAGAAGAAAATAAACTCTCATAAAACACTTTCTGGAACTAGTAAATGAGGAAAAATACAGTGGAAGTATAAAGATAAAAGTGAAGAAGATTTACAAGCAGGGAGTTTTTTACCCAGAAAGGTTTTGTCCACAGACTCTATATCCTCTCCCAAGCTATGGTTAGGTTAGGGAAAAGTTAACAGGAGAAGTGCTTTTGAGTCACTGAGTCTAGCAAGGGGACCTAAGGCACATTGGTGCACTCAGATAGATATGAAGTGTTGTGTGTAAGGCTATTTTGCTGTTAGACTGTGCAAATAAGGCTGTGTCTGGTGCTACCAACCAAATGGACCTTAAACATGCTATCCATAGTCCTGCTAAAGAATTACACCAAGGAAAGTCACACAGTCTGGTTTAACTAGAGTGAAAGATTCTGTAGGGAGAAGACACCATTGTGATCACCTACCCTGCTTTCCTGCCTGTGCGCTACAAGCCTGTTTGATCTATGCTCCAATGCAGGTGCAGGCACAGTCCTGAGTGCTGAGCCATGAGCAGATGGCATAGGAGATGACTCCAGTACTAATTGCCTATCCCAATCCAATAGAACAGCTCCTGGCTCTAAGAGGCTCTCTGTGTGCAGGAGAAGGTACTGAAATGGCTGGTTTCCATCTCCTGCCAAACAGTGAAATAATTGGAAAAATCTTGGGGTATGATTTGACTCAGAGATCAGCATTCAGATATTGACCATTGGGCTTCACACAGCTGGCTCCTGACTGTAATGAAAAACACTTTAAAGAGCATGTGATCTCAACTTAGATATTTCCAAATGACTTCACCATGGATTTTGGTAAACAATTAAAGTCTTCAGCTACCACAGAGTGTGTGTGTATCCTCAACTTCTCAATGCTGGATCTTTCCATGCATCCACATTCAGACCAAAAAACCTATTTTCCTCCTGCAGCCAGCTGAAGACTGTGACCAAAGGCATCCTCCTAACTGCTCCTTGTTGAGCTAAACAGACAGAGCCCTTGCATTCCCTCTCTCTCTCTCCAAGGTATGTTTACTTGTCCTGTATCTGTCATGACTGTTCCCTGAATGCTCTCCAAATTGCAAACATTTTCCTCAGGCCGCAGAGAAAACATTAACACAGCATTGCAGTAACAGTCAGATTGATGCCAAATGAAGAGGGAATATATTTTTCCAGCTCTTAAGATCACTCTGTTTACAGTCCAAGGATCACATCAGCACTGCAGCCCACTGCCATACAATAAGCGCTTTTACTGAGCTGAGCTATTTCTTCGCTACTTGGTGATTCCATTTGCACAAAGAGGGCGAACTTGAGAGATTATATGTGACTGTCTGAAAAATAAAATTTGTTTACAATGAGCAGCTCACCCTTTCCTCTGCATCACTCACCTTTTCCCACAGTGCCCCTGGCATCTGCAAGTGCAATCAGCAATGACAGACAGACACATGAAATGGTTCCAGATCTGCTCCCACTGGGAAGAATTAACTCTGTCCAACATGTTCCCCACATTTGCAAGGACTAGCTAGTAAGTTTTCTATTCAGTTATATGTGCCATGCTACTTCCTATTCTTCCAGCTTTCCCTAAGGTTGCTCTGAACTCTGTCAGAAGCTTCTAGAAGTCAAGCACCACTACTCTTATCACCCAGCTTCCCTGAAAAAACCTATCAGGTTGGTCAGACAGGATCTGTTTTCCATCTGTGCATGTGAATTGATGTTAACTTCATTAGTACCATATTAGCACTTTTAAGGAACCATAACACAGAACAGTATTAGCACTCAGGTTTGCTTATTTTGTATCAGCTGCTTATTATTTGAACAGGAAGGGGTTGATAGGTCCTTATTTGCCTAGCCTGTTACCTCTTGCCTATCAAAATACAATGGGAACTTTTAAAAATGTCTAATGGAATTTTTTAGTGCTTCAAGATTGACTAAATTTCAGCATTCACATTCATTGACTTCCTTTGCCAGCTCTTTTAAACTCCTGTGTATGGGATGACCAAACTGATTTGAAACCACCTTCTTCCACAGCTGTTCTCTGACATATTCTTCAGTTACAACTGCAGAGTACATATATGACACTGATATATTCCACACTATATTCTATACATACATATAAATAGAAATGCTTCCCTTTGTTTACAGTACTATTTTACTGTCATAACTCTATATTTCTGAAAGAATCACTTATTAGTGATCAGTTATTCTTTAATTTGTGATCATTTCAAAAAATCAACATTTATGATTAATATTTATTACTAGCAATTTCTCCTCACAAAATATAGCAGGACAATTTTAATCCTTTCTTTAAGTAAGTTTGACTGAGTTAAGCTTTTCTTTTTAAGTTGGGAAATGTGGTTTCTAGACTATTGGATACAATGTTCATAATCATTTCCAATTAATAACTCACATCCATTACTTACTACACCTTTCTTCAAAAATTTTTGGAAATCTTAATTCTGTATGTCTGGCTTCCTCAAACTGTACATTTACACAGTTTTACAATATAATAAATAGGTAATGTGGAATATAACAAAGTATTTTTATGAGTTTATTATTGATGGCTTTAAAATCAAGAGAATTTGGAGGGAGTCATGAAGGCAAATAAAAGTATCTTATGTTCAACATAATAAACAAAAGTGGACCCAGTGCAACTATGCAAAAGGTGAGTGTATTTGAAAGAATATAAATTTGAAAGCAGTTTTTGCTCTCTGACTTGATAATTCTTAATCAGAATTAGCTTCAGTGACAGATGTTCTGAAAAAAGAAGAGTGATTCTTCAGAACTGAAAATGATCTTCAGTAAAACTCTTCAAAATTACTCCCAACTCAGTACCAAGATTGCCTCTGGGAAGAGGTCACTTCATCAGTCCATGATCACATGATTGGTGTCAAAATTTGCTCACTGTAGGGAAGGCATTAAGGTTATCACCATTTGTAGTAATCAACCCACAGAATACAGAAATGCAAATGGAAGTGGTTGTGAATGTGACAATAATGACATTTATCAATGTCATGTTTTATAGCTCTTCTCAAGCTGTTTGAATTTGTTTAGTCCCATTTTAATCACATAACCTGCATTTTTCTTAAATTAATGATGTCTATAAGGAAATAATTTATTTTTAGCTTACATATCTCTTCTGCAATCTGCTTGACATCAGGAGAAGAAAAGTTACTTTTTCCTTTGTGCTCTTCAAAGCACAGAAATGAAATTTATTTCAAAGTTTATCTGGTTCAACATTTGCAGCTTGGGCAGATGTTTGTGGTTTTTCCTGTGCTTTTGTGTACAGGGGAACAACTTTTATTTTTTTTTATGAGGGGGAGAAAGGAGTAAAACTGGTTTTGACAATACTTTTCACATGTACACAAAGAAAACCCCTTTTATATACATATATGTATATATAGATATATATATATATGTGCATATGGATATGGATATGGATATCTATATAAACACATATTCACATACACACATAATCCTTATTCTTCTGTTACAACTTTACATGAAAACAAACAATAAAATAAGCAAGTTTTTCTTCAAAGAGATGCTTCAAGATCTATAGCTGACACCATGGATTCCACAACCATTTACAAATATTGTATCATATTAAAAACAACAATAAACAATCATAAATGAAATCTGTTCTACAATTTTTTGTCTGTTGGATTAAAGTTTAGATTTTTCATCCAGATGCCTCATGGACTATCAACTTATAAACAGGATCTCTCTTTCTAGAAGAAAGGAGAGCAGAGCAGCGAGAAGATATCTAAAACCCATCTCAGCATGGTCTTAGGCAATCTGTTCTAGATGACACTACTTGGACATGGGAGTTTGGCCTAGACAATCTCCAAAAGTGCCTTCTGAGAGCCCTGCCTCACTGAAGGATGAGATGACAAGGAGTCTGCCTGCTGACACATCTGAATGCAGGAAAGAGGTGACAGCTATGGTAGTTATTAATGGCATTCACAGGCTGGAAAAACAATGATCACAGGACAGCAAGTAGAATTCCCTGCTCTGCTTGATGCAGGTCCCTGTACTACTAATTAAAGAAAAGAGACCTTTAGTGGGCTTTATGGTAAGAGTCAGATTTCTGAAGTGAAAAAATGTCATGATTTCAATGACCTCTGGGGACAAACTGGAATTAAGTGGTGCCAGCAGTGGTGTCAAGGAGCCATGGAAGAGAAGGAAGGGCTCACCAATGGCAACACCCAGTTATCTGCAGTGGTGCAAGAGGAGGGCTGTCCAGAATGAGACATTCAAACGGAGGAGTGAGTAAAAATGTTCTAATTATCGACCTGTGATTATGATGGTCTGGGTCTTGGGATCTGTGAGAGCTGGTGGTTTCAGACTATGCAGGACCTCTCTACAGTGACTTTTGCAGAACAGGCTTGTCATACAGTCCTAAGTCTGGACTCATCTCTTCAGTATTCACCTACACACTTTAACTTTGGATTGGTTGCAGAGCTGACATATTTTTCAATAGGAATGCTTGTATGATGATTTAAGGTAGTGGCTGTAACAGAGCTTATAAAGCTTGTTATTTTCTATGATCGTCATAATCTTATTCACTAGGTTTTTATGTATTTTTTATGGTTTTAAGTAATAAAACAAGCACTGAAACATAGTGTTATTAATATAAAACTGTGACAAGCACCCAGTCTTTCTCTATTCCAAAATATGAGAAGATGTTATATGATGTAATTAATGGCAGTTAAATGAAGAACTAATTCAAGGAAATATTATTTCATGCAAAACATGGGATTTACAGCCCCAAGAGACTTTTTGAATGAAATAGTGAGTTGAGTGATTGGATTTTAAAAATATCTAGATAGTTACGTGACCATTAGCATTTATAATTATGCTAAGATAATTAAGTATAATGAAACATCATGCTTCTTGATATAAACACATTATTTATGCAAGTCAGGAAGGAATATGTTTTAGGAAATCAGCATTTCATAACTGGCCAGGTGTATTTTGGCTTTGTTGTGCAGACCTTTGTTTTAAACTTTTACAATCAGACAATGAACACATCTGTAGGCAGAATGATAGATTGAATGGGGTAGCCATCTATTTTACTCTGGAATACTCTATCTCCTCACCAGTTGAAGATAATAAAGTTTCACTGTCTATTTGTGAAACTCTTTATAAATGTTCAAAATTGACTATTCAGAATTACCACAAAGGAAATCCTATTTGGAGATATGTCAGCAACCTTATCTGCTATATCACCTCCTTGTTGCTTTTTCACAACCAGGAGTTTCATTGATGGACATTGTAGTCTCAGAAGTCAGATGCTTTTCAAAGGAAATGTAATTCATCTAATAGAGGGCAGGTTTTTGGAAGACAAAAAGTTACTGCATGTATATTTTTAACATCAACAAGATTTAAAAGATTTTTTTTCTTTATAAAAATGTGCAAATCAGAGGTATGTCACTGCTGTTTATGAGGTTGAAAATCTGTGTTATTTTATTGCCCAGTCTAGTTCGGTTTTATTCATTCATTTTAAATAAGACAGTTGCTGTATTTTTCTGGTGAATATCTTTGCTTACAACTTGCATGCCTGATTTATATAACCCTGCACATTGCATAGATATTCAGAGTACACAAAGTAAATGTGGTTTGACTGAAATACCATTCTATTTTGGCTGTGTTGGGCATTTGCTTTCACATCATATCGTCACAAAAAACAAACCTGATATACAGTCTAGGTATTTCTTGCCCATTTTGTTCACTAGGTGATAAGCAGTACTGTTTTGCACAGGTTGAAGGACAAATCTATGGTGGGCTGTTGCTCTGAAAGAAGTTGTACTTAAACTACTGAAGAGAAGTTAAAAAATTAGCTGGAAGTCAACAGACGTGGCATATACACCTGGTTCAAACAAAGACTTTCTGTGTTGGCAAGTTATGCAATACTTCAGTATGTTGCTTTCCCTGGCTGTAACGTGGTAATAGCATTTATTTCAACCACTCTGAAACTGCAAAGATTTACAAAGCTCCTTGAGATCTGCATGTCAAATGTTCAAAGGACAGTGCTTAGAAACTGAGAACTGTGGATACTTCTAGAATTTATTTTAAAAAAAATCCTCAAAAAACCCCCAAATGAACAAACAAACAAAACCAAAAAACAAAACAAAGAAATAAAAAGAAGATCAACCCAAACCAAACAAAGAAACAAAAAAAAAAACCACCAAAAAAACCCAAAGAAACCCCCTCCTGCAGCACACCTAGTGCACTCCAGCCATTGACAAGCATTCAGCTTATACAATTAGAATAGAATAAGCCCAAAGTAACCTTCTGAAATGTAGATAATTAAAATGTCTGCAGATCCACTCCTGGATTCATCTGCATATTTGATAAGGTAGGCATAGCCAAAGAACTTTCCAAGTTAAAGGACAATCTGTTATTTCAAAAAATAAATAAACGCAAGAACTCTTTTTGCAGTGGCAAGTTACACAAAATAAACATCATTATAAAACTTGATAGTTGGAGTTTCTGCCTAGATTTTTTTGCCAAGCAGAGACTGACACAGAACACCCTGCTATAAATTGTGTATATGTACATATGTGCATATATATGATGCTGTGCATGGCTGGGAGTTGGACTCAATGATCCTTATGGGTACCTTTCTGCTCAGTTTATTCTGTGATTCTGTGTATGAGCATATTGAACTGTTCTAAGAGCTGAATGGAAAAGCTACACTCCTATCACAATGGACCTCCACAGCAGGTCCTGTAAATAGAGCTAAGGTACCAATAACTGGAGAGAATTCCCTCCTCATTTGCAATAGCTATAGAAAACCAGAGTTCTGATTTGACCTCCCTTGTGTCCTCCAGGAATTGCTCGTGTCTAGTGAACAACCTGCAGCTCTGATAGCTGAGCCTCATACAAGCAATCCCTTACCCAGACTGCAGACTGAGGAGAGGTTCACCTACATCGAATTGATCTCATACACATACTGATGGCACCAACTTTTGAGAATATATATGTTTATCTGCCTGCATATTGATCTATCAATCTCATACAATGCATAGCACTGTAGTGTCTGTAACTTGTAATACATGAGCAAATATTCAGCTCTAATTTCTATCTTGAAGAAAGAGGAATCTGCAGAGATTTTAATATGTTCAATGATTATTACTGTCAAAGCAGCTGATAGGGCACAGTTGATGAAACAGACTTCCATTGTTCATAAGGAAAAAATCTGTTATTCTGCAGCCATGAAACAGCACTTTCTAGTCCTCATAAAGTCCCTTGGAAATTTCAGAAAAAGTAACATACTCCTGAAGTATCAATGCACAGGATCTTTAAAGCCTCATTTTTTGTTAAGCTGTCTCAGCTTCAGCCTGCCAACCAAGTCAGCCCAGCTTGGGTTATATTTCACTCACTTTTCCAAAAGCCACTGCTGCTGAGTCCTGGATTATCCCTGTCTAAAAATTCAGTCCCCCCCGTGTCTGAAGGTGAAATTTGGTTTAGCAGCAGGAAGGTGTTAACACAACCGCACTGTGGAGATTAAAGTTACAGCAAATCCTCAAAAGAACCAGAAATATCCAACACACTCAAGATATCTATTTTGATGAAAGCTTCAAGAAAGTAATAAAAGAATAGAGTTTTATAGTAGGTCAGTTATTAATTTTCTTGGAACGCCAACAAGAGCTTGGCAAGAAGCAACTTGCCTGTAATACAATTTTTTGCTTTTTATGTAACAAGAAGTTCCATATATCATTTAACTTTCTCTGCTCAAACTACATATTTGTTATTTCACCTGCTTTGAACCAGCAACTGTGATCTCATTAATGAAAAGTTAAAAACAGTGTTCATTTTCATTGTACTTGCTTTAGTACATACTGCTGCTGCTGGTGAGTCGTGTGTGCAAAGTCCCACTTTGCTAATGGTGATTCTGGAAGCATTTTGAGAAGGAATCTCAAAATCTTTTAAAGAACCAATGACTCTGTCATCCTTCCAGTCATTTGAAGCAATCCCAGTCATTTACAACAAAATCACCTGAAGTATATACTAAATGTAAGTAGATATAATGCTGAGAAAAGCAACTGAATGGAAATACATTATTTCACAGGGGATTGGCATCTAAGTTGTGTGTTACACTAATCTTTGATCCACATGGTTGAGTCAGGACAAAACATTTGTATCTGTCAATTGCAGACTGCTTGGCTCACATTGGCCACATTTACATAAGTAAGTTCATGCCATAGGATTACTACCTTCCATATTTAATATGTCTGATCTATATGAGATACAGTGAAAAAGAATGTACAGCAACTGCTAGACAGCAGACCAAACAAATGGCTGTGCAAAGTGAAGTGGACTTGCTCACCCAAGCTTTCATGCACATATTTCACAGGTATCTAAACTTCATCAGTCTATGAATACATAGTCATTCAGTTTGAGAATTTTCCCATCTGAGCTTAAATGTTTCTAATACTTCGGTTATTGTAACAGATCAAAGCAGCAAAGGGAAAAAAAAAAACCTTTTCACTAAAGCCTCTCACAGATCTATCATTACTGCTTTAGACACAGCAGAAAAACAAACTAAGATGTGTTTGGAACCACTGACTTAAAATCTGCAGTATGTGAACTCAAGTATGGGTGCTAGTCTTGCATGTGCATAATCATGTTAAAACTGTGACCCCATGAGCCTAAGCTCAGCTTCAAATCATAGTTCTCTGAAATGACTTGGACAAAACAGGGAAGAGCTTTTCCTGAGTAGCTTCAAGCTCTTCTACATCATATGCTCATATACTATGTTGGGGAATGAAGAAGAGAAATATGATTAAGGTATTTCAAGCCTGACATGAATATTTTTCCAGTGGAGAGGGTTTTGATAATGTAGTCTTGTGGACTGAAGTTGGAATTTGCTTTGCTTCTGTAATTGGGCTTCTAATGCTAGCAGAATCAAGGCCTGAGAAGCAAACTAAAAGTATATTTCAAGGGAATGGCACATCTGTGGTATAGTAAAACCATTAGGCTACTGAATGCCTGTTTTGAATTACATCAAATCACCTGAAGACCATATGGCAAATGGAAATTTTTTAAGTTAACATTTACTGCCTTGTAGAGAATCAAGAAAGATTTGTTGTTGTTGTTATTTCAGCTAAACATATATATGTAAACTCACTTGCTTTCAAGTTTTTGTAATCAATAACTGAAGGCCAAATGGAATCTGCTAGGAATGTACAATCTGCCATGAATGCTTAATCTGCAAAACACTGAGCTATTCTGCACTGGAGAAGCACATCTACATTTTTTAAAGTCCAGTGAATAAAGGACCAGTCACCTAACCCTTAGACAGGATCATTGATTCTGCTCAAATTCACTGGTAGAACCAGGACCAACAATCTTAGAATTAGACAACTCAGGTGCCTAACTTTAGGAGCTAATATTTTAAAAACTGACCAATTTTTCTGTCCCTAAGAGGAAAAAGTGTATTAGGAAGTTTAATTTCCCTATGCACTTTTCCATGTACATTCCGTGCTGTTTGTGGGTTGCAGATGGAGAGAGCAGACAGCAGTCCTAAGAAAGTTTTTGTGCAATGTGGCAGAAGATCTTAAATAAAATGTCAAACAGAATTTCATCATTATCTAAGCACATTTACACATATATATGTAGCAACTAGCCAAATTATTGCCCAAACCAGTTGTCTAACAGATCTAGTCAGCCTTTGCCTTTGTACTTACACTGACAAAATGTGACTTTCACTCTGCATTAATGTCAGCACAATTTCATTTAAATTTTACCATGAGGCCCATAGTCTAATATTGATTCCCAATTCCTAAAAAAATCTAACCCTTTTAGACCAGAATGTCCATTTTAATGGAAACTAATTTAAAGGCCATTCTGAATATATATTTCTCATTGCTGGGATGTTTTTTGTCTCTACAGGCCCAGGCTTTGTAATGTTTTTCAGGTATGCTTGAAGTAGATTTTCTATAGTGGGTCTTGAGCATTCTGTATCAAGAATATTTATTCTCAATAACTGAACATGAATATTTAGAAGTTGTAGTGCACAGATCAGCACTAAATACGCATTTAAGGCAATAAGAATTGTGTGAGCTGAGTAATGACTACCTGGACTTAAATGTGATGCTACATAATATTTTCAAAAATAGCCATCTCTCATTGGAAGATGCTTTTCCTGCAGGGGTTTTTGGGGGTTTTTTTTGCCGTTCTAACTTACATAAGAAAGAAAGAACATTGGTTTCTTAGAGCTATGACCTAGTTTATTATTCATATTCTTACTTCATCCCAGTGAGAAAAAAAGGAACGTCTCTGGACAGAAAATTTTGCATTATGCATTCTGTCCAATAAAACATGGGGTTTTATTATTGTTGGGTTCTGGTTTGCTAGGCATAATACAGCATATCAATGAGACGCTCTTGTTAAAAATTTAGGACTTTCTTTTAAAAGGGATTTTTTTAAAAGAATTACTGTAATGAAATGTGCATGCCAGATTTATACTTTGATATCATGGCTTATTTTTATATCTTTACATTAATATGCTTACCTAAACCATGTGTAGGATAAAGGCCTTTCCTATGTTTGTACCTGCTATGTTCTGTCAGGTGGCATTTTAGTTCACAGAAATGTTACTTGGCAACACTAATATCCATTATTTGTCCCTGATGCTGCAGTGGCTGTGACTGTGGCTGAACTGCCAAATAACACCTGTTCATTCTCTAGCTCTGAAATGAGGTGGCCTGGCCTGATCCTGTCTACACCAGGTATCTCCTCTCCTTCAGGCCTCCTTCGGGCCAGTGTGGTGCCTCTGAGGCTCTAACATATGATTATAATTGAGTTTGTGTGTGCTCACACCATTCACAGTAATACAAAGGGTGCAGCAGCTTACCGAAACAGTGTTTTTTCTGCATGAAAATAAAACTAGGGTTGCACAGTCTGGGTTTGATATGCCGCTGTATTTGAGGTAAAAAAGATGCTGGCACAGTTTGGGTGAACTGTGGAGGAAGGAGGGTGAGGGTGGAGGGAGACAAGTTGTGTCACTCTTGTTCACACTGCCCTTTTGGGAATGGTCTTTAATGACTCCAAACCCCAAATCAGACTCTGAGCATGAGCTCAGAGCATGGCAGAGCATGCCAGTTGGCACAGGATGAAATCATGCCAGCAGGCTACTGAGTAATCACACAGTGTGGCTGAGCAGTGTGAGTTTCTCCATCACTCCTGCTATGTAGCTGAGTAGGTGTGTGTTGCAAACTGCCATGGCTTCCAGAGTGCAGCATTCGGGTTTGTGCATTTATTTGGGTGAGTACATCCTCTTGTCAGTTTTCCAAATGAGGCCATTAATTTTGGTCCAATTATTCCTGATTTCCACTGGTGATTGAAAGCCAAAACTTCCATTTTGTCATGTTCAGCCCATGATAACTGGAAAGCCACACCTATTTTCAGCTCTGAATTCTGGGGCTATGCTTGGTCTCATAGACATGCCCAATCTGTGATTCATGGTCTGGCAAGTCAGTTCATTTTACCTCTATAACATTTGCTAGGATATACTTGAGTTTCCATCCCTGCAGTTATGTAAAAACCTGTAGATAGGACACTCAAGGACATGGTTTAGTGGTGGTGAGCTCGGCAGTGTTAGGTTACATGGCTGCACTCGTCAATCTTAAAGAGTCTGTTCTTAACCTAAATGATTCTATGATTCTATAACCTTTAGAGAGGCTTTGTGCCTGTCTGCCCTCCACCATGGTCTCCTCTGGGACCCCACAGCCTCCCAGACATCTTGTACAAAGGGCTGCAGGGCACAGGAACCTTCAACAGGCAGAGGAGCTGCAAAGGCTTCTTTTGGAGAGAGGATGGTCATCATCGAGGTACTGCACCATCAATGCACACAATTGTAATTGAAGCTCCTTGTTAAAGACCAAGCCTTTCCAAAATTTCACACATTATTCAGGACTAGAATTGAGAGATCAAAAGGAGCGTGAGCAGTGAGCAACAAGAGGAAAGAAAGTCTTTGCTCATTTTACCTCACTTAAGTGCTAAGGGAAGCGAGCTAAATTAAGTCTGATTTCTTGAGCAGATCTTCATGCACACAGCTGTTAATTTGTGGTGAAGGAATGCTCTTCATTTGAGCTCCATATTATTTTTTTTAAAATCTATTAATTTTTCTTTTGAATACACAACATGTTTCTGTTTCTTTCATGGAACAATATTAGCACTTTCCAGTGGCCAAAAATAATATGTCTCAATTCCAGTGGATTTTAACCAAAGATTGCACAGAATTGTGGATAAAAAGTCTGCTTTATATTTCAAAGGTCAAATTTAGTAGGTACTTGTAGATTTGTTTTTAAATTTTAACGGGCCAGATTCTCAGTTTGTGTAAATCAGAAGAACTCTGCTGATGTTAAGGGAACTGTGTCAAGTTGCATTAGCTTTGTATCTGGTTCCACGATATTTTTTCTCTTGGTATTGAACTCAGCCCTCAGTACTCATGAACTAATAATTCTGTAGTCTATAATTTCATGCTTATTTTTTTTTTTTAATTAAAAATATAGCCTGTGAATTTTTGAAAATTAGTAGGTCTTGTGAAGGGAAGGTTCATCTTTGCATTTTTGCAATTTGCACATTGTCCAAACAGGATGGCCTATACCTAAAGCTGTTTGCAATGAAGAGTCAGTCAGGCTATAGATATGTTAGATGTATACAAGCTAGTATATCTGAGTGTACACAATTATAAGAAAGAAGACAGAACTGAATTCAGCAGAGCTATGGGTCTGCCCTGTTAGGTAAATAATGGCTGATAAGGCCTAAAAGGGATAAGCAGTGGAGTGAGTGGACATGGGAGGTCTTCCTAGGAACCTCCAGGAATGTTTCTGGTTGAGTCACAGTCATCTCTGCATTTTATCCCATTTTATTCAGGTAGAAATGGGATGCAAAGTGTTTGAATAGGCATCATGAAGTTCCATGAAGACATAGAGAGGCAAGGCATCAGTGCCCATGCCATTCAGGCAGCGCACTCACCCCTTAACCTGGCAGACCTACTGATTTTCCCTGTGTATCTTAAAAGTCCCTTTAGCAGCCCTTTCATTGAATACCAGATTTTGATTCAAAACTTCACTGATTACTTTTGCAATGTTTTTAAAATTCTTTAGAAATTTATGGAAGATAAAACAACTCAATCTATGCTGCATGAACAAAAGGGGATTTGGTAAACAGCAACATAAAGAGAGAACAATTTCTGAAATACATATGTACAAGCATAATCAAACCTTCACATGCAATTAAAATTATGATCATTTTTTACCAGGCATATAAAAAATTAGGATTTCTGCTATGCAATTCCAGCACACGTATACGAAGCACAAGAGACTAAGAAATGTAATGGTGAAAAACTTACATGACAATGTGTGATATTGAAAGGACAATTTCTTGCACATTTCCTCATTTTTCATCTTTGCTTCTCTGGGAGCAAGTTTGTAAATTCAGATTTGAGATCCTATAATTTTATTTATCTTGTAAAAATAGATATGCATCTAAAAATTAAACATTCATCAACTATTTTTGAAAATACTTTCATATGTATTTCTATACTTTCATATAAAATTCAAATACTATTTGACTGGTACTGCATAAAACAAAGTAACTTTTCACATGGCTTGCACTAGCTTAGCTCACATTTATCCAACTTTGTGAACAGATTCATTTGTTGTAGTTGGATTAAATTTAGTGCAGATAGCCATGAAAACAAGGTATTTTTTAAGCCAAGAAAGCCAAATTTGTCCTCATTTACCTCCTGTGGAAAGCCATTAACTTTCATGAGTAGAAAGGAGAGCTGAAATTGGCTTTGTACTGTGGAAATAGCTTCAATGCTTTGCAACTCCTTTCCTTAAGCTTATCATAGTTAAGGCCACATGAGATGACAAATGCAACCAAAATTTTGACAATGGATTCACTGGCTAGAAAGTTGAAAATCTTCCATTTAACTTATTGAACTCATTGTAAAGCCCAAAACACTCCCAAAACCCACCATATTTGGCCCAGTTGGATAGAGCATGGTGCTAATAACACCAAGGTTGTGGGTTCAGCCCCTGTATTGGTCATTTATTTCAGAGGTGGACTTGATGACCCTTTGGGTCCCCTTTCAACTCGAAATATTCTGTGATCTGTGATCTATTTCTCGATAGCTGCAGAATCATTGAAGATAGAAATTTCTGAGTGTATGAGAAAGTGAAGTCCATCATGGCCTTACCTCTGCAGCAGTTAAACCAAAATATGATGGAAAAACCTGCAGATAAATGTTGCAGAAATTGTGAAATCAAGGACTTTTTCCCCTTCGGGAAGAGTACCCTCCAAGTTTGCCATACTGCACATAGATGAAAACATAAAGCTACTAAGAATGGAAACACATAGCACAGGTTTTGATTGTCTAGAGCTTGGTGATGGTGCTGATAGGGTTGAGTGTTTGTGGATAAGAATCAGAGGGAATGCCAGCAAGGCAGATATCCTAGTGGAACTCTGTTACAGACAAGCTAATTGGGATGAAGAGGCAGAAGAAATATTTTATAAGCAGCTGGGGGAAGTCCCACAATCGCTAGGCCTTGTTCTCATGGGGAAATTCAACTTACCAGATGTCTGCTGGAAATACAACATAGCAGAGACTGAACAGTCCAGAAGGTCCTGGAGTGTGTGGAAGAAAAGCTCCTGACAGAGCTGGTGAGGGAGCCAGCTAGGGAACGTACTGGCTGGACCTATGGTTTGTGAACACAGAAGGACTATTGGGTGATGTGGTCGCTGGAGGCCACCTGGGGTACAGCTATCACGAAGTGACTAAGTTTTCAGTTCTCAAAGCAAGGAAAGTGGCCAGCAGAACTGCCACTTAGGACTTCCAGAAGGCAGACTTTGGCCTGTATAGGAGACTGTTTGAAGGGCAGTCCTGAAGGGCAAAGAAGCCCAGGAAGGCTGGACATTCTTCAAGAAGGAAATCTTAAAGGTGTAGGAGCAGGCTTTCCCCATGTGCCAAAAGAAAAGATGGTGGGGAAGAAGACCAATCTGACTGGACAGAGAGCTTTGGCTGGAACTGAAGAAAAAAATTAGAGTTTATGACCTTTGGAAAAAGGAGCAGGCATCTCTGGAGGACAAGGATGTCATGAGGTTCTGCAGGGAGAAAATTAGAAGGGCCAAAGTCCAGGCAGTACTTAATGTGGAGATTTTGAAATGCAAGTAACTTCCTGTTGAAAAAGAAGTTTAAAACATCCACAGCAAAAGCATTAGCAGGAGAAAATATGTTCTTTGATCTAACAAAAACATTTTTGGTTGCTGATCTGTGAAAAATTTTAAAAAATATGGTTTTCTTTCCTTTGTAGGAGAGGAAAATATGCTGAAAGATCAAAACTGACAATTAAATAAAAATGCTCCCTAGCTATTCTATTAGATCCCCCGAATGCTCCATTTAACAGAGGATTTCTCAGATTTCAGTGCAAATAAATATAATACAGATATTTTGCGGGACAATCTGTGAGAAGATGCCTTTATTAGGAGATACAATGGTCCTACAATCCCTTCTTCACACATGTATCACAGCAGAGGCTTCCTATTACATGACTGAGATCATCCAAGCAAGGTTCTCCCTGCCTCACTTCTACATTCACACAATAAACCCAGCATTTAGCCTTGAAATATTGGCAATTTCCCCTAAGACACTGAGATATGGAAAAGACCAGGATGTCCATGTTCTCCCTCATGTAGGTGGCAACCGTATGGCCACAGACTTTGGTGGAAATGCCACTGTCCAAAGTTTCCAGATACTTCTCTCAGATTTTACAGTGGAAAGCCTGGTTTGGTCTTTGATGCATTACATTGGAAAACTGACTTTTGTTTTGCTTGGAAATGCTACATATTCCATTCCATTGTGGTATTTGTAGTATGTCGTGAACTTTAACAAGACAGACGGAACACAGTCAGCCAGATTTCTCTACTGCTTCTTGGGTTTATGTTTGTTTATTTTTAATCTCCTTTTTGTCTGAAATCTGCCCTCAACAAAACAAAGCACTTTGATCAGGCCAAGCCTTAAAAAAAAAAAAAAAATACACTGGCGCAGAAATATTCTTATGCTGTTGGTGATTAATATGTATACAGTGTTAGTTTAGTGCCACCAAGTGACCAAAAATATGAAACAGCAATCTTATTTTTTTGGGTTTCTTTTTTTGTTTTTAACTAAAGAAAACTGATATGTTAATATTTTTATATAAGCACGGTGAAATAGCTTCACGGACACTTTATGGTCTACATCTAGGGCATTCCAAGAATGAAATTTCAAGTAAGAACTCCAATGTTAGCTTCAAAATTTCTTCCATATATTGATGCAACAATGTCTCCTCTGTTTTCACAGTTTATGAGGTTTGAAGTACTTCACTCACCTCTGGCTGAAATCTTTGCAGTGTATTACTCAATAGGAGATCTCTCCAAGGTAAAAACTCATAACAATTTTTATTGTGTGGTGGTATCTGAAGGCTCTGATAGAGGGGTTTTTAATGAAGGACATTATAAACTGGATGTATAAATCTTTATTTTGTTTTATGAAATGCAGTGGCTATCTCTGTCAGAAACAAGAATCTTAAATGGATTGAAATGGATGCACCAAGAAAAATGTTTTGGTTTTAATATGTCCACTTATTATATGATCAAACTTTGCAAAAACAAGCACAGGTAATGTAAACTTCTAAGAAAATATTTCTGTAAATTATTTTCCCAGATGTTGTCTGTCTAAAATATATATAACTAAATTTCAAATGCTCATTAATGTAGTAGATGAATACATATTAAGTTTCTGATTTTTTTAAGATGGAATCAATCTCAGAAGCATCAATCTGAGGTGGAGTGAGTCTCTTTTCTCCTGGCTCGGTGACACTGTTTTCCCACCAGAAGAGAGATGTGTATCAGCTGCCAGGTAAACTTAAGCCTTAGAACTGGCAGAAAAGCAATGCAAACACTTTATTAAACACACTAGAGAGTGAAGGGAGAAGTTGTGAAAGCTTCCAAAGACAGGACGTGTTTTAAAAATCCCAGGTCATGCCTTGGTGTGCAATAAACAAGCTTCAAGGTTACTGGTCTGCCAGGGCTTGCTGTGGTTGAGAGCAGAGTGAAATATCACTAAAAATCATGTTTGTTACCTGGTAGTCCCAATAGCAGAAATAACACCACAGGTGATTTTGTAAAAGTATTTTCTTGATAGTTTGCTGCATCTCTCCCTTTACAAATTAATTCCTGTATCATCTCTAGACAGTTGACACTTGTGATCACAGCTTCTGGTGAAATATAAGGAAGAACAAACCTTTGTGGTGTTGCTATTTCACAAGAGCCTGCGGTTTACAGTTACATCTATTTTGTAAAAAAAGTTACAAGAATGGAAAGCTCTGCACATATCCCTAGCTTTTAAAGTGGTTTCATGTGTTGGCTGGGAGTGTCCTAAGTGCACTGAGAGCTGTGTAATCAGTACACATATATTTAGACACTGTATGATATTTAAATATGCAATAACTTCCTGTCTATTCATTGTACTTCCTCATGGTTTGTTTCTTACTTTCTTATGAAATTATAAAAATTTATAAACTAAAAATTGTCTCCTTCTTGTAAAGTTTCTGTCTAGAAGAAGGTGGGGAGAAAAAGGTTGTTCAATATCTGGAGACACATGACGGTGACAAGAGCACAGAGAATAGCACAGACCAGAGAAACACCTGCACCAATTGTAAAGATACATGAATTTACTGGCAAAATTTGAAAACACATATTTTAAGTGAAAAATTCCTATAAACATCACTCCTAAATGATAAGCTTTCAAATTGTGGAAAGGTTTTGGTACTGCTCTAGTGATTGATTGACTGAGCAGCACTGGTCAGAGTAGAGGAAAACCTGAATGTCAGTAAAATTCTGTCAGTAATTGACTAGTAGAATCTTACCCTGTCCATCATCCTTTTAGTAATAGCATTTGCTTATGTTCTCATCACTTAATTTAGACTTCTGGGGGTCTTGCTGGTTTCCTTGACTTTCCTGTCATCCAGGTGCCATCATCAGTGACTAATGTAGCTACTGCTGTAATTGATTTAATGTCATGGACCACAATATCCTGCCACATGTTATACAAATGCAACCAAAGATGCTCAAAGAATTTTCGAAGAATTCTCTTTCTTACATAAAGAGGTAACAAATCCTTACAGTCAGATGAAGCAAAACAACCAGAGTCAAAACCATCCAACACACAGGTATAACTGGCTAGAAGAATGTACCCACTTGTTGGACATAGATATGGTGATCCATATAGCAATGAAAAACCATACTCTTGCCTTTTTTTCTTCTATTCCTGTCTTCCCAAACCACCACATCTCACTGCTTAAGTTGTCAACCAGAGTTCTGTATTCTTTAATGCCTGACCATTATAGATGCTGAGCATACTGAGATATTCCTTTGAAGCATGGATTTCAGGTACAAAATCTCAGAAGAGTAGATGCCTTTTGCTTTAGACTTCTGAAAGTTCTCAGTTGCTTGAAGTATGTCTTTGCAGCAAGTGAAGTCTTTAATCTTTACCATCCAAGAGCAACAAGCCAAATACTTCTTCATTGTCTAAACCATCTTTCCAACATCCTTTGAAAAGAAGTGATCTGGTAACTTGAACTGCTTCTTCCATTAATGGTCTTTCCCTTCAGGAATTTCAAAAAAATATAAGTATCAGAAGGCGTGTAGCGCGAGGAGCCGTTCAATTTATTTTCTGCATATTGCTGAGTGATGTAGTCCTAAGTAGTTTCTCACACCCTATTCTGTTCCAATTCTTTGAACAGAAGGCTATTGAAGTCAAGTTATTATAATGAGGCAGCAATATCAAATACTGAATTTTTCTCTTTCATATCATACCAAGTGGGAATTCTAAATGTGATCCTGTAAAAATTACCATATGCTTATGAGTGCTGAGCAGAAGCTCTATCTTGGTTTTGGAAATTTTTCAGAACACACAAAATCCCAGAATTTCACCTCTGCTCCTCTTAAAATGCAAAAGACTGCTTTTCCTCTCTCCTTCGAACCAGTCAGCTGATAGATATGTTTCCACCACAATTAAAAGCGCAACTTACAAAACAGCTATAAGAGCAGCGTGCTTCACATCCAGGGAACTTTCCCTCCACAAGGTTGCCTCGTGTCCAGCCTGTCCAGGCATGTCTGATCACTATGAGATCAATACGGCCACAGAGATTTTGAAATGCTTAAAATGTGCTTGAAGTCACTCCTGCATGAGTGTGAATATGGCAATGGGGAAGTTGAATCTTTAGAGCAAATTTGGGGTTGCTGATAATCCATGACTTTTCTTTGAAAAGCACCTCCTGCAGCACATGGCTCATTTTACTAAGCTGTATTTACCTTAAAAGTGAATGTCTAATTTAAGACAGTCATCTGGACTCTTTCAAGAGTGAACAGAGATCCTATTGGAAGCAATTCATTCTCCTCAGGTGTGATGTCCAAGGTAAGAATGGTGAATCACTCACCTCTCTCCATGATGCACAGTAGAAGCGTGGAAGACTGTCTTAGACTAATAAGTCTCAGACTAATAATTCTTAGACTAAAGACTTAACTTGCATATTTGGCTAAATTTAGATGAGAAGAATCACATCCTTAGTGCTTCAAGTGCAATTATTTCCTGAAGAAATTCTGTTCTAAACAACTGCTCTGAATAGAAGACTTGTTTTTATTCATTTGTCACTTCTCCAGCTGCTATAAAAACATATATGTAACCCTATTGACTGGTGACAGAGGAGAAAGCATTTTCCACTTAAGAAAAAATCCAGTCTTACATTCAGAAATATAGTCATAGGACATCTCTATTATACATCATACAAAGCATGCCAAGTTTTCTAGATGGGAATGAAGAAGGAAAGACCTTTATACATCTGTTGTATGCTCTTCAACGCAGGAACCACAGTCTAATTTGTTTACGCCGGCCTTAGCTGTGCTGATCTGCTATCTCCCCAGTTGATCACACAGTCTTAGCTTTTTGACAGGACTCATAATAACATAGGTTTGATCTTTAACTTCGCTGGTTTAGGGAAAGCAGGAAAAACTCAACCAATATATGAGAATATATGTCAAAGAAATAATATGTTCACATGCATACCAGAAAATTGATCTAAATTATGCATTTGTTTTACTGACATAAAATGGAAGCAAGAATATTATTCTGTCACACCTCTTTTTTTGCAGCAAGAATGCTGTTGGATACACAGTAGTAGTTGTTGCTAAATAAATGGCCTAGCATACCTGGGACTATTACCTATATAAAAAATAAAGGCATTTAAACTATTTGTAGCTGAGACACTTTAAGAGTTTTAAAAGCCACCTACCTAAGCAAATTAAACACTTTAGTTCTGCATCTCAATTCTTCTGCTTTATTTTCCCTCCCCTACATCTGAGAAAAACACCCTCTGCCAGAACACTGAACCTATTGACCAAAAAAAAGGGAGACTTGTGATTTTACCATTTCCAGAGTGGGATTTAAACTTCCCTTTGAGTTTTATACACATATGCTCTTAGATATCTAGGCATATACACTTGTTCATGAGGAAAGGAATAGAACAGTTTATTCATCAGCTAACTAACATTCTGCCAACAAATTAACTGTGACCATGCAAAAATAAGGAAAACCCAATGACATCACAAGTTACCTTTTAAATTTACATAAAATGGTAACTGGTATTTAGTCTGTAAGGTTTATTATATACTACTTTTGCATAGAGGATCTGTCCTTAATAGATGCTCCCTCCTTCCCTGAAACTTTTCAGCTTTCCTCTCACCACCACTATCTGTGTTTATTTTCATTGCTATGATATAAAATACAGCTCCATTGGCCTGTGGACTATATGTAACAAGTTTACTAAAAGGCCTTTCCTTAAAACACCAGCTGTACTGAAAAATTACTCAAGGGCTCATCCATTTTTCAAATAAACATTTGTGGCACCACATTTAGCAGCTCTACAGCAGTGCAGAGTGACTCATGAATCTAATGACATGAAGTATGTATGGGTGTTGGAAGGGAGCCAAGTCATCAGCTCCATAAAGTAGCTGGAACACTGAAGGGGTGTGGGAGTATCTTACTTGATGAACACATTCAGCTGTTTTTTCCATATAGTTCACATGTGTTTTAAATCTGTTTTAATAAAGTAAATATATTCTTTTCTGTTACAAATTTGTCTCTGATCTTTAAAATTTACATGCCTCTAAAGAGACCAAATTAATATTATTGTATTTCCCAGCAACCAGATTATTTCTGGATTACCATGCATTCTGCCCTATTTTACGAGTCCTCTTCAGGATGCTTCTAAAATGAAGGGCAGGGACCTGTATGTGCAGTGTGTACCAAATCAGTGGCTGAAAATCTAGCTCTCAAATTCTACAGAGATTAAACTATGAAACAGAGCTCTTAGTAATGTTAGCAAAGGAGTATAGAGACCTAAAGGAGATGTAATCCATCAAGGAGTACTAAAACCAAAACAATTTATAATCAAGTACTGTATTTCAGAATGGGTGTGGTTCAGAGGGATTTCACTGGAAACATTAATCTTACATAAAAATCTTTAATTTATATTGACGTAAAATAATTGTACAAGTTTCTCTCATCCTTGCCTTTACAATTTCATGAATAAAACATCCTTAAATGTTGACACTTCAATTCTGCCTCCAGGATTATTCTTTTTCCAGGTAAAATGGTAAAGTATACATTTGTTTATTTATAAAAATTGGTTTAATTAAAATTGATTTTAAATAAAACACACACTGTGTACGTATATAAATTGACTTACAACTAGCTCAAAAAGCTTAGCAGAATTTTGTACAAGAAAGATGATTAAAAACTAGTTTAAATGTGTTCAGATAGGAGCTGGTAATTCTGTGATCAGGGTAAACTTTACATGATTATTTTTAAACTAGTGGAGTTTCTGCATGTTCCTCCAGGTCATCACTCAATCAGGGCAACAGGTAAGCCATGGCAAATCTAATTGCTGTTGATTCTCTTATCAGTACTGTGGTAGAAGCACGATGTACCAGTTAAGAATCTGTTTATTATTCTAGGCTCTGACTATACACACAGTGAAAGGATAGCATGTGTCACAGAAAACTCGGGCCAGTGTCTGCCTTGAAGAAGTGAGCCTGTCCTAAACATTTCCTGAAAGCAGAACTATTCATTCATATCTTTCAAAAAATGCTTTCTTTACAAAAATGCAAACTTATTTTAAACAGTTCAAATGTCATTTAAATGAGAGGCAACAATGTTGGAATTTTTCCCCATGCAAAAAGTGTTTCTGTTTTCTGACTAGATCTACAAACAATAAGCTAAAGTACTCTTTACTAGTTAAAGTACTCTTTACTGGTTTTGCCCTTGGTTAATGTGTCACAGGTTGGTTATTGACATATCTTTCAGAATAAATATATTATTGGATGGATCTTTGAACAACACTCAGGTGTCTTTTATATTCTCAACAGGAGCTTCACAACTGACTTCAACAGTTGAATTTAAACCTACTCTGAACATGTTTAAAAACATGCGATATAATAGAATGGATTGACATGAAACACATGAGATTGTATTTCATGAAGCTTTTAAGATACCTGAAAGACAAAGATTTAGCTGTTAAATACTGTGGAGAATATTGGCCAGAAACAAAAAAATGAAAAAAAATTAAAACCATGTTGTAATATTTGAAGTCAAATGCCAGAGATTCAGTGAAACTATGGAAAAAATGCAGGTTTGGTAGCATCCCAAAGATATGGTAGCACATGAGTGATAGTTGTATATAAGAATGCTAGGGAAAATGGGCACAGTAAATCAGGGGATGGTGATTCAATGCGTATTGAATCCAGGAAGAGACAAAAGATACTGTTCTTCGTGAAAATGAAAAGGAGGAAGCAAAATTATGTTATGATTGGGGTCTATTTTTCATAATAGACTACAGCTGTATTCAAAAGGAGGAAGTTGGGGTTTTTTTGAATGTATTCTGAGCTACTAATGAAGGTATTCAAGAAGCTTGCCCATGAGATAACAATGGATTTCAGTCAGTTGATTACCAGTCAGAACAATACAGAAGGACACAAAATGTCTCTCAAACTCTTGAAGTGTTTTAGGGATGAACTTTTGCTTCTCAATACAGAGGAAGTTACAAGAGGCATTACCAAATGGAAGAAACTGCATGACAAGTTGAGAGGAACTCATTTTGATTTTAAAGGCAGAAAGTAAACGGAGTGAAAGTGATCATGACACATTTGACCAAAACAGGCTTGCCTATTCTTAGAAAAAGAGGAAGAAAAAGCATGTCAGCACTGCCAACTATGGATTGCATTGCTATGTAGAAATAGTTAAACTAGCTTTAATCAAGCTAGTCTAGGTATTAAAAGCAGGCTCATCATAACAGCATGCCATTCTATATGAGTTAATTAACCTCCTTTCTGTACAGTCTAGGCCTGAGCTCAGTCATTTAAAGCTAACCTAGATTTTCTACACAGAACAATAGACTCATTTTTAATTAAACATACAATAGCAAGCTATCTTGATGTGAACAAAAGGAAGGAAAGGAAGCTTAAGTAGACTGTGTTAACATCACATTAAAAGCTCTTCAAGGATTTGAAGAAAGAAGTCACAATAAGGGGACATAACTGAAGAGTAACATAAAAGAATATGAATAAAAGAAGAAAATTACAAAGCCTACAGTACAAAATGAGTGACAGGTAAAAAGGAGTATAAAATGCAATGAGAAAATGTTCTGGAAATACAATAGAAGTGCCCAGATACTTAGTTAAATTTATCTTACCATAGAGTTTAAAGGAGGAATGAGTTGAAAACTATGTAAATTTTGTGTAATCAAGTTAATAGGGACTAAAGAAACTTACTAATAGAGAAAAAAATAATCTCCGAGTTGCTAAAAGACTATATAGGTTTAAAGAAACTAGACAAGGATAAGATGTATCTGTCTAAGGAAAGCTGGTCTAAAGCAATCCAGATTAATTTTGATCTCAAGGAATAATCTAGAATAAATTTTGTGATTAAGAACTAAGCTTGAGGTTGTCAGGAACAGATACTCTCAGACTACTCTTAGCCCCTTTTTTACAATCAATTTCACTGATTCAGTAGAAAAAGTAAGTATCATAGATCTTGAGTTAAGTATAATTTAGACACCATCCAATGACAATGACATTGAAACAAAAAGCAAAAGAAACATAATTTTCATGAAAGCACCAAGCAATTGGCATGCTGCTTACAAAAATCAAACCTGCAATAAGAACCTATAAGGATCTGTTGTCATTTCAGTTCTGTTCTGTATTTTAATTAGTGATCTGCAAGATGCAAGAGAACATAGATACTTTAAAAATCTGGTCCTCACCAACCTGGGAGCTAGAAGACAGTATCAAATTTCAAAACTAGTTTCCTAACTAGGATAAATGTCTAAAGTTAGTAGGATGAAATCATCAAAGCTAAGGCAAATACTATACCTGAGGAGAGCTTACATATATGGCATGAAATGGGGAGAACGAGGTAGCGTTGTGTTAGAAAAGGTTCTGAGCAGAAATTTCTGCCACAAAAAGAAAAGCAAGTTCTTTCTGGGATGTGTTTATGAATGTTCCTCTCATGTGTAACACATGGGTCATAATTACAGCACTCTAGTTGGCATTGATGCCTTATACTTAAGATGAAGGCAAAAGTCATACTGGAAAGAAGGCAGAATAAAGCTGTAAGAATAGATAATATATGAGTGTAGCCTATAAGAAGAGTGAAAAAACGGTTTCATCTATGAGAGGATGATATACATATCTGCACAAACAATTGTATAAATACATACATATTTACACACAAATATTAATTAAAACATATGCAAGGCACATAAATATTGTTCACCTTCAAGTACTGCATCCAGCTCTGGGGTCCTCAGCCCAGGAAGGATGTCTATCTGCTGGAGCAAGTCCAGAGGAGGCCACTAAGATTATTAGAGGGATGGAGCACCTTTCCTGTGAGGAAAGGCTGAGACAATTTGGATTGTTCAGCCCGGAAAATAGAAAGCTTAAGGGTGACCTAACAGTGTCATTCCAGTACCTGAAGGGAGGCTACAAAAAAGATGGAGAGAATATTCACAGGAGCATGTAGTGACAAGGACAGGGGGTAATAGCATCAAACTAAAAGAGAGAAAGTTTAGATTAGCTGTAAGGAAGAAATTCTTTGCTGTGAGGGTGGTGAGGCACTCAAATACGTTGCCTGGAGAGGCGGCAAATGCCCCATTTCTAGAAATGTTTGAGGACAGAGTGGATGAGGCCCTGAGCCATCTGGTCTAGTGGAAGGTTTCCCTGACCATGGCAGGGGGGTTGGAACTTGATGATTTTTAAGGTCCCTTCCAAACCAAGCCTTTCCATGATTCTGTGGTTCCATGATTTCCACTTGGAAGTATGACAACAAGGAATGCAGCAAAGAAAATTCAGGTTGGCTATTGGACAAATACATATTCATAGATGCTCTTAGAAATTTGTATGAGCTACATTCAAATGTTGCAGATTTCCTTCAAACAGCTGCTTTTACAAATTGGTTAGATCAAACTGTGATCTGTTGCCTCCTTAGATTCTGTGAAGTACTCCTAAGAGGACCCTGAAAGACAATTAGCCAAAGTAAAGCTGTCTTCTGTAAATACAACACTTCTCATATTTATTTCCTCAAATTGAAAATATTTGAGTAACAGGGATCAACATATACCTGAATCAACCTCAGTGCAGAGAGTGCATCAGACAATCTGTTGAGGTAGAGGAAAGCCTAAAATACTTTTTATTCCTATGTGAAAAAATATATCCCCTCCATGAATCCACTTTTCTTACTTATAAATATGCAAAACCCAGCATTTCCCTACAGCGCAAGAGATCGTGTCTGTAAACACATTATAACTTGCTCAGATACAGTGGCAGTTTTATGAATTGAAGGGTTCGTATACAAAATAAGGGCTTTTACTTAACTCCTCTTTCCGTGGAGGTCTTTCTAGGCAATTACAGGACTTGAGGAAACGGCCTGAAGTTGCGTCAGGAGAGGTTTAGGTTGGATATGAGGAAAAGGTTCTTCACCCAGGGGGGTGAACACACCTCCTGCCCGGACAGCTTCTGTCACACGCATTACGGACACACTGAGCTCACTGCAGTGGCACTACATTGAAAACTTTTATTTACACCCACGTAACAAGGCTGTTTCGCAATGCAATACAGCGTGAGCTTCCCTCCGTGCATGCCGGGCCGCAGACACACCGCAGCCCGGGCGAGGGCGCAGAGCCCTCGGCGCCGCTCGGCTCCATTTCCCCGGCCTTTTCCGGGGCCAGCTTCCCCCGCCTCTCCGGCGGTACAAACGGGGCGGGCCGGGCTCGCCAGCCCGGCTGCGGCCGCGGCCGGCCCGCTCTCCCCGCCTCCCTGAGGCGCGGCCTGGCCTGGCCCGGCCCGGCCTGCTGTGGCGGCGGCACTGGCAGCTCTGCCGGGCGGCCCCATGGCTTTCATCCGCAGGCGGCGGCTGGAGCGGGAGCTGTACTCCAAGGAGAGGTGAGCGGCGCTGCCCCGGCCGCCCCGCTCGGCCCGGCCCCGCGGAGGGCCCGGCGGAGCTGCGGGCGGCGGGGCTGCGGAGAGGCCGCGGCGCAGCGCCGGGAGGAGAGCCTGGGTGCTGTGCTGCCCTCGCTGTTGTCACTGCTGAGATCAGGTGGCTGATGTTCCCCTGAGTTAAGGCTGAAAAGGGTGTAGGAAGGACCTGGGAAAATAGGAATGCTGCTTGCCTTGCATAGAGTGCATGGAAAATAGCGTCTTGTAGATTTTTGTATATTTATTTGTTCTCAGTTGTGGCGTGACGCTTTGCTTCACTAGTTTGTTTTAGTTTGTTGGGTTTGTTTTCCTTTTTTTTTTTTTTCTTGAACACTATAGTCAGTATATTGTCAGCCCTTAAATTACAGACTGTGCTGGGTCTTTAAAGTGTTCGATTCAATTAGCCCGTTCCTGCTTGCTGACTGTAGTCTTTGTTTTGTTTATGAACGTACAACAAAGGCTTAGCACACATGCTCGAGTGTATCCTGAATTTACTCCTTTTATTTTTAGGTAGTGTCCCACTTTCTTTTACCTGGCTTAGCTGTATCTATCTGTCTTGTCACAAAGTTTCAAAATCTTGTGCAAGCTTAATATTTCCACCTCGGAAGTCTCTGTGAGAGCACTAGGTCGGCGTGGGTCACACAGCAGAGTGACACATTACCTTCTCTGGGGGATCAGGGATCCCCAGCTGTCTCCTGCTGCAGGAACCAGGGGCACAGCAGGCTGGTCCCGTGCGAGCCCTGTGCAAATTCCTGGTGCAGGTCTCTGCTGGTTACACAGCTCTGTGTATTGTTGATGAGAAAACCACATGATGAGGAGTTGGACTCACTCTGTCCATATAAATTCTGATTCATAGCTGCACAGCCCATGAAGCTACCACATCCTCTGAAGTGTTTTTTTGAAGTACAGATGTGTTCTGGATCACTTTTTGTCTTCTTGTATATCTTCTTGTTTTGGAGGGCTGCAGTGGTTTCAGTTGTGTGTAAGTGGCTGCAGGGAGAAAGGACATACTGCCTGTGTAGAAGGAAAAGAGAGGGATTTTTACTTGTAAAGTAAAACATCTTAATTGTAGGAAAAGCAATTAAATGACTGTGTTAGCTCTGTTAAGGATTTAATGTAAATAGTCTTTTTTTTTTTTTTGAGAAGCTGAGAAACAAGGCCAAAACTCATCAGACTGTCCCAAAGAGTCCAAGTGGGATCTAAATCTCTTCTAAAAAGCCCTGAGAACAAACTCAGCATATCAGTGTCTGTCAGCATTACTGATCTGCAGTTATTGATGGGAACTTTTTTCTTTGCTCATACTTGGAACCACTGCAGGATCTTATTATTTGAGTTTGTAATTTGAGCACTTCATGAAAGATTAGTCTCATTCTCATTTGCACTGGCAGCTTTTCCTATCTCTTCAAACCCATTTCTCTGTTTCTTCCCCTTGCCTAACAATTGATATCAGTATAAAATCCAAGTAAATTGATATGTTTTGTACCCTATATCAGGTCCCTCCCTCTCCCTCTTTTCCAGTTCTTTTCTCAATAAGGAAATCTTAAAAGCATTTAAGTGATTTAAAATATTTTGATCTTTGAAAGAGCAGATCAGAAACACTGTCTTTTTGTTGCATGTTGTCCTTATAGGTATGCCTTAAAACAGCAAAAACACAGCTTGCTATGACTTAGTTGAAGGGATAGGTTCTGAGGATTTTTTACCTAGGTACTGGGTAGCTGTTAAAGACACCAACTTCTACTTAAAAGCTGTGATTGATCTTTGTATCTTTGGTGTAGATATTTCTTAGTGAGATGACCAGGACTTTTAAAAATTTTGTGGCAACTGCATTTGATGTGTGTTTTGGTTTGGGGCTTTTTGTTGATGTTTTTTTTTTTGGTTGGTTGGATTTTTGTTGTTATTTGTACATTGCTTTCTGCACAACTTTAATCTGTGAAAGTTCTGGTTAAGAGTACTGTGAAACTTGGTAAGTAAGAAGTTAATCTTCTTATGCAGTTGCTTTGGAGGGAAGGAAGATCAGATTAGTTTTAGGTGATCTGAAAAAAATATTTCTTCTTAACTAATTAGTGAGTCCACTTTAATATCTAGTTACATAAACCTTCTTTTCTGACTATATGCCATTTTCTAGTAGAAAACAAGAAAATGCTGAAATGTCCCATGTGCAGGAAAGTTCATTTAATCCCTAAAATATTCATCCTTCGTGAACAGGAATCCTTTTTTATGAACAATTTTAGTTACTTAACATCAAATTAAATGATGTGGTGTTTGGTCAGGTCATTGCTTTCTTTATAAATTGATTTCTCACTTCTGTTGGCAGTGTGCCCAAATGCAGGCAAGTGTAAACACTTGATATGGGGCTCTTTAAATAGTTCTGCTGGTTTGTCTTGCACTCAGCCCAACTTCCTTGTGTGAGGGGTTCATCTCTTCTGCTGGAAACATCACTCATATGAGGCAACCTACTGGCAGCATGTAGGTGCTGCAGATGGATCTTTGGTGTGATGGCTGCTTGGGCAGTGGGATTTCAAAATTTTTTTAATCAGTAGCCTTTGTCTCTCTTGAGGCAAAATATGCATAATGAAGGCTTTTATCCAGACATCAGCAAATGAGTCCTACAGCTGGCCTACAGATAATTTGTTCTTGTTGGGAGGAGGTTTAATTTTAGACTTGGTTTTGCATAGCTGTGGGCTGCTGCTGGATTGGGCTGGTCTGCATTTTCATCCCTGGCAATTTCCTTCTCTTATCAGGACTGTACTTCCAGTATCAGGTCAAGTGGTTGTGCAAGGTGTGTTGGATCAGCCACTTGAAGCCCTTGTGTCCAAGCAGATTTCCAGCATATGCTTTTCTGATGAAAGGATGGAAATAGTAAAACTTCAATCACAGATTATGAATTTAAAGCAGGATCAGTGGGTACCTTTCCTGGGTGGTATAAACAGGATTTTGCCAAGGCACTGGTCCTTGCTTCGTCATTTCTGTGTCCAGTTTGAGTAAGTTCAGTACTTCAGTTGGTAGGTGAAATTGGTGTATAAAATAAACTGTGTGCTTGTTGTTTTGTTTTCCTTTTTTTTTCCCCCCTCCAGATGTTGTTGGATGTGTAAGTCTCATTCAAACTGAAGCATGGAGGGACACGCGCCTCAAGCAGAGTAACTAAGCCCAATGCAACACACTTTTGTTTACAAAATAGAAGATATTTTGTAGCATCTTGGCAGGAGTTACAAACCCCAGGTTGTAGTTTGTTAAGTGGGATTGGCTTCTTGGCTTCCTACTTTGAACAATGCTAGGAATGTTTGGGTGCCTTTGGGTTCCCAGACCTTGTGTATTGGGAATGGCATCATATGAACTGAAGTTTTGCAAGTGTTGACACTTAATGCCTAGTTTTCCTGTGTGTCTTGGGTGTGTTCTTGACTCATATTCCTCAGACCTTTTCTGAGTGGCAATTATGTGGGAGCCCTTTGAAAAAGGCAGTGAGTTCTGTTTTTCTTGGCAAAGGTTTTTCTGTTTTTCTACCTGGAGATGTTTCTCAAAGGAATACTGATTCCCTCCACAAGAAAATACCAAGTAACTGGCATATGAATTTTTCAGTTATTCTTAATATAATTTTTCTGGGTCTACATGAAGGCGGGAATTTGAAATAAATCTTCAAGCAAAATTATGTTGGCATGCTTTAATTTACTGCTCCCCTTAAGTGTAGGTGCTTACCTTTTAAGCTCAAACAGCTCCTCATACACCTAAAAAATTAACTCTTTGCTACACCAGGTTTTGTATACTTTTAATACTGTGTGGGAATTGATGATGTTCCAATGCAAAAGCTCTTAAAGCCTACATTAAAGTTATCTGGAAGGATGTAGAGATGTGTGTGCCTGCATTATACTGATGTGTGTGCCTACATCCATTGCTGTAGGTTCTATCCCCCAACACATACCCTCAGACAGAGAGACACAACTAGGATTGAAAATCTTCTTTCCATTTTGGATCTGGGAAACATCTTGTGTTATTTAAGTTGGTGGGGTTGGTTTTTCCAGATATGTAAATTGTTATAATTGAAGATATTCCCTTATCTGGCATGATATTCTTTCTTACCCTGCAAGCAGCTGCTGCTGTTGATTTTTGAATGCAGAACTTGCATTAAACCTGAACTGTAGCAGTGTAAATTCCTTTCCACCCATTCTAAAGCTCAAGGCTTTGCCATAGTGGCAGTGGAGGCTACCAATTAATTTTACCCTGGAAAGTGAAGCTGCCTCTTTCCCAGCATCTCTGACAGCAGAGCTGCTGCACAGGTTTGCTGCAGCATTCCTAGGGATAAAGTCTCGTTCCTGAGCACCTTGTTTTTGTACCTAACCCCTTCACATGGTACTGTTTCTGGTATTGCATGGACTGATCCAGGTTATTCAAACTGTGCAGAACTATCCTGGGAAAACACTGCTCTGAACAAAAGCTTATATTATGGCCTGTCTGTTAATGTGATAACTTTTTAAGTCAAAATTGGCTGATCTCCACAACTGTAAGTAGTTTTTGAGGCATTACAAGCATAGACTATCAGAGCTACTGAAGCTGCTTTTTTTCTTTTTGGATTTTTTTTTGTTTTTCTGGTATTGTGTGTAATAAGAAAATACAATCATCTTGGAGGTTTTCTGCAGGTTTGTTTGCTGTTGGTGAGACATCAAGGATAAAGACTGCACTATTAAGAAGCTTTAGTGTAATGCAACCCTAATAGCTACTTCCATGGAGTTGAACTTTTTTTGAAAATCTTGTGTAATTTGTCTCTTTGTCATTTTCAAAATAATATATTGGGGCATTTTTGGATAGCCTAGTATGTCAAGTTCATTGTACAAGAAAAAAAAGGTCAGTGATCCCTGAAGACATGTCTGTGGCTTACTAACTTTGTCAGTGTGTTGCAAACCATTAAATAGCATTGTGACCACAACATTGGCGGACATAAACCTGTCTTTATTAGGAAGCAAGCATAAAAATACCCTGTAATAAGCTTTAAGGTGTGAGCTTTGTTGCTTAATTTCAAAGGATTTTGTGTCAACAGGTATTCGATTTGCTTTCCAAGTATAGCATTACTGTTCTCTAAGCAGATTTTTAATAAACACTCATTAATCATTTATACTTGAGAAGTTTCAAATAACAATTGAGTTATTAATTTTGGAATGGATTAAAATGAACCACATGCTGATAATAAGAAAAATGTTTCAAACTTGATCCTTTTCTGTTTGCCTGAAAAAGAACTTTGTGATATTTATTACTGTGTTATAGGAACACAAACTTTTTGAGCATCAGGCAAATGTGTTTTATAGAAACTGAAGGGACCTCATACAAATGTGTAAGAACCAGAACTGGGCTTTGTTTGTTTGTTGGCTTGTGGCTTGGGTTTGTTTTTTTTTACATGCTGGTTCTTGCTGATAATTTAAAAGTTTGGAAAACCTAAATTCTTTTTTATTTTAGATACCCAAGCATTTTTGTATATTACCGTTTTAAAACTTATGATTTGCCTGACTAACTGCTGAGATTGAGGGGATTTTATTTTCTTGGGGTCAGACTTGAAGGCAAGGGAGGGAAGACTGGGGACAGATTTGCTTATTGTTATTTGTCTTGACATTGGTTTTGTGATCCAGGCTGTTATTCCAAGTCAGTGTGATAAAGTCATAGGCTTACAGTGTGTGCTGTTAATTACTCAGCACTGGGAACAATACAGCTGCTCAGTGGCTGAAGACCAAAATAGAGTTTTCAACTGTTACAGATTTAACCAGTTTCTTATGCAGGGTATCTCATGCATTCTCTTCCTACTGTTATTTTTTGATTTTTAAGTCTTCCTGCCATGTGCAGAATTAAATTAATATTTTAGATCTATGTTAAGTGTGCATACAAATTCTTGTTGTAGGACCACATAGCAGTTGATGGTATATAAATCTCATATACCAATCATCTGGATATCACAAGTGTCTTTGGAATACCTTCTTTAGCTCTTTGGAAGGCACTCAGTCCAAAGTCCAACTGCTTGGTTGCATGTTGAAGATCCTCATCGCTGTAATTTTATAGCTATTATGATTGATGTTCTATTTTTTTCAGGCCTTCACAGCACTGTTTGCCTACTTACACAACATGCCAGAGACTGATCTGTGCCCTTGCTATCTGTAGATACTTGTTAAACCTCCTGGCAAGCCTGAAGTATCATCATGTGCTGTGATGGTACTCGAGAAGGACCCTGTTGATACAGTAGCTATCAGTGGCTTTGTTTATTTATGTTGAAGATATTTCTTCTGTGAAGATGAAAAGCTCTGACTCTACTCTAGTGACATGTGATAAAAATCGACTTTTCCTTTTTTTGACAACTCTATGGATCATTAACACAGGCAAATGAAATTTAAATACCTAAGCAGTAAAGACTGAGATAAGTTGAAAAATTTCAGAAGGTTATTCCAGAGATCATTCATCATAATCTCCAGAGTTCGTCATTATCAGTAACTTGAAGTGGTCTAGATTTTTTAGCCAGTAGTTAAGGTGTAAGCCTGAAAATTTTGCTTTCACTTGTGGCACTATATAAATATAAAATTTTTGTGGCATAGTCTTGGGACAGACTGTAGGTTTGTCCCAATCGCAGTGGGTGCTTGAGAAGAGTAGAGATTTGTGGTTGCATTTGTGGAGATTTGATATCTGGCTCTGTCTCCCTGCAGAAGTGACTCATTGCAGGCTGAAAATACAGGAAAATGCAGTTAGAGTCAATGGACTTGCAAGTAGAGTAGCAACAAGCACAGAAATGCATGGAAGAGAATGTAAAACTACATGGAATGCTCTGTGGAGAGTGGGAGGGGAAGATAAAATGTGGAAAATGCACCTAGCCTATATGATGTACAATGTTTAAAGGAAAAATGCTTTAACAGTTGCCACCACAGCAATACAACCCATTTTCAAGACAGGAAGATGAGGTCAGTGAGCAGGAGATCATTGCACAGGAGGTCTCTGGTCTCCAGCAAGAAGCTCTACAGTGATGCTGTCTCTCTAAACCTAGGGAGTGAGTACTCATGTGGAAGAGACTCAGAGAGAATAGCAAAAGGATAAACTGGATGCTGCTAGCAAACATGGTGTTCAAAAAGGAATAAACCTACAGTTTCCCCACAGTACCAATTTAGCCTGTATGAAGAGTTTATCTTGAGTTTTTGTGCATTTCTTTGCTGTTCAGTTTTTGGGGGTTTTTTTTGGGGTTTTTTTGTTTTTTCTTTTTTTTTTGTTTGTTTTTTTTTTTTTCTCCTATGAAATCATCTGGTTCAGCAGCAGTGAGTTTTATGCCAGGGAAAGAATACCTCAAACTCTTGCCTACAACTTCCAGTTTTGGGAAAGGGAATTGATTTATAAACTTTCAAGTGTTAAGATTCAGCAGTTTCATGGAGACAGTTATAATGAAAAATGTCAAAGAGAACTCTCTTGGTTTATGTATTTTGGCTTATGTTCAGCGTGTTATAGTTACTGTGAGTAACAGCCAATGTTTCACGTAAAAAACATGCCGTGTCTTAAATACGTGAGAGATGCCTTCATTTACCAAAGTCCTAAAAGTAGTAATTACAAGTGCTGTCAACAGATGAACAGATCTTTTCCACAAAAGATGTTCTTTTGTGGAAAGAACACAAAAATGTGAGGAGTGTGTCAGAAGAATAGGTAGAGACAAAGCAAAGAGCCCAAGAAAGAAGAATTTCAGAAATTATTTCTATTGAACAGGCATTATCAGTTTTCCTGGAAAAAAAAGTCGTCGTGGGACCATAAATGCCATTTCTGTGAGTTCCTGTTCCCTGTGCCAATAGTGGCTGTTTCCTGATGAAAGAGAATAGATTTTTTTTTTTTCAAACAAATCTGGGTTGTACCTTTTTTTGTGACTTTTTTTTTACTATTTAAATATTTTGGCTTCTGAATAATAAATTGAATGTATATGTTTATACATAATAGAAGAACAGTCTATTGGTGAATTACTCTGTATACATCCTAATGTAGCTTTATTAAAAAGCTTTAAAAATGTGATAGAACTTGCAAGACCTGAATTTGCAAAACCAGGAACTTTAGGTTTGTCCCAAATTATTTCAACTGGTTGATACATTTAATGGTAACTGTGGGGAAGCTACTAAGGTTTCATATCCGGAGTATAATGTCATATGGTACAAAATAATCCTTGGGTCAGTTGGGGTCAGCTGTGCTGGCTGTGTCTCCTCCCAACTCCTTGTGCACCCCCAGCCTCCTCACTGCCAGGGTGGGGTGAGAAGCAGAAAAGGCCTTGACTCTGTTTAAGCACGCTCAGCTTATAACAAAAGCATCTCTGAATTATCAACACTGTTTTCAGCATAAATACAAAACAAAGCCCTATAGTAGATACTGTGAAGAAAATCAAGCCAAAACCAGCACAATGGGATTGTAAAAAATCTGTTTTTAAGAGAGGAGAGGTAGCAATAAGGCCATTTTGACAAAGCAGGAGAGCATGAGGACAAAGTATCTTGGGCATACAAGCAGTTTTAAGTGTATAGACCCACTGTTACTTGTAGTTACAGTTAACCTTTATTGTTATGTTCTGTTTAATATGACAACCGCAGTACAAATCTTTGAGTGCACAAGATGTATTTTCAATAATGCTGTTTTTTCCATTGTGTAATAGGCTTTTTTTAATGAACAGGCTGTTCGATTCACTTTGTTCATTTTGTGAACTCTTGACGTATTTACTGCCGTTTGAATACTTCTCTGGGGACTCTTGGTGTTTATTAGTGTTTTCACAGGCATTTCTAGTGAAGCATGTCATGAGCAAAGAACAAAAAGCTCAAAGTGTGGGTGTAAATAAATACTAAGTACTTGTACAGATCAGATCAGCACTGTATACAAGCAAGTTGTTGTACTTCCAACTGAAGTTATGTTTTTTGCTTCTCCTGCCATGCCAGTATCCACTGACATTCCCTACAGCTGAAACACTCAGTCACCAAGTGTTCATCCTGTTAAAAAGTTGCTAAGTTTTGATCACTTGCAGCAGTTTTAGTTAAGTTGGTAGAGAAAGCATTTTCATGTTTCCTCTAATCTGGCCTATTTGTATGTACTTGGTACCAGCACTGGCATTACTATGATCCTGCAATTAAATACTTTGGAAGACTTCGGTTTCCTCTTTTTGCTTTGTTGTTGTTGAGGTTTGTTGTTGATCAGATCAGTCCACAAACAGGCTCCCTGTGGGGTTAAACAGACCGAGGTACAGAGCAAGTACAAAACACGGTTGGTGAGGAAGGTAATACTTCCTCAGACGGTACCCGTTGAGTGACTCAGCTGTGTTGTAAAATCTGTGCCAGTGTTTTCACTTAACACTTTAGACCAGTGTGATTTGGCTTGGCTTCAAAACAATCTAATTCCATCCATTCTAAGTGATTAGTTCCTGCCCCTCCTTTTTTTGTCATTGCATATTTTGACTGGCATACATTGACCAGGGTTAAAGCAGAAAGCCTGGCTATATTAGAATAATTTCTACCTAAGACATCGGAATCAAATATTTAACCTTATATATGCTGGAAGAGCATTGATTAGTCTTCTTCACATGTACACGAATTTTCCATAAAGGTTGTTACTTTGAAAAGCTAAATTAATTTATTATTGGGGTGTGGGGCACAGCAAAGAGATCAGTGAAGACTTTTTAAACACCTGATATGTTTTATTACGAGTACTAATTGTCAGGGTATTTTCTCCTAGAATAAATGATTTTTATTTATTTGTAGGTTTTCACTGCTTCTTCTTAACCTGGAAGAATATTACTTTGAACAGCACACGGCTAATCATATTATAAATAAAGATTCCAAAGATGAAAGGTACAAAGCTCTTACATACTTTAATTTGCTGGACTCATTCTAGGCTCATGTATCTTGAACACATGCACAACTTTTTTTTTATTGTTCCTTTTAGAAAATTCCAAGGCTCCCTAAAAATCTGTTCAAAGTCAATTATTTTTGAACCAGATGACAATATCCAGCCCATTATTAAGGTAAGCAGCGCAAACTTAAATTTCTTCTTTACTTAAGAATCTCTTTAAAAAGCTTTTAAGAAAGATTATATATTTTTATAACTTGCTGCAGATACCATTGAGAGACTGCATTAGTATTAAAGCCCCAGAAGACAATGAAGCAAAAAACCCTTTCACACGGTAGGTGAATTTGGGAAACTGTATGTATTTAACTTCTCTTAAAGCTGGAATGCCTATAATTTCTAATATCTTATTTATATTTTAGGAATACATCTGGAGGGATTTCTGTTGTATGTAACCAGGTAAGACCTGCATATAACAGGTTCTTGATGTATAAATGGGTGAGGTTACATAAATTAGCAAGCTTACATTCCTTAATGGTATTTTTCCTCAAAGCTGTAGTCCAAGTGTGGGAAGTTTTCTGAAACCAAAACTAATTAGTGTCAAAAACTTAGCATTAATGTGAAGCTGTTGATGCTGGAAATTGCGACTGTTAATGACTTCATTAAGTCATTAATTCAATAAACTGAACTTTTTGCACCGTGCATTTTATAAAGGCGCTTAGGGCAGCCTTAGAATTGAATGAAAAAGGAGAATAGACTGTAATAAAACTTGTTATTGTCTTTAGTTTGGTCTTGTTATCCTGCTTTTGTCTACTTTCTGCAGCATGTTGAGGTAATGGCAAAGGCATCTTGGTCCCTGCAGTTCAACTTTGTGGAAACTCTGGACTGAGCTGTATGTCCACCAAATAGTTTTCAGAAGCTGTCCTGAAATATCATTGTCAAGTTTCAGTCAAGAGTTGTGACTGTGGATATATTCTTTCCAGAAGTTAACCAAGTGGATACACTTTAAATTTTTAAAAATTGCAGTTGATAGGTGTTCCAAAGCTGTAAAAGTTTAAAAAAAAAAAAAAGTTTGTTTTCCTTTCAGGATAGAACAGAGTTGAGGTGGGAAATACAGTTTTAAATACTCTTGTATATTTCTAAAATCTCTTTACCAATGTCCAAAATCGATAGCCTTGCTCAGTTACATGTTGCTGCAGTCAAAAACAAACTCAAGCATTTAGTATTGGCTATGCCAGAGAAGTTTGTGGTCTGTGTTGAAGTAATCAGTATATTTAATTTCTTTCTGAAATTGCTTCTGTGAAAAATACTGTGTAATCTATTGCTTGAGTTGGCAGGTATTCTTGTGTACTGAGTGATTTTAAAAAAGTGTTTCTAACTGCTCCAGGCAATGCTTCCACCATAGATCTTTACTATATGTTCTGAAAAACAAGTGATTATCAAAAAACATCTTGTAGGAAAGAGGAATTAACTTCTAAGATGGCAAGAGTGTTTAGCACCCCACACTCCTTCCATGTGTAGCTTGCCAGTTATCTTCCTGTCTCTGAGGAAATGTTCTGAAATAGTTGGGTGGCATCATAAATGCTGGTATTTTGTGTTAAAGGCATATGGGCTTTCAAGTGTAAAGTGGTCACTAGTTGTAATTGTAACAAATTACGACCTAATTAAAAATGTGTTTTCCTAAGTAGAATTTTGGCCTTGTAGGAAACTGCATATAGCAAATACTTGGAACATCTTAAACATCTTTGCCTTTTAGACTCAGAAAAGACTGTAAATACATAGCTGGATAAGCAGCTTTTCTTTATGTAATAGTCAACTTAGAAACTAATGGCTTTAAAATACAGTAAATGGGAATAATAATTTGAGATTATTTCAGTATTTTTTCTTGAGATAAAATTGGGGGAAAATCCTCAAAAATAGTAAATTAGTACAGTATGCTTAAGTTTTTGCTCAGCTTACAAGTTTAAAAAAACCCCTTTTATGTCTATTTCCTATGTAATGTGGGATCCTCAGTGTAGTTATCCTGCAGAAAAGCAATAAATGTAAAGCAAGTTTCTCATTCTGATTCTCCCATGGCCTGATTTAGGTCTGTACATGCTGATGTCAGATGAAAGACACTAATAATCATTGTTTTTTAATGTAGCACATAGAGAGGTATTCTGAGCTTATAGGGTTTTAAGCCTACCACATGCTTTCTTCTAGCTGGATGTTTCTTGGAGCAGTGTGGTGAAGGTTGGTCTGGTGAAGGTTGGCTCTGTTGTCAGCCCGTGGGAATGGGGAAGGATGTTTGTAGCAGCTGGAAGGATTCTGGATAGAGAGCAAGGTACACATCCATTCTTGCAAGTTTAGCACTTGCCCTTGTTTTGAGGCTGCTGCCATGATGCCTTGGAGTGTAGAACCACAGGTGTGCTACCTGTAGGAAAGAAACCGAGGCACTGGGAAAGGACCTGTGATGGACCAAGTCTTGTGGTCCAGGAGTAGAACACAGGAGGTTATGCAGTCCAGTGTGTTTTGTGCAGTTCAGAACCAATCCTGAGCTTAGGCCTGAGATTTAGCAAGTTTGAGCCTTCTCTACAAACAGAGGAAAACCACAACTTATTTCTGGCTAGTTGCCTTTCAGATGGTGGATAGTAAGGCACAGCATGAAAATTAGTGTGCTAGCAGTCAAGTCTTTTTATAGGAGTTGTGAGAATGTTCTGAAGAAAGAGAGTAGTTTTATGTGGGTTTTGGAGAGGGAAGATGTTCTTAGATATGAAGCCAGTACCAGAGAAATAAAACTGTTCAAAAGCATGATATTGGATGAGGGAGGAAATCTGGTGTTCATTGTGGTTGGAGCTGGAAGCAAAACGTTTAGCAGCAGAAGAAAGGCATTCATTTGAGAAAGATTGCACAGTGTATATTGTGAGTTTCCTGTCTGGGGTAATTCCTGTTTGGGCAGAACCTTGGGCCAGTGGAACAGGGGGGGATCTGCCCTGTTGAATGTAGCTGTGTATTTGCTTTAGTATTGCAACTCCTCGAAGGTCATATGATTAGGATAAAAGCCCACTAATCAACTGTAGAAGTAAGCCTCTGGACTAAATTGGATTCTTGCCCTCCTTGCAGTTAGCTGATATAAAAGCTCATTGTTTTTCTGAAGTTTATCCAGGGTAGTTAAGGCAGGATATTGCAACCCAGTATTTCACTTGTTTAAACAGTGTTCTTAGCTTTGTATTTACTCCTGATTAAATATTTAAGGTATGAATTATTTTTTAGAGTGTGAATCTGTAATGTCTGTTACTTTTTCAGGTTTTTCTCATTAAGGAAAGAAACATTATTGCACCCTATAAAACAATAAGAGTAAGTATGTGTTTTTTCACTGTTCCTAGCAAACTGGAGTTTTGTAAGAATTTATGTTCTCATTTCTGAATGAGAAAGATAATTATCATTTGAGGAATATGACAAGAAAGCTTTAAAAAAAAAAAAAGTAATTGCATACTGAAAAAACATGTTTGGATTCTTCTGTGGTGGCTTTCTGATATTTCCTGGAGGACATGCTGCAGAGTTGACACCTTGCCATTTACCTTGATGTGCAGCTCTATGGGCTCAGTAGTCAGAGCTGTCAGCTGACTGCTCATGTACAGTGGACACTGCATCCTGCATAAGTGGCTTCTCCTCAGTTCTGCTCAGCCCTGAGATGAGAGATTGCTAATTGGTATTTCCCAGCTGAGTGCTTCTCAGTTCAAAGAAATGGCAGATAAGGCTGCTCACAGCAGAAATTGGAGCTTACTCCTTGTTGCTTTCTGCTGGTCTGCTCTGATTCTGAGCCTGAGTAAGGTTTTTTTTGCTGAAAGTGTGAGACTAGTTAAGACACAAACACAAAATGAAAATGCAGAGTTAATTAACATATTGCCCAAGAATTGAAAAAGAGAGAATTATATTTCTCAGTATTTTTGTTCAAGTAAGAAATTTCAAGTGATGGAGTCCATAAATTTGCATTACTGTAGTGAGCAGCAAAGAGGCAGAAGAGGATCTCTGTTCTCTAAACAACTGCTTTGGGTTGGTTTTGTGATTAGATCTGCCTCTAAACTAGGACTTTGAAATTTTTTTCTTTGTCTTATTCTGGTAATTCTTCATGTGCTGAACCTATTTTGTCTTCTTCCATTATCTGTTTTGCAGCCATGTGCAAGATTTATTAAGTATCACACAAACACCTTATCCCATTGCCAACACAGTGAAAAAGAAAAGAATCAGAAAGGTTGTTTGGAAAGCTTTTCACTTCATTTTCTCCTAAGTTATGATTCATCCACAACTAAAACATTTCTGACAGTTAACCATTACAATTTACTTTGCTAAAGTGCAGCTATGTTTCTGCATTGTAAAACAAGAAATTTAGTTCACCTTTAATCATTTCTAGGTTTTTTTCCTGTTGCTGCTAGAAATCTCCTACTTGAATTGTTGCCAGTTCCATATATGTCACTGAGTGCTGGAATTGAGTAATACATTTAATCTTCCATGTCTTTGTTTCGGATCAATTACAAAATACTGAGGTGTTGTCTTTGCATATGGCTGGAGAACTACAGAGACAACTGCTCACGAAAACTTACACATTGTTGACTGTAAGCAATCCTTGTAGACCATCCACTACAATTTCTGAGAGCTGTGTTTTTCCCTGTTGAAGGAAGATGATGCTCTGGGTGAACTGTTACAAGGCTTTTATCTAAATTGCTACTGAATTTCATGTCTCCCTATAATCCAGTTCCATTTGCTTTTTGAAGCATGCTTTTCTCTTGCACTGCTGTCAGTTCAGCTCAGATCACATACATTACACTGAAGATCATCTGGCTTTTCTTTGCTTCAGTTTAAAATTAATCTAGTTGTATCTACTAACCAACTTCTTGCTGTAGTCTTACTGATCACTTTGGGTTTTGTGATTTTAAAGTCTAGCCTGAGAAATTACAAAAACTTACAGAAACTGGTTGATACAGTTTTATACCACATTCGGGGGTCATGAAAGGATCCAACAACATTTACTAAATATAAACTGTGTGTAAAGTTAATACCAGTTGATCCATGCTCGTGCTTCTAATATGCTTAAAATGATACTTAATAAAGCTGGGCAAACTTTATAGGAGAAAAATGAGTGTGCCACATATGCTGGGAGATGTGTTAGTGAGGCTTTTGTAAATGACTAGTCAACATAGGCTGTGATTGGATTTGGGCTCAAAACTACTTACATAGATGACAATGACACTTTTTTTGCCTAGTCTTCAAAGATTTGATGAGCTGATACCTTTCATATATAAGAAATACAGTATCTGTTTAAATGTAACATCATTTGCTAGTTCTATATTTGCATGTGTCTAAAATAGATATTAAAACAGCTGATATTAAAATAGGCAGAACAGGTGCTACTTCTACATTTACTGGTGTTTGCACTACATTAACTTGTTCACTTCAAAGCTATTGTGTTGTATTGTATTAAACAACAAGCAAAATACTGCACAGAGAGCTTTTCACGGGGAAGATATATTTGTAAAGAAAAAAAGGTCAGGTTTTACATCTGCTTTTGGAATCTTTGAAATATAATATAGCACAAAGATAGCATAGTTATACCAGGGTTTAGAGTTTTATTATTTGGGGGATTTTATTTTAGTTTAGTTTGATTTTTCTTTTTTCCACTGAGCTCATTTGAAATTCATTTGTAGTAAATATACTTTTAATTTTAGGGTAGAACAGAACACTTATTCCAACTGGATGTTGCTGGGAAAGTAGGAGATGTTGTGCAAACTCTGCATCAGGTATGTGGTTATTTGATATCACAACATATTTTGATTTTTGATGTAGAGATTTATTTGTTCTCAAGGTGAAAATCGTGGAGTATCTATTTTTAAAATGTAGAATTGAACTCAGCATCTAGTTCTGACAGCTGTTGTAAGTGACCCATATTAGCTTTTAGCATGCAGGGTGGCAGTATGCAGACAGAGTAGTAACATGGCAGTAGCAGTGAACAAATGTGTCCTACTTTAAAAAGAAATAGTAACAGATCTTTTAGTATACTGTCACCAAGAATAATAAAGCCCCTCCTGCTTCTGTTGACTTCTGAGCTGTTTGGGAGATCCTTGTTCTATTTCACTTAAAGCCCATTGTTTAGCTTTACAGGGCTTCTTGTCTAGATAAGATGGGAGATCAAGCTGCCATGGTAAGTATCTGATTATTTCTAATATCCCTGTTTAATAATGAAATTGTGATATCACTGTTTAATAATTAAGTTCTCATTGCATTTGAATCAGAGACCATATTAATTTTTCTTTCCTTCCACGTTAGATAACTGCTATATTGCAATCACGCTTGGCTAGAACTTCATTTGATAAAAACAGGTACTTTTCTAGTTACTTTCTACTGGGGAATCATTTTCATCTTGTTGGTTGATTAGTCTACTGCATTGATACTTACATGGCTGGTTGAGTTAGTGTAAGTTCTCTAATTAGCTCCTTTGTATTCTGAAGCATCTGGAATAGGGAGTGGGAAATTCTGTGTTGTGAAGATGAACGTGTCAATTTCTCTCCAAAAACTTTCATTTATCTGTGACTTTGCTGAAATGGGCATCAGTATATGCCAAATAAATCCCCAGTTTTAGAAAAGTGAACTGGCTTACTGCTCTGAGACTGAAGCAGAATGTAGCAGTGTTCCTTTCTGGAGTGCCTGTTAAAGTGGAGGTCTCAGTAAAGAACTTCCTTCCTGTGTAAAATAGGCTTAGTGAAGTCCCCATTCGGCTCTCCCAAGGCAATAACATAACTAAAGCCTTTCTAAATAATTTAAGGGTGCCTCTACCAAAGTAAGAACTGGAGGTAAACTTACTCCTTTTCTTCACTTGTAGATTTCAAAGCATTTCTGAAACGCTGCATATGGAATGTAAAGCAGAGATGGTGACGCCACTGGTGACTAATCCAGGGCATGTGTGCGTTACTGATGCTAACTTGTACTTCCAGCCTCTTAATGGATATCCTGTAAGTGCCTCATAGATGGTCTTGCATACAATGTTTGCAGGCACGCTGCCCTGCTAGTGGACAGTTTTAATTTTCTGTTCTATTCCTCTGAAATGCACATAGTGTGCATCTTCAAGAAGACTATTTTCATTTATATTTAGAAGGTCATTAGTTTTCTCTGCTGCTCTGCTGCATTCAGTGTATCTCTTCTTCTGAGGCTTCATTCTGTGCTAACTTGCTTAAAGTTTACTTCCTACTGACAAAGCACAAAATGTCTTTTGCTCCTTCTCTATTAATATTTGAAGATCACTTTTTGAACATTTTATTTAAGATAGATTTCTGAATCTTAGTCTGATACTGTTCCAACTTAGTGAGAGATATATATACATGTAGTTTACTTTGGGTTCTCTTAGCTAGGATTTCCATTAAACAAATCATTGCTTTCTCTGGAGGAAAATGGAGTACATGCTGCAGTAAGATTACTGCTCTGAAACTTTGTCATAGAAATAGTAGTGATGGTCTTAGCAGGCCACTGACTTAGCTATGATTCTATGATACACCTTTAGTATGGACATGGCAATAGCATGATTACCAGAAAACTTTAATTCTCAGAGTAATTTTTATTCCAATTTGCTTGTCAGCATGTGAGATTGCATCAGCAGTCCTGGCACTGCTCCATCTGTGTATGACTGGTCCTGCAGGCTGGCAGAGCACAGTCTGGCCAGGGCTGAAGTACCAAGCTAGACCCGTCCTCTAATCCCAAAGCTGGACTGCCAGTTCCCTCCAGGGGGCTGAGGACTTGAGCCACCTCTGGTGCTGTCATGCTCTGGTACCCTGTGGGGGAAGAAAGAAATCTCCCTAACTTGAGTGCTGTAAGGACAAGAAAAAGACAAGCAGAAGATTCAGTGGCGTCTGGATACTCAGACACTGGGAAAATAAAGGGAAAGCTCTGAATGCTCTGAAAGGAACATTGACTTGAGAGAGATCATGTCTGTTACAAGAGAAGGGAATGTTTGGAGCTAGTCCAGGGAATGGGAATTGGAGATAGCCAAAGGAGAAGGAATCTGGGGGACAGATTTTTTAGCAGGGCTTGTTGCAATATGTCAAGGGTAATAGTTTTAAACCAGAAGTGGCTAGAGTCAGACTAAATAGAAGGAAAAGATATTTTTTACAGTGAGGGTGGTAAAACACTCGCATAGAGAGGTGGTGGATGTCCCATCCCTGGAAACATTCAAGGTTAGGTCAGAGTAGTCTCTAAGTAACCTGGTCTAGTTAAAGATGTCCCTGCTCATTGCAGTGGGGTTGGAGTAGATGGCCTTTAAAAGTCCCTTCCTACCTCAACTGTTGTATGAGTCTGACAGGCTGGAAGTAAGTCCAGTCAAGGAAAAGGTGTTTCAGTGGGATAATGGTGCCATTCTGGTTCCACCCGCCAGGTGGCACTCTTGGCACAGGTTGCCCAGCCGCCCAATGCCTTCCTTCTAAAACAGTTTGTTGTGTTCTGCTTCTCTCTTGCATGAGCATTGTTACTGGCAACAGACTCGGGGATAATACTCTGCTGTTCACTTATTCCTAGACTGCTTCGCTACTCGGGCAAACAGCAACAGCAAAGACAAGCTTCCTCTTTTTAACATATGGGCTTAGCATCACTATTCCACTGCTAAAATGATATGGATGGATATTGTTTTCTTATTGCTAGTATCTATAGTCAAGAAAAACTTCGGATTGTCTAAGGAGGGTAAGGTAGAAGAACATAAACCTACTAGACTGTCTTTATCTTTCCTTTCCTCCCCCCATCCCCCACAGAAACCAGTAGTACAAATTACACTGCAAAATGTGCGCCGCATCTATAAAAGACGACATGGGCTGATGCCACTGGTAAGCTCAAGTGTTTATTCTATTTTAATGTCTTACTGTATATATATTTGCTTAAAATGAGCAGTTGGAACAGTGTGCATCATTAGGTAAAAGCCATATGTTCTAAAAACTCTCTATTGAGCAGTACTCAATGATCCTTTCTGGATTTTCAAATGTTTTCTTCTCCTGTGTTGTTAAATAGATGAAAATAGAGTGAACTCTGACAAGGATGAAAAACTTCTTTCATAAACCGTCAGTTTAGGGGAAGGGAGATGGGAGTACCATTAGGGAGCAATTCATTCCATTTATCTCATACTCTTATCATGGGATAGAATGAATTTCTCTCTCATGGTGTATTTTCTCTGGATTGATTCATGGAGGAAGTTTGGTCACTGCTTCATACTGAGAATAATTTGGAGTGATGAGTCCCACTGTACATGACTGAAGGATGATGAGAGTGCTGCAGTGAAACCTCAGTTGTATGCTTTCAGTGTTACCACTAAAATTTCAGTCTTGTTGAAACTTTTTGTCTGAAAACATATTTAAACCAAATACATTTTTTTTGCCTAAATGAATGGAGTAAGGCAAAGAATTAAAGGTCTATTACCTATGCTTAATCAATCCAGACAGAGCCAATATATTGGCTCAGTGTAAACGGAATGCTGTTATGATTGGAAATAGAAAATTTAATATATTAGATTTTGTGGGCAAAACTGCTACCCAGTGTAGAGTCATAAGTCTTAGTTATTAGTAACTGGAGCATTCTGTTAAAAACCACACGTATTACAGCTTGTCAATAACTGCCCTCATTTGTTCTCCCTCTCCTTTAACTTTTCAGGGACTCGAAGTATTTTGCACAGAAAATGATCTATGTTCTGACATCTACTTGAAATTCTACAACTATCAGGATCGAGATGAGGTCTATTTCCTTATTGCAACATATATAGGTTTGCAGTATTTATTTATTAATGTAGTGTGTAGTACCTTGTGAAGGGAAGTTTGTCTGGGTTTTGCTCTGTTGATCTGTGGAAAGCATGAGAAGACTAAGCAGATATATAACCCATAACAATTTTTGATAGAAATAAGCAAAGATCAGAATGAATGTTGTGAAATAGCATCTATTTATTTGTGTTTGGAGAGCTGAAAGTCAAAGCTGAGGTGGCATTATTAAGGTCCAACTAATTCTTTTGACTTGCAACTTGATATGCACTGTCATTTAACATCTCCCCCAAAAAAAAACCAAACCAAAAAACAAACAAGTGATACAAACAAAGGCACAAAACACTATGTTGAAAACAAGGGATAAGTAAGATCCACTCAGCTATATTGTGTTTTGCTGAAAAAACATACACTGGCTTGTGTGTGGATCCCCCAGGCCTTCAGTTAAGACCTTGAAGAACTTCCTGTGGCAGGTGGATTGACAGTGCACACATAAGTACCTGAACTTTCCTCAGTCTTAGGAGTGCTTGATGAAAATTACCATTCTGAAACAGTTAAATGCTAATTTCTATTAAATCTTGTATGCATTAATTCCTAGAAACTGATGCATATTTTTTGCAGATCTTCAACAGAATCTTGTTAAATGTGTCTGTCCTGGAAAAAAAAAGGAGAAAAAGGCTGAGTTTTTCAGTAATGCTGCTTCATTTGAAACACTGAAACTCATATTTACCACCAATATCGAAAATGTTTATGTATTTTTTTGCGATTTTGTTACTGTACCAGGAGTCTAGTTCTGTTTTAATGAATTCACCTAAATGTCAGTTGACATTCCCTCCTGCTTCACAAAGAAAAATAGAAAGGCCAAGAAAGAATGATAACTTCCCCTGACAATTGTTTTAGTCTCTTAGATTTTTCTTTGAAAAGGAAATAGATTCTGACATCATGCTTCAGACTTTGTTTTCTGGATAATTTTCTAAGGTGAAATTTCAAGGTGTAGATGAAAATGCTGCTGATGTTGGAGCTTAGAGAAAGGGCTCACCTTTTTTTTTTTTTCTTAAAAGTGTCTGTAGCAGCTTGGTATCTGTCTCTGACAGCAGAAGACCCTCTCTTTAAAGGTGCTAACACGTTTTACTTGTAGAATTTAAAGTACTAAGGTGAAGGAAAGGTTGGAATATGTTTCTTCAGCCTCTGCTGAGCTAAAATAGAGGCCTGCCATAATCTAATCCAAATTCCTTTCTTGCCGTCATGCCATGGTTGCAGCCCTTCAATTCTGCTATTTTGGGCACTTGCCGAGGTGCTGTATACTGAATCAATAAAAGAAAGAGTTTTAAAAGAAATAAATACATAATCCAGCTTTCCAGCAGCATAGTTTGACATTATAGCTAATAAGCAGAGAGTAGTGCAGTTTGAATTTCCTGAGCTCCTGTCTATACTTCAAAGAGAACTCCAGGTACATAATTCCTACTTTCTTGAGTGTGTGTCAAGTTTTATTTTCCTCTACCCTCTGTTTCCGTGGATCTGAAATTAAATCCTGTTCGTGTACATACATGACTTTTTTCCACAAGTTATTGATAGTGGGTGTTGTTGGTTGCAGTAGGAAAATATATTTGAACTGCTTCTAGAAATTCGAATTCTTAAAGGTTGCCAGATTGCCGAGGAAGTTGTTCATAGTCTTCAAATATTTTTCCATTCCTACATAAATGTTCATCTGTTCTTCTGTGTTTGATTTCAGCACTCCTTATTTATGATTTTTTTTTGGCAAAATACAATTTAGGCCTGTTTGCAGAGATATTAAAAAATGTGTGAAGTATGGTAACTATGGAAACATGAAGTTGCCAATTAATTCTAACTTGTTCTGTTAAGAAACTCTGCCCTTAATTATTTTATAGTATCTTGCATAATGTTAATCACAGTATAATTTGCGGGTCAAACTCCAAACCTCACAAATCTTAATGTTTTATTTCAGAAAATCATATTGCAGAGCACACAGCTGAAAGTTACATGTTGCAGTGGCAACGAGGACATATATCAAATTACCAATATCTTCTTCATCTCAACAATCTGGCTGATAGAAGCTGCAATGATCTCTCCCAGTATCCTGTATTTCCTTGGATCATAGCAGACTACTCCAGTTCAGTGTTAGGTATGTGAATACAAAAAGGCATGTTACTGCATCATGTCCAGCCTGAAATGTGTGGGGAGGCCTTTAACACTGCATGAAGTTCATGTTACATCAAAATCAACCTGGCATTAGTGATATTGGATGTTTTCTTGTAGTCTTACTGCTCCCCTCTTATTTAGGGGACAAAATACCTTACCTTTTTCTGCTAAGTGTTGCACTTCTTACATACAGAGTATGTACCAAACATCTGCTTGGCTGCTTTGCAAATCAGCAGTATGAAGCATTCATAAACTTTATGATTCTTATGAATGGAAAAGAACCAGTAAAATGACTTCTTTTTTTTGAACAAGTTGGGTGCACTGTAATGTATAGAATCCAGGTGTTCTTTTATAATTCCTAGCATTGCAAATTGAATGCAGGAGGCTGACAAGGCTTGTGCCTAAATAGACTCCTTGATTATGGGTCTCAGTGCAGTTTGTGTTGGAAGTTTGTCCTTTTGAGGATTGTGTCCCTCTGCAAGAAGCAGAATAGGGGAATCTCATGTTATTCATCAGCACCTGCTCAAACACTTCAATCTGATTGTATGGTGGGACATAACTGGAGCCTGACAGATTGGTTAATGAATAGGAAGAACATGATACCAGCTCCTTTTGTGCCTTAGGTAGCAGGACCTTGACTACATGATACTACTTGTAATAACTGTCACATGCATTACCTACTAGTTCTTAAGCAAGAAGTGTGAGGTTATATGTACTTGGAAGGAAAAAGATGAGTAGCCATTTACAGTAAGACTATGGGTTTGCAGATAGTAGGGAGGGACAAAATTACTGAAGGGGTTCTGTGTTGGTTTTTGTTTGCTTTGTTGTTGTTCGGGGGTTTTTTTTGTTTGGTTTTAAATATTAATTAGAGTACATTAATGTCCAGTAGAGTGCTTGGAGTCTATAACTCTGGCTTTTTTTAGATCTGACAAAGCCTGAAACATTTCGTGACCTTAGTAAACCAGTTGGTGCTCTGAATAAGGAAAGGCTGGATAGACTCGTGGTATGTATATCTTGGCATTTATATGCTGAACATTTTGGGCCTTGCACATATTGGCAATAAAAGGAGATTTGTCCAGCAAGCTTTAGGAATTATGTCTTATGAATTACTATATCTAAAATTAACTATAAACCTTATCAGAAGCAAACATACCTATAACCATTCCACATTTATTTTCCAGCTTAATTTCATCAGTACTGGTTTTGTCAGTACTAATTTAAAATTATTTGAATCGATTTTCTCTCTCTTGCTACCGTTGCATATATGGCAGCTTTTTTAGTGTTTTGCCTCTCTTTTAAAATAATACTCCCAAGTTCATTTAACTATATATATAGTTGGTGGCACTGAGAAGCTTTAAACATACATGGATTTATGAAACTTCAAGGGATTTAAATGCATAATGTAAAGCACATATTTGAAAGAAAAAGTAGTAGAAATCTTAAGTATTTCCATTTAAGAAAAATACTGAACTTGAGGGAGAGTATTTCAAAGGGAGGAAGTCTGGATCCATGGTGGTCAGACCACTAACTTATGCATATAATAGTGCACCAAATTTTTCTGTTTCTCGAAGTGGGCAGACTTTCCTTTCATAACCTGTTAAACACATAGTTAGAGACCTAGAAGATCCTCAGTTTCTTGGCTTTTAATTCTTTGTGTAAAATCATTGTCCCCTATGGAAAGTTAATTATTTCAAAATAGTTTACAGAACGTTAGAAAAAATATTTCCAGAGTATCTCCAATATATTGATAAACAACATAAAATATTTCAAAATCACACAGCATCCTAAGGTTGTGGAAGGTAAGAACATGAACAATATTGTGTTTACAGTAACAGTAAATAAAGTTTGCCTTCTAAGATCTGACTTTGCTCAAACTGTTATTGGCCTCATGCCTACTGCAGTAAAAGTCATTCTGTTTAGATTATGATATGTTTTAGAGTAATGCATAGGGGCTTCAGACAGGAAGGAATCGTCCAGGTTAATGGAAGTCAGTATGTTCTTCCATTACTCGCTGTGAAAGACAAAAAGGAAGCATTTGTTTGCACTCCTTTGAATTTGAGTCACTGCAGTTATGTGTTAAAGTGAGAGAGGAAAAAAAACCTGAAAACCTGATAGTTCTGGATGATCAGTTACAACAGCTATTTTGCTGTATTTGTTTACTGCTCTGATTAAAGCTGCATGGTTATTGGAACTTCAGAGTTTGTTCTATCATTAGAAGAAAAATTGAGGGTGGTCCTAATCTGTGTCTTTAAAAAGAAACTGTGTGTATGTGTTCAGTATTGAGGGAAAGCAGGAGTGCTGATTTGAAACAGACATTTCTTCTTTCTATGTTGCAGACACGTTATCAGGAAATGCCAGAGCCCAAGTTCATGTATGGAAGCCATTATTCTTCTCCCGGTTATGTTTTGTTTTATCTCGTTAGAGTTGGTAAGACACCTTTTATGTGCTCTCTGAGCAGACAGTTACCTCCAAAGCAGACATGGTTTGGAGCAAGCTGATGCTGTTTTTCTTTCTCCTTAGCTCCAGAATACATGCTCTGTCTGCAGAATGGAAAGTTTGATCATGCTGACAGAATGTTCAACAGGTTTGTTTACATTTTGTCTATAACTAGGCTGGTTTTGTTTTCAAATATGCATCAATGGGGAGTGCAAAGCCTTAAAATTTTTTTTTAACACGTGTGTGTGATTGATCTGTATTATCTAGTATTGCAGAAACCTGGAAAAACTGTTTGGATGGTGCAACGGATTTCAAAGAGGTAAATGGCTGGAAAATTACTCAAATCTTCTCATTTCTGCTTAGCTTTCTCATCTACTGTTGATTTAAGAATGTTTCATTGGAGTTTGTTAGGTTGTTTTTTGTTGTTGTTTGTGCTTTTCAGTTGTGTTTGGTTTTTTGAGGTTTTTTTAAGGCTGCTGACTGCATTTTATGAATCCTTTATTAATGGCGTTAATCCTGTATCAACTCTAATTCAACGATTGCTTGTCTGTACCTGCTTTCTAACTTTTCGTTTAACAGAAGTATCACTGTGAATGTTATTGGAAATAAATGGAAATTGCCAGAGTGTGGATTAAGCCTGAAAAGATGCAATTTTATGTATTGTCTGCTGGAATCTTATAAAGATTTGGCTGTATTGCAAGACTGCATCTGGAGAAGTTAAACTGTAGAAGTAGTGTCTTGGGGTTTTAAGCCTTAAGAAACCATAACTTTTAGAATATGTTGAGAATAATGAACTGTCACATAGTAATTATTGTTAAACTCCTTTTTTAAAGGAACATTATTTAATACAGTGATTTTTTTTAAAAATAGTCTACAGTTAATGGTTAGATGTGATGGTGTTTAAATAATTGATTTAACCTCTGAAACTTCTGTCATAATTTTAGTTTTATTCTAGATTTTAGTCTTGATGCTTACTTGATGTCTTTAAAATGACATGGTAACTATGCAATGAGAGTTCTAAAGATACTCATAGGTTTTATGTATATGTCACACATTACTTGTTAAAAATATGTGTGCCACTCTGAATTTAGCAATTTAGCTCAGAGAACTGTCTTGTTGGAAAATTACTGCCCAACTTTAGGGCTTGACATATGAACTTCAATAACTTTCTTTCCACTGAATGATCTGTGTAAGTGATGAAAACTAAGCTAATGTCAAAACTTCATTGTATTTGTTTTTTTTTTTTAACTTCCAGTTGATTCCAGAATTTTATGAAAATGACTCTAGTTTTCTAGTAAACAGTTTGAAGTTGGACTTGGGAAAAAGGCAGGGTGGAAAGATGGTTGAAGATGTGGAGCTTCCACCTTGGGCATCAGGTAATAATAGCCAAACTGCTTGTATTATTAATTAATTCAAGATTGCTGGAATTGTGATTCTTCCTCAAAAATGTCCATTCTTCTAAATGAATTCTTTCCTTAAAGCATTGACATAATTAACAGGTGCTTTTAATTTTTATAAAAATTTGAGGTTTAGTGGCAGATGTTTTGGTTGACGTTTGGAAAAGGAGGAAGAGAGAGAGATACCAATACTGAATGGGATATTTTCTCCTTTAATTAACCTTTCTCTTGTCAGGTCCTGATGACTTTCTTCAGAAGAGCCAAGAGGCTTTAGAAAGTCCATATGTATCAGAACATCTTCATGAATGGATTGACATCATATTTGGCTACAAGCAGAAAGGAAGTGAAGCAGTTGCAGCTCACAATGGTAAATACACATTTATAGAGCTAGGAAAAAAAAGGGGGATGCTTCAATTAGGCAGGAATGGTAAATCACAGCATATCTGTAATACTTATTTTGAGTGTTCATAACTGTGCTTTGAAAGCTTGATCCTTACTGGAAATAGTGACTTACCTTGTAGTATTGCCTTCATGGTGATTTGCATCTTTGAAGATGTGCTTCAGAGGGTGTACAAGATGATTCTGTACCTTTGCTGGTAATTGCTTGCACATCACAGTGTAGCAGTATGGTATGGAATTAGTGTTTCCCAATTAAAAATGGGCATCTGCAGGGTCTCCACATAAACATGTATTTAATTTTCTCCCACTGTAATTTCAGTGAGATAATTTCAATGCAGTTTTCCCCCTCCTCCTGAAAGAATTGGCGAGGGAGAGAATGGGCTAATGGGCTCCAGGTCTTTAGGAGCAAGAATTAAGGAAAAAGTGTGTGTTGTTTTGTCTTGGTATACATATATATACTACTGCATGTGGGAAGTGTCAGTGTTTGCAGCCGTACTCTTAACATGTATCTAGCCACTGTGGGCCCTTGCAAAGGGGGATGATATGTTCCTGCTCTGTAGATGCATTTATTTACACCTAATAGTATTACCAATGATTAACTTATTCAGAAGTCTGATATTTTAGCTGTGTATGTTACTACCCAATAAGGAAATGCCCTCTTGGAAAAAAAAAAAAACAGTAGATCAGATTTTTGAGGACGTTTATTCCAGAAGCCATGATCTTTTTGAAGAACTACAAGTAACAGATAATGTTGAGATAGTTTGCATTTAACAAGATAGAATAAGTTTAGAAAGGAAACCTTCTTACAACAGTGGTGAGGGTAGGAATAAGCAGCTCCTCATTTTGGTACTCAGTACTTTTTCTTACAGGGTAAGATGGTGTGATTTGTTTTGTTGTGGGTTTTTTTGCTGTTTGGTTTGGGGGGTTTTGGTTTCCCCCCATTGTTCATTTCTTCTTAGTGTATATTCTCCACATGTCCTTAATGTATGATTTTGTATATTTTAGAATTGCAGGGTTTGGCATCCAGTCATGCTGTGAGCATGTGTCAATTACAATGTACCATAGATTTTAAATACAGTAAATCAGCATATAAATTATTGCACCTATATTTTTACCTCTCAAAAGAGAGGTAAAATGAGAGCAATGAGGTAATGAGAGCACTTTTTATGCATAAAGTGCTGCTTCCGTTGCAGTATGGATTTTTATTAACATAATGAATTGCAGACACTTAAGTAGATAAGGAAGGTGGAAGGGATCTGTGTATGAATGAACTTATATCAAAGTAAATATTCTTATGCGGAGGCTCTAAAGTCATTTGCGTCATGGCAATTCACCTGGAAAGGAGAATACACAGACCTTTCTGATCACTTTTTATTTCTGTTTCCTGCCTAAAAATTAACCAGAGATCCAGTTATGCAACTGTGCTTGCTTGGTTATTTATTTATTTATTTATTCAGGTATTTAATGAAGCTTAAATAAGTGATCCTTCTTTTATGAAGGTATGGATTTCTTCTGAAACTTTCTGAAAGTCTCTTAGAAATCCTAAACTTTTTTCAGGTAAAAAATTACCCCAGGATTAAAATGTAAGACCTCAAACTCTAATGCCTGTTGAAATAGCTTAGTTTTGAGTAAAAAATGCAGCTTTGTGTATAGAAAGACAAATAAAATGGGCCTTGTATATCTACATTGTACAAACAAACTTTTTTTTCCAGTGTTTCACCCATTAACTTATGAAGGAGGAGTGGATTTAAACAGGTAATTAACAAGAATCTGAATTTTTTTTAAAGCAATTAGCTAAGTTTCTCAGTATCTCTCCAAGTTCTCTGCTGGCTGTAAAAGGGCTCTCTACATGAATGGTGTTGCTCTTCCATTTTGTACTGCCAAATATGCAGAGAACCAGCACCATGTTCTCAGTTTTAGCTTGCATAGAAAGATTGTTACTTGAAAATTTCTTCAGTCTGGCTTTTGTGGAATTGCTTCATTTTTTCAGTTGTTGACAATATTGTCATTTTACATAAACAGAATTATGAAGCTATTATATGATTGTAAATCAGTTTTATAAGAATGTGTGATGGTCTGTAGTGCTATAGTAACTGCACATGGAGGCCCATGCTTTTGGGGAAGGGGAGGGGAAAAAAAGTGCTTGCCTCCTTGGCCTAATTATATATCTTGCCTTGTAAAGTATTATGGACCCCAATGAAAAAGTAGCTCTGCTGACACAAATCCTGGAGTTTGGACAGACGCCAAAACAGTTGTTTACAACCCCTCATCCTCAAAGGATAATTCCGAAATTGAAAAGCTTGTCTCGAACATCTAGTCACAGCATTTCCGTAGCTGAGTCTCCAGGTAAATGTTTAATAGATAAACTGACAATGTAAAGGATTTGTAATTTTGAGTAGTATCTTTCTCCCACAGGATCTCATTAAACAACTCTCTTGGCTACTTTCTCTGTAAGCCAACTCAAGATAAATCCATGAACTAAATCTTAAAGAAAAACAGAGGAGACCAGTTTCAAATTTGAAAACACAGATATTGCCCTGTATTTTGCTTTCTGTTCCAGTGGTCTCCTCTGGGACTGTTCAACCTCCGCTTGTGAAGCTGTGGGAGGCCTATCATCCGTGGCCTTCCTGACACTTAAAATTCAAGCTGATGTGACAGCACTGTCAATGACCATATCTGCAGGCATTCTAAATGATGTAAAGATTTGTTCAGGTTTTTAACAGGAATGTCTTAGGGATAAGCAGTTAATTGGCTTGATCAAAGTAAACCCTAAGAACTTAAATTAAGCATTTGAATTTTTTTCCCTTTTCCTTGACTTGAATGAAAATCTGAAACCATTTTTTTTTCTTCCCTACATACTGTAGGGACAAAGTTGATTGCATAACTTTCTTCAGGAAAAGGACTGTAATGCCCTCACAGGCTTCTGTTCAAGACAGAACTTATACTATTTCTCTGAAACTAAGATGCTATTGTCTTCATAATGTATGTAGTGATCTAACTATAAATAGGGCTGAAGATTCAGCCCAGGTATCACTTGAAAAGGTTTTTCTCGTTTGGTTGTCTTCAATTCACTTACCATTTGATGGCTTTAATTTTGTGACAATGAGTGCTATTTAGCATGACAGCCTGTAACATGCAGATGGCAAGAGTGTCTTTGAAAGTTGCATGTGGTGATAATAAAAGTCATACATGTTATATAGATGTGGTGGTTTGCTGCCTAAGTCATTAATTCACAGATCAACTGTTTCTCTTGGGTTTGACCTTTTTATAATAATCGACCATCTAATTATCTCAATTTTGTTGCATTTTTCATCCCTTAACTTTTGTAACAGCGCAGTGAAATGAAGTCATGACACTCTTAACAGAGTGCAATAGAATAATAAAATCATATACTGTATTGTGGCAGTAAATGGCTTTTCTAGTTGTTTTCCATTTGGAAAGCCCTTGACATTTCAAAGGACATCAAAATATTGTTGCAGAGTTTTTAGGTTTGCTTTTTCATTTGTTTGTTTTCCATTTTGGAATTACATTCTGTAAAGTCTGCTGTTTAGAAGCACTAATTTGTGGAGAAAACTCCTATTTTTGACTGTGCAAGCCTATGCAAATTCAGAAAGAGATTTGGGAAAAAAAGTTAGTGGTTTGTCACTCTCTGCATTAGCCTAAGGGTCTTATTCCTGAAGCTCTGCATGATTTATGTACTTTCATATTTATCTCAGCTACCTAAGTATTTGAAATATGTCTTTTTTTTTCCTATTTTGATGAAACTTTATTGTGACATTTTATTGCAGTTTCTCCAAACGAAGAATCATTTGAAGATTTGACAGAAGAAAGTATAACACTTGCCTGGAACAATATTGCCAAACTAAAATTAGATGAGCAATATAAAATTCACAAAGAGTAGGTACTATTCTTTTCAGTCAAAATTCTTCCACTGAATTGGGGGGGCATCTGTGTATCAGTCTGAATGATGGGTTAGGGTTTTCTTTGTGAGATGACTTAGTGATTTGAGTATGCCAGATGAATTTGAGTATATGATGGGATATCAATCTGGTGAAGGTATTTGTCAGCTTGATTTTTGCTGTTGTTCCTTATACAGATCTAGAACTAAGTTCATTATCATTTTAGTACCTGAAGCAGGTATTGATTACTCTTCTCTAAAACTGATACCAGCAGCCAGATAAACACCTCCGTTTATTTTTTTTCATAATGCTGGGAGGACATCAAGTCATCCCATCTGACTTGAAAGATTAAACACTTAAGTTGTTCTACTGTACACCTCAAGCTGCTGCTGCGTGAGCAGTTTGCCAAGTCTCCAGCTATAGGTTTTCAGTTAATCCAGGTACCAGACTACTGTTCTGATGGATTCCTAGGGAGTCAAGAGTCACTAGGGGCACTTCAGGTGAACTTTGAAAATACCTAATGAAGAGCAGTGTCAGCTGCTTTTCAAAGAACAGGTTTTCCTTTGGCTTCATCTCGAGTCCTAGTGACTGGGCTGGTTGGAGGATTTCTTACTACCTTGAATCCAGTTACTTTCTTGGTGTCTGTAATCCAATCTAGGAAACCATTATCATGTCCCTAAAACAAGGTAATATTTGTAGTGAGAAATCTGTTACCAGATTGCTAGCATTAGAGAAATCCTGATCCTGAAAAGAGACTTAAATTTCGGCTTCTGATTATTTTTATTTCTTTTTTTTTCTGAAGACTTCTGGGAACAAAATGAGACACAAAGCTGTGTAACAGAACTTTGGGTGTGCAGGATGCTCTGTGCCTCCTAATTCCCTGACATAAGCTTTGTTTAAATTTCTACTTATAGTGACTTTGCCAATGTCAAATTTAAGGAGAAAAGATGTGCAAGTTCCGATTCCTGACACTTCAGGTATTCAGTGTGTGCTTGTAGGCAAGTCCTGACTATTTTTAGCTAATCCAAAACTGGAAAGACTGAATGTGAAACCATTTATCCTCTCACATGAACAAGTCCCTTCTGATGAGGGTGTAGTTCTTACAGAACACTTTGGGGATTCTGTCCTGTTATTTCCCATATTGTGTCAAGGTACATTTTTATATCTAGGCATATAACACACTGCTGTAGTGTTTTTAATCTCCTTGAATGTCTTAGGTTTTACAGAGATCAAAAAAGATATTTCAGCTGTAGTCTATTTACAGTCTGGTGGTCAAGTTCCAAAACCTATGAAGTCACTCACGAGCTTACTTATATTAAACAGGGCAATTACTGGAATAGCAGTCACTTGCAATGGGTCTTCTGTTTTCACTACATCCCAAGGTAAGTATTGCACAGGTATTTACCTCAAAATGCAGTGTAAATGCAGGTTAATTTTTTTTGTTTTAACGAAGTGGCATGGAACTAAAATATATATCTACTGTAATTAAATAACTTAAGTATATGAATCTGTTCAGTCTTAGATGATTTTGACTCAAGCATTTCAATATTATCTAGGCTTGGGAGATAATATCAGTAATAATAATAATGGAAGTTTTTCCATTTAGATACCAGAATTCTCTTAAAATTTGATGAGCATGGGGTCATCTGTAACTGGTACAAAACAGGGTAGTTCAGGCCCAAGTCACAAGCTTTATAAAGAGTTTCTCAAAGACTATGAGAAACCAGTATCTGCTTATCACAGTACAATGTTCAAGCAGGAGCAAAATTATTAGCTTCTAGAATATAAAATAGTCCTTTTATCTTCTATTTTGTCCCTTATCCCCAGATTCAACTTTGAAGATGTTTTCCAAAGAATCCAAAACCATCCAGAGAAGTGTGTCCTTTTCAAACATGGTAAGTTGCGGTCAAAATAAAAATTAGATAATTGGGAATCTTATGAAAGCTGCTTAGAGAGATGGCTCTTAGCATCCATCAATGCCTCTTTTCTTTTTCCTGCCTACTCAGTTGTCTTGTGTGTGAATAATTTAGCAGAGTGAATTAAGATTCTGGCAAGCCACCAGAGAGACAGAGCATATTCTGCAGCCATGGGGAAGGAGCATTAAATGGTTACTCTGGCTCTGCTCTGAGTTGTCCTGCTATCCAGGAAAAGGGCTTGTGGTAGACAAAGATAGTCTGGCATGAGCAGAGATGTCTTCCTGAGCAGCCTTGAACTGCCACTGGGACCAGAATTGCAAAGCTTAAATTCCACCCACGTGCTCACATCCAACATTGCCTTACTGCAAGTGTTGGAAGGCTGTGAGTCAGCTAGCAAAGGAAAACCAAGCACAGGGAGAAGAATCTGTGCTGGGTGAATCTGAGCCATCCTTCCTTCATGAGCAGTGATCTTAGCAACTTCTGAACAACATTTTCCCCCTGCTCCTAATAGAACTGGGAAGGGAATTCTGAATTTGATTTTCTGTGCTTGAGCACTGTGGCCAGACTGGGGTCATAGAGACACAATCCCAACTGTCATTTTCAGAGTCTTCTGTTGTGGCAAAAACAAAGATACATCAGTTTTCTCTGTACCATCATCTTTAGGGGGAACACGAATGGCAAATGTGTTGCCCAAACAAAATCCATAGCATGCTCTGACTGGTCCCCAAGTAAATTGTAGGATCAAGATCCTATGGTTTCCCGTGGGACACACTAGCAGGTGAATCTAGACATACCAATTCCTAATGCTTCAGCAAAGGGAAACTTTGCCTTTTGGCACTGTGAAAAGTTTGCTCTTTGACCCCTAAGACAAATGTCTGGTTTTTATGAGGAGGCCTTGTATACTCTTCCTCTCTAGTTTTAGTGCTGGTCTAAACACTTACAGCAATGCTAGGAGTAGCCCTTACAGCACAGCAGCTTACTGTTTTTCAAATAGACCTAAAACATGACCAGTAATGATACCAGGTAGAAGCACTGGGCTGATTGTTGGGTTTTTTTCCTTGCCATTTCCAGTAATGGTAATGTAACTGAGCCGGTATATGTAAATAATGTTTCTTATTGAGAGTAGTAGGAATTAGACAGTTACATTTGTTCTTTGAAAGAGCTGAGCTGATAAGTACCTTTGATGGAAGACAAACATCAAAAGAAATCTGCATTTTTAGTTTATGTTAGCTATTTGTGTCTAGAATTGACAGCAGTTTATAAGATGAAGAGCTGACCCAGTTACTTCTGAGTGAGGAATTACATACCATGTCCTTGAAATACCAGCTTCTTTGGAAAGATCTATTAGTTCTGCATGTATTTCTGAATGTCTCTGCTACCTTTATTTAACAGAGATTAGGTATTCTTGCTGTTCAGCGTGCAAACTCTAAGGTTTTTCTTGATTAGTGTTCATATAACATCTGCATATTACGTTTATTGAAGATTAAAATGCTTCTTGTTCTCCAAAAGCATAATAATGTACGCCTGTTTGATTTGGAGTAAGAAATTGAACACTATTTTTTTTTTTTTTTTTCTTACAGGCTTTATCATCTTGTTTAATCTTACCAGGAGACACCACTGTCATAAGTTCTTCATGGGACAATCATATGTGTGTATTTATTTCCTATTGACTTTATTGAATTATAAAGTGCCTTGGTTGCTATGTTTATGGTTTTAGGTAATGATACAGAAATTCATTGTTAAAACACAGTGTCTGGAATTCTATTTTTTCCCCACTAGATTTCTGGTAGAAACTACAGAAACAAAGTTACTTTATTTAGAAAAAAACCACTTAAGTTTTATGAAAATGTAATGCTTTTATAACCTTTTCCTGTTAGATATTTTTATTCAATTGCATTTGGAAGACAGCAAGACATCCTAATGGGCCATGATGATGCAGTCAGTAAGATCTGTTGGCGTGATGGGCGCTTATATTCTGCATCTTGGGACTCCACTGTGAAGGTTTGTAGATTGGTTTGTTACAGTTGCATAACTATTTATAGACAGCACTTTGTAGTATTCAGCCAGCCAAGTGCTTTGGGGTGGATGTACCTGTGGAACTAGAGTAATAACCTAGCCAATGTAACAGTAAGTTTATTTCTAGAGTTTATTCTTCATTTAGCTTTAGCTCAACTGTTTTCAAAGCTAGTGTTATTTTTCAAAAAATTTCATTCATTGTAACTTACTATAAAAAATGAGAGTTCTGAAGACAAATTGTATTTGTTGGAGGAACTGGAATGTTCTGTGACTTTGGTACCACATTCTGTTTCCTGGGTGCAATAGACCTTTTAAAATGTTTAATAATTTTGTACTTTGTGTTCTTCAGCTAAGAGGACCAGAAACTTGCTAATCTAAAGAGCATGCCCACAGTTAGGTGGAAAGGTAATTCAGGAGCTAGAGACAGGAAATAGTTTCCCAAAGCATTCTGTGTATGATTTTTTTAAAGTACATATTCAGTGCAGTGACATACCCATTCTTAGATAGGTTCTGTAGGCTCCTTGGAGTCAGCAGAGTTGTGTTTAGTACGTGATTCTGCTATGGCTAAATGAGTTCAGGTGCAATTTCTTGCTGTATTCTGCCATGTAGGCAAGGCCCACAATGAACACAAGCAGCCCTCCTTGTAACGTGAGAGTTCAGCACTGGAGGAACTCATCTGGGGTTATACTACTGCTTCCCTGAGCAATCTTAACTATCTGTGTTGTAGGTGTGGCACTGTGTTCCTGGAGAGACCTTGAGCAATAAAAAACACCACTTTGAATTGCTTGCTGAGTTAGAACATGATGTTAGTGTAAGTATGTTGATGCAGTATCTCAGAATAAGAAAACTAATTGGTCATTAAAATCATAATCTAGTGGTAAAGCACCAGAATTGGGTCAGGGGCTGAGTGGTGTATTTTGGGACATGTGTGTAGGGGCTTTTTGTTTTGTTTGGGGGTTTTCATTGTCTGATGGGTCCTGCACCAGTGCTTCCTGGGTTGAAAGATCCACTTCTGGGGACTGAAGCACCACTGTAAACAGTGGTTTCTTAATTTCTCTTGCTCAGCTTGTATGCACAGAATTCCTATGAGGGCAGGAAGGATTGTGTGGTTTTTGTTTGCTTCTTTGGTTTTGAAAACAGACTAATTTTTTTCAAGTGTTTTGATTATTACAGCTTCCTCTTAATGTAAGGCAAGCAAATAAAAAAGAATTCCTGAGTTGTTTATCGTGCTATCAAATATCTTAGTGAATTTCACTGTAAATATATAAACACATTGTGTGCAATGAATCATAAATATGTAACTGCATACTGTTGTTTATAGCCTCTAATGCCACTCTAGTAAGATACTTAGAATTACTGTGTTCTAAACTGTCTGAGGAGTTAGTTTTTTAACAAGTCACAGTGTTGGCAAATACTGAAATAGTTCTCGTAACATTTAAGAACTGAATGCAGAAGAATCGAAAACAACTGATGGGTAGGAAGTTTCTTAAAAGTGAAAAGTTTTACCCTTAAGGGTAGAGTCTAGTATTTAGGTGGAAAGTATTGGTACTAAAAGTAATCTGAAATGTCACTTAGCCTTTCTGATTCTGCAGAGCAAAAGCTTTTTAAAATATCTTCAACGTAACCTATTTTTTCTTTTTATAGTTTGATTTTTCATACTTGTATTAATTAAGGGTGTTGAGAATTAAATTCACAGTTTTTCGTAAATAAAATACCATCTCGGGGGTAATGGACTTGTTTTGTGTATGTTTAAAACCTGTCTCAAGATGGCTCACTTGAAAGAATAGGAAAAATCATGGGATGTCTAACTTCCTAGGTGAATACAATTGACCTTAATGCTGCGAATACCATGCTGGCATCTGGAACCAAAGAGGGCACCATTAGTGTTTGGGATGTTACTACAGCAACAGTGTTGCACCAGTTGCCATGTCATTCTGGGACTGTATTTCATGCTGCTTTTAGTCCTGGTATGTTGGATTTCAGTTTTTAATATGCACTATTGGGAGTTTCAAAGAGAATCTTATTCCTGATACCATGTAATATATTTTTCTTATTGGAATTGCTCCTTTAAGGGGGATGGTGAGATGTTTTTGTCACATCTCCACTGTAAAGAATTTAATTGTACACAAGGCCATAGTAGGCTGCAGACCAGTGGTCTAGACTCTAAACCAATCTTGTTTATCTTTGCTTGCTGAGAGACCTAATTTCCAGTAAATTATTTATAGATAAGTAGGTCAGGCCATGTCACATCCAACATGCTGATTGCAGAGTGCTTTGGTAACTAGAACTGAATATCTGAACATGCCTTTTTTTGTTGTTGTTTCTTTTTGTTTGCTTTCTTCTTCTGTACAGACAGCAGACATCTACTGAGCACAGGAGAGGACTGTTGTTTTAAAGTAATAGATGTACAAACTGGAATGCTCATATCTTCTGTGACCGCTGAAGAGCCACAGAGGTAATGCTGAGAACATGCAGGTCATGGAGCTGTGTGGGGATGGTTGGTGACAGTACAGTGGAAAGGGCAGTAATACCAGGAACTCAGTTTTATTGAATCAGTTTTTAGAGTGCAAAGGCTGACATTTTAGCTTGTCATGTGCATTACGATCAAGCTTTCCAAACTGTTTTTCAACAACTTTAATGTCCCTTAAGGATGATGAGAGCTGTAACTAACTAGCTCTTCCATCAGCTGAGCACTAAAACATGGTGACAATTTTCTTACTTGAATCATCTCTGCCACTAGTACTGATTTTTTGGTTTTGTTTTGGGAGGTTTATTTTAATATTTCCTTTTTATTTAAATAATCTCAAGAAAAGAGTGGCTATTAAAATCAAAGACCGATCACATTTTTCCACCAGCTGAGAAGTATATAATTATTTATGGTTTATCAGATAAACAGATGGAATGCTTACTCAGTTACTGGAGTAAAAATATAGCAGCTATACCTGGAATACACTAGTTCATTTTTTGTGTGGGAATACATAAATACATATGCATGTTCACAGATATATTTTCACTAGTTATTTACCTGAAAGTCATCTTTGCAGGTCGAATGATTGTTTCAGGAATATGAAGTGGTAGAAGTGAAAGTGATAGCTCATGAGAGAGCTCTCAGATACCACACACATGTGTAGCTGACTTCTGTTATGGGATTATGTTTCATCGTCTGCCAGGAGAAGGCCTGGCTGGGTCTAGGGCAATCAGAAAAGCAAGTTTGGGCCATGATTCTTTAAAATAATTTAGGAATAATCTTTCCAGAAAGACTGTGTTGAAAGGTAGTTTCCTTTGGTTTAGTATCTCTATTTTCAATTCTTTTTTGACCTAGATTGGAAATGTTTGGCTGCCATTATGCAAAAGCTTGACATGAACTAATTTCAGACTTGCTTGCAGGTGCTTCAAATGGGATGGAAATACCATTTTATCAGGATCTCAATCTGGTGAATTACTGATTTGGGATCTTCTTGGAGGAAAAGTTATTGAAAGAATCAAAGGGCATACAGGTATGCCTGAATTATTCCCATTCTCAAACTGAATGCAAGATTCTTATTTTCCAGCTCTTGTGGTACTGAAAAACTTGGGTCACCTGCTCAGTCAGCAGGTTTTTCCTGATGTCAGCTTTACCTGAAACACCAGAATTAAAAGTAGGTCCATGTGAGCCTCCGAGGAAATCTAATGACAATAGAAGAATATTGCTGCTTACAAGACTGACCAAAGGGAAATTACTTGCAATTTTTCTAATTCACACTTTGCAAAAGTCAACATTTTTCTACCTTGTAGCCCTCAAATATTGTATAGGCTATATATAGTATAGACTACTTTGTCATAGTCTGTCCAGCTGAGTCTAACAGAAGTTAAGTAAAGTTTACCAGAGAACTTGTTTGGGATGGGGATTTAAAGGCTGATTAAATGTATCTATATAGTGTCAGTAGATCAGCAACCAGGATATGTGAGGGAGAAAAACTACCTCAGTTTTACTCCGTTAAGTTTTTAAGGCTATTTAACTAAGAACAGCTGTTTCAAACTTCCCTACTATAAGTTTGGACTCTAGAATTTGACCTGTGGAGAGACTGTTCTGCAGTTGGGGAATTTTCAGAAATGCGTTCCTAAGGCATGTGCTACAAAATGTGAATACACTTTAACAAGAAAATTCCAAATGGCAGAGTAAAAGTCATTCTCCATGAATGCTTCCTTTAGTTGCCACCTGCATTCTACACTGCAAAGAGGTTGTCCCTCTAGCACCAAAAGTCAGCTGAGGCAATGGAGCATGGGATCATTACTGTGAATAAGAGCAGCTACCTAGAAGCCTACTAGAATTCCTCTTAGCATATATGGTGTCAGTGTAATCCAATGATCACATTATGCTAAACTCTCTTGAAAATCTGTTCTGTCATCTTGAGTACCACACTCATTTGCATTTGAATTTACTTGTTTGTTTGTTTGTTTTTTCCCAGGTGCTGTAACATCCATGTGGATGAATGAACAGTGCAGCAGTGTTATTACAGGAGGGGAAGACAAACAGATCATGTTCTGGAAACTGCAATACTAAGTGCCTTTCCCTCCAGTCATTTAAATGAACTCTAATTTTAAACCAAACCTTTTAAAGGAACTTACCTGTGTGCAATGATGGCTGCTGAAGTTCAACCAGATAGGAAGCTTTGTTCATCTACAACTTTCTATGTTATGGTGACTTCACTGAGAGCTCTTAACTTCCATAGTGTATGCATTTGTTTTTCATGGACTGTCATACTGAAATTGCTAGTCTAAAATGATATCTGATATGAAATTAAAGACTTATTTTTCTGTAATTAAAGAGCTCTTAACTTGCAGTCATTGTTTGGTTTACATGGAATGCATCATAGCTTGCTGTTTGAACTGCTTTGAAAGAAGAAGCATTTGCATTCTTAATTTAAGCCTTTTAGGGTGTGAGCAGCTTAATACCATCATGTCTCATGACATAATGCATGTACCTTGTGTGCAGTCAACCTTTCTTCTTAGTGGAGATGCATGTGATTGTAAATACTGCTTTGAACACCAAGGCAGCTGCTGTTCTGAGCAGTCCTCAGTCTGGCCTCCTAGATAGTCCTCAGCTGTGGATATTTGCAGAGGCATAGAGCACAATAGGAACATACTCTATATGGCTTTTTCCTGCTGAAAAACAGCACTAATGTATTGGTCTGAAAGGAAGACAAGCATAAAATTGATCTCCTAACAGATCAACTACACATACATGTGTTGGGATAAATATTCCCCTAATTCTGTGCCCAAAGTTCGAGTCTAAGAGTATCACTACTGCTTTTCTTCATTTATATTACTATCCTTCTCCTAGTAAACTTCAGCATTTTCATGTTTTGTTTAGTGTTCTCAACCTTCTTTAACTCAAATCACTTTTGGGATGGAATTTAAATATGGCATTTAAACAGAGTTACAGTTCCTGAATTTATCCAATCCCCCAGCTGTCTTAACCCAGGAACAAAGCAGTGTTGCACAAGGATTACTTTCTCTGTAGGACTTCAGGGTATCATTTCTGGGCGGAGCTGTTCTGAAGTGAGACTTGAAATAGTATTCAAATTGTTTATTTACAGCAATAAGCATTTGAAATTGTGATATAAGCATTTGAAATTGTGATGCTGCTGGAGTATGACTGAAGATTATTTCTTTCTCTGCTGGTCTTCCCTACTGTTGTTGAGGTGCCTTGACAACGTGTGCAGGGCAACTGTTCTACTAAACTATGTTCAGCCAGTCCCTGGAGATGTCCTGCCTTGGGTTTGACACCCAATGCCTATTCCAAGGCACAGCTGTTTCTTAGCAGTGTAGAACAATCAGCTTATGATTAGGGGCTGTTCTCTCATTCCCTCTGTTTTAATATGCTGGCGTGTGAACTTACTTTTCAGTAAGGTAATGGTATTAAACCAAACTGGTATTTATTTCAGCTGCACTACTCAACTTGGTTTAGCAAATAACTGGGTTTTTACATAAACAATGAGTATGTGTAGCGAAGCCACACGTGGCAAAAGACTAATCCATACCCTGCATGCCTGCTGTACCAATTCTTATCTTGCAGGGGAATGTTTGGTGTCTGCCCTGTTTCTTCACCTTTCAAGTTATTTATTTCCCAAACCTATCTGTGTGTAGACAAAGACAATAGAATGTGATTTTTCTACAAGTGCCTGGAAAGGGCTTGGGTAAATTCTGGGTTGTCCTTTGTCACTAGGGGGCCTCCTGCTGAGCTAAACGAGAGGAAAATTACCCTGACGCTTTATGACCCTCAGTTCTGAGTTAAACTGCCTCAGAGAATATATCCTTCTTTTGGTTAAATATGGATGCATGGTCTGCATAGCTCTTGAGTGCAGCTGAGGTTTACCTTCTGATGTAAAGCATGTACTCAAACAGAGCCCTCATCCACTGCTTCACTGCCTAAAGCAACCATAGCTTTTTAAAGGGGAAAAAAGTCAAGTTAACCCTGTTGACTTGCTATTTCCTTGTAGTTTATTTGAATTTATGTATATGCATTTAACCATAAGTTACTCTTCAATGCTGGCTATTTTCTGCCTTAACAAAAGAGCTTTTTGATTATTCTTTCACTTCTTGTTGCTATCTGCTATAGCTGGAAGTTCATGTACTGAAGTTCTACCTGTTTTTTTCCAATAGATTGCCCCAGTAATTCCAGCGATCTGGCTGGTAACAAAAAAATTAAGTATTGTTGTCTCATATTCCCCCAACATATTTTGTCTTGGTTTACTTTTTATTTTTAGCCAGATTTGTTCTTAGTAGGGAGTCACAACTTTTAAGTGACCTAACGTGACTGGTCAAGTTGTAAATAAAGAGTTTTAAAGCCCAATTAGATCTAGAATCAGCCCTTGCTGACTCACCTGCTCCTAAGTGAAAACTGGTTAGAAGCAGCAATCAGTGTTTGTGCTTCAGGGCTTTCTAAGTCATGCAAAGGAGCTTGGCAAGCCCTTAGAGATGACTGCAGGCACAAGGCCTAGGCCCATGAGGCTGAATTACACCATGCTACATGAAGCCACCAATTACTGCCAGTGTAGGCTTGCCACAGTGGTTCCAGGGACACATCATTTAGTAACCAAACAGTCCCATTAAACTGGCTTGCAGGCTGAATCTGATCACCTCTCCAGCCTGAAGTACTGTAATGGTTTTCTCTGGGCTACCCTGAGAAATTAATTTGAGAAACAGCAAACTACACAACAAGACTTTTCTTAACAGGCAGAGCTGAGCTTACGCTGCTGAATGTCAGTCCTCCCAGGAAGAGCAGGTCTCCCAACCCTGCTTTTCCTACAAACAGAAAAAGCTACAATTAGCTACTCATGCCAGTGAGGAACTGGCAGATGAGACTGTTTACTGCAGACTGCCAAGCTCTGAGGTGTTTGCTTTTCTTTTCGGTGTGATCTCTTATAATCATCTTTTGCAGTATATGTCCCTTAAATGGACAAGCAAGAGAATAATTCTGGAATAATTGAATAATTGGACCAATTCTGGGTCCAAGTCAGTTCTAAAGGAATAGCTAAACTCATTCCCCAAATACATCTTTACAAAATAATACCTCTACTAAACTGACGTTCTTTGCTTTGACTTCATGCTGCTGCCAACTGTAAGGACAACTGAAGTTCAGTAATGCAAGATTTCATAGCTGAAACCTGGAAGAGAGCAGAGAAAAAAAAGAGGAATAAGGCAATCACTGAACTTTCAAGTCTCAGCTGAACATGGCTCTGACCTGTTGTGGTGGGCTAATCCCAAAGAGCAGCTGAGCTCTTATTGAGCTTCTAACTCAACCTGCCCACAGCAGGAGGGCCAAACAAAAGGTAGGAGAATTTGTGGATTGTAACAGATGGGGGAACTAAGTGAAGGGAAAATAAAAAAGCAGAGAAAAAATTAAAAAGCAATGCAAAGGTAATCATTCCCCTATTCCCCCAGCAGACTGATGCCCAGACCAACATCTGCCTTGTAAAGACTCCCCCCTAATTATTGCTGAGTATAATGTCAAATGGTGTGGAATTTTCCTTTGGCCAGTTTGGGTCAGCAGTCACAGCTGTGGTCCCTCTCAGCCTCCTGCTCAGTGCAGGCAGGGAACAGAGTGAGAAGCAGGAGAGGCCTTGACACTGTGCACATACTACTCAGCAAACACACTGCTGTCTTATCAGCCCTGCTTTGGTCACAGGCCTCTAACACAGCCCCATCCCTGCTCCTACAAGAAAAGTTAACTCCATCCCAGCCAGACCCAACACACCCAGCAAGTTGCAGGCAGTTTTACAGTGAAACTGCAGCTCTACAATTGTACATGTTGTAGAACAGCTTGTTGCTATTCCATGGGTTAAGCTTAAGGTATGAAGAGAGATAGAATTGTAAGAAGGCTTGTGTTGGAAGGGATTTAAAGATCACCTTGTTCCAAACTTCCAGCCATGGGCACTCAACCAGGTTGCTGAGGTAGGGCCATCCAGCCTGGCCTTGAACACTTTGAGGGATGGAGGCATCCACAGCTTCTCTGGGCAACCTGTTCCAGTACCTCACCCTCCTCACGGTGAAGAACTTTTTCCATTAACCACATCTTGTTTAAAGTAGCCCAGAGCTACCCTTCTAAAACATTTCATTGTTAAAAGGAGTAAGCTTATATTTTACACTGCATTTCCTATCTTAGTCAGTGGCTGAAACAGACCTCGATAAAACAAGCCTGTTTTAGCTCATCTGGGAGTATGTACACACACAGGATGTAAAGTTTTGGTCATTTATTTGGTTATGTTTGAATCCTTAAAAGAACATGGTTAAGGCGAGAGATAAGCATATTAGTTACAATTCATATAACAAGTAATAAAAAGATTTGAGTATCTGTACACTACTTTAATTACGCTTACTTACTGACTGATGCCTTGAGCTATATTCAGCTAGGTGGCATTTTCATGTAAACAGTATTTACTAGAACAAAAAATTAACTATTATTAGCCTTACTTCTAATACACTATTTCAAATCTACTCTTGCAAACAAAAAGCAGTAAAAATACTCATTTGTCTTAGATATACAAAGCACAGCATTGTCCTGGGTAACAACATGTAGCTTTGCAAGTGATACCTGGTTCCTTTAGTTGCAATGGCTTATAGTAGTAGTAAGCTAAATAAAAGACCTACAAAAAGAAACTTGTAACACAATTGGAATTTCACATTTGTCAAGCATGTAAGGCTGCAAGTTTTACAGTGTGTGAATATTCAAGATATGTTGAACGGTGACATTCCCAGCCATTATAGATGCAAATGCTTGATGCAGCATATCTTCCCTCAGCCCCCAGAAAGGCTCATGTGCAGAAGAAAGAGATCACTGAGTATAATAGCCCAAGTTTAGTGGAATCATCATTATATATGTACACACACATCCATGGTGCAAGTTTAGACTTCAGGAACAGAGTGATCCATCAGGCTTTTCATGATGCTAGTTGCCATCCTAAGGAAAAGGAAAAGGCATTCAGTTTTGTAAGACAAGTATAGAAAACCACTACAGCTTATGTTCACAGTAGCTTTGTCACTTCTAGCCCCTTAATACAAACTTAAAGCTGGACTTTCACTGCACTATTTTTGACAAGTTGCTAGAGAAAGCTGTGCCAAACTGCATCCCCAGAAGAAAGAGAAGCTCACAATACTCAACATTTCTATTAGCACCTGAGCTGTGTTGTCAGTATCTTTCAGGGTATGGGCATGTGTGCAAGCAGAGTACAAGCACAAGGGGAGGGAGAGCAGGGGGAAAGGTGGCTGTTAGGCTGAAAACTGCTTTGTAGAAAGAGGACACCAAGTCAAGGGGGTTTAAAAGAAAAGGAAACAGGAAAAAAAGACTCAATTACACCTGAAGCATTATTAACTTCTAGCAACTTCACAAACATTTCTGCAGGACATATTTAGCTGCAGATAGACATTGTTGCCAAAGGATTAGGGAAAAAACCAAAACTATCCTGCCAAGAATCATGTTTACATCAGAGGAATTAGTAGCACTACAAACAACATTTTAGTTACAAGGTAACAAATGCTTGTGGTATCTCAGAAATTCAGGCTTAGTCAAAAGAAGTTTAGAAAAGTGTTTTTCCAGAGAGGAAAAGGCAAAGGATCATCATGAATATGGAATAGGTTAAAAACAGTACCAACACACACCAAATTAACCAAAACATCAGATTAAACAAATTTTCAGACACCCCCACCCTGTCCTCCCGTCTTCATGTAAAGTTTGTAATTAGGTCTTATCATGAGTACACTTTATATAGTCATTGTCAACTTGATTATAATTAACACCACAGCTGATTTGTATTACCTACCTCTTTATTATATAGTCATAAATACTGGAAGGCATGACAGTGATGGTCACTACATTTCCAGCCGTTGCCAAGATGTCTGCAACCTGGGAGTCCTGTTAATACACAAGAAGTGATATGAGCAACATGTGAATTTGAGAGCCCCCCAACTCCTTGTTAGGAGTACTTCAGGACAAATCACTGAAATTGCAACACCACAGATGTTTGGTTATGAGTATCTTGCACAGACTGACTATAGCAGGGACACAGATGTCATACAAAGAATTCCTCCAAAAATTTGATTCAGGCTGGGAGGATGAAGCTTACCCTTCGTTTTGCCAGCAAGATTGCAGTACAGATAAAAACTAAGGGTGAGCCTCACCAGGTAGAGGCAGAGGGGAAAAGAATGAACTGCCCTGACAACCTACACAAAACTGCAAAGAAACCCAAAAGACGTATATCTCTCCAGTCAAGTTACCTCTCATGACTGAATTTTTTATTTTACTAACAGTATACAATATATTACAACACATTTTCCTCTCAAAACACAGACTATACAAACATAAACTCACAGCCATTCACACCCCCCACACAGTAGTTATTTTACCTTCAGTCCAATTACATTCTGGCCATTAATTTCACAGATGTTGTGCTCTGTCAGAAGTCCATTTCTTGCAGCAGAACTGTCTTTCACTATTGACGTTATTTTTCCATTCTTGAAGATGAAACCAACATGCCCTGTGCTGTCCTTATGCATGGTAATAATTCGCTCAAAAGGTCTAAAAAGACATTTAAAATACAAAACAATGTTTTCAGCCTACTAAACCATAGAAAAAACACATATCATTTTAGCACCTTTAGTTTACAAAAATTAATTGCACTCTAAGGGACCCATACATTATCTATGATGAAAAGTTGTTTGGTTTAACTTCATTTTGTTAAAATTGTTGTATTAATATATACTTGTTTATAAACATTACATGTGTTCCCTGTTCTACAGATATTTCACCATCTGCATTAATAATACAAAAATCCCATACAACATTCATACGTAAGCAAGAGTTCACAAGAAAAGCTATCATGCTATATAAAACGCAAATGTATTAACACAGCAAACATTTTGTTACTATATTGTATTGTTGACTTTCACTTATACTAAATGTAAAAAATTTTATCTGAAAAAAGCAAAGAACTCTTTAATTCAGAGTTGAAATGCAACTTATGTCGTCACTCACTCACTAGTTTATCTTGGAAAAATGTCATGCCTCATCATGCCCAGGAAGTTTACAATTTCAGAACCATTTTGACTGCTCTCCACAAAAGGGAACATTTCTGAAAAATTTTTATTTACTGAAGTACATGGACAAACAGATTTTGTTAAAGTTGCTCAAGCAAGGGGACACCCAAACCCCACAGAATTAATCAGAGATGGATAATGACAAATCCATATCTGCAGTTGGCTTTACCTGTCCCGAATGATCATGGAAATCCTTTCTGCAGAAGCCTGTTTCAGAACTTTATGAGCTTTATCAGAACTCCATCCTGCACAGTTTTCACCATTGATCTGCAGAATTTGGTCCCCAAACCGCAGACCAGCAAGGGATGCTGGAGAGTTTGCCTGAACTAACTGGACAAATATACCCTACAGAAGAGGGAAAAAAAGGAAGGGGAGGAGAAGGGTAAGTTCTTGCTTAAAAGATGAAAACCAGGCACAGAACACACAGCCCCTTAAAGTTTTCCATTTTACACAATATCAGCCAGACAAGACAGAAGGACTTGCTAATTATCTCTCCTTAAGGGGCACTTTTGAAATTTCAGTCTGTTTCTAGAGGTATTTAAAAGCCTGACAGATAATTAACGCTAGAACAAAGCTCATAAACAAGAAAATCTGTTCTGTCTAGATCTGTAAACATTAAAAAGAAAAAAAAAGTGAGCATAACATTAAAGTCTTACACGAAGCAGTAAATACTTGTCTGTTTTAACAGGTGTTACAAAATTATTTCTAGTCAAAGTACGTCTAAAACAAAGTAAGGCATATCAAAGCAAATTACAAATAATACCTTTGGGGGGAGGAGTGTTAAAAAAAGAAAACACCCCATGCTACTCTAAGAAAACCCCATTTTCTGCATTAGAACACAGGAGAGTACTTTAACCCTAAATGCTACCTGCAGTACAATTCTTTTTAAATATTCAGATTAAAAGGCCTTGCCAAGGGAAAAATAAACAAAAGCAAGCAAACAAAAACAAAACTAACCACCAAAATATCCACCAAAAAACACCCCCAAAACCAACAAAACACAAACAGAACAAACATAGTAGCATTGTCCATGCTAAGAATCAAAAGATACTGAAACAGAGAAGCTTCAGAGCAGGTTTAAGCACCTTCTACAAAAAAGGAGACATTTCTAAGCTTACGGGCAGTTCTCTGCATACTGCTGAACATTGAGTACTGCCCAGTGTTTCCACAAAGGTAAAGGCAAGAAGTCCTGAACTGACAAAAAGTATCACAGCAGCTATACAAGGACAAGTTCACACTCTGAAGTGAAACAAAAACCACTGTATTTTTCAGGTCTTATAAAACACAGGGCGTTAAACTGTTGCTGTAAATTCAGATCCAAGTCCAGACAGCTGGAAATCCAGTTACAATTCTAATGAAGTACTTTAAAATTCTGGTTATGGATAAGAAAGCATTATATAGAAGACTATTTTGTGACTACACACTAACTTCACTACAAACATAGTCCAGCAGTAAAATCTCTAGAGGCAAAAGTAAAGTACTATACTTACATTATCAACAGACTTAAGGCGAAGTCCAATTCTGCCATCTTGATCTTTACACAGAATTGCTTCACGGATGCCTTGCTTAATTTCTGCTCTGCGAATTCCAATATCATTTCCAGTCACTGGAGCTACCATGTAATTAGTAGAAGGTCGTGTTACCAGTTGCTGATTAAAACAAAACAGCCAGACAATTTAGTTTTAACTTTTAAGAATAGCTGTATATTAGTTTGTATGAAGTGATATTTTAAAAAAAACAACATACAAAATAAATCACAACACCAACTCTCCCCCACCCCCTCCCAACATTGGAAATGGACTGTTCAATTTCAGAACAGATTAAAATAGGCACTGCTATTTAAATAATTCAGCTCTCAGTCAAGTATGGTACTGAAGACAAACAACAATCTGCTCTCTAGAATGCAGATACATTTAGTCTTAACACTGGTTTTTTTCTAGAATATGCTTGACTGGTACCTACACCCTGTGGCTGACCAGCTGCTGCCACTGCTAAGTTTCTCTGCACCTCTTCCTCATTGAGGCTCAGGCCCATATACTGAGAAAGTTCTGGATACAATCTGGGGTACAAGCCTGTAGGAGAAAAACAAAGCAAAAATAAAAACTGTTGGTTTAACAGAAAGAACAGTTACTGCTTTTAAATGTACAATTACTGCAACAAATCTTGTACTACTGTAGTTACATAATTGGAAAATTATGACAGAAGACCCAGTGTTATTCTAGCCTGGTTTAGCAGAGCAACCAAATAGTTCTGAGATAAAGAACTTACAGAGAACTTTCAGTTTCAGTTACTCTGTTCACCCTTTATTCAGAAACAATAAATAGATGGTGACAATGCTGTGCTGCAGTCCATGAGGACTCATCCTTAACTAACTCCTGGGCAATTACTGGGGAACTGCTGTCCTCCCCACCCCCAAACCAGGTGTGCTGAAAAACACACACACAGCTCTTATACCGAGTTCAACATTGCACTCGTAAGAGGCATTCATGCCAAGGATAATCCAGATCCTGGGCATGGGAAGGTTTCTACAGAAGCCTCCTTGATTGTTAGGTCCATGCTACAGTCTGCTTTGAACCTTCATGAGAAAGTAGCCATCATTTTCTCACAGCTTCAAACTGAAGGGGCTTTATACATGCCTCTCAACAAGAGAAAATACACACAGCCTTTAAAATATCCCTCTATACCCAAGAAGAAGGAAGTGCAAGGAGAGGGAGGAAAGGAAGCTGAACTGACAGACTTGTCAGACCTTGAGCTGAACAACTCTAGAAATAAACTTGATCCTGCTCTTGACATTCCACAGACCATTAACTGGTGCCATTTAACAAATGCCAGTTATGAGATCTTTTAAGAGTTCCCCTGACATTCTCACTAAATAAACAGGGACAGAAAAGGCTGCTTGGAAAATGAGGTGATTCAAAGGAGGGCTTTGGAAGCAATCAGACTCCTCAGTACACAAAGCTTAGGTTTCTAGTGTTTATTTATGGGGACAAATGTATAAAAACAGCTATTATAAGAATCCATGTTTGACCAGCAATGGAAAGTAACTTTTCTGGGAAGGAACAAAGGTCATTGCAAGGTGAACACCAGTATAAACAAGAGATTTTTTTGCTCTCTAATATGCCGTTTCGCATGACAACTCTCATCATATTTCTGGACTAATCTACTAGTTTATAGCTTCATCAATATTGATTAAAAAGCTTTTGATGAATAAATTTTCTATTTTTGCTTGCTTCTTTAAGCCCCCAGGATTATACACAACACAGCACAAGATTTCTGCAGCTACCCAATTTTTCTGTTTTGTTCTTTACTAAAGAGCACAACACAGGATGCGTCTTTGCTGGCTGAATTACATTCTCATTTAAAACAGAGAGTACTCCAAATAGCAGAACACAAAAGCACAAAAGCTCTTGATGTTGTAGAGTCTCCTCTCTCTGCCAGGACAGAATAATTTCCAGTGGGTTTGGCACATCCTATAGATGACATAAGGCCTTCTTTCATTTAGGATATATTAAATGATTAATCACTCTTCAGCTACACAGAGTTCCAGAGCAATTCACATACAAGTTGATGTCAAAATCATGTTTTGGTGCCTGCTGGTCAAATAACTGCAGGGGAATTCAAACTCTGGGCAGCAGAAAGAACGTTGCCAAGAAGAGACTGCTGAAGCAAACACAAATCTGGTCTGGTGAGGTTAGGCCAGGTAAGCACCTAATCCAGAAAGGATCTACCAGAGGCAACGCTGGTGAGCTATGCAAACTCCTGCCTTAAAGTCATCTTAGACACACAAGCACCCAGAGGGGAACTGGAGATAAATATCCATCCACCAACCTTTAATATTTGATCCACCAGCATTCCTGACTGCCATTCCAGCACTGCTGCTGGTCTTGCTGGTTAGAGGCTTTAGGCTTTTTAGACCGAATGCAACTTACTAAAACAGAGCTCTAACCTCAAACATATCTGTGGCATCTTTTCTTATGTACATGTGGATGGGAGAAAAGAAGTAAAAATGGGTAAAAGTCATTCAGCTTTAGATCTGATGGATTTCCCATCACACATTTGATTCCAAAATCTGCTGGAAGTTTTATGTTGACTGCACAATAAGATTAAGTATCATCCTCCTGGGCACTTCTCTTGTTGACAGAGATTTGGTTTTGTCTGTTGCTATGCAAGCTCACAAGCAGAGGAAAGGCTGTCCTCTAAAGCATACAAATATATATGTGGTTAATAAAGACAACTAGGTGTCTGAGGTAAGAGCAAAACAGAGCTCGAACAGTACCAACATCAAATCTGGTTATGTTAAGCTCACTTGGAAAAGGTTTCAAAAAGAGAAGGGTGACTTCTAGCCACAACTTCTTTTTATAAGCAATCACTGTTTTTTGACTCCTATAGCACCTTACCAAGGTAGATGTCAGCACTTCCAAAAAGGTAATGTAAATAGGGTAACACATTTAGCTCCCTTTGTAAATAGGGTGCATATTTACAACTATTTTTGATTGTACTGTTAACTTCAGGATTTCATAACTGCTTTCCACAACATTAAGATACTATACAATACATGAGCTTACCTCCATCATAAGGAATTGGAGCAGAAGCTTCAGACAAGATTGCTGGATTAGCTGGATTTGAAGAAAAGGCAGTCTGAGCCTAAAAGCAAAGAAACTCACATATGTTATCTTGTAAAAGAAAAAAGAAATCTTTATTATGCAGGCAGGAAACTCAATTGTTTCTTGTACATACTATTTGTCTTGAAGTAATGAAGTCAGTATTTTTATGTGAAGTAAATAGCTCCAATACAACATACTGTAGTAGTATCAAAAGTACTTTGGCAGATCAACTCACATCTCCCTCACAGAAAAAGCTACAGTGATAATACAGAAAGGCTTTAAAATCACGCAAGTTAAAAAGCCTAAAAGGAAACATTACCTTTGGCTGACAAAGCTTTGTAACTAAGTTTTAAGGTTTGACCTTTGGCAGAGTGTTTTGCAATTACTTTTTCAGCTGGATAGCAGCAGTTTTACTTCTTCACACCATTTACAGACATTATTAGTGAGATCTATAGTTCTTTTCAGGTGTCAAGTTCCACACAATCCAGTGCTACTAGTATAATATCTTCTGAGAGAAATGGACTTTGCAAGATGATTTTTCTACAGCACTTGCCACAACAGTGAACATATTAAGACTTATTTCTGTATTGCTGACTGGTTTACTTTACTAAGTTCTCTTATATTTGTGAGTCAGTTTCCTTCCTTCTCAATACTTCAGCTCTATTTTTTGGCCTTGTGTGTTCATGACCAGTGAAAAACAGAGCCTTACAGTGGCCTGTTAAGCATGATGGAAATAGCTATCCCAATAACTTTCCTGAGGCTGAACGTCAAAGGTGGGGGGAAAATTACTCAATGCATAGTGCAACATTATGCTGAACAGGATACATAAATCTAACACAACACGACAGTCAAATTACTTCATGATGTTAAGGAAACACTTAAAAATAGAAGACTTCTTAGTCCTGTACACTCCAGGAAGTTGTCTTTAGAAAATGGTTTCACAGCAAGGATGAGTCATTATTTAGCAATATCACATGTACTTAGAAGCACAGGCTCCAACTCAAATGACGGACAAAAAGAGCAGGTTAGAATAATATTTAATGTAACAAGTCTGTTTTAGCCGGCAGTCATTTCAATCTTACTCACTTGCTGCAGATACAGACATTGTCCTTCAGCACTCTGCCCCCTTTTCTCCTAAGAATGCCCTCAGATTTATTTAAACAGACAGCATTTTTAAATGCATTTTTGGGAGAAGGAAATAACTTAGCCTTTGATGCCAGCAGGTGATTCTGCCTCTCTACTCTGCCCTTGTGAGACCCCAGCTGGAGTGCTGCGTCCAGCTCTGGGGTTCCCAGCACAGGAAAGACATGAACCTGATGGAGCAGGTCCCGCGGAAATGATCACAGAAACCATCAAAAGGATGCAACACCTCTCCTGTGAGAAAAGGTTGAGAGAGCTGGGGCTGTTCAGCCTGGAGAAGAGAAGGTTCTGGAGAGACCTTACAGCAGCCTTCCAATACTTAGAAGAAAGACGGTGACAGACTTTTTAGGAGGCCTGTTGCAATAGGACAAGGGGTAATGGTTTTAAACTAAGAGAGGGTAGATTTAGACCAGATGTGAGGAAGAAGTTTTTTAAAATGAGGATGGTAAAGCACTGGAACAGGTTGTCCAGAGAGCTGGTAGTTGCCCCATCCCTGAAGACATCCAGTGTCAGGTTGGCCAGGACTCCAAGCAAAGTGATTGATGGAGTTGAAGATGTCCCTGCTTCTTGCAGAGGACTTTTAAAGGTCCCTTCTAACCCAAACTATTCAGTGATTCTATGAAAAGTATCAGTGAAAATGATTACTGATTACTGGAATGGCTTACTGATTACATTTATTAATATTTTCAACTGTAATACATAAACTCTAGCATCTGGTCAATAAAAGGCCAGAGGAGCATGTTCTTGGCTCCAGGCTACTCATTTTTGAGTTCAGCATTACCAGACTGTAGATAAAGTACTGTGGTTAGATAAGAAGAATGGAGTGGGTGGACACGACAAGGAGAAATCCCAACGCAGCACCCACAGCTTCAAAAGCCCCACCCCACACATACAAACACAGGTGAGACAAGGCACTGCACTTTGGGACAGCAGAGAAGAGTCAGGAAGTTGTTCTTGACTGCTTCCCAATGAAAACAGCAAGGACTGAAGTAGTAGCCATCTTAAAACACACTATGACTCCTTGACATTGTTTAAATCAGGAAGGAATGCAGGTTAACTTTAGGATAAAGTAAAATGCTGAAGAAAGCAAGGAAACTCCTAGTGAAATACATCTATGTCAAACTTCTCATAGAGTTTTTAGTCCATAGAAGTTTTTTTTCATTATTTGGTTTCACAGGTATTTTTTAGTCCTCACCATGTTTAATAATAAAACTACCAATATTCTTGCACATAAAGGGTTTTACACAAAGGTGATAATCTTGGATGGGCTGTGAGAACTAGTCACTACCATGAAATAGCCAGAAGACAAGTCTGACTCCAGATGGCATTAAGACAGCCAGTGGTTTGGGGATTTTTCCTTTTTTTTTTTTTTCTTTTTTTGTGTACTCAAATGACCATGAAAGCTTTCTGCCACAGATTTGGACCTTGGGAATGAGATGCAGCACATTTATTAGTTTAGTCATCAAGTCAGAGGTGAAGTATGTGAAGAGACTGATTTATGTTTGTCTACGTAAGGCCGTGTATCTGCATTTCAAAAAAACCCCAAACATATCATCATATTAAAGACAAATGAACACAAGTGAATATATAAACCAAAATAAATATATCCAGGTGGTAAAATAAGCATTAATCACATTAGAGCAAGCTACAAAGTAAACAGCTTGTCCTTCCCCTTTCAGAGTGAGATGGCAAAACAAGTTGTCAACTACAGTAAGTCTCCCCCCCCTTTCCTGGACTAAAGATCACCAGATACATTACTGTCCACCATACCATAACGTCCACCATACCTGAATAACTTTGTCCACCTTCAGATCTTCTAGGGAAGGATAGAGAGACATTTTGACGAAGTCTCACTACGTAGAGGGCAGACTGAAAAAAAAAACAAATGGGAAAGCAAACAAACAACAGGATAAGCTCTCAGATATTTACTGAGATTACAACTTTAAAAAAATTAACCAGACTAAGTGCTGAACAAGTGTTCTGTGACCTGCAAGTCAGCAGTAAAGATACCTGGCACTACAGAAGAATTCCATTAAGACTACCCATTTAATCTGTTATCAATAGTAGCCTTTGGCTAATAGGCTTTATTTAATATACTTAGCACTGTCAAAGTTTAGGTCTCAATGAAGAGAAAGCCTATACAGAGAGGACCATTTCACAGGAAGCAAAGACAGACTTTAGGAGGCCAGGATGCAATTAATGGGGGTTAAGAGGAAAAACCTAACCACTCTCCTTCCACCTAGGACAGTATTTTATATACAACTGCAGAAGCTTCCACTCTGTTGTCCAAAATATCTAAACACTTTAATCACTTCTAATATTCCACTGACCTGGTTTTGGGTGGAATAGAGATAATGTTCTTCCTAGTGCTGCGTTTTGGATTTAGGATGAGGATAATGTTGATGACACACTGATTGTTTTACTGGTTGCTAAACAGTCTTTATACCAAGTCAAGGACTTTCCAGTTCATCATGCCCTGCCACTGAGAAGGCTGGAGAGGCACAAGGAGCTGGGAGGGGACACAGCCAGGACAGCTGACCCAAACTGGCCAAAGGGACACCATGTGGCATCATGCTCAGTATATAAACTGGGGGGAAATTGGCCAAAGGCATGGGCATTGTTCAGCAAGTGGTGAGCAGGGGCAATGTGCATCATTCATTTTATATACTCCTACTCTTTTAATATTTTCTTCCTTCCTTTCCTGTCTCATTGAACTATCTTCACATCAACCCATGTGAGCTCCCACTTTACTCTTCTGATTCTCTCCCTCCATCCTGCTGAAGCAGAGGGAACCGCCAAGCAATTTTGTGGCACTTAGTTGCTGGCTGGGGTTAAGTCATGAGATCCAGCAAGAAGCCACTAGAGAGAATTGGCTTTCGATTTACAGCACATTAATTGCAGCAAGAGACCTGTATAAACTAGGAAGATTCAGTCAGTGGTGAGTTTCAAAACACAGAGATTCCAGGCTGGCTCTCATGTGATGTTGGAAGAGCCCTGTGACAACTTATCAGGGAGTAAAGCAAAAAAACCAAGGGAGAAAAATACCCTCAGCAAAACCAGAAAAAATAAACCACCTCACATGGTTTTCTAAGGCACCATGCTGACATCCAGCTCTGCTAGAACCAGTCACCTGAGGCTTCAGGAAATCCCATTTTTCCGGAGCTCCTTCACTCACACTCTCACTGAGATCAGCTGAACTTTTGAAACCCACAATAAAATATTCCCCATCAGCATATGGGAACATTTTAGTGAGTGAGATGGAGAGAGACAGAAACAGAAGACAACAAAATGTGATACATTTTGCAAGTTATAGAAGGCACTGAGAACAGTTAATACAGAAGCTTTAACAAAAGTTTTTGGTTTGTGGATTCATTTTCTCATTCAAAGAACAGAGGAGGTTCTTATTCATGTAGCAATTTAGCAAAAAATTCAGACTAGAAGTGATCTCTGCATAAATCCTTGAGCTATTGCTTCTCTAAGTGCAGATATGAAGTCAATTTCTAAATGAACACCACACACAGAGAATCCTAATGCGATACTGCAGTAACACAATAGACATCTCTTCGTATTACACTAAGTTCATCAACAGCTTTTATGCTTGTTCAACAGTGCTCAACAGCTCCAGTATCATGTCAAACTGCAATTAAAACTTAAAAAAAGCATGCCCTAAATGTGACAGAAATCTAAACTGTAAACACGTGTCCCGCTATATATTACAATAATTAATTGCAACTGACTTTTTTGATTAATTGTTTCAACTCAACCGAACATAGTTAAAGCCTGGTAACTTTATAAATTTATAACTTTATAAATAATAATAATAAACACACACATTTAAGGCCAGGTTAAAGTTCTGTTTTAATCCAGCATTGACCTGAAACAATAAAATGCTTTTGCTTATCCAAAATTGGTAACAGCAATTGAAAGCCCAAGCCCAGCAAAACCCTTGGTCAGGTTAAATGGTTCCTGGATGGTCCATTCTGCTGCTCACACAGGTCAAAGCACACACAGCACCAAACTCAGCATCATCTTCTGTGCTACAGCTGCCCTGGCAGATTCAGGTGCCGACCCAAGCACTGCCACTTGTTCAAAGTCAGCACACGCCTGGCAGCAGGAAAAGAGGGCAGGCCAAGGACAGTGTGTTCCCAAAGGAGTCACCCCATGGCAGGGCAAGGAGGGGCACAACAGCAGCATTTTGCAGGTGGTGATCTCCAGCATCCACAGAGCAGCAGAGCACAGCACAGGGAGTGCTCAGTCCCCTGTCCCACTGACCAACTTCCATGGTATGCCCTGGCCAGCTGTGTTTCTGCTCCACAGACCAGTCTCACTCTGCACACAATTACTTGGTTACGTTTGTCAGGCAGACAATCTCAACCTTCTGCTAGTTTATAAAGAGGAGCACAGTGCTTTTAAAAGCATCAGCAAAGCTAATCACACACTAGTTTTCAGATTACATAAGACAACACTCCTGACACCCCCTTGACTCACCTGACAACTCCCCCAGCCTCCCCTCCCCAGCCAAGGGTTAACAAACCCAAGTGTTTGTCACCAAGGATCTGCTTGGCTGGCTCCCTCATCATAAAGTCACCAGTTCCTGGTTTTGGTTTTCCAACTAAACAGCCAGAATAACAGTCACCACTGTAACTGCATTCAGTGAGCTCATAACTTTGCATATGGTGTTTTCAATTTCTGCACAGGCAGTTGTAACAAATATGCCATGTTAGATAATGTGAGAGCCACAAGAATATTGTGTTTAGTTTAAAATAAGATTTTTAAGTAACAATTGCCACTGTCAGGGACCGCCAGTAATTGCATGAAGAACTTACCCAAGACTTCTGTGCAATGTTATTCACAGTATAAACCTGAATTTCAACTGGCCATGTAACAGCTTTAGGCACTGGGGAGTGGATACCACAAAATGTAATTCACTGCAACCTCCACTTCTCTCTTAAAAATCTACACCAACCTCAGAATCGCCTTCCCCAGTCATTTCTATACTTCCACGTATTGTGAGGAGATCAAGTGTTAAGGAAAGCAGAAGAGAAAACCAGAGGAAAAGCATGGGGCAGGAGCAGTAAATCAACTGATAATCTGCAAAACTTGGCAGCAAAGACTTGTCCCCCCCTTCTGAGCACACTTGGCTGGAAAGTCTGACCGCCAGTGCCAGCACGTCCCACTAAGCAGATCCTGTTTGCCAAAGGGAAGTGCCGGGCCACCGATCAGAGAACTATGAAAGGCGTCACTCGTGACAAGCCGAGCCTGGCAGCAGGAAGTCTTGAAGGTGGGAGTGATCCCGAACTGCTTTCGGTGGCGTGGCTGGGAGGAGACGGGCTTCCCTACGCGTTCTCCAGGTCGGAAAGCATGAACGCAACATAGAATGACCCTGCTAAACCCTAGTCTGGCCAGCCTCTAGTGACTGCTGCCTTTCAAAGCACCAGCAGCCAAAACTGTGGGAGGTGAAATAAAAACAAAACAAAAAACGCCACCCCGAATGTCTTCCTCCTGTGGCCAGGGGAAAAATTACAGCAAGCCACAATGCTGGCACCTATACTGCCACACTGGTTCCTGCTTCCAGAAATTAGAAGCTTACGAGCCCCAAAAATCATCTTTAAAGCAGATCCAGGACAATGCCTCCCGAAGGTCAGGCTGAGACATCAAGAATCAAAGAACGGTTTCGTAAGACACGCTCTCCACTAATAACTCGGTATTTCCCTTCTGATGCATATCTAATTAGCCTGGGAGCAACTGCCCTCATTATCCGCTCAGCTCCGAAACCTGCTGCCTCCATTTCAGACCTGGAGCAGGGCTGGCCTGCCCGAAAAGGCCCGCCGTATCCCCCACCGCCGCAGCACCTTTCAGCCCGTCTCAAGACCAGTTTCTACAAATGTCCGAGCCTCCCCCGCGCAGTGGCCGCGGAGCCCCAAGGGGAGGCCAGAACACGCTCGCAAACCCGAGGGCGGGACAGACAGTCACACAGGGCCTCATCCACTCGCTGCTTTCCCTGTCCGCGGGCGGAGGAGCCCCTCGGTCCGGCAGCGCCCCGAGCCCGGCTGAAGCCTTGCCCCGGCCGGCTGCGGGGAACGGCGGCCCCGCAGGAGCACGACACGGCTCCTGAGGGAGCGGAAACCAACACCGCCCTCGCAAGCGGCACAGGGGGCCGCCCCTGCCGCCCCCTCCCCGCTCCGCCTTGCCCGGCCCGCAGCCCCCCGCCTGCTCGCTCCCGAAGACCGCACAAAGGGCCGCGGGAAGGGGACACCGCCCGCCGGCCCCCCGCTTACCTCCGGCCCAGGGGGGTGTTGTTGGCCGTCCGTCGAGGCCCGCAGTACGGAGAGGGACGGCAGCAGCAGCTCCCCTAGATCCCGGCAGCGCCGCTATGAGCGGGGCGGGGGCGGCGGCGGAACTGGCCCGGCACTGCGCATGCTCCGGCGGCGGGGAAGGGGCCGGGGCTGGGGCTGGGGCTGGAGTGCGGTTGTGGCTCGATAGGGCTGCAGGCGGCTGGGGGGCGGAGGGCTCCGTACGGGGTGGCGGTGACCTCGCTCCCTTCTGGCCGCTTGTTTCACGTGGCATCATAGAATCATCAAGGTTGGAAGAGACCTTCAACATCATCCAGTCCAACCATCCACCTGGCGCTACCGCTGTAAGCACTGAACCACAGCCGCCAGCGCCAGATCCAGACGCCTCTTGAACACCTTCAGGGATGGTGACTCCATCATATCCCTGGACAACCTATTCCAGTGCCTGAACACTCTAACAGTGATTTTTAATTTATTTTTTAGGATATAATCTGAGCCTTGCCTGTCTCATTTTAAGGCCATTTCCTCTGGTCTGCTCACTGCAGGCCTGGCAGAAGAGACCAGAGCCCACCTCACCTCAGCCTCCTGTTAGGGAGCTGCAGAGAGCGATGAGGTTCCCCCCGAGCCTGCCCCTGAGATTTCTTTGTTTTTGCAGGGTCCTAGGCTCATTTGTTTGTCTTTATCAGTTCACAGGTGTTTTCTTCATGTAGGAAAAGTGAAAAAGTACCATTCTCTGCTCATTTTCCAACCTTTTTTTTCCCGCTGTAATAAAGCACGCTTCACTAAAAGCCTTGTGACTGCCTTGTTTTGTGTGTCTGCCGTAGATGGGTGAGCTGTGACACATCAGAGCCAGAGTGACTACATGATCTGTCCCACAGTCCAGCAACTGCCTGGGCCTTCTTCCACAGGCATGCATCAGAAGCAGAACTTTTATCCTGGAGAGGCTCCCCTGGAGTAACCATGATGTAAAGTGTACCAGCAACAGAGAAATCCCAAAACAAGCTTTCATAAGTGAATTACCATAATTATCCCCCATTTGCTTATTTAGAGTGTGAACTTCTCTAGCATCAATTTTTGGTCCTTCCTTCTTCATTGTGATTCTTTGCCTGTTCCCAAATCTTGTTCATCATACAGATAATTAAATGTGCTGAGTGCCCTGGAGCTTCCCTTTACCTAAGAAACCAGAGTGTTCAGTAGAGGATTTTAGCAGTGCTCCTGCACCTAGGAAGGAGGTCTGCTCCCACCTCCAGTCTCTTTCTCCTGTCCTCAGCCAGTCCCAGTAGTTGTCAAGCTCCTCTGAGGGAAAGTTTAACTCATTGCCCCAGTAGAAATCAAATCCATCAAAAAACATGAAAGGTTTTCTGCTGGTTAGTGAGCCAAACTAGCAGTAAAATGCTCTGTCAAACACAAGCATGAGCCAGAGCAAGGGAGTGTGTGGCTGGAAACAGGAGAAAGAAGGAAGAGGAAGGAGAAATGGGATTGAGAGGGGAGGTTGATTTCCTTCATTATGTCACTAACAGGCTGTTTCATCATTTGATCTGTTTACACAATCATAACCTTAGTTAAGCTAAATAGAAATTTTGTTGCAATATATATTTTTCTGTTGTTGTTGCAGTATATTTTCCAGTTCTTGATTCTCTCCAGTTGCCAGCATCTTTGGTGACCACAACAGGAGCTGGGGTAGCAGCCATAGCACTGCTGAATAGAGAGGAACAGCAACTCTTTGGCTGCTCAGGAGGTTCCTGTTTCTATGTCCAACCATCAGCCAGACCTGGAACCTTCCTGCATGCCAGCACCTGACCCAGGTGATTCAACTACTGAGGCATGCAACTACAGGTCATTAAATATATATGAAGTGAAATCTTGGGCTTAGGGTATAAGTTCACAAAAATACTGTGTTACGTGTCTTCTGGGCCAGGAGGGAGGGAGGGAATCTAGCTCTGGTTTAATAATGACAGATGATTATTGCTTCAGAAGTGCTAAGTTTTCTACATAGCCAGAAGAGATTTTAACATAAGTGCAGTGAAAGTTTTAAAACTGTGCTCAGACCAAGTGTGTAATTCTTCATCCTGCAATGAGCTCAGTGTAGTGAAGACCTGGACCCACCCTGTAGAAGTGAAGAGAACTGTAGTGTTATAGCATGGAAATTGCAGGTGTGTGATTGACAGTTTTCCAGGTCATGCAATACTGCTCGGTGCCAGTGCTGACAACTGAACGGATGTTTTCTTTTGGTTTGATGTAAAATGCTCCTCTCATTGCAAAGATCTTTCTTCTCTCCAGAAAGCTAGGTTGTTATTTGCTGTTTTCTGCATTACTTTGTGGCTTTTTGTGGTCTTTCAGATAGTCTGCTGTTATCCAGGGAGCAGCCTTTTTCGGTGGATATAAAACCTGCACTGCCAATGCACCTTCCCTGATTTTACCCACAAGACTCTAAAGGATGTTCATTTTCTTTACGATGATGTCCTAGTCCAAACACTTGGTTCGATATAGTTTATTGCTTGTTGACCATACTCTGTGTGTACTATTACAGATACATAGTCTAAGAACAAGCAAAGTCCAAGTTATGGGCAGTAGTTCTGGGACCACATCCACCCGTGGGACATCCACTTTGGTATCAAAAGCGAATCTTATCAGCCTCATCTCCCAATGTTTTGTGAAATATTGGACAGAGAAGGATTGCACCTTTTGTACTGAAAAGCTTTCTCAAAGTTATTGTTCATTTAAATATAGGAACAAACAAATATAGTAAATATAGTAATATAAATACAGTAAGCCATTTAAATATTTAAATATAGTAAAAATAGTAAATATGGTAAACCAGAAAAATAATTGCTGAAAAATGGGTATGTCTAATCTGTGCAACCAGTGCAGTTTGGTGTGTCTCGGGGTCCTCATCCTTCAAACACACAGACAAAAGACAACTCCAGCTATTGATCTAGTCTTGTTTCTTTCCCAGGGCAACCAAATTTTGGAAGGGGTGGCACATGCCTCAGTCACTGTGACATGAACTGAGCACCTGGGACAAGGGAAATACTTCTGTGTCCTGGAGTTTGGAGGGGAGCAGAAGAAGGGCCAGGCCATATCTTTCTAGAACTCCACTGAGACTGGGAAGTTCTAAGGAGTCAGAGGTGAATTGCCCAAATCAATGGCTCTAGATTAGTTCTTGAGGTATGTGCATCTGTTGTTTGAAAGAAGTGGAACAAATGGCCAAGTTATTAGACTTTGCTTGTTGAAATTAGAATACCCGTGGGCAAGTGTGATAATTTTCCATTGTCAATGTACTGTTTGTGGGTTTTTTACTGGTCTAGTTCCAACTTTCAAAGAATAATAGAAACTACCTACTGATCAGTATCAGTCTCAGCTGTTGCAAAAATCTTAATAAAATAATACATAATTATTACTGAAAAATTCACATTTCTCTTTTGAAGCTGAAAACAGGTTGTGCTTTTGTTTGTAAGGAAGCTCTCCACCCATTCAACAATGACACATTATTAGTGGCCTTTCAAAATATGTACAAATCGTGCAAGATAGCACCCTGTCAGCACTGGAAACAGAATAACTGTATTAAGGTGGTTCCATACTGGGGTATTTATGAGGGAGTTATTGGGTCCAGCTCTAAGCCAGGTGCAAGGAGTGTCCAGATGTGTTGTTCTGTATTTCTAGAACAAACCTGCCCCAAACCAGCCTAAGTAATTGTGGGGCTGCATTGCACTGAGCTGTGCCTCTAGACTAGAATTTTTGTACTTTCCAAATAGAAACAAGGATTTCAACATAAACCCCTGTTATGGAGAAGAGATTACATTACAGGAGCTTTGCCCCAGTAAGGTACTTAATATTCGAAACTGCTGGGTCATTTTGTTCCTCATTCCCTGTTCATATTTTTTTTGGTCTTGCCTTTTAAGGGCATTATAACATATTACTTTCACTGTGCCCTCCTCAGCCCATGGGATGGATGGCGCTCAGTGAATGATTTTCCACTGTTCAGTTGGCAATTTCATGCCTGATTTCCTGTCTACTATTCAAACTCCACTCTAAAGATGGAAATACTAATGTCGTCACCATCCTTTTTAAGTAACACTCTAATGTCTGAGTGCTGTGCAAACAGTTGCTCATTTATTTTCTATCCTGATTCCTGGGATAGGGACAAGGAATTCAGGCACTCAAGTTGAATATGCTCATAATGTATTATTGTGAGCTCCCAGTTCTACTGGGACTCCTGTCTCATGTTTGTGGCAATACAGGAGATATTTTGTTAAATCCCAACTTCCTGATTTCACTCCCGGTAGTGCGTGCCCAACACTTCTGCAGATTAGACCTAGAGCTTCTGTGGGGCAAACAGAAAATGAGCAAAGCACAGGAACTGCTTGTGGAGAGCCTGGAGAAAGGAGTTATTTGACATTGCAGGTGAGCTCTGGGGCAGAGGTGAGAGCAGCATTCAACTCCACAGCCAGACAGTCCAGGGCATGAGCAATAAGATGTTCTTCTCTCCTCACTCATTAGACACCTTTCAGCCTTTGCAACAGATGAAGAGGTCCTGCAGACAGCAGGCTCCTTTGTGCATGACCTTGAACCAGTCCTAGGAGACAGGAGACAGGAAAGAGAGCCAAGGAAGAGGTGGATTTGAGCTCTACACAGGCAGCCAGGAGGAGTGACTGTGTTCTTCCTGTGCCTAAACCAAAGGCAGAATTTTGCTGGAAAGGACTCAAACAACCCGAACAGTTCCTTCCTACCTCTGATGTACATGATTCATGGATTAAAAATCTATATTCTTAGTTTTCATATTGTAAAGACTAGGTAGGCATAGCAGAAATAAGGTGTATATTTCACAGTAGCAGTAATTTTTTCTGTTTAACTGTTTCCCTGAGGATTCAGTGTCTTCTTCTTTCTCCTGTGATCTCTAGCATTTTATACATTCATGTTAGATACATTCTGTTTCAAGCTGAGGTTGTAATCTAATTTAGGTGATGTTCCATAATCTAGATGAAGCATGAAGTCAGACAAAAGGACAGATCTCTCCGCCCTCAAAATCATAGAATCACAGGAGGCTTTGGGTAGGAAGGGAAGATCATATCATTCCAAACTCCTGCCATAGGCAGGGACACCTTCCACTGGACCAGCTTTCTCAAACCTGTCCCAGGCACAATTGTTTGTAGCAAGTACAGAAGGAGGAATCATGAGCTCTGATGCCTCAATGGGAGCCTGGCTGTTTGTCTTAAAATGCCACCAAGGATAAATGTGAGCAGACTCTGGGATGGGGTGGTGAGACAGAGGTGGACACTCCTCTTGCTCCGCTCTGGCTGCTAGGGCTGTAACCTCTGGCAGGAGAGGCAAAGGAGAGCTGAGGCCAACAGCAGCTGCTTCAGCAAGGCTCGTTAGTGGCACCTGTTGGAGAATTGTGGTACCCTCGAGATAAATTAAATACACCCTTGTGCTTAAAATGGGTTGCAAACAATGCAGTTCTACGTGGAATCTGCAAAGATGCATCACAAACAGATTCCTTATATACACAGCACCAAATCCAAGAGTATTTGCATGGGGCACCTCAGTCTGTGAATCCACCCCTCACCCAGCTCTGCTGCCCAGAGTTTGCCATGAGCTTGGCTCCCTGAGCACCCTCATTTCAGGATGGCTGCAAGACAAAGCTGAGACTGTTTCTTATCTCATCACCAAGGGAAACTTTGCTCCCTTGGAAGGAGTCTGTTCTGTCTCCGGCATTCCTGCTTCCAGCCAGTTTAACCCCTCCTTGCTTCAATGCCAGATCATTCCTCAGTCACAAATTACCACCACTGAACATTTATAATTAGAATTTCCCTTTTGTACCTGTCACCTCTGGAAGTCTTTTGACCGAGCTAAAACCTTTGGGGGAGACTGTCATGGGAACTTGAATTGCTGTGAGCAATCAGAAGATGGCTCATCCAAAGGCATGTGTTAGTGTTGGCACAGTGCCCTTGCTTTTCTGGGGAGCTGTCTCCACGCTGACTCAGCAAGTCAAATGCTTCCTGTAGCTCAGGAGTGGTTTTTGGCAGTCTGCCACCGTATTTCTAACCATACCAAACCTGTTTAACTTATGAGATCAGTCTCGAGCTATATAGTTACTGGAGAACCAGTGTTTGACTGTTTGTTAAGAAAAGCAGTAAATTGTCCCCATTCGTAAACTTATCAGCTGTTTAAATGCTTCTGTCTTTTACCTTGTGTTTTGTCTTTATCTTCTTGTTCTCTGCAACATCTACCTGTCATCCCTCATCCATCAGTTTTCCCTTCCTCTGTTACCATGTTCTTCTTGTGTTTTTCTGTTTTCATTTTTGTCTTTCTACTTGTAGTTTGTGTTTTCAACTGCAAAGCAAAGCCATAAGAGATAGATCTCTGATCTTTGCCTATTTAAGTAAAATAATATAGAAACACATAGAAAGAAATAGGTAAAATGCAATATTACAGCAATTCTGATAGTGGAAATTTAATATTACTTGTTAAACAGAGCACAGAGAGATTTTTTTTTTCAAATTAACCATTTTCATTCAGTTGCAATTCAATTTTCCCAGGCCAGAAAACCAATTCACGTGCAAAACCAGCAGGCTGTGCTTTGGACAGTTTATGTAGTACCATATTCATATCTTTTTATTCTAATCTGGACAGTTGAACAGCCTAACACTTTGAAGTTGGTTTCATATTATATCTATTACACCATCATGCCTTGTTTTTCTTTTTTTTTTTCACAATGGAGACATTGTTCACACCACAGTTCCCTTTCTCAAAAAGAAAAAAAAAAAAGAAAAAAGAAAAAGAAAATTAAGAAAGCTTTGGCTGCATAGAGTTATGATCATGAAGAGGAATGTATTACAGAAAAGAATTGAAGTGATGACTGTCAGATTTCTGCTGCAGTATAGAAAGGTACTCAGTTTTCTATTCTTAGCTTGTATCATCCAAGAAATATTGTATTATAAAAAGTAGAATACAGATATAGGAAAAAAATTTAAGTAAGTCTAGTAGTAGAAGGATGTGTGTTTTCCCTTGGAAGAGTAAAATGTGGCTCATTTGCATAATTGTGTACTCCACACTTCATCTTCTTAATATTTTGCGGAGTCCAGTGAAGCTCAGATCTCCATTAAAAGATATATTTATATGCAACCATTTTTGGCAAAATTTTCCTTACCTAGGCAACAGGCTTTCAGAAATCCACCAGAGATGCTCTCAGAGAATGATTCCTGTGTTCATGTGTAGATCCAAGGGAAAAGTAAAAAGATTCTGAAACCAGAGAAAAACTGTCCAAGGAAAGCTGTGGTGATAAGCCCCAGCATTTTCAGGCTGTGGATCCTCTCCAGCTGTGTTGTTAATCCAGCTTCTCCATTTTCTCCAGCTTTCTGGAGATTTCTCCAATCCCAAAGTGGCCTGATAGCTGCTGAAGTCCCTGGTGGTTTCCAACTCCTGTCAGCCTCTGTCTCCAGATCTGCAGTGGCCATAGCTGAGAGAAAGAGTCCCCCCTGTGACTACAGGTGCCAAGCTGGTTCCCAGCCAGAATGTCATCTTGGCAGTAAGGTGGTGGACCTTTTAATTTCCTTTCGCACTGGAGTGATGGAGGTTGTCCCTGCCCCCATGAGTGCTTCAGGAGCAAAAGGAGCACGAAGCCAACCCCACAGCAACCTGATTTGAGATTTGCCAAAGTGGCACAGATCCAGACTGCAGGACCAGAGTGATACCAGCACTTGCACAGAGAAGATGGAAATAGCTGTAAACAATAGAGTGGTTCTTAAGATGCCACCCCTCTTACAGAATAGGTACAGGTGTCACTGGCCTGTTACAATCCTGTTACGAACAGAAATGCAAAGCAAACTTTCCACAAATCATCTCTTACAATGCTTTCGTTTGCATTTGGTGAGGCAGAATTGGACTTAAAAAAGGGCATTTTTTAATTTTAGATCAATGTAAACTTTTGCAATATAGGAGGACATTTAATCTGTTCTGCTGGTGGTCATTTAGCCCATTGAGCCAGAGAGCTAGTGTGAAGATAAAAAAAAAAGAGTGGACATCAGGTCTTCAGCAGCATTCAGCTCTACACATCCATTCCTATTGTCTCATGCCCCTTGCTACTGCTGACTTCAACTTGGATGTATGGGCACCTTCCAATACCTGAATCTCCGTGGCTTCTAAATGCAGATGTAAAGTGAACTGTGATTGTGATGAAGGAGGGGACATGAATTAAGCACTAAACTTAATGGATGCCTAATTCAGGCAATGAATCATATAATCATAAAATGGTTTGGATTGGAAATGAACCTTATAGAACATTGGGTTACAACCATCCTGCCATGGGCAGGAACATTTGCCACTGGGTTACTCAGAGCTCCATCCATCCTGTCTTGAATACTTCCAGGGATGGAGAGTCCACAGCTTTTCTGGGAAACCTGTTCCAGTTCCTCACCATCCTCACAGTAAAGAATTTCTTCCTCAAATTGAATCTAAATTTACCTTTTTTAATTTTAAAACCATTACCCCTTTTCTGATCACTACATGTTTGTGCAAAAAGTCACTCTCCATACCATACTTCTTGTAAACCTCCTTTATGTACTGGAAGGCTGATAGCAAAATAGCAGCTAGTAAGCTACAGAGCAGTGCACCTGTTTAAAAGGAAAGGAGGGAGGAAGGAAGGAAGGAAGGAAAAGAAAAAGAAAAAATGAAAAAGAAGAGAAAGAAAAAGAGGAATAGGAAGCAAAGTGAGGCAGATGGTGTGGTTACATTCCCTGCTCCATCTGCTGGAGCAGCCCAGAACAACCTGCCGTGTTCACCCAAACAATTGGTTGCAGCTGTCTTCTCAGGGCTTGTTACCTAACTACTTTTCTTCAAATAACTATTTGGTAGCAGTGAGCTGGATCATTTTTGCAATCACATCTGAGATTTGATTTTTCCCTGATCAGTGTTTTGAGCACCTGCAATTGGGTGTTTAGGATGTAATAGGATAATATAGAAGCTTGTGTTTTGTTATGAAATTATACGATGCAACTCAACTCCAGAGTTAAAAAAGCTTTAATAAGATGCAATTTGCTGCACTGGGTGAGTGGTAATAACTCCTCATGGTTTATTTTATAGCCATTTCCTTTTCCTTCTTGGGTTCCCATATCAGTTCTCTTTTGTCTCCACTTTCATAATTGCTCTCTTTACAGTTTCTCTTCTGCAATACTTAGAAAAAATAACTTTCATAAATTGTAATATTCTCAATTGTTACTTTAATAATAAGTTTAATAGTTCTCTTTTTTACAGTTTTAAGGAAACTGGTCATGATGGAATGCAATGTATTGTTAAAATATTTTCCTTCAAGTAAAGGATGGTATTTCTTATTGAGGTTTACTTTCTAATGCTTGATATTAAAGGGAGGATAGTGGCATTGGAAATCCCAGGTTTGATAGGAAGGTTCCCAAATTTTAAATTGACATTCCTAAAGAACAAAGAAAATCCCAGATAGAAAATGAACTGATATGGTGCAAGTAGATCAAGTTCATTATCTGATGTATAAGCACATTCAGAGGATACTCTGAGATAAATATGGAAATATTAACTGGGTCATTAGAGGAAATATCTGTGCCTACTATTATTTAAATGCTATGGGGCAATTGTCCTGAAACAGTATGCAAATAAACCTAGATCCCAAGCCTGTCCAATTTTATAACCCATCAGTGTTGATTATCCTAATGTAAGTACAAGGCATTGTCTATGCAGAGCACTTCATCATGAAAAAAAAGAAAGGGTTGAATATATCACAATGATATCAGATTACGAAAAAGTTTTACTTCAACAATCTGCATACAATCTATAGAAAAAAGGCTATGATGATGGTGATGATGATGGTGAGGGTGATGATGCTGATGATGGTGATGATGGCATTTGGGGTTTTTTGGTTTCTTTTTTTAAATTTTTTTTAAGGAAATATGAGCACACTATTTTCTTGGAGTCAGATGACTCACAAATTCTGAGTATAATATAGGCAAAATCTGCCCTTTCAACAGCCATGAGAGTTGTTAAAATAGAGCTGCGGAGGGATACTGTAATAGTGTGAATTTATTTTAGATTGTGTAGATCATTAAATAATTGAACAATGGCATTATTCTTTACAGCATCTCTAAAATAATTTCAGTCATATTCTTTTAGGTGGTCCATTATAATTTAGGTATACAAGACTTTCTCCTATTCCACTGACCCAGGAAACCCAGGCAAAATGTGAATCCAGCTAGGGATCTGTTGTATCTATTTCTGGAATTACAGTCTCTCTGGGGAAGATACTACATTTCTGGCATGATCACTTGGTAACAGCTGCTGGTTTATAAAGGCAGGCAGGGCAATGTTGTGCCATGGTGTGTCAGGTCTGTTGTTGTGAGGGGACACGGCAGCCAGTGTTCTCCTCCCTGTGCCTTCAGTGTTGATGATGCCTTTCCGTTTGCAGACATATGATGGCTGTGCCAAGTCAACACTGATGCTGCACAAGGACCTTCAATTTCTGGACTGTCCCCACAGTACAGAATCCTGTGTCGACAGCCATCATTCCTCTCTAAAAATACATGTTTCTTGTGGCTGGTGAGGAGTAAATGTTCTGTTGAACATTTTCAGTGACCCCAGAAAAGACAAGTTTTCAGCTTGGCTCTCAGAAACCTCAGTGATCTTACCCAGCAAGTCTCCATATCTTCGTGAAAGTGATACTTATTGTAAATACAAAGAAAAATACATATGTACATAGAAGTAACACCATTTTTGTTGTATAGAAATGAGAAACAAATCTGAACTCACAGAGTTCAGTGGCCGCTGTAGAACACAAGACACAAAAGCCACACAAGCAGGTTTACCGGTAGGTGGTGACATATTATTTGTTAGCTATTTTCTGGCTGCAAAGGCTCTGAGCTACAAGCAGCTTCACTGTGCTACTTCTTGTTTAAGCTTTCCATTCATATTGCTCCATATTTCCTGAGATGTCTTTTGCATGTTTCACAGCTGCAGAAGTGTTTCATAGCCGCAATTGTATCTTCTGGCTGTAGCATGTCGTGTCAGCCTACTCCTGTTCCGTGAACTGCAGGGCTGCCTTCTCACTGCTGAGCAAAATGCTTGGTTTGTGTAGTTTCAGGGCTTTTGGTCTGTTGATGAAGGAAAATAACCCAGTTCTCACAACACATGCATGAGGAAAAAAGTCAATCCTTTCTTTGTAGCATGTATGTCTTATTTACTTCCAGTAAATAAACAAGTTTTGTAGCTAGCTGTGTGGAAATCTGCTATTTACTGCCAAATGTAATCAGCAGCCTCTACTAAGTCCATCATACCCTTCTGTGCATCAGTGCTCTTAGGTTATAAAGCCTTCAGTAACCCTGGAAAAAATTATTCCCCTCAGCATGGTCTATCTGTTATTTATTATTAATTTAAATACCATGTGTGGGTAATGAAAGCCATAGAGGTACAGCATATGAGATGAAACTTAGGTTTGGATAGTTAATAAGTTGTTTTAGAGCAGCAGGAGAAAACAAGCCCTAAGGCTTCTCTTAGGCTTCAGGAATCACCACAGAAGTGAGCTGGGCCTGTTTGTTTTGTAGGAAGAGTATTAGCTCCATGGAGGCCACAACCCAATTTACTTCACTGGCTGGAGCAGAGGTGATAGATAAGAGTGCTCCTGGCAGCTTTGCCCACAGCCAGTGGGTGTATCTGGGTGAAAAGTGTCTTGGTGCCCTTTGTGGGAAAGTGGTGCAATGTAACCGTGCATCAGTCTCGACACAATTCCTGGCCCTGAAGACACGAGTAGCCCTCGTGAGGACACAGCTGCCCTTGAAGCTGGTGTGGGCAGCCAGGCTGGGCTGGAGGTGGCTGCTAAATGCACTGTACTGGGCAAAGTGTCAGCACATGCTCTTGCCTGCATCCATGTGCTCTTGAGCTGCCCTTTCTCAACTGGCTCTAGCTCAGTGTGCACTAGGACTTAAACAAAATGTCAAATTACAGTTCTTGGAAGGTTTTGAAATTTCTAACTACTATTTGATATATTGCTGAGTTCTTGATGAACACCCATATTCAAACCTGCAGTGACAAAGGCTTATACATTGAAACATATGCAGTGCTTTATTCCTGATGGTGACGCTGGCCTGAGATGAGTCTTGAGCCCAAGTCGTGTTAGTTTTTCACATTAATATTCTTCTTACCCTTTACACAAGGAAGGAGGTTACTTCACGAAACTCAGGCAAAACAAGTCAGTATGTTTTTTCTGACTGCACTTATAATTCCTGTGGGTCACTCTCTTGGGCTCAGGCTAGAAACCCAAGCTCATACACAATGTACAATGTGCTGCAGAAAATGTAATATCTGTTAATCAGTGGGACCACATGGTGCTTTCAATCCTTGCTGTACAGGCTGGTGGCAACTGCCTGAGCTTTGGTGGTGGGAAATGGTGTGTTTGTCTGAAGAACACTGAAATACCACACTCAGAACATCAGGGCACTCTACTCGTGCTGCTGAAAAATCAGGAAGGCCTAATGCCCACTAATATAAATGGAAGGAGATTCACACTTGTCATCTGCTTAATTTGGGGGAGGATCTGTGGCAGGCAAGACTCCTGCTTGCCTTTATCACAAGGACATCTGTCACAGGATGCAAACTGTTATAGTAACAGGGTGGCTTTAGGACTGTAGATTGGCCTATTTAAGAGTTTCCTGAAAGAAAAAGTAATTATTTAAGGTAAGTTGCCAAGCAGGTCCTGTGCTCTGCCTACACCCGGTTATACATTTAGTACTATTATATTTGTACAAAGCAGGAAGTGAAAGAAGGTGGGCAGCTTTAGAGAAGTTTCTGCTTCTGTTTGCTGGCAGCAGTATGCCATTTATAAATGATATCATCACACTGCAGTACAACAACCCCAAAGCACGAGAGGAAGAGGCAAGTGTGCCTGGCAGCTCTACCTAGTGCAACACAAGATATGATGAGGAGACACAGGCAGCTGTTGCTGGTTAAATGTTATTCCTGTGTGTTGGACACAAAACTGACAATAACTTCTGACTTTGTTTTTCAGTGTCGTTTGGACAATACATGCAAAAAAAATTAGACACCAATATAATAAAATCATTATTCTTGCTTAGGATGAAGAAGTCATAGGATGAAGTCAAAGATGACACCCAGAACTGAAATTTTACGTAATGCAAACAAGCAGGAAATGGGATAGCAAGGTTTTTATAAAGCAATTATATAATAAAAAGCTAAATTCAGCTGATGAAAAAGCAATCTTTATAGGAAAATAAATTAAACACCTGTGCTTAAATGAAAATGGGATAGGGGACTGGAGCTGACATACAAAAGTAGTTGACTTTTAGAGTAAGTAAGGGCAAACCTTGATGCTGTAAATAAGGTGTTTTTCTTTAGTATAATAACTTAAGAATTGCCTCAAATGTAATGGCATGTGCACTACTCCATGCCTCACTGCCTGCCCTGGTTTGAAGCCAGGACAATATTCTCACCTGCCAGATTTTCATGTCAGTGCCTTCAGTGTAGTGTTCAATTGCAACAGCAAGATGTCCACATATTAACTGATTTATCTCACAGCTCTAGGGACATCAACAAAAACTGGTACAAAAGTGAGCCTGAAAAACTCTTCAGTTCCTCTCTTAGAAATGTGTTAGGCCTTGAATGACTAATGAAATATCCCTATACCTGAGCTGCCTCCTTGATGACTTGATGCCAGGTCTAGGAGCAAGCCAAAGTTAGAATTGTCGCAAGTTGACAACAGAAAGGAGAAAAGGTTTAGTGGGAAGACAAAAGGTGACCCAAGGACAATGAAAAAAAGCTCCAAACCAGCGTGGTTGTCTAGATCTACTTTCTTCTCTTTCTTCTGTGATTCATTCTATGATTCTGTGAAAGGCCATTTTTTCTCTTTGTTGTTAGAGGAAGTAAGTCCACCTCCGCAGCCATCCCTTTGCCCAACAGCTGAACCCCGCCGTTCCCTCTTGCAGTGGCACACCAGAACCAGGGCAGTGCACAAGGAGAAGGGAGGGGGAACAGGCTGGCAGCTGAAGGACAGCACGGACTGCAGACACCAGTTAGTGCAGTCTGAATCTCCTGGACACCGGTCAGTAGCCATTTCATATGTTGCTAAACTTGAACTATAAACTGCAAATGGTGAATCTGCAGGATTAATCAAAATACACCTGACTAACCTTCAGATTATCTACTATTACAGCTATTTGGTTACTTTGGAACTGCTACTGCTACGTGACATAAGCTCAAGGCCAGGTCTGCAACTGTCTACATCAGTCCACTGAAGCTCTCTGCAGAAAGGTACCAGAACAGAGAGAGAACAAGCTCTCTCCAGAAATGGTTAATCAATAGCTTGCTAGCTTGACTCAATGCCATTGGATACAGTGGTGCATCCACTGTATATAAATTGTGACCTGTCTTCTGTTTCATTCTCAGTCACCTCTCCTGCCATCCTGGTAGTTAACCATTCTCCACTTGGAAGCTTTTGGGCTTTAGCAGAAATGTTCCTAGCATCCTGGCTCTGGGGAACGGCAGTAATACTTTGTTGTGTGTCTTGGTTACTTCTAGGGAGGAGGAGAAGGTAAGGAACTTATTTGTAAAAGCATCTCAGTGTACCTAGCCTTTATTTGTGTCAAATATCCTGTGCACATCACTAAGAATCTGTAGTCTTAAGAGTGTCAGATGGACATAAGCAGGATAGCAGAAAAAATGCTGTAGTTTGGTCTTTTGAGAGATTTATGTTCCAATATAATTTTTTATGTATGAACTTTGCAATAATAGAGAAGTGATGCCTAGAGGTAGCTGTAGATACAAATCTATGCATAAGTGAGGTAATTAAAATATGAATATGGATGTTCTGATTTCCTAAAGTTCTGGGCTATAGTTTCACCTGTATTGTAATCACAGTTAATACCTACTTACATGTAATTGTAGTTTGGATGTAATACCTACTTACAAATATTTTCATATTATTTCATATCTAGTAACACAGTTTAATACAGGTAATATTTATGTACCTTGCTATTTGGAATACATATTCCTTGAAAGCATTTATCCTACTGGCACATTTGCATAAGGACCAAGTAATTTGCTTAGCTATTCTTATTTTTTATTTTCAGCAGTCATTTTCTTGTTTTATTTTAAAAGGTTTAATTGAAAGAGGGTGAAAATAATTAATTTACTAGAAAAGTTGAAGTATTATATGAAAGTTACTTTAGCAGTCATGATGTCCTTATACAGAAATGTTTTCTACTCAGAAAAGAAAATCATTTAAGCATATGCTTCACTTTAAGTATCTGCTTAATTTAAAGCATGTCCTTCATGACACTTTGTCCAAAAGACTAGCTCTTATGCTTACCGAGTATCATAGCAAAATTTCCATATTTTTAGAAAGATCTGGTCCATTAATGGGATATGCCAACAATAACAACCTTTCTATACTAAAAAGTTACTTTGTTAGATATTCAAATGAAATTGTGGATACAATTTCCTAAAAATGTATCAGACAATATTAGTATGATGGATTATTTATTAATGTGACAATTGCATAACAGCATTTTAGCTAATGTCAATAATTTTGCATTTGAACAGGTGAAAAATTTACTTCTGTTCTAATGAAAAGAAAGATGACATAATCAAACTGTGGTTTTTTATGTCTATTAAAAGTTAAAGTTGTTCTTTCTTACATAGCCTAATGCTTAAAGGGGAGAAAATTATATGTAAATAAACTATTTACTGGGGATTTTTTTCATTTTTTTCACATTACACAAAGCCTAGCATCAGTGTTTCACATACCTGGTAGCCCTGGAGAAGAAGTCTTTATTTATAATTTTAAATTCAGCTTTTGCTTGTGTTTTGTAGGCGACAAGGTGAGCCACCACTTGAAAATGGGTTCCTTCCATACCTGGGCTGTGCCTTGAAGTTTGGTGCCAATCCCCTTGAATTCCTCAGAGAAAAGCAGAAGAAGCATGGCCACATCTTCACTTGCCATGTAGCAGGGAAATACATTCATTTCCTCACTGATCCTTTTTCATACCATGCATTGATGCGCCAGGGAAAACACCTGGACTGGAAAAAGTTCCATTTTGCCACTTCTGCCAAGGTACTGCTGATTTTTAATATCTGAAGTGCAAAGTATCTGCTGACATACCCAATTAATCCCTATGAACATAACTATGCCTTTGAAATAGGATTGGTTTCACATTTCTGCCCTTTTACTGGTTTAAAATATTGGGGTCTTTTTTTCCTTCTCCTTAATGGAAAGGAAATTTGCAGTGATTTGGATTGTTGTAAGACTGTACATAATTTTATTACAGTATTATCCTTCCCTCTAGTGAGCTATGAAGTTATGCTTTGGCTTTCATTTCTGTTAGACTTTATCATCAAGGTTATGACAGGCCTTACTTATCATGCATACATTTTATTTTGTGACAGGCTTTTGGGCATGGTAGCATTGACCCAGCAGAGGGAAACACCACTGAAAATTTTCATCAGACTTTCATCAGAACCCTTCAAGGCAATGCTCTAGATGCCCTCATTGAAGCAATGATGGAAAACCTACAGTATGTCATGCTGCAATCAAGAACACCTAAGCTTCAGTCTGATACCTGGGTGACAGAAGGACTTTATACATTCTGTTGCCAGGTGATGTTTGAGTCTGGCTTTTTAACACTTTTTGGTAAAGAATTTCATTCAAATAATGATAAAAACCTATCATCAAAGCAGGAAACTGAGAGAGCTCATATCCTAAATGCCCTTGAAAACTTCAAGGAATTCGATAAGATTTTCCCAGCCCTTGTGGCAGGGCTGCCTATCCACCTCTTCAAGAGTGCCCACAGTGCACGTGAGAAGCTGGGAGAAGCACTCCTGCACAAGAACCTTGTGAAAAGGGACAACCTCTCTGAGCTTGTCACACTCCGCATGTTCCTGAATGACACCCTGTCAACCTTCGATGACATGGAGAAAGCAAAGACCCACGTGGCAGTGCTCTGGGCCTCTCAGGCTAACACCATTCCTGCCACTTTTTGGACCTTGTTCTACCTTCTCAAGTAAGTCCCAATGCTTCTTGCTCCCAAACAAGAAAAATGTTTATCTTACAGGAAGCAATTCATTAATACAGGCCAATTCCCCTGCTTGATACCTCATCAGTGATTAAAAACTTAGTGTTTGCAAGAGAAGTGGTATGTTGTTCTGGACTTCCATAGAAAAGCCCTTCACTCATCTGAGAACAAGTAATTGTAGCACAGAGCACTTCTGTAGAAGTTTGGGTTTGTTTTAAGAAACAACACTCCAGGGCAATGCTACACTTTGTCAAGAAAGCTTTGGAGTAAATCTATATGATATCACATTAAAAGTACTAGTTGCAATCAAAACATTAATTGTATTAAAAGCTAGAAATATAACTAGACATTTTTGGACCATCTCACTGGAGCAGGCAAAATGAGGTTTAACTTCATAATTGTTTTCACAAATATTTAATAGAAAATAGTTTGTTGATAGATCCCACTGAAGCTCTACTCTAGACTGCACCTGCTGAACCTGTAACTCATGAGACAAGTACACAGTTCAGATAACACTATTAAATGTCCATTTTAGAGAGGGCCTTTGTGGATTATCTGGCTCAGCTTTAACTCTGAAGTATGTGTCTAAATTCCTAATGCTTTTATGTATCAGCCTCATATCTGCTTGCCAATGCTAATTTTTGGGGTTATTTAGTGATTTTTGCTCCAAAAATGAATTTGCTTTAGATTTTCTGGACTTGGACTCTTTTAAAACCCTGATTGTGCCTTCATCAATACACTATTGCACCCTCTTTTATTGTCTCTATATATTTCACAGTAGCTCATATATTCCATGTCTGAAAGAAAGGCTGGACAGTGAAGGATACTGTGTGGGCTCTCAGTATTAGGAAGGCTGTTTTCAGCTAGGCAGAATCACATCAGCCAGAATAAATGATGTTATAAAACTGATCTATAAGCCTGTTCCTAAACTTTCTACCTGCAGTGGGGCTATATTCTAATCTACAACTGGCTGTTTTATTTCTTGTACTTGGCATTGCTTTTTAGTGACAGTGCTGTTTATTACCTGAATTAGGCACATCAGTTCTTCCCACTTGTCATTGGAGACAAAATCAAATGCTTTCTTTTTTTTTCTTTGAAGTTATCATTCCTTTGCCAAGACATGAAAAAGTGAAACTGCAGCATTTTGTTGCAACGTTTTCATTTTAGAAGGTTGTACTTGTCAGCCAACAAAATAAATTTTAGTCAGGAAGAAAGTTAATAGCAAAACCTCTTCTTAAAGAATTCTTCAGTTTAAAATTATGTTATACCTTTGCTCTTTTGATCTTAGGAGTCCGGAAGCAATGAGGGCTGCTACCAAAGAAGTGCAAAGTGTTTTGGAAAGTGCTGAAGAGAGTATCAGCTTAGATGGCAAACATATTTCCTTGAACCGAAAACAGCTGGATAATATGCCAATACTAGGTATGATTATTTTATGCAGGAGTACCAGAAATCCCACTACAGTTTCCATAGTCTTCTATTTGTTACCATGTAAATGCTTGCTATGAAATTCCTATGGAATTAGTAAAGAAACAGTAGAACAGGAATCTATATGTTCCTTAGCAATGGCCAACACAACCAGGCTTCCCAGTGTCCCAGGTTGTACCAAGAGTATCAAAATTCATATGAACAGCACTTTTTCATGGGTAATGGCATATCTCAATAATCCTGCACAGCTACATAACCTGGACCCATGGATAATTCTGAACAATATTTTGTTTGGTTATGTCTTTAAATCAAATAAAAAGGTATTGCCAAAACTTAAATCCCAAATCTTACCCCACGAAGCAATATTTTCTAATACCATTACTTCTATTTCCTCTTAATATTTTTCAAATTATAAGCACATTTTTCAGAAGTTGCAGAGTTTTGATAATGTTGCCTTTTAACTACTGTTACTTTAAAAAAGAAGTCACCCTATATTGAAACAAAAAAAAAACCCACATAACTCTTTTTCTGAGTATGGGTTTCTATACAGGACCTCTTAAAGCCTCAGAAAACACTGCTCAATGTGCTGGTTTTTTTTCTTGTTATATTTTCAGTTTTCACTAGTTTGGTCTTTATCTCAGAGTGACAATATGTCTCACTTTTGAACATTTTGTTTCATCAACTATAAGCATTTTTCTAGGGGAGAGCAGATTAGGCTCTCAGTGGTAGCTGCAATAGGGATAGAAATGCTAAAAAGAAATGAGAAGGATACTTTCTTAGGCATTTAGAAAGTTAATATTAAAATATTTCTTCTAATAAATTTAGGGTTTTATGATGGGTCTGAAATAGTTCAATATGCATGATGTGCCCCCAGGATGTGAATACCCTGTTTCCAAGGCAATCATTCCTTGTCCTCTCCCAACAGACAGCATCATCAAGGAGGCGATGAGGCTCTCGAGTGCATCCATGACTTTCCGAGTGGCCAAGGAGGATTTCACTTTGCACTTAGAGAATGATTTCTACAACATTCGCAAAGATGATGTTGTAGCTCTTTATCCTCAACTGCTGCATTTTGATCCAGAAATCTATGCTGATCCCTTGGTAAGTAGATTTTTCTTTTTCCAAATTGCATTAAACTTGGCCCTCTGGCAGAAGTTAACAGGCATTTATCAGGGTGCCCCACGGCTGGTTTTCTGTTGTACCCCAGACAGTCTGTTCTTACGCCTAAACATGTAATGATAGGCAAGAAAAGGAATAAAGTCAGAGCAAGCACTCTTTGCAAAACATGTTTTAGTGTAACCAAAAAGTGTGCTACCAGCCCCAGACACCCTTATACTTACTGCCTTCCTCAGTGAGGGAAGATCACCGTTGTGGGAGTCTTTGAAGAAGGATAAGGATAATAGTTTCCCAAAGGCACAGAATTAGAAGTTTTCCAATTCTTTTTCTGCTACATGAACAAGGATGCAGGGTTCAGTCCTTATTTTCAGAAGTCAGGAAAGAAAAGGAGAGATATCAGCAAAGAACCTGGGATCATGTCCCACATAAGAGAACTCAGAGGCTACTCTTTCTAAAGCAGCACCATGGGGCCTGGTGCTACTCTATGATGCTTATTGCTGGAGGCATCTCTTTCCCAGCCTGCCTGTTGTGTCTTACCAGCTTCATCTGGTTTTAGAGGTATTCAAATATCAAGGAACTCTTTGTGTGTTTATTGCAGACATTCAAATATGATCGCTTTCTGAATGAAAAGGGAGAGGAGAAGACTGACTTCTACCGGAACGGTCGGAAGCTGAAGTATTACTACATGCCTTTTGGGACAGGCATAGCAAAGTGCCCTGGCAGGTTATTTGCTGTCCATGAGATTAAACAATTTTTGGCTCTGATTCTTTCATATTTTGAGATAGAGCTTGTGGACAGTAATGTGAAATGTCCCTCTCTAGATCAATCCCGTGCAGGACTGGGTATTCTGCAGCCATCCAATGACATTGATTTCAGGTACAGGCTGAAATGCTTATGAATATATATTTTGTATTATGCATATAGACTATGTACTAATAGTACATAAATACACTGTATATACTAATAGTACTAAATACACCGTATAACATATATTTTATATACATTTTATGTATATATGCAAATGAAATGCTTCAAGTCTTGGTGAAAATCTGTATGAAGATGCTAACTCACCATTTTAATGAAAAATATGCACCAGTGTGGTACCAGCATGCAGTGGGTTTAATGCACTCTTTAGATGCAAATGTCTCCCTTTTTACCGAGCATTTTGAAAGGCAAGTTAAGATTTTCAGTTGTGTGTGTACAGCAGCAGGTTTTTTCTGTCAGCAAATACCTTCCCAGAGTTAGAATTTCATCAGCTAATTCATAATAGTTTCAAAATTTAACTACAGTTAAAACATATTCTTTACTACAATTGAAATGTTGGGGGGGGGGCAGGGGGGGTTCTTCCCACAGGTGAAATAAAGTTTTTGTTGTATAAAGGCAGATTCACACTGGGGAGGGGAGAGTTTTCTGGGGAAGTACCTTTATGGTTTTATGAAAAACTAGAAGACTTGAAAAAAACCTACAAAAATGTTCACGTTCAAGTGAAACTGCAAAACTTGTTTTATATTCATTGTGAGATACTTATTTTCAGAAACTGCTAACTGTGTTAAAATAAATTATATTGGCTGAACCAACTGCATCTCTAGACTGTTGTTTTAACAACTTAATATTATCAAAGGTTTATGCACTCATCCAGAGCCACCTCAACCAGTTTTAAACTAGCCAGCTCAAATACCAATATGGAGATAAATAAATATCTACCATATATTCATCAGTGGTTCTGGCTGGTTTTATCCTCATTGCCTAAACTCTGTATTTCCATAAGCCTCCTTAGGTCTTCCTAGTCTAATTCCCTTAAAGTTACCAGGGGCAGTAATATGCCCACACATTTAATTCTTAGTGGTGGCATATCCATGAGAACAATTGTTTCAGAGTTAATATAATTTGGTTCTCTCTTAACATCCCTATCCTTTTCTGCTGCAAATGACAGGTGTATGTATGTCACAAAAGTCAATTTTGTAACGAAATGTCTTTGGGCTGAGAGAACTTTCTTATCATCTGCTGATGAAAAGAACAGATGGAATTAAAACCTTGTTGTTATCCTGTTTTTTTCTAAGGACTTATGGTCTGACCTTTTGTCCTTGACCCAAAAGTTAGCCTGATGACAGAAGATGAGATATAGGACGATAAGATATTTTCAAATGTCACATTCTGGCAAGATATCCAGACTAGCTGATAGAACTCTTCCTAAATAAGGAATTGTGGGTTGAGTTCTAGAACTGCTTTAAATTATTTATTCTTTTTTCTTCTCACTATCCACTGGGATAAATATTCAAAGGTTAATAAAAAAGATTATGCAGTGAGTCATTATTTATTACCTGTGTGTTGCCTTCGTAATTTCATTTAATCTTTTTTCATTTTCAAAGGAGAATAGAGAACACTGATTTGTTGCCATTTGCACTGTGTATAACATTAAACTATTATGTAGAATGCAAGGTGATTTGAATTATTTCTTTAGTTCTCTTGGTAAGGGTAGTATCCAGTACAGCTTGTTTTCATACTTTGGTCAATTATATTTTGTATTATTTATATAAATTATAGCATATTCAATGTAAGATGAGTTGGAGACTGACTGCAAGCCTGGCATGTGCCCTGGCACATATTATTATTATTAGAGTATTTACTCCTACTTTCTTAAAGAAATCCTGCTTGAAACGACCGGTTTTGAAGGCAGCAAGGCTATGCAATGTTTAAAGCAAAATACACTTCCTTTATGAAAAGGAATTCAACATGGAATTGCAACAGCAAAAAAAAGATAAGACTAAACTAATTCTAGGTTCCTTCAAAAATTAAGCCTTCTTTTACATCCTGTTGTCTCCTTCAAACTGACTGCCCCAGACTTTTCTGACTGTGGTTTAATGGGCTTTTGTCAATTCCTTTGATCTATCAGAAACTGAAGTATTCAGTAGCTCCTCAAGCTGATCTGACTTTCAATTTCCCAAGTGTGGGAAAATAATGGAAGTTTGGTGAGGAGGATTGTGAACATGCTCAAATGGCTTGCAAGCTGGGGTGTCAAAAACCACATACATCATACCAATAATTGTTTAGCTTCACGTGCTGGACAACATCTGTGTTTAGATAACATAGACTGGTGATAGACTGAGAGGCATCCTCTTGAGCATGGTGGAGATTGCTGTGGGAACAATCAAATGGTGGTAATCTACACCTGCATGAATCCCTGATATACAGGGGAAAAGAGAAAATTTGGTGATTCCCTAGCACTCACAGAGCTCCATGGTGACTTCATCCCTGCTTGTGTGCCTCTGCCTGCGTGCTGCTTTGAGGATCCTCCCATTGGCATCACAGTTTGAACCCAGCCAGCAACCACACACCAAACAGCCAGTCACTCACTCCCCCAGCAATAGGATCAGGGAGAGAATCAGAAGGGTAAAATCTACAAAACTTGTGGTTCAGTTTTAACAAAACCAAATTTTCTCTATGTTTCATCCATGGTATTGTGTTTTTTTCCTGTGTCCTGCCTGAGCTGGCTCACACACCAAGGAATACCAACAGTAGAGAACTCAGGGGAAGGTAAAACCATGAGAGGATTCACCCCATAGATTAAAGTCAATTCTGAACATTGTGGGGAGAATACTGATTTAAGTGCAGAATCATCATAAATTGGCAGAAACCAGCACTGCCACCACACAGGGTCCTGCAAGGGTGGCTCAGGTGCTCCTGCCCAAACTCCTGCAGGACCATGGTCCTCACCACTCAGCCTGCTGCCACTCCTCTGTTGCTGGGGTAGCAGTTGTCCATGGATAGCTGAACCCACCCTGTGGATTGATATTCAGTATATCTAACAGAGGCAACCAGCCTTTTCTGCTCAGTTCTGGACTCCTGTAACCTGAGGAGGATAGAGCATGTCTTCAGGGGACTCTTCTTTTTCAAATTGACCTTGTGTTATGCAGATGAAAAGCCCCTAAGTATGCTTCCAGTTTGTGACAAAAGACATGCAGGTGAACAGTTTGAATAGTTTGAATATGGTTTTCTTTTTTTTTTTTTTTTAATATTGGGCTATATACAAGTATTTTGGTTTGCTGCTGTAGCTGCTAATTTTGTGACCTCAGTTAAACCCCTGTTACTGGGGTTACACAGATGCAAGTGAGGGGAGAAAAGAAAGTACAAAGTCTGTGGCACTATGCCTCAGCAAATATAATCAAATACTTCAGCAATCAATACTCATCTGCCTTGCCAGGGTCACAAACACCACAAGGTTATAACAGGACAACTCTTTCTGCTGCTTCTCCTAAAAACGGTATTTTTCTTATGATAGGAGGGAGAAAAAAAAAAATTACTACTAAAGACCATAAGAGCAATTAGAAATATACTCTGCAGATCCAGACTGGCAGGAAGCAGGCAGCCTCTGCTGTGAGCTCTGTAAGTATTTTACGTTACATACTTATTAGATAAAATGCATAAAGAGTTAGGGGGAGAAGAGGGGCAAAGACCTGAGGCCCCAGGTGAACACCCTAACCATTGTCTTGGTCTAAGCAGATAGCTGTGGCAGCAGAAATAGGTGTTTGCCATTTAGGTTCACTCAGGCATTTTTCTCAGGAAATCTTTACTGATCAGGGAGATCTTGGAAGCCACATGGTGACCTGACTAATGAAACAACAAACCATGTCAGAAAACAAGACAGTTTTACAATTCTGAAGCCACGCTGCCCACAGTTGTTGTAACAGAGCTGCCACTAGATTCAGGCAGCCACTCTTCAACTTCTCAGCAGTGGTTTTGAACACAGATTTTTCAAGCCCTTCTTCAATTGTCTTTGTATTTTACTGTAGGAATATCAGGATAAACTGGTGTTTATATTATGAGACCTCTTATGCAAATTTCTTATTAAACAAAAGAGGAAGCAAAAAGAGGAAAAGTCATGGGATAATTTTTCTGTAAATTAAATACATTTTAGTGATAACTATAGCTTAGCTGATGACAGCATGCTTCAAAAGTTGCTCATCATCTTGGTCTAAACTGATATCTGTGGCAGCATAAATAGGTAACTGCTATTTATGAACTGCACACATTGCTACATCTGGATGTCAACAAGCTGAAGATAGGACAGAGATCTTCTGATGCTCCTGCTCTTTGCAGGGAATTGGACTAGATGACCTATAAAGGTCCCTTCCAACCCAAACTGTTCTATGGTTCTATGATCTCCTCTCATTTAAACCACCAGGTCCACACAGTTAAAGAACAGAGGAGGCTTGATCATAATTATGTCTGGCTGCATACAGGGGATTTGGTGGTAAAAGCAGTAATTGCCTCCTAATAACCTTAGAATAAAATAATAAAAAGGTTACATACTATTAAATTGACTGCTATCAGTGTAAATACCCAGCTTGCTAACTCTTGTTGACTTTTTAATTTGTTTTCTGCCAAGACAGACAACTTTTGGGACACAGTTCAAATCAAATGATCTTCAGTGACCCATGACTCATGAAAGGAGAGGTTACTTCAGAACAATTCACTAATGAGCCATAATTTTTTCAAATGAAAAGTTAATTTTACTTAATTCATCTATAAATAAGATCCTGCAGGCTCCAATTATCTTTTTAAGGATAACAGTAATTTCTAAAATTTGTCTGGTCAGATAGCTGGATCCCATAGAGATTTTGAAAGAATAAAACACCTTGGCTGAATGAATCTCTCTTGTTTTGAGAACTCTTCAGGGTGACTGGCCATGTAATTATTTCTTAGTGACATTTGTATAACAGTTGATTGGAAGAGGAATACAAAAAGCCCCCAGTAATTGCAGACTTGAGACATAAAATCACCCACAGGAAGAACATCAAATACCATAGCTGAAAAAAGTCAGGCTAGAAGTCACTTCACCCTAGGTGTGGAATGAGCTCCACCTTACCCAGGGCAAGAACAAGCAGAGCTTCCTTGGGATCCTTGGGATTTGTGCAAGGCTCCTAAGTAACGGATTTGCTCTCAGAGGTGTCTCAAAAACCCACCTGGTTTTCTGTTGGGTTCTGAAGGGCTTTGGGAGGCCTCCATCCTCTGTTAGCTGCAGGTAAGCACCCTGTACAGAGTGCTGGCTGGCTGGGGCACAGGGTCAATCCCTGCTGTCACCCCAGGGATGTACCTGTGCCTCTGCCAGCTGTGCCAGGGTCAGACTCGCCTCTCCCTGGGTCTGTAGAGAGAACAGTGCCAGACATCCATGTCATCTCAGCCTGTGCTCCATTTGGACACCTGGACTCTAAAGGTAAGCCAGATCCTGCAAGGCAATTGCAGACAGGTATGAACATTTTGTGCCTGCAAAAGCTCTGTTCCCCCCCGCCGCCATGAGCTTGCATGTCTGGTTTGAAGCCTAGGGTGAGGAACATTGGCCAAAGGTTGCATCAGCAGGCAAGAGGGGAACTGGGTCTTGCTGGCCTGTAGTGACCTCAGCTCTGCTCTTCTTTAATGATAATTGCTCCTTAAGCTGAGGGAAAAACTTCTCTGCTTTATGCAACATTTCATCTTGACTGCTCTGCCCAAGTAAGCAAAGCCTTGGAAAGGCAAACAGTTAAGGGGGGGCTTTTTAAAAAGACATTTTCCACATTGAACTGACAATTTTATGGTTATTTTATTTCTTTGGTGTAAGAACTTGGAACAAGGAATAATTTCCTTATGAGAATTAAAAGCTGATGTTAAAAACAACAGGGGAAGCCGTTAATGATGCAATTACATGAGTTGTGTTCACTGTGCCCTCATATTCTTGGTACATTAGCTTCTTACATGTATTATTTAGACACAGCAAACTTGACTAAACAGACCAAAAGAGCTGTTGTCCATTGGAGTTCTATGTGGGGACTTAGAAAAGATTCTCCTGTGTCTATGAAGAGACTACAGTCAAGGACTGTCCCTGAATCCTGTTGATTTACTAATCCAGTGTATTTTCAGAAGCCATAGCCAGAGGCTAGGGGTGCTGGATGCAGATGAGAGAGGTACACCACACAGCAGAGGGATCTGCAGATGAGGTTCCTAATGGAGGCACTGCAATGCCAGAAGAGAGCTGCCTGGCTGCAATTCAGAAGGTCCCAGCCACCTGCTGAGGCTCCTGGCATGGGCAGAGCAGAGGTGAGAGCTGAAGGGACAGCCCCATCTTGCCCCATGAGTGGCTTCTAAAGATAAATGGTTGTTATTTATTATTTATATTATCTCCACACAGGTAAGGATTTGTAATAATTGTACAAACACAAAACAAAACCACCATGCTTCTCCCAAGGATGTCACAATCCAAGGAAAAGACAAGGTGAAACCATCCATCTAAAGAGGGTAAGTAATGAATGAGGCAGCATTGCCAGCATGTCAGCTACTGGCCTGAAGAGACCAAGATGTTGGTAAGGGTCAAGTTTATCACTGACACCAAAGCATCTTGATCTGGTCAGATCTAAAAGATGAGAACTAGACAGTTAATACCAGATGACAGGGGGGTGAGGATTAAGGTACAAAGCTCCATGGAAGCAAAAAAAGAAAAGTTTATATTAGCTACTATAAAGAATGCAGGACAAGGTAGTAAAGGAGGAGGGATGACAGCATAAATAAATGCCCTTTGCAGAAAAAATATGAATTATGTGAGAGGAGAGGAGAGGAGAGGAGAGGAGAGGAGAATTACTGCAGTGCAAGGAGGAAACACGTGGGTGAATGTTTTGTTAGGAGAATGGCTAGGAAAGGCTGTATCTTATCAGCAGTTATGCAGCAGGCAAGACAACATTTGAAGGAGTACACTGACAGTGACATTTTGCTGATGGGTGACCAAGGGTGAGGATGGGGTACTGATTTTGAATCTTGAGCCACCTAAAGATATTGTGAAGCAACATCACTTGAGTGAAGCTGGTATAAATTCAAGTGATGGGGAGTCAGAACAGCACTTACAAGCAGTGCTCCAGAATGTGATTTTTTAAATGTGCATTCAGCAAGCTGTGAGGCAAGAAAGGAACAGAGCACGAACAGCACAGAAATAAGCTTGCATTAGATAACAATGGTTAGGGAGGAACAAAAGGTTAAGGGAGGGCATGACAGGGTGACTTTGAGGAGATACAATAGGATGGAATCAGAGGATGAGAAGAGCTCTGCAAGAGCATGGTCCTGTAGAAACCATGAATCTCAGCTTCCAGAGTAGACCTCAAACACATCCTATTCCAAAAAGTTACTTTGTAAATAAAATACAGCAGACTGAATCCACATGCATGTACTATGCAAATATTTGCCACCACTCTGATCAAAGTTATTAGGTGAAAATGTCCAGCCTTGAAACTGGCCTTGAACAGCATTTATTAAGGTGTTCCACTACTACAGCTATTGCTAAAGATCAGTACATCAAACTGTACCGTCAATCAGCCTTGAACCTTTGTGCAGAGGACTACCAGTGAAGCCTTACAGAATATAATGTATGTGGAGCCTGCCAAGTAAAACACCATATGCAACCATCACCAGCACTATAGAACCACTGTTATAATTTATGTATAATCAAAAACATGCTGGATAACAAGAGGTAGCTAAAGAAATACAGAATTTTTACTGCTTCTTATGCTTATCTGGGGGATAATTCTAATATTTTTGAGGCAGGTTTTTTTCATAACCTAAGAGCCTTTACTTCAAGTTCCTAATTTCAGTGTAGTAGAGATTTTTGTGTGGTATTTATGTGGTAGGAATACGAGCAAGAAAAGGAAATAACAGGTAATGTAGATGAAAATATGTTATAGTCTGAAAAATAAAATACTAAGTTGTGCCACCAAAGACTACAGGAAAATAATATGAAAAAAATTTAAAATTCTGTTTTGACAGTGACAGACAGCCAAAGTGGGAGTCAGTTCACACATTAAAGAAACCTATCTGTAGGTGTCCACCCACGAATTAAGTTTCAAAACTCATATAGCCAGTTGAGATCTGGCCAGCACATGCAGGCAGCTGAACACCAGCAGCTGCCAAAATATGTGTGGTTACTTTAGGGTAAACCACATAAATGTCTAAATTGAAATGATGGCACTCACACGGGGTTTGACTCATTTGTCCCCACAAAGGAAGTAGAGACTTTTGAAATGCCCTGTAGTAACCCATGCATCTTTAGACTCCTTTCATACAGACTTACAGTCCCAAAAGTCAGGTGTCAAATCTGTTGACTTCATGGTGTCTTCAGAGGGTGAAAAGCTCCAGGAATCTGACAGTGGGATTGGGATAGCTGCCAGATCAAACCCTAAACCTCCACTGAACAGAATGGGAGCTGGGCATTTCACTCATACATAAATGCACACAGGTAGATGCCTACATTTAAGTGCCCTAATCTTTGAACTGAATCCCATAATCAGAGTTTCAAAGACTATAGAAGAAAAGTAAGCTCTGAATTTAGTTTTGGTCATCAGCTTTCAAGAGCAAATTTTTATTTCAACAGGAACAATAGCTAGGAGACTTTTGCTCTTGATTACACTCTGAAAGGAAGTCCTGGAGAGACAATGTTTTGGGTTTAGGAATTGTATCATGTAATTTTTGCATAAACCAAGGGAGTCAAGATTGCACAGATTTGGAAAACACTTTGGCCAACAAATTCTGTGGAAAAAAAATGCTGATTGTGGTCACTCAAACCAGCAATACAGGGTTCATATTTCCTGAAATGCTTCAACTGGAAATAAGAAAATTAATTCTTTCCTGGCGTTGATTCAAAATGACACATTCCTGGTTTTCTTCCCATTTAAAAAGCTTTCAATACTACTTAAGTTAAAACATTAAAAGATGGAAAGCATAGCATTTTATTTAATTTCATCCATACTGGCTGTCACAATGTTTTGTTTTGCTGAAAACTCTGATATACTTGACTTAGGTCAAATCTACTAAATGGCTATAATCCAATTCCTTCTGGAATTAATTATTTTCATAACTTCCCCAATAACTAAAACTTCTTCTGTTAAATTTTACCCATAGAGCTGTTAACTTTCTCCTACCATGTGCTTACACAGTAAAAATTCCCCAAGACACTTAGGACTGGTTTGCTTCCCATCTTGTCAATATCAGTTGGAACTTAATCCAAGACTTTCACCACAGGAAAAGAAACCATTGTGTACTGCTCTTGAAATTCTCCTCTATAACATTTACATAAGGACAGAAAGTGACTTTATATATTTCCATTAAGTTGAATGAACAGAAGAGATGTATCCAAGCACATTCCAAAAGTAACTTTCTATCTATTGCTGTATGCACAAATACAGATCCATCAAACTACAGAGATGCTTCTGTTTGCTGACATTAAATTTTAGTATTCAGCATCTCATGACTATCACAGCCATAAGGTACAAAGCAGTTGGTGAGATGCATGTTGCTCAGACCATTTACAATAAATATTCAGGTGCAGTGCTGTATCTTGGTTTTTTACTTTAAAATATAACAGAGAAGACCTATCCAAATTCCTAATCACAAATCAAATTCACTGACTGCTGTATTATACTACATTTTTGATTTTTCTATTTATTTCTATAAGCTTCTACACATTTACATTTGTTGCTGCATGAGAATTTTACTAGTTTACTTATACAGAGAGCAAAAGAAAACAGTCTCTACTAACAGAAGGTAAAAAAATCCTGTCTTGCTCAGCTCATGGGTGCATGTCAAATCTACTTCCACTGTTACTTACCCCCAAACACTCAGAAAGAAATTACATTAATTAATCATGTTCAAATGTTCAAAGAAATAATTCTAAAGAAACCAGAAGAGAACTGGAAAATTATTCTGGGTAAGAATTCTACCCTAAACTACAATCTCACTAGTGTACAATAGAAAACTGAGTCATATTTAAAAAAATCATAGTCATGATTCTAAGAGCAAAGATAATGTTTTAGTCTTTGGGGTTGCTCCCTTTCTTAACACCTATTCCCATATTTATGAAATAAGGTGAAAGAAGTCCTTCTTCAAAGAGTTGTCACTGGTGACAATGGTCCCAACAGGTCCACAAACCTTTATATCTTCATTTATATGCATTCTACCTGTTTTTCTTCATCCAAGATGAAGAAAAGGAACACAAACCACAAAACTTTATCTTTTAATTTCTGTCCATTATATCTGTTTTTCTTTATCCAGGATTCATAGAACAGTTTGGGTTGGAAAGCACCTTGGAAATTCACCTAGCTCAAACCCTCCTCTGCAATGAGCAGGGACATTTTCAACTACATCAGAGCCCAGTCTAACCTGATCTTGAATGTTTCCAGGCATGGGGCATTTCCTACCTCTCTGGACATCCAGTTCTGGTGTCTCAACACCCTCACCATAAAAAATTTCTTCATCTCTAGTTTCCTCTTTTAGTTGAAAACCTTTACACCTTGTCCAGTTGCAACAGGCCCTACCAAGTCTATCCCCATCTTCCTTACGGCCCCCCTTCAACTACTGCAATAAGGTCCCCCTGGAAACTTCTCCAGGCTGAACAACCCCAGCTCTCTCAGACTGTCTTCACAGATGTGCTCCAGCTCCCTCTTTATTTTCATGGCCCTTCTTTAGACTCACTCCTCATTCCTGTGCTGAGGACCCCAGAGCTGGACACAGCCCGTCAGGTGAGGTCTCATGAGAGCAGAGTAGAGGGGCAGAATCACCTCTTATTTTGGTGCAGCCCAGGACACATTTGGCGCTCTGGGCTGTGAATGCACATTGCTGGTTCATGCCCTTCAAGTCCTTCCCTACAGAGCTGCCCCCAGTCCCTTCACTCCCCACCCTGAATTGGTACCAAGGGTTGCCCTGACACACTTGGCCTTGTTTAACCTTCAAAGGACTGATGCAGTGCTCAGAGGAAGATCATAAGAAGAGTCGCTTGCTGTTCAAGATTTTGTTTTGTTTTGTTTGCCTTTTAACTTCCTTATCTAGCAAACCAATTGGATCACAGTATAAGAACAAATTCCTGCTGACTTCTACAGCAATTCTGTCTGTTCTGCTTTAGAACACAGAGGAACAAGAAAAAATAAAAGAAAAACAATAGAAAGGGGAAGTTCTCCCATAGGATAGGTTGCACTATCTGCAATTTTTAGCATGTCACGGGTTGACAGATCAGCTGCAATGATGGCTAAAACCACATTACTGGTGTAAAACTGGGATGGCAATACTGCCAAAGTGCCCTGAACTTAAAAGTGATAATTTTCCAATTGGTCAAAAAATCAAAAGAGAATCAAGGTTTTTGATATGAAAAATTTAGCTTAGCTATGGGGAAAAACGTCCAGTGTAGAAAGCAGAATCCGTCAGTGATGTTTGCATGAAATGTGACAATCTTTCATTAGTGAGTTGAGGAAGAGTTGTTTTCTTCTCTTTTAATATATGAATTCCAAATAATTTCCTATCTATCAACAAAAATATGGCTCTCAGAAAGAAGGTGAATGCTTGGAATACAAACTATAATGATCAGCCACCCAAGCAACTCATTACTCAAGCAGAAGCATTAGCTGCAAAAGACCAAAAAAAATGGATGAGGTGAAACATAAAAGATGAGATCCTGATAGTGCATAATGAAACTTTGGGGAGAGAAGACTCACTCAGTTTCAGTGAAGGACATTTAAGGAGGCAAGAACAACAAAAAAAAAGGAATGACATTTATCAGAGATGGGCAGTCACCTCCATGGGAAGTGTAGACTGGAAGCTCTGTGGGTGCTACGATAGCTGGAATAAGAAAGCAGTGTCTTTCATTGGCATATCTGTTGAAGCTTTTCTAGGAGAAATACCTGATATTAATTATAATCTATTCCTCCCTCAGAATGAGAAGATAAAGACAGGAGAAAAAAAACTCCCCCTAATTATTTGCTATCACCATGATTATAATAGTACAGCTATGGGATTTTTTGACCCTGTGTTCCAGGAATTAAATATCCTTGTAACTGTGAACAAGCTTTCCATAACAATGCTACAAAATCTCAAGTTCACTGAATGTATTACAAAAATCCGTATTATTGACTATCACATTGTTACTCTACAGGAATGCGACTGATTTTTTTCATCTAAGAGTACCATGGAGTCATAGAAAGGCTTAGGTTGGAAGGGAACTTAAAAATCATCTAGGTTCCAAACTGCCTGCCGTGGGCAGGGACACCTTCCACTGGACCAGGTTACTGAAGTCCCCATCCAACCTGCCCTTGAACACTTCCAGGGATGGGACATCCACAGCTACTCTAGATAACCTGTTCCAGTGCCTCACCTGTCTCACAGAGAATTTCTTCTAAGACCTAATCTAAACCTACTTTCAGTTCGAAGCCATTCCCCTCATCCTGTCAGTACATGCTCTTGTAAATAGTCTCTCTCCCTCATTCCTGTAGGCTCCCTTTGGGTACTGGTAGGCTACAATTAGGCCACCCCAAAGCCTTCTCCTTTCCAGGCTGAACATTCCCAATTATTTCTGCCTTTCCTCATAGGAGAGGTGCTCCATCCCTCTAAATATCTTCATAGCAAGAGTATTATCAAAATATAGCTTTCTTAATAATAAATTTATCTCACTATTGTAACAGCACTTAAGTAGTTACTGTGCTTATACAAAGCCAGTAGCACTCTCTGAGCATGGATAGGCTACCCTTCTAAGAAAATTCACAAAATTAAATGCGTGTTTGTTGGTGGCCTTGACCATGAGTAAAGGCCATTTGGAAATCACTAACTCCAGGTCATCTCTACCTTCTCTGCTTGCGCAGTCGGTTGGGTAATAACAGCCACAGAGACAACAAAGGCAAACAGACCTTGCCAGGCTGACATGTTCTGATACTGGGTATCAGTCAAAGCAGTAGGAGCTAGAACTGATGGGAACATTAATGCAGTCATGAATCTGAATTGTTATTGTTACAAAGTTTTAGTGCAGTAGGGCCTGAAGATTGCAACCACAACCAGGCAGCCACTGTTTTTCAGGACTGCAGACACCCTGAGGGATTTGAAACCAGCCACAAAAAAATTAGGATGCAAGCATTGAACATAAAGTTTATTATTCTTATGGGTGGCTACAACAGGTCAATAGGAATTGCTTAGGAAGACAGACAGAACTTAAAGATGCTGTCTTTGCATTCATAAAATAATGTTTAGATGAGTAAATAAGTGAAAGCCTCTGTGTGGAAAAGGTCAGTGCAGATTAGAGAAGAAACATGAAGAATCAAAGTTCTTCCAAAACCCTTTCAAGGTTCTAGTTTTCTCGCATTTGATTATTTGCTGACACTATGACTTACTCCACATCCTTATCATATGTGAGACCTAAGCTTCTTTCTTTACTTGGGACATGAGATATGAACACACAAAATCCCGGAGAGAACTGTATTCCAAAGGCCAAGCTCTGCAACAACAGCAATACAGAAAGTACTAGCTCAGTCAACCTTATATGTTATTGAGTCCTCTGGTGCCAGGGTGTGACATTTATCCAAACTTTTCCAGTCTTGGGATTTAAGAGAGAGGGGGAAAAAAGTGTACCTGAACACTGAGCAAATCCTTTTAAGGTCTACTTGTCTGATCTCTCCAGCTCTCCTTTCAGCAAATCAAATCCTCGCTAACAATTTTTTGTGTGGTGACCAAGGTTACCAAGCAGTTCCAACTGGGTCTAAGGTCTATGTCTATTTACACTAAATACAGTGTTCAGGAATAGTCCTTAGAAAATGAAACAACTTATGAGACTATAAGAGCAGGAGCAAATAATTTAGTAAAAAACATTTTAACATCACCATTTGCCTATATCTACTTACACTCCCTCCTCTGCTTTCAATGATTCCTTTTAGGCTCAGGATTCAAGGACTGCTATAGGAAGAAGTCCTGCATCCATATGCAGGAGTATAATTTTATAGTTAAAAGAGGTGAAAGCATACATGTGAAAACAATATCAAAACAAGAGAACGAATATTTAAAAAGTCACAAATAAAAGTGGAAACTACTATTTACATGTATTGAGGTACCCATTCATGGACAAAAAATGGTAGCACTTTTCTGCATTAGGAGCCAAAGTCTTCTCTATTGAAAACATCTCAGTTTCTTATACCAAGAATCAGTTTGATAAGTGAAGAAGAATTCAAATACAAATAGAAATAAATACGTTATCTATGTTTTTCTCTATTAACTGCAAGCTATAAAAAAACTAGAATTAACATTTTCACATTCAGGCTGAGGTACTGACTGGCAAATCCAGTTGAAAATGGACTAAATTGTCATGAAAGACTGCAAGGACATTTACGTTGTGAGCATTTGATTAATGATGGCTTAATGTAACTTGATTAGGAACAGTTGTAAGATAAGCAGAAACCAATTTTTTGCACAGAAGTGGATCATTTGTCTGGAGTTTACACGGGGCAGGCACCGAAGTTCTGAGGTTTCCTTTGGTGCAAAATGTTGCAGGTAGCTACTGCCATTAAAAAGTTCATGAAAATGAAAATTTAATTTGGAAATCAGAAAATTTATTTTGTCCTCCAACTGCAATTATTTGGTAGTGTTAAGGTTAGAGCTAGTAAACACTATGAATTGTTTTGGGTTTTTTTCCTAGAATAGATAATCAAAATTTTTCTATCAGCACCTAGTAAGACACTGAGAATTCCATGAAATAAATACCAGTTTCATGGCCCTGCCTAAAAAATTCCTTCTGTTCAAACTTCAGCTAGAAACATATTAGAAAAATGACTCATGGTTATTCCCATTTGCGCCTTTTGCTCATTACTATTTAAATGGTCTAAGATCTCACAAAATTAATTTGGACTGAAGAAGGTGTATAAATATAAAACAGTAGCTCTCCCAGAATAATTCCCTAAAGGAATTTTTTTAATTCCACAGTTAAGAATTTCTGTCTTGGTTTATCTTAATGCAGTGTGGAATAACACATCTGCCTTCCCATATCCCTGAAAAAGAGCTAAATCACATACCTTGTAGATCACAAATTTAACTCCAGAGCAGACAGCCCCCAGTGAACTGAAAAGAACCCTCCCCATTTCTCAGTTTTAGATGACAAAGTCTTTAAACATATGCCTTCCTTTAACATTCAGATGTCTTGCCAGGGAGCTCTTCAATTATGGGAAAAACAAGACCATTACTAAAGAATTGCAACCAAGAAGTGTAAGAATTTGAGTACTAGTGTACAATCTGAGTTCTTTCATGTTCAGCAGACTTTTTCTGTAAGGTCTGTAATGGAAATATTGAAGATGTACAGTGCTGTATGTAACATCTCCAGCCCTTTAAATATGAAACATGCATCAGAATTTATTAACTAAACAAAGGCAAAGCAAGTGGCTTTTCAAAAATTAAGCCATCTTATTTTACTTTGTCTCAGTAGCAAACTCAAATAAATTTGGTTTAATTATAACAAATCTTACAGAAAGCCAGCATAACACTGAGAATTAAACAAACAAGAAACATAACAAGCAAACAAAACCCAACAAAACCAGAGTTGTTGATATTCAAGGTTGGTTCATTCCAGTAGTTCAACTATTGAAAAATGTGTCTGAATTTCACTTTGAGAATACCTGAATTTCCAGCTTTATACAAGCTTCTAATTTGTGTTATGCTTTCTCCTACTAAAAAGTCCTCTAATACTTTCCTCCCTGTGAAATAATTGCCCACTTTAAATCACCTCATCCCTCTTTTGTTCCTGGTAAGTTACATATTTTGAGCTATTTTAAGATGAACCCATTTGACTTAGGACCAAAGACTCAATGGAAATGCATCTGTAAAGAGAGGTCCTTAAGAAGCAGAACTAGCACCATAAACTCAAACTTGAAGTCACTAATACCAAACACAAGGATTAAAATCATCTTCCAGTCACAAAGTCAATTCTGTAAACATCAAATAGGTATGAATAGTTCTGCTGCACTCTTTTCATCTAACCCCATTCCAGGGCCTGGAATGGGGTTCTGCTTTCCAGGATAGAGAATCAGTCCCACTCTTAATCTTTTCAGGAACCCATTCCAGTTACACCCATCCCACACAAACACCACAAGCTTCCTGCTCTTGGCATGCCATTGATTCAGTGTTTGTTGTCCCAGACTCTTGCTGCTCACTGTCTCACCTGCCCTGAGAACAGCACATGCCTATGCCGAGGCCTGCCAGGTTTAAACAGCATGAGCAAGGGGAGGTGCATCTCTGTCTCTTCTCCCTGCACAGAATAAGAGAATTTAAAGACCATGGGAGCTGTAACCCAGTGCAAACAACTAAGCAGGGAGCTAGTAAGTTGCACTTCAGAGTACTTCTGTGCTCTTCCTTGCTTCATTTAATATTGGACAGATTTTCACGAAAGAGCAAGAAGAGCATGAGATAACTGTTAATATATACTAATTATACAAGTGTGTCCAGTAGTCTAATCAAAAAAGAATGTTTACAAACATCTCAATGTGCTGCTCAGAAAAAAAGAAAAAACTGAAAAGCTAACAAGGCTGTGTTTATCCAGAATAAATGATTACAGAGATTTTCTTTAAAGAAAACATTCAGGGTTTGATTATTTGGCTCTTGTGTGATAAAGGATTTCTAGGAAAGTCAAGCAGAGGTGAAGCCTGAGTCTTTCATAAGCTGCCTACAACAGCAAGCACCAGGATTATTACCTGTATTTCATGGAAACTGAATGGAACTCCCAAGCTCAGCAGCCTTACTGTGAGGGACAGATCACCATATCCTACCAAGTTCCTTCTCCCTTGTAGCCAGTCTTGAATGCATATCCACTTAGCTCTGCACTCAACAGTTTTGTGCCAAAAATGCCAAGATGATAGCTACACGAGGGAAAATTTATAGTAATTAAAGCTATGACATAAAGTTATGAGATTCCACAGGCTTTCAAATACTGAGAAGCAGTGAAATATTTAAACATAAGCATTGATATATTTTCTTAGTGCTTGACAAAATAATGTCAACTACTGGGACCCCGAATTACTATTAAACACTAAAATGTAATGTGTTTGAAACAAAGAGATTGTGATAATATGTGCTTGTAGATTTTGGCATAAGAGGGAAAAAATTCAACAATTTAGTTAACCTGTTTTCTTCATACATCACTGTATTATGCTTATTACATCTGAAGACCATTAATGGTCTTCAGATGTAATAAGCAATGTAGCTTTACCTATATTCTGAAGTGAGATATGCCCAAACCCCAGATTGCCCAAGATGGGTATCACAAACTTTGGCCTCCTATTCATACAGAGAATTGTTAGTATATAGCAGATACAATATATGCATAGTACAGGACAATTCCTTTATGTTTAGGCTTAAATATTTGGCACACAACACAATCACGAATCTGTAACATATATTTGGAATAATACAAGAAGTCTTGCCTGTGATCTTTAACATAAAACTTTAATTACTTAGCACATGAATTATGATTAAAATCATGCAAATATTCAGACTGTTAAACAAAATACTTCAAATACAATTGCATGTTTAAAATTTACTCAGTCAAAAATCTACTTTGAGGTAAAAATGTAAGAATAAACTAAACAATTATAACCTTAACATAAATAAACAAGTACTGATATTTTCAGAACAAAATAATACCGGAAAACAGCAAGTTTTAACACATACTGGTACAAGAGATACAGCCCATCTACCCTCCTTCAGAGTGTGATCCACTCATCTGATATAAATCCAAAAATACTAAAAAACTGCATACTACCAAAGCACAGCAGCCAGTGTCCCCCAACGTAAGATTCCTACCTGCTTACTGCAGCGCTGGGGCAAGTTACTTGAAAAAATATATAATTTCAAAGATTAAGGGGTTTAATTAAACAGCTTCCAAACAAGTACAGTGAAAGCTGCACAACCAAATCCCCACTGAATACTACAAAATGCATTTGGCCAAAATTCCAAATATAAAGAACTGAAATTCAGGTCAAAACTAGGTGACCAGTTAACATGTTTATGCTGTCACTTGCATGCACAAAAGCAGACCAGTTCTGTGTCTGTGTACCTCAGTGTATTTTTGTTTGGGGTTATTTAATGAACTGTTTGTGTAAAGAATCATGTAGCTGCACAAGGTCCAACCGCATATTCAGATTCAAAATGACCACAGGCCTCCTATAAATCACATAATTTCCCCAGATGACAGTGGTCTCTCATATTTCTCTAACTTCTCTAACTAAAGAAGAAAAAATTCATATTTATTTTCATCCAAGTAGTACAACTAGAATACAAGAACAATCTGTCATAGTCCGCAACAACTGAGGTTTGCATCTCCCAAACTGATTCACTCATACAAGCAATAATACAAGGAAAACTACATAAAAACTAGAATATAAATATTATACTGCACCATAAAACACTACAAATAGAATGTACAAAAATTATATTAGGGCATTAATTAGCTGTAAACCTATTAAAAAGGACACCTTACTATTAATACAGTTTGGAACGTAAACATAACCTACAGTCTAAGTTTCCAAATGGCTGTTTGTCAATGCAGCATAGAACATTTCCATAGTGCAAATCTTACCAACTGTATGAAAGATACTGTCCACTTCAGAAAAATGCTCCTTTCCCCAACCCCCTCAAAACAATACATCACAAAGTCCTATCTCATTTCACATTTAGTATAAGATGCGGTTTGAAACATACTAACATATGGAAGCTTAATTTTAACAATGAAAAATGGTTGAATAATGTTGAAAAATTCAAATTAAAAAGTTAGATATGTTACAGCTGGAAGACAAGAAATCCAAAAATATGATCCCTGGAAGTGAGGAAATAAAAAGACATTGATATCTTCTTTCTTTCATCTGTTGGAAACGTATTGTATGACAGTACAGCAGGGTCCCTATACTGTACAACAATCATAAGATTACTTTAATTGTTGAAGAATCACAGTGTTAAGTATATCTGCTTCTTGTAGTGTGAGGCTTTCATCTGTTAGCTCTTTATTTGGAAAGGTAGTCACAAGAACAAAATCCGTTGTTGCAAAAGCTGGACGGGACTGGATAATGAAATCTCGAATATGCTTAATCCTGTGAAAAGGATATGGACATGAAAACTCTGTATGATTCCATTCTGACATATATCTCTGAACATTAATATGATCAGAGAACACAAAACCATAAAGCAGACTAAACCACTAAGTAAGTCCTAGATTTCACATTACTCTTTGATCCAGGTAACTAATGATTGTAGCCTGCAATTTTTTTATTCTTCATTTAAAAAAACCTTGAAAAATTATGGTGAACGTTGCTTGTTTTCTCAAAGAACAGAAACAAAACTTGTGTCACAAACTGGTACCTACAGGAAGTCAAGTAATTTCAACATCACTGTCAAAAGTTTCATTATTAATTAGTATATTCCAAAAAGCTGGAATTATTAATGGAAGAAAGAATCTTAAAATATATGGTCACAGTGAAGAGAAAGCAGAGGGTATTTATTAATGCACTTCAATAGTAAGAAGTTTCTCCTACTTTCACTTGGCAGTGAACTTCCAAACAATAGTTAATAAAGCAATCACATCACCAGTATAACAAGAGTAATTTAATTTTGTAAGACATGGATGAAAAAAGTAGTATTTTAGAGATAAAAACCTGAAATTTGAGGTTTTTCTCCTAAGACATTAAGCTGAGAATAAATCTGTGAAGATGTTTTGCAATTAATTTGGCAAATTTACTGTAGCCAAATAAGCAAGGATTTCAGCTTTCTATCAGTCTTCAAGGCCTATGACATAAGTAACGCACTTTAGCAGCTGATTTTGATCATATATATGTCAAAGACAACCATAAAGATTCACAGTCAAGAGAAAGTTAATAATGATTCAAATAAGCTTCTGTCAACACACTCTCGGTTGTTTTAGATGTTATTTGGAAATTTACCACTTCTACCCTTTCATGCAGACAGAAGAACACATAACACACCTACAGAGCCTCTCAGCAAGCTCCATGGTTTGTCTCAGTCACTTCTCCTGTAGGTTCTGTGAAGAAAGGATCTGGGCCTGCACTCCCAGTATATACTATCAGGTCTAAAGTATCAAAAAAATATTGCTGTGTCTTCCTCCCTACTGGCATCTCAGCTAAAATTTCCTCATTGTGGCCTGTCTGTACTGTGAGGTAAAGAAAGCTACACATTCTCCTTATTCTGAGCCAAGAAGAAAAAAGGAAACAGGTAACCTCTCCTGTAACAATATCAACATGGATTCCATGCTAAAACCATCTCCAAGTCAGGATTCCAGTTGCAGCTATGTTCTAACACAGTTGTGCAGAGCTCCAATCAAGGCTGGCTTGAACACTGCTTAAGCATGGGTGGAACTGCTGCCCAAATCTCTGCCCTCTGCCCAAAGTTCTCTCAGCCACGCAGCAGAGAGTGGAGGTCTGCAGAACCTTGCCCTAACACAACCTCTTAGGCAAATAAATGGGGTTGGCCAACACCATTTGTGGCACTGTCCCAACAATGTCAATAAAATTGGTGGCAAGCTCTAATCAGCAAAGCTACTAACAAATCTAAAATCTCCATCAAGTTGACACACTGCCAGTTCTTAGGAGATGACCATCCAAAACAAAACAAAAGTTTGTTCTAAGTATTTTGTCCAACCAACATGGTGAAACTGCAAATGAGCATGAAGTGCCTATATATCCTTCTGCATATGGGCTGCAGTCTACACTTATAGCCCATGTCATGTTTTGCCACAACCTTGAGTATAACAAGGTAGAAAGCTGGAATTCTTGATTATGTGGAACAGGATTTCTCTGCCCGTAGTGTGGACTATATTCCAACTGAGACTATACTCCACACTTTGCAATAAAGTGCTTTCACAGTGTTTGCCAAGTCATCCACCTGGTCCTCCCAAGAAGGGTCCAGGGCAGGGATGATTACATAGTGGGGCTATCCAGATTTCAGTTGTCCTGCGAACATTCATGGCTTGTATAATGTCTTTAAAAAAAAAAAAAAATCAAAGGACATAATTGTTTATAAAAGTTGGTATAAAAGTTGCAGTTATCAAACATATTCTGTTTCCAAGTGCAGAATTTTTGACAGTCAGTTTGTCAGTGCATCCATGTGACACAGAAATTAAACATTTCAGCAAAGCTGGTATTTCCACCTTTTTCATGTCTTGCTGAAACTCATTTAATGACAAAACATAAGCTTTTCGAAATAGTTACTGTTACCTGTGTTGATGAAGAATCAATTTACCTGTGTGTTTGATTAAATCTTTGTATTAATCGGCTTCCATCTGCTAATCTAATTTGAATTTTCGTTGCTGGCATGGAATCATCAATCAGAACAGGTGCATTAAGAATGGATTTCTCTTCCTCCTCTGGTGAAGAAGGTGTGCTGACTATTTCAGGTGTAAGGCTATAGCATTGGAAAAAAAAAAAAAAAACAACAAAACAGACATTACTAATGGAACCATGACACAGTAGTCTGAAATTTTCAGTCACAGCAGTGAAACAGCATATGAATACAGAGTACAGAACAGAAAATCTAGCTTTTTTCACCTTCCAAGTTTTTGCCCTTCGCCACTGAAAGCTTTAAATCGCAGTCTGGGCTTCACATATTCCTGTTCTTGGTGATCTTCCATATCCAAGTTAACCTGGCCACCATGAACAAGTCGCTGCAGTTCCACAGGAATTTCCCTAATAACAAAAATAATAATTTTTCAATTACATCCTGAACTGCAAAAAGAAATTATCAAAAAAGCACACATACAGTCTGAGTCAATACTAAGTTTATTTTGAAAGTTACATTCAATTGTTTTACTAATTGATTTCATCCTAAAAGAAGAAGAAAAAAAAAAAATCAGCGAATTGACAGTCAAAACCTAGAACATACTGCCAGCTGAAGGACAGAAAGAGCTAGCAAAAAAAATTAACCTAAAAGCTGCTGTAACAAGTACCATTGAGAGTTAAACCTCCAAAGGAACCAAAGTATTCCAAATTTTTAAGTGCCCCATGCATCTGTTGACAAATACAGACTATATTTTATGGGTTCAGGTAAAGAAGAAATCTGGAACTTTTAGTAAGCAAGTGGAAAAAGCATTTTTCTTCACTCTACTTCAAAGACATACCTCAGAAAAGTTGCCATTTAAACTTACCCTCTTTTAACAGACTCAAGAAACTGAGCATTTGTTGGATCTGAATAGGATCTCAACTCGCCATCATCTAAACTGAATCCATTCCTCCACAGTTTCAGCAAAATTTGAACCTGTGAAGCAAAACCAGTGAAATAAAAAATAAAGAGAGACAAGGCAGTACAATCTCATGCAGACTAGTTAAAGAACTAGTTTTGATCTATACTTAAGATTTTGTACCAGACCACAAGCAAGAAGGCAAATAACAAAATAAGAACAGAGCACTGCACTGCAAATGTCACTGTAAGATTCTTTTTGAAACAAACTCAATAGTTACAGACTTCTAGACCACTTTCCCACCTTGTGAAAAAGATTCTCTTAACATGCTATCCATAACAAAGTATGATAAAATGAGGGTGCAGTGATCTTCACAGTGTTCCAATTACTTTCAAAAGCAGTGAACATTTTTACTGACAAATCAAGAAATAAACCCACAAAATTACAAATTACAGATGATACATCAGTTACAGCAAAAACTACTCTTTCCTCAAATTATCATATGCTGAACTCCAATAAAGCTGAAAGTAGCTTCACTCAGTCCAAATGCTAAGAATGCTACAAACCAGCCTACTTTGCTCCCTTCTTATTTTGCTACATCCTATGTGAAACGTCCAGCCACAGCCTTTCAGCTTTAAAACCTGCACCTCTCTTCCTCCTAAGTGATTTGCCATCCAGCAAAACTAGGCTTCCCTAACCAGTAAAACTGGCCTTCCTTTAGAGAGCTATTTCTGCTCCCAGATATGGTAAGCACATTGCAACAAGTTTCTGGCTGGGTACAACTGGCTATTACTTAGAGAGTAGAAGGATTACTGAAGAGCAGAAGGCAGCAGCTCCCTGTGTGACACAACAGCACCCCCTAGCCAGAACCATTTCCTTTGGCCTTACTCATTTTCTTGGGTTTGTTTCTAGACAAGCTCAAGATTTGCTGAAGATTGCTCTAGCCATTTACAAAAGTAGTGAAGTGCAGAGAACTTTGTTTTTCCCCACTCTCCTTCACATCCTGCTTTTGAAGTGATAGGAAAGAAAGGTCTCTAACCTGCTGCTTCACCTTTCCTGGAATACATCCATGCCAATCTCCAGCAGTTTGAGATTGGCTGCTTTGCAAGCCTCAATAAGAATCAATTCCTAAAAGGATTAGAATGTTAGCATGGCTAAAAGAATGCAGAACACCACCTGGTGGAAACTATCAGAAAAGACAGTGTGCCAAGAATTTTAAAGTAATTTACATGTGACAATTCTGTAATGGAGGTCTTAAGAGTATCCAATGAACATCTGTTCTCTTTGGACACTTCAGCAATTTCTACTTAACACATATCTAATATTTAGATATTACTTTTTCCTCATAGACACAGTTACAGTAATACTGGCATTTCAAGCTGTAAACATGATGAAGCAGGCCTGTTCGAGGTTCTGTTTTCTGCTATGAATTCTACTTACATCTTGATTTTCTCCATATATGTATTCAGAGTGCTTTTGTGATGAATCACCCAATCTGTATCCACCACCAGAAAATGACTGAAAAAAATACATAGAAAAGCTTATAAAATAATTATCTGAAACAGTTCATTAAAATTCTTACCTAGGTACAAAAAAAAAAAAAAAGGCATTCACAAGCCTGCTTCTGTGATAAAAAGCAAGTATGGTTCTATGATGTATTTCCTAAGTGGAAAATTATACCTAGTAGCCATAATCAGGCTAAGAAGCATTTCAGCTTCTGTTCTGTACACTTTTTCAAACATAAGAATCATAGAATACTTCGGGTTGTAAGAGACCTTTAAAGGTCACCAACTGCTCCCCTGTGAGAAGCAGGGACATCCTCAACTCCATCACGTTGCTCAGAGCCTGGTCCCGCCCGACTTTGAATGTTTCCAGGGATGGGGCACCCACTACCTCCATGAGCAACCTGTTCCAGTGTTTTACTACACTCATTGTAAACAATGTCTCTTTTATGTCTAGTGTGAATCTACGCTCTTTTAGTTTAAAACCATTACCCCTGTCCAAAACAGGCCCTGCTAAAAAGTCTATCCCCATCTTTCTTGTCTCCCCTTAAGTACTGGAAGGGTGCAATAAGGTCTCCCCAGACTCTTATCTTCTCCAGGCTGAACAATCCATACTCCCTCAGCCTTTCCTCACAGGAGAGATGCTCCATCCCTCTGATTATTTTTGTGGCCTTCCTCTGGACTCTCTCTTTAACAGGTCCATGCCCTTCTGCTGTGGGCCCCAGAGTTGGATGCAGCACTCCAGGTGGGATCTCGCCGGAGTAGAGAAGAGGGGCAGAATCACCTCCCTCACCCTGCTGGCCACGCTTCTTGTGATGCAGACTAGGACATGTTTGGCTTTCTGGTCTGTGAATGCACATTGCTGGGTCATGTCCAACTCTTCATCCACCAGCACCACCAAGTCCTTCCCCATAGAGCTCCTCTCAATGCCTTCTTCCCCCAGCCTGTCTTGATTCTGGGGGTTGCCTCATGCAAGTACAGCACCTTGCTGGTGGTGTTGGCCTCATGAGGTTCCCATGGGCCCACTTTTCAAGCTTGCCCAGGTCCCTCTGGATGGCATCCTGTCCCTCAGGCATGTCAACTGCAACACTCAGCCTGGTGTCACCTGCAGACTTGCTGAGGGTGTGCTCGACTCCACTGTCTATGTTACTGATGAAGACATTAAAAAGCACTGGTCCCGCTATGGATACCTTGTCACTGACCTCCATCTGTACACTGAACTGTTGACCACTACTCTCTAGGAGCAACTTTACAGGTAAGAGATTTTGATTTGGGATGCAAATTTAGTCTGGTTTCTTATTTAATCTACTGTAATTAAAGACAAAGCATATAATTCCAGTTCATGATGATTTCTAATGATCTCCTCTGAAATTTTGTGGTTCTTTATTTTCTAGAGCAAGCTATTTGAGCACAGACAATGTAAATCTGTGTTTAGCAAATCTGCTATTTACAAATCACAGAAAGAAGCACTTGCTCTCCTGTGGTTTGATGAATTTCAGAGACATAAATGTAAAGAGAGATCAAAACATCTCAACTTTACCTTAGCTTTACTGAAATCACCAGATGCTCTTGAAGCTTCATCTAATGGGACAGCCCCATGTTCTTTTGCTTCCTTGAAGAGTTCAGCAACGATTTTACTCGGATTATTAGAAGCCCCAGAAATCTGTAATCCTCTATATTCTGAATCACCTGAATAAAATCTTTAGAATAGTAATGCACATAAGTAACAATGCTTTAAATGAAAAGCATATTTTTTCTCTTTCCATCAGAAGAAAAAAAATTAATGAACAAAGAGACAAATTTGGCACAAAACGTTTTAATTCTGATAAATGTTCTGCTTGGTTCTGACCTTCCCAACAATCCAAGTAGCACTACACCAAAAGACATTTGACTAACCAAGAATCAAGGTGCCTTCTGGAACAGATCCCAGAAATTAGGGGGCAAAGCCATAAGTTTTAAGTGAACACAGTCCTGATGCAGCTGTGCATCTTATCATGTACTCCCAGAAAAACTAATTTCCTTAGGGGTGTCCTGTGCATGGATACATGCACATGTGCATGGAGAGAACACGAATTCACAACTAACACCACCTTTGCAGAATAACTATAAAACTGTTCTGGGAAAACCTGAACAGTGCCACAATTTGATTTTTTAACTCAAAGATACAGCATACTTCCATTCCTGACAGTATCAGAAATGGAATTTTTAAAATAAATTTAATTAACCTTTCAAGTAATTTAAAAACCTGCAGAAACTGTTGTGAAAGCCAATTTGTGTTTTTTTTATTCACCACAGCACCATTACTAGCTCTTGAAGACAAAATGTTAAACTACAAATAATTCTGTTCAAAACTGCATCTGTTTGATTATGATGATCAAGATATTCCTTGAGAATTATCTTGAGAAAGGCATTATAATCTCTAAATACCAATGGAATAGATGCTGTAAAAAAATCTGGATATAAATCTAAATATGGCAAACCTGAATGTTTTGCCTTTGATTACAGGAAACCTTAATAACTAATGGGTACTTTCTACTTTCCTCAACATTTACATCTAATCACTTGGGGTAAGGCAAATCAATTAATCCATGTGAACCAGTCTCTCAGACCAATGACTTCACAATGTGTTGATTCCACCATATTTTACAATTACCAAAACCAAGTATTGGTATGAAGGTACTGTACAATCATACTGTTTTTATAATGCCACATAACTCTGAGTCCCTGAGTAACATGTTTCCTTTGTTACCCCAACTATTTATTACTTTATTACCCCAACTACCATTTATATGGAAAATCTTTAATTATTAAATTTAAAAGAATGATTGTGGTAAGGAGATGAAGAAAGAATTCTTATCAGAATTTGTATTCAAGAAAGAAAGGAAGTACTCAAATCTTTGAGCAATAGATACACAGAACAATTCAGGATATTCAAGAAAGGCAAAAAAGCTTTTGAGTACAAGTGTTAGTTACAATCTTTACAAGCATACAGGTTAAGGCATCTACAAGTCCTGCATCACTCCAGCCAGATTCTACTAAATATCATTTTACAACAACAGTGTACAACTAACACTATAATAAGTCACACAGCATCCCCTACCTCTTTGCAGGACAGACCAAGATCCCATGCATTTTGAAAAAACAGGAGGGAGCAAAGTGTGAACGTGACACAGACCTCAATTACTTTCACAATTGTAAAACTGGTTTTTTGTTTTAAAAATACCTTTGGTTTTCTTTGTCATCACTCATGCTTCTCTCTGGTTTTCTCAACCTTTTAAGAGAATCCAGTTTAAGACTGCCAAGAGAATAAAAAAAAAAACCACATTAGCAGATGACTGGCACATAAACTTTGTATCTAACTTTTGAAACTACTTATTTTGCAAAAATGAAGGATATAAAGTTCTGATTTCTGGTTTTGGGGGTTTTGGTTGGTTGGTTGGTTTTTTGCATTTGGTTTTTTTTTTGGGCTTTTTTTTTTGGTTTTTTTGCCAAGGACACAGGCATGAATGCTTCTAGGTGGATAAGCAGGAAAAGGTACATGTACGGGAAAGTAATTTTGCATTAACAGACCTACTGATCACCGTAGGTCTAATCCAGGTGAACTGTTCTATTCTAGCATAGAAGAGCAGCACTGTTTCCATGCAATTAATGCACTGCTCATCTGAGAGCAAATTGAAGTCTACTAATTTATCTCTTCCTTCTCACACAGATTCCAATACGATTGCCAACAAATAGCAAGTGTTTGCCAACTATCACACTGAAGTATTTGAGATATGGTATTGCAGTTTTTCCTTTGATTAGGTGTGGGAAGTTGTAACTTCACTTTATGTATTGGTAAATTGAGCTTTTCGCTTTATTTGTTTGTAAACTTAGTTCTATGTAACTAACTGGTTAGTCAGTTTAGGTAGTTTCACCAAAAGAAACAAAAACCTCAAAACCCCCACACTTCCAGGTGTCACACACTCTGCTAAAATCTCTTTTCCTGAAGAGATCTGCATTTGCAGTGCACTTGAAGCATGACTGGTGACTCAGATCTTTTCTGTTGCTTGACCTCCTTTAACACAGAGATCCATATTGGCAGTAGCGATTGGAAAACAAGCCAAATACAAGACTTGTTATGGCATCACTGTCAGTAATGTTATAAAGACTTCTATTTTTTAAATAATTTTAAAAAAAATTAATAAATGGCAAGATTCCTTTATGAAAAAAAATCCAAGACTACGCTGAATTTTCAAATGTTATGGGAACTGCAAACACTGCAGGCCAGCAAAAGCTGGACTGATATATAGATATGCGTCTTTCCTTCCACCTGCCCAACTAAATTCATTAAGAAGCCCTTCTTATTTCTGTCACCCCACAGGAGCCTACTAAGTTAGAAGCTACTGATAATTTTTAGAATCATTATTTGTCTCCTCAGGCACTGACATAAATACAACCGTGAAAGCAGCTCACTTGCCAAGTTTCACACAAGCTGCCACTTTGCTGAATTTTGAAAAAGCAAAGAACTGCAGTAATTTTCTGATACAGCAAATTTCCAAATTCCATCTATGTAAAGAAAGAGCAACACAATATTTTGCTTATAGCATCTTATCTGAAGTGGGTTTAAAGTGTTTTGGAATACATGGAATACCAATTAGTAGAAATTCTCCTAAAAAGCATTCTGAGAAGAAAGGCAAAGCATTATTGCAGGAATTCACCTTTTTTGATTACAACTGCTGTAGATTGCTTTCTATACAAGGAGGGGACCAAGCAAGCATGACAAAGTTTTGTGAGCTAACACAACACCTATGAACACATTTCTGAAAAATAAAGTACATCCTACCTCTGTGATACCTTTGGGTTACTGATCTTTGTAGCTGTTGGCTTGTCAGAACACAATGACTGCCTTTTAGCTTCATCTTCATATAACTCTGCCAAGGCCAGCTGTAGGAAACAGAACTCTTTTTTGTAAGTCTGTAACTCTAGAACTACATATAGAACAGCCATAAGACTTAATGTGAAATATGTGTCTCTCCAGAAAATCAGAAACCCCAACTAAAATACAACTTCCTTTCTGCTTTATGAAAAAAAACCCCCATACACAATGCTTAAATGCCATTATGACTTGGAACTTGTACTCTGCTATCCTTTGGTTTCCACTGCTTCAGTGGCTACCTAAAGCCTGTATTAGATTCAGGGTCACAAGAGTAAATACACACAGAGATATTAAGCATCAGCTTATTAATGGTAACATATTGAAATAAAGCAGCTACCTAACCCTCTGACAGAAGCAAATAATACATTTTACAAACATTTTACATAAAAATGTAAAAAACATAATTTAAATAAGCTTGCACTGGGATGCAAAACAAATTCAGCCTCGATGGCTTGAATTCAATCACTCCACAAATAATCAAAAAAACCCCAACAACTTTTTCATAAAGATTCCCCAAATGCTGCCATATCACTGGCAAGTTCATTTTTAGAAAGTTATGCGAGGGACATGTAATGTCATTTCACCAATCTTTCTTTTGTCCTGAATAATACTCTACTTTCTCAAATCATCCTTATTTCTAGTCCCCAAACCATTTTGTTCACACTATGCAACTGACATTAACATTTTATCATACACACCAGAAAAGGTACTTGGCTACAATTTCATTACATTTTAATGTAGAAGGAATACACATTAAAACAAAATGAAACATCATCTGTCCTTGAAAATGCACTGCTATGAACACAGGGTATTAATCCCATATTATTTTTTGTCGTTTTTATATTATTGTGAGGTATTTTCTGCAGGGAAAAAAATAAATTATGAGGAATTACATACATTAGGAAAATTAAATTGAGTAAAGACAGCCCAAAAATCTGCTGAAGACCTCCATTCTCTCTGAGGATAGAGGAAAATACCTTTCAGATACATAAAGCTGATGGGTAGGTCATAGACAACATACCCTGTACCATCCCTAATCCACGGACTGAGGGATGCTGAGGGAGCCTAGAAGAGCATGGTCAGGCTTCTGTGCTTTCCTCATACCTCATGTCTTACTGTGCCACCACAAATCAGGTACAGACCCAGGAGGGTACTTCCTCGGGCTTTAACACTTTGTCAATAAGTATCTACCAAAAATGCCAGTCTGCTTCAGCTAAGTCCTCATGTAGCAGAAGTATTAACATAGACTTTATTACTGTTACATATTGTAACAATAATAAAGAAATCCCGGAGAGTAACATGACAATAACACTGGAGAAGAGAAGGCTCCAGTGAGCTCTTGCTGGGGGCTCCCAGTACTTAAAGGGGGCTTAGAAAAAAGAGGGAGAGTGACTTTTTACATGGGCAGATAGTGATAAGACAAGGAAGAATGGTTTTAAACTACAAGAGATTTAGATATTAGGAAGAAACTCTTTAGTCATAGGGTAGTGAAGCATCAGAACAGGTTTCCCAGAGAAGCTGTGGATGTCTCATTCCTGGAACTGTTCCAGGCCAGGTTGGGTGGAGCTCTGAGCAACCTGGTCTGGTGAAAGTTGTCCCTGCCCATGGCAGAGGAGTTGGAACTAGGTGATTTTTAAGGTCCCTTTGAACTCAATGCATCCTATGATGTAGCAACCATTGAAGCAAAATTAATCTTAAGGAAAGCCTATGAAAATTCCAAATAGCAACCAAGAAGAAAACTATACCTATCTTTCCCTGTTAATTATGTATAATTAAATAGAACAGGAGCTGTTGCAGTTACTACGTTTCACCTGCTGTCCAATCAATTTCTTGCTAAAATATTTCAAACCTTCATAAAGTGTCAAACGCAAAAGAAGGAATACTGCTAAAAAGGTTTCTAATGCAGCATTTAAGTACCCATGCTGAATTATTTGTGATCACACTCTACTTTTCCCACATACACATGAAGAAAGGTCTTGTCCTTAGTCTTACACATCTGTGGAGACTAACATTTCCATGCGGGACAAGACATTCCTATCAAATAAGCAGGAAATGCAATGGCACTGAAATAACTTCAAGGACAGTTAAAACCCAACTAGCGAAGCGTCGGGAGAGTCCTTCCCGTGCCCTGGAGAACTGAGCACCCGCCGTTTCCTAAGGGGCCTAGTGCTCTTCCAGAGGCATCCTGCCCTTGCCAGCCTCCAAAGGGGCGCAGGAGCTGAAGGAAGAAGAGCCGACAGGGCTCAGAGGGCACGGCGGGGCAGCCCCGGCAGGAGACCCGCGCACCGCCCGCTCCCCTCAGCGGCGGCCCGAGGGCAGGGCAGGCCTGGGGCGCCCCCGAGGGGACGCGGCGCTCCGCCCGGCCCCGCCCCGCCCCGCCCCGGGAGCGACGCGGCACCTCCACCCTCTCACCTGCAAATCCCGGGCGCTGGGCGGGCGGCCGCTGCTCCGCGGCTGCCGATCCCTGCGGCCACCGGCGGCCGGAGCCGCGGCCGCATCCCCGTCCGGCTGCGCGGGCGCTGCCCCGCCGTCCGCCATCTTGTGGAGGCGGTGGCGAGGGCCGGGCGGGGCGGGGCCAGCAGCGGCGGGGCCGCCATGGCAACGGGAGGGGCCGAGCCGCGCCCTGCGCACCGCCCGAGCCGCCCTGAGGGCCCGCTGCCCATCCATCAGAGCTTTACAGTGCTTGTGCACCGCAGCAAACGCTTCGGCAGGCATTGGTTGTGAATTGCATAGCTTGTCTGTCAGTGATCAAAGCCCTGTTTGCTAGTTGTATGTCTCGCTTCTCGTGGTACTTAGTCCGCAGGTGCCATTCTACCCTCTGTTTGAGTCTGGGGTCCATTTTCAGTCGGTGGCCAAGGAGTCGGTGGTCACGGTCGCCCACTGCTGGAATTACCTTTCACGGAATCACAAATTAATTAAGCTGGAACAGATCTCTGAGATCTCCAAGTCCAACCTGTGACTGAACACCACGCTGTTCAACTAGGCCATGGCACTGAGTGCCCCGTCCAGGGTTTCCTTAAACTTCCAGGGATGGTGACTTCACCACTTACCTGGGCAGCCCATTCCAATGTTTAATCACCCTTTCTGTGAAAAAAATCTTCCTAATGTCCAACTTAAACCTCTCCTGGCGCAGCTTAAGATTGTGTTCTCTCATCCTGTCACTATTTTTGGGGGAGAAGTGGCCAACTCCCACCTGGCTACAACCTCCTTTCAGGGAGCTGTAGAGAGTCATAAGGTCATCCCTAAGAGTCCTTTTCTTCAGCCTAAACGACGCCAGCTCCCTCAGCTGGTCCTCAAAAGACTTGTGCTCCAGGTCCTTCACGAGCTTCATCGCCCTCCTCTGGGCCCTTCTCTTTCCCCCAGATACTGCTCAGTTCAGCTGACTTCACTCCTGGTGTCTCTCATCTAGGCAGACCCTTTATCTTGGGATTGTCTTCTCTTTACCTTAAATCAGCTCTATACGCAGAGCATGAAGCCATACAGTATGGGTTGTCCCTGTGGTCAGTTGGGGTCTGCTGTCCTGTCTGTGTCCCCTCCATACTCCTTGTGTACCTCCAGCCTGCTCACTGGTGGGGCAGGGTGAGAAGCAGAAAAGGCCTTGATGCTGTGTAAGCTCTGCTCAAAAATAGTCAGAGCACCATTGTGTTACCAACACTGGTTTTCAGTCACAAGTCCAAAACACCGTGTTTATGGAAGATTAATTCCAGCCTAGACAGGATGGAGAACTCTTGACTGTGACCTGAAAGATGAACTGCAGTCCTGTGAAGCTGCAGCTGGAATGGCCAGCTAACCATCCTCACTTTTTTCTAGTGCTGTTCGGCTCAAACAACCCTGCTTTCTAATCAATCTTTCTAGACCCTGTTGACACTGGCTTACAGTCCAGAAACGCTGGTAATGGTGGCAAATGGAGCTGGGATCTCACAGAACCATTGAAGCTGGACTATTAAACTGTGCACTTCATGCCTTCATAGTCAGCCAAACACTCAGTGAGAATGCAAACAGAATAGTTTGTCCCAGTCCACAAACAATACAGGAAAAAATACATAATCTGGTATCCATATCCATCTTAAGGGTCAATGCTATCATCTCTACACTGGTGACATTTTTCTTATGGAGTATGTAGATATGAATGATTGGGTTTTTTTCTACAGAACAATATTTTGTGCTTGATGAAGAAGAACAGCACCCCCGAGGAGATATATTCTATGTATACATATTTATATAACATTGTATAAATATTACATTTCATGCAGCTCCCACATTCTGAACTTTATATGCTGATGATGTATGCTTGCAAAGAACTCTTTGCTTGATGTAGGAAAAAAAGGAACCTGAACAGAAATAGGATCTCCCCTCAGTTGGCTCCTGTACTTGAAGCATTCATATGAGGACTTTGCCAAGCATAAAGCTGTAGTCACATGTTATTTCATTCAGCCTTGCTTGGGTTGATACATGGTGTGCAGCTGCTGTCTAAGTCAAAATGTCCTGTGGTGATGCAGACTGAATTAGCAGAGAGAATGTCTAAACAGTAATCACTTTAAAAGCCCTATAACTTTATTATAAAATCAGTTTTTTATAATTCAGTGTTCCATATTTTGACAGGCATATCTTCCCTAAACATTGGCATTATTCCTGTCTGTCTTTCTCTGTGATTGCCTCCTCTGCTTAAGGCTGTCAACAACATTTCAAGAGATCACCTGAATATAGATTAGCACATGATTTTTTTTTCTCAGTGAAATTTATATAGTCACAGATATCCGGAAATTTAAATTTGTCCAACCCAAGCAGCCATTTTAATTTGCATAACATTATTATTGTGACCAATGTTTTCTCACACAGCTATAGATTTAAAACAGTTAATTACTACCTGGCAGCTCTAGTTCTTTAATTAAATTCTTTAATAAAATTCTTTTATGTCTGAAATAATCTTCAATTATCCTAGATATTTTCCTCCTAGAGATAAAACTAGCAGCATTTACAGTCTTCTTTTTGGAAGTCAGGTATTTTTTTCCTAAAATTTCACTACAATGTCTGTACTGTCCAGAAGCAAATATATCGTAAAAACACAAGTAAAAATAAAATAATAAATAAAAACAACATATATAAAGTGGCAAAAGTCTCCACACTAGAGTGTGGAGAATGAAGATAAGATAAAAACTTCTAAATCCGCTGGAAATCTGCTGAAATCACAGTGAAGTATAGCATCTTCTTGATTAGAAAATTTGTGTCCTTCTTACCCAAGAACCAAATGAGTAAGTGCTGACATACCATTTCTATTTAAACGAATTTGTTTGTTTCTTGACAATAATACATAGTTCTTTAAAACTGGTTTTGTGTATAGTGGGCAGCAGGGAATTCTCTGATACTATTGCTTTTCCATGAGCTGGAGTTCCATGAAGTTGTGCTGGAAAGTGAGGAGTGCAAAAAGGAGGAGGGCATCTGTGGTTGTGGAGTAAACTGTGTTAGAGGGAAATCTCTGATAGAAAATGATGCAGGAATAAGAAAAGGCTTGGGGTGACCACAATGGCTTGTCATAGCCTAGGATCACAATGTAACCGCTGTTTTGCAACTGATAACATTGTACAATAAATTAAAGGAAATTTCTTAGGGGCTGAGAGATTCACATTTGTATTAAATGAAATCGCCACTAAACACCAAAAAAAATAAAACACAATGTCTTAAATATCTATGTGTATTTCTGATTTCTAAAGCACTACAGTTCATAAACTCCATATGTTAAAATACTTTCATAGGCCTTTTGCTGTTGTTGAGGTCTAATGTTCTGCTATTTCATCATCATTTCCACCTAGAATTTCTTTGGCCTATCTCTGCAATTTGTGTTGGATTTTGTTACAAACTTGATCTTACAAGAACTGCAAAGGAGCAAGAGTCTTCATTTCTCTGCTTGCTTTGGTTGTCTCAAAATGTTTCATCATTGACAACATTTTAGGTTTTGCTGGGTTTTTTTTCTAGGATATTGAGAAGATTTAATGACATATCATTCAGCTATGGGATCTGTGAATGACAGATATTTGGCTTTTACTTGACGAGAGTTGCACATGGCAAAATTTTCTGCCAAAACCTAAACAGCAGAATGAAATGAAAGACTAAGAGAGGAGAGAGACAAGAGAAAACCCCAAGCAAGCAAACAAACAAACAAAAATCCACATCAAAACAAACCAAAAATATAACCCCAAAACTATGACTTCAGTTGTAGCATACAAGAGCAGAAATGAACTGCCTCCAGTTGCAGTGGACAAATGAGGCTGGTCACTGAAGTACCTTTGACAGAAAAGTACAAGTCATTAGGATCCCTGACAACCTTAACCTTGCAGTTCACACTATGTGACCAAAGGGTTCAAGAGCACACAGGAGACAACAGAGGGTTTTAAGGATATCAGACAAGCCTTCTACATACAATACATGTGAAATAAAAAGTAAAGTAGATATTTTATTATATTTTTAAAGGCTATTTTGAGATCAAGCCTTTCTATTTTTCCTGCAGATGCACTGAAAATCAGGATATTTAAACTCATCCTGCCAGTGCTAATGTATGTTTATTTCATTTTGATGCTCCAGTAGCCATGCCCTTGCCTCCCTCAGGGCAATTAATGGGATCAGAAACATAGTACAGGCAAAGATGAAGGTTTCAGAGGTTTGACAATTGGTCTGTAGTGCAGCAGCTGCAGCAAACCACATTTATGAGACTGCAATAGGAAAGCATCTTGATGAGGAAAAGCAGTGAGTACTTATCTACATCGATATGAGAGCAAGTCTAAAGGCTGTGGGTCTGCAGCAGACCTTCCACCGGTTCTGCTGTGGGGAAAGCTGGAAAAATAAATGTATTAAACAAACAGTTCAACAGAACTAAGGAAGCCAGATTCCCATAAACCCATATTCTGCATTCCTTATTTCCATTTTTCCCTTTGTATCTCCTCTCATTATATCCCTTTCCGGTTCCAAGCCAAAATACCAGCTTCTTCCATCCTTCCTAAGTCTATTTTAGAACCTCTAGCCCCTTCTGTAAGTACCAGTAGCATTTTTTTTGTCCCCAGTATCCTTGCACTGCAATAGCCGATCTCACCTGCCATGTCTCTTAGCTCCCTATTTTGACCCCTCACTTGGACCATGGACATCATCTGCTGCGGCTTGTCCAGAGCTGCATGTGGGGCTGGCTGCCTCCCAAAAGAATGAACAGACTTCATTATCCCTATAGTTCCCTTTTCCAATGCACAAATAAGTTATCTCCACTTCACTTGGGCATCTATTTGGTAGATTTGGCTATATAGCATAAAGGAAGTAGAATTCAACTTCAAAATAGCAAAAAAAAAAAAAAAAAAAAAAAATATAAAGAGATATAATTTGTCAGCTAATAATAAAAGATGCACTCACTAGATTGGAAACATACCTCCTGGTTGTGACTGTTAGATGAGATGTATCCTCACTTAGAAATGTCTCAACAGGTGAATTGTAGTGTGTGTAAAAATCTGTTTAGAGTCATTCCCTGTGCTGATGAATCCAATTTTGTTTCAGTCCCAAAAATATGATGAGTTAGATAACATGTGAAAAAAATTATGCAAACCAGAAGTCAACTCCCCAGATCCTTTCTATTGGCTTCAGGGCAAGGTTTGCCTAACTTAGGATTTAAGAGATTTGGGTAAACCTCTTATTCTGTTCTCCCTACATGAGAAAACATCAGTATAAATTTTTCGATGGGGTCTTAAAAGAGTTTAGGAAACAACAATCTTTCTTTCTAATGCCTCCCCACATATTTTTAGAGCTTAAATTGATTGTTAAGGGAAAACATCCTGCCAGCATTGCAATAGAAAAGGTGTGAGGTACCAGCAGGTGGTGCTAATACAACAAGTAAGCAGGATCTGCAGGATCGGCTTTAAAGCCAACATTTCCAAACTTTTCCTTCCAGCTGATACCATTACCACGTCACTTTCTAGTTTTAAATATTGACATCTTATTGCTGTGAAGGCTAAGAGCTGTAGCTCTGTATCGATGCCACAGGTCTAAGTTCTATATACACAGAGAACAAAAAGACAATATACAGCATTCTGTTCCTCTGCTGGTTCAAGCAAGCAGGTTAAAAACATTTTACATAGCAGCCATGGGAATTCTCAGAATTTTTGATAAAATGCTAGTGGTGAGCTATAGGTCAAGTTGAGATTGTTTCTTTACCTTCAATACTGTTCTTACATGCATGAATACCTTCGTATTACAGCAAACATAAGGAGACGCCTGAAATGTTGCATTGTATGGCAGGCACTTGAAAAAGAATTTGTAGAGAAGTAATCTCTGCATAGAATAGTGTCCCTACCACTTCAGCTTCTTATCTGAAATGGAATCATTTACCATGTAACTTATTCAAAGAAAAACATATTTCCCCCAAAATTCTGTAAATACAAGTTGCCCATGGCTATGCTGTGGGGGAAAGCATCAGTTGCCCTTGATTTTTTTTCCCTCCTGTCTGTCAGAGCAAAGCTTTACACTAAGTTAAGGTGAAATTTTAGGAAACATCAGTTAAAGTTCAGGTAACACCTTATAAGGAATTTAATCCCAGGAAATACTAATTTGTTCTTTAATTTGCTACTGGTAATTGCAATGCATGGATAAGTTAAATTTCTGTTTCTTGTAAGTAGAATTACACACAGTTCTTATGCTTACTTTCTCATTATTCGCACTGAGTATTAGAACATTTGATTAAGTCCCCAGTTCTTTTGGAAACCGCTACAATTCTGTCTTCATGTTGTTGTTTTTGTTGGGGTTTTTTTGTTTGTTTGTTTGTTTGTTTTTCTCTTTAAATAAAGATCCTGGTTGCAGAATGATGCTCAGACACATTCAACTGTGTTCTTAACAGTAAGGGATGCTTATTCCTTTTGGTCTTTGTTTCTTTTATCTTTTGTTATGTCTTTGAACACAGTTTGACGTGATACTTTTTTTTGGAGAGTGAAATTAAGAGTATACCTGGGAGTATGGGCAATACTTCATCCCCATTCACTTAAGGTTCTGACCTTTAAATCAGTGCAAGCTCTAGAAAGTCATCTACAGGCATCCTGTCCATGCAGCCTTTCCTTTAATTTCTCAATTTTGCATTTCTCATCTTTGGCAGTTCTTTAATCTTCCCTCATTGCTGAAAGAGTAAATGGAAGCAATGAGGAGGGAAAGAAGAATTGAAGGAGGTGAATAACAAGAGACAGCTGTTGGCTGCTGTTTCACAGCAACATCAGTGTCTTCTAGGCCCTTAGAGACAAATGATAGAAATCTGAATCTACAAATCACTCTCCCATTAATCTGCATTAGTAGGGGCAGCCCATGGTGGAGTTCTAGAACCTGCCACACCTTGCAAACTGAGAGATGATGAACTCCACCTGTGCCATTTCAGTACACGTGAACTTTGGAAAAAGACATCACCTGAAAAATGTCTATAAAGAAAGAATCCTGGAAAGAGAGACATCTCCACTGAGTCTTTGAAGTATTCTGTACGAAGCAAAAGCAGAGGAGTTCAGGCAAGGTCACTTGTTGGGCATAACTTGGTAGATTGATGGTTGCAGGGTTTTGCAAACTACAGTAGCTGTGAGCCAACTGCAGCTTATTTTTGGAAGTAAAACACTTGTCTTCCATTAATTTCCTTTTTTAATATCAGATTTGGCTTTTGCTCAAATTTGGATGAAAAATTAAAATCTTGAAATATATTAATGAAGAAAATTACATAGGTCACTTTTAAAAAAGATTTCTTCATTATTTAGTTTAGTTAGCTTTAAGTAGCTTGAATTTCCAAATAAGTGGCTTAGTAGGTTTGGAGTATCCCAATTAATAATATGCTAATAGATATTTTGACAGATTCAAAATTTGCTGGTTTTCCCCAAAATATTTTTAGGGACAAATGTTTGTTGAAACCAAAGCCCCTTCCTCCCAAATATGTCAGCTCTGACAACCTGGCACTGTGCAGTCAAAAAGTTACTCGAGTGAGAAATTTCTGCCCAACTGAATGTATAAGAAAGGAGGGTTAGGAATTCCTGCAGTCCTCCTGCTTTGCTTTTCCCTGCAGATCACTAAGAAAATATTCTTGAGGTTCTCCAAATTCTTCACCTAGTAATATAGTCTCTCACCTGGGTCAAGGCACTCTCTTAATATCTGCCTTGCTGTGACACTACATTTCAAACTGTCTGATGTGAAACTGTATTAACAAATTGTGGTGGAGCTAGTGGAAGAGCAAGTTAAAAATGGTCCCAGGTTGGACAGTGAGGGAAGTTCATGTGGACATCCTCCCATTCGCCATGAATTAGGGAAAAGCAGCTGGTTGCTATAGCACTGAAAAGCAACATTAGAAAGGCTTAAATTATTAAAAGAATTTCTGAAGAGTTAATTCATACTTCCGTTGTGATTTGCTATTTAGGAACCACAAATTGTTCATGGGTCCATTTGCCTTCAAAAAACAGGTTGCTGGAAGTTTCCTCTAGTGTGTTTATGTAAACTTTGATTTCTCTCTCCGACTTGTTTTGTATTTAAGTGAAAAGCACTTTAAAACAAAAGGGTGTTCAACACTCCTCATTTGCCATTTTACTGTAATCATGTAATTTTTCATGATGATACATACTAAAGGCAAAACCTTCCCAAGATGGATATTTAAAGGCTGCACAGTTACAATGGAGCCAAACTCCCTGGAAAGACTCTTCCTCATGAAATATTTTATAAAGCCCAAATATCATGGGTGTCTGCACAAGTATTCAGTGGCTATAGGGAATTTTGGTTCTTGTTTGAAATTACTTGGTATAACATGGTATCAGTTTGTTATGCTACTGGATTTTTATTCATTTTGCTGTCAAAGCTTTTCAAATTTGGTCACTATTAGAAACTGTTGACTTGTTAGGTGTTGCTTTTATGTTGCTTTAACCTTGTGACTGTGGAATTACATTCAGTATTGCTAGGTTCACCAAATAGCTGGCATTAGCCCAGGAATCAAAGATATTAGCAAGGTGTAACACCTTCAGATATGCTGACATTAGTCTAGCAGAGCCAGAACAAATGCTGTGGGTAAGCTCTATCAGCATACCTCTTCCAGGAGAGAAACGATAACAAGATAAAGATCTTTGATCAACAGAGGACTTTCTTTTTAGTGACGTCTCTGGCATGGCACATCTGTGAAGCAATTAGATGCTGCATTTGTATTAGAAAAAAGTGAACCGATTTTTATTGTGAAAGAAAAGGGAAAAAACATGGTGAATTTCTCAACAGAATATCATTGCATTAAGTAATTCAAAATAAGCATATTTTGGGCCATGGGGGGACTTTTCTATATTTTTCTTATTAGTAATGACATTTAGCTCAAATTGCTTGTCTAAATATACCCTGAATTTCCAAAACCCCTCTGCTTCTGAATGGGAGTGGAATATTGGATTGCCCAGTTGAACTTCTGGATCATTTCACTCATCAGAAGCTGCTTTCAGTGCTAACCAAGGAGGCCACTGTGTGGAATTTGTAGTGATGTCTGGAGGTTTGATTGTGTGGAAAGTGTATGCTGGTTTAAGGTGAAATATGGATTAAAGGATTCAGGATTGTGATCTGTGATTCCATGATATGATATTTGTCAACCACATGGAGGAAGCTGTTCGTGTGTGTTCTTAGTGTGTGACAAGAATAAAGAAACATGACTTACATTGCCCATCTTTGAGTGAATATTGTAACATTACAAAAAGTTCAAGTCAGAAAGCTGGGTGTTTTGATTTAGGTTATGATACCTTGGAAAGGGTTAAAAATAAGAGAGTTGAAAGAGACATAATGTAACAGGAGTGGTTCAGTCATCAGAATAATTATGCTGGTAGCAGAGTCCAAAACTTTTTCACATGTAGAAGAAGTTGGAGAGCCTTCAGGCTGTTATGTGATCTGTGCAGGTTAACTGTCCTGACATAGCCAATTATTGTACCTTTCATTACAACTGAAGGTGAAGTTTGCTACAAATCAGCAACTGACAACTACAGAAAGCAAAATTCAAAGTATGAATTCTGTGAATTTTGGAAAGTTGAGATTTACAAGGAAACATTCTTTGTATTTTAATTTACCAAACTTATCAGTTGAACCTGTATTTTATGTGCTTCCACAATGCCTCTGAGCAAAGTTAGCATGTCTATTATCTCTGCAATAGAACTTTATGACAGAGAGGCTGATTTTTCCAAGTTATTCAAGTGGCTACAGACAGCAAAAATGTTTAACAGGATTTGGTGTTTAAATACTTTCTAAAGTCTGGTCATTAGTGATTTGCTTAGGATTACAGTGCAAATCTGTGATGGAGACTGAACTGAGGTTTTAGGAAAGGTCTCTCTGAAAATGTTTAGTTCCAGAAGCATGCACTAATATTTGCCAGTTTTTTGCAATGACTTTATTCCCATCAACTTCTGACACAGTACAGGTTCTCTTTTGTTTAGCTTGCTGAAATTGAGGATGAAACAACTTCCTTCCTCTTTTAACAAACTACCTCTTTGCATCCTGGAAACTCACTTCTAATATAGTGTTTCTAACTTTGTTCTTTTTCTGAATATACATTTAACTAATTTGTTCTTTGACTTTGAGACACCATGGCATGAGGTCAATACTAAGAAGTGGTCAGAATTTTAAATATAGACTGCAGACAGAGTTCCTGTTGACATTTGAAAAATCTGAGCTCTTCTATTAACCATATGCATTATAGGTCAGTTGAAAATTAAGGCAGGGTGGAAGTAAATTACTTCCTTCTTCATGGTTTAAGAAAAGGAAAATGAATCTGAAATTGAAAGGTTTTTTAACAAACCAGTCTCATAGGGCTGAATAAATTAAACTGTCAGACTTTGGTCATTACACATCTTCCTGTGTGAAGCATGGAAATTGGAAGCACAGACTGTGCATATTATGTTAATACTATTTACTCTACTTGGTATCCATGACGTATCCTGGTGAGTTTAAGCTACAACAGAATTATGCCTTACAGAAAAGAAAGAGAAATAAGGTTAATGAAACAGCATCTTGGCACTAAAGCTAAGTAAAACACATCTCTGACTAGAGTGCTGAGCAGTACTGGGGGTATTCATGAGCTGTTCTGCAGATGCTGTGGCTCACATTAGCATGTATAACACCAAATCATCCTGTCAAAGAACCCTTTTTCTGTTCAACGGCGTAACAAGGCATGGATTGTGATTGTTGGATTATAGAGTCTGTCTACTGAGGTTCATGCAAGATGTTAAAATGACACAAAGGACCATATTCTTCACTAGAATCCAGAAGTGCAGCTTTCATAAAATACATTGTCCCCAAAATGTAAGGAAAGACTACATTTAGGAGTGACTTTCTGTTTCATTATGTGTTTGTATTCTGGAGCATTTTATATGGTGCTTTGATTTCACAGTAAACAAACTTTTCAGTTCCACCAAAGAGATATTTATCTTAAAATCATTTACAGAAAAACTATTGATTTTCCCCAGGATAGTTTTATTTTGTCATATTGAGTGACATCCTGAAACCTGTGGCGTTATTTGAGAGCAAGCATTTTCTTTTCAGGTGAAAATGAGACAAAGTCAATGAGTATTTTTGTGTACATTGCATTGACTTCAGCAGAACAAACACCAAAGTACTGTTGGATATTGGATCATTCTTTTATGCGGTATAATATAGATCCAATATGATACAGAGCTGATACTTTAGGAGTTCGTGACTCTCTCTAGGGCTACAGCTAGCCTCCCATCCTCCATTATGCTGTCATCAACTAGTTTTACTTTGGAAAATCTTAACATTAATTATAGTCACTAAAAGACTGAGTTAACATTCGTTCACTAATACAACATACCTGCAAGCTGCAGTGTGAATACGCAGGTGATGCTCAGGCTCTGGCTTTAGCACTGCAGTGTCTTGTGCAGTTATGTGGTGATTCTGCAGCTGGAACAAGAATGACCTTACTACATTTGCTTTGGGGTCAACTCCAAGAGTCATAGCATTGCAAAGACAGGTGAGGCCATGGCACTGCGAGCCACCAGTTCTGCATTCTGGCTGTCAAAGTCCAGTTGTAACTTCATGGGTAATGATATTCTGAAAGGGTTTTTATGCCTATTAGTGCTAACCTGTATTCCATGCATGCACCTCACCGTGCAGTGAGTGAGCAGATCCCCAGTGCTCAGCCCTGATCCCAGAACAAGGTGAACTTCTGAACAGATGGGAGAGGTTGCTCCCTGCAGCCAGCCACAATTGCTCACATTATCCTGGACCAGTGCTTAGGACTTCCAGAGCAAGGCTGTGGCAGATGTGCTCTGTGGCATGACTGCAAAGGGACAGCAATTCCTTTTCCTGGCCATGGGGTGAATTTTCTGGCACTGGAAATAGCACTTATAAGAGGAAGTCGGTTTTCTGACTCTGAACAAAATTTTAGAAAGAAATTCTTTACTGTGAAGGTGGCAAGACGGTGGAACAGGTAGGCCAGGGAGGCTGTGGATGCCCCAGCCCTGTTATTATTCAAGGACAGTTTGGATTGAGCTTTGAGCAATGTGGTCTAATGGGAGGTGTCCCTGCCCATGACAGCAAGGGGTTGGAACTAGATAATTCTGAAGGTCCCTTCCAGCCCTTAATATTGTATAGTTCTATGATTCTATATGAGTGTTCTGGCAAGAGTGAAATGGTAAAAAAAAGTCACTGCTGAAAGATTGAATTGTTTTCTATTTTTCTTTTTCTTCAGAGTAAGGCACAGCAATCATTTTCCAACACTTCAGTTCCCAAACACGAGCAGTAAAAGCTGTTACATATAAAAAAGGAGAGTTCTTTGGTGGTGTTGCTGAGTGTGAGAGTTCCAGATTGGTCCATGGACTGGCCTAGAGATGTGCAAAAATAGGTGAAAGGTCAAAAGGTTAAAAAAAGAGGTAAAAAATATATACAATGACAGTAAGTGTGGGGAATGGGAGATGGGGAAAGGTGGGGAGACATTCTTGTGACTTAAAATAGGCCAATATGTCCCTAAGAGAGCAGCAAAACTCAAGAATTTGGTGTGAGTGTAGTTGAAGTCATGCTCATTTCTGCAAATAGCATATTTGATGTCAAAGAAATTTCTGAAAGAAGTTATGAAGCTGAGTACATTGACAATTTTCTTGCCCTTGGTGTGCAATCTTGAAGGTTGTATTATGACACAATTTGAATGCAGATATTTCTGTTGAAAGAAAGTAGAATTTTCTAAACCATTGGTCACAGACACAAAATTACCTAAAATGAAAGCTGAATTGTGGCTCTGGTGCAATATAATATATATGAATCTATTTAAAAGTGACATATAACATTATTTTGAGCAGATTCTAATTTATTTTTTTTAATTAGACAGAAAGTGACTGATGAAATTATTTGCATTTAGCACTGTGGAATGCAGTGAATTAATTTATACATGACATTAATATTTCTGTTTAAACCAGCATAACCTATTCTTAATTTGCTTTGCTGATCAAAATATACAGCTGTAATAAATTTGAAGATGAGAGGAAATTACCGAGTTCCAAAGGGCTGTTTCACAGCATGTTTTACCAAGTAAAAATTTGGGCAGAGCATCTAGAGGACATATAATCCAATTTCTCTTTATTAACAGTAAAGCTAAATGTGTTACTTCATTCACTTTAGATTAACAACAAGTAAGAAAAAGTTACACCTGGATAAATGTAGCATATGAAAAGAAAAAAAAACCCAAATGTAATTAAAAATAATATAGACCCCAAGATACTACCTTTGTTAAAAGACATGGAACAATAAAGGAATGCAGGTGACCACCTAATGGGAAAATGGAAGGAACCATTTAGGGACACCTCAGATCCTTTTGCAGCTGACTCAGTGACAAATATACTTAATACACACTTGGTTGATTTTGCTATTTCATTTTAAAATTTCTTTTGAGTGGGTGTTGGGGAGCCACAAAATTCACTGCATAAGAAATATATTGCTGCAGAAGAAAAATATCTGAGAAAGAAACAAGATTATGCAATATATGTGTCACTTAGGAGGTTATACTCTAATTAAAAGAATTAATCCTAGGCAAATTTACATGAGAAAGGAAGAAATCATGGAAGCTCAGTGTAGGTTTTGTGCAATGTTAATTTTATTGGACTTTATGCTTTTGTCCAGACAACATAAGTGGGCTGTAGAATACAAAACAAGGCTGGAAAACTGCTGTGCATCTGCTTCACTTTGTTCTGAGGGAGTGACAAATATGGTTCCCACCAGACTTCAAAAGACCGATCTAAGTGGTTGAAAGATATGAATCCCTGGAACTGTATAAATACACATGAAGTGTTAAAATAAAATCTTTAAATCCAAATAACAGGACCTTTCTATAATCCACAAGTATTTCGCTGCATAAACAGACCCCCTCAGAGTGGCGGAGAATGGAAAGGAAACAAGTCTCCCTTGAAGAAAAGCTTTTCCAGAGAGCTGGCATTTGTGTTAAAATTGCTCTTTGATTCAGACTGCACCAATCTGACAAGCTGCACACACTGTGTAAGACACAGCAACTGCTTATCGAGCAGGGAAAATGTCAAAAAACAACATGATTTATTTGCCAGCAATACGAGAAATGCACTCTACACTACAATGGGCTTGACCTAAGGCTCTTTAAATTTAACAAGTGAGTTTTATAAGTCCTGAGAAACTACACCTTCAGGAAGTCATGGGGAAGAATAAGCCACTTCATCACCCTCTCCTGACTGCACTGGTTTGGTGGTCTTCTTAATGTTTTCTCTCACCTCCATCTGGTGCTGGTAGTAGCCAAATGTTGGTATTTTCATTTTTGTTTCCTGCTGGAAAAAAAACCAACCAGTTTTACAGCCCCATGTCCTCGTTTTACAGCAGCTCCATCATCACTGTTAAGGGTTCTCTAAAAGTGCTGGGCAAACTCCAGCATCCACACACCACCGCAGTAAAAACGGGCCACTTGAAGCCATTACATCCAGCTGTGCTCCAAAGGTGAAACTTTTGGCAAAAGGTCCTTGGGAAGGGAATGAATTTTTATGTTTCCTTTGCATGGGGGACTTATATTTTAAAAGTGAAGGACTCAGGACATTGATAGGAATGTGGGGCTCTTCCTTTGAGAAAGTGCCCATGCACTGAAATTAAATACAGAAGCATTTTTTTATCTCCTCATTTAAATAACAAGGTGCTGGACTGCATCCCCAAGGCAGTGGGAACTAATGGAGCTGAAGAAAATAGGCAGGTGACAAAACGCCACATCTGGAGGTCTGGCCATGCTATTGTCTGTGCTACATTTGAGAAATAAACATATCTGATTAAAGTACAGTGACTGGCATTTTCTAAGCTTTAAGTGATTATGCATCTAATGTCTTGCAAGCCCTCAGCAACAGGTGTGATTCCCTGGCTGCTATTGAAAACCCAACCACTGGAGATATGTGTTACTTTTGGAGAAGTATGGAAATATCCTACCTACATTGTAAATAGTATAGCTTTGGAAACAAAGCAATACAATTTTTCAGGTGGCCCAGCCATGTCATCTCTTGTGGTTGGGTTGAGGTAGGGTTTGAGGCCCCACACAATGTTTTGTGTTGATGTAACAGTTAAGTGTTGGGTCATGCAAATATATGTGGAGAAGAAATGCCTGCAGTCTCACTTTTCCCTAGGTATATACAGTGCATAAATATTTCAGCTTTAAGTGCTTCATCAGGCAGTACTGTCAGTGCTTCCTTTGTGAAATGTGGTAAGTCAGAGGGATTTGTCCCATGAAGCACCAAATGAACACTGCTGCTGTAAGTGACCTTTTGGATATGATTGCTTGGATTTATTTTTTAAATATTATGATTATTAATTCTACAAGTCAAATTTATCTTGCCAGACAGAGGTTAGAGTGCAGGTAGGAGTGAACCTTGACATTTTAGCAATATTTTACTTTATAAACTTAAGGCTATGTTTGGTGAATTTTATTATGTTACAAAACTAGAAGGAAGAGAATGGATAACTTTTTTGCCTCCTCACAGACATTTTTATATTGAGATTCATCAAAGGCAGCAGAGCCTTAAAAGCCCATACAACAGCCTATTCTATTCAGTTCCAAGAATATGTCATGTGGTTACATACTGAACAGGGCTGTGTGCAACAGAGCAGACTTAGCTGAGCTGACTGAGGAAAATGTTATCATTAGCTCTGTAGGCAAACAACATTAGGAGACAGAAAACACTTGTGGAAGCCAATATGATTAAATCACTACTTGCTAGTCACGATCATGTTGCATGTCATGTCCAAAAATATCAATGCAGTTATTGAAGGTAGGACTAACAAAGAGTGCAAGTGTCAAATCTTTGAGGGGGGAAAATTATCAGGCTTATCCCTTCCTTTTTTTTCCAGGCTGAAAAAGAAAAAGCCTTGATTAAAGGAAATGATATCATGGGATTTTCTAAGCAACATTCAAGATACAGAATAGAAAGTTCAGCAGTAGAAATGAATCAAAACGTCAAGTAGATATTGTTAGGAAGTCTAGCTTTTGCAAAAGGTTCCTCATGATTTCCATACTAATTAACCAATAGAAGATGATCCTCTTTCTCTGGCAAGTTACCACACTTCAACAACAATAACCGTGGGTTATGAGGTATCAGGCAGTGACTTGTAATGAGTCACCTTAGAACCAGAATTTATCTCACTGTGCAGTCAGCTCTGCCACCCTACACATCTGGGCTGCATCTGGCCACCTGCTGGGACAATCCATGCAATGCTGGGCAGCAGTGCTGCATTGACCCACTCAGGCATCTGGGTTCCCATGACTCTTAGTGCCTCAGCAAGACCCTCCTTTTTGTGATTTAGATGTAGTGCGAGTTGCATGTAAATGGGTACATGAAAGAGGCCAAGTGGCACTGACTTGCTTGTATCCACAGTACTTAGCATTCTACTACACTAGAGTAGGTTTTTCAAGGAGACACCCGATTGAAACAGTCCCAAACAGAGCAGGCTAGCAATTAAGTAATGCAGGCACTCAGGGCCTTGGTTTCTGAGCTCACTTCTCTGCCCTCTTTTGTTTAACATCATAGTCCTGACCATGCAGCACAACGATATTCAGTGATATTGTTGCAGCTCATATAATCTGCTACCTTCATCCCACTGCAGTGTCCTACTTGGCACGTTACATACAGATGTGTTTTTTATTGTTGCTTGAAAGCAACAATAGTAAAAAAGGACTAATTCCTCACTGCACTGCATGTATTATATAAAAATCTGCTATGTGTTCTCAGACACTGAAAAGTATGTAAACAGCTGTGTCAAAAACTTAAACCTATGAACAATATCAGCTGTCACAAAAAAAATATATGCAGGTTATATAATGAAGTTTGGAGAAACAGAATCAGTCACCAGGCAGTGCTTTTAAATGTATCCATTATTAGTGATGAGACTTTAACTTCTTTCTGCCACCACGCAATGAAATGAACTGTACTGGAGCAAATGTAATAAACACCAGAAATATAATAAGTATTGTAGCCTGCTGTGAAAGGAGATGGTTTCCTTAGCAATAAAAAATTGTGCCAGAAATGTACCCTTTCTCTCCCTTTGCTTTCTTGCTGAGAATTTTTAAATTCTCATGTTTATTAGCTGACAAGAAGAGTCAAATATCTGCTATCTAGCTTCAACTGATGTAAACAGATGAAAAGTGAATAGATTTCTTGCTGATTAGTGACTAGTAAATGTTATGATTTCAGGCTCTATTAAAAATATTAATGATTTTAACATCAGTGTGCATTTGCTGATGGATACTGTGGGGAAAAAGATTGCTAGTTTAACTGGCACATTTGAAATTATGAACATTGGCATATCATCTACAGTGATTTCAGTTCTCATACCATTAGCTCACATGAATATATTCAACATTTAAATCAAATTCTCAGATTTTGTACTTGGAGCAAGTGAGTAAGAGAGCATTCATACACTCTTCCTATCCTGGCAGCTATTAGGAAATAAATATCTTTCAGGTAGTGATCAATTTTTGTATTCTTATGTTGAAACTTATGAAAAATCAAGCAGGAATTCTGACAAGCTGTTTCCCATAGGAGCTGATTCTTCTTTACACTGATACTCAAACACTGTTCTGACAACATGAAAGAACTTGAAACCATATACATTTTATTCTCAGGAGAAAAGAAAAACTTACTTGTTATTCCTGAACACAAAAAAGTATGTGCTTTGTAGGCATAATGTATAAATCTGTAACACAGAGTTTTTAAAAAAGTTATATTCTCCGGTAAAACAACTACATACGAATTTAAAAAATCTGTATTGCTCTCCTTGGAAGAAGTAAACAAAACCAATCCCCTCCCTGCAAGTCTCCTGCCTATAATTTGTGTGACTTACTTATGAATCTTAGAGCACTCTGTTATGGGATGTGCAGAGCTGGTTTTTGAATTAATTATCATAAAATATTCTGAACAAAGTCGAGGTGTGCACAGCATACATTGCTACTGTTTTGAAAACATATTATAAAGTGTATAGATAATGCATTCTGAAAGAATCTGTTCCTTGTGGGGTGAATAGGACCAGGGATGGACGAATAGGTAGGTAAGGGGATGCTGCACAAAGCAGAAGGACAGTCACACTGAGTCATAATGCCATGACTGGTCTGCAGTGTTGAAGGTCAGGAAGAGTATTTTGTTTCCACACTACACAAATGCAATGGCAGTCTGGTGGACTAAAAGCACAGTGTGTGATTTAAGTACAATTTAATGGTATGTTCAGTGCTGCCCAGTGTTTAACATCTCTAGTAAATGCACTTTTCAGTATGAACCAAAAGGACCCATTACCTCAATAAACATGAGAAATCTTGACTACAGCTTTTCTGAAATGCTTACTATGACTGAAACTAAATCCAGTATTTAAGAGCTTTACATAATAATCTCATTCCTGCCATAATATGTCTGTGTGTGGTTGAAAAACCGTACTTTAATTCCTTGTTGGGCAACAGATTGGATGGCAAACGTAAAGTACATTGGCCCCTGAGCCTTTGAGACATTTGGGAAACAGTCCTGGTTTTGTGGTATGAAGTATAGATAATACAGTTTAATTTGAAAAGAAAATTTTCCCATGAAAAGCTAAGCCACACATATCCTAAGGGAAATGATCAGATGAATATTATCTGCTTGAATATCCTCTTTTCCTGTGTGCTCTGTCTTCCAGACCAGCTTGGAGCAGACTCCAAAATTTGATAAATTCACATGAAGTCATCAGCCCCAGAGCCTCTCAGAAGAGCTTGACACAGAACACCAGGCTGTTGATATTACTGTATTGCTCTTGAAAGGGTGAAGCTGACAACAGCTCAGCCGTGTTTCAGGGGATGTGAATGTCTCTCATGTTATGTAGAGATCATCAAAGCAAAGTATTTCTAATACAATCTTTTTGCCAGGAGTCTCTAATCTCTTTTTCCTGAATATGGACTTCAGCTGAGACTTTTCCAGCACAACATTTAACAATCATAGTCCTTGAATCTTCCAGAGTTAATTCACCTTTTTTGCAGACTATTATTTCATGTCTTCAAGGCAGCTGTCACTGTTTTTGAGTCACATCCACATGTGGATATATGTTCTTCATTACAGAGAGAAAAAATCGTTTCATTGTAATGGTTTCACTAGCTAGAAGGCCAAAGCATTCTATGGCTCTTTACTCTCAGTAGGACTTTATTTTCACTTTAGCCATCTAAAATTACCCTCTAACTCTTCATTTGATCTCCAAAAGGGAGTGTCTTGATGCAAGAGATAGCACAAACTGCATAAATGCTCTTAGGAATGCTTTTCCTCCCTTCATCTGTGGTGCCTTTTCATTTCCTAGTACTCCCATGCTGTCAGTTTTATTGTTGATAGTTGTTGATACAACAGATATGTATTGTTCTGTGAGTCCATTAAATATTAATAAAAGATTTTTTTTTTCCTGAAGAATACCAAGAGTTGTAAAGCTAGTGTTTTTTGATGTTCTAAGTCATATAACACCAGCTTGCAACACTCTTGCTTTTTCTTCTGCCTCTTTATTTTACTTTCATCACTGCCCTGCATTGGAGTTGCCCAAGGATTGCAATGTCATTGCTAAACTTACAAAATATTCTTTGAGAATTGAATCACAAGAAAAATTTCAGACCGGAAAGCAAGTCCCAAATTTATATCACCTTTTCTTTTTCCAAATATCCCGTCATTAATTAGGGGATGCAATGTGTGTTGACAGGGTGTCCTAAAAGTGCCTTGGAAGGACTGATCACACTGAGTGAAGAGTGGGGTAGGTTCACTCAGGGAGGCATTTTTATCAGACAGTTAAAGGGTGAGGGGGTTATGCCTGGTGTGTCACCCCACAGTAGACAGAAACCCAGATGGGCAGTCCCAATCCAGCTCATCCCAGAGGAAATCTCTCCACACAGCTTCATAGACTTCCACATCTCCTCCTCCTTCTCCAAACTCCCACTCACCATTTCTACCTGCTCCATACGTATTTCTGAGAAGTAACTACCTCTTTTTATCACCTCTCTTGCTTTATTGAATATCTCATGGACTTTAGTCTCTCCCCTGCAGCTCCAAAGCTGAGTGTCCTGTCCCAGTTTGCAAGGAAGGAGTCTCTCTGTGGAGGAGTGTCTTGGTAGCAGTGCTATGGCTCCACTGATTAGGGGAGGTTGCAGCAGCCTGGAGGGTGACTACACGCAAAATATGGGGTCCAGGCATGCCTTCAGAAGCCTAGCAGCTTTCACAGATTCCCTTCCACAAAGGTCCTTGATGAGGTTTTTGGTAGGGAGTTGAGGACAGAGGATGATGTGTGAAGGCACTGCTGAGGATGCTCTGGTGGCTGAAAAACATATAATTGGCAAAATGTCACAATCCACAGATGCATAAAATTTCCTTTGTGCCTTTTCAGACAGTTCACAGCATCAGGGGAGAGCATTCAAAGGAAGCATTAGGCATTACTTGCAGTGGCGATAGTGCTTAGATTGGGTAGCGGCATTTTCAAGTTTTCCAATGAAACTTAAAATACCACAGCTGGCAGCATTTCCAGCTTCAGTTGCTAAAACTACTGTGATAAACTGAGTTTTCACTTCTCCTTACTGCATTGAATAAATTGAATTCCCTTCAGCTTTCTACATGATGAATATTCAAGACCAGACTCCAAATGCTGTGTTTCCATCAGAGCAGCGCTGACATTAAAAAATCTCTTCTCTAATATATGAAGTATCTTCACCTTTCTGTCCTGAGCCATGATTTCCCTGTCTCCAAATACTGCAGCTGTGCAGTTCCACACAAACTACCAGCAGTCTTTCACCCTTGAAGTAGCTTTTTGTCACTGCTAGAGGTTGTGTATCATAAAATTACACTTTGGCATTCTTTTATTAGAATGAGGACCAATAGATGTGCCTTATTCAAAAAAGAAAAAGCTTTTCCAAGACCTAGCTAGGTTTAGCTGACTGCTTGCTCTTCTGGAAAGTAGAGAGGACTTACATAGTAACCATGACTCAAAGCAAGCATTTTCTCAGTGATGTTGTCTGATGCACTGCATTCAGCAGGCAAAATTAATAGAAACCTCTGGTTAATGTGAAGTAAACATGAAGAGCATTCCTGTCACACGGTGTCTAGAGTTTCTCTGTTGCCAAGGTCTGCAACATGTTTTCCACTCTGTAAATATTTGGCTGTTTGTTTGGAGATTTTGGGGTATTTTTAGCTCTATATTTAAAATACTTTCACTGCTTAGGCTGTGTTTAAATTCACTGAAAATAGGTACTGCTGCAGTGAAGGCAATGGGAACACATTCTGATATCATATGAGGAAGTTCAGTTTCAGGCCACATGAGTCCTTTCCTGAGTGTGATCTATAATATTGCCTGTGGAGTTATTCCTGCCTGGCAGAAGGACTCCATCAGGACATGGTGCTATTACAAGCTTCTTTTTAACTTCAGTGTGATCTCAGAGGGACACTCTTTTATATTCTCCCAGACTTCCTTAGGAACTAATTTATCTTTGCAGAGCTTGTTCTGCTCTTTGGAAGGCAGAGGCTCTTATAATTAAAAATCTGGCTGAGAACTGTTCTGAGGGAAGATATATGCCTCCAGAATACTTTTTTTTTTTCAAATGTATAGAATATGTTTCTTTTCTCCCTCTCTTTTTAAAAGCACTTATCATGGTGAATAATTAATATGATCTGGGAGCACATGGCAACTTTTATCTGAAGTCTCCTATTCCAGGCAGAGGTAAGCATTCTGATGACAGAAGGAATGAAGCATTGAGAAGCTTAGTTTGGGACAGATGAAGCTGTATAGGTCAGAGAAGATGCCACATGGGGTAAAAGCAGTTTTGGGGAAGGAAGCAGCCACTGAAAACAATTAATAATTTCCTTTCAGAGTGTCTTTCACTAGGGAGAAAAAAATTACAAGCAAAACGCTGAGTGGGATTAGAACAGTCCTCAGGTCTAAGACCTAGAAGTTCAGAGCTATATGTCACTGTAGGCAGAAAGCAGTTATCTATCTGTACAGCACAGCTAGCTCTCTGTACGTGACCTGGGTACTTCAGGTCCAGCTAGGCATCCTAGAAGTGCCTGAGTTTATTCCTTTCCATATGTGGGAACATCACTTTGACAATGGAACCTAGAAATTGAACCATAAAATGCATTCATTGAAATGCAGAAATGAGCTTTCCCCAAATTATATAAATTGCAAATGGGCGTGAAGGGAAGCTGATTTTCTACATGACTGAATATCCAGTTTCAGGAGACTAAAGATGAGGCTTTTGCAGGGTAATGGGATCCTGACAGAAGCCTATAGTTCATGAACACTGTGGTGAACCTTATGGCCTCGTTGTCTTTAAATCAGCACATTACAATCTGCTAGGCTTTTTTGTTTGGTTGGTTTTTAAAGTCATGGCCACAATGATGCATCAAGTTAGCTTTTACATCTAACGCAACTTCCTGATCAAAAGAATGAAAAACTTCTCTCCTCTACCAGGGGTTTGCACAGAGATGAAACATGCCAGCAAAACTGATAAGCAAATATTTCCACTGAAGTCCCAAGGCTACAGAAAGATTATCTCTGTCTACCTAAGTCAAACACACTGCAGTGAAATAGGGGCATTTCATATAAATACTGAAGTGTAAACTAAAGAGTTCTCTCACGTGCAAAGCAGCTTAAGAACAAAGCTAACTTTGCTCCACTCACTGAATGAGGGCTCCTTAAGGATATATTCTTACAGTACTAAACTAAAATTCTCTGGACCCCTTCCATAGTAGTGGTGACAGCTGGAACCAAATATCCCATGTAATACTCTACTACCTGGTAAAATAGGTGAGCAGTATGTTGGGAGTGGTCCTTGGCTTATACTATCTCCCAAACTGTGCCTGGGAACTGTGAGAAAAAGTGCAAATCAGTCAATGTCAAATCTGTTCTAGAGACCTTTCTAGTGTTAAAGAGTGAAGATTATTTCAGCTCCTCAGCCTGTGGACACTCCTCAGAGTAATTTCACTTTCTAGAAGAGAGGTCTATTGTGAGCTCATTTTTATGACCTATAAATGTATGTTTTAAGAGAGGCTGGTATTACACACAACATATACAGTGAAATTTGGAACAGCTTTTTTTTCTTGCTGGATATTTAAAATGGCTTAGTGCTGTCTCCAGTGACCAGCTCTTAGGCTGAACTTTTTTGAAAGTGCAAACAGATGTAGCAACAGAGGTAGATGCTTTTGTTAGCAAACAGGCTACTACTTCTTACTAATGCCAGACAGTTTTTGAAAGGAAGTTTATAGTGCTCATGATTAAATGGATGGATATACACACTGGGATACCTTCTTTTTCCTAACAAAGCTAATCCATGGATCAGTTTCAGATGATTGTATTTATTTTTTCCACACTCTTTTGGCTTCCATGAAGATCTACTTTAGGAAAGCACTAGGATTAAGTACAGTTAAGAACTGATCTAACACTTCCTAGTAATAGGTATAGGAAAAGCAGGCAAACCTTGAGAAAAACTAAAGGTGAGCTGTGAAATACACGCTTTATCCATTAGATTCACAGCCTTCCTACAGGAATGTACATATGTTAAAGTAGTCTCAGGAGGGCTGTTATTCCTTGCTAGCAGCAACACCATGCTGTGAATTACAAATAAAAACATACATGGTTCACATAGGGTTGCTGTACCTATAATACCAACCTTTCTCTGGACACACCTAGAAAAAATACCGTTCTATTAATTTCACTAAGGCCAGTATACTAGACAGGGGATCCCTTGGAAACAATAACAAAAATACAATGGAAATTATTAAATTTGTGTTGATTCACCTTATCCAGTACCTATCACCTTGTCTTATGGTAGATTTCATTCAGGACTATTCCTTTTAATTAAAACAAACAGATCCTTGTTGCTAGAGGAACTGGATTATTTGTAATTCTGAATAACTACCACATCTGCTAGACTAGGTTTATAACTGCAGTAATCAGAAGGCCAATTACTGTTGGGTGATCATTCCTTTAAAAAACTTGGGTTTGGGACTCTGTATGGAAATCACACCAATTTGGATGAATTCAGATAGGTGAAAATGCTCCAAGTCCAACATACACAGTTTGGTTGCAGGCTGGTAGCCAAATATCACTTTAGCATGGTGCACACATTTTACCTTGAAATCAGATGAAAGAGTGGTCCAAAAATCCCTGAGGTGTGTGGCAAACCTCTAAAGCATTGATGCAAGGACTACAAGAGCAGAAATTCTTCTATCAGGTGACTTAAAGTCATCAGGTTACAATCTGATGGTCAAAAAACCTCTGAGCTGGTCTTTCCAAGCAGCAAGTGAGAACTTCGTGTTCCCTCCATGTTTCCCTGTGTCCAAAGAGGGACAACTGTCACAATAGTAGAGTTTTTGACGTCCATGCATATCGGTACAGGTAATACAATGATAGCTTTGGCCACAGAGAGTTAACAGGTGGGGTCCAAATATTGCAGTAGAATAAATCTCATTGGTAAATTGTGAGTTTGTGTGCAATTGTGGGCAGGATTGAAGCCAGAGTTAGGAAAAAGGCATGATTTCAGTGATCTTGCTGTGGCTGCATATAGTGTAATGACAAAAGCAATTTAGACCATGGAAGTTAAGGGGTTTTATTGATGAGGTAGATCATGTTGTACTGTTGCCATGTGGTCCTATAAGCACACCATGAGCCAGCTAACCCAGCTAGCAGCAAGTGTAACTCAGATGGATTTAATGAGATATATTTAATAAGTACATTCGCAATCAAGTTCAACACACAGGATTTTTTGTTTTCCCCAGGCTTCTGACAAAGCCTGTGACCAGCTGTGAAAGTTAATTGTATGTTATGTTATAACTGTCTGAGCCTGGCAGAGAACCTTATCCTATGGTATATTTTTGTCCCTTGGTAGCAACACAGAGGGAAGAAAGGAAGGCTGAATTTCATTTTCCCCTGGTTTAATGCATACTAGTATGGCAATGTGCTGGGACATGTTTTTATGTTGCAGTGAGCTCTAGATGAACTCTTTCAAAATTTTGTCTTTTTGCTTCCCTAAAGTGGAATTCAGACTTCTGAGGGTTCATTTTCATTTAGCCCAGATAAATCCTGCAATAGTGCTTGCCTGGTTTGCCACTGCAGTAAACATTGCAGGAAGTTTTCTGTATTCCTTTATATCCTTTGTTTTTCTCATCCAAGACATCACATGGTGGTTTTTCTGCTTTGCCTTCTCACACCTTGCCATCCCTTTATTAGTAATGATTCACCACCCCTTTATTAATAACACTGTGATACTCATCTACTCCAGTTGTGTGGCTCATGGTATTTGCATTCTAAGCCATTCTATTTGGCTTTTACTGATTGAGTTATTTGAAATCATAGCAGACATTTTGAATGGTCTGTTCCAACAACAATTATGATAATAAAACTATTTATATCAGTCAGATGATTTGTAAAGTCTCCTTTTCTTTGGCTTTATGAATAGTCTCTGCTGCAGATTTCTTGGGGACTACACAACCACATCAAAATCAGAAAGCAGCTACATTTTTTTTTTTTGTCATGGGGTCTATATTAAGAATGTATTTGGGCATTCCTTATCTCATGGTAGGTTATGGGTTTGTTTCTTCGATCCTGCAAACCCGCAGATTGGCATGTCTTGCCAGAATGAGTGGCAGTGAATGCATCGGATGGAACGGGCATATTGCAGGATTCATTTTGTTTCAGAAGCATCTGTTTTTTCTTTCATCAAATCAACATTTTATGATCAAACAGCAGAAGGACATAACCTTCTTTTCCTATTTCCCAACACTCCTAATAGATAAATTTCTTGTGAATTAAAGTTAAATGTTTGCAAAATAGTAGTTACTACAGTGTGATTTGAAAGTTAAACTCTAATGAAATTGCTTGCCCTTAAGTGAGGTATTTAAAAATATTTTCTTCTGAAGGTCTCTGTTTTAACTTGCCCCCTACAGATTGTTTAGGTATTAGCTGAGGGGCTTTACAAAAAGTATGTTCAAAGTTATTAAAGGCAGAATAAATTCGGCCTCCCCAAACACACAGTTGCATGATTTATAATATAATAGAATCATATATTTGTTTAGGTTGGAAAAGACCTTTAAGATAATTGAGTCCAACCATTAACCTATTATTGATAAGGCCACCACTTAACCATGCCCTGTGTTCCACATCTACACGTATTTTAAATATCCCCGGGGATGATAACTACACCACTTCCCTGTGAAGCCTGCTCCATTGTCTGACCATCCTTTTGGTAAAGAAGCTTCTCTTTATGTCCAGTTTAAACCTTCACTGGCACAACTTGAGGCCATTTCCTATTGCTCCATCATTACCTGGGAGAAGAGACTGACTCCCACCAGGCTACAACCTCCTCTCAGGAAATTGTAAAGGGTGATAACATACCCTTTGACCCTCCTTTTCTCCAGGCTAAACACCCCCAGCTCCCTCAGCTGCTCCTTGTAAGACCTGTGCTCCAGACCCTTCACCAGCTCTGTTGCCCTTCTCCGGACATATATTTGTTAGTTTGAAAAAAAAAACCCAGCAGGCTTTCTGGTTGCATTTTGAACCTAATCTGAGCAGTCAGTTTGATCTAAAGTGGATCCTCTTAGGCTAGCTTGTGGTTTGTTTGTCTGGCTTTGGCTTTTCTGTCTGCTTGGCCTCTTCAAACTTATCAAAGCTGCTCTTGTGCTTTTGCTCTTCCTCTGGGCAGCACTAGAGCTGAGCTCAGGGATTCCATGCAAAAGATTTCACTCCTTGTCTAATTTGGTTTCCAAACATGTTTAATTAAGCTGGTGAGGCTTTAGGAATAAAAAAGAGAAGGCACCTGGGAAAAGCAGGAGGTCTGCCTGAATGCTACAGAATTTTATAGGGTGTGGGGACTTCAGTTTGAATTGTCCCCTTCAGAATGACAACAGATGCATTGGGCTGACATCACCAGCACTGTGGACACTTTGGTACCCCTCTGCAGTCCAAGTCCTGCAGGTAGCTCTACTGTGCTCTCAGGTGTAAACCTGCTGTGGCATGAGACCTGCTTGTTAGGTAAATGACCTGCTGCTGCTAAGGGATTGCTCTGTGGCTGCTGCTTCCTAGACTGGGAAAGCAATTCATCTTCAGGTACACGTGAGGTTAATAAAAATCAGGCCTTTTAAGGGTAATAAATTACTCATTTAAAAGTAACATTGGTAGTCTGGTCCTAATAAACTTTAACAATTCTCATCCACTGTGATGCTGCTACTTTCCTATAGGAGGCTGATAGAGAGATAATGCTGCTCTTGGGGAAATTATCCTCTCACAGTAATTCAAATGCAACACTTCCCCACAGATACCATTTAGTGTTTTCAAATAAAAAATGTTATTGAGTTGTGTATTTCCTGTGACCAGTTTCACTTTTGCGGGTTGGCATGCCCAATTATTCTTCTACGAGCACATCCCTAGCTGCATCCTGACCTGTATGTACTTAAGATATTTTCCCTTTATCTGTGTGTTCCTTTTTTCCTGTTCTAAATATTTTCAGTTGATAATTTCCCAGATTCCCTCCCAGAGCCTTCTTGTTGATCAGCTTCTGCTGTCCCTTTCAGACAATGACTGGTTCAGTCCATTCTCTGCATTCTGCATATCTGCTCTGTGGAAGTGCAAATTCGTTTTTTGCATTGGAGAAGATACCTTGGGAGGATCATTATCTCCACTGGATAGGGATCCAGCACTTTAAAGAGCTGCCTATCCTTGATGTCCACCTAGAAGATTTGACCAATACAGGACATGCTCAAATTCTTGTAGATAGAGCAAGTTTTTGCAAAACCATATCTGCACTGGCTGTGGATATAACCTTGATGTGGATTCAACCTGCACACCTGATTGCCTCAGCTTCTTAGTTATAAAGTAGAAATCCAATCTTTATCACGTAGTTTGAAATAAATGTGTTCAAAATTAGGAACTGGCACAAAGCGTTAGGTAATTCATATGGTCATGGAGAATTTAATCTCCAAATTAGCTTTAGAAACAACTCTGACCTAAGCAGAAACTGAAAAAAAAACCCCAAAACCAGCATATTGGGGAATTCTGCTGCTTAAATCCTGTGAAGTATATGAATAAGTAACATCAAGAAATTACAGAATTGTTGTTTAATATAATAGTTGTTTAAAATAATAGTACTATGACTGTGGTTAACACCCATAGAATAAACTACAAAATGCTGTTAAAAATTGAATCATCAAGGAGAAAAAATTCATCCATTTTTCCTAATGAGGTCTTCCAAATAAAATCCTATGTAACATTTACTTTCTTTACTTAGTAGGTACCTAACCTGCAAAATGTATTTGTACATTCAGTGCCCACAATACCATATAAATATTATAAATCAGCAAATGTTACAGTATATAGCATAGTAAAATACATTTCCTCCATTTATTTCTTATTACTAGATCTTTTCATAAAATTTCAAGTTCCAGAATGAAAGGCTAAATACTATAAAATAAAGATGTCATTAAATATTCCAAAAGATTTTTCTCTAGAGTTACAGCTTTAGAGTGGGTTTCTTATAAATTCCATAAATGGAGTGATTTTTATTTTGGTGCTCTGCTTCCTGTATTAAATGAGGGAAGAAGAGGAGTCACCATAACAACTGTTCTACCACCAAGAAAAGCAGCATTTTCTTAGAGTGGTACATCTATCATATAAATATATCTATAAATATATATTTGGGGCGTATTGTCTAAGATTGACAGCAATTACATCACTGTTGACACAATTAAAACAAATGAAGAAGCATGCCAACATCCCATCTCCTAGCACTGTCAGGGCCATAATACCTCCTTTTTATTTTCCTCAACTTATATGCATTTAACCAGGAATATTCAGCAGTATTTCTACATGGCACCACATAGTTCTAATGTTTCTATTTTTCCCTAGTGCAAAGCCTAAAAAATATATATTACATGGTACTCACAAAGTTTAGCAGAGGGCAGGATCAGTTTCTTTTGTTCCAACTGGACCTGGATTGCTTGGGCTATTTGCCTACATGGAAGAGCTGTCCTACTGAGCCTGGCATTTTAGGTAGGTGAGTAGTCTTAGAGGATGCCAAAGCCTGGAGCTTTGATGTAATATTAATGTTTAATATCACTATTGAGCTTCCTGTGTTAAAAGTGTCTTTACCTTGTTATCAGCATCAGTTCTTTCATCCCATTAGAAAGAAAACAACATTTGATACAAATGAGAAAGCAATCAAATCACAGTTGGAGTATTCCCTAGTTCATTCTAAAGTTTAAGTGTAGCTGGATAAAATAATTACAACACAGCAGTGTTGGTAAACAAAACTAATTTACATATAATGTCTCACTCCATACATCCATAGAGCTCTCTTAATCCCATGTGGCATTTTCAGTCACAAGATTATGCATGTAATAACAATAGACCTTTTTATACCTCAAGTCTTCCATTTAGCCTCTGGAGGCAGATAATATCTCATAGCTTGTCAGTGTGACAAGGAAAATGCTCTAATCAGACACTCCTGTGGACCATTATAGCACATAATAACAGGGGCTTTGATGGCTATATCAGACATGCATCAGAAGGTTCCCTTTCAACAGACAAACAAATTATTTTGTTTTAAGGCAAGGCTTTCAGATATACATACATTAAGGACGATAGAAACTGAGAGACAAAATGGAGGGACAAAACTATTATGTCTCCAGTGACACAGAATAATGTGTTTTATAATATGTTTAAATTGAAACGCTCTCATCACTGATTCCCAGGGTTTTCAGCATGATTTCCAGGGTCTGCACTGGGAGCTGGTAGTGTGCAAAAATCTGCAAATTGTATTATAACCTTTGAAGTTTAAAAGCTGTCCAGAGCTGCACCACTTTATGGGTGATTTTGTCAGGACTTGAAAGAATGAAATCAAGCCAGTGTGGAGGAAGCTGATGTGCCAGCTCTCTGCCAGCAAAGCCTGAGGAGCCTCACAGAGCAGTGTGGGTCACTTTCAAGCCATCTTGTAGAAGAAATAGCTGTGTAGGGTGTTAGATTGTCTAGCTGAGCTGACTCTAGCTGGAGAGGTGATCTGGTGAGTTCCTGTGGTCTCTGAAACTCTGTCATGGAAGAAATTTTGCATGTGTACATTTGAACATCCTACAGTTTTGCTCACATGTGAAAGAAGCAGAAGGTGGACTGTGCTGTTCACATTGCTGGGATGTGGATGTGGAAGAGCACAAATAATTTTGCAAAGGAGTGAAATTAGGTTGAAGCACGAGCTCATGAACATGGTGTTGCTAAGCCTTTGGAAGACCCTGTCTTTACTATTTTAAAGGATTTCTTAAAATGTGTATATCTTTTCAGTCTCTTTACTCTTCCTCAAACAGCTTCTCTGCATTTTCCTATACAAGGAAATGGTGCAATAGTTGTTTAATCTCATCATATAATAATATATTTTGGGATGATCAACACACTCTTGTTTTTAGTACCTCCTTGATTTCTCTCAGAATAGCTGAGGTTAAATGGGACCACTGGAGATTGTAAAATCCTAGCCCTTTGCTTAAACATGATCACTTAGAGCAGGTGCCCAAGGTGGCTTTGAATTGGGCTTTGGATATTTCCATGGATGGAGGCTTCCAAGCCTCTCCCTGGAGGAGTTTGGCTACAAATATCCAATTTATTACAGCTTGTCTGCCTCCACGAAAGCATAGCTTTTCCTACACTGCCAAGTACTGGTTTATTTTTTTTAATCTGCACATAAAAATATTACAGACAACCATTGTTTCCAGCTCAATAGCACATGGTTGGTTTATTGAGAATCAGAGACAACCACTTGCCAGAGACACTGGGTAGTGGTGTTCTTGTTACTGTCCAGAGCACTAGTAAGTTTGCTAGGTAAATTCCCAGAGTGCAACCAAAATGCAAGCGTGTCTGTGAAGAAGTTAAGGAGCAGCACTGTGAAACTCTGGCATGTGTTAAAGTATCTTATACTGACCTGAGAATTCAGCTTCCAAATATGTCCCAAGAGACCAGGTTAATGCTGCAGAATGGGTGCAGCTGCTTTCAAATCTTACGGGCAACATGCAAATGGTACTTCATTTATCTGTTGCAAGCTTCACATGCAGATAGTTTTAATAAACCCCTCTAAGGCAGTGTAGATAACTTTTGTGAAATTCATTTAATATAAGTCCTCATAAATAATTTCTACATACTATACAATATCTCAAAGACTGTATGCCATCTGAGCAGATACCAAAATTCTGGGACTGAGCCTACCAGCTGGTGCAGCTGTGGAGGCAATGACAAGGTTGATGTCACAGCAAAGATGCCAGCCACTATATGTAGTTAGCACGCCCAGCAGGTGGATAAATTCACAATTAAATAGTCATCTCTTAGGAATCTATTCACCTTTTCCTCTGAGCTGAGGTGTAGGCATGATAACCCAGGAAAAACCGATGGCTTCAACAAGTACAAATGCAATCTTGAACAACTTAATTAAATAGAAAAAGCGTTATTCATTCCATTCACATGAGGCAATATTCAAACTGTAATGAAAACTGTAATAATAAGACATTGTATTCACCAGGACAAGCTAGTCAAGAAAATACTCTCTCTATATCACATTTTGACACTTTTGGAAACATAAATTGGTTATGATTAACTTTAGAAGTGTTGCCTTGTCTTTTGCAAAACAGATGAGTGGATTTAGGAATTCATCCAGCAGAAAGGCGGCCAAGGGCTTTGCTACTGCCAACAAATACTCCACAATTTCCTCCACATTGCTCTCACACTTGACCTCACCCCTGAACTGCAACGAGGTCTTGTGCTCCCCCTGCCTCTCAGTTGTTTAGGGTTTTTTACTTGCCAGATACTCTCTAGGTTTGTTAGATTTTTTTTTTTGCTTATTTCTGAAATATTAACAAGTGTTGTCTGGGGATGACATTAAAATCAGCAGACTGATTTTTGTTGCAGTGCAAAACAGAGCTGTGCCTCCCAGTGCAGCAGGCAGGAGTGGGCTTGCAAAGGCAGACTGTGACAAGATCTACTCCATGCACTGCTCTGCCTGCAGCTTGGTGCTGTTGTTGGGATTAAACCCTCTAGCAGGGTCCCCTGAAAGCAAACAATGCCTCAAAGAAGTTAAAAGCAGAGGGAACTGACTAGCTAGCTTTTTATTTTATAGTATATTTTTTTAATTATTAAATGTGTAAGGCTAATACTACAACCAAAACAGAGAAACACAATACTCTGACTTCTTTAATCATGACTCTGGCACAACATGAAAACAAAAACTCAGTTTGGCTCATTGTCACATATTTCTCACTTTAAATAAAGAATCATTTCTAAACCCTGTATCAGCTTTGAGCACAGTAAGTGATGCATGGGAAGGATCCCTTCTCCAAGAACACCATTACTTCAACACTCATGGCTTAAGTCTTGCCACCCCTGATGCCCACCTTGAATTTTTTTCCATTCTTTTATCACAAATTTTCTTTTATCACACTTTTATTTTTCCATTCCATTATCACAAATACATATGCTTCAACATGTTTTTGTTCCCTGCCTATGAATTATTCTATCATAAGATACCAATTCTAAATCCTAATGTTTCCTATCCTACTGGACAAAAAATGTAAATTCACATTCACCTCTGCTAATGTGATCTATGCTAAAGGAATAAAAACTCTAAAGATCTGTGATTTTCCCCACCTGTGATTGCACTGCTTCAATTCTGTCAATAACACTTTTTTCTACAAGGTAGTGCCTTTGATAGACAATCTGATTTTTTCATGGCAACCTGTGATTAATTGTCTTTCTGCTCATGCCAACATGGCCTCCAGGACATTTTCACTATGACTTTCTAACATCTCAATTTGGGGGCTAATTTTAAAATAACAAAATGGTTCTTTTAAAAATAACTCATATATAGGAACCCCTAATATAATAGATTTGATAGAGAGAAACATATAAGGCTGAAAAGGAAAATTATGTTAACAGCATTTGCTTTAGCAGATTTTGTCAGCATCTGTATTTCCCAGGGAAACCCTACTGGTTTAAGTACAGGAATTAATTATTTTCTGAAATTTCTTTGATAAATATGAAATCTGGCACTTTAGGAATATGTATTACCAAACCCAAAGGAGTTATTTTTGTCCTGAAATAGACCATGCAACCAGTAAAATTTTATGGCTTCTAGTCATTAATTTATTTTTCACCTTCTCCTTCAGGGACAACAAATATATCCTTATTAGCAAAAGGAGCAGCCTTTCCTTGCTGTGACAGATAAAGAATTTAATCATTTGCCTTAGGCTTTGTCAAACATTCTTTATTGCTGTGTTGACAATGAAATGTCGTTTAGGTCCTTGGAGCACTAATTTTATTTTACTTATTTGTTTGGATTGGTAAAGAATGACAATAGAAATAACTAGTTTTTAAACTTAAACATCAGCTTAAACAAATAAACTACTCTTGCATCATTGGGAGAGGAACTATTTCCAGAAAGGCTGCTGGAAATGTCAGCAGATGAGAAGGGGGCAGAAATGAAGGTAGTAGGGCCTAGGAATTTTCTCATTGAAAAGGTCACATTCATAATTTGTTCACTACAGAGACTTACTTGCACTTCTCAAAGAAAGCTGAAATGGGCACTCAACTCCTTTAATCAGCGCTTCATGGACAGGAGCACATACACCACAGGCACAGGGGATGGTCTGTGAGGCTGAATCTTGCCTCAGCTCTGTCTCCCAGCCTTTGCTATCCATCAATATGCACAGGTAAAAAAAATGTGAAACACTTCTGGAATAACTATACACAAGTGATGTATTTTGATTCCCAAGAGATGTATATGAGCTACCCCACTGGCCTGCTGAGGAGGCTGGCACTGAATCAGTTGTAGTTTTTCAGACCCTGGGCCAGTCATGCTTCTCCTAGTCTTTTCCTCCTTCCCCTCTCCTACTCTGGTGCTTGGAGGTAAGGTAGAGTTTGCCAGCTTCTTGGGTGTTTGAATGTCTTACACTTGTACATTTCAAACTTGTGCTCAGTACAGCATAAGTGCATAAATATTAAGCCCCATCTTCAGTCTGAGTTGAGTTTCCTGCTGGAAAAAGCGTTTCACTTGACTGTTTCTGTGGTTATTTGGGACAAAAGAGTTCATTGGAGGGAGAGCTGCTTCAAAAGGCACAAAGTCACTCCTTTGGGAGCACTGCTATCTGAAATAGCCTCTAAAGAGAACAACAGATCCTATTCAAGCTGGCTCTGGTCTCAGGGTCAGACATAAACCATAGCTTTGGACCAAACCAGAGCACTGAGTCAGAACATGGCCAGGTCCAGGAAAAAATTGGCTACAAATCTAGACCTGGTCATCACGGCTCACAGCCTCTTTGAACATATGCTTTGAACTTATTCTTTGTTACATTCTGAGCAAGCAGGATATAAGCAAGTGGCTGCCAGCTGCTGCTGAGTGCACTGGGTCATGTTCTGGCAGAGGGATGGTGGCAGCATGGGGACATTTTGTGCACAGGGTCCTGTTAATTTGTACACATGTGTGAATGCAGGGGCACCATTTTTTGGGATGGGGCGCCCTTGACCTGGAGATTGCTGGAGGCAATGCTGAGGATGCTACAGGAGGTATTGCTATTGTGCTTTGGTCCCATATCCTCCCAACCTATCTGCTACAAGTTGCTTCTGGAAATTGGAGAGTGAACCAGGTGAAGCTTTTGGCTCCTTTGGTATGGCCAGTCTTTAATGCTGAAACACAAAGGCATGATTTAATATATAAATGCTAAAGATCAGCATTGATACTACAAAGAAGATAAGCCAGAGCCAACTGCACAGGCTCTGAAATACCTCTTTGCACTGCTTTTATGGGGAGTTGGGGGATTCTGAGCCTCAGAAATTGTTCCTCTGCCAGCCTATCTTGGTGGCATCCTTTATATGAGAATTGAGAGTGAGCTGTGCTCTGGTTATCTGTAAGTGCACCAGGGCCTGGTGGGAACCCTGGCCAACCAGTGTGCATCAAAAAAGGCTTGGCAGGCTCAGCTCAGTACTGGCTCTTGCCCCCAGAGTGATCTCTGAGGGAGAACTGAGAGATACTGTTTACAGAAAAATAAGATGGGATGCATTTTCACACAATCTGATTTTCCCAAGGAACTACAATCAAAGTCTCCTCATCAATGTGAATTATTGCAGTTAGAGGGATGGTGCAGGTAGACAAACACGTCTGTCATTTAAAGTGCACTTGAAGTTCTTCAAAAGACACTAATAGCTCCTTCATTTTAGAAGGACAAGATATTATTTAGTAGCTGATAGGTCTCAGAACAGCAAACAATATGGGATGTTCTTTTGTAAAAGTGCTATTAGTTAAGCTTTGTTAATCCCAGGGGAAGATTTTTACTAAGGTAAAAGCTTTGGTGTTAACCTCAACATCCACTTTTAATTTGTTAAACAGTGATGGTGATGACTCCTTCCAAATGCAGTTTTAGATCTACAGGTGAACAGTGTTATGAAAGAGGATGATGATGCACAGACACTATATTAATTACTACATATGCATGGCTATCTCTACAGTTTTGTGGAAGTCCAGGGAACTGCCTTGGGGAATGAAGAATGAGACATGGCTTTTAGCACAACAAAACTGAAAAACAAAGTTCCAGGGGAGTCATCCTTAGCAAACCCTTTTCCGAGATTACAGCTGAAGTAACAGCAACAATTGGTAAACAGGCATTAATCAAGCTAGCAGATTTCTCTTAGTGAGAGTAATTAGCTACTCTGCCAGCTCCCAGTCTGCTCTGGAGGGTTGATTGGCTGGTAGAAAATTTTCATGGCAGACATATGAATATACACACCCGTACACAGATCCTGACCAGATTATAAATTAGCTTTGCTGTGGAAGCTTCCATGCATAAAGGCTATTTTGAGAAAGTGAAGTGCTCTGTACAAAGCCACTTAGTGTGATGTCTTAGTTCCATGGATGGCAATGGGACATTTTCTATTTATTTTTATGAAGCTAGGATTTTACCGTTGGTTTTACTCACATGTATTCTCTCTCTGCAAGCTTAATCTTCAGGGGTTTTGAACATCTGTCAGACTGAAGTGGCAGAAGGAGATGGGCTGGTTTTTGTGCAGTGAACATATTTTGGAATCCAATAATGGATTCAGCTGAAGCCTGAATTACCCTGACAGCAGATACACTTGGGTAACCACAACTGAAACAAGAGCTAACTCTAATTTTTGAGTCTGATCTGCTACCCTGCAGCACAGGGAAAACTCATGGGAGTACACTTCCTGCACAAATGAAGTTACTCGTAGATACCTTTACTGGACTAATCCCTTAGTTTATTCTATCCTAAAGCATAGTCCTATGCTAAACTGCAACCAAAGAGTCCATTTGATGGAGTGGATTGGCAGCCTGGGACTAAATAACCATGGAAGCATAAGAAGGAAGGTAAAACAGAATGAAAAGACAAATATTTACCTTCTGTGGGGTACACTCAAAAAGAATAATGCTTCTGAAAAGCAAGTAACAATTCTGAGTAAGTTGATGAAAGAGAGTTCATATTTCCAGAGGTCCTACGCTGAGTACTCAGGACTTCTGTGTCTGGGATCTGAAAAGTGAGGAAATCAAAATTTTTTGTCACCCAACAGAAATATTGGCTGATATTGTTGGATTTGGTATAATTCCTAATTTTCAAACCTGCAGCTGGGTTTATTTTTTAAACAGTTGCATTTCAGTTCAAATGTTCCTCTTCTAATTTCTTGATCTCCCGCTCTCTTGGCTTCTTTCATTAAAGACAAATAGCAAAAATGAGAGAGCTCCTTTCACATTCAAGGAAACACAGGTTTTTTTCAGCAACTTGTGTGTGTTTCTCTCTTTCTTTTGTTACTGCTGTTGTTTAAGTGCTGGCATGAGCAACCCATGTGGCTGGAAGAGAAGGTGTGTATGGTGCCATCTCTGATGCTTGTGCAAGATTACAAAGGCAGCACATAACTTTATGGAGGAACCTCCTATTGTAGAGAGCCTGTAATGTGCCAAATGCCATTTCCCAGCTGTTCTTCTCATGTATCAAAGAGTTTACAATTAAATTACTCAAATCCAAGGCCATACAAATCTTCTACCTCTCTTGTAGTCAGCAGCTTATATATGTATGTGATTCAGACAGTAGAGGTGAAGTTAAAGGTCTGAGTCTTGCAAAACTATTCAAGGACGTTAAATCTTCACAAGATTGAAACATGACTGGAAAGCCAAATGGATAATAGAGTCTGTGTTAACTAGCAATTTCTGCTGGAAGGATTTGTAACTCATCACAGTAGAGGAAATTATCTGCATTAGTGTTTTATACAAACTATTAGGCATGTCTGAGCTTTCAATTAAGTAGACTAGGAGAAGAATCAAGTGCTGATTTCATTAGAGAGTTTCATTTGTTGTTTACCTTAAGGGTATATATATAATTTGTGGTCTTTTTTATTTACAATCAAAAATAAAATAATACAACTACTTTTAGCTACTTCCTTGTGAAAAGCAAATATTGCATAGCAAGCCCTGTCTTCTCCAATATTTGTACAGCTTGGTTAGGTAGGGATTTACATGTACATGTCTAACACTGCAGATGTGTACATACAATGTGTATATATATTTTATATCCTATAAAAGCATGAAGAGAAGGAAGGCTTTCTGGGGTATGTCAGAAGCATTAGGACAACCAGTTGATCCAGAATTTGAGACAAGTGTTTGTGGCACAATGCTGTGCTGTGAGAGATGCCAAATCTACCCCTGCATAAAACTGTTAAGGTATCAGCTGCACCTAACTGTGTTAAAGGGCATTTTACCAAATGTAAAGATGTAGGACCAGTTTCTGTGGGCTCATCTGCTATTCTGCTTCTCCAGGCTGAATTTAATGAGACATTTGTTCAGTTTAGAGTTCTCCATTTCTGCCTTCTTGACTATTGTTCGCTTTCTCTGTAGTGGCACAATGTAAACAGAGGGACAGTGAGTGTCTTGCTTTTTCTATGTATCTCTCCTACAGCATCAAGACTGGGACATCTACTGGGAATGATCAATGTTTGCATGAGCTTTTCTGCCCAGAAAGAACTCCAAATTCTGGTTTATTCCTTCCATTAGTTATTGGTAAAAATTGCTATTACTGTCCCATCTGATTATTTGCAAAACAGTGACATTGTTTTTCATAGAACAATTGTAAGTGCCACATTTGGAGATGGGGAGTAAGTTCAGATGCTTGGTTTGGTATTACTGAGGCAATATATACTTGGAGGAATCAATATATTTTGTTAGGTTAGCTGATTAAAGTGGGGGAAAAATTATGTACTTGAAAATATACAAAGTTAGGAGCCTTTCTGCTCATCCTAGATGTTATTTGTGTCACTCTAGAACCCAAGTTTACAAATAGTCTGTATGCTAACTGTAACCTTTGTCTTTCTTTCTGGCTGTATAAGATAAGAGCTTAGCTTGTTTGTGCATAAACATGTCCACATGGATCAGACACTCTTAAAATCAGAAAGGAAAAATCACGGAAACAGTGAATACACTAACCTTTAAATTTCTCAGGTGAAAATAATTTACAACACTTTATTTTGTATTACTTTATTAGGAAGTAGTAAAGGAGGAGTAAAACTCTAGGGCTTTTCTAATAACTCTGCTAGCTATAACACTGCTGATACCAAGGCATATTTGCTGATTATGCTATTTTGAGTGCTCCCTCCTTTCACCTCCTTCTCCCCTCCACACTCCCATTTTAGCATCTGTAATTAACTGGGGCCTTCAATAATAACCATCTCCCAAGGCTACCTTCTTCCCAGGGCTTTCAGTAGCAGTATCCATTTCAGGTCCTCAAATGAAGTAATGCAGGGAATTTGTCCTGTTCATATAATAAGTAACAGATAATTAGTAGGCACAGAGGATGGAAGACAAAAATCAGAAAAAAATGAAAACACACTCAAAAAATGAAAAAATAGCCTGTGTCCAGCATCTCCATGAGGAGGCCTGGGAGCATGGAAGGAGGTTGTTGGGTCAGTGATATCCATGTAGCAGTGGCACCCTTCCCATGCAATAAACCACAGCCTGTACTCAATGCCTCATCTATCATTGCATAAGATGTGCTGTTAATTTCCAAGGAGTGAGTAATAAGAACAACTCCTACATGTGCACACCCCCCACATAGGCACACGTGAAAGGCAGGAGTATCTCTTCCCCATAACTGCCCTGGAGGTACTTCTTTTTAAAGAACCACCCCACGGGACACGTGGCAGTCCCAGCTGCTGCTGTGAATGCTCCATAGGATACAGTGCCTAAAGGGTCAGCTCCTGGTCACACAGAGGCCTCTGAGTAATCCACAGGGAGAAGAGGAAATGAAAGGAAGTGAGTGATAAAGCACAAAACCCATCCTAAATGCATACATGGAGCTATGGGTTCCTGCTGCACCAGGGTACCTTCATCCAAATCCTTCCTGGCCCAAGCTTTGGGAAGCCTGACAGAGGCTGAGAGAGTTGCTGTAGTTCCACAAATCATGCCAAATGCACGGGGGAGGACCTTTGGCAGCACAGCCTTTATCCGCAGTGGCTGCTGCTTGTCCCTGCAGCTGAGCCTGGCTGGCACAGCTGGCACAGCTCACCCAGGGCAGCAGCCAGCTCAGCAGGGCACAGGCCAAGCAGGGCAGAGCTGCTCCAGGAACTTAGCCCTTGGCAGAGACATCTGGCACGTTTTCCTGCGGTATGGGATAGCTGTGCCGTCAGGGGACGTTCCCATGGTGCAGGGAAGCTAAGCTCACCTGGCTTTTGAGACCACACCAGCCTTCAGAGCTGACAGGATTAAAAATGCATAGGGTTTAGTGCAATGAGCTTGGCTCCTGCCAAGCATGAATGGGAAAAATCACATAAACTTCTGCTATTTAATGATGAACAGTCTTCATAATTCTCATTTTAACTGGACAATGCTCCCGTGGGAACTGTGGCAGACAGGCAGAGGTCTCAATAGCAGTCTGGGCTCTGTTATAGCTGCAGATGACTGTGAGTGCAATTGGAAGCATGCTCTGCACCACTTGTGCAACAAAATCAGTCAAGCTGGGATGTAATCCTACAGCTGACTACAGTGTTTTGATCCAAGATCCCCAAATCAGTGCCATGCAAAGGAAAGTGATGACAGTTACAGAAAAGTGGAACCATTTTTCCTTTGAGGACTCCCTCCTTTCCCTAAGAAGTATGTCAATTTAATGTTACCATTAAGTCCTGTGACTGGTGAATGTCAAAATGCTAGTGTTCAGTTATCTTTCTATATCTCAGCAGAAAGCTGCTTATAGAAGTGATAGTGATTTTTGTATGTGAGACAAATACTGATGTCTTGCTAGAAGGATTTGCATTTTTCAATCAGAGAAAAATTAATTAAAGGAGACTGGGTATTAAAAGGGCATTAGCAAAGTTTTCCCTCTCAAGACTGACAAAACCCCCCTGAGAATACAAAGGACAACACAAGGCAAACATCTGTTCAAATAAAGGGAGTTAGAGAACTGCCTTTTGTTGCACTGAAGTAATAGTCCACCTACAAAAATTAACCAATGTTTTTCCCCACCTTTTATACTATACTCAGTTGTTCTTAGGATTATGTTTACTGGAAAGTTTAGATTGTGTCATTTCTTTTCACCGCAAGCTGATTTATGGTTCCATGTAACTTAATCACATTTTCTTCAGCCTTCTATTGACAATACAAGTCTGGGACAAATAAAAAGGCATCATTCAAAGGAATAACATACCTCCTTAACACAAACTGACATAGGAAAGCAGACTAGGGCTCAGGCAATCCCAGACCTGCTCCATTAAGAGATGACATTTTTTACAACAGATCTGTTGGACCCCACTGGAAATAATGGCCCCTCGTCATGGCACGACAGGTGATTATATCCTGGAAATGTTCCAGTGCCAGCTGTGTTGCTGCATGTTATTTGTAACCTCTGTAATTGCAGCTTTTCAAAACCATTTTTATTTGGAAAGCCAGTATAGAGGACAAAAAAACCCCTAAAAACAACCTACTACCATTTGTTCAGAGAAGAAAAAATCAGCATATCAAAGCCTGAATAGTAGTGGCCTGTCTTCTGAATTGCTGGCTTAGACACCCTTCTTCTAACAAACCCCCAAACCTTAATTTAATCATTGTTACATATTTCCCCCTTTCTTCATAGTCCAGTTACTGTTCCTGCTTACAAATGAATGGATCAACAAGCATCTGCTTAATGCCTGCAAGGGCAATTCCTTCTGAGATATTAAGAGGCTGAGAAGCTGAGCCTGTTCATGAGAGTTGCTTGAGCAGTAAGTAGAGAGTTTTCTGTATGTCTGGGGTTGAACCAAGCAGGAGTCAGAGAAACAGGACATGTAAATTTGCTCCCAACTCAGCTTCATTTTTTAATTGCACATGCTTTTAAATATGCTGGCACCATCAGGCAGTGCCTTGAATGAGCCTGAGCAAACACATGAGCCCACTACCACCAGCTCTGGACCCTACTGCTCCTCTGGTTAGGTCACTATTGTCACACCTAGTCACCATTTGTCCAAAACCACCCATGGAGAGAGGACAAGCATTGCATTTACTCTGTGCAGCGCAGAGTAAACTTTTGGCCTCCACATGAGTTATGATTCTTTCACACTGTTCATTTTGCTTGCCTTGGAACTTAAGGAAAATTCTGTTCCTTGGATTTCTTTCCTTAGGTCACATCTGAATATAGATTTAGAACTTAGTGGGAGAGGGTTACTCTGCCCCCCAAGTTACAAAAATTACCTACTCATTATGCAAGTGATGGATTACTAAGGCAGTAATGTGGGTAGTTATATTCCTGGTGGAATAAATAATCTAGGCATGAATCACCTTTTCTCCATCGCTGTATGTTCAGAGCAAATACTTTTATATCCGTGATTTCTCAAACCATCCGAGGAAAAAAGTATATAAAAAGAAGTCACATGAGAACAGAAGGAAGTTTAAAGAGCTTTCCTAGGATTTTTAGTTGCCAGGGTAACCATTTTACTCTGTAATCAATATGTTTGGCATGTTTCTATTGCTTTGTGACTGCTCCCACAGACAACATTTAAAGGTGTTTGGGGAAAACACTGGAAGCGAAGACAACTACTGACTTTGGGAAAAAAAGATTCAGATATGAAAAAAGGAAATAACTTATCCCCCAAATAGTCTAAGACTATATCTGGTTTTCTTGAGAAATAGTGGAGTAATTTTGTTTAATATGTTTGCAGGATTTGAGAGGATCCTTTGGAGTATACGAGTTTCAGCACAATGCCTACCAAGTTGTACAAAAGCTCCATTATAAGTTTTTTCCACACATTAAATGCATCATGTAGTACACTGTTTTCTGTGTCAATCAATGAAAAATTACCTTTTGAGTGAGCACCTCCTAAATTAAAAAAAACTACATAGCAACCCCATCACCAAGCTGCTTTAGCAAGCTAACTGACCAATCCTACCAACTCAAATGCAAATATTAGCCACTAATCCAATGCACACTATTAAGAATTTTAGGAGCATCCCTATTTTTGCAGTGTTCCCAAACCCAGCCTTTCAGAGTGTTTCTGTAAATACAGGTAAGCACTATTCTTAATCTAAAGGTAGACATATACTGGAAAAAAGCAGTAAAACTATTTCCTCAACTCCTTCATAACAAAGAAGAACATGCCTTGCTGCTACAATTATTTCTTATTTCTCTGTAGACATTTCCATCTTTCTTATATCTGCAGCTGCATGGAGCAGAAGTTAATGACCCAATCCCTCTCACTCATCTCCTCCTGCCCTGTTTCTTCTCTTTCTTGGAGAGATGCATCACAAGGCCTCCATCAGACATCTGTGATGGAGCTGACCTAGGTTAAGGAGGTTACATGACCTAAGCCCTGTGTTTCAGAAGGAAAACAGCAAGGGAGCTTTAACATGTTAGCCGTTTTTCAGAACCTCCTCCTACCCCCGCTTTCTGAACTCATGAGACATCAAAATGTTAGAATAACTATTTATTCAGTTCAGCCTATTTTTTCTTGCAGTCTTTTTCAAACAGAGAACTTTCAAAAACTTCACAGCTCAAGATAAAATTAGAAACTGCTTTAAAGAACTTGCTGCAGAGATGGCAAGATTGCAAGAGGGGAGACATAAGGAGATATGTCAGTACAGAAAAGGAAGAAGATTTTATTAAAATGAACGTCTGTATGGATGGGCATTTCCCATAGCTACAAGACAAAGAGTAAGGGGGAAAATGAAAAGAAAATGAAATGAGCTATTAATTTTGTCAATTGGCATTTACTTAGATCATAAAGCATTCTTCCATTTGTTTCTGGATGGTATTGTGCAGATTTTGTGGTGCCTGCAGATGCCCCATGTGAAAATTTCTCAGTTTAATCAGTTCCTGCTGAACCAATCCAAATTTTCTTTCTCTGAAAAACACATCAGAGGTCTTGGTGGTGAATTTAGTGAAAGGTGACAGACGCTTCTGTCATTGATCATGCCCCTGTTAACTGGTGGTGTGATGAAGGCTGTTCCCCCTCCTGGGAAGTGCTGCAAGGCAATTCTGAGATATTCAAGTCAGGTGCTTCCTTCACCTGTGGCACTTAAATAATATTATTAAATATGTTATCCTTAAATAATAACTACTATTGGTTTTGCTTTCTATTATAATTATGACTTGTTTTGTGGCCATACCAGTGGGACCAGGAGCTCAGGTACCATTGCCTGAGGAAAAATAAGCCTGTGGAGTACAAGCCTGTCATGCCAGTGTCTGTTCCTTCTGATAAAGAAAAGGGAAACATCGTTTTTGCAAAAAAAACCTGTAAAGGCTTCCTATCTCTGCTCAGGAAAAAGGACAGCCACAGATGATGGTCTCAGTCAGCTCCCTCCTGCAGGTCAACACTGCAGCTCTTGGATCTGCCCTGACCCCAGCATGCATCCAGCTACATGAGGTAATGGGTAAATGCATGACTTTTGCAGGGTCAACTGCAAAATGCACCACAGCAGACTGCATTGAGACTTTTGGCAATTCATCTGTGCTGTCCCCTTGGCTGTGACATCTGGAGCAGCAGCAGTACAGAGATGGCTGTTTCGGGGCTTGGCTGGATGCTCTCATGGTGTTTTCAGATACCATCAGTGTTAGCCTTCAAGCCCATACCAGATTATTTCTTTTTTTTTCCTTAGACTGTGAGAAGCTCATCCTGCATAAAGCAAAAAACAGGCAAACCCACTTTCTTATCCTCACACTTGCAAACAGAAAAACCTCCACCCTTTTCCCCCACAATTTTGTTTCAACCCCGTGATCAAACCCCTGATGTGGAAGCCTCATCTCATAATTTTTTCTTCTTCAGGCTGACAACACAGTTTAAAAGTCTGTTCTACCAGCAGGAAGGAGCCAGCAATGTGATGGTCCCAAATTTTTTTGGGTCAAGCCCCTCTTGGACACTCTTATGGGAAGGACAGTAGTGTGGACAGGGTATATCTTTCCCTCAAAGAAACCCCTGATTTATAATTTCTCTGCTGCACTACATGTTTGTCTAGGCTACATATTAATTATTTAAAAATACATATTAAACTAGAGTTAGGGTTGAGAATATATACCAGTATGTTAAGGTAATAAAACCTTACAGGGATATTATAATTATCCCATAAAGAAACATGACAATTCCAGTAACTTGAGATGAAGCATAAAAGAAATGAAATTGGGTTAGAGATAGGCAAAATGTCTCCATATAACCTTTACAAGGCTCTCTAGTGAGTTCTTGAGAATTAAAAAAAAAGAAAAAAAGATCAGTTTAAACTAAAATATCTTCTTCATAAGCAAGCAATCATTTCTATATGTTCCTATGCCTTATAAGTACACTATACCTAAACCAGACTAGCTGGTGGTGTTCTAAACTTAATTAGTACTGCTGATTGCACTGTCTGGATCAACTCCATCTTGGTTTACAGTGCTCTTGAGAGCCAGGTTGCAACACACTGGAGCTCCAGTGAGAACATAAACATGGCTTTTGTTTGGACAGAGCTTTCCCAGACTTGTTGAGAGTGTGCTCTGCTCACTCTCTTCTCTTAGAAGAAATTTCATTGTTCACACTTGACACTGTGCTGGTGTCTGCAGATGTTTCTTAATTGGTTTCAGTTTAAGTGACACCCATATGAGACCTACAAAAAGAAAAATAAACCAAAATTTGATTAAATGTTATGAAAAAAACCAACAAAAAAACTAAGCATAAACCACAAAGATTTAATGACTAAAGGAAAAAGTAAATGAGTCATAGTGGGATGTAAAATGGCTTGATTATTATGGTGCACTTGCATTTTCCTTATTGCATTTAAATTCAGTGATATTGTGATACCCTGACTGTACAGGGTATAGATTACAAGATTATAACAATACCAAACTCAATCAGACTTCACAGGTTCCAACCTTTCCAAAGGCAGCTTGTACCTGTGAGATGTTTTAGTTATCCATGCAATTGCAAAGCAACCTGTCAGCAACACAAAAGGTGGAGAAATGTCAACAAATACCTATGGTGAGTGCCACTGAGTTGGACTTACAGGCTGATTGGAATGCTACAATCATGCAGAAGAATGATTTGCAGGAAAGTGAAAGGGGGTGACTTAAAACAACTTTCTTCTGTGTGTGTGTTTATGTACACAGGCATGTGTGCCTGAAGTAATGAACAGTGTACTTGTCTGGAAGATGAGGAAGAGGCCAATGCCAACCTGGCTTTGATGTTGTGCTTAGGTACTTTAGGTAGCAGGCAGCAATCAGCTCAGGGTTAGCTGAGCTCAGAAACCAGCTCAGGGTTCACCACAGTTCAGTATCCAAATTGATTCTGTGTTAATTCCCCCCTTGTGTATTGATTGCCATCTGTTCTCACTGTTGCTTTTTTCATGTTTATATTCACCCTTTATTATGCCAGGTTGCAGTACTCTCATTTGTCAGTAATGTCAGGATTTGGGTCTCCACAAGATGAGCACCACACTCATATTACCACACTCTGGCAGTGCTGTTCCTCTGGTTCTGCCCCACTGCCATATGCACATGTGTTGGGTATATAATTCTACTTGCCCTTCAATTAGTTTTGTTCACAGGTTGAAGCATCCAGTGGACTCCCTGGTTTATGGGATATATTATATTCCATATGCTGTTCCATATTATCTGATATCATGCAGCAGAAGAGGGCTCATCTTGATCACCCTTCTGATACTGAGTTTCTGTCTTGGTTTAACTTCTCACATCAACAGAAACAGGGCAAGGGCTTGATGGGTTTTCCTTGTGTGCTCCCCATTCATGCTGTAGGTACTATCTATTTTGCTACAAGATTAATGTGGGCTGCTGCACTTGAGCCACTCAGAGCTCTGGCAGGGAGGGAGAGAAGGCAGCAACAGGGAATGTTTGTGGATCCAGGGCTGGGCTACTCAAGGACAGGTGCTGCATCAGGGAGACTGCTATGCAGAGGGGCTGGAGGCTTCTGAGCAGGGCAGGAAACACAGAAATGCAGCCACACCTCAAAGGTGATGGAATGAAAGAGGTTTCCCCAACTGTGTAAAGTTTCTTGCAATTAGAAAGTCAGTAAAATTTCCAGTCTGTGAGCATGACTGAAGGAAAGGACCTAATCTGAAGAACAGGGGTTTGGGATGTGGGGAGGAGAATATTTTTTTACAAGATGTTTCAGATATTTTCTAATCTGTTTCAGATGCAGCTGATTCGGGTTTCCTTGGCTGCAACAGTGACTTAACTCTGTCTTGTCTTTCAGTGAAATGGATCTGCAGAGACTAAAAGAGTTTTCATGTGCTCTGCAGAAGGAAAAGGTGTAAGGAGACCTACCTCACAGGCCTGCCTAACACCAGGTAGTGTCATGTTAATTTGGGTAGAAGCCCTTTTTCATCTTTTCATATCTAATTCAAAGCCCCTCTTATGCTTTTCTGAAACAAAGCAGACAAAATCAAGTCAGGCTTTTATCAAAAAAACAGCCCTATGCTCCAGAAACCAGCATCAATCCTGTCACTGTTTTTTCCTTTCTTGGTGGCTTGTGCATATATCTAAGTACTTAAATCATCCTGAACTCCCTTCTGAGGACCCTCACAGAGAGAGAAAGTCACTTCAATAAATCATTCTCTATTTAACAGATGAGGATTCTCGACAAAGCCAGACTTTCTATTGCAATTAAATGTTAGGGATGTGGTCCGTGTAGTTTACCTTACATCAGTCTTAGTCTATTAGCAACATCCATGCTAATCCTTCATGATTTTCAGTCACAAGTGCTACTACTATAGATGCAATCTGTGCCCTTGGATATTTTAATAATCATCATCTACAGTAGTGGTTGCATTTTTTTATAGTACCTCTCCCACCTTCTTGTCACATGTAAATGTCAGCGCTGTTTTTGGGATGCAACTGCCTTCTTTTTCCTGCTCTTTCCTCGGTTTGATTTTTTGATCCATCTAAGCATAACCCAGACTCTTTCTGTTTGTGCTCACAGCCATTGCCTTTAGGACATGACTGTTCTTTGTACGCCTTTAAATGGGAGGTGGTTAGAGCCATCGATCAAAATGTGTATTGAATTAAAAGTGTGGCTCTCCCTGCTTTTAGATATTATTGTTTGCCACTGTCTACTTTGCCCTCAGCCATTTCCCCGTACCTTTCAATCTCTGCAAGCTTCATTCTGTTCAGGTGGCACTCGTCACACCGAGGTGCTAATGAGCTTGCAGCTCAAACAATGACACATATGTTGCTAATATGAATGCTAAGCACACGCCTTTGCATGCAAAGTATGTTTTGAAAAATGGGCTGATTATCATGAAGAGAATCAGGAATGTGCAGATGGCAACTCCATCCCCATCCCGCTCTGGGCGAATGACCCCTGCTCTGTTGTGCCACGGGAGTCCATTATCCCAGCTCACAATGCTGATGCAGCCAGAGTCCCTTCATGCATATGCAGCATCAGAGAATTTTTCCTCTGCCTGTGTCAATATCCCTGTCTCCTTGATTTCAGAGGTCACTGTGGCTCAGATAACATGATTTTTATTTACAGATCATGAATGAAATTTGGTAAATCCTTGCGCAGCGTTATAAACTCATTGCATTTAAAGTATTTTCTTTGTGCTGTTTTCAAAGATTGCCAAGATACTGGGCTTGGTATGAGGTTCCTGCACGTTCATAGAAGGACACAGCACACCAGTGATCATTTTTCATTAATGCCATTATGCATTTCTAAGACATGGCAGTGTACAATTCCTTCTCCGGTATAGCTGAAAAGCAGAAGGACTGGGAACATCTAACCAGTCTCTCACATAAGAAATGTGAGGTTTCCCACCTTCCCATCCCATTCTTCTGCAGCTCTTTCACCTGCAGCATCCGTGCCTTTCTGGCTCACATGCTGCTCTCCTGCCACGGGTGTGCAATATCACAGCAGTACTAGCTCTCTCTCTTTTAGCCCTTCTGACCTAAGTTTTGTGGCTACCTATCTCCAGTCAGATGTTTCTTTTTTCTCAAGCTTTTTTGTTATTTAAGCCTCATGTTCCAGTTTTTCCATAAAATTCTGACCTCTTGTGTCTGCCTTAAATCACTTGCTACATATCATCTTGCTTGAGATGGTACCTCTACTTCCTCTGCCAAAATCCAGTTTTCTTCTCATTTTGACAAATTTACAATTTCAGGCCCCAAACTCCCATTTTCTTCTAAGTCTAGTGGCTCACTCAAAGTCCAGTCAAAGCTGGAAGCAAGAGGGGTGCACCTTCCGACTATGGTGCTTGTTGTCTTCTTTCTCCCATCCAAATCTGGTCAGACCCAGACACACATCTCTGTACACATGAGCTTGCCAGAGCTGCCCTGCCCACCTCCAACCTCCTGGTATCACCTTCCCTTGTAAAATTTGTTATTTGCACTCTTTAGCCCCCTACACTATGACTATTTCCTCTCCTTGTTTCAGCACAAAAATCTTCTGTGCTTTTTCCCCATTCAGCACACGAACTCCTAGCCCCATGTGCTTCCCATTGCAAAGACGGAGCTAGACTTTGCCACAGCTTGGGAGAGGTCTTGGCACCAGCACAGCTTCTTCCATCCTCAGGGTGGGGCAGATGCTGCTCAGGGGAGCATTAATCCTTCACACCAGTGGAGAACCTGTGCTGGTGAGGATCCATCTCTCTGCTCACATGGGTACCAGATGTACCTCTCTGCACTGCCTGTGCTGGTGGGCACGAGTGTACAAACCAGGAGAGCATGTCCAATTTAATTTAAATTCTATACATATTCCCTATAATAATGAGATTGCAGGTACAGGCAGACTAACCATTATGTTATATGAAAATTATAATTCCATATTTTCCCAGATGAAACATCATACAGATTTCAATTCTTTCTTTCTTTTTCCCTGGAAAGGTCTGGAAGAGAGTAATTTTTTTAATCTACTTTCAATTACTACAATTGCACAACCATAAAAACCCTACTAAGATAAAAAAAAACCTCTGGAAACTATTACAGAGCCACAGAAATGAACTCTTAAATTGCTGTGCTGCTTTTATTACCTAGCTCAGTAGGCTCTCAATGGTTTATTATAATTTTAAACTCAATAAATAGTGCATTCCTCAAAGGGTAGAAAAGTCTTCATACCATTATTTTATTGTTTATCAAGTTAATGCAAAATCATTTCATAATGAATACACTTTTAGTTTCTAGAATTTTTCTATTTTAAAGCAATTTCCTGGGAAAATAACTACTGGTGAAAATGAAAATCTTTACTCTTTGACAGTTTCATTTTATACTACTATTGTATGGTTGTTTTCATCCCTAGTGAGATGCTGACCTGTGGAAATACTACACAAGTTACAAGTACATTTAATTTAGGTATTCCTATCACCATTTCTGTATACTCTGTTTTTAAGTGACTATTGGAAATATGATGGTTGGTTTGCTGAATATTTAATTTACTAATAAAGCCTGTTTACATTGTCCCTCCACAATTACATCTTTTTAATAGAATATTTCATTGGAACTGAAATGAAATTTATTTCACTGAAGAATAAAAAAAGAGCTCATTTTTGTTTCATTTAAATTCTTTTTTCCCAACCCAACCTCAGTTGAGTTCTTACTGATGACTCCATCCTTTACAGTTTTACATAAAAGTGGTGCTCCAGTGTTGGTAGAGAAAATTTGTGCAGGCAGAGTAGTCACATTCTTGTATGAATTGTACAGATGCCATTTAGTGAGCCAAGCATGCACCACCTGTTTTCAAGTATTTGGCACATATATATATATAAAAGACTAAATAAAACACTAACGCAAAATAAAACACAAGTTACTAAACACCTCAGTGGCAATCCCACTGTCACTAAGTACAGAACAGTGGAGAGTGTGGTAACTGCATTGAGAAATTTCCTACCAAGCTTCTGAATCAAATTAATTCTATACCAGTTGAGACCATTGTTTTGTGAGAAGTATTACTCAGTCAGTAGAAAATGGTTTAGTCTGGTTGTCAGTGTCAGGACATACATGCAGAGATGGGGAGGAGGTTTCACATTTTGGGCAGGTTCAGTGCAGTGCTGAACTGACTGTATGGACAAAGCCATCTCCTCTTCCATTGGTAGGAACTCCAGCTGTGCACCAGGACTCACCCTGACTTGGAAGGAAAGGCATGACAGATGGAGAATTTTCCCACCAAAAGAATAGATTTACTGAAGATAAAATTTCAGTACAGAGTATTGCATGAATACCTCAAAAAATGGTGCAGGTTGATAGCTCAAAACCTCCTTTGGAAAAAGAACTAGCAAGTGCAAATGTCCAAACAGCATACTTGCCCTTCTTTCATCCACAACCACTGCTGTGAGACTGGCAGTCCCTTCCTTCATGGAATTCTCCCTGGTTCAGTCAGTAACTTTTAACCCCTAGACATTCTTCACAGGGCAAATGATTGTAGTCTTGTCCTTGCTCAAAATCCATCATCCCAAAGCCTAAGATGTTCTGCAAGCATCTGTGCTTACACTTATGTGATTGTGTGGACTCACACACAACACTGGCAATACTGAGATAGAGATGAGTGCATTCTCAGAAGCCTCACTCCCTCTTCAAGGCTGGTGATGAGGTCAGAATTGGCACTTGTGAAATAGTCACAATTGTTTCACTGTTACCCTGTGCTGTATGCTGTGTTTTACCCACTTGTAGCTCTTTGGTCTGCAGCCAGCCTTGGTACTGCCTGTCAGAAGTGACTTTCACTTGGGTCTAGAGCCTCACCACAGCCCTGTGGTGCCTCTGTAATAGGAACAAATGACCTTGAGTCTCTAGCAGGAGCACACTATGGAAGCATCAGGAGAGTGCAGAACCCTCCTGAAGGTAGTTCTCTGAAGGTAAATGCACAGCAGAGAAGAAACTTTGTTCAGTCAATCAGCACAAATGTGGATTGGCAGGAACTTAACAATGCTTGCTACCTGTGTGTGGTAAGATAGGAAAAGGCTGCAGGCATCCTAAACCTAAATAAATTACAGCTGTGCCCCTAAACAAGGGAGGTAAACACCTTGGTTAGAGAATGAAGCAGAGAAAGCAGGCGTGTAGGACTAATTAGAAAAGGCACCTGTGGATAGTTTACTGACCAATGGTAATGTAATAAGGAACACCTGTTATGCATATGAAGAAAGAGTATAAAAAGGTGTACCAGGGGATAATAAATTGCTGATGCCTAAGACCATCTTGTGTGTCAGTGTTTGAGTTCACCATCACCTCTGGGAAGCTTTGAGAAGCCTTCAGATCATCAGATGCCTTGCCTACTTACTGAAAGGTTTGTCATTAAAAAACCCTGAAATCAACAGACCTCCTTTGTACTACAAGTTTGCTTTTCTTGTCTGTAAAAAAATGCAGACTGTGTGTAGAGGGTAGAGAAAGAAGAATTTGAGAGTGCTTTCAAAGCAAAAATTAAGAAATAGTGGAGAAAATTGCAGAGAAGAATAAGAGCTTCACTCTTCTCTCTGCAGGATAGAAGTGTGCAAGAAGGAGATATGCAGTGAAGAATGATTATCCCAGAACAGCTGACTTTACAAAGTGAATTGGTAAGGACTCTACCTCATAGTGTGATGGTTAGAAGACATCAGCCATTACAATCTCATATTTAAGATATTGACTGATGGAGGAAGCTCACTGTGCTGTCTCTTTATCCCCAGGTAGGATAAACCACTGGGTTACATCCCAAATATCCTCTTTTGGCCCAGTAAGAATCTCTAAACTGTTATTATGAGTCACACCTTCACTCCTTCTTTTCACCTTATGCTAAGCAGTTTTTCATGCAGTTTCTTGTGGGGCAGTAAATGAAGGGCTCAGTAGGTTGGTCTGGCTGTTTATGAGCCTCACCAGGCTGGGTTCTCCTGGAGTGGACTCTTAATCTTTGTCCAACTTAGCTTAGAAAGGTGAAAAGTAGCTTAGTATAAAGAAATTGGATGGTTTGTGTCATCTCATGGCCACTGCCCCTGTGCAGCAATGAGTTATGCAGCAGGAGCAGTGGAATCTCCCCACCTTGTGCCAGGAGGTGGTTCCCTTAGTTGCAGGAAGCAATTTAAAATCTTTAAAAAGGTTGCTTACTTTGGAAAGAGTTTGAAGTCACAGCCTATGAAACTGGAGGTATCATGCTTGGTGTTTCCCTCATCTAGGGGGGCACTGAAGGTGAGAGGCAAGAAACCTTTTTGGGTGGACTTGCTTTTTCTACATGAGATGTTTTTCACTTGTTTCTTTGTAGATAAACAATTTGAACAGAAAAGAATGTGACAAATAACTCCAGGTGTGTTTTGGTTTTATGTGTTTGTTATGTTAGCTGCACCAAAGAAAGATGTTAAAATAAACGTTTTATTTAAAGGAAGATTTATTTACAAGGTGGGATGCATATACTCTTTCTGTCTTACTGCATACATCTTGGTCTTACCTCAGCTCTTTGACTTCTCTTTGTAATTATCAGAAAGTAAATATAGTTATCAGTGTTTACTAGTAAGAAAAGTGATTCAGAGAAGGCTTGTGGATGTTGCTGCTTTACACTATCCCTTATTATTTCATCAAGCTTTTCTTTGCCATTTACAGGTTCATTCTCAACAGCTGAGAAGTGTTGTATATTGCAGACCATGGACTCAATATCACCAGCCAGTAGGGAAGCTGAATGGTTTTAGAGAGTCTACATGTCACATAAAGCAAATACCTTTGTTTTCTTTCAAAGCAAAAATGTCAAACACAAAAGGTCAGCTCAGCCCTAGCAAAACCAATACTATCATGGCCTGTGTATGCAGAGGGTGCCCTGTTTATATTCCTCAGATCCTAGCAGCTGAACTGAGAAGTGAAAAGTGAAGAAAGACAGACCAGTGGCCCCTGGGGTGCTGTGATTCTGTTCCAGTGGCTTCTTTGAAGGAGACTATGCTTTAGCTCACCCCAGGGACAGCTGTGGCTGGTTACACTTCTTTAGACAGTAGGTTTACCTGGCTTTCCTGCACAGCTGTGATTTCTTTCTTCAACCCTAAAAGTTTTCAAGGGGGAGGTCACCACTGCTGCTGCAGCAATCACAGACTTTGAAATGTCAGAGAGCTCAAATGCCCTGTGGAATGCACTCAGGTTCCCACAGACCAGGTGCACAACTGAATACAGAAGATATTGTAATAATTAGAAGAACCTTGTGATTATAATCACAAGATCTTAGCAGATAAGAGATGAGAGCATGCTGGGAAGTGATTTCAAACAAAGAACATCTGCTTACTGGCTATGGAAAGTCTTGCTCTTCTGGATGGAGTCTCTGCTGTTCACAAATTAAAGATAAAACAGAGAAGAGGGGAAAAGCAAGATCAAATTATATGTTGACACAAGATGGAAAAATTGTGTATAGGAAGAGACACTTGGCCATTTTCGTACAAATTTGTCTCAGGAGTGAAGAAATGTGTAGTGGATAGTTAGTGTTATGCTTTAATATGTTTACTCTGGTGAAATGTTCAGCAGGTCTTCCAAATTTTACAGCGGGCAAGATAAAAATTACTGCAATATGCAAAGATTTTCAGAGAGTTATCAAAGAAGGAGCAGCATGCCTGGCCAATATTTACAGGGAACTTTCTCAGAAGAGATTTGTAGCATACGAAATGCAAGCCAGAGTGTACGTATATGTGTGGATGTGTGTCTGTAAGGCTGGAACAGGCTCTTGTCTTGAGTCTTGCCACTGGCAACACTGCAGGCTGAGGGTTCTCTATGCATAGATGGTGAGAGTAGCACAATCTCCCCTACTCTAGTGGGATTTGGCATCTTGTTATCCCTTCCACAGAGGATAATGGGAACACAGTCTCCCAGAAATTGCAGGATTTACAGGGTGACTTGCTAAGAGAGAGGGCATTGAGCTCCCCTGTGGCACTCCTGCCCTCAGGCAGCTAAGTGTTACAGTTTAAGAAGAGCTCCCCTTTTACCTCTCTTCTGGATCCATGTATTTATGCAGGCTCTGTGTTCAGAATAGAGATGAATATGGAATGCAATAAGTAGTGTTTCAAGGCTTGGTGATAAAACTGATCTTTTCCCCCTCTGGTGGTGTCACTGATTCCACTTCCTTCCTGTATTTCTTCAGTCACCACATTCTCTCATCACAGAGGCTGCACCTCGGTGTGTCTGGTGAATTAAACTTAAGGGCTTTTTTTCCAGTGTTAATGAGGTGAGGTGCTTTTCCTGCTATGAACACTTGGTGTGTTTCTACACAAGAACTTTGCACAGCCTCAGCACTGCTACTCAGCTGCTCAGTGTTATTGATTTCTCCAGCTTCTGCTGCAAGGGGTTTGTGGTAAAAGGCAGTGACTCAGCTGATGTGCTCAGTGGAGCTGCTTTACATGCTCAGGCTGTGCTGCTGTTGCTGCCGAGTGGTTAAAAATACAAATCACAGAGAAGCCTTTCAGTTTACTTGAAGCAAAGTGCAGGCAGCAGCAAGGTTTTCTGGCAACTTTGCAGAGATTATTGAAAATGCTCTTAATGGCAGGCCTGATTCTGGGGGATAAGACTGTGTGCTTCTGCAGCACCAGAAGGGGAGACAGGGACCAGGGCTCCAACTTCCCTCTTGAAGGAAACATGATATATTGAAGCTAAGAACTGGAGAGGTGGAGTGTTTGGAAGGGGAGATGCCTGGAAATGCTGGCCTAGCTGCTGAAACAGTGCAATAAATATTGGGGCAGGCTTGTGCTGGTGATCCCAGCTCTCTGTCTGCCAGCCAGGCTATGACAGTGGTTTACTGAGGGTGACCTCATTCTTAATGTGGTCCCATGGAAACCTGCAGATATGAAATGCTTGCCATCTCAACACAGAACAAAGCTGAGACCTCTCTGAAGTTCTCACAGACAGGAAATTCAGCAAGTGTGCAACCTGAGGAAGGGGATGGAAAAAGTACAGCTGTCCTGGAAGGAGAAGTGGGGATTGTTTATCCTTTTGTGGAAGATAAATAAGCTGTTCCTGCATGTGATCTTGTCCATTGGAAGAGCTGGACTCACAGAAGCTTTCAAATCATCACAGATTCATGGTCAAGTGTAGGTCAGAAGGCACCATGTGGAGCTCTCTAGTACAAACTCCTGCTAAAAGTATGTTTATCACCAACTCTGCATGTTTCATAGCTTTGTCTAATACTCTTAAATATCAAAAAGCTAAAGGGTGGAGATTCTACAATCTCACTGGATATGATGCTTTGGTCCTGCACTGTCACCTCAGTCTTGTCTAGTGCCTGTCCTGAACCACTGAAGACAAAACTTGTGGCTATTGCCCTTTGTCATGTGGTCTGCCACTACAAAGGATTTGTATCATCTTTGCAAGACAGGTTATATTAAATAACCTCTGCTATTTGTTATCTTCATTATTGACATAGATACAGGGATCTCGTGCACCCTCAGCAAGTTTGCAGATAATATGGAGCTGAGTGGTGCAGTTGCCACACCTGAAGGATGGGATGCCATCCAAAGGGACCTGGAAATGTTAAACCTCATGAAGGTCTATTTCTTGAACAAGACCAAGTGCAAGGTGCAATACCTTGATCAAGGGCAACCTCTGGTGTCAATCCAGGCTGGGGATGAACAGGTCAACAGCAGCCCTGCAGAGAAGGATTTGGGGCTGCTGGTGGATGAGATGCTGGACATGACCCAGTAATGAGCACACGCAGCACAGAGAGCCAATTGTGTCCTGGCCTGGATTAAAAGCAGCGTGGGCAGCAGGGTGAGGGAGGAGATTCTGCCCCTCTGCCCTACTCTGGTTAGATCCCACTTGGAGTGTTGCATCCAGCTCTGGGGTCCCCAGCACAGGAAGGACATGGACCTGTTGGAGCAAATCCAAAGGAGAGCCACCAAGTTGATCAGAGGAATGCAGCAGCTCTCTGATGAGGAAGGGCTAAGACAATTGGAATTGCTCAATGTGGAAAAGGCTTCAGGGTGACCTCATTGTGGCCTTCCAGTACCTGAACAGACCCTACAAGAAAGATGGAGAGGGGCTTTTTACAAGAGTATATAGAGACAGGATAAGGGGGAATGGCTTCAGACTGAAAGAGGTTTAGATTAGATGTTAAGAAGAAATTCTTTACTGTGAGGATGGTGACACACTGGAACAGGTTGCCCAGAGAAGTTGTGGCTTCCCCAGCTCTAGAAGTATTCAAGGCCAGACTGCATGAGGCTTTGAGCAACCTGGACTTGTGGAAGCTGTATCTGCCTATGGCAGAGGGGGTGGAATGAGATGTTCCTTAAGGTCCCTTCCAACCCAAAGGATTGCATGATTCTGTGATTCTGAAAAGCTATAGGCTCCTGTTGGATACCCCCTAGCCTTCTTTTCACCAGAATAAAGAAGCCCAGCCTTTCATTACAGGATGCATCCTACTGTACTCTGACTCTCCTATTAACCTTCCACTGGACAGTTTCAAGTTTCTTCATAAACAAACAACTTGGAACAGCTGAGAGTCCCACCAGTGGAGCAAGACTAGGACTTCTGCCTGTCTCAGGATATGGAGCTGAAACACTCAGGCTTCCCACCGCAGAGCTAGAAGCCTGTGCTGTGACACCACAGCTCTCATCTCCAAATGTTTACCGGGGATTCTGTAGCAGGTAGCCAGATGTACCAGCAGGCACTTAGGCAGCTGCATACAGGAGACAACCTGGGTGCATGGAAACAGAACTTTTTTTTTCACTGAGCATTTCTATTTTGACACCATGATGTTCTTCTATTCCAGTAAAACTTCTGAAATCATATGGGTTACTTCAGGAGAAGGGTGCTGGCTAGAGGAAGGGGCTTTTGAGTGGCTTAACCCGTGCATGCACTCTGAATTGCTCAATCACTCTGCCTTGCAAAGCAGAAATGGAAAAAAACAGAGAACAGGCTGACCTGAATTCAAAGAGCCTGACAACAAGCCCAGTTGTTAAAAGACTGCGACACAGAAACCTCACAGTGGGATCTCTGAAGCAAGGAGACCTTGGGAAAGAAACGTGGGCATACTGACTTGCTGTCTATAACAATCTCTTGGGTATCACTAGATCCATTATATGTTGTTGAGATCCTGAACTGACAAATGCAGGAACAATATTTTCATTTAATATTTTTAATATTTGAAATATTTTGTATTTAACAGTTTTGTAATGTCAAGAAAACTCTCTCACCCTTTTGAGTCCTAAGAGAGCTGCTGTGTGGAAACAGCTGAGCTGCTTTCTTTCAAAGTCTGTACTCTCCCTGGATTTATGCATTCAATGACCTTGGCAGACGTACAGAAGGAACCCTTTACCATAGTAATGGATTGTTTTTCATTTCTTTCCAGATTAGGGACAAAAAAATTTCCTCTCATCAGATACACACAGTTTGAAATTCCACTTTTTTCCTCCCTCTTCAATGAAAGGATTTTTAAGTGTAGAGAAAAACCACATATTCCAGCTGTATGGTTTCTTCTGCCCTCCTACAGCATCCCAAGATACTAGATAAAAAGATGCTGTTTGAATTCTCTTTTCTGAGTCCAGCATTTAAACTGCAATTGGAGTTACTATCTACATGGGCAATTTTAGCTCTCTGGTGATTGAAATCAGTTCTTATTAGCTAGACATGTGAAGATGTGGTATGTTTTCCTTCATCTGAGAATATGCAGGAATGGTATTGAGACACAGATGATGGGAATTTGGAGGATTCCCAACTTCAACAGAGTATTTGCTATGGTGGATCAAACAGGTTTCCTATCCCACCCATCTGCCCCCCAATCAGGACTGCTGCATTTGGTAATGACTGGGATTCATATGAGGGAAATAAAAAAACTTATCTGTGACTGATATTCCATGCCAACAGTGCAACACTGTTGGTGCAGAGAAGGCAATTTCCTTGAGACCTTGGAAGAGAGCAGCTTAAGCAATGAAGTTACTGTTACGGAGTCCAAAAAATGTTGTAGTTAATTTCAAAAATATTTTTCTGCTTATGGAAAAAGAAGTTAATATTGGATGTGAAGGCTGTTGTACAATCAAGAAAAACCAGACCACTATTATTGATATTCAACAGATTTTGTTTCATTAATTGTCTGGACATTTACATATTGTAGAAGGTTTTCTTATAAAATTCAAATCTTGTTCAAAGTTGCTTGACCTTCATTCTAGCCCAATCCCTCCACACATTTCTGGCTAGAATTTCTTCTTGCTGGGAAGCTGCCTGCAGGATGTACTCTTACAAGCATAGCAAGAGCCATCTCTGGGTACAATGAGTTCTTTCCCTAGAAACTTCCACCCTGGAGTTACTCTAAAAATCCTTGCAGGATTAGGCTGCAATTATCCAGAAGACAGAGATCTGAACACATTTTCAAAAGAACACTTGTGTATCTTGCTCTTATGATGACAGGAGTGAAAGCCAGCAGATTAGAAAATGTCTCAATCTCACACTGTTATGGTGAATGGCTGTATACATACATTCCAGTAAACTGGGTTCATTCAATCCCTTAGCCCCACCACTTTTCTTTTTAGTCAAGCATTACAGTTACAATGTTAGTGATGAAAATACCTGATTGAAACCTTTAGATTACAAATTAGGTGGCTTTGCTAAATTGTCTGGTCTGTACTCATAACCCTGAAAAATGACATAATTCCTTTCAGATAAAATTACCCATTTCAGCAACATCAGGCTTTACTCCTAACTTGCATACATCGCTCTTTATAGACAGTGGCATCAGCAGCCACTCTAAAAAGGTTTGTTCACAGAAACAAGACTGATGCCAAATATTTGCCCACTTTCAAAACATTTCCTTATTTACCTTTTTGTGCCAATGTGATTTTCATTAGCTCCTCTTGAAGGGCTAATCAGCATGATTTACCTGTGCACACATCACACCGAGGGATTTCTCAGTAGATTGTTGACATTAAAGAAGTACCAGAGCTACCATTATGACAACAAATTTACACAGAAGATGTGGTGTAATACACAAAGAGGTAAAAGCCCTTTGAATTAGAGTGTAGCTCTTCTGGCTCAGTTGCTCACTGGTTTATCTTCAGAAGGGGTTGTTCTTCCTCGCAAACAGTGTAGCAGCATGAAGGCATAATGGAATCAGCCATATTTCTCATAGAGATAAACCTCAGTGATCTCCAGCTGTTCAGTGGGACAGTAGTTCTCATGAGTGCAGCCCACTGTCTTGGTTCCAGGTTTGATTCCCCTTTTTACTGTGTCCTGGCTATTGCCATGTGTGGGAGAAGGAAAGCAGGTCATGCTGCCAGCATCTTCCCCCACCAGCCTGTCCCTGGACAGGCTCCAGGGGCTTCACACACCCCACCATGCCAGCTGGGCTGGCCAGGGCCCAGCTCTGACTGTTTCTCTGCCTTTCTTCATGTCTGGTGTGTTCTCACAAGCATTTCTGGCAAGCAACAAGCACTGAGGGTCTAAATTCATCACAGAAGTTGTTTGCAGAGAGCAGCCTGGAAATCCACGTCTTCCCACGCAACCCAGCTGCTGATAAGAAATACAGACCTCTGAGGAAGACCTGGCTTTAGCCATTCTCTTGTCTGGTATTGCACATTCATTCCTAAAATGCTGTCTGCCGTCTCATGTAGTGGGGAAGAGAGCCACAGGAGTCAGTGCCATGCAAGATGTGGGCACAGGTGACACAGCTGGGGATGTCTATCCATGCTCACCCAGACATGCTGCTCCCCAAGGCTGCCAGCAGAGCAGAGAGCTGCAGGCAATGGGTCCTGGAGACATCTACAGAAAGACAAAAGACTGTAATTTATAAAGGTTGGGAGCCTTAGTGAGAGGAGGGGAACATTCAGCTTACACCCCCTTCCCTGGGAAAGTAGTTCACAAGTAAATTTATGATGTACAGACACATTTATTGTTTCCTCTCTTGACTGGGCCATAAAATAGAATAAATACAAGATAGACAGAAAGAGAAGAAGGTAGATATTTCATCTGCCAAGCTTTCACTTTACAGGCCATATATTGGTTTAAGGCAGCCACTATTCAATTTCAACTCAAAAGTCAATTAACAGGAATCAACATTTTTAAACACTGTTTTCTGCAGTCATTTTTTATCCGCAGGAAAAATATTCTGTAATGCCTTTAAGCCATCTGCAGGCAGACAAGAAAGCAAGATGAAGGATTTCTTCCTGGACTAACTGAGAGCTCTGCTTAGACCTTGCAGTTTAAATGAAACCTGTTCTTCTGAGCTTGCAGAGACACACCACAGTGCACTTCCATTTAAAACTACAACAAAATGTCTACCCAATACATTATACAGATGCAGATGGGTCTCTGCCAAATCTTCTAAGCACTGATGCAGTTCTCTCATCCTCTGAAACCTCAGCAAATTAATACTACCTCAGCCTCTTACAAGTGAAATATGGTTCTCCTCATTTCAGATATAAAGCACAGAGACAATAAATGGCTTTACATGCAGAAAATAATCTCTGTCACACACCTAGACTTTGAACCCAAACTGATGGTGTCTCAGGTGAAAGTCTGTCCCCAGAACAACATACTGGTGAAACAGTGCCTGTGGACACATCCTGGAGCTGGGTGCTGTGCCATCAAGTGCAGCTCATTGCTCACAGGGATGGCAAAGATTGCTGCAAGAGAGCATAATCCTCTTCTGGGGCTCAGAACAACTGGAATAATATGTATTATTTTCTACACTAGATTTGTTCAGGAGTAAGGGACCCCAAGGCCAAACCCATTAAAAACTTGGAAAATGGGCAACAAAGACCTGGGAAGAGCCATTTGCATTCACACTAAATATCATGAAGGAGTCTTAAATTCTTGGGGTTTATACATGCTGAAGAAACTTTGCAGATCTTACCCCCCTCTCCCCTTAGCAGAAGCCCAATGTAAAAATATAATTGAGAGATTAAAAAGACCTCATCTTGCATTTTTTTCACATATCTGTACTGGGGCTTGACTACCTTGAGCTCTCTCTTAACAAGTATCTTTTTAGCTCCAGCTGGTCACAGGCTCTCTGTGAGCACATTGGGCTTGCAGAACAATGCTTTTTCTCAAGAACAGGAACTTTAAACAGCTGGCTACTGGCTTCTGTGTGAATCCTTTCAAGCAGCTTTACAGCTCTGTCATGGCACTCCTGCTCTGAGAGGTTTATGCTCATTTTACAGCAATCTGGTAAGTTTGGTACCTGCGCTCGAGGCTGACCTCTCTTTTGGGAGGTTAAGTTGGGACCCATGTTGGCTTCAGCTGGCATGGATGGAGGGTCCAGAGACACTTGGATATGTTGTATTTGGGAATAAGGCTGTCTGACTCTCTCAAACGACCTTTTGGAAAAGACAAATGAATCTGCCCTCAGCTTTGGTGTCATAAGTCCTCAATAGACTCCATCCCACTTTCTTCACAATCACTGGTGTAGATTAAAAAGTGCTTGAAGGAGCAATAGTTCAGCTTCTCTGCTTTCCAGTCTTTGGGAGTCCTGCTTTTATTCTCTAGGACATAGTAATTCATCAATCTAGACATGAAAAGATGTGAGGATTAATTTAGATGTGTTCTCTTACATACCAAAGGCAAAGTTGTGGGGATTTTGTTATTTCATAGTTAGGTTCCCAGACAAAAGTATGATTGAAATCTTTGGGGTTTATCACAGTTATGATAATAATGTAGTCTATTACTTTAAAAAAGGAATCCTTTTGAACAAATATTTTTCTGCGAACACAGTAATTCTAGAAATGGCACACTGCTACTAATCTTGTCCTCATTTGAACAAGCTCTGGCTAATTCAGATTTCTTTGCTTTAGAAAAAGGGTTTCCTTTGATGAGTCACCATCCCTGGAGGTATTTAGAAGATGTGTAACTATGGCACTTAGGGACATGGTGTAGTGGTGGACTTGGCAGTGCTGGTTTAATGATAGGACTCAAGGATTTTAGAGGTCTTTTCCAGAATGAATGATTGTATGATTTTATGGGTCTATGATGCTGCTTCATTTCAGCTGCCACATTGTGTGAGCTGCAGTGACTTGAATGTACCTGCTTCCTGGGGTTAGCCAGCAGGTTTTCTCAGTGTGTTTCCTCTAGCTCTTTTCCTTCCCAAGATGGCTTAGAAGTCTAATTACAGACAGGATAGGAGTAAGAAGTGGGTAAGGGGACTGGAAGAAGACAGAGCTGAGTTGGCATTGCCTTGTGGCAGAGCTCAGCAGGGGGAGAAAGGCAGAGCACTGCAGTCTCTCCATCCATCTTCTACCTTACTGCCTTCACAGCAGTTTTGGGAAAACTTTCTTTCTCTCCCTCTTTTTTTCTTAATGGAATCTGTTGCCTAAACATTTCTGTGCTGTTGTCTCTGGTTTCTATTCTGCTCTTACTTGAAGGCAGCAATTTTGCTCAAGAGATTCATAACAATAGAAAGTAGAAGACAAAAGCCTCATTGATATTTTAGACAACAAAGGAAAAAGTGAACAAGAAGGTAATTAAAGTAAAATCCTGAAAGCTCTTCATTCTACAAGGTAAAAAAAGTGTCTCTAAATCCCAGTTTAATTTTTCTTGTCATGTTGACTATCCAGTTCCAATGAATAGACAAAATGTTCTAGTGTATGCCCCTTTATGTACATATTTTTAATTCTTTTTCCTGTACTTACATTATAAAAGGTTGAGAAGCTGGAAGTGGTTATATGCACAAAGGAAGAATATTTGCTCTGCAATCCGATGCATATTAGGTTTTAAATCTCTTTGAAATAGTGAATTGGAATCTACTGTAATTAAATATAAAACATTGATTAACTATGTGTTATTAGTTAAGCAAACCAAGAACAGTTTGTAAAGTTTGTATTTCCTTTCACAGACATTTCCCAGCATACGAGAACTCTGTATGCTAACCCCTAAAGAGTCCATGCCAATCACAAAAGACACTTTTCATTTTCAGATGGGAGAATTGCATTTCTTTATTCAATGTGATATTATATTATTTGAAGTTCCCAATTATTGTATGAAAGGCTTATGCAAGAATTTTACCAGTAAAACTCATATTTCTCTCATTGGAGATATTTTGCTACACATCAGTTCCAGAAGAAATATTAATATGAGCAGTATCATTGAATTATTTGAATACACAGAATACATTGCTTGATAATTTGGCTCTGAAAAGCCACACTATAGACTATTATTGTGAGCACTCTGACACTATGAAGATTTTTTCTTACAGCAAAAATTCCGTCCAGGAGCAAGTAGTTGAATTTATTATATGTAGCTCAGATTTTAATTCTTAAAATTTAATTGATTTTTGTCCCACATAGTACTCTGAAATGCAGCTGATGAAAATTACTTTGGGGCAGAAGGTATTTGTCTTTGGGAGACCTTAATGAACCTAAAGGATTTTCAAGTTTGGAGAAGCACAACGTTGCCCAGGATAGGTATGGTAGCAGATGATTACCGAAGCAAAACATCTTTGGTTGCACAGTATTATGCACCACCTATTTTATTTTTTCTATCTCCCTGTTGCAAGGAACCTGCTCACTCTAATATATCACTGGGTTACATGATGTGCCTTCCAGGATCCAGCAAAGTACAAACCCAGGTAAAATTGCTCTTTCCCCTTTTACTACTAAAGGCAGCCAGTTTCCCAGCACACCAAAGCAAATAAAACAATTCCTAAAAACTCAGTAGCTGCTGGGCTTTGGAAAGAAAAACACTGTGAAGCAAAAGTATTTTCTTTTAGGCTCTGAGGGGGGAGAGAGCAAAGAACAGCTCCAGTGTACAATGAGGATTTGCCTTGAGCAGCATCCAAATGCCGCTATTTCACCAGAAGTGCAAATCTTTTCTGCACCTTGAGTCAAGACAGAGTCTAATTGTTAAAGCAGATATTTGTATTGGGACACATGATGGAACACCCTGCAAAAGCAAGGAGGCTCCATAGCCTCCACCTTGCTCAGAAAGCAACATCAGTAGCACTCCACTAAGCTGTATGCAGAATGATGTCATTTACTCCCTCCTAAGGAGGGTTTTTACAGGATTTCCTCCCTATGTTAGTTTTAATTCTGTGACATGGATTAGGAGTAAAGCTGAAGCTCTGCAATCCCTTTAGCCCATTACCTCCTAACTTCTCAAGACCCACTGTCAGTAAAAGATAGATGGGTTCAGGTTTATGTCTTTAGCTGCCTGTCCTCTTAAGTGCAGGGAAGTGTTTGCAGGGGTTTTGTGCAGCTATCCTTAACCAAACCTCAGTGCTCAACCTGGTTAATCCTCATGACTTTTCTGTGCACACATCATCCAAACAGCCATCTTTCCCAATATTTTACTTTCTTATTTTCTGTTTGTATAAATCCTGTGAGGTTTGCAGGCTGCATCTAGTTCCCTCAGGGAGGTGGCAAAATCACAGCAAATCAGGCTCTTTGCTCTAAAATTTCCCAAAGATCAAAGTTTAGTTATCATTAGAATGTAAATGTCACAACATTATGAAACTGGTGCATCAGGAAAGAACATATCTTCCTCTTTGAAAGTGTTTCTATGTGATGTGACATTTTGGTAACATTTGAGGTAGGACTGTTTTTTCTTTTTAATGATCTTTTCTTTTTTTTTTTTTTAACCATTATAAGTATGCTGCTCCCACCTACTGAAATTACATTTAAAATAAAGTATTTCACAAAGTCTTTTTCTTTTTCAAACTAACTCCAACATCCACCTTGTTGTTTCATTTAATTTGTTTTTCGAGGCCAGAAAAATGCAAATGAATTCATTTGAATATTAAGAAATCACGGCTCCTAATCTCTTCATAAATATAATTAAATTGTCAATACAGCAGAGCAAAAGAGGTGTTGCTGGGTGTTTGGGAGGAGGAGATTCACTTGAGAAAATATTGATGAAGAAACAGAAAACATGAGCTGCTAACATGCTACATCTCACTTTGGAGGTGCTCTATGGTGGTCAGAATTGAAGCATCTCACAAAAGCAGTCATTAAAGTCATTAAACTAACAGTACAAAGATTTCCAAAGATGTATTGCATAAATCATTGACTGTAGGAACCATGTAGTGATTATATCAGGCAATGTTGGTACATCAGGTGATTACTTTAACCCAGCAGCCTGAAAATACTCATCCTCACAGCAACCAGGTTTAATAAATTATTAGTGACATTAGTCAGTTCAGCCTGAACTAAGTATTTTTTTTTTTAGTTTTATTTTATCTCAGGGCCCTGGAGATGCTGGGCAGGCAGTGCTGGGCTGCAGATGGACATATCCCACCTGCCAGTCCCTTCATGGTGCTGTGGGTCAGCCTCCAGAGCACAGCCAGCTAAATTTCATTTAGCATTGGCCTTCATGTGTGCAAGGAGAGCTGGGAGCAGCTCCTACTTCTTTCTAGTGCATTAAATTCAAGTTAATAATTTCAAACTGGTGCATTTGTCCAACCATAAATATGAAAGCAAAAATGGAGAAGATCAGTGCAAATGACTTGGGTGGCAGAAGTTGAGGGATGATGTTCTTTTTCTGTAAGCGTTAAAAAACACCTGCATTTTAAATTTACCTTTTTGAAGATCAAAATTTGCAACTGTTGAATCTTGGCCTGGAAGTTTTAGTGATGTTATCCCTAAAGGATCCTAAATCAGGACAAAACTCCTAAAGACCAACAGCATTTTTTTTAACTTTACTACTCAGACTCCTGCAATTCAGGAGAGAGTCTGCAGCTGTTTTAATACAAAAAACTTCAATGGCAGTGCTAGTGGCGATTAAAGAGAAATGTATTGGAGAGTGGATCTTGTAAAAAAGAAAAAAAGACTATATTTATTTGCACATTTTGGCTTGGACATCTAATGGAATACTTGCACTCTTCACTAGCTTAGGTGTTTGGTTATTTGGTTTTGTGTTTTTTCATTATAGTGCAGCCAGAATTATACCCTGTAACAACTCTGATAAGACTTGGAAAGGAAACATATATTCAAAGAGTTTTAATTTGGCTTGCGTTATTTTCCCTTTTTTAAAACATCATTTTTCAGATTATTGCTTATATTTCTAGGGTTTTTTCCCTTCTGTAGATAAACACTATTAGCTTACACCATCATATTATTGTTAGTGTGCAGCAGGTAACTTAAGTAAATTCTGTTTTTCAGCCACTGTTATTATAAAACCAATTTTTGTTTTAATATGACTAAATTGGTGTGGAAAGGTAGGAATATTGCCTGTTATTGCAATGCTGAAAATACATTGCATATGGAAAACCTAAGCAATAAAGAGCTTAATTAACTGTGATTTATATTGATCTATATGATCATAAAATCACCAGAGTTTGGAGCAACCTAATTTGTTTCTGATAAGTGTTGCCTGAAAGACTAATAATTACAGTCATAAACCAATTACTGAATGAAAGTATAGTAAATTTAAAAACAAAAGCAGTCACAAGATATTTCATTAGGAAGCCAAATAAGTTAAAACAATAGTTAATTTATGTTTATATGACACTGGAACTGCAGTAGTACCTGTGCCAGGTGAATTTTCAATTAGTTTCCCACTCTAAACTCACATTTTTGAGTTTTCCAGAAATATTTATGTTTTGGCTTAACAGTTGTAAACATAGTCCCAAAGCTGTCTTGTTGATTTAAGCAGACACCGTTAATATTATTTCTGTGCTGTGTGAGAGTAAGAAATCCTGAGCAGACCCAGAAGTTGGCAGGCTGGGGTGAGGCCACAGTGAAGGACTCTGGAGAGCAAGTTTGTGGATTAATAGAGCAAGAGTTGCCCCTGGCAAAGACAACAATTGTTGACTGATACATGAACTAGACAAGTAAGAAGCAAAATCATTATTTTCACTCTTTCAAGTCAAATACAGTTCAGCAGGAATTAGCCAACATGCAGAGGTCAGGCTGTCCCAGAGATGATGGGAGCTCCGCCCACAGTAACTGGACCCTTACACACATATGGCTCTATGTTTTGTCTCCTGCTGAAAATAATTTATTTTTTAATTAACGTATTTCTAAGGAACGTCAGAAGTTTAAAGCGTGGTGGCAAAGGGATAACAAAGACACAGCTGTATTAAAACATCCCCTGTGGTGACACTTCATGGTGCCTCTGATAAGAATCAGTAGCCAGAGGGGAACTAAGTTCTTCTGAAAGCTTGTGCTCCAGGCACCATGACACTGGGGCTCCATTTCTGAGGGGATGGAAGAGAAAAGGGAGTTATGAGGTGAAACTAAATATTCCACTTGGTGAATGGAGACTGATGAACATGGCAGCTAAGTGATCTCTGAAGACAACATTGAGGATTACAGATGTGACTGTTCTCACAAGTGTATCAGTAGGGTTCCTCATTAAAGTTTGGCAAGGACTTACGAAAATAAATCATTGAAAGAGAAAATTATAAAACATTGTTAGTAATAGATCATCCATCTTGAGAATTGCAATTGCTTAAGAACTTTGAAGAACCATGGGCTTTTTCTAACAGATAAAAAAATTAACAAAACCTGAAAATAGAGCAAAATTGTATTGGTTATGGCAAAGCAAGCAAAGAGCCTGGCAAACGCTGCACACTCTAGCACAGCAAGGTGCCTGGCCAGAATCATGTCTGGTGAGGTCAACCATCAGCTGATACAAGGCCACGTGTATTGAAGGGACAGTGAACACCTGGGAACTAAGTTAGGTGTAAATATTCCAGAAAAAGGGCGTCCTAATAAGGACTGTTAATGGAAATGTGCTCACTGCACAACCTTGGGCAAAGCAAAGGGAAGTTTTGTCTGAGCTCAAACACCACGTCTTGAGCACAGGTGACCCAGGGTAGCTGCTGATGCCATCACTCCTCAACCTTGTTCTGTCGCTGGGATCTAGGTTAGCCATAGCACTTCAAGCAATGTGTTGCTTTTCTCCTGTTGTTTTGTGAATAGTTGGTTTGTTTTTTTTTAAACATGGATCACTGCAGCTGAAGTGGGTTAGGGAGAAATGGCATGTGGTGCTGTGCTAACAGGTCTGGTGGCGTTCTGCCTTGTGAATGGCAGGAAGGGATGAGGCTCTGGTCAGGCCAGCAGGGGTAACTTCAGGTGAAGCTCAGCCATTGCTCTGACATGTGCAAAGACTGCACAAAGACCAGAGAATATCATTAACACTACATCAACAGTGCATGCAGGGTTATCCTGGCTATGCTAATCACTTCTGCTAGGACACCTCGGAACAGGTAGGATGAAAATCTCTTCATCTGACAGCTGTTTAGTGTACCCAAAAAAAGTTAAAGGCAGACACACTCACACCCATTCAGTGAGCAAAGCTGTAGTAATGGGCTCTTCAGCCTGGCAAGCAAATGTACAGCACAACCTCGGGGCTTCTCTTTGAAGCTGGACAAATTCAGACTGCAAAGGAGATTACAATTTATCTAAGCAGGGGGTTATTAACCACTGAAATGATTTAGTAAAAGCTGTTGTGGGTTCTCCATCACTGCCTTTGTTCAAATCAAAATAGGATTGCTCAACTGAAATACAGTGTAATTCGAAGGGGAAATAATTTATGCCTGGGTATCATTGGTGTTATAGAGAAAGTCAGGCAAAACAATTATAGTGATCTCATCTGGCCTAGAAATTGATGAGTCTGTTTAAAAGAAAAAAGCCCTAAACTGAACACAACAAAACAGACTCAGGAGGAATTAATTTCTAGAGGCTGCATTTCACAATGGTGTATGTCTTTCCACTAGCACAGATCCGTACCTGGGGTGATTGTGCTGCATTTCTCAAAAACACTGTTCAAGGAGACAAGCTACTTTTTAAAGGAAGTTGCAATTGCAATTCTTGGGTGAAAGCAGAGCCTCAGTGACAGAAATGACAGGAGTTTCATTTCTGCAGGAGGTCAGAATTTTATCTGCTTTTTGCCTCCTTTCACAGCCATAAGCGTGTCTCATTCTGCAGGATTTTATAGAAGGATACAGGGGATTTTCTGCTCTGCAAGTTGTGGTATTTCTTTTGGAAATGAAGAAAACCCAGCATACACTGGCTGAGTGGTTGGCTTTGATCTGATGATGTCTTGAAGTGAAGGATTAGATGAACAGAGGAATGTCACCAGTATTTTTCAGTGACAGAGGATTGCAGTTTCACCAGTGTGGCATCCTCGGCAATAATAATCTGTCGGTTTTTTATGATTATTGTTAGAAAGATCTCAAAATCAGAGTGAAAATGAAGAGAACATGCGAAGAATCACTGCTAGCAGTGCAGAAAATTAACTACAAATGAAAACATATATGTAGCATTTTAAGTACATTGAAAGAAAACAGATTAAATGAAAGAGATAATGGATAAAGTCTCCAAAGCAAAGCCAACAACCCTCTTTAGAGCAAGGTTACAGTCTGCTTACTGTGCAGAAGAGGTCTGAAAAATATTGGATCCTCAATGCAAAGCCTGCTGCATTTTGATACTGATACAGTGATGTGTTATCTCTGTGCACATACTGAATTGTCAGAGGCATTCCACTCAGCGTCCAAGGACCCCAAAGAAGCCTCCTGTTCAAATTCTGCCCAGGGCTGACTGCCAAGCTGAAATGCAGCATTTTGATTCTCATGTTCACATCCTGAGGTGGCACTTTGAGAAGGGAGTCAACCCAATCCCACCCCTCAGTGGTTGCAATTTGCAGCTGTTTTGCTATCTGAAACCTAATCTGCATAGAGAAAAATTCGTGGCCTCTGTTTATTCAGTTTTCAGTGGTTTACATGTGACAAATGTACATATTTTACAACATTTGGTATGACCATGGGCCCTTTTTCTGTAGTGTGAACACTCTTGGAAAGCCTAAGAAAAGGAGTTTTATTCCTACATTTTCCTACAGAGAACACATTTCTGTGTTTTTCAGATTTTTTCTTGGAAAGAACTGCAAAAAGGAGGGACTGTAACTGCTATAAATGCCTGCTTCACCTTACAGATTAGCCTGAAACAACAGCTGGCAGTTGTGCTGACAAAAGCAACCCTGTCTCAGGAAAGAGTTCTCTCCAGAAAAGACTGAGATCTCAAAATTCAATTTTCAAATCATTTTGAAAGCTCACAAAGAGCAGAAAACACCAGCCTTTGTAGTGCAGAAGAGCAGAGTCTCAGAGCAGAGCTGACTGGACCATGGGACATACTGATTTTGATGTCTGTGAATTCTCCAAGCCCCAAAATATCCACCCAGCTCAGACATGAGTTGCTCCATGCCAGGTGTGAGCTGGGAACATCAGGGGACACCAGCTGCTTCGCTGTCCCTCACCAGCTGTGATACCACGTTGTGGAAATACCTTCACACTGTGCCAAGTGTATGCTTTTACAGAGCACGTTAAGCAATTCGTGGTGGTGCAAGGGCTGCTCGTGTTTTCTGAAGGGAAGCAGGACAAAGGGAACTTGGTAAAGCAGCAGCCATCTTAGAGCAGACAATACACCTATTCATTTTAAAGATGAAGCCAACTCCACTTGTGAGCAGCAGCCTCTGAGCAGCGGGTTGGGACAGCAGTGTGGTGGGCTGAGGGCAGCAGCAGGGCCCTTTTACTCCTTAAAGACCACAAATCCCTGGGAGCAGAGATTTACTGCCCTTTTGTGACTCACTTGTCAATCAAATTCTTCACTAGAAATAATGCAGAACTGTTTCAACTGAATTATTTGATTTGGAGTTCCTCTAACTTGAAGGCGGCTTTTTTATTTCCCCTGTTCCACATAAAATTTTCTCAATGTCAGTTCTATTATGCACTTTTGAAAAATAAGCAGGGCTCAAAATGAGTTATTTCTTGTGGGAAAATGGTCTGTTGGGAACACATTACACATTCCATTTACTAATCAGAATCTTCTGATAATTTTTACTGTGCATTGCAAATGCAGGCAGCCTGCATTACATCTGCAGTGCTCAGATAGACTGGAACTGCTCCAAGCTGCTCCTCAAAAATTTATTTTTTAAAATTTTCCATGAACTTCCTGTTCCTTCATCCTGCACAAATGCATATTTATGCACTGGACTGACTACATGCATGCAATAGTTTAGTAGAGTTACATGTACCACAGTGTTAAAAAATAGACTGTTTCTCAAAGAACATAGAAATTGTTGCCTGTAGAAATAAATACTTCAACCCGAGGAAGCTGAAAGACTGAAAACATCAGCAAGGAAGATAAATGGACTCAGCTTACAGTAAAAAAAAGCAACAGGAAAACTAAAATTTTAGTGATATGCTTCATGAAACAATTTCATATGGCTGGTCATAAATAAAGTGGAGACCCAGGTTGTTGTCAGAAAAATTTCAAGGATGAGCCAAACAGCTGCAGCCCTGGCTTCTGGTTTCACCACTCAACATCAGAATAATAAGGTCCAGGAGAAAGGACGTTCAGCTCCCAAGTAGCTGATGTAGAAACACGGGTCTGGGGAAGAAACAGCAGTGGTGAAATACAGGGGAAACATGGAGGCAAGAAGCCTTGCTCTACAGAAGTGTAACTTCCTACACCATGGTGGGAAGGAACATGTGAACCAGTGAGCTCCTGAATGCGTCATTTCTCCCCACACCTACTAAATCACTGCAGAAATGCTGATTATTTGCAGCAGTAAAATGTGATGGCATGCAGGCCAGGACTGAAAAAAGTTGCAGTTTCTTTCCAGCAGAAGCTCTGAGGGTGCCTGGATTTGGCATCTTGTTCAATGAGGTGGGTAACTCCTTTCCAAAACCTTTAAAGGATGCAGCTCCTGCCTCCACTGTTGCAGCGCCTCTTCCCCCAAAGAGGGCAGTTTCTGAAGGGAACCGACTGAGGAAAATTTCCTGGACTCCTGGACCTTTCCTATCGCTCTCATCTCTGCTGTGTTTCGCTGCTGAGAGTACAAAGACCTCCAGTATTCTTATCTTGGCATTCCCCACTTAGGGGAATGAGAGAAGCATAATAAATGAGTCTGTAGGGACGTATCGTGAAAGCAGTAATAAAAACTAAAATGCTGGCATCGGTGGCCGTGGCCAGTCAGATCCTTTGGGAGCCCTGGGCAGTGAAAATGATCCACATCCCTGCTCTGAAATGCCTGGCGTTTAAACCTGGTGACAAACTCTGCTCCTGCAGACTGCTCATGAGGAAGATCTTATGGTCAGACTGTCACAGTTAATGTTATTTTCAGGTCCCATTTCTGTTCCCCCTTCTACTCTCCTGCAGTCCATGTGCTAAAGCAGCTGTCCCTCCCCTTGCTGTCCCTCCATACCAGACAGGACATGGTCAGGATACACTAACATCAGTGCTCTAAAAATTAATGCTCTCCTGCTTTCTCATTTAATGGTTTTAAAGACAGCAAATCTATCTATATTTTTGGAGCCTAACAACTTACTTGTAGCTGTTGGAAAAGATACATGCAATAGTCATCATCAGTCAGGCAAAATGTGTCTATGTTTTAATTTTATTAATATTTTTCTGAAGAGGTTTATCTTCATAACTCAGCTATTCATAACCTACTAACAACCCCATATAATTATCTACGTGACCTGCTCTCATCTGGCCCAGTAAAAAAAAGATGCTGTGTGTCAATAGCTGCCAGAGGTTCATATTGAATGACTCCTCTAACTTAATATAAAAAAAACAAACAAACAAACCACCACTATTCACAAACACATTAAGCCAATGGATTAGATTTACTGCATATTAATATGAGGCTATAAATTATTCTTTAAAATACTGCATTAAAACATAATTAATTGCCTAAGCCTGGCTGGTGGCATGGCTTTGTAGAGCTAATCCCTCCTTCCAATGCACTCAGCGCTCCCCATATCTGGCATGCTGTGCTGCATCACAGGAAGGGCTGATGCAGCTGCAGGACTTCATTGCTCCTGAAGTCACACAAGCTCTGTCCTTCAGAAAGCCCACCAGACCACTGACTTTTGCCCAATATCTTCTGAATCTGAGTGCTCTGCCAAGATCTCAACCATGGGAAATGCCATTTTTTGCTCAGCAAAACATGGTCAGGAAACCCCTTTCCATAAGTTTTCAACACATTCCACAATTTCATGGTGTTACCCATCTGTTCACTCAGCAGCCCCCTGAACACAGTGTGACCCTGAGCACCAGCTCTGTGGGGAACTGGTGTGGGAATGAGCCCATGAGAAAAATCTTTAATTCCACACCACAGCTGCCTTTGGGTATTGAGCCATCCATATCTCTGAGCTATGACAGCACATGAATGTCCTGCACATGGTGGGGGAATTGCCAGAACAGGGCCCTGAAGAGCTCTGCTTGCTTGCTGTTCTGTAGCAGAGCTGGAAACAGGACAGTGACAGAAGTGCACACCTTTCCATTATGACCTCCAAGGAGCAGAGTCTATCCCGAAAATCTCAGAAATGATCAGTCAAATAAAACACCTCCCATAAGGATTTTTGATATCTCAGCTGACTACTTAAATGTGGCTTGGAGTAGGGTAAATTTTAAAATAGCACTGGTCATACACTGCTCCTGAAAGACCTCATTGGTGGTTAGAGATGAGCAGCAGGGAACCCCCTGGGGCTTGATATGAATATTCACTATGGCTCATTAGTTTGCAGGTTTTCTATACTCTGATCATTAGCTGTTCAGTAAAAATTCAAAAAACAAATGATAATGGGTGCTATTTATGTGTAGAGACACACCCTGTGCTGGGTGAGTAGGTCCTGACCTTCTCCTCACACCAGCATTAGTGGTCTGTGCTTCACCAAATCTCTTCTTTGCCTCATCTGTGTGAGGCACATCTGTGTCTCACTGCTCCCAGGGCTTCTACCTGCAGTGCCTGGAGAGATTTCCCTCTTGTGCATTTTGAGTAGACAGAGTAGTAGGTGAGATAGTAGTAGAAAACTAGTGCATGATATTTGCAATACAGAGAAGAAACCCCCATACTCAAACAGGCCAAAATATAAAGTTCTCACAGTGGGTGAAATGCTGCCTGTCCCACTGAAGATCAGTAGTAAAATTCCCATTGACATCAATAGGGCCAGAATCTGGGAATTCATTTTTCCATGGTCTTCCCAGATGAAGTGTCCAGACAGGTTTTAATGATTCCTCATGCCACTGTGGGGAAAACCCAGAATCATCAATGATTTGGGTGAGAAGAGATCTTTAAAGGCCATCTAGTCCAATCTCCTTGCAATGAACAGGGACATCTTCAACTCAACCAGGTTGCTCACAGCCCAATTCAACCTGGCCTTGAATGTCTCCAGGGATGGAGCATCCACCACCTCTCTGGGCAACCTGTGCCAGCGTTTTACAACACTCATTGGAAAAAATTTCTTCCAAATATCTAGTCTGACTCTACCTTCTTTCAGCTTAAACCCATTATACCTTGTCCTATATCTACAGGCCCTACAATATATTTTTGCATTTACATATCTATACACACACACTTTATTAGCTTCTTTGGATCTGTTTGACTGTACAGCATTTTGGAGGAAAAAAACCACCAAACCTGAAATTTCATTAGGAAAAAAATGGCAAAAAAAATTGTTTTACACTATGACTCCATACCTGATCTCTACCACCTGAATTCAATACCAGAGTATGAGAACTGATAAAAAGCCTATTTTCCCTCGGTCTGTAGGAGAGGAGGAGGCTGAATATGCCAGAAACCAATCTATGGGAAATTGAAAGCACTTTGACAGCTCTTTGTTTCGAGTCATTTAACACAAAACAATCACAGAATCAGTTAGATTGGAAAAGACCCTTAAGATCTTCAAGTGCAACCATTAACTCAGCACTGCCAAGTTCACCACATGTGAACACAAACCATGTCCCCAAGTGCCACATGTACACCTCTTTTAAATACCTCCAGGGATGGTGACTCTACTATCCAATGCTGTTTCCCCTTATCCTGTCACTTGTCATTTATTAGCAGAGACTGACTCCCACCTGGCTACTACATCCTTTCAGGTAGTCATAGAGAGCAATAAGGTCTCCCCTGAGCCTCCTTTTCTCCAGGCTAGACAATTCCAGCTCCCTCAGCTGCTCCTCATAGCACTTGTGCTCCAGACCTTTCACCAGCTCTGCTGCCCTTCTCTAGGAATGCTCCAGCACCTCAATGTCTGCCTTGTAGAAAATACACCAGGTGGACACAAACCCATAAGCTTGCAAAAAGCATTTTCAGATGGGATGAGTGAGTTTTGTGCCAAATACATGTAAGCTGATATGCTCGAGGTATGCAAAACACAAATGAAGAAAATCAAGTCTTTGTCAAAACCTAATACTGTAATTTTCATGAAGACATGGTAACCTGTACTTCCCAGTCTTTTTGCAGGAAAAAGTTAATAAATTAGACTATCTTAATTTTCTATTGCCCCCTACAATCATTTTAAATGAATAAAACAACCACCATCCACAATTTTAGTAAACTAAAGTTCACATTCAGCTAAGCACCCTTTTATCCCGTTATTTAAGTCACTCCAAATCACCATTGGTACATTTCTAAAAGCTGAGTGTAGCAAAGCTTTTACAGTTCAGAATGGCAAGACAGACTTCATAAAAGATTAATATACTTGAAAAGCAGGTCATTTATTAAAAGATATTTTAAAAGCTTCCTATCTTAAAAAGCAAAACAATCTGCCCACCTCCGCATTTCGTCTGAAAGCATTTGCACACACAGCTGTTCTCCAAATTTCAACCCTACTCCTTTATTCATCTTCATGTTTTAAGGCATGAATAGCAGGTATTTAGTGAAAGAGTAGCACACCTCAGCAAGTGCCTTCTGCCTCCACACACTGATTTTTCCTGTCTCCCAGACACCCAGAAACCCTTTCCTCATACACAGGATTGAAGTGTCAGACCTTCAGCCCCAGGGCTGCATGAGATGGCAGTTTGGGGACTTCAGCTTCTAAACTCTCTCTTACCACAGCTGAAAGCTTTCCACAATAGCCAGGGTGAGGAAAGGTTTTGTCCCTTCTGGATCTATGGCTGTCCTTTTGTTTTACAAGTCCTTTTAAGTGGTGCTCTCTGATCTGCCTGGGAACTGCACATGCAGCGCAAGTGGTCTGGATGTCAAAGGTGTAAGACACACAGGTACCCTGTTGACAAACAGCAGAAGGCAAAACAATAAATATTTCTGAGATAGTGGGCACACAGCATTCTGCTCACTGGAAATTGTACCACCTTTGCACACTGCAATCCTCAAGCCGGCATTTTATTTGGAGACAAAGAAACAGCAGGAGTATGCACTGAGTGAGATATGACAGAGAAAAAACATACAGGAAATTTTGGATCAAGAGGCTGATGCTTCCAAGATATGTTTGACATCCTGTGCTTCACAAGTGTTTTCAATCACTACATCTTCCTGAAGAAGCATCTCTCGCTGTTTCATCTTGCCTGCAAATAAATGACGCTCCAGAAAATTAAAAATAATCCATTAAAAAGATTACTATCTTTTCAGGACATGGCAACTCAACTGTAGCCACAGAATTATTCTCTTGGGAACACAGGCTGTTGTGAGTACAGTGGCTATAAAAGACAGAACAAGTTGTGGGAAAGTTGTTTTGGAAAGAGGTTAAGTGAGGAGAATGTGATGACCTTGGTTTTAAGTTTCAAAGAAGAGATGATGAAAAAGCCAGACACCATGAGGGAAGGAACACACAGAAAAGAAGGAAGCTGGGGAAACTCAGAAAGGGTGAGACACCAAGAAGGTGGAGATGACTTGCTGTGCCAAAAGCAAGAAACAATAATAGCACAGACACTAGCACTCTCTTGCTCTTGTCATAAGATCACCAGGAAAATTACTTTAAATTTAGAAGAATGACATTTAAGAGACTACCTTTTTGTTCTATAAATTATTGTTTCTCATGATTTAAAAAAAAGATATCACTGCTTATTATTAATCAGTCTTGAAGGGCAGCCACAGCCAAATTCTTAAATGATCAAATACACATTATGCTTGAAGGCTGTTCATACCTATGAGGGCAACACAGATGGTGTAGGGTAGGTATCCCCACTTTAGATTGCACTGCAGCTCAAGGGATATCAACTGAGTATTTAGCAATAATGTAGTAACTGTAACAAATGGTAGGACTCAGCTATTGATCACCATTTGGGCTTTCAGGGAGAAAAAGGCATTTATGAGTTATACTTCTGACTGAAATGTGCTTATTTAGAGGTTCACTTAACAGATGCCATCATCAGGAGATGAAAGTCCTTACCCTGAACAGACAATTTTAATGGCCTTTCCCATTAAGCTATGGATGACATATTTCAAAGGGCAGATTATTGGAGTCTTTGTGCTGACAGCAAGGAATGAATGACAGTAAATGAATTCAGAATATCAGTGAATGTTTAAGCCTTGGTAACAAGGATTTTCATATAGAACTATATTATAATTCAGGACAAAACACCTTGACCGATTTATTCTCCTGTATAGCACATTTATATCTGCATTTATATTCACTGCCAAAATAGGCAATGGACCCTTACTGTTCATGAGAACAAAACTCCAGATGCTCTTATATTCTAAGCCTAATGTGCTCAGTTACTGGTGTGGCAGCATTAATCACAAAGAACAAGAGTTTTATAGCCTTGGAAAAATGGAACCTCCCAGATTTGTTAGACGACTCTGCTTAATAAAAAGTTTCTCATAAACAAATGAGCTCTGAATATAATGTACTAAACATTATCATCCCATAATCAATACGTATCAGGAAGACTGTTTTTAAAGTTTAATCCCCTTCCCGTTCTCCTGCAGACTGCAATTATTCAGCTCTGTACTGCAGAGCTCCATTAAGCACTTTGTTTTTCATTGAATGACTAGAATCAAGTGCGTATGGCCTCCACGGATGGATAAACTGCTGTAAAAAGAGATAAGTCAGCAATACTGATTGGCTCTGTTGTCTGAGCGTGCCTTTTGATTTTTGAATTACTGCCAAAAGCATCATCATTCTGTGTTTACCCTTCAAAAGCCCTTGGTCACTCGGTGCATATGCTCACAGCACAGAGCTCTCCCTTGCAGAAACAGTATTCATAAAGAAAGAAATTTCAGTACTTGTATTTGTTGGAACGTAAATTTGTGCCACAGATCCTCTATCTTTCATGACATTGTTACTATATATTATGAAGTGATTAAAAGACTAGTTTTCCTTTGATGCCCATCTCTTTCACTCAGATAAATGGTTTATCTCTGTGCAAAGCTGTAGGTAGCTTTCAAAGTTTAGTTGCTCACACCATTTTTCTTTTCCTTTCCCTCCCTGGCAATTCAAAGTAACAGAACCAGCATAAACCTCTGTGGTGGTTTCTTGTGTGTGTGTATGAGAGCTCATACCAATCACTGAAGACACACTGCATTTTTCCTCACTGCTGTGGCCAGAACTGTCAGCACCATGCTCAGGACCGACTTTCACAGGACACCACGGACTTGCCTTGCCCTCCAGAGCTGCAACAAGAGCTGTTGTTTAGCTGTGAACACCTGCTGTGCACTTTGTACCTGGGTAAATGTCTGCTGGACACAGCAGGAGCATGGCCAGGATGGGTCCCTGATGAGGTATTTGAGCTGGTTACAACACTTTGTGAATTCAACATTAAGCACTCAGGAACCTCCTAAGGCAGAGACAAGTAATGCACTCTGGACCTGATAGGCTTACCTGTCTACAAAGGCAGACAACATATTATATTATATTATATATAATGATTATTCCCATTTGAATACAAAAACAATCAGACACCAATGATTTGGGTTTATGCAAACATACAGGTAATAACAAGACCATAAATAATTAAATCCTATCTGCATAAACGAAAATAAAGAGACAAATGGAGGCAATTGTTACCTGCTTGGTCAAAGCCTTGTGGACATTCTGCAATCCCATGATTTCTACTACTGCAATCTCACAAGAGCTGCAAGTTCAGCTGACTGTGAAGGTCTAGGTCCTGTAAAGTCTTATTCCTGTGCACACTGTAGGAAGCAGGGATAGCAGAAGCAGAGCCTGTCCTCTTTCAAAGGTGCTGCCTAAGATCTCGGGTGAGGAAAGCTAACTTAAAGATAGCTCACAACCCCTTGCATGATTAAAAGGAAATGAATTTGATTTCTCAGGAGCCTATGTCTTCCCAACCAACCTTGGAAAACAAGTTCAGAATACTAGCATATGCTCTAATCCATTTTCTAGTAATAAAGGCTTCTTTATTACTTTTTTTGGCTGACAACACTCGAGATAGCATGTTTATCATCATTCTTAAAACACTTGAGAGAGAACAATGTGAGTGCATTTTTTATTTCAGTTTTAACTTCTTTATTTCATTGCTGTACAGCTGCATTACACTTGGCTTTAATCCCTTAAGCATTATTTTCCTTGGCAAAATAGTCACTGAACTGAGTAGAACTTACTATTGGAAAAATATGCTTGAAAAACCAGTGTGATGTCAATGCCAACTGAAACCCATGGAGCTTAAAATGTCACAAATGTGCCTGTAGCTGAAATACAGAGCTCCTCCTTTTTTTTTTTTTTTGTCTGAACTAGGAACATTGGAAGTCTTAGGTTGTGAAGTCAACTGTAAAAATCATAGAGTAGCCTCCTGAAGCTGAATGTGTGCTGCAACTGAATGTGTGCTTCCCCGCCTCCATGAACAAACATTTAGAGAACAATTATATAAAACTGGATGTAGGATAATTCCATAGGAAACAAACAACTGCATGGCTCCACTTCCAGTCTTGCCCGCATTAACTGTGGCTATCTGTAAGAAGTTGGGCTACAGGCTTCTCAGAGAAAAGATAGAACCCGACTTTGTAAAACATCTTTAATATTCAAATATATAAATAAGCACTACTGAAGAATAATTCAGAAGACTGTGGTGATTCATTACGAACAGATGCTATAAACAGGAACAGTAACATTGCTAGGTAAGGAAGAAGCAAGCTATTTTAGGAGTCTTGAAAATCTCTTCTAGTTCTTCAGACAGATCATGCTGCTATAGTTATTTTATAAAAAATTATATTCTGAAAAGCACTTTAGTAAAAGAAACCTTTTACTGGAACTATTATTTAACCAAGACCTTCTACAGCACTAAAACACACTGCAATTTAGTTCCTGATATAGTTTTAAGAATGGGAGGGGTAAAAATAAGAACAAAAAAACCCTACCATACCTGCACCAGGAGCTATTTATTAGCATAACAATCTTCCTTTTAAAGATTTCGTAACAACTGAAGTATATACAAAGTCTTACAGCATTTACACAATAAAAAAGTTTCCTATTAGCTGATGTAGTATAAGGTAGTGCTGCAATTTACTTCAAAGCATGTATACAGCAATAATGAAGCAGAATACTGTACTTTCAACTTTTCCACTACCACACCACCACTGCCAGTTGAAATGACAGTTAATTAAACCACTGGGAAGACACAGATTGTCGAAACATTTGTAACAGGTCGATTCGCAGCACTGACCATCTTCGGGAGAAAAAAAAAGAAAGAAAAATTAAGCTACATACTGTCATGTTTCTATACTTTCCTAGAGCTGGAACAAACTTTCACAGCCTTAGATATAACATATGCAAGACAACATAATCACATTTTTTCAGATATAGTTTAGCTACTGAGTGTATTTACTTCTGAATAGGAGGCGTTATATTGATATGGCTGTGTGTTTCCATTTTTTGTTCATTAACTGTTCAAATAGGTCTACAAAAAAAAATTAAGACAGCATGGAGTTTGTAGTCATGATGTGTTTTGACTAATAAAGGCATTCAATATCAGCTATAGGATCTAATTATTCCTGTCAAAAGTTTAAGACCAGGAATCTTTGTGTAAAAATCAAACCCACAAAATCCTGCACCTGCACCATTTTCATCTGTTGACTCCAACCTTCTTTAAGCTTTTCTAACAGGGATAATACAAAATCATTAAAATGCTTACACCAACCCAAATGCAAGACTCATTTAGTTTATGAGAGGTCAAGCAGATTCACTAGACTACTTCTGCTGTAAAACAGGGAGCTTACCTAGAAAAAAGAAACTTTTACTGAACAGTGCCTTACTACAAGTAGGGATATACAGTTTAACAAGGATACATAATTTAAGAAGATAGCATTCTTTGTCTTTTAGAAACAACTTTCGTGTGCCAACAATGCACTTTCTACAAGAGATAAGGCTGCTTTACCTATCGTCACATGCCTAAACCTCTTATTTGGCCAATTTCGCTTTTCTTGCTCCCAAAGGGATTCTGTTTCAACTTAGAAACTAGTAACATCAGTTGACAATAGCTGTATTAAGACAAAAAGTGACATATATAAAATCCACAAGGAACCACATAAATACCAAAGAAGTCATATAACCTTTCCATGTAAACACTTTGATTATATTGAAGCCCTAATCAGATTCTTGTCTTAAACTTTTGGCAGATAATGTGTATGCTCAGCCAGGCTTTGTAGTTAGTTATTGTTCAAGTGGAAGCCAGGTCAGCTCACATGTTGACAGGCATGCAACTTGGAAACATTGCACAACAAGCAACACAAAGAGATTTGAGAAGGGTACAAGACTTCAAGTAGACTTCACAACCCTTCACAAACTGAATATTCACAGACAAAGATACAGTCTTTGCTTTTTTCTACGGTGGATTTCTCGCTCACACATGGGACACTTTCTGTGACTCTCTAGCTTGCTTGATGCTATATAACCACTTGATGATTCTGGCATTCCTTTCAATGGCAGAAATGCCATATGGCACACGGTCATTGGCACTGTCATCATTTCTAAGGTCACTGTTGCTGTCCTGAGACTGTTCACAGTCTGAGCTAATCATGCTTGCACTGCGAAAGTTGAGGGATATAATATCAGAGTTAGCCCTTGCAAAGTTTTCCATCCCGAGGTTTTCAAGCTCTTCAGGATCCAGTCCGCAGTAGTTAAAGAATCGTTCAACATCTGCGTCAACGCGAAAGTATCTGTCGCTTAAGTCTGATTTTGATCGCTGTAGGGAGGGTCTTCTACTAACTCCGCATCCAGACTCCACTGCCTCAATCTCAGGGGATTTCAGGGTGGAGATGGCAGCGATTTTGGGTTTTGGAGGCAGAGGTGGGGCTGAACTACTGCAGGGTATTGCTTTTAAGGGCTTTGCACTAGTTACTTTCCTAATGTCTGAAGAGCTGTGAGAGACATGCAAGAAAGTCTCTGCTGACTGATCTAGGAGCCTTCTGCTGACATTGGAGCTGCTCTCCTGTGGGCTGCTCCGGCCCTGCGTGGGGTAAACCTTCAAGGATTCAGCGAACGAGTGTCGGTTCAGCTCTGTCGAATCAGCTCTGTGGGGCGGCCAGTTTCGGGGACCATGCTTATGCCCTGAACCTGAGCTGGAGCCTTCGGAGCTGTTGATGATGTTCTTCAAAATCTCGAGTTTCAGATTTTCTCTCTGGACTCCACTCTCAGTCTTTGCATTGTTGCTGAAGACTTTCAAGGTGGGGCTCCCCAGCGCTCGCTTGGCCGCAGGACAGACCGGCGGCTTCGCCAGCACTGCCGGCTTCACAGGCTCCTGCTTGGCATTGATGACCTCCTGGCTCTTGACGTATTTCGCCTTGTCGGCTTCAAGCCTCTCCACTGCACTCAGTCTTTTTGGATTAGGCTCCGCCTGCCTGCGAAAATAGTCAGGTCCTTTGTTCAGGATGCGGAGAGGAACGGCAGACGTGAAAGTCACGGCAGGGCTGACCGGCTTCACCATGCTACCTGTCGGTAATGTTTCTGTAGGCATGTTTGGTGGTCTTTCCCCCGCAGCCGTTTTGGATTCTTCTCTGGGATCTCCTAAATGCACGGTGCAGAAACATGTACATTAAGCACAATGAATAACAGATGAATCCTGGGATCTGAGCGTTAGCAGCAGTGCCTCATCTCACAGCTCATTAAATAACACTGCGCTTCTCTTTTAAAGGCAGCCTTTGTAGGGCAAGGGCACCCGACACAAGTCCGTATTAGTCTGCTCCGCTGACTCCTTTCTTCTCGCTGAAAGATGTGGGAGTCTCGCCGTCCCCTTTGCGCTCGGCGACCGGCAGCGATCTGAAAGGCAGAATAACCAACCACACGTTAGCGGGAGCGCCTGACATCAGAGCGATAGCAACAGCCGCCTCCCGGCCCTCCTCTCCCAGCGCCGCGTGGGATGCTGCCGCTAGCAGCACGGGGAGGCAGAGCTCAGGGTGCCTGTGTCCCGCTCTTGCCCAGCACCCCTGTGCATCTTAAGAGACGTAGATTGCTTGATATTTACACTCTGAGCTTGGATTTAAGAAGATTACATTGGGAAATAAAATTAAGCCCCACCACAACACAGCCATACATTTCTACAGGGAGAAAGGGAAGCAGAACAAGACAGCTCAGAGACTTAGACCCACCCACCTCCCAGTAAAAGAGCACTTCATATTAAAATATTTGGCTTTGTTAAGTTGGTTTGTGAACATATTTTATCTTTAAACCCCAAATATTTTTCTCCTTATAGGAAACATATTGTATAAATCTCAGCAATTAAAGAGTATTTTCATTATTCATTAAATCATCCAGAAAACAATCTGATCTAAAAAGCAGAGAGCAAACAGAAACATGTAGGGTTTTAAGTGCAATGCACACCTTTCTTTGTTAAGCTAATATAGAATCAACAAATAAAACAGGAGATGTCGCTAAATCCACCCATTCCAGTTCCAAGTCTGTCTGAACATTAGTACCCAAAACACCAGTGCTCCAGCAATAAAAGAAGGCTTTCCAAGCTCTCATGATCACCTTACAGGATTAACAGAACAATAAAAAATGGCTTTGTTTTTATGTAAGATTTTGGGAACACACAAAAACATTCTGACTGGGTTTTGAATTAAAAAAACTTGTCTTCAACATGTAGATATTATCACTGAGGTTTTCTATCAAGCAGTAAGTACAAATTAAATTTATCTTACTGTAAATTATTTTAATGCTCTTTCACTTAGATTGTCACAACAGTCTAAAATTCAACACCATAGATGATATTACAAGTGCTGAAACAATTTTCCCTACACGAGACACTGAAGGGCACTTATCACGGAATCTACTTTTCAAGCAGTGATTTTGCTAATGGGTCTCATTTGTTTTATTATTGTCCCATTAATCTATGCTGCCCTCTTTAATATCCCATTTCTATTATCACTGTGATCTTCAGGGACAGAAAGAAAAGCAGCTGCTACTTCTTCACTCTGTCATAAGTAACAGAGGAGCATCCTTCCCTGGGATGACTTGCTTTCATGTTACTGTGTTCATCCATCAATACCCGACTTACTAATACAGGGTTTACATAGTTTTGACAATAGAATCCCCATCAAATAAATTCAATTCCAGCTGAAGTTACATTAACAGTAAAAAGAAAACAACCTCAACTACTGATGCCCAGAAATGCATGATATATACATTGAATATTCTCTATATATTATCCAAGGTCAAAGCAAGCAAATAAAATATACAAATGCTATAATAAGATTATAGGAAAAAGCTGAGCTTTCTCCTGAAGGCTCACTGTCGCAAGCATTCTTCAAATACAAACTAACATATTTGGGTGGGTGATAAACCAGACATGCATTCAGTGCAATTGAAAGGGTAGTGAAATGTTAATTAAGCTTCTCTTTCAGTGTTGTTTTATAAATCCTAGTGTTAACTCCTCAACAGTTTGACTTCCTGAATTTAAACTAAGTCTCTCTGAAAGAGAAAAAGCTTTCCTCATTTGAATCAACGTATTTTTGGTAATGTTTTGAAATTAAGTATGAAATTTCCAAATGTGCAGAAGGCAATTCCAACATGCATCTGCACACACATTTCTTTTCCATACACACAAATCAAATCTGTCCATGCTCAGAGCTGGAGGGCTAAGTGCCTGTAAAAATACCCTATCAATGTGTATATTTCATACTTGTGTGCAGAACTCAAATCTATGTGAGAGCAGGGGTTTTGTCAAGAGGAAGAAAACCCCACAAACAACCCAGCTCTCTGTACTAAATGCTGTCACCCAACTGAGTTAATACTGCTTCAGTAAGCAAGACAACTTTCCTCCTTGACCACTGTCATTAAAGGTGACCATGGTCCTGCCCCAGAGGACAGCTGCCAGCTCCATTCTCCTCTTGGTGAGCAGCTCCACACTCCACTACAGATCGGAGCTGTGTGAACCGAGGCCTCAGGCTTGAGGCTGCTTTTGGAAGCCTTTTCCCAGCATTTAACAAGTTCCTCACTCTGAATAGCCCTCATCCATGTCAGCAAGCACTGCTGAGGAGGCTGAGCATCCACATTGGCTTCAGCTCCACACTTAATAGTGAAAATGAAGAAAAATAAATCCCACTGTGCATGCATGTTTATCTGAGAATACAAGTGTGCTTGTTTGCAAGCAACTATGGAGCCAATGGAAATATGCTGCAACAGACAATGTGCTTCAGGCATGTCTAGAAAGAACAGCAAGGACCTGGTGAGGAGCCAGGACAGAAATGTCCACCTGAGCCAGCACAGGGAGCCTGGGGGGGTAACAGCCAAGCAATTACGTGGTCAGACATGGAGGCTTTGTACCTGTGGGGCTGCTGGTATAAATTCAAGAACATGAAGCTATGAAATGGGATCAACTTTTTGTGTATTGCTTAAATTGCTCCATTTCACTGAAGTGCTGCATTTGAACATCATCAGAAAGCTATATCACTATTCTCATATCAGAGAGATAAAAATTACTAGCCAGATACAGTTAAAAAAGAAAGGGGGATGAAACAGAGGTGGATGAACGTAACTTCTAATGAAATAACTACTTCTGCCTGTGGTGATGGCTGCAGCCTGATCCTGCTGCTGGCTAGGAAAGGGAGTTCAATTCCTACCAGCCTCTCTTCTGTCCATGGGCACCTGAAACACAACACTGACACTACAGACCTTGCTCCTTATTAATTTTACTGTTAATGATAGAGGCCGAGAGCAGCAGTACATTGTAGTCTCAGGGAGACTTAGATTCCAGTTGTGAAAATCATCATTATAGCAACCAGGGTATAGAAATGGCTTTTTTCTTGCTTAAACTCCAAAGAAACTCACTGCTCAGGCATCTGGATTCCCTGTTGGGTACATCTCTGGTACCAGTAATGCCCTGCAGACATTCAAAGGCAAATAGGTTTTCTTCACCCCGTCCCACAAAACATGTGAAACATACCTAGGGACCCAAGAAATGTTCCTTTTTCTCTGTTTACATCCAAATGTCTGCTCTATAGGTGTAATCCTTTTATGGACTGAACCGTGTTTTTCAGGATGCACTCTGGATTTCCACTATCGCTCCTCCTTATAATAACTAGTAGACTTAAGAAATTATTTTAAGAAAAACAAAGACAAAATATTAGGCATGCATTCAAATGTAGCTCTATTTAATACTATGCATATATTAATAAAACCCTTCTGAAAGTTCTTGCTAACTGAGCTCCTGTAATACCTGGTGACTACTGCAGACCTGCTGAGTAGAATACAAAATGTACAAAGTTTTGGGTTTTTAAAGCTGCATTTTCAGCCAGACACCTCAATTCAGGATTCCTTTGTGACAGAGGCTGAGATTCAAAGCACTTAATTCATTCTAGGTATCACACTCTAATCACTCTTGAGTCCATAATATGTTTCTCAGATATTCACATTTAAATAACCAATGCACTATCTGCATGATTTAGGGGAACACAACACAGCCTAGAGCAGCAATAGCTATACAACTAACATTAACTACAAATAAATCTCCTATAAAATATTCTTTCCTTGATTTAAAGTCAAGACAGCAGGAGGAGATAAACTATGTAGAAACTTTGGAATCCCAGGTCCATATATTCTAAATATGCAATTTCTTGAAATGCATGAGAAATTTATGAACACACCCCATTGTGGCAAATATTTATTTCTAGCGCTATTATGAATACAATAGTATTGTACAATAATAGAGTCCATTTTTTTTCTCCCATACCTAAAATGTATTCTAAACACAGGCTGAATGATGTCAACTGACAGTAAATAACATGCTTCTGGTTCTGTGGTGCTCTGTTTCAGAACAGTTTCAGCCAGTCTTTGTCTAAAAGTATCCACAGAAGGGCATTACACATTTTAGACGTAGTCAAGTTACAGAAAAAGCAGCAAAAGGCAATGTGAAAATGTGGTCCAAGTGAAGTAAGTGAAATTTCTGTCCTTGACTTTGGTGAGAACATTGCTTCACCTGACAAAGTTACAATGAAGCTCATGCTCTTAATTCATCCCTCTGGGACAGCAGATGAAGGGATTGCACAGAAGGTAGGATGATGCACAGTGGATAAATATAATGAAGGCTGACAGCCTTTACTCTGCTTTCCTTGATATTTAAAGGCCTGTGTCAATTTTATTTTCCAGGTGATAAAATATAACTACCACTACCTCAAGATGCACCATAAACATGACATAAATTCCAGTATAAGTAATCAAGTAGTGGCTGCAACAGGACTCAAGGAGATCACGAAACAAAATCTGCACAGGAACACAGGACAGAGATGGAAAATGTCAGGCTCCCCTAACATGGGGGTGCACTTCAGAGCTGCAGGTGCCATTATGAAGATGCTGGTTTGTTAGCAGTCACTGCAAAGACTACAAATGAGAGCTTCACAGAGAATGACTGGCTACAGGTCTATCTGCTAAGTTATACTAATGTGCATGCTTCAAACTGATACAAGTTCTTCTGTAGAAAATTATCTTTGAAAAACCTCACATATATATGCTATTAAGGTAAAAAATATGGGCAAAGCAAAAGTAAACTTGGCTGAAATTGATAAAACGTCATCCATATCCAGAATGGCAGCAGTATTTCATTTTTGAAACCAATTTTAGATAAAGATGTGTATAATGTGTAGACTTGGTCTCACATAATATTAACTGTCAAGATAAAGCATAAGGAGATGAAATAGTCTTTCAGATATACCATGATTCAAAATACTAATGAAAGTGCCTATTTTCAACTCTGTTCCTCCCTAAAACACGAAACAGTGAACAGTAAGAGAAATATCTATCTGTTCAAGTATACATTTAAACCTTCAAAAAGTCATGAATAATGTGAACTACAGTGACCTAAAACTAAGAATGGCAGAATTATGTAGACAAGAACAAGAGAAATTTCCACCAAGTGGGAAGGTAGTAATTTGGCAAAGGCAGTCACTTTTCACTGTTCATGTATTACTTCCAACCAAAAAATCCCAAAATACAACTAGCATTGTTTACAATAGCTCACATAGCTGAGCATAATATGGGCTGATATATTTATGCTAATTCTGCTTTGCTCTTACATCAAAGACTTTTAAGACAAAACTCTTCAAAAATACAATAGTGTCACCACTGAGCACTCTTTCTAATTCAATGTGCAGTGAAATTATGAGGCTTAAAGAAGGATGTTGCCATAACCAGAAATGCTAACACTGTTAAGCTGAAATAGCTGCTGGAAAATCCATGGAGGTATAAACATCTGGAAAGCAGGCAAGCAACCTAGCAACTCTACTTATATACTAACCCTGTAATGTATGCCCAGAGCTCACTCAGAGCTGGACAGAGAAGCCTCTTTGAAAGAAGACTTAAGAAAGTATATTCTTTTTAGTCCTGAAATCCATTACTGTTACATCTCCGACCCAGTAGCAATAATACACTCTCAGTGATGCTTCTGGGTTAAATATTGCCCTATAGATACCTCACAATGATGAAAAGTCTGATTTCTTTCAACAGGCTGCATAAATGCCCAAGAAAGGGAAATTTAATTTCTGAGCTTTCTTCCAACTAGACAGTACAAACCAATATAAAACATATTATTATTTAGAGCAATACTACAGGTTGTGTTTGTAAAAGCTGTAGTGGAAATCAGCTCTGTTTTCTTTGGACCTCTGTGTTGCTTAGACAATATTGTGTTCTTTGCAATAATTTCAGTCACTTATTTAAACCAAAAAATCAGGAAAGGGCCTAAACCATTATAATAAACGAGAAGGTTTATAAAACTATTCATTTTAGTTCACTTCTCAAATCCATGGTAACTCTAAACAAAGTCCACTTTAAGAGTGGAAACATATTTTAAGCTACCAAAATCTTTGTGGCAATAGGTTCTGTAGAAATCATATACACTTGTAAAGAAGGAAATAAAAAACCTGCAAAAATGTGGAGATATACCTGCAAAACACCCTCCTTCTAGTAGTACCACAGATAAATTGCCTCACGAGCAGGATTTTCAGACTCCATCACTCACGTGGCTCCCACAACACTGCCAAGTCTGGTCCTCAACAACAGAAGCACAAGTGCCATCAGTAATTAGGCAGCTGGGAAACAACTCAGTAACTTCTGCAGTGTCCCTAACCAAAAAAATTATAGTCATTAACTCACCTATAGAACATACATCTTGACAGTGGTATTTTCAAAATGCCAATTCCGAGCTGTTTGTCACACCAGGATAAATTAAACACAGTCCTAAATCCTTCAAATGTTTGAAAACTTGTATGAATGTTAAAGCACTCTAGTGCAGCATACCAGTGCAGCTATGAGATCAGACTTGGCCTTAATTACACCATGGAGTAAGCCCTAAAACATAAATCACCTTGGCTTGGAAGAACTTCTGCATGTTATCTTGGAAACACAAAGAAATCAAGCCAGAGTTAAATGTATAAAGTGCAAGTATAAATTTTCAAAATGAATGTTTATATTAGATGAGCAATGTGTCTACCAATGCAGCCTTGTAGTCAAAGACTTGAGAACCCATGGCCAGAAGCCTTTGTAAGTTCACCTCCTTCATAGCTACTGCTGCAAGGCAACATGACCTCCCTTGGATATCTGGCATTTTGCTTCCTGCAAACCTATGAAAGCAGCCTCAAGCTGAGTCCTCAAAACTCATCAGCACTGGAACACACACACCTAAAATGGAGTAATCTGTGGGGAAATGGAATTTCTGTTCACCATTGAAGTGACAGCACTGCTCCTAAAATCTTGGGTAGCTGACATTTGAGCCTTGAAAGCTCATGTTCCTCTGCCAGTAGTTTTTTCCCTCAGCTAATAAATTGAGAATAATTTCTGAGCATTTCTGTCTGGCTAGAAGGCCTCAGTCTCCCTCTCTGGAGACATTCAAAACCCACCTGGACATGTTCCCATGTCATCCGCTCTAGGTGACCCTGCCTTGGCAGGTGGGTAGGATGAGATGATCTCCAGAAGAGCTTTCCAACCCTAACAATTTGATTCAGTAGTTAGAGATATATCCTTTTCCAGCATTTCCTTTCAAAGCCTTCCACTCAAAAAAAGTATTTTTAAGTTTTCTTTAAATAAAGAGGAAAAAAGGCCACATAGGGTACTTGACAAGGAAATTAGATTACTAACCCTGCTCCAGAGCAATTAAATAATTTGTAGCAAGTAGGACATTTAAGCTGAAATAGGAAGGCCAACTCAGTTCTTCCTCAGGAGGTCAGAAACTTGCTCCAGTTTGGGGACTGGGGATTTGATCTAATCTCCCATTTCTCAAAAGAGTGCAGCAATCTCTGATTTTATGTGCATAAACACCGCTGCCAGCTTGTTCTTGTGGGAAAGACAAAAATTTACCAGACTGTCAGAAAAGGCCCAAAGCCCTGAAATATCCACTTGCCATGTTTAGACTCTTACTTATTGATGAAAGTTCTCTTAAACTGTTTACAATGAGAAATACATTAAAGGAACCTAGTATCATAGGTATGAACAGATTTTGTGAGAAAGAACCACGAACCCACAAGGAAAACAGCTTCAGTTAGACATTCTCTTGCAGTTACTAATCCTGCAAAACTCCAGAAATGTTCAGATACATGACGACCCAAAGTAAACAAATACAGACCAGAAATGAAAAATGATTCCAGCAATTTATGCAGTGAAAAAAACAGAAACCATACAGAGCTATTATAAATGGAAAAATACATAATACTTAAAATTTCCCTTCCTTTAGAGATTTAATTAGTAAAAGAATCTTTTGAAAATGCTTATTTTCAAAGTTTCAGAACAAATTTTAATAGCACCTCCCTGAAGTTTCTTCCATGTTGTGAAAACATATATGAAAGAAATAGTGCCCAAGCACACAGAATATTTCTTGTAATATTTGTCAAGATTTTACAAGGAAAAAAGCAGAAAGCCATCTAATTATTTGTATTTAAATATTTTCTCTCTTATTTTAACAGCTTATCTTGTTACATGGAAAATTCTTTTTAATAAATTCTATGCATGAACAGGAGTACTTAATCTTTAGAAATAAATATTGAAATATAGCTAATTAACATTTTCTTCTGATATTAAAAACTTACAAGGCCACCTTTAAGAGGCAGTACACTAGGCACAATTAAAAAATGGGCATGGTAAAACCAGTACCATTAGAAAAATGATAATGTTCAGCCAGGGGAATACAATAGAGTGGCCTAATTCTGACAACTGCAGACTTTGAGCCACTCTTTTGATTAGCTGTGGGGTCTTGTTTGTCAAAGCTTTTTCTATTAAACAGCCTGTTCTGTAATATGAAATATCACTGCAGTAAGGTCAGCATGGCTGTTTAAAAATAATATCTACAACCTAATTGCCCTGAGTTAACCATTTCTAAGCATTACAACTTTACACACAGGAAATACCGCATATTTATTTTTTTCTTAAATAAACACACTATAAAAGTTTTGACTATGTAAAAACAAATCAAGTATTTTAAAAATTATAATTATGGGGGGAAAAAACCCAACAAAAACAAATCATACATGATTTACAGTTGTGTTCCAGGGCACTGCAACCTTCAGAAGCAACTCCATGAATGGTATCTTTTATTTTTGACTGGTACAGCTATGTTTTTCTCTAGATAAGAGGATATTTTCCCATACCACAGGGTAGTTCATTTTCCTTTTCTCCAGCCTCATGTCTAAAGGTACATGCTGTTAGAAGTCAAGAAAGAAAACTGAAGCAGTGCATAACACCGTGTCTTTAAGACATATCTGTATATTTAAGACTATGCTGAGTATATTTCCTTCTTGGTTGCTGTATGTGAAATACATGCCACAGCATCCACATGTTAAACTACAGATCTTCACAAACTGTGCACAACCTATTTGACTGGAGATGAACATCCAGTTAGCTACTTGTTAAGGAGCATCCAAACTTTTGTTTAATATGCAAATTTGACACTCAAAGTGTGGTTTTGTGTTAATGTTTAATTTAATGACTCTTCACTAAAACAATATTCTTGGAAAGCTGTGCTTAAGAAATCAGACTGTGCAGACTCCTTTGAATGGTTTTTGTGTATCGGAGGGGTTTGGTGAAGTTATGATGATGATTCTTGAAATCCTTCTTGACCACAGATTTTAAGAAACCATACAATCCTCACCATGTTAAAGAAAACAAAAGCTGTATCCAGTCATGACCACTGCATTCAATAAATGGAGAGAGGAAGGCAGTGCAGTGAGAGTGGAGGCATCTGAGCTCCAAGAAAACAAACAAAACAAACAAACTAAAGAAACCCAAAACCTGGAATTTTGAGTGTGGGGATAGACACAAGAAAAGTGAAAAAAGACAACACACAGAGAGGTAGAAGAGAAATTCAATTAACCAAAGAGCAGAGAGGAGAAGGTGTTGGGAATAGAAAAGGAGGCACTGAACAGTGAGTTGGGAAGCAGGAGAAGATTACAAGAACAGAGAGGGATTATAGGAAAAAGTAAGAGACACCTCAAATTGTCTTCCTCATCTCCACTCTCAGCTCCTACATCGAGCAGAAGGAAGAGAGGCAGCATAAGGGCATTGTGGAGAAAAGTGAAGCTCCCAGTGGAGCTCCTGAAGAAAAGCTCCTGCTAACCCAGACCATTTTTGGGTTGCAGGAGAGAGATACATCTTCTCCCTCCTGCAGCCTCCATGCCTGGGGCACACTCTGCTGAGCTGAGAAAGCTGGTGGCGAAGGAGCACCTTATGCACCGGATGGTTGGCAAGAGGATATCTCAGAAGGATACCAAGCTCAGAGCACCACACCCTTTCAGGAGCCAAATGAATAGTGGACTAAATCCAGCAACCAGAAACACTGACCAGTCAATTGAATGAGTGCTGAGGTTTGCTGCAGACTCCTCGGTATATCCAGTTCTTCCTTCTGGCAATGCTTCAGACCCCTTTCATGGGCTGATTGCATGACAAGACACACAACAGGCTTGTCCCTGGGGAGGCCTGAACTAGGGATGCTCTTCACCCTGTCCTCACAGGTGCCACAGACTATTGGTTAGAAAGACTGCTTAAACTACTCCTTCATTCCTGCCCTCCCTCAGAGTATCAGACTACCCCCACATTGCTACACATCTAGTCTCACCTAAGATCTGTGATACACAGATGCATTAATAGATCTCCCCTCTTCTGTAAAAAAAAGGAAAACTCCAAACTGGAAATGAAATACAGGATTGAGTATGACTGCCCAAAGTAACATAAGAAATTTATTACAAACCCAGAAATTGGATAGAGGTATGCTAATCTTGCATCTACTGCTTTATCTTCATTATGAGATGAGTGTCAGCAAACTTTTTAAATAGTTAGCTGAAATAGAGCATCGCAGGGTTAAGGTGGACAAATAATGGGATGTGGGAACCAAGGTGCCAAACCTCAAGTGAGGACACATGGTGTCTGTTTTTTTCATCTGCTCATGCTTGCTGCATAAAGGTAACCTCTTCTGTCCAGCTGCCCTGCCAGCACACCATCCCCACCACCGCTGGGGAACTGAGCTCCTCCACTGAAGATGTCCCTCACTCCCAGTTCCAGATCATCACTGATCTGGACTGGTTTCAAACATTCTTTAAAAGCTTATAAAAAGGGAGGGCTGGCTGTGTCACCATAGCCAGGACTGAAGGCTGCTTTCATCATAAATCATGAATCCAATCTTTTCTGTTGGCAAAATGAGCAACATATTTCCATCGAAACCACAGACCTACTGGAGCATCTGTATGAACACAAAACATTGAATCCCATTTCTAAGACGGCAGAAATAAATCCCATGCAGCACGCCACGAGGAAGGTAAAAATATGAAATGTGACTGTAAATTAGTGTAGGTTAACTTGTGATCACAAAAATTAACGCAGATTTTGAATGTTCCTGGTGTCAGTCCTTGGCACTGCTAAAATGGTTTTGCTGCCTTAATTTCATATTATGTATGAAACATATCTAGAATTTCAATTTACCAATTTCCTCAGCTAACAGAAATGGCTTCTGAGATGATTTCCATATTCTGGGAACAGATTTTTACCCTTAAATTAGCCATGTCTACTCTCAGACTTCACATTTTGTCTTGAAATAAAACAGCAGCGATAATTGTTAATTTAAGACCCCACACAATGCAAATTTATTTTCTGGAGCCAAATATGGTGATTGGAAACAGATGAACATGAAATGCCTTCTTCCGAGCAGAATTAAAATGAATTATTAGTGAAGTGTGTTGCTAATTTGACACATGACACATCAGATATTGATTACTGACTCTTTTCTTTGCTACAATGAAATACCAGAGGTGCCCTATTGTCTTTCAAGAAGTGTACAACCTTTGTTATGGAGTTCAGCTCCTGTTCCCTCCTGCCCACATGAGTTTCAGCAGGTTTCCTTGTACTCACCAAGGATGAAGCTACTCTTTCCACTATTCCTGACACTGGACTTCCCCCTTTCGTTTAGGAGCTTTAGTGACAAATTAAAGGTTTTAAGCTTTAATGATCATCTTCTGCTCAGACCTTGAGATCAAGCTCAGTGTTGTGGATGGACTTGTTTGTGCCTGAGGACTGGAAAAAAGCACCTCAGCTTTCAAAATGGGCAGGAAAGGGGAACTACCACACAGTCAGCCTCACCTTCATCACCAGAAAGGTGATGGAGTGCCTCATTCTGGAGGCCATCTCTATCCACATGGATGACAATAAGGTGACCAGGAGTACCATTTTATTACCTCACTAGTATCAGTTTAGTACCTCACTAAAGGTAAATCATGCTTGACCAATTTGATTGCCTTCTGTGTTGAAACAACTACCTGGAGGCATGAGGGGCAAGCAGTGGGTATGGTCTACCTTGACCTCAGCAAGGCTTTTAACCCTGTCTCTCACAGCACCCTCACAGAAAAACCCAGGAAGTGTGGACTGGATGCATGGACAGCAAAGTGGATTGAGAACAGGATGAACAGCAGATCCCAAGGGTCATACCCAGTGGCACAGGGTCTAGTCAGAGGCCTGTCACCAGTGATGTCTCCCAGGGTTATGTATTGGGTCCAGTATTGTTTAACTTGTTAATCAATGACTTGGATGAAGGGGCAGATGCCTCCCCAGCAAGTTCACTGAGGACACAAAGCTGGGGGCAGTGGCTGATTCCTCAGAGGGCTGTGCAGCCCTTTAGAGGGACCATGACAACTTGCAGAGATGGGCAGAGAAGAATCTTTTCAAGTTTAACAAGGGCAAATGCAGGGTTCTGCTCATGGGGAGGAACAACCCCCTGCACCAGCACAGGGTGGGGGCTTACCTGCTGGAAAGCAGCTCTGCAGAGAAAGATCTGGTGGTCCTGGTGGACAACAAGCTGTCCCTGAGCCAGCAATGCCCCTGTGGCCAAGAAAGCCAATGGTGCCCTGGGGTGCATTAAGAACGGCTTTCCCAGCAGGTCAAGGGAGGTGATCCTGCCCTCTACTCAGCCCTGGTGAGGCACATCTGGAGTGCTGTGTGAGTTCTGGGAGCCTCAGGACAAGAGAAACTCCTGGAGTAGGCCCAGCAGAGGGCAACAAAGGTTATGAAGGGACTGGAGCATCTCTCCTATGAGGAAAGGCTGAAGGGATTTGGCCTGTTCAGCCTCAAGAAGAGACAACTGAGAGGGGACCTGATCAATGTCTGTCAGTATCTGAAGGGAGGGTGCTGAGAGGATGGAGCCAGGCTCTTCTCAGAGGTGACAAGCAATAGAACAAGAAGCAACAGGCAGAATCTGATCTACAGAAAATTCCACCTGAACATGAGGAAGCACTTCTTTATTGTGCTGGTGACGAAGCACTTGAACAGATTGCCCATAGAGCCTGTTGAGTCTCCCTCACTGCAGATATTCAACTGCCTGGACAAAATCCTGTGCCATGTATTTTGGGATGACATTGCTAGAGCAGGAATGTTGGACCAGATGGCCCACTGTGTTCCCTTCCAACATCACCCATTCTCTGATTCTGTGTGACTCCACATTTTGAAAGTAGCAGTAATAACCAAATAAATAACAGAAGGCTCTGAAGGACTGAGACTACCAGTGCTCACTTGCACTGAAGGTCTCTGTTACAAAAAGCTAACACAATCTACTGAATGGGAAATCAGTAACCAAGAACAGGTTGGGAATAAAGAATGAGAAAAAGCCTGGAACTACTGGAATACTTCCAAAACCAAATCAGATAAATAATAAAAATAGATAGCAGAAAGCTCTGGAGGACTAAGGCAAGAAGTTTTCATTTGCACTGGAAGGCTCCATTGTAAAAAGCTAAAACAACTCTACTGAATGGAACAACTGTAATCAAAGTACAGGTTGGGAAAAAAGGGTGAGAAAAAGCCTGGAACTACTGGAGTACTTCCAAAAAAGATGCTGCAACATTGACATACACATTGCTGCATGACTGAGGCCAGCAAAAGAAGGGAAAGCTGCAATCTTTCTGAAATGGTATGGAACTACATATTTGCAACAAATGAATCTGCCAACCCAATTGACTAGTAAAGTTAGAAGATGAGAAATTCATTACCAGAACATACCTCCCCAGACAGCAGAAGAGGACATGGTAAAGTCTTTCTGGAACTTCCCTCCTTTTACTAACCCCTGGGAAAAAAACTATGCATGTTAATTCAAAAAGGTACCTGTAAAAGTGCAATGCCAAACTTGTGTCCACGCTCTGAACGGGGGAATGTAATGCTCCAGAGGATTCTGAAAAAAAAGACAAGAAAATATATGAAAAAGGCATTAGAAAAACCAAAACACAACATAGAAGTGACACTGCATACACAATGTTGTTTTGATATTGAATGTCATGGAAACAGGACACCAAGTCTACCCCACGCCAGGAGAAGTCAGGGGGGAAGAAGTGCAGGGCAGCCACAACAGCAATCAGGACTATTTCACATGAAAGGTGAGATAAATGACGACATCAGTGTGGCTGAAACCTATGAGCTGCGTAACAATAACAACTACTGAAAAGGTCATCTGGGAAGTCTCAGAACACAAGCTTGTCTATGACGCAGTATCCGAGGTGTGAGACGAAATGCATCCATGCTGGGGATCAATGTATAAATGCAAACAGAGCCAAATGTCAAAATACAAGTTTTAATTCACTGATGAAGGACAACACAAAATTGTGCCTTTTAAGTTTTTGTCATGGATAAACAATCCCTGTAGTGGTTTTGGCTATTTCCAATTTAAGAAGAGAGAAAATACTGTAAAGAAAAAACACTGCTCTATTTCTACGATAGAGACTGGAATCAACATCAGCTACTTTGCTAGAAACTGAGGGGAAATATCAACGTGTAAATGTTACTGTTATTTCAGGGCAGCTGCTAGTTGATTTTAACATGAAAATATGGAATCTACAGTGATGATCTGTTTTCCCGTGTTCAAAGTTAAGGTCAAAGAGAAAAATATTTGTTTGCTTAAAAACCCTCCATACTTCTCCTGCTGGAAGGGCTGACAGGATGTTCCAAACTAACAACAAAATGCATCAAAAATCGACTCTTTAAATTTTATAAGTGTACTAGGAATTTCTTACTTACTTTTCAACACCTGTTTTAAGTGACTATTAATAGGAGGATCATAATGTTCAACTGGTGGCACAAAATTACTCAAAATCTAAGAATTTTGCCTTTCTTTTCCCTAACCTCTTTTCCTTTTCTAAAACACTTATTTTAGACAATACTTTTTTAAACCATGGCAGTATTGTATGTACAAAACACTACTCCTTCTAGTCAATCAGTGCATCTTTCCTTCCATATCCATTACCTTCTCCTTTTTCTCATCAAAATTATTAGCTATTTTTTTGAGATTTAAACCAGTTATTAAAGTCCACATAGAAAAAAATGCAAACCTTTGTATTTTTTGTTACCTACTAAAAATAATTGCAAATATCTTCACAATAATTTGGCTGACAGGAAAGAACATAATTTTAAAACGTTGAGATAATATTCCTGTAATTAAGCATTTGTGTATGCAATAGGTAGAGGAAAATTAAGTCAGTGTATTCATTTAGGAAGAAAACAGCTCTGCTAAGGGATGCAGCTTTCTACACATCTTTTTATGCACAAAAAATGCAGTGATGGACAAAGGGAAGAAGCAGTTTTCCTCTCTGCTGTGAGGCTGGTGACAGCCAGCAGAAGGGTGAAAATGCCAAGCAGAGGAAGACTCACCATCACAATGGCTTTTAAGAGAGCTCCAGAACACAGACACCACATCAGTGCATACACCAAAAAATTTTCTTCTTCCCATACCAACAAGAACACACTTTTACTTTTTAACTCATACAAGTATATAGACTCACATACATGTGAGTTTATTCCAATAGTAATAATGCAAACAGACACATTTATGATGTGAACATCAGTGTGAAGTATACAGTGGAAGCTACATAATATATAGCTACCTCCCTGTATGGCCCAGTCCAGTCCCAATGCAGAGAAACCTAGAAAGGCCACCACCAACCTACATGTGCTTGTTTTTCTCCATGAAAGGATGAAAGGAAGATGATAAACAGACCATAAATAAACAAGCTCTGCTTGTCCCACTCCTTCTGTGGAATTTGCAGTATAATACATGGCCAGCCCTGCACTGGAAGAACCAAACTACTTGTGATAAACCACTACCAAATGCTTGGCCTCCAAGAAGGCAACAGAACTTATGTCTGACAACTACTACCATAGATTCTTCGGTGCTTTTTAATTAATTCTTGGATTTCTTCCTGGATCTGGAGGTCCAGGATTTAATTTCTCCTGCAGTTGTATGATTCAGATGAAAATACAGCAGGGTATGCTGCTGTACAGTTTTACACTGGAGGCACAGTAGAGTTTGAAAATGTTTGTTACCATTGAGAGCTCAGTGCTTCTCTCTGGTGATGGACAGACCTTCTCCGTGCAGGCTGATGCAGTGAGGCACAGCTGCCATGGTGTGCACTAACAGCTGTGCAGTCACCATTCCATTCGTTTCTCATTGCCACTCTTTCTCAGATAATGTTTTTCCCCTTTAAATGACTTAACAAGGCCTGTGCAAGCAGACTTGTATCATAGAATGGTTTGGGTTCAAAGGGACCTTAAAGATCATCTGGTTCCAACATCCTCACCATGACCAGGGACACCTTCCACTAGACCAGGTTGGCTTAAAGCCCCATCCAGCCTGGTTCACTTCAACGGTGATTGATCTCCACAATACTTTCTTTTAGGAACATTAAGTGTCCCCACGGTACTTCTCTTAAAAATCCATAATAGATATGCTGATATAGTGCCAAACACATGGTAGCTGAGATATGTGCAAAGAACTGATTGGTCACTGGCTCCTACTAGACAGGTGCAAATGGCCTCAACATGAATAATTAAAGCAAGTGTCCTCATCTTTTCAGTTCTCTTTGGGGAAAAAAAAGAAAGAGAGAGAAGTAAGAGGAAGACAAAATAAAAAAGACTAAACCATCTGAGATCTAAAACACCACAAGGATAGCTGATGTCAGACTTCTCAAAATCACAAAAAATCATGACACTGTGCCTTGTACACAAGCCCGTTTCCCACCTGAGCTTCAGCTAAGACTTAGTCTCCTCTGAAAGGGCAGAAAATGCCTCACACCTAGACAGGGAGCACCAAAGCCAAGATAAGAAACTCTGGACTGACTCAGACGGCAAAAAATATTACCTTCTTCAATTATATGGGTGTGAACTACCACATTCTCCTCTGAACTGACATTTCTCTGCACCCTTTTTCTCTATAAAATCCCAGACTCATTCAAATTTCTCTCCAAAAAGTCCTTCTGGAATGCTTAGAAAAACAGTCTACAATGGTCAGACAGCTGGCATACTGCAATGGCTCATCATCCTAATTTCAACAGGAAATCTCTTATCAGCTGGTGAAATCAAGGTCAAGTGGAAAATTTTAACAACCACTATGAGGAGATCTGTGGATCTTAAGTTTGTAACTAGATAAATGCTAAACATTTCTACCATTTTTTAGATATGTACTTTTCTTACCATTTGGCAAGCAAAAGGAGATGCAAATCACTCAGGAAGGAGAGATGCTCCTTTTCAAGACTGACTGACTTGAGGACATCACCACCCAGGTTGGGTGCTGGCAGCACAGAAACTCTCCTGCCTTTTGTGGCCCCAGGCCATTCTAGTAACACAACCCATTTAGAAAACTCATTAAATAATATCTTCATAGTGAGGTCGAGACCTTTAGAACTGAGTCATTGAAATGCAAGTGTAACATACAAAACTACAGAAAACTCTACTTTGTTCCACCAGTGATCCCTTTAGGTGGTCCCTTGCCAGTTCAATATTCTTAAAATAAAAAGCACCCATAACATGTGAAAAACAAATCTGAGTCCTGTGACTGGCACTGCATATTCAAAATTTAAAAGTCTCAAAGCAAGGAATGACCTAAGTGCTTGCCAAGTAAGCAAGAGCCCAGTGAGGATTTTAAAATGGAGAAAAAGGCCAGCCTAACATCTGGATTTCTTATTTGAGATACATCTGAAGAGTGGAAGAGACATCTGTCCCTGGATATTATCAGCAGAGGGACATATAACAAATTCTCAAAGGCATTGTCAAGGACATATCTTCCTCAGCATCTCTTAACTCAAAAGCATGGTGTGCCTAGGATAAGCATGCAGGCACTGTAGTGTGGATTCAAGGATTGTAGCTGATTTTTCCTATTTTTACTTGCTGGAAAACAGGGAGCCTCAGCCTGGCTTCTCTTTAGATAACCGCAACCTGAGAATTGCCAAAGCTTATCTCAGTTTAAACTCAGAGATATGAATCTTAATGAAGAATAATTAAAGCAAAGACTGTTTTGCCTTGCTGATGGAAACTGAAATGAAAGAAAAATGGAATGAAATTATTATAAAACAATTTTCAGTTAGGCAACATCATGCCAACTAAATGCATCTTATGAAAAGTTAAAATATTTCTACCTAAATATCGTTATTATAGCCACTCTGCTGTTTGCCTTCATGAAAGTTCAGAGAAGTCTCATCCTTGAACATTAAAATCATAGAAATACCACAACAGGAAAAGTGAAAATCACAGATGAAACTTTATTTGAACTACCTGGATGACAACAAATCTTAATTAGGAGATCACACACTGACATGGGCAGATACACAGAGAGGAACACTCTGTGCCCAAGCTGGCCAACCTGTAAAGGAGAGGTGAGAGAGCTCAAAGCTGCTGCCCATGCTCTGCTCAGTGCATGAAATTACAGTGCATGTAAGACACAGGAGGTAGGAACCACAAGTTGCAAGGCATAGAAGAGCTTACTTACAATGTTTGCTATGATTGGAAGAAAAAAAAAATGTTAAAACACCTCCCAAACATCTTTCTTTGCAAAAATAGTAATCTCACTACTTTTTAAAAAACATAGAGGGGGAGAACCAAAACAAAATAAAACAAACCAAACCAAACCCCAAGCAATCAAGACAGCTAAACAGCCACAGAAGAGAAATGGAAATGTTTTAGAGAATGAAATTCAATTCATCCCTGACCTTTGCCTGAATGAAATTTTGCTGGCTTTGGTACTGCCAGCAAAAGGTGACTTTAAAAGTTTGATAGTTAGATGAAATATTCATATTTGGATGTGTCATTGTCTTACCTTGCTCAAAAAGTGTACCTTGGGTTTCCCATAATGGAATCCTCTACTCTTCTACTTGCTGTGGTTTTTTGTGTTTTGTTGGGCTTTTTTTAAAGAGTCTCACACAATTATGAGTCACAAATATTTGCAGGTAACCTCTCATTCTCAGAGTCCATGTTATAGATATGAAAATGTTTTTATAAACAGATATACTTTTTCATAATTTTTACGAAAACAAGAAAGATTAATTCAGGTACTGAAAATGTTAAGCTTGTATTTTTCATGGAAATGCTCAATCAAGCCTAAATTCAGAAATTCTGTGCATACTTTCAAGAGGTACGTAGCATCCAAAAGTCACCCTGTGACCATGAAATAGATGTTTGGTGTTTATGGAGACCAAATTTAGCAATTCAAATTGGAATGTACAAAGTTAAAGACTGCCTTTGGAAATATTAGACTTCATGCATCTTTGCTGCATGAAGAAGGCACCACACACCACAAACGAACACTGTCCATTCCTTCCCATATCCCTGGCCCATCACCCTTGGCAGCAGATCATACACATCTATTACTAACAGCTCTTGATGAAGAGGAGGAGATGAAAACAGGACTTAGCTGCATATGTGCTTCAAGTACCAAAAGGGGATTCTTGCTTCCTGTAGACAAAAGAATCCCTTTGATTTTTATGCAGCTACCTAATTAAATTTCACTGTGCATATTAAGTTTTCAGATGTCTAGCTATTTTATGTTCAGCCCCATATCAAAAAGAGCACACATTCATAAATGACCCTTTCACTAAAAGAAATCAACCCAAAAACTAAGATAAGGCTTGCTGTTTGTAAAGATATCCCCTGCTCTAGTTGTTTCCTCGGTTCAACCAAGGAGAAGAGATCATGCACATAACTTCTAACTAGGTCACAAACTCTACCTTTCTAATATTTTATTCATGCACCTTATAAAGGGATGCACATTATTTTAAGTTCCAAGAGGAGCATCATGCTATGGGGAACAGCTCTTCACGAGTGCTTCAGTATTATGTTGGGATTACTTTATTTAGGGATGGAGAGACAGATCCAATTTCTTCAGTCAGAGAGAAATAACAACAAAAAATCAAGTTGTCAAATCTCTTGACATACTATTTGCTTTAACTTATACTCAATAGTTCCTTGATGAGTTGGTGCATTACTCTAGAGGAATTCTCAAATATACTTGTAAGAAGAAAATGCATTGCCCAACACCTAAATTAGCCACACAGAATTTATACTTATGTTAGACAATATTTAATGGTCAGCACAAAAAACAGTTAAAACCCTACTGTTTCATACCACATACTCTGAAACCCATTATGTTTTTAGAATATATATATATATGTGTGAATTTTCAACTAGGAGATAATGGATATCTTAAAAAATTACATGAGAATTCATGAAGTGCTGTAGCTCTCTGCTTATTAATCTGGATGTTTACAGTATGCCTGATCCTGTTTCTTAGGACCTTTACAGTCTGATACCTTCTTTCAGACCAGTACTTGTTACATCTGATTCACTAAGATTCAGAAATTCTATCTTGATATTTTCTTTTTTTCTTCCCTAGCTAGAAAATGTTAGATATCTACACCAGACTCAGCATTGCTGAGAAAGGGACTTTGCAGAGGTTAAAAGCCAGCTCTGGGCACTGAGCCAGTCTCCAAATGTTCTTTGCCCTGCTAAACTGTGTTTGGATTTGCTGTGAGAGTATACAGGATCTGCATAGAAGCTTTTGAAATACCAGAGGCAACCTAATATAAAAAAAATAGGGAGGCAGCAGAAGAAACTATTTAAAAGCCGTTTTTCCATTTCATCTGCTAACAGAATATGACTTACACATAGATACTGGACCTGGAGTAGCATCCGCCTTTTTGGGCTGAATGTTTGTATTTGACTGCAGAATATTTTATCTTGCACTGGACAACGTATTTTAAGTTCTTCAAGAAAAAAACATCAGGATCAAGTCTTGCTGGATAGGGATAGTTGTAAAAATGAACATCATGAGAGATAAAAACAACTGAGTTAAGAATTAACAGTTGTTTTTTTCCTTTTTCTATTACCATACATAGAGTTTGGTGTGACTTCATACTACCTGCAAGCACTTGAAAATGTTACTTTTTTTGGAGCTGTTGTGCAAAAAACGTTGGAAAATAAAGAGCATAAGGTCAGTTGACATGAAAAAAAGAACCAGTCTCAGAGTACATGTGGGATACAGCATAGAAAAGAGTTTTTCCTGGAGTCATGATGCCTGGAGTAGCACAGACTGCCCAGTGCCAGACTCATGTGGACCCACCAGAATCAGTTGAGGAGCTGGAGCGTAGGAGAGGGTGAGGGCACTGTGTTTGCTCAGTGCTGGAAAGAGAGGGCTACAGGGACACCTACCCACTGCCTGCTACTGCCTGATGGGAGGGGACAGACTGTCCTCAAAGGTGCACAGAGAGGGAGGGGAGCATCACCCAGAGCTGCAACATGGGATATTAAAGCCTTATGTGGAGGAAAAAAGTCTTCATTTTCAGGGAGGTGAAACACTGAAACAGAAGTCCAGAGGGTCTGCCGGACTTTCATCCTTGGAGATGCTCAAGACTGTCCTGTGCATGGCCTTGAGCAACCTGATCAAACGAGATTCAGGTTGGTCAGCAGGATGAAATCTGCAAGTCTCCTCCAACCTACACAATTCTCTGATCTTATCTTGCTACCTCAGTTTCAGTGGTGCCAAAAATCAGTGTTTCTTTGCTTCACCCTCTTCTCAGCAGCAGATGATAGAGACATGGAAGACAGAGTAATAAATAAAGACTCTTTAATTCATCACCGTGTATATCCACCTCTTTCCATTTCTCCTTTTCTTCATGCTTGAAAGACTGGAATATTTGTTTCTCAGTATGCATTGGGCATTTCCTCAGCTGTTCTGCTTTTTGCATCTCTTGGTAATTTACTTGCCAACAGCGCACAAAACAGGATGACTTGAGGAAATCAAGAAAACATGAGGAGGAGAACAAGAACTACATAGAGAAAGAAAAGCATCATCTCTTCTTTTTAGCAGCAGGCACCTGTAACTTATTCAGCAAGGCAGTGACTTAACAGGCAGTGCTGTGCAGGACTGCTTTGTGTACAGCATTAAGGAATCAGTTCAGGAAAAAGGGGTGAGAAGAATAGAAAGCTGCTAATGCTGGTGCTTAACTGTCAGTAGAGGCTAAACAGAGGGCTGATGGGCTGTGCCATTCTGTGCAAGCCTGGCTGTCATGCTGAATATGTGCCCCAAATTCCCTGTGTTAGTGATTCAGGTATGCAGGGACACACATGATATGCTGGGACAAAATCCAGTGACAGGAATAATACTGCTATTTAGAAACTGTCTAATCAAAGGAGATGTTCTGATGCCCCACAACATGTATTAGGCAGAGCAATTGAAGGAACTCCACAAAGCTGTGTAGCACACATCACATAGACTGAACTAGCCAGTTCAATAGCAATCATGTGAGCTGCTCCTTGCAGCTCATGGAAGATCACACTGAGGCAGAACTGTGCAATGAATTTCTCAAAAGAAAATAGGAGATATGCAAGCAATATTGAGTTAGGCTGTTTGACTCTCCCCAATGTTTCTGCCAGCAGTACAAGCAAGAACATCCCAATATTTGCAGTGATACAACTCAGTACCAGTATTCTCAGCAGACATTGAGCAACAGAGATCACTGAACTAATTTTTTCTGTTTAGTGAAAGTAAATAATAGAATTATTAGAAACTGACAGAGAACAAACAAACTAAAGCAACTCAGCAAACCCACACAAAACCTGGGTAATTAAACTCCCTTTTTTTCACAGCAAGGATGCCTGGAATCTCAACACTGCAAAACATGTGACACTTCCCCCATTCAATTTTCCTGAAATCAGCTCTTTTTCTTCACTATCCCAACCAAACACAAATTACATTTTGAAAGCACCCATTTTAAGAGATAAGCACAACTCCATAATGAAGCTACTGAAATCAAAGCCCAACCCTCTGGTACTCTGTCACATGGCTCCTGGGAAATGCTGCTGGAAATCATTAAAGAAGCAAGTACTCAGTGGCTCTGCATCTTAAGGATGTTAAATGCAAACTCAGAGTCAGGATTCACAGCTGTCTTATCTGCTGATTACTAATGCATAGAAGCAAACTTGGCAATGAGCTCACCACCAGTGAACCTCCAAGTGGCTTTGTACTGCAGACATTGTCCACACTGGATGTAAGCCACGATGTTACAAATTTGGTTAAGGTTGGTGAGGTTTCCAACCAGCATCTCTGCCCTGTCAACAATCTCTTCTTCAGTTTGTTATTCTCATCATATTGTCCACGGTGTCATAATCCAATGTGACTATTACACCAGCATACCAGGAACCCACTGAAAAGATGTGCTTATGAGGGTGGAAATATTTTATTTTTAATACTTCCTATAAAAGAATAAATGCATACAGCTCCCACCACTGCATCTTTGTTTTCAGGATCCAGGCATTATTAGCAACTCTTTTGATAAAGAAATTATTATTGTTTTTACACAATAGGAGGTGGTGCTACAGATTAATAATGTATCTGTAATGTTCATAATTTCATAAAGCCAACTTTATATTGCAAAGTTATATTACAAAGACAGTACAGCTACCCTCCTCTAGTCACCACAGCCACATTGCTTCCATCCTACAATCCCCCCACCAAAGCTCATGGTAAAGAAAAGCACAGCCAGTTGTAAACTTCATCACTTCTGAATCACTGCTTTGTGAGTTATGGGAATGTCACAACATCCACAGTGTATTAACTGCAAAACACTACATCTATCCTGAATTGTCCTTCAGCAAACTGCATACCTGGTGGGACCAAGCACCGCAGCAGTGACAGGTGAGGGGCAGCCAAAGCAGTGTGTGCCCCTTCCAGCCATTTCAGCTGGCCACGGCGCTGGTGGATAGCTCACCTGTTGGATGAAAGCAGCTTGGATGAAAGGATCACCCTGGGAAGAGGCTGTGTTACAACAGCTCTCAACACAGTTGACCCCTGGAGTGCTTGCTTTGCAAAGGTGCTTGCTGCAGTGACAAACTCTGGAGCAGGTCTGGGAGGCAGGAGCAGAGAGAGGCAGGACACCCCAGCCCAGCCTAGCAGAAGCAGAGGGCACTGTTTGCACTGCAGGTCAGCTCCTGTTCCCCTGTCTGACAATGGCAAATGTCTTTGTCACTTGGCAGTTCTGGGAACAGAATATTGTCTTGTGAAATTACAGCGCTGTTTTAATACTACCATTATTAGCATTGTCTTCAGACAATAAAATGTTCTGTCGCAGTCGCTGTGGGCTTGCAGCAGTGAATACACACTGAGTCACCCTACGTTAATTTAAACAGCACAACTGTGTGAACACATGTTCTTCAGTTAAATCTACACACACTCAAAAGTAAAAATAAGCAGATCTCCAAGGAAGAACTTGCTTTCTACACAATGCAAAAGCAACCCTCACTCTGTGCTTCCACAACCTCAACAAACATGTGGCCAAAGGCTTAGTAAGACTACTCCTATTTTCTTATCTGGAAGTGGATGAGTACACAAAGCCACTCCCAAAGGGTTATGTCATTATAAATGTGTGTGCCTAAACCTGGTTTTATCTATCCCAGGACAGAAGCAGAGGTGGTGCCTGCATGCAGGCACTGTGCACCACGATGCCAACACAGAGCAGCTTCCATCCTGCTCCTTTCCCTTCAAATCAGAACGGCACCTCTCAAGAAGAATAATTGCTCAGATGATTTCTCACTATCTGTAATAAAATACCCCTCACGTTACATTCAAGACCATTCAGAGCAGGAGATACCCAGAAGATTTCAGGGTGGAGCACAGGGACAGTTTATTGTCCAGATATTTGATCTTATCATAGGACTTGCGGCACTGCCAATTCACCATGCACTGCTGATACCAGTGCACATCAAACCAAAGCCAACAACTGATCTGTGTTCAGGCTTGTTTGTGCTTCTGCCCCTTAACCAAACCACCACTAGGAAGAGAAATTGCATAAAGTAAGAGATTCCACGCTTTGAAAAGAAGGCACAGAGGGTTAAAATGAGCACAATTTTTTGTTTTATTTTACACCTCTGAAACCAGCCAGCACAGTCCTCTTCACACCAAAGCTGCACAGCTGCCTGCAGGCACATTATTTTACACTCCCTAAACCAAAACCTCCTACGTCTAACACTTCTAACACAGAATAAAATATACTCCAACCAGGTATTGTCATTATAAGAGGATTCTTCTGTCATGCACGCTCACAATATTGGGCACTTGAACAACTATCCTGCCTGATAGAGCATGACTTCAGTATGGTATGAATTAAAAGGATGTACATTGAGGCAAAGAAAGCATTCATATCACCAAAGATAGCTTAACTCCCTTTCTCTATGAGGAGTTCTGATGTACCCACCTGAAGCTCCTGTCCTCGCCTTAGTTCTTGGAGGAATATCTCTTCCTGTCCAGTAACTCCTTGTGGACAAGAGCTAGGGAAAAGAAGTCCCCAGCTGCCTGGCAGTTTTAAGCTCAATTTAGAAAACACGAGTAAACAATACAGCATACAAAAGTGTTCAAGCAAAGGTCTAGCTATAGGAAAAATAATACTAAAATAAATATAGGAAAAATAATACTAAAAAAAGCCTTTGTTTTTTTACCACAGAATATATCTGAGGGGGACATAGTTTCACAAGCCCCCTAAGTTTTTGATCCCTCCCTCTACCTCGAAGCAATAGTGTATAAAGTAAAGAAATGTAACTTCCTTGCCTAACTGTGAGGAAAGCTGTGGACCATAGCTTCTGACATATCCAGAATGAAGGCAATACCTATCTGAAAAAAACAGATTTTTTTTACTCCCATATTTGAATCCCTACACAAGTTTCTCCAATTGCCTATAGAGAACAATGAACATTAGACAAACAGCTGGCAGTCTCAAACTTCACTTAAGCCCATGTTGGAGCTGGATGGCACGAGCTGGCAGCTGGCCACCTCACCAGGGAGCAAGGTGACCGGACACACTATCTTTTGGAGCTGCTTTTATCCAGCACTGATTTCCCCTTTTATCCCTGGCAGGTCTCTTGTGCACCTGTGCAATGCAAGCCTGGTTATCTCTGCCAGCCCAAAAGAGTACAGCCCAGCCCACAGGGTCCCTCCCAGCAGCTGAATTACAGACAAAACAACAGTGTGCCCTTGTCCAAAACATACACTGTGTGCCACAGGTTTTGTTGGCTCCCTTGGGTCCCCATGGCACAGTTTATATGGTGGGCAAGGTCCATAGCTTCCCCAGTTCTCTCTTCACCCAACAGCAACTAAATGCATCGTGTCTTGTGCATGGAAATGGGCTGAACAGCAATGCCAGAGATACTTGGGACACCACAACCTGGTGAAGAAGGGTAGCATGCTACTGTCACCAAACACTGAAGAAAGCTTATCAAACTCACTAAGAAGGAGTTAGGATGAGAAAAATTTGTAGGTTTTTGCTCCCAGGTCCCTCCTGCCCTTAAGTTTATTGCTCTTGCATGGATTTCCTTTCCCCAGATGAGGTCATTGAAAGCCTTGCAGGTCATGGGCGGGATGGTATCCCCCTTGCATGTGACAGTCCACTCCTTCCAGATTAGACAAGAGAGCCAGAAACAACCACTCAAGCAGTGAACGCAACTAGCATAAATTACTAAGTAGCATGGGGATTGAGGGAAATGTTAATACAGTCTTCCTGAGCTAAAGTTTTCACTGTTCTCACACCACGACCACAAAGAGAAGGGAGCAAGGTTTCTGGGCAGGTTGTTATAGCAGCCCTGCACTGCCTTGCACCAAGGTTTCCAAAATGGCAAAGTGCAGAATTTTGGCTGAGGGCTAACTCCTCCTGTAAGCCACTGCTACTTATGTGGAATCAAGATGGATATTTTTAATCACGCTTCCTAACTGTTGGCATTTTCATAGTGGTTGCCAAGCAGGTGAATCCTTCAAACAATACCATGCAAAAACTACATAAACCCTCAAAATTTCAGGTCAGATAATCTCCTCCCCTGTTTAACCCCAGATGTTTCAAACAAGGAGAGATGTGCAGTGCACATGGGTAGTCTTCCAGAAAAGCTGACTTTCTGGGGCTTACAGCTTATCCTCTGTAGCTCCTGGAAGGCTTATACTTCAACCACGTGAAAATGTTATCACTTATTATTACACTATATTTCATGCTCAATATTTATGCCCTTTTCTCCAGTGCCAAAAGCTCATTTTGATACCTTAAACTTTACTGCGCAAGGGCAAGACTTCTATTTTTGGGACGACTTTTTATTTGTTTCCTTTTCTTTCTTCCCCCTCCTCCCTCAGACATGAAGGTAAGCTTTAAGATTTATTCAAAAATCCAAGAGCAATGCAATCTTGGTGAAAAAACATCTAAGATGACAAAATACCCTGAGCATTAAAATATATTAAAAACACCAAATTTTTTATTTCACACATTCAATCCTAGAGTGATTTTTATTAGCCTACAGAACATTAAAGCCTTGTAAAGTCAGATTTACAACAGAACTTGAAACAGCCCCATCTATAGCCTATGAAGTGCTGTTATAACACAAATTCTAAGTGTCAAACTTCAGTGAATTATGTAACTCAGTACTTCCCCTCTTTTTTAGCTGTGATCTTATATGAAAAGCAGCTATCACAAAAACTGCCTGCCCTTGTGCTGTAAATATCTTATTATTATATTTATTTTATAGCTGTTACGAAAGTAAAAGAAACAAACCATGCATTAAATTGCTGATTTTGTGAACTCTTTTGAAAGCTTTAATTTCATTATGAGTTCTGGATTAAAATACATGGATAAAAAAGAAAACGGGTAAGATAAAATAGGAATGAGTAGGTAGATCAAAAAATCAGTCCTTTAATCTTTCTATTGTAAAATGTATGGGAGGCAATAGTCAACAAGAAATAACTGTCAAAACCACTAATTTGGGCAGCATTTAAAATAAAGAACTGCATATTCCTTCTTCATAGATTCTCTTAGTTTCTGGTAATTGCTCCAGGATTTCAGCATAAACATAGAGTATTCTGATGTTTGGGCACAATCTTTGGGTAAATCTTTTTTGTTTTCTTTTCAATAGCTAAAAATAAAATGTAACAAGTATGAACAGTTACCTAATTTCCAGAGTTCCCAAAAGTGAACAACTACTACCCTTTCTGAAGAATGCATACGTGGATTTCTCCTGAAGTACATAGAAGCACAATAACTTGGGGTAAAAACCACACAAAATTGCTAAATAGATCTGTAAGTGCTACATTTTCACAGTGAAGCACCATATTGTATCAATGTTACTCCTTTTTCATGTGATGCCATGCAGGCACTGAAAAGATAAATATATCCCATGCTGCTAGTGAAAGCTTCTATACAAGTTCGTGATCTTTTTTCACATTACCTTGCTAATTCTTATAAAACTGCTTTTTTTCCCCCACTTGAATTCAGTTATATTCTTTCATTCATCCATTCATCACCATAAGAAAACGAGTAACTGAAATGTCAAATGTTGCCATTAATACCAGTGTTGCAGGAGAAAGCTTAAAACCTGATGAGATAATTAGGATTATAGAATCATTAAGGTTAGAAAGGTCTGTAAGATCATCTAGTCCAACTTTAACGCAGCACCACTGTGTTCATCACTAAAGCCATATCCCCACTGCCACATCCACACACCACACTTCCAGCAGCGGTGATTCCACCACTGTCCTGGGCAGCCTGTTCCAATGCTTGACCACCCTTTCAGTGAAGAAACTTTCCTAATATCCAATCTAAACACCCAGGGTGGCAAGCTGGGGCTGTTTCTTCTTGTCTATTCCTTGTTACCGGGAAGAAGAAACTGACCTGCAGGTCATTACAAACTCCTTTCAGGTATTTGTAGAGAGCAATGAGGTCTCCCCTGAGCCTCCTTTTCTCCAGGCTAAACACTCCCAGCTCCCTCAGCCACTCCTCACCACATTGTGGCTTCAGACCCTTCATCAGCTCCATTCCCCTTCTCTGGACATTAACAGGAAATACATACTTTTTAACATTACTTTTCCATGTGTAGGGGGGTGTGTGTGTGTGTTTACAGTATGTATTTATATATTTTAGTCTGAATACCAGAAAAAAATCATTGCCTTCCTGCCCAGTATGCTTCTCCATCTCCTGCAGAGAAGGACGAAGACCCTAAGCAAAATGACATTGTTTATTATGCAAAAAATTTTATAAAGAGTAAACAGAATCTACCTCATGGCAGGGGGAGATAAGGGTAAATGAAATATGTCAGAAATACTGTCAGATACTGAACGTATTCATTAAAGAAGTTATTTAGTTCCTAAAGTAAAATACCAAAGAAGAAAAATAATAGATTATCACCACCCCCCCAGATCACTCAGACTTGGAGAGAGGAGAGAGAGGAGAAAAAAAATCACTTCTAGACTAACTAAAACTACAGGATATCAAATGTAGTCATCACATCTTGTGAAAACTTTTCATATTTTCCTCATGATGCAAATTTAATCTCATTCTCCCCCCACAAAACCTTCTCTTTCAAGACATTTTCTGGATTAGCTCCAGGGAAAAGGAGAAGCACAGATGAGCTAAAACAAGTAACCCAACTTATCAAACACACTGCAAGGCTAGATGCATATGGAAATGAAATATATTCATAAGCAGATAGACTAGATATGTCAGTATGTTTTTGCCATCTCTGATATAAAAATAGGTGTCAGCAAAAACCCAGTATAAATTCTTGCAAGCCCTTGCAGGAATGCTGCTGTTTTTCTCTGGATTGTTCAACCAGCACAACCACTCAGAAACTTCTCATAATCAAGGAAAAAAAGGGGTGGGAGGGGATCCACCCCAAACCCTCTCTCCTGCTGTGTTCAAAATCCCTACCAAAAACCCCCTAATTTTTCCCACTAGTTGTAAAATGTACCCCTGGGTCATCACCATTGACTCAGGGTTTGTCCCTTGTCCAAGAGGGAATGACAGGATTCCTTTCCTGTGGTACTGGTGCCATTACTGGGGGTCAGGAAAGAATTCAGGAGCATTTAGTGGCCTAGAAGCAAACAACAACAACAACAACAAAAATCTGCTTTTAACAGCAAAAGCAAAGCAAGGCGTGCTCCTACAAGCTTCACCTTACTGAGGAAAAGCTCCCTGGGTTTTTCTGTTCTGTGTTTTTCTGAGAGCAGCATCACAGCCGGCATGTGCGGGGGCTGATGCCAAGCGCTCCCACAACTCGCACTCCTACATCTTGGATGTGTGTCCCCGTGCTCACACACGCAGAAAAGACAGTGGCAAACTGTGGCAGCCGTGACCTGAAGGAAGCACCAAGCACAGTCGGCCACCCTCTGGATCAATTTATGCAGACTGCACAGATGCTCTCCTCCAGCATCAGTGTGGGCAACAGCAACACACACAATGAAAAACGAGCTCTCTTGCTCAAAAAAAAAAAAAAATTGAAACAAAAATAAATTAAAAAAGGGAATTAGAAATGTTTTGCCTTCAGGCAGCTCTTGGTTTCTCCTCCCACCCCAAAAAAGCTAGTGTGTTGCTTTTGTAAGCTATTATTAATTCCTATATACATAAATATAGTGATTTCATGCCTGTTCTAGAAAATTAACAAATTGAACTGCCAAAACACACCCCAGTGTAAGACCAAAATGTGATATCTTGTGCTTCAGTCAAACTTCTCAATTAAAACTTGTATTTTTTCTGCATTTCTTTCTCTTGTTTTCTCTTTTTCCCTCCATTCTGCCCCAGATTTCCAAACTCCAAATGTTAGTAGATTAAATTAGTGGAAATCTTGCTCCTGAACAAAATCACTTCTTGGTCTGGAACTGCAGCAGACAGACAGCCTGCAGCCTGAGGATGCTGGATCAGCCATGGAGTGTGGAGCAATTCAAATTTAGGTCACTTGTGCTGCTCTGACCCCAGTGAGCAGCGACAGCGTGTTTTTCCACACTTGACTGTTTTCCTGCTGACCTGCGTCTTGAACAAGACAACAGTCCCAATGCAATTTAAAGAACAAGGTCAGCACAGGAGATATTGAATGCTAAATATGCTAAGAAAGGGGCAAAGTGACTGGGAAGGAGAATTCACTTTCCCTAAGTTTGCTGATGGAGACTGAAGGCGCAAACACGAGAACTGCACGAACGCACATCCTTTGGCCGTGTTTGCCGCCTGCATGACTGGGATACAAAGTGGGGACCGATGGCAGGCAGAAATTGTCACCATGTGAGGCAAAGCAGAGCTGAGCCAGCAGCACACATGATAAGAATTATCTCTGCTGGAGGCTGCTTGCTGCCACACCAGCACCTCGACTCAGCGCTGACAAACGCTCGGGGGAAGGCGGCACTGAGGACAGAGCCCACCGATGATAAATGCGGCACCTCGGGCGCTGAGGCTGTCAAGCCAGCAGAGAACCCACCTTTCTGCAAATGAGCCAACCCCGCCACATTCAAGAGAGCAAAACTGCTTGAGGAAGTGGCTGCTTGCTGCAGGAAGGTGAGAAATGTAGCCAGGTCCCATGGCAGTGGAAGGTGAAAGGGAGAAAGCCCCAGCTCTTTTCCCTTGGGGCTCTGCTATTCACCGGAGGGTTGGAGCAGGAGGCAGGGCAAGCTCCAACTGCTCCTTTGCAACAACACCTACTCAAACTGCTTGCTAGTTGTTGGACTCAGCATCTGTGTTTTTTCTCTTGTAGTTCTCAAAAAAAAAGAAAAATGAAAAAGAGATTATACAGAGATTTGCACAACACAACTGCTTATACAGAAGAATGGTTCCTGCACAACTGTGGTGTTCAACTATGTGTGAATCCAGAGGAAAAAAGCTTAATGGACAGCAATACCAGATATTTTAGCTTGCCCCTAGTTCTTATCCTAGTGGTTCAAACTTGAGGACTCCTCCAAGGACGTCCTTGGAGCATGCACGTCCTTGGAGCTTGGATGTCCAAGCAGCATGGACAGTCCAAAGGAAGGTGACCTGGAAGGAATTTTGCCCACTGGCTATGGTTTTAGCCATGATTAACAGAGGGATCAACCAGAGAAGTGACACCTACTGAACACTCACTAGCAAATAAAGCAGCCAAGCTTGCCATGGGGCACTGCAAAAGACTCCCAAAGGGGAAAACCAATCTGGACAGGACCTAATAGGAGGAGAAACTTTGTTTTAATAAGTTTTTAATGAGGATAAATGCATGGCTCAATGATGCTTTACCCAGAGGACAGAATAGTGTGGCCAACAAAACTAGAGCAGTGATCTCCTGTACTCAGCACTAGTGAGGATGAATCTCAGATCCTGCGTCCAGTTTTGGGCCCTTCAATACAAGAAAGATATTGAGGTGCTGGAGTGTGTCCAGAGAAGAGCAAAGGAGCTGGTGAAGGGTCTGGACCACAAATATTACATGAGGAGCAGCTGAGGGAGCTGGAGTTGTTCATCCTAGAGAAAAGAAGGCTCAGCGTAGACCTTATCACTCTCTACAATTGCCTGAAAGGGTCTTGTAGTGACGTAGGGTCAGTCTCTTCTCTCAGGTAACAATAGGACAAGAGGGAATGGCCTCATATTGTGCCACAGAAGTTCTAGATTGAATATTAGGATAGAAATTTTCATGAAAAGCACTGGAACAGGCAGCCCAGGGAAAGGGGTGAGTCACCATTCCTGGAAGTATGCAAAACGTGGAGATGTGGTGCTTAGGGACATGATTTAATGGTGGCCTTGTCAGTGCTGGGTTAAGGGTTGAACTTGGTGACACTGCATGTTCTTTCCAACCTAAAGGATTATTTGATTCTCAGTTTTAAAGAACAGAATAAGGAGATGTGCCAGAATAGGTCCAACTTGGGAAAAAAAACAAACCACACTTTATGTAGATGGAGATAGGTTACACAAAAGAGCTGAGAATGAAATTATAAAGGGACAAAAAGTCACTATCATCTCTATATTATGACAAATAATAGGTTTTAAAAGAAACAGCGAAGTTCATTCATAGGGTACAATTTCTTTTCACTGCTGAGAGATTTGCAGGAGAATCAGAGACAGGCAGCCTTCTTATAACTTTCACACATATAAAAGACTTAATAAGCAATTAGGAATTACAGATGTTAGGAAAAGGGGCTGATCCTTTCTCCAGTCCTACCAAGTGATGATTATTCTCTACCATCTCTTAGCTAATGGCTCGTAAGATCTAGTACTAGAGATCACAGGTGGTAGAGCCTTTTCCCAGTTTCTGTGGCAGACCATTCTCTGGATTTATGCATCTACAAAATGAGTACTTTTAAACTTCTCTCTGTTAATTCCTGATTCTTTTTACACCACCTATGCTGGCAGTTTCTTTTGTACTTCAACTTTATTTCACCTTCAATTTTATTTCTCATATTTGTGCTTTTTTTTCCTGAAATACTTCAAATATTGTTGATAACATCCCCCAAGGTATAAAGCATCTACAACTTGCTGCCTAGATGAGGTGTCCACACAAGAGAAACAGAGTTTGTTGCAATGCCAACCAACATCAACAGGGATCCAACTTCAGTGGGGTCAGAATCAGACCTTCAGAGCCACTTGTCTCCCAGCTGTTGTGAGGCTCCATCCCATTGTATTTCAGACCCTTGCTGGTACTATTCCAAAGTATTTTATAGCATTACCCTTTTGAAGTCGCTCCACAACACGTAATAGTTTTATTTGGGATTAACTTCTGTAAAGTTAATTGCAGTTTTGCATGTTGTTTTATGTTTCTGACCTCTTTAGAGTCTTTTGAACTTTGAGTATTTGTCCAGACAAGTATTTTCAGCTCTTCATAATTTGAGTGTCATTCACACAGCATCTGAATCCCCTTCATATCATCAGTTTAGTTCAGAAAGGACAAAAATGAAGCCTTTTGGAGAGACAAAGCAGGACAAAGTTTTTGAAGAAACACACACAGTTAAATACTGTTTTATCACACTACCCATCAGATTACTTTTGCTGAAAGTCCTAAAATACTTGCAGAAATTAAATAGAACCTATTTTGAAAGAAAAACCCCCTGACAACCCAGAATTAAAGTTATATAAGCTTAGACTGACTTTTTTAATAAAGCAATGGGAAGCTGCAAACTGAGAAGAAAACATCAGTAACAGACCCATGGATCAGAAATTATACTGCTGTATTGAAGACAAACAGACACGACAGAGATGCCCACCTACTGGGAATACTAAATAACAGTGCTCCTTAAAAACTAAGAAATTGCAGAAAATATTTTTTCTAGAGTTACAGCTAGATTATTTTTAGCACCTGAGGAGTTTTTTTATTTGCTAGTCTAAGAACAACAGTGCCTCTGCAAACAAAATGCAGGAAGTTGGGGAAGAAAAAGAAACAGTTTGTACTGAAGACTTGAGTTTGGAAATGGACAAATGTTTTCAATAATTTTTCTGCAGCAGAGGAATATAGAAAAGAAAGGTGATGTAGGGACCATATGGCATGTTAATTCCAGTTGTGACAACAGGTCTGTTGTCTGTCTATCCCTTTGCCACACTGTGAGAAAAAGTGCAACTTGTGTCACTTGACACCAAGAGCAAAGCCCAGTCTCATCAGGCATGACAAATATTAATGTGTAGGCAAATAAAAGCTTGGAACTGGGAACAAAAATTGAATCACCAGCCCTCCAAGTCATCTCTTTCCTGACGGGGAGCATTGCTGAGTGCACAAAGAAGTAACAACTTCTTAGGTGTTCAGGCAAGCTAGAATAAATCAAACAAAAATAACCCCGGAGAGAGGAGGAAACATGCAGCTTTTGAAAAAGAGCAAACAAAAAAAAAAATCATCCGTACAACATGCTTGGAAAAGAAGCCTGGAACACTCTCCTTTAAGTCCAACCAATCTGTACTATATTAGCACATAAAACCAAACCTTAAGTGCCAAACAGGAACTGGCATAGGCACTGTGGGTAAGAGCACCCCACCTTTGTGGGAAGGGACAGCCCTAAGAGCTGGGTGCTGATGCACCCACATCTTCCTTCCAGGTGAAGGAATGAGGAGAGGACACGGCTGTCCTGTACTGGCAGTCCACAAACTGGCCCAGAAACAGCCTGCATCAGGATGCTGGAAGCAGGCATTTGGATTTGGGGCATAGAAAGAAAGAAAACAGCCTCTGCTTTCACATTCTGCACCACAGCATGGCAGTGGGTGGCTGCTGCTGTTGGAGGGACACCTCAGCTTTGTCTCCATGTGTTAGCCTCCTCATCTGGCAGGCAGGCAGGCAGACAGTACACTTAGAGAAAACAAAACAAGACAAACAAATGAAATAACCAAGCCCCAAGCCCCGAAACCCTCTCAAATCAAAAACACAACCCAAACAAAAACCCCCAAACACAACCAAACCAAACCACTCAATACAGAAATAAAAGAAAAAAAGGAAGGAAACCAAGACCACATCCCTCCCCCAAGCCCTCTAAACTCAATTAGATTATGGTTATAAAAAAAAAATCACCCTAAGCTATCTCAAGCTTGAAAAACTATAGTATACAGATTCTCTAGCAATTGGAGACGAGAAAAACCTCTCAGACACCCAGAAGAAACATTTAGTAGCAAAGGGATATGGAACTGGAGAAATTAAACAGGGTGCTCAGGCAGGACACAAATTCTTAGTCTAAATGACTGTTGTCAAAATGTATGTTTTGTAGGTAAATACAGACAGACTTACGATTTTTTTTTATCTCTAGATAATTCCCCAGAGTCATTGCCGCTGCTAGTGAGCTACAAGGAGCAAAGCACATGAAAAAAGGAAATTGTTCTTGCTAGGTAATGTAATTCAAACTCTAAATATTTATTTACTCTTGCAGGGGAAAGGGAGCAGCTGAAGCACAGCTGGGATAACTCAGCACCACGAGCTGCCACGCGCTCCCCCATGCCATGGCCTCTGGCTGGCCCAGGAGGCTGCAGGGAAGGGGGAGCAGAGCCAGGCTGAACACACAGCTGTGGTCCCAGCAGCTCCAGCTTGCACTTTCCACCCAGCATGCAAACCCAGCCACATGACATGGTCCACCTTTCCCCCATCCTGATGAGAAGAGGCTGGGCTCCCACCCACTCCATCCCCACCAGTGCTCCTCTCCATGCTACAGCCAGCATTAAGTGTCCCTGGAAAGGTCCCGTGGCTGTGTACCCCAACCTGTGAGATCTGGTCAGGAGCCCACCCCAGTCTGAGACCAGCTCCCTTAGGAGTTCCATCACTGCTAAGTTACCCCTCTGACCAATAATGAGGCCATTTTGGCCCAGCAGCACATCACCAGGATGCTGAAGATTGTGTGCCTGGGCAGGGTCAGGCTGCCAGGAGGAGAGGCATGGTGATGAGGATGGGTGGCTGCAGGCACCCTCTGCAATTGAACAAGGCTGCTGAGAGCTGTACTCCACCAGGAACACGGCTCTGCCTGCCTCTCATGTGGCAGCCAGACCTTTCTCTCTCCTCTGAAAAAGCCTTGGGTTTCACTGGTGCAACTGCGTGAAGCAGGGCAGGAAAATCAAGATAAAGAATTGATCCAGGATAAAAATAATGTTGTCTCCTCAAAAGGAGGCAGGGAAGACAGGGAGGAAAAGCATGATTTGTGTAACATGCATGGTTTCCTTCAAAATTTTTTTTTTTCAATCTTAACTACTTTAGTTAATGCATATGACATGCCCTGTTCATAGCAGTAGTTATTGCTTACAAATTCATACCTGCACAGCATTAATCATGATGGGAAAGCTTGAAATCCTGGCAGAAACGCAGCACCACCTTGTTTTGGTTTGGGGTGTTTTTCCCCTCGATTAAACAGTAATTCTTGTGACCAGAAGGGCTCAAAATGCCTTTTCTTTTGTTTTATTTTTTTTTTAAATAAAAGCTCAGACTCTAGAATACCCTCATTTTGCCCAAGCTGGTGCTACAACCTAATCCTACCTGTTGATTTCCAGATCTATCAATTTAGTACCACTTAAAAATTACAATTAAAACCTACTTCCACTTCCAAAAAAAAGGATTTAAGAAATTATCATGAAACAAGAAGTACACCAAGTTGCTACAAAGCAGACTTGGTCAAATATACTTCTGCAAAGGAGGTTACTGTTCAGTCAACTCTGTTTTAACTGTATTTCTTGATATTCCAACCTTTTTGTCACTTATTTTCAGGCAAAAGTCTTTTTTAGTTAGACTGCAGAATCAGTTCAACCAAGATCTAATAGATTTCCCATTGCTAAGATTGGTTTTGGTTAATTTAACTGAGTTAGGTAAAGAAGTGACAAATCCAGTTGTGTGCACATATGTATTGATATGAAATAGAAAAGCATGGTGTTTTCTACTGTGAATAAAGAACTGTTGCCAAAAATGCCCTGTAATGAGAAAGGCCATAACCTAGCAGCACCCCAGGCATGCACAGGCTTTGTTAATCCCACACAACTCCAGTTTTTGCCAACCTCAGCCAGAAACAAGGGCTCACAGCAGCCTTTCAGGGTGTTATCAGAACAAGCTCAAGGAATTGAGCCTACAAATTTATCTACCACACAGGAAGTTACCTATGACAGGAAGTGTAACAGGCATGCTCCTTACTGCTGGCAACTTCTTTTAGTTGTTCATAAACAGAGTATCACAGTACTAGTTACAGAGCATTTCAACAGAACTACTTTTTTTTTCAAATATGCAGAAATCAGAAGGCAGTAAACTCACTGGTCCAGCTGACACAATCCAATGCCACTGGAAAAAATCTGTGACCACACACAAGTGAGATGGTTCAGGACCTGTTAACATCCAGGACTCTAAGTGCAATTTACAGTGCAATTTAGAGTACTTACCAGGAGAATGAAGCACGTAGCCCTAATAACAGCTCCCTGTAGCTGGGGGACTAAGGAGCTGCACCTAACATGGCATTCACAGTGGGACCCCACGGTCCTATTCCAAGAAGAAAACAAAATGACTGAAAAAAAACCCACTGTGCAACCATTAAGATAAATTGGGTTCAGATATTTTTAAGAGTATAACCAAATGTGGATCCAAATAGAAATTCAGGGGGAAAAAAGCCCACATGTAACTAGAGGGCTCATCCTAAACATTTAGCAGTTACTTTCACAATAAGTCTTTTCATGTTTTGGTATACTTGTGCAATGTTCGTGTTCTCAAAGCTAGCCTGAAGGGTTTCTAAATTAGTAAGTCAATGTTACCATGGAAACATAATGTACTACCAAAATGGACCACTTTTTATACATCCACTATAATCGAGTTAGTGACCAAGCAAGTTATAAGAACTCTTGCTTTTACAGTTTTGGGGTTTTATTGGGCTTTTTTCTTTGTTTATATTTGATTCTTTTAAGTATTTATGATTATTTTCACTATTCCTACACCTTTCTAAAAATATTACTAAGAATTTGTTTTGTTTATCACCAGGAACAAGCAAACAGAAATAGAATTGCCACCACCAGCAACAAAAAGCAGTTCTTAGGACTTGCAAAGGGTAGGTGCAGTTTCAGTTCCCAGGCATCCAAAGTTTTAACACCCCATCTCTGGTTTTACTTTTGCAGACTGCTTGCAAAGAGAAGACATTCTTTCCTTGTCACAACACTATTTAAAACACAGCGACACCTCACTCTCAGAGCTTCTTACACACCAGAATCCTGCCCAACATGCTATCTCTGATACCCTGGAGCATGTTAAATGGCATTGGATGCCCTAAAAGTCAACCTGCCATCCTTGATCAGACAATCTCCAAACTGAGAATAGTCAAGTTAAAAACATTCTCATATAAAGTTCAGTGTTCAAAAGACATCATCTTCACGGTCATCACATCCACACAGACCAGAGTATCTGTCCTACATTCACACAAATTTGTTAAAAACATGAGTTTCTTTGTATCTCCAAAAGAAAACCATCACCGTGAGAATAAATGCTCTCAGTACAGCCAACCCTCACCAACAGCCTTTGTACAAGGGCTGCTACAGGATCCCGTGTGCACAAGGAGCCACATCCATCCAGCAAGTTTTCATGCAATGGTCTTTTTTTAAAACAGCATCAAGTATTTGAATTAAAATCTTGAAGATTTTTGTTTTTGGGTATTTTCTATTAAGAGATAGCCTCTAATTGTATATTATTTGTATCACAAGCCTGCAGTACCAACCTCCTTGGGCATTCCTGTGGTCTTGGTGTTTATAAAAAGAAAAACAAAAAAAATTAAGATTATATGAACTTATTTCTGACTCCTGATGTGTTGAAATGAAACAGGAAAAAAAAGTCACTGGTTTATGGCTGTGCCAGTAAGAGCTTGGCATATTGGTTTGCAATATCACTTGTCAATAGCATTGACATTCTAAGTTGATGTCTCAGATCAATGATTTGTAAAGTTAGATATACTTTTGTTATGAAAATTAATAAGAATGTTTACTTCCTTTATTAGTGTGAGAATATGTCAAATACCCAACTTCTCTACTTTTGGTCTAGCTGACTAGTTTTTATTCTCCTAGATGATACTGCCATTTATAGTTGAGAGGTAATGCCTAAGCACACTTGATTAATCTACTGAAACACCTTACTATAATTTATATTCCTTCCAGAAAGCTGGAGGAAAAGGAAGAAACAGTGTTCAAAGACACTACACAAATCCTTCCAAAAAGACTTATATGAGTCCAGAATTGTTCCTTTCCTTTGTCACACAAAACAACAGTAAATGAGAGAATACCCTGGGATTCCTGTGCCACTCCACCCTCAGTTTAAAAAAAAAAAAAAAAAATCAGATCTGGAAGATATGAAGGAGAACAACAATCAAAATATACTATATATGTGTGTCTAGTGGCATATATATATCTCTATATATATATACATCTATATATACATATCTGTACACACACACACATAATCTCTCTCTATATGTGTGTACAGTGCAACATTTTAACTCATGTGATTTCTAATGTGGATGCACATAGGCATAAGTGACTTTCTGCTGTATAGGTGGCGTTTGGAGAGATTATGTTACAATCTTTTCAAAAAACACATATGCATGAATGAGCCACCAAAGTGAAATTACACATAGAGCTCAAATCATTGTCCACCTTCAGCCTGCTTGACTTCCTAACTTTAAATGGCTGGTTTAGCAGAATTGTCCAGTCTGCAATACACTGCAGTGATTTTTGTGTGTGGCTTCCTCTTCTGCTGATTACAGCTTTTAGGCTATAACTAAAACAAAAGGTGGCTCAGGGATTTTTCACATACAGCACAGAACACATACCTGAGCAAAAAAGTTAAAAACACCACAATTTTATTTTTATTCCCTAAAAAGAATAAAGGCCCTATATCTCCAAGTGCTCCAAATGTCACAAGAAAACCAAGTTCAAAGGCATTAGCAATTGTACATTCCCCTATTATGTTGTAAAAGATGCAGTGTGAAAAATCCTTTAAGATAATCTTCTCCGAATCATTAATTCTCTTCCATTTACATGAGAAAAGAAACACCAGATCTTTTTATGCAGTTTGTCACAAAAATCACAGCCCGGGGTACTTCTCACTAAACATTGAGTTCTTACAACCTGGTCTTTTCCCAGCTGTTTTGAAGGACAGATCCTTACTTCAGGATTATCCCATTCACATCACTAGATAAAATAATCCTCCCTCACTCCAGAAGTCATAACAGCTGCATCTTAATTGGAAAGAAAAACCAATAAGGACCAGAACCAACAACTGTTACTGCAAACTAGTGGCTCTGAATGCCAAGCAGCTGCCTTTCTGCCAGAAAACAATACATGACTTGTAAAAGTAAGGTGCTTGAAAACAAATCAAATACCAAAACTAAACCACTGCCAACAAGGACATTGTATCTTAGTGATAAAAATGCATGAGACACCAGCCAATTTCAAGCTGCAATCATTTGAGCATAATCCTTACATGTAAGACATCATTTATAGGAAATAATTTGAAATAGCAACCGTAGAACTTATGACTTAATAGATGGAATGCCAACCCCTAAAATGGTTCAGACACCTGGCTGTTTTTATAGTATTTAAACTGCTGGAGTGGTGCAAAAATTAAAGTTATTTTTATTGATGACCAAGCTGAGAATGTAGCTGTGTTTTGAGGCTGGAGAGCACTGGTGGATCACCATCATCAAACCTCCCATTTTATGCCTCTTTGCTGCACAACTGACTGTCTTCCTTACAACACCAAAATTTTACTAGAAAATTTTGCTGCTTGTCAGAAGAATATTTAAAATACAGCATCTTTTCTTGTCAAGAGCAACATTTATGTACATGCAAAAAAATGAAATTGCTGTGACAGTGTGAAAGAGTTGTGAATTTGCAAGGGGAGCACAGTACAAGACTGGGTGCTTCTCCATCACCTTGGCTGTGACATATGGAAGAAAGGAGACTTAAAAGCACTGTACTCCTCACTCCCCCTCTCTTCTACCTGCTGCAAGAACAGTCCATAGATAAGGGAAAAAATCCCGTTTTGAAGTCTTTTGCAGTTGCTTAGCAACCACGACCAAACCTCAAGAGATTTCAGTCAATGGACTAGCACACACACCTCTCAACATGCCAACAGGAACATGAGGAACACACCAGCTCAGCCCCAGGATGGCCTCAGCCCCAACAGCAGCATATCCCTCCTCATCCTGGACACCTGCTTGCAGCTGCTGCTTTCTTACCTATTCCAAACCCCCCAGAACTACAGCGAGGCACAGCAAAGCACCCATGTGCTGGTGATGAGATTATTTTTAATTGCCAAGGTGGCAGCTACACCCTTTCCTCAGTAACCACACACATACAAACCACGACTGCCTTACCAAGCAATTGAGATTGAAAAGTTGTCCTTGAACTTGCCCTCCTGTGGCAGAGACCAGGTTTTTTCCCAAGCCATGCAAGGACCATTACAGGCAATTCCCACACATGTTATCAGTTTCGGTGGGAAGCAGTGGCCAAACTGCACAAAACCTTTGGCCTCTGTGATGACACACCATTGACATGCCAAATGTTTCTATATTTTAAAACTTTATATATATATGTACCCACATAAATGTGTGTGTGTGCATGTGCATACAGATTTTGATGTAGAACAAGATTTTTTCCAGCACACTTCTGTAAACTGCCATACAAAAATTTTGAAAAGCTGATACAAGGGAGCTATGCTTGGAAAGAACCCCTTCTTTTTTTACAGATGCTTCACTCCACAGAAGAGTACATATGGAGGGGGGAAACAAACCCACACCACACTGCTGTGCAACAAGTTTGAAGTTATCAGTATAGAAAATGCTGCTGACTAAAAGTAAAAATTTATGCTGGAAATTAGACCATTTGTAACAAGTACAGGAGTTAGGTTCAGAAACAGCTTTCCAAGCTCAGCAACACAGCCAACAAACTGCAGCCACATAAAAGCCATGCAGCCTGTCCTTTCCACAGCTGGCAGATGAGAAGGACCACCTCCACCACCCAAGCTGGTTGGAGAAGCCATAGCCACACCTTCCCATTTCTCTTCACCAATGGCAATGGCACTGTGGTAACAGGACTGGTTTAGCCCAGCCAAGGGGATTTCACCCTGGAGGTGAGCTGTCCCGGGGTGAGGGGATACAGGAACCATTCAGGAATCCCTGCCTGTTCCAGTTTCCCCCACTGCAGTCCAGGCCAGAGGTGGGAACTGCCCAGCCCCAGTGGTTTTGTGCATTTTCTATGATCCTTATTGACAATTGTGAACTCTCACATGTTACCTTTAGACTGAAATAACTTCAACAAGATGTTGCCCCTGGGGTGAACCCAGAAGAAATAGGCCACCATATTTCTAAGACACAGAAAGGTTCAGAGTTAATTTGAATTTCAAGGTGCATCTTGTTTCCTGTACTTACTTCCGTCCTTAGAACAGGAAATTCCTTCATTTTAGTCTGTTCTCTCCTTCCTTTAAATGAGTACCCAGTACTTTCTCAAAAATTATCTGCCCTAAGTTATCAGAGAGATATTTTTAGTTAGGAAAGTGTGGTGATACCAAGTGGACCTCTATGATGGTATTTCACAAATGACTCACTTAGTACTTCCATGGGACCTGTTAAATTCTCTACGCTTGGAATTCTTGGTATAACAAAAATAAATAATACTTTCTTAATTCTTAAGAAAGGTACTGTTCGCAAATCTCTCCTAAATATCTAGTAGCAGCTAATGTTCAGAAGCTTTTTGCTTTCTTTCAACAGTATCCCAGTGATTTTAATAGCCCTGCATTCCCAAGTATTTTTTTATGTGAACACTGGAAACAGAGGTAAAGGTCTCAATAAATAGGTTTGGTTGTGGGTTCTTTGGTGGTGAGTGGTTTTTTCTTCCTTTGGTTGTTGCTCTTTTTTTGTAAACAGAGTGACCTCACAGTAGCATTGCCAACTGCCTTCACTGGGAGCGAGCGCATGCAGCAGTTTTGAACAATCTGGCAAACAAAACTGGCCTTAAGACTTTCAGACATATGTTAAAAAAAACCCTTACCAAACCTGAAAGACAACAAAACCCCCTTTGGCTTTCCAAAATGGTTTTAAACAGAGCTACTTAATTAATGCTTGGAACCATGACATGGGTTGGACAGTGTCACTCCAGTTTTGTACATGAAGAAAAGCACTCAGCCAATGGAAGAGAAGTGCAATAATTATTGTAATTCCTGGCTCCTGACGGTAGATTGTATCCCCTCTGCCAGGTCGCAATGCAACACTGAAGTCTTCCAAAATGACATGGCTCCCTTTGCTCCCACAGCCACCCGACCTGCACAAATCATGTAACAAAGCTCCCGAAAACACACTCTGAATTTGTTTTGAACCTTCCATACCAAATATTTCCATAACGTGTTGTATTTAATTTTATTATTCTTTAAGATGTCCTTTATCTTACATTAACATTATACTTTATCTTCCTTCCCAGGACACTTTGCTTTTGTAACTGATGGTATTTCTCATTGCAGACAAATCCATTCATCTAGAAATGCCACTAGACTAGACTTGTTCTCTGTAATCAGTGACACCACAGCAAGTTTCTATTGCATTACAAGCCTTTGCCTATCATCTGCACAGAAAAGTCTTCCCAGATGATATGATTCTGCAGATGCACTATAACAAGCACAAACACAGGTCCTTCCAAAAAAATCTTTTTCATTCTAAGGTCTTAATTGAAATGTTACCAATACTAATTTTGCAAGATTGCCTGGTAATATGAGGTAAATTAAAAGAAGACCGTAACACAGTGGAGTACACTGAATTTATTTAAATAATATTAGCTCTTCCCAGGTGGAAAGGATGTAAAACAAAGCACAAAGATTACTGTTTGAAAGTGCAACAATGAGGTGACTTAGGATGGCATTATGAAGACAAGAAACCAAAAATTTTGGTAATAAATGGAAGATGACAGATAATGCTAGGATATCTTACCAAGAGTTTCAATACTGGGTACAACAGAGAAGAAGGAACCAACAAAAGATGTAAAGATAGATGATATGATCAAAGCCACAGGCTTGGGAAATGCTCTTTCAAGCAACATTCAGAATTGATGTAAGTGGGACAAGGCTGCTTTCATCCAGGCTAGAAAAGTGACAACACAGTACTTCAGTAGTAGGATGAGACACACGGGTGGCAGATTTCACAGCATGGGCAGATAGAGAAGCCTGCATCTCAGACATGCTACACTGGAAAAATCTTCAAGATATGGGCTTCCCCAGCTTGTGAGGATCTTGGAAGAAATAAAATAGGGGCAGGAAAGACTGGTCAGTTTTTATTCCACTGTTTTGGTATATGGTGATGACTGCTTTTGTTTACCTCTCCATTTTCATTATTATTATTATAATTATTATAAAAGATAACAGGTTGAAGACAGGAAGAAAAAATATTTTCTGATTCAAGTGGATTGCAGAGTTTTTACCTTATGGAGAAATTACAAAAGCAGTGTAAGTGCTACTTTGTCTGGAAAGATCATCATAAAGGCTCATTAAGGTGTAAGGCTCTCAGTAGACTAACTCGACAGAAACTGCATTTGCTACACAAGATAAGTGACCTTTATTGATAGGAAATATTGGGACACTTCAGGGGTTTAAAAGGCTCTGAAAGCAAATTAAAGATTCCAGCTGAGCAGAGGACAACTTAGAAGAGAGATTAATGCTAACCCTGTTTTTATGTACTTTAAAATTATACAGACAAACACCACATCTATACAGAAATAAAACTTTTAATCTAACTATAGCAAAGGCAACACAAGCTTTCAAAACTTATGCAGACTATTTAAGGACTTAAGTTTCAAGGGAGAGTACATTTAAGGAAGTACAAGTCACCTCAGATGACAGCTCATATGAAATAGGGAAATCCCCCTGGATTCCAAAACTATGCTAAAATCATGCTAGATACAATGGGGATTGAAACAGAATTACACTTATTATGGTTTTTCGCTTTGAGAAGGAAAAACGCAATTACTTTTTTGGAGGCTGCATCAGTTCTGCATTCATAACTGGGCCACCTGACTTCTCCCACAAGTGTAAAAAATTGAAATAAACCAGTAGTAAAAAAACATCCACCTGTTTCTTAGTCTTAGTAATTATTTTCCAAATGCAATAAACAACTTCATTTTGAAGACAAAACTCAAATGGAGTCCCCAAAACATAACCATATCTGGGTTTTTCTCCTCTCTACAAAAGCACTCAGAGCTTCTAGTTTTTTCCACAGCAGAGCAAAGGCACTGATGCAGCAGTGCAAGGTACAGAGTCATGTCTTGGTTGGTACCTCTGGCTGAAAGAAACCAAACATTGCAATGATCTCAAGCTATTGCAATGATCTCAAGAAGCCACACCTCTGTCACAGTGCTCTGCACAAAAGCACCCGGTGCAAGTCTACCTTTGTGGAACTTGCAAACGTTTCATCACCACTGGGCTTGGTGTGACAGGATCCTCCAACTGGCAGGCTTCAGGAACAAAACATGCTAAAAAAGGAGCTCATCAAACACTTTCACACTTAATGAAAACTCCTTTCCAGCTGTGAGGAGAAGCAGGAAACTCACACTCTGGTACATGTTGAAGTTCCTAAAGAAACCCAGTAAACACCAAGTAAACTCTTCCTTGGAGAACACCATGTCAACAGCTCATCCCAGCAGCTGAACAGGAACTTCTTCTGACAATTCCTTTATCTTCTGACAATTCCACAGTCTCTTCCCTGTGGTTTTTGGAAGGGCAGAAGCATGTAAGAAAGCAATGGTCACACTGGTGACAGCCTGTGCTCACTCACTGAGGGCAGCACCAGGCCAACCTCTGACTTGCAGGGCAGCTTCAATTACAGGCAGGTCCCACTTTTACTGAAGAAAGTCACATCAAACATTTGAACATTTCCAGATATATCATGAAAAGGAAACGAAAAGCAAGTGTCACACTTTAAAAGATGAACAGGACTTTTCCTTCTTGCTTCAGATGGCCTAACAGTCCTTGAAATTGAAAATCACAGGTAACACAAGCATTAAAGACTTAGGAAAAAAAGGGGCTGGTGAACAAAGAGAGGAAGGGATGATTAAAAACATACAGGCAAACAGATAAAGAAGAGCAGGGAATGGAGACTGAAGCTATCAGTGCAAACCCATTCATTCTTCCTGCATGTTTGTGATACCTGACAAGACAACCTCACTACCAGTGGATACCTCTAAGACAACTCATTGACCCAAGAAAGTAATCCATCCAAGTGTAAAAGGCATGACTGCTAAACTAAAATGAATGATACAGTTCATAAGGATTAACGGGTTTATCAGATTAACTTTTGAAAATTCAACAGCAAAAAAAAGGTTCTGAACTTCCTAGTGGGTGTGATTGAAGCTGGTGAAGCTTGCATGGAACTAAGCAAGCTCTCAGAACCAGAAATTGGTTTCTTTCATCTTCAAAACAGATTTTATTATTACTATTGTTATTTTTGCAAGTACATTCCTAAGAAGTTATTTCAAAACCTGTGAACAAGCAGGAAAAACTAAACCCCACACCATTTTTGACTATGAAGCATCAGAAGAGAGAACATGGCATCTACTTAAACAAATAAAAATACAAATGCTTATGGGAACAAAAACGTTTTTTTCAACTTTTTATATAAAAACCTCAAGTCTGAATGCTCTGTCACATATCTTGGACAAGATATAAACAAAGAATCTCTTCAAACCCAAACAATATAACACTAATGATGGTCATCATTTAAACAAGGGGAAATAACACAGCTGAAATAAATAAATAAACATAGAAAAAGGGGAAAGAAAGTGTGTTAATGATACAAGGCAAGATTCATGGCAGGATGAAGAACTGTACAAGTGTCACCTTTTCCCACAAAAAATCCAATTCATGCTACAAAGGATGCTCACAGACAGGATCACCTCATGCTTCATTTCTATATGCCAAGAGACTACATATAATTTTAGCAGTCAGCCTTGTCCAGCTTTCTAGTTTTCAAGTACATCCTCAGACAGACAGACACAGCTGTGTGCTGCAGAAATAGAGCTGAATACCAGAAAGCCATAATTATGCGCATGTAGGACTCCAAAAAGTATTTGTATAAATCCAAAGTATTGAGTACTCCATATAGCTACATAAACTCAGGCCAGCTTTTATGTGTTTACTGCTTAATTTGGATCTACCTTTTTGAGAAAGAGGAGTCTAGCTGAGGGTGAACCTCCCTCTTCTGACCCAGAGCCTTTTGTTCTCTGCTTTCTCTTCTCCAGATCTCCTCCTGGATGATTTGTGCCCACTTACACACAATGTACACCGGAGCAGAGATGCAATTATGTATAAGTAGTACCCAATAGAAATCATCTAATAAAAATAAAGCATTCTTTAAAGCAATTTTATCCAGCTTTTTTTTACTATACAGACATAGCATATTTATGGGGAAGGGAAAAAGCCTCTCAATGGCTGCATAAAGCTTGTGTGGCCTGTATGAAATAGCATTAGGATATTTAAAAGAATAGATATATAAACATTCTACTCCTCCCTTTTCCATCTTGTTTTCCATATTCTCCAGCTTGTCCTAGTTTTCAAGTATTTTTACACAGGACACAGAAATAGGTAGGTGTTTACCATATCTATACATGTGTACATTCATGTCTAGGATATACCCAGGTATAAAATGTTATACTATTTGGATAGCAGAACAAATACATAAAAAACTAACTTGCCTGGAGTTGCAAGGCCTGCTTGTCTGCTGTTTGGAGACTTCTAGTAAAAGAATCACAAAACAGATGAGGATGGAAGGCACCTCTGGAGCCTGTCTAGTCCAAGCTCTTGCTGACAGCAGGGCCACCTAGAGCAGGTTGCCCAGGACCACATCTCAGTTGGGTTCTGAAAATCTCCAAAGATAAAGACTGCAAAACCTCTCAGGGCAACCTGTGCCAGTGTTTGACCATCCTCAGAATAAAAGTGTTTGCTTACATTTAAATGGAACTGCCTGTATTTCAGTTTGTGCCTGTTACCTCCTGTCCTATCATGGGAAACCACTGAGAAGAGCCTTGTTCCATGTTCTTTACTCCACCCAATCAGGTATTTATATACACTGATAATTCCATAACCAATTTTAGTGAAAAGCAGGGAAAAAAAAAAAAAAAAAAGCTCTGTATAGAACCCTAAGTATCCTAACGCTTCCAGGACTGTGTTCCACAAAGCCAGAAGTAAGAGTGGTTATAAAAAATGAATGGTAATTCAACACCAGATGGATTTAGCATCCATAACATCTTCTAAGAATGGATGTGTTTTTAGAGTTAGTTGCAGACATGCTTTTGTTACAAATTTAGGCTTCAGTACTTCCTGGTGAAATAAAATATGAAAGTGTAAGTTATTTTCTAGCATAAGGAAAGAGAAAATACTTTGAAAAACTCTGTCTCTTTAGAGAGCTCAAAATCAGAGTTGATAGTAAAGAAGCATCCCAGTTTTTCTACACATACCATACAGAAAAACAGTCCTCAAGTCACACTACAGATGAAGAACCCAAATCCTGTATATTTTAGCACAGGATCGAAGCAGAATCTGCTTGGCTGTTATTCTGTGAGGATTTAATGAAGGCAGTCTGCAAAACCTCCTCCCAGTGGACAGCCTGTGGCAGGATCCTTTAGGCACCCAGTGCAGCAAATGTGCCAAGTGCCAGCAAAAGAAGAAGAACAAAATAAATGTGACTTTAAGGCAGCTAAGTACACACACATCTTGGAGCCCTGCAGGCACCAGTGAAGCTGTCAGAATTCAGGTCAGTAACGTGCCACAACTGTCTGAGACACCTTAAAAGAGCAGGAGGAGCAAAAGCAGCTCCTTGGGTCAAACTCTTACAGACCCATGGCTGGGGTGGTACCTGCAGGAAGGCATGATGGAAAGGAGCCCTGTTTGCAGAAAATGGTCAGCAAAGCTCATAAATCACTTGAGAAAGGCCTGATCTAGAGATGACAGGAAGATGAACAGAGATGCTTGCTTTCAGTAAAGAGGTAACTGGCTGAGAGAAAAAAAGCAGATATGTCAGACTTGAAAAGGTCAGGGGTACAATTTGTATTTGTCAGAATGAGCTTTCTAAGCAAAAGCCAAGGACATCTTGCTTCAACAAATAAATACATAATAACTAGAAATATCAAGCACCTTTGGTAAGAGAACTTACATTCTTCACCTGTGTGCTGTTCTTTGGCACCTCTGCATAAACGATTTTTTTGATATTGCTGTGGTTTAACTCCAGTCAGCAGCCAAACCCTGTGAGCAGCTGCTTGCTCACTCACCCACCAGCAGGATAAGGGAGAGAATTGGAAGGGTAAAAGCTGGAAAACTCATGGGTTGAGATAAGGACAGTTTAAAAGAGAAAACAAAACAAAGAATTACTTTGCTGCTTCCCATGGGCAGGCAGGTGTTCAGGCATCTCCAGAAGAGCAGGGTCCCATCATGTGTAATGGTGAATTGGGAAAACAAACCCATCACTCCAAATGTGGCCCCTTCTTCCCCCCATCTGATACACTGAGCATGATGCCATATCATCTAGAATACCCCTTTGGTCAGTTGGGGTCACCTGTCCTGGCTGTGTCTCCTCCCACCCTCCCATGCACCCCCAGCATCCTCACCAGCACGGCAGCATGACAAGCAGAAAAGGCCTTGGCTCTGTGCAAACCCTGCTCAGCAATAACAAAAACATCTCTGCATTTTCAACCCTGTGTTCTGCACAAATCCAAACCATAGCTCCATACCAGCCACTGTGAAGAAAATTAACTACTCCAGCTGAAACCAGCACAGATGTCCACCTCCCAGAAAGGGAGAGGTGGCTGCAAAGATATCAGAGAACACAAGGTTGAGTGGCAGGTAGAAACTGAAGGGCAGAGAGGGATTGGAGAAAGCAGAGAAAAAAGAAGAGTTGATTTAAGTGGGAAAATGGAGCAGACAAATTTAGAAAGGCGGCAGCAACAAAGAGAGGAGAACTGTGGTGAAGAGAAACAAGAAGTAGCAAAACACTGGAGGACAATGACACCATCCTATTTTGAGGTCCTCTTCTGCTGCACCCTCCATGCTACCTGTCTTTCACAGAAAATTTACAGCAATTGCACTGCCTCTGCCAGGCTTTACCCAGACCCTGGAGAGATAGGGGCCAAAATAGCAAGTTCTACACTCCACAATAAGCTAGAGGAAAATAGGGGACACCACTTGAGACAGAATCATGGATTATAGTAGAGTTGATGTAACAGTAATGGAAGAGGAAGGGATATAATTTATCACGTCCCTCATACATCTTCTGACTAGACTGCTGTTGTAATGTCACAGTAGAAATACAAAGCTGCACACTCATTTCCAGATGACTGCAATGCCCAAAATACCCAGTGACAATTATGACATTGAGACAGAAGGAAATCATCCTTACCCGGGGAAGTTTGTACTGTAAGCGCTTATATAGACAGGAATAGTTACACTGATCTTATATTTTTCACTCTTTGTAAAGACATTTGCAGTGTTGGTTTATAATCCTAAAGCACAGACTGTTCAGTCTACCTTGCAACTCCACAGTTTGTGGTCACATAAAAGATAATTCATTTTTATTGCCTCTGTTTCTCCCTTCCACACCAGCCTTTTTCTGCCTAGATTATACAGGCAGGAAACATTTTGGCACAGGCACTGTATCATATTATGCTTTTGTATTATAGGCCAACACACCACACTGTATTAACATCTCTCCTTCTGCAACATTATATACAAAACCAGTACCCAGACCTTAAAAAACCCAATTATAACCATGGACTCTAAAGGACCCTAAATAGATGAAAAAGCCAAATATTCACAAACTTGTGAAAATGTACATAGAACTGCAAATCTAGCCATTCACACTTCTCTCCAGCTAAACAGCACTAATAACCCATACAAGTCCTATGACACACTGCATTACTTTGCTACAGAATTGATTCCTCAAATGCCCTAACCACGAATTAGAACAACCTTTGGCTTAGCCTACCCACTTTCACAATGCCAAGCTCTCTTAAAAGAAAGGCATAATTTAATACTCTTCTTTGCCATTAACTGGAGCTTTTGTACTACACACATTCAGGTAGGCATGGTTGACACAGTAAAATTATTCTACAATACCCAACAGATAAGCAGCCAAATAAGCAGATGGCCATAGGATCATCATCAATGTATAAATATTATTTCACTTAATAAACCAATATAATACAGAAGCATGCGACAGCTGCATGACAGGGCACAAACCCAAATAACATCGGTTATGGAATGGACAATTAATGTTTAAAAATGGCATACAAAGTGAGGATCTGGGTTGGAAGCTCCAGGTGCTTCATGGAAAGATGCAGCAAGTATTTGTGTCTACAGGTGGCTGAAGCACATCCATGAAAGACAACGTGAAATTAAGACAGGAATCTCATTACCAGGATTATGCAGACAATAGCATCTAGGATTACTATTTGCTGGTTGTATTCTACATTTAATCTACCAAGTCACACTTAATACTGCAGGTAATACATTAAAGAACAATTAAAATTAATCATAACAGGAGATTAAGTATAAAAAAAAATTAATATCCACTTCGTTTTTAATTCACCATCTACTGTGACAACTGCAAGAAACAGCCACTTTCACTCCCCGCTCTATAAAACATAACCCTACTCTCAACAGTGCAAATGTTTGACACTTAGCTGCCAAAGATAGACATATTTAATCCATCCAGTTTCTAAATCCACATGGTTGGTCCCCAGGATAACTCGTGCCAGGTGAGCAGAGCCCTGCAGGAGGGGAAGGCAGGGCAGGGCAGATATTCCCTGCCACTGGCTCTCCTGCACCCAGTCCCAGGGCATGGGAGGACACATGTCCCTGAACTGGAGCAACAGCTGTCTGCATCCAGAGAACATGGTCACATTTTGGACCCCGTTAAATAGTGCTGCTGCACCAGTGTGGAAAGAGTGTCACAACAATAAGGCCTTCCCAAGTTGATGCACACTGTGCTGAGCCCACAGAGGGAATCTCCACCAAGAGGGCTCATCCTGCACCATCACACCACCCAGCCCAAAAGTCTTCAGATTTGAAGAATAAAATGACCTTCACTCAACAAAACACAGAAAACAGGCTATTGATTTCCCCTTAACTCTCAAAGTGCCATAATAAGCATTTATAGATGGGCTATTAAATGTCTTGACCATTTAAGCAGACAGTCATTTCATCAGCAAAGTAATAACTGGAGTTGGTTCCAAAAACAGTGGAAAAGCAAAAAGAAGTTTTAGGGCACAATGTCACTTTTCAATTCTATTATAAACATTTACACATATATGACTTGCTGCTACTCGACTTAAGAACTGTAAGGCATGTAAGTACAAATCCTGCAAAATAAACACCATGGTAATACTTTAAATCCCCACAACTTTTTCTGGAGTATCTCTTTCATTGCTAACAGGCTACAAAAAAATGCATTAACCTTAAGTATCATCTTTCCCCTTTAGACTTGGTATGGGTTTAAGTAATGCAAAATTCACTTATATGCATAGCAGTAAAAAGACATAATATCTTAATAGGGAAGAGCTAGTGCAGCACTGTTTATTACAGCTGCTGAGTTTACTGCATATATCCCATCTCCAGCCAGCAGCCCAACCGAGTGTTTCCAATACAACTCTTCCAGGAGTATTTCTACTGGATTATGATGAAAATATTGGTATGACATTGAAAGACTTTTCTACACAAGCATATATTACAGTTACATGGTAGAAAAAATATGTATATTTACACATACTTACATAGACATATAAATAAAACACCCAATATCTTGATTTTCACAACATACTTTTGTGCCTTTGCCATACATATATATATACACATACATACTGTATTCCTGTTGGGAAAGAAAAGTTTCTTTTTCACATAACAAAGGACTTGGAGATTTAACTACAAGGCAACCCATCAGAAATGAGAATGGTTCACAGAGGCACATAAATATGCTATGCATACATCTCCTAACAAAAGACTAATTAAGAACTTTTACATCAAGAAACTCACTGACAAAGCTTGAATATGAAATCTCAGTGATAATAATCTGAAGTATGTTACATTTCCAGGAGCATTACACTGGTTATAGTTAAAATATGCTTATAGAAACAGGGATGGCAACTTTTTAGAGAGTAATCCACACAAACAGTTGCTTCAATTTGTTTTCTTAGTTTACCTAGAAGAAAAATGAGGTTGCAACAAAATGAAGCAATAATGAAGTAGCATACTCCTTGCTGTTAGGATACTGCAAAGTTAAATTACACTGTCACTAGTTCTAGTTCACTACTGTCACGTTTTCTTGTGATGCTTACATAGCTCATCACAGTTCTGTCTAGAGGCAGAGACAGCCACACCTGAATAGCTCCAGCTATAGGTGCAGCTTTTCAGTTCCAGTGGCTGGTGGTATCCACCACCAAAAACATGATAACTTTTACTGCATTTTTCCAGACATGCTTTATGTTACTTACAAATAAGGACAGCCTAATACATGGAGTAGAAAATAGCAGCCTCTCCTCTCTTGAAATCTCAGTCTAGATATGGTAAACATGTAATTCAGCTGAGACTGTTGCCTTCTACATTTCATTAACATTGATTTTAGCTGCTCCTTCATGGGATGCTGTTGCAAAGGTTATAAAAACATAAATTAGTTAAGGTGAGCCCCAGTTAAAAAAGGCAGAAGGTATAAATCAGCTTAGAGCATCTTTAAAACACTTTTGGTTGGTAACTTGGGGCAATGAGGGAATATGAAACAGCTCAAGAACAACATGCCTTCACATCCTGAGTCCTCCCTGTCCAGGCTAAACTGTTACAATGCAAAAATGCCATTTTCCAAGTCTACCTAAAAGAAAACAACTTTCAAAACCAACTCTTGGAACACGGAAAAAAAACTTGCTGTTGACTAAAATAGATACCAAGTTAACTGTTTTAGTCAACAGCAAAACTTCAAACAAACTGTTATGTACCAGCTGTGATTAAACCTCCCAAATACTCTTCTGTTTGAATATACTGTTACAAATAATAAAGCATGTGTCTTTGTTGTACCTACTGCCGTAGAAAGTTAGTAACTGAAAAAATGCTCACATTTAAGGGTATCTACTCAGAAGGTAACACAGTTTCACACCACACCCTTTAAAAGGGAGCAACCTAAATTTTGCTTTGGCTTATACAGTAGGAAAAACCTCTTCAAGGATAAGTGCAGAGGGAAGAATGAAGACTAATACCAAAATAGCTCCTGTTCCTAACACCTTTCTGATCCTGGCTGAGACAATCTACTCGTACCTCGGACGCATGGTGGCAGCCAGCCAGCCAGATGACTGGTGACTTAATATACAAGTTCATGTGGGCTCTGGAGTCTGACACAGACAAGGACATTAACTCCGAAGTCTCACCAGTCAGCCTTAATATTCAAAACTCATCAAATGAGTCATGACTACATTATGAGACTTTTTTTAATACTTTATATTTGCTTCCTTTTGTTCTGAACAGCTTTCACTGTAGCATGTTCTCATTAAATATGCATGCTTTTTATAGAAAAAGTTGTGATCAATTGGTGCGTAGGTCAAGTATGAAAAGAACTTAAATGAGTATGACGCTCTGATAAATACTGTAATAGTCTCAGAATCACAGATTAAAAGATTGGCATATATATATATCTTGTTTCTTTCTACTGCTGAAGGCAGTTCTCACAGTAAACAAGGCTTTGGGCCAAAATTCAGCCTTTGCGAACAATAAATACATATAAAATACATGTATGTGCAAGCAAAGGATATATTGAAATCCACCACATTGAATAGCTTTAGTTTCATTTTGAAAGCCACTTAAAATAAAACCCAGTAGATGAAACAAAGAATCCACCCAAACATGAAGGCTCCAGCATCTTTGTTGAAAGAACAATAGCATATTACTCCTCATCCCTCTACCTTGTTGCAAGAGAACCATCAAGATAGTTATTGCTGTGATCATATTAAAGAATACTTCACAAAATTATTTTTTTAATTAATCACCATTTACAGATTTATCTTCATATGCTAATAGTTACAAATGCTCTAATTCAATTGCACGGCAGAAAACATTCCAATAAAGGAAAATATTTCCATTAGCATAACAAAAGGCAACCAGTAAAATCACTTCCATGCACAGGCTCAAAATTTCAAATGAAAGCAATATTCTCATATAAATGCACTCTATTTTTGAACTAAACCGACTCTAATGATATGTTTTGCAATCTGATGGCTCTCCCACCGGACTATACATGATATTAATGAAAGCAAGATCAAATTAAACAGATGACATGATTAACAGTATTCATTTCATGCATGACTATTTTACCGGAGAGATAAAGACCTGAAAGTAATTACCACCAAGTAAAACTCCTTCACTGACCTCTCCGCTCCCAGCTAGCAGTCCTTAAGTACTGATGCTTTGCAACAAAGACCAGTGCCTTTCATCTGTGGGCTTCCTTTTACGCTACAAGCTGAGCACCTCTCCCGTTGCATGCACGCAGTACCTCTGTATCTATGTCTGTAATGCAGCATAAAGATTACTGGGGAAACCTATCAAACCGGCAGGCAGCAACCCCGGCCGCCAATAAGCAGGAGGCACATGCAGAATCCAGCACATGCTCGCTGAGGCTCGCAGGCTGGCACCGCTGCTGAGCAGCCTGCTAATCTAATTATAGCCCTTCGCCGAGCACAGGGCTGCTGAGGCACCGCGCGGAAACAGAGCCCAGCACATCACACCTTGCAGCCCACAGCACCAACATTTGGGACTGCTGTTTGTCTGGGTGCGCCAGGATAAAATTCCTGTCTGGGTTTCTTTGTGATTGTTGTTCTTCTGAGTGATTCACCTATGAGGGGGTTTGTCTCCATCTCTGAAAACAAGGATATATTTAGGTGTGCCCTTTGAGAAGCTGACCACTTGCAGTTTGCTGGGTCTATTCAAGGAGATAATAAAATGCAGCGGTTTATTCTGCCAGTAGGAATTCTTGTTCTGAATACACACATTGCCAGCACCACACACAGCAGATCTGGGATCAGGTTTTGTACACTACTGCACAGTCTACAATGTGGACCTCAGACCAGCAAGGCACCACATGCATGCTTTAAGTGCACAGTAGCCCTACAGAAGTCAACAGGACCCCCTCTGTCCTTTACATTTATCCGTGGGCAGAAACCCAGATGATCAGAGGGCTTCTGTGTGCATTGGCACATAAAGTCCTAACTAAGCTTTCACGAGGTTAGGGAGCAAATGCCAAGGAAATTTCTGCCATTAAGCAAAACAACTTAAGTTGTTTCGAAAATACTTACCATGAGCAAAGACTACTTATATGTATGGGGAACTAACACAGCTAAGTCCTACATGCTTACTTATGCTTATTTTATAAATAAGTCCACAAAACAAAGGAATGTTATGATCATTGTGTATTTGAAAGATGCTGAGAGCTTCTACAATATCAGGTAAATAATTATGAAAAAAAGATCCAGACGCTTGTTTAGTCTTCCTTGGTAGTACATTTCAATTAATCCTCACTCTATTTAACACAAACAGAAAAACACTCTTCAGATGTTTCCTGTTCCCACATGGTTCATATAATCACCTAAGCTCTACACTGACCAAAAGGTTTCCAAACATCAGTGACAAGATGGAAGTACACAACCTGACTATCAGAAGTGCCAGTTGTGGTGCCAGCTGCCTCTTGTGAGATATACTACATTTTTCATAACTGGTATTATAAAAATATCACAATGCTACAGCATTATGCACATACAAACTACAATGCATTTTTAAGATGTTTCGCTAAGTTACACATAAACCATATCCATAAACATTACACTAGCAAGATCCTGAACACCACTGCAATAGTGAGTTCCACTGTGCCCACACTGGCATTTTTCCTAATTCTTTATTCTTATTACCAGCACCATACAGTATCCAGGCACAGTCCAAGAGCATGATATTAAAGGCTGTCTATAAACGTTTTTACCTATTGTACTTACTTCAGTACAAAAATTATATTTGCTACTATATAAAATTTTACTAATGGAACAAGACCTCAATGTGGTAACAGTGCAAGACCATATTTACTAGTGATGCCTGATGGGTTTTTTGTATTTTTTTATTTTACTTTTATACTCTCTTTATATCCTTTATATATAACCTTTTACCCTTCCCCGTTCCTGCTTTTTTCACTCCCTGTATCTTAACCCTACATTCTATCACCCTAGTACCCCTTGCCCTGCTCAGAATCCTTAGGGGAAGACGAAACATCCCCACAATCTCAAAAGCATGACGCACAACCTTGAACAGAGCCCCCATCACTGAGACATGTTTTTTGTAAACTAAGTAGCAATCTTTTGGGGAGAGAGGCAATTTTAAAAAGGGAGCAGTTACTTCATTTACTAAACTTCTTATTGGAGACTTTTAGATAGGTATTCTAATCTAAGCTGTCCATAAATTGTATATGGGAGCTTTGGGCGGGGGGCTTTTTGGCTGGCCTTTAGAGCTAGCTTGTTCGTCGGTGTGCATCTGGGATCCTATTAAACCAAGGTAAAACCCCTATCCCATACTGTGTGTCTGCGTCTAAAATTTTTCCTAGCAATTTAAGGCATCACTAGCAATATGTAAATAGCTATGCCACAGCTTTCTTAATCTGCCAGTGAAAATTGCTCATAAAGAGCTGCTCGGTGCTAGAAGTAGATGTCACCTCTGTAAGAATAATATTCTCAAAGCTACATATGGCTAAAAATAAAAAACAAATGCAGGAATAGTGACATTTTGCTCCTTGATTCAATGTTCAGTCAACACTAAGTTTTGTGTTGCAATAAAAGAAGGAAGCTGTTTCATTAAGTCTTTCTTTTTAGGTTACATCATCTAAGGAGCTCATCAATTTTTATCAGCTGTGTTTCTTTAAAATATTGTGGAATATTCCAAGTTTCTCAGCTATACTGTTTGAAACCAGGAAACTATGTATTTATTGACAAAAGGCAGGAGAGGCAGTTATACAGGGGTTAAACACTTGATTGTGTGAAAAAGATGCACAGTCATTTGATGATCAGATCCACAATGTTATGCTAGCAACATTTAGCCAAAGGTAACAACAGGGGAATAAGACCAATAAAAGTCTTTACCCTAGTCCTCTGATCCAGCCATTGGGAATGCTCACATTTGCTAAGCAAAAGAAAAGGCGCACAAACACAAACAAAAAAATAAAATCAAACACCCTTAAATAATTCTTTTCATCTAATCCCCACTCACAAACCATCTAGGCATGTATGACATGTGAAAAAATGACCAAGAAAACTGAAACAGGAATTAACCAGGCTTCAGCTGCTACAGGACTTTTAGTGTTGGCTCCCTCCCATGCAAGCTGCTAAGCCTACATGTGCCCCCTCTGCCCAGCAGCTCCCCCAGCCCTCGCTGCTTCACCCTGTTCAGTTCCAGCACAGCTCCCCGGCAGCCAGCCTCCTGCCTCCTCCCACAGAGCTGCTGGCTCCAAGGGCATGCTCAGCCCACATCCCCAGAAGGGCTGCCCTGGCAGCAGACTCTCAACATACCATTGCAGCAGGGTGTTTATTCTAGGAGTTGCTTTCTTTTCTAAAACATCATGGTAGCAGCTGTAGTTGAAGGACCCATAAACAGCTGCAAAGGTGAATTTCAAGAAACAGCTATTTATCTCTGCAACATAATCAATACTCACTAAACCCCTGTGCTTAGCTTAGCAGGTCAGCCAGAACAGTGCCAATGTCTATCTCAATTTTTACACTCGCTTTCAAGCATTGTGACAATATGCTGGGTCAGGAAGAATTGGGGAGCTGCACAGCAGGGCTAATGTTTGGAGCCAATGGTCATTCACAAGAACCCACATTTGGCAATGGCAGATGGCTAAAACTCCAGCTGAGGACAATGCAGAGCTCCACTGGCCTGCCCTGCCACCTGTGGTGATGGCACACGAGCACCTGCACCATGCACTGGACCTGTGACAGGATACAGCCTTCTATAGATGTGCCAGCACGAGAAGCCAAGAGAGGTTTCATAAGGACACAGCCACAAGAGACTCATCACATCCCAGAGAACACAGGTTTCATGAGGACACAGTCACAAGAGACTCCAGCAAGTCTCTGTTGGAAATGAACAAATTGTGAAAGGTACACAAGTTGGCCAATATTCGGCAGACTTTCATCGAAAGCAAAAGCCTGTCCCTGGCACAAGTTACCCGCCTGTGCTAAGCTTCAAGTTCCTGCTCCTCCGCATGGAAACAGAAGGTCTCTACTACATTTTTAGCAATTATAAGCAAGTTAGGCTTTCTCTAGCTCAGTTCCTTGACAGAAGAATCTCAATTAAAATTTTCCAAAACCATATGGTCCGAGGCAGATGCCCATCACAGAGGGGAGGAGAGAGGAAAACCTATGAGGGTATGATGAATTCATCATATGACACTAAAACTAGCTTCCTACAGTGAAAACTGTCTAGCTAGCACATTAGTGGATTTTACACTTCATTTAGGCATATCTAAGTAAATTAACAAACAGATTACTATTTTGGGAACAAATAAATTTTTACTATGTTATTATCACTTGTGTAAGTACTTCCATATCAAATTATTTCAATACAAGAATATTTTTTAGATTTCTGATGTGTGTTGCAACTGAACAGGTTTCACTCTGGATACCACTTAACATTTGACTTAAAAATATATCAAATATTGCTTGCTATTTGCTATTGCAAACTGCTACCTCACTTAATTAGATTTTGCAAAGTATAGTAAGCATATGGAATGAAAATGAGTTGAGCAAAATGGCTGGTGAATCAACATGCTGCATTTCCAAAGGCAATAGTGTGTATATTTCCAAGCTGTAGCCTTGAGAGGTTGAACTGAACCAATTACTCTAATGAATATTTTACTTGGCTTGATGCATTCATTAGACTTTTAGAAGTAAGCTAAACCATCCCATGGTTATATTTAAGTAACAACAAAATCTTAAGATTTTTGGATGGCACTTCTGACATTTACACAATTTAAAAGATAAAGGAACAATTTGCTCTTCCACAAATTCTTCTCCATTTCAGTTTTCCTTCCCAAATAAGTTTATCTAACAATTTTTTTTTCTTTTTAAAACTACCTTTGATTTCACAATAACTATCTGCTGAGCTCTTTCCTAGCAAGTATTTGGGATGTCTGCCAATTCATGGTAAACTCATCACTAGGGCCATCACCATTTATGAAGGAAAATAAAACATGGGCCTAGAGTTTGCTATATAAACTTTTCTCTGGAAGTCACAAATGCCTCAAGGTTGGTACTCAGCATGAACAAACTTATTTTCATTTTGCATAGCACAGGGACATTTCTTGGATCAGCCCCAATTTTGATTGGTAAGAAAGCAGTTACCTGTCCACGTGTGTGTATGTCAATGCTATCAACCATGTTTTGAAGCTGGACAACTAACCCCAAACTTCAAGCTTTTTTTTTTTTTTCAAATATGCTCATTACATCCACAAATGTCCCAGACAGAACTCCTCTGTAAGCTTAATAACAGGCAGAGATGTCTCTGTATTAATGCCAGAGATTTGCTGCAGGATGGCACTAAGATTGATTCCTATAGACTATTTTTATAGCATTTTTTATCTCAGAATCATAAAAAAAGCAAACAGAAAAATCCCCCACACCCTCATTCCAAAGTACATTACCATCCCTCGCCTCCACAGACCTACACACTGGCAGTATCTTCACTGCAGACCTAAGTGACTGAAATGATGACACCAGTTCATCACTGCCACCTTGCAGAGCCAAGGGAGGAGCAGTTCAGCTGTCAGAGAGATGTGTTTCATCCTAAGGTGATGGATGCAGCAGAGAAGGATCTGAAATGAAGCCTGCAAGAGGTTTACTACGCTAAGTGCTTGCACTTTGGACACAAAATCAAATGTGGAGGGACACAGTATTATTCTTAAAAACCCACAAATCCCAAAAAAAGGTTATGTAAAAGATTTCACATCACCCTAAAACACGCTACCCTTCACATACCACTCCAACACATCTCCATACTAATATCGACTTTCCATTCCTCAAGTTCCATCCATTTTTCCTTCAGTGCAATGTTTTCTTCCACCTCTATATCATATTTCAGCAATCACCTCAAACTACACAAATACGCTTTGTACCCTCCTGTGTTTCCACCTTACTTATTTTTCCCTCTGATTCCTTTCCTCACAGCTACCAGCAGACATGCAGTATGAACTGTCCATTTCAGAAGGCATAACACCTGTCAGCACAACCAAGACCTTCTCAAAACCAAAACATGTGTGCCTCCTAGCCACCACTCTGGCTGACCAGCTAGATGGCCACAAAGTTGATGAATCACAGAAAGGGACCACACTGTTTACAATAATGAAAGAAATAGCTTTAAACATTGCATCCAGAACATGAACCCTATATAATGCATAACTGACTCATATAAAAGCAATGATCATGACCCTAGCCAGTCAAAAATTGCAAAATATATTATAGAAACAACAGCTTCTGCTTCCAAACAGTTAAGTGAGAAAGACACATTTGCAGACCAGAACAAACAGGTTTAAAAAAAAACAAACCAAAACATGATGATGTAAGAGGTTGAAGTCCTAACACAAGCTATAACAGTAGCAAAAGTTAACTGCTCACAAGGACATATGAGGGTAAAACTATACTGGAACAAACCACAAAAGGGCTTCATAAGTGGAGACACATTTTTTGTAGCTGCTGGTAGAAAATAGAGACCCTGAGAGCATCCCTTAAGCCAGAAAGGTGATAGACAAATACTGATTTCCCTCAGTGGAAGAGCAGAAAAAAAAGCTTTCAATGTAGTAAGTAAACTTCCAGCAGCTCCACATTATTAATCTTCATCACCCCTGTTGGCATTTTCTTCTTCTCTATTTAGCAGCATGTTCACTATGACCACCTTGCTGAAATGGGTGACATAATCTGATGCTGAGTATATCCAACTGAGATAATATTAGCCTGGGAAAACTTGTATGAGTCTTCCATTAGAGGAGAGGTGTAATTTTAAAAAAATATGCTACGCTACAAAGAGTGCAAAGGCTGAAAGATGAAGTATAGCATTCCTCCCTTTGAAGCAAAAACTCTGTCAGACCTGCTCACTTCTGTAATTAAGAATGTTATTTCCAATTCTGAGTAGAAAGAGCAGCTCCAAGGTTTTCTTTGATCTTCCGTGATGACAATGAAGACCCATCAGGCTCTCTAAACCCCATTGTTTTTTATTCTTCAAAGACTGTTTTTCACTCTCCTACATCTCTCTCTGTGAAAAGGTGTTTACGTTGAACTGCAAAATGCAGCTAGAAAGCAAGTCAAGGTGCAACTGCTGGAACATGAAGTGGTTCTTTGTAGACACTAATGCATACAGGCACCAGCTAAAACCCTCCTTGCTGCGAGGCCACTCTCTGGGAGCTCAGAGACTGCAAACCTTTGAGATTTCAAGTCTCCAGTCCACACCCATAATTCAAGGTTTCAGAGTAATTCTAAGATCTTATTACTTAACACCAGAATTGAAGATATTTAGCACAACGAATCCCAGAAGAAAACTATGCAATGGCTTTGGTTACCACAGAAATCAAGGCTAACAAGTTTGAAGACAGCCTACTAAATGTCAAGCCCTTTTAGCCAAAAGTAAAATAAATTTAGATTTTAATCTTAGAAGGATTGTAATTAAATTTCTAGAAATTGTGTCCATATAAAACCAGCAACCCTGACTTGCCATACTGGAACCCAGTCTCACGGTCTTCTTACAAGAAGCCAGAAGCATTTTCCTGGCACAGATGTAAAGCCTCTCCAGGAAGAGAAGTTTAATTATTCAATAGAGCAAGCCAAAAGCCCTTTTATGAAAGAGTCATCAAGACTCTTATTCCATATAATGTTCCTGATGAAGAGCATACTTGCATCTTGGGCAGCTTGTACACCCAGCAAGTTAAATTTTGCTGAGCTGATAAGATCCCCATACCCTTCTTCCAAGAACTGCTTAAAACTTTAGTCCAATCCTCTAATGCAAAATAAGCACACAAGTCACATGAGAAGGGCTATAAAACCTTAGCATAAATGGAGACAAATGAGTGGCCACTCCTCAAGCTGAGCAGCTCCCATCCCTTGCTTTCCATCCTTTTCTGAACATTTGAGCAGACACTCCCCTCCCTGCATAATGCTCCAACTAAGGTGAAGGGGAGAGTGATGCTCCTACCAAAACTAGCATGAGAGCTAAGAATTGCTCTGAAGAAAATGAGAAACGTGCACTGGGGGAACTCTGCCACATTCTGGGGACAAATTACGTACTGTTCTGTATTCTCAAATTTTTCTTGGGCAAAGCAGCAGGCATTTTTTTCACCTTCCTTTCCTACTCCTGGGGGCAAAAAAAAAAAAAAGTTGCCCAATTTCCCAGTAGCACACGTCTGCATGGCACAGTAGCTTCACACAAGTCACCGCTTGTAATACTACTTCTGTCAATAACCAGAATTTCTGCAGGTGGCCATTCTCATGAAGTGCCCAAACCAGATGGAACCTTTTAGACTTTCGTCCCAGCTACAACTCCACAGCACTTCCAGAACAAGTTTCTAAAAGCACAAGCATTAGTATTTTCAGTTTTAAATTAAGCAAATTGCAAACACATAACAACCTTCGTCTCACAGGCACTGTAATCTAACGCTGCTGTCACACACAATTTTAGTGGGCATTTATTATTTTGTCAAGAATTTATATCAACATAAGATTAGGAAAAATCAGTATCATGGTTACAGGTCTGAACCCAGTCTTCCTTTAAAACTCACACAGTTTGTGAGCACCAACATACAGCAAGTAAAACTCAGCTTTTCTAATAATGCACCCAGTGAAGCTCAGGACATTTGAGATCATTGGTTTCCCACAATGTCAAGTGGGCAACATCTCAGCAATGAGTCCTAAAGTCCTAAACATATTGGAGGTAGGAAGGGAAATCAGTAATCCCATACAACATAACTTTAATAGCATAACAGTAATACTTTTTGTTCCTACAGAAAGTAGGCACAAACAGGGGAAAATAAGGTCAAAAGGTAAACACTCAAAACTGAGTGAAGTCAGACCTTTCATTCAGTCTCAAACATTTATCTCCTGCATGTCCTACAACAGTGCAATCTTTACTGACATGAACCAAGAAAGTCTCTTCTTGACGCCTGCCTTAATCAGGATTTAAAGAAGCAGCTGCTCCAAAACTAATCCGCAAATAAAACAGACACTGATATTTTCAAAGCAAATTCCAGTAGTCTGTAGTCAAAACATAAGCAGGACAACCACAGTAAAAGGGGTTGCTAGAAAAAGGAAACATTAGCAAGTTTCAGAGTTGCCTAAGTGTTTAACACTGACTTCACTGTATGCATTATTTGTATTCTGTAACAGAAGGCACAACTATGTAAAACAGCGTAATGAAAAATGTCATAATTTCTATACTCAGTTTCTATACTCCTGCTGGCAATCTCACCATATCCCACTCACTAGCATAAATATTCTGATTTGGAAGGAATGAGGAGAAGCAATGTGAATAACCCTACACATAGCACTGAGTTTTCATGCTGATCAGTTCAGCACACAGGCTGCAGCTTGTGCATGGCTAACTTGCAAAAATCTAATCATTTATCTCACTTAAAGTATTCAAGCTGTTCTGAGTACATACAACTTCCCCATTTATATAATCCCCTATCTGTTTCATTTAGAACAAACTGAAACAGCTTTGAAATATTGATGTTGGGAAGAATTTAGAAGGCTCGTTTTCTCTTTGGGTGCTTGGAATAAAACAAACTCTTGTGGTAAACTAGCACACTACATCAGGTAAATATAGCTTCTACTATTGTTTTGCACCACATCAATAAACTGAGACTGAAAAACAACCAAATTAGATGCATGATTTCTTTTATAAAATTCTACTCTCTATATTAGAGCCAAGAACCATTTCAGAAGTCTGTATTCATTCATAACGTGGGATTTAAGTTGACTTTCACAGATCTAAGAGTGCATAAACAAAAAGTCTGAGAATTGTCTATCATGTTTTGGAGTACACACATCTTTTTTTGGGTCTCTGTATTCTTATTATTTCAATTCCCAAAACTACTGAAAGAAGAAATTTGGAGTAAAACCAGAGATTCCTTAAAGCCTTCCCAATTATATCATATACTAGAACATCTCATGTCTCCCAACCCATAGCACCCCTCCAGCCCTACTGCAGCTGAGTCTGAGTTAATGTTTGGCAGAACTCACAGGTAACTTCCTCAAGCAAATAAAAATACAAGAGGAAAAAACACCAACCAAACTAACTGGGGATAAGTGAGATGGCCTGGATATTAAAAAAATGAAGTCCAAAACCCGTAGAAGCTGCTGGTGGTGAAGGAAATCTATGTCTGCGCTTGAAAAGTACATTATGTCAGAAAAAGCCTAAACACAGCAAAACCCAAAGAAAATTTAAAAAGCTTAAGTCAAAAAAGAAAAACGCAACAAACATACACATAAAAGGTATTAATAGGCAGAGGACTCCAGAAAACAAAGGATGCCTCCCAGGTGGCAATACATCTTCTCTTACCTCATCGCTCTCAAAGCCTGCTGCAGGCAGAGCTACAGAACTTGTGAGGAAAACAGTAGAATTGTCATTGTTGTATACATTATTTGCATTGCATACTACAAATCTTAAGGGAACTTACCAATAACTACTTTGAAAGCAAAATTATCCAGGCAAAATCCTCCCCAGCAGCAGCACAAGCAGCAGCTCATCCTTGCCAACTGTATTTCTTGTAGTGTAGACATAACTTTTTTTACAGATAGACAGATTTAATTTACATAGTTTTCACGGCAGTCAGATGGAAAAAGAGTATTGATTTCTTGTCTGAACCTTGCAATTCAGCACTTTGACAGAATTAGCTAAAAGGGCTGACCCCCCAACCCATGGTTAAGTGTCGCACTCTGCGGCACACAGCAATCCCTCGGTGGTGGAGGAGTGCAGCTAAGGCCAGAGTCATGTCTTGGCAAAGACCAACTACCAAAACGAAGGCACCACTGCAGGCAGCAGAGAGAAGACATCTCTTCGCAAAAATAGCTCCAGCTCCAGCTGAAAATTGCAGTCTGTTGGCAGATGGGGTCAAGTTATGCTGTGTTTGAAGGTACTGTGAAAGGAGACTGAGAACTTACCCCCCATACGCCTTGACCATCCCAAGAGAAAGCTGCAGAGGGTGTATTTGTGAGAACACTTGGGAGCACTTCCCACATTGTTTTGGGTTTTTGTTTTTCTAAACATTAATTAAACTCACTGTAGTCTACCACTGAGAAAATGAAGATAGAAACAAGGATAAGAAGATAGAACAAAGCTAAAGATAGGTATAGTTACCTGATGCTTTAGATAACTAGTGAGTCATTTGAGAACTTGCACTAGAATTAAAGCATTCAAAAATTAAAGGCTGCTGTCGTGCAATCTAAAAAAGAATGAAAGACTACACTATGTGCAAATCCAGCCCACATCTCACAGATCCCTTCTGCCCCACCCCTTCCCTTCTTCCCAAGATTACTTTTATTTTTTATTGCAAGATAAATCAATTTTCTTCTTTATACAAAGTTATTTAGCACAAGGAGTACCATTAATTTGAAGAGACTCAAAATACTCAGCTAACAAGATACAGAGCAAACATCATTTAGGACACCTTCCTCTGCTTCCCTTAACACTGGTGTTTAAAATGTTGACTGTGACTTAAGCAGGTGAGTGCAGCAACTTAGTATAATCAAAAGCAATTGCCCAAGGAAATGTGATCTAATACTTGTAATTTAAAATTATCTTGCAATCTGACCTAGAGAATAAAGAAAACAGAGACATCATTCAGGTGAGTCAACATTTTCATTACAGGCTGCCTATCGCAGTGAAAAAAATGAATGAGCATAGCAAAAGACATTCCTGTAGAAATAAGTTATTAAGATGCAACTTGAAACAGTCACAAAGTAAGCATTGTTTATATAGATTTATTCATTTCTTTGAAACTGCTTTTGTTAGTAGAACAAGAAAGAGAAGAGAGATGACAAACAGAAAGCTATACAGAAGTAAAAAACTCTACTGGAATAATCCACAGGCAACAGAAAACTTCATTTAGAACTGATGAGAATATAGCAAGCTTGGAAATCGGACTGATTACATTTTAATGCCAAACAGTTCCAGATAAAGACAACTTAAATCACATTGAAATTACTGATTTTTGACTGAGCTCATGTATCTTAGTCTTTCTCTACTTGAGCAGTTCACTCTAGAGTGCTTTTGATCAAATATTGTTTACACAACACATGAGAAAATACTTCACTCCTTTGAAAGCTTAGAGAGCCTAACCTAGCATAAAGCACAAACTGTGGCTGCAACAGGCAGCAGCAATAAAAGAGACACAGTGATATTATTTTCTAACTATTTTTTGTTAAACAGTATTAGACAGATTTATGCAAAAACATGTTTCTTTCTGGAAAATACTTTACAGATCAGAATACAATTTTGAAGATATCAACACATAGAAATCAGGGAAGGCATTTATCTAGCACAAGTATTTATACATAACTCTATTAAGAACTCTGTTAATAAGAAACTTGCTAACTGTTGGGAGTAACAAGCTCTTCTCATTCCATTGCGCCATTGGAGGAGGACTCAGGGGCAAGGGTGGAAAAATTGAATCAGCCACAAAACAGTTCACAGAGAATTTATTTCCTATTCTTTGTACTTTTTGGACTTCAAGAGATCACAGAGCCTAGCACCAATTCCTCCGGAAAAAATTAAACAGGGATTCTTTTCATTCAATGTACAGTCTAAGAAACAGGACTAGGTGGAAACATTTAATTTTATTGTAGAACAGGTAATTCTGGATTGCCCACTGTGATAACCACAATGACATTAGCTGCCCTTATGGAAGGATAAAGACTACATTGAAAAGCTACATTTGGTGCCATGATGCAGCTTCTGGCAAGCTGAGAGACAAGTCCAAAACTGGCAATGACAGTGGTAAAATTCCAGGACTGAGGTCCTCCGCTGAAAGTTCACTTACAGCTCACCACAAAGTGCTGCTTCCTACACAAAGGAGAGGTGCAGGAGTTCTTGGTGCAGAAAACACATAGCCACTGTCTTCTGAACACTTTATTGTCCTGTATCACTACTGGTCAGCGTTAACCAGGGTTAAGTGAAAAATCCACAGTGGCACCACTTAACACTGAGGTTTACCAGTCAATTAATGTGACTTATTGGCCCCACTTGGTACATCAAGTCCCTTGTGCAACCATATCTAGCAGATGTACCAGGAGGGTTTTCCTACTCAATGCCTTAATTCTGTAAACTTTCTCACTCAGACAGGACCCAAAAACCTTCTTGTTAAACAAAAATTAGATTTACCACAGGAGTTAAATGGCTTTAAAATAGAGAGAAGATCCAATGTAATCGGAACAAAGAAAACAACCTCTCTCCTATACTACATGTTTTCGGAATATCCTTCTTCATAAATTTAAGTTTAATCTTCCTTATGAAAATTTTACAAAGTCCAGAATTTGGTTGTTAGGTTTTATGGCTCTTGCAGGGAAATAATAAAATCACATACCTAGTATTTTGACAGTGTATCTCTGGTAGTTAATGCAGGTGAAAATGTCATCATGTCTGAACATATATACACCAAAGAAACAGCAGGAACACCTAGTCTGTTTAGTAATTAGGAGTGGGGGTGGAAGGTCTGTGCATCTCCTAGGAGAATACAATTGCCACAGATGAAAGAAAAGCTTCCAAAAGAACAAAGCTTGCAACTCACACCAAGTCACTTCTGCATATCAACACTGACTAGCAGCTGGGATCTAATCAAACGGTTGATTGTTGGTTTTGTTTATAAGCGTTTAACAATAAAAAATAATCAGAAGAAGCAAAGGTAGCAGCAATCCATACACCTTTGCCATTCAAGTCATCTCCTCTTGAGAAACCAACGGCAGAATTTCAGGCTGACATGAGACAATGCAAAAGCCACAAAATGCTTTTAGCTATCTGTGTGGTTTCCAGCAGTGAATGAGCAGAGTCACCTGAGAGACACAGAACAGAGACCACAAGGGTTGTGACAATGAGTACTTCACTGGACACTGTACTTCAGTGAATGCCCCTCTGTTCTCCTGAGGGCAGCCAAACAAAACATTGACTCTGATCCCTGGACACTCATAAATGTGCTCAAAGATTCCCTTCCCATCAGTAGTTTCTTCACCATATTGGCTTGGAGAGGAGTACTCCGCTAAGGTGAGACCTGACTGTTTTTTTATCTTGATGAATGGTCATCTTGCTTCTACTAGGTCAGAACTTCAACAATACATGAAGGAAAAGGCTAAGTCCATAAGGGGATCCTCCTAGCAGTTTGGGCACCTTAATATCTGAAGACCATATACAATGCAGACAAAACAGCGCTGAAAAAGACTACTTATTTCTGCAGCTGATGACCTTCATATGACTAATTCTCTGGGAAAATGTAAAGTGTTGAGTAACAGAACTTCAGCAAGGACCTAATAAAGCCCAGAAATATCTCAAGAAGCAGCAAGAACTGGTGATTTACTGTTTACAGAAGTTTGTGTAAACTGAATAAAAGTCTAAGACACAAGAAGGACAGACTTCCCAGGGTATTACTTCGTGGTAAAGAGACTTTTTTGTAGTCTTTGGAGTGCAATTGTATACAGCTATACATAGAGATGTGATCGTCATTAGTGACTTTCTCAGTATCACAGCAGGCTTTGTGGTCCTCTTTTTTCCCCCATCATCAACATCAGATATGGTTCACCAGAATCACACAATATGCCTGGGTCTGAAATTCTCTGAGAAGTGTGAAATGCGCTGACATCAAATAAAAAATGAAGATCACTCTAGTGGTGAAAGAGCGATTCATCTTACAAGATCTTGTCCCCTCTCCTCTCTGCCTCTTGCAACTTTATATTTCTTCACATGTTGGCCCACCTACTCTCAGGGGGACCGCCAATTTTGGGTCATTCTTTAGCTGTCAGAAATACCCTGCCAGACTCTCTCATTTCACTGCTTCTCTCACAAGCACACTGCAGACCTGTATCCCCCTTCTTCTCCGGATTTTGAAACACTAAACATACTTCCAAGACACAGCTCAGAGAGCCATATCTCCCTCCACTGCTCTCCATCCACATGCAGTCCATGCCAGGCCCTCCTTCTCTACTTTTGCCTTTCCACCACAGTGTCTGCGATGCTTTCTTCTGGGCAAGCTTTGTTGCTTTGTTTCTGTGAATGTCAGTGACCCACTTCCTCCCCTCCTACCCTGTGCCTGTTCCTCCTTCCCCAAGACTTTCCAGGTACACCAACACACTTGCCCCAGCCCCTCACTAACACAAATCTCTTCACCAAGCAGCTTCCAAACATGGCTCAGCAATGCTGCTGAGCAGCACAGCAACTTCAGTCTCACCACCAGCCACCTTCTACCTCCACTCAGCCTGATTTTTCTAGATAGTGGCAGTGTATACACTTAATCTCTAAGCTCTGCTATTCTAATTCTTATGAACTTGAGTAGCAGAAATGGAAGGACTAGTAGCAGCATGAAGTGCAAGTTCAAGAATACAAAACTGCTAAAAATGGCAATCAGCTGCAAACAAGGAAGGAATAAAGACCATAGTCTCAACTATGAGCTGCGTTATGAAGCCACTTGTGATGGGGTTCTTGAGCAAAAGGTATCCCTGAGAGAAAAACATACTACAGATTATGAACTTTTAGTAAACTGGAGATGTGCAACCTTTTCATCTGAGAAACCAAGTAAAAAAACCAGCGGAATGCTTAACCCAATTGAAGAAAGAAAACCACGTTTTCATCTACTTCAGCAGGCAAACAAAATGAGATCTTGTGCTTTCCAGAGGTGTGCACTGAGTGAAAACCACAATGGCAAGAAAATGTACTTTGTTCACCCACATTTTCCCTTTGAACCACCAGGGACATAACTGTTCAAAATACAGATGAGAGCAAACAACCATTCATTTAGAGGAACAAGGTTTCTACAGCTCGTAGAAAACAGACATCAGGCCCATCACATGGAACACGTGATGCAGCATGTATTACCTGCGGCATAGTCAGTAAGATGAGTATACACCAGTGCATTCAACCATCATTATTCTTCTGCATAGGAGTACAATAGTATTTTTATATCATGTAGCAGAGCTGCAGCACAGCGTAAGGAAAGCTGGTGCCAGCAGAGGGAAGCAGCTGCTCTCCAGGACATGCATCTTCACATTCCCCGATGCACAGTAGGAAGCCAACAAGTTTGTTTTTGTGGAAGTGAACTCACCCCTCAGCCATTGTGTAAACGTGGCTTTAAATCAAGCTGTAATTAGATTTTGCTGTATTTAACAAAACCCCTCTTGTGCTCCTCTTTTCCAGCTCTAGACAGGAAAGAAATGTATTTGTGAAAGAAAAAAGGAAAAAAGTTTATGCCTCTTCCCAGAGCATGTCCTGGCATGCATGCAAAAGCAAGTACAAAACATAAAACAATAAGCTTACGGGACACTCAATCTTCACATTACGTAGGAACACAAGGATCTCTCAGCTGGTCCACTGTTAAATGTCAGCTCATAATTATCAATATTCTGCTTCACCACATTAACCTTGTCAAAAGATACTACTAGTCCAACCCTTGGAGTTTAGTTTCTCTTCATAAATTTAATTTACTTGGCAGAAACAGAAGTGGAAAACCTCTGCTAAAGACTCAGGCAAATGAAGACTGCCACGTAGTCCTTCTAGGACAGATTTCCCCCGCCCCCCCCCTTAATTTTTATAGTCATAGCATTCCCATTTTTAACCAAATAGCTTTATCCCCCCACAGTCTTTGTATAGACTGGTAAATCCAAAATAAAACTCTATGCAATTTTTTTCAAATCTACTTTACTATAATACATGTTGCGCAAGGTGGTTTTATTTTGTATAAGTTCTTTATAGACTAAACTGCATAATTCCATTGCACTTTACATTGCCATATGAGGAACTGCATAGCAAATGAAGCTGAGCACACTCAGAATAAACAGCTTCAACTGTATTTTGATTAGAGGCGTACAAAGATCTTTATGGTGCTGGCAACAGCCTTGGATACAATGGTAAATGGGTGCAAGGCAGTCAAGAGGACATGCCCAAGGGCACACAGCAAATCAGCTGCTGTTTTAAGAACAAAAGGTTTCTGCTCTTAATCTAGGTCTTCCCAGTGAGTCAAAACCTACTGATAACTATCTGGTTTTATAGAAGTTTCAGGTCCTTTAGAAGAAAGGAAAAGAGACTACTGCTACTTACTTACAGATATGTAACTAATACTTAGGATTAAATAATTTACAAAGTTACCGATTTTTAGCAGAGTCTAAAAAGCGTACCTTTTCTAAACCAACTTATTTCCAGAATATTTCTCATAGCCTAATTCTCTGTGAATCTTCTATTATGCTGCAAGTTTTAGGAAACCTGTGGCTGACTTAGACAACTCAAAAGATAACTCATTCTGAAGTCAGTTTGCAGCTTAATCTCTAAACGCAAAAAATCAAGGTAAAAAAAATATTGGAAGTACATTATCCTCCTACACCTGTAGGAAAATTCTTAAATTTGGCTGCTGTTGGTTGGGGTTTTTTAATAGGCAATACTAGCTCTTCCTGAAGCAGGATAATGAAGTTTGGCTTAGCACCAACCCAAAATGGCAATTCATAATTTTTATTATGTGAAAAGAGTTTCTGGTTTTAAAACTTATAAATCATCTGAGCAAAAGCTCAGAGGCATTCAGTATCCTAATCCTTACTCTATCACTACTGATACATAAATAAAAAAATAATAATTTAAACATCCCACGTAAAAGTAACCTAATTCGGCATAATCAAAGCAACTATAGGTATATTTATTTTCTCTCACCTTCTTTGATTCACAGAAAACAAGAGCTGGTTTGTTTTTCTGGAAGTCTGGAAATTGGAACAGTATAATGCCATCCACCACCGTGTGAAATATTTTGAATATTAATATCTAACCAAGCAATTCAGGAAAAAAAGGAAAGAAATTCCACAAAGCAGGTAGGGAATGGTATGGTGCCATAACTAGGAAAGACAAGTTTCTATACTACCTTTGAAAGCAGAAGAATACAATAGGATTAGCCTTATCTTATTTAAGTTTCTTAACAGCAAGGCTGCATCCTCCTGACAGCATACTGTTTCCAGCAGGACTCAAATTCAAAGGAAGAGCAATTCTTAAAATAAAGTAGCAATAGCTATGTCTGGCAGAGCTGGAACCATGAGGACAACACAAATACTCAAACTAGTTTATTCAGGTTTGACTCAAGAGGAAAAACTACATTTCAGGCTAGACAAAAATAAGACCCAACATACCTAAAGAAGCTTCCAGACTACCATTTTTAGGTCATACCCTGTACTTTTTTCCTGCTTTTCAACTTCTATGTAGGAAGGTCAGATCATAAAGTGGATTCCACTGTGGCACTTCAAATCAGATTATTCTCTACATAATAATTAGTGCCCTTCTTTTCATCACTTGCATACTGTTTTGCTAGTCTGAGAATGTTATTTGTGCTTATTTCTGAGAAGCTTTTTTTAATCCCTTCAAAGTACCAGCATCCTAAGCGCAGCTATCTCATGCTCCATGAACTTTAGTGCAAATGCTGTAAGTGTTTCTTTTCTTCTTAACAACTTCATTACAGTGTTTACACAGGAATACAGTGCTTGCACTGTAACCATGCAAAGCAAATATTCTCTAGTAAATGTAAGCTTTATTCAAAGTGTAGCTTTAAGTCTTTATGGCATACTCTAGCCTGGACTACCAGTTCTAGGGCAGGGAGAATGGTAAAAGGAAAACTAAAATGACAGACTTTTGATGCTACCAAGAACTTTGGAATGGTCAAACAGAAAACCTATGGGCCAAATGTATTTCCAAAATATGTAAGTTCCTCTTCACTAACCATGACATCCTGAGCTATCCCTGCAAAAAGCACCTCAGTTCCTCTATGCTATCTTCTCAAGCTGTTGATTCACCATGAGATTGTTATCTACATGAGAGAAAAATGGTTGGAGGATGAGAAAACCTGGATCAAAGTTACACGAGAAATACAACTTTTCTTCTTAAAAAGAAGACATAATGTCCTTCTGGAAAGCTAGCAGGCAAATATAGAGTTGTCATTTCCTTCTGGTAGAGTTAAGTATGACCAGGACACAGACCCCCAGTGACAGACATCTCAAAGAAATACAACATTTGGGGAGAAATGCAGCGTCAGGGATCCCATTCCAGGGGTCATTCTAGAAAAGGCTTGCTGCCAGAAGTGAAACGCTTAAGCAGGAAAGAAATCCCATTAAGGAAAAGAACAGTTGATATACTGTGAAAATCTGCACTGTTGCCTTCACTTATAAAACAACCCCACGGTCCTATTCTAAAAACTTTTTTCTAACTCACACAAAGAACACTGTTGCATTTTACCTCTTCTAGCAGGAGAAAAATCAAAGAGCATTTAATATTCAGAGCTTATTCTGTACAAAGTGGAAAATGATCATGCTAGCCATTAATGCTCAGCTGAATGAGGGCCTGCTTTTTGGTGGTGCCTTTTCTTTTGTTTGTTTTTAAGGAGGAAAAAAGATCCCACTGAAAGGCACACATGGCCATGTACATAGATCTGCTTTTGCTGATACCACTACCACAGACCTAAGTACTTTAATTCAGGAAATGTAGAAAATCACTGGATGATTTAATGAAAAAAAGAATTGTAAGCCCACTGAACTTGCTATTTTGAAATCCAATCTAGTATTAATGGCAACAAAGCAAAGAATAAAACCCAACACCACAATATCTCAGCGATACAGTGATGCCTGAATAAATCAAAATCACCAGTTTTGGTTTGCAGGACAGAAGTTTACATTTGAATGCAGCTGGATGGCAGACAACTAACCAGCTCCCACAGCAGCCCCTCCAAGCTGTATTGATTTCTAGGGAAGAAAAGGCACTGTAAATCTGCCTGAGCAGCATTGCGTCATACTTTTGGTTGGCTTGAAAAAAGTAAATTAAATGTTTTCCATTAGCATGGTAAAGAAGCTATACAATTTTGTTTTTATTTCAAATAGAGTCTCAAGTTACAGAACAGTTTAGCTAACTCTGTGGCAAAGACTACATGCTCTCTGTTTGTGAAGCCAGCAATTCATGCTTATGTGAAACCAGATGTGTGCACTGCACAGTTCCCAGGACTGGGAAGGGTTTTTTTAAAAGACTCTGTTTTTCAGTTAAATCATGGAATATACTGAAGCAGAAACAACATGTTCTTGCAGGGAAGGGGGAAGAAGGGGAGAGCAAAGGGTTGGAAGCAGAAGAATACTTTAAGGGCATAAAAACCACACACAGAACAGCATAGGAGCAATGCTGCACTACAACAAAGACCAGCACAGTTCTGAGAAGCAATAAGCATAACATGATTTGAGGTAGCAAGAACTCCTTGATCAATTATTCATATAATTTACAACAACAGTTACAGCTGCATCAATGAAAAAAAAAAAAGGAATCTAGGGCAAATATAAAATCTTCATAGCTATGAAGTGTCCTTGATTTTCACCAGAACATTTGGCTGTCTCATATCATGTGTTTCTAGTTAGCAACAAACCCCTCCAACAAAGGAAAACAAGAGACAGAGAGGCACAGAACAAACTGCCTTGCTGGAAGCAGTGACAGTGTTCAAGGCTGCATTTCACTTGTGGGTGCTGTGCATCACCAAAACCCAACAGAACACAAACACTGCTGTGTTTGAAACCTAACCACCCTAACATCCCACCTAGATACATACATTCACCCCATAAGATTATGAGGATACCTTCTGTGAAGTCTTTACTCTCTCAGTGCATAAAGCTGCACTTCTAAAATAAATAAATGTTTAAACAACTTTCAGAAGAAATGCTGTGTCTTTGTACTGCATGGTTATCTCAACTTGTTTCATTTACTCCCAAGGCAAATGTAACAAAGTGAAACATTAAACAGAGATAAATGTTTCCGGATTGGGCTTTTTCCTTCAGTTTGAAATCACTTTATAATCAGCAGCAGCAACTTTTCTGCCCTGTCAAGGTTTGAATACAGTGTCCTCAGCTGTTCAACATGACCTTGCTAGGGGACTGGACATAGATGCAGCTGAAATCCAAGAAGTGCGAAGCAAAGAGAGAGGGCATGGTGCAGCAAAGGGATGAGGGGGCTGAACTGTGCTTGTGGTCTGACTCCCAGATGCAAATTGCACACCATGAGGGAAGGTTATGAGCTGAAGCACTAACAGTGCTAATGGGAAAACACCAATTTTGATTTTACTCCACGGATGGTAGGACAATGAACTTAGGTCTAGTTCAGAGCTCTAATTTCAGTTTAAATTATTAATTTATTATTATTAATTAAACTACTAAACAACTAAAAAATCTGCAGTTCTTCTCAGATGAATCAAGAAATATTCATTTAAGAAGTTTTTCAACAACAAAGTTAACACCTTGCAACAGGTAATTTTTAAAAATGGAGATGTTGGCTGACCTTTAGAAGCACCTACGTTCAATCCTAAATAAATCTGTAGGAAACATTTCCACTACTACTCACTTTTTTCAGCCAACTCTCTACACTAAGTTCAATTAATCTTGTCAGCATGAGGGAAAGATTCTGCATATATCATCACTACATTCAAAATCCTGGCAAACAAACAAAACCACAGCACAGTCAAATCTCCCTAAGTGGTGTGGGACTGTAACATTGATAAGTCAAACACAGTTATTAGGGTCACATGTCTTTTTCTTCCATCAGCATTTATCCTGTACAAGCAAGAATGGGTTCTGGACGACCCAAGTCCAAGAAATTACTACAGTGCTGATAAAAAGAAAATCATCATATACAAACTTCATTCTTCTCCCATTGCTGAAGATATCAGAGAGTGTTTCCATATTTTTGTGGCCACTCCAAGCAAGCTCTGAATGCAGCAATTAAAGTGGGATATGTTTCTAAAAACAGAGCATGCTGTAGAGCCCAGAAACAGCCTGTTTCCTTGTCAACAAAGAACTGCAGATACATCTTTCTTCTAATAATATAAGGAATTACTTTTGGCTCTAACCTACAATGCATATTGTGTTGTTTTCCTCTCCCCTCCCCCTGCTTTTGCTATTACAACATTTGTATCAGGTAGCAAGGAGCAATACACACAAAAGAAGGAGAAAGCTCAGAGATGCACTGGTTGTTTATTTTACAAGAAAAAAAAAATCCTTATTTTGAAAATTGCATCAGACAATGCAATTTTCTTGAAAAATAAACCACTTTACCTTGTTCTAAGACTTCTGAACCCCTGCTAAGGCTGTCTGACCTGTTAGGAGGTCTTCGCCTTTAGCAGAGGTCTCCAGATGAAGGCAGATCTCTTCACCCTGGAACTCCCAGAGGGTCTGGCAGCAATGCCTGGAGACAAAGCAACATGGAAGGCATTTAGCTTTGTCATCAAAGCCACAGTTTTAGAATGGATAACAGGTGTCCTCAAAGGCTGAATCTTGGTTTAAACAATGTAAATTATCAAATTAGAACCCTACATCTTCTTTTGGAGACTGAAAGGCTGCAAAGAGGTGCTTACCAATACTGGACAATCATTCAGTCAGCTGTAGATGGTCTCTAGCCTTTATATTGCCAGTCCCAAAAGCATAACCTTCAGGCTCTGAAATTTAACAAATGACCTACAGAATAGGTATCTATGCTGAATTTCTCTCACGCCATTATTTCCCCCCCATTGACACTGCTCAGAGACATGCATTGGAAATGCTTCAGGGGAAAGAGCACAAGTGAGACACATCATCTTCTCAGGGGAGTCACACAGTGCTGTGCCCCTGAAGGCAAGAAACAGCCTCCAAACCACCTAACCTCCCTGCACATGACCTCCACCCAGCTGACAAAGCAGTCCTTGTTTAGTGTCCACTCCAGAACACTGTCTTCTGCTCAGAAAAATTAAAAATAAGAATCCTTAAGTTCCACCATCAGAAGGGAAGGATAACAAGGCTGCCTTCCTGAACTGAATGTGTTTCAGCACTGTTTTTCACATGCAGAACAACCATACAGAATTTAGTAGTTTACGAGCTGTAACCTAAATCCCTGTTTATGTTCTTTTTCTCAAAATGCCACCTGAGGTAAGATGAGTTCTAATCATATGGAAAAGTACTTGGGTACCTGAGATTTCTGTGGTTTGGTTTTATCTGACAGTATGTGGTCAAGCACCCTTACTGGCACAAGCAGATGGCACAGCAGCTTCTTTTAAGCAAACAATTCTGAGCAGTTTCAAATTAATTTTCTAATCAGCTATTCACTCTAGAAACAGGACTGCAGTCAGGTTACAGACCATGTGATGAAACACAGGGTTCCTTTAACAAAAATCTCAAAAACATGCAGATGCACAAAGTCAAGAAAACCTTTTTTGGACTCATACTGTTAGCACCCGAAGAGGCATCAATATTTGTCAGATATCAATTACTTTGGGCTTCCTCACTCCCAGTCTTCGGGGAGCCTGCCTGAGTTTGAGTCTCGACATTAGTACACTGAAGATAAGAGTTTCTTTGTGTTGGGTGGGTGGGTGGATGAAGTCTCATCTTGGGAGACTGACTGTATTTGAAACAGTGGTACAACCAGCAACAAGCAATAACTGAGGCATTTCAGACAGATTGGTATCTGCATGTAAGTGCTTATAGATTAGAAAAAAATAAAAGATGAAGGCATAAGCATATTCAGTGATGTAGCATTACAGTTACTCAGCTATTATGAGCCTGCCGTAGTATCATTACTCTGGTATTTGGTAAAAGAAAAAAACTAAAAACATGGTAAGAAAAAGAAAAAAAAAGATGTTTTTCAACCTTGCCTTGTTTAGTACAAAAAAACACAGCAACAGATTACCAGCCAGAAACACACTCTTGTATTATTACAAATTATTCTGATATCCAAATTACTGTATTTTAAGCAGCAATTCTGAATGATGCTCATTTCAGTCTAAAAACCAAAGCAACTTTGCAAGCAAAAGGATGGCAGCAACTCATTGTTTAAGATCCGTGTAAGCCCATATTTGTCAAGTCAAAGGACAAAAGTGAACACAGTCATGAGCTGCAGCTAGTAAATCTGTTCCAGCCATGTTCCTCAGCCAACAGCCTGAGTGAGTTCGAGTACAAACACTTTTATTTCCAAGTTGAGTGACAATTTTAACAGCTATCAAGTGGTCAGGAGAGAAAACATCCCCAGATCACCACAAGACTGCTAGATGTACAGCTTAAAAAGAAAAACTTGTGACAAAATACTGTGGGGAAAAAAAGCTTGTGACTTTTTGTGCGGGTAAATTTTCAGCTTCACAAATTCCTTCCCACCTGCCTGTTGAAAATAGAGTCCCTTTCTTTTTGCTCCTCCACTAATTTGCTGGTTTAGAATCTGCAAAAAAACAAGGTCTCAGATTTATATCTGGTGGTAGTAATTTTACCAGGCTTGTATGGGAAATAAATATCACTGAATTCAATATATTCATGGTTAAAGATGAAAACATGGTATTGAGAGTATGTGTGTGTACACATCTGCACAAATATATATATTAAATAGCTGCACAGTTATCAGACAGCTTCTCTAAAGTGCTCAGAACCGCACTTTAAAAATATTTTTATGAACCTGTTTTGTATTTATAAACTACATCCTGAGTTTCAGCCTTTATCCAACAAGCTGGAGCCTTTTATGACACACGTAGTTTCCTGCTTCACTCTCCAGTATCAACAAGTCTTTGGGCTTTTTTTTCTGAAAGGACTTTTCATCCTCAATTGCTACGTTCTTCCTCTCTTTCATTCTCTTGCTAAGTATAAAATCAAAGTTTTATTACTTACAAAAATACACATCTCATGGCAGAGAAGCTAAACATAATTTAGAAGGATTTGTGAATGAATGAATGACCTTCTTATTCTAATAATCCCAAAGGCATCAATCTGAACCTTCCAACCTCATTCAAGTCTACTATGAGGTTTCCATAATCAAAACTCAAGTCTTTAAAAATGTAGGATTTCTTTACAAAGAAAAACTGATATGGAAGCTCAGCAGCATACGATTAAGCATTTGATAACGTCTTATCAAAGCATCAAGTTACCTTTATCTCTGTCACTGAGGAGAAACATAAGTCAGGAAACTGAAACTAGGCAGCTGGAAGAATCTAGCTACTCAAATAAGTAAGATATACTTTCTGTGTCAAAAAAAGGCATGAATGCTCTCTGCAGCCAAAGGTCTGTGAGAGAATAAAGTTATTTAACAAAGCAGAAGAGGCAAAGATTTCAGCTGTATACATAACTAGAAACAAGGGGAATATTTCCCAATATATATTGTGAAAAACTAGTCAACCTTTTTCATGCAGACCCTACATTTTCACAGGCAGCAGGTACAGACTCACTACTCTCACATCTCTATAATTTTCAGGTAAAAAACTCATTATCAAGCATAAATTAAAAGGTATAGCCAATTTAGAGAACACAATTTTCAGAAACATTAGTGGAGTTTTGTTAGAAAGGGGCCATATACACTAATTCTGGCAGTTTCTACTCCTGCAGACAGATTTGTTTTCATTACATCAACAACAACAAAAAAAAGCTGTAATATGCTTCCATACTCAGAATTAAGCCACTGAAAAGACAGAGAAATCAAATAAAGATATACAGAAAAATCTAAAGTCAGGCACTTCCCACAATTAATACGATCATGCTTCACACACCATTACTTTAATTATTTCTCTGTATTACTTTTGCTGGCCAGTAAAAAGTAACTTCAGTACTGGAGGTTTAACTTCTGAAATGGAATAACATTCATGTTTTCTGACTTGATACACAGTTGTTAAAAGTATTCATCCCATCCCAACTCAGAGCAAGACTAATAAATTTCACTGCAAAGTAAGACACCTGTGAGTTACTAAGTGGAGCCTTACTCCATGCAAAGTTTGATGGAAATGCTTCTAATTTTCCCAAGCAAGAGTTACATCAACTGGACAACTGGAAGGTAGCAACATCTTTAAAAGTTTCAAGGTTTCACTACCACTATTCTTGCAGCTGTAAGTCTCTCATCAGCACAGCTATCCAGCCACTATATACTGTCAGGGAAAGCTACAGTACATTTACAGAAGCATAAAGCTCACTAATCTCCTAAACATTAATTATACTGAAACAAAGCTTCAATTAGAAGCACATCACCAAGTCCAGCACAGTAAGATTTTTGTTTGCTGGTGTGTACACATGCACGTCTGAGAAACATACCTACTAGAAGAGACAAAAAGCAGATCTTCATTTATTAGTTTTCTGCCCACATTCTCAGATACTCCCTTTTCTAGTCTCTAACACTAAGGGTTTCATTTACAGTTTGTATCAGTCATTAAAATATAATAGGAACCAAAAAAAGGAACACTGGAAAACAGGTTTTCTGGCCAACACATTACCTGGTTCTGCAGGACAGGTTTTGTTTTCCTAAAGTTAAAAATAAATGAAAATGTGTATAGACATCATGACAGAGTAATTAAGAGTGCTTAAGCTTTAGTGGGCAGCCTGGTAAATCAGGACTCCAAAGCTGAGTAAAAAGAGATGGCGTGTTTCTTGAGGAAGAAATTGCTGTAGAGGGGAATGAAAGGCAGGGAAATTGCAGTACTTGAACAAAGCAGCAGCACGGATGGACCTGATGGGTTTTCATGCTGTCACTCTCTTTGTCCACCTGAGGAACAGCAGTCAGATGCCAAACAAATTAATGACAATAAAAAAGCAATCAGAATTAGGTCAGCTAAGACAGGTGGCTATCAAAGAGGATAAACAAAATTCTTATAGAAAACCATTCCTACAAGAAACTCCACAGAAAAGCAGAAGATGATGGAAAGTACTCCCCAGCTGAAAGCACAAACACAATTCAAGGGGTACCAACTAAAAACTGCCACTGGGAATTTATGAGCTGAGTTTATATGCTAATGTATCACCTCCTACCCTCTTTAGTCTCTATGAGTATACACCTCTTGCCAAGGGACTTGAAAGAAGAAAGCCTGTAAACTTGTGAACGTTCCTGGGTTTGGTGACAACAGCCAACTAAGAGTTCAAAGAAAGGCTGCAAAACAAGGAAAACGAGGCACAGGACGAAAAACGAGGAAAGGAAAATGAGGCACATGATGAAAAGCAAGTATAATGATTCAAGAGTGGGGTGATGTGAGAAGCAGAAAAGGCCTTGACACTGTGCAAGCACTGCTCAGGAATAAGAAAAACATCTCTGTATTATCAACACTGATTTCAGCACAAATCCAAAACATGTCTCCAGACCAGCTACTATGAAGAAAATTTACTCTCTCCCAGCCAAAACCAGCACAAAGTGACACCAGAAGATAGGCTTAAGAAGGGGACTGGTACCATGAATAATTTTAAATAAGTAAGACTAGGAAATTTATTCTGAACAATCAAGTTTCTTAAGTTTTGCCTGTGAAAGGGAATAGAAAAATGCCAAAGAGCCTTATTACTGCAAATGTTACAGAGAACCATACAATAGGGAATAGAAGTTGAAATTAAAGCAAAATAAGAGACCTCACATATGAGTTTCTCTTGAGTTCTCCGTCAGTTAAAAAAAAAAGTAAATTAATCACCTAAAAAGGATATCATTAAAGTAGTTAATTTTCTAACTTTCAAAAAGCAGTGTACTCTCTGAGACCTTATTGACGACCCAGGGAAGATGTCAGTATACACTGTCTCGAAGTTCTTTTCCAAATATAAGTTTCTGAATAACAGCTTGGGTATAACCCCAGAAGTAAACCAAACTCTTAACTGTCCTCCTTTTGAGTTTGTCATTTAGCTTTATTAGTTTTTCATAGTCCCCATGAAAGCACAACCACTTTGTTGTTCATAAGATGCAAGCTAAGTAAGTTTGACTTTAGAACAGACATTAGAAATGACCATATGCTATCACCACCTTTGCCTACTATTTCGGAAAAATCTCAAGACATTGATGCAAATATACACGAGAACAATTAACTATATGCAACTCAAAGGGGAATCATGTATGCTACACTGCCTGCCTGCATTCTCACAACAAACTTTCCAAAAATCAGCAGCACTTGATGGGCAGAATTGGAACTCTACTAAGCACAAGAAAAGCATGGAAATATAAGCACAACTATGCATGAGGCAGACTTTAGATCTAACATGGATGACACTTCTCTCTGGCTTTTAATGGTGACTCCATTAGCATCTTAAGAATGATACTCCAGAATACACAGACACTTTCAAAAGTCTTTGCAACATCAAAGTTACACAAATGTTCCTTAATGACTTCAACACGTTTGGACTCATGATTGTTTTTGTTGCACACCCAGCCACAGTAGGAGAACTGTGGATTTTTACACAAATCATAAAACAAATTTTCTGTAGCCTCTCATCTTTCCATCATCTTGGAGTATCTGCATAAAATAAGCTACCCAAGAGATATTAGAATCCTAACCCTTCCAGCCTCATAGTGAACCCCCACCATGAGATGTGTTACTTCTCCACTGAGTGTGACCAAGAGACAATGACCCACACCCAAAGCAATAAAAGTGACACCCAATTCCATTAAACAACCAGATCAAATCAGTTCTCAGCTTTTCAGGACACAGTTATATACTGAAGCAAAACCTGCCCAAGCAATTTTGCCAGGGAACAAGGCCAGGGAACTGCAAGAGTGGTTCTCCAATGTGCGTGAATGACTAGAGGCAGTACGACACTTTCATCAGATCTACAGGAAATCGGGAAGTAAGGAAGTGCCAAATGGTTATGGAACACCAAGCCATGCACATATTTTGGAAGAGTTTTAGGTTACCTTTATTTGCTCACTGGCCAACACAACAAGAACTGACTTCACAGTATGAGCTTGAGAAGTAGAACAATCACAAATTATTACTAATGAGATAGTTGAAAATGCAGAGGTTTGTGGCTAGCACAGGTTTTTCCATGAGAAATTTTCTTGTGTTTTATAAATAAAGATAAAGTTTGGATGTTGTTGGAACAATGTCCCAGAACTTGGGCAGTGCAGGCCTGGCCAATCAGGCCTGGGGGAAGGCTTCTGACTGACCAATCTGGGTGACTTTTGAGAACTCTATATATGTGATGAAATCAAAACAATAAAGGTCATTCCTTCTTGCCACTGAGAACTGATGCATTCATTACTCTGCTAGCTGCTCAACAGCGACAGAGGTTAACCACACCATACTCCCCCCAAAAAATCTTATCAAAAAAACTCCCAAAGAAAATTAAAAAAACTAGTCAGACACTTCATAAAAAGTAAGAGACAGCTAGCAGGAGGAGTCAGCTGAGGTAAACAGTCATTGATTTATCAATTCATTACACATGACTGAAACACAGATGGACATTACAATCTGTAAAGATGAATTTTCCTCTGGCCTGAAAGACTCTCCAGCCCCCATTTCTACATTCAAGTTTCCAAGTAAAGACTTTTCATCAGCAAGTTATTGAAACCACAAAGCAGCAAGAATTCACTTTAAACTCTATTGTATCTCTACTTGAAGACAGCCACTTGCTTACCCTGCTTCATACTCAGACTGTCAGTTCTCTCCTCACAAATCAGCATAACCAGGAAGAATAACTTGGTTCCTGATTATTCAACCATAATTGTTTCTCTTTGGATGTTTTACAGCTGGAGGAGGAAAAGATACAAACAGGTGACCTCAGTTTTGACTTTAAATCAGTCAACAAATGAAATGTTAGTAATAAGAGACATGAAACAGACACATTACCCATGATAGGAAATACTAAATCTACAGCTGGACTTCAAAACAAAACCCTACAGTCCACTTTGCTGGGAATAAGATATACAAAGCTCTGACTTGGGGTCAGGCCACATGGTCAGATATACAAAGATGATATAAATCAGAGATTATTTCTAAAACTTACTTTCCAAAGGACAAGAGAGTGAGTACTGAAGTATTTATGAAAACATATCAACACTGAAAAAAAAAGTACAAGGGCATACAGATGTCAGACAGTCACAGATGTGCTGCCTGCTTTAGCAGTCAGACCTAATCCCTGTCCCCAGCCAAGCTTGGGGACCTGGCTCTCCCATCCAGGTTTCAAAGCAGGGGAGCTCCCCAGGACAGTAACTGGGGAGTTTCCCAGGGCCCACACTACTGACCAAGCTGGGGATTCAGGAAGGCTCAAGTCAAGACACCTCAGAGTGCACACACTAAAAACTTTTCCTAGAAACTACATTAAACCATCACTGTTGTTTATTAAATATACCTAATATTGGTACATTTAATAGGCTAATGCTTCACTTTGTGACCTGTTTCGATACTTCACTATCATTGTTGATAGGAACGGTAAAACTTGCAAGTATCACCCTTGCAAGGAAAAAGAGTGTTGGGTACAGGATATCGATTATTTAACTTTAATGAGGCTGTGGAAAGAGTCCTTGCATCAAGCCCAGCACACTATAGAAAAGGGATGTCCATGGAGCACAAGAAGTGGAGCCCATCTCCAGGCCATGGGCTCAGTGATGAGGACAGCTCAGCAGATGGCTATGAAAGCAGGAATTAAGCATAACATGCCAGCTCTGCAAAATCCTACCTTCATCAAAGGCATTTAATGGTATTTTTGTGCTGCACACCACAATTTTGAGAAACAGAGAAGCAAACAGCACTGTAGTTACTGATGCAACTCCAGCTTAGAGACAGGCCATTTGAGGCAATTCTGTACAGAAATAAATATGTAACATGCCACAGTTGATTACTTTTCTTTGTTTAAAGCTAGTTATAAAAAAATTGTTTATTGTTAATGCAAATTATTTCTACCCAGAATTTCAGTGAAATGGTACAGCACTTCCATACCCCAGAGAAAGCAAATCCAGGACCCTGTTCATCTCCAAGTAGCAGGAAGCTGGCAAACAAGCAAGGGGCAAGCAGCCAAACCAACCACTACCGCTAAGAGCAGTATAAATCAACAGTTTGAATCAAAGGCTTTACACTTCCTTTCTAAGGACTTGGCCACTTATTGCTTCTTTTAGAAACATTTATCAACCTTGTATCAGGTCACTATGCTAAGGCATGAAAGGGGCAACAGTTGCAGAGTACCTCCTTGGGTTCACCTTTGATTTGGGCCACTTGACTGTCAAGCGTCAAAACAGGAGTAAAACTCAAGAGACTACATTCTCATATTGTTCTGACATAAACACAACTCAGCATAGCATAACATTAGAACTTTGACACTTTTCTTATACTTTATAGATAAAAATATCAAGCAGTCACATCATGTCACCAGATGCAGGACAAAAAGCCACGTGCATAGTCTTCCTTTGATAACTCTTCTCTTCTTTAACAGCACTAAGTCCAGGGAAGAAGGAAAAAGCAGAGAGTATTTAAGACAAATTTTACAAAATGGAAACAGTTCACAAAGTAGATTGCTATTTCAAAGCACCAGTCATAAAAGAAAAGATGCTTGGGAGCTTGCAGCTAGTCAGTCATACATCAGTCCATAAAGCGAGGACTCTCTTCTAGCCTGAAGCCAAAGGCAACTGAGATTGTCCTACCCCATCACTCATCCTGAAACTATCCAGCAATTCCTTTTAAATAATGAGGGGGACCACTAGCACTTACACTGGTTAACCTTTGGAATTTCAAAAGAACCCACAGCTAAAAAAATTATGCTGGTCATTTGGGTTGCAAAAAAATCACCAAAAAACACAAGCAACATTTTTGAATATCAAAATAGGTATTTTTCACTGGAGGCACTCATCCCTAAAGATGCGCATTTTGATGATTCCACCAGGTTAATAAAATGTTGATATGGCATTCTTCCTTGTAAAAGTTGACAACATGATATTCCTGCAGAAAATTCTGCACAAGTTATTTACAAAGACAGACACCCAAACTAGCACTAAATCCCAAACATTGAATTTGAACATTCAGAGGTCAGTATGAGGCATCTAAGGAGATGCCTGTGCAACATAAAAAAATCAAGTATCGAAAGCACTATAGACAGAAAGTATAAACTTTAAAATTAAGTCCAACATCTAAAGAGGTACCTATCTAAATTTTTATTGCAGTACTATAATTTCTACTCCTACAGTTGCAGAGTGTACAAACAATGCATTTAAATGTCTGGTTATTATCACAGAATCATAGAGGAGTTTGCATTGAAAGGGACCTTCGAAGGCCATTAGTTCAACCCCTGTGCAACGAGCAAGGACATTTTCAACTAGATCAAATTGCTCAGAGCTCCATTCAACCTGACCTTGAATGCTTCCAGAAATGTGGCATCTACCACTGCTTGATGATAATAAAAAAGGCAATAAATTTTCAGAAGCATGCTTTCTCAGAGCCTGCTGAGAAAGTGTTTCATCTGATCCAATTCAAGCAGAATATGCTTCAACCTGCTTGACACAAACCAGAGAAGAATTATTATACTTTCAAGAGAAAGTAGTATACCAAAAGTCACCATTTGATCACTAACTAAAAAAGTTAAAATAAAATACGTGGGATGTGAACAGAATTTGACAGGTATTCCTAAAATATACTTTTGACGTTATTCTCTCGTGTGTTTTATGTTTTTAATGATCTTGATAATCTTTGCACATTTTACATGCAAATAACCTAACTATGCGAGTTAACTTTTTGATCCAGTAAATTTCAAGTGAATTTCAACACTTGAAGAGCTGTTGGGAACAAACTTTCTTTGTATTGACAATACTTTAGCATTTACACTGCATAGCAATTTAATCAGGATGTTATAATTTAGTTCTGTGTGGGTGTCAACTGACTTGCTTCAAAGTCTGCTTCACATCTACAGAAGTTTTTCATGAAGCAGATGCAATTATATTAATCACATGGGCTGACTACAATGTCTAAGGCTTCTGCACATCTCCCTTTGGGAAGTTAGGACCTGCAACTCCACATTTCAGAAGACTTCCCCTGAAAGCAGTAAATATATTTCTTGACTTTTGTCGCACAAACCCAGTTTTGCTGGTCCTGTAGCATCACATGAACAGGCATTTCAAACTCTCCCACATCCACAAGAGCTTGGGCAGGAACAGGAGAAAAGGAAAGTGTCAATACAGGAGTCCTGAACACAAACATTTTAACTAAAAGTTAAAAACATTTTAACTTTTTAACTAAAGACCTTTTCTCCCTCGAGTTTGCACTCTTTCATACAGTGCCAGACATCAAAATACAGACTTAAGTTCTAAACCCTAACATTTGAAGGAACTACACCAGAAGCAGCTCCAAAATGCCAAGACAGAGGGCATCTAAATTAACCCTTTTTTTTTTTTTGTCTATAGCTTACAAAGAGAATGTTTATGAGAAGACTCTTATCTTGATTTACATAACTTGTAAATTGATGGAAAATTCACTACACCCTCCTGTGTAAGTTATTCCATGATTAATTACCCTTATTTAACTACCTTTGCTTTCATTTCTAGGGTGACACAAAAGATTAAGACAAAATTAAAGGCTTCATACAACTATTTTTCCCAAGTTTGTTTAAACCTCTAATACAGAAGATTACTGTAGCTCTAAGAGCCAAGAATTTCTCTATTCTTCCGGTTTACATATTTAGCAGCACTCTTCCCAGTGGTTCCAGTTTAGATATAGAATACCAGGGCAAGTCACTGGTGCTGTGTAGCTAAACACACAGGGCAGAAGCAGCTGAGGAAGAGGAACAGGAAAGCTAGACAAGGCCAAGTGAGAGACTTCATGTTTTTCTATCTCCCCATGAACTACAAGAAGAATTGGCAAGCTTCCATATTTATTTGTTTCTTTTGCTGACAGGGATGTATGTTTTCAAGAAAAGAAAAAATTCAATCCTGTGGCCAATTTTTGTTATATCAATAGCACAAGACCTCTTTTGGGTAGAGTGTGGCCACAGATGGGTCAGGAGGCTGGGGCCACGGCATGGGGCTGAACAGCAGGCAAGGGGAAAATGCCAAGGGTCCCCAGCCCCAAGCTTGGCCCCACACTGAGAAACACACAGAGAACATGCTCTTGTGAGGTTTTATGATGGTGTTCAGAATTACACAGGGGAAGGAAGACATGAGGGAATGCTGGAACACATCCAGAGCAGGGCAACAAAGCTGGTGAAGGGTCCGGAGCATGAGGCTTATGAGGAGCTGCAGAAGGAGCTGGGGTTATTTAGTCTGAAGGAAAGGAGGTTCAGAGGAAACCTTATTGCTCTCTACAACCTCCGAGAGGAGGTGGTACCCAGGTGGGGGTCAGTCTCTTCTACCAACTAACAAGTGACAGAACAAAAGGAAAAGGCCTCAAGTTATGTGAAGGAAGGTTTAGATTGGATGTTAGAAAAAATTTCTTCACCAAAAGAGCCGTCAAGCACTGGAAGCGGTGGAGTCACCACACCTCTGTGTAGGTGTGGCACTCAGGGGCATGGTTTAGCAGGGGACTTGTGTGGCAGTGTTAGGTTAATGGTTGGACTCAGTGACCTTGGAGGTCTTTTCAAACCTAAATGACTCTGTGATTCCAAGGTGAACCTCTTAACACCCCGATGGAAAGGAAAATGCTCCCATGCATGCTTGAGAGCAGTAGCACTTTGCCAGTGAGGAAGCTTTCTAGCCATGGAGGATAATTTTTGAGGAATAAAGCTTTAAGTTATTAATAAGAATGAAATCTCTTGACCTAGATTTTCTCCAGCTTAAAAAAAAAAAAAAAAACATACACACACACAACAGAGCCTTCCTCTACAAACACAAACATATTACACTTACCATACAGCAGAGCACTTCAAAACAGATATTTCACAATGAAAAGAAAAAAAGGCTTTTTGTGTTCCTCCCTTATCCAGCTTTGTCTAAGAACATGAATACAGATGATGTTTGATTAAAACAGAAACCTGAACCCCAAGTTGCATGTATTTACTTTTCAAAAGCATTCTACAATTTGATTTTCTTCTTGCCTGCTGTGATAATTGATGAAAACTACACAGGGATTAAAATGAGCACAGGTGCGTGTCTACACAGTTCAAAGAGATTTGATCTCAAATGAAAATAATAATAAGATAAAAAAGCTTGAGTATTTTTAGGAGTGGATTTAACATAGCCTAACCAAATAAGCCTAGATTAAAAGTAGGATTTTGCAGTCCAGATTTCATGTTACTGAAATCTAAAATGTGTATTTCATAACATATCAGAAACTTTTGCGAGCAGCACCTGGTTTACTCGTGTTAACATTATATGTGTCAGAGCACATCCAGAGAAAAAATGAAGGCATTACAAACAGTAAAAAGCACCAAAATACAACACAAGGGCACGTGTAACAAAAGACATTTGGCACTAAATCAACATTATTTTTAAATTTGTGAGAAGTCTACGAGCTGAGAATATCTTTCTGCCAATGTACGAATCAGCACAAAACCCGTGCTTATTTTCTTTGCCAAATTTATCCTGCTACAGCTGAATCACAACTTCCTTGCACCCATGAGGTCAGGAACCACTTGAAAAGAAATGCACAATACAGCTAATCTTTGTGTCAGCTCATACCTAATGCAAAAAACATGATCTTCCCCATTTTTCTGTCCCAGCTTCCTCCAGCAAAGCTAACTAGCATGTTGCTAATCCCAAATTTGTTGCACTACTTTGTTAAACAGATTTAAAAGACAAATGCACACAAATCACACAGGATAAAGAATTTATTCTGTGCTCAAGGCTTACTGCTGAGCTTCTGCTAAGAATTGGAAAAAAAACCAAACCAACAGCACTCAATTGTATAGAAAACAAATTTATTTGTCTCAAAGGAAGACTACACTTATGTAGACATTTTTATACAACAGCTGCTTTCTTTCCTAAACTACCTAAACCACTGTTCCTACAATAACATATTCAATCTTCTTTCTGAAGCAGAATCCAATATATTTTTAGGCCTCTGAATAATAACAGTAGGAGATTACAGATATATGGATCAGAGATGGAAGAATTTCCTTTCGTCCCTTCCATCCCCATGCAGGGGGGCAAGCTCATGACTTCATCCCTATGGGACACAAGAGCTAATCAGCACTTCCTCTCAACAGGCTTAATTTTCACTTAAGCACCTTTTTGAGTAGTGAGAATGAGGGAACACTGGCAATCATTTCACAGAAACACATCAGTGAAATCGTCAACATCTGAAATTTTCCCCAGCGGCCCTGTAACTTCATTTACCTCCATACATTTTCCTGTACATCTTAACCACAGATTCATACTTTTGCAGCATCCAAATATAAATTAACTCCAACTCCATGTCAAACATCCTATTGACTTAGTGGTTTTGAAACCCCTGAAGTTTTGACTTTAGATTTTCACACAACCCTCAGAGGACTCACCAGGGCACCAAGCCCAGTCTTTCAAAAGACTGGTAAAGAAACTGAAATTAAGACATAAAAACCTGGAAAAAAAAAATTAACACGCAACAAACACATGCCTCCAGTACATTTTCTTCAATCCAAAATGTATCCTATGTCATTACAACACAGTTCAAAAATATTTCTTTTAAATCTGTTATAACATCAAGAAACTAATTTTCCTGTTGCTTAAACCAGCTTGTATGCTTGCTATTGATTTAACTTATGATGACAGATGATTTATATAGCTCTCTAAATACAAAATTTCAAGGATAAACAAATGAAACTGTATAAACAGAAAACAGTCTTTTACCAATTTCTTGTCAATTAAACACATTGCTGGACAAATCTAGTTGCAAGATCTTATCCTGGCCAATATTAAATTTTAGATGCAGTTTAATTTTTGCACACATTTAAAACTGCAGAGATCATAAAATTACAAAAAGCAAGACCACTAAAGCAAACGAATTCTTTTTCACATTTCACAAAATTCTGCGTCAGTTCAAGCCCTGAAGACGACAAAAACTGTTTTTTTTTTATTTGTGGCATATAATTCTGTACACAAGAAACCATATATGTTTACTATAGAGTTTGAGAGTAACAAAGAGGCGACTAAGGCATTAATTGAAAAAAAATTAAGACTTCAAACCCAAAGTAATTTAGATACTTTAAAATAACCTAAATATCAAATTGCTGTCATTTAGTTTCAATTAACAGATAACCACTTCATTTCTCTGCATGAATTTGCATAGCACATGGCTAATCATCACCTTGTAAAGAGTCTGGGGGGGAAAAAGGGCATACATCTTTACACTGTTAGCGCCTTCTTTTTTGTGAGAGAGCAAGTATAAATAAAAACATGCTTTTTGACACACAGGCAACTAAACAGGAATAAGACTGTAAAGTGAATCAGCACAGGAAGCCCAGGATTAAGGCTGAAACTTTATTCTAATCCTTCTGTTCACAGAAGTAGCGGTCACCAGGCAGCATGTGGTCTGGGCATGCACCTGCAATACATTGGCAGGATTTAAAAGTACTTACGAAGAGATCAAGCTTTGTCTGATAAGTTTCTCTTTGTCATAGAAAGTGGAGTATCTGCCTTCTCCAAAAAACAAACAATAACTACACACATCACATTGTCAGTGATTCTGCTAGAATGGTACTGGGGAAGCTCAAGAAAAGACAAAAAGAACCAAGAAAAACACTCTTGCTGTGAACATACTAAACACTTCAAGTCGACAATCATACCACACCACTATTCTGTGAACTTTGCATCACCTTTATGTAAATTCCTGGATTAACTGATGAAGTCTACCCACTTGGCAAAGGTCTTCACAAACTGAAGAGCGGAGGAAGAATCCTTCAAACACAACGGAATTCCCCTAACAAATAATATTATCGTTTATCTGGTGCTGCAAAATGACTAGTAAAAGAACAAGGCTCATCTTTAAATATCATCTCTTTTCACTTCATGCAATCTTTTCTGCTACTTTTGTACTACAACTTTAGGTGTTGCAGCAGGAAACTTCCAGCTGGGCTTGGGACCTCAGGAATTCCCACTGTCTCTATATGGGAGCTCTTCTGGTTCACCTGGGAGCTAAACAAACATTCACAAGTCCACAGATCCATTTTGTATCATGGAAAGATTGGGTCACCACTAAAAAGTGCATGGGGAGGGGTTTCTAAATCCTGTGATTTTAAGTTTAGCAGAGAGGCACAGAGACCAATACACTTCCCAATGCAGCAGCTTTGAGAAACCTCCGTTTGCACCAAGACCAAAGCTACTGCTTTCAGTCCTATGTCATTTTGTAATAGAAGTTTAAATTCTAAAGCAACAAGAGACATTTTTCATACATTTGGTGCTGCTCCTCTTGGAGTTGAGCAGAAGTGAATTTGGTGAGCTATGCCCACCAGGTTTAACTCCTACCCCATTAGTAGCCAAATACTGACAACAATAAAACCGCAATTCAACACTGTGAAGTGGAAGTGCTTGCAGGCTACCTTCTGACCCTTCCCCTCAAGCATATATGACAAGCTGATTGCCATCTGGAGTGGTTTCACACCACTTCATCTTATTCTACCACTAGGTTCTTGTATTGCCTGAAGTGTCAGCTGCAGTCCAGCAACAGGTATCACAGAGCAAGGGACAACTTACTTATTCCCATACACCACACGGCTGCTTGTTCATTTGAAATCAAGCCACAGGATCACATCACTAATTAAACAAAGAATTTTAGGGCATTCATTATTATTTTAAAGCAGTCAAGACATCAGCTGCCATATCTGACTATGAAGAAACTGTCACAGGCAAGTTAACAAGCTCATAAAAACTGGAACTCACTGAGCTGATACTAAGAGATATTTGGAGAAATAAAATAACATTTCAGCTTCCAAACTGAACATGTTTACATAATTAAGATATGCAAATAAAGATAAACAAAAAGAAAGGAAAAAAATCTTAAAACGCTCTGACTCTATTTGCAGCCATTTTCCTACTTATAAAGCCGCAGCCTTGACTGACAATCAAGTACTAATACTAATGGTTATTTAAAAGTTCATGGTAATTATATAACTTATCCTTTTAAACAGTTTACTGTATTAAATACTAAACAGCTTTATCCTGCATAAAATCAAACCAAGATACAACAGAGCCTCTTCACTGCAATTCTCAGTTTTTTCTTTGAAAAGCAAACTCATTATGTTCTATAAAGAAAATAAAGTCTCTAAAAGAAGACTAAATTCTTTCTTTCTCAAAGGCAGGCTCTGAAGAGATTGCATAAAAAGATATTTTATTCTTGGCTAAAATATGAACATTTGGGAATCACTACTTTTGAGCAAGGACTCACCCACTTAAAGGCAGAAGAATTTATTTTGAAAAGTGGTGTGAAATTTCAGGGGGGGGAAAAAAGAAAAAATCTCATGTATTTTGCACTTCCCAGCTTTTGGTACTTTTCCAGTTAAGACAAAAATCTCAAAATAACCTCTTCCCCATATAACTGTTTTCTCATAGATGCTGCCAAGCTATCTTATACCATCAGCAAGAACTTCTACAAGAAAGTAACTATTGCCAGACAATCCAACTCAGAGGCTTGACAGTAAAAGAGCATTGGAGATAATTTAGGAGAGAACCTGGGAGAGGGGCCTGGGGAATCCGTTTCACTGGGTGCCCATCTCATGCTGCCTTGCCACCACTCTGTTCAGCACCCCTCAGAAGATGTGAGGGAGCAGTGCCGTAGCTAAGAACTCTTGGACAACCTCTCAAAGCACAGGGCAGGGCAGGGCAAGAGTTTGAGCCCAGCCCTCCCACTGCAGACTACGTTCCTACCATAGCTAACAGTCCTTGGGGGAGCAACGCTTTTCCTCTGGATGCAGACCATGTTCTGTAACTGCTTCCCCAGATTCAGTCCAAACCAGCTGCAGAAAGCAAAAGCTCATCTAGAAGATTAGATCAGGTCCCTACAGCAACATTTAGTACTTTTAAACAAAGATTATTATTTGCATGAGTACACATGTGGACACCATCATGTTACAGAAAGAATTCCAAGGGATAGAGAGGATTCAGTCTTCTGTCTCCAAGATGACTCAAGATTACCTGCAGACATCCACTTAACGTTTCTCAACTGTAGAGGAATGTTGCAGATCCCACACTTAACGGCACAAATCAGAAACCAGATCAACTCCTTTTCCCCATCTCACGCATGCACAGTTCCCTGGAAATGCTTTGCGTATTGTCATCCTTTATGTGAAGGAATTGCTATTTCTCTCTTTATAAGATGCAAAACCTTAACTATGACCTGCGAGTGCTCTGTCAGCTGAACTCCTGGCACAGCAGCCCATGAAGTCATCTGTGGCTCTCCTCTTAAGTGCCCATCACAGCACAGGACTGAGAGACACCAAAGGATTCAGGAGGGATGGCTAGGTAGATCCTATGGTCCAACCCAGAGGCCAGCCATGCCCTAATCCAGGGGAGAGGCAGGCCAGGCCATGTCCTGTGGGCTCCTGCAGGAAGCCTGACCTTTGGGCACAGCAGGCAGGCTCTGTGCTTTCAAGGGGCTGCCTCTCCCTGAGATCACTGGGAAGCAAGGTGCACCTGGCTGCCAGGACAAGCCCAACACATGCATCCTGCCATAAAGATGGAATGGAGGACTGAGGAAACACTCTGCCCAAGCAGGCACTTGGCCTCTGCCTCACTGCAGAAGTGTCTCCATGAGCTGCCTTTACAGAAGGAATGGGAAAAAATGGCATCAGATGGTGGCTATTTTGATAACTGCCCTCCTATCACAAGTATCAGTCTCCAGCTAGAATTACTGAACCAGACACCAGCTCATTTTTTCTCTTCCCTTTTTATTTAAATACCCACACCCTGGAATGTACATAGGAGTTAATTAGGGCACTTGTATTATATAGGTCAAGTTCTGACCTGTTCATCTACATACATTAGCATACAGGTGAAAGTACTACAGACATCAAAAATGAAGCATTAATGGTTAGCTCAAATACACATCCTAGGGACTGTTGGAAGAAAAAACAACCAAAAAATTTAAGAAAACAGAAAAGTAACAACAGAGGCAGTAAGGCGGTACTTCATTTGAATCTTTTTCCCAAGAAAATTTTCCCTTGTGAATAGTTACATGTATTTGATGAGTAGACAACATAATAAACCAGACACTTAATTTTATTTCACTTTACATTTTGTTTGTATTCCAGCTGAAGACCAAATATATAAATCAAAATAATTCAGATATGTCTTGAAATGTGCTTCTAAATCATCTGAAAATTTTGTATATCGTTTCCATGTAAAATACATCTCTTTTCATAAAGAGCATATCCCTTTTCTTCCCAAGTAAGAAAAGAATTGGTTAAAACAAAAACCATCAAGCAATTGAGAACATATAAGCAGGTATGGTCTGCAATTTCTCATCTCATCTTCTATACTTTAAGCTGCCAAGGTCTGTGAAGTTGTGATCAGAAAATCTTAGTATTAGAAAAAAGAAACACTGGGCAACAACCCAATGGCACACTCCCTTAATTGTCAAGAGCCTTCAGAGGTTCAAAGCACAATTAACCCAGCCATACTCTAGCACTGTAATTCCCTTTTCATATCCAACCTCTGTCTCTTCCTTACCCTTGGAGAACATTCACTAGAGGTGCCAGTGAAGTTTATAGGGCAGTGACCACAGAATTTCTGACATTCTCATTTACACTTAGATTAATTGTCATTCCAATGAGCTAGCTGATCACAGATAAAAATTGTAACAGCTGTTCAATCTGGTGAACAAGATAAACAAAACTGAAGTGAGGTATATCTTGTCAGAGACCACAATCTTTGCAGTAATGAAAAAGTGAGTTCTGACATTGATTTGAGAAAAATCCCAGCCTAGGAAAATCTCTGCATCTCTGTGTAACTCTGCAAAACAGCTTCAATGAAAGAAAGAGAGAAAAAAAGAACTTGTGCCAACATGAGTGTTCTAGAGAAGAACAAGAGGCTAGTATCTCCACTCCAACATATGAGTTATTCTAATAACACAAAGTGTATTTTAAGAGTTTGGTATTCTATATATTGCCTATTATGAACAGAAAGGTATTAAGGAAGCAATGGGAAATCCACTGTTGCAAGTCCATAACTGTAATGCAAAAAGGAGTATGTGGAGAACTGTTTTATTGCCTCTTTCAGCTTTTATTATATATATTATATATTATGGTACCAAATTACACTTCATTGAAGCAGGACTTCATGGGGATTGTCAGAACTCTTCTGTCTGGTTCAACATCAAGAACAGCTGATGTAATTTTCAAATATAACACAGCTTTCACAATTTGCACTAAATTGAATGAAGTATTCCATGAAAGCAAATCGCACTGATTAAGGAACAGGTTTTGCTTCTCATTAGAAGTTCAGCTTTAAATTAGTGGAAGTTCTAGGCATGGGAAAGACGTAGGAGAAAGACTGGAGCCTCACAGCAGGCAGCTTTGCATTAGACAGTATCTGTATGACAACTTCCATAACACAAGCCACCTCCTTGCCTTCATGTCCAACTCATACTGCAATTCCTTCAGGCTTGCACCTGCAGCAACAGGTGACAGCCACTGGCCTGCAGAGCTATAACACTAACCATGTCCACTGCAAGGGCTTTTCGGATACCAGTCTTTGTCCTTCCAGTCTCCATCTTGTCCCACCTCAGCTGCAACACCTACAGGGAACATGTTCTGAGCCCAGAGCAAATGGGAACCAAGGGTACTGCAAGAGTGACCATGGATCTGTAGGGTGGGCAGCTCTTCTACCAGCATCTCTGCTGATCCCCTCTGAGCAAAATATATAATATCATTGTGCTATTCAGCAGTAGAGCAAGCCTACTGTCTGTAGTAGCATTTGATTAGCCTTGACCACAACGACAGCACAGGAGGCAAATATTCCTCTCTACTCTCTGGCTCAGTAGCACAGCCCACACAATCCAGTAAAATATATGTAGGAGGTGGAGTGTGAGTATCTGATTTCATACTGGGGCAAGGCACCTTATAAAACAATATTTTCAGTAACAGTCATCCAGAAGTGATATGGAAATCAAATTAGTTGATTGCAACAATCTAAACAGCATCATTCAATACCTTCATAGAGGTTCCTGGATAATGAAAGTTCAGAAGGAAAAATCCTGTATTTTATTAAACTGAGCATAGCTGGGTGTCCTAGGTTGCAATATTGATGTATTTAAGTATTCTATTACCACCAGCTGTGGGCCATTAGCTGCTATCACCCACTCCGGATGACAGGCAATGGGCCATCCGTTAGCTATTATCAGCTGCTAACGACCCACCCCGCATGACAGGCAATGGGCCATCAGGGACCCACCGTGTGACTCATGGACTTATCTCATCCCATTGTGAGATGCTCTGCCGAAGAGGGAGGAGCCAGGTGTTCCCACCTGGATATAACCTGGCCTTGGAACTGCCTGAGCTAGCCCTGTCTACTGGGTTCCCAGAGGACCAGAGCTACTACTGGATCTTCAGCTGGAGACTAGACCTTCACAGGATCACCGCTTCAACTGGACTACTTCAGTTGGACTGCTACTACCACCCTAACAGGGTGTTAGGTTGTATCTGACTTTGTCAGTGCTTTTCCTTGTATTATTTCATTTTTTTTTTTTTTTTTTTTTTTTTTTTTTTTTTTAATTTCAGTCTTGACTTGTGATCTCTCACTGGTTTGTTTTCAAACCAACACACTGGGGGACAGGGCCTCTCCCTACAGCTTTTGCATACTAGATTTTAGGCCAAGTAATGAAAACATTAATGCAGCTTAGCCAGCAAAGCACAAGTTAATTCAGCTTCTATCTCCTCAAAGCCTATAATTCTCTGGTCTAGGCTTCATGAAGAGCACTTAAAAATGTTTCAAATACAAGGTGAACATCCATATAATCATCTCTGCACATGCCTGTTTGTGGGTAGTATGGATGCTACTCCAGAAGGCTCTGCAGAGTGCACAGTTCCCTTCCCAGGCCCTGGAAGCCCAAGCAAATGCACCTGCAAGGTTAGGATACGAAAAGTAAGCCCAGCAAACAACATGCAGGTTTCACCATGACACTTTGGAAAAGCCAGCCATGAGGACACAGCTGTTCCATGGCTGCACAGTGCCCAGATCACCATGACTGCACAAGCTGCACACCCACTGAAGCCCAGCATGAGCTACAAAGCTGACACAGCACAGGCTTTGGGGACAGCAGCAGTGCAGGGCACCAACAGAGGGAATGTCAAGCAAAATTCAAGAGCTGATCAACATGTGAGCTGCCACTGGATACCAGGGAGGACACTGTACTCCAGTCTCCATATAATGCTTACAAAGGGGTTCTCTAAGACAGTCCTGTATCAATTCTTTTAGTTCAGCATCTGATTTCTTATTCTTCAGAAAATAAGCCCTTACCTCCTCATGTTAAGGGAGGCCTCCTTAGTTTTTCATTCACATTCAGCATTTACTCAGAAAATTTTCCTTCATCCTTTATCCCTTCAGCCTGCATAATAATACAGGTGATCAAGAATAGTAGGCCACTGACTCAATTTTGCATTTTTATTACGTTTGGGAGAAAGTCTGCTGAAATAATCTTGTTCCAGTTCATCAGCACTTCTGTTCTTCAGTATATATTCTGGATAAAGCCCATGTAGACAAATGAGCAGGGTGATTTTTCAAATAATTTTTGAACTTTCTGGTCCAATCTCTCATTGAACTCATGTTTGCTGTCACTTTCCAGGTTCCTAGGTCAGGAGAGGGTGATTCACATATCTGCCTAGTCTGCCAGGATGGATGGCTTCACAACTGGGGCCACAGCATCAGAACAGCACAAATATGTAGAACCAAGAGACTTTTAGGAATAAATGGTATTTTAAAAAACCAAAATAACAGATAGGTCAAAGAGCAGTTGATTGTCCCACCTCTCCAAACTGCAAAATAACCCATTTAAAATTTCACTCCCAACAGCAACTGTCCAAAGAAGCTCCAAGAAATGTATGCAGCAAATTATTGCCCAGAATACTACTAATCTTACATTTGCTGAGTGAAAACCATATTTCTATTTGTGTGCATTTCTGCAATTGCACTTTTCATTCATTAAGATGAGAAATTGCTTTTTTAATGCAATCTGCTACTATTCAGATAACAAAACAAAGTAATGTCTGGTAGCAGGCTTGCTGTTTTTGGCTTTAGAAGGGTGGGGGTTTTTTATTCCTCTCTTCCTGTGAGAGGAAAGCTTTTCCCAAAGGATTCAAGCAATTTCATAAAACAAATGTAAAAACAAAGACACTTTTGTTTAAGGACTGAAGGTTTTGTTTTGGTTTAAGGGGCATTGAGAGGGAAGGAAGAGAGAAATGACACTGATCATCTTTCAATTAAACAGGGGAAAAAAAAAAAAGAGTTCTCAGTCCTAAAAGAAATCTGTGTGATAGCACAAGCTCGCTATAATAAACAGGCCATCAGTAAACAAATCAAGATGCATTTTCTAAAACAATTTTGTTAATTTTAGTCACAAGTGAACACCTCAAATGACTACAGCAAACAGGAAAACAAGATTTTTCTCCAAATTAAAAAGAGGTAACATTGTGCACCCCTATATGCTGTGCATCATTAGAGTCAATGTCTCCTTTTCCTCACAGTACACCAAACAGAAAGAGGGGTGAGGGGAAAAGACCTGAATTCTGTGGTTTTAAATACACAAAGATTTGGGGGAGTCACTTCAGCTAGAAGTTCTGAAGCTCAGGCCAATAAGCATCATTTCATTTGTAGGAAATAGGACCCAGTATTACAACAGGAGTAAACACCAAACTTGCACAGAAAACAGTGCAAGACAGAGACAGCACAGCAACAATAAATAAAGACAAAACTAACTAGAACACCTAAATTCCTTCAGCAATGTATGTATGGAGGCCTTGCAAGAAATCTGAGTAAGCAGGTCTTCACATCTGTAAATATTCCCCAAGCATTTGTACAAACACATTGCAGAAATCACACATTGTGGAACTGCGATTCTAGTTTCTGATTAGCAGATACTAATTAATAGAATGAACTGATTTATCAGAAAGTCCCTACATATTGTATCAAGCTTCATTATGTAGAGAGAGGATCACAACTGATTTTCAGTGATAAAATAACATCTATCCAAATGGAGCAAAAGCAACCCATGAAGGCCCATTCACATTGCCTACCTTTTAAATTCATTCAGGATTGACAGTGCAATTATCATTCAACACCCAGAACTAACACACTGGGACAACTCAACAGTAATAAAATTCAGTAATATTGTAGCTCAGAAAGGCAAAACACAGATCATAAGAATCTTACAATTAAATACAACATGCACATGGAATGTATCACGTTACTTACTCGTACTTACATGAGCAATTTACAAATGTTAGCAATAAATCTGAATTTTTCAAAATATAATCTTGAAGTATGTGGTTGCATGAGAAGTGACAAGTGGTTCCTAAGATTTTTAAAAAATGGTCTAAAACCACTGGAGTTAGACAGGAAGACAACAGATTGACAAACATATCACAGCATCATTAAGTTTTATATGTATAATATAAAATACAAATAAAGGCACATTATCATCATCATCATCTCAAAAGTATTCTACCCAAGCATAACTTAAATGATTCTCCTCCATCTTAATTTAAACTGCATATATCTATATATGCACATACATACATGAGAAACAGTTTCCTTTCTTGTGGGTGCCTGACCTCCCAAGTAGTAGCACGCACAGATTAACTTGTCAAACAGAGAGAGACAACATACAAAGGTCATTACAAATCCAAAGGTCTGGGTCCACTCATGAATTTGGGTAGTTACTTAGTATAGACTTGTCTAATACTGTGTAGAGGCACTGGATGAAGAAGACAACTCAGACAATACTGGATTTGACTGTTATCTTCCCTGTCCAATAAAGTCTTAAAATATTTCCTCCCATTTCTTAATGTAGACTTTTCCGACTTCAAATTGTAACAGGAAATTATTTGAGTGATTTTGTTTTTAAAGAACACAACAAAGCATAAGGAGACAAGTGCTCTGCTCTTTGATTTGCTAAAGACTGTCTGAATTTAGGATGAATGTCTCCCTTGTAAATATGAAATACTCTTCCACCTCATCCATTAATATTAGGGAATTGAAGGCTGTCAAGTGAGAGATGATGCCCAGCATAGCCCAAGTCTCATCTTTTTTAACAATATACCCAACATTTGTATAACAGAACAATAGCAGTAAATGAAAAATCACAGTAAGCAAATAGCCTAATAATGCATGCTAAAAGCTACCAGGACAATAAATTCAATTTTCCCCGGGATTGTTATATTATTCTTCTGATGGCTCAATACAATCTTTTCACAATTACTTCCTATGGGGCATCCTGACACATTGAGCTCATTACACTGCTCCTCTTTAAAGAAAAAAAAAACAAAAACACACAGACATTTAAAGCAAACACCAAATATTCACTAGTTCAGATTTTTAATAAACTATGCTAGAAAGGAGTTTGCAACTGGATTATTTCTAAGGAAGTAAGACACCTGCCTCATAAATTAAAAACAGATATAAACAATATCAAGACATTGATCTTGCTTTGATGTACAAACACACGCAAAGCATCTTATTTTTTCGATGATTCTCCTCAAAATACATTCACACAGGTGACATATTCTTTTTTCTTTCTGAAGTCATCTCAAAACTTCCAGAAGTTTCACTGGGCATACAAAGACCAACTACAGGAGAGTTAATGAACAGACAGATCCTGATGCTATGGCAAAAACCAAACTAAGTCAACACAGCATAGCCTTCAAACCATTTACACTTTCAATGGGGCACGTCTCTTCATTGTGTACCACTCATGTCTTCAACATTGTCACTAGAGAAAGTGTGTCTCAACTAGCACAAATGCAGCTGGTGCCATGAAACACTCCTAAGGCCAGAGAGCATGAAATCAGGCAGAGGATAAATATGGGCACTCAACCTACAGGAGAACATAACCCTTTTATTTATTTATGGGTGCAAGTCAGCCAATCTGACCTCCAGCCTACACATCAATTCATGCATTTTCTGTCCCACATATATTAATTTGTGGTTACCTTTAATATTTTATGAGTTAAGCTTGATTCCACTCCATTATGCACTAAAAAGAGAACAAAACAGCTACTAATGTCATAGATGAGTGTTTTTTTACTTGCTATAAATTCCACTCACCATCACGTGGTTAGACAACACAAGCTCCCCAAAAATAAGTGCTTCTGCTCATCACACCTCCTTTACTGAAATGACTTTTATTTCTGTTGATTTACTGTGAACACCAAAGCACAAAATATGGCAGTTTCAGTCACCTGAACTGCTCAGCTCCTGAACAGTCACATGCAAACTTCAATACTTAGCTGGGACTCAGGAGATGTACAACTAGGAGTGCATCCAAAATCTGACACTAAGGAAACTCCTTTTGAATTCCCCATGTACATAACTCTTGTATTCATTCATCAAATTATCCTTCCGTAAATCAAGTTTTTAATCCAAAATCACAGATGAATCTTCAGTTTATGACCCTTCCTCTGCTCCAAGAATTTGCCCCAGGGAATTTCTAAGCAGCTGCTATCTCCCATCTCTGCCATTACTAAGACACAAAAGCCAGAGTAGTTTAAGTTTTGGTCTCTCATCTAACTCCAGACTGTTCACATGATCTTTGTAGCCTGGATGTCCATCTACATGTTCCACTAGGATTTACTATTTTCCAAACATAAGTGTCCAGAACTATGTACAGTATTTGACATGAAGTCTCCCTAATGGCTTGCCTAATAACTTGTCTATCTTCACTGAAGAGCTCATCCTGAGGATCATATTTGCTCCCATTTCATGGTCAGTATCAAGTTTGATTATGGCAATTGGAGGCCTTCTCCTCCAAGCCAGTTTTAAGGGATGACTAGCCAGCTGATAGCAGATGTGTTGCTAATAATCACTCAGTAGATAACTTCACTTTAAGAGCTATTTGACTTCCTGTCATTCCTATTGTTTCAGTCATCACAGACATTCAATTCTTCCTGCGCAATAATCCAACCCACCTCAGTGCTGACTACATTTTCTAGCTTTGCCTCATCAGCAATCATCCTTTTCATAAAGTTATTTCAGACAGTATGGTGAAGGAAAGAAACCCGATCCCCACTAATACTGATGCAGGGCATGAATAATTCCTTTATTCATACAGGCAAACTCACAATTTCTCCTTCAGGAGACACCTTGCCATTCTTCAGCTAAGCACCACACTTCCAATTTAGTTATTTTTGGCATATATACATTGAACTGAAGCATTCTGCTCCTTTTGTCTAGGACTTTCAGTATTTAGCCAGTAATAATATGACTTTAGTCTTTCATGACCTAATTGTGGCAAATACATGATGTATTTTATCCTGTTTTCCACTTACCCTTGTATACTTAATTACTTTTTCCATTCCAAATTTGTTCTAAATCCTTGAATTCTATTGCGACCAGAGTAAAAGGTGTGAAGATTTCATTGTCCTTTTAAAATAAATGGAATTACACATCTTTTCCTATATTGCTATCACAACTGCTTTATTCAGCCTAACAGATAACACCCAAATCTATTTTTTTAACCTGGCTCCAGTGTCCTGCATCAACTCTTTCAGAGCCCAAAAACCCTTAGATTTAGTTTGGCTGAGAGCAGCCATAAGACGTTTATTCTGGCCATCTCCATTTGGCACCCTCTCTTTCTCCCATATCCAAATCCTCATCTGCATCTAAACAACTAAACAACTAAAACAAGAACGGCTAATTTCAGAGGCATCAAGAATTTTTCATACAGTCTGGTCCTCACAACATCACAGCCAAATTCTCTTCTCCTGATATTTTTATTTTTACCCCCTCTTAAATTTCTTCATTCTCTAGCTTTTGGCAATTTACATGCTATCCTTATACCTTCTGTTCTCCAACAATGAATCTCCTCCTTTACTTCATTCCTTTTAGGTTTTCTGGTAACTTGCAGTATCTTATTCTCACAGCAAGGTCCATGGCCCCACTTGGCAAGCTATTCCTCCTCCTTAAAATGCAGTTTCCAAGCAGCTATTGTACCTTTCAGTTAAGACAGTCCAAGCCTTTATTTTTTTTTTTTAATTTAAACCTCCAACTCCTACAGGTCTTTGGCTGCATGGACAACACAAACTAGTTCTTCTAACTTCTCAGAACTTGCCCTACTAAAATAAAGCTTCCTTGAAAGAAAAATACTTTGTAGTTGACATATCCTTCAGTTTAATTCCAAATTATTAACTTGTGGCTGATCAACATGTGTGTGCTTAAGGCCTTATGGAATGGAGCCGTAATCTAGCAGCGGAAAACAAGACACGCTGTCAGCCAGTGAGAGACCAGAGATGTTCCAGAATTTAAAGATACACCCTCTAGTACTGGGCAGGCTGTAAACATAAGCCTTCATTTACTCTGCATTCCACTACAATTAATGGCCAAAATCTACTGTATGATAATTCAGTCTACTGACTTCCAACTTAACTAGTCAGCACTGGGAAACATACTTACAAAAGCACATTTGAGAAACACCTTCCCTTTACACACTATTACACTATCCAAAATGTGCTCTATAGCTCCGAGCAATCAAAACAAAATGTTTGCAAAGCTGTGTCCTGTATTTTGACTCAGTTTTGCCTCAGGAAATCAACCTTAGCCCTCCAGATTTTGAAGCATAAGCATGAACCCTAAGCAGAAAACCATCTCCCATCCAGTGGAAGACTGCACCTATATTAAGTGCAACAACAACTAGATCTTTAGCATGCCCACCACAAGCTTAAGAGGGGCAGAGAAGGAGAGTGCTGGTGGCCAAGTGCTACAGCACAACACAGAAAGAGCCTCTCTAGCAAAGTGACAGTGAATGTTCTCAACATGAATCTGGAAAAAACGGCTTTAGCTTGTGATACAATCTTCTTAACATGGATGCACTGGCATGAAGGCAGTGTAGGCCTTCTGTGCAGCAGAGTGAACTTGCTGGCACAGGCTATCAGTCCCATCGAGGCATTAAATCACACTCACCACCACATTCCTGGTATGCCTGCACCTACACGGCAGAGCACAGGCACCTGCCTGCTGCCTCCTGAAACCCAGAGGGTAAACTCAGTACCACAGCATGAAATATCAAGTGACATGCTAAGTTACTAACCCACATTAAATGGGGGCCCTAAAGGGGCACACAGCTCTGTCAGCTCCAACAGCCTCTCACCATGGCAAGGGCTGCCCACTGTCCATGAAGGATTGTTGGTGGACTCTGCATCCACCTCTCTTGGCCATAAACACCATCATGTTCATCTCCCCACGGTGCCTTCCGCTCTCATGACCAGCCTCACCAATTTAAGCAAGCCTTTCCAGCACCAGGGTTGGTGTTCTGCCACCCTCCAAATTGGGAGTATGGCACTGGACGCTTTGAAAAAGCAATTCATTGTTAGCCACGCACTAGGAAATAGCACCCTACCTTTTACTCCAGAAGTGCTTAAAAGTGTTTTATCCTGTTAATTCTAGGTCAGTTGAGTGCACGTGTGGTATGGATTACACTGACCCTTTTAGAGCTCTCAACGTTTTTAAATAAGTAGGACACTTAACATTAGATGCACACCAACCTGCACACCTCCTATACACCACACACCAAGTTCTGCCAGCAGGCTTTAAGGCACAACTAGGGAATAGTTGCTTTATAAAGCATGGCTCTCACAGCCCACAAGTACAAATGTGAAATAATTTATAAATGCCAAGTCTGACCCAGTACCACATTAAATCAATACAGGCATTTTACAAAAAAAGCCTGTATTAGATGAACTGAAGTGACCTTTGCAAAGCTACCCAACAAATCAGCAGCAGATTTACAAACAGCGCAAGTATTTACAGCTGAGGGATGAGAAGGTCTACATTAAAGATAAAAGTTGTCCTGATGTTTACAAAATGTAACAGCATTGTCATTGCAAGCACATAGGAGATGTTTCATCCTTAAATATGAGTGCCTAAAGACTTTAAACACGAGGAAGGATCAACATGCAATAAAATTCAATTCTAAAAAGTTAACACTGCGATTCACTAGAGATGTTAATTTGCCAGTGCCAAGTCTTTGCCAGTTTTAACCTTCTTCTCTGCACTATGAGAAGCCATATATATTGGATCCTTAGACACAAATAATCCCTTTGCTTTCCCTCCTTTTCACAGATGCCTTGTCTGAGCGAGGGAAGGAGGACGGGGAGGAAAAAACCCAACACGTTTAAGTAAATTACCTTTTGGATCAGCCTCCTTCCTTCACCCAGCTAAAGTTTTCTTGAGGTCAGATTAGCACTCGGGAAGGAGAGCAGGGGCGGCAGGCCCTTGGCAGGCGGTGCTGTGACAGACGCGGGACAGACCCAGGGAGGCAGCCATGTGCTTAGCCCCGCATCCCCCGAAAGGGCATCCCGGGAGGAAGTTCTCGCTTCGCACCGACTCGGGGAAATAACTCGGAGGAGTCCAACAGCTATCGCTTCCAGGCTTTCTCCTGGGTCATATGTTTTCCCCTGCCATTAGCGAGGCATTTCAGAGGAGCCAAACCGCCCTGCCCGCTCCGCCGCGAACCCGCTGGCGGGCTGGGGGTCGGAGCCGCCGCCCCGGAGACTGGGGCCGAAGCCGGCTGGGCCGGCGGGGCACCACCCGCGGCACCCACCCCACGGGGCTGAGCTCCGTCCCCGCCGGGAGCCGCCCGCCCGCTCGCAGACCCCCGGCGGCGTGGCTGGGCTGGGCAGGGCTGGGCGGCTCCTGCCGCAGCGCCCGGCGGGGCCGAGCCCCCCGCCCGTCCCCGGGGCAGCGCTGCACCCCAGCCCCGCTGCAGCCCCTTCGCCAGACGCCCGCCGGGGCTGGTGGTGGGGAGTCCCGCCCGCCCCCGCTCCCGGAGCCTCCCGGAGCCGCCCCCAGCCAGCGGGGGAGCCGCGGGACGCCGCCGCGTTCAGCCCCGAGCCGGCGCCGCGCCTCGCCCTTACCGTCCTGGCCAGCGCGGCGCAGGAGCCCCGGAGAGGAGCGAGGCGAAGCCGCCGAGAAGAGCGAGGAGCGGGGGCCGAGAAAGCCGCCGCCGCCGCGAGGAGAAGGCGGAGGGGGCGGAGGATCGGCGGCGGAGGGGAGGAGACGGGGGCGGGGGAGGGCCCGTGCCGCCGGCAGCCACCCGCCCGCCGCGCAGCCGGCGCTTCCTCCCGACGCGCTGCCGAGCCGAGCCGGGCCGGGCCGGGCCGGCGGGGCGGGGAGCTGCGGGCGGCGCTGGGCTCGCCCCTTCCCCGGCCCGCGCCGCACAAAGGGGACCCGCCGCTGCCGCCTTTGTTCGGCGCCGGCAGGGCAGGGCGGCACGCTGGGCGCTGCTCCCACACGGAGGTTGTTCCTCCGGCACTGGCAGGCGCGGAGCAACTTCACCGGAGTTAATTTGGGTCTGTGATGAAAACCCCTCCACCTGTGCCAAACGCTGCTCGGCAAACAGCACTGAAGTCAGCCTACGCGCGGTGCTTCAGCTGCCTGTTTATGCCTCGGGAGCTGACTGGTGACTCCTGTTAAATTAAGGGTGGGTTTTTTATTGCTCAGGGTAGATGGGATCGCGAAAATTGGTTTCTTAGTATTCTGTGCTTGGCAGCCACCGAGAATGAAAAACGAATTTCAGATACACCGTTGCCCGGTTGTCTGTGGTAGGTCGCAGATCTTTCAAACGTTGCTACTCGTTTGCCTATTGATCTATGTGTCCAGTTGAGGTACTTTTCAGAGCTTTTTTTTTTTTTTTTTAATTGTCATGGTACTTTAGTGCTTATCCTATAAATCTCCTCCAAGCTTACCGATTTAGTCATTCAGTTCAGGTATCTGAGGTCAAGGCATGCAGTCTTGTCATGCCAGTTAAAACAGTAGAAGGGGGAGAATTTCCCCTCATTCACTTCTGACTTAGAAGACACTGACAGAGTTACAAATGCCCTTGAATGAGGTCTTCTCTGAAGGATGGTTAGACTTCGGTCGTTTGCCGAACATGCAAACAGATTGCACAGACATGGAATGAGCAGTCACTGTAGGTCCACAAGTGATCTTTTAAGAAAGCAACAACAAAACTGGACTACCCTAGGGTTGTTAAAACCAGGCATAAACCCTAACTAAGCAGCCTCCTTTAAAAGGTCTTTTCACATAATGTTGATTAAGCCCTAGCAGTTAAAAGACCTCACCTGGGAGCCCTCACTAAGCAGAGTTCTGCTTTCCAGACTGAGAGGGGCAGAGTAGCACAGGGCCTTAGATGGTAAGCCAGCTCCTCAGATTTAGTACTAGACCGTGTGCCTTTTTGTGCTCCAAAGAAGCAGGTGATTTATCAGTTCCCCTAGCTATTACCTAGGAATTTTCTGCGTGGTCTGTGAGGTATGTGAGGAAGGAGGGGAACCTGTGGCATGTGAGCTCTTCCACATCATCCACAAGGACCTTCTGGTTCCTGCACGTGCTAACATAGCTGCATCAGAAAAAGGGAATGAAAAGTATGTGGATTTGAACCTTTACTCCTGTAGCTGTGGTGTAGGGTGGAATAACTTTTTTGTTTTATCTTAAAATTAAAAAACTATATGCTTGGGGGTAAAAAGTCTGAAAATGTAAAATAGTGTATTAAGCATGAAGAAGCCTGCCTAAGACATCAGGCAGCCTTAAATAAAGCCAATGTGCTAGTAATGTAAGGTACCTGTTACACCCTAGATGCTATCAAGATCTGCTTGCTGCATTATGCACTAGGGCCAGAAGCCAACCATCAGCCCTGCAGCGTGTGCTGAATGAAGCCTCTGCCACACAATGGTGTAGTCATTTTTCACATGTTCAGTCCACAGGCATACCACCTCTTGTGGCTTACTTTTACAGGTTGTGCATTTTGCCCTTCATTCTCTAGGCTGGATGTACATAGTAAGGGGAGGAGTAGGTAAATGCAACTGTAATGTGAAATTAGATGACCTGGCCAGAAAATTCCTAGTCAAAAGAAAGGCTTAACAGTATTTTAACTTCAGATCAATATACAGATGTTTGTTAAAGCTTAGGTGCGTGCATAGCAGTTCTGTTGTGCCCTTACTGACAAAACAAGAACTATGGACTTGTTTCTTACACTACTGCCTGGTAAGTTTTTCACACCCAGGCATCATATGATGGATAGCTTTATTAAATTATGCTGCACTGTGCAGCTGCTGCCTCTGGGAAGAAGTATGGAATAATACAATTAATGCCTCACATTTTAATATAGCTACTAAAATATGATCTTTGTTCTCACTGTCAAGACTAGTGACAGAAGCCTCAGACAGATGACCAACCTATTGAAGCAGTGGTGGGAGGTCCTCCCAGTGCAAGGCAAGCTGCAGCCTTGAGCTCATCATGAACACCCATGGGCTTCATTCTTCATGGGACAGATCCCTCTAATGAAACTAGCACCCTGGCCCTAAGATGACATTTAAGGGTACCTTCAGTGATTATCCTTGTACACAAATCTTTGCATTTTGAGACACTATAACCCCTGATTTACAAATCATATCTAACACAAGAATTTTTTTATAATTTGATAAAAATGCATATACCTGATTAAACTCGCCCAATAAGGCTGCTCAATAGGAGTAAAAATTGTGCATAAGAAATTGTGTTGCCTGGAACTAAGTCAAGAACCCCTGGAAATGAACATAAAATTATCACATTCCAGACTGATTTCTTCTTTGCACTTTCCAAATAACAGATTATTAAAAAAATGCATTAATCCTGTCAGTCCATTAAAATATTTCACAACTTTCAAAAGGTTTTGAGATAAAAAAAATTAAAACCCCACCTATTGATCATAACTCTCTTCCTAAATCCATGTTCTTATAAGACCAAAAATAAAGCATTTGTTGCTCTAATCAATAGGTTTACTCAGAAACAGCTGACACCACTTAAAATTGTGTTAATTAACACAGGTTCTCAAGGTCCAGTTGTAATGCAGACAAGCTGTGTCCACCTTAAACAGAGCCTCGTTATTATTCACGCTACTTGAATCTGCCATTAATAGTAAGTCTCCATCTCACAGCTGCTGCTAAACCTGAGGCCTGCTTGCATTCAAAGAGAATTTCAGTTGTATTTTGGCACGGTATATGCTATTCACAAAGTCACCTGTAGCTCTGAGTAAAAACGACTGAGAACAAAGCCACTCATTTTCCACTTGTTAGCTCTAAAATCCCTGATGTGGAAAGTTTGGGGTTTCGATATGTCTCCGTTGTGTAAACTTATGTGTAATGCTCAAATACATTCAAAAATGCAGACTCCTGCCTGAATTACTGTGGCACTCAGGCTGAATTAGCCACAGCAACTCAAGTACTGAGTGGTGTAGCCTTCCTACCTGCCCCTACCCCTGTAGGGTGTATTTATCCTTGTAAATATTCTCTCCTGTCTACTGACTAGGAAGTGTGAGCTGGGGTCAGTGACAAGCCCGACAGACCACGCTGTAACCTGCAGCAGCTACACCCTCAACAAGTATTTTAGTGTACTTGACCTTCATTAAATCCGTTAGTGAGGCATGTGCAAGATTTCTGATGGTCAGCCTGGTCTGCCTGCTCAGCCTGTCCAGCCAACACCTCAGCTGTGCCTGCTGAGGTGGGGGTGAGATGGCCAGACAAAAGCACCACTTTAACCATCACAGCTGGATCAGCCCATCTGCATATTACTGAGCTGGGTGTACACATTCAACAAAGCTCAGTGAGCAATGTTCCACAAAAGATGGCAGAGTTATCCATGCCCACCCTCATGTACATCCAGCTGCTCACACAAACAAGGTGGTGCAGGACACTCTAGCCCTGTATTTGCTCTGGACAGTATTATATAAGTTTGGTTTTTTTTACTTTGATCATAAGCTTTGTAGAAAATGTGTGAGCAACATATTACTGGAGGCTATAAAGGTATTTAGGAGTGCTGGGAAAAGTGTTTTCTCAGTATTGTTAGAAGCAGGGGGCTGATGACAAAGGAGAGGTGTTAGTCATACTGACCCATTCTTCTGGTGCTCAATAACAGGGAGAAACAAGCCAGAAACCTCCTTCTCAGCGCTACTTGGACTTGTAAAATGGTTTGTGTTGGAAGAGACCCTTGAGGTCATCCAGTTCCAGCCCCACTGCAGGGATACCTTCCAGTAGACAAGGTTGCTCAGAGCCCAGTCCAACCTGGCCTTGAAAATTTGCAGGGATAGGAACCTGTTCCAGTGCTTCACCACCCTCATAGTGAAGAATTTCCTCTTTATCTAATCTAAACCTACCCTCTTTCATTTTAAAGTATTACCCTTGTCCTATCTTTAGGACTGTTTATTTTCCAGTTTTGGAAGGTGTGTGGAGGTAATGCCAGCCAAAATGAAGGAACTGAAAGATGTGAGGCCATGACTATGTCACTTGACATCCTGCCTCAACCCATGCAAGCAGAGAAATAAAGACACGTCTGCTCCTGTTTCCTACATACACCTACTTAGAGAACACAGACCCATTAAAGCTGAGCCAGACAGATATCTTTTCTTTAATTAGCTTGTCCTTTTAAGTGTCCCAGGAAAATTATTATAAGAAATACCATATGATTGCCCAAGAACAAATGAGATATGCTTTTAAACACCCTTTATTACTAACATTGCATAAGCATTCCAACAATCAAATCTAACAGTTTGTTATCATAGTTGCAATCCCTTTGGCTTAGTAGCAGCAAGATGAATAGCATGTCATATCTCTTATCAGCAAATAGCTGCCTGCCTTTGTAAACAAAACTGTCAAGACTGATTCTCCATACACATTTGCAAATTATACTCATTGGTTATGTGTCTTGTGGCATATTTAGTGTGCTGCCAAGGGAAGGCTACCCTCACATCAGTTTTATATGCTACCAACATCATAACATTGTCAAGGAACAGGTAGATACCTTGCCAACTATGGCTTGAATTCACCAATGTCTCCTACAGATCCCTGATGAAAAACCTACTTATTATCTAGTTTAGAAACATTCAGGTCTAGCATGTAAATGAGAAGTATATGTGATATCCTGATATTTAGTCTGCTCCAAAGAGCCCTGTGTCCTCATCCCAGCACCAGCATTTTGCTTATTGTCTGGGTAGAAGGAATTCAATTCCTTGTCTCAGTTTAACTGTATGCAATATGATAATAATATCACTTACTTAGTGGAGGAGGAGAGTAAATTAGTTATAATGTGTACCCTCTGTGCTAAGAATATAGAGCAAAATATGATCTGAGTTTCAACCCCTCCTGGCCCTTGACATTTATTGTTTTTTGAATTTTATTTAATCTGCATAATATATACAGAGGACAAAATTGATAGTCACTAACATTTTTTAAAGGGAGAATTCCCTTCTTGTGATTTTTATATGGAAAAACCTCTGACCATACCACATTAACAATAATATAAAATATATTAAAATACTGATAGTAAAATTGCTGTAATTTTGTTTCTTTGACTTACAGAAGTAGGCTCATTTTTTGTATGAAAACAACTATCGTGCTAGTTTTGACATTTTATATTAATGATGTGTAATAAAATAATGTCATTTCAACTGAGAATTCTAATTAGTCGCCAGTAACACAATATAGTCTTGTATAATTACAAATTTTGTGTGTGAGGAGAACTGCCTTGTTCTCATTACAGGAACTAAAACCACAGAGCATCACATTTCTCAGTATTGTACCAGAGGAATGTAGGAACACAGTCATGACCACAATAGGGAATGGCAGTAACAACAGAATCAGTAACAGATAGAAAATGTGATGACACTAAACTGCGGATCATAATTCATCCATGGAACAAGCCTCCACCCTACTCCTGTGCTCACATCAGCCTGCAGCACTCTGGCTGTTGCACAGCTCTCAAACTCTGGGGCAGGAGTTTCTTTTCTTCAGCTAATCAAGCCAGCATGGGAAGTGATGCTATCAGGGAAGTCTGGATCAGAAGGAGAGATGAGAAAGATCCAACAGATCCTATAGCACACAGCAAACACTAGGGGAGAATGACTACAGGAGTCATTTATTGCCTGTTGCATGGCTTTCTCCTTTAATTCCCACGAGTTAGAAAATTCCAGAGGGGTCAAAATTGCCGAGTGTGACTAAGTATCATCCAAGCCAGCTGAGTTGCAGTGTGGATGTTTGAGTGTGAATAAACCCAAAAGCAGTGAGGTCTGATTTCAGGGTCTCTCCATTATTTAAGTGTTGTGTGAGGTGCAGTACTAGCTCAGACTTTCGTGGGGAAATGACAAAACAACACACCAAGTTCTCAAGAACTAAATACGGTTTGGATTGGTAAATCATTAATCCAGAAAGTGGTGTTTGTTTTTTCTTTCTGAAAGAAAGCTTGATTTAGCCTTTTTTTAAAAATGTAGTTACTTGTTGTGTTCCTCAGAAAGGAGGGTTAACTTTACAAGGATCTTGAGAACAGTTAAGGGGAAAAAAGAAGGAATATTGAAAAATAAGCATGAATTAAGTTATATGTAGAAATTAATATAGAAATTGTTATTTAAACAACTATGATATATCAAAATAAAGATAAATTAATTACAATGTTTATTTCATGGTATCTACTGTATCTGTACAATTTTTTAAGTGTGAGGACAGTGCTTGTACTGAAGCACTTTGCAATTGCAAAGTGCAATTACAAGTAAAAATCTTAATCAAAGTCTGAAATATAAGGTTTGCTCATGAAACCTTTTATACTTCTGTGTGCATGTTTTTTCTTCTCTTCAGTAAAGCACTCTGCTAGAAGGAACAGATGCCTCTTTCTCAAGAACTTCAACTCTGAGAATCACTGCCCTGAACCAGCTTGTTCCCATATTTTTTTCCAGTCTATATCAAGAGGAGTCCAGAAGACTGATGGTTTTATGCTGCATGAGAGGTTTTATTTCCCCTTCAGCTTAGAGCTGACACCAACATTCTCTCCCTACCTCTGCATCCCAGATGGTGTGGGATCCCATCAGGGCACAGGCACAGTTGCATCAATGTCCCTCTATGGAGTGGTGTCAGAGAGAGGTTATTTAAAGCCATTCTGCAGAATATGAAACTACCCCACTTTCCAAGCCTTGCTTGCTCTTTCTCACTTGGCTTCTCCACCAGGAACAGCTCAGCAAGCAGCACAAAGGCAGCACAACGTGGCCCTATACATTGTCTAACCCCAAACGTGCAATGCCAGCCTGGCACTCACCCACAGTGTTCCTCCTATGGAGCTGCAGATGTGTCCCAGGCGCTGCTACTCCCAGGCCCTGCTTTGAAGAATGCTCCAAATACCCTGGCAAGGGCAGATTGGAAAAAAAAGTAAAGGAGAAACCAAATCAATACATGTTGCTGCATTGGAGCTGCTCAGAAGGGGTTTGGCACCCCATTGAGTTATCAGCTCTTGCTGCTGCTAGGAATGTGATCATACTTATATAGTGAGTGTTGGTAGTGACTGTGTCCCTTTCTATGCTGGCTATTCCAAGAGCTTCTTTTGACAGCTCAAACATGAAAAGATTTGTTATGTTTTGAAATGTAGTGGTAGAGGTTTTATACTTTGGGCCAGAGTGTCAGTGGAGGCTCTTTGGTGATGTGTGCATTGGAAGTGACAAGCAGTGAATAACTGACATCAGGCATAAGTAATATTTGTAGTCTGACTTTGATATGTTATTCTTTAAAAAATCCAGTCTGTAAATACAGTCTACATTTGTTAGGTTGAAAGGAAGGAAAGGGGATGAGTGCAAATACAGAAGAGAGAAATGAATAACCATGACGAGGAGAAAAAGCAAGCAGAAATAAGCTGATAAAGATAAAAAGGAGTAGGATTATTAAAAGAGAGAATATAGACATACAAAATGGATCAAAACTAATATCAAACTGCTAAAAAGTAGGAGAAAAATTGAAGATGAAAGGAATCACAGTGTAACAGATCAGAAAAAAGAAGAAAGTGTTTATGAATTCTAGTCTGAATTCCTATACATGGCTAATAATGCCTTCAGCACCCTATGAAATAAATGTGTTTTTGTAAAACAGGCATGTGATGAAGTCCCATTGATTTTGAGACACTGGTTTGCAAGTTAAAAGGAATCTGTGAAATTATTGAAAATATACATCAGGAGCATGTGGCATGATGCATATGTGTGGTGTAGAAATATTTTGGATGGTGATGAAGTCACACCGTAAAACAAATATTATTATTATTAACCCCCATAACAACAATGCAGTTTTTCAACAAGAAATTACTTATTCCAGGGAAGACATTTGAATGAACCTGTGGGGCTCTTTCAGAGACTCCAGTGAAGCCAATGACTGCATTTTCATTCAAGCTTTTTGCTTTTCTTTGTTAATTATCTGTAGACTAGAAATGGCAATAAGAGCAGTAAGCTAGAAGATGATATGTACTTCTGCTGAATTCTTTATGTACACACTGCCCATTATTTTGTTTGAAAGGAGGAGCAGGTATAATTTGGCAGGGAACAAATCTTTTAAGTGATTGAATTATCTTCCAAAAGGAAATATATTACATCAGAAAAACAGGAGAGAGAGAGAAAGATGAGTGGCTCCCAGGACAGGTCAATGGCCGAAGCAGTGTAGCAGCTCCCATGTTGTGGTCTCATTATCACCCCCAAACAGCAATTTTACACAGAGGAGTTGTCAGACAAAACTTTATATCAGTAACTTTTTCAACTTAGTGAACATAATAACAGGAAAAGTATGCAAATCAGCATGTTTAAATAGCATAAATCATGGAAGAGACACATTGTCTATCCACAAGAAAAAAAAACAACAGGATTTTAATATTGTATTAAGGAAGTGGAGCATCATCAGCCTCCTTTCTGTACTTGGCTGCTTATAGGGCTTAGTTGCAGCAGCAAAGCCATACATTAAGCTTTTACAAAGGGATGGAGCCAAGACTGGGTATGGCAGGGTAGGGACTGCACTCAGCTCCACTTCCAGAGCAGCCGCAGGTGCTAAACAGCCAAATATTTGCCTTTCTGCAGCTGGGAACGGAGATGCCACCTTTGAAAACATCCTTTTTGTGCTTCTGTTCCAGGAACTAAATAAATATTTGTTATTTCCTCATTTCACGGGGCCTCTGCAAAATGATATTATAAAGTGTGTAAGTTGTCGGGAAGTCTTGTCTAGAAGGCACAGCACACAGCTAGGCATGTAGTACTTTATTGTTTAATATATTAACTAAAGGAGTTATATGTTGCTTACTTGATTGCTAAGTGCAGCAATGAAGGTATTTATTTTACACCAAATAGATCTGTTGTGAATGTTTGTGGAAATGGCAGTGTCTTCTAAATTTATCTTTAAAAGGGTGTGCAAAATAACTATTAAAAAGTGGGGGAAGAGTTTTGTGAGGAAAACAACACTCTGCAAAGATATGCTGTAGCATTGCAGTTAAGTTACAGGATACAAAAGTATAATTTACGACAAAACTTTGTCCATAAAATTTTTATTTATTCTTTAAATAAATTTATTTAATTTAAAAAAAATTACCTATTCTTTCTTTTCCATAATTTCTGAAATTACTCCTAAAGTTATTCCCAGTCGTCCAAGTGGCAGATGTTTTATTAAAGTTACCATATACTGGGATATATCCTCCTTTACTCATCAGCCATTTTTCACTAGCAACAAGGAGATTTTATGTGAATGAAATGATGGGAACTATTGGTGCATGTGAAGAAAGATTGGATTCTTGTGTTTTATACCCGCTTGAAAGATCCCTAATACAATTCACAGCTGTAGGAAAACCACTGTGCAATATTTAATGGTATATTGTCACAAACGATATATGAAATTTTACTTATAATCATAATTCCTAATTTTACAATGTTTAATACAGATAGGAAGCACAACCTGAGTTCAGAAAAATAAAACATCCCTTTTCAGGTGTGCCTGCAATTTAATTTGTGTTCACTTTCTGTTTCCAGTAGTAGACTTCAGCTACCACTCAAACACTTCCCTGATTTTTTTACCAAGTATATATAATGTTTATCATCTATTAAAAAACATGGAGAGAACACTATTAACCTTTAGGAAAATATTTGTTTGTTGTTAATGCTGCAGATTTAATTTTAAGCATATATTCAAGACATACATTCAGCTTCAAATAAATCCAATAAGCTACATTAAGTAAAGTTTCTTCAGAGACATGTAAAATAGTTAACAAGGCTCTGAACTGTTGATTTCAAGGAGAATATAAACAAATATTCTTGTCCATTAAAGTTTCTGACTTTTATTTATTGTCTGCCTCAGTATATTATGCTCTACCTTACTTGGTTTTTCAAAGCTGTAATTAATATGTTTTATTCATAAAAGAAAGTGACAAAACTATATTGCTAATCCTTCTGACTCCATAATAAATCACTGCTTGTTTGCTGTACTATAATATGTATTTTCAATAATGCAGAAGCAAGCTTAGGTCCTTAAGTAATAAAAGTTTCCATATAAAACAACTGCTTTTTGGCACAAAAAAAAAAGTGGGGGGGTTGGATCTCATAGCTCTCTAAAATCCCTTGCACTTTCAAAACTTTGGGGGCTTTCATGTGTGAGCTTTGCAGGTGCCAAGCTCTTTCCCTTTGCACTCTGTCCATTGCTGTGCAGGGTCATCAGACCAGCCAGGGAAACTTGGTTTTGTACTCACAGAATGAAGGACAGGGGGAGCAACACATGCTGTTCTTTGCCTTTTTGTTAAATTTGAGGTTGATTTGTAGCAACATCGACTTCCTTTTGCTGAAAGGAATTTAAATATACCAGGCAGGAAAGGTTGTACAACTGTTGAGTAAATTGTGCTTAGTGCCCAGTGGAGTTTTGGGAAGCATGAAGCACATTATATTAGATGGGTAATAAGCTAAGACTTTCTCTTTTTGTAAATTTTATTCTTTCTTTTTCTGTTGTTATTATATTGTACATATGGAGCATGTTAGACTAAGCATGTGCCTTTGCTAAAGATACCAAATGTTCAAAATACAGTCTGAACTTAGAACCATTAATCTCTGAATCACTGTCCTACATTATGCTACAAATTGCTACTGTTTATAGGAAATCTTATATTATAAGCAACTATCTTCCTAGGCCTCAGGTGACTTTTAATGAAAGCATGTATTCCCTTTGTGTATTCCCTCAAATTTCTTGCCAGGTGTTAATCTTGACATTTTGAAAGATTTCATTTTTTAAAACTTCAAAGTGTTTTGCAACATCGGCTGTATAAGAATGCTTGCTAATTTTAAATATTCCCTATTTCTAATATTAAGTCTTGTCATTACATGTACCACTCTTAGAGGGAGTAATGGAAACTCTCTCCACCTGAATTAAGTCCAATGATAAGAAAATGCTAAATGTCACTTATCCAAAATGAGCTACAGAGTGCATTTTCCTGCACAATAAGTCCAGGTCTGCCTTGACATATCCCCTGAGTTTCTCTTGAAGGAAGGAATAGAACAACTATCTCTAGCAATACAGTGAATGAGCTGGCTCTGTCTTCAAGGGAATCATGGTCTGTAATTACCAGCAAGATTTCTAATGCTAAAAACACTTTATGTGTGCAACTGTTGTCATTTTGCATTTTACCCAAGAAGCCCCTGGGTGTTGCAATATGCATGTTACAGTTTCTACCTCTTTAGTCAAGTCCTCTAGAAACACTGTGGATACTTTGATTTCCTCTTCCTCCTTTCCTCTCTTAAGAGGGTCCCCTTAAGAAAACACATAAGGAGCTTTCCACATTCCCCCAGCAGCAGAGCACATCTGCACTGGCTAAACCTGTGTCCTCAAGCATCTGCTTGCACCAGTCCTTAGCAATTCATGGTGTAGCTGAGCAAAGTGACACTGCTAAGCCAGCTACTGGCCCCACCAGAGACCTTACTGCTATGGTAGCCCACAACAAAGAAAAAGAACAAAAGGGGGAAAAACGTTTTCAGCCACCATCCTTCTGTAGAGCTGTAGGGAAGGTTCCTCCTGTGGTTAAGGCAAGAGAAACCACCAAAACAATACATTCTTCCTTCTGAAAAAATCAATATTGCACCATGGCAAGAAAATCAGAGAATGAGAGAAGTGCTCCATTGTGTGTCTTTTCTCCATACAGTATTTGTTGTCTTTCAAAGCTTAAAGAAATATTTTTTTCCAGGAAGTGCCTTGTCAACCAAAATCTCACCAACTTCTTAGTGCTTAAGCTACCTTTGAAAATCAGACTATGTAATAGATTTTTTACTTGGGGATTAAAAGAATGGTTATTAGGAGGTATGCATCTGAGTAACATAACATCTGCTGAAAATTTTGCCATGAAACAAAGGATACATATTTATGAGATTAGTTCAGTTCTCTTAACATACCATCGTTCTCCTGGGATATCATAAGAAATATGAACACCATAAGGTTGTAAACAGCAGAAACTGCAATTATCATAGAACTAAATAAATTCTTCATATATGTGTTTACTTCCAACATAATATGCAGTATAGCTGGTTTGTAAGTAAACAAAAGTGATGTATATGTGTGCGATGATTCATATCTACAGCTTGATTAAAAGAAATGTGGAATATGCTAATACTGCAGGAAAATATTTGCTAGCAGGAATTATTTTTTCTCATCTGTGGAATGAATGTATTGTATATTGATCACCATTAACCATTCACTGTTAAATAATGTAAAAAAAACCCAAGAAAAATCAGCGTATCATAATGACACCGTACTTGCATGTTCCATTCAAGGCTTTTATTTCAATAAACTGGCTCTGGAAATTAATGAATGTACTTTCTTCTTATCTGAAACATTAATCTGATACTTGTTTTAGGAGTATTTGGGGGAAAATTACTCCATAATAATAAAGCTGTTGCTAGGAGGCCTGGAGAAACCTAAACCAATTTAGCTTGGAGAAAGAGATAATCAGTGTCTTAGTGCTTTCTTTCTAACGTGCCCCTCGTGCTTTTACCCAAGAGCAGGAAATCAGTGAGTGGAGAATAAATCTCCATTCTGATTGTTTACAGAGCATAATGAGGGCCTCAAGCAAAGAAATGCATCATTTGCTTTGTACCTGCAGCTGAACTGCAACGCGTCCTATTTAATACCTGCTGAATGCCATTCCAGACATGGAGCAAAAAGCCATCATTTCAGATGAACATGTTGTTACTCTGCAAGGGTATAATTATTTGGAGGAAAGTTTAAAATAGTCCATCCCAGAAAGTGTTTCTGGTCCTTTAAGATTTTGTAGCAGTGGCCTCAAATTTCAGTTCTCTCATTTTCATTTATCTCATTTTCTTCCTCATTAACATCTGATCCTGACATAATTTGCTGCCTTTATTTCTCTTGTCTCTCCCTTTTCCCAAATACTGTCTCTTGCTTTTTCTCCAATGCATGCCTCATTCTGAAGGGGAAGACTGAGATTTTGACAGAATTCCCTGCCCTCCCCACTCCATAAAAATATACATTTCGTATGTTTTCAGTTTTGATCACTCAATAGTTGCATTTTCCAAGATGAAGCCTTTTTGGGGGCTTCAGTGGCTCCCTGGGCATCTCCAGATTCTCACCCTATATTGTTCACCATGCCTTGCCCGTAGGATAACTTATTCTCATTCTCTTTCTCACCTTCTTGCCTCTGACCCTCAAATCCAAAACCACTTTTTTCTCTCTGACCATGTTGTGTCTGTATCTGTTTCTCTGATGCTCTCTCTTGGATCTCCTTTTGTTTTTCAAGGTCAAACAGCTCTAAAATAGAATTTCTCTTACTTCTTCCTAAAATGCCTTCCCTCCCCCATTGCTCTATCACCAGTTTTCTCTGACATGTTGAAGCTCCATATTAGGTTTGATCTTTCTCACTTCATTCTCCTCATATTAAGACTTTCACTAATTCTTTTTGCTTATTCTGGAATATTCAAACCTTTTTTAGTGGGTATGTGATAAAAAATAACCAACAGTGATCCTCTCATAATTGGCATTAACCACTTCCTATTACCGTTCTTTTTAACCTGTACAACATATGCCATTTCAAATAAACTTTACCCAACCTAAGTCTCCCCACAGCCCCCATACATCTTCCTCACAGAATTCAGACTTCCTCACCCTCATTTTTAAGATTCTTTGCATCTTCTATCCGACAATGTCTCATCTGACAATACCTCATTTCCTCTATTGTCCTCACCTCTCTCTAGATAATGCTTAAGATTTCCCTTTGTTTCTCTTTTTCATGGTAATCTTGCCTCTCCAAGCAAGTTTACTTTTCCTTCCTTTCTTGTTGGATTTCTCTTTTCACCTCAATCCTCTAAACACATAAGAATTACTTCATATTGGAATCAGCTATTAAGAGCAAAAAAACCCAAAACAAGCCCAAAAATAGCCAAAGTATGCCTTTGACTTCTGATATTTGCAAGTCAAAAGGAAAGCAAGAAAGATATTTGTAGCACTTTAAAGCAAGAAGAGAATACATTGCTGTTTGTCTGTCATTGTACAAGGTACCACAAAGGATATCTGTTAGTAATATTACCTATGCTAAATTTCCTGCAGTAGAACCCCATCAGTGAGACTTTAATATCTCTGTTGCAACAGTAATTTTCTTAAAGACTTGATCTAACAAAGTACTTAAACACTTGCTTGTGCTCAGACTTGTGAGTGACCTCACTGTAGATACCGGAATTGCACACCTCATATACTTGCAATTAAGCACACAAACAATTATTCTACTGAAATTTAGTATAGCTAAAAAAAAAAATAGCTTAGTGGTTTATTATATTCAGGACATAAAAGAAACAATTTAAAGACATGTATTTTGTGAGATGCTGAATTTAAACAGATTTTTCAGGTTTTAAAATATTTTTTAGCTGAGGCATTAACTTTATTCTATAGACTGAGACACTAGTCTTCTGACTCTTATGAAAGTTCACAGATAAAATAAAAAGTATGTTAAAAAAATGTGGAATCTCCTTATACTAACACCTGGGGATGAAAATTCTTGCAATTTCTTCTCTACCTCTCATGAAAAGTGCTTTACCACAATGACACATTTTAAAAGTGTATTCCTTTTAATATATACTGACTTCCTCAGAAATAAAGATATGGATAAATGGATATCGTAATGTAGACACATAGGCCACAGAGCATTTATTGATTAAAAAAGGCTTGGTGTTCTTTCAAAGAAACTACTCCGTTATTACAGCATTAACAGTGGTGCAAACACTGCAAAATCTAATCGCATTTCGTCTAGTGCCAAACCAAAAAGTCCAACTGCAATACAGAAGAGAAAAAAAAAAAGACATAATATATGTTTGGTACTAAAAAATGGATATATCCTTAAAATGCTGGGCAGCATAGGAGGAGTACTTGGAATATTGAGTAGCATTTATATAACACATAATAAATTTTAAGGTTACAAAGGAGAGAAACTTGTCTTTATAGTTAAAAGCAACTCTTTTTCACTCTTTTAAACATTTGCAAGTCAGTATTTCCCATAATAGTGAATAAACTTTCAAAATGTGATGATAAATACTTATCTCTTCCTCAGGGAAGGGAAGTTTCATGAGTTCATCATACAATGAGTGTTCAACAAAGTCACAGAGAAGCTGTGAATGCAGCTGGAACAGCTTGGCTCAGTCTCTTGGATTTTAACTATTTTTTTCCTCCCAGAAGTTACCCCTTTTTGGATACCTTCCTCCAACAAATGCTACCCTTTCAGATCTTCACTACTCCTTCCATGTATCCTTTTCCAGAAATTACTGCATTAAAGCATCAAAATCCTCCACTGCTTCAAAATATATATCACACAGAGACAATAGCTCTCAAGGTCACTTCCCAGAATCTTTTCTATTGATTAGCATTAAAAACTATTAGATGTCTGGCTGGGTGAGTGCCTTTTAGGCTACTGCTGGCAGGTCCTGAGATTTTAGTCTGTTTGTACCAAATAAATTTGGATCTTTTTCTTCCAGGAATCCCATTGATACATTTAAATATTACATAAGGTATGGGCTGGGAGCAAACCAGGGGATTTTTTCACATCATGCTGTTGAAGAAGAGCACAAAAAGCTGAGCTCTGCATGCCCTGAATGTGCTGGATGGGAGTCAGCATAGCTCTGTGCAGCAGAGATTGTCCCTTTCATCTGTGAGATCAGAGGTTCAGCCTCTGCGCAGACCAGACCACCACAGCTTTCAGCAGGGAACTTTGGATTTTCGTTCCCATTTTTAAATATCCTGCTCTGTGCTTGCTGCCAGCTCAGGAGCAGCTCTGGACATTGGGAGGATGAATGTTGAGGAAAGATGTTGACTTCTTGCGCATGTGGGGAGAGTTGCTGGTGTGTGTCTTCTGCCTGGTGCAGGGGGAAGCACTGAGGACAGTGCTCTGAGATCAGCCTCCTGTGAGCAGGCTCCCTGGCCAAATGCCATCTGCCTAGAGATGCTCTTCTTCCAAAACAGTTATGAAACCATTTTCCCTCTTGCTGCAGTGATGGACAATGTGCTGCTTGGAATTTCTCGGTTTTCATCAGTGCAGATATTTCTGCAGTGCCACTGAATTCAGGCTTTGGGTAGTTGATATTTCTGAGCAGGATCTGTGTATGATTCCAAAGTTCTTCTCTGTTCCTATCACACAGGGGGAAAAAATGCTGTGCAGTTAGTTTTTCAGTGCAAGGGTTAAAAGCTGCTGACTCTGTTTTGTGAGCTGGGGCCCCAGTTCCATCTCTACGCGTGCAAGTGACACTGATACTCACAAAACTCACTTAATTGAGGACTGACTCATTCCCTCCTACATTCAAACCCATGCTCCCAACAGCTGGTACACAGTGTCTTTTGCAGCTTTTAGAGTTTTGGGAGGCTTTTGCTGGAATTTTATTGTACATACTATATATTTCTTGTTAAATCATGGTCACAGTGTTCCCTAATCCTGACATTCCCTGTTTCTGCTGGCAGGCCATCAATAGCTCTTCTTCCTGTTGTCAGTTCTGCTGCTGTTGCTCTTATAAAGATGCTTCTGGGAGTTTTGAGAGGTTTGATTCCTTTAGACAAAGACACCAGCATCAGCCTGGTTCCCATGGCTACCAGCTCCTCAATCTCTACTCAATACAGACTTTTCAGCCACTCTCATTAAAAAAAAAAAAAAAAAAGTAAACTAAAAATCCTTCCCTTATTTCTGGAGACCACAAGTTGAATTGCAGCTTCCTCATGTTATTCACACTGGCAACAAGAAACCCTAAAGAGAAAACGTAAAGAAACATGTGAGTGTAAAGACTCACTGTGACTGCTCCATTCAAGGCTGCTGCTGTCACAAATACATCACACAATCCTGTACATAAATCTGTCAGGATCCATCATAAAATAACTCCTAGGATTTTTTCTCTCATCTTTTTAGCTAGAGGATTGAGTGGATAATTCATTTTTCTGATTTCTTTGAATACGTTTCTTAAAATTTTTGTATTCTCAAATCAACTGTGTAAAATTAACTGTTTGAACCAAAATGAGAATATTTTACTCCCTGTTTTCACATTGCAAAATAAGGCAAGGCAAAACAAAAGCATTTCATTTTCAATGAGGGCAATTTTAACAAATGTAAGTAATAGAAAACACAGATAAAGCCCTGAGAACCATTCACAGAATAAAGTGAGAAATTTAATTTCTGTTCTCTCTTTTCCAGGCAAGCCAAGGTCCACTTTCCTGACTAAACAAGAGGTTTTTGCCCCATTTCAAGAAGTCTTTAAGAACGTTGCACAAAACTTAACTTACCTTTAACAGTTTTCTTCCTTCATCATATCATATTCTCTAGTGGGATAGACAAAGCAGTCTCCTGAAGTAGCCCTTAGACGGGGAGAAAATCAAATTCAGGCTTTTGAGATCCAGAAAGTGGCCCAACCCATTAGCTGATCAGTGAGGATTTCTTTACTTCTCATTTCTAAATCTAGTCATACCCGTGGACAAAATTCACTGAAGTGAATAACTGGCTTTAGGATGAAGAAACTTGCACTGCTATAAATCAATAACCTCTTTTTAAACTCTCTAGTTTTCTAGAGTTTACCAAAACAGCATGTAGAATTTCAGAGGAGATCCAAGTCATGTATCAACATGTCATGCAAGATCTGATGGCCCAAAACACTTGATTTGGGTATAATTTAAACAAGAACAAGCCTAGAATGTCTGCAGGTTTCGCACTGATTTACCACTGTACACATTGCCCAAAGTGCACAAAACTCTAGAAAACAGAAAATCTTCTGGTAGCACAGTATCATGACAGCTGGTCAAAATATTGCTTGAAACTGTCATTTTGCAAAAAATATAGGCCTTCTTTTGAACTATGAATTTAAATAGTAGCACAGTATATAAAATACCATGCAGTGATTTTTTTTTCTTGGAACTGATGAAAAATATTAGCTGAACCAAGGAAAAGCAGCCAGATTTAGATTCTAAAAATTGATTAGCTAACAGAAAATGCATTTAGATTCAATTATACTGGCAGACCTTTCTAAAGACACGATTGCTTTTGGGACAAATATGAGGTGAAATTTCAGCGTGTAAGATTTCTGTACAATTTTCAGTTTGTTCTTTGTTGGAAGCCTGGATTAAATCAACCCTCAAAGTACTTTCTCCTGCAATGACACAGCTCTGCTACACCAAGTGTCTGCCGTCATGGCAGTTTGGCTCACTGATCCCTCTGAGGGATTGTCCTCCTAATGACAGGAATGGTAGGGCTATCTGGTGTCTGGGTTCCCTCACATATTTCCCCTTGGCTCTCTGAAAGAGCTGTGTGGTGGCATGTAAGGAATGTATACATTTGACTGGGATTTAAGGATAACAAAGGACCAAGCTGGAATAGTTTCTCCATCACAGGTTTCCTGCTATGTGAGGATCAACTTTTCACCATGTGTGCGACAAGGCTGATGTTTTTGGAAGGCTTCAAATCTCCTGCATATGTGTGGTACAAGTGGTCTCTGTGCACATTAAATACACAATTGGGGTCACTGTGGGCCATCTGTGCACCACACATGGGGAATCTGACACTTTCTATCATCATTAAGCATAATAGTCATGCAGTACTCAGCACAGGCTTAAATAATGGTCAGAGCAACTAAAACAAATATAATCAACCCACAGCCATCCACACTCCTTCCACACTGGGATCCTGCTCAGAAATCTCTTCTTCCCAAAGCTGTGAGTAAAAGCAGGTTTCATTTGACCATTTGACAAATTCATCTGACCAGAAATATGCACTTCTGGGCAATTCAGCCCCTCCTCAGCAGCACATTAAAATAGGTCAGAAGAACTGCTGCTTATGACTGCCTATTTCTCTCTCTTTTTTGACAGAGAGCCTAAAATGAAAACCTAAGCAGGGAACACCCACCTGCCAAAGGCCATTACAGCTGGGTGAGAAACATCGCACTAAGTGTCTTTCAAAAAGCTTTTAGCTAAATCTAGGTCCTTTTAAAATGCTCTGTGCCTTTTCAGGGCTGCCTGCCATTGCATCTGTCCTGCCTTCAATCTGCTTGCCACTTGCAGGAGGACATTCAGGCAAGCCCAAGGCCAACAGCAGGAGCTAAATCCACTTCCGCAGTTCTCCTACACATCCACCATCTGGCTTGTGGACTTCTGTGGATGTACACCCAGGCATTGTATACCTTTTCAAGGTCTCCTCAGGAAATCTTCCCTCCCCAGATCTAATTGCTTAATAAACAGTTCCCTTCCAACCCCTGCTACCAGTATCTTGAACTGACTGCCTGGGCACTGGCATTCCTGGGCAGAGCTAAAGGAGAGTAGATGAAGTAAGAAACTAAGTGAGATGATGAGCCTGGCTTTTGCTCTTGAAACAGGGAAATCAAAGGCTGTACCATCTAAAGATGAAATACATCCTGCATTCATTTTAAACTACCACTGGTGACGCTATTATATTTCCCTAAATGAAAAGGAATTTGTCTTGGGGGAACTATTTTGCCTACTGTCAAACCCATGGATCTGGACCTTGGTTTGAATGTAAAAATTCTGCCAGGGGCTCTTACACCAGCTTTTTATCTGGGACAAATGGAAGTGAAATTTCTTTCAAGAGTCTAGCATGCATTTATATGCAACTTAAAGCTTAACTACTCTCTCAAAATGAGCATTTATATTTTTCGAATCATTAACATCCCCTTGGATACCAATTGCAGTAAACATTTAAAATGACAGCTTTTCTCAGAATTTTCATTACTGTAAGATGTAACTTCAAGTGAAACTGTCTGCAATTTCAGGCAGTTCAATGAAATCCACCACACATCCCAATCTATTCAAGAATGTACTCCTTGAGTACAGTGGAGGAAAAAAACCTGTTAATTCTCCAGAATCAGGCTTCTTAAAATCTTCCAGGTACTGCAAGTTAAATTTTGTTTAATGCTGAAGAAAAGACCTGTTTCCTGCTGTATTTTTGAAACTCTGCCATAGCCTTTCATCTTGCAAGTGTGTAACTGAAATTTCAATTAGGACTATTATGTACAGTCTAATCTCTGTGCAACACAACAGGAACTTTTCAATGATCTCCATGGCAAAAGAAGTCCTAAGAAATCAGCACAAGAACTACTCACTGCATTTCTGAAGCATCTTTAGCTACCAAAGGTATGTTAAATATAGTCTGTTAAATTTTATAACAACTTACCTCCCATTTAATTTTTCCCTCAAGAGTCATTGTTCTTTCATATGGTCTCTTAATAAAAATAATATATTAATAAACTAATTAATATGTGTAATATAATGTTTATTTAAAAGATGTGCTCTCTGCAGTAAGCTATTCTGACACCCCTCTCTGAAAGTCTCATGAATTAGTAATTAAGAAGGCCTTATTTTTAGAGTATTTCATTTGAACAACACGCTCAGGCATGTAGTGTGATGCTTGGTGTGTCCTATGCAGGGCCAGGATTTGGACTCAATGATTCTGATGGATCCCTTCCAGCTCAGTATATTCTGTACTGATAGTTTTCCCTCATCTCACAAGCTTACCTGTAATGAAGCTGTGTCCTATACTCAAACAGGGATGAGAAACTAAGCCTAATAAGCTGCCAACTTCAAGGGGAGAAATCTCTCCTTTCACTGACAAATGGGATGTCAAGGCTGTTTCTCACCATGTTCAGCAAAGCTGAACACTCCTGCATGAAGAGCAAAAAGAACAATCCAGGAGGGGTGGTAACTCTCCATGCTCTTCAGTGGCTCCAGATGCTCTGGGAGACATTTTATTTTGTGTCTTCCAGCTGCCTCTAACTTTCATGGGGATAAGCAGTCCTTGCTTATTCTTGAATGCTGTTCAGCCCCTGAACATCATGTCACTTGGGCTGGAGTGGACACTTTCCTTCTGTGATAGCCTTGGGTGAAAGTGGAATGGCTCATAAGAGCTTGGTTGGTACTCTGATATTTTTGCTGTTCCTGATCTATTCCTCTGTACGATATGGAGGCTACTCGTAAATGTTCAAAAAATGTTTGTGCACTAGAATTTTTAGTCTTCTGCAACTAATTGTGCTATATCATTAATATGCTAACTTTAGGGAATCCGCTTTTTTCCCAAAAATATTTTCTTTATAAAGCTGGCAGATATCATTCATCTATATTACCTTACAGCTCCATGGTGCTTTGTACATTTACTGTACCATATGTCAATTCAAGATCAACATCCTGTGCTGATGTTTTGCCTTAGAAGAGGGCTGACACAAGAGCACTGAACCTCCCCAGTACCTGGGTTGCAAACACCAGAATTTATGGGGCCCTCTGGTGCAGTGATCAACTCTCTCTTTCTCCACTGTATGGTATGTGCACATTTGTGCTCTGATGGGTTGAAAAAAGATAGGATGGCTCAAGAGGTTTGTAAATGACAGGTAACACCTCCAGAACTGAGCTTACATTGCTCACCACCACCACCACCTCACAGCCTTAGCACTGATCTACAGGCATTCACATATTTTTCTTTTTCTATTCACCATGCCACCATTCTGGCCTATTGGCTTATTTAGCCAATGCAAAACACCTTACATTTCAAAACTGAAAAAATTCCGTGTGGATAACTCTTGTTTTGATCAAACTTTCTGGACTCCAAAAATACAAGGGATTAAGATAGTTAAGATAGTGGCAGGAAAGGATTTTGCATCTCTCACATTTTGAAGATTTGTGTGATTGTCACTTTTTATTAGAATGCAAGTGTTATAAAAATGTTTGTTGAACAAGCTATTTTGCCTTCTACCTCATTGCTCTGATGGCTCCTTCCACTGTATAAAGTTGTATTATATCCACTGAAAGACATAAATGGAGCATAAAATAATATAGCAATGACTAAACAGCCAGGATGTAGATGCCTGAGAGATCCCATCACATATGCCCTTCTTGATTCACTGACATGGTTACAGTCAGGAGAGATGCTGATATTTGACCTCCATTTCACAGGACAGGGTGAACTGCTGACAGATGTTGACCTTACAGACTTGCACATCTGCAATGCTTCCCTGATATTTGTCCAAAATAACTTTGATTAGCTCATTTTCAGATTGTGATTCAGTGCCCATTTGTTTTGCCTGGTTCTTGACAAAACACAGTACAATCAACCTGGATACAAAAAAATGTGTTCCATTTTCATTAAGTAATTGGTAAACTATTGGATTTTACACACTTTTTAACACAGTATATTAGAGTAAGAAAAACAAACATCATAGTGGTTTTTTTGTATATATTCTGCATTTTTTATAATCTTTGAAACTGAGGCTCCCTCTTTTATTCTGTGATTGTAATAATCTGGATTTATTTTGTTCCTGGTAATGAAAGGAAATTGTATGCAAATTCTATTCCCAGACCAGCCAGATTAACAACTGTAAAACCCTTCAACCCTCTAGTTGGCAAATGATTTATTGACATGACATTCAAATGTGTTTTGCTTCAGCATTAATGACAGAAGTTCCAGAACTTGTCACTAAGGTGATAAATGGATCCTTATATGTACAGCCTTGAAAAACTGGGAACAGTGCCATTTTCCTCCTTCAATCTATTGAAAATCACCTCTCTTTACATTTACAGGAAGTAACAACTTTTTTTCCATGCTGTAGTTATAATATATCACAATTTTGTTTATGAACAGTTAATTAATTTATTCGACCTAGGGTTTTTGGGAGGGTATGGGTTAGTACACTGGAAAAGCACTCTGAAAACAGCTGTTGCAGGACTGATTATTTTTGACCTTGAAGAAGATAACTGGAATGAATAAAGCAGCCTAATCAAATGTAATAGTAGTAAAACTGCTATGGTCATGAAATGCACTGATGGCACATTTCCTACCGTGTCTGGTTTAAGCATATCTATACAAGCTTATAAAAATGAGAAAAAGATGTTCCCAAGGACAAGTTGTTCCTATCCTGAGAAAAAAACATTGACACTGCAGCCTATAGCAGTTGCTAAAATATTTATGCAGATGAAAAATAACAGATATAATCATGTTGTTATAAAAGTTGAAGCCCTCTGATATTTGCAAAAGAAAGATGTGAGAAAAGTAAGTTTCACTCTTACTCAAGGTGCAGAGAGATATTGCATTTATTTTTTCCCTAAAGCTTTTATTCTGAAGATTCATGTATATTTGTGAAAAAGAACCAATCTTAGTGACTTTCTGACTTGGGATTTGGTTTTGCTAAAATGTTGTGATTCAACAAAATGAGTTCTATTTTCAAACCAAAGAATTAGACTATTCGTTCTATGATCGCTGTTATTTCGACAAATTGGTTTAACTTGTAGGAAAGAAAAAGGAATTGTATAATATTCAAACAAAAATGAAACATTTTTGTGCTGACAGGTTTCAATAATTTCCATTCTTTCTTATTATTTACTGTGACCGAGTGCAGGGATTGTTACACTAGAGTGTAACAATTTAGACAAATAGTCTCAGAAAATTCTCAGAAATTTTTCCTGATTAACTGTTTGACCTGGTTTGGGTGAGAAAACTGACTTTTAAAAAAACCTCAGCAGCTTCTGGGGATGCAAAAATCATTTTCATTCTTGAGTCTTAAAAAAATTTGCAATAAACTCAATCTGCCAGTACAGGTAATTTGGCATTTTGAAAATGCTGTGCATTCAGATGTCCCCAATAGGTTCATACCCTTTGCTGGCGTGAGCAGACAGAATGACACCAATTGGGTATTTCACAGCTCAGCCCAGGTGTGCTGGAAGGACCCAGGTGTCAGACTGCAAGGGAAGGAGAAGGCAGGAGTGAGAATCAGTGTTGACTGCCCCAAATTCACTTCCTTGCAGCAGGGGCCATGCCAGCCTCCTCAACTCACTGCTTCAAGGTGCCTAAACTTAACTGCTGTTATTCAGATGAAAATTAAGGCTTCTCTGCCAAAGAAAGCAGGAGTAAGCTCAGTGTGAGTGTATCCATTGCTCTGATGGAAAGCTCAGTGCAAAACGCCACCCAGACTAGGAACAGCTTCTGCATCTCTAGCACAGCCCATCCATTACAAACCCAACAGCCCAGTCTCTGTTATTAATGCAGTGCCTGTAGTTTTCAAATGCGACTGTACTTTATCACAACTCGGATGTGAAAAATTGGATTGAAACTCCTGGGAGAGCAAACTTCTCTTCTCCAGTGAATCTGCAGCTCTTGTGAGTAGCAATCCTCCAATATTCATGCATCTGGAAAAAGGATAAGATGAAAGCAGAAAGTGCCCTTTTATGTAAAAAGCTTAAAAGTAACTGGGAATTTACTGAACTTTGATGTACTCTGAAAATGTTTAAGGGATGAAATCTCTCATAGCATTTTTTTATTAAACTTTTTTCCCATCCTTCATAACAGTAGCACAATAACACTATTATTGACTGTTCTATAAAGATTTTTCTTCAGCTTGGACAAACTCTATCAAATCCATAGCTGGTATATTTCTGAATGCCATTTGTTCTGGAAAATGAGAGCCGTTCCTTAGTCAATTAGATTTCCATGTAAAACTATCTGCTATTATTCCCAGGAGCTTTATTCCATGTGAAAGGTTAAAGGTAGGTTTCCCAAGTCTTATAGGAAACACTCCTACTGCTCAACAGTGCAGGATGCAATTTAAGGTCAGCATTAGGTAAGAGGAAAATATGAGCTGTTTTATACTTGAACAGAAACCACAGGCCTTGCAAAATACCAGTAAAGTTTCAGTGCTGTGAGAAAAATAGTGATGCATTTTTTATTGTTATGAAATACCTGATAAAGGCTGAAATAGCACTCATAGCAGAGATTTAAATAAAGTTTCTATTACACTGCTTCCTGGCATTTTATCAAATCAGATGGATGTAGACAACATATAACATTATCAACATCAATTCCACATTCAGACTCTCCAAAGCATCTGAAGACATCTGTAGGAGTGCATGGGTTTGTTTTTTTTTTGCTTATTTGTCAATACCTATGGTGTAAACTGGAGACATAATGATGCTGTGAAGTATCTCATTCTGATAACAGGTAACACCTTGCCTTGCTTTTAGCCTGTGTTGCTCATTGTTGGCTCCTTTCAGGCTGACTTGGTCTGAGGTGTCTGTGAAGTGCTGGTGACTTGGTGTGGTCTCCAGCAGAGTTGGCTGTTGTGTTCTGTAGCCTCCTGTGACCTGTTTTCAAATAGAAGGGCAGGTGGAGAAGCTGTGATAAAGAGATGGTTAAGATTAGAATATGATACATCAGCTTGTTTTGGTATATAATGCTTATTATATGCACTCATTTATGACTTGGAAGGAGGGGCGATCTGCGTGGAAAAGATGAGTCAAGGTGACTTAGAAGAACCAGAGGGCTGAGGAGGAATTCAGACCTCAGTTACCCAGATGAATGATGGTAAGTGAATATCGTGCCTGTTGATAAGTATGAACTCCCCAGACATTAGAGAATTCTCAATTAACTTTATAAGCCCAGCAGAGAGGACAGGTTCTCACCATAGCGCCATTAGGGCTCTGCTGAATGCAGTCAATAAAAGACAGGATATGCTGCAGAGATAAGAATGGGATGATAAACTCCCTAGAAGGTATAATGCTGTAACCAAGTGTGCCTCCCCATCTGAAATACAATGAACAGCACTGGTGAGAGGAAAACAGCAAGTTCAGGAAAGGGTGGTGGAAAAACCAAACTGCAAAAGCGGAACTCACTGCAACTGAAGGTCAATGAAATCAGGAATTCAAAGAGGATTTTGTAGTGATCATAAATAATGACAACAGTTTTGGGAAATAGCTAGAAAATCTCATGCATCGGCTAATCTTTATTGGATCAGGAGGAGACACAATAATGAGGGACAACTAACTCACCTTTACTTAGTGAGAAGTTCTTAAATCCTACATTGAAACAACTGCTGGGCACTAGTTGAGAGTACTGGATGGCATTTCTAGTGTAACAATTTCTGCACTCATGTATTGGCTGAAAATTAAAGACGAAAGAATGGTACAGAGTCACTAGTATAGTTGCTCATAACTTTATCCCTAAAACACCTAAAAAATATTTTTCAGAGCTCCCTTGAATTTCTGTGGAAAGTTACTGTGAACATGCCTTTGTGCTTGTTCAGATATAAATAAAAAAAATCTTTCCATCAAAAGGTCTGCATGAGACCAAATTCTGAATTCAGAAAAGCAGTCCTGCTACAAAATTAGACACTTCTGTGTCTCTGCTCTGAATAAGTTGTTAACCTTCACCCTTTTCCCAGCATTAGCAGACATAATCATTGCTACTTATCATTGTTACTCATTGTTTTTAAAACAAGTGTGTTTTGAAATCTTCGCCTTGAGAAGATTTTGCAAAAATTGAATATGCACAATTAAAATTAGTGGATGCAAATACACTGTAGTTAACAAGCCACAAAGATCCACTTTAAATAGAACTTTTAAAATGTGATATGAACACTATGATAGAGAACACCTGGTGAGTGAAAATCCTAGACTGAAGAAAAGACATGAAATGATAGACCATTAGAGGGAAGTACTTATGCATTTGTTGTATAGGTGCACTTTAAAATTTACTTACCTTTTAATTCTACTCCTATTACAAGCCAAACCCAAACTTCATATATTTCCAATTGATTTTCCTTTTCACGGTCCAGTGAGACTTATCACATCTTGTACTCAGTGCAAGTTTTGGAAAGTGCTCACATTCACTGTGTTACCTATTGAATAAACTGGGTTGGGTTTGAAACCATGTTCCAGGGTATGAATACCTGTGCTTGGCCAAGTGTCCTCAGACAGGGAACTACTGAAGGTGAGCAGAACTGACCCAAGTTCCTTGGGGTTAAAGAGCTGGGGTGACCCTAGTTTTCTAATTGAATTCTAGTTGAATTCTAATTGTTCCGTGAGTCCAGAGGTAGCACTGCCTACTCCCTTGCATCTGAAAACTAGACCAAACAGAGGGAAAAAAATAAATTTCTCTCAGCATTTTCTAAGAACTGGTTTAGATCACTGCCTACTTGGTGTGCTGCCTGTTCTGAATTTCACCTGAGGCAGCTGGCACTTCTCATGCCCTGCAGGGTGAGCTGCATTGTCCAAACCAGGGCAGCAGATTCCTCAGAGGAGGCAGGGGACACTGGGCATTGCAACACCCCCGGGGAGGCACAGCTGCATTCCATCCTCTAACTCAGCTGGGGAGAGAGAGCCTCAGGGCGTTCTGGCACTTGCTTAGTGTTCTGAGAACCGTAATAATAAATAGCAACAAAAGTAGAACAAAGAGTCAATATAACATCACTTGCATGTTTCTATCAACCTGGTATACGAAGATCATATAGTCAACAAATAATCTGATAGAACAGAAGGAAATATAAAAGTCACGTGGTCCAATGTTCAAGACAACACATGTCAGAAAAACCTCAGTGATTTCTGCCTAGAGATCAAAACTTGTGTTTGGACAGAGGAGGCAGATCTGACCTTGCTGTGAAGACTTAATGTCTTCACCACACACAGTGGCACACTGTTCCAGTGGCTAATTATCCACCCTTGCTGCTGGGAATGTGCTATTTCTGATTTGATTTTGTTTAGCTTCTGCTCCTATTTAATCTCCACTTTTTTTTTTTGTTCGGTTTTGTTTTGTCATTCTTGTTTTCTTCTCTCTTTGCAAAATTAAAGAGACAGCCACAGCCAGTAATCTTTTTCTTATGTTGGCACTATTTGTAACTGAATCTCTGCTTTGCCAAATTCAGACTGAGCACCTCAGATTTCAGTATCTACGTCAGACTTTCCATAGCACAAATTATTTCTGTTGTTCTTCCTGATCCCCCTTTTGTTTGCCCTTTTCTTTTTGACATCAGGATCAAACTGTTCCTGTGCCAGACTTTATTGTCTTGTACACAGAGGTAATACCTCTCTTTCTGCTGCAGTTCCCTATCAACCCAGAGATACCACTTGGCAGGATGAATATTTCCTATTTCACCTATGCAGGGTTTGGTGGATTAGAGCCACCAAGGAAAGGGAGGGAAGGGATGGAAATTTCTTCAGACCAGTACAGAAAAAAGAGCTGTTGCTCCTTCTGGAATAAGGTTGGAGACAATGCCCTATTTGCATGGGACAAGATGATTTATTGCAAGTGTGGCTGGGCACTTACTGTCACTGTGCCACAGGATTTGCTGCCTCTGAAAACCTGGGGCAAGAAATCAAGACAGCACAGCAGATTTTGGCTGAGCAAACCATGGATGTGTCCCATGTGGTGCTGGACCTTTACAGTGTCCCTAGCTAATCTAGGCCACCAGCATATCCTCAGGGATCAGAGTGTAACTGAGGAGCATCCTCTTCAGAAATGCTTCATGTCAGCAGTCCTATGTCAACTTTCACTCGCTTACACCATCTCCATCTCTCATTTCCCTACTTCCTTCCTGTCTACCTACATCCTCATGACACACAGTTGTCATCCTTCTGACTGCTGCAGATACCCTGATTTGGACAGGGTGTATCTAGTTGGACACGAGAGCTGTACTGGTTGCGCAGAGGCTGGAGACAGACAGATTTTCACTGGATGAATGTCTGTGAATCTTCATAATTCTACTGAATTGTGAATGTCAGGGTTGTAAAATACATACAGTGTTTCAAGCATGTGCCCGTGGGTTAGTACCTAAAACTGCTTTCTGTCAGAATTGAGAGATCTTTTATGGTTATACTCCTTTAGTTTTCTGTGCATTGTTTCAGCTATGTTTTTAAACAAGTATATTCAAAATTGTTCAACAGATGTTTTCTTCACAAATATTTCAAACTGCTCATCTAATAAAAAGTTTAAAACTGAGATATGTGATGTCACTTATCCTCAAGTAACTTAAGTAACCTGCTATTACTTCTATTCCTGGATTGAATGAATCACATTTTTATAAACAGAAGGAAACATATCCAAGAGATTTCCAGATAGTCTCTGTGGTCATTAGATCTAAGTACCTGCTAGCATTAGTAATTTCACTGTGTGTTATCTGAATCTTCAGGCTTTGATTCATCTCTCAGTTTGGCTGTATGTTCCTAAGCCAATTTTGAAAAAGGAAATTAGACTCCTAATTTTGAGAGCTGAATGGCATCAGAGTGAATTAGGCTCTAAAATCTGGCCTGATTCTGTTCACTATCTGTGCCATGACTGCAAGGCACTATAAGGCAGCCGTACCTCTGCAAGAATTTGTGGCTTCTTATTTTACACTGAAAAAGTTATGCTAAATACACAATATATTCAGCCATGATATTTGCTAATGTATTTATATGCTGTTATGAATAACACAGGCATTCTTAATTAATAAGTCACAATTTCTTATTAGGTCCCTACTCACTAAGTGGCATGTGACTCAGTTAAAAGGAAATCATCAGGCAAAGCTCTGGTGAGTGCTTTAGAAATACCGTAATGGCTGCACTGCAATTAATGAAGTGTTAGAGATAATCCATAGCCATCTGTCTTTATTTTGCTAAGCCACTCAAGCAGAGACCATATTTGAAGGGAGAAAAGAAAATCCAGATCTAGAAGAATACTGCAAATGATTATTCACCGACATTTGCTCCAGTTCTGAGCAGCTGTTCAGTGTGATCGTGTTCATACCTCCTTTTATTCGCTATTCATGATCATTCTCACAAATGAGGTTTTTCTTCATACAAATACCTAATTGCGAAGGAGCACGTTGCTATTCTTCTATTCACAGTGCTTTTGCCTCTCAGCCAGGGACCCAAATCAAACTGTCTGATTCTGCTGGTCGACAGCCGGCTGCTCACAAGGACCTGGGAGCAGTTCTGAGGTGAGACTTGCACAAAGGGCTTTGGTACAAAAGTCCCCAGGACTCCCCGTTTCTGAACCTCGAGTGAAAGAGAGAACAAATGCAGAAATGACTGAGACTGTCAGGAATATGGCTCACTAAACCTTTTGGCCAGCTGCAGAGTTTCCTAAGCTCTAAACTGGGCTGTGGCCCCAGGGGCTTGGAAATGCTGGTCTGAAGGTAGAAAGATCTTTGTCTTCTTTTTAACAGTGAGATACAATGAGGGCAACAATCTTTTCAAATGGCCATACTCATATGCATATTTATATGTACATATGTGCTGGCAGTGCTGCATGGGGATACAGATGGAATTCCCTTGCATCTGCACATCTCAGGAATCTTAAATGATTTTTTTCCCTGGTTCTGGTTCTGCTTTCCCCCCTTCATCATAGAGACTCACCTCTCTGTCCTACTGACCCACCTTGTGTTCATCAAATACAGATAAAGTTCAAGCATTAGTATACCTGCATCACTCTGAAGACAGCTTAGTCTCTTTTTAAAAAAGTTTAATTAGCCTTTGCCTGGAGCACCGACCTACCAGTCAGTCCTATTAAACCAAACAGAAAACGTATGTTAATAATTGTAAGTCCTCAGCTCTCTCCAGGCAATGGTTTTTATGAAAATGAAGCCAAAACTGTGGTAAAATCAGAAAATGGTAAGTGAGCATCTTTAAAACAGTGTGAAAAATACTGACCTTTATGACTGTTTATTCCACTCAGTAAAATTGTCCAAATGAATCACTGACAGTTTTATTACCTAGTGGACTGTCATAAACCAAAATTCAATATTTTTGTTTCACTACAAGTATTATTTTGGAGCATCTTGAAAGATTATGTTCTTCGTGCCCAGAAACATAAAACACAGTAATTCAAAATACACAAAAGAGTTTGCTAAATAGATTTTGACAAAGGTGCTCCATCAATATTTTACTGAGAATGAAAAACGAACATCTCCATTTTATTTATTCTCTCAGGAGCCTAGCAACCTCGCACTGTGCTTCAAGGGAAAACTCAGTACTTCTGAAAGGATAAAGTCGTTCATGCAATCTTTTAAGAAGGTTCCAGTGCAACACATCCATAATTTTTCTTTTTTTTTTAATGGGATCTTTTTCTTGAATTCATATCTGGCATATTTTTGAGTAGTAATCATAGCAAAGCAGCACCTTGCCTGCATAGGTATTTATTCCTGCAGAGATCTGCGTTTTGATTTTATCTGTGTGTGAAATGAATTCTGACAGCTCAGCTTATAAGTAAAAATGAAGGCTGCTTTGACAAAATCAGTCTGTTCATGCACTCCCCAGCCAAACAGGCTACAAAAGTCTAACAGTTTCATCAGGGAGAGGAAGCCTCTGAGTCCGCTGGTTTCCACTTCATAACTTAATGTTTGGTAGGATGAAGTTGTTCAAAAAGCTGAACAAAGAATGAAGACCTCTCCTTACTTATGGGTAGCCAAATATTCCCATCTGTGCTGTTCATGAGCTTTTTGTCCATGTTTGAGTCCATTAAGGGAAATATGTACACATGGTGGAGGGACAGACTTTGCCTTTTACAGGCCATTGCAAAATCATAACCTAAGTGCTCTGATGGCTCCTTGGCAGTTCCTGCCTCCTTTTACTGAGAAGCTGGGGAAGAAGACACAGCTCCCATTCTCTTGAAATTGGAGGTTCCTACAGGAGGCGAGGTGGAAACTTTCTGCAGGACCACGGAATGGGCCATCCTTTGGAAACCCCATGCCTGCCTACAGAGAGAATGCCAGGGCAGTGAAGTCTTCCTTATTAGCAGGGGTCTCTTGGAGAAGGTGGCAATGTGGACAGACAATCACTTTCTCAGCTGTGACTCAACCCTTGGCTGTCAAATGATCCATGGTAATGCCTTGGGTGCCAGATAGCATTGGTTGTGCTCTCTGGGGCTCTGTGATAGCAGAAAGTAGGATTTACACTGTACCTTCCTTTCCAAGGGCCAGAAAATATCCTTTGACTGGCCTCAGTCCTATTGCTGTGAGTGATTTGAATTATAATGATACCTCCAATGTGTTTTGTAGAAAAATATGAAGCATGTCATAAACCTCTGGAAAGAATGAACAGACCCATGGCTCAGAATGATCAAAAGCAGGTTTGGGTGCATAATTCTGCAACAGAGATTTGCCTGCACCCTCTTTTTCTGTAGTATTTTTCTTTAAACATTTTCTCAGCTTCAGTCTGTTGGTCATTCTATCACAGAAAAGAATCCTCATTTGCAACATGTGATAAAGCTGCAAGCACACTTAAAACATCTTAGATCCTAGAGATTTTCTCAGAAGTGACTGATAATCAGAGAAATGAACTGACAGGGAGAAAGTTAATGTAGAAGTAAGGCCTTGACATAAACCTTTCAGAGGAAAAGGAAAAGCTGGTTAAAGAAAATGAAAAAAGAATGTCAAATATTCAGGAAGTCAGATAAAAGTCTAGGTTACAGTGCATTTGCACATCCAGAATACCTGCTCTGAGAGGACAGAGCAAGTAAAAGAGCATGTGTTCTCCCAACATTCATTTTTCAGTATTGTTTTGGTGTATGTTCCTGCTTTGATGGGGTCAGCAGTTCATTGCATCTAAATGCATGTTTGTCTCCTTAAATGATCTTTCAGATCATGTTTACTTGTTTACTTCAGTCCTCAGATGCGGATGTACCCAGCGAAAACTGGCTGCTGTGCATTTTGCTGTTACAAGATGCAGAGCACTGCACATCCCTGTATCTGAGGGCACAGTTAAGCCCTCAGAACAGCTGAATTGTGTCTTTGTACAAGAAGGGATTTGATAATTGGGCAGATGAAGCATGAAGGAATGAAGCTAGAGAGCTGGTGGCACAAATTCCAGGCTGAATCCTACAAATTGTTTTGTAAGAATGATTTTTTGTGTTTAAAACATCTTTATAGCGGGGCTGTAATGGAGATAAAGCAAATGTTATTTACTGCTGTAGTATCATTCAAATGTCATTCTTTTAGAAGCATTCTATGCTGCTCATAAGCAGGCACAGGGCAGCAGTTGAGGAGTCATTGTGCTGTCTGCATTTGTAACTGTTCCCACTGAGCAAAATCCTGAAGCCACTCAGTGCCTGTATGACCTGGAGCAGGGGCATGTCAAAAACATTTCCTGTTACATTTGGGGTGCAGTTAGAGACAATAATAAGTTGACTTATAGTTTTAATCAGCAATGATTAGATGTGTCTCTGCCAGATATGTAGAAAAAACATCTGTAATGTTCATGTCAGTGTTGCATCCAGATTCCTTAGTCAGTTGTGCATGGGAAAAGGAATTATTTTGAAATATTGCCAACACATGGATATTAGGTTATTACTTTAATTGACTGCATCAGCAAATGCACAGAAGTATCATTTACCGGACCAGTTTCTCTTGGTTAGTCTCAGATAGTGGATTTCTGTTCACATAAATGGAGTTTCTAGTGCTTCCTAAGGAAAGAAATATGAGGAACAGACATCCCATTTATCATCCTTAGGCCAGTGGGGACACTGAATATTTTAACTAAGTTTTGACAAATTGTGTGTAAGTTGGTGATCTAGGAATGAAGTTCTGGAAACTACTGGCTATACATTTGTAAAAACAAGTAAGAAATTTAATATGTTAGGAGCCAGATGGAAGGAGTATGCCAGTGTCATGCAGAGAGAAACTTACACTTGAGACAGGGAATAAACCGTAGTTATAACTACAGAAAAAAATGTTGGCTGCACTGAAGGATGTTTTGTCATTGATTTCAGAGAGAATAGAATTTCATCCAGAGCATGTAGGAGTGAACACTTTGTTAGGATTGTATCTTTAAGACAGATGCATGTATAAACTAAAGGACAGATGCCCCAGAGAGAGCAGTAACAGTTGGGAATAAAATTACTTTTTTCCCTGAACAATGAACTTTGTGTATGGTTTTGTAATGGCATTTTTGTGCTCTGCAGGACAATTTATGAAAATATATTTTGTTCCTTCTCCTTCTTTAAATTTGGTGCTTTCAAGCTGGTTTATGTGAAAGGAAAAAAGAATGCAATACTTAGGTAAGCACTTGCTGCTCTAGGAGAAAAGCTTTTTACATTTGCCTTGTGTGTGAATGTAGTGGCACTGAGTGCCAATCCGTAGAAGAGTAGTTTCACATCAGTGCAAAAATTGACAGTACTGTGTACGTTGATCCCAACTTTGGGTGGGGCTGTGATGTCTCACTGGCTCTTGTCGAAGAAGTGCCACACTGCCACTTCTTTCCAGACATGCCAGCAGGTCCTAAGGGCACACTTCTGTTAGCTGAGTGCTCCCATGACACTCTGCTAAAAAAAAAAATGCTGCTAGTTCCTGACCTGGGATCTCACTGCAATACAAAATGCTTTTCCACAATACCTCTGGTTTGAAACCTGTAGGAAGCATTCTCATTTTACTTGTTGTGCAGAAAGGAAGGCTGCAAGAGGAACTATGTGGACACAGAACGTATTCTGCCACTGGCAAAACAGGCATGATGAATTTCATTGAAGTATAAACCCAAGTTTGTTTTTAGCAGTAAGGAAAGCACTAAGAGTACATTCTACTCATTCCAGATCAACCTGGGGTCCCAGAGCTTCACAGAGATGAAATGACAACAGTTGTGTGATGCCAGTGCTTAAGGGACTGTCTTTGTCCCAGGGTGACACCCCATGAGGAGGATGTTATCTTAGCTGGGCATTATCAACTGTGTAAACTCAAGACTTGAAAAATTCCCTCTTCTAAGTACATCATTAAAAATTGAGGAGATCTGGTGTCTCCTGAAACACTTTGGGAAGTCTGCAAAGTTTTTAACTTTCCTGCTTGCTTTTCCATCCTGGAAAATCAAGCATGGGGGAAAAGATTTTTTTTTTTTTTTTTGGATATTGTAGTGTTTTGAATGCAGAAATTCAAGGAACATGGAAAATGAATGTGCAATGAAAGAACTGATCTGACTGCCAGAACCTCAGCCAAGATTCAGTGCATTTATGTCTCAGCAAGGGGAGATGGGTCAGGAAGTTTCTGTATCATCCATACTGGTCTGGCTGCTCTGAATATCAATTCTGCTCATTACTGTTGGATTAGACACTGAGGGGAAGAGGAAAATTAACTTGCTCTCTGGAATGCAAGATGAGAAATAGTTTTGCTGCCCAGCCTCACATTTTTGAACTATGGTTCTGCTGATTTCAGCAGCAGCCTGCTAAATCATCTTTTGCTCTTGCTGTTGCCTTGGTCCTTTTAAAGAAAGAATAACCACAGTAAAGCAAGATGGAGTAAAATAACACCTGAACTTCAATAGGATTACTACACCAGCGACTGGAGATACACAAAAAGACACAGTTAAGTAACTCACTAATATAATACTCATATTGCAGGGAACAGTGGTGATTTTAACTGTGGATAGGAAGAGGTATGATCCCATACACTGCAGCGAGATTTATCCATACAGAAAAGCCCAAAAGAGTGAATTCTTTTTGTAGGTTTTTGGCTTCCACACAAATTTTCAGGTAATACATAGCTCTACTAAAATTGGTGTCAGCATTACTGCTGGGCATGGAGGAGTCACAGGCTGGAACTGCAATATGGACACAACACCCTTCAGTCTTTGGAGGAGTTCTCTACCTACAAGGAACATAAACAGATCCTGCCGTTCTGAAAAGTGACTTTCAATTGTTTTGATACAAATATTCCAACCAAAGATAGAAGCGGAAGCTGCAGAACAGCACGAAAATGATAACACACACACACAAATATTTCCAGGCTTTCTGTTACAGTGCCAGGCCTTGGCAGCAGGAGATTATTAGCCTGTTTTTCAGACTTTCTGGTCTAATTTTTGTCTCTTTTCCAATAGAATAATTTCACCGACTTCAAGAGATATGGTCCTCCCTTTTCCAAGAAGGATACCACATATAGGCTGCAGAAATACATGTAACTTAACCAGACAAATCAATTTCCAGATGCTTTTCTGCCTTCAGTAAAAAACTGGGGGCTTAGTCTCGCCTGTCTAAACATAACAGTAAAGATTTGTTTGCTTTCACAAATGAATAATGTTCCAGATTATCTCCTGTGGGTTTCAGTTGCTATTTCTGCAAATTTATGTATATTTTCTTTTGTCCTAAATTTTTTATTTTTTTCAATAAATAGCAACCTACAATAAATATTACTGGCACTGTTTATTAAAGTTTACAAAAGGATTTAATCCATATCATAGTTTTAAGACAAATTTTTCATTTAGAATTAATATTGTAAGACTGAAAACTGATGACAAATTATAACGTCTAGAGCTGTTATGTATTTATCACAGCCGAGGAAGTGAACCTTCATATTATCACTTCCAATTAATTAGCACTTCTAATGGAAAATTCATTTCTTGAAAAATGCCTTCTGTTGTTTCATGTTTTTTCTATGTTTTTCTTTGTTTAGTTTGTGTTTGTTGTCTTTTTTTTGTTTGTTTGTTGGTTTGGGTTTTTTTGGGGGGTGTTTTTTGTGGTTTTTTTTAGATAGAATATCTGTATATTAGGATTTTGGATACAGTCATCTTCCCCCAGACTTTGATAATATCACTTGGGTGGCAGGAAAAGTGCTCATAACTAGGCTTCATTTAGTGCTGTGAGCACTTAACCCTGAGCCTGCCTGGAACATATGTTTCTCCAAAAGCTGATTGAGGAAGGCAAAGCTGGACTACTGCTCTGAATCTCTCCCAAAAGCTCATCCTTCTGTCTTGATATTAAGGTAATTTCAGCTGCACTTTCCAGGGCAATGTTACCAAGTGGATAAGCAAATGGAGAAGCTGTTTAATATTAATATGTTTTAAGGTGGTGCCTTGGTCAACTTCTGGAATGCAAGGTGGTGGTGTACAAAAGCTCTAGAAAGCCCTGGCTGATGAGTGCAGGACTGAGAGGAACAATTCTAGTGGGATGGCCCCAGGGTGACCCAGGGCAGCTCACCAAGCCAGCAAAACCCTACCCTGTTTTTTCCCTTAGTTTTCTGCTGATTCAGGGAGATGAATCATCTCCCTGGGAGGTCAGAGCAAGGTGAGAATGGAGAGGAGAAGGAAGAAGAGGAAGAGCCTGGCCCCTTCAGCAACACCAATATTTCCAATTGGGCTCACCCCAGCTCAGAAGATCGCTTTTTGGCTAGATTCACATGAAATATTGAGATAAATTTAGAAAAACTGTTTGACACTCAAGACCTACTCATTCACCACCTCCACATGCCAGTGAAGAACAGTTTAATAATGCACACACAATTTCCAATCACTTCATATGTATTTCAACACTAATATTCACATGTCTGCATCTTGGGTTTAGTCCAGCTCAACAAGAAACAGATTCTCAGTCCCTGTCAGGTATGCAATTTTTCAGTGTGGGTAGGCTGTTCAGTGTGGTCCATTCAGCAGGAACTAGTTAATTTACTTGTGAGTTAATCCGGAAAACCTCTGTGGCAGTCTGAAACAAAGAAGGATTGATGAAAAAACAGACACAGCAGTCATTTATTTGGTGATGTGGTCTGAATAAGAGACGAACAGTAATGGGTTATTTAAACAAGCCTGCTTTATTGTCTTTGTGCTAACAAGATTCTGTGACATTACAGAAGGAGATCATCAAAAGGTCCAGTAAAGTTCCCTGCCCTTTAGTGTAAAATTTCTCCAATTTCCTCCAGGCAAAAACAATCTGCTGACTAGTGGCATCTGCCCTGTGCTGCACAGGATCTTTTAGGGTGAATGAAGTTGTGTTTCCTTCCACATTTAACTAAGGGAAGTGAAGGAAGAATTGCTCGCCAGATACACACATATACTTATATATAACACTACATATGTGTGCATATACCTATACTGATATATGCATATATGTGTGTGATGTGTGCATTACATAAATATATAGAGAGATATTTATAAGTACATATAGGCAAAAAAATGCCTAAAAATTTTAAACTAGACATGCAAAACTGTGGCTTGGAGTTGATCAAAACAACAAGGCAGGAAGTGAGTTGATACATTTCTGCTACTGTAATCTCTCTTTAGGTCAAGTTCACCAGCAGTAGGAAAAACATCGCCTTGTCAGCCTGTATCTGCAAAAAGCAAATACATTCTGGTCGATGCCATCTGCCCCTTTACTGTGACTTAGGCATACAGGATGGGTAATGCCAGAATGTTTTAACAGTGCTGTCCTGTCTAAGGCAAGTGAAGATGTTCAGTATCTGATATGTGGAACATTTGGAGGTAGGACAGAGTTGGCCCCACAGACATACAGAAAACATGACCTATGAGGAAAGATAAATGACTTCTTGTATATCCTGAAGAAGGAAAGATTAAGACAAAATAATAGCCTTCAAGTACAGATGAAAAGACAAAAGTAATAAAGTGTCTCTAGAAGCATGATGAATCAGATAAGGGGGAATAAAATCAGATTGCATCAGGGAAGATTTAGGTCAGAGACTATGAAAAGTTTCTGCTGGGAGCAAGTACATATGTACACACAGAGGAGATGTGACTGCCAGCACTGAGGTCTTCAAGAAGAGAAACTATCATGAGTGTCCTGGATTATTGTTTTCTGCAGAGCGCTGGAATTCTTAAGGCTCCTGCCAAGCTCATTTCTGATTTTTTGGTAATTTTCAAGCTATTTTATCTGGTCTGATGATTTCTGACTAGAAAATTGAATCAGTATGTATCAGGGACCCTTGGGATATGGTAGGGAAACACTAAGGCATCTGAAGATCATGCATCTGCTACACAAGTGTGATATGCTCAGACAAGGAGAACACAGACCATGAATGAATCTTTTAGGTACATTATATATGATATCTGGAGACACTGAAATCGGCTTTGTGTGCACATGCAATGGAGACAAATGCTCCTTTATTTCCCAAAACACAGAAAAATGCATGAACACAAATGTTCTTGTTTAGGATTAAGCTTGAGAAATCCAGGAAACTGAGAGTTAAACTTCTCACTCTTTCCCACAACTGAAAGCTGTTGTGCTTGGTCCTTGATGCATAGCTTGAATTTTTGCATACTTTAGTTAATTTAGAGGATTTAGGAAGGCTTGCTATAAATATTATGTAACAGTAACATTCTGTTGTACTAAGAATGAATACCAAGACTTTATCGGAGACGGAATATGAAGTTTAAATCATGGCAAGGGGTTGTGTAGAAAATGATATTGAAATAGATGTAGAAGCAGCTCAAGCATACTAATATATGCTAATTTTTCTGGTTTTTTAATCTTCAATTCAACTTGCTTTCTCCTGACCTTCTTTTCCAAAGGACCAAACTATGTTGCAAAACCAGAAAACCAAGTACTGCAATATACTTCTTGGACTTTCTTGGATGCATTAACTCAGACTGCTTATGACTTCAGTGAATCTGAATCTTATGAATGCCTTATTGCAATGCATGGTGATAATGTAACCAGCAACATAATTTATGTTCATAGTTTTGGAGGAGGGAGAGAAATCATAGGATATGCTTCTTTGAACAGCAGTACATTATAATTGCATTTCACCCTTTCAACACCACCATCTGTTATGTTTTGAAAAACCCAGATAAAGCAGAGTAGGGGACAAGGCTTATGCACACAAATGACAAGACTCATCAACTCTTTTCTCCCAGCATGCCCACAGATTGCTCACGAGGTTGGCCTGCTATACCTGGAAATTTCCAATTAGAGATTTTGCAGAAAAAAGTAATGGTTAGAAATAAAAGCAAGTAAGGAATGTGAACAGACAGAAAGGGAACAAGGGAGAAAGTGACCCTTTAAGAGCAAAACTGCTAGCAGCAGGACAGGTGGAACCCAGTGAGCATTAGATGCACTCTCCACACATAGGGCAGTATTTGCAGATTGTCAGCGGCACAGGTTGTGTGACCCAGATCTGAGATGCTACAGGTGTTAGCCTGCAGGGAAGGGTTGGCCATCAGCAGAGGGATTGGCCAGAAGCTGAGGCCAACCCCAAAGAGCACAGTGATAATCCGGGACCCATCCAGGGGCTCCACTTGGGAGCAGCAGAAGGGAACAAAGACAGGACTGGAAAAAAGGGTACAACACAGATCCAAGGCCTGTCCATAAGTCTGGGCCAAAGGCAAGACCAAACCTGAGCTAGATTAGTACTGCTGGGCTCAAGGAGAGAGGTGGGGTTGTACCATGATGGTCACCAACCTGCATGGTACTGTGAAATGGTAACCAAAATTTGGGATTTTTTATAGCATTGTTCTACACAACCAGAGGGATTTATAGCCCAGTCTTGAGGAAAGGTAGCAAAATGGAAATTGGCCTGTTGGGAATAATATTATTTCCAGGTGGACTTCATTAGTTATTTGATTATCCATCATTTAGAACCACTTCCTTTCCTAAGAAGCAAACTTTCAACAGTCATATTAGATAATGTCACTTATTAGATCCTCCTTTTAGAGCTCAAATCTTGCCCAATTACCAAAACAGACAGTTTGTTTCAGCAGAAGTCTGGTACTGTTCAGTGTAAAAAGGGAGGACATGGAGTACTGGAAAGGTTAATATGTAAGTAAGAAGTAGTTCCTGCTGCTTCAAATTGCTTGCCCCAGTTCTGACCTGAGAGAATGGCAGAAAAAGGAAAAAACCTTTAAAAAGCTACAGGTAATGGATTTTGAGTTGCATGTGGACTAAACATATCCAGACAGGATTTTCTTAGGTTTTTCCACTTGTTTGAACCAAGCTGTGTTCCTGTGAAATTTTTTGAGCATCAAATGTCAAGCCAAATCCAAGATTATTAAGTGATATGCATATCCTTTAACCCGACAGAGCAAAATTAGGTTTGGATTGGCTACTTAACACTGTGAATTGAGCTAAAACAAACACTGCTTTGTTTCCTAGTCACAGAATTCAGAAAGTAGCACATGCCCTCAGAAGGTCGAGGGTTTTGCACCAGTCCTGCCTTTGGGTGTATGGTGCCAGCTGATGCCAAGCAGGCACCAGCCTTTACCCCTGCAAAATTCAAAATTACCCCTGTATCTTGGTTAAAATCCACAAGACAATTCAAGAGCCATCCTTTTGTGGCTGCAAGAATCATGAAAGAGATTCTCCAAACTATGGATAAATTGGTGGAAAAGCAGTCATGTGAACTGTGAGTAAGTAGAACTGAGCTGGGGTTTGGTACATCCTGTGCAATAAATATTTACGTAGCTCATTCTGTTTTCAGACAGGCAGTTGAATGCTGTGGCCCAAGCTGGTTTTTTGGGGGTTTTTTTACAGTGACAAAACTCCAGCAGAGTGGATAAGATGACTGTTTTGAGCACTGCTGAGATTCCAGCAATCTGCTGAGAGTGTTGCCGAAGCTGCAAATTCAGCAGCTGGAAACTTCAAAGACTTCTATATATTATGGCTCTGGCTGGTATAAACCTTCCATGTCCTGTGAACTGTGGCTAGCAGTATGGAATAAGATGGGAAAACTTGAGTCGTTCGCATTCCATGGAGAAGGCTTAGCAGGGCTGTAGCTCCTGGTCCTGCAATCTCCTCATGTCTCTAATACTGTAGCAGAAACCTTCTGCCATGTCACAGAGCCTAACTGTGGTCATCACAGCCTTGAGGACAATGAGAAGACACAGGTCAGGGAGTTGTAGGGGATCTAGCATCCTCAGAGATTCCCTTCTGCTGGAATCCCCCAAAGAGCCAAATGGGATCAAAATTTCACCCAATCCTCCTCCAGGTCCAAGTTTTCCTCTGCATTAATCAGAAGGAGGAACAGTGGAGTCCAATTGTAGTACAAAAACAATATTTCAGGAATAACAGAGACCTTTTTATTCCAAAGGAAGGTCTGTAGGGATGAAAGTATATTTCAACACACAGGATGGGATGTTGCATTTCTGGCATTCTCTGTACAGATATGTATTTCTGATTCAGCTAAAAGTGTCTGGTATATATTTCATCAGAATTCTGTCTTAAATAAATCATAGGAAGAAAACCTCTGAAGAACAAGCATAAACTGTCAACACATCTCTGACACTGAGACACTACTACGTGTTCCACGCTTTTCTGTCCATAGTAGACTGTGAATGGATAAGGAACAAGCATGTGGAGTGGGTTCAGAAGCATGCCTTACAAAGAAACTGTACCTGTAAGATCACAGGGCTCTTGTTTGTTTATGCTGAAGGAGACGGAAACAACACGTCTCTCAGAGGAAGCAAGAAATCTGTTTCACACCAGTGGCAAAAGCTGTCACCTCCCCTAGTAGGTGAGAGCACCTAGAGATGTTACAGGACAGCAGCCTGTTCACACCTCCTGAGCTGGAGCTCCATGCTCTATGGTGACAGAGCACTTGCTGGAATATTCAGCAGCTCCCACTGTCTGTTTCCATGCTGTTCTCCTCACTGGTTATTCCTGGGCTTTTCACCAGGCTCCATGCTGGCCTGACACCCACCAACAGTGTCTGCAAACAGGGTGAAGCTGGGTGGTTGCTCCCTGACTCTGTAGCCACAGTCACTGGACTCCAAGTTTCCCAGCCCCTCAATACTCCTCACCTGGATGGGGTTATACACAGTGTTCCCAGTACTTCAAGTATTGCTCTCTGGGTTGTGTCTCTACCTCTTCTGATAGCAGCTGAAGAAAATGCTAATGGGAAAGTCACCAGACTGGGGTGTCAGAAGGGGCAGAGAGAAATGTTGCTTATTTCCAGCGTCCTAAGCCATTGTTCTCTCTCTTCCCTAACCTCAGGCTCAGCATAACCCTCGTGGCCAAGGGTAGCAGTTTTGTATATTCTTTATTTTAATTTCAGATTGGGCTGGGGTTGAAGTCACCTCCTCCCCAGACATTTCCTACTCCTGCATTTCTGCAGTGGCTCTGAACATGGCACCTATTGCTATTACCACCATCAGACACCCTGGGGAAAACTTTCAAGTCTTAAAATTCCTGAGACAAGCATGATTATTTTATAGTAAGAAAGTAAGTGGTGCAGTCCGAAGTATAAAAGTATTGACAGGGACTGTGACTCAAGGCTTAAATTTGAAGCTCACTTTGATGACCTGGAGCAAGTCTCTGGCCTCATTTTTTTCACCTCTTGAGATGCATAAACTTAATAGTCTCTAATGTCTTAGGTTGCAATATAGATGTATTTAATATTCTATTACCATCGGCTGTGGGCCGTTAGCTGTTATCACCTGCTAATGACGCACCCCGGATGACAGGCAATGGGCCATCAAGAAACCACCACATGACTCATGGACTTATCTCACCCTATTGTGAGATGCTCTGCCCAGGAGGGAGGAGCCAGGTGTTCCCACCTGGATATAACCTGGCCTTGGAGCTGCCTAAGCTAGCCCTGTCTACTGGGTTCCCAGAGGACAAGAGCTACCACTGGACCTTCAGCTGGAGACCAGACCTTCACAGGATCACTGCTTCAACTGAACTACTTCATTTGGGCTGCTACTACCACCCTAACAGGGTGTTAGGTTGTATCTGACTTTGTCAGTGCTTTTCCTTGTATTATTTCACTTATTTTTAATTTCAGCCTTGACTTGTGATCTCCCACTGGTTTGTTTTCAAACCAATACATCTAACAATGTATTTGCCCAGACAGACTCTACCAGATCTTTTTTTTTCTCTTTGGGAAACCGTCTAAGTATCATTGTAATGCAAAACTGAATAGTTTTATAAAGACAGAAGAGACTCCAGCAATCAACAGGTTACCATACATAGTAATAAGGAAAGCAATAAATATCTGAAGAAGGTAAAAAATGTTAAGTTTAATTTATCTCCATTTGTCCTTCTCCCTTTGGACTGTGTGATATGAGGTTCTTGTTCCTTCCTTAAAGAGGTAGAGTATTTTAAGCACTTTGAATGCAAAGTGCTGACTTACCACACTTCAAATGTCACCTCAGAATTTTACACTGTGCAGCCATGAGTAGTTACAGCTGGAATATTTCATGGCACAGTAGTCATAAAGTTATTCCTTAACACTGGAAAGTTGGATGAATGAAAACATTTGAAAATATTAATGTGCCTACATATTGTGGATTCCTCTCTCCTATGGCTGAAGGCAAGAACAAACAAGAACATATGCTGGTATTTCTCCTTTGAATTTATTTTACCAACGTCCTTTAAAAAGCCTGGTCATTTCCAAGAAGGTCTTAGATGAAACTCAGAAATCAAAATTACTTTGACATTTTAGAAAAATCCTTTTAACATATCCAATTTTCCCCATATTTTTAATGGTGTTCTCACAGTTCTTTATAAGCCTTATAACCTTATGGTACCTTTTTGACCTCCCCATCAGTGAATAATTAAAAGGCCATCAAGTTCTCATCTGCTATGGCTGTCAGATGTCCTTTTAAACACATGGTTGCTGGGTAACAAGACCTTTCACTGCATTCCTTCCTTGAAATATTTGTCCTATTTTTTATATGCTCCTGCCAGTAAGTGTGTCAGCATTCAGCCAGTGTGCTGGAGGGCAAAATGCTAGCTGGAGCTTTTTTTGTATCATGTGGTACTTTCCAAAAGGAAAAATAGCCAGAACAACAGAAGAGCTCACATACATTGTGTTATGAAGGACTGTATCAACTTGATTTCCACTTTCATGCAATATTTTGCTGGCCAAATTGCTCTTTGAATGGAAATGCTTAAGGACTTTTACTCCCATTTAGTAGTTTGTCCTCTTAAAAAGCTGCTGAAATCTAAAGCACAGCTGGGTATACAACAGTGTGGCCCAACATGTCTGAATAAGCTTTTGGATCATAATAAAGGATTTTTAAAAGTTCCAATTTCTTATGATGATGACTAATTGTCCTAGGTTGCAATATTGATGTAGTTAAGTATTCTATTACCACCAGCTGTGGGCCATTAGCTGCTATCACCCACTCCGGATGACAGGCAATGGGCCATCCGTTAGCTATTATCACTTGCTAATGACCCACCCCGCATGACAGGCAATGGGCCATCAGGGACCCACCGTGTGACTCATGGATTATCCCATTGTGGATGCTCTGCCAGGAGGGAGGACCAGGTGTTCCCACCTGGATATAACCTGGCCTTGGAACTGCCTGAGCTAGCCCTGTCTACTGGGTTCCCAGAGGACCAGAGCTACACTGGATCTTCAGCTGGAGACTAGACCTTCACAGGATCACCACTTCACTGGACTACTTCAGTTGGACTGCTACTACCACCCTAACAGGGTGTTAGGTTGTATCTGACTTTGTCAGTGCTTTTCCTTGTATTATTTCACTTATTTTTAATTTCAATCTTGACTTGTGATCTCCCACTGGTTTGTTTTCAAACCAACACATATTTTGGCGCCCAACGTGGGGCCAACCTGGGGAAACTCAGAAATCCTATCACCATGATGCTCGGCTTATCTATATGGGTCTCTAGGAGACCTTATCTTAAGTGAGAACTGTGTAGATGGTAATAGAATAAGGGGTGGATAATGTCCTAGGTTGCAATATTGATGTAGTTAAGTATTCTATTACCACCAGCTGTGGGCCTTAGCTGCTATGACCCACTCCGGATGACAGACAATGGGCCATCCGTTAGCTGCTATCAGCTGCTAATGACCCACCCCGCATGACAGGCAATGGGCCATCAGGGACCCACCGTGTGACTCATGGACTTATCTCATCCCGAGGAGGAAGGAGCCAGGTGTTCCCACCTGGATATAACCTGGCCTTGGAACTGCCTGAGCTAGCCCTGTCTACTGGGTTCCCAGAGGACGAGAGCTACACTGGATCTTCAGCTGGAGACTAGACCTTCACAGGATCACCACTTCAACTGGACTACTTCAGTTGACTGCTACTACCACCCTAACAGGGTGTTAGGTTGTATCTGACTTTGTCAGTGCTTTTCCTTGTATTATTTCACTTATTTTTAATTTCAATCTTGACTTGTGATCTCCCACTGGTTTGTTTTCAAACCAACACACTAATCTATTGTGAAAAAGAGAAAAAACGAAGAAAGAGAAATCAAATGGCAACCTTACAGAGTTTAGCAAGGATTCTGCAAAGACTGATGAAAGTCTCTTGGGTATAATCCAAAAGCTCTTGAAACACCCCCATGTCCCCCCACCCCATCTTAACAGCCTGCTGTAGTGCTCTTTGTGTATATCTGATGATAGCCTCTATTTGGCTGACTTTTCAGGAAACTTTGGTCCACTTATCCAAAAAAAACCCAAAAAAAACCCAAAAAAAAAAACCAAAAAAACCAACAAATAAGCACAGAGAAAACTGAGAAAGGCCAGAGAGTAAAAGGCATTTGGGGACAGACTCTGGACTTTTTCAAATAATTGGGAATTTAAAAAAAATAAAAAGACGTAGAGCTTTGTCATGAGATGCTGCACTTACAAGGATTAAGCAGCTGACTGTACATCTTTATACCAGTAAAGAAAAGAGAGAAAGAAGCACAGTATCTGTTCCAGTAATTCCCCCAGGACTTTGCCTTTTTCATAGACGTTTTGCTCTCAAGGATTGTTTTTCTGTTTTTCACTCTATTCTCCCCTCAGCTGCTAAATGAACTGGTGAGAACAAACTAAACAGTGCATAAAGGCTGAGTACTGAATCCGTTAAAGCATCCAGCAGATAGCAGGATGGGATAGAGTTCCAGCTTCAACTGCATCATCATGAAAAGCATAACAATGCTTTTTGGTAGCATGGTAACCTAATATGGTAGCTTATTTATGGCATTTTCTGTTTTAGAGGAGCTCAACTTTGTGAATTGATGCTAACAGTCTATTTTATTTAAATAACAATATGGAAATGAACATATTGAGAGGAAGAATGGGTAAGAGATCAAGCACATTTGCATACAAGGCATATCTAGTGTACTTATCATCATTTAATATATACTGTGAGCTAAATTCTCTGCTCAGACACAATGGCACAAATCCAGATCAATTTATTGACTTTGATAGAAATAATCTGGATTCACCACAATGAATGAGGGGAGGGAGAATATTTCTATACAACAGCTTCTTATGAAATTTGCCACTTATAACCTTATTCAATTGTTATTTAATCAAGATCTTCTGTGAACGAACAATTTCCGAGCTATTTCTATCAAAAGCCTTTAAAAGACTTGTTGCTTATTTGCTTGTAATCAAATAATTCATCAGGAAACCATCAGATAATGAGAAAACCTCCTGCAGGAGGAAAATATGTTTTACAGCACTAATGAATAGTTTTGGGGTGTGTATCTTACTGATGACTACTGCCCTGCTCCTGCTCTGAAGAATAGTTTCCATGGCACTCAGGCACAGTTGCTGTAGACCTGGGTATGGTGCAGCACTCAGAGGAACATGTTCTTCCTCCATATCTAAGGTATTTTTATGCTTTCCTTCCCCATGAAACTTGTCTCAGATACCATTTGTGATGCTTCAAGTGCTGCAAACACAGCTCAGGCCTCTCTCTGACCTTCCAGGGGGGGCTCCTCCAGCATATGGCAATAATTTGAGTCCTCCAGATGTTCTCAGGCCCAGATGAACCTGCAGGCATCTCCTGCCTGGTACTGGCTGATAGCAGCTGCAGGGGGAATGGCTGCCTGCAGTAGGGAGAGCAGATAACAACCTCCACAGCTGCTCTGCAGATCCAGGGCAAGGAAGGTGAGGCATGAACAAGGCAGATGAGGTGAGGGGGATGCTGAAACCAACCACTCTGCTCTGATCTTGATGGTGATATATTGCAATCTGAATTCAAACACTGATTATCTCTTGTCACTTCTGCATTTCTTGGTCACTAGGGGAAAGTTTGCATGTGAATGTGCAGTTGACTAGAATTTGCAAAGGACTTGAGATTACTAAATGAACTCTGTATGTGTTTATTTAATTAATGAACTAAGAGATGATGCTTAGAAAAACAGTAATTAAGGTTGTGGATATATGGGTAAATGCTGTTATTAATTCCAGATTAAGTTTTTCAAGTGAAAATTTCAGTATTTGTGAATGGACCTCCTGTTTCCTCATGTAGTTTTTTTAGGAAAAGATTAGATGAGAGACAAACAATCTTCACACTTATTAAGTCTGTTTACCTTCAGCTGACCCAAGGTGCACAAGACTCAATTTAAATCCTTTCTCAGCTTTAAGGGAAGTGAGCTTGTATCTCTTATAATAGTGACCTAATCCTAGCATTACTGGTGTTTTGCTGAGAAATTTCCCAGACTGTCACCATTTCTGTTCCTGAGGCTGCTCAGATAAGCTGAGAATTGTTACTGTTGCAATACAGCAAAACCAGAAGCAGAACAAGAGGTAAGGTTGCAAGGCAGAATTAGATGATGGTCCATTACTGAAACAGAGGTTTGGGATTTTTTTGACTAAAGTAGTAACAGTCTTCAGGAAACCAGAGAATTTCTTCATATTTAAAAACCCAGACTTTAAGTTCTTACTCTAAGCTACCAAGTTGGAGGTTGTAATGTTCCCTGTTTACATATCCAGATTTCATTAAGAGTTAAAGGCCGTCTGGTTTAACTTGAAAAAGTGCTAATTGTTTCTCAAGTTTTGGCTCTCAATTAATTTTTCTTTTCTATGAGAAATGACCCTTCTAAGAAAAAGATTTTCAATCTTTTTGTGCCTGGATTTACTTTGCCAATTAACTGAACAAAAAGTTCTAAAATCACCAGGATGCACAGCCAAAATCTTGTCTCTGGTAACTGTTTATTTCCCTTCTGCTGGCAAGGGAGACCAATGTATTTTTCCTTTTTTCCCTTTCATTCTTGTCCTTACTTGCCCTCTTTTGCCCCTTTTCTGGTTCCTCCCTTCAGCTCCGTTATTTGAGGGTTATTCACCCTCTATTTTCCTTGCTCAGTAAGGGTCTTCATGCTTCTTGGGCTGCAAACATCAAAGAGGTTGTAGCAGCTCAGCAGAGCCTCGGGAGAGTAGAACAAAGACATGAGGGCTCCAAGGATGCTGCATGCAAGGATCTTTGGCCAGCTCCACTGCAGCAAGCAGTGGATCAAGGGAGCAGGGATGAAAAGGACAGTTGCTTCCTAGGGACCAACCAGGGCTCAGCTTGCACCGGAGTAAGTACGCAATTATTTTGAGAATAAAGTATTCTGGATTTCCACAATTGCCTTATTTTTTGTTTCCTTCTGGTTCATCCCCTTATAGATTATTTTCCAATTACTGCCTTGGAATCTTTTTTCACATTCTACTTCTTTATTCAGTGGAAAACAAGATAATAAACACATCTGTTGGTTTTACTCATTGTGTTTATTTGTTGATATGGCTCCAAACGACCCAGTCCTTTGGGGTGGGTTTAAGGGATTCACGTCTCTGCAGAAAAGTTCCTGATTTCATTTTCTGCCCTCCCTGTGGAAAAACGGGGACTAATCCCATAGGAAAGGGAGTATGAGCTATGTCCCAAAAGATGATGTGTACCAGAAGAATGTCTTGAGGACAGTGCCTTCTACTCTGCATTAGAAATAAGAAGACCCTGGGTTGGTCTTTAAGGTTTGTCGTGAAGATTATGGAATATCTGCAGAAATATAGGCCCATCATTATGAAAAGCTTCAAAAGGGGACAGATAGCAGGGAGTTAATAACTCCCTGTGTCTCTCTCTTTCCATGTTACAGTACTTGTGGGTGGTCCTTGGGCAGAAAAATAAAAGGAATTTCATTGTCTTGCCTGTGTAGAATGTCAAAAGGCCTTCAAGAGACAAAATGAGTTTCTTCTTTCTCCTTGGACTCTGTTTGGCTCATCAGGTTCTAGTTCTCCATGGTGGGTGTGCCAAGACCTCAACAGGAGCAGGAGAAGGAAATACAGAGCCGTGTCCCACCTTCTTGTTGGGATCCAGAGCAAGGATTTGTGCATAGAAGCTCTCTACAAGAGAAGGAATAGAAGGTGTGAATCACAGTCAGCTAAAACAAAAAACAACTGTGTTTTAAGCGACTCCTTATTTGGCCATCCTCCAGCATGAAATTTGGGTATAACCTGGGGTGGATTATACCATGTTGTGGTGTATTGGTTTGAAAACAAACCAGTGGGAGATCACAAGTCAGGACTGAAATTAAAAATAAGTGAAATAATACAAGGAAAAGCACTGACAAAGTCAGATACAACCTAACACCCTGTTAGGGTGGTAGTAGCAGTCCAACTGAAGTAGTCCAGTTGAAGCGGTGATCCTGTGAAGGTCTAGTCTCCAGTTGAAGATCCAGTGGTAGCTCTTGTCCTCTGGGAACCCATTAGACAGGGCTAGCTCAGGCAGTTCCAAGGCCAGGTTATATCCAGGTGGGAACACCTGGCTCCTCCCTTCTGGGCAGAGCATCCCACAATGGGATAAGTCCATGAGTCACATGGTGGGTCCCTGATGGCCCATTGCCTGTCATGCGGGGTGGGTCATTAGCAGCTGGTAACAGCTAACGGATGGCCCATTGCCTGTCATCAGGAGTGGGTCATTAGCAGGTGATAGCAGCTAACGGCCCACAGCTGGTGGTAATAGAATACTTAAATACATCTGTATTGCAACCTAGGACATGTGGAAAAAACAGCATTGAAAATAATTGCTTCTGCAGAGAAAATGGGATTAAACATTTCTTCTTTAAAAAATTAATAGAAAATAAAGGATTTTTAAAGATTTAGTGAACTTGACAAAATTAAGGAACCTTTATGTAATTACAACATTCCTTCAGTGTATTCTGTTCTTTTGCAACTTCCTTTCTCCTATTTGACCCAGAAAGCCTTACAGATGCATAATTCAGTGGGTGTTTCCTATGGTGTTCTAGATGCAAACATGACAAAGAACTGTGACAAAGAAATAGGCTGTAGGGTTTAATAGAAGAGATTCATTTAAGTTGACAGGGATACAAGTAACTCAGATTAGATTTGGCCTGCATACAGATTCAGCCTCTCAGAAGATTAGATATCTACATTTTTTCAGATAATAATCACTAAAAAAAGAACAGTTAATGGCTGTACTCCTCACTCCTTCTTAAGAAAGTGTCATGAAAACTGACCATAAACCAGAGAGTGTAAAACATGACGTATGTACAGAAATCATAATAAAAGAGTGAGGATACCAGGACAAATTCAAATTTCTAATTATTGGGTAATAATATTTTACTTGGTGTACAGCTAGAAATGTGTTCAGTTCCAGGCACCCCAGTACAAGAGATAACAGAGCTACTGGAGAGAACCCAGTGACAGGCTACAGAGGTCATTAAGGGACTGGAGCACCTCTGGAGCTAGTGCTGTTCAGCCTCAAGAACAGATGGCTCAGGGGGATCTCATCAATGTGTCTAAATACCTGACAAAGGGCTGAAAGGAGGATGGAGCCAGACTCTTCTCAATGGTGCCCAGTGACAGGACAGAGGTGATGGGCACAAACAGAAACGCAGGAGATTCCTTCTGAACGTCAGGAAATATTTTTTTCACTCTGAGGGTGACTAAGCACTGACAGAGACTGTAGGATCTCCCCTCTTGGAGAGAGTTGAAAGCTGTATGAACATGGTCCTGCCTGTAGGTGCCCTTGCTTGATCAGGGAGATTGGACCCGATGGGCTCCAGAGGTCTCATTCAACCTGAACCCTTCTGTGGTTCTGCGAAGGGAATTACAGCTCTGCAACTCATTGGAGCTGAACTGCAGACAAAGTGGTGGCTCAGTGAATGAGTGGAATACTATGAAAATACAAGGTTCATTTTCCAGTGAAGTCAAGTACATCTTTTCCAGCCCTTCTTCACTGGAACCAGGATTGCTTAGTAAAGAAGACCAAGCTGTACAGCATTCTTTTCTCAAAGCCGAAGAGTGGTGTGACAGATGAGGATGACACTATTTGTAGCAGATTATACTTCATACAGATGACAAATTTTCCACTCTGGAACATCAGATTTTGTCTTGTAAGTAATTTCTGTTATTGTTGCTTTCATAGTGAAAGTTTGCAAGGGAAATGCTGAAGCCTAGCATTTACCATTTTGCAATGTAACCTGAAAAAAGATTCCTAGCTGTTAGGCAATGACTCCCAGCTCTGCCCTGCACACCAACAGCACTTCAACCACTCTTCCTGCTCTCAAGGGCATCATTTGCATAACCATTGGTTTCACTGCATTAACTTACTCTTGCAATCTGCAGATGATAAAATCTGTAAGTGGACGTGGAAACCCTGGAGATAAGGGAAAATGGTGGGATTTCCTTTAGAAGCATTGATCCCATTGTGCAGGCTGTAGAAGAGAGACACAGGTGATATATACTTTAAGTTGCCTGAGGGGAGTCATGGTCTAGTATTCTCTACAGTTTTTCTGGGAAAGCACCATCCAAACAATCCATAAACTGTCCTGAGTTTTCCTTCTGTTTCTGGAGAGTTGTTTATTGTTCAGGAGAGCACTTCAAATATTTCCTCAGTCTCCATGTGCTGTGTTCCTGCAGCAGTAAAAAGGCAATTATTCCAAACCCAGGATGGGCCTGGGTAAAGGGGCCAGGATGAAGGTTGGAGATGAATTCTCTACAGGAAAAAGAAGGATCCAAACTTCACTGTGATCCTCTAACCCCACTATGTGGGTGCCAGGTTCTCTGTCTGCTAGTACCTGCTTCATGGGTTTCTTAAGGAATGCCAGAATATTCAGGAAAATTACGTTTGTTGAGTACTGCATAATCATAGCAAGGAAGAAGAACAAGCTGAAATTTTAAATACAAGATTCCCAAGTTCTTTGAAAATCAGATTTTTCTTTTCATGCAGCTGTCTGCTGGATTTTGCCTTTATTTGAATTGGAAGCAGCAAAAGTGTGATTCCCTACACTGTGGGGTTGCAATTGAGGGATGCTGTGGAATGAAAACCTATGGCCAAGAACAGACTGTGCTGTGTGAAGGACTGAGGATGTTGGCAGTTCTCACAAATGAAGAAACTGTGATTGGTTTCCAGTCAGGAGGTGCATGGCTTTGGTAACATTTTTAAAGTATGGTGCCTTGAACAAAAACCTACAGGCTTTCACCTGGACTGAATTGAAGATTTATAAAGTTAAAAACAAATCATTAGTCTTGTACCAAGAATAATGGCAAAAAGAAAGAACATCAAACCCTTGGCATTTTGGGCAATATTTTGCCCTTATATTATTATCTATGGCGTTGCTCCTGCATCTTCAAGAGCACCAGCTAGCACATTAGAAAGTGTATATTATGGATTTTTGTTTCACAGAAGTCTTTTTTCTACTTGATCACAAAAGGAGGTTTAAGAAGCATAATGCCACACAAGAGAAAAAGGCATCTTATGATGAGCACCTGTAAACTGAACATAGGGAAGGGAGAGTAGTCACACAAGGATATTAAGTGGGATATATCATACCTAATGATGTACAGCTAAAGGTTAATATAGCCCCTTATGTTTTGAACATAAGGTGTTTTGAAATATGTGAATTAAAATGACATAAGTAAACCAAAAGCAAACCAAAACAAAACGACAACCACAAAACCAAAAAAAACCCCACAAACAAAACCCTCCAAACAAAACAACAACAAAAACCAAACCTACCAAACAAAAACAGAACAGAAACAAACAAACAAAAAGCAAACCCTAATTTAATAATGGTCAGTAACAGATTTTATTGTCATTTTCATTAAATTAAATGTTGCTTTCTTGCATTTTGTCTGTCTAGTTTCCACCTGACATACCAGCACTTTTGTCACAGAAACACTGGTAGCAGAAGTTGGTCTCGTTTGATGGATTGGCTTGGATTATGGCAGACTTCAAATCAGTTCTTGATTCAGTTCTACTTTTCCACAATCAGTGTTTGCCTGAGTTCTCCAAAAGATACTTTGAAGTGATATTACAATAATATTGCCTTTGTCTGATGTGACTGACAATATTTTGCTCTGTGCTTCATCTCACATGCAGTCTGGTCTTGCTAATAAAAATAACAGCCAACAATTTTATCATGGTCTTAATGCTAATGAAGAAAATTTCTACTATGCCATTGTAACTGAAGATAAATTATGATCATTATAAAGAAGTGGAACAGAATTCCCACCTGCTTCCCCTGCCCCCAACAAAATCTATTTTGGATTCACCAGAGCTGCGTTTCAGTGGACCACAATATAAGGTCCATTCAGTCTGGAATGAGTGTTTGCTGCAAATCCTCTAAACCTCCAGTGTGACATTTGCCCTGCAGGCAAAGACCATGGACATCAGAGACAGTGCAAGCCCTGTACTGGCATTTGCAAAAATAATAGGCTATCCATCAGCACAGTAATTTTCCTCACTCTAGGGTACCAAGCTGAGAAAAGGTTAGTCCTACAGGCCTGAGGGGAAACTGCACAGCACAATGGAGTTCACACCACAACGATTGTTATAATTCCTTGAGCTGATAAACAGTGTTGTTGTTGATAACCATCTCCGTTTCTGAAGAAATATTATAAAGTGAGCTCAAGGCTTGGCACTGAAAATGTTATTTATTTTTGCAGAGGTACTACGTAGCTTTATCTGGTTTGCTGTTGCAAGTGCTAAATTAAATATGATAAGGCAGAATCTTGAGCCCTCAGGCATCTATGACAAAATGCAAATTTCCTGCTGCTTAGCTACAGCACCACAAAAGTCTTTGTTGGGAGCTCTTCACTCTGCAGAGAATACAGAATATTTGATCCTCTTTCCCTTGATGTCAATATGGCTTTAACTTCATAGACAGCAGAGGCAAGCCCATAATAACCTTCTGTGATCAAGTTATTCCTAACAAATTTGAGCATGGTGTGATGAGATTTCTGTGCCCCTGGAATACCCCTAGATGTTCAGGGGTTCTACCCAAGGCCAAGGTAGGGATTATGGGCAGAACTGCAACGCTGGTCAATGAGATACATAACAAACATTTTCAACTCCAGGAGCAGCATATTAAATTGCTCTTACACCCCAACTGCCTCATCATCACTGCTACTTGCCTTTGCTCTGCCTAGCTGATTTTTCTCTGTCCTCAGGAGAGAAAAGAGGGTAAAAGGGATGAGTTTGGCAATGAAGTCACAGCTTCACAGTCTTAGGTAGAGAAAGATGAGAACAATTTTCTTCTTTCGTATCAAAACTGGACGTTCAGGTCATTCATCATGGTCAAGTGGCACTACAGGATATGGAGCCCATAGGTTTTTGGTTTATTTTTTTCCAAAATTTATTCATTATCTTTGTGCATGTTTAAATTATTTATCTTGCTTATAGAGCTGCATGAATCCTGGGCATCTTTTCTAATTACAAGTGTATTGAAATGTTTGGAATTGCAGTGTTTTGTTTCACTTTGGGTTTAAAAATTATTATTGGGCAACATTCCAATAACAGCATTTAGAAACAAACCCCATAATCCTTTGAGTTTTAAAAGAATTTGGCTATCACTATTTGCTGAGTTGACATCAGCTCACAAAAAGTTTAGCTTCAGTGAGACAGGCTCTTTGCTTGCTTGGAATGACTGTGGCTTGTACAATAGTTTTGGGCAGCTCTATTTCCTGAAAGTTTTGACCCTGTAAATTTATATTGGTCTATTTGGTAAAGCTGGTGAAATGAAAAACATGCATTTTTTGTTCAAAGATTTTTTCTTTTTTGCTCCAGTTTCTTGCTTGTTGAATGATGTTTATTATGTGATTTAAAAGCTCGTCAGTATCATATGGCAATAAATGTCTTCAGCAAATCCATATCACCTGTGTTTTGTGGTTGCTGAGCTATGGCAGATGTTCATGCAAAGCAAATACTGAGAATGTAAAGAAGATATATCTCAAACAATAAGTTATTTGTGCCTCACACTGTGTCATTTTTGCTTTACTCTAACACACTAGAGGTGATACAGATACACTAAACCAGAATGTACTTGGTCAGCAAAAGTGATGAAAACTTCTGCTGTCAGCTCCTGCTTAGCTCCAATAGTTTACACCATGGTCAGTGCATTAAAGAATATCTCCTGTTCCAGTGTGCATTGGAATTCCGGTGTATGTTGGATATCCATGATCCTATAGATTTTCCAATAATAATACAGTAGACAGGGTTTTTTCTTTTTGTTTGTTTTGTGTCTTTTTATTTCTTAGTACTTTGATGAAAACAAATGTTGGGCAAACAATTGTTTGGACTAGTCTAGTTTGCTATCTAAACTTAGCAGTTACTTTCCAGAATATGCATCCAGGATAAGTATTCTTTCTATATCACAAGGAACAGCACAGAACATAAAAAGTGAAAAGAAAGAAACTTTACCTACACCTTACATGTGAACATTTACCATATATGCTGTTAGAGCAGGGGCTGTGTCCTCAGAGCTGCCCTTGGTAATGATGTTCACTTTCTGCAGAAGGGGAAGGGGAGCACGACTTACACAACTGAAGTGGCCTCTTCCTGTGACCACCAGTGGCCAACCACCACGGGTTCACAGCAAGGTTTCCAGCAGCAAGTCCTGCCAGTCCAATCCCAGCTTATTCAATTATGTATTCAAGAGGCCCTCATCTTTCTCTTAAAACCAAACATTTCTAGTCTGCCCTTCTAAAGAGAAATTCAAAGCTCAATGCTGCTTGAATTGTTAAAGTTTTAAAACTGGAAAGCAAGTAAAAAAGACAAGTAAAGCATTTAGCTTGCAGTTATAGGTTTGGAACTGGCAATATTTACAGTTTTTTACTATTCTTTTGAGAATAAGCATGTCTGAAGAAATAACTGAACACCCCAAGATTTTGAAACTAGAAAGATTTCCACAACTGTGTGTCCCACTTTGGCTGTGTTGATTTAAATGGCTTCAGCTTCAGTCTGGAGATTCATCTACATTTCTAGCTGCTCCTGGGTCTCCTGCCACATTGTCCTCCCTGTGTTCCCCAACAGTCTTAACTGCAGTCAGGAATGTTCACAGAAGTGTTGCTGTTCTCTTCCTGCTAAGAGTATGAGGAAGGAGATATGCAAACATAAAAAATTGCCTCCAAAAAATCATTAGGACTGCTATGCATTCCTTTCAGCATCTAAAAACTCTTGGCCAAGCATAGATTGAAATCAATAGAATTAAAGAGAATGGAAGGGCAATAAGTGGCCATTGCATCACAAAATCTGCTTTCTGGCCTATTTCCCTTATTTAGTCTACCGACCCCAGAAGGCTTGAAGTGATTCCTGCCTTTCTTTTGACACCTTTGGTTTTTAAAGAGGAATCCAGTGGCATTTTTCTTACAAGATGTCAAAAAGATAAGGAAGGGAATGCAAGTGGTGCCAGCAAAGGAGTCACCAATAATCAGGGGAAATAATCTTGCGAAGAGATTCTCTCCTGTCTGTCACCACTATCTGTGAGGAAGAAAGAAGCACTAGCAGAAAATGACCTGCTAGATTGTTTCTGTTACTAGATCAATAAATAAAATCTCTATGGTTCCTCTGGAAGATAGCCTACTGTCATTGGGGTCTGACTCTAATACATTCAAGTCAAAGTGAGATTAATATCTTACAGCAGCTATTTGATCATGAGCAACAACAACAGTCACCCTGACTATTTTTGGACCAGGTTTTTAAATCATGGAGCAGATAGAGCTGCTCAGCTTTTCAACCAGAAGGCAAATTAAATGTAATTTATTAACATGGAGTCAGATCTAGAAAAACAAAGAATCATCTGATTTTTTTCCTTTGTAATGTAGAAGATTTCTGCTTAGCAGAGGTTCTTCATCGCTCAAGGTAGGGAAAACAATTGTACAATGTCGTGAACAGAAAATGAAATGTAGTAAAATCTGCAATTAAAAGAAATCCTTGGTGTCCTGAGTTTTAGCCTAAAACTCTTCACATAGTTGATGATTTCTGTGGACATTGATTGCTTACCCTCTCAAAGAACTTCCTGTGCAGCAAATCTCAGGGGGGGAAAAAAAGAAAGAAAGAGGGAAGAAACAAATGTGTAATGATTCAAATCTGCAGGATTTTATGTGATTGCATATGTGGAAACAACAGTTTTGGAATCTCCTGGCTGTTGACTTTTGTTTCTTTGTTTAAAGTTTGAATAAATAACTCAGAGATATCTGAGATTCTTTGTTATCTCAACTCTTATTAATGCAAAATTTCCAGGAGAGTTGGTCTGACAGTTTTGTGGGATTATTTAAACAAAAAAGCTGAGAAGTTGTCTTTTTAATCTTGTGAAGAGATTTGTATCTTTCACTGCTGAAGTATTTTGATGCCAGATGAACACAGTCTAGGCTCCACAAACAGAATTTAAATCTCTCTGGGGAGTATGAATATTTGGCACCTAATTTGGTCAAGATATCTATTTCTGGTTCCTCCTAAGAGGCATTCTGAGCTTCAAAGTCACAAGTTTACTCTGACTCATGCTACAAACCCTCTCTCTTTCCACTACATTGGAACAAGGTCATCAACAAAGAATAATCTAGTTTTTGGTTTTGTGTCCAAGTCATGTGCTGAACATGAGGACATTTTGATGATGCTCTTCTTCTTCTCTTATTCAATTTTTTTTTTAATCCTGTGTAATGGTTGGGTAATATTACAGTCACTTTTTCAATCAGATAATGGGTGGTCTATTCAAACTTTTTGTGTTGCCCAGTGATCTACCTTTATTTTCAGTGGAAAAATGACAGCTTGCACACATGGGAGTATCTGGGCCATCACTGTATCAAGTAGAGACATCAGTAGAAGACTAGAATAATTTGCCAAATAAGTGATTGCTGAGGATATTGTCTTTTTTCTAAGTAATATAAATGAACAAAAACTGATTGGGAAGCTTCTTTATTTTTTGTCTTCACTCTTAGGAAGTTGTTGTTTTGGCGTATTTACATGGCATGAGGTGTTTAGTTTATTCTTTCACATCTTATTCTGGTTTTGTGGTTCTTTGGCAAGTGATTAAGCCCTTTTTTACACAAGTTTTTTACATATGCAGCACAAGTTTCAGTTGCCCCCTACCCCATCAGTTGAGTTTGTGGAAGCAATAGCTGGAGAATTTGGTAAGACAAAAAAAAGCTCTAAAAAGCATTTCCTCAAGCTGCAAGTTAAGCACTAAATTAAGGAATGCGAGATGCTTTCACAGATTGAAGAGAAGTAAAAACTGAAAAGAAAGAACTGGTTAGAGAGCAAATAATAGCAATCAGAATGTTCTAAGACTTATGTCAGCAATAAAATTCACTACGGGGTGGACTCAAATTTAGAATTGATCCCAGACAGGGCAAAATTATTCAGAATAGTCTTGTAATACGGAGTTCTCTCTAAAACTGGACAGATTCCATACATTGTTGCAACCCCAGAAATCTGAGCAATAAAAGATGCACAATGTTTAATTGGAGTTGGCAGTTAAACAAAACATAGCAAATACTGTCATATTTAAATTGATGTCATTTTAACTGATCACATGGTAAAAGATTTCCCACTGTTTATCTGCAGATATTCTGCAAAAATAAAGAAAAACTAATGACTCCCATGACCATGGGGCATAGATTGCTATTTTTTCCTTCTATTTACAGCACAGACCATAGGAGGGAAATTATGCAAGAAAAGCAGCTCATCAGTTTTCAAGCCAGGGGTTTCAGTTGCAAATGCAGTGTGACAGCAGACATTTTCCTCTGTCAAAAAGTAACAAACTAACTGAAAAGGAAGAAAATGGGGCCTGCAAACAAACTGGTGATTCAGAAAAAAAAAAAAAATCATACAGCAGTAGGAGTCAGTGACTGGGAGCCTGAGATGCTGCTTTGTGAGATGAACCCATACAAAATAGGAGGGCTTGGCCAGTGCCATGCTTCTGGTTTTAATTTGCTGACCAAATGGATGTTCAGGGAGTCGTATGGATCTGCTCATTGCTAATGGTCTGCATCCATCCAGTTCACATCCTTTCTGAAGTGCTGGGGCATAGATGTGCCTGCATACTTAGCAGTGCCAGCTCTAATTGCTCTTAAAGGTGATGCAAGGCTTTTACAGACACAAGAGCCTCTAACTATCAGGGTGCCAGAAAGAAAGGGCACCTTTGGATCTGTACTGACATGCTGGGATTGTGTGTACAACACTTGCAAGGCAGTAGGTCTGTCTGGGAATAATACTCTGAAATTCAATCTTTTGTCTCAGATTACTCCTCAAGGGGTTTCTTAAAATGTTTTAATGAAGTTCTAGTATCTCCTCAGTAATGTTTGCGGTCTCTTCAGTTGCTTTCTTATTTGTGAATAATACATGGATCACCATCAGTGTAAGTAATTACCTGGGAGCCTGAAACATTTATTTCTATCCAGATGATCTATTAGTTTCATTGTTTCTTTTTGTAAGCATCCTGCATACATCTGGAATGTTTATATATAGGCAGAAAAAGCTTACTCTTGAGCCAATTATGATGCCAATAATTCTTACTAAGTTGAGCAAACTCATGATCCCGACAGCCGCAGGAAAAAAGGGAAATATCCTCCCTATTATTCATTTACTTATAGTAAGTGACAGCATTATAATGTATTTTCACTGATGGTAAGTAATGTTTTGAGTTCTCCTTCAACAACAGACACTCAAAATATCCCTGTGAAACATAATTCTCATCAAGAAGTTTGAATACGTCAGAGAGTAACTAGATTTCAGTCCAGGTAAACAATAACACTTCTGGTATTTGACACCTGGTGCCCAAATGATCTGTACATCAAAACACTTTCACAGTGCACTAACACTGGCAAAGCCAAACATCTGATCAGCTCCATGACTTCTTTTCAATCACAGAACTAAAAAAGGCTTATCAAGAGCTTCTTCCCCTTGCCAATAGACAAAATACTAACTTTCTGAATTTTTTGAAAGATTTGGTTATTCTCAAAGATCTGAGAGGGAAAAAGTCACGAAGGGAGAGGCCATAGTTTTGTCCTTATCTATCAAGACAGGGCTGTGGCTTGGTAAGGAAGCTCACTGCCTTGCTCACTTGCCTTGCCCACCTGGTACAGGCAACATTCACCAGACTTGTTGTGTAATGTCACAATCTAATATTCCAGCTGGTCTCTTAACAAGTGACAGAGGAATAAGGTAAACATCAAGCCTTTCCTATATCTGTGACAAAATTAGAAGCCTTCTGTAAGGGTTTACAAACACAGTGTGTTGACCTAGTTCTTGCTGTTCTCACTGTGAGACTGCATTGGCTTAGTTTACCTGGAAATGTGAAGAGAGGAAAAAAAAACAACAAAACAAGCAGAAAGACAAGAATGGACTGAGATAAGCCACTTCTCAGAAAACACTTAACAGTTGTTAAAAGACAATGCCAGGACAGGAAAATGCCTGGGGATTCAAAGGTCTAAAAAAAAAAAAAAAGGGTTAAAAAAAATCTGGCAGATTTAGAAAGGAAGTTTTTTCCAAAATAAATATTCTTCTGTTTTAAGGAAGGTTTTTAGTTATTGACTATCCCTTGCCTCTAATTTTCGAAAGAAGAATGGCCAGGGCAAACATGGTCCAATGTGCTGTGTAAACATAACAGATAAACAGGACACTGAAGCAGAAGGAGTAGAGGATTTGAGAATCTCATCTTGGCTTCAAAAGTAAGTGCCTGGTGAAAGACAGTCTAATAAGAAAACAGAAAAGGTGTAACTGAACAATAATGGCCTGTAAAAAAACTGGATTTGCTGGTAAACTACCTACTGCTTTTCAAATGAAAGCTCAGATGTCAGTGCTGATCAACAGAGTGAAAAGGGATGATATTTTACTTCATTATTTGTATCTTGAAAAACTGGTACATACAAAATAATAAAAATATTCTAGTGTCATAAAAAAGAAATATTTATTATATTTAGTTTCTTCATTTTCTCACCAAAATTATTTTATTAACTTATTCTAGCACACAAATACATAGCTCTTGCAAAAAATTGAAAGCACCATGTAACTAAGACACAAATAATAACAAACAAATTGCTTTTCTTTCACAAAAGGAGCCTTCCCACAAGGAATAATCATCATCACAACCTTCATCTCCCACCCAAGCAACCTCAAGGATGACTCAATCCAGTTTAACCCTCCCCTGCCTCTCCATTGTCTGCTCAAACAAAGGAGATTTACAGTGGGCAGTCATAAGAGCCTGAAATAACCTGGTATCCCTCCTTTGCTGCCTATCTTCTCCTTGTACTCTATCTTGAAATGAAGTCATAGTGCTACATTTGTGACATCCCATTCATTTCCATGGAAACAGATTACCAGTTCACAGGCGTTTATGGCTTCACTGCTACATAAAGAGAAGGAACTGATCTCTGTGAAAGAAAGATCTCCCTGAAAACAGCAGCAATAGACGTGGTTTCTGATAGAAATAGACATATTAACACATTTCTCATTTCCCTTTAAATTCCAATTGACATGCCTGAGACTGGATGCATGGCTGCACTTACATCTTTGTAATTAGTGATACATTATTCATAGCGATTCATACCCGCTCTGAAAGACGTTATTTCAAGGCCCCATTCTACCTTTCTTCCTCTTACTTCTGGATTTTCATTTCTTCCTCTTTCACAAGACACTCAAGTCAGAAAGCAAGCATACTTCCCCACCTTCCATCTTAATTTTTCTCCTGTCATCCATCTTAGCTTTCAGAATCCTCTCCAGCATTATTCATCCCTCATGTCTTTCAAGGATCCTTTACAGGTGTCTGTTTTAATTTTACATCTTATGTCATTTATCCTAGTTTACTAAAAAGCACTAAGATACACAGAAGGAGGTAGAGGCCTGTCATAGCAACCAAAATGAACTAGATTCAGCCTAGTTCAGTAGTTTGGAGTTTGACCCAAATCTTTCAGTCCCAGGGATTATCACCATCATCTTCCTTGGATTTCTCTTTCTTTTTTTCCATTGCTTGGCTACATTGCTGTAAATTAGGGCTGCCCTCAGGCTGTTCTGATTTGCACTCAAGCTGCCACTTGCCCATTGAGCTATTTGGAAACGTTGATGTTGGCTGCAGTATAGGCTCACTCCAACTGTTCATCCACATCTTTTCATCAAAGAACCACAGGACACCGAATAGGAACAAATATGAGGTCATTTGTCTTCATAATTGCTTATAAAGGACCTCAGTGGTCCTGTGCAAGTGTTTCAAAAATATCTCCCCTTCCCAAGTGACTCCGAACCAAATGGCCTGGTGTGAGCTACACCTGTGCTCTCCTTGTGTGCTTCTGGGCTGTAAGAAGTTTTTTTTTTTTTCCATTTTCCTTGCTGCAGCTGTTCGTGTTGCTGCTGAGGAGTTTGGAGGGGCAGCCCCTGCTGTTGTTTAAAAGAAGACCCTAACTGACCTAGCCTCAGAGCCAGGCTGTAGACAGGATGAACACTTTTCCTGAGATCTGACAGAGACTGCAGAAGCAAGGGACAAGAAAGCATTGATCTAATGAGTCTTTCATCTGAGGAAAGCTGCCCAGTGGGGAGACAGCCTGGGATGACACAGAATCAAACGACTGTCTGAGCTCCAGTCAAAGGCAAGGGAAAGGGGATGTTTATATACCAGGAGCAGCTGCACAGCACACCCTCAGTCCTGGAGCTGAGCACACCTGCCCCTGAGTCATTCACCAGGATGTAAATCCAAGGTGATACTCTGTAGTATTAAGTTCAAGGCAAGAGTGAAGTCTGGCTGTTGGCATCCTGCAAACCTCTCACTGACGCAGTGAATGTGTTCAAAGAAAAGCAGAGAAGTGGATGAGGGGTCTGGAGCACAAGTCATATTGAGAAGTAGCTGAGTGACCTGGGGTTGTTTAGCCTGGAAAAAAGGAGGCTCAGGTGGGACCTTGTTGCTCTCTGCAACTGCCTGAGAGGAGGTTGTACTGAAGAGGGAATTGTTTTCTTTTCCCAGGTAGAAAGAAATAGTCTAAAGTTGTGCCAGGGAAAGCTTAGACTGAATATTAGGATAAAGTTCTTTACTGAAAGGGTGGTCAAGCATTGGAACAGGCTGCCCAGGGAAGTGGTTGAGTCATAATCCCTGGAGGTATTAAAAAATCATATATGCATGATGCTTAGGGACATGGTTGAGTGGTGACCTTGGCAGGACTAGTTTAACTGCTGGGTTCAGTGATGTTAAAGGTCTTGTCCAACCTGAATGACTCTATGATTCTATGTAGTAGACTCAAGAGCAAAGAAAGTCAAATGTGAATGACCCATGCATCTCCATTTATTTCTCTGAGGAATATGTATTTTAATACACTCAGTACCAAAGATATGAAGATCTGCTCTAGGTAATACCTTGAAGTATTATCGTCTATAAATCTTGGACAACAGCTATAGACAGAAGATGAAATATATACCTAAAAAATTTATAGACAGAAAATATTCTATCAAAATAAGAAACCATTATGTTGGTATACTATTTATTAGTATACTGTTGCATGGTCTTTACTGTTAAAGAGTGGCCTCTGATCATAAAAATTGTTCCCAGGGAAGGCCATGGGACTACTTGGTTGTGTAAAGATAGTAGGTTTGTGCTGGTAGCAGACTATCAGAACCTTGTTTTGCTTTATCAACTAATTCACTACAATTTATTATTGTCAATAATTCATGGATGTAACATGAAAAGCACATTTTCATTTTACTGGTCATCATGGAAGCTTCTCATTACACCTTTTCACCTTCTATCTTTTATTAGACGTTTCCATCAGCTGATTTCACAAATGGCATAAATAATATGCGTGGCCTTGGTTCATCACACAGCCCTGGTGTGAGGCTGCATGACCATGCCATATCCTGTCGTCTCCCTAGCTGAGTGGTTAGGTGAGTGGGACAGAGTTTACACCATACCTAAAAGTACCTAACATGCAGGTTATACCAGTATTCAGACCACCATTGAAAGCCTCCTGACACACATAACTTCTGGCATTATGTAATTTCTGAGGAAAAAATCCAGTTGATGATGTTAAGCAACCCCTATTACTTCACTGAATTTGCCTGGGGCAAATGTTAACAGTGATACTACATTACACATTGACAGAAACACAAAGAAGTGCGTTTTAAAATAAATAATGGTCTAGACTAATTTTGTCTCTTAACAGCAGCCTGCAGTAGCATCAGAAAATTAGGAGTGAATTAACATTTGGCTCACCTGTACAAAAGGAGGCAGGCATTACCATGCTCTTTTTAAAACCAGGAGAAGCAAAGAGATCAAGACCAATGTTCTTAGTCAGAAAGAACATTGTAATATAAATGTTAGCTCATACAGTTAGCTCATGTACTTGCTTAGAAAGGACTAAATGGAGGTTGAACTCCATATCTTTACTACAGTATCTACAATACTTCTCCAGAAACATTTTCCTGGGAACTTCTTGCTACTCAAAACACCTTCACCGTTCATTGTTAAGTATGGAAGCTATCTGCTGTCGCTTGAAGGACCCTCTAAGTGCTCTTCTATCAGCAGAAAGGCTTGATTTGCCCTCTTGTCTGTATCACTCATCTAAATGACCTTTCATGACATTTTAACACAGATTTTTTTTTTAATTCCTATAGTTCACTTCCTTGAATAAAAGTACCAACATAAATTATCTGTTTTAGGAAAGTGTCGAATGTCTGTAGTACCTAGTTTACCTTGGGTCTACTTGAACAATCCCCTTTTGGTGGGATTGTTCTACCTGAACAATCTCCTCATTGGTGTCCCAGTGGAGAAATTTTAGGAATAAAGACATGTGAGATTGTTCTACCTGAACAATCTCCTCATTGGTGTCCCAGTGGAGAAATTTTAGGAATAAAGACACGTGATAAAAGTAACTGAAACTACACAAAAGAGTAGAAGAGACATGTGACCAGCCACAGCAGTGGGTCTCTGGTACTTGGAAGCCCTGCTGAAACAGGGTTCTCTAGACAGACAGCAAAGTCTGCTTTCTGCGACCTACAGCAGTTTTATTCTCCAAATCACACTGCCAATTCAAACTGTGGGAGATAAGTGCAACTGGCAAAATATGGGGCCACGACTTTTCCCTTTATGGAAAGCATTACATTTAATAAAGTGGTTTTTTCATCCACATAAACACCTAAATAACAAAGACCCTTATGTTGGTAGGAATTAAGCTGCTCTCTTCCACTCTGTTGCTGTGCAGCTAATCCTAACACAGGAGAAAAGATCTGCCTCTTTTCTTTATTCCCTGGACAACCATCCTATATAAACAAAGTGCTACCTCATTCCCATTGATGGAAAGTGGCCCTTACCAGTGGTGCCAGAAGGGCACAATTGAGCCTGTGCCAAAAGAACAAATGGTGTCAGCACATTTCTTAAGAATCCAGATGAAAACATCACAACAACACATTAGCCTTGATATATAAACACAAAAACTTCATTATAATTATCTGACAGAAATGTGCACCGAGGCGGATTTGGTTTCTGGGTCATGAGGGGCACAATACAATATGTCCATAGCACTGACTGTTTTTTCCCTGCTTGTCCACTGCCCATGGCTTTCCTTCCCTTTGACTTAAGTATTTGTCTTCCTCCTATTTTATTCTTTCCCCTTTGAGCTCCTCTTTCCTGTACAGTTGCCTCCAATTTCACCCGCTCTTCAGTGAAAAGTTCTTGTTTTCACCATCATCATATCCCTTTCCTTTAATTTAGATAAACCTTTTTGCCAGGTCAAAAATGTCTTTCTGCTTCCTTTCATGTTTATACTGAAACTCATCTTTATCTGCACTCTTTTTTTTTTTTTTTGCCATCTTTGATTTGTTTCTCAAAACTACTGCTCTTCTTTTCATAAAATATACCAACACCTTCAAGAGAAAAAATAACACATGATCTTTCTCATCTTACTTTCATTCTCATTCACAACTCTTACCTCCCTCCCATCCCAAGTTTCTCTCCTACATTTTTCTCCTCATAGCTGCACTGTCATAGGAGCTCTATTCCATGCCATGTCACAATCTCTTCAAAGTGTTGTTTTCCCCCTTTTTTTATCATGGTATTTTCACTTTCCTAGTGCTTTCCTCCCACCCTCCCCCTACTGCAAGGTTTATTGACTTTCCTATATTAAAAGTACTCTTGACTTCCCCTTGCTCTTCAAGCAACTGTTCTATCATTTTTCTTCCTTTAGTCTCCAAGCTCACTGAATAGCCTCAGGTCACACAGTTCCATCCAAGATGCTTTCTCCCCCTTGCATTCATCTTCAGCCACACTTAATGAGGTCTTTAGCAATGTCTTCTAATCAAAAATTTAAAGAAAATACTTCATCCTTAGATATGCCATTCACTTTTTTGGGACAATTGTAGTCTTTTTCTTGAAATTGCACTTCCTCTTACCAGCTGTTACTCTGGTGTTCCCTGGTCTTCTTACTCTCTTCAGCATATCTGTCAGAAGCATGTCCTTGCCTTCCCTTAGCTCTCAGTGGGGATCCCAAAGGTGTCTGTCCTTGCTTCCATTCTCACTCATCTTTATATCTTACCTCTGTTTAATCTCGTCAACAGAGCACAAATTCAATTATCCTCTCAATACAGATGACCTACAAATCTCTTTCCCTGCCCAAGACCTCTCCTTTAAAATCTTAGCTGAGTATCCTTGTTGCACCAAAGTCTCATTAGCTGCAATACTGTTAATCCTGTTTGTGAGTTCTTCTCTGCATCAAATATTAACTCTGTCCCCTGAAATCTCATAATGAGGTAGCACTTCCCCATTTTTTTATCAGTCAGTGTGATGTCTGTTAACTCCCACTTCCAGCTGGTTCCTGGTATCACTCTGCAGTATTCATTTATTATTAGTTACACATATTGCAATTTAATTTTGATGGGAATTGAGAATCTGAGTATTTTTAGAACTAGATTTAAACTTGAACATGCTTAAGATCTTACTTCCCAGCTGAGCGGAAAGCTAGGTAACATTTCAAAATAAACATTTATTATAAGATATATATTTCTTAATTATTATAAGATATGTATTAAAAATACACATCTTCTGTCATTTGAGATGCTACATCCAGGACAATCATATATCATCATATCTCATCCAGTTCAATAAAACTTTCTTAAGCAAATGCTTATCATCATCCAGCTAGATCAGATATCCATTTACCAAGTACAGAGCTCTTCTGCAAACCCTTAGCTTGCTGCCATCTCTGTCTCCCTCTTTGGCAGATGTCTTAAGCATTCTCCCAGCCTGCTGCCATCCTACCTGTTTTTGATTCTAATCAGCCCTGATCACTTGCCCTTTCATCATCTCCTTGTTCAAATTTGAGATGAACATTTCTGTGCTGTCATCTACACAGCCCCTTACACTCAATGGGCACAAGTATGTGCAAAGGATAATAATTTTCTCTAAAAGCCATATTAAGACATTCTTTTCCTAGTCAGTCTTGGGAAAAAACACCGTAAAGCAGAGCTTCTGCTGTTGTAAGGCTAATAGCATGGACCAATATAGTTTCACTGTTTGTCAATTTGTTGTTCTATTTATTGTGCCATGACCTATACTTGACTGAATTTTTTTTGGATCAGGGATCATTTGTTCTGTCCTTGAACAGGATGTTACAAAACAACATAGACAGCTACCACTTACCATGTGTAGGAACAGCAATTTTAGCATGTTGTCCTGAAATAAACTGTCAACTTCTGCTAATATTATTCATCTTATGTAAGGAAAATGAAGAACAGGTCTTATTTGTTAAAGGAAAATATGTTAAACTGATTTTTCTGTTGTTTTCAGGAGGCTCCCCAAGATAGCAATCCCTGATGTGCAAACGCTGTTGATTAAAGGCTGGTGGTGCATTTCCAGCCTCTGTCTCATGATGTGCTCAGAGGTGAGGAAGGCAGGTCTCTACCTATTTATTGTGCAAGCAGAAGTGATAATTTAATCCCTGAATCCAGTGACTTTCACTCGTAAAATAATAAATAGATATTTAGAGAGAGAAATGTTGTTTGTAGCAATGAAATAGCTGGATATTAGCAGCAACAGGGGTGTTTTTCCACAAGGGCAATCAAGAGTAACAAAATCACCCAGAAATCTTTAGCCTCAGTGCTTTTTGTGGTATTCAGTTGGTGGTCTCCTGACATTCATTTATTGGGCTCAGTTCCAATAACTTGGATGAGAAATGGCATTTTTTCAAGTGTGTGTACCACTATGATTTGGCAGCATGCCCAGCAGATTCCACCAAAGATATGCTGCAGAATAGAAAAGATGGACCTGGATCTGTATTATATTTTCAGATAATAAGAAACATAATTCCTCTGAATCATTTCAAAGGATATAAAATAACTTTTTTTTTTCCATGTAAAGCAAGAAAGATAATTGACTATTAACTTGGGTGCCAAACACTATTTCCCACACAGGGATAGATATTTAGGGGATACACACTTCCCTCTGTTCTATAAACCCTAAAAGTAGTACTAAGGAAGTACTAGTACCAAAAATGTGCTACCTCAAGTAAACACCCACAGCATGTATTTTTCTGAACTGGTGATGATTCAACACTGGTTGAGAAGAGGGCAGAACTGTGATGGCCTCTCTGGCACATGTTGTTGAGCATCTCCTCTATAGGTAACAAGTTTTTATTTGTCTCAAATTTAAAAATAATTTTTAAAAAATCTGAGAGAAAAGTTGTACATGTGCCCATATGTGAAATTAAATCCATATGTGAGATTAGATGTATAGGATAAGTCTATTTCAGTTGTTTGCTGTTCAAGCCAACTTATTTGCAGGTCTAACAGTGTGGAGCTCCAGCTCAGTGAACACACATATTCTGCTAATTGGTCTACAGAGAGAAGAACTACAATGATAATTTAATATTTCATTGTATTAGTTATTCCAATCATGCTTCTCAATCCATCTTTTACATTACCTACCACCACAGCGTATTGGTAAATAACTCTTTTTTGCAGAATACATCTGAGATCTATCTATCTATCTATCTCCTAGTTAAACACTAGTCAAACATGCTAGTTAGAGTAACATTAGTTCAACAGTAGTTAAAGACCTAGTGATCATTTCGGTGTTTCTAGGAGAGAATTTTGGTAAGAAATATTTTCAACTTGCAATATCATTCCCTTGACTTCATGCTAAGAAAGACAATAAAATTAAGTAGCAGCTGGTCGTTAGAAGCTTATATAGTTCATATTCAGTACACACAAGCTTCTTAATCCTGAATAAATTATATTAATCACAATTTAATTATGCGGCTGCCCTATTAAATTAGAATTAGGGGCTAGAGTCGACAATGAAACTAGTCAGAGTTTCACCATCTGCAGATCAGGCTTTGCATGCCCTACTGGGTATTTTTAAAATATTTAAATTTTAAAAGTAGTAATCACCTATGGATATTTAAAACACCTCTGACAGTTGCCACTTATCCACTATTAATGGCTAACCAGGGGTTGCCTTCACTTGTCTGTGTAATTTAGTCATCACTTGTCTGTGTAATTTAGTCATTATTTAGTGATAAATTACAGAAAAATATGCTTTGTTGGTAGAGTAAATTGAATAGTGGCAGTTTCTGATATGGAAAAATGCTGAAAGCTTACATTTTGACACTGTCCTACATAACATCCTTATCACTAAATTGGAGAGGCGCAAATTTGACAGACAGACCACTCAGTGGATAAGGAATTGGCTGGATGGTTGCACTCAAAATGTTGCAGTCAATGGCTCGTAATTCCAGGTGGAGATTGCTGATGCATGGCATGGCTCAGGGGGTGGTACTGGGACCAAAGGAGTTTAACATCTCTGTTGGTGACATGGACAGTGGGGCCCAGTGCACCCTCAGCAAGTTTGCAGGCAGCACCAAGCCGTGGTGCAATTGACTTGCTGGAGGGAAGGGAAGCCATCCAGAGGGATCTGGACAGGCTTGGGAGGTGAGCCCATGGGAACCTCAAAAAGTTCAACCGACCAAGTGCAAGGTCCAGCACCTGAGGCAAGGCAATCCCAGGCACAAAGACAGGCTAGGCAGAGAATGGGTTGAGAACACAGAAGGACTTGGGGGTGTTGGTTGACAAGAAGCTCAACCTGACCCAGCAGTGTGCTCTCACAGCCTAGAAAGCCAACCCTGGCCTGGGCTGTGTCAGAAGCGTGGCCAGCAGGGTGAGGCAGGTGGTTCTTCCTCTCTTTGCTCTGCTCTCATGGGACCCCACCTGGAGTCCAGCTCTGGGGCTTCCACTTTAAGAGGATCTCCTTTTAAAGGAGGAGAGTAGAGTCCATGGACTTTTGGAGTGGGTTTAAGGAGGGTGAGGAAAATGATCAGAGGGCTGGAGCACCTCTCCTATGACAGCAGACAGAGACCCGGGGTAGTTCAGCCTGGCAAAGAGAAGGCTCAGGAGAGACCTTCCAATACTTGACATGGGTCTACAAGAAAGCTGGACAGAGAATTTTGACAAGTGCGTGTAGTGATAGGACAAGGGGCAATGGCTTTAAACTGAATGACGGTAGGTTTAAATTGGATATAAGGCAGAAAATTTTTAAGATGAAGGTGGTCAGGAAGTGGAACAGGCTGTTAAGAAAGATTGTGGATGGCTCCTCCCTGTAAATATTCAAGGCCAGGTTAGATGGGGCTTTGCTCTACTAGCAACCGTTTCTAGTGGAAGTTGTCACTCCCTGTGGTGGGGTTTGAACTAGGTGATCTTGAAGGTGACTTCCAACCCAAACCATTCTTTTATTAGAAACATGGGATTTGCAAACATACAGGAATTCACACATGTTATTCCTAAACAATGGTCAGATGATGAATGTTGAAGTAGCAGAAGTGAGTGCATGTTTTTCATATACTGAAGTTCTGATTCTTTCATTATACAAAGTACCCATTAGTTTTACAGAAATTTTCCTGAAGTAAAATCTAAAGGAATAGACCACGCCACTTCATGCACATACCCACATGAACCTTCATTGGCTATGGGGCATTTTTTGTGGCAAATATGGGATTTTAGCTTCTGGAAACTGTCGCTGTTGAGCGGCTAGCAGAGAAAAAGACCCCAGGTCTCAATGTGGCAAGAAAGAGAGAGCTTTTTATTTTGATTTCAATATATATATAGATTTTTCAGAGGTCGCCCAGATTGGTCAGCCAGAAACCTCCCCCTAGGCCTGATTGGCCAGGCCTGAGCTGTCCAAATCTCGAGACACTGTTTTACAAAACATCCAAACCTTATCTTTGTTTACAAAACACAGCGGAATGTTCTCATGAGAAAGACCTGTGCTAGCCACAGGAAACAGCCAGAGATCCATGTGGGAGTGGCAAATATCACTCAGGATATTCTGAGGGACATGTGTCTTTCTGAAGTGACAGCTAGAGATGAGACTGCACACCTTGGAGCATATCAGCTGGCAGTAAACACTTCAGATATCTGAAGCCCATCCATAATTTCCACCATGTATTCAAACATGCATTTTGAAAGTGTAAAAATATATAAAGTAAGTAGACCTTAGTCAATCCCCTTGTAAATTGAACCTTAAATACTAGAGATGTTTCTGCCCAACTTCACACACTCAGCTTTCCTTTTTTAGAAGTTTTACACAACTTTGCCCAAAGTTTATTCCCACTTCCATCTGGAAGAGGAATTGAAACTAGGAAAAACGAAGCTATGTGTGAAATGTTCTGCAGAATTCAGTAATTCCTCATATGAAATGAACCTTACAGGTCAGGAAAAGAGTTCTCTTTCTCTTCACTGTACACCATTATTTTTATTACCACTCCCTGCTGAGTTATACATCTCCTTCTGAAGGCTTAACTGAACCTTGAACTAGCTCTAAATCATCTCTATCTCTAATGAGGGGATACTGTTAAATTTTTGTATGGAGGGGAATATTCTCGCCTCTCACAGACTGTACTTTTCATGAAGGGGGAACCAAACATAAACAGGTAGGGAAGTGGTACAGGTGTTGTTACTCCAGCTCTCTCTTTCCACGAATTACCCTGAGAATCTCCCTTAGGCCAGGCACAGCATCTTTAAGACCACCTAGTGACTGGAGTAGGGAGGGAAAATATTAGTTGAAAGCAGCTGAAAACTTGGAAACTAGGTACTTGGGATCATCTTAATATAAAATAAAGTGTGTGGGCAAAAAGCATTAAATTGTACAGCTGGGGATCAATAATCCTCAGCCTTAGGAGCACAAAATAAATGGAGGTTTTAAGCAGGGCTACAACATCACTCAGCAAACACTTGGCAGCCATTTCCATTTGAGAGCCATGATGTGATACTTGGGGAGCATTCCAGGTGCACATGACTGCTTTTATTTTTATGGCAGTATAGCTCCAGCAGTCTGCCTCCCTCATTCCTCAGTTTGGCTGCTACTGCTTTGGTGTTGCTACTGCTTTTGTTAAGGAATCTTGTTTGCTGCTTCCAAGTGTCAGATGATCTGTCTTCAGTGAATGTCAAAACTCTCTCACTGTCACTTCTGCTTTTGTCCCTCCTATATGTGGCCATCAAGTTGCTGTGGCTGCTTACACTTATGTGTTCTTATGTTTTGAACCAAATAAATGCATTAAAGCACATCTAACTTGAAATCTTTGTTTTAATCTCTTTACAGGGAGTCAGTGTTAGATGGTAAGGTCATTCTGAGGCAAAGTTACCTAGTGTTGGTTTCTTGGCAAATTTACTTGTTAGTTTGCATCTAGCAAATGGGCAGATCTAAAGGGAAAAGGCAACCATGTAAATGTACAGACTAATGGCAGGTTTGAGATAGCAGAGTCTTGAGGAAGAATATAATTTACCTGAAAAATATGACACTGTAACTCAAAAAAGACATGAGCTGCCAAGTACATTTTAAAGCCTTGCATGATCATAAGACCAAGACATATAATTGGTATCTCCTGATTGTATGATAAAGGGTACTTCCATGACTTTTCATCTTTCACTCCAGTTTGATGGACAGCGTCAGGAAATATTTCAGAGAACATGGAAGAGGAGTTGTGGCACATGTGGAAAAACATCCTTCAGATTTAAATGGTTATTACAAGGTTGCCAGAGTTGAAGATCTCAGTTCTTTCAGTTTTGTGTTGTTAAGTGTTTTTGCAGAGTTTGGTGGGCATGCTTTGAAACAGGAGCAGTTTGCAATGGATGTAGAAAAAACTCATTTCACTAGAAGGAGAAACCTGCACTGAAACACACTGCCAGCAAGGTTGTGCCATTCCAATTGTTGGACACCCAGCTGAACAAATCCCTGAGATACTGGGCCTGCACTTACAGATGGCCTTACATGGAACAGGAGGATAGACCAGAGACTCTCTGAGTCCCTCCCAACCTGAGCCACCATGTGATTCTTTGAGCCTGTGAATTGCTTCTTTGTGGTAATATTTTAGAAGCAAGTCCTTTAGAAGGTTTTACATAACGTAACTGGAAGGACTTAGATGAAAAGCACCAACAAAAAGCAATTAACTGGAACCAAGGAGTAGTTAGAAGTGAGAAAACTCTCTCTTTGTGTGAGACAGGCACCTCTTCTCCCTTGTTCTTCCTGTTTACAGTTACTCTTGCTTACCATTTGAATTACTAAGGGTGTTTTCCTGTGGACAAGGTAGAGAAGGTCCATAAACTTTAATGTAAGGACTGGGATCAAGAAAAATGTACTTTCCCTTTGTATTGGTGTTCAAGCATAGAAAAAGTATTTAAAATAGGAAAAAAAGAATGAAAAGCCCCATAATTCTTCTAGTGTTAATTTTAAAGGGTGTTTTATTAATGATTTACAACAGCTATTACCTATGTGAAGAGAGTGAACACAATTGAAAGTATGATGCCAAATTTTATTGTTATATGCAAAAGGATGTCCATGAATCTCAGCTCCAGCTTCAGTCATCTGATGGAATATAAACTCTTGTTTGGCTTTCCAATCCATTTCTCCAGAGTCTGGATCTGTGCTGTAAGATGCCCAAAGATAAGATCCACTCCCAAACAGGATGCTAATTCAAGAAGCAGCCATTATTTTGCCTGTTCACTTTATAATGTTTTCTTTTCCTTCCTTCTGTATGTCTCCTTTTGAATTTTTATTAAATTTTTTATGTGTGATAACCCTACGGACCAAAGCATTTTTGGCTGCAATGTGTACTACCTCTTGTGCAGTCTGGTCATCTTCTGTCTCTCTGATCTTCTGACCTGCGAATGTATTTTACATGGGTGCTTTAGGTTACTTCCTCTTGTGAAGAATTTTCCACATGCCTCAGTGCAGAGGATTATTGCTTTCCTGCTCCTTTGGTGTAAATCCATCTTCTGAAGTATAACTTATACGCACTCTCTTCTGTAGTCAGAGAAAAAAGAGGAATTTAATTTCCCTAGACCAGTTTTTGCAGACACTCCCTCAGGGGTACCACTGTTGAGCAGTGCTAAATGTGTTCTGTGTCTAATACCTAAAGTGGACATTTCCAGTCCATAGGCTGTGAGCACAGATAGACTTAGGAAGAAATAGGAAATCTTTCTCAATATTCCTCCTGCTTTAAACTACCAACCCCTCAGCTCAGCAAACAAATAGATAGGAGTTGCATGACTATTTATGGATCTAGGTGTCAATATCTAACATACACCAGAAAGAATGGAAACATATGGAGAAATTAATATCTACAGAAAGAAATCTGTGAATGTACAAATTGTTTGAAGTCTCTGAAATTTACACGTGCAGTGACCTTCTATCCACTAACTGAAATGGAAACCTGAAAAGTGCTGGGTGTTAGAATCAAACCAGGAATTCCTAAAATTCCTTTTAACTTAAATGTTAACTTTAAACTTAAATGTATTCACATCCCTAACAAAGAATCCTTGTTTTGCTTCCAGAAATAGAGATCAGCTTATTAGTGAAGCTGGTTATGCAAAAGATGCATTACTCTACATAATATAGCTGAGGAATTTACCATATGGGGAGAAATCATTGGAAGCCTGGCTCTGGGTGTGAATTTCTGGTGTGATATGATAACTGAGAAGAGCTACTTTTGGGGGAGAGAGTCTTGCAAATAAAGGGTCAGAATTGCTGATGCAAATAGCGGAACTCCTGGCAGGTGTTTAGTTCCTATTTGGAGAATTTGTTTTACTCAACCAGAGCTAAGCTAGTGCAAAATCTTTACATAGTGGTTGATTTTTAATTAATTAAGGCCTCGATTTTTATGGTTATTAATAAAATCATGTATAGCTGCTCCGTCTGTACTAAATACTGAAATAGTTTTAAAGTGATAGGTTGTCACTATATATCACACTTGTTAAAATTGCCAGTTTTGAATTCAAACTGAAATCAAATACTTTACTTCCAGTATTTGTTGTACTGTAATGACAGTAAGTTTCTATAAGAATATAATGCCAAAAAGTAGGTTGATTCAGGCTTGATGCTCTTCATAGCTCTTGAATCATTTTTATAACTTTTTGTAACAGGAACAACTCATTACAAATGCATAAATGTTGAGGTTTGTAACCTTTTTCCCAAGCAGAATTTTTTTGACAAATTGCATTTAATTATTTGAAATTACTGATCTCTAAAGTTATTAAATTACTCATTCGTATGTGGGAGTTAAGGGTATGACCTTTCATGTAATCTTTTCCAGAGCTAAGCATTTACCAATGGGGGAAATCCCAACAAGGTCCAGAAACCCTAATTAGATCCAAATCTGTTGTAGAACGTAAATATAATCTTAAAATAAACATCCCCCACATTGAGATCCATGATGAAACCCTGCTTCCAATGAAGCTTATGTATACTGTAGATAAACTAAATTTCCAGAGATCACATGGAGGTCCAGATTTCACCTAGAATGATCCTTTGCCAAAGCAACACATTTTCAAGTAATATTTTCAGTCACAGAAATTTAGTAATATTTTCCAAAGAAGAGACTAACGGCCGTTTTTTTCCTCTCTCTGACATGCTCTCTGTCTTTGTCTTTCTCTCTTTCTTCGTGTCTCTTTTTACTTTTTGAATGGCTCCAGATATACGACTGAACATTTCCTGCTGATGCCCCAGAAGAATGCTTTGGATAGCAAATCAGAGAACAGAAATAACTGTATTTACATGAAGCTAGCTAAGAACATGTATCTCTTGCAATACCAACCCCAACCTGTCCCCAACCCCCAAAAAACCAACACTCCCTCTGCACCCCCCAAAAGTTTTATTTTCTAGTTAGGAAAATCAGCCGGTTGTTTAAAAAGAGTATTTTCTAAATAGAAATTCTTTAGAGAAAGTGTATTGTAGTACATTTGTTGTAAATCTGGAGTCCTGGATAAAACTGAATTCCTACAGATTTCTGGAGTTCAAAAGTTAAACGAATCTCTATTAACATCTATGTTCCAGGATAAAATAATCAGATTGCAGCTACAGTAATTTGAAACTTTTTCAGCCTAGGATCAGATTGAACTCAAGTATCAACTCATGTTTTCATACTTACCCAATACTTCAGTCAGGTTCCCCACAGTTTACAAAATTTTTAGTTAACTTGGACAAAGTTTTGAACAAACCTGGGGTTAATTATGACTTCATGTAGAAACCATGATAAACACTGTGGTTTTGTAGAATTTTGATTCAAAACCAGGCAAGATTTGTGGGTTTTGGCTGAGCATCACTGAGTTTCAGTTGTGTGCTAACCCAAAACTGAAAACAAATATTGCCTCTGGTAATATTTAAAAAAAAAAATCTAGGGCATTGAAACTGCACACAGCTGAGTTTGATACACTGCTATCTGCAGCCTGGCAAGCTGTCTTATGACTTTCTAGGAATACCTGGTGACAACTCTTCACAGCAACAGCATAAACCCCAGTGGTGTTACAGGGTGGGTTTTCTTCCTTGTGTCTTGAATGTAGCAAGGGATCACATCTCATTGTGGGATTTTCCTGCTCATATCCATACCTGTGACACACCAGCATGACATATGTGTTTGTCTCTTTGTGCTTGACATACATATCTTTAGAAAATACTAGGTTTCTCAAGTTAAAGAAAAAAGCTTCTTACCCATCTCTATAATATCTGCTAATTCTGTACCCAAACTCAGGAAAAAGGGAAGAATAAGGGAAAGGGAAAAAGGAAAAAGTAAAGAGGAAGAGGAAGAGGAAGAGGAAGAGGAAGAGGAAGAGGAAGAGGAAGAAGACTCAACATTTCCAGAGCAGTTCCTACTATCTGGTTTCACCACAACTGTATCTGGAAGAATTTGCTCCAATAAAGCTCCCAGCTGGAGCTGTAATCAAGTCCATCTCTTAGAAATAGACTAACTGACAAACTGACAAATAGCAAATGTTGGTGTCAGTGAGACTGGTGAAAGCCAAAGGAAGCATCCAGTGCAAATAGAAAACTGAGATATTACTTGTGTATAGCAATTGTCACGGGGAATTCAGAAATACAGCAGTGTTACACTTCTCTTGATCATATATTCAACTGGAATAAAATCCCGTTTGGAATTATATGCCTGAGTTACATAAAGTCTGTATCTCTTTATCTATTTAGTACCTCCAGGTTCATATGATAGATGTTCTCACTTCAGTTACAAGCCTGTGCCGTGCTTGCCTTGCTTACAATCCTCCACAACATTAGAATTTATTTAAGTTTTACTCAGTGTTTTCATATCTACAGCAGCAACGTCTGCTTAAAATGCTAATTTTTTTAATATGCAGTGTTATTGCTGATATGTTCTCGCACTCTTCTTGCATAATGTTAAGAGTTGATTCGCTTTGTTTTGCTCCACTTTTCATAAAGTGAAAAAGCATCAGCAGAGTTTTCTAGCAGCAAAATAAAGATGACAGATTTTGCAGGGTACTGTTCTCATCTCTGTGGCTGTATCTTCATACCACATTCTCACCTGGGACAGCTATGAGGCATCTTGGTATGTTCAAATTGCTTAATATAATGCCAGACTAGTCCCTAAAATACTTGCACTTACATTAGTGTCATGCTCTGAGAGGTTTAGCGTGCTCTGGATTTTTGACTGAAATTATTGTTCAGGATCAGTTCGACTGGATATCCCTATACAGCTTTACATGACACTGCAATGTCCTCCCAGCTTGCAAACATTAATTACCTCCTGTCATAACTGATTTCATATCACTGAAGTTACTGTAACTCAGTATATTCTAAAGACTATCGCAAAATATAAGACCTGTTGACTGAATCAGTATTTTTATCAATTCAAAAAGTGCATTTGCCAGTACTGGTTTTGACTAGTACCAAAATGAACCATTCGAAGCCTAATAATTGTAAGAATGTAAGTATTGATACGGGTTTAACAAAAGTAATTAGTGGGTGACTTTTAGCTGAGCTGTGGTCTCTTAATCTTGAATTAGAAAAATAAACACGTAATATTGATGACCTATGGTATCAAAGGAAGGAGATGTATTTAAGAATGTTCCCAAGAATGTTTACTCTAGGAAGCACTGGCATAATCCTCTTCCGCCCTCTGATCTTACCACAAAGTCCATTTTTGTTCCACTTGCAATCTTCCATCACAATATCAAAGTATTAAAAATGTGCCTCTGGCTGCCTGGATTAGGGCCATGTACCATTTCCCCTCCTTGACACTCACATGTTTGAACAGTCACTTGGTAGTTTGGCTGTGATTGTACATTGCTAATGGATGTTTATGAAAAGTAACCAAGAAGAGGAGAAGATAAACAAAGAGGAAAGAAAATAAGCAAAGAGACAAAAACAATAGCAAACATTTCATCCAGCTGAATTAGAGGCAAAGGGAGTAAATATCCCAATGGAGGAACTCTGCAATCACTTTTATCTGCAGGAGAGAGAAGTTAATTTATTTATAAACGGATGTGTAAAATGTAAGACACCGGTAACATCATCTGGTGGGTTTTTTTCATTGAAAAGCAAACTTACATGTTACTTGCCAAGTTTTTTATTTGCATGTGGATCTTAACCTTTTCCTGTGTGTGAGTTTCTTGATGAAGTTTTGTAAATAAAAAAAAATCCCCCAAAATACCAAAACAAACAACAACAAAAACCTAACTAGGAACGAAAATGTTACTTCTTCTGGACCCTCTATTTTTACTAGAGGAATAGGCTTGTCTCAATTTAAAGATATTCCATAAAACTATCTAATAATTTTTGTGAGATAAAGAAAGAGGAGCTGGATTCAGGTGTTGTTCTATTCTCAAGGAGTGTTATCAAATGAGTAAAAACAAAACTCAAAGGCATATTGACCACCCACACCTCCAACCTCTGATCCAGAGACCATTCTCTCCTCCTTCCTCCTAATAACAAGGAGGGGAGGCAAGGGGGCAAAAGAGGATGTGTTAGCTTTGTTCCAGTTAGCTCACAGAGGTGGGTGGACAACTCAATTGCAGATCCTTAGCGTTCAACCTCAGCTTTGCACTGATCATGGTTTTCAAGAGTAATCAACACTTTGGTTCTCAAGTCTTTGTACAACTTAACAGTTTAAAATCTCTGTAACTTCAGCCCAGAAGTCCCCTAGGTTCAGCCTATGTTTGCTATAGCCAGTCTCTGCCAGCAGCAGATGAAGGGAATTCAGAGAGGGCACCAAGCCTGGCTCATTCCTCTGGTACTCACCCAGCACTCACAGTCATGGCATTATGGATGTTAGAGGTTGTGCATTTGTCTAGTTCCCCACTGTCTCTCTATGTTACCCTGCCCCTCGTTGCACTTGCTGACTGTCTTACACTCTCACAGGAATGAGAAAATTAAGTTTCATTTCAGAGTGACACACCTCTCTGCTGAGAACAAATGAAAGGCTCTCCTAAAAATTGTCAAGTTGGCAACCAAAAATAAAGGATCCCAAATTGTTTCTAGTCACTTAAACAGTGAATGAACATGAAATATATGCTGGAAATAAAGTGCCTGAAGGCTGGGGTGTGTCCTTTTAAATGAATTTGTGTGCAGACCAGCATAATGCTCAACACCACAAATCTCAGTCCTTTCTTCCTTCACTATGAACAGCAAGACAGTTTTCTGGGCCCATGTCTCAAGCCAGACAAACAAATTCTCCTGAGGACTGAAGGACCAACAAAAAAAACACCTTGCCTTTCCATCAGTTTTTGCTTAATTTTTCCTTTTAACATACGAACTGCAGTAATGTATCATCTGTATTTGCATATTAATCCAAACGATGCAATGAAATGAAGGAATTCATCTATATTTTTGAGAGAGAATAAAGAGGCAAAACATGCTTAAAACAGCAATTCTCAAAGCTATGTCTTCTGACCCCCTTCTGTCTGGAGAGTGTGATGCGCTTGAGCCCTTCCCTCTCATCAAATACACGTATACCCCATGGCCTTTTCTGCTCCAGACTCTGACTTTTCCAGCCCTTTGCAGACAACATTTGCAACTCAAGCTCCAGCAAAAGAAACTATGAGCCCATTGAGCCTAACTCTGTCAATTCTTACATTCCAGTTTAGCCTTTTGCTGGCTGCTACATCAGCCTTGAACTCCCTCTGCAGCCACAGTCAGCTCTGCTCAAAATACTTAAGAGAAAAATCTCTTTATCCTTTGCCCCACCCCAGCTCCTCATAGCTTGGTTCCTGGCTTGCTTTGGCTCCTTCTGGAAGAAAAATGCAGTAATATTTTCCTCCTGCCCAAACTCAGTGTGGTTTACCATTTTACTGGGAATGAAAAAAGTCTGAGTTTGCAGGCAGCCAGCCACTGCCTCACATGCCCAGCACAGTCCAGCCCAAGGCATTCTCTTCAACCCTCCTCAATTCCCACCACCATTGTGCCTGCTAGAATAAAAATTATGCTCCCTGTAAGACTCCCAGATAGGAGGGAACTACTGCATTGGAGGAGAGGAGAAAAACTGAGCAAACAGAATGGAGAGAGTAGAAACACAAAAGACAGATGAATTTTTTTTATAAGGACTTGTCCCTTGGCTGAAGATACATTTTCAGCTCCCCCAGGAGCTTCTGACTTGTTTCAACAGTCAGAAACCAGCTGGCTTAAAATATGCTTAGAAGGTAATTATCGACCAAAAGATGGTACAATAAAGAATAGCAAATCTTTAAGGAAAAAATACATCCAAAATGTTGAAAATTCTCAAACAGAAATATTCAATAATCTGACTAGATTAGACTTAAATTTAAAGAAGATGGAAATCACTGTGACTCAGGCGTGAATGTGAGAATATAAATAGTCTTGGTGGGAGATTTTTCATATGTTCTATTATGAGCTATTTATGTTTCATTTGATACATGAATGAGAGGTCTTATTTTATCATAATAGCAACCTTGATTGAATACATTTATCCTCAAAGCTTGTGGGGTAGAAGGCAAGAGGATGATCAGTACTCTGCAGCTTGGAGTCTCCTACCATGATGGCTTGTTCCCCTTCACATCCAGCAAAACAGGAGCCAAGGAGAATTGGCATGAGATCTGAGATGCTTCACGGCCAGCAGAGAGTGTGCACCACGGGTTGAAGTCCAGCTACTGTTTCAGGCATCCTGTGACATCAGATATAACACTCATCCTTTCATTAAAGTGACTGTGCTTGTGGAAGTAATTTCCCTCATGGCAGCACTGCTTGAGCAGGCAAAAGCCTACCAGAGCTTACTGGTGGGGCTCAGGAGCAGCCAGGAGCAGATGATGAGAGAGTCTAAAGAGGGGAAGCAAGTGCAATAGCAGTCCCAATATCCTCTTTCATTTGCTGGCATGCTCTGCTTCAGAGACACTGGAGCTGCAGGATGCAGCTGAACCTCAATCTGCAAATAGCCCCTGTGTGTGCTAGGATAACAGTGAACAAATGTTGCTTTTCTGTAGCTTTATCAAAGATCATGGACACTCTTCTGTGAAGGAGGAGAGTTTTCCTCATCCATAGCCAGAGGAAGTTAATCATAACACTATCTTCTGCTAAAGCTTTAGCTGCTGTTACAAGATGGTTGGCAGGGGTTGGGCCATTTGGCTTTCTGTAAAAAATCTGATACGCTTTGCAGAGGAATTTTCCACACATGGAAATGGTTGTTCTCAGTGAGAGAACACCAGACACACAGGAAGCTGTGTGAGTGCAAACAGCTCTTGTAGTGCTACACATCCAGAAATCTCCCTCAGCCTCTGGTGGTCTACAGCTCAGGCAGCCCTGCAGATAGGGGTCTTTGTATTTAGTAGTTGTCAGATGACTTTCCTTGCATGAATTTCCCTAATCTTTTTTTTGAACTAACGTGAGCTTTTACATTCCACACCACAGTAAGGAATTTCATGTTTTTAACTGGTCATTTCATGAAAAATATTCATCTTGACTCCTTGAGCTTGACTCCTACCAGCTTTGTAAGACAACCACCAGACCAAACACAGAAAGAGACTGTGAGTTATTATCCTCAGCTTTCCCAAGAGTTTTCATTGGTTTTGGTCAAATTCTCCCCAGGCTGAAAGGAAGGATCACACCATATCCTGACACTTTTGATCATCCTTTCCCACCTCCACACCTCTTCTCTAATCTTGCTATTTTCTTTCCTAAAAGAAGTGGTGAGCAGAGAGGACCACACAGGATCCAAAACTCGAGCATGCCATGGATTTACAGAGTAACATACTGTTGTTTCCTAATTCCAACCTATTCTTCTGATTCCTACCATTCCTTTTGTTTTGCTTTGCTTGAGTTGTTAGTGTTTTTAACAGATTTATCTATTTATAACCTAAAATCTTGTTTATGCATTAAAACAGTCAGGTAGATTCTTTTGCTGAGTGAATAGTTCTCGGGTACTTACTTCCTTGTGTGTACCACTTAAATCTGTTTATTTAAATAGCACAGTCCTCCATTTCTCAGATAAATAAATAATTTATTTTTAGACAAGTTTTTATAAAGGAAATTATGTGGAGTAATAATAAGCACAATCAATGGGGGCAAAATGAACATTTAGCACTGCTCTCACTCCTCTTTGTGCCTCTCTAGGAAAATTAGCCTTCAGGATCAAGTTCTGATGCATAGAAACTATAAAATGGTAGCCCTAGGCAGCATATGCTTTTCACCCAGCCCCTAAAAGGGCATTGCCTACATATATCCTACATTATAAAATAGGACAGATTTTATTTTGTTAGCTAAATTCAATGTAAGTATGACAGGAGTTTTTTTAAGATACCACTGGGAATACCTACACAGTTCCTCTTATGACCAAGAATGTTATCAGCAGTACAGCACAGCAAATCCTAACTGTGCATGAAACCCTAAATCAGGGCAACAGCTGTTCAGTTTAAGTCTGTGTATCAATATTACAGGACTAAGTATAAGCATGAAATTTGGAGTATCTCTTAAAATGGAGTAAAAATGCAAGAGGCATCCAGATGACTTTTAGCTATTTCATGAATTCTTTTCCTGCATCAATATTCTCTTTATTAGCAATTGATAGACTTATCTTTCAGTATTTTGCTTTCAGTTATATAAATGTTTCCCATTGTTTAAATTTTATGAGACAGTGCTTCTCTTTTTGCAGCCCAAAGATGATCATGTCATGGAGTGTCCTCCAATTTTTTTATTGAGCACTTATACTTTCACACTGTCTTTGCCACCGAGAAATTAAATTATCAGAGCTGCAAAAATGAGTAAAGGCACTGTTGTATCAGGGTTGTATTCTGTGGTTGCAGGTCTGAAAGCTGAGATAAAATGATCTGATCCACAAAAGCACAAAATATACCAGTGAATTACCAAAGAAATGAACGCAACCTTGTATATGCGGAAGATATCTTTGCCTATGGCAGGGGTTGGAATGAGGTGATGTTTTAGTTCTCTTTCTACCAAAACCTTCTGTGATTTTATGTTTACTTGTTAGCAGAAGTTGAGCAAAAGCTCATTATTTTAAGAGCAGTGTTTCAAAACACATCTTTAAAAATTAATCCAAGGACAGCAAGGAGAAACAGGTCTATATTGTGCCTCCCATGTTATTAAAATAGCATGACTACTTTAATAGCAGTTCTCCTCACTTTCTCTTTTCTTTATTCTATTTTTTTAACTCTCTCTAATGCATTTGCTTGGCTGAGTAAAAATATGCACCAAATTGGATATAACAAACAACAAAACTGTCAAGTGAGAGCCGCAATAATTTCTGTGCAAAAATTTATTTTTCACCTTCACACCATCTAAAGAGCACAAGGTACACCTGAGAGATCTTTATACAAAAAAGGTTGTGGAGGACAGAGAAAGGGGCCAAATGAAAATCTGTTCATCTGCCATCCATCAGAAACACTTGTTTCAGGTGGCTGTAATAGATGGTTATGCATGCATCCAGAGAAATAATCTCGCCTCATAAACCCCCAAACTGAAAAGTTGCCTAAGATATAGAATAATTTGATACTCGTATATGCATTTTTTACTGTCCAGAACTCATTGTAAATCATCCTGCTGTGTGCACTGAGAAATGAATGGTGTTCAAGGTGAGAACTTATAGACATTAATTTGATACTGTATCTAAAATATTACACCCTCATCGCCATTAAGTGATCTATAAAGGATTAAGTAGTTCAGCCAAATAACCTTGGTTAACTATCACAAATTATTGTTCGTTCTCTCATCTTATGGCCAAAGAATAAAGCTGAGTGTCTTGCTAAAGATCTTTAATTTGCAAGATCTGTGCAGACCCTGTGCAAAAGGCCATTCCATGGAATTCAGCAAATTACTTCTATGCTTACGAAAAACTGCAAGACTGCTTTTACCAGTGTGTGGAAGGACTTTTATTTGGTCTCAACTAAAAAGCAATGGGAAGACATGTACACAGATAGCCATCAACTCCTCAGTCTAAAAAAGAAAATGGATGGTCTACGAGTCCATTTACGAGCCATAAAACCCAGCAGCTTGTCTGGCTATGTGAGTTGGGATATAGTGCTGCTGACTTTCCATTCCAGCTTCTTCCATCACTCCTTTCTTCCCTGCTAGCAAACAAAATGGACAACCTATTTCCAGGCTGATGATTCCAACATCTAGGAGGCTTTGGGGTATGGCCTCTATCTGCACTCTCTGTTTCCAGTGGAGTGAAAACTGGGTGTGTATTAGCAAACTGTGTTGGAATGGCACTGCTTATTTACTACAGGTAGGCAAATCTCGGTGTGCATCAAGAATTTAAAGGGCCAAGGTCCAAGACCATGTTTAAATAATGGAAAAATAGTAAAGCTTGATTGGAAGGGACCTTCAAGAACATCTGGTTCCAGCCACCCTGACATGGGTAGGGATGCCTTCCATTAGTCCAGGGTGCTCAAAGCCCCATCCAGCCTGGCCTTGAACTTTTCCAGCTTGGGGCATCCACAAATTCTCTGGCCAACCTATTCCAGTGCCTCAACACCTCCACAGTAAAGAATTGTTCCCTATTATCTAAGCAAAAGGTACTTTCTTTCAGTTTGAATCCATTCCCCCTTGTCCTGTCACTACATGCTCTTATAAATAGTCTCTCTCCCAGTGAGGGAATATTTTGGGGGACTAATGGAGAACAGATAACGAGCAACACACAGCATGACAGTAAGGAGGGATGAAGGGGATAATTTATTTATTTATATTTGTTTGTGAATGCTAAGGTGAAGGGAGTATTAGAAGAACAATAACTTTTCCAAGACCTGGATCAGCACTTGTGGGAATATGAAATGAAATGTTTAAGAGGATTTTCACAATTGCATCGCTCAGTAGACTGAGCACAACAGTTAAAGCTAGCAAAAGGACAAGACAATTTATGTACTGTAGTTCAAGAAAAGTCAGTGAAACAAATGACAAGGTTTTGGCAAATGTTTTTGATTTCAGAAAGGACAAAACAGTGTTGTTAGAGGACAAATAGCTCATGCTGCTCTGAGTTCTAGCAAATAGTTGCTGGACTATGAGCCCAGTGCACTGTCCTAAATAGTAATAAAGAATATGTTAAAGAACTTGTACAGCATATCTAATATTAATAAGAAATATTTGACACGGTCTCAAGGAAGGACATCCATTTCAGAAAAACGTGGTCAGGTGCCTTAACAAAAATGTCTAAACATCAGCCTAACAGGCAATACATCAAGTTCAAGCCAAGACACAGAAGAATTAACTCTCTTTCTTGAAGTCAGATATTAAACTGAGGCTGGAATGAACCTCTGATGGTTTTCTCACCCCTCATCAAAGCAGGACCAACACTGACGGTAGAAAATGTTCCTTAGGGTTGTGTTCAGTTGTGTTTTGAGTATTTCCATGGACTAAGATCTCACTGTTTCTATGCACAGCTGTTCTAGTGTTTGACTTCCTTCTCTGTGAAATGGCCAGTAATCAGGAGAACAGGAAATTTATCAAGGCTGGCTTCAAAGCCATTTAACTGTGAGGTAATTGAAAAGAACTTAGGTCTGCAGACTACTGGCAGAAGGAATTGCCCAGTAAAAAGACATGATCTTTTGTTGCTTACCAGTTTCCTTCCATTACTTAGGAGACATTTGTAATATTTTAGAAATTATTTTGGGTGTGGTTTAAACGGGTGTCCTCTTCTGGTGCTAACTGAAATAACCCCATTGCATTTGCCTCTTGGTCTTCTTATCCTCCCATTAGAAAATCACATCCCCACAAAAAGTGAGATGTTTTTCCATTGTCTTCCAGCACTGGCACACCTGGAAAATGAACTGCCACACAAGCAAAAATCCTAACAAAGCTAGATTCAGCAAAAGATTCCACAGAAAGCATAACTGTGTGAAAGCAGCACTAACTTGGCTCCATTTTACAACAGACATAAAGTTGTCCATCTTGGCAAAACTGAATTCATGAGAAATCCAGACCAGCTTGGGAAGGAAAGTTTCATGGAAATAAAAAAGGACTTCCCTCATCAGAAAGCAATTTTGGCCTGGGGACTGGTTGACCCAAAACTGCAGACTTGAGCAAATCTGGTAGAACAGAGTTTGTATAAAAAGGAAGGCAGAAAGGAAATAGACAAAAACCTGTTGCATCCTAGGTCAGCAATTTTTGTGAGCTGGATTGAAACTGACTTCATACCCTATATGCCTCCATTATCCATGATCCACAGAGGGAGCAAATGTGCTGCATCCCTGACTGAGGCTTTTGTTGTACTTTTGCAGAAGCAACAGCTGCCCAATCTGCCAACCCTGCTGCTATGTAATTCTAGCCCTGGGGACTCATGAAAATGGTAAAAAAATGAAAATAACATGCCCTAGACTGCTTTGTGAAGAAGGCACTACTTGTGGGACAGAGTGCAGGATCACAAAACATGGGACCTATCCTTTATTGCATGGCAAATCACACAGCTGATCCCACCACAACTGGAAAAAAATTTGCACTTCTGTTTCCCTCCCCCTTCTTTCATACCATACAGCTCCTCTGTTTGTCTGGTGTTAACAAAAACAAGACCCCAAATCATGTGAGAAACCAAGTTCTTAATGTAATGGGAATGATAGATAAAATCCTGGGTATGAAATCAGCCAAATGAACAAAGGAGATACTTCTGTTTGAGTAAAAAATAGCAATTATTCTTGTATTTCTTAACCACACATTTATATCCCTCCTTTTCTTTTCTTTCTTTCTTTCTTTCTGTCTTTTTTTTTTTTAATTTAAAGTGAACTTCCATTCTAGTGGTTATTGCTTTGCCAGTAATGTCTGGTTCTGCCTGATAACATCAAGGTTTGTAAAACAATGTAGTATTGTCTACAGTCCCTGCTATTATAGTAAGTTAACAGTTACTGTAAACAAAAGGGCTCTTCGTAGAGAAGATGAACTAAAGATATAGTTTGAATTAAGCACAAAGCAAACACTCCAGCTGGCAAACATTGCAGGAATAGTTCATTCTTTCAAAAAAATTGCATTGCATTTGCACTGCCAATAGTATACACAGAGTCGTTGTTTCAGCCACAGCAAGAGGGTTGTTTAAACACTTTAAATGCATTCTGCTTTCCCTAGCTCTTCTCTTAAACTTCACAAAAGTTATCTGTTAAAAATCATATCCAAACTATGAGGGTTTGTCCTAATGTTTCGTTTTCTCTGGTGGGTGTCACTTAAACTCATTTGAAACAGATCTTGAGGACAGAGGGGAATATTAGGTCACATAGTCAGATCAATTGTATATCATAGTCCATAAAATTTATTTCAGCTACTTCTCTATGGAGCCCAATGGCTGACATTTGGCTGAAGTGTGTGTCTGGAAGGTTTGCAGCCTTGAATCCACCACTTTTCTCTGTAACTGGTTCCAGCAGAAATCAACCTCACTATTAAACATTTGTATTGTACTTCCATTTGATTGTCTTTGGCTTTGATTTCCACATTTAGGTTCCCATTGTGCTTTTCTCTGATCCCTTAAAAAGCTCTTTAATAACAGTTATTTCTTTACCATCCAAGAACCCTGAACCATCTGAATGCCATGTATTTTTGGTTCATTGGTACTTCTGAACAAAGCCAGGAGAGGGAAAGCAGAGAAGCAGTTTTGACTGGAATCTAAGTAGATTTTATTTGCATTGTTTGCTTTGGCTTTTTGTTTTTTTGAAGTTATTTCAGTTTCAATGGGAACATTTTGCTGTTCAACTTTGTTGTTTCTACTTGAAAAAACTGTCATATCTTTCAACTTTTGCAAAAGGTGCCCATCCAGAAACAACTCCCCAAAATGACCCCCAAACCCCAGAAGGAAGTTCAGTAAAATTCATGCTAATTCTTTTCATTATCCAGTCTGCATTTTTTGCTAGAATGGTTCCATAAACTTATTTTAATCAACATTTACATGTGATAAGCACTTAAATTGTTAGCATTATTTACTATTATGATAACTTCCCCAATGTGTACCTGCCACAAAACCTCTGCCATTATTATTAACTGAATATATTTGATATGGAACATAAAATAACCATTATCATTATATAGGAACATTAGCTGTCTTTACTGCTTCACCAGAACTAGATGTCTTTTCAGTGGATCAGGAAGGGTTTCATGAGGATGTTACACTGTATTGCTTGAATTAGGATTCTTTAAAGGTTAACTACATGTCTTCAATACGAAAAAGTTGACTAGGCGTATCTTACACGTGCATTTGAATATATAGGAATGTCTGTTTTCTTTGTATAGTCCTCTCACACAGTACCTATTGACATCAGTAACCAGGCAGAAAAATATAAGATGAAATTTGGCTATTAATTATCTCTAAAAAACAGCTCCCTGTGATATGCAGACAAGACCATTAAGCAAATATTTATGTTCCAGAAGATATCCATTTTCCATGCTTCTGATCTGATTTTTATACATGTTGCACAAACCACTATGAATGTTCATCTTCGCCTTCCATTCTTGCTTTAATTTAGGAGGATAAATCTAACTTGCATCATGGGAGTGTTAAAGGGCAAAATAGCCACTAAAATGCTCTCAATGGCATCTATGCAATTTCAATGGAAATATAAAGAGCAATGGACATCTTTTCTGCCCTCATTTCACAAATTAAGATATTTTCAGCTCCACTGATCTGTTAGTATGCTTTGCTACTGGCGTTTCACCCAGCATTAGCATCCCTTCACTTATGAGGGTAATAGTGACATACAACTAGTGAAACCTTCATTTTAGCCAGCATCAGCAGGTTGCAGTCAATATGGTGTTATGCCTTATGCGAGCCTAATAATTTTACTTGTGAACTTAATCTGCAATCAACAAAATTAGAATGACCACTAGTCAGTAGGGATCCTCATACCCTCTAGAGTATTTGCTTTAAGATCAGTGAAAAAGTAGGAAACCTGCCAAGAGTTTTCTGGCTGGCAAGTCCTTGGAGGCTTATGAAACTTCCCAGACTTCTCATTTTTCAAGTAAAAAAGGCAGTTTTGAAAAGTTTAGAAAGACTTCAGGCTTTACAGAGCTTTGAGATAACTTTTAGAGGGAGCAATTTCCTATCGGGTAAAGTCACACAGACAACTTTCCAGGTAACTTTCCTAGGCCAGGTAAAATCCTTCACTGTACCAACCTCAGCTCTGCCATCCTCTGATGTACAAGTGGCCAAGTTCCCTTGTGCTTCATTAGAGATGGACCCACCAGACCTACCTGCCTGTGTTTCTCAGGGAAGACAGGTTTTCCCACCTGATGATGGCATTTAACAAGCCTAATGTTTCACCAGATTGGAGAACGTTTTCAATGCTGAAGAAAATCTTAAAAATGTTGTTACATCACATTCCTTAATTATGGTCTTTTGTACATAATATCTTTTGTTTACAGAAATAACACTGCTGACCAATGGAAAATGCTGCTTCAAGAAGGGGAATAGGTACATCTATGAAAACAAATAGATGAATTTAAAATGTAGGAAAGGATTATTTGCAAACCTTATGCTTGTTGATGTATCTACACAGTTTATGAACTTAACCTGGTTAATAATAAAAAAAGATATTAAATGAAATGAAACAGAATTCCCAGAACTCAGATGCACATTTTGTTTTTATTTAGCATGTTACACGTAACATCAGCTGTTTGCTTTTTTTCAACAGAATGAAGCACCTGAATACACTCTAACTTCTACCAGCCCTTGAATTATTAAATGTTTTTCTTATAGTCTCATGAACTGAGCTGGATGCAGGAATCTCTAAACCTGGAAAATTCCAAAACCTCACAGCTGCCAAAGAGAGCTTGAAAAGATGAGACAGCTGAATAAAAAGATTTAAGCAACAGGAAGGGAAATTGGAACAAATTTACTTCCATCCCACCCCAAATAATCCTACTGAGAGAACTGTAGTAGCTTGTTTGGCTTTTTGGAATACTGGATGGCAGCAGTACAATGCAGCACTAGGAAATGCTTCTGTGCTCTTGCATCTGCATAGGGCAAGCAAGTGGGCAGGCGAGCCAACATTTCTTCTATCTCTCACTTTGACCAAAACAGGAATCTGGCATGGCAAATTGAAGTCCCATTGAAACAGAGCCACTGTGAATATACAGAGGAAGTCCAGTCAGAGACTAATTCTGTCACTGCAGAGCTTTCACATTTTACATAAGATTTTATATAAAGTGTTTTTACCTTATAAATAGACAGGAAGAGACACAAGGGAGACACAAGTAGAGTTTTAGTTACTCCTAAATAGTTTCTCTTCCTCTTCTTTGTTTTCCTGATGCACTCCCCTGATACCAGGCTGTCAGTAACACTCAGGCTTTGCACTGCAGACAGATATCCTGGGCAGCACCACAGTGCATGAAGACTTTTGAGTTAGTGCTTGGGAGAGATGACCCAGGAACAAATTGTTCAAGTCTAATCTCCCTTCCTTGCAAGGTGCTAGTCCTTCTTGACAAATTGCTTTCACAGTCCAAAAGTAATTTCGTCAATTAAGAGGCAATTTTCCCTCTAATGAAGTCTTTGAAGTCTATCACATGTGGTCCATTATGGCCTGCTTAGTATGATGGCAAAACTAGCAAAGTCATTTTCCACAGGGCGGTGGAAGCTGTATGGAAGGGTATTGCAAAGGAGTCTCCAGTGACTGTATATGCTGTACCACGAGTTCCAGAGGGAGGGGGCAAAATCCCCAGGAATAGGTTGCAAGTCTGTGTACCTTTCAGATCCTATAAATACAACTGCTTTTTTTCCTCCTGTTGTTAACCAGTAAGAAATTGCTTTACTGAAGATAAATGCACCAAGTGAAACTATTTAGATAGAAGTAGTTGATAATTTACAAGAACAGATTCTTGGAAAAAGACAGAAAAAATCAATAGGAATATCTCTGGTGTATTGATTAGCAGATGGGTATTCATATTGCCAGAGGTACAAAGTAATTTAAGCAAAAGCGTGAGAATTGAAATGGATTGGTATCATTAGTTAAGCTGGATAGCATCATGCAAGAAGCAAAATGAATCTTGAACTCTTTAAAGGAAGCAGCTATCAATGTTCTAATTTCAAAGTAGAAATAAATGGGATTTTAAAAAAAAAAGTTTCAGTAATTCTGTTTAAAATTACTTCAGGTCCCTGATACAGAATTACTAAAGTGACAAGAAGGCACATAGTGAGAGGCCTCAGGAAAAAATTGTCTCATGGTGACTGCAGCTAGTGCCAGAGCACCCCAAATACGCTGGGCTACCTGCTCTGGTGAGCCTGAGTCCCAGCTGGGATCCCCTGAGCAGGTGATGGATGGGCTGACAAGACAGAGGAGATGAAGATGGGAAGTGTAAACAGCAGGTAGCTGGTCCAACCTGAGTGGGATCCAACTGGGTGCTGCATTTGTACTGTACAGAGAAACTCTGCTTCCCCTGATGAAGGACACCACAAACCTCCTCTTTAAAAGGGAAAAACTCTGAAACCCCCTCTCTGGGGATTACCCTGTAGAAATATGACAACCTAATAAACAGATGATTTGGGGGGGGGGGAGGGCTAGAATTTACTAATTTAGGGCAACTAGAAGCTGGATAATAATTTTTTAACTGATTTAGAAGGCCAGAGGTTGTGTAACAATTTACTAAGAACTGCTTGCTGAAGACAATGACCACCACCGCAATTAATTAAGTGACACTGCACTTGCGCCAGCATATTTAAATGAACTTTGAACTCATTATAATACAAAGCAGGGATAGGTAATGAATATGTACAGGAGGATTGTGTAACTTCATGCATATGTAACCTGTAACCTAATATAAACCAAGTGAAGTTCTGCTGGCAGCATGCGTGCCTTTGGAGGGGCTACCCCCCATGCACCCCAGCTGGAATAAACACATGCCTACTCCATAACTATCTGAGTTGTGGAGTCAATCTGCGCCTCACAGAGCTCTGATGAAATATGGTCCACATCTGTAGTCATTTTATAGCTTACCAAATGTGCAGCCTGGAGTTTGTATTTGCTAGAGCTAAGATAATAACAAGCCTGAGAACTCCCAGCGGTTGTTTGCTTTGATTTGCAGTATGTTTGTTACACCACATTATAATCAAAAATTGGGTATATCCGCTGGTAAAAATCTCATGAGTTATGAAAACAAAGCTTCTGCCAATATTGTTTTATATTCAAAAAGGGGAAAAATTAACAGATTTTTTATGAGATAATGAGGGTTTTGTTTTGTTGGTTTTGGGGGGGTTTTGGCTGAAACATCCTAGGGCCTGTGCTAGAATTCAGTAAAAAAAAAAAAAAATTAAAAAATTTAGGCAACAATCTACATGATGCTTTCACCTTGTTATCTGTGATTCAGATCACTTAAACAATTTATCAAGAATGTATGTACTGCTTCCAGAAGTTGGATAAAAGTAATGTTGTGTGAGGTAAAGAGGAAAAGAAGAAAGTTCATTCCACTGTGTAAGTTGATCAGAGGATCAGGGTATGAGCACCAGGCAATTGCAGTGGCTGGGACAATCAGTGCTGTAGAAATGGGCAATGGGAGATTTTCTTTCCTAGCTATCCATCTTTTCAAAAAGCAACACCAACCCGATTGTAAATGTGTTCACCTTGGTTTGTTTTAAGGAGGGTTTGCAAGCTGCCGGAAGTGCAGGCAAATTTTAAATTCAATTATGACTAGAAGAGGAGGCTACAAATCTGATAGTGAAATGTAGGTAGAAGGGGCTACAACAGGAGTTAATTAGTATGAGAAACAAATGCCCAAAACCAGCCAAATAAGGAGCTGGGAGTCCTACAACATAGTCAAGATGTCTGAAATGCCACTTGTTGGCCATCCTTGTTCTGTGTCCTTAAAAGGTGCAAAACAAACAAATGAAAAATAGAAAGCAATAAGGTTTAACAGTTATACCAAATTATGAGGGTAATCCTTCCCCTGACAGAAAGGAAAAACCCCAAGGCAAATGCCAAAAGCAAGGGTAAAAGAAGGGTATAAAATAAAGGATGTCTGCAAAGAAAATAGCAATAAAAAATGTTTAGAAGATCACAAACAGAAAAGCTCAGGGATTTTTTGGTCTGTTTTGCTTTTCTTTTCTTCTTTGTAGAATGCAATATACCAGAAGCAACAAGGCAAGAAGTAAGGGTTCAGAAAATGCAGGAAACAGAAAAAGAAGACAGAGAAAGACCTCAGAGAAAATCTATTGCTTCACAAAGAAGCTCAGAAGTCAGGTAGTACAGTGAAAGCTGAAGTACTGAGTGCCTGCTTTTTTTCAGGCTGCAGGAAGGAGATTAGTCTTCACCAGACACTGAAACAAAGTAAATAGGGAAATGGGGCAACACAGACCAGAGCAGGGTAAAGAGTAAATTAAAGAGTGTTTAGACAATACAGATGTATTTGAGTCAGCAGTGCCTGATGAAATCCATGTCAGTGTACTTAAGCAACAAAGCAGCAGACAAAGATCTGAGATCCCACACAGACCAGGGAGGTATGGGAACACATAGTCTGAAAAGAAGGAAAAGGACAGGAATTCTAGGGCAATTAGTCTAATTTTTTTACCCAAGGGAAATGTTACCAAAACCCAATGCATTTACAGATACCTCTAGAGTAATGAGACACAAACAGAAAGATGAAGTTACCCCCAATTCACTTCAAACTGCAGGGCACATCACACTGAGAGCTGCAGGAGGTCTCTGCTGCTAAACACTTACTTTACATTTTCTCTTTAAGAACTTACTGCTCTAACAGAGAATATGTATCTGAACTACCTGAGAAAAAGCAGGCTCGAGAGCATTGTCAGGATCCAAATTCAGCTCATTCTTGATGAATCCAGGGATGGGTGGTCTGGAATATATCAAGTTGAATTGGATGAGGATGGGTACAAAAAGCTATGCCATTTGAGCAGAAATCAAATGCACAAAATGGGGAATAATAATCTGGGAACAACCTAGCAGGGAAACAAAAATTTCAAAACGTTGTGGGACTTACAGGATCTCAGAATATATCGCAGAATGGAGAGGAATTCCAACCAGCCCAAGATCTTGCTAACATTGAATCATCTTGCATATATGTAAGAAGGAGATTGAAAATGTAGGCCAAGACAGTAGCACTGTGAAGAAACAGAGGTCTCCATGTACATGAACATGGAGACATGGTACAGAGCTTTACTGAAGACATCTCTTAAGGATCTCTAGAAGCACATCTCAGCTAGATGTAGTAGCATCTTCAGTCACTATTCAATCAGCTCAGTAAGCGCAGGTAGTCTCTTCCATGACAGATCAAGAAAATTAATTTAAGCCATTGTATTGGAAATATTTCTGCATTGAAAGCATTTTCTTGAAGGGCTAAGGAGAAGAGACTTCAGGTAGTAAGCAGGTTAGATCCTGCAGCACAGGTATTTCTCACAGTCTGCTGGGACACTGTGCTGTGAATCCATGTAGTCAGTTAGTTATCCATGTCCAGTTAGAGATCTCTGACTATGAGGTGCTGGAATTATGTTATGTTAGTACCCAGGATGAAGATCTGTCCCCTAACTGAGTACAGATTACTCAAGATTCAATACAAGGGTATTTGCAAGAAAAGAAAAACCTAAACACCTTTTGTCTGAGAGGTATTAGTCAAAGTGTAACTTGCAGGACCCCCAAAGCAACAGTTCTGCTCTGCTGCCTGCCTTAGAAACCTGATCTGTAGGGTCCAGTGGAGGTTGTGCACCACCTCTCAGCAAGTAAATAAATCAGAGACTAAAAAGGAAAGAAACAAGGATGAAAAGGAGATTGGAGGAACAAAGTTTTGGAGAAAATAGAGATGTTTGGGAAGGCAATTACACCATTTTCTTCCTATGCCCAAAATGCTTTAAAAAAGGCAATGGAGATCAGTCGTTCTGGCGATAAAGGATAGGGCATAATTTTTGCAGCAAAGTCCATTGAAGATGGTGAAAGAGTAAAAGGTCACCAAAGCCACAGTCATGACAGTTCCCTGAAGAAAAATTGATGCAGAGGACCTTGCTCTTATTTACGGCCTCCCTTCTCCCACCCTGTGAATCCTTGCTCGGATCAATGCCTACAAACAGTGTTAACTGAGGGGCTCCAAACATTTGTCCATCCCCTCTGTCTGTGTGTCAGTCCGTAAGGGTGCAGAGGGGGAGGAAGGGGACGTGCAGGTCTTTCTGAGTGACTGACAGGAAGGGAGGAGAGTACAACTTGGTCCTGAGACAGTCATCAGTGACACAGATGCCTCTTTCTCACGTGGTCACAAAATCTCTGTAATTTAGTCTGTTCCCTTCACTCAATATTTTTCCAAATTCACATTTCTACCTCCCTTATATTTTCCCTCTCTGGTTCCCATTCTTTTTTTTTTTAATCTTTTTTTTTGGGGGGGAGGTTGTCGATTTTGGGGTTATTTTTGGCTTTCCGGAATGAGACCTTACAGTTCCAAGTCACATCTTGTTTGTCTAATTGTGCTGGGTTTTTCTCTCCTGTGACTCTGCACACTTTTTTCACTACAGAGTTCTTCTGCCAAGGAAAACATGGACTTCTCAGAACGTTCAGCACTAGGAAAGACCAGGCTAAGGAGAAGCATGACGCTGAAAGGGAGAGAAACAGGAAAGTGATCCTTAACGTGTAATATACCTGATTCAAGCAGGAAACTTGGCAGACTTGACCAAGGAAAAGCAGGACCAGACTGCCCAACATCTGCTCAGAATTACTTATGGGCCAGTAATCAAGAGGTGCTAAAACCCAGCACAGACCCTTTGTTTCTTTTCAGCAAGAAACCAGTTCAGACACCCTCAAGGGCACCCTTGGTGCCATGTCTTCCCACCAAGGCAGGCAACAAGTCACTAATTGGGTCACCTTCTTGGAGGTCTGATGAATGCATTGATGTGACTCTTTTAGGAACTTCAGCCTGAAGGAGGAATTTAAAGAAAGAAAAAAATCATTTGAAGAGTGGTGTGGCATCCACTGGGTCTAAGGAAAAAAAATAGAAAATGAGGAATAGGTACTATTAACAATGAAAGAAATCAAATATGCTATTACAGAACAGTTCAAATGGTCAGATAAAAGGCTGATTATGTGGTCCCTCAGAATGAGCCACCATGTAATTTCAATCATTACCACCCACTTTCTGTCACAGCAGATAATTCTTACTTGTGAGATGTGACCAGAATACTTTATGGCAATCATATCTGCAGTCCAGAATTCAATTTCAAACTTAAAGTGGTCTGTTTTCAAAAATCACATGTAATCTCAGAGTGCTTGGACACAAGGAATTCAGCCAGTTAGATGCCTACAGTGTGAAAGTGCTGCCTGTAACTCCAATACTTTATACAGCCAGAGAAAGAAAAACTCACAAAGAACTGCAGCTCATTTTACTGTGGGGTGGCTGTCCTGCACAGCACAGCAAGGCAATCCATTCTTCTTTTACAGGTATAAAAGTGATTGGTGACCCAAAGGAGAGCTGGAGAATCACCTTTATGCCTTAAAATGCATAGTCTGAAGTGATCTCTGCACGCTAACCATGAGCATTTTCTTTGTTCTTTCACATTAAACAGATGAGTAAACAAGTATCAGAAAACTGAAGCAAGATACAGTTATTAAGAAAATTCCTTGGATACAGGATTAAAAGAATACCTATGAAAAATAAGCATTAGGCTTATTTTCAGCCTGAAGCTGAGACAAGGGAGATTCAGATTAGATATTAGAATTTTTTTTTTCACACTTAGGGTGGTCAGGCACTGGAGTACATTGCCCAGGGAGGTGGTGGAGTCACCATCCCTGGAGGTGTTTAAGAGACATCTGAATCCGGTGCTGGGCGATGTGGTTCAGTGGTTTAGGTGTTTCCATGATAGTGCTGGGTTGATGGTTGTACTTGATGAACTTAAAGGTGTCTTCCAACCCTGATGATGCTATGATTCTATGAATAATGCAGGCATTTGTCAATAGACCACTATTTCTACTACAGGAAGAAAAAAAAGCAAAGCACACTCTGAGTGCATTTTGAATGCAGTGCTGATGGAGAAAGGAGAAACAGGTCCTCCTAAGAGCAGTCTTTTAGTCTATTTTCCATAAATCTGTTGGGCAACTTGAATCGATAGGGTCTTCTGGAACACCTCAGGGCTATTAGAGCCTTTTTCCATCATATACTGTTTTATAATAGCTCAGTTTGTTCAGGCTGAGTGTGTCGGTTTGCATATCTATCCATAGAACTAATCTGAAATAATGATGTAATAATGGTTTTAAGGATAGGCCTCTTTGCCATATAAATCTTAGGTTTTAAATTATACAGTGGCCCAGTGGCCCTTTAGAGCTCTTGCACTCCCTGACTGATAAGATTTAAGTCCCTGAGGTCCAAAATTAACTGTGCTATAGCATGCATTATGGCTGCATCACAGAGCAATTTTATCAGCAGTAGGAGACAGCAGAATTGCACAAGTCTGGTGCTATCAATAGGAAGTGATGACTCACCCAGCTAGTGCTTTCAAAGTGGCAATATCCTATACACTGAAAATATATTTTGAGGGTGATAAGTGACCCCATTGCCAGGAATAGGTGAAAGAGTGTTAGCAGGAAGAAGAAGGAAAAATAAGTCTTTACACATCGTGTGCTTTACTTCTGACACCTGTGAAAAAAACTCATCTAGATTGTGAGTTTGACCACTAAATTGTGTAGACCTTTTCAAGCTTTATTGAAGTGATTTTTGAACTATGTTATCCTTATAAAACAAGTTCATGCCAGTCTTCACAGAGTCCACTGACAGTAGCCCGATCATATAAACACAGACTGATACAAGACCTGAGATGTGCTCAAAGAGAGCTGTCATAAAAGAACAGGACTTGAATGAATGGTGGATAATGTTTAGAACAATAGGTGAAAGGTGCTCAGGAAAGTTAAAATAAAGAGTTCTTAGTACTCAGAATGAATCCTAAAGGGGAATGGCATGATTTGGTTGTGTGCAAGCCTATCAATTCTGCTATTCAAAGATTTTGAAGACCATTTATATGGAGGTCCAGAGACAGTGTTTGATAAGCTTAACAATCCATGTGGCACCCTTCCAAATCTGCATGAGGTAACGGAAATTCAAGTTGCTTCCAGCTTTCTAGAGAATAGATTGGATGCTAAGTAGAGCAAAGCAAAGCAGGTTTCTGCTGTCTGTCTAGACTTGGATGGTAAATGACTTTTTTGAGAGTGCATTGATTAGAAAAATGACTGCTTGCCCTTGAGTCACTGCCAAGCTCAGACTGGCTCTACATCATTGATGAATACTGATGCAAGAGGAATGAATAAACTTCTGCAATAACATTAGGTCTACTCTGTCACTGAGAACGTTTTGAAAGGAAGAATGGAGGTAATCTACTTACATAAAGGAGAAACAAGAAACAAAATTGCATTTTAAGCTATCTTAATTTGTAATATATAGTTCAGTGCGCTCTAGATTTAATGACTTCCTATTTTATATACAATAATGTATTTTCTTTGTTAGCAGATTGATGCTGACTTCTAAAAGAATATGGATGCAGATTAAGGATTCTTATGTTTTGTGCTGTTTACTAAGGGTTTGTCTTCTCAAGTTCCCCTGGTATTTAGAAACACATGGTTCATAGGTGAAAAAGCTTCCCCTAACCAGCATCCACTTTTCTTTATTACAGAGTCATTTTTCGTCTATGAATCTCAAAGGGATTTTGACATTCTTTTTGAGAATTTCAGACCTTTCCATATTTGGGTGATGTTGGACAATGAGTTCAAATGTCATCAAGTCCCTGAAAAGCGAAACACATACACACAAATTGAGAGCAATTACATTTTGTCTGTTAGGAGTCAGCAACAAAAGGACTCCTTCAAATACTGGATTTGCCCCTGGCTTTTTGCTGAAACTGCTCCTCAGCCTCTGGATTTCTCTCCAGTGAAACAGAAAAATGATGCAAGAGAACTCTAATTCCTAAACTGAAAATGTCAAGTGAGATATATGTACAGGCTTTATGTTAGGTACCAATAAAGGTAGCAGACTTTTCTTTGGACTGGAGCTTCTACCAGCTGCCTTGTAATCTCTTATGAAAACGTCAGGAAAAATCTGCAGTGCACATTCCAGACTCAAAATTCAGATGTGCCTCCTTGGCCTCTTCTTGAAGGAAGCTCTTCTTGAAGAGCTGAAGTAAGGGAAATCCAGGGAAATGAAAAATACATTTAAGAAAGATAGTGAGAGAGTGCCAGCAAGTTAAGAGCAGTGTACTAAATAGAGATGAGGGAAATACTAGGTCTGAGTTCCGACTGAGTCCACCTAAAGGGCAGACTGGCACTGTCAGAGATATTCATGTCTCCTGATGATCTCCAGCTACATGTTCCCATCACCAGTTCTGTGCCAGAGCCTCCATGACATGAATGAATCAGGAAACTAGTTTGGTCAGAAACCTGTCACTTTTTATTATTTTTAGGCTAGTTTTCAGGCAGATCAGTTAACTGAACCAGTTCACTGAACATCAGGATGAATAGCAGAGGTGGCAAAAAAGGAGAATTTGGAATGTATGGCCAAGGTTAGGTGAGTCAGGCTCCACTTCTGTTGACTTAGAGACATCATAAAATCCCAGCCTAAGCTGCAAATACTTGAAAAGCTGGTAGATATTTCTTTCAGAGAGCAGCTGTGCAGGACAATTCACAGGCAGTGAAACGTATGGACTTCTGGGTCACAAATAATTCTGTTGACAGAGCAGATAAAATACTTTAGCTAAAGAAATTCTCTTCTATATTTATATCTTTATATATATATATATAAATTAGAGCATCAGAAGCAGAAAAGTGATTTAAATGATTAGCAGCCGACTTCAGTTACACACAGGGAATAATATCTGGTATAGACTCTACTCCCACACTTTGATAGAACTGATTTTAACAGTCTAAATTTTCACTTCAACAGAAAAGACAATAAACTCCCAAACCAAACTTCCTGGGATGTCAGTAGTGCAGAATTCAAATAAGCTTTTTTCTGCAGCTTTAGCAAAATACTGCTTCCAGGGAACTCCAGCTAATGGGACAGCAAATGTCACCTGAATTCTAGGAGCTTGTTTGGAAATGGCTGCATATACACAAGTTTTAGACAGGTGAAATTAAGTAATTCCCTCCAGCAAAAAAGCAAAAATAAGTTGCTGGGTAAGTTGCCCAAGCCATGGGACATCTTCTATATAACTGAGAAAAAACTGCAGATGATGACAAATGATTACAGAGCACAGCAATAATGCTGCATTCTTTTCTCTGAGATAACCTAACATATGCACACATTTGATAAACTATAACTGCTGTTTATAAGTAGCTTGGAATTCTGCAACCAGGAAACAAAACATACTTGCTGTGGTTCCTCTTTCAAGCTGCTTCTTCAGCGACACCACTAAACTAATGGCTCAATTTCCCTGCCTATGATGCAGCTACATATCTTGAACAGCCAAGCATCCGTGACAAGGCAGTTTCATCCAATTTGTTATTTCTGAAGACTGCATTTTTTGAGAAAAGGGTGCAGGATATCAGCAGATAAAACCATATTTGTAAATTCTGGCGTCCCATGAATACTAAGAACTAAAGGGTAGTAGTAGCAATTTCATATCACCCATTTATTTCCTGCATATGTGTTTCTCCCATACGTAGAAACAATTGTCAAAGAAGGCTTGAGAATATTCTAAACCCAAGCAGGATGAGAAACAGTATAAAAACAAGGACCATTCTGATTTGGGGGAAATACAGATGATGTCATTCAATTTTATTTCTTTTTTCACTTTTTTTTTAAATTTTATTTTTCTATTTTGCCATTTTGATTGGAACGACTCCTAATAAATAAGCTATTTTGAGTTGGTGTCTTCAATGTTAGTTTGTTTCTGTAGGTTTTACTTACTTCCTTCTTCCTACATGCCATGCAATGCCTGTCTTAAAACAAATGTTCTTCCACTAGGAAAGAACATCCTCAGAGACACAAATTCTATATTTCAAATATATTGCATTTTGATGCCTCATCTACCTGGCTGATGATGGGCTTTAAATACCACTTTGTGGAAAAGCTTTTGATCTAAATATCATTGTTGAATACTATTTTTCCCCTTTGGAAGAAATAGAACAAAATAAAAAATTCACCAGTTCACCTTGAGTTGTTTTATCTTGGGTTTTTTAAAACCAGTTGTATGACATGGAAATGATCTTAGATTTTGTAGAAGGTTTTGTTTTGGTTTTTTTCTCAGTCTACTTTCCCCATTTCCATTGCCTCCCATCTTTCACCTGAATCAACCCTTCTTTCCCTTTGATAATCACACTTCCATTTAACTGCTAGCCTTGTCAACTCTGTAGTTAAGAGAAGTAAGCATAACAGTGCATGATGCCTTGAAAATAATGAACTAATAAATGAGCTACTTCTGCAAAAATAAATATATACATAAATAATGATAGGGTGATCTGGTCTATGTACACAGGAATGAGTTAATTTCAGGTTATTACATGTTTGTCCAAACTTACTGATTGCTTTCAGTATCTAAAAAGTTGTGAGAGTCCAAGTTTCTCCCTATTTGAAAACTGACGAAATCTTTCTCTCAGCTGAATTGTTAGGTGTCCAGGACACCTTTTTTTTTTTTTATAGCCTTTCTTTACAGGTTAACACCTGGGGGGTTCTTGCTTTAGGAATTACATTAGAAATCAAACAGTTTTAATTTTCCCCTTATGCTGCTTATTTCACGAATTGCAGATGAGGGTTATTTGTCATAGGCATATATCTCTTGGGCTCTGGTCCCCATTCATGAAAACTGGGGTCTGGTCACAATCTCCTACTGCACCCTTCTGCCCTTTTGGCTGGATTTCCTCCCACAGGATACTGGGCTGCAGAAGAATATGATGTGCTTGGTTCTGAGCAGTGATTTCAAATGTACGTTTTGAAATCTAGGCAGGAATGTTAGCAGTGCAGTGACAAAGGAGAGGAAGCTGAGAGAAAGGAGGGAAAGGCTGGGCTTTATGGAGAAATGAACAGAGACACGGCCTGGTTATGGCTTCTGTCTAAATCTGTATCACCAAAAAACTACAGAGGTAGAGAACACAGCCTTCTTCCACTTCCCCAGGGAAGACCTGAACCAGTCATCAAGATATTTATCACTATGAGGCGAGGGAAAGCCAGGTTTTGTGTCCTGACTTACATCTGTCATCTAAACATGACAGTCCTCATTCTCAGTGGAGCATTGCATTCCCAGGCATGCAGCAGGAGATGAAGTTGCATGCTCTGACCTAACTCTGAATAGACAGCATGCATTGTAAAACCATATTTCCATCAGTTTTTGCCCTTGGGTGCAGTGCACACCCACTGCTTCATCTGCAGAGACTGCTCAAATGTAGGCTAATGTGTTTTTTATGTGTACTTAGGGCTCTGCTTCCTGAACACCTCAAGATCTTGATCATAAAAGATGTAACAAAAAATCTTTTTTTTTTTTTTTAACAACTACAATTCTATCAAGAGACAACAATGCAACTCCAAGTCTCTGAAGCAACACATGAAAAAATTACAGGAAAAAAGTCTCAACAGACTTGGGATATGACAGGCTGCAAGTAATTCAGATGCTGTTCACTATTAGAATATGGGATTTGCTCTTAGAGACATCTTTTGCTATTAAAATAAGATGCTTTTTAATTTGAAAAATCCTTGAAATCCATCTACACATACATCTATCTACCTACTTGTGTATTTACCTAAAAACACATTATTTTGCAGAGGCTCTATTTGTTAGGCAGGGGAAAAACTAGCTCTGCATGATGTTCTGTGTCCCTTGGTTCGCAGAGATCTAATCAGAGTTAGATTCACAACTGAATAGCAAAAAATGAGCCAGTGGAATCAGAGTGGCTTTGGTTGAATAACAGGGTGAGGACAGATTCAGCAAAGTTGGCTATGCAACTAAAATGTACATCAGCTTGTAATACGTGATACTTCTCAACAGGAAGAGTTCTGCTACAGTTATGGGTAGAGCTGTATTTGAAAGGCTTGAATTTCCAGACTGAATACATCAATCTGATTGTGCAGTTTATAAAAAAGTCAAGCCTGAATATCATGTTTCGTGAAGGTGAGAAAGCTTTGGTGTCACAGCTCTCACTGCAAGATATCTAGAACAGCAATGGTCAGGAAGAAGTGCAACTAATGGAGTCTATAGGCTCTAGACAGCTTTTGGTAAATTGCTGCCCATCAGCATACAAAGTTACAGGAATGACCTAAACCTTATTGAGAGCAAGGACTGACAGAGGCAAGAGAGGCACAGGTGGACTTCAGCAGAGAGTGCTTCTGTCCACAGTTCTTCCAGACTGATGGAGGTTCAAGTCAGGAAATGAGACAATAGAAAATGTAAGGGGAATTACAATGACGCTGCATAAAGCAACAAAGAAAAGGAGCAGCAGTGACACAGAAACAATTATGGTCTGTGTATTTTATAACTAGTTTGAGTAGGAGTCTTTCTTCCACCACACTGGCATGAAAGCAAGAAGAGCATCTCATGCCAGGGGAGTAGCAGATGGAGCAGCTATATTTCATATGAGAACTTGTGTTCTGGGACTGTCAAAGTTCTGTGGGAGCTGCTCAGAATTTGTGTGTCAGCATCATTGCTGCAGCCCATCACTTGTATCCCAAGTACAAAAGATCATTTTGGGTTACGTTATTTACAGAAATGCAGGTTGTCCTTTATTCTGCATAAGTTATTTTACTGCCCTCTTTATCCCACGTTCAAATACTTTCTAGAAGTGTTTTAACTAATCTCTGACATGTGTGAGTCATGTTCACATCCAGTCTCAAGAAAAAAATTTGTGTGGAACACAGAAATTAGTTTCTTGTTACATATAAAAGTGTTGTTGTTAAGGAGAAGTTCCCCTTACGTGACAAGATGGATGTGGGGTATTCTGCAGCAATTCATATGAGCTGGGGACTTTTGGGGATGTCCAGCTGTTCTGGAGCAACATTTCAGTCTGACTGGGAAGTGTCTGTCACATTTGTAACAGGACAGCTTTTGGGACAAACAAAAATGACAGATACTCATCCACAAATACCTCTTCCATGTGGCAAAGTATGGTCTGTGAAAGCTCCTGAACCTGTATGCTGAGTGGTTAATGTAGAGATCTATATCTGCACACAGAGGGAAGGTCTTATGGCCACAGCCTCTCACAGAGCTCTTTCCTTCACTTCCAGCATCAGCTGAAGCTTCTTTGTAGATCCCTGATCTCTTTTCACCAGGAGACTGAACTTACCCACACTGACAGTAGGGGTAGCCCAGATGTGATGTAGATGGCCAACCACTGCCTGCCTTCTGGCTAATTTTGGTTAAGAACTGAACGCTCATCATACAGGATCTCCTAACAGCTGCTCATACATTCTGTACAGTGCAGGCTGGAGGCACAGACTCCACTTAAGCACAATGCAGAGTTGCAACCTTTTCAAGAATTTGGACATCTAGCATCTTACTTCTGCTTAGCCACTCATATTTCAGTGTTTGAAATGTCCAGGGAAAGGAAAATGGAATAAAATCCTTTCAGAGGAAGCAAGAATGCAAACAAAAAGCTTAAAGCAGAAAATGGTTTCTAAAATACTCTCTGGCCTTTAAGCCCAAATATCTCATGGACAATGAGCAACTTCATTAAGAAACTGCAGATCTACCTACAGCACAGGTCAATTAGCAGCTTCAACCTATCTGTCAACTTGCTGAAGAGCAATTTTCACATCCAGTTCTTTGATAGATTATCAAATTATTTTTTCAAAGGGGGAATTTATGCATAATGATAATGGTTAGTCAAATGACATGAGCACAATTTATCAATGTTGGGTTTTTTTTTTCTTCTTGTAGAAGACAGTCTCAAAAGCCTATACAACTCCTGCAACAATTTCAGTGAAGCTTAAAAATCCTACCATCACCTTTCTGTGCTTCAGTTCAGCAGGAAGAAATGAAAGATGAAAAGTTATTAAAAAGTTAAAATATCATAACAATCAGGAAGCAATTCTGTTTATTTAGCTCATTTTTAGTGTAAATATTTAGAAGAGAAATGTAGCGAGAACAAGATCAGATAAAATTCCCCATACAGCTCAAAAAAAACTTAAGTGCAAATAGTCAATGACATGATAACAGAGCAATGACCAAGAAAAACTTTTACAAAAGCACAAAAAATAGATGTGGTCATATTCCAAACTTGGATACATGTTGAATTCTTTGAATACAGGAAGCTCCTCATCATGCCAGACTTCAAACAAAGGCAACAAAAAGAGAAGCATTGCTTCTAAAATCTAAAATTAATTCTATTTAAAAATACAAAACACTCAAAGAGGAAAAGAGAGAAATATCTCAAGATCACGTTTGGCTAAAATTCCCTTGTCAGCAAAAAACCATCAATTTCAAAGATTAGTTGAAGACATTTAAAGCAAAGAACTGATCTGGAGAATGATTTTGAATTACTCTCATAACATGCATTCCATGAACAATAATTGTGCTTCATGGCCCACTAGACCTAGTAATGTAATTCAGTCCAGAAATTTGCAAATATATCATACATTAACACGAGAAAAATGAGGTACTAGAACCAATTGTGAAAGCTTCAGATTTTTTAATGTTGACAAACTGTATAAAACAAATGTCACTTATATATATATATATATCAGGGATCTTTTAAATATTTAAAGAACACAATAGTTCTAAGAAGTACTGTTTATAAATAAAATCATATTCATACCTGAGTATGAAATGACATATGACTGCCATAGAGTAATGTCCATTTTATTTTTTTCAGGCACTGAAAGAGTATTCAACTTTCCTCTGAAGAAAAATTCCACTTAAACTAGCAGTGATGTGTATAATGAGGATGAATTTGCCTCCAGGAAAGTAACTTAGGAAGTAATCTTAAATTGGTCCACTTTTGACTCTGTGAACTTTAGATTAAGGCTTGCAAGAAAATAGTTTAAACAGCTATAAGCTTTTAAAACAACAACCACAACAAAACAAAAAGATGATTTTTATTGCAATCTGGACCCACAATAAAATTTCCATCCTACTCATCTGGTTGGACACTGCTTTTTATCACAACATTGAGACTTAGACAGTTCTCAGTATCTTTCCTACCTTTTAACCACCTGAGATGTTCACAACAATCCATGAGGACAGTCCTTCCATATAAAAAGATTCTTTAGTTGTTTGATGTTTCTTTAACAAAACTGAAGGGGTAAAAAAATCTGCCTAACATATTGAGTTTGGGTTTGTACCTTTGGCAACTTGTACATTGGGAACAAAGCCACAGATGGTCAAGGGCTGCTGACAATGTGAAGTTGGTCTTGCTGCAGACCACTGTGCCCAAGGTGTGACTTCTTTTGAGGCAGAGCAATGGGGCAGGCTCTGAACAGCAATTCACTTCAGATTCAAACTCGTGCACTCATTTTTTCTGCTTATCTTCCCATTCAACAAGAGTTTTGGCTTCCTTTTATCTCCTATGTTTTATCACTAGTTTACTCATACATTCTGTATTCTACACGAAGGGTTTTAAAAAATACTCTACCATGTTTGGAAAGTGAAATAATTGAATTAAGGTTGGTTCTCATTAATGTCATACTGCTGCAATCTTACCAAAAGTTTAATGACAATGAGGAAAATGTATGGAAACCAGGATGCAGTATTGTATGGCAATCTTCTGTGTATGATATAGTATTTTGAATTACTTGCACTATTTTCAGAGATTATTTTCTTAATTTAATTTAAAAGGCTGAATAGGCCTGAATTTCCACATATTCAACTCTCAAGAACAGACCTTAACAAGCTCATTTTGGGCTTTCCTGTTTTAGTATCTGATGATCTGGGTAGTTTCTTAAAGCTCTGTTCTGAAATTATACAGGAAAATACTGTTCAGCATCCCTTGGATATTAATGCTGTTGACAGGGCAGTCTTTCAGAGTCAGAACTGAATTAAAATTCAGAGATCTAATTCATATGAGCTTGGTGTTTTGTTGTTGAACTTCAGTAGCAGACACATTTGTGATGTAAAGTTAAAATATATTTCCATTTATTCATTTCACAATTGATCTAGAACTGCCAGTCCATTTTCTCCCATATTCTCTTTGGTTTTGTCTTTGAAGTTACAGCTCTTTTAGAGAACTAATGTAATTTATTCATGTGTAGCATAACATTTAAAAGAAATTACTGTTTGGCATAGAGGAAATAGATGGGTTCTTAACAATTCTCTTGAACAGGCTCATCTGAGAGGTTACATAATTGATATTTACTATTATTGTCTGCACTTTCTTGAATTTTTCATGTGAAATTTAATCAACAAAGGAATAAATAAAATGAAATTAAAGCAAACTAAAATATAAATAGATCCACCACCTGGCAGCTCATGTCAAAAGGTAGTAATAAAGTATGTTCTCAGTTTAAATATTTATACAAGGAGATTTTCTGAGACAGCAAGTGTTCTTAAAAAAGGTCAATTTACAGCACATTTTTTCCACACATAATGAGGTTCCTAGAGCTTAAATAATTTCATGAATTCATTTATTTTGACATCTCAAGAAAGCAGTTTATAATGAAGAGATGCCCAAACAAATCCACCTACGATGAACTGAAGAAAGTATTAGCCTGGGTTTGATTGAAGAGATAGGAGAATCTTTTTCTCTATAAAAAGTTAAATGTTTTCATAAATATTTTTTGTGTGCAAGGAAAAATGGAGCTATTTGGTTGAAGACCAGCACTTGTTGCAGTCCAGTTGAAATGGATAGCAAAATTTTTCCTGATTTCAATAAGAAATAACCTATTTCAAGACCTTCCAGTGATGTAAGATGGCTGAAATTATTTAGTCAATTAAGAAAAAGGTGTAATTTGCATATCATGTCTCATCAGGACATGATACATTGATTTCCATGTAAACATATTAAATCCTTGAAGCACCTAAGTGACAGCATATGTTCTTGTATAAACTAGAAAAACTGAAAGTTATGGAAATTATAAAATTATATTGACGTTACAGAAATTACTCTCCTGCAGGAAAATGGAAGAACAAACTGTGTTCCTTTAAAAAATATTCGTCTCAGTTACAAGAATAAAATGCAAACATCTTGCCCTTAAAGACAGAATAATTCATAATTCTTTTGTATTCCGCTTCCTTAAATGTCATCTATGCTAAATATTAAGCAAGAATCATTTGGGAAACATTTCCCCTTTGGAAATGTAAAAACAGTTGGCACCAGGTTTCCCATCTTATTTTAGATATCAACTATTTCAAGATTCTTCAAAACTTTGTATTAACTAGAGGAAATGAATTTTTTGGGAGAAGGCTGTGCATGATAAATAAATGCAGATTTAATAGCATCATACTAAGGCACAGTTTACAGAGTATGTGTTTTATGTGGAGCTGACAGCACCAACTAGACACAGCTGTCTGGTGCTTTCCTTCTGAGACTCATTTCAATTACACACAGGTCCCTGTGTTATGGTTTGTGCTATGCTTTGTGTCTATCTTGGTTTTTATTAAAACATAAAAATTATAAGATACTTTTCGGTGTAAAATAAGCCACTGCTAATGATCCTTCCAGACATTTTGAGATAATGAAAATCATCAGCATCTCCTTGTGAATACAATGCGGACAAGAGCCTTCATTGCAGCAGGCTGGTGAGTTAACTCTGACACAACAACGTGAAATGGATTGGAAAAGCGTTGCATGTCACACTCTGTACAAAACACAGGGCATCACAAGGGGCTTTGTGGGGTGTAAGAGGCTTTGGCAGAAAGACCAGGTGTATGCTGCCTCTCTGCTCAGTCTTAGCTCATGGGCAAGGGAAGACAAAGGACATGTTGTTACTAACAGAGATATTGCTGTGGGAACAAGGGACCATTTTACTCAGAAGTCTCTTAGACAGGTAAGAGGTGGAAGGAAGGGATTAATAATGATAAATTAAGCAAAAAAACACCCGTCTAATTGAGTGCACAATGACTTGCAGGGATGTGAAGATGCGAAATGTGTAAGATTAGCAGAAAATTTACCTTCTAAGGAAGAAAAACCGCACTGTTAAGCCACATTACTAAAACCTTGGGAAAAACTCTAGGCTCAAAAGTCAAATGTAACTTTTTAGGAAAGACAGAGAGGGTAGAAAGGCATAACAATGTTATGTGGAGCCTTAACACACCCTTGGCTGCCTCTGAGTTATTAGTAATACAGGGAATAAGGGACATTGAGCACTCACAGATCACTTATGGTTCAGTAACAAAACCAGTGGAATGTTCTGTAAGCTACAAACCAGAGCAAAATACTCAATAATCACTTCTCAGTAGTATATGAAAAATAAGTCATGTTATTAATGTCATCAGTCCAGGAAATCTCTCATGAAGGATTTGTGTGGAGCCCCATTACTCTGCCATGATGTTTAAGACGGGAAATTAAAAAGGAAGGAGAAAAAGTGCTTCTGCTAAAATTTAGGGGCTTTGAGAAACTGGTAAACAAGAGTGTAGACAGGAAAACTACACAACAAAAGCTCTCTTAATAGATGGTATATACCAGCAGAATACAGTACTGTACCCTGGAAAGCAGAGGCTCTGCAAGAAATTAAAATTCACAGCAGGGGAAACAACTTAATTAATGCCTCTGAGTGACAAGTATTAGTGAAAAAGAACTGTTTGGACCCCATAATCTATGAAGTAAAAGTAATTTTATCCCTGTGTGAAACAGGTGAGGCTAATACTGAAATACAGCATGCAGTTTTGGTGGCTGCATTTATGATGGGGTTTAGAAGCCTCAAGAGAGCTCTGATGATAACCACAGTACTTATTTTCTGGAGAAAACATCTTGCTGTTAAAAGCTTAATGCTTAAATCTGGTTAACTTATTAAAAGGGAAGACTGAGGAGTGATTTGATTACAGAGTATAATGCCTTCACAAGGAGAAAACAGAGGGGAGTACATAGCCTTTTATTTAGTGAGAAAGGTGGAAGAAAATCTAAGAAATTGAATCAGATAAATTCTAATAGGAAATAAAGTACTAAACACAGTAATACTCCAAAAGATTATTTCCTGAAGAAAACTGCTTAGAAAATCCATCGTTTCCTAAACCCTCTTCATCCTTAAATCAAAGCAACACAATTTGCTTTGAAGGTGTGTTGTTAAAACACAAAGCCTTTGGACCCAGTAGAGTAGTATGTGGTACAGGTGATCAGCCTAGCTGACTGAGGAATAACTAGGGCTTCCACTACTGCTTGTTGGAAATCCACTGAATTCAGCAAATCATCACGTTCTAAACCCCTCAGTTTATATCTGCTCATCAGGTATGGGAAAAACTTTAGCAAGTAACTGGCAGGAGCACCCTTCTGGCAGTGAGTAGGCTCCATCCACACAAAACCCACTGGTGACAACCCATCCCTCACTCAGCTCTTGAGGAAGCCACTCCTCAGAACTGCAGAAGGGCAGTCCTTGGACAACTCTTCAATTGCTTCCTGTCCTTGGACAAAAATAAATGTGGGATGAAGCTGTAAAAGGATGTGGTTACACACTCTCCTGCACTGCAATGTCTTGCCATGCAAATGATTTCACAGTGAAGAGCAGGAGGAATCAGCTCCTCTGGACTGTAGGGTCTTACATGTGTGTGTGGCAATACACCAGGGTGGGTAGACAGGAAAACCTTGCAAAAGAGGCTGAAAATGTCAGAGGAATAAATGTTAAAGCAAAACCAAATGTGAACAGGAATAAATGCACTATGTGAAAACAGAGCAGGGAGTCAGAAAGTACATCGCTGGAAAGTGAGGAGGTAGGACTGCTGCGTATGGAAAAGGGGCCCTTTCCAAGTTGAGCATCCCAACTGAAGCCACAATGCCTACTGAAATTCAGGGCTGGGAAGGCAGCAGGAAAATTGATAATCTCTACTGAAAGAGTCCACAGGAATAGGCATTAAAAGAAAATGTCAGTAGAAGATAAAATCATTATTTAAATATATGAAAACATCATTTTACACAGAAATCCTAGGCTTATGAATTGCTAAATACTGTGAATGAGAGCACAAGTCCCCACAAGGATAAAAAAGAAAAGGAAATGCTTCATAAAATCTATTCTGTATATTCAGACTGAATAGCCTCATTATTACTGGAATAGTGAATGCTGGAAGATAGGGCTTCATCCATACAGTCACAAAAATGAAGTTAGCAATGAGATTGCTATTGCCATGATTGCTATTGTTGTAGTTGTTACATGAGCAATAGCTCTGCTATTAAATCTCTGAGCACAGAGGGAAGTTCTTGGCAGTGAGTAGTCAAGGGGGTCTGAATGTTGCAGTTTGCCTGGTTCATTTTATATTTAGATTCACTTCAAGTTTATAGGGCAAAAGGATCATTCCATAAAAAGCCTGAAGCAAAGAGGAAATGAGAACAGAAAGCCAGGTGCTGTGGGGACCCCTCATGCCTCCTAAAAGATCAGTGAGCAGTTTGAAATAATTCTCGTGAGGCAATAAAAAAGTAAATAGTACCCATATCCACCAAAAGTTTGCCCAGCTTGTAAAAGCTAGGATGACTGCCCTTGCTAATGCACATAGAGCTTCTGTGTCCAATTTCCACCTCTCAGGCAGTGTTTTTCCCGCTGTTCCTCAAATCACTTTACTTTCTGATCCAAACTGCAAGGAACACTTCAGACATCTAGGCCAAAATGTCAATAATTTTGTTTGAGAAGCTGTGGGCTTGTTTGCAAAGGCAAGGGGACTGTACTTTCTGTAAAAGTCTTCAGTGCATGCTTTTAAGGTTTCACTAGTTTTTAGAGTCAGACTCCTAAAGCTGTCAGCCATCACAAGGCATCTGTTAGAACAAAACATTAGAGGTACTAGGGAATCTGTAAAGAATTGGTGAATCATTATCTATGATATTTGAAGAACTGAAATACCTGAAAATGTGACATGAATCATATTTCTCTTTGTCACCAACGTGACTCACTCTTTCCCACTTGTAATAAGATGTTATTTAATGTTCTTTCTTTTATAAGCTTGGCACATGGGAAATGTCCCTCAAGTACCTGGGATGACTTTTCCTGAAAAGAGGTGATCATACCTATGTAAGGAGAGCTCACACAGCAGCAAGAATAGTTCTAAGGTCAAGATTGCTATAAGTATCGAGTTGCATATTAATTTTTAAACATAACTTAAAACATAAGAGCATACAGCCTCACCTCAGGGGATGAGATGCATGTGGCATCAGAAATGATAAATAACAGGTGTGGAAAATCTCCTAAAAGCTTGTTGACAGCTCTGAAGAAACCACCCGCTCCCAGAAGTCAAAGAGCTGACTGTTGCACCAACAATTTACAAAAGTTATACTGAGACTTCCTTAAGCCATTAAAAGCGAGGGCAAAAGAGCACATTTGAAAACATCCAAGAGCACAAGCATGGGAATTCTGATGAGGGTTGAAATAGGTTGGGGAATCACCAAGGTATAACCATTGGAGGTAGAAACAGGGGTCTAGATGCTCTGAAAAGGACATTTTTCCCAGTTCTAGGCAGTCTCCCTGGAATGGTTTCCCTGCCCAGTGCCACCGTGCCATGCTCCTCTCACTTCCTCTGCAGAAGTGTTTTCTTGCCATGACTTCTTGTGAAAGGTGAGATTTATCTGGGAGAGAATTCAAGCAGAAATCTCACAATAAAAACATCTCAGAGTTCCATAGGTTACGATGTACTCCAATAAACTCACTTTCTAAAATATTTCTTTTTCAGCTTTGAAAGCTTTTCTCAGGTATTGCCTCCAATGATCATTTTAAAGGCTTCCTCTCCGTCTTTGTATTTACACTTCTCTTTGGTTTCCAGACAGGACTGTTTGAACACAGTATTTTTTCATTAAGTTCTCCTATCCATTCCTGGATACTGTTTTCATTGGTATCTTGCCCTCCTTTCAATTTTCTCAAACTGAAAGCACCTTTCTCTTTTACACTCTTGTCTTTGATTTATAACATAATATTTCTGTATTTTCTCTTCAGAAAAGGTGTTTGCTGTTATCTAGGTCCCATATTACTTATTGGAGGACATTATATCCCCAGAGGCCAAACGGAGCAACACCAATTTATCTAGCATTTTTTCCCCCAGAAACAAAATAAGGTCTGAAGTCTCCCAACAACTATAAGAAACATTTTCTTTCTGGGATGTCATCCCATGCATTAAGGGTATATTTAATTTAGCATTAGAAACAAGTGCCATATAAATAGAATTAGCAGTAAGCTAATAACCTAATAAAGCATTTCTCAGAGCTTCTGTCCTGATTCACAATACTGCTGTACCAGGGTTGTATTATGAACTAAAATCTGGCACCAACTGATATCTTGCTAGTTGTTTACTGGAAACCCAGGAACACAGGGGAATAGTGTCAGGGGTCTTTTTTTCTAGCAAGGATATGAGTTACTTGGTATGTGGAGGCTGTTTCAGGACAGACAGATGTTACATGAGTGTTCTTGAGATTGCTGTTGAGGAAGTCAGTAAGTGCTCCCCAGAACTTGGCCATAAACCCCACCTGCATCTTACCACAAAGCAGGGAGGAGAGCAGCTCTGGATGCTCTCAGGACATTTCTTTTCAATTGTCTTAGGACAGACTGGGTAGACATTTAACTCAGATTATATAACATGAGGGTTTTGGGTATTTTCCTGCAGGGCAGCAGGCTCTATCATTCACAGAACTCCCTATTTTTATTTTCTTTTTCAATAATGTCATTACATGTTATTCGATCAGGTTGTCATTCCATGTTATGGACTCCATAACTCTGTATCTGTTAGGAAACACTTCTAAAATTTCATTAAAAAGTGAAAAGGTGTAGTAGAAATAGGAAACAAGAAAACCCTCTTGAGTCCCAGCTTACAGTATCTCTGAGTTAAATTTCAGTGTTTCAATGAAAAGATGTGCACAATCCTTAAATGATAGGAGTTAGAACTTTTGCAGAGATCCTCATCTCCTTTGGGATGTTTGTTTATACATGTCTTTGAATGAACTTTTGGAAGATAATTTAAACTGACAGCCCTGTGTCATATAAATTTGTAACAAGGGCATTAGATGAAAGTATGTATAAACATAGTTTACTGGTTGAGAAAATACATAATTCGTATCAGCTTGCATTGCAAATGATGGGCTGTTTCTTGTGCCTTAAATGTAGTCTACAAGTAGACACTGAAATGACAAATTTCTGATAATTTAACAAGGTGAGTTGACCATTAAGAAGATATACAAAGCCTGTATAGATTATTTTTTTGGAAATAAGTCTTATAAATGTCAAAGCGCATTAATTTAAAAATGTCAGTCACAAAAGACTAAACAAATTGATCAGAGAGCCTGAAACTAAAGATCTGAATGCTCATTACCAGTTCAGATATGCATATGGCAGACTGAGAATTGTTATTGTAAAATCTCAGAAACTTTGTGAAATAGGTTTTCTGCCTTTATTTTAGCCTTTCACAATAGAAGTGATGATATTACTATCCTCCCTCTGCAATTTAAATTTCATTTTTATTCATTTACTAAAACTCCTTGAACATTATCTCAGCTTCTGCTGACATTTATGTCTTTGGAAAACAAAAGAACTTGAAAATAGACTTTTCTTCATCGGCAAGTAAGCACAATCTGACTATTTATGTGGAAGGATGAGTTAAATAAGCCCCAGGAGGACCTGAAATGTAGTTTAGTTTCTTCCACAAGCCATGTGCTGTCCCTATTTCTACAGAAAAGAAAACAGACTTCACCTTATGGCTGCTTTACAAAGAACTGCAGGCAATGAAACGCTGAGTCACTGTGGAAAATGTTGGGTCATGCAGCCTGAACTAACTCCTGCCAAATGCAACTTGAAGGTTGGGAGTAGGGAAGAAAGTTTCCTTTTGGGCAAACGGTTTCATAATCGTTCATAACAAGTTTTTTCTAGTCATTTTTTCTCTCCAGAATCCCATATCTGATCCACAAGGGGTGCTACGTTAAGAGGGTCAAGCAATGCCAGGTAATTGGGAGACCTGGATCTGAGAATGATCTTTGCCTTCTTTTGGTGATATATTTTTGTGAGTGCTCAGGGCAATAACGTGGCTCAACTCATAAACAGTGATTAAAACTAGATTTAGCAGGGTGATGGGATGGAATTCTAAGCCCTTTAGAGAAACCAGGGGATGCAGAGGCATTAGGAAGCAACAAGGAAACAGCTGGGAATTGCCTCAAGGGAATTAGGAAGGACTAAAAAAGAGGAATCTCACTATTCCTCCATGAGAGTACTGTTAGCAATTCCATAATTGCTTACCTGATTCTTCAGTTTTCCAAGTATAAAGGTTAACACTTGATGGATGAGATAGAGGGCTTCTATTGTGATAATAGCTGCAAGTTCCCCACACCCCTTTCTTAACGACTGTCCTTGTCACCTATTGTCCTGCCTTCCCTACTCCACACAGTCCTAGCCACGCCCCCAGTTTTCCCTATTGGTTCCTGTACCCTAACCCCACGTGGCCCTGGCCACTCCCTCGGGTTTCCCCTATTGGTTCCTGTACTCCTAACTCCGCCCCTGTACCTCCCCTGTACCCAGAGGTCACTGGGCCTGTGTGCTGTCCCTGCCCCTCTCTGTTTCCCTATAAAACCCCTTACCCTCCTCCATCTTGCTGTCTATGCTCCACGTGTGTTTATGCTCCACATGTGCTGAGCATGTGAGGCCTTCACCCTTGAGGCATCTCTGCCTTGGGGAGGTCGTTGGCCTCTGCTGCACCATGCGAATAAACATCTTCCATGGACACAACGCATAGACCCTCCTCGCCTCCTTTATCACCGCCGGTTGTGGAAGCAGACGAACCAGAGCTAGCCTTATGGCTCCCCGGCCGGTGAAAGCGCATTGTCCAGCCCTGGGACAGAGGGTTTGGAGCACTGAGGCGCTGAACCGGGCTGGGTAGAGAAGCTCTAGGGTAAAGTCTGCTGTAACATCCTCTAAACCGCAACAGGCTTCAAAAAGAACTTAAGTGTTTCTTACTCATTCAAGTCAAAAACTTTATCTCTTTTTTTTCTCTAGTGTCAGTTGCTCTAGTCACCATTTCATATTATCCTTTCTAGACTGATACCTGGGAAACTGTCTATGCTCAGATGTTTTAACATTATTTCAGAAAAAATATCAACAAAAAACATTTTAAGGCAGATCAAGGTTTTGGCACCTTTCTGATATGCATTATTTTTCTATGTATATGTGAAAGATTTCTTGCTGGAAAACAAGAGGCCTTGTGTTGATGTGTCTTTCCTCCATATATCGGAATTGCTTTTACAAGGATCACATGGAGATTTTGAGGTTCTTTTTTAGCAGACTGTCACATTCTGCACCGCAGCTTGAGAATAGACTTTCCTTTTCCCCTTATCTCCTAGCTTCACTGCTTGTTGTGAATATCATAAAAGAATGATTCTTCTAATGTGAGTGGGCAGTATATAATGACAGAATTAAGATTTATTATTTTGCAATGCAGGAGATCCATGACACTGGCACAAATGAGCTGAAATGGTGTGCTCTTGATTATTTTTTCCTTAAAATAAATTCTTATTAAAATAAACCACATTGTGGTTTTAGCATAGTTCTTTAGTTCTTTCTAATCATGTCAGGTTACCTCCTCTTCAGAATGACTGATAGTGAAGCGAGAGTAGTCTCAGCCGTAGTTTCCTTGCAAACACATGAACATCTCACAGCATTACCATGAGTGCAGTGAGACAGTGGAACAGGTGGCCCAGAGAAGTTTAGAATGCCCAAGCCTTGAGTGTATTCAAGACCAGGCTGAATAGGACCCAGAGTAACCTGGTCTAGTGGATGGTGCTCCTGCCCATGGCAGGGTCACAAGTGTGCCCTGGCAGCCAGTAGAGACAACCATGTCCTGGGTTGTATCAGTCACAGCATCACCAGGCAAGGGAAGTGACTCTTCTGATCTGCTCTGCACTGGAGCAGCCTCCCCTCAAGAATTGTATGCAGTTTTGGGCACCGCAATATTAGAAGGTTGTAAAGCTGATAGTTTCCAAAAGTGGCCTACAAGGGTGAAAAGCCTTGAGGGCAAATCTTACGAGGAATGGTTAAGGTCACTTGTTCTGTTCAGCCTGGAGGAGATGGGGAGACCTCACTGCAGTCTACAGCTTCCTCATGAGGGGAAGTGGAGAGGAGGCCCTGATCTCTTCTGTCTGGTGACCAGTGACAGGGCCCAAGGAATGGCCTGAAGTTGTGTCAGGGAAGGTTTATATTAGACATGAGAAAAAGTTTCTTCACTCAAAGGGTGGTTGGGCACTGGAATAGGCTCCTCAGGTCACAGCACCAAGTGTGATAGAGTTCAAGAAGTGTTTGGGCAGCACTCTCAGGCACATGGTGTGATTCTTGGGGGTGTCCTGTGCAGTGCAGGGAGTTGGATATCCGTGATCCTTGTGAATGCCTTTCAAGTCAGGATATTCTATGATTCTATGATTCTAACTAGATGATCTTGAAAATCCCTTCCAACCCAAACCAGTCTACAATTCTATGATGATCTTGCTCGTTACCCTGCCAAAAGTGATTACAGCAGGCAGCTGAGGTGATCTCATCATCATTACATGTACAGAAGCTAAATGAAGTCCATGTTGTCACTTCAGGTAAAATAAGGAACGATTCTGGAGATCTTCCTTCTAGCTTGAGCCTCTACCACTGGAGAATGAAACATCAACAACTGCATACTCTACAGCAGCTCTGCACAGGTATAGAGAAATGCAGTTACCACATGGGAGTGGGGAATATGCTAAATAGAATAATGGTGGAACACTTCTCCTTGTTCAGAAAGCCTGCTTTTTTTCTTTTCTTAGAAGTGAAACATGGCAGATGTGACATATCTCAGCCTTATACCTCAGTCAGTTACTTTCCCTTCCTAATTCCCTCTTACACCTATTAGAGGGCTTTCAAGAAATAAAGGCAACCTTTAGTGAGAGGGAAACCATCACTTAGATCCCATTGCTACTTTTGCAATCATGATTAGAGAAAGGATAATCCAGGTACGGAACAGGATCTGAGCCCAAGATGGTCTTATGTTTCTTGTCTCAGGACTACAGCTGTCAAGTCCCCAAAACTTTGCCTCTGTTTAAAATGGACATGATGATATTTCATAGCTGATACTGTAAAAATTCAATATGTTGTCTGAGCACACCAAAAATATGCACAATGCAGTCATATATGTAAAGTTTTAGAATAAAGTAGCTGTAACAATATTTTGAAGAAAAGACAGTACACGTTGGTGGCAAAGAAGGAAACTGAGGCATGAATTGTTCAGGGCAGGAAGAATTTCTTGTCTGTCCTGCACTGTATTCCATTTTTTAGTTAATTTTAAGGACATTTTCAGGGCCTGTGTGTCTCTATTTCTATCCTTTCTCACTGTCTATAGAAGCTTTAATATCCTGGCCTGAGGATATGGCCCTGGATGAAACCAGAAACCTTAGGAAGCTAGTTGAAAACAGACTAAACAGGGAAAGAGGTTTCCCATGCACACATTTCCTTTTATTTATCCACAAAACCATCACTTTCAAAAACCTCCCTGAATGCACATATAACCCTCTCTTCTTTTAGGCTGGACATAAGAGCCCATCATTTGATTTAACTTGCATTTGTAACCTTCACTCCCTGTGGCTTACTATAGGACAAACTGTAGAACAACACTTCCGAGCCAGGGCAGGGATGAGTTTCTGTAACTGAAGGAAGGAATTGGATGAGCAACATGCTGCCTCCAGGGAAAAAGAGATGGGAACATTCATGGACCACCCCTCAAAGGGGAGCAAAGTATAGATCCGTGTTACAGTAGGTTTCCTGAGTCAGGTTCTTGGGATGAAGCGGAATGATTAACCCCCCACCCACCTGCCTGCTGAGAAGCTGCTCTGAGGTGTAAATTACGTACTACCCAGCCCCATTGCACAGTCATATTATGCTATATTAATCATCCAGGGAAAGGTCTAGAATCCTGGGCTTCAGGTGATATTTCCTGAGCTTCAGGTGATATTTCTAGTTTGTAAGCCAAAAGATTGGTGTTTCCTCTGTAGTGAATATTTTTTCTCATTACGTGTGAGCAGAGTGCTGAGAATGCACCTGAGGATGCAGAGTCATCCTGGGGCTTAAGACTATTGCCAGGGGATGGAACATGGATTGCTGGGGTTCTGTCCAAGAGGAGTACTTATGCTAAAGGTGGAAAAGAACCCTCTCCTTCCCTTTTGGAGGGATGGGAAATCTTTTCTCTCTTTGAAAAAAAACCAAAAGATACCTAAGCTTGGGTCTGAGGTCTAAGCAGTGAACCCAGACCAATGATAAGAACATCTCTCTCTCAGAATAAAGCACACACATATATATAAAGGAATTCCTCTGTTTTATGTAGCTTTAATTCCTATTTCTGGCTCTCTGTTATTTGCTGGGTATCTCGCAGGAAGCCTTCTCATTTGACTCTGGGCCCCATGCAGTGTCAAAGGCGCTTTTATGGTTCTCCTCCATGCCAAATGCAAACATTCAAACCCACAAGATGACCACTTAGGGTGTTTCCCCCCCCTTGCAGAAGAGCTCACCTGTTGGGGAAGATGAAATAGGAAAGCCTTATAGATAGGATTACCTTGCAAAAGATGCTGAAAATATTGAAAGTATAAATGAAATTGAGATGAAGACAAGGTTTGAGTTGAAGAGTAACTAGGAAAAAATGGTATGGCCACTGCAGGTAATCCCCCTTCTTGATAGAATAATGCCCTCTGCGTAGGCAGGTCCAAAGGTCAGAGCAGACCCTGCCTGCCTGGTAGGGATTCCAAAAAAGCAGTTTTTTTAAGGTTTAAAATATAACCCCATATGGTAATGTGATGATTCTTATAGGTTGAACGTAAATGTTGTAGGGTTCGTAGCTTGTCTCAGATTGGTTAAAGAGAATTAGAATATTCAACACAGAAGATGATTTATTGTATTTTAAATGGCAAACTGTTCTCTTTTTGCCTCTCTCTCTCCCTCCCTCTCTCTCTTGCCTCTCTGGCCTGCTTTGAGCTGCGTCTTGCAGCCTAGCAGGCCTCTCACACCCACTCTCTTTTCACAGTAAACCCCCATGCTCTAAAACCCAGTTTAGAGATCTCGTTTCTATTCCATCCCCATAACCAAATCCCACAGAGTTAAATCCTACACTCACCCATCTGTGGTGAACATTTACAGATCCCTTATGAAAGGTTCTGTCCTCATGCATACCAACAAGCACACTATGGGTATCCCACAGGACATACGTCAGTGTTTCTGATAGCAGTATTAGGTCCAAAGGGCTTTACATCATTTTCCTTGCAAATGGAAAAGGGTAAAAATTAAATGAAATTACATATGTGCACACGAGAATGCAGAAGCAGCAATCATTCATACATTGAGGGTGTCCTCATTCCCTCCACACATGCCATTTCCAAACAGAATTGCAAATACTGAAGTCTTTGCTGTAAGGAGCCTGGCACAAGCTGAAGTTAGATAAATCAGAAGACATTAGAGTATTCCTTTTTCTCCTCCACCCATACTAGTGGTAAAACCTAAGGGATGCTCAGGTCCTTCAGGCAAAACCCTAATACCATTTTCAATTGCATTATCAGATGACATAAGCATAATGATACCAAATCTTCCTGTCTATAGTATTTGCACTCCATTAATGCCTGAGCATGCAGCAGTTTCAGTCTTGTAAAAGAGACCCTGCCTGAGAAATTTGTAGTCTAAATAAGCAAAGATGGAGGAGCTATTTCAAGAGACCTCTCTGAGGGATTAAGGGATGTCAGACTTTCTGGCAGGAAGCCTGTGGGAGGTCAGAGAACTGAACCGAGGGCTGCAAACCCCCAGCAGCATCAGTCTCCAGATTGTTCTTTACCTGGCAGCTGCCTGCCAGAGAGACATGGTGGTTGCTAAATGAAAAGCAGATGGAGTTAAGTTTAGTTAAAGTAGACAGTCATAACAACAAAGAGCTCTCATCTAATCACCCAGCGGTAGTAGGGCTGAAAATGTAATCAAGTTGTTTTCTATAAATCATTTTCACAAGATAAGAGGCCTGGCTATCCAGCATGGCTCACTAAGTATTTACACTGTAAACTTTCCTGCCCTCAGCACCACCCCTTTGCTTTGAATTATTGCTTTAATGAATTTAATCATGAAATGTAACAGTTGGATAATAAGAACCCTGTAAACTTCCCCCTCCTTTCCTTTTAAATTAAATTATATACTTGTAGTAAAAACACGATTATTTGAAGGTTGCGTTTATGAGAATTCTTGCCCTCCGAGGAGGGTGGTGAGGCAAAAAAAGAGAATTAAAGTTTTTACTTACAAGAGAAAACAGCTTGTGGAAATAATTACACAACTTGTGAGCCCTGCACAGCAACTGTGTTCAACTGTATTTAACAAATTCAAGCCTTTAGAAACAGGCAAGTAGTCTTTCTTTCAGACAGTTGAATATCTAAAGTGTCTCAGTTATTGTACTAATTTACTAATATATTGCCAAGATAAAGTGATTGAATCTGCTGAAGAGGAGGGGGAGTACGCTAATAATGTCTATTGTAATGAGGAACAATAATGGGCATAAAAGTTTATTAACAAACTCCACAGGTCACTGCACAGCAAGAGCAGAGCAGCAGTAAAAGGGAAATTCAATCATGTTCTGCTGGAGCTCACAGCATGCACTGAACCTCCTCATTAGGTTGGTGCACAGTCCTCAGAACGGGAAAGGTCGCTCACGGTTGGGAGAGTCAAGGAACAGAGCTTTGCTGCTTCAGCTGCACCTCAGCCTGTTTCCTGCTCGCATGCAGACAGCTCTTCAAGTTTCCTCTGATTGGGGTTTTCAAAGATTTTCAAGATTAACATGTTTTGGTTTGCAGTCCACGTTCCCATTCAATCCTAGGCTCTTACAGGCTGGCCACACCAACATCTTTTCCTGCAGCTCCAATCCCTTATTGCTGAAGGCAATTGAAAAGAATGTTTCACTCCAATATTGAATAAACTCCTGTCCACTCAGGTCACTGCCTTGGCCTCTGGAGGATTTAAAGTAAATAAAGGAGCTGGATGACAGTGCATTTTTTACTTACTTTGTTTAAAGTTGTGCATTGTTTTTTCTGGAAAGACAAAGCACTTTCCCTTATTTTGAGTTCTTGCTTTTCAATGATGCTGGAAAACAGTGATGTTTGCCAGACTGGCCTGTTTCCTGCTGCCAACATCTTCCTGACAATGTTTGAATGACTACAGAGACAGACATGCCCCAGAGCTGCCCTGCAGGGTCAGGTCTATCAGAAGGCAGAAACAGGGCTGGTACTTTTATGAACTCTCTCAGGTGAATTTTTCTTTCTAACTCACACACTAATTTTAATTATACAACTTGCTGCATGGAGCCCTTCAAGTGTTGGCAGCAGAAGCAAAACAGCAATAGAACGCAAGCTATTTTAACAGTGTATTTTTTGAGAATTTAGATGCTTGCCTCATTTGGTATCTAGCAACCTGTGCCTGTTTAAATAGTTGATTTGACAATAATATCTAAAAAGTCTTTCCTAAAACCATTTAAAAAAATCTACAATCATGAAATTCAACCTGTGCTGCAGCCTCATTTGGTGCAGTAGTATCTATTTTCCTCTCCTACAGTCTGAAATCTGACAACACTGCAGCAAACAAACAGCAGATGGGATTGTTACAGGGCTTTTAAAAGAATGAATATCTGTAATTCTGCACTAAGACTCAGCCTCTGCCCTTGGACAGCATCTAGGGTGCTGGTAATGCCACTAGCAAAGTAAGGCAGATTGCTGTTTTTCTTGCACACGAGTGAAATACTATCAGCACAGTGTGCAGGAGTGTGCTGATGCTGTATATCAAGAGCAAGCATTTGAGAGGGAGGAGAGGGGGAGAAAGGGAAGTTGCATGAAGACATCAGCACGGTGCTGGGCCAGAGCTGTAAATCCTGGGGATGGGGTTTATGAGCTGTGGGGCTCAGTGCTGGGTTGCACACTCCCAAAGCTCTGGGGCAGCCCATGGAGGGGCCTGAGAGAGGTCTCGAGTTAGCTTTGAGCATGGAGACAGTGAGCCTGCCTCTGTCCAAAATCTAATGAGTCTCTGTCATCCCGCCAAGACGAAAGGAAGGAAATGTTAATAGATGCATCAAAGTCCAGTTCACACAAGCATCCCCGTGGGGTATCAGACCAGCTGTGAGAAGCACTTCCCACAATCAGTCGTGTAGGACTTTGCTCCCTCCCTTCTCACAGGGCTGCTTGAAAATTTTATCCCAGGGAGATTTCATATAAAAGGTATATTTGTTCAAGCCAGCCGTGTTCTTCCCAGTCCTTCAGGCCCATAATAACAGGGGGAGTGCCCCCAGGCACTCTCTGGATGACCTCCTGGGTCTTGCCTTCTTGACTGCTCCTGTATTCTAACTTCCCAGCTGCCTGAACCTCAGCAGCAGACAGCAGCTGTGCTGGGCACACAGCAGCCCTTGGGATGCAGGGTCAGACCCCCTCATGCTGTACCTCCAGGGATGAGCCCACCGTGGGGTCTGTGGGGCTGTCTCCCCAGAACCAGAACACTCTCTGAATAAACAAGGGAAACAACAAACTGGCCAAGGTGACTTTGCAGGTTTGCAGACATACCTGCCTTCCCCCAGGGCAAGTTTAAACAATTACACTCGGCAAACTGGGTTTCTCAGCTAAAAATTCTTTGTGACCCTGTTAAGGCTGGCGGCTAAAATAGAGGGAATGCATCTCCCTGTGTTATTAGAAGTAACAGACTACTTTGGATTTTTTTTTTTTTTAATTTACTTTTACTGTTTCCTTTGCAAATTGCTAGGCACTTCTAAACACAAACCAGTTTTGCCCTTTCAACTTTCCTCACATTACAGCCCAGCTAACTCCATTAGCAAATAAAGTAAATAGCCAAAGCACTCATGAAAGTCTAAATTCCCCAAAGGTAATAACTGTATAAAACACATGGGAGTTGTTATTTCAAGGCAAGGAAATGGAAAGCTTTTAGTTTATCATTAAGCCAGCTTAGTATTTTGGTAGACCTTGGCACTGTTTATTAACAATTTATAAAGTCAGACTGGGGTGAGTCTACGTAAGTGATACATATTTTTGTACTGAGATGTGGGACTTGTGCTATTTGTCCTGAACTCCGTGTAAACAGTGCTTAATAAGCTCTGACTTGGCTTTTCCCATTAAACAGTTTGCTTGGATGGAGTGAACTCAAGTCACTGCAAGTTCCTGCAAAAATTACCCTTCAGTGCAGTACTGATGTCAGGAAGCTTCTTTCTAGGCTGCCATTAGCTCAGAATTCAATATTTAGAAACAGTTCCAGTATGAGAAGCCTTTGGGCTCTCACATTATGCAGGAAGGTGCAGGGATGAATGAGTAAGAATGAAGAACACCCCACAAAGGAGAAGAACAAGATCAGAAACTGTCATAGGTGTGATCCTGTGGGAACATAAGTCCATCAGCTTATGGTGCAAGGCCATGCAGGTTCCATCTTTTTCCTGACATATCTTCTAGCTCTAGCCTGACTTTTCTGGTCCCATCTTCTAGTACTTCTAGTGTCTGTTCAGCTGAATGCTCTTTCCTTTTTGTCAGTTCCAGTGTTGCAATGGTTAGATCAAACCTATATTAGTTTTTTTAAGGTATTTGCAATATTCAGCAAAACTGTGAAAATGTAGTAATAAAAAACTCAGGTACTAACTTCTGGCACCAGTTAGTAAGATCGGTGCTTTCATTTAGAAAACTCTGTTTATGAAATGCCCACCTGAGGCCTCATTCACTCTGTTGTATACATGTGGCACCTCAGGGGAGGACACTGGGCTGACACCAAGATGTGCACTGTGGTATTTTTCTGATTTTCCTGCAGGGCTCATGTGCTTTCTGTAGGCAGGCACAAACTGACTGGCATTGCTCAAAAATCTACCAGTTTTCAAATGCTGACAACACCGAGTTTCTAGCAGTGTAGATTGTTCTGTTAATGCTATTTAAAGTAAACCAGACTGGTATTTTTTAAGGTAGATTCTTAATATCTCACTTTTTGCTACTCACTAAACTCCTCTGACAGTCTAAGGGCATTCCAGCTTCTTGATATTTTGGACATTCACCCATTTGTGGTATCATGCAGCATCAGAGGCTCTGGGCTTGGGTCTGTGGGCAGCCTTTGTCAGTCTCCCTGTCTTCAATACACGTTGTTGAGATGAATGCCATTCTCCAGAGAATGTGGGGTGGAATTAACTTCTTGCAGTAAGTTTTTTCGTGTATGTTGTCAATTTGCTGAGGCTCACATCTTGATTTTGGAGGAACCAGAGCCCTAGGAATTGATGCACTGATAGCAGGCTTGAGAGAAAATATGTAAAGTTATTGTGGGATTACATACGGATTAAACTGAAAAAAAAGGCAAATCAACAACCCATAAGATTCCTGCTTCAGATTATTTAATTTCTTATGCTTTCCACTCTGTGGGTAGGGGGACTATTCAAGCCTGAGATGACAATTAGTGGAATATGCTGCCTGGTAACTTTGACACCACACTCTGTCATGAAGCACACTATTCATACATGAGGAAAAAGTAATGACTTAGTACCTTTTGTGTGCTAGCATTTCTACAGTAATACATTTCAGAAACAAAAATGGAATTAGCATAAGTAGAAAGGAAAATAACCAACCCTGTTTGTTCTTCCCTTACAAAGGGGCACCAGAAAGGCAGGGATTCTCACTATATAGATATACAAAACTTCTCTTTCTGTTACAAATTTCTATTTTAAAAATCTATTTTTAGAAATGCCTTGAAAATTTGAATTTCAGCTCGAATAAAAAAAAATTAATATTGAAGGTTCTTTCCCTCATTCATTGCCCATTTCTCTTTGATGACTGCTCAAGGAACCAGGATAATTAGTTCAGATGTAGAGATCTGTGTTGTAACTCACAGGCTTTCCACCTTCCTGTAAAATGGGAAAGACTGGACTGATTTTATTGAAAGCAGATTGTCATCTGTTGTTCTCTGTTACTGACTGAACCAAGACTGTTCCACCAGGGCCTTCTGCTCACATTGAGAATTGATGTGGTTTTGTTGATTTTCCTCTCTTTTTAAGAATCCAATTTGTAAAGTAAGTCTCAGTTTGCTTGTAAACAGGTTTATTTATGTTTTTATTGATACCTTCTATCTGACTGTGCTCTCTTTAGGGAACAGAAATATGATTTCTTTTCCAATCTGCTGTGCTAAACAGACTTTCCTTTCCTTACTTGTTCAAGGTCAGGTCTAGATCCAGACATCTGTTTTCAACATCATATTTTGTATGATGCTTCTCAGATTACACTCTCTGGCAGCAGTAGTGGGTGGACATGAACACTTTACAGAGTATTTAAAGAATCAGTTGCACCTTTCTGGCATGTTGCTACAGCCAAGTTCCCAGAAATCTGTCCATTTCCAACTTAAAGACCAGAAACCACTTCCTTTGGAAATGTTTTAAATATGGGTTACTTTGGTACTTTGCTCTTTATTGTAAATGTTTTCCTGACAAAATATCACAGGCTTCCCACAAATGCACACAAACTAATGAACTCAAAGCTTTGTTTAGTTCAGGAGCTCTATTATCATGATTGCTTGATGATTTTACATCTTTGTAATAAAAAATATGTAATTTAGTGTTCACAGGAGATAAATAGCCATGGCTCTATGTCTGATTGTGTTGTCAGCCAATATGACATGTATAATTTTGGGTAAAGATATGGCACACAAAAAAGGCTATCACCTTTCTCTTTTCTCCCCCTCTACTTGTAAATTACAAGAGTGACTAGCTAAACCTCATTAATACTGAGTTCTTTGCAGTGCTCTGGTGTTTAGGGATAATACTTTGGTGTTCTAAACCCCATCAGAAAGAATACTAAGCCTGCATTAAAAGCCTGAAAAGGATCTTAATATGGATAAACAATTAATACCAAATTTGACTTGATTTCCTTGTTATACAAATTTTACCATTTTCTCTTGACCTGTAATCTTCTCTCCTGGCCTTCAGAGCAGCCACCTGCAGTTCTGCCTCCAGCCTGCCTCCCTGCTCTGTGGGGCTGGGAGTGATCCCCTAACCACAGCCCTTCTGGAATGGAGCACTGCCACACTATCCTGCACTGATTTGGCATTCATGCACCCCAATTCTCCTGCTGTGAGGGTCACATCACATCATGATATTTCTGTGTATAAAGGATGAGGTAATGCTGAATATTTAATATTCTTCTGAAGGTAGCTGCACAAAAGAGGGAAAAGATACAACCCTTAGTGCAGTTTTGCAACACAAATACCCTATGGTGCCTTTATCAGCACTTAGAAATCCTGTTAGGTTGACACTGACTTACAATCCCCCTTTCCCATTCTGACACTTCCATCTTGGTTGGAGCAATAATGAAATAATTATGAAGGGCAGAAAGATTGGTGTAAGAATTGATCTATATTTACATGAAATTTTGTTGAAGAAGAGGAGGTTTTTCAGATTAGAAATCAGCCGCACTCACACTGAAACAAAATCATTTATTACTTAACCCTGGGATGGGAGAGGGGAGGAAAGTTAATAATTATTATTTAGCTCTAAGCTAAAAAGAAAAATGCACTAATATTGGACTTTATTTTCTCCTCTGCAACACCTTCCCCCATTTGACCACCTGTTTTGACATGCCTGTTTTGATTTCAAATCTTTTTTCTTCCTGTCCTGTAATATCATTAACAAGAACTTAATCAGAAAACTCCACTTGCTACACTACATGCATTAATATGTTATAAATACACTCTACATACAATAACACATTATATGCACCTTATATAAAATAATAAATGAGTGGTCTTTAGGGTTTATAAAAATGCCAACTTCCATGTCATTATTGGCTGCAGTATATTTTCTATAAAAAGTTATGATGCTGCTTTGCAGCATCTATTTGTTCCTGGGAAGGAAGAAGGAAGGGAGGAGAAATGGACATTCAACAGCTTTTCGGGCAGAGTCTCTAGCTGCCAATGATACAAGACATCATCACTTTTGGGATGGTAAAGACATGGTAAAGACATGGAAATATCCTCTCTCTGGTGCTTGTGGGCAGTTGTGCAGATGTCTGACTGCTCTGTTCTGCTTTACTCTCAGGTAGATACCTTTCACACCCTCCACTAATCAATACTAATCACAAATGCCATCAGCCAGATGCACAGATTGCTCAGCAGGAAGGACACTTTCATCCATGCTGGCTGAAGTGACACAAGTCACTCGTGCCTCTGGAAATCAGGCTGCTCAACACCCAGCTCTTCCCCTGAGCACAGTGAAACCCTGGGATCTGCTGCAGAAGCTGCCATGTGGTGGTTTGGGCTATTTGCCAGCATCAAAGGAATGACCTGGCTTCCGAGAAGCTTTCCAAGCTTTTACAGCAGAGGTGTCCTCCAATAGTATCTGGTGCTGCTCAGATATGCCACTGACAGAAACACAAACAGGTGTAATGGCATTTTTGGGGCAGGTCTCTGTTTCTATAAATGAAGTGCTGAAGAGCTATCTGCAAACAGGATATTTGAAGTTCCTAAACCTGTTACCTGACCTAACAACCTGTGTGACATCCCCTCTTAAAGAATTGCTTGCACCTTAAAGCAATAAATATAATTCATTAATATATTTGAGAGCAGAATTCATAAACTAAAGTTCATTCAAAGTCCTTTCAACCTTCAGGTTTTCATTTTTGCCTGTTTTACAAGACATTTATATTCCTGCACATTCTGCAGAGAGAGAAGAATTTTTTGTTATGTGCTGTAATTTACAGGATCATTGTTCAACACACCAGTGTTTCCATAATTTTGAGAGTCCAGAATTTCTCCTTTAAAGGTTTAATAACTTCATTTACTATGATACTCAAATTTTACAGTGCACATTATATGCAACTTTGAAGCACTGCATAAAATATTTATACCATGCCTAGATGTGGCAGCTACATCTGTGATTACATTTTTATTCCTGTTAATTATAAATCAAACATGCAGGGGTGATTGCTTTTTCTGTTCCCTTGGCAAGAATATTTGCAATAAAGCTATCTTTGTTCAGAATCCTTCTGACAGCTCACCAGCACATCAAACTCCAAATTATTAAGAAAATTCCCATATAAAATCCACAAGTTAATATTCTGTGGTAGTTTTCAAGGTCTCCTTCAGGCCTATCACTTGACTTTGGCTTTGCATAAATTGTAAAACTCCATCTGAATGGTGCTCAAGACAGATAATGGCATCATAACTCTTTATCAGTACTCTTCTGGATGATCCAGTTTTCCTGCTAGAGGCTGTCTGCAGCTCAGTCATCAGCAATACTGCCTGTGCTCATGCAATGCTACACTGACACAGGCAGCAAACTTTTGGTTGAAGGCTATGGCTGCATTCCACTGAAAACTAACCCACTTGCTTTGCTAAATAAAGCAGGGATTGCGAAACCTTTAGCTGAATAGTAATCCTGACTCTTATTCTGCCAGCTCTGACAGCTCAAACCCAGCCATTCAATCTCTTTCTCTGTGTATCTGAGGGACATTTAGCGCTGTTAACACGTATAAATCATTTTGTTTTGCTATCCTACAAGTTCAGAGTGGTACACTCATGTGACTTTGCAGTCTGTTCTCCAGTTATGACTGATTCAACCCAACAGAACTACAAACTGCTCTATAAATTATGGAGGATGACATCTGTGGTAATGCTGGTGTACTTGTTATAAGTAAGTCAGATGAATTCTCCTGCACTGGCTCCTGCCCTGTTTCGCCTCGCCCTAGCTGCACACTGTCCATCTTCACCCTTGTACAGCTACAGAAGAAATTGTTTGGTCAGATTCTATTTTTTTAATAAACTTGTACAAATGGACCACCCTCTACTCACTGGTGCTGAATAGCAAATACATAATAAATGTAGCAGTGCAAAAAGTCTTGACAGAGCACGTATGTAGGACTGGATGTCAGAATTTTAATAGCACTCACTGTTTTATACATCATTAACATTTCAGCTGAAATCCTCGCGTCTTAGAGAGCAGCTTAAAATTGTGTTCTTTGTGAGGCTGAATGTCCTATTATTTTACAACATAATTCTGTTAGAAAAATAAACCCATAAGTTAAATTTTTAATAAGAGTTTCCATTTAATTATATTAATTTTATTCCTAACTGGAATTTTTTAGTAACTCATTTAATTACTGAATAAATCTCATTTCTTTCTTTCTTTTTTTTTACAGTAGCAAATTCCACAAACATGTTGATTAAAAAAGTTCAATTAATGATTTTTACACACAAATCATTCATTAGCAATTCATTGTCAGTGTTTGCTACTTCAAAATCAAGGCATCAGTTGCTTTGATTAGAGACATGAGCATCTGTACCATAAAATGTTTCTGAACCTTGATAGGATAAGCCACATTCCTAATATTATGTGTCATAAAAAGATAGTAAATAAAAAGCTCATTTGCAATGTAGTGAGACCTTGATGGACTTTTTTCCCCCAAAATTCTATTTTAGTGTTACTGTAGGCAAGAGAAATGGCAGTAAATAGGCGTCTGACACAGGGATACTCCTTTGTGTATTCAAATATATTCAAAGATTCAATTTTTTATCATTTTATGGCTACAGACAAAAGGCCTTGCACAGCAGACATCACCACTATAAAAACCCCCAAAATGCTGCAATATTGGTAACAGTGAGAGCTATTAGGACAAACCAAAGAGCAGTCACTAGTGAAGCCAGCTCATGATGCAACCACAGTCTCCCCACTCCAGTATAATTTTAGGCTGAGATTTCTAGAGTCCTAAATAACTGTGCAAATGGGAACACCAACAAATATTTGACTGAAATTCCCTAATGCAAATCAATGATCAAGGCTGTGCTGCTTTCCAGCTTGTTTTAGGAATGGTTTTTAGTCAGGGTCTGAAATAGGATGTATTGACAAAATTCATTGAACCAACTTTGTTCTTCTCAGTCTCTGAAATAATGAGTCAGTGTTGGACTGCAGATTTATGAGCAAGTAGCTGTTAGGCAGGTGTGGCTGCAACAGAGTATAAGTATTCATTCCTTTAGGAAAAAAAAACCAAAGAAAACCCAACAACAAACAGTCTATATTTAAAAAAAAAGGAAAGAACAAATAACCATGAATTCAAATCTGTCTCTCAGAGGGAGCTAGCTCCTCAAACTCCCCTTTAAAAGCATGATGTGCAGTAATGCTTGGTCATCAATAAAGGCAATAAAATGCAGCATTACTACAGTTTTGAGTCCTCAATAGCAAGTTCAGTAAGAAAGGTTTATTTTTATGGAAAATCTAGGTGTAAGTTCTTGATTTACTAAGTCAATATTTTTACAGACAAAACTACTCAGGAAAAGAAAAAGAGAATAATAAAAAACTAAAGCTTGAAAGGTCATTTTCAAGTGTTAGCTTTCAGGTGAGGCAATCCAGCTGTCTGTGCAAGGAGCACACCTCCCATAATCTCACTGGTGCAATCAGCATGGAAAGGGTCCAGGAGGACCCCAGGTACAAACTGTGCTTTTTCTTGCCCCATAGTGATGGGTTTCATTGGTTCTCCCTACCCAGACATGCTGGAAGACAGACCTCCAAGCCTTCCCCAAGACCTTCCCCTTCCCCTTCCTGCCCTGCCTATGCTGAGCAGTGCCATGGCCCAGGAGAGCATCTTAATAACAGGATTTTACAGGGGAAAGGGGTACAGAAGTGTTTTAGAACAAAAAAATAAGGTTAGCATTATCCAGGAGATATTTCCTAGCAGTTGTGCTGTTGCTCAGCATGGGCAAAGCTCACCTGCAGAAAGTGTCAAACTGCTGTCTCCATTGAGGTCAGAGCTGTGCAATTAAGTAGAGCAATTAATCAAGAATGTATTCTGTACCTGGGAAAGAAAAAGACCATGAAAACTGAATTCACTGCTATTAAAAAGGACTCTTTACCGTACAGAATTGCCTTTACATTTATTTCAGTTGGGAGTTTCTGCAGCTATGCTGTGAAAGGTCAGGATAATGACAACTGCACAGGACTTTACCCACTGCTCATGTTTCGAGCTACTGCCTTTCCCTATCTGCCACATTTATAATGCTGGGAGAAGGTGAAACTGTTCTTACACAGCTGAGGGAAAACTCTTAGCTACAGAAAACAAGCCATTTTGCATGGTGGCTGCATATCATCTTGGAGATTAAATGCTTGAAGGGAAACTTGCACCTCAGGTGTCTCTGGGTAGGTAGAGAAATGACAGCCACAGTTGTATGGGTTTCCAAGTGCATGTCATTCTAAGGAAACAGACACGAGTATTGTGACAGTTGGAGCACTGGAAAGCAAGGAAATCTTACAGTCAGGGTGACAAACTGAACTTCTGCTTTCCATTGCAGAGAAGAAAGTCAGCTCTTCTGACAATTAATTCCTGGGTTTCTAAATAATAACTATATTATAGAACAAAAAAAAAAGTCTCTTCAATGATTAAGTAATTAACATTTATAGTATTGAGGGAAACAATAGAAGAATAGATTTCTGAGTTAGTTTTGATGGCAATTACTCTGGTGGGAAAAGGAGGTGGATTCTCAGGTTTCAGACAAGCTCCATTTGTGATCTCAGTGTGACAGCTCCTGGTCCTGCATAATGGATAGCCAAAGACATAGTTCCAAAAAAGCCCTCCAAAGGAATGGCAAGCAGGGTTTGCCTTTAATTGCAAGTTCATATATTTAAGTTTCTTCTATTAGGAATGTGATATGCACAATTAGACAATTAAGTGCTGTCTGGAAAAGAGCAAGTTCCCTAAAGGACACAAATATTGTTGAGGAGAAGACTCATCAGCACGATTCTGAGCTGTGCTCCTGCTCTGCCTTTACCCCAGGCCTCCATGGGTGCTTTCCACAGGACAGCTCTGGGGCACAGTGTCCATTGCTGGGACAGGAGGACAAAGTGGAGTCCAGCCAGAGAAGCATTTGTAGACTGTTCTGCTGAGACTTGAATAAGAGGAAAACCAAGAATAACCACCAAAATAACCCCAAACTAAGTCAATCAAAGTCTCTTGACTTTGTGAGAGATGAGGTAAGGGTAAGAGGATAAAAGCAGAGCTTACTGGTACTTACCATCTACCAATTCTTTTGCCAACAGGGTAATTTTGCCAGTGGTTCCTAAATTTATCATGAGTGTATGGACTGCATTCCATTCATGGGGACATTTTGCTCTCCCCATCTTGGGCCATCAGTTATGTTTTGGCTAAGCTGTTTCTTCTAACTCCCTTTCAGAAAGCTAAAGCCCTAGCAACAGCCATTAAAGCAATGTGTGTCAGCACTTGAGAAAGGGAGGACACGTGAGCTTTTCGGCTCATATTTAGAAATTGCTTCAGCCTCCAAAAGCTTCTTGTTATCTTACCCAGTGTGTCTGACCTCCTGCCACCCTGGTCACATCCTGTCCTTTCCTCCAGCACGTCCATCCTGCTTTACATAAAGCAGGCATCTGCAGTGCCAGTGCTCTGCAGTATCACTGGGACTGTACAGCCCAAGCTGCTCTTCCCTGCAACCCCCCACACACCTCTTGGAGTCTGCATTTCAGACCCTCTGAAAAGGAGGCTAAGAGAGAAAACAATGCCTGTGAGAACAGGCAGCACACAGAGGCTGATGCAATTTGTATGACTGTAAACACAGGAGTCTATTTTTCACACATTGCACAGAACAAATCCCTGAAAGGCAATGAAAACAAACACCTCTGAATAACATTTTTGTTCTGTGTGGAAACATCTCCATTGCAGCTATTTTGATATGTGAAACCATCAGCAGTAAATATATTTTGTTCAATGAAAGAGCTTTTCAGGTTAATGTGTTTTTTTTCTGCAAACTCAGGAAAAGGAGGCAGAGACCTCCTGATACTTTTCCCTGCCACAGTATTGAGTACTCATTAGTAAATCAAAATTTGTTGCCCCATGAATTTGCCATTTCCATTATCTCACCTCAGAGGAAAGCATCCCCTGGAATTTTCTGAATTTACTGTACCTGATTTTCCTACAGTATTGATGAATCAGACAGCAATGATAAAGACTGGACAGAGGATAAACTGGAATACCTGTCCTTACAAGGACCTTGACATTCCCATTAAAAGCACTGGCCTGCTCTAATATACATTATATCATCTTACTTTTCTGAGTTTTGCATCTGCTACCATGCCTGTTCCTCCATCTATGAATAAAATTCATGCTCCACTCCAAAGTCTGAGGAGTAGACATCAGATCTTTGCAATGGAAAGGAAATCTTATTCATAGCTGATCGAGTTATTCAAGTAAAATGCCAAGTCAGTGTTTGGTGATCCACCTGAAATAATCCCATCAGTACCATTCCTAGTGCCAGCCTATATGAAATAGAGGATCTGAGAGGGCAGCAGAAGACTGGCAATCTAGGGAAGAAAGAAGCTTTGCTATCTGAGGCATGGCACCTTTTCTGGGAAGGGACTTTCTGGTAAAGGTAATGGCTTATTTCAGCTTGTCTTTATAAGGAATAGGCATTGTTGGAATTGAAGGTACTTATCAACTTCTGTTTATTCTCTGAAAATTTACCCCAGGCAATAAATTTCCTTGACTCTTGTCATGAGCTTCCCTTTTGTGGCACAGTGCAAGTTACTGACACCCATAATCATAACACAACAGTTTCAGAATTATTCTGGGCCTATTAATTATTTTAATGAAGACAGCAGGATATATAAGAAGTTTTTCTACAATAGAATTTGGAAGTTCTCATCCAATCCGTTCAAAGTTAATTGAAAAAAAATCCAAAAAACAAGGAGGAGCTGTCTAGGCTATTTAATCCTGTACTGTCACTATCTGGACTCAAGAATTGCTGTCCACCACATGTTACCAGAATGTAAATTGCATATCTGGAAAAGTAAATGAAATCTCAAAATATGCAATTTTCAAAAAAACATTACTAGAAAAATTGAAGGAAACTGATTAACTGCAGAAGTGTCAAAATGCAAAACTCTCCTCTAATGAAAAGAAAAAAATTCAGTTATTTTCTTCCTTTTAGACTGTGTGGCTTTAATAAACTCTGGGAAGCTGGTGGGGAGGGGGAACTATCCACATGCACACACAGCTTCAAGCTTATCTTTCTGTGAAATAATGAATTGCTTTAAATCCATCTCCTACAGCATGACCCAGCTACCCAATAACAAGGTAGGGGACTGAGTGGGTTTCCAGCGCTTGATTGCTTCTTAATAATTTTCTGTGCACAAAATGCCTTCAGAAATCTATTTTACTTTGTATTGTATTCTTTGTTCAGAATGAGAATTCATTCAACACCAAATTAGTACCTGAGCAAATAAGAGTCACAAAGCCCCCTGAATGTAGCAGTGTAGACATATAAAGCAGAAAAACCAATAAACGTATTTTGAATGTTAACTCCCTCATATGAATCTGGAACAAAAAGTCATTCATTATGTTGTTTCAGAAGAACAAGTAGAAACTTACCTTTTCAGGTTACTAATTCTTTGACAAAAGAAAAAAAAATCCAGATTAATTCCTCATATATCCTCTGTTTGTATAGTTTTAGTTTTACCTCTTAATCTGTGGTCTTTCCAGTTATATTTCAAGAACAAAAATGAAGCATAAATCATCTGGCAGTTAGCTATGGAAATCTTCCCCAAATTAAACACTAAGATAGTTACATCTCATCTGTGTAAATGAATGCAGGACACCAGAATATTTAGGAGTGCTACTTTTCACAATATATCCATTCTATCAGCATTTCTTGAGTATTATTGGGTGACATGAATTTGTTTAAGAACTCAACTTCCCTCAAGATAATCATAAAAATATAATTTCTGTTGCACAAAGCATAGCACACCATTAGCAGAGTTTTCTTTTGCCTTGCTAGATGAAGTAAACTGACAGTTGTTCTACAGTTATTTTACTTTTGTTGCTGTTTATTTTTTTTTCCTCAAATTTCAATCAGATTTGCCTTGCTTGCATTGGAGATGTTGATAATATCTCATAGACTGGAAGAAATAGACAGTCTCATATGAGGCACACAAGCTCCTTTCTAAATAGAGTGCAGCCCATCCCAGGGTAAGTGACAGCATGTGGATTATATCACTATTCCATCTCCACTTTGACAGAAAAATGGAAAGGTATGAGTTGTGCCTGACATCATAAAACCCAACTCTCAGAATTGCATGAGTATATCCTTTAATTCTGATTTTGGTCAAGAGTTATACACCAGAGAGGGAGACTCACCAAAGACTGAGCTTTAAACAGAATCCTAGGAGTTTCTCTGTAAAACCACTTCATCCCCCTGTTTTTCACAGCAGGAACGAAGCAGAAACAAGAGAAGACAGGTCACCTCTTGCCCCAGGGCCGCTGTTCTTCCTTTCCTATGGCAAACACTAGAAGGCCTCCAGTGACCATCCTGACAGGCAGCACTTTAACAACAAATCATGTCACTCTGCTTAAGGGAGCTCGAAAGATTAAACAGGAGTAAGAGTTGGAAGACAGAAGGCAGGAAAGCGTTTTCCAGAGGGGAAGTACCTGGCTGGGTGGGGAGGAGGGCAAAGGAGCAGTTGCTGAGACACTGCTGTACAGCTCTGGTTTGGAGGATATTTATGGCTCTGGGAGGGATGCACATGGCACAGATGCTTTACATGCTTGTATTTCCATTTCTTAAAAGCCAGAATTCAGGCAATTGCTGAGCGTCTCTCAGGCTCATAGTATATTTTCTTTAACTTCTCTTTTTCCCATGGGACTATAAACAGCTTATAGGAGCTTTAAACTGAGTCCAGCAGGACTTAGACATAGAGAAAGTATCAAATTAACCTGAGGAAAAGAAAAGATTACACTTTAGCTGAAGGATAAAAGTGTGATAAAATATATATCTGTATGTGTGTGTGGTGCATGTGTGCATATAGATATGTAGGGATATATGCACAAGCATATTCATTTTATAAGCCCTACAGTGAGTCTGGGAGGTTAACAGCACTTTGATTTCATCCCAAGAAACAGTCCAGGAGTTGTGGATGTCATTTGCCCATCCTTCTTAATATGGGTTTAGTGATGATAGCTGTGTTTATCAATATAAAACAGTAGTATGCAAGATTAAAATTAAAAAAAGCAAACAAATTAAAAGTGAGATTAAAAGGAAAAAAAAAAGGAACAACGTAACCCACAAGATGATTATTTTCTGGAAGGAATGGAGGCAAATGTACTGCAAGGAGCATGCCTGACTATAAAAAATACACTTGCCAGGTTTCCCCATGAATTTTATTTTAATGTTTGTAGCCTCTAATTTCTCATATCAACTTCCTTATTGTCCTAAGGAATTCCTGCACATAATTGACCCATCTCAAGATATATCTTTGTGTCAGATGTCTGATCTGACTCACTGAGATAGCAAGAGCCAAATAAAACTTCCAAGTTCTTGTTATTGCCCCCTTTTTCTGCCCAGATGCTGTGATTTTTTTGTCCCTTCAATTGTCTGGTTACAGTCCAGCTTCTCAAACATTCACTAAACACAATAAAAACGGGACTTCATGGAAATAGGAAAGAAATAATTGCACATGGAAAGGAGGTAATCTTCGACATCAAGGTCAATATATATATAACTGAATGCTCTCTGTTGCCATAGAAAATGCATGTTAAACATGTCAATTATTAACTAAAGTGCAACACTTGTGCTGAAACGTTCCCTCCTCACACTGTGCTTTAAATATAAACATCACTGTATACAGTACAAAGTGTTCAAGTCATGCACTGATTCCTTGCTACTATAAATATGGAAAATTTGACAATCCAGTATGGCCAAGGAGTCTGAAGATCTTAAACCCTCTTACATATTCAACAGAGACACTTTTACTGAGTTGCTGCATGAACTGGAAAGCAGAACTTGAATTTTCTGCTTGTCGTGTCCTCTCCCTATGCCAGGCAGTTAAGTGGGCACTCCCCTCAGGACGATTTCTGCCTGGAATTTCTGAGGTCCCTCTCATACTGCAAACTCCTACCAGCATTCTGTCTAGAGGGCTTCTTTTTCCTGATCTTCTCTGCTCTACATCAGCCTTAAAATCTCTGTGATGGAAAAGGCAAAGTGATTTGCAAGGCGAGTGAGTGCAGAGGGCTTGGTGGGGGCAGTTGGAGTGCAGGGGAGCTTTAGGCAGTCAGCAGCTGCTCCCTGATGGTTGTAAGGTGTTTTGGGAAGTGTTGTAAAGCAGACCTCACAACATCTGATGTTCAGTCTTGTAAGAAAGTCATAATGCTGTTTTGTTGGATTTTAAAACTCTTCCTGTTTTTCATAGATTTTATGTAGTCTCAATAAATACATTCACTAATGGTGTTGTACCTTTATTTCATATCTTAATACAAAAGCATGGCAAATTAAAAATTTTATTAGACAATACATCCTTTACTCCAGAATTACCAAAAAAATATAAGGACACTCTGGAATGTTGAATTTTAATGAGATGATAAAAAATATTCAGGTTGTATTAGTACCAATAGTACAGCAATGAAAGCCAAACAACCACCACTAATTTTACATAATGTATCAGTGATATACAGCCAAAATACCTACAGAAGACTCATAATTAAAGAGTGCACACTCAGACTGAACCCTTGATGGATATTTTAACAGTGCCACTCAGAAGAAAAGAGGAATAGTGCTAAAACTCGCAAAAAAAAAATCCCACAATGTTTTCTGTGAGTCTGTTGCTAAAGTTAACATATAACTATACTCAAATCAGCATTCAGATGTGTACAGCAGAGGCTTCTTGTAAATACCTGGGGCTAGAACCAGTCATGTAACTGGGACTGGCACAAAGGAAATCCTAGTGTTGTCTTGAAGCAACCAGCCACTTACAAACCACAATTAGGTTCTGCAGCTGCTGACAAGAGGTAAAGAAAGTGTGGTGGTTTAAGTCTTCTTTTTTCCATCCTTCTGAATCAATAGACTTTAAAACTGTAAAATATTTTTCTGCGGAGAAAAGCTTTTGGGATCTGGGACTGAATGCAACCTGCTGTATTATAGGGTGGAGGAGGAGAAAAAGGTTTCCTGTTTGGAGGAGAAAACCTGTATCTGTTCAGCTGCAGCTGCACTTGCTCACAAAATTAGGTTACCTGCCAATAAGATAAATTCATGGACGGGGTGCTGAGGGCAAAGGCAGTAGTGTAAAATCCAAGATAAAAGCATGATATTAAAAGCATGATATTATAAGGAAATTGCAGCAAACAACAAGGCTCTGAAATCCGCTGTTTGGAGAATGTCCTTTTGTAGCACAGCCACACCTTTATGTAGGAACTGATCTCCACCCTTTCAAAGGTCCATGACTAGGAGCAAGGTGAAGAGGCCTCAGCTTGGAGATGGGGCATATGTCCTGACTTCGGCTGAGATGGAGCTAGTTTTCTTCCTGGCAGTTTTTGGATTTAGTAGGAAAATAATGTTGATACCACTCTGATGGTTTAAGCTGTTGCTAAATAGTGCTTATCCTAAGACAAGAAATTATTATTTATTATTATTATTATTATTACCAGCACTTTTATTTCAATTATTAAGCTGTTCTTATCTCAATCCATGGTTTTAACCTCTTTCTGAAGATTCTCCTCCACATCCACTGGGGTTGGATGGGGAGCTGAGCAAGTGGTTGGGAGTGGCTTAGTTGCTGGCTGAGGTTAAACCCCAGCAGCACAGACTTAAAATTCTGGGGCAAGAGTCAGTAAAACAAGCTGGGGTATACTGGCTCCACCCAGGCAGCAGTAAACCTTTTGTACTCTTAAATACCATGTAAAATATTATCCTTTAAGGGACCTAAACTCCACAGCAGCCTCTGTCATGCTTTGGCATGTTCTCCTGTTAACGAGAGCTATACAATTCCACTCAACCACCCATTTCACTGAACTGCTGGATAATATATTAAAAATTATAAAAAAGCTGCATCATTGTGAAGGTGGAGGAAGAGCAGATCCTTCAGTAAATGCTAATTGTCCCAAGGAAACTCTTTCTAGTGTCTCAAGGCAGGAAAGTTTACGAGCAAGTATAGTAAAAGCTGGCAGGAGGCACTTTATTTCGTGTTTCCATCTGCCAGTTATATTTCATGAAATGGAAAATTGTCCTTTCACCCCATAAATTCACCTTTTTTACTGCAGAAATTTTACATTAAATACTAATAACATTGTTTCAGGGGATCAACCAAAGGACATAACTGGCAATTAAAGAGCTCCAATTATATCATAATTTTCTCTGTTGACTTATTTCAACAGATTACTGAATTTCTATTGAAATGGTATTCCGAAGGGGCTTAGAAATGTTTTAAGCATATGTTCCAGGGCTACAGTCACAGCACTGAATACTAATACCACAGTTTTGAGATGTGTGCTCTCATGTGCCACAGATATCATAGTTTCTGTTCATTTTCCATGAATTATTGAAATGAAGAATTATTTCCTGTTTTCTTTATAGAATCAACACTTACTACCAGCAGAGCTGGAGGGAGTAAAATCCAGGAAATGTGCTGCAGTAGATAAGAATTGAAAGCAGAGTGTTGGGGATGGTACCTGTATTTACATATTTGTATTTTATTAAGTAATTCAAAGAGCCTTGCCCATGCTGTATAATTCATGCATCATAAATAAACACAAACCAGATAACTGGAAGCAAAGACTCCCACAGTAGCAACAATTCATACCTCCCTGCAGTGATTGTCTGGGCAATTCTCCACTTTGTCTTGCAAGATTCCCACTACCCAAATCTTTTAAGGATTGTTTCATTTTACTGGAAAATAGTATACAAGGTCTTCTTAAAGTCAAGAAGTAAAACCAAGAGGTGTGAGAGAACACACAAGTTCAGAAGTTAAATTTAATCTCATGAATTTGATTTGTGTACTGCATGGATTTCTGAAAAGCAGGAATATGAGAAAAAAAGTGGTGAATAATGTCTGCTTAATAACCAGTGTAAATTAGATTGTACACAGGTCTGGAGGCATTACGTAGCTATTTAAAGGTGTTCATGGTTTTAAATCACCTGTCTGTGACTTAAAAAGGCAGCCCAAAGCTAAGCGTCTAAAGCAATATGTAGCCATGCAAATTGGTGCCTTTTCCAGCTTAAGGCATGTCAAAAAATATAAATACTAAGAACAGAAAGAGTTCAAAACAAAACCTTGCACTTTGCATGTTGCTCTTGTAGGGGAAACCATGGAAGGTACAAACAAGTAACCTCGGTTAACCAAGTTATCCCAAACTTGCTTGGGACTCCTGTGCGATGCGATGAGCTCAGCATGGGAATTGGAGGATGCTGGACTTTTATCAGTCTGCAGTACTCTACAGCTCTCTCCAATAAGCACTGCAGTTTTTGAGCTCTCCATACTGTTAACATCTAGGCAGAATAAATTAAAATATGTTTTCAATTTAAAAACCCAAACAAAGAAAGATGTTGCTTTTTCCTTTAATGCAGATTTAATGCAAATTAGTTTTGATATTACATGTGAACTATGACAGCTTGCACATACTTAGAGAAAATTACATTGGAGATATCCAAATCTTCAGTCAAAATTTCAGAAGGCATCAAACTGGTGAAGAGCCAAGCTTAGAACCTGAAATCAAAGCACATTAAGGTGATACAGTGTTTTCAGATAACAGCTTTCCTTTCCAACAGTTGTCTTTATTTTGGTTATTTCGTTTAGATCAGTGCTATAGCTACATCACATGACATCCAGGAAAAAAGGGCAAAGACGACCTGTTTTCATCTCCCAGTCTGTCAATGAAGAGAAGGTAATGGAATGTGAGATACACTACCTCCAAAATTCTGAAAGATGTGGCAACAGGGACTAAAGGCCTCAGTTCACTAAATAGCAGTAAAATCTATTTAATAAACAAAAATCATTAACTGTAAAACATGGTCTGATATACAGAAAAATGGATTTGTCCCATATATTTATTGTGCTTATGTCAATTATTTAGGTGTATTTTCAGGAATTTATTTATATCCATACTTTTTTGCTAGCTTTATGCTCTAAGTGTGTAACAACTTTTAACTATGCCAATCATTTTCAAATTACAAAAATAAATAAGACTTTTTTTTTTTCACTGAGTATGGACAGCTAAACATTCCAGATCACAATCTGAGGCAGATGAAACAATTTTTAACATCTGTTCCAGACTGCAATTAAACTATGCATCTTGATGAGAGAGAACAATTTTTACCAGTCTCTGGAGGCAAGAAGTACTTTTTCCAGGCTGGTCTACATCAGTACAAGAAAACTTCCTCTCAGACTTTCAGTTTTGTAGGCCTGCCATACAGAATCTGTGTTCCCTTCATTTTTTTATACGGCCAGTATTTTTGAAAGCCAGTTTGTTTCAAATGGTCTCTATGCCTCAGTTTTCTCTGTTTCTAAAAATATAATTCTCATTTTTCTCATCCCTCATTTACAAAATCTGACTCACCATTTTGCATTCATTCATAACACAGCATGACAAAGAACTGCCAGCAGGAAACAAGGATTAAGGGCTTGACTTTTCTCAAGCTAGCTAAAAGTGAATATTTTATTCTTTCCCTCCAAAAAACCCCGAGTGTGTGCTACATATTTTCCAAGGACACCAAAATATTTCACTACATATTTTAGACAACTATAAATATATTTTATTTTCCAGAACCAGTGGATGTTTCTTCTGCTAAAACCATTCTGGGCTCTTGGTTAAGTCTATATTCAGATAGTCACACATTTGATTGCCTTTTTAAAAAAAGAACACTTATTACAGAGTATATGTTTGTCCAAGTTTCTATATTTAAGCGAGAATTGTGTTTGAGTACAAGAACCCATTCTAATGCAACTTAGTGATTTGTGTTTCAGGGGATATTTTAAAATGATTTTATACAATTGCATGAAGAGGCTGGGCTTTTACAAACCTTGGAGCTTAAAACAGCAAAAATAAATATGACTAGTGGAGACAGAAATAACCTTTCTCTGAAAATCTAGAGAACACCTAAAGTTTGAGTCATATAACACAGGGGTGCAGAGAAGAAACTTCAATTAAAGCTCCCTCTCTCCCACCCCCCAAGGGTGACACCACAGCTAATCCTGCATGTGATCTGGTATTAGTGGCAAAGAGAGCTACCCCAGGCAGACTGGTTAACTGGGAAAAGTCCATGTCACAGCAATAAACCCCAGGGGCTTTGCTGGAGGCTGGGGAGCATCACACAGAATCTTAGCCCAGTGAAACAGCTCAGTGAAATGATTGCTCAGACTCAATGCTCTCAAACATTTTGCCATTTCTGTGCAACAGGAACAAATGAGGCCAGATTTTGGATAATGTAAAGCCAGTAATAAAGGAACAAATCTTAACGGTTTTCTCACAAAAGCCCAATTTACCTGAGAGTTTTCTGTGAAAAAATAGTTATTTATTAATATTCTACAGCAGGGAGTTCGAGGTATTTGCCATCTTTGCAAACAGAACTCATTTATTTTTCTCAGCATGAAGAGAAATCTGAAGAAATTCTCCAGTGACTCCACTGGGCTTGGCTGGAAATACAGAATTAACTTTACCAAGTACATCTCTGGAATAGAACTAAAAGTGACCTTTGAAATTAAACTAGTGCCAAAAACCTAATTTCAGACAGCCTGTAAGTCTTTCCTTGCAAAGTCTAATAATTCTCCTGTCTCTTTTTAATGCAGCTTTCGTGTGTGGATTCAAACTGTCTCCTGAGCACAAGGAGCAAGGTTCAGTTTGTGGCCCCTGAATATTCACCTCTCTATATCCCAAACACCTGTGCAACTCAAATCTTCATCATTTCTCACAGGGATGTGAAAGAAAGGTGTCTTGGCAGAGTTTGTGGGACAAATGAGCACTTGAACACATTGCACCAATGCTGTTGAGATCTTGACTTCCCAAGTGCTGAGTTTACACAAACTGGTAACAGTGGCACTTTATCACTTGGCAGCATCTGCCCATTTAATGTTCCACAGTGCCATAAACGATGACACCTGCTACCAAAAATAACATTCAAACAACCAGCCATGAAGACAAAACATTTCTACAGCATGCTCCTAACAATCCAAATGTGTTTTTGAATATTTCCCAACCTTGAAACCAAATCTTGGTGTACAACCCTCTTCCTGTTTGGCGTTATCAGCCGGTGCCAAGCCAGAAGTCACTGCTGATCTACTGTGCTATTTGATTGGTGAAATGTGGTGATTCTGGGCAACCCTTTAGGATGAGCCTTTGCAGACTACCAGGGTTCTCAGAGAGCTTTAATATGTGAAATTACTTCATTTCCTGACCCAGACACCCAGGCTGCTGCTGCTGACCCAGACAACATGTTCCCTGGATATGCAGCTTCCCTGAGGTCCAAGACTGATAACAGAGAGACATCTCAGCAGCACAGCAAACCTGGATTTGCAGCTCAACAGCATTTTTTCTTCCTTTTCCAGCCTCAGCTGGCTCAGACTCCCATGTCCAACCCACAGCATCAGGAAGCCAGTAGGCTTGAAAACAGACTCTGAATAGGAACCTTGGATTTTTTTCCTCTTTTCCTAGCTCTCACAGATGGACACACTCCATTTGGTTGCCCAACAGAGCTTCTTAATCCAGGAAGCATTAAGGCATTCCTTCTTCACCTTCAAGATGTAAAGCTTGTCCTAATTTGTTTGGTGTAGTTTTATTTTTTTATTTGCTTTATGAGCTAACGAATTCTCCATGTGGGCTTTACAGCATCTCATTATTAGCGGTACCTAGAAGTAATACATCCATAAACACAATTTTTATATATTATCATCAAACCAAAGGTAGCTTAGTAATAAGTCTTACAAAACCCCAAAAAAAGATAGATGTGTTACATTGTTAATGAGAAAGATAATCACGTTTCCTCTTCCAATTTTCCTCTTTTTGCAGGATTAATGTATTAGAATGAACTAAGTGAAACACCCCTCTAGATAGCTAGTAGGTTGTGAGGCAACAAAAAAGTATTATGAAAACATTAGCTTAAGCAAGTACTATTTAGAACACAGATGAAAAGATGTGTTAATTTCCTATACCCAGGAATAACATTGTTGGTACTAATTTTTGGACAAAAAAATAGAAACCTGTGGCTTTTCAGGATAGAAGGTAAAAGGGACTCTTCCAAATACAATATTCATTTCAGTTCTAGCCATACCAAATAATAGTTAGTGATTTATTGTCAGTTTGATTTATGGCATTAGCAAAGTCCTGCCAAATAACCAGTTCCTAGAACTGCAGTTTCCATTCATCTCCTCCACAGTTCACAGGAAAGTAAGCTCAAAAGATGTGATATGGTGCCTAAAGGGACTTGGTGTAAGAGAAACCAGGAGATAGCAGAGAGCAATCTGCTAGGGAAGAAAAAATGTAGGTTGGCAGGAAATGCCCGGAAAATGTGAAGCAAAGGAAGACTGAATCAGACTGGAAGCCAAGGCTGTTATTTATGAAATCAAGCCTAAATTACGGCATAATGTTGTGTCTTCCAAGCCAAAGGAACAGCACACGCAAGGAAACTTGCTCAGAATAACCTTGCTGCTCTGTTAGTGACTTCCTTTCCTGAATCACCTAGTATCCTGAGCTACTGGGTAACCTGAGGTATTAAACACACACCCATGCGTTGTAATTTAGAGCTACAGTTACATTCCTTTGAAGATTTATGGCTGTTTTGTGGGAGAAGGATCTGCAATTAAAATCTATGTCAACAAGCAGAAGTCAAATGCAAGGGCAAGGTCACACAGATAGAGGAAAACATCTGCTCTATACACTTGGAAGAACATAATGACACAATGTCTTGGAGAGACAAGTGTTTCACTTTAATTTTAGGAAATCAAAAAAGTAACGATGACTGAAAATATGCAGCATGATTTATAATACCAAGGCAGGAAAGAAGAAATTGTTTTTAAGGCAGTATTAGGACAATATTTTTTCTGAAGCCCATAGTTCACTCTTACAAACCTGCTGTTTTGGGAATGTATTTAAAAGTAAATAAATGTTTCTGTGGTGCTCAGAATCTGAGCAGATAAAAGCTGATAAACCAGGATTGTATTGTGAGTATTTAAATCTTGATAAATCTTACAATCAAGATGCTGGGGGTAGTAATTATAAGTAAATGGGGGGTCCTAATTATAAGTAATTTTAGCTCACCTTCATGCAGCAGCCAGGAATAAGCTGCTGGCAAATCTGGTTTCTACTTGCACAGGCACATTTTTGTTGTTGTGCCACTTGAACTCAGCAGTGGGGTTATGAGGACACTTGGCAGTTGTAAAGGACATGTTCGTGCAAGAGTGAGGAAAGGTGGCAGAAGTCACTCAGCAGAAGTGACAGTGGCAGCAGATTGGGAACCCAGTTAGCATCGGTCCAGAGGAGAGCCATGGAGATAAAGTGGGCACTAGAACAGCTCTCCTGGGAGGACAGGCTAAGAGTGCTGGGACTGCTCAGCCTGGAGAAGAGGAAGTGCTGGAGAGATTTTGTAGCAGCCTTCCAGTACTTAAACAAAGGAGGGAAGAGGGGCTTTTTACAAAGACAGATAGCACTAGGACAAAGCAGAAACTTTTAAACTCAAATAGGGTAGATTTAGACAGATATTAGGAATAATTTTTTCTGTGAGGGTGGTGAGGCACTGGAACAGGTTGCCCAGAGAAGCTGTAGGTACCACATCCCTGGAAGCATTCAAGGGCCTCTGAGTAACCTGGTCTAGAGAAAGTGTGTGTCTCCCTGTCCGTGGCAGTGGAGTTGGAACTAGATGATCTTTAAGGTCCCTTCCAATCCAAGCTATTCCATGGTTTTATGAACCCAAAATCAGGTAAAAACCCAGATGCACCTCTTTCTGAAAAGCTAATAACCCAGTGCTCAGCCGGAGTTGAAAAAACAGAGCTTCCCTGATAGATAAGGTAAACTGGCAAAGGATCTGACAGAAAGTGCAGCACCATCATCTGCCTTTCCTTGAACTAAATTTACAAATGGCTTTCCCATTCTGTCACTGTACATGTAATTTACAACTCCAACGGCTTTGTCCCTCTTACCCTACTTGTTTTCTTGGTTTTGCCTTTGGGGTTTTTTTCTGCTGGTAAAGAATGAGTTGTCCATTTCCTCTTTCAGTTTTTGTTCCCTCATGCCCTTCTTGCAATATAATTTAGCTACGATTTATTTTGCAATCCTGTTCCAAACAGGTGTCTGTTTTCTGGCTGCCCCTGCAAACTCAGTTCCAGAGACCAGATGGTAGTAGTTAGCTGCCTTCTGCACCTGCATGGATGAGAGCAGATCTGAAGAACCTCTGCTGTATGTTGAGTAGCTCTGAGCAATATTTAGATGACCCTGTGGTTAGCAGTAAGTAGCCAACTGTATCTGGCTTGGCACTGACATTGTGGTGATCATTAGCAGAGCTGCACTTAAGACAGAAAATGGGCTTGGGGAAGTAAGATAAAGGCAGGACAATTTGGCACATCATCAGCCAAAAAGGCGCCTTAGGAACACCAGCATGAATGAACAATATCTGCCCACATCTTTTCTGTCATGTTACAGGATCTCTTGATACAATCACACAAATAAACTCATTTACTCTCTTTCAGACCAAGTCCAGCTGTCAGGATGCAGTTAAGAGTTTGGGGACTTCTTAATTTGGTACAGTAACACAGTGTTAGTTTTCCAAACACACAACAGCTTTGGTTGGTTACTGGACCAATCTAATATGTAACAGTCTGACGAAGGAAAAAGGTGTGGGAGAGAGATTTGAAGCCTGAGTTTTTTGAAGGAGATAATCAGCCTGAGAACTAGTGAGCTAAAAAAAGAGGGAGGGAGAGAAAAGAGAAAGAGGGGTGAGGATTAAAAAGGGAACTAAGGAACACTCTGCAAACCCCTACAGCATAAATGTGGGAGACAATTACTGAAAGAAACAGGTTAGAGATTGGATTGGGATTTGAGCCACCTGAAAAAACCCGAAAAAACCCCAAATCAGTGAAGAGTAAGAAAAATCTGGAAATAATAATTAGAAATTTCAGTCCAGAGAAAACCTGTATACCGGACAAAAGTTTCATTTATTCAAAAGCTGTTTCTAGACATGGTTTGAGACACAAACTGAAGCAAGATGTGTGTCTCTGATTGGTGCAGATCAACCAGCAGTCCTAGGCATCAGGTGAGGCATTCAGCTGCACAACAGAAGAGTCAGGCTCAAGGAGCTGGGAAAGTCCCATCTCTAAACCAGATTATCAGGGCTCACAGGAAAAGCCTCCTACCTCCACAGGCACTCATTTCCCCACAGAAGCCTTTGCCAGCTCTTCTGTGCTGAACATGGGGTCTGTGAGCACATTCAGGGGGTAATTTGGTGGGATTTCTGCTCCTGAGTGTTTTTCACCACATTGTAGAGCTTGCTGAGAGCTAGCAGCAGTGTTGGGTACCTCACTGGGTTCTCAAAGTCAATGATTAGAGGCTTCAGGTACTTTTCCTGGAGGAATAATAAGACATCAGCATGTCAGCCACTCTCTGCACAGCATGAAGGACACCTCTTCTCTGGCACATATTTTTTGTAATTAAAAAGAAGAATGCAAAATTAAAAAAAAAAACCAAACCAAACTGTCAAGTAAATAGAAATATATGATCATTCTAAGACACTACAAAACACCATAAGCTATACACTGGCAAAAGTATGCACAGATTCATTAATTCAGGGTTGAACTTTATATTTCAAAGGGCAATTCCATAAAAGCAGGTACTTTCACTTGACTGCTACACTTTAGAAATTCACTGAGAAAGTAATCATTCTTTAGATTCGAGACTCATAATATTCAGTGGGAGAAAATAAATCTCTCTAAGAGTAATGTTAGCAGAGAGGAATTATAACTCTTTAGAGGTATTACTGATTTCAATATTAATAACACTATTCTGCAAATCTATTTTTCCTAATAATTTTCTGAATCTGTGATGGAAATTTTAAGTCATGTATATCTTTTCAGACCCCATAGTTTTCTAATTCCAGGGAGAGAAGAATTTAATAACATTTCTTCAAATCCTTGTTAAGAATCACCTCACGTACAGAAAAAATAAGTGCCTTGTAAAGACTGATAGGCTTAAGTAGTTTTTCCTCTATTAGAGCTGAATAATATTTAAGACTTTCTTATCTTGAAATTACTCTATATCATAGAAAATCTGAAAACATATCACTGTAATTCTATTTTGGTGGAAACAAGCAATTTTACTCAGAATTTTCTCACACACTTTAAAACCTGTGCATTTTTCCACTTCTGTTGTACGCAAAATTAAAATGCTCATTTTTAACCTGTCATTCACTTTTTTGGCACATCTGCATTATAAGACTCCTGCTTTGGGGGGTTTAAATGCTATTTTCAGACACTGCCCAAGAGTGATTTGATCCTCATGGAATTTATGAAAAATGCTATTGGAAAAGGCAGGATACTAATACATTATAAGAATCTGTATAGACTGGAAATAGAAATGGCAAATATGTTAGGTCCCAGACTCTTGGGAAAGGACCAAAGGCAAAACGATTTATTCCTTTTAATTATTAAGAAACTACTTGAAATATTTTTTTCTCCTTTGCCTTGTGCTGCCAAGAAGACTCATGATGTTATACAGTATGCCAAATCTGAGGATTCTTGTTTTCATGGGAAATACACAACTATGAGCAAGACCCCACATTTGGTCATGGTTTAAACCAAAGGACTATTTTGCCAAATGCCTCTTGGAAATTGTCAGCTGAAACTTTTGGAAGGACTATGAGGGTAAGTGAAATGTCCTGTCATGCATCTTCAGTATATGCATTCAACAGGAATCTGAGAATATCTCCTTAAGAGCCACCCCTATTAATATGACTAATTTCATGAACCTTTGAATAAACTGGTATCTAGTGGAGAGTAGCTTTTTATCATGCATTGTGGGAAATATTAATAATATCATGCAAGATAATACTTGTATATCTGAAATAACTCCACTTATCTCTACCTCTGTATTGATATGCCTTCCCTGAGTGTGACTCTGGCATATAATATTCAAATGTAATTTTTGGCTTTGCAGCATTAATTTCAATTTTGGATTAACGGGCAATATAAAGGTGTGTGTGACTGTCCTTCTTTTACAGAGCTACTCATGTAAGAGAAGAACAGATCATCAATAATTGTCACAAGAGGTTCAGGGTAGAGGGTAATAAGGTTGTAGCTCAGTTTGGAAGAGTCCTTACCTTTCAGACAGCAGTTCTTCCAAGGACTGTTTTCTTCCTCTCCCTCAGCATTATTCACTCTTTTTTCCCCTCTTCCACATCATACTCATGAAAATCCATATACCAAGGATTCAGCATGTACAAGAAAGGCATCAGGCATCAGAAGGATGAAGCAGAAGGAGCTATTTATTCCTCCTATTTCAAAGTGCAGAAGGGAGGTTGGACCACAAGCCAGAGACATATCTGCCAGAGTTATCTTAGGTCCATACTTTAAGGAGCCAAGGGACATCAGACTCACTGGCACATGTCCCTACCCCTTCCATCCCCACAGTCTTCTCCTGGCCATGGGACACTTCCTCACCTGCTCCAGGTGGAAACTTACTAGCCATCATTTTTTTCTCTCCACTACTACAGCCCCTTCCTCAGCCAATGGGCTCCTGAATCCCAGCTACCCTTACTCCTCACCACCATGTTTCAGCTTTGAGGGAAACCAAACCATTCCTCTTAAAAACAAGGCATTAGAGGTGAGGAAGAAGACCTAAAGTGCTATAAAGTGTTTGGACACAACACAGACCAGAAGGCGCTTTTCCCATGGTGCTTTCAGGCCAGAGATTACTTTTGGCTGAAGCAATGTCGAATGGGATCAATTCAGCTCACATCAGCAGACCTGTTCCAGGTTGACACTGGTAGGACCAGAAGAAAAATACAGGGCTATAATATTTATTTTTCTGGCTGAAATTATTAATTATTCCAAAACAGGTCTATCAGAGGTAGAGAATTTCCTTCAATTAATTCAAATTAACATTTTGTTTATAGCACAGAGTAAGCCTTTTCCTTTTCAGAGTTCAAAGCAAACCCTGGGGGTTCTAAATATGCCTCCTGGTGATTTAGTTAAAAGACAAATATTCATTCAAAAAAAAAAGAAAAGGAAAAGTACAGAAAGAAGCAAAAGCTACAATTTAAAAAGGGGTAGCTATGAGGAAACAGAATTCACTGTAAAAGAAGTGAAAGCAGAAGTGACTAACAAAATTGTATAAATTAAGGCAAAGAAGAAATAAAAGAAAACAGGTTCTGAACATGAAGAGATGTAAAAGAGTAAACAATGCATAGGGAATACATTGTTTTGAACACACAGGTGACATGACCAAGTAAAGGACAGATCCACCAGGGCTCGTGGATAGCTTTGTAGGGTGGAGGAGCAGAGCTATGATTCCCCAAATCGTTGCTGTTCCCCACAATACAGGACTTCAGCATACAACAAGTCCCACCCTATGTTGGGGTAAAATGCTAACCAAAGCAAGGTTCATTACCAGTGTGAGGATCCCAGCTGATGAGCATTTGGAAGCTTGTGCCAGACCCTGATGGGGGAGCAGGTAAGCAGGCAAGTCTGATGCATGCTTGTGCATGAAAGCTAAACGTATTTCTGGTCTCTACCACACTATGATAGCAGCAGAAGTGGAGTACAAAGTGCAGTAGAAGTGGATGTAGATGGCCAAAGACAGGAGACAGGATGGAATCTTATCTGTGTGAAAGTTACAGTGTATGTCCTGATTCCCAAGTCTGTCCCTCGGGCACTGCACTTGGCAGTGATTAATCAAAGACCACCACAAGGCTTCACAACCTACTTCCTGAGCTCCATATGCTTTTGAGGAAGCAGGAATGATGAGCAGCACCAGCCTCACACTGGTGTGAGAATCCCTCTGCTTCTGCCCCTTCTCCCTGGAGAGCTCCAGGTGCTCCATCATGATGCATTTTCCTGCTGTCAGAGCTCCACCACTGCAGCAATGCTGCTGCTGAGCGAGCCAGCCAGCCTTCAGTTCTCTCTGACATGTAATTAGAATTGTCTGTACTTTCAAATGACTACAGAAAATTGTGGTTTTGCTGACAATACAGGTGTGAAGTAGGTGTTCTTCTAGTTCACGTTCTTTTAACTGCTTAGTGTAAAGATTTTCATCTCTTTGAAACCACATCTGAAGTTCTATTATTTCATATTGACCACTGAGTGTTCACAAAAAGCTGTTCCATTTCACAGCTTCCTGATGATACAACTCTCTGATCTTCTGTGTCTCCTTTTTTTTCAGTCTCCAAAGCCTAAACAATTTTTTTCAACATTAACATACAAAAATGATACTGGCCCAAAATGGAAAATTCTTAAGCACCAGTGGTAATAATATCTATACACTCAGTCTTAGTTCCAGAGACTATGACAGAAACATATTTTGTCTTTCTGCATGGTATTTGCTACCAGTTGAATTAAATAATGAATTGCAATTTAAAAAAAATTGCAAATGGAAGAGAATGGATTTATAATCAATATTAAATTTCAATGGTGAACCTGAAGTTTAAGTCCCTGCCATTGGATTAATATATTAATACAATCACTGATTTGTAAGGATGGGGGATTTCCATCCATCATAATTTCTCTGGATGTCATTCACCAGATCCAGTGCATGACTTTGAACTCTGCTGGGCATGCTCTCTTTTAAGATTAGCTACAATAAATACAGTGTGAGTAAAACAAATGGGTCCTATGGATTTAGAAAACTGAAATATTTCTGTTCCTGTCCAGTGACTATGCAGTCTGTAACCAGGTTTGGATTAGGTCATCAAGCAAGTTGATATTCTCATTGTTTCTCACTGTAAGAAAGGTTTCTTCTAAAAATGCAATAAAAAGTATTAACAGGAAGAACCCGCCTAGCTGAATATTCCTTTCTCTAAAACATTATTCTACAAGGACACTTCCACATAACTTTCATTGACATCAAGGGAAGGTAAGCACATATGAAGACATACAACTATGCAGTCTGAAGAGCTGTAACATGCAAATACACTTACACAAGGATATACACTCTTCACACCTCCGCCCAGGAAGGGGAAATTTAGCAGAACAAGGACATTAAAAGTCATAACTTATCTTGTCAGGAACTCCAGATGATATTTAATTCTCCATCTCTTGGAGGAGAGGATTAGGAAACAGTTTTCTAACTTGGGTGGGGAGAAACTGTTGGATTGCAATAAAGATTCTGGGCTGATGAAACAGCTCAGCATTTCTGAGTTCCTGTCTTGCTGGTTATGATGTGGTTCTGCTCATGAGTATCCCAGCTGAAGCTCAGGAAGGCAGCAGTAAGTTTCAAAGCCTTAGGGCCATTGCCAAGGAAGTGGAGTGTTCTTAGACAGAAAAAGAGAGAATGTAGCTGTCTCTAGTGTTCATATCTTCAGTCTTACTTCTGTGACTGCAGGAGCTGGTGGTATGGCTGTACCTGAGAAAGTCAGAGGCTGGGGCCCACTTTGAAGAGATTGGTTTGGGATTTATACAAATGTAAGGCTCAGATGTATCTGATAAAAATTAGTCCCTGAACAGCCTAAACCTCAGTTTCCAAAAAATAAAACTTTTTTTTCAATTTGGTCTTCACATAAAATGTCACTTTTTCATCCAATAAACAAAATCTTAAAACCTGAATATTTGAATAGAAAATAAAATTTAATTCAAGAAAATGGCAGTTTCGGTGATTCAAGCTTTCATTTGCCTAGATGAGACCAAATCTTCAGTTGAAATATGTTTCTCAGACATCCTGTGAGATTCTCTTGAAACACATGCGCCTTTTCCATCTAAACAAGACACTGCTGCATCAAACAATTTTTTTTCTAAAATCTTGACCTACGGAAAGAAGAGTAAGCTTTTAGGTATCTGAAACACAGCTCTGATAAGCCCCATCCAAATCTTTCATCTTTCCACCAGAAGGCTGGATGAGCAGCTACACAGCACCTTGGAATGGTTCAAAGGCTTCTGCTAACTGGTAATATAAAGATCAGAGCCAGTTTGCCTACAATCATATTCAAAAGAGAAGATACACATCAAATCCAGACAGATGGAAAAAAATCTCTAGGCTGTATAAGTGGAAGCTACAGTGCCTGAAGCAACTTCTCATATCTTTCACCTCTACAAAATTTTCTTGTCTTCAAAACTCTCATATGCTGCAGCCCCATGGAAACATTTATTTTCAAATACATATTTATATATCTACCCTGCCAAGGGTAATGTTAAGACTCCAAAAGGAATGGATAATCATGCAAGTTTGAATTCACTGCCAGTCTGTTGCCAGCATGAGGAAGCAACTTTTTCTTTTTTTGCCATTGATTTTTGTGCTGGTTTTGCCTGGGGAAGAGTTCACTTTCTTCACAGAAAGGGGCTGTATGGGACTTTCTTATGGGTTTGTGCTGATGTAATAGAGGGATTTGTTATTGCTGAGCAGGACTTGCACAGAGCCAAGGTCTTTCCAGGTCCTCACCCCAGCCCAGCAGCGAGGGGCTGAGGCTGCACAAGGACTTGGGAGAGGACGCAGCTGGGACAGGTGATCCCACCTGACCGGAGGGATATCCCTCACCATCATGCTCAGCATAAAGAGCTGGGCAAATAACAATGAAGGGGAGTCGGTCAGAGTGTTGGCATTTCTCTTCCCAAGTCACCTGTAGATGTGATGAAGCCCAGGTTTCCTGGGGAGTGCTGAACACCTGCCTACCCATGCACATGACATGTGGGGATACTGCTGGGTTTTGCTCATCTGTGATGGCCATACAAAGTAGTCAAACTGCCTGACTCCTCTCAAAATTATTCACTCTATTTAACTAAATTGGAAAGAAATTGTGTGGCAGTACATGCATAATAGATATTTGTGCATTCGAGAAAATCATTCATATACATTACCTAAAAGGGAAACACACATCAGCCCAGAAAGGCTAACAATGATTAATCATATTCTCATTTCCACCTATCTTCCAAGTTAATATGGTGGCAACATTGCTATTATCTGAAACTGAGCTAAGTCCACAGAACTGCCTGCTCTGATTATTGATGGGCTGTGGCTTGATAAATATTTTAACTCTTGAAAAAGCCCAGTGTACCCTGAATTTTAATAACACTCAACCTTTCTCAAATCTTGGTAAAAAAAAATCCTCATACAGTCAAGAAACTGCAGCTCATGAGACTATACACAAAGTCTGATTCACTGGTCAGACACAGCCAAAGCAGTGCAGGGCAGAAATCTGCTTGGTAGAAATGTCACTGCTCTCCTCCAAAGATAATGTAATTGACTGCACCTTGAAGAGGACTGCTTTGATCACTATGTGAAAATGTTTGTCTAAGTGCTCTGAAAACATTTTAATGCTTTCCACTACTTTCCCATCACCTGGAAGGACAGAGAATGAAACATTCTCCCACTTCACTGGCAGCTATAATTATACCCCAGCACAGTGAGGCAAGTTTCCTTGGTCTGAATAGCTGTAACTCTGCCTTGCTGTTTGAACATCCTTGTGGATATCCTGGTAGCTTTCTGCAGATTTCCAGCCAAGGATCATCATATTCCCAGCACCAGCCCTGACCTCACAGATCACTCAGTAGCCTAAGGAACTCCCTTGCTGGAGCTCCACTTCCAGTCATCTCTGCAGAGTGGTATGGCTGAGAAAGAAAACAAACTGGGCAGTTCTGGGGAAGTTTGGAAACATGTTTATGCCTAGTTTTAGCAGATACTGCTGACCAAGTCTCCTTTCAGACTCCCACAGCTCTTGAGTAACACGTTTTGTGCTGACCACATAACATGCTGCAGGCGCCTTCTCCCCCAACGAGTTTCCCCATGAAATGCTTTGCAAATCTCAGAATTCCCTTCTTTACTTCCTGTCTCTGCAAGAAATGTCAGAGGCCACATAAATAACTTGCCATGGGTCAGGGACCATGACTTTACGCAGTGATGGCATAGGCAGTCTGCATACCTAAATAAAAAATAACAGCAGCCTATGTATGTGCCCAAGATGCATCAGACCACAGCAGATTTCCAGAAGAGGGACTTGCCCTGAGGCAATGCAGGTTACTTCTGGAGCTCAAAGTATTGTGGGAAAGTATTATGTCCTTCCCACGGTTTTTCATTTGGTCTGAAGTCTTTCTAAAGGATGGGATGTCGAACAAGACTGGCCTGATGCAACTCTTCATCCACCACTGTTCTGCAGGCTGGGGACTCTTGATCTTGGGGACTCTGGTTCTCCTATAGGAAAGGACTAGATGATCAATGTAGGTCCCTTCCAACTGAAATAGTTCTATTCTATTCTCTTCTATTCCAAAAAGGTGCCTAGGCTGTAAAGTGCTTTTCTGTGATTCCCCCGATCACAGGGGATCCTCCAAACTCTGTTACCACATAGCAGAGCACTATTCATACCTCTTCTTTCTCCTGGACAGGGAACTCATTCTCCAATTTCGTGTGTTTCAGGCCAAAATCCCACAATTTCAGAAATCAGAAATTAAGCTCCATCAAAAATGAAAATGTGGAGTGTATTGGTTTGAAAACAAACCAGTGGGAGAATCACAAGTCAAGATTGAAATTAAAAATAAGTGAAATAATACAAGGAAAAGCACTGACAAAGTCAGATACAACCTAACACCCTGTTAGGGTGGTAGTAGCAGTCCAACTGAAGTAGTCCAGTTGAAGCGGTGATCCTGTGAAGGTCTAGTCTCCAGCTGAAGATCCAGTGGTAGCTCTCATCCTCTGGGAACCCAGTAGACAGGGCTAGCTCAGGCAGTTCCAAGGCCAGGTTATATCCAGGTGGGAACACCTGGTTCCTCCCTCCTGGGCAGAGCATCCCACAATGGGATGAGATAAGTCCATGAGTCACACGGTGGGTCCCTGATGGCCCATTGCCTGTCATCCGGGGTGGGTCATTAGCAGGTGATAGCAGCTAACAGCCCACAGCTGGTGGTAATAGAATACTTAACTACATCTATATTGCAACCTAGGACATGGAGATGCAATGATCCTACCCCCAAGATCAGATGGCAGCTTCAAACATCCATTCAGGGCACATCGGTTTTGCAATATCAACTAGAACTCATAAGAAACGTTCCAAATTGTCATAACTCCCTCTCTCTCTCTTTTTTTTTTTGGCCCAAGGGAGTTTAAGAGTTACACCCCACTAAAAAGCTTAGCTTGTAATACTTCAAAGCATTTTATCTTCCCCACTTTACAGGAACAAATTGAGTATGCCACATTTCCCAGCAATATAAACTAACTCCATCTAGCAAAATGAAGAATGTCTTTAGTAAAAATAGGAATTTCCCTTTGCTCTTCATTAATTATCTGAATCCTAACCAAAGAATCCAGTGGTTTGTGTAAAATGGGGCAATGATTGTGATTTGAACTCTATTTCCACACAGCTGGAGAATATCTTCTCTTTTCCTCATCCAAAAATAAAAAGAAAAGAAAAAATCAGAAATGCCATCTCTGTTCTCCTGCCATCCTGTCCTCCTATTTCATCAATCATTCCCATATGTGATAATGCTAGCTGACTTCTTCATCAGGGTTCAAACAACACAGCTTCGGCTAATTTCATTATTCACAATGCACTTATAAAGTCCACTTTATTCAGATGACAGGATGTGGCTGTTACAAAGTATTTATTTAGCCTTCTAACATCTATAGTGCCATAATGGCATAGGACCAGCATGGATAAGTCTATGTGACCTCAGTTCCTGGCACAAGAGTAAAAACTGTCAGGGTACAGAAAAAACTGTTGCCAGAGTGTGTTGCTCTTCAATAAAGAAACCTAGTCAGCAGGTTTTTTGTAGACGTGTCTCTGAAGACAAAATATGTTTCTGAAAATGACTGGAGAGAAGAGGTAATAACATTTTTTCTATAACTTTTGGTTCTACCACTAAGAAGGCATTTTGTCCCTGGCTTTTCATTTGTGCTCAGCATTGTGGTTTAGATTGATTGAAAAATAGCATGTACCTGCATGGGCTACTGTGGTACATAACAGGGACAGCATTCTAGATCCCCTTGTATTCCCCTTTTCCCAAAAGCACAGTGTCCAGGGGAGGATACAGTCTAGCTTGCTTGATCCGCCAAGAATGGAATGACAGGAAGGATCTGAGCTACCATTCCTATGCCAAAACTCCGGTGCAAGTATTTAAAAAATGGTCCAAACACAATGCAAATAATTAAGTACAATTTTTAAATGTTTCGTTGAGATCTATACCCTTTTAGGATTTTTTTCCTTCCAGAATTTGTTACTCCACTAATGCTTTTAGAGATATATTTTGCATATTTTAAAATTTAGGGTTACATAGGTATGTTAAAGTATGAGGACTTTTTAGTTTTTTTATGTAAAAATCCGGTTTGCAGATCTGTTGGAAAACCTCAGCTTCTTTCCTCATAGTCACTAAAGAGGATTGTGTTTTTCTTAGGTGATAAATTGTATTCCTTCAGCAGCAGTTGAAATTGGGAGGTCATCTAAGTCAGTTAAAGATATCCTCCTAAGGTAACTTTTCTGTACTGAGTAGAACTGAATAGAATTTTAATGTTGAGTGTAATGTAAAATGAAAAAGAATAAATTCTGATTACTTTTTTTCTGCCCCAAATATGCATACGATAGTGGCACATTTCTCCCAGTCTAGTTCTTTTCCAAAAATAAACAAACAGTTTCACACAGAATCTGCTTTGAATTTCAAAGGTGGTGATGGAAAAGAGAGGAGAGGACTAGATACCATATGGTTTTGCATAAGATTGGTTGAACACTCTCTAAGAAAAATAAAACTATGACATTAAGGATTTCTGCCCTTGAAAGAGGTACACATTTCCAGCTATTTTTGAATTTTGCTTGTGTCCCAGACAGCCTGAAGCCTTGATATGTTGATTTTACCCGACAAAGGGTTTTTTAAAAGCATTTTAGTAAAGCCATTAGTGTCCTGGTTGACAAATAAAGCTATAGGAACAAAATCATAGACTGAGATAAAGCAAGAGTTTTGTACCTGAGCAAATATTTCCACACAGCCAAATCATTTAACCCACCAGAATTCAAATTTCCCCTGTCTCCAGAGAAGCTAATGCTGTGGCTAATTCAAAATAATTTTCACTAACCACATGAACACTTTGATTTGGCTTCAGAATAACTTGAGAGAGTTATGTGTGAGTGTCCAAAAGGTATTCTTTATTACCATAAACCCATATTCACACGAGGCAATTGCCTTGACTTGGACTGGATACAGCCATCATATAAGGTATTAGGAAACAGAGCTGAAACTAATGATGTTAATATGAACTGCAACAACAAACCTGACATTCAACAGACATCATGCCATTTAAACTTATTTTCTTTCCTGCAAGATAACAGAGCCACAAGGGAAAGCAAGATTTTTTCACTGAGGTGACATAAGTGGGATGTGGGAGTTCAGATTTCAGACTTCTCATCATAACTTCCCTAGATTTATTTACATCATGGGAAAATTCAGGACCACTGAAGGTCACCTAGTTCAATTTCCTCCTCAAGTAGTGTCAGTTATGAATTAAATCAGGCCAGGTCACTCATGGGTTTATCATGTTCAACATTGTTCTACATTGATTAAGCACAGTATAAGCTTAAAGAAGAGAAAATTAATCTAATTGAAAAATCAGATTCTAACAAACTAAAAGAACCTCAAACCCAGCAAATCATGCCAAAAATTTTAAATCATCAATTTATTTTAAAAGAGATGTTCTTTAATGGCTGCTGCCTCTGAAATAATGTTGTGGTGATGCCAATTGCCATTACTTTACTGGCAGTGATAGTAGGTCCTTTGCTGTCTGGGGCCTGAGGTGAAGATTTAAGCTCCTTTTTTTCTATGCTGTCCAGGATCAACCATAGATAAGATGCAGCTGAGTGGTGTTTCTTGGGAACACAGATTGAATGATGCTTATGGAACGAGAATGAAAGGAGAAAATTGCATCAGAAATGCAGCACTTTGAAAACTTCTAGCAGCATTAATTCAGTGTATATCAGTCCTGATGCTATTCAAATCCATGCTGACTAGGAATGCACCAGATGCAAAACACAGAATCCCTACCATGCTCTTTTTGTAGAGCATGGGGGTCTGAACTATGAAGCTGAGCTGATTTGGGACTTGAGGGGTTTCTAGGAGGTGCTCCCTCTACTGCTGACTGGGACTGGCCAATCAAAGTCAACAACAACATAAATGTTTAACTTCTGGCACTGTGTTCTGAGAAGTTACCAGGCTTAGTTATGGGATAACAGAAACCTCATTCAAAACCTGAATTTCCAGTTTCAGCTCTCATTTGTCCTCAGCTTAAAGCCAAATGCCTGTCCAACTCTAACCTAGCTGAAAATTTTAGCTCCCTTCCAAACCTTTCAGTATTCTATCCTCTCCTGAAACACAAGTTCTAGTTTCCTCAACTTGTAGCAGTGATGTTGGTTAAAATGTGTGTTAGGTATTTGCCATTCAATCCTTCAGGGTAAGCAGATCCTACAGCATTCGCCCTGAGTTTTATGAACACAACCTTCCTTTGTCTGCCCTTAATGCAGTCCTGCAGCTTTTTGCAGCTCCAACAAGGACACAGCATGTGCCAGCTAATGGTTTCCCCTTTCCCACTGCATGTGGGAAATATGTAAGTCTCCTTACTGAAAGTGTTGTGTTCTGTACTGTCACAGGGGATAGAAGTAAGTCTCACTTCAGCATGAAACATTTCTTTTGGACATAATAAGGCATCTAAAAGTCAGGCTTTCAGAGTGGGGCAAAAAGCATCTTTATGCTCACCAATGTTCTCTCACAAGCTACAGATGCACAGTTAGTCCTGACTGTCCACACACCAGGCATTAAAATGCTATCCTGTGTGCAGGTGCTTGCCTTGGGGAAACACTGCATCACCCAGCCTGGATTCTGCTGGTGAGTCTGACCAGTGAGAACCACCCACACTGTCACTGAGCCAACGAATAAAACCCCATGCTGTCTCTCTTTGCCTTTTCCACCTGAGCAGGGACACCCAGACGTGGGAGTCTCAGCAGAAGGTCTCAGCAGAGATGATAACATTAGCAGAGAGTGGTTCTCAAGCCATCCAGCCATGCACTTTCTGAAGCATCAAGCATTTCTATGGTGAGAGGTGAGAAGAACAAGTTACATGCTTCTCTCTGCTGCACATTGGTATAATAAAGGAAGGGATTTTTCTGTTAGCTCTCACTTCACTTTCTTGACAGGCTGCAGCTGTGGTAATGAGTTGATTTCAAGGTGAAGGAGGTGTCTAAGAGCTTTTGAAAGCCTCAGTGAGCCCTTATCTGCCTACCCTTAAAAGTGTGGCCCAAGGTCACGGGGCCACCAAGCTGGCAGACTTCCTCTGGGGGTCACCTCTGAACCACAGTCATCAGGCGCCTTTTCTGGGGAGGTATGTTGGTGAGTGTTATGCACTGTTAGGCTGAAACCATGGTGATCCTGGAAAAAGCTCTGTCCTACAGCAACTGCCAGCTCCTCAATTCACTTTCTGCTAGAAAACATGTATTCTTCTAGCTGGGGAAAATAGTTATAAAGTAGCGTGGTCATAGAAATGAGTAATAAGTTGTGTGCATTTGTCAAAAAGCAGAGCTTTCAGTTTCCTTGGAAACTGAACATTTTGTGGGTTTATGGTGTTGTACTCAGCAGAGACTGGCTGAGTCCTGTGAGAGTATAAACATGGCCTCAAAGGCCAGGCTCTCTTGGCTGAAGGTTTCACTGTCTATTACATGTTTGGTAAAATACAGTTCAAAGGACTTCTCTGACTAGGCAACTCAAAAACCACAATGATGGGAAATTTTTTTTTTCAGCAAAAATAAGTGCAGTTAAAGGAAGAGAACATTATTTGAAATCTTCTCTGCTTAGTCACCTATGAACTTTGTATTTTATTTTATTGCAGAATGAAACTGTGGTCAAAATGCAGGTTTGATAGTTCTGCAATCCTTCTCTAAGCAGCCAAAATACCAGCCAAACCCACTACTTTCATCTCTGTACAGAAACAAAAATCAAGACTTAGTAATTACAGCATAACCATACCATAAGTAAGATAAAAAGTTATTCTCATTAAAACAAGATTTAAGAAACTAGCAAATAGTAGAGTCCTCAAAGCTGGGGACAGGACCCCAAAGGCTCACAGAAATAACATCCTGCCACCCTTCATCTCCTCAGGGCCTCCAGACTCATAACATTTTTCCTTATAAATCCCCTTCACTTCCAGTTATCCAATAAGATGGATCTAGCCTGTGGATTAAGCATTGGTCAGAACTACTTCTCCCTCTAAGGCTGTAACACCTAAAAGCTGTCAGCAACACTTGTCACCAAATATTCACTCAGCTCAGAGCCAGAAATACCCTCAGTTTTAACAAGGGCCGGCAGCAGTTTGGGAACATTATCTGGGCACAAGAGCACTTTTCCCCAGCAGCTGTGCAGCCCATGGTGTCAAACAGTTTTTCCAGGCACCATGTTAAAGACTAAAAAATACAATTTTCTTTTTCCATTTGTCTTGGCCCATCACTCTCCTGTGTAGTGTTACAGCCCAATCTGCAGGAAGACTGTGAACTGGAGGTTTCAGTGAAATTCAGATTTTTAAGCCTGAGGAGCAAAGCCTATAGTTAAAGGATATGACAAGGGAATCATATCACAGAATCACAGAATATGTTGAGTTGGAAGGGACCCACAAGTATCACTGAATGCAACTCCACACCCTGCACAGCACCATCCCCAAGATTGCTGTTGAGTGTGCCCAAGAGTGTTGTACAAATACTCTCTTTTTGGACTCTATCAGGTTTGGTACTGTGAGCACTTCTCTGTGGAGCCTGTTCCTGTGCCCAACCACTCCCTGGGTGCAGAACCTTTTCCTAATAGCCAACATAAATCTCCAGACCATTGCCTCAGGTTCTGTCACTGGACACCCCAGACTCAACACAGAGGAAAAAGGCCAAAATGAAATTAATTTCTGTTCTACTTTTCACTAAGGTATGGATATCTCAATCCTTAGCCCATTATTTCTGGTTTTGGCAGTATGTCACTGCTCCATCAGGAGTAGATTAGATATGATGGCCACAATAGTCTTGGAGTAAAATGTTAGAGGAAAAATAATGAGAATTCTCTCAGACCCAATCCAAACATACATGACACCTTTTGCACTATATTTAGGAGAGAGAAGGATTCCAGCCTCCAGCTGCAAAGCTAGAGAACAGATGTTTCAGTTGCAGTGTGGACACAGGTGTGAGGACTTACAACTGGAAAACAATAAAGTTTGAAGGGACATTTGTCCAAGTAAATTGGGGATGTGGTGATTGGTAGACTACAGATTTCTGACATCTTGGAAAATTCTTGCAAATGACACTGTGTCTATCAGGGCTTTAAGATTATTGCTAGCTTATGCTAGCTCACCTAGAAGTACCACATGATTTAGCAAAAGCTGTTGCCAGGGGCAGTGCTCTGGGGTGATTGCACACTCTGCCTGCTCAGCCAGACCCATCAGGTTCATGCAGTCACAATTCCCCTCCTTCTGAACAGAAGTCACATTAGCAGTGTCATCAGGTGTCAGGATCTGTGTGAGAGAGGTCTTGGTGACAGCTCATATGCCTGAGAATAAGAAATCCATGAAGCTTTTCACACCATCCTCACTTCCACCAAAAACCAGTCAGACAACAGCTGGGAGGAACCATGATTTTATTTAAGGGAAAAGCAATGGCTTTCAGCTGGGTTTCATTTCTAAGGCTGTCCTCTGGAGGGACTTAACTAGAAACATCAATGGAAACCAAACTGAAGAGCTTTGTGCAAGTCCCTGTAATGATAGGGAAGGTGGTTGTCATCCAGCCCCAGAGGTGGAGCAGAGCTTGGAGGTGCTCCTCACAGGGTAGGAGCAGTAATGGCACTTGTAGTGCCCACATGAAACCATTCACACTGATTTTCTTGTCCTTTTCCCACCATCAAGAATTTCCAGAGCAAGAGAGACTCTACCACACACTGCCATAGAGGAAGAAGCCTCTCTGGCCATTTCACAGTGCTCCAAAGTGAAAAAGGCACAGGAAAATATAATCTTACAAAGATTTTTTAAACAAATAAATTGACCATGGTCTGAAGTAATGGTGGGTTTGCTTTTTTTTCTCCAGGAGAGTATTTAAAAGACCTAGGGGGCCAAGTAAGTAAATTTCCCTCTCCTCTAAATGCAGCATTCAATTTCATTATATAAAGCTTCACATTTTTCCTTCTTGTGGCTAAATCTGTATGGCATGAAATTGGTTAACAGTCTCTGCCAGCAGTCCTTGCATTGCAGGTGGCACAGAAATGTCAATTTTAATTCAGCATTTTAAATTCAATAAAAATTCTAAGCTCGTGTATGGGAGACATTTTTTCTTGCGGAAAGAATCAGCAAAACTTGTGTGTGGAGGGATAGTGTCAAGATGTGTAATATGCCCCTGCAAATTAGTCTCTACTGTATGTGTTTATTATGTATGTATAAATATTACATATGTTTATAGATGCACACGCAAATTTTATTTCCAACATTAAGGTCATCATGTTACAGACATTTACACTTCCAAGACTGATCTGATCCTCTTGATGCTGTTCTCGTCAAGCCTCACAATGCACTTCAGAAGCTGTCAGTGCCAGCTGAACAATGCCGCTGAACCAGTTTCCAAGATGAATTCAAATATTCATGTGCAAGAGGAAAACTGAGACTCAAAGTCAGTTCCTAAATTACAAGATGATAGATATTTCTTTTCATAAACAATCAGAACATTAGTGCCAGGGAAGAAAACCAAAGGGGAACTGATAACCTCTGCTAATATTTAGGACCTTCCCTTGATGCTACATTTGGCTGAGGATGATCATCAGGATTGGGAGGTGGATTGAGTCAAGTTACCACTTCACAGGCAGTCTTTTTCCTAAAGCACTGCAGGATAGAAGCCTCTTAATAGGTGATTTTGGGCCAACTCAGAGTTGTAATGCAGAGTGCTGTAGAAAATCTGACTCAACACTTGACCTCAGGAATTCAAACCTGGGTGCCTGTCAGCACCTCCAGGTTCTGGTAATACTCTGAAATGGGTAATGAGTTTCCTTTAATGCACAGAGCAGGACGTTTTCCATAATCTTAAGTGGTTTATTCATGTGCATTAGACATTTTGTCTACCAATGCAGTCAAAAACAATGATATGGAAGCATGGTACCTGTTCTATGAAATGATGCAGTTTGAGCCTTGCCTGCCTGCTTGCCTGAGCTCTGGGCTGCAAGGAGCACCTCTTTCAATCCTTTTCTATTCCTAGTATTTGGTTTTCTTTTATCAGCTTGTCTAAAAGAGTAAATGGGTTTTCTTCTTCACACTGCTCCTTCTTACCTGATGTTCCCTCCCTTGTCTCAAGGGCCTCCCATGAGCTCTGACAGAAATTCACATAAAATAAGGATTGTTGTCTCAGCTCCTTGGCCTCCTTATTCTTTATGGGTGCAGTGGGCAGGCAGTGTGGCATGCGGCTGTAATCAGTACATCCAGAGCACTGGGTGAAAAATTTCAAGATCTCCATCCTGCCACTTTTACTGGGCAAACAGGCAGCACCTGCAGCCCTGGTTTTAGCTTCATGTGACTGAATAATACAACCTATGTGAAGACTATTGTCAGTCTTGCACATCTCTTCCCTTTCTACTTCCACCTATAAACCCAAGATGACACAGTGTGGAGTGTCTTCCTTTTGAGCAATGAATTTACAAAAGCTCTTTTCTCTTTCCTGACAGTGACTCAGCCCTAGGGAAATAAAACAGTGCAAGTAAACATTGAAAATTCATTTTCAAAGATGCCTAAAAACACGATGTGCAGCAGATTTTTAGCAGATTTTTACTGCTCATTGCATGCTTCTCTGCTGTTGTCTTTACAGGGTAAAAGACTTGATTTGCAAGTGAGATACATGTCTGCACACTTAGCATGCTCAGGTGGGAAACCTCCTAACATGAGTCTTCAGGCTACTCCAGAAGGTCCAGTTTTGAATGTTCTACTCAGCTAGGAAGGCTTCATAGCATGTTAGAAATGTTAAATAATGAAGAGCTCACTTATGCCTTGCTGAGGGCATCTCTGCTTTACAGTCCACAGAGTGAGGCTGGCAGAATTTATTGAGCCATTGTGTAAAGCATGTAGGCATCCTGTGTTTACTTTTCTGTTTAGTTGCTTCTGAATGGGTTCAAAAAGTCAGGTGGAAGTGGAAAAAATTCATATGCCCTCCTGTAATTTAAGTGGAGGCAGCATCTGATGACAAAGATTACAGCTTAATGTAACATTTGTCATGCACTCATATCCGTGAGTGCTTCAGCTTAAGGCTTGAGCATCAAACCAGTGACTCAAAATCACACAAACAAACAGACCATATTTATAAACATGGTTTGTAATCCCATTGTGTAAAGTGATTACTACAATACACAGATCACCAGATGCTTTCATGAGTGAGCATCCCAGATGAGACAATTCCCTTACCCACAGTGCAAACTGACAGGCCTAATTCTGAGCTCAGGTTGGTTTAGATGGATATTTTTCAGTGCATGTCCTGATCAATGTCACTGACACCAGAATGAAGGTCTAGGTTATTTTCTTTCTAATGCTTTTCAAAGTTTTGTATAAAGTGCTTGTAGAATAAGCAGGCAAGATTATGCTTCAGGAATCATTAAAAAGCTGCACTCCAGTTCTGCATCTCCAGGGAGAATGTGCATGGACCACCAAACTTCACTTGGTTTGCAACCAATTGTGAAACAGGATGATACAGAGTGGTCACAGGAAGAAATAACCAGCTTCCATTCTCATATGCACTTTATTTAAATGAGCAGCAAGACCTAGAAGGCCTGCTTGTCAAAAGCCAAACCTGGGTGTCTGCTTTCCAACTGGCACATTTCAAAATCAAGACATTTCAGCACTGAACGAGTGAACTCTGCAGCAGCCTGAACTCTGAAATACGTTATTGGGTGCCTGGGGAGAAATGTTCATTCCCTGCTGGAACTGGTCGGTCTTACTCTAGCAAAGCAGCAAGCATGAAAAAAGGAAAAACCTTTTACCTTCTGAAATTGCAGCCTGAACATCAAACAAAAATCTACTTGGAGTGAAAGCTCTGAGGAAAATGGGCTTCATGTGGACTTTAACAAAAACTCTTCCTGCACAACAAAATGAACATCACAATACTAGCAGTAACTGTTTCTTTAAGGACTTTACCCCAAGAAAAGACCAAGAAAGTCAGCTGGTTAAACTGATGTGCTGGAGAACTGCTGCTGTCATTTACACAATGCTGTGTGTGTGTAACATGTAACAAGATACTGTAACAAAAAACAGCAGTAGGAAGATTCAGGTAGACACATGGAGCAGATTTTCATACACTGGAAAACAGAAAATGTAACTGCCGTAGCGTTACATTTGTTATTTATGCTTTGTAGGCTTTGTTTTGTTTTAATACTGCCTTATTTTACAAAGCACAACACGCATTTTACCACTTCAGCACGCACGGACACACCTTTGCAGCAGCACAGGACTGCCTGGGCGATACGCTTTCTAAAAGGCGTGTTTGAGCCCTGTCTCACACTTTGATGAACTCCGGAACGAAACTCCCCGTGGCCGCTCGGATTTCCAGCCGAGCATCCCTCGGGCTCCTCCCCGCGGGCTCCGCAGCGCTCCTGCATCCAGCCCGGCCGGGGCCGCCCGACCCTGCAGCCGCACTGCACACACCGGGACAGCCCTCCCTCCCATCCATCCTGATCGGGGCTGGGGGGCTCTCCCGGGCTGAAACACTGCCTTTCTCCAAGGTTTTCGCTTTTATAATGAAAGAATCATAGAATAGTTTGGGTTAGAAGGGGCCTTTAAAGGCCGTCTAGTCCAACCCCACTGCAATTAGCAGGACATCCTCAACTCGATCAGATTGCTCAGAGCCCCATCCAACCTGGCCTTGGATGTTTTCAGGGATGGGGACATCGACCTCTGGGCAACCTGTGCCAGTATTTTGCCACCCTCATTGGAAAAAAAAAAACCAACTTCTCTCTATCTTCTGTCTTAGGGCTTTAGTAAGGGCTGCAGTAGTGAGAAAACCTGTATTAGTCATAGATTTCTGTCACTGCTGTGCTGACAAGGACTTGGGGTGAACCTGTCACTTGACAGGCATAAACGAAGGTGGGAAAAGGAGGTGGGTAGGTGCAGGTATGGCTGGTTTCCTTTCCCTCACCTCCTGGGAGTGTCCCCAAGGATCTGTGTTGGAGGGTTGCAGAGCTTGGCCACCCTTTGTGGATGATGGAGCACTGATCTTCCACCCCAGGAGCTACAGTAATTCACAACAGTTATTTAAAATTTAAGGCTGCTTTTAACTTTTTTTTTTTAGCAGAGTTCTCAGAAGATTTGGATAAGAATATGAGATTCAGCACTGGAAATAAAGAGATACATTGATTTCTTCAGAAAGGAGAAGTTCAAAAATAGAATTCAGGGAGGCTCACTGACAATTCTGGGGGCACAAAGGATTTTATTCTCCCCACACTGGAAATGTACGGAGAATAAATAGGTAATATAGGCATCTGGAACAACTTCCCTCCATACACACACACTTAATGTACAAACCCTGGTCCTGTGTTTGAAAGGGGACTTACACTTTTGACTGCAACTATTGGTGAAACACAATTTACTTCCTTCCCACTACAATTCTTGATTTGTTTATACCTCTGGGCTATGTCAGCTACCTGAACACTGATATTATGAAAATAACATCAAATAAGTTGCCAGTGACATAAATGCACAGGATCTGGGAAGGTTTATGCTTTGGCAGATCTTTATGCCTTAGCTGATTAATCACTTGAATTCAGTGACAGAGGCCACTGTATGATGCCAAGCTTAAGCATAAGTCTTTATTAGAGTGAGACCTAGGATGATCAGGAACATTATATAAATGTACTAAATAACCTTTTAGTCCACTGAGATAGAAATTTAACAGCATTGTTTGACTGAACACGTACAGAGTGCTTTGCAATAGAGAGATGACAATAATATACTGGGAAAAAAGAGGAAGGCATTGACCTTAAGTGTCTGTGAGAATCTGTAGATAAGTCCATGACCTGCAACTTCTGAAGAAAACAGTATTTCAAACACAGGGCAAAATAAGCTGAACTCTGGCATCAGCAAAACAGAGATTAAATGCTTGAAAAGACAAAAAGCCTGTGCTGGCAGTTCAAAGGAAGTAAGCTGGACAATAATCAAAATTCAGCTTGGCTGAATAAAGAAAGGCATTACTGCAGTCTGGTACAACCTCTAAGAGACAAGTTTTCTAATTCTATTTTTTAACAATCAGAGGATCCAGGAGTCATAAAACAGCTGATCAGATTTTTTTTTAGGTGAGGCCAATAGACAAACGCTAACATTCACATTGTTTGCAGCTTCATTGCTAAGTGAGTAGTTAATGAAGCAGTGAACTTCTGCAAATTCAAGCTGCTGTGCACTACTGTGCTAACTAGATAGTATTTTCCAAATTGCCTAACTGCATGAGTGACTCCAAAGCAAGCTTGTGTTAAAGAGAATCACCTGGAATGTTTTTTTTTCCCATAGACCATGCTAGACATTCATATGAATCCATTTGGTGATGTTCAGTTAATACCTCATTCCTCCTTCATGAGCAGAGCTCCTGGTCCAAACTTTTTCATGCTCTCTGTGATACAAGACTTATGTAACTACAGATAAAAGCCTTTCCTCACCAAAGTCTCCATGGGCAAAAATAAAGTTGTGCACTGTCAGCATAAAGTGATAAGTACTAACAAGTGAAAGGAGACAGTTCAGAAGAAGAACAATGTTTATAAAGAGAAGAAGACAAAAGTCATCAATTAGATACTCATGGAAACCAGATTGAATCAGTGAGGCAAAGGATGTCTACACAGTTATGGCCTTCAGGGCATTTGTTTAGATGACAGCAGAACTCACCCAAGACTCCCCTGACACCCTTAAGCTGAGATGCTTGTGGTCCATTTCACAATGCAGTACAGCTGCCCTGCTGAAATAAGCCAAATAGACATAAATATTTCTGATCTATTAAGGGAATTTACAGTTCTGAAGATCTTCCCTTCAAACAGTCATGCCTAGCTCTCTCATTCACACTGACTGGTTTCTTTCTCTGGATAGCAGAGGTAGAAAAACAGTGTTTATGGACATGATTTTAAGGATTATGGTAGTCTCATTATTTTAAATACTCAAATATAATCTCAAATACTCTTCAGTTTCACGTGATTAGCAGTAGCTGTTCAAAGAGTACAGGCTGGTACAGTAAGGTAATCCATAACAAGAAGAAAAGAAACTTCCACCAGGAACAGTGAGAACTGAACTCTCTAGGTGAGCCACTGAAGTTAAGCCATCTGAAAGCTTCACCTAAGGGAACACAGATAGAAATAAAATGGAGATATATTCAGGTCATGTTTAGCTGATGAATTAGGCCTTGCTTTGTAACATGATGAAAAGGTCAGTATCAGGTCTGAGTTATGTACTCTGTTTCTTCACATGGCAAGCACAGGTAGTTTTCACTGGAATGTATGCTGCCTACCTTCTCCAATGTCCCCCATAATTGGAAGACCTTACTAGCCTTTGAAAAGGAACAGATTTTTAATGCTATTCATAACTACTTATAACTACATCTATGGCCTATTTACAACTCAAGTGTAGATTTCTGCTTTTACTTCTAGCCACAGATATGACTGTGCTGAGTGCCACTGCATGAGAAGTTGGTTGGGAAAATGGATTATTAGAGACTGAGCACCTTGTGAGGATTTAATGAAAGCATAGTAAAAATGAATAAATATCATTTAAGGGACATCTTATTTTTTGGCACTCTGTCAGTTGCATCTATAACTGGTCAAGGAAATGTGTTAGACCAGTTGGATTAATGGGTGGGAGCGGGAGGGAAGATTCAGAAAGATTTCTGCTGAATGAAGGAAAAATATGCCAGAGTATCTTTTTTTCCTTTTTAATTGCCACATACCAAAAAGAAAAACAACAAGCCCCAATTCCAGATCAACTTTTTTTAGGTCAGCCTTCAAGGTTTTTCTCAGGCAAAAGAAAAAAATCAATGTTTCAGTTTTGTTGTTCTCTTGTTACTGTTGCTTTTAGAGGCAGATCAATTCTAAATGAAAACAGCACTCTCTTGAAATGAGAATGAGAAACTTTTTATCTAGAATATGTCAAGCTAAATAGGCTGATATTTTTCATTATTAAAATATCTAAATGAATGCTTCAGCTTTTTGGTGTCTTCCCCCATTTTTTTTTCCAACTAAAATTATTGACTCAGGCTCAGAACCAAGTGGTGCTTATGATATCTCTACAATATGTGCACCTCTTTTTGCCAGGACGAAAAGGGTACATGCCAGAACCTGAGGGTCAGAAGAGCCTCACAGCCAGCTGCTGAGGCCACCCCGAGCTAATGGGGGCTGCCCACCAGCAGACATCTGTGCACAAGAAGCCCCTGTGACCCTCAGGCTTGGTGAGGAGCAAGACAGTGAGTGGGAGAAACACAACACAGCTGCTTTGGAACCCTCCATCTGTTTGCAAAGCAATCAGTAAGTGGAAGGAACATAAAAATCCCTAACTTTGACTACAGAGTTTCTAAAATAACTTTGCTTTGGCTAATAAGCTGTTAGGGTCAGAATTAACAGATTTTTTTTTTTAATTGTCTCTATTGCTTAACCCTTCATTTCAACTTCCACAATACCTGCAGTAGGATTTTCTCTCAGTGTCAGATCAATAGTGCCCCTTCTCCTTGTGTTCTGAGGAGCCCAAAGCAGCATTGTGTAGGTCAAATCACCTGCACTGGATCACATTATGTGGCTCCTTTTAGCCAATGGAATTGCTGTCCACCTCCTGACTCCCACAGGATGAGGAGCTTCCTACACTGTCTCACAGAGGCAACTAAGCAAAAAGCCTGCTGAGAAAGGAGAGGAGGCTTGCCAGGACAGAACTTTGTTAAATCACATATGCACTAAACTACTCAAGCTACTTTCCCATTCTCCTCACTGCCTAAACCCAATGTCTCAAACTCTTTCTGCTGACTTCGGGGGAATTACTCCATTTTGAAGTAATAAGGAGTGATTACATCTCCATGTTGACTCATGGACCATGAACCACACTTGTGAATCTCTGCAACTTTATTTCTTCACTCTGAAAAAAGAAGGCTCAAATCACAGTGCACACTAACTGAGCACTGAAGCTGCCTTTGATTCTGACATTCACTTAATTCTGACAAATTAGTTGAGTTCTTGCAATTTACATGAAGTTTCATCCGAATATAGTCCAATATTCAATTAGGAACATTTCTGGGGGAGGAGGCATCATGCAGAACTTTGAACACTGTGATCAATATATTAAAGAACAGGGAGCCTTTGAAGCTGAGCTGCTCTAATTAATCTACTTTATTTTGCATTTTGCTTGTCTCAGAAAAATATTCTTTCACTTCCAGTCTGTTCCCAGTATTGATAACTGATCCTGCCCCAGCATGGGGGAACTGGATAAGCAACTCTCCTAGATGATACTCAACCCTCCATTTCTGAGATGCTCCAGTGAATCAGCTAACCATTGAGCAGCGACCTGCAAACAAAACCAAAACATATTTTTCTCTTTTGCAAATGCATCCTGATTATTCTATGTTTATAGGCATAAGCAACCCTTAGATTTATCTGCTTTCTTTAAAGCATGTGCTGATGTTGTACCAGCCAGGCCTTGGTCTACTGCAACATGCTAGGCTGGGAATCCATTACAACAAAACCACTAAATATATGCAGTAGCAGATGTGCTCAGTGGCTTGGGAAAAATAGATGTTATGTTTAATTATGTGACATAGTAAAATAAAGCAAAATCAAAATCACATGCACAGATAATGAAGGGCAAGAATCTCCATTATTAGATGGATTTATTAATTAGCATATATTTATTAATTATTAGATTTAAGAACATAATACTAAGCAAGTATTTTGCTCAGATGAGACAATTTGCTGAATTCAAGTCACTGCTAAGCCTGAACAGTCTGTCTGGATCCTACACTTTTTAATACTTAGAATCAGAGTTTAGATCATTAGGGTCAGAGTGTCTGAGGTCAGATTCAAATACCTCCAGAGTGGAGTATAAGTAAATGGTTTAAACTTGCACCCATCTGTGGTGAGGGTTATCATCCCTTGACTCTAAGGAGAGAGCAATTACCAGTAGCCCTCAGCAATTATGAAATGCAGAGTGATGTTACTTTACCACTGCAGGCTTCAGATACCATTACATGTACCTACACAACACTACAATTATGGGATCCCCAAATTGTGTCCTATGCTGCACTGGCAGCCCTCAAACTCTTCCTGTGCAGCCTGCAAAAGGATATCAATGTAGGAGGGATGGCAGGAAGGGAGCACACAGCCCCAGCACCAGCACTCTCACAGAGAAGCTCACATCCCCTCTCCTCTTCCTGCTCTGTGCAGGGGCTGGGCACACAGCAATGATCAGGTCACAATTGTGAGGACATGAAATGGTAGCCAAATAATGGGCTGTCACTGGTTTCTGTGCATAAGGGATATTTCTCCAGGGCAGCAGTTCAGGCAGAACACTGCAGTGTGGAGTAAGTGAAATGGGCACATCAGCATTTCTGCCTCACCATCAGCACAGATGGCAAAGGGCTTGTCCTGGTTGAAACTCCACAGGGGCATATTGTGCTTTGTGTGGGCCCTAGAACACAAATAAAGTGGTATTCTCCATCCATCTACCTCACTGTTTTCCCCACCTTTCCTTGATTTTCCGTGGTCTGCATGTTTGAGAGCTGTGCAACCGAATACAAAGCTAAAGGGGTAAAAATGACTGCTGGATACAGCACTGAGCACACAGCACAACCAGTTTTGTCCTTCTTGATAAGACTGGGTGCTTTGAGAGAAAACCACAGTGTAATTATGTCATTATTTGGAAGACTGTAGTGCAGCCTCACAAAACCAAAGTGCAAATCTTTGATTGTACTGGCAAACTTACTTTTGGCACTATGTACAAGTGCTTTATCTTGCAGATTTTCCACTCATTCAGTGGAGGTTTTGATTAAATCCTATTTAACATGAAAAAACATTGGTACCTGAGGACAGATAGCTCAACAAATATTAATGAGAAAAAGGAAATGAGAAGAGATATTAGTAAGAATAATACTCTTAGGCCCACTGTTCTTCACCTATCTGGGGTTTAGGGGATCATTGCATATGCTATATTAGCAGCCCAGGACTCCATTGCAAGATTTTGCTAGTAATAGACAACAGCCAATACAATTAAAAAGTGATCTGTAAGATTTATGGAGACTGTAAGGCTTAAAACAGAACAGAAGTCATCTTGAACTGAAGCAAAATTCCCAGGACAACAGAGTTATAGTGGAATTTCAACTAGCTCTAATTGTAATTTAAAAACATAAACAGAAGTGAATAGGGTATATTCTGTGGTAATAATTTACTTTTAGAGATATCTAGCACTAAGAAATTGGCCAGAAGCACTGTAATGTGTCGATAATTAATTATCTTTGAGCAGCACTTTGCATCTAAATGATGCCAGTGTACTTTCTAGATTAAATACCTGGCTGTTGTAACTCCATTGCAGTTGGAGTGATTTCAGAGAACCCACACTTGGTATTTTTCTTTTAATGCACGTTGACATTCAGCCATTGGTGAACAGCTGTCTACCAGCTAACAACACTGCTTCATGTGACTTCAGATAATACTTGTCTGAGTGAAGCCTGGAGGGAAATGAGACAGACCCAAATCATGAACTAAAAGGTTTGCATCTGAATAAAGCTGCCTGGGACCAATTAGTAGCACTATTATTGATTCACATGCTGGAACACATAAGACAATTATTCACCTCTTGATTTTTCCCCTATAAATCTGTCCAAGAACAGACATTTTTTTATACAGACTTGTTGAGTCCTTTCAACACCTAATCATTACCAGTGCCATCACCAAACTCTTCACGGTGGCAATGAGGTTTCCCCCATGTAGTTTCTTTGCACATTATAGTAATAATCCTTCCATGTGTGGCAGAAATCTCATAAGAAGTCAGGTAAAAATTAAAAATAAAAAGTGACTCAGAATCTTGTGATTAGTCTCCAAGCAATTTATCTAGGATTGCTCAACTAGCTTAATTCAAATGTTAATTACTCACATCTGTTTCTGAGATAGGTGGGCCTGCCAGAGCCCTCCAACACTTGGATGCAGAAGGCAACTTTCCCATGTTCACGGGTGCTTGGCTCCAGTGTTTTGGTTGGGGTTTTGCCATCTCTCCTTTCTCTGACACAGTGCTGTGGTATTATAAATAAAAAACTCCATCTGCTGTATGTGAAACTGAACTGCAGCTAATGTCGATGTATTTCTCATGCCCATGCTCAGGGAGGGAATTGCCATTCAGGAAGTCCTGTCACAGGGCTGGGCTGATCTAGACAGGCTATTTGTGTGTCTTAGACTCTTTTCCACTCAAATGTGGAAACAACAGAGGAAAAACAGTTGGTCCTGCCAGGGGATCTATGAAGGTGGAGTCACTTCCACACAAGTAACCCAATGGGATCACCCCAGGGCTGTGTGGCCAAGCAGGTCTGTGGAGGGACTCCCATTGACTTCAGGAAGCTCTGGATCAGGTCTGAGTGCTCTGCACCACTTTTCCAGCCACCCCAGTTTTCCACAGTGCTTGGCACAGCTCCAGTGCTCCCACAGATCTGCCTGCAAGCTCCTGCAAAGCCTCAAGCAGAGGTGGGACCATCCCTGCAGGAAGGCAAGGGGCTCCAGAACAGTGGCTGGAGGAGACAGGTGACTGCAGAAAATCATTAGGGTGTTTAGGAGATGGCACTAGAAAAGATTAGAGATTTGCACTTCAAATAGCCAGTTCCCTGGTGCTACACAGTTCTTACCCCATGACAGCGTGTCATAGCAACCCCTCATTAATTTATCTAAATATTTTTCATTCAATGGACTCCCAGCCTCTCTGATTCCTCTCACTTGTATACAGCTACCCAGACCTCTTCCTGCAGAAGCTGGTATGATGTGGCTGTGAGCTGGCAAGGCTGGTGGCAAGGAGTAAGGTGGCTGTGACCACACAAGGGAGCCAGACAGCCTGTCCCCTGCCCCAGGCAGCCAGTGATGTTTGGCACAGGGGGTCGAGGAACCAGAAGGAGGTGATGCATTAGGAGTACTTGGGATGCCAACAGCATGCTGGGGCATCAGAAACAAAATCCTGATGTTGCAGGCATCATATTCACTTAGTAAATGTGTTAATAAAATAGAACAAACCCTATAAAGTTTGGTATTGAAATAGAGAACTGCAGAAAGACACCACAGTAGCAATTCCAGACATTACTAAAGAAATCAGTAACTCTAGTCAAGATCAGCTGGGAAAAAGACCTTAATACAAGATGAAGAGGGAACCTGAAGCTCACATCTTATTCTTTTGCTCTGGGGTTTCAGAAACCTACCTGACATTTGGAGCATGCAAAACTTTGAGATTTCAGGAACAGCAAAATACAATCAATGAACTTTATCTAGTTGTCAAAATGTCAAAATTGTTTTCTAATGAATTCCTGACACTTTAGCATTTGCCTTGACCTCCCAGTGGTTTAATACCTACTCCAGATACTTTTCTTCTTCAAGGAGAGGATTTGGATGACTGTACTTGCATCAATGGGTTTGGAATGTTGTGATCCCAAGTTAAAAAACATTAATTATTGTACTGAGTGCAGAAAGGCTGCTCTCATATATTTTACATGTGTCTGAACACTCTCATTTGATGTCAGTGTATGCAGCCCATAATCTGATCAAACTCATGGTGAAGGGTCACAATATGACACCTTCAGAGCCATCATGGCAACCCACTGGGCCACTGTGAGCTCACTACTTTCAAAAGTCTACCTAAATACCCAGCTACAAGACTGTGAGACACACCCATACAACATTTTTTATTTTTCTGGGGCAGTAGTTTGCTCAAATGCCATTCAAGCTGTATGGCTTTTTGTTGGCCACTGTTCCAGAATTCATTGTCAGGAGACTGCACTTGATAATCCAGAGTTTCCAAAGATTCATAAAGCAACCTGGAAAAAAAGCCCACCGAACTAACTAACAAAAGCATTTAAAATTTGAGAAAAAAATACTGCCCTGCTACAAGAATAGCATCTCCAAACTATTTTTATACACAGCATCCGTCCATGCCAATTAGACTGTGTTAGATAATCTGGAGAAGAAAATTGTTTAGTGATCATTTAAGATTAGTATCTTATACAGAACTATGCTCTTATGTCTGCTCTTATGTCAAGCTGTCAGATAAAGTGCTAAAGTAGAAATAAAACAAATACCAGATTTCCTTTTTTGTCTGGATTCAAGTAAAGTATGCTGAGTGCCCCAAATAAATGCTCATTATGTTACTTTTCTTAAAATAAGATTAGTGAGAAAATAGTTTAGCACATAAAAAATTCCTCTGCCGTCTTACATTAGTTGGCAGGTCCTGACAGCGACACTGGAGACATTCCTTTTATCTGATAGAAAAAGTCTTTCTTCCTGGACTGAGCTATGGCAGCGTTCTTCATTAGTATTTTCTCTTTTTCTGTAGAAAAATGCTGGTGGGTGAAAGGAGCAGACTATCTTTGGTGGGACACTATTGACCTAGACTTTGGGAAGCTGCAGTTTGCTGCTCCCTGCAGGTTGGGAAAAGTCACTGAAATCCACATTTGTACTGAAATAAATTCCCCAAAGGAGCTGAGACATTATCTCTTCATGCCACTGTTCACAGTCTGGAAAATAAGGGTCAAGTATTTTGTCACTTTAAAGGAAACATGAAAGAATGACACTGCTTGACTTACAGGTAGTCTGGATACAGATATCCATTAGTGAACTATGAAAAGGATTTTTGTGTCTGAATTACGTCTCTTCAGCCATACAAAAGTGTCAACTGTAATAAGTAGAACATTTACCAGCTTGTACTGAAAGATATTTTAGTACATGAATAGTGAGACATAAGGAGACAAAAACGTGCTTGGAGGGTTAGCTTCTCTAGGATGGAAGGAGGTTGGTGCCTTTGTGACCTACAGGATTTGGAGTCACAGACCATCTTCCTGTTTGGTATTTGTGCAGTCATTAGTGCAGTAAGTGTCCTGGTCAGTGACAGGTGCTCGCAGGCTTTGCAGTGCCACAAACAACACTGACAAAGAACAAGCTCACAAACCACTTGAACAACCACTTATCTTCTGCAGGTTCAGAGAGATCAGAGATTTAGGGATGAGCACATAATATATGGCAGGGTTTAGACTTTTTTCCAAACTACAAGGCTAGGGAATGTGAGTCCCTGAGCCTTTAACGCTATGAGTCAAAATAAGCAAACACAGAGCAGAGGAATGCAGCACATTTGTCAAGTGGGGTATCATGATGTCTCCAAGAAGACACTTCTGTCATCTGTGGCATCAAACTGGTGGCATAATTTAATTTTAAATATCACCACCTAAAGGAGAAAAAAATACTTAAAATTGGGGCCAAAAATTATTAACGAAACATTTGGAAATTAATGCCGTCTACAAACCAAGCAGCACACATCTGTCCATTGCCCAGCAAGGCTGTTTCACATATCAAGGCATCAAAAATTATGTAATACTGTAGCAAATGTCACTTCTGACTACTGTGTTGAGAAACTGTGGAGGAAGAGTTTTCTTTGGTAAGGCAAATCAATGCATCCTTTCAGCTACAGCCTACATTAGTGGTCGATGATAGACGTTAGCACCTTTTTACTTTGGTTTCTGCACTAGCGATGAGCTGTATCCCACATTGTGTAGTTCTTGCTACCAACACCTTCCCACCAAGAGCAAGACCATGGCAGATTCTCCTAACAGTTATTCCTTGCACCATCCTCATATCTTTTTCAATAGCTTTTGATCAAAACAGCCTGGAAATTGCAGACAGGGTGCAAGTTGTCAATGCACACATACCTCAAACAGTAACCATGGCATTGCTCTTCCCCTGCTGAGCTTTTAAGCATCCAGCCTGGGAGAAACACGTGTGAAATCTCCAGATGTACAACATAGAGAAGTAATGAGCTTCATGACAAAAACTGCCAAATTAATGCCCTGTTAATGATTTAATCTGGCACTTGCACACTGAACTGAAATTGCATAGCTTATGAGGAAAACTAAATCAAGACTAATGTCTCAAATTTCTTATTTAGTAAAACCGTCCAAAATTTTCACAATTATAGGTTGAAAATTTTCTTCTTTTTTTTCATGTGAGGTGAAGCTGAAAGAGATGGGACTCCTCAGCTGGGAGAAGTCTTCAAGGCACCTGATCAATGTGTATTTATTAGAAACATCTGATGGGAGCGAATGGAGATAAGGAAGCCAGACTATTCCTAGCAGTGACTACTGATGGGACTAAAGGTAACTGACACAAATTAGAACACATGATATTCCAACTGCACACAAGAAAACAACTTTTTACCATAAGGGTTGTCAACATCTGGCACAGCTTACCTAAGGAAATTGTTGAATTTCCATCCTTGGAGGTATTCAAAAGCAGATTGGACATGGTCCTGGGCAACGTGCTGTTAGGTGTCAGAGACTGAGGTTACCCTGTTTAAACTGGGGAGTTGAACTAGAGGACTGGTATCAACACAGGCTGGGGATGAACAGATCAAGAGCAGCCCTGCTGAGAAGGTCTTGGGGGTGCTGGTGGATGAGAAGTTGGACATGAGCTGTCAACATGCACTTGCAGCCCAGAAAGCCAAACGTGTCCTGGGCTGCATCAAAAGCAGCGTGGGCAGAAGGCAAGGGAGGAGATTGTGTCCCTCTGCTCTACTCTGAGGAGATCCCACCCAGAGTGCTGCATCCAACTCTGGGGTCCCCAGCACAGGAATGACATGGACCTGTCAGAGCAAGTCTAGAGGAGGCTACCATGATGATCAGAGGGATGGAAGTATGGAACACCTCTCCTAGGAGGAAAGGCTGGGATTTTTCAGCCTGGAAAAGAGAAGGCATCAGGATTATCTAATTGTGACCTTTCAGTACCTGAAGGGAGCCTTGCAGGAAGATGGAGAGGGACTTTTTACAAGGGCATGTAGAGATAGGACAAGGGCTTTGGTTTCAAACTGAAAGAAAGTAGGTTTAGATTACACATTAGGTAAAAATTCTTAATTCTGAGGGTGGTGAGGTGCTGGAATGGTTTGCCCAAAGAAATGGTGGATGCTCCATCCCTGGAAGTGTCCAAGGCCAGGTTGGATGGGGTTTTGAGCAATCTGGTCTAGTTGACAGTGCTCCTGTCCATGGCAGGGGTGTTGGAAGTGGATCATCTTGAATGTTCTTTCCAAACCAAGCCATTCTGTGGTTCTATGATGACCTCTAAAAGCCCCCTCTGACCCTAATCATTCTGCATTTCTTTGATTCTATTTTACCCATAAAGCATCTCAGATATGATGTGCATGGCAAAGGTTTCTCAGACAATGGATGATCCCAAACTGCTCTAGTACGATTCATTACAACCAAAACCTGTGAATTCCAGAATGTCCTATGGCAGCCACAATCAGTCATCTAGCAAACTTCTGAAATATAAGAGAAAAAAGTGCAGTGCCATTCTGGACACAAAGTAAAAATGGTGAGTTATGGAAATTGGTATTTCTTGTAGGTTTTGATGGAAATATTTTAAATTTATTTTAGAGTTATAGGAGTTGGTCTTGGAAGTCTAATTCTCTCTGGGCTCTCACATTTAGCATATGAGGAAATTACTTTGCTTTTCAGACCCAGAAAGAGTTGTGGTTGCCCATTAGAAATCAGATTATTTTCTGCAAGAGCATGTAATAGACTACTGAGTGGTCAGAGACATGAAGAAGCTGCAGATATTCTGATGGATCACACTTCATATGTGATCCATGCTAAAAACTAAAAATTAAGGCCAAGAGAAAGAAAATATGGATTTTCCTGACACCCTATTTTGTCCTTCATTGCTGATAATAACTCCATGTTTTCGGTCAAAATTAGTGAAGAAGGCTGAATAACAGTGAGGAATCTAAGTAATGTACCTAAGGATTTAGGGCTCTGTTGCTGGAAACACTTCAACTGGTAATTAGTTTTCTTCTAGTGGTTTCATGAGCACTGGTCATTCTAATTATTTGCATAACTGGAAACATAAGTTCTAGTCTATTAGTAAGTTGACCCTGAAAGTGCAAACTCACCAAATAGGGATAGAGATCAAGACGGAATTTGGTTAATGGGATTTGAATCTTCATTATATAATTCAATAAAATGCATCATAAATATATCTTCATTATATAGTTCACATTAAAATGTGAAACTACAGCCAATAAATGCAGTTCATTTGAGAATTTATGTCTGATGAAGCCTGATTATAGTGTAAGGCTAGGTTCACATCTTCTTAACGTTCTCTCCATCACATCTCAAATCCACAGGTATCCCTTTTTACTTATTAAAGAAATAACACAGGTCTGAATCTTGACTAACTTCATAATAACACATAGAGTTACAATCACCAATTCTTTGACTTAGAACTGCAGCTTGGGAACAGAATATATACATTTTATGAGGAAGACTTATTAGAAAGAGGCTAAATTAAAAAAAAATCCACAAACAGTACTTTTCCACTTTTGCTGTTTCAGTTATGTCATCTACATAAAAGATTTGCAAATGGTAAGAGAAATGTGGCATCTGGCTGTGAGCTAAACAGTGTTTTTAATAGATCTCAGAAACATATCATGACAAAGCAAGACACTCAGCTCTCCTATCTTACACCGAATAATTAGCCTCGGGAGTGACAAACTGCTTCCAAATGAATAAGCTTTTGATAGGAAATTATCAAATTTCAGTGAAAATCTGATCATGGGAAAATTGCTCATGCAAGGAAATGGTTCAACACCTGATGCACCCCTTAAAAACAAGGACTCCTTGGTATTATTCCATTTAATATTGATGTTGCAAACAATAAAACCTCTAAATGTTACTCATACCAAGCAGTTTTGATTACTTAGTTTTCATCTGATTAAAATGTATTAAAACTGGAATTTAAAATTATCTAGAATTAGAACTCTATTTCATTGTGGTTGTTTTTTGTTCTTTAATTTTAATATTGCAATCTAGTTTTGTACTTCAAACTTATATATCAATTTAAGCTAGACAATAAATGATGGTTTAGGAAAAACTGAAAGCAAATAGTTTTTTAGTTTTGTTTTGCATGAAACACCTGACTTTTTAATATTTTTCCCATTGTGGAATATATTTCTTCTTCTGTCTTAATCATAAGTAGTAATTATGGGACCTTTTGCATACAGGAAACCAGTGGAGGTTTCATTATTTTGCAATATATAGCAGCTACCATTGCTTTTAATGGGTAAGGCTTAGATTAAAGCACTTTTGCAGCTCTGGTCACTTCTGTTAGATGCTTAATTGCCAAAATAACTCTTTGTAAAGGCATGCACTTCTCAGACTGAGTGGAAAAGAAAATATTGATGAAATCTTAGGGCTATTGATGGGATGCATGAAGCCAATTGAAATGGAAATGCCTTCTAATTAAATATCTGGTTTAGGATTTGAAAACATATATTGTCCTAGAAAGGCCATTGATCTGAGATTACTGTTCCTTCAGAGCACTGTGTTCTGCAGGACAAGTTCTTGGGACAGGAAAGAAATCATTTATTCATTAAGGATTTCACATTTCTAGGCTATAAGGAGGAATCCATTCCTCATTCTCCTCCTGCTTTCTTCAGTGCCCAACTGCCCCCCTCTCACACACCGATCCCCACCTAAAGCTTCACACATTAATGAATAAGATTAACAGGTCAAAATCCCCTGAACATTTTCAAAACCCATAGGAAAAAATCCCAGATATATTTCCTACTTTATCTGAAAGGGATGAGGTTGCCTCATTGACCTCTTTCCCTTCTCACCTATAGAAGACACCCCGTGGCTCTTGGCCGTGGCTGCCAGAGTCTGGGCTTGGCATCTGCCTTTTAGACAGGGTGGAGGAGGGCATGTCAGACTGGAAGGAAAACAGAGAAAATTTCCCTGGGAAAATTGCCTTGCTTCTGTTGAACTGATCCACAAACTGACACAACTCTACAGGATGTTTTGATTTCTTGCATACTGACATTTCTTGACTGAAATAAAAGTTAAAAAAAGAAAAAAATAAAAAAAGAGAAGGAAGAAGCAAGAAATGTTTCCTCTGAAAACTTCCATGTGACTGTATTCCAGATCTCATACAGTAGCACGTTCCTTGTTAAATCCAAAGAGTTAAAGAGAAGTGACCTAAACAGCACAGTGATCAATAGTTTATGTTTGCTGATGTTAAAATGGGTTCTGGAGATCTCTTGACAGTTTTGCTCAAAACATACAGTGAATTGCTATAAATACCTTCACTGACATAAGGCAGTGTTGTTCCTCTGTGGGAACTCCAAGCAAACCCTGTGTCCTTAGCAAGCTCACCCTTCCACCACAAGCTCCAGGGCGATTGCCACATCACCCACTGCTCTGTATGGCCTCTTTCTGCAGGAGGACAAACAAAACCTCCAAGCACAGATTACCTATACATGCCATTTATCTGGAGTTGAGCAGATGAAAAAAAGGTTTCATCCCGGATCTGCCATGTTCACTAAATAATTCAACAAACTAGTTTTTCTTTAGATTGCTGCCTGAAGGTACATGCATTCTAAGTTTGAGCACAGCACTGTTTATTTGGGTTCATTAAGCTCCTACTGTTCAGCTGAACTTGTCACAGGGTGGGGTTGTTTTGATTTGTTGTTTTTGTGTTTGTTTTATTTTGTTGGTTTGGGTTTGTTTTGTTTTGAATTTTGTTTTATTTTTTTTTTTTTTAGCATAAGCAGCATGATGAATCTTTTTTTCCCCAATTAATATAAAGAAAGTCTCAAATGTTTAAATACAGGCCTGCTCCATCAAGACTGCTTTGAGGAAATAAGCTGTTATTTAATTTCCTGGTGGGATTAGTTCTTGTTAAATACATTTTTAATGTACTTCTGGTATCTAATGAATTATGTAGCATGGCCCTTTTTCTTCTGTCAAATGAGGTTTGGTAGAAATCAGGTCAAGTCCAATGGCAAAAAAATTACATAGTAGTCTGAAATAACCCCTAGTCAGAGTGGAAGAGTCATTGTGGAAGAAACTAGTTTCTGATGAAAAAAGGAAAATATTACAAAACACAAGCTCGGCCTCCCTATTTTTGTGGCCACCCCTCCCCCCAAAATTTCTTCCAATAGGGCAGAGGCCAATTATAATTTTTACAGACCTTAATGGAAGACAGTTAAAGCCAGGTTTGGAACTATCAAAAGAAGGTTATTCATCCCTCAGTGTGTTTCAGGCCTGTGGCACTCCTAAAGAGAAGTTTATGTGGACATAGAGTAGAGACTGGACACAACTTTGAAGAGAGAACCATTTCCAGTCATTAAACAGAACAATCCAGTTATTAAATAGAACAATCCTGGAATGCCCAGGAAATTGCCTGAGCTCAAAAAGCTCTGATGCTGGAAGAGTAGTAAGCAAAAATGTATTTGAGCTTGTCCTGTTCCACCTCTTTCCTGGGCACCCATTTTAATCAGTGTTATGATTACTGTGTTCCTATCATTATTAAATGGCAAAATCCTAGAACAAAAGAAAAATTGCCAAAGTTGCTTTAGTTGTTTGGTCAAATGTTTCTGTGATTTAATCCCAGACAGCAATTAAGTACCACACAGTCACTTGCCCACTGCCTCCCACCTCTGCTCCCAGTGGGGAGGAGAATCGGAAAGAAAAGATGAACTTTCTGGGCTGAGATAAGGTCAATATAATAATTTAAACAAAATATGCTCATCATAATAACAGTAGTAGTACAATACTGTAACAGAAATGATAAGGAGAGGGTGAGAGTAAAGAACCCAAGAGAAACAAGGGGTGCCCAACACAGTTGCTCACCACCCACTGATCAACACCCAGAGCATCCCTTAACAGGGATCATCCACCTCTCAAGGTAACTCCCCCAGTTTATACACTGAGCATTCCTTTCTGTGGTATGGGATACACATTTGGCCAGATTAGGTAAACTGTCTTGGACATGTCCCTCCTGGATTTTTGTGCAGCTCCTCACTAAAAAAATCATGAGCCACTGAAAAGTCCTTGTCTTAGGGTAACCACAACTTAGCAAGAGCCAAATCAGTATGTTATCAACATTATTGTATACTAAACCCAAAAAACACAGCAGTGGATCAGCTACTAAGAAGAAAATTAACTCTATTCCACGCAAAACCAGGATGTATGTTCAAACTCAAAACCAATTCTTTTTAAGAAATGGTTAACTGTTATTTCCATGGAATAGCACTGTTAATGCAGCAACAGTATATGTTTTTCAACATGAGATGTGGGGATGACTCCTAACATCTCCCTCTCCTTAGGTTTGCTTCTGTGATGCTGACACACTGAATCATTCCGGGATGAGTGATGGAATCTCTGGCTAGGGCTGAAATTAAACGTGTATTCAGTAAAGCCATTCTACTCATGTCAAATTTTCTGAGGTCTCTCAGTTCTTTTTTGTTCTTTTTTTTTCTTTTCTAGTCTACAACATTTTGGTTGTCGTCATCAAAAACTGAGCAGGTACATAATTTCTAATTAAACTTTGACCACTACCTCATTCATTCAATTTTTTTTTTTTAAATTGCCCATTTGTAATTTTCCTGACAAGAATCAAATTAAAAATTTTGAATTGCCTTGAGCTAATACCATCCTCAAAGTCCCGTATACCTACGTGCTCTATTTTGATTGGGATAACTGGCCTTTCCAGATCAGACGTGGAAGATTATTTGTCATGTGGGTTTTACACTTAATTAAATATCAGATATATTGCTTTTTGACTGAAGCAATTTGAACTCAAATATTCCCTAGAGGATTCTGGAGCAGAAAATCATTCTTCTGCCTCCCACTTCCAACATGTTGATTTATTTTCCAAAATTTAAATTCCTGAGGTAGCCAATGTCACCTACACCTTGAATGAAGAAAAAAGTATTCTTTCAAACATAGGGCTTTTACTCCCCCCCCAAAATACTATTGCTTTTTAATTTTATTTTTCTTTTTTCTGAATAGTTGTCATAATTCACTACTGAGAAAGGCTTTAGTGAATCAAAACCTACTTAGACACAATGTATGAAATTTACCTGTTAATATACAATCTCCTATAGTTACTCTGTTCTTCTTCCATCCATTCAAATCCTCTCCATGTGACTCAGAATTGGAACATGAACTTGGCATATCCACCTCTCAGGAAAGTAGCTTTGTCAGAAGTTTAGACCATCTGAAACAGGTTTCTCTTAATTTCTTTTTTTTGAGCTCTTCCCTTGGATACACCTAATTAAATATTAATTGTCCCCAGAGAAAAAAAAATGGGGAGACGGTGATTTCTACTGGGTGGAAGTGGGAAAGCCATGTTCCAGTCCCTGCTCTGAAAAGTATGTAATTACACATGCAAAACAGAGCAGATGGGGATTTTTGGAGGGGAAAAAAACCCTTCTAGGGACACCGATAGGTGCAACAATTTATCTTTTTGCCAGTCTGTCTCTCACTGGAAATATTTTCAACAGTAAAGGAATTCAAAGGTAGAGATGCAGCATTTACAGCATGTCTCCCTGGGTTTTTTCTGCAGGAGTAAGCATATCTGAGGTTTTTTATCTTGAGACAGCCTTGTACACAAGATGTGGGGGCAGAGGTGTGTGCTAAGCCACAAGCTAGCAAAACTGGAGTCATTTATTGCATGTTCAGAAGTCATGGGCAGCCCATTCAAGGTGCCAGGCACATATGATTTTATCACCCAGTATGAGTAACAGCCCTTCACCACCACTGTACTCACATTACTCAGTGATTAAAGGACACTCACTGCCAGCACACTGTGAGCATGGAAATTGGACAGGGAATTTCATGTGTAACAAATGAGATGGAGTTTCCTCACCAGCACAACAGGCAAAGCCATTGATATCTTTATCACATCTGACCTTAGTCTCTCAGAAGGTGGAATGAGAATTGCAAGACATCTGGACAACAGATGTGAAATGCAATCCACCCTTGTCTACTGTGTTTGTACCATTATCCACTGAGCAGAGCTCAGGGACATGTATCATCATTGTAAATGACTACACAAAGTGAAGGATAACTGGGACTCCAGCAATCCACCTCCAGATGGGCAAGGAGATGTACAGGATCAGAATAATCAGGCAAACAAGGAGGTAGGAGCAAGTCTGTGACTTAATATATGAGAAGGAAAAAATTGTTATTGTAGTGAGAAGTAAATTGAGTGCCTTTGGACAAATCTTGCTAAAGTGATCATTATCCATGCTGTTTGTGCTCTTGTGTGTTTCTTGGCTTCTTGCTTCCCCTGGTGGCATAGGTGCAAAACTCTTGCAACCAGAGCTTGTTTTTGGATGCTTGGAAATTTATGCAGTGATATGGCTGGGAGGGAGAACTGTTGCCTCTCACTTTGGGCTGGCTGGGAGCAATGACAAATTCAGTAATGCAGCATGGGAGATTGTAGTGCAATTTAGCAAGCTAAACTGAACAGTGTAAAAATTAGGACCTGAAATAGGGCATTTATAACACTGGGTTGAAAATCCCAGTCCTTTGTTTCTTTTTAAGTAGGCACACAAGCCCCAGTAAGAGAACAATACCCCATCTTTCTGTCTGCTATCTACCCGTGTATAGAGAGCTCTGTTTCAAAGACAACAATGGAAAAACGAGATAAGTGGTGGATAATAGAAAATGCACCAATGAACTCCAGCTGACTCAAATTTTCTATAGAGCACTTTTCACACTGGAAAGTACATGGAAAGATTGATTTTGAAGAATTTTGAGTTTATCAGATTGGCTTGGCCTCCCTAGAACTGAAATACAACTTCAAAACAAGTTAAAAGGTGCCAGTTTATAATTTTGCATTTTTTCCACCTTTTTTCATTCTAAAATACTTTGTTTAATTTTTTTTCTTAGACATCAAGGTAATTTCAGGGAACACAAGCCCCTTTTATTACTGTCCTCCTGAAATTACTTGAAAATCCTTTTTCAGACAAAAACTGAGTTTTGTTTTGTCTTTGTTCAGAACACTTAGAAAGCTGTGGTTTCTTTTTTTCCTTTTGTTAAAACAAGTTAATCTATGCAACTGAAAACTCAGTTACTTACAGAGCTACAAACTGAGATGACCATGCTTTCACATCCCACAAACCATGAGCAGCAGCTCAGCAGAGCTGATTGCTTAGCAGGTAGCACAGAAGAAATTAGCTTTCAAGAAAGCTTAGAAGAAAAGCGATATAGTGACTACTGGGATTTTGGCAGGGGAACCATGAGATAACTGGATGGAGGTTTAATGGCCAGCAGGATCATCAGGAAAACAGAGAAAAGGGGGAAGTTACAGGGTATGAATGGATTATTGGAGGCTGTCTCTATGCAGAATCTCTGTTCTCTGTTCCTTAATAGACTCTGTGTGTTGCCAGTGATACCTGTCCTTCTGAGGATGACAAGACTTTGAAAGGACTTGAAGCTAATAAGTCCATAGACAATTTTTAAGAAGATGAAATATACTTTTGCTATCTCATAAAAATTTCATCTTAATATTGAGCATTGCAACTGTTCAAGCTACTTGCCCTATCTTCTATTCTCTGTTCTATTGAGGATCTTCTGGGGAGAGTCTTTCACAAAACTCTGGAAAGCAAACAAGCAATGTAATGAGTTGTAATGCCATGTTTTGTTGACCTCCATATGCTAACAGATTTAGCTGAATTTTCACATAGACCATATCTGGGGATAAAAGCCAGAAGTTTTATATGACATTGTCTGTCATGAAAGTTTTTAGAAATGTAGGGAGAAATTCCCTGGCTTTTATTATATATACTTCACTTTCCTACAAGCTATTCAAAAGCAGTCAAAGAGTCTCATTTTCTATTTCAATGTTACACTCCTTCATAGTGCTGATGTTATGTGTAATATTAGATCAGGCTTTACTCTCACACAGATTAAGAGTAGATAGCACAGGCTATCAGAGAGTAGATAGCAGATTACCTGCATCTATCGTGCTTGTATCCATAAAAAGAGCTTGCATTTAGAACCTCAGCCAAAGGATAAAGATCAAATGTATCTATGGAACACAGTTATTGATCAGCAGATTTAATTGAACATGCTAAGAAAAAAAAGTTGTACAAGAAAGGCAGATGCTAGCCTGTCTACTACAATATATGTTTTAGAAGGTGAAAAGATAAAGAATTCACCTCCCTCCCCACAAAAAACCCCAAAAAGCCCTCCAACAAACCATTAGAGGAAAAAAGTTTCAACTTCTAGAGCAATGAGGCTTTTATTCACCGAGAAAATTTCCTTATATTATTACTATTCAATAAGCCACTTTTTCTGACTTTCTGCCTCTAGTGGGTACCAATATGGAACTCTTCCAGGAGAAAAATTACACAAAAACTTGTGCAGCTATTTTCCCATGCTGTGCTATGAAAGATGTAGAAATCCTCCCTGACATAGATTTTTTCACTTACATCCAAAAACATACAGCATATTTTCACTTGACAATTTACAGGAGCTTATAATGGACAGAAAACCATGTGAAAATGTATAGTGTGGATGGCAACTGCTTCAAAGTCAAGAAAGGCTGATTAAGATTCCCTGCGCAGCTTTCATGAAGCCTCTTTCTGTGCACTTTCCCCGACCTTGTCTCTCATTACATGCTCACATACAGCTCTTTTCACTGGGTACGAGTGCACTCTGTGCCTCGGATGAGCAATGATCACTGACAAAGGAATTACTTCATGTTTTCTGCATTGCTCAGCATGCATGGCACATTTACTGCATCACACCAAGGCAGAGAGCATCTCTTCACTGCTCATTCCAGTCTGTTCTGCTTTGCATCAGAATTCTTATCTCATCCATTCCTGGCCCCACCTCTCAGTCATCCCATCTTAGTCTCAATTTTCTCAGTCAGGCTTGGCCTTATCTGGTCTCTGACTCGTGCACACCCATTCCAGGTTGATTGGCATTCCTGTTGTTTCAAGCAGATGGAGCCTTTGTTAAGGTAGCAGAGCCAGCTTTAAGGTAATTAACATAGGAAGCATTAAGAGTGAAACTGTGAGTGAAACCTGCTTAAGCCCTGAGCAAACACTTGGTAGCCCCAGAGCTGAGCCCCATGTCACCAGTGTTCAACGCTGATACAGCAGTGCAGTGCTTATGGGCTGCCTCTCCCATTTCCAATGCCAACTGCTTTCAGCCTCCCTCTTCACATCTGTTTTCTCTTTCAACAATCAAATCAGTTTTGGAGTATTCTGCATACAAACTGGGACGGATGTCACGGTGAGGGGGGGCAGGGGGAGAGGGTCCTGAGACATTATTTTCTAGACAGCAGCAGAAATGGTGGTAATATTGCTATAAATTTCTGTGTCTGCAAAACAGTTCTGATATCCCTTTACAGCAAGGCTTCCACTTTGCCTCAAGAGCAGAAATGTGGACCTGTTCAGTCTAGGTCATATTCACGCATGCTAGGTCCCAGACACTAGCTCAAAGGCAAAAGCAAAGCTGTTGTGTCACCTTGCCATGACATTCTGTGGGACATCAATGCAGAAAGCAGATGCTCACAAAAGTCCATTCATCAGAGAAGAGCTCTGTCTCAGGCTGATTCTGAACCTGCAGCTCTCAGCATTGCCCAGCTAACAAACATGCACAGGGGCTTTCTGCAAAAATGCAGTGCAAACAGGAAAGCTTGGGGCAAAAGAGCACATGATAATCAACATCAGTGCACTAAATGCTTATATTCAGGATGACATAAGCTCATTTTACATTTGCTTACCCGGGATTTACTGCATCAAAAGAAATACTGAAAGGCGATTTTTTCGAGTTTTTTCATAAATTTCAGTTTCCAGCTTTTATTACTTTGTAATTAGTCATGCATGTTGCTTTCATAAAAGCTATACCCAGGGAGAAAGCTCCCTAAATAAAGCCTAATTTAGTCCCTCAAAGGGAATTTGGCAACCACCTCAGATGATTAAACAGTGATCAAGTAACTGCCTAAAACTTCTGTTACCCCTGTTACCCAGGGAGCAAGTCAATCTGCCGGATGGTGTTGAAAATAGGACTCTTCCCTTATCTTCCTATCTTGCAAATGCAATGTATGCTTGGCTCCATATTTTATTGCTTACATTCTCATTCTGTAAGGAGCCCTGAGGCCTTATACCTCTTTCCTGCCATGGGTTTCTGCACAGTTGTGGCCAAAGCAGTTCAAGAAGGTACTACCCTGGTGGGTTGCCTGAGCCTATTCTCATCAGAAGACTTACTTGAAAAGTTTCCATCCATCTGTTTATCAGATTTGGGAGTCGATTAGCACTTTCGTTTGTAGTATCTGCTTCACTCAAAACTAGGTTTTGTTTGCTTATGTTTTTCGTGTGGTCAGAAAAAATTTTGGCAGGTTTCAGCCAAGCTTTTGGGGAAATTTTTCAGAACCTTCTAGACAGATATTCATACATACGTCTAAACCTGCTAGTTTGGGGTTCTGTTTTCAGGAGGAGACTGATAATGACTTTTGCATTCGGCAAGACACTGCATGAGTTGAGGTTATGGGGCTTTCCCATCAATTTTTATTCCCACATTTTTTTTGTCCACCTCTAATTTGCAAGTTGATATACTGTTAACTGTATTGAGATTGCTGATGCTTATGCCAATTTATGCTCAGCCTGGTGGAAGCAGCCAGGCCTCCTGTTTCTCCTCTGTCAAAACCACCAGGACTCCATCATGGACTGTCAGCATGAGTTCCAGCTGGATGGATAAAGCACTAAGTGAAATCAGAAACTTCACCTGCAACTGGCAGTATGCAGTGTGTGGTGGTGCAGCCTCTCCAAGCTGGTGGTGGCCATGTCCTCCAAGAACAAACCAGTTCAGAAATATGTTAAAGACACAATCATGTGAGACAAAGCAGCTCAAAGGCTGTGATCTTCTTTAGGAAGCACTCTGGGAATTGTTCAGGAACTCTGATAGGTTTCACAAGAAGGTCAAGATGTCTGCCATGATGGCAAGTGGAAGTCCTGGAAAAAGACTGTCCTAGTGCTTTCTACTGCATTTGCTCATAAATGTCAAGTTACTTTCTTTACAGGTATTTGAGCATATGAAATGCCTTGACCTGCTCATGTGCATTTAAATTGCAAATAATATTTTTTTACTAAATAAAAACCAACAGCTTTAAACTGAAAGCATGGAGGTTTAGATTAGATGTTAGGATGAAATTCTTTACTGTGAGAGTGGTGAGACACTGGACCAGATTGCCCAGAGAAATTTTGGATGCCCCAAACCTGGAAGTGTTCAAGGCCAGGTTGGATGGGGCTCTGAGCAACCTCATCTAGTGAAAGGTATCCCTACCCATGGCAGGGTATTTGGAACTTGATGATCTTGAAGGTCCATTCCAACCCAAGCCATTCTATGATTCTATGATTGATTCCATGATTCAATGATTGATTCCATGATTCATTCCATAATTTAAGAGTTATTTAATAACTTCATGGTGTGAGAGGCTTTCTGTGATCTCAGGCAAAAGGTAATAAAGACAGAAGTATATGTTTATACATGTAAATCTACATAGAAATGAATTCTACTAACAGTTAAATGCTCAAATATCTGTTTATTATTCTTCCAGTTCTATTTTCTGACAATTCTTCTTTTAATTGCTCAACATGAGCTCGCTGTTTTCACACTATGAACTCCCTCTGCAGGGAGACAGAGGTTTCACATACAATAGGACAGAAAATGTAAACAGTGAATAATGAGGATGACATCAGTTTACAGCAATCTCAAACTCAGTTTCTTCAATTTCTTTGCATGAACTTTATCTATGCAGGTTCTTCCTGTCTTCAACTAAGGAAAATATTTACGTGAGAAAGAATAAAAGAAGTATTCACATTTCAATGGCTGTAGATACAAAGGATTCACATGTGCTCTTTAATCACACATCAAACACGTAAAAAACAAATAAATAAAGTTTCTACACCATTTTGACAGAGTATTCTGTTTTTAATCTGGACAGAGTTTGTGAAAATCCTTGCGGCCTTGGTTTCTCTGCTGAACTCAGGAATAAAGATATTATACTGATGCCAGTTATAATGGTGTCATTTTCCACAGCTACCAAACATGCCAGCCCACTAGACACAAGTCAGAAACATGTGCTAGCCAGCATGTAAGTGAACATAATTGATAGGAAAATATTCACAGGTATGTGTGCTAGCTCTCTCAAGAGCTCTTACTCTGTTATTGTCATCTGGGATGCAAATGATGCATGTTTGCTGCTGGGCTGGTTCTGCCTCGGGCTGTGGGGGCAGTGAGCAGGCACAGCTGGTGGGCAGGGGGAGGCAGGGCAGTTGTGACAAAGGTAGCAAGCAGGGGGACAGGGGTCAGGAGCATGACCAGGGGCAGGCAGTGCAGCAGTGATTTCTATAGGCTTCATGGGAGAAAGGGCCTCCAGGGTTTCCAGTCATGTTAGCCCAAATTAGCCTGAGTTTAGCTTAGTTTTGCTCTTTCTTTAGAGGTTAGAGGTGTACAAAAGAGAAAACAAAGCTGAAGGAAATGGCCCTCATCTGCAAAAATCTACTGAGGAAAGGAAAACTTATTTTTATATCTTTACATTTAGAATGCTTCATCAAGCAGATTGGAGGGGGTTTTCTCTAGTTTAGACTTAGTGTCCTAAAATTCAGTCTGTGGAGACTAAGAACCCTTTGGCCATCTCCTTCATAAAAGAAGTGGTGCAGCTTTACCTCAAAGTTCTGGCTGATGCCAGATGCCTCACAGTTTAAATACCTTTTGCTTAATATTGTGAAGGAAAGATACTGAGGCAGTGGGTGGGTACATTTTCCCTAAGGGATATGGTATAATGTGATCAGAGTACTTTTCAACTGACATTAGCTGTATAAGAACTAGCTTGTTCTCTGTTGCCTGTCTGCTCAATAGAGAAAAACAATTTGCTTGAGAGAACAATTCACTTTATTTTATGAGCAGATAAATGCAATCCAGTGGTTTTACTCTGCTTCCACTGACCATGATAGAGCCTAATTACTGGGATTTACAAAGGTAGGTGAGATGAATCCTACATAAGCTGTTTCAACTTGAAAAATGTACGTGGGTTTCGCACAGCTTCTCAAAAGCTAAGAGGTATCAGGAGGTGCTTGAAATCAGGCTGCAGGGTGAATATAGGCATGTTCCTACATCTTTTAAAAATCCACAGCCACACTTCCTAGAAAACTGAGTGCAAGCTTCTTGCCTGTTACAAAATGTATATGCTTAACTTCCCCAGTAATATATGAAGCTCTCACTCCTGTCTCCTGCTATGCCCAAAATGCTTGGCATTAGGATAAGGCAAATAAGTGTCAGTTGTCTCTGAAACAGTCTTCCATTCCCCCAAAGCTGCGACGGCCCGTGGATTAATGCTAGACCATTGGGAGATATGTGAAAAGTACCAAAGGAAAGCACTCCTTACAGTTGCAATCAGTGATGATGCTTTCAAGCAGCATAACCCAATTGCAACTCTCAGTCCAGTTCTTCCCATTCCCTTTATAATATCTACCCAGATGCCACGACGCTCTGGTGTGTGCTTATCCCATCCTTCAGCTCTACCACTGCAAGTTTCATCTGCAGTGAAACTTCACTAGTGGCAGTGCTGGCAGAGCCCTGTCCCAGAGAACTTTCTCTTGGCACATGGGATCTCCCTTCTAATGATCTACTTCCCAGTTGCTGTGAAAAGACAAAAGTTAGAGACTTGGCTGAACCACACACCAAGAATTACAGCATTTTGAGAGTCTCTGGGTAGAAAATATTTCAACAGGACTGTGCTAAGTCTCAAAAGCACATTAAACACAAATGACTTTCTGCAACAGCATAGTTCTGCCAGAGCTGAGCTTTGTTTGCATGAGAAACATCGGCATATCTTAATATGAATGAGAAAGTTTTACATCAAAATCACACTTTCTAAACTCAGTGTGCTCTGACTCAAGGTGGCACAAATCTGAAGTAATTTCTTTGCTGTAATTATTTGAGGTTTAAGGCACTGTAATAGGGAGTAAAATATATTCCAGCAAGCACAGCTAGTCCTCACTTTAACACAACATTTTAATTTTATAGAGAATTTTAACTAATGCAGTTGAAAGAAGAAGATGGAACTAGAATGTGGAAACAAGTCACTTTCAAATTAATGTATTTATAATGGCTTCCTGTGAAGCAGCTTGCAAGCAATGCAGCCACTCATCCAGAATGAATTTATTTTTCTAACTTTAGTTAATGTTGATTTAAATACCATTTTAGTAACTACGAAAGAAAATGAACACTTGATTCCTTTTTATTGAGATTAATTATTCCAATATTTCTAAATATTTTTTCTAAATACTTCCTGTGTTAGATTCTAATATCATTTACATTTTGTTTTCCATTGCTTTAATTTCATTAGCCTTAAAGAAATTTTTTCAGATATTTGCCAGGATAATTTGGAAAATAAGCATTATTTAATTTTAAATAATAATTAAAAAGTGCCTAATACAAATGTTATTCCCGCCTCCTTTTATTTATTCTGAAAACAGAAAAAACCTAGCAACACCATGGAGCTGAACAGCATGCAAGGCACGATTTAAACATTACTAAAATGCAGGTCTAAATAGACGATTTTAATGTGGTTGAACAACCAGTCCAAGAGAAGCCATCAGGACAACTGCATTCATAAGAGACTTCCAGGAGCCTGGGTTAAGGATTGACCATCAAGCCTGGAATCACATAATTCCATTAACATCTTAGGAAAAAAAAAAAGTTTAAATAATAAAAATTTGTAGACAAGGACTGAGTACAGTGAGTGCTTGGAGATAGCCTGATTCTGCAGCCTGCATTTACAGCTCTGCGACACATCAGTCACTGAGCTGGGAGCCTCCTTCATCTCAGCAAAGCTGCTGAGCTGAGCCTCCACAAATAAGAATTGTTTTCTCAGGAGTGAATAAGTCTTTTCTCAGAAGTAAGCCTCTCCAAAATGTCCAGATGGCAACATTACCTAAGTAACATTTTAGAGCAATGCTAAATTTACAAGGTGCCTACGGCAAGGGATATGCGAGAGACATCTGTGTCTCAATGATACTTCACCAACAGCTAGAATTATCAGCAATAACAAAACAGAAAAAATAATGGTCCCTCGTGAAAATAACTTATGATATCCTCACTGATAATATACTGCCATCCAGACTTCACTACATGTATATTGTATATGCAAGGATGGAGACTCAATGAGTTCTTTGGGTAACCTCTGCCAGAATTGACCACCCTTATGGTAAAAAAACCTGTTTTCTTGTATGCAGTTGGAATATTGGGTGTTAGTTCATATCCATTACCTCTTATAGTATTAATCAGTAGTATTTCAGGTGTGTCAAACATACCATACAATGTTCATTTATGGAATATTAGAATGTTCAGACCTTCTTTCACAGCATGTTAGAAAGCTCGGGCTATATTTCAAAGAATGTTAGAATGTTTTAACTGGTTTTCCTTAAATTTATTCTCTGGTGTGACCTCTAGTTATTCAACACAGACTTATTTCTACGACTGGATTTCTCTGAAAATTCAATTGCCCATCAAAAAGAGCTCCTACACACACCATTAACAACACAGGGCTAGACATGTTGCATGAGGGAAGAAGCAAATTTATTGAACTATGGTAACAAAAAACCTCAAAACAAAACAGTCTGCCTTTTCAGTCACTTTAGCAACTGTCTTTGCTAAAGTCCTACTAATCTACACACTGTGATTCTTTTATTTTTCCTAAAGCTTCAGCTGCTTGTGGAGGGTTTTAGAATTCACCACAGTACCAAATTGGTAATATACCCATCTTTTCACTGTTTCCAATCCACCTCACCTACGAGATGCTTCACAGGATATTTCCATTAATGGCTTCCATTAGTATTGACTCTTGCCCACATCAAATGTTTAATGTGCACTGTCAGGTTTAATCATGTGTTTGCTTGAACAAGATCCATTATTGTCTTTGCTTGTATTGCAGAGACAGCTTAGTAGGGTTTCTCACTTCACAGATTATTGAATCTTTTTTTGGTGAACTGTGCTGTTTGTAGCCTAAAAATGACAAGCTTTTAATTATTAAGAACCTTGGAGAATTCTGAACTGTAGAAGATAAAGGCTTTTCAGTCAGCACTTTGGACTCTGGCTTGCTCCAGCATCTCTTACCTGCCCTGTGGAACAAATCTAAAATACACAACACATGGAAGCATCGATGATTGTCTGTGTAATACACACACACATACATACATACATATGTACGTACACAGAGAGAGAGATATCCCTGGAGCACCAGCTAAACCAGTTTTGGCTCAGACAATGTAGTGTGACAAATTTACACGTGGACATTTGCTTCAAACATTTTCTGGACAAATTCACCTCTGTTGAGCTCCATCACCAGTATGTTAAAGTGCTTGTTTAGATTGCATGTAGCCCTCTGGTGACTGTGTTGACGGATGATAGCTTTATACTGTGGGAAAAGATTGAGCGCCTAGGGCTGATTCTTGCACATGTGTTAGCCTTATTTTTTTGACCATGAAGTTTTGTTCATATGCCAGTATCTTAGCAACAGCAGACAGTCTGATTCTACTAAGTTTGCTGTTTCTTCCTTGGGAAATTAATAAAAGGATGACATCCCAGTTTAACCTTCTATTTGGGGTATGGAATGTCAGCTTTTGGGGTATGGAATGTCAGCTTATTTAGTGCTGTGCACTACAAAGCAACAGCTCCAGGAGCGATCAGCCCAGAAAGGGTATGATTAATGTTGCTGTGATAGGGACAGAAATCATTACACCAGAAATATAGCACCAGTAGCACAAGTACTTTGGCAGATTGTTAAGTCTGCAACCTAAGAGTTTTAATGTCCTGAAATTAGGGACCAACAATAACAAGGGAACCTGCAACTTCATGGAATATCTTAAAATGCATCAGCAAGAAATTAAAAGTTTCTGGAAATTATATATTACTTAGACTACAGAGGAAGAAACATAAACTCTGTGGGAGATTATATCTGCACAGAAGTAGGACCACAGTCACATTCAGCAAGGTACTATTTGAATTGTTTGGAAGACAGCATTTATATACATGTATCTCCAAATATTTTGTGCTTAAGCAAAGATTAGAAACCAAGCATGTACTTCATTTCCTTCTAATACTGCTGGATCATCCTTTAAGGTTATCTCTTATGGTGTGGAAAAGCACTGATAAACAAAAGAATAACATCACCTATTTTAACTAATTGTTCCTTTAGGGTCCTGCTTTAAAAAATCTTTTTGTTCCCTACTGCTTTGTCATCAGTATCTGAATGTTCAAGGTTATGCTGCAAGGTATGCATTGAGTGCCCAGTTCTGCAGCCCCTATTTACAAGTCATAAGGAAGAAAACTGAAGAGGATCTGTGAGTGGCACTGGTCTAATGTACATGATAGGCCAGAAAAAAAAAAAAAAAAGAAATCCAAAACAGGTATAGATTCCAGGCTTATAGGCTCTTTTTCAAACAGGAATATGGTGAATAATACACTTTTAATATCTCAACAGCGCTGTCCATCTGTCTTCATCTCTTCTTGTTCAGATTTTCCAGTTACATCCAGAGCTTGGAGCCACATATTTGATCATTCTCAGTTCTAGCACACCCTAACATTTTTGTGTGACTTTCAACAATAGTACTTGTCTCTGATGTTAATCAGAGAATCAGAATCTGGCTGGTTGGACACCTGCCCAGTATGTGCTAACCAACACAGTAAACTTGTATGGGAATGTGAGCCACATTAGCTTCATGAAAACTAATCTCTTTCCTTCTGAAATAACAACACACATTTCGTGCCTCCCTGGTGCTAATTTTCTTCAAAACTCAATATTTGCACACTGTGATTGAAGAGCAATCACAAAAGGCCTTCGTAGTGAACTGGCAACATTTTAAAACTGCAGTTCTGAATTAAACACGCTCATGGTTATCCTGATAACTACACACTGAAGAAAGGTTTAGCATAAGATGCAAAGGGTTTAACAGGGGGGTTAATATGAATATTTTTACTTTCAAATAAGTGTTTTGCTCATTCACTTGCAGAAAAATAGGAAGAAAGAGGTGGGATTTGGAAGGAAAGTCCTCACTGTATTGGATTCAATACTTGAGGCTCTCTAAGTGTCTTGGAAGACTTTCATTTTATTCCAGAGAAACACTCTTATTAAGAGAAAAGTGGCAAAATTTTGTTTGCAATTATTCTTAGGAGTAAAAGGCAGATCAACATGAGCCAACTGCAGAAAATAACTAGGAAAATAGCAAAATAAGGAATAAATTTTATGAGGACAAAAATAATTTTAAATAGACTTTTCAAGCTCTTAAACATTAAAATACATGTATCAATCAACAGTAGTTTCTTTGACTAACCAGGAAAAATTGTTTAAGGCATCAAATTTTAGTCTCTCTAAAAAAATACTATTACTCTTACTGCTCAAGAGAATATTAATAATAGAAATCCACATTTCTAGTCTAGAATATTTTGTGAAGATCATAATTACATGTAAAGATAAAATGCCAGTCTGCAATGTTCAAACAAAATATAGTTATTTTGGAACAATTTTACCACTAACATCTAAAGGTACTTTGACTGATGCAATTGCTGTATGTAGTTCTACTCTGCTTAACAGAACATTTTATTTGAAATCAAAAATATGCTTTTTTAAGAGCACGAGAACATCATCTCATGTCCTCGAGAGCGCAGTTTTTGCTTCTGTGGGGAATGAGATCCTGACTTTGTGCTGCTCCTATCCTTACCCTACTATTTTCATAATTATCATGGAACTATGTGTTCACACTTAAAAAAAGACAAATGAAGGCACCCCACAGTTTGACTCTTTCTGAGAGAAAGATAAACAACAACCCCATAGTTTATGTGTAATTAATTGACATGAAGATAGTGTAATTTTCTTTTAGAAATGGGGATCAAGGCATTGCCTTCACAATACTTGTAAAAACCAAAAGAACAGCATTCTAGTACACATGCTTAACAATTTTATACAAGCAGAAGGATGGCATTTTTAACAGAGTGGATGTTACCTAGGAATGTCTCAGTAAAAAATTGTTGCGACTTCTAATGTTAACTAGAGATAAAAAGTTTCCCTTAAATAGTTGACAACAGAACACATTGGTACTTTACACTCATAATTCTTCAGCTAACATTCTCCTTTCTTCCCACTGCTCCTTTTCATCTGCCTAGTCTAACATTTAGAAAAAGTACTAAAAGGATAAAACAGCAGTTATTGTTTCAGGTATATCTTCCTGGGTAGTCCTTAAATCTCACTTGTAATATCCTAATTTTTCTAAATAAAGTAACACAAAATTATTATTATTAAAAGTCCGTCTTTGAAAATTAAGTTTTCCAATCAGGACTACATTAGAAAATAGTGAGACATAAATATTTTTATCACTATTGGAAGAATGGGCAGGACACTCAGGAAGACTACAAGGACACTATGAAGTTATACAGGGCAAAAATTAGAAAGGCCAAAGCCTAACTAGAATGAAATTTTTTAAGACAGTGGAAGACAACAAAAAGAAGAAAAATGTTTTTAAAAATACATTGGCCACAAAAGGAGAGCTAAGGAGAATCTCCATCCTTTTACTCTATGCAGGGGGAAACATAGTTGCAAAGATGAGGAACAGACTGAGATGCTTAATGCCTTCTTTGCCTCAGTCTTTAATAGTAAATACCAGCTCTCCTCGGGGTACCCAGACCTCTGAGCTGAAAGGCAGAGACAGCAAGCAGAATGAAGCCCCCTAAGCCAAGGAGGAATGGCCAGTGACCTACTACACCACTTAGACACACAAAAGTCTATGGGACTGGATGGGATACTCCCAAGTGTACTGAGGGAGCTGATAGAAGTGCTAACCAAACCTCTTTCAATAATTTTTCAGTAGTCCTGGCTAATAGGGGATGTCCCAGGTGACTGGAGGTTAGCAAATGTGACATCCATCTACAAGAAGAGCAGAAGGAGTATCCAGGAAACTACATGCCTGTCCGACTGAACTGGGTGCCAGGCAAGGTCCCAGAGCAGACCACCTTGAGGGCCACCATGTGGCATGTGCAGGACAACCAGGGGATCAGGCCCAGCCACCATGGGTTTGTGAAATGCAGGTTCTGCTTGACCAGCCTGATCTTCTACGACATGGAGAAGTGCTTAGTTGAAGAGGGAAAGGCTATGGATGATGTCTACCTGGACTTCCATGAGCCTTTGGCACAGTCTCCCACAGCATTCTCTGGGAAAAAATGGCTGCTCATGGCCTGGATGGGTACACTGTTCACTGGGTAAAAAACTGGCTGGATGGCAGGGCCCAGGGAGTGGTGGTGAATGGAGTCAGATCCAGCTGGCAGCTGGTCATTATTGGTGTTCCTCAGGGCTCAGCATGGGGGCCAGTCCTGTTTAATATCTTTATTGATGATCTGGATGAGGGATCAAGGGCACCCTCAGTCAATGTGCAGGTGACACCAAATTGGGTGGTGACACCAAATTGGGTCGATCTTCTGGAGGGCAGAGAGGCTCTGCAGAGGAATCTGAACAGGCTGGATCGATCACCAATTGTACGAATTTCAACAAGGCAAAGTGCCAGTTCCAGCCCCTGGGTTACAATAATCCCATACAGCACTACAGGCTGGGGGCAGAGCAGCTGGAAAGCAACCCAGCAGAAAAGGAGTTGGGGGTGTTGGTCAACACAACAGCTGGCTGAACATGAGCCAGTGTGTGCCCAGGTGGCCAAAGAAGCCAAAGGCATCCTGGCTTGGATCAGAAATAGTGTGGCCAGTAGGGCCATGGCAGTGGTTGTCCCCCTGTACTCAGCACTGGTGAGGCCACACCTTGAATCCTGTGGTCAGTTTTGGGCCACTCACTACAAGAAAGATGTTGAGGTTCTGGAAAGTATCCAGAGAAGGGCAATGGAGCTGGTGAAGAATCTAGAGCAGAAGTCCTATGAGGAGCAGTCAATAGAACTGGAATTGTTTAGCCTGGAGAAAAGGAGGCTCAGTGGAGACTTTCTTGCTCTCTGAAGCTCCCTGAAAGGTGGAGGTAGCCACTTGAGGGTTGGTCTCTTCTACCAGGTAACAAGCAATTGGACAAGAAGGAACAGTCTCCAGTTGCACCAGGGGAAGTTTAGATTAGATATTAGGAAAAAGTTCTTCCCCAAAAGATTGTCAAGCATTGAAACAGGCTACCCAGGGAACTGATGGAATTACCACCCCTGAAACCTTAAAAAAAAAGTGTATGTGGCACTTGGGGACATGGTTTACTGAATGTGGCAGTGCTGGGTTAATGGTCAGCTTCAATAATCTTAGAGATCTTTTCCAACCTGAACAATTCTGTGACTTTATGATTCTGTAATTCAACAAATATTTCACACAAGACAAAAACTAACATTATTAATATTAACAAGGTGAACCAGTGACAACTTAATTAAGGGAGTATGGAAGATAAAAACCAAGATATGGGTGTGGCAAAAAGGGAAAGCCAAAAGCAACTAATTGCCATGGGTTTCAAGAAAGGGTAGGGTTCGGAAAACCATAACCAGGGACATTGGGACTGCAAACAGCATGCCAAGGGAAGTGGCATTGTACCAATGCAAATTTTGAGGGCTTTGGCCACTAGCACTGAACCAGCCTAAACTTTTAGATTGCCTTCTTCAAACTCATTGTCTGTGGGAAAACCTGGGGTTTATTACTTCCTTTTGAGGTAACCATCCTCAGATATTCAAAGAGCACAACCACTTTTCTTGAGGGTATTCACACTCTTTAACAAAGCTATATTGGAGCTGCAATAGGAAGCACAGGAGGCAGTTTCACAACACAGGACTTCAGGGACAATACTTAGGAGCATTTAAGTGTTCTTGACTCTCACTCATGCCCATGACATGACATCACATCCAGCTCATTAGGACATAGCAACTTCAATCAGGAAAAAAACAGATTTGCCATCCAAAAGTTTTTGGGTATTTAACACTGAATCTGCATGCTATGCCCAGTGCTTTCTGTTTGCTTTGCTGGGTTAGTTTTCAGATGGATGAGCTCCCCAGTCTGCATGGAGGAGGTGGAAACACAGCTGGGGACATGTGTAGAGAGCAGGTAGGTTTGGGCTTGTACCAAGCTAAAGAGCTAAAGGTGGGCAGCACCACACAGGGCCATAAACCTGCTTGAATTGGCTCAGTTTGCAGAAGAGCTCCATGATCAGCTGTCCTAGTACAACTAGGGGAAGAGTTGTGTGGGGCTAGAAGTAAGCCATCATGGGTGGGAAAAGAGGTGTAAAAAACTCCCTTCAGCTGAGATTGCCACCCAACTGCTGAGGAATTTATCATATTCGGTGTCAATTCTGTACCTTTCTGCAGTACTGGAAGCATGAGAATACACTGTCTTGTTTTGGGTGGGCAGAAAATCCGTGACCACTCTGGGAGGCACCTCTAACATGGTTTATGAACATGAACTTCTGCCTAGCTGAGAGAGTCTTACATCACAATCCTTTCTGGAAGGCTCTGTTTGAATCCATCAGCAATTAAACCCCCCAGGCAATATATAGCAGACTTCTAAAGAAGACTCTCCACAAAGCTGTGAAAGTTTTTCACTGCCTTGTACTTATATGTCATCAATTCCTTTATAAATTCAATGGGTATTTCATGCTAATGGATATTTCCAACTCATATGTAAATGTTGTTCTAATTTGATAGCATTTTTACTTACTTTAGATACTTTAACTTTTGCGTACAAGACCAGAAATTACTATCAGGTCATTTATTATAATCTCTTTATCTTGGACCCCTAAACTTTACTCCACACTAAGCTAAGTAATTTATTTGATCAACGTGTAGGCTGTACGTGATAGCTGCCACAAAATCCCTTAATATTCCTGCAGTTTGATGTCTTCCCTACTGCTTTACCGTCAGCACAGCAGTTTCCTTGCTGTCACCAGCAGATTTTTCTGCTTTGCCTGATTTTTATAACACTCTCTCAGACTGCTCTGTACAGCTTCAGTGCAATTCACAAGTGCTGGGCATTTCCTAAGCTGAAATACATTGTGGTTCAGAGTCTCCACAGCCTTGGTGTTCAGTTACCAGAGAAATTACATTTAACTCCCAAGCTGTTTACAATTCAAACAAAAGGATTTCTCTGTACAGCATCCAAAACCGACAAAGTTACAAGCTCTTACACTTTTTGCACAAAAATCAAACATAAAAAAAAATCTCCCTCCTCATATTTCCTTTGGTTGCAGTCTTCTGCATACCATATAGTTTAGCTTGTATCTACAGAGCCTCTTTTTATGTAGCACATAAGCTTTTACCGATAAGCTCGTTCTTCTAATCCTGTAAGGGTTCCATACAAATTCAGCCTTTTCCCTTCTAAACTTCTTAATTTCTTACTTATTCAGAAGATATTTCTACACTTGACTTCTTAAAGACTTGGAAATACAATTTTTTTTCAGAATAGCTGTTAAGCTTTGTATCTAACTGGGCTGTTAAAAAATCTATGACTCAATAAAAGAGCTAAATTCCATTCTTTCCCATTATCTTAAACCAGGTTTGACTGTACCCATAAGATAGCACAAGGTCTTGAAGGAGCATGCTAAAAAATCTGTAGTTAGGTAAGTGCCAATCTGATTTATAAACTGTATGACCACTAAAATTTGTTCAAAATATTTTGGCTAACCACTTTTCTATCAGACCAAGCAGAAGGTGCCTGTATCAGAATTCCTGAGACCACCCCACAGGTCCTTTCAGTCCCTTCCCACTCCTTGACTCCTCAGCTCACAGCACCTGGCTGTAGCTGCTCTTCTGCAAATCCAGGCTTAGACCATGCTCTTCTTTCCAGTTCTCACCATAGTCAGCTCTTTCCATCACACTTTGCATCTCCTTTCACCTTGGATGCCCTCTCTTGGATGAGGTTCTTCCGTTTTCCCTTAGGCGTTCTCCTGAATCACAGGTATTGCTTTCTAGAATCTTGGCATTGCCATGAAGCCAGAACCAGGCCTGGCACAGAGCCAGACTTGCTGTAAGCATCATACCCTAGAAACAGCTTTGTGCATTGAGAAACTCGTGAGAGCAAGTAGGCAGGAGGGCAAAGCAAGCTCTCCTGGCAATCAGACAGTGAGGAGCTTTGCTGCATCGCTGCTGGCAGAATATCTCAGTATCCACACTAACCTGACCTGGAGCAATGCAGGAGACAGGCTCAGCACAGTCCATACCAGGATATACCATGTATGCCTGTGACAGCTCTAATTCTGGCAAGGTGACCTGCTGCAAGCTCCAGGACCTGGACCCTGTCCTAGTGAGAAATACAGATGTCATTTTCACATGGGCTACAGATTATAGTCACTCCCTATATTTATATTTCACAGAATCACACTCTTGTTGGGGTTGGAAAGGAACTCTGGAGAGCATCTAGTCCAACTCCCTCTGCCAAGGCAAAGTCACCTAGAGCAGGTGACACAGGCATGGGTCCAAGTGAATGTCTCCAGAGAAGGAGACTCCACAACCTTCCTAGGCAGCCTGTTTCAGTTTCACTCTCAATGAAAGAAAGTTCTTCCTCATGTCGAGGTGTAACTTTGTGTATTTTAATTTATGGACATTTCTCCTTTTTCTGTCACCGGAAAGAGGCTGGCACCATCCTCTTGTCACCCACCTTTGGGATATTTATATGCATTAATGAGATCCCTACTCGGTCTTCTCCTCTCTAGACTAAACAGATCCAGCTCCTGAAGTCTCTCCTCATCAGAGAGATGCTCCAAACACCAAATCATCTTTGTGGCCCTCCTCTGTACCATCTCCAGTAGCTTCTTGTCCTTCTTGGAGACCAGAACTGAACACAATACTCCAGGTGTGGCCTCACTAGGGCCCAGTGCAGTGGGGGGATTACCTTCATCAACCTGCTGGCCACACTTGTCCCAGTGCATCCCAGATATTATTTGCCCTCCTGGCCACAAGGGCACTGCTGGCTCATGGTCAACTTGTCATCCACCAAGACTCCCAGTTCTCTGCAGAGCTGCTCTTCAGGTCAGCTCCAGCCTGTCCTGGCGTTATTCCTCCTCAGGTGCAGAACCCTACACTTGCCCTTGTTGAATCTCATTAGGTTTCTCTCTGTCCAACTCTCTCAAGATTCCACTAAATGGCAGCCCAGCCTCCAAGTATATTTGGAGCTATTCCTTCTCAAAAGGAAAGGGAGAAAAGGAAAAGGAATCACCCATGACAAATGACCACACTGCTGTGCAGAGGAAACCTTTGAGAAAAGCTGGACAATAAGTACCTAGGCTTTCTTCAGTTGGGATGCACTCTAAAATAGAGATATTCATCCACCTTTTCTTGCTTTATTTGGCCCACCTTCATGCTTCACACATTTTGTAACACTCTGCTTTTATTTTACATACTAATTTAAATAAAGCCCTTAACAATACCCTTAAGTTGGTGTGTCTCTGTACAACCCTCCTGAGGCTCTCAGCCCTGCACTGTCAGTCAGGATTTAAGAAAGAGCTATCCATAACTGGGACTTCGGGTGTGAACAGGATTGCATGAGGTGGTATCACAAACAAAATAACCAGGAAAGAACAGCAAATATGAGAAAAGAGAGAGAGGAAGAACTGTGGTGGTGGGTGATACCACCTCGGGAACTGCTGGGGAGCCAAGTGGTCCCAGTACAGCAGGGTTTCACTGGTGGCAAATTTCCTAGTCTGAGTAACACAATAAGTCCCTCCCCAAATTATGTAAATCCCCCTGGCTGTAACCTAACCCCTGACTCCATCCCTCCCTTCTCCCCATTGGTTGTAGTGTTCCCCCTGCCTCCTCTCCCCTGACCTCAGGTGATCCCTATATCTAGGGACACCGAGGGCTCTTCCTCCTCTTTCACCCTGGAACCCTTCGGAATAAACATCTGGAACATCCAGCTGATTGAGCCTCTGGATTCTTTGTCTCTGGTAACGCATGAGCTATCCGGCTCTCTGGGTGAGTGAGAATCTGTGCCTTACACCGGCTCGGGTGTGAGAAGGGTCTTTCTGTACAGCACCAGAGCAGTGCTGGCTGGAGTGATCTCTCAATAGCCTTGGAGACACTTTCGGTAAACGCAGAGGCCTGTTCCACCCCTCCTCCCCCCACTGCGTTAAAGAACCTGGTTGTGTAAACCAAACTGCACAATTTGTAGCTGCCCATACACACACGCTGTACCAAATGCTCAGTGCAAAGGAAAGCTACCCCACACTACAAAAGACCTTGTATGGGACTCTTTCATGGACTACCTTCCCAGCACCGACAGGGAAATGTTGTGGCTGCAGCTGGTGCTGGCACTTCCATAGCAGGTTCCCCTCAGGTACTCTGGTACCATCCGACAGCCATCTGCTCTTTCTCGGCCTTGCAGAAGCACAGACACAGCAGATCTTTTTCATGTGCTGCAGATCAAACTCAGCTCTGAGCCTGAGGGACTCCCCATCTTTTCCACAGACACACAGCAAGTGCAGACAAAAACTGAACACTCAGGAACACTGCCCATGAATGGCTTCATGAGCTGTGAGAGTCCCAGAGAAGCAACAACCTGCTGCAAAACAGCACTTCTGTGGCTGCTGACAGAACCTGTTAACCTGCTTGCATCGCTGGAGCTGTGGAAGATGTGGGCATTGACAGCTTTTCCACAAGTCAGCAATGAGACTGACAAAGCAGCCATGACAATATACTGCACTGTAAAGTACCATTGACAAAACACTGTTAGCTTGGACAAGGATGGGAGCTCACTGGTTTATACATTCTTGCCACAGACTCTCCAAGTCAGAGACAGCAAACTCCCGGTTCTCTGTCATGGTCCCCATTTTCAAAAGGAATATTTCTATTTGAATTTTTCCTCACCCCTCATGTAAAGAGATAAACCTCCTTTTGCTAATAATGAACAGAGATAGTTGGTTTTTTTCCCTAAGTTGATTTCATTTTATGCATACACTGTGGTCTCTGGGAACTCATCTTACAGGCTGAAGCAATGAAGAAACCTCGCTTAAACTACCTTTATACCATCTGCCAAGAGCACTTTGCAAGGATCTCTGTGGCATTCTGGAACCCAGGTGAAGTCAATAGCACCCTGGATAAACATGAGGAACCCAGTCTAGAGACCTCGGGGAAACAGCATGGAAGACGCCGGACTGCAGCCTTTTAAAATTATATTAGTAATTACAGAGTAAGATTGCTACAGAGAAACACGCTGCCAGCATACTGTCTATTGGTTGTGTGATTGCATTCAGTAATGAACAGTTTCTTCTGAAACCTGGCACAGATGGTACACACAGTATCACAGATATAAGGAGCCCTCTGTGCACCACTCTCTTTACAGCTTACACTATTGTTAATATTTTCTGTCTATGTTTACTGTAGGCATAAAAATGTAAGCAGCAAGTAAAAATTCCATTAATTTTCTACACCTCTGTAAAGTCTTTGCAAACTTCAGTGGGACAAAAAGCCTAGTATTTCACTTTCTTTTCATTAAGAAACCAGTTCATAAAGTTGCAGGTCTTCTTCCTTCTGGGTTTCCTCCATCATTGGGGAGTTTAAGATTACTGTTTACTGAACACACACAAACTGTTATTGATAGCATCAAGCAGCACTGCTGTTGGCTATTCTGCCCAGTGTTTTTTTAAAAGGGAACACATTAAAATTATGCACATTTGCAAAGCCTTGCATTCATTGCTCATTACTGACACAAGTCTACTCTAATATGAACCCTGTATTGCTGCATAGCTTCTGACCATTAATTATTATATGAAATGCTGAACCGTGAAATCAATATTAAGGAAAGTGACTAGTCTATCCTTTCAAGCTCCCCACTCTTCCAGAGAAGCAACTGCAGAGAAAAAAAAATACCAAACAAAAGAAAAACAAAACCAGCAACGCACAAACCAATAAAACCAATAACTTGTACCGTAAAAGGAATGGGAAGCTGGAAAACGTGGGCATTCTAGTTTTTGGCTAATAGCACATGCAGTTTAAACCCAGCATAGTTAAGAGTAAAATTCAACTCTTGATCCCATTTCAAACTGAATGCTTGCTCATTCTCTGATCCTTTAATTTTCACTCCCTGCATATACAAGTGCACTTCAGAGAGGGTGTGATTCTGCAGGACACTTGATATGTAACCATGTAATTGTAGATGCCATTAAAATGGAAGTGCAGAGGAAACTATATGGAAACATCAGTTTGCAAGGCTGATCTTAATTTTGGTCTTTAGAGTTTTTGTATTCTTGATTATGTAAGTTTACCACTTAAAAAAAATAAAATGCAAGATCCCAAGAAAACAGTAATAATGCATGATCCCCAGTAATTACTTCTTCCCAGAGTCACTACAGAGGTCTGTTTCTACAACATGTGTATCAACAGACAAGAACATTGCTCGAGTAAAAAATATGTGATTAATTCAAACAAAGTTAAATTAACATAATTCTTTTGTTTGTAACTTACTGAAAACTACTAGAAAGATTCAGAAGTGAGAACAGAAAGAAATCAGAGGCTCTTCCCAGTTCCCACCCTAGATGTCCATCCTGGCTATGAAGTTTTAAACCCCCCCAAAACTACTGAGGTGCAAGGAAAAAGTATAAATTAAGACAGGTAGGTCTTTATCACAACACTTGGTTGAGAAAACATCTGGATTTGCTTCATTTTACTGAATGAGAGGAATTCTTCGAGGAACAAGGGGGCAGAGACTCCCAAACTTCCCGAACCAGCACGATAGAAACAAGAGATATTCAGCACTGATGCTCAGCACCGCTAACAGTGGATCTGCAGAAATTTATCGGTAATTTATGCCAACAGCGATTTCCATCAGAAAACTCCTTCCCCGCGTCCCGGGCGGGCTCGGTTTCGGCTCCTTCCCCAGGGAGCAGCTTCCCCAGCCCCGCCGCTGCGGGCTCCTGGCGCACCTGCTGCCGAGAGGGAGAAGAGGAAAAATCACCCCAAACCCCGGCGCTCAGGAGAACCAGCGGGCGGCGGACGGTGCGCGCTGCCATGTACGTGCCCGGCAGGTAGCGGGGAACCCGCCCGGCTGCCACCGGAGCAGCGCAGAGCCGGCGGAGGCCGCGGGGCAGCGGGACATGCTCAGTGCGCGGGGCCGGCTCCGCCTCCGCCTGACCCGGATACAGACGGCGCTGCCTTCGCCGCGAGCGTGGAGCCGGCCCGGCGCCGCCGCAGCACCGGGAGCCCAGCGTCCCGGCCGTGCCATGGCATTGTGGTGACCGCCCGGCCCCGCCGCCCGCCCGCCCCGCGGCCATGGCCCCCATGGGCATCCGCCTCTCGCCGCTCGGCATGGCCGTGTTCTGCCTGCTGGGGCTGGGCGTCCTCTACCACCTCTACTCCGGCTTCCTGGCCGGCCGCTTCGCCTTCTTCATGCTGAGCGAGCCGGCGGCCGGTGGGCCCGAGACGCCCCACGGCTCCGCGCCCGGCGGCGCCGTGGACCTGCGGGAGCTGCTGGCCGTGTCCGTGCTGGCCGCCGTGAGGGGCGGGGAGGAGGTGAAGCGGGTCCGCGAGGGGAACGTCCTCAACGCCAAGGCGAAGGGGAAGACGCGGGAGGGGGCCGAGGAGCAGCTGACCACCGGCGACCTCCTCTCCAACCGCAGGATGTTCTACCTGCTGAAGGGCGCCTTTCCCGCCGTGCAGGTGGGTGCCGGGCGCCCTCCGTGGGGCGGGGGCTGCCGCGGGCCCGGGGCTGCGATCCCGGTGTGCAGCCGCGGCGCTGGGCTGCTCCACGCCGCCGGGCGCCTCTCCGGTCCGGCACCGCCGGTCGGCGGGAAGCGCTGCCCTCGTTTGCGCTTTTCCTTCCCCTCCCGCTGAACTGGTGGCAGTGCCACCTCACGCTTGTTGCCGTGGGTGTTGGGTTGCAGGGGAAGAGGTTGGAGCGTGTTGCAAGCGAAGCCACGCGAGGTGAAACAGTATCGAACAATACGGGCGTGGAGGAGAGGGGGAAACGCTGAGCCTCGCTGTTGTGGATCATGTCCTCTGTGGTTAAGGATACAGCTAGCTGCTCAGCGCGAATTCCGGTTAAGGTGCAGAGATTAGGAATGCCGCTGTTTTCCTAGTTATCCTTGCTGCCGTCATTTATGGGGAGAGCCAAGAGCGGGGAGCAGTTTCGAGGCTTAGGAACAGCACTGCAATAACCGAGTGTTTAGTGCTTGTGGCTGTGGGACAGCAGATCAGCACAGCTTATACATACATAGCTTATTACAGCTGTGTCAATACTGTGGGTCACTGCCTACCTGAGCAAAATGAGTTTACTTTGCTTTCAGATGTGTACACCCCTTCCTGCTCTCCTCCACTTCTGAAATCCGGGTCTAGCTCTTAAGGTCGCACCCGAATCTTTGAACTATACTTTGAGGCTTTTTGGGTTTTGTTGGCATTGTTTCTGGTTTCACTTAAATAAATGGGAACTTCTGTCTCTTGATGTTAAATTCCTTAGCTTTTCGTGGCCATTTGAAATGGGCAGGAAGCCCTAAATTTGGATCTCAAAAGGTGATGATCGCATGCTTCTGCTGGACAGGTTGAGGAAAAAGTAGCTAAGTCTGGTTTTTGGTTGTTGCGTACTTACTCAATTTTCAGTAGCTGTTTTGAAAGTTCCACAGGATAATGTGCAGTTTTTTGTTTGTTGGCATTTTTTGTGGATTTTTTGGTGTTTAGTTTGTTTTGGTGGGGTTTCAAAGTGTTGTAAAGAACTCATTGAATATGAAATCTAGAGGAAATAACAAATTCTTCAATGTTTGAAGTAAACTTGATATGTGACTAATCTTCCTCTACAAAAAGATTATGCAGGTTCTGTTCTGAAGATTTCCTGGGTTGTCTGTCAGTGACAAGCCACCTTCACAGGCCCAGTGTTAAAGGAAGGAAAAGTATTGACCCTTGTTCTCTTTTCTTATTCAGTGTCCTCACAAAGCTTGGCTTTAGAGCTTAGCTGGCTTGAAACCTCTACACTTTCTCCACTTTCACAGACGGAGGAACTTCATTAATCTAGATGTAAGAGTTGCTTGGGCTTCTAGAGAAGGCTGGGGATTCAGTGTGGGCTTGAAGAGTACAGTGAACTGTGTATTGTCTGTTCTGTGGTCACATGTGTAAACTCTGCTCTTGGGCCTGAGATTCTTAGCAGTGACAGTCTGATTTGTGTCTTTCTGGCAGAGGGTGCTAACTTTGGACGTCTACTTTTAAAAAGCTTTTTTTTTTCTCACAGGTGACTTGTGCTGCTTGTCTTTAAGATTACATGGTACTTTTTAAAGTGCAGATGTGTTCTCAAAAGCTGTATAAAACCAAAAAAGTGTGCACAGGTCTGTTTATCTGGAAAATACAAGACATATGTCTTTTGTTTTTCTCCACACCTTGTTAGGCTGACTGAGCTCGAGCATTGAGGATGTCTAGGATGAGTGTGCTTGACAAATTTTTCAGGTGATCTGGAGTTATTAAGTCTGACAGATCATCTGTAGGATGTTTAGTATTCTAAGAACTTGATGGGGATAATAACAGCTTATCTCATGTGGTGTTTAAAAAATATTCACTAAGCTGTACATACTGATAAGCCATTTTGTCTCCTAAAGTCTGTGATGAAGATGTATTCATAAACATTTGCCCAAAGTAAAATAAATGCTTTCTGTTACTCTATATATCCTGTATGTGCTTCTCAGGTGTGAAGACAAGATATCATCTCAATCTACTAATCCTTCAAGTGTAACTTCAGAACAACCTGTCTAGGACTGCAGCTCTTTCATAGAACAGACCTGCTGAGTTCTGGTGTAGATATAAGGATTATAGAGGATTTTCTGAGGCAGTAAGAAATTTCATCATGTAAAAAACATCTTTCTTTATATCTGTAGTCTTATCCCCCAGTACAGAGTGACACTCCAGAATAAAAGATGCTGCTGAAGTCAAATAAACCTCCTCTTCTCTCCTTGCTAGAGAAGATGATGCTAATAAAAGCTGTCAAAGAAAAACTGAAATAATTCCAAGAGTAAGCTTATGCAAAATGCTGATTTTTCTCACATCGTGAAGTTCTTGAGCTTAACAGGGGTACCTCAGTACTTAAATTGTTGCCAAATGCTGCAGCCAGGAAGAGGATGAACCAGCACAAAAACTAGGTGCTGTAATGCAAAGGGAACTGAGTTGTTCAGTCTGGAGAAGAGAAGGCTCCTGTGAGACATTACAGTGGCCTTTCAGTGCCTGGAGGAGAGCTGGAGGGGAGCTTTGGACAAGGGCATCTAGTGACAGGACAAGGAGGAATGGCTTTCAACTGAAAGAGGGCAGGTTTAGATTGGACATTAGGAAAAAATTCTTTACTGTGAGAGTGGTGAGGCACTGGACCAGGTTGCCCAGAGAAGTTGTGGATTGACCCCTCCCTGGAAGTGTTCAAGGCCAGGTGAGATAAGGCCTTGAGCAACCTGGTCTAGTGGAAGGTGTCCCAGCCCATGGCAGGGGGGTTGGAGTGAGATGATCTGGAAGGTCCCTTCCAGCCAAACTATAGCCATGGCTTTCCAGTGTTTCAAAATAACCATGGGGAGAAGTCTCTGAGTAAAGTTTACTTCAACTGAAGTAAACTTAAGTGGGCAGTGTTGGATTCCCTGTTTTGTGTTCTGGACATAGAAAGGGAAAGCATGCAAGCAGTCTGTCTGAAGCAGATCTGAGTGTCTTAAAGTGTGGTTATTAAGAGAAGATAGAAGAGTTAGGCTTCTGACTTGCAGAAGCTGAAATAAATCTGGAAAAATCTTATAATACTAGGACTTGGGATTTATTAAGAAAAACCCTTTCAAAATCTGAGGGAAAAAAACCACACAGAAAATGTTTTCCTTTTTTCTCTTAAGTAGAGGTATTGTCTTTACAGAGGAGCTCCACTGCTTACATCAGCTATTCTGTTTGATATAAATAGATGTGTTTTCATCAGTTAAGGCTTCTCAAAGCTATGTTAGGTAACACCAAAGAGGTGCAGCTCAATTGTGTCTTATCACTGTGTAGTAGATTTAGTGGTGGTGTTTTTGTATCCCTCAGAAATAGGCCTGAGAAAGATAAGGAATAAAGAGGCAAGTCACTTATTTCTACTTTGGGTATTACCTAGTGTTGTCTGATTGCACTCAACATCCAGCAATGAGTATTTGCATGTGTATTCAATGAAGCTTGTTTGTACAGTTGATTTTAAAATGTACTTAATGCAAAAATATATGCATCACTTTCTCTGGATGAAGTTCTTAACTGCAGTTACTGACTTGAAGTGTTTACTGCCTCTGCACTACCAATATGTTGTCCTGGTTTATTTGTCGTGCTAAGAAGAGTTAAAGCTCTGATCTGGCTGTAATCACCTCTGCTTCTTTCATTTTTTATTAATTTTGTTAATCTTTTCTGGGTTACTTCTTTTCTCACTGGTTCTCCATGCAGCCCTGTGCTGGCACCACTGTGCTGGCACAGTGGTGTTGTGATAAGGACTGTGAGTCCTTATCTTAGGTGGGGAGATTAAGGAGATGCTTGATCCAGCCCTCCTACCTGGGTGATGAGTGGACTGGGGAGGCATTCATTCCAAATTCAGTTACAGACTAGCCAAACACACTGGTGTGTTCTGGCCAGAAGAGCTTCTGTGAAGAAATGATCTCATGATACCAGGGTTTCAGCAGCACTGCCTGGTAAAAGGTTCCTCTCAGTACTATGCCTCAGAGTCATATTTTTTTAATGTGATTTGTCCAGGGGTCTGTGTCAGGACCTTGATAACTGAATGTATCCCAAGTAAAAACGTAAAAGTTATTTAAATTAAAGGTTATTTAGGAATACCCTGGTTCACTTCCCATTATGGCCCATCTTCAGCACGTCTGAAGGAGCAGCCCTACTTTATCACAAAGGCAGAAATCATTGACAGAGGACAATGTGTTCCTTGAACTTGCACTTTGACCACATTACCTCTTCTCTTCTGACTGAAAAAGCCAATTTTAAAGTGTCCTGCACAGTTCTGCTATTTTGCTGCTGTGCTGTACTAGAGTTATTTCCATGGGACGTAGACTTCAGTTGTAGCAGTCAGACTGTATTCTGCCCTACACTCATTTTGAGCTGTTTTGCCTTATTTTTGTTCTAGAATTGCTCCAGCTATATGCCTTGCTTTCTAGTGTAAGTACTGAATGTAGTTTTGTCTTGTTTGGTCCCTTTCTTTTCATTGTGACTGTGGTGGAAATCAGGTATTCCTCTGTCCCAGTCTTTCTCTTTGAGCATCCTTTTATGAGTCTTGTTGCTGTCCTGAATCCAAATGTTCTTCTTTCTCTTGCCCAGTTAAGACTGACGATAAATTCCGTATTTCAAGCTTGTGCATTATAATGCTGGAATAAGCGTTTGAAATGAAAATTTAAGAACATGTCACTTGGATTTTCTTCTAAATTATTTGGACTTTTTGAAGATTAATGACTCCAAGCACTCCTTTTTTATCAGGCTGTCTGAAGTACTGTATAGGTTTAAACTCACTGTTTGCAGGCCTCTGACCACAGTGACAAATATCATACCTAAAAAACTGGAATTTCATTTGAGATGGCAAGCTCTGCAGCTGATACTGATTCTATGTGAAAGATTGATATGTTAAAGTAGGTTTAAAAACCAAAATACTACTTCAGAAGTATTGGACTTTAGTGAGTAAGTTCAATAATCTGTCTTTTCATGTTGTGAGAATGGCTTCCTCAGGTCTTAGGGCTTTTAATAAAATTGATGTTCTTCTGACCCAGATGATCTTTGCAACTGCCAATGGGTTTCTAAGTAAAACAAGAGGTGTGAATGTCAATCTAAAATCTCAGTAATAAGTGTTGTCTGGAGATGCATTTCCTAACACAGGTTCCAGATTGTGCCAGATGACTTATGTCGGCTCTCTCTGCATAAAATTGAAGTTAAAGACTGTAACTTTATGCTAATGAGTTCTGTGATTATCTTTTCTAGTGTAATTACGAGTAGTTCATTTGGCTTCTTTGTACACTGGGGGTATTTAATCTATCAGCTGAGCATCTGGAGAGTTGAATTTCTTAGTAGTGGAACCACTCACAAACAGTGGAAGTTTTCTGGGTATTATCTGTTTTACTGGTAGATTTCTAATCTGTCCTTATTTGGATATTTTCTTAAAATGAAAAGAAATGTTGCAACTCTTAGGACAAGCAAGTCATCCCTTTCTCATTGTTAGACTTGGGTCTGTATAGAACTGTAATGGAGAATTTTGACATCTACTGAAACCACTTGTGTGAGCTAATGAACAAGTCACTTTATTTTCCTGGCCTAAAATTCTAGTTGTTTCTGCAGACTGCTGGTGAAAACAGTGAGCCCTGTGATCTGTGCTGATTCCCTCAATTCCACTTGTGTTGTTTTCACCAGCCTCTATTCACCATAAGTCAGTAGAAGCAGAGTTGTCATCGGATATGGCTTTATCATTTATTAAATGGTGTTTGTATCAGTCTTTTTCCTGCTGGCTTAATGACCAAAATCACCTAATGAGTTTTGATAAGCACTAATTGAGCTTCTTGACATTTAGGCATGTCCAGATTGTTCTTTGCACATTCTGTCATCTTGCTCCTGCATTAAGTGACGACTTGTTGCTAAAATAAAAAAATATGTAGTTGATGGTAGAGGAAAACCTCTGTCAGTCTGGACTTAGATGCCTTGAAAAATGCATGTGTCCTTTTTCGGTGTTGTGGCATAGTTATAGAAATTCTTGTTGTTTTTTGATCAAATAGATGACAATGTGAGAGCAGTGGGTTTTATACCTCTTGTTATTTTATACATCTGTATGATTTTATACCTTACACATTTATATACAAATTTACTTTATAGTTTTATTAAATTGAGTTATCTTTAAATATGCTTTTTTTTCCTAAGAAAAATATGTGATTCAGCAAGGTCTTCTTTCATAACAAAACTCTGGCAAGAGGAGCATTTTTGAAAGGCATGAAGATCACCAGTGAAAGCTTATTTTTCCTTTCTAATATGTTGTGGTAATCTAAGGAGGAAAAGAACCTTTTCAAAAGCAAGCAGCTGGCTTTAAAAATATCAGGGTATTGAATAAAATTAGGGGTTTTTTTTTTACTACGCTGGTAAGGCTACTATTCAAATTTTTTAAAGCATAAAAGCACTTTAAACTTACAAAAAGAACTGGTACTTTGATTTCCCAGTTTGCATTCTTTTCGGAGTTAAGTAACCTAAGCTTTTAAGAAGCAGCTTTCATTCATAGTGAAAACTGCTACGCACCACCCCCAAATTAGAAAGTTGGAAGGGAGGGATCGTGAATGGTCCTGGCTGCAGGTGAGCTAAGTCTTGGTGTGAATGCACACCTCTCCCTTTGTAACAGATTGTGGAACCTGGTTTTGTAACCAGGGTAAGTTAGATACTTTCCTCAGATACTGGAAATAGGATGCTTTGAGTGCTTTTTGCTCTCCTGGAGAGAGCTGTCCTGTTGTGCATATTTATACATCCTGACTTGTCAAGTGGGTGTTTACATTCAGAGGTTTTGGCATCTGATTCCTTCACACAGTTTGTGTATGTACAGATGCAGTAAGAAGCTGAGACAGCTTTCAGCTCTGATACATTTGAGGAGAAAAACAGAGAAGAGCCACTGGAGGTAAAACAGTCTGACTTGTAATGCAGTGGGTATAAGGCTGCTCTTTGGTGCAGTGCAGTGCAGTGGCTGAAGGGATCTGTCTGTAAGGGGAAGATATCCCAGAAAATGCTGGTTGAACCACACTTCCCTGAGTTGTGACATTCCTGAAGCACTGTCAAATAAGAACAACCATGCAGCCATCTTGTAGGTCAGTACACCTTCCTAGGTGTGTAGTTGCAGGTATCCTAGAGTCATAAAATGACTTGGTTTGGAAGGGACCTTAAAGATCATCTTGTTCTGACTTCCCTACCGTGGGCAGAGATGCCTTCCGCTAGACCAAGTTGCTCAAAGCTCCATCTGATCTGGCCTGGAACACTTCAAGGAATGAGGCATCTTCAACTTCTCTGGGCAACCTGTTCCAGTGTCTCGCCACCTTCACAGTAAAGAATGTCTTCTTAACATCTAAGCCAAATCTCTCCTCTTTTGGTTTGAAACCATTCCCCCTTATTCTATCCCTATCTGTCCATGTAGAGAGTTATTCTACCTCATTTGTATAAGTACCCCTTAAGCACTGGATGGCTGCCTTAAGGTCTCCTAGGAGCAATCTCTTTTCCAGGCTGAATGGACCCAGCTCTCAGCCTGTCTTCGTTGGAGAGGTGCTCCATCCCCCTGATCATCTTTGTGGCCCTTCTCTGGACCCACTCTAACAGGTCCACATCATGATTGTGCTGAGGCCTCCATACCTGTTCACAGCACTCCAGGTGGGGTCTCACCAGGGCAGACTAGAAGGGGAAAATCATTTCCTGGCCTGCTGGCCATGCTGCTTTTTTGGTGCATCTTAGGAGATAGTTGGCCATTTGGGCTGTGAGGACACATCCATGATAAACCCCAAGTTTGTCTCCATTATGCTGCTTCCAATGAGTTCTCCCAGTCTGTACTCATGCTTGGGATTGCCCCAGCCCAGTCCGTCTTACACTTGGGCTTGTAGAACTCATGAGGTTCTTGTGAGCCAAATTCTCAAGTTTGTTCAGGTTCCTCGGGATGGTGTCCCTTCCTTCTGTTGTGTCAAGTGCACTGCTTGGCTTCACATCATCTGCAAACTTGCTGAGGGTCCATTTGATCTTACTATTGTCATTGATGAAGATATAAAAGAGCACCAGTCCCAAAATGGAGCCTTGAGTGACATCATTCTTCACTGGCCTCCATGTGGATGTAGAGCCATTGACTACCACTGCCTGGCTGCATGGCTCCATCCAATTCCTTATCCACTGAATAGTCTACCCTTTAAATCCATGTCTCTCCAATTTGGAGGTAATGATGTCATGTGGGGCTGTGCCAAAGGCCTTACAGAAGTCTAGGTAGATGACACCAGTTGGTTTTTCCATGTCAACTGTTGCAGTGAGTCCATCACAGAAGGCTGCTAGATTGGACAGACATGAACCTGAACTCTTACTGGTTCCTCTGGACTATTATGCAGAGGGTGTATGTAGCTATGAAATATCTTCCACTGTCCACAGAGGACATTTCCCAGTCACTCAGAAAGAAGGTGTCAGAATCACTGTTAGTTTATTGTTTGAAAATGTTTGCATTTAGTTACTTTTGTCTCTCCACTTCTTAGCTGTATCTCGTGTCAGGTGAATACAGGTGGCAAAGTTAAGTTTGAGTCTTGGGCATGCATCATGCTTACACCACATAATCACTGATGAAGTGGCTGTGTAGGTCGTGCAGCATCAGTGCATCAACAAAACAGAAAAACAAATACCTATTAATGTTTTACCAATGTTCACCTGTGCACATTCCAGGCTTCCAGGCCTCCAGGCTTTTCATTTCCATAGTCCCATTCAAATCCATAGACTTACCCATTGAATCATAGAATAGATTGGGTTGGTTTTCTTTTGGGTTTTTTTTTTTTTGGTGGGTTTTTTTCCAGTTTGAGTAGCATAATTAGTATTTCTACTGAATAATATAGGTGTGATAGTATTTGTGTTGTTCTTGTTTTATTTTCTAATAAAACAGGACTACGATTTGTATTTGAGAGGGCATAATTGGCAGTTGGGGATATTGATGCTCTCAGGAATAAAGTGGTGTGCTAACGTATATTTTTTGAGATACTGGATTATTTGCATATTAAAATATAAAATGAGTATTGAGCTGTAGAAGTATGTGGGGAAGGAGAGGAAGTACTAAATTTAAAAAAAATTCACATGCCCCCAAACGCTTTCTAAGAAAAGTATTGCATTTTCATGTACTGATGTAAGTTTAAAAAACTAAGTATTTGAACAGAAGCTCCTATTTTTTTTGGGGGGGGAGGGTGGAGGTGGTGTTTGCATACATTTTTTCACTTTAATTTAGCTTCAATGGGTGAATTCAAAGGCAAAACTACAGTTGTGTCCCACTCTTTCACACCAGGAAAAAGGCTGAAGTTGTGCATCATGCCAGGGACAGCTAGCTAATATTCAAGTAGGCGGTTTGGGTGATGAGCTGCCACAAAGACAGCATGAAGTGCTGGTAGGGAGTAAACCAGCACGGGACAAAGAGCCACTGTGAGGTTCCCTGAAGTCTTTAAGTGTCAGGACTGTTGGCTGTTTGTTCAGAGTGCTGCATTTATCCAGACAAGTTTGTAGTACACTGGAGTTGCTTCCTGCGTTCCTGAGTAGATCTGTGTTCCCATCTTTAAGGTGCTGGAGGGGAGTGTTCTCTGTGCAGAGGTTTCTGAAGGCTGGAAACACCTGGGTGTTTTGGAAGGCACACCATGGACTGATCCTGGTATTGGTATTGGACCTCTGCTGCTGGCTCCCACGAGCAGCATCCCTCAATTGTTATGGAATTCCTGCACCTTGCAGGCTGGTTTTGAGGAAGTTCTGTACTGGTGAGATGCAGCCAGACTGCCTTGTTTATGAAATAATGGTTTTGGGTTGGTTTTCTTTTCACTTTTCAGCAGTATTCCATGCACTGATTTACATACATTTTATTAAACCTCTGTGTTTGATGCAGTTCTTTGTGATGAGGGCTTTTGCTTCAAGCATTGCTGGGGAAGATTGCCAAAATGTAGTTAAGCTTGGCGTCAGTGCTGAGCTCCCAAAATTTCCTCAGATGGGCTTTTAGACCTTATAGCTATTAGGCAATTAACCTCAGAGTGTCTTGCTGAAATAAGCTCCAGTGTCTGAAGTACTTGTTGTGAGGTCTTTCTACCATAGCTACTCCTAATTTATGAGTGAAGATTTGCAATTGCATTGTACTACATATCCATATCACTTCAGAAAAGTTTAAAGTGTAAGTTCATGGCCTCTGAAGGCTGCCAGCAAGTGAGAATGACAAATAGGAACATGGAATTTACACAATGGCATGTTTTCCAGGTGTATTTTCCTGCATTAAAAAAAAAAAAAAAAAAAAGGAGGAATAGAAGAAGCTCTCAGTTTTAAGGGTTGGTGAGCCCCTCTCAGGCAAATATTCAGCCAGGGCTACAGACTAAATGGTCATATGAGTGGAAGAACTAATGACCTGATTGTTGAGGTTTCTGTTGGTGTGGGGTTTTTTTGGTTTTGTTTTTCTTTTTTGGTTTGGTTTTTTTTTCATTTTGGGCTGTGTTTTTTTGTTCGTTTGTTGTTGTTTGTTTGTTGGGGGTTGTTTGTTTTTTGGTTTTGGGGTTATTTTTTACTTTCTTGATAATGTCAAGAAAGTAAATATCACTCTAGTGATAATGACTTTATCTCCCCAGTTTTTTTCTAGTGGAATAATCATGTCTGTTGAGAGAGACTCCTCACAAGCATTTTAAATGCTGCAGTGTCATAGCCACTGCTACAAAATCTGAACTAGTAGGTGGTCTTTTGCTGAAAACAGTACATTTCAGATAGTTTCAGACTTTGAATTCTAGTGTACTGTAACAACAGGTTTAACAAGATATTCTTCCTTTTGAGCATTTGTTCCAACCCTTTAACTTTTTGGAGGCCCCTTTCTTCTGTTGAGGAAATGTTTTTTTTATGATGGTATATCATGTGCTGTAGTGGAACTTTGACTGCCCAGGGGCTGTGTTGAGACTGCCAAGTCTGTGGAACTACTCATCTTGACTTTGCAGGACTGTTTTCCCTAGGGGAAAATGCAATCGTCAGGTTTATTGTACAGTGACAGGTATTTAATTTGTAAATGTCACGGCAACTTCAAGAGCTCCATGTTTGGCATTTAATGTTTCAAGTACTGTTTTTACATGAGAAGACAGCTATGATGTATGGCTGGAGTTGCTGCAGTTCTGCTTCCTTTTTCATTTTGACTTCTCTTGGAGAAAAGGGCCCTTAACTCTTGGCTAATAACCTGTTACAGTTGAGGTGTGTGATGCCTTTTCTTTTCATGATATGAATTATGTAAAAATCCTGCTCATATAAAGTCTGCCAAATTCAAACATCTGATAGCTCCTTCATTTTCATTGTCTTCCCATGTCACTTGCCTACAACTTTTGGGACAAATTCATCTCTGGTCATCCAAAAATACTGTACTACTGGAGTCACAAGGACATTGCATTGGGTTTTGCAGATCATTACTCCATTCAGCAGAGTGGTGCTTTGTGCTCTGCTGCTCGGACAAACTCTGCTTGATGTAGTGAAATGCCCTCTGGCGTGGAATAAAGTTCATTAAGCTGGACAGCAGGTGACAGTAGGCTTAAATGTGACCTTTGACTGCTGTTTATAAATGTTCTTCATGTGCCATCTTAGGACCTTACCCCAGCCTACCCTAAAGATGTGTATGGGATGTTGGTAACTTGTTTGTGAAATAACATTCATCTGACAGTTGTGTAATGGTTAAATTCAGTTGAGGTGCTTAAATTTCTAGTTGTAACTCTATGCCAGCAGCAGGAATATACTAAGATTCCTACTTTGCCAAGACATACACAGTCTGCACAATATCTGGTGATAGTATATCTGTACATTTCCATGTGCATCTACTGGTCTGTATAAATTGACTATTAGACCCCCCCCACCCTCTGTGTACTGCGTGATTCTCCTGAGTCGCATGTTCTGCCTGTAGTCCTTGAAGCAACTGCATTTAAATATTGATTTTAAAAAATGTGATTCACTCTTTGGGAATGTTCAGTAGGGAGAGCTGCAGCCAAAGCAACAGTGTCCAGCTGTGATGTGGTTCACAGTAAAGTTCTGGATTGTGGGTTTGCATTGCTTGTCATGTGACCATAATAGCCTGTGAGTTGCTAAAAAAATTACTAATTCCTGCATTTTAGGTGAAGAAGGAAAGAGAAAATGTGAGCAAACCTGTGATTTCCCCAAGAGCTGCAGTTACTTTGTCTGATAAGTTAATGCAACTGGTTTTGTTGTCTTCCCACAGATAAATTCTGAGGAGCGTGTTGACACAGCTGATCAGGAGACAGTCTCCTGGGATCGCAGTATTCCTGAAGACATAAAGCAGAAAATACAGCCTAAAGAGGTGCCAGCAGAAAGTGTTACTGTCTGGATTGATCCATTAGATGCTACACAAGAATACACAGGTAGCTGACTCTCTGTTGACAAATCATGTGTGTAATTCTGATGTTTGCCTTTTACACTGGAGACAAAATAGTAAGTATTTAAAATGACTTCTCTTGTTAAAGTGTCTTATGTTAAAGTTAGCGTGATTTAATTGAACAAATTGCATAATGAAATCTCTGTAGTTCTCAAATCACAGCATTTACTTTTACATATTCCAGTTCTAAAATTACTTTGGTGTCCTTGCAACTAAGTAATTGCTATAATAAATAGTAACTGTCAATTATGGATTCTACTGGAATTACATATTTCTTTATTTCAGTCATTACTGAATTTACTGTGGCAACAGTAAATATCGTAGATTTTTGGTTTTGTTTATTTAAAGAGAATACTAACTATTTAACTTGATATAAGAAATTTTTTGTTGTCATTTTTCAAAAAAGTATGCATAATTCAGTCTTCCCCCTTTTCAAACATTCTAGGATGTCACATAAGCAGTTCAAGGCAATCCAACTGAAATTCCTGCTGATAAGTACTAAGAAACAAATAGAAAAAGGGGATTTTTTTTTTTTTTGGTAACTATTTCATTGATACAAACATCCTTTCCAGTGAATGTTCTCTGGTTTTTGAATTACCATTTTTGAACCAATAGAGGATAGGAGATGAGGCAAAGAAGGGAGAATGCATAAGCACAAATTTCCATAAAAACATGTGTTGCATAAGACAGAGCTGTTAGCATTAGATCTGGTAGGAGTACAGGTTACATCTACTGAACAGGAAAAATTGCTGGAAAGCTGAAAAGTCTTTAAAATCTTTTGAAAACTGCAAGGTTATTTGAAGATACATCAAAGTTACATAACTGTAAGAGGCAGAATGTAAACTAGGCTTCGGAGAACAATGTTGCTATAATCTCGTGTCTCTTTTCCTTTTGTATTCTTGGCATCTGATTGTAAACTTGCTCACTTTGTTGTTTTGCCCCACAGAGGATCTTCGACAGTATGTCACGACAATGGTTTGTGTGGCTGTAAATGGTAAACCAGTAATAGGAGTGATACACAAGCCCTTCTCATCATACACAGGTACCTTCATGCCTTCACATATTTCCATCATAGTTAGTCATAGTGCTAATTAAAATTTGAGATTGAGAGAACATCTGTAGGTATAAATGAGAAAATAGGTACCAGGGGCAAAAGGGCACTGCAGCAAACCTCACAGTTAGAGCTGCAGATGTGTTCTGTGCTGTAAAACCACAAAGGAAAATGCTGCCCTTGCTTAACATAAAAATGATGCATTTAAAACAAACCAAATGAAAATATGTTTAAGAGCAAAGATCCCTTCAATCAGAGTGCTTCTAGCAAAAAAAAAAGTTAAACCTACAAATGCTGACCAGTTTCATGTGTGCTTTTAGTCTTAAGCAGAAAAGAGTACCTTGCTCATTTAGCAGAATAACTTGGGTCTACGATAATATACCGAGGAGCTGGTGTTTATTTGGTGCGAATAAAAAAAGATTGATTAAGGATCTTAGTGGCAACTGTTTGTATGTAACAGGCAAGACTGTCTAGCATAGCCTTATTGATTATCTGACATGCTTTTAATGCCACAACTGTGAAGTAATTAATTCTTTAGTATTAATGATGTATCGGTGAGCATTGCTGCAAGTTTGGCAATTTGCATGCTCTTTTGAAAGCTTCAAAGCAGTTTAAGTATTCATGTCTTACTGTGTATTTAAAACAGAAATTGTTGTTTACATTTTCCCTTAGGCAATACTGACCTCTAGAGTTCTGAAGTTCTGCAGTAGCTCTGGCACAAAAACTAAGTCTGAATAAATGCATTTTGTGTTTGTTCTCCTTTTTTGGCCCACTGAACACTCATCATTTTGTGCTAAAAATTTTACTGTCTATAAATATGAATTTCATTACCAGTCATTTAAGTATATGCTATATTCCAATATTCTTCATGAATCTTGGAGGTTTGGGAACATATTTTTTCAGTTATCAACTCCTGTCTGAAAAAATGGTTTTTAGCATTGTAATGTTGAGAATTTTCTCCTTTAATAATAGTGAAGTGTGCAATGTTCAGACATGGAATCAGATGCAGGGCAATGAATTCTGTCATTCTGTGTGACAAGTATTCATTTTCCAAGCTGGAAATACCAATATGTTTTGAGTCAGATTGTTCCTAATACTACCACACAAATACAAAGCAATAAAGGGCAGTCAGCATTGTTATTACACATAGCTTAGTCTGTTGCCAAACAATATGGCTCTCTACTGAGATGAAATTGCTGGGTAGTTTACTAAGTAAATGTCAGATTAATGGTTAGGGGATGCCACCTACCAAGCTTGGCTTTGAACCTCATGATGAAACAAGTGGGAAGTTGTGTATTCTAAATCCAGTTCTCTAAAACACAACATCAAATATTTTTCTTTGTAGCACTGTCCTCCTGAGCGATTTCTTTTCTTAGCATTACTATCTTTATGAACAAAATGACTCCATAACGTGTTTGGTATCTGCTTTAAAAGGTAGTGGGCCTTTTTGTTCTTACATAAAAACATTGTTGGAGGAAATACTAGATGTATTTCTGACTAGGAGCCATCCTTTAAACTTTGGTTGTTTTCCAGTTGCAAGTTATAAATATTAACTACATGGGATTTTTCCCTCTTATTCTGTTTCTTGGAAGTATCACACAAGAGCAGGTTTGGGTTAATGCCATATGCACCAATGTGTGTGTGGCCTGTTTCTCTTCCCTTGTGTGCACATGTGGGTATGCACCCCATCCTCTGTTAGCCCTTTCTCTTTTAAAGCAGTGAGAGATATTATGTCAGAGGTATCAATTACATATTCTTAGATAAGTACCTTTTTATCTTCACACTTCACAGAGATTGTCTTCTGTAAATTTTAGCAAAGTTTTTATTTCTCTTGTAGCTTGGGCAATGGTGGATGGTGGGTCCAATGTAAAAGCTCGTTCCTCCTACAATGAGAAGACCCCAAGGATTATTGTGTCCCGCTCCCATGCAGGAAAAGTTGAGCAGGTTGCACGGCAGACATTCGGAAATAAAACTGTGATAATCCCCGCTGGTGGAGCAGGTTTGGTTATTAATGCATCCTATCCATTTTATTGCTTCTGAATGTTTTAATGGTGTAGCTGTTGCTAGACAAAAGGATGTAACTGTGGTGTCTCCTCATTTTCCTCTTGCCTTTTGACCTTCACATCCCTAAAAGCAAGCACTTGACAATAGGGACACAGTTTTTCCTGTGTTTAGGAACCTTGGTTCAGACTTCAGGCTGTTCACAAGTCAGTATGTTTTACTGACTCTAAGCCTGCGTCAGCAATGTTGCTGTGGTCCTTTCATTGAAACACACTGATGTATGTTCATTGAAGGCACTGATGCCTCGGTGGGAGAAAAAGGGCTGTGTGACCACAGGCAGAATCATGGAAGAGAATCTTTTGGTTGTTAGTTAACTGTTAGTATGGTTGATTAAAAAAAAGTTAAGAAAAATACCTTTAAAGTTTGATACTATTTATTGCGTTTATGTCAAAAGAGAAAATTAGTATCACTGAAGTCCATTTTAATCTGCCTCATACTCAATTTAAAGAAATCTTAGAATACTTTTTACTTATGCTATGTCCTTGTGCATATTACTGTCAGAATGTAAATATGTGAGGCACCAGGGTGAAACAAGAGAAGTTCTAAAGTCTCAGAAAAGTCATGCAAAATTTGAATTTTACAGAAATGTGTCTTTCTGCAACTTTAATACAAAAAGCAAGCGCTCCCTTACAGATTGTTTAGTCAAGAAGGTCTTGCATTGCTTCTCAATAATGAATCTAAATGACCAAGAATGTGGAACTGATTATAGCAGGTCTTGTCCAGGGCTTGACTCTGTTTAAGAAGATGAAAAAGGAACTGATTAATGAAATAAGAATATTGGTCAAAGAGTTGAAAATTTGAAAAAATTCCATAAAAGAGAGAACACTGTTTTGAGCACTTACTTCATACAGCATAATAAATAATAAAGGGGAAGGCCATGGACTGATTTGCTTCATTAAAGAATGGTGTAAACATCTTCCTTCTATAGTAATAAAAAGCCAGGGAGAAAAAGATAGACTGCAGCATGATACTGGGATTGAGAAAAAAGTGCGTGAACATAAGAGCCAGAACTATTTGAGTTTCTGGTGGTGTTCTTTTAATGGCTTTTGACAGGAAAACTTAGTTTAATTTTTTTTTTGTTTTTTACCTCTGCCCATTTCTTCTAGGTTATAAAGTGTTGGCCCTTCTTGATGTGCCTGAAAAGAATCAAGAAGAAGCTGACGTGTATATCCATGTCACCTACATTAAGAAGTGGGACATATGTGCTGGAAATGCAGTGTTGAGAGCATTGGGTGGCCATATGACTACCCTGACTGGTGAAGAAATCAGTTACACTGGCTCAGATGGCAATGAAGGAGGACTTATAGCCAGTATCAACATGAACCATAAAGCACTAATTGAAAAACTTCCAGATCTGGAAAAAACATCACACAAGTAAACGTGACTGATGGAAAAGTACAAGTTGTGCTTTTGTAGCCTCCAGATGCTCTGTCTGAAGAAGCAGGCATGAAAACCTGCTGGAAAAGGTGCACAGCAAAGCAAAGCAGTTTGGTGTGGGTTTGGGGACTATATCTTGCATTGGGTTTTGTCAGTGGTGGTATTTAAAAAGAATAAAATAATAATAATCAGAAGTAGGAAAGAGGCCTATGGTCTCTCACATCAGTTTCCATGTTTTATTTTTTTCAGACTGCTTTCATGCTGTTCTTATACTCAAGGTGCATTTACCATATATATTGGTGAACATGGGTGAACTAAAGAAAAATACAAATTTTTTCATAAAATAACCTAAGTATTTCTCACAGGAATTTCTTGAAACCCTTTACATCTTACTGTAGTTTTAGTGATACCATAATAAATTAGGTAGGGAAAAAAACTTGATTTGTGTAGGCATCTGATAACTGTAAACAGTTTATCAGGAATCATGACCTCATGTTTCATATCCCCTGAATGGAAAGCACAAGGTGGTTGATTCAAATCTATATGCAGCAACAGTTTATCTTTGAGAGTGTGGCACTCTTTCTGCTTTTTAAGAGAAAAAAAGAGATGTTCTGTACTATTTTGACTTCTTTCCTGAAGCTGTAAACCAGTTATAATTCAGGTGGGTTGTGAATATCGGTGTTTTATTAATCAGTGTAATTATTTCCTTACACCTTTTTAGAAGAAGGCAGCATTTCCTTGTATAGCTTTTAGCAGTTACTTCTTGTCCTTGATTTCTGCAAGCAATGTTGAAGATGCATGCAAGATTTTTCTCTGATGTAGGGCTTGTTCATCATGTGGTGTTTGTGCCTATAGAAGCAGCTTCTTCCTTCAGTTATTTAGTTTGTTTGAATTTTCTTTCCATTGGACAGAATCATAGGGAATGAGTTTAACAGAAACAGTAGGTTGACTGGTTATTTCCATTTCCAACACAAGATATAAACCAGCAATTTTTCTACAACCCCAGGAATAGCTTTGTTGTCTTAGCTTGCAGCACACTCTTTTCTGCAGAATGCTCTGCAGCCATTCTGAACAGCTTGTGGTTATTTGGTTTGTGGTAATTTACAGAGAGAGAGACCATTTGAGCTTGAATCTGCTTAAGCAAGTTTGAAGAACATGTGGCACTTGATGTACAGCAGGGTCTGCAAAACTTTATTGAAAAATGTTCTTTGCAATCCAGTACATATAGAACAGAATGTGGGTCCTTTGATATCAAATGACAATTTGTGGTACCTCTAAAATATGCGGACTTCTATCTCCAAACATGTAACCATCTGCGTTGCTGTTCTTTGCATCCCCCTGAAGGACTTCAGAGGGTTAAAATGTTGCTGTTATTTGAATTACCAGAAAATAAGCTGCCCCTCTCACCTCAAGAATGCTAAAATTCTTAGTTAATATAGATATTTTTTGTTCAAAGTTATTCAGTGTAGGCTTAGGCTGCTTGATTCAAACCCTTAATTCTTTAATTTTAACTGCTTTCATGCTGTTAATAAGAACTGCTGTTCTGATTAAAAAGAAATTTTTCTCCTTGGGTCAGTAATGGAGAATGTTTAGATACTGCTTTCAACTTCTAGCAGAAGCTCACATTTCCAAAAGACCTCCTAGATGTTGCATAACTACAGATAAAGACTTCTACTTACTGGCAAAGGAGATTGAAGCTTAGTCCTAGGAGCTTTTTGGTACAGGTAGTTTTTGGAGAAGTTCTTTTTCAACATGGACACTATTGCTGCTCTTTGAAAATAACTTTTACACATGTAGATAATACACAAAGCAATTTAATTTTCAGTTCTTAAATTGAATAAACTGCTATGTGGTATGACAAATAAGTGATCATGCCCTTTTTAAGAAGGATCTGATCTATTTCAAAAAGTTGTTGAGCTTCCAAACTTCACTGAAAAACAAAAAAAAAATATTTATCAAGGTTTTAATAATATTTTACAAGAAGATTGAAGCTTTTTAAGGCTGATATAAATGTCTTGAAGCCTAATTTTTAAAAAAGCCATTTATGTGTTTATTTGCTAAAGAACACGGATTAAAATTTAAATACGAGAAATAGCCATAGTTAGCCTAGTCTGAAAACCTTATTGGGTCACAGAGATTGAATGCACAATATTTAATAGGCAATTAAGACAGTCTGTGGCAAGTTGTGGTTTTAGAATCAGTGTGAAATCCTATGTAAACATACTTTGTGAGAATTGGACTGCTTTTGTTTTGGGGAATGTTTTCTATCACTTCCTTGCATAAGCTGTGATCAGACTTCCTGTATGGGAAATGAAAAATGTTATGTAATGTACAAGGGCTTACTTGTATCTTAGTTGAAGGCATAGAGTAATGAACAGAAGTATTTGCCGAAGTTATTTTTTCTTAGGAAAACAAGGTACCTTAGGAAGGGCCCTCCTATCCTTCCTGCCATATGCTGGCTAAAATGCCTAGCCTTCCATTAGGAGGACTTGTGCTTGTTTAGACACATTGCTATTCTGAATTGCTTTGTTGCAATGGATCACAGCGTTCAGCACCTTTCACAGGGGACCATTGTTGGCCTAATCTCACTCCTTGTGAAATTGAGTAAGAGGTGAGAGTGTGATGCCCAGTTAATTACTTGTAGTAGAGCCTGAGCTTGCAGAGCTTTCCCACAGCTGAGGGCTGAGGTAGTGCTTGTGGTCTCCTGGTGTGATTTAAAGAGTAGCCGCTTTGGTGCGAGACTAGGTGAGCAGCTGGTGAATATCAGTTTCAGATGTCATTTTGCAATAAATGTAACTTATGCAGACCAGCAAGTATTCACAAGTGCTTGCTTAGTGCACACGTCCCAGTGTGCTTTGTTTCTTTGTATAGTGTTAAAACTCAGTGTATCATTTCTTTGACTGTGTTTACACTTCATCCTAAAATGTTCTGCTGTTCTGGCTTAGATATTTGGTTTTATCAGTGTGTATGTGACTTAACCTTATGCCCAGAGGGATAGGAATTTATACCATAAGCACATCTCACTGTTGGACTGCAAGAGTGTTCTTTAAGTCTTAGCCTTTTCCACATAAAGCTGTCTTACACCATTTTTAGGGATGCTACTTAAAACAATTGCATGGTGTAGGTGGGTCCTACAAAAGTATATATTTTTTAAAAATTTTAATTAAGAAAAAAGTCATGGTATAATTCTAGCTCTATCGTTCAAGGGAAGTAAGAGATTGTATTATTTTAGCACTGGTTTTCCAATGGTGGATTTTTTTGAGTGACTATTATAATTAAGGTAATTGCAAGTGAAATTATTCTAAAACTGTATGTATTTTCTCTTTTTCATTCTGCTAAAAAGAGTGTATGGTAGCATAGGTAATACCTGGTACTGTACCAAGAGTCCTGGCTTTCATTCCTTGAATGAATATTTTCTAAATAAATGGAGACAGAAATAAATGGGTTGAATATTGTATTTAACTGGTTTTGAGATTAACCTGTTTGCCAGACTTACAGATGGACTTATATAAGAGCTATTTGTTCTGATCTACAGAACATGTAATGATATGAAAATATTTAGCAGATACGGCTTGGATAGTGAATTAACCATATAAGTGAAGCTGCAAAGTCTTCTAGTGATTTTGTTTCACATATTTACTTTTACTTCATGGTTGCTAGAGGGGGCAGATTTTCTTACTGGCTTCAGGTGTGAGAAAAGTTTTATTTTTTTTTTTTTAGGTGGCCAGTGACTGGAGATAAGGGCTGGGGAGGGGAGTTAATACTGGAGTTCATCTTTGCTTTTATGTTTTTGAATAAGTGTATTCCAATGTCTTTGTAGCATCCTGTTATCTGTTGGAGTTGTACAACAGCGGTGCAGTATTGTATATTCCTGATTTAAAGGTGTAAAACAAGGAATCCACCCAAGAATCATGCAGTGAGAAGTGACCAAGTGTTGTTCTGGGCCTCTGCTGTGTTATGCCAGTGGAGATTGGCTGCTTCGTTGTCCCATGGATGTCATTGCTGTGGCAGTTTCCCTCAAAGAAAACTGCTTTTCTAGGCTACTGTCTCCCTAGTTATGCCCAACCTCTTTATAGATCTGTTTTCTGAAGTAAACTCTAGCAGCAGAGAGGAAAGAAGCAGATGGCTGTTCTGAAGAAGATACAACAGAGGACACTTATTTCTGTTTCTTTTTTTTTAATTGCATTGATTGTTGCATTTTTCTTGTCTTTCAGGGGTTAGATAATGATGCAGATAAGACTCAATGGACCACAAATAAATGCCTGTGGGATTTTAAGTCCAAGCAGGTGGAGGGCAGGAAGGACTGCCTCTAACCAAGCTGAACCTGAATGGATGGTTTTCTGTCAGGCCACTCACGCTGAGCCTTTCTTCAGTGCTTTAGTGGTTTAGGCCCTTTCACACAAAAAATTGCAGATTTGACTTTGCCAAAATATCATTGGTATCTTACCTTCTATAAGGATTATAAGATCTTACTAAGATCTTATAGATCTTACCTTCTAATTTGCTGTCCTCAATGATAAAACTGCACTATATCCACTTCACTGTGATGTCACTCACTGAGACAAGAATGTGGTAACTCTTGGGTACTTCGTTGTTCAACTTGTGAACCACAACTTCTGTATGGCAGCTCTTGCAATGATGTCCTAGTACCTGCTGGGAGTGTATTCCTATCCCACAAGCAGGTCATGCACCCACAATTCTTATTGAGAAGCTGTTGAAGCCTTATACATACTGGTTTTCAGATGCCACACCAGCTCTTCCAGCTCTTTTGTGAGAAGTGTTCATCCAGTTTCCTTTTGAGGCTCCCTCTGGAGCCAGTAATTAGTGGCCACTTTTCCCTCTTTGCTCTTCCTCTCTGTTCCTTTCTGATCCTTGATCCTTTCTTAGTCAATGTGGACAAGAGAAATGACAGATCAGAGGTGAAGACAGCCCCAGAATGAGAGTGCCCCAGCAGTCAGCTATCTAATTTATCCTGAAGCTGTTACTGTTTGGGATTGAGGTATTGGGTACCAGAGTCTACCATAAGTGCAATAGTTGCCAACAAAATAATGGGAAGGTGGAGAGGTTCATGCAATTGTGGTTACTGAACATACAGAAGAGATGCAGATGGACTAAGGAGAATTTAAACACCCCAAAAGAAGGATAAAATGGTTTTTCAGTATAATGTTACAAGCATTTGGCATTTGTGGCCCCGCTGGGTGCAGAGCTTCATTGCTTGTGGAAGAGGCTGCATTGACCCTTTGTGAAAGGCCTGATTTTGTTGAACTCAATAGCAGTATTCCCACTGAACTCAGTGTGGGTAGAACCAAGTCAGATAAAACAGAAACAGTAAATTAAGCTAAATTCTGAAAAGCTCGACTTCTGTCAATAGAGCAAACTACCTGGGTTGTTTCAAAGTTGCCTCTGACACCTTCAGTCTACATTTGGAAATCATTGCAGTGTCTCAAGGTTATAAGTCTTTCAGGTTTTTTAGTGGTCTACAGCTGATAGAGCCCACTTTCAGGTAACATTGTTTTCTACCCCAATTGTTCCTTATTTGTAATTCACATTTCATTTTTTCTCTCCAAAGGACAGCAGCACTGCAGCATTTTTCCACCAAATTGTATTAGCGTTTTCCAATTGTGTGCCAAATTGAAATAACAATGCTATAAATAAACTCTCTGAAAATACTGGTCTGTGAGGCTGTTTTTCTATATTTTGTCTTTCTGGAGGGTATTTATAGTTCCTTTGTGCTCCAGATTTTGGGTTGGTTTTTTTCCAAGTCATGTTGTGCTGTATCCATGTGTGTGAGACTTCCCGCCTGAGGAATTACTGATAAGTCCAGCCTAGTTTATGATAAATATAATTCAAGATCTCCACTGTTTGGTTTTTTTCGTACCTGTGTTGCTGTGAAAGTTGGTCAGCTTGTGAAAGTGAGTCCTTAGAAATCCCCTGGACAGTATTGCTCTTTGGATCCAGAGAAGTTTTCCTTCCAACATTGTCTCCAGGTCTCCTAATTTTGTTACTACATTCTGCTCGAGTCTCTTGTTTCCATGAGAATAGCAGGGTAGTAACTGTACCATTATTAACCCTTATTCTATTAATGTCTGCTCTTCCTAAGTGAAACATGGAACCAGTTGAAAGATCCTTCAATGTCCCACATCAATATGGCATTTTGGGCTCTTCTTGGATGCACCTTCAAATATGTTTTTTCTCATCCCTACCAATGTGTGCAAGACTGGATGTACCATTAAATTGTCTGCCATCCTGGACTTAGGCAATATATGCACAGAGTTGTGTACAGATGTTTTGAAAACCCTTGATCATACGTGATCTAACACGATGAGGAATTTGGAGTCTGTTGCGATGCTCTGAAAAGCATCGTCAGAGAAGATGCAACCCAGAGGAGGAGGCATTCTTCCCATCTTGCAGAGTGAGTGTGTGTCTGTGTGCATGTGGTACATGGCTTGTGAACAATTGTAGCCTTTGGGAAGCCTGAGGGGTCCAGTTAAAGGGGAAGCTAAATGGTGTGCTCTCTGCTGTCCTCTGTTTACATGAGTCTCTCAAATGTGCCTTTATCACACCTGATCTGTGCTGTCCTGCCCCAGGGCCAGCTTTTTAGCAGTTTTCCTTATTTAGAGCAGTGTGAAAGGTAACGTGTAACACTGTACAAAAACATCCACCCTGTGGTGGCATCCTGCTCCTCAACAACATAAACCAAATTTATGGCTCCTGTTTGTGTGTTGGGTCTGCTTCTCGCAAATATTGTGTTTCACACCTTGTTTTCATTTATGCTTTTCAGGTAATCGTGCCGTCCATACGCAATTCATAAATGTAAGCTAAACTCTTTAAAAATACAGTAAGTTTATTTTACATTGTGCATGCCTGAGAGCCACCTGTCTGTTTCTTTCTTTGTCCAGTAATAAGATCGCCCTGAGCAGACTTCTTGCCTCTTGGCACATGGGCATCCTGCAGACTTGTCTAGTCACAGAATATTCTGAGCTGGAAGGGACCCACAAGGTTCATTGAGTCTCACTCTTCATGGCCCATACAGGAATCAAACCCTCAGCCTTGGCATCATTTGCAGAACTATGCTCTAACCAACTGAGCTGAAGGCTTTTCAGTTGCTAAAAGCCTTCCTACTCCAACTGTCAGTTCATTTGTAGTGCTACAATAATTAAATTGTTTTTCAGAATAATACTGCACAGCACTGTTTTAACTTGGTCTGGGCCCTAGCTCAGTTGCTTAAAGGTATTCTAGGAGTCTGTCAGTCAAAGGGAATTTCTCATCCCCAGGTAAAGGGCTGAACTGCTGCAGAGGATGAAAGTTTGATCTGGCACCAGCAGTGGGTACAGAAGCAGAGACTGTGAAGTCAGGCAGCTGGGAAGAGGCAGATAAAATGGAGCAGCTGCCCATCATCTCTGCTGTAGGCCTGATCCTGGTGACCCTTTACTTGTCATATATCTTAAGTAAAATGGCTTCAAATTACAGGAATTCTTCCAAATTAAGTGCTGCAATCTAAATGAGATGCACAACAAGCATTGTGCTAATAGGTAATAATTCTGTTAGGGAATGTACAGAGGTGAAACTATACAGATCTGGCTTTTACACTTTAAAACTGCTCATTTTTCTTCCAAAGGGATATATTCATTATTGAATTAAGGATGTGTCAAATTTGCAGTGCTCTCATCTGAACTCCACCCAGGCTGGGTGTATTTGCAGAGGGTCAATGACACGGTGTACATTCTATTTCTGCAAGGAGATAGTGTCCAACTAAAATAAATAAAGGGGATAAAATACAGGTGAAAGCCATACTAGGGGAAAGTCAAGTGCTTTTCCTGCTTCCCATAATATTCTGGAATCTTAATACCCAAATCTGTTGGTAATATTTGTATCAGCAGTAAAGATTCTATTTTATTTTAGCAAAAGTAAAGTATTTCTTGTATGTAACATTTTCTGCTGAAACTGGACTGAACTAACCCAGATGTGCTTGCTATACTGATAAGATCTTAAACTTTTCTTACAAAAATAATTTTATGCAGGTGTAAAAATGGCTTTTGGAACCTAAATTGCAATTGATCCTAATAGATTTAGACCAAGAACGCTGTGTATGGCAGAAAAGCTTCTAGCGTTGACACTCTTGATTTCTAAAGGGCTCGGATCAGGGGGAGCAGAGGCCAGCAGAGGGCTCTGTCTTTTCATGAATACCCTGAGGAGCCAAAAGGATCTTGGTGACTATGATTCTACGTGCCTGTTTCATTTTTTACAAAGAAAAGTCTTTCACCGTTTTGGTTTTTTTTCCCCTCAATTGTGGCATGTCTTCAGTTAAAAGGGAACAATTGATCCAATTTGATCTTCCTTTAAGACAGCAAAGAACAAGTTTCTTTTTTGGCCTTGCTTGCACATATGAGTAATTGTACCCATCTTTATCTGGAAATGTTACATCTTGAAGCAGCTCCTTCATATATTTCCAGGCTCTTTTGGGGCCACTCTGCCATAAGAAAAGCTATCACACTAATATTTTATCATCTTCTTGCTACTGAAATTGTTTTAAATTTCTTTTCTTATCTCTGTCAGTGATATTTGTTGTCATTTGTGTTCATTTCTCACAAGGAGGGAAAAAAAGGAAGTCATTTGCTCTGTCAGCCTTTTGCAGGAAGCTTGCTGTGTTTTCCCCCCCAATTGTCTTCCAGTGCTGTATTAAAAATGTGATATTATTGCTTTATTTGTATTGCCTTTAATTTGCACCACATGGTCCTCTAGTGATTGTCACCTCCAGGCCTGTGGAATAGAGGAGAAAAAGAAGGGTCTATATGCCCCATGCTCCACCTGCACAGACACAGCAGATGTGTGTTGTTCTCCACAGACTCTCATTTAGTCAAACCTGAGGCAAGATGAGAGAGATGAGGAGCTCTGAAGAACATCCATTTCTATGACCCAAACTTCATTCTACAGCAGGGATTGTTGCTCTGCTGGTGAAAGCCAATGTGAATGTGTCCTTGCCTGCCAGAAATTCTAACAGCAGAAAAAAAGACCTGGGGAAAGATAGGCATCCTAATTTTAAACAGAGAGCTGATTTGGGAGTTGTCATTTCTGTGTGGAAGTAATTCCTTCTGTTAATTATATATAGCTGCATGTTTAAGTGCAATACTTAAAATGTGAAAATTAAGTTCCTTAGCTACTTTGGGAGCTGAAAAGGAATTAAGAAAAGAAAGATGGTGTTTTTTCTTTAAAAAGAAAAGAAAAGAAAGTATTGCCTGTTGGAGCAGCTCTCTTCAATATAAATTGAAATGCTTTGAATCACTGAATCTTTCTTGGTCCATGTTCATCACAGGCACTTTGTGCAGTGCTGTCTCTCTGCACCAGGACTTGGCTGAGCTTTGCTGTGTGTCTGTGGGGGTGGGCTGTGGGTGGTGGTTCACTGTCCTACGTGTAGACTGGGGTCAGAGGAAAGACCATCTGCAAACTTTCTGAGGGTGCACTCAACCCCACTGTGCCATTGATGAAGACATTAAACAGCATTGGTGTCAGGGTGCCCCTGAGGGACATCACTCATCACTGAGCCCCATCAGACCTCTTCCCTCTGGATGAGACTGTCCAGCCAATTCCTCGTCTGCTCAACAGTTCAACCATCAACTCCATACTTCTCCAACTTAGAGAGAAGGATGTTGTGCAGACCATGTCGAAGGTCATTCAAATCAAATATTTAATCTGAAAATTTCATATTCAAATGAGACAAAAACTCATGATGATATATTGACAGCCAAGAGGAAAATATCATTCACTGGTATTTAATAAAAGTTACTTTTAAGCCAAAACAGAAAAATTTCATAGATTAATTACTTAGGTGTTGGTTTGGTTTGTGGGTTTTTTTTTTTCTTTTGTTTGTTGGGTTTTTTTAACTTGAGCTAACATCCATTAACACTGAAATTAATGAAAAACACAAAGTTCATTTTTTATGCTTCAGTATTTCAGTACTATATTGTAAATGCCTAACAGACAAAGCACAGGGTGTTTGCTTGAAATGTTAATGAACAATTAATGCTTCAAAGATGTTTTCAATGTTGAAGAACCCACTCATCCATATTTGTCAGCCATGCCCTGGTTTGTGAATGACACTATTAAAAAATGGGACAAATAATGTAAAAAAAAGATTTTCAGGATCAACAGTGCAGTCTTTTCAACATCTCTAGAAATATTTTTCTCTTAACCTTTCATTTCACTATACTGAATAATAAAATTCCTGACAGTAACAGACTGGTTTTGTGCCCTCCCGTTTTAAGACATCAAGGAATGATTTGGGGGTTTCTTTACATTTTTAAAGTCACAGATCTGAGCAATATTACATATACCATATTCTGTGTCTTTTGTTAGCACTTCTACCCTCACAATTATGTAATAAAAATGGTAAGGCACTACCTCATATCAGTATGATCATGTGCTTCTTGTTTTAAGTGGTTCATTGTAGTAATCCTTCTCCTATGGCACCATTATGGTGCCCGTGGTTACAGAGTGGACAGAACATCTGAGGCTCTTCAGACGATGAATTGCATCCATTTCCTGCTGCTTCAGTGCAGCCATTTTTCCCTAAAAATTTTGAGCATTAGCCAAAGGGCATAACTGCATTGCTTTAGGCAGAAATTCAGATCATCCTCTCTATAAGGACAGAAGGTGGGGTCAGACTCTGTTTCCTCCTTGTATCCCTGAATGGAAACCCTTGATATTTATGCAGGTCCCAATAGTTTTGTCTTGAGAGTTTTTCATGTCTTGAAGACTCTCCAAAGCATTTTATGATAGGGTTTGACTTAAATCTAAACTGCATTATTCAGCTGATTACTACAGTGGAAGGGTTTGTGAGTCCTTAACCAGAATTGCAAATGAGTGTTTTGAAAACCCTTCCAGGGTGAATTCCCACAGAGCTCCCTTGTAACAAAACTCTGAATGGGAAACTAACGGAAAACTAAATCATGAAGTTCTAGTTTTTGTCTCAGATGTATGGCTGGTTTTGGTAAAAGTAACTCTTGGGTTTCCCTTCCTTGTGTGCATGTTAGAATAGGTGTATTTCTGAGCAGTTTTTGCAAATAAAGCTGTTAGACACCTGAAACTTCAGAGACAATTCTGCTTTTCTATTTTCTCTTAGAGCTCCAAATACTTTGTGCATAAAAACGAAAAGGACCAAGTCTGTGGAACAATTTCTATTATGGTGGAAGCAAATTTGAAGACAAATCAGTTTTCAATTTCTCACTTGTTATAAGGCATTAAATGATTTCTATCTGATCGAAAAGTCAAAACATTTCCAAATTGCCCCTTCCTTCCTTCCTTCCTTCCTTCCTTCCTTCCTTCCTTCCTTCCTTCCTTCCTTCCTTCCTTCCTTCCTTCCTTCCTTCCTTCCTTCCTTCCTTCCTTCCTTCGTCTTTCTTCCTGTCTGTCTTTCTTTCTTTCTTTCTGTCTGTCTTTCTGTCTGTCTTTCTGTCTGTCTTTCTTCTGTCTTTCTGTCTGTCTTTCTGTCTGTCTTTCTGTCTTTCTGTCTTTCTGTCTTTCTGTCTTTCTGTCTTTCTGTCTTTCTGTCTTTCTGTCTTTCTTTCTGTCTTTCTTTCTCAGTTCATGGTACATGACTGCATCCTAGGCAGAAACTTGTTCTGGGAGATTAAATGGAAAAGGATTGAGCTTATGTTATGTGAATTTGAGCAGTTCAAAGAACTTTCAACTCCTTCCTTCCTTGCTATAGAGGGTAGAAGTAGATGCAGGGTGCATTTATCTAGAGGTACAGAGTGTTCTTCACTTTGCACTGAAAGGGCTAAATTCTAGGGAATTAGCAACTTTTCCACAGGTTGTATGCCTGTAGTCTGGGACAGACTTGGCTTGTGAGCTCAGAGAGTAATTTGTTCTTCCCTGCTTTCATTTTGACTTAGAAAAATTTGAGTTACATTTAGAAAATTCCTTTTAGAATGCAGAATAATGTCAACTTAAAAATGAGCATGAATTTATATCTATGTCGATCTTATTAAGCTCATTGTCTTGGCCTGGCAATGAGGTTTAAGGTTTACCTGCATTTTTCGTGTTGCAATTTACTCTTTTTGAGAGTGTGAAGGTATTACGCAGTCACTCAATAAGTGCTAAAGAGAAGTGTCAAAAAATGGATGTACCAATGCCTTTTTTTTCTTGAGAGCTGAAAGTATGATCCCCTTTATGGAAAAGCAAGCTTTTGGTGGACACCATCATAAGAGCCAGGATCACTGTCTCATTGGAAAAAGTGGCAAAACACGGGCAAGGTGTATCATGGCCTGTAGATCAAGAGAAATAATAACTGTCCTTGTTATTATTACTTATAGCACAGAGAAGATAGAACTAGGGGGCAATCTAATAGCAGCTTGAAGCATAGTGACAGAGATAATCAGGGTTACACCTTTCTTGGCAGTTGCAGATGCTGTAACAAAAGGCTTCTGCAAAAGCTTCATCACTCTGAGAATAGGGTGTGGTTGTGGAATTTCCAGACTTGGAAGTTTTCAACATCAGGTTGGACAAAACCATAAACAATGATATCTAGACCTGGTGGCAATCGTGTTTGAGCAAACTCTGGGATGGTTGGACTACTGACCTCTAGAAATTCCTTCCCCTCAACATTTCTTGGGCATGTGAGATTAAGCTTAAATTTTTCCAAACAGTTGTGGGGAAAGCCCTCTGGCAGGGTTTTTGGATATCCTAGAATTACAGAAGATTTCACATGGTTAGGACATAGGTTTCACTGCCTCCTTTAAGCCCCTCCAAAGCTGTGACTGTTCAGCATTTCTGCAAATCCTGGTCAGATCATCAGAGGGTGGCTGAGGATGTAGGCAGCTGTCATTTAATGCAAGGCAAAAAGAGGTCTGACACAAAACTGAATTCCTGGATTTTTCAGTGATTTTCTTACTTGATTTTTTTTTTTTTTGCCTTGTTTGCTGATTTTTTAATTGAAAATTTCTCACCAGTTATTTAAACTGTTCATAAAAACATGATGAGGATCAACTATACATGAACTTCAGCCTCTTTCAGAGATAAACCCTGTAGTGAGAGCTTCTGCAGCACTGAGTTACTTCCATAAACGGTAGCTAAGACAAGTCCAGTGGGGCAAACAAATCAGTGAGAATGGAGAACTGGCAAAACCGGGACTATTTCCAAATTCAGCTGTTTCTTAGTGGAAAAGAATGACATTTAGTATACCTTTTTGTGTTGTGTAGAAAATATGTCCTGGGTAGAATAGCTCCAGTTGTTCAGGCACAGCCCTAAGAAGGAAAATGTCCTTGCAGCTGAGAGGCTACAATGCTGATGTTCATAGGAATATTTGCTCCATTCATTCTTTCCCCTTTTCTGTGAGGCAGATGTAACAGAGAAAGCCTCCAGGGAAATGTCCTCAATGATATCTCTAAATGCTTCAGGTCAGCTCCTACCCACATAGAGGAAAAGATGGTTTCAGATCCCTCCTTTTTTTTCCACTTGTTACCTCTCTTCTCCTCCACTCCTCACTCTAACCTTGGTATCAGGCACTGCTCTGCTGTGGATTCCTCTGTTATTGTCACAGCAAAGGAAACCCATCTGAGTACATGTGCTGCTCCTGCCCTTCTTTGCCTTCTTGCTGCCTTGACCACCCTCCTGACCCAGTGCATAGCTGTTTAATCTCTCTAAGGCAGCACAACAACTCACCTGTCAAAAAAGTAGGGAAACATTTCAGATCTGAGCTAGGCAGTCACTCAGAAGTAGGATGCAGGAGGCAGCAGCTGAATTGAACTTGCTTGACACAAAACTGCCTGCATGACTCTGACCCACTGTCTCTTTGTGCTCATAGCTCCTGCAATGCAATTGTGCAATTGTACGATAGTATTATTTTTCTATTTTCAGTAAAGTGAAGAAGCAATGTATGTTCTGGCACCTATGTTATGTCAGTCTTGGAAAATGTTTCACCTTCATATTGCTTGACAGCAGAGCTCAATATACTAAAATTAGGAAAGGACCATTGATCATTTTTATTGCTTCATAACTAGTCTCATAAAAAGACTCATGGAAGATACTTGTGTGAGGAGGCTTCTGCAACTCTCACACAGAGTTGCTCTGGAAAAATCCCAGGCTGGCTGTCTGCTCCTTGAACATGTTGTTCTGTTCCAAGTTTTGTACAGTGGTCTGGCAGCATTGGTGTCAGACGGATCAGACAAAGAAGCTTGAACTGCCCCTCCTCTCTCAACTGTAACACTGCTGTGATCATGGGTACTGACAAAAATCATGATTTTCATAGAGAAATTAAAACATGAATGTGGTGAGTTGAAATTCTAGGGATTCTAATTTGTGACCCTACTTTATGACTTTGGGCAAGTTTGCTTCCCAGTACAACCAGTTTTCCTCCCAGTACAAACCCAGTTTCCTCTTCACCTCTCCCAGCTCTGCAACATTGAGGGTGCCCAATTTTGTCAGAATATTTCTACATTTTACTATTGCTGATAAGTTCAAATCTTTATTCCTCTGCCCTGAGACGGTCATTTTTAAGTGCTAGTTTTAAATTCATCCATATATTGTAAGTGTGCAGAATACCATCCTGACCAACTCCTTCTATACAGGTCAGTCCAAGAAGGAAATTTATTGTAGGAGAGTAACCAGGAATCTCCCAAAATGTCACCTTTTAGTTAAGAGATCATTAAACCAGTGTATTTCTGATGTCCTATACTTGCTAATTTCTCACTAGGCTGTACAAACATGTCCACTGTATTTTCTGTCTTATTTCCCACCAGCTAGCAATAAAAATCAAGCCTCTTCTCCTCTCCTTTCACATCAGTGAGGGATTTCTTTAGCCAAGGATGACAGCAGCCTCTCCTGTTGCAATGGAAATGCAAACGTGGTCCATTCTGTTCTGACTGGTCCATGATCTGACTGGTCTATTCTGGGTTCTCAGGTTATCATTCCACCTGTTCAGATATGTGTCCACATTGGGATTTAAGCAAGAAGTGAAATTTGGGAGCAATAACAGATGAAACAGCACATCTTATTTTGGAAATACTGAGTCTAGTGCAGAGAAGACAAAAAAAAAAAAAAAAGTGAAAACAGACAAGACAGAAGAGTAAGAAATTAAGAAATGGCCTGTAGACCAGCAAAAAGCCATTCTATAAATCACTGAAATTAAAGGCAATAAAATTTCAGAGATTCTTTGGTCAATAGTTTGAAAACTGATATAGCTTAATTTTTAATTCTGTATTTGCATTGTTAAAAATACCAATATATTATCTTTCTTGAGATACTGTAAAAAGTAGATTTTAAGATATGGTCACATGCATTTTCTGGAGATACAGAATGCTTTCAGATTAATAAGAGAAATTTGATTTAATAAATTACAGAGAATCTTCCCCCCCAAAAGGAATTGCAGAGTCAGAACCAGAAGAGAGCAATGAGATTGAAATACCATTTTTTACACATAAAAGAAATACATAGAGGTTATAGAAATACATAATTTCTTTACCTAAAGTTTAACACCGTCTTCTAGAAACAACAAAAATAAGCACAGAGTTGTTGCCAATATGTTTGTTTGGAGTCCTACTGGAGTGCTCCTTAAGTGCAGTATTTTTTAGTCATCGGATTTTACTCTCCCTTCTGTCTGTGGGTTGTTGGAGTTTTCCTTATAAAGAAGAGTTGGTTGTTTGAAAGATTTAACTGTGACTCTCTGCCCCTGGAAAACATTGACTCACTTTCCTGGGATCTGATTTCCTCGTGTAAAAAGGCAGCTGCACACTTGGATGGATCTTCTACTAAACTTCAGCATAGACCATGGACAGGATCCTCAAGGCTGCCTCTTTTTTCCTTCTGTTTATGGCTTTGGCAGAGGGCTAAGCTGAGCTGCTGCCCCCAGCTGCACCAGGGCAGAGAGCTGGGAGTGGCTGTCCCACCGCCATGCGGGTCCAGCTGTCCCCTCCTGCTGGCACAGCAATGTCGCAGCAGGATGCTGCAGGGATGTGCTCGCCTGGGCTCCACAGTGGCACTCAGCCACAGCAGGGCACAAGTCAGCTGCCACAATGGCACTGATGCCCTTACGGACCCACACGCTGGCCTTCTGAAGATCTCCACCTGCAGTGCAACTCCCATCCCACTGCTCCTGTTCCACACAGCTGTGAGCCTCAAGTCTGGAAGTACAGTAGCAGGGAGATTTTAAGGAGAATAGCTTGCATTGCAATCTATGGTGACAAAAATAGCCTTGAAGCAGGTGGAAGAGGGAAATAAAAATGAATGACTGTAATGAGAGGATGAGTACCATTGAAGCTGTTTCTGATAATCACTCCTAATTTCCTTTTTTTTCTCATTCAAATTCTTTAATAAGAAGTACAAGCCTCCTCCATTCCTTATTACGCTGCTGCATGACTGGTGAGCTACCAAACTCTGCCACAGAGGGGAAGCAGAGCATCATTGTAAATCAATCCTGGTGCAAGCAGCAGCTCCAGCTTTCTGATGGACTTGAAGTCGTGTCAGTAAAAAATGAAATTTTGAAACTTTTCCTGCACCAACCTTTTTGCAGTGTTTCCCACTCCTTAGTATTTGTTATGAATGATGACAAACTACCTGGAAACATGCTCGCATGTTGATTCCCCTTTTGGATTGTAATGTACTGTTTGGCTTCAGAAAACTTCCCCAGCCTTTTGCTGGGATGTCAGGACTGTGGCTTAAAACAAAAACAGTTGTTTTAGAAGGTACTGATTAACTGTTTAGCAGGTTTCTTTTCTGAAATGGCTGACAAGGAACACAGAAGTTTAATGTCAATGGAAGAGAAGCATGATTAATATCACACAAACAGGCTGAAAATTGTGACTGCATTATTGCATGGTATTTTTTATAGTCAGACCTTTGGGTGAGTGTTTCCTAGAACAGTCATCTACAGAGGTGAATGTGACCTGGACCAAGTTCTCCCCATGCAGAGCTTCTTTTAAATAAATCTTTGAGGTAATGGAGGAACCTGAAAGTTCCTTTAGCTTGAGTGATGAGCAAAGGGGTTGTAACCGTGTTGGGTACTAGGTATGTGTGAGCTTTTTGCTTTTCCTTTCTAATATTTGTGTGTGCATGCTTCAGAGAGATTGCAAATCATCAGGGATGTCAACAGTCTAGAAGGTTGCAAAGTGCCTGCATGGAGCTCATTTGCCTTTTCCAAAGAAGAGGAGACTACAAATACATCCATGGCAAGAGGGATGAATAGAAAAGATAAAAATTGCATAAGTTATTTCAAGTGATATCTGCTAGGAAGAAGCTGAATTTGGAAATTAGGTCCAGCTAATGCCACCAGATTTACTGACGCCATCAGATTGATGCTATTATTCTTTTAGAATTACATGTGTATTGACATGGAAAACTAATAATAGCCCTGCTGCCTCTTTAGGAACTGTTGTGTGCTCTTAGATAAATACAACAAAATCAATGCCACAGCCCAAAGAAAATCTCATGGGTAAAACTGTCCCCACTGACGCAAGTGGAAAGGATTGGGTTTGCACAGATATTAACATGGCAGGACACTGTCCTCTGATTCAGGCATGCTGTTGAGGGGTTTGCTAATAGGCATCAAAAGCATGCTCTGAAACTTCTGGTTTATAATTTGCTGTCTGGTGAAGGCTAATGAGAAAAGCCCAAATGTTGATCTGGGTAAGGCATTAATTACTTTGTTTCTTCTTCCTGACTGGTATCAAATTGTGGAGTGCTTAGAGAGTGCAAGGAGAAATACATTCATCTTAACAGAAAGAAAGGAGTTAGAACACAGCATCTGCAAAAATGAGACAGCAGATGGACTGTACTCCAACCCTTGGGTGTCCCAGGACTGTACCACCCAGGCATTTGATTTGAGCTGCATCCTTTTCCCAGGCAGGATGCAGGACAGGGTCTGGTGGCAGATCTGAGCACCCAGTCAGGACTGAGGTCTTCCATTTCAGATGAAAGAAGCAGGGTCTGCTTCTGTAATGCCCAGAGTATCTGAAGAGTGAATTGCCACTGTAACATTCAGTGAAAACCATCTTAGTTGGTGACCTCTAGACCTCAGGGATATTAAGTTTACTTTTCTAGTTCTCTTTAGCTGGCTCTGTTTCCACTACTGTAAGGAGCATATTCAGCTCATGTTCACACTTCTCTCAAGGGGATTTCCCAGAATGAGGTGTATTTCTGTGTCAGGCTGCACTATAGTGCCAGAGTTGCATCTCTCTTTGGGTGTGGAAATGACTCATCTGTGGCAATGGAAACCCCAGTAAAAAATTGACTATCAGTTCCCTGCATTAGTACCAGCCTCAAATGACAGGGGAGATATTATAAGGTTCCTCTCATTCTCCATGACTGCTTTTATAGACATATATAATGAATAAAACCTGCAGCTTGCCTTGTAATTGCAAGATCAGAATCTGTCTCCTGTGAAAATTCTCATTCTATGATAATTTTCAAGATGCAGTGAACCTTCCCCTTGTATGACTTTCCCCTCTCCTCACTTTCTGCAGAATCAGAGATATAACAGTGGGTTTGGAACCAACATTTTGGGTTTGCGATATCTTCCTCTTTTTTGCTGCTTGACCAACCTCTCATCTTTTTCTTCAGTTAGGAAAGATTGTTCTGCTGCTCAGCAGGAGTGAGACCAACCTCCCACAATTTCAGCTTTCCTTGATTGCTTCCTGCCCAAACTCTAACACAGGACTTAGCAAGAATTTGAAAAGTTGTTACAAAATCCCACAAATCTTAGAAATGGAAACTTGGATTTCATTTTTCTCAGAAAACAGTGAAGATTATTTTAATGGAATTATTTAGTCATAGTGTGGGAAAGTTTTTATTTTGTGTTTTTATTTTTATTTTTTTGTGTGGTGGTGGTCTTTGTTTAAAAAGTGGAGTTTTTATTCAATTATACTAAATCTTTTAACTTCACTGCTTTAGTCAGATTGTTTTAATTTTTCTTATCCAAGCAAGCTGTTAGAAGAACATTGGGTAAAAAATAGAATGTAAAATCAACTCCTTTTACATTACTGGAAATCCCATGCACTTCCTAAAGTAAAACTACTACAAAGGCAGGAATTTTAAATGACTGCGATTCTCAAAAAATAGCATATATCAGTGTTTAATAAGTATTTTATGCAAGTGTTAAAATACAGATGATAATATTTGTTTTGAATCTTCTTAGCTTCATTATGATTCCAATTCAAAGCAGAGAAAACTTTCATTCCTGTGTGTCAGTTATTAAGTTTCTGTTTCTCTTTCTCAACACCCATTTCTAGCAGAGCAGGTGACAGAACATCCAGGTGTCAAATGGATTTTGTCCTAGTGTAGGGGTGACAAGGGTGTCTTAAATCAGAAATGCCATACTGTGAGACACTGCCAGACTGTGGGATCTCTGCTGGAAAACAACATCCTTGACATCTAATCTACCTGCCGTAAATTACCTCTCCTGGAGTGAGACAAACCACAAAGGTGAGCTCAGCATTGTTAGAAAGCAGGCTCTGGGGCTGGAAAAAAATAATGATGTTTTTTATGTATTTGTCAACTGCATAGAAAGATTACTAATGACTATGTTTATTTCATTGTTGCCTGTCACATTTGCCCAGGGGCTGCATTAATGTAGTGATTTCAAACAGATACATTTGGTCAAGATTCTGTTTCACAGATGGCATTTCAGCTGGTAATGTTCATTTTTGAGCCACTTAGAGTGACCAATGAAGAACAGCACTGTGAGAACAAAATGGGCATATTCAACTACATATTTCTTAGAAAAACAGTACAAAATTGTCTATGTAATTTTCATTGCTGCTACAAATTTTCAGGGAGAACTAGCACTATTTATTTTTGAGACCTTGTCTGTTACCTTTTGTTTGGTCATGATGATTTTTACATCAGTTCCAAGTCCATACGTGACAAAGGTTTTACTGGAGGAGCCCCAGAGTTGTGTAATTCCTTAAAGCTTAGCTTCAAGTTTTTGGGTTTTTTTCCATTCTGTCCTTGCTTTAGTGAGCATTTGAATTTTTTAAGTATTACTATTGTATATTTGCTTATCTTTTGGTATTTTTAAAAGAGGAAAAACTATAGGGGTTTTGGTGGTTTTTTGTGCAGCATTCAGCATTATTGGAGAAAAGTGGTCTTTTATGCTCTTGGAGGAAAGTAACTTATGAACTGAAAAGTAATTTGTTGTCTTCATGGAAGACATCAGGCATTCAAGGTAATACATCAGGGAAGTCTCTCTAATAAAATAACCAGTAAGCAGTGCAAAAGGTCCAATTGATTCATTCAGTAAAGAACAGGCCAAGAGAAAATGCTGCTGCTGTAATGCTCCTTGTACCTGCCACCAGCATGAGGAGCTGCAGGAGGAGCTCTGCACTGGGTGCTCATCCCAGGCTGTGCAGCAGGGCTGCACCAAAGCATGAGGCAGGAGCAAGTTTTTCCTGCTGACTTCCAAGGGTATGGGGCCCCTGTGTAATTGTGTAGAATTTCTAAGAAAACAGGGTAGAAATGCTTCTCCTTATAGCTCCTGCAAAGACCTGAGTCTGCTCTTTAGGGATTTTCAGCTGGTGACCTGTAGGTGAATAAGTGCTGCTTCAGGGCCAGAGAAAGTTCTGCTCCCTCCATCCCCCACCCTCAGTGTCTGGAAGCACATTCCAGCTTTCCCAGGGAGACCTCTGATATATAAATTATAACTGAGCAGGACTGAAGCAGGACTGAACTCTAGTGAGGATGGACACAGTGGTGGGTATCTAATGCTCCACGTTGCACCTTAGGAGGAAATAACACCCTTCTTCCTTTTTGTCTCAGGCTGTTGGAGGCTACTGGAATAACCTATGGCAAGCTTCAGTCCCCAGGTATAAAGCATCACTTCAGTGACTTTCAAATAAATACTGAAAGCGAAAGAAAATCAACCAAAACTACTCCCAACACACCATCCCTCTAGCCTTCAGCAAATCAGATACAATTATAGCACCTGGTCCAAAACTAATCCAGACATTCAGTTAAACCAATGTCAAGTCACTTATAAATTGATCTAAATACAATGTGCATTATTCAAAACATTATTATAAATAATAATAATAATAATAATATTGGTATTTATTATTATATTTCTCTCCGAGGGAACAGCAGGATTTGGGAAGTATTTCAAACAGACATTTGAAATCCTGCTCTTTAAACATTCACCAGTATTGTTATTTGCCTGGAAGCACCTATGCAAAAAAAAAGTTTCCATGGGAACAGTAGGTAATTCTGTCATGCCTTTAACCTCTAATCCCCGGGGAGGGAGATTGAGCCAGAGTCTTCAGCTCTGGCAATTATAGTTTTAATGGTGGCTTCCAGTCCAGAGGGGACCATATTCAACAGGCAAAAAAGGTGATTCATATATGCTAGTAAAGTAAGGTCTACCTTGAAATATCATTTCCTTAAAAGCACCACCCTGCTCTACCAAAAATGATCAAAGACCCACATTAGGAGCCATATTAGGAAGAAATGTGAAAAATATATATATAAGAAAAATAAGGAAAAAAATTAATCCTCCAGAATAAAATTGGCTAGAATAAAATTGGTTTTCCAGCCTGAGACACTGCAATTAGTCTTCATCTTGATTAACTGCTGATTAATTACTCTCAGTTAACACTGAGAAAGAACATTTGTATCCCTCTTTACTTCTGTTCTATTTAGATGTGGTCTTTAAAGAAAGTTTCTGTTTAAATCCACAGTACTTTGAACATCTATTATAGGAGCTATATCAAATGGAATAAAGGCTCATTCTCTAATTCTGTTATTTAGCAATCAAGTGAGAAACCAGAAAGCAGAAAAAACTCAGTTTTAAGATAAATGCTTCAGTATCAGCTCCATGTCTGATACAAGAGACATAGTATTCTTGTTTGCAATAAAAATGAGATCAAATGTGCTATTAAACCTCAGTCAGTAATACTTTCTATAGAAATCTTGAAAGAAAATGTAAAAATCAGTAAACATAGAATTTTATCATTAATTTGTAAATATCTTGACTATAATACATATGCAATTTATTTTAATTACTCTGACAAAGAAAAAACTTCAGTAGGATGAAGAAAGTCTTGTGTCTTTTTAAAGCAGTGTGATAAAAAAAAGAGATTATTGGGAAAAAAACCCTGTAAAAGCCCCATATCACTAAATAACATAACAAAAACATCTTCTTTCAATTGCAAAGCCAAAATGAGCATTTGGAAATTACACTCTGTTTCAATCTCGGTAGCATTTGCAAACCATGCTCTGTGCTCTCTGGCTAATATTGGAAAGTCCAAGTTGCTCATTATTTTCTTTCCTGTGAAAGGATGCTAAATACGTATCCTCTGAGCTGAAAGGAGCTAATCATACTATGTTTAGTTAGTCCTGAATGCAAGAACAGCTCAGAAGTATGGAAAGATGTATATCTCAAAACTGTGGGGGGTAAAAACAGACATTTGAAGTGGATCACAGTCTTTTTTTTTGTTCTTCCTACGTCATTAGTGATTTATTAGGTCAAGTATTTTGGTCATTTAAATACTACAACACATGTCTTATGCTTTTGCACAGACTCTTCTATGGAACTCATATTATTTTGTACCCAATTATTCCCAGACACCTCACAGTTAAGTGCCCTGGCAGGAAATACACATTAAGAGGTACTAGAAAAAAATTACTGAGGCCCAGACACAAAAGACTTCACAGAACATAGAAACCTCTGGTAGAGAGGTTTGATTACAAAAGATGACACAAATAAAGTAGACCAAAGCAGGTCAATTTTAGCTGGAGAAACTCAGAACAATTTACGACTCCAGCTAAGTCAGGTCTAGTGGAGACTTTAGAAATAATCAGATCTGACTGAAATCTTGACTCATAGATGGTCCAAAGAATCTCTTGGACATGAAGGTTGAGTTCAGGTTAATAACATTTCTCCTGCATTACTTTTAGCTGTGTGGCAACCCTGCTTCATCAGTCTGCCCTCCTTCCCTGGGGGACATTATTCAGCTTGTTAGGGGTCAGTGTGCTCAGGGCCATGGGTACCTACTAGGGAATAAGATTTTTGTGAAAAACATCCCAGGTTCTGCCAGAGCTTAAGAGCTAGCATCAACAAGGCCTGCACCTGTGTATACATGTGTGCATATATATATATACACACACAGACATGCACATATGTAATCCTTACCTTGAAGATATGCAAATTAGGAACTTAAATGTGAAAAATGGAGGAAAAAAAGGCTATTGTATCCAAGGCAAGCTCACCCAGCTGGTGTCTCTACTACCAGAGAACTTTTTAGCTGCTATCATGTTACTTTATGGTACAGAAAAATCTCAACTGACCTCCTGGTCACCTGGCATATTTCTGGCATGTTTCACAACACCCACATCCTAGGTATGGCTGGAGCTATTTTGCATCCCACCAACTTATATGTATCAGAGCTGTTGCAGCACTAAGCTACAACCTTCTCTGAATCTTGCCAAAGTAAATGCTCCATAAAATTCTACACTTCTACGTTGGAGGCTTGGAGTATTCCTATGGACACAACATTTCTTGGAAGAAGTAGCATAATTCTCATCATTTGGGAGCTGGAAAATAAAATACTGCTCTCTCCCATTATTTCAAGAAGCAGATTTTGAAGCTCTCAAATCAGAAAAAGGCAAAACTAAAGTCTAGAAATTGCTTTCCTTTTCTTGATCTTATTTTGCATTGAGCAAGTACATATCATTTGGACACAGAATGCATGAATTGTCTTGGAGTGCAGATTTGTTGTATTTCCCATGCAAGTTTCCAATAGATAAAATCGTGAGCAGTAGCAAGTAAATACCAATGAAATGCACTTTGGCTCCTTTTATGATCAAAGAATAAAGTGAAGACAAAACTTTGTCCAAGAGTAATAATCATGATGATACCCACTGAATAGCAAGTTTGCTAGAGCTAGCCTCTCCCAGGAATCACTGAGAGTTGAGGTTGCTCAGCCTGGAGAAGAGAAGGCTTTATTGCAGCCTGCTGTAATAACTAACAATCCTGGCTTGTCTTATTTTTCCCTCTTATTATGTACCCTTGCACAAACAGTCTTAAAATATGATTAGTTAAGAACAACAATCTTATTAGTTTCTATTACTGACAGTATATCAAGATTTCTATTCTTTGTCACTGATTTTATTAAATCTTTGTGGAAAAGCATCAGTAGTGGTGAGCCCTCTGACTAAAACAGGCCAGGATTGAGTTTCTCATGCTGTTCTGTATTTATATCATCTTTATAATGGGAAAAGCATAATAAGAGGAAAAATCTGAGATGCTAGGGAAGGATAAGGGAATATTTTTGGTGTTCAGCCTAATACTGCATTGAAATCCAGCCACTGAATTCAGTGACCTTTGGCATGGGCTGATTTTTAGGCCCATCTTGATCATCAATATAAGCACTGTTGGAAAGAAATATTTGCAAGACTGATGGTGATTGAGCATCAGGGAAGATCCAAATAGGCTTCCCTAAATTATGCTGACAATCATTCTGATCAATACCAGGATCAAGAGATACATTTTTAATCCTCATTCCCTTCCTACTTCCCCAACTGAATTTGCCGACAATAAATTGCTTCATTTTGGGAATGGAATTTGTATGTTCAAACTTGGGAAAATTTGTGCTTTAAATCCACAGTTGCAGTTAAGGGTCTGTCTCCACAGTGAGTGGCACAGCAGGAGCTGGCAATTTTTCTCAAAATTGTGGGAGTATTTTGAAAACAATTTTATTCCTTCCTTTTGAGAAACAGCTGTCAATATATAATGGAATGTTTATGAATATTGTTTCAAACTTAAGGTAGGTTTATTAAATTATTTTAGTCGAGAACAGATTTTGTTGTTTTCTCTGTATGGAGGTTGACAGTTTCTGTCACCAATGTTTGTATCCCATACACAAATCCAAGTGATATGAATGTGTGGTACTATGCTGCAAATTGCAAACATTTCTATGTGAACATGGGAATACATTTTCAAAGAAATTGGAAGATTGACGTGACAAATACAAGTGAATAAAACTTTAGAGCTCAACTTTGTCATTCATAGCCACTTGCTTTACTCTTCATTTTCTGTTGTAGAAATATGAAATGCAAATACAATAAAAGTAATATATGCAAAGAAGTGAAGTTTGATGAAGTTTTGAACACATCAGTCAAAGAAGCAGATTAAATGAGGAGTGTCCTTCTATGTTCTTGGTCTGTTTTTCCATTTGGGTCAAAAGGTTGGTGCATCTTTAGAGAAGCAGGATGCAATAGAAAATCCATATATATAACTTCCAAACAATTGCAATATTGTATTATAGTCAGTAGTTTCCAGAGGTTACTCATATATGAGCTCAAAATGGGTTCTTGCATCCCAATTGCACTTTTGGCAGACATTTATCTGCATAGGCACTTGCTTCTCATGAAAAATGTATGATCTGTATTGTGAGAATAAATGAAGAGAAGCGAAGCAAAGAAGTTCCATTTTCAGCTAGTTGCTCTCTGTCAGACAGCACACTATTTCAGCTCTCAATTGTTCTTTGGTCTGTCAGCGATAATATTCATTTTTTCAAACATCCTTAAGCTTCAGTGTGCACATTCAACCTGTCTCAGATGAACATGATGCAGGCCTTGCCCACAAAAGTTTTCCTAAAGTCAACACGACTTTGTGTGACTCAGGAAGCAGTACTGAGTGACATTACTGTATCTTATTGAATGTCACGTGGATTAAACTGGGCCAGGTGACACGGTAGCTTTTCCAACCTGCCCATCTCTGGGCACTGCCACCCTAACTCTGTCATGGCTCAACAGGAGGTCTGTCAGCTCCAGAGCTGTGCAGTTCATAGTCAGTGAAGCAAAACAAACCAAAATGATTGCCAGTTTGCTTTTGACAACCTCCTAGGGGAACAGCCATCCCAGAGGAGAAGCAAAAATCATGGCTGTGAACCACTTCTGCCTTCCAGCTTCCACATGTGAGCCCAGGTTCACAGAGATTTTTAGGAGATAAATACACAACACAAACTTCAAGCTTGTGCATGAGAAACTTAATGTCTCACTACAGGATAATTTTATATTCAATTTGCTTATTTTCTTCTGTTTCTCTGGAATAGGACATGAGGTTCCTCTCAGCTCAGAATTCTGCTTTATTAAATTTCTCTTTATTTCGTTTGTAGTAGTAACAAGAAACTTGGAAAACCAGAGGCAAAGCATTGCAACATACTGGAATATGTAAAGCGTTCTCTGTAAAAATAGATATTGAATAATGGATGTTAAGACATGTATCTACATCAAACATAAGTGAAACCTCGCCTATTTCCTCTGTTTTGCATTCAACCCCAGCACACTGGTGGTTCTGTGGCCCTGACATTCATCTGGGATACCCTCAGGTCATTGTAAAGCAGGTGTTGTACACTTTGTACACTTTACAACACAAACATACCCATGATACCAGTAGAAATTTTAATGTCCACACCTTGAAGTTGTGCCTCAGTGGTATAGGTAAGGACAGCATGATATGATGTGGCCAGTGAGTGGCAAGGAGGGACACCAGGGGGTGCAGAGAGACCCCTCTCATCAGTAGGTTACATGTCAGTCAGAAACCTTTTTTTACCTTCAGCCCGCACAGTTATTTCTTTTAATACGTTGTATTGTTTGAGGATAAATAGTTTCATATTATGTTCACAGCCCTGAATAGCCCTTTGTTTAAAAAGAGAATCCAGGCACCCTGCCCCAGCCTTTAATTGCTGCTCAAAGAAGGGAGTGCCTCTTCATCTCTTCCTTTCAGAGAAAAAAAAAAGACCACGAGATTTTTTGAGAATTATGCCATGCTGTCTTCAAAATGCCACACAACTTTGGGGAATAGTTACTTTGCATGCAGTTTTCACACTACATTCTTAAGAAATTGTTTTGGTGCTATATAGTAGGTTGTACAGAAACTCTGTTTTTATTAGGACGGTCTTCATAATTTTCAATTGTTTTAACATAAAGAGTTCAACATAATGATATTTCCCCTAGCATGTTCAACAAATAATTATTCAGAACTAAAAAAGTTCTTAAAAAAAAAGTCATGCTCTTGCTTTAAAGTCTCTCTTTAGATCCCAAACTAATTATTCTTCATTGGGAGGAGAGAAATTACAAGATTTCTGAATTATAGGACCTGTGTTATGCAAGGCCTTCTGAGTGCTCTCAAGTTTCTAATACTTTCTAGCACAAGGAAAGTCCTGGTTTTGACTAAAATTTCTGTTTATTCATCCTTCATTTCAATTTCCACACTTAGTCTCTCAAGTAGTTATGTTTTTCACTTGGCTGCAATAACCTGATCATCATCCTGCTGCAAGACATATGTAAAAATCTATCATCCTTATTACCAACCCTTATAAAGTTATTCAGTCTACTTTATACATGGCTCATGGAATGCTAAAAATTCAAGAAAAATCTCACAATGAAGCTCTAATGCTGTATAAGGCTTTATGTTTCATCCTCTAAATGCTTTGTAAAAATGCTTGTCATGTAGCATTAATGAAATTCTTTTCTGTGAATTGTTAACCTAATGATGTTGGAGGCAAGTGTATAATTTTTTAGTTGTTTCTCTTGTTGAACTATATATTGACATATATCACTCAAACCATATATTACAAAAAGCAACATGGCATGAAGTTCTGTTATGACACAGAAATAATCTAAACTTTTCTGGGAAGATCTAATTTCTCAGGACATCTTTAAGAGGAAACAGTCCATTTATCTAAGGGTATGAAATGAGGCACGTGTTAGACTTCTGCTCAGAAAATTTTGCTTGGAATGAAATGGTCTGGATTGTTCAGAAACAAATTTGATTTTCATAAATGAAAGCTGTTTTTGAACATCACCATACTGGGGTCCAATGCAAGTGGTTCTGCATGCTTTAAATTTAAATTGTTAGGTAAGTCATTTAGTTTTCTTGTCTGTTTCTGTGGAAACAGAGTATTAATGGAATAACACTAATTTTGTTGCTTCAAAATTAAATAAAAAGGTAAAAATAAGGAAACTGTTCTCTCTGATTTAGTCTTTTATGAGATTAACTGACAACAGTGAAGAGTAGAGTCTCGCAGTTAATTGTATCCAATTTCAATTTTTTCCCTTGCAAAGCTTGCACTGACCACAAAAGCTAGAATCCAGCGCTTGGTGAAGACTGTGGTGAGGCATCTGTCACCCTGCAGCCTGTGAAGGTCCATGGGGCTGCAGAGATCCAGCTGCAGCCATTGTAAGCTGACACCAGAGCAACTGGATGTGGCCTAAAGGAGACTGACCCTGTGGAGAGTCCGTGCTGGAGCAGGTTTGCTGGCAGGACTTGTAATCCTGGGGAATGGTGCTGAAACAGTCTGTTCCTCAAGGACTGCACCCTCTGGAAGGAACCTACACTGGAGCAGCCTGTTCCTGAAGGACTGCACTGAAAGGAAGGAAACCAAGCTGGAGAAGTCTCAGAAGAGCTGCACTGATGTGGAACAAGAAGCCTTGCAAAGTGAGGGCCTTGTTGCCCTTGTAAAATCCTTGCTCACCTCTGTTACTTTGGCTAACTAGAAAAGCATTCTGGGAATGACTCAGCTAAACTAGAGGTGAAAAACAAGTTACATAATTGTAGAACAATTATTAGAACCAATAAGTGCTCACATCGTTGGGCTTGTGGTTGGTTACATCTGATGCCTGTTCCTATCGTGGTCTATGGTGGTTGGTTAAGCACATTTGTTGTGCCTCACAAGTATGTAAACTCATAACAAACTAACAGTTTAAGAACCTGGATTTTTGCAATAAAGTGTCTTTGCCATACCATTGTGGAGTCCATATGTGCCCTTAAAGAACACCGCACTGCATCCCATGGGAAGAACCCCTTTGGAGAAGTTCATGGAGGGATCCCACTCTGGAGCAGGGGAAGATTGTGAGAAGTACTCCCCCTGAGTAGAAAGGAGTGATAAAGTGGCTTCGATGGGCACCTGGCATCCAGCCAGGGTCAACCCACCACAGTAGGTTGAGACATGATGTGGTTTCAACTAAACAGTAAAAAGAGGAGGAAAGAAAAAAGCTTCTTGGCATAGTTGCAAACTATAAGATTCTTCACAATGTATTCTCTTCTTCAATATGTACTCAGAAGTAGTCCAGTAACTCATTCTGCTGGCACACCTTGGAAGGTGCAGATTGTTTTCTCTGTGAATAGAAGAAAGTAATGAAGAATTCCACGAAGATATTTTCTTCTGAACAAATTTTGTCCATTTTATTATAGCCCCACAGAGATGATTTACAGTTCAGTAGCCTTTGTATCTGCTCTCCAGATGGGAAAGTCAGAAGTATTTCTCTTACATTTTTAATAGCAAACAAGTGGGAGAAGGCTTACTAGGTTTACCTCTATTCAATATCCAGAAATGTGGATAGCTGAATAACTCTGGGCTAGGAATCCATCCAGAAATACTGTAAAGTAATTTTACTAAACCTGCAATTTTGTAGGTAACGGAAATTGACAATGTTTAATGGAAATGTTTCAAATCTTTGAAAAAAGATTTTTATCTAGTTTTTTTCAAAAATATGTTTTATCTATCTTTTATCTAGCTGCATTATAATTATTATTCTAATATATTTTGCCCAATGTTAGGTTTTAAGGTGTATGATCACCTCTACACAAACTTCTCTAGAAACATTATCACCCTGTTTGAAGGGCTATTTCTAATATTTTTAATTAATATGAGTTATATTTGTAAATTAATTTTGTGATATTTTAGGTTGAACAGCACATACTGCATGTTAAATTTAATTCATATTAATGTCACACATAGTATTACTTGTAATGAAAAATAGTAATAAAGTCCATTTGAGACAGTCGGTATTTACTCTGCAGAAACTATTAATGATATACAGGGTACTGACAGGGCATGTCATTCTGAAATATATTCTTTTTTTATATTTTGCTGAATGTCATAGGTACGATAGTCCAAATGGATGTATGATCTGATACTATGTTATAATTATACCATCCAATACTCATTTGGTTGATTCATTAATGACAGCTGAAATCAAGAAAGTAGTTCTGATTACAACATTTATACCTTTGTGCTACACAAACAGAAAGAAAGCATTATTAAAAGATTGTAGAACTTTTTAAAATACCATCTATCTTCTAAGCCTCAGTAAAATGACTATGAGTGTAACCCTGATAGAGAAGAAACCTATAGGTTATTGAAAAATATTTTATTAATTTTGTTGAGATTGTGAACAAATCACTTCTATACAATGCAGTAAGGACAAGCAGGAAACTGAAAATCTTTCCAGTGTTTATATTTCCAGGCATATGTGGTTGTGACATTACCAGATTTTAACTTAGTTACTAGAATAACAGAAAACAGAGCTAGTGGTTGACTAATAGAAAATAAAGATTTGAGAGATTTCTCTGTAAAGTTTGAAATAACAATTCCAATTTTAAAACACCAAATCAAATATTTATTTGTAATTTTTCAGCTCCCATAGACCTAACACATTATTTTTAAATACTGATTTATGCAATGAAAACTTTAAAATGAAATAAAAAAATATTTGTGACAGAAAGGAGATATACTAACTTCTGACAATACTTTGTCCTCTCTCTGTAGCATATTTTTTTAACATTATTTGGGAAATGTTCATTAATACTTATGATCATCCAAAAGCATATTTTCTGATCAATAAACTTAATAAAATAAACCAGCTAATAGAAGACTTCTTCCCAAACTGATCCAAATTTGGCTCTTCTGAGCTCCTTATTCTTCAGGACTTATGACTTTAAAACAGAAACCTATTCTGTGTCTAATAAAAGCATAATACATACTGCCCTCCCAAGTTGTTTTTATTTACAGTGCATACACAATCAACATTTTTTGAGGTGAAATCTGCTGAACAGTATTGTTTTGATGATGACTTCATTTGAACATTAGTCGCTTGATGTTTCCATGGCAGCAAAGTGATGGTGAATCTCTAAACTCTTTTGTTTAAAATCCCCATGCCTGCAAAAATGAATTATTCATACCCAGAAATATCTCAGTGCTCTCTCTAAATAGTTTTGCCAGAGTTTTCTCCTCTTTTCCCATCTGTTTTTACTCAGATGTGGCTCTGCAAACTTTCTTGGTTCATGAGTTTTGACAGGCTGATGGACACTTACATGGTAATCAGTGCAAGTTTTACAAGGTCCTCTCAGAATACTGGTGCTTGCCTGTACCATTACCATCAATTTTATTCTAGAGATATGACATTATCAGGAGGTGGTTGGAGTCATTAGTCATCTACCATGATTTCAGTGGACTTTCAGGAAGTCACATAATGAAAAGCCTCTGATTTTTAACATTTTTAAAAATTATTTTAGGACTTTGAAATAAACCAAGTGCTTGAATATTCTAAGAAGGCATTTTTAACAGCCATCATTAAAAAAAATGCTAGCATATAAAGTGAGAAAGAGATCTAAAGCACAGAATCACAGTAAAATAATAAGTAATGAACTAGGCTGTCCTCCACAGGCTATTCAGATAATGCATGGCATAGACACTCAGCCGTGCTGCCTGTAACTGCATTGCTGCTCATGAAGGAAAACAGTCAGAAGGATTTCCTGTCATAAATGTGCTGCTGAAGCAAAATGAAATATACAGCATTAAAAGTTAGAACAATGCTTGACAATCAAATGTTAAGTAAATTTATCTCCTGGTCAGGACAACTTAAAACACATATGATTGGAACATGGAGGAGGATGAAGCCTGAGGTGGTTAATATGTCTTTGATGTGAAAATCGGTTTGATGTAGTGTGAATGTTAAAGTAAGATGAAACAGGGAAAATTTATCCTCTTGAGCAAAGGTTTGAGATCACAAAATGCTGGTAGAATGAGAACAGATTTTGAGGCTGAAGCTTGGGAATTTATAATGATTAACAAAATAAAAAGTTCTGCCAGTTCAATTTTATTACATTTCCCTCTTTTATTTGTAAAAACTGCTGAGGAGAAGTACTTATATTACTGGTTCAGAAGACTAAATACGTGTGTTAAAAATTTACTAAAGTCTTTGAGTAAATTCATCTTAGCCATTTAGCTGCAGGAACTGTAAGTTCTTCTGAAAACACTAATGGCCCCATTCATCTCTGTCTCTGACTCTAAAATCATAGCAGTCATCAGGATTTTTCTCTACCAATAATAAGGGGCGAGGACAGACTTTTTTTTTTACTTTCATTCTTCTTAACGACTCTTGGGTTCTCCTCTAGTTTTACCACATTGAGGTAAAAAAGCTCCCACAGAGATCACATCAGGACCTCAGCTTCTCTGACTGCTGCTGCTCCCAAGGGACAAAGCTCCTCCATGTGGGTGTGAGAGCCTCCACAGCTCCTTCTGTGTCCCCCAAGAAACAACTGGTGCTTGTGGTGGCAGAGCCCAGGGATTCCCAGTGACAATCTCCTGAGATAACCAACATGTCAGGACAGGGCCAGAGAATGGACTGGGATATTTTGATCTTTGTTTGAAGCAGAGTCCATGTCTGTGTTTATCTTTGGCCCATTTACACCCAGGCTTGTTCCACGACTGTGCACTTTTCTTCTTGCACAGGTTCATTTCACCACACAGTTTTCAGCCATATTAGACTGTAATGTACCATAGACTGCACTGATCATTTCACACTTCAAGACTCTATTGCACGTTAAGAAACAAACTGCTATGTTTTGCATTTTAAGGAAATTGTTTTTCCTTTCTTCTACTGTGTATTATTCATAGGTCAGCTTATTTCTGTTAACCTTGTGGAGACAGATGGGAGAAGTACAATACAAACAATAAATAAAAATAATCTGCCCTGGTAAGCACAATGAAACAAACAAACAAAAAAAGGGCCCAGTTCATCAAAGCTACAGTGGCAGTAGCAGCAAAAAAACCCTAAATCTCTACCATACTGCAAGGTAGGGCAATGATACAGTATATGGTAGTTCTATGTCACACTTTCAAACTTAAGTTTGTCTCCATTAGCTCTACCACTCCCACAAGTGCAGTTTCTCTTTGCATAAAACTTTTTGGCTGAGACTGTTTATATTGTAACAGTAATGTTTTATAAACAACTCTGATAGGATGAAAGGAATGCTGGGCATGTCTGGATACCCTCTTTAAGTAGGATATCCTTACTTTTTCTTGGACCTTCCCTAGCAGGCTCAGAAGAAACCAACATGCTTGACTCCTAGTTTGATATTTAACAGAGAAATATGGACAGTGCCATCTCAGTCCCTATCCCAGTGGCCAAAGCCTCTGAAGGCCTCATCCAGGCCAGACCATTTCCTCTGAGGATCCCACCCAGCAGCAAAGTGTACCAGCCCAGCTTCCCACCCTCTCTGGGCAATAGATTCCATCTGGAGTGAGAAAGCTGTGGAAGTGAGATTGGACTGAGACAACTGGCTCATCACAGAGGAGGGAAGGAGCAGACCCGAAGCAGTGGCTCAAAGACAACTTACTCTCTGCTCTTGGCACCCTTGGGACGCATCTGGTAGCCAGAAGGTGAGATCTGATGACAACCACAGTTGGGGTGACCAGTTAAGTGGCATGACTAGGTTAGTGACATGACCAGCTTGCTAACTCAACTTAACTGACGGACCAGATGTGACTAACTCACCCCCACCGCAGCTTGTTACTCATATTTTTTTTTCCAATTTGATGGTGACATTTCAAACAGCAAATGAAAATAAGCCATCAGTAGGAGTGCACTGGATGCTGTTAGACCAGCTCTTCTGAGCTGCAGGAAAACTGGAAGGGAATTTGAGCCTTTCCTATGAACTCATCCAGTGATCCATTATCCATGATAGTTTCTAGAAAAACCTATAGGTAATAAATTCCTTAATTATCCCTTATTTAATTATATTAATTCCTTAATTAATTCCTTAATTATCAGTGATGTCCTTTTTTGTGTCATCTCTCTCAAGGAGCAGTCCAAAATTAGGGAGGGGTTCATCAAGGACAGATGAATGCAGCTTAGGAGCTCGATTCAAGATCTGAAGAGATCCTCAGAGTCCGCATAACGAACTCAAAATAATTACACTGTTTGCTGACGTTGTGCTGTTTTTATCTTATAGGTTTTTCTCCTGGAGAATGTTTTAAAAGAATGTAAGGGCACGGATAAAAGTACACACAAGAGCAAGGACATTCAACATTAGTGACAAACATCCAGGCTGACACTACATTATTAACATTTGCCTTTTTGTCCCTTGCTTAATGCTGTCAGGAGCGATGAGAGAGTGATGGAGGGATTTCAACCCTGACTGGGCTTATTTGTGGTTTGACCTTCAAGTGTGTTTTCATTAGGCAGAAATTAAATATTTCCTAATGAGGTAATGGGGAAAGTACTTTAAAATATAAATAGCAACTGAAATTTTACTTTTAAATGCTATCAAGACATGTCATGAATATGAAAGGGTTGATCAAGACTCATTTTTCCTGAGTACAGTGATCTGAAAAATGTAGGAAAAAGCAAGATAATTTTCACATTTCTGAAAATTGCTTTCCAAAATCTATCAGCTTAAAAGAACATGATACCAGCACGATCTTTCTTACACAGCAATTTGATTAGTCTTTTGAACTTACTAAGTCCCAGTGGTGGCAAGTTGTGACCATTTGTCTGCTAAATAATTTCTATTTTTCAAAGGAAGCTATCCCTTGAGATAAAAGTGTTATTACTTAAATTTATCTATAAAGTTATCACTTAAATTTATTTTTAGAGAAAGAGAGAAAGAAAGAAGATGAAAATATGGTGAGTTTTCTAAGGTTTTCAGCTACATAATTTGATACTTGAACAGCGCAAACTAATTGGCTAGTATGTAGGATTAAAACACAGTGATACATTCAGTATATCTTCCTTACTGTGTTGCCCTTGCTTTTATATTCCCCACCTCCATCTATTTCCCAGTGTTTCAGAGGCCCCATTGATTCAAATAAATGAAATAAATGAATCTGAGAGAGCCCTCTGAGAGCTGAGGCTGCAGACATCAACTCTGAAATTTGAAAACTGAACTGAAACATATGTGATATGCTCAGTAATGAAAGATATTTTCAATGTTTTAAACAATAACAGGGGTTTAAAAATGTGGAAAATATAGTATTACAAATGCATGTACTTTTAAAAAAGCATACAGATGGGTTGGTTTTGATTTGGGAAAAGATATTTTTAGAAAAAGCACACAATGAAGAAATATTTTCTATTTGCAAAATTTGAGAGAGGCAATAGACAAGCTTCCCTAGATGGTAATTTATATCTGGTTTAATCTGGGTTCTGTAAATGTTCACCTTTGCTTCTAACAAATTTAAATAAAAGCTGTCAGTAAATAAAAAGGTCACAAGTGTCTTGAAGAGATTTTCTCTGGCAGTCTGAAAAAAAATTCAGTCTTTGTGCTACGATCTCTGCTCTTGAGCTCATGGTCCCAACCACACGGAGCTGTACACAGAGGTAGTTTGCAAGGTCATCTACTCAATGCTGCAATTTCTACATCTGAAGTAATTGCTGTATTTTACTATTCAATTTCTTTACAGGTTTTGAATTTAGTTCACTTTCACCAGGTTAGGTCTATTTAGACATGCACACCAAAGCACAAAACTTCAATTGTAGCACTATTTTTGTAGACACAAAGAAATAAAATGGAGTGTAAGCCATAATTCAATTACAAAGATAGTTTTCCAAGAAAATGCTTTGACTGAAGGGATGAAAAGCTGGCAGATGATGTGCAGTACACCAGGGTGTGTAGAACTGCTGTAAAGGGTCAATTTTTGTTGGAGAGTTGGCGATTCATTTGAACAACAGTGTAGAGTTTGAGCAAATAAAGAAGTTAGATGAAGTATGTGGAAGGAAAAAACAGTTGAATGTAATATAAAAATTAATTTTTCCAATTACATTCCCCTAAACTATTGTATTCCCACTGGAGCAAACAATCCAACTGCATAACCCTTGTCCTTTTCCAGACAATTATTACTCCAGTGAAAATAGGTTGTTCAGGGATATTTTTAGCCACAGCAGGAATTAGTTCAATTCTGACTGCAGCTGATAAATAACCACCAGCCTGATAGCTCTTCCTATACATCTTTCTCTGACAAGAATTTTTGGAGATTCTGGATAAAGCCACTGTGTGAAATAGAGAGTGGAGCTCTATGAAATTGCTTGTAGGGCCACAATTGCACAGACAAACCCACTACATGCAGGAGATTTTAAACATAAGATAAATACATTAACGTATTTACTAGTATAAATATAGAAATGCATAATACATTTACTAACATATTAACTAGATGGAGAAGCTTATTACAGGGAGAGAAAATTTGAATTATCAGGAAAAGCATTTACTTGCAAGCCCCATGTTTCCTGAGCCAAGCTTTTGACCCCCAAACAATTCCTATGTTCTTGAGTGTTGTTTTATAACAGATCTGGTTGAATGCTCAGAAATCATATGATAAGAACAGGCTTCATATCAAAAGCATCCAGTTCTGGTGCTTATTATGAAGCAGTAAGGTTTCCTTGTGTGGATGTTAATATAAGCATCATGAAATATTAATGTAAACATTAAAATTCTTAAAGACAACAATTGATCTCTCAGGCCTGATTTTGCTTTATTTTACTTTTTTGTTGCAGGGGAGTAAACAACATTCAAGCATTTGGTGTCTCTGCTAAGTTGAGCCTTCACTAGATTACTGCTAATCTTAACTACTAAGCTCCAGGAAAAGCTTCTCAGCACAAAAATAATTTACCCCATTTGTTTTTATTTTCTGGGAAATTGTTAAGCACGTGTTGCATTTAATGGTGAAAATATTACATCTGAGCATTCATACTTTGATCAGAATAGACGTTTCTGTTTCGCTTAGGTGTTTCCTTTGTGACATTAGAGATACTTGCTGACTAATCACCATGACTAGATGAAATCAACAATTCCTTCTTTATCATTACACAAAACATAAAATTATCTACAGGCTATGATGTGTCAATGGGTTTATAGGAGGATCTTTATTATTTTTGAAACTTCCATGAAAATTTCATGCCATGGCATGCAACTCAGCACATGACATAAGTGGCTAGTAGGAAACAAAAACATGAAAAAAAAAATGGAAAAAGCAGTTCTGCCTATGAGAATGTCTTCCTGAACACTAATATACTAGTAAAGGATAGGATCAGGTGGTAATAATTGGTTTCAAATATTTTTACATCAGGAGGGAATTAAAACAGTGGATTACAAACAAACACACAGGTCTGTGAAATGTAGTGGGAGCAGGTTGGTTGTTTTTTTTCTGATGATGTGGGCCAATTTACTTTTATTCCAGCTAGGAGATGAATGGAGGATGATTGGATGATTGCTTGGTAGCAGATGCTTGTGTGAAAGTGGTCGTACAAGAGAGGAGTTCACTGGACCTGGTGAACCCATGCTGTAATTTACTTGCCTGACTGACCTTGATTGTATACACTGTGTAAAGATTTAGCACATACACTGTTTAACAGTATTGGCCCCCAAAACTCTTGACAACTGATAGAATTTTTTTTTTTTTTTTTAATTTCAGCAAAAAAGAAGACACAGTGTGACAACATGGAGCTATGGTGGAAGAATCCTGGGATGAATTAACTTAGGATATTGTAGATTCTTCTTCCTTGGACATTTTTTTGGACATACAGTTGCCCTGTACTAGGGCAACTGTGCAACAGTATTTCAGTTAAAATTCCTCAGCTTTCTCAGAAGCTGCAGTCAGGAAAGCATAGGGAAAGGCACACTGAGAGAGGGAGGAGACCAGAATGTGAGATGGAAAGGTAGAATATGTTAAGAGAGAGACACAGGCCTAAACAGAAGGATACACTGAAAAATGGGGTCAGCAGAACATAACCCTTCAATAAACTCCACAGTCACTGTTACAGCTAGAATAAATTTATACTGATGTAATCAAGGCCTCTGCTTTTCCATATTTTGCTTTCAATTCAAACTTTTTAAAAATGGATTTTTTCTGAAATGTGAGCAATGGCAACAGGATTACTTTTAGTTGTTTGCCTTTTAAAAGTGGAGTTAAAAAAAAGAAAAAAAGAAAAGGAAAAAAGAATTATTTAATGCTTATGGAAAAGACCATCAGAAAACGCCAATTCTTCCTATTCTCAGTGTAGGTCTTGGAACTACAGCAGGTTAATCTGTACAGTATCATAGAATCATAGAATGGCTTGGGTTGGAAAAGACCTTAAAGATCATCTATTTCTAATCCCCTCTCCAAGGACAGGGATACCTTCCACTAGACCAGGTTGCTCCAAGATGCATCTAACCTGGCCTTGAACACTTCCAGAGATGGGGAATCCACAACTTCTCTGAGCAACCTGTTCTACAGCCTCACCACTCTCACAGTGAAGAATTTCTCCCTAATATCTGACCTAAGCCTCTGTCAGTTTGAAGCCATTCCCCCTTGTCCTGTCTCTACAAATTGCAAATAGCCTCCTTTATACCAGAAGTGCATTTTTACCTTGCCTTGCAGCTTTTATATAAAAAGGGCATCCTGTTAGCCATTCCTGTTCTGCTATAGAAGCATTTCTCACAGGTGAAAGTAGGACTGAAAAGAAACAAAGAAACTGTCTGGCTTTCTGCTTCTTTGGGACAGAAAGCAAGTTGTGAGGGATATCTATGCTCAGAAAACATAAGTTCAAACAAACACAAAGGGTTGGCAGGATGCTTGGCTATGCAGGTGTCTTCCATTTGCAAAGTCAGCTTAGCAATATAGAATGAAGAGACATTTCTCTAAACACATTCCAGGGAAAAAAAGTATCTCCGAAAGAAAAGATTTTATTTCAATTAAAGGACAGTTTTTCTGCAACATTACCTCAGTATGTGACAAGCATGAGTGAATTTAGGTGGGTATAAGGAAGCTCAGATTATCCTGGTAGTGAAGGTTCTGGATCAGCTTTTTAATGGGGGTAATAGTAAAAAAACTTTGTTGTTTCAAGATAGAGCTCAGTGAATGTAGTAACACCTTTTGAATAGTTCAACTGACTGAACAAAGCCTTTGCTATCAGGTCTTTGTTTCACTGTCAAAACAAATAATTACTGTGCATAATTAATTCCATGCTTCAGCGCTCTGCAGCTCAGCTGCAAGCCTAGGAAGGCTTTTTTCCACTCCAGAGGAATAACAAAGCTTTTGAGTTTTATTCACTTGGCTGCCTTTGAAGTAGCAGGGATAGACCACAGTGTTGGCTACTCACTGGCGCTGGAAAAGACTGAGTTCTGTCTCTTCTTTGTGATTGACTGACCAGACATGAGGATTAGAAGGGGTTTTCCTTCATGATTTCACACTTTTCTGCAGAATAAATCATATCTTGTTTCCTAGGATGAGTTGAGCATTTCATCTAACAAATTCTAGGGATAATTATTTGGGGACTGATGTACTCCATCTTGTGTTCTCCTTTCATACACTGAAAATTTGTTCACTCTGGTCTTCAGTGTGTTGCACCAATTATCCTGGGCAGCTTCACACCATTTCAGTTCCAGGCTGGTTTTTGTGCTGCTGTGAATGCTGTGAACTCAGAGCAAGCTACAAAACCAGTCGCAGGAGCGTGCAGTTAAATGGCTCACTCTGATCTCTGTGCCATGCTCTTTTACACAGGGACACAAATCACCGAGGTCTGGGAGGCAATATGGTAGGGGAATATCACTAGAAGCTTAACCCCTTTCTACAGATGCCTGCTGCTGTCCTCTGCTTAGGCCAGGACACTGGGCTAGTCCTGGGCACACTGCAGCCACTGCAACATCTCCTCAACCAGCCCAGGCTTTTCTGGGTCTAGGATCTTAGTGCATTCCTTAGTAATGAGTCTGCTTTTTCAGAAAAAACTGTGAATTTGGCTCAGGTTTTACCTTCACTTCGCCTGTCAGTCCTAATCCTAACAACTTCCATTTCCCATCCATTATCTGACATTTTTCCCTCTCCATGAGGAAAGATTAGCAGAAAAGAAGTATGGGAGGACCTCCTTTTGGTTTGGTACACCTAATTCCCCTTCTACCAAAACTGCAGTCACCAAAGCCTCTCACGTTATTGCAACTCAACCAATCTATTTGGGGAAACAACATATTTTGATACCATGTTTTCTTTTTCCTGAAGATGCATATTCAGAGCTTATGAAGTTCTGACCAAGATTGTGTACAAGAACACAAGAGGCGGGTAGAAATATGTACTGCTGACCATACTGGGGATGTGGATGCACTTAAAAGCTGGTATGGGGTCTACATCCTGTGTAATGGAGAATGTGATCTTCCACTTTCATGGAGTTCAAAGGTTCAAAATTAACCTTGAGTGCAAAGCTTCTTCAACCCGCAAGAGTGTTCTGCTCTTTTTCTCTTTGCTCCTCCCCATTGCTTGCATGCTCACAAGCTTATTACCTCTCTACTTCCAGGTTTTCCATCTGAGAAAGCCATGGCCATGGAAAAGAAATTAAGGCAATAGGAAGAAAAGAAGTAACACTTTAATTAGGTTTAACTAATGCAATATTTGGGATTTTATCACAATGGTTTCTCCAGACACCATGAAACAATTAAAGGGAACACTGGTCATGGCCTATGGGAAAATAGTTTTTAAAAAACCTGATTTAGAGACTCCAATAGAAAGCACCTCTGCAAGCAGTCTCATTAATTGTGGTGATATTCAGTGCAGGAAGCAGCAAAATCTGATCCTAAATGAGACTTCAGGAACATAACTGCCTGCACATATAACACATATCATTCTTACCATACTATTATTTCTTTAAAATTGTCAGAGCTTCGTGCTTTCCTTGAAACACAATTCTTCTGTCATTGTTCTGATGACTCATCATTCAAGCTACTCCAATGAATCATACTAGTATTCTCCCAAAATAAAGGTATAAATAGATAATTCTTTGGAGCACAGTTTTCTAAACTGTTGCTAGACAAAGTTTGCTCCCTTCATTAAGAGAACATGTTCATAAGATTTTAATAGCTTGAAGTTTCATACAAACAAGAATGACTCAAGCGAACAGTGGACTGATAAGAGCATGTACTCACAAACATAGTGATGGCTCAAATTTTTTATATTTTATTTTTTGTTGTTTGTTTGTTTCATTTTTGGTTTGATTTTGAGGAAAAGTTTTACACTGAGTCATTAGAGAGCATTGGACAAGTAAGGATCTTCAGATTTTCTGTGTATTTTTAAAGTGTCAGAGCCATCTGAGTTGTACACTATGGTTTGAACTGGTAAGATTACTGTGTTAATAGGAGATAATGTTATTGTATTATATGTTAATACTGAGCTAGGAGGCTGGGTCTCAATGATATCTCAGCTGTCTCTAATTTTTAATCCTGAATTCTGAGAAAGTGATGCCACCTGGTAAAATATTTCAAGCATTGAAAAGCTTGAGGAATGTCCATTGCCCACACTTCTAATTATATTTTTCTGTCATTCTTTGACTTTTCAGACATGAATTTCAGTCTAGCTGCACACTGCCACAGAAATTTATGCTTTGATTTTTCTTAGGATGGTAAAAATTCTACTGTTGTAGCTCTCTAAACTTAGTTTTTGGGGGATTATAACAATTTTCTTAGGTGAAAGAGATTATTTTATCTAAACTTTGGACACACTTTAACATGAAAAGTAAGTCTGAGAAAAGAGACCGTGGCTTTTGCATTACATTTTCTCTTTTAGAGCTATGTTTGTCCCCTTTCTTCTTCCTACTCCTCCCAAAAAATGCCACCTGGGATATAGAGAGAGAGCTGAATTTTCACTAAAGTTACTTGAAATGGTGCTAATAACTTAAAGGCATTTATCTGCATAAAAGGGATAATTTGAAATATGAAATATCATTTCCTTTCAAATGGACAGAGATTAGAAAGTAGTATGTATAAAGGCTAACACTATTTCTCATGGCACAATTCAGCTTCTCATACTTTGATTAGTGTTCAGAAAAGCTGTGTAAAACCTCACTTTTAACCATCTAGTCCTGTTTTTTTGGAACACTGCCTTTTTCCAGACTTTCATCCTGGGCTTGAGAGTGGATAATTCCCTTTAAGCCTTCATTGCTGCATTTGCTACCACTGTGGTTCAAAAATTCTCCTTTGAAAAGCTGCAAGGAAGTGCTGTGCAGTCTGATTGTGTAATCCAGGTCTCACACCAGGTAAGTTGTTTGTGTTAGACAGCTACTTAAAGTCCTACTAAAAATCCTGTCTTTGAAAGGACTAGCTAATACATAATGCCACTTAAAAAGAAAAAGCACTTCTTATCTAAGAGCACATCATAATGTTCTTGCTGCTCTCATGCCCAGACAGAGAAACACTCTGAAGTGTGATTTAATCTAAAACTCTCCAACCCTGAGCATGTTTTTGTAGGTGTTTAGGTGCAGAGGGACAGTATGGTCTCTGAATCCCTGAAATTCTGCTCCAGCACTGTCCTCCTGGTACTCTGGGGCACACCACAGTGAGCTCTTCCACCTCAGTGAGATGCAACGCAAGGCAGAGATGCATGAGATTATCTTGACATCTGTTCCCATGTGCTGAACCGGGAATCAGCCAGAGGTTAGCAGAATTAGATTTATCTGTCTTATAAAAAGCTTTATGGCATTCTGGAAAAGTTAAATTTCAGAGTGCTGTAATGCTCAAGATGTATTAAAAATTTTTAGAAAGGGTTTTTTTCTTTATGATGCCTTCCCCACATGCTGATGAAAACTTCTCCCTATGGACCACTTTTGTATCTCAATACTATTTTTTATCCTCTAGAGCTTCTTTCCTGCCAGTGTAAAATATTGCTTAGCATTTCTGTCTCATCCTAGTCAAGTTTAGACTGTTTCTAACACTGCCTTCAGGGTTTATAAAAGTATACGCAATACAATTGAGAAAGATTATATAATTATATGGGAGGAAGAGAGATTGGATGCCAGGATGAGATAGGAATATTACAAGAGGAGAGAGCAGTGTGTGAAAAGAAAATAGATTGATGGGCAGTATTTAATTTTACTGATGAAACTTTAAAATCAAGGTTTAATTCTTCCAGAAGTAAAAAAATTTAAAAAAAAATTAAAATCTGAAGTACAAATAAATTCAGCAATTGTCCCTCTCCTGTAGCTGCAAAACTTCCTCCTCTAAAACTTCATGAAATGGCTCCCTGTTTTCTGGGTACCTGCTAGTCCCAGCTGCCATAATGCACAAGTCCTGGACAAACAGCCAAAGCACAAATAAACATCAGTTATGGATGCAAAACCAAGGCTGATATGTCTCATACATACCCAACTACTCATGGAGACCTCATGCAGTCTGACTTCAGGAACATGTCAGGTCTTCCTGTGCTGGGTTTGCTAAAGTTGGCACTTCTGACTCTAACAAAAACTGAACAGGCAAGTAATTTTGAGAAAAAGATTATTTCAGCCTGCCTGCAATGAAAGAGAATGATCAGGGAGGTCAGTGAAGGCTTTCCTCCTTGGACTTTCCTACAGAGAGAAACTTTAGTTACTGCAGCTTGCTCAAACTGTGACAGACTTGCACTTGAACTCAGAATGAAATTTTTTGAGCATCTGAAGAAAATTAGGAAATTGTAGAAAGACAGTGTTAATGGAGTTTTGAGGAGATAATCATGACCTAACTCAGGTCACCTAGTTAATTGTGGAGATTTGCAGTCTGACATTGAAGGTCCCATACTAGTATTGAGCCAGAGGGAAGCTTGTAATAGAAAACTCAGTGCAAGTTTTCTTCTACTCCCTTGAAGGAGCAATCTTATTATTGAAAAATTATTAGGCACATGCAGCTCTGGTAATCATCATTACTCTGTGCAGTCTTTTCTGATGAATCCTGGGAAAACTTAGTAGTGTGACTTTTGGTCATCCTGAGAACAGATCTGGAAAATTCAGGTCTGCAGATGGAGGATGAATTAGATGACGTTACTGGAGATAATGAAAATATTTTAGCCCCATTTCCCATATAAAAAATATTTTCATACATGAAAGGAATCATCACAAAACTTTTCAAAGTAAAAATGAGTGTAGATGCCTAGTTATAAAGAAAACACTTGACCGAGAGATTAATTTTACTGACACAGAGTTTTCAGCACAGCAACTAAGTGTTTTCCCTCCATCTTCACAGGAGTCTCTGCTGTAAAAAACATAGATTCCAAAGGCTCTGCTTTTGCAGAAGTTATAGCACAGTTTCACTGCCCTTCTCTCTCTGTGTGCTGAACAGATCTGACAGACCACAGGAGCCTTGCGCTTATCGCTGCAGTTATGCACTGTAAACCATCTTGCACATGGATGGGAAATGCATTTTGTCCATTTCCTGAAAGAAAGCAGAGCCCCAGATATGCAATTTTTCATCCTTAGAAAAAAGAGGCAGACATAGGCAACTTCCAGGTGGGAGATATTAAAAAATAGACTGGACCTTAGAACAGATGCAAGTGTAAGTGCATATTTTGGGTCAAGTCATCTTTACCTAGTAACTCTTCATTACTGACTTCAGCCTTGGAATAGTGGTGGGGAACTGCCTCCTCTACAACCTATTTCCTTTAAGGCATAGCTCTGTAAATCTGTGAGAATATATCAAAAGCAAAAACCTCAGAAGTTCAATATCAAGGGAAAAAAACAACTTTTTCTTTCATCTGCCACACTAACATATGTCTGACGCTTTGAATGTGTATATGAGCCTCACTTAAGGAAACATGTATTTTCCTGCATGAGTTATCTAATGCCTCATATCCTACTTCATCATGAAAAATACCCTCTACGTTCTCTATATTTTAAACAGAATAATAAATTCATCTTTGGACTAAAACTGTACATGAAGATTAGTACAGATCAATATCTTAGGGTTGCGGAGTGTAGGAAAAGAGCAATAACAGCCCAGGCAAAACTGAACTTTCAGAGGAGCACTTCTGTTTTCTTTCCTCTCATTCTTCTCTCTCACACGACTTCTTCAACATGAGAATTTTGGATAAAGATATGAAGTTTCTTCACTTCTCACTGCTTTTTCTTTTTAGTAGTCCCGTAAGGACACTAAAGCACAACTATTCACTAAGCCATAGGCTAATAATATCAGCTTACCTAGGCTGCCCAGAGAAGTTGTGGATGGCCCATCCCTGGAAGTGTTTAAGGCCACACTGGATGGAGCTCTGAGCAACTTGGACTAGTGGAAGATGTCCCTTAGTGTGGCAGAGAGGCTGGAATTAGATGATCTTAAAGGTCCCTTGCAACCTAAACCATTTGATAATTTTATTATTCTAATGGATAACTGCTAATCCAAAAAGTGAAATGACCCAGCTGGCAAAGCTGTAAAATGTGCTGGCATAAAAGGAGGTACAGTAAAGCGTGTGCCTTACCAAAAAATATAGCCCTTCACATAAGAGTGGTGTATCGCTTTTCTATTGATGTGTTTTCTTATGCCAGCAGTTGAATGCTTTTAAGACTGGGATGTGTCAGACTGCAATTTTGAGAACTTGTTTTCCTTTTAATAGAAAACTCTACACGGATTTTGCTTCATGGGACTGTAATTCTGTTTTGCAATCAAATTATCCCGGCTATTTAATCTAAGGACTGAACTATGTTCTAGCAAAAAAAAAAAGTTTAAAAACCAATTCAGAGAATTATGTCAGTAAACATGGAATTATTAAATTATCTGGTCTATATGATTATTTTTAAAACCATCTATTTTTTTTTTTTTTTACAAATAGGCTAAACACAGTTTATTCCATTATTACAAACTCAATGGACCTGTGGGTCTGTGATATTTGCCTCTCATTCTGGAAACTAAAAAAGAAAATTAACATTGTATTAAATTTCCTCCAATATTTGTTCAATGCTTAAGCAAATTTGCCTAACCATCTTTTCAATCTCTTGATGTTTTCCTTTAACAATATCATTTTAATATGTAGTGATACTATCTTTTGTTAGTATTAGGTAGTATTAGAGGATCACCGAGATAATTTAAATCCAGTCACAGAAGTTTGCTCATTTACTCCATCCTTTACTCCTGGAGGTCCTCATGCCACAGGCCAAGTTCCAGAGCATGGGATTTGGTGACACCTGAACTCTTGCCAACTTTTCTCTGGATGGGCTGTGTAACATTTTCTGCTGCACATTCCACATTGTCTTTCCTGAGGTCTACTAGCAGTTCACTTACAAACATTCCTCCCATTCTCTCCTAGCAGGGCCTGGGATGGCTGCACAGGTTCTGTAGGGAGCCTGAGCTAGAGTATGCTCTTCACAGCAGTGTCCACAGGGAGCACAGATCACAGGTAATAAGGTAGCCCTACATGCCTATACTCACCACCTCGTCCATATTCATCTGGACCATGTTCAAAGTGTCCTGAGGGTGAAAAAGTAATAAAATAGACAATTCTCTCCAAATATATATTCTATATGTTTGAGTAAAATAAAAATTTAACTGTGGAAGCATTTTCATTCATTTAAAAGTTCATAAATTTCTTTAGTCTTAACTAAGACACTCTACAAGATTAATAAAAACCCCCCAAAATTCTTTGACTGAATGAAATGTGTGACTGAATAGTGTGTACTTACGTTCTTGTAGACTATTTCCCAAAAAATTCAAGTTTTCAGGAACAGGAGATTAAAATTAGGACAAGAAAAAGTCAGTGTTTTACATGTGTGTTTGTGTGTGTGTGTGTTCTGTGATCTCTAGTGTGGTTTAAAAGTTATATTCTATTTTAAAAAATCTGAATTTTCTGAATAGTGTTTTTGCAAGGGAATAAGATTAAAAGTTTGTTTCCAGCTTCAAGCCATATGGTGAGTAGTGATTCACATTTGAAAATAATTCCTGGTTTTAACTGCCTCTGGTAGCTCTTGGGAATAAAAGCTGAAACAAGAAAAGTAAGCAAAAGAGTGTTCCCAAACTGACCTTTTGCTGGAGCTAGATCAAACTCATATCTGAAATATTTAGCATTCTTTCCTACATACACATTTCTAGAAGACTTCATGGTCACCCAAGCATTTTCTGATTGCTTGAGCCAACCCATGGGATCAGGAGCAGCCAAAACCCATCAGGTTTTGGTGGCTGCTGAGTCTGGGCTGCAGCCAGGAGCCACGTTATAAGTCTCTGCAGAACTTCAGAGGCATCTGTGCCTGCAGATGAAGCCTGACAAGGAGGTGCTCTGGGCTTGATTCCTATTCCCCACCAAGAGCCTGCTCCTGGGCTGCCTTGCTGCCATGGCCAGCAGGATCATGCCCTGAGTGTGTTTGTGCCTCTCTCCTCTGCTGCCTGCCTGGGGAAGCAGCTCCAGCAGTGAGCACAGCACGGGATCCTGGCTTAGAGGGAATTTCTGCCACAAGAGAGAGCACAGCAATACCCAGGGGGACCATTCATGCTCCTAGCAGCACCTGATCAAAAATATGATCATCTGTCAGGCACAGCCAAGTGCCACTGAGGCCAGCCCAGCTCTGCATGAAGAAAGGAATCAGTTCAGACTGATTAAATCACAGGGTTGGAACTGAAACAAGGCTAAGACTCAACAAGTGAGCCCAAGTGCTAGGAAGAAAAAGGAAAGAAGAACATAGTGCTTAAATTCAACAGAGAAACAAAAAGACCAAGAAAGCAGATCCAGCTGCTGTTGAATTTAGCTGAGGTCCTTTGGACTTTGTGAAAAGATAAAACTGGGAGAATATTCTCTGTTATGTATCCAGCTCTGCCTTGGTAATCTCATCAAATCAGGGGAAACATCAGCACCAAATCTTGGTTACACAAGATTTCAAATTGGAAAGTTCCCAAAGGGAGGAAGAATAGTATAGGGGAATAATTTAAAAATTATTTTAAAATCACCCTTTCCCAGTTAATTGTTTTCTTCACTCCATGCCTGCCAGATGATGTAGTAAGAAAGCTAAATAGCAATTGTTCCCTCGTTTGCAGTGAAATTTTCTGAGCTATTTCACAGATCAGTGTGTGTATCACAGAAACATAAACCTTTAAGGTTTTGCACTAGGTCAGGACCTGGTATAATTTGTCACCTCTCGTCTCCCTTTCACTCTCTCCAGGCACTATCAGGCTCCTGACAAGAGCTTGTCTAACCTGTCTTCATGCCAAAAGCTTTAAATTGTCTCACCAATGGACAACTTCTAGCTCTCCCTCTGGCAGGTGAAAATAGGGCAATATGAAACATAGGAAACCCCTAATGAAATGGTTCCTTGCTTTGTATTTCTTATGCTTTGTGTGTATACAGCTTTTGGAGAGTGAACAGGGTTTGCCATTTTTGAATATACTATAGGCTATGATTTTCACATCTGCTTTGGCATGTAGATAAACTGTATTAAAGATAGCTCAAGCAAATCAACACTTATGAAATCCCTTAATTTTATGAAGATTATATTGTTGAGCTGGTTACAAAAAACCCTAGTCCCTTTCTGCCAAAAAGCCAGCTGTAAAATCTCAATTCTCAAATATACAATTCTGAATTTTTAATTTTACAGAACATTATCTTATCCAAGAAACTAAATACATTATTGATACTATTGCACAAGATCTAAAGAATTAGCCATCTAAAAGAAAATTAGATGATAACATTTACTTTTAATATGTTTTAGAAAAATGCTTATGTGAAAGTTTGTGTAATTTAAACTAACATGCTGGGTTTTTTCTGCCTATTCTTAAAAAAAAATAAAACACCAATGTTATCACAGAAATTTAAACAGTGCACCTAGATTGTATACATTTCTACTCATGATGCTACAGAAAAAAATGCAAATATCTTTGGCTTAAATAAATGTACATGAGTGGACTCACAGTGAACACATTTTAATGAACAAGTGAGTAAATACAAAAAAACAGATGAAATGCAAGATAGCCCTGATTTTAAAAATTGAGATTCAGTGGCAGGCAGTGTTTGCCCTAATTGTGACAGTATTTTGCTGTAACCTATTGAAATTTCTCAGTTACATGGATTCTCTAGACTGCTGAGTCTCAGCAGGACCAGAAGGTTGTCCACCTAGGTATTTAAGCAGGATGAGACAAAGGCATCTCACCTGGGTGTAGGAGGATTTGAAGTACATTAGAGAAGAATAGAAACCACAATGAAGGTACACTTCTCTTTCCCCAGACTCTTTGTAGTGGGAAGATTTCTCATATTCAGAAGAAAAATTGTATTTCAAATCATGCAAATCAGGTTGACCTGAGGAAGCACAATCCCACTTGCTACTTATGCAGGGATACTTTAAAGCAATTGCACAACAACCATCTTCGCAAATAATTCACTTAACTGCCTAAGCATTCCAGCATCTTGTCTATGCTGCATTCGCCCTAGGGCAAGGCCATCTCCCACAGGTATAAAAGAAAAAGATTGTGATTTGAATAGACACCCATTCAGTTTTTGAGAAGTTCCTGAGAAAGAAGATAGCTGGACATGCATTGGTCAAAGTTGAATGGTAAGACTTAGACGTAAGAGTTTCTCTCATCCTCCACTGGTACAAGATGGAGTCAAGGCCTGAAGCTCTACTGCATGCAACACTTTTACACCAGCAGGGTCTACTCAGAGTTTTCCAGAGAAGACATGGATGCACTGACAATGAAATCGATGTTTGCAGATGATGATCTCATTTAAGGCACTTTCCCAGACCTCTTAAATGTACTCCATCAATCTCCAACATCCTTCGGGGCACAGGTTGAAAATATCCAACCTGGAGCTCTCATCCTGTGACTGGAGCGCCATATGCTTCCCAAAAGACAGCACAAGCTCAGTGTTCCCAAGAAAAAATAAAAGAGGAAAGCTGGGGAAAGCCTCTTTCTCTAGTGCTCATTCTCTTTTGTATCCTTCCTGTTGGAGGCATATATATTGGGTGGTGGGGCCAAACCAGCAGCTAAAAAATACCTATTTTAACCACCTCTACATACAGGGATACAGTGATAAAGTGCTGCTAGGTGGTTGGGTGAAGAGGAGTTCAGTCAAATCCCTTTCAAGTGCAAGACGAAGAGAAAGACAAAACACAAAAAGGAATCACAGCTGGAGGAAGAAAAGGAAACAGCAGCAATCAAAGGTTGATGTTCCAGGAGCTGATCAGGATCCACTCCAACTTTGTGGAGATGCTGAAATAAAGTGTCTTTTCTGATTGATTTGACCAGCTATGAATGCCTTCCATAATTATGTTAGTGAATGTCTAGTGGTGTCACAGTACTTATGTACAGAAACTTGATAATTTCTTAAGCAACTGCAATCATGGTAGATTTGATTCCTGCCAGTACAATCATCCCACACACTCCCATTTTGTGACCCAAAGATGAACACTGCTAGCCGAGGTTGTAGCATCCTTCTGTAGCTATCAGCTAATCAAAATTAAATATATATTTTTTATATTTTTCCCCCTACGTTTCTAGTTTGTTTTGGCTCGTCCTGCCAGCCTGCAACTCAGTGGCACCATGATATATAGCTCTTTATAACATCCTTTATTTCTCACCATCCAATAAATGGCAGACTACCAACTACCATTTATCAAAAAAATTGTGGAATAAAATCAGGTTGGGCTATTATCACCCCAAACATGTCAGAGCAAACAAGCTGTAAAACCACTTTCAACATGTTTACTTGAATGTCTGCTCTTAGAATGGATGAACCCTCCCCAGAAAGGAATTCCAGTTTCATATGGATATAATAACTAGTAAAGAAAATGGGCAATATCCATCAAATTGTTCCAGTGAGTACAAATAGCAGTAGGGATATAAGATATTAGCACATGCATCTGTTAGTCCCATGACTTATTAGGAAAACTGAAATAAATTATTATATATATCGCCTAATTGCTAATACTTTTCTCAAGTTTTATTTTGAATTCCTTATTTATTGACTCCATGGTTTCATGTGAAGCCTTCCCCAAAGGCAAGAACATTCATTTAATAGTGAGCAGTTAAACATTTCAAACAGCTTCAGAGACAGTCCATAACAATAAAAGGGATATACTTAATCTGGATACGCATATTTCATAAATTTCTCCAGGGCAGTGTATTCCCACTGCAGTGTTTTGCCAGCATAAATGCCAGCACAGCTGTCTCTATCTTTTCCCTCCGGGTACTAGTGTTCCTCCTAATGTTTCATGAGGGAAATCAAAAGGGGAAGTTTGGTACAAATCATTTTAGTTTTTAAAAGAAAAGGGAATTCACACTCAGGACTGGCACCCTATCAAAGGAGATTTTCACTTATTTGTGGGTCATTTGTGGAAGACACCATAGTTCTCAGGCTTCTGAAACAATTCTTTAGGTCTGTTGGTACCAATAAAGCTAAGTGACACACATGAAGTTTGAAAAACAATTGTCTTTTGTGCCATTACAGTGATTGTGGAAACGTTTTGTGTTATACTACAAATATTTACCTGATGTCACCAGACAGCATTTTCATACAAATTCTGCCCTTAAGCATTTGGGGCATTCCTTCTCTGAGCATTGTACCAGGTGTTTTTTATTGTCATCATTCAGCTCACAGGTTGCCTTTTTGAATAGTTCAGCCTACCACAGCTTCTTGCTGTTACTATGGTATCTTTTTATTCCAAATAAATACCAAGATCTTCAGTTGATCAATGACTTCAGAAACTAAGCAGAGATCTGCTGGGATAACTGAAGCAGTGCAAGATTCCACTTGTTAGAGACCTATTCCTCAGCTGTTTGTTTATATGGAGCCTCCCTCCTCTGTCTTGCAGACAATAAACTCATGATGCTCCCATTGCAGTGGCCTCCAGGTCAATCCACTGTATGGATCAGTAAAAAGGACACTCAGTCTCAGTGAACACAGGATTTTATGGCTTTTAGCAATGCTTGTCACTCTTTAATGAGGGCACAGAAACTACTCTGGCAGATAATTTTGCACCAGATGTTTTAAGGTTAAGAGAGCCGCTTTAGTACTAATGATTTAATCCTCATTAGTGGATGAGGGTGTATGCTATGGGTGGAGGAGCCTTGTGAGCTTCAGGAGGAGATGGAGGATTGAAGATTGTACCTGAAGAGACCTCTGTCTACTGATTCCTGCCAGATAGCAGAACTTCCACTGCTGCTCTTTCAGGCTCTTGTCTGGACCGGTTCCAGCTCAGCTGGAAGTCACTGTCACATCAAGGACATATCTGGATGGGGGTATCAGCTTTCTGCCCATTTTGCATCTGCAATCCAGCCACAAAGGCCAGTACAGAAGAGAGATGTTGTAATGACATCATTTTCACAGAATCACAGAATATGCCCAGTTGGAAGGGACACACAAGGATCAACAAGTCCAACTCTAAGCCCTGCACAGGACATCCCCAAGAGTCACACCAAGTGCCTGAGAGAATTGTCCAAAGGCTTCTTGAACTCTGTAGGGCTTGCTGCTGTGACCACTTCCATGGGCAGCCTGTTCCAGTGCCCAAACACCCCCTGGGTGAAGAATGTTTATACTAATATCCAACCTAAACCTCCCCTGACACAGCTTCAGGCCATTCACTTGGGTCCTGTCACTGGGCACCACAGAGAAGAGATCAGAGCCTGCCCCTCCTCTTCCCCTCATGAGCAAGTTGTAACTGCAATGAGGTCTCCCCTCAGTCTCCTCCAGCTGAACAGACCAAGTGACCTCTTTCCAGGGACTACCAACTGTCTAATAAATTGTAGACAATTTCAGAATAATTTTAACTGTGAGGATTGTCTAAAAATTGACTGTCCCTACAACTCTGCAGCACAACAAGAATAATAGAGTTATTGCTAAGGCATTCCTGACACACACAAGAGCTTATTTTGGAGACCATATTAATATGCCTAGACTTGTGAGTTATTGTGCAGCGATGGAGCAGTGTTAGGAAACTAATATATAGTTAGCTCACAGTTGATCACAAAGACCTTCAGAAACTCTGCCTTATATATCTCCTAAAGCCCACCCCAAGTAAAGACTACAGACTGAGGCATTTTTTTCAGTCAGGAAATACTAAATTAGAGAAAAATGAATTGATCCATTTTCAGGATACATGAGGCTGTTCTTAATACTTTATAGTATGACAATATCATATTTATATTAATATTTATATTGTTCAAAACTGCAAAGGTCAAATGCAATGGAGCATTTCCCAAGAGGAATGGGGAGCAGGGCTAACAGAGGTGTTGACCTTTCTTACCTGCATCCACTGTACCCTTTTAACACAATACAGGTGCTGACAAGAGCCAGCAGCGGGACATGAGGTGGAGGATGGAGGCAATCCAGCTGCATCATCTTGGTGTTGTCTGTGCTATGGAAGAGCCTGGCAGCCCTGGCAAGATTTATGGGGAACTCCAGCCTTGACCAGGAAGGAGGAGGCCTTTATGGTGAATATTTCTTATTTTATTCTCATTTCTGGGGTGACTCAATTCAGTTTTCATTAAGCTACTCTGAAGATTTGAACCAGCTTTGCTCACAAGTCTTCTTTTCTGCCAAGGACTAGACCTGCTTAATTTCTTCTACACCTGGAGGTAAATCAAGGTGAAATTAATTAAAGCTAGGTAACTAGGTGAGACCAAATCTAAGCACAGCATATCCTCACTCACTCTCTTCTTTTTAATTACACTTGGGTGTCAGTGACATGTCTCAAAACAGGCACTTTAAAGCAAAATATTACTCCTTTGTTTTTTCATGGTCTTGTTGATGTGTCAGTACTTCATCAGGAAGAATGGCTAGAGTTAAGAGAAATATGAATCTGATCAAAGAAGAATGAATCTGCAGATCCCATATGTTCTATGAAATCCTGCTTTTGGAGAGAGGAAAGAAAATTCATGAGGGATTCATAGCTTTCTCTCTTTGGAGTTCAGTCTGCCACAAACAATAGTCAGATAATCAAAAGCTAAATAAATCTGGATGGGTCATTATGGGCAGGAAACTGCAAAATAGGGATCATAATACAAAATTATCTCTTTTTTATAACTGAATTAACAAATACCTTCCTTATTCTTAGCAGCACCAAATCAATACCTCTGCCTCCTGTTCTCAGGGGCTACATAGCTTTATCTGAAGTCTTAATAATGAACTGTATGTTTTTTTAATGATCTTCATGTCACTGTTGAGCAGCTAGCAGAGTAATGAAGGCACCAGTTCTCAGCGGCAAGAAGGAATGACCTTTATTGTTTTGATTTCATCACATATATAGAGTTCTCAAAAGTCACCCAGATTGGTCAGTCAGAAGCCTTCCCCCAGGCCTGATTGGCCAGGCCTGCACGGTCCAAGTTCTGGGACACTGTTCCAACAACATCCAAACTTTATCTTTATTTATAAAACACAAGAAAATTTCTCATGGGAAAAACCTGTGCTAGCCACATCTTCACCATGAAGCACCACAATGAACAAGGGACCAATATTTCATATGACAAAGCACATCATAGTAGGACAATAGGAATGAGTGGAAATGCATGTTGCCATAATCCAGCAGGGAGAACAGGATGAAGGAAGGATTCTTGTAGTATGTAGGCATCCTCTAGGACACGTTAGAAATTTCTTTCATGTGGTGTAAGCTCCCCAAACCAGATTACATTTCCCAGAGAATATTGCTGAGAGCCTGTCCTATGAGGGAGGGATCAGCTCCACAGCACCAAAATATTTTGGTTTTCAGCTCCTTGTCAACAAATTAAATATCTCAGCAGGTGTAAGCCCCTGGGTTGTTGACAACGATTGTTCTTGCATTCCTTTTTCCTGCATACAGCTCCACCAGAAAAATAAAACAAACAAAAAAAAAAACCCAAAAAACAAAGCTGGTCCAAATCTAGAAACCAACATAATAACTACAGAGGTAATATATATATCTGTCTGCTGACTGCTGGCACAGGGCCTGAGTTACTGATTAAAATCAATTACTCAGATGTGACTGCAATCTTTTCCTGATTACACATACTCTTAATCCAGACAGTTAAGTTTATTTATAGAACAATACAATATTACCTTCTTGGATTTCTGCTAAATTTCTGCTTGGATTTCTGTCTACTATGAATTTATACAATTTTAGTATTAAATATTCAGTTCAAATGTAGCAAACTCCAGTTTTCTCCTTGATAAATAGTCCTTTACAGCAGAGTAAATTTAAAAAAATTGACTGTTTATCCAAACACATATCAGGCAACATGTAGGTGTGGTAAACCACCACAGGAAATTTGACTTTTGCTCCCAAGAAGAATTTTAAAGTCAAAAAGGTGTGGGTTTTTTTGTTTTGGGTTTACCTCTGTGCATTGAACTCTATCTGTCTTTTCTTACAGAACAAGACTGCATAATTACAATCCTTTTGTTTGGTGTTATAGAAATCTGGGGGAGGAAGCAAATGGAGCAGTAACTGGAAAATAAAGTATTCTTTGAGAACAGTGGCTATTTGAAATCTGGTTAGGCAATTTAAAAAAATAGCAGATTTTATCATGAAGGGTCTCAAGATAAAGCATTAATTTTAGAGTGAATCTGACACAGTCTTTCAATCTCAGTAGGGGATATACAGCACTTTTGGGATTCTTCTCTTCCTCTTAAGCATCACTTCTCAATAGAAGGGTATTACTCTGGGGTGCCATGCCATGAGCTATTCAGAATGACAACTGTTTAGAAGAAGTCCACAAGAATACTTAAGCAAACTGTTCTGTAACTGAAGGTGAAATCATATTGAAAACAAGTGAAATAAAGTTGTAAACTTGACACTATCTGAATAAACAGAAAGGTCAAGTACTTGTGAAACTCTGGCTGACTCAGAGCACTGCTTTTTTTTGTCTACCAGGGGCACATGAATCTGCAAGACTCTGAATTTTTTAACACACTTGATTTAAGAGGTCATGTGTCTGGAAGGCACTTCTCTCTATACATGCCAAACTGCATTTTCTACATCATCAATATGAATTAATTTTATCATTCTTTAGAATTTATACAGTATATTTCTTATCAATCCAATGGTATTTCATTCTTACCTGAATGAATTATTGTTCCATGATAATTTCTTGTGTTCTTGCTCAGTTTCTGCCAGTCAACCATAATAATGCTGTTTAAGTCAATCTTCAAGATTAGTCACAATCCTGAAATTTTATGGTGCATAACAGATTTATCATGGAAAACCTTTGGCTGCGGAAAAAGGAAAATAAAATGATATATTGCTTCAATGGTTAAAAATTTTCTTGATGTATCTGTGTTACGTCATGGTTAAATCAAAGCCTTTGATGTGGGATCATATCCAACTTTCAGAAAGGATGATTTCACCCACCTGGATCAGTCTATTCATGATAACAATGAAAAGTATATCTCTAAGATTTGACTCCAGCAAGGACTTTTATCTGCAAACTATCTATTATGTGTATGATTATGTATGCAAATTCTCTTTCTCAGTTATATAAAATATGAGATTTCTAGCATTTATTGAAAACAAGAAGAATTTTGCATACTCCAGTTTATATTTTAGCCCTTTATATTCTCTTTACCTTTCTTTAAGCAGTCATTTTGTTTCCCTTTTTTTTCTAATTGAGAAGACCTGCAGCCCTGTTTGATATATCACCTAGAAACTGCAAGCACAGCTTAACCACCACGACATGAAATACTGGAGATATTTTGTCCTCATCCACATAAGCGCATCTCATTGAGAGAAAATAATGATATTTCTTTAACCACCGACCCACAACACCTTTATACAGTTCTGTGTTTTCTGAATTTATATTAAAAAGATCCTTTACTTCATCACTTTTGATGCCTGACAGAAGAGCTAAGTGCCATTAGACATGCTACTATCTCCCTGCCTACAAGACTTGAGCTCAGGACAATCTGACAGAAAGAGTGTGACCTGTAGGTTAATGGATCGAGATCAATTGAGATGAAAACCCCAAAACATCTAAACTGCAACTAATTCTAACACAATAGTTTAACAGTTAATCATACTTCTATTCCATGTCTTCTCATTCTCCAGAGTCATTGTGCTTCAATATCCTCCTCTTAATACTGGAGACTGATTCTTCAGAAAATGCCAGATGAATCCCATGTTGAGCTAGTTAAGCAGAAGTGCTTAGGGGCAGCTGGCTTTCAAGAGGTCTGCAACACTCAGTGCTCTGTTTCTTAGAGGTATCAGGCATGTGAGTTGTACTCCTTGTCAGTCCAAATGACTTTATAGATGAAACCAGAAAAATCAATCTTTATTTTAATCAGCGTGCAACTAATGAGAATTCTAAGGTCTCATGGCAATTTAATGGGGCTATTAGAACATCAGAATATTTCAGTGGGAAACTAAGAACCTAAACATTTACTTAGCTCTAGTGCTTATAGTCATCTTCCCACCAGCTTTAAGATACCTTTTGCCATTTGGGGTTTCCTCTGCAGATTTATTACCAAGAATTATCCCCAGCCTTACCTGGATTTTTTCCTGAGTGTAGAGTGAAGAACATGATGAGTAAGAGTAGAAGCAGAAAACCTGATTAAAAAGGCAGGGAAAAAACAACAGCAGCAACAACAACAATCACAAGAAAATTGCAATCCTTGGTGTTCCGTAAACACATAATCTGTTTTGAAAGAAAACTGCAGTGGTGGAAGGAAAAAAGGATTAAGTTTCAGCTGTGACAGAGCTGAGACAATTAGACATGTCTTATCTTGTGAAAGTGGTTAAGTGTAAGCCTGAAAATAAAGAAGATTAGGAAAAAGAAAATACCTGGTTAACTTGTGATTATATACTAGCAGAGCAATAGATCTGAATCTCAGATTTGAAAAAATGCCTTTAAGACATTAAGCTGAAAGAAGTGGAATTCTGGGTTTATTTCTGTATTTCCACTTGACAGGGATTTAGCTAAAGAAGAATTTTTTCTAACTCAGAGACAGCTAAAACTTCAGCCCGTGTTACTGTGTTAGACGTGAGCTACTGCTGCATGACACAAATTAGCCCCATGCAATCATTACTCAAAACTCATGTGAAATCCACCTTTGCTGTCCTCCATTTCTAGAGTCTGAGAATTCACTCAAAATATGGGTATAACATTCCCTTGGAAGTCCCAGCTTCCCTTGGAAACCCAGCCGAAAACCCATTTCTGCAGAAGTTATAAAAGAAACTTTCCCTTCTTGTCATTCTCCATCCCTGACTCTTAATGGGGAGCAGCTTGAGGAGCTCTAGCTGCTGGAGCACATCCCTCTCCTCCTGAAGGCAACATCTGCCTAAGTGAGAGCCCTAAGGCTGCCGGGAGCCCCCTACTCCTTTTCACTATCTGGCAGCAGCCAAATCCTGTGTCTCCACAGCTGGGTACTGACAGCTCTGGACAGCTGAATCCCTGCAGAAAGCCTCGGATGTTGGTGCCTCAGGACTCGCCCATCTGCCCCATTGTGTGTAGGCGTGACAAATCAGAATGTAGCATTAAGAAAGCATTTTCTTTTAACAAAGCTTGGAAACCGCATTTACTCCGACATCCTTAATTAGAGCAGCTGCCAGTAAAATAAGTGCTTTGACTAGAAAAATAAAGATATCTGCTATGCCTTTTGCTCTGCTCAACCCACTTGAATGTGGCCAAAACATAAGACAAAAATATTAATTGAATTCATGTTTTGCAGATTTGGATCTATTCAGCTGTTGAGTACTCTCAAGCCTAAATAACAGCTCTATTAATTATTACCCACAAGCCTCTGCTTAGAGACACAGCTGTTTTTCTGTTTCGCAGACATTTTTCACAAATTACAAAACTACCTAAATTAATAAAAATCTAGGCACATATGAATGCAATAGCTGGAAAGAGTTCCAGCTCATAAGCTGTGTGATTCCCCTCACTGCTAATTTAGAGCAACTGAGCTACTTTATCAGTCAGCTTTCTTCTCGTAATAAAGTTACTCAAATGTTGAAAAACACAGACTGGATATCTTCAATGTGGGTGGGGAAGATGTCTGGACTAGCTGCTGCTGTTTCTAGTATATTTTGGAAGATATATCTAACATGTTTTCTAAATTAAAGTAACTCTTCTTGGTATCATTATAAATGTGCCCAAAAGGATCACCATCTATCAGGAAAATCCCATGGTGAGGTTTTCAGGAAGCTTTTATTGGCAGCTGGGGAGGGAAATTCTTTGGGAAAGCAATGGCTGGTTACATAGACTTGGAGACAAATGGAAGAGCTAAGCTGATGCTACAATAGTTTCACATAGTTTTATTCCTCCAGAGATGATCTGGCATGATCAAAACCATGGACTTGGTTCTTGGGAAATGTAAGAGCAGGAATCCCATTTTTGTCTCTGGTTACAAAAGAAATGAAGCACATGAAGAGTATAAAGTGTCACATGTAATTTTTCTGGGGAAATGCACATTAACCAATATTGCATTTCAGCATGTTCAGGAAAAACTGTGTGCACTTTGCTGCAAGGTTTTAAAGGGTGCATATCTTCCTTGATGAACATGAATGCATCCTATTAATATGAAAAATTACTGTAACAAATCAAAAGAGGGGAGGGAGGGGAGGGGAGGGGAGGGAGGAGGGAGGGGGAGGGAGGGGAGGGGAGGGAGGGGAGGGAGGGAGGGGGAGGGGAGGGGGGAGGGGAGGGGAGGGAGGGGAGGGGAGGGGAGGGAGGGGGGAGGGGGAGGGGAGGGGAGGGGAGGGGGGAGGGGAGGGGAGGGGAGGGGAGGGAGAGTTCATGGTTCTACAAATCTCTTGTGGTTTGTGTTTATTGTTGATTTTGCATTCCAATTTTTAAAGTTCTTTGTTTTGCTCCTGAAAATATTCTTTCTGTGATTAGAGCAAGTCTGATGTCTACACACACTGTCAGCCAGCAGACTCTGGCAAAAGAGAAGATTGAGAAGCAATGGCACTCAGAACAGAATTTGGTGAACATTTATGTCCCACAAGACAATGCAGATGCACAGCTGGCCAAGGAAAAAGATTCCTTCTGTCTGTAATGTTGTGGTACTTCTCCCCGAAAGAGGGATGAGGGATCTGCTTTGTGCCAGGAGAGAGAAGCCTGTTTGTTGTGCCAAGCACCACCTTGATAGCCTCCAACCTTCAGAGCAGCCAGCCAGTGCCAGTTTCACTGCTGCCTTTCCAGCCGTGGGTGGGAGACAATGTGAAGGAGAAAAACCAATAGATACACTCATTCCCTCCTCCTATTCATTCCCTGCTATTCTACTTGAGCTGCATTTCCTATGTCAATAACATACTTTTTAGGTCGATGTGGACATGTTCTTATGTGTTTGTACAGCTGAATGCTCTCCTATCCTATCTCATTGTTCTTTCTGGGAATTGAAAGTACTCTTCAGAGCTGAAGGGCACTTTTTTCCCCTAAAACACTCATTTTCTTGATTACAATAAACCAGCATTTCTCCTTTGGTGAATTTACAGATAGTCATCTGCTGATTAGATTTGCAATAGTTTTATGATGTGGTTTACCTCATGCTAGATTTCATCCTTTGAAATTTTAAAGTGACATGGTGTCCAGAGAGTCCTTGTATTCCAGCAGGGGCTTGGGCTATGTTTTTGAATCTCAAGCTGTTGGAGAGTGCAGTAAGGATGAGTGAGTCAACTGAAGATCAACTTTGCACCAGCTACAGTTCAAACTAATTTCCAGATTTTCCTGTGAAATCACTTAAAAACGATAAGTGCAACTAAAAAAAAGCTGAAACATACTTTGGAGTTATGAACTAAAAGAAAAAGTCATTATACAGGAAAAAAGGAGAGTACTTTTAAGATAAGGCAAAAACTGTATCTTAGACCATCTTGAACTGTTCTCTGTAGATTTCTCTATAAACTTTCTAGGCACTTTCCTGTATTTTTCAGGTACATTTTCCTATACATTATTTTATCTAAAAATGAAATGCTTGGCTTTTACAAGTCCTGTTTATAGACCCTAGGGCACTATTTCACTGTGGAATGGGTGTTTCTATGGAATTCATGCCTTCTACACACACTTAGAAGAAATGTACAAAGTTTATGAGAAGGCTGCTTGCTTTCAGAAAGAAAAAGTATTTCCTCCAGTAAACAGAATATAGATACATTTCAGGAAAGTTTCATGTTGTTTCTTTTTTTCTCTTTGCCATGAAAATATTTGCTGTAACATGGTTATCTATTCTCATCAGTTATTTCCCCTGCTTCTTTACAAATGAGGCAGCTCTCTAAAACTCTTCTAGAAAAGTCCATAGCCCAAAGAACTGTTAATAAAAAATAACAGACACTGCAACAAATTAAGAGGACCTTTCTGGTGTTTTATAATTCCAGCAGATCTTTTAGTTACCTATTGCTTGTTCAAATTCAAAACCATCTGAAACATGGATCTTGCATTTTTACGTTGTTTATAAAATAACCAGCACATTTTTTCCTCTCTGTAAAGCCATGGACATGAAGCGGGATGTTTCCTCAAGCTTATACACACCTAATTTCAAGTGTTGAAAAAGCTTCCTCCAATCAGGTAGAAGTAACAGAAGACTCGAAGAGTCCCACAGAAATAGCAACTTAAGTGTCAGAAGTGCTGTAACTAATTACTAATGAATGAATGATGTCAGTGAAACAACAAAAAAAAAAAAATTGCCAAAAAAGACTGAGATGTATTGATGACACTTGTAGGAAAAACATGGAAAGCATACATGCACAATAATTTCCTTAGCCACCTCCCCACTTCTGTTTTTAATTAAACTTTTCCACAAGAAAGGAAAGGATACTTTTAAAACCTTTATTAATGCTGTTCTCTATTAGGTAGAATAGGATTTGCATGCCTGCCCCTTTTCACACTTTTTTACTTCTAGCTTCACCAGGTACTGGAACATACTTAGCATTCTGTAGCAATAGTCTTTTTTCATTAAATACCTTTGTCGTCCCAAGTGACAGCCTCAATCATACAGACAAAAGCAGAGTGAAGTTTGCATTAATAGAATACACTAAACATATCATGGTCTTCATTCATTGAAGAAACATTTGCATAATTGCCCTAAATTAGAGACATTTAATTTTAAGTGATTTACTAAAAGTTGAAAATTACTTTTTATTCTCAATTGTATATAGTCTGATTCATGACAAATCCTTTGTTGTATGTAACACAGAAATTTTCTATTTCTTGTCAAGATATTCAATCGATAGCAACTTTTCTACCTGAGGAGTTTGTGGCAGGGAATCATACGGTGGTACAACAATCTGGATACTCAAACCTCAGAGGCAGAAAGGTGAAACTGCTATGGACCTCTGAAGGTAGACAGGTAAACTAAACCTGTCTGCATAGTTTTTACAAGCAAACACATCGAGTTCTAAATTACATTTATTTCGTATGTCTCTTCAGATTCATAAGCCTTGATCAGTTTCTGCCTTGACAGAAGATAGTCCATATCTTTCTCAGTCCTGATGCAGAAATGGGCATAGGAAGGGATACAGGGTCAAAGGCTGGAGGACAAGTAGGAAGATTTGGAAGCATTTCTTTTGAACCTTCCTGTATAACTTCTGCTGTCTTAGAAGGTAAATAATGAAACCAGGTTTGTGAGGTTCCTCACTGATTCCTTCATTGACAGGAACTTTTCAAATGCACTGCCTACACACAAGAATCAAGTGCTTCTTGGATGGCACTCACATGCCACCAGATCCCTGGGATAACCATGGCCTTCTAGGCTGACAGCAGGTGGGATATCATCCCAGAGCTTCTGAAGTGCCACTCTGCAGTCAACTGAGTGTAGGCAACAGAGCCATGCCCTTCCTCACAGATTTTCCTGTCACATCCTGTCAAAAAAACACCTTTTTCCTGGTATTTGAGCCAGGATGGTTTAAAATAGTATATCATCAGTGCCTAGGAGACATGATCAGCCACCATGAATCATGGAGCTGAGTCATTCAGGTGCATGAGCATGCAAGGCTACTGAGCATGGGTATGGAAGAAGCTGGGAAATCTTCCCAGCTAGGAGGACTAAAAGTCCTAGAATTGGAATCAAATCATACGTTAGACTCCTTCATGAAATCGTGAGACTGACAGCTTGTTCCAGACTCTGTCAGGCAGGACATGTCACAGCAAGGGCGATGTCGCGGTGGCAATGGCACACCTGAGTGCCCCAACTCCGTGGGAAAGAGATGGGGATGGCTCATGGGCATGGTACGCTCCCATGACCCCCAGCTCTCCAGGCCATTTGGAATGCACCAAGTTTGACAGCTACTCCTCTCTCCCTCCCCTGATTACAAATATGGATTGAGTTCTAGAATATTCTCCTTTGTTCTTGTTAAAGCAAATATTTGGTTGGTGTTCTTTATATGGTGTTGTTATCCCTTTGGTTATAAACGTTGTCGTTCAAAAATCCCCCTTTCCCCATTAGCTCCCCTAGCCTCCTCCTTCCCTTTCCCCTCCCACTATAATTGCTGTTTCATGAGAGTGCTCAGGGCCATTTTGTTGCTGCCTCCAAGCTCCCTCCAACTCCCCCCACCTTGCTTCAATAAACTCTCCTTGGAGCACCGACAAAGTGGACTGCGTCTCTCGCTTTCTTCTGCGACCCACTGACAGCATTGAGCTCCCTCGGAGCCCTGACCACCAACTCCCACGGTCTCTCCCTTCCACGAACTCCTGGGTGGTGTGGCACCCACGGACTAAACCTCTACAGGGCACTGCACCTGACCTGAGTGTCCAGCAGCTCACCCATCTGGATGCCCAGGCAAGAAGGACCCTGTGACATATCATGGCACATGACACACCAGTTCACACATGGTAATAGGATCCTCATCCCTTCGTTTATGACTCTGTTCCAGACAGGCAACATCAGTGAAAATGGTAATGAATGCCACTCTGACTTCTACAATCTATTCAACTCTCCCGGTTTTTTTTTTTTTTTTTTCTTTAGAGAAGCTTATTGTCTTTCACAGATCTCAGCATGATTTCTGAAAAATCCAGATTTTCTCTTTTTTTCTGAAGAGGGAAGATGATTCTGTTGATTACAAGGAAATGAAGCAGAACTAATGTAATTAGTTTCCATCAGCTTTCTCCTGGTTTAGACCAATGTATGTGATACCAAATTCAGGGCAAGTTTGTAATTACATCTGCTTTTTTAAACATCTTTAAATTTGTAGAATAAATTGTATCTGTGTTTTGCTTCTACATCCTGCTGACAAAACAATGTTCCACCAATGTAGTTGGGATGAAAGTGGCAGGTTTTGCAGCAGGAATATCTTTCAGCTTCTAATGTAAATGTTTTCATAAATGACCATAACTGATAAATCTAATTTTACTTTATATCACAAGAGAGTAAAATCAGGGAAGAAAATAGTTTTTCTGTGCATTGTTAATGTTTACAGTGCAGAATGACATGTTAAGGAAAATAAATTAATTCATAGTAAAAATCCTTCAAAGAGTTTTGTTCATTAAATTATCTCTTTGACACTCTAGGAACCAGGACAGTTAAAAAAGAAGGCTCCAGTTGCAAAAACACAGTGTCATATAACCATTACCACATTATGAGGAAAAGTTTATGCTGATATTGTTGCATGTGCAAACTTTGCTTCTCTCATACCACTCTGCTGCACATGGCTTATCAAGATCAATAACATAGTCTTGAGCTATTCCTTTGATTTACCCTGTTAATGGATGAGTGGAAAAGGAAAATACCTGTTCACTATTAATTTCCATAAGAAGCTTCGTAGATATTGAATTAATTAATCCTTTTCTGAATGTTATTTGTGATGCTAAGCAAATAACAACTATATAAAAACCTTCCTGTTGCACATTGTGAACTGCAGATTGTTTTCCAAACTCAGACTATCTGGAGTACAAATAGACTAATATATTCATCTTTAAATTAAGAGAATTTGGTAAATTAAATATCAACATCTTTTCCAAGAAATGTAATATGCAGACTATTGTAAAATTGATGATTTCTGCATGAGCTTAACAGAACTCAAACTCAGCTGTGCTGCTCCAGCTTCAGCTGAAGCTCCACTTCAGCTCAGCTCTCAGAAATAATGAAGTACCATGCAGATAGAGCTTCATGTTGCAAGAAACAGATGTATTAGATTTCCATAATTAAATGTAGATTATGATTTACTTCTGCTTTTTTGCTATTTGTTTGGTTTTAAACCACCCATCATTTACTGTTCAGGATGAATTTAGAATGTGTTATAAACTCAGAAATGTGTAGATTATGAACAGTAACCACAAAATTTTCACTTCAGTGAGAAAGAAAAACAAGCATTCAACTCATGACAGCTTTTGCTGGTTTACTTGCTACATTGGGAAACAATTTAAGTTCTGCTCATCCTTTACCTTCCTTCAGAGCTACAGTTATCATAAGCAGTAATGATGAAAAGGCAGTATTGAGATGGATGTCACTAACACTGAATTCAGTAAGTGTCCATGTGTTTCATTACTAAAATTCTGCATAACTTACATCTTAAATGTCTGCTGATAAGTGGGGGATAATGATATGCCAGTTCTTGAAAGAAAACCTAAACTGTCAAAATCATTTTGTCTTCCTTACCAGGAACCAAAGACCTCAGTTATCAGATCCCTAGCTTCTAAAATAATATGTTATTGCAACATGAAAATATCAGTCAAAAATACAACAAAAGATACTTTAAGAGCTTCTACATGCAACATACTGATAACAAGCTATCTGGTCGCAAAACAAGCTACATCTGACTAAAGAAGTAAGTAAACTAATTACTACTGTGTTGCTGTTGAGCAGCTAGCAGAGTAATGAAAGCACCAGTTCTCAGTGGCAAGAAGGAATGACCTTTATTGTTTTGATTTCATCACATATATAGAGTTCTCAAAAGTCACCCAGATTGGTCAGTCAGAAGCCTTCCCCCAGGCCTGATTGGCTAGGCCTGCACTGCCCAAGTTCTGGGACACTGTTCCAACAACATCCAAACTTTATCTTTATTTATAAAACACAAGAAAATTTCTCATGGGAAAAACCTGTGCTAGCCACACTACTGTATTATTAGTGATATAGATTCAAATAGCCAGTACATCATTGGCCACACTTGTTCTTGTAAGTTCTTTAAGAAATTGTGATAATGAAGACACTTAAAACTGATGAGCAAAATCATAATTCAGTTGTTGGTCCTTTTGTCTGCTTTCTGTTTTCCTGCAGTTCAGAATAATTTTGTTTCAGACGGCTTACTGAAGGCACAGTAAGTGCTCAAAAGGCTAAATACAAAGATCAGTAAGTGGCATGTAAACAGCAAAAGTTGCTCATGATTAATAAATAAAAAAGTAATCAGTAGACTCATTGTTTGCTTCCTATGCAAGTAATTTCCATGGCAAAATAAGGTCACAGTGGCTTCTGTGATTGTGTGTCTGTGTTTGTCTATTTAATTTCAGATTAATGTCACCTTAACCTACAGGTTTAGATTGAGAAAAATTTAAAATAGATCAACTAACAAAGACACAGCATTCAGTCCAATCCCACCATTATTTGGCCATGATCTCACTGCATAGTATTTAAAGGGGGTTTGCTTAGGGTCCTATTTGTTGAATAAGTATAAAACCTGGAATTTTTAGCAATGATAGTTTGGCTTCAAGGCAGATTTCATGTACACTGCCTGCACAATATACAAATGGCAGAATTTTTTTTTTTTTTTTTTAATGTGGGTTGTCCTTTTTCTCAAAATGCCACAGATAATAGGAGGATTATCTCAAAGCCTACTGGTTTGGCAGTCTTATAACATGGCACTGAGGGAAGATACCATGCACCCATCAATATATTACACTGTCCAAGAGTGTGAGCCCTGCCAGAGATGAAGATGGTTCAGGCTGTACAGTGTCTGCCTGGAGCACATCCTGGGATGAACTCTGCTCTGTCTTCTTCAACACAATTCCTTGCCTTGCTTCAGCAAGATGTCCAAGAGTGAACAACACATGTGTGACGTGGAACCAGGACTCTGGAGACAACCTAGGGGAGATCCAAGTGTCAGTGTTGTCACATCATGGCAGCTTCCATGGGATCAATTGGATCAGTGAACAAGGTCTCCTTTTTGGCCTGAATATTAGTGACACAACACATGAATGACATCACTTAGACTTGCTTTAGAACCCAACTGCAGGGAAACTTCTGTAGCATATAGTTGGTGCTGTAGTAAATTTACAGGAAATCAGGTAAGATTAATAGCACTTTTATGAGCACATCAGATAGTATTCCATCCAAAACTTTGCTACAATGGTGAATATCATTATGCCACACTAATTGCCACATTACAGGTTTTCCCTAACTAATCTCTGTTTTTGAAGGTACAATCTCTCCAGTTTTATGTGGTTCCTCATTTTTCATGTATCAAGAAAAATATTTTTATATCTGTTTCTGTGGGTTTATATTTAAACACTTTTCCAGCTTGCAGTCAAACAAAGAAGCTTCTCCTTTTTTTACAGTTCTGATTGCCTGAAAAGTGCTGAAATAATGCTGTCATTACTCAATAAATTCCTGATTGTATAGTGATCAAAATAGAAGACAGTGTGCATATGTTCAAAAATAACTTTCAGCATAGTAGAGGCTTTCAATATTTAAAATTCTTTGCTTAGGTTGTTTCAGCAAACCTACAAAAAATATAGGTTTAAAATCCTGATACAGCACTTTAGGTCTAACACATGCTGGATTCCTGTTGGTTCATTATGTCCATAACACCATAACATTTGCTGCATTTGCAAGAACAAAGGATATAAGGGACAGTATTTCTAAATTCTAGGGGAAACAAATTTGCAGGTACAAATCGGTCTACTGCAGATTAGAAATCTACCTGCTACAGGTTCCTCTCTTGGGGTCCCTCAGTTTTTCTGAAATTAGAAATAGGTGGATGTATCTGCAAAATGGCCTGATATTCCTATAGCTGCCACTGAAGAGCCAACCCCACTCTTTTTGTATTGTTACTTTTGCTTCACTATGAACAACACTGAGAATGCCAAGAAAAAAATTCAGAAACTTGGAAAATTATTTTGTCTAATATCCAACAGACTGATTACTCTGAATTCTCTAGATTGACAGTAGATTGGCAGCCCAGCATTATTTCACCAAATACTACATCACTGGCAAAGAAAAGATAAATGACATTATAATGCGTAGTGAATAATTCAACTTGCAAATGCTGACACCTCTTCCTTCCTATCAGGCCAAAAGAAGACATCATAATTACATCTAAGATGCAAGTGATGGCATTTTCATTTGACACAATAGAACTGTGAAACACGGCAAAGACTACTGCAGATAGATCTTCATGTTTTCCAATTACTAGTCTGAATTACTGCCACATACACAAGCCACATGTCTCAAATCAGCATTTAAGTCACCTGGCTATCTCACCAGAAAGTGCTTAAATCCCAAGCTCTCTGGCAGCAGCTTTAAAGTGACATTAACACTGCTGTTTCCCATACATGTGACTTTGCAGTCTGCAAAGGAGAAAAAAAGCCTAAGAAACAGGAAGTGCAATTATGGGTGCGTAAATTGAAAGCTTGAATAAATATTGACAAATAAGAGGACAAAAGAAAGAGCAAGAGATTCTAACTTGCTCTTCTAACTGCCTTTGGTTAACAATGGTGATGATATACAACATCCCCCCCCAAACCCCAAACCAAGACACTGAGGAAAGCACCAAGTGAAAATAAAACCATAGGATAATGGGTTGATACAGGTTTGGAGGGACCTCAAGAAATCATCAGGCCCCACCTCCTGCTCAAAGCAGGGATTATTTTGATGCTCTGGATTACACAGAGCCTTGTTCTGCCAAAAAGTCCAACAAATGTATGCAAATGTATGCAATCCTGCTTTCTGTAAGCATTGCAGCTGGGAAAGGATGAAACCTCCTTTCTGTTTTCTTTTTTTTTTTCTTTTATTTTTGGTGAAGAAAAGTTAAAGATTTTTATAATAATATGCAACAAAATAAATCTCTGGAGAATGGAGGTGCTTATGAGACTAAACTTCCAGAATATTCCGAAACTTTGACCCTTCAGCTGACATGTTAATCAGTAAATGGGAGGCTGTGAGTGTCACAGGGGAAATGCTGGCAGGGAACATCTGCAGAGAGAAGTGTCTGCAGAAAGTGTCATTGATACAGACTTACCTGAGGAACATGCCAAGTCTGAAAAAGATTTTTTCCCAGTGAAAATTTCTGACTGGTTCAAGTTACCATAACAGATTGATAGTACTTGCATTTCTTCATTACAATTGAGAATTATTAAAGGCCCATCTGGAACATCTGACTCTCAATTTGTGAAGGTTCAAGGAGATGGAAAAACTGATCATTTTATCTTTATTTGAATTGTTTTCTTCTTTTTTGATGGAAAATTTTGAGTCTCTACACCATTACATGTGTGATTTGTACCAATGATGTAAAGTATGTTAAAAGCAAGTTTATGACACTTCCTTCACTCCAGAGGTTCAAAGCAGAGGACAGCTGATTCAAAGGTTAGTTTGTTTTCTTTTTCAAGGAAAGCTTAGTCTGCTAGCCTGTGAGTTGAGAAATGCAAATAAACAGAGATGCTGCTTACTTTTTCTTAGTGATGTTTTTAATTCTTGATTTTTTTCACACAAAACCAAGAAAACTCAAAAGTTGCAGTACCTGACTCCAGTAATCACATTTTCATAATGCAAGAAAGCAAATATGCAATAAGAAAATGCAGGTCTCAAGTATTCTTATTTTTCAAAACTGATTTTATGAGTCTATAGAATCATAGAAACACAGAATGCTTTGGGTTTATAGGGACCCTAAAAATCATCCCATTTCAACCCAGCTGCCATGGACAGGATCACTTTCCACTAGACCAGGTTGCTCAAAGTCCACCCAACCTGGCCTTGAACTTTTCCAGGGATAGGACATTATTATAGTAATGAACCACCTTTGAATTTTTAATATTTGCCAGAACAAAGAAAAGGGCAATTAGAGCAAATGGGGAAACAAAAGAGAAAGGTGGTTTCTGTGAAACTCTTGCACCCAATGTTTGAAAACAATAAGGTCTTATAAGTTACCATAGCAGTGGCATGAGAAGTGTTCTACATCTATTAATTCTGATAGTAACATTATTGTCCATTGCTTTCTTCCCACATCTCTTTTTGTCTATTATTACCAACTGTTAAGGAAAAAAAAAAACAACAAACAAACCAAAAAAAAAAAAACCCAACCAAACAAAAAAAGCCCACCAAAAAACAACAAACCCAACCAGTACTGGATGTATTTAAGTCCTGGTTTTGTTGCTGTGAATAGCTATTTAGCAACCAGCAGCTCTCTTGCCAAACTATTTCTGTGGTGTAGTGGATATAGAAATTGCTCAGTCTACAGCTTTGTACCTCCTGTTACTAGTAAGAACCTGATGAATAATTCAGAAATCATGTCCTGCTGACCTCACATATAATAGAAATATAGTCAAACTCAAACAGGAAAGAATTTTTTATCAATTTATCTCAATTGCCTCAACAGCAATTTTCACTGAAAATTAGCTACACTATTCCTCTTGTTACTTTTAAAGTTAGCTGTATTTTACACTGAATCCGGCTTGAAAACCACCAGCAACAATGAGGAGCTGCACTTATTCTGTCTCCTCAGTAGTGGTAGGGACCACATAACAATTTGATTGAGTTGTTATCAAATACATATGTAAGTCCTCACTGCACAAATGGCACCTCAGCCTCTGCTGTGGTTGCAGTACTGGAACCAGAATGGCAGCACAAGTTAAAGACAAGAAGTGGAGATGTCCTGGTGTGTCAGCATCAAAAAGTCATAAAGTACATCTCTGCAAGAGATTCAGGATCCAGTGCAGGAAGTAATATGGAAACTTTCCGTTTCACTCATAATTCTACTAGGAATATGGATGGATCAAACCAAAGTGGCAACATATTCCCTGTTAAGATCAGCCCTCACAACAGTTTTGATGAGACTTTCTCAAATGAGACCACCTAATAAAGTCAATGATAGTAAATTTACCACCAAGTGGTTAAAAGAGTTTAAATGTAACTCCTCAGATCTAAACTTCTTCAGCTGCAACCTGCTCATTAATTGAAACTTTCTGCATGTTTTAACTTTTCAGATTCAGATTTTTTTAATACACTGTTTAAAAAAAATTAATTAATTTATCATGAAGAGGTGGCTTATTAAATCTGGAGAGGCTGTATGATTTTCTCTGCTTATTCTGACTATCAGCCACTGCCAGGGTGCAAACACCTCCCAGCACATATAACCAGCTCTGTGTAGGTCCAACCTCCTTTTGAGTGGGAGGGAAAAGGCATGTCCTGAGGTCTGATAACAACTTCTCTGCCAGGACACAGGAAAAATGAGAAAACAGGCATTGCCAAGCTCTCTGAAACAAAGGTTGGCTTTGATTATTTCTACTTTTGCCTTGGCTTCTTCTGCATTTCTTTAAAACCCGAGCCACTGCTATATCGTTATTGAAATCAGCAAATGTTCTGTAAGAAATAGATTGGTAAAGGACTCTGCAGAAAGCTGTAATTTTTCAGTCATATTTCAAATTGCCTAGGAGGGAAGGGCTGACTGATTTTCAGTGGGAACCCTGCATGCTCACAAATATCACATAAAAACCTTTAAACATACATTATTTGTTCTCCTCAGCAATCGTCTTCATGAGTGGTGTCATGTTCAGATTACATTGTGCAAATTGTGATCCTCCTTTTGTCATATCTGATTAACCAACCCCTATAGAAGATGACAACTCAGGTCTGTGAAAGAACATGTCCCTTACATATACTCACAAGAAACTTGCAGGTTTTGGCAAACCATTTGTGTAAGGATAAAGGTGTGTAATGCATACCTTGTTTTGTACAGAAGAGTACTTGGAGTTTGTTGCATTGTGAAAAGTAGGCAGGATATGAATTGGCATCTTCCTGTCAGATTTTAGTTTCTGAACTTGGTAGAAACTTAAAAACAAAATCCTTTCAGTATGTTTGGTTTGGTTCTTAGCTACAAATGAGAGGCCTCCATTTTGTGTCATATTGGTTTTATACTGCTGGATTAGAGAAAGAGTAGAAGAGCAGAAGTGGATGATGTAGCAGCTATGGTGAGCTGAATGCTGCAGGCTGGTGGAAAACTCCTAGATTGTTTTTCTTGCTTCCTTTACTGAGCTTCATTTAATATTTCAAAACATTTTTTAGCTTTAATTTTATTCTTCTCTGAGTTCATTTTGTATAACATAATGTCACAATTAATATTTAGCAGCATATTTTTTATGTTTGGTTGCTGCATTCCAGGATTGCTTATATGCTAAATTTACCAATCTTAATGCTCAAATTAAAATGCTAAAACTATAGAGAATCAATAAATACAGCCTGGCTTTGAGAAGTACAGTTGATGCCTCCAGAAAAACCAACATCTCTGAAGAAATTGCAAACTTAAAGTTGTTTAATCCTGTATTTGCTATTCTAATCTTATCCCCAGGGACATAGTCTCTAAGGTGGTTCAGACCAATGAACTAAAGAGATAAAAAGGCAGAGAAAATTATATATATGTCTATTAAAAATATACAGGAATTTTTAAAGGTTTTATATATCCCTTTCAGCTATGACAATGTTTTTTTTTCTATTTCCCTGTTTTGTTAAAACTTTAAGCATGATCCATTGATTAATTAATTGCAATTTTTCCCATTTTCCTTCTCTGGATAACAGAGTGGAATGCATCTTTCCTCTGGGCTATCCTGATTCAACCAGGCATGCTGTTATTTTTATTCTCATGTTGAGGAGGATTTGATCACCTAAGTATCATGAGGCATGGGAGAGACCATGTATAAAGTGACTACTATATTTTTGTAGAAAACCTGGAGAATCAAAAAACCCAGAGTATATTTCAGTGCCTCTATTTAGGTCTGAGCAAAAATCAGCAAAGCTTAATATGATTAGTGTTTGGAAACACTTGTTCTGACTTTAATTATATTTACCTTAATTAGTTCTGACTTTAATTATATTTAGCCTAATTATGTTTAACAATTAGCTAAAATGCACGTTTAGTCCTGTTAGCAAGTCCTCCCTTGCTCACAGTTAGCAAAGGAGAAGCAGTAAGTTATTCAGCTGTTCAAGAGAAAAATTGACAAAGGATTGTTGCTTATAACATTAGATTAACATTTATGGGGAAGGTTACTTGAAGATTATCAATGTAGTGGAAATGTTTGTATGTTGTCAAAGCAGTGTCTGCACCGAGCTTCTGTGTTTAAGCATCCATATGAAGTCTGAGCTTTTTTCCAGCACTGGTATTTTTGACTTGGACCTCATTTCCCAAGCCTCCTCCTGCCTTGTTCATAAACTCTGTAGGTGATTCCTAAAGCCTCAAGGTTCCACCTTCACAGCCTAATTGTCTTTTTAGTCCTTATACATGTCCAGGACTTTTGTCAATAGATTTTTAATGTGAAGATGCACTGATTTTTATTGGTTTGCTGTTGTGAAGATGTTTTTGTAAGTTCCAGTCCTGGTCTATTTGGCATATGCTAGATGTAATTTCAACAAGGACATGTAGCAAAAATTGTGGCTACCCCATCCCTGGAAGTGATTTAGGCCTGGTTGGATGCAGCTTTGAGATGCCTGGTCTCGTTGTTGTGTAGTGTTGGATAAGTTTGCACATAATACCTCATGGCATCTTTAGAGATTTAACTTATTTTGGTTGAGGACTGTCTTATTTTTTTAACTGATAAGGTGACCACTGTAAGGGAAGCTTCTTTGTCCTCATAAGGGTTTATTTAGGACTTGGTTGCTTCACTGCTTTTGGATGTGCCATGAATGTGGTGAGATTTGAAGAATAAGATTAATTGGGGTTTGGATTTTTGCTATGCACTGTTGCCATTTTTGTGTTCGTTCTGACATCTATATGGTCAAGTATTGGAATATTTCAGATGTGGTTTGGATGATGGTGATTACTGATCTTGCAGGTGAAATCAGAAACAGTGTTAAAGATATCACTTTAGTACCTAGGCACAGCAGGGGTTTGCTGGGCTTTTAGATCTTAGTTCCTGCCATCTTTTCTTCTGAATATTCATTTGGTTAGTAGGTGGTAAGTCAACACTAGTCTGGAATTAATCATATTTATTTAACTTCCCCCTGTAGTCCTAATAAAGTCCTTGTCAGAAATGTAAGCTACAACTATGTTGTATAGTAAATACCACATGATCCTACAACATATGATTGTAGCTAATTTTTAACCTCTAGAGCAACAACTGCTTTTTAAGTGGTGTAAGAAAATAGTCAAATATAACATAATGATAGCTTTTGTATTCTTGATAGTATGTCAAAAGTAAAGCTTTGCACAAACCTCATCTAATAAACAACAAGAGAAAAATTGTCTCCATTGATGATTCTTATTAAACAGGGAAAAAATAAAACACAATTCAAATATATCCTTTAATATCTTCCACTACATAGCCTGTCTTCACCTATAGTATCATGTTTTTCCTTTAACCTATAACTAACTAATCAGCATAAGCAAAAGAATTATTTTCCCAATACCTGCAATTATAATAAATACTAGTGATTGCAGTAGTTGTCTTTGAGATGATTATGTGCATGATTTTCTAAAGGACCAGCAACCCCTCTGAAAATACTTAAAACTCTGTTTTGGACTTTAATCTGTGATAGTATACCAAACATTCCTTTCCTGCCTCTAATTTAGCCATGTTAAATTTTTCACTAAAAGCTTTTTCACTAGTTTTGGTATTTTTTAGCATTCCCTAATTTTCTTGGTGACATCCAATAACTTTGTGGGGACCTTTCACTCTGCAGTCATCCCTCAACAGCATACAGAGAAATAACACCACTGATGCTCATACAAGGATCAATTCTCTTGAGCATGTACCAGAATTATCTGTGTTAATCTCAGTGCACTCGCTGATCTAAGAGAAGTGCCCATCTGAAACATTTTTCCTTTTTCTGAGTATTACTTGGAGAAAGAAATGGCAATGATAAGGGATGTAGCTCTCCTGGCAATGGTTGTGAAACTCTGAAAATCGGGTTAATTAGCAATTGCAGGTACACAGTGTTGAAAGGCACTATACAGTCCTTCATGCTTATTCAATCCTAGACAGGGATTCCTAACAGCTGTCAGAAAAGGCCTCCAGCAAACTCCATTTCTGATCCTTGATGTCTTTCCTTCTAAAGGCTGTGCAGTGCAACATTCATGAGGCTCATAACTCTATCTGCAGTTCCTGCCACCCCCTTTCCTCTGACTCTACCACTCATGTTTTTCAGGTTTGCCCTTCTGTCACTTTGCACCAAATTATCATGATGAAAACACATTCAAACCTGAGAGCTTAGGTCCTTCAAGGAATCTCAGTGCTGCCAAGCAGAACATCCTAATGGTGGGCTGCAGTGGCGATGGATACAATCGAGGAAACTGGAGGGTGATCTGAATGTTCTCAGACAAAACGCCTGGCATGTCTTCAGCTCTTTCTCACTCTGTTTAGGACTTCTAAAAAGGTCATATCAGGACAACTGCACATGTTTTTCAAGGGCAAGGAAATATATCTGGGGGTGGCAGATATAGTGAAAATTGGAGTTCTGATCAAATAACAATCTGTACTCACTGCTCTCACTACTTTCATTTGAAAGAGCTTTTATTCTGAGAGGGTGATATTTTTTCCCCACTGAAAAATTCTTTTCAAATAGTTCCTATAATAGTCTCCAATCATCACTTGTAATTGGACTATAAAGCTGGGCAGGAGTGTGTGTCAATCTGCTGGAGTATAGGAAGGCTCTACAGAGGGATCTTCACAGGCTAGATTGATGGGCTGAGGACAATTGTGTGAGGCTCAAAAAGGTGAAGTGCTGCATCCTGTACTTGTGTCACAATAACCCCAACAGTACAGGCTTGAAGAGGAGTGGCTGGAAGGCTGCCCTGTGGAAAGGACCCTGGGGAGTTGGTTGACAGCCAGCTGAACAGGAGCCAGTGTGTGCCCAGGTGGCCAAGAAGGCCAGTGGCATCCTAGCTGTGATCAGCAATTGTGTGGCCAGCAGGACCAGGACAGTGATTGCCCCCCTGTACTCGGCACTGGTGAGGCCACAGCTCAAATCCTGCGTCCAGTTCTGAGCCACTCACTACAAGACAGATACTGAGGTGCTGAAGCAAGTCCAGAGAAGGGCAACAGAGCTGTGAAACACACTGAAGCACAAGTCCTATGAGGAATGGTAAAGGCTGGTCTCTTCTCCCAGGTAAAAAGAAATAGAACAAGAGGGAATGGCCTTGAGTTGCACCAGGGGAAGTTTAGTTTGGCTATTAGGAAACATTTCTTCCCTAGTAAGGTTGTCAGGCATGGGAACAGGCTGCCCAGGGAAAGTGCTGTAGTTACATCCCTGGAGCTATTTGAAACATTGTGTAGATGTGCCACTCAAGGACATGGTTTAGAGGAGGATTTGGCAGTGTTAGGTTAATTACTGGACGTGATAATGAAGCAGGTCTTTTCCAATCTAAACTATTTTACAATTCTATGAGTTATAAGCTTCCCACTGTCTCATAAGGAAGAAGCTTTAAAAGCCAAAGTATAACATTTTTAGCTTCATTCAATTGTATTTACCAGCAGAATAAGGAGGCGGGCAAATAGAGGGAGTCTTTAGGGTTTTCATTTTGACAGAATAAAACTTTTGGTATTGAAGCAAAAAAAAGAGACATGTAAGAGATTTGACTACATCTGTGCCCCCTGGAAAAAAAAAAGTAAAACAAGAAAAAAAAAAGGAAAAGGAAAAGGAAAAGGAAAAGGAAAAGGAAAAGGAAAAGGAAAAGGAAAAGGAAAAGGAAAAGGAAAAGAAAAAAAAAAATAAAAAATAAATAAAATAAAATAAAAAGAAAAAAGACCTTACAAATAATCTCAGTGTTAATATGCCTTGCTAGACATAATATCTCACCACCTTCCAGGGAGTTTTTCCTTCCTTTGCAATATAGTTCCCATTTCCACTGTAATATCAACTAGAAATCCTTCTTCTGCACAGTTGTTCTGTTCCTCTCAGAAGTGTACATGGGACACAAGTTTATTAATGCCACAAAAAAAAATGTACTCAATGTGCAAGTAATTCCACAAAGTACAAACTGCAAGTGGTTATTCACATGAAGATATAGCCACAGCTCAAGTAATTACTGAAAGGCAAAATATGAAAGATGGTATCCATTTAATAAGCAAGATTGCAGCCTTTAGGGTGTATTCGATTATCTTTACACAACAGTTAATCTTTTCAATGTTACAGCACTTGTGATTAAAGTGATACGTGCTAATGATGTGTGGCCTTATTTAATACTTTTCATGTGACAAGCAGAGGCTCCTGATGGATGCTGCTATTACACTCAGAGTGGGTAAATCTGCCATCAGTCGTGTAGCACCCAGATTACCTGAGGGCATGGAGTCACCTCACAGGGATGCTTGACTCATCTTCCTGTTGACAGCACCAGTGAGAAGGCTGGCAGCTTCCAGAGGAAAAGATCAAGAATGAGGAGAGGTGAAGGAACAGGACCACTTGATATTAACACAGTAGTAAAGGTTCTCAAAATTCGGACTGCTGGTGGCAGACATAAAAGGCACTAATTAAAAAAAAAATAATATATATATATATTAAACCACAGACACTGTTATGTGTCTTCAGCACTTTCACTTTGGTCTGGAGGCTTGAGGAATATTGGTACTTTGTCCTAAAGCGCAGCCACAAAGCCCTGCTTAAACACCAGTGTGATGAAATAAATTGCAGAGACAGACTGCAGCATTACACAATGTTTGCAGGTGTATACATAATTGCACTTTCATTATATCTTATTTGAAGTGATTCCACATCTGTCAATATGAGCAGTATTTTCCCAGCCAAAATCAAAGCTGTAGGTCATAATAGCATATCAGAGTGGATAATTAGTCCCACTGAGTTTGGGGACTGAGTTCATGCAAATTGACTAAGTATTGCAAATATTCTTCGGAAGGGAAACATCTGTGACCATAGAACTTCCTGCAAGTACCTAAGGAATTATTTGCCATTATGTTTATAGGCTGTAAATGTGCTTTCTTAATTGTGCTAAGAATTTGCCCACTGTAATATTCAGAAATTGTTAGTCTGATTAAAAAAAAACCAAAAAAAATGTGTATAAAAACTGCATTCATTAAAATTGGAATATTCAGAGTTTTAGTGGTTTGGCTGTCTGCTGTATGTGTCTTCAGTAAAATCCTGACTTCATGTGACAAAACAAAATGCAGGAGCTTTGGAGAGGGTGAGAGCTATGTGGCATGATTTCACAGCAAAAATAAATAAATACTAATTGCTTTCAATTATTATAGTGCATAGTCCACCTGGAAGCATCACTTGAAGGAATTCACCACTTGAAAATTCTTCTTTCATGAAAACCCAGAAACTCTGCTTCTCCAGAGCCTTTCTCTGCAATGTCTGTCATCATCTTTGAGACTTAGGATCAATCAGATGAAATGAAACATCTTTATTTCCTTAGAGCCCTACATCTCAATGTGGTCACTATTGTATTTGATCAAAGGAGTTTCATTACTGATTGTCTTTAATGGACTTCTGACACTGGCTTTTTCTCTCCTATTGTTTTCACAATCTGACCTTCCCTGCTGAAAACCAGGAAGTCAACAGCCTTTTGAAATAATTTGTCTTTGATACAGGAAACTTTATGAATTTTTAAACTTTACTGCTTAGCATACATGTGAGGATCTCATTCTATCTAGTTACATGGGTCTGAATAAATACATCAATGTCTTACATGACTGCATTCTAACCTGAAAGGCTGATTGAATCTGTGAGAGCACTGTCACATACTGCAGGAACTAATTAAAGATTATACAACTTCATTACTTCTGTCACAGATTTGATTCGATTAAATATGCTTCAATTATATCAGTGCTAGAGGATGGACTTGGAGAGAAAGATAGTTACATAGGTGAGAGCTTCTATATCTTTTGCAATAGTTCAATGAAAACATTACAGCTAAATTGCTCTCTTAAATGAAAATAGTTTTTTAAATTGCAGCCATTAAGAAAAGAAAGTTTTAGTCGATCTGATGTAATCTTTTGGTAAACAACTGATTGGAAAAATACACTTTTATTCTTGGGTACACAATGCTGAATCATTTTTCTCTTCTTTCTCTTTTCTTGTCTTGTTTACTGTAAAGTTTTATGTTGAGACAAGTATATGTCATAAACAAAACGTAACACACATTAGGCACAGGTGTTACAGTGAAATCAAATATTACAGAATTAATCCAGATGTTAATGGTCAGTGGTCCTTGTGGGTTCCTTCCAACTCAGATATTCCAAGATTCTATGAATCCTGCTCAAAAACTAAGCAAACTGACAGCATGGAAAATATCTGTACTTCTAATATTCCACAAAAATTATTTTCAGCTTCTATAACGTCGGAAAATTTGTTTGTAACAAAATACTGTCTTCAAAATCCTCATTTTCCAGAACATTTCTATAGAGCAAAATGCTCTATGAATTTTTGACTGCTTGAAGCTTTTTGTGGGAAATTCAGCAACTGGACCAGGCAAAGCAGTTAGACTTGTTCTTAACTCACAGCGATCTCCAGAAAACAACCAGCAGAGCTCATGAACTTTGGTTTGAAAGTGAGGAAATTAGCAAAAGATACAGATTATCTCTTCCAACCTGCTGATGTAGAATCAGAGAACTAGCAAAAGCTACAGGGTGGGGGAGAACCAGGTGAGTAACTGTGGTGATCCAAAAATTCTGGAAGGGAATTAAAAATCTGTTATACAAGCCAAATTCACAGTAACATAATAAACTGAGTCCATTATATGTATCTGGAAGGCTGTTTAACTGCCCAGGTTGTTCCATGCCTGCCCACACTTAGGGACACAGCAGGCCAGCAGCTTCAGAGGGAGACAGACATGTTCACCTTCACAGCCTTCCCTTCCTCCTGAAGCTGTTGCTGCTTTTATGCTCTTGGAGTTTCCATTTCTCCTTAAACAGGAGCTATGCCACTTTAAAATGATTGATTATTCCTCTCCATTGATCCTTGTATTCCATATATATTCCAAAATCTTCCATTACTGTATGAACAGTGGGGTGGCATGGGAGGCTCCCCTCATATTACACTGCTCTTCTCCCTCTATGGCCATATCAATGGATATCCTCCCTCCCACCTCCATGTTTGGTAATGTTCAAACAGGAAAATTACACTCAATTTCTATGTGTAGACAGAAAGACTTGCTTTCAAAACTGCAATTATATTTTTTAAGTTTGAATTGACTAGCTAATGAACTGGACTAGTTATACAAATGAAAATTAAGGAGTACTTATTCAACACCACCAGCACAGATACCAAAAGCTGCTCTGTTAGACCAGAAAACTCTAGTATGTGCTGTTTAGTTAATTCACTGGTTTGGTTTTCCTCAACACTTCTGAATCCAGTAGAAACTATGTAGATACTTCTAAATTATTAAGAGGCAATAAAAAGTTTTTCTCTTTGTAAGTTGTGAGAATGTCCACAAGAAGCTTGAATAGGAAAGATTGTTTCAAAAAATTACTTTTCAATGCATTATTGAAGGTCACTTCATTGGATTTCACATGTAGTGGAACTACTAGAATGGTTATTCCTGAGTTAAATGAACAAGTAATTCTCAAGAAAATTTATCAGTGGGCTGCACTATATGATTTTACTTTGTCTGAGGTGTTTTGCCTTTGATGTTAAACTGCTCACCACAATTATACTTTAAGGGTCTTACCATGATTATTCATGGATCTTTGCTGTTATTTCAGTGAATCATCAAAGGAAAATCAGTTAGATTGATTTCTGCAAAAGATGAGGCTTTGTCAAAGACAATTTTCAGAATAAAGGAAAAGTGCAGTTTTTAGTTTGTAATGAAACAAAGCTATTAAAAAATACAGATAATTATGTTCTAACATAGGAGCTCTTTTGTGTGTGAAGAGCAGCCTTTTAAAAGCAATGCACAGGGAGCCAAATAGACTAACCGCATGATTCTTTTTGATAAGATTTGTCCACATTTCTTCTTGTGTACTGCAACGAAAGTTCACTCTCACAGGACCCAGCTCAAAGGCTTTTTGCTAAAGACAGTGCTGCACAAGGTGGAAAATGCAAAATGAAGAAATAGGTTTCAGCTGCATCAAAGAGAACATGAATTTTGCTGTTCTTAATAGAGACTAGATGAAAGAGAGAAGCATTATTGCAGTACAACATCCTGTTCTCCCTAATTACTGCCATTGCATGAGAAGTGCACTATATTGTGCAACCCCTCTTAATGTGGAAAGATCTTTTAGCTATTCTCTACATAATTATACAATAATTAAAAAACAGCCAAGGACTATCAAATTCTGCAGAGGAGTTTTTCAACAGTTTCTGTGAATCCCATTATAATGAGTTCTGAGTAAAAAGCAGAGAGCATCTGTTTTGCACTTTCTAATCATATTCAATCTATTTGGCCAGGTTGAAGCCAGGGCAGAACTGAAACTTTTGATGTCACAAAGTAGTTTAGACTCAAATTCATCTTTGGTACTAAGGCACACTTAAACTGACATTGGGGACTGTATCAAACTGTACAAATGAAGTGTAGAAACAGGTGTTAGGATCACAATTTTTACCACTTGGTAAATATTGTGAAATCTAATAAATTCTTCAACTATCAAATGTGTCAACTAACTGAACCTCTTCAATTTCCCACTGAATACGAGCAAGTATGTGAACTTCTGCTTTTCTACCAGGAAGGGCACAGTTACATCAAAAGAAAATTGCTTTTGTCCACAGAGTTCTCTTTCACAGCTCTATGTGCTTTTTTCCACTGTTAGAAAAGTCACAGAGAGGATTTACAAATATTCCTGATTTAGCTGAGTGACTCCTGGGGAATCCCACATGGGCTATCCATATTCCATGAAGTGTCAGGGGACTTCCCAGGAACTCAAGCTTGGAATGAGAGAGAGAGGGGGAGAGAGTGAGAGAGGAAGGAAGGAAGGAAGGAAGGAAGGAAGGAAGGAAGGAAGGAAGGAAGGAAGGAAGGAAGGAAGGAAGGAAGGAAGGAAGGAAGGAAGGAAGGAAGGAAGGGGGGGGGGGGGGGGGGAGGAAGGAAGGAAGGAAGGAAGGAAGGAAGGAAGGAAGGAAGGAAGGAAGGAAGGAAGGAAGGAAGGAAGGAAGGAAGGAAGGAAGGAAGGAAGGAAGGAAGGGACTGTGTCAGCAAGAAAAGTTTGTAGGAGGGCACTGGGGCACTGGCCATCCTGCTGGAAATACTTTTATAGGTTTAATGCACCAGGTTGAGTGTTCTGGTAATCTAGGATCCTCCATCAGGAAATGATGAGGGCTTTATGAGAAGTTTATTGAAGGGACCACAAGAAGGGGGACATTGTCCTGCCATTGACCATACAAATAAAGATTTTCACAAGCTGCTTGGAAGGTTAGAACTGACAGCTGTCATTCAAAGAGAGCAAGACACAACAACTCATTTGACATATTTGGTCTCAGCCATCAGCTCTTGATCAAGCTATACAAAATAGAAGAACGTGGTAGTAGAAAATGAGAAAGTTGGATGATGAAAGCTGGGGAAAAGCAGGTTAAAGGGATAATAGAAGATTTCAAGGCCCGTTTACAGCAAAAAGGGTATGTAAAATCTTCAATGTAACCAAAAATGGCATTGTGCTTTCTGACTTCTTTTCCTTCTGATAAGGAGAAATTTGGTAGAGGAATCTCTGAGCAGGTGGGGCCTTCTTCACTTTGGGTAGCTGCTTATATAATCTGTGAAGACCAACAAACTTTATTCTTGACTCCCCTTCTGTTGCTGACAGCCATTTGAGATTAAATAAGTCAAGACAAACAGTAAAGGAGATGTCAGCGATGTGGTATTTTTTCATCTAAATCCCTTGTATTTCCATGCTCTGATTCATCTTCATTTGTCCTGGTATCTTTAGAAGAAGACTTTTATTTTCATGAGTGTCAGCCTCCTCAAACTAGTGATATTTCCACAAGTCAAAGTCCATGCCACATGTCAGAAAAACAGGTCTTAGTCTACAGTATTTAAAGAGCAAAGGAGAGCTGTGCTGTCTGCAATTTCCCAGTGACAATTGCTCCATGATCCAGTCATCATTTTGTTTAAGAGATGTTATTTAAGTTGCTATGAGAGGAATGAGTTGATGGACAAAGAAGATGCAGTTCTCATTTCTGAGGATAAAAACATTCTTCTGACCATGACTGTGTACAGCTAGCTTACTGGGGAACTTGTCAAATATTCCTTATTCTGACACAGAAAACATTGAATTCACCGCCTAAACTTGCTTCATTTCCTGAGACCACATCTCAAATTAATTTTCTCATCTATGGCTCCATTTTTAGAAGGAAAATTTCCATTTTTAGGTTACTTCACCTGTTTTTTCTGGGATTCCCTGATAAAACCTCTTCTGTCTCAATTCACTTTTTTCGTAAAGTTCATTGAAGTTCAATTGAATTAATCTGACAGATTCATAATTAATACTTCCTATTAATTAACTTACTCTCAAAGATCAACTTCAGTGAGTGTAACAAATTGATGCTATAATGGCAAAATCATGAATTACAGCAAAAGTTCCTAATCATGGGCAGTCACCAATCCAAGAAAGAAATGAGCCAATACAGACTTTAGGAACTTTTAATGACTTTTTAATACCTAGAATGTTATGATCTATCCACTGACTAAGGGAATTGTATCTGGAAAGCATTAGGTAGGAGGCTTACATAACTAGTTCATCTAAAGTGCTTTCTTAGAACTTCCTGAGTGAATTTTGCACACTTTTTGAATACAATACTGCTCTTCATTTCTTTTTCTTAGTTTATTGTCACAAATCCAAAAAAACTGTGGATGTTCATCACAGACCTTTTCCTTTCTGTATGTCCTTTTCCAGCCTGAACAGTTTGCAATGACTCCTCTTTGAATTCAGTGCCATATTCAAATGAGAAAATAAAGTTTGAGCATAGATTTATTTTATATTCATTTTAATTCCCATTCCATGTGCTTTTCACAGCTGCTCATTTTATTGAGTTGCTTTTCCAAATGAAAACTCCAGCTGCTCCAGCCTCACAAACCATATAATACATGTTGTATAAGCCTGTTTCAGTAGACTGTTCCAGAAACTCGATGGTTATTGTTTTCCTCATCTTCCAACTCTAGCCAGAAAAATCCAGTGTTTAGGTTTAAGCTGTAAATGGAGCCTTTGAAAGTCCCAGCAGTTTCTTACTTGTATTCATGAGAAAATGAGACAGAATCATAGAATCACAGAATATTCTCAATTGGAAGGCAGCCACAAGGATCATCAAGTTGAACTCCTGGCCCTGCACAGGGCCACCCCCGAGAGTCACACCATGTGCCTGAGAGCATTGTCCAAAGGTTTCTTGAATTCTGTCAGCCCTGGGGCTGTGACCACTTCCCTGGGGGGCCTGTTCCAGTGTCCAAACACCTTCTGGGTGAAGAACCTTTTTTAATATCCAACCTAAGCCTCCTCTAACACAAAGCCTCCTTCAGACCATTCCCTTGGGGTCTGTCACTGTCACCACAGGGAAGAGATCAGTGCCTGCCTCTCCTCTTCCCACCACAAGGAGGTTGTAGACTGTGATGAGGTCTCCCCTCAATCTCCTCTTCTCCAGACTGAACAGACCAAGTGACCTCAGCCATGACTCACTCGTCTTCCCCTTAAGGCCCTTCACCATCTTTGTTGCCCTCCTTTGGATGCTCTCTAATAGTTTAATGCCTTTCTTATATTGTGGTGACCAAAACTGTCCCCAGAACTCAAGGTGAGGCTGCCCCAGTGCAGAGCAGAGCAGGACAATCCCCTCCCTTGCCCAGCTGGCAATGCTGTGCTTGATGCCCCCCAGGACAGGGTTGGCTCTCCTGGCTGCCAGGGCTCTGCTGACTCATGTTCAGCTTGCCATCGACCAGAACCCCCCGGTCCCTTTCTGTGGCACTGCTTTCCAGCATCTCATAGCTTGCTTTCTTTAGTCTCATCATTAACGTCTAGGTTATGGGACACCTTTAAAGAAAATTTTGCATGTTTCCAGCTAAACCAGTTTCCATATGCCTAATGGAGAAAGGTGTTCAGTTTGAGAAGAGAAATCTTCAGTCACACCATTAATTCAGCCCTTTTCAGACATCAAAGAATCCATGTCCATGTACAGCCTTGAGACATACTCCTTTAGAAGCAGGAGTTACTGATCCTGATGCCTGAAGTACTTTTACATATAAATAGCTCTGTAAATCAATGAATTGCCTGGCTTCTGGCCATTGCCAGTCAATGTGACACAGGGAAATGTGCCTGTGTTTGCAGGAACCTGAAATTTAACATCTCCATGAGGCAGTTCTATAATGCAAGGGCTCCATTTACCCTAGAGTGTCTCAGCTCCAGGGTCTGGTTACAGTTTTCTTTGGACATAAGCTTTGGGAGACCAAGAAATCAACACACCAACAAAACAAGCAGGTTGGGCTCTGAGTTCAATTTATTCCTATACCAGAAGTATCAGATTATCTGCAGGAAAACTGACTCCTGTTACATTTCTAGTTAGTATGCACACTTTTGCTTCTTGGGAAGTTCATGAAAGTCAAGTGGGTTTTGTTAGTCTGTTGATACCAACATCTCCTGGGATATTGATGGGAAGGCTGTGTACCTTTCTCACATGCAGGGATCCTGCTCATTGCCACAGACCTAGCCAGCTTCATGCCAATATTTTATTTCTTACTGCTGAGCAAACTTCTAGATGTACTTGCCAAAGGATGCTGCAACATCTGTTTAGTAGTGTCAATTCCTTGAATCCTCTCATATTGTCATGACCCAGTACCATACAGTACAAATAAATCTAGTGGCATCAGCTGAAGAACATCTTTTGGAGCCCATGGGAAAGATTTAAAATATAAAATTCCAGCAATACAGCAATGAGACTTGCTCTGCATCATCAACTTCAAATCAACACTACTTTACAGCTACCTGATGGCTGGATGAAGAAAAAAATCTGCACAGAATCTGCACAAGCAGCTCTTTGGAGTGGTACTATGAAAAAGACATGTTAATACTCAAAAAAAGGATAAATTTCCATACCTAATCCTTTAGGGGATGGATCTGAACCTAGCTCATGCTAAAAGAAGCATCCGGACTCATTTCAAATTTTGGTAATATGAAGTTGGTTGCAAACTGCAAATGGATTCTTAGGTTTCTGCTTTCAACATTATTCTTCTCTTTTTCCCTGGAAACCTCCAGAATCTCAGTGATGATTTCCTGTCAAATCCTTAGTATCCTGCACTAGCTTTTCAGTGGAGTCTGCTGTTTTATCACAGCACAGGGGGTGGGATTAGGGAAAAGAAAAGCTTCCTCTGTTTTTTCAAACTTCTATAATTTATCTTTGTCACTGCTAAGATGGTAGCTAAGGACACAGAAACCAGGGCAATTAAACTATGTTGTTCTTTGTTCTCATTTTTTATTTTTTAACTTAGCCTTTTATGTGCAATTCTACAGATTTTAAGTTCAGCCTTCATTTTTACTATACAATACCACATACTTCAGCTGCAGCCATTTTAAATTTACTTTTACATCTAAAGAATGTTGCAGTTCAGAAGAAAATCTTTACTGTGAAACTGTTGTTCTGTTAGAAAATAATGCATGCAATTAAATCAATACTGTCATGTTTTCAAATAGTCAACATTTTAAAAATTAATTTTCATATACAACTCCAGGCTCATTCCAAAACATTGATAAAATTATTTATCAAATACATTAATAACATTAACAGCTTAAGACAGAATTAATTGATTAGATTAAGTGAATATTTTAAATTCTTTCCACTTTTTTTTTTTTTTTTTTTTTAATACTGAGAAAGGATTTCTCCCAGGATTTACATTTACTTTACCACTACCACTACCACTACTCTGGCTCACTGTCTATTCACCATGATTTTCCACAAAAGACCCAGTCCAGTTAAGTCTTGCAGCTTTCAAATTCTGCTGCTTAAGTAAACATCTGCAATCCTTCAGAGGTGATTAGCTCTTTCTTGAGATGGAAGTATGGTATAGACATGTGAATTATTTAATGAGTTATAATGCAGCAATTTTATTTGAAATGTTCTTCAGTTCCCTTCAGGCTACCCCCTTTGTATTGCAATATGATAACTAATCCTATATTTATTGCTTGTGAGCTCACACAAGTTCAAATCTAAGAGGCTGGGCAATTTCTTATAAGAAAAAAATACAAAAGAAAGCACAGACATCTACTAACAGCCACTGTCAGAGCTATGAGTCCCAGACTGCCCTCATCTTTATAACATTTGATAATAAACTCCTTCAATTTGGTTGGGTTTTTACAGTTTTTTATCCATAGTAGATCAGTTTTTGCCCTTATACTTCAAGATTCCTGTGCAAACCATTAATATTTACAATTAAAATTTGAAAGTAATCCTTTCCAGAAAAGACAGGTCCCAGAGAAAATAAATTTATTTCGAAAGAGATGTCAAGAATCTGTCTATTAAATTGCAAAGCCCAGAAGATGCTGCTGTAATACAGCTCAAACACCCACCTGCTGAGCAGGGTGAGCATTCCATTGTGCTTATGGTTTTGTCTATAATCTGTCATCGTTGATGTCTTGATGCAACTTACCAAAGAAAAAGAGAGAAATCATTATGCTACTCATTATGAATAATTACCTGTTTGTAAGAAACACTAGTTTGTGACAGCCATAGATTTTTTTTCTCCACATGCTTGAAATCAATACAATTTGGCTTCCCTTCACTGGTCATCTGCATTGCTGTGGTGGTGATTAAATGTGATTATATACTTGATGTGTTTTTCCCCCTCAAGTGACTAAATTTCAAAATTCAGAGAATAAGTACTTCTACAATAGTTTTTTTGTCAATCTATAATACCAGCTGTACAGTAAATTAGATAGAGCTTCGTGCTTAATATTGTCTCAAGTCTGAGGCTCAGGTGGTATTGATGGGCTGGCTTTGTGCTCATTTGAAAAAAGCAGGAACTGAAATCTTGAATATTGTATTTTGTTATACATAATAAAACCAATCCACACAAGTGGCTGAAAATGCAAAGGGAATTTTTATTGGAGAAAGTGAAGGCAGTAATGTTTTGCCTTCCTGTGGGGAAAGATTTTTTCTGTAAGAGTTATTTTTTTAAAAAAACCCTTTAATTTCCTGCTCTTCTCTCTCAGAGAGCTTGGTTCTATATTTCTCTCCCAAGGACCACCCTACCAACTGCCAACCAAGACCAAAAGCTGGGACATCCCCAGACTCATCTTACCCTCTGTGAGTACCTTCAGGAACAACCATAAAGCTACCAGCTTTACCTCCACATCTGTATCTCCACAATCAATTACATTTCAGACGCCCATTGAAGTTTTGGGAATTTGGCAGAACCACAGGAAGTTGCCAGTTCACAAAATAGAGACTGTTGTCCCTCTTCGGAGGGTCTGCAGCATTTTCCAAGAGTTTGCTGCTTCTCAAAACTCCTGAAGTGTGTGACACATGGAAAAACCATGCCCTGGTCCTGCTGTTTTACCTGCATGGTCCTGGGTGCCTGGTGACTTTCTTGCAGCAAAACTGAGAGCTGGCCCACATCCAGCTTCTTCTTTACTGGAATTCTTTAGAGCTCTCTTGGATTAAGTTTATCTATATACCTCCTTACACCCTGGTCTGGGACAGATATTTATTCAAATAGAAACAGAACAAATAAATGCAGGTTGGTCCTTGAGTGACTCTCAGAGACATTATTATGCCAGATAAAACCAATACATTAAAAATGAGAGTGCCAATATTTAACAGTAATAATATTCTCACTAGTTCAGGCCACCGCTCACACAGTCTGCTCAAGTACTTTCTGGAAGTCTCCATCATCACAGTCAAAAACTCAAATTCAAAAGCAGAATGTGAGAAAGAGGAAAAGCCCTTGGACCTTGAGAAAAGCTCTTGTAACCCCATAGCTGCCCCCTTTTTACATCAAGATCCTTTGTCTCTTGCTGGTGAATGAACAGCCTCAACAATGACTTTGCAGATGCCCCTGGATCTATCCATTCCCAGTCAGTGCTCCTCCTTCCAAAGCTGCTGCATCCTACAGGCCCTGGAGAGCCAGGAAATCTACTGCCTGGTACTCATAGCATGGGAGCATCTAGGACAGTGGCAAACTAATCATGGGTAGGGAAGGAATGTCCTGTGGTTTTCTTACCAGATCCTGAGATCACAGATTTTCTGTTATTGCTGGCCCCTTTTGTTGGAAACTCATGATGTTTCTGGTGTTCCTACTTATTCTCTTGGAGATTCTTTAGTATAGAACGCTATTTTTCATTTTCTTTCCTAGCCATAGCACTTCATTCTTCCATCCTTCTTTCAGGACTTACCCTTCACTGCCTGTTGAAGTGATCCTGGTGTATCTTAGCATGCAGAGTAACTCCGTAAAGTGTTTGGCAAATGCACAACAGATCCTCACCCTCTGTCACCATCGTTTCCTCGGATAAGCTCTCATTGCTTGCTGCACTTGGATGGTGTGTTCTGCTTAGTGATTTCAAAAATGACCTTCCTTCCACTACAGGCAACAGTGTATGGGCCTCCTTCCAGCTTCAGGCTATCCCTCTGATGGGATAGTGTCATCTTTTTACAAATGAGCAGAGACACCAAGTTAGTGCAGAGGCAGAAACACACAGGGAGGAGAGTCCTTTCATGGAGGAAATGCAGCACTGCAGTCCTGGAGGCAGAAGAGCTCTGGCATACAGACCCCATAGAGCACAGGTACCCTGTGGGCAGGGCCAGTGCTGCCCTGGCTCTTCCAGGATGCCCACAGGACCAGTGGGTGCACAGAGCACTGTAGCAGAACAGCATTGGCACAGCTGTGAAGGTACAGAGAGATTCATGGGTTTGTATGACTGAAACATGGAGGAAAGTTTAAAAACATCTATATTTGTATATTCGTATTTCACTTTCTGTCTTTATCTAGCTCAAACTCATCTAAAACATACAGGATGACTACAAAGCTCTTTTTACTTCAAATTCATACCTGAATCTTCACCAGACATGAAGGTAGCATGTAGCACTGAGGAGTAGGCAAGGCAACATCTGGAATATCTCATGTCTACTGTCCTCCAGAATCCTGCCTCTCCACCCCAGATAAAAGCCAAAATGCTGCAAGCATGAAGGTACTTCCACTTTTCTTTTTTCTGCACCACTCCAAATAATACATTTCACTCTTAAAAGGAAACATAACAGACTGGAAAGAAAAATGCTGAAGTTTTCCAGGCCTTTTGGCACAACTAGGCTTACTAAAAAATGCAGGAGCCTGGGAGAGCTGACTAGAAAGTGGCCAGCTGCTGAATTCATGTGCTTTTGATATCTGTCAGTGAGTTGATCATTACAGTTCAAATGCTCTGACTCTTTTGAGAAGGGGCTATTCACCCCAATCTCTGCTTTTCAGAGACTTGTCTCTGCAATATTAAATGCCTCAAAACCAAATGTCCATACATAATGTTTTAATTATGGTTCAGATATGGGAAGTATACATTCTTCAGCAATTTGTAGTTTTTTACTTACTGTGGGATATAAGTAGATAGCTCTTCACCTCCTTTAAAGTGATGTAAAGCCATTTTAAATCCCACACACATTACACCAGGTTCTAATACCAAGTGATACCAGACATTTATTGTAAGGCTGCCTTAAACTCAGAGTTGCACATAAAATTAATTTAAAAGACCCATCCAACAGATAAGGAGCTTGGCATCTCCTACTTACACTGTTTATTATGTCCTAGAGTAGAACAGATATTTGTCTGAAATTTTCAGATTCCTGCCATCCTGGCCAAAGCAGTAGTTCTGTATATATACTCTGTATATATATTTGAGTCCTCAAATTCTGATAGCACAAAATTTCTAGGAGATGAAACAGAGGACATCTCAAGAAAGGCAAATAGGGTAACCTTAGACACAAAGCCTAATGCATTATGTTCTGCTTATATTATGCTGTGCTTCTCTGCCACAATTTGACTTTTACTTTTCATAAGTCTAGAAGAACTCAGTCTTATCTGTCTTTATGTACTAGAAAAAAAAGCACCACGTGGTTTTAAATATGGGGCTTGTGCAACTTTTAGTTTCTAGAGGAAATTCAATGTCATGATAGATGAAATGGCTACAATAATTTTGAAAATAACTTTTCATATAACTTCTCTTAATTTTTCTGTTTACTCTCTGGAATGCATAATGCTCACACAATATGAATGCATTTTATTATTAAAATTCTCCTATTCTTTTGCAAATAAAGAGATATTAATGCATTGAGAATATTGTGAGAGCGACAGTGACATGGTAAGAAGAAGTAAACAGTTTGTGGGGGAAGGCATGGAAGGCTGCATATTTAAATTACAAAGTCCTTTAATTCTATGAGGACATCATGTTCTTCTTGGGCTGGTCTGGTGAAAGAGAAAGAAGCAAGAAAATTTCTTCTTATATTTAGTTAGATGGTGGTTTCTATGGAGACAAGTTTCTCCAGTCATTTTTATTTGCAGGCATTAATAGCATAAACAATAGAGAGCAGCAAGGGTTTAACCCTGGATTGAACCCCATATTGAGTACCTTCTGTAGGGAGAAAAATGAATGTCTAAATTAAATACAAGAGCCATTATACAATCTTGTTAACATTCAATCTTGTTAACTGGACTCTGGCAGTACAAAGCATAAAAACCTGGAGTCACGTATTTTCATACCCTGTATCCTTTTTTTCAAACATGTCTTGTATAGAAACTTGAGAGGGCAGCATCATCTGCCCTCTGGCTGTCCCTGTACAGCTGATCACACACATTGCTGTGCATTAATTACCTACCTCTGCTTTCTCTGGCACCCACAGAGAGGCTGGTGGTTCCCAAGCCTAAGGCAGTGACTGACTATCCCAGGAGAGGTGAAAGCTATGGAATAAGCTATCTTTTTTACTGCAATTGAAGTAATTTGGAATGAATGCAAAGACCCATATAACTTTGTGAATTTAAGTGATCAAAAAGGAAAAAAAAAACAGTTACCTTCAAGTATCAGGCAATCCAATTTCTCTGAGAGAGTTTTCTCAGACTTTCCTTTCTCCCTTCCTGCACATACTTTGATTTCCATTATATTACTTTTAACTGAACAAACAATTTACAGTGAACATTTAGCTGCCTACATGTATCTCTTATATATGCAGATCAGAGTATTAACTTTCTTGAGTTTTCAGGTATTGGGAGAGGGAAAAGCTGTAAGTGCTCAAACACTGAACTGCTCAGTGGCATTATAAAGAAATACTTAATACCTGAAACCTCAGTTTCATCATTTATCTGTTTAATTACATAGAGGAATCAACCTTGAAAAATAAATAGAATCTCCACAGATGCTGGAAGAAGAGATGTTAGGTAAATATTTTTAAATTCATTCAGAATATGCAGAGATTGCCCAAGGCCTTCTTCTCACTATTACCTTTACATTCAAGAAACATGGCACTTTACCTCTCTTACACCAACTCCAAGTTAAGCAATCCTATACACTGCCCAATCTGAAGTACAAAGCAACAGAAAAATGGGTTCACTTTAGCTGGACTTTCCGATTATGAAACCAAGTTCCAGCTCTCCACAACCCTTAAATGAACAGAATTGCTGTATTGCAGTACCCAGAATAGTTGTCATAGACAATAAAAGGCCCAAATATCCTGATTTTGAACAGCTTAGTAAGTCCTTTATCTCACTTAATATTCTCTGTCAGATCACTGGGAAAGTGATTAGTGCTGCTAGCTTCTTCTCATGCCTGAGAGTTTCTCTTTGCCTAGAAAATATGCCAATTTCAAGACAAATACCTGTTGATGTAAGTTATAGTCTGTGGGCATTTTGGTGTCTGGATTGACCAAAGTTCTTAAGTGCTTTGGATGTTCGGAAAGCAGGAAAGACTTCTAAGTGCACCCAAAGTGTAAATTTGTTATTTTATAGAGTTGTTGTATAAGAGGAATGATATTAATCTACATGTGCTTGTTTTAACTTTGACAGATAGTCCAGTTATTAAATAAGTAGGGTTGCGGTTTTTTTCCATATTTCCAAGAATATGACACAAACATGGTGGCCTTAATCTAAAATACAGAAGTAGCAAACAGAGGAATGTGACATTCAGAGTTAAAGATACTCTCCAAATATCAGCAAAAGACACTCACAAGGGCTCTGCCAAGCCCACACCATTAAAAGAGAAGAGACAGGACAGTTGATGTTTGCACAACTGTGTGCTTTGAGAAGTTCTGTACTTAATAACTAAATAAATCTGTGGAAGATAAGCAAGTGAAATCTGGATTCTTTGTGTCCTCTGGCTGGATTGTCTGGTTCTTGTAGAGCACAAACCTGCATGGATGCATGTCAGACACCCTCTTATCCATTTGAGAGGGCATTACCACCAGCATTGGGTTTACACAGCAGCCTTTTCCTCAGCAGAGGCATTAAAAGCACCTCTCTCTCTCTCTTGCTGCTAAGAAGATATTTTTTTCCTACCCAGCAATCCATTCCCATGAAACCTGGAGCAGCTTTATATCCCTGAGGTGGCAGCTGTCCTGCTGCGTTTGACTGAAGCTGAGCAGCAGGTCCAGGAGCTGACTGGCAGATGAAAAGACATCACATAAACCTCATGCCCTTAAGAAAGTGACTACTAAGTGATATAGACTCTTTTCCTTCACAGCTTACCAGCCTGAAGCCCTCAGTTACAGAATGGGATACAGGCATAACATATATTAGGGAGTTAATTTGTTCTGACCACTGTCTGTATCGTTTCTGTGCATCTATCAGTTATTTCCTTTTCTCCCTTCACACAGAAGCTCTTTGATCATTGGCATAGCCTTTTGAGCTACTTAAACAGCTGAAATCACTTCATAGCTGAGTGCCACCAAATTGCTTAAGGTTAAACTAAAAAAAAAGGCATTTCTGCATTTTTGTAGATAACTAAGTAGATGTTAGGATTTAGTTTAAAAGCTAAAGAAAATAATATCGCCAAAATTTCTTAATAAGACTATTGTAAAGGAGAGGAAGGCAAGGAGGAAAATGTGCTGTCAGCTTGGAGGATAAGGACCAGTAAAACAGAAGAATACAAAACTCAGTGGGGAAATGTAGTGGTGGATGATACCACCTCGGGAACTGCTGGGGAGCCGAGTAGTCCCAGTACAGCAGGGTTTCACTGGTGGGGAAACATCCCAGTCCAAGTAACACAATAAGTCCCTCCCCAAATTATGTAAATCCCCCTGGCTGTAACCTAATCCCTGACTCCATCCCTCCCTTCTCTCCATTGGTTGTGGTGTTCCCCCTGCCTCCTCTCCCCTGACCCCAGGTGATCCCTGTATCTAGAGACACCTGGGGTCTCCTCTTTCTCTTTCAGGCCAGAACCTTTCAGAATAAACATCTGGAACATCCAGCTGATTGAGCCTCTGGATTCTTTGTCTCTGGTAACGCGTGAGCTATCCGGCTCTCTGGGTGAGTGAGAATCTGTGCCTTACACTGGCTCGGGTGTGAGAAGGGTCTTTCTGTACAGCACCAGAGCAGTGCTGGCTGGAGTGATCTCTCAATAGCCTTGGAGACACTTTTGGTAAACGCAGAGGCCTGTTCCACCCCTCCTCAACCCACTGTGTTAGGGAAAAGATGACAGAAACTGTAGCAGAATTGTGCAAAAGCTGAGGAAAGGAAACTGCCAGATGACAGGCTGGTGAGGAGGAGGAGAAGGAGAAGGAAGGAGAAAGAAGGAGAAGGAAGAGAGAGCTGACCTGCATTAAGTGTGTGCAGAAGTTCAGGAAAAAGCCGTGCTGTGCAAAAATTAAAAAGCCAGGCAAGCTGTTCCAGGGATGAGTGGGGCTCTTGGGGCTCTGGGTGTGCACAGGAAGGACATCCATGCTGCCAACAGGCAACTTGTGAAGAAGTCTCAGTGCAGTGGTGGCTGTCCTGTGCAGGACTGGACATAGCCCATGAAGGCAAGAGGGAAAATGGAAGGAATAAAAAAAATAAAAAGAGTAGTGGAAAAATAGCACAACTGAGCTGATGGTGATAAGCAATGTAACAGGGAGATGGTAAAGGCTGAAAAAGACAACTTGAGGGATGAATGACCTTGGAGAGGTGAAAATTCAGTGAAAAAGATGGAAGAGTAGGAGGGTGGAGAATAGCGTGTAAAGAAAGTGTAATACATTTGAGCATGTTTTTTATAGCTCGAGGAATTGTGTTCATTTACAAGAAAAATTTGGCGTCTTCATTATGACATACCTCTTTCTATGGATTATAAACTCAGTGTTTCCACTCAGAAAGACTTGCTGTCACATAATTTTTAAAATCTACTATAAAGCACAACAGAGCATCTATAAGCCGTTAAAGGAGGAGCAGTAAGCCTTGCGCACAGGACAAAACTCAGTCACAAAAGGAAGCAGTTATCTGTCCTTTCCATTTGGCACAGCTGTACATCTCCATGTCCCAAGTTAGCAAACTGTTGGCTCCCTGATGTGCCTGCAACTTCTCTTTGAAAAAAACATATATCCAGCATGTAGCAGCTTTCCAAAACCTGTGGCAAAGCTATTAGAAAGAGAATTGGCACATAACTGATTGCAAACCTAGCACGGTCTTAGGCAGTTGCTTACAATGATTACACTGCTCCCTTTCTCTCCACTAATTTTCCACTCCAGTAATCAAGAAACAACTTTGGATTAAAGACAGAGTGTATTTGACAACTTGGTTACCCAGTTGTTGTGCTCAGCAATTCAAATATATCTCATGTGTCAGGGAAGACTTTCTGATGCTCTTTTCCCAACAAACTTAGGTGGTTTCATGTGACTGTCTCAGTGGTGGCTCCACAGGATACAGCTTTGGTCAAGCTGATTTCCATGGCAGTATTTTTTAAGCTGTCTTTTTTTCTTTACTTGGCCAAACTGTGTTTCTTCCCACACTTTTAAAACAGAAGCCATGAATAAACAGTTTCCAGGCTGATTTCAGCACTGAATGCTGTAAATGAGCATGCAATCTGCAAGCAGTAGTTTCTGCCTTTAATTTAGCTTTCTTGTTGCTGCTAACCTAGTCTACATAAGACACAAACAACACATAAAATGTAAGATGTTATTATAAACCAAATGAAAAGATGGATAGCCTTTCTTCATCTCAATGAGTAGGAAAAGAATGCTAAAACCTCAGTGAACCTCTACACAGCTGATCCAGCTAAAAATGTACTTCTGGACACGATGAGTACTACCAGAGATCCTCTCAACTGACAGTGCTTAAGAAAGTGGAAATATTTATTTACAACTCCTTAGCACTACATTTCCAGAGCTCTCTGTATAATGAGGAGACAGTTTACCCAGCAACCTGCACACCACCATTCTCTGACAATTTGACCAGTTCTGAAATGAAAACCAGAACTGTGTTGATGCTGATAAAATCATTGTGTTTCACCACACCACAGGGTATATCTGCTCACTGTCTCTAACTCAAGGAAACACCAACATTGACTTTTACCCAAACTGTAGAGCACATCACAAGACTTTGAGGTAGTAAATGCTTAGATGGAAAATGCATGGGATTTTTCAACATTTGTTTACATAGCCCACCTCCACCAGGAAAAAAAAAATCCATCTAGATTGTATGTTTTTGATACTTAGAGAGAGGAAATATTTCTTGCAGTTGCTGAAGACCTGTAACCAATTACTCCACCCTCACCAACAGGAAATTCTTTAGGAGAAAGCATTGAACAGTATGTGTTTTCACATGAAAGTAATGTAACATAAAGATTTGATAAGAATAATCTTTGGTCTCCAGACTTCAGCACCAGCTCTTTAGTGACTCATGGCAGACCCTAGAGCAATCTATGCATTGCACCAACAGGGCCTAGGAGGATGGGGCCAACTGAATAGCAATGGGCATTCTTCACTAGCCTTTCATTTTTCTGATGGTGAGTGAATCTCCTCAATGATCCCCTATAGCTGACCACCAAAGTACCTTGGAGAACATGAATCAGTTGTTCTCAGATGACTCCAGCCAGAGAGGTATCTCAGCAGCCCACCCAACACTGCAGCCACTCATGGGGTCACAGGGGCTGCAGAGGAGCTGGCCTGCAGCAAACCTCCCTACTCTTCTTGATTCAGGTCTCCAGCTACCAACACCAGCTGTCTCTACTCCTGGTGTGCACTACAAGATAAATGGAGCCGATTAACCCCAGTCCCTTTAGATCTGACAGATGTGCCAGGTCAGGGAGGAAGAGGATGGCCACATCGTCCATTGCTCTCTAGTGGCTACAGCTCTCCAGCCCATAACTCTATTAGGTATTAAGAACTGACACATCAAGTGGAGAATGTAGTGAATTGGGACAGGGATGTGGTGAGTTCACACAGCTGCTTTTGCAGGGTTGTTATTTTCTACTTTTACCCTGGTTTATTTTACTTTTCAGTCTGCATAAAATGCAGTCTGCATAAAATCTGCCACCCCAAGGAGAGCTCCTGCCTGGAGAGTCCCTGCCTCTCCCCATAGTGTCAATGACAGCACAATGAGTTCCTGGATCAGGCTAAGGAAGTGCTTGGAGAGAAGGCAGAAGAAAGTCAATTCCAGCAGATCTGTTTCATGTCTGTTCCACTGCAGAATCCCCCTCAAATTAAACCTCATTTCTCTTTCAGTTCTACAAACTGCTATGACAGCAGAGGGAGGCTTGTAATACTGATATTTATTCTCTCACAGAGATGTCCACACAGGGTTTGCTTACCCAAGCATTGTACAAGAAGGGTCTCGCTCTGCCTATAATGCTGCAGCTGTATCAAAAGAAAGGAGATGTGGCTTGCTCGCCCTTTGTGTGGGATGGCACAGCAGTGTTTGAAGAGGCCTGTGTTCTCTCTCAAATAATAGCACTGACAGCTTATTCAGAGTACTTGATAGGGACAGCATCAGCAGAGGATGATGCTAGTTCTGAACCTGCTAGTTCTGTGCTGGAACACAGAATTTTGCTGTGTTTCTTGGATTTTTTTCAGTTTTCTGGTGGATGTTGTTCCCTATAATGTCACCAGAGATATTGTCTAAAGAAAGGAAGAAAGGAACTTGCAAAAGAATTATATGTACACTAAAGAAAAAGGATAACAGCTTCCACATGACAGTAAAAAGAGCTCGCTAATGTATTTGGCAAGAAGAGCAGGACTGCAGCAAATAAAACCCAGTTCCTCAGAGGTGATTACACAGAACTGTGTTGCAGGTACAGTCAAGCACAGTTAAGGTTTTGAGTACAACTGTCAAAGCTTGAGCATTGGCTGTTCCCCAGTGTCCGTGTGTTTACATTCTCCTTCAGGATCTGCACATTGCAGGTTCACTTCAAATTAAGCTGTTTCAAAGTAGCCATTATTAGTTGCTCCCTGAAATGTGAAAGTTTATATTTAATGGCTTTTGGTTTTTCTGAGATTGGTTAAATATTGACATATCCTAAGAAGGATTTTTTTATTTTTTATTTTGATTAAAAAATACTTGGTTTTAGGAGTGAAGGCTCTAAAAGAAAAATGTAGTAAAACAAGAGATCAACTCTGATCCTGAAATGACCTAGACATTGCTTAACTTTCTTACAGTTAATACATAATAATCCCTTGACTGCTAGTTAATTCAATTCTAGTGCTAAGAAATAAAACCTGGAAATTAATGATTCATTTTTTTGTTGAAGGGATTTTATTTTTCAATATCACTAATGAAGACAATTACTTGCAGTCTTATCAAATGGTAGAACTATATAATGGACCTGAAATATTGATGCAAATTAATGCAGTCACAATTGTTTGCATTTACTCCTTTTGTCAACAATATGAGTGATTAAGCTATTTTCTATGATACTTTTTTTTGAACAGGAAAGCATAATTTTTGAGAATATATTACTTCAGTCTTCACTGACAAAACAGATCTATAATTTTTGGCAAATCTACCACTGATCTTTGACACAGACTTGAAAGACAGGATTTAATGAAATATTTAAGTTACTTTAGATTAAAATAGCCATCTTTCTTAGAAGGATAATTTCTAAAAGTCTGTCAGAAATCACAAATAATTTTGTTATTTATAGTCATTACCCTTTTTATATCGTGAGTAACTTAATTGCTTGCAATTGGTTTTCAGTTGCCAAAGATCATGAATGACTCTATAGATTTTCTAATACTTTTCAAAAAATAGCAGGTTGATCAGGATAAAGTAATGAAGATTATTTCGAGGTGGTGAGAGAAAAATTTATCTGTTTTTGTGATGAAGTCACAAAAGCATCGTTTTCTTGGAATTTCTGATAAATCATTTTTTACAAGAAACATTTTCTTTGCATTGCAGAAGATTTTCTGCAGTATTGTTTACCTTTTCCCTTTCTAGAAAAATCCAGTCAGTAGGAAGAGTTCTTTATCTTTTTCTTCTTTTAAGATCCAGTACTTTATTTTACAACTCTTCCATTGTATCTCTTACTACCTATAAGCCAAAAAGGAAGAAACAAAGACAATTTTTCATACAGTTTTAAGTGAAATGAAAATTTCAGAGACCTAAGAACTGTACTTACGTTGAATTTAAGATTATGTTGGAAATGCAATGCAATTTTTGTGAGTCAATATAAACATGTCTAAACATTGTGGAAGGGAGGAAAGGACAAGTGATCCCTTGTATACACCACAAATCCTTAGATGGTATTTACTATATTTTATGATTCAGTATTGCTGTTAGAATCTCAAAATGCAAGATTAAAAAGGATCAGTTTTTAAAATTTCAGATTTGGGTGTGCAAGAGTACTGTAGGAAGCTGCTAAGCAGAATAGCAAAACCAGAGAAGTTAAACAGGTTTTTTTACTCCTGAGTGTTTTTTATATGGCATTACAATCTGTTCTGTTAAAAATCATATCACTTCAGACAAATTTGTAACAAGGAGGGGAAGACAGTGTCTAATAAGGAGGGAAGACAAAAGAAGAAAGATTCCAGACACAATATAAAGTTGAGCCATTTATTTTTTCCAACAAAATTTTCATAGAAAATAGTTTCTTTGACATGAAATATGAAAGGTACTGAAGTTTAAAAAATAATCACACAATTGCAAGTGTCTAAGAAAAACAAGTTTCACTTCTGTTATTATTGTTATAGTTTTATGTGGGTTATACAAACTTTAGGAGTCAAGTAATATGCTTTTGGTCTCCCAGGATTACATGCTGAAGTAGCTTTGTAGGATTAATCTTCTCTAAATAATTCAAGAATATTCTTTCCCACAGGAAGAACAGCATGTAAAGAAATGGTGTCTATGTTGCAGACAGTTAAAAAAACTACAGAGTATTCAATTCAGTGAGTTCTTCACTACTGCAATGCATTGAAGGTGGTAGAGATGATGATTACACAAAGAACTGAGACTCAGAGCTATTTAGATGTTTGGGGTCAGGAACACATATAGTAGTCTAATTTTTAGAGAATATTCATTAAGATGGACTGACTAGGACTGGTATTGGTACATCAAGGTTTCCACTTTTCCTTTTCTGAGCTGTCAGTTCAGTACAGGTAGGTGACTCCCAAACAATCTTCTCATATGTAAATCAACATGAATTTTAAGTCATCTCTACCTTCAGACAAGGAAATGTGTACATGGAAGAAAACTGAACAGCAGCTGTTGAGCAGCACAGACATTATTGTGAGGTCTAATTAAACAGGGCAGGGAACAAGGGTTGCAATAGGAGGGTAAGGCTCTTGAAAACACTGTGAAAACACATTCCTTTAAAACACTTGCAGGAATCCACAACAGATCTGATAGGTACTCCCCTGCTCTTTTTAATTTGCTTTACACACAGAGGATTTTCTTTTAGGCTCACAACAATAATTGGCTGCTTCTAAATAATTCCCTACTTTGAAAAACATATTCACATATCAACCAAGTTATAATTATTGTTGTTTTGAGGGGTACAGGTTGAAGCAAGATAAGATTATTCCCCTTTGGTTGAAAAAACACTTCATACTGTAATTGGAAAATCATTTTTGCTGAATAAAAATATTAAATTACATTGAAAAGTTAATTGCCAGATATATTTTAATTTCTGCTCTTTGGGGACTGAATTCTGGGATCCTGATTCATAACAATTGAGGCATTTCAACTGTTTGGATCCCTGCAACATCAAGTAATGGGCTGCAGCAACAAAAGGTTCCTAATAGCCCCATATTTATCCAGGAAATAATTACATGGACAGTGTGAGAAGGTTGGTAAATCCAAGGAGAGCAAGGCAAGGTGATGCATTACAGGGCTGTAATACATGAGTTTCCAGGCATCTCAGCAGCCCACAGAAGGACTGGACTGTAAGGACAGGACTGGCTGGGGAGTCCTAATTCTGAGGAGAACCAAAATCAATTTGGAAGAACTCATTCATCCCCTCATTTGTGTAAGCAAAATTTAGGATTAATAGCCCCACATGTTTCAGTGGGAATTGTTCAGTGCAAATTTAGATTAATCTTAATACATGTTCTGCCTATGAATATTTAAAGGTACCTGAGACAGGCTGGGATTTGGTTGGAAACAGCTAAATCAGTGTTCTCGTGCTATCAGGGCTTCAGATCTAGAGTGGAGGCAGAATGTATGAAATTAATATTCTCCTGTGTACATACAGGCTGGTTGCTGGCTAAGATGCATGGGTAGTAGAACCCATGTATCTTGTTAAATTCAGATTAAACTGCAATATGTATTGACTAGCTGGCGCAGTAAGCTTTGCAGACAAAAGTATATTGTTTTCCTTTAGAAAGAAGTTTAGGAGGGAATGGAACCATATAGTCCAGCCCTGCAGACATCCTCACAAGGCAATGTTGACATAAAAGAGCAGCAAGCCAAGTAAAGGGCAATTTGCTGCTGGACAGGACAAGTTACAAGTGCTGCAAACACAATATGAATATCCAGTTAAGCATCTTTTGTTAAAAGGAAAAGATTAATGCTCTGGTTTGAATGGATATGAATGGATGTGCCCAGAAATTCTGAAGAAACAAACTTCAAAATGTGTAAAACCTGTGTTTCATTTCTAGGTGGCATTGCTGAAGGAATCAGAGTTACTTCAAAGTTTAAGTCCCACTATTGGCATTTCAGATAGGGGTTTCAGCATACTGTGGTGCCTAGAAGCCTGCAGGACTGACCCAAAAATTCTGCAAGTGACTAGGAATCTCCCCAATGATTTAAATGGGTTTGATTGAGGCCCAGGTCTCATACACAATAATCCATGACCAGACTCCAGAGCAGCTGTAGGATAATATGGAATGTGTGTGTGCAGTGGGGAAGCAGCACACGTACAGATCCTGCTGTGAAATTAACCAGAGGAGCAGCTGGTGAACCAACCCACATAGCTTCAGACTGTTGTGGGTAATTAATCTTGTATAAAATATGGAGATACAAAGAAAAAGCTAGTATCATAGTAGAGTCATAAGCATCTGCCACTTGAACATTGTTTTTCTTTCAGACATAGTAACATCGTAGCACAAATTCTGGGTTTAAATTATTAGTACATGGCAACAGCAGGCACTGCTCCAGTGAAAAGCAATGCAGAGACAAGACAAATATTCTCCAGTTGAATATAGTCTTTAGCCTAAAAACTGTTAGATTGTATGCAATCTAACATATTTGAATTAAAAACCAAGAGGCAAATTCAGCCCACACCAAATTTAAACATTCAGACTTTGTTTTTTTACCATTTTTTTAATCTTTTATTTCTATATTGCCCTGTGGTTGAAGTTAATAATTTTGTTCTTGCCAATATTTTGCTAAAAGTATATTAGATGGGCCAGAAAGAAGTACAGACCTTGTACTTGTTCATAAACTTGATGAAAGTAAGGCTTAATAGTCATAGCCATATCCTGAAAACTTACTCATTGTTATGGTTCCCCTTAAAGTCTGGACTATTGAAAAATTGCCCTCTCAGAGAAGCTACATAGGCCACCTCTAGCTATTGTGTTTACTAAATTTAATTTGTTTTTCTGTGCTTTTGTAGAAAAACAGACAAGCCTCATACAGAGAATGGAAAAGAAGACAGTTACTCTTAGAAGTTTTCTTTCTTCTCTTTACAAAAATGAAAGAGTAGCAATGTAATGTTAGCCAAGCAATACTGTTTCTCCTCGCAGATAAACAATTTTGCCTTTTTCATCTCCTAGCAAGCACATTGTGGGTAACTTCCTAATCAAATCTCTTTTCCTTTTAAAATCTGTTTTTGAAAATGTCACACTTTTACAGGCTCTCCAAGTTATGAATGAGAAAGCACCCAACAATGTTTTCTGTTATTAAAAGCTCCTGCCTAAAAAAATTTAAAAAAAACAAAAAAAGAACAGCTAACATTCAAAACTAGAGTTATGACTGTAAAATCCCTTTTGCATGCTCAACAACACCATCCTTTCCTAATACACCAAAGCCCCACTTGGAAGATTGTTCTGTGAGACAACAGACAGGATGCTGAAAACTACTGTTTGAAGCATGTGATTATGCATAGCACATAAGAAAACATAAACTGTGTGATAAAGGGCAGGTTTCATAAAAAATAAAGATTTATATTGTGCCTTGTTGACTCTATTTGATGAATGACAATAACACCAGCATTTTAGCTGCATGCAAGGTGAGAAAAAAATAACTTCCTTTACCTATAGTGTGATTTTGCCTCAGATCTTTGTTGAAATACAGGATTTGGGGTAATTTCATGCCAGCATATATTAAGGAAACTCAATGGATCAGGTGTCTCAGGAATGTTTCAGCTCTATCTTACTTTTGCAAGGCCACATCAGGTTTCCCCATGATTTATGGTTTCTCCTCAGTGGATTATGTAAAGCTGCACTACTGATCCCAGTTTTAGCCAGAAGGAGTGAGAGTGCACCATAGCTTGTAGCTCCTCATTGCTTCAGAAAGAACAAAGGGGATTAGCAAACTTCTTAGCCCAAGTAATACCCTTTGTGAAGCCTGGATCAAGAGCCATGAATATAGATGTGCAGATTCACTTTTTGTGCCACCTCTGTCATTAGAGCTTTTTCATTGCACATGCCTGTAATCTGACAAATTTAATGAACAAATCCAAAATAAAGAGTACAATGCTATTGTGTTTTAGCATTACAAAATAACATTTTCAGAAGGAATTCTGTTCAACAAGCCATAAGAAGATTAAATTTATGTAATCTATTTCTTTCCTACTCGGTTTATGTTACTTTTGGGAGATCAAATTAAATGTCAGTTTCAAACAGTATTTTGCTAAGTTCTTTTTAATAGCAGCTACTTGTCAATGTGTTTGAACAGTGGTTGTATAAGGTTTGCTTCAACTATTCATTTCTCAAATATCTGCTATGTCCCACACTATGGTTTTTCCTCTCCAAATAGGATAGCTGCAATTTAAAATCAAGGACTAGAGAATAAAGGATTTTCACAGAAAATTTTCCAATTAATAAATAAGAGAACTGAAATCTGTGAAGTTTTAAAATTCACAGAGTTTTCTGAATACAGTGGGATAAATATTAATGGTTCAACTTCTACCTTTTTTGTTGCTTCTGTTCATGAAATTCTTTCTGAATCAGAAAGAGGAAGGAAGAATCAGAAAGAATGGTCCTGACATTTGCTCAGGAAACATGTGTGATAATTAGCCAAAAAAGTGACGTTGTATCAGGTCCAATTTTTAAAGACTTTGGCAATTCACAGACAGAGTTCATCTAAAGTAAAGTAAATACAACTTTTTCCAAAGTGACTCTGGAAAAATCGTACTAGGATGAATCACAAGATTATGCTATTTACCAAGGAACAAAATCCCAGCTATAAGAGAATTAGTAGTCAATTATCTAATAGCCTCAAAAAGAGTTATTGGATGCATACTCCAAGACTAGTAGATAGTCTTCCTCATCATTTAATAAAGTTTGAATAATGTGGTCTTAGGGAACAATCCTTCTCTGTAGAGGATGATGGACACAGGATAATACATTTTATAGCAGAACACATAATTTCATTTTTTTATTGCCTTCCACCTTCTGGAAATTGTACATTTTCAGATACATAAATGAAAGTTATAATATAATTTCCAAAAGCCAACAGCAGACATCTTAGTTTGGAAATATTATATTATTCTTTGACTTGTTAAACACTACTGTTTACTTATATATTATAGTATTCATCATCATAATTATTAGTGCTTGATTCAACTGTATAGAATCTTGAACCCTGGGCTTTTATGAGTAAGTCATTTAAGAGCATGACTATATGAAAAATAGCCCATCATTTTCATTGTTTCAGTGGTTCTTCTGCTAGTCTAAACAAAGGGCTTGTTAACATGAATAACTAACAAAGCTAAGCTAATGCTAAGCACAAAAAATATGCAGAATCCAAAACATACATAAATCAATAGCTGCCTTTGCAGACATTTGGATACTAGAATAAAAATACAAACTAGACTTTACATTAAAGGGATGAAGTCCTAAGCATTGTGTTTGTACTTAATTTAGATGTTTAAAAAAAAAAGAATAAACACACCATGGTATTTCTCTTCTCAACAAAGTATAACACTTTGTTATGACTTCTTTGCCCCTTATCTTGCCACAAGCAATTGAAAATGTCTGTAATTACCCATAATTGTTCCTATAATCAAACAAGGAAAGAAACTTGACTCTGAAATTTTCTTTCTATTGGGAGGTGATTGAAAAGTTTCCCAGCTGTGTCATATGTATACTTTAATGTTAAATCCAGTCCAATGTTCAAAAGCCACTTATCCCCTTTTTGAGTTTAAAAGCAATGAATTTACAGTGGTATATCAATTACTGCTTTAGGAGATACACAGATTGATCCACAGAGATTTATTGAAATTTTTGTAAAGTTTTATGCAAAAGTTAAAAATTAAGAAAAAACCCCACAATCTTTTTAGCAGGTAAACCTGTCTTCTTCATGATGAGCACAAGCTGGACAGCACCTGGGAGCTGCATGATGGCTAATGTGATGCACAAGAGCTACTGGCAGAGCTTCCAAAAATGGAAAGCTAGTTCAGCAACTCCAGTTTTGTTGCTGCTGAGACATTTTTTCCCAAAATATGAGTTAAAGTTTGTCTTGGTTTTGGATGGGATAAAGTTAATTTTCTTCACAGTGGCTGGCATGAGCCTGTGTTTGGATTTGTGCTGAACACAGTGATGATCATACAGAGATGTTTTTGTTATCTCTGAGCAGAGCTTGAACAGAGCCAAGGTCTTTCCTGCTTTATATGCTACCATGCTGGTGAGGAGGCTGGGGATGCATGGGAGGGTGGGAGGAGACACAGCCAGGACAGGTGACTTCAACACACCAAAGGGATATTCCAGACCACATGGCATCATGCTCTGTATGTGAAGTGGGGGGAAGAAGGAGGAAGGAGGAACATTTGGAGTGATGGGTTTGTCTTCCCAAGTCACCATTACACATGCTGGTGCCCTGCTCTCCTGGGGATGGTTGATCACCTGCCTGCCCATGGGAAGCAGTGAATCAATTCCTTGTTTTGCTTTGTTTGTATGTGTGGCTTTTGCTTTCCCTATTACGCTATCTTTATCTCAATCAATGAGTTTTCCAGCTTTTCCCCTTCCAGTTCTGTCCCTGATCCTGCTGGTGAGGGAGTGAGCGAGTGGCTGAGTGGGGCTTGGTTGATGGCTGGTGTTAAAGCACTACCAAGACATATTTTTATATTTCCTCAGGATGTGAGAATTTATTGAGATGAATAGGCATATTAATTAAAAAACACCACCTTATGATTATAGGAGGAATACCAGGCACTAATGCTCTGTAGGTGACAGTCAATGTGTACAAGAATAAAAGAGAAACTTTACCAAGGAGAGGAGCTGGTGCTGACCTCCCTTCCCCAGAGGCTGCCCAGTAAAACCCTGTTCATGGATAGGAAAGCAAAAGTAAGGGAGCGAGACAGACTTCAGTGGAATTTCATACCCCTCTCATAAAATGCTTTTTGCCTCCCCAACTCCATGGAAACATAGCAGTCAGTAATACAAAAGGGGGAAAGAGTGGTAGCCCAAAGGAACAGAACTGTGGAGGCATCAAGTCTGTGTTATCAGACAGAAAGGTAATCAAGTGGGAGTTGTTGAGGTGAAAAAGTAAATGTCACCTTGGCAACTTGACATAAACTCATGAAAAATGTAATGGGCTCCCTATGAGGGAGAAAATGACAATCAGATTAATATTGAATCAAGATGCTTTTATTCAGTGTAGGTAAACAATTCTCCAAGTGATGTGAATGCATAAAATATTTCTTTATTCTCTTTCTTGAGTGGTCTACAGATTCTAGTTATCACTGACATATCAAAGTGTTAAACAGTTCAGAGAAAGAGGCATGGAAACTGATGCTGATTCAATTTTATTCTGATTTCCGGAAAGCAGTTCTGCTGTGGGGTTGTTATATATTTTATTACTTTTTAATTTGGTTTCCTAATCTGATTTTTACCCAATAGGAGAAGGATAAAAACAAAAGATTTATGGTTAATATTTGACAGAAAAGTTAGGAAATGTTTTTCCAATTTAAGATTTGCATTTTCTCTTGTTCTTTTAAGTTCTGACTGTAGGTTCTTTCTTGGCTCTTAATTACCTCACAGAGATTTGGGAGCTTGACGAGAAATTCATTTTTCCTTTTTGTGAGCACAATGTGAAACTCACACACCAGGTTTTGTTGCAGTCTGAAAAACAGCCCAGGATAACATATAATTTCAGAGCCTGAATAGTTGAGACTGAGGCAAAATTTCTTACCCTGTTGAGACGTGGAACACCAACTTCCTTGCAAAGCCTGGTTCCAGTCAATATCTTGGTGATAACCAGGAGAGGAACTCGTTTGTGTGAAAGCTCACACACAGGTTGTCATAAAAATTCATAATAAAGCTTTGTCATCAGCATGAGAAACATTGAAATGTAAATTACATAAATTTCCTAAACTTTAGGCATAGGTTTTTCTTTGTTTATATTTTTTTCTGACATTTGCCTGTATTTTGTCGTCACTCTCTAGCACTCATTATGCTTTCACCTCTGGGCATGTTGTGCATGCAGTGCTTTTTTAAATGTTTTATGCATTTGTTTTAATATTTTATTCTTTGAAATTCTTAGCAAATTGAAATCCCATTGTTCGACTATAACTATTCCTCTGCTACTCTATGGACAGTTTCTTCCTTATGTTAGCTGCAGGAGGTTTTAATTTAATTTGAGCAAGGAAAAATACTGGTGGAATAGAAATAACTGGCTAAAGAATACTTCCATGCAGCAAAGAAAACATTAATAATTAATATGAATTTAGGTCTACTACAAATATTTATATAGTCAGATTTTAGACCCACCAAAGGATCCATTTTGATTGTTTATTCTGATTCCCTGAGACAGGTCAGGAATTTAGTCTATCAGTTTCCAAATCTATCCCAAGAACTGCAAAATCAGGTTCAAACTAGGCTGTTAGTGAGCAATCTCCCACTGATATTAAACTAAAGCTGGAAAATTATGAGAACTGCAGCACAAGGCCTTGGGTTTAAAAAAACCCTTGCATCTACTATTTTTCACTTAAATATGTATTTGAAGATAAAACATGTTGTACACTCCAGTTCAGAAAGTATCTCTGTTCAGAATGGCATTTGAGTCTCTGTAAAGACTCATATAAACTGGTTTAACACTTAATCCTTATACTAAAAGTACCTACTTCATCTTGTTTATCAGACTTGACAAACCATAAATTTTCAATTCACTGGTAGCACTCTACACCCAAAGGAAAGCATCTGCATTTGTCTTTCCTTGGGAATAATATTTGAAGTTGGGATGTAGCATTTAGTCTAGGCAATAGCTTCGTCTTAGGCACAAATTGATTGTCATTGCCAGGGAAAAGCCACACTTTAAATGGGTAAATATATAAAAAAAGCAGTTGATTGAAATTCTGGTGAATTTCCTATGACAACTGTTTTGCAGTCTTTTAAACAAACCAAGTAGTTTTGTTTTTTTCTCTTAAACTAGGAGGCAGCCCTGGGACTGAAGGCTGCAGTTGTGCACAGCAGCTCCAGCACCAACCCTGCAGGTTCCTACCAGTGTATTTATAGCCAAACTTGCTGTTGGGGTTACTTCCAAGCACCAAAGCACACCCCCTCTCTACAGACACATTTGTTTTCTGTCCCCAAAACATACCAGGGAATAATTTATTGCTCACATCCCCAGCTCTGTGTTTGGTCTACAGTTCCAGGACCCTGGCTGGGTTCAGGGGCAGCTCCCTGACCTAGGAAGGGACCATCAGTTTCCACATCTCCACTCAAGGCTGGGGCAGAATCCCTTTTGGCTCCCATTGTACATTGTGTCTGAGGACCAAGGAGCAAAACAGGAGAGACAAAAACACTGTCTTGGACTCAGAGGAGAATTTGATTTCTTTCACATTGCACAAGTTGGATTCAACAAAGAAGCTATGTCAACACTGGAATAAAGTGGTACTGGTAATTGTATATTAGGGTGCTAGAAATCAGAAAAATTGCAGCTTTTGTAGCATCTGACAGTCCAACTCTCTTGACACTCAACCAAATTGTTTGAAGTCAGTAACTACAGTTGTATCAGCAGCAGGGGGCCTGACTTACCTGCTTGGTTCTTCATAAATCTGACTACTGACTTCCCTTATTTATTTGAAAGCAAATACTGAAGGTCAGACTTCATATGAGTACACATTAATGCAAATTTTTCATTATCCTACATACTAATGGCAAGAATCTCACCCAGACAATAAATTAATGAAGAATTTAACCTGGAGAAGCTGGAAAATACATACATCATGCATACTTAGCATTTTGTTTAACTTTTCATCTGTTCATGTCATCAGAACAAGTTGGTAAAATATTTTGGAGGTTTTAATATACCTAGCATATTATGAAGTGCTATTCTAAAGACAAAAGTGTCTACCAGTATCTTAAAAAACCACTATGTTGACATGCATTCCTGTAGATTTTTTTCCCCACACTTTAATGTTAATTCTTACAAATGTTGATATCAAATGTCTACAACCCAAATCTTAATAACAGGAGAGATTCAACTGTTCTCATGAGAAATTTCAAATAATACTAGGGCCAGAAATTGTATTTAAAAAAAAAAAAAAAAAAGCCAATAAACCAAGAGTAGTGTAAGCCTCCCCTTACAGTTTGCAGAAATATTTTTGGTACACTGGAGGCTTGTACTCCAAACTTGCTTTCCTAAATCGTTACAAATGATGTATAGATGGTTCCAACATAATTTTCCATTCATCCAGGCAGGTCAGGATGGCCGAGCGGTCTAAGGCGCTGCGTTCAGGTCGCAGTCTCCCCTGGAGGCGTGGGTTCGAATCCCACTTCTGACAACTCTTTTATGAGATCAAGCTGAGTGCTGCAGTTGACACACCTGAGGGACAGGATGCCATCCAGAGGGACCTGGACAAGAAGTGGCCCTTGGGAATCTCATGAGGTTTAATAAGGACAGGTGCTGGTGCTGCAGCTGGGTCAGGGCAACCCTTAGTATCGACACAGGCTGGAGATGAACAGATCCAGACCAGCCCTGCTGAGAAGGACTTGGTGACGCTAGTGGAGGAGACGCTGGACATGACCCAGCCATGTCAGTTTTTTGACCCAGAAAGCCAAACGTGTCCTGGGCTGCATCAAAAGCAGCGAGAAGATTCTGTCCCTGTGCTCTGGTGACACCCCACCTGGAGTGCTGCATCCAGCCCTGGGGTCCTCCCAAAGAAAGGACATGGACTTGCTAGAGTGATTCCAGAGGATGACCACCAGGTTGATCAGAGGGATGAAGCACATCTCCTCTGAGGAAAGGCTGAGGGAATCAGGATTATTCAGCCTGGAAAAGAGATGGCTTTGGGGGGACCTAATTGTGACCTGCCAGTACCTGAAGGGATCTTACAGGAAAGAAGGGGCAAAACAAGGATGTGTAGTGACAGGACAAGGGCTAAAGGGCTCAGACTGAAAGAGAGTAAGTGTAGGTTAGCTATTAGGAAATATATTCTTTACAGTGAGTGTGGTGAGGCACTGGAACAGGTTGAACAGGGAAGCTGGGGATGCCCTATACCTAGAGGTGTTCAAGGCCAGGTTGGATGGGCTCTGTGCAACCTGGCAAGTTGAAGGTATCCCTGGCCGTGGCAGGGGAGTTGGAACAAGATGATTTTTAAGGTCCTTTTCTAACCCAAACCAGTCTATACTTCTATGATCCTTTGTCTCTGAGAATAAGGATATATAAGTAGAAAAATATAACAATATAGGAAATCTTGGTACATGACTCATGATCACCCATTGCCTCTGCTGGTCCCAGTGACATGTGTGTGATTTACACTTAAGACACAAAAGAAGTGCAGATATATTCTGCCAAACTCTGGAGAAAATATTTTTCTTAAGTTTGGGGGAGTGGGGTGGTTTATGTGGCTTTTTTTCAGTTGGTTGGTTGGTGGGGTTTTTTTTGTTTGCTTGGGTTTTTATAAGTAAAATTTGTATTGAACAAAAATTCAAGAGGCCTTGTATCCTCTGTAATTTGGACTTCAAAGTTTCACTGCTTTAGGGAGATTTGAAATCAGGAAGTACAAAGCCAAGTTTAATCATATGTTTTTTGGTACTTTCAGTTGATCTGTGTTGTCACTTGGGATGTGTACATTGATTGCCCTCAAAGTTCTGTTTTCTTGAGCATCCCTATATGAAATTCAAAGTAATCAATGTTCATATTAAATTATTTCAACAGAACTGAAGAGGCTGGAAGTTGTTATATGAAGTATCAGGTGTTATTCTTTTTCTTGTCACATGTTATTTCTTTTAACATCATTTTTCTGCATTATTATTTCTCTTACTGCAGAGAAACATGCTCTCCTGGGAGTTTTCTTTCAGCCTCCTTCTCAAAGAGGAATCATTCCATTTCCCTGACTCTTCCCACCAGTCTTGGGAATACCTTGAAGTACTCAAATACCTTGAAGTATTTGTATTTTTCCTTGTGTTCATTCTCCTATTTTGCCACATGTTTTCTATAGCTATATGGACTTCAGCCCAAGCTTTCAATAGGGTTGTCTTGCTCTAGCTGAAATATCTGTCAAGGATTAACGTGGAGGAAGATATCCAAATTAAATTGAGGGGGTTCAGAAACAGTTACTTCAGATCAGATCAGTGACAGTAACTAATTCCTACTTAGTGCAGAAGGTGATCGAAGGAGGATTAGACTAAACCATACCTTGGTGTTTTTCTGAGTGTAAGAAGCATAGGCAAACATGGCTTCTGCAGCCTGACTGCAGAATAAAAGCATTGTGGGCTGCTAAACAGGGATTGTGTGCTCAAACTTTTAAAGATCTCCCTTGTTTACCTTGAAACTCTTGAGTAATGGCTTAATTACAGAAAAACCTACTAAAGAGAAACCTGATAATAGAGACTTGATTATCTTGTAGAACAAGAATTGTTGGAGGGAAGGTTTCTCACTGTGTTTTTATCATGTTATTAGGAATATGGTAGAACTGTCAATAGTGGTCCAGATTAAGTAGAAGTATTTGCTGAACATTTCTAGTTGTTATTTGATGCAGTATAGATAATTGATTCCTCACCTCTGATGATAATAATCAAACATTATCATAAGCTGAAACAATAAATGCTAGACAATTTTAAATAGTAGCTGCAAAGAATTTGCATTTAGGAGCTTTAAAAATGCTTAAGAACTATCTAAGCAATTTATGTTGACTTCAAATGTTCTTTAGAAATTTGTATTACCTTGTTTTGAAATTTAAAACAAGTAAAGCGAACAACAGTCTGTTCCAGGCTTGTCAATCTGACACTGATCTGAATCACATAAAGAGCATGTTAGTCTGATAACAAAAAACTGGAAGAGTAGAACAAATAACAAAAACATCCAGAAAGTAGGTATTTCATAAGTTCAGTGGAGACAAATAAAACTGATGGAATATGCCTACAACTTTGTAAGGCATTTTAATAGGTACAAAATGATGTCTTGATAAGTAGAACAAGATTGGAGGCATAAGTCAGGAGGAAATAACAAAACCACACTTGCACAACAGAGAATATGAGCTGCAGATGCATCCTGAAATGAAACTACAGGTGATCACTGATACTCAGCTGGAAAAAAAGATTAACGTAGTCTTCCAGTGTTTAAACAACAAAGTACATTTTTGGAGTTTCTGTATTTATTACTGTGATAACTTGTTACTAAAACACCATGAGCACAAGAAAGACATTGACAAGGCAGGAAAGCACTGGAGAAGAACACAGGAATAAATAAGGATAGAGAAAGCAAGTTTTAGGGAAATGTGTAAGTCTTTGATTCAGTTGACAAGCATGTCTTCAACTTGGTTTTCATATCAAAACCTGATGGCTCATTATACTTCATCTTAAGAGAAAAGACAGTAATGATCAATTGAGGTGAACTAGTTGGAAGTTTTGGTGAATTTTCTATCATCAGAGTATTTGCTCTTCAAGGCTGGAAGTTCTCAGCAATATTGTACAGTTTGATGGTTGGCTGACCATAAAAGCTGTGGTCCCCAGCCGTATTAAGCTAAGGAGAACAAGCACTTTGAGTGACTTCTGAGAGGAAGGAATATTCCTTTTCTTACAGCAAATACAACCTACTCCATGGGAACAGAGGTCACTGGTTTCCTGCAAAGACTCTGTCTCCATCACAACTGCTATGTCTCTATTTCTTTCACATTGACTCTATTTAAAAAGAATAAAAAGGCCTCATGGAGCCATGCTGGCAGAGATACCTCCTAATACTCCTATACACATCCCTGGATTTCCCTAGATAGCCATTACTGCAAATCTGCAAAGAATTGCTTAGTCTAAAACATACTGCACACAATGAATGAGTTCATTTCAGACCTCAGTGACATAGTGGCCATAATCACAATAAAAATACATAAAATTATATTAATAGAATAAATTTCAAGCTCTTTTACCATTCTAGCACATTTTAACTGATACTTTTCAAGGATACTGAAGGGGTGGGTTTATTTAGCAAAATCAGAGAACATACTTCATCATTTTCAGTTTCCTTTGTTAGTCTCAAATTGTGTTGTTCTTGATGCAGATAAGAGAAACGAGAGTAAATTTCTACATGCGTGTTACCAAACCGCATTTGAAAGCACAACCTCAAAACTCTTGGCGAGAGAAAAAAGCATTGCAATTTTTGACAGGAACATGTAAATTTGTTAACAGGAACATGTACCCCATCTTGTGCAAGGAAGTTAAAGAGGAGGGAAGGATAAAAGCTATTTTTTTTTTCAAACTGGAACCCTTACTCTGTTTTAGAGAGAGCTGGGGAAATTTCATCTAGGTAAAAGATAAGCAATGATGTTACTTTGAGTGCTCTGTGTTAGTAGTTTTTACAACCTAACCATGCCTTTGAATTATTGTGCAGCACTTTCTTATTCATCCTAGCTCCTTTCAAAGGATTAATGGTCATAACAACTTTTAGATTCAAAGTGCAAATATGCTAAAGAGTTGCAGTGACATCTTAACTGATAGTGCTAAGAGGGATGGATATATGTGAGTGTCTTAAACATGGCCCAGACTTGGACTAATCACATGAATATTGCAGGCACACATTATTCTGCTCAGGGAAACAGAAAATGTAATTGCTAATTGTTCATAGAAGGTTTATTTAACTGGAATTTACATTTTTTTAAGTGACATTCCCAGACAGAGAATGTCTAAGCTCTCATTAAAGCACATTTTATTAATAATTAATTACTACATATTAATTAATTTGTCAAAGACAATTTCTTTCCCTTCACTCCATCCTTTTTGTGTGATAGGTTGTCTACATAAATTTGTTTTTTGCCTACCATTCTGAAAAATGGCACTTCGGAGATAGGTAAAGAACAAATTATTTAAAAATCCAGAGTATATTCACTAATGACAAGCCAGCCTTGCTATTCAGCTATGCCAGACTGAATGGAGAAAATCTAGCATAAAGAAATCGATTACCCTGATTTTAGGCTCTGTGTTGTTTCAAATTAAAATACCTGAAGCAGGGCCATACTTCTCACTATGCACACACTCCTGATGTAGTAAGCACCTGTGCAGCAGACATAAATCAGGGAAAATGAGATCCCATACTGAAACATTTTACATCACAACATAATATGCAAAGCCAGGAAGAGGCAAGGAGAATTATTGCAGTAAGAAATACTTCAAATCAGTTTCACCGCAAAATCCAAACTTCTCTGACCACAGGAGATCTTCATGTTCTTAGCTCATTCCTGTGAATCAACATCTTTACTTTTTAAAATGGCAGAGAAGAATGCAGGATTCCTAACATCCAGTTTGAATAGCTTGTTTTTCAACTCAAGACAGATGGATTATTAACCCAGGTATTGTTTTTATAACTAAAAAGAAAACAAGTAGAATAGAAAATCTAGTACAATGAAGATCTGAGCCTTGAATAAACTAACTGTCAGAAACTGGCAGAGATATATTTGCTATTGCAAATATACAGGATTACAAGCAAACTCCCTTTTTGCCTGTACTTGCCAGGCAAAACTTCACAGAGTCCTAACAGGTGAGTGTTGAAGCCTTTGGCATGTGGGAGCAAAAGCACTGCTGGCATAGCAGTGACAGAGCTGCTCCTCACTTCTGAATGACATCATCCACAGGGGAACACAGTATTCTTTACTTCTCATGGCTGATTTTTTTGTTCCCCATATCTTTCCAAAGGAATCCTGAAAAGAACAATTCCTAGTTTTTTAAAGGATAAAGTTGGGCTGAGAACTGCAGGATTTGGTTAGGATAATCTAAGAGATTATCCTAATAATCTTTTATGATATCAGTTCTGTGGAAATTTCTTTTAAATTAGCATTTAATGTGATGCAAGATAGCCTTTTTCTCCTCTTTTCTCTTTTCCCACTTATTTTTTGGACAGTTAATAATCACTTAAGTGAGGGAATGCAAAATACCAATTCGTTGTTTTCAGTCTGCCAACATAATAAATGTTCAGAGTTTTATTTTTAATCTTTAACAATAGAAAACCAGATGGCATGAGTAATTCTGTAGTGTCCTGTGCACTGTCAGTATTCTCAAAATGCTATGGACACTGATGATATTAACACAAACTTACAGGGAGGGGAAGGGGAATATCATGACAGCTGGGCTGGTATTTTTGTTACAGTTTAGTGGATATTTGTGCATGCAAAGAAACGGATAGAAGGCGACTCATCCAATTGTGTTGGTTGGAAGAGATCCCTGAGGGCATCTCTTCCATCCTCTTGCTCAAAGCAGGAGCTGTTAAAGCTGGTTGGTCAGGGCCACATACAACCAAGTCTTGAATGGCTCCAAGGATGGACATCTCACAGAGTCTCTGCATGACTCTCCCTTTGTGCTTGGCCACCTTCATAGTGGAAATATTTCCTGGTGGTTAATATGATTTCCATTAATACAGGACCCTCATCTCCTTCCTAGTTTTGCCTCTCACAGATATTTTGGGTCACCTTTGGGGAGCCTGTGACCTAGAGCCTGATATTTCATCTAGTCCAGAAGGCAAGTGTGAGAGATAACTCAGCTAGGTAAAAAGCTGCTTGATTCAAATCTATCCTTCTTCCTGGGAAGTTTTGAGAAAGATTTCTGTAAGTCACCTCTCTTGATTTTTGGTGTTTTGTTGCAGGAGTTTCTTGTAGGGCTTTTTTCTGGTTTTCAACTCCTCATACTTTCTAGACCTCATTACTCCCAATACTTATCAATGGTTCAGTTTAAAGTTGGAAAAGATTCAAAAGCCTAAAGTTAATACTTTGCTCCTTTTGGACATGAGCAAAACAGTGACAATTCTTGACATGGCAGTTCAGCTACTGTGCTTAGATATAGCTCCTTATGGCATGGAACTAAGCTAATCCTTTGTGCTTTGTGCAGAAGACAACATTAGTTCACTAAAATGGAAGTTCACCTAGCAAGATTAAAAGTTTTTGCTGTTTTCCTCAGTGCACCTTGAATGCAAGAGGCCTGTGGGCTTAAAAATTCTGGGAGTGATTATTATAATAGCCAACATGAACTGGAATTACAGCCTGACCAAGGGATTTCTTTTTTTCTATGCACAATTCATTTCATAATTGTTTTCTGTACAAATGTGATGTGAACTTGCCTTAATCAACCACAGGCTGTATTTTTTGTTCCCTCTTTTGGAAAGAGCAAAACATGTTGTTCCAAAGTGACAAATTTAAGTATAAATTTATTTCAGTTCAAGAATAAAATTATTAACTTAATAGGTCTTATACTTTGGGTCTTGATTTTATTTTCTTGCCTGTCATTGAACAGCTTTCTTTTGTTTTTGATATAAGTGCTCTCTTAAGTAGCAGTAATCTTAAATGGTCAGGCTTGCTGGGGTTTTGTTCAAAACACTTAAGGGTAGAAGTAGATATGTATCATATTTCCTACTCTAGTGATTTCCATTTAAAAAGACACATTGCCTGCAATGTCACATAAATTTTCATTCAAAATCCACTTTAGTAAAGGTATATAGTTTGAATAGTTCTAACACATGAGTACAAACAATTCATCCTTGTACTCTTTTACATGGCATTTCTGCCTCTCATTTCCTGTGTTTTTATTCCATAATAGCTTTTGTTTCCCCTGTTGCTTCCCCCTAGCAATTTATTTCACTTATCCTTAAGTGCATCCATATATCTGATCACAAAACTCAAATAGCAGCTCTGACAATTAGAGGGAAACAACTTTGATGTGCCTGATTACAAACGAAACAAAACCAAATGTGGGTGCTTACAAGAAAGGATATCAAGCAGAAAGTCAAACAGCCAAGAAAACAATCTTTTGGGCATGAAATGACAAATTTAGAGGCATCAAGAAATCACATCCTATGAATGCAACACAAAATAAAATAAACAAATATAATCAAATGGAGCAAGATTTATAGGCAAAAGAAAATACTGAAAGTAATTAATTTTTAATTCAGGAAAGTTCTTCCTAAAGGATGTTTACATAGGGGGCTGATGTATAATATCCAATAGTAAAATTGTCAGTAGCAATGAACATCCGGCAATCTATGCTCAGTATATGTCAAAACAAATTAGTTGGAAAGTAGGATTTGTAAAGAAAAAATTAGATTGTTAATAAAGTTATGCAACAAATCAATGGATAATGATGAAAATATTTAATTTAATTTAATTTTTTTCTGCTTCTGTGTAATCCTTTGATAATGCTTCAAAATAAGTAAATTAGAAATACATTTATGGAATATTTTATAAAAGTAAAATAGTCTCACAATAATTTCTTATCACCAAAGTGCTATATGCAGGGCCTCATCCCAAAGCCATTTTAGACTATGTCGCTATGGATTTTAATGGTGATGAAATTCCTAAGTTCCCTTAAACAGACATTCCCAGTCTGGGCCACATATTACCAGTAGGGTAGGAAGCTTGTTTGGTTTCCTAATCCTAATCCTCCTACCTAACACAGTGTCCTAGGTTGCAATATAGATGTAGTTAAGTATTCTATTACCACCAGCTGTGGGCCGTTAGCTGCTATCACCTGCTAATGGCCCACTCCGGATGACAGGCAATGGGCCATCCGTTAGCTGTTACCAGCTGCTAATGACCCACTCCGCATGACAGGCAATGGGCCATCAGGGACCCACCGTGTGACTCATGGACTTATCTCATCCCATTGTGGGATGCTCTGCCGAGGAGGGAGGAGCCAGGTGTTCCCACCTGGATATAACCTGGCCTTGGAACTGCCTGAGTTAGCCCTGTCTACTGGGTTCCCAGAGGACCAGAGCTACCACTGGATCTTCAGCTGGAGACTAGACCTTCACAGGATCACCGCTTCAGCTGGACTACTTCAGTTGGACTGCTACTACCACCCTAACAGGGTGTTAGGTTGTATCTGACTTTGTCAGTGCTTTTCCTTGTATTATTTCACTTATTTTTAATTTCAATCTTGACTTGTGATCTCCCACTGGTTTGTTTTCAAACCAATACATATTTTGGCGCCCAACGTGCGGCTCGACCTGGGGAAACTCAGAAATCCTATCACCACGATGCTCAGCTTATCTATATGGGTACTTTATCTCACTCTCTATATCTTTCCTCAAATGGGAAACTATCTGCCCGTTGTATTGCTCGTTACGATCAGGGCATGGCATGAAAATTGCTCTATTGGTTTATTATGCCTATTGCATAGTAACCTGTGAGGCGATGAACACCATTCGGTATATTTACTCGACTTTGTCTGCCTGGCCTAACCTGAGCTGCTCCGTCTGGGACCTCCTCAGCAATCGCACCCACCCTCTGGGGCTAGGAGGAGAGAGCGGTTTCTTCCAGCATTTCAGGCCAGGCACAGCCATCTTTGACAACATTGAGTTCTCTCTGGATGCTAAGGATGGCATAATCTTCCTGTTAGTTCTGTTTTCTTTCTTCTCTGCGACCAGCACAGTGTACCTCATGCTGAGAAACAGAACAATACCTGGTGTTGTACAGCGTCTTCTCAAAGAGGAGGAGAAAAGAAACAAGTCAGCAGGCAAGAGGAAAAGAACCAAAGGAGCAGTCAATGTCTCAACACAGACCATTGCCGAATCAGAACAGCCAAAGCCAGTAGCGGTTGCCCCCGTCCAGCAAAAGAAATCCAAGAGCAAGTCAGTCCGCACAGCGACTGATGAGGATGCGGCAGGACCATCTCACCAAGCAGAAGAGACAGAGCCAGAGATCATCACTCGCTCTCTATCCCTGGGGGAGCTGCGTGACCTACAGAGGGAATTCACCCGGCAGACGAATGAGTCCATCTTGACCTGGCTGCTCCGTATCTGGGACGCCGCAGCTAATGACACTATTCTGGATGGAAGTGAGGCCAGACAACTGGGATCCCTGTCTCAGGATGTGGTCATTGACCAGGGGATTGGGAAAACCCAGGAAACTCTCAGCCTCTGGTGGCGATTGCTGCAGAGTGTACAGGACAGATACCTGTGCAAAGAAGACCTCCAGATGCACCAAAGGAAATGGAACATAATAGAACAAGGTATCCGATGCCTGAGGGAATTGGCCGTGCTAGAGATCATTTTCTCAGACAACGAGAGATTCCCCAAGAGCCCAGATAATGTCCGGTGCACTTCACAAATGTGGCTAAGATTCGCGTGGCTCGGACCAGAGATATACTCTCGTTACCTGGCAACATTGCAGTGGAGGGAAGGCGAAGACCAGGTGGGCGTGTTAGCAAACAAACTGAGAATTTATGAGGACACTGTCACCGCCCCACTACGCACCCAGGTCTCATCGGTAGAAACAAACCTGGCCGAGCAAGTCCGGAGATTGATTGAAGAGAGCCATCAGAAACTAAGGAAAGAGCTCACAGAAAGATTTTTCCATGCCACACCAAAACCAACCCGAGTCTCTGCCATCAGGAGCAGACATACTCCAGTCAGGGAAAGAAAACAAACTCCACGACGTGACCTCTGGTTTTTCCTTCAAGAGCAGGGGAAGACATGAGGAAGTGGGATAGGAAACCCACCTCCACCTTAGCAGCCCAGGTACGTGAATTGAAAACAGAAACATCCACCTCAAGAAGCTCATCTAGGTATAACACTGCCCCAGTCTCTTGTGGACAGAACCCCCGACAGAATGGAAATGATAATATGACTGATCCTCTTGAAGGAACCTCAGGAACACATTTACAGAAGAACATCGTGCACCAAAAACAGGATTAGAGGAGCCCTGCTTTCCAGTAGAGGAAAGGGATAATCGGATCTATTGGACTGTGTGGATCCGATGGCCTGGCACGTCTGACCCACAAAGATACACGGCTTTGGTTGACACCGGCGCTCAGTGCACCCTGATGCCATCCAGGTATGTGGGGACCGAATCCATTTCTATTTCTGGGGTGACAGGAGGATCCCAGCAGCTGACTGTACTGGAAGCTGAAGTGAGTTTAACTGGGAATGAGTGGCAGAAACACCCCATTGTGACTGGTCCAGACGCCCCATGCATCCTCGGCATAGATTATCTCAGGAGTGGATATTTCAAAGACCCGAAGGGACATCGCTGGGCTTTTGGGATAGCAGCCGTAGAGACAGAAGACATAAGACAACTGAATAGCCTGCCTGGTCTCTCAGATAACCCGTCTGCTGTAGGACTACTGAGAATTGAAGAACAGCGGGTACCAATTGCTACAGCAACAGTGCATCGCTGGCAATACCGCACTGACAGAGACTCTGTGGCCCCCATCCATAAGATGATTTGGGATCTGGAGAGCCAAGGGGTGGTCAGCAAGGCTCATTCACCCTTTAACAGCCCTATATGGCCGGTGCGTAAGTCCAGTGAAGAATGGAGACTGACGGTGGATTACCGTGGCCTGAATGAAGTCACACCACCACTGAGTGCTGCTGTACCGGACCTGTTGGAACTTCAGTATGAGCTGGAATCCAAGGCAGCAAAGTGGTATGCGACCATTGATATTGCCAATGCCTTTTTCTCCATTCCTCTGGCAGCAGAGTGCAGGCCTCAGTTTGCTTTCACCGGGAGAGGTGTGCAGTACACGTGGAACCGACTGCCCCAGGGGTGGAAGCACAGTCCCACCATCTGCCATGGACTGATCCAGGCTGCACTGGAAAAGGGTGAGGCTCCAGAACATCTGCAGTATATTGATGACATCATTGTGTGTGGGGACACAGCAACGGAAGTATTTGGGAAAGGAGAGAAAATCATCAGAATTCTCCTGGAAGCCGGTTTTGCCATCAAGAAGAGTAAAGTCAAGGGACCTGCCCGAGAGATCCAGTTCCTGGGAGTAAAGTGGCAAGATGGACGGCGTCAGATTCCTTCTGAGGTCATCAATAAGATCATTGCGATGTCTCCACCAACCAACAAGAAGGAGATGCAAGCTTTCCTAGGCGCCATAGGCTTTTGGAGAATGCACATCCCTGAGTACAGCCAGGTCGTGAGTCCTCTCTACCTCATAACCCGCAAGAAGAACGATTTCCACTGGGGCCCTGAACAGCAGCAAGCCTTCACCCAGATCAAACAAGAGATCGCTCATGCGGTAGCCCTTGGCCCAGTCAGGACAGGACCAGAGGTAAAGAATGTGCTTTACTCTGCAGCCGGGAGCCATGGTCTGTCCTGGAGCCTTTGGCAGAAAGTGCCTGGTGAGACCCGAGGTCGACCACTGGGATTCTGGAGTCGAAGTTACAGAGGGTCTGAAGTCAACTACACTCCCACCGAGAAAGAAATCTTGGCAGCTTACGAAGGAGTCCAAGCCGCCTCAGAGGTGATTGGCACAGAAACACAACTTCTCCTTGCACCCCGACTGCCAGTGCTGGGGTGGATATTCAAGGGAAGGGTTCCCTCTACTCACCATGCCACTGATGCCACGTGGAGCAAATGGATTGCCCTCATCACACAGCGCGCCCGTATTGGAAACCCGAATCGCCCTGGGATTCTGGAAATCATAACAAACTGGCCTGAAGGTGAGACTTTTAAATTATCTTCAGAAGAAGCAGAGGAGCAAGTAGCACGTGCCGAGGAAGCACACCCGTATAACGAGCTGCCGGAGAGTGAAAGACGCTATGCCCTCTTCACCGATGGGTCCTGCCGAATTGTAGGCGCAGATCGGAAATGGAAAGCTGCAGTATGGAGCCCCACACGACAAGCTGTACAGGCAACCGAGGGACAAGGTGGATCGAGTCAGGTCGCAGAGCTTAAAGCCATCCAACTGGCTTTGGATATTGCCGAACGAGAGAAATGGCCAAGGCTCTATCTCTACACTGACTCCTGGATGGTAGCCAACGTGCTATGGGGATGGTTAGATCGCTGGAGAAAGGCTAACTGGCAGCGCAGAGGAAAACCCATCTGGGCCGCTGAGATTTGGCAGGACATCGCCGCCCGGGCAGAAAAGCTGACCGTGAAAGTTCGACACGTGGATGCACATGTACCTAAGAGTCGGGCTAATGAAGAGCATCGTAACAACGAGCAGGTGGACCGAGCTGCCAAGGTGGAAGTGTCACAGGTGGATCTGGACTGGCAGCACAAAGGAGAATTATTTCTAGCTCGTTGGGCCCATGATGCCTCTGGTCATCAAGGGAGAGATGCGACATACAGGTGGGCTCGTGAACTTGACCATGGACAACATCTCACAGGTCATCCACAGCTGTGAGACTTGCGCTGCAATCAAACAGGCCAAGCGGGTGAAGCCTCTGTGGTATGGTGGACGATGGTCAAAGTACAGGTATGGGGAAGTATGGCAAGTTGACTACATCACACTTCCCCAAACCCGCCAAGGAAAGCGCTACATGTTGACCATGGTGGAAGCAACCACAGGATGGTTAGAGACCTACCCTGTGCCTCATGCTACTGCCCGGAACACCATCTTGGGTCTGGAAAAGCAAGTCCTGTGGAGACATGGTACCCCTGAGAGAATCGAGTCTGACAATGGAACCCATTTCAAGAATGGCCTCATAAGCACCTGGGCTAGAGAACACGGAATTGAATGGATATACCACATCCCCTATCACGCACCACCTGCCGGGAAAGTTGAACGGTGCAACGGACTACTTAAGACAACTTTGAAGGCACTTGGCGGGGGAACCTTCAAAAATTGGGAACTGAACTTAGCAAAGGCCACCTGGATGGTTAACACAAGGGGTTCTATCAATCGAGCCGGTCCTGCCGAGTCCGAACCTTTGCACACAGTGGATGGAGATAAAGTCCCTGTGGTACACGTAAGAGGTTTTTTAGGAAAGACTGTTTGGATTAGTCCCACCTCAGGCAAAGGCAAACCCATCCATGGAGTGGTTTTTGCCCAAGGACCTGGATATACTTGGTGGGTGATGAAGGCAGATGGGGAAACCTGTTGTGTACCACAAGGAGACCTTATCTTAAGTGAGAACTCTGTAGATGGTAATAGAATAAGGGGTGGATAATGTCCTAGGTTGCAATATAGATGTAGTTAAGTATTCTATTACCACCAGCTGTGGGCCGTTAGCTGCTATCACCTGCTAATGACCCACTCCGGATGACAGGCAATGGGCCATCAGGGACCCACCGTGTGACTCATGGACTTATCTCATCCCATTGTGGGATGCTCTGCCCAGGAGGGAGGAGCCAGGTATTCCCACCTGGATATAACCTGGCCTTGGAACTGCCTGAGTTAGCCCTGTCTACTGGGTTCCCAGAGGACCAGAGCTACCACTGGATCTTCAGCTGGAGACTAGACCTTCACAGGATCACCGCTTCAACTGGACTACTTCAGTTGGACTGCTACTACCACCCTAACAGGGTGTTAGGTTGTATCTGACTTTGTCAGTGCTTTTCCTTGTATTATTTCACTTATTTTTAATTTCAATCTTGACTTGTGATCTCCCACTGGTTTGTTTCCAAACCAATACACACAGGTAATATCACAGTAATAAAACACAAGACTTGCTAAGTGCCCTCCTTGAGTCTATGTTCCATTTTCACCAAAATTAATATAAGGTAAATTCCAGGACTGAAACCAAGGTTAAAAATTAAGATGTAAAATAATATATAAATGGTTAGGAAAGTTGGGGACTATTTAATTCAGAGAAGGACGGGCAAGAGAGCAAAAAAAGATCCTCCAGAGCCATGTTCAGGAAAGAAGCACCCTTCATGACCAGAGATTCTTCACATATTCCTAGCATAACACATCAAAACTCACTGGAAAAGCACATTCTATTTTGTGGATTGACACATCTTGACAGGAGTCAGAAATATCAATCCTTCTTCATTTGTAACAGTAAATAAATTGTCCACATGTTCATTTAGCTCCACACAGAATTCATCTGATCTGCAAAACTAAACAGTTCTGGATGCAGTTTTTGGCCAAGAGATTTCCCAGATGCCATAAGCAGAGGCCATGAATTGTGTCTGGATGTTTGGCAAATGCCAAGCCACGGAAATCAAATGGGTGGAAAGTCTTCTTTTGGCCCAGTCACAGCTCCTGATTTGACAGATGGAAATACTTTTAGAGAGGCCTTGTGACACATTCAGTTTTGACAACTGCCAGAGGCAGAACTGAGTGATCTGACCCAGGCTGTCAACTTCCAGCTTTTTACTGACAGCATTGGGTGAAAAATGGGACATATGAGCAAATTACAGACATGCTGGAAGGGGACACTCAAGGTAGACCAATTAGTGATATTATTTGAATTTCCAACTTTTCATGTGGTGCTAGGTATTCCATAATCATAATTTTAATAGAATATTTTAAAATATTTTTTTCTCACTGGGCATCTCAAACCTTCACTTCCCAAGCTGTCAATTTGTCATGTATTTTGTGATCACGGTGACAATTCACAGCTTTTGGGCAGAGACTAATTTGTTTCACAATTATATAAACTGGGAATCATTTCTTTGATGTCAACAAAATGACAGCAAGACAACACAAGTGACTGGAACTAGGTCCTCTGTCTGCAATGGCTTTGAGATTTGACGATGGCAACCAAATAAGACATACTCAGATTCCCAAAAGTATTGCTATGAACGACTGTCAAATTAGTTACAAGCAGTTTCCAGAAGCTGAGATTAATGAATTTTCTCCATCCATGTTTTATTGCATACAGGATAAATATTTGAATGATAGAAAAATACATTTTAAAATGTGATTCCTTTTCTGCAGTTAAAGAGCATTCACTTTACCCATCATAGTGGAGAACAAATTCAAATCACTTGAGGTTTACGTCCTCTGTTTTTATGGCTTTTATGGTGTTTTTTTCAAGTGTTTTATATACAATAATTGCTTTGCAGAGCTACCTAAACAAATGCTACAGAAGTGTCTGGAACTCTCTCTTTCATGCCCTCCTCCCCCAACCCCATCACCCCCTGCTGGCTGCTGCTCCCTCAGTTCCCCCAGATGAACAAATTTTGTGATACTGCTCAAAGGATTTGATTAAGGCTGCAAGACCTTCTTGGAAGAGCACACAGGGCTTCTTGGAAAGCAGCTCACTCCACTTGGGGGCTGATAAGGAGTGCTCACATACCTCCTCATGCTGGCTGAGATGAGAGTGGAAATTCTTGTCTATAAAGAGAAAATGGATAATCCTAAATTTCATGTACCATTTTCATCTCAGTGATTCATGTAAAAGCCTTATTCAATCATTCCTCCAAACCAAAAAAAACGAAATGGACATACTTCGTCCAAGTTAACAAGACGAATGTTAGAAATGCAGTTATCTGTATCATTTCTCCTATTTCTTCTTCACCAGACTGCACCATTTCATGTCTGTAATGAAATTTTACAGAACTAAACTAAGAGTGAACCCTTTTTGCAAGGCTAAAAGTCCCCTGAATGTGTACTAAGAGCAAAAGGGCAGCAACACATCACCTCACTGCCAGGCAGGTGGCTTTAAAGATCTGTTTCTTCATACTAGTCCACTAGGAACACATCCACAAACATTAGGAATATTCCACAAAAAATGATGCTTTGTTTTCAGGCTGTTCTTAAACTTCCAAATGTTTCAGGAAGGAACAGGAGTAACTAAACAGACACAAAGCTGGTCTGAGAAGACGGGAATCCAGCAGATTGTGCAGAGGTCTCAGCAGAGAAGCAATACAGGCAAGTGCTTGAGGCTCTTCTTGCATTTTTAAGGGCACATAATAAAATGTAATTATAATGGCCTGAAAGTAAGCAGCTGCAATATATTTCTGCAAGTTAGTAAGGGGAAGACATCCATTCTAATATTTTAAAGCTCTTATTAATTATTGCTGATCCCTTTTGGTGGTAAATGCGTATAACTTTTTCTACTCTCCCTGCTCTAGATTTCATGTGTGTTTGTATAGAATAGACTACAGATGGAGAGGGTGGAAGGCAGGGTGGAAAGCAGGGTGGAAAGCAGGTTGGAAAACACTGTGAATGCCAGGGATTTCTGACAGTGTGCATGGCGAAATACAACAGTAAGGATCATGCTGAGAATCAGGCTGTCGCTGCGAATCAGATCTCCAAGTGTACCCCATAACCAGTCAAGTCAAAAGAGGATGGACCAAAAACTAGGAAACCTAGTTCAGGTGTCTTAATCTAGGTTGAGAATTTGGGCAGAACTGTATAAAACTGACTTCGAGCTTATCCTAGAGCAGCAGGCAGCCAAATCCAACACTGTAAGGCTGTCAGCACTGCTCTGGGATGGATCCATGACCCACACACTTTCTACCATTGTATTCCATGAGGATTTTATTTGTCATAAGTTTCCACCAAAACCAGCCATCAAAGCCTGGCCTCCACCCATAACCAAACCTACTGCACAAGCCTTGGAAGCCCATCAATTCCCAGAAGTTCCAGACTCCCTGCAAGCATGCCATGGGTCTGGTCCAGGGAAGCACCACTGAGCATCACATGTGTGGAACAGCTAAGCTGCACATTCCTGGGAAATGGAACCCCACAGTACCTGGGCAAAGGCAATTCATGGCTGATCCCCTGGGGCAGAGGTGGACATGCCTGGAGTTCTGTGTTTAAGTAAAGCCTAGCTGACAGAAAACAACCATTATAAATTAGCCATGTTAATGCTAATGTTGTGGAATAGAATACACATTAAATCATGCATGCAAGAGATACAAAGAAATCTTACAGCAAAAAATTCTCACTGAAACAACAATCAGATTTCTTATATGAGGTCTTCACAACTCTTACACAAACAGCAGCTCCTTTGTTCCCCTTGTTTTACTCACTGCTGGAATGTACCAGAGTGTTTTTAAATCACTTTCTGTTGTCAATACATGATAATCTCACACCATCAAGCATAGCTACCTTTCATTATGTAGCAGTGGTGGTGAATTTAACATGTTGACCTTCTAAGAAAAAACAGATCAGAGTTTAAGGTCAGTGATGAAATTGACAGTAATCAATAGGAGATTTAAAAGCAAATTAATTGGAGAAATAGGTGTAATTACTGACAAATGCATAGATCACTTAAATTGTTTCAGTCAATCACTTTATTGGTTTTAAAAGACAGAGGAAAAGAAGTCGAAGGCAAAATGAGGTTGCAGCAAGCCAAATGCAGCTGGACTTATAAACAAAGCTGCCAAAAGCACTGGAGGCCCCTGCTTTAATTGCATGAATATCCAAACAGTCATGTTTGGCATAAAGCATTCAAGGAGTATCCTCAAAAGTCCACTTTTGGAGAACAGGCAGAAATTATAACTCTGGGCTTTATTCACAACAGATTAGTCATAGGGGTGTTGCATAATTTTGCTTCAGACAAAGACAGAGCAAGTGGGGAGAGAAGCTCATGCATTGGCTTTTGGATGAAGTTTGCATGCATGAAGGGGTAATTTGCTAAGTTATAGAGGAGTCAAGAATGCAAAACCCTAACTAAAGGGATTGGAACACCATCAGCAATTCCCTTCTCTAGTCTGAGAGGCTACTGAGCCATATTTGACACATAAAACAACACCTTTGACAGGGTCAAGCAAATTTTGCCCACACAAGCTCAAACTAGAGAGAAAAGGTAAATTTTACCCACTGAAAATCATAACAAAGTAGTTAGTTTGGCCCCATTAAGGAGACAAAATTGCAGTGAAAGTTTTCATTTGAAGAATATAAGGATGCAGCAAGTTTTAAAGGTATGCAATTCTAGCTGTCTACATCTTGATACTACAGAATAAACCCATTAAACAAATTTGATTTGGTCAAACTGACTTTTTGACCACAAAAAATCTGCTTCTTTTTTTGGAGGATATATGTGAAGCTGAGGAAAAAGCCACAATCTGGAATAAAGGAGAAAAAAGCAAGGGAAGGATGAGGGCTGTTACATTTGTGGAGCTCTGGAATGAAACTTGGTAAAGAATTTTCTGAGGAGTTGGTCAGACCAAAATTCTCCTGTGATATCTTGTGTATATGCAAAGTATCATTGAATGATTTGGGTTAGAAGGATCCTTAAGGATGATCTAGCTCCAAACTCCACACCATGGGCAGGGACACCTTCCACTAGACCAGGTGGCTCAAAGCCCCATCCAACCTTTCCTTTAACATTTCCAGGGATGGGGAACCCACAGCTTCTCTGGGCAACCTATTTCCATGCCTCACCATCTTCACAGTAAAGAATTTCTTCCTAATATCCAATCTAATCCTATACTCTTGTCAGTTTAACTCCTTGTCCTATCCCTACATGTCCTCATGAAGTGTCCCTCTCCAGCTCTCTTGCAGACCCCTACAGGTACTGAAAGGCTGTTCTGAGATCTGTCCTAGAGCCTTCCCCTCTCCAGGCTGAGCAACCCCAACTCTCTCAGGCTGTCATCACAGGACAGCAGAGAAAGTGACAGCAGGACTTAAAAAATCATAGCAGTTGGAAAGATAGGAAAGGTGGTAAAATCCACTTAATTAAGGCTAGAGCTAACAGTAGCTGGGGAAGCAGATATTTTTTATTTGTGATAGAATAATGTATTTCCACACGATTCAGAGCTCTCAAGATGCACTGGAATCTCTAACAGGGCTGTAATACTTTCAGGCATCCTCTTCTCCATTTTGTTGAATTCACTTGGTTGAAACTGTGGTCTTGGAACTCTTCAGGCCAGGGACAGCATTTGCCAATGAATTTAGCAAAATACAATCCAGACTGTGGCTTTTGGAGGACTGCTCACACTAAAATAGTGATGCAAGAAAAGTAAAAAATCCACTCTCAGTCCTGCCTTGCTTCTACAAGTTTTTAAAATTCCGTTTCTATTCTTTTCAGGCATTATTGACAAAAATTGCTAATGCAATGGTAAGCTGTGGAAAAATGAATTATGCCTTCTTGCTTCATGCAAGCTTTGGCCATTTTTATCTTGTATTACCAATTCCAATTTATTTCATTACTTCATTCATCTGAGACTCCATAAGAAAATTCAGGCTGGATAATTTTGACCCTAATTATCACAGACTGGTAAAATTTGGAAATGAAATCACAAAAGCAATTGTCAAGTTCTAAATTCCTGTAAATTACTTTCCTTCACCCTCAAATGCACTACTCCCCTCCTCAGCTTGTTCTGATAACACTTAATGTTGAGATCTCTCCTGGTGTAATCATAACAACATTTCCTGAAAGCTGGTTTAGTGAGCACTTATGTTAGATGCAATCTTTCTCTGAAACAAGATGCACCAGCAAAATGTTTTACCAGCCAAAAAGATTATGAATGCATAATTCAGTACATGTACTTTGGTGGGGTGATAAAAAGAGAAAAAGTTCATCTCCAGTAAAGACTAAAAACTATGGGTTTTTTTGAAAATCCTGTTTCATTTTCTGCAATGCAACGATGCATTGAATAAAAAGTGAAGCACCATTTGTTGTACTAACAAAACACCATCTAACTTTTTTATGGTAGCTACTGCTGACCAAAGGCATCAGAGTATTAGAAGTTCATGAAGTAGAGAAGTTTCGTGAAAAATGTCAGAAATGTCTCCTAGATCATACATTTAAAGGTAATTAGCCTTTCTTATCACATTCATAGATATAATATTCCAAAGAGATAACATTAACAGCATCTGTGAGGAAAGAAAATGCTAGATATAGTGCAGTAATTGGGATTTTTCATAACTGTACATCTAACTAATAGTTCATTCTCTACCTGTGCAGTTCTGAATACCAACTAGGAAAAATAATCTTCTCTGCCACTTCTGGGTGGATGAAGAAAGTTGTCATATTAGTTGCAGAGTTACAACACTCATGTTGCATAGGAGCCATCAAGGTAAACTAATTCTCCTTAGCTCACATTTAGTGATGATCAATAGCCTCTCATTTTACACTTCGAATGTTAAGATACTTGAACCATCCCTTTTGGAATCTGTAATAACAAGCCAGGGAAATGACTGTATTTCAAACACTTTAACTGGGTTTTTAAGCATCCACACTCAAATAAGCAGTGCTGTCGAGACTTACCTTCCACCTGTAATTCATGCTTAAGTCCCAGTCTCAGCTGTGCAATTGAGCAATTTCATCATGTGGGCAAGTAGATTGGTTTTTTCGAAGAATCCTTTTAAGACACATAAAATAGTAACTAAATAGAGGGTTTGCAGAAGTGAAAATCGTTTTTATTTTTCATTACATCCACACTGTAAATCTTTGGAGACTTTCCACTTGCACAGGAAGTAGTATTTACATGTCAGAAGCAATGCATTTAGAAAGACATCAAACTTAACCCTGATTGGTGCTAATCTGAATCATATAAAAAGGGTATATGACTTTCTCAGATCTAAATATGAGGTAAATTGAGGTATATTGCTTTTTGTTTTTATTCCTGTAAATTTTGTCAATAAAATAGCTTCCCATATGAAATGAAAGTTGTTAGTGACAGTGAGAGCAAAACAAGGGGATTTTATGCCATGAAATAGATTGCTGGAGAAGAGAAAAGGTACTAAAAAAATCATGTATTGTACTTTGATCTCACATTTCCTCCCATAAATTAAAAATTGTTTTGAAATACTTTAAGGCTATGTATTAAACAATGAGTATACCTCTAGTGTTAAATAACTTAGCAGCATGAATAATATCAAGATCCCCCTCCCTGGTTATCTACACCTCATCCAGTTTTAGCTGCCTTTGAGACAATTCATCTCAGGAGTGTTCCATATTGAAAACTTGTTCTGCCCTGGAAGGGGTGGACTGAGAGAGAGTGAAGGGCACTTTCTGTATCTCACTGAGGCCCAACAACCAACAGCTTAATACGATAACTGCTTTAATGAGACAGGATGAGAAAAGGCATAGATTTCACACACCTTCAGCTGCAGAGCACCCTTAATTCATGTAAACTTGGATGGTGGATTTTCTCACAGCACACTGCCCAGAGTAAATCCTGCCCATGGAGAGTTCTCCTTTTTGCTCATTCCAGCTAATAAACACAGATAGGTTTCAGACTACATTAATAAATATGGGCTTCTCAACCCGTAAGTATGATGCCCACTGGAACAGACGTGGTCTGCTCAAGATTCTGCTAATTCCTGGAAAACAATGTCTTCTACAAAGCTTCCAATCACAAGTCCAGTCCATGCTGGGTTTCTTCAAGTTCTCACAGTCCTCTAACAGCCTAGCAGCTACCATTGCTCTCTTGTATCCTCTGAGGCCAGATCATGAAACACTGCCTTGACATAATGCTATGAAAGCACCCACTACTCCATCATGCTGCCACCCCATGTGCCTGAGAGCATTGCCCAAAGTGTTCTTGAACTCTGTCAGGCTTGGTGCTGTAACCACTTCCCTGGGGAGCCTGTGTGCTGCAGCACAGTATGCTCAAATTAATCGTGGAAGACATGATTAAATTCTTTGTGGTTTATATTGCATAAACTATTAACTGTTACAGAATTAGCAGTTAACAATGCCAAAAACAGTAAGAGAGACCCTGGGTCTCTGGACAGCTAAGACAGATGCATTAAGTCTAGAAAAAAGTGGGTTTTCAAACACAGTCCAGCTTCCATCTTTCCCTTGATTGCCTTCTAATATTTTTAAACCATTTTCCTCAGAGACCTAGCTCTTCTCAGTCATCAGATAGTCTGCCAAACTAGGTTTCAAATTCAGTGCCTGTAGTCATAAATATTATTTGCCACACCTTATCTGTACAACTAAACTTTTCTGCTGGAACTAGTTTGAAAACAGCCCAAAGTCAGTTCCACCTCTGACACCTGACTTCAGTCAGCTGAGTCATCTCTCCCTCTTCTCCAACGTGCATTGTGGATACCTGTATGACATTTTATTTTCCAGTCCTCCTGCAAATTAGCAAAGGATTGTCAGTGTTTGTCAAAGGAGCAAGGTGACACAAGTTCCTTCCTCACCAGACAAGGAATGTGTGTAACATCAACCCTAAGTGATGCCCAGCTTTGGTAAGAAGTGTCTCCTAAAAGTTAATGCATTTGTCATGTTTTTCTTTCTTGATATAATCCTTCAAGAGATATGAATGTTGGAGCTCTCTTTTGCATTGTAAACACTAAATTATAAGAAGATCTGGTTCTTTTCTTCAAAATACCTTTTATATATGTGCCTGTCAAACCTAGTAAAATATCTGACCCACATATGCTTTTCTATGGAAGAGATATCTATTAGATGGAATATATTTAAGAATTCTTCATTGTTTAAAGACCTCAGACCAAGTTAAGAATATATTGGAGCAATTAGAATGACACCAGCTTGTGAGAAGAGCATTTAAAGCTGAATAGCCTCAAAAAAAGTGCAAGGCGGAACCCATTTATTAAAGTGTCTTTCATAACTAGAACAAAGTAGGTCACTGCCCCCAATTAGACCAGCCAAAAGCCTGAAGGGAAAAGAGAAATATCTTTCCAACTTGCTGTGGATGCAGGAAGGGCTGGCTAAATTAGCAGACGTGCTCGTTGGGTGTGGAGCCGGAAGGCATCACAGCACTTCAAGAGCTCTTTGTTCAAATTCATCCTCAAGTTAGAAATAATTTCCCTGCTAAATTGTCCTTGCCAGATATTGCTTCTTTTTCCTAAACTGCACTTTTTTTTCTTTAAAATGGGTGAGATTGCACCAAATGGCAGGTATTTTCAAGACTACTGGGAAGAAAACCTTCGGAGAGGTTTTTCACCTTTCAGTCTCTGTCAAGCCATATCCTGTCAGTACTGTGACACACCTTATTGTAAAGGAAAAGAACAAAACATAAACCCAAACAGCTAGGCAGTTTTTACATCCTTGATTACAGATGAAGAGAAGTTATTTTTATCCAAACAGTCCATTTCACAATCTTTCACTCTCCATCTCCAGCCACCTACTGTCACCTGTAGTTCAGAGTTTTTGTGGCAGACCCTTGTTAAAGATCAGACAGCATATTCTCACCACAGTGCTGTGGAGAGAATGGTGAAAAATTCCACAATATATTACTGCATCCAGCCATCACAACAGTTAAGTTAGAATAGAATAAAATCTTAAGGAATTCTAAAGCATTGAAAACCAGCTTGATAAGTCATGTTCTCTAATATAAAGTAGGACTCCCTGTTGTGTTTTAACATTAGGTAGCATGATTCACTCCCTTAGAGGTATCTCTTATTTTTCAACCCATTTGGACAAAATTGAATTATTTGAATATTGTGCAAAGCATGTTAGCTTCTCTTACATTGTCCTGTACACGATGAGTTCTAAGAAATCTTTTTTTTCCAACCAGATATTTCCAGAATTCTCTAAGCTTAATGGCTCTTTCTTCTGCAACAGCCATCAGAGACCTTTCAAGAACTTTATTTTTGGCCACAGGCAGCCTTTTCTCTGGGTTTTTTTTCTTCCCTTCCTGTCACTTACTTTCCTTTTCTTTTATTTATGCTTTTCTGTTATACATTTGTCCTTCCATATGCTTGTTTTAGAATTTAAAGAAGCTTAATCTAATTAATGGTTACTCATTCTCATAGACTATGACTGGATTTCATTATCAACATCTATTAAGGCAATTGTAGCATGAGTTAATATATATCAAAGTGATGTTCTTTCCAAAGCCATGTTGAGTAAACAGCTTTACATAACAGGTCTTCCATCTATTTATTCAGCTAATGTCACTAAAAACAAAGCAAGAAATCAAGCAGCAAAAATAAATAAGAAGTAAGATGACATCTGCCTTGTCTGGCACCCCCTAACCACAGGCAATGACACATTTCAAGTTCATACCTGTGGAAAACTCCAAAACATCACAAATTGAAGAAGGCACAGATAGGAGGGAATGCAATTTCTGAAATCATTGTAGGAAACTCACATATTACATAAACAGCCATATATATTCTGAAACTATATGTTTAGATCCTGATTCTGAAGCTGATGGCTGTTCATGCGTTAGTTGTATTAAACAGTTTATATAATGAGAACTAAAAAAAAAATTGTTTTGAAACATTTTACCAGGATTTTCTACCCTTCAGCTTTCTACCAACTGTTGAGGTTGCAGTGTCACAACTCCTGGGAGGTGCTTGTGTGAGAGCACTGCAGCACTGTGGGCTCCTCTGTTTTTCACAGCAGCCAAGAGCAGTGGCAGGTCAAGAGTACTTTTCCTCAGGGATGATGAACTGCCCTGGAACTAGCACATAATTCAAGTTTAGTGAGCAGAGCTTACAAAAGAATCCATGCCAGTGATGAGTTTGCTGATATTGATCACCATAATGAACTGGATTTTCTAAGTCACACTCACTAAATCAGAGCTATACACTAGTGACTGAACAGCTGGTTCTGAAGAGGAGTAAGTAATGCAATAATTTCCACTCAATGTTTTTAAGACTCTCTGAAAAAAATTAATTTAAGACTAACTGAAAAAATTAATTCAAACAATTGTTAAATAACCCTGAATATTACCTGTGACATACTTCATTCTGAGAGCAGGTTTTTTAATAACAGATTTAAAAGCTCTTTTGCATTTGGATCTGAATATTTCAGTGACATCTTTGTGTTGTCATTCAAAATAGTATTTCTTTCTATGAAAATTAGCAAAAAAAAAAGAAAAAACAAAAAGTGTCAGTCCTCTAATGAAGCGGAAAGTAGAAAGATCATAGCTTCATAATTGATATTTGAGCACACGGGCATTTCTAGGAGAGATGCTTCTTGAAACAAATTGAGTTCAGTTCAGTTTTTAACATTAATAAGTAGAATTTGAAATTATAATAAAATAAACTATTTAGATAATATGTAGGAGTCCTTTTTACTTTCAGAAATGTGAGTTTGTGAATCCATTCCAGTTTTCCTCAAACATTTTTTCTGTATGAGCAAGTTTATGGTACTGGAAGTCTTCAATCAGTTTGAGATTAAGTTCTCACAATATGCCTTGGTACTTCGTCCTTTGTCCTTCACTGGTTTAAAACCTGATTTTAAAAATTTATGATGTAAACTCTGTAGTTACTGTAAGAAAACTCCACACCACTTTTCACAGCACAGGGACTCTACCAAAGAGTTTATGCTTACAGCATCACTATGTCAAATACAAGGTAAAGAATGAATGTTCAGTCTTTTGAAATGTGTCAAGGCAGCTTCCAAGTGGCTCAGTAAAGCACAGCCATGTGGCAGTGACTGCTCAAAAATTCAACCATCCTTTCTCTTCTTAGTAGTCATGCCCTGCTAATGAACTCTTAATAGCAAAGGACAATATCATTATTACATTATTTAAGTTCAAATATCTAGGCCCAGAATTTATTTCAGCTGCTGAGTCACAGCCTTTGTGCTATTTTCAAATCATGAGCAAGAACTAGTTCTTAAGTAACTTAATTTTATAGCACAGTGTTCTGCACCCTGGCCATTTGGTTGGTGGGTAAGAGGTTCCACTTCAGGAAATCTCTAAAGATCTACATCCAGGTGGAATCTAATGTTTAAATCCAGGGCTTCTCTGAATCAGTACTGCAGTAATTAGACAAAACTGGTTCCCCAGGTGAGAAAGGACCACAGAAATAGCTTCACCCATCAAATACTCAGAATATGTCAGGGACACTCCAATCCCCCCACAAGAACACCCAGCCAGCAGCAAGGCTGCCAAAAAGTGCACCAAGCCCACGAACAGATAAATGGAGAATTAACTGAAGAAAAACTCTGCTGTGTTTAGTCATTCACTGCAGGAAAGCAGTAAGAGCAGGAGCAGAGCTCCTATTTAAGATGGAAGCAGAGCCATTGTAACAGAAAAGCAGAAAGGTGGCAACATGAAAAGGCTCCTGCACTAAGAGCACTAGAACATGATTTTCTTTTCTGCCTTGTGGCTGGTTCCATCATACATGCATTGAACTCTCACATACTCCCACAGCTAAGCCTTTCAGAAGGATGCATAATTGATGTAAGTGGTAAAGACACTGGTTAAGCCAGTGGGACTGGAATACACAAACAAAAATATAAATATATAAATGTAAAGACAAAAAAGGATGGAACCTTGCTTTTTAAGACTTGCATTTTCCAGTACCTTTCTAAAATAGTGAGGATCCTTAAAAAAAAGACAGCCCCCTTATACAGCTAACTACAGGGACATCTTTATTACCCTCCTTTCTAGTTATGACTCCTTGTCTGTTCTCTCATCCATTTAATGGCATATACATGAGCCCATAAAGTCTGACAGTCTGTCACATACACATTAGTATGCATAGGCATTAGTACTAAATACTAAGAAAAAGATTCTTTGTTTCTGTGGGCTTCATTCTGTATTTGAAAAGGCTTCTCTTTACATGATGTGCAAAGTGTTTAAATTTGGCATGACTGAGCCTTTAGAATATATTCATCCCAATTAAAAAAAAATAAATAAAAATCAAGAACCACCACTGCTCAGATATTTTTCTGATTTGAGGTAAAACAATTTTCATTCTCCAAGGAATTAAACACTGTGGTCTGCCAACTGGCATCTGGGGTGAGGATTGAGGGGCTGATCTAACTTTGCCAACAGAAATATTAACAAGGATCTGGGCAATGGAAAAAATCCCCAGGCAGCTACATGAGCTGAGTGATCATTTCCTCTTGAACTTGCTCACAGTGACAATTTAAGCAGCTGAGTCTCACTGACTCCAAAGTTAATGAAAGTCTTCTGTAACTTTCTCATGCAAAATTCAGTTTCAGTGGTATTTGCAGCTGCCAGGATTGTTAGTCACTGCAGAAAAAGTACTAAGGAATCTGTGTGAAAGAGCTCAGCTATTCTATGCTAAGTCTTATAATTTGTGTTATTCTGATCACCTTTTCATCTCTTTGCCTCTTTTCCTATCCTTCTGTTTAGTTTTATAGCTTCTGAGGCTAAGTTTGCTTATAAATACATGTTCATGCTGTACTTTGTAGCAAGGAAACCACTCTTTCTTTCATGTCATCATTCTGCTGGTAGCCCAAATTGGTCTAAAATGTAAAAAGTCGAGCTATCTGGAGGAGCTTAATATCAAGTATTTCTAGTGAACAAAAGCTTCTTCAATTCAGTGTATGGGGAAAGGGAGAATATATGAGTAAGTTACTGACTCAACATGAGTATATCTCTGTGTATAGAGACTGGAAAAATAGGCTGAATTAACTAATTGTATTTCTCCTCAAACTATTGATTAAGGCCTAACAGAATTCTTTTAAGGTTTGTGTATGTTCCTGTTTCAAAAGCACTGTGATTTCCATTTTCCAATTGAACACACTCCATGAAGTAATAAAAGACCCAAAAGAGCAAAGCAGCTAAAGGTGTGTTCTTTAAGAAAAGGTTGATTTAGAATATGCTAAACAATATTCAGATCAAGTTAATTTGCATGTCAGCAATTTACAAACAGGGTGTACATCCTCACATTTCCTCACATCTGGTACGCAGTGAGATATGGAAATAAACACACAAATATTAATACTCTAGGGGTCCCACATTAATATAGAAATGGTAAAAGTAGGGGTTGAAAAGGCCATTCCTCTTCTTCTGATTTTTCTTAGTCAGTCCTTCCTCTTCATAACAATAATAACTAATCTTTTCCCTGTACTCTTTTCTGCTTATCACCTATTTAATTTCTTCTGTAAAATTATTTCAACTCAAAATTTAGTAATCACTCTTTCAGACATTCTTGTAAGCTCCTGTTTCATACAGAAGCAAACATATGGTCAAGTCTGCTTAGATAAGAAAACAATTGGGAGAAATTACAACTCTTTACAGGGGCAGCCCAAAACCTCCTATGCAGAAAAAACAAAGCAAAGCCCAGTGCTGGCTATTTAGTTATCACTGTCAAATATTCCAACCCCTTTCTAAGCCATGTTTTGCTTAGGCTTCACCTTTGTTCACCTTGTACCCACCAATCATTTCCTGTCAGCTCACCCTTGGCAGAGGTGTTTCCAATTGCCAGTGCCACTGATACAGTCACCACTGCTAAAGCAAGGATGAATACCAGGGTAAACAGAGTTGTCATGAAGATTGGTTATTATGTGCAGAATGGAAAACATTGAAGTAATCTGCAACAAATACCTCCTTTCTTCAGGAGAGAAAGCACAGCAGAATTTGTATGTAAATATTGGTTTGGAGAATTAAGCTTGTGTGTAAAATCATAAAATTTTACACAGTTTAAACAATCCATCAGTTGCAAACAAACCTCTGGATATTTCAAAAGAAATGCTTTTGTCATTAGGACACTTGGGATTATTCATAGCTGTTAAAAGGATCTTCCATTTGTTATTTCACAATAATTTGAGCTACATAATACTATTCGTTAAGACATTTCTCTGCACAGAACTATTAAAATGTGTAGTCAGCTTTTCAAAGTGAATGGTTTAACCCATTTATTCAAAGTGTTTCAGCATTATTATCCTACTGGTCTTAAAAGAGCCTCTTTAACCTGAAAATACTTCTGACTTCTTTAGAATTAACAAGCTGTTCACGTTTTTTTTAGTGCTTTGGGTATAACTACATGAAAATACACAGGGAGGGTATTATGCAGTCATCAAACAGCATTAAATCCCTCTAGGAACATTCTTATTGTGAATTTAAGTTGCTTTGTTCCAGCTAACTTATTTTATTTCCAAAATCAACAGAAATAAGAGAAATTAAAGCAATTGAAAATAATCCAAAATTAACACCACTTAACTGCCATAAGTACAGAGAGATGTACAATTATGTGATTCAGGTTACTGTCAGAAATGTTAATTTGAATATATTTCTCTAAGCATCTGACTGAAGACAAGCCCAGAGCCCAGAGAGTAATGGAATTACTCAGGTTATTTATTCATCATTGCACTAACCAGAATTTCTATTAATTATTTAATTAATTAAATTACTTTTTGTTAATTAAGTAATTAATTAGCTTTGGTAAAAGACTTGCTTTTCTAATGAGCTCCTCTATAAGTAAACCAGAAAAAGAATTATCAGGAATATATTTTTATTTCATGCTTCACAACAAAGCCTTCTCCTCGGCCTCTGCTCATACCTGTTTAGTTAGAAAAGACTGTGGGAAGCAACAATATGCAGGCATCTTAGATAAACTGGGCATATTCAGATCAATGGGACTGCATAAAATTTTACTAGAGGGCTGAACAAAAATAACCACTGTAATTAAAGTGCTGCTATTTGTAATTTTTCTTTTTTTTAAGTGACAGATAGGTCATTGAGAGCTGGCAGAAGGCCAACTAAACATGCAGCTTTGAAAAACATGGAAAAAGAACCTGGGGAACTGTTGACTGCTCAGCCTCCCCTCAGTCACTAGGAAGACACCGGAGCACAACCCATTCAATCAATTTCTAAGTCAACAAAGGACAAAAAGGCAATTTCTAACAGTGAACAGAAAGCTCTTTACCAAGGGCACTTTGCACTGCCCAAGGTGACTGAACAGCCACAGAACAGCCAGGGCTGGAGGGCACCTCTGGAGCCCATCAGGCCCAACACCCTGCTATGAAGAGAGTTGCCTAGGATCACATGCAGACAGGTTTCCAGGCTCTCCTGGGATGGTCACAGCCTCTCTGACAACCTCTTCCAGTGCCTGATCATTCTTTAAGTAAAAGTCTTTACCCATGTTTTAATAGAATTAGCTGTATTTCAAACTGTGCCCATTACCTCTTGTCCTGCTGCTGAATAGCACTGAGAGGAGCTTAGCTTTGGGTTCTTTACTCCATTCCACACTTATACATAGTGACGAGGTCCCCTCTGACCCTTCCCTTCTGCAGGCTAAGGAGTCACAGCTCTTCAGCCTTCTGTGGTCTTGTTTGTCACCTTCCAGTGGATTTTCTCCACTATGTCCATGTCTCTCCTGTATTTGGAATGCAACACCCCAGAAGTGTCACCCTTTGGAGCATTTCTACAACTTAGAGACCCCTGTGAATGGTAGCCTGACCCCCTGGTACATCAGTCACTCCTCCCATGATGACAGCACCCATCAGTTTAAATTGATGGGCACAAATGGATAATGTTTAATCTACTTTAACTGGGTTTTTATTAGTTTACACAAAAGGAATTTTTTCTGCTTTTTTTTTTTTTTGTTTAATAATCAGTAACATAGGCAACATGCATACCTTTAAGTAGAACCTTTTGGTATACAAAGACTACAAAACGTCTTTTTTCATATTCAGAAGCCAAGTCTCTATGAAAAAATGATGTGTTCATTCTTTCTTGACCAAACCTCTCTCCCTATTTAGTGTCCATATTGCAAAGTATACAGAGGAAGATTACTGACTCTATCCTGCATGCAAGAAATAAAATCAGTATCAGCATCATTTGTGGGGGGAAAAAAAGAAAAAGGCATGTATGAGGTCAGAAAGTGATGCATATCTTGTTTACTATCTACAAATCTTACAATACTAATCTAAAAATAATGATTCATAGCAGAAGTTCAGTTAGAATTTAGATATGCAACAGATCATATAAAACAAACTCTGCATTTTTTGCTAGAAGGAATGTTTTGAATTTTGGTGTAGAATTAGATCTGTCTTAATAGAAATTAGAAAACAAAAAAAGGAAAAAATGGGGATTTTTATAATAGCTAAAACATCCCTTTAATTTTATTTTTAATGCATAATATATTTCATGTGCTACCACTAGAAATCTCAAAGTTTCCAACTTGATTCATGGTGTTAGTATTCACCTGACTTTTTCTATAAAAGCTTAGGGAATTTGAAGGCAGCAAGTGTACTCAAAAATAAAAACTCAAATTTCTTTCCATCCTCCACATAGAATTAAGACTTTTTACAAGGCTCTTTAGAGTACATAAGAAAAACAGATTTAAATGAGACTCACAGCATTCTGTTGGGTAGAACTAAAATGGACAGTGGGACTGTCCATAACTCATTAGCTGGGTTAGAGATTAGCCCAGATGCTATCAAGGAACAAGGGATTCAAACCTAAATGTTCAGACTGAGCATTTTCTTCTCTGGGAGCAAAGCATTAGAAACAAAGAACATGTTTTAGGCAAGTATTGTCTCTCACACATTCTATTTTATTAGTTTCCTATACTTTGGTTTCATTTATACCTATTCCTTCATTTTTCTGGAGTTAAGAAGGTTGGTGGGGTCTTTTTTCCTGGACCTGAGCAAATAATGCCTATCCTGATCCTTCAACTTTTTCTTACATCAATAACTTGCTAACTTAGTGCTCTTTCTCTTTCTTTGGCTCTAATTCTACTTTGAAAATTAAAGCAGAGGTGATGTGAGGGGATGGAAGAACAACAAGGGAAAAGCTTAGTATATTAGCAGCAATTAACTCCAGTACAACTCAAAATGGCAGTTTATTGACAGATGGACAAATGTAATTGCAGGTCCCAAGGGCTGCAATTCAAATTAGATTTAACATTATAGCGGATGACAAGGAATTAATCTTATCAGCACACGTGCCTGTGCTGTGTTTGCTGTTACATATGCCTCCTTTCATCTGGCTGGCTCTTAAGTATATGAAGCTGCAAAAACATTTGCAGTGCAGCTGGGTGACAGAACAAAGCAAAGTAGGACAGAAAGGAGCAAAATGGACTTTTATCTTGCACGTGGAGAGATCATTCCAGGAGCTGGGACAGAGACAAAAAATCCTCTGTGGGTGAGGCAGGTGAAAGGTGTCCTTAGAATGGAGCCAGTTCTGTGCAAAAAGCTGGAAACACACTGTGTTTGGCAGTATTCTTTGGTGGCTCCTGGAAAATAGACACAAGCCTGAACGTAACAGTTCAGTGATGAAACAGAAGGCAATATCTGGAGACATGTGCAGGGGAGGAGACATTAGAGATATGCCAGTTGTTCAGAAGGAAAATGGGGAAAGGAGAGCAGTGGGGAGAAGACACTAAGCTCCTGAGCCTTCCTGGGGAGAAGGTCCAACACAGACATATTTCCTGCACTGTCACTTCTCTGTGGGCTTAGGAATCACTACTGGTTTATTATTTTAAACTGTAACCTTTAACACTGACAGATTGGGTATGTGGGTGGGGAAAGACAGGGGTAAGGAGGTCAGACACATACATTGTGTAGACAGCTGATGAAAGACCTCACATTAGTAGATCAAGTCATTAAAATACTGGGGAGAGAAGATGGAAAAGTGGTTCAAGAGTAACAACATAAGGTTTGGAAAAAGTTGTAGCAATCCCATCAGATGTAAATGCATTGCATTAATGGACTGAAAAATAAGTTCTCTATAAAATATCTTCTCTAAAAATATATAAAAGATATGCATATTAAATACCCTGCAATTGCCATGCACTTTGAGAAACTGCTATTCTGTTAAAATCAGAAAATACCATTAAACCAATTCAAAAGTTTTCAAAAGACTTTCTAACATGTATACACACATTCGTGCATCATCAAATCAGTCCGTGTAAACAGAATTTTAAAATTTAGCCCAGCTGGTGCCTTTATCTCTGAGGAGGGTTTTTGTGGAGCTTGGTTGGGGGCTTTATTTTTTGTGGCATCTGTCACTGCTTTTACAACATTTTCTTAAACTGGGCTAATAATTGGAGAGAAATTACTCTAGAATTCCAGGACTAAGATATGTAAAGGAACTGTAATTGTAGAAAGTGTTGAGTGGTTGTCTCTGAAACCCAGCTCAGCTAAGGTATACCAAGCAAGGATCTGTGGAAGTTATCTCCTTTCTGAAGCTCTTGTCAAAGGTGTTTTATGTTTCTAAGTAAGGTCTTGTGACTGGTCTGCAAACACAGGGAGAAAAACAGAGACCTAGGTATCAGTGTTGGCAAGTCATGGATGTTTTTCCTGTCTACAGCACGGCCATAACTGAATATCAATCCACCACTAGCTGCATGCATTATTTTCAAGTGGCTTTCCATGCTCTAAGCCACAGATTTTGGTCCCTCAGGCTTATTTACTATTTCTTTCACACTTCATTTTACGTGACACTGTTATAGAGGAACAAGTCCCAGCCCTTAAATAGTTTCTATGCCTTTATCTGGTTATAGCATGAAAAACTGAGAAGGAAATGAGATTTGGTGAAGAATTTTGACTGCAGAAGGCTTGTAAATATTTCAGTTTTATGCAGTTGACACAGCTATACCTTGCAGCATTACATACTCTGTTGAATGCCCTGAAGATTTTGAAAGGGATGAAGTGAATTTAGATGTCAAAAAGCCTTGAACAATAGACCTTAAAGCTTCTTTAGCACAAATAGCACTGCATTCTGCTTGTACTCACTTGATACACAAGAAGCAGTGTTTTTCTAAAATGAGGTAGTCTGGGAAACAGATATAATATTAACTAAATCCTTCCACCTTACCAAATATGAGTTGTTTGGTTTTTTTCCCAAACCTTTCTCTCTTGCAAATCTCCCATATGTTGCTTTTTAAGAAAAAGTGAAAATAACATTCAAAGCAAGTCAGTCCAGCATTGCTTTATTCACCTCTGAAACATTTTTCCTTTTGAACAGAGAACATAGTGCTTCTCTTCTCAAAAGCCTAGTCAGGCCATTTCATATGTCTGAAACAGCTCTAACACCTTGCTGTGTGAGCCATTTCTATTCCCATTAAACTTACACTGAGTCAAGAGTGTCACCTGCGCCATACAGGTGCAGAATAAACTCAGCTGTAGCTGACAGCGTCATCCTCAGTAAGACCCCAAGAAATTCTGTATTATCCTCTATAGATTGATTCTATCTAGCTTTTAGGAGACTTCTGCATTAAAAAAAAACAAAACATTTCTTCTAAACTTTGTAAGATGTTAGAATATTTAGAAGCAAATCATAGGAAGACCTTTACCTGAGGTCTTTAAAATGCAACCTGTAAAACTCTGCTCTCTCATGCTCATTTCTGTAATTTAAAGGTCCTGCAAGACTCTATGACTGTATTGGGTTTGTGTGGCCAGATTTTGGGGGCAGGGGGGCTACAGGGGTGACTTCTGTGAGAAGCTGCCTGAAGCTTCCCCTGTGTCCAGCAGAGCCAATTCCAGCCAGCTCCAAGACAGACACTCCACTGTCCAAAGCCAAGCCCGTCAGAAGCAGTGGTAGAACCTCAGGGTTAATGTCTTTAAGAAGGAAGAAAAAAAACCCAGTGCAAAATCAGCCAGAGGGAGGAGTGAAAATATGCAAGAAACAGCTCTTCAAATACCAAGGGCAATGGAGACGTTGGGGAGAAGGTGTTCCAGACATCAGAGCAGAGATCCACCTACAGCCCTTGGAGAAGGTAGATGCCCAAAGAAGGCTCTGTCCCCATGGGAAGCCTTGCAGTGGAGTTGACTCCTGACAGGACCTGTGTCCCTGTGCAGAGAGGAGCCTACATCAGAACAGGTTTTCTGACATGGCTTGTAACCCCAGGAGGTACCCTCACTGGAGCAGCCTGTTCCTGAAGGAATGCACCCCATGGAAAGGTTTATGAAGTTACTGGGGCAGTTTATGAAGAGCTGCAGCCCGTGGGGAGGGCTCATGCTGGAAAAGTACATGGAGGACTGTCTCCTGTGGGAGGGACCCCACACTGGAGCAAGGTAAGAATGTGAGGAGTGGTCCCCCTGAGGAGGATGGAACAGTAGGCACAATGTGACCCCAGCCCCCATTCCCTGTCCCCCTGGGCCTCTGAGAGGAGGATGTAGAGAAAATCAGGATGGAAGTTTAGTCCAGGAAGAAGGGAGGGGTGGTGAAAGTTGGTTTTAATGTTTGTTTATTATTTCCCATCACCCTCCTCTGATTTGATTGGTAGCAAATTCAGCTAATTTCCCCAAGTCTCTTTTGCCCATGACAGTAACTGGTGAGTGAACTCTCCTCATTGTATCTCAATCCAAGTGCCTTTCATTATATTTTCTCTCCCCTGTCCAGCTGAGGAAGGGAGTCATGAAGCAGCTTTGGTGAGCACCTAGCACTCAGCCAGGGTCAATCCAGCACCATGGCTAATGGTATGAAATCCCTTATCATTGCTGCAGAGTGGGAGCTTGGCACACTGTGGTGGAGTGCCTGTCATCCCTACTGTTCCTGGAAACAAGCCTACAAACCTTTCCAGATGGTGTTTAATTGTTATTTTACAGTTTTAAATTACTCTTCAGCTCCTGTGACAAACTATACAGATACCAACTACATGTCAGTAAAGGTATAGGAATAAAAATACAATCAAATATTAAAAATTATATAACCTTTTCTAATTTTTTACTGCAAAGTAGATTAGACATGACAGTACCTAGTGTGAAATATTGCAGAGATGGGAAGCAAGACATCCATATGTAGACAGAAGTACTTGGACTTCACCTGGAGTTAGCAGCCACTTAGCACAGACCCAAAACAACAGATGTCCTTGTCTGGTTTTTGTCAGTTTTCTATGGACATCCAGCAGAAATGGAGCCAAATCTGGGGGCAGTCTACTCCTTCTGATTTATAAGACAAAGACTGCTCATTGAGCACAGAAGATTTGACAAAATGAAGTGCTAGTCGAGACATTGATTTGTGCAATGGCTAAGCTCTGAACATGTTTATGTAGCTTCCTGGAGCTGTGCTAGTTTGAGGAATGGAGGGTCAAAGACTGTCTCTCAATTCTTGAACAAGTGAAGAAGGTTTGAGCAAGAGAAGCAGTGCCAACACATTGTTTAATTTTTGTCCTTTCCTCAACAGGGACCCAACTCTCAGTCAGAAATCAGCAAGGGGTTCCTATGCTGTTGTAATAAAAAAAATGTTACCATTTTCCAGTGCTGCTTCTAAAAGCTGATGTAGACAAGAGCTTCCCTGATTCCTGAAATAAAAGCCAAGACCTTGTAAGGACATATCCATAAGAGGAATGGAGAAATGAAAAAAAAATCCAGTCCTCCCCAGGTAGCAGAGCCTGAGGACTCACTTATTGGTGGAAAGGAATTTCAGTTTTTCATCTCTCTGTAAAGAACAATATTTTATGCTGTGCATGATGCTAAAAGGAAAGGGTCCTTGACAAAGTAAAAATTTTTCCCTTCATAGCAGTCCTTCCTTGTAGGAAATTGAAAATATGCAGTGAGAGAAGACTGAGGAGAAAAGCTGCAAGAAAGAGGCAAGCTGGAGCCAAGAAAAAAAAATGAAACCAGAAAGACACAGTAAATATATCTAATATGCAGAGAGAGAAAGGCAATGAAATATAACATGAGAATGAAAGAACAAACCTTAGACCAAACCAAGGAAGAGAGATAGAAATTATGAAAAGAGAAAAAAAATGGGGATAAAAAAAATTTAAAAGAAAGCTTTACTATAAATCGTGTAATATTTCTTTGCAACATATTTGTGGTCACCACCTGTCCAGGTTTCTCCTCATCAGGGGTGTCACAGAGAAGGTAGTGTACCATGTGAGCCTGAAGGTTACTGCTTCAGCTGTAGTGGTGCAGGAGTGAAAACAGTGTGACCCAGTGCTGGGTTCTCCCCCAGAAAAAGAGAATGTGGAGAAGATCAGCAGCAGAAACAAAAGATGTATTTTAATCTCTGACATGCTTTTCTGATTCCTCCAATGAACTAGCTTTCAGAACAAGCAATGGGACCAAACCTCCTCCACATCTATTGCCACAACAACAGTTCTTTTCAATAAATAAATCTCTTCCCTTGCCCTGACCCCAAAGTGCTTCTGTCTCACACAAAGGTTTGTCAAATGTGGAGTTTTCTTTAGAACAATTCTTTACAGCTAACCAGTTAATACTTTAATGTTATTAAAGCTTTTCATTTGCAGCACTATTTCTCTGGGTTTTGTCTCTATTTAATTTAAAAAAAAAAAGCAAAATATGTTCAACAGTAACTCTGGCAGCAGACCAAAGCAATTTGGAGTCTTTACTACTACAATTTACTGTTGGTTGCCCATTGGTAGGATCTCCTTAACACTTTGATACTTGGGCTCCACATATTTCACCAAACTCCGTGCAACAGACCGTGTTGGCAGCAAACTCATGCCTTTTCCTGACTTGCAAAATTTCTTGTGTGCATTTAATCCGGAAGTGCCCAAAATAATGTTCTGCAGAGGCACTGGGGTGCTTTGTATGGGACCCTGCCTCCTGATGCCACCAATGAGCCCCTGCTTGCCCTGGCCAGCCCTGGCTGCCAGCTCCCTGCACAGAGAGCATCCAAAACACAATGCAGCTCTTTGCTCCAGACTAGATAGAAGCATATTTCTTTGCCCCAGGGTGTTTTGCTCTAAGTAAATGCTATCTCCAGAGTATTGTAACAGCAACAACAAATCCCTGAATGCTGAAGTTTGCAAAGGGCATTTGCAGACATGAGATTTAAGCGCTCAAAACAATTCAAATCATGGCACATTTAGTTCACACACACAACAGCACAGCAATTTGTCAGCCCATTATTTGTGCAAAAACTCTGGACACCCAAACAAGAATTTAAAGGCCCCAAAAGCAGCAAAGTAGTTTGCAATGGAGTATGCAGGGATGCTTTAAAGATGCATTGATTTCCATAAACTTAGAAGATAAATAAACTCCATGTTTGCCTCTGGTCTAATGAAAAGAGGCAGTCACTTTTATTTATGAGTTCACTAAGTGTGAATCTTAAATTTGGTTAAATCTTGCCTGCCTTGCACTGAGCTATTACAAAATGAACTCAAACACATAATTTCAATTAAATATCTTCCCTGTTTATGAAGAAAAGTTTCTCTAAGAGGAACTGTCACAAGAACAGCAATCCTTTGATGTGGGCTTTAAAGTGATCAGTGAAGCAATATGGTGAAGTTTTTTTTTTTCAACACTCACCCACTTGACAAGAACAAAAAGAAAAAGGAATGAACTTTCATTTGAATTGTAACAACATGTGCAAGAGGAGAAAATTTTGCTCATGTTTTAATTGGCCACTTCTCTGCCTCCTGACATGCTCTGGTTCTTCGTGCACTGAAGGTGAGGTGGTTGAACCTGGAGAAGTCCATCAAATTCTATTGACTGGGTGTTTTGGACAGCTGGTTTGCACAGCTTTGTAGTGCTTACTGAGTATTTTGGGAGAACTGAGATCTGCTCTGTAAGGCAGTCTGGTGGAAATCTTTGGAAATTGCTTAGTTTAGAAAAAACTGTTGAATCACAAGCATCAAAAACAATTTCTGGAAAAAAAAAAACACCATTAAGTTCTCACAGAGGGAATGAATCTCAGAAGTTATGTCCCTTTTGCTAGGCAATGAGCTTGCAAGCCTGTAGTCATGAAGTCTCTGCCTAATTTAAATTTACTTGCAATCTGATTGTTCATATTCCACAGCTGATCCTTTCTCCAGGTTTCAGAACCTGATTTCTGAAGTCCCTTTTTGAGCACAAAATGTCCAATGCACAGTGTATTAAGGTAAGGAACAAATGTTCATATACATTTACAATTTAATTGAACAGTTCCTAAATTAATACATTTCTGGCAGACAGATAATTAAGATCAGTGAAATAAACCAGAAAAGAAAAAAATAAAAAGAGGAAGAAAGATAGGCTTCAATAATAGAGGCATATTTGGGCTTTTTCTAAAGTTATGAAAAGCTAAGTAAATGTTCTCATTTCAAATAACTCAAAACATCTAGTTTGGAGGCAAAATCACAGAGAGAAGAATTAACCTTTGAGGTATTATTTGGTTTATAAAGTTTATACAGCTAAAAACATACCCAGTTCCAGGCAGTACCATCTCCACCAAAAAGTATTTTAATGAGGACCTTGTAGTTTTTTGTACTGAAATAAACCATCTTTTCTGGTGGTTAACAGAGAAAAATACAGGTGTGTGCATGTCTTCTGGTGTTTACTCTGGAGGGCTACAAAGATAAATAAATTAGAATTTGTTTTATAATAATTGCAGACTCTCCTAAAACTTTTCTTTTTAATAATAGTTTTTTCTATAAATTATTAACCTGGAACAAAGAAAACTATAAATAATATTAAATGCTTATACTTGCCACGAAATGTTACCTACCATTTGGTAGAAAATAATGGAAATTCAAAGTCATATCTGAAACTGAACTGTTCACTCTTCTTGGCTTAGTAGTAATACTCTGAGCTTCTTCCACATTCAAACTGAAACATAAAATTGAAGTCTCCAGAAGTTATTACATCTGAAGGTAAAACCTCTAGCATTAGCTTAAGTTTCAAAATAAATATTCCTCTGAGCAGCAACCAAAAAAAATCAATTAAAAAGCTAGAAGACCTCTTTAAAGTTTTTAACACTTTTCAATACCAATGATCTTGTAACTATTTTGATAAAATTTATATCTGATAAACAATTCTGGTTTTGTGAAACAGCACTTCCAACTAAAAAAAAAACAAAAAAACTTAATTTTTCATCAGCTTTTTCTTAAATTCTGAATAATCTTCACCTTAATATTCTTCATATTAAGAATGCCTCTTAATTAACAGGTATTCTTTACAGTCTTCAAATGAGTTGTTTTTTCTGCTTTGTTTCCTTGCCATGAACTTTTTCATACATGAATTTTTGCATGATGTTCAGCATGTCACATGTATGTTTATGCAATATTAGCAGGAGGCTGTTGTTTCTGTTTTGTCTAGCAAGGTTTTTGGCTACTCATTTCACTGAACTAACTCTTTCATTTCTATACATCATAAGTTTGGAAAGATAAATTATACTTTTGTATGAGAAACCTTATTTCTGTCCCGGAGGGAGTAAGCAAATTACTGCTTAACTATTTTAATGATATATTATGGGCTCAGAGGTTATTGTGCATAGTAATATTTTTCACAGATCAAAGACATTTTTATGAATCCCACAGGAGAAACACCTTTATTCAAATGATCTTTGCAATGGGTCACTCCTCTTGAATTTGCTACAGCCACCTGTATGAGATGGTGCTGTATCTTTTCTACCTAACTTCATTTTGTGTGATGTGGCAGATAGGAAATAATGCTGGCCATGGCTGAGTTTTTCAGACAGCTTCAAAAGAGACAGTTAAACAGACACATTATTTGTCCTACTACATCATTGTCACTGAAATTTAATCTTGTAAATAATTTTTTCCCAGTAATTGAGGCAAATTTAAATGTAATATTATCTCATGTAAGTCCGTCATCAATATCTTGCAATAGAGTTGTGTCTGATTATGCCCAGGTTGTATCTGAGTTTTGACATCACTTCTGCAAAACTTCTAACTGGACTAAAACTGACAGCACATTGTACAAATTTTGGAGTGGTCTAAAATATTAATTTACCCTTTTCCCTGTTTTTATTTTAAATTATCCTCCAAATATATATTTCGTGCAAGTTCTGGTGCATCAGCTGTGTACCAGAAGTTTATGGTAAGTCACAATAAATCACTTGACATTTTACTAAAATCTTATTATATTAAAGGAAGAATTATTGAATGATTGAAAAGAAAAAAAACAATGGTGATAGAGTCTGAGCAAAACAAATGAGGAAAAAAGTGCCAAATGTGAAGATGGCTATATAGAGGTGGAACTGGGTCAGAATAAGAAGCCACCAGTTTTCAGGACTGTGCCCTTGTGTCAAGGAGGTCTTCTGGAGAGTCATGTTTGGGACTTTGAGAGAGTAGGTAAAAATTCATTGCAGGGGAAACTTGTACTTCATAGGAATTTCTACCACTGAAAGACCTTGCCTGGAGAAGCAGATCTGCATATGTACCAAACACTGTGTTAGGGCTAAGTAGATTTGGGTGACTGAACACAGTGGTCTGAACACCAACAGAGCACTTACCCTGCCATTCCACTTGTATGTTAAACCCTCATTGACTTTTGTTCTGGACTGAAAAATCATTGGAGAGACACGAATATACAAGCAGCAATGTGCCATATCATGGCTGATACCATCTGTGGCACATCCCCTAATTTGTGCAGTAGGTATTTATGGTCTTGGAGATGCCTGGGGAATTCAGGAGTTGGCTTTTGTACTACTGAACAGGTCCATACCACTGTATCCAGTTCAGTGAAAATCAAGCCATCTGATGGCACTCCCTACTCTTCACAAATATAAAGTGTAGCACAAAATAATGGGGAAAAAACAGTCCTGAAGTGTTTTCTCTAACAACCTTTATCCATCTTTTAATCTGATTTAAGATTTCTCTTTTCCATGGTGTTCATTTAATAGCTTTGCTAGTGCTCTGAAGTTTGAAGCAGTTTTTCCATTATTGTATCATCATATTTATGGGAGACAAAACTGCTATTTTTTAATGGAAGTAGTGTAGTGTCTACTCCTGGACCTCATATTAATCTTCTTCACGAGAATAGCCCCTCATGCTAAATAAGTTTGAATTCATCACTCTCCAGGCTTGTTTTGAATAGGCCTGTCAGGAGTATCTGTCACTCACAGCACCTCGTGACTTTAATAGGATTCTCAGTACTTTGGTCTGATCTCCAGATTAGTCCATTTGATTAAAGATAATTAGGACTTGAACATTTTCTGTTTAAAATTCCAATCAGCTTGGATTCTTGCATACTGGTCACAACTGCAGCAACCTTTGTACTTCACTTCTTTGTCTCATGGAAACATGGCAAAAAGAGTCGAACTTGTCTGGAGATTTCTGCCTGAATAGTTTCTCTTACAGAAAAATTATGTTTCTGTAAAGTACTTGAAAATTCTTCCCTTTTCTTGTTCACCAAAATCATTAAAGGAAGGAGAAGTAATCAATGCCAGTCAGCATGGTCTTACAGAAAAACGGTTTCGTCAAACATGTTTGATTTCATTCCTTCAGCAGACTACAAGTTGGGTCAATAAATGTAAGTGTGTAAATGTGATAGACGTTGTAAGCTATTTGCCTTGGTGCCACATACATTCTGATAAGAGTGAATTAGAGTGGGGTCAGCAAAGTGTATCTCACATATATTAAAATCCACCTAATAGACAGATCTTTAAAGGAGTCATCAATCATTTCATGGTGTTCATTACAACAGGGCTCTCCTGGGAGTGAGATTAAACCTGAGGCTTCCCAAAATTTATTTTTTGTGATCTGGATAGAAACATACTTATAATTTAAATGTTATAAAATATTGGGGGTTCTAAAAGTGTCTGCATGAAAATTAGTAACTTCACAAAGAAATCTAGATTTCCTCATAAAATTAAATCAGTTCAAAGTGTAATTTTGTACTATTTAAGGTAAAATGATGTCTAGAAGCAATGTATCAATAGAAGTATTATAGAGTAAATTGTGTTTTGGAAATCAAGGACCTCAGGTTAGTGGTGGATGAGCAATTTAGTGTAAGCTCACTGAATGATGCTAAAAAGCCCATCAGTAACCCCAATATAACTTTAACAAATTCCATATCTCCTATTTCTTTTCTCATATTGCAGTTTTCTCTGAGTTCTGACTTTTACACTTCAGCTAAATAAAGAAGCAACAACCAGGGGGGAAAAAACCTCAGGGATTAGCAATTTTTTCTCTTCTAGTACATTGCTAAGAGTTTGGGGCTAGGCAGCTTGCCCGTCTGAAACCATGCTGGAAACGTGGTACATAAAAGAGATCAGTGACTTATAAAAGATCCACATTACACTGAAATTATGGACAAATTTGCTGTAGGAAACCCTTTCCATAAATACTACAACAACCTTGAAATAAGCACTGAAAGCCAATCTTTTTTAATTGCTTAAGCCACAAGCCATAATCACATAATTTCTTCTGATTACCAAAGCACACTAGATTATTAAAATCTATGTATTGCAATCTGAATAGATTAGCCTTTAGGACATATTAACATCAAATTTCATATGATATTAGCTAATAAATTAGTCAAGCAGAAGACTTCAAATTCTAATTACCAGATAGTCATTAGATATGTCCAGTTACTAATATCAGGCAGTGCTGGAGGGAGGGAGGAAAAGAGGGAGTGTTGTGATTAACTTGTCAGGGAAATGCAGCTGTAAAATCATTACCCAGAGTTTCTGCAGTGTTATTGAAAGAACCATTTCATCAGCTGTTGTAAGTGTCATAGCGTTAATGCATTTTTATGTAACAGCTAGGCAGACTGGAAGAGCTGTGCCTCAAAAGTAGGTCCCTGCCTGTGGCAGTGCATGAGTGTGTGTGTATATATGTGTACATATGGATATCTGTGTGTAATGTGTGACTGTGAGGTTGTGTGTTGAAAAGGACTCCTTCTGCACAGTGGCTTTTAATGTAAATGAGAAAACACATGGGCATGCCATACCATTACACCTGTCCCTCCAAACCCCAAAACCACGGGTCACTGACACACCTGGGAGTATCAGCAAGCTTAAAAAATCACCCACTGGTGGTAAATGTTTCCTCACAGTGTACAGGAGGAGAAGATGGCACTTGCAAGTCTTCTGCTCTGCCACAGATATTCAAAGCATGCCCCTTACCAAGCTTGAGGCCCTCCAAAGAGTCCCCCCTCAAAGTCCCTAGAAAGAGTTTGATATAAGGTTCACTCTCCCTTCACCACAAATGCAAACATGGTTTGCTTCTTCTGCACACCAGACATAGGCTAAGAGGTGGCAAGACAAAGGCATCTGTAGCAACATATTCATATTAATTCATTTACAGTGCTGAAGAACCCTTGAATTAATACCTTTGAACACCTTTCCTGCAATAGTCCTCTAAGGTCAAAAGAGTCTATTTTTCATTTGAAAAACTGCATACATTTTTAGAAATACTTGAATGGAAAGTTGCTTAAATACCAAGCAAAGAGGCAGCTAAGCTATAAGAAAATGCTCCTTTGGTATCTTCATTCTGTTTCCATTTTTTCTTTGTGTCATTGGGAGTGCTATCAGAGTAATTTTTTTTTTTTTTTTAGATTGGCCTGTTCCTGTTATTCAGCTAATCAATGCCCATAGCAGTCCTCCCTCATTTCTTCCTATCCAAGAATACTAGGCAAATGCTATTTAATTCACCGCTGAGGGTTTCATCAAAGATTGAGCTTTACTCATCCTGATTATAAGCAATCAGCATTTAACAATGATGCCTGGCTGAAGTTCAATTTAAGCATCCCTGGGTTTTGCATGTTGTATCATTTTAAGTTTCAAGAAAGCAGCAAATCTAGTAGGTTGTTCCTGCTCTTCACATCTTCATAGTACGATCTCCATCTCAGAAAGAAAACAAAAGACATTGTCTGATTGCTGTCAATATATTGAAGATATGATGTGGTGTGATTTGGTAATTTCTTTCTCTTGCACCCAAAATAAGAAAACAAAGATGATGCTTTTTTCCCTATTAACAGATATTCCGGAGCTCAGGATCTTTATAGCACATTGCTCTTGCCTTGGTGCCCTTCAGAAAACACTTGATGACATCCTGAAAATATTTAAGAGTCACTGCTCCCCATCTTAGCATCTACATTACTCCCATTTCTACAGTTGAATAAATACACGCTTGTTGATACATCATAATGAATCAGAGTTTCAGTGCATAAGGAACAACCATCCACCAGGCAGAAGGGAGGGTTAAGCTGTGTTGTTTCCTCCTTACAGTGCACTGCCAGAACAATAGCTGGGGAGTTCAGTTTAATGGATAAGGCATGGCTCCAGTTATCATTCCAACAGGCACTGGTATTTCTAACAGGAACAGGCATAATGAAAGTACTGCAAGCCTTCATTCTGCCTCCCTTATTAAATTACAGATCACAGCAGAAACCTGGAAATTTTTGACATCCGTAGCAATTCAAGGTATCGACTTAGCAGTGATCCCATATCACGATTTTCTTTAATAAAACCACTGTCCCAGATGTGGCAGAGGGTTTTTTAAAACACTGGATTACAACCATCAGGCTATGCAGCTGTCTCAGGGGTCACAAGCTGGGAGAAAGAAAGCTGGATCCTGCTAAATGGACAGCTATAAGATCTAGGTTACAATGCTCCTCTGTACTTCTTCCTAAATTCAGTGTTGTGCTGCCAGCCTGTAGACAACAGCAACCAAATTCTTTCTTCATTTTTAATTTCTGCCTGTCTTGAATTAAAGGTTACTTCATTAGGACTGGCAAAATATCAAAGGGTTCCATTTTTATGCTCCTTAAAACAGAACTGAAATACCAATGGTCAACATGGAACAAGAGTAATCAAGACTATATAGAACATAAAAAGTGGTCATCTGCTGAGCTGGAGAATGAAAATAAGGTGTCAGTGTGATAAAATTATCTTCCCGCAACTGGTTTTGGTCAGAAAATCCTAGAAATCTGGCCAGCCAGGGGAAAATACTTTGCAAACTTTGCTAGTACAGGTCTTATGCAAATAAGGAACAAGGTAGAAAGTGCTTGGAGTCAGTGTCTCTCTGAAAAAATGTGAAATTTAAGACATAAAGCATTGAAAAGGCAATAAAGGCTAAAGTATTCTAATCATTTGTCTTAATCCTTCAATTTGAAAAGACATTTTTACCATTTGACATAATCCTCTGACTAACAATAAGCCTGCTTTCTCTGACAAATCACCACCATGTTTGAGTAAAATATAAAAGAATTTTCTCACCATTCTAATCTTTTTTTTCAGTCAGTCTGAAAGCTCATTAATATTCAGTGAGGAAGACAGCTACCAAAAAACAGACAGTAATGATGATGATTTTATTGATTTTGACTTGCAAAGAAATCTCAAATGGGACTAACAAGTAATTTCTTCTTCTTCAGCAAAACCTTATAGCAAATCAGATGTCAAAATAAAAAAGCAGCTGTTGTATCACATCTCATATATTTTGTATGAATTGTGTTGTTATAAACAACATTAGGACCACATACATATCTTCTTTACATGTTGATTATGTGGACCTTTACTCATTACTATGTGAACATTCTAACCCATTTTAATCAATTCAGTTTCCACAGCTGTCACCAGAATAGAAAGATATAGAGATTTTGTTTTCCTCTAAATTAAATTTCTGATCTGCCATTTACAATTTATTCTGCACTTTTCCATATAGTTCAGTTTTGCAAAACAGAAATCTTCTTCATAGTGCTACAGTGATGAGAATTATTTGCATTGAATGAGGTTTGCTGCTCATAGACAAATACACATGCAGGCATTTAGAGGAGACAATTTTTTAATGCAAAATAGTGCACAACATAAATATGTCTGTTATAAATTCCCAGGGGACATTGTCCAGTGGGACTTACAGTAGCATTAATATTTCACCAGGCTTCTTCCAGACTGGCATCCTGTATTACATCTTCACTGGAACAACAGAAAACTGAGCACTCACCACCAGAATAAAGGTTCTGTGGTGTGAGATGACTCCAGTGCATGGACCATGGTTGCTTTGGCAGTGCTTGGCAAAGAAGAAGCAGTGTGTGCCTCTAAAACTCCCCAAAGCCAAATTCCAACCGCATGGAAAAATATATTTTCTGGTTATTTCTCCCACTTCTTGTCTTCAGGAACAATTTGGAATAGAATACCTAAAATATACTAGACTTTTTAAAGTAGTCTCTCTTTTTTCTGAAGCTTCTGTCTCAGAGTTCATATAATGCATATTCATTCGGCTTCCATTACATTCTAAATCAAATTCCACTAGAAGAGGCTTTCTTAAAATTTCTGTTTCTACTTCTATACTGATAATGGTCATGGGGAAACAAAACAAAATTTACAACAAAAATGTTTGATAGACGTCTCAGAATAGCTAGAGAAGCTCAACCCACCAATTCTCTCTAAGGTTTGGGTCTCAGCTGAGTTGGAATGTTGGCTTTCTCAAGAAATGTGTATCGTATACAAACAATTTTCTGTGCTTATTTGGGTGACAAAAGTGCATTTCTGCTTCTTGCTGTTCAAATAAAAACACTCAGCCAGCACACTCAAGTGATTTTGCTTCATCAATATTCCACAAACATAAATTATACATTCTCCAAATTAATTTTGTGGCACAAATCTGAAAGCAGTAGTTACAGCACCACCTTGATGCGCAAATACATGCATTTTTGAGCACATCTGCTTTGGGGAGACTTTTTTGTTTTTTGTTTTGTTTTTGTAATGAATTAATTCTTCCTTAAGAGCAATAATATCAGCAGTTTCTCTTATGGGATTAAGAAAGATCAGCAAGTAAAAGATAATACACTTTTCCTGTTATTTGGAAGGAAAAAATATATACACATGTACGCATTGCTCATTCAGAGCTTTTATTTGTTTTATTTAGGCCTCTGGAACACTTAATGAACCATTTCAATATTTTTTCACTCATTTTCCTGCTTCGCAGGAACCGCTTGTAGCCCAGCAGCCAGACAGCTATCTTTCTTTCAAAGGGATGCAGATGAAAATACTTCATTCTCTGAAACAGCAAACAGGCATTTGAGGTCAAAAAAGAGTTACATATTGTAACTTTTTCCTTTTAATCTTTTCTTGCAAACAGTTTCCTGTTCTGCTTCTATTACCTAACAATTTTCTCTGTTTCTTAAAATGAGTTTTCTAAGGTTTTGCAAAGGTGTTATCACACCATGGTTTTCTGTCCAAAAGGACCATCAGATGCATGGTCCATCTGAGGCAGTTTGCCCATCAAACTGCCTCAGATGGACAGAGACCTTTCCTCAGTATCAGCTGCTTTCATAGAGCCCTAAGAGAAAAATTGAAGAGGAAACTTCAGTCTGGAATTTACTGGAAAAACACTTTGTATGACACAGACAACACCGTGCTTGCTGTCAGATCTTGGAGTAAAACTGCTCTGGCCAGTAAAAGCTTTTCCTTCCTCAGGAACAGCTGAAGAACAGCTCTGTTCACAGATCTCCTCTCTTATCTTCAAATAGAACTCCTTCCTGCACACCTCTTCACTGTGCAGACTGGCAAAGCCCCAGAGGCAGTTTCATCTCCTGATGCCTCAGAGAACAGGGCAATCAATCTCATTACATGATCTGAGGAATTACTTTCCTGCCAAAAGGAATCCACTCCACTGAGTCCATTAATGGTAGCTCCTAAATTAGTTACATTTGGAAAAGAAAGTATTAATAGTTCTAATCAGCAGGCAAAATTATTCAAGAAAAGGACTTGAAAAAAAATCATTCTGATGCTACAACACACAAAGGTGTAAATTTTTTTTCTCTAAAACAATGCAGAAAACAAATATCTTTGGCCAGGTGATTAACTAATGGGGAATAGATTTTTTTCCCTGGGAATCTATGCACTAGGTTAGTAGACATCATCATTTATCAGAAATGAAGACTGGCAAATAAAAACAATATTTAAGAAAGTAAATAATTTTTCTGATGTGTATCTTGAATGGCAAAATTATAATTTCTATGCATTATTTTACATCATTGCAAAATCAAATATCATTTATTTTCATTCAAGGTTAATTCTAGCAAATGGATTAATTATATTTATACCTAAATACAAGAAGTTAGGGATCCCATGTGCCTGCATGGAAAATTGTAATCATGGAGATGCCCTCATTCATGCTTTTTGTGCTATCTTCTGATGACATATGACTTTAAAACCACTTTATATTTTTAACTAGTTTTCATTTCATCAGATTGATGGAGTGAAACAGAAGGGAGTTTTCCATTTAGTTTCTCAATTACTGTGCCATTATATGCCTTCAGCAACACTAACCTTTAAATTGCATCTTTTCTAAAGGAGATCTAACAATAATGAGAAGGCTGAAAATCCTAATAAATCACATGACACATCAACTACCAGCACATACAAGGTTAAAAAGCAAGTCATCAATAACAAAGGATTTTTTTGACTACCAGTTTTCTATTTTTTTATTTGTTTTGTTCTTTCAGTAAGAAAGGAAAATAAATCATGAATCCTGTCTCGGTCTGTCTAAGATACCCTGGAAATTAAACAAAATCCAGTCCAACAGCTGAATCTATATTGCTGCCTTTTCTTTTGAAGGCACTGATGCTAAAGCAAGGTCCACCTGGGCATTATAAACCTTTCCCATCAGAAACTGAAAAATCTGGGAGGATCTTGGAGGGATTTGTTCTTTCTTTCAAATTATTTCATTGATTCTTCCCCATCTCTTCAGGGAACCATTCTTGCCTCACTGTTCCTCCATGTTTTCCTTTGTCTCCTCCCTAGCAGGCCTTGCAGGGAGGGGACTTTACAGACGGGTCTCCACTTTTAGGCAAAAAACCACCAAGCATAGTCCTTGAAGGAAGAGAGATGGCACACGAGAGAAAACTCACAATGGCAAAACTCAGGTGATGCTCTGCTTGGGGTTCATTCCCAGCATTTTGATGTCTTCAGTTTTTTGAGTTCTAGGATGCTTTTTGAACTGAAGCTCCCTGCAGGGAACCTGGGAAATGTGTGCTCTTTGCAAAATACGTCTTAGTGAAGCTGCACTATTGAGTGATGAACTTTCCTCCCCAGGCTCCTTCCTTCTTTGAGATAGTGTACCAAAAAAATATGCGCATGTTCCAACCAACCTGTAGCTGGAAGAGGTCTCAGCCTAGTTCATCATTCCATCTGGAAGGAGCTTTCTTGAAGCCTAAACCCTGACAGTGCAGGAGCTTTCCTGACTGTGCTTGCCTGGTACAGACTCTCTTTAAACTATCATTGTTGGTTTTTCCTCTACCTCATGAGAGTAAAATTCATTCACTTAAAATGGAACCAATTCAGAAACTAGCTTAGTCTTTAAAATAAATCTATTTGGGACCAATATCAGGCTAAGCCAAGTGTAGCAGAATGAAAATTAAGTGCATTTACTTAAATATTTTCTTACCCATGCTTGAATGAATATTGCAAATGTGACACTTTCTTGGGATCACAATCTTTATAGATATCCAAGAGCTAGAAGAGCTGCAAATGCAATTTGTGATATTGCATGTAATTTCACAGAAGTTGTTCTAGGTAGGAAAGTCACAGTTTAGCTAAGGAAAATTAGATTCCCCAGTGTTTAATGGGATGAGAATTGCTTTTGAATGAAGAAAGACATTAATGGCTTTTTCATCAAGTTCAGAAGAACTATTATTAGCTCTATAAGACTGCTTTTTCATTTCACAGGATGTCTTTAGACAGTTCATCTTCAGAACTGCCCTTCTATGAAGGACGAATTTTTAATGAGAAGCTGTGATATATTAGAGTTGCACTTTCTAGCAATATGTGGGAGTTAGAGGATCCCAAAGTAGCACAGAATAACTGCTGGCTAAAAGATAAATTAAACCTAGTAAACTGGAGGGGAATTATTCTATACCCTGTATTATACGGTCTGCAGCAATTTCCAGCTGGACGCCATGGTTTATAACATTATCTTGCAGAAAACTAGCAACTGAGTTTCACAGATGTGTGACAGTACTTATTCATCTCCTGGCAACTTTTTTTTAAACTTGAGTATCTCACTGTATGTTCCATGGCTGTGAGGCCCTTGCTTACTTGCAGTTACTTAGTTTTGAAATTGTTCTCACAAAAAAAAAGAACTAAAAAATTATTTGTCCAGTGCTCCAAACCTTTGTGTCTGCAGTATTTCTATTACAATGTGACAGAGCTCAGCCAGCAGAGTGACTACTGGCTGTGCTGAGACGATCATCCTTGAGCTAATCTTGGTTGTATGACCCAGCAAGAGTCTGTTTGAATCTTTTTTTGTGCCCTCAAACTTTTACTTCATACGGGATACAAATGTTTTGCTCAATTTTGCAGCTCTGCAACACATGCAATGCAGAGCTCGTGGAAAAGACAGAAAGTGCATTTCCAAAGTCTTCCTCATTTTCCAGATCACTTAGCCAAGCCATAGTATTCCTCTAGGTCTCTCAGAATCAAGATGGAAAATAGCAGAGCAGTGTAGTACTTCGCAACATCACTTCACTCTGATTGTCTCACCAGAAGGCTGGGGGCAGGTGGTGAGGATTGACTGGTGCTTGCCATTTTGCTCACAAAAAACTTGGTCCAGCTTGGGGTTTTTTTTTCAAAAGAAATGTTCTCCAAGTCATGACTCAGACAGCATGACTATTTTATTTGCAGGCAGAACTCCTTCAGATTTCCTCTTTGCTATTTGCTGAGCAAAGGGAAGGATGGGATTATGAAAGAGGTAACTAGAGGACACAAGGTACTGAGCTGGTCACTTCCTGGCAGTAGATCAAGCTCCTGATGCAAATCTGGGATTGATGCAGGAATCAATCTCCCTTCGTTCTAGTTATTGTACCATCAGTACAATAGAGGGAGAAAGGCGTTTTCCTGGTGCCAAATATCTTCATTTGATTTATCACAATTGTCCCTATTCAAGGAAAAATTATCATAACCAGTCTCAGTGTTTCAGTGTTAGGATGTCACTAACAGCTCCTTCCTTCTGCTCCAATTGCCTCTTTTGTATTTTACCATTTCAGCCAGTGACTGGAAGATATATAGTGTATTGCCTGGAGTCATAAAACAGTCATTTTTTGTTTCTCCCTTTGTGTAAATTGAAGTGCATCATCAGCAAATTGCTATCATGATGGGCTTTTGTTCCCAGTCATTCCAGCAACCAATTCTACCTATTCAATCAGTGTTTGGACAGGTAGAGATGAACACTTCCTGTTTGATGCTTTTAGAAACTTACAGCATCCTGTTTTGTTTAGACTAGGGAGTTTGTGAAGAAAGCCTGAACTTCTGGTAGAATCAAACAAAACCAGTTTTTGCTCTTCCATAGTCTTTTACCTTTGTTATTTCTGTTGTGCTCTCCTTCAAACACAGAAAAATTTCCAGAGGCTTATTTTAAGCTACTATGTGCCTTAGAATCCAGCATAATGCAAAACCTCTGCACTTCTTTCCTGCTCTGTGGCTCCAAGTGCAATGCATTTCACACACACAAAATAAAATGTGTTCATCTGTAAGACACAGCTGCAACTCAGTTTAAATGCATCATTTTGGTTTATCTTGCTTGCTTAGCAAAGACCTGCCTTACTTTGGTTTTTGAACTTCAGCTTTGAAAAGCTTCTTTGACTCATGAATGTGGTCCTTTAATATCCAAGCTGCAGAATAACTCTCAGCCAAAGAGCTTAGAAGGGCTCAAAATCAATGAGATTCACAATAAACATGGCTACAGAGATAGGCTGCAAGTTTTAAAGTATATGAAGTTTTGTGGGTTTAGATAAAAGTTATTTTCCAAATACCAAGCACCTTCCCTCATAGCACAATGGCAAGGGAAAGCCAGAGCACAGAAATTCTGTTTCATGAAAACTTAGGAGATTTTCAATTCATTTTTGTCCTTCACTGGAGCAAAAACGAAACCTCTCCTATATTTTCACAAAGAACATTTGTGCCAATCCCAAAACCTCTGTTTTAAATTTAAATTCTTCCCTTCTCCAGAAATGACCAGAAAGGATGCCCTGAACCTTAGAAAAGAGAAAACATTCCCCAAGTCTTTAAGCCTCTCACCTACATGGTGTGTTCACACACTAGTATTTACTAATACAAATGCTTTTGCGTCAGTAAAAGGAAGCAGCAGCAGCCTTTCCCGCCTGAGTCCATTTTTAATGCTGTTGTGAAGCACCTTGCCCCTTACAGTGAGGCATCAGACCCTGTCTGCTTTCTGGAGATGGGTGAGTGAATCACAGAATCATGGAATACCCTGAGTTGGACCCACAAGGATCATCAGTCCAGTTCCTGGCCCTGCACAGGGGCCACAGGGCACACATCCCAAGAGTCACCCACGTGCCTGAGAGTATTGTCCAAAGGCTTCTGGAACTCTGTCAGGTTTGGTGCTGTGACCACTGCCCTGCAGAGACTGTTCCAGCACCCAGCCACCTTCTGGATGAAGAAACATTTCTTGAGATCCAAAATAGATGTCCTCTGACATGACTTCAGGCAATTCCCTCTGGTCCTGTCACTGGTCACCAGAGAGAAGATTGGGACCACTGGGAGCAAATTCCCGGTCTCTAGGCATTGGAAGAGCTGTAAAATTCCTAATTTTGGGCATTATTTGTTTCTCACTTATGCTCTACATGCCCATGGATGGATACAGCCTCACAGGAGCATGCAGGGGATGGAGAAGCAGCACCAAGCAGCCACACATGCTCCTCCAGTTGACACTTGGAGTCAGGAGAGTGAGCACTCAGTGCTTCAGCCGAACACTGAGCAGCAGCCTGAACTTCAGGACATCAGAGCTCAGAGAGGTCCTGTCACATAAAACAGGCCAACTGCAATTCTTCATTACCAATTTTAAAAGAGTCTCTTATTTTTTTCTCTCTTCAGGGCTTTGTCTCCTCATTTATCTGTTTGCCTTTGTCTCTGCTAGGGTTTCTGTTTTTCCCCCCTGACATTTAACATGACCAGTTATTTGGCTCCATGACTGACAGCAGCAGCATTAAAAGGGACATGAGACCAGCTCTGGAAAGGATTAAACAGCATGAAGCCCATGACAACTGCTTTTCAATGAGGCATTCTCTGCCCAAGTGCTCCCTGCTGCCACTGACATCAGTGCAGGAAAAAAATGAATCTGACAAGAGGGAGAAAATCTAGGGATGGGGGAGCAGCAAGAGGGGATATTTGTGCATCTACGGCCTTTGTGAGAGCAGAGAGAGCCCATACACAGCACAGATTTGGAGGGGCAGGGGAGCCAGCAAAGTCATGTGAAGACCTGCTTTCACTTGCCCAGTTCTGCAGCTGTTTGAGTCATAAAATTGGCCTGCACAGCATCCATGGAGAACACCTTGCTACTCCCATGACCACTGGACTCCTAGAATAAAAATTATTTGCAGAAGTTCAACACCAACGCATAAAAATCTAGATTTCTATTTTGAGTGAGCAATATTCAGCCTCTCTGAAAATCAGGACTATGGGATCTTTTTTCTTGTTGTGTAATGGCTTCATTGTGCATACTTTTATGTTGCTATTTTGAGGTAGATTTAAAAAGCAGTATTTCATATAAAATGGTGGAGACCACTGCTAAATTCAGAAAACAGATGGATTTTGTTAAATTAGCTTTTATACAACTATTGTTGTGCCATTTTTCCACTGAGCTCTTCTCAGAAACTGGGAATGAAATTGCATAAAGTACTTAATATAACAGTCATTTTAATTTGGAATACAAAAGTATTTCTAAAAACTGAATTAAATGTCATTAACGCTTTCAGCATATTAAATGAAATCATCCTATTTTGCTTCAGGCTGGCTTGAGCATTTAATGTAAAAATCTTCTAAGTGTTTAATGTCTATTTTATCTTCTTTTACCTTTTCATTTTGAACAGTTTTTTTTCATTAAAAACATTCTAAGGCTTTAAAAAGATAAACTTTTCCATATTTGGATTTTGGTGATTTGAGGTATCTTTCCAGTGAACTGATGAAATCCTGGAACAAATTTTACTTCACCTGTTAGTAAAACTCAGGGATAAAACACAGTCTTAATCCTTGCAGTACATCATTGCAGAGCCTCTACAAGACACCCAGATGCTTTCCTGGAAATATAAACTTCAATACCAAAACTAGCGATATTTTCAACTCATGCAATAATTAGGACTAAGTATACAACAGCTAAAAAGGTGCAGATGGGATTGTTATGGATAAAAACTGCTCTGCATGTCGACAAAGAAGCAGAGAGAGACATGGTGGGGAAAGACTAAACAATAATCTGCCAAGCTTTTCCAGTGTCCATCACAGAGCCATCAACCCACCAAAGGTTGTTCATCTCCACAAGCACAGAGGAGCCCAGGGGCAAGTGAAAACCCAAATTAAGGACTCAGAGGAAGGGACACCTGTCCAGAATGTTCCCAGATTTGTCCCAGCAGACCCTCAGCCCCAGCATCCAGCCATGAAAACCACCACAAGGAGTCAATGCTGAAGCATCTCTCAGACCACTGGGATTTGCTGTCTGAGGGTGTCAGACACAATATGGGACCAGAGGAAGAGATTGCACAGGACTTATTATGGGATGTTTAGGGATAAAAGGGCCAATTGCTCAGCAGAGTGAACAAAATCAAGTGCCAGGCTCTGTGCTTGAATCAGAGATGAGAGGCCTGTGTATCCATGGCACCACTAAGCTGGAGAGACTGGGATCCAGGGGCATCTAATGGGCAGACTTGAGTGTCTGAGGCATATTCATTACATATATATATATAATTTTGTGTGTGTGTTTATATATATATGTATATATATATATATATTTATATATATTTCCAATAGCATCACTCCATCCTGCTTCTTCAGAGAGGAGTTCATGGTGAGTCCCCTGATACTGAGTGTTTGTGTGAGTCCTCTGTTTCTCTCAGTGTTGATCTGTATGGCTGGCTTTGTGCATTTTTATTTATGACCCTTTATGGTGCACATGCCTACTAGAAACACATGCTAGTTGTGAAACTTGCTGCTGGTTGTACCTGGGGGAAAAGAGCTATGGCAGCCTAATATCCACTGGGCTGTCAGATCTGTCCTGACTTCCCTAAGATGCATGATTTATCAAAAAACTCTAATAACAGAGTGGTAAAAAAAGGAAATCTCTGTTGATAACTTTCCCATATTTTCAAATTCATATATTTGAGATCTCCATGTGTTCCATTCCAAAGGGACAGCTTCCGTAATCCTGGAAAGAGTAATCATTCAGGCATTATTTGCATTGTGAGTCTATTCCCCAAACTGTTATTTTTCTGTAGTACATCCACGGATAGAAGTGAAAAACTTCAGAGAACTGATCAGTCTAAAAGTAATTTAATTTTTTTTTTGCCTCTGTGGCAGGACATTCCCCTACCACAGCAGGTTCTGCTTATCAGCTGGTGTGAAAGCTCAGAACATCTTTCCCCAACATGAACTTGCTAATTGGTGAAATAACCCAGGCCAGACATCTGTCTGGTAGTGAGTTATTTCTGGTACCATGGAGGTGGCATTCCCAGCTGACAATAAACCTCTTGCCTTTAGAGTGAAATTGAAGGAAGATAAGCTTGAATTTCTGGCTGAGAGACACTTCACTTTACAAACTCTAAAAGCTATACAAAACTTTCAGAAGCAGAAGCCTTCTGAACATTCCTTGGAAATGCATGGGGATCTCTCCTCAAGGTGTGGGATGCTGGCCTTGAGTTACTCTCTCAGGAGTATAGTGAAAGGAATATGTGTACCCCATCATCAATTTGGCTATAAATTACATTGATTCCTGATCTATACTATTTCTTTGCTAGTTACAATAAAGATACCTTTATGTCGTGCACTGTTTTATGTAATCTAGTACTAGTTCTTTGTTTTAAACTATGTAGTAAGTAACTCTGTTTGAAGCCATTTGTCTGTTTATCTCCTGTCTATTCAATAAATAACTCACTTTATAATAGACCTGATCTGCCATTCTTAAGAATTTGCAAGCCAGAGCAGTTTAGGTGTGGGTCACTTGAATTTGAACTGCTGCCAAAAATCTGAACCTAAGGCAGGGCTGGTCTAAAGCTCACTCAATCCATAACAGCCTCCTTGCCTTAGATTTTATTCCATGCTGCATTTAACTATTGTCTCTCAAACTGGATGAGTTACCAACTCAGTTTTGTAAAAGCAAAGTGGCATTTAGCACTGCTGCAAAAGTTAATGTTCTAGCCACACATGCATTAGAAGAGCTGGAGGTATCCAGCTTTATAACACGACCTTTTTCCCTCAGGAAAACCAATTACTCTGTTATGTCTTCAGAAACAGTAATTGAGTTCACTCTGTCTTTGTGAAATGTGCTTGGTACTCTATCAGTTTAATCCCCATTGGGCTACACTCTATAAGCAATAGAGCTACGTTATTACTGGGGGGAAAAAAACAAGGATTCAGGTGCTCCAGAAATGCTTAGAAGCAGCATGAACCTGTGAAGTGTTTGAGCTCTGCCCAGGTGATTGATGAACTGGAGGAATCTGGCTGCTGTGTTGATGTTCACCAGGCTTTCATTGGCACAGGTCAAAAAGAAAAAGGAGGAAAAGAGATGTTCATCTTCTGCTAGTGAGTTTCTCTGTTTTACACTTGCTACAGTGATTTCAAATGCTTAGGACAGAAGTAAAATAACAATTTTTTCAGTTCCCAAATTGGCATGACAGGCTTTTGTTCTTAATTATGTGTTTCCTGTATTCTCTTAGGTTCATCCATTTTCCTCAGGAAGATATCCACAGGCTTTCCCTCGCTTTCCTCCAGTGTTCCACAAAGGAAGATAAACAGTGAATTGATAGCCACAGCATAAGGATCTTCAATTCATCTGTTCTGAACAAAAGCAAAATCATTTTCAACTCCCTGTGTATTTTCATTCTAATTTTTAATCCATCAAGTTGATGGGCTTACCTCGTCTTTCATTTTTCAGCTACAAATATCCCTCCCAAGTATGATTTAGCCATTTATTCAGAAATCAAAATAGAATGTAAGTACAGTAAACTGAAGTTACTGTTGTGGGCTGGTGTAACTGAAAACTCTGCATACTTGTTACATCCACAGTCAAGAAGAACATGACTAAGAAGACTGAATTTCTCTCACAACATGAAAAGGGAAGTTGCTACAAGTCTTGAACCTGATGTGAGAAATTGGGGTCTCTTGGTGGTTGCCTGTCAGGCACGATTTGTGCTAACGATGAAACAGGTCCAGAGCAGAGTTTCAAGGACAGAGCCTGCAGCCCACTTCTACTATGGTGTATCCCAAAAGCAAGCTGTGAGCCTAAAAATTTTTCCATTAAAATGTCAGCATTATCCATTATTACAATGTGATGGTGTCTGAGATTTTGTGTGTGTTATTAGTGCTGGGCTTACAGAGTTACAATATGTAATGGGTAAATAGGTCTGGGCAGATGATGATTTCATTTTCCCATAGGAATTTTTGAAGTTTTGATATTTCCTTTGAGCCCATTTCTGAAAGAAAAACAATTTCAAAGGTCTTCATCCACAGCCAACAAAAACCAAAAAATTTTTTTCTCAGCTCACTAAAATTTTTTTTTGTTTTACCTTTTTGCTCTTTTTACCTTTCAAGGGATGTCTACAACTAACATTTGGAAAAAAAAGAGGTCTTTAAAAAAAAGACCTGCTCTGACCATCTGGCCTTTCCATCTTCTCTACCACAGAAGACAAAGAGTCAACACAAAACTCTTCTCACAACTTGAACTTGCTAACTGCACAATGTCTTCAAAATTACAAATGCCAGTCTGAAGTCTGAAGCTGTAGACTCCTTAGGATAAAGGCAGTAGTGTAAGATGTGCCCACAGCCCCATGGGCACTTATAGACAGACTTATTGAAAACCCAGAGTCTAATATTCTCTTTACGATTTTCATCTTTGCAACCACCTCGATTTCTTTGCCTCCAAAGATGTCTTGCTTTTATGCCCTGTCCTCACGTCTCATTTTTCATAGACCATAATACTTTTTCTCCTATAAGCAACTTTTTATGTGCAACAGCCACTTCTGCCTGTTCCTTCTAAGCTTCAACTAACCATCTATTGAATCAATGAAGAAAATCAATGCAGAATTGACTTCCTCCATCTCTATAAGAGCTTAATCTTATACATACAGGCTAATATGTAATTAATTCTTCTTCCCTTTCCACTCACTCTCAGTGACTTATATGAAAACTTGTTAAAAGATGCATGTTTGCTTTCCCTGAGGGAGTCACACTAGAGCCACCCACTTAGCAGATCTGAAATGCAAAAGCCTTAACTTATGTACATGCCATCTCAAATACCCATGAGATTAGAAACAGGACCTTGTCACAAAAGTGAATTAAGGCTGTATTTTTTTTCTTGTATTTATATTTCAGAGCCGATTAAGCTGCTTTCAACTTTTGATATAATCTCTGTCTGAGTAGCAAAGCATGAATAAAATAAGAACAGAAGTATATTGCAATAAGCCATTCTTGTGAGAACACTTTTGCTTTGAATAGCCGGGTGTTTATCCTTTATGGAAACAATCTTATCTTGAAAGGAACACAAACAAAAGTCCTGAAGCTATCCGTTCTTTTGACAAAAATAAGCTGAGGAAGAGAAATTATACTCAATCTACTTGCTGCATGGTAGCTGTAAGGAGCATACAGTCATGTTTTCCTCCTGTATTCCTTAATATTGGGAAGTGATGGAGAAACACAGTGGGACTGGAGTCTTTATACATAAAGTCTTTATTCCTACCTTGTGCTTTTAGAGCAACCAGCACAGAAGGTATTCTTACTGAGCTGTGGATTGCTCTGATCCCTCACCTGCTGTTGCTTTTCACCCCAGGAGCTGACATCAACTCCCAGTGATGTAATGCCACAGACAGGGATTCCCCTGTATGAACACCAAAGGTGCCCAGCTCAGTTTCTTCTGTCATCACCAGCTGGGTCTCAGTTGGGCTTTTTATCAGTATCAGCAGGGGATATCTTGTTTCAGCATGAGACAAAGAGCTTACTGAAGTCAGTCTCTCCAGCAACATCTGTTTCATCTTCTGTCTTAAAACAGTGGCCAGCACTATCACATTTGTCACTGCTCAGTATCTTGGCATGGTCTCCAGAGAGCCACTCCCTGAAGTCCACTGATCCATCAGCTTATGCCCATTTATTTAGTTGTGTGTTTTTTCACTTCTGCTAAGCAAAAGGATGTTAATTTTCCATCTTTTGGTATTCAATTTCTCCATGGTTGTCTTTGCTGTCTTTTCTCTCCTGAGGTAGGTATTTGAGTTTTTACAGGGCTGGCTTGCTGGCTTGCAGGAGCCATCTGGCAGCCCCGTGGTGTGCCACAGCTCATGGCTATACAGGGCTAGTCTGTTACCACTCAGCTGTCAAAAGAACCAGACCTCTGTCAGTTCCTCAGCTTCCAGAGCACTGGAAAATTCACAGCATGGGGGTAAAATGAACTGAGAAATTAAAACAGTTGAATCACAAAGTAGTTGAATGACCAAACACAGCTGGAGCTTTCAGAACACTTGAAGGAAGCATAAAGGTTTGATGGTAATGTTGAGGCCACCATCACCATGCTTTTCTGAATGGACACAGAAATCCCTTTAGCAGGATCCCTGTGAAATCCTTGTAATGGTGAGCAGTGCAAGGCAAATGGTGCTTACTTTTGCTGACTGAATCAAGAACTTGAGGCCCATTCCTGTAAAAAGTGGGGTGGACAGTGGATGCAAAGGTTAATACAGAATTTAGGAAACTGAAGGAGACAATTTAGAGGCCACTCTTCCGAGATAAACTGACAGCAAAAGAAAAGTGAATTGTCTGTAGGTGTCTCCAGGATGGTTGTTGCACAGCCACCAGATGAGGTTGTACTCAGAAATTGAAACCAGTGTTTTGTGTTTTGGCTGCACTAAAGAAAACAGAGTATTCTCTGTTGAGAAAGGCAAGGAGGGTTTGACACGGGGAAAGATCTGACATTGATGTATTTTGAAGTACAAAGCTGGGCTTGGGCTCCCCTTCACACAGATGCAGAGTAAGTTTGCATTTACCCCAAGCTATAGGTAACCCCAACAATAAGGAATATTGAAAAAATATCTAGTTAAACCTCAATCAGGGTTTTCTGTGCTATGAGTGCTAGCCAGCTTTTCAGCTCAATACCAGGAAAAACACAGTCATTTCCCATTGAACACTGCAGATTAAATCTGCCACACAGGGGGCACGGCATGAAATCCAACAGTATCCCAGAGTGTGTCAACTCTCCTTAAGTCACACTCAGTAATAGCGAGGGAGGATGCCTTTTTTCTTCCCTTCTTGTTTCAATACCAGACTCAACAGGGGACTTTCAACATTTTGGAGGAACAAAAGGAAATCAAAGACCAGTAGGAGAGCTATATGCAAAGTTCATCCTTTGCAAATGTGTCACAGGGATACAGTCTGAGCACATTGTTCTCAAAAGCAAGAAATCATTTATTTTAATGAAATCTGTGCTGCTTTACAGGGATAAAGTAACTTCTACTGTAACTCTGTGATGGTTTTTATACAGTCTTTTCATAGCCAAGTTCTCAAACATATTTAAACTTCATATTACTCACAATTGAAAAGTTCAGCTTGCATTTACAGTCACAACACAAGTGTCTGCCAAGAGACGGATCCTGGCCATGAGAACATTCAGAAGGGCTACAACGTTCAGTCAATGTGTGAAAGGAAGACAGGGCACAATAGAACAAAAGATGATTCACTATTTTTCCATTTCCTTCTTTGAATGTAGAACTGGAAGCACAAATCTCAGTCTTTTCCAGTTAATTACAGACTTTTAAATGTAATTCTGTTTTATTCTTCCTATACTCTTCTATCAAAATTATATATAATGCCTAATACATCTGCCAAATTACCTGCAACACTGCTAAAAGATTAAACAAATCCAGAATTCACAGAAAAATTTATACATAATAAATGGAGGAAAAGAAATATATTCAATGAAATAAAGCCTTTTAGCAACACTGCTTTGATCTGTTTATAACTACCCACTCAGAGCAACTTTCTTGAAAATAGTTAATTTTATGTCAAAGAATGAAATGTACTTGAAAATTACATAAAAGTATTACTTAGGTTAAAAAAATTTTCATAAACAGGCACAAATTAAAGATCAGTGAAGAGATTATGCTGATTTTTTAAAGAACTTTATTTTACTTATAGACATTGGAAAGACAAACAGAAAAGAACAGAAGATAACATCATCCATTCTTTCTTAAATGGCTTTCATTTTAAAAATATACTTGGAACAAAATTATTTTTTCAAGCTGTGCAATTGTTACATGATTTTTTTGCTTGTCTGGGGTTTTTTTGTAAACTGCATCCTTTTATTGTTGTTTCAGATGAGATCAGAAATTCCTTAGCTCAGTCTGTGAGCTGTTACAGCACTCAGCATTGGGACAGTAGGTTGTCAGCATTGGTCTCAGTGTGAGGTGTATAGGCAAGGTTGTAGGACTACAAATAGTGTAAAATAGGCATTATGCAATAGGTCTGGCAAGACCATGCGCAAGAGATGTGGGTACAATTCTGATGCATTAAGTCTCAGGATCATGAGAGAAGCTATGTCTGAAGGAAGCTGTATTAAATAAAAGGACAAAATACACAGGTTACAGTAATAATTACTTGGAGGTTTTGGTGGAGGAGAAGCAAGTTTTACTCAGATAAGAACCCACACCACTTACATACTAGGGGAAACCTCTACCATCATTTGTGACTGCTGCTTGTGTTAGATAACAGAAAGAAGGGATGGATTAATGGACCAGCTAATGACCTCCCTACCTCCATCAGCAATTAGGCTTCTGTGTCCTGCCTTTCACTCATTGTATGAAAGAAATTGATACTATGCTATGACAGGAATAAGTCATCAAGGTCCATCAGGACACAATCTGTAGGTGATAAAAACATCAGTCATGCTGGGCCCTTTTTTATTACCTTCAAGCGTGGTACTCTGTAAATCTTTCCAAAGGGAAAGTGCATCTCTGTGTCCATAAATGCCAGTATTTCTGTTCTTTTCCATCAGCTGGAATGAAAATCACACATGGAAACAGCCAATCTTATGGAATGAGTCATTATTCCAATATTGGGAGCCACCTTGGGATAGGGTTTTCACATTCCTAGACTGGCTCAGCATCTGCTCTAATTAAATATTCTGCACATGTTTTGATTTGTATTCAGTTACATATTCATTCCAAAATGAGGAGGCACCTGGCTTTAAACACATACTGTGAGAATCATCTTTATTTGAACATGGAGAGCATGGGAGGAGGTGAGCTTTCATATTGAAGAAATTGTATTAATACTTAATTAACTGAATAAGAAATTGGAAGGAAAGTAACCATAATGCACTGAAGGCATCTTTTCGATTGACAATTATAAAGCTGTCTACTGCAAGTCCAGCACTTTTACTCCAGTGCCATTCTCTTACTATGTTGATTTTAGCCACATGGCCAAGTACTGACAACCCCTCTTTCACCTTAGGATTATCTATCTTCTAAAATGGCAGTAGAGAAAACCAGCAGAGAATTTAATAATTTGGGTATTTTCATCACCGTAGAGAACATGAAAATGACAATGTGAGTAGTAGAAGCCAAACTCCAGCACACTGGCAAAGGAGTGGAAAAGAGAAAGATCTCCCTTCCTAATTCACTCCTGCAGCCAGAGAAGACCCATGAAGAGGGATGCTTTCCATCCCTGGGCATCCTGAGCCACTCCTGGGACTGCACAGCCACCTTTGCCTCCCTAAATGTTAAGGCAAGCTGCAAATGAAGTGAAATCAAAAAGTAACACTGAAGGCTGAATATCTACTTGAAATTAATCTTTACTATGATGGCTGTGATGACATTTCCATTATTTGAACTGTATGGAAATTATACCAAGATAATCTTTAATGAAGGGACACAGTGATTTCATTGAAGCATAATTCATGCAGCAGTTAGTGGAGAAAACTCTGAGTTCATTAAATAACTACTTGGAAGCACTGATTTAAGCCCTGCACTTTCAGTCTCTAGGAGGAAAATGATATCAAGATTTCTCCCAGCAGTTTCACCTCTCTGAACTGGCTGGATGACAAAATGATAGCAGCATTTTTTACAGTTGGATACAGTTGATTTACCCAGAAAGAGGGAATCAAATAAGCAAATAAGTAAATTTTGGCAACTGAATGAAAAATACCTCTTCAGATCACTAGATATACCAGGTGTAATTGAAGTTAAACCATACCTGACCTTAAACTGATGAAAAAAATTAAAATTATCTTTTAGGCCATTTCTTACAGCTTTCCTCTGCAACTAATCAGTGTACACTCTGCAAGAAGATACATGACCAGGCTTGAAACTTTGGTATCAATCTTCTTATTCCCATCTATCAATCCTTACAGAGATGGCAAAATTCTACAGACTTTAGCAAACTGGCCATGGTAAATACACCTTGTGGCTGAGTGGCAGACCCCAGAGAGTTGTGATCAGTGGCACAGGGTCTAGGCAGAGGCCTGTCACCAGTGGTGTCCCCCAGGCCTCTATACTGGTCCCAGTATTGTTCAACTTCTTCATCAATGCCTTCAGTGAAGGGGCAGATGCCTCCTCAGCAAGTTCATAGATTATGGGTTGAAGGATGGAGAAGTGTGTCAGTCCAGAAAAAACACTGGGAATAAGCCAGAGAGGTTGTCAGGTTTTGGCCAGAACAAAGATTTAATGGGTACAGCAGGATATGGCAGCATAATACGCATGACTAATAAATCGGTATAAATGGATACAAATTAATGCAAATGGCCTGTTCTGGAAAAACAGGCAAGACAATAGAGAGGAAATGCTGGATAAATTAAAGGGAGAGTATCCAGGCTGCTTTGGTAGGTGTTGGTTACAAACCAGAACACCAGGCAGGGCAGAATTCTCCAGAGCACCAACTGTGGTCCCCCCAGAGGATTTTAGCTGATCAACTGCCAGATGCAAAAGGAACACTGTAGGACACAGCCTGTCAGGGTCATGACATGAATCACACTCACACTTTCTGCATGGAACCTGGCTGAAAATCCAGCCAGGTCTGAATGTAGGTGATTTGCAGAAAACTCAGCAGTAAAAGAATTGTGACCAGCTGTTCATGCCATGACTGAATATTGAATATTTTAACTGATTTTTTTTTTCATAGAAATATCAGATAATTCTTTAGACTTTCATCCTGACATCCAGTGTTTTGCATGAAGATCTATCATTTTGTAAAATGAGTATGTGTTAGTGTGAAAAGGCAATGAGAACAAAAAGTGGAGTTTTGCTTAACAGAACTCCAACCTGATAATTATTGCTAATATTCATTTGTGATGCGTATCACACTGAGCTGCCAAAGAAAATTCTTGCTGCCCTGCAATGCTGAAATGCTTTCCACCAAGATCTGAGTAATTTTGCTTGTCAAGAAAATAATCAGCATGCTTTATTCCATAGCCTGGTTCCATCACCATCTCTCATTCTTCTTCAGGGGGGCAGAATACACTCTCTGCTTAACTTTCCCATAAATACCTGCTTAACATTTCTTTTAAATGCCACATATTGTCACCGCATGCAATTAGCGATCTTTGGCTAAATGAGGAACCTTATGCATGTTTCAGGCTGGCTGACAGGTGACAGATTTACTTCCCACATCCACACATTGTTATGAAGCACAACTCACCCACTGAAGACTGACAGCTGCCTGCATTTACAAAGCCAAAGCCGCACTCAGACTGATTTGTACCAACACACCAGGGAAGATTGGGAAAATGTTCCTGTTGCTTCATACACCCACACTGTAGGTGATAAAACTGGTTAGGTGATCAGGTTTTTCACACTGCCACAAGCAATTTTCTGATTTAACATCCTGAGTTCCTAGATCAGTTCACTGTTATTAGTGTAGGCTGCTTTGGACTTTTTCCCTGAAAAAGCTTAACAAGATACCATTCGCTACGCATTTCATGGCTTCTTCCTCCTTCCTACCATTTGTGACATGGAATTAAAGGTTTATCTCCATTTACAGCATTATGAATAGGCTTTTGTAGTTCAATGGCTATTTCAGCAGAGGTCAGTTTGTCCAAAAGACTTTCTGATGAACTGTGTACTTGCCCTGGTATAGAAAGGGTCCCCACATGACTGAGCGAACTGAGCCACAAGACTAGCTGGAGTGACATGTAGAAGAAGCAATTTCCTTCAATTGCTGAAGGACTCCACAAGATTAAGGACTGCTAGAAAAAGACCTTTATCAAGGATTTTCAATTACTGCCTTGGTTCTGATTATGTGACTTCTTACACCATACAGGATAGGACTATTAGGGGCTTCAAAGCACATGAGAGGATCTTGCCTGGGGGACAATGAGGATGAAATGATTCATCCTAAATTGACAGTTAAAGAAATCTTTTAAAAGTAAATGCAAATGATATTTAAAGCATTGGATGTATCTTCTTGTCCAGTATATAGTTATTTTCCTTATTTTTCCCGGCTGTTAATCACATTGAGTTAATCTCACCTTGCAAGTAGGCCCCTGGAAACAAGTGGAAATATCCAGCAAGGTGTTAGTCACCGATAGAAAGAGCACCAGCTTTTGCAGAAGGTACTAATGATTTGTGACAAACTTTTTTTTGTTCTCAGCAAGAAAATTGGCAGTAGTTTTCCAGGATGAATGGACAGTCAGTCATCCTGAGCCCCATGTGGGGTTTGAGCTGTGGTGCATGAGAAAGGTGAGAGAGTTAAGAGTTGCTTAAATTGCTTCTCCTCCCAGTGGAAGGAGGGATGTACCTTGAGAGCTGCCAGTGGGAGTCAAGTCACTGAACACAAGGGCTTGCCCTAACCCAGACCATGTAGATAACTTGTGACCCTACATGCAACCCATTCCATGTATGTTGTATTTTAACAAGGGAAGATGATAACTTTACCCAGTCTTTGTGAAGATTGTTGTGCACTGACTGAAGAATATTGAAGAGATTGAGCAAAGTGAAGAAAGACTAAGACATAGAAGCTTACTTCTGTGGATTGTGAGGTGCTTACAAAAAAGTGTGTGGGTATAGTTGCTATCTGAATGCAAATCAAATAGCTTTAGACCAAGAAATTAATCAGTGAAGCAGCACGCAATCTGCCTATCTGTGCTCATGTACATGGCAGGAACATTTTTGAGGGAAAATCCCAAGAATTACCAGTGGGATTTGCAATTTCTTGAGAAAACAGAACTGTTGAGGAAACAGGCCCACTCAGATCAGCTAATCTGTGCCCAGAATCCATTAGACAACATCATTTCTTGTTTTGACAGAACTTGACTTCATTTAAATCGTTAAATGAATGCAAAGCCCTATGTTCCATTATCACTGAACAAATCCACAGCAAATATTTTTAATTAAATTATACAGAGATTAAAATACCATAGAGATGATATAATTATGCCTCAGCCTTTGGCATGTGCACAGGGGGATTTAAGAAAGTGCTGAAAAAAGCAGGCAGAAAACCTTTTCACTCTTTGATGAATAAGAACATGTACTTCAAAGTGGATGAAGTTCTCAAAACTATTAGACAACTCAGATTGTGAAAATTAAAATTCATAGGGATTCTGCAATAGAGCTGAAAATAGGCAATCAGAACAAAGTGCTTCCTTTCTAGCAAGTTTCCATTTTTATCATTTAAATTATTTCATTATCAAGGTTCTCCTAATTCTGAGGAAAACTTCCAAAAACACCTAAGCACAAGTTTCTGATTTTCCAACTACTTATGCAAATCTATACTGATAATATACAGTCCTGTCATATATAATACCTTTGTCAAATGAGTCTAACCCAGCTCCTGTAAGTGTGGAAGGTGAGCCCAATGAAAGCTGATCTGGTTACTTAAGACAGACTTTGGTATCGTGCAAGAGTAGCTGTATGAACTGTAGCAAAATTTTGCATGCCCAGACATCCAGAAATTTGAAACTTTAAGTTTCCTATTGACTCATAAGGGAAGACCAAGGACAGACCCTAGGCAGTGTCTGTCATTAGCTGAGTTCTATTTAAGAGCCTTTTCTTTGGGAAAAAGTTTGTTGCTGTTGTCTAAGCCTGCTGCCTGAAGGAGGCACAGGTCCCTTTCCTGGGGTTCCTTCAAGAAAACAATGCAGATCAGCACCAGCCCTGCACTGTAAGGTGCTGGTTGCAAGGTCAAAGTCAATGAGGAGGGGACAAATGTCATCTGTTGATTGGCACTGAGTGTGTGGCACTGTGTGTTGGACAATAATGTTTATGGTGCCTCCAGAAGCAAACAGAAACTCAGGAAAGTAACCCATTTTTGCCAGTCCTAAGGCAGAGGTTGTGCTCTTACCAGCTAGTGCATCTGTCAGCACTGGGGACCTGAGCCAGAGGGACAACAAAGGCCATCATGACATACTTCAGCTCTGAAGCCTTCATGGGAAGGGCACCCTGAGCTATCACTGAGCTGCTGGGAGCTGGTGGGACAAAGCAGTGCTCAACAGGCTGTCCAGCACTGTCTGAGAGAGATACCGCCGCTGTGTCATGCACAGCGGATAACACAGAGGATCTTCCCTCACTCGACCCCACTGTCCTCCACTCATCTGCTAGCAGACAGTGAGGAAGAACAACGAATTCTCTTAATACAGGGTATTGCAGTAGAGTCCTGGGCTGAGCAAATAGCAGGGTGTGGGGGCAAGAGTTAACCCAGAGGTCTCTCACAGAGAGATTTGCAGAGGCTGGCAGCCTGCACTGCCATTTTCAAGGTTTCTTGCTCTTCTAATATAGAGTCACCAGCCAGGAATTAATGCCCTGGGACTTTCCCTGAATGCCATAAGTTGCAAAGCTAGTGCAATATGTGTGCTGTAAGAAAGAGGCAGAGCACTGCTTAGAAGCACCAAAAATCATGATTGCATTTCAGACTTCATCCACGTGTATGATAACAGGAAAAACATGACAGAAATGCACTCCAGATTTTGAGATTATAAATGTTCCATTAAACAATGAGAAATAACTTCAACAGGATAATATCACTGGCTAACTGTTAAGACATTCTTCTCTTACATAACTAAATCACTATTCATAACCAGCAGGAGTCATTAAGTGTCTCTGCATGCAGCCCACTGGAATGACTGCTTTGGTCTCACTAATATCACATTTCAAACGTTCATTTCACTGGAGTTTCTTCTGAAGGTAGAGAAAAATACAATTCTCATCAAAGTTTCCTTTATCATTGCCAAAGCACAAAGACATCTTCAACTCTATTCTTGCTAAGCTGAAATTTAACATAGAATTATCATCTACAATGATAGTCAGTGATTAATTGCCTTGGTACATCCCTAGCCAGAACCCCTGTGGTCAAACATCTTATAAAATGAGTACCAATAGCTATTAGTACTGCTTTGAAATTATAATCAGTGACTGATGGCTCAAAAGATAAACTCACCCCAAAGAATTTCAGAATATATTTTTGTAGAAGGGAAAATTATCATTTTCAACTGACATTGAAACAAGAAAACTACTAACAAAATGTGCTACATTCATTCTCTTCATTCTGGGAACTTATTTCAGTGTCCTCTTTTCATACAAAACAGGACTGAAATATATAACCTTACAATTTGAATCTGTGTATGAAGAGCAACATTGGATGACCATTGCTCTTTCAGAAAAAAATCAGAGCACATATTTCATCCAAGCAGCAAAGTACATGTATACTTTTTGATGTGAAAGTTTATTGACAGTATCTACTGGAACTGCAAATGAAGGGATGTAAGGAGAGATGCTCTGAGAAACGACCTCAAATAATCAGTGTCCATGTGGCCAGGGTTGATTTTAGTCTACAGGGAACACCAGAGCTGTGGCAGGATCTGTAGGACAGTTGAGAAGAGATGATAAAACAATTCATCAAAGACAGAGGGGTGCTCTTTATTAGCATTCATGTCACATTTGTGGCCCCAAAAAAAAAAAAAAAAAAAAAAAAAAAAGTGGGAAGTTACTGCATTTTCCTTAAGTTACTTGGTAACTGCAAACAGATTGCCCAGTAGGACACATCCAGAAGAGCTTACACTTTGTTCCTGGTGAGTCCAGCACAGAGCCTTCTGAAAGCAATATAAATTTTCTATCATCTTTGGTGGATTTGATTTCAGACTTCCTCAAGGCTATGCAATGTCCCAGTTAGTAAACAGAGTCAAAAAGGAGAAAATTAAAGTTCATTACCAGAAAGCTTGAATCAAAGCATCGATCAAATTTTTGATTACTGAGCAGAAATAGATTTCTTCATAGTAGAAGACATTAGCTTCATTTGCACAGTATTTCTAGCCACTTGAGAAATTTTTTATTGAAATTTATTTATATGGGAACATTATGAGGTTCACAATAATGTACAGTTTCATCAAGAATAATGAATCAAATTTTGAAGTTCCTGGTGTAAAGAGTATAAAAATACAAAGGTTTTTTTCATTACAGGTAAAGAAACTAAATATCAAAGAATTATTTTCATCTTTAATTAAACAAAAAGTTACAATGCATATAAAAAATTATATATATATGTATTTATATAACATACAAAAAATCCTATAAAAATTATGTTCCCAATTTGAAAAAGTTTTATGTTTTAATTAATTTTAAAATGCTTTATTTTGAATGTGTCCTTTAAACATTTATCTTAGCATTGACTGAATCAAAAAGTGAAAAATACAGTTTCAGCAAAACACAAAACTTAATTTTTATAACATCTGCAGAGAATAATCTGGTTATTTTGAAAACTCACAAGTGTGAATTACATAAAAACTGTTATTTCCTTGTGAAGTGTTATGAATGAAAAGAAATTATGCTTTACACTATATGAAACACTGTTTCAGAAAAGTCAGGACTTCTCAGGGTGGATGGAAATGTAGTGACATAGTGTGAGGAAAGGAAGTCACAGGGCAAGAAAATTCTCAGTTCCAGAAAGTTTTATTCTGTATCTGTACTAAAGTTTCCTTAGGGTTATTCAACTGCAAATTAACCATACCTTTTGATCCATGTTCATGGTAGAATTGGCTCTCCATAGCTACATAATCAGATAAATGGACACTTTATTTTATTTACCTCTGAATCACAGGTCTGCCTTCACAGGTAAGGCAATAACTGGTGCCCAGACCTCCTCAGTGCTGAAGTTAAAGCTATCTGCAAGTGGTCAGATGACAGTGACAAATGTTCAGGTGCACTTTAAGTACCTCCAGAGCTTGCTGAGCTGGAGGCAACCCCATGCTCCCACAGGGAGGCTGAATGGGAGAAATCAGCCCAGAAATCAGCCCAGCACTCTTGCAGATCAAGTGACGGCACTGAGCCACTCGAGTGGCTGAAAGGGCAAGTGGCAGCAAGTTCATGAGCCCAAAATCCCCTCTGCTCTCACCAAAAGAGCAAGTCTCACCTTATGGTAAGTGCATGCAGAGCACAAGCTCCTCTGTTATTTGTACCCTCCATGGAATCTCCACCCACCCCAGGGAGGTCAAAAGGGAGTCATCAGCTCCATTCTCCCCTGCCCTCTGCCACACTCTCTGCCATCTCCAGCAAGGAAGATTCATCCAGGAAGAGGCCAGAGTAGCTCCAGGAAACCTCTGCCCATAAACAGGTGCCAGAGCCAGCACAAAATGCTGACTAAGGTCATTGACAAAGTTTGCTCTCAGGCTTACAGCTGGATCAGGGATTCTCTGGACTGAGCCCTAACACATGGGCAGGCCCACCCAGGGATCTGTATTCACACATCTTGCATTTCCCAGTTCAGGAAAAAGACACAAACCCAAGGTCTTGCCTGTGTGTGGGAACAGCCCACACAAGCAAACATAAACTCCAGATTTCCTAGTCATGAAAGATAAGGAGGGAAGTATCAACTATTCCCAAATGCGGCAAGAGAACTGGACCAACAGGATTAGCACTGGTCTGACAAGAAAACTGTAGAAAACATTACTGCAGCTTTTGTAGCCCTTTTAATTTAATATTTTGCCTTTTTATTTCAACATCTGCAGAACCATTATCCCACTAAACAGCACTGAGATCACCACCATTCCACTGACTGTTTACATTCTACAGTCAAACACAGCTTTTATTTTTACCCTGTCTGAGATGGGGCATGATAAATCACTTTAAAGATGGATTTGTGACACTAGCAGACAGATTTGATAACTGTTTACAATTCCAGCTGGGCAATTAAACGGTGTTAATTTTTGGAATCCCACTTCACTCAATAATATAACAGGCACTTTTCTGATTAATAAGAAATTAGACTATGCATAAACTCCCTGCTGGATACTAAAAGCTTTGTTGTGACAAAAGTCTTTCACTGTGTGACAATTAAAGCGTGCATCTAGCTTCCTAGTTTCCAAATTTTTCCGTGCACTCATATGCTCCTTTGTCGTCATAGCATCCACAAAATATGTGTAATATCTTGTCACAGACTATTGCTCAGACTCAAAAAAAAGCTACATGAAAAGTGGTGTTACTCAAATACTGTTTCTGAAATATGAAAGACTTGAAAACAAACTTAACCCCAATAAAGGGGAGGATTTATTTTGCTAAGCAAAAGCCATCTATAAGTACAAGACCAAGGTATGGGATAGAATGCTCTACAGCAGCGTCTAGGCTGTAGCAGTGACTGTCTAGTATTAATTTGTCTTGGCTTTTACTGGTTTTGTCTTCATGAATTAGATGATCTTACTCCTTATATAACTTAGTCCTATATGCAGTCACTGCTGAATACAAGCAGAAAAAAAACATTAGGCAATGATGATATCCTACCATTTTGCAGGTGCAGCCATGGCTGAAATTAATTTTACCCTGAGTTTTTGCAAACAGGCTAAAAGGTAGAGCTGATTTTTCATAAAATAGTTACTTGAGCCCACATGTAAGAAAGGTTAAAATTGCTCTTGTTCTTACTTTGAAAAATAGGCTTTGTTATTTAGCCTATAGTCCCTTCCTTAGAACAATAGAATCTAAGCAGGTATTTCCCTTTTCTAACATCTCAAGAAGAGCAAGAGAAAAGATATATGGAAAAACTGTAGGTATTTCAAAACTGTTAGGAAATCAATGTTCAGGAAAAAATCATAAAAGTTCCCTGAGTTACAATGTTTTTTCTTTTTTAATATCCTCTTTAAAAAATGTTGACTGTACCATTTCTTCTCAAGCTCCCAGAAGAATTGAATTTAAAAATTGCCCCAAGAAAGAGGACATCATAACATTCAATTCTTACCATTACTGGTTTTCAGCTTCCTTATGGCTTAATTAAAATTCTCCTAAATTAGTCAGCAAAAATTTTGCTGCAAGGCCATGGACCCACATCACAACCAAAGTGTCAAGCATTCCTAATATAAAAAGCTTAAGATGAAATCCAGTTTTGGAAACGAGTTCTGTGAATCCATTTTCATATCTTGGTACTTTGTTAACAAAAAAGGTAAAGTATGGCTTTTTTATCAGAATTGTTAGTTCTTTCAATTCAGCTTGAAAATTCTAAAAATCCTGGGATAAGTTTAAAACAAAAAAATACCCAGCATTCACATGATCACAGTAGCCACGAGGTGGGTCAGGTATTATGTATCAGATCATCAATCAGTATTGCTCCATCTGTTGTATCTTGAGATCCCACCAAGTAACCCAGTATTCTTTATATCCATGCCAGTTTACAACTCCTATGCATGGTTCTGTTCCTGTTGGTGTCTCCCACCATGGTATAAGAACCACTTAGGCAAGAGACATAATCATAATAACATGATTTAGGTAAATCCCAGAAAAATAAAAATGTGAGATAAAATTTGCTAATACCTCATTGTAATAGTATCATTTGACAGACAAAAATAACATTTCAATACACTAAGTACTAGGCTTTTCAATTTTTTTTCGATTGAGGAAAAAATAAACATTATTGGTTTACTGATGTTTTCCTAATTATCTGCATTACAGGCATTCAAGTTTTTCATACACCACTGTTATTGCCAAATTAAAAAGGAAAGTGTTGTATATACTAGATTATATGTATAAAGTCACAATAAAACTGAGGCAAGTACACACACAGTAGTTTTAATATAACATTTGTGAGTAAACTGACGATGAATAAAAAGTGACATGCTTGAGCACAAGATTGCAATCTTGGTTCTTACCCAGGATCTTCCTTTTTCTGGGAAAAAAAAGCTACTGAGTAGTCAACACAAGGACTCACATAGGGCATGGACTTGAAATTCCCTATGATAACCCTGTTGGACAGAGGTGGAAGGTTGGTCTTTCAAAATGTTTGTCTATTTGTTTTGAAAGTGCAAAGGAAAATATTTTTTTTCCATAACAGTAAGGTCAAAGAATTTGTTTTCTTCCCAGCTAGAAACAAAAACAATAATGGGAAGCTCTTCAATAAAGTGTTCAAAAGAGGAAAAGAGAGCCAACAGATGATTAACTTCTCAGCAGGGAAGACATTATTTCAGTCAAAAGACTTCGAAATCCCTTTTCTTATGTGATTCATTAACAGACTTTCAGACCTCTGTGTCCTCAGAAGAAGAGTTTATATGTTTCTCCAGTGGTGTGTCTTTCAGGGAGTTGAGACTATCAGTGCAAAGCCTGTTGTCCAATGATTTGTCTCAAATATGGCACTTTTGGAAATGTCAGTGCTAGATGGGTATTAAAGTCATTCATCTGTGCATTTCTCTGAGTTTTATTAAACAATAAAAGAAAATTATATTACTGCAAGCTGGAAAAACAAATATTTTTAAAATTCTTTGCTATTTCCTCACTATCCACCACATTAAGCAAAAGTCTCATGCAGATTCTACATAATGATGAAATTTCAAATACTTAATTAACAGCAAATTTGAAAAAAGGGAAAATATCCATCTCCTTTCTACCACAAAAAAAGACCTCCCTTGAAAAAGTATACTGGAGTTCCCATTGTGGAGCATTATTTTGGGGAGAAAGGGAGTTGATGCATTTAATTTGCAGGTAAAAACACATTTCAAAGACCAAACTTAGATGCATACTCTTCATAAGACTATTTGAATTTGTTTATCAGGCCCTAATAAGCCAATTGGTGTCACTCAATAAAGATATCCCATTCTTATAATTAGCAACTCTATGTTATCCTAGTCTTGAGTATTCTAAAAAAAAAGGTTTAGTATCCAGAGTTTTCATAGAATTCATTTTCTGAGACAAAAAATACCTTCCCAATATTTACAACAAGCTCAGGCTCCCAACTATGAAGATCCTCACTAGAACTTTATTGTAAGTTTCACTGATCCAAAAGGAAATAAAGAAGTGTGTAGAATGTGCTATAAATACAAGCCAGATATAAATTTCAAATATTAATATATACAAGGCACAAGAATGAAGACAGTATAATTAATATATTCAAAGAAATCATGATGTGATTAAAATCACACAGAAATACTGATTACATTCACACAAATTGATATAGACAGTTGCTGTATTTGTGATATGCTTAAAAATAGAAGATTGGTTACCTCAAACACAAAGCTTATAAAAATATATCCTCTAGAGCTGACTCACTCTTTAAACCATCAATGGCGTAATTGTTTGCTTGACATTGTATAAACTGACTAAGAAGACATTTAAAATACGTGGATGTTTTACCAAAAAAAAATTAATTAAAGTAGAAAATAAGAGAATTTTGAGTGACTGTACAGTAAAATTGAGCATTCTTCCTGCTATCCAGCGTATTACACAATGTTAACACTTTCTATTGTGCTCAGATGTGTCCCCTGGTTTTGTGTTTTACAAATAGATAATTCCTCCCAGAAACCATGTCTGGTGCATAATTTATGATTCTCATTTTTTTAATGAAAATTAATTTATAAACTGAAATTATTGACAACAATCTTTAAAAATTCAAAAAAGTATAATTCCACATTAAAAATATAGACTCGATCCTAAAAGTCTTAACTTTAATACTGTTGCAGAACAAGAATGTTACCAGTCACAAACTTTTTAAGAATGATGCCACATACAATATTTTAGTGTTACTATGTGGCAGACCATAATGTGTGTGACCATAATAAGTCAAATTTTGTTTTGTGATGGTGCACAGAGCTTAACCATTCTTTCATACTATCTCTGTAAATTATTTTTAAACCTTTCAGGTTTGTAATATGACAAAAAATATTCTAAAACTTTAGAGAAATATGCTTTCACAGAGAAATTTGAAATTTCTGTGACACAGCTAAATTTAAAGGCTTAAACCCCCTCACAGGAAAATTTTAGAGGCAAAAGTTAATTTCTGATCAATGGAAATACTTTATTTCAAATTCCTTTATATTTGGCCTCCTAAACTTTGTATGTAATACATTAAAATTCACCCAAAAAATCATTTCAAAGTCAACAGTTTTCCTCATTTACTTCTTGCTTAGAAATTACAATATTCGCAGAGCAGCTGCAACATAAAAGTACATTTGGATCCTCTTTTGTATCAAGGCAGACTGCAAAACCCCATTTGGTGACCCCTTCAATCCTGTACTTTTGAATGTATCTAGGCTTATTCTCAGTTCTGATTATTCCTACTCCTCACCTTGCCCCAGCTGTGTGCTTACCCTGCTTGAAGCTGAACCCATCAGCCAGCCCTGTCCCAAAGCTTAGCTTCGACCTTGCTCTTGCCAGGTTTACAGCTTGCTCCCTGCCTTTGCCTTCCTGAGTGAGGTATTTTTCCCATTCGAGATAAAAGTCATGGAAAGAGAACAGTTGTGCTACTTATTCTCTGAGCCCTGAATCTGAAGCCCTGTGTTTCAAAACTGCTGTATATTGCCAGCATTTTGTTCCCAAACATGGGATGACTGTGCTGAGTGACTGGCATCGGCTGCTGGATGCATGGAGTCCTTACAGATGGAGGAGTCACAGGGAAATAATATGGTTTCATGAGATAGTCTCCTGCCTGTCTGCCCATCCTTTTCCTCTTACCATATGATGCCTGTTATGACTACGTAGAAATCCAGAGGCAAAATGGACAATTATTGATATTCATTTTGCATTTCGCTTGAACTAAAGAAAAATTAAATTACCTCAATTTTTAGGTATCTGCAGTATAAAGCATGTTCCTAAAAGTGCTAATCAAATATTAAGCAAGTGTTTGGGAAATTACTTGAAAAGAGAAGAAGACACTTTCTACAGAAAAATAACATTAAAATTCACCTTAGCAACAGCCTCTCACAGCCCCCGCAATGCCACGCACTGCATGCTCCCTCTTGACAAACAGGCTGCAGGGTTTGTCACCAAAGTGGGCCTTGATGGGAAAAAACAAATAAGGATTTTTTCAAACTCTGTAATGGTTAGACCTTTCCATTCTCTGTTACTCATCTCTGTCTCTTCTTTGTTGCAGAGAGACAGGAGGCTCGGGAATGGTTCATGGCACGTGGAGCTACAGAATGAGCAGGGAGTGGGAAGCGCCTCCTCCCGCACTGCACGGAGTTCAGGGGCCTCTTTGCATGCAATTGTGAGAGCACTGTAATCCAAAGTCTATCAAATAATTGATCAAAGATATCCCATAATTAGTCTCAAACTGTAGGAAGCTCTGTGTAGAGTAAATTCCCCAGAGATGGGAGCTAAGAAGGCTCTTGCTGGCATTTGTCTCAGGGGTAAATGTAGGGATAAAACTGTGGCCCATGTGGCTGTAGCTCTCTCCCCTGCCATCAGCCTGGGTCTGTATCACACGTAACATCACTAAACAGCTGCAAAAGAGTGTTAGAATATGGAGGATTTACTTGCAGGGGACACAATAACACAGTTTCCTCTTATTATAGTTTGGAAGGTTTAATAACTGATCATACGTAAGCCTGAATTCCTAGTCCCATTATTGCATTAACACACAAAATACATTATTAATTTCTAATCTAGTCTTGAGTCTTCCCATGTCTTTGCTAACAGGACATTGAACGGGGCTATTTCAAACTAAGACGTTCTATGCAAAGACTTTCCTAATCACTTCTTGGGCTGAGGGAGAAGCAAACAGCCTCTTGGAAGAAAAAGTACCAGGGACAAAAAACATCCATCCAGCTGAGCACTGGAAGGAATGAAAGATATTTTGGTCTGAAAATAAAGCAGTTACAAAATATAGTTTGTTATAGAAAAAAAAAATCTAAATACCTAAAGCAACTTTGTTCCTTTCAATCTCATGGTTGTCTTCTACAATGACAAAGCAGCAGTAAAAATTCCCACCTCTCAATAGAAATTATATGTGCTGATGTGCTGTCAACAAAGTAAAAAGGTCCTAGATGTCCAAGTGGGTGGGTAGGCTGTCCATGACCCCTGACAGCAGCTGCCTCTTGCTGCTGCTAACACCAGCCACGCTGGATCCAGATGGGTTCCATGTGGAGAGAAGAAGAGGAGAGCTGTGGTATGAATGGCAGACTGCTAGGCTATACAGAGTAGAACAGCTTTTCTCCAGCTTCAATTACTTGCACACCTGACTGTGTCAGCAGCTTCTCTGTATACACTCCACCAAATCCATTCTGAGCAGTGCTGATAGACACCATTTTTCTGCCATTGCAGTGCTACCCTGCTGCAGAAGGCTGAAGCAGACACACTGCAGCACATTTAGATCAGGATGCAGCAAATTAATTTTGCAAAATTCAGGGGACCTGGCACTGTGGCTCTTGTGAAATTATAAATGAAAATGTGATGAGATACAGGCATTATGCAAGTTAATGTACATTAACATTATGTACATTAATATTAACCAAACAGCACTTATCACTGGATATAGAGACTGTGTCTTCAGTTGGTCACAGAATCTTACAGGAGGATAAAAAAATCTACCAACTACCGATGATCATAAAAATAAACAATAATTTCTAGCAATTCTCAAGGCAAACTGGAGAGTGTGTGAGTCTTTCTTAACTAAGATACTTAGAGATTAGGCACAACATAAATACAAATTTGTGGGCTCATTTCGTATTGGAATTAAGGCTAAGTGTAAAGGAGCAAATACATTTACATATACAGGGTATAAAATGTGGATGAAACTGAAAGCAAGGGCAAAGAAAGCATGCCAAAAAAAGATGATGAAAAGAATTATTGGGACATTACATTTTATTCTCCCATTTCAATCATAATCACGCAATAAAGGACAGATTGAAAAATACTGAGTAAAAACAATCAATGTGATAGAAAATATAAGGGAATATTTATAGTTTATCAAGGTGTAAAAGAGAAAATCACCTCCTGTCAGGTTTGAAATACCCCCTTTCACTTGCAGTGTCAATATTCATTATTAAAATCACTTCTCCCCAAATCCAGGGATTGAAACTGTTCTGATATCCTTATATTTGTTTGATCTGTCAACTCTTTCTGTGTTAATTCATTTTTATGGACTGAAAAAGCACTGGAATTGTTAAGAAAACTGTTTTCAGGGAGTTTCACAGTGTCAAAACTGACATGAACAGTGAGGGATGCTGCAACGTATGGTCACAGTATGCCTGGGGGTTGAGATTGTAGCTGGTGCTTCCTCCCTCTGAACAGGTGAGAGACAAACAGGCTACAAAGGATTTTTAACCCAAAGTTCATCGAGTAGAGATTTTGTACTTGTGGGTCCATCACCTCTTCTTTTGCCACCACGAAGGTTTCCAAAATCATGACTCAGCCTCTCTGAGTCAGGATGTTGTAAAAACGCTGCTCAACAAGCAGCATATTCATGTAACTGATGCTCTTTCCTTGCTCTGGCTTGCTGCTGTTTGTCTTCTAAACACCACCACAAAAATCCTCTCTATCCACATATGCTCCAGTACTTCACCTCCACAGCACTGCTCATGCTGGCTGGCCAGTGCCACAGAGATGACTGCCAGCTGGCTGATAAAAACCAGGACTTTCACAGCTGCCCCTGCTTTTTTCTCTCTTTTTTTTTTTTTTATTTTGTGATCTCATTCCTTGTTCATTATGCATTCCCCAGCCTGCACAGAAATAGGGAACACATGGTTTGCAAACTTACTCAAATAAATAATCATTTCTCCTTCCTTTACTTAGGAAACCAAGCTAACACTGTTAGAAGTGAAATTCTTTTTATTTTGCTTTCATCAGGCACATTTATTATGACTTATTTTTCAGGTTCTCCTCCTTGTCATTAAGACAGCCCAAGCAATACACTCCTTTCTGTTACAGGTAAGTTGGAAGACTCACCTTTACATGTCTGCCACAAGCCAGAGTGTTAGCAAACAGCACTCTGAGTGGTGTTTCAATGGCACAGGTTGGCAACACCACTGTGCTGCAGCTCCTCAGCTCATGTCCTGAACAGTGCTTTCATGAGGAATGACTATTTTAGTGATGCCAGGGACTGTGAAGAGTGTAAAACATCAGTGCATGATGCATGGAATGAATTAGAGGGAAATTGAATATGCATTTATGTAAGCAGTTGTAAAAGTAACTATTTTATGCAAATAAATGCAAACTATGCAGCAGGGGCAGAATATGACAGAAATTGAGAAGGAGAGATGGAGTGTAAAGATTTCAGACTACAAAAGCTTGAGAGCTGTGCAACAGAACTGGCCACCTTCAGTGTGCATGGCTCAGCCTGGGAGTGCAGCTGGTGCTCTGACACAGCAGCTGCCCCTGCAAATGACCAGCTGCCTGCAGGTGAAAGAAGAAAAGCAAACAGTGTCAGGAACATTGGTACCTCCACTGCCTGTGCTGACACTCCTGTGACAGCTAACACAGGGAATGTGTGAAAGACAGTGGGCTCACAGAGCAAACACTTGAGTGTGCTGAACTGAAACACAGACAGTGGTACCTGAAAATATGGCCTTGTATTTGTGGCACATCTGCCTTCATACTCAGCAAATAACCTGGGAAAATGTATGCAGGGGTGATTCAAATAATTTTTATTTGCGTCTTCTGACATAATTTTATTGCCTCCCCCCGTATTCAATCCTTACTCTCCAGCAGACTAGTAATACAAGGTCTAGGACACAGTCGTAGAATCATGGAATACTGTGGGTTGGAAGGCACTTTCAAGATGAACTAGTTCCAACCTCCTTCCACTAGACCAGGCTGCATAAACCCCCATCCAACCTGGCCTTCAACATTTCCAGGGATGGGACATCAACAACTCCGGGCAACCTGTGCCAGTGTCTCATCACTCTCACAGTCAAGAATGTCTTACTAATATCTACTTTAAATCTACCTTCAAGACATTACCCCTTGTCCTATCACTACATGCCCTTGCATAATGGGCATAATCATCAGGAAAAAACCCAATTATTTGGCACTGTCAAAAGCAAAAATTTTTCATCAGAATTGGGATCTCCTGTACAACCTGAAACTAAGTCATTTCAACAGACAAACTATGCTTCAAATCTGTCTTTCTGACTGTAACCTATTTAATCTATAGGTTAGTAGACTTATAGAAAGTAGTCTTTAAAACAGAAATGTTGTGATAAATAGGTAGAAATAGGTTTTCATAAAGGCAGTGGGGCTAGACTCACATGGTACTTCACACATACTCTTCAATTCCTTGGCTAGTACATACTGAAATTAGCAGTCTTGCTGGTAGGAGGCAACCAGCATTTGTGTTCCCTTGCATGTCTGCCTTTGGTTTTGGGGAGTTTGGGGTATTTTTAGGATTTTTTTTTTTGGTTTTGGTTTTCTTTAACATTTCTATAATAACTAAGACAAACAGAGAAATAGGAGCAAAGATGAATGTTTTCATCCTGGACAGAAAAAGTACTGCTGCAATCTTGTGTTGCTGCTGTGTGTGCAGCAACTCTTTCTTCGTGCAAATCACTTCTCAGTTGTCTTCTTTCATTTCAGATATTTGGATTATGTTTTGTGAAACATAGTCCTAGACATTTATGCAGATATTGAAAACCTGGGATGTAAAAATTAAATTAAGCCATTACTGTCAGCAGAATCTCCCATCTCTGTATACCTTCAAACACTGCTATAACCAATGGTGTCGTTTTGTTCAAGATATGTCTCATAAGAAGGATTAAAACACTGTTAGAAACAAATATCACAGAACAGAGAGGTTATAGGGAAATTCTTCATCATTACATCCTTCCTAAAAGTAGTTAAAATTTTTCTGGGTCTTTACTCCAGTTCATTAAAAATGTTTTGGCTTGTGTTAGATAATTATTACTGAAAAGATCCAGAGGCAATTCTACTTACATAAAAGATAAAATTCAGTATATAGGCATTTGTTTCCCATTTCCACGACAGAATTAACCCTTCTTACAGTGTGAAAGAGGCCCCAGGGTGCCTAAAATGATGGGAAGAGAAGGGGCTGTGCTGAACTCAGTGGAAAGAGGAGGGAGCAGCTGCTCAGCACAAGAGCACACAATGTACCAGCCAGAGTTTGTGTGGGAGGTTAAACATCTTTACCTTTCCAGTCAGTCTTGGGCCTGGAAGACAGTGCTGCAGCTCCTTATTCCAGCTTTTAAAACAAAATATGAAAAGTCATGACTTCCTCTTCAGAACACCTGGAGACAGACAGCAAAGCTAGGAAGAGCATATCCTGTAATCATGTGTTATCAGACATACAAAGGGTGTCAGTGATGAGGACGTTCAGACCAGGACATGACCACACTCACAGCTGAAGTGGCATCAGTCTGACTGTGGAGCATGTGAACCAAGAAGTTCACCCATGAGGAAACTCAGGGTAGGCTTGTGCCTGTGACAGGGAGGCAAAGTAGTACACAATGTGCTGAGGACAAGCAGAAAGTATCACCATCATAGTGACAAAATGCTGGACCAGCAGATATGCCAAACATTTCCCATCTAGTATCTCCTTCTAAGTGACCTGAACAGTGGATTGAGTGGAAAGGATGAGATCCAGAGAGGCCCAGAAGCTGCTCTAGGTGGGCTTGTGTATTGGTTTGAAAACAAAACCAGTGGGAGATCACAAGTCAAGATTGAAATTAAAAATAAGTGAAATAATACAAGGAAAAGCACTGACAAAGTCAGATAAAACCTAAAACCCTGTTAGGGTGGTGGTAGCAGTCCAACTGAAGTAGTCCAGTTGAAGCGGTGATCCTGTGAAGGTCTAGTCTCCAGCTGAAGATCCAGTGGTAGCCCTCGTCCTCTAGGAACCCAGTAGACAGGGCTAGCTCAGGCAGCTCCAGGGCCAGGTTATATCCAGGTGGGAACACCTGGCTCCTCCCTCCTGGGCAGAGCATCTCACAATGGGATGAGATAAGTCCATGAGTCACACGGTGGGTCACTGATGGCCCATTGCCTGTCATGCAGGGTGGGTCATTAGCAGCTGGTAACAGCTAACGGATGGCCCATTGCCTGTCATCCGGAGTGGGTGATAGCAGCTAATGGCCCACAGCTGGTGGTAATAGAATACTTAAATACATCTATAGTGCAACCTAGGACAGCTTGGAAAGGCAAATCCAACATTGGAAAGTACCTCCAGGACCCAGCTGCCTCTCCTGTGTGGATGATCAGAGGAAGGAAGGGTTTGAAACAAACTGAAATACAGATTTTTGTTATGCTTTTGTATTTACTTAATCCATCAAAACATCTTGCATAAAATAGGTTGCGTGTGTCATTCTTCAGTAGAAAAAGTGTGAACTACTGCATTTGGTCAACAGGAGGAAAAAAAAGAGATTTATATTGAGCTTTGCTGACCCTCAAATTGCTGAGGTACTGGAAAATCTCAATGCATCTTGAGAAATATGATAGCATATCTTCTGATCAATGAATAATTAATAATATATTTTACTGAAGATTTAATACAGATCAAAAGTGTTTAATGCAGATCAAAGGGGTTTAATATAGATCCTGGAAGTGTTCAAGGCCAGGTTGGATGGGGCCCTGAGCAACCTGATCTAGTGAGTGGTATCCCTGCCTGTGGCAGGGGGGTTGAAACTAGACTTTTTCTTTTTCCAACCCAAGCCATTCTATGGTTCTAAATCAAAAATTCACAATGTAGAAATTGGATAATTCAATGTAAGTATGAAATACAAACTCTATATGACCTTTCCAGAGAGTTATTAAAAAGATAAATTGATGAACCTAACATGAAAATGGCAATAGTCATATTGAATTTACAGAAAATGCCAGGTCACAGTGTGTCTGGATGTTGAGTTTTACAGGCCATTCATTCTAAAGATTTTCCCACATTGCACTGTGGTGCCATATAACCACAAAGCCTCAGGGAATCACTGATTATGATTGCCAGTGTCCACATCCCCAAAACCAGGAGACTTTTCAATTACACAGATTTGTATTAACCATGCAATTTTCTTCCCACTGCAGTCAAAGGAGAATTTGCCCATAGTCCATGGGGAGCTAGCTGACCTTCTTTTTCTCCAGCTGCCAAACTGCATTAATGGATTAAAAAACATACACAAGAGACATTCCTAATACTTGTCAGTAAACAACGGCAGTCATGCCACAGAGATGTTATGCAACTGAGAGTGCAAGCCACAATATAATTTCTATATTAACAGGAGGCCAATACACTTAAGTGCCCCAAAACAGAACAAAGTGGAAAGCTTTGTTAGCTAGCCTAGGTTATCCACATTTGTTCTCCATTCTTCCTTTTGTTCACACCCTAGTCAAATTGCCATGTTTCCTCTCTGCCCCAGGCAAACCTTCTTTGTAGCAGCTCAAATACCTGAACTTTTCAGTAATTGCTAACCTGGACTCACACCCTCTGTTCTCACTGGTCAGCTACTTCTTTCGATGGAAAACGTAGGTCCAGCCAAACATTTATGGTGTATACTGGTTTTCCCTATTTATTTCAGCTTTCTCAGGGGACCAGTCATGGTATTTCCTCCCCTCTGCAGAGACAGTCCCTGTATTCATGAAATCCCAGGGGTAAGGTTTGTCACCGCCATCATTTCATCTCTAATGTTTTCATGGTAAACTGCATGAAGCACAAATTTAGCCCAAATCCTCTTTCCCTACAGTTACCCAGAATGCAAGACTTTGACTGGAGAATCATGCCACCCCCCTCCAAAACAGAGTGCTGCTTTAGACTCCATAAGGGTCCATCATCATTAATGGCTCTGTTCCCTCCTCTTCTTGGTGAGCAGGTCAAGAGACTGACAAAGATTTGAGGCTCCATCAAAACTACTTCAAAGTTCCATTTGTACATTCTCATGCAAAATGTTCCAGTGTCATCCCATGCATATTTAGCTACCAAAGCTGAAATGTCTGGAAATTATGCTAAAAGAGAGTTCCTTCAGGATCCTGAGTCACAGAAAAACTCTGGGAATTATTACTAGTTTGTGACTGTGACCAGTCCACCAAGGTTTTCCTAGCTGCAATGTTGAAGGAGCCACTGTACCTCAAGAAACACATGCTTTTAGCTCTGGAGACCTTTGCTCCAACTCCTGCACAATTTACCAGTGCAAAATCAACCACCACAAGCAAAAGGAAAAAAAAAGCAAAAAAAGCAACCAAACCAAAACTGAAAGAGAAGCAACCATTCTTGTCCCCAGAGGAACTTTGGCCATGCCATGAGTGTGGTGAAGGAGAGGTGACTACGTACATGGAAACCTGATGTGTTTTAAGCTACACTTGGTCTAAGAGCCTGATAAGCAAACTGGGAAGAAGTGATTGAGGAATTTACAGTACCCCTTGGGATTTTTATTTTCTGGAATGACTTTGTTGCATCCCATTTGTTTTTGCTAAGTTTTGAAATAATGAAAGCTGTTAAAGGCTACTAAGAAATGCAAGAATCCTAGTATTTATTGTGTGCCATGGGTGCTATTGTGTATGTTTCACAGTAATTAGCAAAACAATAGCAAAAAGTATCCCTTACCATGATAGGCATTCATGAAATGCCAAAATAAATAAGGCAGCACACTATCAGCAATTAGAAATACACAAATATACCATGTCCAACTATGATGCAAATGGTTAGGGATCAACAGAGGTCATAAAAATTCTTGTTGTGTTTTTCAGTTTAGTGGTAGGTGGTAAAGCAAATACAGAAAATCATTTGGGGTGGGATAATAAATACATATATATAACCATGTATCTAGCATGCCCCATCAAAATGTAACATTATATCTCTATTTTACTCTCCACAATAAACTAGAATTTCACTTTCTGATGAAAAGTTGTGGTTTTTTACAGAAATAAAAGTGTGAGTGGCAGACAAAAAAAAAGACTTTATGTGATGAAATACAGTTTTAAGGAATGTGAATCAGGGCAATAGCTCTTGTTTTTTTTTGCCATTGCTTTTACACATTAGTCATTGCCACAAGGTTTTCACTCCTGTGAATGACATCCCCCCAAATCATGACACTGAATCACAGATCTTTCTGATTAGTTGCTTTTATTTAGTTACCCCATAATCATTTGATTTTCTCCATTCAAGTAAAAAACAGATCTGTGATCCATCTGTTAAGTTAGAGACCATAAGTTCCCATCTGTCATCCATGGACCAGTGGTAGTCCCCAGAGCACTCTCTGCCTGTCTGCAGAGAGTTGGCTGCTCTTCTGGTGCTGCCTTCTCCTCATCTCCAGCTGTTAAATCACATTAAAAGATGGGTTAAAAAAATGCAGATGTAAAAAAGGGAACAACATTACTTTTCCCTGTATACAATTGCTTTAGCTGCAAAAGGGATGTTATACAATTGTGAATGCACAGGGAAGATCCTCAGAGACATGTGCCTTTCTCAGGGGCAGCTCTGTGCATCCCTGTCCCTGCCAGCAGCTGCAGCAAGGGCTGTGAGGTGCTTCTCCAGAAACTCAGGGCCCATGTTCAGTGTCACACCATTAACTGGTTCACTGCTGATCCCTTCAACAGAAATATCTACCCCTTTAGGGAAGAAAGAGCTGATTTCCCTTGGTTAAGCTGGATCAGTTGCCTCGCCCTCAGCTGTTCATCTGGTCCTCTACCCGAAGCACCAGCTCAGACCACAGATGAGCAGTCTTGTGACAACTCTCCCATTTCCACAGTTTACAGCCTCGGGTAGGAAACATCATTTTTGCTTACTTCAATCTGTAAAACTGACGTAGTTTAGTTATTGCTACAGATTAGACGCCTGGAGATGAGGAATTAGTGGTGCATTTCAGTCATTCCAGTTCATTCTGACCCCACACACAAGGTGACACTGACAAGTACCTGCTCCTCATTATGTCTGACAGCCCACAGTGGGGCCACTGCAGCAGTGGTTTATTGCCATTACAGATCAGGCTGGAAACTGAGGATGCAATTTAATTGAAATTAAATCAATATTTAATTTCACATAAGAATACCTGAAGGGAAGATGGGTGTGGAAGTGGATCTGTTATCAGGTTTTACTCATATTTAACTCAGTGACATTTCCCATCTCAATGTGGGCTGAAATACCTTAAAAAGTTCCTGTGCACCATGCAAAGAAATATCAGCAAGAGCCACCGGCAAAGACAAGATTTAGGTGTTTGTGGAGTTGGTACATGATGTTTATTCTCCTCTGCACAAGAGAGACTGACCCACATGGGTTACCACCTGCAGCCCTTTGCCCACCTGAATCTATTTGGTACAGCAAGCATATTCCTGTGACCAACAGCACATCATAAAGTAGTGTGGCTGACATCCATCATGAGTTCTCACATAAAAACCAATTTACTGCTGGGTCTGGTGGGAGCATCCTTACACAAACAGCTGGGATAAGGCTTCAGTTCATACACATGGATTAACACAGAGCTCTGCTGCCAGTCCTCACAGCACCAACATGACTAAAAAACAGGCTGATGTGGGAATACTCTGACACAAAGTAAAATATCATCCCTTACTTAACTACCCCCAAAAGTGCTACTTCAGACCTGAACTTCTCATTCTTGAAGCACACACTTCTCATTCTTGGAACATCCACTTACTTAAAGCCTAGTGAAACCAGGCCTGCTGACTATATTTGAATTACCCTGTGAGTGAAGAAGAGTATGTTTGTAGAGGTCCACAGCAGCGGGGTCCACTGTGCCAGGATCTAGGGTTTTTGGCCACTTCAAATTCAGCATGTGTTTAAGCACTTCATACAGCTTAAGTCTGGATTTATAGGGGCCCAGAATATTCCACACACTGTGTTGAGCAGCTGAGAGCCTGTGCCCTCAGTGTCCCACAGTTATTCACTTGGAACAAAAGGCTGTGCTTTTCCTGGGCTTTATGCTTTGCTAGCCTGGAATTAGCTTTTTGCCAGCCCCTAAAGCCCAAATCTGATCTCATCCAAACTTTGGGAAAGATGGATCTGGCTCCAAGCCCTGTATTTCAAGGTCATCTTTAATCTAGAACTAGCAAAGGGTTGGGGGTTTTTATGCTAATTCCCTGCTTTCTCATCAACTAATGGAACAAAAAGAAGGAAAAGCTATTCAGGTTCTAGGAATATTATCTTCCCCTTCTTTTGGAAATAGATGATGAACCAATCAGGCTGTGAATGATAAACAACTGCTTTAAATAGATAAGAAGCAAATAGGCAAAGAGACAATAAGGTTATTAAGGGATAATACTGGGAAACTGAGTGACAGATGATTATCTGAACTTCATTTAATTTCAAATTTAGCATTTCTTTCATGCTCACTCCTATAATTTTTCTTTTCCCTTTTGTTCACATTCACGTTCTGGGGGGGAAAATAAAGGTAGATTCAAAATACAGAATTTGTCATCATCTAAAGCAAAAATTAAACGACTCACCAAAAAACTTAGTACTTTGCCAGGTCTCCAGGGTTACATGCAGGGGCTCTCATGGAGAAGCCAGCATTGACTGATACAGGAACAGTTCAGTGCAGTTGGTTAGTCCTGCCTGGTCTGTCTACTTTTGAGACTTGCTCTGGCTCTGTTCTCGCCTGCCCCAGAGCAAAGAGAGAGCTAACATGTGGCTTTCAGTTCCAATAATGCAGGCATCACTTCAGAAACTTTTGCTTGAAAACACAAATGTAAAGATTAAAAGTCTCTCTTTGATTTTTATTTTTTAATTAATAAGATGAAACTTGTGAGACATATCAGTTCATTTCCCTGTTCATTTCCCCTGGAATAAACAGGAAATTTGATTAACTGAGATAGTCTAAGCTTCATAGCCCTGATTAGTGAAATTCTCTTTTATCCACATACACAGGAAGAGCTAAATGCTCTTTTGAATGGTCATGTTATATTCTGAGCACCTAGGGAGAAGGAGAGGAGGACGAATTGTGCACCAAAATCTATGGAAAGAGCAGCAATGCCCCTCTCCTGTGAAAGCTGTCTCTTTTAAAACTGCTGACCTGCAGCTCCATAACTCTGTCATACACTGCTCCCCACAGAGCTGACACCAAACCTTCACTCAGTTCTCTTTCCTCTTTATTTGGAGACCCTAAAGCCATCAGGCTGCTTCCATTCAAAAGTACAGAGCACCCTTTGTTCTAAATTTTATCACCTTAAGCAAAAAGAAATTGTCATCCTCTCATCTTCTCCACCATCCTCACCTTACTCTATAATGTTTGGCTGTTCAGGGTTGAGTAGCTTACAATCTTTCAATAAAATATTCAGCAGTTTTCCTATGCATGGTTTCATTCACTTAGCAGTTTTACAGCTGCTAATGCTACTGTGGATACCATCCTTTTAAATAATGCCTAAAACTATTGTCATTTTACCCTCAGAAAGTAGCAAAGTTATGTGGTGTTACTGGTTTGCACACAAACTCTCCATTCTTTAACCAAAAAGGACAATTATATTGTTTTACATAGTTTTTAATCCTGGCAAGAAGGAAAGCATTAAAAATCCTGCTTTTATACTAAATTAAGGCAAAAGACTCCTGTGATAGTATCTATGATTTTATGTGGATAGGGCATACAAAGTGATAAAATAAGCATAACTTTAGTGCTGATACTTTTCATCTAAAGCATAATTCAATATAGAATAACATCAGCATTCTAAGGCTTCTTCACTGGTTTTTGGCAAAGCATCAAAGAAATGCTGTGAACTGATTTTTCATTATATTTAGTTGAGGTACCCAAGAAACATCTTCTGACTTTTCAGATAAGATATTAGCTAGTAGGAAATGTAGAACAGGCATAGATAAAGTTAACAATCATTCACCAGAGCCATGGAAAACAACTTTTTCTTTGTAGAAAATTCAGACTACTACTAACCCTTACAAGAATTCAGCCAATCTGGTTGTAAAGAACATCAGCACGGTTTTATTGAAATTAACCTAAGACCTCAGTACATTGTAGCTTTTTGAGGGAGCTGCTGTTTTTTACTCATTCAGCAGAGATATTTTGCTAAATGTTATTTGATTTTTTTAACTGTGCAACTGTTCTCAAATTCAGCTAAATTCTACATGACTGTAGGCAAGTAGTCCCTGTTGTAATACAGAAGAACATGGATAAAGGCAGGAGAGGAGGTCTTTAGGGAACATTTATGCAAATCAGGGAAGTACATGTAGCTTGCCATGAGTTAAACTCCATGAATAAACTAACTGAATTCTAACACAATCACAGCTCTGCAGATAAGAATACAATATAGACCCTTTCTAGTCACAAATTGCTTCAGCCTAGCATCTTAGCATCTCTTGGGAGTAACACTTGTAAGAAAATCCCCTAATATTATTTCATTGGAACATCTTCACAGAGTTAATACAAAAGGAAAATACAAAGCAGGTTAAACATAACCTCATTTGCCTTCTAGAAATTGTAGCAGTTGTGTTCTTTGGGGGACTTTTTACATTTACACCAAGCTCTTTAGAAATTAGAGAAAGAGATCCCATATCCTCAGAGTGGAACTATGGAATAGAATTGAGCCTGGATTTCAGCTTACATCTTTCTATAGTGAGGAAAACAAATGGATCACCACCATGTCTTTCAGAATCCACCAAGTGGAAGGGAGCAACAACGTAAAGCAGAACAGCTGCTGCTGACAAACAGCAGCAAAAGAATTCTGTTGTGAAAGTAAATCTCAAAAAAAAAGAAAAATATAAAAGAAAGCAAGCTGATGTGAACAGCCTGCTGTTCATTATCCTCTTGAGAAATATGTTCAGAGCATCACACCGCCAGAGATATTGAAGAATCAGTAATGCTTTGACATGTCTCTACATCACACTGCTTACAAAACAAGCAGTGGTCTTGATGCCAGTGAAGCTTGGAATTATATTTCCCAATTATTCATTTTATCTACCAGAGAACAATAAGGTAAAAGCTTATTACTATAAGGCTTGTGCAGAACTAGTAGCTAAATCACATAACTACACTATTATTTGTGCTATGGTGCTACACTGTCTATCAAGTTCAGCTACAGTAATGCAAAAAAAACCCAAAAACAATCCATCTATTCTCTATAGTTAATTCATATAGCAAAAGGTCTAATCTGCACATTTTGGTATGCATTTTACTTTTATCCTAGAATTGTCTTTGTAAAACAAGCATACATCTGAGCGGATCTGAAAAACAAGTTGGCATGAATTTGTGTTTGCTAGATGTGTTCCAAAGAACACAGCAGCATGGGGCAGAGGGAATGTTACTGAGCCTGAGTGATGCTTTCTTATAACATGTGTGCAGCCCAAAAAATACCTCAGCCCAAAAGAAGGAAAAGATGTCTTCAGCTTCTAAACATATAAGCAAGTGCTTCAGAAAGTGGATAAAGAGTTGCATGATTATATCCTGCTAGACACATGCACAACTTTCACCCTGGACTCCGAAAACAGCTGTTGTATATCCTCACAATATTCACTCTCTTGATCTCTTAAGGCAAATAGGAAAGCCAAAACTAATGAAAATGTCTCTATAAATGTTATAAGAGGAAAACTTTACTATATAAATCCATGCTCTATTCACATCACGCACACAACACAGTTCTGATCTCCTCATCTTTAAGAAATATGCAGAACTGGAAAACTTTCAGAGCAGGACAGGAAGGGGAATCAAGTTCAAGAGCAGTTTCTCTGTGAGGAACTGCTTTGTAAGCCAAAGTGCTCCAGTTTGGGAAAGGGAATATTGATGGAGATACAAAAGAAAGCTGCAAAATCATCAGTGATCTAGAAAGGGCAGATTGGATTCAACTGTCCATTGCCTCTTCTCATATCAGAACTATAAATTAAGCTACTCGGAATCTCTGAAGAAAGGATTAGGATTAGGATTAGGATTAGGATTAGGATTAGGATTAGGATTAGGACTAGGACTAGGATTAGGATTAGGATTAGGATTAGGATTAGGATAAATTGGTGGTCCCTCACAGAAGTAGAGCAGATTTTCAGAGGTCCTGAGAGATGACCCTGTGAACACCAAAAACTGACAAAGTTGCCAGGGAAGCTGCTCACATGAGAGGAGTCCTTTGCTATGTGACACACAAGAACCAAACCAGCTCAGGCGCCTACACTGAAATAACTAAATGCTAAGAAAATATGAGGGAAGTATTACAAACGCTTGGCCTGCTTTTGCACTTTCCTAGACAGTGATGTAACTGGGTACTTATGGACACAGTGGGATAGGTTGTTGAACTAAATGGGTGCTTGGTCTAAGCCAGGATAGCTCATTTTATTAGGATGAGAGAAGGAAAATGGATTTTTCAACAGAAAAAAAAATAGCTTGATTTATGATCATGAATTCTTGTGCTTTGCTTTAATAACAATAAAGTGTTCTTTATTGTTGTTCTATATCTATCCAGACTCCTGCTCTTTTTTTCTTTTTTTTCATACAAATATAATCAGTATTCAGGTTAAACACACTTCTAGTTCAGAAAACCAACATTTCACAACCACATTTTATCTTCAGCTCCTGTTGATTTCAAGGGCTTAGCAGTCTTGAAATTCTGACTACATGATTGCAGATGCAGAGAGGCAATCAAGTTATTTTCTACAAAGGTACTAGAAAAATAACAATTATAAAGATTGTCACAAAATAGGAGTTATTTCATCATGAATCTCTACAAACCTCAAGTGTTCTCTGGGTACCCTACTTCAAAGAATATATTGTGATCCTGCATTTTGAGAATCTTTCCCAAAATCATTCTCCAGGATTGTTTTCCTTCTGTCAAAGGGGTGTCTAGGGAGCACACAGAACTCTGTATGTCCCAGGCTACAAGAGAGATACAGTACTCAGATCAGTGAAGTTCATTTCCTGAGAGGGTTTCGTTCAATATAAAGAAGTATGGATAAACTTTCTGCGTTTTTCATCTCTCAATAAATGTTATAAAAATTGTTTTCTGTGGCATTTATGTAGCAAAAATTGTGCTTAGGATCTTTCAATCTGAAAATTGTGTAAAATGATTATGTGGAATATTAACTGCTTGGAATAAAATCATTAATTATCTTGTTAACAAGATAGCCATCAGCTACCTGGATATGGTGCCAGTGGATTAGCATAAAAGAGATTTCAATGGGCTGGGCAGAAAGAAACAAGAGAAATAGTCAGGCTCTGTTCTAATTACTTCAGTATTAAAATAACTGCAAAGGGAGATGAGCATGAGTCATTTTCTTTGGGGCCAAATTTTTCTAATTTTGAGTCACGTTGAGCAATATCGTGCTGCATGTGTGGTTCTGCAGAAATCAATGCAATTCTCATCAAATATTATTAAGTGTTAATCAGAATATCTGCAACTGGCTTGTAGAGTTTGATAGTGAATTTTGAAACTAGCTTGGGATGAAGAAATACATCATGGCATGAATAGAAACCTTTTCTCCTTTCAGTGCTGGCATCGCAGAGGGCTCATATCTCATTCCTATCTTTGCCCTTGCTTTCTAAATTTGCAGGTTATCTCCCAAGTTTTCACATTATTTAGATCATCTTTCACAAAGAGCAATCCCTCTTCCTGTGCTGAGAAAGAGACTCCAACACACTTGATTTTGACATTTGGGGAGAGGTGAAGTGTTGAAAGAGGAAGCTAACCACTTTTTAAGGGAACCTTGGAATCTGTAGACTGTTAAGCACTTGCAATTCCCAAGAATGTTGGAGGGGAAAAAATAATATACTGCTTACTTGATTTATCATAAATATTTGTTGAAGTTCCTGTTTGTGCTATGCTAGAGAGAGACTATATCTTCAGGTATGAGCTGAAGTAATTGCAGATTCAATAGAAAATCACATTGCATTTACCAATAGGGAAAAGTAGCTAACACTTGTCAATAAAACAAAAGAGTTATGTCAAAAAGATCTGATTTCCTTCTTTAAGATAACAGCATTGATAAAGATCTGTGCTGGAATGATGTGTTCACTTCTGGGATCAATACTCTCTAAAGGCATTAGGAAAACAGAGAGAGACTACAAGAACTATTTGAGAGTTGGACAAAATCCTTTACTGTGACAGACAAGAAGGATCTTAATAACTCATTTGAAAAAGTACATTTAGAAAAGACCTGATTATAGTGCATAAATACTACCCTGGAAGGAAAGCATCAGATAGGAAAGGCTGTGTAATATGCAGAAGAAAGATTGCAAGGAACAAGAGCTGAATCCTAAAGAAAACTAATTTAAATTAAAAATTAGGCATCACTACTTAATTATGGAGAAAGAGGTTAATTACTGGAAAAAAACTTTTAAAATAACCTGGACACTCTACCCCACTGGACACCATTACAACATGCTGCTCCTAAAGCTAAGGTGTTTGCCTTGTAACAGGGTAACTGGATGATGTTGGCTGACCTATGATAACAAAAAGGTAGTCAATTAGTAGTCAATTCTGGTCTTAAAATCAGCAGCAAATAACACAAATAAAAATTTAGAAAGCTGAAAAATGTGCTTAATAATTACTCTACAGACTTGATGGAATCCCCACTCACCTGCACAAGTGCTGCTATTGAAATACCACAGTGCTTAGGGGCAGAGTCATAGCCTGAAGGGCAATCTGCTTAGCAATGCAAGACAGAAAAAAAGCAAACAAAAATGTTTGGGTTGACTCTATGCTTGAAGAAAATATAAACAAGTTCCCAGATATTTTGCAGTGCTCACCTTCAGAATAACAGAATAACAAATTTAAAAAATTAAATAACTTGCATCTTAAAGTCCTTTCAATGAATTGATGCATCCAACTGATGGTTCTTGATGGATGCACACAGGAATGGAAAGTACTTCAAACAGAATCTGAGTCTTTCTAAAACTCAGCGAATTGAAAGAGGAAATTTAAATAGACAGCTTTGACTATGTGTGACAAGATGCAAAAGGAAATTACATGGAACATCATTTCACAAACCCCAGATTTAGCACTTGAGGTTTTTAATGAAGTTGAGTCCAATTTCATTTTAACAAGACAACATATATGCACTATTTTCACAGAATTTACTGGAGGGAAGTGATTCAAAGAGGTACTTATTAGACCTTGTCATTGATTTATATTATGATTATCTGAAAATAACAATTTCTATGCTTGTGATAGCTTGAAATGTCATAAATGTGACCTTTTTGTTATTGTTAAAATTAATCCTTCCTGATATCTATGATAAGAGGACATTGAGTGTTTTTCTTCTTTTATTGCTATCATACCTCATTTTTTTAAAAAATCATTCCCCATCATCTGACAACAAAAAATAGGATGCCTTTGCTTTTCAGGGCAGAAGAATGAGGGTTGGACTTAAAAGAGAAGCTAGCATTTCTATTTGGTTTTTTGCTATGAAAAAGGCTTATTGAGCATGGCTTTAGCCCCATTTATTTAGCAGCTACAAAGGTTGTGTCTCTTTAAAAGCCAACTAGTATGAACTCATTCTTGGGTACATGGGATTCAAGTAAAAAAGTTAGAGCTAATTCCTTGGTTTATTACCTCTCTCATTAAAAAGTAATGTTAAGTATCTTTATGTACATTGAATAAAGATAATGATGGCAAAAAGCATTAGCTGAACACAGGGATGTGTGCACTGCTTCTTCAGGGAGCAGTATATGACAGACAGCCACAGATTGTTCACACACAAGAGCAGCACCTCACCCATGGACCACATTTCAGAGGGAGGAAGTAATTGCAATGTCTGCAACACTACACAACACAGAACTGGATTGGAATTGCTAGCATGTTTGACATAAACTACTAAAATCTATGAAAACTGAATAAAATTTGGATGAAACCTAAAGTCTTCATGAATTAGAGATGATAAAGATGCTCCTGAGCCTCAAAAGCACAATAATGACCATTCCAAATGCTTTAATCTCTGGGTGTATCTGCACTTCTTTTGTGCCTGCTGTGCATAGATCAACATTGTTTGACTACCATTTCTTTCCAATCTTCCTACTAAGCTGTGTAGACCATCCTCTGCCGTTTCAGCTCTCCAGTTTAGGAGAAGGTTCCCTGGTGTTGGCTCGTTAGTGGCTTGTTTCACTAAGCAGCCTGAGCAAGTTGTGGCATTTGTAACTTTGTCAGTGGCCCATTTTTTCCAGCACTTTTCCATGCCAGAACTCAAGAGCTGCTTCCTTTCTTATATCTTTAGACAAGATAGGGAATGTTATGTTGCAGACTTCCAGGACCGCATTTTGTTTAAAGACCTACACATGATGAATAAACATAGATTCTTATAACTTGAAAATCACCTTTAAAATAAGAATAATAAAAAAATTTCTGTAACTGAGATTTTACTTGTTAGGCAAGACTTAGCAAGATAATGTGCTGCCTAACTTGCTATTGACTCAGTTTGAAATCTAGGTCACTTTCCAAAGGTTGGTTCCATATGGACCGATTTACCATAGCAAAAATTGCTTTTCAGTTTAAGGAGTATATATAACAGGCTGTGATGTCCAGTCTGAAGTGGAGGAAAGCTATCCTTCATGAAAGTAATCCTATCTTATCAAATCTGTCTTGCAATAAACCAAGATGCAGGGAGTGATGGATGAGAAATAATTTACTGCCAAGATAACCTCAGCCTGACTGAGCCTTGCAAACTGAAGCTCCAAAATTATTATCAGACTTTACAGAGTTTGTCCTGGATTTGACAAATGTAGACACGTTAGGCAAAGCTCTTATTGCTTTAACTGAAATCTGTAATCACATATATTTATTTTTTACTTCATCTGTTTTGCATCCTGCTGCCTCTCTGCTGGTTCTGCTAAAATAAAAAAGTTTAAAAATTGTGTTATGAAAAGTTTATATTTTCTGTCTCCTGTTCTTGAGTAGTAAAAGACATCATTGTGTAATCAATGGAAATAAAATTTCATATCCATGATGCTACCAACATTTTCTTAAACATTGTTCTCTTGTATTCATAAACAATTCCAGTGACAGACAGTTAACATTTTCTGCCATCACCTACATTTTTCAAACTTGTTTACAGACTTGCTTTTGAAACTTCAAGAAATAGAAATAAGACTTTTCCTTATCAACACAAAACATGAGGAGTCATCTGTAAGAGAAGCAGTGAAGCTGCAGTGTGACAGAGTAAAATTCAAGCAACAGAAGCCTATAGATGGCTTTAAAATAAATGTAAATACCTATTTGAAGAATTATTGCTTCACTTGTTTATGTATATTTATAATAAATATAAAACTGCAATTTAGCTGAACTAAAATTCAGCAGAACCTGTAGCACGTGTATTTTCTGTACAAGACAACAGAAGTCCTTGAAATCTATGCACATCAACACTTAGAAATGTGGCCACATAAACTGTGTTTTGTCACCAAAGGAAATCATTGTCTATTCTATAACGCTGTCTGAGATGCAGCAATGTAAATGTTAAATGGGAAATGTCATTCAAGAGGATACAGAAATAGGAGTCACAAAGTTCTCATCTTCTCACTACTCACTCACTTCTCGAACCTGATATAACAAAGAAATGTCAAATTTTTGCAAATGTCACCCTCTAAAGGTTTAGTAATCTGAAGTCACTGTTCAGGTGAGGATCACTTCCCACATATTTTTAAAGACATTAGAGAAAACTGACAAAGTAAAATCAGAAAACTTCAAAGCATAGAGGAACACACAGAAGAAATTAATGGTATATGAAGAAAATTATAAATAGCTGATTAAAAAGGAAGCAATTCAGGTAACATGGCATCAGTAGGAAATTATGTTTGTTCCTAAACCATGTAGAGAGTAATGCCCTTGCAAGAATGAGATTGGCTTAATCAAGGGCTTTGAGATGCTTGGATGGGAAGTGTATGGATTTAAAAAAAAAATACCAAAATTGTACTGAATTTTAAAAGAAATAACTTTTATTTGTTCTTTTAAGATCATTTTGTCTTTGCCAATAGTAACAGAATTAACAAGTTATTCAAGTCTTACCTTCAATGTATAGATATTTATGGGTTTATAGGTACATTCTTATCAAAATACGTTGTGCATCAAAGCATCCAAATAAGAATTGGAGTGACCTTTCCTAAACATCCTTACTTCACAGATAAACTATTCCCCACTGCATAATTAAATCAATTGGCTGAAACTGAATCAAACAATAGGGGTGTCACCACTTACCTCATATGCAGTTTAATTTTGGGGAACAATCATTATGTCGAAAGGTTTTCCTGAAAAGTACGTCAGATGCTAGCTCAGTTTAATGTCAGTGCTTACCATCCTGCATGTCTCTTCTTCTTCTCTGGTGTTTTTTCTTTATAATAAAGCAGTTATAAATCATTGTCTGCAATGGAATTAAATCAAATGATGCATAACAAGTAAAAAGATCAGTGCCATAAAAACTGGCAGACCGGAAAAATATTAACATGAGTACATGACACACAGACAAGGAAAAGTAGTTTTGAACTTCATTGAGAATACAAAATATGGCATTGCTGTAGCTATGTGAATTTGGACCAGCCAAAATATTTGCACTAATTTCTAAAGGGCGACACTTTGTACTCCTCAGTCATAAAAGATTCCTCATGGGACTGAGACAACAGATCTTAATTGTTAGGTAGAGATTAAGTAAGATTAGGCAAGGAGGTTGCTCTGAACAGGCATGGAAGGGTGGAGTACTGAAAATCTCTCATTGTTTCATTGGTTATTTTATTAAAGAGTGAATTAAATGATGATAGTTGGGGCCCATTCAAGATGGCCAGTATATTATCTGTAACCCTTTCTTCACGTTCAAAAAAAGCAGAACAAAAAGGAGCAATCTGGAGAGTAAATATTAGCAGGGGTACTAATGCCATGAGTTTCTTTTCTGTACTGTAATTGCTATCTATTTTAATATGATGTTTGAGAAGCAATGATCCATAAAAGTAGAAATTATTTAATACTTAGATCACTCCGTTACAGATACTGTTCCCCCACAGCTTCGGTATGTTCTGATTTGTAACACAGGTAACTGCAAAACAGGCATTAATCACAACTCAAACACAGTGAAGAGTTTCTTTTCACAAGATCAAGAAGGGAGTGCGTGATTAAAACAAAACCTCTGCTTTAAATCGGCCTTCTGGAACTAAATATCATACAGCCACATTAAAAAATAGCTATAAAGCTCTGCAAAGGTTAAATGAAGACTTTTACAGAATTGTATGAATTCTGTGTCTCCAACATGCATTAGAAAATAACAGATTCAGTTTGATTACAGTTTTCTTTCAGATAAAAAGGTTTACAGAAATGTTCTCATCATGTAAAAATATGCAGTACTCACCTCTGTGTGTGCATAATGGACTTTCCCGGATTCTGCACATTTATAGCGGTAAATTTGTGAGGAAACTCCAAGTTATAATTTAATTATACTCTTTACTGAAAACATTACTGAGAGGTAGAGTCACCACCTTTCTTTGAACTTCCTATCACTCCATATTACTTACATTTAATTTAGCATTTTATTGCCATAAACAAAAACAAATTAATCCATATCTGATTAATTTTAAATGTACTCATCTTTTAAACAATTACAACTTACATCTCTCTTCATTGTTCTTAACTCATTTTGTAAAGTATTTGGAGTGCCTCAGATTACGGTTTCCTTCTTTGAAGATATGCAATACAATTACTGTATTGTACTATGAAATATTCTCCTAATCATATCTAAGACATAGATGTCAAATAAATTATCACTGAATTGCCCTGCCTTTTGTTTTCTTTTTTTTTCCTTATTAGCTTACTGACAACAATAACCTATGATGTGTCCCTAAATCATTAGTTCTCAATTAGAATTCTGTTGCCTAACTTTTTGATGAAAAACTTTGCAAGTGTAAAATAGAAAGTGCACACTGATATAAATCCTAGCAGAGCAGGCAGGTAGCTCATGGGAGAAAGGAAGGTTTTAGTTGAACTCAAAACACCGAGATTTGGAAACAAGTGTGGTTCCTCACAGTTAAACAGTCAAACCAGGCTCAAAGCACCAACCTTGGATTTCAAACTTTAGTTATCTCCACACAGAGAACAATTTTTAAAAAGGGTTGATAATTATTTTCTTGGCCTCAAGTGCACCTTCAGACTACAGATTCACTTCTCCAACAAACCTTTCAACAGCCGATGAAAAGGATAATACAAATATGGATATCAGACTAAACCTCATAAAATTTTCACCATAAAATTATTAGCAAGATTGAAAAACGTGATGAGCTTATCTATTTTCTCTCATCTCTATTTTCTATTGCTACAGTTATCTTTTTCATAAGAAGTATTCAGAGGAGGTTTTCATTTGGCCATGGCACACCACACCACACTCCCTGGAGACAGGGAGCTCCACCTGGGACACAAAGAACCCAGAGGTCATCAAACCTCCAGAAGACTAAATGAGTCTGCAGACAAAATAAAGCAGAAATCACTGGAGCTGTATGTGTCTAGCAGACCTCCACAAGCACTACATTTTGAAAGACTTGGGAATTACATAAATGAGGCATTTTATCTAATATTTTTCTTCATGAATTCTAACTCTGACCTTTACATTTGTTGTTACATTTCAAGGATTCATAGTTATGGTTTACTGATTTATTGTTATTTTACTTCACAAATCCTTTTACTAAGCTTACATGCATGCAAGTCATGTTGGGCATCCCACGTGCAACTCTGTTCTGAGTTCACATACAGTTTTAGCAGATGAAGAACCAGAAGCTCAGCTGCTGAGTGCTGTCAGAGGCTCCATCATTCTATTAACAAAAACATAAATGTACCATGAAGAAAAAATTTGACATCTCAGACACATTTAGAAGGCATCTGGCCTGCACAATCTGTCAGTGGTAAAATCTGTTCCCCTGCCAGGAACCTCTCCACTGTCAGGTAATCCTGCATGTTTCTGCACTGCCTAAACAGGGGTAAAATCAACAGTTTAAGACTCAAAAGAACAGTCAGCTCTTATGTATAGGATTTACTATGTATACCGCATCTCCCAAGGGAAGCAAAGCAGTTGTGTGACAACATGCAGCTCTATCCCTGAGGGCTGAAGCCAGGAGCTGAACAACCAGATTGGTGACAGTGGTCAACCTTGCCTAGAAGCTCTCTGACCTCTATGAAAGCTTCCCACCTCCTCCTGTTGGTTTGCAGAGGTATTTTTGATCAGTTTACCAGCAGTACACTGCTGTGTTTTTGGAGAATACTCCTCATTTCAGTAAATGCTTTATGTCGAGCATGTGTGCCGTGATAAAACTCCACCTCATCCTGAGGATACAGGTGAGGAGGAAAGGCAGTTACTAGGATGCTGTCACAACCAGGTGGAGTGTCTGCCTCAGGTACTGATCTGCACTGCTGCCTGCAGAGAAGTGGTGAATGCACTGCAGGCAACAACAGAAATGACAGAGGAAGACAATCCACTTTGAGAAATGTTTAATAACATAAACTAGCCTAATCCCATAAAAACTTCAGAACTGTGACTTGCCCCATCCTACCTCATCCTAGACTCCAATTTTCTGCTCTGAATTTGTGCTTGAAGTACTCATTCTCTGTACTCAGGGAATACACTGATGCACTTGAGTAAGCTGAAGTACAGCTTATTACTGTTTAAAATACATTAGTATTTTAGCATTGTGAGATTTGTGTTGTTTCATATACTATGTCTTTATTTCTGAGATCTTAGCACACACCATTCTCTTTACCTTATATGTGTCTGAACACACCAACTGATTAAATCCTAGGGTAGCACTGTAGACAAGGGATACTCCAAAGGAAGTTCAAATCACTAAGCTAAGTCTGAAACACCTAATTTTGTCGATCCTGTCTTACAGGTATATACTATATACTATATATAGTATATACTATACTTCATGCTTTGAATTAACTCAGTCAAATGCTATGAAATGGCATCAATTGCTTTTTCTAGCAAAATGCTACCAAGCTAGTTATTTTCAGGTCCTAACTGGTAGCAGTTACTTTACATGAGAGGGAAGAGGTGAATTAACTTTGTGGTGGCACAGAAAGCTTTTGCCTAGATAGACAGTGCTGGTTAGATGTGTGACAATGTTATGTGAGCACTTTTGTATTAAAAATATCCTTGTATTGTAGCTCCGCTTTAGCAGTGATTGCCACCCCAATTTTTCAGTCTTTCAAACTGACAAAGGAAAATCTAGATATCGCAATACCAAGGACATATAACAATCAAAATATAAGATGCCCCTTTGCAAGTTGGGAAAGGAGTCAACCACAAGGCAATCTTCTCCAACACATTCATGTCATCTCAAAATAATCAAAACATCTTATCACATCTGTCATTTTCCTTTCTTGTGCACTGTCACTGCACCTCCATTTTCACTCTATGTGGTAACTCTTCTGCTTCCAAAGCCATTCAGGAGCTTTGCAACTTCTCCTTAAAATCAACCTTCAGATTAAACCTGGACCCCAGTCAAATTCACTGCTTCAACCTTCATTAAATATTTTCACCAGTTCTCTACAGCAAAAGCAGTAAGGGCTCAGCTGGCTGAGGTCACTTTTTAGTTTTTGAAGTGTTCAATTATGCAGCAGGAGAAATGAAATTACTTTCAAGTATAAAGCAAGCAGCTTGGAAGAAAAGGACAATAAACTGAGAAGGGAAAGGTCAGAGTTCAGTTTCCAGGTTTTTTAATAGAAACACAAAGCACAAAGAGGTACAAACAATGGCCAGCAGAACAGGTCAAATATGTGTAAAATGAGGGAATGTGATGATAGTTTCTTATTTCATTTTTAAATGCTCCTAGGATTCTTTTTTTGTCAGCATCTTCTTCCCCTTCCTAGCTAAATAACTCGATAAATTTAACCTTTCCTTCCCTATGGAAAACAGTTTCTGGAACATAACTGTGGGTCCAATTTGAGTAAAACAGCTGAAAACTACTTACCGTGAAAGAAAAATCATGGATATGGTGCTATCAAAAATTATTTGATATGGTGCTTGTGAGAACCCTTTGTGTTTTATGTAACTTTCCCACTCCATTTCTTGCATGAACATCATCTGCTTAGTATTTGCAGTTCCCCAGGGATTACAGCTGTGACAGTAGCTAATCTAGAGTGGACTCTTACCTTAAATGAGCATAAAGTTGCTTTTGCATCTGAGGAATTTAGCTCACTGTTACAGCAAGATATGCTGTTAGAGTAAGGTATGTTGGAAGAGCACAAGAGGCTCGATGCTGCTTGCACAGCCACGGCAGGCTCTGAGGCAGACAGATTCCCAGCATGAATGAGGGAATTTCCAGTAGAGCTATAACAAAATGAAGTACAAGCCTCATTGCTATCCCAGTCACCTCTGGGGGATCTCTGCAGCAGAAGAGGGAGAGTACACACTGCCCTTTGCTGCTGCCTTCATGGCCCAGAGACAGCACGAGAGAGATCGTGCTCAGGACCTGGTGGGAGTGGAAAAGAGAGAGCCCAATGCTCGGCTGAAAAACACTCTGTGTTGTGCTGCTGGAAATCACAGAAACCACCAACACTGTTTTAAGCTACATTTCTGAAGCACCCAAAATATGGAAGTTTCAAGTGACCTCTGCCTGCCCTGCAGCACCAAGCTGTGCCCCACGAGGAGAAACCCAGCCAGCCTTTACTCTATCTGCACTTAACTCGTCAGGCTCTCCTTACAGCTCCAGTCTGCAAAAACAACTTGTTTTGGATATTGTGCTAAAGTGTGAACACAGCACTCCCCAATTGGGCAATGAAATACTAGCAATGAAAACGTAAGGCTAGAACTGGGGAAAAAGCTCCAAAATTCTGCTGCCTCAATGTGAATAATGGGAAAATAATTGAAACTTGCGCTCCGAGCACATTATTTAGACTCTGTTTGTTTGCTTTTGTTAATATGACTGAAGTGATCAAAATCTCTCATTTACAATTTTCAGCTAATCCTTCCACATATGCATTACACACTGCAATCCTTGCCATAGATGGAGTCTAATACTTCCTTTGTAATTCATGGATGAGTTTTCTTAATTTAAAAAATGAGGACAAATCATTCCACACATGTGGAGTAGTTATTGTCTTAAATAATAATCGCTGTGTCTGGATTCCATCACAATTTATTCTGCTATTGAGCATCCTGTTTTCTTCTTATTTTGTTGGAAATATCTCTCCCATGTGTGCTGTGGAAATGAGCAAAACAATACTTTTATACCAAATATCTTTGGGTTTGGGTTTTGTTTGTTGTTTTTTGGAGTTTTTTTACAGTTTGTTCCATTCATTCTGCAGCACACTCCACTGACTGTGGTTCAGGCCTGATCTCAGAAATCCTTGAGTGCACATATTTTTTTGTGTCTGAGAAACAGAGAGGCATGTAATAAAGTGAATGTCCATGTATCTCCATAGAACAGTAATTCTTTGCTTCATTCATACCTTATCAGATACAATCACAGGTAAACAAATGCACTAAAAATTGCATTTGCTGCCTGCTTATTTTGAAGGCATGTCACACTCCTTATTTCACTCAAGTGGCATGAAACCTCCTTCCCCCTTATAAAGCTGCATGGCATCAACCACTAGACAAGGGACAGTAGCTGTCAGTGCTCTTTCAGTGAAAATATCACTTTCTTGCCACCAGATCTGTTCGTGGTTTTGCTTTTTAAAAAATGTGCAAATTGTTCAAAGGCAAAAACATTATTAATAAGAGCCAGCTTTACCTGAGATGCAAAATTTAGCACTCCAGTTCTTCATACAAGATTGCCTTCAGCAGCTGTGAGCAGGAATGTCTGCATCAAGATCTTTCTTATTTGTTCCTATCAGAAATGATACACCTAGACATTTATTAAGGATTACACAGATATATGGGAAGCACTGGAACATCTCTGGCCTGTAAAAGTACATTTTAGGCAATGTCATACCAACTGTAATCAACTATCTCTCTGTATTACAGTCCCTCTCTCCTTACATTAGACATAATTTAATAAAGACATTTAAAAAGTTGCAGCGCATGTCTTGCATATACAGATTAATAACTCATGCCTTTGATTATGTTTGGTATAGGAGAGTTGACCTGCAATGTCTTTCTTGGTGCTGATACCAGTTATATATGTTCCCATTAAAAAGTAAGCCCATTTAGGCTGAGCTAAATGGAGCCTGACTGTTTGATCTTAAGAAATACTGTGACCTTTTACACTGAACTGAAGCAAATAATCAACATGCTACTTTACATTCCCTAGTCTTCAATTCTATCAAAAAGGCTCTGTGTTGTGAGGAGGAACTAAAAGCATGTTTATTTCATATTTATATTAATTCATCTTCATTTAATGACTTTGTATGAGCTTGACTATCACGATAAGTATAGTTTGGAAAGGAAAGCTGGTCCTGCAGAAAAGATATTGATGTGAAATCTAAGATCTAAGAAAGCTGATTCTAAATCAGTTGCTTATTTTTCACTAAACTTTGGAAATTCCTTCAGATTGTGCTCTTGATCAGAAAAATGAAGATGATTTCATCTTGGCTTCACCTCATTCTACCTTAAGTCTGGGAGTTAGACAAATCAAAGTTAATGGGGCCCTTGGCACTGCAAGCACTACTGTTGTAAAAACAGTTTTATTTTGGCTGGTCTATTTTGATGACAGATAAAAAGCTGCTGCTGTCTGTGGTAACTCTGGATTATACAAATGCCACAGTTTTTATCAATACCAGGACATTTTTATTATAACATTAGTAGCAAACAACAAGCTATTGTCTTTACTACTGTGAAAACTGTTTTCTTTCTGCCTATTTCTTTGTTTCTCAGTTCACCATTGCTGAGGAAATATTACCCTCCGTGCTTACAGTGAGTAATTTTCCTTGTGTAGTTTTTGCTCTGGAGTATTTTGGCTAAATTTTCTAAATTGTCTCCTAGTTTTAACCTCTCTCTGCAATGAACACTTTCTCTTTACAAAACTGAACTCAGACTGGGAATTACAGACCTTTCATCTAGGAAAGGAAAAAATGAGCTCCTCAAGAAATATTTTCTACATTACTCCTTTTTTGTATCACATCTGTGAATGTTGGCATCTTTCAGGAGGCAGGGAAGGACTCTCTGTAGCAGGGACTGTGGGAAAGGGTAAAACAAGAGTCCAGCTGGGACCTTCTTACTACTCTCCACCCTGCCAGGCCCTGGGGACCCCTTTACAACTGCCATAAGGATGTAGGATGAGGAGTAGTGATAGAAAGGAACCAGCTAAAGGTGCAAACAAAAGATAGGGAGAAGTAAATGAACCAAAGCTGGGGATATCTGTAGTACTTGTGACAGCCTCAGCTGGATTTCTTCTGCCCAGTGCTGGCTGTACACAGACACCTCTGCTCTCTCTTTCCCTTGCTACAAGTATCCTTGCAGCTGTGCATTTCAGACTAGATCTCTTCCCATCTTTTCCTCTTCCCTCTTTCTCACCATCAGCCGAAAGGTTTATGAACTGTAAAATAACCCTCTTCACTACTCCACTTCCACACAGAATTTACAAGCCTTTTATTTAGTCCTTTTACATGCTTTACTTTTTACCTCATCCTTTATCTTTTCCCATTATAATCTGCATTTTACCCACAGGGATTATCTGCACCTCTGTACACATGGAGATTCTAACACTGGCTGGTTTTCATCATGAGCAGATTAAGCACAATGAGTGACATTAAACAGAGTACTGAAGGATATGGCAGGCTGAGGAGCTGAGCGAGCTGGCTGAGTACAGATGCTCGTGTGCAGAATGATGAAAGCAGCAGCCTCTAAGCCCAGGGGCATGGGAGGAAAAGTCAGGACGCTGCCAGAGGAAAAGTCAGGACACTACTGAGCTATCTGTCCCATCACACCGTGCTGACTATTAGAGTGCACGCCAATACATGATGGCAGAGTTGAGAGTCACTAAGTGACCCAGAGGACTAATGATGATGTCCATCACAAAGAGCTCTGCTTGTACCGAACAACTTAACAACAAAAGAGACACCTAATGTGTCACTTCTGGAGTTAGTCAGTGCTTCCCTAACCAACTCAGGAACAAACTTGATAGCAATCCAGCTGATTCAGTGGCATAGCAATTTGCTCATTGTTCCAAATGTAGATCTCTCACATGCTAACATAAATATACCCACTGGGATGATTTTTAAAATGTCTACCTCTTCTCTTGAGGGTTCACTGACAAAGTCAGCAGATATAACTGCATAAACAAAGAACCTGATTCTCTTCTCACATACACTGATTATAGGCAAGAGTGATGCCTTTGGCTTGAATTGATGCATTTCTGAAAAATCCAGGCATTCATTTGAGCATCCTTAACCTGAGTCTGCTAGCTGATGTAAAGACACCCAGCAAAAAGCACAGTTTCCATACAGTAATAGTACTGGTTTCTCTTTTACTTCTAAAGGATTAAGATCTGGCTGTATCTCAGTGCGTGCACGACATCAATGTACTACAGCATCAGAAAAGGCAAATGAGACCTGGGGAGGTATAAATTGAGGTGTCTTCTTCCTCCAGGGAACACAATTATGCATTACTGTCCTAATGAAATTTCAACTGACATACTGTGTTCTGTTCCCATCACTCATGCACAGAAATTATGAACTCCAACCATAGCAAATGCAGAGCAGAACATTCACAATGCATCTCAGGACAGACTGCTGAAGAGCACAGCTTGTTCACTTCAGCAAAATGAGAACTAGAGAGAATAATACCATCCCAGAAACACAGCAGGATGAGGCAAAATGCTCTTTTAACTGAAGAACAACACTGAAAGAAAATCATGTTAATACAGATGAGCTAGCAATAATTAGGGGCTGGAAGCAGAAGTTGGCATCTGACAGTCAGACAAATGCAGCTGAGCATGGCTGGGGCAATGCCCTCTACAAACAAGAGGTGTCAGGGATCAATGTCATTGCTCTATGCCTGTTCCCCAAGATTTCAATCGGAGCACAACAGTGAGCAGCTCTGCCTGCTGTGCTTAAGAACCTTGTAGAAGTGCTTAGAGGTTTGCTTTTATCTGGTTCTTTCCTATTTGTGTTTTCGTGAGCACCAAAACTGTGACAACAATGCAAATCTACCCACACTTGTGAATTCCAATAGTTTCAAATGAAAACCCTTATCTTCTTCCTTGCTGTAATAAAAGCTGCTTCCTCCAAACTATTTTACACCTGAGGCACAGGGAGGGAGGCAGCAGGCATGCAGTAAGGACCCTCAGTATCAGCAGCTTGGGGGTTTGGTACGGTGGCAGAGAGGGAAGAAGAAAAGAACGAAAAAATAATTAAAAACAAACAAAAAAGAAAAAACCAAAAACCACAAAACAAATAAAAAACCAACAAAAACCAACCCCATACCAAAAACTCCCAAACACAGTCCCGCTCCCCGCGTTGCATGAGGCTCTGCCGGGAACCTGCGTCCGCCGCCCCAGGGAGTGAGGTTCCCTCCGAGGGGCTGCTGCCAGCCCCGGGGCGCCTTTCCCTGTCCCTCACGCCCACCCCCGCATGATTCACGCGATGTCTCATTCCCCGCCCGCCCCCCGGTAGAAACTTCCCCCGGTTACTTTCCCGGGGCCGGTTCCCCGCTCCCCCTCCCCGGCGGCAGGGGCACACACACCCCCTCATCCCGAGCCCCGCTGGAGTCACTGACGGCGGGGCGGCGGTGCCGGGGGGGGATGTCGTAGTCGCCGCGTCAGCGGGAGCCCGACGGCGATTGGGGGAGGCCGCCTTGTCCCCGCGGTCACGAATTATAAAGTGCCGCCGCCGCCGCCCGCACACGCTCCGCAGCGGCGCGCCCAGCCCCGGCAGCGGGCTCGGCTCCGCGCCCCCCGAGCCGCTCTCGCTGAGCTGCCAGCAGACCCCGGCTGTGCGCGCATCCCCCGGGGCTTCTCCAGAGGCTGCTCGGTCTCGGTATAAATAACAGTAGCACCGACGCCGAGGCTTCAGTAAGGCGCAGCTTCTTGCTCGGCAACTCCCGGGAGCCCCGAGGGCAGCCTGTGTGTGAGTGAGCTGCTCTGCCCGCGGTCGGGACCGAGGGAGGGCCGGGGCGGCTCTGCCGGGGCTGGTGCCCGGCGTCGGGGCGGTCGCTCGGGGCGGCCCGGTGGGAAACCCTTCCCGGAGGAGCTGGGGTCCCATCCTTGCCGCTCCGCGGTGGGTATCTTCTTCCCCTGCGGTGCCGGCTTTTGCAGGCAGGGAGGGATAAAGTGTTTGGGGACGAACATTTTTACCAGACGGCATCTTCTGGGCGCTTCATCCTTCGGGTCCGCTCCTGTTCCGAACGCAGCTCAGTTGCCGTGCAGCTGCTAAGCGCCCGCTTAGTTTAAGCTCCCGCTTACCTCGCAAGAGCAACCACCCCGGCTCAAAAAGCGTGTGAGTTTAGCGGAGTTGGTTTGAATCCTTTCATGCCGCCTTCTTCTGCTCCGAGGCTGGGGGAGGCAGTGCCGCGGGTGGGAGCGGGAGGAGGCGGCTGCCAGCTGACCTGTCTTTCTTGCAGCCCCATGGCGTTGCTCCTGAGACTCGGCTGCTCGCTGCTGGCCCTCAGCACCTGTCTGCTCCCGAGGGCGCGGGCTGACTGCGGCCGCGACTGCGCCGCCTGCGCCTACCGCCTGGGACCCCGCGGCGGCATCCACCCCCTGGTAAGCGGCACCGGGGCCGGGGGCCGCCGCAGAGCCCCGGAATCCCGGGGCCGGGCCGTTTCCCTGCGGAAGGGAGGAAAAGGGGAGTGGGGGAAAGCAGCGAAAAAAGAAAAATAAGTAGTAGGGGCAAGTCACCGGGGTCGCTTGGAGGACCTTTTTCTGTAGCGGGGAGAGAGGGAGGAGCGGGCTTCGGGGCGCTGGAGAGAGGACTAGGCGGGAGCGAGGGGCGCCAATACCAACCCAGAGCGCCCCGAGGAGCATCCTCAGCCCGCCCGTCCCTGTCGCTGCTCGACGGCGAGCGGCGGCTTTCGGGGATGGGGACAAAGGGCAGGCGCGCCGAGCAGCCCCTTGGGGAGCAGGGGAAAGGCCGAACGAAAACGTAAGGAGGAAGGGAAATCAGACCGGAGAGGGCATCTTTGCCGGGGAAGCAGGGGTCGCTGCTGGGCATTCCAGCACCGGCACGACGGGGCAAAGCCGAGCAGAACGGGAGGGAGGGTCCCGAGCCCATTCCGCTGGCTCCAGGGTAAGATCAGCTCTCTCTGGGCAGGATGGCTGTCAAGCTGAAAAGATCTGCCTGAAATGTCCCTAAGAAAGAGTGGCTTTAGAGCCTGTTTGAATAGCAGTACCTTCGCTACTTCTGCTCTCTGCACGGTGCTGAACAGCGTTAGGAACATGCCTGTGAAAGACCTTGGCTTCTAACACAAATTGCGATAAGTCCCGAATGAGGGGGACTGGGGTGCGGGGGTTATCTGTAATTTTTGTGATGTTGAAATTATTTAAAAGAATAGTCAAAGAGGCAACTCAGCATGAAATTTAAAGGTTGGAGTCAGTGAAAGTCTGAGGAGCCTCAGCTCTCCCAGAAGAAGGTGGGAACTCTGGGTGCCAAGCACTTTGCCAGTGGCATCGGCTGTTCCTGACCTCAAATACAGGCACATTGAGGCAGCATGCTCTTGGTATATCTAAATGATCTGAAAAGTTTTGTTCCTATCAGGTCACTGGTTGCTTGGGAACACGCAAAAGGAAGGACATGGCTCTCTAGCCTTACACAGAATTAGGAACCACTGAATACTTCTGCTTACTCCAAAAGCTCAAGAACTTTTAAACATAGCATGCTCATAAGGGCAGTATTATTTGAACAGCTGGAATAATAGTTCCCTCTAATTTTTTTTCTTTCTTTTCTATATTTTTTTTTCTTACATTAACTTTCAATCAAACTTTAGCTTTAATGTCAGCTAGGGTAAAAAAAGTGGTCGTTTACCCTTATGGAGGAACAGATGTGCTTTTTGGAGTATATGTTATGCATGTCTTTATTGATAGTCTCTCTTACACACCTACAATAATCATTAAGGAAAGACTTGAAGTCCTATTCTGTAACAACGTTTATTAGCTAAATAGGTAAAGAAGCAATGTAGCATACCTTGCATTTGTTAAACATGTATGAACAATTTAAAAAACTAATGTTTCTAGATATTAGTGCTTAGTAACATGATAACTGAACTTATCACATTGTATTTGTAAGATACTAGATTTTTTTCACGTTGTACCTTGTCATTCACACCTATGGAGCATGTTTATCTGACAATAGGAGGTTATTAAAACAAATTGAGAAAGGGACAAGGCTATTCTTGCTTTTATTTAGAGCAATTCCAAAGTCAGGTTGAAGCTGAAATCTTACTCTCTTTACAGCATGACTATAACACATAGTGATAGGCATGTAGTGCCAGTTAAATTATTGTGTTGCAAAATACATAAATCACTCTAATTTTCTTGTGATCATGCAAAAAAAATCATATTTAAATTTCTCAGAGTAAAGTGAAGCTCAAGAGACAGGTAATGCAGTGGACAAAGAGCTATCAGACAGAGCCATTCTAGAGTTTAATTTCACGCTTCAAAACATGTTAAGATCCTTAGAGCACATAATCTACAGTCAGAAAGAGTGTTTCTCTTATTGCAAAAATTGCTGATTTTTTCTTTACCTATTGTGGTATGAAAACCACAGACAAGAAGAAAAACCACCGGATTCCTCTTTCTTTACAACTGAAGGGTATGGCTCCACAAGAAGTAATTTCCCCTGGCACAAGAGAGATAATAGTAGATAATATCTATGTTATTATCATCACAAGACAGGTTATGAGATATGCATAAGGTACTGAAAGCTTTTTTCATGTCATAGCCTGAAAATTTTCCGGTACAGAAACAACACGGCTTAGGATTTTTTCCTTCTCTTTGATGATCACTGCTTTCCAGCTAGCAAAAATGGAAATTTGATCCTGTAAAAGAGTCTGTATTTCTACATTTCCGTTGGTACATTTTGGAGGGATCTGTTCCATGAAGAGAAACACACAGCCTTTAAAGCTATGCAGTATATTGAAGATACTGAACTGTTCAGTACAGTTGGCTTCTTTGCAATGACCATGCTGTGCAACTTCTTTTCTAAAATTTCTGAATTATACCTTTAATTATGAAGATTAAATACACTTCTACACTTGCATTATGAAGTAAACTACAATTGTTTTTTAGCTTCCTAGTAGCAAATAAAAAATAACTCATAACTCACACGAGTGTACAGGAGATACAGGAAGAGTACTTGTGCCTTCCTTTGCAAACAGAAACATAGGGGCAACCTTTACATAGAAGACCCACAATTCATGTTATCTGGTAGCCTGTTTCTTAGAGTAGAGACTACCTTGTCCTTCAGAGAGGAATATTAAGAACTTCAGAACAGAAAGGTACCTAATCAGCTGTTCACAAAGAGCAGTTCTTCCAAGCCACTCACAAACAGAGGCTCCCTCATGCTCTTTTATAGGCAATTAACCTAAGATAAGGTGGCAGTGAGGTGATTGTTACGCTCAAATCATTTTCGGTAAACCACATCCATTTTTCAGGCATGTACATTAGAATGTGAAGGAAAACTGCCTTCTGCCAAAGCCTGGGAGACCTGCAAGGAGCTCTTGCAACTGGCTAAGCTGGATCTTTCTGAGGATGGCAACATTGCTCCAGGAGACAAGAAAGAGATGGATGAGAACCATTTGCTTGCGAAGAAGTATGGAGGCTTCATGAAAAGATACGGGGGATTCATGAAGAAAATGGATGAGCTCTATCGGGCAGAACCAGAGGATGAAGCTAATGGAGGAGAAATCCTGGCTAAGAGGTATGGAGGGTTTATGAAGAAAGACTCGGATGACGATGCCCTTGCCAACTCCTCTGATCTGCTGAAGGAGCTTCTGGGAACAGGCGATAACCCTGAAGCGGCTCACTATCGAGAGATAAATGAAAATGACGGTGATGTCAGCAAAAGATACGGAGGCTTCATGAGAAGCATAAAACGCAGTCCTGAATTGGAAGATGAGGCCAAAGAGCTGCAAAAGAGATACGGTGGCTTCATGAGAAGAGTGGGCAGACCAGAGTGGTGGCTGGATTACCAGAAACGATATGGTGGGTTTCTTAAGCGCTTTGCCGACTCCATTCTCCCTTCAGAAGAAGATGGGGAAACTTATTCCAAAGAAGTCCCAGAGATGGAAAAGAGATATGGTGGTTTTATGAGATTTTAATACCTTTCCCTTTATCCCTTTTGTCCTAAATGAGAAAGACTGCCTTATTTGTCATAACTTATTGTAATGTGTTGCTTGTACTGTACAGTTTTTTACCGTCCTTGGTTAATGATGCAAACTGCAATTTGTTGTTTCAGGTTCTGTGTTCTTTCAAGTCAAATAACTAATTTCTGGTTTAGTCAAGTTTCAGTCTGTATTGTAGTTTCCATGCTAGAACTATTTTGATTACTGTATTCGTTTTGTTTAAAGAGGAACTACATCTACAGTAGAGTTGCTTAACTGTACATACAATAAATTCTTCATCCTAACTGCAAAAATTCTGAAGTGCTATTTTATTTTCTCTCAGTCATTTAATCAAATACCATCTCAATTTTTCTTTAAGCCATCAGAGCAATGCCAACCCTTTTTTTTTTTCTCTAATTACAGAATTTCTAGTACACAACAGCTGAAACATTTTTGTCTTTATTTTTCTCAGTTTCTTGGAATACCAGAATAATAAATAAGCTCTAAAGCAAATATAACTGTATTTGCTCTAGCTGCTTGTATTTTCATCAGTTAAAAGAATAAATATTAAAAGCCTAAATTTATAATTCATAGTGTTCAACCAATTGACAAAAAGAAGTCACACACACAAGTGTGTTTAAGCACTAAAATAATTTCTCTAGTGTACAACACAGTGGCATAATTGATTAGTTACACTTGTACACTTGGCCTTAAAATAATAAACACTAATTTAAAAAGTGGTAAGATAGTTTGTGCAAAATAAACATGACCTAATACTGCATAAAAATACCTGATTTTTCAGGGCACCTGATTAATGGTTTTCCAGGGAATACCTTTGTTTTTGATTCCTTAGCTGCTATAAATCACTTCAGCACAACTGAAATATAGGAGCTGCTTGTTCAAAGGCAGTATAAGTAAATCTGAAAACAGAGAAGCCAACAGTAATACTGTAGATCCTTTGGCATTTACATAGGTGGCACTTACATCAAAGGCCAGATTCCATCTCATTGAACAATTCCTTACATAATTTTTACTGTCCTCCTCTATTCCTAGTCTGTGAGCACTTTTCCCCCACCTACTACCGCTAGTAACTGGTCACTTCCCACCCAAATTAACATGATGAAAATTGCCTTGACCATGGCACTGCCTTAAACCTTCCATGACTCTGCATTCAGTGTCTGAATTTCAGTTTTGCACAATACCACCTAGTTACGCAAAGGGCAAATTAATGGTCTGACTTTTCTTTAATTTCAAGGCAATGGGATTGTCTAGGTACTCATGACTTTTAAAAATTAAGATGTATTTCCAAATGCACTTGAAAGCCTCATCACATACAATTAGTTGTGATGATTTTAGGCTTGACCCTTAAAGGATGATACAGGTGATCCGAAGCAGTCAAAATCCTGCTGAAGGCTTTCTAAAGTATAAGAGCATTCCTCTTCCTTCAATAAAAAATAGGGCATCTATTTTCTTCTTCCCACTGTACAGAATTGATAATACATTTTAAAAGCCAGAAAATACAGGTGCCTGTAGAAGCTCCATGGCCTCTTCACAATTCAGTTGTGCCCCCAATTACATTTCCATAGAGTTCTTCAAGATGCCACCAGTCACAAGAAAAGTCTTCCTATTCTTTCCTGCATGGCATCTGCCCATAGGGGCTGGAGAATAACACAATCAGCTCAGTGGTTCATCCACAAGAACCTTGGGTTGTGCACACTCTGGAGCACAAAGCCACACATGGGATGCAGGTATCAACAGGTTTGCTTTAAACGTACACTCCAGGAAGAACTAAAATGGCATCCTTAATCTTTCACTTCAACATTTATTTAGTTCTTTTCCCTCAAAAGTTACTTACTTGTAATTTGCCAAAAACAACCCTTGCTGGCCTTCAGACTAAAACAGGCATTGGTGTACTTGATGATGCAAACAGTTTGCCAGTTGTTACATCCTTCACAGTTAACAGAAACTTCGTAATTTAACAAGGAATATGTGTTGGTTTGAAAACAAACCAGTGGGAGATCACAAGTCCAGACTGAAATTAAAAAATAAGTGAAATAATACAAGGAAAAGCGCTGACAAAGTCAGATACAAACTGACACCTGGTTAGGGTGGTGGTAGCAGTCCAACTGAAGTAGTCCAGATCAAGCAGTGATCCTGTAAAGGTCTAGTCTCCAGCTGAAAGTCCAGTGGTGGCTCTTGTCCTCTGGGAACCCAGTAGACAGGGCTAGCTCAGGCAGCTCCAAGGCCAGGTTATATCCAGGTGGGAACACCTGGCTCCTCCTTCCTGGGCAGAGCATCCCACAATGGGTTAAGTCCATGAGTCACACGGTGGGTCCCTGATGGCCCATTGCCTGTCATGCAGGGTGGGTCATTAGCAGGTGATAGCAGCTAACGGCCCACAGCTGGTGGTAATAGAATACTTAACTACATCTATATTGCAACCTAGGACAGAATAAAACTCCCAAATCTCAAGAGCTCTAGAATATGAAGAATAAAGTGTTTAGATCTACTAAACCTTTAAATTTGTATCAATATGACACCTTTGACACCATCTTTGTTGCCTTTTGAGGCCTAAAATCAAGAGCCAAACAAAATTAGGTGATAAAATGTGGTTACTGTTTTAATGAAGGTCATTCCAGGTGCACAACACACCAAAATACATGCTGCAAATATGCTGAAGATGCACACGTGATACAGGACTCATATAATTTTATAAGTTTAGCAAATTAGCATAATTTACAATTAGAAACACAGGTGATAAAATCATTCCCCCTTCTGGTTCGACCCCATCTGAAATCCCCCTTCCCCCTTTCCCACATGGGAAAGTGTCTTGGGAAGGTGTCTTCACCTTGATTCCCATAAGAAGCAAGATTAGAACAGGCCCTCAGGATTTTGTCTAATGGGAAAAGTACTGAAGTTAGGAAACTGTATAACTATATAATAACAGTTTACAGAGCTACAAATATATATGAAGAATATATAAAAGCAAAAATCATTTTGGCATCATCTTCCATGGCATACTCCTGGAAAAGCTGGCAGCCCACATCTCGGATGGATGCACTCTTCACTGGGTTAAGAACTGTGTGGATGGCCAGACCCAGAGAGTGGTAGTGAATGGTACTGCATCCAGTTGGTATCTGGTCACTAGGGGTGTTCCCCAGGGACCAGGGTTGGGCCCAGTCCTGTTTAATATCTTTATTGATGATCTGGATGAGGGGATTGGGTCTACCATTAGCAAATTCATGGACAACACCAAGATGGGTGTGAGTATCAATCTGCTGGACGGTAGGAGGGCTCTGCAGAGGGACCTGGACAGGCTGGATAGATGGACTGATTCCAACAATATGGGGTTTAAAAAGACCAAGTGCTGGGTCTTGCACTTTGGCCACAACAACCTCCTGCAGTGTTACAGGCTGGGGACAGAGTGGCTGCCAGCAGCCTGATGGAAAAGGACCTGGAGGCTCTGGTTGACAGCTGCTGAACATGGGACAGCTGTTTGCCCAAGGCAGCCAAAGGCATCCTGTCCTGCATCAGGAAGACTGTGGCCAGCAGGACCAGGGCAGTGATTGTCCCTCTGTTCTCAGCAGCAGTGAGGTCACACCTCCAGTCCTGTGCTCAGTTCTGAGCTGCTCAGTTCAGGAAGGACATTGAGGTGCTGGAGTGAATCCAGAGAAGGATAAGGAAGATGGTGAAAGGTCCAGAGTACCAGTCTGAGGGAGCTGGGGCTGTTTAGCCTGAAGAAAAGGAGTCTCAGGGAAAATTTTATTGCTCTCTATAACTTCCTGAAAGGAGGTTATAGCCAGGTTGGATTCAGCCTCTTCTCCCAGGCAGCCAGCAACAGAATATAGTCTTGAGCTGCACCAGGGGAGGTTTATGTTGGATGTTAGGAAGAATTTCTTCACAGAAAGGGTAATTAGACATTAGAATGGGCTGCCCAGGAAGCTGGGGGAGTGACCATCCCTGGAGGTGTTTAAGGAAGGATTGAACATGCCACTCAGTGCCATTGTCTATTTGAACAGGGTGGTGTTTAGTCATAGGCTGGACTCAATGATCTCAGAGGTCTGTTACAGCCTAATTAATTCCGTGATTCTGTGAATTAAACAAAAGTACTTGGTACAAACATCTAACTGGGATATATATGCATGCAAAACTGGAGTGAGGAGCTCATCCAAAGGAGAGTAAGTCTCTTGCAAGGCCGAACACACAGGAGGCAATGTACATGAAAGGGGGATGCAACTTTGATTCTCGGAATGAAAATAGCAAAGCTCAATAGACCCCATTCCTTCCATTATAATTTAAAATTTCTCCAGTCAGACATTTGCTTGCTTTAATAATTATAATCTTAAAAATGTGAAATTAGAATAAAATCTAATTTCTTCAGTTGATGTGGAATTTCTTATTTTATGACTTTCAGTTATGCCATCATTCAGGCACTCTTTAACTCTAAAGTGTTCCAACATTTCCAGTAATTAATATTTCAGATTAAATCAGCTCAAAATGTGTCAGTGAATCAATCAAGGTTTCCTGAATCACAAAGCAAAATTAAGGTTGAAGATAGGATCTACTGAAAAAGGCATCTCACTCTTGGTCCAAGTTCTGAAAGGCTCTATTAATTTTCCTCTTACAATACATTCCTAGAATTATCATTCCACCAGAAGATTATTGAAATATCTGTATTGCTTTATATAAATAAAAGCAGAAAGGAGGAAAACCTCATGTCTAGAAAGAAAATTAATTTAAAGAGTATTCTGAAAGAAGAAATGTCATTCTGAGACCAAAAACAGGATTCTACATTTACTTTTCCTGGTTTTTATCATTGTTCCAGAATAGAATCATTGGTCTGAATACTAAGTAAGTATAAAAAAAAAATGAAAATAATATGAACAATATATGATGGAAGGGTCCAGACCAGTCAAAGGGATTAATATCTCTGCATTAGGAGCAAAAGGAGAAGAGGATCGTCTAAATGAGGTTAGACAAGGATGAGTTGGACTTTTTAATAGGAACTAATTACAGGAAGGAACAACAACAAAAAAATGTATTTCCTGAACTAAATGGAGTTCACATACAGGAGAGAGCCAGAAGCTGATGAATACAATGATTTCTGAATACCAAACTGCTTGCAGCTGAAGCTCTGGCTGAAAACCTAATCTTAAGTCTTGGGATAATGAGCAAAGGCCATGAATCTATTCCCACATTTCAGATAAACTTGGCGTATTCTGTGAGCTGAAATATGGAGAGCATAACTTTGAATTTCCTGGGGTTTTTTTCTGGTAAATTAAAATGTAGTATGATATATAATAAATATAAATAACTACAAGGTTATTATTACAATCATTATTTTGTAATTATTTCTAAATATTTACAATATCTTACTTTATAATTGTTTATAACTACATCATAAATACAAGTAATTATAACATCTAATGTTGTTAGCTCTTTCAGATAATGTTTCCCAAGATAGAATATTTGGAACAGAAACATGTTCTAATTTAATATACTGAAATAAGTATTATAATGCTCTGTTCAACAAAGACTCTAAATATGTACTGGCACATTTTAATTCTGAAGGGAACTTAATTAACAAGAGCCTACCTTTTTGGTTCATGTTGTATAAGGGCCTCTCTGTTATTAAGCGTGGTTTTGGAGGCCTACATGTAAGGCAAAATGACAAATTCATAGCACAGCTCTATAATTTATGTATACATCTCAGTGCCTCAGAAAGTCTTCCTTACAGCTTTCTTCCTCAAGCACTAGAGAGCTCAGCTGGACAAAAAAAACCAAAATTCCTTTTTATACCAAGAGGACTATGATAGAATTTTTCAACTTAAAAGGCAAATGAATAGTTAAATTCTCTGACTCTGGATTGCTATGAGAATGAAGAAATTCCTGGTACAGTTAGATGGCCCTGAAACCCATGACACCCTGAGGAGTGTACTGTATTTCTGGTATTTTAAAGCACTGAAGAGTAATCTAAAAAGTCAGACAGAGAACAGTGTAACCACTTCCCTAGCAGAGTCATAAAGCTTCCATCCTTCAGTTCCCTACAAGATGAGAGATTCGATCATCACCGATGAGAATCCTCTACATGACTAAACTTTGCAGTCTGGTGTCTTTCTCCAACAGCAGATGCTTTTCCAATGCACAGACCTCATCTCTTCCACTCCCTTTGCAATCCTACTACCTCTTTTAGAAATCCCTTTGTCAGCCTCCACTCAGAGTCTTGGATTTAATTTCATCACCCACCACACTGAGGTTTGCTTTCTGGCTCAAACCATAAAAGACAATTTTAACTGGACAGTGACTGAGACCTTCAGCTCCAACTCCTAGCTGTGGAGTTTAGGTGGCTGTTCTTAGATTTTTTGCTTTTAATACTTTGATCATAATTCTTTGCTCCTCACAGCTTTAAAAATAGTTCTGTGTGTCAACAGGACTACACTTGTTACATCAAACCTGTATCATACCTGTATTTCATACTATCATAACTATATTGCAATTATAGACCACTGTTCCATCCACCTGAGAAGGATAAGGAGCTAACATGAACATAGCTGTAAGCAAGGAACAGGGCAGCAAAGCCAGCTGTAAATCATTAATCCAAGCATTCAATTACTAATCCCATCAGCCTCATTTAAAGCATTTAAACTGACAGTTGCATATCCAATTAACTGTTGCTATAGAAAATGAAAATGCTTAGGGGTATTTGACAGACAAATCTTTACTGGCCCAGCAGGGATTTAGACTGAATTTGTTTAATTAGATTGTGACTTTACCTAAATTGATCATTTACTGTAATCCTTGCTGAAACCATGGAATGAAATCTCTCAAGGTTAAATAGTCGTCACAAAAGCACATCACTCTGCTAAAAGATTAGTTAAAAGCTCTGTGCTGCACTGTACTGCTTCCTCAAGGAGAAGGCTGGCATTTCCTTGTGCACAGATCATGAGTGCTAAACCTTTTCATAGCTTTCCATGTCTGTCAGGACATGCATGAACTCTGCCTCTGTCTTTCTGGCATTATTCTGTTTTTCAACACAGTCCTCCCCAGCCCATGTGACTGTTTACAAGAGACCCTGTATTTTCATACTTTTTAAATGTTTGCACTGTTTAAATTTATGCACTGACTTGCACTCCAATTGCAATGAGATCTGTGTGCATACATCTGATCAGAGCTCATCACAATTCCAATCCATATAAAACTACAGAATACCAAGTTAGAAAAACCACTCCTAGAGTCCTATGAGAATCTGCATCTTAACTTTTAGGCTTAATGTCCTGGAAAATATCCCAAAGCACTTATTCAGGCAATGCTTTTTTTTTTTTTTTTTAGCAACGGCACAAATGATAGGCAATTTTTTCTCATAAAAGCAGTTGAAGCAGATAAGCCACATAAGCCTCTCTTAGTACATATAAACCAGTGTTTTCAATCATGACCTGCAGCATAAATGTGTTTTACAGTGCAACTTTCACATTTCTCTATGTTTTCAGCTCTGCAAATAACTAGCTGACAAGGGCTGAAATTTCAACTGCACCACATTTCTCCATCTAGAAAAATATTATGTGGAATAATACCTTTTTTATTTTAATTTTTGTTAGTACAGCATAGTTGTCATGCTATGACAGCAAATGACACAGTTAATGTGACAAAGTCATTCTCAGAACATTATTAACTCATTCTTTGCCCATCAGCCAGAAAAAAAAAAGCTGTCAGCTTCCATCTGAACAGAAGCAGTGGAAATTAATCAAAGCAAAGAACTTCTATAGGAGTCAGTGCATGCTTAAACTTTGCTAACCAAGCTTTTGATCAGCAGACTAAAGACAGGGAATGTGTTTCACTCCCAGGTATCCAGCATACTGAATATCTCTGTAATAACTGAGACAAAAAGTGTGAAATTAGGTTCTCAGGCTAGACTAATAGATTCTCCCTCTTGATTCTTCAGAGATCCTTTAGACTCAAGGAATTTCACCATCACTGTATAAAATGAATCTGTTCACAGCATCAGGATTATTCAGAACATGTGGGATCTGCAAATGCCTTTTAAACTCACTAGCTTCACTGTCCCAGCACCAATCCTTGCAGACCCTCAAAAGGATATGGTTACCAAAAAGGTGGCATCATGACAACAAATCTGAACTACCTTATTTGTGTGAGTCTGGATACCATCACCATCATCATTCAGTTTCTTGGTATCTGAATGAGAAGAGTAATTCAATCACTAAATTACCTTAACCTGAGGCAAAATAAATAGGCATAGCAGTAGGCAAAGATAAATTCTTAGAGGAAATCCTTTTCCGAATAATATCCCTCACTACTGAAAACATCTTCCCCTCCAATTCTCGCACTGTTTTGAGGTTTTTTGTGGTTTCCTGGCACTGTTAGGGTACTCCAGCTGTTCTGGTCTCGTGGTTGCATTTCTTCCTGGCATAGTTACTCTCTGGTTAGTGATTTTCAGACTATTTGATTATTCAAGTTCAGCAGGTGCATTGAGTCACACCTTGAGGAAACTTCAGCTTTCATAAAACAGCAATGTGTCAGTCTAGGTACCCAGACATCCATGAGTACATACCCTTTGCCTTCTGCTTTGCACTGTTGGAGTTTAGGGTCCCTAATCCAACACAATCCCTGATCTCAGCAAGTGGTCTCAGCAAAGGGATCCTTCCTGAGCAGGAATGCCATCTTTCCTTCCCCTTACTATTAGGTTGCACATCGCTACAGTTACTGCCTGATCACGATGATGTGCTGAGGCCTGAGCAGCAGGCCTCAGACAGAGCTGACTTACAAGATGGATCTGGGCACTGTGTGACTAACACCAGCAGTATTATTTAGCTAAAAATAAATTACAAAGACACTTATGCTAGGTCTTTTTTATATTGTGTAGTTATCTGCAAGAAATGTATCATATTAAGAAACTTTCCCAACTGACGGGAACAGACGCTTGTTTGTAGGTATTTTAGGGGCAAACCCTCCTAGTCAAGGCCTGGGCTCTGGCCAAGCCCTAGCCCTGGCTGCTATCAGATCCAGGAGTTTCTGTGCTAAAAATATCATCAAGTCACTTCAACTTGCTGATTTGGGCCTATAAAAGCTGGACCCACTTTCAGGTCAAGTTTAGAGACCTCACCTATGGGTGGACACTCTGCTTAGGATTTTCCCAATTGCCAGGAAGGATTCTCTAGGTCCTCCCTGCAAAACTGTGCTCCCCTGCGGCTGTGGACTATAGATGATGGTAAAGTATTTTAGGCAATTGGTGATATATCTTTCTCAATCACTATCCTTCCTCTCCTGTAGTACTGATAAGGTGCATTACCTTGCTTATTTTTGCTTGTTGCTAAAGCCAAGCACATAGTTTCATTGAATGTATCATTTTATTTTTGTGTTACCTTAATATTCATAATAAAATAAGACCACTCTTTCCATTGGTGTCTGTGCCCTTTAAATCACCCCTGTCAATTGGCAGAGCACACTATTAGGCTCTACAGCTGCACAGTGACACTGAATACTGTTTGGTCAGGCTAAAAAAGATCAGGTAACCCATTTCTGTAGTCCTCAGCACTACCATCACATAAATAAGAACTCATTTTTTCAGTATATAAGAAAAAATGTAAATTATTTATGAGTACATAAAAGTGCCATTATACCTACATGTAAATAAACAATCCATCCTGGTAAATAGCCTAAATACTTGTCATTCAAGTTGAAAAGTGTTAAAGGGGTTATTTCAGCCTTTCAATTAATTGGGAGGAAGGGAATACCATTTGACAGGAAGAACTGGTCAGACTACATACAAAACAACTTTGTATGTCTGACTAGCTTACAGAAGACATCGTTCTCTTCCCTGGCTTCTTTTGGGGAATATGATATTCCTGGGAAACAAAGCTAGTTTTCCACATACAAGAAAAAGCTTTATAGTTTTGTCTTCTCCTCATTTGTCTAAAATTGTCTCCAAGATACCTGCTCCTTCCTTGTGAGGAGCGGAGTCCTCCAGCAGCTTTTCCCAAATGCCACGCGTTTCTAGGGATGTGAGGTTCTGCAGCTTAAATTCTTAAGTCTCTTTAGACACAGTAATGACAGGCTCAGTGCTTTGTACCCTCTTTCTAGAGAATGGTACCATCAGCTGTGTGTTTTCATTGGAATGAAGCAGCAGACAAGCACTGGTGCCCTTACACCAGATATGACTGCACTTTCACAGATACCACACCTGGATGTGTGCCAGGTCACCTTTGTGCCAGGTCACAAAGCTGGAGCTGACAAGGCACATATTCCAAGCACTTTCCCAGTCACGGGGTGGAGTTGCCCTTTGACTGACATTGTAATTACCAATTGGCAGAACATTAAACACCTGCAGGGTTAGATGTGGATGCAGATAAGCAACATCTTTGAAGATGGATATGGCATGTACAGGCCTGCAGAGGGATCCCTGCATATCTACACAGCGTAGAGCTGCAGTGTCTCTGTAGGCTCAGTGTAGGATAAAATTCATTAGCTAAGGATTTTCTTTACAGTGTTGAACATTTTTCTTACGTGCCTATGAGAAGTCCAAACCCTCCCATAGCTGCAGTAGCATATAGCTATCTCCTGGATCATGCCCCAGCAGAATTACAACACCTATCTGATACAGCAACTACTAATTTTCAGTTCAGTGAAGATTAAATTAGTTTGGCTGACTGTGTCCTGAAGTGTATTGAACCAATTAGAAGGAAAAAAAATAAACATAGGAGAGGCAGTCCTCTGTTCTCCCTACTATTCCTTGGAAAGCAAGCAACTCATATTTTCATTCAGGATACAAGATCAAAGTTTTGTGAGCTGGAACTCCTTTTCTTCTTCATTTATAGAGTATACAGACACTTCCTACATCTCTCTCCTCAACTTCATCTTGAGATAGGACAATAGGTTCACTGCAGAGTGCATTGCCTCATGGGTGCTCCATTGTAGTCCTGAGTTTTGGCCAAAGCTGTTAAAAAGAATATGCATAGATACCAGGGATAAATTAAATTTGTGCTGAGGATTTTGTTTCCTTCTGATGAATTAATAAAACTGCTACTTGTATTTCATTTAACATAAATCAGAGCTATCTGGTGAGATTTCAGGCTGATGCCTTTGACCTCTATGGATCAGAAGCATGTTTTGACATATTTAGGAAATAATTGGAGTTTCTTTCTGCCCTTCTGAAAGTTAAAATTATTAAAATTGGACAGTTTAAATTATTTACACTGGGAGTGTTGCATATACTGTGTAGTAAGGGATTCCCACTTCTCATCTTGTATTCTGTGCTGGATTACTCTTAAAAGTCAATTACAAGACTAAATTCACTATTGTAAACAGACACTATATACTTCTATTTTGGGTACTTATAAACCTGGACATTTTATTTTAATAATATCAATTCAATAACTTCAACAAATACTAGTGACCTACAGAGAGCTGATTTCCTCACCAGTCTACACCAGTGTTAAATAGTTCACCTTTTGAGGAATTGTGTATATTTGTGGGGTTTTTTGCTTCCCCAAATATATGAATGAAAATTGCTGTATGATCTGAGCAGCTACATTAACTGTTAGCGCTGATATGGTATCAAACCATTTTGATTGTCAAATAAAATTCTTCCACAAAGTCAGCAGAGACCTAAAGAGCTGTCAGAGTCTGCAGATGTGGGTTTTGTTGGAAAATGTTAATTTATCAAAGCATATTTTTTCACATCTCTTTGCAGCGTATGAATGGCTTATATTAAATTTTAAAAAGAAAAACATAAGCCATTCAGCTGGCCAGTAAGATAATTATTCATCAAGCACTTTAATAAAGTAATCTCATTCTACTAAATCCATACTTTTCTTTTTGGCAGTAGAGTTTTAAGTTTTACATGCTGATAATACACGAATATCTTATTAATATATTGATAAATACGCAATTACCATTTATTAAAAGTGGTGGGATATAATAATTACTAGTAATTAATAACATATATGTAACTGCACCTATGGCAGCTCAGCAATGAAGATACTTTTCAACACCATTTACTTCGGCACCTTGCAAGTTATCATCTTCATATTTTTATTAACAAAAACTATTGGTCAATGTGTAATCCACCAGAAATATTCAAAAGGTCCAGCTGGCTTGAGGACAAGGGGTAATTCTCTAACTCTAATCTTTATTACCAATCAAAAGGCCAGTAAAATAAATTCTACTTACATTTACTATGCATGGCCTATAGCAGTTGAGACAATTTCATGTATCACAACAAGCATGTACTCACTGAAATACTGTCATCTCTATCACCTTGACAATTGCAAGTGTGCCAGAGTATATACACTGTGGGAAAACCTCAGCCAGATCCCTCACTATCTGGGTAGATTTTAGCATACATGTTTGACTGATTCTTAAGCACGCAAAAAAAGGATAGTGAATTATTGTAATAGATATGCTTGACAGACTTGATAGAATTCATTTGATATGCCTCTGTCCTAGTTTTGGCTAGGGTAGACCTAATTTCCCTCACGGTGGCTAGTATGGGGCTGTGTTTTGGATTTCTGCAGAACACAGAGTTGATAATGTAGAGATGGTTTTGTTACTGCTTGGCAGGACTTACACAGAGCCAAGACCTTTTCTGCTTCTCTTACTGCCATGTTGGCAAGGGAGATGGGAGTGAATGGCAGGCTGGGTGGAGAAACAGCCAGGACAGCAACCTCAACTGACCAAGGTGAAATTCCAGACCATATGCATCATGTGCAATATATAATATAGGGGGATAAAGGAGGAAAGAGACCTTTGGAGTGATGGTGTTTGTCTTCCCAAGTACCCATTACACATGATGGGGCCCTGCTCTCCTGGAAATGGCTGAACATGTGCCTGCCCATGGAGCAGTGAATTAATTCCATGTTTTACTTTGCTGGTGTGTGCAGCTTTTGTTTTCCCTGTAAACTGTCTCTATCTCACAAGTTTTCTAGTTATTGCACTCCCAGTTCTCTCCCTGATCCTACTGGTGGGGAGTGAGTGAGCAGCTGAGTGGTGCTTGGCTCCTAGCTGGGGTTAAACCACAACAGCCTCCTATGACATTTCTTAAATTCAAATAGCATGGAGTGTATACAAATTGCAGAGAGGTGAATAAAGATGCTGGTGAATTGTCATTTTCAGGCATTCTTAGTTGTGTGGTTATCCCTGCTCTTGATATTGTTAGTGATGTACTTTTAATTTTAAATTGATTTATCTGTGCTTTTGCCCTGTTTCCTACATTTAATAGATTTTTTCTGATTAAAAAAAGTGCCAGACATGTGAAGGTGAGTTACTGAAAGATCAATAATAAAAATACCACTCACAGAACTGTTTCTGTGGCTTCTCTTCCTGCAGCAGTTTTATTTGGGTTTTTTTCTTCAGTGCAGTCAATGATGAGGAGAATTTCATTCTTGTGTTTTTACTGTCACTTAGGAAATGGAGGAATGGCAGAAATTCAAAGTCAAGAGAAAGATAAATTTGGGGCTAGAGACTACTTACAGTGCATACATCAGTCAGGAGAATACCATTCTCTTTGACAGCAAAATTCGGTGTTTTGAAACACTGGGAAAAAACTGAGACAAAAAGCCACACAAATACTTAACTTCAAAATGCTACACAATTCTCTACAGGAATCATCAAATCTAGCTGGCAGTGAACAGAATGCAAGCTCTCCTAAATCACTGTGTGTCCCCAAAGACCTTGTCACTTCCCACATCCACTCTTTAACTAAAGATAGAAATGAGCTGTAACATTCCACTACCACACAGAAGCATCTAATTTAGGTATATAAATTCTTAATCATCATTGTTATTTTCATTACTTATACAATGACAGCTGGCTGCTCCTTTGGTCAGTTCTGCAAAAGAGCAGGGAAGTTACATATTTTCATACCTGCATAAGCACGTGCTTTAGAAACAGGCTGCTACTGTTTACTTAGAGCTGGCAAAGTTCTGGTTGCAACACCATTCCTCACTGATGTGGTTCACCTTGAAATGTCATCATAATAAACAAGCATCCTCTCTGGTTTGTTTCATAACCAGGAATTCATTGCTGAATCATTTCAGCTTCCCCTCACTGTAATCTGCTGCTTTTGCCACATAATTCCTGATTGCAGCATGGGACACTTGGAGTTAGGTTACCCACCTGTTTTGCATAGTTTGACACTTTGTTTGCAACCACAGCACATTGAGGCTTTTGAGATCTACCTTTGTCCTCAGTGGTTGTATTTCAGCTTCCCCTTTTGCTGGCACCTAAATAGAATGTTCAACAGTTAACTGTGCATAGAAGGATCTCCTTTCCCTACAAATATTCACACTGACAGTGTACTCTTTTCCACCATATTCCTGGGAGTAAATGACATCAAATTTTGTCATTCTGTCTATCGTTTTATTTTAGCTCAACTGAAAAATATCTTATGAATCCTCATAAACTGTAAACTGAATAGTGTATGCAATATGGATGTGTGGATAAGAGCACACTCTGAATTCCTTCCATTTCTTTCCTTTTATGATTGGCCAATAAACAAGACCATTAGTGTAACATTTGAAATGCAAAGTAAAGCAAATAAGTAATATTCTCTTTATTAATTTTTACATAAACAGTGTGTGGAAGATGTTACAGTGATGGAGACAAGCTGATGTCATAGGAAAAGCACATTCTTACAGTCCTAAGTAGGTGTGTGGCCTTCTAGTCAAACTTTGAAAAAAAATATTGAAAATACAGTGGTGCAGGAATGTAGTTTATAAGTCAGATAACACATGAATGGGAAACTGAGGACTCACAAATGCCATTTTAAAGTTGTAAATTGATAATCGGGAGATTCCCTGTTTTAGGGAGGCACATTTATGATTAGCATCTGCCTTTTTGCTCCCATCCCGCCAAACTGGAGAACAACAATTCAGGATAGAAACTAAGAAGTCTTTAACTTTGTACCTCCAGCGAAGTAGCAGCAGAGAGAGAAAAGAGCACACTTTCTCTCCGAGCCCTCGGCCGGGTGTTTGCCCAGGCGGGATGGAGCCTGCGGTGCCTCCCCGCTGGCAGGGCTGAAGGGGTGTGGGAGAGCCACGGATGTGGCAGCAGCAGCGGCAGCAGCAGCGGCAGGATGTCCCGCCGTGGCAGCGGGCGCTGCCGCCCACCAGGTGCCCTCGGGAAGCCACCCAGGCTCGGTGCCCTGTGCCGCAGAGCCGGCTGGCCCCGCTGGCATCCCGCAGCCGCCCGGCCGGGAAGCGCCGCCTGCCCAGCCCCGCAACCGCAGCTCCCCGGGCCGCCTCCGCACCCACCCCCGCCCCAGCAGGGAACCAAGCCCTCGGGGCAGGAAGGGCAGAGCCAGGCCAGTCCTGGTCTCTGCGTGCAGGAAGGTGTGGGGCAGTCGGGAGCCGGCGGTGAGCGTGCGGGGAGCGGGAGCAGGTAGGGGACGGAGATGTCACCACTGCGGCAGGGCCGGGAATGGACCAAGGGGCCGCAGGGACGGGGCGGGACGGGAGGGGACGGGGCGGGACGGATCTGCCGCGTCAGTGCGGGCACTTTTTCTCCTAAGCCTCTCCTGTCCCGTCCCAAGCACGGTACAGGGAGTGCTGCTGCCTAATGCAGGATGAAAACCAAGGCTCAGAACTGCCAGGCCAGGCTGTTCCCTGCAGCACGTCACTGGCTGGCAAATGGAAATACGTGCTGTGATTTCGGTCGGACGGCACTGGGAAATACCCATGTTGCGGGAATGTTCCGATTGCCTGCCTTCCAAAACAGGTCACAAAGTTTCCTGAGAAGGAGGTCACCTTCCTTCCTAAGCTTGCTATCACACCAGTGTGTTCAGTATTTTTTTGTTCACCTTGCATCACCTGGCTGTGAAAACAAAGAGCTCTACAGCTACTGTCGCAACATACCTGCCTAAAATGTATGTCACTTAGCCTCATTACAAAGCGAGATGGAAGCTGAGGCATCCGGGATGAAACGGGCCTGCAGGGTCTAGAGGAAGTCATTTGCTTTAATCCTACTAGTAAAGGCAGCTTTAAAAACCAAGTCTTTAATAATGTATTTTGTACCCACACAGAAGAACACTGCGAAAGAACTTGCTGTTTGAAGATCAACATCTTTTTTACAATCCAGATCTCAGTGTTGCAACGTATTGTGTTTCTGGGTTTACACAACAGAAGAGTGGTGCTTCTACCTGAAAAATCATGTGCAACTTCAGAGGCATCCAGAAATTACTGCAATACATGAAAAAAATTTTTGTTTTACTCATTGAGAGCATCTTCTCTATATTTTCTCTACGCAAAAAATCTTTTGCTGGTGAAATAGTACTTATTACTGGCTCTGCAAATGGGATCGGAAGGCAGGTTGCCTTAAAACTGGCGCCTTTGGGAGTAACCCTGGTTCTCTGGGACATCGATGATGAAGGCAACAAAGAAACAAGCAGATTAGCCCACCAGAAGGGAGCCAGCTGCGTGTTTGTGTACCATTGTGACTGCAGCAATAGGGAGGAGGTCTATGAACAGGCAGAGAAGGTAAGGTCTGACTTCTTGCTTCTTTTTAATAGAATACTGGATTGAATTTATTGCTTTTTTAGAAATCTGACTATTCCCTAGAGGGAAGTTATCACATTGGGCAATGCCTCTCTCTTTTTGACAAGTAGTTTCCAGATGGAACTTAAACTATGGTTGCTACAAAGTATCTGGGTTTAGTCAGTTCCGTTGAGATTTATCCATTTCCAATCGTCACTGTGAGATGATAAAGTTTAGATTAAGAGTATTGTAAAACACACAGCAGAGATTAATTTCCATATATCAGCTTATTCAGACTTTAAAATTTCTTTTAGATATCAATAAATAATTTGAAAATAAATAAATCAGTAAATATTGTAAAAGGAAGGTTATTTCCTTTGCCTATTTCTTTAGAAAACTGTAGTTCTTTAAGGTTGATGTGGGATGTAATGTTTTCAGAAATGTCATTTTGGATGTGGTTGGTCTCAAGTCAAAATGATGATTCATTTTCAGTTCATTTTCTGATTAATACAAGTAGAAAATAAGGTAGAGAAGAGATCCATTTTTTCTGAAATTCTTCTGCTGTTCTGACATATGGTTTTTAAAGTATTCTTTTTTTTTTATTATTATATTGTCAGAGTTCAGAAGTTGGACACTGAAGTAACATTATTAATTTTTACTTTTCCTTAAACTGCTTGAGAATACTTCCTAATATAACTTCATTTATAATCCAGATAGCTACTCTTTCACTTTATCCAAGTGAAAACTTCTGCTAAATTCTCAATGTATTTGCTTATATATTCATGCCTATCAAGTCACATCTTTGGCATTTTGTGTCTGAAGGCATACATCAGAGGAAACAGCTAAAATATTTCATGACATATGGATGTTGATAGATTGTTTTAGAATAGTCTTCAAATGTAACATTAACTTTCTACAAATTGTAAGTGGAAAGAGTAGTTAATTTTAACTAAATCAGATTAAGTCTTTCTGAGTGAGGTTATGAAGTTTGAAACACTTTTTTTGCTCAATAAACATCCCTGAGAAAAAGTACTTCTAACGAGTAAGTTGGATTCAGGATCTGTAAATATTTGGAACTGCAGTTCTCACACTTGCAGTCAGCAAGGGATTATTTTACCCATTCTCGTAATTATCATGTGGGGCACAGGTCACTAACACTGCACAGAAAAATATTCCACTTGGGGCCATTGGTGCTAGGTGTTGAGCACCACAGGTGGTATCCTGGAATTACCTGGGAAGTAGTAATGAGGATATATTTATTGTACCATAATAGTATGTCCGCAGAGATGAGCAAGATGCTGAGTGTTCAGTCCTGTGCTGACGCAATGTGCAGTGCTCAAGGATGAGGATCTTTGCCAGGGGCTTGGTCAGTACATGTGATGTGATCCTCTCACCTGGGTGAGACATTGATAATAACTGTGAAAAATTTGGAAGCAGTAATTTCAGCAATCTTAATATCTGTTATCGCTTTGCAGTGAGATAAAAATTCTATCTGAGCAAATTGTGGGCAGTACTTCATATGTGACTTTCGATCCTAATTTGGAATTGTACCATAAATCAAACAGATTTGCTTCTTGAAATTTCTTTTGGAAAGTACAAAAAAAAAAACTTATCCTACAATCTACCAAGATTAAATCTCTTTTAAAAAATTTAAATAGGCATTTAATGCCTATTTCCATAAATACTATCTCTTTCTTGCAAAGACATGCACCAAATGAGTAATTTACACTCATGTAGTTAATTTCTTTGTTGGACTTCATTATCCATACTGTACATTTTGAAATAGTTTCTTTGCCCTTATTTTAGCTCAGTATTAAAAGGTTTGTTTTGTGCCCTCAAGTAATTTTTGTCTCCAAACACATTGACCAAATCAGGTACTGGACTCCAGCCTTCAGAATCTGCTGTGCCCACATCAACAAACACTATTCTGAAGTGTGCAGACTGACCTGCCAACAGAAACTTAAAGAGCAGTTTACAATTTAAAAATTGATGTTAACAGATCAAATTATTGTTAACAATTCCAACATATTCATAGGTATTTGCATGTATTGATCAGTCATGGTGGAGACAGACATTAGATCAAGAGTTTTTCTATTATGGGCCTACTCTACTCTTGCAAATACCTGCAAAATTTTGATTGGCAATATGAAATGCCTTGAGCTTGGATACAGAAGAGAAAGCAATAGCAAGAAAGTTCAATTGAGTGTTTTAATTTGGTATACTCAGTGCAGAAAAACCTAGGTATTTTCCCATAACGTAAATTTTCTTTCTAGGAAACAAAAGAGTCCATTGAAGTCCCTAAAGAAGAGGTTTTAGAGTAAACTGGTCAAGTGAACAGCAACTAATTTCCAGGAACAGGCAGTATCAGTTTGGGAATTCTGACGGAAATCAGACATGGATTTGAGGGACTAGAAATGCAGGATATGTGTTTTGTTGTAACAGAGGATCAAGGAACAAAGCTCAGTAAATATGCCAAAGAGCAGTTGAGAGGTTACAAATTACAAACCTATCTTACACAAATTGGTAGAAATTACATTAATAGAAGAATTAACAGACACCTAAAAAAATGCATAATGTAGGATTATCAGCTTGACTTCTTCTAAATGGAAGCCAAGCTTCGAGTATATTTTGTAGTAGTGAGTAAACAGGACAAATGATGCCATGGTAAATTAAATGCTGTTAATGATTAAAATATAGTCTTTACTGAACTCTAAGCTTCTCTGAGAGAGCAAAAGGAACGTCAAATGTTTGGGCATCAGATCCAAGCACCTGTTTCCAGCACATGTGGGATTTTTATGTTTTGGTGATCATACTATAATTTTTGAGACCCCCAGATAACAATCCAAATTCAGCACAGAAATCTGTGAGACTGATTCTTCATACTATTAGTAAATCTTGACCATCTGTTTTGATATAACTCCAAATCATGGGACAAAAACTTTTGGAAAAGAGCCAAGTGGACCTAATGATCATTCTGTCTGTCTGTCTATCTATCTATCTATTTATTTCATGGTAGATGCTTTTGTACTCAGGGGATTGGTATCCCCTAGTTATCTGTGCTGAATTTTCCCCAGTTAATTAAAAATTACAGGGAAAAGGAGTTGAACAGCCTTGGCAGAGGAATTCAGGTTCTCACAATACCAAAACAGGGAACTGGAAATATTCTGATTGCAGTTAAAGCATGCTCACAGGGCCTGCTAAAGCTTTGTCAATTACTATCTCAGGTTTTTTTAGAAGCTAAAAGTATTCTGGAGTTCAGGGAGCAATTAGACAAATTCAGGGATGGGGCAGGGTGGAGAATCACTGTGAAATATTAAATAGAATGACACAGATATATTATAGCTCTCAAAAGATCCTAAGTTGCAGCACATCAAAAGTTAAGTACTCCAGAGACCTTAGAGCCTGGGTCCCTTTGTCATTGTTTTCCACCATGAGACAGGGGCAAGGGGGCCTTATGTAGACCTTTGATCTGATGCAATAGCAAAGTTCTTACATACTTGTGTTTACAGAAGAGATATCAATTATTGTAAATATTACCAAACATTTTCATAAATGAAGCACAAGAGGCAAGTCTACCTTCTAAAGTTTTCTGTTTATTCTTTTTTTTTTTAATTCAGGTTAGAAAAGAGGTTGGGGATGTTACTATTCTAATCAATAATGCTGGCATACTGATTGGGAAAAAGTTCTGTGAGCTTACAGATGAAGATTTTGAAAAGACCTTCAGAACCAACTTCTTCTCACAAGTCTGGGTAAAGTTTTTTGTGGTTTTTTCACTTCTGAGTAACCAAAGGGTACAGACAAGTATGTTGGTGTGAAAATCACCTTGGTTGCATCTACCTTAAAAACTCAGCTTGGAATAGGGATATGAAGGACCTCAGCTGGGGGAATATATGTTTTCATAATTATCCTGTAATTAGAGACACAGCACACTGACAGTCTCCCCAGGATGTCTCAGTAAGATTAGCACAAACCTGCCTGGGCACTCTGGTAAATCAAAGTTTGTGCAACTGTATCATGAAATATGCTCTACCTGTAGCAGCTGTGATTGAAGGTAGTGCTGATATGATGGCACATGACTTCCCTGCTCCTGATGTTTGCTGGCATCAGAAGGCTTTGCCTAACAGACTTGCAGCATTCAATGAGACATAGCCATGGTTTACTGGCAGACTTGGCAGTGTTACATTTAGAGGTGGACTCAATGATCTCTAAGGTCTTTTCCAGCCTAGATGATTCCATGGGTTTTATGTTGCACATGTTGGTGTCAGTCTTCAGGCTGTGCTTTCATTCCTAGTCACCATCTGATTAAATGAAATGACATCGAAAACTAATCTGGCTAGTAAGAATTTGTTTTGTTTTCTTACCTGTGAAAGAATTTGCTGTTATTTAGTATCTCAGTTGAATTTAGGAGGTTTTTTATGGGAAAGAGTGTTACTATTGCCCCCTCTTACACTTTTTGGTTACATGCCTGAGTGAACAGCCTGCATCAGGGAATAATATGGGATTACAAATCCTTTGTTAAAAGACAGTTCTCTATAGGAAATTATTGCTGAGAGAAGTTCTCTAAGCATTCCCCAGCCACACTGCATCATTCTTCCAAATACGTGAGGAAAATTAACTCACAAAGGTGTTTCTCCTGATAGGTCTGAAGAAACACAGGGCAGGAGGACAGTGAGGTGCTAGGCACTCACTTCTGGAGCTGAACAGGATTTCTCAGCTATTGAAAAGAAATTACTACTCTTGTCTCTTTTCCTTATCTTCCCCTTCATAAAACACCAGCATTTTTCCCAGCTAGTATCACCCACAGTGGTGTTCTGGAGGGCTGGAATTGCCAGTTCAGTTTGTAATATACAAGGCTCACAAACAGCTGAACACCCCTCCATGTGTTGACTTCTGGCTCCCTCTTGTGTATCAAACATTTGGCAACAGTCTCAAAGAGACAAACCGTGAGGAACCACGAAGCAGAGAAAATACAAACTTTGCTGCTTTGAATAAGATTATTTTAATGCTGTTGGATCTTGATATAGAGGACAGTCATTCATGGGAATGCTGTCTCTCATATAAAAATTCTTAGAGAGATAAAAGGTCAGTTGGACTTCATGTATAATGAAGGCCCAGAAAGCAAATCAGGTTGTGTAGCCTAATTCCGGAATGCAATATTTTTGTCATGCCTGTTTATAAAGGGGATTTTCAAATAAATATATTTCTATTCCTTTAGACTTGCAAGGCCTTTCTTCCAGCCATGGTGGCCTGCAACCGTGGGCATCTGGTTAGCACAGCCAGTGCAGCTGGATTAATTGGAAGCTACAGGGCATCAGGTCAGTATTGTTAACTGCCATTACAAATTAGATCTACATAAATAATCACTTTTCTCAGAGACCACATAAATGCTTGGCTTAAGCAGCCTGAACTGACAAGACCCTGTGCATGCCAAAGGTGGTGGTGTACTGAAGTGTGATGGTGTCACATTGCCTGACTGACACAGGGAGCTCTCTGCAGATTTTACAGTCTCATTTACAGAGTCTTTACTCCACAGAAGAAGGACAACACAGCTAATACATGAGAACGGGGAGGGAGCTTTGTATACAGGTTGTCTAACTCTTCCTCATGAGAGGTTTTCTACAGATGAATCCTCAGGGACCTGAGACCCACACATGTGTCACTGTTGAACCACTAGCAGAGAGAAAGAGTGAGGCTTCCAAATGTGGCAGAGTTCTAGTTTTATTAATTAATTCCAACTTTTATAAACTTTCAAAGATCACCCGGATTGGGCCAGTTCAAAACCTCCCCCTAAGCTGATTGGCTAGGCTTGAACTGCCTGTGTGTCCAGACACATTAATAACATTTCAATAACATCCAAACTTTATCTTTCTTTATAAAACACAGTAAGAAGAAGAGAAAAAAATCACACAGGAAAGAGTCTGTGCTTGCCACACACATGGGTATTACCAGGAACAATACATTTAGTTGGAGAATGGTTTTCAAATGCAGAAAGCATTTTGGCAGAATTTTCAATAAAATTAATTTGAATGAAGGTTGCTTTAAGCTATTTCACAGCTCAGTAATCTCAGGTGTTTCTCTCAGGAGAGCAGTCTGCTACAGTCCTGCCTATTTCATCAGTCTGGTTCTGCTGCCCAGTCTCTGCTCAAGCCTCTCTTACATGCTGATTGTATCTCTGAGGTCACTCTATGGGAATTCGAACCTGAGTGTAATAAGTGTCTCTTCCTTCTTCTGCTGATTGGTGGCATTACTGTAGTGTTTATTTGCCACCTCTTATTGAGGGCTTGTATTTGGTACTGATAATATGGGTCACGTTCAGCTGTCATCATGTAACTGTAAGGCTTATGGGAGAGGACCTGCCCATGCATGCATTATAACCTTTTACACCTTAGATATGTATTTTTAGGCTGTGTGATTCCATCATTCACTGGGGGTGAACTCCTGAAGAATAGCAAACTGCCTCTGGTGCCAGTCTCTGAAATCAGTCTTTTAGCAAAATTGGATTTTATTGTACCTAACAATTACTTTCATACAGGTTTGAAAAAGCCTAGGAAACCGCACATGAAGCACTGTATTAAAATACTTTCTTACAGTTGGAAAATTATAGAATAATTTGTGTTGGAAGCAATCTCTGAAGGTCATTTGCTCCATATCCCCATTTAAACAGGCCCAGCTTAGATCAGGTTGCACAGGGCTGTGTGAGGGCAAGTTTGGATCACCTCCAACAATGGAGTTCCATATGTTCATCAAACAAGAAAAATCAGACAAGATTCAGTCTTTCTGGGCAAACAAAATGGTATTGTAGTTGCAGCGCAAATCAGAAGTAATAGGCTGAAGCAGCATTTATAAGAAGGGTATCTCTACTTTAACATTAGAAATAGTCTTTTCTGAAAGGAAACCTGTAATATTAGAAGTTGAAGACATTCTGCACTGAAAGAATGCCTGGTTTGTATTTGAGTATCCGGAAATGCACAGAAGATGCTGAATAAGCTCATATTCCTATATCCCTTAACGGTGCACTGAAAAAAAACAAAAAAAACTTCTCTGTAAAGGATTCATTTTATCTTTAGGCAATTGTTCATCATTCATGAGAAGATCCAAGAATCTTCAGGTAGCATCACTAATATGGTTTAAATACTAATTACATGACTGCTAACGATAGAACTCAATAATACTGTCAGTCACATAGTATTACAACCAATTAAAATCTATATTGAGCTTTTACTGTGGTGCTTTTGACATTTTGCATTTTTCTTCTTCCTTCACTTTTCAGATTATTCTGCAACTAAGAGTGCAATCATTGGAATGATGGAAGCCATAAATTCAGAACTCTACCATGGAGGAAAATGTGGCATTAAAACCACAATCATTTGCCCTTATTTTATCAGTACTCGGTTAGCTAAAGGTTTCAAAAGCGCGTAAGTAAAGCTTAGGTCTGGTACTATTTCATATGTCAAAAATAATCAACACTCACCAGGTATATCCTATTTGGCTTCTGGCTGGTTGGTTTGATTTTCAGTTCAGTATTTTTTCCTTGTTGGCACAAACAACTATGTCTTTGACATAAGGAAATGCAAGTCTTGAATACAGTTAATAACAGAGACTATGTAATAACCTCCCAGCCAAGGAACAGTTAGGGATTCACAGCACTATTTAAGGGCTAAGGGAATCTTATTTGTCAGAGGAGTGGCCACTGCTGATGTTCTCTGCCCCAAGGGATTTTGGCAGTGTAATTACAGTTAGGGCTGTCAGGGTAGCCATGACCTGTCCTTATTAACTGTGCCCCACTGCCTGAACTAGCACATACTGTGCTTGGGAGTGACAATGGCTGTGGTGATGCTATCTGCTGGCTGCTCTGTGGCTGCAGTGATGGCAGAGGCTGCAAGCACTCAATGAGCCATTGCAAGAGTGCAGTACCTGTGATCTTGGCTTTTCAGTGCCCTGCTCCTGCTTCCACCATCCCTCATTGTGCAGCAGCAGATGTATGCAGAGCAGAGCCCTTCTCCTGCCTGCTGACAAGCCTGGTCCTCCTGTGTATTTAGCTGTCACCTCAGCATTTACTGTAGAAAAGAATCGCTGGAGCAACGATGCCTAGAATAACACAAAATATGGCTGAGCTCAGAAGTTTCCAAAGCTGCAATCACAGTCAGCTTACAAAAAAAGTCTTAAAACATAATATAATCAATGTGTTTTCAATTGATTTTGATGATAGCAGGAACAAAAAGATTTGGAGATTCCTTATCAAGACTACCTCAGGGGATGAGGGGATATGCATCAATCATTTAATTATGTATGTGTGTGTATTTATCTAAAAAATGAAGCTTTTATAATCTCATAAATATTTTTTCTTGTTTTACAGAAAACCCTGGTTGCTTCCTGTTTATGATCCAGAGTATGCAGCCTGCAGGATTGTGGATGCAATTAAAAAGGAAAAATTTTATCTAATCTTTCCTCCAGCTGTATACATTTATGGTGTGAAAATGTAAGCATGTGACTTGTCTTCTGACATTACCTTCTTTCCTTTGCTATATGCCTGTAAAATCAGCAGGAAAGTTTAGTCCAAACAGTCCTTTAGTTAGTATTCCTGCAGTCAATCCAGTAAGATATATCCAGTTTCAAAAAAACAGTGGGTTTGATTTTTTTAGTAACCTAGGTGAATAACATTCCTCTGGCCACTTCTGTGTCTAAGAAATGTAATAATCTACAGTTGGGTACAGAAAATTCAAAATTTTTCCTGAGACAGTACACTAGGAGCAATGCCTTGTCTAGCACTTTCTGCTTCCAGTCACTGCCTCCACTGCAGGCTGGGCTTTCACAAAATGTCTTAGTCTGTCATTTGTTTCCCTATTTATAACATTAAAGAACCAAATGTGTTATTGCCAGAAATTAGAAATAGTAAGCTCACACCATGTATTTGTCATTTCTTTATTCATAGGGTACTTTTTTTAAAAAAAATATTAGGCTAACTCAATTTTTGTCTCATCAGTTTCCTCCCTAGAATAGTGACACTACTCCTCGAGTCTTACGTTAAATTCCCTGAGAGCATGGACAAAGCCTTTGGTCAGAAGAAAAAGGATTGAAACCAAAAGTATTCTGAAGACTTCAAGTGCCATCTAATGGAACATTTTCAGTAAAAAAAGCACTTTTAATCATGTATATTCTTTGACAGAAAATCTACTTCTTTTATGCCATTTTACATTGGTCAGCACACCATTTAATTCTTCACAACTGTATTTTCTGTCTTCACTTATGGAAATTTTCTGAGTAATTTTTGAAAAAGCACTAAAATTTTAAATTACATAGGTATTATGTTAAGCCACCAAGCAACAACTTTACATGGACTGTAGTGTTTCCAGAAGGAAACTTCAATGAGGTGTCCTGTTTTTACTGTGGAAAAAGATACTGTTGCAAATCGTGGGAAACAAAATAAAGACAGGAAAAATAGCTCATGTATTCTAGGAAAATTAAGGGAAAAATCTCCTCTTATATTTGGAGAGAACTCACACCCATGACCTGGAACTGTCTTTAAATGAAATTACAACCTAAAGATCTTAAAGAACAAAAAAACTCCCCAACAACAGAAGTTCAGAGGTTAGTTACACAAAATATGTGCTTGTACTTAATGTAAGTTTTCAGAAAATGCTAACATAAAATGTTCATAATTGGCTTAATTTAAAAATAAATTAATTAACTGTAGAGCAGAATAGAGAATCTACAAACCTAGTTTATAAAACTCTGAGGAATTACAGAGAACATTTAACAACTGTCTACTGCCCACACTTGCCATCATATTTCAATTGTACTAAACTAAACCCATACTTACAGGCTCCCAGCAACAAATCCTTTTAAGAGTGCACACTGTTGAAACCCCAGTGTTTCCAGAGTATGCATGCATTCAATAAATTCTTTCAGGTATCTGTAGATATTACAGGGAAAACTTTAACTGACAGAAGGAGAACTCTAGCTGAAGTTTGGCTCTTCGAAAAGCAAGGCTTTATTGATTTATATTTTTTAAAACTCTCGAGGAGATGACTAATTGAAACATTATTTTCTTCCTGTAATGACACAGAAGCAAAGTCTAAATTGGCCCTTGCAGACAACCACGGTTTCCTCAATTGCAGGCAAATATGTTGAGTATTGGGATTTCCTTATTCTGCATGAATGTTACCGTTTGGCTATAGATCTATGATTGTTTTTAAATATGATTCCAGGAGTCAATGCAAATTGACATGACACTGTACATGTGAATGTACTGTGGGCCTGAATATCTTAATCCATAATTTCATTGCTGGTGCTGCAGAATTTAACAGGACTCATGAGGTGAGAGAAATACATTTTAAAATTACTTGTGAAATGAGACTCCCACTTGAAGTCATGTCACCTGCTAGTGACATTAATACATTGTTCAACTACCCATCATTTAAAATCTGAGGTTTCAGGATGAAATATTTGCAGCCAAGGAGCTCATTGTAAGGGCTCACTTTCCAGGATCCTTTTCTTATTTTCACCTTCTCTAAGTAAAATTTTTAAACCTTACCACCTACATCTGCAGTTGTAAATTCACCAACTGTATAGGCAGGACATGAGTAGATTAACAACAACATAAAGGAAATAATAGTCTTACTTTCTAAACTACATTTCACACCTCTTCTGCACAACAACCCTGCAAAACCTTATTCTGCATTGCTGCAACCTCAGCCAAGGGTATTCTTGCCTCTATCTTCTTGTCAGGCTAATCTGCTTGTCTCAAGAAGGAATTTGTAAAGCTTATACTTTCTAAGTCTCACACTGATTGGTTAGATCTTCTTATCAGTCCTAGAAATAATAACTCGTTCTTTTCCAGGAAAGTAGTTTCAGGGTTTGGGGTTGGTTGTTAGTGGTGGTGGTGTTATTTGGGGGGAGTAGTTTCTCTTTTTTGTACAGAACAGAAGTGTGATAGGTCCAGTAATAGTAAAATAAAATTGTAAGCCAAAACCTTCCTGGTAAAGCACAGAAGATGCATTTGGATGATGCTCCTGTTTTTCAATAGAAAATTATCTTCATATTTTGAAATACAGTGTGCCAATTAAAAAGTATCTGAGAGTTACCAACAACTCCTGAGAAATGTGTCCTTTCCTTCCTTGAGGTTTTCATCTTATTTGTATTTCCTCCATGACACAAACATTTTTCACAGGAGAAATTCTGTTACTTCAGAAGCTGCAAATCAGACTGGAATACAGTTTATCTTCATTTTTTCTCATTTGGCAGCACTCCTTGTTCTCTGCAAAACTGATGAAGAAGAGACCTGTGTTGTTGCACCGATAGTGAGATAATCTGTATGTCAGATACAATATGATTTCTTGCTCTTGTTTTATGCCCATTGGTACAATATCCCTCTTCAGAGCACATTTTTCTTATAAATGAAATTGTAGTATTGAATATCTGTTGAAAAGCATTAATGATATTCAAATTATAACCACTTTGATAAGGAACATTTGAATGATGCTGGATCACTTTGTAATCTAATATCTTTCAATAAACCTTAGAAGCATCTATATGAAAGTTTGATTTCTCATCAATTTCTGTAACCGCTGGGATATTTCAGTGCCACTCCATTCCTCTGACAGTACCTGAGCAACTAAGTGAGGGCTCATTTGGTTTGGTTTGTACATTGCTCCCTTGTGCCTCCTTAATACCCAGGGGATGAAGAAGAGAGAGGCTGATTGTAGCACCCTGTCCCATTAAGCCCCCTGACTGCATGGCTCAGTGTAGTTAATTTCCTGCCCTGTGTTAAAGTTCCTCCTGAAGGAAGAGCATTTTAAAGAATCTGCAGAAAGCAGAGAATGTCATATATATGATAAAAAGATATCATACACTGCACCATAGGCATCATGGTGTGATTCTTGGAGCTGTCCTGTGGAGGGCCAGGAGCTGGACTTTGATGATGCCTGTGGGTCCCTTCCAACCCACGATATTCTGTGATTCTATGAACATTATACAGCAGCCTTCCAGGTCCAGACCCAAAATATCTGCACTTCTTTCTGGGCAAACAATACACTGTCATAGCCAAACTGGCATCTGAAATATACAACTCTAGGGAAGACAGACACTACATGGACATGAAGATACGTTACATATATTCTCCTACATTTCTTAGTTTCTCTTTTACTTCAGACATGAGTGTTTCCCACAAATTCATAATGTGCTCCCCATAAGTCATTATTAAAGTTTCTCATTGTCTTGGTTTGTTAGACAGGTGTCTGCAAAGGAAGGTGGGAACCTCCCTTGGAATGGAAAATACGACCCTCTTCCCTCCGCGTTATTGTAACGTTGAAATTCAGGGGGCTTTCAGGCAAGATGTGGAAAAAAGGAATACCAGTTCTTTACTCGTATGTATATGTATAACAAGGCAAAAAACCAACACCAGCAGCAACAACAACAAACAAAACCGGAAACTCAGTAACAGCTTTCCCCGTCGGTGCAGTTACGGTCACTGCCGGCAGAGGCGCTGTTGGCTCCCGGCCGGGCAGGGCCGCTGCGATGCTTCCCCCGCGCCTGCAGGGGGCGCTGTGGCGCGAGATCAGTCGCGTCTCCCTCATGAGGGTAATGGCGGGCACAGCCGCAGAGCAGATGGAAAAAAGGCTTTCTTTACAAACTCACCGTGGGCAGGCGATCCCTGTGCCCCTCTGGAGAGCGAAAAAATGAGCCGTAGCAGGAACCCCGAGCAGCGGCTGGAACGGCAGGGGCTGGCTCACCCGGGGGTAACGAGCAAAATGTAGCAGAAACTGCGGGCCGTGCCCGAAGCTGTGGGGTGTCCTCGTGTCGGGTCACAGAGTAACCAGAAGCCCTGAAGCAGCGGCACAGAACAGCAGCACTGGGCAGGGGATCGCTGCCCTGGATAGCTCACCGGCTCTGGCAGCTCCCTGGGTCCGGGCTGTGCAGGGCAGAGGTGACCCCGGGCGGGGAACGGGCTGCTCCCAGTCCTGTGTCCCGGCGCGGCACGCACTGCCGCTGGGCTCCAAGCAGCACAGAAGCTGAGAAAGAAGGCAGTAAGCTCCAGTCACAGTGCCGAACGGCAAGGGAAAAAGGGGCAAAAGCCAAACGGTAACCGTACCTCTCCTCAGAGAGATCCCACCCCGTGCGTGGGCAGACCAAATCACCCCACCGGAAAAAAGCAATCGCCCCTCGCCCCCCATTACTCTGGCAGGAAATCCCAGACTGACTCTCACCCATCGCTGTACTCCCGGGGCCGGCTGGGGCAGGGGCACAGCAGCAACTACTCCGGACACAAAACAAACCCAAAAATGGATGTGGGATAAAAAGACCCATTCTCAAGACACTCATATGTGCGCAAATTCTTCATTCATATACTTAAGCATGTAACAAAAGCTTGGAGACACTGAGATGCAACTTGCAGCAAATCATGGAGAGACCTCGTCTTTCCCAGAAATTCTCATAGCCTGTTCTGCTTAATCACCTGAATTGCATTACCACATTACATTTTAAAACATTCCCAGGAAAAACTCAGTCCTTCTAAAGGTCTGATTACCCTCTATTATTTTAGAAGAACATCTTATACAGAAGACACTCTAAGAATACTCAAAGCTAATATGGGGCTAGTTTTATATACTAAAAGTGAAAAACATATTTCCAAATCCTGCAATGTTTTAAGTCTTTCCCATGGGTAACTTGTATTTTTTAAGCCTCTGACTGGAGAGATGTTTAGTTGACAGTTCCCACAGGTAATGGAACAATTGTGGAGGGATGGATTTGGCACTGGAAGTCAGGAAATCCCCTGTTTCCCAGTCACTACCTTTGTCTTTCACCTTACTTATGCCCTGAGAAACACAAAAAGTAGTGAAAGTTGCATAAATTCTGTCCCTGTTCCTCGTAGTTTCCTGTATCTGATGTTTAATAGATTTGTTATGATTAAAACAAATCCCAAACATGTGAATGTATGTCACTTGAAGATCATTAATATAAATACAACTGAGAGAAATGTTTCCCAAAAAGCCACACAAATACCGAATTTCAAAATGCTAAACAATTCTCTAAAGAAATCATCAAATCTAGCTGGCAGTGAACAGAATGCAAGCTCTCCTAAATCACTGTGTGTCCCCAAAGACCCTTGTCACTTCCCACATCCACTCTTTACCTAAAGATAGCAATGAGCTGTAACATTACACAGCACACAGAAGCATCTAATTTAGGTATATAAATTATTAATCATCATTGTCATTTCCATTACATATGGAATGATAGCTGGTTGCTCCTTTGGTCAGCTCTGCAAAAGAGCAAGCAAGTTATATCTTTTGATACCTGCATAAGCACATGCTTTGGGAACAGGCTCCTCCTATTAACTTAGAGCTGGCAAAGTTCTGGTTGCATCAGCATTCCTCACCGATGTTGTTCACCTTGAAATGTCATCATAATAAACAAGCATCCTCTCTGGTTTGTTTCATAACCAGGAATTCATTGCTGAATCATTTCAGCTTCCCCTCACTGTAATCTGCTGCTTTTGCCACATAATTCCTGATTGCAGCATGAGACACCTGGAGTTAGGTTACCCACCTGTTTTGCATAGTTTGACACTTTGTTTGCAACCACAGCACATTGAGGCTTTTGAGATCTACCGTTGACCTCAGTGGTTGTATTTCAGCTTCCCCTTTTGCTGGCACCTAAGTAGAATATTCAACAGTTAACTGTGCATAGAAGGATCTCCTTTCCCTACGACTATTCACACTGACAGTGTACTCTTTTCCACCATATTTCTTGGAGTAAATGACATCAAATTTTGTCATTCTGTCTATCGTTTTATTTTAGCACAACTGAAAAATATCTTATGAATCCTCATAAACTGTAGTCTGAATAGTGTATACAACATAGATGTGTGGATCAGAGCACACTCTGAATTCCTTCCATTTCTTTCCTTTTATGATTGGCCAATAAATAAGACCTTTAGTGTCACTTATTTGAAATGCAAAGTAAAGCAAATAAGTAATATTCTCTTCATTGCCTTTTTACATAAATAGTGAGTGGAAGATGTCACAGTGATGGAGACAAGCTGATATCACAGGAAAAGGACCTTCTTACAGACCTAAGTAGGTGTGTGGCTTTCTATTCAAACTTTGAAAAATAATATTGAAAATACAGTGGTGCAGGATTGTAGTTTATAAGTCAGATAATACATGAATGGGAAAAACTGAGGACCCACAAATGCCATTTTAATAGTGTGAAATGATAATCGGGAGATTCACTGTTTTAGGGAGGCACATTTATGATCAGCATCTGCCTTTTTGCTCCCATCCCGCCAAACTGGAGAACAATAATTCATGATAGAAATTAAGAAGTCTTTAACTTTGTACCTCCAGCGAAGTAGCAGCAGAGAGAAAAGAGCACACTTTCTCTCCGAGCCCTCGGCCGGGTGTTTGCCCAGGCGGGATGGAGCCTGCGGTGCCTCCCCGCTGGCAGGGCTGAAGGGGTGTGGGAGAGCCACGGATGTGGCAGCGGCAGCAGCAGCGGCAGCAGCAGCGGCAGGATGTCCCGCCGTGGCAGCGGGCGCTGCCGCCCAGCAGGTGCCCTCGGGAAGCCACCCAGGCTCGGTGCCCTGTGCCGCAGAGCCGGCTGGCCCCGCTGGCATCCCGCAGCCGCCCGGCCGGGAAGCGCCGCCTGCCCAGCCCCGCAACCGCAGCTCCCCGGGCCGCCCCCGCACTCGCCCCAGCACGGAGCCAAGCCCTCGGGGCAGGAAGGGCAGAGCCAGGCCAGTCCTGGTCTCTGCGTGCAGGAAGGTGTGGGGCAGTCGGGAGCCGGCGGTGAGCGCGGGGTGACCGGGAGCAGGTAGGGGACGGAGATGTCACCACTGCGGCAGGGCCGGGAATGGACCAAGGGGCCGCAGGGACGGGGCGGGACGGGACGGGAGGGGACGGGGCGGGACGGATCTGCCGCGTCAGTGCGGGCACTTTTTCTCCTAAGCCTCTCCTGTCCCGTCCCAAGCACGGTACAGGGAGTGCTGCTGCCTAATGCAGGATGAAAACCAAGGCTCAGAACTGCCAGGCCAGGCTGTTCCCTGCAGCACGTCACTGGCTGGCAAATGGAAATACGTGCTGTGATTTCGGTCGGACGGCACTGGGAAATACCCATGTTGCGGGAATGTTCCGATTGCCTGCCTTCCAAAACAGGTCACGACGTTTCCCGCGAAGGAGGTCACCTTCCTTCCTAAGCTTGCTATCACACCAGTGTGTTCAGTACTTTTTTGTTCACCTTGCAACACCTGGCTGTGAAAACAAAGAGCTCTACAGCTACTGTCGCAACATACCTGCCTAAAAGGTATGTCACTTAGCCTTATTACAAACAGAGATGGAAGCTGAGGCATCCGGGATGAAACAGGTCTGTAGAATCTAGAGGATGTCATTTGCTTTAATCCTACTAGTAAAGGCAGCTTTCAAAAAACAAATCTTTAATAATGTATTTTGTACCCACACAGAAGAACACTGCGAAAGAACTTGCTGTTTGAAGATCAACATCTTTTTTACAATCCAGATCTCAGTGTTTCAACGCATTGTGTTTCTGGGTTTACACAACAGAAGAGTGGTGCTTCTACCTGACAAATCATGTGCAACTTCAGATGCATCCGGAAACTCCTGCAATACCTGAAATTTACATTTTTTTTACTCATTGAGAACATCTTCTCTATATTTTCTCTACGCAAAAAATCTTTTGCTGGTGAAATAGTACTTATTACTGGCTCTGCAAATGGGATCGGAAGGCAGGTTGCCTTAAAACTGGCTCCTTTGGGAGTAACCCTGGTTCTCTGGGACATCGATGATGAAGGCAACAAAGAAACAAGCAGATTAGCCCACCAGAAGGGAGCCAGCTGCGTGTTTGTGTACCATTGTGACTGCAGCAATAGGGAGGAGGTCTATGAACAGGCAGAGAAGGTAAGGTCTGACTTCTTGCTTCTTTTTAATAGAATATCCGATTGAATTTATTGCTTTTTGGAAATCTGAATATTCCCTAGAGGGAAGTTATCACATAGGGCAATGCCTTTCTTTATTTGACAAGTAGTTTTCAGATGGAATATAAACTATGGTTTATATTCCATATGGCAATAAAGTATCTGGTTTTAATCAGGACTGTTGAGATTTATCCATTTCCAGTCTTCACTGTGAGATGATAATTTTAGATTAAGAGTATGGTAAAACACACAACAGAGAATAATGCCATATATCATCTAATTTGAGTTTTAAAATTTTGTAAGAAATCAATAAATAATTTGAAATTAAAACAACCTATCATTAGATATTATAAAAGGAAGGTTATTCCCTCTGCCTATATGTTCAGAAAACTGTAGTTCTTTCAGGTTGATGTAGGGTGTTATGTTTTCAGAAATGTCTTTAGGATGTGGTTGGTCTCAAGTCAAAATGATGATTCAGCTTCAGTTCATTTTTTCATCAATACAGATGGAAAATAAGGTAGAGAAATGATCCATTTTCAATGAAAGTCTTCTGCTGTTCTGACATATGCTTTTTAACCTATTCCTTCTTTATTTTTTTTTAATTGTCAGAGTTCAGAAGTTGGACATTGAAGTAACATTATTAATTTTTACTTTTCCTTAAACTGCCTGAAAATACTTCCCACTATAACTTCACTTATAATCCAGTTAGCTACATTTTCACTTTATCCAAGTGAAAACTTCTGCTCAATTCTCAATGTATGTGCTGATATATTCATGCCTATCAAGTCACATCTTTGGCATTTTGTGTCTGAAGGCATACATCAGAGGAAACAGCTAAAATATTTCATGACATATGGATGTTGATAGATTGTTTTAGAATAGTCTTCAAATGTAACATTAATCTTCTATAAATTGTAAGTGGAATGAGGAGTTGTAGGGGAGTTCGGCACTTCATTTTTCAGTTGTTGCTTTTAATCTTTAACCAAATCAGATTAAGTCTTTCTGAGCAACAATATGAAAGTTTGAAACACTTTCTTTGCCCAAGAAACATTCCTGAGGAAAAGTACTTCTAACAAGTAAGTTGGATTCAGGATCTGTAAGTATTTGGAACTGCAGTTCTCACGCTTGCAGTCAGCAAGGGATTATTTTACCCATTCTCGTAAATAGCATGTGGGGCACAGGTCATTACCATTGCACAGAAAAATATTCCACTTGAGGCCGTTGGTGCTAGTTGTTGAGCACCACAGGTGGTATCCTGGAATTACTTGGGCTGTGGTAATGAGGATATATTTATTGTACCATAATAGTATGTCTGCAGAGATGAGCAAAGTATTCAGTGTTCCATCCTGTGCTGACTCAACATGCAGGGCTTGAGGAAGATAATTTTGCCAGGGACTTGATCAGCATGGATGATATGATCCTCTCACCTGGGTGAGATATTGATAATGACTGTGAAAAATTTGGAAGCAGTAATTTCAGCAATCTTAATATCTAATATAACCTTACAGTGAGATAAAAATTCTATCTGAGCAAATTGTGGGCAGTACTTCATATGTGATGTTTGATCTTTATTTGGAATGGTACCATAAATCAAACAGCATTTCTTCTTGAATTTTCTTTTGGAAAGTACAAAAAAATACTTATCCTACAATTTATCAAGATCTAATCTCTGAAAAAAAAATTAAAAAACATTTTAAATAGGCATTAAATGCCTATTCCCACAAATACAATCTGCTTCTTGCAAAGACATGTACCAAAAAGAGTAATTTAAGCTTATGTAGTTAATTTCTTTGTGGCACTTCATTATACATATTGTACATTTTGAAATAGTTTCTTTGCTCTTATTTTAGCTCAGTATTAAAAGGTTTGTTTTGTGCCCTCCAGTAATTTTCAGTCTCCAAGCACATTAACCAAATCAGCCACAGGACTCCAGCCTTCAGAATTTGCTCTGCTGTGCCCACATCAACAAACACTATTCTGAAGTGTGCAGACTGACCTGCCAACAGAAACTTAAAGAGCAGTTTACAATTTAAAAATTGATGTTAACAGATCAAATTATTGTTAACAATTCCAACATATTCATAGGTATTTGCATGTATTGATCAGTCATGGTGGAGACAGACATTAGATCAAGAGTTTTTCTATTATGGGCCTACTCTACTCTTGCAAATACCTGCAAAATTTTGATTGGCAATATGAAATGCCTTGAGCTTGGATACAGAAGAGAAAGCAATAGCAGGAAAGTTCAATTGAGTGTTTTAATTTGGTATACTCACTGCAGAAAAACCTAGGTATTTTCCCCTAATGTAAATTTTCTTTCTAGGAAACAAAAGAGTCCATTGAAGTCCCTAAAGAAGAGGTTTTAGAGTAAACTGGTCAAGTGAACAGCAACTGATTTTCAGGAACAGGCAGTGTCAGTTTGGGAATTCTGACGGAAATCAGACATGGATTTGAGGGACTAGAAATGCAGGATATGTGTTTTGTTATAACAGAGGATCAAGGAACAAAGCTCAGTAAATATGCCAAAGAGCAGTTGAGAGGTTACAAATTACAAACCTATCTTACACAAATTGGTAGAAATTACATTAACAGAAGAATTAACAGACACCTAAAAAAATGCATAATGTAGAATTATCAGCTTGACTTCTTCTAAATGGAAGCCAAGCTTCAAGTGTATTTTGTAGTAGTGAGTAAACAGGACAAATGATGCCATGGTAAATTAAATGCTGTTAATGATGAAAATATAGTCTTTACTGAACTCTAAGCTTCTCTGAGAGAGCAAAAGGAACGTCAAATGTTTGGGCATCAGATCCAAGCACCTGTTTCCAAATTGCCATGTGGGCAATGTGGGATTGCAGCAGCTCATGTGGGATTTTTATGTTTTGGTGATCATACTATAATTTTTGAGACCCCCAGATAACAATCCAAATTCAGCACAGAAATCTGTGAGACTGATTCTTCTTACTGTAAGTAAAACTTAAATATCTCTTTTGATATAACTCCAAATCATGGGACAAAACTTTTGGAAAAGAGCCAAATGGACCTAATGATCATTCTGTCTGTCTATCTATCTATCTATCTATTTATTTCATGGTAGATGCTTTTGTACTCAGGGGATTGGTATCCCCTAGTTATCTGTGCTGAAATTTTTTCCAGTTCATTAAAAATTACAGGGAAAAGGAGTTGAACAGCCTTGGCAGAGGAATTCAGGTTCTCACAAAACCAAAACAGGGAACTGGAAATATTCTGATTGCAGTTAAAGCATGCTCACAGGGCCTGCTAAAGCTTTGTCAATTACTATCTCAGGTTTTTTTAGAAGCCAAAAGGATTCTGGAGTTCAGGGAGCAATTAGACAAATTCAGGGACGAGGCAGGGTGGAGAATCACTGTGAAATATTAAATACAATGACACAGATATATTATAGCTCTCAAAAGATCCTAAGCTGCAGCACGTGAAAATTTAAGTACTCCAGAGACCTTAGAGCCTGGGTCCCTTTGTCATTGCTTTCCACCATGAGACAGGGGCAAGGGGCCTTATGTAGACCTTTGATCTGATGCAATACCAAAGTTCTTACATAAGTATGCTTTCATACATATCAATTATTGCAAATATTACCAAACATTTTCATAAATGAAGCACAAGAGGCAAGTCTACCTGCTAAAATTTACTGTTTACCCTTCTAAAATTTACTGTTTATCCTTTTTTTTAATTATTCAGGTCAGAAAAGAAGTTGGGGATGTTACTATTCTAATCAATAATGCTGGCATACTGACTGGGAAAAAGTTCTGTGAGCTTACAGATGAAGATTTTGAAAAGACCTTCAGAACCAACTTCTTCTCACAAGTCTGGGTAAAGTTTTTTCTGGTTTTTTCACTTCTGAGTAACCAAAGGGTACAGACAAGTATGTTGGTGTGAAAATCACCAAAGTTGCATCTACCTTAAAAACTCAGCTTGGAATAGGGATATGAAGGACCTCAGCTGGGGGAATATATGTTTTCATAATTATCCTGTAATTGGAGACACAGCACACTGACAGTCTCCCCAGGATGTCTCAGTAAGATTAGCACAAACCTGCCTGGGCACTCTGGTAAATCAAAGTTTGTGCAACTCTATTGTGAAATATACTCTACCTGTAGCAGCTGTGATTGAAGGTGGTGCTGATATGATGGCACATGACTTCCCTGCTCCTGATGTTTGCTGGCATCAGAAGGCTTTGCCTAACAGACTTGCAGCATTCAATGAGACACAGCCATGGTTTACTGGCAGACTTGGCAGTGTTACATTTAGAGGTGAACTCAATGATCTCTATGGTCTTTTCCAGCCTAGATGATTCCATGTGTTTTATGCTGCACATGTTGGTGTCAGTCTTCAGGCTGTGCTTTCATTCCTAGTCACCATCTGATTAAAATATACAGAAAACTAATCTGGCTAGCAAAAATTTGGTTTTGCACCGCTGAAGGAATTTGCAGTCATTTGGGGTTTCAGTTGAATTTAGGAGGCTTATTATGGGAAAGAGTGTTATTATTGCCCCCTCTTGCACTTTTTGGTTATATGCCTGAGTGAACAGCCTGCATCAGGGAATAATATGGGATTACAAATCCTTTGTAAAAAGACAGTTCTCTATAGGAAATTATTGCTGAGAGAAGTTCTCTAAGCATTCCCCAGCCACGCTGCATCATTCTTGCAAATACGTGAGGAAAATTAACTCACAAAGGTGTTTCTCCTGATAGGTCTGAAGAAACACAGGGCAGGAGGACAGTGAGGTGCTAGGCACTCACTTCTGGAGCTGAACAGGATTTCTCAGCTATTGAAAAGAAATTACTACTCTTGTCTCTTTTCCTTATCTTCCCCTTCATAAAACACCAGCATTCTTCCCAGCTAGTATCACCCACTGTGGTGTTCTGGAGGGCTGGAATTGCCAGTTCAGTTTGTAATAAAAAGCGCTGACAAACAGCTGAACACCCCTCAAGATGTGTTGACTTCTGGCTCCCTCTTGTGTACCAAACATTTGGCAACAGTCTCAAAGAGACAAACCGTGAGGAACCAGGAAGCAGAGAAAATACAAACTTTGCTGCTTTGAATAGATTGTTTTAATGCTGTTGGATCTTGATATAGAGGACAGTCATTCAAGGGAATGCTGTCTCTCATATAAAAATTCTTAGAGAGATAAAAGGTCTGTTGGACTTCTTGTATATTGAAAGCCCAGAAAGCAAATCAGGTTGTGTAGCCTAATTCTGGAATGCAATATTTTTGTCATGCCTGTTTATAAAGGGGATTTTCAAATAAATATATTTCTATTCCTTTAGACTTGCAAGGCCTTTCTTCCAGCCATGGTGGCCTGCAACCGTGGGCATCTGGTTAGCACAGCCAGTGGAGCTGGATTAATTGGATTCTATAGGATGTCAGGTCAGTATTGTTAACTGCCATTACAAATTAGATCTACATAAATAATCACTTTTCTCAGAGACCACATAAATGCTTGGCTTAAGCAGCCTGAACTGACAAGACCCTGTGGATGCCAAAGGTGATGGTGTACTGAAGTGTGATGGTGTCACATTGTCTGAGTGACACAGGGAGCTCTCTGCAGATTTTACAGTCTGATTACAGACTGTTTTTCTTCACATGAGAAGGACAACAGAGCTCATACATGTGCATGGGGAGGGAGCCCTGCATACAGATTGTCTAACTCTTTCCCATGACAGGTTTTCTGCAGGTGAATGATCAGAGATTTGAGACCCACACACGGGATATACCTGGAACAACAGGTTTACTTGGGAAATGGTTTTCAAGTGCAGAAAGCATTTTGGCAGAATTTTCAATAAAATTAATTTGAATGAAGGTTGCTTTAAGCTATTTCACAGCTCAGTAATCTCGGGTGTTTCTCTCAGGAGAGCAGTCTGCTACAGTCCTTCCTATTTCATCAGTCTGGTTCTGCTGCCCAGTCTCTCCTCAAGCCTCTCTTACATGCTGATTGTATCTCTCAGGTCACTCTATGGGAATTCGAACCTGAGTGTAATAAGTGCCTCTTCCTTCTTCTGCTGATTGGTGGCATTACTGTAGTGTTTATTTGCTACCTCTTATTGAGGGCTTGTATTTGGTACTGATAATATGGGTCACGTTCAGCTGTCATCATGTAACTGTAAGGCTTATGGGAGAGGACCTGCCCATGCATGCATTATAACCTTTTACACCTTAGATATGTATTTTTAGGCTGTGTGATTCCATCATTCACTGGGGGTGAACTCCTGAAGAATAAGAAACTACCTCTGATGCCAGTCCTTGAAATCAGCCTTTTAGCAAAATTGGATTTTATTGTACCAAACAACTACTTTCATACAGGTTTGAAAAAGCCTAGGAAACCACACATAAAACACTATACTAAAATACTTGCTTACAATTGGAAAATTGTAGAATAATTTGTGTTCGAAGCAATCTCTGAATTTAAGTTGGTCCATAACCCCAAATTAAACAGGCCCAGCTTAGGCCACAATGCACAGGGCTGTGTGAGGCAAGTTTGGATCATCTCCAACAATGGAGTTCCATATGTTCATCAAACAATAAAAATCAGACAAGATTCAGTCTTTCTGGGCAAACAAAATGGTATTGTAGTTGCAGCGCAAATCAGAAGTAAAAGGCTGAAGCAGCATTTATAAGAAGGGTATTTCCATTTTACCACTAAAATAGTTCTTTCTGAAATGAAACCTGTAATATTAGAAGTTGAAGACATTCTGCACTGAAAGAATGCCTGGTTTGTATATGAGTATCCAGAAATGTACAGAAGATGCTGAATAAGCTCATCTTCCTATATCTCTCCATAGCACACTGAAAAAAGAAACTTCTCTGAAAAAGATGAACCCTATCCTTAGGCAACTGTGCTTCATTCCATAGAAGAGCCAATAATCTCCAGTTAGCATCCCTAATATGCTTTAAATACTAATTACAAGAGGGTTATAGATAGAACTAAATAATATTGTGGCTTACATAGTATAACGAAGAGTTTGATTCTGTATACAGCTTTTACTGTGGTGCTTTTGACATTTTGCATTTTTCTTCTTTCTTCACTTTTCAGATTATTCTGCAAGTAAGAGTGCAATCATTGGAATGATGGAAACCATAAATTCAGAACTCTATCATGAAGGAAAACGTGGCATTAAAACCACAATCATTTGCCCTTATTTTATCAGTACTCGGTTAGCTAAAGGCTTCAAAAGCGCGTAAGTAAAGCTTAGGTCTGGTACTATTTCATATGTCAAAAATAATCAACACTCACCAGGTATATCCTATTTGGCTTCTGGCTGGTTGATTTGATTTTCAGTTCAGTATTTTTTCCCTGTTGGCACAAACAACTACATCTTTGACATAAAGAAATGCAAGTCTTGCATACAGTTAATAATAGGGACTATGTAATAACCTCCCAGCCAAGGAACAGTTAGGGATTCACAGCACTATTTAAGGGCTAAGGGAATCTTATTTGTCAGAGGAGTGGCCACTGCTGATGTTCTCTGCCCCAAGGGATTTTGGAAGTGCAATTACAGTTAGGGCTGTCAGGGTAGCCATGACCTGTCCTTATTAACTGTGCCCCACTGCCTGAACTAGCACATACTGTGCTTGGGAGTGAGAATGGCTGTGGTGATGCTATCTGCTGGCTGCTCTGTGGCTGCAGTGATGGCAGAGGCTGCAAGCACTCAATGAGCCATTGCAAGAGTGCAGTACCTGTGATCTTGGCTTTTCAGTGCTCTGCTCCTGCTTCCACCATCCCTCATTGTGCAGCAGCAGATGTATGCAGAGCAGAGCCCTTCTCCTGCCTGCTGACAAGCCTGGTCCTCCTGTGTATTTAGCTGTCACCTCAGCATTTACTGTAGAAAAGAATTGCTGGAGCAGTGATGCCTAGAACAGCATAAAGTATGGCTAAGCTTGGAAGTTTCCAAAGCTGCAGCCACTGTGGACATCAACCTCATTGGGGTTACATCAGCTTACAAAGAAGTCATTAACTTCAAAACATCACCACAGTGTTTTTATTTTATTTTGAAGATAGCAGGAACAAAAAGATTTGGAGATTCCTTATCGAGACTACTTGAGTGGACGAGGGGAAATGCATCAATCATTTAATTATATATGTGTGGTGTGTGTGTTTTCTAAAAAGTGAAGTTCTATAATTTTACAACCCTTCTTTCTCTTTTTACAGAAAACCCTGGTTGTTTCCTGTTTATGATCCAGAGCATGCAGCCAAAAGGATTGTGGATGCAATTAAAAAGGAAAAATTTTATCTAATCATGCCTCCAGCTGTTTACTTTTTTGGTCTGAAAATGTAAGTATGTGACTTTTCTTCTAGCATTACCTTCTTTCCTTTGACATATGCCTCTAAAATCAGCAGGAAAGTTTAGTCCAAATAGTCCTTTAGTTAATATTCCTTCAGTATATCCAGTTAGACTTACCCAGTTTCAAAGAAACAGCGGGTATGATTTTTTTTTTTCTAATCTAGGTGAATAATGTTCCTCTGGCCACTTCTGTGTCTAAGAAAGGTATTAAGCTACAGCTGGGTTTAGAAACTTCAAAAATCTTCCTGGGACAGTGAACTGGGAGCAATGCCTTGTCTAGAACTTTCTGCTTCCAGTCACTGCCTCCACTGCAGGCTGGGCTTTCACAAAATGTCTTAGTCCGTCATTTGTTTCCCTATTTCTAACACTGAAGAACCAAATATGTTATTGCCAGATATTATAAGTAATAAGCACATATAATGTATTTGTCATTTCTTCATTCATAGAGTACTTTAAAAGAAAAAAAAACATTAGCCTAACTCAATGTTTGCGTTATCAGTTTCCTCCCTAGAATAGTGTTCCTACTCCTCGAGTCTTATGTTAAATTCCCTGAGAGCATGGAAGAAGCCTTTGGTCAGAAGAAAAAGGATTGAAACCAAAAGTATTCTGAAGAACTCAAGCGCCATCTAAGGGAACATTTTCAGTAAAAAAATTTTAAATCTTACATTCTTTGACAGAATATCAAAATTTCTTTTATGCCACTTAACACTGGTCAGCACACCATTCAAATATTAACAACTGTCTTTTCTGTCTTCATGTTTGGAAATTTTCTGAGTAATTTTTGAAAAATCACTAAAAATTTAAATCACATAGGTATTATGTTACATGACCAAGCAACAGCTTTGCATGGACTGTAGTGTTTTCAAAACGAAACTTATATGAAGCATCCTTTTTTTACTGTGGAACAAAATTTCTGTTGGAAATCATCGGAAAAGAAATATAGACAAGAGGAATAGCTCATGTATTCTAGGAAAATTATGGGCAAAATCTCCCCTTATATTTGGAGAGAACTCACACCCATGATCTTCAACAGTCTTTAAATGAAATTACAACATAAAGGTCCTAAAGAACAAAATAATCCCCTACAACAGAAGAAGTTCAGAGATTAGTTACACAAAATATGTGCTTGTACTTAATGTAAGTTTTCAGAAAATGTTAACATAAAATGTTCATAATTGGCTTAGTTAAAAATAAATTAATTAACTGCAGAGCAGAATAGAGAATCTACAAAGCCCAGTTTATAAAACTCTAAGGAATTACAGAGAACATTTAACAACTGTCTACTGCCCACACTTGCCATCATATTTCAATTGTACTAAACTAAACCCATACTTACAGGCTCTCAGCAACAAATCCTTTTAAGAGTGCACACTGTTGAAACCCCAGTGTTTCCAAAGTATGCATGCATTCAATAAATTCTTTCAGGTACCTGTAGATATTACAGGGAAACATTTAACTGACAGAAGGAGAACTCTAGCTGAAGTTTGGCTCTTCGAAAAGCAAGGCTTTATTGATTTATATTTTTTAAAACTATCGAGGAGATGACTAATTGAAATACTATTTTCTTCGTACTGATGAGACAGGAGAAAAGTCTAAATTAGCCCTTGCAGACAACCACGGTTTCCTCAATTGCAAGCAAATATGTTGACTACCGGGATTTCCTTATTCTGCATGAATGTTACAGCTTGGCTCTGGATCTATGATTATTTTTAAATATGATTCCAGGAGTCAATGCAAATTGACATGACACTGTACTTGTGAATGTACTGTGAGCCTGAATATCTTAATCCATAATTTCATTGCTGGTGCTGCAGAATTTAACAACAGGGCTCATGAGGTGAGAGAAATACATTTTAAAATTATTTGTGAAATGAGACTCCCACTTGAAGTCATGTCACCTGCTAGTGACATTAATACATTGTTCAACTACCCATCATTTAAAATCTGAGGTTTCGGGATGAAATATTTGCAGCCAAGGAGCTCATTGTGAGGGCTCACTTTCCAGGACCATTTTCTTATTTTCACCTTCTTTAAGTAGAGTATATCAACCTTACTGTCTAGATATACAGTTGTAAGTTCACCAACTGTATAGACAGGACATGAGTAGATTAAGAAAAATGTAAAGGAAATAAGAGTCTTACTTTCTAAACTACATTTCACACCTCTTCTGCACAACCACCCTGCAAAACCTTATTCTGCATTGCTGCAACCTCAGCCAAGGGCATTCTTGCCTCTATCTTCTTGTCAGGCTAATCTGCTTGTCTCAAGAAGGAATTTGTAAAGCTTATACTTTCTAAGTCTCACACTGATTGGTTAGATCTTCTTATCAGTCCTAGAAATCATAACTTGTTCTTTTCCATGAAAATAGCAGGAAATAAGTTTCTGGGTTTGGGGTTGGTTGTTGGTGGTGCTGGTGTTATTTGGGGGGAGTAGTTTCTCTTTTTTGTACAGAAGTTATATAGATCCAGTAATATAATTCTAAAATTGTAAGCCAAAACCTTTTCTGGTAAAGCAAAGAAGACGCATTTGGATGATGTTCCTGTTCTTCAATAGGAAATTATCTTCATATTTTGAAATATAGTGTGACTTAAGCCACGTAGGAAGTACCTGAGAGTTATCAACAACTCCTGAGAAATGTGTCCTTTCCTTCCTTGAGGTTTTCATCGTATTTGTAATTCCTCCATGACACAAACATTTTTTACTGGAGAAATTCTGTTACTTCAGAAGCTGCAAATCAGACTGGAATACACTTTATCTTCATTTTTTTCTCATTTGGCAGCACTCCTTGTTCTCTGCAAAGCTGATGGAGAGGAGATCTGTGTTGTTGCACCAATAGTGAGATAATCTGTGATGTCACATAAAATATGATTTCTTGCTCTTGTTTTATGCCCATTGGTACAACATCCCTCTTCAGAGCACATTTTTCTTATACATGAAATTGTAGTATTGAGCATTTGATGAAAAACATTAATAATATTCAAATTATAAGCATTTTGATAAAGAAACATTTGAATGATGCTGGATCACTTTGTAATCTAACAAATATCTTTCAATAAACCTTAGAAGCAACCATATAAAAATTTGATTTCTCATCAATTTCTGTAACCGCTGAGATATTTCAGTGCCACTCCATTCCTGTGAGCAACTAAGTGAGGGCTCATTTGGTTTTGTTTGTACATTGCTCCCTTGTGCCTCCTTAATACCCAGGGGATGAAGAAGAGAGAGGCTGATTGTAGCACCCTGTCCCATTAAGCCCCCTGACTGCATGGCTCAGTGTAGTTAATTTCCTGCCCTGTGTTAAAGTTCCTCCTGAAGGAAGAGCATTTCAAAGAATCTGCAGAAAGCAGAGAATGTCATATATGTGATAAAAAGATATCATACACTGCACCATAGGCATCATGGTGTGATTCTTGGAGCTGTCCTGTGGAGGGCCAGGAGCTGGACTTTGATGATGCCTGTGGGTCCCTTCCAACCCACGATATTCTGTGATTCTATGAACATTATACAGCAGCCTTCCAGGTCCAGACCCAAAATATCTGCACTTCTTTCTGGGCAAACAATACACTCTCATGGCCAAACTGGCATCTGAAATATACAACTCTAGGGAAGACAGACACTACATGGACATGAAGATACGTTACATATATTCTCCTGCATTTCTTAGTTTCTCTTTTAGTTCAGACATCAGTGTTTCTCCCAAATTCATTATGTGCTCCCCATAAGTCATTATTAAAGTTTCTCATTGTCTTGGTTTGTTAGACAGGTGTCTGCAAAGGAAGGTGGGAACCTCCCTTGGAATGGAAAATACGATGCCCCTTCCCTCCGCGTTATTGTAGCGTTGAAATTCAGGGGGCTTTCAGGCAAGATGTGGAAAAAAGGAATACCAGTTCTTTACTCGTATGTATATGTATAACAAGGCAAAAAACCAACACCAGCAGCAACAACAACAAACAAAACCGGAAACTCAGTAACAGCTTTCCCCGTCGGTGCAGTTACGGTCACTGCCGGCAGAGGCGCTGTTGGCTCCCGGCCGGGCAGGGCCGCTGCGATGCTTCCCCCGCGCCTGCAGGGGGCGCTGTGGCGCGAGATCAGTCGCGTCTCCCTCATGAGGGTAATGGCGGGCACAGCCGCAGAGCAGATGGAAAAAAGGCTTTCTTTACAAACTCACCGTGGGCAGGCGATCCCTGTGCCCCTCTGGAGAGCGAAAAAATGAGCCGTAGCAGGAACCCCGAGCAGCGGCTGGAACGGCAGGGGCTGGGTCACCCGGGGGTAACGAGCAAAATGTAGCAGAAACTGCGGGCCGTGCCCGAAGCTGTGGGGTGTCCTCGTGTCGGGTCACAGAGTAACCAGAAGCCCTGAAGCAGCGGCACAGAACAGCAGCACTGGGCAGGGGATCGCTGCCCTGGATAGCTCACCGGCTCTGGCAGCTCCCTGGGTCCGGGCTGTGCAGGGCAGAGGTGACCCCGGGCGGGGAACGGGCTGCTCCCAGTCCTGTGTCCCGGCGCGGCACGCACTGCCGCTGGGCTCCAAGCAGCACAGAAGCTGAGAAAGAAGGCAGTAAGCTCCAGTCACAGTGCCGAACGGCAAGGGAAAAAGGGGCAAAAGCCAAACGGTAACCGTACCTCTCCTCAGAGAGATCCCACCGCGTGCCTGGGCAGACAAATCACCCCACCGGAAAAAAAGCAATCGCCCCTCGCCCCCTATTACTCTGGCAGGAAATCCCAGACTGACTCTCACCCATCGCTGTACTCCCGGGGCCGGCTGGGGCAGGGGCACAGCAGCAACTACTCCGGACACAAAACAAACCCAAAAATGGATGTGGGATAAAAAGACCCATTCCCAAGACACTCATATGTGCGCAAATTCTTCATTCGTATACTTAAGCACAGAACAAAAGCATGGAGACACTGAGATGCAACTTGCAGCAAACCATGGAGAGACCTCGTCTTTCCCAGAAATTCTCATAGCCTGTTCTGCTTAATCACCTGAATTGCATTACCGCATTACCTTTTAAAACATTCCCAGGAAAAACTCAGTCCTTCTAAAGGTCTGATCAACCTCTATTACTTTAGAAGGATGGCTTTTATAGAAGACACTCTAAGAATACTCAAAGCTAATATGGGGCTAGTTTTATATACTAAAAGTGAAAAACATATTTCCAAATCCTGCAATGTTTGAAGTCTTTTCCATGGGTAACTTGTATTTTTTAAGCCTCTGACTGGAGAGATGTTTAGTTGACAGTTCCCACAGGTAATGGAACAATTGTGGAGGGATGGATTTGGCACTGGAAGTCAGGAAATCCTCTGTTTCCCTGTCACTACCTTTGTCTTTCACCTTACTTCTGCCCTGAGAAACACAAAAAGTAGTGAAAGTTGCATAAATTCTGTCCCTGCTTTTCCAAATTTCCTGTATCTGATGTTTAATAGATTTGTTATGATTAAAACAAATCCCAGACATGTGAATGTATGTCACTTGAAGATCATTAATATAAATACAACTCGGAGAACTGTTTCCCAAAAAGCCACACAAATGCCAAATTTCAAAATGCTAAACAATTCTCTAAAGAAATCATCAAATCTAGCTGGCAGTGAACAGAATGCAAGCTCTCCTAAATCACTGTGTGTCCCCAAAGACCCTTGTCACTTCCCACATCCACTCTTTACCTAAAGATAGCAATGAGCTGTAACATTACACAGCACACAGAAGCATCTAATTTAGGTATATAAATTATTAATCATCATTGTCATTTCCATTACATATGGAATGATAGCTGGTTGTTCCTTTGGTCAGCTCTGCAAAAGAGCAAGCAAGTTACATCTTTTCATACCTGCATAAGCACGTGCTTTGGGAACAGGCTCCTCCTATTAACTTAGAGCTGGCAAAGTTCTGGTTCCAACACCATTCCTCACCGATGTTGCTCACTTTGAAATGTCATCATAATAAACAAGCATCCTCTCTGGTTTGTTTCATAACCAGGAATTCATTGCTGAATCATTTCAGCTTCCCCTCACTGTAATCTGCTGCTTTTGCCACATAATTCCTGATTACAGCATGGGACACCTGGAGTTAGGTTACCCACCTGTTTTGCATAGTTTGACACTTTGTTTGGAACCACAGCACATTGAGGCTTTTGAGATCTACCGTTGACCTCAGTGGTTGTATTTCAGCTTCCCCTTTTGCTGGCACCTAAGTAGAATATTCAACAGTTAACTGTGCATAGAAGGATCTCCCTTCCCTACAAATATTCACACTGACAGTGTACTCTTTTCCACCATATTTCTTGGAGTAAATGACATCAAATTTTGTCATCCTGTCTATCGTTTTATTTTAGCTCAACTGAAAAATATCTTATGAATCCTCATAAACTGTAAACTGAATAGTGTATACAACATAGATGTGTGGATAAGAGCACACTCTGAATTCCTTCCATTTCTTTCCTTTTATGATTGGCCAATAAACAATAATAAGTGTCACTTATTTGAAATGGGAAGTACAGCAAATAAATAGTGTTTTCATCATTGCCTTTTTACATAAACAGTGAGTGGAAGATGTCACAGTGATGGAGACAAGCTGATGTCACAGGAAAAGCACATTCTTACGGACCTAAGTAGGTGTTTGGCTTTCTATTCAAACTTTGGGAAAACAATATTGATGGTACAGTGGTACAGGATTGCAGGTTACAATTGGATAATGCCCGTATGGAAAACTGAGGACCCACAAATGCCATTTTAATAAAGGTGTAAATTGATAATCGTGAGATTCCCTGTTTTAGGGAGGCACATTTATGATCAGCATCTGCCTTTTTGCTCCCATCCCGGCAAGCTGGAGAACAATAATTCATGATAGAAATTAAGAAGTCTTTAACTTTGTACCTCCAGCGAAGTAGCAGCAGAGAGAAAAGAGCACACTTTCTCTCCGAGCCCTCGGCCGGATAGTTCCCCAGGCGGGATGGAGCCTGCGGTGCCTCCCCGCTGGCAGGGCTGAAGGGGTGTGGGAGAGCCACGGATGTGGCAGCAGCAGCGGCAGCAGCAGCGGCAGGATGTCCCGCCGTGGCAGCGGGCGCTGCCGCCCAGCAGGTGCCCTCGGGAAGCCACCCAGGCTCGGTGCCCTGTGCCGCAGAGCCGGCTGGCCCCGCTGGCATCCCGCAGCCGCCCGGCCGGGAAGCGCCGCCTGCCCAGCCCCGCAACCGCAGCTCCCCGGGCCGCCTCCGCACCCACCCCCGCCCCAGCAGGGAACCAAGCCCTGGGGGCGGGACGGGCAGGGCCAGGCCCGTTTTAGTCCCGGCGGGCAGGAAGGTGTGGGGCAGTAGGGAGCCGGCGGTGAGCACGGGGTGACCGGGAGCAGGTAGGGGACGGAGATGTCACTACTGCGATGGGGCCGGGAATGGACCAAGGGGCCGCAGGGACGGGACGGGACGGTGCCGGCGCTTCTTCTTCTAAGCCTCTCCTATCCCGTCCCAAGCATGGTACAGGGAGTGCTGCTGCCTAATGCAGGATGAAAACCAAGGCTCAGGTCAGGTCAAAACTGCCAGGCCAGGCTGTTCCCTGCAGCAGGTCACTGGCTGGCAAATGGAAATACGTGCTGTGATTTCGGTCGGACGGCACTGGGAAATACCCATGTTGCGGGAATGTTCCGCTTTCCTGCCTTCCGAAACAGGTCACAAAGTTTTCCGCGAAGGAGGTCACCTTCCTTCCTAAGCTTGCTATCACACCAGTGTGTTCAGTATTTTTTTGTTCACCTTGCAACACCTGGCTGTGAAAACAAAGAGCTCTACAGCTACTGCCGCAACATACCTGCCTAAAATGTGTGTTACTAAGCCTTTTTAAAAACAGAGATGGAAGCTGAGGAATCCGGGATGAAACAGGTCTGCAGAATCTAGAGGATGTCATTTGCTTTAATCCTACTAGTAAAGGCAGCTTTAAAAAACAAGTCTTTAATAATATGTTTTGTACCCACACAGAAGAACACTGCGAAAGAACTTACTGTTTGAAGATCAACCTCTTTTTTACCGTCCAGATCTCAGTGTTGCAACGTATTGTGTTTCTGGGTTTACACAACAGAAGAGTGGTGCTTCTACCTGACAAATCATGTGCAACTTCAGATGCATCCAGAAATTTCTACAGTACCTGAAATGTTCAATGTTTTTACTCATCAAAAACATCTTCTCTGTATTTCCTCCATGCAAAAAATGTTTTGCTGGTGAAATAGTACTTATTACTGGCTCTGCAAATGGGATCGGAAGGCAGGTTGCCTTAAAACTGGCGCCTTTGGGAGTAACCCTGGTACTTTGGGACATCGATGATGAGGGCAACAAAGAAACAAGCAGATTAGCCCACGAGAAGGGAGCCAGCTGCGTGTTTGTGTACCATTGTGACTGCAGCAATAGGGAGGAGGTCTATGAACAGGCAGAGAAGGTAAGGTCTGACTTCTTGCTTCTTTTTAATAGAATACTGGATTAAATTTATTGGTTTTTAGAAATCTGAATATTCCCCAGAGGGAAGTAATCATCTCTTTGACAAGTAGTTTCCAGATGGAACTTAAACTGTATTTGCTGCAAAGGCACTGGGTTTAGTCAGTTCTGTTGACATTTATCCATTTCCAGTCTTCATTGTGAAATAGTATTGTTTAAGAGCTGCAGAAATTATCTCCATATATCAGCTTATTTAGGCTTTAAAATTTCGTTAAGGTATAAATAAATAATTTAAAAAATAAATGACCAGTTAGTGGATATTGTAAAAGAGAGGTTCCCTCCTTTCCTTGTTTCTTTTGAAAACTAATTCTTTAAGGTTGATGTAGGGTGTTATGTTTTCAGAAATGTCATTAGAATGTGGCTGGTCTCAAGTCAAAATGATGATTCAGCTTCAGTTCATTTTCTGATCCATACAGATGGAGAATAAAGTAGGGAAGAGATCCATTTTCAATGAAACCCTTCTGCTGTTCTGACATATGCTTTTTCAACTATTACTTCGTTATTATTATTATTTTCAGAGTTCAGAAGTTGGACACTGAAGTAACATTAATTTTTACTTTTCCTTAAACTGCCTTAGAATAATTCTCAGTACAACTTCACTAATAATCCAGATAGCTACTCTTTCACTTTATCCAAGTGAAAACTTCTGCTAAATTCTCAATGTATGCGCTTATATATACATGCCTATCAAGTCACATCTTTGGCATTTTGTGTCTGAAGGCATACATCAGAGGAAACAGCTAAAATATTTCATGACATATGGATGATGATAGATTGTTTTAGAATAGTCTTGAAATGTAACATTAATTTTTTACAAGTTGCAAGTGAAAAGGTGGGGAGTTGGGGGCCTAAGCCTTCTATTATGTTGATGTTGCTTTTAATGTTAACCAAATCAGATTAAGTCTTTATGAGCAAGGTTATGAAAGTTTGAAACAATTGTTTTGCTCAAGAAATGTTCTTGAGGAAAAGTGCCTCTAACCATTACGTTTGATTCAGCATCTGTACGTATTTGGAACTGCAGTTCTCACGCTTGCAGTCAGCAAGGGATTATTTTGCCCATTCTCGTAATTAGCATGTGGGGTACAGGTCATTAACACTGCACAGAAAAATATTCCACTTGGGGCCATTGGTGCTAGGTGTTGAGCACCACAGGTGGTATCCTGGAATTACCTGGGCAGTAGTAATGAGGATATATTTATTGTACCATAATAGTATGTCTGCAGAGATGAGCAAAGTATTCAGTGTTCCACCCTGTGCTGACTCAACATGCAGGGCTCGAGGAAGATAATTTTGCCAGGGACTTGGTCAGTACATGTGATGTGATCCTCTCACCTGGGTGGGACATTGATAATGACTGTGAAAAATTTGGAAGTAGTAATTTCCACAATCTTAGTAGCTATTATCACTTTACAGTGAGATGAAATGTCTGTCTGAGCAACTTGTGGGCAGTACTTCAAATGCAACATTTGATTTACTGGGATCAACAAACAGCATTTCTTCTTGAAATTTCTTTTTGCAAGTACAAAAATACCCTACAATTTACAAAGATCAAGTCTCTTTAAAGATAATATTTTAAATTGGCAATTAACCCTTATTCCCATGAATACTATCTCCTTCTTGCAAAAACATGCACCAAAATGAGTAATTTAAGCTTATGTAGTTAATTTCTCTGTTGGACTTCATTATCCATACTCAACATATTGAAATTGTTTCTTTGCCCTTATTTTAGCTCAGTATTAAAAGGTTTGTTTTGTGCCCTCAAGTAATTTTTGTCTCCAAACTCATTGACCAAATCAGGTACTGGACTCCAGCCTTCAGAATTTGCTGTGCCCACATCAACAAACACTAATCTGAAGTGCACAGACTGACCTGCCAACAGAAACTTAAAGAGCAGTTTACAGTTTAAAAATGGATGTTAACAGATCAAATTATTGTTAACAATTCCAACATATTCATAGATATTTGCATGTATTGATCAGTCATGGTGGAGACAGACATTAGATCAAGAGTTTTTGTATTATGGGCCTGCTCTACTCTTGCAAATACCTGCAAAATTTTGATTGGCAATATGAAATGCCTTGAGCTTGGATACAGAAGAGAAAGCAATAGCAAGAAAGTTCAATTGATTGTTTTTATGTGGTATACTCACTGCAGAAAAACCTAGGTATTTTCCCACAATGTAAGTTTTCTTTCTAGGAAACAAAAAAAGACTACTGAGGTCCCTAAAGAAGAGGTTTTAGAATAAACTGGTCAAGTGAACAGCAACTGATTTTCAGGAACAGGCAGTGTCAGTTTAGGAATTCCAAAGGAAATCAGACATGCATCTGATGGGCTAGAAATGCGGGATATATGTTTTACTATAACAGATAATCAGAGAAAAAAGCACAGTAAATATGGCAGTCTTAAAGGGCATTTGAGAGAACACAAACCAGCTACAAACCTATCTTACAGACACTGGTAGAAATTACATACGGAGAAGAATTAATGAATACCCAAATAAATACATAATGTAGAATAATCAGTTTGACTTTTTCTAAATGGAAGTCAATCTTTACGCATATTTTGTAGTAGTGAGTAAACAGGACAAATGATGCCATGTTTAATAAAATGTTGCCATTGGTGAAGATATGTTGTTATGTGAAGGAAGAGAGGATCATCACATGGATTGACATAGCAGTTAAAACAGTGGAAAGTACAGATGTATTCCACAAAGGAAGAATTGAGTATTCCAGCCATACCCAGCAGTGTTTAGATTTGCATTTGTCTGTGCAGGTGGAAAGGTGCAAGTATCTGAGTCCTACTTGTCTATGACAATAAAATAGCAAACAAGTCTTCCCTGAACGCTAAGGTTCTCTGAGAGAGCAAAAGGAAGGTCACATGTTGAGGCATCAGATTCAAGCACCTGTTTCCAAATTGCCAGACAGCAACACATGTGCAATTTTTATGTGTTGGTGCTCATACTATCATTTTTGAGGCCCCCCAGATATCCATCCACCTTTAGCAAGGAATTCTCTTCAGTAAGACTGATTCTTCATACTACAAGTAAAACTTGGATATCTGCTTTCATAAAAATCGAAATCATGGGACAAAATCTTTTAAAAAAATCTCAAATGGAGCTAATGGTGATTTTAGCTCTCCATTGCATGGTAGATGCTTTTGTACTCAGAGGATTGGTATCCCCCAGTTATTTGAGCTGAATTCTTTCCAGTTCAGTAAAAATTAAAGGGAAAATAGGTTGAACAGCCTTGGCAGAGGAATTCAGGTTCTCACAATACCAAAATAGGGAACTGGAAATATTCAGATTGCAGTTAAAGCATGCTCACAGGGCCTAAGCTTCATAACTTACTACCTTAGGTTTTTGTGGAAGCCAAAATATCCTGCAGTTCAAGTAGCAATTAGACAAATATAGGGAGGGGGCAGGGTGGATAATTGCCGGGATATATTAAATACAATGATGTAGATACCTTATACTTATAAAAAGATCCTAAGTTGCAGCACGTGAAAAGTTAAGTACACCAGAGACCTTAGAGTCTGGGTCCCTTTGTCATTGCTTTCCACCATGAGACAGGGGCAAGGTCTTGCCTTATGATGTGGACCTTTGATCTGATGCAATACCAAAGTTCTTACATACTTATGTTTACAGAAGAGATATCAATTATTGTAAATATTACCAAACATTTTCATAAATGAAGTACAAGAGGCAAGTCTACCTTCTAAAGCTTTCTGTTTATCCTTTTCTTTTAATTATTCAGGTCAGAAAAGAAGTTGGGGATGTTACTATTCTAATCAATAATGCTGGCATACTGATTGGGAAAAAGTTCTGTGATCTTACAGATGAAGATTTTGAAAAGACCTTCAGAACCAACTTCTTCTCGCAAGTCTGGGTAAAGTTTTTTGTGGTTTTTTCACTTCTGAGTAACCAAAAGGTACAGACAAGTATTTTTGTGTGAAAATCACCATGGTTGCATCTACCTTAAAAACTCAACTTGGAATAGGGATATGAAGGACCTCAGTTGGGGGAATATATGTTTCCATAATCATCCTGTAATTAGAGACACAGCACACTGACAATCTCCCCAGGATGTCTCAGTAAGGTTAGCACAAACCTGCCTGGGCACTCTGGTAAATCAAAGTTTGTGCAACTGTATCATGAAATATGCTCTACCTGTAGCAGCTGTGATTGAAGGTAGTGCTGATATGATGGCACATGACTTCCCTGCTCCTGATGTTTGCTGGCATCAGAAGGCTTTGCCTAACAGACTTGCAGCATTCAATGAGACACAGCCATGGTTTACTGGCAGATTTGGCAGTGTTACATTTAGAGGTGGACTCAATGATCTCTAAGGTCTTTTCCAGCCTAGATGATTCCATGGGTTTTATGTTGCACATGTTGGTGTCAGTCTTCAGGCTGTGCTTTCATTCCTAGTCACCATCTGATTAAATGAAATGACATTGAAAACTAATATGGCTTGTAAGAATTTGTTTTGTTTTCTTACCTCTGGAGGAATTCGCAGTTATTTGGGGTTTCAGTTGAATTTAGGAGCGTTAACATGTGAGAGAGTGTTACTATTGCCCCCTCTTACACTTTTTGGTTACATGCCTGAGTGAACAGCCTGCATCAGGGAATAATATGGGATTGTAACTCCTTTGTTAAAAGGCAGTTCTCTATAGGAATTCATTGCAGATAGAAGTTCTCTAAGCATTCCCCAGCCACACTGCATCATTCTTCCAAATACGTGAGGAAAATTAACTCACAAAGGTGTTTCTCCTGATAGGTCTGAAGAAACACAGGGCAGGAGGACAGTGAGGTGCTAGGCACTCACTTCTGGAGCTGAACAGGATTTCTCAGCTATTGAAAAAATAATTGTTGCTGCTCTTGTCTCTTTATTTCCCCCTTCATAAAACACCAGCATTCTTCCCAGCTAGTATCACCCACTGTGGTGTTCTGGAGGGCTGGAATTGTCAGGCAGCTCAGTTTCTAAGAAAAAGCGCTCACAGACAGATGAACACCCCTCGATGTGTTGACTTCTGGCTCCCTCTTGTGTATCAAACATTTGGCAAGTCTCAAAGAGACAAACTGTGAGGAACAAGGAAGAAGAGAAAATACAAACTTTGCTGCTTTGAATAAGATTATTTTAATGCTGTTGGATCTTGATATAGAGGACAGTCATTCATGGGAATGCTGTCTCTCATTTAGAAATTGTTACAGAGACAAAAGGTCAGTTGGGCTTCATGTATAATGAAGGCCCAGAAAGCAAATCAGACTGTGTAGCCTAATTCTGGAATGCAATATTTTTGTCATGCCTGTTTATAAAGAGGATTTTCAAATAAATATATTTCTATTCCTTTAGACTTGTAAGGCCTTTCTTCCAGCCATGGTGGCCTGCAACCGTGGGCATCTGGTTAGCACAGCCAGTGCAGCTGGATTAATTGGACTCTATAGGATGTCAGGTCAGTATTGTTAACTGCCATTACAAATTAGATCTACATAAATAATCACTTTTCTCAGAGACCACATAAATGCTTGGCTTAAGCAGCCTGAACTGACAAGACCCTGTGGATGCCAAAGGTGATGGTGTACTGAAGTGTGATGGTGTCACATCGCCTGAGTGACACAGGGAGCTCTCTGCAGATTTTACAGTCTTATTGCAGACTGTCTTTACTCCACAGAAGAAGGGCAATAGAGCTAATACATGTGCACTGGGAGGGAGCCCTGCATATAGGTTTTCTAACATGACAGGTTTTCTGCAGATGAATGTTCAGACACTTGAGACCCAGACATGGGTTATACTGGGAACTATACATTTACCTGGAAAATGGTTTTCAAGTGCAGAAGGCATTTTGGCAGAATTTTCAATAAAATTAATTTGAATGAAGGTTGCTTTAAGCTGTTTGTAAACTCAAAATTCTCAGCTGTTTCTCTCAGGAGAGCAGTCTGCTACAGTCCTGCCTATTTCATCAGTCTGGTTCTGCTGCCCAGTCTCTCCTCAAGCCTCTCTTACATGCTGATTGTATCTCTGAGGTCACCCTATGGGAATTCAAACCTGAGTGTAATAAGTGTCTCTTCCTTCTTCTGCTGATTGGTGGCATTACTGTAGTGTTTATTTGCCACCTCTTATTGAGGGCTTGTATTTGGTACTGATAATATGGGTCACGTTCAGCTGTCATCATATAACTGTAAGGCTTATGGGAGAGGACCTGCCCATGCATGCATTATAACCTTTTACACCTTAGATATGTATTTTTAGGCTGTGTGATTCCATCATTCACTGGGGATGAACTCCTGAAGAATAAGAAACTACCTCTGATGCCAGTCTTTGAAATCCGTCTTTTAGCAAAATTGGATTTCATTGCATCTAACTATTTTCACACACCTTTGAAAAAGCCTAGGAAAACAAACGTAAAGCAGTATACTAAAATACTCTCTTACAGTTCAGGAATTGTAGAATAATTTGTGTTGGAAGCAATCTCTGAAGGTCACTTGCTCCATATCCCCATTTAAACAGTCCCAGCTTAGATCAGGTTGTACAGGGCTGTGTGAGGGCAAGTTTGGATCATCTCCAAAATGCAGTTGCATACATTCATCAAACAAGAAAAATCAGACTAGATTCAGTCTTCCTGGGCAAACAAAATGGTATTGTAGTTGCAGCGCAAATCAGTAGCAATAGGCTGAAGCAGCATTTATAAGAAGGGTATTTTTACTTTACCACCAGAAACAGCTCTTTCTGAAATGAAACCTGTAATATTAGAAGTTGAAGACATTCTGCACTGAAAGAATGCCTGGTTTGTATATGAGTATCCAGAAATGTACAGAAAATTATGAATAAGCTCATCTTCCTATATCTCTCCATAGCACACTGAAAAACTAAACTCTTCTGAAAATATTTTTCTCCATTTGCAACTGTGTGTCATTCATGGGAAGAGCCATTCATCTCAGGAGTTGGCATCACCAATATGCTTAAAAAAAAATTACAAGAGGGTTATAGATAGAACTAAATAATATTGTGGCTTACATAGTATAACGAAGAGTTCGATTCTGTATATAGCTTTTACTGTGGTGCTTTTGACATTTTGCATATTTCTTCTTTCTTCACTTTTCAGATTATTCTGCAAGTAAGAGTGCAATCATTGGAATGATGGAAGCCATAAATTCAGAACTCTACCACGGAGGAAAATGTGGCATTAAAACCACAATCATTTGCCCTTATTTTATCAGTACTCGGTTAGCTAAAGGCTTCAAAAGCGCGTAAGTAAAGCTTAGGTTTGTACGATTTCATATATAAACAATAATCCCCACACACCAGGTATATCCTGTTTGGCTTCTGGCTGGTTGGTTTGATTTTCAGTTCAGTATTTTTTCCCTGTTGGCACAAACTATGTCTTTGACAAAAAGAAATGCAAGTCTTGCATACAGTTAATAACAGAGACTATGTAATAACCTCCCAGCCAAGGAACAGTTAGGGATTCACAGCACTATTTAAGGGCTAAGGGAATCTTATTTGTCAGGGGAGTAGCCACTGCTGATGTTCTCTGCCCCAAGGGATTTTGGCAGTGTAATTACAGTTAGGGCTGTCAGGGTAGCCATGACCTGTCCTTATTAACTGTGCCCCACTGCCTGAACTAGCACATACTGTGCTTGGGAGTGAGAATGGCTGTGGTGATGCTATCTGCTGGCTGCTCTGTGGCTGCAGTGATGGCAGAGGCTGCAAGCACTCAATGAGCCATTGCAAGAGTGCAGTACCTGTGATCTTGGCTTTTCAGTGCCCTGCTCCTGCTTCCACCATCCCTCATTGTGCAGCAGCAGATGTATGCAGAGCAGAGCCCTTCTCCTGCCTGCTGACAAGTCTGGTGCTCCTGTGTATTTAGCTGTCACCTCAGCATTTACTGTAGAAAAGAATTGCTGGAGCAACGATGCCTAGAATAGCACAAAATATGGCTGAGCTCAGAAGTTTCCAAAGCTGCAATCACAGTCAGCTTACAAAAAAGTTTTAAAACATAATATAGTCAATGTGTTTTCAATTGATTTTGATGATGGCATGAACAAAAAGATTTGGAGATTCCTTATCAAGACTACTTGAGGGGACGAGGGGAAATGCATCAATCATTTAATTATGTATGTGTGTGTATTTATCTCAAAAGTGAAGTTGTATAATTTCATAACCCTTTTTTCTAATTTTACAGAAAACCCTGGTTGTTTCCTGTTTATGATCCAGAGTATGCAGCCTGCAGGATTGTGGATGCAATTAAAAAGAAGAAATTTTATCTAATCATGCCTCCAGCTGTATACTTACTTGGTCTGAAAATGTAAGCATGTGACTTTTCTTCTGGCATTACCTTCTTTCCTTTCCCATATGCTTCTAAAATCAGCAGGAGCATTTAGTCCAAATAGTCCTTTAGTTAATATTCCTTCAGTATATCCAGTTAGATGTACCCAATTTCAAAGAAACAGCAAGTTTGATTTTTTTCATAATCTAGGTGAATAACATTCATATGATGACTTCTGTCTTCTGTCTCTGGCTACTTAAAACACTTAAGTTAAGTGCACTTAAGTCTTAAGCTGCACTTGGGTATAGAAAATTCAAAAATTTTCCTGAGACAGTTCACTGGGAGCAATGCCCAGTCTGGCACTTCCTACTTCTAGTCACTGCCTCCACTGAAGGCTGGCCTGTCACAAAATGTTTTGGTCTGTCATTTGTTTCCCCATTCATAATATTGAAGAATGAAATGTGATATTGACAGACATTAGAAGTATTGAGCACATATATTATATTTGTCATTTCTTTATTCCTAGAGTACTTTTTTTGTAAAAAAACCAAAAATATGCTAACTCAATGTTTGTCTCCTCAGTTTCCTTCCTAGAAAAGTGACACTATTCCTCGAGTCTTACGTTAAGTTCCCTGAGAGCATGGAAGAAGCCTATGGTCGGAAGAAAAAGGATTGAAACCAAAAGTATTCTGAAGACCTCATCTAATGGAACATTTTCAGTATAAAAGCACTATAAATCATGTTTATTCCTTGGCAAATATTTACTTCTTCTATGCTATTTTACATTAGTCAGCATTACTTTTAAATCTTCAGAGTTTTCTTTTATGACTTCATGTTTGGCAATTTTATGAGTAACTTTTGAAAAATCACAAAATTTAAACTCACATATGAATTTTTTTAAGTGACCAAGCAACAACTTTGCATGGACTGTACAATTTTCAGACTGAAACTTCAATGAGGTGTCCTGTTTGTCCGTGTCGAACACAATTATGTTCTAAATCATGGGAAAAGGAATACTGGAGGAATACCTACAGTATTCTTGGAAAGCTATTAACAAAATTATTTCTTATATTTGGAGAGAAGTCACACCTATAACCTTCAACTGATTTTGAATGAAATTATAACCTAAAGGTCCTAAAGAACAAAAAAAAAAAACTTCACAGTAGCAGAAGTTCAGAGATTAGCTACACAAAATATGTGCTGGTACTTAATTGATAAAAAGCAGTTCTTATGTAAATATTCAGAAAATGGTAACATAATGGTAAAAAAATGTTCATAATTAACTTAATTTAAAAATAAATTAATTAACTGCAGAGCAGAATAGTGAATCTACAAAGCCTAGTTTATAAAACTCTAGGGAATTACAGAGATCATTTAACAGCTATCTACTGCCCACATTTGCAATCATATTTCAATTGTACTTAACTAAACCCATATTTACAGGCTCCCAGTAACAAACACTTATAAGAGTGCACACTATTGAAACCCCAGTGTTTCCAAAGTATGCATGCATTCAATTCTTTCATGTACCTGTAGATATTACAGAGAAAACTTTAGCTGACAGAAGGAGAACTCTAGCTGAAGTTTGGCTCTTCGAAAAGCAAGGCTTTATTGATTTATATTTTTTAAAACTCTCGAGGAGATGACTAATATTTTCTTCGTACTAATGAGACAGGAGCAAAGTCTAAAGTGGTCCCTGCAAATTCAAGTCACTTCCTCAATTGCAAGCAAATATGTTGAGTATTGGAATTTCCTTATTCTGCATGAATGTTACAGTTTGGCTATAGATCTATGATGGTTTTTAAACATTATTCCAGGAGTCAATGCAAATTGACATGACACTGTACTTGTGAATGTACTGTGGGCCTGAATATCTTAATCCATAATTTCATTGCTGGTGCTGCAGAATTTAACAACAGGGCTCATGAGGTGAGAGAAATACATTTTAAAATTACTTGTGAAATGAGACTCCCACTTGAAGTCATGTCACCTGCTGGTGACATTAATACATTGTTCAACTACCCATCATTTAAAATCTGAGGTTTCAGGATGAAATATTTGCAGCCAAGGAGCTCATTGTAAGGGCTCACTTTCCAGGATCCTTTTCTTATTTTCACCTTCTTTAAGTAGAGTTTATCAACCTTACTGTCTAGATATGCAGTTTTAAGTTCACCAACTGTATAGACAGGACATGAGTAGATTAAGAAAAATGTAAAGGAAATAAGAGTCTTACTTTCTAAACTACATTTCACACCTCTTCTGCACAACCACCCTACAAAACCTTATTCTGTACTGCTGCAACCTCAGCCAAGGGCATTCTTGCCTCTATCTTCTTGTCAGGCTAATCTGCTTGTCTCAAGAAGGAATTTGTAAAGCTTATACTTTCTAAGTCTCACACTGATTGGTTAGATCTTCTTATCAGTCCTAGAAATCATAACTCGTTCTTTTCCATGAAAATAGCAGGAAATAAGTTTCTGGGTTTGGGGTTGGTTGTTGGTGGTGCTGGTGTTATGTGGGGGGAGTAGTTTCTCTTTTTTGTACAGAAGTTATACAGATCCAGTAATATAATTCTAAAATTGTAAGCCAAAACCTTCCTGGTAAAGCACAGAAGACGCATTTGGATGAAGTTCATGTTCTTCAATAGGAAATTATCTTCATATTTTGAAATATAGTGTGACTTAAGCCACGTAGGAAGTACCTGAGAGTTATCAACAACTCCTGAGAAATGTGTCCTTTCCTTCCTTGAGGTTTTCATCGTATTTGTAATTCCTCCATGACACAAACATTTTTCACAGGAGAAATTCTGTTACTTCAGAAGCTGCAAATCAGACTGGAATACACTTTATCTTCATTTTTTCTCATTTGGCAGCACTCCTTGTTCTCTGCAAAACTGATGGAGAGGAGACCTGTGTTGTTGCACCAATAGTGAGATAATCTGTGATGTCACATAAAATATGATTTCTTGCTCTTGTTTTATGCCCATTGGTACAACATCCCTCTTCAGAGCACATTTTTCTTATACATGAAATTGTAGTATTGAGCATTTGATGAAAAACATTAATAATATTCAAATTATAAGCATTTTGATAAAGAAACATTTGAATGATGCTGGATCACTTTGTAATCTAACAAATATCTTTCAATAAACCTTAGAAGCAACCATATAAAAATTTGATTTGTCATCAATTTCTGTAACCGCTCGGATATTTCAGTGCCACTCCATTCCTGTGACAGTACCTGAGCAACTAAGTGAGGGCTCATTTGGTTTTGTTTGTACATTGCTCCCTTGTGCCTCCTTAATACCCAGGGGATGAAGAAGAGAGAGGCTGATTGTAGCACCCTGCCCCATTAAGCCCCCTGACTGCATGGCTCAGTGTAGTTAATTTCCTGCCCTGTGTTAAAGTTCCTCCTGAAGGAAGAGCATTTTAAAGAATCTGCAGAAAGCAGAGAATGTCATATATGTGATAAAAAGATACCATACACTGCACCATAGGCATCATGGTGTGATTCTTGGAGCTGTCCTGTGGAGGGCCAGGAGCTGGACTTTAATGATGCCCGTGGGTCCCTTCCAACCCACGATATTCTGTGATTCTATGAACATTATACAGCAGCCTTCCAGGTCCAGACCCAAAATATCTGCACTTCTTTCTGGGCAAACAATACACTGTCATACCCAAACTGGCATCTGAAATATACAACTCTAGGGAAGACAGACACTACATGGACATGAAGATACGTTACATATATTCTCCTACATTTCTTAGTTTCTCTTTTACTTCAGACATGAGTGTTTCCCACAAATTCATTATGTGCTCCCCATAAGTCATTATTACAGTTTCTCATTGTCTTGGTTTGTTAGACAGGTGTCTGCAAAGGAAGGTGGGAACCTCCCTTGGAATGGAAAATACGATGCCCCTTCCCTCCGCGTTATTGTAACGTTGAAATTCAGGGGGCTTTCAGGCAAGATGTGGAAAAAAGGAATACCAGTTCTTTACTCGTATGTATATGTATAACAAGGCAAAAAACCAACACCAGCAGCAACAACAACAAACAAAACCGGAAACTCAGGAACAGCTTTCCCCGTGGGTGCAGTTACGGTCACTGCCGGCAGAGGCGCTGTTGGCTCCCGGCCGGGCAGGGCCGCTGCGATGCTTCCCCCGCGCCTGCAGGGGGCGCTGTGGCGCGAGATCAGTCGCGTCTCCCTCATGAGGGTAATGGCGGGCACAGCCGCAGAGCGGATGGAAAAAAGGCTTTCTTTACAAACTCACCGTGGGCAGGCGATGCCTGTGCCCCTCTGGAGAGCGAAAAAATGAGCTGTAGCAGGAACCCCGAGCAGCGGCTGGAACGACAGGGGCTGGGTCACCCGGGGGTAACGAGCAAAATGTAGCAGAAACTGCGGGCCGTGCCCGAAGCTGTGGGGTGTCCTCGTGTCGGGTCACAGAGTAACCAGAAGCCCTGAAGCAGCGGCACAGAACAGCAGCACTGGGCAGGGGATCGCTGCCCTGGATAGCTCACCGGCTCTGGCAGCTCCCTGGGTCCGGGCTGTGCAGGGCAGAGGTGACCCCGGGCGGGGAACGGGCTGCTCCCAGTCCTGTGTCCCGGCGCGGCACGCACTGCCGCTGGGCTCCAAGCAGCACAGAAGCAGAGAAAGAAGGCAGTAAGCTCCAGTCACAGTGCCGAAGGGCAAGGGAAAAAGGGGCAAAAGCCAAACGGTAACCGTATCTCTCCTCAGAGAGATCCCACCCCGTGCGTCGGCAGACCAAATCACCCCACCGGGAAAAAAGCAATCGCCCCTCGCCCCCCATTACTCTGGCAGGAAATCCCAGACTGACTCTCACCCATCGCTGTACTCCCGGGGCCGGCTGGGGCAGGGGCACAGCAGCAACTACTCCGGACACAAAACAAACCCAAAAATGGATGTGGGATAAAAAGACCCATTCCCAAGACACTCATATGTGCGCAAATTCTTCATTCGTATACTTAAGCACAGAACAAAAGCATGGAGACACTGAGATGCAACTTGCAGCAAATCATGGAGAGACCTCGTCTTTCCCAGAAATTCTCACAGCCTGTTCTGCTTAATCACCTGAATTGCATTACCGCATTACATTTTAAAACATTCCCCGGAAAAACTCAGTTCTTCTAAAGGTCTGATCACCCTCTATTATTTTAGAAGAACATCTTATACAGAAGACACTCTAAGAATACTCAAAGCTAATCTGAGGCTAGTTTAATATACTGAAAGTGAAAAACATTATTTCCAAATCCTGCAATGTTTGAAGTGTTTTTCATGGGTACCTTGTATTTTCTCAGCCTCTGACTGGAGAGATGTTTAGTTGACAGTTCCCACAGGTAATGGAACAATTGTGGAGGGATGGATTTGGCACTGGAAGTCAGGAAATCCCCACGTTTCTCTGTCACTACCTTTGTCTTTCACCTTACTTCTGCCCTGAGAAACACAAAAATAGTGAAAGTTGCATAAATTCTGTCCCTGCTTTTCATAATTTCCTGTATCTGATGTTTAATAGATTTGTTATGATTAAAACAAATCCCAGACATGTGAATGTATGTCACTTGAAGATCATTAATATAAATACAACTCAGAGAAATGTTTCCCAAAAAGCCACACAAATGCCAAATTTCAAAATGCTAAACAATTCTCTAAAGAAATCATCAAATCTAGCTGGCAGTGAACAGAATGCAAGCTCACCTAAATCACTGTGTGTCCCCAAAGACCCTTGTCACTTCCCACATCCACTCTTTACCTAAAGATAGCAATGAGCTGTAACATTACACAGCACACAGAAGCATCTAATTTAGGTATAAAAATTATTAATCATTGTGGCTAGCACAGGCTTTTCTCATGAGAATTCTTCTTGTGTTTATAAATAAAGATAAAGTTTGGGTGTTATTGGAACAGTGTACCAGAACTTGGACGGTGCAGGCCTGGCCAATCAGGCTTGGGGGAAGGCTTCTGACCGACCAATTTGGGTGACTTTTGAAAACTCTATATATATGATGAAATCAAAACAATAAAAGTCATTGCTTCTTACCACTGAGAACTGGTGCTTTCTTTACTCTGCTAGCTGCTCAAGAGCGACAAATCATCATTGTCATTTCCATTACGTATGGAATGATAGCTGCTTGCTCCTTTGTTCAGCTCAGCAAAAGAGCAGGCAACTCATGTGTTTTCATACCTGCATAAGCACATGCTTTAGAAACAGGCTCCCCCTGTTAACTTACAGTCAACAAAGTTCTGGTTGCATCAGCATTCCTCACCGATGTTGTTCACCTTGAAATGTCATCATAATAAACAAGCATCCTCTCTGGTTTGTTTCATAACCAGGAATTCATTGCTGAATCATTTCAGCTTCCCCTCACTGTAATCTGCTGCTTTTGCCACATAATTCCTGATTACAGCATGAGACACCTGGAGTTAGGTTACCCACCTGTTTTGCATAGTTTGACACTTTGTTTGCAACCACAGCACATTGAGGCTTTTGAGATCTACCTTTGTCCTCAGTGGTTGTATTTCAGCTTCCCCTTTTGCTGGCACCTAAGTAGAATATTCAACAGTTAACTGTGCATAGAAGGATCTCCTTTCCCTACGACTATTCACACTGACAGTGTACTCTTTTCCACCATATTTCTTGGAGTAAATGACATCAAATTTTGTCATCCTGTCTATCGTTTTATTTTAGCTCAACTGAAAAATATCTTATGAATCCTCATAAACTGTAGTCTGAATAGTGTATACAACATAGATGTGTGGATCAGAGCACACTCTGAATTCCTTCCATTTCTTTCCTTTTATGATTGGCCAATAAATAAGACCTTTAGTGTCACTTATTTGAAATGCAAAGTACAGCAAATAAGAAGTATTCTCCTCATTGCCTTTTTACATAAATAGTGAGTGGAAGATGTCACAGTGATGGAGACAAGCTGATGTCACAGGAAAAGCACATTCTCACGGACCTAAGTAGGTGTGTGGCTTTCTATTCAAACTTTGGAGAAACAATACTGATGGTACAGTGGTACAGGATTGCAGGTTACAATTGGATAATGCCCGTATGGAAAACTGAGGACCCACAAATGCCATTTTAATGGTGTAAATTGATAATCGTGAGATTCCCTGTTTTAGGGAGGCACATTTATGATCAGCATCTGCCTTTTTGCTCCCATCCCGGCAAGCTGGAGAACAATAATTCATGGTAGAAATTAAGAAGTCTTTAACTTTGTACCTCCAGCGAAGTAGCAGCAGAGAGAGAAAAGAGCACACTTTTTCTCCGAGCCCTCGGCCGGATAGTTCCCCAGGCGGGATGGAGCCTGCGGTGCCTCCCCGCTGGCAGGGCTGAAGGGGTGTGGGAGAGCCACGGATGTGGAAGCAGCAGCGGCAGCAGCAGCGGCAGGATGTCCCGCCGTGGCAGCGGGCGCTGCCGCCCAGCAGATGCCCTCGGGAAGCCACCCAGGCTCGGTGCCCTGTGCCGCAGAGCCGGCTGGCCCCGCTGGCATCCCGCAGCCGCCCAGCCGGGAAGCGCCGCCTGCCCAGCCCCGCAACCGCAGCTCCCCGGGCCGCCTCCGCACCCACCCCCGCCCCAGCAGGGAATCAAGCCATTGGAGAAGGAAGGGCAGGGCAGAGCCAGGCCAGTCCTGGTCTCTGCGAGCAGGAAGGTGTGGGGCAGTAGGGAGCTGGCGGTGAGCGTGCGGGGAGCGGGAGCAGGTAGGGGACGGAGATGTCACCACTGCGGCAGGGCCGGGAATGGACCAAGGGGCCGCAGGGACGGGGCGGGACGGGACGGGACGGTGCCGGCGCTTCTTCTAAGCCTCTCCTATCCCGTCCCAAGCACGGTACAGGGAGTGCTGCTGCCGAATGCAGGATGAAAACCAAGGCTCAGAACTGCCAGGCCAGGCTGTTCCCTGCAGCACGTCACTGGCTGGCAAATGGAAATACGTGCTGTGATTTCGGTCGGACGGCACTGGGAAATACCCATGTTGCGGGAATGTTCCGATTGCCTGCCTTCCAAAACAGGTCACGACGTTTCCCGCGAAGGAGGTCACCTTCCTTCCTAAGCTTGCTATCACACCAGTGTGTTCAGTACTTTTTTGTTCACCTTGCATCACCTGGCTGTGAAAACAAAGAGCTCTACAGCTACTGTCGCAACATACCTGCCTAAAATGTATGTTACTTAGCCTTTTTAAAAACGGAGATGGAAGCTGAGGAATCCGGGATGAAACAGGTCTGCAGAATCTAGAGGATGTCATTTGCTTTAATCCTACTAGTAAAGGCAGCTTTCAAAAAACAAATCTTTAATAATGTATTTTGTACCCACACAGAAGAACACTGCGAAAGAACTTGCTGTATGAAGATCAACCTCTTTTTTACAATCCAGATCTCAGTGTTGCAACGTATTGTGTTTCTGGGTTTACACAACAGAAGAGTGGTGCTTTTACCTGAAAAATCATGTGCAACTTCAGATGCATCCAGAAATTACTACAGTACCTGAAATTTTTAATCTTTTTACTCATCGAGAACATCTTCTCTATATTTCCTCCATGCAAAAAATGTTTTGCTGGTGAAATAGTACTTATTACTGGCTCTGCAAATGGGATCGGAAGGCAGGTTGCCTTAAAACTGGCGCCTTTGGGAGTAACTCTGGTACTTTGGGACATCGATGATGAGGGCAACAAAGAAACAAGCAGATTAGCCCACGAGAAGGGAGCCAGCTGCGTGTTTGTGTACCATTGTGACTGCAGCAATAGGGAGGAGGTCTATGAACAGGCAGAGAAGGTAAGATCTGACTTCTTGCTTCTTTTTAATAGAATATCCGATTGAATTTATTGGTTTTTAGAAATCTGACTATTCCCTAGAGGGAAGTTATCACATAGGGCAATGCCTATCTCTTTTTGACAGGTAGTTTCCAGATGGAAATTAAACGCTGGTTGCTAAAAAGGAACTGGGTTTAGTCAGTTTAGTTGAGATTTATCCATTTCCAGTCTTCAGTGTGAAATGATATTGTTTAGATTAAGAGTACAGTAAAAGGTGTGGCAGAAATTATCTCCGTATATCAGCTTATCTAGGCTTTAAAATTTCGTTAAGATTTCAATAAATAATTAGAAAATAAATACATCAATATGTATTGTAACAGGAAGGTTCTTCCCTTTGCCTATTTGTTTAGAAGACTGTAGTCCTTTCAGGTTGATGTGGGATGTAATGATTTCAGAAATGTCATTAGGATGTGGCTGGTCTCCAGTCAAAATGATGATTCAGTTTCAGTTCATTTTCTGATCAATAGCACTGGAAAATAAGATAGAGAAGAGATCTATTTTCAATGAAACTCTTCTGCTGTTCTGACATATGCTTTGTGAATTACTACTTTATTATTTTTTTTTTTAGTAATTATTGTCAGAGTTCAGAAGTTGGACATTGAATTAATATTATTAATTTTTACTTTTCCTTAAACTGCTTGAGAATACTTCCCACTATAACTGCACTTATAATCCAGTTAGCCACTCTGCTACTTTATCCAAGTGAAAACTTCTGCTAAATTCTCAATGTATGCGCTTATATATACATGCCTATCAAGTCACATCTTTGGCATTTTGTGTCTGAAGGCAAACATCAGAGGAAATAGCTAAAATATTTTATGATGTGAATGTTGATAGGTTGTTTCAGAATATCCTTGAAATGTAACAATGATTTTCTATGCATTGTGGGTGGAAAAGTGTGGACATGGCAGGGCTCGGCTCTTCATTTTGTGGTTGTTGCTTTTAATTTTAATCAAATCAGATTAAGTCTTTATGAGCAAGGTTATGAAAGTTTGAAACAATTTTTTTGCTCAAGAAATGTTCTTGAGGAAAAGTGCCTCTAACCATTAAGTTTAATTCAGCATCTGTACATATTTGGAACTGCAGTTCTCACACTTGTAGTCAGCAAGGGATTATTTTGTCCATTCTCCTAATTAGCATGTGGGGCACAGGTCACTAACACTGCACAGAAAAATATTCCACTTGGGGCCATTGGTGCTAGGTGTTGAGCACCACAGGTGGTATCCTGGAATTACCTGGGCAGTAGTAATGAGGATATATTTATTGTACCATAATAGTATGTCTGCAGAGATGAGCAAGATGCTGAGTGTTCAGTCCTGTGCTGACGCAATGTGCAGTGCTCAAGGATGAGGATCTTTGCCAGGGGCTTAGTCAGTGCATGTGATGTGATCCTCTCACCTGGGTGAGACATTGATAATGACTGTGAAAAATTTGGAAGCAGCAATTTCCGCAATCTTAATATCTATTATCACTTTACAGTGAGATGAAATGTCTGTCTGAGCAACTTGTGGGCAGTACTTCAAATGCAACATTTGGTCTTTACTGGGTTAAACAAACAGCATTTCTTCTTGAAATTTCTTTTTGCAAGTGCAAAAAACACCACTTACATTAGAATGTACCAAAATCAAATGTCTTTAAAAAAAAAAAAATTTAAATTGCCATTAAATCCCTATTCCCATAAATACTATCTCCTTCTTGCAAAAACATGCACCAAAATGAGTAATTTAAGCTTATGTAGTTAATTTCTCTGTTGGACTTCATTATCTATACTGAACATTTTGAAATATTTTGTTCTCTCTTATTTTAGCACAGACTCAAAAAGTTTGTCTTGTAATTTTTGTCTCCAAACATATTAACCAAATCAGCCACAGGACTCCAGCCTTCAGAATTTGCTCTGCCCACATCAACAAACACTATTCTGAAGTGCATGGACTGACCTGAAACAGAAACTGAAAGAGCAGTTTAAAATTTAAAAATTGATGTTAATGAATCAAATTATTGTCCACAACACCAACATATTCATAGATATTTGCATGTATTGATCAGTCATGGTGGAGACAGACATTTTCTTAGATCAAGAGTTTTTGTATTATGGGCCTGCTCTACTCTTGCAAATACCTGCAAAATTTTGATTGGCAATATGAAATGCCTTGAGCTTGGATACAGAAGAGAAAGCAATAGCAAGAAAGTTCAATTGATTGTTTTTATGTGGTATACTCACTGCAGAAAAACCTAGGTATTTTCCCACAATGTAAGTTTTCTTTCTAGGAAACAAAAAAAGACTACTGAGGTCCCTAAAGAAGAGGTTTTAGAATAAACTGGTCAAGTGAACAGCAACTGATTTTCAGGAACAGGCAGTGTCAGTTTAGGAATTCCGAAGGAAATCAGACATGCATCTGATGGGCTAGAAATGCGGGATATATGTTTTACTATAATAGATAATCAGAGAAAAAAGCACAGTAAATATGGCAGTCTTAAAGGGCATTTGAGAGAACACAAACCAGCTACAAACCTATCTTACAGACACTGGTAGAAATTACATACGGAGAAGAATTAATGAATACCCAAATAAATACATAATGTAGAATAATCAGTTTGACTTTTTCTAAATGGAAGTCAATCTTTACGCATATTTTGTAGTAGTGAGTAAACAGGACAAATGATGCCATGTTTAATAAAATGTTGCCATTGGTGAAGATATGTTGTTATGTGAAGGAAGAGAGGATCATCACATGGATTGACATAGCAGTTAAAACAGTGGAAAGTACAGATGTATTCCACAAAGGAAGAATTGAGTATTCCAGCCATACCCAGCAGTGTTTAGATTTGCATTTGTCTGTGCAGGTGGAAAGGTGCAAGTATCTGAGTCCTACTTGTCTATGACAGTAAAATACCAAACAAGTCTTCGCTGAACGCTAAGGTTCTCTGAGAGAGCCCAGGAAGGTCAAATGTTGAGGCATCAGATCCAAGCACCTGTTTCCAAATTGCCAGACAGCAGCACATGTGCAATTTTTATGTGTTGGTGATCATACTATAATTTTTGAGACCGCAGATAACCATCCACCTTTAGCAAAGAACTCTCTGCAGTGAGACTGATTCTTCATAATATAGTACAACTTGGCCTTCCGCTTTGATTGAAGACCAAATCATGGGACAAAATCTTTTGAAAAACACCCAAATGGAGCTAATGGTGACTTTAGCTCTCCATTTCATGGTAGATGCTTTTGTACTAAAAGGATTGATATCCCCCAGTTATCCATGCTGAATTCTTTCCAGTTCAGTAAAAATTACAGGGAAAAGAAGTTGAACAGCCTGGGCAGAGGAATTCAGGTTCTCACAATACCAAAATAGGAACTGGAAATATTCAGATTGCATTTAGAGCTTGCTAATTGTGCACACTAAAACAGCGTAATTTATTACCTCAGGATTTTGTGGAAGCCAAAAGGATTCTGGAGTTCAGAGAGCAGTTATACAAATTCAGGGAGGGAGCAGGGTGGAGAATCGACGGGCTGTATTAAATATAATTATGTGGATACCTTATAGCTCTCTAAAGATCCCAAGTTGCAGAACGTGAGAAGTTAAGTACACCAGAGACCTTAGAGCCTGGGTCCCTTTTTCATTGCTTTCCACCATGAGACAGGGGCTAGAAGGCTTAGATGGACCTTTGATCTGATGCAATAGCAAAGTTCTTACCTACTTATGTTTACAGAAGAGATATCAATTATTGTAAATATTACCAAACATTTTCATAAATGAAGCACAAGAGGCAAGTCTACCTTCTAAAGCTTTCTGTTTATACTTTTAATTATTCAGGTTAGAAAAGAAGTTGGGGATGTTACTATTCTAATCAATAATGCTGGCATACTGACTGGGAAAAAGTTCTGTGATCTTACAGATGAAGATTTTGAAAAGACCTTCAGAACCAACTTCTTCTCACAAGTCTGGGTAAAGTTTTTTCTGATTTTTTCACTACTGAGTAACCAAAAGGTACAGACATGTATTTTGGTGTGAAAATCACCTTGGTTGCATCTACCTTAAAAACTCAACTTGGAATAGGGATATGAAGGACCTCAGTTGGGGGAATATATGTTTTCATAATTATCCTGTAATTGGAGACACAGCACACTGACAATCTCTCCAGGATGTCTCAGTAAGGTTAGCACAAACCTGCGCAGGCACTCTGGTAAATCAAAGTTTGTGCAACTCTATTGTGAAATATACTCTACCTGTAGCAGCTGTGATTGAAGGTAGTGCTGATATGATGGCACATGACTTCCCTGCTCCTGATGTTTGCTGGCATCAGAAGGCTTTGCTTAACAGACTTGCAGCGTTCAATGAGACACAGCCATGGTTTACTGGCAGATTTGGCAGTGTTACATTTAGAGGTGGACTCAATGATCTCTAAGGTCTTTTCCAGCCTAGATGATTCCATGCGTTTTATGCTGCACATGTTGGTGTCAGTCTTCAGGCTGTGCTTTCATTCCTAGTCACCATCTGATTAAATGAAATGACATTGAAAACTAATCTGGCTAGTAAGAATTTGTTTTGTTTTCTTACCTCTGAAAGAATTCGCAGTTACTTAATATCTCAGTGGAATTTAGGAGGTTTTTTTATGTGAAAGAGTATTACTATTACCCCCTCTTGCACTTTTTGGTTATATGCCTGAGTGAACAGCTTGCATCAGGGAATAATATGGGATTACAAGTCCTTTGTTAAAAGGCAGTTCTCAGCGGAAAATCATTGCTGAAGAAGTCCTCTGAGCCTTCCCCAGCCACACTGCATCATTCTTGCAAAATCTTGAGGAAAACAGACTAGGAGAGGTGTTCCCCTTTACAGGTCTGAAGATACATAGGGCAGGAGGACAGTGAGGTGCTAGGCGCTCACATCTGGAGCTGAACAACATTTCTCAGCTATTGAAAAGAAATTACTACTCTTGTCTCTTTTCCTTATCTTCCTCTTCATAAAACACCAGCATTCTTCCCAGCTAGTATCATCCACAGTGGTGTTCTGGAGGGCTGGAATTGTCAGTTCAGTTTGTAATAAAAAAGGCTCACAAACAGCTGAACACCCCTCGAGATGTGTTGACTTCTGGCTCCCTCTTGTGTATCAAACATTTGGCAACAATCTCAAATAGACAAACCGTGAGGAACCAGGGAGCAGAGAAAATACAAATTTTGCTGCTTTGAATAGATTGTTTTAATGCTGTTGGATCTTGATATAGAGGACAGTCATTCATGGGAATGTTGCCTCTCATATAAAAACTGTTAAAGAGATAAAAGGTCAGTTGGTCTTCTTGTATATTGAAGGCTAAGAAAGCAAATCAGTTTGTGTAGCCTAATCCTGTAATGCAATATTTTTGTGCTGTCTATTTATAAAAGGGATTTTTAAATAAATATATTTCTATTCCTTTAGACTTGTAAGGCCTTTCTTCCAGCCATGGTGGCCTGCAACCATGGGCATCTGGTTAGCACAGCCAGTGGAGCTGGATTAATTGGACTCTACAGGTCATCAGGTCAGTATTGTTAACTGCCATTACAAATTAGATCTACATAAATAATCACTTTTCTCAGAGACCACATAAATGCTTGGCTTAAGCAGCCTGAACTGACAAGACCCTGTGCATGCCAAAGGTGATGGTGTACTGAAGTGTGATGGTGTCACATTGTCTGAGTGACACAGGGAGCTCTCTGCAGATTTTACAGTCTGATTACAGACTGTCTTTTCTTCACATGAGAAGGACAACACAGCTCATACATGTGCATGGGGAGGGAGCCCTGCATACAGATTGTCTAACTCTTTCCCATGACAGGTTTTCTGCAGGTGAATCTTCAGGGACCTGAGACCCACACACGGGTTATAACTGGAACAATACATTTAGTTGGAAAATGGTTTTCAAATGCAGAAAGCATTTTGGCAGAATTTTCAATAAAATTAATTTGAATGAAGGTTGCTCTAAGCTATTTCACAGCTCAGTAATCTCAGGTTTTTCTCTCAGGAGAGCAGTCTGCTACAGTCCTGCCTATTTTATCAGTCTGGTTCTGCTGCCCAGTCTCTCCTCAAGCCCCTCTTACATGCTGATTGTATCTCTGAGGTCACTCTATGGGAATTCAAACCTGAGTGTAATAAGTGTCTCTTCCTTCTTCTGCTGATTGGTGGCATTACTGTAGTGTTTATTTGCCACCTCTTATTGAGGGTTTGCATTTGGTACTGATAATATGGGTCACGTTCAGCTGTCATCATGTAACTGTAAGGCTTATGGGAGAGGACCTGCCCATGCATGCATTATAACCTTTTACACCTTAGATATGTATTTTTAGGCTGTGTGATTCCATCATTCACTGGGGATGAACTCCTGAAGAATAGCAAAATAGTCTTTTTGCAAAATTGGATTTCATTGCATCTAACAACTATTTTCATACAGGTTTGAGAAAACCTGGGAAACCACACATAAAACACTATAATGAAATTGTTTCTTACAATTGGAGAATTGTAGAATAATTTGTGTTGGAAGCAATCTCTGAAGGTCACTTGCTCCATATCCCCAAATAAAACAGGCCCAGCTTAGATCAGGTTGCACAGGGCTGTGTGAGGGCAAGTTTGGATTGTCTTCAAAGATGGACTTCCATATATTCATCAAACAAGAAAAATCAGACAAGATTCAGTCTTCCTGGGCAAACAAAATGGTATTGTATAAACAAAATGCTATTGTACAAAATAGTATTTGCAGTGCAAATCAGAAATAATAGGCGGAAGCAGCATTTATAAGAAGGGTATTTCCATTTTACCACTAGAAGTAGCTCTTTCTGAAATGAAACCTGTAATATTAGAAGTTGAAGACATTCTGCACTGAAAGAATGCCTGGTTTGTATATGAGTATCTGGAAATGCACAAAAGATGCTGAATAAGCTCATCATCCTGTATATCCTAATGGTCCACTGAAAAAAAACCTTCCCTGTAAAGGATTAATTTTATCCTTAAGCTATTGTTCATCATGCATCAGAAGACCCAAGAATCTCCAGTTAGCATCACTAATATGCTTTAAATACTAATTACAAGATGGTTATAGATAGAACTAAAAAATATCGTGGCTTATATAGTATAACAAAGAATTCAATTCTGTATATAGCTTTTACTGTGGTGCTTTTGACATTTTGCATTTTTCTTCTTTCTTCACTTTTCAGATTATTCTGCAAGTAAGAGTGCAATCATTGGAATGATGGAAGCCATAAATTCAGAACTCTACCACGGAGGAAAATGTGGCATTAAAACCACAATCATTTGCCCTTATTTTATTAGTACTCGGTTAGCTAAAGGCTTCAAAAGCGCGTAAGTAAAGCTTAGATTTGTTCTATTTCATATGTCAAAAATAATCAACACTCACCAGGTATATCCTATTTGGCTTCTGGCTGGTTGGTTTGATTTTCAGTTCAGTATTTTTTCCCTGTTGGCACAAACAACTATGTCTTTGACAAAAAGAAATGCAAGTCTTGCATACAGTTAATAACAGAGAATGTGTAATAACCTCCCAGCCAAGGAACAGTTAGGGATTCACAGCACTATTTAAGGGCTAAGGGAATCTTATTTGTCAGAGGAGTGGCCACTGCTGATGTTCTCTGCCCCAAGGGATTTTGGCAGTGTAATTACAGTTAGGGCTGTCAGGGTAGCCATGACCTGTCCTTATTAACTGTGCCCCACTGCCTGAACTAGCACATACTGTGCTTGGGAGTGAGAATGGCTGTGGTGATGCTATCTGCTGGCTGCTCTGTGGCTGCAGTGATGGCAGAGGCTGCAAGCACTCAATGAGCCATTGCAAGAGTGCAGTACCTGTGATCTTGGCTTTTCAGTGCCCTGCTCCTGCTTCCACCATCCCTCATTGTGCAGCAGCAGATGTATGCAGAGCAGAGCCCTTCTCCTGCCTGCTGACAAGCCTGGTGCTCCTGTGTATTTAGCTGTCACCTCAGCATTTACTGTAGAAAAGAATTGCTGGAGCAACGATGCCTAGAACAGCACAAAATATGGCTGAGCTCGAAGTTTCCAAAGCTGCAATCACAGTCAGTTTACCAAAAAGTCATTAAAACATAATATAATCAATGTGTTTTCAATTGATTTTGATGATGGCATGAACAAAAAGATTTGGAGATTCCTTATCAAGATTACTTGAGGGGACGAGGGGAAATGCATCAATCATTTAATTATGTATGTGTGCATATTTATCTCAAAAGTGAAGTTGTATAATTTCATAACCCTTTTTTCTAATTTTACAGAAAACCCTGGTTGTTTCCTGTTTATGATCCAGAGTATGCAGCCTGCAGGATTGTGGATGCAATTAAAATGAAAAAATTTTATCTAATCATGCCTCCAGCTGTATATTTACTTGGTCTGAAAATGTAAGTATGTGACTTTTTTTCTAGCATTACCTTCTTTCCTTTGCCATATACCTCTAAAATCAGCAGGAGCATTTAGTCAAACTAGTTAGTTTTGACTAACTAGTCAAAATTAGTCCTTTAGTTAACATTCCTTCAGTATATCCAGTTCTATGTACCCAATTTCAAAGAAACAGTTGGTTTGACTTTTTAATAATCTAGGTGAATAACATTCCCCTGGACCCTTCTGTTTCTAAGCAATGTCTTAAGCTGCAGTTGGGTATAGAAACTTCAAAAATTTTCCTGAGACAGTGAATTGGGTGCAGTGCCTGGTCTAGCACTTTCTGCTTCCAGTTACTTCCTCCACTGCAGGCTGGGATTTCACAAAATGTCTTGGTCTGTCACTTGTTTCCCACATTTTTAATATTGAAGAATTAAATGTGTTACTGCCAGACACTAGAAGTATTGATCACATATAATGTATTTGCCATTTCTTTATTTATTTGGTATTCTTTCTTAAAAAATTAAAATTAGGCTGTGTTTCTGTCATCAGTTTCCTTCCTAGGAAAGTGGCACTATTACTCGAGTCTTATGTTAAGTTCCCTGAGAGCATGGAAGAAGCCTTCGGTCGGAAGAAAAAGGATTGAAACCAAAAGTATTCTGAAGATCTCAACTGCCATCTAAGGGAACATTTTGAGTAAAAACTCATTTAAAATCAGATTTATTCTTTGACAGAATTTTTACTTCTTGTATGATATTTACATTAGTCAGCATGCCTTTTAATTCTTCAGAATTGTCTTCTATGACTTCGTGTTTGGCCATTTTATGAGTAACTTTTGAAAGTCACTAAAATTTAAAGTTATAAAGGTATTTTTTAAGTGACCAAGCAACAACTTTGCATGGACTGTACTGTTTTCAGACTGAAACTTCAAAGAGGTATCCTGTTTTTTAGTGTAGGACACAATTGTGTTGCAAATCATTGGGAAAGGAAGAAAGGAGAAATACCTCCAGTATTCTTGGAAAATTATGAACAAAATCACTTCTTATATTTGGAGAGAAGTCACACCCATGATCTGCAACTGTCTTTAAATAAAATTACAACCTAAAGGTCCTAAAGAACAGAAAACCTCCACCACAGCAGAAGTTCAGGGATTAGTTACAAAAATATGTGCTGATACTTAATTGATAAAAAGCGGTTCTTATGTAAATGTTCAGAAAATATTAACATAAAATGTTCATAATTGGCATCATTTTAAAATAAATAAATAAATTTTAAAATAAATTAAGAAATAAATTCTTCATAGCTGAATAGAGAATCTACAAAGCCTACCTTATAAAACTCTAAGGAATTACAGAGAAGATTTAACAGCTATCTACTGCCCACATTTGCAATCATATTTCAATTGTACTTAACTAAACCCATATTTACAAGCTCCCAGCAACAAACACTTATAAGAGTGCACACTGTTGAAATACCAGTGTTTCCAAAGTATGCATGCATTCAATAAATTCTTTCATGTACCTGTAGATATTACAGGGAAAATTTTAGCTGAATTTTATGGGGAAAATTTTAGCAGAAGGAGAACTCTAGCTGAAGTTTGGCTCTTCGAAAAGCAAGGCTTTATTGATTTATATTTTTTAAAACTCTCTAGGAGACGACTAATTGAAAAATTATTTTCTTCATATTGAGACAGTAGAAAAGTCTAAATTGGCCCTTGCCAATAAAAGTCATTTTCTCAATTGCAGGCAAATATGTTGAGTATTGGGATTTCCTTATTCTGCATGAATGTTACAGTTTGGTTACAGATCTATGATGGTTTTTAAATATGATTCCAGGAGTCAATGCAAATTGACATGACACTGTACTTGTGAATGTACTGTGGGCCTGAATATCTTAATCCATAATTTCATTGCTGGTGCTGCAGAATTTAACAACAGGGCTCATGAGGTGAGAGAAATACATTTTAAAATTATTTGTGAAATGAGACTCCCACTTGAAGTCATGTCACCTGCTAGTGACATTAATACATTGCTCAACTACCCATCATTTAAAATCTGAGGTTTCAGGATGAAATATTTGCAGCCAAGGAGCTCATTGTGAGGGCTCACTTTCCAGGATCCTTTTCTTATTTTCACCTTCTTTAAGTAGAGCATATCAACCTTACCACCTACATCTGCAGTTGTAAGTTCACCAACTGTATAGACAGGACATGAGTAGATTAAGAAAAATGTAAAGGAAATAATAGTCTTACTTTCTAAACTACAGTTCACACCTCTTCTGCACAACCACCCTGCAAAACCTTATTCTGCATTGCTGCAACCTCAGCCAAGGGTATTCTTGCCTCTATCTTCTTGTCAGGCTAATCTGCTTGTCTCAAGAAGGAATTTGTAAAGCTTATACTTTCTAAGTCTCACACTGATCTGTTAGATCTTCTTATCAATCCTAGAAATCAATAATTCATTCTTTTCCATGAAAACAGCAGGAAAATAATTTTGAGTTTGGGGTTTGTTTATGGTGCTGGTGTTATTTGGGGGGAGTAGTTTCTCTTTTTTGTACAGAACAGAAGTGTGATAGATCCAGTAATACAATTCTAAATTGTAAGTCAAAAGCCTTCCTGTTAAAGCTCAGAAGACGCATTTGGATGATGTTCCTGTTTTTTAATAGGAAATTATCTTCATATTTTGAAAGATAGTGTGTCAAGGACTATCTCAGTTATCAACGACTACTGGGAAATGTGTCCTTTCTTTCTTCAAGGCTTTCATCTTATTTGTATTTCCTCCATGACACAAACATTTTTCACAGGACAAATTCTGTTACTACAGAAGCTGCAAATCAGACTGGAATACAGTTTATCTTCATTTTTTCTCATTTGGCAGCACTCCTTGTTCTCTGCAAAACTGATGGAGAGGAGACCTGTGTTGTTGCACCAATAGTGAGATAATCTGTGATGTCACATAAAATATGATTTCTTGCTCTTGTTTTATGCCCATTGGTACAACATTCCTCTTCAGAGCACATTTTTCTTATAAATGAAATTGTAGTATTGAGCATTTGATGAAAAACATTAATAATATTCAAATTATAACCACTTTGATAAAGAAACATTTGAATGATGCTGGATCACTTTGTAATGTAACAAGTGTCTTTCAATAAACCTTAGAAGCAACCATATGAAACTTTGATTTCTCATCAATTTCATTCTCCTACATTTCTTAACTCCTCTTTTACTTCAGATATCAGTGTTTCCACCCAAATTCATAATGTGTTCCCTAGAAGTCATTATTACAGTTTCTCATATATGCTTAAATTCTTCATTTATATACTTAAGCACATAACAAAAGCTTGGAGACACTGCGATGCAATAACAGCAAGTCATAGAAATAACTGGTCTTTCCCAGAAATTCTCATAGCCTGTTCTGCTTAATCACCTGAATTGGCATTACTGCATTACCTTTTAAAATATTCCCTGAAAAACCTCAGTCCTTCTAAAGGTCTGATCACCCTCTATTATTTTAGGAGAACATCTTATACAGAAGAGATTCTAAGAATACTCAAAGCTAGTTGAGGCTAGTTTTATATACTGAAATTGAAGAATGTATTTTTATATCCTGCAATGTTTGAAGTCTTTTTTATGAGTAATTTGTATTTTCTCAGCCTCTGTCTGGAGAGATTTTTAGTTCACAGTTCCCAAAGTTAATGGAGTCTGCCCTCCACAGACAATTGTGGAGGGATAGGTTTGGCACTGAAAGTCAGAAAATCCCCTGTTTCTCTGTCACTACCTTTGTGTTTCACCTTACTTGTACCCTGAGAAACACAAAAGTAGTGAGAGTTGCCTAAAGCATGTATAAATGCCCCTGTTTTTCATAATTACCACTTCTGGGAAAAGGAGGCTTCATGCTTATACAATTTTTCATGTTAATTAAACAAAGAATTTTCATCTCTTTATTTTTACACCGAGAGAAATGTTACGACTTTCTATATTGGCTGATGATTTTCAATATTTCATATAATTTCGTGAGGAAGAAAGGCCTGAGTCAATCCAAACAGCCCAGTTATTAACAGATCAAAATTCTACATTGATTACTCTTATGGATTTTTCTAGTTTCTTTCTGCAGTCAATACCAAGCCTCTGTTCTATACTTCAGATTCTTCAGGATGCTACAGACTTCTAACAAGGAATGACTGTTTAATTTAAAAAATAATTAATCCAGCTCTAATTGCCTTCTATCATTGCAGAGAACTGTTTCTGAAGCCAAATAAATTATCAGGTGGTCTCCTACTTCATTAACTAATCTCAGCTGGCAGCACTGCCTGAGGCAGCAGTGATTTAAAGAGTCATGAGGAATTGCTCAATGCTTTCATAATCTCCACACTTCCCAGGTGTTCATTGATCAAATGCATTGTGTTGGTAGAAGGGGCATTCTAGCAGTTGCTCTCTTGCTTCCTCCATTGCTTCTTTCTCAGAAATGTCATTAAGAAATGACACCTTAATAGTTCCAGTATGCATTTTGAGTGCATTTACACACCTACAGAGACGGTCTTTTCTGCAATAGAGTGGGTTGAGTAGAGCTGGCTCAAGAGTCCATCCATTCTAATAGCAGCCTGTCTGCCTGGGATGATATGATAGGAGGTAACAGGAGATAAGGAATTAGATACTCCTACAGAAAAGGAAAAGCCAGAGAGTGTGATAGCCCTGAAAAGATCTTTGAAAGCTACTTAGAGTCTGACAGCCAATAAATTAGAAGTAGGAAATCAGGCTAGACCTGATGTCTACTTTGTTATCTAAAGTCCTTCATTATCTATAGCTTATATTTCCTTGGAAGCCAAAGGAATAGTAGTGCCTTGACTGCTAAACTGGCAAATCTGAGAGTCCCCACATAAATTAAGAGAAGACACATGATTCTAACCATGCCTTCAAAAGCAGGAGATGAGAAACCTCACTGTGGGACCATGCAAGAATGAAAATTAGAAGGAAATTATTCCTCTTCAATATTCAAGCCATGTTACAGAGGACTCTGCTTGCCTTACATGCATCTGTTTACTACCTGGTAAACTGGTGGTGTTTATTTCATATGCGTAGTTTTTAATATATAATTTCATGGCAGTTGATTTCCTGTTTTGCAAAGATTTTACAATGACATTCTAATCAATTATTTCCTTCCATTTACATTTTTTACAATCTTCTGTCCAAAGAAGGAACATATTTCTAGTAAGAAGTCAGAAAGTCAGAAGCCACTGCAGTAACTAAAGTAAGAATCAGAAAAATGAATACCACTTCTTTTACATAAGGAACGAGTTTATTGTACGTCAGCAGAGGCAACAGAGAGAATTCCTACATAAGGAGCAACCCCCACAATTTGAGAATCATTGTACACATCTCACAATGGAAAACTTAAATTACTTCAACCACACATAATGGCAACTGATGCATTCTTGGGATAAGTTCTCTCATGTGCTTTATAAATGAAAGGTGTGTTTCTGTCTTGGAGATGGCATCACATCTAGTGACATTAATGATAATTTTTTTTAGTGGCTTGTATTCCACCACATGCAAAATACCTTTAAAATAGCTCCTTCAATACTATTGCAACATAGATTAATTCAGATACTTCTTAACACAACATGATAAAATATCTAGAATGGAATTGTAGAAGGCTGCTATTAAGAAGAATTAGATAATATTATACATGCAGCACTATGTTGTTCTTCTACTATTAATAGGAAATGTCCTCTTTCTGGGGAAATATGAAAAAGAATCTTTTAACATTAGCTGGTACTGCATGCAAGAGAGAAGTTGTACATATTTAACTCTGTTTTAACTCATATTTAATAAGTGCATGAGCCTTCTTTATGTCCTAGTATTTTATGTTTCCAGCTTTTTTTTTCTGTCTGGTTTCTTTGTTTTCCTATTAGAAAATTAGCCTTAGTATTTTTCATGTGCAGCTTTAAAACTGTCTCAGAGACAGTGCAATCACTGGGAATCTTCTTTAAAGCTTTTGTATCATCCTTATTTCCCCAAAAAAAGTAAAATCAGAGCTTCAAATTGATTGAAAGGCACTTTGCCTTAAACTGAAACACAGCTGGAGCTACTCTAATGCAAGGTCACTCACAGAGAAAGAAAAAGAGGAACTTAGGTTACCCAGAGAAAATGTGTAAGGAATGCTTGCCTACCAACAGGGCTGCAGGACTAGGGAGGAAGGCCACAGAGGAAAGACAGGATTTCTCATTTATGTGTTGTTATTCCTTAGAAGAGTAAATCTTCCAAAATCATGTTCAGTAAATGGTGACATTTAGGAAAGAGGATTATGTAAACAGGTCTATGATCTTTTCCTAATTCAACAAGGAAGCTGTAAAAAACACTTAAACTGTATCTGTAACAATTAGCCTAACAGGCTATGGAACCTGCTTCACCTTAAGTTTCCCATAAAACATATTAGCTGCTTTGGTCAAAGAGCAGAATTAGCTGTAAAAAATTGAAGTTTTTCCCTTTATCTGGCTGAGACTCAGAGTTTCCAAAGGGTACCAAGAAAGAAAAAGGAGCAGGAAACTCACTTCTGTTTTTATCCTTTATGTTTAGCCAAATATGTATTGTATGAGCAGAAGAGCCTGGTATACTGTGGTTTCAGGGTGTGACCAAGAACCAGGACAGTGTTAGGTTCTCACAGACTGCCAGCCTTGCTGCTGCCTTTTGCTTGGGTGGCACAGCCAGGGTAAAGCTCTGCTTGTGGTGTTCAGCACAGCTACAGCACAAAGACCCAGCATGCTCCACCTTCACTTGGCTCTTCTGCTGCACTTCTCATCAGCTTTGCTGGCTGGCACCAAAACGTTGCTAAAATCTAACAACAGCCAAAAAATATTCCACTGATTGCAAAAATGAAAAAAAAAATCCACTTTCAAACTCTCATGGCTTCTAAATGATGCCCATTTACAAGAGACAAAGATTTCAAAGACTCTTTCTTATAAGGAATATTTGTCTCCAGTTATATTTATTTCAGCCTACTTTAGTCATAGTCAGAAAGAACTAACCTAAAACTTTGCCTAAAACTGTAAGTCACAACAAGAGCAATGAAAATCAACAAAATAAAAAGCTAAATGGAAAAATATTTTAGCACCTTTGCCAAATCAGTGTGCAAACTCTCACATATGGGAAAGCATTTTTATTTGCTTTCCTGAAATATGCTTTCAAGCAAAGGACAGAAAGGAATTATTGACATGAGTCACAATTTTGGTAGAAAGAGACAACGATTTGGGAGAAAGGGGATTTATCTTAAATAGGTGTTGGTAGAATAAATTACACCTGTGATACCAGCAGCCTCCTGCTTCTACATAAATGTGCAGGGAAAAACCCCAGAAGTTTACAGTCATTTCAAGAAACATATAGCAGAAGGATATTCGATAACACTGTTATCTCCAAAAAATGTAATGCTTGACAGAAATATTCTGTAAAACAATGGCTTTTTCACCAGTAATGCACATTTCCATATAAGCAACAAGTGCTCCTACAAGTCTGATAAATACCTGGCTTACTGCTAATCCACACTTTACTTTTCCCCTCCAGAAAAAAAAAAGATACAAGGAAAGAGTAGGTGACTCAGAAAATGTGTGTTCGAAGTTGGTTGCTACCATTCTTAGCACAAACAGGACAGGCTTGCTCTTGGAAGCAAGGACAATTCCTCTGAAAAATACTGCTTCACAATACTGAGAAAGGCAGCAAAGCTGTCTTCCCTGCCAGTAAAATTCTCTGACTGAACCAAAAGTGGGAAAAATACAGGGGCAGTTGGTCTTTTTTTTTTTTTAACCAATCATTAAGGAACAGATTAAATTAATAAATTCTAAATGTGTTTACAGCATTTTTCTAGATGTCCTATTTTTCCTCAAAAAAACCAACAATAAGCAATGCTAATTACATCAATTTTAATCTTTCCTAATTTCCACTTCTTGATAACATGATGTCGTTTGCTTTGCTTGCACATAAACATCTTCATTTCCATCACCAACTATCACGTAAGGGCTCTCCAGAGACTAAACAGCAGAGGGAATATTCCTGATGCTGCTCATTTAAATTCAAAGTATATTTCAAAGAATTGTTGCACACTTTAAACTGAAGATCAAACTGTGCAATGCTTGCTTATTTAAGCTAAAATGTATCTGGTCACCTGAATGATCCTGCAGAAGTAAATAAGGGATCCGTCTCATTTAATTTTAGTTATCTGGAGGTGAGGTGGCAACCCAAGCTACTAATTTCTTTGCTTGATTGGTTTCTGAAAGCAGCAATTTATTTCTACTAGTAGATGAGGACATTTGGTTGGATTTCCTATCCTGAGATGTCCATTTAATTGTTTAAAAATGGGATAAAGGAATTCCAGCCTATATTCTTAGCGATATCAGCTCAAATATTTGGACATTTAATATGCATCGCAAGACAGACAGGAAGGATATAGCTAATTTATATTCAAGTTCAATTATATTAAAAATAACATATACTATAACTATATATAATGCCAAAACATCAATGCTTTGATATATTGGATTATTCCCTCTTTCCTCACTTCATAGATTAGCAATTACTTATAACTAATAAATTTGTACTGATTGGGCAAGCTGGAAACAATAGATTCTGAGTTGAATTCAGCAGGCAATGAAACACCAGATGTATTCCCTATGACTATTGAAGTGCTTTAGGTAAAAGGCTTCTTCTGGTAAAATCTGCCTCACATCACTCATTCCCCACAGAGACTAATGTGGAGTGAAAAGTTTTTACACTTTCGAATATATTATCCTCAAAAATGCTACTGAGGTTAGGAATGAGTTGTTCCCATTTCTAGAGCAGCTTTGTGAATTGTTAATAGGATTGCTTCCCCTTTCTTATTCACAGCTTCAGAAAGGAAACCATGTCATGAAATGCACTGATAACGACATGAAGTTTGAGTTCAAATTATGATTTTTTTTTGTCTCTTTATTATAACACAAATTTCCAGGGTACCTTCTAAGATTTTATGTTAATTAGAAATGCTGGTTTTCGCTTCTGAGAACTGAGTTACTATATAACAGAAAATTAAGTCCCTTGTAAAGGTAAACAAGGGAGGCTTAAAAGGGAGAGACAACTAGGAAGAGTGAAGAGTTGATTTCCAGAGTGGAAGTGGGCTGTTCGAGAAACCCCAGAGAAACCTATGCTGCAGGCTGTGCTCATTTCATGCAGTTGTTGCTGATATAGAACACAGGATGAAGTAACACAACCATCTGATGATATTAAGGACAGTTCAGTCATTTATTTCATTCCCTTCTTCATTTGGTACCTTTGTGTCCCAGGCATCCCCAGTGCAGAGGTACTGGTTAGCCACCAGCTAAACTAAGGTGAACCTCAGTTTCATTTTTCCCCCGAATGGAAACAGATCGACATTTTTAAATTAGTTAATGGAAGGCATCACTCTCTGGGGATGGTGAAATTGCACTATGGTCAGAATATAGGAGAAAAAAAGAACTCAGTGACCCATTATAACTCTGAAAGATATGGGCAAGGGGGAAAGGTGTCACAGTCCCTGCAAGCCTGGCACTTAGACATAGACCTAACTCACTCAGCTTTACATACCAACAAGTGCATTAAACTTCAGAGCACAGCCTGGCACGATGGCATTGGCAGAAACTCCCATCTCACTCACATAGATTACTTTATGATTATGATTACTTTAAGATCATTGAGTCCAACTGTTAACCCAGCACTGCCAAGTCCACCGGTAAACCATATCCCCAAGTGCCACATCTACACCTCTTTTAAATGCCTCCAGGTAGATGGTGATTCCACCACTTCTCCGGGAAGCCTGATCCAATGCTTGACTACCCATTCGGTGCAGAATTTTTTTTCCTAATCTCCATCTAAACCTCCACTGGCACAATTTGTGTCCCTCTTCTAACTCCCTCTTGTCCCTGGTTTCTCTCCCATACAGTACAGCTGTCGTTGTATTTGCCTTCAGTTCACCAGCTGCTCCCGAAATTACGGGAGCAGGAAGGACCATAGACCTGCACGAACCTAAACCTGCCCTAAACCTGCTCTCTCCCCCGTGCCCAGCGGGGACGGGACACCGCAGAGAGAGCCGGCAGCGGCCCGCAGGCGGCACCGAGCACTGCGGGGCTCCCGGTACCCTCCGGCATCCCCTCTGCCCGCCTGCTGCCGGGGGCGACCGGCCCTGTGCGCCGCCGTGCCCGGGATGCCGCGCCAGCCCTCCCTGCCTTCAGCATCGCGGGGGCGCCTTGTGTTACCGACCTACCATTCGTGGTGTATTCTTGGCTATTTAATTCTGTTAAACTGACACCTTCCACACCAGGAACTTCACCTATCGATGAAACACCACATGAGCACTTCATTTTTTTAAATTCTTTCCCCCTAACATATAATTCTTAAAAAGCACCAACTATTTGCAAAGAAAAACCTTCGAGGCTCGCCGAACTATAAGTACACAGCCCTCGGCGGCAACGCTGATTCCCTGGAGGAAGCAAAGGGTTCATCCCGTGAGAGAGGAGGGCGGCATGCGGGACAAAGGCTGCGCTGCCGGGGACAGCCGCGCTCCCCGCCCCGATGGGAACCCGCCGGCCAGGGCGGAGCATCGCCAGCTCCGTCCTGCATCTCTAAGGAGCAATTCAGCAGCCTCTTCACTTGCTCCTCGAATCCTGCGGGCATAACTTGGAAGGCAGAGGGGTGCTTCTTAATTTTTTACCTTTTTCCAGTCGTTGGCGGTTTATATTTCCCGCTCGCACCGGGGCGTGTGTTTTTACGGCGAGAGGGTGAACCACTGGGGAAGACCGAGGGGTCAGTCCCTCTTGTCACTCCCTTCTTCTATCCCTGGCCTTCACAAGCCCCCAGAATGAGACGTTCGCCTTTCAGTGACGCAATAGAATTGTACATTATGAAAGAAATTTGAAGGAAACAGACACACATAACACTGTTTTAACACTGCAAGATCCTAAATCCAGCTGATCTTGCCTGACTGTACTGTGCCATATAAGCTTTGTGCACACAGGAGTGCCCTCTACTGAATAACAATATCTGTCTATTTAAAGCAATATCTTGCCACGAGCATTTCGAAGTTGAGAGAAGTTGCCATGGTTTTGAGCTACAATTTTTTTGCTTTTTCTTTATAAAATTGTTCTGTGTATGGGAAAATCCATGTACACCTTCTAAAATATCGTGGAGTTATTCATATGCCAGGGGCACTTCTTTATGGTTTTTGACAAGAGCATTTATAATACCCTAATAATTGAAAGCCTAGCAATTAGAAAAGACAGGGCACCAGAGTGAAATACGTGGAGCAGATTTCTGTGGAAGTCCAGTAAGCTATTTAAAAAGAGATGTGCAGAAGATTGCTGGATCCAAAAGACTAGACATGAGGCAGAGCCAAATATCGAAACCCCTGATAACATGAAATAACAGTAATGATGCTGCCCAATGTTTTTGAGAAAAGAGAAGGATGAGCACCGAAAAATGCCAAAGAGTTGGGGATGGAGAGCATAGCTCTCTGCACATTGTCTACTCTAATGGTAGTGAAGATACAGTTATGAGCCTGTACTAGAAATAGTATCCTCGAGGCCATGATAAAGAAACAAATAAATCACTGGTCTAATTTACAGTGAAAAGTCATGTATTTGCAGTTTACTGCAGGAGACAGTTGACATTTCAGTGAAGTTTTCCTTTGGCATTACATGACTGAGATGTCCTTAGTGGAGGTTTTGCACTTACTGTAAACATTTAGACATCCAGGATGAAGAGCAGTGTCAAAAATAGTGATGCTCCTGCGGTCCAGGTCTAGCACTCAGGAAGACTTTGTTTCTCCTTCTTGTGAAGCAGATGAAGCTCCCCGTGGAGAACAGGTACTCAGCAAATATCCTCAGAAACAAATGAAAAAGTTTGTTTCTGCAGACGAACAGTGTAAAAACTGTGTAAAACCCACAGGCTCTCTCACTTGCTAGCTCTACAAAGCTTGCATATCATGTGGATATGTTTCACTGGCACATCCAAACCAGAGTGAGCACACAGATAATCTGCAGCTCTCTGAGGAACAGATACCCACTGCATGGCTACACACACTTGTGATAAAATCTTTGTATGCTCCCTATTTGCTTCAGTTTTGAAAAATAAACACTTTCTTCCCATTAAATTTAGATTCAGTTTGAACACCCCATCAAATGGCACTGCAATTCTTTATGCTTTTACTTCCGTTTCCATTGGAAAGCACAAGTATTTCCCTGTATGTTATAGCTCCTGAAGTGTAACGTAGCACAAGAAAGAAAAAACTACTTTCCCAGGAATGCTGGCATTCTTTTTAGTTACCGAAGATGATATCCCAAGAAATGTTGATAAGATTTGTCCCAGTAGTACAGCTCATCAGCCATGAGCTTCAGCTTTTAACACACTGTATTTAATGAATTTGCTGAGAACTGTAACCAGAACTGCAGGCACATATTCCCCTTGCAGCCAGTGAAAAGACCAAAAAAAGGGGACTGAAGGCAGGTAAGTAGTGTGAAGTACCATTGAGATTTTGTGGCCTCTTTGTGCATGTGAGTGTGCGAGTTAGGTCTGCCTTCCCAGAACAGTGTCCATATCACTGCAGGAAACTGCAGTCACCTTCAGCTGGCCTGGATTAGGCATGCATTTACAGGCACAGAACCCTGAATATTTATACATAGCATGAGTTAGTAAACATTTGAACAAGTCAGTTACTGTGGGAAAAAGTACTATAAATTTCACCAGGCTCTGGAAGAAGTGTTATTTATTCATTGTTAAAATCTCACAATGTCTGCAGCTGTTCTTACAGATTTTATTGAGAGGTAACTCTGTGAGACTGGAGAATCGATACTGAAATAATTTGCTTTAAAATAAGGAAAGCTGAATGTGAAACTTTACACTTTTTTTAAATCCCTATTTCTTATTTTATCAGGTGCACATTTTCCTTTTCTACTTAAGACATAAAGTACATCGTCAGAAAGGTCAGGCTTGAAGTTCAAGTGGAAAAACTCAAGCACATTCTTACTTAAGCACTTAAGGACGTGTCTTTCCTCTTTATGGTCTCTTTCTTCCCTTTGCCAAATATCGATTAGCAAATACCCATTACTACAAACATGGTAAAACCGTGCAATAAAGCAGACTGTCAAGCTCATGGTCATTTTCAATCTGAGTCACAAAGAAAAAGTGTTTTCAAATTTTATGCTTTAGGTGGATTGGATTCCAATTGAGACACATGCTTTGGATATATTTTTCCAGTCCTATGCATGCGTATATTTAGTCCAAGAATTTCCATTAGTCTAAAGGAGAATGCTCTGGCAAAATGCCCTCTGTGGGAGGAATCAACAATTCCCAGTTTCTGAAAGCCTCTCTTACTGACTGTTCTCTCAACTACAGAGAGAGATTTAAGGGTCCTTTTTATCTGCAGCCTGAGAAGGTCATCCAGGTCATGAAGAACACTTTTGGAAATGTAAATGCAAGATGGTATTACAGTAATAGTTAAACAATGTGTTGCAATAACCATTTATAAACATAGATGTTGTGAATTTAATGGGGGGTAGGATGTAGATATAATGACGGGTTTTCAGAGATCATTAGTGGGAGGATAAATACAATATTTATAAATACATTTAATACAATAATTATAAATGCAATATCATTAGTGGGAGGAGCATACAATATTTTCAGGGCTAACTAGAAATTTCTTTGGTTTGGCACCTCCAAAACTGATGCTCATATTGTTCACTTACCTCACAATCTTTCACTGAGTGAAATTATTCAATTTATTGGAAGTTCACTTGATTAAAGAGAAATGATGATAGAAAATTACTCTGAAGATCTTAAATGCCAGCAATTTAGCAATTTCTATTATTGCATTTACCCTGTATTCTTGGCCATACGGATTCTTCTACTTTTGTTGCCTCTTGAGCAACTTTGCAAATATAAAATGAATTTTAAAAACCCAGAAACATAAAAAAATACTGTGGACTATGACTTAACCCAATTGATTTTGATTAGTTTAATGGGGATGAAAAAGACAAAGGTGACTTCACAGTTCCATGGGCTACCAGGAAGTCTGTATTTGTCACCTCACTTTTGCACTAAGGAAAACAGTAATTTTTATTTTGAATTACTTTGGGATTTTCAGCTGCCTAAATAACATCATTGTTCAGAAAAAGAAGGACTGAAACTAGACAGCTTTTAAACATTGCTACTAGTGCATAAAACTTCTTTAGTCAATTGAAGAATTAATTACTTACGTTTGATCTCTGTTTAGGTCATATTTTCTGTATGACAGTGAAGATATTTCAGGGTGTTATTCTTAATGTCTGCTTAAAAAAATGATGTTGTGAAAATTTCACTTTATTCTTTCACACATAGAGTTCTGCTCATTATTTTTTAAAAAGCAGATAACACATGGAGTTTCACAATATATCTAGCTGGACAATCGTATCTTTTTTATAAAATGGTAAAAGTAAATAAGTTCTTTTAATATATATTTACACATTTCATGTAAAACAGGAAAGGAAGTACTTTCACACAAGATTATTTTTCATTAATATCTGTTGTAAACTCTGTAAACTCTGCTTTATTTGTCAGTAAATAGTTGGGAATTTGCTGTTTGTAATTTCTAACCTTCTATTTGATGACATATGGGGCTGTGGAGGGTGTTGGATAACTACCTTCAAACAATAGGCCATGAAAATACTTGAGTACAAACAAGATTATAATTAAATGAGCAATTAAAAATGTCTTAAAAGGGATAAGCTATTATGGAGCAGGTCTAATTTGTTTCCTCTCTAGAAACTACTTTTCTCAATGGATATAAGTGTAAAACAAAATCTAAAAAAAAACCAAAACACATCCTCAAAAATAAACTATTGCCTTTCAGTTTCCTCGGTTTAGTGATACATTTTTATTTTGAAAGAGTATTCTAAAAATGTCTCCTTTTATTTAATTACTTGTAATTTCTTAAATTACAGTGTGATACAAACAAATCGCAAAAATAATTCCTTGCATTATGTCATTCAGCTGCAAATTCCATATCATTGTGTGCAGATATGTATGGGTTTATGCACGTGGTCAAGTAACACACACACTGAATTCACGTTTAAATAGAGAGAATGATAATTCCTGTCATAGAGTTTTCTAAAAGTTACTGAACACAATCCCAGTGCAAGGCACAGTTCACCCCAGAATAAAGAACCAGTGTCCCAGACAACTTCTCAAATATATTTGCAGTTTCTTGGTGTTTTCTTGATCTCTGAAAACTGTAGCAGTGGATGTCTGGAGAAAATGGTCCTTGTAAAAGCAAAATCTTGCCTCTGTGAAGGGCAGCAGTATCTGCCTTTTTCTAACTCACCTCTCTGCTTCTCAATCCCTAATTTAGTCCCACAGCTGAAGAGACTGGAAAGCCAAGATGGCATGCAAACACAGCGGATTGGGTCAGTGTGGGATAGTAGCTCCAGGCACATCAGGCAACTGCAGGCTTCATAATGAGACCTGCTGGGAAAGGACAAGAACATACAAAGTATAAAAAAGGCGCCAAGAAAGATTCAGTGGTGACTCTGGAATTTACAAGGAGTCTAAATGAAAGTAAACTTCAATTAACAGTGGCTAGACTTGATTTTTTTTTTTTAGAGAAAATGTGTCAGTTATAACTGGTGTTTGCATGGCACTGTATGCAATGGTCAAAATTATTATAACCTGTAAAAAAGGTGTCCCTGTAGAGAGATAAATTTCATATTTATTTATATATTATAGAAAATGAGACATGGAAATTAATTTACTGTCATGTCTTCCATGAAACTTTGACAGGAATCTCCTTCTCAGAGTTTCTAAGATGCTGGTTGTGGCTAGCACAGGTCTTTCCCATGAGAATTTTTCTTGTGTTTTATAAACAAAGATAAAGTTTGGATGTTATTAAAAAACCAGTGTCTCGAGATTTGGACAGTTCAGGCCTGGCCAATCAGGCCTAGGGGGAGGTTTCTGACTGACCAATCTGAGCGACCTCTGAAAAATCTATATAAGTTGGAATCAAACAATAAAAGCTCTCTTTTCTATGCCACGCTGAGAATCCGGGTCTTTTTCTCTGCTAGTGGCTCAACAGCGACAGCTGGTTCCACTGTAAGTATTTATTTTGAGTTCATATAACATTATTTGTCACTAAAATGTCTTACAATTAAAGCATTAAGTATTTTTAGATTTCTGCTGAATTCTCAAGAGGGAGAAGATGAAGGAAGATGAAATCTCATAGAGGCAGAACACAAATACATGGGCACTACCTTCATTTAGTATTGTTTCTCTATTAGTATTTGGTTTTGCACTTTCTTATCAGTATGATAATCACTTTTTTAGTTTGTATGTTTATGTGTTTGTTAGCTCTGCCTGAGAACTCTTGTCATGGATAAGCTGTAAGCTTAACGAAGAATTTGGCAGCTGGTAGAGGGAGTAAAAGCTTGAGTTCAAGGGGTTACGAGCTTGGGGCTGAGCACAGAGAACTCGGGGTGCTTTTGCAGGATCTGGGCCTAAATCATAAAAGCTTCAGCAAGAGAGAAATGCCAACTTTGCATGTCACATCCCATGACAGTGCTGCAAATCTTCAAGTAGCAGAACCAAAAGCATTTGAAGGCAAGGGTGTGTTTACTTCCTCAATGTCATTTACACATTGCCCAAAGAAGCAACTATCAAGGTGGCACCAAAAAAACCTGACAGCATGGGAACTAGGCTGTGAGCAACTTTCTGCTCAGTTTTGCAAGAGTTCTTTATACCTCACTAGCGTGGCACTGGAGAATCATTCCAAAATACATTAAGCTTCATTCCAAAATACATGACTTCCTGCTTGCTGCATGCTGTTTGTTCTCTCCTATTCTTCCCAAGGGAAGATGCTTGGGCAGTGAAGTCTTGTCTACTCGGTAGAGTTGGTTTGATTATAAACAATTATGTTGCCTCAATGCTTTTGCTAGAGGTCAAGTAAATGTGCCTTGAACTTTGAATGGAAAGTCAGGTTTGTGACCGTCCTTATATCCCAGGATATTCATTTCATTATCTCAGAGTGGTCTCCAAGAACATTCTGTCTCCTAGACAGACAACTTTTATGACAGCATTTACCCCTACTGAGGTGGAGATAGGGAGCAAATGGAATGGTCTGCATGGACAGATGAGTGCAGTTGTCAACACTAAGCTCTAGACACTTTTTGGCCATTGTGGAATACCCCACTGTGATGAGAAGAACCATCTTCTTGTGGGAAGAGATTGTAGACAGCTGAGGACAGGTCTGATGATACACTCAAAATAAACAGAATGGCTGAGGGCTTTTTATTGTAGGTGAATTGTTCTAAGTGCTGAAAGCCTGGTGACCAAACACATCAGACTCTTGTAGTCCAGCCAGGAAGCCAGCGAAGCATGAATAACTGAGTAACGTGTCATCGTCTGCCAGCATGGGATGGGGTCTTCTAGCCAATCAAAGCTTATAGAAAGCATTACTCATGGGTAATGCTATGTCCAAACTTAGCACAATCAAGGAATGCAAAAGGACTTCTAAATTATAGATTCAGCTGATCAATTACAGATGTTCAACGACTAACTCCAAAGTAGACTGCACTCTTCAGAACGGCTTTCCTCACATCATGATTCTTGCATGGGTTCAGTTTCACACAGATGTTTTTCATCCTTGGGCTAACTTTGTCCAAGTACAGAGCAGACAAGACAGAAACAGCAGCATGGCTGTATGGAATAAGCAACAGAGTAGTGTCTCATCTACCTTTTTCTAGTGACTTGAGTTTATGTCACCTGATGAGTTTCACTTCATGATAAAAAATACCCAAGAGACATCATTCTTGAACACCACATGTGACTAGCCGGACAGTACTCAGCAATTATTCATCAGTGCAAACCTGCAGAAAGGACTCAAAGCAACTTAATACATTCTCCAGCATCCTTCCCTTTCAGAGGAAACAGCTTCTTTTCATGGCTGACCGTCTCAAGTGCCATGGATATGCAAAGGATATGGATGGGTGTGAACATGCCAGCTCTCTCTAAGTAGTCCTTTCTGTTCATGTTAGTGGCATTTAGCCACTCAAGCTCAATGGTCCTGTAGGTCAGCATCCTGACCTGAGATCAAGCAACCTTATTTCTTCTGTAGAATAAGTACTTGCTCGTGGGAACTCACTGGGGGTTGAGATGTTGTCCACGCCTGAGCTCTGTAATGTCTGACATTTCATTTTCTTTAGTTAATTGATCATAATGAAGACTGAAGGTTTAGTATTTAAATCCAATGAGATTGTCAGTATTTTCTTTTCTAATTCTTTTCCAGCCATGAGAGGCCTTTACTTTCTTATTTACAGCACAGAACAAACTAGTGCTTGGTCAAAACAGATTTTCTGTAGTATTGCTTTATATGTTGCACATCTTCATTGCAATGGAGTAGGAAAAAGTAATAATATCTCTTCACTAATGGGTAGTTGCCTCTGCATAAGTACTCGGGAAAATTTTGTTGGTAAAATATAACTTCCATCAGCAATATTTCTTGACTGAGGAAATTGTGAATGGTAGATGTGCAAGGCGTACATTGCTGCAATTCTGACAGAAGATCATTAAAGCAGTGCAAACAAACCAAATAAATGATATATTCCAGAAATGCCTTTTTTCTGCATAGTTTCAGTGTTCATTTCCTTTCATATCATTCAATATATCTCTACCTATACTTAGCGGAGGCAATTATCTGTTGTCTGCAAATGACTGACACCATAAATACAGAATAAAGGTAGAATTTAATATACTTTAGTAAAGCTAAAATTGCCTCACAGATCTATCTCTGAAGGAATCAAGAAGCCTACAGACAAGGGAGAAAAATTTAACATAGTGTATACAGATTCAAAAAGACATTTGATAAGATTCTAAAAATTACACTGACATGGGCTAGCAGGAAAACCCCTTGTGCTACTACAGCTGTTAAAAAAAAATAGGAGTAAATGCCAACTGCCACAAACTACATGGTGTTCTGATCCAAAGTGTTCATCATATCCGAAATGACCACAAAAGGTGTGACTCAGAAGGAGACTTGGTGTGCTGCTGATGCAGTTATTCAGCATCATGAGGCCTGAAAATGAACCACAGAAAAGCCTCAAGAGATTGAGTGACTAAGTACAAAAATACCAGAGGAAATTACTTTTATGTAAACAAATGTAAAATGACACATGAAAACACAATCCTAACTTTGCAAACAAATCTGATTATGACCCAAACTTGGCTATTACTATTAGAGAGTAAGATTTTATAGATATAATATGTGGTTTCATAAAAATATCAACATAAACATCAGATATCACTGTTGAATAAAGATTTTTTAACAAAACCTCAGGAAAATGCTATGAATTATTAGAAAATGAATACTGAAAAAGACAAAAAATTTCTTTATGACACTGGGCAAAATAAATTATGTGTATTATGAATACCAAGACCATGACTGAAAGGGCATAGCAGAAATGAAAAGGTAGAGAGAAACCTAGCAAGGGTAATTTTGAACCACAAAGTAGCCTTCCTGTAAGGAAGAGGTAAAATAGATTAGGGTTAATAAACCTGGTGAGTAGACAGCTGAGAATATAAGAGGTCAAGAAATCAAGGGTGGCATGAAAACGGTGAATAGAGAATCTGTACTAGAACATCTGGGACACATCAAATGGTACTAGCAACAAAATCCACTGGAGATACAAATGTGTAAATCATTACAGTTTCTTTTCATCAGAAGAACAGCTGCAAGCTCTTAAATAATCTTAGACACTGGATGAACATTTTTTATGGTACTTGAATCTACTAGCAACACTTCAATGCTTGCCACTGACTGAATCTTCTTTATGTTTAGTCAGACACCTGAAAAACCTCATTCTCTTGTTTGACTCCTCCCAGATACATAAAAGTTTTGACATCTTTATGTTGCAACAAATAATAAGTAGGATGCCTAGTCACTGAAGTCCACAAACCTAAATTCTCTTCTCAAAAATGGGTTGGTCTCAGTGAATGATCCCTGGTCTGTACTGTCCCCAAAACCATGACCACGCACTGTTAAGGGATGGGCTGACTGATAAGGACAAAACCCACTAATAATGACACAGCAGAGATAAACATGGGAGAGTGGTCAGGCTCTGATGCTGTTTTCTTTACTAATACAAATGACAGACACTGATGGATGAAGATGAAAACCAAGGATATGATGAATCTTCTCCCAGTCCCAAGGGAGCCAGGGAAGTCTGTGGTGACTGATCACTTCCTTCTTGTGACTCATGGGCCACTTGCTGCAGAACCATTTAAAAAACTCACAGTACAGACAGGCTGTCTATACTCATGGAGGACAAATCCACAGGTAACCTGGGATGAGGACTGTAGGGGCTTCATAGATATTTCTGTTTTAAATTTGTGCTGTATAGGCATCTATTGACAGCCAAAGAATGATAGCAGAGATTCTTTGTAACCATTGTACAATCCAGAGCTGTGTGAATGATGTCACTGTGTTTGGAGTAATTCCTAAATCACATGAAAAATACTCATGGGCTGTACTAAGCACGGTTGAACTTTGCCAGCTTTCATTTCAGGCAGGCAGAATTTTCTTTTTCACAAAACTTATCACAGAATCATAAGCACATCAACTGGAAGGTGTCTCTGAGAGTTTCTAACACAACTTTCCACTCAGCCCTATAGAGTCAACCAGGGCTTTGAATATTTGAAAACTGGAAACAGATTTCTCCATCTCCCTGGTCTCACTCTCAAGTGTTGCACTATCAGTATAATAAGTCTTTTCTAGCGTCCATCCTGAATGACCCAGGTCATAGTCTTGTGGTTATTGCTCTTTATTATTAGATGAGGAAAATAACTTCCCACAGCTTGCTGGCAATGATCCTCTCAGTGCAGCCCACTAAAGTAAAGCAATTTGCTTTAGCATGTATCAGAACACAGTCTTGGTCCAAATTTGACTCCTATTTATCCCCTGTAACACCCAGGTAATTTGTAGCAGGACTGCTACTCAACCCTTAGGCATCCCTTTGCTGACAGAGGAACATGTCTTTGTGTCCATAAAAATGGACAGGTTGCTTTTTCCACCACATATTCAAACAATTAATGGGGTTCAGCAGTGGTCTTCAACAGTGTCATTAAAACCAGAACCTATGAATTTTATCTTCTTGGGAAGATATTATCAGTCAAATGCTATTTTAGGCCACATATATATACACACCAGAGTGCGTGGCAAGATAGAATAACATTAGACATACTTAACAGTATTATTTCTATTCTAGTATTCCTGTAAGAATTTTAAGATGGCTAATCCAAAAAGACACATTATTATGATGTGTATTATAAATGAATGAGAATTTACTTTTACATGGGATTCTTCTTTAAATTAAGAAAACAATACTTCAACCTCAACATTCATCTTTTAAAAGCATAATATGCTTTGGAATGAGTTTCTGTGATTTATGCATGAAAGTTGGCCTAATAAATACTATTTTTATGGAAAAATATTAATGCCAATGGCATGAGGAAAGAGGGTTATTCTAATTAAGTAAAAGTTTATTTTTGCTAAGTACATTTTTGGAAGATCATATCAGGGAAAACCTTTGGATTCCATCAACACTTTATCTTTTTGTAAAACTGACTCCATATCAGACCCAACATATTACAGGTGAGATCAAAGCCTGTTGGACAAAACAAAATATTATTTCAGGAAAATGCTTCACATTTGATATGCAAATGCTATATTTTAGTGCTGAAAATTATCTCTTAACTAAAACATTTTCAGATACAATTAATCAAATACAAACACTAAATATAGAAGAAAATTGCCATGACTGGAGTTCATACCTACAACAGTAATTTAAGATATTTTAGATGGTAAACTTTCCTGCATAAGTGTCTGCATTACTTTTACTTAATACTACTTGCAATTTCAAGGGGTAGTTCCCAAACTTCTGAAGATTTTCAATGGAAAATATTAATCCAGCTTTACTACTGTCTTTTTAAATAAATAATGAATTTACTACATAAGCTGTGTGAAGTGGGATATTCTCAAAGTGCACAGATTGCTGGTCTCCTTGTGAGATATCAGATAGTAGTTCCCTGGCATGACATGACATGACATGACAATGTGTTCTTCACCAAATTCAGAAAGATAAAAGCCACCCATTGATATTGTGATTATATTTGGTTATACTGTATGAGACTGTGACTATGTTATCACATTGGTAACTGGTTCCAGAAAATAGCAAGTAACACCTCTGATGAAAGCTACACTTGCTCTTTGCACACCAGTCAAAGATCAGCACATTGTTTTAAGCAGGAAAGAAAACAGAAGAACTTATATCTACAATCCATTCACTAGGAACTGGAAACTTTTCTGAAGAAAAAGTAGTGCACAAAGATCAGCAACATACTGCAGCCAGGAAAAAATTGAATACATCCCTGCAATTCAGAAGCCAAGTTTACCGACCATAAATCTGCAGTGAAATGCCTGGAAAACCACACAGCAGACTTTCAGCCTTGACATTGCTTTTCTCTGATTCTGATGCTTCAGCATCAGCAAGCACAGGACACTGCTCTGATACTCCAAGTGGAAAATGGAGCCTCTCCCTTATCATTTGTCCAGACAGTATGTGTTTTATTCAGACTTCTCCCCATTAATATAACCATTTCTGTATCATACCCATGTTGTTCTATTTAATTGTGAAATAAGCTCTTGAGCTCTGTATTCTTCACTTCCATTTAGTTACAAAACAACCAGAAGCAGAAATCATAACAACTGGGGGCAAAACTGTCCAGGTTCTTACTGGAAAACCAGGCGGTCTCTTACCCTGTCCTACTGGACGGAAAGCCCTCCTGCTGAATTGAGTTTTTCATGTCTGACTGCGTTGTGCACCCAGGCTGAAAGGAGGGGATGCACTGTGCTCTCTCCAGTGCCAATACCTGTGGCAATCTCACCAGGTAGGCCTTGGCCAACCCTGTCAGGAAGGCTGGAATTTCTTATTTTCCACAATGTTCAGTTCTATTTCTTTTCTAAATTCCATCATCCAGTTTGTCTTGATGTATTCAGCAATGGGCCAGTCTGGAAGTTAACCTCCTTTTCATCCCACTCAAAACCATTTCTCTCAAGCCCTACCCAGCATTGCCTGCTTCTGCTTCACGCTCTGACACACCAAAGCCCGTATCTGATGCTCCCCATTCCTTTAAAACCTGGCATCATTACCATAAGACATTTACAATAATTAATTGCGACAGATTGTACTGACACAGGTGGTAGAAAAAGAGTTTTCTGCTTAAATTATGTTGCACTGTGAATTTTGCACTGAAATCAGTGGCCAAATTTCTATACATTCTTTAGTCATTCCCACTTTTCCATACCAACAGATGGAAGGGCTGTGGAAAGAAAAAGGAATGAAGCGCCCAAACAATAGGTATCTTCGGGTGATGGCATTCCATCTTCCAAAAATAGTTCACTTCCTAAAAAGGTTTCTGCAAGTGAAGTGGTAGAAAAGATCAAACATCAAGAACCTTCAGCTTGTATAAATCTTTAGGTTTACCACCAGGCTACACTTATACAAAGTTCTGCTGAAGGCAGTGCTGAAAGTGTATTACAGCTATTCAAACTCCCTTGGCTGCACAGACATTTGCAAGGTGCAAAGACTTCCCTGGACTGATGAATTTGTTCACAAACAGTGGTACCTTAAAGCCAAAGAATAAATATTAAATTTGAGAAGTCTGCCACCTCCTTCTCAAAGCAATTTTGCCTTAACAAATTAACAAATCTAGATACTAAGTTCATTGTAATGAATAAGTTAAAAGGAATAACATGGGTATTTAACCATTAGTCATAATTTCTAATATCACACTTAAGTGATAAAAATGCACTTTTCCTACCACACAATCATAGATATCCTCTACTATTTGGTTTGAAATGGACTAGTTTAAAGCACCAGAATTAATTTTCTTGCAAATGAGATTCCTTCATGACAGTCTGCTTTGATTTTACACAAGAGAAAGATGAAGATAGATGATGGCTAGAATAGAAGAATCCAGACCCAAGAAAGAAAGAAGGAAAACAAAACCCAAGAAGTCGCCCCATTACAAGTTCAGGTTTTTTCCTTATTCTTCTTTACACAGAAAAAAATTTTCTCCCCCTCGTTGTTTTTTTAATTGGTCTTCCTCTCCTTCCCCCCTCCTTGTTTGGTTTTTTTTGGGGGGGGGAGGGATGTTTGGGGGGGTTTTTTGTTGTTGTTGTTGGGGGTTTTTTCCTTTGTTTTGTAGGGTTTTTTTTGTTTTGTTTTGTTTTTTTTGGTTTTGTTTTTTTTTTGGTGTTCGTTTGTTTTGTTTTTAAGAGCAAGTTAGTTCCCCTATTCTGTTTTGGACTCTTGCCAATGGAGTCTCCAGTTTTTCTGCCATTTGTTCTGCTAACTCGACACCAGCAGGTGGCCCCAGTGTATAATCTATTTCTTTACTTTTCTTTCCGTGATTCTCCCTTGCCTTTTTCATTGCAATAATTTTATCTTAGTTGGAATCTCCTGGGTTTATACCTTATTTTCCTCGGGGCTTAGCAAATACTTCCTTTAGAGAGTATGAATATTATCCAGGTCCAAACAGACATATGGGCTGAAAAATACAGCAGATCTTTGGAATCTTCAGCTCTGGATCTTTGAAAGAACTATTGCTGGCTCTTGTGACTCTCCCACATCTTCACCTTCAAAATAAAATTGACTTCTGGGAATCAGTCAGCCCCCGACTATGAAAAGGGTGTCACCTACATAAGTCATCCTGTGGCAATGCCCTTTCAAATAAAGAGAGGGAGATTCTTTCGATATGAAAATTGTGAAGTGAATTCTTAACTGATTGAAGATCTTAATTATCTTATTTATTGTATTTTTAAGCATTTAAGACATGTAGAAATTCATGTATCTACCTATTATCACAAAATAAGAAATACTGAGCTCCAGCAGTTAACAGGGTCACTTTTATAATATTTTACTTTGACAAGTTTCTGTATTCAGTCTGCCTTGTTAAACATCATGTAATACATCCTGCAGACAAGACCAGTTGGCATTTTCACTGTGACTTCCTAGCCCAAAAGAAGTGCCCATTTATTTGTGAAAAATATTTGTCAGTTAAGTATAGTTGTCTACTATGGATGTCCCCAAATTTTCTGACCTGATTTTTGTAGATAATTTATATGTAAACTCAGTCTTTGACTATTGCTAGTAAGCTAATAAGACAGAGAGTCTTATAGTTTCCCTACCATAATGAGGCCTGAAACCAATTTGGCGGGGATCAAGGAAATATGAAGCCTCCAAATATTTCTGGAATTGCCTCACTACAAACGTCTTCAAAAAGGCAGATTGAAATGTCCTATAATAGATGTGCCTGTCTGCATCAAGAAGGAGATATTTTTAGATTTGTGTTAACAAGGGCTTCCTAAGGAGAAGTTGGTGTCTGTTTCTATCATACCCTAACACCACTCTCAACTAAGCTTGCGACCTTTGTTGCCCAACAATGTGACGCCAGTACTGTCTTCACTTAAGGCTTCATTCACGTGGGGCACTAAGGAAAATGTCTGGTCAAGACAAAGTAACCAGATGAATTATGTAAGCAAGGGTTTATTACAATTTTATTTAGAAGAAGGGCAGGGGTTTTTTTAGGGGGCTAAGATATGGCAACCTGAGTTACAACGACTGAGAGCATCCACATAGAAGTTCAGTGCAACTTAACATATGTGCCGTAATTTATTTCATTTTAACATTCCAAAGCGCCCTAGTGCAGGCAAGCCCTGAGAAAACAACATTAGCCGAAATGAAAACTTCGGACAACTTTGCATTTGTCCCTTCCATAGCCTGCTCTGCTACCATGGAGACAGACAGCTCTGTCACATCTAGTAATCTCATCTTCAAAGAAACAAAAACATTCTTGGTGAAAAAGCCTGCAAAGCTATATTATTGGCCCTAAATGTTCACTGAAATCCCATTTCGTCACAAAAGAAAACAGAACTATTCTCTGCCACCCTTGTTTCCTTCTCATCTCTTTCTACGAACGGTAATCAGAGCTCCCAGATTGTTCCATGGGCAACACTATCAGTGGGCCCTGCACAACATCCTACATGCCCCCAGCACCATCATAGCACCCCTCTACACTTTCTCACATCCCTTCCCAACTCTTCCAGTTCTTCCCCATCAAGGCAGGACCCTGCCACACCTTCAGTCCACTCTTGCATGCTTAGCTGAGGATATTTGGTTCACACCCTTGATGTCTCTACTCCATAGCTCCTGCTGGTTTGCCTGGGGACTGAGAGCACCCTGTTCAGACAGCACTGGAGGACTCGCCAAGCGTTGGCTGCCTCTGAGCAGGCAATGACTCAATTCTTCCTACATTTCTCTCAGTTCAATTCTCTTCTCTCCTACAACTCTTCACAAAAAGTATGGAAATGTAACTTCTATGCCATTCTGCCAAATATTCCTGATTACATAACCGGCAGAGACATCTTGGTTAGTTATGTGTCATTGTGGTCAGAAAACAGGCCCATGAGAAGAGGGTCCTGGGGTCTCAACACATACTAAAAAACAGCTTTCACCATGCTCCCCAAAAAGGAACTTCACCTCACTCCTCGTTTCTTTGTCTATTAACAGAAACATGAAAGAGCCTATTAAAACTAAAGTTCAGAAAGGTGCTGGGAGTTCAAGACAATGGTTGGACATTGGCATAATGCCATTTTTAGCTCTGATGGAAGAACAGGTCTTGTAGCTCTCAAGAACATACTGAAATAAAGAAATTAAAACTACATTCAAGTGCTTGGGGATATTTGTAGTTTGGGGGTATATTCTGAATACCAAATGTAAGTTAGAAGGAACTCCAACTATTTAAGGAGACAAGTGACACATGGAAGTTATTTTCATGTTAGCTGGAGAGACATCGAAGGAAATGCAAATTTAACCCTCAGACTGGGAAGGGCAAATCTGCAGTACATTCCACTTTCATGAGATTTAAATAAGTCTCCTCACTACAGACAAATAAAGCTCTTACAAGCAAATTGCAGATCTCAGCTCTGCTCCTTCCAGAAGCTGCTGCCAGAAAATCTTGACCTCTTCTTTATTTTAACCATGTGGTTATACATGATTTGGGTGACTATAGCAATCACGAGCTCTTTGTTAACATACCAGTGTTGTGCATAAACTGCTGAGGAGTCAATGACCTGGGCTCATCTTCTCTACCCGAGGCACTGATCCATCCTGATCCACACAGATATTTAACTGCTGCAATGCATTCTCTGTTTCAATCAGATCTTGGTATAAATGCACTCAGCTGAATATGAGAAGAGTCTCAACCTTTCCTTCTCAAAGAAAAATGATTAAGCTAATCACACCCCTATAAAGAGGCTCCTCCAGGCGCAGCACATCAGATACTTCAGGTAACCCAGAACTCCTGAACCTCAAAGTCAACTGACATCTATGGTGTGTCCAGCAACAGAGAATGTGAGATGGAAAGCACCAGCTTTTTACATACTTGCATTGCCACCTACAAGACTTCAACAGGAGTTAAACTGGGTGAGCTGGGAATGCTGCCTGGCAGAAAGATGGTGTATTTGGGGGAAAGGTGAGCAGATAAGTGTAAAGGAGAAGGATGTCCCCAATATGCTCTAGGGAATTGGCAGTTAAACCAAATTTTTTGTTTCTGACACTGACCAAAACATATTTTATCTATTTTAAAGTATGATCTGTTCTTCTATAGTGTGATGTACAGAAAGATGAAGGATCAGAATAGGATCATATACCAACCATGCACCATGTTCATTGTCACTCAGACTTCTAAAGATAAGCAATAATGTGTTAAGATACACAACAAAATCACCTAAATTCTGCTCCCTTTGAGCATCTGTAGTTTAACTAACATAAATATATTTTGCCTGTGAAGATTATATTGTTCTAGAATTGAAGCTCTGATACTGATTCCATCTCATTTCTAAATCTAAGCATATGTTTACATGAGACATATTGAATTAAAGCATCCCACACAGCTGTGCACTCAAAATTTTAGTCTAGTGCCTAGAAATAATACTGTTAAATTTTATAAACTGTTATTTTTTTCTCAGCCACACAATGCTTACACAAAGTTACCCTTTCATAGGCCTACCATGGACCCCTACAACACACTCTGCCCTGTACATCAGCAGTCCTGACAAGAACACAAAGAATCCACCAGTAATACATGGTTATAAAACTTGGCTCTGGCCATTCTGTATCTCTTAAGGAATCTTGGGAATCCCTCTTGTCTTCTTTTTGATCATATAAATTGGGTGGATCATAGAATAGTTTAGGTTGGACGGGGCCTTTAAAAGTCACCTAGTCAAACTCTCCTGCAATGAGCAGGGACATCTTCAACTAGATCAGGTTCTCAGAGCCATGTCCTACCTGAATGTTTCCAGGGACTGGGCATCCACCACCTCTCTGGGCACCCTGTTTCAGTGTTTCACCATCCTCCTTGTACATCACCATCCTCATCATAAAAAATTTCTTCTTTATATCTACTCTGAATGTTCCCTCCTTCAGTTTAAAATCGTTGCACCTTAGAACAAGCCCTGCTATAAAGGTTGTCCCCATCTATTTTACAAGTGCTACTTAAGCATTCAAAGTCTGCAATAAGGTCTCCCTGGAACATTCTCTTCTCCAGGCTGAACAAACCAAACTCTCTCAGCCTTTCCTCGTAGGAGAGATGTTCCATCCCTCTAGTCAACTTTGTGATCTCCAGTTGGAGACAGTTCAGAAGAGAGCCTTCATCCTCCATCCTGTGTTGAAGGATGAATCATCTCATGTCTAATTAACAGCTTTCTCAAGCTGTTCCAGCTAATCCCCTAACCCCTCAATTCAGCATCATCTAAAGATGGGGACACCATCAGGCAACTCCAAATGATTATCACCTGTTCAATGAGGAAGAGTGAAGGCTGCATTAGCATGTGCCTTGATTCCTCACTCTGGTTTTCAGGAATCAGAATGTTATTGAAATGAACATCCTAAAAGAGCATGAGGCATTACAGAACAAATTTGACAATGTAGTAACACAATTTTCTGCAGTGAAACCAGCAGGATTATTGAGCTAATGGCAAAGCTTTTTAAATCATGAGGTCAGGCACTTCTTCCTCATGCTTCTGTATGCAATCCTCCCTTCTGTCTTGTGACCATCAGGTTCAGAAAAATTGAGGCAGTTTATCTCTCATGAGTCTTTGATGCATAGTTGGCCCTGTTTTCCTGGTTTAAGAGCTTACAGATGGTGTTACTGAGCTGTAAACTTAGTCATAAGCCTAACAAGCTTGCATTTTACCTATGCAAACTTTTCTGTAGAGTATGAACAATGTGTATTTTCTTTTAATGAAAAGAAATATGATTGCATTTGAAACTGACCTGGAATACTGGAAAATAACATCCTACAGAGATGGTGTATATTTTAGTTTTGACCTGCAACTATGTTTTTAAGTGTTGCAAAATAGACAAAGTGAAACTGGAACAGACATAGATAAATTTGGGAAGTTCTTGAGATAAACAAATCAATCTACTGCTGATACAAAATTATCTTATTTGTATGAGGTTACAAACTCACCTTAAAATCTAAGGTGGTCTTTTGACTTCTTCCCATAATAAGCTCCAGTTCATATTCTACTTTTGAGTCTTCTCATCTCTGATGTCCACTCAACTCCAGATCTGCCAGGCCTCAAGAGATGGTCATCAACAACAGGAACTGTAGTGAGCTTAGGTAAGACTGAACACAGCAGGATGACAATCATTCCTGCTCCATTCCACATACATGTAATTTCTCAACTATGAAAGCCCAGGACTTCCTTATTACAGTTGTCCTATTTTTCTTGGTAATAAATCAAATTAGGGTGTCATTTTATTATGTATCAAATATCTTGGTGTGTAATTTTTACTGTGGTTGCTACAGGTCCTAAACAAATGATGGCATGCATTATTACATCTTTGCAGGAGCTGGCAGGACACACAAGAAGTAGTTCACAGGATACAGTGATAAAGAAGAAACAAGGGACACAGAAGGAAGGTGGAAATTTACTTGAAGGGCTTTCTACAAAGGGGCACCAGAAAAAAAGAAGATTAAAACATATAGAAAAATAATGGCTTCACTGGAAGGATTGATTATTGTGGGCATTAGATCTGAAAACTGGGCAGCACTGGTTTGAACTCAGCTGTTCAGGACAGACAACTGTTGGTTCAACTGCTCAAGGAGTCACATGCCCTTCATTGCACAGGTTTTTCACTTAAGATTTCATGGTCATAGAGATTTAGCAGTAATATTAACATTACACACAGAGGAAATTTCTCTACACTAGCATAAATATATCTACTTTAAAATGAGACTGTTTTGTGAATCATATTAACCTGTTAAACCTGAAACCTCTGTACTGACCTTTGCATACTCAATAGTCCAGTAATTTAGAGAAACATCTAATGGCCATCACCTCTTCAAACATCCACTATGTCTGAATTATGACACTCAGGAAGTAATTTTTTTTTTTAATTATAGGGCCATCAGGACATAATGTTCAGTATTACAAACTTTTCTGTGGAGCATGTTAAATAATTCAGAGAAAAAATTAGAAACACAATCTAGTTTCAAAGTGGTTACCGTTCAATTTTCCACATGCAAAGCAAGTCTGCCAAACATGAAGGAGGTTTAGAGGGAAGTATATGAAATAAACCCCAGTGGGTTTCATTTTCTATCACATCTTAACACCCTGATGGCAGAATAAATACCTGGCAGACAAGGAAACACAGGTCTCTTTCTGTAAAAGAAATAAAACCAACCAAATACACACCCAGATGAAGCCAGCAAGCCACTGAGTGAATTGTTCTTGAGCACTTTGCCTCCTACCCAAATTTCACTCACAATTCATTACATGCAGAAACAGTCATATGGTAGACACAGCAAAAACAGAACTGATGAAGAGGTGGATAACAAACATCAGCAAATTGTGGAGACACCTAAATATTTGAACATTCAGCAAGATGTAGAAAGTATTTAAGTCGGACACTGTGTGTATGGGTTTGGAAAGAGTGCAGCCTGTAGCCAAGGTACTCCCATAATTTCTTGTGAGAGAAGCCTTGAGGTTTACGGAAACCTTCAGTAAGTTACAATCAGTAACTTAGTTCATGGCTGGCATCATTCAGGCCAGCACCTTCCCAGTGCCAAGGAAAAGAAATCAAGGAGCACGGGTGCCAGTACAACACTGCTGCTCCCCACTAGATCCTATTCTGGCCCATGCAGCAGAAAGCTCTCTTATACTGCAGTCCTGACCTGTGTAAGTCTGGCTGGCAAAGCACGTTCACATGTGCTTCACTATCCCAGCTTTGACTACTGTTGTTTCACCTCAGAGAAGAGGCTTCTCTGAGGAAGCAGCTGGTCTGTGCATCAGAGCTTCTCCTGTCCCTGCTTCCCAGACCTAACTAAGAACGAAAAAAGAAACAGACCCCGTGAGGCATTAACAACACACTCTCCATTCTTACACCCCTGATCTTAAGAGGTTCTCTGGCTTTGCTGTATGGGAAACCGATCTGCCACCAATCTCCCATAATCTTCAACACATTTCTATGTTCAGATAGTCAAGTTCAGATGGGCCTGGGCAACCTCCTCTGTGGAAAGTCTTTCCTTAGATTTTTGAGGTCAATGGGGAATGACTGAAACATAGGGACTATTTTAGTGATGCAACAGGTAAGTAAAGGATTGATTCTTAGGATTTAAAGAGATGAAATAAGAACAAAATTGGAGAGAATAGTTAAGGGTGGAAAAACTAAAATAGTGGTCAGCTTGCTGAGTAGGAAGTACTATAGTTTTGGGAGTATTGAAGTTAGTAAAGCACAAAAAGGGAGTGGCGAGAAGAGCTGAGAATCTGGCCTTAAAAAGGTATGTGTATGAGATACATCCAAATGTCAAAGAGGTGATTGTTGGGAGACTGATAGGATTACAACACATAGTAAATATAGGTTGGCTAAGGCTCTCCTCAGTGGAGCTAGGTAAGATTCTCCTTAATGAGGAGGGACTGTGATCTGTTTCTGATCCTGAAAGAGTCAAAGAAAGCACACCACCACCAAAAGAAAGGCTGTGGGTAAGACAAAGCAAGCCAGGAACTGTGGATGACTTGAGCTTTCAGCATCACGGACATGCCAAAAAGAGATTCCAGCCCTGGTGACATAGAGAAGCAGGCCTGGATGTATCATGGCCTGCAACACTGAAACCCGGCCCTCCTGACACATGAGCACAGGGGGCAAACCCACTCACATGGAAATACCCAGCTGTGTTTCCTACCCATGGAAGTGTCATCACAAGGGCACACCTCAGCTCAAGGCCCAGAGAAAACATTTCGGGACCCACGTTGTTGTGCCAGCTGCCTATTGCTCTATTAGCCCTCGTTGCTCAAGGGACACCATTGCCGCATCGGGCCCCACGGCGCTGAGGGACGGGCACAGCCGAGCGCGGCACCCGCCCGCCCGCTCCGGCAGGTGCCATTTTGTGGCACCACAGGCCCGACCTGCTCCCGCGGCTTCCACGGGCTCCCCCGGGATCGTCCCCAGCCCGAGGGGGCTCGGAGCTGGACACGGCGGGGATCCGCACTCGCCACCGCCGCCGCCCGTGCCCCGCAGGCCGCCCCGCCCGCCATCCCGCCCGCACTACATTTCCCGGCAGCGCCCCGGCCGGGGCTGCTGGGAGAGCCGCTGCCTGGCCGCCTGCCTTCCCGCAGCGTCGGGAAGGAGTGGAGTTGTTGGGGCTGTTTTATTGTGGGTGCAAGCCGAAAGGGGAAAGCCCCGCAGCCTAAAAAAAGCGTGACCGCTTCCTCAGTTCCCAGAGGGACCAATAACGGCGGTGGTGGGTGGGGGGAAGTGTCCAGCCGGCTCCCAGGTGGTTCTGGAGGAACCTTCTGGGGAAGCAGCTCCTTCCTCCGGGGGCTTGTGGCACTTCAGAGGTCGGGTTTAAACATAATTTATTTACAGTATGGGTACTATCATCACTTCGCAAGCATCCTGGAGACTAACAGCTGTTGGAGGATGGTGGTGCCCACGGGCTGGGACGGTTTGTGGGTGTTTGTTCCAAAGGCACAGCCAGGCCCTGTGAGGCCGTGGCTGCATACCACTGTACACGTTTCTAGGAAAGACCAGCAATATGAGGTTGGCATCTGGCCATCTCTTTGGCCATACCTTCCTGACCAATGTTTCGTTTTCCAATGTTATGCCAGGTGCAAAAAGACAGTCGGTGAAGTTACGTAAACATGCAAAACAAAACTCTACCCACCAGTATTTGGGAGTGCAAACAAATACAGACAACATGAAAATAAGAACAGAATCTTCCAAGCTCAGGTTTGGTTTTGGTTGCTTCTAACTGAAAATCGGTGCACGAGCTGGCCTATGCATTTTCTTTGCTCAGAAAGTTAGTGGATCGCTTTTTCTTCAAGAACTATGGGTGACCTGTCAATTAAAAAAGAAAATCAAAAACAGAGGTCTCTGTTGAACACGATGGAAAGCTTTTTCCCACCTTCCTTACTGGCCTTCTCTTCCGAATATGTTTTTCAATCTCAGTTTTCAGATGTCTAGAAATTTTCCAATGGAGCTACATGTGCCCATATGGCAAGTTTAAGCCCAGTGAGAAGGGGTTTACTTTTTTAGTTACTGTTGTCGTATGTTGGGCATGATCCACAGATAAAACAATTAATGGATCACAATTTAAAATGCAACAGATAGGCAGATGTACATTGTTTTCCAATTCAGTGGTATCTTCAGTAATTAATAGTTCCCCCTAATTGCACAATATAAATATTATGTGCCTATACTCTAATGCTTACAAAGGCAGATAAGTGCAATAAAACCCCAAGACCTTAATTATAGGTGTGTGACATATTAACATGGACAAACCAAAACCATGAACCTTACATTCAAAAGGTGTTTTTCCTAAGGGAAAATTCACACAGATGATCCAGAGATCAAAAGGCAGAGAAACAATATTTACATAATTATTCAGAAGCTTCTGTAATGCACAAGCACATTGGTTATATTTTCTCCATTTATCCATTGGTACCACTAGACACAAAACTATTTTCTGTGGCTTAGGATGTCCCTGACTGAATGTCTCCATACACACTAGGGAAAGAGCATTTGTTTGCTTTCCCTGCTCTTACACTGTTTGCCTAAGTACTGCTGCTGGCTATGTAAGGAGTAAAATACAAGGTTAAATAGATGTTTTGACTAACACAGTATGGCTGTTCTTCTGCAATGAACAATGTCTCTGCCAGTGCTCTATAGGTATCAGTCGTGTCAGATCAGCTGTGTAATTTAGCTTTCTAAAATAAAGCACTTCTTTCTTTGAACTGCTGTTCTGAGTGAGAACATTCTCCACAATCACTTTGCAAAGTGTTCAATACTTATTATATACATATATAAAAGACTCTGAAATGGGACTTCTGGTAGGCAATTGCTAAAAAGACTGTGTTTTAATATGCTTTTTCTTCTGTATGTATTACATAAATGACCTGTGTAAAAGGATTACAATTTTCAGCATGAAAATCAGTCTGATTTCCAGGACTAAGGATGCAGAGGGAAAGGGCAATTTCTTTTCTTTGATTTATACCTTGAGGATGACAGTCACTTGTTATCACCTACTTGTTTATTGTGAGAAACTGAATAATCATTCACTTCATCCACACCATTAGAGATGTTATATTCCTCTATCACACCTCTCCCCTCTCAATTCTTCCAAGCTGTTGAAATGTCTCTTAAGCAAAAGCTTTTGCATAGTAGAGACAGCAAGTTCACTCTTTTGGAAACTTTCCAAGTTGTTCTAGATCCTTTCTGAGACAGGGGTAGAAAGCAGGGGAATTATTCCTCACTAGGCATGGAAGATGTGGGTGCATGATGGATTCATCATGTGGGGTATATTGCTTTATATTTTCTTATCCTTGCTTCACTGAAAAACTATTATTTCACTTTGCATGTTATTCTGATATACTTCCCAATGCTTTCCAAACTCCCTACTTCAGAGACCATTGATTTGGGTTAAAAAGCAAGCAGCTGTCAGTCTGACAGATTTTGAAACAAAATCCAGTCTAAAACTAGGTCCAGTGGTTTTGTTTTCTCCAAGTGTAATTTTCAGGGAACGGGAAGGAGGCTGAGGAAGATAAGGTTGGTGGAACCCTCCTTCAACCACAGGAAGTTAAATGAGCAACAGTGAAGCATTTTAAAAGTGGCCTTCTTTGGCTTTGAGCTATGGAATTAACACATTATAGATTTCAAGTCTAGTACAGAAAAATATTTCAGAAATTAGGTGAGCAATAGTGAGAAATACAGACTTTTCAGAAAATATAAGGGACTTACTTTATATTCAGATAGATGAGAAGTGACACTGTAAGCAATAAGGTAATATGCTGCATTCAAATGGAACAAAATGTGGGAAAAAGTTCTTTCTCTGTAATATTGAGGTGATTTTGTACGATTTCTGTGGGTGAGGTTTCACACTTAGCAAGTGATGTCTGGGGGAAAAAAAAATCACAAAATCTCCTGTGGCTATTTGAAGTCAGCTGTGGAAAAAAGTTTTAATTTCTCAGTTTCTAGTATAAAATACAGTGAAAGATAAGGACTTCAAAAGCAGTGGTAAGCTTTTTCCTTGGGGTTAGCCTAGAGTAAAGATCTCCTGGGCAGGTTTCCTTTCTTCACAAACTTCTTTGAGATTTTTTCATCATACCACTTTGTGCTGCCGTAGCATCATGTGCATCTGCCCTTTGCCACCAACCAACATGATGCTCAGTTTCATCCATCATTAGCCAGCTGTAGGTATTACAATCAACGCTGAAATGGGACAACACTGAATTTTAAAATAAGAATTGTATATACAATACTCAAAGATAAAACTGTTTATTGTAGGGGAAATGTATTAACAAATGCATTGGAAGCATTTCAAACAAATGTAGACAAATGGATGTAACAAAATCATTGAAGTGTAAATATAGTAATAAATGTACAAAAAAATGTAGTACAACTTAGAAGAGGGTTGAGAAATGTGACTAAAATAACTGGACAGGATTTTTCCACCTGCTTTTGGATTTGAAATGTCTTTTTCCTTATACTTTTTAACTTTCTAACCTACAGAGCACTGCATAGGTCAGTAGACTCATTAGTACTCATTAGTACTCATTAGTACTCATTAGTACTCATTAATACTCATTAATACTCATTAATACTCATTAATACTCATTAGTACTCAAGACTTCAAAGTCCTTAATACAAATCAGCTCCCTGGTTTAGATCAGAATTTCATTTGAGGAAATTTGTTTCATTTAATTTGTTGTTGTGTCACGTGTACCATGCAGCACAAGCCTATAGCACTAAGGAACATCCAAAAGCACCGTGTAGAAATCAGGCCTGAACACTCCTAGCTTCTTCTGGGGAGTTGTTCAACTTAAATTAACTATTAAGTGGACTTTAGAAATTCAGATTTGCAGATGGATCTGCAAATTTGAATCAAACCTGGCAAAACAGAGGTGATTTAATCTCTGGTCCCTCAGATACCAGCTGGATCACTCAGAAAGTAGCAAGTTTGGGGCTCTTCTGAAGCAACCAGAGGGACACAATGAAACTTTGTCCAAGCCAGCACACTCTTGTAAATACTTCATGCTCAATGTTCATGGATTTATATGTTCTCTGAAAAAATAATTTCATCAAAATGTTAATGTGTGGGTTTCCTCTGTAGCTGAAGACCCTAATAACTTAGAAATTGTAGATAAAAAGGCAAGTTAAAATCCAAAAGCACCAATGCTGTGATTTTACATATAGCAGAGACTTGAGGGTTAATGTCATCGCAGCTGGCAGCTAAGTATGGTAACATGGACATTAAAGTTAGCATAAAAATATCAGAACTTTTTCCCATCACAGCATTTTTCTCCAATTTGCAGGCCAGCAATGCAGAGGAATGTATCAGCCTTTCTTTTCCTCACAGACATTAGCAGCATTATCTCAACTTCTGAGAACCACACAGCAAGCCAAAATCAACCATCAGAAGACATGCAAGTATGTTCTGGCATTCACAAAGTTTCATTGAGAGACAGAGGGTACTTTCTGTCTTACTGAGAGGTATTTACTTGAGAATAGGCAGGAAATCCTGATACTTAATAATAACATCAGCTGATACCCTAGAAAGTAAGGTGCAGAGCTGGAAACTCCCATCTCCTTTAGGGCTGTCAAAAACAAGGTAACAAAAGGACAGAGGAGCAAAGAAAGTTTCCTTTTTTATTAATGGTAGCTTACAGTGATACAAGTCGGAATGATGCTGAACCCTCAGAGAATTAGTGGCCACACATTATAGAGTGCATTAGAATACACTAGAAATTGCCACCTCACTCTCCCCAGGCTGTTTAACACTTAAAACAAGACAAAAAGCAACAGAATTTGGAAAGAAGGAAAAGCAGAGAAATGAAGATTAGGTCTGGCACAGAATCATTATTTGTTTCTTTCTGCCCCTTTCATTTATCTTCACTTGTAGCCTCTACATGCATGCAAGGCTGCCCTGGCTTTCCATCAGGGCACAGATCTGCAAGCCCAGATGAGATATTCATGACCACCACACTTGGATTCTTCCCTCCAGCATGTGGAGGTTTAAATTAATTCTTTGGTTATACCCTGCTGTTTTCATTCCATGTTCTCCTCCAATCCCTGCTTATTCCTGTACTAGAACACACTCTCCAACCCACTGCTTTCCTATATATTCAATTAATTAATTAAAACCTTGCTAACTTTTCTTTCTGTTAACTGGATATCAGCCTTGCTGCCTCATTTCCCAGACCTCTAGCATTTTTGTTGGTTTTGCTTCCCTGCTGTGTCTCTAATTTTTCCATGTCGGAAACCTTGCATTACCTTTTATTAGGCAGAATTTTTTCCAAGTCCCAAATGGTAGAAAACTGCCTCACTCTGTTTACTATTCAGCAAGGATCATGAATTACCTTTTTTTTTATTTTCAACTTCTCCCTTTAAATCCATCCTGACAGCCTGTACACATCTGCATTGTAAACAATGTTTTAGCCCAGACTCCTCCAGTAACCATTCACTTTTTTTTTTTTTTTTTTTCACGAAGAAAGGAGAAAAATCTCTTGTGGGACACTTCCTCCTGCAGTACAGGCAGGTACTCTTATAAGTAAGGATGCTATGAGGAACACACCATGGGCACACAGGGGAGCATGCAAAAACTCTGAGCAAAGAGCTACACAGCAGCAGTCTCTCTTTGCAGCTGTCTGTGGCGGCTGACTGATCATCTGTGTTCATTGCGCATCCAAGTTACAGCTTATGCATTTGCAAATAGAATCCTACTGTGGGATCAGAAAACACACACTGCCAAACAAAGCTGATTTGTAACAGCACTGGGACACACACTTAATATTTGAGCACATGCTGAAACATTTCTGCATAACTCCAGCATGCACCCCTTTTTTCTTTTTTTTTTTTTTTTGTAATTCATCTCACAGTTTTAAATAAAATTGGTTAACTCTGGAGGCTGATGGGAGCTCAGCCAACACTGCCTGATTACTGAACTGACGTAATAGGCATTCCTGTATGGGTAAAGAATGTAATTTCACACACACCTCCTGTGTATAATACTACCTGTTGCCAAAGTTAGAGGCAAGAGCACCCACACCACATTTTCTCATTGCACGGGAGCTCCAAATAAGTTTGTCCTGCTTTGCAAGCTTTCACTCCTCTTGCCACACAATCCTCTGTGCTGTGTGATCATATGATACATTTCATTGCAGAGCTGGCTCATATCAAAATGTTTTCTTGCAGGTCTTTAGTTACCCATTCTGATGAGGTTCACTACACTGCCGAAAATGCTCGGGGAATGAAAAACAATCTATCAACTGTTTGTTGATAGATTGTTTTCTATCTATCTCACACTGTAAACACACCTTAACAGACAGTGAACTATGGGACCTGGGTATCCAATGGCTAAGTCATAGTGATTCTTGGTGCTGGCATATTCCTCTTCCAATGAGAATTTGTCCCTCTCTTAATTTTATTTGCAAGAGATGTTAATTTTATTTGCAAGAGATGTGTATCATGCTGCTGGTTATATTTGCTGTGTAGTTAGTAAATACTTTGAACAGATGTTAGTGCAGCACATCTCACCCTCTTACCCTTGCTAAAAAGGACTTGGCACTTTTCCCAAGGGAAGTGAATGGGGCACCAGTGGGTAATAGTTTGTCACTTCTACAATTCCAGTATTTTCAAATCTGCTAATAGAGGGAACTAGAATTCAATACACCTCTGTTAGATGGTAAATATCACTCAAAGAAAATGCACATAGTAAATGAATATTCAGAATGTAACTTAGTTCTTCTGTGTTCAGGATGATGATCCTTCCTCTTGACTGGAATCTCCTTTGCCCCAGCTGTTTTTCTTCTGCCAGAATAAGAAGAAAAAGTCAATTTTGAAGAACTTCGGATAAGTGGTGTTTGCCCTGTTTCCTTCAGAGGCAACACAGTAGACATTTGCCTTCTATTAGCAAGGCACTAGGGTTTCTACAAACACCCACTCCTCTCTTGGTAGTTGCAATGCATGACTAAGGACAAGTCTGTGTAGGCTGCAATTGCAGTGACATACCTGCAACTGCTAAAGCAGCTGACACTGCCAATGAAAACTTATCAGAGAATCATAGAATACGCTGAGTTGGAAAGGACCCATCAGGATCATAGAGTTCAACTCTTAGCCCTGTGCAGACACCCCAAGGGTCATACCATGAGCCTGAGAGCATTATCCAAGTGCTTCTTGAACTCTGTGTTGTGATGTTGCTTGATGTTGTGACCACTTCCCTGGGGAGCCTCTTGCAGTGTTCAGCCATCCTCTGGGTGAAAAATTTTTCCTGAGATCCAGCCTAAAATTCTCCTTACTCAGATTCATGCTGTTTCCTTGAATCCTGATGAGAGTGAAGAGATCACTACTTGTCCCTCCACTTCCTCTCGTGAGGATGTTGAAGAGTGCAGTGAGGTCATTTTAGGATTCTACAGTAAGCATTCAAAGAAAGCAGAAAGATCAGACTGTTTACAATATTACACTATTCCACTTCAGCAGCAGGGGTATGTGGGGGATAACTGATGCTTTAATACCAAAATATTTATTGCATTTTGAGTGTTCTGATAGGAAAAAAAAATAATATGAGAGCTTTTAAGAGAATATGCCTCTAACAGCATGACAGGATATTGTTGTTTCTTTTTTTACTCTAAAGTGAGGATAACAATCCTAATCACCATGCAATTGCATTTATCCAGCTTAGACCAACCTTTACTCAATATTTGCTTTATCCATGCTTCTTGTGACACATCTATAATCAAGATTAAATAGTGGTGAAGTCAGGTGAATGTAACAAAACATCTACCACAGATTCACATGAATAGCACTCTAGTGGTGCTGCTGGTTATACTATTCCAATAAAGGTGCCAATATCTGCCCAACAGCAAATGCCAAGTGTTTTCTTGAAGTTAAGGCAGGCCAAAATACAAAGCCCTCAGTAAAAAAAAACAGCTACAGACTAGCAGTACACATACACAGCACAAGTACTACAAACAAGCAAAAGTGACAGCACTTATGAAGCTCCTCAAACATGTTCATATGACTTGAATGACCTTGGGTTCCTTTGAAAACATCCAGCAGGATGTTACACAAAACAAACAAACAACACCAGTCCCAGTTCTACACTCCTGGAATTCTGACAGCACTCACAAATCAGTCCAAAAGTAACATGTGGCAAGAGGGAGGCATCCTCATCTGATACAAATTAGAGTAGTTCCATTTCTAGACTAGAATCAACAGTCATGATTCTGCTTGTGTCTTCTCTGACACAAGACTGTGAAAGACGCTAATCTGACAGTCTCAAAATGGTTTCTCTACAAACTAGTTTTAGTCTTTCATAATGTAGACTAGTAAAGTCAAGCTATCTGGCGAACTTTGTTTCAGCAAGTTTTATTCAGTAAGTTTCTCACATGTAGGAAATCTTTGTACAAGCTGGAGAAAGGGGATGTGTCTCCCACCTTCTAGCCTCCAACTCCAATCATAAGGTCAGTATCAATGTTAAATGCTGTTAATTCCCAAGTATTAGTGCAAAGCAGATATTTAAACCTTTTTAAAATTAAATAAATTGGGTGGGTTTTTTACACTTCCTTGTTTTAAGTGAGCCACTTTAAACAATACAATCCTCAAAAAGAAAGCAGCAGCCAGTGTCACTGCTGGGCTATTATTAGACTCCTGAATGTAGTGCTTTAAAACAATAATTTTGGAAAGCAGGCATATTAATGACCATGACAAGGATTTGCCAAGCAAATTACTTCAGTCATATTTTTTCTGGTGATACTAAGCATTCTCTCCTCATACAAACTTTCCTTCCTTACAACTTAATTGTGAATATTCAGCACCTTACAATTTCAGAGTTCTGCTGCCTAATGATGAGCACCTGGTTAAAAAAGCCCTCCAAAACAATGGTGCCCTAAGGGACTTATGTATATATAGCAGTAAATGCAGAGCATTTCCCCGAATTAGCAAACTCAAGACTATATTTTGACTACAGCCAGAACACATTTTTTAAGCTGAAGTGTCGTTCATTCCCTCAAAAGGATGCCACCTTCAAGAGGGTCACGCTCAGCCGGTGAAACGCGCTCCGTGCAGTATGGCTTCACAGAGGCCAGGTGACCTCTTCACATCAACCATGCCTTTAGGTGCAGGTCTCAGCATGGAGTGATAACCACCTCATGTGTATAAATACGGGGGGGTGGGTGGGTGGGTGGGGGTGTTGTTTTTGTGGTTTCTTTTGGGGGGGGGGGGAAAAACCGAACACGAAAAAAAGTAACCTAGGGAAAGTGAGGGGGAGCTGTCCCGAGGGCCTCCGCCCAACAAAGTGCTCCGTCCTTTGAGCTTTTGACCCTACTCCGGCCTCAGCGAGGAGCCCAGGGGGCTAAGCGTCCTCACCGCCGCCCGGGGCCGCAGCTCTCCTTCCCGGGGCCGATCCCGCAGCTCCGTGCCGGCAGCTCCGTGCCGAGCCCGCTGCCCCCGCCCGGCTGAACCCCAGCCTGGCAGCTCCGGGCGGAGGGCGGACAGCGCCGCGGCAGCCCCCAGCCCGGCTTTCTGCCGCCACAGAGGGGAGAGGAGCGGACAGGAGAGGAATCGAGCCGAACCGAACCATCTCATCCCGACCCATTCCGTGCCGTCCAGTCCCCTCCCGTCCCGCCCCCAGGCATCCGGTCATCCCCGCTTCGGGGCGGGCTGCCCGATAAAGGCAGGGCTGCTCCGCTCCGCCCTGCTGCTCTCGCTGCTCGTTTGCGCCGCTCTCGCCTGCCCGCCCCAGAGCTGCTGCGCCACGCCGGGAGGCTGAGGTTCCTTGCCCGTCCTACAGCCCGGCAGGCGAAGGTACGCTCGGTGCTGGGGCGGTACGGGCCGGGGGGACGCGGGGGGACCGGACAGGGTGTGTGGGAGCTCGGCAAGGAGGACCGAGGCCGTGGACAGCCGGGCACTGCGGGGCAGCGGCGCGTCCCGGGCAGATGTGAGGGGGATGTGAGCTGGTCACTCACTACTGCTGAACGCTGCTCGTGGGCTTTCTTGTGATGCGGGTTGGGTTGGCAGGCGCGGTGTGCCGAGTGAGAGTAAGATTATCCAGCATGCTCCGGGGGCTGAGAAAAGTATTGGTGTATCTCAGCCCTTGGACAGCCTTGGTTACAGTGAGAAAAAATCATGCTTGCCAAACCCTGCCCAGGTGATTGCATGATGAGCCTTTAGTCCTTGGACTGGTAGAGGTGTTGTGCAGTCCAGCTGCCAGCCTCAATCCTGTCCTTGTGACTTGTGAGCAATGATATTCTTTAAGAACCTGTCCGGTTTGCAAGAGCCTGTTGGCTGTTAGCATTGGCACAGATACCAACAAGCCTTTGCTGGCAAAGTTACCTGCACTTGAAATCTGTCTGATAAGACGTTGTAGAATGTCTGATACTTCTCTACTGCATAAAAGCTCTCCACATATATGTCTGTGTGGATGTAGGCATATTAAAAAACAATACAAGGCATCAGAGGTGATCTGAGATCTTCTATGTGCCAAAGACCCCATTGGTTAATTCACCTGTAAATACATCCCTGCTTACTTTTTGAGCTGAGGACCCAAAATTGGCCAAGTGAGTGGCAAATTGAATTGTCTGTATGGATATGCTTGGTTACAGTAGCTGGTGTAGTTAGCAATACTGATGCAGTGAGTGAGAATGGAGGACTCCTTGCCCAGTCAAATTTGGGTTAGGGGAGAGATGTGTCCATGGAAATTGAGCATGTTATTGAAGAATGCAGAGTTGGTCTTCTACCAGGAAGTCTCCTGTGGTCAGTATGCCTAAACAACTCTACTTCATTAAGTGAAAGTCATACTTTTCTGAAAGATCTAATGTGCTTCTGTCCTATACAAGCCTAATATAGGAGTATTTTACTTAAAGAATTACTGTCATAAATTTTAAACTGGGTTTAGGCCAAATTGTGTATTGTCTTGCTTGGTTTTCCATAGGGGTTAACATCCTTATCTAAGCCAGAGATACAGGTCCCCTTTCATACAAATGGAGAATTTTATGTTAAGTGCATTAAATCAGTGCAATCAAGTTAAATTCAGCAACTGCATTTATTTTAATGACTTGTTGCATCCGTTTTAGACTCAACAAAGAACTTGTGCTTCCAAAAACATGCGCTTTTTATGTACATGAAATTTAATAACATTTTTCCTTTATAACTCTATTTTTGCTTATAACTGTAATAGCTCTATAGATGTGAGAATGTATTACAGGAAATGCCGATATTGGCTCTAGGAAAATGTTCCAGTGCTGCTTTGATATTTCTTTCATTTCTTGCTGGTGTTACCACCTCTGTGCACATTTTGTCACATTTTCATTAGAATGAGGAATAGAAAGTAATTAATAAAAACATTCACCCTATGACTTTGCCAGAAAGAACTTGTTTTGCTGCCCACTATGTCTTTGACAAATGTTTTTCTGTTTTCAGAACAGTTTTAAGATGTCCCAGTGTTTCTGCTGGAAAACTTTCTGAAATAACTAGCTCTGCTCTAGCAGTGGCCTATTTCTTTTCAGCTCCGGCCTAGTTTCTCGTGTAGAAAACCTGAGACTCGCAATAACACTTGTATGTTCACATGCTAAATTTCATGAACTTTGCTCAGAGTAGCAGAGACCTGAGTTACTTATCTCCTGGCACTTGTCAAACACAATTACCTATACACATAGATAGCAAAGTTAACTAAGAGATGTAATCAGACTGGGCACATAGTGCTAAAGGTTGAAGTGTAAGTGCCAGCGTGCTCTACCTTTAGCTGAGAAAGAAGATATTAATGCTTCATAATGTTGTTTGTCAATGAGTAAAACCTGTCTTGACCAAGGATGAATATCTTGCACAGCTTTTGTATACTGGGAAATAAAATAACATTCCTCCAAGGGCTTAAAGGCCTGCCTGCTGTCAGCATTACTGGGGTGCATACAGACTGTGAGGTTAAACACGTACCTTAGATGGTATGATTCAAGCCTATGACAATTGCTTAATGCAGGGAGGTGAAGAGAAGAAACTCAGCAGCTTTGCAGTGCATTCTTAAAGAACTGAGTCCAACTGCAAAAGCAGCCTCTCCTCAATAGTGGTAGTCCAGGTAGCTGAAAAGTCAGTAGTGACACACAGTTATTTACCTCGTGTGCTTTGGATATTTATAAGCATATTGTGGTCTGAAGCTCCTTATGCTCAAGTTTTTTCAGCACATTTGGGACTGTGACTTGTTCTGCATATGATTTCATGGTGACAAGGAGTGCCTACAGAACAAAAAAGGATATGGTGTCAAAAGCAGAATTTTTCCTGACCTATAGTACTGGCTTGTAAGCACTAAAGTTCTTTGATCAAGCTATAAGTTTTGATTTGTAATCGTCATGCATTTCTGTTTAAGATGCTCCCTGGGAAGACATATGTTTTTTAATTTGTTTTTATTTATTTATTTATTTTGTGCCTACATTCAGTCAGAGGACAGAATGAAACTCATGACATGAGGGATGGGGAATTTCTAAAGCAGATGAGGGCAGGTGCTGCTGAATGGTAAATGAACTGTGTATTGCATCCTGGAGGAAAGTAGGAGCAACCTGCAGATGAGACAGAAACAGAACAAATGGGTTAGATATGCAGGTGTAAGCCTATATATTTTTTTGAAACAACACTCAAAAGCAGGCTAGAGAAAATATTTAGAATGGATCTGAAAATGTTTTTGAAATGTTGATGTTTGCATCTTCTCTTTGGTTTACCCTATCTGGTAAATGTTTTGGGTTTTTTATCAGGTATCTGAAGAAATAGCCTCAAGATGAACTTCTTCCTGGAAACATTAAAACTCGTCGTACTTCTTGTTTACTATTCACTGGAGTCGCTGGTGTTCTTGGTTGTGCCTAAACGGAAGAAGAATGTTAGTGGTGAAATAGTATTAATAACAGGAGCAGGAAGTGGCGTTGGAAGACTCTTATCATTGAAGTTTGCCAGCCTTGGAGCCACGGTTGTCCTCTGGGATATTAATCAAGAGGGGCTCAACAGCACAGTTAGACTGGCCAGAGAGAATGGAGCAGGAAGAGTACACTCTTACATCTGTGATTGTAGCAAAAGACAGGATGTCTACAGAGTAGCTGACCAGGTAAAGTATCTCATTTGTGGCTTCCACGGTATTCTGAATGCATGTGTAGGTTTAGGATACATGATTAAGTTTTATAGTGGCTTCAAAGCAAGAGATTAAAGTTAATTCATTCTGAATGTACTCTGCTTTCTATCTGTTTTGAGAATTCTGATTTTTAGCGTTGACTTGTGTATCTCTATTCCTTAAAGAATAAAAAAGGCTGGTTCTCTTTTTCAGTAGCTCATTTTAACTGGGTAGCTTCTCATTCATTCAATTACAGAGCAGGCATTTAATCGTGAAGTGCGGAAAATCAATTTATTGAAGCTAAAGCAGTATTTCAAGTTCTGGCAGCCTTTTATCAAAAGTAAACCCTAAAAACCATACATTGTAAAAAGGATTAACTGCTTAGGCAATTTTCAAGTAATTCCATTGTTGTGAAGAGATTTTTGCAGACTTACTTTATCTGAATTAATATATGTATCTTGATGTCTTAAATATTTCTTTCTTTCATTTCTGAAGAGCTTTGTAAACATAGCATGTAGTTAGATATTTTGGGCAGACTAGCAGAATTACCAAAAGCTAAAATTGTTAAACAGTTTCCAATGTAACAACCTGTTCTTATACGTTTAAAATTTGCTAAACTTAACTGTTGGACTATAAAGTTTCCACAATGAGCGTTTGCCTGGGGATGAATTTAAAAAAAAAAAAAGTTCAGCTGTCTTCAGGAACATCTGTTGGCTGAAATAATGTTTTGTGCTCTTTAAGAAGCTCTAGCCTTCTGCCTTTTTCTGTCTGTGCAAAAAGGACTACAACAAGATTTCTGATATGTGATGCCTCTTCATGTTTTGCAGCTTGTTAGAGCTGTTGGTTTTTTATTCCAGTAATGCTGATCAACCTTGGTCCCCCTTGCAGCTCCATTACACCAGCTGAGCTGGACATCTGCTGTCCTTGCAGAGAAGTTGCACATCTCTCCCTGGGCCTGTAGGTGTGCTTCCTGCTCAACTGGGAGGACCGGAGGAGCAGTATTGTAGTGTGAAGGACACTGGAATGAAGAAGATGAAAGTTAACCTGTAGTTTTGAGGACTTGAGTTGATGGGTAGCACTCTGGGCCCGTGGAGAAAAGCAAAGGCTGAGCCAGTCTGGCCAAATTTGAAAAAGAAAGCAGCTTGTAGATCTGTATGACATGGGTTCAGGATGATGCAAACAGAGCTACACAGGAATGAAGAAGTTGTAATAGTGTCCAGTGCATGATCCCTCACTTACAACCTTCTGTCAGCAGCTCAGCAACTGTCAGGTTCACTAATAATCCTCATGCTGATCCACATAGGAGAAAATACCCTAGTACCATTATTTCGGAAGTGTCACATTCTGCTAGTGATGTAGAATCATCCAATCTTATCAGTTACAAAAAAACTTTAGTATTGGTTGGCACTTGGTGCTACTGTTTACTTAATGCAGTGTAGTAGACTTTGCTTCATAGTGTTCAGCATCAGCCTGTGCAAGATAAGACAGCATGGTTCCATGTCCTGTTTTGTCCCCTTCTGGTAATTCAGTTTTATGCAGACTTGGAGTTTTGCAAGACTATGGTGAACTAAATTCATGCTGGAAGGGCAGGATATGTTTGAAACCTTTGCTCCCAGTAAAACAGTCTTACAGCCAAAATGAAATGTAAGTGAATCTTTAAAATCTGTTTCATTAGCCACACAAACACACCAGGAAAAAGTCACTTTGGTAGGAAGAAAACCCAAAGGCTCTGCACATACCAGGTTCTTGTTTCTTTCCTGTACCAACAGGATGAAGGACAGCCTTTTGGCTATCAAGAGCTATAGCTTCAAATTTATTTCTAATGTCCCTGTTCCCAGAAGTTCCCAACTCCTAAAGCTTAGTTAACAAAAATGGACAGGATTGTAACAAGTTTAAGGAAGATGAGGAAGTTAAACTAGAAAAAAGGATAGGTGATAAATCACCCTTTAATTCTTTACTGTTATACCCATTTCATTTTTCCCAGATAGCTCAGATCAATGAACAGTACTCCAAATTCTATATTTAATATTTTCATTCTCCTTTGGAGAGCTGACACAATATCTTGATATCAGCTAGGCCTATAGTTGTTCTCTCAACTGAGTCTGTTCAGGAATGTTCTCAGTCTGGAACTAAAATGTGAACTATACTTCCTCTTACTGAATTAAATGTATAGGTATTATTTTTTAGCCAACTTATTTTCTGGTGTAGAGTGTACCAGATTCTAGTCCAGAATTGCTCTTTGGTTTTAAGATGGGTTTACTGTAGCAAAACACTTGTTGCATTAGTTAAGCTCTGTGTAGTAGAGACTTATCTGGAACAGTTGTCCTTGGAAACAGAGGTGCTGAAAGCAGAAGCTTGTGTGGTGCTGTTGGGCTCCACATCTCTGAAGAAAATCCAGTTGAAAGCTCACCTTTAAAAAGGCTCCAGGTGAGAATGTGCAAGAACCTGAGGTGTTTGGATCCATAACAAGAGTTCAACTTATTTAAAATGTGTAATATTTCTGTTTAAGTTTTTATATATAATACTTGGAAAGAATGTTTTGTATTTATTGCACACTGTGTTGATGTTTTTTTGTTTTAGGTTAAAAAAGAAGTTGGTGATGTTAGCATCCTAATCAACAATGCTGGTATTGTAATTGGAAAGAAATTTCTTGATTCTCCAGATTCACTTCTAGAAAAAACCATGGAAGTGAACATAGTGGCACACTTCTGGGTAATACCTGTATTTTGCATATACATTCTAAAACATCCTTTGAACATGTTTTCAGTGTTAATTTTGCCTTTTGGAATTGAGCAAAACATGCAACGATATAGAGCTCTTGGGTAGTTCAGTCAGAAATGAAAAAACAAATTACTTACTTTGCCCTGGAGTCTGTAAAATAAAAAATAAAAAGGATGGAAGAATGGATCCTTTGGGAACCTCTAATGTAGGTAGATGGAAGCACTTCACATTTAGAAATACTCTTAAGAACTGAAGTAAGAAATACCACATGTTCAGATAGTGCTCTTAACAATAAGTGGAGCTTTTGTCCAAAATGAGTAACTTCGTGTGCTTTTACTTCCTTCCAGGGAAGGCAGGTCACCTATTTGGTGTTTCTATCATAAAGAATTGTAAAGAAAATATTCAAACATGTTGCAGTTTATTTAGAAATAAATTTAATTATGAAGATTTCATGAATTTAATAGAAGGAAAACATGAAATTCAAATCTTTGCCATTTTACAAAATTTGCAATGAACTCTTAATTCTCCTTTGAAAGAAACTTCATGACTAGCTGAAACTATATATTTAGCTTTTATCAAGTTGCCATGTATCTTTAGTAGTACTGGTGGGGTTGGGAAATCCCCATTAAATACTTCAAGGTTAGAGTTCAAACAAGCTCCACATACATACACACATCCTTTCCATAATGAAAGGTAGAAAGCTTGTTTAAACTGTAGGGGGAGTTTCTCTAAAACCAACAAACACCTAAAAAATCTTACAGCATGCAGCTTGCCTAGTAAAATGTTACATTGCAACTCTGACTTACTTTGCAGACTTACAAAGCCTTCCTCCCAGCAATGATTGCCTCTAACCATGGACACTTGGTTAGCATAGCAAGCGCCGCAGGACTGTGTGGAGGCAATAGTGTTTCAGGTAGTGTATTAAAGCTAACATTAATTGAGATTATTAGTTTGATTTAAACACTGCAATCAATACCCATGGCAGGGAAAAAGCCAAACCGATTTTGAGTTTCTGGATCTTTCTGTATAGGTAAAGCAAAGAGTCACATTTTCAAAGCAGCTGACCTGAAATAACATTTCTTTACAAAGTGTTTTCCGGAAGCTCAGCGCTGCTGTGAAACAGGTTTTGCTGCCAAGGCAGTTAGAAGGTGTACAAGCCATATAGAACTTAAGAAACTGAGAACCTCAATGTTGTTAAGGTTAACTTGAAGGTTTCTGACAGGGGCGACATCACTTTAGATTTAGAGAAGACTCACAAGGCATTTCTGGAAGATGTATACAAAGGGGGAGGAAAATTATATAGGGTGACATAGCAGTAAAAGAAATCTAGCTTCAAGTGAATGATAATGAGGACAAATTGAGTTTCAAGTTGAAACCACATTAGTCTTGAAAACTTGAGTTTGACTCATAAGAAATGAGTGCATGGATTTAAAGAGATGGTCTAGTATGAAAAGGTAATTTCATTTACCATTGTTCTGTGGAGAGTGGAAAAGTGGTAGCAGGGTTGTGATGAGAAACCCTCTGTCTGCCAGTCTAGAGCAGCAGTTGGTTTAGGAGAGGAAAGTAAGGGAATGAATCACAGCAAAGGTGAATTTTAACCTAATCCTGAAAACTATTCTGTTGTAAAGTGGTTTATTATTGGACAGTAAAGTTTAATTTTTAAATTTAAATATTTAACTGCAATTAATGTTTTATTTTACAGATTACTGTGCAAGTAAATTTGCAGCAATTGGTTTTGCAGAGTCAATTGATATGGAGATGAGAGCTCTGAGAAAGACAGGTGTTAAAACCACAATTGCATGTCCTTACCTCATAAACACAGGAATGTTTGATGGTGCTAAAACCAAGTGAGTAAACTCTTGTGAGGTTTTTTTGCAAGTTGCATGTTTGGTGTGTGACAAACTCCTATTTCCTTTAAAAAAATAATGAGCTAGGCTTTTTTCTGCTTGTGTTATCTTAGGGCCTCAGGTGGGTGTTAACAGTGCTACCCAGTGACTGGGCAACCCAAAAGGCCTAGGTACTTTACTATTCATTTAAGCTGAAATGTGAAACATAATTGGTGTCCTTTCCTCTGCAGAAACTAAATGCTCCAGTTGTCCTCTCAGGTTTCTAAACCCCCATTCACCTGAAATTGGTGGCACAGCTTTGCTCAGTTTGTGTGTATAATGACAAAATTTAGGATCCAAATAAAATCCTGGTGTGTCTTAATATGATGACTGGTTTGTCTTAAGTCATACCGGGGATAATAACAATGTCCACTCACTCTGACATAATGAAGATTCTGCTGTAATAGGACTTGTGGTATTTATTTCCTTTTTTTAGTTGAGTAACTGAAAAATAACTGTAAACTGTAAATGTTTTATTGAATAAAATGTGAATCCAAAGCAATTTGTGTTCTAGCAGTAAATGTTTTCTGTTTCAGGTGGCCACGTGTGCTTCCCATTCTGGATCCAGAGTATGTGTCTGAGAGGATAATCACTGCTGTACGGCAGAACCAAGAAATTGTGATGATACCACGCATCATTTATTTTTTATATTTTTTGAAAAGGTAAGTTATGGTTTTCCTTCTTTTCCCCTCTCTTTTCTCTCTGGGAATGTTTCAGCTATGTGTTTGATTAAAAGTACAAATGAGGCTTCTGCTTAGTGGTGTGAATTTTCATTAAGTTCTGTGCATTTTAGGAGGGCTTTTTTTTTTTTGCTTGTTTCTATGGGTTCAGTCTATCCTTGGGCCACAGAACCATGACAGAAATGTCTAACTGTGCCTTGCTGACTCTGGGGTTCAGTTTTACTGTGGCCTGTAGACACTGGGCCTCCTTCTGTTGCAATAGGTTGGAATACCAATCTTTCTAATAACTCAGGCTATCAAATGAGTATAAAGGATATTTTGAGACGACCAGTGGGTCTGTATTTCAGAGAGAGCACTGCCTTTGCCAGTTTTAGCCAGGTAAATTAATTCTGTGATAAAACTGCACAACTCTTCTGATGTCTGTTTGTTCCTTTTTATCTTCTTTCTCAATGTCCCTATCTTACAGCTTTCTACCGGTGAAAGCAGCAGTTGTTCTAATGGATTACTTTGGAAACTTTGATGCCATGAGTAGTTTCAAAGGCCGGCCAAAGGAGGAGTGAAAAAGCGCAAAGTTCAGAGACCAGCAGCTCTAAAGTGGACATTGTAAAGGTGGTGGTGGGAAAGGTTTGCTTCTCCAGCAGCTGTGAACTTTGGGTGCCTCATTTTTCATTAGTAACAAGATTTTTTTTAAGTTGCTTTTTAACTGGCTCTTAATCAACAGCTTTCATCTTATTTTTTTTTTTAATCCAGTGAATGGTTTTCTTTTCACCTCGTTATAAAAATACATTAATTTCATTGCTTTGGTTATGTCTGTTTATAATGCCTTAAATATGATCCTGTATCACAAACTAATAATTGGCAACTTCAGGGGGGAAAAAAGGACTCAGAAACCACATGTATTTAGCAGGAAGCCAGAAAAGCCTCTAGTGGACCTGACTTCTTGAACCATGGTTCATTCAATGAACCATGAGGATGGGCTGTGCTGCTGGTGGCATTACTGTTCCCTGGTAAGCTGAAGAATTCAAGAATTCCCTCAAACAACAGATTCTAAGTAATCCATTAGCAAGTGAAAGTTCTGTGAGATAAAAATATTCACTGTGTTGGTGAAAAAAACAATTACATTTATTAATTTTTGGAGGTGTGATCTCTCAACTCACAGATGACTATGGATGTTGGGGCAGGGATGGGGAAGGATGTGTGAATTATGCATTTGTGCTGCTAATTTTCTTTGTGCCTAATTTATTTTAAAAGATAATACCATGACTGCAATTTTGTTACAGAAGTCTTTGTATCTTCTAAGTGCAAAATTTTAAGAGCTATTTTAAATTGTCATCTCCTAAGAAGAGTAAACTTGTATTTACAAAGCATAAGACTGTCAGTCTAGGTGGACTAACCAGTGTCTTGTCAAGTAAGACAATGAGCTACTAAAACCAAGTGTGTTATATTATATAATAGGGGTTTCTCTTGGGATTATTGCAGAAAGGAATGATGCTGATAGAACTGAATGATATCTTTACAGCTATTGTTTGAGTAACAGCATAATGTTTTGGTTCTCTGAGTTGGGTGACAAGTTGCCTTGTGTCTATAGAGACTTGTTTTACTTCCCCTTCACTCTTAGGACTATCCATTTATTTTGAGCATATTTTGAAAAGGTATTGCCATTTTTGGCAATGGATGCTTAGAAAGCTGAAAGTCACCTTGACTTCTTGTAATCCAAAACAAGAAAAAGCTTATGTGAATGTCATTTATGTACATGTTAAGTCCACCTCATGTCACAGTACTCCGCTAGCAATTGGTACAGCAATTGAAACAGTATGGAGAAAAGGGTGACCTTTTTAATGGTGAGTCTTTTTACTTCACATGATGGCCTAGAAACTACCTCCATTTCCCTTGGCTGTACAATTAGTGAGGTTTACTATCAGCAAAAGGTTTACATAGAACTGTTTCACTACTGATGAGCAAGAAATGCTGAGTGAAACAAGTGTGTTAAAAATCACCTTTACGATGGATTGGTGAGAGCTAGAATCCAGAGTGATGAAGAAGAGATTTGTCTCACTCTCAGATCTGCAGCTTTTCTGCTTCAAAACTTTTACTCATTTTATACTACACCTCAGGAAATGAAAGTTGTCAATTAAAAGAGAGATTGTCTCAATGTGCAGTCCATATAGATGTTCCACTGTTCACGAGTTCTACCACTAATAACTATGTGGTGTATCTGTGTCTTCAGCCTCCTCACCTTTTTATACTAACAGCATACTTTTCCCTCCTGGCTATGAAATACTAGATATGCAGAGTTCTGGAGCAAAGGAGGAGAAAAGTGGGCTATACATATGAACATTATGAATATCAAACTCCAGCTCTAGTGAGAGCAAGTAGATTTTAATTTTTAGTGTATTTCTGACCACATTCTGCTGAGCGAAATTAGAAGCAGTGAGTCTGGCAGTGGGATTCGGGTTCGTGGCAGGTTCATATTTGTCACACCCCTAGAAGGATTTCACCTGACAATCTGTGCCAGAGAAATACATCTCCAAGGCATTTTACTACTTCACAGAATCATTGGACTTGGAAAGGACCTGTGTTCAGTTATGTTTTGTATATCTCTTATGTTGGAAACTCTACAGTCTCTCTGGGTCACCTGTTCTAGTGTTTGTTCACACTCTGTTTAAAAACAAATAAATGAAAATTATGTCTAAATTGAATGTACTTTTTTTCATGTCCATTCAGAGGACACCACTATGAGTCTGAGTCTGTGTTTTACACCTTCCTTTTACATACTTAAACACATTGGGCCTGAACCTTTTCTCTATACACTAAGCAGTTCCAGCAATCTCAACCTCTCCTTGTATGACAGGTGCTCCAGGATGTTAATTATCTTTGCAGCCCTTCACTGGACTCATTCCAATATATTCTTATCTTTTAAGAGACCAAGTTCTGTGCTAGATTGAGCATGCACAATATGTAATAAAGAGCTTCACTGGAAACTCTCTGCTTGCTAGCTGTCCTAGTAGGAGTACACAAATACTGCTTTTATGTAAGTGTGCTGCTACCACTTCGAATATTGTGGTCACTGTTAAATTACATCCTGTGTCTGGAGGACAATAGCCTCTCCTGTGGTGGTTTTTATCTCCCACAGCTCCTGTGATGGCACGACAGATACATGGAGTTGTATCCTGGAGGTCAAACAACACATATCCTTCCCCTGTGTTTGGGAGGTTGCATGGAGCAAGTGTTTATGTCTTCAACATACATATGAAGCTCTTGAGATAAAAGATGGCTTACTTCCAGCATAACAATGATCTTGACTGATTACTTTCCTGATGCCAAAAACAACTCTTTCCTTCTGCTCTCGGCAAGAAAACTCATGGAAGGATCACTGTGACACCCAAACAGGAAAATAGAACTTGAAAACAAAGAGCATCTCAGTTGTGACAGCATAATGTCTGACAACAGCCCAGGACTGCTGGACAAAAGAGTCGTTGGTTTCATGGCCATTGCTTGAAATTTTAAGTAGTCTCTTAATAAAAATTACTGTCCCAAATTTGACTGGGATGGCTGCTGTGGCCTAACAATCACTGATACGATGATTCAAAGGCAGTCCATGGTATTTTGTTGCCTGTTGTATTTATTTTCCATGTGAGTTCATATTCCTGTGGTAGCAGAAATCTTGCTGTCCCCTAAAGTGTCTAAACATGGAGAACATAGTGCCAAGAAAAATTAACTTGATCCTCTGGACAAGACTGAGGAGGAAAACAAATAAACCCAGCAACGGAGATAAAGACTCTATTATTATTTATTTTACGAGTTTGGAAATCATACCCAGGGTCTATATGCACCTACTTGGAAACTGGTGTTCATGGTCTGATTTCATTTCAGGAAGGAGCCAAGCAGGTACCTGATCTCAGGTAATTCTCCTAGGAGCAGTTGATCTTCTGAAGACACCAGTGTGGACTGCATAATTTGCTAAGCAGCTGTTCAAAACCATAGGCTTAGTAAAAAAAACATTTTAACAAAATAGCTTCTCCCACTGACCTTTACTATGAGAATCAGGAGAAACGGACCCACAGTGATCAGATGTTCTAAGAAAATGCAACATTTCTGTCTCTCAGGTGACACTTAAAAGTTTTATTAATGCTTCAGTAGGTGGGGGTGCACTACAAGCAGGGACTTTTGTCCGCTCACACTTTCTCTCTAGTCATAGGTGTCTCCAGCTTGACAGATATTTTCTTCACCAGCCAAAGCCACCAAGCTCACAGCCTGAAGTTATGCAGATGGCCTATGGCTGAGGAAAACATAGCTTTGTCCAGAGAAGAGAGGTGGAAAAAAAATCACAACTTCCCTTGCCCTTGGCAATATTCACACTAGGGAAATGAACATCCTCAGGATTGGGACAGAGATGTTCAAGACAAGGGTATGGCAAAGGCAGAGGTTCTGTGCCAAGGTGCCTTGGAGCGTTGGGTCTTCTGGGTAGTTACTGCTTGATTAAAACAAACCTTGATGCTTGGTATAGCTGTGTTGAGAGATTTCACCCATATCCAAGGTCATGAGCAATTACATCTAAGGAATCGTGGTTCTACGAGACTTGTAGTGGAGTAGCCTTCCAGAATGCCTGTCCAGGAGGGAAGAACCCTGAGAGATATTGTGACACTTTCACCTCTCCATGTCTTGGAGCCCAGTGGCAGCATCCCTGGCTTTGGCACAGAAAGAAGAATCAACAGAGCCAGAACACAAGAAGCAGTAACAGCACTGCCAGTACATGCAGCCAACAGCAACAAAAGAGATCCTTGCTGAACAAGTTTGGCCAGTTGGCACCATAAACTTCATGCCTAGAAGGTGTTGTGACCTAGGCTATGGAACCTGGGTGATGGTGTAGTCCCCCTGGGCAGGTATCTGCATCACCTGTATTAACCCTGTTGCTGCAAAGGCAGCTTGCTCAGAGATTAATGCAAGGGGATATATGATAGCTGAGGAATCTGTTGAGCACATGGTCATGGGAATTTTTGTGGAAGGTTAACACGGAAGATCTTCTCTGTATTAATTCTAGAAAATATACTTTGCATTATTTATTGGTCTGTCTGCATATTTCTGGTATGGGAATGGTTAACACTGAAGCAAACTCACATAATGCACCAGGCACAACTAATAAAGTTACAAAACTGATTTGAATCATGCTGCAGTTATTGCAGAATGTCATACCTGTGTTTTGGGGAGCTTCTAACAAATTAAGAGAGAGCTGTCAGTTCCAGGTAATCTCATCTGTAAAGGGTGTCGTATCCAGAAGGAGCAAATATCACTAGGATAGCCAGGTGAGGTGCTTGTCTGAAGTATTTCCTTTAGGAAGAATGTGATTTCCACCCTCTGGTATTGTCAGTCCTTAACAGAGGATGGGTGTAATTGACAAGGTGCATTGTTGAAATTTCTGTGTTAAAATTCCCTAAAAAAACAAATGCCAATTCCACCAAAAAGAAAAAAATAAATACTTGAAGCAGTTAGAGCCTGCTTGTAGAAATTATCTCCACTAGCAGCAAGAGGCAGAAATCTGTTTCCAACCTTGCTTCTGAGCCAAGGACTTGGAAGACAGCTATGAAACTAGTTGTTCAAGTTCTTTTCCACATTGACAATTAAATGTCTGACTGCCCTCTTTCATGCTTTTAGATACAGATAGTTTTATCTGCAATGGTATTTATAACAACATTTTAGGGCTTATGAATTGGTCCATAGCATTCAGATAATTAAAAAAACAAAGTGTTTTTAATTTGTGTGTGATTGTAACACTGCCCATCTAAAATGGGTCAGGTTTTCAGCTTGCATTCAAAGGGGAGAGAGCACTTAAACAATCACCTCACAGTCAAGAAATAATTCCCTGACACCTGCTTTTTCCTAGATTTGGAGTGAGGCAACTACAATTGTTGGAAAAAAACTACAGTATCCAAATTGGAAAACCCCCTTAGAGAAGAAGACTGGAGGAGGGATGAAAAAAGTGAGGGAATTTCATTCACCAGTTCAAATGGGAGTCCACTAAATACGTGAGGAGTGCAAGAAAAGAAGGAAGGGTGATATCGGTGATACTGTTGATGAATAATTAGTTGGTACATGATCTCCTTGTGGGAAATACTGGAAGACTTCCTTTTGGTCCACAGGATTCTTGAAGGCTGGACATGTTTCTACTGTTCTAGAGAATTTCCTGACCTAAAATAGGGATAGCATTGTGTCTTAAAAACATGGTATTTTGTAAAGAGGATAAGCACTTCGGAAAAGTGGAATATAGGACATATATAAACATATACATATATATATATATACACATTTCAATTATACATATATGAAGTATGATGTTTAGATTTCATTTGGACTCTCTATGTACAGAGATATAAAGAGGCGGACAGGAAGGTTTCCAAGCCTATCCTCTTTTCAAAGTCTTTTCAGTTAGTTTTTGCAATTTGGGATGCTGTGGCTTTGAGTTTTATATCTGAAGCCAGGTAGTGACTTGCCTGTGCAATGCTTTCCCTATCAGATTAAACAATCTCTTTCAAAATAGCAGGTATTTTATGGGGTAGCACCCTGACTGCTAAGAATGTGGACTAAGGAGACGGTGGCACAGCTGTTCACAACTTTCATTTTTATTCACCAAGCCACAAGCCTAGCCTTTTAAACATTATTTTTCAGAACATGGCACAGAAACAATGGATTTTTCACATCCACAGGAAGAGCTGTTGCATTATTTCCATTGTGAAGGCCTGTTCTGTATTCTCTTGCATATATATGCTTTTTTTATTTTATTATATTACAGCAGACAAAGCCACAAAGACATACCATGAATATCTATCCATGTTCTCCACCTCAGTTATAGATCAATTTGTTTGTTTGTTTGTTTTCTTCTTAATAGTGTTCCCTTAAAGTCCAGAAGGAAGCAGTAAAAGTCCAAGTGGATCAAGAGAACAAGCTAAGGGAGAAATTCAGGGTTCAAACCAATTCCTTGACTGAGGATTTTGAAGGAGACATAATAAAGCAATAAATTACGCCTTTACAACCAAATACAAATTCTCTTAACTATTTTGAAGCACTCAATCTTGCCACTGTTAAATCCAGGAAATCACCATGAGGAAATCTACAATGTCAATTCTTGCATTCCTACATGTAAACCATCAGAGCTTCTGTGGTGGCAAATGATTAGGGCTTCACATCTGTGTATTCCATTCAATCTGTTTTGGGAGACATTCTGCCACAGGACTGCTCTCCAGATTTTATACACCTGCAAATACTTTAAAGGATATTTTCACATCAGTAGATCTGTTAATCTTTTAAACTGTAAGCCAAATATAATCTAAGTGAAGAATGACTTGAATTTAGGAAGGGACTTAAAAAATGTGGCAGCTAAAATAGTCTTTTCCAGAGACTGAAATCAGAGAGTGCTGAAATGTTGCATTTGTTCCTAAATGGGGAAGTTAACCTTTTTCTTTCCCCGCTGTAAACAAGCAAGAATTTTTTTCTTTTGTTGAGATGCATTGATAGTATCTGCTAATTAGAGGCAGAATGGCCCTGCATCTTTCATCAAGCAAAAAGTCATGGCACTGCGTCAGTAATGACTTAGTAGCACTTCACGATTTCTGGAAATTCCTTGGCTTTCATCCTATTGCCCCTCCCTAGTTGGACTGTAAGGAGACTTGGATGGAAAATTTTAAGAACCTTTGTATTTTGTCTGCATAGAGAAAGGACTGCTATAAATTGACTACTTTTACCTCAGATATTTTTAAAGATTAGCAAAATGGATTGATTGTAAACAGACTATATTCCTTTAAGAAGATCCCTCTTAACAAAAGTAGTTGTCTTAGGAGAAAAACATAATACCTCTAAACTTACCCACACATAAATTATGCTTAACTTCAGATTACAGTTATCATAATTGTAAATAGTTAGCTTCAGTGGCATGGAGACTTCCAACATTAAATGACTGATGGTTTGAAAAGAAATTGAGGCAGAAACACAAAAAAAGGCAAATCACAGTCAGTACAATGCTGATAATAATTGTTTGTATGTTAGATTTGTGTATGCTGTCATTCAGCGAAGCACAAACAGCTTAGAAGTGGCTTTCCACTGAGGCTGGAATGGGATTAGAGTAGGCAGCACTCGGAGAGCTGTGCACACCCTTGCATTTGCTTTTCTGCTAATAATTGGATATTTGCATTCTGCACAAAGTGATGTTTAGGAACACTGCCTCTGCTTGTAAGAACCTCAAATAGCACCAAGTCTGATGTCTGCAATTCCAGACAATGACATATTTTTTATTATTACTACTGTGGAATTCTCATAGAAAAATATGTGAAGGAATGCCTTTGAGTAAATACCCTAACTGATTTTCAATCAACATGCTTATCAGAAGACTAATTTGAAGTCTTAGTGAGAGATTATATGAGCAAACCTGGCTCATATTGGGATTCTGCCACATCCTTGTCTCTCCCCCCACAAAAACATTAATACCATCAGACTTGTTCCAAAAATAAGAATTGATAGAAATAGTCTTGTTTGTTTACCTTGGTCCTGCCAGGTGATGAACCCTCTGGCTTTGCCACAATGAGAAGTTACAAAGATATGTAACTGAAGAATCCTCTTTGGCTCTGTTTTCTCCACCCTACATGACAGAGAGTTTAACCATCATTATGCAACCATTGGTTTGCAAAAGGGTTTTGGCTTAAAAGATGCTGATGATGATAGGAAATATCTGTTGAGAAAGGGTGACCTGGATAACCAGCTAAACAGGAGCCATGACACTGCTGTTGTCCACATTCTGGTTCCTGCTTAGGGCCACAAGAGCAGCTTGGGGATGATCTCCTCACAATGTCTGCTCATCAGCAGGGGCAGCTGGTGCTACTGTCTGAGGACAGACAGCTGGCATCTACACTACTACTATATACCGTACACTGCTACTACCTGTACAGGCTGGGGCCAAGTGGCTGGAAAGCTGCCCAGTGGGAAATGACCTGGAGGTGCTGGTCGACAGCACCCAAACATGAACCAGCATGGGCCCAGGTGGCCAAGAAGGCTAATGGCATCCTAGCTTGTACCAGCAATAGTTTGGCCAGCAGGACCAGTGATTGTCCCCTGTACTCAGCACTGGTGAGGCCACACCTTGAGTCCTGTGTTCAGTTCTAGGCCACTTGGATCAGAAAAGACATTGAGGTTCTGGAGCATTTCCAGAGAAGGGCAACAAAGCTGGGGAAGGGTCGGTAGCACAAATCTGATGAGGAGCAGCTGAGAGAGCTGGGGTTGTTCAGCCTGGAGCAAAGGAGGCTCAGGTAGGACCTTCTCACTCTGCAATTACCTGAAAGGAGGTTGTAGCAAGGCAGGCAGTCAGCCTCTTCTCCCAAGGAAGAAATGACAGGATGAGAGGACACAAGCTGTGCCATGGGAGGTTCAGGCTGAACATCAGGAGGAATTTTTTCATGAAAAGGGCTATTAAGCATTGTAATGGAACTGTAATGCCTAGGGAGGTGGTGGAGTCACCATCCTTGGCAGTGCTTAAGAAAGGACTGGATGTAGCACTCAGTGCCATGGTCTAGTTGACATGATGGTGTTTGGTCATAGGTTGGACTTGATGACCTCAGAGGTCTTTTCCAACCTAAACGATTCTGTGATTCTTTGACTGTTGAGGTGAAGAAGATACCAACACTGAATAAAATAGTCCAAAAGGCCAATTGATCATATTAGTTAAAAATTATTGTAGTAAACTAACATTAGTTTGTATCTCTCAAACAGTCTTTGTTTGTAAAAGACATTTAGACTTGCTACATGGTGACAATAGGTTGTCCTTGTTTTTCTCCCTAGCAGCTGGTTGGACATGTGCAGTCCTGTGGGGATGTACAGACTGGCAAAGTTTTCCAAGTGGTCTTTAGTTTTCCTTCTTTTTCCACTACAACCAATCCAGAAAACAGTAATTTGAAATAGCAAGATTCCAGAAGGCTTTTCTAGACCTCATATATTTTCTGGAATAATCTCCCTGGTTGGAACATTCCCTACTTTTCATGTCACCAACAGGAAAACAGTGAAACATCCCTTAGCACCATTTCTCCCGTTACATTGTACATGAGCTATTCACCAACTGCTTGTCTCTTAAAGAAAGTCTTAAGCAATGCCTGTGAAAAGCCCTGTCATGAGTAAGCAGTTGCACAAGGAAGTTTTTTAGCAACCAAGATCTCAACAGGCATTTTTGAAGTCACAGTAATATCTGTGCAACCTCTAATAGCAGCAAATCAAGATGTGCAAGCACAAAAATTCTCCCAGCTGCAGGAGACTATTCTCTTGCCAGTCTGCCTTGAGAGTTCACTGTTGCTCGAGGAACTGCAGCCAAGCTAGCACTTCTAGCACTTCAGCAGGTGATTCACCAGCAGCTGAGTCATCCCTGTCCAAAGCTAGTACATGCAAAATGCAGGGAGGGGTGGACAGCTGGGGAAGGGAAGCACAACAGACCTTCCTCCATTAATTCATGCCATCTGGGAATGACAGCCCATAGGCCTGCAGCTTTGTTTGCAAAACATTGTTTACAGTTTTCACTATGAAGTCCATAGGGAAGGAGACTTAATTTTATTTAACAGTTCATCATCATTACACAAACAGTTGTTCTGGGTTTAGCTTCAGAAAACAGGAAGCAATACTCATGATTAGTTAGTCAGGCTTATTTTTTTGCAGGCTTTTGTTGTTAAACAATTAGATGGGAAAATTGGAATTGAACCCACTGTCATGCAACTGGAGTCTTTTGGTGTTAGAGGTCTCTCTGGTGAGCCACAGAGGATGTGAGCTGTTGCAGCCTTGATTTGTCACTTTGGTTGGTGGTAACCCAGGCTTACATGGGAGGTCACTTTGCTTAAATGTCCATAATTGAACAGAAGGGCAGCAATCACACATGGTGATCTGTAAGCAGATGCTGCTCTGTGCCTGAGGATCATGTGTCCTGGGGCTTGCACAATCACTTTGTTTAAGTGTGAAATTATGTAAGACTGGTCACTAACCACACAGAAGCTCTTCCCTTTAAGCTGTTTGGTTAGCAAATGTGAGTAGTCCAATAAAGGATCCAGCAAGTGTAAGAAGTGGTGAAAGGTTGAAGATGAACTGCCCCTAGGAAATGGGATAGGGTAAAGGGAGCAGGGTCTCCTCATCTGACAATGGTGACCAGTTAGATAGCTCAGCCCTTCAATTTATCTCACCTTACAACGTTTTGTCTACTAATCACAGGTACAACTTCAAAAAAACCCTGGTAATAATTGTTTTCTATGTTCTGCAATGAACAATAAAAACACCAAATTCTGCAAGGTAAAGGTACACAGTTGATTATTCATTAACCCACAGTGCAGGAAAAACAAATTCACAGACTGTGTAATGCTCTAGAACACTTGGCTATGGTCAAAATAAGTCTCAATAATCCCTTTGATCTGTAGTTTCCACAGGACAGGAGCATCTACTGCACTTTGACCATGAAGACTGGGTTGAAAATAATTTCTGCCATCAAGGGTGGAGGTGAATAGAATGGACACACTTGTCTTCTCACAGGTAAACTTTGGGGTTACCTCAGGACAAGAAAACTGGACTAGAACTAGGCTCCAGGCTCCCAAAAAGAGTTGTTTCTCTAAGGGAACATGACTAGAGGCAAAATATTCCCATATCTTCTTTTTTTGCACCAACTTCTCCAGAAAGGAGGAGGAGGAAGAGGTGAAATTTAGCATGTGGTGCGGGTTCTCAAGGAACTTGGATGAAGGTGCAAGAACATGAGAGGTGTGATATGAACAGTTAAAGCTCAGAATTTAAGATGTCTCAAGTGGCTAGGCATTTCCACACCAGGAGTATAGCCTGAGACATACCTAGAGGACAACAGACACAGGGAAGAAATGCTGCCTAAAATCACAGATTTCCATTCTGAAAAAGCTTTTCTGAAACTCATAATGTCTGGGCATGGGTCTGTGACTACAAAAGTCCTGTGGGGATGCCACAGGTCTACAACAAATCAGGCACAGGCTGCACTGGTCCCATCCACGTGCTCTACTGGAACATATCATCAGCAGTGATCGAGGCTCCAGACTTGGCCAGTTGCTGAGTTGGAGACTTCAATACTACAGATGCGTATGAACTTCTAAAAGTTATTCAAAAGAGTAATATAACTATGGCCTAGGTCTCCTTTGTTAAAAAAAAAAAAATTTACACTCTTCTAGAGGATTTTTTTTTTAGATAAAAACGTTATTAAATAGTAACACAAGTCTACAAATACTCTCAAATATTCTTTTTTCCATTCACTCTCTGTTTGCTTGAATTATCCTCATAAATGATACTTAGTTTAATAACATCCAAATATTTAAGCAGATTTTAAAGATGGGAAAAGTTACATTTGTAGGTTTGAAAGCTAAAATGTGATTGCTTCACAAGAGGGCAAACATGCACATAATCATAGACATGCAGCAAACATTGATGTGTAAATACCTACTTAGATGTGTGCTGGTTTCCTCTCAGGTTTTGAGGGTTTTTTAACCTTTTCTTTTGGTGAGGTTTTTTTTTTTGTTGTTTTTTAGAAGAATGAGGCCTAGAAGTTTGAACAATTAAACTACTGGTATAGCTTTACCTGGGAAACTACCTGTGTTCATAATAGGGTTAGACATGGCCTATTTGAAAATGCCATTATTTGCATATTTTTCATTTTGAGTTTTTTTCAGCACAGCTGGTAAAATATGGTCTTTGTGAAGAATTTAGAAGTTCTTTTTCTGTTTGTAGTTAATTAAATTTTAGCTGTCTTCCATAGCAGGGCCAAATTCACGGCAGATGCATAAGAAGCACTGAGCTACTGCCAGACACCTTTTTTTTTCTCTCAAGATTTTTGTAGTATTTTCTCTCAAGGGTTTTGTAGTACCTTAGAAAGAAAAGTACCAGTCACGTGATCTGCACAAATACCACGTTTCTTTAAGAACGGTATAGGGAGAAAACTTTGTTTATATTATCCTTATTTGTAGTACAGGAACTCTTTATTATGTCCTGCTGTTTCTGGGTCTGTAGCATTCTCCCACTGTCAAACAGAGCTTACTAGACTGCCAGAATGACAATTTCATACTTTATTATGAAGGCAGGTCCTTAGCATGGCTTTTCTCAGAGTAAGGCATCTTTAGGATGCCAAAGGACAAAAACCCTTTGTTTCACCACTCATGATACCACTTCATTATTTCTACACTTACTACATTACCCAGCATATGCTGACTACTCTTTTTTTTTAGATAGGGTCTTTCATGATGTTATATGAAATAATCTGGTAAACCAATGTCACAATTTCAGCTATTAGAATAGGGGGCTGAGGTGGGAAAGGCTTTGACCTTTATTTTGTTCCTTTGAATAAGCCATTTTAAGGTCATTTAAGGTCATTTGGATAAACACTGTGGGAGTCAACACTACCTGTGAGCAACCTGACAGGCTAGCTGTTGGGCAAAATCCAAAGCACATGATCCCTTATGTCTAATCCAAGACCCACTGTGAAGAAAATTATATCCCAAATACCACACACAGCTTCCAGTAGAGAGGGACATACAGGGAGGCAACTTTTTCCTGCAATCATCTCTCTTTGAAGAAATCCCACTCAGTTATAAATATATGGCCAGCTACTGTGGCTCTTTGGGATACAGAGTTGACTTGTTGTCCAGAGACATTGAAATCTTTATTGAATATGGACTTTTAAAAGAACTCTGCATATGCCAACACATTCACTATCCCCAAAAGGGTTTATGCATGTGAATTTAGGACAGTGAATGGTTCCCTTGTTAGAAACCCTGGAAATTACTGTGTGACTGGAAGCAGAGTCCTAGGATGTCTTCTGGTGGTGTGACAATTTCCTGTTTTAAGCCTCTCACAGGTGTTTATTGCCGATGAAATGAAAAGCAGCAAACCAGCTACCAAATAGCTTACCCTTCCTTGGTTTTTATGTGAAATTATGACTTTTTTTTTTTTTTTTTAGCTTTGGGGATGGGTTGTGTAGCACAGTGTCAACCCTTCCTTAAGGGCCCAGAGGAGGAGCATCTCTGCACAAGTGCTGCTGTGCTCCCAGCAGAGCTGCCCTCTTCCAGCAGGAAACCTCCCAATGCCACCATGCCTTCCCCTCACAAACACTGCCTGAGCCACAGCTTTGTAAGCACCAAATTATACTGCACTAATAAACATAAATTTCTTGGCAATCTAACTGATTTGACTTCATCTAGTTCAATGAAAAGAGGTTTATGAAGTCAATTTCCATACCTAAGATTTGCTCAGTATGTTCCTTCAACACCACATGTTGAAAATCCTTCTAAAGGCTTGTGCAAGAATATCTGTGAACCTCCTGTGTCAGACACATCTCATAAAGGGTATTAATCCCTTACTGAACAGCAAATGTTATTTCTCTTGGGTTGGTACAGAATCTAGCAATAGGAAAGCTGAACTGGAAATAAATCACGAGGAGAAACTTGCACAGAGTCATTCTCTACAAGTAAACCACAATTCTAGACCCAACAGAGGATGTGAACAAAAATTAATCAATTAACATTTTAAAATTAAATTTTATCAAATTATCAAATTAAATTTTATTAAATTGCTCTGATTTTAGAAACAGTGTCAGCTTCTTGAGCCTTTACAGAGACCAACTGGTAGCAGTAATCAACAACAAATTACCTCACCAGCACAATCTAAAATGAACAGTCTGCATTTCCAGACCTGTACAAAACTTCGCTGTTCTGTACCCATTTGGGTCAGAGAATGAGATTTCCCTGCCTGTTTGCAAACACCCAGCTTTACAACAGCTTTGCCAGCAGGCCAATCTGCAGGTGCCAAACTGGAGAAGATCAAGAAATACTGATGCTTTCTGCCAACTCCTGGCTGGCAATTTTTCTACACCACAGAAAACCAAAGCATTTTGTAAACTCTTCTTGTCTCAGAGCTACCCTAAAAGAGCTGGGGTGTTAAAGTATTTATTAATGTAATTGATTCTCAAGGTTTTGAACATTAAAATTTAAAGGGCAGAAACCTGAAAACTGCTTTTAATACAGAGGTAAGTAAAAACCTACCAGTGAGCCTTTCCATTGGTTTTCTGCTCCTCACACATTCCTGTAGCACCTAATTGCAGTGTGATCACATCTAGGATGAAAAAGATGGGCACACTGTTCAGACTATTTAAACTGCCTAGCTGAAGGTGCTAGATCATGGTTCCTTCTAGGCTCTACCTACTTCTAGCTGCTGGCCACCTCATAAAGCACAGCAGAGACAAAACAGTCCAGGAAGTTCCTGGAGTGTGGAAGAAAACTTCCTGACACAGCTGGTGAGGGAGCAAACTAGGGAAGGCACCCTAGTTTTTTGTGAACAGAAAAGGACTGTTGGAAACCATTCAGGGCATGCAATCATGAAACGAATTTTTGGTTCTCAGAGAAGGGAGCAGGTGGAGGTGTAGGGGGGAGGTGTGTCAGCAGAACTGCCACATTGGACACCCAGCGGACAGACTCTGGGCTGTGTAGCAACCTAGTAGAAAGGATCTCTTTGGAAGCAGTCCCAAAGGGCAAACGTGTCCAGGAAGACATTCTTCAGAAAAGGTCTAGAGCACAAGTTTTATGAGAAGCAGCTGAGGGAACTGAGGTTGTTTAGCCTGGAGAAAAGGAGGCTCAGTGGGGTACCTCATTGCTCCGCACAACTGCCTGAAAGGAGCTTGTAACGAGGTGAGAGTCAGTCTCTTCTCCCAAGTTACAAACAGCACAAGAGGAAATGGCCTCATGTTTTGCAGGGGAGGCTTAGATTGGACACAAGAAGAATTGTCTTCACCAAAAAGGTTGTCAACCATTGGAACAGGCTGTCCAAGGGAGCAGTGGAGTCACCATTCCTGGAGCTATTTGAAAGATGTGGAGATGTGGCACTCAGGGACAGGGTTTGGTGGTGGACTGGGTAGTGCCAGGATAACAGCTAGACTCAATCTTACAGCTCTCAGTTAAGAATCACAGCCCTTGTGTGCTCACCACTTTGAATAGCTAAACCCTTTTTCAAGCACCGACTTGTGGTAACAGCTGTGACTTCAGCATTTGCTTCCGCTATTTTGCTGCTTACTCAGACACCCTACCTTGTCTCTTCCAGCCCAGGGACACAAAGGTGGCTGCAGCTCCAAGAGAGGTGCACAGGGGTCCAGCTGGAGTGGAAAGCAATGGCCATCCCATTTTCCCTTTGCAATTTTGCAGCTGGATACATGCCCCAGGCTACAAGTCTGTACTAGCACTGATGCTGGGGATCACACAGAGGCACCAGCTGGAGGGAGAAGGCACATGGAGTAGCAGTTGAAGGGAATGACTGTAAAGATGACCATCAAGCAACACCTTGCAGAAAAATAAATTTCCTTCTGCTCACCCATACTCCAGCAGACTTCACAGTCAATCCCCAAGGCTGATGGGAGCAAAATACTTATTTTGTAAATCCCAGCAGTGCTGAGGTAGGAACAAACAGTCCCATCAGCACTGTCAGCACCAAAATTAAAGGTAGAACATGAAGCACCAGAGACTTCTGATATCAAAGCGTCTATCATAAACAGGCTCTAGATGTCTAAACACAACAGCCAATAGCTGTAGATTCCTAAAGGCCTGTTAATTTTAAATCTGAGAGTCAAAAGGGTTTTTCCAACATCTTGAACTGTCACCTTTAACTTAGGAACTACTTTAGTTTACCTGTCACACAGATGAACAGTAAAACACAGCATTTCTTAGACTATCAGTAACATCCATTCAAATCCATTCAGCATTAGGAAAAATAGAGCCAGAAAGAACTCAAAACTGATATTGCATGATATAGTAAATTCTCAGCATACCCCTTATTCAAGGATTTGTCCTATTACCTTCATTCCATCCTTTTTTAACTTCTAGATTGAAGCACTGTGTGACCAACATATTCCGATGCAGCAACTTCATTCAATTCCACTATTTAACAAAAACAGTAGAAAATGCTACCCTACTTGTAATATGCAGCCACATTCACTGATCACTTCAACAGCTGCATGCAACTCTGCAGCCAAGGACTGCTCAGGGATCCACGTTTCAGGGCAAAAAAAATTGAGATTCACGTGCGACACAGTAACAAAATACTACCAACGGGCTACTTCCAGGAAAACACTGCAAAACCTTTTTTGCCAAAACAATTGTGATCTTTTATCATCAACTAAAATGTTTAGATTTTTCAAAGGCAAGCTTTAGCTGATGGCCCCTATTTGTATTAGTGTAAATTTGACTTACAGCTGTGAATTGCTTTTAGTATATTCAGTCAATACCTCATTTCTATCTTGACTACAACCTCTTTTGTCATTACACATCACCTTGTTACAATTGTTTTCTGTTTTGACAGACACTAGCTCTATTTTGTTCTATGCAGAATTCTTTGTGTTCTGCCAAAGTGACTTGATATCAGGAAGTGCTTGCAGTGCGTAGCAGTTTATTGAAGTAAAATAGGTAAAGAAGTAGCTCAAGCGTAGGGGGACTTTTTAAGTTTTTCCAATAATGATTGGAAGAATGGCTCTGAAAATCCTCAAAAAAGGATTTTGAGGTAGGAATCATCAAGGTAGAAACCTAAAGGATGGAAAAAATTACTTATTCACAATCTGATGGTTTGAGTTACTACATACAGTATCATATATGTAGTAAAATAATGAAGTTTTGTTTAAATGATCCACTGCATTTAGTTAATATAAATACAGTACTTCCCTCTTTTCTTCATTATCAAATAGGCTGCAATAAAAATTAAAACATTCTGAAGTAGAGAGCTTGTTTTACTTTTTACTGCTTTAATTCTTACTCAACCATTTCTTTCACTTGCCTCAGATTCTTCCAAGACAACAAAAGCCTGCAACAGTGTACTGTTTTTCCACACATTAATTACTTCTTTCATGGCTATTTTGGAAGACCAACTTTAAAGATGCAGATATTTTTAACGTGAGTTAAGGGCTGTCTCCAAACGCATTAGAGCCGAATAACATTTTATACTCTAAATTCATCCTATCTGTTCTGCAGAAGTTTTAGCAAAGGCTCATCTATACAGATGTTCTTGATCACTTGAGTGCAAAAGTTTCATTACAAGACCATGAAAGAGACTCTGAGCTGCAACAGATGCAACTCCCTGCCTTTCAAAAGCTTCAGCTAAATCCAAAGAAATTTTCAGGACTCTAGAGCTAGACAACTTGGATTTGATGATCCTTGTGGGTCCTTTCCACCTCAGCATATTCTGCAATTGTTAACTTACTTCTTAACATCTTCAAGAGCACAAGCTCATCCCAATTGTGGCATCAGAAAACTCTTGAGCCAGACAAAGGCCTTGCACTGTAGTGTAACAGGAAAAATGAGATGGCAAAAATGTACAGCTGGGAGTCAGGATATTCACCTAGGCCTGGGAGAGAGCCTGTATTCGCTGCTCAGTGCCTGGTTGTAATCAAATGACCACAAATTCTTTCAAGGACCATATTCCAAAGCTTCTCAAGCTGCACAGAAACCTATTTCCCAGCAATGATTTAGATTCTTGTCCTCCTCTGCTGTTTATAGTGTACAGACAGGACCAATCTTTCCTTTCTACTGTATGTATTTTGCTACCTCTGTGGGAGGAGACCAGAAAAACTTGAAAGAGCCAGTAGTGGGTGGAGTGCTTCTGTTTTCAGTCTGTTGTACAACAGCACCATCCAGCTGTCAAACAAAAAAATTATCAAACCTTAATGCCAATATCCAGATTCGGTCCTTGTAGCGCAAGCAAAATAAATAATTACACATATTAAAAAAAAACCAAAACCAAAAACCATGGAGAAACAAAACCAACCCGCAGGTTCTCTTCCCTGCTTCTTAGTTAATTATATTGATCCACTGTTACACTTTCTGGGTTAGTATAAAAGACTGGGCTTTAGGGAAACTAACAATTCAGCCCAATTTATTTCTGTGTGGTAGGAGTGGCATGCTTCAGCTTACCTCAGTGTTTAAGTATGGAATGTAAGCTCTCAGGTAAGAGGAAAAGACCATTATCTTTGGCTCACAACCAAAGACAGTTAATCACACTACAAAAATTAATGGAAAAATCTCAACTTGTAAAAGCCTAAGTTTTAGCTATCAAAATTTACCACTCTTGAGCTATAGCAGTGAAAGCAAGAACAGCAACCTCCACAGAGGGAGAAAAATGATAAAAACTCATACTCAAGTAACAGATCACTCTTGAGAGACTTTATGACACAATGAAAACTCCTTGCTCTCCCAAGATTTTCATGAACTTGTGTTACTTAAAAGTCACTGTAAGGCACATGCAATGGAAATAAATGGCATTCCCTACAACAGATGACTGATTACCTGAATTACACCTTTGGGGTTTAATTAATTAACTTAAATTGCCCTCATTTCTATGCTAAACTCATTTTTGTTGTAACATCCACAGGGAGCTTACTGTGTGTGTCCACTGACGATCAGGAAGTCTAATGTTAGACCACTGTTCTTGCGTTACATGTGCCTTAGCCCATCCTGTGATCCCATGTTCCTCCATTGATACCAGAAAAGCAGTAATGCATCTCCTTTTCTGAAGACCAGTACTAGTTCTTCACAAACCCTTTACAAAGCAGCACAGGGTACCTATCAAAGTCTAAAGACAGGCCAGTCATCCTTTAAAAGAAAACAACATTAGTGGAAGCTTCCCAAGTAAATATTGTCAGGAAAAGAAAAATTTTGAGTCCAACAGTTAATGTAGGAGAAAGAGCATTTCTACATGCAGAGAAAACCTGAAAGGAAAACCTAGGATAAATGAGATGACTTTAAGGAACCTGAGCTTATGCAAAGAAGAATCAGCATAACCACATCAAGAAGAGATGATGTTTTTCTTGCATATAATTAGAACATACTGTAGATTTTAACATAAGCCCAGAATTTAAGAGCACAGCAACAGGAAAACAGTAAGCACTAGAATAGTAGCTAAAGCCACAGGAGCAAAGAACATGCCCAAAGATACAGCAGAGGTGCCAAATGACAAACCTGTGCCAAGTAGGAGAGAAGGTGCCCTTAGACAAGCACAACAGCAAAGCCACAAGAGTCTGAAGAGACACAGCCCCAAGGAAGAAGACAATAGCTCCCCAAAATCTGCAGATGAACAAGAAGATCAAAGAGAGGCATAGCCAATGAGGAAGTATTATGAGGAAGTATAAGTTTAGCTAATGAAAACAACAAGTTCTCTCACAATGATGGAGGGAACAAAGAACAAAACACCTTCAAAAGGAGCTGTATTAGAAAGTCCTTGCAAGACTATGTCATTAGATCAGAGACAGAACAAAGGTACTAGAAAAAAACTGGAATGAGAACAGACCAGAATGTTAAAATCATTCAAAAAAGAATTGGTGCCAAATTTGGGGGGGGGGGGGGAGGGGAAGGGAAAGATTGGTACGTAGGAAGGTATTAAAATGAGGTAAGCAAGGGCAGAAAAGAGCAAGCCCTTGAATTCAGAATGAAAATACCTTCAGCTCCCCACTTGGGGGAACAAAACAAACAACAACAAGAACCCCAACCAAAAAAATAACCCCAACCAAAAAAAAAAACCCCAACCAGAGACAACAAACAAACAAAAAAAAAACCAAAAAAAAATCCCAACTACAAAACCAGCAAAACTTCAAAGTTTGCACTTTAAGTGAAGAGAAAGTAATTTGAAATAAAGAATCTGATGATCCTGATTGAAGAACATACATTTTTCTTGCCAGGAACTGACAAGAGAACTTGTGACATGCTTGGAGGCTGCACAGCTATGCTTGGAGAATTGCATACTCAAAAGGCATAGAGTTACACACTCATTCCAACAACAGAAAGGGTAAGATCTATCTATTTCAAAACTCAGATGTAGACAGAGAACAGAAAGGAGGAGCAAAAGCAGATTTTATGTAGCTCCTAGTCAGATCAAATAATAAGGGAGAAGGTGGAAACAGCACCAAAATCACAGCTAGCATAGAAATAGGCCTACAGTGGAAAGAAACAAGACAAGCCAGACAGGAGAAACAGAAAGCCGTGAAGTCTTTCCAAAACAGTCTAAATAGAGAGACAACATTTTTACACCATCCTTCATGAGGTCAGCCAGAGTTCTGCCAAGTTGATCCCAGTAAGTACTAAAGGATTTCACATGGAACCTGAGCTCATGACAGTAGTTTTTCTGTTTTATCACAGGATGCAAGCTTTTAAGCCAGGACACCAAAAGGTAAAAACCACTGTCTCCACTAGACATCAACCCATTTACACTTACTAGTTGTTCAATTTAGCTAAGAAATCAACCTTATTTAAGATTAGAGTACCTGTTTAAACTGAGCTTTGTAGTCTTGTATGAGTAAGCATTTCCAAACCCAGGGTTTCAGCTGTCCAGAGTCTTAGATAGACGTACTATAGTTAAACCTGCCATGTCACTCAGAGGATATGTTTACACGTCTGGAAGTCCCTCCTGCCTGCCTCCCACCAAAGTATCTATTTACTATCCACAGAAGTTACTATTCAGCTCAGACCTGAGGAGTTTGGTTTTGCCTTCACCAGCCTCTCTAACCTTCTTGCAGATCTGATATACTGCAAGCTTCTGCTGTCACTGACAAGTGCAGTGGCAGACCTAATGACAAGCTTGTTGGCTTTAGGATTTTGGCTCACGAACAGTCTTACTTAAACTGGGGACACAGAATACAACACGTGAAAATAGTGAAAAGATCACACATGGTAAATCCATACTGTTGAGCAGAACAGCTGAGTGCAAGAAGCATGTGGCATATGCCACCTTTTCAACCTGCTCATCTTGGAACTTAGAACCACACTGCAGTGCTCACAAGCCCCCTCTTTGCAAAGAGACTTTCTGCAAGTCCCGTTAATTTTATATTTAGTGTTTCACAGCAAGACAGCTTGTACTTCCAAAAGTTTCTACAAGTAAGTTGCATTGATACCCATGTCTTCCAATAAAGAGGCCAAGTTCCCATGACAGGAAGTATGAATAAACCCAGGAAGTTCTATCCTAGAAAGCTCACACATTTCAAAATTTATGATCTTATTTAATCCAAGATATGGCAACTGTAAAATCCAGTTCATAAAATGGTAACTTGCTGCTGCTAAGTCTTCATATGGTACAGTGAAAGCAGTCAGTCAATTCAAGTTTCTGGTCAGTAGGGCTTCCCCATTGATTCCAAGATTTTCTTTCTCTCTTCTGCTGAAGGCATCTCTGGTTTCACACCATTTCTCTTCCTTTGCATCATAATTCCATGCTGAAAATAGAACAAAGTGACCATGAGAACAGATTTCTCAAAATCTCTGCTCCTGAACTCCAAATGAACAAGATTCTTTAATGGAAAAATGCTTCATATATCAAGACCCAGGCACTTTAAGTCTGATTAGCTGACAACTAAACATTACTAGTACTTAGCTGAAGATATCTGATAGTTTACCTTGCTGCTTCAGAATCCAGTGTAGCAATTCAGTATTCCCATTACGCTATGTCAGACTAGCACACAATTGTCTGTAAACAGCTTTGTCATAGTTTGCACAAGTATTTAAAGGATAAGCTAAAACCTCTTTACTAAAATGGCATAGGAAAGCAAAGAAAACAGCAGAAAACAGTTTAACGGCACATAGCTCCTCATGATACTTCTCCATCACCAAATAAGACTGAAATCTTCCTAAGCTTTATATTAGGTTCAAGTAAACATGATCCAAGTCAATGGGAAATCAGATAACCTTACCTTGCCTCAGAACTTTTTCACTGCATCCATTTATAAGAGAACTTATTATTACAAATACCTGACTCAAATTCAGAGGAAAACATCAGGTACTTCAAGAACACTGACTCACAATCTAAGAGTAAACTCAGAACAATCAAGTGAAGTACTTTGATGTGCATATGCTTAAGTCTTCCAGCAACACATACTGAGACTGCCTGGGCTGGTAAGTCACCGTAAAAACAGGAGTAGTAGGCGTTAGCCAAGTTTCAAGGGTTCAGAAAGCAGCATGTCAGAAGTAAGGCACATAAAGCAAAGCAGGAGTGAAATGAATAAAGTCTACTGTGCTTACCCAGAATTTTCTGCAGTTTTTGTACTTCAAAAAATAATCAGTACACATATCCTTGTTATAGTTGTTGTCATCCATACATTTTGTAGTGGCATCTGTTTCCTTTAATAGGGGAAAATATACTTCAGAGATGAGGGAAGTTATTGTACTCAGTGTTTAAATACTTTAACAAGTCCCAGAATATCTATGAAGATGGGAGTCAGCTCTTCAGATGAAAGAATACTATTAAAGAGAGCAAAGGAACACCTATTACAAAGGATAATCAGTACTTCCAAGCAGTGATTTCATTTGGAGATAACAGAATTGTACTCTTTACACAGTAAGTACAGAGTCCACAGAATAGTCGTTTATAATGATGCTTGGTATAACTCACCAAAGACTTTTAAAAAATAACCAAGCTTGTCTAACCAGGATTTCAGGCTCTGGTTTTAGGGACAGAAAAATTAAGAGATTGTTATCTAGTTGTATTACTCCATTTATGGGGAATTACTTGTTATTTCATGCTTATTACAATGGATGATTTTCAACCCTTCCCATCTTCAGACTCTTAAGAAACTTTTAATGTAAAATGCTATAATGCAAGTGTGTTACCCACGAAACAATCCTCCAGAAAGTGCATTATTTAACATTGAAATGAACAAACAAATGTCATTTTGATCATCTTACCGCTAGACATGGATTTATATCATGATCTCTAAGCTTTCTTGCATGCCTGGACATTCTAGACAGACACTCGTACCTTGGCTACAAAGGGAAAAGAAAGTGATTAAGTATCTACTTTTAACAGTAACTCAGGATTAAGTCTGAAGTTCAGGATGTAATAAAAGCCTTCTAGTGATACACACAGTTTGGCTGTCTTTGAAAATAACCAAACAAAAACCAAACGTTTTTGCAAAGTGTTATTTCAAAAGCAGTAACAGCAAGACAACACAGGCAAGTTTAGCCCATCACCAAGATTCTTACTCCCCTGATGAATTTCTGCAGGGAATGGAGCCACTGCAGCAGTTGTCACACCAGTTTATGCATCATGAAGGAAGTGACCATGTGTAGGAGAAACAGCATAACCACATCATAGAAGCTCTTCACAGCCAACACACTGTAGACACTACAATTGATTGCGTGCAGGAAGAATGCACAAGTAAAATTTTCCAGAAATGTTCCTACTCCTTAGCTGGATCACATCTGTATCTTCACTGAGCTTTCCCAGGTAAAACAAGCGCCCAGCTATCTCCTGTGTTGCTCTACCAAATATTTAATAGAAAAAGAACTGGTTTCACCGCAAGGTGGGACCAGACCCACTTACAATGTGTATGACAGCTTGAATCACATTTTTTATCAGTTAGTAGTTTGACGCTGACTCTAGGAACTGTAAGCATGAGAGACACAGAGTTCTGTGCCAAGAATCTACACTGATCCAAGATGATGCCATCAAGATGAACTGCAGACCCTCTTCCCCTTTACAGCTTCCTATACATCGCCTCCGGCACACATATGGCGATGCAAGTATTTGTTCCAAACAAATACAACATCTAACCAAAAATAAATTAATGTTGACCAGATGACTGCTTGAATCAATGCAATCAGAAACACAGGACAGAGGGAGCGAATTAAAGTACTGCTGATGAACAAAACTGAGCTTAATCTTGCTGGGTTTTATTTTCCTGAAAAACATTGATGCTAATTCTTAAGTAAGACCTGTTTCTGTTCACATTAGGGAATAGTAACTGCAAGTCTGCAATAAAAAGACCACTTTGCTTGATACCAGATTAAAAAAAAATCAAATACTGTTCTTTGTAGCTCACAGAAAACCATGTTTTAGAGAGGGTTTCTTCTTTGGGTGAGAGTAAACTATTCCCAGCAAACAAGCCTTAGGTTTTACAACCCCTGCATGTATACTTTCCTGCTGCTTAGAATTCTCTTTGCTTTCCACATGATCATCTTCCGTAAATGGGCCTTTTAATGAACAGCATGAGGAAACGCTTTCCCTTTCCTTTGAGAACTATCCAGTGCTTAAGTTAATTTCACAAGCTAGGCAAATGTTCTCTTTTTTGGTGGGTGGAAGTGCATTTTTGATCAGGCACTTCCGACTCAAATGGAAACACAAGCAGGTATACTAACATCACCCCAGACTTCAAGAACAGAAGCAGGAAGGGAAACGTAGGAAGCAAAAGCAGCATACCACAATGCCTCACCTAAATCACTGTATCAAATACAAGATTTTTATATGTTTGCTTGTGTCTGCATTATAACTCTGCATTTTACTGATATTACCACCTAAGCAGACATGCCCCAAGGTGTATGGTGTTAGTTTGACTTCAGACTTACTCTCTGAAAGAATACTTGTGAGTCATAGGATGTGCTGTCATAATCAGAGTTTCTTATACAAACCGCACTTAACACTTCCAGTTTGATTACACTACCAGAGTCTGCAACCATGCTCGGTCTAAGGAACAATGCACACAATCAATTAAACACCTACTTAACCAACAGGCAGTTCAGATTCTAATGAAGATGCATAGCTCAGAGAACGCAAATGCTTAAACATTCTTAGCACTACCCAAAAGGTCTGATAGCTCCTGCGCGTGTTCCTCTCTCCCCCTCTCCGAGGTACTTCAGGACTTGAAACATTATCAGCTGGAAGGGCAGGCGGGTCACGCTGAAATGCTGCTGTGTGGCTGAATGAGCAGTTGGGCAGGAAGCGAGCTTCCCCCTCCTCCCAGGTTTTGCACATGCACGGGCTTCCCTTCCTGCTTTCAGATTACAGGTCAGAGCCCAACCACAACCAAAGGCTTGTCTATTCCACAGTTCTTAATTGTGCTTTAACACATTAACAGTTGTAAACTGTACCACAGAGAACCAAGGCTGTTGCTGGCACTGTTTAACCCTAGGGCTTTTTCAGTTCATAAACCATCAGGACACTTTTCTACAGGCTCCCGCCCATTGAAAAACGTTTGATTTGCTTTAAATGCACCCGTATAGATACCAATTCGCTAATTATGCCACAATACAGACCAGCTCATTAAAACTGTGAGCCCCGGAGCCAAGGCCGTACTAAAAATCCTACGGCTTCTATCGCTGTCACGGCGGGAGAGGCGGCAAGCGGCAGCCGGCGGGCCCGGGCGCTCAGCACCGCGGAGCTGCCGCCTTGCCCGACTCAGCTTCCCGGGGAGGGCCGGGGGCCGTCCAGCTGCGGAGGCGAGCCCGGCGTCCCCCGCCCGGCCTCTGCCTTTCCCCGCCGGCGGCGGCGGAGCGGCCGGAGGCTGCCGGCAGCCCTTTCCCCCGCCCCGGGTCGTTCCCCGTTGCCGCTGCCGCCGCCTCCCCTCGGCGCTACCTGCCGCCAGGGAGCGGTGCCCGGGCCGCGCCGCCGCCGGGCCCGAGCGGGGCTGCCCCGGCCCGCGGGCGGCGAAGGGCGAGAGAGACTTCCCTCCGCCGGCCGGGAAGGGGAAGCGGCGGCAGCGGGCGGGCACAGCGCGGGTCGCCGCCGGCGGCACTCACCTCCGTCCCCGGCCGTGTCCGCGGGAGCCCGGGGCGGGAGGGGGACAGCCCGTCTCCAATTCGAAAGACGTCAGCGGCTCGGGCAGCGCGCTTAAGTACGGGCGCAGCCTACCCCGCTCCCGGCCCCGCGGCTCCCCCCGGCCCCGCGCCGCCGCCGCCCACGCCCCGGCGGCGCTGAGTGGCACGGCCGGGCCGCCAATGGCGGCGGCGCCGCGCCCGCCCCGGCCGTGAGCGGCGCCTCCTTCCACCAACGGGGCGGGCGGCGCGGTCCGCAGGCGCCGGCGGCGGGGCGCGGCCGCGGCCCTGACTGACTGGGGGAGGCGTCCAACCCGCGGTGCGTGTGGGCGGCGGGCGGTGTGGGCGCGGCGTGTGCGGCAGGCTGGGCTGCACCGCAGCGCATACACTACAATGGCTGCTGGAAAGACGGGAAAGCAAACAATTTCCAGGCCCGCCGCGTCCAGCCCGAAATATGGGGAAAAAATTACAGAAAAATCGGAGAACACTGTAAAGGGTGGAAACGGGGCGCAGAGGGGATGCTGAGGCTCCCGCGGTGAGTCTGCTGCGGGTTTGGGGGGCAGGCGCCGGGGTTTAGCAGGGAAATATCAGGGTTATTTAAATTATGAAGGGGGAGGAGGAGAAGGAGGGGGGAGAGGAGAGAGGAGCGGCGAGCAGTGAGGAAAAGTTTGTGTTAACCATCCCTCCCTTCCATCCCTCTCCCCCCATCTCCCGCAGCCCCCCGCCGCCCCGCGTCGGACCCCCCCCGAGGGGAAAAGCAGGGGAGGGGAGGCCAGGCGAGCGGTGCCCCCCCCACCCCCCTTCCCCTCCCTCGGAGGGAGAAAGAGATGATTTTCAGAAAAACCTCTCTCAGGAGTTTCCTCCACTCCTCCCCTCCCTCCCCGCGGCGCTCTGTTGGTTCGCGAGGAGCGGGCGAGGCGGCGGGGCTGCCCGGGGGACGGCAGGAGGGCGCGGGGTGCCCGCCACAGACCCCCGCGGCGGGCCGGGCCGGGCAGCGGGGCAGGGGCAGGGGCAGGAGCGGCGCGGCCGCCCCCTCCCCTCCTCGCCTCTCCGGAGCCTGTGCTGTGAATGCAGTGACAGCGGCGAGAGCAGCGAGAGAGGGAGCGGAAGACATTAGAGACCGCGGTGCCGAAAAATGAGGGAAAAAATTAATATAAATTCGCCCGCCGCCTCAAACCGGACAAATTTCGCACAGAAATTTCCCCCGTGGACCCGGCTACCCGTGGGGTGTCCCCCGGACCTGGCGGCTGCGTCTTTGGGGGGATCCGGAGTGACTTTGGGGCACTCGACCCCCCTTTCCCGTCGTTTTTTGGACAAAAGTTTTTTTTTTCGTAATAAAGAAACGAATTTGCCTGCTCTCCCCCTCCGAGTAGCCCAGGAGCTTTTCCCTTCCCCATCGGTGTGTGTTTAGAGCAAAGTGTGAACCCAAGTAAGTGCTGAGTCGTGTTGCATTGGGGAGGGGGGTTTGCTAACTGAAAGCAGGAGAGATCCGGAGAGAGAGAGAGAGAGAGCAGGGACAGCTTGTTGTCAGTATCATAAACAACCAAAATGGAGGGAGAACTGAGGCATATAACAAAATAAAAATCAGAAAAAAATGCCAAAAAATACCTAAAAATCGGGGCTGCTCCCCCTTTTCTTCCTCAAGGTAACAGAATAAAACCCGTGTCTTCCCGAGACCGTTTTAAGGTTTCAGGGAGCAAGGAGTTAATATTTATTATTTTTTTTTGTTGATGAATTCTTTGGAAAGGCAAAAGCCTCTTATAACTCGCCACCGACAATGAGAAAACGTGAAAATCCCTTTCAGGACAGAGAGGTAGGGGGAGATGATGGTGCAGAAAGTGTATAACTTGGGGGTAATGTGGAGTGATCCTAGATAAGATAAATGCTGTATATGGTGCTTTATAACTTCCTTTTTTAATGGGTTTTTTTGTGTGTATGTTTGGGGGATTTGGGGAGATGGGGGCTCCTTTCTTTTCCTCTGTCTTTTTCTTTCCTTTCTTTTTTTTTTTTTTTTTCGGACCGGAATGTAATGCCTTTGTAGTGTCACTTTCCTGATCTAATTAGGATGTGTGAGGCAAAGAGTAAACCTTTCCGGTTTATAAAGTGCATTTTCGTTGCCTTTGAATTTCAAGTTTTCTTGGTGGCTCACTCCTCTGTTTAAACTGGATTCTTCAGAGTGGTGTGGGGTTGAGCTAATGCTCCATAGGGAGAGCAGAGAGGGCTCAGGGGCATGGCACCTCTCCTGCGGGTGGTTGCTGATTTCCCTGGCACGTTCAGTTCACCTGTTTGTCTCCTACAAAGAATGTATTCTGCAGTCTCCTCGTTTTATTTATGTGAAATAATGATGCCTCATCTCGCCTCACATTGAAGTTAATGCGAAAGTGCTGCTGATGTTGGTTCCACGTGGGATCAGGGACATAGCAGGGCATTTTAAAGAGACAGCTTCTCTTTTCCTAGGGTTATCATCACCTCTGCAGCACCTCTGCCTCTAGCAGAGGGGTGGTCCGTTGTTTTTTTTTTTAATGGAAAGGTATCAAATCGGCCCCAGTCTGATAAATTAAGGAAGGATAACAGGGGGAAACGTGCGGAATCGTTGGGATCAAAGCAATTCTTTTGTGTGTCTTTGTGGCAGGTCTTCAGGGGAGTTTTCTTGGTGTGTTTATTAAAATGCTGTGCTTTGGAGAGTGTTTTTTGGAATGTGTGTTGCAGAAATGAAATAGTCTCAGGTTGTTTAATATTAAGATCTAGTGCTGTTCTGCTAGCTCTGAATTCTCTGGGAGGACATGAATTCCCTATGTGTAGGGCAGTTTCACAGACACTTTTGTAAAAGTTGTGAAATGCATTATTTTGACTTCGAATACATTCAGTTTTGTTGGGAACACCTGAGTTTGTTCAGAAGTTTGTTCTATACCTAAATCTCCTAAATTGTCCCCAAAGGTTTTGAAAATAGTGAAAAATAACTGTAGGTTTTAATTGGCCAAAGTAGGGGCTCTTTACAAGTACATCTAAGCTGTGTAGTTATAACATCTCTTGGAAGAATCGCCTCTGGCTTTGTTTAAAGAAAGAAAAGTCATTCTAACTGTGGTCTAGTTTCATGTATATGTGTGCATGTGTGTGTGCATGCATGCTTTTAGCATGGGTTCTGGCTGATACTGTTTTTTTCTTAATTTTTGACTTATAAAGGTTAAACTGTAATGATGCTAAATGCTCTGCTTGTCCCTGCTATCTCCTATGTATTTTAATTTTATTTTTGAATATCCTATTTTTAAACATTAGCATTGCCTCTTAACATGGCAATTTGATATCTTTATGAGTTGTGAGTTTCCTTTACACTTGCTTTGTTTTTGTAGTCTTTGTATTTAGTTCTATATTGAAAATTGAATACAGGTATGTGGTTCTTGAGAGGGAAGATGTGGTACTGAATTTGGAGGGAGGCTGTTTCAGCACATGTTTTCTGTGAATTTGTGGAAGTTGAGTATGAGTTGTGATAGCCCTCTGTGTTGAATGGCATGTGCTTGCAAGTGATCTGTACCCTTTCTGCATGTGTGACCAAAGCAGCTTGTTGACTGGGATAGCCTTGTGGTTAAAGATTTGGGAAGAAATCTCAAAGTTTTCCAGTGACTCACAGTTGTGAAAATTAAATCACTTTAACTACTCTTGGGATAGAAGAAAGGATCATTAAGGAAGAAAGATTAATCAGTTTGTATAAAGGAATGATATTGAACATTTTTCCAAAACTGCCTTTTATGGTTTAGATATCTCTTTTATAGTTAGTAAGAACTCAGACTTAAAAGTTCCTTTCTGAATATTTCTTAAACTGATCTGTTGTTTTTATTGACTGAAGTAACATTGCTCTGGAATGCATAGAAATTTGATAAATTAATAGCAGTATACCATATGTTGGTAGTTTTAATGTACCAGGGTAGATAGACAGATAGTAGTAGATGTGCAGAACTAACTTAAATAAACTAGTTAATGGTATTGAGAACTCTTCAAATGCTGTGTCTGCGACCATCAGTGTGAAGTGCTTAACATGTTACTACATTTTTACTTAATTAAGGACTTTTTAATCATTAATATTTTAATGCTGGAAATAGGTAAAAATACTGGTAATAAAAACATGAAAGAAGCATGTGTTGTGGAGTATCTTTGACTTACAGCTATGTATTACAAAGTAAATTCAGTGTATCCAACCATTGTACAAAATTCAGGATTTAGGGTGGAGAAGGAGGAAAGGGTGTTCTCTCAGAATTTGATACTCTTCTAAACTGGATTTAATTTTAAGGTATAATGCAGATGGTGATGATGATAGTAATAGCAGAAAAAAAATGTTGTTTAGTATTATTTTTTTACAAACTTACTGTCCTGTAGAAAACAGAATTCTGAGAGTGATGAAGTGTTTTTTTTAATGAAAACATAAAGTAACTTTCAAAACTTCCTTAGTCCTAAGAGTTAAGATAATCTTGTGTATTATGTGTTGGTCTGATTTCATACATGATACAGTATGATTTTTTCAAGATTTTCTAAAATTAAAACACCTGAGGAAACAAATACTATGAGGTTTTGTTGGTAAAGTTATCCTACTTTTTCTAGGTAAACTGGAGAGGTGTAAATGTATTAAAATCCATCTTAGAGACTTATCAGTTCTATTCAATAATGTTTAAAAATTAGTAGCTACTGTATGCTGCAACAGTGCAAGCAAATACAGAAGTCTAAAGTGACATGTATTCAGCTTTCCTTGAATGCTTAGCTTAAATGTGTCTCTTGGTGTGTACTTTTAATTTAGTAATTATCCTGAAAAATTAGTTTTCAATATAGAACTTTTGAGGTTTAAATTAAGAAATCTTTTAAAAATTTCTGTAATTCCAAAAGACACTGCACACAAAGTGCAGCCACTTCTAATGGTTGTCCATCTTTGCAGCTGGTTAGTCAAAATGGTGCCCTTAAGTCTCCTCCTTTCAGGGTATTGCATAGGTTTTAAAATTAATGGGTTAAAGAGGGCATTGCTCATGTTCTAAATAAACCACTGTTTGTAACTGTTCAAGGTTATTTTGTTAAAATAGGTGTTTTTACTTCAGAGTCTAAACCATAAGTTTTTTAATTTTTCTATCTATGACCTCTTAATGTTCCTAAAACCAGTTTTTGTGAACAAATACTTTTTGGTAGGGTTCTTGAACAAATTTATATGTTTACCAAAGAGAAATATTCTGATAAATGTGAAATCTGTTCAAGCACTTAAATCATTCTCAAATCAGCATAGAGTTGAAAGGAGCTAGCAGTGACCACCACTGATGTGATAGAGAACTTGCTTTAGAGGAGTTATTCTCCAAATATCTGCTACTAGTAAGGATTTAGCTTGCAGAGCTTTTGAAAGAAATGTGCAGTATTTATGCACTGAACTTCTAAGCATCTTTAACCAATTACCAAATGTTTAGGTAGCCTTAAAAAACTATTTACAAATAATTCAAATATTAGAACAAAGTAACATTTGTATTGATCAAATATAAAATGTTTAAATTTCTGAGGCACAGGGGATTTTTTTTTGCATTTATCTGAGCATTTTGATCATAGACAATTCTGTATTTTTCCTCTAATCAAAACAAACACATCTAGAATTTAATTCAATTTATATTGATTTTTAAATTGTGGGATCTCATAACTTGAATGTAAAACATTGATTAACTCTCAATATAATCACTTACACAGATGCTTTTTTTTTTTTTTTTTAATTTTCAAGGAATATAGTGACCATTTATCTGAACTTGCATAGATTGCAGTTGCTAATGCATTTTGAATGAACAGTTGTCCACCAAATATCAAATGCAAAAGATCCTAATTGTAGGCAAGTTCAGAAAACCTAATTTTAAGCAGAACTGGTTCCCATTACTGCAGGTTCAGTTTTACTTTTATTTAGATTAGCTTGTTAAAGTGTTTTCTATCTACTTCTGTATCAGTGTTCACCTGTTACTGTCTCATTTTAGGACAAATAGCAAAAATAAGTAGAAGTAGAGGGTTTTGAATAGATACAGCATGCTTTTAAGAGTAGTTGTGTGCTAACAGTTTTAAAGGATGGGGCCTTCTCATAGGATGTATTAAAAATTCTAATATTTAAATGGACCCTGCATGTCTAGTAAACGGTTACTGAATGATCATGGCATTAAAATTAATCACCATACATGTCAGGGGTTTGAGATGACTGTATAAATACATACTTGACAGTGAAGAGTGGGAAAGGATATATAGTTATTCTCATGTTGAAGAAATAAATCAGTTTCTATTATAGCCTTCTCTGTAATAACTTTTGTCCCCTTCCTAGTTCATTGTCTGTCAAGAGTGTAGGGACACCTTGTCAAATACATTAAAATACATAGCCAGAGTGATAGGCTATTTTACTCATGACTAGCCCTGGTGGTTTTTATAGACTTACAAGGGGGCACAAAGAAAATAAAATGTGGCCCAATGTATATTTGTTTAGAGGAAAGGAAAGAGAGAACAAAAACCTCCACAGGTCTGAACTAGTATAAAACCTAAAAGTGAGACAGAAAAAACGAATGTAGACAAGTGTGGCTATAATGCATACAACAGTAACACAGAACTCTGAAGTAAAATAGCTCAAATCAGATTTGAGAAAGTCAAGTGGGAAGCAGGAAAGTAAAACCTAAGAATCGCCATCAGATGCAATTAAAAAATAAGTGTGTAAAGAAACTTGGAAAAATGCAAAAAGTGTCTGTTACAGTAAACTGAATTGCTGTAATCTTCTTTTCCACTTAATGTGCTAAATTCCTCTCTCAAGGAGAATATCCCTAGAAATCAGATTAGAAAGTGTTTAAAGGGAATTATTTGTCAAAGTTTTTTTTTTCACTAAAGTTAGGATAACTTGTAATAATCTCTTCCATATTGCTGTAATAATACTTTATTTGATACAATTTAGCCATACAGATTGCACTTTGATTTACTTAGGGATTGTGCAGGTAATTTACCAGTAGCCTGATACTGTGTATCTCTAACCCTAAAAGCCTTTCTTTATGGTTGTGAGTCACATCAGATTTGGCAGTCTGCAAAGTGTAAAGTATTTCTTATGAAATAAGATGTAGATGGCTGATTTTGCCTTATGCACATTTACTGTGAATTGCCAAATAAGTAGAAAGGAAGGAGGATGTCAGAAAACTTACCTTCCCTCTTCATGTATTGAATATATATTTGTGTACTACAGTGTATCAGATTTGCTAGTGCACGAGTTTTCTAAAAAACCTTGCAAATCATCTGATTCTGAATTAATGAGCTCTCACTATACTATGTGTTTGAACAGCAGAAAGATCCTGTATATGCAAATCAGATTTTGCTCTCTCAAGTGCTTGTCACTTCTAATAAACTGTTTACTGTGTAGTGTATGTATTTATCATGAATGTTACATTTATATGTAGTATAGATGCAGACATGCACATATTTTAAGGAGACATCTGAGTGTTTGGGGACAGTATCATGTCTTTTGAATCAGTTGTGGTATAGGAGTATTTTTTTAAAGAGATCTTTTTGAAGGAAAGGCAGAAAGAGAGATTCTGGCAGCTTGCTATTAAATTTCAATCAAGCCAGTATAGTTAGTAATAAAACATTTACAAGTTTGTAAATGTTAAGTTTCTTCAAACTCTTACTGTCACGTGTGGAATTTTCATTTATACTATTTTGCATTTACTGCAGCTGCCTACATGCAAAGCTTAGTAATACTGCATTTATCACATGCAAGCATAGATACAATATAAATATATAAAAGTAGAAATTGCCTGCAGCTGTTCTTATGTTTTCATAAGATGATACACTACAAAGGTGTAAATTTATGGTGTGAGCTACCTGCTTCTCTTCTCCTCACAAGTACTTGAAGAAGTGTATTAAACTACAATGAAACAAATATAAAATAGTGTCAGAGTTTTGTGTTCTGTTTAAAAGCTAAACACAATATTGTTCAACCTTATTTTGTACACTGGAAGTTACTGTGGTCAATACATGCATAATTTGTTTCATCTAGGACACTAGGAAACATTGAACCATGTAGCTTAGAGAAGAGCTTAGGCAAAAATGCCAGTTAATTTAAATCTTTAAGGTTTTTCTTCATCTGTGATTTGAAGTTTTCTTTTATTCTTTTGAATACTAGGGTTGTGCTTAGACTAAACCACTCCTAATTGTGCCCCAGCACAAACATATTGCTTATGGCTATATTTTAATCAGTTTCAGAAAAAGTAATAAAAATATTATTGCATCTGTCAAAGGATGGTGTTGCTACATGCTATTTTAAATGGTGTTTAAGTACAGTTATAAGCATACCAGTACAATGAAATCAGCTCTATTCCTAAACAACAAAGTTACATTATTTTTTACTTAAAAAGTTAACCAAGAATCCTAATATGTTAATTATCCTAATTATTCAGGCTGGTTTTAGTATGTGTTGAAATTGCTTTAAAAAGTATATGTGAAATATTTATATCAAACTTGTTTAATTTCTCATTACTTGTAAAATGTAATGTTTTCCCAGTTATAATTTTAAAGGGTTTTTTGTTTTAGCTGCCTGAGTGTATCCTTTTCTTTTGGATACAGTCTTTTCTGAACCCAGCAGCTCTTTAAGTTATTTAAAACCCTTTTGTTCTCTCAGAATCAATTTGTGTCCCTTTAAATTGTGATGTTGATAATTTTTGTACTGCAAAAATTGTGCTGAGGAATACTGTGAAATTAACTTGAGCTGGTGATGCTATAAGTAGAAAAACTGGGTGCAGAGTAACAGGAAACTTAATCATAATGGTGTTTGGGTGATGGGAGTAGTCCCTAACTGAATGAATATTAAACTAATCTATAAGGAAAATATGTCAGGTCTTGTAGCAGTAGTCAAATGCATACTGTCACTATTTCTCATGAGAAATACTCAAGCACACTCCTAGTATCAATTGCTGTAGAAGGCAAACAGAAATCTAGGTTATACTTTCAGAAATGTAAAACTGTGAAATAAGTTTCTTGGGAGAAGAAATGGTTTTAGAGGTGGTCTCCCCTGTAGTATATTATTTCACCTTTGAAAACTTGGCCGCTTCAGAATGTTTGAGAACAAGTAAGTTAAGTCCATCTTGAGAAATACATTTCAGTTTCTAGTTCAGTTTTTATCTGTGCATCATGTAAAACAAACTTCTTGCTCTTCATTATACTTAAATATTTGTACTGAAAGCAAAGGGCATTTAAGCAGTTTTTAACAGCATTGATTGCTCATCCATTTGGTTAGAGTAGCAAGGTACTTTAGTTTGGGGAGGTTTGATATGTGTTATTATTTTCAATTTTTTTGTAGTTTGACTAATAAAACATCTGAACATAAAAAGAGACTGGGTCTTTCTTCAGTTCTTAAGTGAGAAGACAGGTGTGGTCAAGAAGGTGCTCCAGTGACTTAAATCACTGCCCCTCAGTCCTCTCAAAATATTTAAATCATATGAATTTGTGATATCAGCCACATAGTCATGTTGCGACCTTGAAACTGATGATATATTCAATTACCTTGAGATGAACTCCATAATTCTTCATTAGCAAAGTAAATTTCCTAAAGGTTTTGTCTGAATAAGTACTTGAGTATTATGCTGCTTGTTCCATTTTTCGGCAGGAACCACGCAATAGAAAGTCTCAATTCTGAGCAAAGCCTCAAAGCTTAATAGATTCTCTAAACATCTCCTATTCTTTTTATAGTTTTAGGTGTTAAACTGTGGTTGAATGTCAGATAATCCCTTCTGCTAAGCATCTGAATTTCATCGTGAAGGAGGTAGTCTGGTATTTGGAGGTAGTTTTAGCATGTAAATTTCATGTTGGTAGCTTAACAAAAAAGCTAAAAGGCAGACAGAAATTTGCTGTCAGGTTGCAAGTGCTCTGTAACTGTTCTGTGAAGTACTACTAAAATCCCATTCCTTACTGTGGTATAGTAAGACTCACAGTTTGAAGAAGAAAGAGCTTAAGTAATTTGTTAATTCTTCCTTCCCATATACATATATATATATATATATATATATATATATTTATAAAATTTGCCACCACTTTGGCTGACAAAAGCCTCTGGAGAGGGATTTTTTATAAGAGTGTGTAGTGATAAGACAAGGAGTAAAACTGACAGAAGGTAGGCTTGGATTTGACATTAGGAAGAAATTCTTTACTGTGAGGGTGGTGAGGCACCAGAACAGGTTGCTCAGAGAAGCTGTGGGTGTCTCATCCCTGGAGGTGTTCCAGGCCAGCTTGTGTGGGGCTTTGAGCAGCCTGGTCTGGTGAAAGGTGTCCCTGCCCATGGCAGGGGGGTTGGAACTGCATGATCTTTAAGGTCTCTTCCAATCCAAACCATTCTACAATTCTGTAATGTATCCAAACTTGTTGTAACTTAGGCCTTTGTAGGATGGCTATGAGGTCTCCTGGACAAAGATAATATTGCCTTTCTGAATTAACTTATGAATTAACTGGTATTTAGCAACGTTACAATTTTGTGATGTGATTTTGTGTTGGGGCTACATCTGAGAGAGGATGTAAGAATCTAAGAATTGTAATCTAAGAATTGCTTAGACTTCACTCCCTGTGCATGGCAGAGTTCATGTCCCAAAGAACACATGTTCTGTCTTCTTGCTTTGAGTATTTTTAGACTGGTTATGTGGAGGTAAAAAAATTAATCATTTTTTAACCTCTACTTTTTGCATTTGTCAGTTTAGGAAGTTTTCCTCTTGATTTTTTTTTTTAAGTATGTTGCAGTGGCTGGCAAAGTTACTGAATTATCTGAACTACAGAATTTGTAGGTGGAAGAGGGGAATGTTTTCACCATCTGATCTTGACCACATTATTTGCAAGTTTCCTTTTCTTTTCAACAGTGTTTTGCTATAAATGAAAACTATTTAAATTGAACAAACAGTCAATAAAAATGTATGGCCCGGGTTCCTCTGGCAAAGCTTATTAAAATCTAGTTGGATGCCAACAATTCTTTTCACTGTGGACCTTTGAGATACGAAGCCTCTATTTCATGCTTTCCAAATGTCAACATTTCCATCTATCAAATTCTAGGTAGGTCATTAGGAAATGTGTAGTAGTAACTGTATGGTCTGTAATGCTAACATATTAAACCTGTCTCAGAGTGAGAGATCTGTGTTAAAGCTGAAGTGCTTCTGGGGGAGCAAGTGGTATTTCCCTCTGACCTTTTTTTTTCAATATTGTAACATGCATTTGAGATTGTTTCAGGTAGCATTCGTTGAAAGGGGTGGTCTTTCAGCTTGGCAAGAAGCAAGCTGTTCAGTGCTTTTTCTATTAAGTTAAAACCAGTATTTTTGTAGTTTCATTCAGAAACTGGTGGTCATTGAGGGTACATCATGGAACAGTAGAATCATGTGCTTCTCGGCAGGGGATGCTGCTTAATGATGGAACTACAGTGTCCTGAATGTGGAAGGAGCAGACCAGCAGTGAAGGACTGGTTGCTTTCTAAAGTGTGAACAGGGAGCTGCTTTACTCTGGCTTTTACAACTAAATTAATTATTTGGAATAAGATGCTTCCTTTACTTACTGGCATTTAAATTTTTTCTTGTAGTATCAGAAATGGACACTTCAGGATAATTTTACAAGCCTATGAACTTGAAAGGGCAACTAATATAACCACATATGAAGTTAAAGTGTTTGAAAAATATTAAACTGTCTTGAAAGCAAAGAAAAATAACTACTGTACTAATCTGATGATATTTTTAAATGAAGTAAATAGTTCTTAGGTGTCATGAGAGATTCATTTAGCAATAGCTTGGATCCTTCAATAAGGAAATGTGTGGTGCATTTATGTATTTATTACTGTAATACATAATGTACTTAATCTAGAATGTAGTATTCAATAGCAAGGCCATCATAACTCGATCAAAGAAAAAAGAATTACATTGTGTCCACGTACATCTACACCTAGACGTGCACAGTTATTGAGAGCAGTCCATGATGATTTCTGGAAGCTGTACAAATACAAAGCTCTTCTGCTACATTCAGATAGTGTGTGATAAAGTGCTTTCTAAGGTTAGAGAGGGTTGGTTTTGTGGGTTTGAATTCAGTCAGAATTAAAAGTGATACATAGAAAAGTGATACTGTGCTGACTTAGTAGCACAAAGTATTTTAGTCCAGTGTTGAAAGTACGTATTATAAAACCTGTATGTGAGTTTTACATGGCTATAGAGTTGACTTTCTAGAAATTTGGAAATTACCTAGGAAAGCAACTGTTTTGTTTTGCTAGAACTACAGTTTCCCTCCGGTGTATTTGCCTTTAATTGAATTCTGCTCTGTGATTTTTTTTCCTATTATTTGCACAGAATTGTGCTCATGCTTTTTCCTCCAAAAAAATACAAATAGCATTGTATTCCTGCTGTGATTATTATACATAACACCTCTGACTCAGCAGATCAAAAGTTATGTTTACTGGAAAACAGAATTAACATTTTATACTTTTTTTCAAGAACACCCAAAAATAGCTGTGTCAAAAGAGATTATGCTTTTAACATGCTAATCCACTACGCCATCATACATCACTCTGTAGGCAGTGTTTTTATTCTAAACTGCTACCTCTTCAAGGGCCCATCTGAGAGGTTTCAGGATAGCACAGAAATATACCCATGAAGTTGAATTCTTAAGGAGAGAAACTTAATATAATGCATGATACATAATACCTTCATTATCAAATCGCAGACTTTTTCCAATAATTGTTTTGTATGTCGGCATGTTTGGCCTGCTCTAAGGCATTCTGGCTATTAGAGACAAATTGATGATTAAAACTGGCATATGCAAAAACTTTTTTGCAGTGTGAGGGGGTAGTGAATCATAATTTTGATGGAGAATATTATGTTGGGATCGCCAAATAGCTGAATAGAATACTAGACTGATTAGGGGAAAGATAAAGGAGTATGAGAATTTATGCCAGCTGGATTGGAGACTCTGAGATTCATCTGGATTAGTTGTTTCAATTGCTAATCTTGTCCCCTGTTCCTCTGCCACTTTGTTTTCTGAAGTTGTCTTTTCAATGTTTGTAATTGTATACTGTTGCTGAATAAAGAGTCACACAGACGTGGGAAACAGCAGTACTGACTTGGCAGAAAACTCTGTAAAGTGCAAAAAATGCAATAGAAAAATATAGTTCTGTTTTATCTTTTTGACTTCAGAAATCTTAGATGTTGCTTCTAAGAACAGTAGATGTCCGTGTGGTTATCTGAAGTTTGGCTATAGGTTAACTAGTCATTGTACACCAAAGACTAGAATTTTTTAGGTAATAAATACCTAAAGAATGTAGGTATTTATTACCTAACAAATTTGCTTGTATTTAGTTGGATTACAGTGCAAAGTTTGCTGAAATAGCATAGAAGTAACAATTTTCATTTATTTTTTAAAATGCTAATTCAGAGTGGTACAACATGAGTGAAAAGTTTAGTTAGTTGTTACTACATGATACTCTACTCCGGCTAGTTGTGGAGCTCTATTTAATGTTATCTGACAGCTTAGAATATTTAACTTGAAAATGTGCTACTGCTTGACTGGCAAGTTGGGACATTGCCTACTGCGATTTCCTACTGGCAAGAAGTCTGTTTTAAGGCAAGCTTGGCCGTACTTGAAACTAACAGTTAGCTAAGGTTCGATATGCTGCTTTCTTCTTTAGGCCCGCTGAAACGTCTTTTGGAATTCGTGCCAGTGTATTTTTGGACTGTAGAATGTGCAATGTGTGTAGATTGCCTGTAGAATGTAGAAGTGTGTTTTGTGTAACGTAAGACTCCTCAGGTTTGGTGGCATTAGCCCTGTACCTTGAAGTGATTCTGTGAAATTTTTGTTATGCTGGTAGACAATAAGCATGTATGGCCAGAGCACACCACATTGTGGTTTTGATCACATCCCTATATAACCATCTGCAAAAAAAGTGCCATAATGAGACACAGGGAGAATATGGGAAAGAAGGTATTGTATGATACAGAGGAAAATGAAACATCATCAGGCCTATGCTGACGATGTAGCAATAATCCAAAGAACTGTCTCCTCACTGTGCTTTTGTGTAAGGCACTGCACCAAACAGTATGAGGCTGTACTTCCTACATAACACCTCCAGATTATGTTAGTAAATAAAGTATTTCTCACAAGGAGTTATATGTATTAGTAGACCGAAGTGCTGTGTGGAAGCAACTATGCCAGTCTTTATGTAAATTGTTTTTAAATAGACTGATGAATAAGGTGGTGTTCCAAACAGTCACTGTTTAAAATCCTGATAAGGAAGGAATTGTTGTAAAGTGTTTTGTTCCAAAGCTGTATACTGAATCGTCCTGGCAGACAGAGATCTTCATTCTTCCAGGGCCGGATTTTCACTTAACAATTAGATGAAGTTACCTACATTTGAACTGATTACTGAAGTTAGCCCAACTGGCTTGAGAGCGATAACACTGAAAACTGGTACATAAATCATGTTGTGGAGCTGGGTTGTTAACTGCATTAGTAAAAAATACGTTCTTTGACTCACTGATTTAAATATAAAAAACCTAAAAACAAACACCTAGAGAGCTTTGTTTGTAGTTAGGATACGGTATTACTCAATTTACATGTATGGCCAGTGCAGAAACAGAGAATGTCTCTAAATTCAGCAAGTGGTGTGTGTTGCTCTAAAGGCAGCAAGTGACTCATGTGACTGTCTTAGCAGCTGGGCAGCAAGATTACAGAGCTACTATGTACACATTCCCTTACTGAGGGGTCCAAGCTATTGCTAAATGAAGTTGTATTACTGCCAGAAAGTGAATAACAGGCATAAGAAAATATAATAAATAAGTGTGTCATCAGGTTAGTGCAGTAGTTATTTCAGACAGTCATTAAAATGAAGCGGAAAAAACCCCTAAACACAACTTTTTGAAGATTCACATTTAAAAGATGTTTGTCTTTTTTTCAGACTCTAACTTCGTGTGAGATTACATGTGAAGTGTCCCTTTCAATTTAGAGATTTGCAAAAGTCATCTTGAAATGGCTGTTTCTGACGCTGCAGGGAAAAAAATGAGAATGTTAGTGAGTGAAGAATCTTATTCCAAAGAACTCCTTTATTTGTAAAAGTACTAAAAATATGCTTGTATCATGAAGTATTTTGATTTGAACTGAAATTGGCAAAGCGTATACTTCTTGGTCACTTGCTAATTTGAAGACTTATTCATGATGTTATTCCTCGTGTATTTCCTAATTGCAAGAATTTGTGAAGTTTGTTCCAAATTGTCTTTAAGTTTTCCTGGCATGCCAGTATGGATTAGTGGAATATGTATTCTTTTTATTTTTTCTTATGTTTCCCTAATCTAATTTTGGGGTTTTTTGCTCAGATACTTGCTTTTCTTAAGAGAGTTGCTAAACATTTTGTGAATGCTTTGTTCTTTATACATAATGTGTTTACAGTTACACATTGGATTTCAACTACAATTCATGGATTTAAATTGACAAGTGTCACCCGTCAAACTTCTGTTTAGGATTAACCCTTGGGAGAACTCCTTTGAGTCTTGAGGACCAGAGGACATATGCTTGACTGTTGCAATCGAGTAAATTGATACAGAAATCAAGAAGATGTGAATGTGAAGCTCCTTAGTGCTATTTTTAGTGTCAACTTTCAGACCATAATTATGTTTTAAAGATGAGAATGTATTTACTGAAGAGGAACTTTTAAATATAAAAAGCCAAAAGAGACAAGAAGTCGAGCCCATGATAAATTCCTTATAGTAAAAGAGGACCAGAAGGGTGTGTTTTCCTAGTTATCATCACTGTGTCCCACTGTCCTCAACGAGGTTAAACTGTTTGTTTATTCCTTTGCTTCAGGTTTTCCGATTTCTGCTTTCTCTGTTTTCCTGTCTAGCAATGACTTGTTTCTCATCTTGTTACTCTTTCCTGTTTATTTCAAGTTTCTGCAGCCTTCCTCGACAATGGTTTTCATTTATATATCCAAGACAAGATGGAGAGCATAAAATAAAATTGTCCAGAGTAGTCAGTGCACCTGAAAACTACCTTCTCCAAGTGGACCATCATTTTAATAATACTTCCAAACACCTTCATCTTTTGATTTTTGCATGTTTAGATTTCTTCGTAATCAAGTCTCTTATTGTTTAGTATTTTGAAATCTTTGATTTATAGGAAAAGTTCCGTTTGGGTTTGTTTTGATTCATTCTTTCTGAATGTTGCATTCTACTTTCATATACCATTTTTCTGTACCAGATTTCTTTACTATTGTGCTTTCATTTTTCAGTCCCATATTACTCATCAATTGCAAAAATGTTTCTGCACTGCTTAGTCTGATGGTGTTTTGTGACGTAGGATTGTTAGGAAACAGGAATGTTTGTGTATTGACAAGTGATTTATAGATAAAGCACTAGCAGACTGTGACCAAGGATATACATACCTGCAAAATGTGTCGATCCTCTGACTACTTGAATGCTTCAGTGGATTCTTGCACGCTGTTCTTAACACATTCCTTGAGATGAACCATCTGAAATATCCATCTGCCAGTGGGGTTTCAGGTCCTGGGGCTTGCTGCCCTGTGTCGTGTGCCACAGCAGCTTCTCAGGCTTGGACTTCCTGCTCCCCTCCCACCCCTCCCCAGGGAAGAACTCTGCCATACTGCAGGTTTTGTTGAGCTGTTATCCTTTCTTCTGCAGTGTGCTTTGGTTTTTTAGAGCACCTTTGCACAGCTGGAAGAATTACATAAAATAAACAGCTGCCCTTAGAGGATTTTTGTGCGAACTTGGACTTCAGCTTGTTTGTTTGTATCTTTAAGAATTACACTCAAAATTTCTTAGCCATAAATTTGTCCTGCTCCAGTGAACTAAAGAGGGAAGTATCTTCTCATGGATTCTAAGGAGGAAAATTCCTCATCTACCTCTAACCAAAAATACAGTATTATTTTTAATAGATTTAGTATTCAAATGTCCAAGGAGAAACAGCTGAGCAAGATCAGACAAAAATATCTTGTATTTATGTGAGATTGCCACTTGTAAGCAGTCATGCTTTAAGAAAGGAATAGGAAAGATTCTTTCTTGATATAGTCCTCCTGCCCCTGCTCTCTCATGCCATTCCATTCTTAGGATAGGGAATTATCCTGGCGTTTTCTTCTTAGCTAGAAAATCATGGATATTTTGAAGGAAGTTGAGATGCTGTTTCTGATGTTATTTGTATCCTTCCGGTGAGAGTTTTGCAGTGTCAGCTTATGGTGGTGTGTGCCACCTGCCCAATATGCTTTTCTTTGGCAGGAAGGCCTACAAATAGGAAGAAAAAAAATGGTTTTGGGGAAGTTGGTAGCTGCTTTTAAATTAAAAAAAAAAAAAAAAAAAAGAAAAAGCTCAACCTGTGCTCTCTGACAGCATTTCCTAGGGCTAGAGTTGCAGTCTCACCTCTTCCCTTGCACCAGGGGGGCCTGGCAAGTTGTCTGGGAGCTGTAAGTTGATCAGAAGTGACTCTTCAGCTCTTCAGTTTCAGATGTGATCTTGGTATTTGATTCTTGTAAGAGTTGACGAGCTTCCCGGTGAGGAGAGAGAATTTTAGTAGCTACCTTTGGAAAAGGAGAAATCTTGGTTCTGGTATCTTCTGAGAGAGCAAGCCCTCTGGGGCAAGCTGAAAAGTAAAGCATGGGAAGGTTTGGAGCCTAGATAACTGAAACACTCTTCTCCAGTAACTATAGATACTGTGGTCTTTCACAGGAGAGCGGTGGACAGGAAGAATGTTTGTTTCCAAGCACCGATGACCGGAGAAGAATAAATAGAACTAAAGGAGGCTTTAGGAATTGTGTTGCTTTGTTAACATCTTAAAAAAAAAAAAATAGCATCCATTTTTAGGATTCAGTGTACTGGAGGCTGAAAAGGAAAACACAGCAGGCATCTGTCCTTCCCCTGAAAAGCTAACGGTGTTACTTGAAAGAGGAGAGCTGAGACATGTGGAAAGGAAAGGGAAAAAAGCAGTTAGAGTACTTACAGTTGCATGTGTGCACACTGTTCAATTTTGTGTGTTAATTTAACAACATGGCACAACAGTGGCTGACAAAGCCAAATTTATGTTCTTCTCAGTCATCACCATGGGCACTCCTATGCTGTCCTGTTTTTCAGGCTGTGGATCACTGAAGGCAAATACCCAGCGGGATGCTAGTTCTCAGGGCTGCATGTATCCCGCAGATGGGCGTTCACAAGCCAGTTTTCTGGCTGGAAACTTATACATGGATCTTGACAATGGAACATATTTATACAGAGTTCTGGTATGCTCTCTAGCACATTTGATGTTTTGCTTCAGGCTCTGGATACTTTGAGAAAACCTGCCCTACAGCCACAGTCCCTGCCCTGGTGAAATGCTGCACACTTGTATGTTTTTTCTGCCTCCTGTGATGGAGAGACACATCTGTCCCAACCTGCATCATCATCCGTATACTGTGAAGTACCTTGATACGAAAGGAGGAGAGCCTGCAGTGCATGCACAGGATAAAATGCAGAGTGAGAATAAAGTAAATAACTCTTGTGGGGATTTTTTTTAAGTTATTTTTTTAAGAATCAGCTTTCTGTGGAATTTTTGGAAGAACCTGTTCTGAGATTACTAGGCGGAGTTTTTCAAAACCATTGTCTTCATAATCTGTTTAGAATGTGGCTTTCACTGCCTTTCAGTTCAGCTTCAGGCACTAAGTATTTCTGCAAATCACTCCTTGTAGACACATGCCAAGGACTGGGAAAATTAATGACCTTCTCTGTAGCATTTAGTTTAAATGGCACAGAGATCTCTAGTAGAATCTGAGTCCTTTAGGACAGCGTTCAATTATCTGACTTAAAACATTGATTTCTGAGTTACTAATGAGATTGCGGAATAAGTAATCAAAAACTTGTCTGAATTTGGGTAGACTTCACAGGAATGACAGCTGCGCCACTATCACTGTCTTATTTCAAATCTCCATCTCAAAGAAAGGTGTTCATGGAAAAGGAAAAGTAGGAAAAGTCTGCCAGAACTTTTTGACGCAGACAAAACTTTTTTTTTACTAGCCTTTATATTTTTGAAATGCTGCACTGTTTTGAATGAATAAAAAGTGAAGAAATAAAACAGGGAACCAGACACTAATTTGTAAAATTTCAGCCCAAACAATGGCAGTTTGGCAAAGTTGTAGGCTGTCTTAAATAGAATAGTTTATCCTATAATGGCAAGTGTTTGGCAGCATGTTGAAATGTAATCCTACTCATTCTGCAGATAGTCAAATATACAGGATTTGAGATCACATTTGTACCTACTGACAGCAGTGTTGGTTCTTCTGTAAATTAACAGAGGAATTGTCCTGCTTTGAAATCAAGGGCTGTCAGAGAACTGATACTGCAGGGCTTTGCAGCCTGATCAAGGCCTGAGATGACAGTTCTTTTATTTAACCTGATAAATGCTGATCAAATTCTAAGTTTGTATTTTATTTAGCAAGAATAATTATACTTGTGTGTGTATTAAAACCTGGTGTTCTGTTTCTGGCAAAGCCAAAGATGTCATGAAAAGTTAGAGAAGTAGTGATGATACTCTCAGAGTATTCTCCTGATCTTCAGTAATCTACATGTCAAAGGCTTCTGAGCTAAACATGAGTTTGTATTTACTAACCTTTACCGGACTTTTCCCATAACTTTCTCGTGTGACCTCTTGAGCTTTTGTAAACTCTAAAGTGTCTAAACATGCTGTGTCTAAGAGTTACACGGCAGAAATATATGAAAAGCAGGTGCATTGCCTTCTCAAACCTGTGTCCTTTGATTTAATTTCACGTCTCCAGCTCTTTCATTAGAAGAGCTGCCAGTCTGTTCAGCTTTCTGTCTCTCCAGCCACTTTAGTTGAGGTGTACCTGCATGCTGTTCATTTGCATCTCCCTTTGCTGCACGTGTATTGATTCCTCCAGAGATCTCCACTTGATTCATGGAGCTTGATTTCCTTTTCTAAGTTATGTTGCTTCTTCACTGATATTTTGTATTTCTAAGTGTGTCCTCCTACCCACACCCCAGCTGTTACTGCAGTTCTTGCTTTCTTGCCTGGTGTAGATGTCAAGCTTGCTGTAGTACTTCACTGGTTATTGGGAATTAATTGTTAGAAAAGACATCAAACTGGCAGCAGTCTGTGTGGTATGTGTCTCCTCAATACTGTACAAGAGCTATGTAGCATGGCAAAGATACAGGACAAGGTGATGAATGAAAAAAGTAGTGAAACAGTTTCCATGGAAGGGAAGCATAAATTGACTTAGATTTTTCAGCTCTGCAGATTTTTCAGACTGCAAAAGGGAGAGTACTGAAAAGAGAGATTTTATATCACAGACGGAATTATAAAGGAACCATGAGTGGTGTTGATGGAATGATGGGTGAGCAAAATCATTAGCTAAGAGGAAATAGTGAGAAATGGACTCAGAACAAGCTAGTAGAAAGCTGTTGTTAATAAAATGTGAAATTAAGCTGTGGCAGTCCTTGCTGTGGGATGTTGTCAGTACAAAAGCTTACATGGGCACAAGAGAGGGCTGCCAAAATCGTGGAAAAGGGGGGCGTTAAATCTATCTAGATCTCTAAGTCCCTAAATCACAAGTGGTGATACTTCCCAAAATACTACACACTTGTCTTCCTCGTGGTCTGCTGTTGCCTTTTACTGGAGCAAGGCTGCTGGGCTGGATGGACTTTTGCTCTGGCCTGCAAGGACCATCGTTGTGTTGCAATGGGTATTCAGGGACCCCGAACCGGAACAAATCACCCAGAACTGGAACAAATCACCCTGGCTGAGCCAGATGCCTCGCTGTCACAGAAACCATGTCTATCTTTGTGAACCTATATAGAGCCACTTGCAAACTTGTGAAGTTTTTTCCATGTAAACTTAAAGCCAGTGTTTTGTTGTCTGGAAACCCTTTTAATTTCCAGCCTAAACTTATTTTGATAAGCTTGGACTTAGACTTCTTTGTTCCAGCCCTACTGACTGTCTCTCTGGTGTACTTATTAAGAACTTTAGTCTTCTTTTTCGTTTGGTCAGATGTTTTATTGTGCTATCCCAGATAAATTTTTTGTGAATATGTATTACCAGATTTATACATGGTGTTCCCAGGAAGATCTTGGTAGTCTGCTGTAGTAGCATCTTTAAGTCCTTTCCTGCACTAAAAATACAGCTGCTTTTTTTAATCATTGTATTTTCTTCCTTCTGAACCAGCTCTCTTTAGTGACTTTTACTAGCTGCTTATAGGAGGGTTATACACAAATTTTTTCCTTCTCTGCTGCTTCCAGCTAACATCTTACCACTTCTGAGCAGAAACCACTAGTCTCTAAGTGCATTACTCTGTTCTTTGCTGTTACTTTTCATCCTGTTTCTGTCCTTTAGATTTGTTACCATTTTTCTTGTGTTTTTTCAGTCTGCACTGTACTTCTGCTACCTCCTAGTTTTGTATTTTCTACATATTTTCATATGCTTACTTGAAGGCATAAAAAAATCCTAAATGAAAATGTTGAATCGAAAAGACTAAAGACCCGTCATAGCAGAAGTCCATAAATAACATCCTTCCACCTTTTTCTGAAAGAAATCTGTTGTCATCTGCTCTTGACCTGCTGCTTTTCCTGCCTTACTATTCTTGAACTAGCTCCTCTCAGCTCAGCAAATTACTGCTCAGGTGGTAGTGCAGCAGATTCCTTATTGAGTGAGACTAGAACCGTTGTGCTTCTTTTGTATAAAGACTATTTGTAATGTTGAAGAAAGGTTGGGTGTTTGATGTGGTTCAGCTTTTAAAAATCATATAATATTTTATTTGATTTTCTTTACCTTCATGTTTTCATTCTTTCTTTGAAAACATGCTCCAAGCAAGAGATGCCATGTTATCATCATTAGTTGTATGTCCAGATAACTTTTCTCCACCTTTCACAATATTGAAATGAGGCAAAAAACGTGTACTTGATTTTGATGTTGTTCTGAGATTGGTCCATCTCATCACAGCCTTGCTTCCTGTTAAATCAGAAGGTAGTATTTCAATATGAAAGGTAAGATTATATAAGTGTGGTAGGCGCTTTTTTTATAAGTTAACCTTTCAGAAGGCTCTGTGTTGGTATTTGTGGTTGACAGCCATCTCTGGTGCAGAGGACTGTAAACTTTTACATTATTTTCACTCCAGTAGGAGTAGCGGGTTCAGACAGTTGCCCAGTGCTCTCTCTTTTGTGACCATAGATGTTTGGCAGACTTAGATTGCACCAAGTTTATTCAAGGAGACCTATGCAGTGCCGATAATAATATGAACTTAGTCATTTAATACTTTTCTTCACCCCTGCTCAGGTGAGAGCATCTCACTGTGCCATGATACTGCATTAATCTGCTGTACTCAGTCTGTTCTGTCAGGTTGGTTCCTCTTGGATCTTGGGTCTGCAAGACAGAGCTGGTGCCAAATCCCCTTGGGTGCTGAAACTGCTGCCATTCCTGACTGAATAGCTACTCAGTACGGTTAGTACCAAGAGACCACAGGAAATCTGTGCATGCTCTTGGAGCTAGAGATGTGGGAATCCCAAACTGCTCATCCCTGTTCATGAGGTGGCTCTTCTCCACCTCCTCGTGTGCTGGCAAAAAGCCACTCCAGAGACTTGGACTGCATGGAAATGGTTGGAATTCTTTCTGTAGGGTTAATTTTACTGTTTTAACTCTTTAGGTTTAACTTGAATGTTTTAGGTCTCTTGCCTCAACAGTATGTCACCAGACAAGCATCAGTGTGAGAGGGAAAGGAAAGGAGGAAGAAGCACTGAACTGTTTCAGTGTGGAGGCATGCTGAAAATAACTAAGCTCTGGACAGACTAACAGAATGCTGACATGTGCTGTCTTCAACATGACAGCTGGACAGATGTGTCCATCTCTGATCCCAAAGCATTAGCCAAGATGCTGTGCCAGAGCTGTTACCCCTGCCTCTGAGCTGCTCATGGATGAAAAGCTGAAACGCTCAGCTGCTTTTGCCAAATGGTCTGGATTTCAGCAAGGAGGTGGCTTGTGTCTGGCCAGCTTGGCATGTTGGCAAGGCATGGTTGCCTCTGCCTGTGGCTGACCCAGTAAATAATATGCTTGATTAGGTGAAGTTACTTCATTCTGCAGATAGCTGCTTTGCTTTTGGGATTGGCTCCAGAGATGAGAGGGTAACTGCTTGCCAAGGCAGCTATCAAATCTGATGAAGGATCAGGCCTTGAGGTTAACTAACAGCAATTATCTTTACCATAGTTATATATATTCTGAGTGATTTTTCAGTGGTTTGTTTTGTGTTGAGTTTTATTTGTTTTGAAAAGTTGATGCCTCATAGTGCTGGTTTGTGTGTAATTCAAGGAAAATACCAGTCCTCATCTTGGCAAGTACAGCCTTTTGGGTACAAACCTCAAAGTTCTGGTGACAGCTATGGTAACAATGGGAAGTTTAAATGTAAATGTCTGATACATTCTCATATCTTCATTTGGAAAAGGCTCCTCCAAAAGCAGCCCCCTGCTTTGGTAAGGAAACAAGTGATTTCAGAAAGAAACACGTTGAAATCATCAGGGCATTGTACCTGTTTTGGTAGTGTGTCTTTTTACATAGCCGTTCATTTGCATAACCCTAGCTCTTTTTGACCGTTTTGTACCCTTTTCTTTAGCAGATGTTTCCCCCCAGCACTAGTCATGGTGGCAGCTTGTGCAAGGTGGCGGGACTGGGTGAGTTTGGGGAGAGGGATGGAAGGTTGTCATCACTACAGGTCATAAATAACTGTGTTGTGTGTGGTTGATAATATGGAATGAGTGTGGTTTAGTAAGATGAGCTTCCAGCTCTTCCTGCAGAAGGGAATGCACACCTTCCTTTACTCTGGCACGTTTCTGCAAGATGAAAGGAGGCAGGAAAGAAATGTAATTTCTGTGGCCAAGTTTCTGCGTGTTACTTTTTCATGTGTTCTTGCTGATAGAAGGCTTGTGTGGGTGCTGTGCTGTCAGACTGTGTTACCCAGCATTAGCTGGTCATGAATCCAGGCTCCGTGTTCACATGTATTGCTTCTTTTCCTAAAGACTGCTCATTTGGGCAGTTACAAACACTGATAGAATGGGCTTGAGTCTCTACATCTCCCTTTCCTCCCTCTGGTACTCAGATTTCAGTAAGCAGGGCATTCGCAGTTTGAAATTTGTAATTGTAACATTATCTGTTAGAAGTAAAGAAAAAAAACCTGCTAAAATAAGTAGCATAGAACACACTAGATCTGCTTCAGATAAAGCTGACCATTATCGTGTGCAATTAGACCAAGTGTTTTAAAGGATTAGTAGATATTATATTTTAAGAGATTGGTTAGTGGTAGGAAGTAAGGCTGCCAGTGAAATTTTTCTTCTAAAGTCCAGATGCAAAGATCTCTTAATAAAATTTATCCAGTTGTTTAGCTTTTCTTAACAGAAGGTTCATAGGTCATAGAAACAAGTGCAGTATGAAATTTCATACTCAATAGTCACTTGCTTTTAAAGAAAAATAGTAATACTCCATCATTTCAGAAGATAACAGTTTCAGCTTTTTGCTGTCAACATATGCCCCCGTGTGTTTACATTTGTGTGTATCCTAAACTGTTTTGATTTCTGTTCCGTTATTTTTATTTTTAGCAGTATAAGCCCTTACAGGCTGCAGAGGATCTTGCTGGCTTTCTTTCTAGATGCTTTTTCCTAAGAAAAGGCAACCGTACAAACGATGTGAAAAATCCTCTGCCCAGCATTGCCTTGCAATTTGTTAACCCTGCTGCTTTGCCTGTGCTTGGTTTTGTTTCACTTTTTAGGCTCCCTTGTGCTCTTCACAGGAGTCTCTGTTTTGGGGATTTTTTTTACCAGCTTGTCATCTGCCACATAAAGGGGGGGGTGAAGGGAAAAGAGGACTTTCTCATAACTGTTTATTAAGAGAGCATCGTTGTTCCTAGTCGACTATAATTTGTCTCTGTTTCCTCTTCTTTAATCTCATTTTGCCCCTATTTCCGAACCTCCTCACCTTCGTGCTGATGACTCCTCCCTCCCTGATCTTCGGGTTTGCACGAAGCTGGGAGGCGTGGTTAGATGCCAGAAGCTCTCAGTTATTACTTAACACAGGGAAACTTCATCCTGTCTGACAAGCATACTATTCGTAGCCTTGAGGGATATACCTGAAGGGCACTGAGTTTCCACTCAGAATTTAAGTAGGTTAGATTGTGTATACATATTTGTTATGACTTGGCGGGTATCCCAGTGCCCGAGTGTATAGAAAGTAAAGTATATATAAAACATATACTTTGCTGTACTCGAGGCAAGCTCAACTGCGTGTTTCAAAAGATGCTCTGGGGAGATGGGAGGCTGCTGTTTGGAGTGTGCAAAAGTATTATGCTCTCTAGATCTGATATAACACGGGAATTCTAACTACTGTTCTGTCTAGTCCTGTATTTTCTCTTGATATTAGGTGCTATCAGATGCCTCAAGGGGTGGTATAACTGTAAGATAGAGAGGAGAAGATCCTCTCTTATTTAACTCTCTGCTGATTTGTATTTTGTGCTGGAAAAAGAGGGTTGGTATTATTTTTTCCTGAAGCCCTCTTGAAATCATATTATAATTCTGGATGATCCAGTTATCTATGTAAATCTTGTCTGTCTAACTGTATGCTACCTTCTGGCAATTAATCTCACAGGCTAATACTTTGCTGTTAAAAATCAGGGTTTAGTGTTTATTCATTTAAAATTTGCTGTGCTGTGATTTTATTGAGTGTCTCTGTCATAAGAACAGATGAAACCTGTTATTCTGAGTCCGAACAAGTTACCCCACTGCCAATAATTTTAATAGTTTTATCTTGTCATCTTGTTTTAAAAAAAAAACTCAAAAAACCCGCAAAACAACAAAGACACAAACACAAAAATGCAGCCCAAAATTCAGGTGCTGCAGATATGCTGGAGGGAACTGTGAAGTTAAAACAGCTGTATTTTATGAAATTCTGTTTGGTATGGCACTTGTCCTTATAAGGACCAATGACCAATTGTTTTGATTATTTAGAAGGAAAAAATTCCATGAGAACTGTTACTGAAAATGACTAACTTGGCATTTGTGATCTGTCGCTCTCTTACAGCATTTGATGCAGTACTGAATTTGAGATAGCTAAAACATCCAGTTAGCCACTCAGTGCTTCAGCTCTTCCTGTGTGACCTATTTATTGCATTTTCTTGTAAATTGCTAATGATATCTCTAAATAAATACTCCTCCTGTTTGTAGTGGGTGTCTTCTTAATATCCAGGCCTTTGTTATAAAGAATAGCCTGTGCATCTGATAAAAATTTCTAAGACCTGGTTTACGATGCACAGTGGCCTACAGGCTTTTGCAGCAAGGAGCTGAAGTGATTCCTTAGGTTTTGCCAGCAGAGCAGGGAAGTCTTGGAAAGAGGAGTGTGGCTCTGCAACTGCTCTTGAATGTTGGAGGCTCTGAAGGGGCAGAGTGATTAGGGCTGCACTTTAGAAACTAGGGATGGATGGGTCTTGTTGCAAGAGGAGGGAAGACTTGACAGAGAGGTAGGCTGGATTTGGTTAAGTGGTTTTGTTTCTTTCTCTAAGCAAGGACTGGAAGTTGATAGAAACCTGTAAGATGATATGCCTTAGATATGAGCTGCTTTTGCTCAAAATTGCAGAGAGGAATGTGAGAGAGATGGGACCAGGAGTTAGCAGATCTGAAATGTACATATCCATCTAACCCATTCCTTTGGCGTCTTAGTGGCTTACAGAAGATGCTTGGAAACAGTTCCTACAAATCCGTTTGTGTTACCTATCAGAGCAGTCTCTTAAAGGTAGAGGATGAGGAATAACATATTGTGGGATTTTTTTCTTTTTCATTATGCATGATATTCTTCCTATATATTGAAAAAGAGATTTTTCTCTAACAAACAGAAACTGCATGCAAAAGTCACTGCATTTTCCGTTCTTTACTTCTGTTTTCCTTTTCTGCGTATGGAAACAGGATTTCACTCAAGCAGACAATGGGCAGAATTGTCCTTTTGTGAACTTCAAAATGGATGAAGTGAAGAAAGAATGTCTAGGCTGATGATTACTGGGAAATAATTAACAAAACCAATTTACTATGGCCTAGTCCACAGTAGGATGTTACCTTGAATAGAGTGAAGTTCCTCTTAAAGCATCCTGTGTCCATGCTGAACTGAATTCTCAATGTTGCATCACAAAGGACTACTTACTGTAGTGAATGCTTGCTGTGGTACGCTGGGTTCCACTCAACGTTTCTTTGGGTTGATTGCTTACAATATGCTGGAGATTTTATTTCTTCCCACCTGGTTCACTACTCATGTCCTTCTTTACTCCAGGATCGTCCTGAGTAGAGGTAGATACTCCATACATGTTGGCACGTAGGCAAGAGTGGTGCTTTTGTGGTGGAGCTTGTACGACAGTCAGTTATAAAAATTGATTAGTTTTGAAGAGTCTGCCAAGGCTCAGGTAGCCTCCAGTTGATATGTGACTGAGCCTACTCAGATATGAATCGTTACAGGATGGACAGGTATAGGTCACTACCCACATAAATGAGAGAAAGTACACCTGGACCTGGCCTCAGGAATGAGTCAGCACAAGGCACCACAAAGGATATAGCAGAAGAGAAAGAAACAAAATCAGTGCCCTCATACATGCTGAGTGCTGTGGTTTTGCAAGTGACATTACTACCAAATCCAGGAGTGAATTTTTTTCGCTCTCAGATGGTGCACAGTACCATAGCAGAGGCCTGAGGTAACTGAGTTTGAAAAAACAAACAAAAAAAAAGTCAGTAGCCTCACCTATGCCTTAGTGTCCCTCCTGGGCCTTCTGCAAAGCACTGTGTCTCCTCAGCTGTGAACAATACCCAAGAAACGGCTACAGGATCCTGTGGAAGCTGGAGGAGGAAACTGATCTGGTAAGTATTGCATGCCCAATTGCACAATAACTTCACAGGAGGGTTTAAACTGCTTTTTCTGGGGCATCAGTCCACCACTCAGGTAGCAGCCTTTCCCTTGCCGTTTAACTTAGCCATTCTCAAACTTACAGCAGACTCCTGTTTTATTTATTTTCTGTGAGCTCCTCATCCACACAGATGTGCTGCCACTCACTGGCCACCTCCAAACTTCTGCACTTGAGCTACTGTCCCTCCATCCTTTCATTTATCTTACTCTCTCACCCACAATATCAGCCTTTGCTATCAGTATCCACTACCCCCCTCCCTGGTCTTTGCTCAGCTAGCCTTGCTTACTTACCAGTCCAGCTGTACTGATGGGCTTCTCAGAAACTTTACTGTATCAGCTCCCTGATACCTCCATGTCTTTTCCTTTCCCTCATTCTCTGTGCTCTCTACCCTTTGTGTAAAAGACCCTTTTCATGAGGAATAACATCAAGTTTTATCTTAGCTGCCCAAATCAGTTATGCTCACTGTCCAGAGCTTTGCAGCTCTGTCCCATACCTACCTTGCCCTATTTGGAAAGCCTGAAAATCTCCGGAAGGAGAGTGCTGATCCTGGTCTTGGTGCTGTAGTCACTATGGTGCATACTGCCAGCTCCCTGCCTTGGGGATGCTGGGGCTGTGGGAAAGGCACGAAGCAGCGCAGCCCAGTTAGCCCAGGAGCTGCCTGTCCCAGCTGAGCTGAAGCCATGGCACGGCTCACCTCCATGCTCCCTGGAGCTCTGCCCCTCATGTGGGGGAGATAGTTTGAAGGCTGGAGGGAGCCATGTGTTCGGGGTGTGCACAGACACAGAATAGATGGCTTTGTATGGAGCTGTATCCTGCTGCTGCCTGCACCCCTGCCTGTGCAACATCCTTCAGCTTAGTAAGTGTGGGTTTGCCTTCTCCCCAGTCAGTGGCTGTCACATCTGTGCTGCTGACTCATGTTTTATAGTTTCTGCAGTACCTGACTCCACAATTAAAAGAGCTCTTGATCACACTTTTTGATGCTTTTGCATATTTTTCCTTCACTCTTTTTCCCCTCAGTGAAATGTCGTTTTCTCATCAGTCATACTTTAAAGCTTTAATGATACATTTCTTTGCTGCGCCAAGTCCCAAATATGATTCACACTTTTCTGCCTCCTTTCTCAGCTGATTTGTTCTCTCATTTCCTCCTCGCTAATCACAGCCTTCCCCAGCTTTGGTTATGCTGCCCCCCTGCTCCAGACTTTAGTCATGCTCAGAGTGTTTATACATCCTAAAGCAGTCTCAAATATAAAGCTGTGCTGTGGCAGAGTTTCATTAGTGTGCTCAATCTTCACTCAGGGTGAAGCACATAAAGATTTTTTAAACTGTGCTGTTGTTCTAAATCTTCTGTGTAGCAGAATGAGCTTGTGTAGATCTAAAGGCTGCTACAGAATTTTCTTAGCTTTGCAGTGTATTTTACAATAATTTTCACGAGCCATAAAAAGTGAAAATAGTGTGTAAGAGGGAGGCTTGACACAAAAAGTGCAAGTAAAGGAGATGTTTGGTTTGGTTATTTTCCCCTTTAAGGAAATGCTCCTCCAACACTCTTGAATGAAGCTTATTGATAAGTAATCTTCCAGTGCACTATCAAAGTTTGCTTGTTGTCTTTTTAAGTGAGGCCCTTAAGTCTCCCAGGAGTTTGTTAGGGAGTAAAATTGTTCAGCATAAGGACAGCTAGTTTCCCATGTATGCAGTCAAATACATAATACCTATTAGTTTTTTCTTTGAAAACACAATTTAAAAACACAGCAAACAACCAAAATCAGAACCCTTTGTGCTCAAATTTCCTAACCAACAGTGTCTGACCATTTCAAGTTTTGAAACAATAGCAACCAACTTACCCCATTACGTATGTCTCAGAGAAACCTGTAACAGCATATGTAGTATGTGGAAGTAATTTCGAAGGCATCTTGCAGTTTTGAAGTGCACACAGTGAAAAGGGAGATTGGGAGAATAGAATCTAAATGTGGTCATGAGGAAAGAAAATAGTTAGCAATGTTAAAATAGACTTTGTAATGAGTAGGGTGACTCATAACATCTTTATTTTCTGATTTCTCTTAGCACATAAAAAAGCTGCTGCCCATATGAAGAGGGGAATTAGTAGCTAAAAGATAGCCATCAGATTTCAGAAGATAAAGGAAAGGTTGATCTGAACCTTGAAATTGTCAGCTCAGCAAAGGCAGAGTGGTGAAAGGAGGGTTTCCTGGAGAACCCCCAGAAGATTGTGATGGATTATGAGTTTCTGGAAGGGGACAAGAAACAGGCAATACAAAGGCGCTAAATATAAACAGTTGTAACAAAACACTGGTCAAGCATTTTACCTCCAACACCCTGCAAAACATAGAAGATGTTTCATATTGAGACCGCTGCATCAGTTGAGCTGAAATGTTTCCTGACTACTATGATTCTTGTGTATATCATCTAGAGGAGCACTCTGTGCATAACTTGCTTTGTTTTTAAGGTCATTATTTTTCACTGAAAAAAAATCACCATCAGCCAAATCAGTAAATAAATCCATTTTTCCAAACACCTGTCTGAAAAATTAATTGAACACACAACTATTGTAAAACTCATCTCTTCACAACTTTTTAAAAATAAAATTAAACTAAACATGTCTTATTGATTTGAAATTTTTTGCTAGGCTAGAGCTGCTTTCGCACAGCATGAAAGGAGCTCAAGCGTCTTGTTGGAGAGCACTTTAGAGGAAGACATTCTCCGGGATTCACAAAAGCATCTCTATTTCATGTTTCCATCTGCCCTCCAGGATTTTTTCCCATAACGTGCATGAAACATTGATGCATACCATACAGTCATAAGACTATTTTTATTCCATCTCTTTTGTCACCATCTTCCTTCCACCTTTCTGGAAGCCTGCCCTACTAGCAGTTTGCAGCTGTTCAAGGCAAAGTCTTGCGTATGTTTTTCTCACATCACTTAATGTAGGCTTGAAATCAGGGAAGCAGAGTCTACTGCGTTGCTTTAAAAAAAAGAGGAGACCTTGTAAGTGGCCTGATGTCTTAGACTGTGGAGAATAAGATTTAAACTTCAGGACATCAGGGTCTTTCATCATAAATCACCCAGTACTGGTGTATGCTTACTGTGGTAAACTGCATTCAGCAAGGCTGAGAAAGTCTTATGCCAGTGTGGGAGGTGGAGCTGGGACAGGGTAGGACAAAACGTGTATGCATTTTATAACCTGCTTCTGTGACAGCAGGGAACCCTATTCCTGCCCCTTGACACAACATGGAGAAACCTTGTGCTACTGTCAGCCTTCCTGACTTGGTTGCCCTGCCAATAACAAGATAGATTACCTTGTGATTTAATGGTAAAGTTGTTTGGTGACCACATTGTTATGACATTTCATGAGGCTGACAGGAGCTCCCAAAGCGGTTTTCTGTTGGTGCCGCTCTAGGACAGAATCTGTGTGGACTTCTAGCGGATTCTGGCTTTGCTGCCTGAAACTGATCCAGTCGTTGCTGCCAGTCACCTGAATCTGAATATTGTAATCCAGGTGGCTATTCTGGATACTAACTGCCTGGCTTATCTCCCACTGCAGTGTTCAGTTGTGTAGCTCTGAATTATGCATGACTGCTTTTAGTTGTTCCCTGATCTGGCATCAAATCTCAGAATTTTTATGGATTGAGATGTGCATCCCAAATTGCATTGCATGGCATCACAGTGCTCTGGAGCACAATACTCAATGTGCCAAGTGGGAGCAAATATGGAGCTATGTACTTACCTCATTCACAGGCATGCTCTCATAGCAACAGGGCTTGTGGGGACTCTGAGAAGTCGCTCTAGTCAGAGTAAGCTGTTTAGGTGTGTTCTGTCAGCATTGCACAGACAAAGCTGGTACATAAACAGAGTTAGAATGTTCAGTGCCTGTGCTGTTCAGCTTCAGAAAGGCTTGCTGGTTACTGCTTTGAAAAGAGGATTTGCTTTGGTATTACCCTAAGCATTCTGCATTTCAGTTATCCTTCCCTAAGGCTTTTGTGTTTTAGTTCATAAGGTCGTTGGTACCATCATCCAGCATCACAGCTGTGGCAGTAGTAGCAAAGTAATCATGGCTAAATGTAACATGTTTTGTTTACTGTAAAGCTACAATAATCTATGAATTATTTTGTTTTCAGATAGAACAGCAGTTCCCGGACTGTAGGCTGTATTGGAAGTTAATGACTCCTTGGAAATTGGGCACTCTTTCTTGTTGCTTTTCTTTGAGGGCTGGGATAAGAGGCAGAGGAAACAGGGCAACCAGGATCAGCATTTTACTTGGAATAGCTCCAATAAATAATATGAAAATCCAAGGTTACAAAGCAGCAGTGCTAAACCCTGTCACAGCTTTTGCCCCCAGGCAGTGTTTAGGGAATGTGACTCAGGGCAGGACTGGGCTTTTGCTACAGGCTTTGCACTACTGAGTGGTTGCTACCTATACCCAGGATGTGTATGTCCTGGGAAGACCACCCTGTGCCTCAGTCACTTTATCTCTGTCCTGCATGAGTTGTCTTTTTGTTCCAAAATTGATCTTCTGAACCATCTATTGTAGCACCATGAGGGAAATTAGCACATAACCTGTGAAAGGCCTTGTCCTAGTACAGTCCTTGCAGCTTTTATTGGGTGTTGAAATTTTTTCAACCACCAACTTGCCCCTCTTATTTGAGCTTGTGTTAACTAGTAGGACTAGAGCACCAGAAACCCTTTTACTTGAATGATAGCTGAAACTGTTAAAAACATCTTGAGTTATGATTCGCTAGGTGACTGTCTCAAAAAGCAAAACTTGTAACTTCCTATCCAATCTATTTGTGCTCTGCAACCTAATTATGTTGTCTAAATGGTACATGCTAAAATATTCAGGTTGAGAAAAATCTGAAATGCAAGTATGTAAAATCGTGGTTTCGGGGGTGGTCTGGGCTAGGCAGGCCTGTGCCAGACAAATCTGAAATCTGTATTTGGTTGGTAGATGCTATAATAAAGCATAGAATTGATGGCCACCTGCACAGGAATGATAATTTGAGAAGAGTCAAAGAAGCATTTGTAAGAAAGCCCTGTCTTGGGGAATTGGAGTTTCTAGGAAGCATCAGCAAGAAGTAAAGATGTTCTGGTTCAAAAATCAAAGTGAAGTTCATCAAACAGGCTTTTTAAGGAAACAAAGAAGTCATCATGTAAGAGGGGAGGTCTTTGCACAAGTAATTGACAGTGTAAGAGGTAGGATCAGAGGGTAGAAGGTCAATTCTCAGTAGAGTCCCAGTTAAGTTCCACAGAGATCTGTGGAACGTGTTCACGAATGTATCATACAGGGATGAGCAGCTGGGTGAGCAAGTTGCTGTGAAGAAGAAAGCCAGCTGTGGAGAACAATGGAAGGACATTGAAGTGCTGAGGACTATGCAACAAAATGGGTCATAAAATTCAGTGTAAATAAATGATGGTGATGATAACTGAGAAGGGTAAGGATAACTGCGCAGATTATGAGTTTGATTATATACTAGATTATATACTAGATTATGAGTTTGAGCTGAGTATTACCACTGAGGAGTAAGATTTGGGAATAGTGATTGGCAATCCTGTGAGATCATGAACTCACTGGTCACCAAAACACAGCCCAAATATTAGAGGAAAAAATTACAGAATAAATTTTGAGAATGTCATTACAAGAGTGTATGGTACAGTTGCCTTCCAAGTGCTGTGTGTATTTCAAGGTTTATTAGAACTGGAAGAAGCTTAGAGAAAGTCAGTAAGGATGATGAGCTACATGGAGTAACTTCCATTTCTGTAAACTGGGACTTTGGTCTGGAAAAGGAATTAATTGAGGGCAATGTTGTGGACATCTGCAGAGGAAGGAGGATGAAGACTAACCACTGCCTTTCAAAACAAAAGCATACACAGTAAGGAGGGAAGGCAGAATCAGTGCTTTCAAAAAGAAGCGTTTCTCCATGAAATCAGTAGTGGGATGTGGGATGACTTGTCAAACATATGTTGTAGATGTTTTAAAAAATTGTATGGTTTCCAGGAGAGTCGTGGACTACTGCTTGGAAGGGTATTGTGCTAAACTAACAGAAACCACATATGGTTCAGGAAGTCCCTGACATGAAAGGAGTTGGTGGTCAGAAGAGAATCAGAGAAATACCACACATCTGTGACCTGTTCTGTGCTTTTGGCTATTACTGGAGACAGAATGCTGGCCTAGATGTACTGCTAATCTCATCCACACACCCATGCTCATTTTAAGATGTCTTGTGACAGGGAAAATACTTAAAAACGTCAATACCTGACTGTATTTGTGTATAATCTCATGCACCTTTAGGTTGCATGTTTGTGCTTACATGTGCATCTTCAGGATTTGCTTTTGCATTTTATTATAAAAATAGCATGGTCCTATATGCAGATTAAATAGTAACCAAAGATTGTTTTCACAGTAGCATCATCACTTTAAAAATGGGTGCAGATTATTCTTGAGGAGCTGGGGTGGTGGTGGTGGTGGTGGTGGTGGTGTGATTCCAAAACACATGAAAACACTTCCGCAAGTTTTAAAAATTCTAACAGTAATTACACTAACAATGTTATTTGTATCACAGTCTCTCCAAAGTTTTTAGAAAAACATCCATGCAGTGCCATAGAGATTCTTAAAAAGCCCTTAAAACCACAATCATCAGATGGGTTAGCTCTAGGCAGCTCTTGTTTCCTTTAATTTAGTATATAACCAGGAATCCTTTGGAACATTTAGTAACCAAAACTGAGCTCTCAAGATTTAAAAAGGACCTAAGTAATCTGAAACATGGAAAGCCCACAAAGAGATGCTGGATGGTATTGTGATTTTTTTTTTCTTTAAATTACAGACTATTAGGTCATGCTAAAATAAACATTAGTAAGTTCATGTTCTATTTTTCCAGAAACTTAAGGGGAAAAAAAAAGCAAGCATGATAGAATTTTTTTCTAATTTTGAAAAAAAAGTTATGTAATCCTCTTTCTAGTGTAGCATGTTATGAGTTACTTTCTAAAATTAAAAAGGTGGCTGTCCAAATTTCGTGACGGTAGTACAGCTCTCAGAATTGCATAGAGTTATGACCATGAAAAAAACCATATTGAACTTAATAGCCGTATGTATATAAATAACCTCTTTTTGTATGATGGTTACTGTCCCACAGGAATCTAGTGGGTTTTTTTCCTCCAAGTGCTTGCTTTATTAATTAATAAAAGATATGTATATTTAACAGATGCTTACTAGTGAAATCTGTGTATTTACTGCCCACAAGAAAAGAAATGTGTTTAATAATTTTAGTGAGTTTGTCTCTGTTGCTGCCCAAATTCCAGACTAGTATGAAAGGATTGGGATTTTTTCCTGCTGAACTGCCTGCAGTTTCAGTAGGTTTCTCTGTTTTGTGGATGTTTTCAAAAAAACCAACAAAGCCTTAAATAAATCTTGTATTGATGAATCTTGTATTTTTCTAACTTCTATATAATACTCTTTGCAGCATAATCATCATTCTGCACACAGTAGATATTAGTAATGTGCTGTCACTAACAGTAGACTACAATAGTTGCCTGGTTTTAGTTTCAGTGCTTATGTTATTTCATTGTGTTCTAGATGTTAGGCTGTTTCCCTGAGGGGTGAACTCTTATGTGTTATTATCTCTAAGTCATTCTTATGTTTACACCTAAGATCGCTGGAGAGATATTTTCACTGTTTTGCCCACATCATTCCATTTTCCTGCAGCAGCTTTCACAGGCAGTTCTCCTGCTTCGTGCTTGGATTTGGTAGTCTTCCTGCAGCCTGTGCATGCTCTCACTGCTGTCCTACCATGCTCCCCCAGCTACCCCTCTACACTGTAGGATACAGCTTGAATCCTTGGAGCAGGATTTCCCTGAATTCAGCTGCCTGCTATATAAGCAGGTCCTGAAGTTTAAGATAAGATAAATGCAGCCTTGTATATATTTTAAAAAGACTCACACAGCAAACTATCTGTTCTTTTGTGCATAGTTTGCATGACTGTGTGTTCCCTTTACATGAAGCACCACTGTAGAGTAGGGCCAGTGCCTACGTCTTTGAATGGTTATTTGCTGTAACTGTTGTCTGAAAACGCAGAAGGCCAAGAAACATCACCCATCTCTCAATGCCATCTCGTCCCACTGGGGCCTCAGTGTTTGACCCCTTTGTCCTTTCACATCTGTCTGTCAGCTAATGAGAGAAGATGAGCTGTAAAACCCTGGCTGACTCCCAGCTGCTCTCAGGTAGGGTACCTGCCAGCTCTCCCCTCTCACTACCTGCCATACAAAAGTCCACAGTGCCAGAGACAGGGCTCTGGGGGCCAAGATCTGTCCCTCCTGCCGTTTGGCAGTGCCTTATTTTTAGACAATTGTGCCAGGTGTCTGTACATGTTGCTTGCTGTTCAAATCTCTTCCAAATTACACAAAAATGCAGACAGAAAATTAAATTCTGCTTGGTGAAAGTGCAGGTTTGAGCCCCTCCTGGCCTAGGCAGACTTCATGGTCAAACCCATTTTCTGGTTGTCTCACCCCAGCAATGCCCATTCTTCCTCCTTTTTGTCCTCCAGCATCAATGCCTCAGCTTGAGTTTCCAGATGTAGGAGAGCCACAGAGACCTTTGTTGCCCCTTTTCCCCTCCAGCCCCATTTAGCCAAGAAGAAATGGGGGAGGATCAGCATCTTCCTACCAAAGACAGGATTCTCTTTCTAAATATGGGCACAGGTGAGCAGGCTCCCTCAGCTATCTCTTTTAAAGAGTGACATGCTGTTGAAATAAATGCAGATCAAATGGCCTGCCAAGCACAAGCAGGGATGTAGAGCCCTGCATCAGTCAGAAGACTTGATTTTAATTCAGCTTGGAGAAAGGCACCCCTAAAGTCATCAATACTTCAACATCTTTGCATGGATTTTTCTTACCTGCTTGACTGTTTCCATTGGTGGGATCAGCTTCTCCATCTGAGATCCTCCCTTACAGAAAGTTAATTCTCTGTAAGAGGGACCTCTGAAAGTCACAGATGGGCAGCTGGATCTTCTGCAGCCTGCAGCTACTCTGAGGTGAAGCTTCTGCTGGAAAAGTCAGGTGTTTTTTCTACAAAGCTGATCAGACCTCCCACTCTCTCTCTGAGGTCCGTACAAGCGTGCTGTAGGCACGTTGATCCTTGTTGATCCAGGAAGGGTGTCTGAGCCTTGCAGGGCTGCAGGCCCCAGCATGCTGTCCTGGAGCAGTTCAGGCACTTTGCCACTTATGCCCTCAGCCCCTTCCAACAGCTATATCAGCAGGAGGATTAAATCTGCTGTCCCACAAATGAAACTGCCTAGTGAGAGGCTTGTGTGTAAGCCCACAGCACAGGGAAAACCAGAGAAGGCTACATGGTGCTCCTTCTTTGGCTGCCTTAACATGGGGTTAGATTCCTTCATCTTCAGGATCTCTGGCAACGCAGGTGCCATTTTAACAGCCCCAGCTGAAAGGGGCAGATGTGTGAGGTTTGTAGTTGGGGTCACTGAACATTTTGGGTTGGAAGGGACTTTAAAGATCATCTGGTACCAGCCCTCATGCCATGGGCAGGGACACTTTCCACTCAGCCGGGTTGCTCAGAGCCCCATTCAGCCTGTCTGTCAGCACTCCCAGGGATGGGGCATCCACACCTTCTCTGGGCAGCCTGTTCCAGTGACTGCCTCTCCACAAGTGGAGGTGCTGTGTCACTTTGGCTCTTCTGAGCTATGGTGAGTGGATACATCAGCTTCCTCCTGCTGATACTTTCACCAACTCAGTTCCCCCAGCTGTCCCTGGTTGCTCCAACAGAGCAGCTTTCATTTGTCAATACTTTTTTAGTCAGGTGATTGCTAGTCAATACTTTTTCGGCTATTAGTCACCTGGTACAGAAAAGAGGAAAAATCATTACTTATGCTACGGTAATGGTAGCTCTCCCAGGTACCTTTGCAATAGAGGCACCAAAAGTCATCTATTGTCCTTTGCTCTGAGTGGCTATTTACTCTTGGCAAACCTGAGAGAGGTTGGACTGGGGCATCGTGAGATTAGTTTGCTCCATTACCACCCTGAGCAGCAGCAACTCTTTGCTTCCTTGAGCTGCACTTGTTCATCCGCTTTCTTCCTCAGCTAGGATGCCAATCTGTATTCCAGCTTTCCAAACCTCCAACCACACTTCCAACCAGGACATCGACTCTTGCCCACGTATTTCTCTCCCATGCCCCTGCTCCTTTTCATCTACGGCAAACCTTGCCAGCACAATTCACATCAGCACCTAAACCCCTGAGATGGGAACACAGGTTTGGGAGCAGCAGGGGAGAGGGAGGTTGCTACTTCCCAGAGCACCGTGTTGATGGCAGTGGAGGTGCGATTGGGTTTGTGCCGCAGTGTGAGTGAAGGGCAGAGTGGGAGCTGCCGCTGCTGCTGACCGTGTTAGGTGGGGCGATGGTGAGCAGCACTGCTGGGGACTCCTTTGCCTTGTGCAAAGCTGGGGGGTTCACAGGCACAGCCTGGATGGAAATAACTCTCTTCAGAGGACTTGGTCCTGTCCGTGTGAGTACGTGCTCACCTGGGATCTGTGCAGACAGCACTTCTTAAAGAATCACGGTTTCCGTAGGGTAAGTAACTGATTTTCATTTTGTTTCCTTCAAGAAATATTTAAAACCCATGCTGACTATAATGCTATTAACTCCTCATTGAGTTCTACTGTTATTATGATTCTGATATTTCTAGGACCCTTCCTTGGGTTTAAAACTGATTGATTTCAGGAACTGAAGCTAGATTTGCTGTTTTGTATAAAAGGCAGTGTTCTCAGTACTGTGTTCTCATTATTGCTCTTTTATTTGGAAAGAAAATAACCATGAAACTATTGTTTTCCTTTACTGTGCTTTAACCCTCTTAAGTCTGACATGCAGGTTAGGAGGGAGATTGCTGGTTGTATTTCTGTATTGCCTTCATTTTCCTTTTAGATCAGATATCAAATGTTTTAAAATATTTTCAAGTGCAACTATAGTCTCAGATTTTTAAATAGCAACAGTGAATTTCAGAAAAAAGTGTTACTCTTTTTTCATATTAAAAATGCATCAATTATGTTATATTTATATTATTTATCTTCCATTTAAGGGTTTTGGAGCACTTTTTCCCCCCCACTTTTTTTTGGTTGGAATTGAGATATTATATAACCTGGAATTACCAGGATGCTTGGAGAATTAGCAGAATTAGTGCCTCACAAATTCTGGAGGTTCTGGCAAATTGTAAGAATTCTAAGTGTTTTGACAAATTGGAGAACTCGTATTTTGTTACTAGTACCCAAGTGGGCTTTGGGCACGTCTGTGTAATAATGCATTTTGTAGTTTGATGCTTCTCTGCTTCATATGGAGTTCATTTGAACTTTGCTTCAAAGTTCATTTGAACTTTGTCACTCATTAAGAATTCTTCCTACCTCATCTAGGTGAAAGGTTTAATAACACTGTGACTATAAGCAGTTACAAGGAGAATGGTACATCTTTGTCCGATATTCTGCCTCAGAGATTTTCTAACCCCAGAAGTTTCTGAGAAAGGTGGTCTGGAAATCAGCATTATCATGGACAACTTTTGTATCCTGCACATAAGGAAAAGTCTTTTATCCAATAGCATGTTCATTGTTGCAAAGCATAGGAATTATTTTATCTTTTCATTAATCCTGTCCAATGTAGTAAATGTTTTCATTATTCACACAAATGTAGCCCCTTTTGTGTGTCTGTTGTTAAATTCTTTAGGTAATAATGGCCCTGTAGAAATTGAGATCCCTCTAATTGTAGGTATAACATTGTCCTCATCTAGATCCACTGCATTGTAATTCACTTCATTGTAATTTTGCTGTATTTGTAAGGTAATGAATAAGAGTACCTGACTGTCCTCCTTCATTCTCCTCAGCATTTTAGCTACATCATGTGTTTATCTTGCTTATTTACTTGTTCCAGTTGCTTCATTTATCCCTGCTTCAATAGTCTTTCCATGTCTCTAGTGGCCTGTCTCTGAGGGCATCTGTGTTTTGCTAGAGCAACCTTAGATGTGTGGTGAGCACTGAGGACTATAAACATTTAAGAGAAATTGTTAAATACTGTTGAGAGGACTTTAGGATATTTTAGATAGGATTTGTTGGGAGTTTTTTTTCCAAACAGGAAATAGTCTGTAAATATGAATAGGGAAGGGACTAAGTCCAAGTGGACTTAGTCCATTACATCTGTGTGTCTGTCTTAAATATTGTCTACTTACTGTGAACTTCTACATTGGTAGAAACATTTGGGGAATAAAGCTCTTCCTTTCTGCTGTGATGGTGGAAGATGTTGAGATGGGCATTGCAGGGTAACTGATTTATAAGGGTCTTGCTGGGAGAGGGGGTAAGGAACCATCAGCATTTTCTCCCTTAAACAAGATGATTTGAGGACCCCAAAAAGTGGAGGTGAGGGTTGTGCTCGTTAGTTGAAAACAGAACTTTCTCGTTTTCTCTGGGTATTGGAGCTCTTTCTGCCTCCTGCCTGTATGAACAAAGCCCCACATAAATGCTCCTCAGCCATCAGAGAGCTTCAGTCAGTTGCTCTGAAGCACTTTTGACGCTACTAGGTGTTTGGGGACATCTCTTTGCTCCTGTTCATGCTCACCAACAGAGGATGCTGGGGCTGTGCAGAGCTGAACTCAGTATCAAAATAATGCTTTCTGGAATGAATGGGAAGCCAGAAAGGCAAATGGTTTGTGTGGAGGGAAATGTTGCATTACTACAGGGCTCCTGCCAAGTAGCTTCAGCCTGCTGTGGGCTGTGTGCATTGTATGGGGCTTTGCCTTTACATATCTGGAAGGGTTGGATGGGATAAAGCTTCCCATTACAATGAGGCACTGAACATGTTTTCTGTGTATACCTGTGTCATCCAGGAGGGCTTCTAGCAAGAAAAGGAAGACCTGTTGCAAATTTACAGAAGGATGATGGCAGGGGAAAGGGAGATAAAAGGGAAATTCCAAAAAGGCCCTCTCAGTTTGCTCAGGCATACCTAGACTTGCCCTCTTTTGGGATTTACCTGTAGCATGTACATCATTAAGAGGTTTTATTATTTTTTTAAAATTAATTTTATTTTCCTTTGCAGGTCATCTTTTAAGCTGCTATTTCCTGTATAATTAAGCAGAATGAAGGCATTAGGTTCTAGTAAAGTTGGGCCTAATCCAGAATCTTCTCTTATTCAGTCCTTTCTGAGTAAGAAACTCAAGTCTGGGCCCAGCATTTTACATGTTTTGCTGTTACTTCTAAATTATTTGTGGTCTGTGGATTTTTTTAAACTTTATGAAAACTCCTTTGCTTTTGTCTAATTTTATCTCTTTATGTGTGACTGTCCAGCTTAGCATTAGTTGAAATTTTGTAAGTATACTGCAAATTGAAGTGCATAATTGCTACTGATAATGCAAGAATGATTTCTACAGTTTATAATTAACAGTATATAATGTTCTGTGCATGGGTTGGATCTGTCCCTTTTAACTTTTCCTTTCTGATTCTTTCCAATCCCTGGTCTTGCCGCATCCCAGCCTTTATGAATGTACTGATTTCACTGGAGTTTAGTCCATTGTTCCTTTTGTTTTTCAGACCAGTAAAAATGGGAAGTACTGGATTCTGGTTTCCTCCAAGAAGAGTCAGCGGAACTGGTTAAGACCAAAATCTGAGGACTTTAGTGGGCAAACATCAGGTGTGCATTGAACAGAGGCTGCTTTAATCCTGCTTTAAGTATATGCTTCTTTAAAAATAGTATGATATATGAGCTTTTGTGTAATGTGTTTGTTATATTTGATACTGCATATAATCATTCATCCTGCAGTTGTGAAAGCACCAGTAAGAATGTGGATTTTAAGTGATAATATTTTGAGACACAAACAGGCAATATTACTCATAAAATTCTTTCAGCTGGTCTTTGGAAAATTTAATATTTGAGCATCAGTGGTTTTTTAAAGTTTTATCTCCATTGCTCAGTCTATATATCCACACCCAAAAAAGGGGAAAAAAGTGGTTATTTGCAATTCAGAGATCAATACTGACATTCTTAATTGCCTCACCTATTGAGAAACACTACTGAGATAATAGTGCATACGTACTTATTAATAAAATGCTGTCATTGTCAAAGATTGGATCCACACTATATTTGTTCTAGTGATGCATTTTTAAGGACACAGTTCAAAGTCAGCTTAATTAGTTTTGATCACAGAGGAAGAAAACCCGAATTCTTCGTCCCAATGAATGTGCTGACTGGTACAGCAGGTTATCTGAAGTTTTGAGTAGATAACCGTAACGTTATGTTGGCCTGAATATAGGATCGCCTCCAGCCTGAGGTATGATCTTTGCATTGAGAAAAGGAGTGAGAAGTTGTCAGATATTAATTTAATGGTTAAGCTTAATATGCTGTTTTACAACAAACTCTGCTTTTGACATCACATCAGAATCCGCAGAGCACCCTTCTGCATGGCCCAATATCCTGCATCTCCCCTGCTTGGTGCATGTTCCGTTCCTTTCCACCCTCTCCGGTGTTACCAGCTCACCCCTATCCCCTTGTCCTTAGATACTCCCAACCCCTACACAGCACTCCCTGAGCCTCCCTAGCCCCACACCCCCATCCTGCTTCTGTCCACTCTCCCTCCCTATGGCAGCTCATCCTCCTTCCCTGTGTCTTGCCCGCTGTCCCTGCTTGCCTTGTCACTGTCTGGGCACAGATTCCACTTGCTGCTGAGCTCTGGACCCAGCATGGTCAAAGTAGCCCCACTCCCAAGCAGCAGACTGTGGAGGCTGTTCCCTTGCCCTTTCTGCTAATCCTGCCTGCCCTGTCTCAGGCTAGGTGTGGATTTGGCAGGGGGTCCACAGGGGCTGGACTCATTGTACCTGTTGGGCTGTAAGTGCCCTGGCCATGCAGTGACAGCTGTGACTGCTGTGCTCTCTGCTCTGTGTGGTGGCTCTCGTGCAGGTGCCTGTGTGGAGTAGAAGTACCCTGTGCAAGTGAAGATCAGGTTGGATTTTTTTTCTCCTGCCTTGAACATCATTTGTCAGGAGAGGTTAGACTAAAACAAAAGTTCATTCTATATTCAGGCCAATATGCATTGAAGACCAGTGTGTTCATTAACAGAAGAGCAAAATTAATTTTATTAACAGATTTTGATTAAAGCTTATATTGAAAAAAAAAAACCTTTCAATCCACAGATCTATAACAATTTTAATGTGAATCAGACCCTCCTTTTAATTACACTGGTGACTTCATTGAAGTCTTTGGAACTGGTCTTCATTTACTTTTCTTGAAGAAAATTATTGCTCCTAGGTGTTCCAACAACTGTTCCTTATGAACTAGAATTAGGTGAACTAGATTGTTGATTATGAGAGAGAAAATAAAATTAAGCTGATACTTTGAAGACCTGTGCATTTTCCCACTCATGGAACTGATGTCTCCAGGCTTCATCCCATGAGTGGGAATAAGTTTGAGACAAATCTGAAATCAAAAGAGTCCTTAAAGAAACGCCTTTTCTGTCACTGGGTATCTTTAAAAGAAGGTAGTGTTTCCTTATAAAATTTGAGGGAATAAAGGATGTCTTACAAAACTGCTTGTTTAAAGAAGGTAGTGTAGTTTAACTTGTCATTCAAGGACTTCAGGGTTGAAAGGAAGCAGATTTCCATCTTGGTGTGCCAGTACTTCTCTCCTCCTCTAAAGACAAGGGAAAAGTTATGGGGAAGAGGGAGGAAAAGGCTTAGACAACGACATGCTCTGTGTACACACTTCAAATGAAGATCTCAGACTGAGGATTTCTTACAATGCAGACATTAAAGAGGCACATCCCCTTCTTCCTCTCCCTGCTCCTCCTGTCCTGCCATGCATTGAGGAAAAGAGGCTCTCCTTCCTTCTTGCTTTCTGCCAGGACCACGCTTGGGGCACTTGCGAGGACCGTGTAGTCTTCCCCCCAGCACACCTGGGCGCTGCTCTCCACTCCTCTCTGGAGCAGTTGGCTCCCTCCTTCTCTGCTGAGCCTTAGCAGGGATGAGAGGACAGCTAAGGCCAGGCCCTGGCTCCCTCCCAGCTACCCGGCCTCCCTCACTGCCAGCAGGGAAGCACCCGGCTTGTTTTCCGGGGAGGTGGCGCTGGGCTGGAGCAGCTGCAGCCTGGTGGTGCCTGCCTGGCTCCAGCTGCCCAGCTCCACCTGTCCCAGCAGCTGTGGCTCCCTGGCCCTGCTGCCGGGGCTGTGGCGCTGCCCGGCCGCCGAGCACTGGCCCGGCCACTGCCTGGCCCCGGCAGAGACCGGAGGGGACAGCAGCTGCCAGCCACAACTTCGGGGCTGGGGGTAGGTGGTGGTGCTTTCTAGGGAGAAAGGCTAAATTTTGGGGCTTTCCAGCCCTCCCAAATGCTTGCAGTGAATGCTGTCCCGCTGTCCTCCTTGTCCCCGCTGCCGCAAACCTCACGCTCCACCCTTCCCAGGAGTAGCACAGGATTTTGGTATCTGTAGTAGCAGTTGTGCTCCAAGGATGAAGCAAAGCTGTCAGCAGCCCCTGACAAAAGAGGACTGTTGAGTGCCCTGTGATGGCAGGTGCCCGATTGCCACTATATGATACCAGATGACAAATTTAAAGCTGCTCACCCACAAGTCAGACAAGGATCACATCATGCACCTCCTGACAATGAAAGCCTCCGGTTTAGTTCACATTTTGCTATGCCACCGAGGCAGGACTAGGAGCCCCCATGCTGAGCTGAGTCTGAATGCCTACAGCCCTGACGTCTCACAGGACAGTGTGAGGAGGGTGGGGTTCTCCAGTGCTGGGCTGATAAAACCCTGATCTATCTAATCTATCTCTAATCCATGGGACTTCTGTCATTCATAGATAAAGTTGCTGTTAGCAGAGGGTGAGTTTACAGGAGAATTTCACCTGCTGTTAGGCATCATTAGCAGTGCATGCATTTTGCTAGAGTAGGTGCATAGATGTGCAGTAATCACAAGGAAGGAGATACATCCGAGAGGGAGCACGAGCATGGCCTACCATACTGTCAGCGTGGCTGCTGCCACGTTTTGTGCAGGTTTTCAAACATTGTGAGGCTTACAGACTTTCACTTTGATAGCTGTGTGTGTGTGTGCATGCATGCATGTGTGCTGGGGGTGTCTGTGCAAACACCACAGGCGCGGCTGTCATTCCTTTGAAATCCGAAGCTGCCAAAAGGTGCCTGGGTAGGTAGGCTCTTTGCTTGATGCCTCCCTTAATCTGACAGAAACGTTGCTGTTCTCCATCAGTGCTTGAGGGGAAAGTTGTGAGGTGTGATTTCAGGGCATATGTGGATCTGTTCATCCTGAGCAATGCGTTTTAAGAGTTGCAGCAAATAGTATAAAGAAACCTGTAGGTATTACATTAGACCAGCTGAACCTAACTTTATTTTTAAGTTTTATTCAGAAGCATCACATAGCAAGTAAACTTCAAAATCTAAGTTTAGTTACAAACTAGTTGTTTCTTATTTTTTTTTTCCAGTCCCCTTTTGCTTTCTTTTACGACCACATGAAACTTGAGAAGCCATCTAAAGCTAAATCATTTAGTGGAGTTGGGCAATTCCCAAGTGTCCAACAAGAAGGCCTGGTTTAGGCTGCGATGGCCACTGTCATTCCTGGTGATTTGTCAGAAGTAAGAGATACCCAGAAAGTCCCTTCAGGGAAACGTAAGCGTGGTGAAACCAAACCAAGAAAAAACTTTCCTTGCCAACTGTGTGACAAGGCCTTTAACAGTGTTGAGAAATTAAAGGTTCACTCATACTCTCACACAGGAGAGAGGCCCTACAAGTGCACACAACAAGACTGCACCAAGGCCTTTGTTTCTAAGTACAAATTACTAAGGTATTAAACTCTATTTATCTTTCAGATTATATTATCTATTTTATGTTGGCCGTGTTAAGCCGTGTAAAAGTATATATTTCTGTACGCCTTCAGTTGATTGCAGAGAGGATGTGTTAATTAAAGTAGCCATTGGATTGTTTCTAGAATTCTAAATTACCTAAGTTTGCAAGCTAATGTCTTTGATTTTGTTTCTTAATTTGTTTTCTGCTTTTGTTTTCTGTTTGTTTGTTTTTGTTTTGTTTTGTTTTTGTTTTTAATGAGCGTAGAATTTTCATTTGTATAAGGAATTGTCACAAGAAAAAGAGTGTGGACTGAAAGTTCTTTGGCTATGGACTTTTACACGAGTACTTTCATACTTGCCCATATACCCCTGTTACAGTAGCTAAAACCCACCAAAACTAAAGTGTCAATTTAAGAGAAATGGCTCGCGTTTTGCTATATTTAAATTTGTCAAACTGTCTTTGTAGTGTCATGCTTTCAGTTAAAAGGGTCTGTTGCAAAGCTGCCCTTAGTGTAGTATTTAGCTGCCATTAAAAAATGAGCACGTGTGTTTTTTGATCAAAATAATTACTTACAGAATATATCTGTGTTTAAAGGCATATGGCTACTCATTCTCCTGAGAAAACCCACAAGTGTAATTATTGTGAGAAAATGTTTCACCGAAAAGATCACCTAAAGAATCACCTACATACACACAATCCCAACAAAGAGGCCTTTAAGTGTGAAGAATGTGGAAAGAACTACAATACCAAGCTTGGGTTCAAACGTCACCTGGCTTTGCATGCTGCAACAAGTGGTGACCTCACCTGTAAGGTATGTTTGCAGACTTTTGAAAGCACAGGAGTGCTGCTGGAGCACCTAAAAACTCATGCAGGCAAGTCATCGGGTGGAGTGAAGGAGAAAAAGCACCAGTGTGAGCACTGTGATCGTCGGTTCTACACCCGAAAGGATGTCCGCAGACACATGGTAGTGCACACTGGAAGAAAGGACTTCCTCTGTCAGTACTGTGCACAGAGATTTGGGCGGAAGGATCACCTCACGCGCCACATGAAGAAAAGTCACAACCAAGAACTTTTGAAGGTCAAAACAGAGCCAATGGACCTTCTAGATCCCTTTACCTGCAATGTTTCTGTGCCTATTAAGGATGAGCTGCTTCCAGTGATGTCTTTACCTTCCAGTGAACTGACATCAAAGCCATTTACAAACACTTTGCAATTAAATCTCTACAACACTCAGATTCAGTCCATGCAGAGTTCTGCATCTGCACACCAAATGGTTGCCACATCGTTACCATTGGGAATGTCTTGTCCAATAGATATGGAGTCTGTCCACCCTTCTCACCAGCTATCGTTGAAATATCCGCTCGGTACTACCTCATACGCAATTTCTATGCCTGAAAAAGAACAGCCATTGAAAGGGGAAATTGAAAGTTACTTAATGGAGTTGCAAAGTGGTATGCCTTCTTCATCCCAGGATTCTCAAGCATCTTCATCAAAACTAGGGCTGGATCCACAAGTAGGGCCACTAGATGATGGGTCTGGGGAAGTTTCCCTTTCCAAGGGCTCCGTTCCTATTAGCGAACCTCTAAACGCCCCATCATTGGACTTCTCTCAGCTGTTCAACTTCATACCTGTAAATGGCCCTCCCTATAACCCTTCTGTTTCAGTGGGAAACCTCGGCATGAGTTACACGCAAGAGGAGGCACATTCTTCTATGACTCAACTTCCACCACAAACCCAGGATCCACAAGATCCTAGCAATAGTATAGGTCTTGGGTCTCTGCACTCATTGTCAGCAGCTTTCACAAGCAGTCTAAGCACAACCACCACCCTACCACGATTTCATCAAGCTTTCCAATAGGATGTACAAAGCTGGCTTGTTACTGTCTATTTGTAGAAATGCCTTAGGTGACCATTTTTAACTTAGTGCCTACTATAAGACATTATAAATTCTCTGCTTTTGTACAGTACCAATCTCATGAAGCCAGTAAGAAATTTAAATTAACTTTTTAAAAATGTTTTGAAAGTGTTTATTCTCAGCTGTGTTTACTTTGGTTTGTTTTTTTTTTTAAACAGTCTCATTGTATTGTTTTCATTTTCACTGCCAATTTACACATTCAAAATGTTCAGTAGAAAGTCATCCCAAGCAGACTCTCAACACTCATCCCTTTTTTAAAACTTTTTCAACCATACCAGCTATTCCGTTTCATTGATGTCAGTGCTAGAACTGCCACTTTTACCTTTTCATATATTTTACTATTTGCAAATAATCCATTTAAAATATGTATCACAAAGATTCCTGAAGATTTGGGAAAAAGATTCTCCAGTCCATTTCCAAACAAATCCTCTTCCCAAATGGTGACACATCTGACCTGTTCTATAATGACAAATCTAAATTTTTTAAATAAATATAGAATTCAGATTTTTCTGAAAACTTGTGTGTGTATATATAGAAGTCCATATATACACATGTACATATATATAGCATTTTGACTTGTATTGAAGTCATTATAAAAGTTGTTAAGAATTTTGCCATTTTCTGGCTTAAATTTTGGTGGCCTGTTATGGATAACAGAAGAAAAAAATTTAGTTTAATTCTCTAAAATTATGGCTGAACAGAATTTCGACAGAGAATCTCTGCTTGCCTAAATGACAAATGTTTCAAGTTGAATTTGGAACTGTGTTGTTGTGCTTTTGTGACTCTGGTATAGGGAAACAGGCAAAATTAATGGCTGATCTTGAAATATAAAAGTGTTGTAATGTAGTAATGCGGAATATTTTGTCGCAGTTTTTGTTTTAATTCTTAACTTGCTGTTTTTTCTCTTTAGTAGCATAGAAAGAGTACTGCATAGGAACCTTCCAGTAGTGTATTCACATTTGTAGGCATCAGTCTTCTCCCCGTTGCCACCGCCAAAGGGTGGATGAAGTCCAGCCAGAAAGTGTGTATCTATTTTCAGTTCAAAATTAGTATGCAGTCAGAAAGTGAATGTAAATTTGCAACTACCAGTTTGTTTTCTTTTCTTTTGTTTTGTTTTTATTGGATTGATCTTTTCAGTTGTGTTACATGGTGTGTTATGTCCTCCTAAGCAACAAGTTAGATGTTAATCACACTTTCTACACCTGGGTACTTGGTTAGGGACTTTTTGCCCATTGCCAAGATTTAAAGACAGGACTCTTAGGAGTGAAGTAAAAGCATATTGCTTACACCACTTTTACCTAATGCAATATATTCTATTCCCCAACCCCTAATAACCAAAAGAGGAAAAAAAAACCCTAAAAAAACAACCAACCCTGTGATGCATAAAAGCAAACTAGATTTGCTGTAATTCAACAATAACATTATTTTCCTTGTCATTTTTGCACAAGGAATTAAAAAATAAAAATCAAGGACATTAGTATCTCTCTAACAATAATGAGGATTCGTACAAGGTTTTAAGTGGTTAAACTAAATATACTTCACAGAAACAAAAGTTGCTCCCATTTAAGGAGCTCATGCTCCAGATGTTTTATCAGTAGCTCCTACTGTTTTTTTTTAAATTCTAGGAGCAATATGCAGGTGTAGTTTTACTATTTTATACATATGTGTATTTAAATTTTATTACTGAAAGATAACATTTTTATAAACGTGTTTGTGTTCCAAAGGCATTAAAATAAGGATGTATTAATAAGGAAATTACCTTTTGAAATTCTGCAAACTACTCCTAGATTTTGGGTTTAGGAGCACATTATCTCAAAGTGGGAGTTTAGCTCTGCTTCTCGACTGCTTCCTCTGGTTTCTGTGAAACAGATTGCTCGCTTACTTACATCTTTAATTGAATGATTTGTTCAATATTGCTTTTTTTCCCTTCACCTTCCTAAAGGAAAGAAAAACACAGATGAACAGAGCACAAGCTGAATGCAACCGAATGTAACTCTAGCTTAAATAAGCAACTGTAATGCATCTAAGAAAAAATAGGGTTTATTCTCAATCCTTTTTATCAATCTGATATGAAGATAAATGGACTCAATTCCTCCACTGGGTTATGCCCTGCGTGGAGCCGAGCATCTGCAACTCTCCCTGCAGTAGAGGAAAGCTGTGAGAGCTTGGCATCCTGCAGCTGGCCCAGCAGTGTGTCTGGGCAGCACTGCCCTCCCTGGGCAGCCTCTGGCACACAAATTTGCAGTCCATAGCCACTGTTTTATCAGCCTCAGCTGCTGAAAGACTTCATAAAAAACAAAACCCACACTTTGCCAACACCCGTTTCTTAGTGCGTAGCCAGAATCCTTACTTACTTTGTTCGTGCCTTAGCTTCCTGAAAAGGGATTGACATTTCACTTGGAGTTAGATGTACATTTCACTTGAGAAATAGAGACCTCAGACAAGATATTGAACCTCATTCAGTCAGGGTTTCAGTGGGTGGCTGCACCCAGCATGTTTGCAGCTGAACTAGGATGTAGGGTAACATGGAAGCAGATTGACCCTTTAAGCAATACCAACACCACCAGAGTGCTTTGAGCATCACTTAGGCAGAGTCAATATTGGCCACTACTAAACCATCAGTTTTTAAACCCCGTTTTCTTGATTTCCCACGGATTCTTGGCGGGAGGGGGGAGGGCTGGCTGATCATGCACCACTCTTTGTGCAACTTCTAAACTTCTAGTAAGGTTGTTTTGTTGTTGGGTTTTTTTTTAAATATATATATTTTTGTGTACTTGTTGCTTGTGCTTTATTTAGTAGTAAATTGTGGAATAGAGTGATTTATTGTTAATTTGGCAGTAGCGGTTTTTAAAAACCATATACTGACTGAAACATGAGCCAGAGCTGATTGCTTTATTAAGCTAATAATGAATGTTAAGAGTACATATTTTCAGGATCATTTGCCTAGTGAGCTAAACTTGTATTATAGGCCAATATTTTTTAAAATAAAGCTTGGTCAACCTCTATGTTACACATATTACAAGATATAGCACTTTCAAAAAGAAAACCTAAACCTTTTAAGAAAATTTCTTACAGGTTATGCTTTTTATTATAAAACCTTTTATTATAATTTGTTTCAAGTGCCATTAGATTACATATATGTAGGCCTTTGGTATAATGCTTTGTGTACAAAATGGTAGACATTGTAATTTTAAACAGGTACATTTTTACAGTGTTTTCTTATCAATTTGCTATATTGCACAGAACCAGTGTGTCTTTCTTAAGGGTTTTACAATGGTTTTTACTAGGTTTACATGTTTCAAACTACACTGTCTTCTACTGCCATTTTAAATACCAGTCAAAAACAATTAGGAGTTTGTCCTCACCGTTTGCAAACTGTGTCCTCTGGAGTTCTTGATGGTAAACTTTGTCAAAAATATTTAACGTGCAGTATTTGATACAGAACTTTTTTTTATCATATCCTATCATCGCTATGCTGCTGTCTGAAGTTAACTTAGGGCCTGATCCTGCATCCGTAAATGTTGAGGGGATCCTGCATCCTTTGTTATGTCTGTCTCATACACTGGTTTAGCAGCTTCTCCTGTATTCTTCTCAGTCTATAGATAAGCCTCTGAACTATATGTACTTATCTGATATGTAGTAAACCATTATAGGCTCAGCTGCCTGTCCTGCTTCCCCCCAGTGTACAGTTTAAACCACAGCTTACTTAGCATCATGCTCAACTTACAAGTAATGCCACAGTAGTTCAAAATGTGTTTGGGTAGTCCCAAAGCTTTTATGCAATAAGGGTGTCTTACTTTTGTTGGAAGGCAGTGTCTTTTGATAACAGTTATCTAGCCCTGGAAGTGACACAGAACTATTGCTAATCATATGTAAACACTTTTCAGTATAAGCTTCAGTGGTACAGTTGAACCAGAGTGAATGTTTATCTCCTCAGAAACACTCCTGCAATATTGTTATATTGGATCATGCTGCTAATGTAACTTGGGATACAACTCCTCTCATGGTGCTACAAACCTCCCTGTCTCATTCAGATGTATTTTTACCCATAGAAAAAAAAAGGACTATACTAGACCTATAGTTGTATGATATATTTTTATACTGTGACTTAATTTGTCATTAATGAACTTTGTGCAACACCACAATGTATTCATATGCACTTGCAAAAGTAAAATTTTGGACATGCAAATTTAAACGCTGACAAGCCCAGCTCTTGTTCACAAAAACAGGTGACTGCTAGTTAATGTTAAATGTGGGCTTTTTATATGGTGTGGAGTGAAGAACATACTATATATTACTAAAAGCCTTAGACAAAAACTGGGAAGAGTATATTGGGGAATGATTACACACCCAAACCTGACTCGGATTGCTGAAATTATATTTTTAGCTAGTGGAAAATTGTTTGGACTTGTATGCTAAAATGTTTTTAATGATAAAAGTTTTGAGTCAAAAAAAAAAGAGAAAAAAAAAAAAAGAACACAGAAAACCCTGCATTCCAGACTGAATTTGTATATGTTTCTTGCATTTAAAATTTGCTATCCTGTGATATGGGAAATTGAGTTGCTTATCATGTATATGTACTTTAAAATGTATTCACAAACTACTGTTGTATTTGTATAAAATATAGACAAAAAGATTGCATATATATTTTTGTGTATAAGCTCTGTAAAATAGCAATCACATTATGAAGCTGCAGCAGAACTTCATTTTAAACATTCACATCCAAAGAAACAGACTATTTATTGTCCACATACCCTGACTATAAAATATACCTTGCTGCTATTAAACAATAGTGCTGCAGCTTCTTGTGGCCTACAGTGTTATGTTTGCTGTACAAAAATATGTGAACTCCACAAAATATATCAATAAAATTACAGAATGGTTTTAGTTAATGAATAACTTATGCCTGGCATTTCAATAGATAATCTTGATCTGCATGTTTGGGATTGCAAGAAGTAATTACAGAATACATCCAGTTTTGCTGGGTGTAGTTTTTCTGAGTTTGCAAAGGCATAGCTGTCTTTCTAATTTATGACTGCTAAAATGTCAGTTTTTCAGAAAATCTTAAGGCATAAATATCTGCGTTTCATGATTTCACCAAGGAACAAATGGAATGATGCTACTGTGTCTGTGACAAGACAGATCTGAACTGAAGGAAGCAATTGAGTTTGCCATCAAATTGTACTTTGAAATGCTGTGAGACACTGGAAGGTGAGTATGGGGTATCCATAGTGGGACCATTCCTTTGGGAGACGTAGGTCAGTGATTCTCCATCATTTCAGATTAATGCCCATCACAGACACTGATTGTTATAATTTACAGGACAAATAAGGGCATGACATGTGCTAGACACAGTATGTGGGTTGTCTCTGTGCAGTATTTCCAGGAGAAACTCAGTTGCTTTGATCCCATAGATCTCCATCTGCCCGTGGCGCTGACTTCTGAATTAGCCACTCTAATGCTTGGGGAAGAGGTGCTTCACAGCCAGAAGAGCAGCCTGCACACAACTACAGAAAGTTGCCTCTCTGCTCATTCCACACAGTTGTTCCCTAGCATAGACGTTTGCCAGGAAAGTAAAAGAGTAGCATTTCACATTTCATTTCTTTTTGGAACATACTTTGTTAACATCTTTAGCACTGTCTGTGTTTCCCTGCTTTTGAATTCCTCTCTGTTCTGAGTCTTAGCTTTTCAGGTTCTTGCTGTAACCCAGTTGGAGAGAAATGGTTGTGAGAGAGTTGCTGGCTTTCACCTTCTCCACATGCAGACATCTTTCCTTTCTTCTGATCCCTACCCGTTTCCTCTGAGCAGACTTATCACTTCTGTGCCACAGGTTTTTGACTTGTTTGAGAGGGTTAGCCTTGTTATATTGAGGGTCAAAAGCTCAACAGATGCTCTATGATATGAAAGACTCTGCAAAACAATTTATAACCACCCACAAACATATACCCCACACACACCCCCTCGAGAGAAAACCACCCCATTCATTGTGTTGCTGTCCTAGCTGGTCTCACCCACAGTTACTGATCTAACATGTCCTCCTTCCGAACAGAGACCCTCTAGAAACTCCATCAGCCTATGGAATAAGTGCAATGTGATGGCACAGATGACATCTGTGTTTTCTCCAGAGATCTCTTGGTGGAGTCTCTCCAGAGTTTCCTTGTTAAATTCAGAGCCACAGGCATTTTCCCTTCTCTCTCTCCTGTAACTTCCTCTTTCCAAAACTTGCATAAGAAAGTACAGAAAAATGGTTCTTTAGTGTCCTCTATACCTGGTCTCTCTGTCCTCCTCTCTGTGTCCTCTGGAATGTAAGAGGGAGGCTATTCTGGTTTTGCCCTTCACTCTCCCTCACTCTTAACACCTTTTTTTCCTTTACACGTACAAGCATGCCCTAGGATGAAAAATGTTTTTTGACAGAGAAATCCAGATCTGATGCAAATCTGCTGGATGAGCAAGAACTGAGAAGCTACAGGCTTCCCTGCTTTGCAAATCAAAACGTATAAAATCAGAGAGAAATTAGGTTTTCCAAAGTGGCAGCTGCCGTAGTTGGCACAGCAAGGGTTGGCGATCACAAATACGCAGCAAGTGGGACAGTAAGATAAACTCTGTTACAAAATTTAGTCTGTACTTAATAGCTTGAGAAGTATATTGGAAGATTAACTGCTGCTTATCAGTATGAGTTGGGGCGTTTAGCAAATAAACAGCAACACTGTATTTTTGTTTTGAACAACACTGGAGATAACGGTGTTGAAAATGACAGATGCCAGCAGTAGTGTGAAGTTTTGAGTTCCTGCTTAAGTGCTATATCCCAGATAATTCAGTATGAACTTTCTCTACTCCTAATAAAGGTGTAACAGCTTGTCTGGTATTTTTATTTTTCTATAATTATCTTTATTTCTTGTCATGGTCTGCATGTCCTCAAGAAATGAACATTTTCAGAGAAATAAGTATTTGTAAAAAATACAATGAACAATTCTGTTCTTCATTGTCATCACTTAGCCTTGTCTCATTTCGGGATATTTGTATCACAGGATCACCAGCTACAAAGCTAGTTTGCCTCAGAGGGGACTGAAGAGACATCAGCTATCAGCTGAGCACTCTAAAAACAGGACTGTGGTAATGCCTGCTGTGGCTGAGCTGGAAATCATTTGAATTGATCCCTTGATAGTTTACCCATGGGGTTGATTCTCACTGCTGCACTGAACTGCCCTGTACAAAGAAGAATGGTTTAGTGCCATTTTCATAAGTGTCAGATCTCTGCTTGATGTGTGTTAAGTAGTGCAGAGAACCTGAATAGTCACAGTTTCTAAACATCAGTACATTGCTTAAACTTTGGTGTATGTAAGTGTGGGTATGTATGTATGTATGTATGTGTGTGTGTAGCATGGGAGAGTATCAATCTAAGCTGGAAAAGTTGATAAACTAGTTTGGGGTTTGGTTTTTTTTTTCCTTTTGGTTTCTTCCAAAATGTTTTAAGTGTTTGTGTTTTACAAGTCTGAAGTGTTGTTTGTTAAGGTATCCCCTAGTTAACACAGTGTGTGGTTTCCCAGGCAAGCTGGATGAACTTCTTCCAATTACTTGATTAATCTATGAAGAACAGCACTTTATCTGAAGGGTGCACAGACTCCTGTGAGGAAGGTGTTTGTCAGCTGTCCTTGTGTAGTCCTAGATACAATTTTAGCAGAAAAGTTCTGTAGGCTTGCCTCTGAAATTAGGCTCAGCTCTGGCTTACTGCCTTTTGTGTTAAATTGTTACACACGTGGTCATGGGTAAATCCTGAAAGTTTCTTCACAGGTACTTATTGAAATTAAAAATAATATACAGGCTTTTTATGGTTTAGGGGCATGCCGTAAGTGAGCAACATCTGAGCTGTAGTGTAAGATTATCAAATATCAGACATTCATGACAAATAAACACAGACTAAACTCCCAAACTCTCTGAAGTCACCTGAAGTCTACCTTCACCTGAAAATTGTCTCCTTTCTGTTTTTTTGTCAGTGTTTGCCTCCTTATGCCAATAAGGTATACAGGGTTTCCCTGTAGTTTATGTGCTCTGTTTAGCTTTGGCTGAATTCAGCAGTATCTTTACAAGAAGCTTCTGCTTACTCGCTGAAAGCCTTGCAAAAACGTGCTTGAATTGTATGACCCATTTTAATGTCAGGCTTGAAAACCTTTAAGGCAGCCTCTGAGAACTTGCTATGCCCCACTGGAGCACCCAAACCAGAGACAGGAAATTTAGCTGAATCTCTTACCTCTTCCCCTCTACAACTTTCCAAAGAGGTGATGTTTGCAGGAAGCCACCACATTTGCTATGGCAGTGTATTTAATACACTTCACAGAGCTGGGCATGATCTGTGTTAATTGGATTGTGCAAGCTGCTGGGAGAGACTTGGGCCTTTACACATCAGTCTAGGCATCAGCATTAAATCCATGTACCTGGCAAAGCAGCAGCCTCCCAGCACTAGACACAGCATCAACATTACCCCCTGGCTCCTTTGCTGTGTGTGATTAATTTTTCTCATTAAGCATTGAAGCTGTTTTCTAGTCCTTAAGCTACAAGTCTTAAATTCCACCACTATATTTGGCATCTCCCTGTGACCCAGCAAAGTCAGCTTTGCTCCAGGGGCAAGAGTGCAAAACCAATCTCGGACAATCTGGCTGAAAATAACTGCATAAGGACTGCTGCCATGTGACAGCAGTCAACATGCTGGAATAGGTATCCATCTTTGCATGGCCAGAAAATTCTGCTATGGGTGAGAGCCTGTATTTTACATTTCATTGTCTTAATCCTTAAGTTTGGATTCTTTTAGCTTGTCACAAGGTGCTCTTTTGAAATTGTGGTATTAATCTTCAGCAGCAGGACCCAGAGAGTTATGTCTGGTCCACCTTGGTCACTGGGACCCCTGTAAATTAGCTGTGAAACCTCACCTGCCTTTCCCGTGCCTCCAGTTAAAACATCAGTGTGTTCAGGTAAGGAAAGCATTTGCTTCATGCTCCTGAACACATGGAGTAACCTTACTGTGAAGGAAAAAAAGCATCAAACAGCTGTTTGGCAATGTGTGTTTGAAACTTGATCTTATTATTTATAAACTAGGGTTTAACCTTTTAAAATGTTTATTATTATAATGTCTCGGCAGTAAAATAGCATCACAGTTCTTGCAGATGTATTTTTTTCCTTGCATTTGGGTTTACCTTTCACTGCTTTAATGAAAACTTGCTTGTATTTGTGTTTCCAGGGTGTCATTTGTCTCACCAAAACAGCCAAACTCTGAAACTTGAACTGGATTCTTTTCTGGCTTGTACTTGTAGTAAAAAAAAAAAAAAAAAAAAAAAAAAAGTGGTTAATCAGTGGCCTATCTTCAGAGCAAGCCTCTGTAGGAACTGGCTCCAGACAATGCTATCACTTACATCTGTGCAATTGATCATATCAGAATTCCTTTCAGGCAACTGAATATCATTTGAGGTCTATGAGGTGTGACTGGAAGCCGCACTTGGACTATGAAACACTCTGCATAAGGAGAATGTAGCTTCATCATCCAATCCTATGAGATCTGAAGGACTGACAGTAAAAGGAGAAAAAAAAAAATTATTTGAAACAGAAGAAAACCTCTCAGAAGTCACTAAGCCACAGGCTAAGGAACTGTCTTGCTTTGAGTAGGACTGTAATTTAAGTACTGAAGAGCTACAGTTGGCTCCTTTAGCAAGATTACAAAGGAACCTAGTAGAAACACAATGCTACCTCTATATTGTAAGGCAGTTCTTAGAAGCCTCTGGGCAGGCCAAGCCTTCAAGGGCTTGTTGCATGGTACAATGACCAAATGTACAAAGAAATAAAATAATGATTGTGGAGAAGTATATAACTATACACTCTTAAATTCTCTGAAGTCAGTTCCAATCCCCAGCTCCATCCTTTGCCTGTTTTAGACAAAACTGGCTGTTAACCACAAGAGTGATGCACCTTGATCAAAACAAAACTGGTGTTTGGTGTGTGACCTGTGTTGTGCTGGGTTACATCCATGCCAGCCCTTTAAGGCCCTTGGTATCAGGGCTGATTTCTCTTGTCCAGTGACCAAACAAACAGCAGTAGTAACTAACAACAATGGCAAACAAAACGTTTCTATATTCCTGATATACAAGTGAAATATGAATGGGGGAACACAGCGAAGTTCTGTATCTCTGCATGTCTTCTCATCCAGAAGCGCAGATTGGGCTGGGCAGCTGTTGCAGCATTGGATGCACAGGTATGTTTTACTTGCAACAATACAACACACAAGCTTGGAACAAACCCATTGCTGCTGCAGTTTATTGTAGCTGTGACCTATTGCAGCCCATGGGACACAGACTGTGTGCTTCCCTCCTGTAGTTTGTAAAGGTGCTGATGACTTCTGGCTCCCACAGCTTCCTTTTCCCCTGTGGAAAAAGCAGTGCAATGGGAACAGCATGGCTGGGGGCTGCTCAGGGTAGCTCTGGGGAAGGGTGGCCTGGAGGGAAGGGACAGCTTGTCCCCACAGCCCTGCTCCCCTCTGCAGGTGGCTCGACAGCCTCACCAGAGACCTACCCCAGCCGGCGGGAATGCTGGAGCTCAGGAGGGCTGTAACCTGTGGCATGGGTGTTCTGCAGCAATTGTGACTCCTGGGAAGTCACTGGGCCAAATCAGCAATGGATTACAGGAAAAAAATTTTTATTAAGAATAAAAGCCTGCTTGCATTTAAATCTGATTTAATTGCATTCACATTGAAAGACTCTGGATGTTCCCTTACTTTGGTCCTCAGCAGTAAGTTTGAGACAGGACAGTAAGTTACATTGAGGCACTTCAGATCCCCAAGAATGCCCCTCTTCCTGTTCAAAAATTCACTGTATCCCTCAAGAGCAATACAACATGTCTGCCATGGCAAAGTGAAACAGAAAGTTTTCTAACAGAAAAAGGTAACAAGAAAATTACCAGAGAAGGTAACAAAAGGACAACTGACAGAAGTGGACATGGAGTTTGGAAATAATAACATGGAAGGTCTGATAAATCCTTCTGAATGCGATTTCAATCAAAGAAATTTAGAAACAGCCCTAATCCTAACCCTGTGTTTTATGAACATAGACTGTACTGCTGCTTTATAGCATTCACAGTCACCAGATATGCTGCTATAGTTGTCAGCTTAACAGGTCGGTCTCTTCATCCACACATCCTTCTACCTATGCCTCTCCACACCCAACTTTCCCTTTGAACTTCACTGCCACACTAACCTGGTGAAAACAGGCTTTGAGAATTCAGAGCAGAAATGTCTTTCTGCTGCTTTTATATGCTCTATGGCACAGAAGCCTATTGAAGAATTGGAGCCCTAATAGCACTCAGAAAAAAAGGCTTAAAATTAATTTCTCTCTCATCTGTAGCTTCATCCGTTTTCTGCAGCATTTCATTTCCACCACAACTCACCTGCCTAGAAAATATTCTCTGCAAAGATCAGAAGTGAAGACTTCTACATACAAACATAAGTCATAGTGCTGCTCAAGAAAGGAAAGTAAATATCTTTTGTCTTCACAGCTTATTTCACTGCATATTTAAAACTACACTAAAGATCTTCTGGTTCTCCCCCACCCACAAAGCATACCTGTGTGATTGATGGGGAGCTAGAGAGATGCCCCAAAGCAGGGGCAGCAATAGGATATTATTTGGCTGGCTCGTGCTGTACAACAAAAAGCTCACAGGGTGTGGTAGCACCTGAGGGGTCCAGCAGCCTCTTGTACTGTTAGAGTCCCTTCTGGGAGGGGCCGGGAAAGAGGAGCCTTGTGTTGTCAGGCATTCCTATCGTCAGGAACTGTCCCACCCACGGCCACTGCGAGGTCTCTTGGCATCCCTCAGTCTTTGTGCTCTCACATGTTAACAACTCCTATTAGCACCATTTAATCTGGTTCCTCCCCAGCATCTCTGTTTCACACTGCCAGGTGATAATCCAAATTCCCCATTCTCATTCATCTGTGGTTCAAGTTTGCTTCTCTGTGAATTGCTGTGGCAAATTTCTCCTGATAGGTGTAAGTCTCAGTACTGGGGAAGATCTCCATCACTGATTCACTACTGAGTGATCTCTTTGAGACTCTCTGCTCGAGCAGATCTAGAGTTCAAGGAGGGTCAGAAGATAATTTTGGGACACCAGGTTTGTGTGTTAAGGTGAACAACTGAACCAGTCGCAAAGTGGAGAGCATTCCAGTTCTGCTTACACATGGTCTAGGCACCCTTGAAACTCCCCTCAGTGGCCTGTTCTGCATTTTACTCACCCGGAGAATTAAAAAAAAATTAAAACAAAAACGAACAAAAAACCAAACAAAAACCCCACCACAACCACAAACAAACAAACAAACAGAAAAACTGGACAGAAAACATCAGGAAAACCTCTGCAGGAACTGCCTGCTGAGCCAGTGGTGCCCAGAGGTAAACTCTGGAGAAAGAGGTACCACCAGTCTGTAATCACATGGCAGAATCTGTACTGAAAAATCTGAAATCAAGAGGAAGGTTCTGAAGAGTGAGGAGGTGGGAAATGGGGTCCAAGCACTCCAAGATATTTGTCAACATGTACAGAAAGTTACTGGAATATTCAAAATTCCTTAGTGTACAGGTGCCATAAGGATGCTGTGTTATCTGAGCAGTACAGCAGGTACCAAACACTATGGCAGTTATCATGAGCACTGCAAATATGTGAAAGGGTCAAAAGTCATAAAAACACCTTTCAAAAAACACTGGGACCACCAACACAAAATTATGTTTGTTTGGTTTTTGCCAGAATAGCTCTGTAAATTCAGCAATAAGTTTTCTAAGAAGAATCCAGAAATAAAATGCACACCTGTAGTAACTGCATGTGGTGTGATATGAAAATGACCAAATACTTATGTATAATATAATGTATATATGTATATATATACATATAATGTATAATATACATATAATGTATACATATAATATACATATAATGTATACATATGATGTATAATATAATGTATACTATATCCAAAGGATGGTACAGAACAATCATTTGTCCTTACACTGTTACTAAGGTTGCTGTCCTGTACGGACAAAGCTGAGCAGACAAACCAGTCCCTTTGTCCCAGTCATGCTAAGTGGTAGGTTCCTACAAACACACTTCTATATTTAGTTTTGCCTTCCGTAGCATCATCAAACCTTAGGAGTCACCACTCCAGCTGCTTCCACTGACAAAGGCTTTGAGCTGTTTAGTGCACCTGATGCTGATCATGCCTGCCTGGAGCCATGGTGAAATACATTCCCCAGTCACTGCTTTATTTACTCCTGCGGCATTTTGCTAGTGGCATTTTGCTAGAGGCATTCAATGGGCAGAACTTATTTCTTTTATTTATTTAGTTATTATTATGAGATTATAAATTATGTTAAATACTTTAGAGTTAATAATTTTTTAGCTTTAAATCCTTTTGCCTTTACTTCCTAGAGATTTGCTTCAGGGCTGGAGAATAATGTTTCCAGGTGAGCCTGATTTGATTCAGACAATTGGGACAGATGAAGTTCATTTGGGGGAGGGAGGGAGAATGGTGAAGGGAGGATAAAAGGCTTTGGAAGCTAGTTTAGAGGCCTTTCTGTCAGGGAAGCTTTCCAGTCTTCTGTCTTAGTAGCTGCCTGTTGTTTTCTCTTTCATATTATGCCATCACCTATTCCTCTTAATTGCTTTCTTTCTTTTGAGTATTCCCCCTCTGCAGATTTGCGCCCCTGCAGCAGCCCTTTAGTTATCCCTGGTGAAGACAGCAAAAGCTTTTTGGGGGGAGCTCCCTCAGCCAGGACTCGTCGCTTGCCTCCACGTCTGTCCTGGTGCTCCATTGACTGGGAGCAGCTCTGCCTCCTGCAGCCCTTAGGATCTGGGGGCTTTGGCTCTGTCTACAAAGCCACCTACCATGGTGCAACTGTGGCTGTGAAGCAGGTGAAGAAGAGCAGCAAAAACCGACTAGCGTCGTGGCAGAGCTTCTGGGCTGAACTGAACGTGGCCCGGCTCCAGCACGAGAATGTGGTACGTGTGGTGGCTGCCAGCACTTGTGCCCCTGCCAGCGAGAACAGCCTGGGCACCATCATCATGGAGTACGTGGGTAACATCACCCTGCACCATGTCATCTATGGCACTGGGGTTGCATGGAGACAGGGGGAGGATGAGGAAGGAGGATGTGGAAGGAAGGCCCTGAGCATGGAAGAGACTGTGTGCTATTCTTGTGATATCATGACAGGCTTAGCCTTTCTGCACTCACAGGACATTGTGCACTTGGACCTGAAGCCTGCAAATATTTTTATCACTGAGCGGGGAGGGTGCAAGATTGGAGACTTTGGATGCTCCCAGAAACTGGAGAAGGGCTTGTCCCAGAGCCCCCACGTTTGCCAGCAAGGGGGCACGTACACACACCGTGCCCCAGAGCTCCTCAAGGGGGAGAGGGTCACTGCCAAAGCAGACATCTACTCGTTTGCCATCACCCTGTGGCAGATGGTGATGCGGGAGCAGCCGTACCTGGGAGAGCGGCAGTATGTGCTCTACGCTGTGGTCGCCTACAACTTGCGCCCCTCGCTGGCTGCCGAGGTGTTCCACGAGTCACCAGCCGGCCAGACGCTCCAGAGCATCATCAGCTGCTGCTGGAAGGCAAATGTAGAGGAGCGCCTGAGTGCAGACCAGCTGCTTCCCAGCCTCAGGGCCCTCAAGAAGAGCCTCTAGGAAAACTCACGACTCTTTATATTTCTTTTGTCAACTCTTCTTTCCCTCCCCGCTTTTTCTGAAGATAATTTATTTAGCCCCCGTGTTATCTAAAGGCTTTGTTGCTGTTTTTTATACTTAAACTGATTTTGAACTGTTTTGATATAAGAAGATTAAAAATAAAGAGATTTAATGAACTGTGGGGTATTACCCTGGGAGGGGATAGAGGCAAGGATGAAGATGTTGGCAGACTTTTTCTGGATGATGTGTTGTGTGCTGCCTTGCTCACTGGGAAATGTGATGCACAGAAAAAATGTTGGCTGTGAGTAAGTGAAGTACAAAAAAGAATCTGCTTTTAGAAGGTTCTTTATACATAATTCCTTTTGGTATTTTCAAAATGTCAGATATGAGTAGTTCTTTACACCAGCTAGGGTAGTGCATTTGAGCTTTTCCTGTTCATTTATCAAGGAATGAACATGTGTCACAAGTCAATGAATGCAGAAAAATAAATACAGAATGTCAGTGTTCTGTTTAACTTGTTCTTAGATGTACGTAATTTCAGTAAGTATGCTGCTTCTGATATAAAAAATGAGAATGTGACCCACATACTCCTTGAAATAAAGAACCTTTTTGTCAAAGGCTACTAAGAGTAAGAAGATACATTAACAACCTGTCCTTTTTATGACTTCCCTGCTACCAGGTGCATTAGAAGCAACTTGCTAGTTGGAACATTGTAAACTTTGAAGTATTATAAGAAGATTTTGTGCAAAATAGAGTTAAAAAAAAAGGGGGGGGGAAGAATGGTAAAGGAAGGATTGTTTGTGCTTCATAACACATGGGTCAGTATTGGACAAGATATGGAAGTACTGAAAAGGAAGTTTACTTAGAGCAGTAATGATGTTCCTCTGCTGGTGCTCAAAGCATACACTATTGAACTATCCTCTGCACTGCTCTGTCTTATCTACTATCTTTCCTAATCTGGTTGTAGTGTGTCTGGGAAAGGAAGTGCTGTAGGCAATGCTGAAGACAAAAAGCTCTGATCCCTGATTTATCAGAGCTGATAATTGTACATCTGAACCCTTATCTGGAGCTGCCTGCTGTAGCTGATACTGCCATGCTGCTCAAAGTCTCTGCTTCTTTTTAAGACAGGAGAAAGAGTGATGTTTCAGTCAAATTGTTTTTCTTTTTTACCCTTCCTCCCCCTTGCTTCCATTCTGGAAAAAAAGAATCCCAAAGGAATTGAGCCAGTTTCCTGATTTCTGACACACATCTGTTCTTAGCCCCGTGAAATCCTGGAAATGAGCAACTATGTGAATTTGAGATGATTCTGTAGGTCTTTATGGTATTTGGGTTGGTAATTGAAATTAATGGTTTATAAAGCATAACTAAGCTTAACTATTTCTTGGTCTTCTGTCCTCCTTAAGTGGAAATATAAAATGCTGGCTGGAATCAAAAACCAAAAGTAAATTCTGGAAAATATTTCCTGTGTTTCTCTGTCAAAATAATTATGCTATAGAACTAGAACTTTTTTTCTGTGTGTGTTGCATAACTTATTTAATAAAGAAGATTTTTTAATAGAAGTTATCATAATAAGTCAATTGCCTTTTGATATGGTTAGCTGAGGGCATGTAAGATAAAATTTTAGATAAAGCTATTGATGTGCCTCACCTTAACATTAAGCATTAAATAAAAATGTTTCTGCATTTTCAAAAGAATAAAAAATGGAACTATTTTTTAGTAGTTCCTTAATGCTTCTGTGTTGTATTTATTTTGCTTATGTGTTGTATTTTTGTCCCTTTTGAGGAAGGTTGTTGCTTATACTGCTAGAAACCTGTGGTTTTTTGCTTAATGATACTCTAGCATCAACAAGTGCTACTTGAGTCTCTGTGAAAAATCAAGCACCCTTCAAATTCTCTGTTGTACTTGACAGAAGGATACTGAATGGCCAAGATCTACTCTTGAAGTATAATCAGCTCTGCAGATGTTTCTGTCAATTTTATGGGGTTCTCTTTTGATAGTGTGAGAGAGAACTCAGCACAGCACTCAAGATATTGACACATCATACTTTGCTGTCATAATGGTCTCTATTTTTTATTAACTTCTTTTGTTTTTTGATTGCTAATGAGCTCTGAGTTAATACCAATCAAGAAATATCTCAAGCCAAACAGCTCAGAATTCATGGTTTTATGTGATGATGATAATTTTGTCTGTTCCCCTCACTTTACACCAATATATCCTGAATTTCTTTCTGCCAGTTTGTAGTTGGCCCTTGCAATTAAATAACTTTAGCATCAGCAAATTTGTTTATCTTCTGGCTCCCCCTCTTGCACTTCATTTGTGGATTAGCTGGGCAGAGAAGATCCCCTAAAACACTAGTGGGCACTTTTTCCTGCTGAGGAAACTGATGGTTTTACCCCCTGTGTCTATCTTTTGACTTATCCAGCTCCGAGTTTTCTCTCCTAAATGTGGCTGCTTAGTACCTTTCAAAGTTTGCAGTGAAAGATTTTTCAAATACCTTTGGAAACCCTAAGGGAACATATCAATCAGTGCCTTATCTACATGCTGTCAGTGCTCCTAAAGAATTCCAATACAACCCAACACAATTGTGAAGTGCAATTCTTCCAATGAAAGCAATATTGGCTCCTTCTAAAAAATATCTATGTATCTGTTATTTCCTTTAATATAGAATCCACTAATGTACCTTGTACAGATGTCAATTATGTAATTATGAAATCTATTTTTTAAAGGCTTCCCTGGGATATGATCCTGGAGAGAAGAAGGGCCAAGGGCACCTGGTTGCTTTTCGAGGATTGCCTTCCCCAAGCTCAGGATTGGTCCATTCTCGTGAGCAGGGAATCAGGTAAGGGTGACAGGATGCCTCCAAAGATAAACAAAGAGTTCCTGATTAAATTCAAACATAATAAATATGCAAGGATTGAGAGACCATTTTGGGGTCTGAAGCAAGGATGATTTAGTGTTAGTAAAGAAGGATCAGGTTAGGGAACACTGAAACAAACAAGACATACAGAAGTCCACAGGACTTGATGGGATGCATTTACAAACGCTGACAGAGCTTGCCAATGTCATTGTCAGGCAACTCTTAGCTCTCTTTGGAAGGTCATGGTGGTCAGGAGCAAATCCTGAGGTCTGAAAGAAAATAAATCTAACTTCTGTCTGCAAGATGGCTAAGAAGGAGGATCTGGAAAACTTAAAGCCAGTCAGCCTTATCTAAATCCCTGGAAAATTGGTGGAACAAATAATTCTGGAAATCATTGCCAAACATATGAAGGACAAAGAGGTGATTGGGAGTAGTCATCAGGGATTTATGAAGAGGAAATCTTGCTTGACCAACTTAGTAGCCTTTTGCAATGAGATTACTGGCTGCTGGAGGGCAGTGGTCGTTGCTTATCTTGACTTTAGGGAGGTTTTTAGCACTCTTTCCCATTATATTCTCATAGAGAAACTGATGAAGTACTGACTAAGTGGAAACTAAAAAACACTGGGCTCAAAGGGTTTTAATCAGTGACATGAAGTCCAGTGAAAGACTAGTCAGTGGTGTACCCCAGAGATCGATACTGGACCCAGTGCAGGCTAACATCTGCATTAAAGGCTTGGATGACTGGGTGGAGCACCCTCTGCAAGATTGCAGGTGACACAGAACTGGATGGAGCAGTCAATACCTTAGATGTTAGCTGTGCAGGTGTTCAGCGAGACATTACCAGCTGGAGAAATCTGCTGATGGCAACCAGTGCAGGGAACTGGGCTACTTGTACCTAGTTTATTTGTTCGGGACTGTCTGGCACCTGCTGCTGGATAACCCGGTGCACCAGCACGCACTCGGGGCCAGCCGGTTGGAAAGCAGTTTTGCAGGAAGGACCTAGAGCTGCTGGCAGACACAAAGTGGAACATGAGCGAGCAATGCACCCTTGCGGCAAAGGCGGCCAACAGCATCTGGGGCGCGCTTCAGAGGCTGCTGCCAGCTGCTCCGGAGCGCTGCTAGAAGAGGTGATTCCCGGGTGTTCACTCAGCCCTGGTGAGACACATCTGGGACTCGGTGGGTGGCTCAGCACTCTGCCGGAACAAGAAAGTCACGGATGTACTGGACCAGGAGCGCAGCAAAGGACCATTAAGTTGATTACAGGACTGGAACCTCTGCGTGTGAGGAGAGGCTGAGAGATGGGCCTGTTCAGCCTGGAAAAGAAAGCTCAGGGGGATCCTACCAAAAACCCCATTTTACTGTGAGGATGGTAAACCCCTGGAGCAGGTTATTCAGAAGGGTTAGGGAGTCTTTATCCTTGGAGATACTCAGAACCCGACTGGACATGGTGCTGAATAAACTGCTCAAGCTGAACCAGCTCTGAAGAGGATGTTGGACTAGACAGTCTCCAGAGGTCACTTCTAACCACAGAAGTTCTGCAATTATAATAACATTTATAGATGCTTGAAATTCAGTCAGCTCCTAACTTCTCCTACAAAAATCCTTCTAGCTTGAGCCTATTTTGTGTTTTCTTCAGGGACAATGCACATGCAAGGATCACTCTGCTTCTTTGCAATGGCTTTGTTGTCTTGGGGGGAAACAGATTAAAATGTTTAGGTGGGGTTAGTCTTGATTTTGGTGGGTTTTTTTGGTTTTTTTTGTTTGGGGTTTGTTTGTTTGTTTGTTTGTTTTTTCTTTTAAAAACCTGGCAGCAATAGATTTATCAGTGTCCTGACAGATTTCTTGTTCTTGATATTCTGAAAATGAAAAATTATGGAGTTTATGTTCCTTGAAGTATTTTTCCCCCCCGTCTGTTTTAATATGTAATCCACCAGACTTTCATCCTTTCTGTTTTCTTCATCTGGACAGAGCTTCTGGTTTTTAAAAGATTCTTTCCTGCTTTTAAAGCTGGAATGAGCTAATGAGTGTAGCTGCACTTTGCTCTTAAATTTGTCACACTTGCATACCTCCAAATAAAGTGTTAGTAGAAGGCACACAATGCTAGCAGAGCACTTGCAGACAATTGTGTCACAACTCTAAGGGTATTCTGCTCATCAAAATTTTTCCCTTTCTATAAACTGGTTTTGTTCTTTCTATCCCCATACATATGTATGCAACAGAGTTCCAGATGGTCAGCAAGACATAATTATAAACCTTAAGGGCTACTTGTACCTAGTTTATTTGTTCTCTTTGTTTCTGGAACGGATTGCCAGCAGCTTGATCAGCCTAAACAGAAGATTTATTGAAGTATTGCACAGATTCAGATGATGCAGCAGCAGTGTAAGTCTGGGAATTGTGGTATTGGAATGGCTTTGCCAGCCAGGTATGCTCTATGCAGGGAATGAGTTATCTGATGCTAATAGGCTGAACCCCCTCAAATTAGAGTCACCACTCATCTTGCCTGTGTTCTTAGAAAGGAACAAAGCCTCATTTCTCCCAGTTGGTAAATGTAAAGGTCAGATCTCTCGTGTCTTACTATCAACCGAGTTCCACAACTTGATATAATTATTTTCCTTGGAAACTCAACAATTCTGGTGTTTAGTTTTGTTCATTCATTTGTTTTTAGTTTTGTTTTAATGGCAGCAACCTAAGTGCTGTCTGTGGGACCCTGGGATGCCATGTCATAGCAGCCAGTTTCTCAAGGTGAGCTGCTTTTTGTTTTACATTCTCTGTTCCTAAGTAGCACAAGCTGCCTTTCAAACTTCCAGCTCTGCAGCACTGAGAGCTAAGTATTCCAAACTGGATGGGTTAGCTCCTGCCTCAGAGCAGTCTGGGGTAACCACAGCCTGCATGGAAACTTCAACTCTTTCTCATTAATCTCCCAGTACCTAACTACCAAACCTGGTGGCATTTACTAATTTTGGACAGAACATATAAAGAAGATACTGTAAAGTGCTTGCATTCTCATGGGTAGTTATCAAGACCAGTAGCCCTGGATATATTAACCATATTAGAGTGTTGCATTTTGTGCTTTCTTAGTTATACAGATAGTATCGTCCACTAAGGGATAGCATGAATTAAAAGTTCTAATTCTGGCCTTTTTTTCTTTTATTTTATAAGGAATGGCATTCATCGTCCCAACCTCATCTAGAGGAGACACATCTCCTCTTCTTCCTCAAATGGGCACGTGTGCAAAATTTGACAGGCTGCAGTTAAGAGATTTTATGTAATTTTACCTAATTCAAACTGAATCCCCAGATAAGAGCCAATACTAATTAGTGCTGGAATGATTTTAGGTCAGAATGAATTTTTTTCATGCATCATGATGAAAAGCAATTTCTACATGCCATCTCATACTTTGACATGCTATCTTGAGTTCTGTGAAGTGCAGCAATTATTTTAGCAGTCAAGTGATGAGAAGAAAGGATGACTAGAAGCATGGGAACTCTTCAACTGTAATAAACAGTTTCTAGGAAGAATGAGAAAGAAGGGAAAGAAAAAGAAGGGAAGTTCATAATTACATATTGATCTTCACTTACTGTAGCTATTATTGAAGGTTTAGTGTCTTTGGATCCCAAGTAGAAGTATCAAAAGACATTTCATAGTAGGTTTTAAAAGAAGTTAGCATAAGCTACCATTCTGATGCTATGCTCTTTATCTATTGGTGGGGTGGGGTGGGGTGGAGTATTGCAGTTAAACATATTTTACAATTATGTGGAACATTTATCTATTTCTCTTTGACACAGCTTCTGGCTTCCCATTAACCAGATCTTGGCTTGTTCTGTTGTTTGCTTCTCTTTATTTATTTATTTAAAATATTTTTTATTATGCTTTTTCTCAACTCAGAAAGAAAGTGGTAACATCACTATTTTCAAATCATAAAAATACTATATAACTTGGAAGTGGGCATACCTTCAATTCAGAAGATAGGACAAGAAGCATGAAAACCTAAGTCTGAAGATGAATGGGTTGCTTTGGTATTCTGGGGTAAGAGATAGCACAGCAAAGAAAACAAACAAAAATTGTTCTACACATTTTACCACAAATATTTGTAAATTCAATGGAACTTAAGTGGATGCTTGCTATTCAATTTGTATATCAGTCTTTGCAGTGTTAGCATTTGTGTCCATAAATTCATCCACTAGAACAAAGATGAAAATACAGATAGGAAATGGTTATTTTTAAAATTCACTGTACTTAGAATATTCTACTTTTACTTTATTGTAGCTATTTATCTGCTGCAAATACCTTCATGCAGTGCTCAAAGAGCCTCTTTCTATGCTTCAGTTAACCCAACTGCCAAATATTTGTCTGCCTGTCAAACGAAAAGCCTTAAAACCAGTTAAACAAGGAAAATGGAACAAAAAAGTGTACTGGCATCTGTCCCAGTCTGCCAATAGCTAAGGATGCCATGGGACAATTTGACAGCAGAGGCACCACCCTGGACTTCTCTGAGCATGAGGCTCAGTTTTGCTGTCGGCCCAGCCTGAAGTTCAATAGCCCAAGTGTTCAGCAGAGCAGGGAGGTGATTGCATTTGCCTTTGCAGGCACCTGGGATAATAGGGTAATTCATAACTTAATAAATATTCTCCTGCATATGTGCCAGGCTACAAAGAGCAAAGTAGGCTGCAAAGTGGAAATGTAAATGTCCAGTTCTTTTTAAGTCACTCCCTCCACAAGGGCAGAAGGAAAATCAGTTTTATTTTCAAGCCATGTATTTTTCTCGACCACTTAAGAATGGGGAAAGGGTTTTGATTCAGATATGGCACAAAAGCAGCTGGTCCCAGAGACAAGCATACAAAGTTACACCTGAACAGAGATTGTAAAAAACCTGAATGTAAATAAGGGAACTGATAGGCTGGGAAGGCTCGATTTCTTTTAATAGCAGTTAATAGGATATATTACATAATACAGTAACTTTGAGGAGATATCATACACTTTTCCCACATCCTTGTTTTTCTCTTATCTAACAGTTCCAATGAAATGGCTTAGAGATAACACAAAAGCTACATGCAAAGCTTTTGAAGGAATGTATCATTGCACTGACATGCCAATAGATAAACGTCACAGAGATTTCTCTTTTTTAAGAAAATGACAGAACTCCAGACCTCCCTTAAAGTTGTCAATCCTTGTATAGCTTTCGGGAGTGAAATGATTGCTATTAAATGTTTTCTGACTGAAAGGGGAAAAATAGATTATTCCTAAAGTTTAATAAATCATTCCTGCCAACAGTTGACTTTCAGAGGAAATAAATGTTGTTACGTTTTTTTAAAACGTTTTCATGGTTGCATAATTAGTGCTATACTTAAGTAGCACCAATAATTTAGCAATGTAAGCTAGTACACAAGTAATGGTAACTTCTTCACTGGAAAATAAATTTCCTTTATAGGAGGAGGATTTCAACAAATCTTTAAAAGCTTTAAAAAGCTCCATTTTCTGTATTAAAGGCGTGTTGCTGGTTTTGCCTTTTTTGCCCAAGGAAAAATGAGAAACAATTCCTATGTATTGGCATAAGCATTTGTTCCTGCCAGAACTGAGGGACTGGCTCTACCTCACACCAGGAACACTTCACGAGAGTGTATGAGAATCATTTGTTCCTCTGAACAGGTAAAGGGTTCTCAAAAAAGGAAATACAGCTCTGGCAGCATCATAAGGGGCTATTGGTAGGATAAAGTGCCTGCTGGGTGTTCTCAGAAACAACTTCCAACAGTCATAATTATTGAAGGAATATTTTTAAAGATACCTGTTCTGTACATGAATGAAAAACATGAGGCCATAATGCTGAAAAAATGACAAGTATTAATATTTCTGAATTTTTTTCAGGGGGCATGGGTACCACACTCAAACCCACCTTCTACGTTTACCACAATACTTAATTTATTTGCCTAAAACTTGAATGCTTGACCACAACCCTTGTAAATGCTAATACTACCTTTTCCTCATTTTTAAACCTGTAGATAATACTGCTTCCCTTGATTTGCATCTGGAAAAACGGGTTACTGGGGATTTCACTGTGCAAGGAGGCAGGAATGTTGGATGTGCAACTGTGTGCACATTAGTGCACTTAAATTTACATGTAGTCGCTCTTACATTATTTAAGTGATTGTTGCAGGGGAAGAAGACTTGTCTGTTTTATACCTCTTAGGGGTAAAATATAGCAAACTATTGTATGTTTACAACCACATTTTGTAGACTAGTGTGAAAGGCCATGTACAAGCCCCATTTTCATGAAGCAGGAACTTCTAGCACATATTTTGGTGAAAGATAAGTTTAATAGACTTGCTGTAATCTCCTAGTATGATGTTCTCTTAAACAAAACTTCTGGGTCTTCTATGAATGATATTACAGACTCTACAGTTGTTGCTCCTACCCCGCTACTGCAACCTCTTAACTTCCATGCAGTAAATTGCAGCTGCCACTTTGCCACATTAGCTTTGTAGAGAAGTTAGTAAACCCTTTGAAACCAAAACTTCTTCATATTTGATGCCTCTTGGATCACTTTCATGTTATGTTGTGGATCTGACCAGCTGTTCTAAGCAATCACAGCGTGATGATTTCCTTAGTGGCTACTAATGCCTGTTTCTAAAGCACATCTTTAACACCACAGTATCTCCTTTAGTTCCAGGTCCTAAGTTCTATGTTGCTATTCCTGTTTCTGTCAGATTTTGAGTAATTTAGCCTGGGTAGTTCACAGAGGGTCAGGTCACAACAGGAGAAGCATTGCTGAAGTGGCTTTAATCTTTCTTTACAGATGCCAGGGTTGGGAAGGGCACCTCAAGTCCCACAGAAGTCTGACACCTGGATGTAATCTAGATAAAATTGCAAGTTGCAACTAATATCCGGCTCTAATAGTCCTGTAACATCAAGGTGGAAATTACCCCTTGCTTTAAGTCTCATCATCTGTGGCAAGCATTTGCTAAATTTTGTGCTTGCAAACATTCATCATCTGAAAACCAGTTGGATCAAGAATATCACAAAAGGACACCAATGCTAAAGAGATGAGGAAAAACTTTTCAGGAACAAAAAACCTAAACATGATGAAGTGATGCATTCCATATCAAGACAAATTTTTCCTCTAGTCATAAGGCAGTGTGAGGCCAGAATAATTCCTTAAATTATCCCTGCTCCATGATAGAGAAGCAGCACAAGCACCGTGAAACAATTCCCTACTACTCTGTCTCGCCAAAGAATTACATTAGATTAAACTGGTCTTTGGATGAAAAAAACATGACCAGTGACTTCATAAATGTGTTCCAAAACACATAGGCAAACATATATGTAGACTACATATACTGGCAAACAGAACTGCTGTAAAATTGAACACCTTTTTTTTCCTCCAGGACAGACATCCAATCATGCTAATACTCTGCTGCTGGTAGCTTCCCACAGTTTACAGGAGGCAGCAGACATAAGGAGGAAGGAAACTCCAAAGTCTTTCATAGCATGGCATTGTGAGAGTTTGTACACACCAGTATGTAGCACTAGCTCCTAAACACTCCCAGTACAAAACAGAGAAGCCAGAGAGGTAAGAGTAGCAAACCAACCTGTGTCCTGGAAGTCATTTCCAATTCTGGTGTTAAAACAGCTTCCTCTGTTCAATGAGTCCCATGGATATTATTGAGTAGGTGCAAGTTTTCAACATGTTCTACAAACTACTGCAGTCTTCTTGAACTACTTTTACAAAGTGAAACAGATCACAACAAACAGTGCCAAGTGATGTTGCCTCAAATGCACAGATCCAGACTGGAGAGATTTGTGTAGTTTAGAGTTCATTTTTTGTACCTGATTACCTTTCCCCACATGAAGTCTTCTGAGGTGATTTCCAAAATGAAAACTGGATGCAAAAAACCGCAGTTCTGTTTGTATGGCCACTAGTTCTGCTCTCACTAGGCTAATGCTGGGGATTTTTTGTACAGGAATTGCATGCCCCCACTCTTGGTAACCTGGCCTGGATAATAAAAGATGGTAGGGCTGGAATGTGAGTATAGATATTGTGTGAACAGAATATCCACACTGACATGTTCTGGGACGATGTTTGCCCAAAACCTGATAATACTAAGGAAATTAACAATAACAAAGCTTGCTTAAGACAATGACCACCCAGATTAAACAGTAACGAGGGAATTAGATTAACAAGAGCCTTTTGAGAAAAAACAGAAAGTTAGCTCAAAAAGCAGGAGAATTTGTGATTATTAGAAGAAAACATGGGGTGGGAGAGCAGAAGGTGCCAATAGAACTAAGATCCTCCTCGACAGACATGGTAAGTAGCTGCCACCCCACTCCTAGTAGAGACTGCGGGGGCTGACAGGACGAGGCACAGCAGTAGGGACCCATCCTCCCAGTACTGCATACAGGAATTCAGAGAGTACACTTTTCCTGGCATGTGGATCGGCTGCACAGGCTCCCAAAAGTGGGACTGTCACTCGTAACCCACACTTCTTGCGAGAGAGTGGAACTGCATTTAGAAATGTGTGAATATGTAAGTGGGATCAGTTGTAGAAGGGTAAGAAATTTGTAGGTGCTTACTAGCAGTTTGTAAACCTCTAGTATTGTGATTTTTTTTGTACTGCTGATACTGATCCACAATATACAGTTCATTGATAACCAGCAAATTACATTCTGGTTGCTATCAAGACTATGTGAATTGCACAGTCATTCTCTGCCCAAGGGGCTTTTTTCATTACTACAAATTTGACAGAAGCAACCCATCTGCAGTGGGATGGAAAGTGGAAAGAAAACAAACATTATTCCAGAAGAGCAGAGAACACATAATTCATCAATTTGAAAAAAAAAAAAAAAAAAAAATTAAGATTGAACTAGAAAAGGATGAATTCAAATAATATTCTCCTGAAAGCTGCCCAGATGGACAATCTTGTTTGAGTCCCATGTGTTCAAAGACATATTGTAATGATTTATCACAGATTCGATGTCACTAGAAATGCTGTAGCATATCAGCAGCTTTGTGTTTTTTGTCACAGTGATTTGTGTCAGAAAACCAAGCCAAAACAGGCTGACAAGGGAGAAGTTTTGCTCTAACCACATCAATGCTATTAGAAGCCAAGTGTATCATCTGCCCGGCATAAAGTACATATTTAGAAGGAAAGAGCTTGTAGTGATAACTATGAAGTTCAAGTTGCCCACTTGAAAATATCTCCTAACAATCAATATTTGCAGCAACATTTGTCAACAGTAAAGGACTCCATCAAAGCACAGTTGCTCTTTTTCTGAATCACAGACCTAGTTCATGTTTTTCATGCTTACATGAGAAATTTTTAAGGTAAAGAGAGCCTAGTATTTTGAGGGGTGGTTGGATTCTCATATGCTGAGCTTTATGCTAGAATTGGCATGAAAATTTAGAAAATGTGAAATGGACAGCCTAGGTGCAATATGAGAACTCCAGCTGTGCATTCTGTCTGCTACCTGCAGAGAGCATTGCCAGCTAGCAGCTACTCATCTTCACAAGTCAGTCTTTTAAAAGAGAAAGCTAATTGTAGAGAAAGCTAATTGCTGAGCCAGAGAAGCCAAAGAACTTGGAGGAGAGTTCTGCAACATGATACAACTGAGACTCTTAACACAAGAGGATCTGCAGATACCTAAAATTACGACCAAGCAGATGCTATAGCCTTTCTTAAAAGGGCTGAAAATAGCTTTTATTGGATTTCTCCTGACTTGTTTAGACACTGCAGCATCTACCAATGACCTCCGGAGAAGCCTCAGGCATGATCCTGCTTCACAGGTATTTTAAGAGCAGAAGCTCAAACAAAACCCTTAAAAGTGTGTGCAGATCCGAATGACCTTGGAGAAGGAAGTGATTTCCAAGTAAATAGGAATATGTTAATCACCATTGAAAGCAAACACTAGAGGTACTAGGCTGGCATAACCAAGACAGCTTCCAGGGAGCTGCTCATATCGAATACCCACTACAAAAAATGACATAGCAGATTTAGGGAGGCTACTGTGAGCCCTGCCAAAACCATCCACTGGCCACCAATGTGAAACAAGCAGAATAAATCTACTCATAAAAATGAATGGTGTTCACAGCCCAAGCTGCAAAGCCTGAGGAGTATGTCTGTCCTTTGACCCAGCCAAAGGTGCATCAGAAAGGTTCAACATTCACCAGAAGACAAAACAAATCTTCATTTCCCTAAATCATTACAATACTTTAGAAGATCTGATTGACAACAGGCACGTGCTCCTTCTGTCACACGGACAGACTCATCCCAGGATCTTCTCTTCTGAAGGATGAACTAGTCAAAGGGAGAAAGAAAAAAAATCTCCAGTAACCTGTAAACCCCAAAATAAATGTCAGAAAGTGTCATGAATGCACATGGAATGATGTTCTGCATGATAAATCATTAAATTAGGTATTAAATTGTTTCTGCTACAGACTACTAAGTCATGTTAAAAGCATGTCTTGCTTCTTAATAGTTTACCTTCTTAATTACTTAACATGAGAGAAACACTCCTGGAAGCTTCATCTAAAAAGCACAGGCTGTTGGATATAAGTCACAGAATGACAATCTCTTAACTAAAGTTAGCATTGAGAAAAACCTACATGAAAAGCAGTATCTAACCAAAGGAAAACCAGGCAGAATACAAAATATGAATTAGAAGTTAAGAATGACAAAATACTCAGAAGAAAAGCAAAATATTATATTTAGAATGGCTATTTACACACATGAATGCAAGAGGGAACGTTTTTAACATGTAGTGAATTTCAGAGAAAACAGGCATTTCAGATAAATTTCTGTAATATGCTTGTGGAGAAAAACAACATATATCAGAAAATTCCAACAATAGCCATGGAAAGCCTTAAACATAGGAACAGAAGTAAGGCGGTTTTTAAATCAGCAGCTCCAGATAGCCTGCATCCAAGAATTTTAAGAGCTGGCAAAGGAGACTTGTGTGCTGTTAATGTGGATTTTCCATAAGCTCCGAGAAATCTGGGGAAGCTCAGAAAAAGAAGAAAAATCTCAAAGAAAGCTGAGGTAGTGCCAATACTAGGAAAAAGGAACAAATTCAGGAACTTATGGTCAACCTTGCCTTAATCCCAGGAAAAAACAACCAAACCCAAACCAACTTCTTCATATAGGAACAAGAAACAAATGAGCAAATTGTACTTGAATTACACAGCTTAAATGTATGGAAAATGTACCTTTTCTGAATTACTTTTTTTTCTCATGCAATTACAGCATTTGTTTGTAGACAATAGGAACAGTGTTGAGATAATACATTTGCACATTGCCTTGTTCAGCAGTACCCAGAGAAACTGGCACAGTTGTGCACATACAGTTCATAACAAGCAAATTAAAACTAAGGCTACAGGTCTGTGTCACCACTGAGGACTCAGTCAGATGTATTTCTAATTGAATCCCACAGGAATTAGTTCTTGGCAGCAAAGTACTCAGTATTTTATCTGGAAAGAAGGTTTACTAAGAGCATTCATAAAAGCTCTAAGTAAATAGTGTAGCAAGGCTGCTGATTGGGAACCATCTGGATTAGTGGAAAATTAAGTGCTTCAGCATGCTCAGTGTGAGGTCATGTATTTAAGAGTGATGAATATAAAACACTTATAGATGGAAAACTTCCTCAGGAAGTAGTTGGAATAGCTGGTAACAGAATAAACATGGGTTCCTTGCGTATGAGCTCAAAAATAGAATCTATGTAATTGTTAAATGGCTCAGAAAACAAACCACCAGAACCAAATGTTGTTTTCATTGCAGGGAGGAAGAGACCAGGGAAACGTGTCTATCATCAAAACAGATTTTTCAAGTACTGATCTCCGTTGGCAAAAGATCAGTACTTGATTGCTGCATTTCAGGAAACAGCAACAGGATGACAACTTCTGTATCCACGTTTCTTGGAACTGCTTTATCAGAATGCAGCCTCTAACACTTTCAAAGAAGATATTAGTAAATTAGAGATTTCAAAGAGGAAGTACAAACAATCCAAGTGCAAACAAGCCTAAACAATGGAATAGTTGGCATATAAAAGTCAACTCCATCACATGAGGTTTAAGGACCACTATAAAGCAATTGTTAGGGAAAAAAAAATCCCGTATTAAAACAGTGTGATAGCTGAAAGTAAGCTCATTGTAAAATACCAAGTAGCTTCCTTGAATAACTGTAGTAATTATTAAGCTTCCAGAGGTGCAGTAGTTATGCTAACATTATGCATGTCCATGATTCCTGAAAAAAATTCCAAATTAGAATTATTAAAAGATAATCATAGCGACCCTACTATAGGCCATAATTTCAAATAGTTTCTCTAGTTCTCCAGTGATGTAACTCGAAACAGACATATTGCCAGCAAAACACTTGATTTGGGACCAACAGTTACCATTGTCCAGGCCAAATCAAAGACCATTCTCAGTAAAAAATATCCCTCCAAAGCCCAACCTGAGCAAATAATGGAACTTATATAAATAAAATTCACTTAAGCTGCTAAATTTAAGCCTGAATGAAATGAGCACTTTTACTTAAAACTTCTGCTTTCGCACCTCCACTTTACAGAATCACAGAATCAGTTGGGCTCCAACAGACCTCTGAGATCATGGAGTCCAACCTGTGACCGAACTCCACGATGTTCAACTAGACCTTGGCACATCCAGCCTTTCCTTAAACAACTCCAGGGACGATGACCCCACCACCTCCCTGGGCAGCCCACTCCAATGCCTTATCACCCTTTCTGTGAAGAAATTCTTCCTAATGTCCAACTTAAACCTCTCCTGGCGCAGTTTAAGACCAAATCCTTTCGTCCTGTCGCTTTCAGTAATGACTGAAGATAAAAAGACCCAAAGGCTCAAAGGGGAACGCGCTCGCTATCACTGGAAGCGATAATGCCTCTCCAGTGCGCCAAATCCCGGTCCTCCCCCCAGCAGAACGCCGAAATCTCCCGGAAAAGGCAACCAGGAGGCCGAGAAGCCCGCGGGACCCGAGCGGGAAGGGCGCTGTACCCCGCAGGGCGGGCCAAGCCCGGGGTAGGGACACGGCAGCGACCGGCCTTGGGCCCCTCTCCGCTCGCCACCGGCCGAGACTACGGGACCACGACAGCCGCAGGAAGCCGAGGCGACCCGACTTCCCCGCCCCGGCGCTTCCGTGCCCGGCGGGCGGGTGAAAGGTCCCGCAGCGCCCGGATGGAGGCGGCGCCGCTCCGCTATATAAGCGCCAGCCGCCGCCGCGCCCGCCTCTCCCGCGCCGCCGCCGCCGCTTCCTGGCTCACCGCTGTTCGCTGGGCCCCGCGCCGCCCGAGCCCGGGAATAAGTCGGTCAGGAAGGCTCCGCTGCCTCCATGGTGAGGAGGGGGAACGCCGGGGACGAGGGAGGGAGCGGGGCCGCCGTGCCAGCCCTGCCGCATGGCCGCCGTGCCCGCCCGGGCGGTGCCGGCCCTCGGCCCCGGGACAGGGCTGCGCTCCCCGGGGCTGCGCGGAGGGTCCTCGGCTGCTGGCGCGGCTCCCGGAGCTCACCCCGAGCCGGCGAGCAGGAAGGGCGACCTGTGGGCCCGGTAGCGCTTTTCCCTTCGCAAGGGCACCGCGGGGAAGCGCAGGCGGAGGGGAGGCGGCCGCAGCCCGGCGTGAGCGGTGCTGATCCGGCCTCGTGGCTTTGCCCTTACACACGGCCCTTGTTAAGGGGGTGCGCCTCAGTAAATGGGGCAGGCAGCACCTCATCGCCGGTGTGTGACATCCCATGTTTCACACAATCACAGAATAGGTCAGGCTGGAAGGCACCACAGTGGGTTATCCCAGAGCACATGGCACACCATTGAGTCCAGACGGTTCTTTAATACCTCCAGTGGGGGAACTCCACAGTCTCTCTGGGCAATCTGTACAGTGCTCGGTCACCCGGACAGTAAAGAAGTTCTTCATGTTCAGGTGGCACTTCTGTGCATCAGTTTCTGCCCACTGTCTCCTGTTTTACTGGTTGGCACCACCGAGAACTTGGCTCTGTCCTCTTGGCAACCCCCCATTTATATTTTTGGAGAGGCATGCATGTATATATCTTTCATCTCTCTTTTCTTAAGACCTTCCTTCGTCTGTATTTTTACTCCCGTTTCATCAGCTCACTTAGGCTACATTAATGCCCTATTATTTGCAAGTGTTTAATTGCTTAAGCTCCTCAAATCAGTTTCCCGAGTAGCCGAATTAGTCTTTCTGGCCAGGTGCCCCTTTTTGTTCTCATTCTGTGAGTTGTTGCAGTTTCGTTGATCAAGCTTTTGCTACTTAATTTGTGGTGAGTTTAGGTTGTAAGATACACGAAGCCTGAAATGTATTCATATTTGAGGAAAGAAGTGTTTGTGCCAGCTGTATATAGGCAAACCAGGGAATGGTGTGCTTGCAGCTTCCCACCCTGAGATGCAGTTAGACACTAAAAAATTGCTTTTCCTTAGAGTTAGGACTTTGCCTTTTCATTCTCTTCCCATTATTTCTTCCATGCCACCATACCCTTCAGATATCTCTTCTAGTCAGTAGTGTAATATAGTCCCATAGCTAAATTGTTCTTTACACTCCTGAAATCTCTTTTGAAGAGGCTGTGGATGGTGTTAGCTGGTGGTGTTAACTGTAGTGTCTGATATTTGTAACGTCAACATTTTAGGCGTTTAAAGATACTGGCAAAGCACCTGTGGAACAAGAGGTGGCGATTCATCGCATTAGAATTACTTTGACAAGTCGCAATGTAAAATCACTGGAGAAGGGTGAGTGATACTTTTTTCTTTACTCGGGTAGCTTGTCAAGTAATGAATAATAGGTGCCATGTAATGCATTGCAAAATACAATCTCTTGAAACCAGTTGTAATTAAACACGTTACTGGTTGCCCGTTAGTATGTGCCTTGGCTTGCAAAGTCAACCCAAAGTGCTTCATACACTGAAAAGTAAATTCTGAGTAAATCTTAAATGAAAGCTAGTGTTTTGGGTGTTTTCATCATGCTGAAAACCAATGTCATAGTGACTAATGTAAGAAACTGAAGCTTCTTCCCTTTAATTCTTGTGGGGAATTTTGAAATAGTTATTCTTTTAATGTATAAGAACTAGAAGACGCTGGTTTCTCAATATTTTGGCACTTGTGTTATGAAGAGTTTAGTATAACATTCTTTAAGAAATTACTTAATTTTGTTTAGGAACTAGCTTTGCTAGTATTTAATCATACAATGAAAATGTGAGAAAAAATTACCATTTGCAGGATCTTCAGGCTGATAACAGCTGAAATACAGTTTAAACTTATACTAATGGCTTTTGCTTACGGTTGCAACACGACTTTGCTCATCATGGCACAACACTTCAGTTGCACGTGGTTGGCTATGAGGATAATGCTTAAAATGAATGGCAGTGATCACTCATACGCTATTCTGAGCCAACATCTTGTTTGAAATACTCACATGAGAAATCAAGTAAGTAAAATAGTCACAAACCTGAGCTATTGCATGTATTTTTTCAGTCTGTGCTGACTTGATCAGAGGTGCTAAGGAAAAAAACCTGAAGGTGAAGGGACCTGTTCGCATGCCCACCAAGGTACTTGACACTCCTTTTCTGTCTTAAAAGTTGTGGGTTTATTCTGTTGTTTCTTTAACTGTGTGCTTAAACCATCTTTTTTTAAAGAAAAAAAGGTGAGATGAAAAGCAGTGCTACTAAACTGGGGGTGACCCAATGTAAAAAGACTATTTCACAAGTTGATTTGATACCTAGGGTAACACTTAAGTGCAAAACATGTTGAATGTGAAAGGGGCTTTTCTGTTCAATTTATTTTTATAATGAACTTTTTTTTAAAAATGAAATTAAACATGTAGGGAAGGAGTTTTAACATCAGTCAACTATAATTTAAGAAGTACCTTCCTAACAGCACAGACACCATACAGTATTTGTAGGTGATCATATTTGTATGATTGTAGATGACTTCTCCCAGTGCATCAGCTAAATCCCTTGTGCTTGTCTTTTCAGACCCTGCGGATCACCACCAGGAAGACACCTTGTGGTGAAGGTTCCAAGACCTGGGATCGCTTCCAAATGCGTATCCATAAGCGGCTCATTGACTTGCACAGCCCGTCTGAGATCGTGAAGCAGATCACTTCCATCAGCATCGAACCAGGCGTAGAAGTTGAAGTTACTATTGCCGATGCCTAAATGATGGCCATGGTTAAATAAAGTTGATTTACAAATTTTCATCACTTGTTTCTTTTTGTATGTGTGCCAAGAGAAAGCTCCGTGATGATTTTCATGAAGGACAACAGAAACCATAATCAGAATGCTGTGTGAGAGGATATGCCAGCTGTAAATAACAGGAAAATGAAACTTGGGCATCATGGTTTCATTGGAGGCTGGCAACTGTACGGTTGTGCAGCACTTTATGAAAAATAACATTTTTTATAATTTAAAAGTTTAACTTTGGCTGAAATTAGAGTCTTACATAGACAGGTACCTGCATTAAAATTAATGTTTGGGTCTAATTACCAAGTTTTCGATTCTTGCAAGACTGAACTAACAGCGTATATGGCTTTTTTTTTCTATGTGTGTCACAGTCAAAGGATCCTGGGATTGCTAGTTATAAAACTTCATCATTTGTGATGACCACAATGAATTTAGCAAGTTCATTGTTTTGACTTGCATGTAGAGTCACAAAATGGAACTGTGGAAATAACTAGTCTTTTCAGGTTTAGATTTCCATAGATTATATTAATGCTCAGAGTAAGCTTCATCTGTAAAGCAACAAAACAGCCATTTTCATTGCTGCTTTCAAGTCTCTCAAGTAAAGGAACTATGATTAATTCTTAAACCAACAAAACAAAGCCCAGAGTTAAATAAAACAGTTCTGTTTAATCCATTTAAGATCAGATTGCTGTTTTTGCTTCAAGCATAGGAGAGAACTTGAATTCTAATAAAACAAGCAGAGGTGGTCCTCTGTAAGCAGCTCCAGGTCCTATTTATATTTGCTAAGACCTAAAACTGGGCAAAACTTGTGCTTTCTTACTCAAGATTCAAGAGACCTTCGATTTCATTTAATATAAGGCCTTAGTAGAATTCTGATCTTTGAATTAGTAGGCCTGAGAGTTTTGGTAGAAAGGAGGTGAGTGATTTAATATGAACAGATTGTGTCAAGCCTACTTCCTTAAGAAACAGCTATATGAGCAAGGAAAAATTCCCCCCTCTCCAAAAACAAAACACCTGCATCTTCCTAAAAGTCTTCCGGTAATATGCCACAAATGTAAGCTGCCTGACAAATACTTCTATCTCTAGTTTAAAAGTATTTTGATTTCTAGGGGTTGCTCTCTACAGGGATAAATGGGCAAACAGATATGTTGCACTCACTGACCTCTGTTTAGTGGTAACTGATTAGTTACCAGCTTTTACTCGAGTCGTCTTCTGATTAACGGAGTAGCCCTGTGACTGAAAGCACCTGGAGGGGTCTAGGCAGGGCTGGCTGGCTGTGACTTAATTTCTGCCTTTGGTCTTTCCCGTTGGTCAAAACCTAAAGAGTTTTATATCAGCCTACAGCTGGCTATATCTATGACTTCAAAGGTGCCTCTTACACACACCTAAATGACCTGAAGTCCCATCGATGTTCTTTGAGCAGCTGTGCCACTTCAAAGACCACTTTCCTTAGGTCATCTTTTCACTTCTCTCCAACTTGCCCTTAAACACAAATGCAACATTACCTTTGCCCCTGGGTCCCGTACTGCGCAGGAGTACTGCTGCTTGCCTTACTGCGTGAACAGCCCGGCTCACACAGGAGGGCTTTGCATTTGTTACCGGGAAGTGGATCGTTTGCTTGCGGGAGGCGCTGGAGCTCGGGCTGTTCCTGCAGCAGAGCGGGGAGCTGGTCCGTCCCGTCCCGCGGCGGGGCTCATCCCGCCTTCCCGACCTGCCCGCTTCTGCCTTCCGCGTGGCCCGCACACTTGGCGATTTTATTTATTTTCTATTCCGCTCCCGACGAATAGCCGCGGGAGTGTCGGAACGGTTACGTAACGCCCGCACTGACTTTATATAACTCGCTCGGATGGAAACATTTAGGTACCACGTCTCCCCCGCCCCCTCCGGCGCGGCTCTCTGTCAGGCAGAAGAACACCCCTCCTCCTCTAGCCGCCGAGCTGCCGCTGTCCGTTCATACCAGTTCTTTACCGCCGTGCCTTATTACGGACGATAAACAAACGGTGCGTGTCGAGCACACGCCGCTCCGCTCCGCTCCGCGCCGCTCCCCGCGTTCCCTCTCTCCCTCACAGCAGCTGTCCCGCTGCCGTGCGCTGTGCGAGGGCGCCCCCTGCCGGGCGGAGCGAGCTCTGCCCGTGCCCCCCTTCCCCCTGCTCCCCCGCGCCCGACCAATCACCGCCCGCCTTCCCCCGCGCTCGGCCAATCAGCGCTCGCCTCTCCCCTCAAAGCGTCCCCCCTCACGGGCGGGGCTGGCGGTTGCCGCGCGCGCCAAGGTAGCGGCGCTGGCTGGGCTCTCCCGAGAAGGGGGAAGGGGAAGGGGAATGGGGAACAGGAATGGGGAACAGGAACAGGTTACAGCACGGCACGGTGGCCTCGGGAGCCGAGATGGTTCTTACCCGAGCGCCTCGCAGTGTGCAGCCTGCTGGGGAGGGGGCTGCAGGGTGCAGCCCTCAGGTGTATGAGAGCAGTGCTTAGCTGAGGCTGTTAGCGTGCTTTCCCTTGGGTGTTTCCTAGTGTAACCTGCCAGGTGTTTTTTTTTTAAAGCTCGAGCTCCCAAACTTCTCTAGATAACCCTCTCTTCTTCGGAAGTGCTTGTTTATATACGAGGCGGCCCCGGTTTTGTTTTGCTGCGTATGTATTTTTGCCTGTTCTCAGAAAACGATGGGATTTTCCTTTTTTCTTTAAAGTTCCTTTGCAGAGAACGATGGCTGATGAGGGGAAAAACTGTGTTTCCACAGAAGTGTGTGATGTGCTGGAATCAGTTTCTTTTCTAAATGTAGAGGGTAAACCTTCACCCTTGGAGTCAACAGTATTGCCTAATACGGAGGAACAGCAGGTGTGCATTGGTTTTACAAACTGTCTTCTGGTGATGGTTTTTTTTGGTTTTTTTGGTTTTTTTAAAAATTTTTTTAAAGGTTTTATTCTGAGAAATAGTGCTTTGGTAAGAACTTCTGTACTCATCTGCCCCTGAGAGACATTTGATTCTTCTTATTTCCTATTGCTTACACACAGGTCATAGCCACCACCAAATGCAGATAGATGGGCAATGCTATGTGATGTGATGTGCTAAGCTTTTGAGAAAAAAAGAGTAAAGGACTTCAGTAATTGCACTTTGAATGTAATGTGACTGTACTGTTCTTTTTAGTAAGCCAAAAATAAAGATACGGATCCTTGTTGAAAGCTTATTAGGTGTTTGGAAATAAAACTCTGTAATGCTCTGCTGTACTTGAGCAGAAGATAATATAGCCACCTATGCTTTTTCAGAGGGGTACATTTCCTGTGTAGCTTTTTCTCAGGTGACTTCATTTTTTCTGAGCAGTACTGGTCATGAGAGGGCTATGGACAATTCTAGTAAATCCACCTGCTGAATGAAATGTTGCCAAAGTAAGGAGTGAAGCTCCGTGAGAAGAAAGGAAGGAATGGTGGGACCCCTCTAAAATTCTCCCTGCTGTTATTGCTTTGCCTGGGTGGGGAAACTGTTGTATAGCAGTTAGGGGATAGAAAAAGCCACCTTAGCAACTGAGAATGGTTTCATGGTTGTTACTGTGAGGAAGATGAGGGTCTGGTGCCTGGATGGTGGTAAGCAATTGTCAATCAATGTTAATTGAACGTGCTCCATACAAAATGGAAGTGCAGTACCATGTAGCAGCTGCTAGAATAACACAGCTTGAATTCAGTACAGAAGGAGACCAGAAGGTGGAAGCAGTGCAGTTTGTGCCTATGATAGTGTGCACTTTTAAAATCAAAATACTGGCTTTGTCATGAAAGAATGCTAGGGATAGGGGAGTTGGGGGGGAGCACACAAAAAAAAGGGTTACTTAAGGACAGTAGGAGGTAAAGAAGCAAATGAAACCTTAGCGTCTGAACTTCACAAGGAAGAAAAAAGTGAGGCATTAATATGAAATAGGAAATACTGTATCAGATATGCATACTGATATGATTTTGGGCTGTTCTGTTTAAAACAAGAGGAGTTTTAATAATAATAACTGTGTTATAACAGTTACAACAGTTATAACAATAACTGTGTTTTTGTATTTTTCTTCTTTTAAATGAATAGGTATATGAGCCTTTGAAAGTCTTCTTGAGAGTGAGGCCCTTTTCTATAGCAGAGCTGGAAAGCCATGAATCCCAGGTTTGTTGTAGAATTAAGAAATCGGTTTTTCTTCTCCCTTGAGTAATGTGTAGTGTTGTAAGGCAGAACTTTCTTTTACATAAGCCATGTGCTGCCCCCACATAGAATTAGTGGGCACCTGGGTAGATACAAAGGGGTTTTTTTCCCTCCCCCACAATTTTGAATAATTTGTATGGTATAGACATGCACACCTGTAGCTCTGCAAAATTCCACTGGGTATGTTATTTAAAAATTGATTTCAAATTTGTATAGTGCTCAAGATACAAAGGCGTTCCATGGAAGAGATTATGCAATTCTAGGAGTAATTTGAGTATCTGACCCTTGAGTTTCTGTGAAATGCTTGATTAGTCTCCTAGCTCATCCTGGTGACTTGCTGCTCAGCCTGTCAAAATCTTCTGTAGTGTCTACACTGTCAGATTCAGGTGCTCCAGTGTTTTATACACACACATGTACAAACATGCAGAAGTGCTCCCCTTCCCCTCATTGTGATCACTGATGCAAAGAATTCCTTTACCTCTCTTTGGAGGACAATTCTCTATAGCATATTTCTTAGCCGTTGTCTTTGCAGGCTCTCTGATTGAATGGGTCGGGAACAAGAGCTCTAAGAAGGATTTAATATTAGTTTTTATTTGCTTCTTGCAAATTGCATTTTAAAAATGCATTATTGCTTTTGATCTACTAGAGTTGGAACCTTTGTATAATTTTCACTTGGATAACTTTTCCCCCCACTCAGCTTCCCTTCACCTTTGCTTGGGCAGCTCTCCTTAATAGTGTGTACAGCCACAGTGCTTTCAATTTGCTAAATTCCACAGTCTGAGCTGGCTAAAAGTGTGAATTGATTTGCAAAATCAAATTGTTTCATGAGTTGATTAGCACATTCCTCTTTGGAGTGAGACGTCTCTTAAAAGCAGGGAGAAAAAAAGTGAGCATTGAAGTTTGTACTATGTTTTTTTTAAGCTCTTGTTTCTATGTAGTTCATACTCAAATAGTTGAGCTTCTAACCTATTAGCTGCATAATCTGTTTTGCATGGGATTAAGGCTTCTATTTCAGCCTCCAAAACCAGAATGATTGAAAGCACATTTGTTCCAAACAAGTGGCACAAAAAAAAAAAAAAGGCAAAATAGAACCCAAGACTATATCTTGGAGTTGTAGGCTGTTGCTTAAACAGAGACAATCAACAGGTTAACTGATTGGTTGTTGCTTATAGAGATAATGATTTATGGAAGTAAAACTTAAGAGCTCTGGATAAAATTCTGTACTCCTGTAATGACTGCCAGTGATTCTCCAGAGTGACCTCTGGGAAACCAGGAAGTTTAATTTTTTGCATATCAGCAATGTATACAGTGCCAGAAATGATCCAGCTCCTTCCAGCTTACCTGCAGGGTTAACTGGGGGAGACAAGTGGAGTTACTTGTTACCAGCTGCCTTCCATCTCTGCAGATCTGACTTCTTTGGGCCTCTATTCATGAGCTTCTGAGGCTGGTGGTAGCTGATGGCACATGCTGCAAATACTGGATTATTCTGTAGCTCTCTAGGGTTTAGCACATCTGACCTGCATTCCTATTCCTGGTGGTGTGGGAGAAATGTTAAAGACTATGTGGGTTTAGAGCCTGGCACAATGAGCAAGTGATTAGTCTAAATTCAGACAGCAGCTTCTTAGAGCTTCTTAGCATCACAGAAGATGCTGAGTTGGAAGGGAGCTGCAAGGATCATCAAAGTCCAGCTCCTGGCTCTGCACAGGATAGCCCCAAGAGTCACACCATGTGCCTGAGAGCATTGTCCAAATACTCTTTGAACTCTGTCAGGCTTGGTGCTGTGACCATTTCCCTGGGGAGCCTCTTCCAGTGACCATCCACTATCTGAGTGAAAAACCTTTTTCTGATATCCAACCTAAACCTTCCCTGACAACTTCAGGCCATTCCCTCTGGTCCTTTCACTGGTCACCAGAGAAGAGGTTGGTGCCTGCCCCTTCTTGTTTCCTTGTGTGCAAGCTGTAGGCTGCTATGATGTCTGTATGAGTTAATTACTGGTATAGAGCTTCGGTATCAGTTAATAAACAGGCTTGTTAATTGAAGCACCTAGGAAGAACAGTAGTTCCTGTGTACATTCTACACATGGGTTATTAGTCTTAGCAGTTCTGGCCAGTCTCTGAACATAAATGTCAGATTTAGTTACAATCAATTCTTTCAGATGATTCATCAAGACATTAAGTTATACTGGGAGTTCAGTTTTCATCTTTGGTAGCCACTCTAGTGAAATAAATTTTCCTTTGACATTACATCCTACATTCATCTAGCTAGTGAATGTTAGGAAATTGTATTTCACCTTTACTTAAGACATAGCAATCAAATTACTTGAAGCTAATTTCTGTTTCTTTCATTACTGGTAACACCATTTATCAATTAAAGGATAATGCTTCAAACTTGTCTTACTTGTAAATGCTGCTTATAGTCTGTTTCACACTGAAAATGACTGATGTGGAAAACCAGTAGATTTCTATATAATTTTGTTTTCATAGTTATTTTGCAAGTCACAATCACAAAATACCAGGACTTAGAAAGTGTTTCCAAGAAAAAGTTGCTGGAAGGAATGCTAGAAAAAGTTTTTACATCTTAGAAAACCCCATAGGATTGTCTTAACTTTGTCAGATAGGTGAATATCTCTGTAGTTATATGCCTCGATATATGTAAGTTGTGAAAATCGGTAGCTTTGGTAAATAGGTGAAGATACTTGGCTTTTTTTTTTTTTTTTCTGGGGGGATGGGGGACAACAACTGTTTTTTGTTTTGTTCAGATAGCTTTCTTCCTGAATAATTTTGTATGGTTTTTTTTTGTTTCCCTTGTCTTGTTTTTTAAGGGTTGTATAATTATTGAAGATGCCCAGACAGTAATTCTTAATGCACCCAAAGAGTCTTCCGCAATGAAGAACAGTGAAAGAGGGGTTGGTCATGCTGTGCACAGCTTCACCTTTTCTCAGGTAGGCCAAATTGTTTCAAATTTTTAGCTTTGGTTTTTTGGTTTTTTTTTTTTACTGTAGTGAAAGCTGAAGTTTGTATTATGTCATGCAATGTGATTTTCCTTCTTTTAATTACATGTGGTAGTACTTGCCTTTAAAAAAAAAAGACTGCTTATTGATTACTGATAAGCTGTCAAGAGAGCTGAGTTACAGTGGAGGTGCCTGTTAGATGAGACAAGGAAGCTTCTTTGGCAGGCCTGTGGTTTTCTTTCATTTGATGCTGCAGAAACTTCTTGTAGGCACAAACTTACTTTGGTTCTGCTGTTCCTCTCATCTGGGAAGTGTTACAGGAAACTTTGTTTGTAGGAATTTATGTAAGCATGTATTTAGAACTTCCTTTTGAAAGAATAGCAGCTTAACTGCTTAAACCCTATAGACTGAAAGTAAATTTCTTAACTCAGTTTGCCTGTTGCAAGAAGTTTGTTCTTACAGTACCAAAAGATAAACAATTTCAGGAATTTAGACCATTGTAATGCTGATTTTCTGGTCAATTGTGGGTAACTGTTGCAGAGTGAGGAGGGAGTTTCACATCACCAGCAGAGCTCTTGAAAATATCCACTGTAACAGCATGTGCTCAATAGAATTCTGAGCAGTTTATTTCAGTAGTAGGAAAATATTCAAAAATGAGTGCAAGCCTGAGTGCCTCTCAGAATTAAGCAGGCATCCTGTGAGAACCCAACAAAAAACATTGAATCAGAAGGGGTTCAGGCAAGACAGGAAACTAAGCTGGTATCTCTTACCTACCTTGCTCTGAAAAATTAGTCTCTATTAATCAGTGCTTAATATTTTGGTTTATTAAACGTTTGTCACTCTTTTTTTTTTCTTTCTTTCTTCTCCTTATCCAAGGTCTTTGGACCAGAAACTACTCAGAGTGAATTTTTTGAAGGCTCAATGAAAGATATAGTAAGAGCATATGTTAATGGAGTGAATGGACTGGTGTTTACTTATGGGGTGACAAATGCAGGCAAGACATTCACTATCCAAGGTATGAAATATTTGCTTGTATATAAACCAAGTCACAGTCCAATGAGACGTTTCCATCACTTACACTTAATTTTTTAACATTTTTAAGGGACTTCAAAAGATCCTGGTATTTTACCTCGCTCACTTGGTGTGATTTTTAACCACATAAGAGGAAGACATTACCTGAAGATGAACTTCAAACCATATTTGAGCAACGATGTTAAGAAACTAGAAGATGAGCAAGTTAAGCAAGAAGAAACCTTAAAAGCTGCTATTCTTGCATCACTGAAAGAGGTCAGTGACCAAATGCTTCTTAAAGGTGCTCTGTAAGACAGGAATTTTTAAAGATCTTTATTTCACTATTAATTCTTTATATATGTGTGTACATATATATAGATTTATAGGTGAACCTTGGAATAAGACAATTGGCCCTTTTTGGAGCTCAGGGTAAACTGGAAGAACTTTCTGCAGCACACAGTTCAAGCCAAAAACCATTGCAAAACCAAATCTCAATTTCTAGAGAGAAGTCTCTTCTTTAGAGGAGCGATTTGGGCACTGTGGTGACAGTAGCCTTTGAAAATTCTGAGAGCTACAGGAACTATCTAAAACCTGGTTCTTGTTAAGTGGCTCTTCTGGTAGGTGAGGTTCCCAGGCTGGATCTTGTTGCAGTTATTCAAATGCTTGAAGTAGGTTGGGAGAGATGATGGCAATGCCTTAGCAAGGGCAGTGAGGAAGGCAAAGAGGGTCCCTTTTGGTGGAAGACAGTCTTAAGGCAGATTAACAAGTTTATAAGCTGTGATTTATGTGATATCGTGTAGAAACTTTCAGATTCAGCAAGTGAAGTGAGATGCCACAAAATGAATGTCCTAAAAGGATTCCTGTCTGCTTTAGAGGAGAGCATGTATCTAACTCTGGTCTCTGAAGACTGTAGGTAGAATAGAGAAGTCTTTACTGTGGCAGCCTCCTGTTCTTATTATCTAGTAAGAAACTGTTTTTCCAGAAAATGGGCATCCATGTGTTTGGGACTATTATATACTTCTAAGTCCAGTTGCAGCTGGTCATTGGATTCCTCTTGTTCAGAACATTTTTCGCCTGAACTGTGATGCTGTGCATTTAATCCCAGAATGCAGTAGGCTTAGCTGAATTCAAAGCAACTCTGAATGAATTCTGGGACATATAGAAATAATGATCAACTGGGTTTTCTTTTTTTCCATTGTCTTTAATACTAACATTGTTTCAGTGCTCCAGTTAACCCTGAAAAAGTATCCTTCTATGACTCAAATTCATATATAAAGTTCCACTCTAAATTCTGTTGCTTAATTTAAACTTTGCAAACCAAAACTTTTAGTCTGAGTCTGGTTAACTCTTGAGGAAATATCTCAGATGAAAAATCTGAAAGATTCTAAAGATTACATGTTTATTTTGAAGGTGTCTCTGAGTGTGTGTGTATGTGCAGGGGATGGAGGAGTCTTCAAGAAAAATTGAGACAGTTAGGAGGATTGTAGATAAATATCTTCAAGAAAAATTTTATGGAAGTTACAGTAAGCCTTGGAAAGAGGAACATGCAGGAGACCAAGGTTTGGAACAGGAGGTCAACATCTTGTTTTGAATATGACTCTTTACAAATATTTTCTTCTATCAAGTCATACTCTGACTTAGTAATAGCGTAGTTACTGAATGTTGCTGTAGATGATCTAGAAACTGATGCACTGCAATAAAAAGAAAGCAATGCTCTACCCTCAGGAAGGACAGGTAAAAATGCATCAGGAAACTACTACATGACAGGACCGTGTTTGTGTTACAATGCTTCCATAGAGACATGTCAATGATCCCCAGTTCTGAAACTGTGCTTCTTGATAGCTTGTGAATGAATAGCATCACTGTTTGGATGCTCTCTCCAGCTGTAATCTGAGAGCAGATATGATTTGGTGGGCCTGGCTTTAGTTTACATGGATTTCTGTAGGCTCATTTCCCAAGCTCAGTTTACATGTCAGACAGAAAGAGTTTGCTGTTCCTTTCATTCTCTCAGGTTTAACTGCTCTGAATTACTACAGTACTTGAAGTTCTACTGTTTATGTTCTGTGTGCAGTACTTCTGCATACAGAACAACTCTTTCTTAGCATGGTTCACACCCTCTCTTTCCTTCCTTTTCCTGGTTTTCTTCATAGGATTAAATACCATTCTTAACTGGATTAGAAGATGCTTTACTTGCCTTCTATTTCCACCTGACCTTGTATTTTCTATTAAATGTGTTCTGTTGTTGGCAAACAGTGTCAGTTCCTGTCCCCACTTTTTTTCAGGCAGTCATTTTTGTGCTCTTTTCTGTAGCTCTTCTGCTGATTTGAGGAACAGTATCACAACAGTTAATTCACTCAGTTTTCTCACAATACCTTTACAGAAACTTATCACATATGCAAGTAATGTGGTACTGGGTTTTCTAAATTCCACTGCATTTTGATATACATAGATGAGATACCATGTGTGTCAGTCCCATGCCCTGCTTTAGAGCTCTGCTTGGCACTTCACAAACAATGAATGGAACCCATATTGTGGTTAGACTTCTAACTACTCAAGAAACACAGTCATATAGATTGCCCTATCTTTGCGAAAAACACTTATGATTTTGTTGTAATTCTAGTCTATGCTATTTATCTTTAAAATGGAAGATCTCAAAGCATGGATTTGTGCTTCTCTTTGTAAGAATTCTGGTTTGCATATACCAAGTGGGTAACGCTGCCATCAGTAGTCAATCCATGATCAAGTTAGTGCAGCATTGGAATAGCTATAACACTCAGGTTTGCTTCTCTGTATCTGTTCCCTTCTACTGTACGATGATCCTCTCTCAGGAAAGAGAAATCAGAGTGAATGTCCTCATTTATGTGGGGCTATAAAATGTGGAGAGAGAGAGGTAGTATGTAAAGATGCCAGACTCTGGTGGGGGTTGCTACTTCATTACACTACTTTTTCCAGAGGTAATTTAAAGGCTGTGCTTTGGTGAATTTTGGCAGGTATAAAATAGTTTTGTTGATGTAAAGGGTTTCAGTGATTGTGTGTATTTAAAGAAACTATGTTATCTATTTTTAATGGCCTTTTCAATTGGTCTGAGTTAAAGCAACAGGGAGTGATGGTTTGTCATTACTTAAAAAATCCTACCACCTTGGCAGCTACTCCTGGAGGAAACTTTTTTTTGGTAACTGAAGTGCTGTTCAGATTTGTCCAGTAGCTCAGGAAGGCATCCTGGGCTTTTGCAGGCTGACAGAATCTTTTTTCTCCCATGACTGTGAAGTTAAGTCTCCTATGCTAGCAGCAGCTGGCCACCAAAACAGGTTGCTGGGAGCAATAATTCTTGTGACAGAGCATTTATTGGTTATAGTTCAGTGTTAAAAACATTTCACTTTGAGCCAGAGTAAGGGCTGTCTAACACAGTACTACTACAGTATTTAAATCTTAAGTACAGGAATTGCTATAATTTTTAACTTCTGCTTTTCTCATTGTCTGTTCATGTGGATTTAATGGTCTCTTCTTTTCTCAAGGAGACAGAGAGCATCTCAAATACTATAACAAATTTCTGTGATGTGAAGTTGGATTCTTCTCACTGTACTTCAGACAATCATCCTTCTAATTCTTTAGGTAAAGTGGAAAATTTTTGTGTGGGGAAAAATAATAGGAATTTAGAAATGTAAGTGGGTAACTATCAGTGGATGAAAAAGATCCCTATACTATCCTGCAATGTAAATATGTATAGGTTTTGACCAAATTTTTGTCTCTTTTCTCTTGGGGAAAAGCAACTATGTAAAATTATTTTGGTAGTTCCCCCTCTTTTGGTGGGGAGGGGGAGACTTAGTTCTTCAAATATAAACTGGTGGAAATTTATGGTAAAGTGCGGCCATCAGCTTAGAGCTTGGGCATATTCTGGTAACAGATGACTGCTGAGAAGCTTGAACATTCTTGTGTAAAGCTAGTTATTAATGTGTATCTAATTGTACAACACAGATGTATCCAAGCCTCCTCCTTTTAGCAAGTTCTATGGGTCTTTTTGGAGTCTATATACTCAATTAAAATCTATCTATGAATTGTTTGATCTTTGAACTCTTTCTGTTTTGGGTTAGCAGAGAAGAACTTTGTTCCCCTTGACAGTCATAGGACTGATACACACCAAAGAACACAAGCATCTGTATGGATTTCCTTTTGTGAAATTTATAATGAATATGTTTATGACTTATTAAGTGTATTACCTACATCAAAAACTCAAAGGCGCAGAGTTTTGAGAATTTGTGAGGATCAAGGAGGAACTTCTTATATTAAAGGTAATAATACTGCTTTATGACCTAGGCAGTTTCACAGAATTTCTCTGATGATCAGAAATGTATGTAAAATGTCTCTTTATGCAGATCTAAAGTGGATTAACGTTCAGAGCACTGAAGAAGCCTGCAGGCTACTAAAAATAGGAAACAAGAACCGAAGCTTTGCTTGTACTAGAATGAATGAGCAATCAAGTAGAAGGTTTGTTCCTCTAATTATAAGCATACTCTGACCCTTTTAAGGGGAAGGAGAGGGGGAAGGGAGAGGACTTTGGAATATGTGTGAAAAGAACCCCTCTTCAATAATTGTTTAATACTTTCTTTGATTATTCTGGGTTTTTTATGAAACTCTTGCTGAAGGTAAACTAGGAGAGACTCTATAACTATAGTAGCTGGACTTGGGTTGCTATTCATGTCTTTGGACAACCAAAATGATCAAATCACATTCATTTTTGAATGCCAACAGGGCTATATATCTTGGCAAATGCTAGTGGTGCTGAGTGAGAATGGCTGTGTGAGGATGTTGAAGGAAAAGCTGGCTAATTTTTCATTGCTTGGCAGTATAATTCTTGGAAACCTTGAGCCTGTCACTAGGGGGGATATAGGAAGGAGAAAGTCACATGGTATCTTGCAGTGCTGCTAGATTTTCTCAATGCTTTTAGATTGCTGTGTTCAAGCGGAGTTTACTTGGTATCTTAAGAACTAAACTTCTGGCTTTTACTCGTCTCTGGACAAGGATCAGAGAGAATCTGGCCTTTGGTGGAGTGGGAGGAAATAGAGAAGGGGTATAATTTCAATTGAAAATGCCTCCTTTCTTGATTTCAATGACCTCTTAACAATTTGTCCTATAAGTGTGGAAGAGCCATGTTGTATTTTTAGCTAATACAATCATAGTGTTACTAAGCCTGCTTTTTTCTCTAAAAAGCAAGAGTTACTTTGTTCTGTATCAGCTAAAGACAGCTGCTGTTAAATTTCATGCTTTTCTGACAGAGTTTTATGCCTAGAATGCCCACTGCTTTAGGCATATACTAGAGAAGTTTGTGTGCTGTGCTTCCTGATGTATCAGATGAACGGGGTGCTTCTGGTTCTGTGACTTTTCTCTTTGGTTTCAGACAGCATATCCACTGCCTTTGTAGCTTGTTGTCTAAACCAGAGTTACTGGATTTTCAAGAGTTATAAATTCAGCCTTTCTGGAAAACAGTTATTTCAAAACTGAACAAATAACTATGCATATTGAAGCAGGCAAAATTACAGGAGAGTAAAACTTGAACTTATTCCCTTTTCCCCACCATTTATTTCTAAGTTGATTCTTCAGATTTACTGTGTTCAGATACTGCCTAAAGTTTCTGTATGAAGTGGCTACCTGAGTACTCATCTTTTGACCAGTAGACTTTAGTGAATTGGCTCAGTTTTTTCTCCAAGACAGTTTGTAGGCTTCAAGTGATATTTTTCCTCTTCCTGTATGGAAAGAAATAGAAAGTCACAAAATAGTTTTTATTGCTGCTCTTTGGTACTGAATGAACATGTTGCAAAAGTAACTAATGTATTAAGGTAACTAGTGAATTAATTCTTGTTCAGCACTGAGCTTTCTGTAGCAGACAAATTTTACTTTGCTTCAGTGTCTGCTTAATTTTCATAACCTGTTATTAAAAAGCACTTCTTTCCATTTCAGTCACAGCATATTTTCCATCAGGCTACTGAAGCTAACTGATGAGCATCAGCCACGTGTTCTTGGAGTATCAGAGTAAGTGAATGCTTCATGTGATTACCAGAATATAAATATTTTGGAAAAGTTGATAAGGTGTAAGCACACTAAACTGGTGAACTTCCTAATGACAAATTCTCTGAGAATTGAAAAAGAAATCAGAACTCCACTGAGCACAAATATCCTGGTAAGCAGGATTCAAGTGTCTGGCTGACAGAAGCTGATCTCTACAGCTGGGATGCAGCAGTTGGTGCTGAAGGTGCAAGCTATGCCATTGTATCTCTCTACTCTGGGACTACACTAGACTTCATGGGTTGAATGTTTGTGACACCACATTTGGTGTGCTCCTAGAATGCAAATTAAGGTCTGTCATCCCAAAAGGATGCTGGTGACATGCTCTGAAACTGCTTCATGGTCCAATGTGCCGTAAGAGGGAATAATCAAATGATTTGCTTAAAAACTGTCCTCCGTTAATATAAAATGCTAATGTGGGTGCACCCTGTGACAGAAGTGTTGAGTCCTTACACATGTGTCTCTGTCCTTTTATGATTTAGAGGAAGCAGCCTAATCTTCTGGCCTGAAGCCATTTAGATAGCTTTTTTGGGGTGTTGTGCCTTTTTTCTTCTGATGAATTGTCCATTTAACTTGATACAGAAAAATGAAGATAGCCTGTAACAGAATGTTGTAGTTCAGTCCTAGCTCCTACTGATTTCTCTCTTGTCTCTTGTCTCTGCTGAGAGGTGGTAATAAATATACCTCACTGTGAGAACACCTTTTAGTGTCAGATGTTACAGTGATAAATACTTTTTAGAAAAGATAACTTGAGAAAATGAGTGCATCTGTATTTTTTTGCTGTTCCCTGTCATAGTGTATCTCTCTGGCAAAGCTTGCAGCAGCTGTTAGGTGAATGACAGAGTTTTTATGTTGCTTAAGGAAGAAAAAACTTTTCATCTTGTGCTGAAAAGGATGAAGAACATAAGGCTTTCACACACTTGAAATATGTGCCTTAGTAATTTGTATAGGACTTAACTTCAGCTGTGTGAAAGGTTATGGCCTTACAAAGATATTATTCTATTTAAATAAATTTGTGTGAGTAATGATTTGGTCACATAAATTGTCCCACTTCGAGAGCTTCCTATATTTCAACAGCTTTCATAATATCAAGTAAAATGTATTAAATTCCTCATTTATCCAGGGTAATTTTCTGATTGTAACCTATTGTGTCATAAGGGGCAATTCAGTGGTCTGACTGTAGTAACACATAATTACTACAGCCAAGCAAAGAGCTCTGAGGTGAGCTGGGAAGGACTTCAGGCCTTTTCTTGGCAATAGTGAACAAATGGTTCTGTATGCAAAACAGTGCAGTGAAGTCCACTGCTATCCTGCAATCCTCTCAGCACTGGAATTGTTGAAGGTGACTGTCAAAGCACTGCTGCACTGTAGTCTTGTCATGCAGAACTTTTGTCAGAAATTTACCTCACCTTGTATGGAAGTACTTACTTTAGGATTGCAACAAAATTTGGATTCCTGAACTGAACTCTTTGTGTAAGAATGCCCACAAAGTTTTAGATGAATGCTACAAGTAGACTGCTTTCAAAGTGCTGAGTAGACTATCTTAAGAGCAGTAGTCTTGTTCAAGGATCTTTATATGCAATGGGAAGATAGGTTAGTGCTGTTATGCTGGGTAGTGCCTTCTGAACAAAAGCTCAACATTGATGTACAGCTTGTTCTGTGATCTGGGCAGGCTGAAACAAATCACTCATTTGCGCTTCAGACACACTAAGTAAAAAGATGTTATGTTCTATTTTCATACTGTTTAGAAACACGTTCATGTGTGTGTGTTCTGGATAATTCATTTGTGCAGGCTGTCTTTCTGTGACTTGGCTGGATCAGAGAGGTGTAATAAAACACACGTCTTTGGAGACAGACTAAAAGAAGCAGGAAATATTAATAATTCGCTTCACATCCTTGGAAAGTGCATTGCAGCATTGAAGCAGAATCAAAATCCAAAGTAAGTGACAAGTTATTTACAGCATGCCAAGCTTTAGGTTGAAATCTTAAGTATCCCTCTGTGTTTCTGCAAGCAGTTTGCACAGAGAAAAATGGAAATCTGTAAAACCATGTAAGCCTTCTTTATTACAGATGTCACTGGAATACCTGCAAAGAACATTTTCTCCACAAATGTTGGGGAGAACAAAAAAAGACAATTTGCAGCAAACTACCAAAATTCTTTTAGTGTATGTGTATGAACAATACACTTTGTGTACAGAGCTCCCATTTTGTCTTCCCTTCCACCTGCAAATTACACAGGTAGATTCATCAGGCAGCTGATAGATGACCTGTACTTAGCTTTTGGCTTGTTCCACTATCTGCTTTGAAGCACTAGGGAACTGTGATACAGATACTATACTACTTTGTCATAGTTCAGTTTGTTGGAGAGCTTGAGAGATCCAGGAAAGACCTTGCTCTTGTGAAACAACTTAGGCGTAAAAACAAGCATCTTACTTGATCTCTTTCCTGAAAGTGAGAACAGAGGATTAAGGTAAGCTACAGTAGCCTACAATTTCACAGTTTTTTTGTTTCACAATTTATTTTTTTTTCTCCCTGAGGATGAAGCCAAGCTATATTCCATTCAGAGAGAGCAAATTGACTCGTCTGTTTCAGCCTTTTTTTTGTGGGAAAGGAAAAGCTTGTATGATTGTAAACATCAATCAGCATGCTTCCACATATGATGAAACACTGCATGTAATGAAATTTTCAGCTCTAGCCAGACAGGTAAGAGTATATCTGCTTGCTCTGTTATTCTGCTTTTTTTTTTTTTTTTTTGTTACTACTAATTTGTGAAATGATCAGGTTATATGGATTTGAGTGTGATTTGGATTCTTAATGCATCATATTAATTCTTCTGCATATGGCCTCTCTCTAAAAGGCTTCTTGTGGTCTTGCCCATCTTCAAACCTATTTGTGGTAAGAAGTTAAGACAACTGCAGGTGCCTGGCTGTTCAGTTCTACACCATTGGTGTTCTGTGTAAAAAATAGGGCACTTTCAGATATAACTGATATATACCATATGTCTGAGCAAATGCAGGATTTCAATTCAAGCTTTTGATGAATTACTTAACCTGTGTGCAGTTAAACATCTGTTGCATAAGATGAGTTATTCACAGCTTCCTGGACAGTTGGTGGTAGTAAAAGGAGTATCATCTTACTTTGTAGTCTAAATGAGATCTTTTGCAACTGCATTGCTCCTATTTGGCTAAATGCAAGTAATTAATAATAAAACAAATAATAATAAAATAATAATAAATAATAATAATAAAAGAGCTTGGCAAGCTCTTCCTCCAGCTCCTTCAATACCCCGGGGTGGATCCCATCCAGCCCTATGGACTTGTGTGTGTCTCAGTGCTGTAGCAGGTCAATGACCATTTCCTCCTGGATTATGGGGGCTTCATTCTGCTCCCTGTCTCAATCTCCCATTAAATTCAGGACTTGTGGTTGATGTTTGGCCCTAACCTCATTCAGGTTCCCTGAAGCTGCTTCTTGCAGGAAGTGGCATGCTGGGCTATGCAATGTTTCATGGCAGAAAAAAAGTAACTTTAGTCTGGAACCATGGATTAGTTCTGACACGTTAACAAGTCTGTAACAGCATGTCTAATATGATCTCAGAGAAGATGATTTTTCTAATTCTCTTCAGCTGCAACTTTCCTCATAAGTGTCTACTGTGGTAACAAACGTCTCTGATATGTTGCCCTATGGCATAGTTACTTAAAATCTTTATGTAAATAGTATGAATTGATGAATCCTGGTCATGGTATTTCAGGAAGGAGCAAGTATTTTAGGGATTTTATGCTTTTCATTAACTTTGCAGGAAACTACACCAAAACCCTTATATTTTAGGTGAAGAGAAACCACCTTTCTAGACAAGGATGCTAATTTTGCTAGCAGATATTTCCATTTTCACTCTTCCTAGAATACTGTAATCTTATGTAAGAATTCTGTAGTATTTTACAGAACTGAAGTCTTATATTAGTATAAGAATTATATTGATAGATTTTTTTTTCTGCTAAGAGACATGTAAGCTTTTGTTAATGTTCATGTAATCATGAAATACTGAGTAAATACAACGCATTCATGCCACTTCTTCCTGGTATTCTGACATCTGCAATATTGACAGCATTGATAAATCAACTCTGGATTTTCCAGGTTATCCAGACAATACTGCCCAAAAATTTTGGTTATTTTCCACCAAAGCTGGTTGGAGGTGATGGCAAAGCTATCATGCACTTTGATGCTAACACATCTGTAGATGACTTTCCTGACAGTACTGAAACCTCTGCAGAAGAGGAAGTGGACATCACCATTCTGAGTCATGAGGTAAATACATGTCTACTTAGAACTGTACCCAAGAAAGCAATTGGTATTAGTTGTAATATTATAATCTTTTAGCATAAGAGATTTGCTGGAAGCTGCATCAAATGGGAAGTTGAAGTTTCTGTTTGGTGTCTGACTGACTAGACTTAAAGTGGTTTAGTTCAGTGTAGTTGTGGAAGGATGCCCTGTGGCTTTCTAGTTAGGTCAAATGCTAAATTTGGAATTCATCTGATTGCTCAACAAGAAGAGTGAGGAAGCAGCATATATCTGTAAAATAACATAATTTAGTTTCTTTTTTTGGAAACAGCAGTAATGAGTTAAGATGCAGCATTTTAAAAACAAAGCTATACAATCTAATAGCAATAAACTGTAAAAATCAAGTAGGCTTTATGTTATGCTGTAAAAATTAGTATTTAAATGCCAAAACAGTAGTAAACTTTTTGATTGCAGAAACCATCAAGATGGACATAGGGTGTATTTGCAATAGAATTTCATGTTTGAAAATATTTAACCTTTGGTGCACACCCCTGAAAAAAACAACCCTCTATGGATGGCTGCCTATATGAATATTTTGTTTTACATGCATGTCAATATGTGTTTCTGTCTTGTTTTTTGAACTGAAATATGTTAAATTCAGGACCTCTTGAAAACTGCAGAGAGCTTAAAGGAGAAGTTAGTTGCAGAAAGGCAAAGTAAGCTCCTTCTGGAGGTGAAGATACGTAGAGAGATGGCAGAAGCAATGTTTCAACAGCTGTTGGAAACAGAGGAAGCCTGGAGGCAAGTTATATTGCAGTCATTTTTGAGACCGAAAGGATTCCACATGTGTAAATGCATGCATACCTACTCATGTTATTTAGAGAAGTTAGGGCTGGACAGTTTCAAAACCTCTGAAGGAAAGGGAAGAAAGAACATTCAACTTGTACAGCTCAGCTTCTTCCCATTTACAATGAAAAAGTAATGCTGCTTTGTGTTGAACTTTCCTCTGTTTAATTTGAAATTACTGGAGCTTTTTCTGTCTTGTTATTACTATTTAGCAGATGTGGGAAATTGTTGCAGGTACCCCACTGAGACTTATGACTCTTGCAAAACCTACATTCTGTCATGATAATATGCATGCATGTGCTGAAGGTAGTTTGAATCATATCTCTTTTGAGCTCCTCTGCATGACTGATGAACCATTGTTAGTTTAGTATCTTATAAATTGCTGTGGCTGCCTGCACGGATGTTACAAATTTGGGAATTTTTTTTTTTAAAGTATGTCCAGACTCTTCCAGCTGAGCTTACTTCCTCTTAATTCTCACTTCTTTAAATCAGTTTCCTGCTGTTTGAATCATTAACAAAAGTTAATGCCAAGTTGCCAGCTGAGCATACTGTGGTTTAACACCTGCACTGATTTAAAATTGTTTGGTTGCCTTTGGTCAAACACATGAAATAGCATTGATGCTTTTTCTCTGTTGAGGTGATGTTCTGCATCACTCATGGAGCATGTTTATAAATTGTGACGGGAGTAATGTGTAATGTATGGAAATAATAGATGGAGAGGGACTTTTCACAAGAGTATGTCGTGACAGGACAAGGGGGAGTGGATTCAAACAAAGTAGGTTTAGACTGTATGTTAGGAAAACATTCTTTACTGGGAGTATAGTGAGGCACTGGAACAGGTTGCCCAGAGAAGTTGTGGATGCCCCATCCCTGGAAGTGTTTAAGGTTGGATGGGGCTCTGAGAAACTTGGTCTAGTGAAAAGTGTCCCTGCCCAGGACAGGGAGGTTAGAATTAGATGATCTTTAAGGTTCCTCCCAACCCAGGCCATTCTATGATTCTATGAAAATGAATTTGGCATTTAACTTAAATGGAAAAGAAACACAAAGTGAAAGATGCCCCCAGGAAATATGCTTCAAATGGAACAGCTAAATGGGTGTAGTCAATTCTCTTGCTATAAGTTAGAGTTTTTGTTTGACAGAAAAATGTGTTCTTATATAGCATTTATTTTGGTATATGCCAAAGTTATCTTTGGGATATACCAAAGATATATATCCCCAAAATCTGTGGGATCACTGAGATTAAAATGAGAAAAGAATTTCTTGGAAGTTTCTTAACTTCCCTATTTATGATCAGATGAATAACTTTAATATTGACAGTTGAATACATGTAGTCAAATGTAATAGCTGCAATGTAAATATGTCATGTAAAATTAACATGTTCTCCTCAGCAATCGCTTGGAAGATATGAAAGACAGTTACGAAGAAAAACTGGAGAGCAAATTTGAAATGTATAAGGAGGCCATTAAGAAACATGCATATATGTGTGCAATGGAACAAATTGAAGACCATTATGTTCCCATAGAAGAATTTCTAGCTGAACAAGAGAAAGTTGAGGTATGACTTGACTGCCACTAAAAATGTGTTCTAGCCTCTTAACTGTAAATTTTGCTTTTCCTTAACAGAGTCACTCTTGGATTTTGAATGTAACACAAAACAAGGAAAATAACTAGCAGTTCAGCGTTGATGTTCTGGTGTTCAGTGCTAACCATAAGCATACAGATGTCTTTTGTCTGACACTACCTGCAGTGCATACCTAAACCTCATGATCTTTAAGGGCACAGTTCAATTAAATCCAAGTAATCTTTTTAGTGCAATGATTGGAACACTCAGAGGAATGATGTATACAGGAGTCTGGCCTTCTGGTGATCTTTGGGTTCATAGGATGTAGAGTAAAATGCTAATCTGAAAGGGTGATGGGGAATTTGTTACAGGATAGCTATTTTAATTACAGCTGGTCTCTGGTCTGGAGGTGGTGGGAGGATTGTGGGATAAGAAACTGATGAAAATCAAACTTTATGCTGGAGAGAACTGAATCTCCCTAATGTACTTAAACATAGAGCTACTCAGAGTTGGCATTATTAAGTTGCTGCTCCTTCTGCAACTCAGCAAGGTTAGTTATGAGCAACTCAGTCTTCTAACCTCTGCATAGATGGTTAAATGCATCCAGGCAACAGATGAGACCTGTGGGTCTTGTTTTCAGAAGGTCTGTAATGGAAGAAGATCAAAACTGTGGCGTTGACCAGAGGAGCTTTCTCACTGCACTCCTTTATCCTGGAATTGATAAGACATCACACTCCATGGATAGGCAGATTCCTTTCAAGACATGAGGGAAGTGGGTTTCTCTTGTAGATTGTGGTATATAAATGTTTCTGCTTTTACGGATCTCCATTCAGGTGCTGACAAGCAACACTGTAGTATGTAATGGCCTCTGTTTTTCCAGCTCCTTCACACTTGTCTCTTTTTCTCACTTAGACTCTGTTTTTATGTTTGGTTAAATCCTAGCTATATACCAGGTTGGGCTGGAGGAAAAGTTTTAATAGTGCGCTTTGTATTTATAGCTGCCTCTTATACTGGCCAAGAGGCTGCATAAGGGAAGATACAAAGAGCAAGATGCTTTTGGTAGCAAGTCAGATAAGAAACTAATGAAATACCTGAGATGTAAAGGTGTTAGTTGACAAAGGAGAGCACAGCATGGATCTGAGTGGGCAGAGAATCAGAATCAGGTGAATGACTTTTCTTGGTGGTGCCACTTGTTTGATTTTTCACTCTGACATACCACACCAGCACTCTGACAGATACTGAAGAAGAGTTTGAGATTAAAATGTAGCTCTATGAAGTATGTTCTTCCTTATTTAGCAAGCTAACTGGCAATAGTGTTTAGCACAGACACACTAAAGTTTCCTGTCTGCCATATGCTTACTTTTAATACGGTTTGGAAATCCTCAGACTGGAAGAGTTGACTCCAGTGTAATGAAATTTCCTCCTAGAAGCTCTTGTGACCTGAGTGTTAGCCTTACTGTAATTTCCTAACCATAAGCTGTGAAATAATTTAAAATTGCATGTGCAGTGTAATTGAAGGATGTGCAGTAATTCATCAGATCAAGCAGAAATGCAGACACATTCTACCATGTGCCCTTATTTTTTTCAGGCTAGAGACAGGAAAATACTGCAATTGGAAAGGCAACTTGATGAACAGTCAGGGAGGCTGTTGGCTCTGGGAAGCCTGAACCTGGATATTCCAACTACTGAAAATAACATGGAACAAGGTAGGAATGTAACCTGGGTATTCAAAGTTCAATTTACTTCTGGTAATGTGCACAAACAAGCAAACTTTTCTTTTGCCTCTAGATCTTATGGACAGGACAATGAAGAGAGCCAATGAAGGATTGCAGAAACAGTGTGAAGAGAAAGAAGAGGTAGCTCTTGCTTAGTATTTAACAAATCTGGGAATAATGGTTGTAAACTGCCACGGTTCAATGCTTAAAGATCTGCACTGTAGGCAAAAGCATGAAGGCTCCTGCAAATGGGCATCACACTTATAAAAAAAGCCCTTTCTCAGTTTTGGATGACTTTTGCCAGAGACTGTCTCTGTTCTGGCTTTATTCTAGTCTGTGAAGCCATCTGATGCTGCAATGAGTCATGGTGAATGTGGTGTGAATTGGAAGCAAGGAAGTATGTTTAGCCTTATGTTGGAAATCATTGTAAATATTGCTGCCATGGCCTCAGTACATTCCTCCCTGAAATGCTGCTGACTCCTGCACAGGGGAACAGTTAGAGAATCTGGAAATAGTTTAGATCTAAAATCAAAGTAGGGCCTTCAAACTGTCCTTTCTGGAAGTGCTGAACTCCACTATCACCTTAAACTTCAGTAAAGGTGAATGTCTCTGTTCTTCAAACAAGATCCCTGTGTTCTGATTAGCATATGGAGGTGGGAATTATGAGCTTCAGGCTGTGTTATGGAAAACATTAATTTTTAAGTAAGCAATTTTATTCTATACCTTGAGTGATCTTCTTGTAAGACTGCAGTTAGTTTCCCATGTTTAAAAAGGATGGGGAGAAGGGAAGAGACAAGTCTTGCTTCTTTCTCTAATATCAAATAAGAGTCAGGATTGGAGAAATAGTTCCAGCTGTTTCTGACAAACCATATAAATGGCAAGTGAACTTAAATCCCTTTCTATTGAGAAAGAATACTCCAAAAATAACTTTTTCCTTACCAAGTTTAATGTCTCGTTATGGCCCTGGCATTTGTTTTCCACTCATGTTCTTGAGGGCTTTGCATAATTTTCGTAATTTTCAGATTTTGGTCAAAGTTTTTTATGCTTGTTATAGGTATATAGTTATTGATTGTTTTGTGTGACTAGAAAGTGTTAGAATGATGAGATTGATGCCTGGCAACAACTGAAGTGAGAATGATTTAAACCAGTTGGTTCCATCAGTACCTTTCTGCTGCTTTGCCTCAAATATCAGTGCATGTGTGATTAATTACTCATCACTTTTTTCTTCCCATTCAGCCATTAAACATGGGCAATGGGTGTGAGGTTTTTTTAGCAACATTTTAGAAGTAAATTAATGATGACAATTTTCCTGCTTCAGAGTTTCTTTTGCCTCTTGGGGCTTAATCCATTAATATTCCCATCAGAAAGGTGAGGTCTTCTGTGGTAACTGTGCTCCAATTCTTTATATGAATAGTGTTAATGAGACAAAATTGTTCTTTTAACTACTCTTATTGAAATGGAGCAGGCTGTTCCAGATGTAGCTTAGTGTGTGCTGCTGTTCTTTGATTGACAGCTCTGTAAATCATAGTAGCTTCAAAACAACAGCCTTTGAAGGCTCCAGCTGTATTTTATCACCTGAAATGATGAGCTGGGACATAGGAGGTTGAGAGAAGCAGACTTTGTTTTGATCTTGCAGTTTGCACTGTTCTAGTCACAAACAAAATTGATGTAAAACATGCTGTTTTGAACTTGTGTGTATGGGCTTTATTTTCAGCTTATAAAATCTCTGAAGCTTAAAATACAGAAACTAAATGAAACCCTTCTAGAAGCTAATGAAGGCTACAGAAAAATGGCAGAAGAAAACAGTCAACTGAAGCACACAGTCACGCTCAAGGTTTGTCAATGATTTAAAAGCAACTTTAATATGGCTTGTATCTATAATTCCACTGGATGTTTTTGCATCTTTATACATATAAAATCACTGTTTAAATTAGCAATTCGTTTTGATGTTCGCATTTTTTGTGTCTAACTTCTGGAATTATGAGCTCAGAGCCCTTGTGTTTCAGTCCTTGACTTTGAATCTTGTAAGACAAAACTCATTTTTCAACTTAAGTGATAGGCTCTGTCAATAGGGTAACTGTGCTGACAAAGCCTGCTAATCTAAAAATGTCATGAATTATTGCCAAGCAATGAAAATAATACTTAGAATTCATCATGAGGCATGTTGCTGAGGCAAGCAAGGTGTCAGTACACAAATGTTACTGCAACAAGGCCTAAGGATCCACAGCTTTAAAGCTGTACTGACAGTCCTGCCAGAGGTGGCCAAACTGGATGAGAGATATGGGCAGGTAAACTGTTTAAAACAGAAATAGACATTTTTCCTTCAAAAGCAGGGACTTTAGCCTAAAGTTTACAGTATCTGACCTCATATCAACTAGATTCCTAAAAAAAGAATGAAACTTTTGATATTTTGAATGTATGCCTCACTTGTAATCTGCCAATGAAGTAAGGCAATTACAATGACTGCTAGTGATGTCTTTGAACATTACATTCTGCATACTTTTTAGTTTAAATCTGAGACTGAAAATTATTTGACTTGAACTTCTTAATTGTAAATTACCTTCCTATCCATTCTTAATAGGAAGGTGACTGTTAAGCACAGAGATTAGAGAACACATTTAACACTCCGTATTTTGCCCACTCAAAGCATTTATCCATTCCTGGTTAGCTGACTTAGGAGTTTTGATTTGAGCAGTTTTGCTTTCAGAAACTGCAAGACAGGAAAGCCACATTTATTTGGTTCCTAGAAAAACATCAATTCTTTGCATAGTGTGGCTAAGAATTTTACCATCAGCTTCTTAGTCAGACATGGTCTCTAACTAGATTTTATGGCCCTGTAGTTTGCTGGGGTTTTAATTGCTGTTGTGTAATTTAAGAGGAAATGGGTACTGAATAGCCATATGACATAGTAATAACAAGGGTGTTTACAGGTATAGTAAAATCTGAATTAGAAAATGAACTATGTGAGATAGACTATGCAGTGTTCACATACTTAACACTGCCTTATCCTCATAGGATCAAGAAATGATTAGTCTTCAGAATTGGGCTAAACGTGTTCTTGAGCTTGAAGAAACAGTGTCTTCGCTGCAAAAAGAGCTCGAAGAACGGAAAAAGCATTTCCTTGCAGGGGAGGCAAAGCAGCAGAAACCCAGGAGAGGTTTGCTGGCTAACCTGAAATCCACAGTAGCATCCACTGCTAGTACACCTCTAAGTAAAGGCTGGGGCAAGTATGAGGAAGCTTCATCCTACTCAAGAAAACAAGCACTGTTGCCTCATAAAACAAAAGAATAATATTTGATAAATCAAAGTGTGCAATTACTGGGCTTCTTTATCAGTCTTAAACTATTGTTAGCTCTTTCTTAATCTAAGATGCCATCTTCACTGTCATGTTAACTGACAGAAAAATGTTTAATACATAACTTTTTATATTGACTCTGGGTTGAATGTAGAGCTGTAAAAGTTCAGATCTAACTATGTGCTTTTACTGTTGATATAGAGATGTGATTTGAGGAATATATATATTTTAATTCTTGAATAACTGCTTATCATGGTGTGGTTCGTGCAAAGTGGGATATCCCTCATCTGCTGTTCATTATGTTTTTAAATTATTTCATTGCTGATTCCTAGAAATCAGATGGCTTGTAAGCTTAATCCCAAGTAGCTAAAATAGCAAGGTTCTTCAGTTAATATTCTGGCTTTGACCTGGAGACTCCCTTCTTGGGACCAAACTAAGCAAACTGCTAAAGAAGGCAATAAAATGAAATCTTATCTGGCTCCTTGCTATTTTTTCAGCTAACTGGGCTTTGTAAAGAAATTTGTTTTAATATAATTTGAATTTCTATTAGGAATATGCACTAAACTTTGAAAACTCTATTTAATAAAAATTTCCATTGCTAAATTCAGCTCTGATTCTTCATTTTATAAATCAGTGAAACCAAGATAAGGAAAGATTATAAAATTAGAGGCCAAATAATGATAGTGATGGATAAAGGATGATCTTGAGTTGAACACATCATATCCTTGATTATATTACTTAGCCTTATCTAGTAGCTTAAGGATGGAAGACTGGAGCATGATAAAATTTGAAATAGTTTTCTTAGAGCCCTTTCAGTCAGTGAAGGTAAAGGGGTTTTTAACTACTGTGAAGGTATCATGCCTGTAATTGCTGGAGGCTCACTGTGGAATCTGTAAGTAAATTGCATTGATGAGTCCCTGCAATGGTATTTCTCATAGTGGAAGGGAACCAAGTTCAAAGCAAGAACCTCAGCCTCCCTGGGGAGACAGCAGGTGGTGCAGCCTTCCTGTGTGACACAGAGGACAGCCCTTCACTGCTGTGACTCCCCTTGCCAGGTCATTAAGAGTTTTGGGTTGGTTCTGTGATCAGTAATCACTCTGACATCTATTTAACAAGGTTGTAGAGGTTGTACTTCAGCCACTGCTCTTCTCATGTTTTGAACTGTTTCTGTAAAATACAGGGTTATCTGGCTTTAGTAGTTCTGAAAGCTTATAATCCCTGCAAGGTAGAATTTCTAAAATATTTTTCTACTCCCACATAAATTATTCCAGCTATTAAAGAGTATTTTGTTGTAGTTATGGGACACTGAGTGTTGATCCTTTGAATAAGAAAGCTGGTTTGTACAAATTGCTTTAGGAAAAGGAATTCAAACAGAAGTTAAAAAAATCATCAGAACAGGCTAATACTGGAAAATTTCCATCATACCATTTCAAACTAGTTCGTGCTATACCTTGGCAGCCTGTCTAGCAACTTTATGTAACACTAACTATACCTCTTATTCCGTGAGCAACTGCTCTTTCTTTGCTCTCTCCTACTTCCCAGAGCTCTGTAGCTGGCTACAGGAAATTGTTTGAAAGACAAAGTTACATTATCCTGAGCTTTTTAGTTCCCCCCCGCCTTTTTTTTTCCTTTTTTCTTTTTTTTTCCCAGTCTTGTTCACTAAAGGCTTCATTTTAGTTTGACTGGCCAATACTGAACTGTTAATGTTTTCTCAAGAGTTGCAAAAGGACTGTGTAGCTATTACATTAAAGGCTTTTGAGAAGCTGTTTTATAGCATAGCAGAGGACTGGTTCTTCACTTCGTGCCCCCCAGGACAAGAAGAAGCCACAAGAAGGATGCAAAAATAGTTGGTTTGGTCCTTTTCAGTTTCTCGAAGGTGAAGAAGTGTAAGGAAAGTAGAATCCATTAATCCTAGTAGTGGTGATGATCAGAGATTCCCTTGTTCCACATGAAGCTACTACTGGATAGAACATCAGCCACTTGTTTTATCTCAAATTACTACCATGCAACTTGCTTCAGATTAAGTGTTTATTAAAATTAAAAATCACCATACAATACAAACTATTTACATATTTAACTGATAGTCTGTTTAAACTGCACAGTTTGACTGAAGGAAGCCACTGGAAAAGAAAAGCAATGAATACTGCTGCTGCTGAACTTCAACTGCAGGCACACTGAAGCTTTATCAGAAAGGTTTTTAAGCTTCTGGAAAGTACCATTTGCCTAAATAATTGGGCTGAAGGATGGCAAAGTTGTGTACTGGGTTTCAGTTGTAAGAACCAGTGTCACTTTGGAAAAAAAAGTAATCTATGCTGTGGTTGCATTGCAATTGCCCTAGCTCATCTGTTTTGGTAAGTAATTTGATAAAACAATTCGGTGTATAGAGCTTAGGAAATTGCATTCACTTTAAGAATTAGATTTGTAATACTGAGCAACAAATTACAGTGTCACTGCAATATAACTTGATATCCTATTGCATGTTTCCACAAATTCTTTTTGATAGTGCTAGAGCTAGTTTTAGCCTTAAAACAGATTTGAGGTTAGTTGATTAAAGCAGCAAAAATATAAGGAATATTCTTGAATAATCACAGAGGATTAAAAATGAAGATTAAAATATTTTCACTGGTAAGAGTTTCAGTGACTGCCATGAAAGTATTTACTTCCTTCAAAATCCTGTGCTTTTCCATGGACTTCAGATGATGACTTTAGCCTTGTGGGAAGCTGAAGGTTGAACACAGAGCAACGTGTGCTGCCACATCTGTAGTTGTGTGTTCATCTTGCATCACTTCTGCATCTGTGATGGTTTTGCAATGCTTTGAAAATTATTTTAAATTTAGGGTTTTACAGCAGTAAAACAGAACTTTTTTCAGTGTAAAGAATTACATATGTAACTCTTCCTCAAAGGAAACCTTGACACTGTTTAGGAAGTCTTACAAGAGGTGACAGTATGCCTGATACTAATGTGAAATAACAAGGATATAAAAATAATTTTTCCAACATGCTGTATTTCAAAAAATATGATTTAAGAATGTCACCATGTCTTAAATCTGTAAGTTCTCCTTTGTGACTTTCTTTTGCAAACAGCTGTTCATGCATCCACTCAAGCCTTTTATCAAGGTCTCCTTGTAATATATTGCTTAAGTTAGATCCTAAGAAGGCACTGTCAAGCTCTACCAGGGCATGATTGCTTTCCTTCCTTCTCCTTCCCCATCCCAAGAGGCCTGTTTGCTTTGGGGTGTTTCTACAGATGCAAAACACAGAGCATTTACAGACAACTTGAAGCTTTAGAGGAACAGTTTTAACCAAATAAAAACATTATTTCTCTGCAGAATTATCCTTCAGCATTTCAGCTTCCACACTCAGTTAAGACATCTGAATTCATGAAGTAACTGGTTTGAGCAGTCTGTCCAGAATAGTCTGTGCCAATGATCTATGGCAATAGAAAAAGTGTTCTTTGTTCTAGGGCTGCTGTTGATACTGCCCTTCTGTTGCTGTGTAGAAGTCATCAAGCACACTCTGTAGATAATCAAAGGTTGGCCTTTCTTCTGCTTTGTCTTTCCAGCATGTTTTCATGATATCATAAAGCTCAGCTGGGCAGGTTTCCATGCGTGGCATTCGGTACCCACGCTGAAGAGCAACCATCACATCGGAGTTGCTCATACCTTCAAAAAAAAAAAAAGATTTCATCAAATCATCTCAATTTCTAGAAAAGTTATTTTTCCTTTTTTTTTACTTACTTCACTCTAAACATCTTCACCCACTACTACATGACCTTTGTTATTAAAGGCAGCTCTGAGCATGAGTTCAATAAACAAGAGTGAGATCTGCACCAGCAATGAGGGACTTGCTCTGAAAATCCTGGTGGGAGGATTTCCATGCCCCCAGTTAAGCATCTCAACCTCTGTAGTGCCAAGTCTAACAAGACTGTGGGAGAAATCACGATTCCTGTCCATAGAACCATCTCTGTTCTGTTCTTCTGACCAGTCCTGCCCCCATTTATTGTGCTTCCAGTGGTGTTGAGAACCCCAGCAAAAGCTCACCCTGGCACTAGCCTTTGTCTCTAGCTGCAGAGCTGCTGCTCTGCTTGCTGGAGACCCACCCACCCTGAGAGGGAGAGCTGCCTCCCTGCATGACCATGCTGCCAGTCAGCCTGCCCAAAAAATTCAGGTTGTCTTCTATGTCAGCTTTTGTGTAAGTGATTCTGATTGCAAGATACTGATAGTCAGTCATGAAATCATTACTTGTAACAGGCAATTTCCCTTCTTGTCCTGTTGTCCCAGATGCACAACCATCTTGCCAGCTGTGCTGAGCTTTGTTTTATTTCTTTGATATGGTTTTCTTTTAGAGGTTAAGAACTGTAACTACCAGCAGTGCATCCTGAGTCTCACATGTCAGCCAATGTCACATGAAGGAGTCCTGCCCTGGACTCCATCCTCCTCCTCCCTTTTTTTATTTCCTGTCTCCCCTCCCCCCCTTCATCAAGCCCTTGAGAGACTGGTTCACAGAACAATTTCAAAACCTACTCTCAGAAGGTCAGCTATGCTAGGGCCAGCTTTAGCTTTTTAGGCTTACCACTTCCTATCCAGAAACCTGCGTTTGGGCTTGTCCCTTCCTTTGCAAATCTAATGCAACCCCGAGGTGGCGTTACCTTCTCTGGACACAGATTCTGTTTCCTGTACTCAGTGACTGCTGGTTGTTCTGATGGCTAGGCATGCAGGAAGCACCTGTGCTTCAGATTTTTTAGAGATTTGCTTCCACCAGAGCAGGCTTTCCCTTTTGAGAAGGGTATCCCAAACCCCACAGCCACTGGCCACTCCTCAGGCTAAATGCTCCATGTGGGGCAGTTCTGCCCAAGGCTACAGTTCCTCATGCTTTTCTCAGGCCATTCAGCCTCTGGTCAGGTCCTTGCAGGAGTGTCCTGCACACACACACCTCAGCTCCCCAGAGGTGCAGGGAGAGCAGCTCTGCTTGCCTGAGAGGAGGCAGGATGGGTCCTCCTCTGAGCAAGGTCAGCAGTGGAGACAGAGATGTGGTGCTCCCCTGAACCCTTGTGCAGCTCTGTGGCTGCAGACTGTGCAGACCTTTGTATGCATTATCTGACTGCTATGGCTACAGTTTAAGCCACTTGGCAGGTAAGGACACATTTGAATTACAACCAAATGACAACTTTATCCAGTATAACTTCTTGGATTATTCAAGGTGACCATAGTTCATATAGTTGACTTGAGCTCAAGCCTGTTGGCTTGAAGCTATTCCAAAAATACCCTCAGCCATGTAATCTGAGTCTGGATCGAAGTGCTTACTTTGGGCACATCTTTTGTATTTTCAGTTCCTCTTTGGAAGGAGAAGAAGGGAAGTTTTCCTGAACTAGTACTGCCCATGTGGAGAAAAGAGGTATTTTGAAGTAGTGGAAGACCATGTTGTCACAGCATAAGGAATTACTGCTATATAGAGACAAATTAAATACAGGAAGAAAGTCAATAAAGCATTTTATACAGAACAGTGATCTGACTGCTTGAGTTTAAATAAATGGATTGTATATAATGTATGCAATAAAAAAGTTATTCCTGCTGTGCAAAATCTTTGTTAACTGAGCTGCTACATGAGGACTATTGCTACTGGGCTTCTGTGCAGAATGGGGATGATCTTTTTGGTTTAAGTACTTTATAGGATTGTGCTTAGATTTGTTGTCTGCAGGACTGATTGTTACATTCTGAAATGCAAGTATGGATGTTGCCAGTATTGACATACTATGTAATCACCCATAAATCAGGTTTTAACAACCAATTCAGCTTATGTGCCCAGAGCATCAGAGACTTGTTTCATATTTCAGAGGTAGTTCCTGAAACTGTAGTTCCACTAATGGCTTTGAGTTTCTCAGGAAGAGAAACAGCTATTGGAATTTAAGAACAAAGATCACAGAAGCTCCAAGTTTTTTGCCTAGAAATGCTTCCTACCAAGTTGCCTACAGGTTATTAACTACTTGCCAGTTTCAACTCAAACTGTTTCATATACAGCTCTCTGTTGAATACTCTGATTGCTAGAGCTGGTTAATAACTGAAAATAGTATTTTGAAGCATTCCCATTAAGAACTGAAAAATCAATTTGCTGTTTTCTCCAGTGGCTGCTGGTTACAACCCATCACCAGATTACTATTGCCGTGCTGGGCTAATTTGCCCAAATCTGTCACATCTCTTCATGTAAAGTAGATTGGTCACCCATTTATTTTGCTGTGATTCTGATTTTCAGTATCAAATTTCAGTCTAACAGGCTATTTGAATTTATACTTCTATTTAAAATATATATATATCTGTCTTCCATTTTAATGCAGGCAGTACCTGCAAACTATTAAAATACTCTAATATACAGTCAAGAGCCTTCTGTTTCTAACTGCTGGTCGACAAATGAATCCACAGTGTATGGAGTATTTATGCTACTCATAAAAATGCTCCCACATTTAAAAAATTATATTGCCCAGTCTTTCCCTAGAAGAGAGATTTTCCCACAGTAGTGCAGCAGTACTACATCTGCTGTACAGATTGACTTTGTTCTTAAAATAAAACCATGATATGGCTTATGAAGGTAAAGTGAGAGCAGACTTAGCTGCAGAATTCAGTATTCGATTGGGTTTTGTATTTCCGTAGTGCTGCTTTCCAGGTGGGCTTGCAGGTTTGCTCAGAGAAGGGCAATTTTCAAAGCATCCCAAAATAACCCTGTGAGCCCAGCCCAGTGCAGGCAACTCTCTGTACACACAGGCAAGTGCTGATGGGGAAAACAAGGAATCTTGACTGAGGGAAATACAACACATCCCTTGGCTGCACTCAGCTCCCATCTGATCCTTCCTTGGGACATGTGCACTGTTTAAGAAGAGCTTTGGGAGGACCTGCTGTGCAGTCGAATATTTCACAGCCCTCACGTACAAGCTGACCCAGAGCACCCAGCTGTGCAAACAGCTCTATCACCTCTTGAAGTTTAAGGGGGCTAAGCCTTGAGCTTAAGTGTTTTCCTGCCCTAGAACTTTACCGTGCCATGAGAATGTCTGGTTTCGCACTACCTCTTGTATGGAAAGTCACTATGTCCTTCCATAGCAGTGTAAATCTGGCTGCCATCACCCCTTTTCTGCTGCCTGAGTCTTGCAGGAGGTGCCATCTGCCTGTGCCCAGAGGTGTTCAGCCTACTGTCATTTTAGGGAAATGAATCTGCCTCTTGACCATCTCTGGTAGTTTAGGATGCAGAACTCCAGCTGCTCATGAAGTGGTGAAAATGTTTTCACTTTCAACAGCAAGAGCTGCTGCACTGGAAGCATTGGGAAAGCTTTTCTTGAAAGAAATACCTGGTCTCCCTTTCTTGTCAGGATCCAAACAGGAACAGGAGTTTTCAGAAGTTACTCTACCTGTGAGATGTGCAGTACAGGTGAACGTGCTGTACTTTCCCCATTTGCCCACAAGAGAAGGGAATTTAGGTCAATTTTCCATAACCTCAGTAAACTTAAATGAATGCAGTCTGCTGCCCAGAATTAATCATCTATGCTTGAGATGTAACAATTTCATGTGCATAAAACCGCGTTTCATGTGTGCTGGAAACACTAATATATATTGCGTTTAACAATGAAAAATGGAACGTGAAGCACATAACCATCTCACAGCTACTTAATGCAGCTACATTTGATTTGCACACCTCTGTGGCCTTCTACCTGGCTGTATGGAACAGCAAAGAGTAAATATTCCTAGTGATACATCAACACTGCTTTAGGGTCTGCTTTCATACTTGTTTAGACTGCCTAGTACTGACAAATTATTACAGCCTACTTGCTTGTGAAAACATGATTTTTTAGTATCTTCACATATTAGGTTATTAAAATCCTCAGCAGCTTACACAGCACTGTTAGATCTTGCAGCACTGCATCCTCACTATGGGACTGTGCTTCTGTCCACAAAGCAAGGATCCCATAAATGCAGGATCTGCATTTGCTGCAGTTGTAACACCTTTAGAATATACAAAAATTACTAGATACCCTGTTTGCTAAAATTTACCCTGGAGAAGTATGTGGTTTACATGTACAGTGACTAAGTTTTCAAAGCAGTAAGATTACCCCTAAGAAATTTTTCCATTCATTGGTGTCACTACTATCAGATATCAGCTCTTTCCCTGAGTATTTTCTTTGCTTTTTAGCACCAAAGTGTAAATAGAGAGTGAAAACACAGGTCCATACCTGGATAAGGAATCTTTCCATATGTAACAATTTCATACAAAAGAATCCCAAATGACCACACATCAGATTTAATTGTGAAAGATCCATAGTTAATTGCCTCTGGGGCTGTCCATTTAATAGGGAATTTTGCACCTAAAAAAAAAAAATACAGTCTCAAACAGTCACTTTAATCCATTTCACATTCAGCCATAGATGCAAAAGCAGTAGCAAGACATACCCTAAAAAGCCATATCTTAAATTACTGTCTTTCATATCTAACTAACTGATTCCAGAAATTGCCATATAAAAGCAAACTCCTTTCAGTTAAATAAAACCATTCAGGCAGCCTTTGTTGGCAATACTACATTAATTCTTTTGACAATGAGGAGTAATACAAGCAGAGTGTCTCTAAGCCCTTTTTAGCCTGCTCTAACATTCTGGCACAAAATACCAGGTGAGCTAGGAAACTTTTCTGATAGCAGAAAACACATCAAAGAAACCTGAAATAAAAAATCTATAACGTGAAAAGTTAATTTAATCAATATACAATGTCCAGAGGTAGCTAAAACCCACAGATATGGGTCTGTACCTCTGAAAACTGCTTAATTAGACCCTTCCCTCTGATCTATTGAGTCACTATAACTCAGTGACTGCTGAATAGCTCATCTTCCTTTAATCTCAACTGTAGCGTGTTGTTCTCTTTCTTCCTCATACTTTAGTCCTTCCCCTCTCGCCCTACATTACCACAGTTTCCACCAAGACTGTGTGAAAACCTGAGGTAGTGTTTTAAAAGGAGAAGGGGAAAGCCAGCTAACAAACCAGCTCTGAGAAGTTACCCTTATGCAATCTGTGCATGGAAGCATAAATAAAAACTTTTCAATTGACAATGCAGTTCTTGAAAGTATCCTTGACAACATTAGCAAAGCACTCATGGCAAAACCCAGACATATATCTTTCATAGCTTGTTTTTCCTCTTGCCAGTCCAGACCCTGTTACCTCCCATCTGTGTGCTGAGCAGGGATGTGACCCAACCTTCCAGCATCCCTACAATGCTGCTGAACATGCAAATTAATGCTGCAGTTCCTAAAAGAGCTTCCAAAGGTAACCAGTCCTGCTGAAGCTTTTCTTGTTATCAGCAACCACACCTGCTAGGGCTCTTTCCTTTGCCTAAGTGAAAGGAGGCGCATATGGCACTTAAGGATGTTAAGAGAATATAAGATCACAGTTTCTTGGCCTTTAATTCTGCGAGAGGGAAGCTGTGGCTGTGAAATTAATTTTTTCAGTTCAGAAAAAACCGTGTGCAGTGAAGTACTCTCAGTTGTCTTTGTCTTTCGAATTTATTTAAGGTAAACTCATCAAAAAGCCTGGGCAGCACAGAAAGGTTACTTGTTTATTTATTTTAGAAGTTGTTGGCATTAGAATGCTGCCCCTAGGAAGCTGTTATGGCACGTTCTGTCCTTGGTGACCATATTTCTGTTAGATACAGCCTCACTGCCTCCCAGAGGCTGAAGTTTTAAAGACAAAAATAAAAATACATACCTTCCCTTGCTGTGTATTCATTGTCCTCGATGACTCTTGCTAGTCCAAAATCAGCAATTTTGCACATCAGTAAGTCCGAAACCAGAACATTTGCTGCTCTCAAATCTCTATGGATATAATTTTTTCTTTCTATGTATGCCATCCCTTCTGCAATCTGTAACCAAAAGAATGACTGTTTTCATATTTCAATACCACACAGCTCCATTAGTGGCCCTGACCCCTCTTTCTTCAAAGGTATCAGCAAAGCCACATCCATTTATTCATTATTGGTGTCTTTGGAACAATTTTTAGATGGAAGCCAGGAAAGGGGGGATTGCCATGGAAAACCTATGCACAGATCCAGTCCTGTAAAACTCTGCTTACAGTTGCAGTTCTCAAGGAATTATTTGGGTGATTAACAGCTGGCAGGATTAGATACATATGAAAGACATTTCCTGAAACAAAATCATGAATAAAATGTTCCTAAGATTTCTATTACAAAGTCCGCTTTGCTAAATTATTAACTAGTTTATTTTCTACATACTAAATAGAAGGAATTCATTACTTAGGATACAGGTGTTCTGATGAAGCAGCTACTGATAAAGCAACAGAGCAGAGAGAGTTAAAGAAATGCAACAACCTTCTATTTACCCAGTATAGGCCTGGACAATCAGGAAACAATTACTAAGATAGGGGAAACAACTTTATTTTCTTCTGTAACATGTTCATACATGAGTAGTGTTTGGCAACAGCCAGGTCTCAGATAGTATCACAAGTAAATATAATCTGCATTTCAGCAGCCCAAATTTATTTCCAAACCAAATTAAAGAGAATTAATATCCTCAAATTATGCACAGGGGATGATTTTTTTCCAGGCTACCTTCTTTTTTTCCTGAAGAAAACCATTTTCTCTTTCAGAAAAAGGAGAAAAAAAAGAAAATAAACTGGAGTGATAGTTTCTAAACTCAGAGTAATAAAGCTGATGTATTCTGTCCAAAAGTTTAAGAGGAGGTAAGAAAAAAGAAAAAGAAACCCTGTGCTAGGTAGCCATCAGTTTTTATCTTTCTTGTGAGACTGGTGATGGGACATTCCCAGTCCAGGGCTATGGTTCCACCTGTGCCACAGGTACCTCTCCAGGCTGCCTGTGTATGGCTGACAGACCCCTCCTGGCCACACGATTTGGGGAACACCCAAGCCCTCACATTTCCCAGTGGAGCAGTAGTAAGGCAGCAAGGGTCCTTCCCCAGTGCCAGTCCCTGGCACCTTCATCACGGGTTCTTTCTACCTCAGGAGAAGCCAAGTGCACAGATCCCTCAGCACCAGAGGTGCTCATTTCAGTTGTGCAGTAAAGCAGCCAGGAGCAGCTGACCAAATTTTAAGAGAACAGTAGCATCACTTCTGCTTATCCGTTTTTAAAAAGTCCCCAAGGGGTACTGCAAAAGCTGAACACTGCCGCCACTTACAACACAAAACCACACAGTCTTTGTTCCTCTTTTTCGGTTTAAGCAATGGAAAAATAGAGCCACTTGCCCTCCCACCTCCTGCAAACCTCTTCTTACGATCAGATATATTCTTCAGAGAAGTGTGACTTTGCCCTTGTACAATGCAGGGGGTTCTCACACTAAACCAAGAAGAAACTCTGATGCAGAGAATGAAGAACATCTGCATTTCACATTTTCTAGAAATAAGTAAAACATTTAATAATGTAGGACGCAGCTACTAGTGAATCATTGCCACAGACAGTCTTACTAGGGACTTACAGACACGAAAGGAGAGCAGTATTTAATTCAGAGTCTGCCCTGCCTCTCTCTCCTCCCCAGGCCATTACTTGGGTTTGGGCAGGAAGCAGAGATGAAAGGGAAGGTTTTGTTGTAAGATCAATGCTGCGTTTGGACTGGCCAGCTTGGCAGATACAGCCAAAATGCAGGCAGGTCTTCTAAAGCCACCAAAAATACATCAAACATCACAGAGGAATCAGCTTCCCTCCTTCCCTACACAGATGTAACATTTGGGTAAACTGCTGGATAGGGAATGAAGAACCACTTCACAAAAGAAACATTTGTGATGGTGATATTTAGTTTCCAAGTCGATCAAGAAAAGTCATTGGAAAGACCACTTTATTTCCTCTTATTTGTGCTAGATTCACTGAAAAAAAGCAGAAAATTCCATAGTAGGAAAAGATTAACAGCAAGGAATTTTGAAAGGGAGAAGGAGGGGAAACACAGTGACTGAACAACTGAATTCACACATCTGGTCATGTTAAAACTTTGCTTACAGGAAAAGAAGAAAGAAAAAACCCAAGATTTTTGGAATGGGTGTCAGAGCCCATGTGATAACTTCTACTGATTATTGTTGGGTTTTCATTGCCAAATGAATTGTTAATGCTAGAGAAATTCATATGAACAAAAGAAAATTAAAGCCTTTTTTCCCTCTTTTAATGATCATTGGTACCTGTCAAGACTGTTCGGCTACATGTAACTTCTGTTCAGGAGCAGGATGGGAAAGCTAATTTTGGCATCAGGAATATATTTTGTGGCCTTTAAAAGAGAATTCTGCCTATACTGCACAAGTGTTACTGCCAAGAAGGGAGCAGTTCCCTGTCCCCTTTAATGAACTACTGACACACTTTCAGAAATACCCAAATTAAATCCTTTTAGAAACAACCCAAACAAATCCCTACATACTAGGAAGTATGTACCCAGGGTAAGAATGAAAGAAAAGTCTTCTGGGAGAAATACATCACTCCACAAGCTAGCCTCTGTAAATGTAAAGCTTCAGCTAATAGTCACTGTGGGTGTGGGACAGTGCCTCAGAGCTGCTTCCAGCTGCCCACATGAGCTTGGGCCCACAGCTTGGTGGGATGGTCCTGCCAAAGCAGGTAAAGCAGCCCTAAAACCAGACTGGAAATGAGTGCAAAACGTTTAGGTGTAGTTGCATTTTAAGCACCAAGTTTTACACTGCCTTAAATCTGGTAATTCTCTCAGTTCCAAGGGAGAAGTCAAACTAAAAAGAGTCTGCAGCTTTGAAAGGTTTGAAGTGGAGGTGTTACTGATCTGGACAGGGCTGTCTTTGGTCTGGGATCAACCTTTCAATAATGGTAGCTTTCAATAATGTCCGGATGCATAATAAAATATAATGCTTGATCACAGAGTTTTCAGAAAGACTGTTCATCTTCATGTGACTCTTTGCCTATGAAGAGGGTGTAGACCCTTTGTACATGGCCATTGAAAACTGTTGCAAAAGACACATATCTTCAAATGATATATCAGTGTTTAAGTTTGCAGCAGTGCTTATCCTAAAGGTGAAGTCAGGAAAGGTTGAAAAATCATATTCCTCCTGCCCCAGTCAAGCAACTGTGTTGTCAAAGCAGACCCACAGGGGAAAAAAATTATAAAAGTAATGTATATAATTATGCACTGGAACATTAGAGTGTATAATTAAAAATCAAGTAAGTCTGGAAAGGAATACACAGTGGAAATGTCACAATGCCAAATAAGACTTAAAATTAATTGTAATCTAGGTATGACTTTCTACTACGACTTTAAAAAAGAGGGTAGAGAGAGATTAAAACACTGCACCAAAAATCTCTATTAATTTTATTCTAAGTTTACTATTATTTCAGTGGCACTGTAGCCTTAGAAGGCAGAAAGAAGTTGCCAGTAGATCATAGAAGAAGTATCAGCACCACATGGGAAAGAAGGAAGACTGTTTTTAAGAAAAGCTTTGACCCTTTCAAAAGTTTGTTTAGTAAAAACAAGTATCATTTTCCTAACCACAGCCCCTATGCATGCATGTCCTACATGGAAGATAATGGATTTGCATAAGAAGCAGGAGGAGTTTACACATACAAAAGGTTTGCTGAATTAATGTCTGACGTTTTCAGCAGATCTCATCAAACCGGAACAATTATGAATTCAAGAAATGTGAAACAAAGAATTGGAGGTTCTTCTGGTGAATTGTGTCTGGGGCAAGACAGAAACCAACTAGTAAAATCCTGAGTGTTCCAGTTGCTCTAGTGCTGAAGAAGCCAGGCTGTTGCTGACTTCTATGGGAGATGCCACAGCTCTGCTCTGTACTAAAGCACATAGTATGTGCTTGAAAATATGTTTGCAAAACTCAGTTTTCCTCAAAACATTCTCATTTCAGTGACTTCTAGCATTCATCTCTAATGGATAAAACTCTTTGCCAGGGCATAGCTAACAGTAGATGCCCCCATCCCCTTCTCACACATGCTGATTAAAACACAAGAGATACCTTCAGCTCTGTCAGAGGGCAGGTTGCTTTAGAAACAGGGCTGGACCTCCTGCCTAGCAAACATTTTCTTGCCATCTTTTCCAGAAACAAGATTTCATAGATCATGACCATTAGTACAGAAAGAAACCCATCAAAATCCAGAAGCCACAGCTGTAAGTTGAAGTAGGCACTAGATGTGTAACCCAGTAACAGCTATCTCTGTCAAGAATAGCCATCAGTGAGTGTGCTCACCTAACCAGATAGCAAAGTCAGTACAGCACGAGAGAATTTGATTACTTTGCTTGAAAAACGCTTCCTTTTCAAAAGTTGTTTATTTCACCTAGAGGAGCAGTCCTCATTTTGCAAAGTCAGAATGTTTCACCTCTTGCAAACACTTTTTTTTTTTCCAAGACCTTTCAAGGCAAAGGTGTAATGAACTCAGTGAGTGGAGCACTAAACAACAGCCTGGCAATGCTAACAACCCACAGTGCTCTTCACCAGGAAAACCAGCTTCAGCTGGGGGTTCCTGTACAACTACCATCTAGCCATCTAATAGTCACACAGACCACATCCTCTTCTCCTTTTCTCCATTCCCAGTCCCTTCTGCGTCATGTAACATCATAAATGTATGAGGGCAAAGGTAAGCTAATGCGCAGCTACCATTTCTTGCATTTTCCATGTTCTTGAGAAGCTGGGATGGTCTGGCAAACTGCCTTGCCAGAATGGTGTGATCAGAGAGTAATAAAAAGCTCAAGTGTGTGTTCACCAAGAAAAAAAAAAGCCTGATCTTATTTAAGAACTTCACCAGAAGCTTCCTTCCATGGTATTTTTAACCTATTCTGAAACATATCTCTCCAAATTTCTTTCGCCTTAGCTCTGCATAGAGGTTAATATCACTTCCGCAGGAATAAATTAGAGTTCCATTTGTACAAACCAGAATCACATCAAAAATACTACACACATTTTGTGTTCTTCTTTATACACAGCCTACATCCTGGAAAAATGTGATCCACAGGTTACTTTAGCAGAGGTCTGAAACAATTTTTGTGAATCTTTTACCCTAAAGACACGTCAATTGACATTCAGACTGTCAAAGACAGAGAAGACCAGTGGAACATCTGTGTTGGTCAGAGGGAAATCTCTGGTCTGGAACCACACACATGCAGCCTGCAAGTCTACTCCACACAGTCCTGTTATTACACAGTGGCATTAAGGGCTCTTTACAAATATGCTCAAAACACCTACACATTCTTTCCATAAGAAAAATCCTGGTATCTCTGGTCCAAAATTTTGTTTGGACCTCAGCCAGAAATCTGCAGAAGAGCATTCCAGAACATCCCTTTGGGATCACTGCAAGCCAGTCTCAAGAATGTTGATATGTATGACAAGAGGGACTTCTCACATCACCTATGCACCACAAGGTCCTGGACTCTGGGGCCAAGTGCAGGAATTGGCTCTGAGAGGTTGCTGTCAGATCAGAGTGACAAGTGATGTCCATTTCAAGTGACCTGACCTTCAAAGCTTTATGAATAACAATCTCTGACCTCTGTTATCTTGAAGTGATTTACCCAAGTTGTACACAGAGTTGCTCTTCAGATCATTACCCTATTTAGGCCATAAATTTCTAAAAACACAGTATTCATTTAAAATGACCACAGCATCCCTAACTCCAATAAAAAGGTCTGCTGTGAAACCACATGTGCTTTTCTCTCCACATCTCAGGTCTCCTTTCATACCACTGCTCACAGATATTCTTTTCTCTCTTGAATTTTACACACTATTTTCAAAGCTATCTTTTTTTTTTTTCTTTTTTGTCCACTGTTACTCATCTCTTCAGACCATGACCTGGGATCCAGCAGATTTTCCACATCTACAAAGCTTTTATCCCACTAAAAATAAATTCTCAAGGACAAATTACCCAAAGAGTTCAGAAAATGTAGAGAGCCTATAGCCACACTAAACCAATAATTATAACAAAAAATAGCTCTTGCATTGAGTCTATGTGAAATGAAAATCTCTATTTGATACACTGAACATTTATATAACCATATGTGGTATATAATATACTACAGAATAGAATAGTTCCAGTTGGAAAGGACATCCAGTAATCCTCTAGTCCAACTGCTTGACCACTTCAGGCCACTTTAATCAAAAATTAAAGCTTATATTAAGGACATTGTCCAAATGCCTCTTAAAATATGACAGGTTTGGGGCATTGATCACCTCTCTAGGAAGCCTGTTCCAGGGTTTGACAGCTCACTTGGTAAATTTGCATAGCAATAATTACATAAAACATTTATGGAATATTCTTATTTTGAACTTTTGGTATAAATCCCTAATATTTTATTACATCTTCTAAAGTTTTCCCATCTTTCCTCATAAGTTACAACAAGTTAATGTAATAGGGTACAACAATCTGTAAACTCTAATGCATAAAAAAAAAACCCAAAACCAAAAAGTTGGTTAACAATAACCTACCAGAATTGCCATCATTACCTACTAGCAACATGAAGTACAACTTGCAAAAGCAGCATTATTACTCAATTTTTGTTACATCCCTCCCTGGACATCTAATTTTGATAACTATCCAAGACAGAACACAAGGCTCTGGGACCTTTGAGCCAGGCTTTGACACACAAATCACTCTGGAGTCTTTCTCTTCAGGTTTCATTTAAGAAATCGAAGAGATAACTTGTATATTTTGAAACAATCATCCTAGTCCATAAATCATAAACTAGTACCTGAAACAGCATTTCACAATAATTTACCTAAGAATTCGAAACCAAGAAGAGTCCACCGAGGTCAAGAGGAGTTTGGCCAGTTAACCTAACTTAAGAAGTAAAAAAATGACACGTTTATTAACACTGAAGGAATCTGCTAAGCAAAAACTCACAAACCTGGCCTTACACTTTCAACTCACAGCCACTCAAATTGAAAGCAGCCTTTTCACAAAGGAAAGCAGCTGGGTACTGCTGCCATCTAAGCAGGTCACCAGCATTATCTAAGAGTTAAGCCTCAGCACATATTCTCTTTGAAATCTCTTTAATCTATTTCCTCCTTTCAAATAACCACATTTACTCAAAATTTATTTGTAAATTACATTTTTTAATGCAAAAAATTCTTAAAATAAAATTGATTTTGAGTATATTTCTTAAACTTTACCTGAGCAGAGAAGTCGATTAGCTTTGGAAGCAACAATTTACTTCCTTCATCACTCTTCAGAAAATCCAGCAAACTTCCTGTTAAAATAGAGAAAGATTGTCAGTGCAGCTTATTACAAAAAAAAAAGGTCACATCAGTTCTCCAATTTTCTGGATCACAAAATGGATGCAGTGAAGTGTTTTGATGTATTTTCAATTTGACCACAGTAAGACAGTCTCTTTTAATGATTTAACGACAGGAACTCCCAAGTTAGCATGTCAGACATTCAAGTTTTGCCATTTTTCTGGCTGTACAAAACTCCCATCAGACCACACCTCCGTTCAATGGTGTTAAGTCTGATAGGCACCCTAGTCTATAGACCATCAGGAAAGGTGGCTGGGAGAATCATACACATAATTCCTACCCAAGTCATAAAAAATAAGTGCCTCAACATTTGTTCATCAAGTTACCAGTAACGTGGCTTGAAAACAGAACAAAACAAGAAAAACACCCAAGACAATCTGAGAAGGAAACTGCAAATTTTGTGTAGTAATGCTCTCTAAAGGTTGTCCTTTTCTAGCAGAGCAGCCATCCTTGTAGGATCATTCCTCACTCACCTTATTTCACACACCTTTATCAATTCATGCCCCACATAAGGCAATTCCTAAGGTTTGTTTTGATTGCCTTGCTGTGATATCAGAAACAAAAGTTAGGTAGGGAGTCAAAAGGAAACAGAGCTATTGCGGGGGTTATCCTGTGATTCAGAAACAATAGAAAATGCTGCATTTAAGAAAACTGTAAAAATAGTTTATCTCACAAATGCAGCAATGAATCATAAAATTAAAGCCTCAGCCCATCTTAAGGATAGGTGCTCCTTCCCTTAATATCTGCATATTCAAAAAAACTTCTATCATTCCTTTCTTTAAAAAGAAAGGGAACTAGTTTAGGAGAAGCAGAAGAGTTCACTAAAATATTGCTTGCAGATTGTTGTGGTTTAAACCCTGCCATCAACCAAGCCCCACGCAGCCACTCACTCCCTCCCCACTAGTGGGATCAGGGAGAGAATTAAAAGGGTAAAAGGTAGAGAACTCATGGGCTGAGATAAAGACAGTTTAATAGGAATAGGAAAAACAAAAGCTGCACACACCAGCAAAGCAAAACAAAGAATAAATTCACTGCTTCCCATGGGCTGGCAGGTGTTTGACCATGTCCAGGAGAGCAGGGCCCCATCCATGTGTAATGGTTACTTAGGAAAACAAACTTCATCACTCCAAATGTTCCTCCTTCCTCCTTCTTCCCCCACTTTTATGTCCAGAGCATGATGCCATGTGATCTAGAATATTCCTTTGGTGTGTTGGGGTCACCTGTCCTGGCTGTGTCTCCTCCCACCCTCCCATGCACCCCCAGCCTCCTCACCAGCATGGCAGCATATAAAGCAGAAAAAACCTTGGCTCTGTGGAAGCTCTGCTCAGAGATAACAAAAACATCTCTGTATGATCACTGCTGTGTTCAGCACAAATCCAAAACAGCGGCAGCCATTGGGAAGAAAATTAACTCTACCTTAGCCCAACTTAGCACACAGATGCAATGTTTTTCTCACCTTTTGCCATGAATTCTGTTATAATATAAATAGGCTCTTCTTTGGTCACTACAGCATAAAGCCTGACAAGCTTATCATGCTGAAGTGTTTTCATGAGGTTGGCTTCCTCCAGGAAGGCTTGCACAGACATTGTTCCGGGCTTCAGAGTCTTCACAGCCACTTTTGTACTGTTATGATAGTAACCTACAAGGAGGGAATACGATCAGTGCACTTGAAGTCACTCTGCACCCCACAGTGTCCCGACTAGCAGGAATTTGTAAAGCAGGTGAGGTTGGATTCCAGGAATAGCTAAGAGCCTGAAAGCAAGCGCCAGATGTAGCACAAATATTGATGCTAGAATTCCTTTTTATTTTGCAACTTACACAGCACTGCAGAGAAAAATGATCCATTCCCTATTTTTAGAAATCAGTTATCTGAAAAAAAATAAAGCAAGCAAATGATCTTACTTCATACCAAGTTTCCATTCACAAGTAGCCCATAAAATACTTGGTCAAGGCATGTTTCAATGAATGTCCACACTAACTGCCTCAGAACAACAGAGTCCAAGGACTGACTGCAAGATTCTGAAGTATCTTAAATCCTGTGATTACATTAATTTTATGCATGCCAGTCTCATGCTTATAATCCTTCCTGTAACCCTTAGTGCTCAAAATGGAGCATTACAGGAAAGTGCAGTCAAATGGTTCTCGTGACCAAAAAGAACACGCTGCCAGGACTGCAATCCTGCAGTGTTCAGCACAAGATTTAAAAACATGATAACTTCTTATCACACAGCCCATGCCAAGAGTGAAGGAGACTGTGGCTGTGGTTCATTTCTCTGTTTATCAAACCTTCTAATGTAATGTTCTTAATTGCATAAAAAACAACTACCAGCAAAAAGAAAAGCACTGAATTATTTTCTGATTTAATGTTTTCCAAAGATTAAATAAATGCTAAAATAGCATTAAAAAATAGAGTAGCAAGCACTGATCCTAAAGTTTATCTTGTGAAGTCATTTAATTTAAAAAACAAAAGAAATGAAAGAGAGAAAGAGACAGGGGTATGAATGCAACTTTTATCCCCGACTATACCCATTGCAACATTGCAGAAATAATTTTCGGAAGAGGTGAAACTTTCATGACTCAATGAAATAGCCTCATTCCCTTATTCAGCAACAATCCAGATAATCACCATGATGGATACACCTCTAAACTGCAATCCACCAATTTTTCTTATGCTATTTATCATCCAACAAAATAAATCAGTGGCAAAGCAAGAACCTAATTTCCAGATCTTAAGTGATTGCTCTAACCGCTGCATCTTTTTTGAAGAAGGATCATCACATGAGAAAAGCCACTATGCCAATCACAAAGTATTCACCCCCACATTTATTAAATCTATTTTTCCAAACATGGTCAGGTCAAAACATAACAAAGACATTTCTCTAAGTTACCTAATAGTAAGAAATTACAACTACAGGTCAAATCTGCTGTTAAAGCTCAGGTGTATGCTTTATATCTATTAGAAAAACAGATATCAAATATACTTCTCTCTGTTTAAGAAGCAGAAATATTATTTGTATCATTTCTACTATTCCATCCCATACCCTAAAATATGAGTTCCATTCTCAATTAGTTGAATTCTTTACTGAACACACTAATTAATACAATTATTTCTGTGAAGCAATTATGACCAACACACTTAACATTAACTACATTCACATCCATCAAACTCAGGTCTTTCTTACAGGAAGTTTGCTTTACTACAACACCTCAGTGACATGGAGGTTTTCTGCTGTAAAAAAGTCTACCCTGACCCTCTGGTGGTAACATACAAAACAAATAGCTGGTGAGAGCAGTTGAGATAACTGATCTTGATTTCTCTCATGTGCATTTATTTCACCAGGCATTGGGAGGGATGGGACACCAAACACTGAGGAAAGGCGACCATGAACTCTATGAGCACACTCTGGTATTTCTAACAGCTGCAGAAGAAAACACACTTCCAAAGCACATATTACTTATATTCTAATTCAGGGGTTATTGAATAAGAGAATTTTTACACCTGAGATGCAAGCAAGATGTGACTCATTAATAAAATACACCATAATGGCTGCATTTGCCTTGTTAACTTTCCTCTTAGCCCTGCTTGAGAATTCTCTTCATGGATTATTAATACCACAGAGCATCATGATTCACATCATATCAGTGCACACTAGGAACGAAAATGCATAAAACATAGACCCTGCTCTTGCTGTGCTGCTCTGGTTCATCACATCACTAAAGTAGCTACCCAGATGCACTGAACTCCATGGTCTAAAAACCTTTCATACCATGGCAGGAAGTCAGTCTTCTTGCAATTTTAGCTACTGTTAAAAATTGAACATGAAGCAAGCAATAGTATAAAAGTCTGAGGAACGTGAGATGTCTCATACAACGAGCCATGTTCTTCTCTACATGTTAGAATAGAATCCTCAAAAAATTTAGAGTTTCAGGTATTTATTTTGGAGCTGATTACTATTATTTTGACAGAGAAAAGTATGTTGCATAGCCAAATTGTCCCCAGATTCTTGCATGGGCTTAACCAGGCCAAGGTGTGACATGAACTTATGAAAGACAATTGAGGTTGAGTCCACAGTTGCTGAACAGGATGGAAGATGGACAACTTTGTGAACAAGCCTGCAATATGCAGCTTTCTCCTTCCTCTGCTTTTGCAGTAATTCCCTGCAGGGTATACTGGCTCTGGAGGTATGGCACTGCTAGAAGACAAATAATGGCTGGAGCAGTTACTGTTGGAGGAGGCAAGGGGGAAGAGATGGAGGAACAGCAGCTTCTCTGCATCCTATTGTGCATCAGCACTTCACTCCTTCACCTACTCCAGCCATCACCCAGCTGCAGAACAGAATAAAGCAGCAGTGGCTCCATCTCACACTCATCTCCACACAGCCCATTAAATGTGAAAGCAGAAAGCCCAGGCTGCAGCTTTCTGACCACTTTCACAGTGTGACCACATGAAGTGTGAACACAACTCTCTTTCCATCCATTATGTCAGCACAAATGATGACCAAAATGCACACATAAACAGCAGCTTGGTAGCCTGGACCCAGAAAGTCTCTACAAAATGCATAAAATTGCACTTCCACTGAGAGACAAAATTAGGAAATTGATAGCAACTTTTCTCTGTGTAAAAGTGTAAAAGCAACACTTCAGAGCTGGAGGAGATTCATCTGCCCATTCTGTATGACAGATTCTCTGCACAGGTCATGCAGGAACAGAGCCAAATGCTTGGGACATATGGAGACCTGCTTTTTGTTCCTAGGGTTGTCTTAGTCCTCCTGTAATATAAGCTAATGTCCTCCAAAATGTTCAAGAGGAAGATATCAACTTTTTGTGGAAGCCCAGAAAGTATTTACAGACACATTAAAAATAAAATATTATAAATTATATACTTGCTTATCTTCATGCTGCAGTATCAGCATTATTTTTATATTCCCACATCTCTCAGAATCACAGAAGGGTTCAGGTTGGAAGGGACCTCTGGAAGGCATCTGTGTCCAACACCACCAGAAGAACCTAGAGCTGGTTGTTCAGGATTATGTCCAGTTGTTTTTTGATTCTCTCCAAGAATGGAGACACCACAACCTCTCTGGGCAACCTGTGCCAGTGCTTGGTCACTCACAGAGTGACACAGCTGTGTGTCACTGAACATCCTCTGTTTCAGTTTGTGCCCATTCCCTCTCACCCTGTCACTGGGCACCACTGAGAAGAGCCTGCCTCCTCCTGCATACCTTCTTCAGCTATTTACATACACTGGTGGGATCCCCCTGAGCCTTTTCCAGGCTGAACAGTCCCAGCTCTCTCAGCCTTCCCTCAAAAGAGAGGTGTTCCAATCCCCTCATAATCTTTGTGGCTCTCTGCTGGACTTTGTCCAGTAGATCTACATCTTTCTTTACTCAAAAGCAAAATTCCTCTGAGTCGTACACTGTACCCTTTGAAACCACAATTCTGAATATCCTTTATCAGGAAGAAATTTATTTAGTAATTAAATCATGGAACAGTATTTCTCTCTAATTTACACCCTGGCTTAAAAAATAATTTTGTTCTGTGAGGAAGCAGTGTAACAACCAGCTCTCAAACCAGGAGAGCATAACAAACCTTTATTTCTCAGTACCTCTACATAACTCCCCAAATCCCTGGGTGATCATTACAATACACAGTGTTTGCTGACACCCTGCACCACACAGCTGACCTAGTATGCTTTTCCAGCTTGAACTTCCCTGGTTCTAAGATTAACCATGCCCCTGATTTGAGAGTATCTGTGCCATGCAAATCATCTTCTTTCGCTTCAGAAAGAAAGCAAAGAAGAGGAAACACAGTGATCACCTTCACAGTACATTAGTTTTTCTCACAGTGTAGCAATTCAGACACAGGGGCCAGGCCCAATTTGGATGTTAAAACAAAGACAGAAACAAGAGGAAGCACCTTGAAGCAGAAACACCCTTTTAAAGTTTTATTCCTTTCTGTGTCTATGTGCAGAAGTAGTCACCTTCCAAAATGATCTGCATTTTCAAGCAGGTGATTATCTCCTACCAAAAAGTCTTCCACAGTGTTTCAGTGTAAGTTAAACATTTGTTGCCCTGGTTTATTAGACAGAAATAACTGCACAGTGGTTGACACTTGTCCTGACTAGTATCTAAATTGTCATTCATGTATACCATATAGAGAGTTTCTCAAGCCTTTTCTCATGAAGACAGATAAAAGGCTGAATTCGGCTGTATTAAATTATGGAGATGTGTTGCTTGCACTTTTTACGTGATTCATACCAAAGGATTGCACCTATGACTGGATTAGAGCTTTCTGATTGACACTGTAGCTGTGTGTGTGTAATTTGCCACTCAAACAGCGACAGTCTGTGCTTTGCTTTTCTACATGAGAGCATCTGTGCAAAGCAATGACATTCCTGTCAGACTGACACATTCCCATGGATTATCAGAAACCCCTTCATAACTTTGTGTCTTCTAGCAAGCTTTGGGATACACTTTTAAGTTGCTCAGAAATGCCCTGCCTATAAAAATCTTATGTCTTAAAATTAATAATAATCATCATCACCATAATCTGTTCTATTATTTTAACAGCAGCAAATTTATTCCTATTTAAACATAACATCCCAAAAAGAGGTTCAGAGAAAAGCTAAGAGAATAATTTGGCTTGACAAAACATCTTAATGAAGACTTTGGGAGGAAGATACAGTTTACCTCAAGATGGCAACTGGCAAAAAGCATGTAAGCAATGAATAGTACACAGAACATGCAATGAGGAATCCAAAACAATACTGTGATGTCAGAATAGGCAGCATTTCAAAAACAAGATGATTAAACTATTTTCACAGAAGGTGACACTGCACATAGCCTCTTGCCCATAGGGAGTCACCAAGGCTGAGAAAATACTGTTTGTAAGCCAACAAAGCTAGTTATTTAGGTTATAATAAGGAATTCTCTCATTTTCTCATTTACAACTTGTAAGTCTAATGGTAGTTTTATTATTAGGGACTTGCCTGATTATTCAAGGTATGGGCTGTTCAATCTCCAGGCTTCTCACTACATAAATCACCTTCTTTCTGAGTAGCACACTGGCAGACAATATCTTGGGTTAAGCCTGCTCCCTGTTTTCACCCACGCACTACATTGCAGGAGGCATCTTCTTCACAAATGGACAATGAAATCTCTACACACAATTCTCTAAAAGACATTGTTTCTTTTCATTTCATGTTCTTTAACACCTTCTGATTTGAAACAAACTTCTGAGAGGCTCATCAGTTTTGAGACTCAGGAGCCACATCTTACTATAACCTTCTATTTCTGCCTCAAAACATAACAACAAAATATTGTCTTTGACCTTCTAAATTACAGTGCTTACTCATGTGGGTTTTTTTTCTTTAAAAGATATCAAAAGGATTTGTTCCACTTCCTTGTCAGGTATCTATCCCCTTTCACAAACCCCCTCTCCTCACAAGAAAGTATATTCTGGGCCTGATTTTGCTGTTTTACAAGTATATAGGACCAGGTTCATGCACACTGTTTTTCTGAATTACTTTGAAATGACACTTCCTTCACAGTAAAATACTCATTTCAAAAGAATAAACTTACCCATCCAGACTTCTCCAAACTGACCAGCTCCAAGTTTCTTCACTAATTTAATCGATTCCCGTGGAATTTCCCATGCGTCTTTATCCCATGGTTTTTGAGGTTTGGGACTAATACAAGCTTTTTCCAACTTTCTGCATAAGCCATCTGATTGCTCTGGTTTTCAAAGCAAAAACAAAATACAAAATACATTACACTTCTGTGCCTCATGACTTGAGGCAAACATCATTTAATTGCAGATGTGCACTAACCAGCCCACAATAGTGTTCAGAATAACCAAATACTCTGATGAAAATGTAGCCTTTCTGGTGCTTTCACAAAACTTTAAGTGCCTCTGATCTGAAATTTGGCATTCAGAGACCAATTAGTAAAGAAGCATCACATACATCTAGTTACTGTCAGATTTTTAACGGATTTTAGTACAATTTGCACCAAATAAATACAATATCAGATCTTATTACTGACACTATATTGATTAAGATGCACATTGGAGTAAGGTTTGGGACCTGTATTCTGAATTTGTCGTTAAATTTTCTTGCAACGTGGTTTCAGACAGATGTGCATGCAAGCATAAGTAGGTCAACATTATTTTTTCTCCAGATACTGACCAGCTATAACTTTTATATAAATGTTGAATAATTCTCAGGTTTTCCAACTGCGCTGAACAGCTAGCACACATATCTAACTATTCAGAAAAATTTCATGGCCAAGTCCTCAGAATGTGTTTGAAAAATCACTATGTCATTTTATGTCCTACATTTTTTTGTCTTTTCTTTCTTCCCAGTTACAAGATTAAAAAAAACCCTGTATTTTGGAGCTATCCAGCAGGAGGTTATGCAGAATGAAAGGTCAGTTTTGCAGCTAAAACATAAGTAGACTTGTCCCTTCCTCTTCCCACCTTCTCTTTTTTAAAACAAATGTATACACTCCATGTGGTGCAATTTTATTTCTTTGAAGTATATGGAATATTTCTTCTTTTAAAAATAAATAATTTAACAAATACATTTACAGGAAAAATAAAACCAATCTCACACTCAACACTAGACACAAGACAATATTCACAAGTCTATATGTATTTCTACTATTTATGAATAAAAATTTACTCTCAAATAAAAAGCTAATTTATTTACAATGCACGCAATTCTTACTATAGCTTTGCATCAGCCCTAAGTTTGATGAATTGTTTTATAAAGCTAGTTTTCATTTCACAGTGGCATGCCACACAGCAACCAGCATTAGGTCTGGTTATGACAACAACATTACTTGGGTTCCAATCAGTTTTATTTTATCTTTGATAACATGCATGCCCAAGTATTTAGGGGAAAAAAAAGATGAAAATCTTTGAAACAAAAGAAGAAAGCATTTATTTTCCTTCACAGGAAATAATGGCTGCATTCTACTAAGTAATTCATTAACTGATTTAACTTACTTTGATAATGTTTGATCATATCATTGATGTTGGGAAAGGTTATTCTTGGAGAGATGTAATATCCTCCATTGTCTAGACTCCTGATTTTGTAGTGCTTAATAACATCGCCATGCTCTGGATCATAGTCTCTTATGGAGAGAGAATAGCTGCCTGTGGATAAAGAAGGAATGATCATTAACAGATAGCAAAAATCTACTGTGTCCACACATGCACAGCTGAGATTAAGAAAATCACCATTTTGTCTGCTTTTCTTTTTACTTTCTTATTTCCTCAAAAAGCATTTTGCAATCAACAGGAGGAAGTTAGCCAACAGCTGGCCCTGAACTGGTCACCAAAATGCTTACAGTCACACTTTCTTTTTCACTCTTATTCAATAAACTCACATGTTCCAAATTCCAGGCAGCTCCACCTTCAATGCCCAATTCTGTGGAAAGTCCCCCAGCGTGAGAAGCAGTGGCTGGGGCAGCAGTGCCTACTCAGGCAAAAGCTGAAATTTGGAGATCAGCATTTTGAAAAAGGAACATGCTGGTCATCATGGGCCAGCTAGCCGAAGGATAGTTTGGAGATGGCTTAAGGCATACAGGAGGGAGAGCAGATCTGTTAGTCCTAGGGAGCCTAACATCATGTGGGCTTTAAGATGGGGCAGGAGAGCATCTACTTTTAACTACAGCACTCTTTGTTTCTTATAATTGTACAATTCTTGTCCATTTTCAAAGGATAAGAAACCACCTAACCTCTTATCTCTCCTCACACACATATCCAGTGGTATTTGGGGGTACTTTGCCTTACTCTCAGTAGCCTATGTAGAATTTAGGAGTCTTTCTTTGAGAACTTCATTTAGGAGTCTTCATCTGAGAGCACAATGATAAGGGCCCATTACAGAGTGATATCTAGTCAAGAATCTGCAGTATTAGGGCCAAAAAAGCTACCCTGTTGAGTGGAGAGAAATGATCTGCAGAGGGGCTTCCTTTGTCTTCCTCTGGAGGATGCAGTGTTACAGCATCCAGCAGGAACATCCATCCAGACTACCATCAGAGCCCAGAGGCTGGAGCAGAACTTCCCATGCCCTTCTCAAAGTCCCAGGTGAAGAGCCTGAAGAATTCACTAAGCTTTTCAGCAGGAAGAGCTCTTTCTACAGCAAAAATTTTACCAAAAAGCTTCCTGAAAAGAATCACGGTACACTGTGGAAGTGAAAACCCTCATTATGCACTAACTACAATTTTAAACTTGTAGCAATGGATACAGACCCAAGAATGAAAGACGGTAGAATGCAGCAGCTACTATTACAGTAACATCTTTCAATAAAGGAATCACAAATGCTAAGAGAAAAGATGCCATTTTATTCATTCCTGCTTCTTATCAGTGTAATCACACACACACACACTCACACACACACTCACACTTTTTTTTTCCTTATCTCAACTTTGGGTGTCAGCCTGCAACTCTCTTCTCTCTTTTTCTGGTAATTTTCTCATTCTTCTCACTCCTACAGAACTGTAGAAAATTCACACAATAGGACACGCTGCAACTACTCCACACCCTGTGCCACCTGATGCCAATTTTTGTGCAGACTAACTGTGTGTTTTTATCTCTATATCAATTCCAAAGTAACCCACCCCAAACCCTACCTTTTAATGTTTCACTTTCTCTGATGAGGAAAGCTCCAGGACCATTTCCAGGAGCCAGGAGTTGTCTTTCAGCATCTTTTCGGGTTATGTCTTTGAAGAACCATCTGAAAAGTATTTCAAAGCGTTAGAACCACCTCTTTCACGCCCACAAAGGATACACGACTAGGGTGAAGAGGTTTGCCAGTATTTGGAGATGGGGAGAACTTACTCTTCAGTTTCCAGGGTGTTTACTTTTGCTACATAGTTGCTGGGAATGAAACCTTCTTTTCTCGTCGTGAGAGATTTTGCTCTCCACCATTCTCCGGATCTGAAAAACAGAAACAGAAGTATTCACAGGAAAGAAAAATGTCAAATTGTCATTTAGGTTCTAGTCTGCTGAGAGCTTTGCCCAGGCTGGAGAGAGAAGCACAATCTTTCCTCTGAACTCAAGCCCCCTGAGAAGCCATTGGCTCCAGTGGATCAATGTTTGGTCACTGTTACTGAGGGCAGCTGCCAAGTCAGGGAATCATAGCGTCAAGAATGGTTTGGGGTAGAATGGACCTTAAAGATCATCTCTGTCACTGGCAGGGACACCTTCCACTGCAGCAGGCTGCTCAAAGTCCCACCCAGCCTGGCACAACTCTGTAGGCATTTGTATTATGACATGTAAGGGAGCTCACTTATCTTTCATCCACCCATGGTATGAGTAGGATATCAAAGCATTGTAAAGGGAATTAGATGAAGCCAAAGAAAATCTGCAATACAACCAACATGGTCATACTTACTCCTCAATAACTTTCAGTTTTTCTCCCTTTTTGAAGGACAAGTCCTCTTCATGAATGCCATCATAGGGATACAAAGCTACTACAATGACTCCATGCTCCTCTGTGTCTACAAAAGTAGAAGGACAAAGGCACATTCACATCACTTCACAGGCTGACATGGGCACAGCATGGGCATAGCTGTGAGACTGCCATAGAAACATACCTTGATTGACAAACCTCTGTCCTGGCAAGAGCTGTGCTTCTGCATTTGCCTACAATAAAATAAGTCTTTAATTAGGCAGTTTTAGATCTTTGTGGTGATCTTAAATTACAATTACATATTATACAGCTCCTTTGGTATCACCTCATATTTCTTAAATTAAAAGGAAGTGCTCAGATTTTTCTCCACCATTCTTCAAAATATGTATTATTTATATAAATATATATATTATTCATATGTCATTAAATTGAGCAGCTCAGACCTTTTGAAGGTGCAGCACAAGCTGTGGGGAGGAAGTTCACAGCTTTGGGACTTCTGCTGAAGCAGCTTTAGGTAGGACGCTTAAGCAGGACAGTTATTACCATGTAGCTGTCATGCTAAAGAGCTACAAGCACAGTTATGCCACTTAGACTGTGCAAGAAAAGAAAAAGGAGTAATTAAAAAAAAAAAGGTGGTTTGTGATGTGTGTTCATTGACTGGGAGCACACTGAGTTCACTGTGTCAGCTGGTGAGAGAGGAGAGCAGGTCCCTGAACAGGACCAGTCTGGAGACATGGTTTCCTCAGCACAGCAGAGAAGGTGAGGAAAAAAGGGTACCAGGCACTCTGCAAATTAGCAAACCCACTTGGTGCCCAGCGGGATTGCCCATCCCAGCACCCTTCCTTTGCAACGCCAGGCAGCACACATGGAACACATGAGCCTGTTCCTCTGGCAGCACAGTGCTGCTCCCTTCACCACTGCACCCTCCCCTCCCCTCCAATCCTTACCCACACACCTCATGCAAGGACCAGTAGTGGCCTTCAGTGAGTAAAAGGAAAGTTGACTAGAGCTGGTAAAGAATCACCCATGATTACTTCAGCCTTTAAATGGAATAATCAACACCTGGATTCCATAGCTATTAAAAACTCAACACCATTTAAAAACAGACCTAAACTACTTCAGGTTTTCTTAAGTCATCTACACATAGTTATATCTACTCAAGCATTGCCAAGTTATTCGTTTTATGCAGAAAACTATGACAAACATGAAGTAAAAAACCACCACGTTTTAATTTTTATACCTCTAGGTACTCAGTCATTAAGGGGAACTGCACAACACTAAAAGCCCAGTTATGGATTAATGATAATTTGAATTTTTCCATGCATATGTTTTGGATTGAAATTTAAGTTATGCCAGTCATGCTTTGTTCTTGCTACAGGAATTCTCTCCTGAGACTATCTACTTACTGGCCTTTGCTGTTTATTGGACGTTGGATCCCTCACATAAATAGTTCGTTCAGTTTTACGTACTGGTTGATTCTTCAAATCTAGCCCATCTCCATGCAGATTCTCTTTCCTTTTTGATTTTATACATCCCATATTTCCTGTTGAAATAAAAAAGGTATTAAACAAAATCATTGTGCCGTAAACCAAGCCCTTTCCCATGAAATCATCTGGGCTCCATAGTAAAAATGTGCTTCCTTTTCATATGCAAATAGCTCATGGGAAAAACAGCTGAAGGTTAGGCACACACACTGATAGCTCTTTTCTGTTGCAAAGGAAAGAAATTACCTCAAAGAAATAAATACATCCACAGATGAAGTAAATAGTTATTTAGCATTTTCATATCTTCAGATTTATTATATTTTCTACCCAATCTACTCTTCCCTGCCAAAACCCCTTGTATCTTTCTGTTTCTCTGAGCTTCAGAGAATACATAGCCTGTATTCTCTGAGCTTTGGAATAGATATAATCAAAATACAATTATTGTAGTGGTAACTTTTATCTGTATGTTATAAAGAAAAGATTGTTTTGGAAGACATAGGAAAAAATTCCTCTCCAAATTATGAGAACTGCAGCTGGAACTAGCAACGCCTGTCTCCCCCCACTTCATTTTGCAGATGCCAGTCTAGCAGGGAGCTCTGTTTGATTCAAACCCCTGTCTCACATGAAGCTGATGACTTGAGCAGTCCCAGCTCCATGGCAGACATGCTGCAACTGTGACCTTCAGTAACGCATCTCCTTGTTCACACAGGCGTGGTTACAGCAGCCCGAAATAGCCGATGTGTGTACCAGTGATGGCAAATCACCACACAAGTATTTACTTCTCAATATAATTTAGAAAGCTAATCCTTCTCTCAGGATGTGCATCCATGCTAAATCAGATGAGATACAGCTGTTAACATCTGCACGACTGGAACCTGACTGCTAATCCCTTGATACGATTACATAGTAATTCAGCAAACATATACACAACATTATCTCTACATTCCTCCCTCCGAGGAGAGTAATTATACTTACTCTTCAAAGAATCCAACATGAATGCTTTTCAACCCTCTCCTTCCTTCCTCTCTTCCCTCCTTTCAGGTCAGTGCTCTAATGCTAGGTTCACAGTCACATTTTCCCTTGCAGGCACACAGTCTCACTCCCCCCCTGCCCTAATTAATCTTTAAAGCCAGTTTTTTGAAGAACAACGTAAAACCTAAAATAAGAGCTCGGTGCAAATATGGGCTCAAGTAAACAAACACAGCTGGAGAAGCTAAAGCAGATTGTAACAACCTCATCTTACTTTTACCTTTATATATAGGATAGAAAACGTTCATCATGGTGAACAGTTAAAGTAGTAGAAGTGTCCACTGGCAGACACAACTGTTTCAATGGGATGGTGCCTTATGTCCCTGCAGGTACAGATATTAACCAGATTGGTCTGGCTGGGTTCATATAAAGACTTGTACTTTTGTAACAATACTCATGATACTCACAACCCCAACTGATAATAACAATAAACCAAGGCAAGTCTCAACTTCCAACATCACCTTCACCTAATCTCCCATCCTACCATTGAGGAAGCATTACATAATGACACATGCACTGTCCTATCCCCAGGATGAGTGCTTTATCCCAAACATGAGAAGAGGACACCTCCTTTCCTGCCATTTCTGCAAACTATCTGTCACCTATGGCCAACAAGTCTTGGATGTCCATAAGATTTCAGCAGTGATGCAGTGAACTGTGATACTGGCTTAAAGCAGCATTAGAACCATTGCTCCCCTTCTCATCTTCTCTTGAAATAAAAAGAAAAGGAATCCTACAGAAAATCAATAGGCACTGACCAGGCAGGGAATAGAGTTTCCTCTTCTTGAGTGTCAACATTTCAGTGTTCACACACTTACTTGAAAGCACTGGAGCACATCCTCAGCCAGGAGCTTCCCTTAGAAATAAACATCTTTAATGATTAATTCTAATGCTTTAATTTTTTTAATGCTCAGCTCCATGTGGGTTACATACTAGTTGTTTTGCAATACTGAGAAGGATTTAAAAAAATATTTTATTTATAATTGTGAGTATGTAGATGACTCTTGTTGTGTAGTTAATGGTTCATAGGAAATTTCTGTACACCCACAGGCAGACTGGTGTTTGCAAACTCACCCTAGACATCAGGAAGTCCAGTGTTTAATTACCTGCTGTATCTGCAAGATCAGGTATTTATCCACTTAAGTGTTAACCTTTTTGCTCTTGAATAGTTCTGCTTCTACAGAACAAACAGCTGAAGTGGAGGGCATGAAGTAATTTGATCTAAGTTGTCAGCCAAAAATCCCTTTCCCTATTCCTGTAAGAAAGCTGAGCATATCTTCAGAGACTGCAGCATGCCTAGTGCCAGGATAAACTCAGAGAAAAGCACTTCTACTCAGACTTTTTTCTGCACCTGAAAGCACATGAACATTTATAAGTTAAAGCTGCTGTGAGGCTCTGCTGATAAGCTCTAGGTTGGCATTTGTTCATGACAGTAAAAACAACTGATCAGTAATGCCTATGTAGAGGTGCTTCGAAATCACACAGAAATCTACTTATGTTGTGTGAAATTACACAAATACAGTTTGTGAGATCACCCTTGTGATGGCTTCAAAGAAAGAGAAGATCCTGAGCCTCATCGTGAAGCACTGTTTTTTCTGGGTTCTTTTCCTCATAGAGATGAAGGTCCACAGTCCCCACAGGACCTGACTACTTCTACATGAGCAAAAAGCCTCAAGAGCTGGTGCTGAAGCCCATAGCTGGTTCAAGGGGGTTGTTACCCCTTTTACTCCAGTATAGCCCCATGGATTGAACATTCAGTAGGAGCCAGTTGACAACAAGGGTTTACCTAAATGTAAGCTCCACATGGCATCGTCTCAAAGCAACCCCATTATTGAACTCCAGTTCTGCTCCACAGCATGACTACAGCTTAGCATGTGGGCAACTGCTTCAGGAGTGGGGTCCTGACCTGACTAAAATGCCAGTGCAGGGAGGGAAGTTCATTCATGCATAAATAAAATATTTCACTTGGTGTAAAATGTTTATTTGCATAGCGCTCTGTTGTCATGTCACAAGGAAGTGTTTTGTGCAGATAAAAAGAGAAAGAAAATACAGTAAGGAAAGAGCAGTACTGACAGCACAGCATCATTACAAATCAATCTCCATTATTCTTTATCAGAGATAAAAATAATTTAGACATCAGGGAAAATGCTGTCAGTCCCTACTCAGGTGTTTCCCACTTCAACAGTTCTGCAGTACAGGAGACACTACTTTACATTCATGCTTTTCATTTATTGTCCTGTCCACACCTCTAGACATGAAAGATAAACACTGAATTAAAAGAAATTCTATTTAATATAGCTGCTAATCTTTATGAATAGATATCTAAAAACGTAACAACTTCTCTTTTAACAAAAAGCATACTGTATTTCATAGCTAAAAGTTAAACACAGGTACTTAGGTTTACAGCTGCAGCATGGTGAGAAGAACCTGAGTTCAGGCACTCTCCAAAAAGCCACATATCTTATGGGTATCCATAAGAGCTATCACACAGAGTCTCTGCAGCAGGTTTTTCCAAGACTGGTTTTTTGATGTCTACATTTGCCTTTAATTTTCCCTCTGAATCCTGAATTTCTTCTTGCTACTGCAGCATTTAGGTCTTAATTCCAAAATGGTTTGGGGGAAGTGGAAATCAGAAACCAATGCAGCATTCTTCCAGGGTTAATAGCTGCTGTCTGTCCCCAAAATAGAATTACTTTACACATCTTTTTCTACATTTTCAGCAGAGTGATGTGTCTGAAGTCACAATACTTCCTACTCCAAGCAGTCAAGTTTCTTGTGACCATCACCTGTCCATCCACTATTAGGAGCATTTGAAGTTTCATTTCCTCCCAGCGCTTACCCTTTGCATCATCTACAAAGGTGATATCATTTTTCATTTTGTTTGTGTTCATAACCATTCTCTTCCTTGTGATTTTGTTACATACAACATATATGGTGCATATCAGAAATTATTTCCTAAAAAATACCACCTGACACATCTGGTCTTTTCTTGATCAAAGCCATGTCTTCATGAAAATGATTCTCAAATCTTCACAGATTATACTTTGACTTTTCAAATAATAAAATAACTTTAAAAATAATTTGAACTACAACACTGAGTTGTATTTTATCAAATAAATATGTACTTTATTGAATAAGTACCTGCTGCTCAAAAGGTCAGTAATCATGTATCTAAACACCAATTCTCTATATGGCTTAGGGTTTTAACAGATATATACATACTTATTTTAACAGGTACATTAAAAAAATTGTATTCAATTGAGTACGAAGAGTAAACTCTTCATTTAAGCCACAAGTTTCTTAGGCATAAGAATAAGAAAAAAAAATTAAGACCCCAGACTTACTCTGAGTCTTGAATGTTGCTTTATATTTAAACTTCTGAATCAAAGAACAGGAAGCAACTGTTTACACCTATATATATAAACCAATTGGTTTCACACCTGGAGCTTTAAAGCAGTTTAGATAGCAGAGGTGTAAATAGTTTTATTCTTAATACCTCTTTCAGAAATTGAAAATAATACATTTGCCCTCCTCTTAGATGTTTTATTCTGGCCTTTAATGCCAGTTGGTTTGCTGCTACTTCACAAGTTATAGTCAGAGGTAACACAGTGATGCCTTCATCAGATCTCCTGAACTCCTGTGCATTTCCCTCAAGGTCAAGGCAGCAGTGTCTCAAAACTCAGACTGATCAACTGAGATTAAAACTGCTGGGGAGGAAGAACCATAAGCCTGCTCTGCTCAAGGACACAAACACCTGCTTTCTCAGAAGCTCACCCAACCTTTTACATCCCTTCAATCAACTGTTCATCATTCTATGAAAAAAAATGGTAAAAATCTTAAATGCAAGGACTTCATTTACCTTTACCTTCAGTGCTTATTCCCACTTTATGTTGGTCTGCTTCCACATCATCTGTGCTACCCAAATGTTGCAAGGATCTCCTTAATCTCTATTACTGGGACTATGAGGAGGACTATTTCTGGGAAACCTGGGTTCATTTCTGACCCATGGCAAAGGAACTGCCAAGGAATACGGAGCAGGAATTTAACTAGAGGTGGTAAATTCAGCAGTGGCTTATCAGTCCTGCTCTACACATATTTGTGCCAGTGAAGTCTTGCCACTAGACCAGAGTGAGAATAAGAGTGACAAAAATGAATTATCTGTGTCTGGGGGCAATGCTAAAGCATGAACTGGAAAGCAACTGAAGTGGCTTTTTGTTTCTTGCCTGTCTCAAAAATTATTTGATTTGAGCTTGTTCAGCCATGTTCTCATACCTGCAACTCACCAAATATACCTATAGCTATATATGTATTTAATATTGTATTATCTATAGATATAAATTTCAATTTTACTGTAAGTCCTGACTGTCTGGTAACTTTCATCAAACTAGACTCATGCAAATACAGAAATCTGGGGTCAGCTTTCATTTTGAGCTTGTTTCACTTCCTACATCTTGTTTTTTGCACTGGCGACTAATTAGGGGAACTTAGGCAGTTTCTTCTTCCCTTGCCTTTCTGCTAAAATGGTTGTGTATGTCTCAGTCAATCCTTGCCTCGTGTGTTTTAGTATCTTTTTAAATTTAGCTTATTTTTGTAGGTCTGGAGGATCACCTCATCTCTGTGTCTCCCAAATGGAATTTATCCCTTATATGATAAGCATACACATGGACATACACACACGGGCACATTGTGCTTCCTGCAGTGCATATAAAAGGAGCATGGATAACCTAAATCAGTGTTTAGCTATGACAGACTTGCCCTGTGTAGACTCCCAGTGCTCCTGAGATGTGAGAAGCTGTAGTCCAGCTGCCAGCATTTAAAAGAAAAAGGAAAAATAATGGGGGAATTCTTTTAACTGCATCAATCTTCTTTGTGGAAAAGGTGAGACAAAGCTAAAATAGTATTATGACATACATATCTATATAAACAGGTGAAGAAGAGAAACAAGTTAAGCCCCAGTGTAACCAACATTACTGTGGTGAAAAAGGATGCAAAAAGCACATTACTGTAAAATTTCCTCAAACTTGGTCTCACTTAAGTAAAACCCTCAAATTTTCCAAGGGCACATGTCTCTCAGAGAAAGATAAAATGATAACATAGCTATTTAGTTTATCAATCATTATTAGAACAACGTGTTCTGGACAGCACAATCACATCACACAAGCTCAGAAGTGAGTTTGCCATGCTTCATTTTTAGAGAGGTCAATGGCTGATGGTGGGGAAGAACAAAATATTATTGCTGAAAAGTTTCACAACCTCATTCTGCTTGTCTTAGAAGCTGTCTTGTAATTCCGAGTCTTAAATTGTTTTGGGGACAATAATGGCATTTAGCCCTTCATCCTCTTGGGAGATTGGGAAGAAGTCACATCTTTTTCAGCCTCTCTTCTAGGCTTTAAAGACCAAAACCTTTCCTTTTTTTCCACTCCTGCTGGTTATTCTAGCAGTCCTTCTCCCAGTCTGTTTTACTTTGAATTCACCCCTCTTAAGTACAGGAGGCTGGAGCTGCCCAGGTGTTCCGAGATGATTTTCAGCATTGCCTTGAAACAAATAGTATTATTTTTCCTTCTATCTACAGAAATCCATCACTCAATAATTTCCAGAAATTAATTCATGATTTTCTCACTTTCTTTATACTGGCCTTTTATAATCATCTGGCCATCCAATAAGACATCCAGGTTTGTCTCATTTTTTATAATGACAAACTGTTGTCACAGCAGACTTTCTTAACTGCAATAGTATTATCTTACACCCTGATATTAAAATTCTCCTTATTATTCTCCCAGACTATTTGCTGTGCATGATATTCTCAGCCACCTGTGTGTTTCTGATGCCTCTTAATATCACAAGGGGACTCTTATTTTTTCATTGCAAATGAAAGTATTTTTAAAAAGGCTCAATGTAATGCTAATGTAACACCAGGCAACAGAGAGTGGTCCTGCCAAGAGGCTGGTAGTGGTTCCTGTCTGCTGCACTTCCCCCTGTTCAGCTTCTTTCACAATTCCTTCCTTAGCAATTGAGACCAAGACAAATTCTACTTTGTCCATGCTATCTCAGATTATTTTTTGTTTTCCTATATCAGTTACAGAAAGTATCACCCTACCACCTTCAAGCTCCCAAACACCTGCATTCCTACTACACTTACAAATCCATCATGCTTCTACTTCCTCTGTAACACCCAGTTTTAAGCCCTGCATCATCTGCCTCTCCTCTTCAGAGCCCTGATTCCCAACATTAATGCACAAATATCTCAGTCCATCTAAACCAATCTGGGTTGGCAGACACCTTTCTTGAATCCGTCACCAAGATGACTACAGTTCTCTTTGAAATTCTCACCACCCATTCCTCCACTCTTTGGTGTCCTGTTTTCCTTTCCCACATTTGCCTTCATATTGAAATGAGGGGTTAGGACTCTGCAGTGTCCATAACTCAAGTCCACTTCCTTAAAATAACAATCCAAGTTACAACTGGGCCAAAAGGTTGCTGCCATGCAATATACTGGGCGTGGACTGTGTATCAGAATCAATAGAATAGTTTTGGTTGGAAAGGGCCTTCAAGATCATCTAGTTCCAAGCCCACTGCTGTGAGCAAGGGCACCTTCCACTAGACCAGGTCACTCAGAGCCCCATCCCACCTGGCCTTGAATACTTCCAGGGATGAGGCATCCACAACATTTTTGGGCAGCCCATTCCATGGCCTTGCCACTCTCAGAAAAAGAATTTCTTCCTAGTATCTAATCTAAACCTACCCTCTGACAGTTTAAAGCCATTCCCCCATGTCCTATCGCTCCATGCCCTTATAAAAACTCCCTCTCCAGCTCTCTTGTAGGCCAGCAAGGCTGCTCCTTGGAGCCTTCTCTTCTCCAGGCTGAATAACCTACCTCTCACTGCCTGACCTCACAGGACAGGAGAGGTCACACAGCAAAAATCCCCCAAGAGTTGACATAGGAACTGAAAACTCGGTGAGAGAAAATATCTGGAGTTGCCCTACTGATGTTGTATTGATGTGGGAATGGCAGACCCATTCTGAGCAGCACAATCATATCATATAACAGAAAACCTTTTTTCCTATACTGCCCCACTTAAATTTTTTACTTACTAGACCAGGCTGTTTAGCGATGCATTAACCAACATTAATTAACACATTGCTATACTAAATGGCAAATAAGTGACTTAAGTTATCACATCTCAAACTTCCAATAGGAAGGAGTGCTTTGGTAAAAGTAATTGTATTAAAGAAAACATTTTTCTACATTCAAATAACACTTTCCAACCTTTGCCTGTTTTGCCTTTAAGTGTCCAGGGAGAGGTTAACTTTATTCAGTGCTTGGCTACATGATACACAGTCTTTGTTGGAACTCATAAATGACAGCATAACACATTTAGTATATATCCTCATAGTTGATGATATGAAAGGTAGTCCTACCAATGTGGAGAGCTTTGATCAAGAAAGAAACATCATCTATTTTTCTGTTAATTCACTACAGTTTTGTCTAGATTATTTAAAAGCTTGGTTTCATGCAGGAATTTTGGCAGTGGTTAAAAAAACACACATTAAAGTAAATAAAAATCAGCAAGAAACATTGAAAATAATGTCATCGTGGTGGTTTAATGATGTTATAATGCTTTCAGAAGGACAAAAATAAAATTTGAAACAAAACATCACATTGAAAGGAAGCAGAATTTGTACAAACTACTGATTCTTGTTTATTCAATTGAAGAAAAAAATTATCAAAACACAAGGAAGTTAATCCACAGAAGATAGTAATTTTGCTAACATTGCATAATAGACTTTATAGATTATGAAAATATTCCAGATTCATGTAGTCAGTATTTTGGCACTAATTTTAAACCAAGTCTTACATTAAAATAACATCTGTTTTCTGACCTTATAATACTTGCTTCACTTTATTACAATCATTTGCCTCAACTGCATCCTCCAGAATTTTGAATCAATATCAACAATGAATTAATTCACTTTGCCAGCCCTCAGGCAACCACATCTTCCATTTCCTCAACTTTTTTCCACTGTACTATATCTTTTGAAGATAGGGGAAAAGGTCAAATAACATCTTAATTTGACATAACAGAATAAATACTTCTATAAAATTCTTCAAAAGGGTCATATGACATGGAACAGAAAAACCGTGCCAACATGTTAACCAACTTAAAGTGAAGTTTCCCAAAATACTTTAAAGACTTAAAAGTGTAATGCAAACTATAAGTAAAAATGTCATTTTCTTGACGGGTAAAAACCCTCGGTAATGACAAACAGCAGCTTCATACAACCAAATCTCCATTTCCAAATGAAAATTTGGCCAAACCACGACACTGAAAAGGATCAACATTCTTCCTAACTATTAGGCAGTGTCCCAGTCCAGCTAGAAAACCCCAAGGACTACATCTACTTTCCAAACTGAGTGTATCTATGACTCACATACAATTTTTTTCAGCTTTAAATTGATGATTTTGGCCAATAACGGCAGTGTACTAAATTTTCAGTTGTCTATATTTGCCCTGCACTTTATGTATGTCCATGTCTACCACTAGGATAAGGATCCTTTGCCACTCTTTTTTAGTGCTTAGAGCAATAACTGTGGCATAGGAAGATGAGAAACTACCCTTAAAAACAACAAGTTGTTGGAGTGAGATCCAGGAGTAACCCAAAGGTCTTCATCCTCATAAGTGATATGATGGAAGGATAGGGCAAGCTTCCCACAGTTTCTTTGGAGAACACAGATCTGGGAACTATCCTTCCTCACTCCCAACAGTATTTACCTGGCTATTCACCCTCCCCTTCTCCTTCACAAACACTTTGCCTCCCAAAACAAGGTGCAGTTGAGAGATGTGCAACCAGACCTTCTGTGTCAGTGCAAGAGGTCTGGTTCATGCCCACAGTGGCTCTACTCAGGAGTTGATTTCAATATGCTGATGGATGCATTTGAAAGCAGAGGCACAGCCACACAAATCACCTGAGTAACAAGTGGCCCTGCATGAGCTACTGTGCAGTGCCCCATGCCTGGACTCATGACACATGAAAGAGACATGAGACCTTCTCCCTGTTTCCACTGAGCCTCAGAGGACAGCAAGGGACAAAGTGCACAACTTTCTAACTTATAATGATTTTGGGGAACGATCACCAGGCTGCATCCCAATGAGCTCTACAGCTGTAATGTGGTACTCTGCCTTCTGCAGAAGGTGCAAAGGAAGGTATATTTGCAGGTAGCAGCTGATACTTGAAACCTTTGTCCCCTTCAAGTAAGGCAGCCTAGTGCTCAACTTCCACATGCCTGGACAAATGTATTGACAGGATATTTGTTGAAGCAAATCATTAATAGCTGCTATGACTAAGGGGGGAGGATAGTGATTTATGAGTTTGGTCTTCAACTAGTTAAAGATGTACTTGGCAATAAAGAATATTTTGCAGATGTGATTTCTTGCTTTGAAGTGTGCCTGTAATTCAGACCAATTGCTATACTGTAAATAGAATGCAAAGATCATGAAGATCACAAAATTATCACAACAAAAAATCACAGAATTGTTAAGGTTGGAAAAGACCTCTAAGATCATCAAGCCCAAGCTGTATCCCCAACTGCTACATTTAGAAAGGCATTTTTACGGCTTCCAGGGATGGAGATCCTACCCTGGGCAGCTTGTTCTAATGCATGACCACACATTCAGTAAAGAAGTCATTCCTAATATCCAATCTAAACCTCCCCTGGCACAACTTGAAGCAGTTTCCTTTTGTCCTGTCGCTTGTTGCTTGGCAGATCAACCCCTACCAGGATACAACTTCCTTTCAGGGAGCTGGAGAGAGTGATAAGGTCTCCTCTGAGACTCCTTTTCTCCAGACTAAACAGCCCCAGCTCCCTCAGCCACTCCTCATGAGACTTGTGATCCAGACCAGCTCTGCTGCCCTTTCTCGACAGGATCAATGTCCTTCTTGCAGTGAGGGGCCCAAAACTGAACACAGCAATCGAGGTGTGTCCTCAGCAGTGCTGAGCACAGAGGGACAAGCACTGCCCTGGTCCTGCTGGCCACACTGTTTCTGAGACAGACCAGGGTGCCATTGGTCTTCTTGGCCACCTGGGCACAGCTGGCTCATGTTTAGCCACTGCTGACCAGCAACCCCAGGTCCTTTTCTGCCAGGCCACTTTCCAGCCTCTCTGCCCCCAGCCTGTAGAGCTGTGTGGGGTTGTTGTGACCCAAGGGCAGCACTCGGTATTTGGTCTTGAACCTCACACAACTGTCCTCAAGCTACCAATCCAGCCTGGCCAAATCCCTCAACATGCCACTAAAGACATGATGGATGACAGATATCCACAGCCAGCAAGCCCTGATGAGGATTTGAGGGTGGTCTCATAGAAAGTATGCCACTTCTCCTTTGGGTTTATCTTGTTTTCAGTGGAAAAGAGAAACGGGGAACAGAACATTAGTGCATATTAGCTTTTGTTCTTTCAAAGTCATGTAACTATATCCCCAGGGAATAAATCAATTTTTATAAACCTTACCTGCTTTTGTGCATTCTACAGTCCACTTTCAACATGGATTAAGATAGTTACAGCTAAATCAGGGCAGAATGCATTCTGTGCCAATGGATCCTAACTGTAATAGCCTTGTCACTGTGTAACTCATATAATTTTGCCCCATGCTGCATTTGCCATTCTGCTTCATTGGTCAGAGGGCTTCTTTATCTGCTGTGAACTCCACGTTTGGATGCTGATATGTACTCATGACTAAACTTTCAAGTAAAACATAGCACTCTTGTTATAACAACATCATATTATGTCTTGAGCACTGAATTTCACAAGAGAGAAACAGATTGTTTTTTTCAATATCTTCAAACACCAGCATACATCTAAATTGTAAAAAAAAGTTACTTCTCCAGCAGATTGTATTGTGTTTCATTAGCTGTTCAGCATTGGATATACACAGAAGAACTCTCCTGAAACACAGCACATTGTACTGGGGTATGTCATACAGATTCCAGAATGAATTCTACGCTCAGATAAAAATTTGGGGTTAAATCATTCATGCTGATGTGAGCTAACACTCAGAGTCCAGTTCCCCCTGGAAGTTTGCAAACATCGGACAAGTTTTGTTAAGCTGCAAGAGGAAATTGCAAGAGTTCTCAAAAAAAAGAAGAAAAAAAAAGTGGTGTCAAATCCGGTGCCATTAAATTACACTGGCAGAAACTAAATTGTGTGGTGCTTAATCTTTACAGGGATACTAGACCAGCATTCAGCACTAACTGTTAAAGTATCCACAGGAGGAACCACCTTGTCTTGTTCTGACTGATGTTAAGTAGCAGAATCTTCCTTAACTTTAAGGATGTAAGAACATCCTCCAGGTTCTGGCACTTCACAGAAGCCTATTTATAACTCATTTATTTTACTTAATTTTAACTCTGTGTTAATTATATTCCATCAAGGGCATGAATCTAAACTAGTAATGCACCAGTTGGTTTCTCACTGAGCTAAGTAAACTGTTTCAAGCAACTGTTGCAATTTGGCACACATTTAGTGGCACAAAGGATATCATCCAAACTAGCAGTGTGTTGCAAACATGAAAAATAGAATTAAAAGAGCTCTATGATTAGCAATTTTTGGAGGTTTTTAGGTTAAGTCCTTGAGATTAGAGGTTTTTTAATAGATACAAATACACTTCTCCTAAGTCTACCACACATATCCTGAGGGGCTGCAAAATGTCAGCAGTTTGGGTCTGAACGCCTGTCGTGTAAAGAGAGAAGCATGGTCTAACTAAAGGCTTGTGAAACTACATGCTCAAGCTGGGGTGGCAGTAAGACTGCAAAAGGAAATACTTCACTGAAGGAAATATGTCACCAAATGAATAAGAATTCACGTCCAAGTTTCTAAAAGTGTTTTTCGCATTTGTTGCACACATGAACATGAGTAAGAAGTTTCTCTAAAGTTAACCAAAATTAGAAATATTTTACATGCTTTCCATTTTCATAGAGGAGTTAGAGTGAGCATCTGGAAGCTCTCTTCTAAGGAAAGGTTGTGAGTACCTGGTGTGACAGCTCACTTGACTGTTCCTGCTTCAAAGGTTCTAAGGAAGAGCTGGAGACCTCAGATTTTAAACACAGGTATGTCTTTGCAGATAATCTTTCTCAAGGGCAAGAATGAGCACTTTCCCACATTACCAGGACAGCAGCTATGCAAGTATATTAACTTGATTCTAGTTCTTTTGTATTTGAGAGAAATTATTCTATATAAAACGGAAGATCTGACTAGGGAACTGATTTGAAGACGCATGTCGCATTTGGTCAGTATGCTAATTTATTTCATTTTCAAAAGCTGATTAATACTTTGACCTCTGCCACTATTTTAACTTTGCCTTGACATTTCTTGTTTTCTCGCTCTAAAAACAACCTACATTTTTGTATTCACAATATATCATTACTAAATTGTGTAGCACTTAGAACTTTATGTTGTTTCTAGTTCTGCTTTATGGTCAATTGATAGCAGATGAAGACCTAGCAGTTACAATCATAGCAAGTTTCACTGAACCAGGCTCTGATCCTGTAAGTGACAGCACACAGCTTGCAGGAGTTTGAATTCAGGAGACTCACACCAGGACATTCTGCACAAAGGGCAGGACACAGACCTTCAAAAGTAGGCCAGTACTCATGATAATTTTAGCACATTTAGACTCACGGTAAACTGGGGGTCCATGACAATAATTCTTTTCACATTCATACTGCAGACTGCAAGGATGTCACAGCACTAATATTACAACCATACTGGTGCTCATTAAAGTTTATAAACTTTGTAACTTCACGTATTAAGTACACAGCTCACATGCAGAACATTCCTGGAAAAACTGCCTCAGATTGTGAAAAGCCCCACTGCTGAAATGTGACTTCAGCACTCACGGCCCACGCAGCTAACTTTCAAAAGCAAGAACTAAAACCAAATCAGTGTTCACAATGGTTATCCAAGTCTGATTCAGGAGAACAGTAATGAGTCCACAACTTGCATTTGAATTCCACAGTATTAAGTGTTGTGTGCAGAAGATGCTTTAGAAAGCAGTAAGACTTCTTCATTGTTTGGTCAAGCATGGGAAGTTCTCGGGACAATGCAAACCATATGAGAAAACGTGTAGGAGAGGAGGAAAAAACCCTAAGAAATCAGAATTGGGGTTGATACTGAGAAACAAATGAAGCAGGTAGACTGCAGAAGCAAAGAGACAAAACGAGGAAAAACAATCAAATAAGAATGCAAAGGATAATAACTAATTGGGTAAAGACAATTTTAGTCCCTAGAAAGGCATATAATCTCAATCAGAAAGGCAAGATACAGAACATGTAAAAAAAACATATTTATTATGTGCTCAAAGGAGAAATTACTTTCGTGTGTCATACCATACAAACCACCTGCTTTTATTGCAGGAGTAGGGAAAAGGTTCTTTCAGTCATCTAAACCTAGTCCAATACATGTGATTTGAATAAGCTACTCAAATGCATTTTTGACACTTGTAGCCTTGCCTAAATGTTCCATTAAGAGCAGAAGTATCTTACCTGAAGCACTTTTCTCCCACTTGTTCACTCTACCAGCCCAAACTCTTTTCTGCTGGTGCCAGCTCCATTGAATTCGGTTCTTCTAAACTTGCACTGCCTTCTCAAAGCTAAATTTTTCAAGTTTCACTTTCTGTGGGGTCAGTGCATGGGGCACACCAACACCAATGACCACAGAACAGAAATCCTGGAGCAAGAGCTGTTGTCTCATCACCACATCCCCACAACACCAAGCCTTGGTTTCTTCTCCACAAGCCAGCACACATACTGGTAAGTCCACTCTCTGTTTCCCTGAACCAGAGGTGTTTACAAGGAGGGTCAACGCTGACTCAAAAACCTTTTACAAGCATTACTACCCAGCACACAAAAAACTGCATGCAACACAAGTGAAACTTGACCAGAGAAGGTCAAAGCAGCATCACAGAAGGGCAGACAAAGGGGCAGTGGACAATCCATGCCGACTATTTTCAAGATAGAAATCTGTTTTAAGTCAGTTTGAGGTCACAGTTTTAAATCAGATGTGTCAAACAGCAGTCAGCTGTCTCTAAAGATCAATTACACCTACACATAAACTGTACTCTACATAGAAGGGTCTTGCTGACCGCCTACAGGAGCACAAGGCTGCCCTTAAACAAGGCACAGCTGTAAAACACTTTGAAGACCATGTCAGTATTGCCAGGCTTGTACTTCACTGGACTCCATATCTCTTCAAGAGGCTGAGGGTACATATTTCCGGATGAGTATTCCCTGATAAGATGGCACAAGTAGTTTATAAACGAAAATTGGATTATGAAAGGTGCTAAGGCTTACTCTGCTGGAAGGGGAAAATTTGCTGCAGACATCTTAATCAAGTGACAAAATAAACAGTTTATACCACTGACAGTCCCGAAGACAAAGCTGGAGAGAAAGAAACAGCAGAATGATGTTGGCAAAAAAAAAAAAAAAGAATGATGGAAAATAAAGAAAGGAGATCATGTTAAGGAGTACTCTTACAGCAGGGTAAAGACTGAAACATGGATTTTTCCAGGAAACTGGGGAGAAAAAGCCCCAGACAAACAGCACATTATTACTAACAAAGACATTTGAAGCAGTGTGGGTCAATGACTCTTTTGGAAACACTGGTAAGCATTATGGCAGAGTTTGGGGAACTGCTCCCAAGGAAATTTAGCAGATTTTGAGAAGAGGCAAGCTCTCCTTGTCAGGCATACTGGGAGCACTGCTGTCTACTGCCTGCATAGCAGAAACCATCAATCAGCCCATCTACATCCCAAGAGAAATGGGCTTAGAATTCACCTTGGTATGACTTGGTGCTTCTCCACTGGTGCCAGGACAGTCACTGCAATCGTTCTTGAAGCCAATGCAAATGCAGTTGGACAGAAAAAGGAAGACAAAGTGCCACACCAGCAATACAGCAGCAGAGTTGCTTAGAAGGCAAGTTTTCCTCATGGCCTGCAATGCTTCCCTCCAGCCTTTGCACAGTTTAGCACATCTTTTGCAATGGTGAGTCTGGAGTTACAAAAATGTACTTTGAATGTCATTTGCACATTCTGCTACCCCACAACGGCACATTCAAATGACTCTTGCAACGTATTTTGAACAAGTTGAACACAGAACATCCAATATAGGATTTCCTCTTTCTCCTGCCCATCCCCTTCCTGTTTGTTTACCAAAAACTTTCACTTCCTCAATGACAGTGACACCAGCCTGGTGTCACTTAACCCTGGTTCTCCAGTTCTTGCCCACTCACACCTGGATCACAGCTCTCCAGGGAATTTAGTACTTACTGAAGGGTTTTAAAAATCCATCAAAACACATGGTAAGGCTAGGGCAGCCCTGGAGAAAATCAGTTTCTGTCCACTGGATCTGATGAATACAAACCTCATGATTCTGGCAAGAGATACTTGAGCAGGCAATTTCAGTACATGCGCTACTATTCAGATCTCTCCCTATTCAGTTGATACTACCAGAAAATATTGTCTTTGTCTGACTACAGTAGAACTTAGTCACAGGTCAGACCTATTAATTTATAAATGTGTTGTTATTATTACTTAGGAATTCACTCAAACATATTCTACAACTTCTGGTATAATTTTGTTCCAAGCCCCTAGTACAGCCATACATGGAAAGAGAAACCTGCTTAGCAGCCAGATATACTTCTGTACTAATTCCTGTGATACCATATTGGTTCAGTTTAATCCTAAGATAAAACTTTAATAAGATTTCATAAAAAAAAAATTAAATAGGTTTGTATACACCTATCTGTGCAAACTAATAAAGGAAACATGAAAAAAAAGCAATATATTTTAGATACCACATCAGAAAGCCCGCTTAACAGATTATGCTTTTTTTTATGAACTTCCTGAAACAGCTTTTGTTAAACCAACAAAGAAGTTAAAAGCACATCCCAGAGGGAATCCATTCCCTTCAAAATTTTATCATTTCCATACTAGAGCAGCCCTCTAAAATAGAGAAAACTGCAAAAAGTGCCATTCCAGAAAAGTAGCTGCATTCCACATTTCAGCGCCTTTGGTGAACTATCTTGTGTTCCAGTCAAGATTGCGCTATTTCCTATCACACACGGCCTTTGCAAATTAAAGCAAGAAATTCTACAATATATCAACCACAGGAAGAGGTAACCTCCTGCAACATGCAGCACAGACCATAGAGGAAGAAGGACACTTTGTTCGGACTGTTTATCATTTGAGTCCTTTGAACTGAAGATGTAAGACAGTGTGCTGTGCAAACACAGGAACCAATTGTAGATACTTAAGATGCCAGCAGTTTGAAAAAGATATGCAATGCTGACCTAAGGCAGAGCAAATGCTGGCCTGAGCGGTACTAGTCTACCCTTTTAACCCCCAGATAAATGACATCTACCCATTACCCCTCCACCTTTGCCTAGTGTCCTCCTTCTTTCTCCCCAGCAAAATGTTACTGTCAAAATATCATGTCTCTTCTGATGTTTGACTGACAAAAGTAACCAATCTATTTACCTCTATGAGTAGCTCTTTCAGGCACAAAATGAACACAAGTATCTCATAAATATGTGGAGGAAATACTTCCAGCACATTATGAGTTCTGCCTTTGCATTTTATTCCATGAACCCACATTTTTCAGGAAAGATGCTGAACTCAAATGTGAATAATTCAGTCTCGGAAATTACAGCATTTAATGACAATGTCAACAGGAAATGTATCTGAATCAGGCAAAAATAAATATGAAAGCACAGACCTTTCCATCCTTCCCTGAAGGACAATGAAGTTTAAACTAGGAACAGTCACACTAAGGACAGTTACACTGCGTTTGTCTTTTATTAGTACAGGCTGATTTCTTTGAGAAGGCACCATTACTGTTTACAGGGTGGCAGACTCCTTCTCTCCGCGTCACTAAGGACTGTTTTCATACAAATGCAATTTTACTTTTTTTATCTATGGTTTCCTGTGGTATGGTTTAGCAAGTCTGGGAGCCTTACTTATTACACCATCTTTAGCATTCCTGCACTTTTATTAAAGAGGGGACAGAGATAAACAGGAGAAATAGGAAGTCGGAATATGATCAACAGGAGAAAAATCCTAATTTTCAGCTGGACAACTGTTTTTTATACAGAATGAAGCCCTTTTGCTTAGAGATGGAAATCCTACAAGGCAAAATTATAATAAATACTGCTTAACAGAGTCACATGGTTTGGTGTAGTTATTTACACACTCAGCTCCATAGCTTCAAAAGGAAGTGTCACTCCCTGCATGTAAAGCTCACACAACCCCCCTCAGGATTCCTGGCCCACATATTCTCCTCCCATCCCTTGCATTAGCACATGACAGCTCATATCCTTCTGGGATCTCTGTGGCTGCGGACATCCACCTCTGTGTACAGCCATGCTACCATGGCAGAGTGATAGGAATCCTAGTCTATACCTAATGCTCACCCCATTAATTAGTTAGTTAAGTAAGTTAGTTAGTTATTCCCCATATTCTGGTCTTCCATGTTCACTCGGTTTTGCAAACAGCTCCCTGAACTCCAAGAGTAAAAATGGCTTTATAACTCTCTGGACCGAAGAATAAAGTTGCTCAGTCACTCAGGATATACACATATAGAAAGGAGGACAGACCTCATCTCCTTCCCAGATCACCTAGCCCTTCGAAGAAAATAAAAACTGTCTCATGATTAACAAGTGTTCATCCTGAAACCTCAAAGATTCCCATTAAGATTCAAAATAATGTGCAGAGTATAGGTGGGCAAACATCTCATTTTTGTGACAGAAATGGAATCACATCTGAGATTAAATATGTCAATTCTTAAATGTTCCTGAACCACTACAGAGATGTCCATGTTGCTCCCTAATGCACTTCACAAGAAGGGCCAGATGTAGCCTCTCTGGTTTGGTGAGACATCCCATTGAAGAACAGGTACTAAGCTGAGCCAAGAGGACCTTGGACTTGTTTTCATTGCCTGTTACAGGAATTGTTTCCTGCAACACTTGCTGTTCTGTGATGCCATTTAGCTTCCCAGAGTCAAAAAGGCCATAGGAAGAGAGGTCATTTCAATTACACAGATAAATGGGGGGGGGGGGGGGGATGTACTATGAAATAGTTCCTTATACATTCATAAATACTGATCTATTCATAAATACCTGCAAGGAATAACCTCAGATTTATGGAAACTCTCTTGGAAGGGTAACATTAAACCCCATAGCTTTAAACAACTTAAAGGCAACAGACTTTAACTTTGTATTGGAAAGTTTCACAATTGATTGCCTTGTCAGAAAGAGTCATTGCACAACTCCACTGGTCAAGGGGCTTAAAAAGAAAGCCATGTCTTCTGTATATTTCTGTAGGAAAACCCCCATATTTACTCAAAAATAGAGAAAAGCAGAATAACTTCAAGTCAGTCAGCTACTGTACAAAGATGATCATTCTGTGTCATCAAGGTTAAAAAAATACATTTCAATAGCACACAATGAAAATAGATTTTTATGTTATTAAATCAAGGATTCTTTCCTAACTAGTCTGTAGCTCATGAAGTTGAAACAGATAAAGAAAAAAGCCTTAAATCTCAGAAGAGATCCACAGAATGAGACATCTTTTGATCTCAGAGTTCATTAATTTCAACCTTGTCCAAGATTTCGTAACATCCTATTAACAGTATCAAACTGATTTCTAGCCTGTTGCTACTTTTTCAGAGAAAACTATTTGATTTTTTTTGTCATCCACACTTTCAGTACTGTTGATAGTGCGTATTAAAAAGATAACACCCATTCTGCCCTCAATATTGGGTTGGAAACAATCCACACAAACACAATTTGACTATCCTTTTGGTAAAACTGAGCTACATTTTCCCAACATAGCTTTGCAATTTCTCAACACAAATCTTCTGCTTTTTGTTTTAACTCTATAGTGATACTGTGATGAGTGCAGACTTATCTACGTGGCACTTGTACTTTACAGATACTTTAACTAGCATTACGATTTCTGAATTGCAATAGTCTTATAGGTACTTGATGGGATCAAGCTTAAAATTTTTAATTTTCCATTTGTATGACAATGTCCTAAAATACATTAAGATTGGTTAGAGTGTTTCTCTTTCTTCAAAGGTGGGAATGAAAGGCAGGAGATGGGATATTGATTAGCGGTTTCAGATGAAACCAGCTTTGTTCTCCCTATGTATATCCACAGGAATATGATCTGGCTAAACAAGTTTTAAGTGTTAATCCCCTTGGTCTTAGTGCCAACAGAGGGGAGCAAGGCAGCGAGAGGAGTTTTCGCTAGCCCATTCACTGCAAACACTTGAAAGATGCAACTTCAACAGAAACTCTTAACTGCTTTAGTGAAGGTACAGCATTAGCCCGTAAACTAAAATTGTAAGGAGAAAACCCTTCAAGACCATTCCTTAGGCATACAGTACCACTATAATAGTCAGCAAGAAACACTGTACACCAAATATCACAATCTCATTTTCTCACCTTCCTTTTAATTCCAAGCACATTGGAACATACAGTTAAGAGGAAGAAGCTTTAACCTGAAAAACGCACCAGAAATTACTCTCCTAGCAGTGTAAGAAGGGATACCCAGAGATCACATCACCTCACCTCAGTCAAGGCTATCGTTTTGGCTTGAAACGCCGACTGCAGACTTTAACCAGCTAATCTCACACGCTCCCCGGCACAAAACAGCCACAAGGCACCCGAGCCCTCCGGATCGCAGCAGAAGACAGGTAAAGGGGTATGAAATAAATCATGCTCTTGGGAAGGATAATTTTATCCCAAACGCGGTAATTTCCCTTAAGACCCCATCCAGTCCTACCGAGAAGGTCGGGCGGCGGCGGCACCTCCCCGCGGGGGCAGAAGCGAGGGAAAGCCGCCCGGAAAGCGCTCGGTCTCGGCGCACCGCACCGCGCCGGGGCGGGGGAGCGGAGGCAGCGCGGCCAGGCACCCCGGGGCACGGCGGGGGAGAAGCGGGGCGAGCCGGGACCGCCGGCCCCGCCGCGGCCGGGAGAAGGCACTTACTTTGCCGGGTGCGCAGGCGGAGCGGAGCGCACGGAGCGCGGAGCGGGTGTCCCGGGCGCCGAGCGGCGGGGCCGGAGCGCTGCTCTCGCTGCGCGGGCGGGGCGCGGCGCTGCTGCCCCGCCGGCCGGGGAGGGGGCGGCCGGAGCTGCAGCCTCGCCCGGCCCGCGGTTGGTTCGCAGCCCGGTTACTTCCTGCTGCCGGGGAACATTTGCATGCGGGGGACAGCGGGGAGAGGGGGACAGCGGGGGTGGCCCCGGGCCGGAGGCTCTCGGCGGCTCCCGGCGGGCGCAGCTCCTCCGGCTGGAGCAGGGAGCGCCGCGCCGGGGGAGGGAAGGTGTGCCGGGCCGAGGTGGGGCAGGGATGCGGAGGGGTGTCGGGGGTCTGCCCCCGCCGGGCTGCCTCAGAAGAGCGAGTGCCCCAGAGCGAACTCGATGATGGGGAGCGAGCCTCCTCCTCTAAAAGTGACAGCTAGATAAAACCCTGTTAGTCTGCAGGGCAAAAAACGCTGTCCTGTTCCACGCACAGTCTAAAAAACATTTTGAACTCCAAAAAGTAAGCAACTTCTAAGGTCCATTGGAAGCTTGGTTGGGAGAAATAAAGAACAAATAAGCCTATCTTTCAATGTTTCTTTTCTTTTAAGAATGATTTACTAGCCTGGTGAAAAATGAAATAAAAAAACTCTCAGGTCAGCAAAACAGGAAATATGAATGCATGGACATAACAGCCAGAGGATGTAGCTGAAAAGCTCTACAAGAACTCCAGTTAAGGTGTCATATGGGCAAGTTCAGGTCATGGAGATTTCAAAGGCAGAATTTCAAATGAAAAGCATTTAAGGTTTTCATATAAAAATGTTTTGATAATGGATCAAGTTTGAGAAACAGTCAAAGTGTTACAAGATGCAAGACACTCAAAGCACCTCTGTACACTTTCCTACAGTCTTCCAATACAGCCTAACTGTGAGCTGGAGTGGACTCAGGAGCTGGCGAGGACTACCAACAGGGCATCCAAACAGCTGAAAATAGCTCAATGCAGCTCACACCCTGCTGGGTTTGTGAGGAGAACCTGATTAATGTCAATAGGACTTACAGATCTTTAGTGCTGATGTACAGGCCTGCCACTCAGGGTGATGTACAGCTGGCACAATCCCTTCACTCTGGTGTGTGCTGCAGTCCTGTCTCGATGCTCTGCCTCCAGCACACAGGTCACTACCTTGATCCTCTAGAAGACTCAGTCCGTGGAAGCAGTGAGACCATAATCTGTCCCATTTCTTAATCAGTCCCAGATGTCCCTGGGCATCTGAAAAGCAGTGGGCAATGGTTTCTGGTCTTTGAATTGTATCGTCAATGTAAATACTAAGTATTAGACAAGTGTCTAAAAGTCTTGTAGAGTGAGACAGTAAGGATTTCCTCAAGTTCTCTTAGAAAAATATTGATAAATGTTTTCTCCCCTCCCCCAACTTACGTAAAGGTATTTCATAATAACTAACAATAAAAAGTATTATATTGTTACATAAAAAGTAACAATAAAAAACAAACCACACAACAACCTTTTTTGCAATGAAAAGCTTATACAAACAGGAAAGATCTGATTAAATGTGTATTGTCTTGGGCTTGGGGATTTTTTTGGTAGGAAATTTGGATTCCAAAAGTTCATGTGAAATGAGCTGTTTCTGTTTGGAAGTGCACTGTTAATACCTCATGTTTCCATTTTTCCTCTACAGGGCAAGCACCTTGATCTTGTACCTTTCTTCTTGGAGAAGTGGTGCACAGATCCCACATCTGCCTTTTTCTCCCTCCTTTCCTGCTTAATTCTTAATTCCATTATCAAGTATTCCACTGAGTTTAAAATTCACGTTCTCCTAACAAAGCACTAGTGAAAATAAAATTTAGTTTCATAAATGCATGACAGATTCCAGCAGTCTAGTAGAATACAATCTTATCTATAATGTGAATAATTTGGAAAAATCAAAGAGGTGTTGAATTACCCATAACAGACTGCTGTGCAATAGTAAATTGTGAAGACATAGCACAAACTCATCAGTTCTGCCCTAAAAGCACTAATATGAAGAAGGGTTAGAGTAGAATAAATACACTGTGCTTTATAAAAAATAAAAACAAAGGATGTTAGTACCATTTGAAATGTCATGGTTTTATGCATACTTGTTCCCAGTGTTAAGAGGAATAGGTACAAAATCTACTTTAGAAAGCATAAGCAGGAAAGGAACTCTCTCTCTCTCATTATATATTCATCAAAAGGGAGAAAAAAGCTGATTCCAGCCTCACTGCATCTGTAGATCAGCTTTAAATCATCATGTTTGAATGTCTTTGTGAATAGATCAAGAAAGTTGGGGGGGGTGGTGTAAAATGGGGCAAGAATGAAACTTCAAGGCTGTCACTGAAGTGGAAGTCCTTGCAGGAAGGACTGTGAGTCACGTTAGCCAGCCAGTGTTCATGCTCAGCAATTGATTTTCCGCTGTGGGAAGATTTGACTCCCAGACAATGTCTCTGCTGCTGGATTAAGCATGGCTGCAAGGCAGTGCTCCAGTATGGAGGCCAGCTGGCAATGAAGGAGTCCATGTCCATGCTCTTGGCATCCATAACATGGGGACTACACCAAACTGGCCCATGTGTCCTGGTTTCTGCTGGGATAGAGCTCATTTTTGTATTATTAGCTGGTGCAGTGCAGGGTTTTGGACTTGGTGTGAGAATTAGGTTGGTAACACACAGTAGTTTAGCTGTTTAGGCTTACCCTAAGTCAAAGCCTTTTCAGTTTTCCATGCTCTGACAGTGAGCAGGTGCACAAGAAGGCAGGAGGGAGGTGGCCAGAACTGGCCAAAAGGATGTTCCATACCACAGACTGTCATGCCCAGTACTTACATATATTATATATTATTATATCCTGGGGGGAGCTGGCCAGGAGGGGGCTGACCATGTCTCAGGGGTGGGCTGGGCACTGATCTGTGGTAGGCAAGCAACTCTATTGGACAACACATGTTTTTCCTTCGGTGTTATTCCTCTCTCTCTCCTCTCCCCCCTTTATTATTATTATTATTTTTTATTACTATTATTACTACTAGTACTATTATTAATGTTATTACTGTTATTACTATTATTATTCTGTTCAACTTTGTTTCAATTATTAAATTGTTCTTACCTCAACCCCTGAGTTTTTACTTTTTTCCTTTTCTTCTCCCTATCCCATTGGGGAGGGGCCAGTGAGCAAGCAGCTGCCTGGTACTTAGTTGCCAGCTGGGGTTAAACCACAACACCATATCAACTTTCAGATCAGCGCTGGAATATTTTTGAGAGTGGTAAGTGGCCTGGGCCAGGGATGAGTCCAGCATTTTGTCAGTGGACTCAGAGGAATGTCCAGTGATATTTCCTTGGGCTCTGTTAATTACTGACCTAATGGGCCTTTTAGGGTCTACACCAGTCCCTCTTCATACCTGTGTAGGTAGCTGCTGATCACTGTTTGGATCATGTTAGGAATGTGACAAACTGTAGGGAACAGTGACTCTGGGCAGTAAATCAAACTTTGCCATGGACAATGAAAACAGGAAGCAAACTTCATTCTAAATTTTATGTATTCCTTAATCTCATTGTTGTCGAGCTCCTTCTACTGTGTGTTTGAATCCAAAAGCAGAGCAGTAATAGAAGAATAAAAAATAGTCAGTAAAGCATAAGTGGCATAACCAAGGCAGTAATTTGAGGGAGATCCCAAGGAATACCTGGGTTTATTCAATTAAAGAAAAAGCAGGGAAAAGATCACTTTGTTCTCAAATAGGTTTACAAGGGTTTTAAATTCTATATTAAAGAACAAGGAAAGATAGAGCACAGACACATGTAAAACTAAAACATTGAGACATCTGGCTGTTTTGTATAAGCAAGAATTTTGGAAACACAGTAGGCACAGTAAAAAGTCTTTTCTCCAGAGATTCCAACACTGACACAGTCACTAGTTGCATTGTTTTTTCTGCATTTTATGTCAAGGCATTATCATTAAGTAAATCGCAAATTGTCAACATGCTTTATAATAATGTAGCATTTTTAAACAAGTAGTGAAGAGTGGATTATAAAAAATGAGATACAAGTCATGCAGTGATTCTTCACCCAATGTTGTTGGAGAAAATAAAAGCAGTCAGTATATTTTTTAGCACTCATTTTTCATCATTTCCTTTCTTATTGTAACCTATTATTTCAAAGAAAGTTGTTTTGACCCATGTAAGCAGAATATTTCCGAGTTTTATTCTAAATATGCTCTTTACGTGCTAAAGACGGGTTGCTTTTGTTTGTTTGTTCAAAGAAAAACAATATAGAAAATAAATGTTACTTTGAAGCAGGACACAACATGTTCATGCACCTTGTATGTGGATATTCATCAGTTCCTCTTCTCATTTCCAGTTTGGAGCCTCAGAAAATTAAGTTTTGTGACACTAAAGACAAATTCAAACAAACAAACAAAGTCTTAGTTTTTAAAGGTAGTTCCATTATGATTATTTGAAATGTATCACATAATAATTTTAAAATATTGATTAATTTAATGATTAAAATTTTGGGAAATATTTAAAACCACATAGGAGAATAATGCACAGATCCTTGTAAGCTTTGTGTATAAACTCAACATGCATTTGACTTCTTGTTCAGGCTAACAATACACATACTCACTAGGCTAAATCTGGGAAAGCTGTCATCTTTCCTGTAGACAGTGATCTGCCTAAAGCACAGCCACTTGCATTTTATTACACTCATATTTTCTGGCCATAAATCTCAATTCAGCATTTTTATAACATCTTGTTACTTCCAGTTTCTGTGAACAACTCATAAAAATACAGCACATAGAAAAAATACTCGCCTTGAGATCCTCTAACTCTGAAAGTTAATAAAAGCTCCTTCTTCTGTGTCTTTCCTGATTTTAAATATTTTTTTCACCTGCCATTACCAGTTTTCATATATAGAAAACTTTCCCATTTTGTTTCCACTTGTTTCATGGCTGTAAGCAGAAGAGTTGCTATTTAGTGAATCAAAACATGTCCAACAGTGGACATGCCAATTTGAGAAGCTAATTTAAGAACCATCTGCAATGAACTAGGTTGTGTTGATGGGACACTAACATCCTGATGGAGACTGAAAATGGCCTATGTGCACTCTACAGAATATCCCAATTCCTTTTCTGTAGAAATGACAGCTCAAATAAAGGGTTGCTGTGGTTCTCATGAATATCATCTTACAGAACCAAGAAAAGCAGCTGGACTGATGGGTTCTTCACTGTTCATTCAGGTAAGCAATGAGAAGGTTGATCTGATAAAAAGTGATTCCAGGAATCTTCCTCTTTCAAAGATTTTTGGACATTTGCAGATATTGGTCTGAAGAGGATGCCCACACCAACAAAGAATGTGTTTACTTTATGCTTAATTTAGTACACAGTTCTGTGATCACAAATGTTGAATTACCTGAAAGAACAGATTTGAGCTAATTCAGGAGCAGGTGTGGATGATCATTTCAAATTAGCAAGACCACACAGTAGTGATATTTTTGTTTGCTTGTTTGTTTTCTGCCTTATAGTCGGGGCATTGCACCTCATATTGCCAGCCTGGATGGGCATCCAGCCTTCATCTTGCAGGTCCTGTGCCACACAGATTGCTAGTTCAGAAGCAACCTGGTGTTTCTGGAGGCAGTTTCCACCGTGGGCTGTAGCTGAAGAGTAGCTTTCATTTTCCAGGATCAGCTGCTTGCTACAGAAAATTCCCTTGTGGAAAGGCACTGGACCATTGAGAGCTTTGCTGCTGTGCAAGAGCAGTGCAGTGCTCAGGCTGCTCTTGTGCAGCTGCAGTAGCAGTGGGCAGGTAGTCCCATTGCTGGTCACAGCCTCACATCTGTTTTAAGCATCCATGGACCACATACACCTTTCATTTTCTGATGGGACAGCAGAGCATATCGGGCAACATGTTGATGTTGAGTTAATGAATTCAAAGCTGGTAGCACTGAGTTAAAAATTGGTACCAATTAAAGTCATCAAACCCCTCCCCTTGTTGCACAGGGCTTGTGAGAAGTAGCTCTTATCTGGGACAGAAAGTAGTTATCACTGGAGCAAATGTGAGCATCAAGAAGATTGCCTTGGTTACATGAAACCTAGAAACACCTAAATTTTTGTGGTCATTACCAGTCAGCCGGGGCTTGGGAAGGTGACAGCTACCTATGTAAGTTAGGAGGTGACACCTGCAACCCATGAAGTGCTCAGCCTGCACTCTCTGTGCACATGGAGAGTGTGTTGGAAGGCTATGCTACTTGTAATGGCAACATGGTAGGAGTGATCTCTTTATTCCTTGTCCCCTGACCTGGCACAATTTTCCACCATCAGGAATGTTGAGAGGAGCAAGCATGGATCCTTTTACAGATACTTCACTCTTGTCAGCTCAGGCTGGCTGGTCTGACGAGACATCCAGCACTCACATCTTTCATCTCTCCTGCCTGTCTCATGCTGTGCAGCCATGCCATCTACAAACCTGCTGCTGACCCCATTTAGAGAAATGGAGCTGCTGAATCACCTTCATACTGCATGAGCCTGCTTACTTCTTCTTGCATTTATCAGCAACATAGCTGTTTCAAGGACCTCTGGCTTTGCCACCTCAGGCTGGAGTTTCCAAATGCCTGTGTAGCATATCTAGAAGGCTGCTGGGGGCTGCTGAACTGCCCTTCCAAACCAGGCTCTCGTCTGCGTGTTGTGTTCTTCACAAAAACTCAGAGAGCCAAAAGAGCAGATGGTGGCAGGGTAGGAGTGTAACAAGTGGAATTACAGCCAGTCCCTCCACCAGCTGCAGCTTGATCATTTCCTGTGAAATTTGTGAGGGTCACATTGTCATGGACAACCTGACTAATGGTTTTCCGTTGAGTGGTTGACAGCTGTTTGCTGTAACTTGAAATCACGCGTATGTCGGACACGAGCAGTAAATCATCTTTTCTCTGACTTTCCTGTTCCCAGTTCTTGTTTCCCCATGAAGGTCTTTGTATCCTGTTCTTGGAGCCAGGCCCTAGTGTCTTTGGAATCCCAGCTGTGCCATCTCATCCATTGCAGCTCTGCAGCTCTTTGCCTCAGACTTCAGAATATTTGAAATTTCAACCCTGGACATCTCTGATGCCATTCAGCCCTTCTGTGAGAGCCCCCAAAGAATATTCTCAGCAGAAAACAAAACTAGATAGTAATTGAAAAGCAAAGGTAAAAAGAAAATAAGACCTTGAAAAAAACTTGGACGCAGGTTCTATTTCCACACACATGTGGAATGTGGAAGATGGGCACTACCAGAGTTTTTGTCCTGGATTCATTTATAGCAAGTATCTCAGAGTGTCTCCTGCAAGCAGTGCCTGCTCCAGCAGGACTTGTTCCTTAGCAGCTGCCGAGCCTTGGGTAAGTTATCTGGTGTGGAAGTGTTTGGGATAAGATATAAGGGAATCAGGAAGGCTAAGTCCGAGGTAACAAGAGACTCTGTGGGCGTAGGAATTGCTCATGTTCTTTATGGTCACTATCAACCTATTCTGAGTCCATGTTACTACATGTGAGCTTTGTGATCTGGATCCACTCTTTGGATGTCCTAGGTAGGATGTCCTAGGATACTCTATTTGGTATCACAACCACCTCTTTATTGCATGTACACATTTGCTGCCACACTACTGTTGAGCTTACTGGCTACCATGCACACCCTGTTCTTGCTGTTCTGTTTTTGGCCAGAGTTGTCAGAATTGGTTTAGTAGGTGAATAAAAGTAATCCTTGTCCTTTCTTTATCTAAACAAGTAATGGGCAGCCCTCTCACCCATAAAGGGCTCGATTTAAGCTTCCTAGTAGTCAGAAGTAAGTCAAGCTTGCTCACAAAAAGAAATAGAGATGTGCACTGTGTAGTCCCCAAACCAACAGAGATGCATACATTGCATTAGGCATGCAAATTTTTTAATGATAAGTATGGCTAATTTGCTATTTGTGTGTATACAACATAATTTCTTCAGGTGCAGCTGTGAGTGGGCTTGAGAAATGTGCAAGCCCAAAGGTAAGCTGAATGAACTCAATCTTTAATGTTCTTAACTAAAATATTATATACAGTAAATTCTAATCCAATTCAACTTACTACATAAATTATCATAGAAAGAGTTTTTCCAGCTTTACATTTGTGCTAAATAAAGCTGGTGAAAGTAAACAGAAAAAGTACATTATTTTGGGCTTGAAAAATAAAAAAGATAATATGTCTTTACCAAGTCTTTCACTTCCTAGGAAGGCCTCCAAATAGGGAGCTACACAAAGCGAACAGAGGGTATCAGAACCATCCAGAAGATGAGCATCTGCTAAGGGACCCCCAGCACCTTGGGTATTGTCACCAAAAGAGCTCAGCTGGATTTATAGAATCGTAGAATCACAGAACAGTTTGGGTTGAAAAGGACCTTAAAGATCATCTAGTTTCAATCCCCTGGCATGGGCAGGGACACCTTTCACTAGAACAGGTTGCTCAGAGCTCCATCCAGCCTGGGGTAGGACTTCCAGGAATAGGGCTCCCCCAACTTCTCTGTGCAACCTGTTCCAGTGTCTCACCACCTTCAGAGCAAAAAATTTCTTCCTAATGCCTAAGCTAAATGTGCTGTCTGTCAGTTTGATCATTCCCCCTTGTCCTTGTCACTACATGCACTTGCAAAGAGTATCCATCTCCTCTCCATCCTTCTTGCAGGCTCCCTTCAGGTACTGAAAGGTCACAGTTAGGTCACCCCCAAGCCTTTTCTTTCCCAGGCTGAACAAACTCAATTCTCTTAGCCCTTCCTCCTAGGAGAGGCATTCCTCTGATCATCTGGGTGATGCTCCTCTGGATCTGCTCCAACAGGTCCATGTCCTTCCTGTGCTGGGGACCCCAGAGATGGATGCAACACTCCAGGTGGGATCTCACCAGAGCGAAGTGGAGGGGCAGAATCCTCTCTCTCACCATGGTGACCACACTGCTTTTGATGCAGCCCAGGACATGTTTGGTTTCTGGGCTGTGGGTGCACATGTCCAGCCTCCCACCCACCAGCACCCCAAGTCCTTCTCACAGAGCTGCTCTTGATCTCTTCATCCCCAGTCTGTGTTGATACCACGGTGCAGCACTAGCACCTGGTCCTAGTTAAATCTCATTATATTGAGATTCCCATGGGTCCACTTCTTGAGATTGTCCAGGTCCCTCTGGATGAGTCCCATCCTTCAGGTGTGGCAACTGCACCATTCAGCTTGGTGTCATCTGCAAATTTGCTGAGGGTACACTGATCCCATTATCTATGTCATCACTGAAGGTATTAAATAACACTGGTCCCAGTACAGACCTCACTTGTCACTGATGTCCATTGGCACTCTGAGCCATTGAACACTACCCTCTGGATGCAACTGTCCCTTCAATTTCTTACCCAGCTAATCAAATACATCTCTGTCCAAATTAGAGAGAAGGATGTTGGGGGGGATTATGTCAAAGGTTTTACAGCTGTCCAGATAAATGACACCTGTAACCCTTCCCTTGTCCACTGATGTAGTCAGTCCATCATAGAAGGTCACAAGGCTGGTCAGGCAGGATTTGCCCTTGGCGAAATTCCATCCCTTTTAGGATCTTAAATGGGCTCAAATGGGACACAGTTGACCATATCTGACACTGCATGTTCTCCTACTTCTCTAGCTTCTAATTTTTTCTTCAATTTGGCACTTAGACTTAAGAAGAGTATCTAGAACTATGAAGATTTTATTTTTTCTGTAATTTTTTAATGTTAATTATTGATAACATTATTATTTCAGTATATGTCACAGTTTTGAAAAACTATTGACATATACTTACATGATTAAGGAGATTGATTAGTCAGAAAGATTTTTTAAAATGGAAAAAACACCCACAGCAGAGGTAGATGATTCATAATTTGCAGATACTGCTGAAAATGTAAAATATCTCCTTGACCAAGTAATACACTGAATGTTTCCTCTAAAAAGGCAAATGTGCACACATTTCAAATCATGGGGGCTGTTGTCCCATTGCTTGGTGTCATTACTCAAATGTTGCTCTGCTTTGCCATCACCTCTGCATGAATGTTGTGCATTGTCAGGGACTGACATTACCCAGCCTCCAAAGAACCTGCCTGCCCTGATATGTCAAATCAATGTCTGCCAGATACAGTAACAGGGTCATTGAGCAAGAGCCAGTGGATCTGTCAAGCTCATGATCAGAGGAAAGGCTCACAGCAGTCCCAAAGCAGTAAAAGACATTTCTATTAGTGACAGCTACAGCCCTGATGACCATTTTGAGCAAAAAACTGTCATGTGACTCTTTTGAGAGTGGCTTCCAGAAGATGAGGATTCTTCAAAACAAATGGGAATTGTGGCTGCACAGAAAGTTCATGGACATGTCTTCTGTGATAAAGAAAAGAAATTAATAGGAACCTGGGAAACACTATCTGCCATCCCTGCATCTCTGTCTAAGTGTTGTTTGTCTTAGGAATGAGTGTGAGAGAACAAGTCTAGTGCAAAAACCAGTATCACTCACTTTTCTGGGTAACTATCTTATGTGAATAACCTCCCTCTTCATACTCTCCATAATTTATGCACACTACTGCAAAATTACCTAGATTTTTAGTAAGCCATTTTTGAGAGAAAACCACAGCAACCCTCACCTTTAAAATGAATCAGTGGAACAACAGCTCTCTCAGATAAAACCTTTTTGGAAACAATTCTTGATATGGCCTAATAAAAGAGCTACTACAGAGCACAGCCAGAACTGTGTGGCAAATTTTCTCATGATTTTTTTTCCTTCCTACCTTCTATTTTCCTTTGCATGCCATATCCTAATTTCTCTGAGCTTTGCTTTTTGAAGGTTTCCCTCCTTATTTTCTCTATTCTCCTACTTTTACCCTATTATCTTTCACCTCTTCCTCATCAGTGATCAATTTGCAGACTGGAGCTGGTTCAGCAGAGGGCCACAAAGATAATTAGAGAACTGTATCACATGATGCATGGGGAAAAGCTGACAGCTGTGTTCATCGTGGAGATGAAATGGCTTGCTGAAGATCTAATTATTGTCTTCACCTTCTTGAAGACGTGTTATAGAGAAGAAGGTACCAGATTTTTGGATGTGCAGAATGAAACTATAAGATGCAATGGCCAAAGTAAAAGCTGTAAAAATTCCAGATGCATCTAAGGAAAAGTATTTTCTTCATGAAAGTGGTTAAACCAAAAAGTGCCCAGAGACCAAGTTGCTTCAGCTCTTTGCTGATTTGCAGAGAGTGGCTGGAAAAAATCTACTGAACAAGAAAGCTGCTGAAAGAGTCACACCTGACTTGTTGCACATGAGGTTGAGCCCACCCATCCATATTGTACTCTGGTGCTGTATCCAGTGTTTGCTGCATGCAGAAGTTTGACAGCACTTCCACTGTGTACAGATGTTTCCCTGCTTGATATTTAAAAGCCAGATTTAGAAATACAGCTCTTAACTTTTAATTTAGTGCAATGACAAGAACAGAAAAATCCTAATGAAAAAACACAAAAACAATGAAGATATTAAGACAATTTGCTCCAAGTATGAGGAAAAGTGCATGAAAAGAAAAGACAGAATTACAATAACTGCAAGAATACAATTATAATTGTATAATTATAATAAATATTGTAATTGCATATAAACAAAAATCCCAGTAACGAATATCTGAGAACTGCATGGTGACTGTGGTCAGTAATATATTGTTTCTTGAAAGGCGAGTTATGAATAGCAGTTTTGGCAAGAGTCTGGTTTTGACTACCAACAGCAGTACTAATTTTCTATCATGGCATGCAGAGCAAAATTAAGGCTGCTCACTAATTGTAAACACGTAAAGAACCCTTGCATGCTGATGTTTCCTGAAGGAGTTAGCTCAGAATACAAACTACTTAGAACAAGAAGATTGGACTTGATCTCAGAGGTATTTTCCAATCTCATTGACTCTGTGATAAAAATATTTAATTTTAGCACTTAGAAATGTCATTGACACGACAGATCTCTCAGACATGGCAGATAAAGTCTTCAAGGATGAAGCAGCCCATTTACTTTTGATCTCATGGCTTCCCCCTTATCTGCACAGTGGAGACTACAAATGATGATAAACAGGAACCAACACGGGCTACTTCTTTAAAAAGAGCAACAGTGAAAATCTCTGTGAAGGAGTCCCACGGGATTCCCTCTGCTCAAAGAAACTGCCTGGTTGAATGAGACAGATGGAGGAAAGAGGAACTTGGTAGCATAGAGGACTTCTCTGCCAAACAGTCACACTTTGGTGACACGTGCCAGGAGGGAGCTGACAAGGAGATCCCAAAACTTTTTGGACCTTCACATGGGGAGTGTGTTAACGTGATGATGCCTAGGGGGAACAACAGCCACCAGCTAATGGGGGTGAGCTTCAGCCAGGATTCCAGGACTGCTTTCCTGGGTGTTGCACTTGTGAGGCTCTTGGGATGAAAGGGTGAAAAGCAGAAGATTGATGGGAGGGAACAGTATTGCTCAAAGTGACCCTGAAGCCGGGAAAGCTAAAAATGTTGGTGTGCGAAAACACTATTTCCTATGCCTACTGTTGTTCATCCTCTGCCAAGCCATGAAAGGGCAGCTTCCTTTGTTCCTGTATCATTCTCTTGCATTGCCTGCAAGCAAAGCCGTGAACCTTGGGGATGGTTTGTGCCATACTAAAGGAAGGGGACAGTGTGACCTCCATGTAAGCCATACACCAGTTCTCTGACAGAGGTGCATTTTGGCCAGATGAAGCAGGCTACATGCAGACAGTGGGTGAAGGATTACCCACTCCTCATACAAAAACAAGTATGTAACTTTTGAAAACACTGCTGCACGTGCTTTGTGAGTGTTATGCTTTTTGACATTATCCAGTAGTGGGTTACAATGAAACAGGCTTTACAGAAATAAACAAAATTATAGATGTAAAAACCTAACAACAGCATAGCAACAAGCTCTTTCCCTTCCCAGCTCCACTATTTATTTCCTGTGCTAATTTAAATGAAACTTTTCCAATCAACTACTCAGAAAATACTATTTTTGTGAACTGGTTCAACTGCGTCAGACATCGAAGATAAAGGAAACAAGTACAACTTTAAACTGGTGTAGTAGGTGTGCTCTGAAGTACAAAGAGCAGAAAAGGATTACAGTGATTACACCAGACTAGGTGATAAGAACATAATAGAAAAGTGATACCACAATCACCAGCAACAAACACTGAAAGCAGGTTAGTGGATAAACTCTATATAGAGTCCCCATCTATTACAGAAATACAAATACCATCTGGGACAAAGGAATGTTTTCTTTCCTGTGACATTTTTCACAGCGTATTTTACTAAGCCAGCTAAATCAAAGGTTTCAGAAAACAATAGTTTGAGAACAATTAGAAGATATGGTTCAGGTAATATTTGAAGAAAAGCAGGCAAAGCCCAAATTCTTCAGGAAGGCTAGTGCAATTAAAAGAGAGAAAAAGAAAAGGCTCTAGACTATAAATATTGAGCAGCCTCAACAGAAGCTGCAGAGCCTGAAGCTGGATGAAAAAAGAGCTCAGAGGTTAGGAAGGCCACGAAGAAATGGATAGTAACCTTCAACTTTTGGTTAAGGCTAGAAAGTAGTGTTTAGAGTGGCTTCTGGAATTAACAGGTGAAAACTTTTCCACCCACATCAATATTATTTACTGTAATTGGATGTTGAGGCTTGGAGCTGGGGCTTTTTGAGGATAAGTAAACGTATATCAATGTTAACCTAGAGCGAGTCCCTGCACTAGAGACTTCCCAGTCTAGACTTAAGGCATGAATCTGATGTGGAAAGCAGATAGGGAGTGGAAGGTGTTATGTTGACAAAAACTGTTGTGAAATAGATGACACTGGAAGAGGAAGAGAATCAGTGATTGAAAAATGGGGGAAAAAACTTCGCTAATACAAAGAACAAAAGCCTGCCGCCAGCATAGCTGTAACCAGATCATGAAAACACTCAAAGAATGAGGGAGTGTGAGAAGTCCAGATGAGAGGTGTGTAAAAGAACTATGGGGAACTTCTCACCCTGAAGAAAATGTTGATGTAAATATCCAGTGAAACCAAGGAGCCTTATCTTTATTGTTCTGCCAGCTGAAGCTGTGTATGTATGGAAGAGAGAGGAAGAACAGTGCCACAATGAAACATACATGATAGCAGTTAGACATTGAGTTTTCTTCATTTCACTGTCAGATCATGAAGTTATGAGACTTATTTACTGACAGATTTTGTTCCTGGTAATTATTAATGGGGTTAATTGAAACCATGCCCACAACAGAAGACCACTGTGCTATGTACTGTATAAACACAGTAGAGCATTTCCTGACATGATGTAAAGGGAATATATAATAAAAGACAATGAAAAATGAAATAAACCCCTTTTTAATACATGACTGTTCCATTTCCATCAGCTTCTACGTTTCATAGTGGGGACAAGTTTGGAAAAGGGATTTTGAGGAGGGAGATAAATTTCAGGAGATTCCAGGCATTTCATGTGAAGTCATGCCTCCAAAATAGTGCCAAGAATTATTACTGAAAGTTGTGCTTTATTGATTTGTTATCTCTCCACTAATTCTCTTTCACTTGAACTGTCAACATATATCTGCCTGTTTAATTTTTTGTGATTATATATTTATACTCACACATATGCAAACAGTCTGCCAGGCTTACTCTAAGATTTCCAACTAGATGTTTATCTTACTTGGATCAGATTTTTGTTTCCAAGGCCTTTGGGTAAGATCAGATTGGCTTTTTACATATCTAAGGTTCAAAGCGCTGTTTGTACTTGCACGTAGAGTATAAAGAAGAAATATTTTATTTTGCCAGTTTTTCAGCTTTTTCTTCTGTCTCTTTAAATATACCACCTCTATGACCAGAATTATGGCATTCTGATTTATTGCTTTCTTTTGTTGGGAGCAGCATTTGTTTGACTTCAGTTACATCACTCTTACTAGTATTCTGACCATCTGCATCCCTTTATTGGCATCCAAAAGAAGTGAGAGAAATCTCTTAGAAATTCTTCTACTGAGCATGCAAGAGCTAAAAATCAGCTGGGGATGATTAGACTTGAGTGTGGGTGAGAGAAAAAACTAGCAGCCCCTTCCAGGTATTTTCCAGAAAAGCTCCTGTGAAGAAACTCCTCCAGAAGGCAAAAGGCTCAGGAAAATAACACCAGCTTTTCTAAACTCAGTCAGAAGGCTTTGCCTTTGAATTACCTGCTGCTGGCCAGGAGGTGACCACAATACATCTGTACCCCCAGAGGTGACTGACTTCCCTCTCCTGATGTGGGAGAGAATCCAAGCAAAGAGGAGTGCCTAGACAGGACTCCACTGCCACTTTCTTTCCTACTTCACTATTTACGTTGTAGAGGAAGAAAAAGGAGAAGTTAAAGAAACTGCCCAACGGTCACAGGATGTCCTGTTGCATTTATCTGGCGATGCAGGCGAATGACTCACCCAAAATATTTGATGATCGGAAACTATTACATTTTTCTTTCTTTTTCACATTTCTTCCTGAAAATATCAAGCATTCAAACTCTGAAACATGGTTAAAGCTATGGTTAAGTGACATCTTAAAGCTATGTGAATTCAAGGAAAGAATGAGGAAACCTCGTCTTCAAAGCTTACCATAGTCCAGAGAATGCCACATGACAAGAACCTGCTTGCCCATCTCTGAAAGCTGTGCTGCAAGAAGGCAAAGGGTATTATCCCATATCCTTTGACATGGGTTATAGACTAAACCTGTTTCTTTTTTTTTTGTTTGTTTTAAGTAATTTAAAAATGGCCATGAATGGTTATCATGCCGGCCCCAGCTCAAAGCAGCATGAGCAGCCTTAAGCTGTTCTCAGCTGGTGTTTTACGGAACTAAGTGCAAGGCTGCTCACCTGTGAGTGTCCAGGCTGCAATCGCTGGCACATGGCCTGTGCACAGCTGTGGGGACAAACGGTGTCTGTTTCCTCCCTTTGTCACATCTCCTCTGGCCCAGCCTGGCAGCCAGGGAGGCTGAATCCCTGTCCCAGCTCCAAGGGGTGTATAAAGTAAACAGAGATGGATTATAAAGCCTGGTTGAATACACCCTGTACATACCTGAACTAAGAAACAACTGTCCAAAACAGACCAGGAAGGGAAATACGATTATGCTAATTTCATACAGAAAAATTGGAGGAATTGTTAGTGTGACTTTCCCAAAGTCATGCGGGAAGCCTGGGAGAATGGAGACTATTTCCAAAGAGTATGTGTGTAACGGCATGGGCAAACAGCATTTTAGGAGAAGAAGGGCACTTGAGGCCTTTATTAAAGCTACAGAGATAACAAGCCATGTGTAAATTGTGAGAATATCCAATGCACATTGCTGTAGGCTGATTGTCAGCACACACTTTTGGACCAGTAAAAGAGAAAAAGAAAATCATAAAGGTGGCTGACTGGGGGTGAATGCAAAGACTGTTACAGGATATTTCATGAAGAACCAATTTTTTGTGTGGTCATGTCTAACAGGCAGCTAAGAAACATTGGGAATGATATCCCATGAAGAGTGAATAAAGGGACATATTACCATCAGGTGATTTTATTTACCTTTGGGATTTAAGACTGGCTTCATATTTACTCAGCAATCACAGAGTGAGATACATGTGATTTTTTTTTATTGCATTAATGAAGTCAAGGTTATCATGTGGTTCCTTGATTACCATCAGCTGGGGAATTAAGAAAACATCAGATCCCATGACATTCACAAGGCTGTAAGAGTTGATAGGGCTGGCTCTAAGTACACAGAACTATGTCTTCATACTATGCTTATTTTTGGTATTGAGCACTCAGTTATTTCTGGGTAAAATTTCTACCTCTTTCTTTGCTCATAAGAAGGAAATTTTCAGTGTTACACAGAAGATACACAGATAGGAAATGCCAGTTCATGTCCCAGGGACAGGCAGAAGGAGAACAATTTAAGCATTTCACTGGTTTGGCCAGGCACTCAGCACTGTTCTGACTTTTATCTCAGCATTTTGGACCCCAGTACCATTTACATAGAAGTTATTGTTTTATAAAAATCCACTGTGTTATGCAAAGCAAGGCATAACTAAAGGCAGTCTAAGAATATAATTCTAAAGACTCACAAAGTCCATGTCTTAAAAAGTCCTTTTATGGGCCTTTTCCAAAATAATAGCTCCCTCAGGCTCAAATGTCTCATACCCAAGTAAAGATTTTGTTTAATTCATAACGAAGTTGATTTGTCTGCTAGATTGTTTCCCATGGATCTGTCTGTTCGCAAACACAAAACATACCGGCATCCAGCTGGGTGTTACTGCTGCCAATTTCAAGACAATAAATGGTTCAGTACTGAGCAAAATTCAAAACTTTTATTCCACAGAGCAATAAAAGCAGTAGACATTGTCTACTGACACACTGCCAGAATAAATATTACCTACTGTACAAGTTTCCATTCAGATCTTTCATCAGGTCAAAGCACAATCACAGACATTATCAAGCTTTATTCTGCATTAGAAGAGTTCTCATGAATGATTGAAAAACTTCTTAATTACATTTTCAAACATATTACTCATTGCATCTTAATGACTTACAATCTCCCTCAACAGCAGTGTGTAATGGGTTGGTGCTGTTCTCCTGAAGACAGGGGGTTTATTTTGGGATGCAGCCTTCAAGGAAGAGTTAAGCATCTTCTTTGGCATTTCTGGCACCCCAAGACATGTGTCCTCAGCACATGAGAAACCAAGAGAAAGTGTTTGAGTTCCTCACACATACAATGTGGCCCTTAGCAGTAGCCTAGCCAGGAGCAGTGTTTTGAGCTCACTTTTATGACTTGGCTGTTGATTGCTTTTTTAATACACCTGATTACTACAGAAAGGAGGATGTATTGATTGTATGCAGTACATGGACCATCAACAGGTTAGGTTGGGGAAAAGTGTCTAGTGTTGACAGAAACACTTGCTACAAATAGACCTGCTATATATCAAAGAAATGTCCTAGAAATAGGAGCATTTGTATATTTTTTCCCTTAAAAAACACCCCACAATGTTCTAACCTTGGCTTGTTGAAACGAAGAACCATTTTGACACTTTCTGCATCTTTAGTAAAGCAACATACCAGTTCACAGCTGTTGGACCCCAGCTGGAGGGAGGTGTCTTGTGAGCCAACACACCCAGGCAACAACAGGTTTGGTTCTGTCCTGAGTTCCCAGATGATCATTTCATCCCTCGCCGTTCCATGGAGGATGCATTTGCTATGTGAGCAATTAAAGCTCTTGCACAGATAGAAATGCCTCTATCAGTGATGAGAAAAAGAGAGGCTTTGCAATGGGTATGGAAGGTGAAGTCACTTGGTTGATGGAAAACCAAAGGTGTGAAGTGGGTGTCATAATCGATATCTCATGGCAGATTAAATCCAGATTAAACAGAGCTGGTTATACCACAGTTTCTGGACTCAACTTCCAATCATTAAAAAGGTAGATTTTGATTTTCTCTGAGAAAATTACATTCTCCAGAAAGGAGCTGGACCATAAAATGCATACAGTCTCCTAAACAAGACTTTCAAAAAAACATATAACCCAGGTCCTTTTCCCCACTTTAATGCAAGTCCTTGTGGACCATGTTTCAAAATTTCATATTTTTTTGTCAGATTTCAGATTTTTTTTTCTTTTTTTTGGTTTGTTCCTCCTTTGAAATGCCCCTTTAGAACTCTCTCCTGTGAAATACTATAACATTTTCAGGAAAACATTTTTTTTGCTGTAGTAACCTACCTTAAGCTCCATCCCATGCAGTAGTGCCACACTATTGAACCACCACCCTCCCCCTTTTCTCTGATTGACTTGCTCTGCTACTTTGCTCCTTTTAGGCCAGACTCAGATATATTTTTAAAGGCAGTTTTTAAAAGCAAGATTTTTCTCAGCTCTACCCACTGCTCACCAGCTTTGTTTTCAGATAGATGGGCATGCACAGCATTTTTAGGCTGCTCCAGACTGTAGCCTGGCAATGGTCAGCAGTGTCCCCTCCCAGGGCTGGGGAATGCGTGCACAATTGGGAGGAAACACAAGAGCAGCCCAGGAGAGGATAATATAGAAGCTGTTCACTAGGGAAGCTTCAAATAAATGTGCTTTACAGCAACATGCCATGGGATGAGTACTGGGGATTTTAGTCCTAGAGATTGCACTTTTATTTTGGTCAAAAAGATTCATTCTTTTGCAGGATACATCATTTGATAGGAGAGAAGCTCTAGAGAAATAACAGGAATGAGCCATGGAAAAGCAGGAGGTAGAAAAGATAGTCTTTGGGACATTGAGAGTTAAAACTTTAAGGTTGTAATTTATTTATGGAAAAGAGCTAAGAGCTTTGTGTATATGGTAACCAGTCCCAGCTCTTGGAGCCATCGAGGTGGCAGAATCAAACTCAGAACTCTAATTAGTGTAACTGAAGAATGAGTATACTTATTATCTGATATAAAGCAATTTTAGAAACTCCCACAGTTTTAAAATAATAGTAATAACAGTAATTGAAAACATGAACTGACAAGTCACTAACAACCCATTATATCACAGCAGTGTGGAAGTGCCTTGTACCTTTACAATGCACCTTTCTGTCGATCTCTGACACATACACACACCCCAATGTGGTCTCAAGAGCTGCTGCACAGAAGATATTAAAATATGTCACAGACAACACCCAAATGGTGGTGTTTCTGCTAGGTCTTTTTGTTTGTGGAGTAAGGTGGGACTCAGAAAAACTTACCAGTACCTGGCTTCAAAAACACTTACTGGTTTGTCTAAATAGGTTTATTCCTTGGTGTAAATAAAATCAAAACTATTCTGAAATATCTGTTCTTGCTTGGATCAAGACAGATGTCTCAGGCTTCTCTTATTTGGGCTCATATGAGATAAGAATAAAACTAAAGGACACATGAAGCTAAAAGACTGGCCAAATTTCTCACACAGAGGAGTGATTCAGTGTGTTGCTTAAGCCAGAAGTCTCAGGTAAGGACTCTCTCCCCAGGGAGCTGCAGCTCATCCTTGCCCACCCTTATCCTGAGCTGAGGCAAGCCAGGCAGGGGAGGAGGGCACAGGCATGAGTTCCATGTTGCTCCCTGATTCCTCAGCCTGCCTTGAGAGGGAAAAGAAGACAAAAGGTTTTGCAAAGAAGCAAGAAAGTTAAATACAGACTGGACGATGTAGAGAAAAAAACCAACCAAACCAAAGCAAACCAAAAAGAAAGAAAAAACTTTCCCTTTTTTTCCAGCCATTCTTGTCTTCATTTCATGGAATTCCATTTTTGGGAGTAGCAGCATGATGCAACTGAGAAAACAGCTACATAAAAATTCCCCCTCCCTATTCCGCATTGGCATTCAGCAGCTCTAGGATACCTTATCCGGTGGCTGCCCAGGGAGAGTGACTAGCAAAGGAGACTGGGGGAGGAAAAGGGAACATATTTGCATTCCTTGTGCTTGCTCATTTTGGAATTTTGCTCTGTCTAGTCTATAGACTGGTTTATAGAGAGAGAAATGGTGCAGATTATAATCCAGACTCTAATTAGCCCCAGAGCTAATGAGCTGTCTGCCAGTTTGTCTTTCTACAGCCCTTCTGTGCTCGCTGCACCAAGATCAGCTCAGCCACATCCAGGCTTGCCTTTTCCTCCAGATTTGTGCAAACTTAGAAGATGAGATTGATCCCGACTGTCATCCTGATTTTTCAGTTTCTCAGAGGAGTCTGGGGAGTTGGGGTCTGACTTTGTCAGTGTTCCCTGAGCTCTGCCCAGGGCTGTGATTTGCACATTTCCATCTGTGGACAGCCCCAGTGTGCTCACTGCCACGCACAATGCGGTTACACTGCGCTCTCTCCTTGAGTCTTTCCGGATGTCTGCCATCTGGCAGACCCCACTCCCACTTGCAGTGCTCTCCAAAGAGGGTGAGGGATTTGCTTGCCACCAGGCACACAAACACACACATTGTATGGGGCTGGCTGTGTGCCCTGCTCCTCCCAGCTGAGTGGGGCCCACCCACTCTGTACGTCTCAACCTGGATGCAAAACCTGCTTCCTATGCAATAATAATGAAATCTTATTTCAAAACAATCTTGCCCTACTTGCTAGTACTTTATTAATTTCTAAGAGTTGCATCATTCTTTTCTGAATTACACCCAGTAGCTCCATTTATACATTGCAGCTCCAGAGCTGTGCTGTCCCAAGCATCCATGGGCATGAGGATTGGCCAGCATCCACAGGCATTTGGGGCATCACAAGATGGAGACAAACGGGAGAGAGGGGGAGGCAGGGTGTGAGATAACCTACCTAGATAACTGTGGTGTTTACATAGCAGCATCTGCTATTTTAGGAAAACCCACAGTAGATGTATAATTAACAGAATTATATTTATTAGCAAATTAATCTCTGAGCCAACACCTGTAAGGGTGGGTAGCATATCCGTAGCTCTCACATGAGGTGACACATAGATTTAGTTCGCAGAAAACGCCATGGAAAGGAAAGAATTATAATTTTGGAGGCAGCCAGGATTTGGGTGTTCCCTGTCCTGGGCTATGCCAGCATTACTCCAGTTCCCAGCTGCCTTTTGCTGTTTCAAACCAGGCCTCACAGCTTGAAGCAGGATGCCCTGCATTCACATGGACCTTGCCTGCAGCTGGTGGCCCCTGCTTGCACAGTCCCACCTGGGATGGGACTGCTGCTCCCTAGAGAGTGAGATCCTGGTAGCTTGCCAGCCAGCCTGACATTACCCACCTCAAACTGAAACAAATTTTAAGTGAAAGAAAAGTGAAATTATACTGATATGCAAAAGAGAAGTGTTCAGTTGCTGCCTGTAGAGACAGACAGACACAGAGACATGGAGAAGGACAGATAGCTAGCAGTGATTTTCTTTTTTTTTTTCCGATGCTGCTGGCCCTCCAGTTCTCCCAGGTAGAGAGTGTTGGGATGCTGAGCTGGGTGGGGTTCAGTCACCCGTAAGGCACCAAATTAAAGCACTGGGCAAGGCATCCATTATCTCTAGTATCTCCAGGCTGGTAGATTAATATGGATCACAAACATATTTTTAAAATAATTTTGTGGTTGTCCCCCTTACTCTGGCTCCCATTGCAGCCCAGTCCCTGGAGCATGCAATCCGGACTCTTACCAGGGTAAACTTAGATCACTTCTGCCAGCAATGCACATGTGATCCACAGGCCTGAGTTAGAGCTGGTCTGTGATAAAACCACAGAGATGTGTGGCTGCATGGCTCCCTGCGCTGGCTGTTTCCCTCTGCACCTCCCTTCCCATGGTGCTGCATGACTTGCTTGTATGGACCTAGCTGTAGTAACTTCTCTGAAATGGCTGGACACTGATTTTGGGATTGGAATCTGGGTTGCCTTCATAGGAAGGCAATACAACGGAAAGAAGACTGAGAATTTCCCCTTGGCTACAAGGAAGGGATTTGGGGCTCACACCATCCATGGTACCAAATAAGCATTCAGCTGGAATAACCAAGTATCAGCAAGAAGTCATGGCTTCAAAACTTCTACTGTATACTCTCGCACATTTCTCACTTATTTCACCATTGCTTACTCACAGCTCTTTGTGTTAACCCCCCATGCTCTTAGCAAATACATTTTACAGTGGAAGCAGCAAACTGCAGCATTGCTATTTTCTCCTATGGTCAGAAAACTAACAGCTCTCACACCACAGAAGGCAACTGCCACCAGCTCAGGCCCAGACACATTTTGACCTGTTTTAAATGAAGATCTAACCAGGAAAGGACAGTGCAGATGCTAGCCTGCCTAGATGGGGGCTGGCCCCTGGTTCCACTGCCTCCATTCCCTGGCTTTCTTTGGAGACCCATGGGCAGCTTGAAGTGTTTCAGATGCTGTAAAGAGGGTGCCTGGTACCACCCCGCTGCATGTGCAGCTCACATTGGCCAGTTATTCTTTACCCCAGCATGGGACAGCTGGCTCTCAGGCCTACCAGTTGAAGCATCTCTGGTATTTTTCTTTAAAATGCAGTTTGCCTGGTGTGCTACAGAGATTGAGAGTCCTGCTGTGGCCAGCACAGAGCAGCTTGTGTGCTTACTTCCTCAGCAGTAAGCTGTGGAAATTGATAGTGCTGGTGGGGATTCTAGCATTGCCACTCAGCATGTGGTCTCAAAAGCACGACTTGATAGCTGTCACCAAGGTCATCTGATTCCTTTTCTTCAGTAAATGAAAAATAAAGATCCCATCATGGCCCAAAAGGCGATACAAAACTTACTACAGACAAAGAGAGGAAAGGAAGGAGAAGTGTTTTCTTAACACAACCTGGACTCCAGCAGGAATTTGATCTTTTCTTAGTCCTGCTTTATCTAAATTATTGTAAATTGCCATGGATTTTTGCCATTCCTCTTTGCAGAAGTGCAAGGCAGCAGCATCTCTAGCATGAGCAAAAACTGCAGTAATCCAGCTCTACTCCCAGGCATTCCCTCAAGCACCTGTACTAGCCTGGGCACAACAATCTGCTGCTTCTTTCTCTCTTAAAACTCATGAATTTTTTGCAGGACCACATTCCTATAAGCTATGATCTGTAAATTTTGGCTTTTTAAATTTCTCACCCAAAAAGGTGACTGCCAATATGGGACCCACTGCTCCTTGGAATTTCTTCTCCTGGAAGTCTTCCCAGGTCCCTCATCCTCGTCACTTATCATGTCTGTCAACATGCTCTGAGCTGGGCAGATACTCATGTTCACTTCCCTCATGGTTCATATCTGTCAAACAGCTGCTCTTTGCTGGTTCTTCTTCTGGGCTGAGCTGAGATCATGAATCTTCTAGGGGTTTTTGCATCTTCTGTACTGGCATACATTTTTCTTTCTTTTTTTTTTTTTCTTTTTTCCCTTAGCTATCTGGAAAGTGTTAATTTTGCCAATTCAGCCAGATAGGATTTCTTTTTGGCAGACCTTGATTTTGCAGCCTCTGCATCCTTTTTTTAAGTGCTTTTCTACTTGCAAAAGAACTAAATGATTTCTCCACTTTGAATTTTTATAAAAAGTGACAATAACTTTGGACTAGGTCATTCTTCTCATTAACAGAGAAAATAAACGTGCAAGAAGTCAGACTGTTTCCAACTTTAACTTATTTATACTAAATTCTTTGATCTTTAAACAAAGCTGATAAATCAGAGCAGCAGCAGGGACAAGCAGCATGGTCAATCCAAAATGCTGAAAAGTCATGTCAGCTGCTATCTCTGTGCCTCAGGCCAAAACAGAAGGTGAACCTGCCTACAAAGCAATTTAAAAGTAGTTACATTTTGGAAATTCTTATCTGATTTCTCAACTGTTATAATGCATCCAGGTCTTGTTTTTATGTCAGCTGTTTTGTTGGAGTTTTTTTTGCTTTGTTTTGTTTGGGTTTTTTTTTAATGGCAAGGACTACAGATTTATTTTTAGATGAAAGTTGTGTGTTTTTTTCAAACAATGCTTTTTACAAGCTGCAGAAAAAAAAATCAAAAGACTGCCAGTAAAGTTACAAAACTTGGCAGTAAGAAGTAAAAGTGGACACAAGCAGAGTGTCTTGCAGAAGCCACAACTCAGGCACTATGGCATTCAGCTCTGCAGCCTGAACGTGGCCCTGTTGGCCCTTTGCTCTGTCCTGCTCCCAGTACTTGGCTCACTCTTGGAGCCATCAGGAACCCCTGCATGCTGGTGTTGCACTCTACATTACCTGACCACAAGTGCTGCTTTCAAACCTGACTCTACCAGCACCCCTTCCTGGCAGAATTAATGAATACCATGGCAGATAATTTCTATATGCGATCTAGAACTTCCACAAGGTTCATTTTTCTTGTTGGAACTGGCCTTTTCAGTGTCAAAACCCAGCAATAAACACTTCCTGGAACGTGGTTTCTCCTGCAGGAGGAGCCGCAGCCCAGACTTCCCCACGCAGCTGCTTCCTGGGGAACTCCAGCTTCTGTTTTGGGGACTGCTTTCCAGAAGTACAGATGTGAGCCTGAGCTACAGATAGCACTGCATCTGCTGGGAACATCCAAATGTTCTGACATCTGAGGGAACCCCTTGGACAAGCTCAGCTGCAACCTGCCGTCTACAGAAAGCATTCCCACACCAGCACAGACATTTGGCACAGGCAGTCCCCCACAAGTGACCCTCTGGGGCGATGGGCTCTGCCAGATTGGAGCTCTCCTAAACAAAGCTGTCTCTGTTTAACCTTCCCAGGCAGACTTTCAGATGAAGTTCGCGCATACCAGGAAAGCAGAGCATACAATTTGCTCCCCTGTTTGACATAATCATAGGCTGTCCCGGTGCCTGGAACAATTTAATGAATACCTTAGGACAGGTTTTGCTGTCAGATCATAATACTGCCTCTCACAAAAGCTCTTGCCACTGTTACCATCACCGTATCTGACACTGCGACAATGTGAAAGACCCCCCAGAGGTCTAGCTAGTAGTGCACTGATGTGATAAATATATTTATTCAACCTGCATGAACCCATGATAACTATGCAGAGGCATATCTTCTCTGATGTCCATTCTTTGGCCATGTCTTTAGGATAAGATGCTGGGCAAAGGCATTTCATTAGTTCCAAAACACTGAAGGCACACTGTGAGCCCCTGTACTCACGTTTACACAGTGCTAAAGCTCTGGTGCTGCCATTGCACTCCTCTAATAAACCACAAGGGTTTCACAAGAATGTTGAAGCACAACCTAGAGAAAAAGGAAGAGAATGAATTGAGGCACACAGAGAGACAAGAAGGATCGCACTGTCATCAAACGCGGACTGCCTCCAAAACCAGTTTTTTTCCTCAGCAGTCTGAGAACCCAGAAACCCAGAGGAATGTTTTGGGTTTTCAGTGAAGCCTGTGCTGCTGGGAAGCACCTTGAAACTTGCTCTGGTTTTGGAACTTCACAAGGTGGCAGGCCAAGACCTCAGAGATTTGTGGAAAGCAAGAGCTCAGAAAATACGTTTGCATGAGACTTGCAGAAGGGTCCACAAGGGGCTGGCAGTAAACCCTTCCTGATGCCCAGTTATGACACATACTAAAAAGACACTGATCCTTGGTTCTCTATGCAGAGAAATCCAGGGCTGATCCTGAGGTTGCAGGGATGTTGCAGGGAGTGTTTTGCATAGCTGTGTGAGCAGCTTGACTGGGAATTCCCCTGGGTGAGGAAACCCTTGAGCAGAGCCCAGAGCTTCCAGGGCTCCCAGATGGGCTGCTGCTCTCCCCATCTCTACCCTGAGCCCTGCTCACAGTATCAACCCCCAAAACATCAGGCATTGCTGAGAGACACCACAGGACTGCACTGAGTTGAGGCAGAAAACAAACCCCAGCTTGGGCAAGCCCTGTTTGCACACAGCCTTCACTTCTGCCTCCTCCCTGCATGGCTGCAGCTCAGATCTTCAGAGCCTGGGTGAATCTCCAGCCTCGCTAGGTTCAGTTACTTCAGCTGGCTTCAGCCAGTCCTACTGCTTCCTTTCAGCTAGCAATGGCTTCTGCAGCCTCCCAAGTTATAATGTTTTTTTGGCACTTTTTATGCTTTTCGGTTGGGTGGGTTTTTTTTTTTTTTGTTATGAATTAATTTTGGTGTTTGGGGGATTTAACTGAATCAACACAGCATCACTCTTACACATACTTCGCTGGAGTGGGCATATTCCCAATATTCCATTCAGATGGAGCAGGCTGAACCACTTGACAACTTCATCATCTGACAGCTGAAACATTACAGGGTCTGAATTGATTTCAAGCCTAGTTTTAGAGCATTTAGTCCTCTGCCGCTGCAACACACTTAAAAAGATATCTCTTCTGCCTTTATAAAGAAATCTCAAACTTCTTCATCACTGAAAATAAACTTTTTATAAGTATTCTGGACCCCACAAAGATATTCAAGTGGCAGAAATACTAAGATGCCTGTGTTGGAAAGGCTACAAAAGCAAGAGTAAATAACTTTACGTGATGGGGTTATCTTCCTTTTGGGATTTGGAGGTGGAAAGGTTTGTGTACAAGGGGAGGACAGTTAAAGCAAGCAGTGACTATGAGGCATATGAAAGCTGAGAGAGTAAATCAAGTGAAAATAACCCAATTTTCTGATTTGTTCAATGAGTTATTGCAAGTAATTTTTTCCTTCTTCTATTTACGGGGTTTCCCTCTGCTAAATGTTACCATGGTCACTGTGGTGTAACATTAATTTGCTTATATAACCTCTGTGCTGCACATATAGACCCAGATGTTATTTCAGAAACACTACACTTGGGGAAGATTTTCTAAAACCTGTACATGAAAACTTCACGGAACAGTTAATTTATTCTCTTAACACTAGCAGGGCCTCATTCAGAAAAGGGCACAGTGCTGTCCTACCATGAAGAGATAATTGCTCTGCCCTGCTGATGCCCTGCTCTGGTCCCTGTAAACCTACAATTAAGCTTCAGCCTTGCGATGCACCTCACTTTAGGTTCCATTACTTTTCTTCATACCATGCACCAGAAAAAAGAATTGATGGTTTGGTTTAATGTTGGATTTAATTAAGATAAACCAAAAGAGATTAGGGGCTCAAGAACACCCTGGAAAGTAGAACTCAGTATGTATTTACTGCATGTAGTCTAAATAGTAGTTAACTTAGAAAACAAAAATCTGCATCTTTCCTGCAGCTTATTTTGTGTCTTAAAATGGGTAAAAGATCAACCTTCTATTATCTACAGCAACAGTGTAACCTCTTTGTTGCCCAATGTATCATTTACAAAGTTCTACTAAAATTCCAAAGGGGTACTAAAACATTAGCCATAAGCTGTACAGAATTAAGAGTGTCTCAGCCTAAGTTAACTGTTTTTCTGCAATATAAAGTAAAATAACATTTTAGAGCAACTCATTGTGACTAAAGTTGCCCTCCATGAAGTGCTTGTTGGTTGAAATTATTAACGAAAAACTAAAAGTACTCACAGGTGTATTTTAGGCTTAACAGACTGGTAGATTCAAAGCCCTGGGGAACTTCACCAGTTCTGTGAAAGTGGGAAGTGAGGGCAAACATATATCACAACCCACCAGTGCATTCTGACTTCAAGTTGTATTAAAAAAAAAAAAAAAAGAGACCTTTTGTCTGTCTTGGTTAGAGAGGAACAACACGAACAAAGATATTCTTCTGCTTTTGATATTTCATATGCTTCCAAAGCTCAGCAGAGATCTTTGAGAAATTGTTCCTTTCTACCATTAAGTTCACTATACTGAAAGTAAACATTAAAAACATGGGTAAGTGTTGTACCTTTTAGACTTCAGCTTCCACATTTTGTATACTGGGCACTGAACAAAATCTATTTTCCGGAAGGTTAAAGCAAATTCACAGGCCTTTCACCCTCAGAGCTTCCTTTTATGGGAGTAACATCAGCAAGATCTCAAAATGCTTCTAAAGCATCTCCTTAACTTTAGGGAAGAAAAGAGGACCAAATAAGAAGACAAGGGTATTTCTACAAGCAGCAGTAAGCCAAATATAGTAAAATTTTAGTGTACAGAATACTGTGACATACACAGTATAAATCAATCTATTCTTCAGTCTTGTGACTTTCTTGATATTTGTTTGTAGCTTTTAGTGAAAATTTAACAGCATTATTATATTCACATGCCACTGCCACAGTATGTTTAGAGCTCCTGTAATACTAACACTCTTGCCAAACTCCCCTACAACATAATAGGAAACTTCTAAAAAATATTTCCTTAATAATTCCCTTTAAATACTGATGCAGAACTAGTCACAAGGCTTCTTCCCTGCTATAGCACTGTAGCACTGTGGCAAAATGCCGTGATTCAAATTAGCTAAATTATCTTCGTGAAATACCTTACATGAAGTAATGGATGTACATGGATGTAACAGTAACCCCTTATGCTGTCTCGTTCTGGACAGACAGCAAAGCTAGAAAAAAACTATTTCCCAAATGCTGTTTTACTGCACTGCAAGCTTGTACTGAGTCATAACAATCCATACACACACAAACACTTCAGTCTCTTAACTGTTTTAAAGAGCTGGATTTCATTCCTTAATGGGGAAAATAGATCCTCTTATTTGGTTATTCTACAGTTATTCTAGTTTTCCTGGATAGCACTAATATGTGGTTTAGTGCTTAGTTTCTGCTGCCTTCAGCATCCTGCTGCACTCAAAGCAGAGCAGATGCAGCATTAATTTATCTTAGAAATTATTATTCCTACACCCTTACCTCAGAAACAAGCTTAACATTGAGCCTGGGGACTTAATAAAAAAGTGTTTCAGTGAGAACACCATAGCTATGCCCTAGACACTTCTCATCTGCCTCCTCTTCTGCTTGGAGAACTGCACAAAGGCCACTCTTCCCCTCCAAACTACAAGTGGGAGCAGAGAGCCCTCACCAGGAAAAGCTGGGTTCCTTCTGCCCTCCCTGAAGCCTGCATGAGGATCCAAAATGCCTAAAAAGAGGGGAGACAGAAAACCCTCTGCACACTGCTACAAACCTCCAGGCAGAAGGTTTCATCAAAATATCATTGCAATGAAGAGGAATGGTAAGGAGCTAAAAAATAAAATAAAATTACAAAATCCAGAGGGTAGAGACCCACCTCCAGACACAAACACACCCATCTCTCTCTTTGAGCTGCAACAAGCCAGAGCATTCATTGGCAGTAACATGTGAACCTTCATCCGGCAAAGAAAACTTGAAAAGGGTTCTCAGTGAGCATGGAGTGAGAGAGGTGGACTGGGGTTAAACTCCTGTGGTGCACCTGTCCCTCAAGTTGCACCTGATGTTCAGATCCTTTTGCTTCTCAAGCACAGATAGCAGCTCCTGACCCCAGTGCCATTCAGGCTATTCTTCTTGACCCTCTGGATGCTCACAAGGAGAGAAGTAGCACATGTGAGAGTTACAAAGAAATCTTGAGGCCCTCTTTCATGGGTTGGGCTTGAACCTTTTGAGACTGCATTTTATAAAGATCTTTCTTCATACATTCACAGCTTTTCTACATTTACAGTTTTGTCAAAAATATTATAAAACATTTATTGACAGTAGCAATAAACAGAACAAATTTCTGTAAACAGAAATTAAAGAGGAAAATGGCTTCAAGTCATTTTTGACCAGCCAGCTGTACAAAAGCTGAAGCAAAGCAGCAGTTGGGGAAGCTGGGTTTGGAAGAATCCACATGGAGCTCAGGAGATGTCATGCCTTATTAGATCACCAAAATAAGCTGTTATTGTCTTCAGTTTGTTATTGAGAAAATTTTGTTCTATTTCAACTTTCCCTCCTGGCCCTGCTAAGGATGCCACCTGAAAAACAACAAAAAGTAAACCAATCAATGTACAGGAAAAGAGGCAAAAGCAGAAACCTTTTAATTTGCACAAACAATCACAAAAAACACCTCTCTGCTCTGTTAATGCTGGTGGAAAACATTCCTTGGCAGTTAATGCCTCTGATCCTCTTTTTGTCTCCTTTTACTCACAGAAGTGGTTTGTGGCTTGCGACTGAAAAACCCTCCTCACCCAAATCACAAAAATAAGAGGACTTCAGTATCAAAGAGGAATACTCAGAACTTGACATGCTGTGCTGAGGCAAGAGAAGCTAAACTCTGGTTTGCAGGGCATGTAGAAATACAGACATGCAGCTGTGGCAAAAACCAAGCTGTAAACTCTGCTTGAAAGATGTTACATCCTAAAAGCTGAGGGAAAAGCAAAACTAATTTTAGCCATCAGAATTAGGAAGCATAAAGGTAGCATGGTGGAGTGTCAGGGTGGAGGGGAACAACCCGAACAAAAACAACCCCCAAACAGGCAGAGAAACCCACAAAAAATGGTCAGAGTTGCTACTGCAACCAAAGAAAAAGCAGCTGTGTGGACTGGAGTCACAAGCAGCACTGAGGGCAAGGCTAGGGCAGCAGTGCCTCTGCAGGCAGTGCCTGTCAGGCAGTGTTTACGATCACTGGAGTGAGAATTTCACCATTCTTGCTCTGTTGACTGAGCCCAATGCACACCTTTAATGCTTCATGATTGCAGACCACATCTGGCAGTGGACTTTGCATTTTGGACTGGAGCATGCAATGCTCTCCCCTCTCCTGCTCCTACTTGGGATGCCTCAAACAATGCCTCTGAGGGATAACAGCTTACAGGCCATCAATTCCTCATCAGGACAGATGACACAGTAAGAAGGAAGCACACCAAAACTGAACATGGTCTGCTTTTTTCCCCTCCACTTTGGATCCTGAGGACCTGTCTCGTGGTGGGGTCCATGCTCCACAGCCAGTTCTGCCCTGTGCTGCCATTTTCTCAGGCTGCTGCAAGAAAATTGTTTCTCTCGCTCCCTATGCAGGGAAACTTCCCAGACACACATAAAGTGATTAAAGTCTACAAGCCTGCAGTAGATTTTAACTGATCATTAAACCAAGATGATGTTAGCAGCTGAAACTTTAAGTTCAGACTGTGTTATTAACACTTCTAAACCCCCCTTGAGACTTGACTCTGTCATGCAGGTTTAAATATAAACATGCTGAACTTCCTGTATTTTACCGTGAGTAAAAAACCAGCCTTCTATCAAAAAGGAAATAACAGATTAATTTAAATTACACTTTAAACCTTTATTGGCTTGCCCAGAAAACTGCCACACTTATCTAAATCAAGCATTTACTTTTCTGTTTTGGTTTTATTTTCTCCCTTTTCATTTTTTTGTTTCTGCAGACAAAACCAAAAGTGTGAGCAGTTTCTTCATCCTTCAGCTTCTGGTGATAGGAAAAAATGCTGCACGTTCTTGTCAGAGAGGAACCTGCCACTTAAGTAAAAAACCAGAGGCTGGCTGACTTATAAATAGCACAGGAATCTGAAATTGGCAAGTGATCAGGAATGTTAATTTTACAACTTATCTGTTCTTACTTGAAATCCGAAAAGCATTGTGGGGTGATCCATAGCTTTTCTAGGAAGATGTTAACTTAATTTTTTACTAACAAAAGCTGGAATGTCCCTTCCAAAAAGAATTAAGAGGCTTTCCACTTAATAGCTGATGTCATTTAAGTATTCCAAAATATTAATTGGATTAGTCAATATAAGAATATTGACATTACTGTCTTGGGGTTATGCATTCCAGCTTTCTGGGCACCGTTTGTATCACTAGCGTATCTAAGTATGACTAATGCATTGATATTAAACACTAGTGTTTACTAAATATTTCTCTTAGAAGACCAAGTAAAACAGGATGTCCTACACTGACGGGTGGTGTCCATCAAAGGACAGCTGAGAATTTACATATGCCGTGTCTAGTCTCTAAGTGTTAAATCCAGAAAAACTATGACTAATTTCAAACAATGACTAAAAGTATTTGATAAACCCAAAGGTGACAAAAATTTAAATAAACCCATGGGCATAAGCTCTGCAGTGACAGATCTGGTACTCTACGCTCTTCAACCTACCCAATATTCAGAGGAGAGAAATGCAAATCCTCTGTGACAATGCTTATTTGCAAATTGCTGAAGGTTGCAAATTTAATTACATAGGAGTTGCCAAGTTTTCCTCGGCAGGGCTCAGTCAACCTTGACAGTGTAGTGAGGGAAACCTGCCACACACCAAGCTTTCAGAAGGGTGCCAGCTTGGCAGAGGGACACCCTCTAAAAATAACAGCAGATGGAGGAATGATGCTTTGAGAAAAACAAAGGTGCTCACCTATTTTTAGAGATACCGACAAACATCTCCTGTTTTTGCAGTGCACTGCAATGGTGAATACAGAAAGGCTTCCAAATTTCTTTTAAAAACTTGACTAGTCCAAAATGTCTTTATTTTGCATTTTCCTGTGTACATACAAATGATTCCCTGCTGGTAACTCTCCTTACCCTGGTTTATTCTTTAGCCCAAACCCACCATACTTAGATGAACCGATATTCCCTCCTTTGCTGTGCTTCTGTCCCTAGGCAAAGGTAAAGGATGAAGCTTCAGTTAACACCTCCCTGCATCCCTCTCACCTGGATGCTCCACCCTTCAGTTCAGTGACTACTGCTAGAAAAAGTTCACAGCTACAACCACACCACAACACATAAAAAACTAGCCAACAGGTTTGTAAAGGAGATATCAGAAAAGATGAAAGAAAAAAGAGAGACACACTGATGATTATTTCAGGAGCACAAGTTGCTTGAGGTGCAGACCTCCCTTATACTCTTCTGGTGTATTTCTGAACTTGAAGGTTTTCCTACTGGTTTTGTGGGTTTGGTTTTTTTTTTAAACTAAGGGGGGAAAACCCCAACCCACTTGAAAAAGAAGGCAATGGTATTCTTTACACTGAACATCATAAAATAAAATGCTCTCAGGCAGCATTTTTGAAAATGTACAGGCATGCAGGTGAATTATGCCACTGTCACAGTGGTGCTGCCACCCTTTGACAGGCCAGACATTTATAATACCCAAGTATCTAAAAAATACTATGAAATTAACCTCTGCTCATTTCCTGGCCTCTCACTCTCTGCTTTGCTCATTGTTCTATTTACTCCCAAATAAAGATGACTCTACTTGGCAGGTCCTGTTTGGCTAGGTCTTCAGTCTAAAAGCATAGCTAAAAGAGAGAATTAAAATAAATAAATGGGTTTTACCCATCTTTACACTCCCTTTATCAAGTAGTCATTTTTAATAACTGGACCCTCACAACAGAAACACAGCAAACATTTTTCCATCCAGGCAGTAGAACTGCAGACAGAAGAAGACTTTGGTGTTTAACTCCCAATTTTCTCAAAATGATTCATGGAGATGAGGTGGGAACAAAGACAAGAAAAGAAGAAAAGTACCAGTATAGTAGTTTTTTTTTTTAGACTATCAGGGTCCAGAACACTTTGCTTAATCTAGGCTCATGGAGCCACTCTACACTACACAAGAAACAAAAAGCCATTCCTGTATTCTGGCAGTATGTGGAATTAAGCCAGGTCTGAGACACAACACTTAGAACAGCAAAAGCTCCAAAACCAGTACAATCTCACAAAATTACGCATAGCTATCACAAGCAACAGTATGCCTGTCTTCAAAGAATGGAGAAGTTTTAAACAATCACTAAGGCACAATCTAGTATCTGAGCTGCTAACCATGCACAGGCAGGATAAGTAATAAATTCCGATTCCTCATTACTCTGTCTCCCAAACCTGGCTAGGCTGGTAAAGATGCTTAAGTGGTTATACACACATGTATACTATTTCTGATTATTCCTAACTAGAAAGAATATTGTGAAACATCAATTCAACCTAAAACCAGACCTGCAGACATTAAAAATTCTCTAACAAATGCGTGTTTGTAAAGGAGATTTGATGCAATTCAGGGAAATGTTTTTACATTTCTTGTAAACGTACCAACCATATTGCACTGGTTCGCTGCTCCCTCTTGAGGCAGAAGTACAAAAGTTCACTTCTCTTTGACCTAAACTCCCTTGATTTTTTTAAAGGGAATTCAAAGAATCCCATTTCTCTCTACAAGACCAACTCAACGCAGAAGGCCGTGCCTGCAGAAGTAATAAGCACTGTTTTTGCAACAAAAGCATGTGGAACAAGGCTGGATACCCTTTCCATCAATAAGGCAATGTACACAGTTCTCTGACACAGCTCAGTCAAGGCCAGCTACCACCTGCTTTCTCTCCAGCACCAGGATCCCTACATCCCTATTCTGTGTTAGCTATCTAACAGATCTAATAGCTGCCTTCCATAAAATGTACATACTTTCCACTAAACTTGAACCACCTTAACTAATGTTTAAATGGTATTTTTATTGCCAGGTTGCTTCTAACTGCTGGATTTCTGTATTTTTTTTTTATTTTATTTTGCTGGAGATCCACAGCCCTGGAAGTGTAATGGCGGTAAATCCAGAAACTTCACTCTTAAATACTGCCAGAGATTTTGGTAGCCAAACCCATAACCAGTCTCCTACGGACCAGAGTATCCACCAAGGTCAGGTTTGGAACAGTCTGACACACCTTTGTCCACGCAGGATGAAGACATTTCCCTAAACAGTGGGCTAGACTCACATTCTCTTTCCCCCTCTCAGTTCACCAACCTTCAGGGCTTTTTTTCTTATACTGACACTAATTCTAAAAAAAGGCATGAGGAGCTGATTTCTCTTCCTGAGAGTAGCTCATAGCCTGAAACACGGGACTGAACTGAATCCAGGACTTCAGCCACTTACTTTTAACAATTGTTGCCAAAGGTTTTGAGCAACATTTGTTACCCTTCAGCCACCAGTGTAAAGCCAAACCTATGGATGTAATCAGTATCATTCAGAGCCAATTGCACCAAGGTGTTGAGGTGGCAGGACACCTGGCCTAATCACACGGATGAGCTGAGCTCCTCTGCAGGAAAAGGTGCGGGCCTGTTGGGAGTACTCTTGGATGCTTTCGTGGAAACACAAGTGAAATGTACATGCCTTTGGCACTTTATAAATCCAGTAAAAAGTGCTCATGAGCAGAGCAGAAAACTGCTAAGGTCACTCTTCACCATGGGAATGAAACATCTGGTAAAATGCAGTGGTAAGAAGTTGAAATTAGAGAAACTACCTAAAATTAAGGTCCTATTAAAAAAATCATAAGCCACTTTGACATTTCACCAGCCTGAAATGAAAAAAGGAATTGAATCTTCACCTGCCACAGCAATGGTGCTGTGCACAGCATGGGCCTGAACATGCTAATACTCAAGCCATGTGAATTTCAGCCTATTTCCCAAGCCAGCTGTTTGCCACCAACAATTCCACAAGACACCATATGGCTTGACACCCTGCTGGCTCTAAGTCAGATACAGCTTTTGGAAAAGCTGGAAAAGAATCCTGCAAAGTTAGTGGCATGTTGCAGGTGAGGAGAACTTTTCCCTTTCTTTAAGACATAATTAACACAGAAAATATGCAGAGGAAACAAAACCAGACACTCAGGGGAACTGTCAGTCATATAACTGCTTAAAAAAAAAAAACTTCTACCAAAAATCTCTGATACGAAAACCCCACACCAGGGCCACAAATTCTGTGTTTATCACGAATCACTGCAATGCAAGCAGCCCATATGGAACCACACACCTGTGTGGACACCATCAGTACCACCCTGGTGGCATGCGTGGCATTTGTGTCTGATTTACTCATCAGTGAGAGAAGTGGCTGCAGGCCTTAATTTCCTGCAACTCCTTCATAAAGTGAAAGCCATGAAAGTCTAGGACTCAGCAACTTAGATAGGAAGAGCTAGCTAAAATATACTGAGTATTTTTATAATGATGTATGTGTCTGGCAGTTGGCTTTGGAGCTTCTATTAAGAAACTCCATTCTGCTGCTTTAAAGAAGAAACAGTGTCAAAATCATGGACATAATCTTCTACTCCCATTTCTAAATATACCAAAAGTACTGCAAACACAGAAATCACTTAATGCACGGGTCAAATTAAAAAACCCCAAGTACGGCACATTCAGCTGAACAGACTAAAAAGTCTTGTGTATGTGCTTATAATATTTATGTTTCAAGTCAGCTGAGCATTTTGTTCACTACCAAGATTTATCCAGTAACATACCTGGTTAATATCAGCATTCCGAGGCAGAAAATATACTATATTGTTAGTGATCTTCTTGGAGAGCCTGAAAATTTCAAATGTAGAAGCCAGTAAAGGAAAAAACAAGAATGAGGAAGGAAAAGTTTCTTTATATTCATTCATTTTGAAAGTATGTCTCAAATTCAGCTATTATGCAATTAAATTATAGTCTTCTGCATGTGTGAGTAGAATTCTCTTCTGAAATACAGCAATAATTACTGTCTAAATGCAGAAACTTGAAACTCTATTTCACCATTACTGCCCTAGAAAGTAGAAAAAGAACCCAAATGCTCACTTTTTATAAAAATTTAACCAAACTTCAGAGAAGTACGTCAGATACTTGTATGTAGTTTGTGGCAAATACATTTGGTTTACATCTCTTATTTAATCCATTTTGTGGAATCTCTCAGATGTGCATACATAGGTTTTTTTTACTCTTAAAAATATGCCTACATTTTAGCAAGAAAAGGGAACAAATTTGGTTATTATGGGACAAAAGAAACCCCGCACTTCATATACAATGAAACTATTATGCTAATACCTTCCCAGATGAAGGAGTGCTCAGTATCACTGTTAGTAAGTTAGTAGGGAAGCTTATACATATCTTAAAGGGGTTAATATTTTCCTTGCACTGCTGTGATTTCCCAAGTCACAGTCAGGTGCTATGATTGAGAACAGTTTTAGTAAGGTATTTTAAATAAGATATTCCCTTTATAAATCAATTAAAAAGTGGAATTAATGACAAGATCATAGCTCACACAACTAGTTATAATCTATACATGCACAGCACATAGCTATTTTATTACTTTGGAGTATTTTAATAAAATAATATAAAGGAGTTAAAACTGCTGAATTAATGATTTAAGTTGAGAAGCTACTCAATTCTCTAATGGATTATTTTATTTTCAGGAATAACTCATCACTGGGGTTTTTTTGTAATAAAAAATAAAAATATTTAAATTTATGTGGGGAAGAAGACTAAACAAATGGGTTGCATCTGGAACTGCAGCTGCTGGCTGTATAATCCACAGTCAGCCAACCGGACATGCAAACCCCGTGGGAAGAGAGGGAGGAGAAGAAAGAGATGACAGCACCGCAAGGCAGAACTTGGAAAGGATATCCATCTGGGCAAATCATGGTTTGGATGTCGAAGATTTCGGCGGTGGCATAGTCGGGTCCCCCCCAGGGCGGGCTGAGGAACACCACGTCTGCCCGCAGGCTGCCTGCCAGCAGCATGAAGTCCCCGCACAGGAAGTCGATGTGCTCGGCCACGCCGTACACCTCCGCGTTGTGCCGCGCCAGCCGCAGCTTCTCGGGGTCGATGTCGATGGCGATCACTGCCCGACAGAGACGGCAAATGCACGGATTAATGGGAACTGGGAATGCCACCCCACCACCCACAGGTCACCGCAGTCACACACCTACTGCTGTGACAACCCCTCATCTCGGCTCAAGGACTGGATATGGCACTCTCCTCTTGCCTCATTTTTGGCAGGAGCCTGACAATTTCAATGATGTCAATTAGAAACTTACTCTTCTCCTTTGTTAAAGAGAAATATTTATCTGTGCTGGTCACAAGGCACTGGAAGTTGAGTTTAAAAAACCCCTACCAACGCAGCCCGAGAGAGATGATACAACAGTACATAATAATAGAAATTAAAATTAAGCCAGGAAATACAAAAAGCCAAGTGAGATTTATAGATTGGATCATAGCCTGCCAAATTTAATGCAGCAGAAGCTACCATTTGTCTTGCTCAAATATTACTCAGAAGAGTTAGATGAACTGGTATGAGTATCTAGCAGGAAATGTTTTTACAGAAAATATTCTCAACATTCCACTACAATTTCATTAACTGGCATTAGATTAACACAAAGTTATCATCACTTTTCTGTGTTTAGCTCTGCTGAATCTGCAGCTGGTTCCATTCTTAAATACTGTTCACATGTAATCTGCTTTTGAGTACACAGACTTCAAGAAACAACTGGGAAAAGCAGTAGCTTTGACAGAAGTCCTGTTTTATCAGTGATCTCCAGAGCATCTGACAGACTCGATACTATGCCGCATAAAAATAATGTTGACTAGTACAACACAAATCCAACTTTGACTTAAAACAGAAAAGCAGTTTTATGGGTCATTTTGAAAACAGAGAGGTGATATTGTGAGTCTGATGAAGCAAAACAGCTGCTGTTGCTACAGAAGCACTGAACAAGAAAATAAATCAACAAACAAAGCCCATAGCCGAACGTTTTCAAGAAAAAACCTGAAGAAACAAAATAATGCACAGTATACAACACCTGCTTACCTGTTTTTGAGGTCAGTGCAAACTGAATAGCATTTCCTCCAACCCCGCAGAATGCATCCACTATGATGTCGCAGTGGAACGCCTCACTAACACGGATGGCAATATGCTCTGCTATTTTCTCAGGAGTAACAGAAAACCAACCCTCTGCAAAGGAAGAGAAAGAAATGTATTTTCACCTCTTATTTCAAGGTCATCTAATTTAAAAAGAAACAACCAAGCCCCACATAAAACTGAAAGTTTAGTGTTAATCCCAAGAATTTTAGCTTAGTGCATTCAACCAGGAAATACTGGCTTTGAAGATCATAAATGCTGCTCAGTTCAGAGATTTGCTAAGCAAACAAAGTCTCACTGAAGCAAACTGATATGCTTCAATCTCAGTACCTGCTCTGTTGAACTTGGTGCTGGGCATTCTAGCTTGTCATGGACATTGCTATTGAAAACTGGCACAGCCATTAAAAACTTTATGATGAATACGCTCTTTAACAAATAAAACCAGAAATATATTCTCTCTTATCCAACAATTAATCTGCATGCTTATGAGGGAAAGCATTAAAAATGAAAGGCTCACAAATGCAACAAACAAAAAATAGCTGGTAATCCTAATTCCTCTTTTACCTCTAAATTTATAATTTGAAGTGGTTTCCAAGTAAACATGGAAAAAAGTTGCTTTGCAAGTGACTGCTGCAAGTCAGAACCAAACAGAATGAAACTAGATATATCAGCATATTCAGAAGTTTCACAAAATTATTTTATAAAATACAGAAATAGCAAAGTATCATTAAGTTTCTGAAAAAGTCCTGACCATGGGTATAACATGGTATATGTTATAACATGGTCTAACATGGGTCCAGCATTATCTTCAGCAAAAGTAAGGACTAATGCAGACAGGGATGTCCCACACTTGAAGCACTTCTGAAGTCCCAAGACTTCTGTTTGCCTGCCTGCTAGGGGGGATGGAATTTATCATGGGTGCAAACACACATTCAGCACTTTTCCTCCTTTAAGAAAATTAGTAAAAAACTGCAAGAAGGGCTACGGGTTTGGTACATCCTAGACCACCAAGTCAGCATACTTTGTTCTGAACACACCTCTGTCTAGTTTAATTCCCTCGTCAAACCGAGAGAAGAGCCGATAGCGTTGTGCCCAGTACTTGACCAGCTCTGGATCAGCAGCAATCTCAGGAGGTATTGTTCTCAATGCACTTTTATTCTTTCTTCTTCTTTTCTTCTCCTTCTTCTTCACAGTAATTTTTTCATCTGCAGCTGGAAGACACTGCAAACGTTAACAGTCACTGTTCTTGTAGGCTAGGAATGTAATTGGTATGTAAATGTTAAGATTTAAAACACTGCTAAATGTTCTTTATTACTGCTTGCCAGATTATGAAGATTACTAGTTTTAAATTAAAAAAGAGCATCCTGTATTTCAAGGGATTAATCACAGTCCTAAAAATCGTAACAGTTCGCCCATTATTTAAGAGTCCTTATCTTCAACTGAAGACAATAAACTCTACATAATAAGCAAACAAGTGGATCAGAGACCAATTTCATGCCCTTGTATCAGTTATGAATAAAAAAAATCTAGACAAGAGTTTTACAGCAGTAATCTAACATAACCAAACTGCTGTTGGAAGGATTAAATTATATATAAAAACCTGAATAATCTTGCTTACCTTTGTTTAATGTTAAATAGACAAGTTCACAATACTGATTTTTCTTTTACCCTAGAAAATAATTTTAACAACACACGTTCCCCAGAGTTCAGCAATGTGCATTTGAAGCCAAAAATTGATGGTCTGTGCAGCTACCTGAGGTTAATTACTGTCATCCTTGCAGAGGAAAAAACAGTGTGAATGGAAACCTGTTAGACCATGTTGAGGAAAAACAATGGCCATTCACCTATAAAGAAATACTGTCAACATCAAAGACAAGGCTTGGGATTCTGGCATTCCAGGAATAAGCTAATTCCACTAGCACAGCTCTCAATTGCTTTTGTTACCCTTTAAACCTAATGAGTCTCTTTAAATTAACAAAGTAAGTAAGTAGTGCACGACACAGTAACTTGTAAAGGCAGTACAAGGTCCACTGCCAATTTATTTCATCAATTTGCAGGAAACTGATTACCTTGGCTGACATCCTCTGTCTCTGGCTGGAGATAATCGGGAATATCCAGAGGGACAAGCTGCCGCCCACCATGCTCTGGCCTCTCTGCCTCCTGCTCATCAGGGCCACTCACTGCAGCATCCTGCACCTCCCCCTCCAGCTTGCTCCCTCCAGGTTCTGTGCAGGCTGCACTGGAAGACTTTGGCTCTTGGATTTCAGCATCCAGCGTTGAACTCTGTATAGCAGTAATGCCTTCCTGACCCTCTGAGTCACTGCTGGTCACAGACAATGCCTCTGTTTTACCCTGAGGCATAGCTGTCTGGGATGTATCCTCCTCTTCAGGTTTACTAACCTGCTTCAGGAACATTTCCACCTGCAATTGTCAAGTATCACAGATGATTAGATGATGATCTCTTACTCAGAGCACAGCTTAAAAACCTTAGTGTTCAAAAGCTACCTAGTGTATTTTGAAAACAGTAAAATATCCAGACTCAAAACATTGAAGAAGTCCTTAAATGCACTTCTTTTTAAAAAGATTTGGAAATAAGTTGTCTTTGGGAACAAGATGCCAGATACCTCCAAAAGAGTAACAAAAAACCCACTCAACCAAAAAATTGAGATAAATACAGTAAATCATTCTCATGCGATATCTAAATAGTCAGACTTGCTACAGCCCAGGTGACCAAGTCACCTTCACAACTATCTTTCTCTAATCTGCATTCAGAGATGTACTCTGCCTCTCAGGGAAGAGTTTCTTAGCATAAAGAGGTAAAATTACTTTCACATATTCGTTGCCTCACCTTCAAGATGTACCAAATGGTGCATTGTGGTAAAGTGTTGTGCTGCACAGCAGAACTCAACACAAGCTCCTAACCAACATACAGATGCCACTCCAAACTCCTCAAAGGTACATGAAGATGTTCCCCATTTACATTATGGTTGCTCTGAGTGGCTCTAGACCTGGAGCAGTTCCTTACCTGAAAGTCTGAGGAAATTTATAACTTTTTTTCCTTCACATAATTAAAGTTGCCCTCAAACTATACTAACCCCAAGTACAAGCTCAAAAATTAATCAATCAAAAATTATAGCAGTGGGATTTGAGTTCAATTCAACATGTATGGTCACCACCAGAAGACAGTGTTTTGCACTTGGGTTTTCAGGAATGCCAAGCATCACAGAAGAAGGTGAAATAACATTAAAATCTGACCCCACAGATTTTCAAAAATACTTAACTAAGTAAAATCTCCAGTGAACAAATGTTTCTACTAACTAACTTCTGAGTTTAAAAAAAAAAGCATGAAGTTGCAGGTGAAAATAAATGCAGGTAGAGGTATTAGCAAAACCTTTAAAAATTACTAAAAACATGGAGCTACATGAAATAATACTAATCTACACAATGATTTTCTGTTACTGCTGAAATGCCAGCATTAACAACTGGCCTCACATGCAATTTAAAATCAGAGATACTTTTAGAAACAATAGAAACCTACTTACACCTCTGAAGGTATGTGCACCCAAATGTTAGGAATGACTTTCACATAAATTGGCCATTTATGCTCACATTCCCCTTGACAGATTGTCCCAAGGGTCCACCAATGCCTTTCCATAGCCATCCTGAGCTAAATACTCTTCAAATAGGTGGGAGGCAGGGAGGAAGAGGACAAAACAAGGAAAAAAAAAAAGGAGGACTGGACTGGCATTTAAAAATGCTATCTACTCTGGACAATTTTTTTTTTTCATTTTCATAATACAACAACAGCTAAGGGAACAGATAAATCTATGAATTACAGCAATGCTAACAACTAAACCTACCTTCTTCAAAGTTTTGCTTTTTTTGCATGTAGTTTCAGGTGCCTCTGTAAAGAAGATGTGTGTGTTTTTGCTCTTCCTTGGTTTACGCATATCCAAGAATTTGGACTGGAGTTTTGCTTTTTTCTCCAAGTACTGCACACTTCGGTGGGTGAAATCTGGAATTCCATCATACCTGAAAGTAGATAGATAGATAGGGACTTAGTTGGTTAATTTCCAGTTTAGGAGCTTTAACATGAATGTTGATGTCTAAAAAAAATTATTTAGACTTCAGTATTTTTTTATTGCTCCACTTAAAATGTCACTAGATGTAGCTGCAAAACAACATACCTTCATGAAAATTTAAAAAATTTTTATTTTAAAATGTTTCACCTGATTAGTTTCAGATTTTTTTTTTTTTTGTAATAGTTGTGTAACTTTAGATGAAAATTTCCCAGGCCAGCCTGAAGAATAGGAAATGAAAAAAATATCTTGAGCAGAATAGAAGTTCTTTTTAGTGGCCATTGGGAACCTCCAAAACAGCAACTTTTACCTTCTGGCAAACGCAAGAAAAAACCCAACCAACTTAAAAAACCACCCCCAACCCCACCAAACCAGGAAATATGGACAGTTCATGTAAATAATTATTATAAAGTAGAACAGAGACTGTCAACTACAAAACACACGCCTCTTTGAACCAGGTATGTACTAAACAACTTGCATGTTGCAGAAAGACTAGACCTACATTACAGCCCACCTGTGCCCTATGATGTTCCTTCTACAGCAGTGACCACCATATTTTTAGGCCATACCACCAAAAACGAAACTTCACTGGCCAACACCTTGGCAACACTGTACTAGTATGGCAACATTTTACTAGTATAAAGGAACTTTATTCCAATGTGAAACAGCTACAAATCATGATCTAAGCTCACAGGACTCCAAGCTGAGAGGACCATTCACTGTCAGAGCCTGTAAGTTCTAATTTAAGTAGCTGACCACCCACTTAATATTGATACAACTGAAAGTACCTTATGTGTTACACTTCTTCAAAGCATTTTTCTTTAACTATTTATTCTCTGTAACTATGCATCTCTCTTTCTAGTCAAAGGATGACAGTTTTATTAGGAGCAGAGACTAACTCTGGGAATCACCTTCAAATGTTTAACAAAAAGGGAATGGAGATGAATGGTCTATTTCCATAATAACAAGAGAGCTGACTTGCTATGAAAAACCCCATAGTTCCTGCTAAGTAATTACTTTTGTCCTGTGCCACACTTGAAACCCAGCACAGAGCAGATTTCCTCAGGATCTTCCACTGGGTTCTCATCCACATCCAGCTCATGGCTAGGAAAAACCACAGATTACAAAGTTACTTACTGTGAAAAAACCAATCATTTTACAGTTATAGCACTAGAAGTCTTGTGTATTGAAAACATTTAAATGTGGGCTTCAAGTAAGTTCCTCTACACACTGCTGAAACCAAACCAAGCAGATAACACCACTTTTTTAATGTGCATGAATTTGTTGGTTGGTTTGGTTTTTTACACAATTCTACAGACAAATTCCCTTCATTAGGGGTTATAATATTCCAACTGTTCCGAATGACCTCTTAGAATATTTAATTCCAAGCCTTACATGATGAAGACAGTGTTTGTTCACCCTATTTCCAAGTTACCTTCATCATCTATCAAGTTATCTATATTATTTTCTATTATTAATGCTATGGCAACAGCAAAATACTAGAACAAAACCAAGCTGTATGATTAGCAGGTAACAATTCCACCCACTCCTTCATATTTGAGTTGGCAAATTTATTAGAGAGGAAGGGCCATTTCACCATCTTTGAGACTATGTATTTTTGGAGAAGAAAGAAAGAAAAAACTGTGACAAGGCAGATACTGGCTATTTTATGACTGCCACAGCTCCAGGCATTTTACTGGCAGTTCTCAATTCAGTTAAACAGGACAAATTATTTACTGTCAGTCTGGTATTGTCTCTACTAATTAGACTTAGACAAGCAAGCTCCCCTATGCAATTTAACAATCTTCTCTACTTCAGTCACACAAGAATACACAGTACCGTCACCTTGCACAGTCATCAAGGCCATAGATTATTTACATGGAGCAATGGAAGACAGGAAATATCCACTGCTTGTTGTAAGGCAAAGCAATAAGCCGTGATGGAAGACTATGTGGTTTTGTACTGACATTTTAACTGACATCCTCTATCAAAGATATAGTTAGTATAAATCAGAAGGCTTCCGGACTTCATGAGGAAAAAGCTCATGTAAATTTCATGACTTGCCTTCTCTTGACTTTCACATGTCTGTATTCAGGAGGCTCTTCATCCTCATCTTCATCTTGGTCATGAAGCAGCAACTGCTTTTTTTCACTTGAATTCGAGCTACTTGATTCCTGTACATCTAAAAAAAGACACATCATAATTTCCTTCTGCATAAATCAATTCCTTATCTTCACGTCACCAAAGTACCCCAAAGCTAGTGTGCCAAACATACATCTTTACCTGTCTTTGTTGGAGGGACAATATACTAATAAAGCTTCCAGTATTACACAGTAGTGTTAACAATCTTATGCAGGACCGACTTCAAATTACCTCATCTCTCCAAGAGAAGCAAAGTGCCCACAAGGCACAAAATTTGAAGAAGTTTCTTCCTTGTGTGTAAAATTTTGTCTCCATCTCATTAGCTATGCAAAGGTATTCACACAGATTTAGTAAGAGAAAATTTAAATACTCCTCTTATTTCTTTTTGAAAAGGAGATTTCCCTTTCACCTCTCCCATTCCAATTCTACTGTAGGATCAAGATGGACCACACCTGCTTCTTCCTCCCTTAGAAAAGTCACTAGCAGCAAACTCCAGTGTCTCAGCTGCAATATCAAGACTAAGATAAGTAATTAAATATGCACTAACAGTGATCTCTCACCAATTTCTGTAGTAATATTTGAAGATTTATGAAGTATATGTTCTGTTAAAATAATTTCTGGCTAAAGAACACATTCAATATACAGATTAAAGATAAGAAATCATCCAAAGAAACAGAAGGAAGAAAAAGTAATCAAGTATGCAAACATTTTATAAAATACTTAATCAACTTTTTAAAAATGGTGTAATACAGACGTGCCCTTGTTTCTTACATATAACCACCTGGAGAAATTCAGATAATCAACTTTATCTGATTTTGTATTACCTGACTGGTTAACACTTTTATTTTCACAAGATGCTCTCCTTTTCTTGCTTCCCCCATCACAGGGCTCCTTCTGGCTTCCACTGTCAGAAGAACTGTGCTCTTCAGGATCTTCATGGGCTACTGTTAGAGCAGCACTGCTCTGCTCCACTTCCTCCAAATTCAGATTTAAATTACAAATCCCAGAGATTATTTCACTGTGGGGCTCAGAACTTGAAGGGAGTGTGTCCTCACTTCTGGTATTGCAGGAAGACAGCTCCAAAGTCAGCACTTCACTGTGCTTGTGTCCTGGGCTAACCAAATCTATTTGTCCCAAAAGACCAGCCTCCTCTGTAACTCCATTAACTTCCACCTTGTCACCATGTGAGCTCTCAGTAGTCCATCCTTGACTTGTCCAGTACTGGAACTGTTCCCAGTAATACCAGTACAGTTCACTGTAATGCTGCTCCCACTCTTCCTTGGTATCTGGACTATTCCAAGGCTCAGAGGCTGCGATAGCCTCAGACAATGAGACTGCTCGGTGTTTTTCCAACCAACTTTGCCAAAGAAGGCCCTCTCCATACTCATTCCAGTACTTCTCCCATTTTTCTTTAAGTCCACTGGCAAAAGCCTCATTTGCAAGACTTTCTGAACTTTCACAGTTCCCTTCAATTACAGTGTGAGGTGTGCTGCTCATCTCACATTGCTCTGTAGCTAGGGCCAGCTCACCAGAAACAGTCTGAATACAATCACCACAAGTTTCGTCCTGGCATTCCTGCCCCATTTTATCCTCCTGTTTTTGCTCCAACTCTTTTTTCTTCTTCTTTTTCTTTTTCATAATCTTCATGTTATTCTTCTTCCTATAATTTTCTGTTGCCTAAAAGATAATGGAAAAACACAGCTGGAAGTCCACAGTGTATATACAGTCTTGTCCCCTTTCTGATGACATTTCTGTTTCCATTGGAACCCTCCCTCTCAGTGCAACCCTGCTGTTAGTTTTCTCCCCAAAGAGGCTGTAGTGTTTCTGGGCCTGATAGGGCCGTGCCACATAAGCTTGACTGACACTTCTGAGGCTAATTTGTGAGAAAGAACTGTAAGAAAGTCTCTAGAAAGACACACACACAAAAAAGCAAAATTACAGACAGAAGTGGGGCTGCTGAGATGGAAGTCATTAATAGCTCAAAGATTCACAAGGAAAGATATCAACAAAAAACACTACTTTTATCTGGCATCTGCCTGCCTAGCAAACACTGCTCAGTGCCTTATTGGGACAGTGAACATAATGCTCAGCCTCACATTAAAGGTTAATGTTAAATCCTCGCTATCTTCAGGTGCTGTACACAAAATAAAGTATTATTTTATATTCAAAAACTCTGTAAATCCTGTGGGTGAATCTCTGTATGTCTTGAAGACACTGACCCAAAAGAAGGGAGCAATACCCTTTCCATCCCATACTAATCTCCAAGTTGGCTAACAGAAATACAAGGAAACAACAACCTCCTGTCCAAACAGGTGCAATACAATTTGTGAAATACAGTAATTTCACTTGTTACAATAAACTTGGCTACTACAGTTGTCTGGTGGAACAAAAGACAGAAACCTGTTACTGAAAGACTAACTTAAGTAACTTGTTGGTTTCACCAAATACAACTCCTCTTGTTTCAGAGGGGCTTCCTGTGATGACAAAACTCACACAGCCAAAAGACTGCAAATGTACAGACATTATTCCAAATGCCCCATCAGCTGCAATCCCTAGTTTTACTATGCTGACAAAAGCATAAGGTGGACTATAAAGTTAGAATTGAAGAACTGGCATTGATCTTCCATCCACACCCTTCATCATGTCATTTCAGTACACACAGTCCAAAGCATAATGCTTAGTAGTAATCTAATAAGAAAATGTATTGTTAATAAGAATATTGTTAATAAGAAAATATATGTAGTAATATGCAACTCTTATTTGCATATTACTACATAGCAACAAAAATTGCACATACACTTTGGGCTTGAAGCTGGATGTCTGTGTGGTCTATTTACAAGTTGTCAATTAAAATCACATACATGTTTCTCCTATTTATTTACAAATTAATGAGATCAGGACGATGCAATACTCTGCACAACAGTACTGTCTCATTGTCACAGAGGTCTGTACACCATAAAGTGATGCTATGAATAGTGTACTGTCCTTTTCTCATCTGTGAAAACTTTAAGCCCCTTCTAAAGCCCAAATGCTCCCTACAGGAAGCAGAGCACCAATGCCTCACTCCTGCCTTTTGGAACAGCCTGGCTTTATCAACTACAAGGGGGATTTGAAAAATTAGCATTTTACATTAGTATCAAAAACTCAGTGGTTAAAGCAGACAGCATGGAAATGCATGCTCAGACTGGAGCACACTAGTTGTCCTGACGTGCAGCATCAGCTTTACCATGGATGTTTTAAATCAGGTCTCTCTAATCATGAGAGCAGTATAAGTATGGAAGCATAAAGACCAGACTTGACCCTGCTTAGGTCAACTGGCAGGTGGGTTTTACAAACTGGACAGACCAAGGTGCTGTGTGCTGTTACCAGGATGCAATGCAGGCAGCTTAAAGGCCGCTCAGATACAGTTCCATGAACTGCCATCCCAAAAATAACTGAGAGGAGGCACGTCCCTAGGTCTGGAAACACTACACAAACAGAACAAATAAAGCAAGTAAAGATTTACCACAAAGTCCTTGTGGCCTGACTGTCCACCAAACTGAAGAGGCAACCCCATGCTCTTCATAAGCTCAGCTTCTGAGTCTAGCTCAACTTCTTCCAGGTCCAGAGCATGATTAGTATCCACCTTTAATCTCCCATTGGGACAATGGTTTTCCTCTTCAGACACTTGTTCTTCCCCTGTCAACAAGTTATATTACATGAATATAATCTGGCTCTGATACCTCAATGCCACACCATGGCATACAAAAAAATAGCGGAACTGCCTCTTATGCTTCCTTTCTCGTTTAAAAATCTTCCTCATAAACACCTCTATTTCTGCCTAGCTATCAGTAGGAATCAAAATGTAACGCTGACAGCCAAAACACTGGACAGAGTCTGTCTGAAAAAGAGTTAACTTTCTCCATAGCAGCCTCTATTGTGTTGTGTTTGGGATTTGTGGCCGAACCAGAGTGGATAGCACACTGATATTTTGGCTACTACCAAGCAGTACTTGCACAGTCTCATAACTTTCTCTTTGTCCAACTCTGCTCTCCCCAGCAAACTTGCACTTCTATCAAATTGTTAAGCAACAACATATGGATGTAAAATTACAAATATTATTGAGAAAGTAGGAACTGTATATGGATGGAAATCATGAACTCAAAAGCTCTTAACACAATTGATAATACTGAAACATTCAAGATTTTTGGTTTGGTTGTTCAGGATATATTTACTGCCAATTTATCACATAACATGAGACCCTTCCATTTTTAACTGATTATTCTCACCACAAATCACTCATATATGCACAAAAACATGGTTTACAATCTCCTTCCTTCACTCCTCTCACTGCCTCCATCTAATCTGTGCTATTAATGATCAGTTTCTGTTTCTGCTCAGACTTCCTTTCAAAGCAAGATATTATGCTTCTGGATCTACCAACACAGCAATGTTAAAAACAGATACCAAAAGAATTATGGCCAGGTAGGCAGAAATGAGGAATTCAGGAGGATGGAGTAAGAGAGTGGTGCTGATTTGTTAGAGTATACACCATGACAATTCCTAGATTACAAGCATGACAAGTGAGCATGCTGGTTGAGCATTTTCTGGTCCTCCTCATATGATTTATTGTATATATGCAAATAATAATTTTACCCATCAGTGCTATTGTTTCTTGTCTACTTCTGGTTCAGCAGATTAGATAACAACAGCTAATGTTCTAGGCTGGGGTAGAGACAGCAGGAGAGAAATATCTAGGATCCACAGATCCGAGACAGCAGGAGACAAACATCTAGGACCCACAGACTCTCCATTACACAATTAATTTTGAGTTAAGTTGAAATTACGATTTAAGACCAGGTCAGAGACCTGTGATATAATCTGTTCCATGTACCAGGTGAATATTATGTGAGGTGGTAAAGCCTATCTAGACAGGAATAAGCACTGCACCTGGTTTGACACAAACTTTGGAATCAAGATTATGGTAACCTGAAAACTACGCAAGTGCTAAGTTATTATTCACATCTATCCCCATAGCAAAAGTACAACACAGAAATAGGAACAACTTAAACAACCACACATAACTCACTTTAAGAATGACTGCACATCACATTGCATAGTACATTGTACTATCTTACCTGTACTGTCATTGTCACCTTTGACATAAAATCCTTTCAATCCTAGTTTATATAATTTTCGATCTCTGTAAAAATAAAAATGGACATTGATGCAGAAAGTCACCACAGAAACTTTTTTTTTTTTTTTTACAGCAAAACCAATCATTCAGTAGAAAAAACCTCCCCAGGGATGCAATAAAATCCCCATCACTGAAGGTTTCAAGATGAGACTGGACGGGCCACTTAAACTCTTCTAGGCTCCGTCCCCACGGAAGGCTGGACCAAGTGACCTTCCCAGGTCCAGGGCAGTCACAGGGCAGCCCATGTGACTCCAGACACGCGAAACGAATAAAAAGAAACAACATCCGGAAAAGGCAGCACTTTAAAGCCTGACGGGGAAGCCCATAGGAGTGACGTTCAGAAACCGCTGCAGCTACGCAGTACCCTCCGGAATTAAATCTCACGGTCCTCCTCTCACTGAGAAACCGGCCGGGGAGCGGGAAGGGGACGGCAGGGCGCCGAGCCCCGGCTGCGGGAGAGGAGAGCGCGGGCTCCGGGCAGCGGGATCGGCTGGATGTCTGGGGGCTCCTCTCGCCCTTTCCCGCGCCCCGCCGCCAGAGATAAACCTGCCCTGTCGGGGTCCTTTTGTGCGCAGCCCCGCAGAGCCCGCTGCGCTCGCAGCCCCTCAGCCGCAGCAGCACGCCCTTCCCGCACCTCCCGGCCGCGGGGACAGGGATGCGCGGGGCCCGCCCGGCCCTACTCACTCCACGAAGGCGCGGGAGCAGAGGCAGAGGATGCCGCCGGCCGCCCCCGCCCGCAGCAGCAGCTCGGCCACCAGCCTGCGGCCCGGGTCCTGCACCATCCCGGCGGGAAGCTCCTCACGCCGCGGCCCTGCCTTGCCGCCTTCCGCCGGAACCGCCGGCCGCGCCGCGCTGTGCCCGCCCCGCCCGGCCGAAGGGCGGCCCGAGGGTGTCGGGCTGCTTGCGCTTTCCGTGACGCCCCAGGCGGAGGAAGAGCGTGTTGATGCCGTTCAGAGTGGGTAAAAAGGAGGGCAAAAAGGGAATCTCAACAAAAATCTGTACCAGAATATGCAGCAGCCAAAATCTCGTCACACTGGGAGTGGGGAACAGAAGTGGAAAGCCCGAGAATGGCACTTTTTTGAGTAGTGACTGGAGCAGAATCATGGAGTGGTCTGGGTTGGAGGGGACCCTAAAATCAGTGTCCCAACCACTCTGCCATGGGCAGCGACACTTTCTTCTAAGTGAGGGTGTTCAAAACCCATCCAGCCTGGCCTTGAACCCTTCCAGGGGTGGGGCAGCCGCAGCTTCTCTGGGAAACCCCAGTGCCTCACCACCCTCACAGTAAAGAATCACCAGAAGGGCTTAAAATGATGGGGGAATGGGGACAGGATGGACTGAGGGAGGCAGAATGAAAACAAAGCCTGGTGAGCAAAGGGGCCTGGGAGGAGGCAGGGTGAGGCAGAAGGTCGGAATGAGGCTCTGGAGGCAGAGGTTGGGTGGGGAGGAAGGAAAGCGTTGGCAAACAGGCATGTGTGATAGGGTACAGTGATACAGATAACCATGTTTAGCTCACAGATTTCTTTACTGTGGGGTCTTGTTTCAGGCAACGGGTCAGGATATAACCTGGGAAAACACCATTGTGGAGTGAGACACCTGACGACTTGAGAGAGCTGGAGGGCGTTCAGAATAGGAGGTTGGTTGGAGACAAGGGAAGGTGCAATGATGAGCAGACCCCAGGATTCTGCCCTGTAGAATCAGATTCTATCCTTTTCTCTACTGCAGAGAATGTATGTGATAGTGCACTAGGTTTGAGAGATTTCCTGCATGAAACACTGAGCAATGGACTGTTCAACTCTTCTTAGATTACTGAGAGCTTATCTATAAAATGCATGAAATCTATGTCACTAAAGACCATTACAAAACCTGCCTTGACATCACTGGGACAGGGTATCTCAGATAAAAGTTAGGGACTTTGGGATCTCTTCTTACCTGCTAGCCTGCCTAGTGGACAGTGGAAGAGTATGAGAAAGAAATGTATCATCCATGCCTGCCCTACTTTTAGGCCCTGTTCTGGTTTCAATGAGGACGGGGTAAATTTTGTGCAGTAGCACTAAAATTAAGAATACCATTTCTAAACCACAACTGGCCCTATGGAATGTGTTTGGTTTTGGCAAGCTGGGATTCTGGGCTTTATGTTACCTGCATTCAATGTACCATGGGCTGTGTGGTTTGTCTGCTGTGCTGTCTCCTTCCGTTTGCATCAGTACATTTTAGGTAACAAGGCTGTACAGCCTCATGAGGGTTCAAGATGTCCTCAGGATTTATAAGACATTTCAAATAGGAAAATGCAAAGAGGAGTTTGGAGGCAGAAGGATGCTCAGGTGACAGTAGCACAACGACAGTCCAACAATAAGCTTAATGCACTTACAAAAAAATTCTTAAAATTTTTAATCCTGAATCATGCAGTGTCTTACATCTGATTTAAACAAAAATATTAAACACTAACATTAGTGAAGGCTTGAATGGTTCTATCACTACAGTAATTAAATACTTTAGATAAACAGGGAAAGATTGCACCAGTTCTAATATTCATGTGGGTATAACTGCGTCTGCAATTAGGATGATATATCACCTTTGTATATCAAAACTGAAAATGAAAATCTTTCAACACAAACTATTTAGCAACAGACAAATGCTGTGCGTAAAAGTTGAACTGTGAATTGCAAAATATTTTGAGAATTACTATATTCTTCTTAAGGAAACAATGCTACATTTTTAGTGAAATGCAGAGAATACTATTGTATGAGAACAAGATGGTTTTTCTTTTTTAATATTGCAGCCTGATATCCTGCAGCCTGTAGGAGCAGCCACCATCAGGTAAGGCTAGACATACATGGGAATGCCTCCTAGTCCTCTCCCATTCCCTAGTCATCTGCAGCTGATGGAATATGTTTTCTGCCTGTTTAGTAAGACAGTGAATTTCTTCTCATGATATTTGTCCAGTTTATCCCACAGTTGTTGCATGAGAAGTAACCCTTTTCATTTTGAATGTGGCTTCTCCTGACTTCAAATGATGCTTCCCTTATGAGAAGATTAAGTGAGCAATTGATCCATACTCAGCTACTGTGCTGATGGATTTTGTAGATGTCAGTCATATTCCTTATAATCTCTTCCAAGCTGACAAGCCCTGGCATATCCAGTGTTCCTTCTCTGGGAGCTGGTCTGTACTTCTGGTTTTCCTCATTACTCTCTTTTCTAGTTGTACCATATCCTGGTAGAGATATCCCCTTTGGATCATGACTGCACTGATAGGTCTGACCTAGGCAGGGCAATACACTTGAGCTGTGATTTCTAGCACACATGACTTGAAAATGTTACACTTAAACTAGCAAAAAGATGCTTGTAACAGCACTTGTTTCACTTTAGGTTGCACTGGCACATAACATGCTTAAATTAAAGTAAAAAAAGCCATCCTTAAAAAATTTCAACTGATTAGATACTACTGATATAAAAAGTCATATGTAATAAAGCTAGTAAAAGTTTATTCTTGACAAGAAACCTGTCTTATAGGAAAGCAATGGACTGCTTGACTCTGAGTTGCTATGGGGTTGGTATGTTCTTCCACTAGAACCTGACATGATTTACCTGATCCACAGCAGTGACACCAAAGCAACCTGGGTTGCTGTAGCCTGTTCCCCAGGCCACCTGCCCTTCTCTGCCCATCCTTGCTTTCCTCTGGTACATCCTGTTCTGAAATGCTTCTTCTCTACTCCCCTCACCTCTTTTTTGTTTCTTGCTTCTTGCTCTCACACACAGTCATGGGGCTCAGCTTCAAAGCCCTTCTTGGACCTATCACTTGTTATTTTTTTTTTATATGTCTTAGGTGATAGTGAAGATCTCTTCTTTGCAGTGATCCTGGCTTTGCTGCTTTTATCTCTGCTTCTCAGAAGGTGTCCTTGCCTCCCAGCTGGCTTTAAAGCTTTTCAGTATTTCCTTTTTAAATCCCTTTTCAAAGCTAACTTCCATGACAAAAATGGCAATATGAAGGATGCTGGGAATAACATCCTTATTTACTAAAAATAAAACAAGAGCAAATACATGCAATGTTTATAAAATAGGACATATTCTCAAAGTAACTCTTACCTGCTCATGTAAATCTGAGTTTCCCCCTTACGTTCACATCTCCCTTATCATATATGAATTGTGCTGGACCAATAAGGCAGATATTTCTAAGTCAAAATGAGGCTTATTCTATGTTTATGTAGGAACTCATAGAAAAGAACCTTCACTGTTTCCTTGAAGGAAATTATTGGACTGGATATGTATCTGAATATAATAAATCAAAAAGTTTATCAAAATCTCTTTTTAGAAGCAAATTATTAAATTAAGAAATTAAGAACAGTATTTAAGCAGAGTAAAATTTTCTAATTTACATGTTACAAAAGACAAGTAATTCTATCACCTTTATGTAGTGGATAAGCTGAGAGAAACATCTGACAGGATTTGTCAGTGAATTGCATTCTCTCTTAGGAAGAAGGGATAGGTAGATCTAAATTTCCTCCTTGAGAATCTCTAATCTCTGTAACTCGTATATTGACAGAATTGACTCAGCTGAAGAATCTGGACGATTTTCTGCAACTGTGCCCTGCTGCTGGCTGATCAAAATGCCATTTATAATGGTCTTTTTACTTGAGTTTTTTCTTCCTGGCACTCAGTACCTTTTCATTCTTTAGCTTCACACTTACAAGAGAAAGATGTCTTGAAGGGGCATTATTCCAATGAACTGTGGGACAAAAGATCGCAAATGGTGACATCTGTGGAACTTGTATGGAAAATTATGGCAAGGTAAGTGAGGGTTTTTTCTTTTAGCTTAAAAATAGTCTCTGATAAAGAGGAGAAGATGGAGGAAATGTCACTTCACCACTTGCAGATGTACCCAGAAGGACATACAATTGGATTAAGCTTCAGAGACCCTCCAGTCCCTCAGAAGGTGTTGGCCAATGTACAAATGACCAAATACTCAAATGCTATTCATCACTTACAGAATTTGAGGTCTCACAGTAATATCTCCTTTACACTTTTTTTGATAAAGATGGGAGTCCACTGAGCAAATGCAGATCACAAGATCAGGGTAGTTTGACATATTATTTTGTGACCATCTGTGAGAGAAGGGGTTTTTTATCGTGTCAAAGTCCCCTTTGACACTTAGATATGACTGATCTGGCACATGAGAAAGGAATTTTATGTGGTAATATTATCTCAGGGGGAGTTAAACTCTGACCTTCCTGAAAATTTTTCACTTCTAATTCTTGTTCAGCTTTTGCTTTTATTTTGAAATACATAGAATCATTTAGGTTGGAAAAGACCTCTAAGTTCATTGAGCCCAGCTATTAACCTAACATTGCCAAGCCCACCACTAAACCTTGTCCTATGTGCTGCATCTGCACGTCTTTGAAGCACCGCCAGGGATGGTGACTCAACCACCTCTCTGGAAAGCCTGTTCCAATGTTCTGCAACCCTTTTCATGAAGAAATTTTTCCTAACACCCAACCTAGACCTCTCCTGGTGCAACTTGAGGCCATTTCCTCATGAAGGAAATTCCAGCTTGGACATGAAGCTACCCCAGATAGATTGGGTATTCTTTTTAAATGGTTGATGAGCCAAACAAATGTTTAAAAAGACACAAAGCAAACATGGTATCCAGACAGGTTATTTAAGTCTGTTACTTAACTATACAGTGCATTCTTGATCTCCTAAATGCTTTTTTAAAGACACCTTAAGTCTCAGCCTTCTAGTAATGGGCAGAGTCCTCTAATTACGTTGTAGCTGTACTCAGATTGTGTCGTTAGCCAAATCTGTGGGAGACACAGGTTCTTGTAATCATTGTAGTTGCCTTAGCTGTTATGGCTTGTTCAGTATTTGCAATTACAGTGGAACAATAATACTGTTAAACAGTAATTACTTCACTTTCACAGAGCAAAGTGAAAGTGTTTAAGAGAAAATCTATTGGAAAATGATAATAAAGGGGTACTTCAGCCACAGCTCCACGTTCTGTGATTCTAGGACAGAATATGAGTTTTAATTGTTCCTTTTTTTATACAGTGAAAGGCTCTGGGTTTCTTTGTTGTTTTCTTTGCTTTTGTTTCGTTTTGTGGGGTTTATTTATGTGTATGCAGGTTTTGGGTGGGTTTTTTTTTTTATGTCTTTTCTGTTTCTTTTTCTGCATAAACCAGGTCAAACAAGCGTGTGACATTTTACCAGAGTTGAGAAAGTCCCACAGGTTGTTGCTGGCATCTTTAATTCTTACATAAAGAATATTCTAGCTCACACTTGGACGCAAAAGCCAGAAAAACTACAAAGCTAACAGATAACTTTATTAATGCTTGTACTGTGGATTTGATTGTCCCTCGTTCCATAGATCTTTCCAACCCAAATGAACACTGCCAGTGCCTGCTGCGGTCAAAGCACCTTTGAATTGTGTGGGAACTGTAATTAATTGGAACAGTACCTGTTTGGTCTTGCCAGTTATCAGACACTGTTAACCTAATACTTCTGTTTCTTCCCAGTGTAGTCTTGGGTTTAACTTTTTTTATTCCTTTTTTTGTTGGTGGTGTGATAGTAAATGCAGTAAAATTATATCCAGTTCCATAGCCCTAGATAATGGGCTGGATCTTTTATTTTACAAATGAGCACTATTCATTTGCACCTTTAGAAGTGCTGCTGGTGTACTTTAAGCCAAAGAAGGCCACATAATAGGACTGTGAACACATCAGGGACGTCTTAAAAATTAGTTTGAAGATGTGTAGTTTTTATTCTTCTTCATCATAAAACATATCAATCATGTGATTGGGTTTTTATATATATTCCTATAAGTAAGTTTTATAGTGCTTTATTGAAGGTCTGTTTTCCCATATATCTCTGAAAATTATAACTTTATGTTTCTCTGTTGCTTATTAATTTTTACCTGTGGATTTGTGGACTTCTTGGCATTGTATGAGAGCCCTAACCATAAACACATTATAATAAATAACACGTACATATTCATTGAAAAGATTGTTTCTAATCTAAAGAGGGAATTGCAACTTTGTACAAAGAATACAAGACTTTTCATGCTTTCAGGCCAAAAAGTGATACCAAAGAAAGACAATTCAAAGGACATGGCCATAGGCGAGTGTTTAAAGAAACCATTAATTTTCACCTCAACAGCCACCACTAACCACAAAACAAGATCCTGCTGGTTTAAGTTACTACAGGGTAGTAAAACTAATGTAATGGCTTTAACCTGCCAAGAAACAGGGTGGCAAATGAGGGACATGCCCTTGCCTATCTGCAATAAGGCCGTTTAATGATAGTCCTTCTATTTAATAAAAAGGAGGTCTTCCATAGAGGGATCTTCCTCTGGAACTGAGCTTATTCCTGCTGAGGTCCTGATCTGCAGATTCAAGGATGTCCTTCATGGAAAGTAAATGTCTGAAGTCAGGGCAAGCTCTAGCAGTAATAGGCTGGCCACATGCTAGAGCTTCTTTTTAGGTTGAAAACTGTAGGTGACCAGTAGCTTTATTATTTTCTTTCAGTTAAATTCTTAACAATTATGTGTGTATTTCTTTCATGGGATATTTGAATTATATGTTTTAAATTGATTTTCTGCACTTCATTATTAATATTTTCAATAAAGTTCCAGGGGATGTGTTGTTTCTCTGGATCTAATCATTGAAGCCTCTTGCTTTCCAGCTCATACTTGAGGATCCAAAAGCTTTAGCTACATTTTACTTTTCAATGCTTTTGTTGAACAGGAAACTTTTATTTCATTCTGCTCTTTCTGCACTATCTCAGCTCATCAGTTATTTTTAATTTCTTCAGTTATAACATGACAACTATGAGAAATTGGAGATTATTCACTTGGGAGGTATTTCCCCAGGTTCAACAGCTGGGCTGCAAATAAGACCAATGCATGTGAGGAGAGACTACTTACTGAAACATAATTTGGAAATAAATTTCCTTTTTGTAATACAGGCTCATATTGAGGTGACCACATTAAGAGAGGAATGGCAAAGGAGTCCATCGGACTGCAGCCAGCAACTCTCTTTGAGATAATCAGAGCATCAAGAAGAAGCATGTTAATGTCTAACTACATTTCTCCTAGGAAATGAAATAGTCAATCGTCTGAGTTAAAGACCTATTGTAACTTGAGTGCGATTCAGGGGTACTTAAGCTAATTGCTCATTGTGTTTTTAATAGCATATGACTTTTTTAACACCAGGGAGTGCGGCAGGGAAGACTTGTTTTGCTTAAGTGGTTTAACTCAGATCAGGATCTAAGTGGTTTACTGATTTATTAATGACACATAATTAGCTGGCACTCTGAACTTCACCTTCTGGATCAATATCAACAGGCTGACAGATAAACCAATGTGCAAAACACTTGCAGGATGTTAAAAAGCACCTATAAGTTTCTAAACTCCCTAATCCCCACCATTTCTAGTCCCTCAGGAGCACACTTCAGTGTGCACACATCTCTCTTACAGGAGAGGGGGTGACAATTACACCCCTCTCTTTTGGCTGTGCATGTCCTCATACTGGAGAGAGGGTTGCTCTGTCCTTGTGTGTCCCAGTGCAGCTCTCTGCTGTCTGCTCCTCTGTGTGCTGGCAAGAAGGCACTCCATGGGCTCTGTTTTTCTGCTGTTGCACCCCATCCTGGGAAGAGACAGGACACGATGGCAGCGGGGTGACTCCCTGACTCAGACAGCTTCTGGGACATGGATCAAACTGCTGTGCTGAGTGCCTTCCACTCCCACATCTTACCCTGCAGTCACAAATTTCCTTCCAAATGTTATACTTCTCCTCAAGCTGATTCTTTTCTCAAAAGCCTGTTGGTAATCCCCTGGTTGCTTCTTAATTGAGCGAATCCCTCTTGTAAGCAAACATTATCATTATTCATTTCCTGTTCTGGGGCAACCTTCTCTCAGACTAGGCAGTTTTGGGTGTCTTGTCTTTACATGATGTTTGCACTCTCCTTTTATACTATTCAAGACAGGTCCATCAGGAAGTTTTGTTATCTTGAAACTCAACCGCTATAAAATTACTATTATAACATTTTATGTTTTTGATGGGTGAGGAGCTTCCTGGCGGTGTAAAAAACACCAGATGGTCTATCACTCACCACAGAGACATCCTTGGTGACTCCTGCTTCATTGCTGGTTTACCCAGCATGAGGCACAGGCTCTGTCACTCCATAGCTCGTCATCTCACAGTTAAAATATTCTCATTGTATGAGATTATGCTAAGTAAGGAGTATTTAAAATTAAAATATTTTTATGAAACTCACAGATAAATATGTACATTCAGTAATTCTTGTAAGAAAAGAGTGACATAAAGGGACAAACCAAAGAGGGTGTCACCCTAGTCTCTTTAGCCACAACCAACTGTAGCTAACCACGACTGAGGAAAGAAAAAAAAGAATAAGCCATGTATGCTATGGCAGTTCCCCTGATAATGATATGATAACGCTATAATATAAACTTGAATGATATATATTCTGAAACAAGGCCACCACCAGGGAGACAGGCTTGGCAGGGAGGTCTCATCAGGTTCCCCAGTGCTGCTTCCCTGAACTTTGTGGCAGATGTTGAAAGAGGCTAGAGGGGAATATGGAAGGATCTGAGCAGAAACACCCTGAACACAGGGCATTACCAGTCTTGAAGGGAGAACATCTCCTGCCTGAGAGCTCCTTGGCCTCTCCCTCCCTTCTGAGGTTCAGCTTGAGGGTATGAGAGAGCTCTGATAGACACAGGAGGATTTCTGGAAAAAACGAGGGGCCATGGCACTTGGGCACTCCACAGACAGCTTCAAATGCATAAATAAGGGACTTTAAAGCAGAGGAAAGGTCTGAGACAAAAGCAGAATCTTTCCCACCATGTGCAAGCACCATGAGATGATCTGAGGAAGGTGTCGTTTGAATCTATGGTATCAGATAAAGTGAGTGACATGTTTATGAATCAGAGAAGTGCGAAGCTGATGTAAAAGCCTGCAAGTGACATCCCGCTAGTCTTCAGGGATTCCTGTGTAAGTGATGAGAGACTAGACCACCAAACTGGTTTTTAAAATGAAAATAAATCAGACATGAGCAGACTATCCTGGAAACACTGCCCTTGCAGCATTTCAATAGATTTTGCAACTGCTCTTGTACTGCGAAGACCAGAATAAGAAGAGCTATAAAGCTGACATCAGATGCACAGCATAACAGTTCATAATATTTTTTTCCTTTTAAATAAGTCCTGTGCGTACAGGTGCTTCACTTTCAGCACTAGAGAAAAATCCTAGTAAGTGATTTTTCACTGTGCAGTTCACTCAGCTCTCTTGCTGTTGTCAGTGGGATTAGGGCTGTCTGTACTACAGCACTGGTAGCTTGTGAGTCTCTGCAAGCAAGAGGGGTTTTGCCAATGACTTTCAAAGGTCTTTTCTGATAGCAGAATAATACTGCAGTGACTGCAGGGAAATGATCATAGTTTCTGCTGCTTATCTGTTCCCAGTAGGATTCATTTACCCCAGCTCCTTTTACCTGTCAAAGCCTTAGCCATGATCTTTTATTAACTCTCATTTTCTTTTTTTTTCAGCCAACACTTCTTCATACCTGTGCCTTAGCACAGTAAATCCTACTATTTATTAATGACATTCTTAGTTGTAATCTCTGTTAGCAGCCCTGGCCTCCTTCCCAGGATACTTTTGACTTAATTTATTTTGAAAAAGCACTTGCGGGAGAGCTGTGCAGCTTTGAACTTGGTGTTCAGAAGTTAAAACAAAGAAAGAGCTTACAGTGCACTGGGCTACATGACAGACTTCTTTAGAACATCCCTGTGGTTTTGTTAGCAGAGAGGTTTTAAAATAATTTTGACTTGAAATTTCCAAATTAATATTAGTGCAGGTTTATAGTGGCATGCATTTTCATACTTACTTTAAGTTACAGCAGGTCAAAAATTAGACTTTCATTTTCCAGAGAAAAACCTTGGAAATGTTCTTTCAAATCACTGCTATTTAAACTGTTGAGCAATATGTAATGAGTAATTGCAACTTGTTTTAAAATAGCTCTGCTGTTTGAGAATAAAAATATTTCCTGATCTTTATTGTTGCTGTTTATTAGGAATTCAATATGAAGAGATGCTATTTGGTAACAGATTTTTTTATACAACAGGAAAGGAACTGTCCAGTATCATCTAGTTATTACATCTCCTTCCAAGGGAAATGTATGTTAGGTCTTGTTCTGGAAAAAGTATTTCTTTGGGCTGGCTGAAGCCTCTGCATCTTTGGTATGTTGCTAAAATGTCACCAAATACAAAACAATGTAGCAATCCAAGGCAGTCTGTAACTATTCAGACTTGTTTGTAAGCTTCAGAAGATGCTGCAAAAGTCTCTGAGAATTCTTGAGTTTTGAGCTGAAAATGCAAATGCAAACTTGCATGAGGCTTTCAGTCACAGTGCTACCTAGAAAACAAACAGAAGGACTGTCCATAGGTAAATTGACTTTTTGGAAGTGTTTTTAAATGAAGAATTTTGAAATTGTGTGTGTGTTTTGCTTTTAGAACTGTCCTTTTATTACGAATCTAACTTCCACATTTCTGCATTAAGTGTAAATTTTTTGGTGACCCTCCTCTGTGGATATGCATGTGCAATGCAACTTTCTTTTTAATAATGATGACCAGAGGAAAAAACCATTAATTTTAATACCACTAATAGGAAGTAGCTCCCTGCACCTGATTGTATTGTATGCAGAAATACCATGTTGTGCATAGAACAAGAAAGAAATAAAGTCTCAGGTGCATATTTCTTAAGCAGCTTCTTTGCAAAGTGTAATGAAGTTTGACCACAAAAGTTAGTGACTCCATCACTAGTACAATTTCTTGTGCTCAGTCTGTGACAATTTCATCTTCATCTTCTCAATTTTCTAACTTCAGAATTATTCCTACTTGCTTCATGTGCTCATTTATTTTGGTGTTACTTTTAAGTGTGAATTTAAGTTCCAGTTGACAGCATGGTACATATATTCACGTATTTATGAGTTACACAAACTGGCGCTAAAAAAGCTGTTATTGAATTGTCTTGTAATAACTACACAAGTGTAACAGGAGCACTATAATCAACAAATTTTAGGCCCCTGTAATAAAATGAGCACTACACAAGCAAAACATGCCATATGCTATGCTCTTGATTTTTCTTCACATAATTTTGACCACATTGGCATTCTAAAATATTTGAGTGCCAAGACTCAATGATAATTGTGAAAATATTTATTTCTTGACTGCCCACTGAATCTTGACTAATGTGTGTTTTCAGTTATTGTGTCCTCAGCATGCTGTAAGGAGTTATGCTGTAGGATGCCTTGCCTAAAGCTGTGATTTTAAGTTTTTCTTTCTGAACACCTGACCCTTTATAAACAGTGGGATGCAGAAACCACACTGGAAGGACTCTGCTTATTGCTTATTATCGTGATGCTGTTCTTATAGATTATGGTTGATTTCTGCATTAACACAGCCTGCCTCTGCCACTCAGTAACTGATCACTTCATCAGCAGGATACTAGGTAAATACTTCTGTGGTAAATAAGATGTTTAGAACTTAAATTTGTAATCTAAATTCAGACAGCAGCCTTCATACCACAATATGCAGGGTGGACATCCTGTTTTTCTGTTCAGTATTTCATTTATGCTCAATTCAGACACAGACTTGTCAGCTGGAAGAATTAATTACTTAATTATTTTTACAATCATTTGATGTCAGATTTGCAAGGAAAAGTGTGCACCATTTTAAATAGCCTTTTACATCAGCATAACAAATGGATTTCATATACAATAATTAAATCATGCTACACTGCTGTGTATGAGAAAGGGCAAATACAGGTTTTAAGAACTGCAAAGAAAAAGGGGACAGCATAGCTTTGGCAGAAGCAAGAGGAGTTCAAAGACACCTTACTCAAAGAATGACCCAGACAGGAGATGGAACTCTGCTCAAGGATTCAGGTTTTTTTGTTACCTCGAGTCCAATTTGGTGCATTGGTGACTTAGAGCTTTGACAATATTATTTTTGAGCTTCAGGACAGTACCTGAAGATATGTAAGATGTAAGATAAGAAAACTAATAAGACAATCAAAGTGTAATTATTGAGGTGGTAACTGCTGGTAACTGACCGACAGAAAATAGCAAGAAAAGAATTAGAGAGTTGAAAGAAAATGGTGAGCAATAGTATTGCATGGTAGTCCCAGCCATTCATATGTTTTGTTAACCAGTAAATAATTGCTGGGTAATTTTTGAGCTGTATATATACTGTTCCTAAAATCTCTCTGTAAATGATGAAATATGACCAAGCCTGAAGAATGAGAGATAGTGAGGGTCTCTCTATAATCTGCTGAATGTACATGAGACAGTCTCTCATCCACCCCAGTGGCTGGATTGGTTGGAAAGCTGTGTGAGTTCTGCCTTCTGCCTTCTGATTCCTCAAGAGAGCAAAACAGACTTCTCTTTTGCAGCATGAGCATATGGCTACATGACATATGTATTTGCCCTTTGCAGGCAGATGCCTCTTAGAACCATGCCATGCCTCTACATGAAATACCCTGTGGGTTTAAGATCCTGGGAGCCCAATTTTCTGTAGAGTAACAGGGAAATTTTTTTATTTTTGCAAACAAACCAAGTTCACACTGCACATTTTTAGCACTGTGCCACTAAGCTGTGTCAATTTTGTGTGATTTTTTATCAGTCTGTTTATCAGATATGTGATTGGATTGCAATTTTAGGATGAGGCACAGATAATCTAATAATAATTAATTTTATATGCATCTACATCTCAGATTGTTGCAACTGACATGTCCATTGTTTCTACAGTTCTGCCTCAGGACCAGAATTGGTTTTTCTTTGAGCTTTTATCCCATTTTTACCCATTCTTCTGTGAATATATCTCAAGTAATTTAGTATATAATGCTTATGGCATACAGCTGTCAAGTATAGATAATTTACATATATAATATTATATTATAGATTCACTCAGTTTGAGTCCAAAATGTAAACTGATCAATTTATGTTATCTTACACATGAAGATGTTCCTTAATATCAGGAAGGGGAATTGTACTTATTAACATCTAACAAGTGCATCCAGAAGAGGGCACAAACACACATTTTTTCTTAAGAATATTAGACATGCTGTACTACAATAGACCAGAAATTCCAGTTAGCCCAATATGCTCTGAGAGAGGCAGTAGGAGATGCTATTCAGGAAGATCATGTGAGTCTGGCCATTTTCTCTTTTATTGTGTATTACTGCAGCATGCAGAAATATTAGGAATCTAAGAGGGTACATTTTGCCTGTCCTGTTTAAGGACCAGTTATTAATGTCTAACACTTTGTCTAAACCCTTTTTGAACCCATTGATAACCTCTGCCTTTATGAGCTTCTTTGGTAGGGAATTCCAGAAGTCCAGTGTCTGCTGTGTAATCAAGTATTTCCTTTTATCTTTGTTTAAACCCATCTCCTGCTAGTTTCATTGAGCTTGCCTTAGTTCCAGTGCTGTGGGAGTTGATGAAGAGTTCTCTATTCACCTTTCCTGCTGCCTTTATGACACAATAAACCCCAAGCATATTCCTCTCCTCCTTCTCCTCTGAAACAGTGCTAGGGAGGTTTTTTGTCTTCTCAAAAGAAAGATGTTTCACTCTCTTAATCATTTTAGTTGCCTTTCCCTACACTTTTTCTAACTTGACTGTGCTCTTGTGAAATACCCGAACTACAAAAATTATAAAAGATTTGGGTGCATCATACTTTTGTATGGCACAAAATGACACTGTCTGCCTTGTTTTCTGATTGCCTGTAAACATTCAGGTAATGATTTCAAACAACCATCAATGATAATGACAGGATCTCTTTTTTGAATTATGAGTCAAAGGTAACTTCCTTCAAAAGGCATTTTGCAACTGATCACACACAACTTTCAATTGTTGTAATTTATCAGTAAAATGAGCTGTGTCGTTACTTAATCCCTGTGAATTATTCAAGGAACTGGCTCTGGAACTGATTTTGAGCTGCTTTGTTCAAAAGTTTTGAGGAATTTTTATAGGGAATAAAATAAAACAGGACAAATGTTGCCAGAAAGAAAAGTACCTCCCTAATGGCATTTCAAAATATCATCAACAGATAGGAATCTTAATACTAGAAATGTATGCATTTTAAGTTGTTAAGAAACATATGCAGGAGGCTGGTCTCTCAGGGATAAACATTGCCTGAACTTCAAGATAATAGGGTGCAAAATGACAGTCTCATTGCACCTCCAGATGGGAGTACCAGGATAAACACCAGACCAAAGAGCTGTGTCTCAAAGACAAGCCTTTCCCTTATAATCTTACTGTTAAGAAGAAGCACCATTAAATGTAGAGGAGGTAGATATGCATAGCTGGTCATATCCTGTCTTGGCAATCAGGTCTAATTTTAACTTAATTATGTTGTGCTGTGGTTACCTAAACCAACTTAACATTGCAACCTGTAGCCACTTCTGCCAGAGGTAAGAAGTCCAGCATTTCTACACTTTTTGCTTACAGCCATTTCCTTTGGGTTTCTCTACTTTAACCCTGCCTTGTGATCTAACTTAGGCAGAAACAATATATACTGCAATTTTCCCTGCTAAAAATCTAGTTCTGTTATTATTTTCCTTGCTGCTTTCTCTGAGAATGCCTTCCACTTGTTCTCTGGATCAGGTGCTGACCTTTTTGTGATTATCTGGTACTTAGCATAACTGGGTTCACAGTTCTGTGCTTTTAGATACTTATTAGGTCTTACATCAGGGGTAAAACAGACCATGAAGAAGAGAGGAAACAGGGAGAGAGAGCGTACCACACACCACTGGTGAATAGCTTCAGGTATGTGGAAAAATTGCAGGGAAAGGATCAGATGAGATTTTATCTTGCTTTCAAGAAAAATGCTCTAACCAAATATAGACCAAGTTTCCCCAAAATTTGCCCTGAGGTATACAGGCAGATTGATAACAAAAATCCACTAGCAACATACAGGGCAAAGTGAATGTTGCAGCCAGATTGGTTATCACCAGAGATGCTGAGATAAAACAGAAAGAAGAGTGAGGAATTAAATTTCATCTGCTTTAAGTATATGACCCTTCGACCTAGGTAAAATAGAAGAGAAAAAAATCCCATCTCATAGCAAGTTAAGCATGAAGGCAATTTGTTTAAATTAAAGGGCAATGTTGTCACAAGATAAAATGCTTATCTTGGTAATAAATACATATAAATTGGAAACAGCTTTAGAAAACATGATTCTGGAATAATGTCCTGGATGTGGAAAACCTAAAGGGTTTTAAAACTGAGTTTGAAACATTTTGGAAAATTATACAGAAAATTCTCAGGGAGAAAATTAAGTTCTTATATATTGCATGTGTTACAACCTCTGAAAGAGTAAGAAAAAGGGACTTTAATTTGCAGCTGTGTAAGAGAATTCACAATTATATTGATCTATATGTCAGCTTCTGCTGCTTGTCTTTGGAGGCTCTTCCTGCCTATTTCCTAATCTTTCCACTTCTTCCCCAGCCCTGGGCTTGCAGGACAAAATATCTTTGTGTTTCCATTGACATTAAAACTGCCAAGAAGTATTTCTATGTTCAGCATTAACCTCTTTGGCAAGAATTGCAGTCAACAGAGAACCTTTTCTTAAGTTAGTCTGGCAGGGACAACAGGGTTTTTCCACCATCTGGGAGTTTTCTTCAACAAATTCCTTCGTGTTGCAGACACCTCTGTCATTGACAACTCCCTTAATCTGTCCTGTTCTAGTCCTGTGACACTTAATTGCTAAGGCTCTTGACCTCTTATTAAAATTCTTAAGCTAGCTGATGTGGAAGCATCATGTGCCATTGCAAGTAGAGTAGATGCTTTATGGGCTTCTTCAGTAGCTATCTGCCTGTTCTAGAGATTTCTGGAGACTGGACTTGTGCAGATCTTTTCAGTTCTGTGTTTTTATATTGCAAATAGGAATTGAGTAGCTTGTTCCTTTTAGAGTTATTCTGCACACTGATGGCTCTTTTTTTTTCCCCTGGAAAGTATAAATTTCATCTCTGCTGAACACCATGAAAATTAAATAGAAAGACAGCTATATTTATCTCACCTAATTTTATGGATTTAGATTTGTTTGATCCAGCTCTCCTTGACTAAACAGACTGAGAAAATCACTGGGAAGGCTTGAGGGAAAGATGTTGCAACAAGGCAAGTTTGATTTGGACATACAGCCTACCTTTTGGACATCTTGCATTTCTCAAGAAGGATGTCACCTAGTGAACCCAGCCGTGGTTAATTACTGACTCACCTCCTGCCTGAATTAGCTACCAGCATCCACAAGGCTGTGAACTACTATTCTGAATCCCTTGGACAATCAAATTGGAGATAGTTGAGAACAGAATTAGGAGAGGAGTAGTTAATTCAGTGGTTAGCCAGAAACAGATGATAGACATTAAAAGAAGGTTGATGAAATGACATATTTTAAGGAAAAAGAGAAGTAGAGGTGAAGTTATAGTGTATTGCTGGTGCACCTATTCAATCCCTCTAGTTTTTCAGCTCTTCAATACAGATAAAATTCTGGTGTTTTTCAATAAACTACGCTATTTAGCTAAAATTCAGAGTTCTAATAGAGAACGTTATAGTGTTAAGGTCTAGGGCTGTGAAAGAGATGCATACTCTGGACTAGCTGTAAAATATTTTTCTCATCTGAGTAAGATTTGATGAGATAAAAACATTCCATCAGAGACATTACTGCTCTTGCCTGGGTAAAGAAAATCACTGGCTGTAGTTCTGGATCTCTGTTCTCTGTGGCAAGAGTGACCATAGGTCCCCTGAGGACAGGAGGCATTGGACTTGCGAGTAGTTCTGAGGAATCAGGCAGCCTCGTGTCTCTTGCAGTTTCTCTACAGACCAAGGAATATTTTAAAAAGAAAACCACTGAGGAAGCACCACCCAGCTTACATATATTCTTTGAGCAGAAAAAAAATCGACCAGGTCAAATTTTTTGCCAAAGGTTAAAAATCCCACTTTTTCAAAAATGAAAAGTATTGCTTGCTAGGTTTTTTTCTTCTATTTGCATTTATTTGTTCAAAACTCTGATGTGTATTTTTCATATGACAGATGAAGTTACTCTTATCTGTTCTCCTGAGTAAGTTGTCTATGTTTGCTTTTACTAAGCAATTAATCTTGAATGTTATTTAATGAGAAGAAAAATGACAAAAAATATTTACCATTAAGTTTATCATCATTAAGTTAAAAGGAAGAGAGAATTTAAAAACCAAAACAGTGTTCTTCAAGCAGGAAAGCAAAAGAATGTGGAGATGTTTACAAGAACTTCGTATTACACCAGCATAGAAATTATGGTTACAGAATTTAAAATATATTTCCAGTAGAAATTAATCTTATTCCTGCACTTAACAAAGAAAAAATAATAGTGTGAGAAGTGAGGATATGAATTTACAGAAGATTTAAAAAAAAGTTGTTCTGGATTTTCGTTAACACCAGTTAACAATGCATTACAGATATAGTTTGCAAAAACTTAGGGAACTATATTCACACTTCTGATAAGAAATTACATGTTGGAGAAGAAATATCCATGCAAAGTGCAGCCAATCACTTGGTTTCTCTTCTACTGGCATAGCATAAGAAGTGTCAGTCCATCAGTGGTTCTTTATCGACTCTTGCTTGAGAAACTGCTATCATCTCAGGATGATCTCAAAAATATTTTAAGCAATAGTGGATTAAAAGTAATATTGTAGCCTTTCACAAAATGTATTTGGAGATCTATTCTCTTAGAGAGCACATGTTGTTCCTTTTTTAAAGTCTAATGCCACTTACCCTCTGGAGTAATTTTTTCTTTCTAGGAACACAAGGACTGAGATCAGTGTCTTGACACTTAGTAGAGTTGCATGAAAGTCCATGAAGGCATCCATCGAGGCTTCATGAATGTATACCTCAAGAAGTCAGTACTATCTATCCAAAATGCCTTAGACAAAACAGTTAAAAAACACAAAGAAGACTGAAAAAAAGTGCCCCAAACTAGAAATTAGTAAGACACATTTTGGGGAAGAGAAGGAAGCAAAGCAAATCTGTGTTATGGCTATGCAATTAATTAGGAAATTACTGATCTTGTCAGAAAAATCTGTGAACTCATCACAGAAGTGCTGGTCAAAGAGCAACTTTCAAATACACTTTTGCTAATTCAAGCCAGATATATTTAGACAGGTAAGATTTTGCCAGCCAAGGTGCTGATACTGAAGAACAAATGCTTTTTTGCAAGGTAATATAGGGAAATACTTTGAGTTAATGGGTTATAGCAACAGACCCTAGGTCTAACAGGGGAAGTCATGGGATTGAATCCTGATCTCTCTGGACTGCATGTGAAATGACTACCCTTCAGAGAAATCAGAGATGTCTGAACTTCCTTTAGAGCAAGTATAGGCAAGATGACATCTTGGGTCTCTGCATTGTATTTTTATAATTTTATATATCTCAGGTTGGTTTGGTTTCTTGTTTGGTTTTTTTTTCCCCACAAGAATTCCACTGAATTTTATGTGAACCTGCTCAGAATTTGGATATGATGTGATGATTTGGGAAGACAATAATAAGGTAGCTATTCTGAGATTAGGATGCTATGAGTCTCAGCAGAGCTTTTTGAAAGTTTCAGATCACTGTTGCAACACCTGGGTATCTTTTTCAAAATACTGTTGATCCTTTTGTGGCCATGAAGTATACATTGTCAGAGATGAAAAATAAGACATTTTACCCTCCAAATGTAAGATTTGTTTTCGTAACCAATTGGGAAAAGAGGCAGTTGTCATCATACACAACTTTTAAAAATGCCTGAAGGACTCTCGAACTTTACACAATAATAGTAGCATGTCAGTAGAACATGTTTTTCCAAAGTGGCAGATGTCCAGTTGTTCTATGATAATAAATTTTATTCAAACTGCCTTTAACTTCCTCAAACTCTCCATTTATGCTGGGAGTGACCCCCTTATTAGGTTTCTCCAGCTCTAGACATAAGGCAGGCTACCTTTGGTGCATTTGGTGCCAGACACAAATAATTTATACAAACAAGGGCTGAATAGAACGGATGTTAAGATTTGCTAATATAAAGTCACAAAGTATAGTAGTCTCAGGTTCACTGCTACTACTCATATAGTAGTGTAGTAGTCTCAGGTTTGCTACCACAAGATTAGCTGATCTCTTTTGTAGATGAGCAAGGCATAATTTTCCTTTCACTGGATTCACACAGTAGTTGGTGCAAGTGGGTGCAGATGCATCAAGACATTAAAGGAACTAAAAATCCTTTTAACATCATTGTTGTTATTCTAAAAACTTATTTTAAGATAGGAATTTTTATGATACTCTTCTTAGAGAAAAAACAACCCTCAAAACCTTGGTCTGTATCTAGACTTATGTAAAATATATCAGGAAATATATAGAGCCTTTCTGTATCAATATAATGTCAACTGTTACGCAAGATTATTTACAAGCACTGCTCTACCCAGGATGATTAATAATATTATTATTTCCACATCTGGGCGGTGTTAATGCAAGAGTTAATTATTTGTTATAACTTTGATTAAGCTGTTTATGAAGCTTGACTTTAATATTGGCTCTCTGACTTATCGTGTTTAGGTAAATGACACCTCTACTGGTTTTAAAGTTGGTCTTGGTGCACAGATGAGAGAGCAGTTAGTGGTTTGTTCTCTCACTTTTACTCTAATGAGCTTGGTCAGTTCTGAGCAGGATGAAAAGGGATCTTGAATCTTGAAGAACTCCCTGACTTTAAGGAGCTTCTCATACTGACCACATTTGTGAAGGTCAGGACATGCTTTTACACTGAGGCAGCATGACATGGAGGCACATCACTGAGGCGAGAAAACCAAGAAAAGAAATATCTACACAAGTATTGAGGTTTTTTCTTATTGACTCCTTTCAGCTTTACATTTGGCAGAACTGCCTTGTTGGGTGAAGGATTCAAAGACAGTTCTGAAAACCCTATAGGGTGTAGGAGGGGACCTTTGGACTTTATTACTAGAAGACAGAACTTCTGAAAGTCCTGTTAACAGAGTAGGCTATCTAGCAATTTACCTACAGCTCATGATGTTGTAGAAAACATCAGTGTAATCACAACTGCACTTAACTGCTTAAGAAATATCCTCTGTTTTTAAGAGAAACTTAAAAAGGACAGATTTTTTTTCAGGTACTGTGTAACTCACTAATTCAACCCCATATTTTCCAATAAAAATGGTAAAAATTTCATTAGCTTCCTAGCTGAGGTTGACAGGAGTAAGTACATCCTACCAGGAGCAATGGCATTTTGTTTGCAATTTCAGTTGTCAAGTTTGGAGCTATGTGGACAACTAGTACCCTTGATGGCTGGAAACAAGAGTGATCTCAGCTGTTCTCTGAGTCACATAGCACACAGGCAATCACAAGGCCTAGGGCAGCAGATGACAGAGGACATTAATTCAAGATTAAATCTGTAATACCGCGACCAAATCATCAGGGAGTGCACTTGGTTTTTACCTAACAATTAGAGGTAATAACAGAGCATTTAAAAACATATAGATATTTTTATAATCTCCAACCAGAATTAATTATTTCACTCCTTAGGGATTTGGTCCTTGGCCATCAAAGGTCAGTAGGCTAAGACTATTTCCGGCAGGAGACAATCCTGACTCTGTCCTGTATCAAAGCTGCTGCTTTAAGAACTATCCAGACTATGTCAACTCTTAAGTATTCTGAGCAGCAAAGCTACTGGAGTCTTGAAGGTATGTGATCCAGGTTTGCATGCTGGCATGCCCAGTCTGCAGAGCTTGGAGAGTTCTCACTATTAAATTATGTGGACCGTGATTTCTCCTGCTCCCTTCATGCCCAATGCATGAGTCTGTGGGATGGAAAATGTCTGGCATCAATCAAACTCCCTCCTGATGCCAAAATCCCAGAATCCAGATTCTTAGCAGATCCTGAAAGAGAAAGAACGAATGGCAAGAAGCAAATATCCACAAAGGTAACACACTTTAAAAGACTGCAGCTGGGAGAAGTCACTTGCTCTTTTAATTTCATGTGGCTGTTTATGTGCATATTAAAACTTCATGGGAGACTTTCAGGAGTTGTTCGCAGTTACTGAGTTATGGGTTTCATAATCCTGGAGGTAAATAAGAAATGTGGAAGGCTTTATCCCTGGAGAAAGTCCTTTTGGAAGGCTCAGTAGTGGCAGAGTGGTTGGAAGCAGTATGGATGCAGTTACAGAAAGTTAGAGGTGACAAGTGGGCAATGTGAGAATGGCAGTACATCCTCAGGACACAGAGGCCACAAACACAGCTTGAACGCTGGTGGTGTGGGCTGTGATAACAGAATACACTTCTATCCACCTCAGCAGTGTCATAACGAGCCTTGATACAATCTGCTCTGTAGTCCATATGGGAAAAAATAGTGTTGCAGAGGGAAAAAGACATGGCCTTCTTGGTATTTGTAGCATATACCTCAGTCTCAGAGTTGTAAGGTTTAAGAAGGAGCACAGGTAATTTCTCTGATTAAATTTTAACATCTGGGAAAAACTTGTCTCAGAGGTACCCAACCAAAAAAAAGAATACTGCATGTGAAAAAGCAGACACACTGGTTTTGATCTCTTTCAACCTCATGGAAACTGTTACCATTGGGAAAAACACCTTCCTGAATATATGTAAAGATGAATAACTTATCAGGGGCTCAATAGCCTCTATTCAATAGGTGAATACAGGAAGGCTGCAAATATGACATCAGGCCTTTATTAAGTGACAGGCTTCTGCAGATGGGAAAGTTGGCCAATCCCTTTAAATAGTTGTGTATAACTTGATATGAAAATATTGGAATATATATTTGTGGAAATATTGAAATACAGAAATGCCATGCAGTGGCCAGAATTAATTACCAGAATAACTACCAAATGATACAGTTCTTGACTGACCCAAAAATATTGTAGATTCCTTCAGTTCTAACCAAGAGTTCAGAATGATCAAAAATCAGCAGGTAGAAAGTGGCAAGAAAACATTACACTGATAATCTAATTTATTTTGTCAAATAGATTTCATGATCCATTTTTATAGTTAGCAAGAACACAGAAAACTTGGTTTCACAAGGAAGGAATGAGCATTCTATGAATGCAGATGAATCAATATGTCAGGCATCCCTTGGTTGGAATAGAAGAGCACCACAGAGTTCTGTGCTAAGCTGGGAAGAAAAAGGCAAACTCTTCGGATTTCTCACTGAAAAAGACAGGGAAATTTGTACAAACCCCATTTAGTAGTTTGTCTTTCTTTTTCATTCAGATGAAAGCTAAATTATCAAATTAATTTTAATCACAACATAAAAGAACATGTTGGATTGACCAAGATTCCATAGTTTTCTCATAGGCAAAGGCAGCAATCAGTGATGAGAGCATCTTTGGGCTGCACTACCTCCTATCTATATTACTGTATATTGTATTAGTATAATAATGTACTATAAATTTATAAGGGGCAAAAGAAACAACTATATCAAAGTTATTTGTCCAGATCAAGGCCAGCATCTTAACTGGAAACACCATCTTATGTCCTGCTGGTCAATGACTTGAATGGACAGTTCTGTGGCTCAGACTCCTTGTCCAAAAGTATCTTCTAGGAAAGAACTTTGGGGAAAATAACTCTAGTTTTCCAGACAGGAAAAGGAAATTAGTTAAATCCTTAAACAGAGGGAGGTAGTACTTTTCACATAATACCCTCAGAACAAAGTACGAGAAGGACGATTTTTGTGATTCAAATTATTTGGTCTGAGGTGGCCAAGCATAGGCACATTCATATGTTGGACATGGGAATGAAGATGTGTGAAAATACAGTACATGTTTTCAAAATGAACTGCACCTAAAATGAATTCCATTTTCATTAAATGAATGGCATTTTAAGTATAAACTATGTATTTTTAGAGAAACCTTATTTTAGATTCCACAACTGTAAAGAAGCCCTAGAGATATATGAATAGTACGTAGATTTTTCAGGTGTCCTCAGTCTGCTAGAGCAGTGTAAAAAGAGCTCAAATGTGGATGTGAGCAAATGATCCTGCTCTGATGAATCAGCAGCGTTACTAAATATATCTGTGGCAGACTGAGTGAAGTGAATGCAGTTTAACACATTGCAGCAGGTCTAGTTAATTCAGATTTTATTCTGAAACATGTAAAAGATTGTATTTTTTCCTTCTTGGATAACTCTAGTTTAGAATCATATTGAATTAATTTTTAAACAAAGTTAAAAACCTGGAGTTTTTATAAGTTTTCATTAGTAGCCACTGTAGTTACAACTGGGTTTGGCTGGGATAGAGCTCATTTTCTTCCTAGTTGCTGGTACAGTGCTGAATTTTGGGTTTAGTATGACCATGATTTTGATACACACTGATGGTTTAGCTTACCCTGAGTCGAGGACTTCCCAGTTTCCCACGCTCTGCTGGTGAGCAGCACAAGAAGCCAGGAGGGAGAATGCCAAAACAACTGACCTGAACTAAGTTTTCATTAGTAGCCACTGTAGTTACAACTGGGTTTGGCTGGGATAGAGCTCATTTTCTTCCTAGTTGCTGGTACAGTGCTGAATTTTGGGTTTAGTATGACCATGATTTTGATACACACTGATGGTTTAGCTTACCCTGAGTCGAGGACTTCCCAGTTTCCCACGCTCTGCTGGTGAGCAGCACAAGAAGCCAGGAGGGAGAATGCCAAAACAACTGACCTGAACTGGCCAAGGGGATGTTCCACAGCAGATATTGTCATGTTGAGCATATAAACTGGGGGGAGTTGGCAGAAAGGGGCTGATCACAGCCTAGGGGTAGGCTGGGCATTGGTCAGCAGCTGGTGAGCAATCGTATTGAGCATTGCTTGTCTTTGGTTTTATTCCACTGTCTCTTCTTGTTATCTCCCTTTTCATGGCTGTTATTTTATTATTATTATTATTTACTTTATTTAAATTATTAAACTGTTCTTATCTCAACCCACAGGTTTTAACTTTTTCTGATTCTCCTCTCCATTCCACCTGTAGGCCTGGGGAATGGAGTGAACAGCAGTAACCTGGTGCTTAGCTGCGATCTGGAGTTAAACCATGACACAATGGAACCTTAGATACCAATATATTCAATATAGAATAAAGTCACTGTGTTGTTAATCAGCTATGTAATTCATTACTAGCCACAGAGGTATTGAAAAATCCTCATTTGATTGGGTACAAGGTATGGCTGATCACTGAAAATCTAGAAATTGAAAATCCAGAAAAAAAGAAGCACTTTGGTACTTTTTCTAAAAGGAAAAGAAGACTGAAAAACATGCAGGTGAGATAAATGGTTTAAGCCAGTCTAATTAAGAAAGAATTATGGTTTTGATTCACTTATTACTAAAATATAAGCTTAAGTGTTTTCCCCATTTTTCAGGTTCCTTTCAGCTAATAGCATTGCCTTTGCAAAATTACTGGAAATAATAATTTATTATTGTTTAATTATGATGATTACTTTATTTTACGTACTCCTGCTGAGCTCCTAAATATTTTGTTGTCATGCATTGAACATCTAAAATTGCACCCAAGAAAATGGATGTGTATCTGGGATAACTACTAATTTTATTGGACTATCAAAATGCTTTAATTTATCATCTTTCAATCCCTTCCAACAAAAAAACCTCTATCTCCTGAAATGTCTATTTGCTTTACAGAAGATAAACAAACAAAATAATATCATAACAAAATAATAATAATTATCATGTTGGAGTGTTGTGGGGTAATCTCTCTCACTAGGTTGTTTTTTTTTTTTAGATTGTTACAGACAAACATCTGTGAAGACAGAGGCACAGGCAGCACTGCCTTAAGCAAGGGGATAGATCTGATCCCCTCTTGAGGAGATCCAGTTTCTTCCAGTCCTACTGTGGCCATGGAGGGTTGAATAGAAGAGTGGGGCAACATTTTTGTCGGTAGAGTGATGACAGAGGTGATTGTCACTGCTCTTCTATGTTCAAATCCATCCAATGTACTTGAATTCACTTCTCTCTGTTACCAGGACTAGACACAGGAAGGTCTGGCCTACCTGTGATGGTAAAACCTGGTCTCAAATACAAGAAAATATAAAATAGTCCAAAAATTGTGCCATTATCTATGAATGGGTGGCTTATTGAAGAAATGGTTCAAATGCCTTAGTGCCACTGGACCAAGCATGTTATTGAGGCATTAATCTGTTGTACTATAAGAAAAACTGCCCCAGTAAGAAACTTGACTTCAACTTCTGACTCCTCATCAAACTACAGGTGACATTTGTCACCTTTCTGGACGGGTTTTCTGGTTTTATTTAAGAATTAAATGCTCCTGCAGTCTGAAATGATGTTACAGTATTTTCTCATTTGTCTTTAAATATGTTCTCCTATGAGAAAAACTGTAGTTTCACTCAAAAACCAAAACCAAACCAACCAACCAACCAACAAAAACAACAACAAAAACCACCCAAAAAACAAACAAAAAAACCCCACGCCCCCCAAAAAACCCAACAACAAAAAATCCAAACAAAAAACTCCTCAAATAGGTTTTAGCATTTTCTATCTGTGTGGCTTAGTCAAGATTATAGTTCACATAACCATTTTTTAATGATGCAGAAGAAAACATCCATAAAATTTTAATTTTAGGCAGAATATTTGAAATTACAGTTTCATAAATGTCCAAAACAAGTACTTTGAAGCATAAAGCATCCTAGACAGATCCATTCAGCAAAACCCATGCTTCTAAAAGGTTTCATGACCTTCCAGCCCTTCAGAAGGCTGCCCTGTTTGGTGTGTACCTGTTGCGTGGGCAAGGCAAAAGGGTGTATAAAGGGAGGCATGTCACCCACACTCGATATTACAGCTCATCTACTTCATTTTTATCTGTGCAAATTCTGCCCACTTAGACAATTGCTACATATACACCCACTCAACTGCTTGCAATAGAAAGAATGTTTTTATTACAGTATTTAACTGAAGTAATAACTAGAGCAAAACCATCTAACCTCTTGACAATCCAGACCCTAAATTATATCAGAATGTTTATTTTGGGATTTGATGGTGAATGCTGTTTGTAATGTTTGAAGTGGTGCACAATCAGTCAGGAGAAGTGGGACCAGCAATTATACCATTCTGAAGGGAAGACCTGACTGTAGCCCAGCCATGGTATGAGCCTAGCTACTCTACGTAATGGAAAATGTCTAACGAGATAAGGCCATATGCTACTGTATCTACATGTACATGAGTCTAGAAAATCACCATGTATTTAGGTGCATGCAATAATTAATAGTCATATTATTTGTATATGTATCTCGCAGTAACATCGCCACAGGGCAAGTACATTAAATACATTTCAGTCCTGCTAAAAGATGTACACTTTTGGCCATCAGTAGTATCTTGACTGCTCACACCGCACTGGGCTTGGTTCATTGTGCTCAGAATGGCACTAAGGTTTCAGAGAAACTATATATGCATGGTTTTGCTGAGGTATTGTGGGTGTCGCAACCCCGGAAATAGTGTGCAACTACTGCAAACATTCCTGAACCTCTGTTTGTATTTGGGATAAATTGTTTTTTCCTCCCTCTTCTCTGGTCTTTAGATAGCAGGTTGTGTGTGACGCAATTGTTATGGTCTAGAGGCAAATTTAAATATTTTGATGCTACGAACCATATGTTGCTCTTGTTTACTTTACCAACTGCTTATTGAGCTTTGAGCCATTGACTCAAAGACTAAATAGTTCACTGTGACACAGGACTGAATGGATGGAAATCACCAGACATATTTCTGACCTGAACCTAGGCTGACGTACTATGAAGCATAAAAAATGGTGTGTGATTATGTTCAGAAAATGTCACCTTTTAGTATCTAAATATCTAAATTGCAGGTGAGTTGTAAGTAGATGGCATTTAAGGTCCCTTCCAATACAAACCATTCTATGAATCTGTGATCTGCAAAGCCTCTCTATATGCTATATTTTTCTCAATATATAGCATTAATTAAACTAATATTATAATTAGACAGAAAAACTCATCCTACTTCTCCTACCACTAGAAATATAAACAGTGCAAGACTATCAGTGCAGGCAATGAAATTTTATGGCAGCTGCTAAATTCCAGGAGACTGGAAGGAAAGAGAAGTGCAAGGGAGTAATGAAAGTTGTGTGAAGAAAGGGTGGGAATTGTGAAACATCAGTGGGGTTTGACAGATATGAGTGTGGTAAGAAGTTGGGGAACAGCCTTTTCTTCAAAAAAGCCATGGTGTATAAAAAAGCTGGGAATGACAGTGGCATTTCCAGATAATGAGGCTGTGGAGATTCAATAGTTTGGAGTCAATGAAAGGATGCTGGGAATGGTGTGCCTAATGAGAGAAGGGAGATTTCTTCGGTGACATGGTGATAAACTGGGCAAGGAAACTAGGAACCAAGGTGATGGAGGTCAGGCAAGACTTGTTCAAGTAAGACAGATTAATGTTGAGAATAGAAAAAGAGATGTAGAAAGGAGAATCTCAGCCTAAGAACTGGTGCTGAGAAAAAAATAGGGAGTGAGAATAATGGAGACTGAAATTAGGTAAGAAAGGCAAGGCAGGAAAATTATATGAATGTCAGTAGAGTGGAGATACATTGGAAAAGAATGCAGAGGACACTTTCAAAATATTAAGGTGTATAGAAAAGAGAGATAACAATACCTGCCAGAGACCATGTTTCCTTATAAACTGGATGAGACCCAAAAATTCCTGATGATTCATTTCATCTCTGCTATCAGGTGAAAACCATTAGTAAAGTATGCATGACAAGAAGGCAGGATGGGAATGTGTGGTATAGTGAAGGGACTCCCTTCTGTCAAGCTTCCAGCTGCAATGGTAGGACGTCTCCAGCTCTGCAGGCTGACACCACTGTCCCTGCCAGTAGTCAGAGGCTGAATCTGGAGCCAGCTGGCCCATATTGACAGCTGTGGAAGAGAAGAATTAAATTGAAGATATGAAAAATAAATGGGGAGACTTGTGCAGCAGAACAGCCTTGGCTCTCAGGATCTTGCATATGTAAGATGGATGGCTTACATAGAATACTGGATGAAGGAGCTCTTCCTGGAGCTAGAAGTAAGTACTCTGTGATCTGTGTAAGTACTAAGTAATCTGTTGCTCAGATTAACATCTTCTGCTTCAAGACAAATGAACTGAGTTAGTTCTTAGACCACTAAATCTTAATGTCAAGTGACTTTTTGTTTTCCTCCAGGACAGCAGCGATTCTTGCAAGCACAGGCTACCATCAGCCTCGGCAGAGTTTGGCTTGATTCTGCTGATTTTACATAGCAAAAACAGAACAAGTTTTCACAATTAATGTCTGGATTCCCTTGCCTGAGCAATATAGAACCTTACACCATCTACAGTCAGCAAATTCAATCTACATAACAGCTTTCCAAGAATGTTATTGGGGGATGTTTCCTTCAGGATCTAAAGGAAAAGCACATTTTCTTAATCTTAATCAGTGAAACATCTCTCCAAGAAAATAAAAACTAATTATTCTTTGTCTTGGCACCCACCTCTAAAGCTTCCAAGCCTGCCTGCAAACAATCCCACATCTGTGGTGCCATCCTAATTCCCACATTTTAGCATCAGTGATTGATATATCTAGAAGGTCAATGTTGAAAGAAAAAAAAATCATTCGAGTTTATTGAGACCTCAAAGACAGTCATCTCTTCCCATCACTGCAACATTACTGGCTGAAATAGGATCCAATCCTAAGAATCCACAAAGGCCACCATTGCTCCAGAATGGGGTGAGTAGCAATTGCTAATCCTGTCTAGGTCCTGGCGTATATGCTCAAACAAGCATTAAGAGACAGGAGGCAAGACTGAGGCACTTTTTTTAAAACCAAGTAATCAGTTTCTTTTTGTAAGAAACTTCATAGCCTCCAAGCACAAACTGTCATTTTATGTTAAGCATAGAATCACTTTGGGTAGAAATGACCTTTATGATCTATTCCAAGCATTAACCTAACACTGCCAAGTCCACCACTGAACCATGTTCCTATGCAGCACATTTACACATCTGTTAAATACCTCCAGGGATGGTGACTCCACTACTGCCCTGGGCATTGTGTTCCAATGCCTAAAAAACCTTTCAGTGAAGAAATTTTTCCTAATATTCAATCTAAACCTCCCCTGGTGCAACTTGACACGATTTCATCTTGCTTGAGAGAAGAGGGATCACAGGATTTGAGGTGAGATCTCACCAGTGCCAAGTACAGTGGGACAATCCCTGCCCTGGTCCTGCTGGCCACACTGTTGCTGATCCAGGCCAGGATGCCACTGGTCTTCTTGGCCACCTGGGCACAGCTGGCTTACATTCAGCCACTGTCAACCAGCACTCCCAGGTGCTTTTCCCTCAGGCAGCATTCCAGCCACTCTGCCCCAGCCTGCAGAGCTGCACTGGGGTTGTTGTGACCCAAGGGCAGGACCCAGCATTTGGCCCTGTCCAACCTCATATCATTTGCCTTGGCCCATCGATCCACCCAGTCCAGATCCTGCTACAGAGCCTTCCAACTATCCAGCAGACCAACACTTCTGCCCAATTTAGTGTCATATGTGAACTGACTGAAGTTGCACTCAATCCCCTCATCAAGGTCATCTAGGACCCTCAATACTGAGCTCTGAGGAACACCACTTGTGACCAGCTTACAACAAGGTTAATCATTCCATGTTCTACTGGAATCATCTTCGATTAAGGTGAGCCAGCTCCAAGCTCAACTCACCTGCAGTGTCATGCAAAAAACACCAGACTGGGACTGCCAAATTCTGTAACCTGTTTATTTTCAACTTCCAAATATCAGTAGAAACTCTAATACTTTTCTTGTAAACAGATTCATAATTTATATTTTTCTTGCTGGAAAATTTACTGGAATATAAAATGTGGCCAAGTGTTACTGCCATTAACTCCCATTTATTCTGTGCTTTGACTGACCCTTCACTGAGTTACTTTTCCACCTTCTTACTTCCAAAATTATTTAACAGCAATAGGTATATCTCATTTGAAATTTCATTTTGATAGGTTAAAAAAAGCTACATGCCTCTGCCTTGTCTTCAGTCTCTTTTCTGTCCTTGTTTCAATCTAAATTAATCTATATAAACAAGGAGGAAATAGAACTAAATAAAATAGCTGTTAGCTGTAACACTTCACTAATCCTACCCGGAACTTTGTGAGACAAACCCTAAGGTTATATTTACCCTTTCCAAAGCTTCATGCCATTGGCAAGACTGCCTGGCAGCATTAACAATTAGAAAAGGAAATATGAGTTCACCATTTCTCCACATCTCGAACACCAGTGTTTTAACACATGTTTGTTTGGAACACACTGAGTAGTGCGGAATACAGGAGACTCCTAATTATTCTTAATTTCTCAAATATAGGTGTAAAAATTGCTATTCTTCAATTATATGGTATTCTAAACTCTACAAAATCAGTAGAAATTCCTTACTACTGGGCCTGGAATTACATCTAGACATTGTTCTTGCATAGATTGAAAAAACTAACTGGTTCTATTCTGACCATGTCTGAAATGTGATTTTTCATTTCCATTTTATTATTTCTCCTCCTTCATCTTTATTATCAATCTGCCAATTCTCCATCTCATTACCTTAATTCAAAATAAGAGCAAAGTACTTTTTCAGCCCTATTAATTTTTTATATCTATCTCACCTTGGTTGCTACTTTTATTTCTAGCTGAAGTTTAACATATGCTTCTGATTCACATGGCACAGTTTATTATACCAATCAGTTCCTTTTGCTCCATTTCTCAAAGAATCTTTATAGTCATGGTAATACACATTGTACACTAGGTATCTGTAGGAATTTTGGAAACTTTCTAAAAATTTGGACCATTTTTTCACCTAAAAATTCCAGACTGTTGAAATGTTGCATCTCTTTATATTTTCCCATGCCCAGAGATCCAAATGCCTAAATTCTGATTTCATGTAATGACATAGATTCCTCAGAGTAGTTTTGTCTATCATTGGAAATCTCCCTTCATATCCAAATCTGCTGACAGAGGCCCATACCAGATTCCTAAGAATACTCTGAGAAGCCTCATACCACTTTTCTTTAAGGTGACTCTCTAGAAAAAAAAAAAAAAAAAGGAAAAGCGAAGATAGCAATGCATTTTTTTTTTTTTTTAAATCACACAATGCTATTCAGTAGTCTTCATTCCAATGCATTTTTCAATATCCATACTATTATGTTGTTGTTTCATGCCAGGTCTGTTCTTCAGTAGTAGTTTTAGTTCTTGCATTTCTATCCAGACTGTTTGCATGTTAGTACACAATCATGCAAATACAAGGAAACAAAACATATGCAAGCAAAACAAAATAATTTCAGCTGCATTTGATGTTGGCTGGTAAATGTTTCGTATAAAATTTTTTGTCTCTGCACTGATCATCTAAAGGTACTTTTGCCTCTTAAATAGTTTCTATCCGCATTCTGCCAAACTTTCTACTAGCCAAACCACTTTCCCAATGACTTGCTGCTTCATGCTAGTCAAGGGATGTCATGTTTTGTCTTCCCTCACAAGAAAAGCTGTTATTGAACAAGCCTCTCTTGTGCCACAAAAGGCAGAAGCCAACAGAAAAGCATCACTGGTGAATGCTTTTTTTGCAGGTCTGCGTCTGCTTCCCCTGAACCACAGCTACAGCACTGCACGTGTGGGAAGAAATGCACTGGCAAATCAAGGAAATTCAATCACCTGCCTCAAACAGGTTGGATTAACCATTTTCTGAACTTCAAAACTGGTACCTGTTGGTCATATCAGTCTAAATAAGAGCTCCACCATGTAATGAATAGGGTGAACAACAGTTCAACATAAGGGTATTTATTGCATTTCAGGTTTCCGTCGCTGAATTTAGCCAGATTAGCATGGCCGAGCTGTGCTCTGCTTCAATTATACCGCAAGTCTGTGTGACACCCAGCTCTCCTAGGCTTTTGAAAGAGATCCTTTCCCTTGCAAAACCAGCGCTTGATCTTAACTTAGCAATCAACGACACTGTCGGAAAGTTTCCTTAATCAACGTAGACATGAATTGACGGGAAGCACGTCCCGGGCATGCTTCTTTCTTCCAAACGGGGAAGGGCGCCGAGGGTTCCGCTGGTCCCCAGTTCCCCTGCGATGGGAAGCGGCTCCTCCATCCCAGCCCGCCCGGGCGGGGCACCCACCACCCGTCCCGGCATTTCTATCGTTGAAGAATTAACTGGAGATTTGGGCGCGGAGCCTACTGGGGCTGCCAGGCGCAGCTCCGCCTCCTCATCCTGGGTGCGGGGGTGGCGGTGCGCTTATCCCGGGACGGAGCTCATCCGCGGGGTTCGGGACGGCGCGGCAGCCGCGGGCAGGTGAGTGGGGCGGGGGGACGGGACGGGACGGGACGGGACGGGATGGGATGGGATGGGATGGGATGGGATGGGATGGGATGGGATGGGATGGGATGGAATGGAGGGCGGCGAGGGGAGGCTGTGCCGCCCCGCGGGGTCCGGCGCCGGGGGAAGGTCCGGCGGTGTTCCAGCACTCCCGTGCTTCAGCAGCGATCTGCTCTTAGGGGCCCTTAGCTCCTGGCATTGGGGAAGCCCCCGAGGCTTCGCAGTTTTGGCGTTTGGAAAAGTTAAATGACATTTCCAGGTGAAGAAAAGGGATGCATGTGCTCACAGCTCGGGCAAGCCAAGCATACCCTGGGCTGGATCACAAGAAGTGTGGCCAGCATGGTGAGGGAGGTGATTCTGCACCTCTGCTCTGCTCCACGTGTGAGACATCACCTGGAGTGCTGCATCCAGTTCTGGTGTTCTCAGCATAATACAGACATGGACCTGTTGGAACAGGTATAGAGAAGGATCACAAAGATGATCAGAGGACTCTCCTGCAAAGACAAACTGAGAGAATTGGGATTGTTCAGCTTGATAAAGAGAAAGTGAGAGGGAGGTCTCATTTCAGCATTTTAGTATGTGAAGAAGACCTACAAAGAGGGCTGGAGAGGGACTTTTTACACATGAGGCATGTAATCAGCCGGACAAGAGGGAATGGCTTTAAACTGAAAGAGGGCAGTTTAGATTAGATATCAGGAAGAAATTTAGGGTGAGAATGATGAGACACTGGATCAGGTTGCTCAGAGAAGTTGTGGATGCCCCATCACTGGCAGTGTTGAAGGTCAGGTTGGATTGGGCTTTGAGCAACCTGGTCTAGTAGAAGATGTCACTGTACATGGCAGGAGAGCTGGAACCAGGTGCTCTTTAAGGTCCCTTCCAACCCAAGCCATTCTATGATTCTATGATTGATTCTATGATTCTATGATTTTATTAGTCTTCTAGCTCTTACCTGACACATTTCTCAGAACTAAGCTGAGCAAGGATGCTCAGCCAGCAATAGTGCATAAATTCCACATGCTCTGTCAAACCCAAGTGGGAATTCAGTTATTCGTATTTGCTGAGGCTGTAAATGGGAAACAGTGTTCTGGGTTTAGTATCCTCAGTGTGTGCAAAAGGTAGAATGGCTGCAAAAACCTGGGGGATTGAGCACTTTAATTGCTGATAGTTTCTTCCCAGAGGGGATAGGCCCTTCATTTTTGGGGTGGATGTGCTGAAGGTGGGGGAAGGAGGGTACAAGAAGGGTGGGTTTATGGAGACAAATAAAGTGGGTGGTGGCAGGGTGAGACCCACAAGAAAGTTGCCATGGAACTGACACAAAACATCCAGGAAATAGAAAACTGGAATTCCATTTGCACTGAAAAGCAGGAGGGAGACAGAACTGTAACTGTTAGATGACTCCCCATGTGAAACAGAGCAATTGAGTTTGACTGAAGAGTAGAAGCCTGCCACAAGGAAGTAGATGCCAAAAAATTCTCTCTCAAAGAGTCTGCAGTTACTTTATACTTCTGTATAATGCATCTTCTCACTATGCTCTGCTAAACTTATTGCCAAGAGCAAACTAGTAAGCAGCAAGACCGAGATTATGACTCTTCAGTCATGGTTGAAAGCCAGCTCCAAGGTTTTAATTTTAATGTAATAGGCCTCTTGTGACAGCTTTGTTCTTCCCTGGGATTATAGTGTTGGTAAGATTATCCTTATCAGCAAACGATGCTTCAGCAAGAGCTTAGGATCTGAACGACTTGTAGTACAGGAGACTTCTGTTGAAATGGGACCTCCTCTCTAAGTAGGGAGACAGTAGTTCTGCCTTTCTCTGACATCACCTGTAATTTTACATTGTATATACAGTGATTACGCTGGAATTCAATGTGCTTTATAGGTGGAGCCCAAACAAATACCTTGCATGTCAACACTCATGTTGTTCTCTATAAGAACAATGAAATCACTCAGAACAGTAGCTTCAGGTCCATCACTTGATAAGATGAGAAAAATGTAGACAATTTAAAAAATGTTTGTTTGGTGGTTTTGGGTTTTTTTTGTTAAATAATACAACACTATACCCAGTTGTTAACCTTTTATAGGATATTCAGTATTGAAGTTCATTGGAGCTGCTCCTGGCTCAGATTTGATAAAAGCAGAGGAGAAGTTTCTCTCTTGAATTTTGACATTTAGGGCAAACCAAAAGAGTTGTAGGTAAATGTGTTGTGGTAACACTCCTGCGTTATCTCCTAGTGCATAATCAAGGAGGTGGTTAGTAACAGGCTTCCGATAAGCACTCAAATAGTTACGTAATAATTTCCTATGTGGTGTTTCATAGAAAGAATGCTTCAAAATTGTGTTTGCGGTTTCAACAGGAGTCTGGTGAGAGATAGCCAGTAGAACATGGGAAAATAGAAGTCCTGTCCTGTTGTAGCCTTTTGATGTTATTCTGACAGTAAAGAGGGATGCATTTACCATGTTGGACTCACATCATATGGTCCAAAACCCAGGGTCCAGGTTTCAGTGATCAGGGTTCATTCTTTTCCTATGAAATATTGGAGGTAGTGTACAATTAAACTGTGAGAGCAAAAACTGAACCATGGCTGAGTATCCAATGTCCAGAAAAAGCCATGCTGCTTCTAGTTTTTCCTCAATCAATCATTTATTCTTTTCCTACTGTTGGATTCAACTGGAATAATGTTAATTAGCTTATATCTCACACACCCAGTTAGCTGGTGGAAGGTGAACTCACTCTGTGTCCACCCAACCACTTTCAGATATCTTTGGTAAAATCTGTACTGTTAAAATCTGTTTTGTAGGTTAAAAAAACCCCAAACTATTTTGCACACTATTTTATTTTATTTTATTTTATTTTGTTTTGTTTTGTTTTGTTTTGTTTTATTGTATTTCTAAAGCTTTTTCCAATGTCTATATTGAACTTAAAATCAGAAATTAGTAAGTTAAAGTGTCAATTTATACTGTAGTTTGTGAGCTAATGAAGTTAAGGGTAGTGGTTTTCCAGCCTGCAAGTAATTTTCTGCTACATAGGAATTGGGATAGAGAAAGAGGAGTCAGTGGAATGTTACGGTTAAAACTGAACAATGTAATCATCCTATTATATATTAGAAGAAAACTATGAAAATGTTGAATAATTTAGGACATAGATTCAGTTCTCATTTGGTAGATATTCCACCACTGATGGATACTTTTTTGTCATGCTAGTTGATGATGTAATTCATTGCATATGTGCTCCATTTAAAAGAGATTTATTTTTTAATAAAATTGTCAAGTGGCATTGCTAATATACTTGCATAATACCTGCATGCCAGCCTAAGTCTGCGCTGTTCACAAGAGTGATTTTGCTTGTGCCAGCATTTTCACCGGCATCCTGTTAGCAGGGAGCCAGATGATCCTGTTGGAGACCAGGCTGGGAGTGAGAACATAGAGCAAAGGAGTAGTGGAAGGACAGCTTTCAAGTAGCAGCTCATGTGTGGCTCAAAGTGACTCTTTAAGAAGCCCCTGTTAAAACTGAACGTGCATGACACCTGCACAAGCTATTAAACCTCGAATTTCCTCAAAGAATGAGGGTGAATTTGTTTACAAGGTGTGTTTCCCACAAAATTGAAATGAGTGCCATCAGTTACCTTCATCACTTACCAGCTTCTCACTTATCTTGCCAGAAGTTAATCTGTCTGCTGAGTCTGCAATTACTTGTGCTTGGGGACTTTGGAATAATCTTAAATCTTTTCGGTAGATTATAGGATCTCTTGTTCATCCATATTAATCTCCATATCATATAGGGGTTATTATTGATGCAATTGCTATGAGTATGGACATTTTATCTGTGATTTTGAGACACTTTAGATTCTGGCTGTAGTAGTCTGTGTCCTAGATCTGAATTCCCTGTAACAAGGAAAAATCCACTCACTTCCTTCACCCTATGTTGCAGGCTGAATGAGTTATTCCAAGTACTGCTCAGTAATTCTGACTCAGTAGCCTGAGGCAAGCCCCCTTGACATGGCTTTCTCCTGGGCTCTGTCAGCACAGCATGCTTTGCACACTTTGAGGATTTGTAGTCCTTGCTTTTAGCAGAACTTTATAAACAATAACTTACTACAGAGTAGCACCACACCATCAGCTTTATCCTTCTTAAACACTGTCTAAACAGATATTTTAATATCTGAATCATGCAACTATTCCTTTTTTTCTTTCATATTATTGATAAACAATATTTCTCTTTTCAGTGAAAATGTCCAGATCTTCCTATGTCTTAGGCACCAGTCATCAGAATATAAACAATTCTATATTCATTCTTGTGTCTTTCTTTGTCACACTGATTTAATTTGTTTTTACGATGTCAAGCATCTTTTAACACAGTGCTTGCTTCCTTTGAGCTGCTAGTTTACTATCCTTTCTGCTTGTCCACTACCTATGAAATTTCCTTTAGCTGAAACCAAGAGTTTTTGCACTTTTGATCTTCTGATTATCTTACCCATCTCACTGCAGTGGGGAGTGACCAAGCAGCTGTGTGGTGCTCTGCTTCCTACTGGGGTTAAACGAAGTGGTCCTTGTTGAAGGTGTCCAATGTGGAATTCAAAGGGTTTGAGATAAGGACAAATTTCATTGGCACGTGCAAGACCAAGTTTATAGCTACTGCAGCTGCTCATTCTGCAGGGCTTGCCATGGGGCTTGCTTGCCTTACTGTGCGTTAGACTGTAGTGCTTGTTCATGGCTGCTTTCCACTTTTGCTGTTTGCTGTACTCCTTGTCATCCACGATTCTGAAGGGAGCTGTGCTTTACACCAGTCCACCCCTATATTCTACCCAAGGCTTCAAAGAAGGAAAACAGAAGTGAGGTGGGCAGTGCACAGCAGGTTTGCTCATATAAGTACACAGCTGAAGACACAAAGTCAGAGAAGTCTGGGCTTGCTGTATTTTATGATCCTGGAACTGACTGGCACTTATGCTTTGTTTCTTGTAGGTACTTGTTCTGGTGCTGGAGCAGAAAAATCTGCTCATTAAACAAGTAGCAGCCTGATTGAGGCAATGAAAATCTGTATTCAGTTTTGGATTACTGAACTGGATTGCAGTGTTTATTCAGTTTTGGATTACTGAACTGGATTGCAATGTTTAAATCTCTGGCTAATGCTCAAGAATCTTAAAAGCAGCCAGTGATGCTGAGTGCTCTTGCGTTCCAGTGTAACCACTACCTTCTGCCAGGCAGGCAGGGTCAGCTGTAGGAGCAGACAAACGAGGGAGTTGCATGTGGAAAACATATCAGTAGGGCTCCAGAGCTCTCTTGGCTTTTGCTAGGGCTGGAAGATCTGACAGAAAGGTGTGCTGTATGGATTAGGGGTGAAAAGCTGCTTTTCCCAGTGCTAACAGCAGTACCAAGTGCTGTCCCAGGCACCTCCAGGCCTTGTGAAGGAGCCATAACTGCCTTGGTTTTGCTTGCTGACCCTTCAGCTGCTCACTCCACTGTCTGATCCCATTACTGCCTAACAGACGGAGAAGCCCAGTCTGGATGCTTTACAGAGGAGAGGGAGAGCCCACAACTCTGGCAGCAGTCTTCTTGGCTAGTGCTGCTAAAAATAGTCTCCACTTACCCTCTTTTGAGAGAAATCGTCTGATCAGCCATGTTGGAAGGATCTTGAGGCTTCCTTGAACTCCAGGCCTTCTCCTTTCAGCCCCTGTTCCATAAACACATAGATAATCTCATAGCCAGCAGCTATCTTAGCGTGACAGAGAGACACCAAATGTTTGAACCTGCGGTGTACCAAAATAGGCATCAGGTGCATCTACAGAAAATTTTCTTCCTAAATTGAGAAGCTCCCATGATTAAAGAAACTACAACTGAGGGTTTTTTTCCTTCTCCATGCAGGGCATGATAGGTAGAAAAGAATCCTGTGCTTCAGGACAGATACCGATGACCAACCTCAGCTGCCTTGTCTATGCACTGGAAGAATGGACGATTGTGGAGCTCCTGAAGAAATACCTTTTTCATGTGATCATCGCCTCACTGACAATTAGTGCAATATTAGTTTTTTTTATAGTTCCTTTAACAATTGTCTTTTTCATTTACCTTACTAATATTTTGCTTTTAATATATCAGAGGAACAATGAGGTAAAAGCAGATCCCTTGAGTGATGTTTGGGACAGTGTAAGAAAAACTATAGCAAGCTTTTGGGATATATACGCAAGAGTATGGCATGGTAAGTACGACATGACTTGTCTGAAACTTTGAATTACCATAATTGGTAAATACACAAAAGTTTTAATTTTATTTTGTTTTCTTCCAAATGGATGCAAATAAGTTACATTTCTTATACTTTGTATGGCATCTTTGAACATTCAGCAGGGTAAAACTTTCTCCACGTCTTTCTTGGACTCTGCCTACTCCAATCCCATCCAAACAGCTCATGACAGGAGCTGTAGCAGGGATGGAAATGAAGGCAGACAAGGTGGAATGGAGCTCTTAGCTGGCAGAAGTTGTGGCTTTCCCAAGCCTTTGTATACATTAGCCTTCTAGTCTGGCTCCACCTGAAATCTAAATCAAACGTAGGAAGAGTCATGACAAGGATTCATAGAAGTCCATGTCAGTGAGGAAATTCCCTCCCACTGTGAAGTGAATTCATTTAACTCTTGCGGAGAGAACCTCTCTTTGGGATTCTTACAGATTATGGTTTCTACTTGGACATCTCACCTTCTCAAAAAGATAAACATATTACAGAAAACTCTTCATTCTCCTTGACACAAAATGGAGATTCATACTTCTAGATTTCAGGGAAGCATCCAGACTGTTTGCCTCTAATTCTGAAAATGAAGCATTTTCAGACCAGTTACTAATTTTTTTTAAAAAATCATTACTTTTGTACTATGTACAAAAAGTTCCTAATGGGAAATAATTACTTTAGTTCCCTCACTGGGGAAGATGTCAGGTTTGGGTGTGACCTCATGATTAAGCTGACCAACAAATCAGTCCGGTGATAAGCTCTGGTGTGTGTGGGACTTTCTCTCTGCTATTGACCAAAAGTTCCATCCAGAACATAAGTATTTTAAAAGCTACTGCAGAAGCTTTCATAACTCTCTGCAAGTCATTTAAAAAAGGACTGTTTTTTTAAAAAATGTTTTTCTTTAAACTGCCAGATGATTTACAGATATTGTTGTCATTGTATTGCTTTCCATCCCAAACAGGTTATGAGCTTCATGGTGTGCAAAACCTCCCAGAAGGACCAGCCATCCTTGTGTATTACCATGGAGCTATTCCTATAGACTACCTTTACTTTTTGTCTAGGCTGTTTCTCTGGAAGAAAAGACTTTGCCTCTCAGTAGCTGATCATTTTGTGTTTCGTTTACCAGGTAAGAACATGTTTTCTTGTATTTAAGCTTCCTGGATTCACCTGACCTGTTCTGGTTTTGGTGAACTTTACATTTACTATTCTAGAAACAGATCTTTTAAACTGAAACACTGCTTTTAGACTTTTAAAATAAAAGTTGGTAGATGAAAGAGGACAAACAGGGCAGAATATCCTGTCTTTTCAGTGAAAACACCGGTAAACCCTCCAAAGCCAACAAATAGACATAGAATCCTTTTGGGATGAAATGTCATCCCTCAGTAGAAAGTGCTGGATAGTACTCTACTATTCCTTTTCTGTATCTTCTGATAGTGATGACTGTCCAGGAGAAGATACAGAGAAGCAAAGATAATTCAATTTTAGAAAAACAAGGCATAAAGAAGAGCATCCAGAAGGAATACCAGGGAGATTATTTAAAGGCACCTTTATACCACTTACATTGAAAGCTGTTTTAATAATAGAGAATAAGGGAAGCTATTTTAGAAGGACATTCTTCAAAATGGAAGTTTCCCTGAAAACACTGGAAACAAGTAGCATACTCAAGTGAATTTGATGCAAAAATTATATTCAGGTACCCCTAGAATTTTCTACAGCATACTTAGTAAATACTGTGTAGTACTGAGCATGCCAGAAGTATGAAGTTGTCACAAGATGATTTGCTTTTAAGAGTACCCTCAAAAAAAGAGAAAGTTTCACAAAATGTTGCAAAGGAGACTCCTTTTTTAAGGGATAAATAAGAGGGAACTGCTTCAAATTGAAGTATATACAGCACAGATTTTTATTACAAATATATAGTACATTATTGTTAGGACTAAGCAACATTCTCAGCTGTGCAGTTCCTGGACTACTGGTGTGTACATAACATATTGCTTGCATTATGTTCATGCTAGAGCAACAGAAGGTGGCAAATGTTGTGTCAACCTGTAAAAAGTCTATGAAAAGACATCTGGTAAGAAAGACTACAAATAATTGAGGTTAGACCTCCCCATTGCATTAGTAGAAAATGTGGCTAAAAGTAATAGGCTGAGTGAAATTTCTCCCTAACCTTCTCTTGCTCTACCATGCTTCCTTACTTTTTGCAAAGAAATGTTACACTTCACAGATTGGTTCTTATAGAATGCTCATGAGCATATGCTGAACCTCAGTTCAGTGTATCTGCAGGATTAATTACAGTTACAGGAGAATTCTTCTGGTGAATTAAAAAGTCTCTCCATCACAGAATAGCTGCAAAGTAATAAAGTTACAAAAAAAGGACAAGGATGATTCAGAGGTGTTGCATGGCTTTGAAGGGCTAGGACATTAGACAGAAGCCTTGCATGGCCGGAGGATAAAAAAATTCTCTGAGACCTGGAAAAGGGGAATAAGGAGTGGTAATATTTTCATGTGATACATTATAATTCTCAAAAGTTTTAAAGCCAAGAAAAGGATGATCCTCTTTGCTTAATAAGGATATAGCATTCCTAACTTTAGGATAAAACAAATATATCTGAGTTCACAAAGGGATTTAACAAAGTCAACATCTGTCTTTGACAGAAAGATCTATCATATGTGATACCTTGAATAATTTTAACTACAATTAAATTACAGGATTCAGCACTGTGTTATCCACTGTCTTCCAAAGTTTCTGTTGCAGACCTCTGTCAGTCTGTAGTTGTTGCTTCCATTTGGTAATATAAAAAATTTATTTTCAAACTATGCTGCTCGAACAGGGAATTTGAAGACTGTGAAAATGCTTGTTTGCTTTCTATCAGAGTTCCAAACTGATATATTGAAAATATGAAGGTAATATTAAAAAGCATAGAGTACTTCCATGGTTCTCAATCTGTCTTTTAGAAAAATCCCAGTTATGGAAACAGAGAAAGGAGATTCATTGAACTGTTCATATGGTGCTGAAATTGCCCTGCTAGCTTCTGTCATTCGTGCATCTCAAGAGTCTTACAGCAGTTCAATTTGATGGACATAGTTTGCAATTTAACCACAAAATACTCAATTAGATAACTCAAAGCCTCAATGTTTAAAATGTTAAACATGACATTTTAAAAGAAAACTAAAAATAGGTACTTGTCAGGTATTTCTTTTTGTAGTAATCTTCATTGTACTGATTTTTTTTCTGAATTAAAATATGTAAAAAGAAGGAGAGAGGAATAGATGCTTATTTTCAGATTTCTAGTTATGACCCACAAGTTTTAGTTACATAATTTGGTTGATAATTATGGAAGACAGCATGTGGAAGCATTTTTTTAATTGAGATGTTCCTGATAAGATGGTTCATCTTCATAATATTTGGTCAAAAATATTGTCACCTATTTGTCATTTTGCCAACATTTACCCTGTAGGTGTCCTACTTCCTCCATAAAAATTTGCCTTAGTCTAAATATATAGCTACTAGATTTTAAATTAGCTGTGATCTGGCTCCTACACGCAAGCAGTATTGGGGATATGTTGTTATATTGTCATATTAATATGCATTTTCTACTTATTTATTTCAGGACTTAAATTATTGTTGGGAGTGACTGGTGTTATACCAGGTACAAGGGAGGAGTGTCTCAGTGCCCTGAAGAATGGATACTTGGTGTCCGTCTCACCAGGTGGAGTTCGGGAAGCGCTGTTCAGTGATGAAAGTTACCAGCTCATGTGGGGAAATCGAAAAGGCTTTGCTCAGGTTGCTCTAGATGCAAAAGTGGTGAGTACCATATGTTACCAATCCCAGTTTATGCTTTCTGCATATGTGCTTCATTATAAAATGCAGCTTAGAAGTATTTGTTGGAAAATCTTCCAGAAGAAATGGTTGGGCAGCAGAGATTTCATTACCTTTTCCCTTCATTTTCCTCAAGCACATTAATCCATAGGGATCAAGGATTTTGTGTTGTTTCAAAGCATCCATCTCTGTGGTTCCATGCCTAAAGTTCCATCATGCAGGCATCCAGTGTCTCATCTTGACTGTATTTCAGGAATCTTCACTGTGATCCTTCTCCATATTGCCCTAAGGTTTCATTCTTTTTGCTTATCCTAGTAGGCTTACATCTTTATCTTACTTCTGCATACCCAGTCACTTTTTTATGGCTCTTTAATGTAATATCCTCATCTTTCTTTCTTCTCATTTATTCTGGGAGGGTCTAGGACTTTTTCCTTATCCTTACTTTTCTTCATGTTTGTGAAAGATCACATCAACTAACCCAAGATGTGTCTTCATCAGTGTCTGGGTTTGAATCATGTGTGCACTTTTGAAGCAGAAGCACTGGAATGTGTTCAGTGTAGAGGTCAGATCCTCAGCATCCTCTAGAGATGTGCTCTCTTGATTTGCATTCCACCAATGTGCACATGGCCAATATTTCAGTTAGTTTCCATATGGATGATGGTCTATAAATACAGCCTTCTACCACTAGCTCTGACTTCTTCCATCTAAATGTGTGACACTGCTTTTCTGATACAGTCTCTGGGAAATTTTGTTATTTGGGATGGCCTGCAGCTGAAGGAGTAGCAACCCCGTCTTTTTCCTAACTGCCACGTATCACCTCTAGACACAAATTTTCTGCCTTAATTTAGATTTAGCATACCTAGTGCTTTTTATGTCTGTCAATACTGGTGTAAATCCACGCTTTATCTGTTCTACCATGCACTTGCTGCTGCTCTCTCATGAATTGCACAACCATCACTTCTTCATCACATTCTTATGAATATCTCATCAATTGCAGTGCTTTTTGACCTTCCATATAAAGTTTTCTGTCTATATAGGAGAAGCTGTACAGGGATTTGAGTTCTTCCCATGAAACTTTAATTTCGTAACATCCTTTTCAGATTTTTGTGCGGTTATATCCCGTTTGCACCTCATCCGATTTGCTGCTTCTCAAACTTTGTTTTGGTCTCTTGTGCTATAGCTTCTGTTACAAAGTACCTGAAGCTGCAAAATGCATGCTTCAGGTTAATATGTCTTCATAAATCTATCTCTGAATTATTGTGGGGAGATAATTAATCACTAGAATAAACTTAGGGGCACTTACCCAATGGATAAAATAATTTTTGGCCTAGTGTCTTGTTTCTACATCTTGGCCTTTTAAAAGTCATGTTTTATGTGCTTCTGTTCCCTTTCCTGTCCTTTTTCTCAAAAGTGTGGGCTGGTAAATGTTAGTCACAATACTTCATATATTGAGTGGGTCTGTACTATAGCAAAATACCAGAATGTGACTGGGATAAACTCAGTCAAATTTGTATGGGCATTTTGAGTTCCCTAATAGTCTTCTTAATTTATGCATAACTGCTGAAGCAGTTAGAAAGATTTGTCACTGTAAAAACTTGAGTGATTTCTATTGATTTTGATTTCATCTGTCTTTCAACCTACTCCAAACATCTGGACAATCTTTTGCCAGATGTTCTCTGTTCACCTGTAGCCTTACAGTAATGCAATGTAATAGGTTGTGGATTTTTAAATAAAAATTGAATTAAAGAACTGATTGCCCTTACAAACTGCCACGCTGATCAAAACACATCACAAGAATTCGTGCCAGTAATCCTCCTAATTCTACCAGTCTTCCATAATTTAGGAGCAGATGGAAATAGCTGAATTGTAATACCTAAAATTGTTAGCACCTTCTGTTGACAGAATTTGTGGGGTTTTTGTTTGTTTGTTTGGGTTTTAAAATTTTATTTAATGAATTGGATATTCATGGAGGATAAGGTTCTTGCAGTGTGAAAGGGTCATGTGGTCCTTTGCATAGTGTTTGGAAAAACAGGCATTATGTAGGACTGTTACCAAGAGGCAGAATTTTATCCTTTGACAGCTACTAGCCTGGGCTTACCTCTACAGTGCTGCTGCTTCTTATATCTCTTATTGTTACCCTCATTCAGTTTTGTGAGTTTTTATGATCAGAAGTCTGACTGGATCCCTGTTTGTGAGCATCACTGTAATTGGCTGGCAAGCTTCATCGAACCTTGAGCATGTTTGATGTTTCTTTGGAAATCTGTAATCAGACAGACCTTAGATAACTAAACACTTAAAACCAGAAGTGCTGTGCATTTGACAATAGAGAGGGCAATATTAACCCTATGTATCACTTCTTACATAAAGCTAGGCCCATAGCTAGGCCCATGGATCCCATCTTTTGGCACATTTCAAATTTGATTTTTTCTTCTTGCTGTAGCCTTTCCAATACTGGCCAGACTAATCTTGCAGGTTGACCAAAGACTGGGGTGTAGTGATTTAACCCTGACTGAATGCCAGGCACCCATCAAAGCCTCTCTATCACTGCCCTCCACAAGTGAACAGGGGAGAGAAAAGAAAGCAAAAGATTCATGAGTTGAGATAAGGACTGGGAGAGATCACTCAATGTATACCATCATGGGCAAACCAGACTCTACTTGGGGATAGTGATTGCATTTATTATTAACAAAATCAGAGCAAGATAATGAGAGGTTATTTTCCTTACTAAAGAAGTAAAGTAAAAGTCTTAAAACCACCTTTTGCTGGCCCCCCGCCCCCCAGTTCCTTGAATCTCCCTCCTTCCCTGCCGTGGCACAGGGAGATGGGGAATGGGGGTTATTGCCAGTTCATCACACATTGTTTCTGCCACTGCTCAGAGAGAACAGTTCTTCTGCTCTAGTGTGGGGTCCATCCCACAGGAGACAAACTTTTTCAACTTGAGTCCATCCCATGGGCAGCAGTTCTCCATGAACTACTGCAATGTGGAGCACTCTTCAACAGGGTGCAGTCCTTCAGGCACAGCCTGCCCCAATGTTAGCTCCCCACAGGGTCACAAGTTCTACCAGGAAACCTGCTCCAGTGTGGGCTCCTCTCTCCGTAGATCTGCAAATCCCTTCCAGGAGCCTCTTCCACCACTGTTTCCCACGGGTTCACAGCCCTCTTTTGGGCATTCACAGTCCAGTGTGGGTCTCCTCCATGGGCTGCAGGTGGATCTTGGAACCCCCTGGACCTCCATGGGCTGCAGGCGCACAGCTGCCTCACCACTGTCTGCACCACAGGCTGCAGAGGAATTTCAGCTCTGGTGCCTGGAGCACCTCCTCCTTCTGCACTGACCTTGGTGTCTGCAGGGCTGTTCCTCTCACATATTCTCACTATGCTTTTCTCTGGCTGCAATTACATGTGTGCAATAATTTTCTTTTTTCCTCCTTAAATATGTTATCCTAGAAGTGTTATTATCCTTCCTGAAGTCTTGGCCTTGGCATGCAGCACATCTGTCCTGGAGTTGGCTGGCACTGGCTCTGCCAGACATGGGAGAAGCTTCTGGCAGCTTCTCACAGGAGCCACCCCTGTAGCTCCCCCTGCTACCAAAACCTGCCATAAAAACCAAATACACTGGGGATAGATTCATCCAGCTATCACAAGGTGTTCTATTATGTAGCAATTAATATAAATTTGCTAACACTTAGTCAGATATTGTGAATGAAAGCAAGATAGAATTATAAGGGTCTTCTTAAAATTTTTTCTACATACACTGTAGCCATCAACCAAAGAACCACACACACTTTATCAAAATGACTGCATGGTGGCTAATAACCTACCACAGATTACTTGAATGGGGTTTGCAAGACAAAACCTACTTTATATATGAATAGACATCCCCATCCATCATATAATATTACAGAAGTTCAATAGCTCTTCCACTGAAAAAGTTGAAGAAAAGCAAACAAGGAAGGTACTTCCAGCCTCAGTCCTTACCTGCAAAGTTTCCACAGTTGGTTTCTACTTCATTTTATATAACTACTCTGCTTAACTGGAGTCAGAGAGTGTTACTATTCAATGACTCCGTGTACCTCTGGGACATTTATTTGTCTCAGTCAAATTCATCCATGACCTTCAGAAATAGCCTCTGTCTACTGGCTTGGTTTTGACAGGCTAATGGGGATGGATCATTGTTTCTGAAGATCCCTGAATTTTATCTGTGCCAAAAAATTTGTTCAAGTCAAGTTAGGTAAGAAATAAACAGGAACTATGATTTATGAAATTCTCATATATGGGTTTGGACTATGTGATCTCCAGAGGTCTCTTCCAACCCCAACTATCCTGTAGTGATTTTTGAAAATTCTGTGATTTTCAAGCTGGCTGGGTGTGATCCAGCTTGGTTCCAGCACAGCAAATATAAATCTGCAGGTTACTGCAGATCTGGTTGTGCTGCTTTACAAATGTAAGATTCTATGTGTGTACCTGTGTTTTCCAGCTCAGGGACTGAACATTTCTGCCTACTCTGAACCTCAATGGCTGATCATTTTATGGGAGTAACCTTTTAGTTGCCAGACTTCTTTATAGCCTAACATATATTTCTCTTGCACTATTCCTAAAATTTGAAGTGTTTTGTCTATATGACTGATAGGTTTCAAACATTTTACCTGTTAGATGTAGGGTATTCAATTAATAGCTGAAGCAAAGTGTGGTATCTTTAGTGTCCAGTACTTATATTTTTTAAAAGATGTTCCTGATTGCTTTTTAAGGGTTTATTTCTAACAATTTTCCTTTATTTCTCATTCTGAGGGATTTACAACTTTATGCATGTTTGATATTTTTGTTCTCCCTCAGGTATTTTTTCCTTTTAATGGTTTCTGTCTCTATGAGTTATTTGTTAAGCTCTAGTTACTTCTTGTTCTTGATTGTTTTTTCTCATCCTGCAGATTCTGTTCTGTGGTTGTGATTCTCAACAGTACAAAAGTTTTCTTTCATTACCTTCTGGACAAGTTGTTCCAACAACATGTTCAAATTAGAATTTCAGAGAAAGGAAAAGGGACAATAGTGGAGGAAAAGGTCTTTGCATGTATGGATACAATTACTGGCACTTTGTCTACAAACTATGAAATCTTACCTCAGGCTGTCAGACGTGACTATTTCAAGTGCCGGTATCTCAAGCATGTTTCTTTTCAGTCACAATAATGATGTGAACTTGTTCTGTAAGTGCTTAGGGATCCACCCTCCAGAAGGTGTGTAGTCCAGGTCAGTGAGGATACACAATTGCCTTTTTTGTCTCAGGCATCTGCAGAAGTCTTTTCCAGTGAAGTTTTATCCAAACATTACTGCTTCAGTGAGAGTCTATTTGAGAAGCAGATGAGATGGGCCAAGTGTGAATGTCTGCTTGCTTTCTGCAAGACTTCACAAACTAAATGCTTTCCTATTCACCACTCATGATGAAAGCTTTAGACAGAGAAACTGTGGAAATTTGTTTTATGTTCCAGTCAGTGATACAGCAATAAATACATAACATTGAAGTTATATAAACCTTAATACAATGTCAATCATTTTATTTACAGATAGTGACTTTAAAACATGTTTGTGGGAGCTGAGAAATAGGATTTTATTTCCATTGTGGAGTTTTTTATATCAAGATTCCTTAACTGACTTATAATTACCCTCCATATTTGAATGATTTTCTTAGCTGCATTAACAGGCACTTAAACAGAAATTCAAACCTGGTATAACATTTCCTTCTTTTTTTTTTTGTACTTCCTTAGCCCATTATTCCAATGTATACCCAAAATGTCCGTGAAGGCTATAGGATGTTTAAAGAAAGAAGTAAGAACATATATTTTATGTATTTAGAATATTTTATCTCTTTTCTCTCAGATTTCTCTTGCTTTAATCTTAGATTTTGCTTCTCAGACTTTTTCTAACTTTGGATTCTCTAACATTTGCTGTGGGTCAGAGGTAGCTCCAATATGGAAGTACTTTGTGAATAACTGGTTTGTGTGTGTGGTTTGGTTCTTTAATGCAGTCTTATTTCTGTGATTTACTAAGTCTGTTGAGCTTTGTTTTGGTGGACAGTTACCTCAATCCTGTAACAACTTCCTGACTGTCAAATGAAGCATGCATTTTTAAGAAGTCTTCTACATTAATCAGATGTCATGTTTGGATTGTGTTTTCTGTGACTATAATCTCACTTTTTCCTCCCATAAACTATTTCAGGATTTTTTAGACAGTTATATGAAAGCACTCGATTGCCTTTTACTCCTCCATATGGAGGACTTCCAGTTAAATTTCGCACATACATTGGGAAGCCAATCCCTTATGATCCAAATATAACTACAGAGGAATTAGTTGAAAAGGTAAGTTCTCTCTCCTTGCAATATTGAACTACATACTTTGCTCTATTATATAATGCACTAGAAACCAGTTTTTTGCATGCTTGAATAAAGGCAAATACACTTTTTCTAGCTTGTTAAAGCTATGGGCCATTGAGTTCTGGGATTATTTAATGTACAAATACCTACAAGTAAATAGTAAATACATAGTAATACTTGATTGGGATGCCCTCATCCTTTTGAAATGTGTGAGCTCTGTCTTCTTGTCATGGTAACTTTGTTTTTCCCATGCCTTTGATAACTTTGATAATAATTATGATAACTGAAATGATGTAAAATATGCTTTAAGTGCGGTTTTTGGTAACTATGAAAATAAATTTCATAAATAACAAATAACATTGAGAGTCTTCACCAAATAGCATAGGGCTCTAGAAGCAAAGTTCCACAAGAGCTTCAGTCTCAGTGTCAAAATGAAAACTTAAAAAAAAAAAAGTTGCATCCAAAATATGAAAATAGTTGGATTACCTACATCTTGGTGAAATCAGTTGTGCCCAGGAACATAAAAGTGTTTATAGGTCCAGAGTTTAGGCATTTTTCAAAGTACTAAGCTAAACTGAAAATACAGCTTTTAAAATTTTTTGTGGAAGATGATAGGAGGATTTTAGGCAAAAAAAATTTTAAAATCTGCTATGACCTAGGAATACATGGATCAAAACAAAATCACTTACAAAAAATCACTTTGCTGCCCCCAAAAAGATGCAGCAAGGCTAGCTTCTCTTTCTTTTGTTTTCTTTTTTCATTTTTCAATGGTCTACTGCAGGTTATTCTGAGCTTCATAAAAGTGAAACCAGAAAGACAGGTTTGGTCTGTTACAAGGGAACAGCCCCAGCAAGCTGTGGAGTTTGGTCTAAGCAGCTTTAGGAGTCTGGAAGCAATATGACTGCCCTTATGGTTATTCATATTCTTGTATTTTGGGGGAACAATATTTTGTGTACCTGTGAAAGTAAAATTGAAATTTCTCATGATATTGATTTATTTTACTAAGTCAAGCCTTTGGCCAACCTCTTTGACCACCACCCACTTTGGTGGGAGTGCAGTTAGGTCTTTTGTGGCTGATATTACTTAAAGCAACTTAAATGAGGTTTGAGCTGAGCAGTGGCCTGGCTGTCCTCTGTCTGGTCTTGTCCTGGAAAGGAGTTAGGACATGAATCTATCTGGAAGGGTTTTGCTACTTTTTTCCTAACTTCACAGTGATATTCTGCTATAACTCTGGAGAATATCTGTGGAGTATGTAGCTACCCTTATTTCAAGTTTAAATACATGAGGGAAACCAAAAGGAGATAATTTCTTATTTCTTTTAGAAATATAGGATATTGTATTCATTCTCACCCTAAAATTGCATTTCAATCTCATGTAAATGATATTATGAATTTTCTTATTATGTGCATGCTGTATATGATAAAATTATGTGATAATTCATGCTTGGAAGGACAGACAGAGGTTCCTACTCCAAATTCCTAGTCCAAGAAAGGTCCGCTATAAGATCAGGCGAGGTGAGTCAGGCTTTATCCATAATTTTTGATTAAAATTTTCAGGGATGGGACATTGCAGAAACTTAACATTTGCATGTGTTAAAGGCTACTTTGACTTAGTAATGACCAGGTTGGTTAAATCTCAATAATTTGAGCCTACACAAACTGCAGTCATTGTTTTTGTTCCTTTGTTTTCCAAGAAAGGTGTTGTTAGGACAACTAGCTAATATGAAAAACAACTTTTTTTCTTACAGCAGACTTATGTGTGATTTGTCTCTCCTGAACTTCTGAGAAGTCAGTGATTATACTGTCCTTCTATGCATAAATGGGTCTGTAAAGGCAAATTTCTCTTCTCTTTTCAGACAAAGACTGCTGTCCAGGCTCTCATAAGCAAGCATCAAACAATCCCAGGCAGCATATGGAAGGCTTTACTGGAGCGATTTGATAAACGTCGCAAAAGTGATTAGAATGCTTATGTTGATATCATTGGTTTTACAGCATACAGTAAAAAACAATGTCCTACAGTACTGGTCACTAATAGTTGGTGTTAACCAGTTTAATTTACAGATTTCTACAGATTTGGTGGAAGAAAACAATTAACCTCTTGAAAGTTCCCCCATGTCTTTGAGAATACCCTGAACTCAGAAAGATTGAAGATGACTTGTGTATAAAATAGCAATGCAACAGCTAAATTCCCTGAAAGGAAATCACATAACCAAGATTTTCCTGGTTCCTGAAACAAATATTTACTTACATCCGAGAGCCTTAGTGGTTTTACCTAGATCTGTGGGTTTGTGTTATGAGCACTTTCAGTCTCAGAGCAGAACTTCAAAGTCAGTGTTGTCCCACCACAGACCACCCACGGGGGGCACCTTCCCTGATGGGCCCCGTGCAAGACAGTGTCAGAACAGAAACTGTCTAGCTGTCGGTAATGAGCTTAATGTTTAGACCATTTTCCTAGAAACTATACGAAGAAACATAATCCCATTAAAATACATATTAGACTCCTTCAAACACGTCAGCTTAGTGGTTCATACCCTGGAAAGCAGGACTGCTGCATCCAAGACTTTTCCCCCACAAAAAAAGAGGTGTCTCAAAGAGAGGGAAAAAAAAAAAAAAGCTTTAGTTCAGTGTAGCAAATATTGCAAGTACATGTAGAAGGTAGTTTCAAGTCTGAGCTAGTTCGTGCATGCACTATTGCACCACACCATAGTTGTTTAGTGGATGAGGCTGCCCCCAGCCTGAAAATCCCTGGATATGGTGTGTGCAGTATGGATGTGCTGAATTTACCCAAATCTCCCAGTGAGCAGGGAACAGGCTTGGGGGGAGCTTTCTTAGGCAATGCATCCCTGAGGCTTATCATCACTGGTGGTTTGCCTAGAAATGCAGTACTGCAACACCGCCGTCTCCATACAGTTGAACCAAAATGCTTGTTTGGAAAGGCAGTGTTGTCTTTCTAATGCAACTGGTAGAAAACTGAAACTTACTACAAATCAGAATGTGTTTTTAAGGGCTGTGGGATGTTGTTACTGGTGGGAGTGGGAGAATTTTGTGTAATCTATCCAATATGCGATTAAACGCAACCAAGTGAGCTTCAAAGACCAAGAAAGGTAATTTTTGTGCCTCATTTTTCCTTCATGTCCTTCTAATACAGAAGTAATCTTTCCTAACATTCTAAAAAGGTTACATAGTATCTAAGGAAATATATATAATGTTTGCCCATTTTTCAGTAGAAAACTAAATCTACTCTTTGGATGAAAATGAATTCTTCCTCAGCCCTGCTTCTTCACAAGTATTTCTTGCACATTTGGTGAAGGGAGAAGGATAGACAGGTGAGTTATTTCCCTGGGCCAAAAATACAGGAATCCTGTCCTGAAAAAAACCTCAAATCTGTCCTTAGATACAGGAATCTTGACTTGAACACCTTAACTATAACTGCTGTATACAGGCAGAAAGATTTTTCTCCCAGCAGAGACTCAGCATTTATAGGAGATTATAAACTAAAGCAGATCAAGATGCAGGCTGATATGCCTGGACATAAACAGGAATTCAAACCATGAAGTCTTACATGGCACACTCCAGCAATACAAGCCAAAATTCAAAGCCTGAGTTTAAGTCAGGGGAGAAGGGGAACTAAAGGAAAAGGTTATTGAATTCTAAAATGGACACAGACAAAGAAGCAAGAGAAATTATGAGTAACCAGAACCTGAAGGCATTCTTTGTATTACAGAAAATATAGAAGGACTAAACAGAATCATTGTCTGACTACCCTAATTTTCAAGTAAATTAATACCATTATGGAACGTGCCCAAAGAAGGACAATGAAGCTGCTAAAGTGTCTGAAGCACAAGTTTTATGAGGCAGGTGGGGTTGCTTAGCCTGGAGAAAGGGAGTCTCAGGGGGACTAACAACCGCAACTTCCTGAAAGGATGTTGCAGCCAGGTGGGAGTCAGTCTTTACTCCCAGGTAATAAGGGACAGAACAAAAGGAAATGGAAGTTGTGCCAGGAGAGGTTTAGATTGGATATCAGTAAAAATTTCTTCACTGAGAGCATTGTCAAGTATTGGAACAGGCTCCCCAGGGCAGGGGTGAAGTCACTATCTCGGGAGGTGTTTAGAAGATGTGTAGATGTGGCATTTGTGGACATGGTTTAGTGGTGGGCTTGGCAGTGCTGGGTTAATGATTGGACTCAATGATCTTGAAGATTGCTTCCTAAACAATTATGATACTGTGACTAACATTTCAGTCACCGGAATTTGCACAACCTTTCAAATGCCATCCTCTCTGGTACATGATGCGAGGGCTGTGCTGCAAATCACAATGGAGCACTACCCTTGGGTAGGAGATAGGTAATCAGAGCTCTGATTCTCTTTCAAAGAGGAGATTCCTGCCTCTATCTCCCCTATTGCAGACAGATGTTAATATTTTCTGACAATGTTTAAGTTTTTCCTGGATCATTACATCTTTTAACAGCATTACTGCATTATCTGCAGCTTATCTGAAGTGAGCTGAAGTAAAAAATAATTTCTATTTGTTGTCTTTTGTCAGTTGTCTTAAGAATTTTTTCTGGGGTCTCAAGATAATAGACAAAATTATTATTGAGAAACAGGAGTGATTTTGAATGATGTGTATGTGATTTTTCTACTAAAATTTTAATTTTTTCCCAGAAATATTATAATACTGCTCTAATAACAAGCACTTATGATATTATTTTAGTAGCTCCCTCTAAATTTTTATTCTTTTTAGAGCAGTATTATAGAAATTAGAACTAAAAACTGGTGTTATAGAAACTAGAGCTGCTTGTCATACAAATAGAAATGTAATTACAGATCAAATCGCTCCCCTGCTACCCTTGTTTTTAGCCTCTCCATCATACAACAAAAAAATAAATGAAAACCAGCAAATGACCTGTGCCTGCCTCAAAATGTAAGCAGCATTTATGACTCTTGTTGGGTATAGTTTGCCCAGTAAATAAGGCAGGGAAATCCTGTTTTCACCACTTTTTGTATAAAAGGTTTAACCAGCTCAAGCTACAAGCTTTTGCATTGGGGAAAAATATCGTACTGGTAACACAGGGAAAATAACTAATAAAATCATAGAGTCATAGAATATCCTGAGTTGAAAGGGACCCAGAAGGATCATTGAGCCCCAACTCCTGGCTCTGCACAGGATAGTCCCTAGAGTCACACCATGTGCCTGTCCAAATGCTTCTTGAACTCTGGCAGGTTTTTGGCTGTGACCAATTTATTAATTGGATGGCAGTGGAAACCGTTACACAGTAAACTGTGTACAACTGCTCATTTATTAATTGGATGACTATGGAAACAGTTAAGCAGTAAAGTGTACAACTGCACAACTCAGCAGCCGCAGACGTCAAACAGGCAGATGATGTACCTGTGGAAGAGAGCTGGTCAGGAAAGCTCAGCAGGCAAGGATCTGGAAGAGCTGGCCAAGTTCATCTCACCGAAGGCTGGGGTGCAGCCATGGCAGTGTTCCGTGTTGTCCTAGCAGGTAGGGTATCTGCATCAATACTCGTGTGTTTGGAGCAGCACCTGGCGGCACTGGAACACTGATTATTTCTTTGACTGATTTTGTCTTGACCCAGAAATCCAGGGGTTACATCCACAGCTGTCGGGCAGTCGGGGATGCTTTAACAGCAGTGAGTGCCGTGTCCAAACACAAAGTGTCTGGAATGCTGATTCCCTGCAGTGGCTACGAGTGGGTACCAGGTATGGATGCTGCTGGAGAAGGAGGATTCCACCCCCTGGCAGGTACTGGGAAGGGGCAGCTGGCAGGTAAGCGGTGCTCAGGGCGGGAGGGTGAACGGGCAGGACATGGTATTTCCCAGTGGGTGCCATGGCTGAGTGGCCGAGGGTGCTGGAGGTTGTTTCGTCTGGAGAAACGGAGCCTCAGCGGTGACCTTATCGCTGTCTGCAATTCCCTGAAAGGAGCTTGCAGACAGCTGGGGTTCGGCCTCTTTTCCCGGGCAACCAGCGGCAGGATGAGAGGACACAGGCTGCACCAGGGGAGGTTTCGGCTGGTCGTTAGGAGGAATTTCTTCACGGATTAGCCATCCGAATGGGCCTCACGGGGAGATGCTGGAGTCACCGTCCCTGGGGTGTTTAAGGAAAGCCTGGATGTGACACTCAGTGCCGTGGTCCAGCTGACACGGTGGTGCTCGGTCGCAGGTTGGACTCCACGATCCCGGAGGTCTTTCCCAGCCCAATGCCCTCCGGCACTCGGCGGTCCCGAGCTCCCGCCCTGCCCGCCCGCGCCGCCAGGCGGCGCCCTCCGCCCCTCCGCCCGCCCCGCCCGCTCGCGGGGAACGCGCGCCCCCTGGCGGCGCCCGCTGCCCTCCCGCCGCGGCGGAAGCGGCGGGCGGTGCGTGCCGGACGCGGTCCGGGCGGCTCCCGCGCCCCCGGCGGCGCGGAGTTCCCCGCTGCCCCGCGCCCCCCGCCTCCGCCCCCGCTCCGCAGGGCGCCCGCCCGCCCCCGCCCCGCCGCCGGGAGCCGCCCCGGCCCGGCCGCCCCGCGGGCACCCGGCCTCCGCGGGGGCGGCGGGCGGAGAGTAAAACCGGGCCCCGGCAGGGACGGGGGCTGGAGCCGGAGCCGCCGCCGCCAGGGGAAGGTGAGCGGGCGCTGCCGGGCGGGTGGGGGATCCCGGGCCCGGCCTGGCCCCGCTGCCGTGTCTGCCTTGTGGTGGCGGCTCTGTCGGCACCGCGCTCGGGGCCTTGCTGCAGTTAGCACGGGACAGGGCTGCGCGGGGAGCCGGGGCGCTGCGAGGCGGCGGGCGGGCCGGGGCTGTGTCCTTCTTGTGAGCAAAGCGAGCATCGAGCCCTCCGTCCGCCCGCTGAGGGAACCTCTGACCAGCCGCGCAGAAACCAGGCCGGTTCTTGTGACAAAACAAGGACTAAACCACCCTCTCACTTCTAGGGTCTCTGCTGTCGCAGGTGACATTAGCAGGATTATCAGGGTCTTCTGGTATTTTTCGTTTATTTGGTTTTTTTGGGGTTTTGTTTTTTGTGTGCTTGTGGAGGCAGTGCTAACTCTGGTAGAAACGCCCTGTGTAGCCGTGTGTTGCTGTTGGCAGGAACATGTCGTAGCTGCTGGTTTGCAGTGTCTTTCTAGTTTGGAAACACACTGGGATGTCCTCCAGAGGTTTCACTTACACATTTCATACACTCGCTGAAATCGTGCTCTGTGTGCTTTGCAGCAGACTGTGTTGCTGTCCAGAGTTGCTCTTTCTATCGTGATCAGTAGGGTCTCAGTTATCCCAGCATCTGCTGTCTGCAGCTGAAGGCCTCTGTTGTGGTGTAGTTAAGGACTTTTCTGGGTCATGTGCTGGAAGTCAGTGAAGAGAATTGTGTGTTAGCCTTATTTCCACTTCCTAAAGCCAGAAGTGTACGCATAAGTCGGTGTGCAGTGTTGCTAGTCAAATGAGAAATTGCATCTTTTTGAACTAGTGAAAAATGTACGTAAGCTGCTGTATTAGGGAGTTAAAACTTGAAATTATATATTTTGAACTGCTCAACAAGTTGAAACAGACCAAAGTATTGTTATCTGTTGCTAGCACGTGAGAACTAAGTTGAACCTGTATTCATTGTGGAGTTCCTGGGCTTTTTTTGATCATAATCTGCCTTCCTTTCTTCACTGCCACTGTACCCACATTGTGAGGACCTTACTGGTGCTTTTAATGAGTGGTTATAGAGAGGGGGAAGTAGAATCTTAGCAGCAAAGGAACAGGAGGCAACAGACAGAAGCTGTAGTAAGGGGAACTCTAGAACTAGCATAAAGAATAACTTCTCACCGTGAATGGATTCAAGCACTGGATTAGGGGCCTGAAGAAGCTGTGGGATCTTTGTCCATGGAGATACTACAAACTGGACTGGATGTGTTACTGAGCAACCTGATTTAACTCGTTAGTTAGGAAGAGGTTTGACAGATGCTTTTCAATGAGTCTTTCCAGTATAAATTGTGTGATTCTCTTCAAGATGTGGAAGCAGTATTGTTCAGGGTGGAGTTGACTATCCCTAAAGGAAGGCAGTACTTTAGCTCTTACCTCTGTGGTGGGTAGCACAGAAGATGATAGATTTTAATTTCTGTTTCAGGTTAGCACACAGATATGCAAGTAAACTTCTAAAACTTTGGTGATTTAAACTTTGGTGATTTAAACTTTTCTAAAACTTTGGTGCATTTGAGGTATTGCATCGAACATTACAGGCAAAAGGACACAGTATTTTGCAAGACTGACATGTGTGAACAGGACTTTAAATTTAATTGATGGAGGATTTGGGGTTTGGGGCAAGCCATAAACATTTAAAAGTATGTAAGAGGGAGAGTATAGCTTTAAGTAGTCTTTTAATCTACATAATTACCTCTCAGTTTTGAAAAAATGCTTCTGTGCCATAACCCATGCTCCATATTGTTCTCTAGGTAGCAGGTGGAGCCACTGGAGAAGTCCAGGCGTAACAATCTGATAAATATTGTGGTGTTGAATGCTACTCCTGAATCTTGCCTGGTCTCACAAGTTGTGTTTTTTATACTTGCTGTGGGTGTTTGCTGCCTGACAGGTTCTGGAATTCGGCTCTGGCAAGTGGAATGAAATAGAGCTTTATCTTCCTTTCCCACACACTCACTCTCTCCTTTCCCCCTAATCAAACCCTAGACATGGGTGCATGAAATCAGTGAAGGGCATGCCACTAGTGCTATGTGCTTAGATGTTGCTTGAGATAAATCTGCTGCCCATCACATTGTCCTCAAGAACATGCCAAGGAGCAAAATGTGGTAAGCCTGAAGTAGTGGAATAGGCATGGATCGTGGGAGCAAGGATCAGCTTTCTTCTCATTAATAGGAGTTATTGTGAGTAATGTGGGTAGAGGCTGATTTCAAAACCAAAGGAAAAGGGACATCCTTGCTCTGTCAGAATGTGAGGGAAAACTGAGATAGGAAAAGTAGTGAAATGAGTTCTGCTCTAGGATGTGTTTCAATGTTTCTTAGCAAATGTGGAGTAAAATGGATCTGCGTTGTAGTTTTTGTTGTCACTGGGGTTCTGATAGCAATATTGTCTTCTGTGTTTAAGTCTTGTTGCTTGTAAAAACAGAGCAAAAGAATGATAGGCATACATGTCTGTCTAGGCATGGGAGCTCTGCAGTCATACCTGGTGAAAATCACATTCTAATAAACAAGCTCCAAGCTTAGATTCTTTCATAAATACTGTTCTTAATAAATTTCTCCCTACAAGCCTATGAGTTGCAACATGTTTTTCTTCTTGGTCCTGACTAGCAGAACTTGGAGTATTGACCAACCAGGTTTTTCTAGCCTAGAATAACTTTTGTACCCAGAGGTGTTAGGTTTTCTGTTCAAGCACTGTGGCTAGACTGGCTGAGCATTTAGGTTGTCCTGTGCTTAGAAGGTGAAGTGAATAGCAAGTTGCCCCTTAAATTGTACAAAGCTAAGAAAAAAAGTTATAGAAAGCCTGAAATTCATTCTGGGCTTGACCTCTGTGGGCTGGTAACTTCTTAGGAGCTGGCATGGGAGTAGAGAGATTCTTATACACAGTCACAGTAAAGCCAGAGCAATTAAAACTCTGAGGAGGACTTTTTATGATCTTTTTTTCCTTGTCCTTTCTGCTGCCTCTCAGTGTTGTGCTCTGGATCTTGATGTTTGACTATCAGTAAATTTCCAGGTACAGATAAAGGTTTTTCCAGGGCTGAGACTTTCTTATTTGAGACAATCTTCTTCCTGAGTCATCCGATGGTTGTAGTGAGTGGAAGCGTTCAGGAGGTTTTCCTTATAGCACTGGATTTGAGAGTGTGCTGTTTGCTGTTGTAGTTTGTGCTTGAGAGAAGGTTTTATTTTATTGTAACAATGAGTTAGGCTAATCAAAGCAGCTTTCTGCAATTCAAAAATACAGTAGTAATTGGTATTGGTAACAGTATGAATGTTCTGGATCTGTGCAAGTGGAACAGTTTTCAATGAAATAAAATCTTTGCCTGGAATTAAGCAATTGCACCATCTTTCTCAATTAGAATTGTCAGCATTTCCAGTACACAAAAGAAAAGGACTGTAAAGATCAAGTTTTGCTGTATGAACTGTTATGTTTGTAATAGGTGCTGCTGGGATGTAGGGCAAATGGTATATGAATAAAATTCATCAGAGAGGTTTATTATATGATTAAACAGTATAGGCAGGTCTATCTGTTTGGAAGATGTATTCATCTACTTTTTAAAATTTTATTTTAAACAGGAGATGACAGGTGGAAATGAATCTTGTACTGCAGGACCGATACCTATGTCCTACTTAACTTGCCTGACTTACATTCTGGAAGAATGGACTGGTGTGGAGCATATTGGAGATTATCTGAGTTATGCATTCTACATTGTATGGGTGCTTTTCCCACTTATATTAGTTTTTGTACTTCCGGGAGTTATCGTCGTTCTCTTCTATGTTTCCATTCTCGTACTTCATATTTATAAAAGGAAGAATGAACTAAAGGAAGCTTATTCCCATGATTTTTGGTCGGGTGCAGGAGAAACATTGGCTACCATATGGGATGGACATGGAAGAATATGGCATGGTGAGTGAGATCTGATATTTCATTAAGAAGTGCTGAAGCTCTTATTCCTCATTTAGCTCTCAAGATTATCAATATGTGCCTGATTGTTGCTATGGTGCATGCCAATTCAGGGGTTTTTCTGTTTTATGAATGACTGTTAGTGGTGCTTGAGAGAAAAAAAAAGTCATTGAGACCTTTTTGAATGTAAATTTTTTTGTCTTACGTATTTATTGCATTTCTGCTATAAAGTGAGATCTGTGTTCTGGTTGACTATATGCACAGTTTTTTAAATTGCCCTTTTTTCCCATTTTTTGCTTTTTGTAACAATTCCAGAATTTTCCCATTTGAAGAAGACCTGAAATGTGTATTGTGTTAACAACTAGATCAATTAATTCTATCATTTCATGGTCAGTGTATGAAGACTGGAAGTTAAATGCCAGTTCTCTGATAGCTAGTATGTCAGCACATGTTATCGTAATTTAATTGCACTTTATCAGTCTTACATAAAATGCCAAATGATGGCTAAAAGGAGCACTTAGTGTCAATTTACTCACTAGTTGCTTCTTGAAATTAACTTCAGAGCCTGACATTGTTACAGAACCTTACTGTTTTATTTGTCTTTGTATTTCTCTAGTACTTTCTCTACTAGAATGTCAAAACTAAGAGCCCTGTTCCTTGTCCTTCTCCTATTATTCCTTTATAAAGACAGACTTAATAAATGATTTGGCTTTTTTCTCTAAGGAAATCATAAGCCTCTTTCAGAGCCATTCAGTCTAGATGCAGCTAAAGGAGAAAGAGGTACTTAAGAGCAATTTACATAAAGAATAAGTCCTTCTTGAAAATCATCTCTATTTGTTCTCTAGTCAAAGAGAAGCGGGTTTTCAAGGCATTGATAACCAGATGGTGCAGCAGCTGTATCAGATAGGCTTTGTAAGACTAAGATGTAACTTTCAAATCTAGGAAAGTATACTACATCAAAATCAACAGCTACATCAAAGAGCTTAAAATGCTCACTTCACAATAAAAAGCTATTTACTTTTTTTTCATGAGAAAATTATTTTTTTAAGGCTTTGGCTCTTTTAATCCTTAGTAACTTTTTCTTTTGATAAGGTCTGACATTTTATTTGTGCATAAAAGATTCTTATCCGGTCCCTCATTGACAGCTGTGACTTTTTTCTGCCCTTCCAGCTGCTTCCCTCTTGTCTGTATACTTGTCTTGCTAAAGAATGAAATGTTTTCCAGTTATTTTTTTCCCCACTTGATTAATCAGGATGTCATAAGAAGAACCTTCCATCCTGAAATCTAACAGCATTAAAAAAAAGAGAGAAAGGAAAAAGCAACCCCACAACCAAAAAGCCCCAAAGCAACCCCCTGGTGTGTGATACGTGTAACTTTACATGTATTATGCCAATGCAATGGCTGGTGTGGAGCACAGTTAGTGGTCCCTTGGGATGGGATGGATGATACAAGATGTTGCAGCTCCACAGATATACAAAGTGAAATGGAGAAGAGCCAAGAATATCTTCAGTATTAAATATAAATTAGTGTAATGGGAGTTGCAGAACTGATTGACTTTGGAAGAAGTGACAGGATTTGGTTGAGGGTTTTTTTGGTTGGTTTTTTTTGTGTTTTAGGTTTTTTTGCTTTATTTTATTTTAAAAAAAGGTACCATAACAGTACTACTGGATATTAACTGAATATGTTCTATACTGATGCATTTTGACATTTTGTGTTAATTAAATATATTCTGCTCTGTAACTTGAATAGAAATGTGATGCCAGTATGAAACTGAAATATGAGGTCAGTGTTTTTCAGCTAAGCATATAAAGTCCCAACTAGCTTTTAGCATGTAGTGATGGAAAGCTGGGACAGGTATAACTTTGAGAGAAGTAGCAAAGATAAGCTTCATACCCTGGAGTAAAATGAGACATGTAAATGGGTGCTGTCATGTGAAATCTTCTGAAACAACCACTGGTGGCAAGGAACTTCGAAAGGTTAATAATAGCTTGAAATAGTTGTTTCACCACACCAATCTGTATTTTGATTTCTCTTGAATGATTGATTCAGAGGACTTTGCAGCCTTGGAAACAGTGAACTGAAAAAATAAGGAAACCTATACAGCTCAAGATAGTGAGGCTGGGTGTTTTGTTTTAATGTTGGGGTTTTTTGCTCTTTCTCAAAGTGTGGTGCCTTAAATGAAACTTGTATTGTCTGTGAAGCAGCTTGTATTTCTTGTAGATGCTGCAAGTTACCTCTTGACTTATTAGCGGTCACTTTGCTCTTACCACTTCTCAATCCATGTTGGATTTGGTTTGCCAGCTTGCTGCAAGTTAGTTTCTTTGGAATAAAATTGTATAAAAAAGTAATATCTGTTCACTTTTAACTCCTGACAGGTTATGAGCTTCATGGTGTCGAAAATATTCCTCAAGGAGCGGGACTTGTTGTGTTTTATCATGGAGCTACTCCTGTTGACTATATCTATTTCATGGTTAGACTTCATGTGATGCAGAGGAGGCACTGCAGCGTAGTAGCTGATCATTTTGTCTCTAGATTACCAGGTAATATACTTCATTGTAAGCAAGCACTTTTGGAATTGTTATTTTATTTTTTAAGAGTGTAATTAATAAAAATCGTGTTGCGGAAACACAGCTTTCAGAACAGACATTCAGACAGATTTAGTGATTTTATTAATATAGGCAGAATGAGTGGTGTGAACTGCTCAAGATTTGGAAAATTTGGAACAAATGCCCTATAAGTTAAGAATATTAGTCTGAAGGGACAATGTATTTTCTTATCCCACCTGGCTGAGGATGGTGGGCAATGGAACCACTCCCCAGGAAGACTGTTTTGAGCAGAATCTTTTTTGGAGGAAAGCTGGAGAACAGCCCAACATGTTTGTGTAAAACATCAGGTGAAGCAGATAGAAAATGAAAGATTATGTTTAGGGTGAGATTTTGGCAGTGAAATGCGCTGCCAATTGGTGAAATTAATTATGTGAGGGGGTTGTTTTTTTGTCTGTGTAAAATACAGTAGTACCCACTTCCTTTCCCAAGTTTGGTTTGTGACTAAAGGCCTGTCAGTCCACAAAATGAATTACAAGGACTGTTCTGTAGTGCACTGGTACTTTTAGTGGAGCCATCTCATGTAAGACAACTGTTGTTTTGTCAGTATATATATTTATTTCAGACTTAGTCCCTGATAACAGCTTTTTCATACTGATCACAGCATGGTTTTGCCTCTACAACTGCTTTTGCCAGCAGATTAATTTGTCAGTTGATTATCAAATCTTTTGCACACAGATGACTAACACAACCTACTTTGTAATGCAGATTTTCCTCCATATTGTATCTGTTAGGCACTGTTGTTTATCAAATGGGAGATAATGTTTTACTCCATTTCTGCTTTAAAATAAGGCTCTGAGTATGAGTCCTCCAAATATCATTCAGTAGCATTGCAGAAACATCTCGCTGAATGGCTGGTCTTGAAGAACTGGTTTCAGCAGTACAATGTCTAGCTCACAGCTACAGGCATTCCTCAGAGATTGATACTGGGACCACTGGTGCTTAGTACCCCTGGATGAGGGGTTGGAGCATGCATAGGAAATTGACTGATGATACTAAAGTGGGGGAGCCATCGATATACTTGGCATTAAAGCTTGTCTTCAGAGTGACTTCACAGAAGTCAACTGGCAGAAATATTATGAAATTCAACAAAAGAAAATGTAGAGTAGTGCATCTAGGATGGAGCAATTCTGTGCAACAGAGTACTCTGGGTAAAAGGGGCTCTGCAGGAAAGGACTTAGGATTCTAGTAGACAGCAAGTTGAATGTGAGTCAGCAGTGTGCCCTTACAGCAAAGAAAATGAACTGCATGCTAAGCTTTTTTTAGTGTGAATGTAGCCATGGGGTTGAGTGAAGAGTTTTTGTCCCTTGGCGTGGCACCTGTGCAAGCACATCTTGCAATATGGTGTACAGTTTTAGTCTCCCCAGTACAGGGCACACTGACACACTGGAGCGTGTTCAGTGGATGGTGGGGGTCTGGAGCACTCAGTGTATGAGGAGAGGCTGAGAGAACTGGATTTGTTTGGTCTGTAGCAGATAAAGGTGGGGAAAGATACTACTGCTGTCTGCAGTGACCTAGTGGGGAAAGGAGGAGTCAGACTTTTCTTACAGGTGCACAGTGATAGAATGACAAGCAACAGAGACAAGTTGCAACACAGGATTAGATATGTGGCAAGGTATTTTACTATGAGAGTGATCAGACACCTGAACAGATTGCTTAGACAAGTTGAGGAATCTCCATCCTTGCAGACTTTCAAAACTCCGCTGGGTGAGGCCCTGAGCAGCCTGATCTAGTTGGACCCGCTTTGAGTGGGAGGCTGGACTAGATGACCTCCAGAGCTTCCCTCTAATCTACATAATTCTCTGGCTCTGTGAAGGAATTAAGGCTGTTAATGGAGACAAGCACAAAGAACCCAGAAAATGTTCCCAACTTGTTTCAAAATAAGCACAGTAATCTGTGACTGGCAACCCAGGTAGATGCTGCTTCTCTTGTGAATCAAACCAGAAAGACTGCATAATTTTATCCTAATACTAAGGCTGTCTGATCTTGATTAAGTGTTCAGATTAAATTGGATGCCTTTTCAGAAGATGTTTTAACCAAAAGTTATTATACTCCAGGCAGGGGAAATGGGAAGGGGGGGTGGTGTGTTTGGGGAGTCTGCTAGACACAGTTGGATGTGTCAGAATTGTGTCAGTATTAAGTATGCTTCTGTTGCTTGCATTTTGGAGGAGAAGCTTATGAAATATGATCATGTGAATTCTTTTTTTTCCTTCTTTATAACTAGAAGTTAGCCACAGGGAAAAACAACCCCAATATTTCAGGTTTCTGGTTCCTTTAGACTCTTAGCTGTGTAGGGCTCAGAAATACATTGATTTCTCTAAACTTAAGAGAAAGCCTTTTCCCAAAGATTTCAGAAAGGGCTGAGATTTCACTTGTGTTCTTCATCATCATCCTCCCCTATAGCAGGGCCGTTTTTGCTTCCTAAAGTCATTTGGGAGCCCTCTTTAAAAGGTTGCCTGCTATTTTATGTAACTAAGACAGTCCCATTCCTGTAGTGTTCCAGAGGAAAGGAGCTTTGGCGTCTTGTCTGTTACTTTGCAACACTTCGTGCATATATCTTGTGCACTAGGTGCTCTGCAGATAAACATGTGTGATTACCTGCAATTGTGGAAGTTTGGATTCAATAGTCTAAGTGGTTCCTCTCTGTCTGCGGTCCTAAAGGTCAGCCTTGGGAGAATAATGACATCCTTGCCATCCTGCTACCAGGTAGCTGACAGGCCTGATGTTACAGTCCATGGGGCCAAGATAGAGAAATGTATATAGAGCACAAGTTGAGAGCAGTGTTGCATGCATTGCTGGATTCTCTCCAAGGGGTTTTTCAAACATTTCTGCGGATGCAGGCTTGTGAAAAATAGAAGAGTATGCTGGGGCAAAGGGCATAGTTCAGGTTGTACTGTGTAATAAAATTGTTTGGACTTCTTGGTGTCTGGAAGAACTAGCATGCTCTGCATGGCTGAAAAAATGTGTTTTGATAATTTTGAGAGTTGTTTTGTTGTTTAAAATGGAAGAATAGGTTCTTGATCACTTTCATGCAATGCTACCTGGTAGTACCCCAGTGTTTCTTCTAACTTTGTGATGACCTTTGCCTTGGACACAGGTACCCTGACTGTCCTTTCAGGGCCACTGCATCAGATTCTGTCTCTCAGCTGCTTTAAGGGAGCCAGGTTTTTCTTAGATACTGAAGCAGAGATATTGATAATAATGTGTGATCTGCTGGCAAGGTTATGAAGTACAGCTCAGAGTGTAAGTTGTATGTAAAGTGTAAAAGTCAAGGGGGGAAATACAGCTGAGAAATTTTGTCAAGTCTTGAAACCTCTCTGCACAACTATTCTGTAGTACATTTTTTTGTCTGCATTCTGTCAATGTTCTGTTCTTTTTTTACTGATATGTGAACTGACAGACTCATGGTGTTGCTTTATCATGTGCACCCTCCCCCTTGCCCTATCACCAGTGTATCCAATGCAGAAAGGGAAGGTGTTGTCACAGTCTCTGCTTCCTTAGAGTTTGTTTTCCTGCTCATCTCAACTCTTCTCATGACTGTTTTGTCTGTCTCCTGAGCTCACTGACAGAAAGGACTTAGACTGGGAGCTTTTTACCACTGGGTACATTCCAGAGGGTTTTAATTAGTTTGGGAATTCAAAGCATTGTAAAAATCAGCTATTGAAAATCCCACAAAGAAAGCACCTGAAAGAAATTAATTTCTTTTAGGAAAACTCTATTTCAGGTGTTCCTCCATGCCAGTGCTACTAGATGAAGACTGAGTGTCATCAGCAGTGCATGAGGCAGGCACAGCAAAATATGAGACAGGTGTCAGGCAGCTTGTGTTCTGCAGTCACGTGTACGAACAGATCCTGATTTTGTATAGATATGAATCAGGAGTGTTTTACTCACTCCAGCTACAAAGAGTAGTTAGAGATTAGGGTTTAGCTAAGAATAAACTAATAATGTGTTGCCTCATGCTTTTCTTCCCAAGCCCTTGGTTTATGTGAGCTGTAAGAGAAGACAGACCTCTGTCTTCTTGACTATATTCAGACTCTCCTTTAGTGCATATGTGTATGTAACAAATACGTGATTATAGTCACAGTATTCATTTGTTACTGAGAGGCAAACTCAACTAGATCAGTTCTTTGTCCTTGTCTATGGCTGATAAGATTGTTTGCTTCAGTGGGAAGTTTCAGAGAAGTAAGGTTTCCCATACTATCCCGTCATCCAAAGTTCCCATTTTGGTATGCAGTACTCATATATACTGTATAAATTTAGAATTTATTGAAGCAACTGAACAGGACTGATTCCCTGTAAGCAGAGGTTTATGCTAGTTATGTCCTTTAACATCAGACTAATGGTCTAAATTGTTCAGATGTGTTCACATTTGATGCTTTTAGTAAGTTGTTGATGTTCTGCTGTTTCTGGAAGAGTACAGTCAGAATGACAAGTCAGAGGTGATATGAGGAGTTCAGGTAACCTTAGGTGAAAATCTTCAGTTACTATATTAACAGAAGATGAGTGTACCCAACTGAGGCTTGCCAGATGCCTCTTTGTATGAAAGGCTATCCAGGTACTCATGGACTGAGCCAGAGAGTCAATTGCTGCAGTGATCTGTAATGCAGAGAATAATGCATTTTCTTTGTCATTCTCCTTCTTATGCGTGACTGCTCTTTGCTTAAATTCACAAAACAAAGCCACAACAATTTCCTGCTATTGCTTCTTGTTGCTCTTTATTTGGACTATGCTATGTTTGGACAATGGAGTTTGAGCAAGGAGCAAGTGCCCTGGAGTCAAACAACTCTTTTGAAGGGATCCCTGAAAGGTGTCACAGAGTGCTTGACAGTTCTTTTTCAGTTTAGTCCTGATTGTGGGATTACACCTGACTTTACTATGACCAAAAGCCACTGAAACCCCTAAATCTTCAACTTTGCAGGCCAAAATCTGTAAGTTGGACTTAATGCTTCAGTCTCTCTTGGGGACTTGGAGCTACAGCTTATTAGACAAGTAAGTTTTAGCCATAGTGTTCTGTGCTGGGAGTCTGTATTCAATGGTAGTATGAATCAACATTTTCTGAATTCATATTATCTTACTCTACAGGTTTTAAAATATTACTTGATGTACTTGGAGTTATACATGGACCAAAAGAAGCTTGTGTCAGTACTCTGAAGAAGGGCCGTCTGTTGGCCATTGCCCCAGGTGGAGTTCGGGAAGCACTCTTTAGTGATGAAATGTATACTATTATGTGGAGTAATCGGAAGGGCTTTGCTCAGGTGGCCATTGATGCAAAAGTGGTAAGTATGACACATAATGGAAGAGAAGTAAAAAAAGTTCAGTTATTAGTACTTTCTTCCAGAGAAAGCTGTTTTGGTTATCATATAGTCATTGTTAGATTTCTGACTGTCGTGAGTGTGGTCTAGTTGCTCTTACAACTACATTTCAAGACTGTTTTTTTTTGCTTTTGATAGGTAAGAAGGCTTTAGAGTCAGCTAAGAATAGTGTGGTCAGGAAACCCAGAGTTAAAAAGACTCAGAGACGAAATACAGGATGGTTTCTCCATGACAAGCATGTGCTGTTTTACAAATACCTGGTTAGTATTGTGATGGCTTAGCATGGTTGGGAAACAGCCCTACATATCAGTGAGTCACAGAATATGCTAAGTTGGAAGGGATCATCAGGATCATAGAGTCCAACTCAATGTTTCTGCTTCTTGTATCACTGAAGTGTGATGTAACCCAGCAGGGTAAAGACTCACTGGCACTATGTACTGTATTGGCATTTTAAGGTAGTGAGGGATGTCCAGGGTGTACAGCAGCAGGAGATGCTGGTCACAGGTGTCAGCTCCCTCTTCAGTGTATAGCACTGGGCTTGGTCAGCAGGCAGGTAGCTATTCATGAGGGACCAACTGTTAAGGTGTGATATATTTGAATTATAACTATTTTAATAATCATTTCAGAGTCCTTCTCATTCTATATTTATACTTGAAAGATGTGTGCATATGATCGTAGGTCTGCATATACCTAATTTAAAAGCAAGTCTCACACCAACAGTTTTATATTTAGGTACTGTCAAAGACAAACTAGTTAAATCTCTGGATTTTATACAGAAATAGAATACTTTTAAGACCCAAGTGTGCGTCACTTTTCTCACAAGGAAAATAACACTATTTAAACAGGGTATTTTCAACAGGTTTAGATTTTACTAATGTATTTTAATAGCGTGTGAAAGGCTATATTTGAGATTCAACTGTGGCTGTACTAGTTACATTTATTTTATTGGATGTGTGTTGGGTTCCCTTTATGCACTCACAAGGGTCTTGTAGCTTCATCCTTAAAAAAAACCTGAGAGATGCAGTAATATAGGAAGTGTCAGAGGCAGGCTGGAAGTGGGAAAACATCTCTATTTAGATTATCGATGAACTTTTAAGTCACCTTGAATCGTAAGCAGAACTCCTCATGGAAAGAAGAATGTGTGTGAAACTTCCAAAAAATGTGCCTAAATTGGGACCTTCAACTTGTTGAAGCTGTCTCATTTCAGCAGGTTTTTTTTTGCCAGAATTTTTGTTATATAAACAAAAATTTCTAACTCTGTCAAAAGTAAGATGTCCCAAATAAGATTGTTCTAGAATAAAGGTATTTTGTATCCATTCAGTTTAGGCAACTGCACTTCTTTTTATTCTTTGTAATTATTTACAGACATTTTTTTTCTCTCAAGAGAACCCCAACTTGATGCATGTCTGAAAAGTTACATGTGCTAGCTCAACTCCATGCTTGACTTTAAAAAGTTTAAAAGAATCTGAGTTTCTGAAAATCCCATAAAGAGTTCTGTATTTCTGATGATGCTGTGTACATATTATAAAATGATACTGAAAAACTTCATATAGTAGCTGATCCCCTCACAGTTCTTGTAAATCTTGACAGCTGTTTGCAATTTCAAAAAGAGCAATAAAAACTTGAAATATTTCAAGTATTCATCAGCAGGAGTAAGTCATGGACATGTATTGAATATGACACATCAACTGTGAAGCAATACCATCAGCATAGCAGAGAGGAATCAGACAAGTTTAGTGTCCCAATCCTGTGAATTCTTCCCTTTGAGCATAACTACAAATTAGGTAAGAGGTTTAAGCACTTTAGGCACAACTGTGCAAATACTGCTAGACTGGGGGGAGGGACACCTAAATGCTCCATAGGTTCTGAAATTCTGAACTGCTTTAAGGAAAGGGACTTGCTGAAACAGTGACTCACTGAAATCTTGAGTATACTCCAGTTTGAAACATCATGGCAGAAGGTCGCAGAAGAACTTTAGAATACTTGTTTTGCTCTCTAAATGTCCTTGTCTGAGAAACACTTCTAAAATTAATTTGCTTGTTGGGTTTAAGTGAGGTTGAAGTTTTTTAGATAGTGCTATCTTCCTTAAATTCTTAATTATTTTTTTTCCCTCCTAGCCCATCATTCCTATGTTTACACAAAATGTTCGAGAAGGCTTTAGGACATTAGGAGGAATAAGTAAGATATTTTCTATTTTTTTGTAGTTTATTTTTCCATGTGTTTAGCCTATCTCTGTAGAAATAATCCTCATATAAATTTGAGATTTAACACAGCCTTGTTTCTCAATGTTTGCTCTCTGGTACAGTTCAGAGATGTTATTAGGATTTAATATCAGCGTTAGATGTGGTATTGGCTCATCTAAGTTATTTTTCACATAGTGTTCTTTTACAGAAGCAGTAGAAGAAAGAAAAAAGGAGCCAGAAAAAGACAGGAAGATTTACAGCACTTTTTTCTCTGCTTACATCTGCTAGGCCAACCCTAGGTTTTCTGCTGTCTGTTAAGAAGCAAAGCAAACAGCTTTGCAATGGACACATAATTCCTTTAAATGTTCTCCTAAAGCTCTGTGCTTACACCTCTACCTGTACTTAAACTTTGAATGATTTGAACTACATTTAATCTGTAGTTGCTTTTCTATTCTGCACTAGACCTGTGGTTCCTCACAAAACCTTTCATTTGTCAGCTCTCCTTCCTTATCTCTATGGAACTTTCAGCCACAACATGAATAGATTGGTCTTTGTCTGAAGGGTCCATCTCTGGGATGATTAGATGCCCACATCTCTACTCATTTCCTAGTGTTACGCTCCCTCTGTTTTATATTCTCTTAGTTACTATCTGCCAGAGGGGCCTGAACCAGTCTCCTCCCCACACCATGTGTTCTGCTTCGAGTATGGCATCATCACCTTCATCAGAGGACTGCAGGGCAACACAGTTTCTCTCTCCCTCTAATTAAGAGCTATATATTCCATGGAGAAAGCCAAGTCATCAGATGCAGAAGCTAGAACAATTCACACATTTGTCATGTTGTACAAAAATAAACAGAAATTAATTGTTGCTGTGTTCAGGAGAATCCCAAACAGAAGAAATTGAAGCCAAAATCATTTACGGTACTTGCATTCTATAGCAGAGTTGCTAGAGGAATGTAATTCTCTTGTTTACTGGAGGTGTTTTAGTAGTTTTGTCTTTGTTTTCTTAGGTTGCATACAGAAAATGCCACATCTTGATCAGTAAGGTTTTTCCTATGCCAGCACCCCAGTTAATGGAATTTCTTGTCTGAAATTGAGAAAGATAACATTAGCACATCTTCTTCAAAGAATCTCTTCTGGGTACATTTTGGATAATGTACCCAGATAAATGTTTAGAAGGTGGCATGTGGGGAAGAATGTGTCCTCTTAGAGCTGATTGAAATACCTGTTTTTTCTCTTTTTTATGGTGTTTAACTGCAACCAGTGTGTGACCTGAAAGGGCAAGAAAGAGTATGTTAGCATGACTGACCTTTAGGCGGATAAGACTATTTCTGATCCTCTAGATCTCAGTGGGACTGAACAGTGCAGTCTTCCAATACTAGTTTCTAATGCTAATCTGTTAAATGAGCTGAACCTGTAACCTGCATTGTGTAGCATTCCCTTCCTCCCCAGAGAGGCAGCTATTGAATTTCTCTCCTCTTCTTCCTTCTTGTTTCAGCTACTCTTTGGAGGAAAAATTTCACACCAAGTTAGGTTAGAAACAAGTCTGATATTAGCATTAACACAGCTTTTAGGAAATGAAAGTCAAGGGTATAATAGCACTGAGATGACATATTGTTTTAAAATGTGGGTTGGGGCTAGGTTACTTTACAAGTCAGTTTCAATGTTAAGACATACCAGGGCAAAAATTTTACAGAATAATCTCAGTCTCTGTCTCTCTCTCTCTCTCTCTCTCTCTCTTCCCTCCTTCACTCTCCATCGCTCCCCCTTCTCCCTTCCCCACCTTTCTTTCTCCTGCTTTCCCCTACATTTTTTCCCATTAGAAATATTTAGGGTACTATATGAGCGTATTAGATTGCCAGTAGTTCCTCTGTACGGGGGATTTCCAGTCAAGCTACGTACATTTATTGGAGAACCCATTCCATATGAACCAAATATGACTGCTGAGGAACTAGCTGCAAAGGTAAGACAGATATGTATATATATAAATTTAAAATACTGAATGTTCTGATAAAAACCACTACAATAGTCTTGTCAAGTGACTTCTGTCTAGGAGCTAGTTATAGAAATTGGTGGAGTCATAGTAAGTTTTGGACTTGCCTAAATCTGAATGTCCTTCTTAAATACTTTTTATTGCTATAACTTGCAGATGTTCTAGGTATTTTAAAGTTTATTTCACCCTATATTTGCTTTGAGAAACAATGTGCTTTAAAGACTGAAGAAGTTCAGTCAGATAAGACAGCTCTGGGTTGATAGAGAGAAGCACTTCACCTAAGAGGAAGCGTTCTGCTCCTTGGTATTTTCAGAAAGATATTAAGGAAGCATTTCAACCATAGCAAATCTATGTTCACAAAGTTCTAGAATTACATAAAATAATAATAATAAAGAGGTAAATAATTTCACTACTTTGTCTAGTGTGTTTCTATTTTGTCCAACTTTTCACACAAAAAATTAACTTTTAAATGTTCCTCTAATTCAGATTTAGGTGCTACTTAGAAAGGATTTTCAGGTCCTCGTGTTCATTCAGTTTATTAATAGATTTCACAGTGCAAAGACATAAACCAGTTAAGAGGTGGAACAGTGAGACAGAGTGGGCTGAAATAGGTATTTTTGAAAGTTCCACAGATGGTCACTTAAAACATTCTGAAAACTTAATTTGAGAGAGAGACTTTTCGTGACCATGCAGGTGTCATCTGTTTACCCTCTGATTAGGACTCTACAAAAAGACATAAAATGTTTATCTGCACTATCTTGGGTCCTGGTTATGGAAAACTGGTTGTTTCTTTTGCAGGTTCAGTCTGGCAGGACTTCAGAACTGCTGGCTTTCAGCAGAGAATGTATTTAAATTATTTTCAAACATGCTTTGGCATCTAACATTTGTGCCAACCCTCACTTATGTCTGACTTAGGTTCAGATACTGCTAGATAAGGCTCCTAGAATGTGAATTCCCTAGAATCCTAGTTAGAGTGATTTTAAAGTTGTATCTCATGTTTCAGGCTATGGGACAGTATACATTTTCCCATTATATATAGAAAAAAATTAAGCTCAGATTTTTTTACCTAATGCAAATTTTAGATCTGAAGAGTCACTTAGGACCAGGTGTATAAAGTCATTTTCCAAGGACTTAACAGTTGATAACTTACTTCATATAAACTGTGAGAGCTTGTACCCAACAGCGTGGGGTGCCGGCTTGCAACATTCTACCAACTTATCCCCTAGCTGACTACTGGTTTACAAAGACAGATAGTTCTCTGTTCTGTCTTAAGACTTCACTAATCTGTGCCTCTCTAGGCAGAATAGGAAGATGACGCTGTGTTGTCACCACAGCTTTTGCATATTGCCCTGCTTTTGGATGTTCCCTATGGAGGTTTTACATAATAAGAGTAGCTGCTGTGCACTCCTTGGCCTGTTTAATTTTTGAGTAAAATGACGGCTGCTGTTGCATGCCGCTAAATGGCCTGAGCGTGTTCTACAGGACCTGTTCCTTCAGGGGACTTGGATCCAGAGGGCATTACTTTGTTCAAGTCAAATGTGCTGAGACACAATGGTGTTTCCAGTGCCACTTCTGAGCATGTGTAGAAGCAAAGTTGATGCTCGCTGGAAGAGTGTTATGATGCAAACCTGGGTATAGGCAGGAGTTTGAGTTGCAGTACATCATGCAGGTGCTTGACATGCTTTATAGACCTAGGTCTCTCCATTAATTTACTCTGTTGTCATTTGAGTTTTGTGTATCACTAAGAGAGCTTGTGAGCACAGCTACCACAGATAAGAGATACCACTTTGTCTGTTTCATGGCGGTGTTGCCACAATCACATCCTGTGGGCTTAAATATGGAAGAATAGTATTTTGAACTTGCAGTAGTTCTGTGGCATTTGAAAGGATGAAAAAGAGCCTAGAAATTGTGTTTTTATGTGAGCAGTGTAAAGATGAGTTTTTCTGACCAAAGCTTTTCTTCTTTCCCTATAGACACAAGCAGCAATCCAAGCTCTCATAGACAAACATCAGAAAATACCGGGAAATATATTTAGGGCTTTAATGGAACGATTTCAAACACAAAAGAAAGAAGATTAAGGTCTTCTGAACTTAAACTTCTATAAACTACTCTTTAGTTATAATATTCTTAAAGTCACATTTGTAAATTATTCATTCTTCTAATAATAGCTTTTAAATACTGTCCTAATGATACTGTTGTATAATTTAAGATAGAAATCACTTGCCCTTGCCCTTTCCCCTGTCCAGTATCAAGCTCAGGAACCCAAACTTCAAATCATTCGTAATGCAGTGAAGTTTAATTTTTGATAAATGCATTTCTACCTTGAAAGTGTCTGGTTCGTTGATTTTGAGTTTGTTTTGGTTTTGTTTTTTGGGGTTTTTTTTGTTTCAAAATGACATTGCAAGCCTTTATGTATATGGTCTGTCTTCCTTTTGGTCTATCATTGTCCCCCATCTCCACCATGGTGAATATTTAACCTGAATGTTAAACCCTCTGTAGAGCTGGAATGTTAGTGTCTTGATCACTGTAAGGAGGTTTTGGGGGCCAAATTAATGCTGTACAACGTGTATGAAAATTTCCCTGAGGTTCTTACTCTCACGCTGCTGGAAAACAGTCAGCCACCTCTGGCCTGCAGAACCTGTAGCAATGCCTTCAAAACCTATGTTGCAAAGTGTTTTGTTTTTCTGGGTGAGCTCAGAAAGAGTTCAGAGGAGTGAAAATGCATTAGAGAACTACAGTGATCCAGGGAAGTTCATTACTGAAACCACTCTGATGCTGTGAGTGAGATCCCTACAACACATCTGCTGTTCCAAGCCAAGCCGTTTTGGATATCTGCCCTTGAGTAAGAGACATGTATTTCTCATTGAATCTACAAATTCTCTTTTGAAACAATGAGTCAAATGTTCAAAAGTCAAGAAGTGGAAATGAGAATACTGTTTGATAACATGAGCTCAAAAAGCTTTATTTTGATGGAAAGAGAAAATTATTACAACACTCTTTGAAAGTAGTAGTTCTTTTGAAAAACAGGATAGACCTTCCCAAATACCCTTTAGATTTAGTATATGGGTAAACTGTTAAACGTGCATATTCTTCAAACAGTTATTTATCTAAGTTATTAAATCACAGTTGAGAGGGAAGTTCTACATACTTTCCTTAAGTGAAAACAATTGAATCAACGAGAGCGAGTTGCAGGATTGGGCTTACAGCACTTACAGCAAATTATGTTGTTATATGTTTTTCTGAACTAAAGCCTGTGTTTTAATGTCCAAATAGGAAATATCTGAAGTATTTCTTCTGATTTCCAGCCCAGCAAGTTTAATCTACAGTTCTTAAATGAATATCTTGGAACTTCTTAGTTTTGAGATGAGGACAAATTCCTTAAGAAAAGACAAAAGAGATTTTTGCAATACTGTGTGGTCTCCTTTCAATATTGTTAGGGTTTGAACTTTCCCTAAAAATAAAAAATACACCCCCAAAAAACCCCCCAACGAATATGCAACTTTTGAAGGAGCAGTTGTATTTGATTTACTATCCATTCCTCTCACCACTTAAGCACATACTTTGCTTTGTGCTCTTTTTTTATGTGTAAATTAGTGACATTGCATAAGTGCATGTGGATGATGCCCTATGTTACCAAAAAAATCACTTTATGGGAAATTGTCTATCAATTGTGGTTTACAAGAAGCAAAAAGCTTACTTACTTTATGATATCATACCAAAACCATTTTATGTTTAAATTAGATTTTTTAAAGCTTTGGGAAGAATCATGTCATATAAAAGCAAATGCCCACTCTGAAGTTTTTTAAATGACTTGGGTTTTACTTGAAGGCAAGACTGTGTTCTTCTTAATTTATTGGAATATGTTTAAAAAATACTTTGTTAACACTGTATGTCATTTAAAGTAATAATGCCAAATTCCTGCATTCTAATATTACTTAAGTATGACCTTTTTTACTGTCTGTCTTGAGGAAAATGTACATCAGTCTATGTTGAGAACATCTCAAAGGCAGCTGAACATATTTCATGTTGAGGCTGCATATATGTAACAGAAAACTCAATCTAAATGGTTCTCTTAGACATGAATGGGCATTTGTTATCAGAAATTTTGTAAAATTAATTTTACTAAGGATGTGGGCTGTTTGCTGCAGTTTTGTCCCTTTAAGTGTTGAAAGATCAGTATAAAAATTGAAGGGCAGTATTGGTACTCTCTTAAATGTTCATATTTGTATAGGCCTTTCATATTTATTTCTATATATTAAAAATATATGGAAAACACCTTTTGAATAAAATTGACAACTGGAACAGACTTCTGAAGTTTTGTGTTGTGTTTGAACTAAATGGAATGTCCTGCTGAACCTTGAGTCACTTTGAGCGACATCCCCCTGAGAAACCTTTCTTGCCTTGCAGTGTCTGAATAGGGATGGAAGGAACAAAACCCCAGAAGGAATGAACTAAAGGAAAAATAATTCAGACAATAGTGGGATAAATAAAGGACAAAAGTCACATAAAGAATAAGGTCCGAGTTTTAATAGTTGTGGTCGGTCCTGTGCAAGGCCTTTACAGGCACTGTAGTACAGCTAGTTAAAGGTTCTGCAAAAGAAAATAGGCCATAAATACTGACTAGTAAGGTTTATGTGTACATGTTTGGGATGTGAATGATTGCTTACTTGGTTTTATTGGAAAAGAGGCAGACATAGATAGAGACTGTCACAAGTAAGGTTGTAGACCAGGTATCCTTTTAGCTGATGTGGTTTACTGTGCATCAAACAGAAGTATTCAAAGGGAATTTTAGCAGGGTTAGGCTAGACCACTGATTGCCTGGTTAGCTTTTAGATACACTGAAGTTTTTACATATTTCCCCATGTTAGCAGCATAGGCAGGATATGTATTTTTAGGTTGTTTGGAAGCAGACTAACTGCTGTACTGACAGGTATTCATCATTATCTCTCAGCAAGACCCAAATCTCCTACTGGCCAATTTACTGTCCTGTTGTGTAATAACAGAGCTCCGTCTGAACATCTATTATTAGGAGGCTTTCACATGAAATTAATCCCTGCAAATGCAAGGTAGAGCAGTTAATCAGCACTGTCAACACAACTCTGTGGCTCATCCGGTATGGGGTTTCCTGTACAAGTATAGCATTATGTTGCTTCATCCTATTATTTTGTGGAGAAGATACAGCTATGATGACAATGTGTTAGCTCTACAGTGCTTAATCCCTATTAAGCCCATCACAGATGCTAGGATGCTTTTTTTGGTGTTATTTTTACATCAAAAAGTTATGGTACCAAAGTAAATGTGGAAATGCGTGGAATTGCTACAAGGGCATAGTAGCACTGAAAATACATGTTAAGTGATATAATTCTCCAAAATGTGTCTGCTAAAACTTCAAGAGACAGTGTGATGGCACTTTTCTGTTATCTTCACTTTTTTTTTAAACAGAAATAGTCAAAAGAAATGATAGTCTCAAAATTATGAAGATGATTGGAGAATTGGGGTTGTTCAGCCTGGAGAAGACTCTGGAGAGGCCTTGGAGCATATTCCAGTGCCTGAAGGGAGCTACAAGAAAGGTGGAGAAGGACTTTTGACAAGGCCATGTAGTGACAGGACAAGGGGGAATGGCTTTAAACTAAAAGAGTAGGTTTAGATTAGATATTAGGAAGAAACTCTTGTGAGAGTGGTGAGGCACTGGAACAGGTTGCCCAAAAAAGTTGTGGACGCCTCATCCCTGGAAGTGTTCAAGGCCAGGTTTGATGGTGCTTTGAGTGACCTGGTCTAGTGGAAGGCGTCCCCACCCATGACAGAGGGGTTGGAACTGGATGATCTTTAAGGTCTATTTTTTTTTTAACATAATTTTGTTTTGCACAGATGGTTGAAGATTTGCCACTTGCAACCTTGAATTTTGTCACAGCATACATCAACATGCATACCATATGTTACCTCTTGAAACATTTTAAAATGCTTGGAATCATCTCTTCGTGTCAGAAAATTGGTCAGAAAGATGTAACAAACTTTTGAACTATAGGGAGCATTTTCTTAAAACCTGAAGTGTTTGTTAACACTTCTTGCTTTTGCCTGTGTGTGTTAAACATTACAAGGAGAGATGTCATTTGGAATTAGCATCAGGCTGCATATATAAAGCAGACCCAGTATTTTTTACCCTTCATGCAGCTGAGTTGGCTGTTGTAGAGCAGATTATATTCCACTGGGCCTTGTGTTGCAGCCATCACAAAAGAAAGGCCACCACTCCTTGCTGTCCATACCAGTTACTGTAATGAGTGAATGCAGCACAATTAATCCAATCACCTTTGGCTCTTGTTTTCTTGCTAAAACCATGGCATGCGCTGGAAACATGAAATGCCAAAGTTCTAACAAAACACATATTATTTGGAGAAGATCTTGAAAGTTTTAAAAAATAGAAGTCAAGAAATGGAACTGTTTTAACCCAATTCCTTTTAATGAGAAACAGAATGTTCCAAACATCAGGGAGGGTAGGAATTTAGAATTTTGTCTCATCTTTACACAGAATTTGTGACAGATTAATTGGGATGCAACTGGGGCTAATCTTCATATATTCCAGATGGGTTTGCTTTTCTATTTCTTTCAGTAGTGTTTTCTTATGATCAGGTCTACGCTTTGCTCAGAGCAACTTATTTTTCTTTCAGTTACTTCCTAAGGGGGAACAGAAATGGAGACCCCAATGAACATTTGTTAGTTCTCTTTTACAGAATCACAGAATCATTTAGGTTGGAACAGACCTTTGAGATCATCGAGTCCAACCTATGACCCAACACCACCATGTCAACTAGTCCATGGCACTGAGTGCCACTTTTCTTAAACATCTCCAGGAGTGGTGACTCCACCACCTCCCTGGGCAGCCCATTCCAATGCCCAAACACACCTTCTGTGAAGAAATTCTTCCTAATGTCCAATCTAAACCTCCCTGATCTATTTGAAATCTAGCAAAGGTACCTAGAAACATTTCTGAGCTCTTATTTCTCTAATGGAGTTGCCAGCTCTCCAGTCATTTCTTTAATGATCAAGTTTCTCCCTGCCGTATGAAAAACACTGCTGATATATGCACCAAAACTTTTGAAGCATCCCGTCTGTTTAGAAGTGAATTGTTTTCTTTTGCTCATTATGCAGTGGATTAATTTTCTTAACTAGTGGGCACAGCATTTGCAAGCTTGCTTGGTTAATGTTTTTTACCACAGATTTCAACTTTCCAGACAAATTTTGGTATTTGATCTGGCTTTGTGAGAACAAGCTTGAAGTGAAAGGCTGACTGCAGCTTGGCTCAGTCTCTGAAGGCATAAATGAAAATATAAAGCAAATCTCACAGCTGAAGCAAGCACACCCAAACCCGAAACTAGTTTTGGAATCCTAATTCTGGGCAATCTTGAGTCACATTTATGGAAACAAAACTTCCTGGCTCATTTCTTTCCTTGCAGAAATTACTAGCACAGAAGCATAGCAGCTTTGATGGCATTTCCAGGACCAAAGTTGTCATCTGAGTTGAGCAGTGGTGGGGGCACTTACCCTGGAGGAACAGGCTCAGGAGAAGACCTCAGCAGCCCCCAGAGCCTAGTTGGAGCAAAATATAACTCAGTAGTATGTAGTGGAAGATACATAGTAGTCAATGATGTATTAGACTTGCTCATCATTCTCACCTCCAAGTCTTGTGGTTCCCTCTCAAGACCAAGCTAGTAGTTGTGGTTGCTGCCCAAGTCCTCTCTCTAGCGCTGGTTTTGGTCTAAAATCTTTCCTGCAGACATCCCCTGTGATGACACCTGGGGTTGTTCAGGACAAAGCTTAAATCACACTAAAGCTTTGCCTTTGCAGGGGGGTGAAGCGAGCTCGAGTGCCTGCAGTTCCCCTGGCGTGGGACAGTGCATGGTGTGGTGCTGTGCTGGGCTGCCTTAGCAGAGCAGTCAGAGGAAGAGGCAGCAGCCTGGCTGACCCAGCCTCCCTGTTTCCAGTGCCTCGTGTGCCCTGGAATGTTTCGTTCAGCCCAGGGCTGGCTCAGGCATGGCCAGACAGACACAGCAAGTTAGAGCTGAGGAGCCAATGTGGTTAAGTTTGGTACTTTGTGCGCATCCCACCACCTCCTGAAGATACCCACAGAGAGCAAGCTTGATAAGGGAAGGCTGTGGTTCTAACGAGAGGAAGCTTTGTATAAAGAACTGCTGGTGGTTTTCTGTCAACCTACAGTATGCACAAATACCATTTCTAGGAGGCAATAAACTGTCTGCATAGCAGCTCTAATAAATGAACCAATAGACACTTATTCTGTGTAATTTATTCCACCCTTCTGGTGCAGCAAAGGGTCTGAAGTTGTGCTGAACACACCACCTTCAAGTTGCTCTGGTTACTCCCTGCCCAGTGCTTCATTTGCAAAGCTCTTCTTGCGAGCCAATGAATATACAGTTTGACAAGCATTTAAATTTGGAGGATGGCTTTTGTTGTTGTCTGCAGCAAGGTGAGTCAGAAGAGCCTGGCATGTGGGCAGCTAAGCACCCACCAGAGCCCAAAAAAACACTTCAAGAAATGATGAGAGTAGAGAGCTGACCTAAAAAGGCAGCCAGAAAATCTCAGCTGCTGGAATGCATCAATCCATCATTAGTTTCTTAACTTATAACAACTTACCATTAATGACTGCAGGACCAGATACTGTCTGACTTAATATACACAGCAGCATAGGTAAGTGTACGTGTGTGTTTTTGTGATGCCCTGTTTCTTTGGTAGAACCAGGAGCATGGAACCTACTTCAGCTGCTGTTGCAAGGGAAATAGCAGACCATTATTATTCAATCCACCTGGGCTTTGCAAATGTCAAGATGATATCACTCACACTTGCTTTGTCATTATTACACTTAATAATTTTTATTAGCTGGTGAACCAAACAGTTTCTGTAGATGTTCTGGTTTCTAACAGATTGCCCCTTCAAAACATGCAGCAAAAACAGATAGCAAGCAAATTATTTCTGTACCCCAAGCTCCTTATTTTAATGCAGACCTATATAATTGTTGGACATAGGCCTATAGGACATTTTCATCACTATGAATTTGCCCATCTCTGAGGATTTTTGCCCATCTCTGAGGGCCCCATTTCTAATGACAAAAGTAGAAGACAGCACCTGTGTTACCAGCATGCTCACATTGGGGCAAATAAAGCCAGAAACACTTGGGTTCCTGAATAATGTTTCCACTTCAACAAATATTTTTTATATTATATACATCATAATATTCCTGCACTCCAAAAAAAAAAAAAACCAACGAACCAAACCAACCAACTAACCAAAAAAAAAAGCCACAACCACAAAGGACTAACAGGTTTCACAGTGAGAGAAACTGATATTTTCAAACACACAAGTGTATTTCACCTGTGGAAAGGGAATGTCCCAAAAAAGACTGAAATTTTCATATTGGCGGTATGTTTCTGAAGAATCTTGATTTCTTTGGCAGGCTGTCCTGTTTCAACAGTCCCTCCTCCTTTCCAGGCAGTGTGCCAGGAAAGAGACAGCAGCGGAGACAGGCAGTCAAAGGAAAACACGTGAGTTTGTAGTATCAGCTCTTTCGGGACAGAACGAGGGCCTGCTTCCATCAAATTTAATCAGACTTAATACTCAACTGCTGGGAGCAGTTACTGTTTTGCAACTGCAGAGAGCAAAAGATGTTTGGCTGAGCACAGGCAGGATGTGTTGGGAGAAGGTGGTGGTGATTCAGCCCAATATAAATGTGCCACTGCTGGGGTGGGGTAAGTCAATTTTAAGAGGTGCAGCAAGTGTTGGCAGCTGCATGAAATAAATTAGTAAATCAAATGAAGAAAACAGCAGTGGCTCCAAGTAATTCATATGCCCGTGACCCAAATTTCCCTTCCTGGCATTCCATACTGCTCTGTGCATGTGCTGGGTTTACCTTACATCTCAGCAAAAAGCTGAGGGTTTATTTCTCCCAAGAATCCATTTGTGTAACAACAGTGCATCTGGGATGGAAACATTTGATCCTGTACAGGTTGCTGTGCTGTTTTTTTGCTCCTCTTCGTTGCATACAGTTTTGTTTAGTGAGCACTGCTGCCCCATTACAACCATCCTAATAAAAAATCACCAGCTTTAGCTGCCATTAGCACAGACATCACTTAGCAAGGCAGATTGTCTTAAACTAGGAAAAACTGTGAAAATGCAAGATTTTTGAGAAATAGCTGAGGTCACTTGGTCTGTTCAACTTAGAAAAGAGGAGACTGAGGGGAGACCTCATTGCATTATATGACTTGCTCTTGGAGGGGTAGCAGAAGGCCAGGGATTGATCTCTTCTTTCTGGTGACCAGTGACAGGACATGAGGGATCGGCCTGAAGTTGTGTCAGGGGAAGTTTAGGTTGGATATTAGGAAAAAGTTCTTCACCCAGAGGGTGGTTGGTCACTGGAAGAGGCTCCACAGGGAAGTGGTCACAGCACCAGCCTGCAGAGTTCAAGAAGCATTTGGACAATGCTCTCAGGCACATGGTGTGGCTCTTGGGGATGGTTCTTGTGCGGTGTAGGGAGATGGACTTGATGATCTTGTGGGTTCCTTCCAACTCAGGATATTCTATGATGGTTCAACATGGCTTAGATAGTGCAGTTTATTCCCCCTTGTAAGAGGAAAGAAGAAAATTTTTATATGACTGATTCCTTAAGATGTTTGGCCTGGCCAGCCTGAAAGCAGAACTCCCTGCCTCCCCACCTCGTGTAGTTAGGTCTGCTCAGTTCACACTTACAAGTGCCATAACACATATCATGGAAAATCCCAGCATCTCCTTTGCTGGCATCTGAGGGCAAGGGAAGGAAGGATCTTTGAATGGGGAAGCTTGCAGTGTGAAAAGGTATACTAACACTTTGGCCTCTGTTTTTTTTTGGTTTTTGCCCCCAAGCATATTGGTTGTAAGTTTGCAGTTAGTGTTCTGATGTCAGGAAGAATAAGGACATGGGGAATTTAAAAACATTGCTGCCTTGGCACAAGTGGAAACGCACATTGCTGAAGCAGAAATTATTCCTTTGAACACTAGTTGAGCATCTCTGAGCACTCACACCAGCTGCTGCATCTGAGTCCTGACAGCTCGCAGGAAGAGCTCAGAGCAGCGCCATGCACCATCCGAGCCAGCCGCAATGTGAGCTGGCACAAGGGGAGCCAGTTGCTCTTGCAGCCTGATGTGGACTGAAAAAGCCAGCATGAAAACTTCTCTTTGCAGCCTCTGCTTAAAATCCAGACATGTGGGACCTGGAAAGTGCCAGAACACAAAGCACTGTCCTGCTACAGATAAAAGCTCAGCTCTGGCAAGGCAACAGGACACGGTGCCCAGCTCCGTTGCTCACCCTCCCTCCTGTGGCTGTGTGTCCTTGCTGGCTCTGCTTACTCCTGCTGCACTCATGCCTTGACACCTAACCACAGATTTGTGTATTTGTCCCAGGCAGTTAAAGATAAACAACAGAGAGATCCTGAGCCAAGGAACTTCTCTGCTTTCTTCCCCCTAACCAGCTGCCTTCACAAGAGGCAGAGCATCTCCTCTGGGACCTGTCTTCCCATGTGAATTTGAATGGCACTGCTTCAGTTCTTTTGAATCGAGGTAGTAGATAATGCAGAGCAAATGACTGCTTCTGATAACTCAGGTTTCAGAGAAATGTCAGATAAAGTCTTCAAGGCAAACTGTAATGAACACAAGACTTTTATGTTCTTCCAAGATTTTTTGTTTTTCTCTAAGGCTGCCCTGTTTTTTCTGTCACTTCCTTTAGGAAATATAAGAGCTATGATCTCAAAAGAGGTTGCTTATGTGCACACAAGAAAAAGCTACTCTAAAGGATAAAAGTGAACCAAAACTTCACTTCCTATTTTAATTCTACTTCAGGCAGAAATAGAAAGAGAGTATATTATCTCTATGCACAGTCAGGAGCATCCTGTAGCATAGGCTGCTGGTAAAACTGAATTATCTATGCAAGAGAAGTTAATTTAAAAAAGCATTTTTGGAGATCTGTATTCAAAACAACATTAAAAAAGTTAAATTTAAAATTGAGGTTTCTCATGTCCTACTTGCATGCACTACCAAGGCAATGAGATACCTCATTGGAAACATGCTGAGGGAGGAGATGTGCCATGCTGGATCAGATCCTCAGCCTGGTCACCATCTAAACCATGCACTGGTGAGGAGTGCTAAGTCCAGCTTGCCCTTGTGCAGTTTCATAGGGCTGCAAGGTTGGTGAGATGAATCCAGACAAAGCAGCAATGCTCCTGTGCTAAGCAAGAGGCATGAGAGCCTTTAAAATGGGCAGAAGTTAGAGGTGACATCCTGTAGGTGGCTGGGTGACAAGTTCGGGCAGGAGGAGAATTGATCCTTTTCATTCCCTGCTCTCCAGCCCACTTTTTAAAGTCTCACCATAATGATGTGTCAGACATTCAGCTGAGTACTGAGAATGAATACCAAGGACCACACTCTTTGGATCCTCAAATTTCCAGGAATGCTTCCCATTTGATTGCATATTTTCTGAAGATGTCTGATTCTAGCAATTTGTGCAAGAAAATCAAAGACAGAAGTTTCACCCTGATATTCTTTCTGCAACAATGCCTCACAGAGGTGCTTTACAGGCGAGGTAAAATAATTTTATGTGCTAGATAATATACCACTAGAATGAAATCCTGTCCCATTAGGGTTTTGAAGAAATTGGTATCACTGATATCTCATGTCTTATCAGCACAGAGTAACAGTTTGGGATCAGGTTGGTGTGATCAAATGTAAAAAAACAGTAACTACATAAACAGAATGAAGTTGGATAGTTATAACTTTCATAGGAGATGGGTCAGAAATATAACCAAAAGCCCATTTAAGGGCAAAATTTGATTCATTATTAGTTACAAGTCACACATAAGAGTTGATGCCACTTTAAAGGAAGATGTAGCCATGAGGCATAATTATTCTTCATGCCCTGCCAGCCATCAGCTGGGACAGCGTGGGGAAAGCTTTAACCCCTGTGTGAACACCAGTGCTTCTCACAGGAGGCAACACAGCCCATTTCTGCCTTTAAACCATATAACGGAACTGAAGCTCCAACCTCATTTTTCCTTTACAAATCCAGTACACACTGCACTGTGTAAGCTGCTCACATGAGTAAGACATTTGGAGATGTCATTAAGGGATGTCATTAAGACATACTTTTTATGCTTTTTATGCTTTATGCTTTAGGCTTTATGCTTTATGCTAAAGCAGGGTTTAAGCACATGGCAATTATTTGCATTCCTGGGAAATGGTGAACGCTCCAGGGCATTATGGAAGAGCTAAGGAAGGATTTCCTTCTTTTGGGTTGGGCTCTTCTAGGTTTCAAAGTATGGGCTAAGTGAAGTCACGCATAGAAGTCACAGAAATTCCAAGTCAGCACAACAGATCCTGGGGTGAAGCTGTAGGCAGAAGATGGCAGAGAGTACCTAACAAAACACTGACAGGCTGGGAAGTTGAGAGATGGGTTAGTTTTCCTGCTTTTATCAGGACATTGTTAGAACATTGCTCAGGACATCAGACCTCTGACGAAATGTCACAAAATGTTACCTGTAACGTAACCACACAGCTCCTCACAACTGCTGCACCAACACAGTCAGCTGGAATCAAAGTCAGCTCGAGAAGGTGACAGCACTTGAAATGTAGTCTCAAACATAACAGATGGCAAGCAGAGCCCAAAGCAAAACAAATCCCCAAAGGAAAACACAAAAACAAATATCAGAGGCAAATGGGCATTTAAAATAAATGAAGAAATGCATACAAAAAGAAAATGCCTTAAAGGGAGAATCTTGGAAGAGTTACAAAATCATCAGACAAGAAAAAAGATCAGTAGGTATAAATGTGAAATATGGAAAAGCTGAGTTGTGTAACACTGCTCACTCAGTCTGAAGGAGACTCCAGATGTTCCCTCTTACTTTCATGTAACTACAGGTTGTGAAATAGCTGGTTTGAGGAGGGTGGCTAAGCTGAGGCTGGCCATGGTGCCCCTTGTCTCACCACAAGAGTGAGAAACTATACCAAGGGAAGAGAAACTGCATTCATTTCACTGCAGTGATGGATCCACTGACCTGGCAGAAGAATGCACAAAGCTAACAGAGGAATACAGTGGGGCCAATGCTGGTAAAGATATAGAGAAACTACTACTAGTGGCTAGAGCCCCACTAGTCATGGATGTTAAAAATGAAGTTAGGCCCATATGGAAAGGATCTGTGGAGTTTCATGAATTGATAAAATTCCAAATTTGGACGGCTTACAGCCTTTACAGACATAGGAAATTTAAAATTACTGCAAGATTAGCATGCTTAAAACTATGAGATAGTTTGGTGATGAACTGCAGGAGACCACAATATCTGTAATAAACCATGAGCTCAGTTCCAATTATTTATAATAGTAATGGACTCAAGCTTATCCTTCCATGTTTTGGGACATTGTCAGTAGTCTTGCCTTCCATAAACTGGACAACTAGGTTAACAATGTAATCCTATGAGCACATGTAGCAGTCACACAGCAGCAGGAATGTTAATACCTGCGTGTGACCATGGCAGCAAAGCTTGTGCCCACAACCCTTAACAAAAACCTGATTTAAAATAAACGACCTGGTTGCTGAAAGACACAGTAGTAAGTATGAGCATCAATTTTTTTGTGTAGCCTCTTGTGAGTAAGAAATCCTTCCACCTTGGCTAAAGCCTAGTGCTGAAGAACAGCAGTGAAGCCCAAGACATGCTCGCCCTGTTGTGCTAGGTGGCAGCAAAGGCAGGGAAAGCCACCCTTTCCAGTCAGCCTGGCTCTGCGTTCTCCAGAGCTTTTTGTCAGCAAACTGAGCTCTCTTCCCATTGGAACAGAGTGCACATGAGCACGTGAGAATAACACTGATGTAAAGCAGTTAAAAAAAATCATTATCATGTGAACAGCACACTTTGGAGAGTGTTGTACTTAAGGGTTTGCTTAGCCCAAAACCATGGGTTTCCAACCCATCTTCACATCAAATTCACCTGTGGTTCTGTGCTTGACCATGGGTTTGAAATGCTCCCACAGCAAAAATACTGTATATCAGTTCTTGCTTTTCTATTTTCCAGGTTTGTTTTGGAAATGACGGAACAAATGTATCTCATACCTGGCAGCATTCAGGAGAAAAAGAAAAAATCTTCTCATCTCTAATATACCTTTCCAAGTTTACCATTGCTGTGGTAGGAAGACACTGCTCCTTCACATGCACACAGGTCTCTGGGTGCATTAGTAGCACAGTATTAAGCCATGCCTCTTACTAGCTCCCAAGCTAAGTAAAGTAGAAGAAAAACCCTGCTTGAATAATTTTGCCAAGACACTTGGGACTTTTATTACCAAGTCCCTGTATTAAGTTTTTCAGATTTTTTTTCTTTTTCCCCTGAAACTACAGACATGTCTATTCTTTTAAGGCAGGAGAGACAAGAAGTGCTCAGAATAAGCACTTTTCAAGCCACTTGCAAATTTTTTCTCACCTTCTGTTGTAGAGAATCTAATTAGACTGTCTACTACCTTTGTTCAGCCTAAAAAGAAGCTGCTCTGATTTTTTCATGTAGGTTTTCATTAAAAGTCCCCTGAAGAAAGCTTTTCCCCTAGAGGTAAATAATTTGAATAAAACCATGCAAAATAAATCCCTTTTACCCTAAGCTAACTAGACCCCACTGTGGCAGCTGCCCACCCAGTTAATGTGTCCCATGCAGCCTGCATTTGGGGAGAGGAGTAGGAAACCATGCTAAGGGTAAAAAAAAAAATGTTAAAGTGTGTTTCTATTACTTTCCTACTGGTTTTGGAGCCTTTGGTGGGGATTCACAGGGTTACAGGGACTGAGGATTTAGGACTTGTGAAATAATTCCAGTAGTGCTGCTGGGCTGCTGCTCCCTCCATTACACTTTTCCAGGTTAAAATAACAAACTATTCCTTTCAAACCCTTAGCCACACAACAGACACACATGAAAAACAAACCCTCTTATCAGTCACATATCATCCCTACTTGCAAATTCAATTACTTATGATATATACATATGTATTCTTTCCTCCTGTTGAACTCATGACAGATATTTAATTGTTTTGTGGGTCGTTTGCCCCTCATCTCCCTTTCTTGATCACCCAAGGAAGGCCAAGCAGTGTCTAAGAGGGAGTGGGAACATGGCTATGGGACAGAAAGGATGAGGGATCTAGGGGTTGGCCTTTCTTGCACAAACTTTGGCTGCTGCTTGAGGTGGCATTGTGCACACAAATGTGGCAATGAAGTTCAAGAGGGCTATCAAGGATATTGGAGATGCTGCCAAAACCAGCAACAACTTGTGTAACTGTTTAATGATTTAAGCAGTTGCCCAGGGGGCAGAGGTAGAACCATCTGTGTTTCTCTGGAGTTTTTCTCAATTATTGGGGTCAAGATAAGACTGGGATGAGGCTCAGCTCTCCCTACTCCACTACTCAATGGATACCACTGAATGGCGATCATTTCAGGAGACTAAAGGGGGTTTAAAAACAACAAATTACCTTTGTCTGTCTCCTGTGACCGAGGCCCTTCTCATGTAATGGAAAAATCCTGCTTTTCTGCATTCCCCTGACAGCCCTGAGATCAGAGCCCAGAATTCTCCTTTTCCAGCAGCAGGGTCAAGCTCCTCTTGCCTCTGCCTTCCTTGGTGTTGTGAACTGGCCAAGGGGCCAGCTGGGGAGTGTGGTCCCTTGTTGGGGAGTGTTTTGGCTGAGAGTGGCCTGGGAGTGGGGAAGACCTGCTGACCTGCTCCCTGGGCAAGGGCAGCTGTTTTGGAAGTTCTCTTCCAAGACAGCACCTAAAGCCTCATCCATGGCAGCCAGGGCACCCTATTCTGCTGCTCTGGGTGAGATGCCTGCTGGGGTATCTCATGATTTCCTGGACATCCCTGCTGGAACAACACCTGTAAGGTTGTCCAAACCCCAGGTAAAGTCTTCTCCCAGTCCCAGGGGTAACGTGGAAGCCACTTGCATCACTCCTGCATTCAGGGATGGGAGCTCCTGTGGTAATATTGCCTGGAAGCATAAAATAATTACTGGTGGAGAAGATCTCTGGAGATCATCTGACCCAAACCATTGTCCAAGCTGCGCTGACTTTTGTCTTCTTTGCTAATAATTTCAGAAGCTCAAAATTAGCATCCTTTTACGGACCCATTAGGATAAAAGAGTTTTAATGAAGACTCAAGAGACAGGGTAAAATGACCACAGTGTACTTTATTTAATGATTTTGGTACCTTGTGTTGCAATAAAATAAAAAAAATCTACAAAATCCAAATATATAAAATTTTCAAGTTTCCCTTTTAAGTTTTACAAGAAAAATCAAGTTGTAACCAAGGAAATTTGTTAGTATGAAGCACTACTTTCAACTTCATTTCATCACAAATTGCAACTTACTTAACAGACCAAAATAACTATGGTACTGCAGTACATCAAATACTTCACACACTGTGTTCTTTACTATAGCACATGTAACCTCTGCCATGGGAGGCAGTGGTCTCTAGCCAATAAAGACACTCTTCACAATCTGAACTCTAAAGGAATGTTTGTATACATGGATTCAGAATATATATATTTACAGGAAGATTTCTTTTTCTTTTTCTTTTTTTTTAATAACTATTTCGATTCTTCATTTCAAATAAAATACCAAATACATTTTTACAATGTTTACAAGTCAAAGCACAAGTTCTGCAATGATTATCATTCACCTCTAGTCACTGTGCTTGTACTGGGGGGGTTGGGTTGTATCTACACTGTTCCATAAACACAAATGTGATCTTCCATAATTTTATTTCTGCAGTGGTGACTAAGGAGTATAAGCACAGTAACAGTTCTTTTAGCACAATCAGTGTATAATGCAACAGTTTACAACAGAGAACTGAGAAACTATTGGTCCATTCTGTTCAATTTGCTGTTTATTTGCCAACTGTTATGTTAGTCTTTGTCACATAAATTTTGTACAAGAGAAGAGTTAAATAACACAACTTGAATAGGAAAGAGCATACATTTTTAAGGCAAATTAATAAGCAGCTTATGGTGTTTTTTTGTTAAACTATATCCCAACAGAACCTAAAAATATAATGTATGTTCTGCAACTGTCAATAATTATGTCTTCTTAAACTGACCTCCTCTCTAAATTGATCAACATGGCTTTGAACCTGGTTATTCAAAATTGAAATAATTCCTCCCCCCAAATCCCCAAATATAGAAAGTGCATGACTTCGTATGTGCCAAAACAAAACAAAAGGCAGCTGAGGTAGTTAGATGTAAAATGTATTTATGAAAAATAACTTAAAAACTGAAACAAGACATATAGACTAAAAACCCACTCATTTGGAATTAATTTTATATCATGTAACAAAGCAGGAAAATTTATGACTTCTGGAAAAAAAGTAATAATAACATATGAATGAACACAGAATATACTATTGGAATTTTAATTTCAAGTATTTGAATGTATTTGCATGTGCATTTTTTACAGGCTTTGTATAGTATCAGGAAGTCATTTACTTTTTATCAGGCATCACATGAGATCTGGTTGACTTCTGGGACTGAAGCTCCTGGAAGGCAGAAATACACTGCGAGTGCCTGAAGATATGCCACCATGTATGCCTGGAAGCACCATCATCTCAGCGTGGGTGAACTTCTACACACCCATCCTCTACTGAGGTCACCTGAGAGTGACAGGAACAGGGATGCTGTGCCTATGCCTCCCAGGGACTGACTGGATGGGTGTCCTGGGAGCCCTGGGGTGAACCCACGTGTCTGGATCCAGGTGGGATGCGCCCATGTGGTGGGGAACCCCCAGGGGATGTTCCTGCAGAGCTGGTGTGGGTACACCTGACCCAGGCAGTGACCCTGGGCACCAAAGAGAGGATCAGCTTCCACTTTGGAGCACATTTACAGCTCCTCTTGGGCATTCCTGCCCATGCCTAGCACCATGGCATTTCAGCTCTCACAGGGACCTTTCCTCATCTGGAGAGAGGAACAGTGTTCCCCCTTGGACAGGACAGTCTCCAAGAAATTGTTCGCTTGAGTCCACTCAGGATGAATCTGGATTTCGGCTCACATCATTGTCCCAGAGCTCCACCAACAGCCCCTGGCCCAGAGGCAGACCCAGCTTTCCCTTCCATTCCTGTCCAGAAAGAGGAGCAGGTAGATTCTTTAGCAAAATGCCCAACTGGAGTATGCAGGTGCATGAAAATTCTTCAAGCTCTGGGAATGAATTTCACAAAAAAGCTCCTACTTGTAGGGGACAGATCAATTTGGAGATGTGTTCCGGTCTTCAGTAGCAACAACCTAAAACCATTGCATCACTAAGTGTGCAATGTTCTGGCTTTTCTGAGTCCTACTGTTAGATCCCTCTGCTGATGGCCACAACATGGGTACATGTAATTTAGTATCATGAATTCTGCACTAGGCACCTGGCTTGAAGAGAATCACAGCAGGGAGCATCACAAACTGAAATAGTTCTGGTGTTAGTGGTTTTCCTTTTTTTTTTATTGGCGTGTGTAAAAAGTAGAATTTATACTTTGGAAGTGTGTGCATATGTCATCTTTTATTTTCATTTTCTATTAAAGAAGGAAATTCTGAAGCCCTTTTGTCCCTTTCTTTTTTTTAAAAAAAATTATTTCTTTTTTCTTTCCCTCTTAATTTTACCCTTCTAAGCTCACTGTATTGTAAATATGATTTTCAAAAGTGATGTATGATTTTGGACAACTTCACCTCTGGCAGCCCAAAATGAGGAGTTGCTGATGTTCACAGAGTGCTGAATGTATGTGCTGTGGTGGCAGAGCCAGTAATGGCCGATTAGACTTGGACATCCTGCACATCAGGGTCATTTTATTTTTTCTGCTAGACCTAGATGGAAAACTAGAAGACTGGACTGTGAGATTTCTTGATGTGGCATGATATTGCAGTTTTCTCCAAAATGTTTGTCAGGAGTTTCTGCTCAGTTGTTCAGATTTTTTGTGCGTGAGAGGGAATTTCTCAGAGAAGTCAAGGTTTTATAGTTTTATGTAAACATAAGCAGAAAAAGATGCTCTGATTTTGAAGAGGGGAGAAATATTTTTTCAGGTCTGATTTCATTAAAAAAAAAAAAAATGTTAAAAGGCACACTTTTACAATGGATGTAAAAATCTTTCTCCTGAATGAGAAACAACAATAAAGACAATCCTCTACAGCCTATGGAATCCAGCTCGATGTTTCAGTGTGTTGGCATTGTGAGTATTTGACATATGTAGACATCCTCTGCACTGTGTCATAAATTTAATTGCCACTTTTCCTTTCCAATCACAAATAATATTTCCAAGTCTCAGTACTCACAATCAACATCTGCCCCAGGAAGCAGTGGTCTCCCTTCTCATCACTAATTCAGTTGTGCCACTGGCAGCCATTGGAGAAACTGGAAGATGATCTACCTGCACCTGCTTGATCCCTATCCTTGCACCACTGAGCTGCCACTCTCCTCTTTCTGTGTGACCCAGCATGAAAGAATGAAATGAGATTTGTCAGGATCCAAATGCTAAATCCATTTGCAGGGATTTCAGTGGTGAAGAATGACAGGCAAGTTTCATGGAGGGTTGGGGTAGCAGGCTGGGTAGAAAAACAGGATTTTTGCCTGAGCTTAGGAAAAAATTTCACCTCCCCAACTTGTCGAAGTTTTTCCCTGGAGTCCAGTTGGCTATAAAGTCCAGTTGACTTGGACTTCATAGAAAGATGCCTATTTGTCTTGAAATTCAAGCGCATAGCTCAAATAATAGTTTTTATTCCATAGAGAATATTAAAATATAATTAATATATTCACAAGCTATCTGAAAGTTTAAACAGACTTTTTAATTTATCCTGGAATCCAGCCAGGTGTCTTGGCCTTATCCAGTGACTAACAGAATTGGAAGACCGAGAAATGCTTTAGTATTATTTGCAATGCTTTAGTATTATTTGCAGTGGACTGTTTTTTATTACAAAGCCTGATATTCCTTCCTCAGACATTTTCAATAACTTAGCCAAATCAGTACAAGGTGCACCATGACTGACAGTTTCACTTGACAGTAAAGTTCAAGTGCACTTTAAAGTAGTTATCAAAGAGATTCCTTAAAAAATAAATTTTACTTAGACTGGCATTGTGAAATTTAAAAGCAAAATGCCCACATGCTTTCTTCTGGGGCTTCTTGGACTCCATTGAAGTCAAAAGAAAGCAATTCATTTGCTGTGGTGGATCTTCAGGGAAGCCCTTTATGATTATAAACTGCCTGTAATCAAAGCAAATCCAAGTATAATAAATACTCTTGTCCAGACCACTGGTGTAAGTATGACTTATTGACGTGTGCAATCAGGCAAAATTCCTCCATCAGTCCTTTAAGACTGTCTCTTTTTTTTTTTTTTTTTTTTTTTGTGTGTGGGTTTTTTCTCTCTTTTGTTTTGGGGCTTTTTGTTGTGGTTGGGGTTTTTTTTTGTGGGTTTTTTTGGTTATTTTTTTTGCTTAGCTGTAGACTATTGTAGAAGGTTTTGTAAACACAGCTGTCATAAAGTCTGTCTTTTAGGATCATTTGCTTCATGTGAAATTGCTTTGGAATGCTCCCTTTTTTTACTAATAGCCTAGAAATACTTATGCACATGTTTCCCCAAAGCAAATGAAATCCACCAGTCAACCTGAAAACAGACTTGGAGTTCTGCATATTAAGAACTGGAGGGTGGAAGAACACACAAATTAGTTAGCCTTATCTGAGTATACATTTTACTGTAATGACTGGAGAATATGCCCTTTTTAATTAGTACTGGGTTAATGAATATATTTTGTAGGAATCCATTGGAAATATCCAGTGTGAATTAATGGACCACTCCTTGCACATTGCAAATTTCAAGAGAACAATGTATGCTGAGGAAGAACAATTAAAAGTTGGTTTTATTATTTTTCCTTTTTTTTCTTTTTTTCTTTTCTTTTTCTCTTTTTTTTTTTTTTTTTAAATACAAGAAGATTACAGAGAGCTGCACAAAGATTCAAAGCACAGCTGTGCTCTGGAAAATTGCTATAAAACCAATATGATAATGAACCGTGTTTATTGCGTCCCAGAGGGTGCCATTTCCGATGCACTTGGCTTACAGAGAGAAGATGAATCTCCCATTTGCTAATGCCACAGGTCAAATCCAGAAGTCAAACTGGGTTTTGCATGGCTCTGCAGCATGTGAAATAACAATTGTTAAGTTAACATTTGATTAAAGAGGCAGGTGAGCAAGCATGGGAAGAACAGAGCCAGCTGCCTCTGTTGAGACAGTCATATCCACAGAATGGCACCTGCAGGAAAATACAGTGATTCTCATTTGTTAGAATAAACATTAGCTTGTTAATAATACAGAACTCAGAGAATAGACAGCAAAATATCTGTCCCCTCAAGCAGAACAAATTACACAGGGGACAGCTTCTGCCCTTGAGAATCAATGGGAATTGATTTAAAGGAACTGCAGGCCTATTAAAAAGGAAGGGAGATCCTTGTTTGCTAATCCAACACGATCCCTATTAGTGGCTGTTCTGAGAGTCAGAAACTGTCTCAGAAACTAAAGATACTGACTTCCAGGTTGCTGTGGGCATATACCAAGGCTTTGGAATGATGAAGTAAAATCAGCTGAGCTAAAGTAAAAACAAGATATGACAGGTGTCTTTGTTCTTGAGAAAATTACTTCAGTGTTCACTTTTAACTTGGTTTTCCATCTTAACATAACAGAGATTATGCCACAGCCAGGTGTTATGCAAGGGAGTTTTTGAGTTTCTCATGTACTACAACATGAGAAAAGAAAATTTCTTAGATAACCTGAGCATTGTCTTTTCTCATTGGTGAGGTTTCCATATGAGACTCATAAGCACACAAGAAAAATGAAAGCAATGGAAAACATCAGAACAGTATCTAGTAAACTTTGCCAAATTTTGAGTAAATCTTTGAAGAAAACAGACCTATCATTATATGCTACACTCATGGATCATGCATGAACCTATGGATAACTCCACGATATTTTCTGCTGAAATCAGGATGAGACTGTTCCACTACTAAACAAGCAAGAATTGATGATAACATCTAATACAGTTGGAAGTCTTTGAGCAATAATTTCCATGATGAGCTGAGTGAAAGAATACCTGAGCATGAACAAATGCTATGAAGGCTCACCTGCTCTAAAGATTCACAGCTCTCTCCTAATTATAAGGCTTCTAGCACATCATCTACGGATTTCCATCTTTCTTTCTTTCTCTATGCCTTTACACTGTCCCATGCATGTGTTCCTCAGCTGTGCATGAAGAAGTTGATGTGAGGACTATTAGCAATAAAGGAACATGCACCTGAAAATCCACTATTTGCTCATGGATGCACTGTGTGAGAAACTGAGAAAATGAGAAAATGCTCAAGCAGTTGAACAACACCAAGCCTACAATACTTCATACACAGAAAATACTTCTGAGCCTATTTTAAACCTTCTATTTTTTGTGGAAGCCATCTGAGATTTATCCTCCATAAAGAAAATAATAAAGTTCTCTGACCCATAATCTATTACAAAGACCTCTCATTCCTAAATTTAACAATCACTGGCGTAACTGCCATACATAATCCTTGTCTCCCAGGCCTTAGTTTGAGACACTTTTGTATCTTATTGCTCATAACTAACTCCTGTCAATAGCAACAAAGTTATATCTAAGAAGTATCTTTCACTGTGTCCTTGTGTGTTTCAGTTAGTTTGTTACACATCTAGAATTTTCTCAGTCAACATCTTTCCCAAAGCAAAGAGCAATTGCACCATAAATAGTATTTTGGCATTAAGGTTTGTTGGTTTGAGTTTTGGGGGTTTTTTGCTGTTAAAAGACTCTGCTCCTCCTTTTATCCACTTAAACATCAGGGGCAGCTTTCCCACAGTGTTTCACAAACATCTCCTAATCTTGACCAGAGGAATCACCACTTTGCTTTCATGTCTTTTGATCTCTGGCATCCTTGCAAAGGTCACTAGAGGAGATGTTTCCACAATAAAATGTGTGCACAGATTATTCACATGCGTGCCCTGTGCAGCTGGACTGGAGTGGACTGTGACAGCATCCCACCTGAAAACTCTGTATCAGGAGGGGCCCAAGACAGAGCTGTTGCTGAGTCCCATGTTGCTGTAGTTGTGTTCCTCCAAGCACCAGAGTTAGGTTAAATATAAACCACCCACTCATTCCTACTGATTTTTATAAAACTGCAAGTGTACTAACCAACATCCTTCCTGATGATGAAGAAATTTAAGTGCTTTGCTGACCAGGAGCCTTCCATTGTTCAGTTATCTCTGTAAGTAAGCAGCATATTTTTATTTATTTTTTTTTTACCTTCTGCTTCATCTCAAGGTAGCTAAAATCCACCTGTGTGTTAAAAGCAATGAAAACCAATACTTTCTTCACTCATTCACCCAATTTTTAATGCTGTTGCTAAATGCAGTATGAGTTTTGTTACAGTAATTTCTCCAGGATAAACACTTGCACAGTCAGTACAGTCATCTCAAAAATGAAACAATGAAACTGTACTGCTGCTGTGTAGAATTTTTTGTCTGATAAAATGAATAGATGACCAGAAGGCAATTTGTCCAGTTCCTCATTGATGGTCACTAAAGCTGTCTCAACCTTAGCAATCCTCTTTAAAATACAGCTCCTTGCATGCATGAAACAAATCAAAGAGATAAATGTCTCATAAGATGAATGATGAAAGCTTGGCTAGGATGAATTTACTATTGTTACATTTCTTCTAGATCTCTTCCCAGTGTGGGCATCTCAGTGAACACAGCTAACAATAGTTTTCTTTTTTCCCCCCTTAACTGATTAATGTTTGCTCACAGGACCTTGATTACTGTATTACAAGCCACAAATTTGCAAGATTAAAAATGTCTGTTGAATTAATTAGCTGCAAATCAACCTAGGCACAGCTCGACAAGTTCCAAGCAGTTCCAGTAAAATAAAAAGGGAGGAATCGATAGCAGCTACAAACACATGACAATATGTTGGCACTTTGTGACTATAAATAGTGGCAGCTGCCCTCTCTGCTGACAAAGGAAGATTTTTCATTGTCCATACAGTGATATCTAAAGGCTAAATCCTGCCCAGATTGGTGTGGCAATCTCACTGATAGCAAAAGTTCTCTCAGTGAAATATGTCCCGTGGGCCAGCCTGATAACCCAGGGAGAACTGGAGCTGAAAACAAGCTCCCTACCTTGCCTTCATCTTCAGCCAGAGTGACTACCACAGTGCCCAGGCCAGGAGTGATCATGGCACATGTAGATGCTGGCTGACAGGAGGATGATGTGTGTCCCAAAGTGGAAATGCTGGGAATGATGCTGAAAGTCATTAGTGACTACTCTCCCTCTGCAGTTACAGCCATTGTCTTTTGCAGTTATGACAATTTTAGATCTCTCTGTCCATAAATCAGATCCTGTAGGAAAGTTACACATTTTTTCAAATGCTGCCCTTAATGCTGAGTTTTGACAAAAAGCAAGAACTCTAGACATATATCTGAACTTCAGAGGAGTAAGGGCTTTCACTGTCTAGTAGTTTCTTCCTCAACTTTGTAAAATTTAAAATTAATTCTTGTCAAATATTGTCTAAGAGGCAATCTGGGATTGACACATAGTAATGCAGAAAATATTGAAAAGAGCATCAGCAGTTAAAATTTCAGAAATAGTTACTGCATATGTGTGGTACAGTTAAATTGCCAGAAGTACAATTTTCAAAGACATGATTTGAAATTTATCTTCAGTACATAATCCACGCAAGAGCAAGTCTTTCCTTCTGACAGCTTGTATCAGGAAATTGCATAAGTGTTGGATAACAAACCTCCTTAATGTTCTTCAGTAAAATGCAAATAAAGGATCCTAGTTATTGCAGGTCATTTCCTTCATAAACTACTGACAATGATAACTGATAGTGAAACAAATACAACGAATATTAAATTACATGAAACAAAAGTTTAATTGATCCCTTGACATTTTTCTATATGATTGTTTTTTCCTTGATTAAGTAAATGTGATAAATCTTTTTTTATTTTACACAACTATCCCTGCTCTATTATTTTACCAAAATATTTCAGATATGAAATACAGCATTAGACATATTTTCTCCATAACTTCTTATTAAAGTGCTGGCACATTAAATCACAAGGCTGTTTCCAATAATGACTAGAATGTGTTTTCAAATAGTATTATTTTCTTTTTGCAGTTATCACTTGATTATCCTTGATGACAATGCTCCAGATCCTTTTTTTTTTTTTGTTTTAGGCTTACGATTTAAATGAGTTGTAAGAGTGAATCCTAATAGAATCTCAAGACTCATTGTCATGTGTATATACAAACACACACACGCATATATATATATACCAGTGTATATATATATATATATATATATAAATGCATTTGATACTGTAAATTTGCTCCCAAGCATGAGATAAGATCATACTGTTTTTTATTATAATAAAACAAAACACTCACAGAGAGTATTCTTTTTAGCATGCTGTGGACACTGAACATCTTGCATTCACCATAACCTGGGCAATTTGCACACAACTGTTGTTCAAATGTACCATCCAGAGAAACCATGTCTGCTCCACATGCTTCACTAGATAGCACAGAGCCTGTTTGCCCTTTGCTCAGCCCAAACTGACCAATGTTTGGCAAAGGAACTGGGATCTCAAAAGCGTATGAAACTTGGGCTCAGGCAACAGTAGATAAGCTACAAGTGTAGCTCTGGTGTCCAGATGAAGTGTGCCTGAGCTCCAAAGAAAAACCAAGTGAACGTGGCCAGAGTAGCACACAGTACATTAATAGACCTGGTTCAAGGCAGCGTGTAGAGATTCAGGCTCTGTCACAGTGCTAACCATGTTCATACAGCTTTTGGTCAGGTTGGAAGGTGAGCAAAGCGATTTTGATTCTGCCCCAGGTGTTTACTGCAGACATTGCTCTGGCTGGATGTAGGCAATGGCACTGAATGTGCTCAACAAATTCAGAGTCCTCAACACTAAAGCGACTGAGCATGTCAAAACACTAGAAGTATGTTTACACTGCACATGTCTACGTTTGTATGTCCACATTTGTGTTTCCCACAAAGAGGAAGAACAGTTCAAAATATGAGGCAGGGAGCATCGCCCTTCTCCTCACTAGCGTGCAGCCCTATACTCTTCCCCTGAGATAGTAGCCAGAGTTATGAATCACTGCTAGCTGAAGAGATCATCTGGCTCTCCACTTGGTCTCTGCCTACCACCAGTTTACTGCTGGAAAAGCCCTCATGAGTATTTCTGTGCAAAGCTCCATCTGATAGCACCACAGAGGACCAAATTCTTTCATGTAAGATGGGCAGGAGACTATTTGCTCAGAAGATCCTGGCAGGCTTAGGTGGGAGGTAGGCTCTGAGCTAACTTTGTGCTGTGAAGACCAAGTTGTATCTGACCAAGTCCAGGAGGCAAATTTTGGGTGCTTGAGCATCTGGCATTAAAAATGTTCAGGAGCTCCACGAGCCTGAGGCCCCTGATGTGCCTGTGACCTCTGCACCTGCGCTGCAATGTGCCAGACACCTGGTCCCCAAGGACTGTGGCTTTCATCCAGCCCATGCACATGGCTTTCCTCTCTTTTGGGGGCTCTTTGGTGCATGAGGTGGGGAAGAGAGTGCTGGACTACGACCAGGCCTTGCCCTGAGTGGACATAGAGCACAAAACCACAGTCCATGCCTTGCCTTAGTACTGTGTTATGGCTCTGCAGGCTCCTCTAGACATTCAACTAGCAGCTTTTTTACCTTGAGGAAATCACTGATCTGTGAAATCCTTTTTTTGCAGTACCTTTACACAGTAGGTGGCTGAGTGGACACACCTATTTCATGCTAAAAATGCTTTTGTGAGGTTTAGTTCAGTGCAAAAAACTACCCCAACCTCAACTCTTTGTTTAAATAATGTGGACTTTCTTATAGCAGAACAGATCTTCTGCAGAAGAGCTGCTGGCATGCCTAGAGCTGCAGTGTGCCTAGAACTAAGATCCAGAAGCAATTGCTTCCAAAGATCTGAAATGAGAGGCCAAACTCAACAGATAGAGAAAATGTTTCTACTCATAGCAGTCATATCTTTCTTTCTATGAATGTAGCATTTAGTTACTCTGACAAATCTGCTACCTTTTTAAATTTAGCTCTAACATTCCTTGAAATTACATTTTTGGTTACACTTTAAAGTTTCTTGGCTGATTTTATTTTACACTGCCTTGCATGTAGAAGCTGAGATTTGATCTATTAGTTGGCCACTTATGCCTCCATGTCTTGTAAATCTCTATCAATTAATATAGCATCTACAAGTCTGTTGAAATTTTGCAAAAGCTTCTGTCTGACCTCTCTGACTCATGCAAATCACCCCATAAATGTGCTGAAGAGGGCTTTTTGCCCTGCATCTTCCATATCTGTCCTCTTTGCCCCAGTATTTAGAGTAGGCACATGGTTCACTAATAGTTATGTAAGATCCTCTGCATAAGAATCAAATGCTAAGCATTCAGAGCAAAATGCAAGTATAGGAGCCAAGCTTACATGTTTAGGAAAAGTTCCTTTTAACGAATGTGCTGGTGAGGAATTGGCTTTGTAAGAATCACTGGAAATGACTGGTTTCAGAGACATTTTTCAAAGTCTTCTTAAAAGGATTGCAAAACAGCAACTCTGTCAAAGTGGGTATATTCTTGAATGTTTGAACTAAAAAGGAAAGAATAAGAAATCTTTGATTCACACTGAGTTTGCACTAACTTTAGAGTATCTATTTCAGGTTGAGCCAAGTGACATGCAGGCTTTTTGGCATTACGAAAATCTCCAGATGAGTTCAGTTTGGAGTGAGGAGATGAAGACTTCCACTGCCACGGTCTGAATTCATGTAGTTCACTCTAGGCCAGGGTCTGATTTTGACATATTCATATCAGTGAAGAAATCTCACCAAAGTCCTGCACTGAGGTCACTAAGGCAAAAAAAATGGTGCCAGAGGATCCCTTATGTGTTAAAACAGCTCTGTAAATGATCTCTTGATCAGTGACACCATTCCCCTAACTTTGCATGAACAAGGCTTTGTAATGTCATCTCTGTGTCTCCTGTAATGAAGTCTGCTCATACCAGATGTGAGAAATCATCTCAGAAGAAGATCACTCAGCAGTTTGCAGCCAAGTGAATATGATGGCAGAATTTGTTTTAAAAAATCACTATATGTGAACTGCAGTAATCTGTTGTGTCTTCTTTTCCCTTAATTCCAAATTTAAAAGAATCTGTTCTCATTGCATTTTATCTCTTTTATCAGAATAAACAGGAATGGGTTCAATGCCATAATGAAAAGACATAGTTCTATAAACAACCAAAGGAGGGTTTTATAACTTAATGTCTCTGGTACACAAATGGCTGTTTGCCACCTACTCCATTTGGCTTTCTGCTGAGAGCATGGGCTTCATGTGAGCTACTCTAATTGCTACCATTAGCAAAATTAAATGGCTTATTGTGTATTTAGACTATTCTTCCCATGTCCTGCATTGTTTTACTGCAGAATTAGTAATTGCGGTGTTGGGCTTGTAAATTCACGGACACGAGTTGCAATTATTTTCATCACACACATCTTGTAGGGGCTTCACTTAAATAAGCTTGCTCAGATGGATGCACAGATGCAGTTCACTCTGCTTCCCACCATGCACAAGAGCAGGAGAGGCAGCTGTAGGACCCCAGGAATCTGCTGAAGTCTTTTCCTTGGCATTGTGCAGGCAGTGCAGGGGGTGCAGAGTAAATCACAGCATCTCAGTCACTCTGGATTGCACAACTTCAGGCAGGGAGAGGAGACAGGGCAGTGGCTTTGGAAGCTGAATCACTGGCAGAGCCAACCAAAATGCAGTACAGTGCCACTTTTAAGGCTCTTAGGAGTGATATGATCAAATCACAAACACTTCAAAATTGTTTAATTTGTGTTCTGAAAAACCCAACAGTCTAGTTGTGAATATTTGCTGGCCAATAAAAAGTAAATGAACATATTGCATGACTGGGAGTCCCTTTCCAAATAAAGCAGCACTTCTACTTTTAGTACCATTTATGAATTGCTCTTTTGGGGAGATAATGATGTATTGGCAAGACCATAATATGTTTTAAACTAATACAGATTTAATAGCTATTCACCACATATTAAAAATTAAATCTCCAATAAAACTGTAATTTACCTCCTCTGCTTAAAAGTTTAAAAAATCAGGCAGATGAGGCCTAGCATTAAATTTTGGAAAGAAAAATTTCTCCAATTTTATAAAAATTAATTAATAGAAAATTTGTTGATTTGACAATGAAAATACTGTATGTATGCCATCAAGTCCATACAACCCAAGCAAAGAAACATTGTTCTATCACAAGAAGCATATTTAAATTGACATAACCAAAATGGGAAATTAGTTTTTTCATTATTAAATATGCATGGAAAGAAAGTATTGCACATATTTGTAAAGACCTTTAAAAGAAAAAATATCCTATTACAGAACAAATATCTTTTAAAATAAGTCAAATGTTTTGTCTTACATTTTCTTAAATGTTTTCTGAATGAACATGTGTATATATTACCTTTTCTTTATTTAATTAGCAATAGTAGTTGAATTGTCTTTTCTACAACAGACAAATCCACAAGTCTCAAAATTTTCGGACCAAGTCTTTAACCAGAGAAGTTACCATTAAATCTGCTGGAAAGTTTGTTTGGTTCATTAGAACAATGGTCCCGTAATTCTTTCTTCTAACAAATAGATGTGATTGCTTTTGTTTACCAGAATGTAAATATGAAAATATGAACTTCTTTATTTTCCTGAATTTTGATATGAAATTTAAAAGGCCTGATTTTTTCATTATTTTAAATGGAAAAGTTTGGGGTTTTTACAAGACTTTTTTTTTTTTTTTTTTTTTTTTTTTTTTTTGCTGTCTCGGTTGAACTTTAATGATTTTACAACTTTTGGTGGTAATAAGAATAGTGCATATTGATTATTAACTGTCCATAAGGCCATAATGGAATTTCAACATGGACTAAGTTTAATCTTGGCAATTTCTATAAAAAAATTCTTACAGCTTTTAATGTGACTATTCAGAGCAATGCAAATTATGAGACTGTCCATATAGTCATGCAGAGTGTTTAGATTTCAGTTGCTGCCCTGTTGTCAGTGCAAGTAACACTGATGATATGAATGTCACAGAGCAAGATTTTGGAGAGCAAATTTTGACTTAGTGTATCATGACTTCTATCCCTGCCTCAAACAGCTGGATTGAATTCTGAGGACAAGGCGGATATATGTAGTGTTGTGTATATATAAATATATGTACACACAAACACATATATGTCACTCTGCACTCACACCCTGCAGCAGTTTGCTCAAGATAAACATTTTTACAAACACTATTTAAAAAAATTTAAAATGCTATGAGAATAAAGAAAAGAAATGCTAAGCATGAAAAAACACATGGATAAATAACACCTCTGTGTCCTTCCTTCAAAAACCAAATGAGCAAATCAAACAAACCCGTCCCAAACTTTCTTCAGAAACCTTGCAATGCAAGCACTGGTACAGACCTTGACCCTTTAAATTCTGTATGAAGCAACATTTCTTCAATTCTGTAAGCCTGACCAAAGGGCTCACAGCACTGAGGAAGAGCAAGACAATAAGAAGGACATCAGAAGAGGAAGAGCCTTGCTGACAGCAGCGATGCTGCCCCTCTCCCCAGGAGGTGCTGGAGGAAGGCTGGAGCTTGAGAAGGCTGCCCACTGAACCTCACTCAGGCTTCAGTTTCTGAGCTGTTAAAGCAGCAGAAAACACATCAAACTGTTTCCAAAAGAAACCCTCACATCTTGGATCACAGAGTTTACATTTGCCTTGCTTGTAAAGAAAAAAACCCATTTCCTTGTGTGAACTAGAATTTGATTCTGGAGTGAAGGGTCTATTGAATTCGGCAGGACACAGCACTTGTTCCCAAAATCTTTTTCTAGCAGTTCTTGAAGTGGTATATTTTCTGACAAAACATGAGTGCTTTTCTTGGAATAATCAGCTATATCTCCATGAAGAAAAAGGTAATCACTCTGTAAAAAGCTTCAGGTTTGGACTATCAAAGAATTGTTTTATTAAAAAAAATTTATAGAGGCAGTTGGCCATTGCTTAATTTGAAAATATCTAAGAAACCCCTGAAGCATATGTGTTTTCTCATCTGTGTAAAGTTCCCTCTGCCTTGCAGATTCCTGCACTTCCACAGATTTTTGTTTTGAGGAACTTGCCCCAGCAAAGAACAACAGGTATTGAACATTTCACTAATAAAAATAGTCACCATTAAAAATGGCAGAATGCATACAAATAAACATAGTCTGTGTAACCTTGGCCATTTCATAGTACAAATATTTGTAATAGGAAAGACAGAAATTAACCCAGCAGCATACACAGCAGTGACTACACTGGATATATCTGACAGTGAAGATTACTATACCAATTATCAGGTCTTCTCCATCCTGACAATGCCATTTACAACAGTAACTCTTCAGTTCTGCTTCGCTCTCCTAAAATGGATGGAAATAGTTATAGCAAATTGTTTCTCATGGAATCACTTGGTGTCTTTACAAGCCACTTACATTTGAAGCAGGATCCACAGTTTATAGAGTATTCTAAAAGTACCCATGTAGGCTTTCATATGACATTACACTGCAAAACAAATCCATAATGTGTGAAAACCAGATTTATGTCAACCTGCAAAAGCCATTTGATAAAATTCATGGACCAATTCTTAAAATCTAAGCTATAAAGAGAATGAAATGTATTAAAAGATTTGAGGTTTATAAAAAGTAACCTTTTATACCATATTTTACTTTACAAAAATATTGAAATAATCCATGAGTTTTTCACTCTGCACCAGCTTTAAAAAAAATACTATCAAATTTTGACTTGCACCTTTAATGCATCTGAAAGCACCATCAGGGGATACTTTTAACATAAAGGATAATACCATTAACTAGATTTAGGGAGGTATTTTAAACCCAAAAGCTTGCAGCAAAAGCACTCTATTACAAGAGATTCAATGCAATTTTTAGACGCATCTGGACACAAGTCTTGAACAGGCAGAAGAGGCTCTTCCACATAACTTGTTTATATTATACTTCGGTGAATATACTTACTAAGAGGTGGCTGAAAGCCTTTAAAAGACATCACTTTCACCTTGGGTGGGAAAAATCAGAGCTGTCTCTACACATTGAGAGCTTGGTTGGTCTTTCCTGCTTCTTTTTCTGCTAGGGCTTGTGCCACTCGTTGTGTCCCTCAGACAATATCAACCTTGCAGTTATACAAAGTTTGGCACTAGAAGGGTATGGCATGTCACAGTCTCTTGTCACACCTGCATACATTCACACACTGAATCATGCATTCTCAGTCCTGAAACAGAGAAGTTTCAGTGTGTCCAGCTCCTTGTAGTTTCTTTTGAAATATCTGAATGGGGTCCTCCAAAAAGTTTAGTATATGAAAACTATGCTTCCTTGTTCTTTTATTTTTTTTTGCAAATTGAGCACTGAATCATGATTATCATTTAATGAATATCACTACGTGCTAGAGCTCCTTATTACTCCTCAAAACCAGAAGTGAGCTGCATAGAGTTTCTGTTGAAAATAACATCAAGAAGTTAAATTGCATTTTAAAAAGACTTTGAAATTCCACAGAAAACAAACAGTTCTGGTAGTATTAATTTTAATGATCTAATTAATCAGAATTTAGTTTATTTTCCATTGACAGCCTTATAAACATGATGATGTTTCTTTTAAAATAAGAACTATTTTGCAAACCTGTTCTAACCTGAATGGTTGATTTATGGGAGTGTTGAAGACTACTAAGCTCCTATTTTTCCCCCCAGAAAACAGTTTTCCTAACAGCAACACTGTGTGCTACAGTTTTGTTACTTTTTAAAAGGAATGGATTTTTTGTTTTTGCCATTGATTATGGAAACATCAATCATTTGTTTCTATAATTAAATGCACTACTGGCTAAAGTTGAAAGCTCTGGTCAGAGCCTTTTTATTGGTTTGATTGTAAGTACTGTGCAGTCAGAGTTTCATAGCAGTAAGTGGGTGAGTTCCCCAGCTGATGTAACTGATTTGTATGTGTGGGTCAGGGTTTGGGGTTTTTTGAGGCTTTCAGATGATGCTGCTGTATCAGTGTCCTGCAGACAGACTGCACACAGTGGATCAAATGATAATCATGATGATAGCCAGACTAAGAACACTATAGCTTGCTGCTCTACTTGTAGTACGCAGTTTAGTTATTCCTGCAGCCCTACTGTCAACCCTTAATTTGGACTGTCAGGTCGGAGCTCCTTCAAGCTGTGTTTCTGCTTTGTTTACAAAGTGGTTTCATATTCCAAGCGCTCCTGAATAAGGGCATCATCTTTATACTGTAGCCGCGGAGGAGTAGGGGAACATTCAAATGCTAAGATTGCCTTCCTCAGGCTCCTGTCCAACACGTGTCTCTCCCATGCTGGGTACCTGTTCCTGAACAAATCGATTTTAATGACAGACTCCTCAATCCTTGGTGGCCGGGATGAAGGTGTGGATGGTGCAGTGGGTCTCACCTGAAACACAGGCACACACCCATCCCTCTCCGCAAATTTTTGATCCCTCTCGCTCGTGACACTCCGGTTGTTGGAGATGGAGCGCAGCGTGCTCGTGGCCACTTCTGGGGGAAGGGTGAAGGTGGCGGCAGGGTCCTCACAAGCACAGCTTGGTGACTGCCCAAACCTTGGTCCATTGGGGTGAAAGAAGGCATAGTACATTAGCATAAAAACAATGCCTGTCAGAAAGCTGCTGAACACTACACACAGTGCTGGTATGGCAAACGCGTCAGAGATTGGAGGGGCCTTGTACAGATACCAGAGAACACTCAAGGCGGTGTTTTCTAAAAGGATGACAAAATAGTAAATGAAAAGCCTACAGCGTGTCCTTCCTTCCTTGACGTTGAACCAGCTGAAGATATAGATTATCCCAACAACCATGTCGAAAACTATCTCCTCCCATTTAGTGATGCAAAACTCTGTTTCGCAGTGAACGATCCAGAAGGTCATGATGCACCAGTGCAGCACTATGAAGATCCCAAAGTACAGCTGGAAAACCGAGGCAAAGAGAGCAAAAGTAATGACCCTTGCTGCAATCGTGAAGAAATGCCAGCAAAACTGGATTATAACAGCCATATAACTGATGGGTTTCTTGTCATCACGGGAGTCACGGAGGGCCTTTTGGTAGGAGGCCAAAGCCCAAGCCAGGGATACGAGGGATGCTGCAGCAGTAAGACCTAGGAGGAAACAGGAGATGCAGTTAAGGCATAATTAGCATGTCAGCACTTGGCTGGAAACAATGAGATCCTTGCTGCTTTAAATACGTTCTCCACCACTGGCGCAATAAAACCTCTTCCCTCTCCTTTAGCTCAGAGAAATGGACCTCAGCTGCTGAGATTTCATTGCTCTTACAATGCTGAACACACACATACAAGAGATGCTATCAAACCACACTCTGAACCTCTTCTCAAGCAATTACATATTTGAAACAAATTAATTAATTCACTACTTTGACCAAGTTGGGAATAGGGGTCTCTGTTGGCTGTGTGATTTAAGGGGACCTACTGTGGTTATTTTTTTCAAGAAAGAATATGAATTTTCTGATTTTGATAAGTCATTAAAGAAGCCTGATATAAAGCAACCAAATCTTTCTAATTAAAATGCCAGCATAATCTACATATAAACTAAATCAATAACAATGTGAGCATAAATCTACATGTTAAAAATAAATTTATGTTGCTCTTGTTACAACAAAATTTAAACTGGCTGCTTTACTCTTGCTGAGGGAAAAAAATGCCCATTTTGGTATTTTCACTACTTTTAAATAGAATTTTAATAAGTAGAAAATGTCAGAACTTATAGTCTTCCAGCTGGAAATCAAATTTATTTTAGAAATTATGGAGTTTTTTACTGAATTGGAACTGTGAGTAAAGATGCTGCTAAAGGAGGGAGCTATATATTTTAATTTATATAGCCATTCTATCTCCTATATATCATAGAATTACCTACTTACAAAGCCCTAAACTATAATATTTTAGTAAATCCTGACAAATATTTAAAGCATTCAATGAAATTATTTCTCATAAGATTTCAAACATTAGTTTTGTGAAAATACAAAAACAGTGAAACAATTTTAAAAAAATTGACCTTTTATACTTATTTTGAATGTGTATTATTCTTTTCTCCTCAAGGGAGTTTGATTCTTGTCTATAGGCAAATTTAGGAAAAAATACATTGCTTTGAAATGGAATCTAACTTTTAAACTAATCTGTTGCTTCCATGCACTACAAGAAACATCTTACATTCCCATTTCAAAAATGGTATAGTTCAGCATCATTATTCAAATGATTAATACTTACAGAGCATTCTGTTAGAAATGAAAGATAATTTTTCTTTACTAGAAGATTAATTTTTATTTACTTACGACTCGTATCAAGCTGCTTTGGATGGAAATGGGAATTGCAATTGAAATGCAAAATCCCTGCTTTTCAAGAGTATTTATTATTTAAATAAAATTGCAATAAATGTTGTATACAGAGGAAAAAATGTATCAAACATTTTATACTTAAAACTGGTTTATTACCAAAGCTATTTTTACATACAGTTAATGAATGAATTCATAAGTCTCAGCATCCCAGACTGAGAATTTATTCATAGACCACTTAAAGATAATGATGCTTCAGCTTATTCTATTTCTAAGCAGTTCCTTAACTTTGAACTAGTTATTGAAGTAAATCAAACTGACATGAAGAAAACATTTCTTTTGTCTGCTGTTAAAAGCTGTTTAATCATTTCAACCACCTTTGGTTCTGGATGCATAGCCAGTATTTTTCCTCCCTATTAAACAGCTTTCTTTAGAACTTAACTATCAGGAATATATTACTTAAGTATTATATGCTTTATGAAATTGAATTAATACAAAATAGTAAATATAAGCCTAAATACATGTTGCTATGTACTTTGCGGGGGAAAAAAAGGTCATTTTAAAAGAGAAGAAATGTAGGTTATGGAAATAAAATCTATTTAAACAATTCATTTGGCTTCACATCCTAAGATTTTGCTCAGTAAATAGTACAGAAAGATTCATTCCTTTCAGGAGAGATTGTGTTTGCCAGTGTTTCTCCCTCTCTGGCAGGGTGCTAATAATGTTGTGAGCTCCCATGAATCCATGAATTTAAAACCTCTTTGTTTTAAAAATAAAAATAATAACAAACAATCAGCAGAAATATAGACCAAACTTAGGATTCCAGGGAGAATTTTTAATAAAATGTCATAATTTTTCTTCCCATGCAGATGCCTGCATGACAAAACACCAGTGTTACTTCTGGAATCTTCCTTCATGGAGAAAATAAGCTATCAGCGATGAAGACAGGAAAGAGACATGGTATGAATTGGTGTTTTCATTTCTGACATGTATATTTGCTTTTTCACACTGGGCTACATTTCTGTGTCCATTATCTCTGATGACAACCCTTGGAGCTGAAAATGTAAGTTCTTGTTTTCCTGTAGGAATGTTTTAAGTATTGAAAAAACACAGTTCATTTCCCTCACAAAATGAAAAGTTGGGTAAGGTAGATGAATAGGATAAAGAATCTTCCAATATAAACAAGCTGCTCTGAACAAGAACTCAAGAATAGCATTATCAGCATAGGGAAAAATAATGTGAGCGAGAAATCCATATATTTTCTTTGCAAATCTAACTTTAATGACCTCACACACTCCCCCAGAGGTTTGTAGAGATATCATCAGTTTTGCATTAGGAAGTGTAAAATCATTCAACAATGCACACAGAATATAATGTTAAATTCATAGGAATTTCCAGTGTTCTAATGCTAATTAATTCATAGCCATTGTCTGGGACATAAAGAAGCAAGTACAATAGCTATGTAATTCTGTTATTTAAATAGTCATTAATAAGGAATCATCCTCTGCTTTTGCAGAACAAACTCAGGGATGCTGGCATACAGGAGAGAAAAGGAGACAAGGGAATGTACAAAAGGGAAGAATTACCAGTTAATATATTATGTATCTGCCCTTGGCTATTGGCAATGGTGTTAGGGATATAGAATTAAGATAAAGTTAAATGCTTCATGGGCTCCATCTGTTTTTCTTTATTGATGAGGCCAAGCACTAAAGAATTATTGAAAGTAAATTAATAATGAGAAGAATGATGTAAAAGTGATGCAAACAGCAGTTTGCTAATAAATGTCACTATATAAATAATTAATTGGGAATGGTTAGAAATAAAGTGGATTATTGTAACACTGAAAGGATAATTCATTAATTAGAACATATTGATGTATTTGCTGAGTATATGTTCATATAAACCTCTTTATCCCTATTTCAAAGGAGGAACTAAAATAAATTTCTATTACTATCAAACCCAAACTTTAGCAATGCAGGTGGTTTGACTTCTGCTGTCAGGAAGGCTTATTTGCCACTCAGAAATGAACAGAGATCGGACATGATCTGTGGAGCCACTGTTCATGAAGAACAAGAACCAGCTTTCCCACTTGCCATCTGCAGTCTCTGAACACTTTTTGGGCACTGCAGCAGCTTTCTGGTGTATTTCTTTGTCTTGCATTATGACAGTCTTGTATTTAGGGTCTTGATCTTGGAAATTAAGACTAAATAGCCATTTCCAGTGAATATGTACACAAGCAACTATATGCTCATCCACTACAGACTGTTACAATAACAGGAAAGCAAGAAATTCTCTAAAATGGCCTTAGGAAGCAGGAAAGCATGTTCCTGTTTCTTTCTTTTCTAAAGCTGAACCTTTAAACATTTTTCACATTGTATGATTTGATCTCTAAATTCTGTACTGAAGAGGAAAGAAATGTAGGCTTTGCACAGGAAAAACATCACAATTTGCATCAGGCAAACGATGCTTTAATCTGGTTCTAAAGTGGACACCTGAAATACTCTAAATAGCAAAGAGTGGGAGTGCACATACCCACTTTCAGCCTTTGCAGCATAGCCCATCAACTATAGTCACAATAGCAAGAAAATAGTGCATTGTATCAGGACAACTTTCCCCCAGGAACTAATTATAATTTTTTTGGAGTGAAAAATAAAATTTAACCTCTCTTATTCTATGAATGGTTTGCATCACTTCATTATATTATTTGTATAAAGGAATGACAACTTTTTAATTACAGATATTCTTAAAGTAGTGTCTATCAGACTTTCTGTCTGATAAACAAGTAACAGAATTGCCTTGATTGAATTATAATTTTAATTAATTTCCCTGAAATTATTAATTTCTCCATATATGACATGCACTTGCATTTTATAGATTGTGGCATTTCTGTATGGATACTTTAGATATAATACATAATACACTACAATGAGCTACAGCTCATTAAAGACATGATAAAAAACCCATAAACATGAATTTCACAAGTGAAAGCAGACATATATGAGGGAAAAGAGAATGTATACAGAGAAGAATACATTCACAAATGTAATATCATTTCAAGGAAGCAAGCAAGCTCAAACAACTAGACAAGAGTCAATGAAATTCTTCTCAACAGCATTTGTAAGAAATCTGACTGAAATGTTTTGTTCATGAATAATCCAAACAGAACTGCTTGCAATACATAGGGGTTTTCTATATTACATCTCATTACATCTCTGCTTAGCAATTCACAACTTAATTTTACTCTACTGACACCCCTGCCTTTGTATTATATCCCACAACATAACCTTTTGACTGTGGTGTTGCTGAAAAAAATACGGGTCTCATTCTTCCACTAATTTTCTTTAACTCCTGATTTGGACTTGAAAGAATAAAGGCATCTCCAGGTCCATAAATGACTTTTTCTCTAATCATATCAGTCCATAAATTCTATATAGCATAAGGACAGAACAACTCGAGTCAGCTAGAAACACTACAGATGAATGAACTGATCTGAAAAAGTGCTCCTTGACATTCAACCTGGTTTCAGAAATAAAACTCCTGCCAAGGCGTCTGTCTCTGCTTCATCCTCCCTTTTAAACTTGCACTCATCTCACCATTTCCAGGAGTAAATTCATCTGAAAGCAGGAATACCAAATGCAGCAGGACATCTGGGCATGGCAACATTGCCTGGGATGTGAGACTTTGAAACATTATTTTAAGAAAGCCTATTTTGTGAGTTTCCTACTCAGCTAGAGAAGTGACATTACATGCATCCAAGCTTCCAGGTGGTTCTCTGAACCAAAGCCAAGGATCTCTAATATCCATATCTAAGTCCTTTAGGAAACCATATCGTGACTGCATCCCTGCAGCTTCAGAAAATGTCTTGCTATATTTACACAGCTTTTACCACACTTCTCTGCAAGTATAGGCACATGTTAAAGATTCACGTGGAGGCAGCCTTGCAGGCAGCTTGACAATAGTCCATGGGTTTCTGCACTAACTCTTTTCTTGTCATACACAGTGTATGATAGCAGTGTATGACATGGCATACATACTGTGCTTCCATATGTGGTTTAGTACACAGGAAGCTCTGAATGCTTTAAGGGCAGATTTTGGTCATATCAAGGACCACGTGTTCAGGTTATCAGCATGTGTTTCATGCTCATGGGTCTCATTGCCTGACAGAGACTGTGAGATGAAACTTAAAGGTGAATCTTACTTTTTTTTCATGCATTCCTATTTTCTAAAGGGATAAATATATAAACTCTTGTCCTCACCTGGGTTATTTCTCCATAAACATGCTGCCAAAATAATCCTGCTACTTTCCCACATCAGCCAGTTGTCACGTATTAGCAATCCTAAATCAAGATCAAAGGCTTTCTATTCAGCTGAAATAAGCTGCCTGAGGTCAGAAAAGGACATTTTTCTTCTTTCTTGAGTCGCACTATATCTGATTGTGCCTAGATTGAAATGGCACCCTACTGAAATGTTCTACTCCTGTGGTTTTACACTCAGACTGTTTGTTCCCCACAAACATGGGAATGTCAGTGTTTGAGGATGACAGTAGTTCACATGTCCAATTTTTTCCACAGGCTTCATTCATAGCTGGGGATTTTCAAGGCAACACAGGTGGTTTCATCAGCTTGCCAACATTCAGTTTAACTTTCTCTCACTGATACCGAGGTGGATTAATACAGCATAACAGGTGACAGGAACTCCTCCTTGTTGAAAACTAAGTTAGAATTATGCCTGATATTACTTCTCCTATGTATTACACAATACTCATAGAACATGCTAGCATATATAGGAATAATTTCTCCCACGATTCCTCTTAGCTGTTTTCAATAGACACTTCTGGTGAGACAACTTCCAGTTGCTTCTTTCATTTGGCTCCCCACAACAATTTACCATTGCACTGAAAATCTAGAAACATTCTCTACATCAAATGTTACTTTCAACTTACTAATTTTACCTGTTCCTAATTTTTTACCAGCAGTGGTTTAGACTCTGTGCAGGGGACCAAGGTTAACTGGGAAAAGTTTGGCGTATTGTATGTATTTTTAGCAGTTTCTTAGGGTCTATGCAGGACACCTGCCTAATGATTTATCTCTTGCTGCACTCAAGGTCATATCCACCTTAGCAAATCTAACTGTTAGTGTTGAGAAGCTTCTGCTGAGCAGCAATCCTGGTCGTAGCTTTAAATACATGGATGAAGGTCATAATTTGGTTTCAAGATAAAATCAAGCACAGTTCCCCTTTGCCTTGCCCCTAAATCCAGACTAACTATTTTACTCAGTTTTTGTTTTTATTATTTCAGGATTTGTATTAGAAACTGAATGAAATCAGCACAGATAAAGAGAGGCAACTTGGCATGCAGGGACCACTAGAACCATGAAAGTTGGCTCTCTCCTGTCTTTCAAAAGACTACAGTAAGCAATTCAGGTCTCTCTCTTCACAGACAGCAAAAGCTCCACTACCTTCTCAATCAATCTGTAGAAGTAATTGGCTCTTTCAGATACTTGAATGGAAATCACACTGCCAGAATACACCAGCTAAGACTAGTTACTGTCTCACATACTGGGTGATTTCTTCCCTCTCAATTACATTTTTCTAATATTTGTTAGTTTCTTGTTCTATTAAAGATTGTTCTAACTTTCAATTTAGGAGTCCTTATTAGCCACCAATCAAGCCCAGTCCCTCACAGGCAGTGACAACCGCCAGGTACTCATGTGTGTCATGCAGTCTGTGTGCTGCCAGGCTTGGCAAGACAGCATGAGATCATTTTGCCTGTTAGGAATCTAAACTTAGACTTCTGTACTTTCACAGCTAGACTCCCTGTCTGTTAGCTAATTTGGTATTTTTTATTCCAAGTATATGCAGCAAAAACATACCCACTGACTCCAAGCTCATTTCCATGATTTCTACATTTCAGGGCTTTCAATGCCTTGAGCTTGCTGCAGAAATCTTAGCTTACAAAAATCAAGGGATTATTTGGAGGATGCAGCAACACCAAGCAGGACAAACCCCTGCCATTAGCTCTTCAGAAACATCATGACAACATAATGCTAAGTTAAATATGGGGCACCATCTATGGGTTCCATAGTGCCAATGGCAGCAGCAGGATCACTTCTCCCCGCCACCAAACAGGAGAAAAAGATGTAGTTTACTATACATGTAAAAAATCCTGTTAGAACTTTTGAGGAAACACCCTTCTGTTGATCCACATTTCTGTGATTTTACCTGTGCTCTTCTGTTGAGCTTTTATATGTTTTTACTAATGCAGTGTCTGGACAAATTTTATCCTGCTATATTTCACTGATTTGGAAGAACCAGACACACAAATTTTCATTCCATGGCATCTAACAAGATCAACTAGAACTTTTTTTGGAAATGCTTTGGAAAAATACTGAAGTGAAAAAAACCCCAAAAGACGTACACACTAAATGCCATTTAGATGATTTCAGTTTTCTATTTAAGAATATAGAATTAAAAAAAAATCCAACTCTATTGTACTTAGTCCACAAGAGTGCATAAGCACGACTAGGGAGAAAATTAGTATTAGCATTTGATTTATTTTTTTACAAAGTCATTTTGTCACCTGCCCCAAGGTCTGCATGCCATCCTTCTCAGCTCACAGGGCAGGGATCTGACCTTGGTGCCAGGCTTGGTGCTGCTGCGGGTGTTGACTGAATCCACACATCAAAAAATGGCAAGAAAGTAAAACTTTGGAATAAAAACTCTCAGAGGAACCATACAAAACTAGAACTGAAGTGGTACAAAATTTGGAAATAAACCTTTTGAAGTGAAAGCATGGTTGTGTTAGAAACAGTATTGGTTTCTTAATCAATTCTCCGTGAATCTAATGGTTTTCTAACTGTTTTCTAACTGGGTGTCAGGTGCCCAGGGGTTGGCAGGTGGACACATGGGGTGACCTCTATGAGGAGAGGTCAGGGCCTGTCCCATGCCAGACACAGATGTTTCCAGCCATTTTCCAACCAGCTCCAAAATGAGCCACCACAGGACACAGCTGAGCCCATCAGCCAACATGTTGGTGCCTCCGGAAAACATATTTAAGGGGCAAAAATGTCTGATAGGCAGAGGAGGGGGGTGGGAAATAAAGATGAGAGAACAGCAGTGTAAGCGCTAAGGTGAGAGAGGCAGGAAGGGGATGAGGTGCTTCAGGCAGCTGTGGGAGAGAGCCATGGTGGGGCAGGTAATCTCCCACTGCCACATGGAATGAGAAGGCAGAAGGGTTAGGGATGAAAATGTGAAGCTGATTCTTGTAAAAAGGGAATACAGAGGGAAAATCTTGTTTTAATTTGTCCATGTTTCTCACCATCCACATTTAGTTTCACTGGCAATAAATTAATTTAATTTTCCACAAGTCGAGTCTGTTTTGCCTGTGGTGGTAACTGGTAAAGTATCTCCCAGCCTTTATCCCAGCGCACAAGGTTTTTATCCTCTTTTCTCACCCTGCCCTGTTGAGGAAGCAGAGTAAATGAGTAGCTGGTGGGTGTCTGACTGCAGTCCAAGGTCAACACATCACATCTAATCACCTCACGCCAATATATTTTTGCATGCACAAACTGTACACATGGCCATGGATTTAGGGGCCAGGTTGTACCTGTTCCTTCCAGAACCACTCAAGAAAAAGATTTTTTCCTTGCACAGGGATATATGAAACATTCCTCAACATTCTGTAAACCCTTGTTCCTCTGAAGGGTGTCTTACCACCTCCCAGTGACCTACAACGTACTGGCTGACTCTGAAATAGATGTCTGAGAATATCAAAGCTGTCACATTATTTCCTGAGATTTAATGAGAGGATGTGGGAGCAGAATGCACCTAATACCCAGGAGAAGTGGAGGGTTACTACAAATACAGTTTTTCAATGCCTGTAGAGAAAAGTATAAGCTCTGAAAAAGGAAGTACCTACCAGCATGCTTTGGTTTAGTTTAACATAACCTCAACTAATCCACTACCTTAATTTTTTATAGTGAAACACAAAAAAAATGGGATACTTCAGTAATGTGTTTCACAGATGTAAAGATATATTTGAAGTGAGATAGCACAGTGTCTCTGTGCTATCACAGAGACATCTGTCTATCACAGAGACAGTGTCTCTGGGCTATCACAATACAATCACAGTGTGATTGTATTTTACAGTCAGTGTAAAATACAAGCCACTGCCTCATGAACACTGAGTGAATCCCATACTGTGTTCAAACAAGTGAATATGAATTCAAAAGTTTCAAACAAGGGAGAAAACATCCCTTCAAGGGATATTTGCCTTGTCTTTAAAAATATACATTTTTTTCAGTTTGGCTTTATTTACCTTTGGTTTTCAGCCATTAATTTGGCTGAAATTCTGTAGGGTTCAAATGACTCAAGCACAATATTTAATGGACCTTCAGAATTCTAAAAATTAAAGGTTTCCCAGGACATCAGCTTTTTACTCAGAAGCCCTCAGTACTAAATAGCTGAAGACAATTTTCCTAAACCTGAAATGAGCTGGTGAAAGATAAATTTTTTTTTACTATTAACCAAGCTTTTTGACATGTTTTCTGCCAGCATTCCACAAACAAAATAATCATGCTGGCTGCAATATAGTGGAACGTATCAGAAATAGTATCTGGCAAACTCAAACTATCTCTTCCGAGTATTTTTTTCAGGACATAGTGAGTATCATAAACTACAAATAGCAGCATCACACTGGCTCTAGAAATGTCTGCTGAGGATTTGGAAAAGGAAGGGCTAAATCAGTACTTCAAATACACTAGAGATTTTTATGTTTTGGTTGTTTTTTTTTTTTTCCCCAGATACTGCACTAGCTGTGGCCAGCATCCAACACAGACATTACTAGAAGCCAAGATGCATTTTGGCATGAAAAATATCCCATGTTCCTTATACTAAGTTTTATTGCAAATCAATAACATGGGACCAGGGCACTGGCAAGAGCATATTGACTCCATGCAAAGATAGCATGGGGCCCTTAAATCTCCTTAAGTCATGACTTTAGGATTGGCTTTCAGTGGCTCGTAGGCTCATATTGGTTTTCTGAAAGAGGATAAATTTCAGCCCTCATTAAGGAACTGATATTTCTTCCACTTGCACATTAAAATTGGACTGAAGTTAGCACATTATTTGACACAATTTGTCTAAGAAATATTTTGTATATGTAGCATTTTTTGATGTTTGGCTTTTAAACTTCTCTAAGCTCTGAACAGATGCTGAGGATGATGCCTGATATGAGGCTCTGGGACAAAACACAATTAGCATCACTCTGAGAAAGAAATCAATTTAGTATTTGTGCAATCCCACTTAGCACAGGAAAAAATGGAGCTGTTAGCTCATGTTAGTACATGATGCCATAGACGTGTCCTTTGGATCAAACTCTTTGCTATGTTTTTTTCACTTCAAAAAAGTTCAAATATAATTTCACAATAATTCATTAAATAGACATTTTTCTGTTAGAGGAAAAGCAATCACTAACATCTTATCCTCCATCTCAAAAGAAAATCCATAGTTTCACCTACTGTGCAGATAATGTAAATTGAAGCAAAGTCTAACAAACTCTTTTGAAGAATATTCAGAGTATTGTGGAGATTAGTTCTGCTTCCAGCTCATGCCAGGCTTGGATTATTTTAGGTTTCATATTTATGCCTCTGTCTTCAATATTCATTGCAAAGTTATCAGTAAGGAAGTTCTACAGCTATATATCTGCCTATTTCTGATAGAGTTGGAATATATACACATGATATATGTAGGTATTACTTACATTTTGTACATATGGTACTTTTAGAGTCATATACTACATGCAGACAGATAAGCTGGCACAATTTGAATACACCAAGCAAAATAATGACCCAAAATTTCTTCTGAAAAGCTTTTCCAATATTTTTCTGTGGCTTGTGCCAAAAATTTGCACCTTGTTGCAAGTTTAAATGAATCTAATTTCCATTTCTGCTGCTTGTCTAGAAGATTGAAAAAGTGAAAAATTCCCCTGGCTCCTATCATTAAGCTTTTTTTTTTTTTAATGTGTAAGTACCCAGAGAGAGTGATTGAATTATTTCTTCAACCTTTTCCCAATATTCTAGGCTCATCAGTTCCTACAAGACTTATATTTTAATGGTTGATTGATGGCCTCTGGACCATTTTTTTCCTGTCCTTTGAATTTCCTTCAGTAGCTCCATCCTCCAGGAAGTGTAAGGCACAGAACAGGGCACAGTGGTCTTATTGGTGGTGTTCAAAGTGGTTTGATCTTTTTAATGTGTCTACTGTATATTTTTTTTCCTCTTCATCCATGGATCAATATAAGGTTCAAAGTCCCAACTTGACACCGAGATATCACAAAAACCTTTCCTCTCTCCTGACTGTTATGCCATCTTCTGAATTACTGTTTTTTAAAACAGAGAATTTCTCATCCTATGGGTGTAGTCTGTGTTTCTGATTGTCAAATTCACTTTTCTGTATTAAACCACAATTAGTTGGTTGTGATAATTTTGACCAAATCACTCAGATCAGCCTGTGATGGCACCTGTCCTAAGCATTATTAGCTGCCCTCACATCTCTGTGCAAAGCCTGGAACTGCCAGTCACTGGAAACCCAGCTGGCAAGTGATGCATGTCATCATCCATAAGGGTATCAAACAAGATGAGAGCAAGGACAGGCATTCAGTAGGTGCTCCTGAGCACTTTCTCACTCATTCTTTCCTAATTATCATATCCATCTAGATGACAGATTTTAGTACACTTCATATGAACTCTACTCATTCCTAGTTTAAGATCTCATGTCATTTTAAGTCATGTGAACTTAAAAAAATATTTGTACATTATTCATTGTAGTTTCTGTCATCATTCTAACTTGTGAGCTTGTCAATGAATGATAACAGGTCTGGGTAACAAGACCTGATATTCGGTAAAAAAAGGGTTTGCAGAATTCTACTGTTTTGCTTCTAATTCTTTGTTACCTGAGTACAAAGCTGACATTTAAATTATTTTGATTCTGAATTAGTCAGGATAATCCATACTAATTTTTATCTCTGTGCACCTTTTCTTTTAAAATTTTTAGATTTATTTCTCTATACATCTGCACATCAGTCTTCTCCATGGCAATTGTTAAGAGTGGCCAACTGATTTCAACAGAATTTGACATGGAAACAGATGTCTCAAAGATACTAAGTTCTATGAAGTTCAGGGAAGATGGCAGCTAGAGAAGGGCCCAAAGAAATGTTCCCACTTAAAGTATAGTGGACTTCAGACATTTCATTTTTATGCCTGAATTTCAGGCATTTTTATGGCTTCAGGCATTTTTATTGCAACAGCTAGGGACCAATTAGTAAGTGAATAAATATGTCCCTGGCAGCTGGCAAATTCACATAGATGTAACTTTGAGCTAGTCCCAGCAGATATTGCCTCTTAGCCATCCAAACCCAAAGTCATGAGAGAGAACTTGGAATAAAGCAGGGAGTGAACAGTACAGTGTGACAACCCAGGGGATCTGAGGAAAAAAATGGATATATTTTCAGGGCAGTGGTTAAGTCAGGAAATGAAGCTTCATTATTTTTTTTGCTGCTTGAAGAACCTATATTAATAGGCACTCTGCTTTTCTTGAACTCATCTATTTCTCCAATATTTTGTTAAAATGTAATGTTTCAGTGTCTATAGACATACACAACAGAGTCCTTCAGGCTGGGGCATGGTGTAGATCAGGCTGGACATAGAACACACAGAGGAGCCTGCAAATGGAACTCAAAGATTTAGATTATGTTTTAAAGATTAATGAGCATCTACCTCAAAGTGAAAATAAATGGGTATTAGTTTTACACCAGTGTGACTGTATATCAGGTTCTCTGCAGACATAACGGGGGAAGTTACAGTCAGCTGCACACCTAATATTTATTTGATTTATTGTTTTTTTGATACAGTGTGACAGCAGATTAGCAAGGCATTTTTCTGACACTGATGATCAAGAAATTATCAATGCACATCACCGGGACATTTTAACAAAAAGAATAACAATAATGAGGCATTCAATCTATAACTGTTACCCAAGTAAACAATTTGATATAAAAATCCAGTCTTTTCTCAACATCAGCAGCAGTTGCAACAACTGGTAAAAGCCCAGAAGCAGTAGTTTGAAACATTCTGGTGAATATACTAGACTAATATAATACCTTTACCCTGATCCACCTTGTTAATTTTGATTTGGAGAGGAAACAGGACAGCGTGTGTGCCCTCAGTTGGAGGAAGGTGATGATATGCTATTCCCCGTCAACTTTGGCTGTTTGGATCTGCAACTGTGAATGACTCTTCATTCAGCCTGCAGAAAAATAGCTTCTTTCTGCTAATGCTACACTTGGATAACTCATCCCATTTAGACAACTATAAACGTAGCTATTCTTTAGAACACAGAGCTCACAGAAAGCTCTCTGAGCCATGCCATAAATACACTGTCAAACAAAGAGTTGAAACTAACACCATCAAACTAATATCCCATTTTGAGATTTGAAAGATAATATGAAAATATACTTCAAAGAATTCGTATTCCCAGTTAGAGAAAAAAAAAAGTGCCATGATCAATTTGAGTAAATGATCTTCCACAGAGAGATGAAGCAAAAAGGCAAATTCTTTTTTTTTAAATTAATTTTTTAAAACTTTTACCCAGTAATTGTGGTTCTTAGTAAGGCACATGCAAAATACCTTTCCCCAAACACTCAGCCACTGGTGGAAAAAGATACTTCATGTTAATTAGAAGTCCATTCAGTGTGCATGTGGATTGTCTCTAAGTCTCTACAAGTTTTAATGTTCGGACACCAAGATGAGTTATATTTTGAGCTCCTAGTATTTAATTTCAACTCTTAGCACTTCTGGCCTGGTTATACTATAATGAATTTCAGGTTTTTCTATTGCTATTAATGACTGTTTGAAACAACATATTATGGGCACTGATACTAACTAAGGAATAAATGCAACACTCTCGCAATAACCTAGCATACTTAAATAATTAATCTTTTTAAAAATTTTAACCTGATTTGGGAAGCAGGAGACTGAGAGATTTTGTTTTGATTGTGATTAGAACAGTATATGGGTACAAAGTTGTTTAGATATTTTCCTTATTCTGTTCTTGAAAAGAAATGTGTATCAAGGGGAAAGAGTGTGATTCAATTTATATTCCTGAGATACTCAATACTACCTTCTCCTCTCACAACATAACCACCACAACCCACAGCCTAAACATCTTGTCCATTTCTGTTCTACATATTTTCCTTCCACTGTTTATGATCCTAAAAGAATTCAGCATTGCCCTCCTCCCAAAAGTTCCCTGAGACACCTTCCGCTTCTCTTTGTCACCTCTTCTGCAAGGTTTTCAAACTGCTCTTTCCCCAGTGCTTCTTATATTTATTGCTTTCCCACAGGTTTCCCACCTCATGGATTTATTTTCTGTTGAGGTGCTCCAAACTTTTAGCCCTCCTCCTCCCTTCCTACATCCATCTCATGTGGTATCTCCACAGTACCCATCCCAGGACTGGGACAAGGGGCCAAGGTGTTTGCATTTACATATAACCTCTTGATGACTGCAGCACTGAGATCAGAGCTGTCTGGTTCAGGAATGTGTTGTGGTCCACCATAAAACCAGACAGCTGCTACCTTACGTTCACTTCTCTGGCAGCAGCACCCTGTCCCAGCAACTCACTGCTCTGCTTTCCAGCCTGTGTGTAGTCACACATAGGTCAAACCCATTTGTTGTTCTTCAGGCTTTCCCCCCAAGCCACTTCATCTGTTTTCCTTAAACTGCCAATTTTTTACTTTTAAAAAAATTCCTGTTAAACAACTGTGGTTATTTTTTAGAATTTTTTGTTAAAGATCCTGCCACACAATGAATTCCAGAGGAAACTAATATTCTTCTTAATTTTAAAGAAGTTTTAGCTGTGTTACCTGCTTCATATTTTAATACAAGATGTCATATTGAGGACAAAGGTCTGCTTGTATGAGTAACTATCAAGTCAGCAAGTGTATTCACTGCTTCCTAGTTTTTCCAAAGCAGCCTTCATTATCTAGGGCATTTAAATTCACTTTCTTCTGTTCTGACTAGCACTTCTATTTGCTAAATTATGTCATCAGAATAACCCCTGGCCTGTGCCTCTCTACATTTTTATTACCTCTCTTACTCATAATGAGGTGAGGAAACTGAATACAATAGTCAAGTAATCAGGTAAAGTTCCATAGAGTGCAGGAATATATTTGTAATTATTTGCTGTCATAAATTCTGTCTGCATTAAAATAATTTATGCTATTCACAGAGTACCTAGATCCATAAATTCATAATTTAGCATTAAAATAGATAAAGTCACAGGCTTGATCTGAGCACAGCTTATTCTCAGTGCAAAGAGTTCATAAACTGAGCATCTCAGAGGTTTCTGGGAAATGCAAGTGATGTTCATACAAAAAATGCTGTCTGACAATATTCAGTTAGTAAAACACATTATTTCTGTCCCCAGTACAAGATTCCCTCTCCTTTATCCATGCTGAAAAGGTGACAAAATTTCCCCTTATAGCTCCATTGTATTCCTCTAAGCTCTTCAACAGGAGCAACGTTAGCTCCTAGAATGTGCCTATTCCTGTGAATGGAACATTTAACAATTCTTTGCGGATCTAACACTTTTTCTCAAAATATTTTAGTATTCTCTGTAGTCATTGCATTATTCTTGAAATAGCTAATGAAGAATGTCAGTATGACATCCATTTTCCTGATGCATGAACCAGAGAAAAAGGAACTCAATGATTTGCCTGAAATACCAACCTACAAAGCTTTTCCAAGAGCAGGAACCCAGGAGTTTTTAAGCAGTCTATTGTCTCAGCTGCACAGAGCATGGCTTCAATGGCACCTCAGTACCACTTTGCAGCAGAATCCTTGGCTAAACTTTCAAACACTGAATTATCTGCCTGCATTGGTGCTGTGCTTATCAGTGGACTCAAGCACCACTGCCCATGAGCCAGCACTACAATCTGTGCCTGCACTGCAAATATTGGTTCATCAGCATCAAGCTGGATCTTTGGAAACTTCTTTCCTGAATGATCAGTTTGCCAAAAAGATATACAACTTGTATACTTTGGAAGCCAGTTGAGTCCCACTTAATATTTCAAAAGCCACTGGGCTTTGAAAATAGGCCAACGCATAAAGGAGACAGTATTTTCAAATTAGGCTTTTTACAGTTCAGTGAAGTGACAGGTATTTATTTCATTCTTTCAAGCACTTGGCTAGCAACTACAATTCAGAATTATCACAACTGCCATTTCTCAAGAGCTATATAAATCAAGCTATCTTACCAACTTAGCAGCCTTCTACATTCTAGATTAAGAAGAGTTTATTTATCTTCTTACAAGTGGAGGTGAAGCTCTGTGCCTCTGCTCACCCAAGACAGTGTTTAACCACTATCTTTCAAGCATGCTGAGAATGCCTGCTGTGAACACTGGCATGCCTTTGGGTGAGTATGAAAGACGTTTTCCTGGAGTTTTTCCAACCTTAGATGCCATTCACAAGATTATCACAGTGGTGATAGATTTTTTCAAGCCTTCACATTTGTGCACAAAAACTTATGGGTTTCATGCTAATTCACTGGCAATAATGTTAGGCGAACTAATTCTTCTTAGATTAGTTTTGCAGAAGCATAAAATTTCAATAGCTTTCCTCATCTTAAAGAGACTTGGGGACTGGGTATTTATAAGCATAAATTCTATGGGTCATTAGCAGAATTTGGTTCACTAAACCCTTATGGGCTTTTTTTAAAACGTCTTATCTGATATACTTAGTACAATTATTCAATCAAACACTGCAGCTTGAATTTATTATTTTTGGCCAATGGCACATTCCAGAACAGCCCCATCTGGAACTTCTGAGCTGTATAGGGTATATACTCTGCTGTTTAAATAGCAATTTAATAGCAGCCCTGTCTAAATAAGGATAAATCAGTTATTTTCTGAAATATTCAAGATTTGTCACTTGTCTTAAAAAACTTTTGCATCTTTAGAAATAAAGCAGCAGTTTTATTGGCATATTTGCAACTAGAATATTAACAAATTTCCCTAACTCTACAAAAGCTAATGTATACTAGGTGTCACCAACCTGAACTGAATTATTACTGCATGATAATAATCTCCTCAGAATAGAAGTCTATAATGGGAACACTTAAACTCATGTAAAGAATGCCAATTATTCTATTACTCTGCTCAGTGTATAATTAACAGAAACTGGAGAATATTCCAGGCTTTCAGTTTCTCTATTGTTGGATTGTTTGGTAAACTTGACTGGCAGCTTCCCTGTTAATTTTTTTTTAACCAGCAGGGAATCAAGTCATGCAGCCATTTTGAGTGACAGCTAAAGAATACTGACTAATGAGCAAACATTCCACACCGCATTTTAAAAATGCAAACACCACCATGGAGAAGGAATTGAAGTAGCCAATTTGTATAATAAATGATTTTATAAGGCATGCATGATAACAGAACTGAGGAAAAATGGGATGCTGGTCCAAGATAGGCTCAATGCAACAGGCATCCACAGCACAGGATACCTTTACATCTTGAAAGGCAAACACCACATACCTTGGCTAAATTGTAAATTAATTAAATAAGTTGCCAATATAATTAGTTTGCTCATTTTTGGTTTCCTGGGATGAAATTAATGAAAGAACCCTTTGCACTTTTTAAGACAGACACATAATCACACATATTTGCCATAGGAAACATAGGTGCTCGGCCTTCAGAGCAGGAGGACAGATTGAGAGAGTTTGCCAGTATGTTGTCCTGGTATAAATTAAAGCAGCTTGAAGGTGGCTGTCACTTGCCTTTGCTGCTGACAGTTTTAAAGGATCATTGATCCAGCTGACAAGCTTTGGAGGAGTGTAGCCATGCCACCTTTCCCAAGGCCACAGTCTTTGCCCAGGAGGCAACAGCTACTTGCCTTCCAGGGTATCAGGGAATCATTGCACACTGGAAAGCTCTTCTGCAGTCCCTGGCTGTGAATTAAGGGCTGCTCTGTGGTGGGAGTAATCACCTGTGTTTGTGAAATAGGTCTGCCTGCCAAGCAATGCAAGGCTCTTTCCTCAGTTGCAAAGCATCAAAGCTTTAGAAATCCACCTAAGTTAAATGTTTGTGAGAGGAGATGGTAAGGGAGGGAGGGAGAAAGGAAAGTTGAGCAAAGGCTTGAGACACTGTAAGCAACCAGAAAACACCTGTGAGTCTTTCTGTGAGGAAAAATAAAGCTCACCAGAACTGCTTTTCAATAGAGGCACATAGTCACATAGAAGGAAAAGAGTACTGCTGAGGAACTTAAAGAGCTGTTTTTTAATACAATTCTCTGTTGTGCTGGCTATGCTTGCCAACATTTCACCTTAGGGGTAAAACTTCTTTTTGTTGATCCGTTGTACAACGAGGTGCAAAGGCAATGCATAACTCAATAGGATTTGAGTCACGTTAAATCCATCATAAGAAATTTGTGAAATGTCCTGTTTCCAGTTTCAAAAGTATCTTAAGCTTCAGCAGTAATTAAGTGCTTAACCCCCTGATGTCAGTGGGAATTAGACATTAAAGCACTTCAGATGAAATCCTATGGGCCAAGATCTCCACATCTAAAAACAACATTGATGTTAAGTTTTCTGTAAGACTCCGACTACAGCTCGAAATAAACCCTTATGTTGAATCCTTAGTGCCAGTTCCAATTCAGTTATAGTTTTGGAAATGTAACCTGAGGGCACATTGACCCAGTCCCTTGTGGAGAACATGTTCACTGACTGTCTGGGAAAATTAGTTTCCCCAAGACTTGAACTATGTTTTCAGTGGTAGAATTCTTCTGCTAACTGTTAAAAGCTCAGTCTTCCTATGCTGTTTCCAGGGCTCTATCCAGCTCAGATACCTGTGTATATTTTTTCTTCCTTCCGTCAGTCATGCACTCATGAACTTGCTTTTCTTCTGTGGTGAAGCTCCTACTTTAACCATAGAACTCTATGAAAAATCGAAGATAAGGCCAAAGCACCATTAGAATAACCTTCCAGGAGGGAAAGTAGATGTGGACAGCTTTTCTTCTGAATTAATTTAATAAAAATGCTCAGAAGAAGCAGCAGTATAACAAACAGCTTCACTAATGTTTACCCAGCTGAAACATCAAATAGCAACCCAGAAAATGTTTAAAAAACCTATCCATTATTCTTATGAAGCTGAAATTACTTTTGCCCCCTTAGAGTTTGTGATTATCTTCTGTAATCCAAAGGAACCCTGTGCCATAAGTTTCTTATTTCAAAAATTTTTGTTTTATTCAGAAAAATTTCAATAAATGTTGAACATACTTCAGGAATTTTCAAGGTTAATTGTCAAATCGTTCATGACATCATGTCAGCTTCTCTGTGGTAAATATAGGCTTGTGATCAGCAGACTGTCAACTGTATTTATTTATAAGCCAGTGTTCCTAGAAACACATCTAAAGGCTATACTTAGAGGTTGTGCCACAATACTGCAGTGCTGCAAAAACTGGTCACATATGGAGGTAAACAGTTTTGAAAGGTTAACTCTCCTCACTTGTGATATGCTCTGACATCCTGTGGATGCCAACTGGCTGAACACGACACAAGAGGAAGAGCTGTGGGTATGTCAGGAAAGAAGACAGTTGCTTATTTGGATGAAAATTTACAGCTTAAAATGGTAGGATGGAAAATATGCACAGTACTGTAGGAAGGTCAATGATATGGATGTTAAGACCTGAAAAAGGCTCACAACTGACTTAGTCCTGAGTGAGTTTTATGCCTGAGATCATGAATATTTATTCTAAGTAATAAATTATTTATAATAGATAGCATGCAAGTACATTTATTATAAATATGTTTTAAATACAGTATTAGTTAAAGAAGGCAAGGCACCTAGTCACTCTAGACAAGCATGCAAAAATTCTCAAAAAGAGTTTCAAGGTCTAATTTTGTGCAGACTTAAAATAAACATGTCTCACACTCATCTATTCTGAGACAATCTCCTAAGCAAATATGAGCTGAGTGTCAGTAAATCCAGTTTGGTATGCACTCTTCTTCCAGCTAATAGAGCCTACACTATCAAACAAATACCTCAATTAAAGTTCCCTCAGCATTTATGATTGAGCCTCCAACATCCTGGTAAAGTATTATTATGTTTCTATTCTCATTTGATAAATTAAAAACTGATAGATTCCTTTAAGAAATGTGGCTTGTTTAACCATTTTTTTTTAATGTTTGGGCACTGATGAACCATCAGTTCATCTCATTCTCTCTATGTAGCCATGTTAGGTATTTTCAGAAATGAAATGAAATGTAACTCAAGTCTTTGTCCTTGGTAAAAGACACCTAGGTAAAATTTAATGGAGGGAGATGTACAGACAGTTGGACCTTAATTCCTATGAACTCCAACTGTCCTAACAAGCATAATGACATCCAGGAGAAGTTCCAAGATTAATCCATTTTACCATGTCTCAGCTCCTTCCTTTTCTACAGGTCTCTATGTTCTCTTGCTAAAAAGAGTAGATAATTCTATGGTCAGAAATATTTTACAGAAAGCATCTTACTTTTTCCCTTAAGCCCATCGACAAGTCTTCAAATACATGCAGTGCTCTGATATTTCAGAAGGCATTTTCCATGGAGACAAAGAGATTAGAATGAAATGAACAAAAACCCATCATCCTGTATATAAAGCATAACCTTTACCAGTCACATGTAATCCAAGATAAAAATACATCACTTTGTTAATGTCCAGTGAATTAAAGGGAAGTTGTAGGCCATAGTCTATATATCCTTATTCATATCAGGTAGAATTGTCCTGTTCCCACATTAGCACGGTCATTGTAGGACCACTGACTCTATTCTTAATGACTCTTTACATATTTGAGAATATGCAATACTCTTTTTCTCAGAAATGTGTTGTGATGATCACAAAAGTACAATTCAAAAAGGCAAACAACCTGTACATATAACTCTCTGCAGAGCCAGATTGTTCAACTTGTTTGATAGATGAAAATGTAATAGGAATAGCATCTGATCATTAAAGATATTGCTTAAAAAAATTGTGATTGACTCCATGATGGTGTTGAGAGAACATCCTCAAAGATATTGGTCTTGACAGGACCATTGGCAAGGTTAGGATAGGTTTCAGATGGCTGATGTGATTTCTGCAGGAGTTCATGCTATCCCTGAGGCAAGGGAATTCAGGTGATGGAAACCTAGCCCTTGTAACTGAGAGATGATAGCAACTGATGAGTCTTACAGGAGTGGATTTTTGCGTAGTTGAGAGAAGTATCAGAAAAGGTATGATACTTAAAGGGCTGATTCAACAGACACAGGAACCATCTTGTGATAATTCATTCAAATCTCTTTCAAGTACCTGACTACCTGCAAAGAACAGTGTTAATGAGTCATTATTTTTTTATTATTAAAATAGCAAAAGAAAAACATAAACACCAATGAAGGAAGATTAAGAAGACAGAGTTGCCACAGGGGCTCAGGCAGAGATTCAAGAAGCCTCATATGCAAGATGCAAAGATGTAAGAAGCCTCTGGCAATGGCCCAGATCAGTCACATAGGGAAAGATACACAAATAGGACAGCTGAACTCTTCGCTTTCCCCAAATGTAAATTTTGTTTCAGCTACCTTCAATGTTCTTTCTCTTTAATGACTGGTCCCTGCTTTGTTTTGGACTTGTCTAACCACCCAGAACATCCTTGAACCTTAAATATACCCTATATGAGAAACTACGTCTGTTTATTCATTCTTAATGTACCATCTGCTAAATTCCCTTCTTAGTCATCAGACAATGTACCAAGTGAAACTCCAACCACTGGTTACTTCTCATTGCATTCACAAGTTCTTATTTCATGCACATCATGTGAGCTGTCAGATTTCAGAAGAGGCTGAAAACACAACCCATATGTGTTGAATGTCTTTAATGCAAAAATGCATCTACTTTTATTCTCCAGAGAAGAGGAGCTGCCACTAGGATAAAGAGGCTGCAGAGTTGAATCAGGCACTATATGACTGACTCATCCCTGGTGGACAAAAGCCAACACTAGGTTTTTCCTCCTGCACAGTGGGCTGTTCCTGTCAGAAAGATGAGGCAGAAAATGACACAACTTTTCAGTAAACTCCCTAAGGATGAGACCAACCCAAAATTTCCAACCCAAATACTTTCTATTTATTTGACAATCTTCACTTTTATACATTTTAAAGAGCAGTGAAAAAGTTAATGGTGTGGTCTCAGTTCAATAACTGCCACTGAAAACCTCACCAGACATTGACATGAAGATATTTCACAGTGCTCAACACCATTGATGCAGAATTTCTGCAAACACAGGCACACATCAATTTCATCTGGGGTTGTTTCAATTTACTTCATAAATATAGGAATTAGGAACTTTAGATATAACTAAACAGAGGTTCTGGAGAGCAAAAATACCAGCATCAAACAAAACCAAGTTACCTTCCAACTCATCTGAACTGAGCTTCTGGCAGAAGCGGCAGAAGCTTTTATGTGAGATTTTCCTTACTTTCGTCTCAGTTTCTGAGACTGTACAATTATCACAGCACACGCCAATATGTCAGACAAATCCTGTTGAGGAGGGAAGAAACTGGAAGAGAACCAGGTTGGTTAAAGTCAGAAGACCCACATGTATTTCTTACAGACACAGGAAATAAAATTATAAAATGGAAGCCTTTAATACATCAGTCACTCAGTATCTGTTTGTAAACCACTGAAATTTGAATCATCAGGCCTATTGATGTCATTTACAGGAAGAATCAATGGAGTTAAGAAAACAGTTAAAGAACCCACATAATTTCAAGATGTACCTTTCCCATGGGCTTGCATAGAAAGCAAAACCAAGCTGTTAAACCTTCTTACCTGAGCTTCTTTCATTACTAGATTATATTTTCTGTTTTCCTCCAGAAATATGGAAGAAAGAATGGAGAACTGACATCTGCTTGTAAAAGGAGTGATTATTTTGACTTGATGGTGAAATCAACAGGATGTGTACATGACCTACTGCCCTCAAAGTCCCTAAAAGCTGCTTCCTTGGACAATTGTTCTAGGTTCAATTTTGCCAATTAAGCAATTTAAAAAAAGTGTTTGTTTGCCCTAGAGCTGTTATGGTACTGTATTCTGAACCAGCAGTTCCAATTAGCTTTGGAAAATATAAGTGACAGATACTTTAGCACAAGGGTCCATGCACCAAGGTTTTCTTTTCCTGTGGCCATTTCATGCATGTATTTCTAGGGGTTGTGTAGGAAATTTCCCCGCTATGTATGTATATGTCACAGGGACTGAATCTGTCACTGTTTTCTTAGCAAGGATGGGCAGCTGGTATCTTTTGCAGAACTTCATCACAAGGGACATTCTACAATGAGAGCAATGCACACTGTAGTATTCACTACCAGTTGAAAATATGTACAGAAAAAACATATATTCAGTATCTTGAACTGTTACAGCACATAGCGATGAATGCTAAGAAAACAACTCAGTAAGCCTTGCCTGCAACTCAGGAAAAAGAAAAAGGGAACCTTCTACCTGGAAAAATCTGTGTTATTGGAAACAATACAGCTTTGCACGGAGTCTGAAGAATTTGCTACTCGAATAGAGTGAAATGCTCAACTTAGCTATGGCAGCCCCTTGCTTAGCACATCAGTTTTCTTCTTATAAAGAAATACATTTCTTCAGTAGGGGAAATGGCATGTTTCTGATCTGTTTGCACTGCCTGAATGATGCAATAGATGACAAGTGGAAGTTTCCTCCTTTATGGTTACCGAGTGTAGCAATAGGAGCCTCTTAAAATAACTGATGGAACTTTAGATTCTTTATCAGGCAAGTCCTCACCCATTTCAATATAATTTCACTGAAGATATCTTGTGTAAAGTCTAGTTTTTCTGCTTCCCTGTTTGCCACTAATTGATGGCCAGGCCAAGTCTGATTCATGGGTCATAAATACATCTTTCAGACAGTTGATAGAACATGTTTCTATCAAAAACATACTTAGGATTCATTGCTTTTTTGTGAGGAATTATTAATTATTTCATTATTTAGATTCTTAGCCCAAATAAGTTTCTGCCCCATGGTCTGGGTATTTTAATGTAATTTAATTTCACAATCAATCTAGTGTCTCCCCCAGCCAACAATAAATGCTGTGACAAATAAATAAAACAAAATCCTAGTCACCATGCCTAGCTCCCTCTATAACACTAAAGATGAGCTTTCCAAAGAGTTTATAAGATAACTAACACAGGCCTTAATGGATCACGTAGGAAACAAAGTCTAGAGCTCAGAAGTTCATCATAAAGAGCATTTGGCCAAATGCATTAACTTGTACCAGTGGAGTTGCAGTACTTCAGCAATACCAGCTGCAACAGTAAGAATTGGGTTTCACCAAATTACTCAACTTAGAAGTGATAACAGCTGTTGTTTTGGCATGTTACTTGAAAGGGAGAACATGGAGGAGTCTTGCTTCCTGAGTTATTTTGGTATCTGTGCCTGCTGTGTAGTGAGAGACTGAACTCTGCAACGACAGTGTGAGATTAGACACTGTACTTAAATGCCCTAAAAGCACAAGAAAATGCAGTAGGTTATAGGTAGCCAAAGCAGAAGGAGGCTGCTATATACACCTGTGATACAAATCATGCCATCCCTGTTTGCTAATATCAGTAGGATCCCTTGATAATCTATATGAGCTTTCCTCCATTTATCACCTTTCTGTCCGGATTGATTTATGCATGCCCTTTCCAGAACACCACACAGCTGTGAGCACATCACATCTACTTGTAATCCATACTAAAAAGACCTCATGGCAGGAGAGCAATTACCTGCAGGTACTCATTAGGTCCTGCCAGAGGACAAAAGAGGAGCAATGTAAGGACCATATCACCCATCCTGTTAGACCTACACTGCCTTTCACAGTAAGAGTTCACAGCTTCTCACAGCTCTAGAAGAATCAGCACTTGTAACTTGTCCCTTCTGCTGCCAGGAATGGGTGAATAGGTCATGCAACTTCTTTTCCACATTCAGATTCCAATCAGATTGGTATCTTTTCAGTACTGTTTTGAGGATAGTATAGATCTGAGATATTTTATCTACAAAATAACTAAATGAGGAAAGCCCAGCTAATGACCGCTGGGACTAGCCTTCTAAGTATGTTAATGAGTAGCAAAACAAACCCTTATTGATGCTGTGAACTGCCAATGCATGTGAGAATTTCTCTGACTATTCATCTGCAAGTCTGTGAGGAAGAATAAAAGACAGAAATGTTCAAGATAACATCCTACTGCCTACTATTGAAGCAATAGCCATAGAAAAACTGTTCCCAATTGACATTGTAATAATTCACCAAGAATATGACTTCAGTTATAAACTTGTAGTGCTGCTTCATGGCCAGTGAACTTAGGATTTTCTAAATTAATTAAATTTCAGAAAAAAAGTGCATTATCTCAGGGAAAATTCTGCCTGTTTGCCCAAAATACAGCATTTGGCTTGGTAGTAGAAGCATTGTAGTGTATCTGGATTGTAAACATTATTCATTGAGAATACTAAATGGAAATTGAAGCTGATATTCATTCTAGGGTTGTCCCATCTACAAGCATCAAATATATATTAATGGGAAAAACAGTACTGTAGTGGCAAGTTGTATTATTGTCCTCTGGTCTGGATTAATCCAGTCCTGCAGTCTTGGCAAATTTTAACTGCCAAATGGCTTTTTAGATAAGAAGAGTTAAATGCAAAGAGTAATTAAGCATGCAATAAGTATTTTTCTCATAAATGGCTGTTGAATTTCTTATTCTGATGTTTCTTTGATTCAAAAACTCCCAAGAGTTCTTTGGGTACCAGGTAAATATTTAAAAGTAGGAATACAGTGTTTATATGATGTGGATGATCTCTGATACAGTTGCTTAATTAAACAGTAGGGTATACAGAGGCACAGCCCAAGGCACAAAGCTCTGTTTGATTTAGATCCTGGCTATCAGACAGCCATTGGGGTGTGGAAAATGTGTTCTTAAACTAACAGCCACCTTTCATTAGATGACAGGCACTTCTGTGGTAAGGTATATCAGAGAGAGACCCTAGAGTCTAAAAACTCTTTTTGTTTTTTAGTGAGCAGAGCTAGAAAGAATTTACCTAGGGGTTTTCTGTTGGATTTGTGCATGAGTCCTGTTTACATTCTTATGTTGGGTATAGTTTCTGATGAAAGTGTAAGCTGTGCATTTAATAATGGTAAAGTTTCATGCAGTATCTATCACTGAAGTGTTATGTAGCTGAAGTATTTTGATACTGGCAAAAGGATATCCATACTGGCCAAAACCTTGAAAGTTTAAACTGTGGATTTCTATGCCTGAAAAAAACCAAAACAAAAAAACTGCACATTACAATCTGAGCTAAATAATACAAATATTTATTATTTATACAGAATAATAAAAGATTTGCTAGGCAGCACTGTATAAAACTAGGCACAGCTGTCAAATGACCTATTGCACACTTCCTAATGGGATGCACAATGTATTATTGATCCAAGTTTAAACAAAATTAAGTTAATAACTGTTAGACTGATATGTTTTTATTCAAAGTCTTTCAGGATCTTTGGCTCTTATGTAAGAATAATTGCATATTCCAATTAAATATGAAATACAAATATTAATACTACTTACATTTGACAATGTAAGGTGACATCATAACTGTAAAAGAATTTTATTGACAGTGATTTATTCACAGCCTACTAGAGATTAGACCTCTCTCATACTTGTCTCTGAAGCTTTTATAAGCTCGATAGGACCAGACCAGGTCAGATCCAGAAGCAATTTAGAGGTGCTATGAAAATTCAGATATTCTAGTTGAATGCTGCAGTGATAAATATTTGGTCTCACTTTTATGCAAGTACTTCAATTAAGCTGAAATATGAGTCTGTATAGAGACTTCTAAAGGACTTAACTTATGAAAGTTTAGTAGAAAAAGCAGTTGAAAAGTAAACATGGTATTTCTCCACAGATATTAAAAGGTTCTGCTCACATTACATGGTCAGAATATTATGCAGTGCAACTTCAAACAAATGACTTCAGACTCCTCTAGAAATCTCAGTTACAAGTACAGTTGATTTATGGAAGTAATTTGGGATACAGTGGACACACAGCAAGATTTTGGTGCATAAGCATGATGAATACCTGATTAGTATGAGTGGAAATAAACCATTTTTCATTTGCCAGAAACAGAAAACAGGACAGTGCTGTCCTCTCTTGTGTTCACAGCCTGGCTCAGTTTTCTGCAGGCCACTGCAATATTGGGGCAGCGTGCTGAGTGGCTGGTGTAAGCCTTTGGGCCTTCATCCATCCTTTCATGCATCACCAGCAAGCCCCTTTAATAGCAAGGCTCCCTGTGAAGGTCATGTCAGGTGTTAAGTTGGTACGAGTGGGTATTGCACTTGAGCTCAGTAATAAGGCCCTAGAGATCAGCCATTTTACCATGCTTGTGTGTGAGAACTGATTAGTTCTCCTTCCTCTCATTCCTCTATACTTTTCCCACTCTGAGTTAGCAATGCCATTGCAAAGGAAACCCTTTTCTTGATCTGGAAAGGCAACAAAAGAAGCTGCCTTGATTTTCTCAGCCCCTGGTGATGTAACACAGTTATATAGTGCATTACTTAGGTTCAAATGCACCTGTTGAGAGTGGATCAGATAAACATGTCATGGATTGACTCATCGCTGTCATTGCAGCTGTTCAGAGGACTTTTAAACCAGAAATGCTTGGAATTGCTAAATGAAAGTTACATCATTCAAAGGTAGCATTTCATCCCTCTAGTGCATTTTTAAAAGGAATGTCAGACTCATCGCTAAGAGCTTCTTTGATAATGCTGATAGTACTGTGATCAACCAGACTTTGTAGACAGACTCAAAACTTTGCAGCCACATAATGGTCACTACAGATATTAAGAGTTGCTGATAAAATCTTAAGTGAGGAATTAATTTCAGCCAAGTTACTCATCTAAAGCTATGTCATTTCCACTTATTTCAAGGAACAGTCGCACATCTAAATACATTTCAAAAGTTGAATTCTTGATACACTTAACAGCCTAAGAAATTCTTTTTTTTATGATTACTTTTACCAGTAAAGCATTAGAAATGTAACTGGTGGCCTTCTTATGTCAAAAGGTCTTGTCTTTCCTTTCCTGTCCTGTCTTGCACTACTCTTAAAAATGCCACCTGTAAGAATGAACAAGGAGCTTATTAATACTCCCAAATATCCAAGGTTACAAAAGCCTTTCAAAGATAAGGATCTTCAAAGGAAGTAGCATGCTCACATTTTACATGGGATGAAAAATTAGAGTGGAGAGAGACACTTCAGATCTGAATTTTAAACTTAGTGAACTTGATTACAATGTTGGTGAACTAAAGCAGAGTGAGAGAGCTATCTAAGGAAAAGAAACCAACCCCACAGCACAGCCCAGATAATATCAGTTCTGTTATTCTTCCAATACAGAAATACATTAAACAGCCATGAAAGAACCAACTTTATAAGTATTCTAGGTCCTGTTAACATTGGTGACTTAGAGAACCTGGATTTTAGATTTTGTGCTTGATGGAAATGGGATATTCATTTTAATTAGCTGGAATCATCTTCATCTAATGTTAAGCAGAGGCAAGAAGAAAAATCTGTGCATATTTACTCTGGATAAAAAGCAAATATAGGAAGAGATAATTTCTAAAATGAAGCAGGTAAGATACTGTTGTGGATTCTGACAACTCCAAACACAATGAAGAGAGACTTGCCTGGATGTGGAAGCTTGTAAAGACCATGGTTTAAGGAGAGTTTAGTCTCCCTCCATTTGCTCTATAGGCAAAACAGTAAATAAAATATTTCAATCTGAACAAGCTGCTGGATGATCTTTTCAGTTGGCCACTACCTCAGCTAACAGATAATAACAGATTGCAAAACTCACGTTATTATCGAAAACATTAGGGGCTGCCTTGTAGATGTAAGATGAAAAGTGGTCAGGCTAAGTAGGACAGCATCCTTTCAAAGAAGGAAATTACATCTCTTAGAAACAGCTTTAAAAATATAGCTCACACTATACTGATATACTGATAACTTCACCCACAGTCCCTGTGATGCTGCACATTGCAGAGCAATTCCCAGGGCTGTGATGAATCCCTTGCTCTTGACCTCAGAGAGGTATGAAACAAGACGAGGTAGGTGGCTAAGGAGCAATCCCTAACAGCTTGAATCCTGGTTGAGCCAGTTGGAAAAGCTGAAGAAAAAGCTGAATCACATAACCTCCTGGCTTAGGAACTTCAAAGGGACTGATGCTGGAGATGAGGCTGAGGTGGGTCCGTGCAGTGAGGACAGAAAGCAGCAGGACTCTGCTGTGCCAAGGGCAACAGGGCTGGTTTCCAGGTTGTTTTTGTTTTTTTTTTTTGGTGAACTGACCATGTGGAGCAAGATGCCTACACTGTGCCTTACAACTTAACAAATCATTTGAATCTTCAAACTGCTGTGCAAAACAAGTAATCCTTGCTGAGCCTCTGTGAATTATGTTCAGTTGCTCAGCCACTACCAAGGTGAGCGCACTGTGCAGGTTTGGATAAGAAAATTTACTGTCTTAATTTTATCTCAGGTGCAAACAAGGTAGGGAGGAGGTTAGGAAATGAGCATGAGGTCTTGCAGTGATTCAGAGGCTGAGACTACACAGAAAATTATTTTAAAGTTATTATGCTTAACTCTCTGCATTACTCCATTCTCTAGCTGATTCAGGTCACTCAAAATGGGAACAAGGTAAAAAGGGAACACAGAAAAATGTTTGGATTCAGATTTTACACAGCTAAGCTCAGTAAAAATAAACCATTACCCAATAGGACTAAAATAAAGACAGAATCCTGTTCAGACCAGACTTAGGACTAGTCTTTAAAGAGCATAAAAATATGTATTTTTAGCTCAATTGCTGACTGACTTTACCTGTCAAAGCTTGCTCTTTTTTTGTCAATGAATAGCTCACCCTGTAAATTATTTATGAGTTTTAGATTGAAAACCATATTTTTTGTGTGTATGTGAAAAGACAGAGGAAAAAATTGTAATACATGCAATGATTTTGCTTCATATCAGCATCTCCTTTGCCATCTCTAGATATCAGAAGCACAAAACAAGTTACTGTCCTGACCTTATGAAGAGCTGTTGCTGAAGATTGAATTCCTTGTTTTTCCTAATGATGGTAAAGTTGGCCAAACCATTTCTAACACATAAGCATTTGGTTTCATTCCTTCAGGGATATTCAGATATTCTCCCAGTACTTTTACATTTCACCTTCTCTGAGCAAACTTCTAATTTAACTAACAGCTTTCTGATTAAACAAGGCTTTTTGGGTGGAGGGGAGGACTCTCTCCCACTGGAAAATAGGGGTGAGATCTTTCAGCCCACCTCTCTTCTCCACAGCACTCCCAGGTGCCTACTCAGTTGTTTTTACTCCTGGCCCAACTTGTGCCAGCAGCAACCCTTGCACAGTTTTGCAGTTGGTGGTTTGGCAAGATGATTTGGGTGAAAATTTGAACAGTTTGTTCATGCACAAAATTAGTTTCAGGGGGATCTGTGTGTTACCAAAAGTCCTACCAGTAGAAAACAGAAAGGTAAGAAAAGTGCCAAGAAGAGGATGGGAGGACTAAGCATTTAATCATGAACATGACTTTAAATTGGTGCAAGTTCCTTTAGATACTGGCCATAAGAACTGAATTTTAGGCAACAGTTATTTCAAATTTCCTACTCCAAGAAAATACCAAATAGAAAAATGCTTTGAAATAAATTGGTGTTTTGCAGTGTCTGGATCTCCGTGTGAATCTTCTGTGGCTTCAGCTGTTTCATTTCACTGATCAGTCCACTGTTATCTTAAAGATGTACACAGTCTGCTTTGGCAGGGCTAAAGCTTCTGAAGGACTGCCTTGAAAAATGCCATTTAAACAAGAAAAAATAAGATATTTCATTCCATAAGATGTGTTCAAAGACATTCATCAGCTATATAGTTCTTAGCAGGGAGAACTAAGAGCACCCAGATTCAGCTGAATGCATAGATGAATGTATAACTTTAAACAATCAAATCTACCTATGTTTAGGAAAGTATTTGAAGTGAGGTGTATTCTATTTATAATAAACTTTAATAAAAGCATTCAAATGCCTAAGGCCAAGTACCTGTTTAAGGGTTGTGCTGAAGCAGAGAAAAGGAGAAATACAGATTTGAAAGATCAACCCAGTCATCTATAAAGAGCTGACCATGGAGTGCTAGGGTGACTTTTTTCTTTAATTGGTTTCTTTTTTAATTGGTTATCTTTTTTTTCCAAACTTGTTTTTTGGGTAAAGGTCTCATCCCGCAAACTTTTTACTCAGTAGCAACACTGGCTTAAAAAGTCCTTCTATCTCTTCTGTCTCTCCCATACACCTTATTTATCACCTCATCTTCAGAAATATCTATATTATGAAGGAAGCCTTTAAGAGAAATGAGTTTAAAACAACTTGATCATTGAAGTTATCCAGTTTTATGAGTAATACCATAAGTAACTACATCAGCACAAATGTGAGTGATCAGTTTCAGGAGGGGGCAAGAATGAATAGGTCGCATTGAAACTTATCTTGTAGTTACAGGCTGAATTTGAATGACAAGTTTATGAACCCAGCAGTTGTCAACATCACTTAAGATACATAAAAATCTGTGTGTGCCTTTCTACTGCTTAGGTGTGCAAATGATTAGTTTATATGCAAATTAAATTACATGCTGGCTGTTTACATGCTGACTGTGGATTTCTTTAAAAATGATGCCTTAAGCATGGTTCTTTGCTGCAAAGGTACTGGAAGAACAATATTGCAAGAAAAGTATGGGACACAGTTTGTTTCTTTCAAATCTAATCGACCTAATGTGCAAATTAAAAGTGTGCTGCTTTTGCTTCCAGTAATATAAATTCAGGATATTCTTAAAAGTGATAATACTCTCCTACTTCAGCAACTATGAAAATTGTGCACCTGAAATTTATGGCTAAATCCTGGCTCATAGAAAAGTGTCTTGGTGCTCTTTTGACTACGTAAGGGGCAAAAGCTTCCCTAGGACTGATACAATGTTGACTGACAGAGAACTATGACCATAATACTCTAGCATGCATTGAGTTTCAGGTGCAAAACTAGATGTTTTTCCCAGATGTTGCAAGAGGAGAATGGGAGCAGTACCCTGTCTTCCTCTGCACTGCTAGCAGTTGTTTAAAGGTGCTTGAAGACTGAGACAAGAGTCATTAATTACTCAGATGATGCACGAGAGGAAACAGCAGCACCTATTGTAGGTTTGTAAGAGGCTCAAGGACCATTTGGGTAGTCTGCAATGATGCTTAGGTATTGTGTTCTACTTGGCACAGCTTAAACTGGTTGGTCATGAATGACAGCTACATGAAACTGAAAAAAAGGAAAACAGGACAGATGGTTTACAGTCAGACTCACACTGTGTCACCTTGATTCCTCTCAAATAATATTTTTGAAGGAGGAAATGGGCTATCTATGGAGTTCAGTGAAGGAACTTCCCAACATAACTTGAGAGCATCAGATCTTGTACAAATTAATGTAAGAATTGTAAAATGTCTGTAGTTTTTAAGCATACCGATAAAACCTAGCGCTGTTAAAAAATCAGAATATATATGCCTGGTTACTTTACATCCCAAAATAACCATGTGAGCCTAAATTGACAAAAAACTAGGGGGAGGAAAGAAGCAATTAAAGCTGCACAAAGAATTAGGTTGGCTGTGGTTGTTGTAGGGGGTTGCTATTTTCTTCCTTTAGAGGAAGGATTGGGATCAGCTGTAAGTTGTGTCATTATCTGCAATTCTTTTAACAGCAGCATGGTGAAAAGCTGCCAAAGCATTTAAAATTAATTCAGTCAGGCTAAGAGGAGTATGTCAAACTGACTTCTTTGCCTGCAAATTACAAAATTATCTGTAGTTAAAATTAGCATCTAACCATCCTGGAGAGGGAGGAGATGAGCTCCTAAAACTACTGTATGCTGTGATGAGTCTGCAATGTAGGCTTGATGGCCCATCAGCAGGACTTGCAAAGTCAGTCGGTGCTGGTAGAGCTGCTGAGGTGTATACATGATGCACATGTGATTACCACTGCAAAATGAAGGAGGTGATAATAGTAACTGTAAACTATGAATAGCAAGTTATTATAAAACCACCTAGATACTGAATACTGTTCTCATTTTCTCTTCAAAAATCAGCACAGCATAGCCTACTTAACTCTTGCGTAAAGTAAAATTAACTTTTTGAATTATTACTACTAGCTTAAAATGCCAATAAAATTTCCCTTAGCAAACTTGGTTTCAGCCACATCTACTGATTACTGTCCTTCAGCACAGGGACCATTACAGTCAATTACATTGTTATCTGACTCAAACATGTGGACAGCTCAGTCAGTGACTTTAATTACTTTCTCATCAAAGCCATGTTGGACAGTCTCTGAAATTCCTTCTTTGCCTCTTAGGACATTGTAAAGGACAAATGATTTTTGCATTCTGTTCATCAAACATGACAGGAAATCTTTTAGTTTAGTTATCACAAGTCAAGTTCTACCAAGAAAATGTATGTATACCTGGATTGTCAATGAGCTCATATCTCTTGAGATCTGGCATCAGATCTTTGGCTTCATGGATTATTTTCAAAAACAATAGGCAAAAATCCACATCCTCACTCACAGTCTGAAATCAATATATAAACAGAATCCTTTCCTTAAATTATACCCTTCACAAGGCAAAAATGTTTTCAAGTGGTCTCCCCTGGAATGAAGATTCACAACATCTTGTGCTTACATGCTAATCAACTGTGCTCTGCTTTAGCCTTGCCAGAACTACTGGATGGGGCATATATGTTTTTTTCACATTGAGTAGGGCTTCTGGTCCTAGCTGTGCAAGACATCAGTCTGCAGTTATTTTCTAGCTTGCTCTAGAAATTCAAGGCATCACATCAACAACAACAACAAAAACAAAAAAGCTCAAACTGTTTGTAGATTATTTTGAATGTGCAATGAACTTAATAATACTTAAGTGCTTATTGTTACTGAAGTCCATGGGCACATGGATAAAGAAACAGGATGCAATTACTGGGTGTTCATGTCATCAACAAAAGGACGTTGCATTATTGTAGAAAGCAGGACAAATACCTACAGCAGATGCAACTCATGAAACTACTAAAAACAATTGCCCAAAGGGGCCATAATGAAAACTTTTTAATCAAGAACACTTATTTCCACAGGAGGTGTATTTCAAATGTTACTGATTTCTGTTTGATAGCCACAGCTGCCAGTCCATGCATCTAAAGGTGACATTTGAGCCAATGTTTGAAAAAAAATAATCATGGCCTCAGACAGAATAAAATTCTATGAAATTATAGTCTAAATACTGTTGCCTTTAGAACAAACAAAAGTGCAGCTGCACATTTCATGAAAAACAGATTTAGACACATGCAATCAGGGTGAGAACTGCTCAGAGATGTGATAGCTCTCTGATTGCGAAAGGGACAATTACTCCTACAGGGTTTCTAGAATCAGTGAGGGACCTGGGTCACCTAGTCTAACTCCTGCTCAAAGCAGCATCAACACTGAACACAAGCCAAGAGATTCAAGCCTTTTGATAATCTCCAAGGAGAGAAGGTTCACAACCTCTCTGGACAATCTGTTCCATGATTAATTGTCTTCTTGATGAATTTCTGCTCCCTTTTACATGCAGTCAGAACATCTCTTGTTTCAGTTTATGATCACTGATTCCCATACTTCTGTTGTGTAACACAGAGGAGAACCTGCCAAGAGGAGGGAGCAATATTTCCTACATGTTTTCCCTAAGTATCTCTCCCACTGGCCACTGTCAGAAATAAATTATTGGTCTAGCATGACCTTCAGTTTTACCAAGTGCAGTCCTTCATGTTCCTATGACAGAACCTCCATCACTTTTCTACATAGACCACTGAATGATAATTACTAGCTTTCAGCACTTCTGCTCAGCAATCAGTTACGTATAGAGAAAGGAAGGGGAAAAAAGGGTCTGATCTACAGATATTACAAACTATGTTTATAGTTAAATGCCTTGCATTTAACATAGAAAACTGGATTAATTTTCTTGATAAAACAACACATGGGAAACATCATTTAACAACAGCACCTGGTGAATTATGGAGCAGAGATGAAGAATAGAAAAGAGCATTGAGAAAGAGCATGAAAAAACCCGTGTAGGTGCCAAAGGTGCATTTGTTACTATGTGTCACTATGATTCTGAACTGGAAAGTGCCATCTCCCACTGCTGCAGCACTTTCCACCTCTGTCCTTACACAAACGTGCAGGAAGAAGAAATTGCAAGTGGTAGAATGGAGGTGGGGATGCATGATTACAACCACCCCCACTATGGGAGGCACCCAGACATTGCTGAAAGAAACAACAGGTTCAGACCTGAGGGAGTGCAGTTTGGAGGGGATGAAGCTGTTGCAACTAGTGACCTGACCGGTTTGTTAGCATGGGACAGAAGCACATGTACCATAAAGGGTTTGGGTAATGCAGTGGAGTTGCTATCACATGACAAAAAGACTGTTCAATAGGACTTAAGCAGAATCATTATCAGGAATTAAAGTGGGCTGGTATTGAGTTTATGCTCTGAGCACACTCTCTTGATTTCTTCACACAGAGTTCACATAGACTAGCAGAGTGAGCTCAAATGCACCATTTAAATATGTCATATTAATTTCTGAGTACGTGTTGCACACAGAAGCACATGGGGAGCTGAGATTTCTATGCTAAATCTTAAGGAGAAATTGCTGCATGCACTGACTTCTGTTCACTATTCTTTTGTATCCTCTGTATTCATCTCCTTTATACTTGAAATTCTTAGCCTGTGCTGTAAAACCTGCTCCTTCTTTAATGAAAATAATTTACTTTAGGATAAGTTTGTAGAGGAAAACAGTACCTTTTATTATAAAAACTTCACTTATATCCTCAGAGCATCATGATTCCAATGTTATTTGAAATTCATTTAAAAGAAAAGGGGATTTAATGCCATTCTTAAAACTGTGATCCTCTCTGGCTCGGTCAAACCATACACTAGCAGTCTTCAATTGGCACTTCCAAAAGAAAGAGATTTGAAGAACATGTTATGCAGAAGACGTTTCTGGAATATTTACTTGAATTAAAAGAAAGCCAAAATGCACTCTCAAGTCATTGTTTCTTATAAACACAAAGTAACTTGTAAATACTCAGTAGAAGCACAAAGCATGGCAGATCTTTTGCTTTTTAATTTTAATTTGCTAGTTTTTAAAACTTTTTAGACTTGGTTTATAAAACAAATAGTGGTGGGGATTTTGTTTCTCTTGTTTCTTATTGAGCTAGTGCATGGAAGAACATAACTTTGGGCACTTAAAAAAGGTGCAGTCATTAAGGCATTGCAAGTAGGATCTGGAAAATTTGTACAGAGTTCTCACTTGTGCTGTGGACTTGCTTTTTTACTGTAGACAAGTGTTTAAAGAACCTAATACCCTTCTCCTCCAAACTTTGTCTACTTGCAAAGTAATTTCACTTGAGAAGAGACCGTAACCTAACAAATGAAGGCAGAATATGACATGGACCAAGAGAAATGCAAATCCTACTCTGTTTACTGTAACTGCATGCCCTAAACTGGCAAAGTTGCCAGTTAGTTAAAATATTAATTGCAGCAAGCATGTCATTTTTCCCCTGAATACACAAATATTTTGTCTAGGAAGATGCAGGAGACCTTTACAAGGCCACAGATAAGAAAGCTTCATATGCATTTTTGTGTGGTATAAGGGATTACAAGTTTTAACATTTAGTGTATGCCGCTAGTTTATGCATTAAGTGGTGCCACTTAAACTTGTTTAAGAAGCTGCCACCCTCCCTGCCTTGAATTAGTTTACACCTCCACACTTCCCGCAGTGCTGTCATGGCACATGTGAAATCATGGCTCTGCAGCAAACTGGATCAGTTATGTCAATCAGCCAAAACTGTTTCTGTCCATGTTATCCTTCAGCAGGATTAGTTCTGCACAAACAGAGAGCGAGGGTTGGATGGCTGGGCTCAGAGGCTGGTGGTTAATGGGATTTATTCTACCCAGAGGCTGGTGAGGAGCAGAGCACCACAGGGGCCTGTCCTGGGATCTTTATATCTTTATCAATCACCTGCAGGATGCAACATTGCACATTCATCAGATGAGCACATGGCACCAAACTGAGGGTGCCAAAGGCAGGGCTGCTTCCTGGACAGGTTGGAGGAACAGGACACTTACGAAATTCAGTAAGGACAGCATAGTCCTGCCCCTGAAAAGAAGAATGCTTGTCAGCAATCTAGACTGGGGACAGACTGGTGGGCAAGTAGCTCCAATGAAGAGGCCTTGAGGACCATGGCAGACAGTAAGTGGCACAGAAGCCCCTGTTCCCTGGCTGAATGGCATCCTGAGTACTGTCATTAGAAGCACAGCCTGTAAATTGAGGGAACTGATGAATCTATTTATGCAGGCCCTGTTAGGCCACACAGACACACAGATATGTCCATTTTGGGGCACCCAATACAAGACGCATCAACCAACTGGACTGAGTTCAGCAGAAGGTCACTGAGGTGGTCAGGGGCTGGAGCCCTTGCCCTGTGAGAAGATGCTGCAGGACCAGGGCTTGCTCAGCCTGGAGAATCTATGATCATCGATAAGATGGAGCCAGGCTCTTCACAGAAGTGCAAGGTGGGACAATGAAGGCAATGATGTTAAGTTAAAACAAGGGAGGTTCAAACTGAACAGAATGAAGAAACTTTATCCCTATGAGGACAGTAAGGCAGTGTCACAGGCTGCCCAGAGTGGTTTTAGAGTCCCCAGCTTTGGAAATGTTCAAGGTCTGACAGCATAAAGCCCTCAGCAGCCTGGTGTGACCATACTGCTGCTTCTACTTTAAGCAGAGGTCACTTCCAACTCCAGTGACTCTGATTCACATGAAAGTCAGGGAATACTAGAACTGGCTCTGTTATGGATGAAACATTTATGGAAGTGTGTTATTTATCCCCAGGAACAAGCAGTTGGGGCATATCATGTCAGCAAATGAAACACAATAATTTCAGCCCCTAAAACACATGAAAAAGAAATACTGTGGTATTACATTCTATTCATTAACAACTAATGGATAAGCAACACAAGGAACTTTATTACTAGAGATTGTGTTTATCCCTCTCCATATATATAGTCTATATTTTTGTGTATTTATATCTGCAAGTTGGCAAAGATATCACTGCTTGAGAGGTTTAGCCCACACAAGAATTACTCTGTACAGAGTGTTTTTTACAGTGTTGCTTACATTTCTTAGCTGTCCCTACAGTGAGAAGAGTTAAATGTTTCAGAAGCTTTTGGAGGGCCAGAACTGGTTATGAGGGTGTGGAGAGATATGGACTATGCATCACTGATTATATGAAATCAAATGATCGATGAAGCTAATCTCTATAGACAGACTTGTACTGAGTGATTGCAGTACTACACGTGCGTAAGACTATCTTGGATATATTAGGAAATAATTGGCTTGCTGTGCTGTGTGCATTGCACTTCTCTTGAAGATAGATAAAATGCTGGATTTCAGAGTAAAATAAATATCAATACTTCACAATTCTAAGACTCTCACATGATGCTTGAGACGTGAATTACCGATGTTCCTTTCACATTGTACTGTAAGGCAGTCATGCTCGATCCTCACCTTCTCAGAGGAAGAAAGAGATGCACTGAAATTGAATGGCTTGCCCAATATCACATGCTAAATCTGTAATGGAATCACAAAGAAAACCTGTGTATTAAGGGCAGCATGTCCTGTGCCTTTCTAAGCTTATCTTCCACTATCTTTTTCTGCTAAATAAGAAGGTTACTGGGTCAGAGGAGCTGTTTCTTACCTGCCTGTGAGCAACCAATTACAACCTACCTTGGTACCAGTGTTATTCCTTAACTTAACAGTGTTATTCCAGTCTGTGTACAAACATGAGTGTCAGCTTTACCCTGGTAGGCAGCACCTGCAATTGAAGCTGCTGTGAAAGATGTTGATACCCATCTGATATCATCTTGTAATTTAGCTTTGTATGAGCAGAAAAAAGAAAAAGAGATATTGGGAAAGGAAGAGCAAGAGAGAAAGAAGGGAAATAAGTGGAACCCCTTTGTGTGTTATTATAGCCATAATTTCCAAGTTGTGGTAGAAAAATTAAAATATGAAAAGGAAACATTAATATTAACAGTCACACCAGGCCATATAAAGTTCAGCCTGATCTGCATAGTAAACTTTCTGGAGATAAACTTATGCTTAGTATAAGAAAGTGGAAAGTTTATTGTAAGGTTCACTGCATCTCCTAAACCAAATACGTAACAAAATACACTCAAAATAATGCACATGGAAAGTGCATAATTGAAAAGCTTTATGATACTTTTTTTGCCAGGTTCCTGAGAAACACCTTTGAATTTCATTCTGCAACAGATACACAGATTTTACCATGTGCACCACCACAGAAAAAACTATTATTATTCTTTCACTTAATTAATTTAAACTATCATAACTTCTTTTTAAGATGCCATATTTGGGAGTTTAAACCCTTATCATTTGTTTTTTCCCCCCAACTTAACAGGGTAGTTGGAACATTAATAATAAAGAAAGAAAACTGAGATTTACTTTTCCTCATTCTCTCCAAGGCTAAGCAAATGTATTTAAACAATGAATTTTCAAGTGAAACATACTGTCATGTGTAGATACTTCTGTGTACAGCTGGCAGTCAAGTAATTGTATTAAAAGAAGATTCAAATCTACTTGGCAGAATTTTTTGGAATAAACATTCAGAGAGCCATTACATTATGGTGTGAATAAATACCAGCTAAAAATCTGGAAAATTGTAGATATTTGTCAATTGAAAAAAAAAAAAGGTGAAAGTTTAATTTAATGGAGAAAGATGTATCTATTTCGTATTTTTTCTGTGGATACACTTTGCCCACTTTCTCTCTGTCATTTCTGGAAAGTATATCCAGTTCAGCTTGCCTTCCTATGAAAGTTTCTTACATCCTTTCAATAAAGTCATACAGGTGAAAAATCACATCTTTGTCCATGTGCAGAGAGCGGGTGGGCACAATGTGCCTTTGCTTTAGGTCTGGTATTTCTTACATCCATACTGTGTCTTAACTTTTCCCATTTGGAGGCACTGACTGCTTTCACTCTTCTGGGTAAAACACTGTCTTTCTTCTTGCAAGGGCGAGGACACTGACATTGATTCTCATCAAGCTTTAATTTAAAGAGGACAAAATAATCGAAACATTATGTGCACACTTGTCTGCCTTCAGCTCCACAATTCATCATAATTCAAAAACATTTAATATGTGTTTTCATCTGAGAATGCCCTTTCTGGGCAAATGACAATTTTGGTGGGCTTTTTTTGAGGTTTGCCCTACAGGACACAGTAGACAGGAAACAGAGATTAAATAAAAAAGACATTAAAGAAAAATCCTAAGTACAACAGTTTCCTAGAAACTTTGCTGTCACTACTTTTCAAAGGTGACCCAACATAGCCCTGCAATGGGGGTCAAATGCTACCAAAACACAGGAATTTCATGTAGTTTTGTCTGCTGTGTGAGGGAAAGGTGTGAAATGAGGCAAATTTGTCATTTCTGAAGAGCAAAAACCAACAATCAAAGTCATAGAAACCTTAGGAAATCTGGTAGTGACACATTTCTCCAAGGCTGACATCCAACTTACTGGAATACATTCCTCATCAGCTTAAGGTACACCGAGAAGAAATGAGTGAAACTATCATATAGGGTGGGATGCAAAACTCTCCTGTTTTGTTAGGTCCCCACACTGACCTCACCTGGCTTCTGCCAAGGTCAGCAGCAGCCCAGCTCATTTCTGTGCACCCAGTCTTCAACTGAGAGTGATTACCTGTGCTTAGAAGGGGTGGGCATGTCTTGAAAGGTCAGCTATTCCACATCTTGGTGCCTGATTCCCCAGTCTGCTAGGAATAAATCTAGTTTTGATTTGGGCCGTTCAGTAAGAATAAATGTGAAATGTGGTATTAAATATCATGATTCCTAGTCCCCCAAAATGGGGCAGCATGATTTTATGTTTTAACCACACTGCTAAAACATTCCAGCCAGGTTTAGAACAGATCCTTCCAGCCTGCTCAGGAGCAGGGGCCTTCCTGAGGGGCAGGGGGGCTCTGGCAGGTACCTTGTGCTGAGCTCCCTCCCACCACTGCTTGCAGACAAGTGAGTGCTCCTCACAACAAACCCACATCACCATCACTAGGGCGACCAAAGTGAGGTCAAACTAATTATGCATGGTGGTGTTACAACAGTTGTTAGGAAAAAAATATGTAGCACTCAGGTGATGGCTGTCTTGTGAGGGGTCTGTGGCAAGACAAGATGAGGATGATTAGAAACTAGTGGTAGGTATTTCTCAGACTGGTCTCAGGCTGTTTTCTCTTTGGTTAACCCTCTTCAACCCTCACCCAGGCACCAGTAAAACTGATTTTCAAGCTGCTCATAGTTTCAAAGGGACCACATGTTGATATCAGGAAAAAGATACTATCACTGAGGGTTCAAGAAAGAGAATGGTAGGATAACTAAAGAAGATAAAGTGGTTCCAGAAATCAGTGCACGAACATTTCAAGTCTTGAAATAAATTTGACAAAAGGATGATACCTGTTTTGAAAACCAAATTACAATTTTCAAAAGCAGGCTCTGGCCTGAACTTTGAATGCTTAAAAATGCCCCCATTTAGACCATTTAGGTTTAAGACAAATACAAAACAAAACACCAAATTGCTGTTCCTTGGTCTTGGTCTGATTTTCCAGAAGCTACCACACTATGCAAACTATTTTCAATTCACGAACTGTTTAGGTATTATTTCACAGCTAGAGTACACAGAATTAAAGAAATGCAGTGTAGAAATTACATGCATTCACAACCTGCACTGTTTTGCCTTTAAAAAGGTGGGTGAAGAGTGGCAGTCATTTTGATTAAGGCTGTATATGTCAGCAGGAAACTGAGAGTACATGTCTGTTGAATCACAGGATTTGATAAAAATAGATTTATTTAGTCACTGGTACAATTAATCACGTGTGTATATATATAGATACACAGACAAACTATTTATAGATTTAAAATTTCAGTAGATATGCATGCCCTTCAACAGAGCACGTTTGATGGCAGCAAGCAGAAGGGTCACAGTAATTAGATAGCCTAAATGTGAAACCACTTCCTGTTGTGTGGCTGATGAGACCACTGAAAATCAAATGTTTCTGGTTCTAGGTGAGAGGCTGCTGGTGTGGCTAGTAGGTAAAACACGCTTTCCCTGGGGGAATGACCTGACCCTGGCCTTTCTGCTGCCTCCACCGTGCGTCCCACCAATCCCACCACCAAGGAAGCAGGCCAGGAGGATTTTTCCCATTTTCCTTTCCTTCTCCTGGGCTCAGACTCCCTCTCCTGGCTTCTAGCACCACTGCACCTTGTCCCCCTTCCTTTTTAATCCTGGCCAGAGATTAAATGTGCCTTCAGTGTCAGTATTTCCCACAGAAACTTGGGTTCAGTTTCCCAGGGCTCCACCACAGCACCTACTTGTGTCGATATGGACCTGCCTTTTTTACCTCTAGCATAGAGCTATCCAACAAAGGTGTCACCAGAAAAAGGTGACAGTTCACAGCATGGGGGTCTGAAGGGATGTCACATCTAGATATCTCTTTTGTGAAGTGTTTCTCTGGGTATCATGATGACGAGATGAGCTACCAGCTTACCTACAGGGACTTGCTGGCAAATGCCCCCATTTGACAGCATGGCCAGCTCCTCTGGTTCCATCATCAGATGAATTTTAATTTGCCAGCTCTTAGTGTCAAATATTATTTCTATTTCAATCTTGAAAAAGTTCCCATTTTCAGAATAGTCATGGCTCAGAGGAGGCAAGATGTGGTCACTCCTGGTGGTGCATGCTGATGCATTAGTAAAGCGTGCATGCATTCCCATAATTTCTATGGAGATAGAAAGGCCTTAGAGAAGATTTATTTGTGTGTTCCACAAATAATTGGAGAGAAGATGGGACTGGATGATGTGAAGGAGCAAGAGAACAGACAGTGAGAATAGTGTTGGATATAAAGCAATAAGAAGTAGAGGCAAAAACCTTGATGAAGTGCAGGAACATGTACAGACTCATGAATAAAATGGGCCAAGAGCCATTGTCTGGCTCTGAGAACATCATCTGCATCCCTGTAGTTATAATTTTCTTCCTACTTCACTTCCATCTCCCCAAAACCCCAAACACAGACAAGCAGGACTGTGCCATCCAAACTGCTCTCTGGAAGCAGACTCTGGGCTTGTGCTAATTCCCCATGTAGTGTTTAACACCTCACTTTGGTACCCGTGAAAGCAGCAAGAAGGATAAAATTGCTCATCTCAATAGCCTGATACTATCAGTGAGCAGTGTATGACAGTGGCATGGCTCAAAAACTTCATTCATCAATAAGTGACATAGTTACCAGATCACTAAAGCAGAATTTACCTGCTACAAAGCATTTAAAGTTGATGAAAAATTTTTTGTACCCTGTGTGCTCCTGCCTACCACTCTAGGTCTCCCTCTTTGCACTGAGGTTATGGATGAGATCCGAAGTGCAGTCTGGTGAACTTTTCCATTCTAGACTAACTCCAGAGTCAGTGTCAATGAAATTTGTAGGTGACAGGAAGAGACAGCAACAATCCTCTCCATTCTGTGATCAGTGAAAGGGGGAGCACTGGCTCTGATTGGGATGGAGTGAGCTTCTATCAGCCCATATGGCACCATGTGTTGGAATTGTGGTTGAGAGTGTTGACAGCACACTGACATTTGGGTACTGCTTAACAGTGCTTGCACAGCACCAAAGTTTCCTCCTTTTCCTATTCTGCTCCCCCTCTCTCCTCCTGAGCAGCAGGCTGAGGGTGAACAAGAAGCTGGAAGGAGACACAGCTGGAACAGCTGAGCTGAAATAAGTAAGGCTAGTGCATGTCCTAAGGTATCACACTCAGCAGTAAAAACTGTGGGACAGGAAGCAGGAAGTTGGGCATTTTGGCTTCCAAGGTGGCCATTGGTCAGACTTGCTGGGCATCGATCTGCTTTTGGAAGCTGCTGAGTGATTGTCTTTGCAACACCAGTATAGTTTTTTTCCCTTTGCTTCACTTATTAAGCTGTCTTTATCTCAACTGTCAGGAGTTTTCTTGGGTTTACTCCTCCTATTCTCTTCTCTGTACTCCTGGAGGAGGGAAGAGGGGTGAGTAAACGGTTGTGTGGGTGCTTGGCTGCTGGCCAGGGTCAACCCACTACACTAGGGCTTTATCCCAGCCTTGTAAAACTTTTACCAATGTGTAAGCAGTGTTACGCATATTTTTCTTTCATGCACAGAAACACATAATATATCTATTTAAAATATGATTTTGTTAGTAAAAAGGAAAAATAAATAAAGAGTTGATTTAATTGCCAAATTGATTGCAAATTTTAACATTGAAATATACATTTAACCAAAGTTGTCTTCAATTATATCCCAAAATTTGAAAGTGCAGAAAACTGCAGAAAAGCTGTATTTCCTAACTAGCCTTTTACCTTTATGGTTGTAACACTAATCAGCATAGCTGACTTATTTTGATGACTGCATAGAAAAATCTTGCAGTGACCCATCCAAAGTAATTTTTTTCAACAGAGACAAAACCCCCTTGAATATCTAAAGGCAGAGACAAATTTTCATTCTAGCTCCTACTTGCTATAAAGATTCAGGCATAAAACAGAGAAAATTAATATCCTTCCTCATCTGAAAATTTTGCTTCTCAGACTGGGCATATTTATTGGAGTGCACATAGTGTCTTTATCTTTTAATAATCTTTGTGAAATTAAGTTTGTACAAAATATACTTTGGTCAATTATGTCCTTAATTTACCGCAATTCTACTAATATCTTTTTTCTGCTTCTGAAATGCTGCTCTGGCAATGACTTCTGGAACCAGACTGTGGTGCTGCCCAGTCCAGGACACCAGTTGTCCAATCCAGACCAAATCCAGTTGTCCACAATGTGGTACAAAAAACAGGCAAGACCTGCAAGCCATGTCCCAGACAGTGGATAAGGAAAGCTAAAAAAACTTTAGAAAGTTTTTTTAGTAAAAGGAAATTAATTTTCTCTATTACTGCAATGTAAGATTTTATGACGTATGATTTTGCTCTTAAACAAGCTGTATTGGCATAGGAACACATCAATTTTTCAATGCAGTAAAAATTGCATGGAAAAAATGTAAAGAAATGCCACACTGCACAGATTTCCACACCTTATATTATAGTCATTATAACAGTCTTCTGGATCTTCCTTTTTCAATACCAAAATATATATAAATAACTGAAGGGAGAGTGTTAAAAAAATGGAACCAAACTCTTCTCAGTGATGCTCACAACAAGAGTCAATGAGCACAAACTGAAATATAGACTGTACCTTCTGATCACAAACACTTTTTTTTTTTTTTTTTTAACTGTGAGGGCCATGGAACATTGGAATAGGTTGTACAGAGAAGCTGTAGTCTCCATACTTGGAGATACTAAAAAACTGTCTGAAAGTGGTCTCTCAGTAATGGCCTTGCTTTGAGCAAAAGGGTTTGACTAAGTAATAACCAGAGGTTTCTTCCACCCTCATCTGATGTTTTAGATTAGATTTTGTGATTTGTCATTTGTTTCTCCTTCTAACCATTGTAGGAGGAAATTTTGGACCCTTGGTTTTCATTTAGTTTCGCAGCCAGCTCTCCAAGGCACACAAATCTACAAACATGGATTTACAAACCCCGTGAGATTCATGCAGTTTTGTGTATCTGGAGTGAACAGTCCTCTGCTTGGCTCTGGATCCTTTTCTCCTCTCCTGAATGGTGCTCTATAACATAATATTGCAGTACATCAAGGCAAACAAGAAATGGCAAGATCCCTCTCGGCCTGACTCGTGTTCAGTCATTTCTTTCCACTTCTCAGGAGGCATTTTAACCCTGTCTACACGACTGGTATCAGTAGGGATCATGTACAACCTTGTAGATGGTAGATCCAGTTGTTCAGCATAGCTGGTTTGTGCCTGGATCCAGAGAAGGAAATGAAGCTCTTTGGCCACAAGTGCTCTAGCTTCCTGTCAAATTCAGATGTATCTTTGATTTTCTTTGTAATATGATGCCTTGTCCCAACAGAGCTGGGTCAGCTGCAGCTGAACAGCTGTTCTACTTGATGTTGTACTAAACATATCTTTCTCTGTGCACAGTCTGTCTTCCTCTGATCAGACCTTTCAGCTTGGAACACTCGCCACTTTGTTGCACAGAGACTTTAAATTTCTCCTTGGGGTTTAGGGACTTAGGGTTCCTCCTAAGTCCTTTCTGTCATTTGCTTCACTGTCAGCATGACAGCTTAAAGCTAACCTTTAATGTTTCTGTCCTGTGTATCTCCTAATTGTAACTTTCTGTTCATAAATACCTGCCAGATACTGGCTCTCAAAAACAAATAACTTGGTGATGCTTTAGCCATTTTTTGATTTAGAAATCTCATTTTCTGACTTTCTCCCGATGGATAAATTTCTGATCCTCCACTTGAACGATTCCACTGCCTACATGTTCCTGTTTCTGGTTCTGTTTTTCTCTTCCCTGAGCGTGACCTGCAACTTCTCAATGCTTTGCATTTCACATTACAACCTGGTCTCCCTGTTCCTTTTGCCTTTTTTAAGCTTGTCCAGTCAACTAGCATTTCACCTCACACATCATCAGTGATACACCCCTGTTCTGCCTGTGTTTAATGTACAGAAATAGCTCCTATCTTGTCTTTTCCATTCTAACAGCACCATCCTGTACAATTATAACAGGCAGCCCAGTGAAAGGAGACAGAGGGCATCAGGCAGCGTACCTGTTGTGAAGTAATGAGGGCAGAGCATCCCCACCCACTGTATGAGGTAGATGACATGACCTGGGGCATTTCCTGGCCCTTCTCTCCTCCTGAATGCAGGGGTAGCAGGGCTTCACACAAAGCAGATGCAGAGGAGTGCCACTTGTTAGACTTGGGGCTGCCTTGCACCATGACACTCAACAGATAGGACAAAGGGAAATTGAGGAACACAAAGAAAAGAGTGGGTGCTTGTTTCAAAGCCTCACTGCCAGTAAAGCGAGCATTGCAGAACAAGCTCCGTATTTGAGACCTAGCTGTAATGTAGCAACAAACAGCTTCTAGTGCACAGGTGTCTGGGTGGGGATGATTTCTTAAGCTTTGCTTACAAAAGCAAAAGTGTTTGTGTTACCAAGGTAGGATGGAGGGAAAGCTAAGGCTGCTGAGGTTGAATAAATAAATGTAAATGTGGGAAAGCAGCCCTTGTGCCAGTACTCATGCCACAGAGGGAGGTACTCCAGGGCTCTTGATCTTGCACTGCGCTCTTCAGCTCTTGCAGTGATGAGTTTCTAAGAGGCTCTTGACTTTTGTTCGTTTACCCAGATTCCAGCAAGCTACGGTCAAGGGGTCTACTGTGCTAGTCAGCCCTAGCCACCAGAAAAGAGAGCAGATGGCCTCTTGGAGTCATTTCCAGGAAAACCACTGTCATTATTACTTATACTAACTGCAAACCCCATATACCCTGCTCCACACCCCAATAAATTTACCATCTTGTTGAGGACAAAACCTGTCACATCCTCCTCATAACTGTCATCACAATTATCTCATCTACTGTCTCTCTGCCTCTGCTTTCCCCAAAATACAGCTCCTCATTGTCCATCAACCCACATCTTCTTGTTGCTCTTTTGTAATCTCTCCAATCTCTTTCAATTACAGCAAGAACTTCAATAAAATACCTAGATTCACAACAAAACTATCCTCTTCTTTGTTCTCTTTCTGTGCTTCTTCACATCTCATCTCATCTCCATGGATAGGTAAGGCAGATAGCAACCTATGAAACTGTTTATTATATTCAGTGGTAGCAAATAGACTGTTTATCTTCGCTTTCCATTTTTTAATGTTTCTACTTTTACCTCCACATATTTTAACTCACTATGAGTTACTCTTTTTAGTATATGTAGGCATGGCATATAGCACAATTTTGCAAGTTTGACAAGTACTTATAAATATTATCCCAATTTTAAGTGCTAATTAAAGAGAAGGAAAGAAATTCTTCCAATATTTTCTGTGTATTCCTATATGTACCTTGACAGAATCCTGCTTATTTAAAACTTCTTCAGCTTTCTGTTACTCTTCTGTAAAGACTGTTATGGTATACCCTCTGATTCCAATTTCCCATCTTTATGTTCTCAAAGTCATACTTTGAACTTCAGCTTCAAAAGACAAGATATCATGAAAGAGACACTGTTGAAATTGTAGCTCTAGCAGACCATTTGTGAGAAGAAAACAGGATGCTTTCATGTATTAACTTATTTGACACAAATGCTCTGTTCTGCTCTGAATTCATATAGTTTGAATCAAACCAGGAAACCAGAATTTTGATTTAACAGCATAAACCACTCTAAATTTCCTGAAAAAGTCTGAACAATAGTAAACTTTTAGCTGAATGCTGCTTGAGTGTGGAAAGCAATCAGTATTTGAGTTTGAGGCAAGAGCAGGCAACTCGAATGTTAAAGTGAACAATTTGCATTGTACTGTAACCATTTTGTTGCTGAATAGTGTAGTGTTCCTGCATACCACTGCTCTCTCCATTATGAGAGCTTGATTTCTCATTGCTTTACACCTCTTGAAGTGTTTTGTGCCTGTGTAAAGTGGGTATTTAAAAAATACTCTTTTGGTTTAATCATATTTCATACCTTCTTTGTGCAGTATGAAGAGACTTTGTGCAGTATGACAGACTTTATGTCACTCCAGATGTCCATTACTGTAGACATCATGATCTCTTAACTGACTAAATCTGTCCATATTTGGAAGCATAAAACCATACTCATTTCAGGAACTAGTGCCTTGATGTATTAAATTGCCATTTTTAAAGTAGTTGACTTGCTTGACTCTTGCACCCCCATTTTCCCTTTCCCACATTAACATCATAATGGGAACATAAAGAAGCTTAAAGATGCCAGATGGCACCTCTGGGGATGAGGGAATACCCTGCCAGTGTGCTCCTAGACTACTTGCTCCCAGCTTCTTAACTAGAAGCTGGAGGTTCCTATATTCTAAAATATAAACGTGGTAGACAACACTTGGTTCCCGAGGTAGTTATTAGGGAAGATGAAAATACAGGAGACATGCCGAACCTCAGCCCACAAAATCATTAACTCAATGAATACACTTTCATTTTTACAGTGTTCAGACCATTAGATGACAGGACAAGATTAACAGAAGAAAAGGAAAAAAAGAAAAAGAAAAAGACAACTTTAATCAGAGCTTTGTGAAGTGTGCTAATTATCTTCAGGGAATAAGATGCCACAATGAAAGACTGTGGTTTAAACTCCCTTTACTGAGACTCTGGAGCTTGCATTTGTTCTGAGTGAACAGCGTGTTGGGTAGGGACTCTGGGGTAAACCTAGAGTGGATGTGTTTTGTGATCAGTGGACTGTGTAATGAAATACTGATGCAATATATTTCCCTTTTTCCGCAGGGGAGTCCCTCTGGGATTTGATATAGCTACATTTGATATTATAAAGAATTTAAAACTGGTAATAAATGTGTGCATATCTGTTCCTAAACAGCAGGTATGAATGTTGATGCACTGACTATTTATTATGTGTGGAGCACTTTTTTTGCCAAGCAATATAACAAATGTACCTGACTACGCTTTCTTTTAGCAGTTTGGAACTGTTTTATATGCACACCATGTATTAGCAACCCCAGCAAGGAAGCTGAAGAAGCCAGCAGGATGAGCGAAGCATCCAAACAACTGCAAGCCTACATGAGTATTCCTTTGGTGGAGCCTCCTGCTCAGCCTGCTCTGTTTCCAGGTGCTTTCAGCTTCCCCTTCACCCATCTCTACTGTGGGTTTCTGGTAGTGTATTTACTATCAGACATGCAAGGATGAAGTTCGATCTGAATTCCTATTTGGGTTTTTTCAGTTTGATAAACTCTGGATTATGTGCCCCGTGACATCTGTTAATCCCCCAGCCATCCTGAAGAACGCCACCAGAGCACTTCCAAGTCTGTCCCAGGTGCTTAAACCGCCACAGCCTATTCTTTGAACTGCTGGAGTCATCCTCTCCCCTCCCTCTTCCCCGCTCTTCAGCAGCTGTACAGCTTCTCAGCACCTCGGACGGCCGAGTGGCCACCAGGAGATGGAGTCAAAGCACCCTTCCCTGCGGAGGGAAGCTCGGGAGGAGCTGCAGGAGCCCTTGCGGGATGCTGGCAGCAGCGCTGTCCGGAGCCGGGCTGCCGAGCGTCGCGCTGCCTCCCGGCTGGACTCGCACTAGGTGGCACTGCGGGGCTGCGAGGCACGGTAGCTCCGCGCTCCGCGCTCCTCGCACCAAACTTTGAATGGAGCCCGAGCGAGCTAGGAAGGCTTTCCCGTACATTTTGACAGCGAAAGAAAAACAGGATCTGCCAGCAGAATAGTCCCGTTCTGTCTCTCCAGCGTGAATGACGCACCGAGAAGGATTTTTCTGGGCTGTTTCTTCCGGCAGGCACGAGGAGAATGCTGGTTTCTGTCACACAAGAATCTGCGTGGCCTGAAGAAGTGGGAAATCATGCCTTACAGCTCAGTTTTGAATTGTACCACTGCGCTATGCCAATGTATTTTAGGAGATCCTTGTGCTCACAAATGCTTTGCATCTTCCAAAATTCCCCAAAATAGATCTGACCTATCATGGAGACCTTGGTCTAGCCTCTGTAGAAATTTCCCTCCCAGACTGAACATGCACACACAGCAGCCAAAAAACAACTGCATTCCTGATGTGCTGGGGGAAAAGCTGGAATTTCTTGATTCTGCACACGAATGAACTAGCTGAATCCAAACTGCTCATTACAAACTCTGTCAGAGATGCTGCATGAAAGACAGGCTGGAAAGAGATGAAATTCCATTTTAATTGCAGAGGATTCAACTTTGGCTAAAGTGGGGCACAGAGATGCTCAATAAACAGCAATGTTAGTAGCAATATCAGCCTTTTCACTTTCCACTTCCCAAAAGTGAAGAAATAAACACGATGTACCAGAAAGGCTTTGAGCTTGAATACCTGAAGGTAGCATTTAGCCCTAAATTAATACATTGTTCAAGCATTAAAAAATATATGGAATTAATTGCAAGTGTGACCTGGGCTCCTTGGCCTTGCAGCAGTCCTCAGTTTAATGAAATTCCTGGAAAGTGTTTGTTGGGGTAACTAAGAAGCACTGTCTGTGTACAATAACTAAACTGCTCAATAGTAGAGGTGGATCCCATTCTGACTGAAAGAGATTTCATTTCTATTAACCTATTTGGCAAAGATTTGATGCTTTCAATTCCATACCACACTGGATATTTAACTGTGATTACGGTAATTTTTGAGGATGTTCCACCTAATTATGGGTCTTCTTTTGAAGGAACACAAAGCATTACTTCCAAAAAAACTTCTAATATTAGGATGATGACTTAGTATTTACACAGACACAGACACACACACACACACATGTGCAGATACATCTGGCTCTGTAAATCTCTGTTGCTACTGTGTCTGTGATGTAAACCTGATTTTTTAGGGAGTTTAGTCAAAGTAGAGAAATTCTGAAATAATGTGGGAGGGACAAAAGATCTTTGGAAATCATATGATTATTTGTCATGAGGGAGTTGGCAGTGAGTTTCTGGAAGAAAAGGTCACAGTTGGGATAGGACAACGGTGCTGTGTTTCCCCACCACAAGGCAGATTTCAGACCTAGAAAGGTCTTGCTGTTTCCTGAACTCTGTTTATCAGAGCTCACAGCTGTTAGGACAAGTTTCTAATAAGCTCTCATGTAGTCACCTCAACAATGGCTAAAGAAAGCAACCCTGGTCAACCTTTACAAATGTGTTCCTCTCTTCACCTTTTATATAATTATCATCCTAATCAATGCCTAAGTAATTGAAATCTCCCAAGACCAAAGTCGTGACTTTCTAACTGTCCTCATCCTGATCTACTTTCTCTAACTCCTGTAGCAAAGGAGAGCAACATCCAGTGTCAGATGATTGGCTTTGTTGTGCTTAATGAGAACCAGTCTGCCAAAATATATCCTCTCCTTACAAGCTCAATATCACCCTTTCATTTGTGCTTCTGAAATCTCATTATCATTTTACACATTAGAAATTAGTAAATATACTGGTGTTTCTACATATAAGATGAAATTTCACTTTTTCATTATAAATTGAACATCCTTTTTAAGCTCAGTATGTTTTTTTAAAAATAGTTTTCAGAAGAATAAAATCATGTTGCTACCAATCCAGTTTCAATTCTTATCTGGTTTTGTTTCTCCTGGTAGGGATATCCTGGCCACAATGTGAGTTATGATAAACTTCAGGTGAATGGAATGACTCCAAGATTTTTCCTTGTAAGGATTTTTATACTATTCCCAAGGTGTTTAGCTGTAACTAGATTACATGAAAAACTTGATACTAATATTAGAGTAATTATTTTTATTTTTAATGTATTACAGTAGAAAGTTTTGAATTATGTAGTTAATTAACAAATCATCACAAAATTATTATATAATTAAGGGTTTCTGCAAGCATATTTCAAGCATTTTTCAAATGTTCAAGGCTTTGTAATTCACAGGTGAAAAATATCCTCAGTCCCAAGGACCTGGAACTTAAAACTTCAATCTCATAATGGAAGCCAGATCCTTGACTCCACCTGGATTCTCAGTGAAATCAGCAGGTCTGAATGGTGTAGAAATATATACAAATCCCATTTCCAGACTCAGTACACACTCATGATGAAAGTGTAGAAAGATGCTCTTAGACACTGGTGGCTTGCATGGGCTAATGGGATGTGGGAGTAGTAAACATTTTGCTATATATTTTTAAAATCCATTTTGTTTTTTTTTAAAACCAGAAATTCAGTTGTTTGGTGTTTTTTAACTTATGTGGCTTTTATAATGTACCTCAGTGCATGTAAGGTGGTAGCCTTTGGAATGATTTTCATGCATTAGGAAGGAGCTGAAAATCAAGCATGTTACACTAAAGAAAATGATGGCACATCACATTTAGTACTAGAGGAACACGTAGAACTGTGCCAGGGTCTGTATATTAAACATTGCCATGGATTTCCATATTGCAATAGGACAGCTCTAGAGAAATCATAACATAGGACAGATTTGTATTCAACAATCTGTTCTTTCAGATAAGAAACATTTAATTTAGATTTTTGATGACTTGAAATAATTAGTTTTCTACAAATTTTATCTTAGAATTGTGTAGTTTGCACTTGATCAGTTATTTTTTCCTAAGCTATTCATATATGTTAAATGTTGAAAAATTTCTGCTGGGTTTGGGGAATTAAGCAGATTACTGGTCATCAGAACTTCTTTTTTCTAAGACTAGTGTTAAGTGTGTTTTTTTACTTCTCTTGTCTTTAATTTATTCTTGCTATTTAAAAAATCAGATCTTTTGATTAATCAGCTTGAAGTTGCTGAAGTAAGGAAAGTTAGGCCATTCCTACCAGAATTAATGAAGGCATTTTCCATTATTTGTGTCACTTGCATAATCTCTCAAAGTAACAACAATATCTATCCAAAACATAAAAGATTCAGCAAGCAAAACCAGCCAGACATAATCCAGCCTCCCCAGCACCATGTACCTTCAATTTACTGATTATTTATATCCAATATACTTCAGAAGCAACTTCACAGCTCAGGCCTCCTTGGCGCTATTAGCCTCCTTTTTATTTGATTTGAAATCACTCTAAAGGTAAGAAATCATGCTAGCTGCTAGATACTATCTGTTAATTGCTCCTGCAGATAATGAACACCCTAAGGGTCGAAAGAAGGTTGCAAGGCCTATAGGGACACATCAGAAATGTATAATTTATGCTTCTTCCAGCAGTTAACATTGCAATGTTTCTGTGTGCACAGTCTATCTTAAGCTGTTCAGCCTCCAGCTTTCCAGGCATTTCATTTTTGGATGGTTCACCATTGAACAAACTAGTGAAACCTCCCAAAATCTCCTTAGGGCTTTTTCCTCCTAAATCCTCTTCTGTCATATGCCTCAATTATTTGATGGTGAAGGATTTTCCATTTCTCTGCTCTTTGTTCCTCTCCTCACTTCCTCACTTGAAGTCCTAAATAAGTGCCAAGACTGAAAAGTATTTAAAATAATTAACTTGGCATCTTGTACAGCTTGATTGAAAAGCAGGAATTATTAGTACAAATGAGCAACGCCTGTAGGACCTTTAATATAATTGTTGTTTTGTTTATGCTGACAAAGTATAATGTTGGCATCTTGTTATTCAATTTTTATTAAGATTTTGAGACAGTGAAGTTGTGTTTACAGTATAAATGAGGCATTTATAACTATTATAAAGAGAACATTTCATACTCCATCCCTAGGAAACCAGTTACCTTATGGATGCCTCTGATAAAGTGGGATACAAGCACTTGCAATCAAGCAGTTTTGTTTGGCCTCTATCCTTACCTCCTTTGTCCCAAGGGTTCTCTGAAGAAGCTAACAGAGGCTGGTAGTGCCTGTGTTAATCTTCTCAAATGATCTCACTCATGAAATCTTATGTATCTTCTGATTCAGTGAATTCAGATTGTGTCTGCCAGTTTGAATTAGGCAAACCAGCTATATGAGGATAATCCCAAGGTATCATATTGGAGCATTTTCTGTACAAGGCTGAAAGGCTGATCTTGTGGCAGGTGGAACAAGCTGCTCCTTCCTCAGAGAGCACCACTGTCATTTTTGAGGGCAGACTAGATATTGTAACTCACTGTATGAACTGTAGCAGTATTAAGTCACAAACATTTGTATTGTTTCTCATTACTGCAGGTTTGAGACACAACTGTGAATTTTTTAAGTGCAGTACCTTTTTTTCATACTCAACAAGCTTTTAATTTATTCCTGTTTGATAATGCAGGAAACTTCTGTGGTGAAGGAAAACAATATTTGTGAGATTCAACAGCAATGTAATTCCCTGGCGTGTGTATAAAACCATGTGAAATTTCTCTCCACAAATTTCTCAAGCAGCTATCTTGCAGTGAAAGATATAGAAAAAGCGAATGTGTGCTCATCTCCCTAGATTTTAGCCCTGTTAAAGTCAGATACTGAAACTATATTAATTACCTGAACTCCATTTCTAATCCATGGAGATATGTGAGCATATCTATAGGGTAAATCATCCCGTCTGTATTAGATGCCCCTCAAGAAAGAATGTCCTTCAGGTGCCCCTCTCTCTTAACTGGCTATAAAATAGCTTAAACAGAACATCCAAGTTTTAAACAGAACTATAGTTCAGCAAGATTAATTCTACCCTTAACATGCAGTTTCCTCATATCATCATCACAGTTCAGCAAGGTATTTAAATACATGCCCAGCTTTCCACGGCTGAATAGCTCTAATCACATGGACTGGTTTAAGTATCTTGTTATACCAGGACTGGATGGTTTCTTGAACAGAAAGCTTAACACTCTGCGTGGCTGCCTCTGTTAGACTCCAGGCTGCTTGTTTATGACACTAATTCTCTTTAGCTTTCTTGAGCAGCAGTGTCAGTATTTTAGAGGGCAAATGGAAAAAACAAAACAACTGTTTCAGGTATTTTCAAAAGAAATACATTGCATCATTTACTGCCTTGCTCTGTGCTGCATGTCTGACTAAGAGTTTGAATTATTTCTGCTTTCTTTTGCCTAAATATTTTAAATTTTTTTATTCTCTGTTGTTATTTACTGAGACTGTTTTATGTAACTCTGTTAAGTGTTCGGGGACACTTTCACGGTATGAGATGTTCCACACATAATAAAGAGCCATTGTTCAGGCAGCTCCCATGGCAGTTGATGGTGAGATTGCAGTATTGGGCCATAAATTGTATTGGTATTGTGTAAGCAGGACATTGTTGATAATTTATGATCCAAATTGGAAAAAAATTCCAAAAAAGCTTGCCAGTTTTTGAGCAGCTTCCAGTAATTTCTTTACGTGAGAATCTAAAAAGCATATTCAGATAGCTGACATGTCTCTGGTGTCATGTTGATTTCAGGCAAACTTTTCCTCTGCGACTGGCTCAGGAATATCTAGTTTAAGACACATTTTCTCTTTTCTTGACCTAACTAAACATGTTCTTCCAAAAAACCCCTGATGACAAGAAGAATTGGATGTTCAGAGGAGTATCTATAGGAACAAGTGCATCAAAAGTCCACTGAGACCAATGGAACATGAAGCCCCCATCCAAGGAGAGAACAGAAAGAAGAACATTGCTAAAACAAGCTCATTTGACATAGCTTGAATTCTGGCAGTAAACAAAACAAGCCGAAACAAATGTCAGCTCATTTAATATACAAGTCAGAAAAGAACCTGAGCCAGATGATCAATGGTGTTTGAGAGCATTGACATATTCCGCCAGAATCCTCTAATGTAATCACTCACAGTAACCCTGTGACAGTGGATGATGTCTGAGAAGCATAACTGAAAATCACTGAGCTGAAATGAACCTGAAGCTGAGCCAAAACTGGAGCAAATCACCATCTATAAAGCACCACAGATGAAACTGAACTTCTAGTGTGAAATCTTTGTAGAATTCCCTTGTGTCCTCCCTCCCCTCTGTCTGACAGCCATGAAGGGGGCCTAATACTCCAGGAGTGGCTCAAAAAGCTCCAGTGTGGTGAGAGAGCAGCCTGCCTCTGGCTGATGTGAGGCTGGCTGTCCCAAAGGTCACAGATGTGCTTGTTGAGGCTCACAGGAGAATTGGCACTGACACACAGTGTACATGTGGCTCCTGCTATTCCTGCAGGTCTGAAAACAGGAGTTATGCAAGGGCTGGAGGTGTGGATGGGAACCCTGTGGACAATGCTGAGCAGGGGTGAAGGCCATGCTTCTGCAAGGCTGCTGTGAGGGGCTAGGTACTGCTCGAGGTGCTGGTGTGGCAATTGTTCTAAGATAGAATCTTGGCAGGAAGAAAAGATACAGGCCATGTGCTTTTCTTCAGCACAGTGTTGCAGAAGGACTCAGATCCACAATGCCTCACAATGGCATTGAGCAAAGCTTGTGCAGGAAGGAGAATTAAAATGTAAATTCAAGTTTGGCAGCTCTGTTGCATGCTTGCACTCTGCTGGCCAGTACCTTTATCTGTTTCCTTTTTCTTCTCTGCTCAGAAGAGCACATTTCTGCTATTTTAGATTTAGCTTTTCAGTATCCTGGGGTTATGGCACTTCCTAGCAGGAAGAAGGTATAATTTTAGCATATTTTAATTTTTATGCCATGCTCTCTCAATCTGCCTCCTTATCTCCTTTTGTTCTTTTTCTCTTAACCAGAAAGGCAACAGAAATCAGGCACTGAGGAAAATGAATACTGCTCCCTGACAACAAAATCTAGAGCCAACTGTTGCAGTCAGTTTCGATTTGCATTCTCTGGTGAAACCCTGAAGCTTACTGGGACATGGAAACACACAGGCTAGAGCAATTTATGATCGTGCACGTAGCTACTGCTTTTTTTTTAATTACCTTTTTTTTCTTTTTTAAAAGAAATGTTAGCAGAGATGCAGACTTCTGACAAACATCTGTAGTTTTTAGGACGTTCACATGCAGGGTGAATTTTCTGCCCTGAGAGAGGAGAAGAGGGCACATTTCTCATGCGCCTGCTGGGGAACAAGACAAATTCAGTGCCAGTTTGCACAGAAATCTCAAATTTCAGTCCTAAATCCCTCCACACATAAATACATAAACCACTCTGCATAGTTTGCCTATTCTTGCTTCGCTTTGGACATAGTTAATGATGTAATGCTAATTTTTTGGATGACTGTTTTGCATTTTGTAGCACACTATTGTTTGATTCTTTTCTTTGTGTTTCATAGCAGGAGACTGAATTTGGTGATCCAATATTCCTCCTTGTCTGACACCTGACATTAACTATTGGGAGAGACCATAATAAAAACACAATATGAGTTGTACCATTACGGCCTTGGTAATGGCTTTAGAGGGCTGAACATATTTAAATGATTGTGTTCAAAGACACTCAGAAGCTAAAGCATCTGGTTTTGACAACAGAAATAGTGGCTGAAAGCGTTACCTCCCTTTTCTTCAAAATTTATGACATTTTCATTAAAATCAGCATCTTTTGCAAACGACTGTGAGGAGAAAGTGTGTTTGGGTGGAAGAATAGAGGGGAGGACAAAAAGGAGGAAATATGACTTGTCACCATGGATTAATATGCCAGAGAATGAATGTTTAGGCAGCAGTGCCTAACTGTAACCAGCATCAAATAGACACTGTGAAAAACTAATAAACATTTTAGCACTCACCAGTGAGGTGCTAATGAAATTGTGTGTGTGTTTTTGTGTCCATATGGGGGAAGCAATCAAAAACTAAATATTAGTTAACTAATTAATGTTATCCTTAAGGAAAAATTTAGTTCCTCTTGGCCATCTTATCGGGCAGCAAAAATGTAGACTCATAAGTACGTTTATAATCTGAGAGGCACAAGATAAATCAATCAAAATGCAAAAATTAAAGAAAATCTAATTGTACTCCAGACAAATCTATTTATTTAAGGAAATATATGTATTCAAAATTTGGTAATGATTTTATAGTGCTTATTAAGGGAGTCAAGAAAGCCCTATAAATTGTAAAATATCTTGTGACTGGATTGTTCTTAGTTACAAGACTACAAGATATTAATGATATCACAGGTGATCATAAAAAGACTCAAATATTTTCATGGTTTTCAATGATACATGATTTCAGTTAATGGGTTAAGCTGTCATTTGGATCAACAAGTATTTAGAGAAATCCTCTGTAGCCTCAATGTATTTACAAACACATAACTGCAAATTTTTCTTTAAGTAACATATCCATTTGGAAAGCAGATTACATATTTGTGTGGTTAACTATGGATCCCTTTTCCTAACTTGGGCCATGCAATTTTTAAAGGTTTTGTCAAAGTAAAATGTTATTGGTGTGTTATAGGAAGAAACTAAAATATGATCCCAAAGATGTCTCTAAAAGCCTCATGTTTTCTTAATTACGTTCCAGCTTTCCTAAGACTTCAGATCTTATCTTCTATCCTTATAGACTTGGCAAAGTTTTATATACAGTTCTTGGAACCAGGAATTTAGTATCTGAGAAGCATCTTTCCATAGCCTTCCCAGCAGGACTATTTTACTTAATAGCAGGTACGGCTCATATGTAGAAAAATGTGTGAAAGTCTCTAACTGGAATCCTTTCTTAGCTGAAGCCTTTGTTCCACAAATTACTCATGCTCAGATATTTGTCTAACCATCTTCTATAATACCTTTCAGTCTTACTTTTACCTATTGTATATTCAGCTGGCTCCTCTATTTCAAGGCTGCATAAAGAATGCTCTAGTTAGAATCAAATCTGGAAATTGATTCACAGTATGTACAGATACTGAGACTGTCAAAGCAGAAGATATTCTTAAAGTGTCTGATCTTCCTAATTTGTTCTGCAGACCCAGTTTAAATACTTCTGAATATGTGATCTGAAAAACTCAGTCTTGATGACTGTTGTTGATGAAACCTCAAGTAGGGGAAAGAGAAAAAGCCCATAACAAAAGAAGAGTTCCCCAAGTGTAGTAACAGACGAACATAACACAAGTCAGTTGTGATGGACTTGCTACTTCATTTGCTGATAACAACTAGAGCAAGACACTTCACTGAATGGTATAAAAAATTCTACAATAAAGAGTTCAGGAATAGCCTGCCATGAAGAAAAATGCTTTTTCTATTTCAGGAAGCAGAACTCTGAAAGATACAATGGCTAGATTGTAAGCATTTGCTGTTAGAATGCTGAATAATAATAATAATAGCACTCATAATAACAATAATAACAGTGTTCTTCAATCCTTGTTCATCTTTACCGGTTGTGCTTGTCCTCAGTGATACTTGACAACAAAGGGATACCTTATATAGGCAAATGATATAAAGATAACACTTCCTCAACACACAATTCACACTTTGCCACTGTGCAACTTAGTGGTCCTTTAGCTTTCATGTTAGGTGAAGTATAGCTAATGTGCTTTCCTGGAGATCATTTGCAGCTCTGTACATTTTATCCAACTGATCTTTTCAGAAGAGCTTTTTTTTAAAGCTCCGTTCATTCTCATTGCCTCAATTGTATCTCAGTTTCAGAAACAAACACAGGACCCTGTCTTTGAGGAAGCAGATTTTGCTGCCCTCTTATATTTAAGCTTTTTCATACTAGGAAGCCTTTCATAAAGAGATGAACTGGTACTGCTTTTTAGATTGCTCTGGGTCTTGGCCCACGTCCTTGTTCAAGCCCCAGCTAAAAGTGAATTCTTACAGCTGCTTTAAGTAATTGAGAATCAAAATTTAGAAGTGAAATGCTGATACCACCTTCCCCATTACACCATTTAGCTGCTTCTGTCATGAAGCAATCAGCCGTGTATTGTAAGTGACTGTGTTGTGAGCCTCTCTGATCTAAACATGTGTTAGCTTAAAATATCAATTCAATTGCGATGCATTATGCTCTGCTCTGAAAACCCATCTGGCTCCAAAGGCTGCTGCCACAGGATGTGCTGCTTCTGCAAAGCCAAAGGACTGTTTCTGCCCTTGTTTGCACTGCTCTGCCTCTCAAGGAATGGCATTGAAGTAGCTGAAAGTGAACCACGCCAGAGCAGGTGTGGGGATGAGTCGGCCAGGTGTATGGCTACATCATGCAAATTTCCCAGCTTGTTTTCCCAATTTTGCTGCTACCATAGTTATCAAGGAAGTGAAAGAAAACCTCTCAAAAACAGAGAACACCTTCAGATTTCTTTTCAAGCAAATGATTGTAACCCCATTTCTTTCCTTCTGAATCACCATTCAAGACACTTTCAGGCATTTCTGAGCTATCTTTTTAAACAAAACTGTCTCTATAGGGGAGGAAAGTAAAATCACGCGTTTTAAAGGAAGTGCCAAGAAAAAAGATATAAAATATTCATCCCCTAGCAGAATCTCTTTTCGCTGCAAATTATTTTAGTGTCTACTGTGCATGCAGGTGAAAATATGTCATTGAAAACCTCTAGATGATAGTCCTAGTCTCATGGTGTGAGAGAGATCTGCTGGGACTACAGTGTGTATGAAGAAAAGGCACAGGGAACCATTTTCAGTTTGCTGTTGCCTTGGACTCACATTGCACAATTTCTGCCTTCTGCTGAGCAAAACCAGCTTAGGAGCCAGTTACTGAGGAAAGCAGTTATGTTTTGAGCTATATTTAAGGATGACAAGCTGCGATGAATATACAGAGAGTAAATGCTACCATGCCACTTAGGGTCAGAATCAAGAAGATCACCAGAGCTCGATTTTTTTATGGCTTTGGGGCAACTTACTTATTAAGCTTCATTACCAAGAGTGACTAACCTAGGAGTTCAAAATGAATGCCTTTCTACGGCATGGGAGACCTGGGAAAGATCCAGCTTAACTAGGTGGTGAATGAACAGCTCTTTCCTATCATCTATCTATCTATCATCTATCTATCTATCTATCTATCTATCTATCTATCTATATCTATCTATCTATATCTATCTATCTATCTATCTATCATCTATCTATCTATCATCTATCTATCTATCTATCTATATCATCTATCTATCTATCTATCTATCTATCATCATCTATCTATCTATCATCTATCTATCTATCATCTATCTATCTATCTATCTATCTATCTATCATCTGTCTATATCTATCTATCTATCTATCATCTATCTATCTATCTATCTATCTATCTATCATCTATCTATCATCTATCATCTATCTATCTATGTATCTATCTATCATCTATCTATCTATTTATCTATCATCTATCATCTGTCTATCTATGTATCTATCTATCTATTGTCTGCCTATCTATCTATCTGTCTATCTACTCCATCTATCACCTTTCTGGTGATAAAGAATCACTCAATACATTTATCTACAGAGCAGGAAGGAGAATGTGAGAGCACCAAAGGCACTCATTAAAACCTGAAAAGAGCCTGAAGTTGCATAAGCTTTTGGAGGGCTTTGACACCAGGGTGGCAGCAGATGGCTGAAGGAGGGGTACACCCCGTCGTTCTCTTGTCCCTGTGATGGGGACGACAGCACAGCTCACGAAGCAGCCCTTGAGCTACTGCAGATTTTAGTACAGCATAAAGCAGCAAGCTGAGGTGGGGGTTAGTTTATTTAATTTTGCAGACTGAAAACTGCAGCGAACTGGGAGGTTTTTCGTGAGTCACTCTGCTGTCCCCACTGCCAGGGACACGGCAGCAGCCTTGCTCAGAGCAATGTGGCAGCTGGCAGAAGGGGTTTGCTGCTGCTGATCTCTGCTACACGTGAGCCCTGAAAGCCCCACGGTCCCAGGGCCCAGAACCTGCAGGATCCTCCCAATCAGTCCCTGGGCTGCTCTCTGACCCTGCCAAGGGGTTCCTGGGTCCTCCCAGTTTCACTGGGTAGGTGCTCCAGGGAAGTTGCCACTGTCAGAGCTCCTGCAAAACTCTGTGACAATCCTGGATGGCTGCTGGAGAGTGACAGGGAGCACTACTTGTGTCTGTGCCAGGAAAAGTCACACTGAGGGAGGATTCAATTCACACTTTTGACTCAATTATGTGAGTATGGAAGGATTCCTCTGCATCTTGAAATGTCCACAGGGTGGGAAAGGAAATGCAGAGGCACTGTCTGTTAGCTACTTGGGATCAATAGTAATTCAGTAGCCTCATACCACGAGATTCTTCCTGCCCAGACTATTTAACTCCCGAGAGCACACTGGCCACCCATGCACAGATGGTATGGTAAAAGCCCCAATCAAAACTAGAACTAGAAATTCTCTCTTCAGCTGTAATGCTAAAGCCATTAATGGTTTGTTTTTAAACTCTATTCATTATATACAGAGAAAAGAATAGAGTTTACCACTTTATTAACTGACATACTATGAGAAATAACACCCACTAGAAAAAGAAAATTATTATAAATTCATTTTCATTATAATTTAGTTAGGAAACCAAAAACTAATAAAACACATTTAATAGGTTTGCATTCTCATTAGGTTAGGTAGAATGTCATGCTTAACACAAAAGACAGCTACTTAATACCTTTTGTAAAACAATGCTCCTGTAAATCCTAGGCCAGTGAATAGATTTTATTCATTAAAACAGTTCCACTGAGTCCAGTGAGAAGGTGCCCATGGGGGTGAACCTCCTGTGCCTGACTGGACCATTTTTTTGAGTCTTACTGTAACACTGACACATGCAAAACTCTGAGCACAAAGCAGGAATGCAATGTTTATATTGGCAGTTCAATACTCACCTAACACCCAACTAAAAAATAAGAATATGTATAAAACAAGTTATAGATAGCAAGTCCCATACAAATTTCGTCATTTGTATTTTGTATATCCTGTATAGAATAAAACTTGAATGTCATGCAAGACACGTTTTAAAACACGAATTCCCACTTTAAAACATGCATTCCCACTTTAGACTTTTGGACAAAAAAAAATTAATTCTGCAGATTAAATCACTAACATGCAGTAGCAATGAAAATGACAGAAAATTTCAGATGCATGTTTTTGGCATGAAGATGGACACACACACTGGCTCTGTGCCTGAAGCCTTAAAGGTCACTGCATGATGAAGAATTCACATTAATTCCTATATTTGAGGTATTGTGCAGTCTTTGGGTAAGATACAATCACGACTATAATTTCTCACTGCTATATTAGACACGGGAAAGCTTTTTCTGTGCCAAGCATGCATCACTTTCTTTCCCATCCCCGAGCAAACATACCAGTCATAAAAAACACAGGAACCCAAAACGAAACTGGAAATTTTTCCCTTGGCAAATGCACTTTTAGCACAACAAAAAGGGAGCAGAAGGATATGCCACCAACTTTCTGACATTCCCCAACAAATAAAATTCAGTGTGTAGGCAATATATCACGCTTACAGAAACTAAATGTAGTACTTTGTGTCTCAGGCTGTCTTTACCACTATGTATACATTAGCAGCTTTGTGAAGGCACTATTAAATTTAAAAACCTGTAGATAATGTTAAAGTAAATTTCGTTGGTTTTTTTTGCCATTCCCTGGATCAGTACAGAATTTCTTTTCACAATACCTCCCGGCTCATAATGCCCTTAAAGCCTGGATCTTCACAGGGGAGCAGCTGGTCCACAGAAGAGAAGGGCTGTCCTGCAGAGGCATCTCAGAAGACTAGGAGGAGTGACAAAAAGACTTACAAAGGCAAAGAAAAGCTCTTGCATGTTCATATAATTTTGGATCACCAGTACTGGAAACACCTTCACAAAGGAGTGAGGCCAGTGAAGGGCCAGTGAAATAATAGAATCATAGGATGGTCCTGTCAGTACATGCTCTTGTAAATAGTCTCTCTACATCAGCCTTGTAGATACTGAAAAGCCTCAATTAGGTCACCTTAGTTTTACCTGAAAAATCCTAATTCTATTATCCTTTCCTTGTTGGAAAGGTGCTCCACCCCTCTGATCAACTTGATGGCCTCCTCTGGACTTGCTCCAACAGGTTCATATCCTTCCTGTGTTGGGGGCCCCAGAGCTGGATGCAGAGCTGGAGCCAGAGCAGAGCTCCAGATCTGGAGCCATGCTGCTTTTGACCCAGCTCAGGATATGGTTATATTCTGGGCTATGAGTGCACATTTCCGGGTCATGCTCAGCCTCCCAACCACCAGCACCCCCAAGTCCTTCTCGTCAGGGCTGCTCTTGATCTGTTCACCCCCAGCCTGTGTTGATACCAGGAGTTGCCCTGACCCAGCTGCAGCACCAGAACTTGGTTTTGTTAAATCTCATAAGGTTCCCATGGGCAACTTCTTGTCCAGGTCGCTCTGGATGACATCCTGTCCCTCAGGTGTGTCAACTGCAGCACTCAGCCTGGTGTCGTCTGCAAATTTGCTAAGACTGCATTGATCCCTTTGTCTATGTCATCAGTAAAGATATTAAAATAACACTTGTCCCAGTATGGATCCCTGAGGAACACCACTTGTCCCTGATATCCATCAGGATTCTGAGCCACTGACCACTACCCTCTGGGTGTGACCATCCAACCACTTTTTTCTCTTACAGTCTGCTCATTTGTCACAGACTGAAATAGTTTGTGCCTCAAACATTGAATAAAGTTTTGCTCATTATAGCAAAACTGTATAAACAAATCATTAAAACCCACCCCTCCCTAAAGGTGACTGACTGGAATTTCAGGCTCAAAGTCAAACTGCTGAGATTAGATAAAGGGAAACCATTGTTCAATCATCTCAGGCTGAGGGGAAGGAATGCATCTACAAGAACGCCAAACCCAGCAGCTGTGCTGAGAGTCACCTCTGGCTGGGTTTTGAGTGGGGGAAACCACAAGGCACAGAAGCCAGGTTTACACAGACTCCCCCCCTGAAATGAGGTGGGGAAGGCAGGGGGAGTAGGTTTCGGCTGTAACCTCTGGTCAGAGGCAATGAACACCCATCCTCCCTTATACAAACTGGCCCAGTTGTGGAGCCCCCAACCCCACAGGCCACATCCACAGGATATTCACGTGAGAGGCAGCTGAGGGGAGTCATAATCCATCAAAGGTCCCTCAAAGGGCTCCCCAGAGGCCTTGCACCGCAGGAGTGCACATGATGAAACAGATCCAGAGTCTGCCGCTAGAGACTGACCCCACTGGGGGTGGTACTTGGATATTGCCACCTGGCCTGAGTGTATATTAACCCATGGGATTCTGTGCTTTTGGGGGGACCTTCACCACCAAGAAGACCAACTGGAGAGGATCAGTGGAACATTGTTGGGATCCAAAGATGGTGATATTTTCTTTATTCTGTCTCTGCCACTCTCCTTCTGTCCCCCCACCTCTGTCTCTCTCTCTCTCTCTCTCTCTCTCTGTGTCTCTCTCTCTCTCTCTCATTTACTATCAAATGAAACCCATACTGTTGACTTTGGCATGTGGTCTCATTTGCACCTTAATTCGGGCAGAGGCATTTCTTATAACTTTAAAACCGGATCATGACATCATCAAATCCATCTCTCTTCAACTTAGAGAGAAGGATGTTGTGGGGGATCATGTCAAAGGGTTTACAGAAGTCCAGGTAAATAACATCTGTAACCTCTGCCTTGTCCACTTGTAACCACAATGTTAGGGACTAGAGCTTACTGTGCCACCTGAGCTGGGTTTGTGTGGCCTGGGGGAGGGCTGGTAGAGAGAGCTGTGAATCAAGAAGAGAGATCTAATTGCCATTTTCTCCTGCCTAAAAGGACAGTCATACAAAACCCACAGACTTAGAGGCACCCAGTGAAAAAGTCAAAATTACGGCAAGGGAAGTTCTGTTTCAGTGTAAGAAAAATTTTCACCAAGGTGATGAGCAGTGGTACAGTTCACCCAGAGAGGCTGTGGGCTCTGCATACACACAAGTACACAAAACTCAAAGAGACATGGCCCTGAGGAGCCTGATCGATTTTTTAACATGGCTGTGCTTCCAGAAGGGTTTAGACCAGATGATTGAGTGAAGACCCTTTGACCTATGTTATTCTTTCATTCTGTGACAAGACATTTTATCTCTCAATCAGTATGATCTGGAAATACCACCCAGAAGTGAGATTATCAGCTTGGTACTTAAACAAGTTGAATCAAAAAGCCTTGAGAAACCAGTCCTTAAATTATATTCCTATGCAAACATAAGTTTATAAAGCCACTTATAAGTCTTTTCTTTCAGCTTGGCATAATACTTCTAAGGCATGACAAAATATGTATCAAACATTCTGCTCAAATATGTAAATATATGACAAGATTTTTCAAAATTTAGAGAAGGAGGCATGCATCTACTATCTTTGGTAATCAGCTGATTTATTGAGGCCTTCCAACAGGTTTTTGAAGCTTAACTGGAGATATCTCTATCTGCAAATGTAGCTAGGATAGCTAATGTGGTGAGAAGAATGAGGACAAAAAAAGTAGCAGTAAAATGTATACTAAATCTTCTTAATACTGTTTTAAATGTCTTTTTTCTATTAAAATTACAAATGCAGATTTCATGCTGGTATGTTATGAAGCCTTATTGCCATTCGTTCAGAATGACTTGTGTAGTTTATTCATTTTACTGTGATGTAAGGAGTGGACAAAAATGGTCAATGAGCGGCAAAGCTTTAAAAATGAATTTTTTTGCATCATAATGCAAACTCACATTGATATGTCTATATAGTCCTGTGTGATCCTCTTTGACCAGTTAATAGGGAATAAACAAGGATAAAGGTATTGACGTAAACTCAGTAAAAAAAATAGAGTCACCAGAACATACTATTAACTCAAAAATGTTTGACACAGTTCCCCTCATTACTAATGTTGCTAGAGGAATTAGAGTTTTGTTACTGCAGTTAAACAGAAAGAATAAAAGTGCTCACTAGTATCTTCTCCAATTGACTTTCAGTGATTGAGGTCTTGTAAAATGGGTTTGTTAAGAAATTACACCACAACTCTGCCAACTTCTCATCTTCCTGAGAATACTTGTGTACATTGACTCTTTTGTGTTTACAAGTTGTATTGATGTATCATACTTATAGACAGATGAATGGACAGGGATGGGACATCAAGAAACACAGGAAATAAACACAAGACATAAAGCATTACAGGGTTACAAAAAGAACTATAGGAAACAGAAGCACCATGGACTCATAATCACTCCCTGGACATGAGTCCTGAAAGGGATCTGGTAATCAGAAAAGATGGATATAATGGTAAAAGCAGTGTGTGTGAATGGAATGACAGCAGGATGTTTCAGAAAGGGTTCCCTGATAAAACAGATTCTGTTTGCATACAAAATCACTTTGGGGAAAGATAGTGGGTAGTTGTTAGAGTCTGCTGTAGAATTCCAGAGTTAAATTTGGATATGGATTGAGATGTTCAAACCATTATTACAGGGAGAAATTCTGCACAGAATTGTCTCATTATGGCAGCTTCTGATTTGTCAGATATAGGCTGGAGAACAAGTGCTGCTGAAGGCAGCCCAGATATTCTGGAGTGTGACAACTGACAGCTTTTCTGAGAGAAAGTAGAGAGAATTCTTTCTAAACTTAGTTATGGAAAGTATAGAGGTTGTTACAGGACATCTAACTGTAGAAAAATAGCATTGGATCACATGAATGTTGGTTTAATCTATATAAAATGGAGGGATAAATAGAAATAGATCTGTTAGTAAGCCTAACAGAATTTTGGACAAATGAGTGAAGGCAGCAGAGGTTAATTGTTCTGGGACTTCGCTGTGGGGGAGACGTGAATTTTCTTTGAGGCAAAACACAGAAGGATTTCTGGAGCTTTTGAACACTGAAAACAAACAAAAAAAATCTGGAAGAAACCCTCAAAACCTACCTCAGAAATGGTTCTTTGATGGAAATGAAAAAGGCTGATGAGCAATAAATGTTGTGCCTTATAGGAAAATTTTCCTTAAGGGGTCTTGAAATAAGAGCTCAAAGACAGAGCCAGCAGATAGGAAATGGGAATAGAAGGGAAATAAGAGCTCAAAGACAAAGCCAGCTGATAGGTAATGGGAATAGAAAGGAAATCTGTATGACTGTAGGTGGAAGCAAAACTCGAAGCTCCTTGTTTCCACCCAATGCAACAAAAACCTCTCTGTCTTAGGATTCAAAACAAGGTGCTGTATGAAATCGTGCTGTTGGTGAGAAGCATCTTGAGTATCTCCTCTCAGAACTGGTGCCATGTGACTGAAAAGGAGTAATTTCACAAGTACCTAGCTGGAGCAGGACTACAATGTAGGCTTTAGAACAGGTTTTAAACCAACAACTAACTGAAAACAAAAGTAAACTAGAACTGTACAATGGCTTGGGTTGAAGAACCTTACAGATCATCTGGTTCCAACCCCTCTGCCACGGGCAGGGACAACTTTCATTACATCAGGTGAAGCCCTGTCTGACCTGGCCTTGAAATATGAAAGTATATGAAAAATAAGGGGTATCTTTAAAAAAAAAGTAGATCATAAGAGAGCCAGAGTCTACAACAGCTCTATATCTTTTGTTTATAATCTGTTTCTCAACAAGTAAAATGTGGCAGATTTAATCAATGAAAAGGCAGAATGGTGCCTACAATGCTAACAGGAAAGCACTGACGACGCTTAAGAAGTTAGGGAATAGCAGAAGAGAAATAAGGCAGGTAAAGGAACTAGTTAAAGATGCTGCAGATTATGTTGGAATACTAATAAAGAGCCCTTGGGGTGGAGTAGAATTACTTTTCCAATACTGATTATGCTTGGAACCATCTTGTCTGAATACTTCTCTTAATGACCTTTGTTTAAAACATAATGTACTAGTAAGTGTTTAGGGGACTTTGTCAATGTAGGAAAGGAGAGTGATGTGTGGAAAAATCAGGTACACCTTGCAGGCTGGAAAAGTAGAAAAGAGATGAAATTTCATTGCATGCATTTAGTTGCTAATACATTTTGTAATGTAATTGAAGCCTCCTCAGAGTGACATGGTGCCAGAAGAGCCTGTGTGTTTTAAAGGATCATGAAATAACTAGGATTAACTAGTGCAGTACCTGGGTGACCAGGGAATTACAACCCTAGATCATACCTAGTGAGATATTGCCATGAGAAATATGGGAGCTCGGGATAAATGTCATCTGGAGTTTTCTGTGCAGTCTTGGTCATCTACATACACCAAAGATTAATTCAGACTGGGACTGGTGAAGAAAAAGTCTATGAAGAGAATTCAGAACCTCTCATGAGACGAGAGAATGTACAGCAGTAGGAATGATTCTTACTTTCCCACCAAAGTATCTCTTATTCTCTAATCTCATTTGTCAGTCACAATAGTCCCACTGGGCAGGGGAAAGCAGTGCAATTCTTTGTCTGTAAGGATGCTTACTTGGGATGACTGATGGCTGGTATGTAATAAAAATAAATATTGGCTGAAGTCTGTTTGCTTTTTCCTGCAGTGGAGACTCTCTTAATTTTTTTAAATTATAATTACTTTTATTTATTTTTTTTCCTTTGGTATTGACTGCTTTTCCCCCAAAATTTAAAGAAACATAATTATCACTGAGATGTTTGCTATCCTTTTATACTTGATTGAAACAGTGCAGTGGATCATAAGTACTTAAAAGTCAGGACTGAAGGACAGAAATGAGCTATACAATTGTATGAATCCCATTTCCTTAGCAGACAAGTGTAGAAACAGGGATGGCACAAGAATAAATATGGGCAGACTGCTGATAAAATTAAAAAGTGAGGACAGGCATCAGCAGGTCACTATCAATCAGAGAATTAAACTTTCAACTGGTATATTAGATACCAAGGGTATAACTAGCTTTAAGACTGTAATCAGGTTATGAAATGGATTATATGACACGGTCGCCTTCAGGAAGTCCTCTCCTGTACTATCAGAAACAAGGGTGTGCTAATATGATGTCTCTATCCTAATGAGCACAATGTAACATTTCTAAAATTTGCAAAAGGACCTACAGATCAGTTTAACAGTCATTTGCACAAAGCACATTTACTCCATAGTATATCATACTTGTTACTGAAAATCTTTTTTTTTCCAAGTTTCAGGCAGAACCTGTAACTATAGGTTTCTCTGTTTTGATTTCTCTCTGGAAAAGCTGGGTGCTGGACTGCAGTGGTGCAGAACTTTGACAGCACAGAGAAAAGTAATGGCAGCTTGCCCAGAACTCAAGTGCTGCACCTTATTTCCATACAAATATACATTGAATTGTATAAGATGTTGCATCAGAATTACTTTTCTGTATTTATGCATTTATTTATTTATTTATAGAGCACTGAAAATGTAGGCAGCATTTTACCGAGCAATCCAAAATTGCTGTGGATGTAATAAAAAAGAAAAGCTGTGCAAAAGCATAATGTTGTCCACACAAAAAAATTTGTAGACTTAAATGATTTTCAGTTTACTGTGCTGATATGAAAAGAGTCTGAATTTCTGATGCACAACGTTGAGCTTTGACAGAGGATTTTTTTAATGAACTGGCTAACAACATAATTTGCTTCTGCCAGATAAAGTTAGGACCTATCAGCCACGTCATAAACTGCTATCAAGTCTCTGAGTTTCTTCTTCAGCTCAGGCAGGAGTAGCAATTTGTTTGGAGTAGGAGGACTGGAGAATGATGCTTGGTGGCACTGTGAACTTTTGTATACTGGCTGTGGTGTCAGCATATGAACAGTGTAGAGTTTCCAGCAGAGTTGGTAGAAAATGGAAAATGTTTGGCCAGGGAGATTTCCTAGAAGTGCATTTTCAGCAGAATCCATTAGCTCTGCGGTGTGTGGTGACTTCAATGAAACTTGATGAATTTATAAACTGGTCTGAACTTTTCATTTTGCTTCTGCACTGCTGTCATTCCCCATTAAGAAATGCAGCTTTATGTGATATAAACTTTGATTAGACTTTGATAAAACTTTGATAGAGACTTTGATTAATAGCATTGTACAGAGAAGCCAGAACAAACCCCCCGGGGGCCGACGAAGAAAAAATTGTCAATGCAGTAAACAGGAATGAGAAGCTAATCTATAATTTAAGCAAAGTGTTAATTAATACAGTATAAATAATGAAATCTGTGGTAAATCCAGGGAGTAATCTTGTCTATCAGTTCATCTGGGTGTAGTTAGAACATCATGCCCTTGAATAATAAAATAGTATCTCTGTGATATTGGAGAGTCTCTTTCCAATCAGATGGTCAGCAGGATTTTTTGCTTGTTGGTGTTTACTTGTTTTAAGATGAGGAACCTTTCTAAAATCAAATGGCATAGTGGGAAAACCAAAGTAAGTGAAAGGAGAGTGCCAAGGGATGACAATCTGTGAGAAGGACACCAAGACGAGGTGCCACATGAAGGCACAGCCCTGACCCTTATTACCCACGCTGGTGCTGTGTCCTCCCTTGCTTCCCCAGGGCTGGCATTTTCCATTGTGTGACATCCCCCTGTGCCTGGGAGTACAGCTGTGCTCAAAGCAAAAGCAGGAGAAACAGACTGCCATGAGAAAAAGAGGCAGGAATTACTTATTTCAAAGCACATCAGTCAGTCTTCTAGAGAGCAGATATTTCTTCAGACTCAAAGGAACCACGAGAATGGAAAAGGTGGAGGTGATAGGAGCATTAGCACAGCTCCGGTCTAGTCCACTGTCAAACTGAAGTTGTTCATCTTCTTGAGGAATTAGCACCTAGAAATCACCAGCTTCCCCCATAAACAATTTCACTCCTTCCACCCAGGTGGGACCTGTTTGCTGGTTGTAGGCAGAATAAGAATGAACATTGCCTCTAAATGTGCCAGTTTTGATGAAATCCTAAAGAAGAATCAGATTTTTAGACAATAATTTCATTATGGTTTCATAAATACTCAGATACCTCTGGATGAGGATGCAGAAGTGAGATGCCACTCCATAGTGACAGTCAAGGGTTTCCCACAGAAGCCTTTCTCTGCTGCAGGGTCACGATAGGGTGGTACACAATCCTCGCTAGAAGCTTACCCTGCAATTTTTAAATTCATGCCTGGGGAGCCCAGGCAAATGCTAAAGGATCCCTGTGGTGCATCCTCTGGGCTTTTGAAGTGGTCCTCATTGCAGTGTATGGGAGGTTGAGAGAGAAGGTTTCACAGGCATTGCACAATATTTTTCATGTTCCCCACAAGGATGCATGTACATGTCTGTACATATTTCTTACCTTGATTAGCAGGGATTAATTATTGAAATAAGAAATAATCTGAACCAAGCCAACACCCACTGCAAAACTTGGAATCCTCAGTAACACTGACAGAATTCTCCTGTTGGGAATGATGCTATTTTGTTGCATTTGGAATTGAAAATACAGAATTTCATAAATAAAAAGACTTAGAAGTTTTTCTTCCAGTCATTAATTGATTAATTTCAGAAATACCCTGCTTATTTCCCATTCATTTCCCATGCCAAATTTGTGGTTTGTGAAAGTAATTTACTTTTAGGACACGGACCAGTGATGTCACTTAACAGTCCTCATAATAACTTTGTCCTGTGGGACAGAGAACTAAAGGAACAACAATAAAAACCAAGTAGCATTCTCTAAACAAAGAAAATCAATCAAACACCCTGTTTATTGATCCATGTCAGAAATCTCTCTAACAGGCTCAGTAAATGGATAGCTTGCTGAAGCAGATACCTTATGGCTGGGCTTTTTAAAACACACAATTGCAGCATGATACCACTGAGAGAAATTATGCTCTTCTTATGCAGCCTCACAGCTAATCCACCATCCTATGGTGCAATGCATTGTCCTTATAATTTCTTTAAGAAAGGAGAGAGAACAGAGAAAGGATTTTCACAGCTAGAAAAATACTAAAATATATTAGCTTTTACCATGAGAGTAAAATGGTAGTACTGTTTAAGAAAATACTACAACCTTGTTTAATTTTCTTAGTCTTTTATAAATGAATCTTTTTTTCTGTGGAAGTTAGAAGAAAATGGGGAAAGAGAGCATAAGTAAATACCTTCAACCTTCTCAGCTGAAATCCATAATTATAGTTTTATTACTGTCTGGTTTCTGATCCATAGGTTTCACAGAGCTGATTGCAGGCTCCAGGAACCACTTTTGCCTTTTAAATTGAAGCATTTCAGGTCTTCTCTAATTAACAACCACTTGCAGAGTGTAACATAGGCTTAGTGCCTACTCACCAGGCACAATTCTCAGAGACAGATCTGTTATTGCTCTAAAATGAGGACAAGAGGCATTCTGTATTAATAGTTTATAAAGATAGCTAAATTACAGCTGACCACATAGTATTCTTCCTATGTTCTTCTCCTAAGTCTCTCTCTGGACTCACTTTTTCTGGGGAGACAAATCTTGAAGTGATAATACCTTCTCCTCATTGATAATAGTTTGAACATGCTGGTGTGGAGCATCATCATTTTGAGAAATAACTGTAGGAAGTGCTTAGGCAAACTTCCTTGTACAGCGCACCAACTAATTAAAATAGAAACTTTGGTTTTCTTTTCCCCTTAGGGTGGCAGAGTTTTAGATCTAAAGAAACAAAAGCACAGGAAGAAGGACAGGTCTTTCTTAGATTCAGAGCTGGGTAAAGGAAAAGCCTCTGATTTATCCACAGGAAATGGCCCAGGATCAAGATCTTCACACAGTTACCCACTTTGTGCCCAGTCCTTTTTTACCCAATCAGACTCACTGCATGTTACTCATAATAAGCTAACCAGACCCAAAATTTTCCCAAAGCAAGGTGCTCTCACATTTTTGTCTTGTAAGTTCCTTAAAAACAAATGACAAAAATTCTGCATTTGCTTCCTCCCTCTGTCCCTCTGATTCTACCCTTCTCCCTTCATTCCTTACTGCCTCATGACATTTTTGTCACTTTCTGGATCCCAGGTTCTCAGTCACTTAATTCTCTTGCTAAAAAATTCCATCCAGGTGCAGCCATAAGGCAAAATGATGGCACAATTCAAAAGGACAGCTGTCAGGTAGCCAAAAGCAGCATGAAAAAAGCAGTAGTGAATGAGATATTCTAATATCTGTGTCACCAACTGACAAAACCATACAGCAGGACATATGCACGCATTTCCCATTTTAAAGAAGTAACCACTTGCTGAAAGCATCAGCCTTAGAAGGAAACCCAGAGCGTGAGGGAATGAGTACTGCTCAAGAGATGATTTGTATTATTTCAGATAACCATGGCCGAGCACTGATGGGCATAAACATTGGTATTTTATTCACAGAATTGCTGTTATCTCCTGTGCCATCTTCTGTTTTGCATAATGCCATAGGAAGCTCATTAGTGCAGTTTGCAGGGTTTTGAACATTCACAGAAAAAAAGCATAGGGAGAAGAGCAATAGTTTGATTGATGCAATTTTCACATTGGCCCAGTGGATAATCAGAAGAGCTCTTCTACTACAAGGACATGCAGAAAGCAAAACATTATAAATCCTACCCACAACCCAGGACCATTAAGAAAGGCTAAAAAAACCTCTAATAACACAGGCTTTCTTGACAGAGTTATTGTTAACAGCTAAATAACAGCTAGCAGGCAAAATCTGCTCTTATGCCAGGACTACAAGGCACACAAGCAGTTTGAAAGAAGGATAAATATGTATGCGTGGAAATTACATCTTCCAAAAATTATAAAAAATAAATAGATTAAATGAACCCCTACCTTGGAGAGCCTGGAGTGTACGAGTCTGTACAACAATACAGAGCTGCAGGACCAGCTGTGGTGCACTTTCCAGAAAGGTGGCTAGCAAATGCAGCATACTCACATCTGCATACTCATACACCATTTTCCAATAAAACCGCCATCTGTCATTCTCTCCACTCTGTCGACTCCGGATACCCAAGTACATTGTGTGAAAATACCTGGAAATGAAAGAGAGTGGTTACAGAAACACAGAATGAGATTTCATAGGTTATACTTCTACTTGCGAATAACGTTTTGTTCAATGTACTTCAAAATAATGAACATTTATTTTATAAGGTTGTTGTTTTTCAATTTATAATAGTTGATGTGATAAGATTAAACTAAACTGAAGGCAAGATTAGACTTCAAGGCCATTAAAAAAGCTTAGCATTGTCTTATTTGTTAAATCATATTCCTTTCAAGGACCCAGTTTTCCAATTTGAAATATAAGGGTGATATCTTTCTTATATGGCCTTCCTCAGACGTTTTTCAAATAATGAAGGGAACAAAGCTAACTCTTCAGTGAGAACCTGCGTAGCACCAATCTCCTCCTGCATGGCTCTGTGAGGACTTGGAGGACCACCTGCCCTGCAAGTCTGGGGTGGTCTTAGCCTGGAACCCTTCTGTGGCAGAGCTTTTTGTCCTGCTCTTCCATCTAATGCACTATCATATTTCAGATACTGCCAAATATATAGTGTTTTTTCCTCTTAGTTTGATTATTTTAGTTGGAGAGGAGATGTAGCTGTGAGTTCCTATTTTAGGAGGTGTGGAGATCTGGCTGTGGGTTCCCTTGGAGATCAGGAATGACTCACTGTGGTAGCTCCCATGCAGCAGGAGTAGGAAGAAGCAGCAGGAGCCAGGAACCCAACAGGCTGCTGCTGCTCCCAATAGTACCAACAGATAAAGGGAGCAATAGTCAAAGCATGTCAACTCTCATGGCCTGCGCAATCAGCAAGAAAAACACCTGGCAGCCAGCACATTAAGTAGATTTTTGTGGGTGCAGGAGTAATGAGTGGTTTTAGAAAGCAAGGGATGTCTTCTGAAGGCCACTGCACAGATGCTGTGATGCTTGTAGTGACCCTTGCAGAGCTTGCATCAGCCTCCTGTGACACACCTGAGTCACAGCACAGTGATCACCCTGGGTGGCCTTTGATCTGCTCTGTTATTCTGATGTGATCTCAGTTATTCTGTGTCAGAAAAGCTCCCACATTGTACCTACAATTTTAGTTCCAGTTTCACTTAATCAAAAACTCTGAAGATTAAGGTTTTGTCTTGCATCAGGATGCCTTGTGTCCTACTGGAATGCCCTGTTGGTGAGCTACCAACTGATGTAGACCTTTGTTTCTCTTTTTCTTGAGGTATCTTTCATATCCTGTTCATGACAGAATTCTCTTATGATATTTTTAATATGTTTTCACAGCAATGTTTTAAAGTGAGATCATATTTTACAATTAGAAAAATTTTAATAAATTGTAACCACTTTCAATATGAATAGTTTTAATTAGTTAAGTGTTTCAGTATTTCTTCTTTCCATAAGTTCTTGTCTTAAAATCTTTCTCAAAACTGGTGGAACATCATGAATTGTGATATCTCTTTTTACAAAGGTTGCATGCAACCTTTGATCTCTACTCTGTTCAGCTGTAACTCCGTAGGTGTCTTATGCTGAGGAGAAGACTTTTGGCCTCTGACTGGCAAAGAGCCCAAGACTTGGTTGCCCCTTGAAGAATGACCCAATGAACCCTTGTACCCAATGGACTCTTCCACCCAACACACACTCTATTGCAGAGCAGCAGCTTTATCCAGGAATATGCACCAGACACATCTAGAAAGTAACACAGAGAAACAGCTGAGAGCACAGATCTGAGCCTGCAGCATTTCTCTTGACAATGCACATCACAGCAATATAAAAGGAAAACACATTAAACTCACATTTAAATTAAAATCACACCAGGTGGCTTTGAATTCTATCAAAGTCCCACGTGGGAATGAAGCAGCAACGAACTGCTCAGAGACTGAGACCACAGAGGTACAGTAAACAAGACACCAACTGTAACTCTCATGCAAAACACTGAGCAGGTCTAGATGGGTCAGAGGGTGATGGGCTAACTGGGGCTCTCTGGTGTCCTTGGGGTTAGGTAAAGTGAAATGGCCTGCTGCCCAGATCTGAAAGCCACTGAGCTGGAAAGGCATCTTTTGCTGCACAGTTCTGTTAATGGGGTCCATTGGACCCACAGGTTCTCAGTCACAAAGTATTTAATTGTTCCTAGACCTCTCATTAAAGTCCTGAAGCACAACAGGAACAGGTAAGGCTTTTATTTCCTTCTACAGTTTATTGTTTGGGTGGGGTTTGTTTGTCCTGCCTAACATGTCCTCCCAAGGGGCACACCTTGGAATATTGCACATAGTGGGAGCAGACAGCATCTTCAGCATTCTTCTTTTAAGCTATCACTAACCCTTGCTATAAATTCCTAAAGGAGCTGTGGCTGATGAAGGTTGTGCCAGGAGGCTCTAGCTCTGCCAGTGGAGCCATCTGCAACTTCAGTTCTACAGCATTTGTACGAAAAATACTTTTCCTATTACGAGAATGACATACTGTGGCACGTGAGGACCCCTAGGGTTCTTTACCTGTTCTGCAGAGTGGCTGTGCATGGCAAATACGTTGTGATTAATGAACCCATATGGAAATATTTCCTCTCCCATTGCACTTTATTGTGAAACACTGGCAGTGAGTTATTGGGGACTGGGGAATCATTGTTCTTTGTCTACTTAGCTCCCTGCAATTTAAACACAAAATGTAGAGGAGGAAGATACTTTCTCTTTTTACACACTGGGGACCAAATTTCAGCCTAGGGTGGTATTTTTTTCTGTCCTTTAAATTTTGGCCAAATTAATTGCAGGCTGAAATGAGCATTTACACACATAATTACTGTCACAGATTTATAGGCACAATCAGGTGATTAGACAGCTGATTTGCATCCACAATTACTTGCACCAGCAATTGATGTTAGGTGTGCAAATTAGCAGTTATTAAAATAAAAAGATGGTCTCATAAAATGATTCATATATCAAAGACACTTTTTTTCCTGATAGTGAAACAGAAGAAAAAAATGGGAGAAAGTGCTTTGTTGTAGTGGCTTCCAAATATAGCTTAACACTGCAGTAATGACACATTCCATTTTATATATATATGCATTATGTAATCCCACTTTAGACACCCTCATTGGAGGCCTATTGTCAGCAAATGACATACAGACACTGTCAGAGGTAGTTCCTGATTTAAAGGGTTTTTATATTTTGGTGTTCTGGCATTGTTTTGGTGGAAATTCACATTTTTATGTGAGTCAGGGTTGTGACTCTTATATACAGTTATTACAGAAAGATATAGGAAGAAGTAGGGAAAATTGGAAAGCACTGGAAAATGTCTTAGGTTTATTATGGGGTAAACTGATGTCAATGAACCTGAAAGAGCAGATGTGAATGTTATTATTTTGGTTGTGGTTACAGCCAGTGAACTACAGTCTTCTGCAGGTGCTTTACAAATACACAAAAACTGCCTATCCATGTACCTACAGAGTATTTAATTGACATGAAAAGAGATGAAAAGGACTGAAGAACTGAGAGTTAGAGCACCTGACAAAAAAGGGAAAAGAGGCAGGAATTGAATGTGTGGTTACAATACTGTCATCTAGTAAAGTAACTACTTTGTCTAACTAATCAAGATAGTCCATTAAAGTACCTTATTTCACTAGAAGAGTAAAACAAAATAAAAACCCACCACTCCACCCACTCCACAAAAAGACCCTACAATTTCATAGCTCCCTTGTTTGTGGAGAAAAACTCAGATGTAACTGAGTTTCTTTGAGATTTTGCAGTTAGAACACTATGAAACCTCTCACATGAAGTCAGGCTGAGAAAGCTGAGGTTGTTCAGCCTGGGGAAGAGAAGGCACCAGGGAGACCTTATTGTGGCCCTCCAGTACCTGAAGGAGACCTACCAGAAAGCTGGAGAGGGACTTCTTAAAAGGGCTTGTAGGACAAGAGGTTATGGCTTCAAACTGAAAGAGGGTATGCTTAAATTAGATATAAGGAAGAAATAATCCATTGTAAGGGTGATGAGACACTGGAAGAGGTTGCCCAGAGATGTTGTCAATGTCCCATCCCTGTAACTGTTCAAGGCCAGACTGGGTGGGGCTTTTAGCAATCTGGTCTAGTCGAAGCTGCCCATGACAGGGAATTGGAACTGGATGATCTCTAAGGTCCCTTCAAACCCAAACCATTCTTTCACTCTGTGATTCTATGAAACGTACTATGAAAAAGCAATATCAAAATCTTAGCACTTTAAAATTACTCCTTTACTCTCCCTTTTTTTTTTTTTTTTTTGGTGAAGACAGACTACTGCTTGGGTTGTCCATGGTGATTTAAAGAAGCTTATATTCAGAATTAATATGATGGAGTGAGAAGCACTGTAACACTGAAAATCAGATGGCAACATATAAATTGTTATTGAGTCTTAGTTTCTTTTCTAACCTTTTGAGGAAGTAGAGAACTTTTCAGCATTGAATTGTTTTAATTTGTTTCAGTGCATCACACAGCATGGTATACAGACCATTGATAGAGCATAACCCTGAAGGATGCGAATCTGAGACAAGATCACAAGTGACATTCTTTTTAGATTATATTATGAGGGAATGCAATAAAGTAAAAAAAAACAAACAGAAAACCAGGCTACTCCTTGTGCTGTCCACAACAGGCGTCCAAGACACAAGACAAATAGAAATAAAAAATTCCCTATGTTTGTATTTGGGAAAAAATGTATTTCTGTTCTAGGGAAAGAAACAAAAGAAAGTCTCTCCAGTATTTCCAAAATCAAGAGTTCTCATTTTGCTCCAGGTTCACATACCAATCTTGAGGTTGGTCAGCATAGACTGAGACACCCACATTTGAAATAATTCTGGCAACAATTCACTTACATGATTACAGCATGTCCACTTGAGCATTTAATTGAGATGAGGTAATGTAATTATACGATAATACCAAATATTTATAGGAGTGCTTTCCATGCTTAAAGTGTTGTACAACCATTGCTTGATTAACTAGGATGAATGTAAATAATCTCACAGAGCTCATTCCTCAGGAGTTGGCAGCTGACCAACCTAGCACCTTTCTACAGGAGCAACGTATAACTTTCAGTCAGCACACTCAAAACCAGCTGATTTTTCAGAAGCCCATGATTGAGAGGACTTGTCTTTTTCTTGCGTGAAGAAGATTCTAACTGCTTTCTTCCTTATTCTTAGGAATGCGATATACTGCCTAAATTTGTGGACAAAAAAGCCCAAATTCTCCCCAGGTCTTGCTCCACTACAAGGCAGGCATTGTGCTTCACAGGCATCATTGTTTTTCACACAGATAGGTGAGGCTTATAATAAGTGGAACAGGGAAACCAAATCCTGATTACTGGTGGACATGTTGTTCCCATGCATGTGGGATTGAACTGTTCTTGCTGCACATAGTTTGGCTCAGACGATGTCTTTCAGTCTTCTGAGCTCCTCTGGGATTCCCATCCCATCATTTGCTATTTGCTTTTACCTTCTTCCTTCCAGTCCCACAGGTTTTGCAAATTTTTAGCTACGAATTCAGATTTTTGAGATTTGGAAAAGTTGTGTTCATCTGCTGTTCATTTACACAGTGTGCACAACAAGTATGTGCATATGCAAGTGCAGAGCCATATGTGAGTCCAGTCTGACTATGGCTCTGAGCACTTGCTCCAGATTTTCACCATAATGAAATTAACCATCTGATGATAATATATACAGCTCTAAAAAAAAGTCTTCAGTTTAGAAGTGTCAAAGACTTCATTGCTACCATGTGCTTTATCTAAAAAGTCCTTAGGATGATACTCATGAACAAGAGACCATTTGCATTCTTTGGAAAAATGAAATTATTCTGATTTCATGCCTCATGTAGTCCATTTTATTGCAATTGCCTAGGTCTGTAGAGGACGCCTGCTTATGTTGCATAATCTAGTGAAGCACTTGTGAGAAGATCAAAAGTCATTAATGGCTATTTGGAGCAGTCCCAGACATTTATTCTGATGCCTAATTTGCCCTTACATCAAACACTATATTAAACAACTTAGCCATACCATAAACAGTTGTTCTTTCTGTGTTTGAGGTGTAGAGGATGAAAATCACTACTGCAGAGCTAAAAATCAGTAGAATAAACAGCAATTCTGATAAGTGGTATTTTCTTCTGTTGCTTAGTTACAAGAGAAAACTTAACTGTATTTGTATTTCAACAGAATTTGCCATGTTAAATAACAGCAGATTGTTCTATTTTACTTCGTGTGTGCCTTTTTATTAGGTGTGCTTGAATACTTTATAAAAAACAAAAAGTTTCTTTAGCAGGAATACTTACTGCCTTAGCAGTATGTACTAATGCTTACTCTCTTTGTTCTGAAGAAACAAACAAATCCCATCAGCTTTAATTCCTTATTATAGGAAGGAAAAAACAGCCAACTTTTAATTTTCCAATCAAATTATTTTTGATGGGACCATTAAGGTTTAATGTGCAAAAGGAAACTGAAATGCATTCTGGAGCACAGCAGTGACCAAAGCTTCTCCAACCAAGCACAGTTCTGGCAATTTACCAGCAGTCAAAAGTCTGGACTTAATTTAATTTAAATTATGAGTGCAGCATCCTCATCTGTGTCCCTGAGATGAGATCCATGTGAGGACAGATCCCACTGGGGAATATTTCATCATAAGAGACATTAAAAGGCTTATTTCCAGAATATGCATACCCTAGAAAGATGAAAAACAAAACCCAACATGTTGTATTTAATTTTCCTTTGCAGTATTTAAAATATCAGAAAAATAACTGCTTTACTTCCTATAACATAAAGCAAGGCACTTTATGAGCATAAACAAGATGATTACATCTGTTTCATTACGATCTATAAAGCATTCCCTGGCATCTTCTATGACTGGGTGATCCTTCTCAAATGGCCATGAGTCATATTACAGCAGCATTTTATGGTCATCTAAATTTTTATGGCCCTCTGAATTTAGCTACTTTGTGAATTCCCCAACTGTAACTGGTCATACCCAGCACTTTCCTTCTTTTCTTGACATGTGCAAACTGCAGACCTCCAGTTTGGGAACCACTGGTGAAGGGAGATGGCAGGTCTAGGTTGGACTATGTCCAGGTTTAATGAGGAGAAGGCAGGGTGGTCTAAAGAAATCCCTGATGCAGCCTCCTCCCCTCCTAACTGCCCTCACCCCTGGGGTACAGCTGCTCAGTTCCACTGCTCAGACTACAGATTCGGACTACAGATTCAACCCTGTGTGAGGCAAAGACCCTCTCCAGGAAATAAATCTTGTATTGGAACAGAGGTGCAGCCTGCATGTTTGCATTGAATGGTTTGGATGCTGGGCTCTTCACTGCCAGCACCCCTCCAGCCTTACAGCAATTTGCTGTCCCTTCCTTTTCTCTGTACCCTGCAGATTCAGGTGAGACAAGCAGCAAACCCTTTGCCTCTACACACAGTGAGGTGATATCCCCACACCATGCCTGCCACATGGTGCCAGAGCAGACAGAAGTACCCCTGCACGTTTGCTGTTTAGTTTAGTTTAGTTTGTCTCTGTGTTTCTTTTTTTAAAACTGGGGTATTCCCAGGACACACTTGCCTCCCAGGGCTCCCTGTCAGCCTGGAGGCTTTGTTGCATCCCAGTCAGCCTGTGAAGTCCTGTGCTGCCAGGCTGCCCCTGCCATGCCCGTGGTGCTCATCCCTGGGTCACCTTTCCCTTCTACACTGTGGCGGACCAAAGGCAGGGGGCAGATGAAACTTGGTGGCCATGGACCCATCAGATAGGCAGCTGATGATGCCACTGCTGGTGACAGGGATGGCATAACCTTCTCAGGAAGTATGACACAGCCACTGGCCACAGATCCTCTACCTGCTGCCCAGATATTTTTCAGGAGGAAACATCAGGGCATTGTTTTGCACCATCAACTATTGGATAGAATGGAAAAGGAGAATGCAGAAGTGAAATAAAATAATTCACAGTATGCTGCAGACTTTACTATATATATATATAGCTTTGCTTTCCAGAGTTTCTTCACCAGGCATTGCCACTGGTGCTGCAAAACAGCTACCTTTCCTGTTTCAATCAGGAGGCAAGGCCATTTAGACACGTTCAGCAGCACAACTAAAAAGTTTTCCTACACTGCCATTTCCTGTATGGCATCACACACCTCTATGCTCTTAAACTACAGGCACTGCCTCATCAGAAGCTGATGAAATCACTTTGGGCCTCAGAGGTTCTCAGAGGCTCCCTTGGTTTCCACCTGTGGGAAACACTGGAGTTTCTTATGTATTGTCAAGGCTGTAGCCCTGGAAGTGAGATCAGACCCCTAAGGGCAAGCAGCTTCCCAAGAGATCAGATATCTGCCCTGCTCTGTATCCTCTGAGAAGCTGAGGGCTTTCTTGCTTTGTTGAAAGGGTCCTTATGGGCTTCCTGAAGCAATACTTCACTGAAACTGTTAGAAAAACATGGCTCTGCTGGTAAATGCCAGGGCACTCTGAAGAGATCAGTTAAAATCCTGATTCACAATCTGCTCTTCAACTCTCTTTTTTGTTTCCTCCCTGCAGCCTTACATGGTCTTCAGGGTGGTCGAGTGGAAAGCTATTTCTGTCCTATGAAGAAGAGTTGAGACTCCCAGCCAACAGTGGTTTACACTTTCTTTCTCCTCTTCTCCTCCCTTCTTCCCCATGTCGTATTTTTCATTTGCTTCTAAGCCTGTCTGCCTCTTAGTCATCCTAAAGCACCCCAAGAAGTGAATCCTGGTTTGCCTCTGTCTCAGGCTGGAGTTACCAAGAAGAATGAGGAATCAGAAAAGCACAGAATCCCCCAAGGACCTCCAGGCATTCCCTGGAAAGACAATTAGTCATGGCCAAAGATCTGTACTGTGCAGCTGTCACAGGAATATAATCATTATCATAGGCATCCTCACTTCACCAGCCCCTGGGGCTGCAGCAGGAATTGAATTGTTTCCCTGTTCCTCCCAGTTCTGACAGAATTATGATGATAGCCCTTGGAAATGGTCCTGAGACCCCCTCATGTGAGACTGGCAAGGAAGATGCACCTGTCTCCCTATCACCTATTTGACTGCACTTGAAGAAAGGATTGCTTGTAGAGTTAAGAGTGGGCACAGCTGGAGAACAGTGTTTCTGGCTGCTCAGCTTGGGGTATCAGGTGTATTTCACAGCTCTCTGGAGAAGCAGCCAGGCAGCATCCCCTCACCACATAAAGATAAGACCAGCATAAGGTATCAAGAACCCTTTGCCTACCTTACCACTGTTTTCACAGGAGCAAAGTGTGCAACATGACACTTTGAAAAACAGTGTTCCACGGCTGGACACCCTGCAGTCTGGAGACAGGCTCTTCCCCTGGGTGTCAGTGTTTATTATTCACACTGAGCACAGGGATATGCTCAGGCCCCTCTGGGACAGCTGAGTTTCTCCCAGCATCCATCTCTCAGCCCACATCCATAGGGACATGGGCTATTTATCGATCCAAACATTTCACAAGGGAGGCTTCAACACGGAGAGGGAGCAGTGGAGCTGCCAGCAAGGTAAATACCCTTGAGCATTCCTGTGCCAGGTCACAACTACTTTGTAAGGGAACCCTTCAGAGGCAAGTTCTCAGCCTCCTGGTCAAACTCACCATCTGGAAGAGGGAATACCTTTACACCAGTGTTCACAAGAACCCATGTTGTTTGTTGCTTTCCTTGATGCATTTAGTAAATTAAGTAGATAAATCTGCCTTCTGATTATGCAGCTTTCCAGTGACAACTTTCACATAACAGGAGCAGGCAATTGTGATTTCTTTGATCCAGGAGAGGAAAAATTGCATTTTTAAAGTAGAGGAGTTGCCTGCAGTATCTTTTGCAAAAGTCAAGAGAAGCAACAGTAGTACAGACACTAGGGAATCAGAATGGGTGGGGTAGATGCCATATTTTATGCCCACAGACAAAATGTCATGTGTTTCCTTCCATATAAACATCTTTCTTTCATGACCACCGGTGTGTGCCAGGATGGATCTGGGTTGTGTCACTCTGGGGGCCTTGCATGTTATTTCACACTGTGAAACAGCAGGAGCTAGCTGCCTCCACTAACCAGTAAAACTGAACTATTGCCAACCTTCCCCTTTCTTCCTCCAAAAAACCTTCCAAATTGCTTATAAGAGCTTTTATAGGACCTGCTTGCTCTTTCTGGCTCAGAGAAAACACGCAACTGAGAATTCTGTTTGGAAATATCTACGCTGTAAATAACTTTTTATTCATCCTATTTATATAGCAGTCTGTGCTTCAGCTTTTTCTTTTGAAGTATTCAAGAAAATCCATTATCTAACTCTCCAGTATAAAAGTCCTAATAAATTGAATGGTCATTGTTTGGATGTAGCAATCTATAAACACTCAGGAAATAATGCGGGATTAGTCACTCATTAAGATACAGACAGGCAGTGCTCGTGTGATCTTTATGTGATATTCAAATGGCTGGCAGTGTTATTTAACAGGAATTCAGGCTGACTTCCTCTTGGTGCTTATAAGTGGTCTGGACTAATGTAGAATGTTCTTTAAATGTTGTCTGCTTGAAGAATTTTATATAAGAATCAATTTAAAAACAAATTTGCCAGCAAATAGCATTAGTAGGGCTGAAAAGCATCTCACAAAGAAATGGTCTTGAATATAATGCTGAATACCTCACCATGCATTATATCTACGTGCTTTGCAAATGTAGTATCCAGAAATCTGAGGAATAAAATTTCTGGCTTGAGTTTTGCGTAGGGAAAAAGCTCTAGGGCAAAAGACAGCATTTTCATGTCAGCCTTTCATCAATTCCCATTGGCCAAATCTAAGGGTGTCTGTGAGAAAAATACTCTGAGGAATCTAGAGGGAATTTTGCCATGTTACGGATCTCCCAGTTTGTCCCTTATCAATATATTAAAGAAAAAGAAGAAGGAATATAAGAGTTGACATACTGGCAGCATACAAGCCAAAGGAGAAAATAACATGAGCTGGCAAGACAGCAATTACATTTAGGACTTGAAAGCAAGCTGTGGTCATTAGAGATCTACAGTTTTAAGTCTAACTGGAGTTCTGTATTCCTATATTAGTTCCATCTTAAAAAATAGCACAAAGTCCAAGAAGCACTGAAGGATAGTAAAATGCCTTCAACAAAAATGCTGCAAGGAATGGCTTGTTACAAAGGGCATGAATTTATAACAAATTCTGAGAGTGAATCTGAATTCAACAGCCATTTTGTCCACAAACTTGTTCAGAAAAGAAGGCAGAGATAACACAGGCATGAAACAAGAATTAACAGAGGCTTTTTTTTTGCTGTGGTAGGAGCAGAAGAAAGGTTTAAAAACATTCAGCTAAGGTTTGGTCTATGAACAATTTTTTAATACTATTTTTAGCTGGATATGAGATCAGTTTTGCAGCACAAAACACAAGCATATTTGCATACATATGCATATGAATAATCTTGTAATTCCCCTGCAGTTTAGGCATTTTATTCCAGCAGAGAAGGATATAACATCTGATAGAAGACTTGTAAAACTTGGGAGACCATACTGTTCCAATGCTACAAATACAACTAAACAAACATAAAATCTGTGTGCCTTAAGTCCCAAACTGACATATGCGTATGTATAAACAAGAGCAGCACTTTCAGTATCGTGGCTGAATTCACTGTCACGCTGAAAATTGCTAAAATTAAGAGCCTGATGTAGAACAGGAATGCTTTCAAGGCGGTAAAACTGGACAGGACTTGCCAGGAACAATAGGGCCATCTGCTCCACACCAGGGTAAGCAGGGAAATGCCAGAGATGGAAGGCTCTTCTGGGACTTCTGGAGGGAATGCTTGCTCTCCACAAAGCATCTGGCACTATCCCTTTGCACCTGGGCAGAAAACATCCCCCAGTGCTAATTCTCCTAAACACAATGAAGGTTAAAACAGCTATGAAGGATATCCAAATCCTACTTTGTCCAGTGTATATCCATTGAAACTGGCAGATTTAGTGTGATCTGCTTCACCCTTCCATTGCAATCTTCCATTCACAGAATTGCTAAGTTTTGGAAGGGGCCTTTGGAAGTCATCTGATCAAGGAGAGCCATCACCATGTTGCTAGGAGCATGTCCAGACAGCTTCTGGACATCTCCAAAGAGGAAGACTTCACAACAATCCAGAGTAACTTGTCCATGTGCTCCATCACCCTCACAGAGTGTTTCTTGATGTTCAGAGAGAACTCCTGGGTTTCATTTTGTTCCCATTGACTCTATTCCAGTCACTGGGCTCCACTGAAAAGAGCCTGACTCTGTCTTCTTTGCTCCCTCCTTCCAGGTATACAAGATCGTCCCTGAGCCTCTCTTTGTGTTAACAATCCCAGTTCCTAGCCTTTCCTCAGAACAGGGATGCTCCTGTCCCTTAAGCATGTTTGTGGCCCTGTGCCAGACTCTCTCCAGTACTCAACATCTGTCTTGTACTGGGGAGACTGGAACAGGACATCACACCAGGCATGCCCTCACCACTGCCGAGCAGAGGAGTAAGATCACCTCCCTCGACCTGCAGGCAGCCCTTTGTCTAATGCAGCCCAGGACATCATTAGCCTTCTTTGCTGCAAGACACACTGCTGGCTGATGCTCAGCTTGGTGCCCATCAGGACCCACAGGTCCTTTCCTCACAAGCTGCCTTCCAGCAGAGTGGCCCCAGTATATACTGGTGCATGGGGTTGTTCCTCCCCAGGTGCAGGACTTTGCACTCTTCTTTTTTGAATGTCACAAGGTTCCATTTCTCCAACCTTAGGGAACCCTCTGGTATATCAGCCATTCCTCCCAGGTTTGTGACATTAGCAAGCTTGCTGAGGACACAGTGTGCCCCATCATCCAGATCATGCAACACTTCTCAAGATGCTAAACAGGAGCAGAGCTGACATTGGTGCCTGGGGTTCGCTGCCAGTTACTGCTCTCCAAATAGATTTCACGCCAACGTCACAGCCCTTTGAGATCAGCTGTGACCAGACAGTTTTCAATCCACCTCACCAGCTGCTTCCTCAGGCCATACTTCACCAGCTTCTCTATGAGGATCTTGTGGAGACAGGCAAAATCCCTGCTCAAGTCTAGGTAGAAAATATCCACACATTCCCCTCACCTACTAAGCCGGTTATTTCACCATGGAAGGTTAATACAAAAACTAAGAAGAGGTACAGCAGGACTCATGGTCAGATTTTTAAGTAGAGCATTGATAAAAATGGAAGTTTAAAAGTAAACAAAATATTTAAAAAAAATGTTTAGGAAGCAGATAGATCTTTTAACTATCCATGCCTGCCACTGAAAATCCCTCAGACATGTGACAGATGCCAGTGATGAAATTCCTTATTTAGACTGACACCCCATCTCCAAAATGCCACATGCTAGAAGTCTGGTTCTCAGCCTAGACTTCACTTTATTACTTTTTCAAGGAAAATATGATAAATGTCTTCCTAGATCTTTGTATAATGAATAAAAATTCCCTCAGAATCCTAAGTGCAACTGAAGTTATAAATAACACTTATAATAATACTGTTAATAATAATAATAATTATAAGACTGCTTAGCATTATTTGCTTAAATTGAAAACCATTCATATTAATACAGACAGCAAATTGCATGAACTTCCTTTAACCTCTGGAAACCATTAAGAAATTCAGTATTTTTGGCTAATTACAGTTGCAATTCATGGGGTCTGCTTTTAAGTTAGCTAGTTAAAATACTACCATCTTCCTGAAATTTCCTTCCTCTGTGGATCCCAGTCATCCAAATGCAGAGCTGGGTTTTCCACATTTGAAATCACTCTGAATTTAAGGAGTATTTGAGGTGAAGGTGGAGAGGGATGTAAATGTGCCTGATAAAGGAGGCAATAAAAACTACGAACTGCTCTTCTCAGCTTTTCAAAAGCACAATTAAGAACTTGCTTTATCTGCTGGTATAGATGAGACCAGAAGCTAAAAGAGCTTGGGGAAGCAGGAAAAAGTAATTTTTGCAGTTACTTTCTTTTTTTGTTTCTTTTCCCTATGCAGAATATTTTAAAGAGAAGCTTTCCCTTTTTAGACCTACCAGCAATCTGCCTGATTGCTTCTAGCTTCCAGGCCTCACATGCGCCCTTGGTTTCCAGAGGAAATTCAAAAAGAGGTAACACAACCCGTAAGACTGCTTCTATACACAGAAATGTGCCCGTATAGGGAGTGTAAAGAAAAGATACAGGGATACAGTGAACAGCTCCTTCTGGGTGCTCTGAAGGAAACAAGTGACCTGTGATGGGTTGAGAGGATGAAGACTATGCAGATGGCTTTTACTCACCCACAGCCATGGCTGGTCCCTGTGGGTCCCTTGGCACTTGCACCATATTCCTGGGATTTTAAGCCTTCCATGCTCTGCAGCAAAATAAATTTCTAAGGCCTAGTAAACATTACTGAAGCTAACCCTACCAAAGACCTGTGTATTTGTGTTCAAAGATGCATATCATTTCCTACAACTAGAGGCAGCCATTTAGTTTTGGCAGATGTTATTTTATTTGTTCAGGCTGAAAGGTCACTATAATTCTGTCAACTTTATTTTCTGTATTTAAAATGTCACCCCAAACAGGTAGCTAAGGTAACACATTTGCTTTCTACATGTCTTTTACCATTTTTCATGTCAGAGAAGGTCTTTTATGTCTTAGGAATACTAATTAAATTTGAGAACTGGTCTTTGAAAAAAACCACTCAAAGGATGTGAAGCACCTTTTAAAGATGATTGTCTCAGTTCCAAGAGTGCTCAATTCCATTGTTTTTCCAGGAGCTTTGACATGTTTGCTTCTGGCAGCATTTCTTTACTCCCTCAAAGCATCTCTTCATGTAAGAAGACAATTATAATGATCTGAAAAGTTTCCTAGTACTGTCCTCCATTTCTGTGCTCACATTTACTTGTGCCTCCAGTTTGCACCTACAGAGATAAACAACAAATGTGACCCAGTGCTTTGAAGGCCATTTCAGAAAAGCAATTAAAGCCGTGGCTATAGAACACCTTCACTGATCTGTCTGTTGACGCCCACCATCCATGAATCCTGGCTGTACAAACCAATTCACTCCTTCACGCCAGCTCCTGAACATGGCTGAATCTGTGCTAAGCTATTTTGACATGTCAGGCAGGTCAAGAACTATCCCTGTTTCTCTAATTTAATTTTAGTTTTCTTTCCTGTTATTTTAGCATGCTGAAATGGCTTCATGAGGACCACAGAGCATTAGAACCACAGGAAGAGGCAAGAGAACAATAAGCCGTGGGCAGACAAAGGCAGGAGGAAGGTGGAACCACACCAACCAGGACTTGGATGGAGTGCCACTGCCATGGCAGGGCAACTTCACTTTTTAGAAAGACCTTGGTGGCTCCTAGGATGCAGTTTTGACTTACCATATTACCCCAGGGAATACTTAGCTTTTTTTTCTAATTAGGAAGTTCCTACATTTTACTGACATTTGAAACACAGGTATCTAAATGCATTGGAACTGTCATGTCCATCACATATGGCTAACTGTGCTCCAGAGAATCCCAGCTGCTTATTAACTAACTTACACCAGGCACATAAAAGTAATAAAGATCTCTTGCTGCATTGATTAATTCAATGCACTACAAATTTTATTATATTTTTTCTTAACTGGAGAATTAAAGTTCTTATTTTGTGGTATAAATGACTAGAGAGGGAGATAAAAACATTCTGATTTTGAGGTATATTTATGAATAGTTTTCTTCTAACATTCTGCTTTTCCATCTTGTCCTTGTCAAAATGGACATGAAAGCAAAAAGACCAAAAAGTACTCTACAAAAGAATACTTATTTTCCTTGTAAAATACATTAATAATCAATGCTGTGTCTAAGGACTTGTGATTTTTTCTTCCATATTGTGCAAGTTCTAAACCAAACTGCAGACTGGCATGCTATACTCGTGAAGCACTGACACCCTAGGTCAAGATAAAGACCATCATTCACTCTTTTAATTTTTCTTTGACATTAATTTTGAAAAAGACTGCAGAAAACCTGTTCCTTTTGTACCAACTATTTAAGTTTTTTCACAAATGATTTTTTTTTCTTCCTCACCACATGGTTTGAACATACAGGTCAACGTGATCTTACAACTTCCTAGGGGAAAATTAGTTGCAGAGAGATGGCATGCAAAGAAAGAGACACTGACAAAAAATCAGTGGGTTTTCTGCAAAACACATTTACTGCTTCTTGGCAGTCTCTGCCCTCAACTCCCACCTTTGCTTTAGTAGCATCTGCTCTGATTTTCTTATCTTGCACTGAGTGGTCCAACTAGAATTCCATTATTTGGAAAGTGCATTCCATTCACTAATGTGTATCTGATTAAACTTGGCTCCAGATTACCTTAAGTTAGAAGCACATTACAGCTGCATCTTCACAGAACGCTGAAACATCCCACTTCCCAGAATACATTGGCAGAGGTCCAAATTTACTGAAACCACCAGGACTGAGACCTCTAATTTCCCTTAAATATTGAGACAGATTGATAAAATGGGGGAGACTCAGGATTATATATACAGGCATACATATATATGTGTGAACAGGTTCAACGCATACACACTCACATTCTGTACTGTTCTATTTTACATCTACTGGACCCTCTAAATGGTTCTGCACGCTTGTGTCCTGACTTTTTTTTCCCAGAAGCAAACCGATATTCAACAAAACTGTTCAAGGTAAATAAAGGCAAGGAACTGAGACAATGTCAATTAAAGCTCTCCCACCTAAATCCACCAAAATGGTACATTCAGAAAGTTCAGAGGCAGAGAACGAGCCCCAGGCTGTTTCTTAGGCCAGTCGGCCTCGTGCAGTGCAGCTCCTCCAGCGGCCTCAAGGCTCATGTGCTACTTCCCTGGGCCAAACAGAGTTTGTGGTAACTGTCTCATGCTACAATCCACTGTCTGGCTCTAAATGTTTCTGCTACACCTCACTGCCCACAGGGGTGAATCTGGTGTTTAGCATTAAGCTGCCATAGGTAGGCTAAGGCCACTTTGTCTAAAAGAAGAGTAGATTAAAAGGAAATTAACCTGGTCTCTGCTATTCAAAATGAAAAGCAAGCAAGCAAACAAAAAAAACCTGCCCTGAATAAGCCAGTCCAAATCCCTTCATTTAGCTGGCTTTTAACATTGTTTTTTTCCCACTCTGGGACTCAAGCAGGCCTGGAAACTGATGAAACAAATTTCAGCAGCCTGGGAATCTGGCCTATGTTTGCAACGGGTGGACCTTAACTAGACACAGGGAGTGCCAAAAGTCATAAAGAAGACTGATGATCCTCTTGAGATCTCCAAATTAATTTTAATGAACTGAGGAATTTGACTAAGCTCCTGTTAAGCTTTTCACATTTGGAACTGCTGTTCCAAGGCAAACCTATGTGGTTTCATTCATCTCTATCTTCCTGGCTTGATTTGAACTCTATCCTGATGACAAAGGGAAACACTTCAAGCAGTAGGGAGGAAATGCTATAAAGATTAGCCTCAGCAGTGAGGAAAATCCAGTCCTAATTCTCATTCCGTATATCTCTCATAAGCTTGCAGAATCACTTAAGTGGAGATAGGCTTACAACATATTCAATACCAAAGTTAAGACAGAGGTTAGAAAAAAAAGCAGGTGTGCTCATTGAGTTGAATGCAACTCAATTTAAGCACCTTCAGCCAAAGACTGTTGAAAATCTTGACGACTCCTCTGAGGAAAAAACAACCTGTGGTATCTCTAGTTTCATCCACTAGGAACACCAAAACTATGGCAATGCCCAGACCTGCTACCACACTGACCCTGCTGAATAGCTCTGTAAATTCTCCTTGCTCCTATCCATCCATGTGGGATGTACCAAAATTTACATGCCTCCTACTCTAATACTTGCCTATCACCTCAGTCTTCTGGCTGAGTAACTACCAGGAGATGTGGGACTGGGGCTGGGATCCCCCAGCCTGGGGAGAACCTGCAGGAAGCCCATGCATTCCCTGCACCATACTCTGCCCATCACAGTGTAGGTTGGTCCAGTTACTATTTCTACAGTTTTTAGACAATTGCCAAGACCCAGCAGCTAAGTTTCAGCATCAAGTAGGTAACAAAAGATTTCAGGTACCTTCTCAGTATGTATTTCTTCTTAAGTATTCTCCTGTGCTGAAGGTAACATGAGATGAGCCATTAATTCTAATGCAATACAGCATTAGCTTTATCTCCTTGAACATCTCTCATCATGTCTGTGTGGGAATGGTACTGTTCAGTAACATTGAAGGTATATTCGGAGGCTAATTAAATTAGGATCTGCAAAATACTAGCTCCCTGGGAAAGCAGGTGCTATATAAGTGAAAGATATTATATTTAAAATGTCATGCTAAGCGAAACTTTTTTTTTTGCAGAAGATTATCTCTCAGAAATCCTCGATGAGTTTTAAAGCTGAAATTTCATTAGCAAGTTGTCAACACCAGCTCATCCTCCCAAACCCCTCTTTTCTCTCCCACTCTTTCCCCAAAACACCACCCATCTAGAAGCATCTAGAATGGCAAAGGAAAACCTGGCACTTTTAAAAGAGGAAAAGAATCAAAGTAAGCAACAGGAAGCTTATTTCTGTTTAGGGCTAAAAATGCTTCCCTGTCTCACACATACAGCTACCTTACACACAAACATGCGTACAAACACATTCACAGAATGCCTATGTACCATGCTTGATAGATAAATTTACTCACAGGAATACAATTACAGGTTAAATGGAACAAAATACTGTTTCAGTAGCAGAGAAATTACTGGGGGCTTTTACCCACATTGTTCCTCCATTTTGAACATTTTTAAGCCTCATTTTCTGCTCAATTAATGAGTTAGCAGAGGACTGGTTGGATTTCTTCTAAAAGAGCTAGATGCAAGTAAAGCTCCTATCAATTCAATTTTGAGAAGGAAAATAATCGCAGTAGATACTGATTAAAAATCAAAATTGCATGTGTCTAATCCTTTCATGGCAATTTCAGATACTTCCTAATGAAGACTGCTACCCTCCATCTGTATCACATCAGCCCCTATTTTCTCCCTTGACTCTCAATGTACACTACAGTTTCCAATGGTTATTAAATGCATCCTGATCAGCTATTCTTTAAAATTAGCATCCCCCATAAGATGCAATATCCTCCCGAATTCCCCCAAGAACCATTGCAGCTGCAATCTGCACTTAATATTGAATTTGCACCAGAGAAATTCATTAGCTACGAACAGTATAAGACTTCCTTTATTCATGCTTTCATTTCATTCATCCAAACCCACCTTACTCCTTGGCTGCAGCAAACAAATTTGGCCTCTTCCCAGTAAAACCAGCTGTTAATGCACATACCAAAAAAAAGTCCCATGCATTCAGAAAAGATAAATTACAGCTTGGATCCAGAATTTTTACCCTGAATATCTTTTTAGGCTTTGGCAATGGCTTATAAGTTATAATAATCCTATTAATTACATATACATTACAATACTCATTCCACTTATATTCTTAGCAAAATCTGGGAATATGATACAGGACTGTCATAAGAGTAATGGACTACAATTCTAAAATCAGAGCTAAATAGATACTGGACAGATTGAAAGAATTTAAATATTTATTCTCCTAACTGTAATTTGAATATTAAGTTGTGGAAACAGACCTGTTGTGTTTTTTTATAAATATACAACGTAGAAAATAGCGCTCTGTATACACATATACACACCAACATGTAAAAATGTTCTGTGTTATTGAAACTTTGCATTCATACTTGATAGGACATATCCATTCAGAACAGGTAGCAAACCTAGTATCATGCCCTTAAAAGGGCTTGTAATATTGTAATTGATTACTACACTCTTAGAGATCCTAATAAATAGGAAAGAGCCTGAAAAATTAGTCTTGCAAAGCTTAAACTGAGAAGTGGGCAAGGGTACTGACTTAAGCACTGCAGTATGCATAAACTAAATAATCTGTCACTTCTTGTCTTAAACATAATGAAATCTTGAAAAATTACTTTACAGCTTTTTCCCATAAGGAATGTGGCTATACACAGTGTAATTCTTGGAAATGTTTAGTTGGAAAAGACCTCTAGGATGATCAAGTCCAACCATTAACTCAGCACTGCCAAGTCCACCACTGAAGCATCTCTGTGTCTTTTAAATGCCTCCAGGGATGGTGATTCCACCACTTCCCTGGGCAGTCTGTTCCAATGCTTAACAAGCCTTTCAGTGAAGAAATTTTTCCTAATATCCAATCCAAACCTCCCCTTGTGCAACCTGTGGCCATTTCCTCTTGCCCCATTCCTTGCCTGGGAGAAAAGACCAATCTGCACCTCACTAAAACCTCCTTTCAGGTTTCTCTACAGCTGTAGAGATTAATAAAGTCCCCTCTAAGCTTCCTTTTGTCCAGCCTAAACAGACTCTGTTCCCTCAGCCACTCCTCATCAGATTTGTGCTCCAGACTCTTCAGCATCTTCATTGCCCTTCTCTGGACATGCTACAGCAAATCAATGTCTTTCTTGTAGTGAGGGGCCCAAAGGTGAACTCAACATTTTAAGATGTGGCCTCACCAGTACTGGATAAGGGAGGAATTACAGCAGCATAACTATAGACAGAAGCTCTCCAGCCCTCCATTTTAAAGGATACAAAAAATCCTGTAATTGTATACCTTTCGAGAATGACTGTGCATTAACAGAACCACTGGAAGCAATTATCTCGGCAATCTAGGATTCTTGACAGTTAAATTACAACATCTGACATAAATGGGGATAGGATGCTTCAATACTTGATATTGTGCCTTTTGGAGTGAACAGACCCAGAAAATATGTAGGTTCCTCTGTATATTAAAAAGTCTTACTTAAAATTCATTAATTAATTTGGACAGGCTAATTCCCACACTTTTCCCTGAATGCAGTACTCTTTAATTACTATATTTTAATAAAGCCTTTCTTAAAAGTCACATGCAATGAAGGTACAGAACCAAAATGAGCCATGCCTTTCTAAAATGCAATCACTCATGAAAATTAAGATAATTCAGCTATATACATGTAATACAGAGTAGATTTGTCAGGGATTTGAAGTAGCTATATCATCCCTTTCTTTTTCTCCTTAGCATGGGTTTCTCTGGGCCATATAAACCAGACCCAAACTGTGGGTACCCTAGAAAAAAAGAATATATTAATGCACTGTATGGCTGGTGCCTTTCAGAGGTTAATTAGCCTTAAACTGACATAATCAGAAGATACAGAAGCTCAGTATCTCCTTTAGATAGTTTTTGCTCAAGTGTCTTTATTTGAAAGTAATGGGCACAGATAATCTATGTGCAAAACAATGAGCCAAAAATCTCACTGTCCTTCTTTACTATACAAAGATTTATTATATCTGTGGCAGGTCTACCCATATCAGTGCAATTACACCAATATTTGACCTCGACTTGCATATAGCAGGGCAGAAGTAGAATTACAGCCCACTGTCCTATTTCACAGTTATTTTTCTACTTCTGAATTATTTCTGATGACTGCAAGCTTGCGTTATCCTCTTCTTCATACTTTCTGCACCACCAGGTCCTAAGGTGACATCACTAAGCCCAGACTAAGTCCAAAGTTCTATTTTGGTGATCATTAGCATACAGTGAGGATCTTTACATCTCAATGGGGAATCAATCTATGACCTTCTAAAGCACATCTTCCAAGTTTGTAACCACTATTAATGTCCTGAATTTTCCTTCAAGTATACCATTATAATGATGTGACTTCCTCATCCTGCATTTGATTAGTCTTATAGTCAAAACAAATATCTGGTGCTGTCAATAAGCTTGACTGTTCAAAAGACCAACTTCACTTATATATGTTTCAGTTTATAACTGAAATTTGTCAGTTATAGAGTCAGTAGATTAGGGACATTACTGCAATAGTGCTCCCTTGCACTCCACAACCTCCTCCAGGCAATACAGAGTCAGACTGAAAATTCAGGTAGCAGTAATAAAAATATTGTTTGAACTAGGGCACCTCTATTCTGTTCTTTTATAACCCTGGATCTTACACACTCCACCTGCAAGCAGGAAAATACAGTAAGGGGATGTGTTTGGCAGCTGCCTTTATAATTTAAAATGTCAAGCTCACATTTTCAACCATTGCCTTAAATTCTAAGGCAGAAGTTAAACTATTCTAGGTTGTGGGGTGGGAAAACACGAGGGCCAATATTCTGTGTTTGATTTACAGGAAAAGCATGAGATATCCTGCTGATTTTTTGCACTTGTCTATACCATGTAGCTTTTCTATGTATTCAGATCTTAGTGGCACCAGCAGTTAGTTTTACAATTCAGATCTATTTATTCACCAATAAATACCTAAATTCTTTCCAGACTCTACTCTTGTGTACTTTTCTTCATGAAAAAAAAAAAATATATATTTTAAAGATGCTTAGAGAATTTTATTACCTTGATGGTGTTTATTGGTTCAGATTTTTGGGGTTATTTTGTTCAGAAATTTCATTTACCCTACATGTTCCAGACAAGAAAACTTTGTGAGAATAATTATAACTAAAGCAAATTTTATTAAATTTTTGTTTGTTCTGGACTTAGGAGCATAGGTATTTCATTTCTCTGATGCACATTTTCATTTCTTGTTTCATTTATTTTATGATACAAATATTTAAATTGCTAGAGTTCCCAGCTGTTGCATACAGAGCATAGACCAAGGACTGTCCTGTTGATTAGACTGTCTAATCTGCCTGTCTTGACCAGAGACCACTGACAAACTCTTCCCTCTTTAGAGTAAAATCCATGCATTCAGACATGTCAGTTTGCTGGACTTTTGCTGAATATCGAAAGTTGAAGTACTTTGCAAATAAACTTCAAAAGGTTTTGTGGTGGCTAATGAGGACATCCTTTGCTAAAAATATGAAGAACTTATGCACTTGAGTGAGCTGGTACAATTTTCTCTTCCAAAACACATTATTTCATACAAGCCTGTATGAATTTACATTGCCACAAATATTCCAATAAAGTGCTGTATTTACCCAGCCAACTGAACCTCATCACTGTACCCTGTCACAGAGTGCATCTTACCAGGGTTTTAGTCTTCATGTCTTGGTGCCTTTACCCAAAGCAAAAACTTTCAAACCCAGGCAGCAGCCTTCTGTAGAGTATTTGTAATCATCTTGACATATACTGGAGTGCAATAGGCTCAAGAGACTTTTTTCCTGCTCCTTCTGGGACACTGAGAGTGTGAGAAAAAGTCTGAAGATCATTCCTTCAATTAAGTGATTTAGAAAGCCTTTAGAAGTAAGGTTTTCAGGAGAAGAATATCAATACCATATTGTGTGCATATTTAATTTTTCACATTTCTGGAACAAAATGGCCCAATTCTGCTGGGCTTTCTATGCCAGCTTGTCTCTACAGACAGCTGCTTGCACATGCCAACCTTTTCCTGCTTTTCAGGTTTCCTTTCAACTTTGATTCTCCATTGGTAAGACAAGATTTTCAGTATCTTTGAAATCAGGAACAGGGTCTTTTAATATGACAGCTCCTTCCTCCATCTTGGCAATGTATACCAAGATGATCTCATTTGAGAAGTGGTGATATTTGATATGGATTGATATGAAGTTATGATGTTTGATATGGATTTAAGATAGATTAATCATGCAGGAAAAAACTATTAACACTACTTACTACTTTAATTTTTCTTGTGTTTGGTGTTGACCCTACTTGAGTTAAAAAAGGAAGACCAGAATTTCACTGTCTTATTTATTTGGGATTAATCTACTGTTTAGTTATTCTCAGCTCTTACCAGATCTATTGTTTCCTGCTTAGCTACCTGCCTTGCTTTTTTCAGCTATTGTTCTGAATCCTAATGTAAGTGCTTTATGCTCCTCAAGTCACCCCCTGATTTTTTTTTTTAAAGAGAAGTGTAGGTTTTTTTTTACACAAGAGGGCTGTAGATAAGTAATTGACTATAGCATTAAGCTACATTTTTGTCATTAGCTCAGACACCTTCTTCTCAAACATCCCTATAATTCCTATATGAACAGTGGCTAGACCCACTATCTAATTGCAGTTTATTCCACTGTTCAGTTTTTTAACATCTCATCTCCCATTATGCCTAGATTTCATCTGGAAAAAAGAAGAGTTATAGTAGGAGAATATGCCTCATCCTCTATGACAGACACTAATGCAAAGTCACAATCAAGCTGCTTTGAAATCACATTTCAAACCTGCCTTCCTCTGACTAAGGGCTTTTACTGCAGCAAAGAAAGAGGAAAGAACTGCCCTCTCCCCTTCTACATTGGATGCTGGAAAACATCCTTTGAAGATGCATCTGCAGCTCAGGCAGGATGCTGGGCTTCTGGGGCAGGAAGTGTGGGCTACCTGGCAGAGCTGAGAAATCTCTCATTTTCCTGTTTTTTCTAACTTGTCTGTGTGTTTAGAGGAAAAACACCTGTGACCAGATTTGATGGGAGGAAGAAGTAAAGGTCAGTCCTTTGAGAGGCAGTAAGTATGGAAGGACTTTCTTCCCTCTGTACCATGGCCCTTTGGCAAAGCCCACAGTGTTGTGGGGATGCAGGATGTCTGTGTTACACTCTCTTCATGTGACACTGTGTAATTCTGGGAGATTTTTACCTTACAGACAGGAATTTTGTGGTGGCTGGTGCAGCACACACAGGCTGGCTTTTCCTCTGGTCTCTTCTGGACTATTACATCTATTACATGGTTTGCTGTGTTAGCAGGCAACAGGCTCAACGATCCATGAGCTGTCATCCATTCCTGTGGGGAATAATTGGGGATAGCAGTAACAAAATCTCTGCTATTTTAGAGAATTTGGGAGTCTTGTTCTTTGTTTCCCCTGTGTTCTGCAAGAGTTGCTGTGAATTCTTTAGCTTCCCCAGATTTCAGAGGTGTAAAAAGGTTTGCTGGGCTTGCAGACCTGTCTGGGAACTCAGAGACACTGAAAAATAGCAACAGAATGGCTTGATAAAAAAACAAAGGGCTGCTAGCCAGAATCTGTCCTTTGCCAGATGGTCTTCTTAATAATACTTTGCATAAATGTAGCATTAGGAATTTGTACTTTGGCCTCTGAAGTGGATACATATCATTAAAATTGTTTTACAAATGAGGAAGCTGAGGATTGAAAAGGTGCACTCAGTGGCCACCACATTGCTAAACACATAGGTGAGTAATGCCAAGAATTTTTACACACAAGTTATGCAGAAAAGGTCTTAGTGGCTACACTGCATTATGGAGACCCTTGGAGTAAACTGTGATGTTCAAACAGAACACAATATGTCTCAGCAGCCACACTACAAACCCAGGCTAAAGGAGATTGCTGATTTTAGAGATAGAGATATGTGCAGCTGCTTTTGGATATCAGCTTTTGCTCCATGCCTTATTACAAAGGATGCTGTCATTCAGTCAAGAGCTACAGCCAAGCATCACAGCAGAGTTCAGCATTGACAGTGACCTAGAAGCTGTGTTTTACTCAATGTGCCTCAACAGGTCAGTAGATTTTTGTCAATATGTTCAGCCTGCACCTTTCATGGACAGATAAAAGCTTGTTTCTGCCAACACCACAAGCAGGCATCGGTTTAATTTTCCTATACTCCAAGGCAGAAAAAAGGTCCATGCCCATATAAACTTGGGCTTGGAATTAAGCAGAAAAATTCGTCTTTACTTAAATTTCATCATGTAGGTCTAAACAAGGTACCAATATGGATGTATGATTTTTCTCCCACTCTAGTTATGCATTGGTATCTGCCTTAAAACACAAAGAGTAAACACATCTTCAATCTTGCACTTCTACACTAAACTCTCAGTAGACTTCAGGGTTTCATTCTTCTCATTTGGTAGTGAATATAATTTTGAAAGAATGGAGAACTATGCCTTTAAAAAGTTACTCAGTAAGACATCCTGCCAAGAACACTGCAAAATGTCTAAACTCAAACTGTTATTCATTTTAGCTCCTTTATGTTCAATGTCATTTGTCCCTTGGCATTCAAGCACAATTTGATACAAAGGATACTTTAATAAGGATTTAGGGCACTATTTCTGAACCAAAGGGTCACAAACACAGAAGGACAGTGCAAATAAATCAGGGTGACTTGAAGTACTGTAAATTTTATTATATTATAAAGCAGAGAGAATGCTGGTTTCCAATTCTATGCACACACCCCAGCCAACCAAGGTCAAATAATCTGTTAACCTCTCCAAACAGACACATGAACATAAGCTTATATATCCTGCTTGCTACTGTGGATATATTCTTTGTTCTTACATCTACAATAAGTGGAACAAAATCATAAAAAAAATGAATGAGACTCTGCCAAGTTGAAAAGCTTAGAAATACTGTTCAAATTTATGTTTTAAGAAGAAAAAAGGTTGGGAATATTTAATCCGCAAACAGCTGCTGAAAATGGTGTCTTAATAGGAAAGACTTTGAGAAAAACTAGGCTTAAATAACAATATGTGGAAATAATAGTCCCTTTTATATTTTGGAAAAAAGTATCATAAAAATGTTGATGCTCTAAGTGCTATAGTTATAAAAGCCTCAGTAAGTACATCTTAACGGTGATATACTGTTACTTGCTCCTATTTATGCTAATGGGATGTATGCTAAATACTTTACTGAGTACACTGAGGGAAAAAAAATTGTAGCATAAAACAAAGAAAGCACAAATTATTCTCATGTGGCATGTACATCCATTGACCCCACTTCAGCTCTGAAGTACCTAGACATTTGGGAATGCTGTTTACAGAGACCTTCAGAGACACAGCTGACAATCATAAGACAAATAATGATTTGTGGTATCACCTGTACTTCCAAAAAAGAAATTACAAACCAGCTAAGTACCTGTGAAGTACTGGAAAATATTCTTATAATATAAACAAATGAGAAGCAGAGACATGAGCTTACTGGGGAAGAGAAAGAACCTGCTGCAATATTAGAAACAGAGGTATAAAAAGCAAAGAGGTCAACTTCCCATCGCGTCACCCATGAAAACATATGAATAACTTTCTTTTACTACTGAACCATGGAGGAAATGACCTGGTCCTGCAGTGGCAGAGTTGCTTGGTGTAACACAAACTACTCAGGGATTATACACAAAAAAATACCGTATCATACAGAGTTTGGCATCTGTTTTAGCAGCTGTCACCCTAGTCCTGCAAGGGAGCATTCAGAGCTGCAAAAGAGGCCAAAGGGGACTATATTCTGCAAAATCATCACCAGGAAAAGAGGGTGCCAAGTGGGTATTTGAGTCAAATTTATAAACCAACTTGCTATAGAACAGTGCTTCTATTTTTAACATGCAGGGATGAGCCAAGAAACAGTGAAATAATGCATTACAAATTACAGAAAAATACGGTTCTGCCCTAAGTTTCTCCCTTGTGCTTTTAATATTTGAGCTTGAAGGCTGCATTCAGCTTTGGGGTAGGTGTGTGCAGTTTTATTTAGAAAAGGAATAAAATGGAAATTGCTTACAATAATTCAAAACAAGTGCTTAAAGAAAACTACCATTCCCTGTCAGCGACTGCTTAGTAATTTATAAATTATTTTGGCAGGCAGTAATGAGTAAATGAGCTAAGTCTTCACTTAAATAAAATGAGCCATATCTTTTGGTTCAATGTTTCATTTTACATTATGCTAATGTCATAAAAGAGTATTAAAACTATGTTACTCGTTGCCCAAGACAAGGCAAATCTGATGTTCTCATGTTCTTCAGGTATCTGTTGGATAAATGTAAAAATTCTAGAAAGCAGATACCCAACTGCTGAATTTCTGAAGATTTCTTCATTTACATATTTAATAATTTTAAAATTTAAATTTATAGAAAAGGCGTATAAACCTCTGGATTTACCCATAGTACTCACTCTTTTGGCTTCTGATTAACACCATTTTAATAACAGTCAAACAGCTACACACAGAGCTCTCAGTATCACTGATTTGGATCAGCCTCAGTTTCTCAATATTTTGAAATCTTTTACACAAATTTACATTGTGGATTTTCATTGTGGCTTTCAATAGGGTCAAAATATGTCTCTTAACACCCACAGAAAATTGCCATATAACAGTGAATAAGCATATGCAGGCCCATTACCTGACCCAACTTGCAAAGTTCTGATATAACTTTATTCAGAATTCACTATAATTTGTGTGTCCAAACCTGCAGTATGAGTGAAAGAGCCTCATATTAAATTCATATAGAAATTAGCTGGCTTCCTGGTACCATCAGCCTGTGTTACTGCTTGTTGCTGGCCACAACAAGCCTTCTGGAACATCAAGTTCAGCAAGTCTTTTTTTCCCATAATAGAGAATGCTTTAACAGGTCAACAGGGCAGCTTTCAGCACAAATGCGTGTGATCTCCTCACACTGATAATTCATGCTCAAAGCAGCTTTTTGTGAAGAGATGAAGACGTGCTACCCTCCAACTGACTTATATACCATTGTGGCATTAATGCTGCATGTTATGCCAGGTTGAAATCACGGGTTTGAACTCCATCCTGGCTTCTGTTTAAGTCCCCAGCCGAGACCTTTTTCTCTCAACCCTTGTTTTTGAAGCACACTACTCTTCCAAGGTCATATTAAGGTCTTCCAAACACATCAGGAAGGCAAAGGAGCTTGTTTTGGTCTTTATACTCTCAAAACAGGTTTGCCTGCAGCAATTTTGTTTCAAGTATCCTCATTCCCAGGTCAGTACAGTCTATTTTTGTTGTGAATTTACCCTGCCTCCCTGCCACACATATTTACCCTTGGACAACACCTAGTTCTCAACCTCACCAGCATTCAGCTGCTACTTTGCAAGCTGTCAAACAACCACTCAGGTGTTAAAAACCCAACCAAGTCTCTCTAGAGCCTTAATTTAAGTGTTAGCAGGGAGCTGAAAATTAGCAGCAACGTTTCTGCCTGCAGCTACAAGAAAAAGTGAGAAATGACACTTTAATGATTGCTAAGAAAGGGTGGGTAGTGAGTTTGCTACTTGCTCTCCATTTCACCTTCCCTGCCAACTGCCGGATGCGAAAGCACTGAGCCTGCCTACATTCCTCCAATTTCTCTCATAAGGGTAGGAATCTGAGCTATGAATACAACTTTGGACAGTAAATGCCCATGTCAAGTACATTGGTGAGGCCCAGCAACCTGCTTGGGAAACTCTACAATATTCCTCCCATTGCTGACTGCACTGCAGAAAGTTTTACACACTGCTGTTTTTGAGTGCATTAGTCCACAAAATACCTTCTTCGAGATTTCAGAGCAGTCGCCTTCTTCAGCACCTACTGTTTGTAACTTTTACTTCCCTGATCCACCTAGAACTTCTCTATCGTTTTTTTTTAAGCTTATGATCTCTGCTCACACATTCCTTTTCAGGTCCCTGTTCTTGGTCTTTGAGAACTTACTGCCTCTTTGGTGCTGAATTAGCATTATATCTCATACAACCATAAACAGTGCTTGCTCTGCTGAATGCTTTTAAATCAGTTGTGTGTACTTTTCACTTCCAAATCATCTCCCCATGTGCCCTTGGTGTACACGACTGCTTCTGTGTCAGGGCAACAGCTGGTTCTAATACACAGAAAGTACATCTCAGCATTTGCCTTGATTAGGTTGATTTTCTACCACCAGCTGATAAAATTGGCTACCAAGACAACATGAGAAATACTGCAAATGTCAAATTTGCTAATCTGGTGAGGGATCTAACACTCACACCCTTCTGATATTTGCCTCATTTGCTATTTCCTGCCACGCTAGTCAAGGTCTACTTGTGTTATGCTCAAAGTGCAGTTGTGTGCAACCACACTATTTAGATACTGTGTGACCCAAATCCTAACTCCACGCTGTCACAACTGAACAACATCACTGCTGAACATTCACCACAAAGGTTTTTCAGTTTGAAGACCAGCACACCCCAAACTTCCTATTGCAGCTTTCTTTCCCTCCTCTCTTCTTCTACTTCATCTTAAATCTGAGGAACTTTGATGGTCAGTTTAGCTATGTCATAACTTCTTAGTGGCACAGTAGCATCTTGCCAGCAGACAGCATGAGCTCCAATCTGCTTCTGTGTTGAAAGCCTATCATTCAGATGACAGTATCTGACAGACTGCAGTACCTCTGGTCCCGCCTAAATTGCTGGTGGCCATAGCCAATGTGTAGGCAGCACCCACAGCTGGGCTTTCAGGACAATCTGTGTGGGCTACATGGCCAGATGCACATTATGATTAACTGCACAGGGAACGATCTGCTGGCCAGGGAGGCTCTAAACACACTGAATGCTGCCAAGATTGTCATGGTTTGGTTTGGCCACTTGTGTACGTACTAAAAATAAAATTACAGCAGTAGACACCAGGAAAAGCAGTTAACTTTTGACAGAAATCTGAGTGACAAGTATTAAAATCTCCTGTCAAAAAATTTAATCTAAGACATCATCGGTCCATCTGAACTCTGAGCCCAGGAGCATTTTCCATCTGGTGGCTCTGCTGTGCACCTTGGCTACATGACAGCTCAAGGCTGAAGATGTAGGTGGGATGGGGACAGTCGCCCTGTGCCCTGGCAGGTCTGTGTGACTGGAGCTTAGGGCTGTCAGGCACAGAACAGAATGCATCCCTCCCGTGGTTTAGGCCCTGTGTGATAGACACCAGGGTGCAGGAAGCAATGAAGACTTGGGAAAATTCATATCTTCTGCATAAATAGCTTTCTCTACATGAACTTTGACATCTCTTAATTACAGTGTGCAGTTTTTCATAATAGAGAAGATACTTAGGATACTAGAGGGATATGAGGTTTGGTGGAGTATGGGCAGCTTTAGAGATAATATGAGCAACAACCCTCAAAATATGAGGCATTTGAGAGGTATTGGAGTAAGTGCCTATAGCAGTTTATGAACAGATTCAGAGATGATAGTTCACAGTTCATCTATAAAACTGTAAACAGTTTTGAGAGAAAGATTAATTCCTTAGAACATCTTGGAAATCTAGTGTTCAGCTGTGATATTGTCCTAAAAGTTAAATGTATTTGTACCATCTTATACAACTATATCAGGGAAAAAAAATCTTTTTACTGGAATGAGTAATCACTACACAGTGTTTAGTAGTGTGATTCTCCCTTTAATTGTCTATTCCCTGCTGCTGATTGTTTCAGTGATCCACGAAAAAATATCAAAGAATAAATAAAGTGGATGCTAGAGATTTCTTAATACATAATGATTAGGCTTCACTTTATAGATGAAATCTCAGACATTTCAATTGTTACATAACCAAGAATCTCATGGCAATTTAGGAATTACTGTAGATGAAGGCTGATTTCTCTCTCCTCTGCCTATCCTCACCCTTGCTTAATCATATTCTATTTCTGACTTAAGTTACAGCACTTCACTGACAACACAACGAGCACTGATAGTATCTTGAAGACAAAGGAAAACTGTCTCTCTGAAGCACTGCATAACTGAGTCATGCATAGTAATACCCATTTTTAAAATAAAGTAACTCGTAATTTTCACATGCATTTCAAAGAAGAAATCATTACAGTGACTAAAGAATACCCCATCCCTAGAAGTGTTCAGGGCCAAGTTGGTTGGGGCTTTGAGAAAACTGGTCTAGTGAAAGGTGTCCCTGCCCATAGCAGTGGGGTTGGAACCAGATGATCCTTAAGATTCCTCCTAACTAAAAGCATTCTAGGATTGATGCCATGCTTTTATGGTTCAAAATAAAACCTTCCATCTTTCTCTTTGCATGGCTTCCAGGAAAAGGCAGTGGTGTTTTGGGTACACTCACATCAGTCTGATGACATCCCTCTACACATCACATATTGTCTGAATATACTGAGAACAAAAGGATGGCTATAGGACAAGGGGGCATCAGAAAGCACACCCATGATGACCATCACTACAGCCTTGTTTCTCTACTGTTTTTTCATTCACACTGTAGCCTTGTTCTCTCCTCTGCCTTCATTAAGAGTCACCAGAACCAGTCCCAACCTCTCTTTTCCCTGATACACTGCATGCCTGTGGTTGAGGTGGAATTCGCAGCAGTCTGCTCATGCACATCAACTAGTGGCAGGAGAACTCATGCTCAGGATGATAGACCTTGTACCATTTCTATCTGAACCTTAATTCATGTATTTGATGGACCTTACTTCCATCCCTCTTTACATCTAGTGATATCATGGTTTAAAAATGAAACTTTGAATTTTATGGAACTTAGAATTCCATAAAAGCTTCTGATTACCCCTTAGCCTTGCAATTGACATGTATTTTAAAAACTGAAGACACCACTATCCCCATCTACTTTTGTTTCCTGAATAACAGAAGCTAAAAAGAATATCACCCAGCAGTTTCCTGGGAGGCCTCCATTTTTCCCTCCAGGCACTGTTTTCTCCCATTAGGAAAGTACAGACAATGCACTCATGTTGAACTCAGGTCTCATATGATTTTTACAAATGGCAGCTGTCTCAGTGCCTCATTGTTGCCCTGTGATTGACAGAAGGAATGCAGCTGGTTCAGCGTGAGGCAGTGTGACAGCAGTGCAAAAGGGGCAACAACCCAGTGCACCTACCATCATCATCATCCAGCAAACTGCATCCTGAAACCTCACATCCTGAATAACAGCCCCAAAAGCCAGTTTAGTACAGCAGTGGCATCAGGGGAATATATGAGAGAGAATATATGCGCAGAGAAGATACAGACCATACAAAGAAAGCTTTAAGAGAGTCCATGTTGTTGGACTAAACAGAAAATGGACAAATGCCTTCTCTTAGTTTCTTAGGAGTACATACTTTGTTATCAGTGCTCTAATTACACTCTTATTTAAGTCCAAATGAAGCCCTGAGCCATGCTCTCATTAAAGAGCACTTATATTCCTATAGTCTTTAGGTAAGCAGCTAATTTTAAATGGCTGGAACAAAAATTAATTGCATTAATTTTAATAACATTTCATTTAGAAGTCTAGGAGAAAACTAAATGAGACCAGTTAAATAGATAATGGTATAAACATTCTCTTCACTTACTGATTTATTAGAGACACTCAATGTTATTCAAGCAGCTCCCCTGGTAGAAAGGCTTCATGGTATGAGCCATGATCATGTGTAGCAACAAACCAAGATGCTTCATCCCTGTGATGATCCAGCCATGGGGCACTGCTATGGGCATTATGGGGTGAGGTCTGATCATCATTGAGGCTACTCCAAGTGGATTTTTTCATACACCCCCATATGAGACCAATTAGACAAGTGAAATAAGCTCACTGATGCTACTTCCCTTCCTAATAATGCTAATTTAGAAATTAGAATTCTTGACTGGGTTTTGTTACTGCCTTTTAGAGCAGTAAACAGAACATAAGTAACTACCAACCACCCAAAACTGAATTTCTAAGACTAAAAATACTGCTTTTCTATACAGTTTGTCTAAAATGTATAATGGAAAACACTACAAATATTTTATAATTTTACTTGTGAAAGCTTTCTGAAATTCCATACTTGTTTCGCCATTTCAAATTTTTCAAAATATATTTTACTGAAAGGTTTTCTTTTAATTTTCTGAACTTAGCTTCAGAACGTGTAATGGACTGACAATGTAAATGAGATATGCTGTGATCTAAAATCAAAGACTAAGATATGCAGTTAGGGCAGTAATATTAATGGGGTTTATGTTACACAATGAAAAAAATATTATCAGCTTGGACCAGTTTGAAAGTTTTTCCTCGCAAAATATAAGATTCAAAATTCTGTGTCAAGGATACCATTGTTTCCTGGAGAAAACCCCCAAACCCATATGTCCACCTCCTAGTGGAATGCCCTGCCCACCAATCTACTGAATCACAATCTACATGGCCCTGGACATGTAGTATGTCCATGACAAGGTCTCATTTGGTTGTAATTTCAATTACTATGGCATTTTCAAATAGGGTTATCTACCAGAGAAGAGGAGGCTCGAGTTTCAGACTGTTCTGCACCCTGTCCCACAATGTTTGTCACGTTACAAAAAATTTCTCTGGCTCCTGCACAGCAGGATCAGTCTAAGTAGCATGTCAAAAACGGTCTCAGTTGCCTCAATAAAACCTTTCCATCCTAATTTGATTTTTCCTCTCATGGGTGTTGCACATTGACTCCTGCAATGATTCCCCTGCAGTTATTTAATTAGAGCCTAATCTTACCTTCTCACACATGGCAAGTCTTCCTTGTACTCATAAACTGCAGCCAGATATTTGGCAACAGTGGTGATAAAAGCAATTTTTTCCTCTTTAGCACCTCTCTAGGGCAGGATGTGCTGTTCACTTCTCCCCAGTCTTGCTACCACTGCCCTGGTCAGCCATTCAGCAAAGGGAATCAGTACAATGAATTCCATGGTCCAGGTCAGACCACAGGAAACACACCCAGCAGGAACTGGGATACAGAGGAGAATGAGCAGGCAGGTACTGACGATGCAACATACTCACTGCTAGGGAAGGAAGTGCCCTTTCATCATGGGTGAGGAAAGAGGAATAGAGCCAGGAGAAATTACTTCAGGCCAGTCCCCAGTTTGTGTGACACTGAGGCACTGTGAGGCTGTTAAGTGCTCACCTGGAGACAAGGCTCCATTGCATGTTACTGCATTACTCCAGTTAACTCTTGTCATCAACACCTTGTTCAAATTAAGCATGTGCTTCTAAAGCAAATAAGAAAAAAAGTGATGCCTGGACAGGCTTACCTAAAACAGAGGCTAGACAAAGTTAAGAGAATAAAAGCAGTTATACTTATTGAAGCACCTTCAGATACATTTAGGGCAATCACAGCCCACCCAGGGGCTAGACCCAAAATGGATGATGAGTCAGGGGCTTTTCATAATTTGTAAGTTTTGTCTCTTTTCATATTGGGGGTTAATCCTCCAACTACAGCTTCAGGTGATGAAGTCAATTACTCCAAGTTTGCTCCCCACAATTCGCTTTTGTTTGCATACCTTGGTGTCTGAGACAGTGAGGTGTCCTTGAGTCTTGGGCTTAGAAAGGAATTATTTTGTCTAAAAATGAGAGAACAGTAGCTTAGCACCCTATATGGAGTCTAGAGTTACACAATAAAGATTTACAGGATTACAGATACATGAAAAATATAGAAGCTAAAATCCTAAGGCATCAAAAATGTATCACAAGGGAAGTCTGGATCTTCCCTCAGGTATGTTTTAACAACATTCAGTGGGACCAGAAAGTGCAGAACAGACTATATTGATGATAAATGACATTGGAATAGGACTGTTTGGTTTTTTTTTTAATTACTACCTTGTAAATTCTTCTATTGCGACTTCTTAGATAGAAAAGAAAGTATTATTAGGCAGATTCTCCTGAGTGTCTATATGGCTCCCTCTAAAGCCCAGGGGAAATACATACTTTTCTTCACATCACTTTTGCAATTTCCAATTTTCCTTGTGTTAATTACTATATTTAAAAAGTAGATTTATATTATATTAACAGACCAAACCTTCCCTAGCATCTTTGGCAGCCTTTTTAAATTCCATATTCACATTCTGTAAGCCCTAAAAGTATGCAGGTCACTTTCCTGGAACAAAAGCATTTGTGTTTCCTTGGGACCTTGCCTGCTTCTAGTTCGGAGCATGAAGCGTGCAAACCACTCGTAACAGCCATAAGGGAACCTAAGCAAAAGTGCAGGATCATTCAGAAAGCTAACACAGACACAGAACATAGATAATCTCCTTTCCACCATAAATGTCCTGAAGGCATCTTCCTGTAAGCAATATTCATGGGAACATCTTCAAATATATAACTACATGCCAGGTTCCTGAGCAGAGGCATCTCTGGAAACGAGGTAGAATTATCAATCAACGGTTTTTACTAATGTAGAACGGAAATTGTAGCAAAGTGGAGCAATCTTCTGTCACACTAACACTGTCATCTGATTTGTGCTATGGGGTGCAAGTTTAAGTACCATACACAGGCAAAGAAATATAATCTGTATTAGTGATTTGAATTACATGTGCTGTAATCAGAATATGCACTCTTATGTCGTACTGATGTGCTTTCCGTGCTGTAGGAGATGGAGAAATCCACAGCCTGCCTGGTTTGACATTTGCTGAAGTGTTCAGCTGGGGATACTGTCCCATCTGCTGATAAAACAGTTGAGGGGAAAATGCAGAATAAGCCCAGAGTGAATGAAGAGGAAAAGTTACTGTCTCAATGAGAAAGTGAGGCTGCTGGGGTCCATAAGCACAGTATACAAACCAAGTTTAGGAACACAGTCAGCAGTCAGGCCAAAACCTGCTCTTCACAAAACTTTAAATGGGAAAAAATATCCCAAAAAAGGAGCAGAGCCTGGATAAATGAGGTAAGGCAGCAACAGATCTATCTTAACACTTGCAGAAGGCAAGATAAGGAGCCAAGAGGAGGAAGAGGGAGTTTGTGACGTTCAAAAGAAGCAGGTCAGAGCAGATTCGCAGGCAACCCACAAGTTCCCAGCATGTCTTTATTGTGACAACAGTGCTTAGGGCACAGCTTCTCTCCAAAGAGTTCAGAAGTAATAACCTGGGGAGTGATTGCCCTCAGCCAGAAACAGCTAATTACAGAGACCATTCAAGGCATTCAAGGCATTCACTGACATATGCACCAATTTTTTTTTTTTTTTTTTTTTGGCTAAGTTGCCTGTTATAACTGCATAGTTTTCCCAGATGCCCTACATCTTTTGAAATTCCAATAAGGAATAGACACAAAAGACCTCAAGACCCCAAAATGCTATTGCTCCCAAAAGAACAAAAGTACAGTTTTGTCTCAGTTCAATCTACTGTTTTGTCATTTTTATACCATCCCATATTTTATTGCATAATCCTTTTGTGAGTCAGTACAATTCTGAATAGCCTCCAATGAGAAAATTAGTAAATATCTGATTTAATGGTTTCTAAAAAAAACCAAAATCCAAACCTATAAGCATCCTCCTGTACTATTTGTTATCAATAACTGGGAATTGGTTTTATCACAACCTAGGACCCATTGCAAATTTTTGTGCATAAAATTTTTAGTAAAATAGCCTAAACAGCAATAATCTAGTGTTGGACATATTTCTTAGTGCTCTGAATTGGTGACAAAGAACATTTATGAGCAATATTAAAATTACAACATGCAAGGGAGAGACCAAAACAAAACCTTGTTCTCTTCCAGCAAAACACTAAATGAAGCCTTTTGGAGAACAAAAGCATTGATTTTCCCATGCTTTTTTCCCTGACTTAGTCACTATTTTTTTTTTCAGAACTCTTCTGTCAACGTGCATTCCAAAGTTTTATGTGAGAAAGCTGGCCTCAGAATGGAAACACCAGGCAGTCTGAGTTTAGTGCTGAGTTTCCATGCCTTTCAAAATGTTTTTCATCTTTTCCCTTTCAATAAGATTGGAAGGAAGAAGAAAAAAGTCCTTCTAAATTTCTGACTCCATATGTGATCAAGTATTACCTAATTACAGGGCATTTTTGGTGCTCTGTACTTGTGACCTGACCCAGTTTTCACAGAATCATAGAATGGTTTGGGTTGAGAGGGACCTTAAAGACTATCTAGTTCCAACCCCACTGCCATGGGCAGGGACACCTTCCACTTGACCAGGTTGCTCAGGGCTCCATCCAGCCTGGCCTTGAATGCTTTCAGTAATTTTATGCTGCATCTCGATGGTTCTTGGAGGTCTTTTCCGACCTTAATAATTCCATTTTTCAATTCTGTGATTGTGTGCTGTGCTGCCTGGAAAGGAAAATCTGTGACTGTGCTTCCCATGGGTTCAAATCACTGAGTGGAGAAGTGGTTCTCTGCTCTACAGCCAAAGTCAGCTCCAAAAATACAAGATCCATTGTAAGCCTGAAATAAAGTATTCCACATCAGGAATGAGAAAAAAAGAGAGATAACAGGGTTTCTCATGTCTCTATCTCAAAGACCATTGGTTGTTTATCTTTGCATATCAATGTTGATTCAGAACAAGAAATGCTCTAAGTTGGTTGTATGTGATTTTCCAGGTAACTTATCCTCATTCCCTATATTTTATGGGATATATTATTCCTAATATACAAATTTAGTAATTAATTAAGCATAAATAACATAAATACATTTTATACTCTAAATTAAACAACTAATTTCTGCTCTACAGTAACTGTTTTTTGATCATGCTATTTCTATAATTAGGAATTATTAGTTTTTTGGGTTTTTTACTCCATCATCTCTTTCTCAGAAACAATTTTGCTTTTCTTTTACCCTGTGCTTTGCAAATAAACTTTTCATTTGAACAGAAGTTAAGACCATGAAAATCTCATTTTAAGAAGTTAGCTTGTCCAGAGGGAACCCTGTCTCTAACCAGTGCACTATTGGCTCGTCTCAGATGCAAGGCAGATAAACACATTGTGGGGGGGTGCATTTGGAAAAAGAGTGCAATGCTAACCCTAAAAACTACTCCACTCCTAAAACAATTGGGAAATTCAGCTTCTTGATAAGTCCTTCCAAACGGGTTTCAAGGGAAACATTTAAAGAACATTGTCCCAGCTTAATTAGGTTGCTATATGTAATATGTATCTAGTAATTGTAGTAGAACTCTCTCTTTCCATCTTGATATAGAGCTGTAAGATAAATCTGACTAATAAATGTGAGGTTTTAGTTTTGTATTATTTTAATATGCGCTCATGGTGACAGGAACTGGGATCCATTTCACCAATTTTTCAAAACTGTATGAAGTAAACTATGCTCCAATAGGGCAGAAAAAAACAGTGCAATGAGAGAAAAATTCAAACAGACTGGCAGCAGATCAAATGCTGGCAGAGCTGGAAATAGACCTTAGGTCTCTAACACCCCACTCCAGGTTTGCATAATCTCATCTCATCTCTCCTGTCTCATTTATTTACACTGGTTTTTCTTTTCTGCTGCTTAAATGAATTACAGAATCTATGTCAATAGCTGCACTTGCAAATTTGGTATATAATTTTAATAAGAAATGTTTAAAAATTTCATTTTAATTGTCAGTGGTCATAGATCTTGCACTAGCTCTCTTCCTTCTCTGAACACAAACATATGCTGCTTTCATTTGTGTAAGTTACTGATCATTCATCTAACACTGGGGAAGGCAATAATGGCACTCATGATAACAAAAATCAATAGAGTTGTAAATAAGCTTTGCTACAGCTCCTAACAATTTTAAGTCATTCATTAGCTAGAAACATAATGCCAGCCAAGGAAATACACTAGTTTTCTATACTAGTTTCTACACTTTTCCTGTATTTGCACCCACCACCTTCTACTTATGGGGCATAAGAGAGGATTCTGTAGATCCTGTAAAGGCAATGAACATGCTGCCAACCCTATTACATATAATGTAATGATTTTGCTGAATAAATACATGGAAGAAGATAATCAGTGTGTTGGCATACATTCACAGAAACTTCTCTGTTTCCTTCACCACCTGCCTTTTGGATCAAATCCTTTTTCTAAGCTCCCAGCCAGGTTTTCCAAAGGCCTCCAGGAAGAACAAAGTCATTTTAATACATTCCAGTCACATTTTGGCCTGTGGATGGACAGTCAAAACATTCAGGGCACAAAGAGTTTACATCGCTAGGATTAGAAGGTGAAACATCAGAGTGTATAAGGACAAGGCTTCACAAGGGAAAAAAAGCATTTGAAAAAAAAAACCCTGCTGCTTAAAATGTGCTAAAATGGAGACACTGAATTTGAACCCTTTCAGAAAGGCAGTGAACAGAAGGGGAATTTGACAATCTGACCAGAGTAGTCCTGGGTAGGAGGAGACTCAAGTACTGCAGTAAGGTCAAATACATTGGCTATGGGCTGCCCCACTTTTCATTCTGCCTTAAGAAAACCAAAATATACTGTGGAGTAATGGAAGAGAGCATCGAGAGACAAGACAGGTGAGGAAAATGCATTTTGAGGCATTTTGAGGTCCTCTTCCAAATTTCTGAGCAAAGTAGTGCTATACACCATATCCCATACCATATAATACATTCAGTTCAGCTCTTTTGATCAAGAAGCAGAAACTTGGAGAATTTCCACAGGCTTGTTAGCAAGGAATACCTCCTAATTGCCAGAATTTTTATACTTCAATTGAAATTGACTTTTTTCTTACAACAGTATTAAGTTCAGGATCCTCATATACTTTTGCAGAACAAGTTGGAATCTGTGGAGTTCAATAAATACAGTGGAAAAATGTGAAGTATTAGAAATCCTGATAATCTTGATGTGTTTCTCAGAAGACCATGAAAGAAAGCTGGATTTGATTGCTTGCCAAAGAACTGAGGAAAAGGTCTTTAAGCTAAATCTTACTGGATCAAAGATGACATCTGACCACTGAGAAACAAATCTTTTGCAGTTTAGTAAGTAGCAAAAGCCTAAACAACTCCACCAGAGCACCATATATTAACACACATCTGACAACTTTGCCAACAGGAGCTCTTTCTATTTAATCATAGAGGAATTTTGGGCTTAGCCTCCCAGGCAGAGATATAAATATTTTCTGAAAGAAAATCTGAAATTTCTATGCAGAATGCACACATACTTTGCTTCCCCATACCTCTCTACAGACAGTGCAAAGAGACCTGAACCATGTCAGGTATTTTCAGTCTGAGACTGAATACACAACCTCTGCTTTCTCTTGTGAGGTTCAGACTGTCTGTATTAATTTAAGCTTGAAGTTCACAGTGGCTGAGTTCCCTCAGCTTCATCTAGAGTCCAGCACTCGTAAATAAATAAGCAAGTAAATCAGATTCCCATGGCTGATCAGTCAGATTTACTACTAGACATGATAGCAGATACTTTCCCAGTGTAGCTATCCTCAAGGAACAGCTTATCTCCTAATCTGGGAGTCATTAAAGGAGGAAGATTTAACTTGAAGAATGCTCTTGTCCTAGATACCTACAAACACATTTGTCTCAGAGCTCAGGTGCCCCAGTTAATTGGCACTGACTCTATATAGAGCCCATAAGAATATTCATAGAATTGAGAACACATTTGTAAATGATTCATGTTGCCAATCCTCAATTACCCATTTGCAGCACCATTACCATATTAAATATGTGATGATATGTGCACTCTTCATTATGTTCAATGTCATCCTTTATTCTATTTATAGGCCAAAATCTGAATCTGAAACAGACATATCAATTTCTGGAAAGTCTTGTCATAATTTTAGTGACTGAAACCTTGATCAGGGTTTGGGAGGGGGAGGGGAAAAAACAGAAAGAAAGAAAAGAAAAGAAAAGAAAAAAAGAAAAGAAAAGAAAAGAAAAGAAAAGAAAAGAAAAGAAAAGAAAAGAAAAGAAAAGAAAAGAAAAGAAAAGAAAAGAAAAGAAAAGAAGTTTGCCTGAGTGAAAAATCATTCTATAGCAAGACAATAGAAATACTGCTGTAAATTTATAAATCAGATAAGCTTGTCTTTGAACTGCCAGCATGAAGCTGTATCTAGCATCCAAAACCCAGATTTAGGAGACCCTGTAGTATCAGTTATTCCCAGACAAGATTTCATCATAGGCACCACCCTAATACAACAAAATTTAATGTATGCACCATTTCACATTTCCTCCCACACATATTTGTGTGCAGGGCTTATGCAATGTGTCTCACTTCAGAATCACCAAGCTGAAATTGCTCAGCTATATGTGGCTTGAAAATAGCTCCAGTGTGGCTCCAGTTTGGGAGAAATAGCCTACAATTAATAAAAGGTATGCCTGACAGGACAGTTGCCAGGTAACATTTTATTGCTAAGGCACAAGATTGCAGCCTAGCCATGCCCTTGAGGCAACCTTTGGAGACTGGCTTGATACTCCTGGGACAATCTTATGTGAAGCACTGTAGGCTGCTTCTCAGCATCCCTGCATCTGCCTGCTGGCCCAGCGGTTGGCTCAGAGAGTATACAAAATCTGAAGAGCCAGGAAAACTTCAGCTGAAAATTAAACTCAGTATGAACAGACTAACTTCAGCAGTGGAAAGAAGGAGTTCATGAAGGAGAAGGTGAGAATTAGAAAAGGTTGTGTGGAAATTCAAGTTCCAACCAATCAACCAATCAAAAAACAACAGCAACAAAAACAACGACAACAAATAAAACAACACCCAAACAAAACAAACCCAACAAACAAACAAACAAACACCTCACTCCCAAACAAACAAACAAAAAAATCCTCAGAGCTTATTTTCAGAACCATGCAGCTAGATTGCATGAGTATTTTGGTAACTGCAACCCTGACTTATTTTGGTACCATTATGTTGGTAGGCACTCCTCCAATACAAGTTCCAAAAGAAGTTAAGAGGTCAGGCTCAGGAGACCTTGAAAGGCCACAGAGAATCAAGACTGAGACAAAGTGATTTAATTCTATGAGAAAAATAGTATGTTTAGGAAAGATAATAGATGTTAAAGTTTGACTTTTTGACCTGTTCCTTCCTTCTTGTTACAGTCTAATGAGGAGAAAAGCTTTATTTTTAAGAAGTTCTTCTCCATAACTATATTTTCACAGAAATCACAGTTCTGTGAAAAACCAAAAGCCCCTTCAATAATACATTTGCTAAACAGGGGGTCCCATTATCTATTGACCCAGCTAAGTAATATAGTGACTCATGTGTTTCCACTCTGTTCGAAGCTTTGGTCAGGCCAATAATCTGGAAAGAAGTATTCATACAGAAAATCAAAGACACTGCATGGTCATCTCATAACAGTCAGCTCTGTATCATCACTGCACAGTGTGAGAGCATGACTGAGTGATCAGATGGATTGAAGGGCTGGGAGGTCTAGAAACATTTCTTTCTTTCATTTTGGAGAATCAGTGGCTACATTTGTACTAGAAAATAATGTGTTCTGAGATCTTACCCATAAGTCAGCTGTCCTTTGGGATTGTGTTAGTGACCAGACACATCCATGCCTGCCTTTGAACTTGTATGGGAGTGACAGCTGGCCCATGCCAAAGCTCTCAGGGATGAGGCTAATGGTAAGGGCAATCACATGCTGGTGCTTTGGCCTTGCTTCATTATGAGTATGAACACAGCCAGTGCAACCTGCCATCTGGGTCCTGATGTCTGATGAGGACATCCCACAGACAGCTTGAGCTGTCACCCACCTGCTGTCCAGCTTCCAGTACTCCTAAGTCAGGAATACTCTGTGGACACCTACATCTCTGCCACTGATGAGCTGAAAAGCCATTTAAACTTCAGCTCTCATAGCCCTGCTTCATGTCTTGAGACATACAGAACCAGGGAGATTTGGAAGAGGACCATGGTTCAGGTTGGGGAACATGTATTTCAGCAGCAGTCATCACCACTCCTCCTGTGGACATGCCCTGAAAGGACCAATGCAATGAACACACTTAACATCCTGCATTAGGTATGTCACAGCTGGGAGGAGGGACAGGAAGCTTGCCACCCAAGGCAGAGCAGGGAATACAGGTAAATAAATGCAAACAGCTATAAGGGAGCATGAAAAGGAACTGGTTTTGACAGCAGAGCATGGGCGACTTAAATACCTGATCTGAGTTGGACGATCAGTTCCAGCAGTTATTGATGCTTGAGGACAGGATGTGAAGACAAGAGATATGACATTCACCTTGGCCTACCTGCCATCCTCACAACCTCAGGTACTGAGATGCCTCCCTCTTATACACATCTCTCCCATTTCACATCTAACTAGCCTTCATCAGCTGGATATCTTCTGCACACCTTTCCTTGAAATTCCTCCTGTGCACATACTGTGCCACTGTATTGAAGCCAGCAAAAGTAAGTTGTTGCAACAGGAAGTAAAATAACAGTTAAATGCCACTAAATATGGACTTGGAGGACCTGCAAGGAGATATGCTATCAATGGGCACATATGTGACCAAATGGATATGCTCAAACAATTGAAATCAACACATGCTAAGGCTCAATCTACATTGTGAAAATCTGCGGCACTCAGGCTACCCCTGTATCTTGTAGAGATGCAGAAACCATCACAAAATAAAACTGTAATCAGGGCAGCCTAATTTAGTAATGAACTTGGATTTACTCTGAGAGCTGCACTCAGCAATTTCCAATTTCACAAAATATTCATGCATAGATATTCCTACCACTAACCCAGTTTTAGCAGAAATGATATTTAATGAAAAATGAGAGATGAGCAGTAAATACTGATAACAGAAACTGCAAGGGAATGAGGAATAAAAAATTAAATTGATCATAAAGAAAAAGCATATAACCTATTTTTACTTTTTTTTCTTGTACTTTTTTTCTCCTGTGTGGTAAGAGGAAATCAGAAAAAGATTGTGCTAAACATGAGAAGCTTTGGAACTTTGTGTGTAGACTGGCTTGAGGGTCACTGCCATCCTCCCAGATCTCTGCAGAATTTTGATTATTTGATGCAATCTGGAAGCACTTCAGTGCCAAAGAACAGTGGCTGCCTTCCATCACCCGAGCCTACTGATCTGGTTTCCAGGTTCAGTGATTCAGCCCTTCCTTAAGATTAATGCTATTCCTGTACTTCTTCTTCTTGTCGAAGGCATTTTTCTTGACTGTGATTATGAGTGAGTGAATAATTTTAGGGAACAATTTGCCTCCATGTATACATTGCAAAATGTTTGCAAGCACATTATAATTCTTTTCAGTTTATAATGCAAAAATATTTGATGCATTTTTTTCTTCTGTGGACTAATCATTAAATTACTTGTTGTATTTGATATCTGAACTGTGCCGTTTCATTGCATTGGTCAAACAAGTCGCACAATCTTGTTTCAGAATACTTTGTGGTGCAAGATCTTCACCTGTGCTAGTCTTAAACAGCAGCCCTGCATCTATTTAGATGTATTATTTCACATCAGTGTTTTCAAAGAGTTTTGCTGGTAAAACTCCATTCCTTGAAAGCTGAAGAAGGAGCAATGGAAGAAGGCAAACCTGACATGTTTCCTGAAAATCTGGAATAAATAATTGGTGAAATAATTACAAACTAGACTTGAAAGAGAAGGCTTAAAAGGTGTCATTTAAAAACCTAATTCTAAATCTTTATGAAGACTCCAGGACAACTGCCTTCTAACATGGCAGCACCAAGGCTCCCAGGGCACTTCAAGGTCAAAGATCTCCCCTGAAAGCAAGAGATCTGCACCTAACCACACATGTAATTCCCAAATGCCTCTAGGTCTAGCTATATGACTCAGTACAGACACCCACAGCATTTCATCTGCAGTATCCAAACTACCTTCAGCAAATCCACCCTATGCTTTGCTCCATTTTTTTTCCCTTTAGTATTTCTCCTGTAGTATCCTATATAGTACTATACTATATTATTATAGTACTATAGCATATATATACTATAGTACTATGGTATATTAGTATTATATATATATAGTACTATACTACAGTACTACAGTATATTAGTAATATGTATTTTCCCATAGTATTTTTCAGGCTTTTTTGGTTTTTTGGGTTTTTTTTTAGGTTGCCAGGCTCCCAGAAGGACAAATTTGCCCACTCTGTTCCATCTCCAACACCTCCTTCTATCTGCACTGCTCTCTTGGGGAGAAAAGCACAAGGGAGGAATAGCATCAAGAAATCTTTCCTGGCCACTGGCTTGCTCTGGTACTGGGTAATGAATCTGCCTGAGAGCAAAGGTTTCTTAGCTGGTGCAGGCATGCTGCAACCATGCTGTCTGCAAACCCTGAGCTGGTAAAATCTGTCTGGCCTCATAGGGGACCTCATCAGAGACCTCACAGGAATGGACCTGAAGGTGATTACACACCAGCTAGTGGAAACTTCTACATGGTGGGTAAGAACAGCAGAAAGGTAATAAGAAATCACAGCAGTGGAGGGCCCTAGCCAGGAAACCCCATGTAGAGATAAATGATCACTGTGCATTGGCTTTCGTTGAACTCAGTCCCTGGACAAATAGCAGATGTTTGCAGCTTGGAAGGAATTTTGTCAGACTATCTGTTAGAAAGTAATTAATGCTAATTTTCTTTAGGAAAAAAAAAAAAAAGATGCCAAGGCTGGGGTAAGTACATTTGTACATTCCCCTACATACTAATGAACTTTCCTCTGTCAGGCTGTGAAAGAGTCCTTAGTATATTTGGCACTTGTCTTAGAGTTGAGTACTATTCAGCACTATTCTATTCAGGAACTTCTACCCCAGAGCCGTAGAAAGAGAAAGAGCCCATGATGAGTGAGATAAAAGCTGGCATCAGGCACAGAGTGTAGGCACGAGCACCATGTCTGCTTAAAAATCAAAGAACTCTCAAGACACACTACCATCATTATGGATTTTTTTTTTTTATTTTTTTATCCTCTGCCAGATGGAAATGGGTTGTTTGTTGTGTCAGAGTGATTTAAAGAGTTACTGAGCACCGAACTATAGTACAAGCATTTGGCTGGAGCAGACTGCTTCTCCTTTCAGGGTACATACTATCTGCTGCTGCCTCTTACACATCCTCTCCAGCTGCAGTCCTTTTGGCTCTTCTCAGGAGGGAAGTGCCCCCAGCCTGACTGCCATATCGTCAAGAATTTCTTGTTTATTCCCCCAGTTATTTTTCATTTCCACTTCCATACAGTCCTCCACATCTTTCCTTCTCTCAGTTCCATCATGTTTTAAAAAAGGAGTAGGAATCCTTTACTCATGAGGTTGTGCACTGGTGCTAGTCCATAATTTTTGGCTTTATCTTTGTTAGTGATTGTATTACAATTGCTTTTTTCCCTCATGTTTACTGCACCCATAGCACACATCTTTGTGGAGATGTCTCTGGTACACAAATGCTTGTTGAAGCAGTAGCAGGAAGATTCAAGTTGACATTGCAAACATGCATTTTCACAAGCATTAGTCACATTGAGAATACATTACTTATTTGGTACCTGGCAGCAATCACAGGGCTTGCAAATATTTGTGCCAACATTCAGTTTCTTGGCAAATATCTATCTATAAATATATTTATTTAGATTTTTAAAATCATCATTAAATCAAACTCTAGGCATATCAAATGGAAGCCTTGGTCAAATACAAAACTGAACAACAAGCAATATCACTTTTAGAAACAGAGCACTTGACCAGTTTGCTCTCAACAGCCAAGAAAATATTTGTTATGATGAAGCAACACAGTTTTCCTTTAAAAATGCAGCTATAAGAAATTTATCAGTTTTGTGAAATTATGTTGACTGAGAAGTTGCTTTTCAATGGAAGAAAATCAAAAGTCAAATTTTGATTGATTCATGCTTTTATGCTATTAAAACTTAATACTGCTTAGATGCCTTCAGCTGATGTAATTTTTAAATTTTATATGGATGTTGCACTAATGAGAAAAACCCCAAACCATCAGCACTCATGTTGGAGATAATGAGAATATAAAGGAATTTCTCTTTCATAAGAAACTGAAATTTGGGGTTTCTTTCCATTTCACATTAGCACAAATCTGCCACCAACCTACGCTCCAAATGTTGGAATTATGCACAGATCTGAAATGTCTATTTCCTACCAAATCTGGTTTCTATTACTGTGTCAGTCAAAGCCTTCGATGTGCTAACCACTGCTCCCTTCACAAGAAAGAGCCTTAAAGAAATAAGCAAGCCTTTCACAAGTATCAGGGGGTGGCACAGTTGGACCTCAACTAGAGGCTTAACACTGATTCCAGCTCCACTTTGGAAGCTCCCTGAAGCCAAACCTCTGGACATCACAAGAGTGTCATCTCCAGCATGAAATGCAGACAGAGCTGTTGACAAGTAGGATTTCCTGATGGCAGGAAAGGGATATTTTTTCCTGTTGTTATTGCGTCTTATTTTGGTCAAAATGAGACTAAATGCAAATCTTTCTGTATTTCCAGAGCACCAGAATTCCCCTGAGCCTTGCAGCTGCTTGGTGAAAGTGACTTTTCCATCAGACACTGCTGATGCCATCAGGGAAATAGATGCTACTCTTTTGAACTCTGCTTTGGTTTTGTGGAAGATTTAATCAAACACAGCACATTCTGAATCAGAGAATTCTGCCCCAAGGAATGAGAATTTCAGGATGAAACTTTGTTCTGTCAGACATTTCCTTCACATGGTACTCAGAGACACTCAGTGACTGCTGTATCATATGAGTAGGAAGAAACTTTTTTCAGTAATCAGGACCCAAACTCAGTATTTGCACTTAAAGGGAAATTTAACTAGGAATTTAACTAAATGCAAAACATTTATAGTTGTGGTGCCCTGCTGTTTCCTTTGCTAAGTATTTTTAATTTTACCTGGTCACTTTTTAATCAAGACTACTTTTACAGCATAATTATGTAGTATATTTGCCAGTTAATTTGATCCTGAAATACTACCTCTTATGGGAAAATCCAGGATCTTTCACAGATAATGCATAAGAAGATGGCAGTCAGCTTAAAATGGGAGTTTGCATAGATCAAGCATTCCTTACCATCAGCTTGCTCTAGCTTGTGCTGTGAGCCTCACTACTTGCAAAATTGCCTTTGGCATCAGTGCACTCTTTGACAAAGTTCAGTGTGTGTGACAGTGCCTTAAACCAGGAAGTTTTTATGGATATCCTTTTGCTTATGATAATTTAAAGCAGAAACATCTTGTACAGTAAGGTTCGATAGCAGGATAGCACTTAGCAGAAGTGCTTGTCACAGATACCAGAGAGCCCCCAAACCCAGCAAGCTGCCACTGATTGTCACCTCATCCAAACCTCGAATTCAACACTTATGCATAATCAAGGCATCTCACTTTATGAAATACATGTGCTCCTACAGACCTAATGTAGAAATGTGGAAGTGTATATGGTCTGGAAGGAGTACATTTGCTCTTCAGGGTGATTGCATTGCCTGAGTTGACTCAGCAAGGAGCTGCATTTCAGCTGTGCCCTCATATATAACACAGGCTAATTTCATGCCACGAAATATTTCATTACCTGGAGGCTGAGAGCTGCTACCTGGTTTAGACTAAATGTGTTAAATTAAGTGCTTTAGGCAGTTTTCTATGAATGCAATTAAACACAAGGAAATCTGCAAGGAGGAACAGAAAACGAGGAGAAATGTAGCCTTGTTGAAGAGTCTGAAAAGAAGATTGTCCCAACACTCTTTGATACTTCTATTTAAGCCAACAGCATATTCACATGGGAGACATCTTTGGATGAAAATAAAACAAGATTTATATTTATCACTCATTTCTTTTTATCTCCTTTGCTAATCTAGTGTCATCAAACTTGACATTGTGTCAAGACCAGAAAACAACTGTTCCTAGGCAGTTTACAATATAAAATATTCTCTGTGTGCGTCTGTGCAGATCTTTGGTTTGATCTGCTAATCTTCTATCATAAACACAAATGATATGAACAGTATCCAGACTGCAGAGTGGGGATGATAGACAGAAATGTGTTTACTCAAACTGGACTATATCCAAAGAGCCCTTATTTGGAATGAAAGACTTTTGTCCAGTCAGTTTAGCAGTGCTTTTTGTAGGGAATCACTCACTGGGAGTTACAGTCTCCTCACTGAAAGCACTGGAGATGATTTTCATAGCAGAGTTTTTGCATAAATAGGGCAATTGAGAGAAGCACAGCACAAGTTTTCTTCTTGCAGTGTGATAGAGGTTTTAAAACCTTTGCTAAGGATATGGAAGGATGGTCTCTTAAGCATAATCAGTTTCTCATGGTTTTATTGCTTTTATGATTCTCGATTTCTGCAGAAAGATGTAGTTTTAAGGATAAGAAGCCTGTCCATCACCTGAGTGGTGATTTCGAATAAGAAGTAAAATTAATGCTGCATGTACTTTAGAGTCTTTTCTAAGCTACTCAATAACACACAGGTCTAGCAAAGAGACACTGTTAGCAGTTCTGTATTTAAAAAACCTCACCTGTAATGCCTGGTTTCTGAAAGCACAACAAAGAGACTAAGGGAAAAAAAAAAAGATGAAGAAAGAAGAAAGGACAAAGAGAAAGTCAACATAAACTCATAGAAATATGACAGCACTAAATGTCTGACTACCCTGAATTTACACTCTACCACCATTCTTTTCACATACATGACATGTATAAACCAAAGTCTGCAATTATAAATCATATTATTAATAACAGCAGCTACATTCTTGTTGAAGAATCTTTTATTTTAACAGCCATCCAACTCATTTGAATAGCACTTTGACAGGAGGAGTACGCTACCACTCCATATTTTAATGAAGATGTGGAGGTGAAAAATATGATGATACTGTATGCAAAAGGTATGATTCCCTGAGAGCAGTTTAGAGTCCTTAGGGCCAATGTTGAACTATAAATAGAAAACTCCAATCACTACATTGCCATAATTCATTCAGGTGTTTTCCTCTATCCATGAAAAATGCCTATGCTTTTATCTCAGCCCCAAAACAGGATAGGTTGAGCTAAATACGATTTCCTCATCTAGCTATAAAACTGAAAAACATATGCTCTTCCTTTATAGAAGCAGTATATTATGCTCACTACACCATTTTGAGAAGTCTGTGATGGCATCTGGCTGATGTCTAGGTTATTTAGCATAAGCAATCACAATCTATCCATTATGTTAAACGAATAATAATATCTTCTGGGCTATGGAATGACAGAAATTCATAGTTTCATAGACTTTGAACAGGTTTTTGCTGATTTAGCAATATGAAGTTCCACGGTTGAGTACTCATTCTACTTTAAGGGAACACTAACATAGAGAAAATGTAGATGTTTGTCTCCTTCCTTCCCTTCAGGAGAAAATTAAATTAGAATAGCAGTCAGAATAATTTCCTGTCAAAATAAATATGTAAGTATGGCCATGTGCACATTATTTCTTCACAGCAATAAGTAAAATGTCTTTCATCCAAGATAGAAAAATATCTCTTTAATCTAGGGCTTTACAGAAGGACCAACCTCTATGAAGGATGAGCCTGACTGCACCGTTTCATCTGGAGAAGGCTTTCTTTGAACAAAAAAGACAACAGTCTATTCAAAGATATGATACAAAACTTTGCCTAATTTGTTATCCCTGATTTTGCCTACATCTAATAATTTCCCAGTGGCACCAGGAGGCCTTTACTCACAAAAACATTTGAGATTTGACCCCTCAGTCGTATTTTAAAAAAATCAGGTTCCTGGTACTGTAGGGAGCTGAATAGGAACTCTCTGAAGGGATCAGCTGTTACTGATATGTAAAATGAAATTCAATAACCTCCATTAGGGTTCATTTACAGTAGCTTGATAACAGTTACTCTGTATTTAATGAGTGTTGGCTTATTTTTAAACATTAATCAAAATCCAGTGAGTCACCCTAGGTATGAAAATTGTGTCAATTACCAGCTTTGAAGAGCTACATCCACCAAAAGTAGGTCTTTTGAGGTACACACCTTATCTTTCTGCCCACAACCCACAACATAAATAAGAACAACTATGCATAAAGCATTAATAAATGCAGGTCCTATATTTACAAATTTAAAAAAAAATCAGTCACAGCTTGAGTTTGCAATATTAAAAACTGTAGGGCAATTAAACCATTTATATGCAATTTTAATTCTGCTTACAGAAGCTGAGTAGCACAGCTGGAGCCACGTCTCTGTAATTCTACCACAGGATGGCTTTAAGGTGTTAAATAAAGAAAAGAAAAAAACAAGACACTCTGAATTTCTCAGGCTATCATACAACAGTAGCTTCTCCTTCTCCCAAAAAGGCACTTAGACATTTAAAACCAGTGACATGGAATCCCTAAAGGAAATTAATTTTATCAACATCATCAATAGAGATGTTCAGAACTCACAATTCCCATACTGTTGACAAAGTCAATATTTAAGAAAAGTTTCATTTCAAATTGGAAAGATAAATGTTTCTGGGTAGGGATGCTTTCTCAGAATGCTTACTGGGGAGAGAGAAAGAACTGCACATTAGCCACAACTACACGTTGTAAAACTTAAGATAAAAGTAGAGACCCCAGTTATGAAACGTTCTAAACAAGAAACCCTAACAGTCTGACATTACAGCTCCTGTTAATCTCAAATTAGAAATATAAATATGCAAATGAATAAGCACATAAAGCTTTCATCGTGGTAAGAAAATATACAGAAATGAACATTTTAGCAAGCTAATATCACCTGTCCTTATACAGCTTGCAAGAAGCTGACCTAAGGATACAGACCTGGCCTAAATTACATATAACGTAGTTCTGACTCATTTGGCATGTTTATACTGCCTCCTGATCCAGCACCACACAGCCAGGGTGTACAGGACCCAATCCTACAAGCTTCCACACAGCCCTAATTCCCAGACACCTCAAGGAATTAGCGGGGCTGACAAAACCCTGCATCCCTCCAAGCATCTCTCAGGCTCAGACTACCTCTGAGCACAAGACCAGAGAAGTGATGGGAAAGGTTTCTGCCAGGCAAAGTATGAGGAAGAAACCAAGCCCACTGGCTAGGTGATCATCAAAACCAACTGACTCAATCCTTTAAAACGCTGTGTTTTAGCAAACAGCCTTCCCTGACCCTCCTCCTAACCCTCAATGGTAGAAAAAGAATTTTTCTGTTGTTGGAAAAGCTCTTGACCAGACCTGAGAAGTCTTCAGAGAAGAGGTGACTTGGCTATTTAATGATCTTTTTTTCATAACTCCTCTCTGACTGTCAATTTGGTTTATATCATAAATCAAAGGTTAAGGATAAAATGAACTCATGCAGAGAATAACTTAAAAGGCTCATAGCAACATCATCAGTACTTTATAACAAAGTCAAAAAATCAGCAAAACGTTAATTTTAAGTGTCTAGACAAATAAATGTTTTAACCAGTAATCAGAAGAGAATTCCACCTCCATAAAAACACATTAAAATCTTCAGGAGCCATAAAGTTCAGTCTTTGGCTACATAACCTGCCAAATCTTACATTAACAAATGATCAAGAGTTTACAGGGATGTCAAATATTTTATACCAGAGTGGTTAAGTGCTTGAAAACACAGTGGCAAAACCTTTGAGTTAATATCTACCATTAAGGGGGGAAAAAAGTGTGAAACCAGGAGTGATATGTCTTAAAAGTAGATGATTTTCTACAGTTTCTCCATAATGTCATGGCAAGACTAAACCTCAAAGAAGATACTTGAAGGAAAGAAGGAACTCACTGTTAAAGGTCAGAGTAATCAGCCCACAAAATGAAAGTTATATGTAGATTAGTAGTAGTCCAGTCTTTTTTTCTGATTGAAATATATCCCCAGTATAATGATTTTTTAAGTGTTAGATATTGCTATGTATTATAAATTTAAATTAATTTGCATCTCCCTTCTTAGAAGCAAAACACTATTTTTATATGAAACTAGGATAAAAGAGAGATTTCATGAAAGTGCTCATATTGTTATCTCACTGTGTAAGAGTTGATACAATCTCAAAATCTTTATGTGCTCTTGCAAATGGGCAGCTACTATTCAGATAACTCTGGACAGAAAAGGTAAATGTTTTTAATAGCGGAGATCAATTCACTGGTAAAAGAAATGTCTGCACCACTCATATCCAAGGGACCTGAGAACAGGAAGGACCAAGCTCTTCCTGAGCATATGGAGGATCACCATATTTAGTAATATGGTGATTATTTGAACACAAGCAAAGCAGCATCTGTGAGCTCATTTCAAGACAGTGACAGTGCATTTGGTGACCCTGGCAAATATTCAAAGACTCCTAAGGAATCTGAACAGACTCTATTCAGTAGGTTGTGATATGCTTTCATCAAAACCTGCTCTGTGAGAAAGCATTTTGGGAAGCCCACATGGGAACTTTCAAATAGGTCAAATTTGATAAGGAATATACAATTCAATGCCACTGACTTTTTCAGTCCCTTAAAACAGAAGCAAAAATGTGATGCTCAGTGGTGAAAAACAAAACACTCCCCTCCCCCTCCCAAACAAATACGACTCCTCCTTCTTCCTCAACCCTCCTAAAAATTCAGAGCCCTCTCCATGTGTGGGTTGTTTACACTTTTAAGCATGTACTCTTCTATACCTTAGGTTAGCAGTTATCTAGGAATAACATTAAAAAATCCTATTGGCTTGTGGAGGTAGTGTAATATATCAAAATATGTCGGATACAGATCTGCTGCTCATTGGCCCTGAACATCATGATAAACTAGTGGTGGTGAAATATAGAAACGTATCTGGATCCACAAAAACAATTTGCTTTCAAGCTGTATTGCTCAGACAGAACAGTACATGAAAAACAGAGCAAAAGGAATAAATAGGCTGTTGCACCTTCTGGATGAAGGAGTTCACGTAGAGTCTGAGAAAAGGTTGTACACGTGACTCCTCCCTCCAGCAATAAGGTTCATTATACAAAATTTCTCCTTGGCAAGGGTGACATGAAATTTTGCCATTCGCAATATTCATACCGCAGGAGACTCATGCCATTTCATTCAACCATCTGGCCACAGAACTTTGTTTTTCAGGGTATTATCCAGTCTGCTCAAATTTAGATATTGCATCATCTCAGTTTTACGTGTTTGGCGAGGGAAGGCAGTTTTGCTTGCCCAGCTTCTCAACAAGTCAATGGAGAGAGTCAGATACCTTTGAACACTTGTAAAAGTATATGCAGTCTTCCTAGCTCACCTGTTTCTCCTTTCCTCCTGCCAATATATGGAATTCAGGCATTTCCAGATATCATCAGTGCTGTCTGCTTAAATGATGGGTATATCTTTTCAACTGAGATCAGAGGAAACGAAAGAAAAATCTTGCACTGCTCCATTCACTTAGTCCACAGAGTGGTGGCACTTCAAAGAACTGCATTGGCAATAAAAATGTGTGAAAGGAGTGAAGATCTGGATGCCAGGCTATCTGATCAGAGCTGAGGTAATGTCTCAGAAAAGTGGCCTAGTGATTACTCAACCAAGCACTCTTTAAATACCATGTCACTGTGTCCAGAACATTGAAGGGGAAAAAGTGCTGGAAAAGCCCAAGTCCAACTTATTAGTTAAAACATTCAGTTGTGAGAGGACTTATTTATGCATTTCTCATTAAATCACATCCTTGTCATATTGCAGATAACCAGGGGCAGAAACTTTGATCCTATCTCTTTCTGCCATCCTGGTACTCTCCTTGTATGAGGTGAAGTGAGACACACATATCACACAATCTAATATTTGGATGTTCTAGCTTCAGGTAGCTTTCTGCCTCATCTTAGATTGCAATATACCTTTTGTCACTCAATTCCCCAGAAAGCAAGGCTTTTCTCTGCACACAGACTGACAAAATGTTAGTGCCTAGGGAACATTCAGACTACATGGGAGGTATCTAATGAATTTCAATGCCTCATGGATTTAATAGCCTTACTAAGTAAGCAGGCTGGATCAGTGTCGAGGATTCAGCAGGGTTAAAGCATTCTAATCCTATTGTAGGCAGGATTTAGGCAGACTGGATCATAGCCTCACTTTTTCATCCTTAAATCAAGAAGTAGCAACAAATACTCCAAATTGCAGTCCACAAGGTATTATAACAGTTCACAGAGACAAGATTCACCAGAAGTTTCTGACTTCATATGCATATGTATGTTTGCTTAAATTATCAGTAGTCAGCTGAGATCTGATGTAAACAGTACATAAAATAAGCTGACAAGTTTTCAAGGGTTATGAGACTCCAGAGTTATCAAACACCAACAGCTCGCTCCTACTCTGCTAGTTATGCTACAGAGCCTGTTTGCCATGGTTAGAGGCTTGTATATCAAAAGGATAAAAACGAATGAGAAATTCTCTCTATAAAGGCCAGATACTGGTTATCCTACTGCCTGAGACAGAGCTCTTGAGCAGTTAACATTTTATAGTGTACAACAAGGGAATATACCAGATCTATACCTGAAGGTCTATTGTCCTTTCAAAAATCTCTGATATTATGCCTTGCTCACACTCATTAAACCTAATGGTACTTTCTTTTACTAAGTCATACTGTCGTTTTTGTTGACCACACCTCCCAAAACAGAAGACTCTCAAATGCAAAATCAAGTGATAATTTAAGCATCTTTGCTATAAAAGCCACTGAAGATTTGAGCTTGAATTTCTTTCAGTTTGTGAACTCACCCCAAGGAAATTAAGACAAGAAGCTTCATATATAAGTGGCATGCACTTCTAAAAGATCACAAATGTAGTTTGCTATAAAACTCTGTCATTCTCAACTGCAATACTGTACGCAGAGTTGGTTACTCCTTTCAAAAAGAATATTGCTGAACCAATTTAGATGCTTAAGAAAAAGAAATGAGAACACTTTTCAGAACTGATAAAAAACCCCACTTCTGTCCATGATATTTGGAAAATACTGTTACTGTCAGCTCAGTGAAAGAAATAGGAATGATACTAGAACAGATTTGATACTTTGCTTTGCCTGCAGAACAGAGGGCTACATTGACAAGACTGAGAAACAGGTAAGGACCTCTAACCTCAGTTCATTCCTCAATTCCTGCTATTGATATAAAAAGAATAATTCAGCTCTTAGACTCTTCCTTTCCTTTCAGTACATATCAGGTTAAGTTAAGGAACAATTTTCAAGAAGAGAGACTAAGATTAGCTTTTCTCAGTGTCTTGTGCAGGCTGGGGGTGAAGGCATTCTCTTCCAATGGCAAAGGACGTGAGCTGAAACTCTCTCATAACAAGAGGGATTTATGCCCAGATCCTGTTAACTACTGCTCAGTGGCAGGCACTGCTCTCAAAGGTAACAAAGAACCATTCTTTTACAAAAAAAAAATGGTAAATTAGGCATAATTGCTTTGGAATTAACTATTTTCCACTTCTTTTCAATTTGTATTTATTAAAGCAGAGCAAAATACAAATATGCAAAATAATTCAGGTGAAAATGTGCAAACAGAAGTTTCAAATCATAAACATGAAGTGAAAGAGAAAAAATAATATTGCTGCAATTTTAGGCAGCAGCACTGACTCTCAAGTTTCCAGATTTAAGTCCAACTCCTATTAATCAGAAGGAAACTGGAAATAGTCTTCACCTTTGTCTTCCCTGGATTCTCACATCCTTTTTCTGAAGAAAAATTGTCCTACAGAGATTCTCACAAGAATCAGACTTTCTTAACACGTGGTCTGATATAAAATAAATATGTCTATCTTCCCTTTATTTTTCTTTTTTTTTTTTTTTTTGGCAAAGACACCGTAGTGTAGTCCATTTTATTAGCCAAAATTCTTTTGAGTCTAAATTTTATGTTAACAGCTTCTCTGTACATGCAGCCAAACTAGAATGACAGACATGGCTTATTTTGAAGCCAATTGGTCTGTTCATGGACAGTAGTTAAAACACCAAAAAAGTAAAAAGCCAACCAAATCTCAACCCTCCAAAAAAAACCACCCAACCAACCAAACATAAACTATGCACCCCCCGCAAAAAAAAAAACCTGAAAAGCAAACCAGCAAAAAAAGTGCAAAGTATAGAAAGAGAAATTTATGACCATTAGGAAGAGTGCTTAATTTCCAGGGGAATCTCATGGGAAATTGCTTTTTCAGAAGCATGCTGGAAAGATTATCCCGGGAAGACTGAAACATTTATTTATGAAAGGAGCCCTTCTCTTTATTCCAGCCATCAAACACCTGAAATACATTTATAGTCACCACATCACATAGTTGATGAGACTGTAGTCAAATTTGCTTTTATCATTTAAGTATATGATCCTGTTTGGCAATGTTATACTACTAAAGTGAATTCAGATTTAAGTCACAACTTTGGCTTGCTACATATCTCAGCCTATTCTGCTTCAGTATTCAAGCCTGACTGCTATCCTGTCATTTTGCTTTTCATTGCTATCCCTAAGAGGAAACAATAAAGCTTTCCCCATCTTACAAAGTTACATTAATAAATTTAAATGCTGAAACATCACTGATCATAAGAATACAAAATATTTTTCTAAAATAAGAGATTCAGACAGCATTATTTTTTAAACAGAATATTACATGCTACTTTTCATAAAAATCTCTGAACCAAATATAAATGCATGCAAGAGAAAACAGAACCTGGCAAGTCTAGACAAAGGCTGGGCATGATAAAAACACAGAAGCACATTTGATACTACAGAGCTCCTCTCCATCCTTCTGTTGAAATGTTAATAATTTTAGCATCTTCTTCACAAGGCATTTCAATGGTATCTATTCCATTAGATACACACTATACTGCATGACCTTAAATCCCCCCAGAAAGGAAAAAATCTATATGAACATACTGCTTATCCCTCCATGGGATGGAATGGCTTTAATGTTTATGGAAGTATGTCACAAACCCCACCTGGCATTCTTCTTTGCTGGCTGCATCTGCTCTTAACATGATCTTATAGCAGCTAGAACAAATCAAGGGACATTAAGATAAGAATATGAGACAGCCAGACATTCCGGTAATCTGAGGAAAGTTCTTCTCTTCATGGAGGAATCTAAGCTATAAATATGAGATAATGCGAATAAAGCCCTATCAAACCACTTTTTTTTTTTTTATTGAGAAAAAGTAAATAGCAGTGCGAGCTACAATTGTTGTACACTTTATAACTCTCCTTGCTGGGGATGCTGCAGTGTGTACCTTGAAAAAGAAAAAAATTACAGTGACTGAAATTTAAAGCTCAAAACCTCCCACTTAATCATGAGCTTGATTGTAAAACAAATACCTTAACTGGGATTTAAGTTGCTTTTTAAAAACACTGCATTGATAAAAATTGAGAAACATCATAATTAATTCTAAACCGAAAATAAAGAAAAACATCTTCCTCTCCTAGAGGAACAGCTCTGCAAAACCAAGGTGCTTGCATTAGTGCTCTGTTGTTTGGTTTTTTTAATATTTTTATTTTCTTGCTAAATATTTGGCCCAAATTTCAAGTGTAGGTATAAAAGAATAATATGTTTTACTGAACTCGGTAGATCATCAGACTATGATGGGGAGAATACTGGACAAGGCTATCAGTGCTGCTCCATAGGATCCATACAGCAGCTGAAAGAAATGAACACCAAAACCAAAACCAAAACCAAAATCAAAACCAAAACCTAAGCCAATCTCTGTCATGGATCATCTGGAATTTTGAGCAAGGGATAGCACAGTAAGACATTCATATAAATTAAAACCCACGCTTAGTCACCTGGATGCTCACAGTCATCAAGTGACCTTCTTGCATGTCTTCCTGGATTGACACTATTGACTGGGAAAGAACCCTGGAGGATCTCAGAGCAGAGAGCTATGGACACATGGAGGCCAGAAGAGAAACAGGCTCTGCTGTGGGAGCCTCACACTCAGACTCCCATAACAAGAATACACATTGGTCCACACAGCCACCTCACAGAATACCACACAACAAAGGGAAATATAAATTCCTCCTCCCACTCCTGAGCAGCCTGGGTCTCTGAGCAAGCTCTAGGAGTCATTGGAGAAAGGACTGCTATGAGTATCTCATAGCAGATTTGAATATTTAGCAATTTGATTCTGCTTGGCCCTGCGGACTATGAAGAAAATTGTTGCATAACTCAGAGTTGTCCTACATACATTGTTTCTCACTTGCTAAATACCTGTGTAACCTGAAGTTCAGGTTGTTAAAATAATTAATACATTGCTACATTAAACACAAATATTACAGCATTAGTAAAATAAACTAACAAACCTAAAATCCCAGGACTGAAACGATCAGGGATGTTATTGCACATAAATAAAAGCCTCAGCACTGTTATTGAGTGCTTTTTTTCAAACATAGGAGAGCTACCAAAAGAGCAGTTCCTCTGCTCCCCCTTCCTAATGATGCATTTCAGAGTTTGGCAATGTCAGGAGAAAGGTTGCCTGTGCAAAATTAATCCAGTCCCTTTGGGTATACGCATTATGATACAGGCTTGTAATTACACATTCACACACCATTTTTTCCCTCAGGACCACTGCTGTATTCAGCTCGCAGGAAGGAGGAGTGTTCTGCTAAAAATCAGCTGGACAAGCTTCCGTTTCTCTTTTGTTTCTTCTTCCAGGGTCGATATGTGGTCCTGTGCCACCATATTTACTGCCTCCTGATCATCCTTTCTCCAGTAACAGAGTCAGCATCCTCACTGCCTTTCCAGCAGTGCTCATCACTGTGATATTCAAATTATTGACATATATTAACTGATTTATTTTCTGAAAACTTCTCTGACTGAGATTATAATTCCTCCTATTTGGCAGGTGAGGAGCTGTGTCATTTGGAATTTCAGGTATAAAGTTTCCATTCACCTTGAGTGGGCATAAACCAAGAGTTAATGAATTCAGCTGAGCACCCAGAAAAAAAAACCTAGATGCAATCAGTGTCCATTTGTGGAGGTCTGGTTGAAAAGATTTATCTAGTATTCTTCCATAGAACTTATGGCAGGTATAGAATCCAGGTTCACAAAGGAAAATTTAGCTTTCTTGAGCCTGCAACTCTCTTTCTGAGCTGCCTTGTGCCATTCAGAAACTTTCAAATTTCACAGAAGATTAAAAGGCATTTTACAGAAAAAAACCAAGCTCTTTTACTGCACAGTCCAGATTTACTCCATCTGCCTCGCTCACTCTAAGAAATTTGATAATGTGCTCATTGTTTGACTCCTTCTGTTCCACTGCTGTCTTTCTTACTCTTGATTCTCCTTGTAATCTCTGCCACTACCACCACTTTTGATGGGAAGATAATTTTATTCTAAACACACTCCAAATCCTGTTGAAATTTTGGAAAGACAACCTATAGACGCTATCTGTAGACAAATCTGTAAGACACTAAGTTCCTGGAATAAGCAATTCCTGCTGGTCACTGTAGAGTCTGGCAGCTGCACAAATAAAGAACTTTAAAATAAATGGAACAGAACTTTCACATCATTTTAGTGAATATTAGTAGTTTTATTCAATAGCACACACATGGGGAAGGAGATTTTCATACAGCATCATCCTTTTAGGTACAATACTCCTTTGAAAGAATACTTACAACTGCAGGGGCTGCAGACTGTTTATGCCTAAATTTCTTTTGGTATGAGGAAACCTTTCATTGACCTGTGCACTATTTCAATTGGGGACATTCAGTCAGTTTTCTTATATAAATCATATCAGTTCATAATTTTCAAAGCATGAATAGTAATGAAGTTGCATTTATGATGTTTAATTTGATTTTTAATTTGGCCTCTGTGGGTCAGTGCCTCAGAGATACTGCTGCTGCTGCTAGGCATCATCATGTGAAGAAATCTGCATTCAGGCCAGCTGTGTTTATGTATCATTCACACTGGTACCATACAATGAAGAAAATCACAAATTTGACTTTAATTGTGGCAGCTGTGTTCAGTGAAGTGTCCAAATTAGAAGCGACCTATAAAAGACTGTATTACTTGTAAAAGGAATGTGCTCTGGGGCATTTTATACACAATGGAATATTCGGAAGCAAACTTTCAAAACAAATAGGAGATTATGTGTGAATAAAAATCATGAATGATGCATGTAACCATGAATGAATTTTCTGAATGTACCTTCATGCCCTTTGATAAAAAATATTTCTCAAAAGTCTCAAAACATTTGCATTTCATGTTCCAGTAAAACTGATTGAAGAAGGACCTGACAAAAAAAAATCATTAAAGAATAGTTTTAAGAGACAAGGGTAAGAATATTCTGCAAACATTAAAACTAAAGCTCTGCATACACTGAAAGCAAAAAATGTCACTTCTGCAGCATACATTGTCAAACCAAAAAGCGTTACCTCATCCAGAGATCTGAATCCAGGGATTCCAGCCATTTTGCTAGTCTACCTTGTGGTTTTGTCAGCTGTATGATGGACTTATAAGTTACACCTAAACTCTTCTGTTGTGCCACACAGATATCACTGACTGAAGGAGTTACTGAAAATGCTTTGCTGGAATTAATGACACTTGCCTTGTAAAAAACAAAACAAGCCAAGAATATTCACTTATATTTTCAGATATACTTAAAATGTTTTTAGTTCACTTTTTATTCAAAATGGTGGCTTCCCGAAAAGTGTCACTGTTTTCCATACATTCAAGAAAATATATTTATGGAGATTTCAGCATTCATTATTTTTTCTATTTCAGTATAGCCTGCACCACAACAATAACCTGGCACTTGCTTCACTGAGTGCCTAAAATAGTTACAGAATAAAATAAATTTAGAATGACTGAAGCCTCTCTTGACTTCCAAAAAAAAAAAGAAAAAGAAAAAGTTTTAAAATTTCTAAGTGAATCAGACTCTGACAAGATTTGGAATATGCATGTCCTGGTTCTGGGTTACAGCAGATTTGTTGCAGAAAGATTTAAATAGAACATTCAATTTGTGGCTTAGTACTGCAGCACTCTGAGCATTTTTTGCTAACTCCCCAAAATAAAACTGAATTCTCTATCTCCTAACCATAAATTTCACTCTTAAGTAGGTCATTAAGGTTAACTTTATGTAAAGTAACCCATAATATGAAGAAAGCAGTATGACATTTCCATAGCCTTAGATGGTCTAGATAAAACCCTCCTAACAGGACACTTTTCGGCTTGAGAAAAGCTCTCCCTGTTAAAATAGAGTTTGGTCAAAATGAAATGGTTGTCCAAAAAGAGCTCTGTGTGGTTTCACCTGAAACCCATATCAGTCTTTTTCAATGGATGATGGAACAAAAGGGGCAAGAATTGCAGATATTCCAGCAGAAGGATGAAAACTCAGTGGTACCAGGAATTTCAAGGAATAGCCTGAATTTGATCCTACGCAATCCAAGATATGAAATCCTAGCATGTTTGGAAAAAAATATGAATTATATCAATAAGTGAGTAATGATTTGCTAGACAGCAGTGGGATCAGGAATAACAGCAGGTTATGGTCGAACATGTGCAACAGCATGACAATGTTGCACAAATGTATCCAGAAGAAAACCTTCTGGTCTGCTTCATTAGTGATGACACAGCTGGAATACCACGTCTGTTGTTTCTCTAAACATAGTAAGGCAATGACAGGCAGACTGGGGAGAATTCAGAAGACAGCAGCAGAAATTTTTAAATACAGTGTTTGGAAACACAACATTGCAAGGAAGAATTGGAAGACTTACATTGGAAGACTTACATCCTTACAGACTAAGGACAAAAAAGGACATGTAAATAGTGCACATACAAAGACAGCTGATAATGAAGAAAATAAGGAGAGTGTTTTACTAAATTATCTATCTCTGCTGCAATATTGATATGTTAAGCACATAAATAATTGGAATGTGGGTACTGACCCACTAAAATGGCTGCACTTCCAGTTATTTTTTTTTCCTAGACTAGTTAAAGATACAAACATGAAAATATAGAATTCTGAAATGCAGTTATACAGCACCTGAATAACACAGAATGCCATAAACCAGTTCCTGGAAGGTTTTCTGAGGTTAGGACTAACCTTCAGCATTCACAGCAGGAAGACCTGTACCTGAAAGACATAGGTGCTGAGTGTGGAGAGAGAGGCCCATAAATGAGAGCTATATTCAGACATACCTTGGGCTGTTGAAGGTAAACCACATATGTCTTATACAGAGAGTTCAGCATATAGCGGAGCATCACCACCTCTCTCAGGAAGTGCCCTCTTTCTGGGTCAGGTCTTCACTGAGTCATTATGCATATTACTGCCAACTACAGAGCTCAAACCCTGCAGCAGAGGTGGCAGGATTCAGGGGAAAATGTCTGAAGTAAATTTCTGTACCCTTTCTGTTCAAGCCTGAATAGGCTTCAGTGACATATTGTATGCTATGTTAAGATAACCTCTGCCTCATAGGAGAGGGCAAGACCATTTCACAACTTCTGTTGAAGATCTTGAGCTACATTCTGCAGCTGCATCTTCAGAGAGCAACCCATGGCTGCAGTCTCTCTTAGAGGGAGGCTGGCTCCTGTTCCACTGCTGACTTCTTGCATTCCAGTCTTACCCACATAAACAGAGCACCCTACGGAGAATAGAAGGATGATAGGACCTCATGGGTGAATAAGAGGCTGGAGCTTTTATTCACATAAGGACTTGCTTAATTTAAAAAATCCTGATTATTTCTGAAGTTTGGTTCTATTTCTCTTTGGCCAAATATACCATGAGGACCAAATTAATTTTCTCAGTGCCTCTCTGTTAGCAGCAAGGATGCCTTGCCTTTTTTGGGTACAGTGTTGTCTCAATGGGAAAATAGCTTGAGCAACTAGTGATAAAAATGCAAGCAGTTTAAATCTAAGAAAAGGTACTTCTTTGAACTGAATAATGGTCAAAACAGTAGACTTGTAGGAAATATATCTTAAAGTTGACTTCTTTGTCTCTGTTGCAAAATGTATGCTGGCATGCTTGAAGAAAGCTTACATTTTGCTGAAATACTGGAGTGATTTCAGCTTACTCATACCTGGACAAAAGGTAGGGAATTTTTTTTTTCCATTTTCAGGGCTGCCATTAGAATAACAATTTTAGGGAAAAGAAAAAAATATTAGAAATAAAAAGCCTGTAATTTATAGAGAAACTCAGAAACTGAGAGGAGTACCTTTGACTTATCATTTTCAAATCTTCAGCTACACATATTTTTCGAAACAGAACTAGTTAATTTGCTGGTTTAGTTATGTATATAATTATAAAGCATTGACGTGAATTTAGTCTCTAGTACATTCACTGCCTTTAGTACACTGTACTTGTTCTTTACGCTGCAACATTATTTCAGACCTCCCTGCACTGAAATGCAATCTTCTCGGATGTTTTTCCACTGCTGTGTAATCACACACCATTCAATCATTTGAGACTGTTATCTACTCCTCACTCTCTTCTGCAGCTCTAATGGATGACCCTTGTTCCGAGTTCGCTCATTCCACCTTCACGACGTATGGCACCCAACGAGAGGCACTTCCATCTGACTAGCAGGAGGCAGTGCAGAAGCAACACAGACATTTGCATTGCATTCAGCTCACTCAGAGCAGCACAGTTGATCCAACACAATCCTACCTGACATGTGTTCATTTACGTGAGTTCAATTTGCAGTCTGTATTTGATTTCTCCTTACAAAATTGGTTGTGAGGCTTCCTGGCCTTTTTTTTTCTTTTTTTTTAACCAGATTGTTGTAAAATTACAGGTAAAAGACACATTGTAAATAGAAAACCCATGTATATGTACACAAAGGTAATAATTTTTTACCTCTTTTTTTCCTGTTAAGGTGAACTAAAATCTAGAAGCAGAGGAAAAAGAATTGTCTTTGCTTTTACATGAATGTAAGTCAACATACATATTTCAATTCCAGTATGGCTAATGTGACTAATGGAAAAATCTTAGGCCAGGATTTTCTCTCATTGCAAATCTTGATTGGCCAAAAATAGACATTTTCTTATATAGTCTAAATTTTTGAAACCATATGTTAATCAGAAATATATGCAAAAGCAAATGAATTCTATCAAAACAAATCAACAAGTAATAGATGCAGGGAGAAGAAAAATACAGGGAGGAGACAGGAAAACAATACTTTCATCATTTAAATATTTACATTAGACATAAAAAATACATCATAAACACTTCAGTTTATGTGGTCCAATAGTTTTAAAGCACAGAAGGCTGATGTAGGTGAAGGTATCAGGAAACTGAACAAAACCAGAGATGAAGTCTTTTCATTGAATGGTGCCTGGAGCTATTAATTGGAGAATATTGATGCTTGACTATATCTACTCTAGCAAATAGTTTTCTTTTCTTTTCTTCCTCCCTTTTGGAAAAAGGAGAGAAAAACAAAAGACTGGTGATGAAGATGAATGGGGCTCTCTCTAGATGCCTGAGAGGGCTCTGAAAAGGAAAAATCACAATATCTGTGGTTTGTGGGCTGTTCATGAAAGCAGCTGAGCTGAACAGCATTTCTCAAAGCTTGGGAGAGAAGATTAAGATTTACATGAAAGCAAAGGTGTGATTTGAAGCTTTTTTGCCTTTTACCATTTGTTTTGATGACCCTTAAGCAAGCAGCTAAATAATGTTCTGTTTTGAATAAATTACTTCTGACTTGCTTTAATTTAGTTCCAGGTATGAAAAAAAGGACCAAGATAGCTGAGATGGAGGTAAAAGATGTATATATCACAAGTCCTTCAAAAGTCACATAAAATAATTATTTCATTCTTCTTTCACCCAAAGAGACTGAAGCACATCTAAAGTACAGTTAAAATAACCTTCTTAAAGGCTGTAAGCAGCAGCAGTAATAGGAAAAAATAGTTTTCTCTGCATTTCCCATTGCCATTTTACACATATGGATGGATGGATGGATGGATGGATGGATGGATGGATGGATGGCTTCTATTAACATCACAGGAGAAATCCACCTACATTTGAAAGAACCTAGTCCACTGTTAAAAGTCGTCAATCACACACCGTTGCTCAGAATCCCCTCCATTCAGTGGCCAACATAGAAAAGTAGTACTGAGAAACCTGTACAAAGCACAGAGTTTCACATGCAGTACATAATACAAGGCAAAACATCTCAGCGCAGTAATTCAAAAACCCAACATATTTAAAGACTAAGTGCTCAGAGCTCACTTATCAGAAACACTTTCTAGACAGTTGTAGCTGATGTCCTATTTCTCTCCAAATCTGAAGTACCTGATTCAGTGCTACCCCAACAATATTCTTGGGCCCATGGTGTGACTCTTGAGAATGGTGCTGTCCAGGGCTGGGAGCTGGACTTGGTGATCCTTGTGGATCCTTCCAGCTCAGCTTTGTGATTCTGTGATCTCAGGCCATCAAAATCCAGAAAGCCTTACTCTATGCTGAAGGAGACCTGACTCCAAAAATCAACCCAATAAACCCTTCCTTTTCCCAATGAGGGAGTATTTTAAATTGGATTTTAAACCACAGGTATGTTTTATATTCTGCTGAGACCAGTCTGTAAGGTAACATCTTCATGATTAGAATCACATTCACACATCGGAGACATTCAGTTTTCCTCTTCCAGCTTCAGGCATTTCAAAGATAAGAGTGTGCTCCAACTATCCAGTTAAAAGGGACTGAAAATCATCTTTTTCTTACTGAGATTGAGACCACTTAATGAATACACAGAACAGAGTAAGGCCTCCAGGACTGACTCCTCCCAGCATGGTTCCTCCTCAAAACATGAGTGTTATATAGAAGACAGAAACCATCATTGCATTCTCTAATGGGTCCATTTAAAAGAGTGCAGAATGTTTCTCCTCATGGAAAAGGCCTGAATCCATTATTAATTAATTCACCAGTTATCCTAGTGTATTAATAGTGTGTGGTGGAAGTACTACAAATGCATTACCATGCTGCATCCTTCAGCTGCTCTTTAAAACCTTTTGAAAAGTATTTTTTTCATAATCAGAGTCATTAAAATGCTCTTATCAGCAGAAGAATTGATGATGATGTTCACTCTCTGCAACTGAAAAAGCATTAGAGGCTGGAGTCTCTGACCAGAGTTTTGAATGGCGCCAGTGTTAAAACTGGTCTTAAACTCTGTCAGTGTTTAGTGTGAAAAACTAGTGTGAAAATTTAAGAGTCAAATATTCCTATAGCTCCTATCAGTGCCTCGAAGTGATGTAGGTTAAAATTATTTCCCTTAGTGGTCTTCATTTTGCAGAGGGAAGACAAAGGACTGAACAAACCAGTGCAAATTTTGGCAGGGGTAAGTTCCTGGAAGTTACTGCTGCAGTTCCTCTTCCCCATTCCCAGTCTGAAGTCAAGCCCTGGCATCACAGAATCATAGAGTATCCTGAACTGGAAAGGTCCAACAAATAATCTTGCTGACCTGCTAAACTGAATTTGCAGGTACAAACTAAATATTCTTCCCTCCCCTCTTGAAAAGATGGTTAAAAAAAGAAAAGAAGACTTATCATATACACTTCCAATACACAAGAAATGTAATAATTAAGTCCTTTATGAGACACTGGATGGTCTTTTACCATCCATGTAAATCACACTTCAATACTGAATAACCAAACTCCCCAAAAGGCAGAGTATTTTCAGATTTCTCTCATTCAGATTTGTGTTTACTGACATCTACTGGCTGTTCTGACTCATACGTTCATTTGCCAGTGGAATGAGAGGTGGGTCTGTTTGGAACTGATGTTAGTCCAATCACATTGGTAGCATCAGCCACATGAGGGGAAACTGGCTCTTCCTGTCCCAATGTATAATACAGGCAATCTCATTTGCATGTACTGCTTCTAAAAATTATCCTTCTGAAAATATGATTCATTAATAAGCTGCCTATGAAAACACCACAGGTAAAAGGACACATAGTGGAATACATTTGCCAAATTCATCCTTCCCTAAACCCTTTTCTCCTTTGCGAAACTCAAGCAGAATCCAAGGAGAATCTTCCTTTAACCAGGCAACACCTGCTTTACAAAGAAACACTGCTTGTAGCATACAGTCAATAGAATGATCTATTGGACCACAAGAATGAGTTGGATGATGCTTTTCTCACAGTATTTTGCCAACAGATACAGAAAGAGATCATTCAGTATAATGAGATGATTCATTGGCACCTATTAATGACTTAGGAAAGAATACCCCAGCTAGTGCTCTCAAATAAAAAAAAATAGGCAAGCAGAAAATAATCAATACAGACAGAAAACCAAGAAATGGTACATTTATTCAATGTGATAGAAGTTGCAGGAATTTTTTCAACTGAAGTCTCAATGGTTTTGTCACCTCACCTGAAAGATGGCAATTTCAGGGAAGGTTCATTGCACATCCTTCTATTGTGCCTCAGTATTTTTTTAATATAGTCTGGGAGACACAAGTGCTTCTTGACTCAAAATCAAACTGCTCTCTGAAATACTGTCTGAGAGGAGAGGAAGTCAGAGTTGGCTCTTTGAGTGAACACAGCTGGTCAATATGAATGGCAAAATTTGAATAATCTCTAAAGAATGATTTCAGAATCACAAATTTTCTTCACTATAAAAATTTTTTCTAGAACTTGAATCAATCTTCCAAGAGAAGTATTCAGAAGATTAGCATTTAATTTACTACTAAATTAGCTAAAGTCTTCACAAGAATGTTTCATGGGGATTCACAGGAAGCAGTTTATCTCCAGGATGAATTTAAGACCAATAGATGACTCAGTCTATTATATTTTCCTGCAAAAACTGACTGTTCTCCAAAAATCAGCCAATGCTGTCTGATGACATCAAAAGTTGAGCAAGTAGCAAGGCTCATAACAAAGTCGCATTCTCTCATTACCAATGAGGAAAGAATTCTGGTTTCCTGAAATTCCACATTTTCCTTTCTCTCTTGCACACCAAAGTCTTTCAATAAAAGTATCATAGACATTAAAAGTACTTACCTCCATAATTCTTCCTTAAGTAGACAACTTTTAAAATATAAACATAGAACATTGGATAGGTGTCTGTTATAAATTAATCATGCTTTCATGAGGTTCATTACGCAGTGCAAGAGTTTTAGGTACCTGGATTATTCAGGTCAAATTTCCTAAATTTTAGAGAGGAAGAGTTAGAAAGAGCACTGATCTCTTGTGGATGAACAGATGAAACAGAATACTTATTGATAAAGAGCAATGCAAAAGAAATATGCATCAAACTGAGAGCAAAATATGGGATTTCAGGCAAAAAGCCTCACAGAAACCCAGGAGATAGGAAGAATATCTGAATAGACACTGAAGAGTTGGACAGTAAACCATCAAAAGCAGTTCAACTTCAGTTCATACATTCATAGTCTAGAGATTAATTAAAAAAATTCAATTTAAGATTCCAATAGTCTGAGAAAGCTTATCGGTATTCTGTACCACATGCTGAAAAGGAGGTTCCAAAATTCTGTTGTCACCCTCCTCTAAATATATATAAAAAAGTTTTACAGTGTCAAACAATACTGAATGCCAGAAAATTTTCATGGTGTTGCATTGCCAAATAACACTCCTTTTGTTCCATTCTGTTAGGTGCTACCTGAGATGGCAAGGGCAAATTAGGAAACTTAGTAATACCACAGATAAATGCTCCCTTTAAATATGGAAATGCATTCTACAGCTCCCAAAATAAATTCTCAGATGAACACGCATCATCCTGTGAAGTTTAATTAACTAGTGTTTGGGTTTGTTTATTTTTTTAAAAACAGCAGCCTTTTTGGAACACTCTATAGAAGCTTCTTTAGCTGGCCGTTGAAATGTTTAAGATCTAATTTTCTCTCTGAAAATGACACACTGGTTTCTGAAAATTCAACTGGTCAAATCTTTTAGCATGAAGCTATGAAAAAGTTAAAACCAACATATTTTCATTAATAAAATGTCCTTTCCATATAACCCTTCTAATAGAACAAAATGAGGGGCAGTCCACTAACTTAGCTGGAGTATTAACCTTATGGTGCTCATATTGATTTTTATTTTTAAGTAACTTTAATTCTGTCATATAATCATTTAGCCATATTGTTAAAACAAAATTGCTGTCCCGTACATAATTAAAGTTTTATCTTTAAGGACAAAATGTTGTCATAAAAAGTCTATTGTTAGAATGACAAGCATGAAGTGCTCTTCTTCTTTATTGCTGCAGAGGGACAGACAACACTGGCTTGATTGGGCTTGATGGCTCCTCTTGGAGAGGTTTTCAGAGAAGCACACAAAAGAATCATAGCATGGTACCCAGGTTACAAGCAGCAAAGAATTCATATTTTAATATGTGAGGCACATAATTTCACCACCATGAACAATGCATTGTTATTAACATCATAAAGGAGATCATTTGAAGAAACTCTACCAACAATAATAATTTTCTGTTTTCCTATTTTCTATAAACTGTCCTGAAACCTTCCTCAAAAGCAAGATGATAAAGCAGAGAGGTTACAAATCCTGACAACCACCAACCCCCTGAAGATCTATGAAATCAGAAGTCATTTTTAGTAACCCAGTGCTCTAAATTACCATCTGAAGAGCATCAACTCTCCCTGACAATCTAATCAACACAGCTCCGAGTTTCAACCAGAAATTAGCAAACAAACAGCAATGGCAGATCAGGAGGTACATGGGTAATACAAGGCTTAAAGAACATCATCTACAATCAAACATCACAAGGTAAAATGAAAATGTAGTGCTGTGATTGGATATATAAAAGAATCCTAAATTAGATAATCCTAATCCTAATTTGGTGGAACTACTCGCCAGTAGTGTGAGGGCCTCATGCAGTGTGTTTTCTAAAGCGTTCCCACAGAAACAACTACTTCAAGACCTAGCCCGTCTTTTCAGGATTATATAAGCAAAATTTCAAGGTTTTGTAAACAGATGAAGCATATTTTTAAGCAGGAACAGTTATTACAGAGGCAATGTAGATTTTAAGACTTTTATGTCACTTTAAATAAAGGTAGCAAAACTATCTCTTTTTAAGCCAGTGAGTATTTTAACCTTTTTCAAAGAAGGTACACAGACCACATGAGATAAAATTGAGAAGGAAAGGGGAATGAAGTCTGTCTCTTACTGAAACAGGATACATTTTTCCACCAGTGCAAGGATCTTTGCCCATTTGTGAATCTGAACAGCTGAAGATCCAGTAAGACCAAAAACCCACGTACAAACAGCTATCACAGATTTCTTGAGGCAGATTGCCTTCTGGAATTGCTAGATCAAATACATATAAAATTACAGATTATTTTGCTTACTCACCCATTACATCAACCTCCCTACTCTTGACTGTTGTTATTTATTAATAAACATAACCTTGCTCTAGAGCCTTTTATTTATAAATCTCAGAGCACTTCTCAGTATTAGTATTTAGTTAACTCTTTATTCTTAGAGACAGTGAAGCACAGAATAAACTGATTTCTTTGGTTTCTCTGGCAAGGTACACAAAGGGAAGGAATAAGAATTGATTAAGAGACTAAAGTATTAAAGATAGTACCCAAGTAGAAAGGTCATTAACTTCAATATTGAAATAATCGTCTTTTCATTCATCCTTACCAGAAATCTTCTTACACTTCCTGAAGGACCAATGAGTTCCCTGTCAAATTTCTACCAAAAGACATGTAGTGCCTTTTAGAAGAGTCCTACTTTCCTTGAGCAGTAGTGGGAATGACAAACAGATTCACAACTGAGCTATAACAATCTAAAAAGAATTTGTTACCATGGCTTGTTTTCAGCAAGCCAAGCAGCACTGTATTGAAAACATACAGTATTTCATCATCTGGTTTATAGAGTTGTAAAGAGTTACAGAATGAACTCTAGCATGTGTCTCATACTTTGAATCCTATAATATTTCAAAAGATGCCTCTTGCCCATGTTTATTGCTTCTCAGTGATCACAGATGAAGAATATCATAGTCGGAGAGACAGCTATTATTGTTAGTCCTGTAAATAAAGTCTGGAGTTAGAAAAGCTAGCTGTGTTCATCGTGATCATTTATCAGCAAGATTCTGACATTCACAACTTCATTAAATAACTTTGCCTGTGACACAAGACAGACCAATGTTCTTGTTATCCTGTAAGGCATCATCACTATCAGCCTCACTGAAAGGGTAAGAGGCTTCCAAAAGAATGACTCTTATTAAAAGGAAAGTTCTACAATTTAATTCTGAATACATACAAAGAGGAGACTGATGAAGAAAAGATCATTTTTAAAAGCACAAAAAAGCCATCATCACCACTCTAAGCCTCATTTCAAAAATACAGGCATTATTTAATCCTGCTCCTATTGTAAATAGTATACCCAAAGTCCTATTAAAGCTTTTTTGTGACTTTATGGAAGACAGTTCCCACCCAAGGAGCTTACAACCTAATGTAGACCAAAGGATCTAATGAAAAAACACTATTGTTTTAACTGAAAATAACAACATATATGATTCTTATATTTGTTTTAGATTTATAATGAAATAGCAGCCTGAAAGCCAAATTAAACCAAAAATTTCTTCAAAATATTTGAAGATGAGAAAACCATTTTGGAAAACGTGTATGTAACCTAAAGGTTATTTTATATATACATATGTATTTTTTTTACAGGTTCAGATATCTTATTGGATCATGGAATATATTTCTGAACAAAACACAGAAAATACAGTGCATTAACATATTTAATATCTCAGTTTAGTACAAATACAATCTGAGATTAAATTGCCACTATTTTTAACTTTGAAAAAGCAAGAGGACACATGAAAGAGGATGTGCAATTGATACCCCTATTGAATTTCAAAGCCATTGGGAGGTATGGGAAAAAACAAATTAAGTATACCTGTGTGGAACCTCTCCTGCTCCCCTATTGCTCATGAGACATATTTGGAGACAACTTTTCAGAAAGGACTAGGTAAAGATACAATGAGAATTAGCTACAATGAGAGTTTAGCAGAAAATAAACCCATGATGACACCAAACATCAGTATAAATTCTCCTGAAAGCATTGCCATTTCTCCTATGTCAAATGGAAGCTTCACAGAAGAAGTTCAGCTTCTGTACCTGCAGAACACTTCTAAATGTCTTAACCAAGGTAACTGTGGCTAAGCACTTTGCAGCATGTCACTCTTCATTGACAGAGATGGTGGAGCTGCTCCAGAATGAACTCAGTCACTGAACTAAATATTTGGGATCAGCTGAGAGGAACATATTTCCATGTGAAACAGGGCCAGAGCAAACTGGCTTGTGCAATCTGCATTCAGAAAGAGACTCATTTCTACTTCTTCAGTCTCCCTCTATGGTACCGGTCACCAAGAGGAGCATGTGCCTCAGTCTGGCATGCTGAGTATGGCTCTCTGGCTTGAGCTTTCAGCATAGTGCTAATACCCAATTCTCCCCATGCTCATCTAAGGATCCTATATGCCAGACACAACTCTTCAGCGAATTTCATGCTCCATAACTCATGTTTTCCAAAGGTTCATAGCCCTGGCAGATGGGACCTGCCATGCTGAAGTGCAGCAGAGTGTGAACTGGCGGCTCTGCGCTCGAGGAAACCCCAGCAGAATCCAAATTATCCTTTGCTACAACCTAACCCTTCTCCATCAAGTGACCTTGCACAAATAAACCATGCACAAGCACAGCAAGGTGCACATTTCTGCATACATGAGGTGTTGGATGTTGAATGAGAGCTAAATGGAGATATCTGCTGAAATTCAAAATTCCCTTTAGAAGAAGAGTCAAAATCATGGAACTACAAAATAATGCCAGTAGAAAAGGCCTAATGGAGGTCATCTGGTTCTACCTGGGGGCAACTTTGAAGTTATATCAGGTTCCTCAGGGTCTTTTCCAGTCATTATGAATGTCTGCAAGAATGGAGATTCCGCAAGCTCTCTGTGTAACCTGCCCTCTTGTTTGACCGCCTTTAAGGCAAAGAACTTGCTCCTTATGCCTGGCAGTAATTTGCATCCATTGTTTCTCATTCTTTCACAGCAGCAGTGCAGAACCTGAAAGCAGCTCTCTCCTGCTGCGGGGGGAGGGCTGCCCCAGTACCGGAACACGCAGGATGGTCATTCCATGGCCACGAGCTGTGGGGCTGGTCAGACATGGTTCTTGTAAAAGCGTTGCAGGTTTAGAAAGGCAGCTGTTTGGTTCCTGGTCTCCACGGTGGTTTTATTGTGGAAAACAGGGGAGGAGTGGGGAGACGGAGGAGGGGGAAGGGAAGGCGAGGGAGGGTGCAGGTTCCATACGAGCCCAGAACCAAAGAGGCTGTTCCGGATCTGGCTGGGGTTTTTATCTCTAGGGATGGGAGACGGTCCTGACTCACATCCAGTCAGAAGGGGTCAGGGGGGCGGGGTCAGGGACAGGAAGGACACACGTTACAACATTTCACTGCACAGGCTGGAAAAGGGTAAGAGCTCCTTTTTCTGGACCCACACTCTCAAAAGATGCATGTGCTTCTTCCCCAAATAATGAATTATTAAATGCCAAAAGAGAGGCGTTGGTATCATCATCAGCCACATGAATGTGCTTTGTGGCAAGAAATAAGCAAAACTATAACTCCAGAAGATTTTTGAAATTGTATTCCCTCTGCAATCTGAATTGCATTCCTCTCTGCAGGCTGGCGAGAGTGGGATGTAAGTCACACACCGGCAGATTTAGTATAATTTGTTTTATTCTGATGGGTAAGGTATTGGCATGGGTAATTTTCAGATCTTTTTTTTCCAACACAAATTTCAGTACAAACCTGCAGTAATTCTGTTTCTGTAACTGGCATTGTACTAGTGGAGAACAGCTGTTATTTAGTGAGGATTCAGACATTTATCTCGTTACACATTCACAGTTCATTCAGCTGGGTCACGAGTGCAAACCAGAGTGTCTGACAGAAAACCTACAGGGTGCTAAGGCTTTGCCCCAAAGAAACAGTGGAGAAAATATATTCCAGAAGGGTCAAGAGAGAAGAGAGAAAAGATAAGGAAACAATCACGTATATAAAGTGGATGTTTAAATCTTTTTCCTTCTGGAAATGTAAAATGACAGTTCGGGTGAATGGCTCTCACATGATGCTGTCACCCTTCATTCTGCAGCTCTGGCTGAATGACGTCTAACAGAAAGCTCTTTTCACCTCACCTTCAGGGATTAGATTCTTGGAGCCTACTTAGGTAACTTCTAGATAAATGTTTGAGGCATTCAAATCTGGAAAGCAAGGAATAGTCAAACTGACAAATGCCTCATGGTTTCTTCCTGTATACACCTAATGCACTGCAGTGTAGAGTAATAGCTATTGGCTTGTACAACCTCTTTATATCAATAGGCAATTAGTCCTTGTTCTTTCTTTCCAGTAAGAAAATGTAGAAATTAAAAGCATGATATTTAATATACCATCATTTACAATGTTATCTGTGTACAGCTCATCTCTAACATGTATGCTTGCTAGGCAAAGGACACTGATGAAGACTCAGTGGTAGTGAGAGTATTAAAAACTTAAGCTAACACGAGGAGTACTACTAAACAATATCATCAGTTGATTATAAAAAGTTGTCTCTGTCCTACATATAACTATTCTGCAAACCTACTGCAGATATTTATTTTCATACTAGTCAGATTCTTCAGTAAAAATATTATTTATTTAAAACCTCTTTAGCACAATGAAAAGCAGGAGTTGCAGATGGGTGCACAGAAAATCCTCCAAAAGGTCAGACAAGTCAATGTTAGCATTTTAAGGGAAAGGATATTTGAATTCCCTGGCAGGAATGTAAATGTATCAGTTACCTGATGCAAGTTTAGCTGTACTTCAGCAAATTTTTATCTCAACAACGTCTAAATGCTGCAATTTTGTTTCCGAAGCAATAACAAGCATTCAAGTCCCTCTGTTGCTGAGCCTTGGTATTTGCTATTAGTAAAAGTAATAATACTGTAGAGAAGACAGACTTATGTGGATGCCAGGAGCCACTCTATAACATCAAAAAGTTTTATTTTGTTTATGTGTTTGCTTCTCCAGAAATACCTCTATGTGTTTTGTAGCTATTATGGTATTAGGAGTATTATTTCATAATAAAATTGATGTAATATCTTGAAATTAAGGACACGTGATGGCTGGCGAAAAAGTTTTGCAGAGCTCTTAACATTCCACTAGTCTAAAAACCTCAGAATTATGGAAATGTTCTAAATGGAGGTTCTTTGAAAGGGTGGGTACAGAGGAATGCACTGAGTGCATGAGAAAGGTCTTTTTCCACCCACTAGATTGAGACTGAAAGCCTAATTTATCACTCACATTAATACGGTAGATTAGCGTGCTATGTGGCATACATTGCTCAAACCCAGAAAGTCACTGCAAATTATCAAGACAGCCAGTCAGGTAAGTCAGCTAATGTATGTGGACATAACTATGTGCAGGAAGAGGAGGATGGCTCCCTTCTGAGCACGGTGCCAGCCTGGGGAGAGGGGGCACACACACACACAGAGAAGCATGACCTTGCCAAACTGAGCCTCCTTCCCCAAAACCCAGGGGAAGAGGGAAGGTCACAGCGCAGAACTACCCTGGCTCTGCCAACCATCATTGCTGGGGATGGCTGTGGCAGTTTCCCAGGCTACACAAGGCTCCTTGCCAGCACAGGAACAAGGAAGGGGATTTGGGGTCAGGTCTCCTCAGTTTCATGCAATAAGTGGAAATGGGAACAGAAGACACACTCAGAAATAAAAAGGGTGTAGAAAGCTCTTGTCAATTATATTCTTCCAAATTGATATCTAGGGCCCATGAGAATTCTTAATCTTTGCTTCAGAGATACTATTCCACCACACTAGCAGCATTGGTCAAAGTATACCTCTAAATATTATAAACCTATTTACATAATGTACAGTCCATCTAATTATCTGTCAAAAGTGTACTACAATTATTTTTTATTACTTCCAAGAAATGTTTTTCTTGTCTTTTTTTTTCCCTGAGTTACTATACTAAAAATAATAGGTCTTCCTTTTCTGTTTGATGATCCAAAATATTGGATGAGTACAGAAAACACAGTATAAACCTCAGATGAGCGTTCAAAGGGAGGATAGTGCCACTCAAAAATAAAAGAATTTTCTAAAAGTTGCTCAAAATATTTTAGCTAGATTAGCTAAGAGTTTTGCCTAGCCCCAGTCTGCAAGTTTTGGCAAATGACTACTGAAAGAATTTTGCCTGGGTTTGCATCTTGTATTACTTTGTGTTCTGTAAAACCTAGCTACACTTCTGTCCAACAATTAGATTTGAATGTGTGTACTGGATTTATACCACAGCTTCTTATTAAAGCCCTATCTTGCAATCTGATCCCAACTACTGACATGTTGGCTGCCCCAACTCCTGCTGAGTTAATGCTACACAAGTAGGAGACTTTTCCTGCATTGAATCACATAACCAAAACACCCATTTTTTCTTCTACTTCAGGAGAGGTCTCAGACTGGGATAACAACTGCTGACTCCCTGTAACCTTGGGCAGATTGCCTCACCCTTGCATGGCTCATTTTAATCTTCTGTTCAACATGAATAATAACACTGGAGAGGACTTTTATGTCTTTGGATGAAAGACTTAATATAGTACAAACTATTTTTATTTAATATCAGAATATAGCTTTCACAGTAACATCTTATATGGAGTGGAAAATGATGATCTTATATAATCTGTTGTATACGGACACTGACAGCTTATCCTTGAGGGTCTGGCAAGAAATAACTATGAGAAGGTAATGGCTGTGAAGAATATTTTTCTCTGTCCATGACACATCCCCTAGGACACAAAGGTCTCAGCAATCAGTTTTGTTCCTCTTCTGAGAAAAACACATTAAGCAGCATCAGGGAAATCCTGTAGTCACCTGGGGAAATGCACCCAAATCCCAACTGCTGTTCTGTATGGGCAGAATTTTTTCTCATTCCAGGCCCTAAGGGGCCATATGAGCCCCTTCCAAGACAAGCATAATGAATGAGCCAATAAATAGGCCCCATTTTATGTAAATTTCCTCAAAGGCACAGAAAATTAATTCTGGTTGTATTTTGAATACAATCCAAGCAGGAGCTCAGACTCAAACTCAAATTTAAACAGCACATCAGTGCAAGCCTACTCCCATTCACACAGGGCAACTTCTGAATGTGTGTGGGCTGGAAGCCTCACTCCCTCCATCTGGATAGGAGTCTGGCCCATACACCTCTGGATATCGTGTGGCTGTGCAGGAACCATCCTGGAAGGGTCTCATGTCACAAAAGCAGAAGGACTTTATAGCCTGTGAGTTTTACAGTAGTGTCCCTTTAAAGTACATATGTTTGCAAAGCACCAACCTGCCAGCATCCTCCTTCATAGAACATATATTTGGGGCCAAGAAATTCTCCATATCTAGACCACTAGCTAATCCTTAATGAAACAAGCCCTAAGTCAGACTCCATCAGCATGGAGTGTGTTGAAGGGACTTCAGCCTGGAAACCCCAGTTGAACATTGATGGAAATGCTTCACCTTACTGTTGGGAGAAAACAGAGCTACTCATCGATGGGTACCAAGCAAATATTTGCGGAGTGGGGGCTTTAATGAGTTTGGTTCAGTCTTCCAAGTCTTCCCTTCAGATTATGTCCCTAAAGAGAAGAGAGTTTACAACAGAAGACTGAATAATCTTTGGGAATTTGATGTATGAAAAGCAGACCTGAAGACAACAAAATCATAAAGAAAGTACAACAAAGTATAAACCCTTCTAAACTAGTAACACTATAAGCATTATCAAGCTGAGAATGTGCTCCTCTAGTGTATTTCTAGATATATTGAAGTGTCTTGGTGAAAAAAAAATCAGCATTTCTGAAAGCATTTTTCTCCAATTTAGAATTAGAAATTGGGATAGAATAATGGAAAGCAAGTTAAGAGATGTGTTAATTTAGAAAAAGGCAACAGAATTTTAGAAAAAACAATTATGTTTTCTTCTGGTTTTTAGTGGTGGTTTTGGTAGTATTTTGGTTACTTACTTTTCACCCTCAGATGACCAAGTCAATAAACTGTGTGGGTCACACATGGCAGACCTGATAAATGAGCAACTCAAAGGATTTAAGTTTTATGTCAGCTTCTCCATTAAGGAAATATTCAAAGTATGAGAATACAGGAATACTGAAAGTTGACTCAGAAGTATAGTGACACAGCTGGTGTTCCACAAATAAATAACCTAAGGAAATTTGTATCTACTCAAATGGAGAGGAGATAGTAAATAAATATTACCTGTAAATAAAACTCTAGCACATGCTTTTGTAAGACAAACAAACCTTTCCAACACAGTAAATACAGATGTTTATTTGCATGCTGCTGAAGCCAAAAATCTTGAATAATTTTGGTCATTAGAGTGTACTTACTCTGCATCTATTTGTCCTTTCCTTTAAATAGAAATCTAATACTCCATTCTCCCTTGAAGGCTTATTAGAAGATAAAATGCCAAAGGATAAAACAAACACAAATTAAATGGTGTTAGGAATCCCAAGAGAAGAGTAATTCAGTTTACATTTTGGGGGGTTTTAATTGCTGGTAAATTACACTTCTGAAATCATGTTCAGAGGACAAAATGATTTCTGCTCTGCTTTGTAAACCATTTTTACAATTTTCAGGCATGAAGCCAACTGAATACAATGACATATGGAAGTACAGAGCTCATAGGATCAGCATTCCCCATACATTCATTGGCATGAAGAAAGGTTCAAAGCATGCAGTATATTCGTTAAGAGAAAAATAATTGCTTCTTATAGTTTTGTAGCTTACCTGCTCATTATCTACTCAGTTACACACCAGTTTCCAAGCAAGAAAAAAAATCATGACAGACTGATGATAAGCAAAAAGAAGCAAAGAAATTAAATGAAAATGTGACTATACCTGACCACATACCTTCTAAATAAAAATTTAAAAATATTAAAAAAAAAAAAAATTGTTGCTTGTGTAACCCCATCCCTAACCTGAAAATACAGCAAAGTATGTAGTTAGTAAATGGCAATTTTCCAGGACACAGCCCTGTTTTTTTACTTAGCTTCACTCATAATTGACACCTGACATTTCAGAACAGGACTTCCCTGCTGCTAAGGTCAGCCTTCAAGTACCAAACACCAACTGTGGAGAATAGGTATTTTATTAGAAACCAAACAAACCACAATATGTAATGGCTACAAAAGCTGGGAGTGAGAAAAATGGAGTTGTCTATATGTTTGTTAGCTCATGTGATAAGCAACTAATAATAATGAAAGGGAGACAAATGCTTTGGTATTCAAAAGTGGGGATTATTTAAACACCTGTGCATGTGTTTGTTATTGCAGTGCCTTAATTATGGGCTGGGATGCACTGAATATTAATAGAGGTCAAGAAAAACAAATCTTTCACCATGCTTAATGTTCTTAGCTCTTAAGGGCCTAAATCTAATCCTTAGAGACATAAATGTCCTAAATGAGGGCTGGTAATGAAAGATCCATCCCCTCCATCTTAAAAGTAAAATTCATACCGAGGCGGATCTTGTAACAAGGTTTTATCTCCTGTATTTTTCTCTATTATTGTTCTACAGGATCAAACTATTGTTAGACAGCAGGACTCAATCATGTGAGTACTTAAAAATATCATGAGTCATCCCACTAACAGCAGTGAAATTAAATAACTCAAAGTCACAGGTGCTGTGCTGAAAACAGAGATGGTTACAAGGTAAAAATCTGTTGTCCACGGGATCTGTGCAAGCTCCATTTCCACAGTTTCCCAAACACTCGGGGATAGTTTTTCTGTTAACCTGTTTTCTCTCTTGACATAGGCATTCAGCTCCTAAGACCTCACTAATTTTGGTTGGTTCATAAACAATTGTTCAGCCAATTTACACTTTCACAGCCATTAAAAACAAGCAATGCAAGCTGTCCCACCTCAGGAACAGGTATTTATGTTTTATTATCTAAATTAAGGAAATCTGAAAAAAAATATAAATAAAGCAGTGGATTAAATTAATTGTCCTTTAACCATATAAGAATTCTTTTCATGCCAAAGCAATGTTTTGTGATTTACTAGCATTATGAAGGGATAGCTGTGTTTATGCTAATTTACAATGCACAGAAGAAAAGGTCTTTTGATCATAGCTTTTTATTTTCATCACTTTGATTGACTGTCAGCCATACTAATTATCATAGAACCATTGATCATCATTTGCTGCTAACTAGAAAATGTTGACATGTTTTCTATGGCATTATTTAGTATGCAAATTTAAGAAGAAATGGTGCTAGACCTGATAGGCAAAATTTTCATGTCCATTTCATTCTAGGAAGTCAATAGCTATTTAAGAATAAAATAAAGTTCAACTAGGAAAAGTTCCTCAAAACAACATACAGAGTAAAGAAATGCAACTGTAGACAGTATAAAAATGCTATATATTTTTGCTCATATTGCCTCTAAGCCTTTCTTGCTGAAATCCATTCCTTACCCAAATCCAGCTCCTGAAGTAAAAAAAACCTTGAGATTTTGATTTAAAAAAAAGGGCTCTTCAAAACTAAGAATAAAGTGCAAGTTCAGCATAACCTTTTAAAGTATATTTTTGCTTTAAGAACCACATTTAAAAATCATACCATATTTTATCCAAAATAAGTTTTTCTCCTTTATGCACCAATCCAATATATAGAACAAAAGAAAAGTATTATGATACACCATGGAAAAGGAACTACAAACAATATTTATCCACAATTCAAATGGGTGCACTGTAGACTGTAGAGCTCTATCTAATATATTAATTAATAAATAATAAATTTTAATATTAATATATTATTATAATAATGTATTAAATAATACATAACGATATATTAATTAAAGAACAATAAATAAATAATGAACTATCACGTATTTTAATTGCTGCATAAAAGGTTTATGTAATCCCACAGAATCAACACAGTAAAACCCTGTTTACTCCCTTGGCAGCTTCTTTATTATGATCAATACCAAAAAAACCAGGCACAGTTCCCATTCAGGACCAACACAATTCAAACTTGTAAATGTGGCTTTGAACAATAGTAATAGTCTATTAAAATGTCCTCTAGCAAGCACAGAAATCCTGCCTCAGCAGTCACCTATTCATCATTATAGCATTGTATAAGTAAACATTGCATAATTAAAAGCAGGACCTCACAAATTCCTCCGATCATGGGGTGCCCATGATGCTTCTGGAGCACTGAGAAACCACAGCAGTGTCATGAAAGATCTCAAGGAGCAGCTGCATGGAGGTTCACTGCCATTCATTAGAAAAGTAAACACTGCTGGCATTACAGTACAATCCTTTTTTAAAAAGATGTAAAGCCACAAAAATATAGGGTTTTCTCCACCATTTTTTGCTGTCCCAGATGTGAAAATCAGCAGCTGGTTGACTGACAAAGGTTAGATGGCAATTTTTATGACCAGGAGCAAACTATTGCATACCTGGACAATTGAATATTCTGGGGATGGACCTTGAGGGCTGAAGGCAGTATCTCCCTCCCTCAAAAGTTTTCCTTGCATCCAAGCCAAAGTTATTGGTTTGAATTAATGGTCACAAATGAGTAAGAAAACACAAGTCATATGAGTTGATACTGTGTACAATCACTAAACTATATGTGTCTTTATTTTTAAAAACCCTCATAGACAGAATCTCTGAAAATTACATTTTCTCTTTTTGGAAATATAGTTAAATTATTGATATTATGAGGGACAAATGATTCTCTGTATGGGAACACTTCTCTGATGCATCCTACAGCCCATGTTTCCACTCAAAGCTGCAAAAGTTTAGGAGCCACAATTGCATCCCTGTTTGGTCAGCAGCCTCATCTGTCCTTATTCTTCTCTGTCAATTCAGAGAGAAGACAGATGCTAATTTTCAGTTGCGTACTATAATCTGCTTTTAAAAATATTAATAGAAGCAACTCATATTACCAGCATGTTTTATCAAATTATTTTCTTCCCTCAAAGAAAAGCATTTTTTTTCTAATAACTTTGAAATCAGCATAAAAGATGATTCTTTCTGATTACTGGCAACAATGAAATGTCTCATGTGGTTCTATGACTCTACTAGCTTTGAACTCTGGATTTTTTTAAAATTCCCACTACTCCCTTCAAATAATTTTCTTTAGAAGCAGTAGAGGCTTTTTTAAAGTCAATGGGAAAAATAATGTAGAAGTGGCTTTCTTCTCCTCCTTGTATTTTAAAATACCCGCATTTTCTGTTCTTAGGTCAAAAGCCCCAAAAATCATAAAATTAACCTAAGACCATAATCACTTTTACCTCATATTTAAAAAGAAAATCTGTTTCTTTCCTTTTAGTGTATGAAAGTCTTTAGAAAACCCTACTGACAGGAGGCAGGTATAACAAAGCTTGTTGTGCCTTAACTTCGAGGTACCTACAGTTTAAAAAAAAAAGATTTTAAAAAGCCTTTGAAAAGCAAGTGCAAAGGGCAACAGATGTAGCAAACTTTGAATTACAATATATATGCTAGTTTCTAGAAACCAAATTCTATCTTTTTGTGGTTACAAGAGTTGGCTTGATATTGATGCAAGTCTGAATGTAAATATTACTGGTAAAAATAGCTTATAAAATTTCTTGTAGCTGTGAAGCTGGATTTACATGTGGTCTGTATTTATGCAGTTAAATTTCCAGAAACCAATATGGTTGAGCCAAGGAAGCTGAGGGAGAGAGGATGGGATGAGGCACAAGGGCAAGAAAAAGTCAACCTGTAGATTAAACCTATGAAAATGCCTCATCCTTAATCACTGTTTTATTCAACCACTTTATTCAGAATTGTAAATAGTTATTTTGATATAATTAATTGCATTAGTGAAGACTAGTTTTAATACAGTAGCACAGAGGTGCCTAAAATGAGAGCATCACCCTACAGTGCTTCGCTGTGTGTGTCAACGTACCAAAAGGCAGCTCCTGTGTCACTCAGTCTGTCATCTAATCTGGTAATTAAAGCACAGGAAAGAGGATATTGTCCCCATGTTAGCAATAAAAGCAGAGCAAATATATGGAGATTTGGTAGGAGCAGATACGGGAATTTATCCCAATCTATATTTCTTTATACCGCTCCTTTCTTTTACCAAAAAATCACTTTTAATCTTTTTTATCATGTCTACACTGCAGAGCCAGTCTGGCTACAGCAAACAAACTGGAGCCCAGCTTTGAGTAAGTGTCTTGGCTCTGTCCAGGATGGAGTCAGCCTTCCCCACAGCAGTCCTTGCAGGGCTGTGCTTTGCTCTGGTAGCTGAAAAGTGTTGGGAGCACACCAGGGTTTTGGTACTGCTGAGCAGCACTGGCACAGCACGAGCACTGGCTCTCCATCATTCTGCTCCCCTCCTGCTGCAGGCTGGGGGTGGACAAGGGGTTGAGAGGGGACACAGCCAGGACAGCTGACCCGTGCTGACCAAGAGGTTCATAACACGTGACACGATGCTCAGCAATAAGAGCTCAGAGAAAGGAGGAGGAGGAGGGTCAATAATCATTATGGTGTTTGTCTTCTGAAGCAATTGCTACATGTACTGAGACCCTACTTCCCAGGAACTGGGTGGAATCACCTGCTGATGAAAAGCTGAGATTTAATCTTCACTAAATTGCCTTTATCTCAACCCATGAGGTCTTGATCTTATTTTCTCCCTCTGTGAAGAGGAAGAGGAAGAGGAAGAGGAAGAGGAAGAGGAAGAGGAAGAGGAGAGCAGCTTGGTGAGCACCTAGCAGCCAGTCAAGTCCACTCATGACAATAATACAGCAATACTGATAAAGTGTAATATATACATTAACTGACTAAGGAAACTTATCATCAGAGGTTGTTTGTGCTAGCATAGATAAAAAAAGAATGGCCAAGTTTGATGACTATACAACTGTATTTAGTATCTGCACAGACTTCATAGGGTAAAACTTTTAATTATAGAATGACCAGTTGTTGATTTAGAAGCCACTGAGTGACAGCAGCTATAATGAGGTTCTGTTTAATTTCAACAGACAATTTTTAGTATTGACAGATATTTTAAACACAAAGGTGTTCTTTTGAACCATTAAAATCTATTCCTGTTGAACTCTTAATGAACACATAAGGTTTTTATGAAGTAAAATCAGTGTTATAATTCTCTATCAAGCTACAATAGTATTTGGTCAAATATCTTTGTTCTTAGTCACATACTGTATCAAGCAATGTGATAATGTTGATGCAATTTTTCATTTAGGATCATTGGGTAAAGGCAGATTTCAGATTCTTAAATAACAGATTTTTTTTTTTTCCAACAGTTTGTGCCAAATAATACAGTCCTTATACCCAACCTTGCTGGTTCTAGAAGGGACTTGACAAATAATTTTTCAGGTACATTTCACTGCTACAGACATAACTTTCTCCCATCTTTAAGTACATCTAACAGCTAAAATGTGCAATTTACTTTCATATTCTTTATGCCTTCATATTTTTTTCTGACATCAAGATGTCTGAATAGGCTATTTAATCCCTTCAGAATCCTTCAGAGAAACCTTGGTATTGCCTGTGAAGAGGCTTTATTTTATGCAATGTGTTTTACTCATGCAGAAGGAAAGGCACAGTGAACTTCCAGTGTTCACTGCTGCAGCAACTAACCCCCTTCCTCCTGTGGGTTACCCATTCTTTCCCCTCTTAACTTTGGCCTTTCACATGCCACCAACCTTGATCACACTCCCTACTTTTAATATTTATTTTTTCAAAATTGTTACAAAGAAAAAAATAATCAGGAATACTCTATATGATACCTTCAAGATATTTAAACACCATTAGGGATAAAAAAGGGAAAAAAGCCCTACCCCACATGCTCGGAGATTAGGTCTAAAATGTGATAACTAATAAAGAAGAAATTCAGACAAAGAACACATTTCACCTGCCTGTTCAAGGCCTGCGTGTCCCCTGCCCTTGCCAGGGGAAGAAGAGGCAGAGTTATGGCATGGTTGTACAGCCCATCTGCCTTTCAGCAGCATAACTGCACAGCCAATGGCTTCCAGGCAGCTTAAGACTCCCAATCCTCTCCTGGCAGAGATAAGCTAAAGCCCCTCTCTCACAAGTTGCAAGCAGATCTAAGTCTTGTTGCTGCCTTGGATTTGTTTTGGTCTGTGTGGGAGTATCAGCCCAATGTGAGAATGGGTAGCATGGAAAGGATTAGCTGTAAAAAGTTGTAACTGCCATTTGATTTTTCCAGCAAAATTGGTATTCATCAAAAGTTGAGTTTTCTGACTAAGCTGTGACCTCCCCAAAAATTGGGGTTTTTTAAACATCATATGCTGCATTAAACAATAGTAAAGAATAGCCAATATTAAATTGTAATAATATTTATAAGGCAGACATCTGTGAATTCTGAATACAGTTTATAATTTGAAAATACTTTTCAAGGTCAACTTTTTTCACCCCTCCTCATGTCTGGTACAATATCACTATTTACTTGTAACACATCTTCACCAAGAAATACCAACCAAAACCAGAGGTCGCAGAACACAGCCCCTGTATGAAGAGTCTCTACTCAAGGAGGTTCAGGCTAAATCAACAAAATTAAGTGTGCATTGAGGTAAAAGGGGAGAACCTAGGGGGAATGGATTCAAACTAGGAGAAGGTTTAGATTAGATATTAGGAAAAATTTCTTTACTGTTAGGGTGGTGAGGCCCTGGAACACATTGCCCAGAGAATCTGTGTATGCTTCATACCTGGAAGTGTTCAAGGACAGACTAGAGGGAGCTCTGAGCAATCTGGTCTAGTGAAAGGTGCCCCCACCCATGACAGCTGAGTTTGAATTAGATGAGCTTTAAAGTCCCTTCCAACCCAAAGCATTCTACGATTCTATGATGATTCTATGAAATCAGATGTGACTAACGTCTTAGCAGTCCAAAATGTACATTGTCTTATAGAGAAAACTCCTCTCTAAAACTAACTCCTGGATATCACACAATCTGAGCTGGAATCACAAAATGCCATTCCATTGTCTTTCGCATATAAATAGAAAGCCAGAGTCAGATCAGTTTCTTGCCTTGCTTCTACATAGTGCTCTTATATGGAAGTCAACCTTCCTTTTCTACACAGGCATTTCCACATTTCTTAGCATGAAAAAAGTTTAAGTGGTTCTCTCTGCCCACAGCTCATTTCTTGCCCCTCTGCTACAATTTGTCCTCTGCTGAGTTATGCCAGTATGGCTGTTTATGGGCTATTCCTCAAACGTGGTCACCAAACTAAACCAGAGCAAATCCAGCCTTGTTCGACAACTGCAACAAGGAAGTAGTCCAGGAGAGACATATAAAGTTGCAAATAAATGTTTGAATAAACTCAGTTGCTGAGAGAGCACTTCTAACATGTGCTAACTCATATGCTGCCATTATCCTATGCACTGATAATACTCTGAATCTCTGAAGTTGACTCAAAGTAACTTTTTCAGTATTTAACCAGAGTGATTTTCAGGACCATCTACGTGAGAGGCCTGTGTATTGCTCACAGATCCTGTCTGTGCTAATGAAGTTGCTGTTTTACTGAATACTTCTGGGTAGATAGAATTGACCAAGATTGTGTCATGTCTCTCTCTAACCAGGAATAAGGGAAGGTCTCTTGCTAGAAAGACCTATTTAAGTGGAAACACTCCATAATAATGAGATACTTCAGAAAATCCCCCTTGGAGAGTTTCTTTGAAGGAAGTGGGCTAGAAGGAGTGGAATTTCCTCAAAAGCAAAACAAAACCAGACGTATTGCTGGGTTTCAGAGGCCTCAAAGTGTGAGCAACTTGAAAGGAACTGACATTCTCAATGTCACAGTAAAAAGAAAAGACGACAACTCTGCTACCTTTACACAAGCATCTACTGTATTTATCAGACCACAGATGAGGTAAAAATGGCTACACAGAGGAATGAGAAAGTGTCCTTTTACTCAAAAGAGAATAATAAGGGGACCAGTCACAGATCCCACCCATGACTCTCATTAATAATAATTATACTCAAAAAAAGGTGAAGAAAAAAAGGAAAATACATAAGGATCTGCTTCTCTGTTCAAATGTACTTCTTTTATCAGTTAGAGAGGTTTCCTTTCCTGCTCAAAGGTTTTCTTCCTGGTCAGTTCAGCTTTCAGATAAACATTAAAATGTTCAGGGTGTCCTTCCTTTGGGGTTTTGCCTTCAATCAGTAGCATGTTTCCAAAACAAACCTCCCAGCTGTTCTCGTTTACTTTAAGGAGACACATTATCTCTCGGTCATAAAGAGATCTCAGGGCATGCAACCACTCTTCTTTTGGACATAAAAAACCCCAAAGCCATGACACAGAGTGCACCTAACCCACTTGAATTTTTAGTGAGCTAGCCCAAAGAAAAACAAGGGAAATTCTAGCAGTGTGGATATGAGGACTTCAGCCAGTTTCACTACAGAGTCCCATGCCAGCTACTGCGAGCACATCCTCACACATTTCCACAGCCAGATATCCTAGGGCTGATCACAGATGCTTTTATTTCAGCATCGGGGTAATGCTGGGGACTGTGTCTGACAAGCTTCACAAGACTTCAGAAAATTTAAAAGCCTCCAATGCAGCAAACTGACATGTGGCAGTTGACATGTCCATGCAATTTCTTCTAATTTTTGCAGCTACTATCTTTTAGTTTTAAATTTACCCATTTCAAAAATTTCATTGCTGTGTTTATATCTCACTTGATTGAAATAGCTGTCTACCATTTTAGATTTAATCATAATCTCCAAAATAATGTAATTTCTAATAAAATACACATATTCTGAACACTATCAGAGACTGACATACAGTATTTGCTAAAACTACACAAGGGAGCTCTTCTATGGACTAAGAAGAAAGAATGACTGAGACAATCCATCAACATAAATTTAAGTTGTATAAATATTTTTATCTTGCAAGCTAATTTGCCAAGAATTAAGTGTTCTTCACCAGTCATGACAGCACATTTTATTAGGAGTTTTGTGAGGTTTACTTCATTCATTTAAAAAATTTTCTTTCAGAAACCAACAGCTAATTTGTTAAAGGAAATTTGATTAATCTTAAGTAAGCTACTTTTTATTCCACTACAATGCAGTATTAATGGAAATAACATAAAGGATAATGGAATTAAGAACTCAGTAACAGCTCAGACAACATCCCATTACATCAGACTAATTCCAGTGTGTTTCTGTAGTAATCTGTTCTGCACCACTCCAGTGTGCTTATGCAATCAGAGCAAAGAGCTGTTACCAAGGAAACCAATCAACCCAAGACCCCTCGTGTATGGAAAATGCAGATATTTAACACCAAAAAATCCCATACAAAATAACTTCAAATAACAACCCAGACTGGACCTACCTCTGGCATTTATTAGCTCATGCAAATGTGGCCATTGTTCTAACCTTTCAGTTAAATAATTTTGCAACCGTGGACTGAATAAGAAAGTTTCTGTAAAAAAAATTAAAAAGTGTATTGGTCCAAAGGAAAGAAAGGTTTATCCAATGTTATTAATTGCAACAAAAATGCAAACTGCAGAATTGTTTCCCACAATTAGTTCTCCATTGGTTTTATTAAGCCTAGAGTTGAAAATCCTAGGTCTGCTCTCAGTGTTGGTCAGAGGAATTATAATTCTATTGCATAGGATGAACTGATACAAAGCCTTACTATCAATCAACAGGTTAATCATAAAAGAAAGGCTTGACTTTATCCCTTCATACCTTGTGGTAAGGAAGTTTTTTGCAAAGTTGCTAACACAGTTAGCTACTTAGCAAATTGTAATACCCAAATTCCTGAACTACACGTTTATTGTAAATGGCTGCAACTCAGCTGCATTCTCCAGCAATGTACAGACCTGGATTGTACACAGAGAGAAGCAGAAACACAAAGCCTGCTGTTCATCAGGGTTCAAGTTCTTAAAATTAGCAGCTAATTTTGCTAATATAGGTGGCTAAATTCAGATGCTCAGTAGCAATGAACATAGATCAAATTTAAATAAATGCTTTTAATTTTCAGTTTCCCCTATACTAATTGAAAGATTATTTTTGGAGACATTGTCTGCAATGGTAGTGAATAAAATTCAAAGCAGAAGTTTTCTAAGCTGTATAGCTCACATAACTGGAGATTTGAGGAAAGCTTTGCGCTAAGTGAGAGAAACTGCTGCCCATAGACACTGAGAGCTCTTAAATGACAATTAAGTCCTCCAAATGTAATTTATGAAAGCATGGGAATACTACTTAAAATACGTGTGTAGATGGTGCAGAGCTACTTTTTCTTGTAGTCCATTAGCTTTGTGGCACATAAACTTGAAAATGAACCTGTATGTTAATATGCATTGTACAATTTACTGTCTCTAACAAGCACTTATGCTATCTTATTGTAGGACTGTACCTGTAAAGGACACACTGTAGATAGAAAGATTAAATTGGAAATTAATTCCTTACTGAACAACAGACGGCCTAAAATGAAAAGATCTTGAACATATGGAACTAACAAATACTAATAAAGCTTAACAAAAATTTGCATGCTTCAGGGGATTTAACAATAGCTCTAAATCGTTTGTGTTACTAAATATGCACACACTGCTTTACAGAGATCAAACCTTCCAGTTAACTTCATTTGTGCTAATAAAAGTCAGAAAAGATAAGTCTGTCCTGTTTCACAGGTAGAAAGCAACACTGGAGTTAGGATGTAGTCACACAAAGCCCCAGATCACCCCCCTTTTTAACACTGTGAAGAAGAAATGAAATAGTTTTTACAGAGGTATCTGTTAGTTTTAGGAGAGAGACATTACAATAGGAAATTGATCCCTGTTTCTTGAACAGTTTAACTGAAGCCACAGTTGTAAACAACAATATTTTATAATTGTTAAATTTAGTGTAGGTAAATACAAAGAGAGCATCTATCTTAAGATTTCCTTGAAGCTGTGTTAACCCCAACTGCTTCTTATCTACTATCTTCATCAACTCTGAGAGCTTAAGTGTTATCCAGCTGTAAAAGATAAATAAAACCCTTTTGAGAGTATAGCTGCTTTTATTTCAGTGAAAGAGCCACAGGTCAATTTTACTTCATTCGGTTCTAGCATGAGCCAAACCCTGAATCAGATTAACCTGAAGTCTTCCACTGTTTGCTTTTACAATAAGCTTTCAAAGCAGCAGCCCATCCTTCCTCCTGACCATGCTCCAACAAAATGTTTATTTTCACATTCCTTCACCCATGACCTAGGGAAGGAGTTCAGAACAGATCATAAGGAAGTCATGACTGGTTTTGCACCAGCTGAATGAACATCTTTACCAGGAATCCAACTACAATTGCCATGTGAAAGAAAGGAGGAAACTCAGCCTGGGGCAATAGCAAGGGGCTACTATAGGAGTATTTTTGCATGCTGGGGAGTGGAGGGGTGTTTTGTTGTAAGAAGTCAGGCACAATGCCCAGTGGAGAAAATATGATCTGGTGAAGTCCTAAATCTCTCTCAGACAAAGCAAAAAATTCCTTTTTCTTTTAAAAACAATAAATTTCAGCATTTCTGTATCATCGGAATGTTAAATAAAGCACCTTTCCTTCTGCTGCACATAGTACTTCTTTTTTCCCTTCCTTTTTGAGCTAAATAACTAATACACTGTCATACAATAAATTGAACATCTCAGTTCTTGCAATAGTCACTTGTTTTGTTAAAGATATACATTTCATAACTATTTTTTTTTCCATAGGAAAAGATGACTGCAATGAGTTATATGCTAAGTGTCTCCAGATTAGTTATGTGGAAGTTAACATCGCAAAAGTTCTGGCCATTGCAAGTTATTCTGGGTTTGGAAAGTCAAATTTAGTGTTTTCTGGTGCCCACATCAGCCCTGTTTTATTTGAAGTTTGCACTGTAGTCTGCAGTATAGTCTTAAGGTGTGTAATGAAGTGGTTTGGGTACCAAGCTAACTAGGGGTAAAGGCACAGAGCACAGCAGGGCCAATCAAATTCACCATGCTCTGAAGCAGACTATCTACAAAGAAGAGTAAACTGTCATTGTGCAGGTGTGGGCTTTGCTGGTTAATTTAGCTCAAACACCTCAACACTGCAATGCAGAGCAGCTAGGTGCATCTAGCAAAACTAGTTAAAAAAGCTGTTTATGCTACTTAAGCTATAACAGTATTCAATACACACCCTTGTAGTTTAATCAGTACATGGATGCTAGCACAAACTGTAGTAACAAATTTATTTCAGTAACATGAGCAGATGAGTCCTGGCAGCATCACAAGTAGCAAGTCTACTAACTAGTCTTTACCATATTTTATACTTATGCTCATTCTTTCATCATTTTTTTCATGGGAAGAACAAAGGCAGCACTATTGTAGAAGTATCCTCAATCAGAAGTGAATCAGCAAAAACTAACTAACTTGCATGTGTGCCTTGCTCTAACAAGTTTATGTGTTCACAGCACACACCCTCAGAGCCACTGGGCAGTTTTCATGTTATCCATCACCTCACAACACAAATAGGAACAGATTCTTGTTGGCAGTCAGACTCCAGGAACCCAAGTCACACTACGCAATGCCTTATTACATAGAAAAAGATAACTACTTAAGCGTGAAAATATTATCAAGAAAGCATCTCCCTCTGTTAGCAGGAACATAACTACTGCTGACCTGTGTTCTGTGAAGGTGTTAATGGAAGACATAACTACAGGATGTTTTTTGATCTTACTATGTTTAATAGCACACTTTTTGGTCTTCGGCAAAGAGAAGAGTTATAGTTTCCAACATGCTGGAAAGGAAATCCTGAAGGCTGGAAATTCACTGCTTTTCACAGAAAAAACCTTCTCCAGCCAGAAACATCACTGAGATATTTTACAGCAATACTTTCAAAATAAAAGCAAATATTGCATTCATATTAATGACCATTAACACACTAAACCCTAGTTTAATAAACTATGACTTATTGAAACTAGAAGATGAAGACTGACTAAAGAGGAAGTTTGAAATAAAATGCCTAGTCATTAATACATTCATTCTTCTGTGACCAACTGGATTATTAAATGCACTGTAATCATTAACTGACTTGTAAATTAAGTTCTGAGGCTTTTAAAACCAAGCTTGACAGTAAAAGCTCAAGTAGAAATCATGGGTAAGACAATACAAATTAAGAAAGGTTATATAATACATAAACTTCATGTAAGGGTAGACTGGTCCACAAGAAAAAATTTGAAGTGTTAATTACTTCCTATCCACCAATATTTAAGACCAAAAATTAAGATTTGTATGTATAAATGCAGCACTCAGTAAAAGGCACTAACCACTGCTGAACTGGAAAAGGTTCATTTATTTAGAGTTGAATTCAGATGGAAAGATATTCATACAGCTTGCTGAGTTACAGACCAAAATAGTGACCAAATAATTGCAGAAGTATCATCAGAGGGACAGAGTGCAAGCCTTGTGTAATGTAAGAAATACCAGTAATTGCTGTAATATATACTAGCCTTATATTGAAGAACCAGTATATTTTGATAACTGCATTTTAACTATTATTCCTACCAGTTAGTAAAAATCTTGAGCAAATAATGTTCAGTGGCATTTTCCAAAATATAAAAATCTCAGTCATAAACATTGATTATGATTTAATGTAGAAAATCAACAGAAATTAAAGACAGATAATGAAGTTCCCATGTACTTGAATGAGGACTTTTAATACACACCTTTTCATTAAAAGGACTAATGGTGACTATAGCAACACACAGGAAAAACAGGACATATCATCAAGATAATAAATATTTCTGTTAGGATGTGGAAGAAATTGCATTAAATAACTTAAACAATAAAATTTATTTATGTCAACTTCTACATTAATCTAGGCAGAATCAGCAAGCAAATGTGATTGCTAATAGCCTTTTCAGGTTTAAATATTCACTCAGGAATTTACATTTTGTTTTTATCACTCTAGGAAAGCTTTCTTCAGCATTAGCCTAGTTTTTACACTGCATTGCTTTAAAATGTTAAGTCAAATTAATAAGAAAAGAAATAGGTTTAGAATATTTTGTCCTTATGGATTTTTCCACTCTCATATCAAGGTATGCAATCTGTATGCAGTTTACGTAAACCGAACTTCCAGTCTTAATTGGTAAAGGAAAGACAAATCCCTACAACCTTTAAAAATTATGAACTGCATTTTCAAGAGACCAGGATTCACTTTGTCTTATATTGGTTCTGCCTAAGCAAATGAATTGTAGGTGCTCTTTTTGAATTAAGTCTTGAGATCCACTTTTTTTTTTTTAATATGCACTTATTTTTAAATGTGGATCCTAATGTATATTACAACCACTTTAGTCAACACTGAGATGAAAGTTATTAGCCCAAACATATATACACATACACACATACATGAAAAGATATGAAAAGACCCAAGCAATCAGGTGGAAATAAAAGATGCATCCAAATTCCCTGAAGCTTGTTTTGACTTAGGAACATGTGAAAACTTGTTCTTATGAGGACTTCTCTAATTTAAAAATGTAGTCATGGTGCTTAACTTGCTGCTGCCACTTCTGATTTGAATCTTTTTTCTGACCAGGAAGCAAAGAGCTGAAGCACCACTGGAGTCAGCAAAAGACTGCAGAAACAGCAATCAAATGACTCAGCATTTAATAGCAGATGACTGCTAAGCCATTGCATATCTGTATCAGAAGGAAAGTTATAGTTTATGTAGATGAGAAATAGGAATATTCTTTATGCAGTGGACAAAACTGCCCCTTTTGGCACAATACAGTGTGCAATTAGCTAATAAGAAGTGGAGAAATCATAGTGAGACCAGTCTGACTTTTATAATGAGAAGAAATAAGTGCTATTTACCCATTCTCTTTGCATTATACAAATAATAAAGTGACAGTCTCTGAAAGCCTATAATTGCACCAGCAAAAGAATCTAATTTAGCCATAATATCAGGGTTGCCTATGCAGTGACACTAAAACCTTCTTTGCAATACTAGTATTTTGTTTTCGCCATTTCCCATGAGCAATCATGACCTTGGGTTGGAGGTCTGCCTAGCGCCAAGGATCTTTTTCATCTCTGGCTTCTTTGCAATAGCCCTAATAATTCCTTCACTGCTAATTGCCACGTGGACACCTGTCCACTTGGAACTCTATTAAGAATATTGGGTTTGTTTCATAAGCAATTGTGAATTAGTAATGATTCTGGCTACTGTCAACCTGGGTGGCTTCAAACCAAGAATGAAAATAAAGTGAAAACCTTGACCTCCTTCCATTATGTAGGGCCGCTAAATTAAACTTAATCCATTATCTGTGGAGCTACATGGCAGCTGGTGGGATAATATCAAAATTACACAAGTCCTGGAAGTAAGACAGCATCAGGGAACTGCAAGAAACAGCCTTCTATACTCAAAACTCACATCCTGACTCTGGCATAATAAGTACTGACAAGGAAGTATTTCCCCCATTAAAAAGGGGCAATTTCTAGTGGCAGGGAAAGACAGGAAGAAAGAAGAAAGCAGTACTTCTGCATTTCTTTTAATACATTGTGACTAATCCAACTACATGACATACAACCATCCAACAAAGGAAACAAGATAGAAAGGTACATTTTTTCATTGTGTTACACAGGAATTTAATTACACGACTCCCATAAAAGTTAATGGGAATCACAATGATCCCATCCTTGTATGGTGCAATTAAAATGCACCCAAGAATATCAATCATTTCTCAGACCAGAAAAGGTAGCTTAACATAGCTACATGCTGAGATTAAAAAAGGGTGTGCAGAGCAGAGAGAACATTGGATGTGAAGGCTGATTTGGGAACAGACCCAGGAGGATATGAGAAACTCAAATTCTGTCATAATCTATAAAGGACCGAGATGAGAATAAAAAAGAATGAGACAACAGATTGTTTACAGATAAGAAATGCTGGTGCTAACAGTCTCTGCAGATACAAATTCAGTTTGGTTTAAGAATATAGCTAGGAGAATAGTTAAGGTGAAAATAGAAAGTGGAATCCTGAAACCTGTAATCCTTAGACTTTCCCTGGTTTACCCAGCATAAATGGGTGTTGTAGGTGAAAAACATAGTTTGGCCTGTGGACACCAACAGGCAGCTGATAAATGAAAGCATGGCACGTAGCAGGGTAAGAATGTCCAAAATAGAACTTCTGTGTCCTCAAGCAGAAGCCTACTCTTGCTAGCTATAAGTGGTACAAGCTGGGAGGAAATTTCAGTAACACCTGGGCTAAACACAACTGGAATATCCTGAATCCTTCTATTAATAAGAAAACACGAGACAGTCACCAATTAGGAGGCTGGTTTCACCTTTTGCTTCAGCACAGAGACTATATAGACTGGGAAATTGAGGGTTTGGGTTCTGGATAAAACAACTGCTTCCAGAAAGGGTGGTAGAACAGAGGAGGTGGTCTCAGAAAGAAAAATCATATAATCATAGAATGTTTTGGATTGGAAGGAACCTTAAAGATCATGTAGCTCCACCCCTCATCCCTTCCACTGGCAGGGACACCTTCTAGCCTGGAAAGCAAATTAAGATCTTGGCTGGAGGTGAAATCCTGGAAATTGGGGAAGATCCTTAAGATTTGCTTCAAGGTGATGGATGCTGTGGTGTGCTTAGGCACCTTGGCTGGGGATGCTTGGAGATGGGTGACTGGAAGCAGTAATACAAAATGAACCAGCATGACCTTCCCTCCCAGGGCAGCAGTGATCCCTCTGTGGGGAATTCAAGACCAAGGAAAGGGTGTGAGCTAACCAGGCAAGGCAAAAGCTCTGCTCTCCTTGGCTCTGTATACAGGTCTGCTAGCAGCTCCTATTTATTCTGTTTCATCCAGGAGAACAGGCTACTGCACATTTTGAATCCCATGTTAATAATTCAGAGGTTGCTTCAGCTATGCTGCCCTCTAGTATTCAGTCTAAAAGATGAGTTTTGTTACACTTTAATGGAAATTGTATTTGATTTCAAGTGATAAGGCCCTGTGGTTTCTGGTTAAAAATATCTTGAATTTTATTCCACCTTATGACCCAAAAGTCCAAGGCTGTGCTGTGTATTGCCTAGAAGAAACAAGTCACTGGAGCCAAAGAACTGTGAAATCAAAGACAGTGAAGATTTGAGAAGGGGAAAAACTTTTCTCAGCTTTCCAGTGGAGAAAAAAAAAAAAAGAAAAGGAAGCTATACAAGAAAATATTTGTTATTACTTATCACAAAGAGATAAAGCTAAAACTTTTACTTTCTGTGAATTAGATAAAGAGCTTATAGACAGCAGGTGTTATAAAAGTACTTAGAAAAAGTAAATAGAATTAATTGTGAAATATATTCCTTGGAAGTGATCCTTAGAAAAAACAATTTAGACATTAAAGGAATGAGTTCTGAAATAAACTTAGTATTATTTTTATCATGATTCTGTAAAATATGCAAGAAGACATGCATTTCATTATCATCTTAAAATCTAAAACTAAGAGGTAAAAAAAAAGTCCATACAAATACAATGCTTCAGAAATTGTATTTATTCCAGCGCTGTATACAATCAAAACATGCTAAATAAAAGACTGACAAGGGGGGGCAGGAAAAGGGAGTAGGCACACAGGACAAGGAAGGTGAAGGATCTCCCTGAAGCTTGACTTGATACCAAATAAACCTCTCCCAGTCATACTTATTAGAACCATTTGATTTCATACTACTGAATTAAATTTTCAGTGGGTGAAAAATGAGGGCATAGGATCTTCCAACCACTCCTAGAGTCAGCCTGCTTTTTCCCAGCATCATGAGCATTTATCTATATGACACAAGAAAACTCCAATGGGAAAAAAAAATTAGAGAGACTTATTCTGCAGTGTAAGGGAGACCCAGATTCATGCCTATACTCTGATCAGTTCTGTCTTTGATTGGGGAAACATACATGAAACATTTCTGTGTCTACCGTAAGACAGACTGTTGAACACAGATGTCCAAAGTGAATCTGAACTCACTCTACTATCACTACTACTGGCTTATCTTGCTGTTCAGCAAGATAGTAATAAAAAACCCCCAAGAATTATTTTTTAAACAAATAGGTTGAGAAATTTTTCCAGCTTTTATCAAAACAGCATCTCAGATCAAAATCCTTTTGAGAAGTGTTTATTAAAGGTTAAAGGTTTATTAAAAAATAACCACATAACTATAGAATAGAACGGAGGATAATTTATGTAAGGCAATCTAATACAATGGATCTTTTTTTTCCGCTTTTTTAGGTGCTAGCTGCGTGTTTCCAGTGATAGAAAGAAAAACCAAACAAATTTCGATAATTTGATAATTTTGATTTCTCTCCTTCCCTTGTCATGGTAGCCTGACAGAGGACCACCTGTCAAGGACCACCTGACTGCTCTTCGGATCATGACTGACTCTGGGGTTGTTCATGGAATGCCATAAGTATCAGAAATGTGATGGAGGAAGAGCATGCCCACCTTCAAAACTCAAAGAACTAAGAAAAGGAAGGGGTTCCCGCATTAAAACAAAACAGGAAACAAACAAACAAACAAACAAAATCCCTGCAAAAGCAAACAAGCAAACAAAAAAAATGACCCAATTCCATCAGGAACTCAGAATTTCTGTAAGCTGCTGAGTACTTTAACTTTCTATTGTTGACTAAGACCTGATGGAATTCAGTGATACACAGAACAAACAGACTAAATACCCAAGAGCTAGGAAGTTCTACAGAGAAAACTATTATTTCATCTGACATGAAGTGTTACAATAAGCAGAATGTAAAACTCTGCATGGGGTAAAACTTTTGTGAATCTGTGAGGAAGTAACAAGTTTGCTAACATCTATCTGTGAAGGTGATCTATTTTTACTTCCTCTATTACATCCCATAAAGACACTAAAACCCTTAACTGAGCACATAATTTACCCTCACAGTCTCCAACTATGGTTTTCTGTACAGGTGAGGGGTCTCTCTGCCTCCAGAAGATCACTGCTTCTTTTTGGATTCATGAAGCGCCATAACTAGGATTTAATTCATCAATCACAGCATTTGTGGGACTAACAGCAACAAATGAAAATACAACAGAAGGAAGCCAAAGCTGTCAGACCATCATTAGTTTCATTGTACCACCACTGCATTCTATAAGGGGGGGGGGAAATGACAGCATCCATTGTAAGCACAGTGGTGCTATTCCATCCCCAGACGACACTAGGAGCCACGAGGGGAATTATACAGCATCCCACTAATTAGGAGATTATGATGATTCAGGGCTTCATACATTTATAAAATAAAACTAAATTACTTCTATATTTAAATGTTTGTTCAGGGTCAGAAATTACCCCAACTGATATTATGTAGGGATTTCTTTTCCCCTCCTATTTTTGTTACCTCTGGAACATACATGAACAGGTGGGATGGGGTTTTGAGCTACTTGCTTTGGTGGAAGGTATCCCTGTCCATGGAACAGGGTTAGAACTAGATGATCTTTACAGGTCCCTTCAAACCCAAAGCATTCTATGATTTTTATAGTTACCCCAAATCTACCTTTCTTGAAAACAATTGGCTGTTTTCAACCACTGGCAGAGCTCTGCAAACCTTAGGTGACGATAAGAAAAGTATTTTGACCCCTATTTAGTCCAAAATGCATGTATTCTCTATTTCCTGAGCATAAAGAAGAAAATATTTTTAGAAGTGCCAAGCCAGCAAAAAAAACAGAGTATTTACTGATACAGATATTGCATATTTTTCATGAAGGTCATGAGATAAAATTGGAATCCATTTAAAATAGCTTGTGCTTTGATTAGCCATTTTTCAGCCCTGCCTTCCTTCACACAGATTCATTAATAAACCCCTAGAACTATCATTATCCCAATATTCAGAAGGCTTCTAATTTCAAATTAAATACATTCAGCATCATTGTTCCTTCAACTGAAAAGAGACTGCAGAAGTACATACATTCCTTTTTCATAAATATTTTGCTGTGATAGCTGCCTGAAATTAGACGTTTTCCTAGTCCTTCCTTTCAACATACCGTGATTGTTTTAGTAGAATTGTGAGGATATTCCAAGATCAAACATCCCAGCAAATGTTTACCTAACTTTTCCTAGATGCTGTTCCCATCCATAGCCCAAAATGCCATGGAGGCTGTGCGCCACTTCTTGGGCAAGTCTGTCTTATCCTCTCAGCTGCTCCCTCTTTCTGCACAGAAAGTCTTTCCTAACAGTCACTCCAGTTTGAAGATTTCTTGGTCCTCTTGGCCACTGAGTACAAGTGATCACTTTTTGTCTTAAAATAACCATTTGGAATAGAGTTACTTCTCTTCCCTTTCCATTATCTTGACAGGGCCCATGAATACTTCTGGGAAATAAATATTGAAATGAAATCACTAACATAGCAATGGTTGCATGTCTAATAAATCACAGAATCACCGAATCATAGAATATGCTCAGTTGAGTCCAGCTGAGTCCAGCTCTTGGTCCTGCACAGGACAATCCCCATAACCACATAGGCAAATCCTATTGTTTCAGAATCAAACCCCCATGATTGAGATGTATAATTTCATGTTATATCTACCATCAGAATGTCTTGTATGCTCTTACACTGCCTTGAAAATACCCAGGCATGGGATGCTTTTACTTCAAAAGCTTTAGTACTAACACAAACCCAATGGAGTTTTCCAAATGACTTGAGCTTTAGTCTCACAGTAGCTGGCATTAATATTTTCACTGAGTGGCCAGGGAACCCAGCTCACAGAGGAGTCTTCTTGGAGATCTCATCCTGAATTATGATATTTTGAACTACAGGCTATTAATTAAACAAATCATAATTTGCCCTTTCAGTTTAGCTTTAATCAGGAAAGCTTTTTGAATGTGAACATGACCTCAGTATTATTAATTAAAATCAGCAAAGCTACCTTGAATTTATGAGAGGGTAAATGCCAAAAGAATTTGGTATCTTGCATGCCACTGGTCTACTCAGTCTGCACCTTGGACAATAAATCCATAAAAACAATAAATCACAGCATATTCTAAAGCCATAAAAACCTTCAACTTGCCAATTGAAGCACTAAATGAACATGCAAAATGAGTTTTAACTCATTGTTGATGAGTGTTACCAGAGCTGGTCAAGGCAGATATGTTGTGGTGCCTATTTTGGGAGGCATGCATTTTATTTAAAAGATTTCTAGAAAGATTTCTGTGAATAGTGGGAATGTTTAAAATATGAAGTAATCCAAAAAAGGCATTATACTGTGGGTTTTCTCTGTCTGCTATATATCTGTTCTTTTCATCACTTCTCATGGGATCCACAATAGAGAACGGAAAAAAATTGTCACCTTATTCTCTGTGAGCTTTTAAGAAAAGAATTTTTTAAGATACTTAAAAGGTCAGCAGTGAGATTTGCACTGTCAAGAAAGGGGTTTCTCAAGGTATCCCCCATGGAACGAGAATTAACACAGCAGATTAGTCACCTCAGTGTTGAGATATTAGCACGTGATACGCTGCACCATACCACGTTACTGTTTCAGTGTTGCCAACTCATGCAAATCACACAATAATTAGTATTTTCCCTAAGGCTGGTTTAACGAGATTACATAAAAATAATACATCTTTAAAAACTAATACAATTCTGAGCCATATGCTCAGGAAAAATCCTGAAGTAATTGTCTCCTTGATCTTAAAATGCCAACAAATAGAAGGAAACAAATTCTGAAATTCATTACAGTTAAAATTTCATCTTTATTAAGGCAATGGAGATCACCTAAAGAACAAGTTGCCAGTACTGCAGGAATGTCAGCACTGTTAGTGATGCCATTTCCAAACCACAACTGCTGTACACATTTTCTCCTTACCTCTCCATCGCATATTATGTGGATTAGTTCTGGATTAGATCTTTTTTAATCTTAGCTACACATCACAAGTTCAACATTTATCTTTGAGGCGAAAGAAAATCTTATCTAATTGCAGTTATTTATTTTTTTTATTGACTGGACACTGACTGCTGTTGCTTAACCAGTGAAAGACTACACAGTTATGTGCATTCTTCCCTTCAGTGAAACAACATGCAAAGCCAGTGGAAATGCCACATCAGAAAAGAACTGACAAGGTAAGAAGGAAAAGGAAAGAATTCACTGCATGAAGGGTCTGGGAGAAGCATCATTGACTCAAAACCTTCAGAAGAGAATTACATGGCACAAGCTGGAGTGCAGCAGGCTAACAGCAGATCGTGACCACTGAAAAAAACCTAGTGTTTTCTAGTTTCAGTTCATCAAATATTGCTAGTGGCAGTTTTGCTACTGTGCTATGTATTCACCATACACGCTTCTTTACCTCACCCAATTCTTTAAGTTACCCAATGGAATGCATAGAAGTATGGGTATATCACCAAAATCATCCTCTATACACTTAATATTGTTCTTACAAGTAGAGTAAGAGATGCCTGCCCTCAGTTTTCTAGAACCCTATTAACAGGATTGCTCACCTAATTTAAAGCAACATCAAGTAACTTATTCTATTTAAAAAAAACCAAAAACCTCTTCATGCCACGACTCTGCAGATTAAAAAACTAACACATTATACCTCTCAGTCATTTGAAAACAAAAGCTAGCAAAGCATGGACTTGACTGTGTCACATATATTATGGCCATAGCCTCGTATGTATGTCTAGAAACTCTTCAGAGGCCAATGAAGTGTAGAATGGGAATTCTCTACTATCACATACACAAATAGTAAGATAAGGAAATTTACATAAAACTGGTTTGGGCCAAAACAATAAGAGAATTGCCTTCTCCAAAGGATTCAGTCTCAGCTGGAAGCAGCTGAAAGGCACAGTCTGACAGCATTCACTTCCATAAGCCATGACCTCGGGATTCCCTTCCTGTGTGGTCCTGGCTTTCACTCTGGCAGGTCAACAGACCCAGTTCTGCCAAAGCTAGGGTGTGTTGCAGGCTGTGGCATCTCTTCTCTTCTCTGAGTGACTGGGGTAAGAGTTTAGAAATTATTGTTTATAGCCTTTGATGCTGTTTGACTTTACATGCATACATTGTGATAGATTTTGGAGTGTTCCTGTCAGCCTGTGTTTTATGTATAAGTATTTCAATTTAACGACATAGATTAAAACCCAAAAGGGAGATAAGAAGTGAGTATTCCACTGGTTTTCTCTATTTTATGGGCAGATCCTAAGACCTGGGGGTATAAAGAGTTTTGTGGGATATTTTCCAGTGCAGCAAGAAGAAGACATTCAGAACCTGAAGTACTTAAACCAGTAATAAATTATTTGTAGTTCTAAGATTTTTCATGGCATTAATACTGTTTTCTAAAGTGAGTACAGAGAGATGCCTTGCAAAATTGATCCTACTGATTTATGCTCAAATTTTCCTCCACTTCCCATTTTTCTTTCATATTATTCTTTTCTAAAGATAAAATTGCATGAAGTTGGTTATGCTTTTGCTCTACTCAATGCATAAGAGATTTCATCTGCCTAGGGAATTTTTTAAGAAAGAAAAAAAAAGGAATTGCATACATAGTTCTTTCAGTAATAGCATCAGAAACAAAATATCTCAAAATCATTGTTTGTTGGTTTTCATTGTTACAAATTTTGAATTGACTTTCTATCAGGAAACTTATCTGCTAAGGAGGATCAATTATTGCATTTAAGTCCCTTTAGTCAGTAATTCATTGTTTCTGAATAAATTCAGTAATTTTAAAATAATTATAATGAGACTTAAACTAGCTTTTACTAAATAGTAGTTAAACATTATGCAAATAAAGATTATTCTACACTGATGGTAATAGTCCCTCTTCTAAATCTTTCCCTGGTTGCACCATACCCTTAGAAATTACTTATACGTTCTTGGCAGATCTGCAGCTGAGAGACTGTACACTTGATTTTACAGAGACTCTTTTCCTAAGACAACCCTCTTAGAGAGAGTTTATCTTTTCCTGCTTTGTAGAAGGGCCTGATACTCTTTCATCTATAGAAATCAGCTACAGCAATGGTCTCCAAAATTTTTTTATGGTGAACACCTATCAGTAAAAACATTTTCAGCAAAATAAATTTAATTCATTAAATATATTTATGTTAACATATTATGCATATTGCAAAGTATACACAAAAACTGAAATAGAAAAGGAGGAGCTAAAGATTAAATCATTATTATTTTTTAAATTATTAATAAATAAACTATTATTATTTAATTTATTAATGGTTAAAAATGTATTTTCCGCCTACACCTCAATGGATTGTCTCATATGTGGACCCTACTTTGGAGACAACTGAGCTAGAGCACCAGTTAACATGTGGGGTAAATGCACACCACAATCCTTCCTGAAGTTTTGGCCTCTCTCACAAGATCAAGTGATATGCTGATATGAACCTTAACTTTCTTTCCACTCATACACCCAGGTTTGTTTTCAGAGACACCAGAAGTATACACCTAGGTTTCATCATAAAATAGTATCAAGGTGTGTTCCAAGGGTGAGCACCTAAAACCAAAAGAATGTCTTGGGTTCATCAGTTCATACAATGTCTTCATTGTATACCAGTCTCATTTTTCAGCAGGTCCTAATGAGTTTAACATCTGCAAGGGACTTCTCTCCAGAGAGAAGGCAGAATGATAAATACACAAAAGCTTCTTTAGAAACCATAAGAATAAGCAACTGGAGAAAACACTGACACAAAAGCCATCTTGTCTTCCCTAACTTCAGCGTTCTCCCTGAGGCTCCTGTCTGGCCCTTCTGAGTTTGGCCAGTGCTGTTCCTCTCTCTCCCCCAGGGAGCAGGAATGGAGAGTCATGATTGTTTTCAAAATTAGCTAGTTCCCTACTTTTTCTCTTAAATGCCAGCAGAAGGGTTGTCTAAGGCCATTGCCCTGCTCCTCTGTGTGTCAGTTCATTTCAAGCAGAAACGAGCTCTTTAAAACCAGGTAACAGTTCAATAAAGAAATTGTCTAAGGCACATGAAAGTCATAGGACCTTCACAGTTCAGTAATGATTTTTACTGTGTCTTGGCTGTGACAGAGAGTGTGAACACAGGATCCTCAAAGGCTGTAATTCAATCTTCCATGGGATGCATAAAAATTCTGTCTTTCTGCTAAGTCCTTTAAGCTGATTCATGTTTTACTTTAGGTATCCTTACAAAATATCAGCTAATCTTTCAAATGAGTATATTACAGTATTACAACTGGAAAAAGATTAGTCAGAAGTTTCTATTTCTAAGTATTAAAAGAGATTATGGACTCACAGCAACTCAGATATGGTGCATTTGCTCAAAATCCATCTCATTAGAAATGCTACGTAAAACTCCTCAATCCTGGAATGCTTCATAAAGAACACATAATAAAACTTTTTACAATCAAATATTACAATCAAGCAGTTTTAATCAAAGTGACAATTCTAGAAAATTGTCTCAAATGACACAGCATCCTGATGCCAGGATTTTACAGGTTACATCATATATCTCAAATATTTCTCAGCACTTCTGGGGGGCTCTCTCTCCTATTTCCAAGTCCAAGGACCTCATTTTGCTCCTAGGGAGTCATGCAACTAGAAAAATTGATTGTTGGAAAACACTCTCTTGGTTTCATCAAGCTCAGACCCCAACAGGCAACATGTAATCTTGTCAGTAATGCAACTAGCAAATGTTTTTCAATGATCCAGACAAGACTTTTTTAAAGCAGATATTATCTATAAATCCATTATCTACAGATATCACTAATGCAAAATCTCAGTGTCTAGATTTCTTTTGTTTAATTAAATGCATTGCTTCCAGACAGGCAAAAGTTAGGCAGAATGGCAGACAAGCCCTACCAGTAATTCTCTTCACAGACTTCAAGTGAAAAACTCTGGACCAGACTGCCCCCTCTGCTCTGACTTCACAAATCCCTGAATCTGGTGTCTTAGGTGCTGTCATGACATTTTCACTGCTGTCCTCTGAACTCAGCTAAGAAAGGGGATGAAATTAAATATCTTCATGTGAAGACATATTATTTCATACTTGGATGTCTTTCAGATGCTCCAGCTTATTCTTGCCTATCTACAAAACTACATGTTCCCAAAAGACATTAATAATTTGCTTGAGATCAGGTCAGATACGCTCCAAAAATAAAAATAAATTCATCTTAGGTTGGGTTAAAAAAATCAAAGTCTGTAGAGTCTGGAAGCTCTCCCTCTCTTGCATTCATCAGTGTTCTCTGAACTTCAGCCTGTCCCCACATTCTACTTCAGTGTACACTGACAGTTTTCTGAGAAGGTGCAACCCTTTGATAAGGGCTTCTTCTGATTATTTAAATATGTCTAATATATACAACTATTTTTTAAAAATACCCCAAAGAATCCAGATTTAAGATCCTGCAGACACACCTGAACCAACTAATCTTTGAATGGAACTAGAAGGAAACTCTCTTTAAACAGCTAACTGTTTCTCTTTCAAGGATTAGCACTTACACTCCTAGTTGGGAAATACTTGGCTACCAAGACAATGTCTGTTTTATGGAAGACAAAGGGCAGAGTCTTCAAGGAGGATGCTATTCATGTATCCATGCCTCTAAAAACAACTGCATAGATGAACACTTGTAGGTTTTTTGTGTCTGGTTCATAAAGCAATGAGTTTTTAAAGCAGCTGCATTTAGTTTAGCCTTGAACAGATACTCAAGAAGGGAAGAGCAGTTATTTACCAGCATGCAAGTTCTTCCAAATCAGAGATATCTAAAAGATAAAAGCTCAGATTCACCCCACAATGCATGAAGAGCCATCTGTAAAGCTGCCAGTGTAATTGCTCACAGAGCTCCCCAAAGAGCCAGATGCCACCACTTGAACACGTTCCCAACTTAGTCATCTGAGTACTGAAGACAGGAGAGAATAGCAGGAAGTTGAAGGGTCAATGGTATGCCATTTATATTCTGAAAAGATGAAACGGATTTTTGGAGAAAATTAAACTGAAAGGACGTCATGCCAAACAGAATGTGCTTTAGCAGCACAATTTAATACTAGAAATAAATGTGTGTGTCACTCTGGAGTTTTTAGAATATGAAAGGCATGAAAATTGTGCTCTGATAATAATACAGAACGAAAATGTGGCAAAATTTCCTCATAATTAAAAGATGTAGTGAAGACACTCTTGCAACTTGTTTTTGATTCTCTGCACTCTTCCAATCAGGGTTTTGTTTCCAAAGCTTAGTCTTGCAGTAAAATTAAAGCAGGCATTCAAAATCTCATTTTCTTATGCACCTGTTTCCCCATTTTACTAGCAATAGCTGCTGTAATTTCTGTAAGTGCTTGGAGGATGATACTTGGTCTTAAAGGCTTTTGCAATGGACAGAGGATAACAAAAGTGGGTAATAAGTACAAAGATTCAAAGTACAATTAAAGCATGCATTTGATATTTTCTCATCTCTGTAGCTTCTTGGTATCACATTATTGTTACAAAACACTGAGCTCTGAAGTCTTTAGGAGTCCACAAATTAGTGACCACAAAAATTATAATAAAATATCAATCAAGACAAAAAGCTGATCAAGATAAATATGTTAGTCTCTGCATCAGTGGAGCAAGTACTACTTCTGCAAGACAGCAGCTGAGTCCTTATCCTTCTTTCCTGATGTTTTTCCAATCTCATCCCGATGGGGAACATGCCTTTTTGCTCTTTGCTTGATAGTGCTTGGGTCTCATATGACACCAAACTGGATTCTTCTCACATGTTCTTTATAATCAGCTGAAGGAAGAGGAAATAGCCCCCTCCCTGTACCTGTAGCTGAGACAGTCAACAAGTCCAAAGTGTCACAGCAGTGCCAGGAAAAATGGGACAGATGAACAGAGTGGCTCAGGGAGGCCCTTATGGGCATGGCTTACTTAGGTTTGTCACTCTTCATCTCTTTCACCCCAACTTCAGACCTGCCACACCCAGCCAATGCTTTGTAGCTCATTTGGGAGACCTGTGGCCCAGGCTTAGGGGGAACACTGCCCACAGTTTTTGCACAGGAATCTTCCCTATTGAAAGACATACCTGTGCTTCTTCCATTCCCTCTTCCTTGCCATTTTCCTTCCATTGTTGTGCAGATGTCAAGCCACATTCACAGTCCTGACTGCCAGTACTGTAACGACTCTTAACCCACATGATTTGATCATGTAAAGCTACTGATTAATTTGCTTTTTCTTTACACCATGGCAGTATTCTCCTCTTGATATCCTCATCTCAATGATTCCCTTCCAGTTTATAATCAAGAGTGGATTAGGTCCATGGTGGTCTATTACTTCTTTCCAAAATAAAAAATATCAACATCTCTATTCACCTCACTATTTTAAAAAAAGCTGTTATTCTGTTCTTGTAATACCAGAAACACTTGGTATCTCCCTGCTCTGATGTTCAGAAACAAATCATATATAGAAATGTCCTGTGGCAAAAACTATATCATCACATGCACTTCATTTTTGGGGCTGCACAACAATTTTCCTTTTCTTTGATAGAATGAATATTATTAGTGAAGAACAATTTCTGACCCAAGAAATAAAGCTGCTTCTTGACTAAAAAAATTCCAATACAAAAATAATGTCTCAACTACTGACTGCAATAACAGTCCTTTTTTTTGAGCATTAGCCTTTCTTTGACTTCTTATCAAGTTACCAAAGGTTTGCCAGTGCAAGGGTCACTCAAGAAAGTTAATCTGAATTAATTTTTAAAGTGGATCAGTCAAAACATATTAAATGTCTGTGTAGACACTTTCATTCAAAATTGCAGCACACTTAATTAACTAATTTTCCCTGGAAATTAAGTTAAATTGAATCAAGACATTTTTAAATTCTGATTCATAGTATCCACATGAGAGTTTAATGTCATTTAATTAATCCACTGTGGATTCACACTTCTATTTAATTTGGATTACCTTTTTGGAAGGTTCCTGTACACAGTAGTTGCGATGCTGGACTTGGGCCAGGATTCTCAGAATTTAAAAATAAACTATGGAACAGTGATACAATTAAAATTCACGACAGAAAGCTATCCTCATTTGGTTTCTGTCATTTATGAAGTGTTAAATTTGATGAGTTAAAACAACAGTAGTCATTTGATAAACATTTTCAATGAAACATTATATTTAAAGACTCCTGGAACTAAATTCAGATGAAATCAATTTATTATTGGCACCAATGGAAACCCACATCATTAACAGATCTACACAGTGCAAGGCAGAGCTCACCAGTACCAGCACTGTGAGACCATCACAGCCTGAAGCAAGTGATCCCACTCACTGAGAGTAAATGGTCTGGAAAGTTTTTGTTCCAGGGGTATTCAGTGGGCCTCACAAATATGCAGTCCCAAAGGCTCTCCAGCAAGCCACCAGCGGAGGTGATATTCCAATGGGTTTATTTCTCATTCAAGGCAGGCCCCAGTGAGGGTTTATGCAAAAAGAGCAGGAGGAAGGACTGTGGGAGATGTTGAGCAGCTTGATGGTCCCAAGAGCCACAGTGCACACCATTCTGGGCCCATCAAAGTGCATACCATGCCTCCTCATATACATCAGGCAGCATCAGTAGGGCTCATATGGAGACTTCTCAATTTCCATCAACTGAAATGACACACAGTTATTCAGCATCTCTTGTCTTCTCAGCCACTACTGCTGGAAAACTGCTGCTAGACCTCGAGATATCACTGGTGGAAATTGGAATTGTTCCAAGGATAAAGGGACAACATTTGTAACTGGCTGAAATCAAGCCATTACAAAGCACCAGAAAAATGGCTGTAAAAATAGTGGGAAACGATGGATCTGAACGTGGCTAATATTATCACATGTAGGTCTATGCACTAATCCTTATGCTTATGCGCTCTCTTATGACAATCAAATAGTATGCAGGAGGGAAGATCTGTGTGTGCTTGCAGGAATACAGATGACTATGGGGCTTTTGTTTTCCTGGATAACTACCTCTTAAAAAGAAAAAAAATCTCACTGTCTAGAACAGAAAGGGGTGTTGCCTCTTGGCAGAATTCAAGTGCCCCTTAAAGAGAAATTTTGCACTGACAGCATTCAAGTTGAAGTAATGCAATTAAGCACTCCCAGAAAATATTTAAAGAATTTGGAAATTTGTTAAAATACTATTTTAATCAAAAACTATTAGGCAATTTTACTCTATTTAGTAGGATAGCTTTGAAAAAGTAATTTTCCTGCCAATAGTACCAGTAAAGGTTTTTTTCATAGTTTCTAAGTACTGCAACAAAAATTGCTTCAAAGTGGAAATGTAATCATTAGTGTCATTTCTTAGCAGCAAAAGAACCAACAACACCATGACCCATCTGAGCAAATTTAGAAGTCAACAATTTTATAAGTACATGTTGGGGTCAAATATTTTTTGCTGTACAGATACTTGCTGACAGCTGTCAATAAGAAAGCTGGCTCTTATTTTTAGTTAACTTCTAATTATGCTCTTCCTGACTTCAGCATATGAATAGAAAGTTCTTTTAGGAAAATCTTTCACATCTGATCCTTTAACATTGGCAACACAGACGAACAATTTATTTCTTTTTCACAAAATCGTGCTGTCACTTGTCTGCAGTTTTCTGAACTCACCAGAAAAGAAATGTGTTTATTTTCCCCTTATGAATGTAGCAGTGTGCATACAAAACAGCATCTCTCTCATCTGGATTTATACCTGCCCTTCAGGAATTGCATAGGAAGGACTGCTACAGGGACCATATCTTAACACACTGACCATTCACCTCTGCCTGCCTTCAGCACCTTCACCCCTGCGTTATGTCACAGGTCACTGTCAGTTCAGGGCTGTTCACAACTCCCAAGCACGCAACACAAATCTCTCTCAGGCTGTCATTCGGTGCTGCTGCTGGAGGCATGATGGCTTCAGGATGAAAGGGATGACGGCTTGTAGGAATGGGAAATATCTTTTATTAGTCCTGCTGATACACTGGGTGAAGCAGCCAATCATTAGGATATGCTGTCGCTTCACCTGACATCACACATTCCCATGCAAAAGGATGTTCTGACTAAAAAAGCAGGCATCTCTCCCATCAGGAGCTCAGATACCCTACTTGATTTTGTTAATTTCCTGGAAATCCCCTCATTAGCTTCTGCTATTATTTTCTGATTTCAGGCATATTACCCATCATTGCCAAGATGCAAATTTTATAAGCACTTTAGTCATGGTCTCTGCCTGACAAAGTTTACAGGTTAAAGGTCCAGCCCTGCTCAGCAGGCTTTCAAATGGGGCTACTTAGTGTAATTACCCATAGAAACATATTCTAAGATAAGAGTCAGGAGGTAAATGAAACAAATACATAAGGGAATAAAATTTGCTGAGAAGCGCTGAATTTCAAATTAACTGGGAGCTGACAACACATTTTTCCACCTTGCATACATCTGTATATACTTGAGAAAAAAATACCAAGATTTTCTTTGTGTATCAAACTCCATTTTGCTTGAGTAAATAACTATCCAGCTGAACAACAGTACAGAAAGAAACCTCAAATATTTTAGCACCGATTCTCTTCATTATTAATTTGTAGCCAGTAAGGGACAGTGATCACAACTCACAACTTGCCTATGAGAATTCAGTCATCTTATATCTTGTTTAAAACCCTTATTCTATCAAAATCTCCAACTGTTTAAGAAAGAAACAAAACAGAAGTTAAACACATTTTTGCTTAACAAAGAACAATAAATACTTTTGTTTTACTGTAAAAAACAGTTCTCATCTCTGACCACATAATATTAGTATTCATCTATTTAGAAAAATAAATTATCTATGAAATTAAAATAGAACCCCAAAACATCATGAGAATCTATAAGAAAAAAGCTCTTCATAGACACTCTAGTTTACATTTATGAAGCCTACCAATTAACCGGTATTATCATTGGTATTCAATCTTATATATAAAGCATTTATCTTTGTACTGCTTAACAGACTAATGAGATATGTCAATTCTTTTGACTTTACAGGAAGAGAACAATGGCTTTTACAAAAAGGCTTAAACAGCTCATTTACTGCTGTAAATTTTGAATTCTGGTAAAAAAATCCTCTCCATACCCTACAAAATGAAAAAGGACAGTTATCTATGGTACAGAAGACTTATATTTTTATCCTCAACACAAATTACATGATAAATATCACAGGATATGACCACCAGAGTTGGATCAATGTTACACAGGAGGCATTTGTGAACAGGAAAGGTAACACTCTTACCTTTAATCTGGTAACAGGGAAAAAGAATGATAGAAGCAGGCAGGGGGAATGTCAGCAAATGCAAGAAAGGGACAGCAACAACAGCCCAGGGCTAGAAAGACAGAAGCAAGGAAGACAGGAGGGAAAGCCACTTGGGGAGATATTTACAGTGCCTGACTTTTTCCCATGCTCCCTAGGTTCCTCCTACGGGCAGGAGAGGAGATGGGCTCTTCCAGGGCCATAATTCAAAGCACCAAGCAGCTATAACCAGGCTTCTGCCATCAACTCCCCTCCTGGGGAAGACTCCCTCCTCCAAGCTGAATGCAAGATTAGGTTTCCTAGGATAAATTCAGTCTTTGTGAATTCCCATATCACAGATTTTCAAAAATGTCAATCTCCTAACTCCCATTTTAAAGGCCCTGGTAAAAATTCTCATTGACATGAAGTGGCAATACACTTTGGCCAATGCAGGTAGTCATGAGCAGCCTGTCCTGAGCCCCAGTCTGAGACAACTTCAGGGTGATCAGCAGCAGCTGCTACACCTGCACAAAGCCAAGGGGCACCATGTGGGTAACTACCACAGAACCTGAAACACCTGAGCCCATCATTTCAGAGATTCTCATCCCAGAAATATCCACTGGAAACCTTGTAGACTCTCTGTCTTACTGCATCCCCACAACAGATGTGTGGAACGCTTCTTAGTTTCTAGATCCCTGGCAGGGCTAGGGTGACCCAGAACAAGGTGACCAGCTCTAGTAATGCTGAGATATTTCTAAATGTCCTTTTTTTAATCATATATTTTTTAGTTCAAAATACGATGCCCACAATGTTCTCAGAGAGAATGTTTCCAGAGACATAGTGTCTGAACTGAATTTCAGATTGAATTTTGGATGTAGATGCTCAATTGCCATAATACTTTTCTTTTTCTTATCTTTTTTTCTTTCTTTTATCTTTCTTTTTTTTTTTTTTTTAATTTTAATTGGTGGCATATTTTTACTTCTCTCAGTTCTTCCTAAAGCAAATCAAGTATTATCTAATGATAGTTCAGGTCATCCAGAGCAGTGCTATAATTAATCAATTATTCTTTCTTGTTAGGGAGATTATGAGAGAACATGTTGTATGAATAATGTACTAATAATTGTGTTACTACTGCACTTCCTAATAACTTTTCAGATATTTGTGTAGCTAATGCATGCAACCATACCCAGTTCATGTTGTCCTGGTGATATCAATGGCCTTATACTCTGCAGAGTGGGTGGAACATGCAACTCAGTGATCTTCAATCCAAAAAAGTACAACCAGACAGGATAGGAAAATACATGACCTTGGTCATACTGTACCATATTAGCAACTTATTCCATCAAATAACATCTGAGATTTTTCAAACAAATCAGAACTGCTATTATTGTTCTGTGATAAACCACAGCTTACCACAGAAAATAATCTGCCTTTCATTAGAAAATAATCTACCTTTCAATTTTGGGGTTTTTTTCTGTTAAATTTTCTCTTGTGGAACTTTTAATACTAAATTAGACAATCAGCAAACTTTTTTTCTAAAAAGAAAGAAGGGAAGGAACATTCTTGGAGATCTTGTTGCCCTTTAATGTCTGTAGACACTGTTGTCTTGCCTGCTTTCCCAGACAATCCATAACTGGGGAGAATATAGCTCTATTAACCTTGCTTTATCAGCCAGCATGTCAAAATCTGTGCTATAAATCTTCATCTTAATCATTTATGATTAAATATTCAGATGAGATTATGTGCAACCTAATTCTACACATCCATCTCTCCTTCCCTAATTAACAACTGACAGCAACAGAGGGGAAAAACCACCACCTTTCTGAAGTAATGAGACAAAAGCAAGATTTTGTAGACAACTTTAATTTCTAAACACTTCTTTTTAATCACCATTTAGGAAAGAAATATGATTAATGTAGTTATGTATATCGAATTATACATCTGCTGCTTCATAATAGATTGCTAAATATTGCAGTGCTAGTCCCAGCAGCCCCAGAAATTCTTATTTTTATGAAGCCTCACTGGTTTCAGTTCTTCCACATCTGTCAGAAAATTTGACATCCATACAATGGAAGTTGCATGGGAGACAACATTTCAGGGCTCAGTGGGTAAAAGTTCCTCCCTGTTCAGAAAAGCAATCTAAGACTTATGAACCACTAAAAATCCTCTTGGTCTTTACTTCTATTTAGAATTGCTTTAGCTTTAAGCACCAAATTTGAGCTATTTAAACCCTAACTTTGAGAAGGAATGCAAAAGTGTACCTCATACTGAAACTGATACACATCACCAGATTTTCAGAAAAATCAAACTTGAAAGCTACTAAAGGCATTACTTAAGCTGAGACAGCCAACTCAACTTATAAATCACAGGCTCTAAACAAAAGGGATCTCCCAGGAAAAAACATAAAGTCTGTCCTTCTATGAGCTTAAAACAGACTTCTCATTATATTTTCTAGAACTGTGCAAATAACAGATTCTTTGGTTGAACGAGATGAAAAAATAATAAAATACAAATAGCCCAATTACAATCTGATGCTGGGGAAGGAAAGAAGCAGGAAAAGAAAAATGCAATTACGTATTTTTGCATCAACCTGGAACAACTATGACACAATTCATAAATGAAAGCACTAAATTTCAAAGTGGTAAATTGCATTTTTAGCATGAAACTTCTTTCCCAAACATGCAGGCATTTTCACAAAATTACTGGAATAAAAAAATTTGTCCCTTCTCAGCCAAAACTACTTGCTAAATTCAACCTGAATCCATTATTATTTCCCCAAATGACATTTTTCAAACTTATTTGGGGAGGAAGCAAAGGAGGGAGGGGAGGGGGAATTGCCTGGCTCCATCCTCTGCTGGTTTTTCTAATTGCACTTAAATGATCCGTGCAACTGGTCTCCTACCACTTCCCTGAGGGGTAATATTTCACAGTCTAGCTAATCTCGCTATTGAAATGTGTCCTGGTTTTCAGCAAAAATTTCACTGGTATAAAGCAGAACTGGCACAAGTTTTGTTGATTTCTGAAAGTTTTAAAGATCAAGAAGTACATAAACTCGGAATATCAGCAGATTATACAAGTCTGGATGGTTTAGCAGGGCAAGCTAATCTGCCATCTAAGGTGCCTCATGTCTACTCATGAGTCCAAGTCTTGGTTCAACAACGTTTTGCTGTATCTGAATGAATGATAGTTACCCTTTTAAAAAGAAGGAAAAAAACCCACAGGTGGCACAGTGCTTGCAGAACCAGTGCTTTGTATACATCTCTTCACTGTGAAGGCTGCTGAAACATTACTCACTAAACAAAAATCCCAGCTCTCTGGGGAAAAAAAAAAAAGTTCCACTGCTCTACTGCTCTCAGTGATTGAGTAATCCCTTTTGCAACTATTATTAGTAACATTACTATACAACTTAATGTCTTGGTTCTATTTTTTTTTCCACTAGGTTGACTAAGACACTACATGCTTTGTGAATTTCTGGAGTCAGGAGGGTGATTAAAGGAGTTGGACACATTTTTAAGCCTTTGGAGACTACTTATGGAGACGAAAGCAGGGGTGCCTCTGCCTGCAGACTGGCATGTGGGCTAATGTGCCCACTTACCTTTTGTAATTTAAACTGGTTTAACCCTCAATGAAGTACTGCCTAATTAGCTTGTGTCACTCTGCACAAGAGTGAAAGCATTCTAGACTCAGGCATAAACAATTTTTTTTTTCAGACTTACTCAATTTCTGAAGCACCTACTTTCACATAACACCAGGGAAAGGCAACACATCCACTTCTGAGGTTAAAAAATCTCTAGTATGAACCAGTCAACAAACGCTACTGAACACAGTGTAAAGAAAGTGCTTTAACAGCATTCGAGACATACCTGTGTCATTACAACAATAGACAAGGAATATATATTCTGGCCCAGTGATGCAATATTGTTCTTTTTCTCAGCTAGTCTCATTCTCTGTCTGCTGTGCTTATTCTGCAGCATCAGGTGAGAATGTTTCAAAGTATTAAAATTAAAATTAAGATAGTAGCATGATGTTATTTCCACATTTTAATTTAAAGATAGTACAAGATTCTACACACACAAAACCCAGAAGTACCTCAGTTTGCAGAAACTGATAAAAGTACCCCAGACCCTCAAGCAGGTCGTCTTTCAAAGTCCAAGGCACATGGCCAAGTAAAATACCCAGGCTAGCTTTTGTTTTAAACAGTTTATCCCTACATGTTGGATCTAAATGATATAAAATTACTCAATCTTCAGTGACAGCAGTTTCTTCTATCACTTTGCAGACACCCAACACCTGAATGCTCCCAGGTGATAAGCAGCCAGTAAAGTCTCACCAAGACTAGGTATCTAAACTGAGTATTGTACCTTTTGAAAAAATTCAGTCCTGTGTATATATTGCCATAGCAAAGCTCAAGCAAAATTTTCTGGCATGCCACAACATATGGAAAGCTCCAGCTTAACTGTAGTCTCAGGGTATGACACAAATATACAAGCTGGAATCCTATTTGAGAAGATGTTTAGCGGAAGCTTAAATCATTGACTCTGAAGTTTTTAACCCCCCTGATTTCATAGCATGTGACAATACATCTCTGTGGAGCAAAATCAAACTGTAGAAAGACTCAATTAGTTTTGACTGTATTTCTACCAGCAATTTTTTTTATCTGCTCAGATCATGCCTGGAGAATAAACAAAATCCCAATATGCTCAGACTAGGCTGTGAAATGCAAACTTCTATCTGATATGAAACTCCGAATTTTGAAAACAAAAAGAACTATGGTTTGGAAATTCTGGCGGAATGGTAATGCAGTGATTTAAATATATGTCTCCTGGATGAGAGGATAAGAAGAAAGAGGCTAAAAATAGGGATGTAAGCTCTCAGTGTCACTCAGTGAAGCCACCGAGTGCCACCCTCATAATTCAGCTGCATTGGTTGTACTTAAACACACCTGCTAGTGAATTAGTTCCTTTCATACTCTATGCTCTCCTGCTAATCCTCTTCTTGTCCTGCTCTACTGAGAGCTTCCAGGGTACCTCACAAGGTTTCCTGCCAGACAGAAAACCTGCAGCACACTGTGTTCTATTATAAAACTCAGTAGAGTACTGGGAAAGTTCTCTGGTCTTCCTGGCAGTGTTGGTCTTTAGTAAACTCTGTTACACTTTATTTCTTACTCCCCCCGTCTTTCAACTGTATGTCTTTACAAAAGATTTTAAAGGAAAGGAGACTTATAGCATCACTTAGTCATAGATGGAGAGTTGATGAATAATTTCATTTCTCAGATTCCTAAATACATAGCTCTTCTCCAGTCTGATGGTACTATCTACATCTTAACAGATTCAAAATACAGATGTAATTCACCAGCTCGTTCAGTGTTCTAGAAACAGAATTATTAATTCCCTTTGATTTTTCAAAGAAAAACTCATTTAATGTTGCTTTCACTGCAGTTGTGATTATTTCTGTTTTACTGTCATCATATGCACTATCTGTCTTCCCTTTACCACTATGTTAACATAATCGTCTTTACTGAAAAATGAGGGAAATCACCAAGTCTGTCTAGATTATCTTTAAGATCCACTCTGAAAAGATAACAGCTCTCTTCCTTTTTCTGTCCCCATTACATAGCTGAAGAGTGTTCTGTTATTTGTTGTTTTTTTTTCTGTAAAGGCCAGATCAGCTTGGTTTTGGAAAGTCTCACTTTATCTCCAAACCTCTTGACCTCTGAGCCTTAGTGCTGCTCAAACATCTGGGAAGGAAAGGGGGCAAAGTGGCAAGGAATTATTTGTAGATTCTTAATGGTGTTGCAAACACTTTGTTTAAGAGCTACATCCTACAATTTTCTTTCTTTTTTTGCTATTCAGATTCTGGGCAGTGTAGCATTAATAATTTCAAAAAAATTTAAGATTTCTTTTATATTTGCAAGAACAAATTTCTCTTACTAGCCAATTGCTTCAATTATGAAATTTTGCTCTTTAGGGGAAAACAAAACAAAACAGAATAAACCACTTAGCAACTTTATTTCTTCAAAAAACATAAAAGGAAGTTATTTGTGATCATGCTGTTGAAGGTTATTCAGTGTTATCATTCTTCCAGAGTGTCCTCATTCCCTACCGAGAAATGCTAAAAGTTCTAAAATATCCCCATAAAAAACAGAACACTGAGACACATCCTAATACATTAGCTACTTGATGAGGACTGTCAGCTACCACATGAAAACATCTATGACAGTTACTAATAGGTTGTGATCTCCAGTACCCATTTAAGCAGTTTCAATCGCCCCCAACGGATAACATTTTCACAGATTTCTGGAATGCCTACCCTTCCCTTTTCACAATACTACTCTAGCAGCCCAATGCTAGCCCAGGTAAACCTCCTTTGCAGACCTTCTAGAAAATTAGTTTTTAAATACAAATATTCTACCCTTTCAAGTTATCGTATAGTTAATACTCAGTAGAATACCAGCAGGTCTCCAGTTTCAGTTGTCTTTTCTTGGTAGCACACAACATTCAAGCCCCTATTTCCAGCCATGAATTCACATGATTCAAGTCCTGCACAGATGTTTCTACTTCTCTTTTCTTGTGCAGGTTTTTGGCAGGTGCATATTTCACCTTCTTCCTTAGGGACAACATTCAGCCACTGAACAGGTCAAGCACAATCCTAGCAGCAGTGTGCTATTGACACTTTATCAGTACCTTAGGGTTTTCTTTGCTAGCCTAATTCCTATAAACATTTCTATATCCACTGTTATATCCTCATTTTCCCCATTTTCCTCCTCTTGCACTATATATATATATAAAGTCCTTCTTCCAGATGTGTCAGCACCAACCTGAGAATAGTTGCTAAGTTAGACAAGAAGAATACATCTTTAGATGTCTCTTTCATCCAGCTGCACAATAATGGCTGATGCTGCAAAACACATCCCTTGTAGCATTATGAGTTATGTGCTGATCACCACTGCTCCATCATGCGTCTAATCTCTTAACCCACTGTAAGATAAAGGAAATTTCTGAAAATCTTAAAGAAACTTTAAATCAAAGTAGAAACACATCCACCACTGACCTAATGTCCCTTATTCTACATGTCACTGACCTAATGTTCCTTGCTCCTTCCATGCATGCTGTATGATCAATAAACTGTTTCCAAAATCAAAATCTCTGGTGGAGTTCTGATGAAAGACCAGGTTAACCAGGAAGTTAAATAACAAGACCAGAATTACATTTGCAGCAATGAGCCAAAATCTGTGACATTACCTTTCCCCCAGTAAGCAGGGATTTTTATGAAGAGGGTATGTCTCCCCTTGAACCACTCCTAAATCTATTCTCATTATAGTGGAACTTTGGAGAAAGAATTACTCAGCTACAGCCTTCCTTGTAGGCAAACAGGTTGTGAGAGCAGCCCTGGCTATCTTTTTACCTTATTGGCCAGATGAATTGGAGAATACTATAAAAGTTTGAAGGAAAATTATTTCTTTCACAAGAATACAGAAAAACGTTACTCCTTAGTCTCAATCCTCATCTGCTATTCTCCTGGAGAAATATAGTCCTGGACTGCCTCATCACCAAGACAATTACAAGTCTATATGTATGATTTCATTGTATATCTTTGGCATAAACACTGTCATAGACAGAAGGCTATGTAACAAAAGGCTTTCTAGAAGAAACAGACTGTGGAGAACACAAATGGCAAATGCATAAAATTGAGCATTGTACTTATCTCTTGGTTGTAGGCATCTCTTGCCTTCCATATGAACACACTTCCATGGATGGAAGATAAATTGCTACGGTTTAAATTATTATAGCCACATATCTTCATAGGAGTGCTTGTTGTCATTCAGCCAATACTGAAGAAAATTTAGGGCAAATTTGTGACAAAACAGTGTGAACCCGTTTGAGTCACTCCAGAAAAAGCAATGTAGGAAAAGAGAAGTCCTAACCTGAGTTCAGTAGTTCTAGTAGTGCATAATACATTTGCCATTGGTACACTACCAGTTTTCCATTTTCCTATCAACAGGCAAAAGCATTAGAGTGAGAAGGTATTTGTCTCTTTTTAACCACATCTGTTTATGACTGTGAGAAACACAAATGTTCCCAGCTCAACCACTAGCTAACACTTGGTGTTGGGCTACTAGTGGCAAAGGAAGGGAAAAAAACCCACCTGACTCTTTGTAAAAGCAGAAGAGGTAAAACTTCCAGAAAGCATGTTGCCCTCAGTTGATGGATCCCATGTGTCAGACACTTCAGGAAGGGTAGGCACAGCCTTTCACCCATGAGATAAATCAAAGGTAACTATTACCCTAAAACAGTGCCTCAAAGTAATAACAAGTTTAAAAAAAGTGACAAGTTTGTGAAATGCTAGTTAAGAAGGGACAGAGAAAATATTCACAAGCTTTAAAGCTGGTCCTGGGCAAAAATTTGGATTCAGAACACAAGCAAGAAAACTCTTATTTAGCATGTAATTAAGAAATCCTCTCTGAATTATGCAACTTTCTTTCACTTCTTCAGAAGATATGAGAACACTGCAATCACTTGCCAAGTTTGATCCCAACATGCCATGGGGCAAATGGAGACCCTAAACTGTCATATTCTATTTAAATCACATGTAGGCTAAAGTGAGTGCGATTGCTCGGTATATTAAATTACTACTAGCGTGTTGATAATTCCTCCTGAACAATCTATGGCTCTGAATTATTTATTGAGGAGGAAGTGGCTTTTGAAGTGAACATTATTTCTCTCTCAGAGCTAATGCTTGAATATGATAAAAATAGTTGCCAAGAGAAAAAGGAAATTAAAAAAGATACTTCTGTGACTGATGGTTCTGAGATTCTACCTTATTTCGTCATGGATATCTTCTCTTTGTGAAGTCTATAGGCTAAAATTATGTTCACATGGAAAAAAAAGCAAAAAAAAGAGAAAAATTTGGGACAGCCTGTGTAAGGATATTGATTGCAACAAATCCCAGGTACATACACATTCAGTGATGGCAATTAATATCATTCCTAGACTATTCCCATGGCTTTGTGCTTCCTTGCTTTTAGAACCCCATACTGATCATAGAAATAAAGCTTTGAGGGAGCTGCAGAGCAGCCTTCCTCTGGCATCAAGAGTGGTACATCACAGAATCAAAGAGTAGTGCAGATGAAGGACACTTAACAGAGCATGGAGTGACAGCAGGACAGGGAGAAGGACCCAATTCTCCCACTGGTTCTTCAAACTTGCAGACAGACTTTTCAAAGCCTTGTCCCCTCAAAAGACTTCACAGGTTTTTGAGGATGGGGAATTGAAGGCACAGATGAAGCAGTGACAGACTCCCACATAGTAAGATAAATCCAGCGTGAGACATTCTCCATTATGACTAAATTACAATTTCATTGGTCAAAGAGGTATTCTCACAATAAAGTGCGCTCTTGAGTCACAGTGACAATATTTAAAACCAAAACAATTACTTGAAATGAACATAAATCCTGCTGTCTTGTCCATGTCTATTAAGGTTTCTATTAATGAAGAATTCTCCAAAGAATGATTTATGAAATGCCATTAGAATACATATTTCTATTGTTTATCTATTTGCAAATAGTTTGTATACACTAACCATGCGTGAGAACTTTTAGTAAATTTTCTGTGAACAAATTTGAATGTTGAGTTTATTCATATTTCAAGGTTATTCTTCAGTTTTCAAGGTGCCAAAGTTAATTTCTTTAATAACCAATCCTTTGTGCCTACTAATTAGAAATATCCAAAACAATTTGCTATTTAAATCATATGTCATTGCTTCTGATCCTTGATTGGATGAGTAATGAAATTAAGTAAGACCCATATGAATTGTGAATATTACTACTGAATATTTAATTAAGGTCTTGATTAATATTCTGGCACTCAGGCTTAAAATACACCTTCCATAAGTATTTGCACTAATAAAGCTCAAGCTCAAGAAATCAGTACAAGTCATTAACACAGTCAAACTGAATTCATAAGTGAACTTCAAAAGAATTCTTCTAAGGTTTTTTTATGATGATGGTTATGTACAGTGTCCTTTTAAGTTTGACTCCTATATTAGTACTAGCTGTCAAATAAAGCTATTGGCCATGTTTTCTCCTTAGGTGCTGGCATAAAATTAAAAACTAGGAACATAGCTTTTGCCAAGGTATTGAAAATATCCCGTGTTAATACACACTGATAATTTAAATGCCAATTGTTTCAAAGCTCAATGAATAATTTTGTGGAAATTTAAAATCCTTTAAGACACAACAATACATTTAAAAACTTGAATTTTTATGTTTTTTTCATGTAATACACTTCCATTTCCCACCTATAGTAAGCATTAGGACAATTTTTCATTTCATTACTGAAATATACTTAATTATGCTGACAGTCAACACTTTTCAAAATGTTCTTTCCATCCAATACTTTCTGTGCTTCAAGAAAGCCAATCAGAGTACCTGATGCTTAACAAATAGAAAGATATGAATGTATAATTTTGGGGATTTTTGTTATTTAAACCTCCCATTTGTAAAACAAAATAAAAATCATTGATAACAACTCATTAACATGACTTCTGAAGCAGTATGGTGTTCCACAAGCCTGTCCTATTAAAAGTTAGACCTGTAGAAAAATTCTGGCTCTTATCACAGAAGGGGTTGACTCCCTTGTGAGGATGCACACAGTGTGTAATAAAGATATGGGCAGTGTAAGAATAGCTAGACTCAAGAAGAAGGATTGAGTCCAGGTCTAGAATTGAACTGGGGATAAGTTAGGAAAGGCACCTGCTCAAAAATACTCCTCTATTTTGGACATACTCTTAAGCCACAAGGAGTAACAACTCCTCATTAATTCTATTACAGAAGTACCCCCAAACCTGCACAGAATATCATCCCCCTGGTGCTCTAGGAAGTTTTCAGATGAACAGAAAGGGAACCTCCTTCCAAGCAGCTTGCCACCTTACCAAGGCTGGTGAATCTGGAAGCTGTTAATACTGGAAGAGGAAAGGATACACAAAGATTAAACACCTGCTCTGGATTGTCTCAGGCAAGTACCACATGAAGAATCTGCCATGGCCCAAATCACAGCTTGGTTATGAGACCAGCATTCTCTCTCTACAGGAGCTACACTTTTACACTGATAAATGCAAAGCACCCACAAACTCACAAAACAAGTCAAAACTCTCAGTCTACCTGACAGCACATGAGTAACAGGTCCAAACTGATGAGGGAACAGGTCCACTTCAACTAAGCCTTCTCAGCTCCTGGGCTTTTATGTTCTGCTTGTCCAAACCCACCATGTGGGGCTGAGTCAGCTTCTTCAGAGACAAACTCAGGGACTGATGCTGGGGTGACTTATTTTGCACCCTATGCTATTTTTCTCAGCAGCCCTCTTGATTTAATCTAACCATGAAGAGAACACTCAGAACAATTAATTAAGTCTCTAAGTCCATTGGATTACTAATGGAGTAGCTCTTCCACAGAAGCGACACAAAGAGAATGAAGACAGGTTATAGAAAAATATATGTGTCCAAAATTTTATTTTTTATGTATGGAAAAAAATAATGAATAGCATACTTAAGGACCAAACATGGCCCTTAGTTCAGAAAGGTAATTTTCATACTATGTTATCATGAGTTCTTAATTTGACTGTGCGGTAAAAATTGCTAACAAATGGTTGTTGACTGTAAATGCAATCCCTCCTTTTGACACATGCATTAATGCACTATTGCAAAAGTTCAAAGCTGTTATGATTGAGCTCTCTCTGCCACATTAATTCTCCTCTGCACCATATTTGGTTTCACTTGGGTAAATCTTCTATAAGTACCCAATCTTTACTTACAGAGCATCTTCATTTAATATTCTATGAGCTCTGTTTATATTTTTTTTCAATAACTCTGTATTGAGTCCAGTTTCCACCAGTACTACTGGCAATGTTCTATCCTCAGCCTATTTGTCTGCTGTCAGCAAAATGTCATTGTTTCTGAAGCTGAACTGTTCAGTGCTTGGAAGCTTCAGGTTGAAGTTGATTCTAGCACCTCCCATTTGTTTAGAAAAATTCCTAACCATTGTTATTAGGCCATTTTTTTCCATAGCATGTTGGATCCAGATTAGAAAGCAAACTAACAAATAAGGAAAGCAACACAAAAGAGGAGGGGATGAACTAAAAAAAAAACCAGAAAAAATAGTAGGTGAAGGAAATGGGGTGAAGGACAGAACTTTTTTAAGCTATATAGCATATTCTGGGTTTAATAATCATAAAGCCTTGTGGAAAGAAATCTTTAAAATATTAAAATCTTACTTTAATAGCCCAATACTGTCCATTATAGAGAGCTGTTCCTGTTTTCAACATGTTTAACTTGAAACATGTTTTGACAGACACATTGAAATGATAATTGGGTTTGAATTGTTTCTACTTAGATAATTTTCCATCTGAGTATCTCAAAGTCTTTTACAGAAATAAGACTTCATAATATCCATAGACTAGACTGCAAATATGTACTAGATAACTAAAGAATAAAATCTTCAGAAGTATGTTCTGCTTTTGACTGCCCAAATTGAACTGCTTTAAATATCCTTCTCTTTTAAGAAAAATATTATAAAAAGCTCCATTACAATTAAAGTAAAAGGGAGGTGCAGTTCTTAATTTCTGAAACACAGACTAAAGGCAACCAAAAGACAACCAAAACTATGTGTACTGAAAAGTTGGGCTCTACTTGTTGTGGAGCTTGAGATGAGTTGGGAAATAAGAAACTGGGACATGAAACAGGGGTTGATTTCAGCCAAAAAACTTCTGCTGATGCTGATAAAAATCAACTACAAAATGTTGTCAGGAAATCAACTCAGAGCAAGAACTAAGAACTCAAGCTATTTTTAAATTGCTATTTAATTCACTTTTGCAAGAAATGGCAGAGCAAAAATGTGAAACAACCACTGGGTGTACACATCAAAACCACATTTTTTTCTATCTCTTTTTCTAAGTTTGCCTACATGTGACAAAGAAAGGTTGATGAAAAAAATGAATAAACCAACCCTTCAGTAATTCAGTTCATCTGGAGTTCATCAGTTCATCCTATGAGCCAGGCAGGTCTTTTCATGGAGATCTGTGTTATGGTGCTCTTTGTGGTTGTACAATACATGAAGCATGAATGTTTGCAGACAGAAATACTGGTAGTGTACTTTTAGGGTAGGAGAAAGAGAGAGAGTTAAAAGATGAAAAAAAGGTAGGAAAAAATTAATTAACCGATACAAAAGAAAGACAGGGAAATCTGTTCCTGGTCTCATTACAAGGTCCTATTAAGTCTTCCTCTGTGGCCTCACAAACATGACATTTTCTGTCAGTGTTATGTCACAGTTCCAGCAGGAAGGGCAGTAAATGTCCCCATCAAGCCTTGCCTAAGCATCAGTGCAGAAACCACTCAGAGAGAGAACTAACCTTTCAGAGCTGGAAAGGGCAGTGGACTCAAATCTCCTAAAACCTGAGCAAATACTCTAATCACAAGGGCTGTTTCTCCAGTACTATAAAACAAGGCAGAGTCAGCAATATTTGTTGGGGATATAAGCTCATCATTGCTCATAAAGCAGATTTAAACAATGCTTGCCAGCTGGATCCACTAAGGGATTTTGGTGCCACTGCAGCCAAGCATCTGGTTTGCAATGGGCTTAAATGATTAGGAGAAACTCAGGCTCTTTGTGCTGGGGAGGTGCTGGACACAGCTAAAATGCAGGAATACAAACCTCTAGGCAACTTTCAAGTTGGACATTGTGGTCCATAATGTTCAAGTTCCACAAGTAACTTCATACAGAGCCACAGAATAACAATGTTTGGGGTGGAAAGGGACCTCTGGAGACCATCCAATTCAAGTCCTCTGCTAAATCAGGTTCATAGAGCAAGTTGCTCAGGATCATATTCTCCAGAGAAGGACACTCCACAAACTTCTTGGGCAGCTTGCTCCAGTGCTCTGTCACCCTTACAGTAAAAAAGCCTTCCTTACAAGGCTGCTAAGCCAAATTTTCTAGGTCATCTTTTCAGGTCTATATGCCTGAAGAATATCTAAATTCTGCTTTCAGAGCAAAGTCCTATTATAGATCTGTCTCACAGAAATATTTCCATATAAAGCAAGCCTATAAATATTAGGACTGAAGAAAAATAAGAAAAGACACAACTCCATCCATACTCTTCTTTTAGATAAACCCCCCCACACATTTATAATGACAAAGCTTATCGTTCCACAAGCTACTATTAAATGGTGAAAATATCAGCGTAGTGGCTTTTGTTCCTTTCTATGCACATATAGATCTCCCTATAGATAGCTGAGGTCTGGTGCTTGATATTTAATGGTACTTTCCTTGGACCTGCAGGAAGTAATCTACTGATCCTACACACTATACATGGAAAAACTCCACTCAAAGAAGTTGCCAGGATGCTAGAATAGATCAGATGTTTACATGAAAACATCCCATTAAAGTGAAAAACTGTGCCAATGCTAACCTTCATTTCTAAGGGCAGAAATCAATCTGATATATAACAGCTGATAGAGATAAGGAACACTGTCTTTCCATCTACAGGTTAATTCACTTTTAATTCACCATAAAACATCCGCATCTTTCTCTAAAGCAGCTGGTACCATCCTTGGTACATTAGCCTTGTCTAAGTCACACCTTCAACTTTAGAAGAACAAAAAATAGTTACTTTCCCTGTCATATCATTGGCTGCTAAAATTCCTTTGAAAACAACCCACAAAATAGTCTCATTCCATGTGCTCCAACTCCTGACATCAAACAATTTGTGATTGATAACATTAACCACCCCCACTGATTATCCCTGCCAATCAAAAAGATTTATATGGCTCGCCATACAAGTCTTATACCATGAACATACTGAACAGCACAGGCTTGTTGTCAAAGGAAAAGTAATGAAAATAATGACATAATATAGCAATTATTTTATCTTGGGGGAAAAAGTACATTATAACCCATTTCAGCCATTCAGGCAGGGAAACAGAATGAGAAGGAGAGTAATAAGAAACCACTTCAGCAATCAGAGCCCACGGGGAGATGATAATTCATGTTATGGTTGTCAGAAAATTCAGGTAAAATCTCTTGGAAAAATATATACCCAAGACCTATTATTTTTTAATTCTAAAATTTATGAAAAGATGTTTTCGAGTACTCTCTTCCCTGTCAGCTTATGCCAGACTGATATCTCACATTTTTATTTATCTTTGTTCAGAAGACTACTCACTGCAGTGAGAGTTTATCTAGCATTTTCCCTGTGTATCTAACATTTTTGCTGTGAATTTTCCCAGACATACAACTCTTCCATTTTCCTGCCTGCTTCTACGGTTTCTCAAGCAGTCACTTAGGAAATTATTCAAATAATCCCTCTTTGGTCAGTGGCTGAAAGGAAATAAACTGGAGTTGGGTACATAGTTATGAGGATTAACTGGTATTCCCATGACTTTTCAGATCCTGCTTCCTTTTCTACGTGCTCCCTCAGCTCTCTCTCATGTGCTCTTTTAAATCAGCCTCCTTTCACTTTAAAAATCAAGTAAATCGAAGCAGTTCTTTTTATAGCCTGTTTGCCCCTTCCATGCCTATATGTCCACTTGACAAAATGTATACAACTGACAGCTGTGCTAAAACTGACAAAAAAGGCACCACTTTGTAAATATACTTTAGCAACCAAAAATTTCTACTTGAAGTGCAAGCAAAAGAGCTATTGATTTTGTCTAAGCCTGATAAATTCCTCCCAACCAACCTGTTTACTGAAAATGTAAGTCACTGTTGTGATTTATCTGTTATACATTAAAAGCTATTTAATTGGAACAGAGAGACAGAAGAACAAGGTAACACTGTTATAAGCAACATAGGAATTGATTTAATTTTAATTTATTGAGAGCTTTTGTACCTTTGTGGTCAAGTCAGTCCTTATGGACAAATATTAAGGATTAAGCCAACTGGCAAGGAGAACACTCTTCTGAACAAGTTAAACTGTGATGTAAATAATGGGAAGAATGAAGGAGGATAACTGAGGATACATATCGTGCTGTGATGTCACACTTTCTCGCTTTCCCACAAGAGATGCGGACATGAAAACTGACCTTTCAGCAATATATACTTCCCCTGATGTAAGTAACAGAAATTTTAACAACAAAAAACAAAACAAAACAAACAAAAAACACCCCAAAACAAAACAAAAAATCCCTCATCTGGTTGCAAGAACTTCTTGCAAGTTTATAACATTTTGAAACAAATTATAATTTGAAGCATTTCTTGAATTCATGGCATGTACATGTAGTAATTTCTGCATAGTGTCAGAGGACTCTAAAATAATATCTATATATGGTGACATGAAATCCTCTGAAACACAACCCCTTGCAATCTTACCAATTTTCCACTCTTGGAAAAAGGCAAATACAATTTTTTTCCCATATATAAGTTTCTAGAAAGCATTCTGTGTATAAAATATTAGTTTTCCTACTAAGCCAATTGAGTGATCAGAAGTTTTAGTGCTTAAGCAGCCCTTTGAAAATCTGAAAATTTATGTAACTGATAAATATTCTCTACAGAGAGAACGCTTGTTAATTATTAAAGTACAGTATCTTTCTTCTAAAGTACATCAGCATCTTTTACACATAGCTAAGGTTATTAGAATAAACTGAATACCAAATCTGATTTGTATGCAGACTTGTAAGAGATTTTTAAGAACATAGTAAAGCTTCACTTCTGTGTTTCAAAAAAATATGAAAGGCACAGACTTCATCTGCATACCACTGTCTTCAGAAAAAAGAAGAAAAAAAGAAAAGAAAAAAAATAAAAAAAATCAAAAATTTTGAATATTTATTCTGCTGAATAGATTACCAAAAGTTTAAATGTGGTCAGGCCACTTACAGGCTGGGCTGCCCTTTCTAATCCTACTGAGAGGGAAAAAAAACCCCTTTTAATTCCTGTTCCTGACAGTCCATAACCTTTCCTGAGACCTAAAGATACAGCAAGCAAAATAGTTAGTCAGTAGGACTTTAACTCAAGCACAGCAGTAACTCAATAAAAGAAATATGGCATTGCTGAGTGGCAGCATTTCGCTACCCTAAGAGACAGATGGGAAGGATATGCAATAATCTTGTCTAGGAAATGGCTATGATTCATAAATTTGGACTCCATGTGACAAATTATCTGACAGATTTCAAAACAGTTAGAAAAACTGCTGTCAGATTGAGATATTATCACATCTTAGTGTGAAGTCCAATGGCAGCTGGAATTATTGACCACCTAACTACACCAAACTCTGACACTGCTACTGAACAAAAGTGTCAAAACTACTATGTAGATCAAAAGTGAGAAAATAAATGAGCTTATTTAAGTTTGGAGTTGAGCTGAGTTAAGACAGATGAGGTTTTTCTTTATTTGAACTACCTTGTTCACATTTCCAGTTTAGGGGGTCAGGTATGCTCAATAGTGAGAACCTGAAGAAGTCATAAGGATTTCTAATACACAGGGCACATGCCATTTCCCTTTTTTTTTTTTTTAACTTTTAAGAGCATCAAGTTATTGCAGAGGTGAAGCTTATGAGCACAAGCAATGACAATTCTTTGGCAGATGATCCAGACCTGTGAAAAATGCTTCCACAGGGCACCAGAGAAATTATAACTCACCCTGGTCTCAGAATCCAGCATCACCTTTACAACCTTGCTCCAACTTCTTTTTTTTCAAAATAAGAACCATGAGGGAGAAGGAAAATAATAGTTTCTTGGTATTACACATAAACAAAGGTAGCTAAACCATAGCACCACTTGTCAGGGACCAGAGCCACTTTGGAACAGACACTTGTCCTGGACAATGCCACTGGGAAGGACCAGCAGTTGGTGTCTCCTCCTCCTTCTCTAGGTGGTTTCCCACACAGCTAGAAAGTCTCAGTCAAACCCCCTCACTGTTGAGAGGGTTATACTTAATCATCTCAGTATTACTTAAGCATTCCAGAAATAATTGTAAAGGGTAATTTCCAGTCCTCTTCTTTCCAATGATTCACCCTTCCTCTGGCCTTGTTAGCTACAGAAACTTGACAGTTCCCTTTCAGGCACTTTGACTGCAGCCTTTCAGACAAAATGACAGACACTGTGGGAACTCCAAAGCCCTCTGAGCACCAGGGCAGACTGCTCACACCACCCTGCTGCAAGGCACAAGAGTTGTCTCAGAGAGCTACTTCTTGCTTTCCAGACACCACAAGATGGGCTCCAGCAAGTCCTCCAGTCTCCTCCTCTCACCCACCCAATTTCCCACTACCCACATTCCCCCCAGGGCTGGTTCTCAGGACTCCTTTACCAAGCTTCAGGAGCATGGCTATCTGATCCTGCCAGACCAAAGGAATCTCAGCCAGAAATTTGTTTTTAAGGAAATGAACCAGCTTCACAGATGCCTAGTGAATGCTATGATCTCTTACATCCAGTCACCAAGTCCTGCTATTAGCTGCAAAATCTGAAAGTCATGGCAAAGCCTGGGAAGCTTAGGGAAGCAAAAGAATGCTCAAGGGCAGTGGTTACATACTCTCAGGCCAGGCTCAAAAGGCAAAAATTTTTCTGAATCCTACTGGCCCTTATACCTCTACATAGTCTTTACAGACTGTAAGTTAAAGCATCCACTTTCATTTTTTTCCTTTCAATGGGATAGAAAGACCCTCTACATTACATCCTCCTTGTACCCCCCACCCAAGAGTCTACTAACAGTAAGCCAGGTCTCTCACAGCACATATTTGGGAGAACAGGGCTCCATAGTGTGGCTTCCATGCCCCTATGTTGGTAAAAAGCAGAACACACTAGAAGTATGGATAAGGAAATGTATCTGTATCTATCTCTGAAGGCAGAATCTCATCAATGGTCATATTTTAACGTGAAATTAGCTGCAAACAAATGCCTAGTAGCTGCAGTCTGCTGTGGAAAGCAGATCCTCAGAGACTTCACCTGAATTTTAACAGGTGGACAGTGTTATCAGGAAGTCTGTGAACATTCAAACTCCAGAGGGAAAAAAAAAGTATATATTCTTCAAAAAGGAGGAATTCAATATTCTAAAGTTTTTAGGGGGGAGAAGTTAGATCAATTTCAAAAGAAAAAAAACTACATTTACATTCAGAACTGATTGGCAGCTTAGCTGCTCCTGCAGCTCCCCTTTTTCACACTCTAGGAATAAACTGTTTTAGTAATTTTAGATTGCCTACTTACAGCATTGTTCCATGCTGCATTAAAGACCTCATTCATTTCCCATTAGCACATTTTAGTTAAAATTAACACATAATCATTTCAAATGATCTGGCTTTCAGTATATTTGTAAACAAAAAATTAATCTCAAAGGAAAAGCTTCGAAATTGTTAAAAGTCATTCTGGAAGAACTAATCACTAAAAACACATTTTTACACTTTTTTCATTTAATTCAAGAATATTAAAAACATTGGGATTGTCAGTTTTGCCATGCATTTCACAGCATGACTTCCTTAAATAAGCAGTTGACACAATTGCACCCAAAACCTTTGGCAATGGGACAAATAAAAGGAAATTGAAGAGCTCAGGATTTAATTTATTTTAAGAGGAGACAGAAGATAACAAATACCACGTGAAAACAGAATGATCACAAGTTTCAGTATCTTGAGAATCAGGCACAAGCAAACTTTCTCCTCATTCCCTGAAATCCTCACCCTTACACAAAAGCTCATTTCTCATACCTAGGGCTCCTTGTTAACAGAGAAATAACAGACATATTACTGTCATTTTTACTTGTGGGAGAGTCAATGCAATAAGTAACAGAAAACTTAAACATAGCTAGAGAGCTTTAACCAGGGGCTAAAGAAAAAGTGAAGGAAAAATCTGAAAGCTAAGAGGAAACATAATGAGAGGCATGGAACAAAGGGCAACAGGTTTTGTCAACCATTGGAATGGTGACCCCTGCACGTGTGCACTTGTGGTGCTCACACAGCCAGCAAGTTTTGTTCAGCTGTGTCAAAGAATGAGTTAGTCTCCAAACACAGGCAACTGGAAAACACTTCAGATAATCTTTCAGCCTAAATAGCTTGAGCTATTTGCTCAAGCCAGTGCAGTGTCAGTGTTACACAATGGAGCAAAAGTTCTGGACTACTGAGTGTCTGAATACTGGTGCTATTTTCCAGAAAATTTCCACAGATCATGTTAATCCTGACACCATGCACACTTATGTCCAGAGTTTCTCAGGGTTTGATGTGATCTCTCCTCTTTGGTGCTGATTATTAGCTGTAGATGTCTCCAAAGGTTCTCCTTAATCAGGAATAAATGTAGGGAATTGAAATAGAGCCACTTTAATCAATTATGAAGTGCTAGTATAAAACATTCCATACTACTGACCATATATTTTCTAAGTTTGTGGAAAACTGCAAAGAAATACTACTATGTCACTGACAGAAAAGCAATTTTACAGCTCTGTTTCACTGAAAAAAAGTGTAACAGGCTAAACCATAAATAATGTCCTAACATGCCTCATCAGTTTAATATTCTGGTAGTCTTACACTGCTGCACATAAAACATGAAGAAAAGCTACATATGATCAAAAGAGACTCATCTAGCTTTAAATGTAGAGGACTAGGTGCTCTTGCAAGGAGCAAATCTTATGTTAAAAGGCACTGTGCTTCATCAAAAAGCAAGCAGCTGGAGAGCTCTAAATCCCAGACACCTCCTCTGACAGAAGTGCTGTGCAGTATCAGATCCCACCCTGCTCCACCCACAGCCCTCCCCGCTCTTTGTGTTCTCCAATACGGAGTCGTGACACCAGACCTTGTAAAACTCTCTTCTGTGATACTCAGCATGATCCACACTGTTTGACTTTTATGAGTATCAACACAAATTTCTAAGTAAAATTGTAGCCACCGTACTTACTTTTCTACCTCTGCAGGGTGGGGGCTAAACATTACACAAAAATCATTCCATTCAGAAAGTCCTAAACTTAACTTGTGTTAAACAATTTTGAAGGTAGAACACAAAGGAGCCTACAAGCATTCGAGATCCAAACAAAGCATCACTCTTTGTTAAAAATTCTGCTTCCCTCTCAAGTCATGTTATTGTTAATATGAGCACACCTGTAACTTTGAGTTAGTTTCACAAGTTTGGAAAATTGCACTTGTTACAATGAACCAAATACTCTGGAAAGCAAAAGGTACTTGGCTATGGCATGCTAAGATCTTTGGTCGATTATCTAGCAGCATTTGGACTCCTTGATGCTTAAGGGCCATAAGCAGAACTGAGCTGTACTGGAGACTGCACTAACAGAGCAAAAGACAGCCTTTGCCCAAAAGGATGAGACAGATATTAAAAGTGCCAGCATTAGAATTGTATAATAACAATAACTTAAACTCTCTAATGAAATAATTGTGAAAAGTCCCCAGTGTTTCCAAAACAGAAAGATGACATAATTTCTTTCCATTCAATGGACAAGAAACCCAAAAGGTATTTTCAGCTGTTGCTTAAGTGCACTTGCCCTACTGCATGACCTTCTTCAACACAGCATCTATCATCTAAAATTTTAAGTATAAGTTTTACCTCTTTATACATTATGCCTTCTGAACTCTACACTTTTCAGGCAGCACTAAATATATTTGCAGGGCATTCAGCCTCTATATGAATCTTTCCTGGAAATTTGCTAAAATTGAAGGAAAACTTTACTTTTGAAAACTGTGATGTCATCTCCTTTTTCATCAAGTGCCTACCACAACCTGCTTCAGCACATCCTTTCCACAACGCACAGTACGTCGCATGCAGATGGTTTTGGGTACTGCTACTCAAAAGTTTGATTTGGAAGACATTCTTTTAGTACATCACATATATAGAAAACGGATATGCACAGCAAGGAGATGACTGCTAGCAGCAAATGTACACATAAATCTCAAAACAGAGCATCAGGGCGTCACTGGAAAGAAACTCTTCACTGCCAGTGAAGTTCCCTGCTGGCGGCAACGATGTCCGGGCCACATGTGAGGACACTAGCAGATGTACACTGCCAGGGCATGTCCCCTTTCCCCCACCGGTCCCCTTATTTTACCGAGCCCCCAGTGGATGTTTCCCAGGAGGTTCAGGGCACCCGGCGCTGCGCGGGCTGGAGACAGCCGGGTGCCTCCTGGGGCGGCGGCCGCCCGGGCAGCATTTCGGGACCCGGCGGGGCTCCTCTCGGCACCCCGCGCCACGTCAGCCCCGCGGCGGCCCGGGCACCCTGACGGCCCGGCTGGCCGGGGCGCGCCGTCCCGAAGAGGGACCCCGAGTGGGGCAGGGGACCGCTCGCCGAGCTCAGTCCCGCCCGCGGTCGGGCGAGCTCCCCCATGGCCAGGGGCTCAAGCCCCAGCCCCCGCACCGCCCTCACCCCGCTCCTCACCTCCAGACCTGCCCCAGCTGCAGGATGTGGACGAGCGACTGCAGGAGCCAGATGCAGAAGGCGCAGGACGCGGACCGGCCGCCGCCGGAGCGGGTACCGGCGGCGCCGGTGCCGGCGGCGTTGCTGCTGTTGCTGCTGCTGTTGGTGGCGTTGCCCTTGCTGGCGGTGGACGCCTGTCGCTGCGGCGTGCTGGGGCGAGCGGCGTCGATGTCCGCGGCCGCGGAGCTGCTGCTCACCAGGAGCTTGCTCTCGGCGGCGGGGCAGTGCCCGGCGGCGGCGGCGGCGCTGTCCTCGGTGCTGAAGTCGTGCGCGAACCAGCGGAAGCTGAAGACCTGCACGGAGAGGGAGCCCAGCAGCACGAAGAATAGGGTGAGCCCGAACCACCAGCGCTGGCCCCGCAGGTAGTAGTCGACCGCCAGCCAGATGTCGGTGCCCACGTCCGCGAAGTACACGGCCAGGGCGGCCAGGATCCAGAGGCAGTCCCACAGCGAGTAGCGCCGCTGCTCCCTGCCCAGCCGCAGGCACAAGGAGGACGAGCCCCCGCCCGAGCCCCGGGAGCCCCCGCCACCGCCCCCTCCGCCGTCTCCTCCTCTGCCGCCGCTGCAGCAGCAGCAGCAGCACCGGGAGCCGCCGCCCGAGCCGTCCCCGCCGCCGCCGCCGCTGCAGCACCCGCCCCCGGGCGCCTCGTCGTCGTCGCTGCCGCCGCCCGGCCCGGTGCCGGCGGGCAGCCCCGGGGCCAGCGCCTGCACGGAGCCCGAGTGCTCGGAGTTCTGCAGCGGCGTGAACGCCACCTCGCCGCCCTTCTTCATCTTCCGCCGCCCGTCCGACTTCGCGGCCATGATGCCTCCCTCAGCCCCGCCGGAGAGCGAGCGGGAGCGGCGAGCGCTCCTTTATCCCGCGCCTCCTCCTGCTCCTCCTCCTCCGCCTCCTGACTCCTGCCTCCCGCCCTTCGCCGCCGCGGACCCGCCGCTCTCCGCGTCCCCTGTCCCCGCTCCGCGCCGGGCTGCGCGCCCGCGGGCGGCTCCTCCGCGGCGGCCGCGTCCGCAGCGCCGCCTGTCTGCGGGGAGCCGCGCTCAGCCCGCCCGCCCCGCCGCCGCCTCCGCGGGGGCCGGCGGTGCCGGGGCCGCCGCCGCCGCGCTCCGCTCGAGCCGGGAGCAGGCAGGGCTGCGCTGCCCGGAGCAGCGCATCCCGCACCCGCCTCCCCGCCCGCCTCCGCCCGCACCCGCCGCCGCCACCACCCAGCTGACTGACGCCGGGAAAGAGGATGACCTCATCCCTCTTCCCTCGCTGCCACCGCCCCCCGCCCGGCACCGGCACCGGCACTGGCGCAGGGGCGGGGAAGGGGGCGCTCGGCGGCCGGGAGGGGAGGGCTCGGCGCTGTCCCGAGGGTGCGGAGTACGGCCCTGCGGCGGCGGGGGGAGGCGGTGTCTCGGCCGCCCGGCCCGGGGAGGTGGGCACGGCGGCGGAGAGGGAGCGGGTCGGCGGGGAGAGGTGGGGTGTGGCCGGCGACCTGCGGGGCCGGGCCGCCGGAGTAGGGGCTCGCGGAGCTGCCGCCGGCTCTTCTGCTGATCTCCGGTGTCCTCCGAACTCTTTGGGTTGCGTCTACCCCGCCGGCTCAGGGGTGGAGTGGCGGAACGCGGGTGGATGCGGACGGGGCGGCCAGGAGGGCGGGGGTCTCCCCGGGCTTCTCATTGCGAGCGGGCACCCTCGGGCTGGGGTAGCCGCCGCCCCAGCGCGGTGACTGAGGGCAGCTACGGGCAGCGATGCCCCACCGTGACGCCCGACTCGCGGAACGGGACTGCGCCGCACCGCAGAGCCGCGCTGAGCGCCCGGCCCGGCGAGTCCCGCGCGGGGCGGCGGCCGCACTCCCGGCCGTCCCGTAGGCAGCGCTGCCGTCGCTCCCCTAACTTTGTGAAACGCTGTTGCGAGGTGCAGTTCTCGGGTTGTGCCGTGACTCACGCTGCCTCAGAGGCGTTCGGGGGAAGGTGAGGAGACACCGTTTTATTCCGCCACCTGGAGAAATCGTATTTTGGGCGTAAAATTCGCCAAGCGAACTCACGACGCCTTTCACAGCTCCCCGCCCCTTTCCTCGCAGCCCCGGCTGCTCACAGAGTGCGGTCTCTCCTCAGAGCTCACCCGGGTGTTTCGGTAGCTCCGCCGGCAGTTCCCAGCTCGGGGCGGGGGGAGCAGCCGAGGCCGGGAGCAGCCGTCCCGGGCGGAGCCGGCCCCGCTTTCCGCCGAGGAACACAGACTCCCCCGGGCGGCCCGCGGTGGCTGTCGCCCTCTGAGCCCGGCGGGGAACACCAGTGAACGGTGGCTAGCCGGTCGCGGGAGGCCACCAGCACGCTGCCTCCGAGAGTCACACGGGATTCACAGGGCTCGGGTTGCTGGCGGGGAGGGGGTGCATTTACCGCCCACCCTTGGTCCTCCTGCCCTCTCTGTCCTCCTGCATCTTCAACTATACGTGATGAGCAACTAATTGACCTCTTCACCTTTAAAAAAAAAAAAGAAATTTTTAAGCCTCTGGAATATTTTATGAGCATGCCCTCTCTCTTCTTAAAATAGAGCAGTGAGTTCGTTCAACCACGTTGCTGGAATATCTTAATAGGAATGGCAGTGAGACTGTGATAGGGCAGTGTTACTTTAAGCTCTGTGACTAAATATAGTCCCTTTAAGTTCATTAATTAAACAGAAGAAGTCGTATGGACAGCTGAAAAATCTGCCTTCTAACTCTTAAATGTACATGGTAAGTATAAAATTGCCTTTAGGAAATTAGCTTTTACTGATATATACCCAAGATTTCAAGAAAAGACTGCTGCATGCATTACAGTATCCAAAGAGTGCTGAGCACACAAAAATCAAACTTAGGGAGGTGAAAAGCACAGATGAAACTAATTTGACTAGTTATTTTGCATGTTATCTCACAAGAGTCTTTTAATTACATTGTCACGTAATGGTTCTTAAATAATACACATTTGCTATGCAATCTCTGTTACAGTGGTATAGCTGTACTTTATTTCTGTTCCTTTTGAACCCTGTATTTTATTCTCATTACAATCCACATGATCTTTCTTGCCTGAGACTTGTAGTACAAATTGCTTCTTTCTCAAGATATCTTTTAATAATTCAGTCAGCACCCATATATAATACAATATATTCACTTAAGGTCCCTTTCAACCCAAAAAATTCTATGATTCATTCTATGATTCCAGGATTACCTTGGGAGCAGAAAAGGTGCTTAATGATTGAGCTAATTAAGCTGCAAGTTTGTGGTTCATAACAAACAAATTTTACGCATTATTCTGTTTCATAGAATGGTTTGGGTTTGAAGGGACTTTAGACATCATCCAGTTCCAATCCCCTGCTGTGGCCAGGGACACCTTCACTTGACTAGGTTGTTCAAAGCCCCATCCAAACTGTCCCTGAACACTGCCAGGGATGGTGCCTCCCCAGCTCTTCTGGGGAACAATCTGTTCCACAGCCTCACCACCCTCACAGTAATCAGGTTTTTTTTCCTAACAGGTAATCTAAACCTGCCCTCTGTCAGTTTGAAGCCATTACTGCTTGTCCTATCACTACATGCCCTTGTAAAAAGTCTCTCTCTAGCTTTCTTGTAGGCTCCTTTAGGAGTTGAAGGTGCCATAAGGTTTCACCAGAGCCTTCTTATAGTCACATATTCAATAAAATGGTTTAGTGTACACTTTAAGTTACTTTAATTGAGTCTGTTTGACATATACAGGTCTAAAAGATGCTAGAAACTTATAATGGAGGTTATAGTGTGATACATGAGTGGTGGTGGGGGTACAACTGTGCTCCTAGATCTGAAATCCTAACCTAAATTCCTTGGGCTGCAGGTGGGGTAAGAGAGTAACTCAAAGGTATCAGATTTAAGAAGGAATGAATAAAATGGAGGAGATCAATGTTCAACATACTAAAAGGGCAGAAGGTGCCTCTGAGTAATTCAGGAGATATTTAAGAACATAAATGGCATCAGTCTCACTGTACATCACCTTCAGAAGTCATGGGACCCTGCTTAGGGCTACTCTGTTTGCCAATTGGAAAAGGTGACTGCTGGGGCCAAGTGTCCCTACATCCTCCCCTCCCTGCTCCATATGTGGGACAAATTTTCTGCTGTATTTGCCCTGAAAGACTTCACTAAAGGATAGAATTTTATAGAATAAGGAGGTGACCCATCTTCCAGGAAGATTTCAGTTTACCCCAGTCGACTCAGACCTGTAAATCTGAAAGGTGTTCTATTTGCCAGGCAGCTTTACACTTTCTTTCCTACATATTTCCATCCTCTCTCCTTGTCTCCTTTTTTGCTTCTTTTGTTTGGTTGGTTAGGTTTTCTCTCTTTGGTTTCAGCTACTGTTGCATTTGAGAGGAAATAATATTCTCTCATGCTGATTTTCATGTTAACAATAGCTGTCTGTTAAAAGAAAGGCAGTGCAATAGATGAACATTACACTTTACAATTAAAGGCTGTTTGATACTTGATAAGAGCAATGTCTTCTGGTTTGTTTTCTCACTTTAAAGATAACAAATGAAAAGGATCCCAAATAATAATAATAACAACAACGGAACCAAATTTCCTCTTTGTTAGACTGGCATAACTTCTGTGGAGCTGTATCAAGGCCAGAAATGTTTGTATACACACAGTGTACAAACCAGCATGCATTCAGCAAGCCGATGTTGTTACTAAACCTCAGAAATTATTAATTACAAAATGTAATTGAAAGGCAAAAATTAGATCACAGACATAAATATGTGTTTCATAAAGCTAGTACAAACAACCAAGTACATTCATTTCTCAGGTAAAGCTAATTTTTCTCTGAAGGAGATTTTATTCATGGTTTACTTTTTCTCCACCATTCTTTAAAGAAAACATTTTTATGGCTATCACTGCTTTTGCTTTGTTCTGAGTTGCAACTGTTTCCCTTTTTTGCCCCTTAGAATCTTGGTCTACTTTAGGAAAACTTTTTGTGTGTGTATGTCCCTCTCTTTTTTCACTGTAAACCATTATCAACTCAAACCTAAATGTCCAGGAAATAAGCTTTCAATCCTCTTATCTTTAAAGTATTTTCCAGTTCTTCAGGTTTCTAATGGTAGTAGTTTTCCATCTCTTCTTTAGCTGTGTTGTACAGACTGCCCTTTCAAAATACACTCAAACTTTTGCTTCTATATCTCTCTTTTTTGCTATTAGAATATCATTATACTCTACAAGTCTAATCAATTTTTGCATGCATCTGTTCAAAATGATTCAAAAACCTACTTCTGTTTGACAGTACTTTTGGCAATTGCCGTTTAGTGCTTTAGTTTCTGCACTTTCTTCTAGTTCAGATCACCTGAAGCATTAGAAATGAGCTCATTATACCTGGATTTGACACCCTATGGAAGCATTGTGGCACAAAAGCCTGCCTTATTCTAGTCAGCCCTCTGGGGAGTAGTTCTGCATCAAGAAGATATTGTGCATAATCCTGCTGTCCTGGCAGGGCATGCAATGCTGAGCAGAGCTCCTGAGCAGCCCCTCTTAGAAATAAATGAACTCCCAAGTCATAAGGAGTTCCCTGGTGACATTTTCCAGAAGATCTGATGAATCCTTCCTTCCTTCCTTCCTTCCTTCCTTCCTTCCTTCCTTCCTTCCTTCCTTCCTTCCTTCCTTCCTTCCTTCCTTCCTTCCTTCCTTCCTTCCTTCCTTCCTTCCTTCCTTCCTTCCTTCCTTCCTTCCTTCCTTCCTTCCTTCCTTCCTCCTATTTTTCCATGTTAAAACAGCGCTGTCAGGCACATATGCACATGTAATCAATTTCTTCAGGAGCATCAAGTGAGAACTGGTCTCCAAAATGTTTGTGGGTTTTTGGTATTTTCAATAGATTCAAGTTTAAACTATACACACAGGTGTCAGTGGAAATTGTAATATCAGCTGTATGTTTAACATTTATGCACTAAAATACTTTGTCTTTTTGCCCAATTAGTTTCACTCATGCAGGCACATGCCACTGTATGCTCTGATACTTGAGTACTTCATTGCACAGGGAGGATACATTTCCATTCAATTAAGACAATATTTAAGCAAATTAACTTAAGCACAAATCAGAAATACATTTGTAAATTGGTACAATGTTTAGAAAATTAATATTTAAATATTATCTATTCTTAAAAGTATAAACAGCAACTGGTTTCTCTCTTTAGCTGTAGATTATTTTATGTATACATGTATACAGGTGTATGTTTAGATTCATTTAGAAACATCTTTCAAACTATGTACTTACTTTTAAAATTGCAAAAGAAGGATAAATCAAGTATCTCTGTATGTTAGCCCACTTTTGCAATTACAAATAATATTCTGGAAGGTTCCCTGGCTTCTGAAAATACTTTGCTTTATTCTGATACTGGTGTGTGTATTTGGTGCACCTTGGTCTTTTCTGTATCATGTTTAAGGTTCATACACACCTACCACATGAGATCTCAAAGGAAGAGACAAAATGTCATGGGGTCCGCAGCTAAATTAAGGTCCACAGCTAAATTAAGGTCCACAGCTAAATTAAGGAGGTCTATAAATCAGAGTAGTGGGACTGATTATATACTTAGTGTTTAGGTATATAGTCACATTTTGGGCACATACTTAATTTTCATGGTGAATTGTGGCTGTAGTTTATTATATTTCCAGAATGTCTAAACTTTAGAGACATGTAAATATATTCAACTGTACACGATAGAAAGATAGATAGATAGATAGATAGATAGATAGATAGATGATAGATAGATAGATAAATGGATGGATAGATAGATAGATAGATAGATAGAGAGTTAGACAGACAGATAGATGATAGATTCCAGGTTTAAGCAGACAGAGAATAGCCATGCTTTGGAGACAGCGTATGGATTTTTAAATTACCTATGAAAGAAGAAATTATTTCTTTAGATGTTTTTAAGATTTAAATTTCTTAAATTTCAGGATTTCTTAAATTTACATTTATTATTGAGAAATGTATGTCAGTGACATTTCAAGTTGCTTCATACCTTGTATTTAAATACATAATCAAAGATAGACATAAATATATAAGGAATGATAGCAGAAGACAGACATATAGGAGAACATTAAGAAAGCAAGCTTGCAACCTTATAAAATGCTGACAACTCTTTTGCTGTTACTGTGCATGCAAAAACCAACCAACTACCATGCACATCACATTTTATGATAAATGGGAAAAGTGTTTATAGAATGCCTAAGGAAATATTTACATGCCTTCTGACACTGTAAGATGTAATTAAGAATTTTCAAAAGTTTAAAAAGAAAACTAAAAGTCCTATTTTCTTTCACCTTTTTGATTCACTGTTTAAAATTAATTTAAGTCAAGAAAAAGAAAAAGTTTTTGCCACAGCACAGGAAGTTGTGAAACTGCTTTGCACTGCTAAGTACAGAGGATTTTATAAACTTTCCTAGTCTACTACTTTTCTTCACAGAGAAGTGCAAAGGACCATTTCTGACTGATATGTGAGCAGAGGTTGCTTATATTTGCAAAGACATTTATAAACACTAACAATGAAGGACTAGATGGTATTCATCCAAGATGTCTTAAGGAACTCAAAAGAGCCCTTGGTACTTCCTTTTTTCTTACTCTCATGCCATTTCCACAACTGACAAACTACAAGATGGATAGATGTGATATAACTGCTCATATGTACTTAAAAGGAAGGAATCCTTTCTTATGTATGATTAGTTTCAGAAAAGCAGTATTTGGAGTTGCTGGGAGAATATTAAATGGTCCAATGAGCCAGTCAGAACATGGTTATATTTTTTTCAAACCCTTAACATCAGCAGCAAAAGAAACTGAGACACTTAAGGACTTAGAAGAGCAGAAATGTGTAATCTAGATCAACCTAATAATGGATGTATAACAGCACACCAGGAGAGGCGGATGAAGAAAAAGGATAGAGTTAACTAACACTGGACCCTCAATGGACATTTTCAGACTCAATTTGGTCTAAGAGTCTATGATATGGTCTACAGGGTAAATATTTCAGCACCCAATTTCAGGCATTCTCTGCAGTGCAAAACCAAATGTCTAGTAATAATAGCAGCAAAATCCTCTTGCTTGCCTTCTTTCACAGATCTTTGAAGTCAGGTTGCAATAGGGAGAGGCAGTAGAAATCAAATCCTTCTCTCCACTATAGCCTTGCCTCCTCCAGCTGATTGAGTTATCTCACTGCTCCTTCCTAAACATCTTTGTTTGTCAAATTCCTACATTATTTGTTGATCCAGGCAGTCTCTTTTCCATGCTACATCTCTGTTCCCCTTGGAAGAATTGGTAGTGTCAATATCTGCCCAGGCTCTCCATAGGCAGGGCAGGCTGTTGGGAGGAAAAAAGCAGGGAAGCGCCCTTGCTGTGTAGGAACAGCAGAGTGCACATGAGGAGGCACCTCTGTAATGTCCCTGTCTTTGGCCAGCAATTTTTCCAAAAATCATCCCACTGGCAAGGGACAGAGATTAAGTGACTTCTGTGCCAAACACAGCACACATCACACTATACCATGTGGAAGAAGCACGTTTGGGATTTGGCACTAGTTACTAGCTAAATATGCTAACTGGCATGTCTTCCAAGCATGACCTGAGCAGGAGGTTATATGGTATTTCAGGTTTTCTTATCAAAGTGTAATCCCCTGCTATTGTGTGCTGCATGCACCCATGATGCTCTTGAAATGAAGCCCTCTGCAATGCTGGTCCTGTTATTGAAAGGGTTAGAGAGCTGTATACATGGCTCTGGATCCAGGGAAGCAAATCCACAACCTGATTTGGACACTGTACAGGTAGAGAAAACAATTTTCAAGTGTGGAAGGCAACTGCAGAAGGAGGGTATCCACTGTTAGTAAAGAAAAACAGATTAGGAAGGCATTATTTACACTTGATAAATCAGAAATGGCATCAAAGTGAGCTAGTATTACAAACTATTAATGAAACACGTAGTAATGAAACAAATCACATAATAGATCACAACGAAGTGATTCAGTGTAATGAATGCTGATATTAAGTAAGTGAACTGTGGGCTCTGGGGATACAATTTCAGATCCATTCCAGCGGGCATGGTAGCAGTGTTAGCAGGAAAAAAATTTACTGTTCCATTGCTCACACTGACCACATCCACAGCTTACATTAGTTGTCCTTTTGATGACATAGGTAGATAAATGTAGACAAAAATTACATTACCTACCAAAGCCAAATATATGCATTTAATACTTTTTTGTGTCAAAGTAACAACTGAGATCTCATCACCAATGCAGATGTCAGCCAACCGTCCTAATTTCCCAGAATAGTGTGAGTAAATAAACATTAAACATATTATAAAGACAGCCAGACAGTGTTTTATCAACACAGGTTACAAACTCATTTTATTCTCATGAGTGTAGAAAGCCTATTGCTGCTACAGAACATGGTAGAGTCTTGAGGGTGAAACAGGTCTAAAATTCTGATTTTCAGAAAGATTTTAGATTTTAGAGGTACAAAAGGTGAAGCCTTTGATTAAGAGAGGGATGCCTTATATAACTTATATGCAATATTTTTATTTTGATCACACACATGAAACTTCAGATGGTGTGCAAATCTTTATTTCATTTCAGACTTGTCTGTGTCCGAACCCCTTCCTGAGTCAATTCTGGCAATATCAAAGCCTACCAAATCAAACATTAATTTGTGCATTTATAGCTAAATACATTTTTTTTATTGTGCATTTGCAAAAATAACTGGGCTTTTTTTTTTTCTTTGACATAAAGCCATTCATACATGTAGCACTGCAAAGCAAGTTTGATAGCTAAGGACAGGCACTGCAAAAATCATCAAGCTGAGCAGGGAGCTGCCTAAGCCTGCCTAAGCTATTGCAGTGTTGCTGATAACAGCCTCTCTTAAGAGACCCTTTGGATCTAAAGGTTCTCAGCTGAGGTTCTGGCTCAGCTACAAGATTTTACAATCAAATGTCAGTGAGAGGCTTACCAACACGGGGTGAACTTCTGAATAGCAAGATTGTATTACTCTCTGTTATGGTATTAAGAGAAGCAATATATGGCAAGGTTGAAGCATTGTGCAGTTTGGAAAATGATTGTGAGAAAATCTAGATTTTAATAAATGTTGAAATGGAAAAAATCAAATCGTCAAATTAATACATACTGACAGATTTGAAATGAGCTAAATTTAGCTTACCCACAAATCATTACTGAAATAAAAATTTTTGAGTATGTTACTACACATGTTTACAATTATGATTACTGAGATCAAGTGCACAGAATCATGTTACAGATTTAAATTTCTGATATCTAAATTTCAGTCATGCAAAGTTTTTGAGCATCTGTAATAGGATCAGAATTCTGTGTTCACACTAGACATGTTTATTTTACTGTGATTTTTTAAATACATTATTTTGACTTTTCTTCACACCAATTAGAATGCTGTCAGAATTCTAAAAGACAAGTAAATCAAATCAGCATGAACTTTGTGAAGCAGCACACTCAGAAAGAATAAGAAATCAAGCAGCTGTGGATAAAGTTGCACTTTGGTGATGACATCACTTTCACCTTCAGAAAGCCACCTTAAGGGAAAAACATAAAAACCTGTCATAGAGACAGCACATATAAAACCTAATAAACAGACAACTTGTGAGAGCCTGGTTCTGCACCTTTGATTTTCTAGGAGAGTTTTTACATTGGTTTATAGAGAAGCAGAAACAAACCTGAAGAAAATAGTGGCTTTTAAAATTTTTGGTTAAGTACTCATATATATGTAATTTTAAAGTGTAATTAACTTTATTAATCTATTTATGAAATATATGTATCTTTTATTTGTTGCTGATATAGGTAAGTAGTAGATTGCTCCAAAGAATGAGATGAAATCAGGATAATTTAGAGTAAGGAAACCTGTTCTGTGATAGCAAATTATTTTCCTTGTATTTCATTCCAGGGACTCTCTCATATCTCTTTTTTGGTTCACAAAATGCTGAGTTGCAGGATGGACCCAATCCTTGCTCTGTAAGAGCCTATGGGTGTTTTAGTGTTGATTATATGAGAAATAGGTCTGAGTCCAAAATTCTGGTAGACTAATTTTAACTGGAACCATGGAGAGAGTGGTATTAATTTCAAAAGGGAGTTAAAAATCTAATATTTTGGAAGGTTTATGACACCTGATGTGATATCTACTAAAGGGGTAACGTGGGAGGGATTCCCAGACAGTAAGCACAGCATCAATGTAGCTCACATCTGAAGCTGCACCATTCAGCAGCTGGGAAATATGGCTGAAGATAAACAATTCCAGGCTGAAACACTGTGGATTTTGGCAGCTAAAACTGCATATGGAAGTCACAGAGCCTAGGAAAGGTGTAAGCTAGATAACAGGCATTTAAATGGCTTAGCAAAGGATTCAGGTTTCTCAGTGATAAATATCTTTTAGAGACATCAGTGTGTTGGAGGAGTCTTTTTGAAAGAGAATGAACTCATTCCCTGTCCACACAGTAGGCCATGAGATGAGGAGCCCCCCGAGGAGCTCCATGTCTCAGCTGGAAGAGGGATGTGAACTTGGAGTTTCCTGTATCTGAGGAGTGCCCCACAGCCTCTGGGTCACTGAGTACTCTGGGATTAACCTCCTAATCTCTCATACTAAATTCCATTTTGAGTCAGCAGGTGTACTTCAAGGTAGGCACATAGCTCTGCACCCTCCAAAGCCCCAGTTAAATGTCCTTGTCAGTACCATGTAGAATCAATCTGTGCCAGTCACTCCTTCACCTCAACGATGTGATTCAAGTAATTGTGTTGGTCTCTTACATACCTTTTTGCTTTTACTATAAGGTTTTAAATAAAATTGGAAAAAAAATCTCTGGAAAAAAGTGTTTTCTGCTATCTTCTTCAAGAATCTTCCTCTGACTAGTGTGGTCTGAGAAGTCTTACAAGCAAAAGGGTTGAGGTGGCATTAACTGAAAATCCTGCCATGGATTGTGTTGCACACCTGAGTGATACTGTGGTTTAAGGACTTTTGTTCATGCCCACTAACTTAAATTTAGCTATCTAAAAGGTTAGAGAGTATCTGAGCATGCATTTGAAAGAAGTTAGATTAAGGGAACTTTAATATTGTTGGAAAAAGTTTAATGTTGTTGAGGTCAGTAACAGCTTCACATTCTCATGATTTAGGTTGTAGAGTCCAGCTGAGTATCCAAGAACTTAAAGGTTACTTTTTTGGGTACAGGGCTGGGATTTGTCTTCCATTAGTTGTCAAGTTTATAGAAATATTTTGGTAAAGGATAAAATTAAATATTCTTGGCTACCATTTCTGTTTTTAGATTACCAGGTAACATTCCTCTTTCTAAATACAGAGAACTTGAAAATTTTCACACTTCTGTGTTCTCCAGATGCATCAAAAAGCTAATTTCCACTTGGGAGGAATGAATATGTTTGTGTTAGTTATTTATTCTGAAATACTTCAAGCTGTGAACTATATATTGTAATGAACAGTCACTTCACAATATGCTTCGGTTTAATTTCCAGTTTTTGAAACTATATTGTTTCAGTTTAATGCAGTGTGAAGTGCACCTTCTTTTTACACATTAGAAGCCCTTTACCCCAACAACCCAGTACTCAAATACATTTCTAAATTTAGATCATTATACTTCTACATGCCATTATATAAAGATTTTTTTAATCTTTATCCTATTTGCTGAATGTATCTTGGACCCATACTACAAAAACATTGAAAAAGAAGAATATTCTAATGTTTTAATGTCGCTTTTGTTCAATAAAATACACTACTTTTTCCTTGAGTTTTGAATCTATGCTGTCATATCCTACCATCCTCCTTTCTGATTCCCTTCCATGACTGTTTATTTACCCTTGATATGTTTGCCAGAGCTACTTATGCGCTGATGCTTGTGTAATGGTTCACCAGACACCTTCTCCCTCTTGAAAATATATATGAATACTTTTTCTTGGCAAAGGCACTAAATTGTTTCACTCCCTCACCCAGTTTTAATTGCTTGGAAAAATATAGTGTCTTCTAACAATTCTTCTGACAAATTGGTTTGAAGTTTGCCAAAGGGTTCAAGAGTCACTGGAGATGGACTGACAGGAGCGTAACATTGTAAAAAAAAAAAATCATTACTGTCTTAGAAAACCAGAGAGAAGCAGCTGTGAGACCTGTGGAAAAGAAAACAGCATGTACAGAGTGATGATGGACTGATCTACTGACCTGTTACAGTTGAAGCAATGCACTGAATTCCTAGCTGCATCTGTGATTTCCACTTTTTCCAGAAACCAGCCACTTGCTTTAGAAGGAAAACAAAGAGCAAATTTAATATTATCAAAACACAAACAGAGCATAAGAAAAGTTTCTAATTTCATTTGCCAAACCCCGTGTGGTTCAGTACTTAAAAGTGCATTCAACATCAATAATAAAACTGAAACATAGATGATTCAAATTATTATGAATTTCTCTCAGTCTTAGAGGGAAGTTCTTTGAAATTTTTTACAGAGATTGTAATGGAAGATTTTTGTTACAACTTAACTCTTTTTTCCATATTGAATAGCACAGGCAGTAAGACAAATGAAAGAGAGTGCATGGTAATATTGAATACGTTCTTGAAAACCCATTTTGCCCTTTGTGGTACTTGGAAATGCACTCAAAATGCACCCCAGGTGGGCATTCTACTACTCTTTTCTAACTAATATATTGATATGAATGTAAACCAGGTGGTGAAACTGAATACTTCTCATGTCCCTATTTTTCCAGCAGTCATGGTTCAGAATAGCATTTTCATTAAGGCCAACATTCATATTTGTTTCAGCTTTAAGAAGATACTAAATATTGTACTTTAATCTCCTACTTTGCTATGTGAAGAAATACCTTAATTCTTGTGAATAGGCTTTTATATCATAGAATATTAAATATTAGTATTTTAAAACCAAAACCATTTTTTTCTGTATACAATCTCTGTGCTGATATCTTTAGTTGTATTTGCCAATGCAAATACTTAATGGCAACATTTTAAGACTAATTAGGATCATACAGCTAGTAGCTGATAACCTTTTGGTATTCTTTCCATGTCCTACAGATAAAGAACTATATCCTATCTAATTATTTTGGTTTTCAAATATTTGGACTAAGTACTAAGCAGGCTAAAACCAATAAAAATATTTTTATTTGTAAGAAGGCTAAAAATGTAATATAAAAATATTTGCAAATTGTGTAAATTTGGATAAAATGTAAAGGTATAGCGAGTGTTTCTTGTTTTTCAATGACATTTTCAAAAAAATAGCTGGGGTAAGTAGGCCATGAAGATGTCTAAGTATCCCATCTTCACGATTCATTTATTGATATTGATATTGTGAAGTACTTTTGAAACTCTTTTAATGAAATCTTGTGAATGGTTTAATATATCATAGACTCTACTTGGAATAGATGACCTTTCATGAAGTCTCTAAATCAGAGTCAAGATTATCAGGAATAAAAATTTACAGTCTCTTGAACTTACACGGCATTTTACAAAAGAATAGAAAGGCAAGTTTGCTCTCTCGAAAAGATTAAAATCTAATGCTTCATTCTTTATTGACAAAACTCCAACAGACCTCACTGCAATCTCCAGGTATGGAGAAATCTAGAGGTAGCTAGGAAATATTAGCAAACAGATGAAACATGTCAAAGAGGTGTAACATTTGAGGAAACTTGTGGGGATAATAGCTGATGTGACAAAGGACACTTGGAGTTAATTTCAGAGAAATATTTGGAGGAAGGCAGTCATGTCTAAGATAAATCAACACACACCAGCTGTGCTAGGGAGGCACTATTAGCAGCTATGTGCTGTTGATCAGGACACAGAGAGGAAAAATAATTTTTTTTGATAGTTCAGGACCCAGGAAATAAAAGTTCAAACTATTTTTCCCGTGCAGACTTCTGTGTGACTCTCAAGAGTACTAAAAGTCTGCCAGTGTGGAGTTCCCTTCTCAGATCAGATCTAAGCTGAACTGTGTGCATGTACAGCAGTTATCATAAAGAAGATGAAAGTCAGCAGGAGGATCTTATTTATAATAGATATTTCAAGAGTTTGGTGTTTTTTCTGTTTGAGTTTTCAACACCATGACATATACAACGTGACTGGGTAGTTAGGGAAAAACCCCAGCTGTTCAACTTTTTCCAAAAAAGAGCTGCTATTTGCAGAATTTTTCTTGGTACATCCTTGACATGATAAACCCTTTGCCACTGTATTATGCCTTATGAACTTAGTCAGATTTTATTAAACCTAAACCTATTTCTTTGAGATGAGTTAGGCAAACTTCACCTGACTAGAGTATCTTAGTACAATCAGACCTTTTTGACTCAAGTTATACATTCCCTGCAAATTCAGTTTATATATTTGTATATCTCTATAAACCTGTATGTACCTTGATATCAGTATATCCCTAGAGGTTTTTAGCACTATTAAGTATAAGCTCGAAAGATTATATGCCCTAGTCTTCTGTTTCCTTTTCATGTAAAATTCAGAGTTAAGAGGTTTTGTATTAATAGCTACATCCTAACTTAATATCGGCAGGATCTGGTGCACACCTGTGTTCTCAGACTTTCACAACAGGAAGAGCTGCATGTGTGTGAGAGGGAGCTACAGCATGCTTTGAGCAGAGTCCCAAAAACTGGCTCAAATCACGGAAAGTTTAGCCTGCAATTTGAAAATTTAATCGTATCTTATTTAAGACATTTTAAGAGGGGTTTGGCTGAGCAATGTTTGAAGGATACCATCTGAGTTATATGTTAACCAGATCTCTGTTAGAAAAAAAATCATGGTATAGTCGAGGGAAATGTGGTAGATAGAGGGGGTGAAAACAAGAGCAGTAAAGCTGACCTCATTTGTACACAGATTTGTATTAGCTAGCTGTAGCAGTAGTGTGACTTCCAAATGTCAGGCAGATCCTTAAGCAGAAGATTTTTACAAGGCTAGTAAACACAGAATACTTACCAAATCCTTTCCCATCGTGGCCAATTTCAATTCAATGTAAGGTGCCTATTTTTATTTTTTTGTCTTAATCTTGAATGTATCAACCTTTAATATTAAAATACTGTTATTAAAAATATTATACCAATGTTTGGAAGATTACAAATTTGTCTAGGTCAGTTCTGAGAGCCATTCAGGTGTGAGTAGAAAGTCAGTATAAGTGAAAAACTGATCTGATTTATTTTCCTTACTGAAGATGTGTGGCATAGATCCTCTCCTATTAGGTCTCAGTTTAAACACAAAAGATTCACTTTTCAACTTATAGTATGACAATCCCTGCCTCTTTCTTGACTTTCATCTACCAGAAAAACATTTTTGGTCTCATGAATTCTCAAATGAATTCATGATATGTAAATAAAAATTCAGGAACATAAAGGTTTTTACTACATGTACCATTATCTCTCTCAAATATGATATACTTTAATTTAAAACATTGGTTTTTTCCTATTGCAGGTTTTAAAAAGAGATCCTTTTTTTCCAAAGAGCTTTGACATTACCAGGTACCCATCCACTTAGCTGGATTGCAAACAGGATTTCTACATATCTGCTCTTCTTTTTAGAAGAGTAATGACATCTTCTGTGTAGTACCAGGCAAAGGGAAGTACTACTCAAGACACATTTTTATTTGCTCCTTGTGCCTGTAGGTAACTAGATTTATTAACCTCCTCAGTATGGAAAACAATTCCTGGGTAAATATCTTTTAGAAGACAGTCACAGATATCCTGGCTGAAGAAACTCAGACCAACTGCAGGTAAGAAGATATTTAATATCGCTGGAGATAATGAGGTAGATCTCTTAAGGAATATATTTTCACTGGAATTCTAATTATTTAATCATTACCTTTCAATAAATCCACAAGAGATATTTACAGAGAATATATATATTTCTCTTTTGCTTAAGGCTAACCATCATTGTACTCCATTGCACAGGTGGTGACCAAATGGAGTGATTCCTTTGCCAGAGTAATATGTTTATTAAATGAGGAGAACATTCAGCTGAGGTACATGCAGAGAATCTGCATTCTTATGCGAATATCTCTATCTGAACTTAGGGTATCTGAATAACAGCCTAAAGCATGATGGATATCAGAATCAGGTTGATGTCTATGGTTCCAATTTATCTACTTATAGGCTTATACATTCAGTGAGGCTCACAGCACCAGTTTCCATGGCAAAGTAAAATGATGGGATTTAAGAAACTGATGTGTTCTCGTGCGCAATATTATAAGTTTGTGCAAGAGCATGGGATAGTGCACATACATGCACATGCACACGAAATGCATGCTCTGCGTTTCAGAATGAGAAAATACATAACTGGGCACATAAGTGGATGCAATATGAAGATGTATTTGGGACTAAGAGACAGAAGAGCAACAGAGACAGCTAGATACAAGACAAGTAAAATGTCCCTTGGTTACTCCAGTGAAAAGGAGAAACACAGGGAGAGCTGACACAATAGCTCATGTAGTGATGTGGAAAACAGCAAAAATGCCTCGAGTTTTCTAAAGAACTTGCATAATTTAAAGTTTGCTTTTCCACTACAAAAGTGGACACAACTTATACGATCTGTGTATTCACCTTTCCTCTTTCAAAGGGGTTTTGATGCTCCAGTGACTGAGAGAGTTGAAATACCTCAGATTTTTTCTCATTCCCAAATAAAATAATATGCACATTGGCATCAGTCCCTGCTCCCCTTTTGTCACTAGGGTACACTTTAATAGTATATTCTGTCAAATTTTCTACTTGACTTCCTTCTTTATTCAAGTTGTTCTCTATATCATTCTTTTTTTTCTCTCCTCTAATAACAAAAGATTCTAGGATTTCTTTCTGTATTTCAGCCTTATTTGCACCCACAGAAAATTCTCTGAAAAGCAGAACCACATATGTTTTTGTGGTAAGTAAATAATATGTTAAACAAAAATATCCTATGAACTTATGTGGAACAGTTAAAGAGGGGCATATTTTTAAAATACCTATTAACAGAATAACTCTGTGGCAGTTACTTTAATTCAGTGTCTGCTCAGTGTTTTCCACTATTATACTATAAAAAATCATTCCTATCTTTACATAATATACTTACTCATTCCCTTCAAATACATAGATAGAGTGCTCCTTTGCAGTTTCTTGCACATGCAATTTTTTAATCTCTAGTTTGCAGTCTGCCAAGAAGGAAAAAGAGTAGAGTGAAAATGTTGCATTGCATGACAAGAAATTAGGTAGACTCTGATGTTGGTATAATGGTGTCATTCTTACTATATTAAAACTTCATTTTTTAATTAATTTATGAATGCAAACAATTGAGTTGCAAGTGCCGGAATGACTACAAGATTCTTTATTTTGTTCCTATTTGTAAAGCTCAACTTAGATATTTAGGAGTAAGCATTTCCTTTGTCTTAGTGAAGCAAAGGAGTGTTGTCCTCACTGTCCTTAGACAGGCATGTAGAAAAGATTCAGCATGACTCAGGCAGGCACATTTGAGAAGCAAGAGCAGAAGTACATGTCTGGTGCCTCCTCCTCAATGACTGGCTGACAAGAGGGTTTGAGCTCTGTTCCACATGCAGCCCAAAGAGGATTTCATTAGGTGGCAGGTGTGAGGTGAGTTCAGCACCTCACTGTATCCCTCTGCTATTTGGGAAAAATTGCACTCTGACTTAATCCTTTTTGAACTTCCTGCTGGGGGCTGCAGCTACATGGCCTGAATCTCTTGCCACTAGTTGGTCATGAAGACGATTCCTTTTCCCTTCTTTTCTTTGTCACTTCAGCCCTGTTCAACACACTGTATTCCAACCTCTTCTACTGCTGTCCAAGTCCCTTTAATTATATCAATAGGATATTATCAGGCTACTATGGAGGAATCTAGGACATTGTGTTATACTCATGACCTGTCAGGACAGAGCGTGGAGACAGTCAGAAGATTCAGGAAGGGACCTCGAACCATCTGGTCCTAAAAACTTGCTCTGATACAGAATGAAATCATAAATGCACTAGAGAACATTTCCTGGGCTGATCAGTCCTGCAGGGTACATCTGACTTTAAAGAGATTTTATGAGGTTTGGGATTTTTGGTTCAAAGTCTTGGTCCAAACTAGTCTTAGTTCAAATAAGCCTAGTTACAGTATGGACACTGTTACTCATCTGAAGTGTTTTATCATCTAACTCCTTTGGAAGAAATATCTATTATACATCTGCCCAATCCTCTCTTCATGGCACATCGAGAGGCAATGAGCCCAATGCCTGTCTTTTGTGAATTGTGTTTTCAAACCTGAATGGAAAAGTCTTGCCTGTCATGCTCTCCGTGGTGCCCTTTGGCAACACACAATTGCCACATTCAGTGACTGTCAATCAGACAGATGGCTGCAGTTAACTTTCACAACTGAAGCAGTGGGAAACAAAAGCAGTGAGCTACATGCCTTGCTCCCCACAGCAGTGTGGCAGGGCTGTTCCTCTCCTCTTCCCTTCTACAGGAACTGCAGCTCCACACTATACTCCCTTGGGAGTGACCAAGGCAGCCTGTGTTGGGGTGCAGGATGCGTTGACCAGCCAAGGAGTAAATACATGCTTACTGCCTGAATGTCACTGCACATGCTTGGTTGAAATCAGGTGGTGTGTCTGAAAGGTTTTTATGAGGAGCCTACAGATGAGGAAAAAAAAAAAAAGAAGATAAATTCCAAACATAGAATCCTTGTGTCCCTAGAAAACTGTCTGAAAATGGTCAATTATAATACATAGTAATGATTTGCAATTATACACCAAATTTCATTAATGGACTTCAAAAACTTCATAATTAATTCTTTGAATTAGTAGCATGATAGCCTTCCTACAGATAAAGGAAGGAGATGTTGAGGTCAAGACAATTTTTAGGAAGTTCAATGACAAAACTTGCTGACTGCCAAACAAAGGTAAAATTTCCCTCTGAATGTCACACAGAGGAAACAGAATAGGTAGGGAAAACAGTGAAAATAATTGAATCACGGAAGAAAAATTAAACAATACCAATTTCTTACATAAGTTATAATTATTCTCCTAGATAACTTATTAGTAGAACATGTATTAAGTGCAGAATATAATTATTCATCCTAATTTTCTATTCTTTATTCTTGTATTCAAAGGAATAGTTTACTTTCTTGATGCAATAATGTTATAACCTTTAGATCTGAGGATTTTAATATGTCAAAATGTAGGATTTTGCTTTATAAAATATTACCCTTTAGCAAAAATAGCCAAAAGGAATTAATTAGGATTTAACTCTGGCAGTGATTTCATTGCCTTTAACAGGAGGCTAGCTGTGTGATTTACATGCCTGACTTGAAAAAGTAAAAGGTATTTTACCTGTTTTACTGCTGATAAAAAGAACAATTTTTTCCAGTTCTCCCAATGCAGCAAACCATGGAAAAGACGTGGAATCTGTCCTGGTGACTTACATGGGAAAGGAAGGAGAAAGGGCCAGAGAAGGAATGAAAATAAGGCAACAACAGAGGTCCAAGGTGTGTGCAGAAGAGAGGGGCTAGAGGACTAGAGAAAGATGCACATCCAACGTAGCTCAGGCATGATCTGATCTGGACATCCTCTGCCCATCGTGGCTGGAGGTTCCAGGTGAGTCCAGCCAAGGCAAGTAGGATCTGTTAACTCATCATGGCCCTCATACACTGGAGTCAAGTAAAGGCTGCTTTCGTGAACTTTGGATCAGATCATAGAGTGGATAGCACTGGGAGAGTCCATTGTACAAAGTGCAGTTGAGGGAGATTAATGTAGGCACGGGTAGAGGGTTAAAATGTTTGAATAGTGTTCTTTGTTCAGATAGTGTGACCAGATCATCATAGGACAAATGTAGACAACAAAGCTGTTATCTCTCTAGTGTACTGAACAGACTGGAAGGGGGAAAGATTAAAGAAATCTCTGAAAAGAAATTACATAAGTGTATGCAATATATAATAAACATATATGAATGTTACAACTCCATTAATTTTATAAAATTCTCATTTTTTTATAATCTCAGTTTGAATTATGGCTCTCTGTTAAATTTGTGGAAATAATCAGTTTGAATGTGGCATAATACTTTTTTTATTTCACCTTTTCAATATTTTATTGTTTTGCCTTAAAACTTACAGTAGTGCAAAATTGACCTTCTGGACAGCCCTGTGTGTGAGAGCAGAGAGACAGCACCATGTCATCCCTGGGGATTCCTGAGGTGTAAGCATCTCAAAGGAAGGTACAGTAAAGGGAAACTATTTATGTATATACTCAGCTGGAAGCCTCTGCTCATTAATACACGCAAAGGCAGATCTTGAGGGTCTGTACTATCAACTCCATTTTGGTGGCTTCAATTAGCCATTAGCATATGTTTGAGCACCATCCCAAGCAGAAATTAAAAAAAAAAAAAAAGGAAAATATATCTGAGATAAAATGCTAAGGCACTCCATGAGTGACAGAGCTGTATCTGAAATTTACCTTCACATGGTTTCTGGTTATGGTGAGTGTGATTAGCTGCTTTCTCTTCCAATTAATACAATACTGGTCTTGCTTTTGGCTGAGAAAAGGGAGAAAATAAATTAGATTTAGAAAGCTTTCAGAAAAGCATATCTATTTTTCATAATAAATTGCAAGTTCATGTGTGTAAATATCACTTTGAACTCCACATGTACCTCCTGCTGTGGAGCTGCTTAAAGCTCTCTTGGACACAAATGGCAAAGATTTGGGGGAATTTCTGTCCTAGATTTTTCTTCACAGTGGTTACAAATCCCTCCTTAAAGACATCTAAAGCATGGGTGGAGAGAAATAAGAATCACAGAAATTACCTATTTCATTTGTTTGTTCTTTACTTAAACATATAGTTAATATAATACCTATTCCTTTTTTGTGATTTTTTTATCTCTTGATTTCAGAGTATTTAGAAAGAATAAAAATATTATCAACAAGGGAAAAAAGAAAGCAAATAATAGAAAAATTATTTTTTCAACCAAGAGGTCAGTGATGGGGACAGAGCCAAGGTCATAAGGACTCCAGTCTCACTGCCCCTTTATCATCCATGCTGCATCTTTCTCTCCTTGTTTCTGTGTGTTTTACCTGCATCCTGAATGCTTCTGCACATGACAGTGACCAGTCCTGTGCAAGGGGCACTCTCATGTGCTTTAGGTTAATCTGAAGGTCCTCTTTGTTCCAGTCTTGTGTGTAGGAGATGAAAGCCATTGAGCCCTGTCCTGTGCCCACACTGTGCAAGTGGTCAAATGAAAATAACACCTCTAAGCAATATAAAATCTAAAGCCTTGATACAAAATTTGCATTTTCAATTGCAGCCAAAATATGCAAAACCCCCCAAACCTCAATCTCTGTTACTTCTGCTGAGATTATCCACAAATTTATTTTCGGATGCTTTCACACACCTCACTGAAACTGGGCCATAAATTCCAATTCAAAGTGTGTTGAGGTAGTTGGTTTTACATCTATTTCAGCTCACTTTAGATGAGGTGACTTATATTTTACCCAAATAAATCATTTGTCTTCCGCATAAAACCCAGGAACAAATTATTTGAATGTTAAGTATCATTATTTTCTCTGTTAATTAAGTTAGTATTTATTCCATCATATGGCAGCATTCAGTAAGCATCATATTAGAGAATAGGGTGGATTTCAGCTGAAAGGATTTCTTTTATTTTACTTAACCAAGGTGACAAATGTAAGAATTGTTGAGCTAATTTTAGGAAGCATAAATATTTGGAGTGCATAAAGGTAATAAAGCTGAAGCTTATATGTAGTTTTGAGCTGTTATTTACTGAGAATATTTGTTTGGAATGTGCAAACAAATAACAAAATCGCTTAATAATAAATGAGCTATAAAAAATCGTGTTGTTAATGTCAATAATATGAGCAGCTGAGGACTAAACAAAAAATAGAAATATTACAATATTGCAAGAAAAGTATATTTCTTATAAACTGTCCTTTGTAGCATATAATAATGTTTCTGTGCAATCAAATGAATATTGCATTTCCCACTTTATGGTACAGAAATTAAGCTGAGTGGGTATTATTTTCCTTTATACATTTTAAAGTCTTACAGAGTCTTTATGAGTCATTAAATAAAGACAATAAAAATTTCTGTTTTGGTAAAGGTTTCTATTGTAATACTAGGACGTGTTAACCTCCTGAACCACTCCAGTGCTTTGAAGTAGATTTATACCTACCAGAAAGTGCATCTTTTAATGGCCACTGTATAGGGAATTCAATCCATCTGTCTCCATTAGGAGAAAGAGGAAGTGTTTTATTTATGGTGAGACTAAAGTTATCCAGGGTTGATGTGCTCTGTGTTTTAAAATGACGAAGAGACAACGGGGATATATTGTTTTCAAACTCTGGAGACCAAGTCTCTCTTTATAAAGCATTCCCAAATCAGGTGGTAAATATATCTAGAAATCAACAAAACAATGAGTTAACATCCAAACAGAGATATACAGAAAAATGCATAGGTAGTCTACAGGAAGAGAGGAAGTTTGCTCTAAAGGGGTCAGCACAGTCCTGGACCCATTTGCATCAGTCTTGGTGCTAAAAGTCCCATTGAGTTCAAAAGCAGCAGAACCAGGTTGACTGTGGGCACATTTTAGCTTTGTGCTCTAGGGGCATTTACTGTAATTGTTCTATCAAATTCAAATTACATACGACAATGATTTCTAATATGAATAAGTAATGTTAATGCCATTTAAAATTATATGCATTATTAACAAGGACTATTTGTTAGGGACAAAAATAATATGCTTGATCATCATGAACTTGAGAATGCCAGAAATTAAAAACAAAATCCGGCATGCAACTGAAAACTTCAGTTTTGATTTTCTTGAATAGTTAAACAATAATGCCTCCTATATTTACAGCACTACATGATTATTTCTTTTTAAAAGGAAACTCAAAGAAAATTTAAAAATAGGCAAATCTATATATTATTTTACATCATATGTTATTTGGTTCTCAGTCTGATGTCCCATTTTGTTTTCCATGGAAACTGGGTTTGACTTGCTGTTGCTTCCATAAAAAAACCATAACCATCTTGGATATATTTTCTGACAACTTTTCGAATTCTGGTTTTGTTTCTTCTTGATGTTTTGTGAAATAAATCGTCCATCTGCCTTCTGAACAAATAAAATAAAGAAAATAAAAAGGAAAAAAATATTCAGGATGTTTCTGTTTTCATATGTTAACAATGCTATTTTATAGAAAACTTGTAAGACATGCTTTGGTGTACATGGGGAATATTATTTTGTAGGGATGTCACCTGGGTATTGATCAGCTGCCTAAGTTTATTGCCATTTTTCCCTAGTACAAAGGGGAAACTATTGTCAGTACTAGTAAGTGTAATGACATATTGTGATGAAAATATTCTCACATTCTTATTTCAGAACTGATTAATAAAACAGTCAGTGTAATGACAGAAGCTATACCTGAATTCCTTTGTTCTCTTCCTAAAGGCCAGGCAGATGTGCTTTTCCTCTCCTGAACTTCTAATTAAAAAAAGATCAAATTAATATTTTTGTAGAACAGTGTCTATATGATAATAAAGGTGTGTATTCGTGTCTAGTGAGGCAATTGGCTGAGTATTATATCATTTAGATTAAAAGTTTAACTGGGAAGTGTACAATGTGATTTTCTATTTAAGCGTCATCTCCTAAATATCATCCTATTAAATGAACCAACTCTAGGGCTGCCCCTTTATTAGGAAATGGTTGTAACATGAAGATTCAAGTATTTTTCATTTTAAAACATTTCTGGTTCATTTGTACAATTTATTCTCTGGATGAATGAGCACTAATTAGATGTCTTTAATGCCCTTTCTAGGGGCAATATTCCTCCCATAGATGGATTTCATCAGGTTGGTATAGATCAAAACTGCTTGTAAACATTAGGTTGTGACCCAAACCAAAAAGAAGAAGCCTTCACTTGAGTTGATAACTAAGACTGGATTTGCCAATTATTGGATAAAGAAACTCACTGGAACATTTGTCCAAATCAATGAAATCGGGTAGAAACAGAACTAAATATTCCTATTGTTTTCCAGAAAAGTCCCAACATACAAACTAAATCAAAGCTGAAATTATTTCCTTTTGCGCAATAACAGTTACCTCATTTTCTTTTTGGTTTGAAATGATCAGAAGTTAGAGATGATAAAGCAGAGGAAACGGAACGAATTGGAATCTTCTTTAGTCTCAAGAGGCTATTGCTGGACAAGTGCCAGCAAATGCCCTGGAAGTTAGGAAGAAAAAAACTAGAACATGTTCTGTAAGCCAAGGGCTCATCTATACTGTCAATCAACCTCTCTGAGAGGCAGGAGAATAAATACATCTCTCTTAGAGGTACATACTGGGCTTTGGTGCCTGCTGATCTTGTTGGAGTGTGCTGTGGGTCCTCCCAGCTTGCACACCAGCTTGTTTTGAAATCTATGCTTGTATTGAAACCATGACACAGGGAGGGGTGTGGGGGTGTGACATTCCCTTCCTGTCTTGGCAAAGAGCCTCAGGCAGTGGGGTCAAAACTGCTCCTCTGTAGCCTGATTACTCACATGGTGTCAGTCAAAAGTATCTCCATTTTGTGGCAAAAGCTGTCCGAACAGTATAGCATAAACAATGTAAATCACTCATTTTGAATACAATGGAGACATTTTCTCCACTGCTTAAAAAGAGTTTTCCCCACTTTTTACCTCATTTTTACTCTGCCTAGCAAGTAATTGACAGAGGTATTAGAAGCTTTAAAAATAGTTTGCAAATGTAGAAGTAAGACTTGGAGAGGCAGGAGTTTGTAAAAAGGAATAAGACAAATCTGTTGCCATTTATGCCACTGAAAATCTGGAATAAAAAAGCAGAAATTATCCTCTGGCAAATAGTTGTTATTAAGTGGTACTAAAATACAAGTGTTCAGACACACTATTTCCCTATAAAATGACAATGTTCTACTGGAATATTTTAAACCATAACTTTTTTGTAGAAGCAAATCATATAGCTGCATTCTCCACTTTGGAATGAGTTTCTTATCAGATGATAGTTTGAAGATAATATTGACCTGTAGCATCCAGAGTTACTGAGGCAGATCTTATTCCATCACGTCTGTCTTTAAGTCATATTTGAGCCATAAACAATGTTTCTGTCCCAGAAGATGCTGGATTTTTCACAATAATCTTCTCCAGAAGCCAGTCAGAACCTCTTCCTTTTTCAACAACCATCCTTTGCAGAATACCAGTATCTACTGCTCCCACTTGAAAAATATCCACCTGAAAAAATCAGAATAAAAAAGTCATATGGAAAGATAACTGTGTAACTAAATTATCAGTATATTTTGAAAATATGAAAGAGAGAACAAAATCAGAATGTTTTGAATAATTCAATAAATACCAACAGAACCAGAGATGATGAGTTTAAACATGATAAATGCTTGCATTAAGAAGTATTTATTCCCTTTGTGGTTCTGCTATTTACAGCTAAACTACCTCTTTTGCCCACACAGATCTATCAGTTGCTTATGCTCACTTTGTGAGAGGTTTTCCTTCCCAAAATTGATGTTTAATAATCTTCAGGGATAATATTTTAAACATATCTTACTCTCAACAAAACAGACCCCATTTAAGAGATGAAATACAGGGAATGAGAAGGGCAGAAATGAGCATCACAGAAGGAACCTCTCAGGAAAGAGTGACAGACTTGATTACAGATTAAGGAAAAATATTAGATAAAACTATGTTGAAATAAATTCTGTTATTCTCACAGTTAAAGAGGCAACACTACTTTTACAATGTTTAGAACACTGAAGTAAGTTTCCTAAAGAAAATTGCGATAGATTAGACATTAAACATTTTCATAATATGCAATCTTGAGTTCTTTGTGGGTCTTGCATGTATTTCCTGTGTCCTCAGCTGAAAAACAGAGATTAAATTCTTGGCACAGAGACTTTCAACATTTTTTGCTGTATAGATTTATGAATTATGATCTCATTTTTATCGGGGTTGATAACAGTTAAAATGTAGCATTATTTGTGATGGAATTTCCAGCATGATTTAAAGATACAAATATGTTTTTGAAGTAGCGATAATGATGAAAACACTTGAGTCCTGAGAAACCTTCCCAGTATAATTCACACTGAAGTTGCTCTGCCAGGGCAAGAAGCAGCAACCCTTCAAGGTTTATGCTGAGATGAAACAGAGAATAGCAGTTCTCTTGGTCCACCAGTCAGTTTCTTTCCTGGACAGGTTTTTCAGCTGAAGAACTGATGAAAGATTTATGCCACAAAAGACAAACCTAACCAGCTTGCACCTTAATAAAACACAGCATAAGCTCAAATATTGAGCTTAAAATTGCATATAATAAGTGACCATCCATTTTAAAAAAGAATTCCCAGAAACAGAAAAAATTTAAATGCGCTCTTAAACTTTTTTTTCTTGTTTTTCATTAATATATGTACACGTGAATATGAAAGCATGCTTGTTTGTGACCTGCACCTTTAACAGTCCCCTGAAAAGAATAACTAACTTGTCATTGAATTACTCCATGACTTCTAGACTGAAAGGTCATGTAAGTCAAAATCTTCTACAATTCTCATCTAATCATCACTCCTAAGTGATCATGTGAAATGTGAAAATGAGACAATGATTTTAATGAAAAAATGTGAGACACTTGAATAGCTATACTTCCCTACAAGGAGTCAAGTTTATCATCTGCTTAGAGAATTTAGCAGCAGAGCAAATACATTGGAATGGCTGAAATTCCAGATGGAGTGCAGAACTGCAGGAAAAGAGACTCTTCTTCATGTTTTCCTCAGCTAAATCAAAAAATTAAGGTTTCGTGTCAACACTACCATTTTATTTTATTACCTGTTGGGCTAATTTGATATTTGAATACCATTAATTTGAACTCTTAATTTAACTTAATTGTGATAATAATTTGATCACTCCTTTTTTCCAGCTTTAATTTAATTGGTAAAGTTATACCATCATGCCTGAATAAAATGAATTTGTTACACATATTAAATAAAATGTATTAAAAATACACACAATTAGGAGATGACTGAAAAACATGGACTGAAGCAAGAAACATACAGACTCCTGTGTCTGTTAGTAATAAAATATTTTAAGTTCACAAAATGTGAAAATTTATCCTAAAATTCCTGCTAGCTCTTGTAAATGATTACACTTATAATAATGCATGATTGTTGAGGTTTACCCCAGCCAGTAACCAAGCCCCACACCACTGCTCTCTCACCCCCTCAACAGCAAGATCAAGGACAGAATAGGAAGTGTAAAAGCTAGAGAACTCGTGGGTTGAGATAAAGTTTAATAGAGAAAGCAAAAGCCGTGCACACAAGCAAAGGAAAGCAAGGAATGAATTCACTGCTTCCCATGGGCAGGCAGGTGTTCAGCCATCCCCGGGAGAGCAGTACATTACACCACATGTAATAGTGACATAGAAAGACAAATGCCATCCCTCTAAATGTGGTCCCTTCCGCCTTCTTGCCCCACCTTTGTATATAGAGAATGATGCCATATGGTCTGGAATAACCCTTTAGTCTGTTAGGGTCACCTGTCCTGGCTGTGTCTCCTCCCACCCTCCCAGGCACCCCCAGTCTCCTCACCAGCATGGCAGCATGAAAAGCAGAAAAGGCCTTGGCTCTGTGTAAGCCCTGCTGACCAATAATAAAAACACCTCTACATTATTAACTCTGTGCTCAGCACAAATCCAAAACAGAGCCTCATACCAGCCACTGTAAAGAAAATTAATTCTACCCCATCCAAAACAAGCAAAATAAATTATTTTATCAGAAACACATGAGAAAGCTCTTGTCAGATACTTGTTAGAATAATTTCTTTTTAAGAGAAAAGAATTTTCCAGAGAATTACTAATTTAGTGGCATGATCATCAGCATCTCAAAAAAAATCTGTTCTCAGTGATCTACTGTTGGAAAGGAGAGCTAGGAATACAGAAAAACTACAGACAATATTCTGCTGGCTTCTAGACTTCTGTCATCTCCAGGAGGATTGTTGGGTTTGACTTGTACCAAGCTTGATGGTTAACAAACTCTTAGTACTTATTAACTCAGTGACTTAATAAATCAGGGGCTGCACATACTATGGGGTAGCTATAACCTGGAGGATCCAGGCACAGGTATCAGCAAGTTTGTATAAATAGCTAATACACAAAAGGTTTTCCAAATCCTTTTTCCTCTGAAAAGTATTTTGATGGAATAAACATTTCGGAAAACTTTGACAAATGGTAAAGTAGTGTGCCTAACACAAACCAAACATCAAAGTGACATTTTAGCAAACTCACTTTAGAGCATGTAAAATCTCAGATATCCATAGTCAAATTGGCAGACTATTCAGATATCTAATAAACTGAAAGTTAAGAATCTATTAAGTAGAGAAGAAATTGTATCAACTGGGGTAAACTCACTTCACAGACAAGATTACATTTTCTCTTTATGTCTACATTTGAAAATCTACATAGTGTAATGAGCTTTATTGTAGTCAAGAGACCAAAGAAGAACAGAGAAAGAGCAGCAACTATAATTGTTATAGCTAAGAATAATTGGCTGGAGATAAATTATTTGCTAAATTTAATTCACTTTTCTTCTCTCAAGCTTTCTGCAAACAGACAGATTATGACATATATTTCTTTCTAATTTTATGAAATTCAATTATTATTAAAAATTTAGCTAATATTTTTGAGACTGATTTGAGACCACGGATTAAGCATAAAATTTTCTAAATGCTTGAGTTGTTGATAGGTCTTGTATGTCACATGATACTCTATATTTTATTTGACTTACAAATGGGTACCTTTTAAATTACTGGAGGGTTAATTCTTCTGCAAAAAGAGAAAGCGAGAGGAAGAAAACACAGAGAAGATAAACAAACCTGTAGAATATGAAATTTATCTTTATCATTTTCCTCTAGGGAAAAAAATGTTAATTGTTTTTTAGTTACTACTAGCAAATTAGGTTTCAATGGAGAAAAGTCACCTTAAATATTGATAATAATACATATTGTCTAATTCAGCAGAGCTTATATTGAATTTTCTCAGAATAGCATTAGAGCAATTTGTCTGGATGTACAGCCCACTAAATTTTCTTAATCAGCATTGCCTGGAGAAAGAAAGATATTCTCCAAGACTGAGCAGCTAAGATTGACAATGGTGGAGCTACACGTCCTCTGTGCCCCAGAAGAGGTACCCTAGTAAAACAAGAACTGGCACTTTTCATATTTCTTGGCTAAGAAAACAAAAAAATTCTCTATAACAATCATTCCAGCAAACCTTTCAGAATATTTAAAGTTTGTTTTTCTCCTTTTTCTCCTTTTCAGGTTTTCTTCATGTGTTTCTTTTTTTTTTCCCTGAGACCCACATTTTGAGCATTTTCTTTGAATCTATGACCCAGTTTGACTTTATTCAGTACTCTTCTGTGTCAGTGCCAGCAACATATTGCTGTCTGCAGCAGTTTCAATAGCTCTTGAAACAGAAGAAGCATTTGAACAGTCACTGTGCAATATTTACCTTTATAAATGCCAATCATTTTACAGTCTTGGTATTGAGACTTGATGGTTGGTTAATGACGATATTCCCGGCAGAACTGAAAATGGCAAGTCAAGACACACCATATGCTTCATTTCATCAACCTTTATGCACAAGTGATTTCCCATACTGCTAATGTTAGTATCATTTTAATAGGCTTTTATTGGAAAAGGAGTCAGAGTGTCTAGATAAAGGACCTTTTCTATTAAGCTTAGCAAACCTATTGATTTGCTGCCTGATTATTTTGATCTCACTTGTTAATCTGGAGAAACTTCACTGAAAACAAAGGAGTTTTAACACAGGTAGGCAAAATAAAACCCCCTATAATACTGAGCCCAAATCACAAACAGTGTGTGAATATTCCTGTAGGAGAAAAAAGAGAAAAATTACTTTTGCCCCTTTGGACTGTGATCCTATGGGCTCTTCCAGTTGTGCTGAACTGAACTTCTCCACCACGTCCCAATGCTTGTCACATCACTACCTTCTCTTAGATGGACATTATCACCTTTTTAGTTGTGCCAGGATAACAACAAAATCAGCTCCAGCCAAATTTTATCAAAATAGACCAAGTGAAAAAGCCCAAATCACTAATGATATTAACCACTTAAACTGAATAAACATTTGGACACAGCAAATGTATGTCATTGTGCCAACAGACTTCAGAGGTGGAAACACTGGGTGGTAAGCAGCAGTGATGACAAGCACTGGTAGCAGTACTGTTTCGTCTCAGCTCAGTGGAAGGATGAGCAGTGCCTCTGACTGTGCCCTCAGTGTCTTGTAGCCAGTGTTCTGAACAAATGCTTCTTTAAAAATAGGAGTTCTCATGCATCTGAAAAAGCCAACCCTGAATTTCCTTCTATATTCACACTTCTGCAAGCATGGTTTTGTATTATGTTAAAGTCTCAGCTATAAATTCTTTGAAAATTTTTATTTCTGCATGAAAAAAGTAATGCAAATTATAATGAATGAATAACTAGACGTTTCTGATAACCCACATTTATCACAGTTTATCGATCTTCAAGATTAGTGAAGAATCAGTGAAAGAATAGAGTAGGTAAAAAACCCCAAATAGATTTGCCCTGCACTCACCTTATGTTAATTTGCTTAGTATAACTGGAAAGAAATATTTTTGAAACGAGACTTCTATGCACAAAACAGCAGCAGGATTAAGAAAGAATAGAGGCATCTTGTAATAAGCAGCAGCTGTTAACCATTCAACTAACTAGCTAAAGACATTTCAATCACACTTTAGATAAAATGTATTTAATAAAATGCCAAAGGACTGTTACATAGACCAGAATCATCAGCCACATCCAAAGCTGTAACCATAAATAATATCAAACAAAAGAAATTAAAAAAACCAAACCTAACCAAACCAATAACAAAACGCAAAGACAGCCATCACTTTGGACAGATTCAATCGCATCTGATGCAGCCTGATTGTTGGATTAATTTAATAACAGTGCAAGTTTTAGATCTGGTTTAACAGGCAAAGAAAATAGGATGGATGTAATTTTCTTCAACTTCTATAATGCATATCATTGTATAATATTTTGATTAAGACACTATTATCAAATATAATAATGGGATAATAAAATGTCTAACTGTATGTCTCCAAGTGTAGCTGTAAACAGAATATTTCCAAGCACATTTTCATCCAGTGAGGCCAGTTAATAAGCTTGTGCTCTTTAATATTTCCATGATTTATCTGGAAGAAAACAAGATTTCAGAGATTATGTAAATACAATCTCTAGTTATGACACTTGAAGTAGTAGGGTGTTAAATTGAAGAGTGCTTGGAAAAGATTTGTGAGAGTTAATAAATCACTGAAAAGCCTTCCTTTCAGTGAATCAAGCAGAATAATCTATTTAACTTGTCAAAGGCATACTGATTTTCTAATTGTCATAAATACTGTCAAAGGTAGTAGAAATTTGGTGTAAGAGAGCTACCCAAACTAACAGTCAAAAGTGTGACAAAATTCAGTTCCTAGAAGTCAAAGTTTGACAAATTCAGTTCAGGAAATAGTGTGAATCTCTAATATTTAAAAGAAAAAAAACATCCTCAAGCTTTGAAACAACTTTCCAGCTAGATTTAAACTTCATCACTGGTAGCCATTCATTTGAAGCTAGATATATTTTCTAAACTATTTAATTTGAACTGAATTTAATTTAGATCTTGCTGCATTCAGGAAAATGATTGAATATTTTATTTCCTGAAAAATGCACACTTGTATTACCTATTATTATTAGCTTGACTTTTTATAAATCAAGCGTATAAATTTAGCTGCATTTTATTTTAAAATTACCTTGTTTTTCAAAAACCTGAAATGAACAGGGCATAAAATTCACTTACCCAACTTGGCCTATCTAAAATGATTCTATATATTAAGACAATTTCCTGCAAAGAAAGCAGCAGGTACTCTCTTAGATTGACTAATTCATTTTAAGATAAATGTCCAAATGAAGGGAGAAGGTAACCATCACTCACTTTCTGCAGCAGATGTGTGAACCTTCGTGTTAGAGCAAATGTGTTCAGTACAGGCAACTAAAACTAAGTGAGATGCATTTCAGCTTCAGAAATGTCACTAATGTGTTTTATTTTTAAGATATATATAGACAGAACAAAGTGCTCCCCTCTTGCAGTTAATTTTAGCATTAATTAATTTTTTCCAAATTTTAATTTTTTGGAATAAAGTTTTACATGTTTTCTCGCCCTGCAAGATTATGTCAGGAAACCAAAATTAATTAATTATTCACACAGCTCTAATCTATTGGCCAGTGCTGTGTAGGCAAGATAGGTGATTGCAATGGTATGTTCTGACCCTGCGCCTTATTGACTGTAACCACTGACTGGGAAATGTCATCCTGGAGGTATCACTGAGAACTGCACGTGACTCAAGTATGTGCCACTGTCTCCTAGGATTTTATAAAGCTCTAATAATGTTCTTTCTTTGTGCATTGCTCCTCCCAGTTTCTGACAACCTTCACCAGTCTTTCCTTCACTGTGGTTGCATTCCATATTTTCCTAGTTCCCATCTGATTAATCCTACTGCTCAATGGATTTAAACATGGTGTAACCAAATGTAGAAGTCAAGTGGCAAAGGCAAGCAGCTCTGCTGGTGCTGGCATGATCAGCAGCTGAGCACAGCAGTGTGGTGCACAGGGGATCTTCCCAAAGGAACCTCAGGAATAGCAGAGAGAGTCACCAAGCCTGCAGCTCATCCACAGTAGGTGACAGCATGCAGGGCCCAGGAGCGATGGTGGCCAAGCTCCCCATATGTATAGAAGAAGCCCTGAAGGCGTGCAAGCAACAAGGACTGACAACAATGGAGCAGGCAAAGGCTGAGGGAAAGGCTGAAGTACTTATTGCCATCTTTGCCTCAATCTCTAATAATAAGACAAATTGCTGTTCCAGTCCCCTGAGATGTAAGACAGAGAAAGGGAGCGGAATGAAACCCCTACAATCCAAGGGGAAATGACCAGCAACCTGCTGCAGCCCACAGATACACACATCCATGGGGCTGGGTGGGATTCACCTGAGGGTACTTTGGGAGCTGGAAGATGTGTTCATCAAGCCTCTTTTCATCATTAGCAAGCAGTCTTAGCTAAGTGGACAGGTCCCAGTTGACTGGAAATTAGCAAATGTAATAGCCATTGATGAGAAGGTTTAGACAGAGGATCCAGGGAGCTACAAGCCTGTCAGCCTGACCTCGGTGCCAGGGAAGGTCATGGAGCAGATCACCTCGAGGACCATCACACAGCCCACATTGATTGTCTTAATCAGAGGATCAGGCTCAGCCATCATGGCTTCATGAAAGGCAGGTCCAGCTTGACCGACCTGGTGGTCTTCAATGACAGAGTGACCTGTTTAGTGAATGAAGGAAAGGCTGTGAATGTCATTTTGCTGGGCTTTAAGAAAGGCTTTGATACCATTTCCCACACCATTCTCCTGGAGAAAATGGCTGCTCACAGCTTGGATGGTTGCTCTGTTTACTGGATAAAATCTGGCTGGAGGACAGGGCCCAGGGAGTGGTGGTGAATGGTGTTAAGTCCAGTTGGCAGCTGGGCATTATTTGTGTTCCCCAGGGCTCTGTATGGTGGCCAGTCCTGTTTAATATCTTTATTGATGATTTGAAGGAGGGGATCAAGGGCACCCTCAGTCAGTTCACTGACACCACCTAGTTGGGTGGGATTGTTGATCTTCTGGAGGACAGGAAAGCTCTGCAGAGGGATCTGTTCAGGTTGGATCAATGGGCCAAGGCCAATTCCATGAGGTACAGCAAGGCCGAGTGCCAGGTCTTGCACGTGGGTCTCAACAACACCATGAAATGCTATAGGACCAGGGAGGGGTGGCTGGAAAACTGCTTGGTGAAAAAGGACCTGGAGACTCTGGTTGACAGATATGAGCCAGTGTGTGTGCCCAGGTGGCCAAGGCAGCCAAAAGCATCCTGGCCTATATCAGAAATAGTGTGGCCAGTAGGGCCATGGCAGTGGTTGTCCCCCTGTACTTGGCACTGGTGAGGCCACACCTTGAATCCTGTGGTCAGTTTTGGGCCACTCACTACAAGAAAGATGTTGAGGTTCTGGAGTGTGTCCAGGGAACAGCAATGAAGATGGTGAAGGATCTAAAGCAGAAATCCTATGAGGAGAAGCTGACAGAACTGGAGGTGTTTAGCCTGGAGAAAAGGAGGCTCTGGGGAGACCTTATTGATCTACAGCTCCCTGAAAGAAGGTTGCAGCCAGGTTGGGGTTGGCCTCTTCTCCATGTAACAAACAGCACAAGAGGAAATGGCTTTGAGTTGTACCAGGAGTGTTTTAGACTGGATATTAGGAAAAGTTTCCTCACTGAAATGGTTGTCAAACATTGGAACAGGCTGCCCAGAGAAACTGGTGAGTTACCATCTCAAGAGGTAATTAGAAGATATGTAGATATGACAGTCAGGGACAGGTTCAGTAGTGGACTTAGCAGTGGTTAATGGTTGGACTTGATCGTAAAGGTCTTTTCCAACCCAAACAATTCTAGGTTTCCATGAGCAGACTGATTTAGTGCTCATTTCTGTACCACAGTAACTTGGCCAACAGCCTACCACCGTGATTAATACGTTTGGATCAATGACATTTGGCAATTATTTAATCATTATGTCAGACATGCTTTCCATAGGGAAAGTTTTATTTGCAGCACTGTCAGTGTGATGGGATGTGGATATTACTAGCTTCTTACTTGCGATCTCAGAATACTGTCCCACATTCTGACCTTTCTTAGTGTATTATGGTACACATGGACTTTTTCCTGAAGTATTTTTCTTTTAATTGTCAGTGCTTTATCTGTAAGGGAGTACTGAAACTGAACACCAACAGTCACCTCTCACTGACAATTTTTGTATGTTCTGCAGTTACCATGGTACCAACCTGAGCAGTTGATGTCTAAATATAGGGCAGGACAAAGGATATATCTTTTCAAATACTAATAGAATGAAGTAAAAATTTGTCGGGGAATTTAGTGCTTCAGTAACTTGGAGTACTTAAAATACTGGCCACTTTCATAAAACCTAGATTAAAATCCTTAAATATCAGTCATAACATCTTCAGTGTAGTTTATTGGTTTTGATGGAAATGATCTGAAAAAAGCCCCCAGATTCTCAAAGAGGGAATTTTTAGATAAGTCAGAGCCATATGACAGACCAAGTCTATCAAAGGCCATATAAAGAAGCATAAAGAATTACTTTTGCTGAAAAATGTTGGGTGTCAGAAGCAACGTGGAGATAGTGTAAGGATTTTATACAACTGGGCCCTGGTTTTTACAGAATGTCTACACAGTACACTTGGTCCAAGAAAGTATTCATAGCAGGTAACATCTATCAGGCTTAAACTCACTCACAAAGTATGAATAAACTTTATTAAGATTTGAAATGAAAGCTGAACTGCATGAAGAGGTGTGCTGAGATTGCTTTGTCTATCCTCACAGTTTTTAGGAGAACATCAATGTCAAAGCAATTTGAAAGAACATGGTTTTGCAGGACAAGTCCTCACACTGATTTGTCTGAGTAGATCATCAGAAGACCAGCTTTCTTGGTGACAGTGCTGCTTTCTGTCAGGGATGAGCTACAGGGGCTTACTTGTGAATTAATAGTATCATGCACATTACTTTATCTACAAGTTCTCATGGATTCACAGGTGTAAGGACCTTGGAAAGGCACAAAGCAATTTTTCAGATATAAGATGCTAATTCACTTTTTTACTATAATGCAATTCAGCTCATGAAAATAAAAGACCTGTTAAATGAAAAAATAATATCTCCAATCCACTGCAAACTTCACCGAATATTAAAACATTTCTATGTATTTCTGCACCCCTAAACTGTTGCTTGTAGTAGCCCTGACATTCTGCGAGACTAACACCATATTTTGATGTGATTTCCAACAGAAACACTGTTCCAGTTCACTAGCTGTTACTGTATAGTCAGGGGGAAAATTATTGCAAGGAAAAGCACATTTTAAAATGTCAGAACAACTGTTAAGATTCAGAATGCAAATTCCGCCTGTTATACTCCAAATCCCCTAAACCACCAAGTGCAGACTCTGACTGCTGAGGTGCCTGGTACAATATGTGATTGGGCTGGTATAGAAAGAGACATTCTACACTTGAGAGTCTTTTTGGAGATTAATTTTAAAGGGAAGAAAACATTGGGAAATTTCCAAAACATATCATGAAAAAAAGGTGATGCATAAGCAGGAGCCTTGCTTAAAGAATAATTTTATATTTTCAATTAAACAAATAACTTCTTTTTTCCCTGAACAAAGAGTGAATCAAGACTTTTATGTGTTTCTCTATTACTTATCTACAAGCAATTTTTTTTAGAGCCCTAAAATACCTCTGTGATGATATCTACATTTAGAAATATAAGGATACTGTGTTACATTCACACACTGCTCCTATAAAATGTCAAATAAATAATGAAGAGATGGCTACATGCCAGAACTGCATCTTACTCCATAAGACAGAAAAATTCTGAGCTAAACTTAAGCAGATGAAAAGACTATAAACAAACCCTTCAGGTTAAAAACCTTTGTGGTTCACTTCTACTTGCTTAGTCAGCATTTCCAGATGTGCATCACACGTCCCTTTTCATCAAAAATTACAACTCTAGAAATCAGATTGCTCACGCGTAGCACAGTGATTTAAGGAGAAATCAAGTAAAATTTATATTAAATTATCTTTGCTTCATGAGGACAAAAGGACTGGAGAATAGGAAGCCTTGCTTCAGAGTAGCAGACCATAACCTGGCTTGAGTAATTAACTAGGGCTAGGGTTAGGGTTACGGCTAGGGTTAGGGTTGAGAGATCTAAAGGGCCTCCAGCTTCAGTCACTCTGCCGCTGGAAAGAGCCTCCCAAGGCCATTGCGAGAAGGCCCTAAGATGGCTGCTCCGCTGTTGTGGTAGCAAACTCTGGCGGGGAGGCCGGGGGGCGAGGCGGCAAAAGGACGCACAGCAAGCAGTCTGCGGTTCTCCAGAGGTTTATTGTAAGGTGCAGTGAGGAAAGTCCGGGGAAGGAGAGGCAGGGCAGAGAAGCGGGGGTGGGCGCGGGGTCTGGAGCGCCGGAGGCTGCAAGCTGTCGACGGCAGTTGGTGTCGGGCAGCAAGATGGCCCCGGGCAGCAAGATGGCCCCAGGCAACAAGATGGCTTTGGGGACAAAATGGCCATTGAGCACTCAGTGGCATAGGGTTTTAAGGGGGAGGAGAGAGGGAGTGGTTTGGCACGCAGGCCAACCAGGAAAGCCGTAGGTAAGAGGGACAGGGGTATCAACCAATCATTACATAGGAGGGGAGGATACATAATTCAAACCAACCAATGGTGTACAACTTAGGAGGGGAACAAAGAGGAACGGTCTAGAAACCACCTATATATGGAGAAGGGGCAGGGGAGGAGCCTGGGCCAATGATCTTCTTAGCTGGTGCATACATTGCCGCAGGGGCTCATGGGCTGATGTTCCTGTCACCATGAGTGAGACAGCACAGGCTGTCCCTGCCTCCACGGCCGGCCTTCTGGCTGGCAACTTGGAGGTAAAACCTCCACACTCTGCCATCTTTCTCAGCTGGCCAACACAGGCGCTCGGCTCAAGTAACTAACTAGGTCTAGGGTTAGGGTTACGGCTAGGGTTAGGGTTGAGAGATCTAGAGGTCCGTCATCTTTAAAGATCAGTTAAATCAGCTTATCCGTAAACTCTAATCTGAACTTCATCATTAGATGTGTCTAAGGTTGCTTTATGAAATCTGAGTACCCTTATCCACACTTTTTAATCCCTTAAAAATATATATTTAAACTCTCCAACTTATCTTATTTATATTTCAATTTGCTGAAATCCCCTAAGATAATACCCAGTTTCAATTCCATTTGAATTGTCAAGGCATGGAGTAGTTATGAGCTGAGCTCCTCCTAATCACACATATCATGTCTCTGCTTTGGCTATCAATCTAGACTGATTTGCAAGCTTGCATCCATAGAGAAATTATATTTTGTTTGGCAGACAACACCAACAGAAGAAAGTAACTTACTGGTTGCAAGACACTGGGGGAGTTTTTTCTAGACTTTAACTATTCCAACCCAAATTTTCTGTTACAGATGTTTGTTTCAGAATCTTTATAAAACTGTTTCAATCCTCAAATATGTTTTCAAATAAAGAGCCAGAGTAAATACATGCAATTTGTTTATTCCTTGTTTAAAATATCTTGTGATCTTTTTAGCTGAAAATTTCACTCTCTCTGTCCAGAACTTCCAATGGAGATAAGGTTTTGTGTCAGACATGCATTTTGATGTAAATCTACCCATGTATTCAGTACCTAAATTCTCTCTAATTTCTGCTTATACTGGCAATGCATGAAGGAAATGCATCTCTGGCAACACTATTGGACTTTGACTGGTCAGTGTCTGTGAGCTGCAAGACTCACTCCTGCACAGTGAATGAATGACCCTCCTAGGTGAACTGAGAAAACTCTGGAGGATAGTGCCTGACCATCCGGAGAGACCAAGAGCCAGACTGAGGGGTAGACAGCAGAAACCAGGGGAAGGTGCCACAGTCTGAAGAATGGCATGGGAAGAAAAGAGGTATTTAAAAGGAAATTGAGTCTTTTTATAGTTCTATTGTGAGGCAAATATGCAGGAAAACCAATGGCATTTCACTGAAGACTTCCAATATTTGCAAAACTGAATATGAAAGCACTTGATATAGTCACCCTATTACTTACCAGTGCTCTTAGCATCAGGTACATAACCATTGGTATTTTCCACATAAGGTAGATATATTGATAAACACATGCACTTGCAATCACAGAGCATTGCAAACTGGACTTTGTAGACTGCCCTACTTCCACTAAATCCACATGAATTGGACTGGGTGTTAGAAGTGAAAAATGTCATGCAGAACTTATAAGTATACCTTTCCTTTAATGAAATTATCATCTCCTTTTCTAATTACCTTTCTTCTGCCCATATCTCCCAAGGGGGCTTGCAGCATGACATACACATCTGCATCTGTTCCTGACCCAGGCGTGGCTCCTGTAGTGATGTAGAGAACAAGCTTTTCACTGTGGGGTAAAAGAGATCAAAGGTTTACCAGAACCAAACTTGTTAAAACATGTGTTATTTAATAAAATACTACTATTATATTTTCATTTTTCATCCTATCTGGAGTGATCAAAAGACAAAACTATACTGTAATGCTTGGAAAAGCACACAGATGCATTGTAATTAGAATTTAAGAACTTCTATTATAAAGAATAATAAGCTAAATAATTTGAGTGGGCCTGAAACATGGGCAGAAGGAAAAATTAAAAAAAAATAAACACATAACAAATTGGTATAAAAACATGCAAATAATACTCTGTCACCACTTGTATGCATTGAAATACATAATACTGCAATGAAAAATTCCTAGGCTAAGGATGATAACAAATCACTCAACAAGTGGTCTCTGTTCTGAGCTTCATGGAGTTCAAATTAAGCTAGACTCTGTCAGAAAGAAAGCAACATTTGTATTTCCTCTGGATCATGGTCCATTCAGTGTCTAGTCACTTTACAGAGTACCAGTTGCAGTCACTGTCCTTAGGAGAGGAGATGCCATATCATAGAACACGCAGTGTGAACACACCACCCTTCAGCTCAGTACTTCTTGAAAGGCTGCTAATGTAAAGTACCTGCTTGTACTCCCAGAGAAATGCATAAAACACTGGTGATATGGCCCCTAAAAGAAGAAAGAAATCACATCCCCTAAACATTCAATTGAAAATGAGAAAGAAATGTGGGTAGAGGTGAAGAAAAAATACCTGCCCTCATGTTAAATGCTCCTTAGAAAGAGGAGAAGCGTTTTTAAATATTTAAATATCTGTGCTCTTCCAGAAAGAAAAAAAATCTAAAAGTATTTAAAAGCAAAGAACTTTCCCAAGGAATATCCCAGCAGTACTCTTCTAAAATTCATATTCAAGAAGCTTCTACCTAAGTGCTTTGTTTGATACTAGCTTTGAAACACAGCAAAAGAGGCAAGGAATATACAGATTACTTCTGTGCTTAATCTAAACCCTGAACTTCTGGAGTAGCCCAGGATATTCGCATGGTAGAATATTCATTTAGGACAAGAGTTTTTCCATTGTTCTCTAACTTTGGTTATAGAACCTTGTAAGAAACATAGTAAACGAAAAATATCCAGTCTTATGGTGACCAAGTCACAACTCTAAAGGAGTTTGATGACATATAACTGCTAGGTCACACAAAGAGAATGCCTGAAATTCTAGGAACACAAACAAGAAGAGATCTGTTCGGGGGGGGCAATGGATCTCCTTCTTGTATGAAACAAAGATACAGGAGTTATTTCCTCTGTATTTGCCTTGTTTACTCTGTGAGAGAAGCAGATCATATTATTGAGAAAAAGCTGAACTCTGAGTACTATTCAAAACATTTCAAATAGTTTCAGTGCCATATGCTTGCTCTTTTATGTGTCACAAACTAATACCAATCAGACTTGGGTGAACAATGCTCAGGTATGGGATCTAAGATACTAGTTTTAAACACTGGAGTGGAGTGGACCTAGCCATTCTCAACAGGTGGAAATTAATAGAACATATCTGTGAAATCCTTTGTACTGCTCTGAAAATCAGCCATCATCACTGACCAAATCTAGTCCAGTGTTTTTAATTTGTGACAAACCTGCTGGGAAAAGAGAGGCAGCTGTAAGAACTGGAAGCTCAGTCAGTCTTCCTCTTTCTTCATTGACAAAATTATGACAAAATGGAAATTCTAGAACATTTTTAGTTTTTCTGTGTCAAAGCTTTACCTTAGCAAAGAGCAAAAAGAAATAACTTCAGCATCTGTTGCACTCTAGTGCAAACTATAGCTAAAGACAAATAATTAGACAGCTATGACACATCATCTCAAAATTTAAAAGTAAGAGGAAATAATTTTTTCTAAAATGTTTTTGAAAGCAGCCTTTTAAATGAGAAGATATAGATATCTTTCCCAATTAAAGATAATTAAAATGTATTGCTGCAGAGACTGCTGCAGTGAAGGAAAAAGATATTTGGAATTGTTCAGAAAGGCTCCTTTATGTAACCTATTCATCCAGAATGTGGAAAAAAAAGTGTTGATATGGGCACATTTCAGCTTGTAAGAAATGTCAATATGCCACAATATTTTTCAGTGCAGAGTGTTTTCTTATTCCAAGTAACAGGAGAAAGAAAAAGAAGTGTCTCTGGGAACGACTGAAATACAGAAATTAGGAATGCATTCTGACATGTATGTATGAGTACATGTGTATCACTTGAATATACAGAGTATCATACTAAGTATTTTCTCTATGAAATTTGCTGTATAAACTAAGGAAATGGTGATCCTGAGCTACGTAGCTTACTCTTACTACAAGTAAACATATTTTAATAATGAGATATCTCACACTGTGGTACTACCAGCTACACTAAGAGATAAAGTCCCATTTTCTAGCCTATTTAAACCTAGACCAGACAGCATATTTGAAAATATGTTGTAGGAAGCAACCCTGCTTTGAAAAAGGCACATATAATTCACTCATTCAATTCTTCATGACCTAACGCACTAAAATGTCCAAACCTTAAAGCCAGTGAGCAAAACCAGCTTTGGATGGGAATTGTCACTAGGAGATGGTACCATTATTTTGTCTTCAAAAGACTCTTAGTATTTTTCATTTTGACAGACACACAGAAAAGATTTTCTTAAATGCACTGTGAGGTACAATGCTAGCACAATTTCCCTTTCTTAATAATATCTACACTCCTGAACAGCTTATTGAAACTCAGATTTCATTTATTGTGTTTTATTTCTTCAAGAAGTGAAAGAAGCAAGAATGAAGATGTTAGCTATTATATGCTGCAGAAATAAAACATATCTTAATTAATTTTGTTCTGGGCATTATTTTATAATTATTTCAGTTTTCTCAAAAGCATCAGGATTATTATTTTGTACTTATGGCTATAAGAATGAATTCTGAATCTAAATATGGAATTCAATGAAGTACACCTGCATTTACTTTTGATAGAAGGGGGAAATCTCAGACTCTCTGGAGGTGCAATCTTGTAAAATCAAAACAAAATAGTATAGAAATAACCATGCTGCTTCTAACCAGCAGTGCAAATATACTGCTAAGCTGTTTTTAATAGCAGATATTATCCACAACCTCCTATACCAACCTAGTTATTTCATACAAGGATCCAGCCAGTCCTGCTCTAAAAACCATGTAATAAAAGGAAATGTCTTCCTAAACCCCAAATAATTTACACGTATCCCCAAGCAGGTATATTTATAATTTCTTTACCTCCTGCATAAGGTAAATGTGCATCTTGTCCTCATTTATATAAATGATCCTGGTTTTTCTTAAACAGCTTTGAGTGATTGTTCTGAGCTAATGAAGTAAACCAGACTAATAGATGTCACTGTTTCCAACTGCCAAGTTTCTGTTCTGAATTTTTTTCTGTGATCTGCTGTCTCCTACAATACTCCAGAAGCAGACTTAATTTTGATAGATTTGTTGGATGACTATTTCATCTGGCTATGAAGAAGAAATTAACAACCTGCCTAACATTTAAATGTCAGGGAGTTCAGCTCACTAATGCCGTGTATTGGAAAGGAAAATTATTTTTTCTCCAGTTTGTAATGAGAATAAAATTTTAAAATTACTGGACAAAAGCATATCTACAATTTGAAAGAAGACGACTCTTCCCTTTAGAATTGTATTTATTTTGCCAGCATAAGAAGATGAAGATATTTTTTTGTTTAGTGAAGTGCCACAGCAATCTCAGTGTGATGTCAGATTTTAGCTGGATATCAGAAGAAAGATTGTCACTTTTGCTATTCACTTCTCTTTTTCATATGCCAACTTAAAAGGCAGATAGTTTCATCAAAATGCATTCCTAGTGCCTGGCTTAATTATTTGCCTTGGATCACTGAATCTACAACATGTAACAGCCAATTTAGAGTTATGTAAATACTGCAATGTATGCCAGTGGGTACAGTTCTGAAAAGACGTCACTGGATATGCCACAGTTGTTGGCACATCTGTATATATGGCTCTCCAGAAATCCATCAAAGTTTACAAGATTTTTGTTATCCACAGCTATCCTCGTGTTTTGAGCAGTCTGTGAAATTAGCACTCTACTAGTGCTGCAATTTCTGTAAATTAAAAATTATGCAATTTCAGACAGGACTGAAAACTGGAAGAAATAGCAATAGAATATGGAAAGCAAAAAAACAATTATATATTTTATATATATATTTATATGTATATTATATATATATTATATATATGCATATATATATACATATATATATATATTTATATATAACAGAGACAAATAAATAATTGCTTTAGGTTTTAGTTATTACCTCACAGCAATGCCAAGTCTCTCCTTCTCCAGCTTCTCCAGTTTCCAGGTGAACTTTGAATATAGTATTAAATTTCTTACTTAGTTCAATAGAAGACTCATAAATCTGCTCTTTTTTAAGGGATACTTTGGGGAATATGACTGAAGTACAAATTCCTTTTTCACCACATATAGTCAGAGACATTTTAGGGTTCATGGAACTAGAGGAAATATCACTAGTCGTGACATGGACATCCCAAGTCCCTGTTGAAATAAAACAGCAGAAAAAAACTAGTGGGTTTGCTGAATATCCAAAATAATACAGCAATTTGTAACACGTTAATTTAGTGAGTGACTAGCAAGCCATTCCCACCTTTGTACTGAGCTCAAATATTGGCACATAATAGGTTCACTCCCTATCATTGATTTATGGGAAGCAAAAGTGGACACCAGTCCTTCCATAGCCATAGCTGAACAAAAATAGATATATCTTTTTTTGTACTAGTCACCATTCAACATACTACTGTTTATCAGGTTTGCCACTGGTCAGGGAAAGGTATATTTTCATTTCAACTTTTTGGGGATTTACTTAAATGAACATGGTAAAATTTGCTCCATACATACTATAAGAAGATGGTGATAAGATAAACTAGTTCAGAGCTTGAAATGTGATATTTTTATCACAGATCACCACGATTATCATGATAGCAAAGTACAAAACTTTATCTATTTTTTCCATGAAGATGTGATGTTTGCTGAGAGATTAAAAATAGTCCTATACAGCAGCACATAGATTTGTCTACTTTAGGGACCCAGGAAACACTGCAGGAGTATTTTTAATAGGTCTTTTTGAAGCATTTAGTCACTTAAGCATTGTAGATGAATTGACTGATCCCTGAAGGCTCGCAAGGACTGCAGACTGATGCCAGGTAGGTTTCTAAGTAACTTCTGCAACTCTGTATGGAACAGATACTTGGTTAAAACTTCAACAAACAAAACAGATATTTGGTTAAAACTTCAATCAACAAGACAGATTTGAAGATCAGAAACTTGTACCCATGAAAAAAATCTCACTGATTTAGCTAGCTTTAATATTTTAATTAATGTTATTATAATATATAGAAAAGTCGGGGTTATAAAAATCACAGTTTCAATTTTTAAAAATTGTGAAAAGCAGAATTTTTGGTAGCCTGGGCTGCTGAAGAGACAGAACTTTTTGACATGATTTAGTTCTGTTTATGCAAAGTGAGACAAAGTATGGATCTGATAATTTCAAATAGATATTTTGTAAAACAGGTTGTTTTTGTCTGAGTAATGGAAACAGAGACTCTCTGAGTTCATGTCCATCCATAAACCTCTGCTTCCCACCTCAGCTTCAGAATGTCCAGTCACCTCAGCTTCCTAACCACAACAGGAAGGTCTTTTTCTCCTACTATAACTAATGGAAATAAAACTTCATTACTTTTGATCAGGTGGGGATCTGTGCCATAAATCCAGCACTTGTTGACATAAAAGTTTAGTACTCATCATCTGTAGAATCATCTAAAATAACTTCAGTGTTACAACTTCATGAATAATCCTAAATCTATTTTCATGCCTATGAGCATTAAATGTCAATTAAACCAATGATATCTGTGAAAAAAATGGAAGTCAAATAAAAATTTATCATATCCCACATGACATAACCTAGGATATTATACCCTTTGGTACTGAAATACTTGGGCTTTACATTATCAATATATAGCTGCCCAGAAAGACTGAATAGAAGGACTATGTCTGTTGGATCATACACTGCTATAACACATAAATTAAATTGTATCACTTCTGATGAGTTTGTCAAGATCCAATTCAAAAGCAACTTTCTTCCTTCTCCTTAGTTAAGTATAAAACAACGTATTGGGTTTGCGTGGCCAGGTTTTGGTCGCAGGGGGGCTTTGGAGATGGCTTCTCTGAGAAGCCACTAGAAACCCCCCATGTCCATCAGAGCCAATGCCTGCTTGCTCCAAGGCAGATCCCACCCCTGGCCAAGGCTGAGCCCATCAGGGATGGTGAGAGCACCTCTGGGGTAAGGTTTTTAAGAAAGTGGGTGTAAAGACCTGCACAATTGCAAGAAGGAGAGGAGAGGAGAGGAGAGGAGAGGAGAGGAGAGGAGAGGAGAGGAGAGGAGAGGAGAGGAGAGGAGAGGAGAGGAGAGGAGAGGAGAGGAGAAGGAGAAAATGGAAAATCCATGTAAGTCCAAAGTCCATGGAAGACCTCATGATGGAGCGGGTGGACATCCAAAGGAGGATGTGACCTCATGGAAGCCTTCACTGGAGCAGACTGCTGGCAGGACCTTATGGCTCCATGGAGAGAGCCTGTGCTGAAGCAGGTTTGTTCCTATAGGACTGCACCTTGCGGGAGGAACCCATGCTGGAGTTTCATGAAGAACTGCAGCCTGTTGGGAGACCTCACTGTGGAGAAGTTTGTGGAGCACTGTCTCTTATGGGAGACACCCCATGCTGGAGTAGAAGAGGAAGGAGCAGTAGAGACAACATGATAAATTGATTGCAGCCCTCAATTCCCTGTCCCACTGCACAGCTGGATGGCAGGAGGTAGAGAAAATTGGGAGTAAAGTTTAGCCCAGGAAGAAGGAGGAAAGGGTGTTTTTAGACTTGGTTTTAGTTCTCATTATCCTACTCTAATTTCATTGCTGATAAATTAAGCTAATTTCCCTCAGTCAAGTCTGTTTACTTGATCCCTCAACTGCTGAAGGATCTCTCCCTTTCCTTATGTCAACCCACAAGTCTTTTGTTGTGTTTTTTTCTCTCCTGTCCAGCTGAGGAGGGGAATGATGAGCAGCCTCAATGGGCACCTGGTGTCCAGCCAGGGTCAACCCAACAAAAAGAATGCAATGCTAAAAATATAATTTTTCTTTGTTTCTTCCTCAGAAACCTTTTAATTCTCTCAGAATTGCATTAATGGACTGCTGAAAGCCATTTATTTTTATGACAACTTTGTTAGCTTAAATAACTCTCTTCCCTCCTTGATGTGTAAGCCACCATTAATTTGATAGGTCACTACTGTGTCCATTTTGAGCATTTCATTAGCTATTCTGAATCTGTCACTTTTTTTCCAATACCCTTTTGCAACAAATACTTGCCATTTTCTCAGTCATCATATCTTCTTTACAGCTATTCCAGCTTGAGTCAGTCCTTCTGGACAGAGGTAGCCACAATTACACAGAGCATTGCTGGTCAAATATCATGGTTTCTCTGTAGAGCTAGGAATCCTCTTTGATTTTGACTGATAATACCTACATGCACTGTGGGGTCACTGTAACCCCATAGCCATGTCACATTATTACCTCAGAATTATCCTGTGATCTTATAACAAACCCAGGTATTTCTCATAGTCCTCCTGCTGATGAATTTATGTAGCAGAAATCATTACTAAGCATGTTGATAAAATCAAATACTGTTTTTAAACCCTTAGCTACCACTTAGTTCCTAATTCTAAAAGACTCCAAAATAATGGAAATCAGGACTGTGTATCAGAATTGAGAGCTCAAATATATCTTTGAGTTTACACCTAATTTTATACAAACTGTTTTCCACAGCATTCTGTTCTATTGCTTTCCTCCAGTTCTCAGTTTATCATGCAATCTCTGTCTCCTGATAGCACTCTCAGGTTTGCAGCACCAACAGATTTCATTAACATACTTATTGTCTCTTCTCCAGCTCTTTACAATTCTGCCTTTTACTACTTTTCACTCTATTACAATTACCTAATAATTTCCCATAGAGAAAATAAAATTCAGTATTGAAATTTAGACAGATTAGACGTCATTACATTTGTCTTACTGCAAAATATTTCTGGAGTATCATCTTGTTTTACAGTCTATCTTTAATAAAGTCATGGTGCATTCCTTCTCATTTCTTGTTTGCCTTTATTGTCTCAACTAACCTTTTCTTCAAAATGTGTTATAAAGGTTTTCATGTAAACAATTACTAGGTCCCTATTCACCTATATTATGCTTCTGTTTTTCAGATGGAGGCATTATATTTGCTGTTGTTAAGTCTTTTTAAAATTGTTTTAAATCCTTGCTATTAGATCTGCCACTTCATTTCCCAATTCCTTCAGGTTTTTTTTCCTTCCGTGGACTAACTATTCCGGTTGTCACTGTTTGACTAAATGAAAATCAAAGTTCTATTTGTGTTTCAGATTTGCTGATTTCCAATATCCTCATTCCCATTAGTAACTTTGCTTTTGCTTCCCTGGCCAACATTATGATTCCTTACTGAAAGAGAGACAAAGCATGCTATTTGTTTGGGGATTTTTACCTACATGATCTTCAGTCTGAACTCTATTGTTCCTGAATAGTTACTCATCTTTGAAGGTTCTTTTCATAAGTAAATGATTGAAGAACCTTTACTATTTATTTTAATTCTTTTATAAAATGTGACTCAGCTTGAAATTTAGTAAGTTCCATTGTATCCATGTAGTTTCTGATCCCTAAGGTATATTGCTCTTTGCTGATTTGTCTTTTATTTCTTCATTCCTCATAGGCTCTCTGCTTACTTGTCATATTATTTCTGGATTTATTATGCGCCCAGACGAGAAATGATTTTCAATAGATACAACACTGAGTATTAATAACCATAGACTTGAAATTATTAGCAAGTTTGTGCTCAGGTTTTTGAGGACTATGTGTGTGTGGGAAACCAAGGAAGGAAATTGTTTTTACACAGCTATATTCAGACATTAATCAAGGTACATAAACAAGGATGCAAGATATCTCTCTCTTTTCACATTATCAGTGAAGATAGATGTAACAGACTTTGACCAGCCTTGGGCTTCTGCTCTGAATTGCCATCAGGAGACACCTGCCTCGCTCTGTGGATTATGTAGGACACCTATGGAATCTACTGAATAGAGACCTAGAATATTTGCAGTGGTGAAATACAGCTATTTCTTGTGTTGAAAGTGTCACTACTCTGGCTGCTTGTTCTGTGCTTATATTTCCATGGTATGCTTTTCTTCTGTTGTATCAGTAACATTATTTTTCTGTTTCCTTAGGTGATATGAGATATTCACAAGTGGGCTAACTATAGATGGCTAAATATGGAGATATAATCTATTAGTTTCATCTGCAAATATGTATCATATAAAAGGAACATCAAATATCCAGGAGCATGAAGTTAGTAGAGATCAGTTTACAAAACGGCTGACATAGACTGCAAATTCACACCTTCAGATTAGTTAAACTTTACATAGCTTGGTCTACCAGTTCTGATTCAGTTTTCATAAATGGACCCAGACCAGAATTTTACACCTCCTCAAAAAAGACACATGAGAGAGCTAAAAAATCCAGTACACTGGCAAAGCATGAGTTCAGTGTCTAAGTTGTTTCTGAATTTTGTTTGCTTGTTAATTAAACAATTTGAATGGAATATTGAGTTCAGGTCAACTAACTGTTTGCAAGAACTTGTGCCATTGATATAAGTAAAAAAGAAAACTGCAAATAAAAGCAAATGCTTTCTGCAAATATGTGAACATAAGGGAAAATCTCATTCTGCTAAAAGAGTTTTTGTATCTTTTCTTGAGATTTCATCACTGTTGCAGGAGCCTTCTGCTCTGCATTGAATGCCATATGGAACAACCTACTTCTTTCTGCTTTAGCTTTTTTTCTAGCCTCAACTAAAATCATAGTACCTTCATTGCTTCCATCATTTAATATCTCCCTTATACTATAGTCTTTTTTCCCTGGGCATCGTAATTGTATTTACCAGCTCAGGAAAATATTTGGAGAGACTATTGGTGTGAGAGATGCAATTCACATTCAATCTATACTGTTTCTGTAGTTTACAAAAGGTTATATAAAAATAACCTTTTGTTATTTTTAAGGTTTTAGCCTTAAAAATAACAAAAAAACAAACAAACAAAAAAACCACATAAATTACAATTAAAACAAATGCTGGAAGGAGTTTTGAAGATTTTGGACCTTACCATTAATCTTGTCCATTAACATTCCATTCCTGATTTTTTCAAGAAGTTTCAATGTTCTCTCCATCTGTGCATCACCAACTCCACTGTCTAACCATTGCTGGCAAAGAAATACATATTGTTCATCAGTCTTGCCTGATTCATGTATGTCAGTTTGGTCCAGGTACCATCCGGCTCCATAACCCACATTATGGTGCTCAACAAGCACTTTGCTTAACTGTCCAAGGTCTACTGCTCTCATTTCAGAGATACAAACCTGAGAAGAGAGAGGCAAAAAGAATAGCAAACTGATTAAACCATAAATATATCTTCTGTCTTTGAGAAGTTTGCATTTGGAAAGATAGATTCCTTTCAGTGCTGAATTATCTTTTTCTGAGAATATTGAAAGACATTATAGGCAGACATTCATATTTGGAGAACCTGTTCAGAAACCATGTGAATCCTTGAATATGTACATCTTTTCTTCTTCATGATCACTGCAGCTCAGGTTTTATTACAGAAAACATCCCCCTGTTTTGGGTAGAAAGAAACCTCTGATCAAAAACCTAGAGAAAGCTCATGAAAACTGAAGTTCAACTAATCCCTCATAACTGAAACGAAGGGAGTTCTTCAAGAATCAGAACAGACCTGGTAACTTAAATTTTTGTTTAGATAAGGAATTTTATTTTTAAATGTTTCCAAGTATTTTACATTCTAAGACACCCTATTATTCAAATAAGAAATGTTGTATTATTCAACTCTGAACAGAAATACTGTCGATGACTATGCAAACAAAGGAAGATACTGACATTAGAAACTATAACCAAGGCTGTGCACGCATACAGGCAAGAATTGATGTGCTCCTCAGATGTAAATAGACATCTGTTTAAATATTGCTACGGCTACCAGTAAACAAAAGCTAAATGGCAACTGCACTAGTGCATGTTGGGATGAATAAATTATGTGAGTGAGAGAATGAATGTGTTCTGGGAGAGATAATATAAGTGGGTGGGTAGATACATGGGCATGTGTGTGGGTGACATTAAAAAAACCCAGATGGATAGTAGAAACAGACGCTATAATTTTTATTTGTTGCCAACCAATTTGCCACCAGGCAGGAAAAAGCACGAGGACCAGAAAGCAATGAAGGAAGAGATGATTTTTAGAACAAATTGTGTCATCTGGTCCATTCTCCTGTCTGTGTCAGACTATTCTCCTCAATGTGATCAGAAAAAGAAAACATCCAAGTTATTATTCCTATCACAGCCTTAGGACTTCCAGCATTCATACCTTGTTATATCCACGATCTCCTCAAACAGTTACCATGGCAAGTTATACCCCTGCATGTAAGTAAATGTAGCCCAAAATAAGATCTATCTGGGAGGAACATATTGCAAATAACTTTTTGGGAGCACTCGTTGCTTTTTAATTTTATTCTTTGTAGTTCCAAGCCAAATATAATTTTCCTGTCAGTCTACATGACCCTTGACTTAGAGGAAATAGCCTGTACTGCTAATATTCATGTTCCTTCACAGCTAACTCTAGCTGAGAAAGGGACCTATCATTAGTTTCATTCTTTGTGATAATAATTAACATTCATTAGACAACAGTGGTCATAATCACCCATTGTTATCAATGAATTCTCATAATAATACATTAAATTGCCTACTCCCTCAGCATTAGTAAGAATGTACTTTTGGTTGATGTCATTACATTTCTTTTTCAGTATAAAGACATTTGGAACTGTGTTAAACACACTACTGGAAGTACAATTAATGAAAGCCAAAAGGATTTTATTTAAACTGTTTTGCAAACCTCTTTTACTATGTTTTCTTACTCTTTGTTGAAATTTTTTGTCTTCCTGGCTTTTCCTCATATTCATTTTCTTTATCAGTCAAGAGAGATACTTTTATTTTTGTATCTCAGGTTTCCTTAACTTTGTTTCCTTTGTCCATTCCACATGTTTCAGGGATATTGCTGACATAATCTTGTCCCACAAGACAGCTTGCCCTTTACATTCCTTTCTTTCACCTTCTATTCTCAGAAACTCTCACTAAAACCTCATTCCAACTTTTTTATTGATGTACTTCTACGTAAAAGGAATGTAAGACTGGTAGTAGTATTTTAAATTGCAGATCCATCTAGTCCAGTATAGTGTTGCCAACAGCTACCAGTAACAGATTTCTAGGGAAGAGTTGAAAAACAGGGCAAATATATAGAGATGCTTCTTGAATATAAAGTCTCTCAGCCTTTAGCAATTTGTGGTTCAGAAATTGTCTGAGCCAGAGATCACGTTTTTGCACTTAACAGCCTCAGTGGAAAGTTGTCTTCCATGACAATGTGCAATGGCTTTTTGCACCAATGTGTCTTTTACCATCTGCAGCATCTTGTGCCAGAGAGTAAAATGCATTAATTACACATTGTGTAAAAAGCCACCTCGTTTTGTTTTGAATCTGCCACCTGCACATTACATTGAATGCTCTTGAATTTAATGAAGAAATAGAAATGTTCATTTTTCTCTGTGCCATTTTGTATTTCTTATGTCCCTCACCTTTCCTCTCACTGTCTCTTTTCCAGACCAGACGTACTTGTTTGTTTCATTGTTCCTTGAATGGAAGATATTTCATATCACTTGACATTCTTCTTGCACTTTTTATGATGGTGAATCAGAACAAAAAACAGCATCTATTATACATCTGCACCAGAGAATGTTTTTGAAGGCATGACTGTGTTTTCTACCTTGAAGTGACTGTTTTTTTCTCTTTTTAAAATAATTTCTAAACATTTTATTTGTTCTGTTTTCCTTTTGTTTTGTTGTCACTGAGCACTGGGATGATATCCTACAACTTTCATATTTCAGAACTAATCATTTTGTATGAAAATTTAAGGGGCTTTTCCCCCTCACAGCCACTGCTTTTCATTTAGCTACAAAGAATTTAATCTGCCATTTTATTACCCATTCACTCTGTATGAGGCTCTTCTGTAATCTCTGCCACCAGCTTTAATATTTATTACCTTAAATAGCTCACTGTGGTCAGAACATTTTGCCATCCTACTGCTCAACCCTTTCCCAGGAACCTATTGAACAATGAAGAACATGAATATACAAAATACCTAGGCTGAAAAATGCTTTCATTGTCTACAGCACAAAAACTACTCCCTGAAAACAAAGGAACTGCTTGGGAAGACATTCAGCACTCTGCTGCTCAACATAGTGGCTCTGATTTCTTTAGCACTAACAGACACACCACTGACTCTGTATCAATGTCCAGCATGAAAGTGACATGTGAATTATTTCTTTTTAGACTTCTTTTCCAGATTACGTCACTGACTATGTGCCTTTACACATTTTATTAACCCTTCTAAGCACCCATAAATATTTGCCCTCAAAAATGTCAAGGATTAACCTATATTTCTAATAATATCCTCCAGACAATCAACATCACAAAGCTCTTCCTATGTTGCTATAGCACAGTTTGGACTAAGACAACAGGAATCTTAAAAAAATGTTATCTTAAAAAAAAGTGTTACTGAAGAGTCATAAAAGCACATAGAAAGGTCTAAGAAGGATGATCAAGGAGATATTCTATGCAAGGAACAATGCAGCAACAAGACAAGTGCAGAGGATAAAGGTCTATAAAAGCATGGGAAAAGCAAAGAGAAGATGACATGGAAGAAAACATTCACTGTGTCTTTCAATAAAAGATGTGGAATGAGATTGAAATGTGAACATTTAGTTTTACACAGGTAGCAGATCAGGTGCAATTATACTGCCACAGGAGGCTATGGATGCTCACCTCATGTCGGTAGAAGAATTTATACAAATTCATGGAAGAAAAGGCATCAAGAACACAGTGATTTGTCTGGTTTTGAAGTTTCTAAGCTCAAGAAAATATTTTGGCATAATAAATCTAGTAAAGGAAGAGTTGTTAAGGGCAAGGTTGGGAAAACAGTGGAACAAGTTGCCTAGGAAAGTTAAGACATCTCAGGCATGAGAGAGCATAAGAAACAGTATGAAAACCTGCAGAGGATTCTGCTTGTCCTGATCATGAATTGATCAAGTGGTCTGAGTTCGGGGTATGTGTGAACATGTTGTACAGATATAATCATTGATATAGTAATAAGCAAAGGTTGACCAGAAAATCTCTCCTAGGATCTATCTTGAGCAGACAACTGTGTTTACAAGCAGCTTTACCTGTTTGCAATTCTACAGATAAATGGATTAATTAACATATGATGGCTGATACTTTTAAAATTTTTCTTTCAACTCTATCTGGATAGATCTTAAAAAATATATTTTAAAGGAGCAGTTACAGGAAACAGCCCTGATGTTTCTATACTAGTTTCAACAACAGCTGAAAATTAAGCCACAGAGTTATATATATATTATTGGATTCAGTTCCAGATTCTAAGAACAGTTACTGATGATTTGTGGATTTTAAATTTATTGGTCCTCATTCTATTCTTAAACTGTATTTATAGGTAAAATGCCTATACTTAGTAAGAAAAACATTCTTTCCCCAAGTTACCAGAGTGTAACATCAATGCTGGTATTTCATAACTGAAAATAAATATGGTATTAGAAAATAATAAAATTAAATACATCAAACAAACATGGAAGGAAAATGACTCAGTACTAACCTACACTTTTTTAAAATTTGTGTCTTAACCTCCTTTTGCAGGAATCTTACCACTCTCCAAATACTGTGATAAATACATCTGCATCAGTTCCTGATGCAGGCAATGTTCCTGTATGGACATTGATTGAGTATAGGACTTCTGCCATGAAAAATCAGTGGCACAAGACATTATCAAATCAGATTATTAGCAACGTAATTATCAAACATTATGAACCAATATATTTCAGGTACAAGATTAATTTCAAGACCAAGGAATTAAGTTATAGGAATTGACATCAATTTTCTGAGTTTCATATAAATTTCTAGCTATCTCACAGCACACGCTACAGTATTAGGGATGAAATGTCCTTTGTGAATCAATGCAACAATCCATGCTTGCCTTACAGGAGAAAATGTCCCACTTCTGGATTCTGAAGTCACCTGAGTCACATTGATCTTACCAGGCTTTGTAAAAAATGGGAGGTACTGTAAGAATTATAGCTCTTAATTTGAGTTAGATTTATCAACTCTAACATTTTGCCAAGGAAAAAACTCAGAAAAAACAGATGATGAAAACTGCTTTTTGTTCTGGGTCAGCTGAGTTGTGTTTTAATCTCATATTTTGAGAATTATGGCTAGTATAATTTAATCTGTTCAGCAGAAATGGCTCAGCTATTTATGCAAATATGCATTGTTATTATTCTTCTTCACAAAAAAGGATGTCTGGCCATGACTTTTGGCTGATGGGTTATATAGTACATATTCCTCGAGACAGCATGACAGAGGATTTTTAATGGGTTCTGTGAAGAATTAAATGTTGTAACTGACTCTTAAGACACATTTCCATTTGCAGTCTAGCCTCCAGTTAGATATTACATGGAAAAAGCTTTAAATATTTTAACCAAGACTTATGTTCATAGAGTATAATGAATGAGATTGGTTTTCTACATATTTTAAAAAATGCAATCAGAACAAAGGAAGATGTTTTCCTATTTTAAATACAATGATGAAATGAAACATGGCTTTGGGGCCAGAAATGTGGCTTGAAGGAAACTCAAAAAAATTTGCATTTTCTCTTTGTGATTCATGACATTATGACTTTGCACCTGCCTTCTTTTGATCTGTGATTCAGTCCCTCATTAAGTGTAAATCAGTCATTTTCTGAAAATTGCAATTAAAATATACTAACTAGGCTTTGTACATTTTTCAGTCTTTCAAACTGGTACTTAATCTAGTGAAAATAATACATGTCAGTTGTTTTAAAACAGAAGAAAATGTTTTAACTAGAGACATATAGAGACCCCATGGTTTATTGAAGGAATCTTCAAAAGTAATTTTGAGTGTTTTTTTTATCTACAGAAAGGGCATTGCAATTTTGTCCATTGTGTTCATCCCATTAGGAAGTTTATAATTCTCTGTGTGTATATGCATTTGCTCATGTATTTATTTTTCCTTTCAGCAGCATACCCCTGGGTGGTGGCTGCCCTGGCCTGACTGCAGCAAGCTCTGTCATGGTCTCAGATCCATCTTCTCCAAAGAGACATGGGGCCTCAGTGTGAAACCCAACTCTTGTTTAGTGTCCAGGTTTTTTAGCTGAAGCTGCAGGGAGAATCAGAGAAAGAAATTCATGTATTTGAATTATTTAATTTCCTATTCCCATTCCAATGAAACTGACATTTCTTCCTACTGCTAACTCCTGCACACATTTTAAAACAGCTACCTGATTCTGCATAAGAGTTACAGCAGCTTCTGCAAGCTGCTAATTCTGCAGCCTGATGTTTATAGGTGTATTCTTCATTGCATATCGACACAAGCGGAGGACCCATTTGTAAAGAACCAATGAAAGATACAGCTTAAATTGACCTGTGTGTGCTTGCAATTTCAGAATGTCAAATGAATGAATACAGTTACATCAATCTTAATAGCAGATGCCCATTTTGCAAAAACATTTGCTTTGCTACTTTTTATTTATTTAAATGAATCTTGCTATATCTCAGGTAGGATTTTCAAAGTTGGCAGAAATTAAGTGTCCAGTGGCTTTCAGGGCTGCCCATGGAAATAACTTATTTGAAGAATGAATTCCAATAGAATGGTCAAGCTTAGGTCCAGCTTCATTCCACTTGGTTTTAAATATTTATTGGGGAGTGAAGAAATTAGTTTGTGGATTTAGAACCTCCAAGCCAGCTGAGCACAGGACCTCCAAGCACAGCCTTAGAAGCTCACCTATCCCAGCTGAGATGGTCAATGTGGAAATCAGATTCACAGGAGGTCAACTCAGATCATGCCCTCTATCCTAGGTTATAAAATAGGGAATGAAAATCTATCAAGTATATGCAGAAGCATTGCTGGTAGCTATTACATGCAATATTGAATTTCATAAATAGCTGATGACTGCAAATTAATAGAAATGTTTTTTTCAGTCTATAGAATCTCTTTGTATAGAAATAGTATATCCAAGATATTTTAAAAAAAAGGAAACAAAAAGACACAAAAACTTAATTTCATCAGGACAGTAATTAATTGAAATTCTTAGACAGGGATACCCAAAATTATTGTGGTCACTTTTTACCAGTACTGACAGCCAAACTTTGTGCCCATTGTACGGAATACACATACAAGTGTTTGGAAATCCTGAGTACAGGTTTCCTCACATAGATTTCAAGTGCAAGCTTTGAAATGTATAAATATTTTTATAACTGAATGAGATAAATTAAATTATTGGGAATTTGACAGTTCCACTCTAAAATTTGTCAGACTGTCTTGCCCTTGAGTTCTTAGGAATGTAATGACCTAATATTTTCCATTATTGCTTATTCATTCTGTCCAGTGCTTTACAAGATCAGTCACAGGGCTTCCAGATAAAAGAAAACAACACCCCATGACTATTTCCAGAATTAAACCATTAATTACTTGAATAAAAGGTAGTTTTAATCAGATAGTAATAAATTCCACTAAGAATTCAGCACATTGTTTATCTATTTTTTGCCCTTGCAATAACAAAATTTTCTTACACTAAGTGTATAACTTCTTATACAAAAATATTCCCCCCAACTTCCATCAATATATACAACCCTAATTAAATATCAATTCATATTACTAACTCCTATCTGTCTTAAAATTGCACTAAGGTTTGCCTGCATATGTAGGCACACAGCCTGCAGACTCATAAAAATGGACTCATAAAAATGAGGTGTGCAAATTTATGCAGACTTTGGCCTTAAAATAAAATATACCTGACAAATTCTTACTAGTTCTAAGATTACAGGTATGTGTGAACTTTATCTTCAATTCATATAGCGTTTCTATGTTCTAAACAAAAGTGAAAAATAGGTTTGTATTTCATTTTGGGAAGGGCCAAAAACTATTTTTGAGCAAGAAAAAAACGCTCATTCTATAGCACATAAATCTTCAAAAATTACAGAACATATATAAATTTTAGCTAAGGTTATATAACTTGCTACAGAATTTAGCAGAAAACTGTAGGAGATAACAGGAAAAACTGGTACTTGGAAGAACCAAAACAGAGAAACATCAAAACAGAGAAAATAGAGTAGCAAAATGAATGCAGGTATTTTATCTCTTTTTTACAGATTCATCTGTAATCTGTGTTTCTGAGAAATTTCTGAAACTTTGGATATTACTTCTTTCACTTCAGAAGAAATGAAGGAAGAGAATTCTCGTCGGTTGGGGCTGGGTTTGAGCACTGTTTCATAGTGAGCTTACACACACTGACTGCTGCCTGTAATTTTTCTGTTTCTACAAAATCTCTATTTTTTACTTCACTGTAAGAGTCCTATTAGAGTGAGACCAACTCATTACATTTTAGATTATGCTTCCATGAATAAATAATTTATAAATAGACTAATAAATTAGTGTTAGATATTATCAGTATATTAGTGGCACAAGCAATATATGTTATTGTGGCTTACATTGTGGGTTGCACATGCATACCAGTGCAAGAGACTACATAGCTCTATAGAAACCTACTGACTTTTTGTAGATTGGAACAATTTATAATAAACCTAATAATAAACCAATCTAATAAACCAATTATTTAATAAATTGTATTTGAAAATATGTATTTGAAAATATGGACAAAAAACACTTAACCAGTTGCAGAGGGTTGTTTTGGAAAAGAAAGCAGAAAGAAAACTTACATTTATGAATTTTCTGCCATGTTTTAGCCACCAGGTCTGGAGACTGAAATCTTACATTACATAATCACACAATGGATTTATTAAAGGTAGTGTGGACATATTTTTGGAATGTTTTATCAAATGACCTGGAGATATATATTTAGAATGAGAAATTAGCTTTGCTTATGTATTCTTTCCATTTTTATCGCCTAAACTGAGACTGAAAAATTAGCTGACGCAGAACACATTTGGGGAGAAAATATAAATAAGATAAACTCCTCCTCTGTCCTCAGAGAAGCTCATAAATTTAGACTCAATGTCCCTTTGAGTGCCACAAGCCCATTCGCATTTTATTCTGGAATGCAGCTGTCTCTTGCATTTTCCATCAGAACAGTTTCTGGAGTCTTTATGCATTTAAGGAATCACCTTGATATTTTAAATCCATGACAGGGTTAAGGGACTTTGTGGCTCAGTTCAGGAAAGGATTCTTCCACTGACTTCAGATTAACTCAGTGCTATGTCCACAATGGGCTTTTTTGCCCTTGCTGATAGGCAGAGCTCATTGGCACAATTTTTCCTTGAATTAACCTTCAAGTTAAGTATTAAGCATACTTTTAAATTCCAATTCTACTGTAAGATTGACAGCATTAAGTCATTTCTCCATTCCATTTTATGAGAGTTCTCAAATACGTATTAAACTACAATCAGACATTTAAGGCCCACTGATGGCCATATTGCAAATAAATACTGACATAATTAGCTTAATTGGCTTCCACAGGTAGGTTGGTCTGAGTCTGGAGACTGTCAGTATTTCCATGCAGGGATTAACATTTCCTAATGCCAGCAGAAAACTGCTTTCCATGTCAGGATGAACTATACAGAATGGATTTGCACACCAGTGAATAGCTACAGCTAAATGCACTTCAGCAGGGGCAAACAAGGTCAATCTGCCCACAAAGAGGTCTACAAGCTGTAGGCAGTCATTTGAAAATGCCAGGTAACTGAGATAAAAGGTACCTGGCTTTGGTAGCGTGTCACAAAGCACAGCTAACCATCTGTCTCTCAACAAAAGTTATTTACAGCTATGTTGAAAAATACTGCAAGTTTGTATGTAGTGTATTTGGAATACCTTGTGAAGTTTAATTCCTCTTTTCAAGGGTGGACCACAAAACACAAAGGAGATATTTGTTATATCTCCAATGTCACCAATGGTCAACTCTTGTAAAAAAATGGCAATAATCAGTTGTATGCAACAGTTTGCTAGGCATACTTTAAACCCAATAAAAAGATAAATACAACAGGTAAAAATACTAGTCAATGAGGTTAGTGTTAGGGTGAGGAAGTCCTGTTAAGATTACGAGTTAACTTGGACTCACATTTGTGTCATAAATTATGTCTATTTTTTACTGAGAGAATTGGTTGCAGAGAATAGGCCAGCACAACCAAAGGAAGGAAATGCATAACTGAATTCTGTGATTTCAAGACCAATTCTTTTCTCCTCACTTTCATATTTAGATTCTTTCCACCACATCTTTATTCTTAAGTCTTAATTGAAATTTTGAACTCATGATGATTCTTATCCCTGGCTATTGGTTCTGTTCCTGGTTATTCCAGTGCTCAAAAGGATGGCTGGTTTCCATAAATCCTGTCATACGATAAACTTTGCCATAAACTTTTCATGCAATATACAAATTACTATTTGTCCAGGTGCAAATTCATTATAAAGAGATACAGCTTCTAAGTAGTGCAAACACATTAGTTGATGTTTGAGAAGTAGAACGTAAAGGAAGTAAAGAACAGCTTCATTTTTAATTGCCTTGCTGTTAAAGCCTACAAGTCTTAATTCAAAGTTAATGAGGTTTTTCACATCAAATTTGGCATTTCCTCAAGAGAGCTTTCCTAAGTGATATTCATTGGCCCACAAGTGAGGAGTTCTCCAAGCTGTGTTTATTCAAGACGTGTAGGTATAAACATTAACTCTGACAAACAAACAATCATTCCACACAATGTCATACACATTGGCTGTGATTCTTATTTTACTGAAACTATTTCGAAAGACTTGTTTGAAATAGAAAAGAAACCAGCCAAAAAGGGATTGTCACTCAGATTTTGAACTCTCTGTGCAGAGGATTTCCCTTCTCTTCCAAATGCAACAACTTGAATGTTAGGAATGTCTTGTGGTACTTGTGTACACTGCACCCAGGTTTGCCATCATCCTCTATGTTTTGTATCAAAATTTTCTGTGGGAAGAGATGTCACAGATATCTCTGCAATAAAAAGCCCCTATATTAGGAGCCCATGTCTAAGTTATAAGGCAGTATAAACTAAAATACGATGTTGCCTTGTAATGCTAGATCTAACACAAGAAATTCAGGAAACAGGGCCGCAAACCCCTCATTACTCATGTTAGTCCTGTGGAGGGGTAGAAAACCAGGTCAGCTGCTTCACGAATCCATGTCACCCTCACACAGAGGCCATGCCTGTTTTCTTTGCATTGTTGCAAGGGCAGGAAAGGTACTGGCAGGGGAGAATCTTTCAATACTCCATTTCCAAATTCTCCATGCCAGGCATAATTTCTTCCTCTTTGTTTACAGAAGGCACAATTCACCTTGGTCCAGGCCCATGCCCCTCACAATTGGTGTACCAATGCTAAGTTCTTTCTACTGTGTGAAGCAACCTTCTACCAGTTGTGGTCTGCTCTGCCATAAAGGAGTGATTCATGGAAATGAAGGACACTTCTGCTTGTATTACCTTTGAGCAGAATTGCCACTTGTATAAAATCTTTCTTGCAGCATTTGTTGATCCAGACATTGAGAATAAAAACATATGCAGCAAAAAGATTTCTTCTTTTACGATTTTTTCCAAAAACCACTCATCTGATTGAAAACAAACAGGACATTATTAATTTTTACCTCTTAAGCAACAAAATATTCTGTGTTCATAGTCATAAGTTTCTGTGTTAACCAAATAAATAAAAGGTTTTCTTTTGACAGCTTTAAGGAAATAAAACTTCTGAAAATATATTGGTTGTGTGTGCACATGTTTCTGTCTGTTCCACTACACTCCAAAATGTTTGATGTTTTTACATTTTTACAGATCTTGTGAAATTAAATGTAGGGATAGATTTGCTGTAATGATCTATTACATTTCAAAGTATGGAAAGGCTTCTCTATGTGATCTCTAGACACAAGTCCCCAAGTGGAAATGATATTATCAATGTCCTAACAGAATAGAGATCAGGATTTCTCTGACATTAGCCATCAGAAAATCCACTCAACACACAACTTTCTTTCTGGTGAGGTTCCATTGTATCAAATTGGGAACAAACTCCAGCTAGCTTTATCTTGATTGAGATCATTGTGTTGATTCTTTGGAGACAAAGCATTTGCAGAGTCAGATCAGTGAGTCTTGGTAAACTTGGTTATATTCCCATTGCTGCTGAAGTGAATGAAAGTTTGATTGTTCATTTTAATGTCACCATCTAGGAAATAGTCTCCCAGCCTGTTTTTCTGAGTCTGAGTTTAACCTACAGGGTAATTTTATAACCTTGGGGTTTTTTAGAAAAGAAGAAAGAACAAGAGACTCAGGTTATCATACTCTGGAGCAATTTTATTTCCATTATCAACATTATCTGCAGTAGTAAAATATCTGTGGAATCTCTGTTCTGTTGCCTTTAAAAAACAATGGACTGTACTTGTAGCTAAAGGATCGAAAAAAATACCAATTCATGACACTCTTTTCTGTTGGTATTTATTTTCAAAAAATAAGCAATTTTTTTAGCTGCAACAGTTACTTGGGAGTCCAAAGCAGGATGACAAAAAATGCTGCAGGAATACAACCTTTTTATCTGCCAGTCAACCTCACATATTCAGGCTCCCTTAAAAAAATATTTTGCATGGATTAGAAGGAAAGAAGCTGTGAGGCCAGAACAGCCTTTCTTCTGTGTTCCACTTCCCAATCTAATGAACTGATTTTATGTTCTTGTCTTTACCTAGAAGCTTATAGTCCTGAAAACAATTTTTTTTTTTTTTTACTTATCCATCATCTGAAAATGTACAGGAAGACAAAATTTACAAAGGTCTCAAAAGCATGATGCCATATTGCTTCCTGAAAAACAAAAGCCTTGTTCACTGTGCTTATAAAAAGATAGAAACTTCTATAAAGAAAATTTTCATATACAACTTTACCATTTTATACTGTCACAACATTTCCTTGAAATTCCTTGCACATTTTCGTAAAAACCAAGCTGGATCTGGATACTTGACACATGTAATCCAACAGAAATTATGAACAGCAGAAAAATGGAAAGCAATTTCATATTTTCTAGAATTTTTAAAAAAAACAAAACACCAAAACTTCTGCATTAAAATACAGATGTTTCTGAAATTCTAGAATCTCCTGAATCTAACAATCTACATTATTATTACCCTACATTAACTGAAAAAATTACTGATCTTTTTTTAGACTTTTAAATCCAAGAAGAACTTGATTCAACTTATCAAGGTATACTGATTTGATTTTGAAAATATCCACCTGCAATATAAAAATAATAAAAATGATATGTTAGTTAAACTTACTAGGCATCTGTTTTTGAGTGTCAATTTAGCCTTGTGTGTCTGGTCATTGTTTTGCATCTCAATGGAAGCAAATATATCTCATTTATGCCATTTCATTTTCTGATTTCATAATTAAACATTACATACTGCATCTCATCTTTTCTTCTCCAGTTAATATTATGAATTACAAACATCAGAATGCTGCTGCATTTAATAGGAGGTAATTTTGGGAGCATCAGATACACACACTAGCAATAAAGTTCTCATTCCTCATACCTTCATGGACTGAAATAAACAAATCAGATTTGTTACTAGTGTGTTGAAAGTTACTTTGGTCCAGAACCTAACTTCCAATGAAATTGATGAATAATAGATGTCTAATAATTCTGAAAATCTAGGGCAATTTCATTTTCACCAAAAATCACAGTTAATTCAGTGGGAATTAGGCATGTAAATGGGAATGAAGTGAATGGTATCTGTGAAGATTTCAACCACTGTGCTTTCTGGATAAGGATGCCTGTTGAAATCATCTCTATAACAGGTCAGATTTTCTACATATGACAGATTTGAATGATTAATACACCTCATGGAATCTTTCCTTTTTCCTCTACCATAAATCTTTATCATTTATTCATCTTCTTGCCTATCTATGCTCATCTTTGTCTTTGGACATCTTCATAATCTGGGAAAGCTCACACAAGTATGCACACTGACACTGCGAACACATATTGCTTAAGGTGTGTATTTGTTGGTTTCTTTTAACTGGGCCTGAGAAAAAGAGGTTTGGGAACATACTATTCATGAATGGATTCATCGAATCTTTTGGGGAACCAGCTGCAAATTTAAATCTCTATGGCTAAGACTTTTATTTCACACGACTTCATGAGTTATCCTGTTGTACACAGAAGTTGTCTTGGAAAGTTGGGTTGAAAGTGAAAGTTGATTATAAAAGTTAAATATTAGTTTGTGAGTTTTTAAAAAAATAATAAAACCCTTGCATTGTTCCTAAAACTCACAATGTATGTGGGAATAATATTGATCAAAAGAATCACCTAGAAAAAAAGAGCGATTACTAAGAACAGTGCATTAGTCATTTGAGGGTAAATTGTAGTAAAGAGAGCTGCAACAGAGTGAATACCCAAAAAGTTGTTACTCAAAATCTTTTCTATAAGAAGACGATTAGGGTATTATAGCCCAGGATATAGAAAAGCCTGTTTCAGAGGAAGGCTTTAGCCTCCTGAGCAAGCCTGTTCAAAAACTGACACAAAATCTGGATTATACAGAAAAAATCCTTGTGAATTTGCAGATGAGTTGTACTTCCACAGGAGTGGGTATTCACAGAAGTCAAGTGCTATTGTTCACATTTTTCTCTACAAGTTTTACTCTTAGCAAAAATGTAGCACAGTCTTATAAAACACAGAATTTTTTAAAAGGTCACAACAATTCAATTTTTTGTAAGAAACAGGAATCAGTCCCTCTTCCAGTCTGTCCTGATACCTTACCAATTGTAGCAGGCAGTCATGCTGTTCAGATTTTACTAAGACACTACCCTTAAGATAGGACTATTATCTATTATCATCAAAGAGATTAATCTATACAGTTTCCTACATTGCTCATTAAAGCAAGATGAGCTTTACTATCCTGTTGTTACTATTTTCAGATTTATCTTGTGAGTTCTGAGCAACCACTTTGATCAGTCCTTGATGATCATGACATTGGGCATGCATATTCTCTTCCACATTGGAAAAAGAAAAAACAGGAATACAGAGGACATAATGACGAAGATTTTGGTTTGCCTTCATAGAAGAACATTGTGTCTTCTAGAATCTTTCTTTAAAAACAGTAAGAAAAGCAGATAAAATAAACTGAGGCATGTGTAGAGAAAAAATGAAGCATAAATCAAGTAGATTTTTATAGATTTCTGCTCCAGAAAAGAAATTACCCTGGGTTGGCTGACAACAGTTAAATACTCTCTTCCACCCTCTCCAAAAGAAGATTTCTAGGTACTTCACAATGATTTTACAATTTCCTTAAAACAAAAATAATCTTCCAAGTCGAAATTCTAAAGAAACACTTATGGTCTAGTGAAGCATCAGCTAGACAGGCCCTTATGATCTGAAAGAGATATTTCCTTTTGATCTGAAATTTGTTTAGGTACTTTGTTCTATGTCAATAACTACTTGTGGAATTACTCTTCTAGGAAAAGCCACTTAATCTCAAAAAGCGACAATACGTTTACCATATTTGAAAGCAATATGTGGGTGGAAAAATTGGAAACATGAAAAAATAGACTCTTCTTGGAACACTGACAGTGTCCAGGAAAGTTAACAAGAAACGTTAATAGACTACTTTAGATGGAGTGGTTACAAATGCAAGTTATACTATGGAAATGTTATCAGTTCTAACAATCAGGCATATTTTAATAAAGCAGTGATGGATCCCTGGCCTTAAAAGTCTGGAATAATAGAACAGAACTCTTAAAGAGCATTTAGCCCAACTCAAAATCACTTCATAATCTTAACTGTTTCACTGTTGCAAAATGCTGATGATGCTTTAAAATAATATGTTTGCTATGGAGACAATCACTACACGGAACATAATATATTAATATTTTTGATACTCTGTCTATGAAAGGTTTCTGAAAACATAAGTTTTAACAGAAAGACACTGACAGATTCAGTTACATTCTCCCTGCCCTCTAGCAAAAATGATCAGGCTGTTTCTAGAGTTAAGCCATGGCTTCCCCAAGTCGCTTTTTTCTCCTTGTATACAAAGATAAGCCTCTCCAGTGGGAACTGCCCTCTTCAAGTCCCCCATGTGGAAATGGATTGCATATTCCACAACTTCAGAAAAAATAGACAAAAAAGTCTAAAAAGTCAGCAGGAGAAAATGGTCTTTGTCCGCTTGCCTGATGCCTGCATTATGTACTCATTTCTGGTAGAAACCATTGCAAATTTCACCCAAATCCCATACTGTACCACCAAATTTTTTTCTTTCTAAGACTATTTACTGATATTTATTTGTTTTTCCCTCCCTCTATTTTTATTTATCACTATTTAGACCATAGTCCTATCACAATGTTCTTAGATTAAAATATGTTAATGTGAAACAAGAATAATGAATTAAAAATTCTTTCAACATCAGCTTTAACACATAAACAGAAAACCTTCTTCACAGTTTGTATCATTCTACAAAGAACCCTCCACTAACTATATAATAGCCCAAAAATCCAGGTCAGCTAGGTGAATTTTGAGTTTAAGGGAAAGCATTCCTGATTTTCTCAGCTGTGGTCATAGTATAGCGATTAGAAAAGACACCTGTGTCCCCTATATGAAGCTTCTGTTTCTTTGCCTCTTTTTGTCACAATACATAGGGAAGTAATGCAGATGAGACAAAACTGGATTCACGTCAAAGAATCTTCATGGAAATCTCCTAGGTTCACTTTTTAAATGACCTATTGTAGCCCCTGAGTTTATAATGGAAAAAAGGAACAAGGAAACACTTAAAGAGAAGCAGGTCACAGTCTCAATATTCATTGTTATTTGCATCATTTTAACAAGAATCCAAGGAAAAAATAGGAAGGGGTTTGGGGGGTTGATTTTATTTTTCTTCTGGTGTTGTGTGCTCTTATTCAAATTATAATAATAAATATCCTTTGTATAGTGTGTTCATTTGGGCTCACTTGTATAATGAGCTGGAACTGCCAATTTAGGAATTTAACTTTGGTGGCTATATTAGGACTGAGATCCTTATGTAGTCAGCAGAGAAAGGCAGGTGCTATAGAAAACACCTCTTATGAGTTCCCATATATTCTAGAAATAAACATTAGAACTCCTGAGTTTAAACTTAGATGCTCTAAATGTTCCTCTGCTTCCAACCACAGGCATCATTTCTTCAGCCTAAGAAAAAAAGCTACAATCTTGTAGCAATACGTGTTTGTAAAATGTGTCTGTCTAATATTTTTAATAAGGACAGCATTTTTATCCACTGTAAAATGCAAAGTCATGTTTGGGCTGTGGGTAATGAGCAATGCACACATACAAAGAATGTATTCAAGAGTGTTTGTATTATCTCTTGAACTTTTTTTTATCACAAACATGAAGACTTTTTTTTCTTTTTTAAGAACTGAGCAGCCTTAAAATCCAACACTTTACAAGCACTGAGCTATCTTTGACTACCACAAATTATCAGCCCCTACTCCCACAACCTTCATCACTGTAGCAGTAAAACATAGACAACATCTAGACTATGTGACATTTAAGTGCTTGAGAAAGTCTTCCAGCCTCACTCTGCCACTTATCCCTCCCTGGAGCCTAGCTGGCTCAACAACATCTGCTTTCCCAGGAAAGTCATGTGTGCAAAGAAGGAGAGGGACACTTTAGACAGACATGAAGCCAAGGAGAAACTAAAAAGCACTTCAGTTTCACAGTTGACAGTACAAGCCAGAGAGCACTGAAATACACATTATTCAAGTCTGAAACATATATTTCAGTCTAATGTACTTCATAGGCTACATGAGTATAAAAGTATACATTCTGGAAACATCTGATATTTTCAGTATATTTTGCTGCTTCTATCAAATTTATTCCAAGATAGAAATGGCTTATTTAAGCAAATTGTACATTCTTTAAAAAGATTATAATTATGAGAAATTTCTAGTAGGTTTAAGAATGATTCTATGAACACAGAAGCTAAAGCTGTCACTTAGTTTCACGCGTAGGTGATAGGAAAACAAGGAGGGAAAAAAAAGTGTTCTGAGGATATTTATTTTTAAGCTTTTCTTACAGCTCTTTTCACAACTTGGTGCTATTCATGTTGAGTGTTATAATCAAAAGGTCTGAATTCAAATATTGTGACATCTTATATAGCTACTTCTTTCTACTTCTAAAAGAAAAAGGTCATAAAACTGGATTAAGGGTTTTAAAGAGTGGGTTTGTATACTGACTGTAAAATTAATACCTAAAAGGATTCATTAAATAATAAGGGCTGTATCAATCTGCTAATAAAAGTGTTCGCATTTCAATAAACTTCTGAAATGTATTCATTTCTCTTTATCTTTTACTACATGATGATGATGTCTGAGAAAATCTGTTTGCTTAAAAGTAGCTTTATTTCACTGCAGCACTATTTACTTCAGGGACTCCCCCTGGGATATTTTTTTTAACATGAGGTAAACTAAGGGCTGGCAAAGTTGATGGTATCACTCATGTTTGATGATAAGAAGTAAACTAAGAGTTTTCCCAGCCTGAAGCCCTAACATATCTCATTCCTTTCTTCAAGGCAGTTAAATATGCACTGTCAGGTAAATGACAACATGGCTGCATTAAACTCAGCACAGCCACACAGACTTGATCTTGCTGGAGTTCCAGATAGTTGAAAATACATGAGCTGTCCAGATGACACTTTAGTTAACCAATTTAACCAATGGCATTTTTGCTTTTGGGGGAGTTAGAAATAAAGGTAAATTTCTGTGTTATTAATTCAGAATGTTGGTTGTCTGTGTAACCGGGCATATGAGCAGATTTGTTGAAGTCAAATACTACTTATAGGAATAAGATCAAAATATTTTGTTCCATGGGTCTGACCACTCTCATGGGGTAGATTAGAAATGACAGTGCTCACATCTTTACTGCTTTTGTCCAGAATCCTTAATATACAAAATCACGAGCTTAGCTTTAATCACACAAGTAATATTCAAACGAGATAGAGTTTGAAAATTAGAAATGTATATAGAGTTTCTGCTGAGTCGGTATTATCCACTGAATCTGCTGAATCTATTGATGCGTAATTTAAAGCTCAATGTAGTCATGGCAAATATTTCCTATTAATTTTCCACTATTTAAGTGAAATAAAAGTATACAAAGTAGCCCAAATGAAAAGAGTCATAACAGAAAGGGCATATTAGGAAATAGTGTAAAAGTTTTTAGGTTGAGTTTGAGACCATTCTGTTTGTGCTGCATATGAACAACATACCACAACAACAACAATCTACTAAGATAAGATGTTCTGTTCAACCTTATCATTCTCTGGCTCTTCCCAATCCTATTTATAAAAATTTTCTTTCAGATGTATGCCAACACAATGCAAAATTACAAGTGATCACCTAATGCTCATTTAAAAAGGAAAAAGAAACCCCAAAAATTAAAGATAGGAGAGTAAATACGTATTAATTTTTTTAATTCTTTTTTATTGATTTCTTGTGTGTGTATCTGGGGATAAAACCAGAATGCAGCAAAGAAGACATTGTAGAATGTGTACTAGTATTGAATTAGTATTGGGGCTACAAGGAGTAAAACTGATACTGACACATCCAGTTGTAGATCACTACACTCCACAAAATGGTTTGTGAGAAACTTCTTAGGTTAGTAGATAATCCTATCTATGAATGAATTTTTAGGGAGAGTAGATATACATCTTTTCCCAGAAAAATGATGTTTCCAAGAAAAAAGCCCCTAATTTTCTAATATAACTCAAAAATTAGTTACTTTACACATCAGAATAATGTTTTTAAATGGCATATCTGTTTGGCTTGTAGCATAACAGAGGCTTTGAGGGGTGTATTCTAGTTTTTGTTTGGTTTTTTTAAATTTTTCAACTTTTTATATGCAGTAAAAAATTGTTAAAGTTTTAATTCAGAAAATAATTGTCCACACTTAAAATTCTTCTAATTTTTTCTTAAATTAATTAGGAAAATAGGTATTTTTAACAAGCCCTAGAATTGCTGTATTCATGATTGCACATCCAGCATATATTACATCAACATCCAATGTTTTTTTTTAATCTGATGGATGAAAACCCTAAAAAGGTTAGATTTTTCAGTAAATGAATACAAGGTGACTATTTTTGTTTTAAATTATGCAAACCCACACAAACCCAGAAATTTAAAAAATCTTCAGTGTTTTTGTTCAAGTTTCAACTTTCAGTTGGATGAAGTATTAAGGAAACTCTCCTAAGAGAATGGTGTACAAAAGTCCATGTGGACTATTTTATTCCTTTTTCTGGGCTGCTTCCATTTTTTTCTATTAGTTTCTGTTTAAGCAGAACACTCTTTGTAGTATAGCCTCTAGCAATAAACCTCTTAACTGGCACCAAAAGCCTCAATACATGATCTTTACTATTTCAACCAATCCTCTTTATTCTAATGAGCTGGATAAATGGGAAGCCTATTCTTAAGTACTAGTGATCAAGTTATCAGTATACAATTAGTTGTTCCAGTTGGAGGGGTGGTGGGTGGTTGACAGAAATCACTTAATTATCTCTGGCATCATACCATTCACATGTGTTACTAACAGCAGAGAAACATGCAACTTACCCTATATTTTTGTAGAATTTCACTTGCTGTGCTATAAATTTCTCATTGACATCAATAAAACCCTAGTGCAATTGAAATTCTTGGATATCTCTTTGCTGGCTAATTGTGATGCATTTGAAAAATTCTACATTTGTGTTTTAGGGAGTGTGTAATTCATTGCCTCTTTACTGTGTTTGTAGATCACGTATATTTCTTTGTAAATAGGATGATACAAGTAATATCACAGTAGATGATATTTTGTACTCATCTTCAGCTGACATAATATTAATTTGAAGAGATAATAAATAATCAAGATCTAGAACTGGAATATCATCTAACGTGAAAGAAGTCAAATATTATGTTTGTTATCAGCAATTAGAGCATCTCTCATAATCCTCATACTAAAGATTTCTCTTTTCTCAGCTTTCTTTTGTGGGAAATGCACATGTAAAACCTTCATATTCCTTAATATCAAATTCTTATGGAAATCCTTGCACAGTATTTTAGGCCCAAAAGAGATATACTGATATTCCAGAGACAGATCCTGACCCCAGTGTCAAAAAAGACATAGTTTACCAGGCAAAGGCTCCTGATCTGCATAGAGAGTTGGCAGCTCCAAGCATTTGTCTTCCTTAGAGTTGAACCAGCAGTCAAAAGCTAAACTCATCTCTTCCTTTGTGCCTGTGTGTTTCACATGCAGTAAATCTAAGTGCCACGGCTGTTTTAGCTCACTGTGTGGGCCAGTTACCTGAACTTTGTACACTGAGCCAATATCTGCCAGTTCAGCCTGCGTGAGGAGAAAGAGAAGATGAATGGATCTCATTTCAGTTGTGCCAGAACAAATGTATGTATGCAACTAGGCAGCTGTAAGCAACAGTTGAACAAACTTCAGTAGTTAAAGAATTGGGGCAGATTTATAACCAGTACTATTTTTCCCCGTTCTAATCAATACAAAATTGATTTAATAATATGAATGAGGAGATGGAATGTTTGAGGTTTGATATTAGGGAACAAGCAATGGCAGCCACTGCTGAAATTTGTACACAGAACAAGGCACAATGTTCATATATATTACACAGATTCAGTAGATTCTTTTCAGGCACAGAAGCTTTGGCCAATTTTTAAAACTTTGAACACTATTGGAAATATTTCTTACAACCATAAAAATGGTGCAATTAATTATAATTTTGAAGGAGAACTAACCCAATTTTGAAGAAACATCCAAGAGATCCTCCATCTTCATTCTAGATCACGCAGAAGCTGTACATTAAAATCTTGCATTCATATTTGAGAAAAAAATCAATTTAGTTCTACTGGGAATAATGAAGCATCTGTAGGACATACCATTGCTTGAGTAAGAGAAAACAGAGGAGGCCTTAGATTCTATAATTTTTCATTTAAAATCAATATTATTTCCCTGTAAGGAGAAAAAAAGGGAGAAAACAGAATTTGTCTTTTCCCCCTCTTATTCTGGACTTCTTAGATTCTTTCCCCTGCTCTTTCATTTTATATTTGTTCAGATAGTAGAAGTCCATGTGACTTGACTTCAGCCTTTCCTCTGACAGACTTCCAGTTTCATACTATTTTTTTGTATTTACCCAGAGTTCTTGAAAATAACTTAGGAAAACCTTCTGAGTACTCCTCATTTTGGATCATGTTTGTGGTTGGTCTAGTCTGCTTAGTTCCTCTTCCATTAAATAGAAACATCAAAATACAGAATTTCTTTAGCTCAATCATAAAGTTCAATTTACTAAGAGGAAAAAGAAAGTGACAGTAAATAGCAGGGGGGGGAAAAAAAGAGAAACCATACTAGAAAAAGCCGTTCAGAGAAGCTGGTGGCAGGGAGGAATAAATTACATGAGAGAGAAAAGAGAAAAATTAACCTTCTGTACATTTCATTTCATTTATGATTCTTCCTTCTCTATCATCAGCCCCAAAAGCTCTACAGTATCCCGTGGCATATTGTATGCTTACAAATTGCTTATTTTTGTGAGATCAACAAAGCCTGTAAATCAGTACCTGCAGTGTGGTATACACTGTGATATTCACCAAGGGACCAATTCTCTCACTTAAACATTCTCAGTATGAGACATTGGGAGAATTTGCTCATTTGAAAACCATTGTTCATATGTTGCTACCTACAAACAAAAATGATGAGCTGTGCCAAACTGCACAGAGGACTTAAAAATCAATTTGGTAGTTTAGTTTAAAGAAACAATTTATCTCAGAATTAAGTGGATTATTGGCTACATGATTCGTAGGCTTTTCTTGTGATAGAGAAAGGTTGAAGTACTTTGATCTGAATTGCTTTTCCTCTGACTTGAAGTGGCAACTTTTTGTGACTCAGGTTGCAGTAGAAGATAAAAGAAAGGCATATTGCATCCTCTTCACCACTCAAGTCAGATCCAGTGATATCCATTTTCCAGAGACTTGATGACTTCATGTTGATTTCAGGCAGTTTAGGACTAAGAGTCGACCTTCTACCTTCTTTAAAAATTATCAAAGAGAAAGGAAAGATGACAGCACGAGAGAATGGCATAATCTAGCAGGACCGTAGCCTTTTTAGTACACAAACAAAGCTCTTTTTGCAGGTTATATGGTATCTATAGCAACTGCTCACAAAGAATAACACATCAATGTCTTTATTAATTTTTTTTTTCAAATAATTTAGCAGCTTAATATTCTTTCTGCAATTAAAATTTTGTTTCAAAGACATTTTTTTATGCCAGTGTATTTTCCTTGTCATATTTGGAAGTAATTGCTAAAAGAATATTCAGTCTCCTTTTAGAGGTCTAAGTAATTGTTCTTTAAAAAGTACTCAGTGTTACTAAAGCAAATTTATCATTTAGGAGCAGGTAGCCATATGTCACATGTAGGCACCTAATGCAAAATGAACAATTCTAATGAACTTTGCTTGTAACAAGATTTTACCTAGCAATATAATATGTGCTATAATTGTGTGAGACTGACAGGTAACCTATAATAAGCACACAAAATTATTTGCCAGATCGTCAGAAGATCAATATTATTATCTTCCTCTCTTTTGCTTCATTAATTAGTGTTATACTTCATTTTAATTCTGTTTTAACCATTCTAGGGCAAGTGAAAATGATTTAATGAAGAGGAACAGCTCAGAAAAATGTGCTTTCTACAACTCAGAAAAACCACACAACTGAATCAAGGATATGTTCTGTCTTACTCCCTCTGGACAAACTTTCGTAGTTCATTTCCTTTGCATTGAATTGGTTTCACCGGCTTGAAGGAAGAAATCTTTTTCTACTTCTAAAGGACTAAGGATCCTGCTATAAGTGTTCTTTTGCCAAGTACATCCAGGTTTAGATTTGCACAAATCATGGTGTGGTAGTAGGGGTGAAGTGAGCAGAAACTGAGCATACCAGAACTGCTGCTTTGTGCTGTGCAATACTCTCACAGGTAAAGACTAAGCTCATTTCACTGAAGTAATTTTTCTTTGGATTTCAAATGAGATTCTAGGCTGAAGAAATAGTGCATAAAATTTAAGATATTTATCCCCATGAGGTGCACATCCCAAGCTCTGCTTTTTATCTCTCACTGAAATATGCTGTGTTTAATCTGTTAGGCAAGTGCTCCATACACAACATATTGACAAGATAGAATTATATTAACTTTGACCTTACCAGATGCGGCTTTGCTATAACATTAAGATCAAAGTAAAAATCTCACAAACAGTCTCACATAAACCCAGATGAATTTCAAGCCAGTTCCACAAAGGAAAGACCCATTCTTTGTCTGAATCTTGTGACTCCTTGACTGTCACCACCTTGAGGTACATCTCTGCCCCACAGCCTTCTCCATCATGTCCTATGACCACTTTCTGCAAATGACTCAGAGAAACAGCTTCCACCAAAAATGAATCCACCTGCAAGACAAGGAAATACTTGATAAAACAGAATTTTGACTTGAACTTCAGAGAAAATATAGGCCTGGATTCATCCGAGAATTTAAAATTTGTGTTTATTTCTTTGTAAAATTTAACGCAGTACCTCCCTGCTGAATCTAAGAAAGCCCACACTGATTATACCTAACATTGAATCTTATAAACATAATTAATGTTGCATTGTAATTTCATTTGATCTTTGGACAATATGGATTGTCCAAATATGCATCAATCGTTTAACATTACATTAAAATCTGTATACCTTAACATTCTGACAGTCAGTTATGGCTCAATTTTGGTTCTAACAACATTTCTATCTTTCAGTTATCTAGTTTCTAAAACTTATCATACGAGTCTAAATATTTATTAATAGTTCTAAAGAAAATTTAGAAATCTAAATAGTATGTTTACTCCAAGATAGCTTATAAATTCTTCTCCAATAGTTGGAAAAGCCTAAATTTTTGCTTTCCTTAAAGTATGAAAATAATTGTGGAAACAGCAAATAGAGAAAAGAGTAAGGGAGGAAGTTAAAATGAAAGTGAAGAGTAAAAGATGAGAGATGGGAAGGGAAGCAGAATGGAGAACGCAGAGAAAGACATGAGAGAAGTAAACACAAGCAGCAGTAGATGACAATAGGGGCCAGAAACACAAGTAAAAACGTGAAATGCAAAGAAAGAAATTATCTGCCCCACTAAATTTCTGCTTGTTTTGTAAGAAAGCCAGATGTTCTGTGTAAGGCCCAGCCAGGGGCTAGATGGACATCATGATAACTGGTAAAGGTTAGAAAGTTATGAACAACTGAAGTTTGAAAAGCAATGTCTAGGATTGTAATTAACATCCTAATTTGAATTAAAAAATTGAATAGTAGGAACTTACTAAACTGGATGTCTAAACAATTAAAAAAATAAGGTATTAGCAAGCTGATCTCTAAAAAAAATACAGTAGTTGCCAAAGTTCTACGTGTTGTCCCTGAAACTTTTTAAATAAAAATATTGGAGAAGTAGATTTTTAATGTTGAAAGTACTTTGAAACTACAAAAAAATCATTTTTTTCTTACAATATTCAGAACCCAACAGCAGACTGTGAGCAGAAATCATTAACTTTGTTAATTAGGATATTTTAGGAAGTAAATCCATGTATGGAAATAAATTAAAATAATTACAATAGAGTGCTGTCTGCTGTATATAGTTCTGAAAAATTCACAGAAGTGAAATTGAGAAATTCTCTCAGTGCATTACTGATTCCACTTTTACCCTAATAAGTGCTGTGTTAATTGTCTAATAAAATTATTTCACAGAAATCTAAGCCCCTCCTTGACAATGTACACTTTGGCAGTGAGTTTTTTTAGATTTCCTTGTTCAGTGAGTGAATTTCAAGAGAAGAATTTTATTTATATTGGTAATCTAGAAACACTGGATTTATATGCATTATTTTTCTAAGTGGAATTTTTGTTTCTTGTCTAAACTTACTGATAGATAGAGTTGGTGTTTCATGTGGAATTGTGGCTTCAGAAACATCCTGGACTGCAAAAGTCTCACAGAACTCTGTAACTTACTTTGAATCACTGATTTTTCAATTCTTGTTCTATCCTAAATTTGGAACAAAAGAAGTCAGAAGCATGATCACAGAGGTTCTCCCCACTAATTTTTGTATTGCTTGTGTGGAGCCTTTACTGCCATGTGGGTACATTCTTGTACAGGAAATAAATAACACTGGCATTGGTCTACTGTGAATATCTGGAAGATAAATTCTGTGAATGTTTCCAAATTCTTGCCTATCTAGCCAGATATATTCTGAGCAGGCATTAATAGACCCTTAATGCAGTGCTAACCCCTGCACATGTAAGACTGCATTATTGTGCCATTGCCTTGTTTCTTTGAAATTTTATTCCTTTTCTTAAAGATGTATTTGTTTCTTCACACCTGTGTAACCTCTTTTGCCACAGAGGGTGATATAAACATTTGAAAAAGTCTCTGCTCCCCAGTGGTCACCCATATATACAAAGACAACGTACTTTCAGAGTGTACAAAAAGAAAAATGAAGTTTAATTAAAGCTGATTAAGTACACGGTGTACTTAAAACAGCAACACAGAGTATTTAGTAAGACTATTTTTTTTAAATTTCTACAGCTACAAAAGAATCTGCTACAGGGTGAATGAAACAATCAGGTTACTCCTTATGAATCTGATCTCTTCATGCTAAGCTTAATGAAGACTTTCCATTAACTTAGAAATTTGAAGGAAATTAGACTTGGACAATTTAGACTTATGACTATAGACAAATTCTTCCCAGTTCTGTTTTCTTGTGCAAGATCTGGAAAATAAGAACTCATTGAGTTAGCTCAGGGACTGTTAGAAACTGAATTATCTTTGCAGTACATAATAGCTAACACAGGTCAAAGAGTAAGAATAAGGTTATGCAAACTGGAATAACAGAGACAGATGCAACATAGCATCTGGATATAGACATGACATAAAATTTATATGGATAAAAAAATTTACAAAATGCACTTATTAACTTAAGGAAGGAAACTATAAACTCTTTGCCTCTATACTGATTCTCTATAAATTAATTTCTACAGTCAGATCAGATTTGCTTCTGAGGAAGATCATTAAATTGCATGTATATTCAGGCTCGTACAAAAAGAATACCCAAAATTTTTCAAACTTCATTTTTAATGTACAGTCCTGCTGAGTTCACATTTAACTAATGTAGCACTATAATTTCTTTTAAGGTCATGAATAGGTTTGAGTATTCAGGGACCAGAACTTCTGGAACTTTAGTTTAGCAAAGCAGTCATGTCCCTAATTACTTTTATCTCATGTGTAACTGCTAACTTTTCTGAACAAATGCAGGACTTCTGTAAGTCTTCACATTCCAAGGGCATCTTTAAATACACTCCGAAACTTTCAGCATGGCAAAAAAAGTAGTCCTTGGAAAAAAGGACACCAAACTTTTCTGTGCAATAAGTCTTCCTTCTGATACTTATGTTAGCAAGTAGACCTATTATAGGCTAAGTAATTCAACAGTAACTTCTGAACAAATAAGTTCCATGGCTTTAAATGTGTTCTTTTCCTTAAAAAGTCCAATTATATTGTTCAGTTGTTCTTAGAATCATACAGAAGATTTAGCAACTGTAAAATCCAATATTCAACTTAACTAGAAAATTAAAATTTAAGTGGTCAGCATTCTTGCGGTGCATATATGAAGATAGGTATAATAGAGCCACTGAAGATATCAAATCCAGTCAAAGTGCTATATTATATCTATGGCATTGATTTATTTTCAAGTTAATTTACAGTATTTGTATCTTCTTGGTGCTTTTACCTGGTAAAGTTTTCTGGTTCTTAGTTACTGCAAGGAATTCTTTTACCAGCTTCTTGTCTTCTCTCTTAAGAGTGAGCCAGCAGTTACACTTAAAGCTCAGTTCTTTTTTTGCATACAACTCCTGTAAGTGAAAAGACTTCAGATTTCAGCCCTTAAAGCCTGACACATCATCACAGCTGACTCAAATCTTGTATACATCTCCCAGATCTCCAGTCTCGACCTACACCAAACAGGATGAGGAAGAGCACACTGTTAAGGCTGTTTCACTTAGAGAGATTTTTCCAAATCCCAAAGTAGAATTCCTAAACTTAACAGTAAATAATGGAAGAGGTGAGTTTGAGGCTGGGATAAGTATGATGATAGAATAAATGCTTTTTTTTCATGTTATAATCACAGGTGTGTATCCTAGGTTGACGTATAGATGTATTTATTATTCTATCACCACCAGCTGTGGGCCATTAGCTGTTATCTCCTGCTAATGACTCACCCCTGATAACAGACAATTGGCCATCAAGGACCCACCACATGACTCATGGACTTATCCTATTGTGAGATGCTCCACCCAGGAGGGCGGAGCCAAGCATTCCCACCTGGATATAACCTGGCCTTGGAGCTGCCTAAGTTAGTGCTGTCTACTGGGTTCCCACAGGACAACAGCTACCACTGGATCATCAGGTGCAGACCAGACCTTCACAGGATCACCACTTTGACCTAACTACTTCACTTGGACTGCTACCACCACCCTATCAGGGTGTCAGGTTGTGTCTGACTTTGTCAGTGTTTTTTTCTTGTATTATTGCATTTGTTTTTAATTTTCCTATTAAATTATAACCCTGACTTGTGATCTCCCACTGGTTTGTTTTTAAACTAATACAGTATGTTTGTCTCCCTCGTTAGTATTGCAAGCATGATACTGTACCTTCAGAGTGAGTCAATGTTAAAATTAGTAGGATCTGTGCATTTAGGTTCTTTAGACAAAAGGTAATATAGAAAACTGTGGCCCTACTAGATAAAGAGGACATTGACTTACATATATAAATTCTAATATCAGTAGCCAAGTGAGGTATTAATTTAAAGCTGATTACCTTAAGCCTGGAATCACAGAATTGTTTAGGTTGTAAAAGTCCTTTAAGATCAGCATGTCCAACCATTAACACAGCACTGCTAAGTCCACCACTAAACCATGTCTCTGCCACACCAACACATTTTTTGAATACCCCCAGGGATGGTTACTTAACCACTGCCTTGGACAGCCTGTCTCAGCTCTTGAGAACCCCTCTGGTGAAGAAGTTTTAACTAAATTCTTATTTGTTAAATGATTTGGTTTAGAACATGAAACTACTTTATAACCAACTCTTCATGAAAAGGAAGGGATATTTCTGAATGAAAGTAAATAATTAATGTTACAGAGATAACTCTATAAGACAACACAGACCTGTTCCCATACTTTGTGTGGGAAATTCAATAACTAGTTGCTGATTGTGGGTAGTGATCAGAAGACTTATTATGCAGTGGTTAATGTCATGAAGAAGAGCAGGAAGTAATGTGGAAGCCATTCACTGGGCAACTACAAGAAAGACAGGGTGGGAAGTGATTTTTGAGTGAAACAACTGAGAACTGGTATTTTTAAAAGGCAACAATTCTTTTTATTAAGTATCAAAAATACTTAATACAGAAAATGTTGCCAGTAGCTTCGTTATTCTCCCATATTGCTGCTTTTTTTTTTCCCTGCACCAGTCACAACATAAGATTTGGTGACACTCCAGGGAATAAATCCTTTGTGCACCCTACAGCATCACGATAAGAAACTGAAATTAGTCTTACACAACCATGGCCTGGCTCTGGCAGCACCACCAGAAGATTGGCTCCTGAGACAGAGCACAGACCTCCTAACAGATTCATTTTTTCTGCTTCTCAGCAGAGCTCTGAACGTGAGTGACAGCACTTCACTGCTGGTCTCGTGTACTTAAAGCTACTTCATGTGCATTTGCACAGTGAACTCATACATGTGGGGAAGTATCAGCTACCTTATTCATATTAGAGAGGTACCTTATAAAAAACAAAGTGCTTTTCTCATTTTGGGAGAGTCGGCCACCATTATTAATAAGTGCTATGCAAACAAGAAATAGTAAAATATCAGAGTATGACGAGGAATAATTAATTGAAAATAAAGCAACCTGCCCAAACTGTATTACAGGTACTTGAACAGTTTATGCTGCAGAACTTATAAGAAGAGGCCTTTGGTAGGAAGGAATTGCACTTGGTGGATTGAAAGATCCCTTCCAGTCTGAATTTCTTAAGGTAATTATTATAAGTGATTGCCATGCCCCTCCTACAGAATTTCAAGACTTAGGGCATCGTTTAAGGTGAAGAACTCTTTTCCGTTGTCTATATAACAGCCCTGGGCTGCATAGAACCTCTCAGCTCCTGAGCTGCATCTCCACAGGACTCATAAAAGCCCCACAGCAGTAGTTTTACATCAAAGAAGAGGGCACCAGACTTGTCCTCTCTCTAAGCCTAGCCTGCCCTGCCTGTCTCTGTGCCATCGTGCTTACCAAGCTCAAAGCTCTCCCTGACTTGGTCTCCATTCTTGCAATGTGAAAACAGAAATACGTGGGCAGAATTTCTCATCAAGGTTTTTCTTTCATGCTGTGTGTGCTGCAAAGGATATCATTAGCTATGTATCATTAGCTGTGGTGGACTAAGTGGATTAATTCCTCGCAAAATGTGCATTCCACCTTATTAAACTTAACGGGAATTATTTGGGTTCATTGAGAGGAGAAGTGCACAGGTCCTGCACCCATCTAACCTATGGTCCTTTCACAAGTAACAAAATCATCACTTCTTCTTTTTCAGAACCAGACTACTGACTTTTAAAGTTACTGCCTGCAGATTTTCTTTCTCATACATGGACCCCATGACTGTATCACACAGCTACTCTAAATGCTGTGAACAACTTATTCCATAAAACTCTCTGTTTGGGAGTTGCAAAAGCACAGAACTTGGTTATTTTTATGTGACAGGGCAAGTTGTAATTCACATTTTACTTTGTCATCTGTTTTACCCAAATTTGCAATTCTCTAGGTTTCTAAGTTGTCATAAATGTATGTGCTATAATTCTTGTAGAAAATGCACAGATGAGATACATAGGAAAATAATTCCAGGGTACAGGGCAGACTATTTAGTAGCCACAATTGTCTGTTTTGTTTCTAGAATCACAATTTCAATTAATTCTGTGACTGCCTTTCCACAAGCAAGTACTAATAATCATACTGTTTATGATCCGTGGAATTAAACACCAACTATTTTCAATTGCATGTATTAGATAGTTGCCCTTTCTCATGGTTTTTTTTTTCCCTCACAGTTCTGACCAGCATTAGCCTTTTTGTTCAGATCCATCATTGTAACTCAGTGCTGCCATTACATCATTCTTGTAATCCTTTTCTGAGCAATTTAATAGAAGCATTTTTCCTTTGGAATATGATATTCTATCTTTGATCCTAAAATTGTCTTTTCCTTCCATTGGTGCCTATTAATTGATGCAACATGAACTTCAAGGCAGAGACAGACATATAATCCATCACAAAGTACATATCCAGTGAATATCCTGGTTTGAAATTTTTTGAATGTTTGCAAGAGGATACTTTACCTCACTCATTATAATTTCCTAATTATTTTTTTCACATTTATTTCTTCTGAATGGTTTTATGTAATATTCAGATCTTGAAATCTTAGCTGAGTTGGGTGTGATTTGTCATATACTGAACCGCACAATATATTTTCCATTTCCTTCCACAACTGAAGGAGCATGGCTCTTAAAATCAGGAGGAACCACTGAGCTTCTGAAGATCTCTGAGACAGGTAACTGATAAAGATGATTCAAAAATTTCATAACATTTTAAATCTTTCCCTTTTTGACTCACACAGTGCTTCTCTGAGATTTCATGCCTATGATAATTAAAGCTTTGTAAAGTTTATTGTTTGGGTGTATATTTAAATTTAATTGTTTTTCATTCTTATCACTGTTGAAAGAAAGAAACAAACAAACGACAACCCAAAACCAACAAAACTCCATAAATTATTCTAGTTAATAGGGTGTGGTCAAAGCATCCTAAAATTCAATTGAACAGCCACCTGTCATATACTCCAGAAATCCTTCTGCTTGTTGTTTGGAACATCATCTCATACTGTGGAAAACACATGGATTACTGTATTATGTGATTTGGAACTTTCTGTCACCCTCATGGTCCTTGACACAAAATACATTCCATATTTATTGTGTATTTACCAACAGTCCCATTCAAAGAGCTCTGTTGCTCATTTTGTACTACCTCTGCTAGTGTTTTGGAAAATAGTTGGGGAAAAAAAATTCCACCTCTGCACTGGTTTCTTGCCATGCTGCCTTCAACACTACAGCTCCTGTCAGATTTCATAACATTGACACATTCACCTATTTTTCAATTTAATTTTAAAACTTAGCTATTCTAATTAAATTCATTTGTATTGAAGCAGCTCAACTACCATACTACACAATTCTGAGACCACTGAAATCCAACTGTACCTAAGAGAATGGTTTTTTTATTTTCTCCCTTTAATTTATTCTTTATCCTTGCTCTGTGCAATTAAACTACACCTGTTCTTTCATAGGATTTGGTTGGACACAGTTTGAATTGAGTAATCATTCTGAATATGATACACATCTGTGCATATACTTGGGTGAGAACACCTGGAAAATCAGGAATTTACATGCCTTTCTGTCCTCAGTGTGCAATAAATGTATTTCTGAGATCAAAATTAAGCTTACTGTTTCAAAACTGTGTAAGCTGCTTATAGCACATAACCTGTTGCTCTTCTTTCTGCACTGCATTACTAAGGATGTTTGTCTAGGACCACGATCTTGCAGGGGGAGGTTAAAAGTTCATTTATTCCTGCTTGTTGGAAAGCTGAATTCACAGCTTGTCCTCCTTATGATATCACGTTTATGCCTCCAGCCTGCTGCTACGGTGAGAGAACATAAGCAAAGCTTCTGCATTCTTCTGCATAGTCTTAGTAAGAACAAAGAAAGGGAAAGCAAAAAGGAAATGGGTTTATTAGCTCAAGCACCTAAAGTGGTATGAGAGTATTTATAGAGATATCTGTGAATCCCCAAATGCCCATTTATATCTGAGCTGCTATTCTGTAAGCTGCATTGTAAGCAATATGGCAAAGAGATAAAATGCCATGCACAGTAAATAATGCTCAAATAGTACTAAGTTCTTCATACAAAGCAATAAAAACAAGGACACAAATAGCCACGGCAAAACTACAGGCACTAACCCAAGTCTATCCAAAGTATGAACTAGCATTCAGAAACCTCCTGTGGTGGAAGGGTACAATGGATAATGTACTGTGTACCAAGGATGGTAGACTATGAGGGACAACCACAACTGACACACAGAAATACTAATTTCTCCTAGTGTAATACCAATCACAGAAATTAGGCAGCCTTAACAAGGAATATGTGCCATTTGGGAAATTACCAACACATTGGATGTAATGAAGGTCTGCTTTATGCAATGATGCTTGCCAAAATTCAGTCAGCTGGTGTTGTTGCTCCATAAATAGGTTCTGCCTCTACTGACCTCTTCAGTTTATGTTCATGGCATAGGAAGCTTGTTTCATTGCTCAGTGTGTTTCCTGTGTGTTTTCTGATAAGCAGCTGCTTCCTTGTCTTTAAGAAATGCCATTTATCTTTTCATTTGCTCCCCATAAAGTTACTAAATTGCTTTAGCTTGTTATTTAAACTAAAAATTCAGCCTGGATCAGGTCATTACAATGAAGCTTTGACATAATTTTCTAAATGTAGCTTTGCCATTGTTTTCAGAATGTTTATTGCAGCCATTGAAAAGTCTTTCTGAGCTGTATAAAACTGCCTCAAATTGCAAGCTATTTCTCCCATCTTTCTGGCTAGAAGCTGTACTTGATGCCAATCAACAGAATTCGCAACGACTTAGCCTAGAAAGCCCGGACAGAATCTGAACATTTAAAAAATGCCTCAGAAGAATCCCCTCAAAGCAGCTGCATGTGTGTCAGGTTTACAGGACTGTGTTAGGGCTGATTTTCATATGGCCATATATAAGCTATTGCTTCAGAGTTCACCACACTTTGATATGCATGAATGCATTCCCCGGTGATTTGTGATTATCCAGAAAAATCCTCTGCCTGCTGGCCTGAGAGACAGAACTATCCTGGGGAGAGTGGATACTGCTTTACAAAGATGGCAACGAAGGAAAGAAAAGCCCACTTATGTCCCCTGGGAATGCTGCCCAATCCTTCATATTCTGCATTCACAAATAATTGTATATTGCCTTTTGTATGAACTTCAACTCAGGAACCTTTAGGGAATTAGAAAAAATGAAACATGGGCTGGTGAATGCAATAAATTACACAAAAGAGTCCATGGAGCTGCCTATAGCAGAACAGCACTACCAATAGATGACCCAAGACCTAAACTTATGTCATTCCATCCCTGTAAATAATTACATCATTTTTTACCAGACAAATCATGTTATATCTATACACACATATATAATTCAATTTATGTATACACACACATATATAGATATATATTGCTTAGAGGGCAATGCCATTATGAGCTGTGTATATTTCTGGCTTGCAATGAATTCATCAGTTGCTCTGGGGAGAAAGCACACAAATCCTGGGGTTTGTGGAGAAAGCAGAAGCTCATCATTTTTGTCCTTCGAGCCATAAATCACAAGGGTCCTTTTAGACTCCTGGGGCTTTGGGGAATCTCCATCTGTTTTAACCTGCACTCTCCACTATTGTGCTAAAACAGGGAAAAGATTTTTAGCATCAATGTATCAATTAAACATTTTTAGTATCAACTGTAGAGACGAATGGATGCCTTTGTTACTATCACAACAAGGGATTACAGATTACCATAAATTCGCATCCCATTTAATATAAATAAATAATTAATAATTAATAAAAAATCTCTTGAAGATAAGTATATCTTACACTTGATAAATAAGACAGTTGCTGAAGTCAGTATGAAAACAGAAATTAACACCAAGGAAGCGGAAAAAGGACACATCGCCTAGGGGTGTTTTTTGCATACTTTGTAACAAAATAGTTACTTTAATTACAGTAATTATTTTAATAATTTTCAGTTCTTAGAATGTTCTTATGTAACATGAAAAGAAAACTAACATTTTGAAAGGCTTGTGTGTGTTCCATTTATAAGACCTGCTGGCTAATAAACTAGTTAAACAATGAAACTTTTTTCTCAGATTTTTTTGAACTTAATTTGGCATCTCCAGTCTGCTGATTTGTCAGACCAGATCACTCATCAGGGTTGAATACAAAACTTAGGAAATTTTGAAGAGATGTTTGGGCCTTTTTGAGGTTGTTTTTTGATAAGTGACCTGTACTCATAACAGTGTTAGAAGTTCAGTATGCAACTGGGAATCTGTTCTGGGTGTGGGAAAAATCCAGCGTCTTAGATGGACAGTATAGGTTAGGAAGATACTTAAGTGCTACAAGGCAAATCATCGCCTGAATTTAAATGAATTATTTGTTAAAAAGACATTTGATCCTGCATGGCAAAAGGAACTTAAGAATGGAAGCAAATTAAAAGCTTTTGTTTAGACTGTGGCCAATACTGTGATAATACAGTAATTTGCTAATGTGATTGATATAAAAGAGAACTATTTCATGATTGTGCCTAAGCCTACAATACAATATGTTGATAAAATTAATTTTAGAATCAATTAATTCAGAAATAAATTGGATGTGACCTTTTCTTACAGAGTTGTGTGCTTTTTTCCTACCTTTTGTTTTCCTCTGCCTTCTTAAAGATGGAGACTGGATGAAAATTTGCTGTGGTCTCTTTGATTTATAATTTTTCTCTTTTTTCATACTTTTTTTCAGCTAACCCTGTGTTTCCCCTTGTTATAGAACCTGTTTCTGCATTATATCTGCCTTTTCCCTGACTCTTCTGGGCTCAGCTACAAAACAGCAGGCAAATACTCATCTCACAGCCAGTCTTCTGAGTAACACACTAGCTGAAAGGATCCTTCCATATGAACCCTTTTTTAAGGTCATTTCCAGCAATGAGTCAGATGTAGTGTGTGGAAGATCCACACTTTGCCTAATGAGGAACTTTTGCTGTTTGATATATGTGCCAGCTTTGAATTTTATCTCCATGTGCCAGGTTGGCATGTGGTACTCTTCAGGGTGTCACACTTGGTGAAGTCAAGCATCGTTTGAGCTTTTGCTGTTCCTGAGCACTCCAAGGCTTTATGAGTAGCTTCAAAATTTTACGAAGACTCCCAACATAGCCCTGAATCTCTTATCCTGTCCAACCATGCCCCATTTTGAAGGCTGTCCCAGGAACACAGCAGAGAGGAAATTAAGATAATTTTGCAGTTTTGCATTTCCCAAGTGAGGTTTTTTTTCCTCTTAGCAATATCCCTCTGCTCCAGGAGAGAGCAAGCCCTAAGTTAAGAGAACACACAGATATATAACTGCCTGTTCTCCCCCTCAAAGAGGCAGCATGCTCAGAGAAGGTATTTTAGGCAAGGTGATTTACTTTAATTAATATCCATGATTGTGTCTTTAATTTTTATTTCAGTAGGAAGGCTAAGACACCAGTTGGGAATTTTCCAGGGAATAAGCCAATGGTTACAGATTTAAGGTATCAGCGTCTGTGATTCTTTATTCTCCTACACTTACTTTTAATGCTTTTACAGTTTGGTAAGTGAGCTAACAGTCTGACTGCATTTTTTCTCAGTTCAACAAATTCATTTAACCTGCTCATGCCAGAAGAATAAAAAAATCCTTTGTCTAATATTCTATTTGCTTAGACAGCTACTTGGTAAGGACGGCTACATGAGACAGAAAACTGATGCCAAATATTTATTCTGTTCAGTGGTTTCTATATCTCTTCAGGAGAGCAGTTGTGGAAATGAGAGCTGGGCTTCAGGAGGTCATTTTCTGCATTTTGTATGTGGCCACATTAGAAAAGAGACTTTTCCCCTGGTATCAGTGAACTGTGTTAACTTGCTTTCAGAGTGATTAGTGTGCTTGTGTGTTACTGTGCTTTTATAGATTATGTGTAAGGCTATAGCCATTTACTTTGAGACATCAATGTGGGAATCACTAAAATAAATAATAGAGGAAAAAACCCAGAATTCTGTGAAAAAAAAATCTCAGAATTCTGTCTTTTCTATAATGATATAAACAAGAATCTGATTAACATTACAGAGATTTAACCAGGGATATATTAGAATTAGGGGTAATTTCTCGAGTTTCAGAAATTATATGGGATCAGTCATAACAATTTCCTTCCAGAGACACTTTTAACTACCAGTCAAGAACCTGAAAGCTCCTTCATTAAAACTGCAAATCAAACCTGCAATGACTTCTGTACATGGAAATCTGGGCATGACAAAACCTGAAGTTGACAATTCCTAATCTAATTCAGAAAGATGAAAAAGGAAGGCTTATTTTCTGGGTCTTTTTAAAAATGAGAAATTTATATATTTTTAGAGGATTGCCAAAACTGCTCTTACAATACACTATTTTGGGAGTTTTTTTCACTCTGGTGTTTCTTAAGACCTAGAATGATATTCACACTTTGTTAGATGTAGGAGCGGGTTGCTTATTTCCTGGAGATTGTAGAAATTTTTGTTGCCTTGAGGCAGAGCAGTCAGTCTGCTTAATTATTTTTCTTAGGGATTTCCACCTCCGTCTTGCAATAGAAATTCTCTGTCATTGTTTTTTTGAAGCAGGACCATTCCATTTAAAATCTGAAAATTCTATGATTATTCTTAGTCCATTAGCAAGTACTTGCAAGGTAGGGAATAATTACAAAACAAAATTACTCATGGCAGAATTTACTGAATATTTTCTCTTTTCATACGAATTTTCTATATGTCTTAATACCAAAAACCTTGCACAACTCATGAAGAGCCAACCTAGAAATATCTATTAATTGAACTCTGTTACTGAACCACACTTTATTTACCATCCACAAAAACCCACAAAAGCACAGGACACCCTACAGGAATCACATTACAGGAACCCAGCACCTTTTAGCTGACTGCAGTGAGGACGTCATTGGAACATACTGTGTCCTGTCTCCTTTCTTTGAGAGAAAATTCCTTCCTATGTGCTATTAAAATACTTGTTTATTTTGAGGCAGAAAAGAAAAATAAATGGAGAAAACAGAAGGAAAAAGTAGGAAAATATCCCTCCCATGTAGAAAACTTTTAGAGAGTGATGTAAAGTCTCATTCTCCCTCAAATCAACTTCATTTGAGAGCTGAGAGCACCTATCTGCCTTCTCTACCAGGGCAATACACTTTCTCTATTTATCTTGCATCAAACATACAAGAAGGAGTCAGAGGCATACAAATAAATCTATTCCCATGCCTGATATACCAGAGCCTCTCTGTAATGCACAAATGTACAAAGGTTTCTGAGAAAACTTGATATGGGCAGACTGCCTTTTGGCAGAATCCATAGCCAGCAGCAGCAGTCACAGGGATCTGGGATTTATGCTTCATTAAAGCTGGCATAATGCCAGCCTGGCTGAAAAAGGACAAAGAGCCCTCAAGTAACCTACCTAGCAATGATGACTTTCGAAATTTGCTCTTTGGCTAGGTGGTTGAACAAGTTATTAGCCTCATCCAAAATAAATGAGATTTCTGACCTTCAGAGTGACTCATAAAGTATTTTGTTCTGTAACCCTTGCTTTAGACTTGACCTAAGCACATTGATCTTATCCTGAAAATCAGCAAACACTGAATTATGCCAATCAGCTTTTTATGACTTTCCTTGAAGACCCTTGCAGAGTGCAGCTCAAAAAGAATATGAACACATAAGTATCTAAAACATTGGCTCCCTAACATCAGAGCTTCCACTTGCCTCTTATTCAGTAAACATTTGTGACATGGAAAGTTTTCACCTCCGCTCTGAAGGGGACTGCTTATCACTATTCTACCATGAAAAATCTTCACTGCTACAGGTGCTGGGAGAATCTACAGCAATTATTTTTTCTTCTAAGGCCTCTGTATCTCCAGAATGTTCTCTTACCAACTGTGATATTGGTACTGTATCATGATAGATTGACACAGAACTGAGTACAAGATATTTTTCCAAACCTCTTGTGATTGTTACCCTCCTATAAAGCTCAGTCATGCAAGGTGTATGAGATCATTCACATGACAACACAAATTAAACTGTAGAAAATCAGTCCTGATCATCATCTTTTTCACATAAGGCATAAAAGCAGCCTATCTCTAACCTATCTCAGCTCCTCACTGGAATGAGCCCGTGTGTAGAACAAAGATGGCTGAAGACCAGCTTGAGCTAAACTGTCACATAGCTAATTGACTGACCACTTCCTAAAAATGTTCTTCTCTTTTATAACTTCTATTTCCAGAAGTTATGATCTGAACAGTCTCTGGCTCCTCCTGGACGTCTTGACAGTGTGATGTTTCAAAAGCTGGTTAAGAATAAGCCATTCCTTTCTCCTCATAATCAATATATTGAGTCTGATCACTCTTGACGCTCACAGGCACTGAGCAGCTTGTGCGTCTGTGCCTGCTTACCATAACATAATGGAGAATGAAGCTCTGCTGGAAAAATTTTGAATTGGTAGTAAAACACAGTCGATTTTCTGAACATAAGGTGAAATAGATCTTATGGTTGCCTCTCGCAACTGTGCACTTTGCAGAATGCAGAATCCAATTCCAAGTCACTCATGAAAATCAACTTTCTCTGTGAGAAAGTCTTTACTTACCCAGGTTCATCAGTCTCCTCTTGTAAAAGTTAAGTTTTTGTGGAATAATAAAGCTGTTGGCTAAACTGTTTGATTGACTGCAAATTATTCCATTTTCACTGAGACTGGAATTAGATTGATAAACCAGGACTCATCCTACAGAATGCAAGTCACTGTTTTAAGAGACAAATGTAAACACTACTTTTTTTAGTTTAGTCTCTCACATAAAATTCCCAAACAGAGTTGCACAGAATAGCCATCTACTGTTCAATGTTCTTAAAAAATACCTGTGTCAGTCCGTTTCTCTTTTCTGCTTAGGAAGAAACACAGAGATGGTATCTCAAATTTTAAACACTTGGGAGGAACTAGAACATTACAAGGATGAGGCTTTCTTTGCAGACATGAAAACAGTAAGCTGGGTGGGGAGTTTTTTATTAATGTCCTTTTATTAATTCAAGCAGATTTAGCCAATTGAATGCATGTACTACATTTAGCTTCACTGGAGGATCTGGAGTTTAAGCTTACATTATTTCTGGCTACTTTGGAATTTTGACCTGAAAATGCTTCCACTGACACTTCACAACACATTTTTCAACTTGCTGATGTTTGCTAGGGGACCTGTCCCCAAGTATTAAATGACAGTGACATTGGGGCAAACAAAACAACACTTGAATCTCTTCTCAGAGGATTTCCTGGTTGATTCCAGGACAGAATAGTAGAAATAAGAAGAAAACCAGAAATGGTTTATTTTCTCAATTGTTTATAAAGGTCTGGTCCTTTCTGTAGACTATTGCCAGCCAATTTGTCATTTTCTCTGGCAGCTGTTATGCAGGACAAAACATAAACAAATCAGGTCACTTGCTCACATATTTGTCACAATACTAATTTAAATTCAAACAGCAAAAACTATGGTGTAGAAAACAATGGCTGGAAAACAACTCTTACCTTTAATGAATGCCTTCATTGAACTGCCAGCCTCTAAAATATGAGCAGTAAAAATAATTGTGAGCTAGCTTTACTATTACTTTTTTCCTAAATTATGGTCTTATCTAGAAGGATTCCTCAGTAATAATTAGTCATTAAGCATACCCTGTAGTGCTATAACAAATATTCTTTAACAAAATACTTACTATTAGCAGTTAGCTCCCTCTCAGTTTTCCCATCATCTTGATATTCATCTAAACATCCTTCATTGCACAAACAAAAATAATAAGATTAATAAAAACTGTTAGTATTGTATACATCATGGGACCATTACCTTTTGTGTCCAATAGTATTTTCCATACTTCTTTTATTGAATTACACCTTGAAACTACTTCCAAGATCAAAGTTTCTTTTATACCTTCATCACAGTTGGCCTTATTCATATAAGAATTTGGTTCAATTTACTCCAGGCAAAGAAGAATTTTCATGGTAGTGTATGAAGTGCTGCAGTAATATATGGAGTACATTATATGAAATACTGATTATTTACTGGTTCAGAGACTCAGCTGTACATATGAGGGAGTTATATAACCTTTAGTGGTTAGTTATATTCAATGTACTGAAAATCACATATAAAACCTGCAGGTCTAGAAGTTTCTAAATCTTTTGCAGATCTGCAGCAAAAACCTGGACTTCTGTTCTTACTTTACTTTTCTTTTACACTGATGAATTTAAGGAGATTTTCTGCAATATCATTTCGCTGCAAAGATACATCCATACTTTTTCAGTTGAACCCCCTTGTTCAAATAATATTTCCCAATCTTCAACAACTTCACTTATTTAAAAATAAATAAATACGTGCTCACTATCAGCTTCTATTCTATTGACTCCATGAAGATTTTGTATTTGTTCAAACCCAAGAATCCATAACATATTTCACTTCTTGTATGTAACAAAACTCTATGAATAAATTTGATATGCATGAAGTCTAAACTCCACTGTATTTCAACTCTTGTTGCAATAAATAGCTTGATTAACTTTTGAGACCTATCTCCTTACTCTGTCCTAAGAAAAAAAGATCACTAGCAGTTTCTAAAAGTAGAACTCAAATTTTTCCACAAAAACTGGACACAGGATTTGAGACCTCACCAGTGCCGAGTACAGGGGGACAATCCCTGCCCTGGTCCTGCTGGCCACACTATTTCTGATCCAGGCCAGGATGCCATTGGCCTTCTTGGCCACCTGGGCACAGCTGGTTCATGTTCAGCTGCTGTTGACCAGTGCTCCCAGACCCTTTTCCACCAGGCAGCTTTCCAGCCACTCTGCCCCAAGTCTGTAGCACTGCATGGGGCTGTTGTCACCCAAGTGATCTCCCTCAGTATGCTTGTGTGGACCACATCCAGCCCAATTGACTTACTTGTATGTGTCTAAGTGCTGCAGCAGGGCACTGACTATTTCCCCTTGGATTGTGGGGGATTCATTCTGCTCCCCACCCCTTTCTTCTAGCTCAGGGGGCTGACTACCAGGAGAACTGGTATTACTGTTAAAGGCTGAGGCAACGAAGGCATTAAGTGGCTCAGCCATTCCTACATCCAGCAGGTATCTTCCCTATTTGGCTGCCTCACCATCTGTTTCAGGAGCTTCTCTTCTATGGGCTCCAGGATCCTCCTACACTCCTTCTCCTCTGCTGTGTTGTATTTGCAGCAGACATAAATCCCTCATGAGAACAATGGTTGGTGATTGTGAGGTTTCTTCCAGCTGCTCACAGAACATTTTTTCTGCCTCTTCCTCCTGGTTGGCCGGTCTGTAACAGACCTAGACCCTTCTACCACGATATCTGCCTTGTTGGCCTTCCCCCTGATTCTACCCATATGCACCCAACTTTATCATCACCAACATCAAGCTCTAGACAATCAGAAAACACCCTAACATCCAGGGCTACCCTACCACCTCTCCTTCCTTGCCTCTCCCTGCTGAAGGGTTTACAGTCATCCATGGCAGCACTGCAGCTGTGCAAATCATCCCACATTTCCATGATGATAACTATGTCATTTCAGATCTTTTTACACAATACTTATTGAAAGACTGAGAACTGAAAGCTTATTTAATTTCACATGGTCTCTGTATAGTTTAGATTTTTTTAAAAGATCAGTGCATCTTTCCTCTTATGCAGCATTTGGTTTGGGGCTTCTCTGCATTAGGCTATGACTCCCTACTATGCCAATACAGGAACTTTTTCCTTGTCTTCAGCTGTAAAATTTTGCATCCCTTGTATGTTGAAAAACTCTGCGGCATTGCTCAAACATCTAGGTGGTGTGCACATATCTGTTCTAAATTTTTTTCATTACGTTGCTGGCAGGTAACAAATTCCTTTTCTCCATGAATGACATACCTATTACAAGGAAATACAACCTCCTGAGCTTCCTCTCTTTCTTTATATTTGATAACAATCTTATCCAGGAACCATCCGCTGCCTGTGTTGAAATGACAAAAGTTTATCATGTGAAATAATTTTTTTAAAAATAAATTTTAAGAAAAAAAGCCCAGATTATCTTTTTCTAGCAGAAACACAGATCATATTAAGACAGATCTCATCTAAATAAATAAGATATATTAACAGAATGAAAGCTATATGATTTTTTTATCTGTCATAAGAGATGCAATTCTTGTCTGTCTTATCCTGTTTTAATTTTAAGAGGGGTGGGTTTTTTCCCTTGGAATCAAATACATGCATACGTCTCTGAACTGTCAACACCATTCACATCCCAGCCTACATCTTTTCATTCATGTGTTATGAGGCACAAGGATGTTGGGACAAATGTGTTTATGCCAGTAATCAAGATTTGTGTGAAAGCTGGAAATTTTGGTCCTCTGTGAGTGAACTCCTTATTGCATATATAAAAATATTAATAAACAAATCTTTAAAACAAATGTTTTCATGTGCAGATGGAGTGGGGTTGCAGCTTTGACGGGGCTTTGTATGTCTTGGTGCCAGTAACTGGCAAGACTGAGGATCCAAGGACCCAGGGCCGGCAACCAGATTGACTGCCTAAGGCCAGCTACTGGAGGCCTTATGCATCCCTACTATACATATATTTTTTTATATTTGACATTGATGGACTGTTCTGATCAGCTGGAGAGGGTAACACAGTAAGGCCACTTGCACTGTTTGTGTACATGCTGAGTTCCTTCTGTGTTGATCTGCATGGCCAGCCATGTGCACACATATATGTGTTTTATAAATGTTTGTGTGCATTGTCTGCTGGGAACACACACTCAGCCTTGCTGCTGAGACCAGCAGGCATGGAGCTGTGCAGTCTTACTTCCACTGGGCTACTGAATTCATCTTCTCCCTAACTGCAGTAACCACTGGCAACCCACTTTTAGATCTCTTCCAGTGATCATCCTAGTGACTGCTCTAATTCTCCTGCTACACCCTTCTCAAATATCCTGTTCTCAGTGTGTCTGCACCACTTACTATTTGTCATATTGCTCATGAGGTTTCACCCAACTCACATCATTACCTATCAGCATATTGCTGCAAAAGAGCATGAGGGATGTTTTGGTCAGAAGCAAACAATCATCCCATTTATTCTTATGATTTGCCAGCCTGACTACATCTGAGTCTGGAAGTCCCTAGAAGGTAGAAGTTTCTGTCACATGGGAAGGGAATCCCCAGGCAGTGCATGGAGAAAATCCCAAACTCTACGATAAAATTCCTTTATTTTCCTCATTCACAGCGGCTCTGGAAGTAGATCTGTGCCCTGCAGCCTGGGACCCCCAAAGAAAACATATGTTCTAGGATCCTTTCAAGACAGACTCCAAGTAAAGACTAAAGACCTTCCTGTCCTGTCACTCAGGAAAGTGATGAGAAACAGGGATACCCCACCTCTAAAGGTACCCTTCTTCCTCCTTCTCAACCCCCAAAATGTTGAACCTTTTGATGGTCTCTCTCCACAGTCATCATCCTTTTGCAGTTCTCAACACCTCAGTCACCTCGGGCTAGGCTTATGTGGAGCTAATTTTGGATGCAGTTCAAAAGAAGTGTGTGAGATCTCTCTGTGCTGAGTACAATGAACTTTCTGAATTACCAAGGCACACATTTTGTTACAGATAGAATTCAATACATCGTCCTGTTCAGACAGTCCTTCAAACCCACAGATTTGAACTCCAGTGTCAAAGAACAGCATGAGATAGCTGAACTGGGTTACAGATTTGTAATGCTGATCCTGCTGATCCACGCTGCATATCAAAGGAGAGGTGAGGGAGGAGAGCATGGTATGGTGCTGTGGGGAATAGAGGGAAGGTGGGCTCCACCACTGTGCCCTCTGTGTTATGTCTTGGGTTACTATGATGGGAAACTCTCAGGTGTACTATCATCCATATTGCTGAAGGCAGCAAATGCTATGGAACTGCAGATACAGGAAACAAGATTACACACCATTCCAAGGCTGCACTATTATGGCTACTTCTGTAACAGTCACAAGCCTGCTCAGAACCTTAGGCACTACACACAGTCAGTGAGATGGGGGTTGCTTGGGGCCATTTCAGAGCTGAGTAGGGTAAAAGGGCTTTTTTAATCTGTTATCAGTGTGGCCCGGAACTGCCTTAAAAGTCCTTTTCTTCATCTACCTTCTTCCTAGGTACTAATCTGCAAATATATTTGCAGCATTTACATACTTGGTGCTTTTAAATGCTAGATTTCTCTTCATCATTACAGCGATGTAGACTTCTGCAGGGGCCTGTACCCAAAATTCATTTCATCCCCAAATTCTCTCCTTTTTTCTGAAAAACCTAGAAGCTGAACGCAATGTCACTCACTGGAACAGCTCCACATTGATTTACACAGATCAAATATATAATCAAATCTTCTACATTTGCCCAAAGCAGCAAGGACATTGAGTTACAGCTACTCAAATTTTGTCAGGTAGCAAATCAGCTACTAAATATCTTTAATTCTATCCTGGATAGTTTCCACTGTTTGTCTAATGAAAGGTTGTCTTACTAGTGTGAAACACACTTTTGAGAGTTTTCTATATGCAAATAAGCACTTTTTAATCAATAACCTCAAAAACACAGAGTGGAATGACAGTATTTGACATTAAACTCATGCCCCTTTTTTTCTGTCCATTACCACAGTTTTTCATCATCCCATCACAGTGATAACCTGCAGGAAGACTTTTTATCACTGCAAGACCTTCTGTCACATTTTCTGTGAAGGATGCAATATAAACAAAGTGCATTGGGCTTAAAAAGGACTTGAAAACAGACTGGTCTCTAGGAAGTTAAATCCTACCTGGACCTGTTCCATCATGGCTAATCAGAACTTTCTCCAAGTCTCCCAGTGAGAAAGCCTTTATGCAGAAAATATCCATCTGTGGAACCATGCAAGGAAAATGATAAAGGTCTTAAACACAGCTATTGCTTTGACCCTAACAGTATAGAAAAGGTTTTTTTTTCCTCTCTCTTTTTCTCTTTTTTTTTTTTTTTTGCAAAATGAATATAGTTGTTTTATATTGATCCTGGTCAGATAGGCCAGGAAAACCAGATCCTTTAAATTTTTGTAAGGTGAATAACACCTGAAAATTACTCCACAGAGATTGCCCTTGATACCTTCAGCATGACACAATGATCAGTTTCAAACAATTATTTGGTCGTGTCTCTATGATATTTTCTAGCCCTATCTGCCTCACCAAGATTGGAAATCTTGGAAATTGGAAATTGGAAAACATCCTTAGGAATACAGGTTTCAAACCTGATTCTAAAATTTGCAATGATCTGTTCAGGACAACAAAGCCGCTATTGTTACCATTTTATCTATATGTGTAATTAAAATAACCAAGAACACCCAAATTCTAATATCTAAAGCTCTCAGTAAATGGCTGATCAAGCAGATAAAAACTATCCCTATGACGTAATTATATCAGCAATTTTGAATAAGGAAAATGATAAATGCTTGAATAAACTTTGTAAATAAAAAGATATTTACAGTTGTTGTTGAACCAGTTTTCTAGCCATAATTTACTCTTATTGATCAGAAGCAGCATTGTTTTTACTTCATCTGTCCATGTCAAAATTTAACTTTATTATTCTTAGATTTATGGAGCTTCCTTTTGCCAGCATCTCCTCTTGTCCCAATGAGGTTGACATAAATGTTGGAATCTGTTTCAGCACCAGGTTTAGCACCCATGTATACATGGACCTCATACACCAACACTAGAAGATGAAAGAACTTGAGATTATCCATGCAGTTTGCACAAGATTCTAAAGTTTCCTCATCAAAATTTTGCCAGAAGACCATACTGATTTTCAAGGTTTCTAATATCAACAGTGTGGTGGTTTTGATTGGCCCAAAACATCAGTAAAGTATTTTTTAACATCTAGGAGAAATTTGGACTCCTCAGAAGCTGTTGTGGTAGGCCTAGGGAGGTGTCTGAGGGGTGGGGAGTGGCACAAAGATGGCTCCTGTGTGTCCTGAGTGAAAGTTCTGGAAGTTTTTACATCAAGTCCAGCAGAGCCAATCTCTGATGGCTCTGAAGGTGATGGACATGCTGCCAGCCAAGTTTGGGCCAATTGGAGGTGCTAGTTATGCCTCTGTGAAAACATATTTAAGAAGAAATCAAAACAAAGCAGGCACGCACTTATTTTACTTCTTTGTAGTCGGAGGAGGAGGAGGTGGAGGTGAAAATATGTAGAGGGAGAACAGCATGAAGATGCCAAGGTCAGTGAAGAAGGTGGGGGAGGAGGTGCTCTAGTGCTCCAGGTGCCGGAACTGAAAACTCTCTGCTAGCCATGGTGAAGGCCATGGGGGGAGCAGGAGGTTTCCCTGAGGCCCATGGAGTCCACAAGGATGCAGAAATCTACCCACAGCCCATGCCAGAGGAGCAGGTGGATGCCTGGAGAAAGCTGTGATCCAGTTTGGAGTCTCTTCAAAAGAGTTAAAGCTACAGAGGCCTTGCAAAGGAAGGAAAAGCCTTGCTCCTGGGATGAAAGCAGCGTGGCCTCAGCTTGGGACGTTATGGACACGTCTGCACGTTATGGACAAGAACTCATGTTGCAGCAGAATTCAGGCGGGATGTTGATCATGAGATTGGACCCACGCCAAAGAAGTTCTCAGAGGACTGTCTCTCGTGGGAAGGACCCCTGGCTAAGTAGAGAACCTCTTTTCCTGACTGGACTGACCAGAAAACCCTTACCCTGCCCCCTGTCTGTGTTGGTGGTTTGGAAAGAGGGAAGGGGGGTGAGTGCAGAGACTGCTTCTTAAGAGGGTGGGGGTGAGAGCAGAGAAACTGCCTGAAGAGAGAGAGAGAGAGAGACCTAAGTAGAGGTAAAGAGTATTTGTAGTAGAAGAATTGTGGTGATTAATAGATTTATGGATCTGCTCTGTGGACTGAGAAAATACCTCACACCCTGCCTCCCTACCTGGACTTGTTGGTTATAAAAGAGGAAAGGGGTTGAATACTATGAGTTTGTAAGAGGGAGGGGGGAGTGAACAAAAATAGTGTATGAAAAGTTTATTTTTGCCTTGCATTTTATCCTCCAACTCTGTTAGGTAATTAAATCACTTTTTGCAACTTTAAGCTTGGAGCCTGTTTGCCCTCTTTCTTTCGTCTTGCGTCCTCCTAGCAATGTCCTATCTCATTTGACTCACGAGATTGATGTGTATTTTTGCAATTTTTTTCCTGTAGCAAGAGAGAGAGTCGAGGTGCCTGGCATTTAGTCAGGGTCAAACGCCAACAAACAGCTATTCATAAATTCGTCACGTCTAGGTTCAAATCTTTTAATTCTCTTTGCAAAAATATGAAAACACCAAGCTTGAAAAAATCACATTATGCTGAGCATTTCTATGCATTGCTCAGCAAAGTAGTTAATCAAACAAGTGTTCCCTAGTGCTCAGTGTTCTTCTCTTATGCCCCTTTGATTATTCATGATTTCAGGACCTGATTCACAAAGTCTTTCTTTGCAAGTTATCTGGAGACCACCCAACTATGCCTAGTCATCATCTCAAATAATAGCTCCTTTTCACTGGTACCAAAGCACTTTCAACCTTCAGATTTGTGCAAAACAATTATCTGGGTTGTTAACCTTTATTTCATTTTAAAGGAGGAATAACAATCACAGATCCTAGGGGTTTTAAATTTTCACCTCACAGACAAAGGTGGGCAAGCAGATGAACAGCTCCCACACCTATAACAAATGAACAGTCATCTTGCTTTTGAAGGTTTCAACATCTGTCACTAGTGAATGATAACACTTTCAAAACCAGCTCTCAGTTAAAATACGTTTACAGCTTCTTAATGCCTCTCCTTGTAGTCTAAATCAAAGTCTTACACACAAAAAATACGTGTCTTCAAAGAATCCTGGAATGTAATTCAAAACTACTGTATTAACATCTTCTGTACCACACTAATATTATTTTTTATAACTATCTAATATGCAAATTTATTTTTAAAAAATGATTGCAGTGATCATATACTATTATATTTCATTTCAGTTTTCTTACTGTGACTTTAAAAAAAAAATCCTGTTTACATTTTAATGGCAATTTTTCCATGCAGTGTTTCTATTTTAATCACAGCCAGCCATTTCTGCTGCTATGTAGTACATCACAGAGAAGGTTTTAGTTTCATTAATGTGTAATTTTAACAGTTCTTGGGAGTGAAGACAGGTAGTAGAAGTCCTAACAAACACAATTAGTTCCTTTTAAGAAAGACCAAAGATGAAAACAGAATGGATTAAAAAATGCTTGAAACTGGATAATATTCTACAAAAACTTGTTAAAATACTGACCCTAAAACCACCAAATAACTACTAGAATCTGACATTTCCATAATTTTTTTATTCACTGGATCCCAAGTCAGCTTATAAAACTGAAATATCATGTCATCCACCATCACTGAAGAACAGCTACTTCTGATTCCCAGTAGAGAAGCTAAACAAGTAGTAAAATAATACTGCAAATACTTGAGGGAGAAAAATAGCCCCACATGTATTAAAAGATAGGAGAAACATTAACGGGTAAAGTGTAAGCTTAACCAAATTAGAGTATTCCTTTTAATCTGTATAAAATTATTCTAAAACACAGTGTCTCCAAAACTTTATCATTATTATAACTGTGACTTTAAATAGGAGTGGTGTTCCTTGACCAATTTTATTATTTTCTGTAATTCTAAGCATTCACTTCAGCTCTCACATCCATGCATTAATGTACCAACACAGCCTGTGACATATAATTGATCTCAATAACACACACATCTTCAAAGGTTTGACAGAGCCTTATAAAAACTAGTTTCAAGGGTTTTAACATTAAAAAATCATGCTAAAACAAATTGTAGATATGAATAGCAAGTAGCAAAGATAAATTGACCTGATAATTAGCATAATTGAGCTATATATCCAAATTACATTTGATATCAAAACTGCTAATATAATCATAGCTGGCCAAAGGGCAGAGAATAAGGGGTGGCAGCAAACTATGACAGAAAATGTGCAACAAAGCAAAGAGCTACATGCTCTTTTCCTGAAGGGGCAAAATCTTTAGGGGTGTGGAAGGAGAGAGGTCACATTTTCAAAAAAAAAAAAGCTAAAAAGGATAATAATTTGTGACCAGAAATTTTAATAATGGGGCTTTATTACCCATGAAGCAAGAGGCTGCAGGTAGTAAAAGAAGGGACATAACTGAAATGAGGTTTCCTCCACAATCTTACATTCTTAGTTTTGAAAATGCAAATCATCTGTGGAGGGAAAGGAAGGGGTATAGACTGTTTATGTTATGACTGTTTACATACAAAGACTGGTATCTCCTTTACTTAAAGCTACAAGTAATTTCCATGATCAAAACCAAAAAATTTAAGTAATGATAAGCACAATTTTAAAGCATATTCCAGGCTTTTTTTTAAGAAACCCTTTAACAATAAATGCTTACAAAAACAAAATACCAAAAAGGCCTTTCATTATGGAGGAAGGATACACAAGAAGAGAACAAGAGGTAATTATAACACAACACAGAGATATTAACAGATAAATAAATTACAATTAATTTTGTAGCAATGTGTATCTCTGTGGTAACCGGAGAGATGATAATGACCTAATCATTAAATGCAGCGTTCTTTTGCTACCAGCCTAAATAAATCAGTCTGAAGTAGACAACATGCACATCTTGAAATCTTAAAAAAATGGAAAATATTTTTCGTAGCTCCTTGTGTCTATACATCTCTCACCATCTGTAAAACATTAGGTTTGACATTTATTTAAGCTACAGAATCTGTATTATTTATAAAAGAATCTTCTTGATAAAAGAGAGCAGTTTGCACTCTAATTTTTTCTACAAATATAGGCTACTACAATACAGGTTATTATACTAGGATAATAAAAGGAATATTTATATTCCTTAACTTGAATGTATGCTACAATATATTTCATAGGAGTCACACAAAAAATTAAGCAAAGAAAATATTCTCCAAAACACACATGCCTAATTAGAACACAGTGAACATGGCCACCATGGTGAAATGCTTGCACATCCAAATAAATATTCGCTAAATAGTTTGTGGATGTCAAGTCTTTTCTGTGCAAATGGAAACCTAGGCACAGACCAGCCTGGGAGGATGCAGATTTTTCACATTTTATCGCGCCATTCCTCTGGATTGCAGAACAGCTACAAAAGGTGCCAGTGCTAAAGGCCCCTGAGCCACAGACTGCTTAAAACTAAGAACAAGAGGAATGTTGCCACCCTGTACCAGATAAGACAAGGTACACCAATTGTTTGATGGGACAATACAAACAAATCTGGAGAACCAACCTACCCACTGAATGTACTGCTGAGACAAAAAGATTCACCATATGTGACATTTTTCCATTCGTAATTTTCTGTTTATTGTTCACAAAACACATTTTGTTGTGTAGAGAGTAAAATAAAATGATCCTAGAAAATGTGTTCAGCCTTTGTGACTGTGGTTTCAATTCTTTTGAGTAAGTAACCTCTGCTAAGGCCCCTGCTGCAGGCCCATCTGCAGTGGAGACTTGCTTCACTGCAGGAAGAAAGAGCCATCCCAAAACTCTGAAAATTAGAACTGTATGGCCTGATCCCCTATTCTGTAGTAGTAATTTCATTTTACTATACTTTAATCAGTGAAACTACACCAGCTGTAAGCTGTAAACTGGGGTGACAAAACAGAGAGAGGCAAATCCATAGGCGAAAAAAAAAACCAAACCAACCTGAAAGGCAAAAATGTTGAAAACTATTTAATAAAACCAGGCACTCAACAGAGGTCAAGAAACAGTGTCTCAGCGTTCTGAGGGACCGGTTAGACTCACATCTAGGCATCTGTCCAATGTGGAGCACATCAAAGTAATAGAAGAAATGCCTTGGAAAACACAGTAACTTTGATAAAGGATATAAGAGGATTAATTAACACAGAATAGCAGGGAAAAAATCTCAGCTAGCACTCAGTAAAAAAGAAAATGACCTTTCAGAAAATAAGTGATTGAAATCTTCAAATTGCTCACAGGGTAACCTTAGATAAGCTCTATAAACCAAACAGAAAAATCTGCAACATGGATGCATGGATGAAACAGTTGGAAAAATATTTTCAGACAGAAGTAGGGAGCTTCTAAAAGGCAGACCTTAAAGCAGTATAATAATAACTGTGGTAAAAAATGACAGAACCAAATATACAAAAAATACTGCAGGAGTCACTGAGCAGTCAAGTGTGCCAGTACCAAATTTCCAGTTGCTCAGTCTATAAAAATGCTATCTCTTGAGATACTATCATGAGGCTTCAGGTGTTTTTTTAAATCCCAACTCCAGCTTCTGGCATCTATTGATAACGTAAGGAATTAGCTACCTTGGACAAAAGAGAGAGGGAAAGGAAGTTTTCCTGGTTATGAAGTAAAGGTAACCTAAGGGCATACTAAGGGCAACAAAATGTGAGTTAGAGAAAACTTTTTTTCCAGATTTCCTATTCTGGGCACCTGAATCAGGGTTTCTAACATAGAAAATTGATATATTCCTGATCATTCAGCAATGATAAGAGGTAGTTTGGCTCAGTTTGCAGGCACAGTATGTAATTATCAATTCCTTTTGAAGAAGTAATGTACTGAATTTAGTGACTTATGACATTTGCCTTTGGAAAATATAAATGGTAAACAAGCATCTTGGATTGCTTTGGATTAAAGACTGAGTTAATATTTTGATATGTTTTGGGAGAATGAAACAAACTTAATAAAATTAAATAAAAATTTATTGTTGGGGATATGAAAATGAAAGTTTTCATGGCAGAAATATTGGTCTCTTTCTGCTTAGCACAAACTGCTGTCCTGTTGTCAGCTCTTTTCAAAGTAATTCTACCAAAAGAAAAGTACATTTGTTATTTGAGAATTCTAGTTAGAAGCAAATGAAGATCCACAGCTGTCTGTGCCTAATGACACTGGTTTGCCCACACCACCACTGAATTCTCTGGTTGGCTTTCCTTCCTTCTTTCTGGTGTGTAGCATGGAGTACTTTTAAAGCAAAGAATTAGGTGCTTTTTGGATGAAACTACACCAGATAATACATTGCAGGAACACAGTTACGACAGCCTTGACACAAACTGGCAGTTAGTCTGTGGGAACAGACTAGAACAAGCCTGAACTTCCCTCTAAACTCCCATAAAGAACATATCAGACACTTAACTAAGTGGGTTTTCAGCACAAAGCGCTTCACTAAGCAAATCCACTCCCACCAGGCTGCCAGTGTAAACAGACACACTGACCAAAGGGCACGAAACCTGAGGAGATGTTAAATGATACACAACATTAAAATTGTCCAACTGTTGCCATTCAGTCCTCCCTTAATGCTGGCCATGCAAGACAGCAGAGCAGTATTACACAGTATTGCTCCAGGTTCTGCCTTTTTTCCATATGACATGCCCACTTGAATGAAATTATCATTTTGGCTCAATCTGCAAACAGTAAGGATGAACTCTCTGGTTTTATCACTTGGTATTTACTACCTTGGTTTCACAAAGAGTGTTGGGTGTTTTGCCATGACAGAAGGATGAAGATAAAGGTTAGTGCAGTGTTAAGGCTAAAAGAGAACAAATTCTTAATGGCTGATAGTGGTTAAGAGTGACTATCTTCCTCAGAAGTGGTGTATATATTAATTTAGAACACAAATATAAAAACAATATCAGGTGTTAGGACACTTCAATTAGAATTTTAGTTCTCACTCTAGTTTCTACTAAATGCTATCTAATCTCCACTATTACTATTTGCAGTGATAGTCTGAAAAATACGTATTCTTCATAACATGCAAGAAAATTATCAGCTTTGAAAAAACACATTTGCTAATGAATTTTACAATAAAGAAGAGAAGCTTGACTATTTAACCATGTAGTTGGTGGTTCCTGAGTGATAAAACAGAGACAAAAATTTTGTAAAGATAACATTTGTGTCATTACTATTTTCTTTGGCCACCTTTTGCACTATTTCAAGTGGCCTCATTCTAACCTTTCTGTATTTGCCTGAAAACTTCTTCAAGTGGAAAAGCATACTAAATCTTTGGAGCTGGAATTTTTCCTGCCTCAGCCTCAGTATGTCTTTTATTTCATTTCAGTACAGTTATTCCTTCAATTATGTGAACAGGAACAGAACACATTTACCCATTTATATCCTCATTTGACATTTATGTTCACATAATCACAGCAGTAAGAGAATTCAATACCTCTTGCATCAGGTGCCCCTTTAGAGTAAAACTTCAGCTGTATCTGAAGACAACCCATGTTGGGATGTGTGAAAAAGGTCTGCACATTCACAGAGGAATACAGGCAGGGGGCAGTCCAGGTAACACCCTCCTCTGGCTTCTCCCAGGCCCATCACAGGAACCATCAGCCCATCTCCACAATCACGGATGCACAAGGGCAGGTGGGAACCCATAGAGACTTAGAGAAAGGGTACCCTCTTCCAGCCTCTGCAGGACTGTGCCAAGAGTCTCATTCTGGACATGAAACCCACCACAACAAGACAATTTGGAGTATTTATCATACTGACAAGGTTGGATGCCTAAGACACAATATAGGGCAGAGGGGAAGAGCATTTCAGAGGACTTCTGAGACATTTAGGAGAGGAACTAAAGGTAGGGAAATAAATGGATCTAGGTGAGGAACTTGGGGAGGAACTGATGTTAGCAAATAGAGAGATCACATATTCTCTTTGTGTGTGCATGTGTGGGTAGCGAGTCTAAGTGCCAGCAACTGCACTTGGAGTCCTGCATGACAAAAACTGGAGAGACTGAAGGGAATAAAACTGTCAGCGAGTGGAGTGGGGCCAGGGGTCAAAGACCCATGTCTCTGAGTGCAAACCCACATGAGCAGCCAAGTGTTAGAGGAACATAGGAGTCCCACTCAGCTGCCACAGACACCTTGGGGTACGTATCTCTAGAGGCGAGACCTGCTAGAGTGGGCGTGAGGAAATGGCTTTTAACTGCAGCTGGAGCAGGGCTGCAGCCTCAGGGGCTCACATGTCCAGCAGCCAGCAACTGGGGAGGCTGGGATGCAGGGGAAATTGCAGATCAGACACAATGCATGAGCCCAGCTGTTGGAAGTATCTACCCTGTACACATCTGTACACATGTAGAGCCCCACTGCTGGACATCCATCCTGCTCAGCCAGAGAGACGAGCAGGATGAGGCTGCTGCTGCTGTGTTTGTACAGCTGCTCTGTGAGTCTGGGTGGTCTGTGCTGCTGGCCTTGATGTGTGGTACCTACCTGTGCTCTCTGTGGGTGCAGACAGCAACAGGTGCTGAGCCTTGCTGCTGGTTGGCCCTGGGGCAGTGCAGCTGTGGCAGCCTCACTGAGCGACATTGAGCTGCCACATCTACTCTGATTCCCCCAACACTCCTGTGTTCTTAAGCTAAGTCAAAATCATTCAGAGTAAGACTCATATATTATTTTCATTGAGTGACACTTAGGATTTACCAGGCTCAGAGCATGATTACAAATTTCCAATACCTATCACTTAGAAAATAGTTTAACAACTTTTATTTTGTGCATCACAGTGTAACTAGGGGATGAAATCATATCAAAACAGCAACATGTGAAAAACCCAATACTTGTAAAGTTTGGTAAACTAAAAGTATCTGCAATTGCCAGGAAAAAAAATAATAAAGTGTAAGACTGCATAGAAGAATCACAGGAGAAAAAACCCAAAACAGGTTGGAGCAAACCTCCAGGGATCAGCCGGTTCAACAGCATGCTGAATTCAGGGACAACTTCAAAGGCAGATCAGGTGAAGTTTTTTAAATCTCCAGGGCCGGAAAAACAAAAGAGAAAATGTAATAGGAAGAGAAAAGGGAGCCACAGACCCAGAAGTCTTGGCAATGGGGAAAAAATAAGAAAAGGGAAGACAAAGGCAGGCATGCATTGGAGGGATAAGAAACCTGAGTTAGGAGAGGAAGTTGAGACTGATGGGGTGGAGAGACTGAGCGAGAATTGAAATCAACTCTTGGAGTAGGAGACCAAATTAGTCTAAAATTTTTGAAGTGGCTGAGGCACAGTCAGAAGAACTAAGAGGGGTTATAAAGGTGAGAAATCTGAATGGAAAAGAAGCAAGTTCAGACAGGAAGGTACAGAAAAGCTAACAGATTCAGGAAATAAAGTCAGAACTTCTGAAGAGATGCTAGAAAAAAAGAAAGCCAAAGAATCAAAAATCAGTTCCAAGGCCTTGGGTCCACATTGGTGGCATAGGAAATTTTGTCTGGGGAAAGGGAGAAAAAAAATGAGGAAAAATTACCCTTGCTTCTAAGAGGGAAGCTGAGAAATGAGGTAAGTGTTTAAGAACAGCAATTAAAAGACCAATGCCTTCTGTGCTTAGTTTGCATTTGTTTGCTTTGATTAAAGTTTCCAGCACATGACTTTTATACTTAAGCAAATCTAGTATTACCAGAAGACAACAGATTGAACTGAAAGCACAGAATACAAATTTCTAAATTATATCAAATCTTCATTAAGGAATTAGCAGCATGTAGTTTCTTCTGCTGGAGAAAGCATCTTTATATGGTTTGTTCAGTACTTATAAGCAATTAGCTTTTAAATGGGAAATGAAAATGGATAGCGTTTCATTTGCTTGTTCTTGAGAAAATAAATAGGAAGTCCTTTGGACTCTTTGCTGAGTTTGTATTGATGTTCAGTTTAAATGTGCCTAAAATCAATAACTAATTAGTAAAACTTAAAGTTTTGGGAAATTTCCATATGCTTTTGGGAATGTATTTTTTCTTGAATACATGAAACATATATTTTAATAATGTTCCTGCAAACACAAGGAAATATGCAGTAATACAATTATTAAAGACTAAATAAATGTGCAGTTTTAAATATATTTCCAGCCTTTGATAAAGCTGACTTGATATTGCATATACAAATATGGAAATTTAGTGCACTGATCAGAAAATTAGTACTTTTCTATGAATGGGTTTTTCAGACTGCATAATGCAGATTTGAATTATTGATGCTGAATAAGTGTTCCTACAACTTAATTGGCTTCTGCACTATTTTTTCATTGTACCAGTAAATGACATATATGTCACTCTGAGTGGCATATGGTCCTGTGGTACATGTCAGTGATCATAGGGCTTGGTTCATCGTGATCAGTCCCATTTTTTGAAGTCTCTTATTGAGGTCAGTAACTAATCTGCAGTATCATTAAAAAGAAAAAAGAACAAAAGGGAAATGTGAGCTGGCTCATACGTGTTTCTCAGCATCTTCTGGCCTCTGTAATAAAGCATTCATATATCACAGTCTTAATATTTTTCTCAGGGAATTATATTCTTTTGACTTAAAGGTTTCCACTTCTTTGATACTTTCTTCTGAAATTGCTTGATTGTCTAAATACACAGTATTTTTTATGTTGAAATTTTATGTTGATATTTTTTAATGTTGAATGCCTTACACCTTACAAAACTCACTGCATCAGTTTGAATCCAATTTGCTAAATGGCAGCACCTATGTAAGACCTACCACTGTCAGACATTATTTGCCATCAACTACATTGTTATCATTTTCTTAATGTAAAGAGAATCTATTAAAAAACCCCACACATACCGATTATAGTGGATCCCTATTCCTCTATAAAGGCCCATGACTTTAAAGTCCTTACTTTTAAAGACTTACATGATGGGTTACTCCCCACCTCACTTGAAGAGAAAAAAGTGAATCAAAGCTGCCATAAATTTTGAAGCACCAAAGCATCACCCTGCAGCTAACAATTTCTATGTGAATGGTTGTGACTCAAGCCTGATTTGAAAAACACATGTGTGATGACTGAGATAATGGATTTCTGGTAAAGTATGTTTTATGTAGGACAAGAAAGGATGATCTCAAACTTTCTAGAAGGAACTGGATGTTGCATGATATTACATACCTTGATATGCCTTGATTTGCTGCCTGATGTCTTTCTCTAAAGAGCAGTGATGTATGGGCACGCTGACAAACCAAAAATTTTACAGGGTAGGATACCCTGGCTACAGCTATTATTCTGATTTTGGAAAGGAGTGAAGTTAAATGATCACTTTCCTCTCCTGTGGAACTAGAAAATATCTGGAAGGGATTGCTTCATGGTTACACTGGCTTTTGGGCAGGGTGCCCTGGAGGAAACATGACAAACTGTCATATACTCACAGGATATGGTTAGTGAGCACATAATCTAAAACACTGAGCGCATACATGGCAAAAGCTCCTCTGCAGGGGTTCTTATTGCCACTTCTCTTCACATATCATCTTCATCCTTGTCTTCTGCAAGCCAGCTCTCTATGGGGAGACAAATCTCTTCTTCAGAAAGGGGGACTACTGTTTCAAGTCTGACTTCCTTCAGGTACCAACTGGGATAATTTCCAGTGTTTTCATGGCCAATGCAGATTTTATATAGCTACCAAAGATCTCTGAGATTAATCTTTAATGAAAAAAAAGAAAAATTCAGATTTTAATAACAAATTACAGTGTTCTCTTTTAGCCATCCTTCTTATACTGGCCATACAAGCTAAATGTGTGGCTAACATAGTTGAGAGTAATGGGTTTTGTTAGAAAACTAAGCCTTAATACACAATGAATACCAGAGAAACAGAGCAAAAGCAGATTGAGTAGTCTGCAAGTGTAATTTTATTGACTTCAGTACCATATTATTTAAAGTGACTAAAGGGCTCAGACAACGCAGCCTATTTCTAGACCTCTACATGGAAGCCAGTTTGTAGTGTTAAAATGTAAATCTCTATTTCTAGACAAATACTTTAACAAGCAGAAGTAAGTTCACTCATTGCTACACAAAATAGTACATTTGGAGTCCTTCAGTTACCATCAGTAGAGCGTTATTAACTATTCCTACCACTTATCAGTCTGCAACTTTTCTTTTTGAGTCCTGCTTTTATGTGCATTAGTGTCAGGGTTAACTGTTTCTGTAAGTGCCAGTGCCACACTGCAGCAAATTTAAACAATAAAACATGACTATGTCACATTGAATACTGCAGCCTTGGAATAAGAGCCACTATGTTTTGGGTTGCAAAAGTTTTCTGGGCAATTTGATGGCAGGAACCTAAGCACAAAAGCAGGGTTAACCACTTTCAACGTTTTTTTTTTAAACTTGTTTTATCATATTGTGCTTGAAAGGTCATGGTAATTGGGAAAAAATTACCAAGTAAAAAAGAAAAATAGTTGTTTCTTTTACTACTATAGCAATTTTGTACTATTTCACATTGAAACAAAAAGGAAATAAACATCCCTGAGGCAAGCCTGGCACAACTCAGTCTCATAAGGTGAGAGCAGAACACATAGGCTAGTAGTAAAAAGTCTGAATAGAGCTACACTTATGACCATTGTAGCAGGTTTTGCTATATTAAAACAGTATGTTAAAGTAAGATGTACTAAATGAAGACACAATTATAGCACTAAAGCAATAAAACCATGTACATCAAAAATATGCTGGTAATACTCACAGCAGAATTCCAGCAACAGATAAAAAGAACCTGAAATTAGTCACAAATGCAGCCAGGACATAGGCTAAGCTGCCCTAATAAACCTGTCACCCAGCTGCAAAACAGAGACCTCTGCAGTGGGCAAGGGACTGCTAAGGTTGCCTTTCAAAAAAATATAAAAATGTATTAGAACTCTCAACCATTATTGCAAACTGAGTAGAGTATGGTGTTGGTGAAAAACAAAGGTGGTGATCTCCTGAGATGTAGGAACTTGCTGCTACTTGTAGTGCAGGAGTTTTAGAGGGCAATTTAGTAAATAAAATACTGATATCTTGTGATCTCATGTCCATTATTAAATTCTGGCTTAATCCCTGTTGAAAGAGAAGTATCCCAGCCACCACAGGTTATTGTATACAGTAATCATTACCATGATTCTTGGTCAGGACCAGAAAACTCTGTCAAAGAGCCTCTTTCAACTTCTGAAGCATCTAATCAGTCATTTGGCTGTGAACATGCAGAAACATTAATTAAAGTCCTGCATATCTGTAGTATATATATTATATGAGTTGGCTCAAAAGTGAAGCTACAACTTTCTTAATTATATTTATTTATCATATTATGCTAAAGTGGATTTTTTTCAGAAGGCGGTCTGAGATGGGAGATATGTTTCCCTGCAAAGGCCATGGACATGCCCTTTTTGTTCTTCTCCTGCTGTGCTCCAGAAGATCCATTTCCTTCTTATGCTGAAGGCCCCAACACTGGATGCAGCACTCCAGGTGGGGGTCTCACAAGAGCAGAATAGAGGGGCAGAATCACCTTCCTCAACCTGCTGGCCACATAATCAGTGATGTTTGGCAGACCACTGGTGCAACTGAAGAAAATATCACAAAAAAAAACATATGTAGGAGAGCTGACAAAAAAAGGGGAAAAAATGGTAAAAAAATATGGAAAAATGAAAAAAAAAAAGGAAAAAAATAAGAAGCAATTTGAAAAAGGAGAGGGAAATTATAAAGTCCATTCATCACCATATCAGCATGCAGGGACTTCCTTTTTCTGGATAAGCAATAGAGCAATCCATCAAACCTAAGCAAATGTAGTTTCAAGAAAAATACTTAGAGAATAGAAAGTTCTGTACAGACCATTAGGTTTCTCCAGAAGATGCATCTAGTTGCAACTAGTTAAATTAGATTCACTGAAGTCCTGTTTAGCATCTCTAAACATGTATGTTCTTGTGTCTTTCTATACTTCCTATCCTTCCCTAACATTCACACTCTAAAAGCAGTTGCAATATAACCAAATTAAAGAATTTATAACCATGTGCTAAAGGGGAATTTGCCCAAAGTTTCAAGTCAAATGTGTTTGCTCACTTTCAACTAAAGGAAGAAAGAGTATAAAGCATTCCTGTCTACTTGACTCAGAAATTAACAGTTTTTTGGAATGGTAAACTGTGCTGGACTTACAGGTAATGGCATATTTCTGAGTTTGAAAAGTCTCAAAAATAATTCAAAACACAGAACACTGCCCATTTGATAACATGCTTAGTAATATGCTTAATATTTTTGTCTAATATTCTGTTTCTGAATAATTGTTTATGGATGATCTTGGAGGGAAAAAATCATGTTTATTCTTAGGTGGAAGATAAGGCAATGGCACAGGGGAAATCAACAGTATATGATGTTCTGAAAGATGTATAATGCAATTACAAATTTAGTTTCAGTACCAGTTGCATTTTTGGGGCTCAGAACAATTTATCTTGATGTCAGATCAGATACCACATTGGTCTCTCAGTGGTATTGACTTGCTAACACGTTAGTTTTTGTCAATTGGTATCCTGTCAAATGTATGTCAAATTTTGCTCTTGCAGTGAAATGCAGAGGAAAATATTCTCATAACACAGCAGAGCTAACAAAATTCTTTTGACAACATAAACAATGTCTTGAGGTTGCCTCTTCCTTTCCTGTGTTGAATAAATTGCCTTGAACTTCTGCATGACTTGAACACAACCTGGCATTTAGAAATCTACTTTCACAGCCAGAATGTTCTGTAAAAAGTTGGAGAACAAAGTTGACTTTGTTGCCCTTGTAAACAACATGCTTACAAAAACCTTAGTCTAGCTGTTCTGTGTTCCAACACCACAGATGCAGAAGCAACATTCCTTTTGTATGTGGAAACAGCCATTCTGATAGACCTGCAATAAATGTCCAAAGAGAAAAGGATGGGTCCCTGGACTAAAACATCAGTCTGAAAATCAGGCAGCTAGATTCTATTACTGGATCTACTTTAGGCTTCCTAAGAAACATTACCTAATTCACAAGCCCTTCTTGTTTCACTTTGTCAACTATTCAACAAGGACAACATTTACATGTCTCTTAAAGGGACACTGCAAAACTCTCTTCATAAATTCTGAGATCCTCAGAAAAAGGCACAACTCTGAAATCCTGCATTTTTTCTTAAATTTTCTGTTCATTTTGGGTTAGTTGCTCTTTTTCCATAACTCAATTGAGAGATCAGAAGCTATCAATTGTAATGATTTAGTAGAGTTTGGACATGGAGGGAAATTCAAATTCCTTTAGAATATGGCTTCCATCAGCCACCTATAGAACATAAATAAGACCTAAACTGCAGAGGTAACAAACAAGGACATGGAAACACAGATTGAATAGAGGGATCTAGAAACTTCATATATCGGGTATGGTGATCTTCTTAGGGATGGCCTGTTAGAGAAATCTTCACCAAATGCCAACCTCTTGCATGGAAAAGATTTTACAAAACACCTGAATCATCATCTACATTTAACTTGTTGGTTGATTGTGAAACTCCTTCTGATGCATCAACCAATTTGTGTTAAATTCTGTAATAAGTTCTAAAGGGGATGGGCCTCATATAGACCTTGCTTATGTGACAGATTGCCAGCATTTAATAACCTTACAAATACGATTGTGACTACAGTGATAGTGGTAATTTTATTGTCTTCATAGCATTTTTCTTCACATTATTATAAACATTATTGTCATAGACAATAATATCAACACATCATATTTCATAATGCAAGTACCAGTATACATTATTGAAAAAACTGTCCACCACTTTCAAAAGGGCCACATTTTCACACATAATATCTTTGCTTTAGTTATATTCTAAATGTTTCCAAGCAGTTGAACTAGACTGACCTGCTAATCAAAACACCTGTATGCATTGTTCATCGTTACTATTTATTTTTTGTACAAGCAGAGGACTAAATTATCTTCTTACCAAAGGCAATGGGAACATTTTCATTAAACCATGCATTAGACAACTTGGCCTTACTTTTTGAAATTGAAGCTTAACAAAGCTCATATTTTACAATTTGTCTCTAAGCATAAATTGAAATCCGGGTTTATCAGCAAGAAGTTCTTCCTAAAGACGATGCAAGGACTAAATTTTAATTCCATTTCTAAATGATCTATGCAAATACACTTTTTCAGTCCCTAGCATACCTGTGATATTTTGAGTGGAGTCAGTATGACCTATATTCATGTACTTGAGGTGTTTATCTAAGTGAAAAGTGAAGTTCCTTGTCTGAAAAAGAAAGGGTTCAGTGGAAAGATACATCAATAAAAGGATGTAAAGAATATATGTAATGACTCCATTTCTCTTTTATATACTAGAATAAGCAAAATAATATCACTGCTTTCCTGTTGTGCAGAAATTATCCTGCAATCTCTTTGAGATAAACTCAGGCTAGCATGAAAATTGTTTGGATAAATCCACACTTCAGAGGCAGCTGCACTCAAATCCCAATGTCCAACACACCCAGTAGAGAATATGCTTGACAGACAGTTATTAATTTCATGTAAGGCCACTTCATTAACAGAATTTCAGAGAAGTCATGTACAGCAGCTGGATTCCCAAAAGAAAGAAAAATCATTGACTGCATTTGTTTAACTTCTACAGCATCGGCATATAATAGAGAAATCTTTGGAAGCAAATGATATTTTTTAATTGTGAACATGAAGCTAATAACTGTTGCCAAAAATACAAGAACTATTATACCAGTACAGTACCCAAGGTCCACCCATACAGCTTGCTTTTTCCAGATGTCTGAATTCAGCCAATTTATTAATTGTGCCAAAAAAACTTGGCACAATTAAACACTGACTCAAGAATTAGAGTATGGCACAGGTGCTCATACAGAAAGGTAACAGTGTCATGAAAAAGGGTGGATATAGACATGCAAGGAATGGGATTGAAGACCACACCAATATCAGCATTATTTTTTCCTACTTCACACCTGCTTTGGTCACAAAAATAGACTGTGTAAACAAATACTGCTCATTGCACAGTGACTGTAAAACACTTTCTTTTCCAGTCCACTCAAGCTCTGAAAGAACTTTTCTTTTATTGTGGAGTTAATTAAATTATGCCAACAGCAAGTACTTATACACATATATATATACACACACTGCAATACATGCTGCCTGATTACTCAACAAGTAGCACCACATTTCTCATGCCCATTTCTTGAAGATAAGATGGGCTGTGTTTTTGTCCAAGATTTTTTGTGAGCTCTTTACAATCCCTCTGTGTTGTTTCTTGGAACAAGCTAAATTTTGTTTAATGCCCAGCCTGTAGCTGATGAAGGTAATTTTAAATATTGCCTTTTATCTCAGTAAGGAATGAGGTGCATCTTGTTATCACATGGATTTCACAGACAGTGAGAGTTTCAAGTGGAGTAACAGTCATGAGTATGACTGTCATATGCTGCCTTAAGCATATCTGACTAAAGCCTGGGCTTCTCTAAGTTTTGTTCAACAATTTCTGGACCTAAATGGTCATTATGGAAAACAGGGACAGCTGGAAAATAGCAGGACACAAGAGATGTCCAGCTTTTAGGCATTGTCAGTCCCATGATTAAGAGAGTGGATAGCTACATTAGTGCTTATATTCACTTTTGCAATCTTCCCACACTGGAAAGATTCTAACTGAGCTCATTTCAGTCCCTTTTATTTGAACATCATGAGCAAAAGCATGAAAATGGATTTGTTTCAACCTATTTTCACAATATTTAGTTTTCTCGTCACTGCTTCTCATTTTACTCTGGAGATCTCAATTTTGACTGATTAAAGAATAACTATGGATCCAGTGCACAGGAATGAAAGACTCACAGTGAAACACAGCAGATTCTTAGAGCCTGTAGGGTTGATTTTAAAGAAAGGATTTTTAATTATTCATGTGCAGGTTATTCTAAATTACCCATACTTTTATTTAAACAGGAGTAAAAAAAATGAAAAACAATAGATAAGGTTCTAAGTGTAACACATTCCTGAGATGTAGTACATCATAAAGGTGCACCTGACTAACACAATTCTTTACAAAAAAAGTAAAGCATAATTGGAAGGGGAAAGGCTGGATTTAACACTTTAACAGTCCTATAGGAGCACTATTTAATAAGTTTTATGATATTAAGTATCTCTTACAAGCACTAGTAGGACACTTGCTTTCCGTCTCCCTATGTTAATTTCTGGTATTTGCCCTAGACCACAGGAGTGTCTAAAGGATTTTTTATGCAGATGAAGAAACTCTGAATCATGTAAATGGATGTGGCACCAGCTTTAAAAGTTAGAAAAATGAGCTCATGCAGCAAAATTCACACCAGGCATGGATTTCAGTTTCCAGTGCTCCTAAAATATCATGCATACCTCATGTTCTATACTGAAAACATGGAACAACCAAATTCCTTACAAAGACAGCCAACAACCACAAAATATAAGATTAAACTGAAGATTTTGAAGATTTCTTAGGAAAAATTCCAGCACTTCTAGTAGCTTGATATAGTGTTATTTAAGATAAAATTGAGATGTGTTGAGATTTGTAAGACTGACACTGCCCTGAAGAGATTGAAGAACTGATAAAGAAGCAAACTCACAAAGCAAATAGTGGAAAAAGTCTTGTTAAGGAAATGCTAAGTCCTGCCACTGTCACTAAGGTAAGCAATATTTTGAAAGCAGATCTACTGAACCAGTCAGTGCTTTTACTGACTTTATTATTGTAACAACAGAACTTGTACCCGAAGGTATGGAATTATTATGTATAGAAGTAATAAAAATTGAGATATTGCAGCTGGCTTTCTCAGAAGATAATAGGCTTACAGTCTTCTGCTTAGTTCTCTTTGACACAGAAGGGAATATTTGGCATGACCAAACATTAAAAGAATACTTTTTAAAATAATTTCTTTATCAAACAGTGTGTACACTCATAAGAGATAATTTGCCATGCTTCAAAAAATGATGATGCTGAATGCAGGGCTCTGGAGAATATAATTTACAATACAATTAAAGCTCCAGTGTCTTGAGCAACTCAGCATTCTGCCAAAATCAGTATTTTTGAAATACTGAGAAATACTCAGGGACTGTGATGACACCAGAGGAAAATGCAGGAAACAGATCAGAGTTGTGATGAAAGCTGTAACTTATGGTAGATTGATATCCCTCTACTGGAGGAGAAATGACTCTCTACAGAAAAATTATGCCCTAAAACCTATGCCTGAATTGTAACAGAAGCAGAAAACCATAGCCCAGAAGTAGTTTCTTTGAACACACAGGAACAATTGCAGAGCACAAAGGGAAATCCATCAGATTTAAATTTTGGGTTTTTTCCTGTTCCCATATTGTTTATTCTTGACATACCCATCTGGTAGGAAAAATTGCTAAGCCACAAGGGCAAAAGTTGTGCAGAGTACATATGACTGTCTTGTGGAAACCTAGAACCCAGGACTCCAGTCTGAAATCAGAACTCCCCACCACACAACAACTGTAAATTACCTTCAGTCAATTTCATGTACTGCCATCATATGGAAATCTCCAAGGGTAATAGACTTGTTACATTATACCTGCCTTACAATGGAGTTTAGCCAGTTTTTAATTTAAATTACACAAGCTTTATTCAGAGATAGCCAAGGTTAGTGAAGTTACATTGGCTCTATACAGCAACGCAAGCAACACCAAAATCAAATGCTACATGAGCAATGAAATCTCAGGAGGATATAAAGGAGCACCAGCTGATTTACTCAAGTTTTAATAACTTTCTTTTTTCCTTATTTTTAACTGTACTGAATATTCATTGTTGACTTATAGGCATCGAAGTTACTGTGCAGTTAACTGTGCATTCTATCAGACTACTATTCTTGATTTTTATTAAGACAATCCAGTACAGTTTGGTCTCATTCTCTTTTTGTGAGCCATTTCTCTGTCATTTCTTATCATTGTATGTGTGACTGAAGGGATTTTAAAATTATATGGTATTTTGATGTTTTTGTGAGGCATAATTGTGTTTCCATTGTATTATGCTGAACTCTTGCAGCTTCCTGCATCAGTTAACACTTCTTTTTAAAGAAACTGTCCTAGAAAGTCTCTATATGGTCGATTTTGGCATCAAAAAATTCTTTCTGTCCCATCTGTCATCTGATTCCCCATCATCTGTTTATTATGCATAAATTATTTAAACCTAAGTGACATATCACAAATTTAACTACTGCAACAGCTACAGTCCTGCCTGAGGAACTACAAAAGCTAGAGGAAATGGCAGGAATTACAGGGTCTTGGAGAAGTCTTGAGAAATATCATGTTTCTGAAGCACAAATCATAGATTTGTCAGTAGAGAGAGGTCTCCATTTCCTCGGAGAAGCAGAACAACACTAGTTTAAATCACAAAGAATTAACTTAATCTGTGTGATTTCCACCTAGTTTCTAGCCATCCCCCTTTCTTTCTTACTTTCTCCATGAAAAAGTTCGCACAACAGTGCTTCAGTGGAAGTCTGAGGAAGTTCATGGAAGAATTTACAGTGGACGCTTCCAAAGATGGATATGCAGCACAAGTCATAACCAGGACTATCTTAATATGTAAATGCAAAGAAAGTTCTTTTTACTTCTTCAAATGAACATCTACTAGAAACTAGTACATCAAGAAGATGCAAGTATGGAAGCAGATTCTGAGGTATGTCTGTCTGATGTGGACCCATTTCTGGACCCATTTCCTGATTCAAAATTCACTACCAGAAAATTCATCCACTCCCTCAGAAGTATTTAATGATCCTTACATCTTTCTTTGAGACTTTTTTATTACCTCTATTATCTAGTTTTGAGAAAAGCTATTTTGCATATGTTTTGAATTCTCCGGTGTTTATCTAATAGCCATATTATACCTTAAATGTATCTTCACTGTTGGGATTAAACAGCTGCTGTTTCCCAAATCCCAAAGTAATAGGACCAGAAGCTTTGTTTTCTCAATAAGCATAAAGGGATACTGTTGCTGTTGTGCCAGCTGTTTCAAAATCCCCAGTGACTACAGTTAACTTCCAGTCTCCTTCTGTAAAGGAAAAAGAAAATCAAAATGCTTTTAAAAATGTTACTTATATGAAGCAGTTTACTTGAAAGTTATAAATGAAAGCATGGTTTGGCCCAAGGACTGTGACTACAAGAGGTGGTGATGCTGGGAGATGCACCAGAGGATTGGCCAAAGACCACATCATTCAAACTCATCTCAAGCAAGTTATGGATCAAGGATCAGGGAGGTTTGCAGTGCACTGAAGCCGGAAATACAAACACAGAGCTTAGTGAGATCTAAAGTGGTAGCCCTGAGGGTCAACACAGAAGACCAACATCCAGAATTTGGATTATGACAACAGTATAACCAAAAAATGTAACAGGAAAAATGTCGAAGCATCCCAGTTAAGTACAGTTTCCTCTCATTTTAGGTTGATGGGGCACATCAACAGAACTCCATTTGCCTGGATGGAGGCATGCTATTGAAATCAGCATGAAAGAAAAGGTTTTGTAGAAAATTCTGAACTAGATTAGGACTCATTAGAAAATCATTTTTTATAAAGCTCCCTGACACTAAAATGTCATCTCTGCTCCCATAGAATGTACACAAGTTATTTAAATATTCAAAAGCAGCTTAATATAAATCTTATTTTAAGAAAGAACAATTCATAATTGTAAAATGCATTTCTACATCTGAAAAGCTGGGATTGCACGCTTCTCCACCCCTCATTGATTGCAGCTTTTGTCTCTGTGAAACAAGTTCCACTTAGCGACTTAAATTTATTCTGTTCAAGGCAAACAACAAATGAAATACCAGCCCACAGTCATCTTATAAATAAATGTGATGGCACACACTGCAGTTTTCTTAGTAGAAAGCTGTCTGGTAATGCCTGCATGATTTAAACCTGTTGTCTGACAGAAGTATTTATCTTGGGCCAGCCTCATTATCACTAGGTAATTTCCCCCACAAAAATTGAACTGGAGTAGGAAGTCTGATTTCCTGTTTTCCAAGTCTTTAGGGGTCTGGCTGATGTCTAGTTTGGGAAGGTGATAGAATTTTAAATACCCATGAATACACAGCTGGGAATTCAGAAAGCAGCAACAGCTCATTTGGTCTGACCAATCATACCTGGCCCACAGACTGAGGGAAGGAATTCTCCCCCTGTACTCTGCTCTGATGAGAGCCCACCTGGAGTACTGCATCCAGCTCCTGGGCCCACAACATAGGAAGGATGTGGACCTGTTGAAACAGGCCCAGAGAAGGGCCATGAAAATGATCAGGGGCTGGAGCACCTCTTTTGTGACAAAGGGTGCTGTTCAGCTTGGAGAAGAGTAGGTTCCAGGCAGAGCTTATTGGCAGCCTTTCAATATATTAAGGGGCTTAAAAGAAAAGCAAACATTTTTCACAAGGGCATGTAGTAATATGACAAGGGGGAATGGTTTTAAAGTGAAAGAGGGTAGATTTAGATAAAACATTAAGAATATATTTTTTTTACTCTAAGGATTGTAAGACATTGGAGCAGGTTGTCCAAAGAAGTTACGGACGTCCTGTCTCTGGAAGTCTTTGAAGCCAGGTTGGATGGGGCTTTGAGAAACGTGGTCTAGTGGAAGATGTCCCTGCCCATGTCAGGGGCTGTACTAGATATCTTTCAAGATTTCTTCCAACCCAAACCATCCTACAACTCTATAAAGGAGAACCATCCAATTTTCATTAAAAATTGTCAGACTCCAGCTTGTAAGAAACTTCTGCGCCTTTGAAAATCTGCACACTCACCTTTGTCTATAGACTCACTTTCTTGATTAATGAACCATAGCACCAGAAACAAAAGGATAAACATCAATTAGAAGAGTGAAAATCCTCTATGCACTGACAGTGGAAACAAAGTGCATAAGGCAAGGGCTCCTTGCCCCATAGAAAAAGAGCTTGTTTACAAAAAAAATGTAACCGTTTCCATATTCAAATGATATAATTTTAATTTCCGAAAGACAAAGTTTCTTTGAACCATTTGACTGTAAAATAAGGACAATTCCATTTACAAGGGCTTATGAAGAAAGTTGCAGGCAAATGGTAAAATATGACCCACTAGTCCTCCTAAAATTCCAAACATCATTCAGAAACAAATATTCATTTTAAAGCAGGTAAAATGTATTTTCTTTTGGACATGTTCATTTATTAATTGTGCCTCAAGTGTCTTTGATGGTCTTTTCCTCTGTATTACCCTCTCAAAGTCTGTCTTTTGTTAAGCAATGGGGTTTTGAAGTGATGCAGTTGCCACTCTTGAGGCTATATATTCTACCTAGTTCAACCTCCTAAGAATAAGCTTATTATCTATAAATTATTTTGCATACAACTACCCCTCTGAATAAAAAAAAAGGAAATAAAACTTCCCCAAAAACATGATTAAGATGGGTTTTGAACTCCTGTCATTGACTTTGAGGCTTGTTCCTTTTTTGTGGATATAGAATGGACTTGTATTTAAAAGACAATGTGGGTACTGGAAAAAGAATTCTTACATTTCTAATCTCTTTGATGCCAGAAATCCCCATTGCATTGCATTGCATGCTTCCAAATGGAAACAGTAAATATTACAAAAACATAATTCTTGTTGCATAAAAAGCTGGGGTTGTTCTGATGAGGTAGATTACCAACAGTTCCTTAGTGACTGAAGAGGAACACACATTGAGGGGAAAAGAATACAGATAAATAGGTTATGACATGGCTTTCATTTAGCATACATAGAGGAAAGGTGCAACTTATCATCAGGTACATCCCTAGAGATATCAAAAAGTAGTATCTGCCACAGATGACTTTCTAGACTTTTTTTTTCTTTTGTTTCCTAGATTATTAGACACATTACAATGAACTAAGAAGTTCAACTTCCCAGAAAAATAACTCTGTTTTTCAAAAAAAAAGTGATACAGAATGAAAATGAGATCTATTTAAAAGTTCATGGGAAAACAATGTTAGTGAACAAAATCTCAGACCAAGCACTAAACCAAGAATTGGAGCAGTCCCTCTAGGGATAGGATATACAATTTCAAGTCTCTTTCATACTGATCCATGTTTTACCAAGTGTCCCAAACAAGAGACTAATTGTTTCATACACTTGTGGCCACCTCACTCTGATTGAGACATTTGCAGAACTTAAGTGACACAGCCCAGAGACACAGCAGTAGGTCAGAAAGGACTAAGCAGACTGATTTGAATTATGGAAAGGAGGATCTCTCAGGGCAGGCCATGCAAAAGTGAGGTGTGCAGAACAGCTAAAACACAAAGAGTGGTGAACAGAGAGCAAATTACTGCCTTCTAAAAAAAGCATAGAAAGGAGGAAGTAGAAAGATAGTGGGGATTGAAAAGGTAAAGCCTATAAAGGGGCTGATTTATTTATTTATTGTAAAATAAAAAATAACTGGGCAAAAATTTTATCATTAGCCTCTTGTCATAGGAAGAAGGTTTAGGACAAGATATTTGGGTCTTCATGGATATTTTGATTGATACAACAGATTTTGAATAAACATTTTCAAACTTTCTCACAATGTGTTCTAGATCATTGTTCAACCTACAGCAGGAAGCATTTCTCACAGCTGAGAAATTCTAATATGGTATTAAGAAGTTTAATTTAATCTGCTCTGGTTACAAGGGCAGAAAATTCAACCTGAACAAAAGTGAAATCACAGGTAAAAAAGAAAATGAAAAACTATAATTGAGACCAAAGCTATATATAGGCCAAGAAAAATAAACATGTTTTAAAATGTTTACTATAAAAAAACTGAAATTAAGATAGATCACCAATAAGTACTAGAATAGGATTTTTTAAAAGAAGCAGAGAGAAAAATAACATTATGGAAAGAAAATGACAGAAGAAAAGAAAGCATAAAGAAACTTATTTATTGTTTAAATTAAAATGTGAAGTTCAGAGTTTACTAAAATGTTTGAATAGTGTGCTATAATTAATTTAAAATAAATACAAATGGCAAAAAATGTGTAAAGCAATTAGTTCTGAAACAGAAACAGTCTTCATTAAAAGCAGAAAACAAGAGCAACATTTACCATTTGCTTCTTGCATTTTCAGCTGCTGACTTCTTTTAAACTCTGCCAAAAAAAAAATCCATTTATAAAGGGTCTATCCTTTAACATTGCATAAAAGATTTGAAAGAAGAGATTAAAAAGACCTTCAGTGTTTCTAGCAAATACAAGAAAACTTTTTCTCATACATTCCCTCATTACTTTCTCACTATCACCTATAGCAATTATATAAATCCTGTTATATCATAAATATAGCAAAGGAAGCTGCAAAATCGTCAACTCTCATATTTTCAGTGCAAAATCTGCCCAGATTTCTTCAGAGGAATAGAATTACAAATTATTGTTCTTACATCCATAAAGTTACAATAAATCTTGCCTTGAGGGTACAGCTCAATTTCTGAGTGGATTATACCTTGGGACATAAATAGAAGCCACCTAGAGAATAAGAAAGAAAACAGGAAAGCAGGTAGGAATCAATTTTATTTATATTACCATATAACTGAATGATCCATATCTGATTTTCATACTGAATGCACCTAACAGCAAAGGGTTTCTCCTCCTAAAATTTTAGTATTCAATTTGCTATATGTTAAAGTAGAAATTATTTAACTCAATAAAGTACTTCATTTGTGCAAAAGTAAGAGTTATGTAAGTGTAAAATACATTTGCATCAGATTAAGAGACTCATGTGTCACTACTTTACTTGGTTCTATAGCTAAACAGAAGGACATAGCACAGAGCACTTTTTCAGTATCATGGATTGAGTGGTAATTTATAATTTGTATGTGTCTACTGCAATATTTCTTAAAATCACAGTTCAGTGTTGAAAACAAGGATGGAACCAAATACTGCTCTTTCTTATTCCTCCTATAAACTGAGGGCAGGTAGATGAGTCTAAAAAAGACAAATCAAGGCAAACATTGGTTAGGTTTCTTAGTCATGTTACTCTAGGCTATGTATACTTTTGAAACCTTTTCATTCAGAGCATGGATTACTAACAGTTTTTTGTTTCCTCTTGCTTGGTAAAAAATCAGCTCTTTTTTCCAGAAAAGAAAAGCAGCAATTTTCTGGGCTGTTTTTTATTTCCTCAGTCTGCTTCCATGGACTCTCCAGGAATGACCTAAATTATTCTCCTATGAAACCTGTTGAGATTCCTGTATAAGCTGGGCAAGTAAATTCCAGAGCAATTTACAAAAGTTCCTTATTTTTAGTCTTGAAAACATTAGTTTGTCAATTCATATTTGATTCAACAGCTGGTCCACATCCAGATCTACTCAGAGAAATCCTCAGTCTTATACTACTGTTAATAAGCATCTTACTGGTTGAAGAAAAATCTCAGTTTTAGAGAGTTTGATCAAGGTGAGAAAATATCTTTATTTCTGTTTTTGAGGATGTGACACCAAGAATTCCAAGAAGCTGTTCAAGGTTATGCAACAAATTCATTAAAATCCAGACAAAATAACTAGGCTACCTAAATTTATTAAATATGATTAGTTACATATTATTTATTCCAGCATCTTGTCCCATAGTCATCTTTTTTCTCTTCACTTTCTTTATTTCACTTGAGTCATGCACATACCCATGAAATAGACTGCAAACTGGAAACTCCAAATGTGGGATTACCATATTTTTCTAAACATGTAAAATGCAGTATTTATCAATTGACTTTTAAGCTGCTCATTTAATAACTTAAATGGAATAACCACAAAATAGTTCTGGCCATCATATTTGTCTCTCTAGCCATGCTGTTGCTCATAAGGAGAGTGAATGCTTCTTCTAGATGGAAAATCTGTTTTCTTACCCATTTAGAAACACATTTAATTTAGAATGTTTTGGGCACTTCATCTTTCCTTTCTAAAAGGTAAATCACACTTACAGCACTGATTCTGTAAGATAAGGCTGTACTCTAAAACCTAGTAACATAGACTCAATATAAGTGTTTAACCTTTGCTATACAGAACATTAACTCAAACAATCTGTTCAGGAACAATGTATTTTCTGTATTTTATGAAACTGCAAAATAATCCAAATATGTCTTTGCCTGAAAAACTGATATTTAGTATGTTGATTGACATAATGTTTTTAATGATACATATTGAAGAATATTTAAGAATATTTTTGTAAAAACTACCTTTCACAATTGAAAACATATTCTGAGTTGTTCTCGGCTTCTCTGACAATGACTTTATCACAGCACCAATGCTGGGACTTGGTATTGGCCTCACAGTGCAACAGCACCTTCTGCAGCTTCCCAAGAGATACAGCTTCCACTTCAAAAACACTGACCTGGAAGACAGAGGAGACAGCACCCTGCAATTTGCCACCACTAAGGCGGTCCAAAAACTGAAGTGTGTTAAAAGCCTGATCAGCTCCCACAATGTGCAATGATTTCAATTGGTTTTAATTACAGCTGGCCTGTATTCAAGGAGTTTGGATCTGAACAGTGTCTTTTGATATGTGTCAGAGTAAATAAGAAAGCACAACCAAAATCAGGATGCAGTAATATTCCCAAATAAATTGGGCTCCTACAGTCATCATCCAAAATGCTGCATACAACCCTTCAGTATTGTTTCAATACCTTGCCATTTACATTACTCTTCTCTGGGAAAGAAAGAGTTAAAGCTGCTTTTTCCTTTGTTGATATTATTTTAAAACAGACTTTCTCATCATTTTCTCTTTTTTGTTTCACCTCCTCCATTCGCATTTTATTCTCCTGAAAGAAACTGAAATCTGACATGCCATTTTCCCCTTGTTATTCATTTAGGCTTGTGCTTATAGTTGGAAAAGATTGTTTTCATAGGAGCATGAAGCTGATCAGGTTCAGGTTGATAATTTCCTGTCACAGTAAAAAGCATACAGCTTTCTCTCTCTAAATGTAATGGTCCAGATCATTCTTCTCAGTAAAAAGAAAATGAAGGAAAGAAATACACTGGAAAATTCATATCTGTAAAGTTCTCAGTCCTCAGCAAATGGCAGAATTGAGACTGCCTGTGCAAGATTACTTATCCCTTGTGTATAGATAATATATGATCACAACCTCGTCTCTCTGAAAGATTCCTTCCTCAAAGTGTGCTCAGGAGGATGGCAGATTTTCAGTATCTCTTTTTATCTTCATTATCTTTATGACTCTATGCATTATTTACTGCAACCACCCAAAGAGCTCAGTGAAATAGAACTGATTTCCCCAGTGACTTCACCTTTGCACTTCTTCTGTAGCACCCTGCTTTTCTGCAACTGCTTCATCTCTTTTTTGAAAGGCTATCTGCATAATATTTCAATTTACCTGCATAGTTGAAGCACAGAGTTTATTGCCAAAAGCTGTCAAAGATGCAAAGTGGTGTGGGTGCTCAACTGAGAAACAGAGGGGTTAATTTACTGGCATATTTAGCATTTCAAAGAGCTTACTAGGTACAGAAAAGAATTCTATTTGAACTCAGTTACAGTTATGGTTGTTCAGAAAAGTTAAACTGGTTATGCAGCAATACATAAGCATGAAAAAAGTGGTCACTCAGGGAAGCTTTATTTTAAGCAATTTACCCAATATAATGCAGACTATCTGTGGCAGGGATGAAATCAAGTTGTTCAAGCGGCACTCCACTACCTCTGCCATAAAATGATGTATCCCAGTCCCTGCTCTGCTGCTCCAGACAATCCACTGTCTCATTCACCCATTTCCATAACAAAGTGCACTTTGAACCATTTCCCTTAGCCCCTGTATAAATAATATGCTGAATTTACTATCAATCTGGATAGAATAATGCCCCCCAGAAAACTCTGCTTAAATTCTGCATTTTAATTTGAATAGAACTTTATCTCTCATACATTAGTAATGCCATAAAATATATATTTTTAAATAGTATAGATATGTTTAAAGTTTCCCAGTGGGTTATTGCTATTTTTAGCATTTTAGATACTGCTTTTTATTTTGTAATTAAGTGTTCCACTAATAGCTTGATACCACTGGTTACACATACAATTGTTAATCCTCAATAGATCACAAAGCAAGAAACAGGCTCAATAGAAGGTCACAAGAAGGCTAGTGGCAGAGTTAACATTAAATTCAGTAGTTCCTGAAATTCAACCACACTGCAGAAAATCAGGATGATGTATATTTTACTTACAGAAGAGCTAGGAGGTAATAAATTGAAAGAAAAATTAATTTAAGTCTCTCCTGTATTAGTCACAATACTTTACGATAATACATTAAAAGAAGTACAACACAAACAGACCTACTAAGATCTGAAATCATGAAACAATTTCTGTTACCTTTTTTTTTAGCCAGCTGTAACTCATCATACTTTGAAAGGATATGTTTTAAGTTCATAGGCAGCTCTTCTCTTCGTCTGAGGGTGGGGCCCTCAAATAATTTTTCTTCCCCTTTTCCTGCCTATGTGTTCACTCATTCTATTAATTCCTGGGTCTGTAGAAGACTATTTTCCTTAGTTCTTAGAAATTATTTAGCTGAACTTCTGTGATTTGTTGGCTTGGGTTTTTTTCCTTTAATATTATTAGGAACCTGTAAGAGTTACTTAAATATATTCTTATGGCTAAGCAAATTGTTTTTCAGACTTATCATCCCTCTCTGAAATTTCACTGGTATACCACTTTTATGCAGAAGTCTTAGACCAAAATCTTCTCTTTTTCCATAGATATACAAATAAACTGCAGAATCTGTATCAGCTTGCTCCAAGTCACCAGTGTGGACATAAACATGGTATAAAACACCTTCCAAAAAGAGCCAAAAGAAGAAAATGCTGGTTATGTGTAAACAAAATTAATTTTACTCACTATTATATCTTAATGATAACAATGCCAGCAAGTCTGATTTACAATTAATTTCCTGGAAGATACTCTCCAGAAAACAGTCAGACTATTTGCTTTTGAGACTGCTAGGACCACAATTCAGATGTCATTAATACTGAAATCCAGGTAGCCAATACATACATAACTGTCCACACATGCTTGAATACATAGGTTTTCCAGCTTCCACTACAGGAAGTTCACACAGAAATTCTCTATCATCACGATTCTTTGATATCCATGTGTTTGCTGGAAAATTCAGTTTTCTTGCTCTTTAGATGTTGCAGTATCACCTGAAGGAGAAGCAATTCCAGCTATGACTCAATTCTCTCTTTCCAGTGTTTTGCTTCTCAATAGCAAAACATATTTTTGGGTATTTTTTTTATCTCAGAAACCAGAGTAACACAATCAGTAAATATGACTGACAAAATTGCAGTATGAAAATATTTTTATTTGGCCACTACTATGCAACAAGTCTGTAGTCGAAATTTGTGGGTTTGCTATTAGAAATGTCACCAAGTCTGATTTCAGTCAGTAAAACACCTCTATGTACCATTGTCTGGACTGAAGACTGAAAACCTTCTGATAGCTGCTGTTACATGAGACTGAGCTTTTGAAAGATGAGGAGAGGTGGACACACATTTTTTATTTTAGAATGAAAACAGGATGAAATTCATCATCTACATCTTTCTGAACTTCAGCAAGGAGAGGATACATTGGAATTGGAAATTGATTTGTATTATCTTTGGCTCTTCAACAGCTGAACAAAAGCCAATCTGTGTACCACCACCATCTGTATATTTGTCTTAAGATGGTTAGAATTCAAATTCTCAAGTTATTTGCTGCTGTACAGTAAGATAGCTGCCTTACTTGTTTCCTATAATTACAGCACTCTTTATTCTCTTTTATGAAAGCAGTTTTTGTTGGTCTTGAATTACAATGCTTACTACAGGGGTTTTCCAGAGGTCTTGACTAGCAAAAGGAAATCAAAAATTATCTTTCTTCAGTTGTGTTTTTGAGTGTGCATATATTATGCATAAGCCTTGCAAACAAAATTATGAAAACAAGTACTCACATCCAAATTCTAACACTTAGGGAATCAGAGCAATAGGTGTCTTTATCTCACTTTTCCAATAAAATATTATTTAAAGTAAAATGAACACTGCTTCTAACACCAAAGCATGTATTTATTCTAACTTGAAATACTTTGGCAGCACTGATTCCTAGTCTCTAATATTTATTGGTAGAGCCCCCCCTGCTGATTCATAACAATTGCATATATTTACTGCTTTTTCAGAAAAATACAGCTTTCAACATGTTTTATTTCTTGAATTGAAAAGAAGTGTTTGAAATCCCAGGGTTACCCTATAAAAATTTGGAACAAAATGTTAAAAAAAATATTTTGTAACCACCAGGCTGGAAAGTGGGATTTCTGCAATCATTTGAGTAACTGAAATATTTATACTTACATTCAGTTTTACTACAGTTTCAGTTAGGGCCTGTGGGTTAATGTCAAAATCTATTATTATTGCCTAATTCTGATTGTCTAAATCAAGCTTTTTAAGATTACCCAAATGAAAAAGAATAAACTTATGTCCTTTGCAAATTCAATGTAAGAAACAGACAAAAGATACTTATCCCAGTCTGAAATAAATTTTACATGGGTGTCAGTGTTAGCAAGCATTTAGAATAAATTTAATCTAGTGAACATCCCTATATATCATAAGAAAAATAGAGTTAAAACAAAACAAAGAAGAATTAATTCACCAAATTGAAAAAAAAAAATAGCAGCTTCTTTTTCCCTGAAAATGTTCATAATCATGAGGTATGGTGGAGCCCATTATAACTTACTTAGCCTACCTTTCAGCAAACTTCGTTCATTTCTTACATGTAGTTGTCATGGAATTATTGCTGGTCCACCATTTTCAATTTTTCAGAGCTGGAAATTAAAGTTAGAATCTCCCTAAAACACACTGAAGAGTACAGAAACACTGAAGATTATGGCAAACTTTCAGAAAGCAAAACTTGGTCAAACACATCAATAAAATAAAATTGCTGTCTGCAGGAATTAGGAATAATTGCAAAATAATCCTGAATATTTCCACCCCTTAGGAGATGCACTGTATCAGTGTTTTTGACATCTCTAAGTCAATCTAAAAACACAAAGCAATAAGAACTTATCCCAGTCAGCATTTATTGATTCCTGAAGCCATGTCTTTATGAAAAGATGGGCCTTTAGTTCACATAAAAATTTAAAAATGGGAACAAAATCACAATAAAAGTCTCGCCCTTGGTAAGTTCCACTCTGGTTTTTCATTTGGTAACCCATCAAGTTCAATTCTTATCTTGGACATATTCCCAATGCTATTTATTTTAACCTGAATAAATTCAGAATAGTACAATATATAACTACGTAAAATTACATCTTTATCTTTGCAATTGATTCTAGATTTATTTGAACCGTTGTAGTATCTGATTGTTCAGAAACAAAGGATAATATTTGATTGGCAGATTTGGGTTTACAGGATCCAGAAAACAGACTGCTCCTGTTTCATCTAAGCAGATTTCTGTCTGAGGCCCAGTTTGACCAGATTATAGCTTAGTGGAATCACAATGCTTGCCAGGAAAATGATTTGGCAAGTTTTGAACTCTTCAAGGTTTCAAGAGTAAAAACAAGTTGGTGAGGGTTGTTCATGAGAGCAATGAGGAATACAAAATTACATCCTCTAAACAACAAGTCAGAAATCTTTCATAATTCTTCACAGTTACATGACCATAGACCCTAGTCTGTCAACATGAAGAATATAAAAGTTTTGGAGACCTTAAACTATAGCTCCCAAAAGCTGGCAGAACATCTGCAAAACTTCAGAAGTCACTTATGCCATCTTTGCTTTCTGACTATGATTTGCATTAATTTGCACTTTCTTTGCACTTTCAAGCATTATATGTGTTTACTTATGAAAACTACTCTATGCAACCCTATCTTCAAAACTTCAAATGAACCTTCACTTATCTAGGGTTCATTTGAAGTTTAACCACTATTTAAAGCAAGCATAAATAATTCTAGATAGTTTGTAATGTACCTTTAGGAAAGGAAAAGTATGTTATTACACTATTTCTCAAATAATAATTCTATTCATAAAAGATTGGTAACAACCTATTGCTCTCCATCATTAACATCCAAAAAGCTGTACAAAATGTACACTGTACAAAAATTGTCATTCTCTGAGAAACACTATTAGTATATCATCCACTCATTCTTTATCTTCATTAATAAAAAGTACTCTTCTCATTTCAGAGGTCAGACTAACCTCATTTCCTATATCAGATTTTGGCTATTTGTACTTTTGTATAAGAAGCTTTTATGTTATAGCCACAGCATTTCTATGTTTTAATCAAAGATTTCTAGAAGCAAAAAGCTTTTACTCTGGATTTCCTGAACACTGAAATGCCCATTGAATTTCACAATGGTTGTTTGAGTAAGAATCTGTGGGTTTCACACCTGTTATTTGTATTGCTATACTTGTTGCATCAACCTGAATTCCATTAAACAAATAAATGCAAACTCCAGGCTTGCAGCACTGATGTGACAATATAGTTCCTGTCTTCACCATTGGCTTAATGAAACAGCTTTGCTTTGCCAAGTCAGATCCTGATATCTTTGCTTATACTGCACAATATTCCTCTCTAAAAGTAGTCTTATTAGAGGTAACCTGGAGACTTTAGGATTAAAGTAGTACTAAAATATGGGCATATATTCATCTTGAATAAAAAAACACCTATTTTCCTTCCCTCATTTCACAAACAAACTAATCTACTTCTCAAGCAATATGGGATATGGTGTCTTTCACAGAGCTGCTGTTCACTAAATATACAAGGCTATTGTGTTGTCTGTTTTTACTAATAAATCCCTCTTCAGACTTTCGGTGAATAAAGAAAAAATATTGCAGGATAATTTCATGTATCAATACAATACAAGACAAAATGTAGTGGGCAATGTGAGAATGCAAAGAGTGACTTCTGCCTAAATCAAGTACAGGTCTTCCAGAAGAAACACTATGGTAGTCTTGATTTTTCTCACGCAACAGTCTCAGGAAGGATTAAACAGTCAATGAAAACTCAGATGGGTAAGGTAAGAAAGGGAAGGCCACATATGAAAGGTTTTCAGTTCTTGAGTTAGTTCTACTCAAATTTTTCATAGTTGCACATGTTTCTGATAAAGAGAAAGGTTAAAGGACTTTAAACTGATTCCTAGTTGCTGGATTGTCACAGCCTTTCAAAAGCTACTTTCTTCCTAAAACTCCTGGCCAGAGCTATGATCAAGTTGATTACTGTAAAAATAAAATCTGGTACCCTCTGTTCTAGAATATACCAGTGAAAATATAAAAGTTCAAAGACAGAAATGCTAAGAAGAAGATGTAATTTTTTCTATGTCTTACATTCCTACCCTCATTTCAAGACCTACCCTGTTAAACAAGTACAGGATAAAATTTAAAGGGAAAAGGAGAAAAAAGAGCTCTTACTCACGGGCTTTTTCTTTGTGGATTTATCTACTGCAGACTAAAGAGTGAGAAGCACTTCAGTGACATTTGCTGTTTCATGCCTGAAAGCAATAGTGTCAATGTGATGCAAAGAATCATAGTAGTAGCCCCAGGTGGTGAGAAAAAGATTCTGCTCTCTCACAAGATCAATATCTACAGAACACAGCCATAATGGGCCATATCTATTTTAGAGAAGAAAAATTGGTCCATCTCTTTTGAACATATGGATTAACTTTGCAAACATGCCATTATCCAACACAGTTTATAAATTATTCACTAATTAGGAGAACAGGACTCCCTGTGGATCATAATATATAGCCTTACATGCTTAGAAGATGAACATTAATGGTGGGTGATCTCCCTGCCTATGCCCTATTCATAGAGAGTATTATTATTAATATCATTGACAGTAACAATCTTGGATTGTGCTAAGATTGTATTAGAAGAGTTGACAAGAGCAGAAAAAAAATATGAAACACATAACTTCTGCTTTAGCTAGCTGAAGACAGCAATGTTACATGCATCTCAGACAGATTTAAGCAAAACAGAAATTTTTGCTCCTTTGGTAATTCCCTCTCAGCCTACCTAGACATAATTTCCTTATTACAATAAAGGTGGGGTTATTCTTAAATAAAAGTAGAAACCCTGTGGTTTCACAACATGGTAATACATGGATTTTATAGGATTTTACTTATTCTGTAGGTAAACATTCTGGCATTTCAGTCATTTATAACATGGCAGCTCTAAAATGGGTTTTCTTCTTTAATTGAACCAGTTCCACAGCATACATTTTATAGTATGCTTTGAAAATTGTATGCCTGAAAATTTAATTACTAAGGATCCCTAAACAATATGCAAGTCTTATATCAGACATGGTTTGTTTCAGAATGAATAGTTTTTAAAGCTAGCTTCAAATCAATTGCCTTAAAGAAATCAATTCACTTCTGCAGTTGTCCCATTCGGTCTACTATATGAGGGAGGAGGTTTAAAAGAAAGATTATTTCTTCTGTTGCTTACTATAAATAACAAGCTGATTTAACAGACAATTCATGGAGATTAGATTCAGATTTATTTTATGCAGTAAATATAGGAGAAAAACATTTTTTATTTTCACATGACAGGATAATCCTTGGAAAGGTACATACAAAAATAATGTTCTTAGCCTTCATTAGGTACCTGAAATTCATCTTCCTGCCTGGGAAGAAACAGCTGCTTCCTGTTGTCCTTGCCAAGAGTTATTGGTCCAGCTAATCCTCTGTCTCCATATATCCAGAGAGCAACACTTGCTTCAGTTCCTGCATTTCCTGTCAGTATTGACACTTTCCATTCATCATCTGAAGGAAGGGGACATTCACCACCTTGGGGATTTCTCATTTCCTCTGTGAAATACAGAACATTACTGGGAGATGAAAATTGACATGAAACTGCCAGTTGCTGTTGTAACATCAGCACATAAGGATGCCATAACAGCGGGGGGGTTGTATTTTTTTCACGGCAAGTGAGATAGTCTGAAAAGATTGATTTATGTTTCTTGTCTAGACCAAAATGTACTGATTAGTTGAGCTACAAGAATCAGCTGGAAAAGAGCAAGTTGTCTCTAGCACACACTATCATCATATTCTTTATACATGTTCTGGAGTAGAGTAAGGATGCTATGGTGCAGAACTATGACCATTAAATTGACATTTCTGGCACCTCAGGCTGACATTTAGAAATAAGTAGAAATGCTCTTCTAATGCCTTGTGTTGGGACATCATTAGCAGAGTCACATGTCAGGGAATAGAGACAATTTTTATTTCAAATTAAAAAAAAAAAAAAAGAAAAAGGAAATGAACTTTCTTCGAGTTAAAGATCAACTAAACACTGTAAAAAAAAATCAAAAAAGAGCTCAATATAGCCTTGCCCAACCATACTTATGCAGTGCCACCATTAGGGTTAAGGCATGCTCTGCATGAATGAAACAATAGAAGCACTGCAGCACTATATGGATAAATTTCACAGTTCTAATGGATAAGAAAATATAATTATGTAAAACATAACCATCACTTTAGATAGCACCTAATGATCTACCACCTACCCTTAAGAGAAATATATATACATGCAGAGACTTCAAATGACACATGAGATATGGAAAAACCAGGCTCTATTATGATAAAGGAATTTAGTTTTGTGTAATCTAATCAAAGTGGAATTTACAAACCCCAGATTCTGGGGCACTATTTTTCAATAATGGGACCACTGACCATGAAGCCTTCTCCAAGAGAGGGAATCCTTGCTGCCAAGAATTTATGGTCTGCTCTGACACAAGAGGCAGTTATAAACCCCAAATTTGAAAATATGAACCTACATATTACCAATATACTGTGTCCTGCAGGAGTTCCCAAAATGTTCATGTGAGCTCTTTCCATGAGACTGCAAAGAGACTTTTTAATAAGCCACCAATATGAATTTGCTGAAGAATTCCCAATGTGTCACTGTGGATGTTTCTGCTGCACTACATAACTTATGTAGTGATATAAAAGTCCTTTGCTTTTTTATTTGGTTAATTAAAATACTGTACTGGATTTCTCTGGATGGAGTTTTTCCCTTCACTTATTGCACTGTCCTTGCATCAAAGGGAAAAAACCAAACAAACACCCAACCAAACAAAATCAAGCCAGAACTAGACAGAAAACAAGTGATGCAAAAGCTAGCACTCACCACCAGCAACACTACTTTCTTAAGAGTTGTACTCAAAAGGAATTATACAGTTGCTTGGATCATCAGGTTGTACTATATTTAAATCAACATGGTAATTAAAGCACCAAAACCGAGTTATTATCCACTAGCATTGATATCTTAAATAATGTGAAACACCAAAACTAAGTTAAGAGGCCAATATCTTGTGGCCTGAATGAAAACTTGACCTGAATAAAAACTTAATTACACTTGTCTTTCAGTGCCTGAAATGCAGAACTATAGCAAAGTAATTGCTTTGGTATGATAAATATTTTGAGAACTCAACTCTACAGTTTTCTGTAACTGTAGTCGCCGAACTTCTCACCTGTAACTCTGAAAGTTAGAGTTCCTGCCAGCTGTCTAAAACCACACCTTTCTTACAGCAAAGAGATTAAAATGTTCATAAAATGCACAGGTGTTCAAGAAACATAAGGAGTTCCACACTGCTCTGTGTGCTTAGGACAAGAATTCCACACTTGGGCAGTTGCTACCCAAAGCAGTTACTGCAACCTCAAACTGCTACCTCTTCAACAATTATAATGCACAAACAATTCACAGGCTTGGAGTGCTTTTTGTCTCGTAAATTACTGGCTCTTCTTACAAATGGAAATCGGTAGCATTGATTTGCTACAGGCTAAAAATATTCCAGTCTGAAAAGAGGATTTGATGGTTGCCCTGCATTACTCATGGGATTTTACACACTTCATGACACCACACTGGGAATCTATTGTGACAAAAATTAATTCTAATAGGTCTGCTTGAGAATGATGAAATCACAACCCTTTACACAATTTCATAATTTTTTTTAATTTGCTTACTTGTCCTAAATGCAACAAAAAAACAAGATTATCTTGTCTCAGAAGACCATATGATTGAGTGACACTTTTAAAATGAACAATCAGAAAAATTAATCTCTGGAGCAGAAGTTTGGGCATAAAGTTGATGTATTGTTATTACACCTGTGTGTATCATCATTTCCAATGTTAACTGAGTGGAAATGAGATCAGATCTTATTTGTATCTTATAAGTAAAATATATTAAAAAATTAATAGCAACTAATAATACCAGACATGCAGGAAAAGAATGTGGAGGATGTAGAGAGAATTTCTCAGAGATAGACTTTGTTAGTACTAAACCACAGGGGTGCTCTCAAGGTCACAGACTGCATTTGTGTCATGGAAGTTAATGACATCTGAGATGTCAAGTAGAAGCTGGGAGCTGACATCATCTCTGTACAATGAAAGAAGTTTCTTGGGGAACACTGAACTCAGAGTGCAACAGGAAAACCCCCAAATGCTGTCGCATGGTTTTCAGTTCAATGAATACTGAATCAATTATTTGTGAAAACAGAAACCAAAATACATCTACCAGCTAGCAGACACAGACATAAAAATGAGGGTCTGGTCAGTCTAAGAGTTAATCTGCTCTGAGTTTGCCTACTAAGCCTACTGCCTAGTACAAACATCACCCTTTTTTCAAATATTAACTGGGAGTGAAAAAGGCAAATGAGTATTTAATGAATATCAGTTTAAAACTCAAGGTTCACCTGTACATGTCAAAAGACACATGTTGAGTGAAAGTATCTTACTAAAAAATGTCTATTTTCTTTGAAAGACAGAATAACTTTGATATTTCTATTCATTTTCCATAAGCAGAAACTATATCTGTGAATGCCAGAAAAACTACTTACAAAGTGCTATAGATTCTAATAACCAATTTCACGGCAGATATTCCTTCTATAAAAGGATCCTTTTTATCCAACCCTAAAAACATCCAGCTTTTTTGAAAACAGGTTTGATGGCTTGTGTATTGTTGCCATGGATTTCGGACACAGCACATCTGCTGACAACCCACCACATTTTGGGAAGGGTTTGTGACACAATGATATAAGATGAAGTCTGACAGATTAGAAATTGGGTGTTTTGAGCTAAAAATGGAAAATATATTGCCAGAAAGAATTAAGTATTAATAATGATTCACACCTATGCTTGGAATTTACCCAGGATACTTTGGTTCAACTGAATTTAATTAAAATACTGCCTGATACTTCACATTATACCCTAGGAAAAAGTGTGCCAGATTTGATGTCCTGTTCACATAGCCAGACTTTTCATGTACACTTTGAAACAGCAGTCTGAAGGCTGAGCTCAAACCCAAGTCACCAACCCACCTGAATTATTTGCTGCATGAATGCCTTTGAGACCACCTGTAGCTGAATAAACATGTCTCCCACAGCAGAAGCTCCAATATAACCTTGTCTTTAAAGCTCCTTCAAGATAACAGATATTTTCCCACCATATGAATGTACTTCAATGTGCCGTGTGGAGCTCAGGATTTTCCATTTACCCCACCTGCTTTTATGGTTGTATGACACAATTCAGACTGTCAGAGCCTTTGTGTATATTGAAATAAAAGAGATGCAGGAGGCAAACATGATCATCTTCACTCTTTAACTGATGTATCAGTCCCTGTTTTGTTTAGCTGTCTAGTTCTTTAGTTTGGTTATTAAGATGCTGAATATTCCAAAAATTATTGTCTTAGACTGTTTATGCAATTTCTGTGGCTAAAGAGAAAGCATTTTATTATAGAAAAACACATCTGCTAGACCATGACTCCAGAACCATGACCAGAACATTGTTTATCTATTCCTACCTGCAAAAACATAGATGTAAATCTAGGATGCAATGCATCAAAACCTTCCTCTTTCCTCCAGTGAACCATACAGCAGAAAACATGAGGGTGAAAGCATGAATGAGGAATATTCTATTACTTTCAGTGAGCATTAGATTGGGCTCTGCACCATATAAACCTCTGAATTTCCACAGAAATAGCCCTTCAATAGATTATTAATTAATTTTTTAAAAAGTAAAATTATTTGACAGTTATCTGCTGATTGTTACCTTATCAATAAACCAAATTCCAATGCCCCTTTTAGAAAAAGAGTAACAGGCAATGTTGTATGTTTATGCGCATAATTCAATAATCTAGAAAAGCTGTTAATTGTCCTTCCTGATGTAAGTCTCTGCAAACATGCACAGAGGACAAGCATAAAACGTGTTGTACCCCAAATGGTTTCTGAATTGTCCCTTATTTGAGGGTGGGAGAGTTGAAAGCTGTTGAGGTACTGGCTCCTGGGCTTTTGCTGGTTGGAATTGAGATTCACTGGAATCTTTCTTGTCTTGTTTGGGTGCTGCAGGTCTTCCCATAGGCTTTTCCCAGCCAACTGAAACAATGAAATGTAAAGTCTGTCAGTAGCTACAAGCCATTTGCTTTTTCTTGCTCAGAAGCTAATAAGAGATCTCACAGTTGTTCCACACAGTAGACATCTTTTCTCTATGTATTACGCAGCTACTAGCAATTGGATTCTATTGTTAGCAGAATGTCACAAAAAATGGAAAAAAACTTGACATACCAATTAAAGTCCATTCAAAGCTTTAAAAATCTAAGCAAAAATTTAACATTAATGTAGGAATAAAATGGCTTGTTAAAACATAGCTCTCCCCCAAATAAACTTCTCCACCCCCAAAATGTTTCCTTTTTAAGAGTGGAAATGCTGAAATAAAAATTGTTGGAGGCCATTTGAATAATATAAAAAGCAAATTGGTATTGTTAATATGAACACGTTAAGCAGACAATATTTATTGCTTGCATAGAAAATATTAGCTCCTTTTTATATTCCTTTTAGTGAGCAACATGGATTCAGGGGAGCTGAAGCCTGTGACAAAGTAACATTTAGCTTTATTTAATGGCATTAGTAAGCACTGCCTTCTTGAGAATTTCTGTTGAAATACTGCTCTTGAAGAAGGTAATGAAGGAAAATAATTTCCTCATTTCTACAAGGACACAGTGATCAAAATATTCTTTTCACCTTGCAGCAGACAGGGACAGAACAGGAGGGATGCTATTACAGTGTCCTTCATAATGCTTCGATAACAATACACATGGAACAATTAGCAAGACTGGTTGTATGTTTTGATACTTTCTTTTTTCTGGTGAAAGAATTCAAGAAAAGTTTGTTTTGCTTGTGTTTGGGAAAAAACTGACAAACTTCTCAATTGAAAACTGATGTCCAATTTAGACTTTTCATGAGTTGTTTCGTTTCCTGATCTCTGTAGTCCAGCCCACCAGATAAGAATACATTTCCTGTAGAATAGGGTGTCCTGCAATTATCATCTAAGTCAGCTGGCTATCTTTGGCAGCCAGTTTTTCACCAAATTAAACACTTTGTTCTTCTGAAGAAGAAAAGACAAGCAGGCAACTCAGTGACATTAAGTCCTGAGTGTGCTGAAACCTAATTTCTGAGTCCTGGCTAGCTGACTAGGTCAGCTTTCTACTGAGGAAACATTTTTACTGCAATAGCTCTCAAATCTGACTATTGGACAGAAGAATAACATAATGAATATACTGGGCCAAGTAGGCCCTCTTAAAAGTCTACTAATTACTCTATAATATCAGGAAAATCTATGGCAGAGTTGGCAGCAAGACAATTTCTCCCAGGCTTCCAAATCCTGTAGCCAGAATGAATACACCCAGGAATTCAACGCCATCTTTATCTTGTCCCCTTATTTTTTTGAAAATTCTCATTTTCAAAAGCTTATTAGTAAAACAATGGACATCTACTGTATCATTATTATAACAAAAAGAAAGGAATGAAGTTAACTGAATATATAGCAGATATTAAGTGTCCATACAATAAAATTTTCACTTTTCAAGCTACCAAAATACAGGGGAAATTGTGTCTATGTATCTTTTACACTTTTGGTTTGAATTTTGTCAGTTAGAAAGACTAAACACCAAATAAAACTGTAGACTATTGAGAAATCACATACATCTGATGACCTGTAGGTAAAAAAGAATATTTCTCTCTCCAGTGTAAATGACTGGTTTAGTTTGGCCATCTGGCAGAAGACCAACATATATTCCTTTATTTTGCACTGATTCCAGACTTACAGATCCAGTGTCCAAATTCTTCTCAATTTTAAAATGACAGTATTCATCACCTGTCCCCTAAGAAATTGAAAACAGAAACAAGAATTCAACAATTAAATTAATGTAGTTAGAGAAAGTTTTTAAAGTCTTAAATATTATTACTTACCAATAATATTTCAGATTAACTTTACATTCTTCACAATATGTTGCATTACTACACACACAGACATACCTGCACCTAATTCCTGTTATTTCTTTATGACCAGAAAGACTAATCACATAAGTTTATCTCACTTATCTCACATAAGTGAGATAAGCAAAAGACCAAGTGAAAGCATTCTGATTTATGTTAGGGTTTAGGCAAAGCCTAGGATATATTCAAAGGAGTTTCCCACTTAAACAAATTTCAGATGATCAAGGAATCTGAAAATGTCAATTTCAGAACACACAGGATATTTCTATACAAATTTTATACATAGCTAATGCTACATAATATAACATACATTAAATAGATGTAATTTTCCCCCTCCATTTAAGAGCATTTACAAATTTAATTTCAAAACCTTTACCCAGTGTCACTTTTTATCCAGACCTCCTGATCCATTGGTGAGAGCACTGCTGAAAATAAGATACTCACAAAGCCTATATTCAAAATATGGATTAAATATTTTAATCTATATAAGTATACTGGAGTCAATGAAAAAACCCTCATAAACCTCACATCTGAGTACTTACACAGCTCTATTTCATATTCAGTTGTCTTGAACACCCAAATAAAAAATATGCAAGACTATTTCTCATATAAATGTGAGAATTTTAACTTAGATGAGCATAATCACGCTTTAAAAGTCAGTGCAGTATACAATTACTTACATCTTAGTTATTCTTTAATGGGTTTTACCTTCATCATCTATCTAGCAGCACATAAGTTTTAACTACATCCATATTCTCAACAGTTTAAAAATACAATCATATCTTTACTGATTCAATCAACCGCTAAATTGACATGACACCTTCTCTTGCTATATTTTGCTTTCTTTTCCTTGGCAAATGAAGGATAAGATCTGAAACATTTTAAATCTGAACAAAATTTTATGCCATTTTTATCCAAGCAAGTAAAAAAGATTATCTCCTATAACTGACAATTCACTCAAACTGCAGAGGGAAATACAAAAAAGAACTGCTTACTGTCCATCCCACTGGTCATCTTTGATCTTCAGATGCATTCCTGGTTTTTTCACACTTTCAAACATGCAGAGTCCAGAGCAGATTCTATGCAGCTTCCAGTAGGATTCCTGCTGCTGCTGACCCGCTCTGCTGCAGTTCCCATCAGGTCTACAGGCAGAGCCTGGCAGAGACTTGTGTTGAGCAGAATGATGGCACCATGATGAAACACACCCTTTTAGATCACAGAAAAAAGTCCTTTCTGAACAGCACAGCTTTTCTCTATATTAAGCTTTGATATTGATATTGCACCTACTGTTTTATTATGAGAACTTACTCATGCATGCCCTTATATAAAATATAAAGGAGTCAGTCTCAAGTAATTCATGTATACCTCAAGACTTCGAATATTTTCTGCTTTCTGTGCAGGCACTAACCAGAGCCATGGAAATCCTTCCCTACTCTGCAGCATCCCAGCTTTTCTTGCTCAGCAACAAAGCACAACATCCAGAGCACAAGGAGGGGGGCAAATTAAGGAACTTGTCTCTTTTCAACAGCAGCTCTCGGGTACTACTTTTCGAAGGTCTGCTGGGAAGTTTAGGGTCTCATCTTTCCCGTGTTACAGCCCACCCTATTAGCCTGTACCAGCTGCAGTATCCCGGCATCTCTCGCCCCAGGAGAGCAGGAAAGGGAGCCTTGTCCAGTGCCGCCTACCTGTTAAACTGTAGTTGAGCTCCACCTCGTGGAAGAGGATTCCTCTTTCAGCTTGCAAACCCCTGGCACTCGATTGGATACAATCTGCTTTATAAGAGAAAATTTTAGAAGAGTCTTTTTAATTTCCCTCTGCCCACCTCACCCTGACATACACAACAAATTCTTTGGAAATCCCAGCATATCCTGTTGTTTCATCAGCTACTTTGCCTTGGAGATTTAAAGCCACAGTGTGCCCTGGGTAGCTGGCTGACTCAAGAATGGCACAACCATTTGGTTGAAGGTGAACGCAGAACTCACAGCATGCCTTGTTCTTTGCTCTCACATAGTCAGAGGAGGAATAATAAATTAGATTAACTATAAGGCAAAATCCAAACCAGAGAGTATCACAGTACACTTTCTGTATCGATCGAGTTCCCACAATCCTACCAGTTTAGTACAGAAATCTTTCCATTCTTCACATTTGCTTAGGGACTAAAATTGTGGACTCTGTGGAATTTGACAGAAAGAGTTCATTGTAAGAAGACACGGATCTGGCAATAACATGAAAGATATCTGGGTGCCTCACCTGGAGAGAGTTAGTATCACAGCCTGTAAGCATGGCAAAGAAGTATAAAATTGATATAGATGGGAAATGAAACTCCATAACTCTTGGCCACCAGCCCACCTTCTCCTTGCCTTTGTGTTTGTCCTCATTCATTTGTACTGTTCTCACAAAAAACACTTAGAGACTCAGAAACTTTTCATGAAAGGGTAAAGAAACAAGCTTTACTCCATGTTTGTCTGTTCAGGTTTGCAGGTTCTGTGATGCCACTGCATAATATATGTAACTTAATATTTTATCAATACATGTTAATACATACTTAAATACTTTTATAAACTCCATCATCATTCTCATATTTAAATAAAACTAGAATTTTAATCCTTGTAAAATGCTAAAATTCCCTCTAATAACTGATCATATTTCTGACTTACGTCATCCAATATTTTTTCAGAATTTTCAAGACTATAAAGAATCAATGTTTCTAGGAAAATTTTTCACTTTCAAGGCACTACCTTCTGAAGAAAAGGCTAAAAAAACTGTCTATCAGATTCAATATACCTTTAAAAATAAAAGAAAAATTGTATGGATTTTGGGAGTAGTTGTGAAACAAGTTAGTCAGCATGTCCTCAAAGTACAATTAAGTATGTACAGTAAGGCAAAATGCAATTTTTGTTGCCTTTTCATTGCTCCAATGCCTGAGAGAGAGCTGTTATGTCTTACAGGTGTCATAAACCATCAAAGACTCCCAAAGCACCCTCAGACTCATTTCTGAGCCCTTTCACCAGATGTCTGAAAGCTCTCCTGCATGAGGGGAGGTACCTGGGCATTCCCACCTAAATTCCTCATATAAACACTGCATACATATATTTACACACATTGACCATCCAGTGTCATTTCACTCTAATCTGCAATGTTTTTGAAGGACACACACGGGCTCCAAGATGGTATGGCGAAGACACTTTATTGCAGAAATCCAGGTTCTTAAACTGTTAGTTTGTTATGAGTTTACATATTTGTGAGGCACAACAAATGTGCTTAACCAACCACCATAGACCATGATAGGAACAGGCATCAAGCATAACCAACCACAAGCCCAACGATGTGAGCACTTATTGGTTCTAAAAATTGTTCTACAATTATGTAACTTGGTTTTCACCTCTAGTTTAGCTGAGTCATTCCCAGAATGCTTTTCTAGTTAGCTCAAGTAACAGAAGTGAGCAAGGATTTTACAAGGGCAACAAGGCCCTCCCTTTGCAAGGCCTTTCTGCTCCGTGCACTAATCCACCCCAATGAATCTATTAACAAGAACCTGGATTGCTCTCCTCTCCTGGGATAGGCCATAACATTCAGATATTAGGAGAAGTTCCTCACCCAGAAGGTGGTTGAACACTGGAACATGCTCCCCAGGGAAATGATCACAGCATCAAGCCTGACAGAGCTCAAGAAGTGTTTGGAACACCCTCAGGCTCATGGTGTGACTCTTGGTGCTGTCCTGTGAAGGGCCAGAAGCCAGACTCCCATGATCCTTGTGCATCACTTACAACTCAGGATATTCTATGATTCTGTGGTCAGAAGGAACTGAACTCTACAACTCCATTTACCTACCTGTATACTGCAAGTGGTGAGGAACAAAGGTCATAGTAAAACTTTGAAGCTGGGCTGAAACAAATCAAAATGCATCAAAACAAACCTTGGATTATACCAGCTGTCTTATGACTGTCATGTTACTTAAAAAAAAAAAAAACACAAACGAAAAAGGGATATTTAAAATCAAGGCAGAGAATTTTTCCTTATTGAAAGAGAGGAGATATTAGGGCATTCCAGGTAACTTGTCAGCATGTGGCAAACAAATATAAATGACAGCTTGGAATGGCCTGGTATTTCTGAATTAAAAAAAAATCTTACCAAAGAATAAAAAGTAAACTGTGAGAAAAAAAACCCCTATGTCTAAATCCATCTATATATCAGCAATTTCCTCAGTTCAGTTCTGCAATTCTTCATTCTTTATCTGATTGGAAATACAATTATTAGACAGATTTTAAAAACTTTGTTTTATTTTTTAATCAGACAATGACATTCCATTAAGAAGCAGAAATCAGTAATAGCATTTCCTACCTTTCCAGTTACATGGCCACTGACAAGAGCAAGAGCAAGAGATGGCATCTGAAGACTGCTGAACATACATATATTTCTCCTTTTGACATTTGCATCAAAAAGACCTAAGAGTTAAATGAAAAAAAATGTTTGAAGAAAGTATATTAATTCATAGTTGCATTTAATTATAATTGATTTTTTATCATTTTCAAGGGAAATGAATTAATTAAGTGTTTAACTCAACAGTTTGACCTCTCTGATCAATAAATTCTCTCATTCGTTCAGGAAAGGGCATCTAGGGACTACTGTCTATTTTGCTGCCTTGAGGAGAAAAACCCTGAGAGGTAATGATAAGGAACAAATTTCTTTTTATCAGCACATATGTTTTTAAAAAAATCCATAAAAAGGAGCTGAGAACTCCAGCATAATGAACTGGGCTCTAGCAATGAATTTAGATGATAAATAACAGACTATGTAGAGAACATAAAGCTCTCAGGTAGGAGAAGAGAATTCATTTGCTCTATATCTGTATTAGAATTTGTAAAGCAAATCCTGCAGCATAGCTCATGGCTTCTAAAATTTTAAATCTGGCCAATTTTCCAAACAACTAACTCTTATAGCTACAAAATACTGATGAAAGGTAAAGTCATGCCATTTTTATTGTTCCCAGGAACAAGAGCGATTTTTTAAGCAACTGTTCTACCAGCCCATTATGTTGCCTACTTGTAAGATGCAGCTGTCTCTGCAGGAATCCTGTGCTGTCCTGATGCACTCTTTGGTGTGTCCTGAAAGATTCTATCACTTCCAAAAAGATCTGTGTAAGGTCCCTGGTGAGATGTCAGAGAGACTGAGCAGCTCTATCACTACCAAGGGGGAAAAAATATATATGCCTAATATGATGTGTATTAGAGTTAAGTGTTACAAATGCAGTAGAAGGAAAGCTAATAAAGGATGGAACTAGTAGACTGCCATTAAAATCAATTACAAAAATAAAATAATATTAATGTATAGGTATACATATATATGCACACACACACACACACACACATATATACTCCTAATTAATGTACTCTACCTAAATTTGAACTTGTTATTTTAGATAGATCTAGTTGCCGAAGAAGGTAGCTGTCCTTGCCATGTGAGTTCTGTGGGAGCACTAAACTGCAGATGACAAGAAGGTTCTATTAGGTAAAGAAAAGCCAGTGACAAGGAACCACATGAGAATGTGTGTGCGTGTGTGTGTGTGTGTGTGTGTGTGTGTGTGTGTGTAAACTAGGCATATAATTTCTGAGTCCTTATAGTCATTATTACATATATATATTTTAAATAAGGAAAGGGCTTAGTACAATTATCTGTTCTTATCCCTTTTAGGAATCTCTGTATTAAAGTCCTCCTTTCTTGTATCGGCTATGCATACTTCCCACATGGAAAATACTCTACCGTATTTGTTTTTCTTGTCACCAAGAGCATCAACTCTGCTATCTGGGCAGAGGCAAATGAAGCCACGGTAGCCTGTTGTAAAATTGAAGTGTAATGCCTTTCTGAAACTTCCACTTTTCTTTTTTTGTTGTTTTGTAAACAACAAACAGAAAAGAGTTATGAGAAGATGATACACAGGAATTTGTCACACAAAGAATTCAACTGACCTAATTTCACTCAAAGCACAACTTGAACGGTTTAAATTAAAAGGTATATTCTTGCAGTTTCTTCTGCCTTGAGTTCCAGCTCTTGTCCTGTGCAGATAAAAACAGTGTGATTAATTTACAGAGTTTCTTCATTCCCTTTGAGACGGTTCTCCTCTCCACCAATTTTCACTTTTGGGAAACATGCTGGTGTCTGTCACAGGCAGCTCTCTAGCAATATTTCCGTCATCCTGTCCTTGGTACAGCCACCTAGGAACCAGAACCTGTTTCAGTAATAACCTTGATTGGCAACTTCCAAAGCATGCGAGGCTCTTTGATACTGACACTTGTCCTATTCATTAAAGCCTCAAGGCTGACAAACAGCAATACAAAATTCCAACTTTACTAAAAATAGACTAACATTGGCAAAAAATTATTTTTCTTTCTTGTTCTTAGTGAAATATAAATAAATGTTTTCCTGGACTGAGGTACAAGGGCCTCACCTAATTACAAATCAGAGAACTCATATTCATCCCAGATCAATAACGAATTGTGCAGTGATCATGATGTTTGTTCTTCCTGTCTGCAAGAAGGCTACAGCAAGATGCAGATTGTTCCATGCCCTGGAAATTCCTAAACAGGGAGGTTAATCCAACACTGACAACACTTTCACCATGTCTGAACTATACTTTTACAATGCCTTTGTACACATCTACTTATGTAAGTTAAGTCTAACTCCATTTGAGTCAAAAGCATTCACACACTCAGAGCGAGATAGGAAGCACTGCATCAGGCTCTAACAATAACTAGCACATACCCTGTATTTTTCCGCCTGAAATGGATTTGAACTCTCCCTAAATTATGTATGAAGCCAGCATTATAGATCTCTTCATAGCAGTTCATCTCATCTAGAATACAGACTCAAAATTAGGTCAGGCAAGGATGAGGTGCTGTATCTGATAGGCAGAAAGCCCTTACTCACACATAAATCAGTTTCAGTGTGCACATCGCTCACTCCGAGCTGTCTCAGGCAGTTATTTATTCACTCAGAGAAGTGAGAGGAGGAAATAGAATTGGGGTGCCACTGGCAAGATGCAGCTAGACTCTTACGTGACTGGACTTTACCATTCCTAATATTTGCACTGATATTTATTGATTAAAAGTTTCCCGCAAGGTGTTGAGAATTAATCAGGCATAGATAAAACTGTAAATGAGTTATAGAACAGAAGATTCAGAGCAGCAGGATCTGCAGGGGAAAGAGCAGGGAAGTTAGGTTGCTTCAAATGACGTTGCAGCTCAGTGACAGATTGCAAAGCAAATGAGAAAAGGAGATGTGGTCAGGTAGCTGCATTTCTGATTGCCATTTCACAGGATCTTAAAGTCTGATCCTGAGCTCACTGAACCCCAAATTAATCTCCATGCTAACCTCAGTAAATCAGGAATGGTTTGCTAGAGAGACAGCAAACCACTCTTCTGAAAAGTCTTGCATTGGATGACATGGAAGAACAGATGAACATGCTGGTGTCAGATGCAAGGTGCTGGATATGGGAAATGTGTAAAAAAAGTCTTTCTTAAACAGTTCAAAAGATGCAAGAATGGAAAGATCCCAGGCTGAAATTTTTATTGCTTTTTCCTTAGTACAAATGCACTAGAGGTTTGGGGCAGATACAACTCTTAGTGCTGTGAAAAGAATCAGACCATCTCAACTCACTTCTTAGGAAACACATCTTTTCCTTTACAGGACATTTCAGAAGAAAAGCTAAGATTAGTTACATATTTATTAAAAATCTAACTTAAATGAAACACCACCAACCTGAGACAAAGAAAAATATGGTCCAAATCTGTTACAGGATCCTTGATTACAACTTTGTCCAGAAACCATCCATTTCCTTAGAAGAAATAAAGTTAAAAAAAAAAAAAAGCTTGTTCATGAGAGAAAAATTTATGTATTAAATTATGTCAGACTTCCTATAGCTTGCCCCCTTCTACTGGAGCTGCAAAATCTTCATCTCCACTGGCAGGTTGCTAGAGTCACTGCTTCCCTGATGGCTAGAGAGAAGACAATACCTGCTCTAGGTATTCTAGAGCTTCCTTAGGGGCTTGCAAGCTGCTGGGTCTCTCCCTGGTTACATCCCTTGCTCCTTTAACATTGTCACAGTATGAGACTTAATTGTTTTGCCAATCAAAATATCAACAAAATTACAAAGCAGCTTTTGATGGCTCAAAATAAGTTGCTATTGTGGTATTTATGCTCAAGAGTTTGAAAAATAGAACTTGTGACTGCAAGCATTTTAAATTTCACCATTAATTTGAAGTCTAATGACAAGACAGACTTACAAAAATCTGCAATTGCATCTTTACAGTGCAACTGATAATGCTAATCCATCTAAAATTATAATAGCTCATTTTAACTTTAATGCAAGACGCAATCAATGTTTTAACATGCAGACATTCCCCCTCTTCACAGTTTTTATAGGGATTAGTAAAAAATTACTATCAGATGGTGTCCTTAAAGTAATGGGTGAGACTATGGTGAAAATGAGATTTCTGACCTGATCCAAGCCCATTGTGTCCTATAACAATCTTGTGCAAATGCCCAAGGTGCACAGCTTCAACAGCAAAGATATCAGTCTGTAATCAACCAACAAAAATTCAGAAAAATATTAAAAGCAGAGCATTCTTCAGCCACGAAAATCTGAAGACCCACAAACCTTTACAACTCTTTTGTTAAGATTTTCATTTAAAATATTATCTGATGATAAGGTGACAGCAAAACAGGAAGGTCAGGTTTCCTGAAAAAGAAGTAAACCTGATCACCTTGCTAATGGGAGTAGTTGTGTTCAAATGAATGGGATCAGAGTCAGAAAAGAGAAACCTGTTGAAAGTTTCAATGGCTAAACAATTACAAGTTACAGCAGATTCCAACATTAGAAATGCTGATATAAAATGAAGTTTCATTTCCTCTTTGATTATTTAATCAAATTTTTAGAAGAATGAAAACCAAAAGTACACAGCTTACCTATTTTAAAAATTAAAATTCTCACTTTCAAAAGCACTGGTATAACTTTAGAAAGTATTTGGAGCTTAATTAGGGAATTTTGGGAAGCCATTGGAATGCAGTAATTTTCTTTTCTAATTGAACCTTTCTTGGAATAACCACCCATTAGAGAGAGAAAAACTAGCATAAGATATCAAAAAATATCCTGCCTTTAACTTATTTGTCATTTTAAAAATTTCTTGGATTTCTATGACCTGAGCAACTGCCTTGATCCTGTATCACCTCTTTCTCCAGAGACATAAATATGGACATCAGCCTCAGTTCCAGCGTTCCACAGGTTTCCTGTTGTCACATGCACTTCATAGAGAGTCACTGCCAATAAAAGATGACAATTTTCACATCACAAGCACTATTATAGCTACAATAACATCTAGCTGGCTGTAGAGTCCAAATATATCTGCATCAAGGACAGGGTATAAAACCTTTAAAATCCTATTCAATAAAATAATACACAAAGTTGCTTTTATGGTTTTTTTATGGTTGTTACATTTATGATTGTGTCCCAGGCTGTCACTAGTGAGGAATGCAAACAGAAGTTAATTTTAAATGCCCAAGAGAATATCTTGGTCCTGCAGCATCATTTGAAATCATAACAAAAATGAAAAGTAAATAACGTAAATCCAAGATTAGTGTCACCATAAGTGGTAGGATAAAAACTATAAAAACCAATGGGAGCCATTAACATTTTGAATGTACTGGTTAATCAAACTGGCTAAAATATAGCCAGCTGTAATTTAAGTTTTCTAGGACATCAAAACTCAGAAAACTGCGTTGTTTTATTATTTTTGCAACCCATGTTATAGGGTAGAATCACAGAATGGTTTGGAAGACACCTTTAAAGATCATCTAGTCCAACCCCCTGCCATGATCATGGACATCCTGTCCAAACTTACCTTGAATGTTTCCAAGGATACGTAACTATCACCTCTCTGTATTCCATATGGAAATTCTATAAAAGATGAAAATTTAGGAGAAGAACTAAGACTTAATTTCAATAAATCGTTTATTTAATAAAAATGGATAATGCAAGTAAAACTAAATTTGAGGTAAAATCTAATAAAACTGAAGTAAAGACTATGATAAATAAAAATATCTACCAATATAAAAAACCATGGTCCTTAAAATGCAGATATAGGAATGCCATAAAATTCAGAATTAAGATAAAACCATGCAATTATAATCTTCAGTATAAACATGGGAAAGGCAAAATTTATGCCGACATACGCTAACACTATTTTGCTAGACTAGGTGAGGTACAGAGAGAATTAAAAGGGAAGAGAAAACCTCATTTTCTGGCACAAAAGCTCTTCTTTGAAGTGTAAGTGTCCTTGTGCTTCTCTGTCTTGCAAGCAGAAATGAGTTTCTGAACCATTGGGTTCAAAACAACATCAACATAATAATCATTCAGTTGTCAGATTCTATTTGAAACATGTTGTGCAGCTTGGCTATAATTCTCTGAGGAGGTTGCTTCCACATCTCACTCTTCTGATGGCCAAACATCTTCCTTTAATAAGCACTGAAAATCTATTCACCATCAGTCCATATCTGCAATTATGCTAGGTGGCTGGTTGGTGTCAAAATTTTTCCCTTCATCCTTTTTTTTATTATGATTATATCTCATTTATTTACACAACATTTTTTGTGTATGTTACTAAAGGAGCAGTCTATAAAGAATTTGGTTTGGATAATGGTAACAATTTGGCTAAAACACTAAACAGTCTGCACAGGTTATTTTAATGTGCCCACACAGAACACTAGTGGTAGTTTGCTTCTGGCATGAGCTAACTCATTTTGAGATGAGAGCCTCTGAACTCTTCTGAAGTATTGCACCACAGACATATGTTATTAATAAATCTTGCATAAATCCTTAAAAGTGAAAACTTAAAAGTTCAAGTAATATTCACAATTTTTTGCACATCTTTTTACCTCTCAGAAGCCTAGGGATCATCCCAGCTTTATAATAAGTATTTATAAAGCTTACAATTCTTATTGTAAGAAATTGTGGTTCTCTTAATGGAATGAAGCTGTCAGGGGAATTTCAGACTGAACATTAGGACAAAAGCTCTTCACTGGAGTGTGGCCAGTCACTGGAACAGACTCCCCAGGGAAGTGGGCATAGCAGAGCTCAAGAAGTGTCTGGATAATTTAGTCATATGGTTCAGCCTTAGATAGTACTGTGTGGAGCAGGGATTTGGACTAGATGATCCTTATGGATCCCTTCCAACCTGAGATACTTAGACATACCCAACTCAATTCTATGATTCTTTCCTTTAGGTATTCCATGGAAAAGTGTGCAGAACAGAGATTAAGAAAATGAACTATTTTCTTTACATCTCACTTTCCCTATAGTTGTAGAATGTTACATTTGTAAATGTAACATTCTGAAATTAGAAAGTGTGGGGGTTTAAGGTTATTTACAAAATTCAGTTCTTTCACCCATGCCTCTAAATTATGAAATATAGAACAAGGAGGTAAAACACATATTTTTTAAGAGCAGATACTATTTGGGGACAAGCCAGCCACATTCAACACACGGAAGCTTTTGACACTCTTTAGTTAGCAGCATAATCAAACACTATGGCACTATTTTTCCCAGAGTAAACCTGTCTCAATAACCAAAATAGTTTTCATTTAGCCACTGTTTATTCATACTGCATTTTACCCATATAATTTCACAACATACCTGATCTATTTACTTGCCCAAATTTCTCTTTGCAGCATCCACATGAACAGATGCCCCATGGACAGACCACGGCAGAGGCAGAGAATTAATTTCTCTAGACCAACAATTCCATGCACAGGAGCACAGCCATCCTCTCTATTGCTACAATTTTCTCCTTCAATAACTACCTACTTTCCAATTCCTGCAAAAAGAAAAGCAAAGGTCCAGCAGCTGCCAACACTGTGCAACCCTGATTTATTCCCAGGATATAATTAATGATTGTGTCATAAACCGTGAGCACACAGGGACAAAAGTAGGATGGCAGAGGATAAAACGTCAAATGAATACTCCTCAGTCCTCCAGAATTATAGCAACAAAGCGTCTGTGTAACACTTCTTAACAGTTTAATTCTCATATTTTTCATTTGAATTAAAAGGAATGTTAAATCAGAGAGTGTTTCAGCCTCTTTTTATTCAGAAATTGGTTTTAAAGTGCCTCTCATCATCTCTTTCACATTGAATCCAGACCTCTTCGCTGTTCTGTTATCAAACTATCTTCTCTGAAGTTAAAAGCTGTGTTCCCTTTTCACTGCCTCATGCGGAAATACAACACTGGCAAAAAGACGCAGAGGCTGTCTTTCAATTACTAACTCAGAGATGAAACTGCCTTCTCCAAAGCCTTCTGCATGACCCCTTTTACAATGAAGCTGGTAGAAATGCACAGAAGCTCTTTTCTTCCTCCGCTGTGTGAGAGAGAAATTGGTAACTACAAAATGCAGATTGAGAGGTTGGTTGTAAGTGTGCCTTTGTGCTTTTCATGCATGAAGATTACTCGATAATAAAAATCTTTCATTAAATCTTTATCTCAGAAACAAGGAAACTTGCTACCCAGAAAGAGCCCAAAAATTAGGAGGTTCAGAGAACCACAGAACATTCTGAGTTGGAAGGGACCCTCAAGGATCATTCAGTACAATTCTTAAGGGAACAGCCCATACAGGGATAGAATCCACAACCTTGGCATTATTTGCAGCATGTTCTAACCAGCTGAGGTTGTTGAGATCGGCATTTCAGAATATTTAAACAAGATAATGTTTGGGGAAGAACAGACACTGCAAATAGGGGAACTGAGCATACTCAATAAAATATGTTAATTATCATTAATCAACATTTATTCAAAGGGGTGGGGAGGTGCTTGACTTTTATTCCAGTGCACTTGTATGTTCCCCTATACAAACAGTATTAGTCTCCTGGCCAAAGAGACCAAACCTAAGAGGAAGCAAACTGACTGCCTCAGAGGCTTCTCATGTCATGAGGATCATGACCACCCAAGATCAAAAATCATTGTGGTTAATGTGGATGGGCCTCTCTCTAGAACATTTTATGAGCCATTTACGGCTGCTAAGTACATCACTGGGGGAAATCTCTCCTGCTATTCTTTTTCTCTTAAAATATATTTTTGAGGTACAAACTGTTTTTTCTGCTCTTGTCAGGTTCTTAATCTCAGAGCTCGGTCATCATAGAGAGGCATAAATGTAACTCCAGGCCACCCATATCTTTATTAACTGTCCCATGGTATGTTTCCCCACACCCATGGGCCATTTTCTGAGATTTTACCCCTTGATTTTATCTGTATATATCCTCTTCCTCTAGTCTGCATGCATAACAGCTATTGCCACCGATACCTGTCACAATTTCAAGATCAACACAATTTTGCAAGATCAACACAAGGGGCAATAAGCGTACCACCAAGCACTGCTAAACTGTTAGACATTCTGGAAAAGGGGTTCCATAGTTTTTAGAGAACTTAGAATGGAAGTTTCTCTCATCCCATTAATTTTGTCATCTGCAGCTGATATGATTTTTGGGGGGAGGAGAAGAGGACATGTCCCAGGTGAATATTACTCTAGTGAAGTCCTAGCACAAGTAATACCAGTGGTGTCATGGCTTTTCTCCCTCTAGCATCACACCCCAATGGAATGGGAATCTGCCACAACATTCTTACTCCCTCAGCCACATCTCTTCCAGGACAACTGATCTGGCTATGCCCTTTTAATTTGCTTAGAAATTTTCAAGAAAATTTTCAAGAAAAAGACAATGCCAATTGGAGAGAAGGGAGGAACAAGCACAGACTTTCCACCCCCTCTCCATTGATCAAGCAGAGGGATCATATAGCAAAAACATCCAGCATGGGTGACAGGGACTGATGTGGTAGAGCAGGACACCAAAACAGTGTAAGAGCAGCAGCCAATAATTTCCATATCATTTAGCATCACTGACCTTTAGAATTACAATACAATCTTTATGTCAATAATGAATATTTTAACACTTATAGTCTCCTGAAATGTTTTTTCTTAAAGTTTTATTCCACATCCGGAAATTAAAAGTATTCTGGAAGTCTGAGCCACTTACCAGAAAGAAACAGAAACAGCAGCTGCAATAGTAACACTGGAGCTCTAATCCTCATTTATTGAAAACAGAGTTTGTGATCTGACTCATATGCTGGCTTCATGGTGGTTACATGTATGATGTGTCTTTATTATTGCCTTTGTTTTAAACCAAACACAAGTGCTGAAAATCTTACCAAACAAGGAATCCATGTAAATAATCTGTGAAATTCAAAGCATTAAAGACTCCTCATTTCTTTTCAAGTGCTTCTTAACTTTTTACCTGAGTATGCACAGTAACAACAGGAAAACAAAGCAGAAAAAGTGTTGCAGAAGCCAAAAACTAATAGAGGGCCTGATGAAGAACAATGAACTCACTTCTATCGACATCAGTCTGTGGTCTGACTTTGCTGATGTGGTGTTGTGCTTACCTGGAAGAACAGGCTGGCCCTGCTGTAAAACAGGAAGCTCCACAGATATCTCCCCACCAGCCTGGTCCTTGGCCAGTCATCGACATGCAGGGTAAGAGAACTGCTCCCCTGAGGAAAGGTTCAGCAATTGCACCTAAATAGCACTGAGAATTCCAATTTAACTTGCTGATCTCAGACCAGATGGAACAGAACATGATACATGTGGGATGCTGCTGAAATCTGTGCAGGTAGAGCTCTGTGGATGACCACAAAACCATGGGTTTGGAGCATTTCTTCTCCCTGGATCCAGCTGCCCAAATTTGACTATTCACGCAGTCATATTTGAAAGCTCAAGGCAGAGTAACTCAAGCGCGATGAGAAATAGGTTTTTGTCAGCTCAGGGGCACTCCCACAAACTCCAGCTGTTGTTCCAGCTGGTACATCCATGGGGACTGGCACTAGGTGGCATGGCTTACCAAAGATGGAACTTCTCACTGGGAAGCTTGTCAATGCTTGTAGCTCTATTCTTTATATTCTTTCCAGAACAGGAATTAAAGGAACAGGTTTTGATTCTTCAACACTCCTTGTCACATAAATAAACCAGGAAAGTGCTAGCCCTAGCAGCAGTTGAGGCCTACACAATGCCCTACATTATTTTCTTCCATGCCCAGCTTCCAGCATGTAGCAGCAGAAGGACCATATGCACACCAGCTGAAGGAGGAAAGGAGGTTGAGTTATTTTGTACTTCAAAGTACTCCTGAGTAAGCACTTCAGAGGCTGCTGGATGTTGTAATAGTCCCTGATTATGCTAATTTATACCCATATCTACATTAGATTTTGGACCAGCAGAGAGAAGGAAAGACACTCCTACTTGTAGTTTCCATCTGTGCTTTGCAGAATCTAATCTCTTTAATTTGAATATTGAATAAACTAATAAGTACTGGAAACATTTTTATCTCTTTTGCTTCTTGAATATTAAACTTTAAAGACAAAGATTCATCTTGTCTGAAAAACCTGGAAGAACTTGGCCTATCAATATCTGCTGAGGGAATCTGAAAGGGAAGCTTCAATTAGCAAAGCAACACCTTCATGGGCATTTCCTGGTCTGATACCATCTCCATACAGATGCAGCCAAAAAAACTGTGGGGCACTGATGGAGGACTAGTGTGCCTAACTACCAAAAAAAGCTCTTCAGTTGTAGAACACTCTCTTTTATTTTTGGTTCTTCCTGAAAAATATGTAGGTTTCCCTAGGAACAATGATGTTAATTGCCTGTAGTTTGTTTCTCTCCTGTGAGGTCTAGAAATCAGTAGCTGTACTCCTTTGCCTCTGAACCACAAAAAGCACTACCTGTAGGGTTTGATCAGCTGAAAGTATATGGGGTTTTTTTTCCTTTCCTTTCTTTTCTTTTACTTTCTGCTCAAAGTTGCAAAGTGGGAATGACCCAACCCTGCCTGATGAACCACCCTCTAAAAACTGTGTCTGATTGACTGAGATTCTGTAAAGAGATAATTAAAATTTATAAATTAATAATGAATGAAAGACATGGAAATATTGGGTTTTTTAAAATTTTACTGTTGATTTCAATTAATAGATCCTAAGTGGAAACAAAGGGAATAATAACTTTTAATTTTTCTCTTTCCTTTTATTTTTTTATCAGACTTCCTCAGTCTCTCAATTTAAATGTCAGTCCCTAAACCACAGTACTGCTGGAAAACGAATACCTAGGCTGTATAATCAGGCAATCATCACCTGAATTGGAAGAGATTTAATCCCTATGATTCTATCATGAAATCTCTCAGAGTGATTGAGGTATGAACTCACAGAATCTTGCCTAAATTTCCATTAACACTTCCCAGATCTCAGTCTTCCTTCTGAGTCCCACATAAAAGCAAGCATCTAATAGCCACAGGGTCTGAGCACTGATCCATGAATATTTGACTTCAGTGGACACTTTGCGTTAGATAGGTCTAGATGTGCCATGAAATATAATTTTAACATTGACTTTACTAGCAGCTTCTAAAGCTCTTCATAAATTGCAGTCTCTTAGCTGAAAGATAAGATTAACTCCAGCACAAAGGTGGAAGAGTTTCAGGCATGCATAGGATATAATTGGCACACAGAGTACATCTCACTGGACACTAAGGATAAAAGTCAGATCCTTTAATTTTCAGTCCAGAAACCCATACACTATGCTTCTTAACCAAACCTTGAAATGGAACTTGTTCCTTCTCTTTCGTTTATTAAATTTGCTTTACCTGCATAAAGATATTTTTTGCATGAGGAGGGAAAACAACCTGTTACTGTCTTTTTCTCCTCAGGGACACAGAACAAAAACATTTGCAATGTAGCTTTGGTGCTGTGCATAAGGACCCAGCACCAGCCACAGATTTCAGGAGACTATGTTCAATGACTTTCTGGGTTTAAACAAACTCTAGACAGTTTGTGGCACCCAAAGACTGTAGAACACTCAGACTATAGCAGCTAAATCAAGCAGAATTCCTGGCTGTCTGGCCATGCATTTTTAAAGAAACATGATGTATTAAACTGCAAACAGCCAACCAAGACATCATAAGCTGCCTTTAATTCCACAGAAAAACATTCCTTCATAAGAAGTCCCTTAAATGAAGGTGAAAGCATTTGATGAGGCTAATATAATCCCAGGTATTTTTTCCTTACTCATATTTTGAATCCACTGTCATAGTGACTTCTTTTTGACAGATAAAATTCTTTCTCATTTTTACCTGCTCACAGGGCCAGGCAGGGGAGCTTTCTGCATTTGTATGTCCTATGTGTATTTTGTAGAGACGTCCTATGTTTCTAGTTTTGACCTGTAAAAGAAACATAAGTAATGAAGCACAGAACATTTGTTAAAAAGAAAAAACATGCAACAGAAAATCATTTAGTAACTGTGAGGTGAAACTCTTGATTAGAGGAATTAGAAATTCTGACATTTAAAGAAGCCTTTCCAATTTATTTCAGGTAATCCTTAGACTTTTGGTTTTCTAAAGGACAACCCTCAAAAATCCTATTGGCCTGCCAATCCCATTTAAATAGCTTCACGATGCTGCTGTAGCAGATGCACACTTAATATTGGCCTCAATGGGAGTTTAATATAGTCTGCATGACTAAATTGCATGACAAAAAAGCAAAATTATCTTAACCCTAATGCGTGTCTCAGTTTAGCATCTATACCACTGGCCTGCCCCAAAATTATTTTTGCCTCCCACATACCTCTGAGTTTCTCCCTACCCCTCCAGAAGAGTATACCTTATATTTTTTTTTGACACAATTGTGTTCAGCTTTGATACTTCTTTTTACAAATAATTTCAATTAAATCAACTTTAAAAGCTGTATTTGAAAGATTAGCTCTTGGGCAGGCTGGATGAATATGTCCAGTACAGATAACAGGATGCTGAGAGAATAACTTTGTGTGAAGGTTATTCAAACAACTAATATGAACCTAAGTGTAGAAATAGAAAACTTATCTACAAGGAACTGGAGACACACCATCAGTTCTTCTCTCCTCACAGTATAATTAATTTTGTTATAATGTAGGCTTGGTTTTCTGTCCTTCTGTTGTTTTCTGTGGAATTAATTTCCATGTTTCCATTGACATTGTATAGATGGGTGTAAACTGAGTTCCCTGTATCATGAACTTCCCTTAACTCAGTGCTATAAATGAAAAAGAGACAGAGCAGTGAGGATAGACCACAGTTATGGTCATATACAGTGCTCTCAGAGAGCCTTTTCTGTTTCTATACATTTCAGAGTAGTCTCTCCTTAATTGTATTCTGTGCTATGGATACTTGCCTAACAGGGGAGTCCTAAATCCCAAACAATGGGACTGTCCTCCATATTTTGCATTTGAAAGTAATTGTAGGTGAAATTATTTGCAATAAGAGCAACAGAAAACAGCCAACAGCATCTATTGTAAAGAAGGTCCTTTTATCTGTCAGGACCTACTTACTTGTTTTATCCACTCCTTTCAATCTGGCTGTATTTGATATCACAGATGGAGAATAACATTCTGTATCAGGGGTGCTGGACTCTTCTGAGAAACTCCATAGGCTGAAGATGGATAAGAACTGTATTTCCTGTATACCAAGCCTCTACAGGGCTAATGTGGAAAAGGTGACCCCTTCATCAATGTTGCCATTAAATATCTTTTCTCAGAAGAGGAGTTACTATGCTAGATACTAATAATGGAAGCACCTATTTGTCCTATGGCCCTATAGCAGACACCTATAGACAGCCCCTGGCAATCCTATATACACACTAAAGCTGTGCAGATTGAGATAGAGGACCTATTCTGGCTCATCTAAATCACCATGTTACAAGACAGATGGAGGAAGCTTTTTTTTTTTTTTGGGTAATGGGAAGCTGAAGCAGTTTCAGATAGACAGATTTATTACAGGTATAAAATTTGCCACTATTTCAATAAAGAAGCAGGTATATAACAAAGTTAAAATTTTATTCCATATCCTAATTCTTCAATTCCTCATTTAATTTTTAGTATTGTATCCCTGTTTCAAATTTGCAAACTAAACAAGTATCTGTTGTCATATATTTCTTGGTATTTTCTTGGTCAAAATGTAAATTAAACAGTAGTTCTTCAACAGACAATAAACATGTTGGTTCAAATCAGCTTTGGATAAGTGAGTGGGAAAGGATACTAAATTTAACTCTACATTTAAGTACTGTTTCTCATTTCTAGATATGTGTAACACACAAAAAGCTGCCTTTTCATCACATAGAGTTTGAAATGTCATGCGATCTGGCAGGATGCAAGAGGGCAACACAATGAATATACATTACTTACTGTGAAAATGTCTTCATTGCCTCTCTGAAATAATTTTCCCTTCTCTCCATCAAGAAAAATAGGACCCAAACTGCCACAATCCCCATATAATGTAAGATAAACCTTTGAGTTTGTTCCTGCGGATGGCACATCACTGGTGAGAACTGACACATTCCATTTCCTAGCCATCAAAAGATAAAAAGACTCACTGAATTACTTAAACTGAAGATTCTTACAAAAATGCATTTCAGTAATCAAAATTCTAAATAATAGCATGTCAATGAATACAGAAATATGTGTTCCACAAAATCACATCAGGCAAAGAGTGAGTTTGCTATGTTGGGTACGTCAAGAAATGTCAGGTTGCATTCATAACTTTTACTCTATATGTCCTATATGACCAAGTCAAATTTGCATGAATGTAGATCACCTTTCAAACACATTTTTGAAATATTGTATTAAATTGTACTAAATATGGAATTCTGTTTACTTAGGATATATCAGCTCTGCTCAATGCAGTGGTGTGTAATGACAGCCTTGACACTCATCACTCCAAATATTAGGGACTCTGAAAGCAATTTAGCTCTGCTGAAAAATAACTGTTTAAGAAAGAATCTCTATCTCTGCCAAGGTGTGATCAGCTACACAAATGTAACAGCTGGTTTGGAATCCACTGAATTTTTACCAGCACAGGGAGGACTTTGATCTGCTGGAGAAAGTCCAGAGGGGGCCTGCAAGCTGATCAGAGGGATGAAGCACCTCTCAAGGAGGAAAGGCTGAGAGAGTCAGGTTTATTCAGCCTAGAAAAGATCAGGCTTCAGGGTGGCCTTCCAGTAGCTGAAGGAAGCCTGCAGAAAAGATGGAGAGAGACTATTTACAAGAGCATGTAGTGACAAGGGAGAATAGCTTCAAAATGAAAGAGGACAGGTTTAGACTATATATTAGGGGGAAAATCTTCACTGTGAGGGTGGTGAGGCAGTGGAACAGGTTGCCCAGAGAAGCTGTGGATGCCCCATCTCTGGAAGTGCTCAAGGCCAGGTTGGATGCAGCTCTGAGTAACCTGGTCTAGTGAAAGGTGTCCCCGACCATGGCAGGGGGTTGGAACTACGATGGGGTTTATGGTCCCTTCCAACCCAAACCTTTAATTGAATGGAATCTAAGTGACAATGGAATAGAATTAATGGAAATTCTCTCACTGAGGGATACTCTCATCAGCAAGTTAAACTTAATCAATTCCAGAATTGTCTTAGCTTGAACATATTAAACTAAAAGAATAAGTAAAAAACAGCTGTGTGGTCTGAGGAGGAGACATAACTGGCAGGAACACTTTTTCCGTCAACAGAGCAGTGTGAACCTCCTAAAAGTTGCTGTAATCTGCTTTTCCCACAGCTGAAATTAGCTGATGATTGAATTCCTTGTTTTGCTTTGCTTGTGCTTGTGCTTTTTGTTTTACCTATTAAACTGTCTTTATCTCAACCCACGAGTTTTCTCTCTTTTACTCTCCCCAGTCCCATGAGTGGGGAAGCAAGCGAGCAGCTGAGTGGGGCTCAGTTCTGGTTGGGGTTAATCCATGGCATAAATTAAGAAAATTGCATTAAGTATTCCCCATAATTCTTACAGTGGATTAACATTGTGATTACGTTAATGATATTTGATATCACTAGTACTATAAAAGTCAAGTTGTTTGTTTAATAGCGACACATTGAACTATTAAATGGTCTTCCTTTCCTCTGAGATCCTTAGAATTAAGGGAAATATGCCTCATGCATTTCAGAGACTACAACCATGATGATTAGAGGAAATGGAGAAAATACTTATATAGGAGAAAAAGTTAGGAGTATGTCTGATTTTGTTGATAGGTACCAAGGAGGAAAAAGACATATCTAAGTAAATTAGAGTGATGGCTTTGGGACACTTATATAAAGTAGGCTGAGGATGGAAACTAGCAAACATTTAAAACAGACATCGGAAAAAGGAATCAAGCTCAAGAACACCTGTCTGGTGGAAGCTGTAATGACTATAGAGAAAAAGATTTAAAATAAGATTTAGTAATTAAATGGAATTACTCACCTAATTGTGTAGTTTCCTTCTAGCAAGCAGCTAAACTAGATAACCAGAGAGTTCCTGGGACTGTGATCTATATGTTATATTGCCTGGGTTGTTTGGTTTTTTTTTTAATAATGGCAAGACAAAAACTGAATTCCTTCCAGAAGTATGGCAAATTATGTATAAATCCCTTGAATGCTTGCTGAATTGTTTTCTATCCAAGTAAAGTAGCTCGTATTACTCCTCACGGTGTTTTTACCTCTGTCAATCAGTATGTTGCTCTAGTCACCAGCATTGTGAAGCTCTCTCATCAGACTTCACCAATCTTACCTAATGAAAGATACTTTATTTATCTGCATATCTCAGACACTTAATATTCTCTATCTTTGCTTCAAGTTGCACCAGGGAGGGTTTAGATTGGATTTCAGATAGGATGTTCGGAAAAACTTCTTCACTGACAGTGTTGTCAAGAATTGGAAGAGGCTGTCCAGGGAAGTGGTGGAGTCACAGTCCCTGGAGGTATTTAAAAGATGTGTAGACATGGCACCTGGGGACATGGTTTAATTTAGGTGGACTTTGCAATGCTGGGTTAATGGCTAGACTCAGAGGTCTTTAACCTAAATGATTCCATAATTCTGTGATCCTCTCTGCACCATTCATGAATATATAAACCCTATGACAATGGCACATCTCACTGTCAACCTTTTGTCCTGCCCTGAGTGACCATTTTGTTCCTTCTCTTTCAGTTAACATATAGAAATCAGAACCAAGTCTTTCAGTTAATGTTCATTTCACCACTTGCTGTGGTCTCTGCTAATTGTAACCTTAGGGACTACCTCACATCTCATGTTTCGAGTGCTTACTTTGCTCAGTAACTCCCAGTAATAAGCAGTAATAAGCATCTGATTAAAGGTTCCTGAACCTTGATCTGAAAAAGTTAAGGTGCTGTGAATGCAGCACAGAATACTGTGAACCCAGCAGAAAGATTGTGAGTGATGGAGACATAAATAGCTGTTAATTTGCCTAACATTTAGATATTGCTTAGAGCATAGAAGTTTGGTATTCAGAAGGCTGTGACATTCAGATGGATTCTAGTAATTTTGAGTGCATTTTCCAAACATAGGTTTTATTTCTTTATCAACATGTAAAGGGTGGAAAAAATACCATTGAGACTCCTCACTTGGAGCAGTTCTAAAATGTATGAAGGAGGACACCAAAAGAAGTGGAGATGGACAGAAGATCAGAAACAAGGCCAGCATAGAAAATAACACACAGCTATTTGGTGTGAAATATATAAGATAATACATCTTGCTTTAGGGTTATGACATTAGTTTATTACATAGAATACACCACTTCAAACCAGAGAAACATAACACATTCTTGGGGAGAAATATATCAGCCACTGGACTTTCAAAAAGAACTGAAGAGTGCTTCTAGGTTTCCAACCTGTGCTACACACCCCCCTTTTGCTTCACACCCAATGTCTACTTACCCTCCACGTGCCTTCTGTCCTACACGGACACAATCAAAGCCTCTGGGCCAACAGGAATTTACGTCAGCCTTTTATTAGGTCCCCAATCTGGATAATCAAAGGATCATGACCCAGGGCTTATCACAGCATGTACGTGCTAGTTATTCTAGACACAGCCTTCAGGAGTATAGAATGGCCAAATTCTCATTCTCTACCTGAAAAGTGGCACCTTCTTTTTTCAGGTTTATCTCTGACTCCATTGACATTGAAGTGAGGTATTATGCAGTATTAAGGATTAAAATCTAACCAAAGCTGAGCCACTCTACCTAAACATTATTATTAATATTAATTTAATACCTTAAATATTTTCCAATTTTATGTGTTACATCATTTACCAAAAATTGTAAGCCATATATAAATGCTTACTACACACATGCAGTATTAAAAAAATTATGTAAACAGGTAACCAAAATAACTCTAATAACAGATTGAAGGATTCTGGAACATATTGCATATACCTTGGATTCTCAAAATACAACATATTTACAAAAAAAAAAAAAAAACCTAAAAAAAACCCCAAAACAACAACAGCAAACAAAAAAAACCACAAAACAAAGAACCCAAAACAAAACAGCACAAAAACACATAGACAATCTTTAAAGTACAGAGTTTAAGTAAGAACAGACAACTCAAACTTGTAGTGTATATAGAACAATTTTAAGAGTAAGTGGTGCTGCCTCAGAAGGAAATATGGCAAGAGCAGTCAGAAAGTCCATTGACAAGCAGTCTCCATTCTCAGTTCCTAGATATGCCCCTTTTCTAGTGTCCTCTGGGTTAATGAGGCCAACTTTATTTGGTGTCTGGATCCTACACACGGATGGAAAAGTCTCTTCACTTGCATACATATTCTATAACTGGCCTTTAAAAACTCAAAGAGCAATTTGATAATGTACATCTATATAAAATTAACATGAGTTCTGTTTCCTACTTGTTATTGTCTTACAGCATTTGAGTAGTTATTCCTACTTTTCATTTCAAATTAAACATATCACTTGATTTTGTTCTGGCAAAAGCTTTTCGACTGAAAGGCAATTTTCAAGCTCCTTCTCAAATGTCATGAAGTATAGAAATCTTGTCTTAAAACTTGGGCAGGTATTTAAAATTTCAGTTCTCTGTTCAAACAAGCAGCCGTCATCTCTCTAAAATTAGATGATCGGTATATAACCACCTCTTAACAGATAATATATCAGGGAAAAACTGTTTTCTAGCCAAGAAATCATTATCTTAGAAGAACAATTTTTTCTTCCTATGGTGGTTCCCATAAAAGTTTAATAAATATTTGTATTTCAGCAGTGATATAAAATTGTGACTCATGTTTATCTAGGTATTCACACTAGGAGTTTTATTGGTTGCACCGTTCATCAGTTTATTACGTGATAGTTTTTTTCTGAAGATGTTTTTACTAATCCAATGTTATGGAAATTCCAAGATCTTTATCACAAGTCTTTCTCATCTTTATGGCTTCCACTGTTCATTGTATAAAAGCAAACTTCTTCTTCTTTGTCTTCTTCTCCTTCTTCTTCTTCTTCTTCTTCTTCTTCTTCTTCTTCTTCTTCTTCTTCTTTTGCAGGAAAGGCATTTTTGTTTTTCAGATTTTCAGAGACTTTGTGTTCAATGCTATTTAAGGAAGTGTCACACTTCAAAAATGTTTCAGAATGACAGGTTTCTGCTGGATCTGCCAACATGGGAGAAAATTTTTCTCTAACAATATAAATGAAATTTATTCTTAAGGTTTGACATATTGTTGTCTTTCCACTGGGTAGCTCACTGTTTGTGCCTGTGACAAGATCACTGGCTATATGTTTGGATACATTATTTTGACAATTTCTGACTTCCATGGGGTTTATATTCATATACTTTTTAATATGTAGCTTCCCTAAATTATTTGTGTCTTTCAGAGTTGAGGATGCAAGTATTCCAATGTTACTAATAAAATCTAAGGTGTTATCAGCATAAAACCTATTAAAAATATTATTGGCAATCTTATTGATAGAGTTATTATTCCAAGTCACATGATTATTTTTGTCTCTCAAGTCTTGACCTGACCATTCTAAATGTTCTCTTTTTTTGGCCAACAAATATGGACCCAACTGGTTTTCAATATCAGATGCCTTTTGGTAGGCATATCCTCTCTGTTCCTCATTAATTGGTATTACTGTTACCATCAGTATTGGACAATGCTGGCCACATATAGCATGAAGTCTATCCAGAGAATCTTCTTCTTCTTGAAGAGCACTTCTATTAACAGTATTAACAGCAGTTGGCTGAGACTGTATGGGTGCAGCATTTAAAGGCTTTTCCAGTGGATGCACCTTGTTATCAGGCAATCTAAATTCTACAGAAGAAAAGGCTGGAAAATTGGTGTCAGCCTGTGTGGAAGTAGAACCTACCATGGCTGACGGATTGGTCTTTCCTATGTTTTCTGCTGGAAGGATCTTACCATTGCGACTTGGTTTGCCTTTTGTATTTACCTCATCCTGAAAGGGGTCTGAATCACTATTATGAGGCATATTGAAGTAGCTGCAAAAATTTTCAGGGGGTTTAACCATGTCTTCAAGCTCTGAAGAAGGGATCTCATCAAGAGCAGGATACTGGTCCAGATTGTAAAAGTGAGAATATGGAACTTCATCACTGTCAATTGATGTTGTATCCAAATTACCATACATTCCATTCCGTTCAGGTGGTGATCTTCTTATCAAATGATTTTCTTTCAGAAGCCATTTGCCTTTATCTATCAATATTCCTTCATCTTCACTGGCTTGAATGCTAGGTTGACAAGGCTGATTTGGAGATTCCCTTAAACAGTCGTTAGTATAACTTGTCTCTTCTCTCTTAAGAGTAGGTTGTGGTGTTGGTAAGGGAGTATTTTCTCTTCTCGATATACTGTTGTCTTTGTTTACATTTACTGGATATTCTTGTGATGGAAGTGAAGAATGGGACAATTTCTCTGCAGAACAAGACATAGGTTCTTGAGAAAAATAAATTATTTTTTCCCCCACTGCAGAGTGGAATCCTTCAGTATCCGTTTGAAATGCTTTTGACGTATAAGGAAATCCCTTGTGAAAGTCAGGCTTAAATGAAGCTTCTGCCTTTCCATAGAGTCGTTCAATTGTTCTCTTTACATAGCCAGTATTATAATGTTTTTCAATTGCTTCCTCCCCACTTTCATTGGTCAAGTCACTGGATGCTCTAAAGTTATGATCACTCTCTTCAGTATCTGGTCTGTAATCTGACCAGTCTGAAGTTGCAGGACTTTTTAAGAATTTTTTTAATCGAGAAGTGTCAGAACACATTTTATTCTCCAGTTCTTCTACTTGCAATTTCTGTTCTCCTTCGGTCATGTCACATTCGTTAATTTGCTTTGATTCATAACGAAATGATAACGGAGAGACTGTAGATAACCTCTCAGAAGTTTCCTCAGATATTTCTGCATCTTCTTGGTCATCTTGTACAGAATAATCCTCATTATTATATTCTAAAGAGGTTTCAGCATCTAGCGTAAGTTGGTTTTTTGGGGTTTTGTCACTATCTGCTGATTTTTGATCAACATCCTCATCTTCACTTTTATCAGTAGTAACATGTACAGTATCTTTTTCACCTTCTAACTCAGAAGTATCCTGATCTAATATACAATTGTTATCATTAGAAGTTACACTATGAACTGTGGAGTTAGGTTCTACAGAGGATTCTGAGTCTTCATTAATGAATGATGTATCAATGGGTTTATCATGAGTTTCTTCACAGAGGCTATCAGGCATTTCTTCATTTCTTTCTGATGTCTCTATTGCTGATTGAAGGCTACAAGTATTTGAATTAGTATTGGCATACTGAGCATCTAGCTGTGTTGTGGGAGCAATCATGTCTAAAGTCTCTGTTTCTTTACAACAATCCTTTTCTATACCAAAACAGTTTTCTGATTCTCCAGTTAATTTTAGAGCTTCTTCAGAACTGACATTGTCCATTGCAATACAAGGCTCAACTGATTCTTCATGTTCATGCAAATGTATATCATTATGGATTTCAGATATAGGCATATTCTCATGTATGGAGTCCTGCTTTTCAAGTTGCTTCCTAAGGCATAATAACTTATTTTCTGTCGATTGTTGGAGATGTGAGACGACAGCCTTCAGCTCATCAGCTTGCTCTATAGCTGCAGTTTGTTTCAGACATTTTAACTGTGTAAATATTTCAGAACAGCTACAGGCACTTTTTTGCATATCATCTGTGATTGTTCCAATCAAACTCTCTCTCAGATTCAGTAAAAGGAGCCAAGCTAGGAGGGCATTGGAGGAAGAACCAAAAGCTGAAGGAGAAAGATCTGAAAAGCTGCAAGCTTTTCCTATGCATCCACTATGTTCTTTCTGCAGACCAAGCAAAGTTGACTGTAGTTCATGCAGAAGCATGCTAGACACACAATTATTCTGGACATCAATTCCAATTTTCTCACTAACAATTGTGCAATCAGCTTGAACAGCAACTTCAGATCTTTTTCTTTGGCATAGGTTGGCAACTTGAACATCAACTTCTGCCATCTTTTTATCATTGTCATGTGCTTCGTGAAACAAATGTAGCTTACTATCCTGATGAAATTCTGACTTTAGTGAATACTTTGCTTTTTCTACTATAGATGTATTAGAACGAATCAAAGAGTCAGTTTGTCTTTCACCTGAATCCTTGGATGACTCTTCTGAAATTCTTAATTTACCAATAGGTTTTAATGGGTTTTTTGTTAGATTATCTTCAAGCAGATGGTTTTTTCCAGTTATATGCACATTATTTGTGATAAATTTGGTTTCTTTATCTATAGAACCATCAGTATTTTCTTCAGGAAAAGAACAGGCACTGCTATTCTCTATGGTCCCTTCTTTTTTCTTTATAGGGGGTAAGACAGAATTTGATAATGAGTTTTTCAACCAAGTTTGGACATAGTTTTCACGTGAATGTTCAACACTCTCCTCTTGAAAAGCCTCGTGGTTTAGAGCCTCTAGTGTAATGGAACCCTCTAATATTTTTATCTTATTTACACCTTTACTTAGATTTTTCTTCATCGCTTTTTGCTTTTTCTCTTTCTTTGATGAAAAATGCTCCAAATTATTCTTTTCCTTTTCTTTTTCAAAGCTAAGGTTCTTTGGCACTTCTGACAATGTCTTTGAAGTCACTGATGAGTTAGGTGTCTGTTTAAGAGGACTGGTTATAAGATGTGTGCCTTCTTTCTCACTACCAAGTGTATCCTGACTATGTTCAGATTCATTGTTTGAATCAGCTGTCATTAGACCATCTTCACTCTTTGCAGATGAAACAATACTACCTTTTTTGCCTGACTTCGATTTTACCTTGGCCAACTTCTTGTTATTACTTCTTTTTTTTTTATTAGAAGATGATCCATTTTGCTCCACTGAATTCTGGTGATGGAACTCATCTTCAGGATTTATGCCTTTATCTGAATTGGCAGACCCATCATTGTTTTTTACAAAATACTCAGATCCTTTTTTTTGAGGCATTTCAGAATGTTTATCCATAGCCTCTGTTGTGGAATCCTGTGTGGTATGCAATCCCTCACTTTTAATTATCCCTGAAATTTCTTGATGATTTTGATTTTCACATGTATCTTGATCTAGAAAGCTAGATGAATTTCTTTTCTTCTTCTTCTTCTTCTTGGTGAGGGAAGATGCAGATTGGCTGTTATCAACAAGTGTTGTCATCCCAGATTCAGCCTTGGCACTGATTTGATTCTCACTTTCAGTAACAGTAGTAAATAATTCAGTTGTTGGATTTACTTTCTCTGTAGGACCCTTACTACATGGAGGTGCTGTCATCTTCATCTGGCTATGGCCAGGAGAGGCTGAATGTACTGAATCTTGACAAATAGTTATTAAATCAGCAGCTTGGCATTTTATTTCTTCTTTTGATTGACATAATTCTGAATATGTAATGAAAGAACTCACTGATCTTTTTATTTGTTTAATATCACATGACTTATGGATGTGATCTGCTGTACCTGGCCTAGCTGTCTGGTAAGCTTTTGATGATGGTATGAAACTACTGATATTCGTTTTGGAGCTTGATACTAAACTACTATATGCACCTTGTCCCACAACTGATTTCTCCAATATATTCTGCACCAATTCATCCTCATCAGGCACTTCTAATGTCTTCCTATTTGTGGTTTCTATTAATTCACTACTTTTGTGGCTTACTTTAAAAAGCATTTCTTCTTTTATATTTTCTGAAGAAAGCTTTAATAAACCATTGTCACTTGTCTCATTAAACTTTGGACTGGTGACACTTGATTTTTTTCTGCTTGAATGAGCTACCATGCAATACTCAGATGTTTTTTCTCCATTCTCTATTTCCTCACTGTAGGAAAACTGTCCTATTGTCTTCTCTTGAACCTCTTTCTCAGATACCAAGGTTACACTTTCAACTACTGCTTTCTTTTGTCTAACACGCCTTGGCCCAGGGGTGGGAGGCCTATAAAAGCGAGGCCTGGTAGCTTCCTCAGGTACATTGCTTAAGTCTGAATCGGTACAATTGTTCTTCTCAGAGACGTTGCAATCAGCAGTTTGCAAATCAGACTCTGATTCTTTGTTTGACACTTCCTCATTGGATTGCTGTAATGAGTCTTCCTCTTCTTTATTGCAGCTCTTCAAAAACAGAGCATCTTTTGGATTTGTACAGTCTGATACATTTACATTGGAGGAGCAGTCTTCCACCTGCATTGCAGAAGAATTGCAAATGGAGATATTTTTGTCATCAGAAAGGCCAGCACGACTTACAGTGGTTGTCCACTTAATGGTTTCTTCTTCTTTAATTTTGAATCGAACTTTCATTTCCACTGTGATACTGCCATCTTGATTAACGTGAACAGATTTCTCAATGTCATCTTGATACTGTGCCACAGATAAGTCTTCACCAATAACTGACCGATTTCCCTCTATCCCATTATGACTGTCAAGAGCATAGGAAGAATCTGAGTTGTTATCATTTGAGTTGTTATCATTGCTGGACCCCTTATCAGAAGAAACTGAGAATATCTGAGATCTTGAGCTAGAGTCCATTTCAGCTCTCACTAGCAGTAATTACATTGAAAGAACACAGATTCATTCAGGAAGTAGGAAGTAGAGCAGACAAATATCATGGATAAGGATTCAGATGATGAGACAGCAGACAGGCAACAAAGGAAGAGAAAAGAAGAAAGGAGAAAAATTAGTATTAAAGATACTAATGAAGAGTATTAATTTTACACACTTTGTTTTTTATTTATTTTGCATAAGAAAATACAGGAAAAAATGGCTAATCTTGCTGTTAATCTAAAAAGTTTTTATAGAAGGAAATATAAGAAAATCTTAATTAAGCCCTTAAATACTTTTCCACTTAATATTATTTTACAATAGGTTCTTTCTAATGCCAGATCTATAGTCTTATATGAAACTCCAAAGCCTAAAAAATAATAGATTATTTCATTTTATTCCTAGTTGGGAGCTGAGGGTGCATTGAGCCTTTCAAGGGATTCATAGGCACTCACTTGTTTGGGCTTTAAGCTACAAACTTTACTTCCTCTTCATGCTTTAGAGATCATTAATATCTCATTTCCTATTAGTTCTTACAGTTAGTACTAAAACATGTCAGTCAACATGTTTTAGTAGATGCTGAACATCTCCTTGGGCTTAATCTAACAATCTATAGTACATGAGTAACTACTCTTCATAGTGTCACTGACATATGAATAAAGGGTTCATATCCAATCCTCTGGACTGGCCTTCTATAAAGAAGTAAAAATTGAATTTCTTGAACTCCTTGTAAAATCTGAACTTAAATCGTGACATTCTGAAACATATTTATGTATTTGTACTGTAGACAATAATGTAAAACTCAGCAAAGCCAATGAGGATACTTCTAACTTTGGTGAATTTTGAATGTGGCCCATAATGTGTTAGCATACACGATATACATTGCCACCATATGTTTTGATCACTCTGCAATAACTTGGGTCTTTCAAAAAAATTTATCTCATCTCTCTCTCTAGTAGTTGTTGCTGAAGAGATGTAAGCTAAAAAACGTGAAATAGGAATAAGGTGTTGCTGGCTTCCAAGGTCTTCTGCACGTGCAAGGGTAACAATGCACAAAGATTTGCACAACTGCCACTGACATCTAAATATATATGATCCATCATTTAATAGAGAGGTTTCAATTTCAGAAAGCATTTTAACACATGTAATATTAACTTATCTACTTTTCTTGAATTTAAGCTTTTTTTTCTTGTTTGTTTGTTTGTTTGAGCGGTCTCACATCAAGACTTTTACAGTAATATATTACCATTATAGATACATGTCTATAACTTCAGGCAAAGTGGCTTGCAAGGTTCTCAAGCATATGTTTCATCATGAGCTGAGTAAGAAACCAAAGTTTGCACTCATTCTTCTAACACAGACCACAATTTATGCTTCCCAAAGCAAAAAATCTCACCTTCCCTGTCTCAGGAAATGGAATTGGAACAAAGAGCCTGAAATTTCCTTTTCCATGATTTCATATAATCAGTGATATGTCCTACACCTGATACTTTTGAAATTCTCAGGTTAAAGACAAAAAGAGGGTTGTTTTCTCCTCCCTCCTCCTATGATTACTGTCAACTAAGAATTAGAAGCAGGAGATAATCCGATTCAGTAACTCATGGGGTTTTTTATGCTTGCAAGGCTCAGTCTCTCTCTCAAAGCAAAATCTGGGTAGGATTTTTTGTTTCTCCAGAACTTGCATTCTCAAAATATTCTTATTCATTCTCTTTTGACTCATTAGTTATGCTCTGCAAACAGGTATCACACTGTGCAAGCCCAAGTACATGAAGGCTGAAAAAAACTAAAATTAATGGCTTGGTGGGGAGATAATAAAGTGCAAGGAAAGTGAATAAAACTCGCTCAAGTAAATGGAAATACATGTCTTCTATATTAATGTGTTCCACAACACTGTCAGGGTTACTGTGGAAAGTCCCAGTACAGGAACAGTTACAGTGTTTCCTGGGTTCTCCAGCACAGCACAAAGCTGTAGCAAGAGTATAGAGTACCTCTGGATTAACTGAGTTCCTGTAGACAATACCTCAGCCCTTCAGGATGCTCTAATGTCGAGAATTCCCACAGGACCTAAAGCTCTTGTACTGCAGCATTTCATTTCCCTCAAGCTCAGGCTATTCATCTAGCCTGCCTCCTCTCCAAGAGCTCCTCATGTTTATCTCTCATCCACTGGCCACTTCACACTCTTCCTGACCTAATCAGTTGCAAAACTCTGTGAGTAATCTAAGGGAAAGCACATACTTGTGAATCTTTTCCCAAACATATTCAAAAAGCATATATCACAGTCATGGGTATATAGGAATGGACAACACTCTGTTTAAGCAAAAACAGCTTCAAAAACATGATGAATTTGGGAGTGGATGGATGCATAGTGGTTTTCCTATTTATGTGGAGTGTGGCACAAGAGAAGGAGTACAAGTCATGGCAAGCCAAACCTCCATTTGATAAGTTCTGAAAACTGAACAACAGTTTTACCCAAACAATTCAGCCAGAGCCTGAGGTAGCCAGAGATTTTTCTTTTACCACTTTCATTATTTACTCTGACAGAAAAAAAATTAATAGCAATGGCAATCAAGTGAATTACAATAAAATATACTCATAGATTTGCACCCATGTTCTTAGTCTGTCAGAAGCAAAATATGCATACTAGCTGAGTACTTAGCAGAAATTTGCATTTTAAAAAGAAAATTAATACTTTGATCTTTCATAAGCTTATAGAAGAGTCACAGCAGATATAAACACTTTCAACTGGCCTTTCTGAATATCCTTGATCCTAGTAAGATTGTCACTGTTTATGTCTTATGCTGAGAGACATAAACAAATTAATAAAATACAAATGAATTCAAAGAACTTACTCTTTTCACTTTCTGACTTGGCATTTGCTTTTGGGTACACACGATTTCCAATTGCAAGCAATTTAGCAGGCCGCAAATACCCAAGAGATTCATAATTGCTTGGTTTGAAAGGCTCTCTGCCTGCTGCGACTACAGCTCCAGAGCACAATATCAGGGCCTGAAGATTAGGAACCTGGAAAAGAAAAAAGTAACATTAAATTCTCTGCCTTAGTAACCACCAAAAAAAAATGTAAGAGATTTATTCCTTTCAAGCTTTAATATCTTCACTTCTTAGTCTCTACATTCATTTGCAGCAGACTATTAAATATGTATCACAGCACAGAATTAATTTTTCAATTCCTATAAGGCAATTCCTATTTCTGTGAGGATATATCTCATTATATAAATATATTGGATAATTACTTCAAGAAGCAACTTGGATCCAGATCGAAATTTTCTTAAAATTTAAGTGTTTCCACATGTAATTTTGTTTCATCATTGCACAGTGACTGTTCATAGTCATGAAATATGAATATGAATTCAGAGGTGGGTATACATATGAAGACATATTTGGAGGAAAAATTTAGAACACACCACAAGCAGTTGACTCATACTTCCACAAAGAAATAGGACACAATCACAGAGCATTATACTTTGGAAAAGACCTCTGGGGGTCATGTAGTCTAACCCTCTACTCAAAGCAGATCTGACTGGATCAAGGTGCTCAGAGCCCTGACCGTTTTGAATGTATGTTCCAAAATATATTATAAGATGATGCTTACAAACTGCACTTCACTAAATTGTAGATAATATGGACAGTTTCCCAACCTAATACTCAATTTCAACAAGTGGAGGGCAAACAGGAGATTTCCTTTGAACTCTTGGAGTTGTGCATAGACTTCTCTTTCTAGATAAGTGTTTTTCTGTTGTTAAAAAACAGACAGAAAAAACACTGAGATGAAATTATGAACACAGCACGCGAGATTGAAATCTGGATTTTTAGTGCTGCACCATCTGAGTTTAGAGGTACAGAACCTGGTCCATGGTTTGAAAACTATAATAGGCAATCAGGTGTCGGAGTTCCAAGTCATTAATGGCAAACCACTCTGCATTTGTGCAATGATGAAAACATGCGTGGCCATTAGATACTACTCATCATGTTATAAAACAAAAAAAATCCCAGATAAATGTAAAGAATAAAGGATGTTTTTGTGTAAATGGGTAAAAGTATAGAATTGGGAGCATGCTTGAAAGAGGCCCAAGTAAGAGAAATAAAAGTGTTTTTTCTTTTGCTTAAAATGAAATGGGTTCTCACTAGTGTCTTTCAGTTTCCAAAATTCCAGTATATTTCCTCCAAGCTAGTAGCCCTTCTGAAGAGGGAAAAAGCATAGAATGTTAACAGATGAAATTTAGCACATCAAGACCATGTTTTTCAAGCTTATAATGAACACAATTTTTTTAAAAGCTAAAATAATCTAGAAGTAATCATAAAAAAAATGTCAGTACTCATCATTATTCTCACCTTTCTGCCATCAGTGGTATAGAGTTTTGCAACTGGATATTGCATTAATTCACTCATATAATCCAGAAAGGCCTCAAATGTTTGTGTATTTTTCTTTCCCAAAACTATGGTGCGTCTAAGTCTTACATCCCCGTTCTTGAAAACAAGCATCTTTTTGGGAGTTGTTATTCTGCTTTCTCGATGGCCAAACCCATCTTCATTCTGCCTTGCTAATTGCACGGCTCGACGACGAGCGCTGACAGGCCTGCTGATCTGCCAGGGCAGTGGCTTTCTGCTGGCCTGTTCCAGGTTGATGGGCTTCATTTTCCTCTGATGGGAGCAAATATAGGATTTTCCATCTTCAAGATCATCCAGATTGGTAATGCTGTGTCTCCCTCGTGGTGTACTGATATTTCTTACTCCAAAAGGTAACGGGACGCGTTTGGATAAACTATCCAGCAAGGTGTCAAATGTTTTGTAAGACCTGCTATTAACTACCATTTTGATTCCATTGAACTGGGGATCTCCACTTTTGTAGAAACAAATCCGTTTTGCCACAACAGGTTCAGTAACATTGAAATGGCGCGTGGATAAACTCTGTTCACTCTCAGAGGAGTTTGGATGATTCACTGAATAACTGCTTGAAGGTGTTTCACTCATTTTGACAGCAATCTGGAAGAAAGGGAAGATGGATGTAAAACTTTTCCTATGACTAGTGAAAATACAATCTTCATTTTGAAAGGTAGAGAAAGAGGATTTATAAGAAACCAACAGCAGTGTGTTGTGCCAAAAATCATTGGATTTAAATGGATTCAAGCTGTTATCACTAAATTCCACAAAGACTCCAATACTGTCAGATTAAGTTAGCATAGCTCTACTTGCAAATATTCCCAAAACTCTCCAGTGTAGTTTCAAATCTCTTATCATTTTTGTACAAGAGACCTCTCCATACCAGGAGGTGGTTTGTCAGTCCATCCTTTCTTGAGGATGAATCTAATGACATTTCACATTTAAGATATTAGAAAAGTCCTTATTAGGAGGGAGCAATTTTTGCTTTGGTATGAGCCTTTTTTAGTCCAAAGTAGCTAAACTGCAACACAGAGTAATTCATTCTGATATTATATACTAGTTTCATACCAAGGCCAAACCGCTGGAGTCAGAGAAAAGTCTCCTGATTTACTGCACTGCAATCTGTACTACAATAAGACCCAAAACATGTGCTGGAGCGAAGTTGCATCAGAAATTGACAGATCATTTGCTTTTCTATTATAGGTTTTATATCTCACAATGCATATCTACAACACTTGCATTTACACTGAGGAAAAAAACTGTTGCCAAAATAAGGCATTTTAGTAAAAGAAAAGTCTTTAGGTCCTTTAAAAAGACACAAAATATTCAGGTATTCTTCAGGAGAAGTAGCCTTGTAATGAAAATATTTAAATACTGGTCTTGTAAACAACAAATTATTTCTGATAACCATATTGATAGTCTTCATGCTTGTAAATAGACTACCCTTACTACAATCTTTCCATTTTAATCCAATCTAAATATAGACACTGTAATTAAAAACCCTTTAAGTTACTAAAATAACTTTATCTTAATGATTGACTTTCTTTGACTGGAACATAGGATAAAAACTGTCAGCTAACCAACCTCAAGGAAACAGTTTTAGTAGAGTTTTACTGAAAAGTTACATAGCAGTCTGAGGGAATGTTTGCCATCAAAATAATTTAAATTAATTTTTTTTGATGATGTCACCTTGATATAGCTGCCATATTGAGTAATGGAACAATCTCTGGCTACTATATATTTTTCTATTTTTTTTTAATTTTAATACTACATATATCAGTTATGAAATTGATTAGAAAACATTATGTTTCAAGATAGTGAAGATTCAAATAAAGTCAGATTTGATAAGATTTTGTCTTACTGTGTTCTTACAGCTTTTCCAGTAAAACACTGCTTCAGCTCACATATTTTACCTTCACTAGGAGTTAATTATTTTGAACACTGATTGGAACACAGGAAGAAATGTCTCCTTTTAACATATAATTGATGCAGTAAAATATACTCATCTATAAACTGAAAAATACCCAAAGAGGTCTGCATTAGAATGATGTACTCCAATGTACTGATTTAGGTAATCACAATTCCATTTAAAATAAATAAATTTTTAAAAACCTAGAAAACAAAAAAGAAAAAAGCATTTAATTAAGGAATACATAAGAAGAAATTTTCAAGGCTGGTTGCAGCAACTTACACAACCCAGCCCACGACAGCTAAAGAAATGGATTACTTTCTGTAGGAGGGAGGAGCTCCACTTCTACTGAAACCACTAGGAGCTATAGTTGTTCATCTGTTTTGACACTTCTATTCATTAGCTGAGTGAATTTTTACTTTACTTCTATACTGAGAAGTTGACAGGTGAGTTAAGACTAGGGACACAATTTGAACTGGACATTTTATACTTGGTGCATCATCCTGCTTAGCTGGATATTCCAAGAGGAAACCTATAAGGGCATTTTTGTTGCTAGCTTCAACACAAACTTTCCTACTCTCTTTGGAGAGCAAATATTCTACTCTGATAAAAGCAGCAATGACAGAAGATCTTGAGTCAACTGAGCATCGGGTTACTCCATTTCAACTTGCCAAGACTGGAGTTTGCGAATCCAGTCTAGGATCTCTGGTGGAAAAAGGTTATTGACAACAATGGCCAGAGACAGAAACAAACAGACAGAGCTCATCAGCTACTCTTCTACCCTACTTTTCACTTCATGAAAACAGAGTGGAATTTCCTTTGACTTTACAAGTTGATTATTCACTCTTACAAGAGATAAAATAGGTGGATTTTCTCATAAGACCACTGACATTAATCACTTTGGAATTAGCCTCTCAGAAGCTGTTCTAGATATTTGTGCTTGTGTAAAACATTCAGTTATGTAAGCATCAATATTTGGAACAGAAATACAACATATTTTACATAAAGATCATTATTAGACTTAGTCTTGACATTGTGGAAGTACTGAAATCCAAGACAAAGAGAGAATATGCATATAAAGAAAGAAAATAGACAATTTTCAATGTAAACATGAAACAATTTGAATTCAAAACCAAAAAAATAAGTTTTCCTTAGCAAAATGGATAACAGATCTTTATTTGGCACACCATGTTTCTAGCATTTATTTTAATAGCAAAAATTACTTATAAAAATTGCTTATGCATCTTCCAGGTACCTTATAATTGCATTTTACAGACAGAAACATTTCAACAATGAACAATCAACTTATAATAGATGTTACTTTTTCATACTACAGGCCACCACCTTGTAATAGCGTAATTTAATCAAAAACATACTATCAATTTTCATACTTAAATTATATTATTCTAAAATTAAGAAATAGCTGATCTGATATGAAACAGGATGTCTATTAAGATATTTTGGCAACTAAACTGTTGAGAAATTTATTCTCCAAGAAAATAAAACAGAAATCAAAACTTAATCCTTTTCCCTGTGCTCTCACAAACAAAACCACTCATGCAAAATTTATGCACAAAGCTAAATTCTACAAAGACACTAAGTGGAACACTTTGTTCTAAATACATAAGAATACCTTCAATGCCATAGAGCTGGTAAACATTGCATATAATTTTATCATACTCACCCACAGTCCTATGTAAATAAAATAGAGTATAGCTTGTTTTCAGAGATTTATAAATTGTACATGTGGTTGTCTATGCCATATGAAACAACATCCTTAGTCTTATTCCAAGTATGCTCAGCCAGAAAAAAACATCATAATCCACTTGCTTAATCTCAGCTAATGTGAATCACCAGACCAGGCTCACCACAGGCAGCCACTGTTCAGAGCAGAATGTCTAACATCTCATCCAGCAAGTCCTCTTATATGATGTTAAAACACTATTTACCTTTTAAATCTTTTGTTTGTATAATTTTCTATTTACTTAGATTGCTCAAGAGACTCATATAACCACATAAAATAAAAATGTGGGTGGGGAACATAGATTATCTAATCTACCTTCTTGTCAGAATAGGTTAGTCATCCAAACTAAATTATTCAGTGATAAAAATTTTTAATATATTAAAATGGATCTACCACTCACCTTCTGAGCCTATTTATTAACTATCTCTAATTATTAGCTATCCAAAATTCCTGGTTTTGTTCATTAATTTCCTCAAGTTGATCCTCTTTGTGCTAAAGATTCTCCCATATTTTTCTTTAATCAGATAACACAGTGAAAATAGTTCCACAGTTTCTTTAACAATAGTTAGTAAAACATGACAGTCTGAGGGAATTTTGCCATCCACAAGGCATTCTTTATTTCTACATGTTGGAAAAAGGGCAATGGTTATTAATGTGTGTGAATATAGTTCAGGAAGAGACGGGAGGATTATGTTTAGCTGTATCTTAGTTATACAACGGAGTGTGGATTTGTTTTTTTACTTTTTCCAGTGGAAATACTATGTTCCCAGGTGGTAACTGTTCCATCTAATTGCCACCAGATGTATAATCTGATTTGGAGCTTATTTGCTTAATCAGGATTACATCAAGCTCTCAAAACTAGCTGTGTATAACAGTAACAACAGCACTGCTCAGTAGACACTACCACTACACGCTGTAATGAGTTTTTAACTAGTCTCCTTAGCAGGGAATTCAACATTTATAGAAGCTGTAAAATACCACTTCAGTTCCACTTTCATAAGATGCATAGGTACAAACAAAGATTAAAACATAATCTTCCACAGATATTGTGTTATAAACATTGCTTTTTAAAATAATATATTAATATAATTATTTAGGGCCTTAATCTGTTTTAGCTAAAATACTTGTATTCTAGTCAATATTCTGTTGTTTGCACTTTTTCAGAGGATCAACAAGTGCAAATTCTATTCTGATGTCTTTAAACTGCTTATAGCAGGAATTTATATTGGGTTGCAATTCTTTACAGGACTTAAAATATCACCTCATTAACTTTCCAGTGCATGCAAAGACACTTTCAATAAACAGCTAATCCATCAGTAACTTCCAGGTATCACCAGAATTGGGGACTCAAGAGATCATACTTTTGGGACCTGGTGAAGATGACAATCAAGTGTCACTGTTTGACAGTGTAAATTCCCCATACTTCTCTCAGACTTCAAAAGGCTTGCAAAGCTTCTGTCCAGACATATGTAGCTTAAAGGCCCACTGCTTCTTTCTAGTACAACAAACCCTTCATATATTCTGAAGAGACAGAAGAAATCATCAACTTTATAGTAAAAATAGCATCAATAGAATTATGCTTTATTCAGGCTTAAAGTTAACAAGACCAGCAAAGTACAGCATCAAAATAATTGTTACAAATATTTTTATCTCTACTCTTTCTGATTTTGACCAATTACTCCTCCTTTTCTAAGGACTTTGCTTTAGTAACTGAACTAAAGTTCAATTAAATTGAACTGATTAAATGTTACAAGCACCTAAATGTAACCTAACACTTTCCACCTCCTACAAGTCCAGAGTGTTTCTCAAGACCATTATCATATCAAGGAAACTGATGCTTAAGAAAGGAAAATTATGTTAGCAATTATGTGAACATATTTGCTGATATATTCTTTTTTCCTTAGCAGATAACCCCCATCCCAGGCCGAGAAACACAAGCAACCTTTTCTGCAGCATTATCCTCAGTCCTAGCAGGGTCAGAGCCCTGTGTGCAATCGATTCAGACTTCCCTGCCTGGCAATCCTATGGTCTTTGAATGACACCCTTTGTTTAAGCCAGAGCCACATGGAGCAGCAGTTAACACTTGAGTTTTTTTATCATTCAAGAGTCACTTCTTCAGAAAGGGCAGTTGCAACACCAGTTAAACTATTACTGTTGATCTCATGCCCAAGAAAATGCTGATAATGTGCTTTATATTTCCAAGTCCCTGCAACCTCTTATACTTCTGAGGTTTTTTTTAATTGGACTGCTCAGTAAGGTATGGAACTAGGAAGCTGCTATCAAGCTAAAAAGGAAATTATCACATTAGAAGCAGGGGCCTGGGTCAAGTTCCCTTCAGTGTGCCCAGCCTGTTTACATCCTTTCCAGCAAAGCCTTCCAAAAAATGTGGCACTATTAATATGTTACTACTGATAAGATTTTGAACCATCGCATTACAACAGCATTTTACTGTTTGATATACATGAACTTCTTATCAAGTTAATCCTCACAGACTTTTATTCATTAAATTCTCCAGCAGAGATTTGATAACCAGCAGCTGAGGATGCAGAATGAGAAAAAAAAAGTATGCCTCTGGGGAGGAAAACCAAACAAAACCAAACCAGTGTTCTGCTTTTAAGAGAACTCTGCCTGGATGGTTAGCTGAACTGAAAAACTCCTGTTTGAGTCGTTCTGGTTTTTGACCGCCACTATACTTAACTCAAATCTGAATACCCATTTGTATCCAGTAGACAGAATCCTATGGGAAATGTCTGGCCTTGCAGAAGTACAAATTGACCCATCATCTCTAAGTGAGTTAGAATTTAATTTTGGAGTGTACAGCCTATCTCAAATTTAAATGCACAACCATTCTCAGATTTGTTTTGCTTATTTTCTTGCTTCAGATATATTTAACTAGCTACACTTGCCTTCTGCTCTGTTGTATATACTAATTGAAGGGAAGGGTCAGACGTGTTCTTATTTTTTTCTGAGTATGAATAGCTGAAAAAAGAGCCATCCTGGACTACATTATTTTTGTTTGCCTTACATTTACACAAGTCACTGCAGAGATATGTGAATGCTTACAGAGCATCTCAAATTCTTTAAACTGGAAAAAAGTGATTAGAAATTTTTCACTGTCCCTAGTTTTCTTCTTCTACAACATTTCAAAAAATTTCTTTTCTTCCTTGTATATTTGCTTTCATGACCCTCCCAGCATTTTCACCAAATTAATAATGCTGTCATCTATGTACCAACCTTAACACACTGTGATTTGTAAAATGGTCATGTTATAACTAACTCCAGATCTAATCAGTGATGTCAGCTAATTAAAGATTGATTTCTTACTGTATTGGTTATAAAATCTTCTTGTTTTACTGTAAATTTCCTTATTAAGACAGCTAGGGTTGTCACACAATCTCTTTTTAATGATTTTTTACCCTTCTTGTATTTCTTAACAATCTGTTAGTTTATAACTATTATTCTTTGCATTTCCCAAAAAACACGGCCAAAGGATTAAGCATGCAGAACATGAGTTCCTTGGTCAAGTTGCTATTAGTTTACCTTACCATATGCCTCAGTTTATCTATCTGAAATTCCATGTAATGGCCTTGACAACTTTTTTTTTTGTGGAGACATTGTGAAGCATAAACTCAAGAAGCCTCCAGCTGCATAAGTGACTGTGGGGGACACATCTTTTGGTTACTTCTGGAGGACATAATAAAATCTTTTGCTAGGATCTGCTTTTATTCCCTTGATGGCATTCAGAGGCTCTTTTTAGAGTTCATATATTGAGGCCAAAAGGGGAAAAAGACAAGACTTAGACATTGTACAGTTTTGCCTCCTACAAAATTAAAAAGTTTTAAAGTAAAAAAATTACATCTTCAAACACTTGCTCTGATCTGCTGCCTACTCCTGTAGGTGCCCAGGTTCCTGAGGCTCCCAAATTGCTAAGAGCACAGCCTTGCTGCTGGGCACGTGTACAACTATGCCAGCTCTGACAACACTAAGCTGCTTAATGTCTTATCTTTGGTGCAATGCACAGCTCATCACTGCTTTGCCAGTCTTGCCTGAAGAAACCTGACCATCCCCTCTCATGGCCCAGGCAGCCAGCTCTTTCTGTCCTCCATCCCTCTGGCTAGTAAAGAGCTCTCTTACCACTCTAGAGATCCAGTTCAGTGCCTGAGCCAGAGCAAGGATTTAAGTCTGTATATCTAAGCCTCCAAGTCAGTGAACTAGCTCAATACTCCTCCTCCTGTCCAAATTGTATATAAAGACTTATCAGTGCACAACATTCCACAACAGACTTCACAGCTACAACTGCCCAGTGGCAAGACACACCTAATTTTAAGCTTGGGTTTAGATCCCCAATTCTTTGACAGACATAAAAATAATGCCAAGTATAGACCGTGATCTAAAGGCTCTGTATCTGCCCAGGATTCAGAGGCTAAAATACCTAACTCAAATCTGGGGATTCCTGGATGAAACAACCCAGCCACCTCCACACTGTACCACTGTGCCTGAATCCCCAGCACAAGTCTGACTCAGCTGTGTTAACTGTAGGTACAAGCAAAAGGTCTGAGAAAATACAAGTACTACTGACTTTTATTTGGCTGTCACACTTGCAGCACTAGATGTGAAAAAGGGAACTAAAGGTATGTTCCTCGTATCAACCCAGGATTTCCACACTGAGATTTAAGCTGAAGTCAGTCACCACTTCTGTTACCATAGCTCTCCGGGGTACTTGGTTTTGCCATTTCTGCATTTACCCTTATGTATATATAAATGTTATAATGGATTGCATATGCATGTTTATGTCTGACTATGTGTAGATACACAAACATACACCTACACCCACAGATAAGCTCCACTCAAATATCTTCAGTTATTTTTATATCTTTTAGATTAAAAAGTCATTTTCTGGTGTCTTCCTTATATATTCCCAGGCCTGTTGTTTCCCTCTCATTTTATCTTGGTTTAGAAATTATTCCTCTGAACTCCCTCATATGCTGAATTGGTGTTTTACTAAAGAATCTTATACATATATAGAATTTTAAGCCAATTAAATCCATGATTTTTCAATGAAGATTTCCAGCTGGTATTTCTGCATTGTAATTTTGTCATAGCACCTGTTTCTAATCTCAAGTAGTACCAAAAATTGACAGTAGGTTGATAAAGATTTTTTGACATATGCTCAATTAAAAATAGAAAGGCAATGTCCATCTCCTTCAAAAATAATCAAATTGTATTAGCTGGTATCACCACCAAATTTCCATATATCACTCTTTTCCCTTGTCTAAATGAAGCCCCAAACATTATCAGCACAGATTTTTCTCCACACAGTAATATTGACTAAAAATTATATAAAAACAAAACTTACTACTTCCTTTTAATTAAATGTTCAGTAGCAAGAGTATGTATTTTTAATTTAATAAAATACTTTTTATTGAAGTCATTAATTTTTAATCAAGTTATAATTAATTACCAAAAGCCATAAAAATATTTGCTAGTAGGAAGTCTGTGAGATGAATACATGACCACAGACAGAATTGTAAAATATATTGCTGCTATTTTCAAATTCTTTCAATAAAATATAAGAAAGAGTGCATCAAAGTTCCATTATGTGGAACACTGAAATTAGATAGATAAATTATAATTAGATAATTTTTTTTTTTTTTAAGAAAAGCTTACATTGGTCAAGTTAAAGAATAAGTGACCCACTAATTTTTCTTCTCTTAAGCAAATTTAGTCAAATCAGTTACTTTGCACTTCTTCTCAGTGGTGCCAACCAATAGAAGAGGCAATGGGCAGAAATTGATGCACAAGAAGTTACACCTGAACGTAAGGAAGAACTTCTCCACTGTCCAGGTGACCAAGCACTGGAACATATTGTCCAGAGAGGTTGTGGAGTCTCCCTCACTGGGAATGTTCAAGAACCATCTGAACACAATCCTGTACCATGTGCTCTAGCAGCAGAGAGGTGGGACCAGATGACCTGATGTGGTCCCTTCCAACATCACCCATTCTGTGACTCTGTGATTCTGTGGTTCTGTGAGTGCAACTGCAGCTGCAAAGGAGGTATGTTCAGATCCTCCACTCCCCTTCAGGATACAGCTGCTACATTATATTGTGCTGCTCCGTGAAATGTATTCATGCTCTTATCTTCACTCTACTGAATATTGAACAGTATCTATTTTCAAATTATTTTCTAAATTAAAAAATGATAATTTTTAATGATTTAATATTTGTTATTGTCCTTTAATTTCTTGACAAATTCAAACACCAATTAAGAAAAAATGCTCAGATTTTCAGACCACGCTGAAGGAAAACAGTATCCTTATATAGATCTAATGGTGTCTAAAGGGATGTTGAATTGGAGAAATATATTCAGATCAATTTTTGAAACCTTGCAGTAATGATGACATATCACAGCAACAAAGAAGGCAAGCTTTATAATAAAATATTGGCCATGCTTCCATAAAATTCTAAAGGCACATTTATGCAGTAACACTTTTCTTCAGAAGAGCAGCAGCTGACACTCTCTTTTTGAGGCACAGCCTCTGTGTGATTCTCTGTCCTCAGAGAATCAGAAGACAGCACAAGGCTGTAGAGAATGAAAAATAAAAAACCCCACAGAAATTCAAAACCCCCTCTGCTTGGAATCACAATCCTCGGGGCTTTCGCTCGGAATGTGTTAAGAAAAAAAAAAAGCAACTTGCAAAAAGTTATTTGAATGTTACTGAAATAAACCAGTATTTGCAAAACCACCTCTGATAAGGTCAGTCAAGGTCAACCCTTGGCAATCTCTGCGGTGCCGTGACAGAACAATGGACTCTCCACTCAGAGCGAGCGAGCAGGCGCAGGCTCTGCAGCTCTATCTCGGCAGATAAGAGTCCCTGTGACTTCAAATAAATCACAGCTAGCGGAAACAGCCATGTCGCATAGTTCTCTTCTCATGTTTTTCTTAGCAGACTGCCACAGGGAAATACTCAGATGCTGAAGGATGTCTGTTTACTTAGAAGAGACTGATCTAAAAAGAAATGACACACTATAATCTGGTCACGCGAACTGTCTCTAAGCAATTAGACTGTCTTATTGGTTTAATGTTATTTTAGGCTTAATTTTTGCTTTTGGAAGTAAGACTTGTGCTTGAAAAACACAGTACATGTTACGCCACATTGTCCGTGCACTTATGATGATATCAGAGGCTATTACAGTCCTTGCATCATTTTTGTTAAATGTATAACCTCAAGCTGAACTGAGCTACTCCTTTGCCTTTTTGAACTACTGAGAAAAAGAAAATGTAATAGACTTTGTTCAGAGTGTTTTCTGGATACTAGTCCTTAACTTTTATCTCCTTTCAGAAACTGAAAGGAATGCAGGTGAAAAATAATGTTTGTGTGAGCCCACTACAGGCCAAAAAACAAATTTTCATTTAGATACTCCTTTCACTTTTTTGACACTGATATCCCTTAAATTACAGGTTTTTCTAGGATTTTCTCAGACTAAAAATATAAGTTGAGAGGTAATTCCTACCATAGACGAAGTTGTTTATACTGAAAAAAATAATAACAAACTTGTTTGCAACTTGAAAAAAAATGCTCCCCATCAAGGTGTAACCTAAAGTAGCTGCAGAAGCAAGAAGGTAAGACAAGAGAGTACTAAGTAATAGCAACATTTCTGTACACTACAAAAGGAGCTGATTCAAAATAGGCTCATTCTTGTTTGTGTGAACCATTCCTACCAGCTTGGCAAACCAATGTGCCAAACAAGAACCATACCCAAGTCCCTTCTACACATGCACATATCCTCAGGCCCTTAATTCCCATTATTTTGATTGAATTTTACCACTGTTTTTGCCCTTCCCCAGTGCAGTTGTGCATTTCCTTCATTTAAAATACGTTAGAGCTTTGTTGAACAGTTACATTTTTATTTATCTTTTATCTATAATCAATAATTCAGTTTCATTCTATATTGCATGTCCTCCCAATCACATTACATACACTACACCTACATGCAGGACATATCGTGTTTCTGTGATCAGTTTAAGTGGGAAAAGAAGTGTAAATCTCAAAGTTGGAGGACAAGATCATGGCAGGGATAATAATGACTCGTAATTGATCTGCTCTCATAAAGCGTATTTAACACCTAGTAATAAAAATCCTTTTAAAAGGACCAAATTGTTTATATATGTGAACTCAGAATAAATAGATAGATAGATAGATAGATAGATAGACATAGATAGATAGATAGATAGACATAGATAGATAGATAGATAGATAGACAGACAGATAGATAAACTGTTATTTGAAAGTGGAAGGGCTTTTTTATTCTGTCAAGACCAGAGTTTTTTTACTTCCACAACTGTCTTAAACCATGTTATTTTTTATGTCATGTAGCAAAGATATATCCCCTGATTTATTTTTGAAAGCACTCTTGTCAGGGTTGCAGACAGACAAGCTCGTGCATTGGCTGTCCATGTCAAGGTTTTGATAGCAGGGGGGATGGAGGGAGGAATGGGAGGAGGCTGAGGCTGCACTGTGCTGGACACAGCTGATTCCTGTCGGCTCCAACAGACTTAACACAGCACACAGCTGAACCCATCATGTTCACACATCTGTGATAACATATTTAAGAAAAGGAAAAAATACTGGGCAGGCAGGAGAGGAAGAAAAAAAGGGAATAAGAAACAGCAGTGTAAGCACCAATGCAAAAGAAGGAGAGAAGGCACTACAAATGCTGGAACAGAAACTCTCCTGCAACGCCTTGAACAGCCCACCCTGGAGCAGAGATCTAAATGTGGTCTGAGAAGACCTCAGGCCAGAGCAGGTTTTTCCTTGTAGGACTGCAGCTCATGGAAGGACACACACTAGAGCACAGGAAAGGTATTAGATGGAAGGAGAGACTGAGAGGATCTGCTATGGACTGACTGTGCCCTTCACCATCCCTCGCTGTACTGCTGGCAGGGTGGGTGGCAGGATCTGAGAGAAGTTGAGCCTGGAAAAGGGAAAGGAAAGATCCTGTTTTATTGCTTGTCTTTGTTTCTCACTACCTGAATCTATTTTCATTGGCAATACATTAAATTAGTTTTCCCCAAGTCACGTCTGTTTTACTCAGAACATTAATTTGTATGCAGTTTCTCTGACTTTATCTCAACCCACCAGTTTTCTCATCCTATTTTCTTCCCCTGCCCCCTGAGCTGGAGTGGGTGAGCAGCTGGGTGGGTGTTTCGCTCTTAGCAGTGGCTAACCCACTGCCTCTCCCCGGGAGAAACACAGACCCCTGAATTCAGAAACTGCATTTCCTCAGTTGTGCAGCTCATCTAGGTGAAAATCAAGGTGTTTCGTGAGAATTACTGCCTCATAAATATTCCTTTTCTAAACACAATGCCTTCTAGCAGCAGATGTAGATAAGAGACAAATGAGGCTGAAAATACTTTTTGCTTTAGTTATCTTCAAAGGATTCAGAGCTAAAATCCTCACTCTTATAATAGGAAGCCTTTAGTCATAGCAATATTTCCCTTGATACTGGTGGATTTCAGGCAACCTGCCCACAAACCATGTCCTTTGGCCAAGCAATCCCATTCAGGTAAATGAAACTAATACTGCAACCAAGGAGTTTGGAGTCAAAGTTGGCTAAATTGGAACTGTTCAGAGCAAATTTTGTTCAATGCATTTTAATTCTTAACATGCTCAAAAGAAAAAAAATTTAAGCTCTCTAATACCTTATTCTTCTATTTTCCAAATGAAATTTCTGTTTTCTGGATGGAAGACATTTTTATTTCAGAAACTTACCACATGTTTAAAACAGTAAAATAAGATGTATTAAACCACTTAAATGAAATATTTTTAACTGATCAGAGCTTTTTTATTGGTTGCTGCCCAATTTTCTTTTTCCCCTCTTTTGAGCCTTTAACTCTGGCTTCACAGAAAAGGAGAAAAAATAACCAATGGAAATCTCAAAAATGCTTGCATGATAGGAAAAGGCAGTGATTAGAATTTAACAGGACAATTAGCATTATGATCACATCTTAAAAAGTAAATCCTGTTTTTCCTAACATTTAAAACAAGAACATAAAAATTGCATAACTGGGAGCCTGCCACATGGCAGCTGACATAAGTTGGCCTTACTCTTCTAAACACCCAGGGACTTGTAGAAAATTACAACAACAGAAGATCAAGTGGATCTTTCTGTGATATTATAACCATTCTGTTCAACTAATGTCTACAAGCAACTCAGTACTACCGATGCATGAAAAAGTAAAACATTACTTTAGGAGTGCACAGGTGTAGCAACAGAGATGCTCAAAAGAAAGCCAACAAACATTATTCAGTATTAAAAGTACTTCAAAATTATTAGTGCATGTTATTGAAAGAAGGACTAATATCTTTATGTTGATAAAAAGTAATGTCTCTTTTATACAAAGTACGTGCCAAATCACTCCTTGAATCTTTTCCTCCCCACAACAATGTCAGTAATTAGCCAATACATTTCAATTAAAAAAGGTAACTTTTTCTATTTAAAGAAAATTGAGTTTAAATTCACATGAAGTCACTGCATAGCAAATGTACATCCATCTAAGAATCAAATTTAGCCACTGCATCCTGCTCAGTTCAGAAGCCTAATGGGAAGTCAATAGATAAATACAGAGAAAAATATCTTTCTCCCAAAGTTTATGAAGAAGTAGTAGCATTGCATTACATAGGCTTTTGTTCCGTTATTAGTATCCTACAGTAGAAACTCCTATGGCATTGTTAAATATTCATAAAAGAAAGGGTAATATCAAAACCAGATGCCTCATAGGGCCAAAAATAAAAACCCTGAGAGATCTGTGACACAAGGGAGCAAACCTGTCCATTCTAGGCAGGTAAAGCTAAAGTGAGTCAAGTTCAGCAAACAGAAATGCTAATGCAAAATCCATATAAGGAATGGAAGCCCATTTGGCTTCTCTTCCAGAATCCTGCTGTTTCCTTCTAAAAGTGAGAGATTTGAGTAAAATAAATTATACTAACGGTGCATTTGACCTACTACTTTCAAGACCTCTCTGTTATCATGTAAGAATGAGAGTGACTTGTTAAAGCATAATGTTTGCAATATTTCTGGAATACATCCTATAGCAAAATGCTCTGGGCTGTACAATGCTCAGACAATTTTGTGTCTCAGCCCCAACTTCTGGAAAAGACACACCTGAAAACACATAAATCTGAAAAACGTAACTTCAATCATTTGGGATTCCCTATTTGCTCATATTTTTAATATTAGACTGATAGAACAGCTAAAACCAGGGTACTTTTGAAATGTCATATAAAATTATTATCATTTAACTTCATCAAGATATTTATAACTGATGACAAAATTTGCTCTTGTGCTAGAACTGACTAATACTGTCCACACCCATAAGCCTTTCCCAGTGCCTCTTTTCAGTTTGTGTTTGATGACAGAGCCTTATCTACGAAACAAACCCATCAATTTCCAGACAAAAACTGGAAAGAGATTAGCTCCCTCCCTGCTGAGATAAATCACTTCCCAGTGTACTCACTTGCAAACCTCAACATTTTTCATATGGTTTTCACTCTGACTTGGCCTGTGAAGGAATGTTAGCTTCAAGAGAATTAATACTTCCATGACACAAACATAGAACTGCAGGCTCAATTTTCACTATAGATTGGTACCATTATTCTTTAAGTACATATAATGCAAACAGTTATTTACTTGTTTCATATGAATGAACACATTGGGTTTTGAGCCAGGCAAGAAAGAAAGACAAATACTCTTTTTGCATCTGTTCAGATTAATTTGATAGTTAAACGTTAGAGGATGACTTTAGAAACTCGTGTTGTACAGCTGCAAATATATTTATGATTCTACATGTGAACATCATAACACAAACACAGATCTTATAAGCTTCTGGAATTATTCCAGCTTTCTAGCACCCAAGATCCCAGTGCAGACCCTTTCTCTAATATTATGAATGCTATGCAAATTCTTGCTTTATAAAAGCAGTTATAGTCTATAATTACTCCAAAATAGATGCAAAATTAGGTTAGAGCATACAGTCAAATGCAGTGAATTATACATATAGAGTAAATAATATTGTTCTCTTTTACAAAAAAGAAAGCAAGTATCAATTAGTCTTTTAATATTGAGACTAAATTGCTTGTACACCAAAAATTCGCTTATTTGTTACAAGTGCCTCTTAAGACATATAAACCAGCAGATATTTGTGTCCATTCAGATCATTATAAACAGCCCATTAAGACATAGTTTGTAAGGGTTTTGACTTGGAATCCCAGAGCATCTGATGTTAGAAAGTGCCTCTGGAGATCACCTAATCCAACCCAGAGCTCAGAGCAGGGTCAGCCATAGCAGGTTGCCTGGAACCATGTCCAAATGGTTTTTGAATATTTCCAAGGACGAGACGCCACTGTCTCTGAGCAACTTGTGCCAGTGTTTCATCACCCTCGCAGTAAAAAAGCTTTTTCTTATGTTTTGGTGGAATTTCCTGTCTTTCACTTTGTGGGCATTGCTCCTTTTTTTTTTTCTAGATACAACTGAAAGAGTTTGGCTCCACACTTTTCACCCTCCCCCCCCCACCCACCATCTATTTATATGCATTAACAACCTCCCCCTGACTTTCCTTTGAATATTAGATGCTCCACCAATCCCTTCACCATCTTAGTGATCCTTTTCTGGACTCATGCCAGACAGTGTGTGTCTTTCTTGTACTGGGAATTGTTCCCTCTTTTGCTTTTTCCTTCTCTCTTTAGATTTGGAAACATCTATTTCACTCACTAAATATGTACTACAGCTGAGTAAACTTCACTCCCAGGATTTTTATCCCTTTTAGCTACAGAGAGTCAACCAGTACAAGTTCATTGGAAATAGTAATGAAATGACTCCCACCTGGGAGGGGGAAAAAATTAAGTCACCTCGGCAGCACAGCAGAGCCTTCTGCTTTGAGGCATTACTAGTTCCTCCACATCCAGGTAACAGTCTAGAGGTGAAATAACATTTTCACATGTCCTTTTCTGTTGCAAAAAATCAGATGAGCATCAAGGTGTCAGGATCACAGAAACAGCCAAAAAGCAAAAGTTCTCTCTAGGAAAGGGAGAAGGAGAGATTCTTCCTCTCCACTGCTGCTGGAGTTACCTATGGACATCTTTCCCAGGGTGACACTGGACAGAGGATTGGAATGCAAACACTTTTAAACAGACATTGGCATATGAGAGAAAGCAACTTGTCTATTGGTCAGCCCATTTTCAGAAATCCAAGTAATCCTCTCTAAAATTCATTGTAATCCCTGATCACATAGCAAGGAAACTAAGGTGCAAATGGCAGCAGCATTTGTTATGAGTGTTATTGCCTGGGGATTTTAGCACACAAAATCATGAACTAAGGGCGTTAGATATCTAACACATGCTCACTCACAGCTTTCAACCTCACAAAGGAAAGACTAGGATAGTCTTTGTCATGGGATATGTTTGTAGAATAGCTGTTGGAGTTTAAGGACCACAGAGCTCAGTCTGAGAACAGCACCAATGCTATGTCAGAACCTGAATAAATTAGCTAATTATTTTTTCTCTACCCTGGTTGTTATTTTGAAGCCATCATTAAACAATCTGCAGGCAACTCTCACAACACCTTGATTCTCATTTTTCACTGAAATAACTGCAATCCCAGTCTTTAAAGACTGATGTCTGAGCAGCTCATGAAACAAGGTTAATGAACATTCAAATCTTGGATCTGTTAGTTTTGGAAAGACTAATTGGAGAGTGAAGTATATGCATCATCTAAGCTGCTATGTGTTATGCTGCTTCGAAAAAAATTATTTATCTGAACACAAGTAGGCCATCTGTCCTGGTGGGCACTCTCCCTTGCCATGAAATGGTCACAGCCTTATTTCTTTTCATTTTGCCATGGTAAAGAGGCCAACAGTTTAATGTCACAAGCTAAACTACAAAATATATTTTGCTTTGGCTTAAGTTCACCTGTAAGTGGATAAAATGTACTCCAAGCAAAACATCTGCCTAAAAGTGAAGCTGGAAATATGCTTTGCTTTTCTTGCTCATCAAGAGAAGGATGTAATAAAGTAAATCTAGTGTTCTGGGATTTCAACAGAAGTGCAACACTGACAATCATTTAAGATGCAAAAAAATTACACAGAAAAAAGCCCTTCCATTAAATTTCCACTCAGTAACTACAAAAACTTGAATTTGCTGTGTCTGAATAAAATAGGCAAAACTGATCAAAATCCCCTAAGTTCCAGTAGCCAAAATGGAATTGTTATGTACACATTTGTCCATTGTATCAAAGGTATGAAACTGTACTTGTCAAGATAGTGTTTGTATATTCCCCAATATTGCAATGAATACTTTGATTTTCCTGTGCCACATATTGTTTTCCTCTTCCCAAAAGGAGAAGCATGCATGATGAAGGTTCATGTTTAATGACAAGCTTTGAATTAGATTTTTGTTTTATACTCAACACTACAAATTCTCAGTAAATTTTCAACTGGAAAAACAAAGTGTATTTTCTGCTGACACATTTCCTCAGAAGACGAAAAGTGAGAGAGGTGGAAGGTGTTCTATTCACATATTTGAGCTAAGTCTAAAAAAGGTTATTTCCACAAATTCCAAGCCTTTTTCTTAGAGACCTCCTTTTCCACGTGAAATTACTGTTTTAATCTGTATTTAAGATGATCTGTAACCAGGCCATCAAGCATCTTTTGGGTAACTTGAGTGAAAAATTCTGTGGGACGCCAGCAGAAGGCAAGCTGGCATGTTCACAATACATGGTGCTGCTGGGGAGATTTCAGCAGCAGGCCATTTTCCCAAGCAATGATGTCTAGGTTTATCATTTCCTTACAAACAGGCCAACACTCAGGCCACAGTCCAGTAAGTCCCAAGAAATTTAGAATCAGCAAGGAATATGGAAGGAATTCTCAACTACAAAGCTAAAGGGTAGGTTATGAATGTGCATTTTTCACACAAAGAAAACTGCATAACAGACAAGAGTTTTTGTTGTTCTGGGGCAGCATGATAATAAATGTAGAGCTATAAATGACCCAAACACACAGAACTATGCCCAGTGTTGATGCAAGAGCTCCTACTATCTGACTGGTTCAGCTTCTATTATAATACTTTCTAAATTGATGCGATGGAAAGACCCAGTGGATTAAAGCACATAAGTATCTGGTGGCTTTATGTTTATAGCCTGGCCTACCTGAAGTCAAAATTAAAGGGAGGAAAACTCTTAAGTGATTAACAAGATAAAAGCCTAAGTTTAAGTCAGGCAGATCATGTGCAATGTTTAACACCTTCAACTACTACCAAACTTAGCATGAGCTGTCTAGTGTAGCAGCTTTCAACAACATTCTTTGTCCCCTGCCCAATTTTTTCTAGATGTTGACCATTCAGGCTTCCTATAAAATGTGCCTTCATTTGTTTATCCATAGCAGCGTTTGAATGCTTTCTAACTGCAGAAAAATTCCAAAAGAATTTTTTTTCAATAAATGAAGCTCTACACCATTTCTGTCTTAACTGTTTTCATTAAAATGCCAAAACAGAAATTCATAAACATTTTCAAAATTCAAAAGCAAGATTATGTAAATGGTAACTAACCAGAGTTAATATTATACAGAAACACAAAACTAAGGAGAAATAGCTGCATTCCTGATCTGACTAATTATATAAAACAAACTGATTGAGTTTCTTAAACTGGACAAGTGAAGTTGTTAAGTAGGAGAAAATTACACAGTTGGTAGACAGTATATTCTATTTACTAAAATAGCACACAGAGCGGTGCTCTAAAAGTACAGTATCTTAATGCAAAAATTTTACAATGCACTAGAGAATCCTCTCTTTGGGGCATTCTGAGAGGCTGATAAAATTGTTCTTTAGAAAATAATTGTAATTTAGGCTGATGAGAATGAGAAAATACAATCAATTTTTCAAGTTTCGTAAAATTATAGGGGTTTAGTTCTCAGCTCTTACTTCCACCTTTTCATCCTGTAAATTTTGACATTTAAAAGAAATTTAGGTACCTGATTTAAACAGGGAAGTATATTGTTAGAATAAAGGCCTCAGCACCTCCCTGCAGAGAACCAAGGTCAAAATATATTTAGAATGAAGTGCAAATATAATGTTGAACATCTTACACTGTCTCTCCTACTAGAACAAAAACACAATTATGGTCTGAATTCTTAGGAATGTACTGTCTGAATTTGGGGACCTAGATCACTACGTAACAATAGGATGTCTGCTGACTGAAAAGACTAACAAAAGATGTACAATAGATACTCATTTAGAGGGGGACCAAAGCACCCTCACATTGAGAAGAACACTGCTTTGTAACAGAGCTGTTAAAGGAACAAAAAGACAAACTCAAAGCTGGATTATTTTTAAGATGAGTGGGCCTGCATATTCAAACGGTTGGAAAAAGTACAACATTTTTACAGCTTGGCAAATGTAAATCACTGGGAAAAAGATCTGTATCACAGACTTGCTGCTGGAAACTGCAGGTAGTAGATATAGAAGTTTTGGGAGGTATTTTCTTATGGTTTTGTGTTGTCTTTGGTCTTCTCATTTTGATTGTTTCCTGTTGCTGCAGGGTCTGGGAGGGTGGCACGAGGTGGCTCCCCCCCAGACCAGGGTCCCTGGTCCATGTAATTCCACCGGATTCGGAGCAGCCGGCCCCCGGGGTCCCGCGGGCTGGTGTGAGTCTCTTAGCCACAGAAATTCAGCAGGAAATAATAGTGGGACGAAGAAATGAACTGGAATCCATCCCTGTTCTGCCAGGGAGGTTTATTTAGGGTAAGGAAAAAGGGGTTCCAGGGCAAGGAAAGGGGGAGGAAGCGAGGAATGGTAGCAGGGGCTAGCAGCTCAGAGATGAAGACCTCTCTCTGATGCAGACACTGGCTTTTAAGGGGAAAGGAAGGGGAGGGACTGTCTCCCTTAGAGCCAGTCCCAGGAGGAGGAAGGGAAAATTGGCAGGGGGGAACACACCAATAGGTTTTCAGGTACAGCAGAGCATATTTCAAAATGAACCAATAGCATACAGAGCAGGGAAACAAAGGAAGCCACATGGAATCCTAAGGAACTACATTGCTACACTTTCCTTTTTTTTTTTTTTTTTTTACTCCTAATGACTGTGTTTTTATTGAGCCACAGAAGAAATCCATGACATCCTTGTGGCATTTAAAAAGTTAAGGCCCAACACTGAATTACCTACAGTCTATTAAAGGAATGTATCAGAATGTGGAACAGCAGAGTGTGCTTTGGCTAAGGGGAAGAGAAGGCATGTACAGAACAGAAATTGTGTGGACTGTGCTGCTTTGAAGGAACGTTACCCTGAAATGTTGCTGCTAATGTGTTATGTTTCAAAGAGCTCTCTCTCACAATTTGTGGTAGAAGATATTTCTTAGCTCTGCCTTGACATGTAGTCTTCAGAAATTCTTCAGCTGCAGACATGTGGGGCATGTGGACAGAAAAAAACAGTCCTGTTGGGTCATCTGTCAGCAGCAAAACCTGGGGGTGGAGGAAAGGGTGTTAGGTTTAAGTGATTGTGATAGGATACCATGAATTATTTGGCCATTCACAACAAAAATACCCAGTTTAAGGGCTACTATCGTCCTATGCCAGGATGGCAAATGCAAGGTTTTCGTCTTTGTGAAGAAAAGATCTTTGAACTTAAGACCTTTAGGGCCAAGCCAGAGCAAAAAACAGCTTAGCAAGAGTGACTGACTACTGCCAGCAGAATCGTAGGGACAAAGGCCATAAATATAGCATCTATCACAGATGCTTTCTCTGCCCCATCTAACTTGCCAAATTCCAAATTATGAGAGGCATCCTAAGTCCTAAGGTTCTTACAGACCAAAGTGTTCAACAGTTGTTGATGAATGTATTCTCCCTTAGCTTTTCCTTATTCCTTCCTTTGTCTGTTTATACTTTTGAGCATCCATGACAGGTATGATAAAGATTTTCACAATTTCAATTTTTGTGGAGAAAAAAACTCAGCCTTTTAACATTTTCCTTTCAAATTTGCTACCTGAAAGCTGCATTGGCCTGACTGTGAGAAACAGTATTTAATTCTCAATATCATGCCTTTTCGAATTTATTTTATTTTACTTTTCTTGCTCATCCCTTTTGGCTATTCCTTTTGCTCGACTAAACCAGCACAACATAATTACGTCACATTTAAGATCTGAACAGGCCAGTTTCCAGTGCAGTGAAGAAGGTACCATAAGATCATGTTTTAATCTCAGCCACCAACTGAGCTTCTTGCTCACTCTCCCACCAGTAAGATCAGGGGGAGATTAAATGGACCAGAAAATAATTCCTGAAATATGCCACTGAATGGAGAGGCTTCATGAAATATGGAGCATTATGACCAGCATAACAGCAGAGCAGAACAGATACAGAAAAGCATAGCAGCACATTTTCTGTGCTATCATTCAGGCCAAATCTCATGGATAGCAACTTGTGTCACTGAATACTGAACAACTATGACTTGACAAGCCATTCCCAGGTGATCTTTTATCACATATCAGAACACAAAATGCAGTCACACAAGCTATATGGTGTTCTTGTGTTTAGTTTACAGTCTCCACGGACACTGTTTATTTTGCAGGTGGTGCTGACACAGCTGATCCCAAGGCAGTAGAACACAGACCAAGGAACTGAAAGCACATATTGCCATGGTGCAAACAGCACACACACTGAACATTCACTTCAACAAGGAGGTGGCTCCTTCATATATTTTTAAGGGGTTGTAACTGGAGAAATAAGCCACTTCCTTTTTGACGTGTACATAAAACTCTTTATATCATCGAAGATAATAACATCTGAGAGTGTGTGTTTTACTCCCATTAGGTTAGTTAAAATAAGTTCAGCACTAGAAACATGAATATGGCTATGTCATTCCCCTTCATATTAGCAATCATTCCTAAGCACAATCAAAAGAAGTAGAATATATTTTCCTCTTAAGCGTATCAATAACATTTAAATCCACCTTAGCCACTGTGTCTGCAGTCCCAAGATAGTGATCTAGGAACCTCACAGGGGAATTCTGAGTCTCCAGAATTGTTTGTCTAGAAAGGCAAACACAAACTTGCTGTATTTATACATTCAGCTTTGAGACGTATGTCAGCTCCAAATCTATCTCTGCATAGCATATCTGGAGCAAAATCAAAATAAAATTGTACTGCTGAGTTCAATTCTGCAATAAGATGGGTCTGTACCATCCCAATCCCAGGCAAATGCATTTACTACTTCTTATTCTGGAGTGATTCATGGCTTTTCTTGCTGTTTCTTGTCCTACTTAGCAAAAATATTTTCATATTTTTATATTGTCTCAAAACAAAATTTAAGTTTGACTTTCAAAAATCCTCATGTCAGGTCTCTGTCATTCTAAAGCAATCTAAAAAGCTAAGATCATTCATGCACTGCTTTCTATTTTAATTTATTGACTCCAAAAGTGAAATCAGTGATAGTGTCATCCAAACATGCTCTTACATCTTTGTTGTCTGGCAATGGGGATAACAAAATGCATCTCTCTACATCAAGATGCAAGTCCAAATGTAAGGAAAGGCACTGTTTTCCCAGCTTGGCACTTTGAAAGCTTGTATACAAAATTTTTTGCAACAATTTAATACTATTAAAATTGTCACATTGATTTCTTTACACAGAGCAGCTCCTTCAATCAAACATGTCTTTTATCTTATGAAACCACTGCATGTGTTAGCCAAAAATTGACACCTTATTGATTTAGGGTAAACTGGCTTCATGCACTACCAAATAAAAATAAAGTATCTGACTGAAGAGGTTCCACCTAACCAATTAGATGATCTTTTTAGATCTTTGAAGTCTGCTTTACAACCTTAATCTTTACAGTTCTTCATGGTTTAATGTTTCTAAACAGTCACTTAGACTAAAAGCAGGATCTCAAGGGTATGGCAGGTAAAAGCCTTCTATCCTTTCATCACACTTTACCTCTCCATATTTAGCCTGTAAATACTGAGACAGAAATCATGTTCAACAAGTTGTTCATGCACTGCCTAGCATGGTAAGACCCTTGATTTCACAGTAGGAGGTAGGCTTGGCTCTACAACTGCAGTTGCATGCTACTGTTGATAACATTACAGTTTTCCTGTCTAGAGAACAGTGGTCTACATCAGCATGTGTTGTGTGAAAGCTGTGAAAGGTTGGTAAAGCAAGAATTGTATAATCAAAAAAAAAAAAAAATTCCAATGGAAAGAGTATAACTGCTCCTGCCCAGTATAGAATATTTCAAGCAGAAATTCACTGGAAATTTGAAGTAAAGGCCAACTAATACAGCCTAAACATCAGAATGTCTGAATTAAGAAACTTCTTAAAGCAAATACCTGGCCTCTCAGGAGATTTTTCAAAGTTTTTCCTCCGATAATCATACAGAGCCACAGCTTGTGTGTTTTGTCATCCTATTCCTAAAGGAAGTACACAGTCATAGATGCAATCTCCCAGAATAAGAGTTTGGGACACACAAAGATGGAGCACTTTGCAGCAAATCTTTCAGGCAGGGTTGTTTGGTTTTGTTTTTTTCCAGAGAGAAAGAAGAGGCTTTATTGTCTGTTTTTCTCTAATGCTGCAAGCAATATTTTAAAGATGTATCTGGCCACTCAGCAATGTTGTTCTCATGGATTTTGGATGGAATACTCTTGATATATTTTGCCAGGCTGGAAAAATCCATGAACTTGAATTTATAATACTATAAGCATGTAACAGCACTGACAGATAGCTACTATTCCTTGGTAATGTAAATCCCATATTCAGCCAAGAGGCAATAACACTATGTGACAGAAAAAAAGAGGACAAAATAGAAAATTACTGTGCTCAGGATCACTGCTGGCATCCCTGAGTATAAGACACTATCTTTTTCATGAATGCAGTAAAATGTGGGAGAAAATTTACTACCTAAGCTAGTAAGCCAATGGTTTTGGTTTGTCTATATCCCAATATAATTTACAGGATTCTTCAAAAATTTTAAGTAAAGTTTCTGCAAATTAACCTCTTTTCATTTGAGATGTGCATGGGGTAAAATTGGTAACAGCTCTGAGAAACTAGTTTTCAACAAGGCAAAATATTGCATCTTGACTAAAAATGCAAAGTCAGATTCGGTAAAAATGCAGTTAACAGTTACAAAGTATAATATGAACTCTTCTTTCTCATGCTCTAGCAGAATGCACTAACTTATAATTTTTAATTGGCATCTCTTAGTCTGATCTATTTTGAAGGTGTATTCACAATCACTAACACAATGCATTATAAATATAGGCACCTAAGATTGAGCATTCAAATAAAAATAGTTTATTTTTGAAGAAAAAGGAGTCTGTGACTGAAGGTAAATGAAGTTGCCAGGCTTCTGATCCTGTGGATATGGAATTAAAGAGTAAGAAAACCATATATGAAGTAATGTGATTAACTTTCCCTATCAAATTTAAATGTATTGGTGCACATCTTTCCTAAGACTGACTGAGAAAATACCAGGTAGAACAGTGTATGCATTAAAAAATTTCACATTTGTAAAAAATTTTAAAAACAAATATTTTGGCACAATCGGTTAAAAAAACCAAAAACCAAACAACCACAAATATAATATGCTGCAGTGTAATCAGAATATAAATTCATCCTGTTATATTATCACTCTACAGAAATAATAATATGGAAAAAAGTGAAAGAGGTATTACCAGATGTTCTAGAAAGTAAGTTGCTAGCCACCACAGTTCCTGATGTGTTATAATACGTGAGAGAAAAATCAGAGTCACATAGATGGCACTTATGAGACAGATACTGCTTCTTCCTGCTCACACATATTCCAGCTTCAGTGTGTTCCAAATTCTATTGGCCTGCCTGAAAACAAATATTGGTATTAGCTCTGAATCATTTTCTATACTACCTATAGCAACAACAAATTCATATTGAATACTTAAGCAACAACCTGATTATTCCCTTATCACAGTTTCAGTTAGTAATCTCTGAATGGTGTGCAAATGCTATCCTGTAACATGTGTCTTCTGCACTGTAAACTTTGCCTTGTACAAATGTTTTCTTTCACAATATAGTTCAACACTGTAGAGAAAAAAAATTATTTATGCTTTTGGAAACATTGTTTATTTAAGATCTTATTCTACACCTCCAATGGTCATATAATTGCTTATGGGTATAATATAAAACAATGCATGAACATTAGTTAATGAACCTTTAAAACATTTTCATGTGAAACTGTATTAGATGTATTAAATATGGAAAAAGGCCAAGATTAGGGCAACAGAGAGATAAATTATTTGAGGGTACACTGACTGAGAGAAATGTCATATTCCTCTGACCACAGTGGTACAAATTTATTTGCTAAAGTTACATATTAGGTAAAGGGCTTTGCTGTTTCAGGAATGTATGACTTGCTGAAGGCTCAGGAACTGTGGAAATCCAAGATCACATTTAGAACGGCTTAAGAGCAGTTCCAAATCCTACACTCAGGCCTAAAAATTGATGCAAATTATGAAATTATGTAAAAAAGGGTGATATTATCCATTTGCAATTACATGAGAGGTATGATAATGTATTACTGAGAACATTACAGAGAAGCACTGTAGTTTAGAATATTGTTTAATTTAAATTGCTGCAGTTACATGAAAATGGAGGAGCACGCTGGTGAATCAGGATATAATATAATGCCTAAAATACACCACACAACATATTCATATTTCAATGTGTAGATGAATAACTTCTTGTCTGAAATAGAAACTGGTTTTGAAGAACAAGATACCAAAGTATATATCCTGGCCAAATCCTGAGGTATTTTTTCTACTCTTTTCAATATTCTTTGCAGGTTTTCTTTCCAGCACGAGGAGAAAAGGAAAACTCAGAGAAGCATAAAGTAAATTAAACATATGTGATTTTTTTTTAAGAGTTCCAAAATTTAGAGTGACATACCATTAAAATAAATAAATAGTAACAGGTTCAGCTCTTGAGATTATATTTTTAAATGGAGCAAGAATTCTTCCTTCCCCCATTGTGTATCTGATCTTCTTCAGACCTCCTCCTACATCCCACCTCCACATTCCATCAAGAGATCAGTAACAGGCCATTTCAAATGCAGGAGTAAATGAGCCTCATCCCAGCCTAAGTAAATGACTGCAGAATTTAGAGAACACCACACCTCTGCATCTGTCCTACACTTTTCTCTCCTTTGAAGAGAGGACGTGCTGTTGAGATGGGATTATAGAAGCCAAGATTTAAAAGGTGACAATATGTGTACAGCCTGTGTCTAGGCAACACAAGCAGTGGTCTCAGTTTTCTTGTGGTTTTCATAGCCTGTGTTATCTTCCTTAAAATACCACAAAAAGTGAGAGTTTCAGCTTTCACTGGGAATAACCACATCTCCACTTATAGTCACATGGGCAGTTCTGAAGAGACTAAGCCAGCAGTGCCCTGACAACTTGCAAGCCAGATACAAATAAATTGAAACCCAGAAGTCCTTTATAATATCAAGATTTTTTTTTTCAGATGTTGAATTATGACTTTTAAGAAGCTTGGAGATGGAACTCCGGATTTTCCCCCACAGTTGAAGGATATAATGTTTGGTATATGTAATAGCATATATCACAGTATCTGTCTAGAATAGGTAGATGATCAGAATGGTATTTCCTATTTTGATTCCTGCTTTATCATTTATCACCACGTAAGCATAACTTCATATAAATTGTGCATGCAAAAACTGTAGTAAAATCTTTATCAAGTAACATACAGAAAAACAATCAGAATACAAATAGTGTGTGTTCAGAAAAACAGCAGTCTGAAATTGTAATATATGAAAAGTGGGCACAAAGTGACAAAACCCTTGAGCTCCTTCTGTACCTGTGGTGTGTGATCAGAAGCTTTCCTCACTTATCAGTTTATCTGTTGTGCATAATGATGCCAACGACTGTAGTTGTGAAACGTGTCATGGACAGTTTCTACAGAGATCTTTAAAGCAAACAGAAGTGTTTTTAAGCAGTGCCACCCGGAGGTGGAAAAGAGCTTCTCATCCCCGATGACATCAGGGCTCATTTTTTACAACAGCTATAAAGATATCATAAATGCAAAAATCTCTTAGTGTTCTAGGAGTCCTGTGATAGAAATGGTCCTGCAGAGAGATCACCAGTGGGTGTGGGGAGGAGTGCAATCTGCACTGAGACAAGTTCTATCCTCAATTTAAAGTGCAGTTTCAGAGTCCCAAAGCTATAGTAAGGGTAGAATCTCATGGTTCATTTTGTCACCCAGGCAAATAAGTCTCTTTGCTCTGTCAGAGGGCTGTGTGCTTCTTCTGTGCTGTAGGCAAATCAGTATTCAGACCTCTCCTCCTTAAACACACTGTCCCAATGAAATCACATGAAGCTGGTTCCCTGGCTGCCTCAGTGGCCCTTCATGAACACATCCCAGTTTATTGTTGGTTTTTTTGTACTGGGGTCCTAAAAACGGACTCAGTATTCTAGCTGCAAGCTAGATAAATTCAGCCAGGACTGATCCTGCATTCATGTGAGGAAACTGCAGAACCCCTTGAGGTCCTGCTCCATCTGTTGACACAGACTGATGTACAGTTTAATATACATGCCTTAATAAAAGTGAAGTCTGGAAAGTTCTACCTCTTTGGGTATCACCAAAGAAAAGTCTATATGTCCAGTGCCTATAACAAGGTCCCATTGCTGACCACCCCATCAAAGTCTGTTTCCAATAAAAACTCAAAGAAGCAACAATCTTTGGAACGTCAGCTGTGTCATACAGCACAGTGTGGTTTCACAATTTGTTTCTAGAAATATTCCTTGTAGCCTCCCCGTACAGACTTATCATGCAGTGAGCACATCTTAAAGTAATTCCTACAAAAAGCCATGAGAAAACAAAATAGAAATAAAACATAAATAACTGAAAGGAAAAGGGAAAAAAAATGTTCCTTGCTGTCACGAAAAAAAAAATTACTCCTTCCCATTATCTTCACTGTTGATGCAGAGATAAATGTCAACAGAATGCAAAGGAAAAAACAGGAATGAAAGTAAAATAAAGATAGAATGCAAATACAAAATTTGGTGGTTTTAAAGTGTAAGATGAGTTATTTGACAGTCTACTAATGCACCAAGTCAATATACTCTGCCAAGAGACAACTCCTACTTACCCAAAGAAGAAACAAGAGCTGTGCAGTGCACATTTCTCTTTAATTGGAGAGGGCATATTGTGTTCAAACCCTACTGTGCTGGCATGAGGAACTGGGCTCAAAACCTGCAAACAGATTTTTCCCAGAATAAATGTGTATATGAGCAAACACTTGACATAAATACCTTTTTGCCAGACTTCTACTGAAATTCCATTATTGCAGAGAATGTTTCTATTTCAATAAACCAAATTAACAAAAACACCCCTTCAGCTATCTTTCTGTGAACTTCTAGTTAGGCCTTGCAAGAGGTATTCTTGAAGTATTAATGCCTGCTGCCTCAAATTAGAGTCAATTTATATTAGAAAAAAAAAAACTGGCTTAGTATTTATTAATTTCAACCTAAGAGAAGATTTTCAAGCACAGTTGCCCCATTGAAACTTTTAAAAATTCAAGGACATACATAAATGAAGTTTCTCACCCTACTGCTAGGCTTCAGCCCCCAAGAACTTCCCACTTAGCAGCTGATGTAGAAAACATCCTGTTTATACCCTGCATTCTAGTAAATAGTGTATGAACTCATACCTGTTTGCAGGAGCGAACTATAAAATGGCAGAAGATAAAAAATTCAGTGGCACTTTTATCACCTTTCAAATTATCTCTTGCAATCGGGATGCAAGTCTCATACAGCAGCTCTTTTCCTCCAGAAGAAACCTGTGCTTTTTACCAAAAATTTAGTGAACTGCTCTGTGTTTTTCCATATTCCAAAACTGACAGATGGTTTTGAATTCTTCCCATGTTTTTTTAAGAGGGTCTCTCCTGAAAACAAAAGCATAAAACTCAAAAAATCTCGAGAATCAAGCAGTGCCAAGCCATTCAACGCTAGAGCTCTGATGGCACTAACAGAGTGCCCTGGCCCTGAGCAGCTTCACCCAGGACCTGCACTCTGCCAGCTCTCAGGCTCCCATCTCATCTCCCTGGGGCTGCCAGACCTTGCCTCAGTGAGGCTGCAGCAGGGCTGGTGCTCATCCCCAGGGAGATACCTGGGGCTGCCCTGGTGCCTCCAGCTGCCCACTCCTGGCCAGGGTGGTGGGACAGGGACTGCCTGGGGACATCGTGCCCCTCCACAGGTCAGGGCCTCAGAAAGCCACCTGCCCGTGTCACACCCTGACATTGATAAGTAACTAAACAATCTGTTCAATCCACTGAGATAGCTACGGCACTGTTTTGTTACTTAAAATCAATGAATGGCACCCTAGCCTCTGTTGTGCAACTCCTGTAAAAGCCAACACAGAAGTACACTAGCACACAGTGTTGGCTGTCAGACACTACACCTCAAATCTTTGCCACTTCAAGTATTTCAAATGTGAGAAATAGGAAGGCAGAGGAACATAAGAAGAAAGGTTATTTGGTTACAATTATGGTTAATCTTTACATATACCCAGTTAAACTGTGCAGTTGGGTTTTGTTTATTTAAAAAGTTTCCTGGCTCACTCGGCAGTGTAGGCAGCTATACAGGACAGACTGTTTCTACAGTCCTGTAAAAGTACTCTACCAAAAATAAATGTGTTAATTATGCTCCCAAGGTTCTGCTACACCACAATGAAAGTATAAAGAAGAGAAAAATTCAGATAGGCTCATGTGGCACAGACTTCTAGAACAAGGAAGAAAATCTGTTTCTAGAAGAGAATTACATCCAAATCAAAAATATTTAGATTCATGATTTCAAGTTGCATAAAACCAGACGTTTTATATGGCTTTAGAACAAAGCTTGTGTTGCTAACAAGTTATGTGCAGATTTATAATGGCTTTACAATTAATGTTAACATTGCCCCTATGATATGCTGAGTTTCTGTACTCTAAGTAATAAAGATCCTACATATCACCTTCTTTTTAGAGTAAGTGGGATCAAGGAGATGCTGTACAAACTTCCAGTTACAGGCATCTGTCCAGCAGCAAAACGAGCATGAGCAACACACATTGAAACAATGAATCTCAAATGTTCCTCTTCTTTCTCCTTATTGATGATATATTGATGACATAAGCAGTGGAATGTACTGGGCTAGTTGAAGAACAGCTTAGAGAGAAGGCAGAACACTGAGCTCACATGAATCTGCTGTCCCTAAATTAGGGCTTTTTTTATCCTCCCACATCAATTTTTAAAACAGGTCAAATAGTCTGGAAGACACTAAACTCCACAGGAATACTTGACTTGGCGCCACAGTGAAATACAGTGCTTAAAACAACACAGAATTCCTCTGTTGATGCCACCCTTCAATCCAGCCAATGGCAGGAGCACAGAACAGGCACAGAGAAAGTGTCTGACTTAATTGTGGGGAGAACAAGCCACTACTCTATCACCAGTGTCTTAAGAGAGGACATCCCTGTTGTCAGAATAAGTGCTTCTCCTTCATAAATCATTCTTTGCTTCAGAGAAAATACGTAGCTGGACAAAAATTCTGATCTGAATGCTTTCTTCTTCTGCTTTTGCCGAAATCTGTATCGCAGCTGTCAATCACACATCCTTAAAGCTCTGTGTCAAGGCAAGCAAAGGAAAATAATATGTTCTGACTCTAAAATGTTACTAAGCAATTTTCATGAGTCTGGCACAAGACAAAGCTTATTCATGTAAGAGAGGGCAGAGCTGAGATTCCAGCTCACTGCCACTGAAGAGAAACTTTTTTTCTGAAACACAGATCCTCTTTCACAGCTGCAGGTATGTCCACAGAGCTTCTGTGAACAAGTACCAGAAAGGCTTTGGAGTTTGCCTGAACATTGTTTTTCACCGCATAGAAAATTTCATCTGTGGTAGGTTAAATGAAATGGCTAAAAGTTTCACAATATTTTGTTATTAAAAGAAGAAAAGCACATCTATCACTTCTGTGCAATTATCTCCAATGGTTGCACACTTCTCTCTGTGTACAAACGTTATAAATCATGTAATACACACTTGAATTGCTTCAATCAGATGTAGCCAGCATCAGATGGTTTCATCCACTAATGCCTTTCATCAGACCTTTTAAATTCTCATTCTTTTCAACCAAACTAGCAGGGGCTCTACTCTAACCCTCTGTGAGCCATTCAGCTTTTCCAAATACTGTGTCTCAGAGCTGTGAGACCCAGGTTGCAGCAGGGCTGCTCAGGCACAGCATCTCACTCAGCTATAGAATATCATCATATTGTAAACAGTGTCTAATAAAGAACTAGCTTTTCAAGTCAAACAGAACTTAAAATAAGCAATAATTCACCTGAATAGTGAATGTTATTTATTTAGCACAGACCCAACATTTACATCATGAATTGTAATAAGCGCTAGGAGTACCTCTCCAGCAGTCTACTCTTAACATGCTTCTTTTCCTATTACACATACAGTTTCAGCATTTTTGCTACCGCAGGACACCAAATTCTAAAGGACCAAAACATGAATCTTCTGATGAGCAAACAGTAACATAACAGTAATAACAGTTTTATGTACAAAACCACTGAAAAGTTAGATCACATTTTGTGCTAGAAAAATAATTCTTAGTTCTCATTCCACTACTCTGCACAACACCAAGACTTTACCTTATCCATAAAATATCCTTTTTCAATTTTTCCTTTAGTTCATAGCAATCACATAAAGATGCTTAATCGTTTCATAGCCAAAAAAAATCACTACAGATTTTATTTCATCTCTTCATAAATTCCTTCACTTTAATATGTACCATATATATCACAAAATATTTAAAGTAACCCTCACCTACTTCATACAAATAAATTTCTTCACACAGATAATTACTTCTTAAAAACAGCTCTAAACATCTCTTCCTGACTGTATCAGATATCTCTGGGCACATTCTAGAGCATTTCTAAGATGAATAAAACAACACAACACAACAGGTTGGGTAATATTCACAGGTTCAGAAGCACTATATTGTCTGCTCAGTTGCACGTCAGTCACTGCAAGTCCTGAGGCCCTCTCTACGTCTCTGGACAGAGATACCTCCAATGTTTTCAAATATATTTTCCCTGCTCAGAAAATATGATAAATGTTGATGATACTGTCCCACTGAACTTCAGGAAAGTCTCTGCCAACTGCAAGTGCTTAGGGGATGTGTATTCCTTGAACTCAAGAAGAGTTACATTCTACAGCTGTGATGACACTACAAATATAGAACAAAACCCAGCAGGCCTTGCACAGCTATTTATAGTCCTGGGATTTACCCTAGTGGCATTTTCTGGGTTCAGCTGCTGAATTCAGGTTTTTAAATTTTAGTGCAGAGATTGCCCTCCTTTTAACTCTACTATTATATTTCCTTGACTAACATAGTGCTCGGAAAAAACCCATATTAACTGAAAACTGTCTATTTAACAGCATCTCCTTGCCCAGTGGCTCAAAACTCCTGTATTCTCTTAAAAATATTTTTATATAGCCTGGCTGCTAAGCTACACACACTGCAGCAAGTCTTCCACCTGCTGGACAAAAGGCAGCACTAAGCTTCCTTAACAGGAAACAGATGCAACAAATATCTGAGACCAGCACAATGAGAGAAGGGGAAAAAAAACCAAAACAAACAGCATCAAGGTGTGCTTGTTCTCATCTAAGTGCAGTAAGTAAACAGAGGAGAAAATGCAGCCATATGAATAAAGGGATACAGAGGTCAAGCACCTATGGCCGAGGAGGAGCTGCTCTACTTTCCCAGTATTCCTCGTTTTACAAACTCCTTTCTACAAGGTCTCTTTATTTGATCTTTTACAAAGGACCTGCATTACTTGAAATGGAAATACTACGGGCCTTCTGCCTTTTGGGCTGTTCTGGGTTGGTAAATGCCCTAATCAAGGAAGTAGAGAGATTTCCCTCGCTGTGTTTTTTGCCTAGTTCAGGTGGTTGGCTAAATCAGAACATCACGTATTCATTCTGTGATCCTAACCCAGCTGGGCCATTGCAGACTCCCATGCAGATTCAGAGTGGATGCCAGGCTAAGCGCTGGGGGCTTTTCACTGCCGATTCAGCCGGAGAGAGGACAAAAGCTGTTCCCCTGCGCTGCCGGGGAGAGGAGCGATGCTGCAGTGCCTGAGGGTGGGGAAGGACAAGATGCTGCTTCCTGCTCTACCTGCATCTCAGAAAGACACGAAAAGGCTTTCAGCAGCGTGCAGCCCTGTATCAAACTGTGGGGTGTTATCTGCTCATTCAAAAAAACAGGAACATGGTCTTAACGAAAGTTTACTTGGTTCTTTCAAAGCTCAGCTACTTTTTTTATTATGTAGCTTGCTTTGAGACCCCCAGCAGCATTTTACCCTGACGTATTGCCTAAGTCCTGAGCCAATTAAGGATGCAAAAGGAGAGGCTGCTGGTCTCCTTTGGTGTTATCTAGTTTCCTCTAAAACGTACATATCATCAAGAGGGGGGAAAGTTGTGAAAGTGCAACCAAAGTTAGGAAAAGATGGGTTACAGGGTCTTGTGGGAGCATTCAGAAATCTTAAACAGGATCAGCAGACATTACCAATTATGAGAGCTGAGCCATAATAGGGGTATTATAATTCCTAGATCTTGATAACAAAAATTTTGCTACTTTTTTTGCATAGAAAAATTATACTCATTACACTGCCGTTAATGATAACCAGCATAAACAGGGCACAGTGTTTCAAAATTCATGTTCAGGAATTAAAGACTAAACAAAAGGTGCAAATGAAGTGTGTTGGAGAACTCATATTTTATGTTTCCAAAGGCACCACGAAAGAGCCCTCCCCATATATCTGTACACATGTGCATATAGAGATTCATATCTGTATCAGCTATTAAAGGGTCAGTGTCACAAAGTAGTTTAGTGACATAAGTTGCAAGAAAATACTTTTTTAAAGGCAAAATAATCTGGAAATGAGACAGTTCCTCAAGAAACCACAATCTGAGAGACAAAAAATTTCAAAAGTAAATAAAATTACATAGAGGAAATCTAATTACAATTGAAAAAATTCATTAACACCATAAAATAATCAGGAAAAAAATGTAATGAGTAAAGACTGAGAATTGGTTTTAAGCAAATTAAGAATAAAGACAATGTAATGGTGTATAATAAACCATAATAACCACAAATTTTCAGTGATAATGTGATCACAAAATGAATAGTTCACTAGCCTGTTTTATGCTTGGTTAACCAGATGCAGTCATACCATAAGGCTGATGAAATTCTAATTTTGATCAGCAATATTTAAGGAGGCTTCTATATAAAGCTTTAAAGATGGATGTTGTTCAGTGAACAGTCAGGGCCATGAGTTAGAAAAGCAAATGGCAGAAGAATGTTTCACAATTTCCAGGTCAGAGGATTCTACAAAATATTCTGAACACTTAAACAAAGTCAGTCTGTGTCATTAATATATAACTGAGGTATCTTCAATGCTATAGGATCTGCCAACCTTTAAAAAATCCTGGATAAAATAAAACAGTGCCAGCAGCAGCACTAAGTCAAGAAGAAAGCTAAGAAGAGTAATTATATGCTAATTTATGTGTGTTTACATCAGATCATTGGAACTAGTTTGACAGATTTTTTGATGCCATTACAAGTCCAGCTGATAGCAACAAACAGTGTCAGTGCAACATATCCAGATCACAGAACTGAAGTATTTTCATACCTGCTCCACCCATGCTCTCATCACTTACTGTGATGGGCAGCCAAAGGCCAGGCTGTGTAATTCCCATCCAAAAGCTTGGAATGTGCTTACAAGCAGGATATGCTCAGCACTGGACTAACATAACCACAAGGTATCAGGACATAAACTGTGTTTTTAATGGAAGTCCATAGGATTGGCTCTTGTCACCTCCAACTTAAGGCTTCTGGAAGGAATAAAAGTCACTAGAGAAGATGTGAAGACCAGGAAAAGGTAAATACCAGAAAGGGTAGAGCTCACTGATACAGGGCAATCAAGATCACATGGTAACACAGGCACAAGCAATCCAAACTAGTTTTAAGGTAAGTAAATGAAAGTCATGCATAGGAACAAAGACAATGACTTCTGTTCTGGTCATCAGAAACACTGAAAATTAACATGGACTTCTAGTGAATTCTGTGCCCAGAGGGACTATGGTGATTTTGAGATATTTAAAATGAGGAATATGAAGCAGGAGCAGAAAAATAGGAGCATAGTTCCTTTAACTCTGTCTTTGGCAATGTTGCATCACTTTAAAAATTAAAAAAAAGAAAACAAAAAACCTGTTTTCAAGGTAATACGCTAAAAAGAACAATGCTCAACTACAAGATCATAAAAAAATGTGTACAGGGATGATTCAGAGGTTTGATGGGGCATGATTCATAGACTCAATCTTTTCAGCTTAACAGAGAAAAGCTGGAGCAATGATTTGATCATGCTCTTTAACACCCTGGACTGAGAACAGTGACACTACAACATTTTTCAGTGTAGCAACAAAGATATAGTAAGACCCAAAGGCTGAAAGTTGAAGCCAAATATTTAGAAGAGACAGAAAATAAATATTAACAATGACAGTACTTACCTGTTGGTTAAACCTTTTTTTTTCCAATATTGAAGAGTAAATATCTAAGAATGTAAGATTATTCTGAATATTGAATATTGAAGTAACATGTATTTTTTTTAATTGATGTAATTACATAATATATTGTATCATGTATCATTCAATTATATCTTACTGTAATTTTCACTACAGGGCACAGTTTTAAAATTAAAAATAGATAAACAGTATCAGATTGTATTAGGTTTAATTATGAATTACATAAAGATGTGTCATTTTATTAAATTAGACAAATGGTAATAACAATGTAAAAATAAATGTATTCAAAATGCAAATGCCTAGATAAGCTGTATTTCAAGGTACAGTTCAATTTTTGACTGAAGATTACTAACAATGTAAGACAGTTGATTGTTTTTGCATAGACTTCCAAAAATACCATCCTCAACCATAGACAAGATCTGGAAAATAATACTTCCAAGGGATAATTTTTAACAATGGAAGTGAAAAAAGTCCTTAGAATAAAATTCTTGGAGAAGCTTAGACAAAAGTTTTGCAGTACAACTCAGAGAAAAAAAAAAACATATTTGGAAGATAACGAGTAGTGTAAGCAAATAAACATCCTGATTTACACTCCTCAGGTATCAAAAACTCTCAGTATTTCATTCACAGGAAGAAGATGAAATATCTAAAATATTTTCATATCTCTTCATGTATGAACACACATGCACTGAATACACTAAAATGCTATTTACTGGCAATCACTTTGTAAATTCTAAATTAAAGCCAAAACAAAAAGGTTAAAATTAAAATATCATTCCTGTTCTCAAAGATCAATTGTTTGGCCTTTTTTAAACTTCCTGTTTTGCTATATAGGAACTCTTCTTTATCACACTCAATTCAGAGAACATGCTATTATTGTTTTGCTTGCTTTTCTTTACTCCCCATCAGCAAAAAAACTACTGCACCTGAACAAGACTCTAAACCACTTTTCCATGCATGTTTTCTCACAGAATTAACTGACATCAGTAGATTGTTTGCTTTTAACCCTGACATCCCCCCTCCAACCTATTTTTGAAACAAATTTTATTTTAGGATGTCCTGACTCTGATACTAAATTGGAAACCCTGGTGTGAATTTTATAGAACACTATTTCCTTTTATAGAGGATGTTCACAGCTAATCTGTCATCTAAAGGGCAGACAGAGGCCAGAAGGTTAGGAAACCAAGACAGGTGGCCCAGCAGCAGCCTGAAATCTAAACTTTATCAGCATTTTGTACCTAATTAAATTTCAAGGAATCTGAGTGTTTTCTCACTGTACCATGATTTATTAATATTAAAAAAACCTCAACTCTAACAGAATAGGCAAACATTGAGCAGAATTTTCTTGCAGAACAATTCTTCCACTTGGGTAAGGATGGACAGCAAATTCCCTGTTTCCCACAGATCTTTTCCCAAGAAGTTATGCCAGGAAATGAAAAATCCGGGTTTGCTCAGGCTTCCCCTCAACCCTGCAAACACACACTTGTGTTTCTATGTTTACAACATGTTTTTCAAAAAACATATTAACCTAGTCAGCAAGTGACACCTATCCCCCCTCATTCTATTATTATTAATAATGTAACTGAATGAAGTTATTGTTCTTTTCAATCACTAAAAATTACTCATTTTCTCCTTGCCATCTAACTCAGTGTAAATACACAGCAAGGCCACTTTGTCACCTAAGCAGCCACCAACAGAAGGTCTTTGACTCCTCCCTTTCCATAGCACATCAGCAGTCTCTAGGAGGCACACGTAGGATGTAGTTCCACACTTCTTACATCCTGGTGAGACAAAGCACAGTTCGTCCTTGTGTAGACAAGGTAGCTTGGAGATAAGGAGCCTGAGATCTTGCATTGAGGCCAGCAGCAGAGAGAAATGGGTTACATTAAATCACATGGAGCTACTGTGCCAAGATTCTACTTAACTCCATGAGGTAGTGCACTTAGTAATTAGGAAGCAGGGTTTCCACTGTGCCCCACATGTGCAATGTAGGTATCACCCAAATCATGCAGTGGAAACCTTCTCCTGCTCTCCCCAAAAAAAGATGTGGAGCAGCAGTAAGTCCTACTTTGGATGGATGAGTTTTCAGCTCAACACTTGCAAATCTACATCACCCATGGCATCAAACAACAGCTCAGCTAGAATGTAGGATTTCCTCACAAGTCATCAAAACAGAATGGAACACCCCATTATGGTCCAACAGCACATTTGCTTCTTCTCTTTCACATCAACCTTCCATTGGACTGAAGGTCTTTATCTGAACACACAATTTGACTTTGCAGGCATCAGTTAGCATGTCTTAAGAAAAATTCCTCCTCAAGGCAGTGCTTTGCAGAAAAGCAGAAATTCAGAAATGCTTAACAACTGTGTTGAAGTCAATTGAAGAGACCCTGCTAAAAGTACAACCCAGAGCAGTTAGCTTACTGAAAAAAATTCCCATTTTGAACACAAGTAACACTGTTTTGAACACAAGTAACACTGTTATCACGTTAAAGGCAGACACCAATCTACTATTGGGGTAGGGGCTTGCAAAACATAGAAAATATAAATGTCTGTGTTTATGTGTATGTCTGCAAATGGGGTGGAAGTAACTGTGTCAGTAAAAATAATTGCCACTACACAAAATAACTGTTCGTCTCTATTACAGTGTTTCCATTTATTATCTACCACATATAAACTATTTTACTAAAAAGGATATACACTGCAGACAAAGCACAGAAAAGCAAGATAGGATGGACATTTTGACAAAATTCCCAACTTTCTGTTCCTGACAATTTCTCTGTCTTCCCAGACATGTAAGATAAACATAGCTAAATGGACTTCAGCATTTTATGGTTTATAGCCCTCAGTCCCAAAATCTGCCAAAATCTGCATGTACGGAGATATCAAAAATGAAACAATAAAATGGTTTTTCCCTCTGCACTTTTCTACACTATCCCACCTGCTAACCATTTCTCACAGAAGTGTATTTTATGTGTAGAAGTATTCTTTCTAATTTGGACTTCTGCAAGTAATGCAGAATGAGATAATTTTTGTATCCATCAACAAATGCTGCAGCATTCTGAAAACGTCTCTTCTTAATAGTTTTTCAACACTTCTGATTTTAACTTGGGAGGTCTTTGAATGCAAGAGCAGGATGTCAGACAAGTGGAAGACAAGTTTTATAAATTTGAGAACCATGATACTTGATCCATAAATGCCAAACTAATAGGGTTTTTGATTGTCCCTCCTCCCAGTGGCCCTATGCTCTTTTTCTGCACAAAATTCCTCATCTCTTTTTTAAGCTGGAAGTAACAGTTCTACCAATTAAAAGGTTCTACAGTGATTATAGATTTTCTATTTGCTGAATTTGGGGCATGCCATTTTATGTTATCTTGACACACGTTTTTACACCAGTTAAATATAATTTGTCAGCAATTACTCTTATTTTGGTTTAGTACGTCCTCTGTTAATTAGAGTAGCCCCCTAATGTAATCTTGCCAAGTATTTTAGCTCTGGAGTTTGCAAACCCCTAAGCTATCATCAATTTCACAAGTTTCTTAATTTACACCTGCTGAGATAGGATCAGCAGACTTGGGTTTGTTTAAATGAAAATTTCTGTTTGGATTACAGACGGAGGCTGCCTACCCATGGGCATACACTTTGGGATAAACAGCCACCATAGGTGGCCACTCTCCAAATGAAAAACATTACAGAAAGTTGGCTGTACAGATAAAAGAAAATAAATGAAGGTATAATACAAGACAAGCATTTGTATTTACTGTGTTTCAAACAATACAACACTGATTTTGTTAAATTTAAAGTCTTTAAAGACAAGGTACTGAAGTGATGTGTGTGTATGAGAGAACAGTTATACATAAACCAAAGCTTTCAAAACTGACTAGCAGTTGTTAGCCAATTTGTATCAATTTAACATCTTATTTTCAAGAGTCCAAGTCTTCATTTTTTGGGAAATACAAATCGAGCAAAGCCATTTCCACAGATATGTGGCCTAAAGGCATGTTAGAGTATTTTAAAATTAATAGGAACTTTATTTTCAGGTTTCTTGTTAATAATCTTTACCCTGAAGGTTGGTTTTCAGTAACTCTTTTTAACAGGAAGAAGAGCTCTGTTGTTCATTAATTATGAAAAAAAATTAAATGTATTTTTCAGAAAATACTTTAATGCTGTTTAACAAAAAAAATTTAAAATTAAAATATAGCTTTGTTTTGTAAATGAAAGAAGGAATCAAGTATTATAAAGTCAAATTTCCAACTAAAGAAATTTGCATTAAGTAAAACTTTACTAAATATTATCATCTTTTCTGCAAATGCATTTATGCTGGAAACAACTAATTTAGTCCAGTCTAAAATGTTGGGATTAATCTAAAGAAAATTTACTCCTAATTTACGTTGTCTGGAGACTTAAATACTTCATCGTGACCAGCAATGTTAGATACTTTTTTATATTGTTGGGGATTTTTTCTCATGTGATTCAACTACCATGTTTGATCTAGAGATTTGCTCCCTACTGCAATGAATTTAAATAATGTTGGCATCTAGGAGCATAACATGATAACCTGGCCATGTAAAAGGTTAAAGTCAACAATTACAAAGCTTTTAGTTGTGAAAACAACCAGTAAATCTTGAGGCAAGCCAATAACATTTTCTTCTATTTTCTCACCAATTAAGTGAGATCCTATTTCCTGGTCTGTGGTGCATGTAGGTTATCAGGTGTGTGTGTGCTTTTAGGATTAGTTGTGTTCATGGCAATACAATTAGCTTGAGGAACTGCAAAGAGTTTACACAGTCCAAGTCCAGCTTTGCCATGCTCCATCTCTCATGTCACAAAATACTACACAGCCATTTAATTTCCACTGATTTGTTGCCTGAACATTCAACTACAGCAATAATTATGAATCATGGCTAGAGTGTATCAGACAAGGTCAGTGTCTCTGGCTCTAATTGATACTAAATTAAGTTACTTACCATAAGTCATCTCTGTTTCTCAATCTGTTCAGAAGGCATGACTGTGGAAAAATTCACAAATACATAAGGGCTGAGTCAAGAAAACCAACAACAATGAGCAGGCTTTATCAGCAATGGAAAACATTTCTAGGGCTATGATATTTTTCCCTGCAATTTACTTACTATTTTTCTCTAAAAAGAACTGCTACAGCAGTGATCCTGTACTCAGCACTGCAGTGGCCGTATCTTGAATCCTGTGTCAAATTTTGGGCTCCTCACTACAAAAACGACACTGAGGTGCTGGAATGTGTCCAGAGAAAGGTAACAGAGCTGGTGAAGGGCCTGGAGCACAAGTCTGATGAGGAGCTGGGGGTGTTTAGTCTGGAGAAGAAGAGGTTCAGGGGGGACCTTCTCTCTCTACAACTGCTTGAAAGAAAGGAGATTGTAATGAGGCAGTGTTAATTCACTTTTCCCAGGTAACAAGTGACAGAATGAGAGGAAATGGCCTCAAGTTGTTCCAGGGGAGGTTTAGATAGATTAGATATTAAAAAGAACTTCTTCAAAAAGGGTTGCCAAGCATTGGAACGGGCTACCCAGGGAAGTGGTGGATTCACCATCCGTGAAGGTATCTAAAAGACAAGCAGATGTGGCACTCAGGGACAGGGTTTAGTAGTGGACTTGGCAGTGCTGGGTCAATAGTTGGACTTGATAAAAAACATCTTTTCCACCCTAAATGTTTCTATGATTCTAAGGACATGCCCTTCTCATTCAACAGCTAACACCTTGCTATTAAGGAAGTCTCTACAGGAGACTGTCATCTGCAGAGCTATCAAGTACTTTATTTAATAGGCACTGCGTTGTGAAAAATAACTATCCAATAAGTTTTCCAGCTAAGCTGCGGTGGAAAAAAACATGAAAGGTGATAATTTTTTATATTTTTAGTCACATATACACACACACTTCTTCCCACTGTGATGCATGCAGCAAACTGTACTCTTGTGATATTTAGTTTTGCTCCCTATATTCTTCCAAAAATCGTAACTTCTCTTAAGTAGGTACAAATTGAGTACTATTCTTCCTTCACTTAAACCTCTGACTTTCATCAGTCAGCTTTTTCCAGTCATTTGTTATGGATGGTCTCTTAATTCCAATCTTTCTGGGTTGGAGGGCTTTTATACTGTACTTAATTATACAGTATTTACTGTGGGGATCCTTTCTGGTTGTCCTTTTCCACAATGCAGATGATAATTTTCAAACAATGTCATGTTTCATGAGTAAAAACATAAAATTCAAGCCAATTTTGTTCTCACAATTTCCCACTTGCTCTATGAGATCAAACATAAAATCAGAGTCTGATCTTTGCTTTAGAAAAATGTTCACTTTAAATTTGCAGAAACAACCATGCAGTAGATAACTTTAACTTTCTGACCACACTTTACAGAGATTAGTGAGGTCAGGTATATTCTAAGAATTAAATGTGGCCCTGCATTTGTGATTCCTCGTGTTAATTAAAATATTAACATAAAAATATCCATGCAAATTATAAAATGGAGTCATACAGAGCATATATTGCAGGAACTAATGACAGTTATTCAGCAGCATGTGGTGTTCCCTGTGAAATACTATGTGAAATTTTTAATATACTAATTTCTGTAAAATTACATATCATCTCATGAACAACGCATTCTATTCCCTACCACTGCCAGGAGCAGGGTGCCTGCTCCTGTACAAATGCTCTCAAGATGGGGAAAAGTGTGTGAGGTTACTGATGGTGAAATGTGGAAGACATCTGAGGGTGCTAAGTTCCTGGGCTTAATTTAGAGGAGCAACTGAAAAGGGAGGTGGTGGAGTCGTTTACAGTACAGCTGGGTGAGGGCAATGCCCTGAGGAGCCACCAAACAGGAATTCCCTGTGGTATTTAGTTGTACCAGTTCAGTTCTTCTGCCTGCAGTCAGTTGCACACCATTCCCTCACTGCTGGGATCCAACTCAAGAAACAAGGGAGCAGCCCTATGGTTGTACCCTTGTTAACACGTTTGAAGAACGTCATGCTGTTTTGTTGACAAAGAAAAATATCAAAATGCATGTCACGACAATCTCTGAAATATTATTTGATCACACCACATTTTTATATTGTGGAAGAAATTGTTTAAACCTAGAACAATTCCATTTGCATTGAAATGGTACTTTACTTATGTTAGGGGGGAAATAAGTTAAGATAAATAATTTTGCCTTGTTACCAAAAAGAACAAATGACCACCATCTTTTCATTTGTAAGCAGAAATTGAGCCTTCACTCTCTACTCACAAATGATGCTTTCAAAGTTCTCTCCCCACCCTTAGGTTATCTCTATCTTTCTTTTTTCAAGTGTGGTGTGCAAACATAGATGCAGTGCTCACCTGAGGTCTCTCATAGTGAAATAATTAACTCCTGGATGCACACGTGTTCTTCTTTATGCTTGCCAAGATGACCTCTCCTTTTTTTTTTTCACAGCAGCTTTGTTGACTCAGATCATTAGGAATGTGATGAAAAAAGAAAGAGATTAAGGCAATGTATTTTATTTTACACTGCAGGGGACTGGGAATGTAACTGCAGTCAGTTATTATGTCTCAAATGAGGTGCACCAAGAAACAGCAACTACTCAAACTGCTCTGACTGAACTATTCATAACTCACGGGATTCTGCTGAATAAACGGCTTGATTCACATGCAGCTATTGCTTAAGATTCTCTCCCTTCTCTTTTGTAACAGCATTCACAAAGTCATTTTTTCTTTTATTTATATTTGTACATTTTTTTATTTGGTGCTTTCCTTAATTGAAGTTCTTCTTGCTGATATCAGGCTATTTCTCCAAATTACCAGGATAAATTTAGCTTCTAATTTTATAATTTATAATGTTTTAAGCTCTTCCCAAGCTGACAAAATCCAGAAATTTTGTTTAATATAGTCTATAGTCTTTGCTTCTGATTCATCACTAAATGGAAAAATTAAATAAATAGGCCTGTATAATGATTCCATCTGAAAGATTTTTTCTCTTTTCTAGGTAAAGACACTGGTAACTGTTCTTAACTGATTTAATCTGGTCCATGTATCTTCAGTTTAGGACAAAGTTACATACAACATTAAAACTTCTACTATCATCAAGCTACATATACTGCCTCTCCCACAAACACTCAACCACTTACACAGCTAATGCAGGAAATCACGTTGAATTGATACAATTTGTTCTTGAAAAACCTGTTTGTTTTTGTTTAGTTTCTTTATCCTCTCACTACTTGTAATACTAATTGTTTGGCTTAGCATCTTTCTGATTATCAGCATTAGGCCAAAGGATTTGCAAATGTCAGTGTTTCCTTAAAAAAATACTATGTCCTTCATTATTCCAGGGAATCTTCTTCAGGGCTGTGAAATAGAATGTCATAACTATTCTCACTAATTTAACTCAGATTTTTAGATTTTCCACCATCATTTTCCACCAGTGTCAACATCACTAATTTTAGAAAATTTGAGATTGCATAACTATCACTTTTGAAAATTGCAACAAGAGCTAGCTGTATAAAACTACTGATTTAAAGGCCTAATACAGACAAATCTAATTGCCTGGTTTCCTTCCCACATGGACCATATTTCTCTTCACTTCTTGACTACTGTTATTTTTTCCATTAGTTGTCCTTCCTCAGTGCTTTGTATTTAAGATGTTTTAAATACAGTTCGATGCTTCAGAGGATGGTCTCCTTGCTCCTGCTGTAAGAGGAGGAAAAACTTGTTTGACAAATGAGCTTTCCAAGCTGAGACACTCATAGTTAAAACTGACACTGTTTGCCTTCCTGTCATCAAGGATAACGGAGGTAAACTTTGGAAATCAGTTAGTTTCTCTTGCTTTAAAGTCATGAGAACTCCTGGAGGTTACAGATACTGGAAAATATCTGTAATTCCTGGATATTATTGTAGTTCTAATTTAGGAAGTATGATGAGCCAGTTGATGTGGTTTGTTTATATGGGACGTCACAACACTGTTATTGTTATTCATCACTTGGCACAAAGGGGAACTTGGAGCATTTCCAGGCCATCTACAAACTGGAGTAATTTCACAAAACACTTGAGACAGCTGAAGAGGCAACGCCAGAAATGGAGTTTTATCTAGCTCAGACACCAGGATCCACTCCCAGCTTTTAACTTAGGAAGACTTCAGATCTGCGATAAATTTAGCTCCAAAAGGAGCTACTTATGCTGCAGGAGGAATGACATATTCTAACAAAGATGCTCCTCCACAAGGATACAGGACTTCAACATGTCCTATGTGATGTCTGCCAGCCTTGTGTCACTGTCTTGAATACCCCTAGGACATCTCAGGCCCTCGAGTTTAGAGAAGTATAGCATTATCTGGAAGGTATTTGGGTCACAAAATACACAGATTAAAAATTTATTGTAAACCTTGAGAGAGTATTTCTCAGACTGCAGATGAGAACATAGAACACCAGAATGATTACAAACTTCTCCAAAACTCAGGAATATGTGGTGGCCTTATTGCCGATGTAAATTCAACCACAAATTTAAAGACAATCTTACTGTCACATAGCTATAAAATGTTTAAAAATTCTGCTCCTTGTTTTGAGATTTACAGTTATTACATCCCTAGCAGAGGTAAGGATTCTCTAAATCATGAATAAAAATTAATAGAAAGTCTGAAAAATTATCTGAAAACATTAGTGCACACCACAATACATATTTGCCTATGAAGCCTGTTTGAGAAGATTTTATCTACAGGAATACAATTTTCCATGAGATAGGAAATCATAGGAAAGGTCTGTTGAGTTTTCAGATCTCTAACATCAATAAAACACAAAAAAAAATTCATATAGAGAGAAAAATATCCAGAATATTAACAAGATTCCCCAAAAACTTGGTGAAATGTATATGTTATGGTTACAGGTCGTGTTTCAGACTCCAACCTAAAAAGAAGTGTTGATAATGGCAGCACCACTGTTACACACATGAGCCGTAAACTTGCTGTGATAGCTTAAAACCAAAATGAAAAGTCAGTTACTTGTCACTACCAAGTGCAACTGGAAATGTGCTCTAGAGGTGCAGAATGAAAAAGTGACTAATACAGGAGCCACAGCAGTGAAGAAAACCAATATTTCCCTGAGGAAGAGGGGACTCTTTGTAGTTTCCAGGTTGCAGAAGTGGGGAACAGTGTAGGTTACACTGCAGAAGGAATCCCATGAATTTCTAATATCTCTCTCCAGGGAAAATTCTAATCCTATGTGCACTTCCAGCCACACCTGCCACTAGCAGATCACAACCAAAGAAGAACACAAGCAGCCGATATTTCTCCTATGTAAAACAAATTCTTAGCAGTGTAAAGTGAAAAGCTAAGGTATTGCATAAATGCAAACTAAAGTACAATAAACAAAATGAATTGTAGATGATGAAGGACAGCTAACTGTCCTGCTGTAGCTGAGGATTTGCGTAGTTAATTCTGCAATACTGCAGTCATGTGTGCACAGCAAATTATATGAAGGCCATTTGGGAACAGTGAAATGAAAATTCTTGCTCAAGGATGTGTGTTGTAGCCAGGGACTGTTACACAAATAGAGGAAACAGCACAATTATGTCAAGGTTGTCAGGCAACAGAACAAGCCTGAACATGTTGTGTTACTGCTGTAGGTGGCTCCTCTACTTCAGTAAGTTCTTACTGACTGAATTATTCTCAGATCGTATATTTTGATAGCAATAAGTAGTCACTCTGAATTGCTTCATGTATTTCAGGTCAATCTCGATACTTCATCATGACTGGAAGAGGCATTAAGGTTGTTAGGAATGCAAGAGTATTCATGTCCAACTTACCCCTAAAAGGTTTCAGGTATCTATCACACCCTGTTTTAAATGCTGCTAAAACTAAGTAATTATCTATAAATACAAGAAAGCAATTTGCTCTCTGCTTCTACACATAGACTGCATACAGCACATTGCATTTTTTTCCCAGAGAATTCTAATCCTAAATCATAATCTTAATTATAAAATCTAATCTAAATCATAATCTTCTATGGAAATTATGATTGTGCTACAACAAGTCGTTGTCAGATGTTATTTACACTTTTTCAGCCATCTAGCAGTCATGTTCCCTGGTGAGATTTCCCCTGAAGATGGGCAGCATGGCTATTCTTTGCATCAACCTAACTGCACAGACCTTCCTGAGGGGAAGCAGCTATTCAGGCTTCATAGTGCAACTTTGATTTTTTAAATTTTTGAAAAAAATTGAATAGATAATTGTGAATTCTACTCCACGTTTAAAATGAGCAAAGTATGAAGCCAAATTAATAACAGCAATTTTCACTCTAAAAGAGTTATAAGTTGCTGCCATGTTGCTGTTCTGGTACTACAACCAGAGGGTTCTATAAACATTACTATCAGAACAAAACTGGACTAAAGCAAAAAAACCTGTAGTTTAGCTTGGATTGGTGTTACTGCTTTTGTCACCTTGGAAGACAGTGGAATAAAAACCTCAGATTTGTCAGTCAGGGTAAAGCCCTGATGAAGGATTTTCAAATCAACTGTTTTCTTCTTTTAGAAGTGGTGCTCTGAGTTTGATTTCACTGAAGAAAATTTTTATTTATATCTTTTACTTGACATCTTGTCAAGGCTCTCAAATTTTCTTTAGAAAGTGTTTCACTGAGTGACAGGTTGCTTTGGAAAATTGTCTGTCCTGAGACTAAATTCATCTGGATGAGTTTTTTCATAAGTTTTGGAAGACAAAGCCTAGTTTTCTGCCTCTCCCAACTAGGACAGCCTGTAAATGACTACAGAACAAACTATTCTGAACAGACAAGTGATTACATAATCTTACTTACATAAATATGCCAACCACTGAGTAAAATAAACCCATCAGGATCGAGGTAGCTGTTGCTCACATTAATGACACAGAGTATAAGTGATGTTACACATGCTGGGAAGTTAATAAAGCATAATTTAAAGGCTGTAATTGGAAATCAGACTCATGAATGAAATACACCTGTCTCTGTAAAGCTCCTTGCAAGAGGATGCTTGAACTGGTTGAAGGAGAAGATGATCTCTTGCAGTCATTTCAATATGCAGGAACAAAAATAACAACCTTGTTATTTTTCACATTTCCTGTGGGAATTTCAAGATTATATCTGAGTAGGTACAAACGATAGAGTTATTCCCTGAGACATTACTTTGACCTATTCAGGAATAGCAAAATAGATCTTCCCTTTTTTGTTTTGTGGGTTTTTTTTTTGTTTTTTTGGGGCTTTTTTTTACATTTGTTGTTTGTTTGTTTGTTTTTGCCTCAGGTTTGGCCTTCTCTGCTATGCAATAATATTTGCAGTGAAATAACTTAGGTAATTCTGTCTGAGAATAAAAGCAACAGCCCTTGTATCTTGAGAAATTATAGCAAGTTTTCCATGCATTAAATAGCTCTTTACAGGTTCAACCTGTGACTCCAAATCAATGGTGAATTAAGTCCATTCTTTTTTAAGGCAAACCCAAGGACATTGTAATTCAAGGTTCTTTTATCAGTGCTGGTGAGTATTTTTGCAGTATTACACCTCCAGTCATCATACCCAATTCCAAGGTATGAGAAATTTATACGTACTGCAGACTTCTGATGGCAAATCTGCTTCACCTTACTCAGGGAAACCAGTTTTGACTGTTGATTTTGCACAGTCAAAATTGTCATAGGTTGACATATAGAAAGACTATGCATGTTAATTAAGGAAACACATGTAATCTAGCTCACAGTAACTTGTAGGAGTGATACTTTTCATTAAAATAATGAAAGCATAAAGCAAAACAAAAAAAAGAAAGAAAATTAAGACCACATAACCTGGCTCTACCTCAGCTATTCTCCAGTAATACCAATCTGTGCATTTGAAACCAGAATTTGTATGGCATCAAACCATTCAGGTCCATGAATTCTCAAATATTGGTTCACTTTTCCAGTTAATTTGAACACAACCTTTATCCAGAAAAACATTCTAATATTCTTTATCTTTGTTCAACAGGGGACAAATTTTTGTTTTAAACAGGATGTGTGCAGGATAAATTTTGTTTCTAAATGGCAATAACAAGAAGCTTTAAAGTAAATCAGACACCATAAAGTGATTCCACAATGCCTTGGAAAGAACCCAAGACTTGCTGGTACCTAAATATATTCTCTGTGGGTAAATGGAGCAGCCACCCTCGATATGAACAATAACCATATTCCCCTGACAACTCTATGGAATACTCCATGAAACGAGTTCTGTCTGATAAGGAAGAGGATGGAAATTCACTTTCTCTGAACCGCTGCTTTTTAAAATGCAGAAAATGCTGGTATCCTTCTTTGAACAACTAGAAGATAAAAACTTATTTTGATGAAGAACTTTGTTTCTAAACCTTACTTCGGTATTTTTCAATGTCAGGTACCTGGAATCAATTTTTGTCACAATACAGCTATTATTTAAAAATTAATTATTTAATAAGGAGAGAACACAGCCATAACCAAAGAGCCTCAGCAGCTCAAACATTTTTATTTCTCTTGTTACTGCTCCACTAAAGGTGAAAAATATTCCTAAAACAAGTGTTCTGAAAGAGTCTAAAAAAGAGCTGGAAACAAAATTGCAATTTATATAATTATGAAATTTCTGGAGTCCACATCAAATCTCAGATATTTACTGATGTCTCAAATGGCATTTCTACATTTGTTTTGAAATACTCTGTATTTTTTCTCATGCTCTTCATTGAGATTCTTTTTACTGAAGGATTCATGACATCATAAGTAGTGTTTCACTTTTATCTGTGTTGGGTGACATATACCATGACCTTTGAGTGTTTCAATTCCTTTACCTCAAAAGTTCAAAACTTACATCATTAACATTTTAAGAGCTGTGGCAACCTCAATTTGTAAAGGTACATAAGTTATATTCATGCTTTAATTAAATCTGAGACACCTTAGAACTGCTTTTAATCTCAGACTATACAAAATGCAGCGTACAACCTGGACATTAAGACACCTCATGAAAAATCCCTTGTCTCCACATGACCATGTGCCCATTTAATTACATACATTTTTAAATTACTCGGGTAAGACAAAATGCTTATTTGCAAATTACCTGACAAGAAGTATAAATTAGACATTATTTAAGACTCTGCTGCCACAGTTTCTGCTCCACTAACTATCCTAGTTTTCTCCATTTTACACTGCAATCTGTAACACAAAATTTAAAAATCTATACATCAATTTGTATTAATGTAGTAATCTCTGCATATACAGGCATAAATGTAGCAGTTGCTAAAATATTTCATATATTCCACTTCTAAGTCCATATTCACTTACAAAAGTCTAAGAATTTCAATAAACCAATCAATAGTTTTAATAATATCTGCTATGGGAACATTATTCCTTTCACTGTATTAATACGGAAACTAATCAAAGCAATGTGGTCTCTGCAGAACAGCTCTAAGGAACTGAAGAAAAATATTTTATATATATGATTAAAATACCTAAGAGCCTCCACACCCTGACTTCCAGCTTACCAGACTGGTGGCCTTGGATATATGATGACCTTTGATTTATCATGACAGAAGGTAACATTCCCTTTAAGAGTTCCAGAAATTGCTCTGATAACCTGAGTGGACTGAGGTAGCTGAGATCCACCAGAGATTAACATGTACACCATTTATCAGCCCATAAACTCCTCATGCCGCAGCTCCAGGGAAACAACAGTGAATCAGTGAGGAATACTTCAGTCTGCACCAACCACACTTCCACATCGGGCGCTGCACAGACAAACCCCAGCCACCCAAGGAGCCACACAAACCAGCCTGGTACCCACTGCACACAAGGGAAGCTGCCAACCTCGTTTCACTCAACTGAGAAAGTGCTCAGTGTGGCCTTTGAGTACAAATTTGAATATTCCTGTGCAGGATTTCCTGAAAAATACTTGGTTTATGCTTGAACAAATACATCAGTTAAATGACTTTCCCATTCCTCAATTAAGTGCTCAAATGCATTTGAGAGCTGTACTCAGAGGATTTTGAATGTGATACAGATGCCTGCAAATAAAGTCAATTCAGACTTCCCACTTCAAGAGCATGAAGTCAGCTTTCTATAGCTTTAGCAATGTGTTTGCACCACAAATTTTGCACCCCAGTCAGCTGACTCCAGCAGAGCACAGGAGTTTCAGCTAAAACTGGTCAGCTATTCCTGAAAATAAAGGTAGAGAAAATAGGTTCTTTCAATCACATCATATCAAATCAATTTTAGGACTCTTTTGCAGTAATTTTAATATTTAACATTCCCTTAGTATCATCGGATGTGTTTACCATTGTCCTCTGTGGTCTACAGTTGAAACTCTTAAATAGAGGCTAGAGACTCTAAAAACCATGAGAAGCACTAGACCATGAAACGTGAAGCAGGAAGGCAGGAGAAAAAGCTTATAAAGATGAAGCTACCTCATAGGATAACAGCAGGAACCAACAGAGGGAAGAGAGAAGGAAGAAAGAAGGAAAAAAATAAATGAGCGTTTGCAAGGGGGTAGAAAAGAGGGCACAATTGGGACTGAAACATAATCAGGAGACACTGAGGAGCAGAGGTAAAGATAAAGAGAGTGGGCAACTAAGAACATGAAAGAAATAGGGGCTAAAAAAAAAAAGTCACCAAGAAAAGGGACAGGATACAGGTAGATTTCAGTCAAAGGGGGAAAACTTGGTGTTAAGAATGGAACGAATGAACAAACCCGGAGGGAGCGTTTATAGTAAAGTATAGTAAAGTATAGTAAAGTGTAGTAAAGTGTAGTAAAGGAAAAAAGCAACAAAGTAACAAAAAGGAACAAGCTAGGCAGAGTGCAACAGGAGACTAGAGCAAAAAGGGAACATGCAGAAAACACAGTGACAAAGTAACTGATGCCATTCCCAGAATGGGAATTGAACCAATTATACCACAGCCCCAGCATCATTTTTTTTTGTCCTACATATTATCTCAAAATCCCACTGACAATGTTTGTTCCTTCACCTTGCAGCAGATTAAAATACAGACTCACAAAGACAAGGAGGATCAGATGCTGTTATTTGGTGAGGGATTCCCCAGTTGGTGTTTCATTTGATGCAGATGATGGACAAAGTTCTAGGCAGAAATCAGTATTAGATGGTCAACCACAAGACAAAGGGAATTCAATTTGAGAACTGGAAGCTGGGAGGGAAAAAGTGCTGCAAGTGTTATAAGTAGGGAGTGTGGCTAGCACAGGTCTTTCCCATGAGAACACCCTTCTGTGTTTTATAAACAAAGATAAAGTTTGGATGTTTTGAAACAGTGTCTCGAGATTTGGACAGTTCAGGCCTGGCCAATCAGGCCTAGGGGGAGGTTTCTGACTGACCAATCTGGGCGACCTCTGAAAAGTCTATATATATTGAAATCAAAATAATAAATTTCTTCTTTCTTGTCACACTGAGAACTAGGGTCTTTTTCTCTGCTAGCGGCTCAACAGCAACAAGGGAGCATTTTGGTTTCAAACTTCATGTATGACTGGACTCTGTTTAACCTTACTTTGGATTTTTTTAAATTAAGCTTACTTCCCTTTATTACTTTTCTTTTACTGGAGAATTTTTTTTCTTTTTCTTTTTTTCTTTTTTTTTTTTACTTTCATGACAGAATTCAGCTGGATACTGAGGCTATACTATTGTACTATAAGAAAAAAAAGTGTCTTAGGACACATGTTGTAAATTAATATACAAAAAAAAACAATACAAACAAAATTAATATTACTTCAATATACCTAAACACACATTCAATGTACCTAGTATGCTATTATTCTGAGGGGATTATTTAGAACATTTCTGCAATGGTATGAGAAAGAACCCCTCTTACAGTTTTAACAGTCCTAAACTGAAGGAGTATGATTACCATGAAAGTGATCAGCAGTGTTGGTCATCCAGGAGATGACTGGAACAATCCAATTTGTTCAACTAGAGTTTTCACCGTTGTTAGACCTCTGCTAGCCTATAATTATTCCAAATATTTCTATCCAGACAAAAATATTGAAATTACATAAAATTACATTTTCTGAGTTAATAAAACATTATCTGATCCCATGTTTTGACTAGGTTTGTTTGAAAATACAGCCAGCTCTGTGTCCATAACTCGTTTAAAAAATGATCACTGTCATAATTTTTATAAACCCAAGCACATGTTGCACAAATGGAATTTTTGCTGGATTTCTCCACCTAGAACTTAGTAGTCTAATAAACTAGTGCAGGATAAAGTACACTAACAAAAAAATTATTTGTTATTGCTAACCACTTTTGAATGGACACTTGCAAATTAAAATATCAGAAAATGTCTACTGCAATTATTTTGACTCCAGCCAGCATCTTCCAAACATCAGAAGAGTGATGATGTAGTTGTAGTCTTGCAGTGGCAGAAATGTCACAAGAAAGCAGTACAGGTGAATATGCTAAAAAAAACCTGTTTTAATGGTCAATTGATAGCAGCAGTTGAGTGTGTGTAACAAAAATGAGCACTTGGGCTGCTCTGCTTTTCTGCTCACTTGTATAAATCTGAGCCTGAACTCCATGGCACTAAATGGAATGAACAGTCTTGAAGGTCAGTTGCAGAAAGTATTAAAATTTTTACATACAGCTTCAATCCTGTCTGTGAATCATTTCGTTCAAACAGAAATTAATATGTACAGCAAAGTCACCTTCACATCAACAACTTTACAAAACCAATGGATTTCCAGGTAGACTTTAAAATGAGTATCTAAAATTTACCTAGCCTCCTTTTTTTGCAGAGACAGGAGTTTTTTTCCCAATGCATTGATGCAAATTCAGTTGGCATTCAAATCAGAAGGAAAAAACCTTCAAACACACACAAGTACAGTCACATGTTCTGTACTCCAAGAGACAGAAGGGCAGCGGAGATATAGCAATTCAGCTATGTGACAAGAATACAGCCACACCTGGGAAAAGAAACCTTAAGTCCTGGACACCCTTTCAGAGTCATTGTCATGGTGAAAGAATCACATCCTAACTGTATTCAGCATCCATCGCCTTAGGGCACGACAGATTTAACCTTCGTCTCACTCAAAGCTCACGTGGCCAAGAAGAATGACAGAAACAGCTGTACGTTCATTTATTTTCCGGAAATACAAAAAAACAGAGTTAAAAACACAACTAAAATCACGTTCTGGGCAGACAAGTAACAGTGCTGATGTTGCAAAACTAACAATAATTACGCACATGAAGGTAAGAAAAAACGATGTAAACGTTCTGTCACACCAGACAAAAAAAACTGTTTGAACGACGCTTGTAGCCTGCAGGATAACCAGGATAGCAGCGCATTTCCGGCCGGACAAAGGCTGTGAAACTGTCCCGACAAGATTCAAATAAATTACATAAATAGGAGCGGGGCCGGGCGCCTCCGTGCCTGTGTCCGTGCCGTGCCCCCGGCAGCCCCTCACAAGTCGGGGTAGCCGCAGTAGTAGACGGCGCTGCTGGCGTCCGACACGGCCGACGAGATGGGAGCCGCGCCCTCGGGCGACGACAGCGCGGCCGCGTCGTGGCCGCCGTAGGGCAAACCCAGCTCGGGCTTGCAGGCGAAGCGCAGGTACTGTTCGAACTCCGTGCGATCCACCTCGCCCAGCAGCTCCTCCGGCGGCAGCTGCTCCAGCTGCTCCCGGCACGGCGCCGTCTCGGGCGGCGGCGAGGGCTGCCCCACGGGCCCGGGCGGCAGCGGCGGCGGCAGCGGCGGCGGGGGGCCGCGCCCCGGGCCCGGCGGCTGGCACGCCTGCCCGTAGTACGCGTGCAGCGGCGCCGGGCAGCCCAGCAGCCCCTGCAGCGAGCCGCCCGCGCCCAGCGCCTCTCCGGGCGCCAGGTGCCGCCGCAGCGACGCGCCCGACGGGCTCTCGGACGCCGCCGCCGCCGGGTACTCGTTGGCCGCCGGGTGCGGGCCGTAGCCGTAGGGCACCAGCGCGCACTCGTCCTGCAGCCCCGCCGCGAAGAAGGGCGCCTCGCTCTCCGCCGCGTCCAGCGGAGAAGGGTCCGGCGTCGGCAGGCTGTAGCCGTCGAACGCCGCGCCCAGCGGCGGACAGTCCCGGTAGTGGCCCGCGCCCGCCGCCGCGTAGCCCTGCTCGCCGTACGGCAGTCCTAGAGCCTCCACGCACATCCTGCCGCCGACGCCGCCGTCGGCGGCCACCTCGCTGCCCAACCCGGGCCCCGCCGCCGCCTCCGCCAGGCCGTGCTGCAGGAAGCCGCTCTCCACCCGCTTCAGGCGCTTCACCTGCTTCCGTCGCCGCGGCCGGTACTTGTAGTTGGGGTGGTCCTGCATGTGCTGCACCCGCAGCCGCTCCGCCTCCTCCACGAACGGACGCTTCTCCGCCAGCGACAGCGCCTTCCACGATTTACCTGCACCCACCACGACACCGTCAGACCGGCCGCCCACCGACGGGCACCCGCGCCCGCTCCCGACAACACCGACACCGCCCCCGCCCGCAGCCCGACCCCGAGCTCCGCCCGCCCGTGCGCCATCCTCGCTCGCCCTCCGACGAGACCGCCCGAAGCCCCGCCACACCGAGACCCGGCCCGGCAGCCCACGGATCTCCCCTCTCCCCTCCCACACTCCAGACCCTCAGGTTCGCCCGGGCTCCTCCCTCTCGCCGATCCGCCCGACGGGATCCCCCTTTCGCCGGCACCCCTCGCCCACCCGCCCGGCCGCCCGCGCTCACCCAGCATCTTGCTGAGCTCGGCGTTGTGCAGGTCCGGGTTCTGCTGCGCCAGCCGCTTGCGCTCATCCTTCGCCCACACCATGAAGGCGTTCATGGGACGCCGGATCCGCGCCTCGCCCTTGCTCCGGCCGCCCGACGGCCCCGAAGGCGCCGCGCCGCCCTTCGCCTTCGCCTCGCCCAGCGGGCTCAGCGACTCTGCCCAGGGGCACATGGCCGGCATCATGATGGGCAGCGAGCACCTCCCCTGCACCTGGTCGTCGCTGCTGGCGTAGCCCGCATCGGGGCTGCTCATCTCGGGACGGCACGGCACGGCACGGCACGGCACGGGACGCGCTGCCGAGCGCCACCAACTCCGGCCAGCCCAAGGCACACTCCCTGCCCTCGGTCCCCGCTCGCTGCTGCCGCAGCCGGCGCTGGCCCGGCCCTATTTGAGCCGCGGCGCGGCCAATGGGGCGGCGGGGCGGGCTCGCAGCCGGACGACGGCGGCGGTGGCTCCCGCGGCGCTGCCCCTCGGGGAGCCCCCGCGGCTCCTCCCGGCACCTGAGCACATCGCGGGCTGCTCCGCGGGCAGCGCTGCCCCCCGCCCTCCGCGGGACCCGTGCGGGGTGTGGCTCGGAGCACCGACAGCGCATTCGTGAGCGGCACTCGGCTTCAGCCCTGCCCTCTGCAAGGGTAGCGGAGACCGACCCTCCGAGCTAATGGACATCCTTGAGCAGAGCAGAGGCAGTGGAAGGGACAGAGTATTTACTGTTGTGCCGAGATACCCTGTAACACTCTAAAAGGCACAAACGGCTTCTTCTGTAGGCAGATCTGGGACGTAGCTTGAGAAGAATATGACAAGTCATCATCTGTGCCTTACGCTCCGTCTTCTTACTCTGCAGTGCTACCTGAGCAGGTCCGAGACTCTCCCGCTGCTCCTGCTCTGCCCCCTCCTCCCCGTAACCAACTCCCCCGAGGGAACGGCGCGGAAATGCTTCGGTGTATCCGCGCTCCCAGTTATGGCGGGAAGCACCGCACACATAGGGAGATTTTTTTCTCTTCTGGCTGCCGCTGTTGCTGCCTCGCAGGATCCTCTTCCCGTCAGCTCTATATGCTTTGCCTCCTTGGCAAGTCGGTTTCACTAAATCACGACGAATTCAAAATTAAGCCAAACCTCAGTTTATTGGAATGTATAGAAAAACTGTGAAGCCAATACTGTTTGTTTTTCCTAAAAGTAGGTGTTGGGTTTGAGGGAGTTTTAATTATTTTTACAACTGTCCTACTGCCATCATATTGTTAGTGGTCCTGATAAATGGGACCTTCTCATCAACTGAAATAATTCTTCCACTTTCGGCTTTCTAATATTCGGTCATATTTTCGGTATCACCAACAACCCCATTTTTGAACGCGTACCTCGGAAGATGTGTTATCAGTGCCATATTCCACGCAAGATGAATGCAGAGAAAGTTTGCCCATGAACGAGCAGTCGCACGACTTGCAAACCTTGGTATGACCTGGGATATGTTTCTTGGAGCATTTTCTTATGCAGGGTAACTGGACAAGCTGAAAGACGCATCCGTGCCTTGATACATGAGATCACACCTTTTAAGATTAAAAGAGGCGTGAAGTTACAGGCGGGGAAAAACAAAAAACAAAACCAAAAACCTGAATAATTCCTGCACCCATTGATAAAGTTTGCCGGTCATTAATGCCCTTTTTTTTCCCCTCCAATAAGGCACACTTTTCCATGACAGCCTATCTCCTCCAGGTATATGGGGCGGCTAGCCTGGACACCGTCCAGGCACTGTGGTAACTCCTGGTGAGGAGCTGGAGCAGGAGCACTCTCAACAGATTGCTGCACTTGAGGAACCCCTGTCTTCTCTCCAGGGATGGACATAGGAATCATTTAAGTCATTCTACAATTTCTTTTCTGGTACCTCTGTGTTCATGCTTTGTTAGAAGCAGAGACGATATAATTCTGTGTTAGCTCTTTACAAAGAGCCACACTAACCTGGGTCAGTTTAGAGTCCTTCATCTTCCACGTAGGTGTGTAACCCGGAGAAGCAAATGTAGATACCTGCAGGCCAGGAATGTTCGGGGGGCAGAATACTTGTGAAACAACCCATTGGTAATTGCAATTATATCAGCCTAAATCTGAAATAACTCCTTTTGGACAGAACTTAGCTGAATATATTTATATATAAACCCTTTAAAGTGTATTCGCAGTAAAAGTGATAAAGTAATCACAGACAAGTTTGAGTTGGAAGAGACCTTAAAGATCATCTAATTCCAACCCCCCTGCCATGGGCAGGGAGACTTTCCACTAGACCAGGTTGCTCCAAATCCCGTCCAACTTGGCCTTGAGCACTTCCAAGGATGAGGCATCCGCAACTTTTTGGGGCAACCTGTTCCGGTGTTTTACCACCATGGTTGTAAAAAAACCCTCCTTTCTAGTTAATCTAAATTGACGTTCTTTTATTTTAAACAATTTCCCTGTGTCCTATTGCAACACAGAATTGTTTCTCTGCTCTGATTTTTAACGTGCGTACATACAATATAAAAGGGAATCAGTGGTATTCCTTGGACACGTATTTTAAATTTCCCCAGGATAAAAACTAGGCAGCTGGTTAACTTGGAGTAGTTTTTTTGAGAAAATTTTGACATTCTCAAGCGCAGGGGCGACTGAACCTGTCTTACAAGTCTGCATTGCTTTTAGTGGGCTGTCTTCGAGCCTGGAGCCGCACCGCTGCCGTTCCTGGCCTCCTGCACGGTGCTCCCCTCCTTGTTTCAGCCCTCCGTGCCCCTCACTGCACTGTCCGTTCTCGTTGTTTGGCAGCGCTACAGAGGGACCACCGCACACTTTCCCATCCCAGAGGCTGCCGGGAGAGCGCTAAGGGCGGCGGGTTGGATGCTGCACCCGCGGGCTGCCCCTCTTGTGCCAGCCCGGTTGGCCTGGTAACTGGTGCCCACTGTCCCTGCTGGAGCACGCTGGGGAGATGAGTGCCGAATATTGGGGCAGGAGACACCTGATCTCCCGAGTCTGCAGTAGGCTTTCTTCAGCAGACACGAACTGGGGCAATTCACAGCTGATTAGGTCAAAGCACCCGCCGGCGAGCAGAGTCACGCAGCGATTGCATCACGCGATGCATTCAGTCATACCACGTAACAGCTTGACAGCATGAGTTTATCGGGCTGGTACCCTAGAGCAGCTCTACCGATCCATCGCCATCAGCAGCTCCTCTGAGTACGAGTGACTTCCGGGCAGCAAATACAGAGATTCAGCAGCCCAGATTTTAAGGAGGAAAAAAAAAGAGCGCGGTTTTGAAACGAGTTTCAGAAATAACACAAACATGTAATGCCACCCTATCTTCAGCATTGGGATGCCCCAAGCATCTATGGGACTCTGTAATCCAGAATACGAACAGATCGTGGGTTAGTGACATAGCAACGACATCCGGGTGGCTTTGCAACCCTCGAGGCAGGGAAGGGAAACATAACCTGCCCTTTCTCTGCACTAGTGCAAACGCGTTCATAATCCGTCATTTTACAGTGTAGAAAGTCCAATCATTTTCTTTTTGTTCTTTAGAAGGTGTGGACTTTGAGATTTTTTCCTAGCGCAGTGGACAAGAGCGATGATAGGTTTTGCAGCATCCAAAGTAAAGAGAAGTCGCTCAGGTATCAGCAGGAACAAGCTGGAATTACACAACATTTGCTCTGAGACAAGATTAATATCTTAGGTGAAATCTCTGTATGTGGCGGACCTTCTGAGTAATTCAGGGTAAAATCATACGCTTAAAATACTAAAATATAGCAGTCTGCGAGAAGCCTTGACTGATCTGTGCACTGCGTTATTCACACAGACAGCTGCCGTATTTAGAAACCTCTGTCCAAACACAGAGAAGGTGAAAGAGATTCCTATTTTCATAGACAGAAAGCTGAAGCAGGGCAACTGAACTCTGATCTCGCAGGTATTTAATTAGTCAACACATTACTTGACTGTTTAACGTGAAGCGAATGTGGGTGTGTAATTACTGGTTTTCACAGCTCTGTCCATCCAGCTCGTCCCTCGGTGCAGCAATAAGTGCAGTCAGCCACCCAATGCACATCAATATCGCTTGTCACAAGGCTGCGAATGGCCTGTCCCTGCCGCCCGCTCCTGATCCCGTGCTGGCATGCTAATAGTTATCAGGAGCTTCTGTCGTCCTTCTCACGGGAGACTGGGAGAGGATTTATTACAAAACGAGAATAGGGTTGCCACATGAATAAACTACATTTGTATACAAGGAGAAATTCTTCAGCAGTATTGCTGCTAATGTATTCTAGTGATTACTGTCTTTCTAGCTGGAAAAGCATACAGCTACAGAAATGGGCAGAAATTCACTAAGGTAATATTGCTATTTTTTTGGTGTTTTTTGCTTTTTGGTTTTTTTTTTTTTTCAGAACACAAAACCACTGCTTCCTGATATTTCCAGCTTCTCTGCATTAGCAAGTGTGTTGTTATTCTCACCCTCTTGCTTTCCTGCCACCTGCCCTGTATGGATGAACCTTGAGCTGGCTTTAATTCAGTACCTAGGCCTGAAATCTCTTTTTTCCACATTAGGCCTACTTACTTTTCTACTCATATATTTAAGGAACAGAGAAAGCGTGCACACACACACACACAAAGACCACCAAAGCAAAAAATTTAAAAAAAACCACCCCAAAACCCCCAACCAAACAAAAAAAAGGCCCCACACAAACTAACAAACCCACTCAGAAAAAACAAACAAACAAACACCAGCTAAAAAAGCCCATAAACCACAAAGCCAACACCAACCAACAAAAACTAACATACCAAACTTTTCTAGCTGCAGAGTGACACCAACATGACTTGGCTGTGCTAAGAAAAATTGAAACGTAACTGCGGATTTATTGTGCGTTTATAAGAGAGGGATAAAAAAGCCCCACAAGCAAACAAAAGACAAAGAGCTGAATACCTTTTGGGCATAAGGGATCTCCGTGAACTTCAGGGAGTTCCATCATTCCTGTAGGAAGGGGCCCGAAGGCGCTGTCTAGGTAATGCCGTTGTTTAACTAGAGAAAGAGATTTGGTAAGGTTGGAGAGGCATTGCAGATGCCACCCGGTCTTTGTGATTTACTTTTTGGAATAAACCAGAACCTCGGTTTCCAGGGAGCGTATTGACCCGGGTGCAATACCGGTACCGGAGCGGCAGTGGCAGACCTCGACTCTGCCTGAAGAGTGCGGCAGAGCGAGGGAGCCGGGAGAAACCTCGGTGTGTGGCACACACTTGCTGCCTTCTCCACAGCCCACCGGGACACGCAGAAACTGCTTTCACCGCCTGGCAGAGAGAATCTTGACGCGGAAACCACTTGGGAAAAAAAAATATTCAGTTTGGGGTTCTTCTTTTAATGTGCCTGCTGTCATAGGCAGCCGTGGGGTGTGAGGAAGGTTTAACGCTTTCAAAAGGGCTACGGGACAGATTTGGGTGTCTATCATTTAGAATCAGAAAGTCAAGATGCTTTAAGGAAAATAGTTCTTGGAGAGAGCTTCAGAAAATTTTGCTTCGTGTATATTGGCAGTGCGTAAATCTGCCACATTTCAGATATTTTGAAGAAGTTTCAGACAGCTCTTCTCATAGGGAAGGGCTCAAAAACAAGAGCTGCATATCTGGCTAAATACAGGAAAGTAAAGCTTCTTAGATTTGGGTCTGTGAAAGTTCTGTGAAAAGGGTTGCTGGAAGACCTGCCACATCTTCACTACACACAGTTTGGCACACTCTTGTGGTGTGTTGGACTGGTGTGTTGGCCGACAATCTTACCAAAACTGGTGTATTTATTTCAATTTAATGTAATTCACTTCCGGTATTATTATTAAAAAGAAAAAAAAGGAATGTTTTTAACCTTCTTTATGAGCCACTTACAGTTTCAAATCTGCATCAGGCTCCAGCTGTCTGACAAGCTAGGAGGGGAGCAAAACCTGCATCTAAAGGAAAAATGAAAAGAAATAGTGGCTGAAGATATTAAAATCTTACTGATTATTTATCTCCAAAACCAACCAAAGTGATTTTCCCACAGAAAGTTGTGAACATGTGAGAAAAGGACAAAATTATTTTAATCCTGTAGGTTAAAATATCATAATAAAAGGAAAACTCAACCAAATATGAAACCTTCTTTCATGCACATTTAGTTACTGGGTTTACATATCTATGTTTTGAATGTAGTATATTTTTCCAAATTAAAGTGTCAAGAAAACATATCCTTGTTCTGAAGCATCATCTCGTTGCGAATTACATGATTTTTCTCGTGTGCAGTTGGGAGAGGGGACGAGAGAGTGGCAGGATGGGTATTTTAGGTATATCTCTGAGAACTGAAGACTGAAAAGTAAAATGGGAATATTAAGAAGGTAGACTATTTTACCAAATATTAAGGTTCAGGGTGCCTTTTAATTCAAGACTCACTAATAGTATACAATTACTAAATCGATTTTGGCCAACGAGTCTGTGCTCGAAACTCACTGATTGAGGCTCTTTGCATCTGTTTTATCTTTCACGGGTACAAACATAAGTTTCTTTAATTGTGATTTGAAAACGCACCCAATTTAATTTCCCGTCCTCGTGGAAGACAGGTTAAACTGTGGGCAAGTCTGCCACTTCGGCCCCTGTCCCCTCCTCCCCGGGGCTCAGCTCCACAACTTTATCTTAGGAAGCAAACGACCCATATGACTGTTACCTCCTCCCCCCGATTTAAGCAATAGACATAATTAATTTATCAGTAACATCCCACAGCTGGACTCAGTACTAACACCTAAATGAAAACGTCTTTTTCCCCCCCAAGTTTAACTGCAGGGTGCACATTTCTCAAACACGAAGATATTTCTATCTATAGACGCCATGAAATACATCAAGGGATATTTTTAGGAGAGAAAAGGTAAGGTTCTGGGAGGGACGGATGAAGGTGTCGCCGTGGCAGGGTGCCGAGTGGGCTGCTCCCGGCCGGCCTCCCCCTTTGGAGGCTCGTGTCGTAATTTTTCACCTACTTTGAATCCTGATTTACAGCTCCCGTTCTCTGCAGTGGAGATGTGATACACCCCCACCGCCAGCCCCCACCCCGGCGCAGCAAAGCAGATAAGGGGAAGTGAAAGACATTCGCTCCCAGGAGGTGCTTAAACCAGCGTTTATCTGGCCGTTTCAGCAAGGAGCTGTTTTAACTGGCATCAGTGTGTCCATGCTTCCATTAAAAACAGACTAAAATCTACGTACTTCAGCAGGCGCTTCCGTATAAGATTTTACGCTTCAAACACAAAATGGGTCTCTCTATTTTTTCTTTTCTGTTTAGCTCAATCATATCAAGCAAATGTCTAAGAAAGCACCAATAAAGTGAAAAACAAATAAACCAGGACCCTGGAGAAGGCAGTTACTGAAGGCTTAAAATTTGCAGCAGGAGAAACAGAGGAAGACTATGTCCACAAAAAATGTGAGAGCACCTAATGCTTAGTGGAAGGGACACTTGTAAAAGTAGTTTAAAAGGCAGTAAAAATCAATTACTAAGTACGATAAGATCTCTTGGAGGAGTTAACAGAGACCAGTTTATTATTTTCCCTTTATTTGTAAAAGTGCAAAATTATTCTGTACAAATCCATCATATAAAACCCAGCACACTGTAAAACATAAAAAAGCACATGGATCTCGAACAAGACCTCTGAAATTATATTCACCGTGTGCGACTAGTATTATGATTCCACAGCAGGAACAGTTTTACATGTCACTGTCGGACAGTGATGGTAAGACCTGCACCACCTGGACAGCGAGATGGCACATCACCTTTTAAACCTCGAGCAGGTCACGGATACCCTGTCAGTTCTCAAGATTCAAATAAATTACATAAATAGGAGCGGGGCCGGGCGCCTCCGTGCCTGTGTCCGTGCCGTGCCCCAGGCAGCCCCTCACAAGTCGGGGTAGCCGCAGTAGTAGACGGCGCTGCTGGCGTCCGACACGGCCGACGAGATGGGAGCCGCGCCCTCGGGCGACGACAGCGCGGCCGCGTCGTGGCCGCCGTAGGGCAAACCCAGCTCGGGCTTGCAGGCGAAGCGCAGGTACTGTTCGAACTCCGTGCGATCCACCTCGCCCAGCAGCTCCTCCGGCGGCAGCTGCTCCAGCTGCTCCCGGCACGGCGCCGTCTCGGGCGGCGGCGAGGGCTGCCCCACGGGCCCGGGCGGCAGCGGCGGCGGCAGCGGCGGCGGGGGGCCGCGCCCCGGGCCCGGCGGCTGGCACGCCTGCCCGTAGTACGCGTGCAGCGGCGCCGGGCAGCCCAGCAGCCCCTGCAGCGAGCCGCCCGCGCCCAGCGCCTCTCCGGGCGCCAGGTGCCGCCGCAGCGACGCGCCCGACGGGCTCTCGGACGCCGCCGCCGCCGGGTACTCGTTGGCCGCCGGGTGCGGGCCGTAGCCGTAGGGCACCAGCGCGCACTCGTCCTGCAGCCCCGCCGCGAAGAAGGGCGCCTCGCTCTCCGCCGCGTCCAGCGGAGAAGGGTCCGGCGTCGGCAGGCTGTAGCCGTCGAACGCCGCGCCCAGCGGCGGACAGTCCCGGTAGTGGCCCGCGCCCGCCGCCGCGTAGCCCTGCTCGCCGTACGGCAGTCCTAGAGCCTCCACGCACATCCTGCCGCCGACGCCGCCGTCGGCGGCCACCTCGCTGCCCAACCCGGGCCCCGCCGCCGCCTCCGCCAGGCCGTGCTGCAGGAAGCCGCTCTCCACCCGCTTCAGGCGCTTCACCTGCTTCCGTCGCCGCGGCCGGTACTTGTAGTTGGGGTGGTCCTGCATGTGCTGCACCCGCAGCCGCTCCGCCTCCTCCACGAACGGACGCTTCTCCGCCAGCGACAGCGCCTTCCACGATTTACCTGCACCCACCACGACACCGTCAGACCGGCCGCCCACCGACGGGCACCCGCGCCCGCTCCCGACAACACCGATACCGCCCCCGCCCGCAGCCCGACCCCGAGCTCCGCCCGCCCGTGCGCCATCCTCTCTCGCCCTCGGATGCGACCGCCCGAAGCCCCGCCACACCGAGACCCGGCCCGGCAGCCCACGGATCTCCCCTCTCCCCGCCCACACCCCAGATCCTCAGGTGCGCCTGGGCTCCTCGCTCTCGCCGATCCGCCCGACGGGATCCCCCTTTCGCCGGCACCCCTCGCCCACCCGCCCGGCCGCCCGCGCTCACCCAGCATCTTGCTGAGCTCGGCGTTGTGCAGGTCCGGGTTCTGCTGCGCCAGCCGCTTGCGCTCATCCTTCGCCCACACCATGAAGGCGTTCATGGGACGCCGGATCCGCGCCTCGCCCTTGCTCCGGCCGCCCGACGGCCCCGAAGGCGCCGCGCCGCCCTTCGCCTTTGCCTCGCCCAGCGGGCTCAGCGACTCTGCCCAGGGGCACATGGCCGGCATCATGATGGGCAGCGAGCACCTCCCCTGCACCTGGTCGTCGCTGCTGGCGTAGCCCGCATCGGGGCTGCTCATCTCGGGACGGCACCGCACGGGACGGGACGCGCTGCCGAGCGCTACCAACTCTAGGCAGCCCAAGGCACACTCCCTGCCCTCGGTCCCCGCTCGCTGCTGCCGCCGCCGGCGCTGGCCCGGCCCTATTTGAGCCGCGGCGTGGCCAATGGGGCGGCGGGGCGGGCTCGCAGCCGGACGGCGGTGGCTCCCGCTGCGCTGCCCCTCGGGGAGCCCCCGCGGCTCCTCCCGGCACCTGAGCACATCGCGGGCTGCTCCGCGGGCAGCGCTGCCCCCCGCCCTCCGCGGGACCCGTGCGGGGTGTGGCTCGGAGCACCGACAGCGCATTCGTGAGCGGCACTCGGCTTCAACCCTGCCCTCTGCAATGGCAGCGGAGACCGACCCTCCGAGCTAATGGACGTCCTTGAGCAGAGCAGATACAGAGGAGGTGGAAGGCACGGAGTATTTGCAGTTGTGCCGAGATACCCTGTAACGCTCAGAGACACAAGCGGCTTCTTCTGTAGGCTGACCTGGGACATAGCTTGGGAAGAATAACACAAGTCATCATCTGCGCCTCACATTTCAGCTTCTTCCCCTGTAGTGCTACCTGATCATATTTGCCCTCGTAAGCCCATGAAAGATCCAACCTCGTCGAACAGAGGAATACTCAAACCAGAATAAAGTCTATGATATATATCCTATCTTCCTTTTTCGTACTTCCCAATAAAGCTATTCAGTGTTTGTTAAAAGCGTAAATATTTATTGTATGTAGTTATTACTAATAAGTTGGACTTTGCAGTACGTATTGTTTGTTGCATTGCATTATCAGGATTTCTCTGATTTGCCTGAGAAATAAACTGTAAGTACAAAGAGATGTTTGAAAAAGAAGTCCATCACTTCAGAATAAACTGAAATTCTATATCAGTACCATTTATGTTCTGCGTTGGCATACAAACTAATGTAGAATACAGCTTTTTCACGGGCGCTTTGGTTAATATTTGCATTGTTATGTGCTGCTATTAAATGCATCAATGCTTATTTGAGAAACTGCTCAGCTTTAAACTGAAGATCAAAGAGGTTTATTTTGTTAAGGACACCTTTGTTTGGGTAGCCACTTTGATCAAATAAACCAATATTGTAGGAATTCTCGCTGAAATTAAATGAATGAAGCCAAAATCACTATTAGAGTATTCTAATATTGAATTTCCTGTTTCGTACAACTTAAACCTGCTTCTCTACACTTGACAGCCAGATATTCTAAAAAGAAGAACAACGTAGTAGCGAACAGGAGCTGCCAGGGACTAACGCCGGTGAAGACAATTTCCGAGTAATTTCTACATTATGCTTTCTGCTCCCCTTTGTTTTTTAGAGATTATAAACAAACTATACGTTGCTAGCATAATGGTATAGCATATTTATCCCTGTTCCAATGAGTCGAAACCATTGCCAATAGACTGGTATTCGCCTAAACCAGATCAAAAAGCTTTAGTTTTCTTTTCCCCCTTTCAAACACTCGCGCTAGTCCAACAAGAGAGGCAGCGATTCAAAGAGCCCTTCTTTTTCTCCTTATATAACGGGAGAAAACAGTGATTCTACACGTGTGTGTTTAAATTGATCTCAAACTAGTATATAAATAACACCATACTTGCGAACGTATTGTGCATTTAGAGTTGGTCGTAAAATAAGTTAGCTGGGACACTGCGCTTGCAAAGCCGACCGTCAGCCCAGAACTGGGGATAGCCACCAATGCGCGTTGGGAATAAAGTGCCTTTCACTCGTTTTCAGTCCAGCGCCTTTGGGACACTATCTTAGGGAGCACCTGGTAAAGGCTGGTGTACTAATGGCTTTAGTTTTATGGCTGAGGTTGTGACATTTCCCTACCCGACGTGCCGGGACTCAGAGTCCTCAATCCCAGCCCAGCTGCCCCGAGACTGGTCACGCACCGACGCACGGCCGGTACCCAGAGAAAATTCTGAATTAAACAGAATCGGAATCTTGTTTAAAGTAAACTCATGCAGGAGGAAAGTGTGTGTATTTTTCCCTGCAGATAACAGAATACTCAGCTGGGGGAATAAGCAACATGACTTCCAAGCAAAACAAAACCCAAGAAGGCAACAACGCGCTGCTCTAAGGGAGTCTGTCCGTTTCCATTGACTCCCAGAGCAGCTCCCAGCTCACATCGCAGTACTGATTCGAACAAGACTAACCAGCTAGGAGTTTAAACCGTAGGAGAGAGTATTACCTTTTTTTACCTGCTGATCTTGTTAAAACGCCAAATTCTCCCTTTCGCTCTAATTTCCAGAAACATTTTCGTGAGCCAAGGGAACAAATCCCCCAGGGGCTTGTACTGAAAAAGTTCAGCGAGTAGAGGGACTGCTTGCAAATAAAGCTTACAGCAATTTTTAGAGCTGTCACTTTCAGCAGAAAAGAAAATGTTTTTCTATATAATGAACATGAAGTAATAAACTAAGCAACTGCACTTGACTTTGTTTGAGAGATTTGTTGAAACCATTTCTACAGCTCATTGATCTGGGATCAAAGAAAGAAAGGTGTGTTTTGAATCTAAGCCGAGAAAGTAAAAGCTCCCTGGCTTGTACAGAAAATGTTGGCAGTTTGTGACCCTTTCAGTGCCCCTGGCGTCATAGACAGATTATCTCAGTTATTTTCTAGCTTTTTGTTTTGACTGTTTCGGTATTTTCGAATTGTGACTTTAAAACACACATCACCGCGCTGCTTCTGAGCCTAGTCGCGCTCTGCGCGTAGATCTCACTTCCCCGTAGAGATTAATAGAGAACTTCTTCTGACACTCCTGAAACCTTCGTGGTCGCACGACTCCTGGGGTCATTCGTTAACTTTCCCAACCCAACAATGCCACCGAGAGTTCATCCTTCTGATTTATTGACCTTTTAAACCCGCCGGTACACTGCGCGGGGGTGCGGAGTGGGGATCCTCCGGCGAGAGATGTGTTTCTATTTCAGGTCCATTACAGAATGCGGTGTTGGAAGTGGTGCTCCCAGCGTTATCAGAGCCGACCACAAATGCCACATGAAAAGCAGCAAACATCCGGAGGGTTTCCTGCAAATCGAGCAGTTTCCCAAGACAAGAGCCTTTTTTTTTTTTTAACGTGTATTTAAAGGCAACACTCTTTCCCCCTTTAAAGCGGTTCAAAACCACTAAATGTAAGCAGCCCAGTCCCACAGTGCTGCATAGTGCAAGAAATCTCCCCAAATAAAGACTTTTCGGGACTTTGCTTTAGTGAAGTGATTGCATTCCAAAAGCCCTGGTCAGGAATGACCCTCTATTGAACGGAAAAAATCAACACCCAAAAAATGAAAAACGTCCCTTCCAGAAGCTCTAATTATCGAAACAACATTGATTTTTTTACAGCAAAATAATAGTCCCCAGCATCTAGAATGTTACTGCTTCGCCTGCCTCACTTTAATCTGCAAGTTGCTTTCCAGCAAACGCACGCAGACCTCAGGAAAGCTTGCTGCTCGCAACTGCCCTCAGCATCCGAAGCGGAGCTGCTTCGGTAGAATCACATCCCATCGCCGCAGGCTTGGGAACAGACAATTGGCTGTGGGACTGCACAGCCCTGCACATGGGTTCCCTGCATCTGTGCGCGGCTGTTTTTGGGGGTGTTAAACAACTGTGTCCCCTCGTTTTAGGACTGAAGGGCGTCCGACGGGGGGAGCGGGACGTGCGCGATTCCCATCCCGAGGTAAGAGCGCTTTGGCCTCCCGGCGGACACGAGCGAGGTCCCCGTGCCAGGTGCTGTGTCCGGCGGGAGGCTGGGGACGAGGCTGCGCCCTTCTGCCGCCCCGCTCGGCCCTTTCCCCGGCGCTCCCCTGGCTTCCCCTCGGGACTGCCCGCTCTCCCGCAGCCCCCTCCATGCCGAGTTGAACAGGGAAGTCTGAAAGGGGCCAGAGGCATGTCGTGCATTTATCTACAGAGGGTCCCAGGGCTCAGCCGCAGCCAGCCCCCATCCGCTCCACCGGGGCAGCGCAGGGATTGCAGTGTTTCCCTTTGGGCAAGCTCAGCTCTGGGTCTGCCGAACGCACGGTGGGAGGAAGGGGAGCCCTAGACGATATTTCTCTCATCCTTTCTTCTCGGTGCTAGCAAACACATTCTTTATAGATATAGATATACATATACATCTTGGCGTCCGTCATTCTTTCAACTACATAATGCCATGTACCATGCCCATGTCACTGCAGTGAAGGACGGCGAGAAAATTTTCTTGTCTAAAGGAAATGGCTTTTCAATGAAGTTATCGAGGGTTAATGTTGGATTCTGATGGTACACGTCCTGGAGGACCTGCGGTGCAGGAGAAAACCTCGACCATGCCTTCTCCTAGGAAGGGGTTAACTCTCGCCGGCGGGACTGCTCGGGCTTGGCTCTAATGCGCCTGTAACGCTTTCCCTGCCCCCGTCTCAAGGCAGAAACCAAATGTATGGGAATCAGTGGGAAGTGACCTGTTTACCTGACAGGAATGCTAGGTACTTCTGTAATACCTGCTCCAGACAGGCAATATGAGGACCCCAACAAAGTTTGAATGGCACTGAAATAACATCATTTTCATGAAGAAAGCCTAGAAGTGGCCCCTTTCTCAAACTAACAATGTAATCTGGACCCAAGGCTCATCACCTTTTATATTAATAAATGTGCATAATCATTTAATATAAAAATACATTAATAAGACTTATATTACAGACCTGTTGCATATTCCTTTGTAAGAAAAAATTTCAACAGTTTGATTACATGAGTGTCCGACTTCATTCTGGTTCCTGTGCCCTTTGGTTTGAGAATGAGTTGCATAGGACCATGAAGAAGTACAGTAGATGTGGCTAGTTAGAATCCCCTTATACTTGAATTTCGAAGAACAGAAATCTTAGTACTTTTCATATTTAAGTACATACAAATCCCGAAAAAAAAAAAGGCAAAAAAAAAGCAAAAAAAAAAAAAGCTTTATACAATGCTGGAGCTATGCCAAAAGTTCAGGGATCTGATCTGACCTAGGCAATTTGGCCTAGCCTCTGTTTGTATTTATGTTGCTTTTGTGTCAGCAGAGCTACTGTTAACTTGTACTACTGTAAGCTTTATTCTGACATGCTAGATATCGAAGTGATGGACTATTGAAGGACAGCTCATATAACTGTAGAATTCAAACGCTGAGCCCCGTTACACTGAAGTGAAAAAAATTCTTTATTGGCATCACTCAGCTCCTAGAATAGCCTTAACAAGCCCAGAAGAATGAATGTGATAGATATTCTTCAGAAGGTGAGCTATACTACAGTGTACAATGCTATTGCAGTCCTGTAATACATATCTATACATTGCTTTATTTAGCAGGCAGCATAATTTCAAAGGGTGAAGTTCTTTGTTGTTAGCCAGAATAAAACTGTTATAATTATACAAATGAGAAAGTAGCTAGGCTTGGAACTGGGCAGTTACTTCCAACATGTCAATTACTTATGGTCACAGAGGAGACGATCTGTGATTCTAGTGCATGGAAATAATCCAATGCTAGCTGTTTAGCAGAAGTATGTTAGTAGCACTAATAAAAATACTAAATGAAGAGTGAATCCAAACTTCAACAGCTTGCCATCTGCAGTTCTGATGAATCAGCAGTGATGAACAAGTAAGGTCAGCGAGAAATTAAGAATGGATTTAGATCCTCAACAGCAGCAAACATGAATAAAACCTTTTACCAAAGTGGATAATAGGATACATTTATTTAAAAATAAATTCATAATCCCTGAAATTAGAAGCAACATTAATATTTGAAAATACCTGTTCTGCTACCTGAACAAAAAAGGGTATTCTTTATAAGCAAAACTTAGAAACACAAAATTTGATATTTTTCAAATTAGGAAACCAAATTGTTTAAGGTTGTAATTTTAAAATGTCCCGAGTTGGAAGGTTTGAGAAATTTATTTGGTTTCACTTCTTAATAGCTGCAACTGTTTTGGTTGATATTTATTTTCCTTGAGTACTCTTAATGCAGAAGGTGAATTTTAATTTTCATATTCATTATTTTCACATTGGTTTATTAATATTAATTAAAATGAAAATCATGTTCCATTTAAATATAATTTAAAGTTGCAAATTATAGCAAAAAGACATCTGTACATCTTCCAGATTCAAAGCAGTCCATTGATCATGTTTCTCACAGGACTTCCAGTACCTCACATCTGCTTGCTCTACTGGGCATGATGAACTCCACAATTTCTCTGCCTAGAACAACTAATATTTAATATTCTGAACAACTTTGACTGCCACTGAGCTGTGAGAGAGAAGGAAACAGCCCCTCATGGGATCATGCTTGACACAACTATTAATGACATAAAAAGACAGCTAAGCTTCACAAACCTCCAAGCTAAGCTGAACAATACAGGTTGGTGGGGTTTTTGATCCAGACATTATTACCTGGGCTTGAGGTATGCTCAGAATTACCTAGCTGCAGTTCAGCAGTCACACCTATTTCACTTCCCTGGCCTGTTTCTGTTTGAATAAAACCCAAGGCTGAAAGTCCCCTTTCCTCCTGCTTTGTCCCCTTAACATCACCTTTTTATCTTCAGAACACCCTTTGAAGGGTGTTTACTGAAAGGATGAGAGAGCAGTTATCACACAGAATTGAAAACTTAAAAAAAGAAGAGCAGGAATTTCAATAAACTTTCTCTGTAGCTAGATCAAGGACTAGAGATCCTCACTCCTACTGCAAACAGCCTGCATACCCAGCTATCTCCAGTTTACCTGTTCCATTAAGATAGAATGCCTGTTTAACTGAGTTCTGGATGCAAATGTTGCATGAACATGCAATTTAGTAATCTTGCTTCAAGGACAAATTTAATAGCCTTTTCAGTTTTTAAAAAAGTCAGTCAAATCTTCTTTAGGAGACAGTTTATGTAGTACTAGGTGTACAGTGTCAACAGGCCTCTGCCATTAAAGCCTGGAGAGGTTTGAATTAAAGAAGCAAGGTGGATTACTAGAGAGCTTTACTTTCTGGGCTTACATGTGTGTGAATACTGTTGCCACAAAAGGACAGCATATTCATGCCTCTTTGATTCACACTAGCATCCTGAAAATAGTAAAGGTAGTAAGTCACTCAGCACAGGATAAAAGGAAAAATGCCTAAGAAATATTAACCAACTACACTGGTGATAGATAAAAGCCAGAGCAGGAAACAAAGCACACCAAAATAATCTGACACAACTGTAATACCTAACTTTCTGTAGGCATCTGTTTGTAGCAGTCTCCCAGCCTTCCCTCCCAGCTGGTGAAAAGTTGCAAGATTTATATTGCAAGCCCTCTGCTGCTCCAGGAAATAAAGATGATGAGCGTTGACAGTTGCTAGGAACACATTATATGTCACTACATGCGAGTGCTCAAGTACTGTGAGAGTACCATTTGAAAATAAAATCTGAACTAAGCGAACCCAAAACACGAAGGTAGGTCAGTTGACAACCACTCAACCACTCACCAGAGGGAGCCCATTTTCCCCAAAAGCCAACGTCTGTAGTACAGCCAACCTGCTGGGGCCTCAGAACCACCCTGCTAAAAACTCAAGGGAGCCACACGGACATACTGTGAACAGGAAAGGACAGAGTGTAAAGAATTTTTGTAGCTGCTTGCTTAGTACTTTCGGCAGAACAAAATGTTCTTAGTTAAAGAAGTTGCTGCATTTACTTTTCAGATGGAACATTTCTGAGAGAAACCAGTCATATATCTACAGCATGTCACTGACAGATGTAAACATTTTATACTGTCCTAGGTAGGATCCTTGTTACTGTTTGCTAGACTAGATTTGTGATATATTGCCATTGAATACTTTAAGCCAGGTTCTTGTAAGAAAAGTATTATTTTTGCAATAGAAAACCAAAAACTTTTCAAAGAAAGACACTTCTCACTTTACCTTTCCCCAAGGGGAGTACCAGCCTTTTAACATAGTGTATCTCATACATACTTTAAAGGCCAACTGAAAAACTTTAGTAATACAATTTACATTTTAACTAAGCACAGAATTAAGCCTGAGCTCATAGCTAACACTGGAACATGACCTGCTCAGGAAGGACCTGCACCTCCTTCCATGGCCAGACTGTGTGTGCACACCCAATGTTTGGAACAGGGCATGATATAGAGGTCCCTTGGCAGCTTTCAGAACCTGACAGACCTGTAAAAGTGGGGATTTTTGTGTTGCTGGATGGTTAGGGTTTTGTGTTTTTCTTTTTTTGTTTGTTTTGTTTTCTTATTTTCTTTTTGTTTGTGTGTTTTTGTTCTTTTTGTTGTTGTTGTTCTATGGGTTTTTTGTGTTTTTTCTTGGTTTTTTTTGTTTCAGTTTGGTTTTTGGATTTTTTATGTTTGGGCAGGTAAACACAAGATCTGTTCAGCAGCAAAACTCCCCTGCTGCCTATCTAAACAGAAAAATCTTGCTAGTGAAGATACAGTTACATCAGCAAGCAGGTGCTTCTGGCACTAGAAGATTACCTACAGTTTCATACCTTCTGGCATCTACCCTTTTTTTCCTTCAATATCACGAAATATTATTAAGTTACTACTTTTGCTTTTAGTGTCTTCTTTGTTCTACATGTTTGTTTCTTAATTACTGATTAATACACTTCCTCAGAACTTTTCAGATACTGTGAGCCAGCAGTCAGTAGATGCTACTGCACAGACCTGAACTACTGATAAGTAAAAATCAAGCCCCATTGATTATTTTCCTTCCACAGAAAGCATATCTGTTAGTTCAGTTACTTTTAAAATTTCCCTTTCATGTTTGCAACAGTGCAGCCACACATTTTTTGCCACTTGTCAGACTAATTCAATAGAAAAATCCGAGTAACAAAAATTTGATCTGGGTAAGTAATAGTAGTGCTTAAGTTCCCAATTAATAGCTATACTAATTTTTCAAACCAATGCCTAGAATTTTCTTTGCAGCCTGTAGCATCAGAAACATCCTGAAATACAATCAACTGATTTTTATCTAAAGATGTGATTACAGAACTGATGCTGTCTCTATCACTTGTCTTTGGAAGGGTTCCACATTAATTTGGGCTTAATGGTCCATCACAGACATTGTACCCCAACATAGCACAGCTAGACAGCAGCCTACCAGAACTTCACTTTACAGCAGCACCTAATTAATCTGAAATTGAAACAAGAATATAAAACAAAGATGTTCACTCACTTATTTACACAGAAGAATGAGTATCAAATCTGGGAAATCCCTTCAACAGGTGCATACAGGGTTTAGGCCTCAAAAGAGTTCTTACTTTTAAGCACACACAAAATAGTAACATATTCAACACATAATTTTTACCACAAAGAGTTAAGTTACAGGTCTTTGGGTGGTACGATTACTGATTTTATGCATGTCTTTATAACCACAGTCTTTTGTGTCATTGGCTCAAAGTGAAATTTCAAATTTCCTGTTTCAAAATTTCCTTAAAGAAAAGCAACTACTACTGCTCATAATTATCTGTAAGTGATTAGTAAGCATCCATTACTGTTCAAAGAAAAATTACTCAAAACCATTTTTCCTTTGCTAGCGATTTTCAATAAAATAAAAATTTAAGAAATCTGTATTTGAAAACTAGTAAATTGAGATATATGTTCAGATTCTGTCTCAAAGAGAAGCAGATTACTTGCACAGCCTTTGCAGAAATACTTTCCCAGCTTACTACATGTGTACTTTCACATGTTGAATTAATTGGATTAAAATCACAGTGATGAGAAGACAAATAGGACATGTATTTTTTCTTATAGTACTGTAGTAAAAAACTAACAGGGTTTTTAATATCATACCATAAGTACTATAGTACTATAAGCAGTGATTAGATAGTTGCAATGGCACAGTTTACAAAAACTTTAAATGTAATGCTGAAGTATATAGATGTCCAGGATGTATACTTAATTAGGATTAAAACAAACCCCTTTGTTATAAAGACAAGGATACAGACTGCTGATTATTGGCTACTTTTATAAAGCACAGATTATTGTTCATCTTTACCCACACAACAAGAGTTATAGGTTCACATATATTTAATGTGATTTCATGCACAGAATAGACATGAATTAAAATAATTATTTATATAGTTGTAGGTCAGAATCTGTCCTACAATACTGAAGTAAGAGATGCGTAGAAAGAGATATCTGTATGACAAAATCTGTTAGAGATAGAGTGAAAAAATTGCCTTTTCTAGCTCTGCAAATACTAGTGACATAATTTAGTAAATAATTAAATATATTTTAATAGAAAGAATTTAAATAATAATGTAAATGAAATACAATACTTGGCACCAGAATTAATTTGGACACATCACTGGGAAGATCACAAAGTGTTCAAGGTTGCATTTTAAATCTCCAGCCAGAATCAATATATCCATCCTGGTTGCTTTATAAATGTAATGCATTCATCAGGGAAATTTTTCTTTCTAAAACTAATTGTTATCCAATGCTCTGGTAAAAGTAATTTAAAATTGGCTAACCAGATTGAATCTTGAAAGAACGGTTGGATGTGAGGTTTATAGTATTAAGACAATTTTCCAGAAAGTAACAAATATCAATTCTATCAATTTCACAACAATAAACTATGAAAAAAATCAAAGTTCTTGATTCCGAGTGTTTAAGGTGGTGGGGTTTTGGGGTGGTTTTTTTTTTGTAAACCTAAGAGGAGGAGCTCTGACCAAACCACAGTTCTTGGAATAACTTAATCTATAACAGAAGAATGGTCCAGGAAGGAAGAACCTGAGCATTACCATTTCAGAAGATTTTCAAGGGTTTACAACTGAACAGACCAAGATCATAGAAGCAGCTGCAGATTCAACTATTTCCCCAAGCTAAAAGGGACATTATTTTAAATGGCCATTATATAAAGAACTACAGCAAGACACTAAAGAGGTACAGCACTCCTTGAGAATTCCTACGTGGCTGAAACACTAGATGATCAACTAAAATTATGTTTATCAGGTCTCTGTCTATGGCTCTTACCTTGAAACTAAGGGCATTCTGTAAAAAATAATTAATGTCTTTGATTTCTAAGTAAGATTTTTTTCTCAGAGAACATTTAAATGCTATTTTTCACCCAACAAATGCTTTGCAAAGATATGTCAGCCTTACTAACACTATTCTGGACCTTTGGGAATTCAGGACAAACAAATGTTTGAGCTAACTTGTCCAGAGTCACAACAGAGCAGAAGAAGGCTGGATCATGTTACTCTCCCTTCCCCTTCTCCAGTTTTAAGCACAGTTCCATGCTGAACTTAAAAAGACTGGCTTTAGACTCCTTTTCTCCCTCATTACTGTTAAAATTCTGGCAGAATCAGAGCACCATTAGGAGTCTGTAGCAGATTTGTCTTTGGTAGGGTGCCTAGTCAGGGATTAGCAGTAACAAGTTGATTATAGTCAGTTGGGAAAATGGTAAATCAATAGTCCAAAAGAAACTCAACCATGAGGAACCCAAAACTTCACTTCTACTGTGCCTTCTGTGAGCTGTTCCGGAACTGCAGGTTAACTCTCCTTTCTTAAAGCTTAATTACCTTTTTCCATATTGACCCTAGAAAACTGCAAAGTGGCAAACAATGCACATGCAACAAAAATGACATTATTATATATATTACTATACAGGATATAAATCAGTATTTACTGTATACTACATTTGACTACATAACCAGTATTTGTGTACCTATTTCTTTCCATTATTTTCACTACAAAAAGCACAATGGCAAGCTGAAGACTAATTTTAAAATTTTACCAACATCTCTGATTACAAGAAAAGCAAACCAGGAAATAATGAATCATCAGCTAACTTTTTGTAGCTACTCTACTGCTGTCTAAGTACTGCTGACTAAGTATAGTTAAAATTCTAATTGAGATAATTTCTTTTGGCTCTTTATAGTTTTGTTTACACAGTGACTTTACACAGCCATATTTCAGGCTCCTAGATTAGGTATTTGAAATAATTCATTAAATATAAGTAGGAAGAACCCCCAAGAAAAAAAAGGTGTCTTTTTTAATTTGCATTTTTAGGTTCTGGATAATTCCAGTTATGAATTACTAAACTACAGCTATATTACCTCCAATCAACAATGACATTTTTGTGATGAAGGTTTCCCTATATATAATTTGCATAGAAATTTTGAATCCTTCACAGTAAGGTCCTCTATGAATATGTATAGTTAATAGAGATACTAATTTGCACTGTCACATATATATTTTTTCCTCTGTAGCAAAACTTACATAGAGAAGAATTTCAACAGTAAAATTTTAATACGTATTTTCTTTGTAAAACGAAAATCAGAGATTGTTTATCAGTGGTTCACTATCAAAGTGGAAAGATTACTAGACTCAAGTTTTATATGGATCAACCAGTAGTAAAAATAAATATTTTCCCAAGCTGACTGAAGGAGGCATATACTTATTAAACTTACAAACTTCCAGAAAGTGAGGATGGGCGTCAAGAAATTTCCAGAAGACGACTAATTAAAACTACCTTGAAATTTACACAAATGGCCTAAACATAGTAAGATAAAACTCAACATGAACAAATGCAAGGTATTTTAGTAAGGCTGGAATAATCTACATTAAAGATGAGTAACATAAAAGTAAGAAGCAGTACAAAAGAAAAAGTCTTGAGGGGTAATTTTAGATGACAAGCAAAGAGCAGTCAAGAATGTTATGCTGCTGAAAGGAAGAGAAAAGCCCACCGCACTGGGCTATGTAGCTTTGCATGTTCTTTCCAGCCTGTGAGGCAATTTTCTAAAAGACAAAATGAAAGTTTTCACCTCCTGAGAGTGTTGATGGAGTATATATTAATATCCACTGAGGACAGGACAGAAAATAATTACATACTTAACCTGCATTGAGAAAAATTTAGCTGTAATGATAGGAAAAAGTTGATGCTCCAAAGAAGCTGACAACAGGGAAGTGTTGGAATATACTGCCCATGGATAAAGCATTCCAGTTTTTACAAATAGAGAAGAAATATGTATTTTAAAATAGGATGACAAATACCTGTTAAAAATTACACACCTGCAACTGATTTTGCTTCAAGTCACAGAATCACAGAATGGTTGAGGCTGGGTGGGACCTTTGGAGGTCATCTGGTCCAACTTTCCTGCTCAAGTAGAGTCACCTAGAGCCAGTTGTCCAGGATGGAGACTCCACAGCCTGTCTGGGCAACCTGTGAGGGGAAAGGCTAGTCAGCCCCTGAAGTTCCTTTAAGCTTCAGTTTTCTGAATGAAATGAAAAAAGCAAACTTATCCTAATATTTATATTTGACTTTGAAACTTGCTAATTTATCTTCATTTTATATTTAAATTCTTATTTTACCCTTTAAATTTCATTATACAGCCCTGTTCATTTAGGGATTTAAAAAAAGCATTTCTAAAATAGAGTGAATAGATTTTATGCCCAGGAATGATACAAACAAATAATCTCTTGGCAGTGGTCCCCTTGAGAAAACTTTGTAACTGCAGTTCTGATTTTGCATTGCACACTCAGATCATGCTAGTTCTTTGTAGTTTAATTTTCAACCTCATGCATTATGTACATGAGTCCCATTGGTCAGTTTTGCAATGAAGATAAGGTAGGTGTTCCATTCAGGCTTTGATATCAAATGCCTCATGAGCTATTTAGTATTTCCAGTGAAAAGAACAGAATAAATCTTTTGCACACACATATTACTAATTTCTCACACAAAGACGTGAAAAAGTGATATTTAAAACTATAAGGGCTACACAAAGTAAGTATATTCTGAAAAGCTTATTTTTCAAATGAGTTGCAGGGATTTTTTTCTAACCCAAATGTTGGAGTTAAGAAAGTTAAAATCAATACTCAAATTTGAAAACCATCTCAAAGAGAAAATGACAGAGATATCTTTCAAGGAAGCTTACAGTTTCTTCCTCCCATTTAACAATCCAGAATCACATATGTTTAATATTGACCTTGCAATTTATATGTAAGTACATGACAGATCACAGGTAATTAACATCTCTGTAAGCATCTCTATCCTACCACAGTTCTGCTTTAAGATACACTGCTACATCCTAGAATACCTCTCCTAAATAAACTCCAGAAGGTAAATACTTAAGACAATAGTAAATGAGGGGTGAATGAATGTAAGAACATCAAAGGTTCTTTGAGGGAGCTGAACCACAAGAGAAGCTTTGAACCCAGGTTAAAATGTCACAGGGTGCTACCTGAGCACTGCATTTATCAATTTAATTCCTTCAGAATCAACAAATAAACTTTGTGACAGAGATAAAGAAAATTTAAACCTGTGTTTCTTAAAGCTGTCTTTGAAGTTACCTTACACCTTAATGTATAACTATCATTTTAGGCACACATTTTAGAACAGTTAAAAAATTCCCAGCAAAGTAATAAAGAGATGCAATCATATTGAGTCACAGACACAACACCTCCCAAAAAGCCTGATTATCATCAAATGGTAAAGCAACAATAAAACTGGTTGTCATTTTATTAAGAATTTTGGGAAATATGTACCATTTTTCTACTCAAGTAGTACATTCCTCTTTCCAAGATGAACAACCACAGACATTAAATACAGAACACTATCTAACAAAGGAAATAACATTACAGAAACTAAATTAGTGAGAAATTCACAGCACTAAAATATATGCCCAGATCTATCAGCCAATATTTTAAAATAGAGTTCTAGAACTGTGCTTGTGAATCTGAGTATTAGTAGCCAAACCCTTGTTTGCATTTGTATCTGTACTTAAAACAAAGATTTCTTTCAGTGGTACAAGTTCTTTGTACTGTAATGCATAACTGAGAAGTGCTTCTAAAAACCTCCCCCCCAAAATCACTCCATTTTCTGAGGTATCAAACCAGGATTTTTTAAATTTGTAAAGTCTTAGTGAAATCCTATCCTATGGGAAGCACTACCTCACACAGTGGAAGGATGGGCAGACAGCCCTAGTTATTGTTTTTCTTTTTCTCTTTTTATTCCCTCCACTTTGACATTGTCTGAACCGCAGCAGACAAAAATACCAGCTTCTGATGTACAATGAAGAGGGTGAGGAAAAGGAAGGTCAGCTTTCTCATGCTTCCCATAATTAAATGGAATCAAAGAAAAAAAATGGCCTGTGATGATTTAACTGTGAATTAGAAAAAGTCATATTTTTCAGAAGATGGATGTATAGAAATATGTACAATGGAAGAATACAATGGCATACTAGGTGTTGTTGTCTATTTAGAAAGGATAGCAACTTGATTTACTGTATAGAAATTAAAAATTACTGTATAGTAAATAAAAAAACCAAAACAACAAACTTCTGGTAATAGTCACAGTTTTAACAACTCACTGCTATACTTGTGCAGGTACATTCACAGCATCAACTACTGCTTTTTCCACTTGCTAAAGAGACCAATGCCACTGTCCACATAAAAACACAGTTTTGGCCAAATCCTATGACTTTATGTTTGAATTTTATTTCAGCCTACTACCTTCAGATATTTGGAATCAAGCCAGTGATGAGTTTACTGCAAAAAATAAGTGAAATACTCAACAATCATTGTTGAAACAGATAGAATTGACATTGAAACAGTACATTTATGGAATTTTGTTTATTTTACACCAGCATGGGAATAAGAAAACACACACTGCATCTTTGAAGGAGTGAAGGGAGCTCAGTATCCCAGATGATGAAATGTAGAAGATTAATTCCCAGTGATAGTTCTTAAAAGACATGGCTAACTTCTCTCAAACTGTAGGATTTAGGAGTACTGTGGTGGCCCAGAATAGGGTACAGGTAGAAAACCTCATTCTATAGACTATTATGCTCAAATACCCCTTCCCTGGAGAAGATATGTCTATGACCAAGGACAACATGCAATGCTTAGTAACAGATTTATAAAAAATAGCATGAAAATGGAATGGCAAAAAATCCACAAGATTTATTTTCTAATAGATATTAATACAGGAGAAGTTCATAGAAAATTCTGTTTAAGGAGTAAATATCACACAGTTATGCAAATAGAATGGGTTCTCTGCAAGTATCATGGAACCTGACAGGTCAAGATTCTCTGCCCTGCTTCAATAATGTTGTACTCTAACACACATATTGTCATGAAAAACAGCTTTTAAATTGGAGCCCCATGATCAAATGCTGGCTTCTTGGGGGGCTGACAAAAACTCTGACAAGCTTTATTGTTTAGTATGATTTTCTGATAAAGAACTTGTTCTAAGGCTCTTTAGGAGAGAGATGACTGATTTTTAATCCAAAGAGTTTATGAACTATGTATGTGCATTCTTTCTTCAGGAATACCTGGCAACAGTGCTGCAGAGTGATTCCAACGAGACTATCTGCGTAAAAGATAAGCAGATTTAGCCAAACATGCCTTTATCCAGGATTGCAATGCATACACAGAATCCTGAAAAACTTCCAACTTCAGAAATTTGCTGTTTGTTTTGGAGCACCTGTATCAATAACAGCAAAACATACCACACAGGTACTAACTGCTCATCTGCCTGACAAAATTGAATAGGAACGTTTTGCTTTTAAATCTGAGAAGGAATGGAATAAAATAAAAGGAAATGAAAATGAACTATTCACATTTAATGAGAAGAATCTAAACTTACAGAGCCTTCAGTATTTGCCATGACAACAATTCTAGGATATTTTCATGTCTGGAAAATTAAACCATCTGCATTTTTAAAAGGAAAATTCCATCAATATCGTTCCATGTCTTCTCATATATCCTAGCCCTGTCATCTCAAAATCTTAATTTGAGTTCAGGGTGTTAACACATTTATGTACTAAATAAAACAAGGTAGTTTTTAAAATGGAGTCACAGGTACTAGGCAGGGAAAAAACAAAACGATGCACAAAGGTACATGTGCTTGGCTAACAGTTACACAGCTGGCAATGTGCTGATATCCTGCCCCAGCACAGAGCTGAAAATTGCACACCAGAGAGCAAAAGTGGGAACTAAATACCAGATTTAGAATGATTATCTTCCTTCCAGGTAAGGGACAGTCTTCCACTAGATCTGTCTCTTTGAGTGTCTGTTCCACTATCTATTAGTCACTTTTTGCCTGTTGCTTTCCTATGACATCTTAGCCACATCTGTGTGGATTATTTAGCATTTTTCCTCAATTGTGTCTTTCTTGTGTGTTAGGAATAGGATGATAGATATCTTATTTTGTTTACATATGTGTCTATTCTAGTCAAGGGGGATATGCTTTATCACATGACCATTCTAGCCACTAACATGAGTATTATGATTTTGCTTTTGTTTTATTTGTTATTATACCAACAGTTTTTTGTTAATTTACTAACCACATTTCTTTCCCATCAGCCTGATTTCTTTTTTTTTGTTCATCATTCTTCTGCTGAGATAGCCTGGGTTTGCAGAAGCTGACTGACTTTTGATGATGTGAAATAAAGTTTGAAAAGAGAAATCCAAAGCTGTGGAATATTTAGGCTTAACTCCCCCTTCTATATTCAGTATTCTCTTAGAAAACAAGATCCCAAAAGAAGAGCTCTCCAAATTCAGTGCACAAAAGAGACACACTCTCTGTGAAACTATTACATGCAATACTTCTTTCTACTAACAGTAAGGCAAACAATTTGGGATGCTTAAATAGAAATACTTAGATTGCTGTATCTCATATAATAAAAATGGAGTGTTTCAGAAATGCAACACTAATGAAAAATCAATAGCAAACAAAGAGTAAGAAACAAAGGATACCTGCCACTTAAACCAGCCAAATGCCACCAATATACAAAATAAAACTTGGAAATCTTTTATTGACTAGCAAGCTCAGCATGTTGGAATAATAAGGAAGTTCGGAATTTCCTCTCTCATTTGGAGTGTCTTTGCAGAAATATCAGCTGGTAACTACATCAGACTGTGCTATGTATAGCTTTGTTGATTTACAGAGATCTTTAGAAAGCACACGCCCAATGTTTTTCTTCACATGAATAACACTTATAGACAAACTGCCTAACATACCCAAAGTTTGGAGAATGAGAGAGGACATTTAAACCAAACTTTTTAAAGTTTAGTTTACAAAAAAAGGATAATTGTTTAATTTCAGCATTATAAAATTGAGGTAATCTAACAGAATTAATTTCTAGTTATGCAAGTTATTCCCCAGATTTCCAAAGGACACCTTCTTGCAACACAAAGAAAGAGTAGTTATGAAGAAAAGTTGGAATACATTACTTCATCCCAATCCCTTCAATTAATGTAATTCATCTGTTTTTATATTTTCAAGACATATTTTGGGTTTTTCAATAGTGTTAATTAATTTTTACCAATATTTTTGATAATGCTAGGTGAAAGAAAGTAGTACTAAGAAAGCAAATGGGAACATTAAATAAACCATTGAGGGTTGTTCCTCAAATATTTCAAATTATTTTAATGTTTCAATTATTTGCATTACAGCATTATTTTCAGAGACAGGGGATAATGCCTTTGTTTTCCAAAACACATCCAGTAAAACAAAGAAACAAAACAAAACAAAAAAACCAACCTAATATTACTCCTTTTAAAATGATAAAGAGTAGAGTTAGAGGCTGTATGATTCATTTCATGTCATATTGGAAAATCTGTGGCAGAGTTCCAATTAAAACTCAGTGAGATGAAGAAAAAAATGCAGTCAAGGGATATTCACACAAGCAACATTCTTAATATAATGTGTGGTGGTTACAGTGCTTCACAGTAAGTCATCTCCGCACCCAGCTTGCTTTGCTCTTTCCTTCTTTACATGCACAGATTCTGCCCAGCTGTAATGGGAGAAGGTGAGCAAAGGAGGAGAAAAAAAAAACCACACTGATTTCTGGATAAACAAACAAACAAGGTTCTGATAATTTAGTGTTTCTAATGGAACAGAATTCATATAGGAATTCAAGTCTACTTTCTTCAGAAAATTATTAAAAATGTTGAATGCAAAACTGTAGTTTGGACTGAATCCTGCACAATGCCATGGAGAAATGTTCAGCATCCCTATTCCTTCTCAGCATTTCTGCAAATCTGCAGATTTTTTTTAAGTTACAGCAAGATTTAAGGAAAGCAGTCACAGATCTACAGATAACAGAACGATTTCTAAAAGCCGTTAGTATAAGTACTCCTCTAGCAAGAAACACTGAGTGCATGATAAAGGGTTTACTTTCCCAGAAGTGCTTGTGGGACTTAAGATTGCACAAAAGGGCTGTGAAATGTGTTTCCCTCAGTTCTGGCTCTTTGGTTCCTGGAGCCTCAGGTCACATTCAACTCATAGTTCCTATCAAGCTTTTCCCAAAGGACCTTTGGGCTCCTGCAGTAGCCAAACTTCCCTGGAACAGGAAACTCTATTTACACTGATGTCTTAAAGCCTGGTGCTCATCCATAAAAGGGAAAAATAATACTTTTAGGAACTGCATTTTTCTTAACCTTTAACAGACCACAAGTTAGACTAAAATGCACATGCTGTAAAACAGAATTTTCACAAAATCAAGAAAAACTACTTCTGAATAAGTAAAAAACTCTCATTTTCCTGAAGTGCCTGCAACGTTCTGACAGTATGCAATGTCTTGATAGGAATGTCAAACAGAAAAACTTTTCCTGCCTCATATGAAAGAAAGACTATCTATAAGCATTAAAAAAATAAAATGTTAATATATTTTATCTGCGTAATTTTTGATGCAGGTAGATTTTTGGGGGACATTGTATAGTGAGTGGGAAAAGTTCTGTTCCAGCTATCCATTCATAGGAGAGGACCGTAGCCTTCCCTGGGAGAGAGCTTTGAAAATTATTAAAAATAACCCTCATTATGTCAATGTGACTCCTGAGCAGAGAGGTCCTGTAAGATCTTCTTATGGCACAAATTACAGCAGGCTACTAGGAAGGTAAAGTAGAAGTATCTCCTTTTCCCATCTTGTATTACATATTTCTGCTTGTCATTCCCCTTTGTTATTTCACAAAGAACATATGTGACTTCCATTGGTCAAGCAGCTTTTTAATTTTTAACTGCCATTTTGCATACAGAAGAGTAATCAATTAAAAGGTCAAGGTGAGGATTTTCACATTAAAAACCCCTGAAGACTTACTGTGACTTCATCTAAAGACGCTTTCTAATTTTAAAATAAATTTATCTTCATGCACATATGAGTTTTGATTTGCATTTTTTTATTACTTCAGTGCCAAGGTCAAGGGTTCCTGCATTACTACATCTTATAATCACATCCTCTGACTTTCCGTCCCCATAACATCTTTTGTTTACTGCTTTCTTTTTGTGACATCTAAAGTGAATGATACTGCCAGCTCTGTAAGTTTCTGTAAAATGTTTAGCACTTTACAAACCACAGAAAATTACAACATCAACACCACAGGAGAGATGTGCTGAAGGCTGCTTTGAGATACAGAAAAAATCTGTCTGAAAAGCTGTTGAGTTGTTTGCATGGACGATATAAAAAAAATAAGTGTCAGTTCAGTGCTGCAGACAACTGAGTCTCCATATAAAAAGGCTAAACTTTACATTCAGACTGAGATTTTTTCTTTTGAGAATGCCTTGATGTTTTCAGTAGATGTTCCTTAATCACCACTACTCTTCTTCCAAAATCATCTTTTCAACTGTATATCTATTCAATAAAACAAGATATTTTGGTTTTGGACTCTTACTCATATTTTTACAGAAATCTACTTTCCAAGTATAAACAGAGAGATTTCAACTCCTTTGTCAAACTTCCTTTAGCTCCAGAGAAGAAATTGAGGTGCAGATGACACAATCTGTTTAGAAGTGAAATTGCCTTTTTTAATCTAGCTTTAAATAACTACATTAAAGATAAAGGTGTTGTTACAAGAGCATATGTTTGGTGATCACATTATTTTGCTCGAGGTCAGCTATTACAGTTTCTGGTTTAAAGGTGAAAGTTGAAACATGCAATCACCTTGCTTACTAACAATAGCAAACAGTATCTGCATGGCCTTTTCCAAATCATCTTTTAATGCAAGGTCTTTAGGACATTTACTATGACTTCTTGGATGGACAAACCTATTTAATTTGATTTCAGATGCTGTACAAATCTTGACCTCAGACTAGAAGTCTGGAGACATGACAGATATTTTCTAAGAGATTAAAGAAAGCAGAAGGACACAGGGGTTTTCCACAACTTTCTTTCTCTAATCACAAGGACTTGACAATGTAACATCTCTAATCTGTCATCTAGGAAATGAGTAAGGTCCTAAAAATAATTGGGAGTATCCCAAGGTGAATAAGTGTAGATCTATGAAAAAAGTGATATATTACCTCTGTATAATGCTACTGGTTTATCTTGGCATTTGTCCACCTCTGTCTCAATCTGGTGCTGAATTTTCCTATCTGGCTATGCCTCATCACCACCTCAATTCTACAAGCTCTTCAAAGTAACTGGCTATATTTTTCATTACTTCCTATTACTCCATTCTTATTTAAAGCTGAAATGTAAAACGAGATAAATTTACTATTACTAGCAAAAGTTTTATTAAAATACGATTCTCCCTCCAGGTTTTAAGTATCCAAAACATTGTGTGTGAAATAAGAGACATTTCCCATTAGTATGGAAATGCTATTTTTCCATCTAGATCTTTAAAAAATATTAATGCATTTAATTTGACTGGATTTTTCTGTTCTGCACTCATTCTTTTGCACTTATGACTAATTCATTGATTTTGAAAAATAAAATCTACCATAACAATTGCATAACAATTATTATCCAAACACTTTTGGCTTTTGAGTTTCAAATACCACATACACAATGAACCTGCAAATGGATCTGTGGCATTACTAATTTAAATCTGCAGTTGAATATGTTTATAAATGTTTGTTAATTTAAAATTCTCAAGGCACCTAACAGACTCAATTTTAGTGTAAACTTTGGTAGTTTACTTCCACTAAAACTACTACAGAAGGCAAGTGCTTATTGATACTGAGAGAAAAATGCTACCTTATAATGAATAAAAACTCCACTAAAGTTAAACAAGGTCTGACACATTTTACAAAGGTGGAAAGTGGCAATGTCTGAAAGAATAAAATGTCCCTCTGATGTGATACATATCCCTCTTTTTAGATACTTTCGCACAGAAATAAAACATTTAAATGTTCTGTTTTGCACATATAACAGAGGCTTAGAAGCCTCAGCTCTGAACTCCCTTTCCTCATCTCCTTTCCATGTAAAGTTCTGAAAATATGTGGGAGACTGAAGACATAATTGTAGAATGTTAAGGGCTTGGAAGGGCATTAAAGTTCATCCAGTGCCACCCCCTGCCATGGGCAGTGACACCTCCCAGTAGACAAGGCTGCTCAGGTCTTTGTCCAACCTGGCCTTGAACTCTTCCAGGGCTGGGTTATCCACAGCCCTCCTGGGCAACCTGCTCCAGTCTCTCGCCAGCCTCAGAGCAAAAGATTTCTTCCATACATCTACACTTAATTCCTCCTCTTTCAGTTTGTACCTCTCACTCCTTGTCCTGTCACTACAGCTCCCGATGGAGAGTCCCTCTCTGGCTTCCTGGCAGGTGTCCCTCTGGAAGGTTGCTGAGACGTCTTCATGTAACCTCCTCTTCTCCAGGCTGAGCAACCCCAGCTTTGTGCAGTGTAATTGGATTATCTAGACTTTCCTCTGTATTCATTTGGACCAAATCTCGATGTTCATCATCCAACTAAAGCAGAGATTTTCAATGCTAATCGTGTAGTGCTTTTCCACATTTGTCTGATGGATCCTTGGACAGCACAGTTCCAAATACATGTTTTTCTATCCAAATACATGTTTTTCTATCTAAATATGCCGTTATGAGTCACCTTTTTACTATCTGCAATTGTTTGTTACAAGCTTTCAGTCACAGAACAAAGAAAATCTGAACGTTTTAAAATGGTAATTGATAAAATAAATTGAAAACTGTATCAACTGGCAATCCAAACAGCTTGTAGCTTGAGCTTCAACAGACAGAAGTAGACCTAGACAGTAGACCTAGACAGAAAAAGCTAGCTTTAATAATTCAAAATCTATGCTTAACAACTACAATTAGAAGGTCATTTTTAAAATGACAGAATACATTCAGACAAAGTAAGAGAGATTAATTTTCATGTAGTGCCTGGCTAAATAACTTCTTTGTCATACTTCTAGACCAGCTTGGAGTCATATTTAGGAAATAACAAGAATCAGGGAATCATAGAATGGTTTAGGTTGGAAAGGACATTAAGTTCACCTAGTTCCAGCCTCCCAGCCACAGGCAAACCTCCCATCAGACCAGGTTTCTCAAAAACTCTGCAACCTATACTGGAACCCTTCCAGGGGATGTATCATCCACACCTACTCCCAGGCCTTTAAATATCCTAAACTATACAACTGTATAACAATTATATAACCTTAACATGAATAATTCCCAACATGTTGTATTTTAGAGATATAACCACATGCATAAAACCCAACTACCCTTGCTTTAATGTTTTCTGCGCAACATTAGACAGATAAAGTTCTCTGTTCCTTCATGAAAGATCTCAATTCTATCCTTGGCATGGGCACCAGGAGGGTTGCACCCAAATTTATCACATTTAACTGAATCTCTCAAATGCCTCACATTTCAAGATTTCCACCAAAAAACCCAAACCCTTTTAAAGCAAATATTTTTGAATGTTTGTGTGTAGCTTTTAAGTTTTTACCATTCTTTCAAATAATTTCAGTAATTATTTATTTCAATTTAGTGCTTCATAAAGCAATAGATGAAAGAAAACTGCTGTCCCCAAAAAATGTATAATCTAAGCATCCATCTAAAAATAATTTTGCAACACACATTGTGTTTACATGCACGGTCCAAGAAGCAAAGCATAAAATAAACATATGTTTACGGAAAAGTTGATCGGAAATCACTAGGTATTATAGTCAAAGTGCTATGTTGGTTTATCTTTAATCTTACCATGTGCTGTATTTAGATGATCAATTACTTAACTGACAAACAAATCTCTTCATGGCAACTGAACATTTTGAGCCTTTTGCAAGTGGTGTATTTTAAGGAGGGACATTTAAGAGGAAAGGGTGGAGGTATGAAAGGGATTTGTTTAAAGCTAGTGGCCAAATTCACATATAACGGGACACTACCAAGTTCAGATTTTCACTGGAGATAAATTTGAAGTAGGGATTTGAAAGTAGTTTCAAGAATTCCATCATCATACACTGGGGATTGTTTTATTGGAGAATTTTCAGAAACATGAGTTTTCAGTCATTTCCTCTTCCTTTTATTCCCTCATTCTTTCTTATCTTAATTTATAGTGATGTGTTTATAATAATAACTTAGTCAGACACTGGTTAAGTGCAGGAATCATCTTGAAGTGACTTCAACAGTCACATAAAAACTGCCTTTTACACTTGTCCTTGACCTGGATATAGGAACTAGCATGAAAACAGAAGGCCTCACAAACATCAAAACATCCATAAAATTGACAAACTAATTTTTTTGTAATCATGGGCTCTCACATGAACTGCATAATTATTGTTTTGTTTGATTATTTTACTGAAAAAAAATTAAATCCAACCCAAACCACCAAAAATAAAAATCCTGAATTCTTGCAATTTCTTTCTAAAGTCTTTCAACTCCTAACTGACTGAAAATAATAATGCCTGATTACTTCCCTTCATGACTTGACTTTAGAAACGAGTAATTCTCAGGTCTATACAGTTTTGAAAAGCATACACATTCAGTATTCCAAGGGAGGGTCTCTGACTTAAGTGGCGTTATACAACCTCTTCCTTTAAAATCAGAAATTATGATCCTAATGAGCAATAATTTCAACACAGCTGTGGAAGTCTTTGAGAAAATGTTCAGCACAGTGCTTTAGGCAGTTGTACCAAGCACACCATGAAGGTGGCATGTACAAAATCTGACCACTTTTGTAACAGAAGTGTGTGCTATGCAGATTTAAGTTATAATTTAAAAATATTAGTACTTTTTCCTCATGGTAGGAATCTATTCTATTACTTCTTCCCAGCAACGCAGGAAGTCATGGACAATAGAAGATTATAAGGAAGAGTCATGGGTGGTCAAAAAGGTAAAAATCCTGTGTTTCAGTAGCCTGAGACCAAGAGAGACCTATATCTGTCTGTTGTCTGCCCAAATCTCCAATAGTCCCCTGAAACCCACTTTTTCAGGCATGTCTTTATTCTCATTCTCTGAAATATGACCTGATCCCTTACCCTTTCTGTTACGGCCACACCTTTCCATCAGAAATTATGATTTTCCCTGTCCAGAATTTCAAAATCTTCATTGATGCCTCCATATACTTTCCTCTTCCCTCCTTTTCCCCACGTCTGTTTATCCAGTACTGCAAAAGCAAAGCTTGCATAAACCTCAGATCAGGTCTAGCCTATCATGTGCAGCTCTCAGTTCTAATGGAGCAGATTGTCCTTTATTCCTAAAGCTAAATATTTGAACCAATAGCTAAAAATGCACTGAAATGCATAAGAAAATATTGTACATAAATATTATACAGGGATAAAGGCAGTCACCATGTACCCACATAATAATTAAAATGTAACTCTAGCTTGTGTTGACAGACAAGAGTCAGTTTAAAACAGCATAAGCCAGGTATCAATACAGCCCAATAACACAAATTTCAACATCAGCTGCTAAGAATAAGCTTCCAGGCAAGCAGTGACTGAATCCTGTGTTATCAGTTCCCTAACTGGCAACATGAGAATAAGCTTCAGTAAACTTGAATGAAAAACATGCCATCTTCAGTAAGAAATAAAGGCATATATAGAGAGAAGAGAGGCAGTTATAAATCTAGTTCATATATTGAAATGGACTCTGCAGATGGAACAAAAGAAAACTTTTAGTCCTTAATTAAAATTAATGTTTCTGTAATCTGAGTGATGAATATGAATTATTCAGATGATAAGTACCACTTCCCTTTTATGACAAACAACTATTTTTCTATAGACCTCGAAAATATGGGTTTGATGTCAGTCATGTATGTATTTATTCTTACAGAATGTCATTCATGTGATCAGGCAGTAAAGCATAGATCTAAAGAACTACAGTTGGGGTTTATGCATAGATAAGACTGGTGCATGACAGAAATTCAAGAGAGAAGAATTTCATAGACCCATGAATAAGCTCTCTTTAAGTCTTCATTTAAGAAAAAATCACTATAAGTCTTCATACTGAAAAAAAATCAAAACAAAATTATGCCAAACTGCATAAACAAAGGACAGAATCCTACAAACTCTCTGTGTTATCTGGTGAGCCAAAGGCAGACATAGATGTGCATTTATGAACCGTTTTCCAGTCAATTCTCAGATTTAATTTTGGACACTTTTCAGAAAGTAAATAAAAATACATAAAATTTTGGTATTGACAAATGTTTTACTGAAAAATTTCACTTATATCCAATATTCTGGTAATTATAAACACTTCAAATTTTTGTAACGAAACCTGCAGAAAAGTTAACATTCAAACTGGCACTTCAGAATGGGGGACTAAATGGCCTGGTGGAGATATAACAGTGCAGAAACTACATTTCCACCAGTAACAGTGTGTGAAAGGTATTCCTGACAAAATTTTTGTGTGAAAATCGTGGATTTTTTTTTCTTCTATTTATAAAATTAACAAACCAAGCTGAAGGGACTGATCTTATTGGCATGTATATGATTCTAAAAGTGCAGTTACCTTTGTACAGATGGGAAGGTTATATGTATAGATCCAAATGAAAGAATGACATCTCAGTAAACCAGCAATACATGTGAAGACTCCTGATTAATTTAAGGTCTTCATTTCTATGTCAAGGCAGTTGCAAAACTAAAATGTATGCCCTGAAGAAACTACTTTTCTGTACTTTGTTCATTCTAAGCAATTCAGCCAACAGGACTGTGGAAAATGAAAGGCAAATTGTCTTTTAAAAATCTTTTTAAAAAATCATATTGATCCTACTATAAATCCGGTAGAAAAATTGTAAAAATACCCAGTTGTAAAAGTGATAAGCACATTAGTAGGTCACATTGAAACAACTAATAAAGCATCACAGGACCTTCACTATCAATTTAGAACAAGCAATACCTCGGTTTGGTCTTGCTTTATGTCTTTTGCACACATGTTATTGTATATCTATTTAGTTGATTTTAATGATCTAAATCCTAATTTTTTAGCTATGAGAATCAGTGCAAGGAGGGACTGTCATACCCCCAGACCACAGAAGAACCACTGTAACCTTCTTTTCTGTAAAGAGTTAGGGACTTAGACAGTGATCAAATGATGACTGTATGGGACATACTCAATGTTTTCCTGATACCAGTGTACCTTCTACACAATTTCTGTGTTAACACAAAACTTCCCTCCTCCAAATAATGCCATCCAAGTCAAACTATGTAGATAAAACCATGCCATCTTATGATGAATGGTAAAAATGGCTGGTAAAAATGATTGATATAATGGCCTCTTTTTTGGGGAAGAAAAGGAATAATTTTAAAATTTGTGGCTTATATATTTTTTATCATCTCACTGTTGCACAACCCCAGCGTTGACATTATAGACCTTACCTAAACTGCAGCTACTGTCTTAATAAGTGTTGTACTTAATAAGACATGAATTATCCCCTCTCTATAATCCACTTTACGTAATGGACATTCCCTTGCTTATGTATGGAAATATTTAAGACTAAGCACTAATAAGCACGAAAGATTTCCTTCTTTCTGCAATGAGATTCAGTTACTGTACAGAAATCAAAGTAAGAAGTTAAGCTTTTTAACTCCTACTGACAGTGCCTTTTCTCTCATTCCATCATGAAGATACTTTGCCAGACACATATCTAATTTAAATGAAGCTGGGAGACTCTGGCCCATCATGCCACAATATAAACATGCACACACACACATGCATATATATATAAAATAAATAATGTATTCTAAAACAACTGTGTTGTCTTTAAAATACATTAATACTAAACAGATACTAGTTTTCTACATTGAATTGAATGGGGATGTTTATTAACTACTAATAATTCCATTGCTAATATTTTATTTACATCATACAGAAACTGGGATCACGTTCTTTGTCACCACCAATGGACACAAAATATATCTCAAGAACATGAGACAAAAACAAGTCAGAAATGTGCATGACAGACAGTATTCGACTTGCTCTCATGTTTTTTTGATAAAAAATGTCTGGCAAAATAAGAGGTCTTTTCTAGTAGGTCTTCTACCTTTCTGACCCATAAAATAGGACACCTTAAATGATTCTTACAATTTCTCAAACCCTTACTGCAATTAAAATGAAGCCAAACAGAAGAATTGATTTTAAATATTTTGCTCCCTTTAGATGTAATCAAAATCGACATTTTTTGCTATGAAATGTTAGATTATTAAACAATTTGTATTCTTTTTACTCTAAGACTCTGCTGGTGCTATGGAACCTGAAATAGAAGTTTATTCTCTTGCCCTGCGTGACTCATAATCTTGCCGATCATGACAGAAGAGACTAAAAATACAATGCATTACTGCATGCAGCGTCTGTAAATCCCAGGAAAGAGGTGGCTTTAGACATTTCTCCAGCGGCTCCGGCGACCGAGCGCTGCCGAGCGCGTCGGGCAGCGGCTGCAAAGCGGACACTGTGCGCCGCTGCTGCGAGGACAGGAAGCATTGAGAGTTTCTGCGGCGGTGCTTGGCCTGAGATAATCCCATTGTATGGCAGGCTGGGCGGCCTCTCCCAGCGCTGGGAGCCCGGGCTGGCGTCTGGCTGCCTGGCCCCCGGCCAGCCCGGGCCGCTCTGCGGGGAGGGCAGGGCGGCTGCTGCTCCGGCAGCTCCGCGCACAGCGCGGCCACACCTCGCCGGGCAGAGGAAATCTGGCCGGAGCTCCAGACTTTATGACTTCTTCTTTACGAGTCCCCTCTCTTTTTTTTTTTTTTTTTCCACTTTGCTCTGGTGTTCGCGCCGGGCTCTCAGGGAGCTATTTAAAGTCGCAAGCAATAAATGAGCTGATGACAGGATTATTGGGAAAAGTCATACTTTGATACCCCAAAACGCACATTGCATTCCTCTCACTTTTTAAACAGTGGCAAATTACTGTCACCGCCACCCACCATACAGAAGAAAAGATTAATTTCAACAGGCGAGTTCTATGATCTCCTTGATTTTATCCCCTTTAATTCTATCAGGTTTATTTAAGATATATGTTCTGTTTAAAACAGACATTGTTCTTAACACACAAAGGAGTTCAAGGATGTGGCATCAGTGTGTTCCCACCCACCATTTGCTCTGATGGTGTTAGATTCTCTGAAAAAACATGCAAGTCCCAGAGCAAGCATTGTGCTGGACATATTTTTTTAATTATGTGTTTCAGTAATGGTAAATCAAAGATATTAAAAGTCTAATAAAATATTTCCCTTTACAAAATCTATGCAAAACAACCTAAAACCAATCAGAAAGTATAATACATCACAAACAACATCTGCTGCCTTTGCTTCAGAGTAGCCTCATTTTGCAGCCCAGGCAGCTTCCCCAGGAGCACATCTCAAACACCTTCTAAGATACTTTTAGGTATACACATAAGTGTTCATCATACTGGATTTAAGGATGACCTGAAGTGTTCTTGTGAAAAAGTATCAAATAGAACAACAGTAGGTAAATAGTAAAAATGCCAATATTTGCATTTTCAAAAATATGAGATATTTATTAATATCAAAGGAAATTAGTGTAAGACAAGGAGTAGATTTCTATATCAGCATTAAATGAGTATATTCTTGTTTTTATATTGGCACTAAATAATTTCTCACACACTATGCAATACTTCTTCATAGCTTAATTTTATAATAAAATAAAGAGTATTTCACAGGTAAATCACCTTCATGTATATTTTTATACAAATATTTTAATAAAGCCAATTATAAAATAGTACAAGTTTAATTGTTATAGTAGTCATATTTTATACAGCAATAATTCTGACTAGTCACATAAGAGGAGTTTATTTTTGTAACATTATTTTTATGCCCTTAGTAAGTCAAATCCCTATAGCAGCAAGACTTCAGTTCCTAAACAGCACATGCAAAGGTGGTTTTATATTTAAGGCTCTACACTTAAACTGCATTTACAGAAAAATTGTGTTGAGTATGATCTTGTCCACAAGAATTATAATCCATGTACTGTGAAATATCAAAAGCCCCAAAATTCAGATGCCTGAGTTTAAGGACAATTCATATTCTGAGACAGATCTCAAAAATAAACAGTCCCTAACTTTAAATTTCATGTTTAAAAAATAAGGGTTTTCTTGGTCTTTTTAGTTTTTAACTTCTATGATTAGTATTTTCAAGCTGCTCTGTAATCAAAAAAGCATGAAGAATATTTTAGTGTCACACCACATTTTTAAGTCACTTGGCATTCATAAAGGAAAGGGTTCAAAGGAAATCAAAATAGTAACTTAACTAAAGCTTGGTTTGAGTAAAACAGTTTAGATATATTCTATAAGAATATAATAGCAATTAAATTATCTTGAGTTTCTCAGTCAAGCTAATGGAGTCACCAAAAAGTGACCGAATTTAAAAGAGGTAAAATCATAAATAAATTATTTTATTGCATATGTCAGCATATTAAAATACCCAGAGTGATATAGCAACATTAAAAAAAAAGAGTTATTCTGGATGACAACCTCACAATTCTTAAAAGTCATATATTTGGAGATGATTGCTCAATTAATACAAAAAAGCCATCACTTATTTTGAGCAATTGAGAAGGAGAAACTAGCACACAGGGTTCTTTGATTCCTATAAAAGTTGTAGTACAGATGAAGTCCCAAAGGGTTAACCTCCTCATTGTGTCACCTATTGTTTTTATGGAGTGACAATATATAAAACCTGGTAGCAGCCTAGACATGACCCCTCAGTAACCTGTCTGCATGCACTGCTCTGATTGTCTCCTTTGCCTGATCCAGCTGCTTGTCCAAAGATCCAGCAAATATTTGCATGCACAGCGTAAGGCAGCGGCACTTTCCGCGCAGAGCTGGTAACCAGAGACAACATCTCAGCTCTGAGTCAACAGCCGAAAGCAAACAGTGGCTGCTAGTGGAGAACATCCACTCTCATGCCACAGGCAGCTCCCAGGTACTCATGACCGTGACCTACACACTTTATCAGGCTTTGATCAGCATTGTGAAAGCAGACACTACAGCCGGGGCTGCCTGAGCCTTGCAGGCTCGCTGGTCCCAAAGGAATCTTGCTGGTCTCCTCCTCTCTGTGTTTCTTTCTTTAAGCACACAGGACAGAAACGACATGATGGACCATGATGTGTCCATGTAGATATGTATGTAACTGCTGATCTCAAAACCAGGTACTAACTGTAAAATTCAGCCTGCAGTCCAAGGGAAAAATTGACAGTTGCATGCATGCTACTATTAGAGGTAGGAGTCCAAGGAATTAGGCAGCAAGGGGCACTATAGGCTTAGGCACTGAACAGATCAAAGTGCAGTCAAATTTAATGAGTCACCTGAATTCAGCATTTTACCACATGCATGTATTTTTCTGCCCAGAAACAATAGTGGCAGGGCTTTTTCTAACCGCTCAGGCTCCTACTCTGCCTCACAACTCTACCATCCATTCTAAACAAATGCAGAATAACTTATGTTTCAATAAATTATGTGTGGCTCAAACAATAAGAATTACTTCGCTGCAGGGAAGTAGCTCTGCACAAGAACTTAAGTAAGATATGGGCTTTGTAGAGTCAAGATACTTTCTAACTAATCTAAGACCAGAAAGAATTAAACCCAGGTCTTGCAATTATCTTAGTAAGAAATTAATGAGTGCGTTACCCATGTCAGCTTTTCTGCAGCCTCCTGCAGAAAGAACTTTGGGCTATGGTTTCATATTGATCTACTCTTATACTACTTTTCACCAAGGACCCATTCGCTAAATATCTTAATATCAATGTTTTAAAACTGTCAGTCTTGATTTGAAGTAAAAGTTAAAGGAAAACAAATTATTAGAGGGAGATAATGAAATATTATCATTTTCCTTGTCCATCTCATTGATGTAAAATGAAAATTTTCATATTTTGACAATAATCAGAACTTAGCCCAGGCTAAATGCAAACACATTTGTGAAACTTTTGGAAAATTTTTGATCTCTTCTAAAGAAACTTGAAAAAGACATTTTATTACAACACATTTCATGGCACCAATGATGATGCACACTGTATTTTTATATAAATTAAAATACAGACAGATGTTGTGTTATTGCCTTCTACAGAATTTACCAAGAGCATCTTTCCAAAACTTGCAGAATGAAAATTTAAAATTCTTAGCAAAATTGGTAGTTTTCCAACAGATGAAGGCTGGAATTTTGAAAGAAAAAAAGTTCTTTGAAAAAAAAGTCACAGTCAAGTAAAAGAAAAGGTGCAAAAATAAATGTTTGTTGTGAGTTCAAGAAGGATTAGTAAGTTAGTTGGAATTCTTTCATCTCTGCCCTTTCACCCAGAGAAGTCTAAGTTGGAGCATCACAGGGTTCAGGCTTGAGTGATAATTTTAGACGAAAGTGGTTGGCAAGGAATTTAGTGATCAATGTCTTGCAGTGGTTGGTGGATTCGAGACTCTCATAAAGTAACTCACTACAGGGCAGAAATCAATATTCAGACCTGCAAGTAACAAAGATCACATGGCACTTCCTCAGGAACAAAAAGCCCCATGGGGCACATGGCAGAATGGGATCACAACAAAGCTAGGGAGCCACAGCTTCAATATGTTTTGTGCTTACAAACAAGAGGCAATTTATCAAATGAATTTTGAAAATATTTCTCAGTGTTTTTAGCTGGACACCAACATCCCAACTGTATCTTCATTTGCATGTTCCCAAGGGTTTCACAGGTTTCCTCCTCTTGTCAGCATTCTTCTGCTCCTCCATCACTCCAGTCTTTCTGCTGCCTCCTCACTCATCCACACGCTCGTCAGTAGTGATCTGTGCCCCATATTTTCCTGCAGTACCACTACCTCTTCCACATCTGCCCAGTAGTAGATTCAGCAACACCAGCAGAGAGCCCAAGCTGCTAAGCCCTCTTGTGGACTGTTATGATGGGAGCAAAGAGAGAAAGGTACATGGAAAAATTATTAACTTTCCATATGTGGGTAAAATGTGTGGCTTTGACAGCACTGGCTTTATTTTATTTCCAGGTTCTGGGAAGCAACTTTTAGGCTTTTCTGATTACTCTATACACTTTTCACTCACACAGCATACAGTTCCTACCTACACATTTGCTTTCTAATTCTAAAGAATTTAATGCAATTTTTATTTTCTTTCTGTTTGTATAACTCTCCTTTGTTGCTCCCCTAACATGATGGTCTTCCTCATCACATACCATCTCTTTTTTCTCCCAACTCTTTGCATTGTAAGTTGCATTCACTTCTTCAGGATGCCAGAAAGAGGAGAAGAAAAACATGAGGACTGTCTCTGCCCAACTTATGTAGCTCAGGACCAGTGGCAAAACAGGCCTTCCTTAAACCTCTACTACTGCATTTTGTGGCACACTCAGTAGTGGCAGAGACTCTTCATTACATTACAGCTTAAAATCTCATGAAAATTATATGCATCTGAAATTTGTTATTTTCTATCTATGAAGAGTATAAGAGGTATAGAGCCATGGAAATTCTCTTCCTCCTTCTAAATAAATGAAATTTCAAGTCCCTCAGCCAAATAATAGAGCTGCTGTATTATCACAATTTTGTATTAATGAAATACTAAAATTCTACAACAGGACTAAGAGAAATGTTACAGTTCTTGATTATATTTGGGAAAACCTCAGCTTCATAATTTACATTATATTCTGACTGAGTTAGAAAATAATATAAAATATAAAAAAATACCCACCACAACCCAGAAATTCAGAGGAAATTTTTCCATTCCTTAAAGGAGATTAAGGCACCTGGGTTGAGAACTGACACAGTGCAAAGTGTGATTGGTTTCAGTGTGATTGGTTTCAGTGTGATCAATGTGATGTGATGTAAGAAGGAAATTCCAGTAGAAAATTCCAGCAGAAAAGTAAAATTTCAGGTTTTCTGGCCATTCAAAGGTATGATCTGCATGGCAATTTTTTAAGGCTGAAGTCCACAATGAATATGCAGATGCTTTTGAATATTTTGGTTCAGAATTCAGTATCTTGTCAGAAATAAGCACAAAGTTATAGCAATCTTAACAGCTGCACATGTTCAAAGATATTTAAGAAAAGGCTGGTCTTAAGGTGACTGAATATCAGCAAAAGCCACCTGGAGTCCTGGATCAGGACACTGCCCTTTCTCTGCTTTTCAACCTTGCATTGGAGAGGACATGTGGGGAAGAAACTGAAAAAATGTTGGCTTGTAGTATGATGGCAGAGGGGGGAAAGCATCCAGTTCTGCATTGCACTTGGTCATCTTTGTGTGCCTGTGGCCAATGCCAGGTACTGAGCAGTTCTGGGTACAGGGAAATTCTGGGTGCCACTGCATGGAGTGGGGCTTGCAGGCTGACTGTGCCTCCCAGGAAGTCTGTACCCAGAAAAAGGAACCCATAGTACAATGAAAGATGCAGTTGTGCTGATTCACTAAAACAGAGGACGTGCTAAATATATAATATAGAAGTGTATGTAAATAGAAATCCATCCTTATCACTTTTGGGAAGGATAATATTTTTAGCGAGAAGTTGTTCTATTTAATTAAAAACCAAAACAATAGCACAAAAGCTTAACAAGGTAAGTGGAAGAAGGGAAATAAACATTCCTTTTAAATGGAGTGGCAAGAATGCAAACCTAGGTGATGAAAAAATATTTGCATGTCTACAGGCAAAATGAACCATTTAGAGGATGCATATTTCCAGCTCCCTATGATTCTACAGCATACAGACCCTATCTTTGCTTAATGCAAAATGAAATAAACAGTATCAAAGTTGTAATGCATGATGATTTCATTCTGTGTGCACTCTATATTTTTATTTCTGCTGTGTCTGGCTCTATAGAAGCTTCACCACAGACACATTCTACTGCACAGCTAGCAACTTTCAAATACCTTATCTGCACAAAGGAATCAGGAGAGGGGGAGGCTGACTCACATTCTTGCTGATAGACATTGCAGCATTACAATGTAAGGAAATAAAGTAATGCAGGTCTAACTGAAATAGTTTCAGAGGCACTACTCCAAGTTTTCTACTGCTCTAAACAGCACCTACAACATGGCAGTGACAATTTACGCTTCTTGTACACTAAATGCAAAAGATTCCAGGGGTAACTTTCTTTTTTAAACACATTTATTTTTCCACACTTCAAATTATATGCATTAAATAACTTGCCAGATATGTATGAATATCATCCTTTAAAATAGTTTTCAGTTGCACTGGGGTGGGTCTTTAGGCAACAACAACAAAATAATAGATTGCAGATATATAAGAATTAACACTGATTTTTCAGTCTATGAACAGGTTACAGCTTGATGCAGCACATGCCTAGAAATGTTATTTCCAGATAAAATTGCCCCATGGAGACCATTCACAGCATATTTAATGTTTTGGTTATGGATAATATTTTGTTTGATTTTATGAAACAAGTTATAGCAATCAATATCTTTATATATTTTTCACTGTTCAGTGGATCAGTTTGTGCAGGATGGACCATATTGATGACACACACATTTTCTAAAATATTTGAAATTCTGTTCATAGCAAGAATTTGATTGGGAGTAACAGCTGCATATTTGAATAAATAGAGCTATTTTATGAGTCCAGAAAATTTTAAAAGGCATGTACTAACCCAATATTCTATCCTATCTATATATCTTCATAGTTTCCAAATGTGCTACATCATAGTATTGAAGTTCCTGTTTAAAGATAATCCGTCATGAGTAACAGTTAGTATTATTAATTGAATTTGAATTTCTTAAACTGCAGAAGCAGTGAAGACAGCCCACCAGCAAGAAGTCTGCTTTAAAGATCTGCTTTAAAGACCAAGCTTAGAAAACAAGAGTTACTAAATCAGCACTTTTCTATACCGTGACTTAATTACTGCCCTCTGTAGTGCTGCACCAAGGCTGATGTATTTCAGCTGGACCAGAGAGATGAAGCTAGAAGAGAATAGCTACTGCAGTGAGACATTAAAGTAATTTTTATTTTCTGTCCATAAAGTTAAAATAGAGATTAAAAGCTTTTTCAGAAAGACCCAAATATAACCTCCATATTTTTAATTGAATTCTCCCCTAGAGCACATCATCCTAGCTGGGAGCACAGGACAGGGGAAGGACAAGCTCAACCAGTTTGTCCAAAGTAATCAGCAAAAAAGACTTGCTTTTTACTGGAGGAAAAAGTACCAAAGCCAAACAAAGATTTTACGATTTTTAAGTTTCCCAGAATTTGGGATCCTGTGCATACTCTTTTACTATTTTCATGTCTTTTTTCTTATAACAGAGCATCAGTACAACCAGGTCCCTGGCATGTAGTGGGCAATCTTCCTTTTCTTCTACATTTAAGGTATGGTATTGTAAATGTTTTATTCTTAAAAGTACTTCTCTTCTAGAAATTTTTGGGTTTTAAATCTACTCAGCAAAAATATTTTATTGATTTCACAGAGGTTTTAGAGTTTATTGTCAATTTTCATGTATCTGCCTATATTTTTTTGGGACGTGCTCTGTGATGTGGTGAATTTTGAAAATATTTTACTACCTAGTAGCATCTCTAGTACAGAGCCAATCTTCTAATAAAAAATTTATGAAATTTAATTTTTTTGGTATATATTATCTCCAGTTAATTTTTAGTTAAAAGACACAAACTGCTAATTTCTTAATTTCAACCTAGATTACACAATCCTTCCTCCCAGTTTGTGCTAAATAAGAACATAAGTTTATTTAGAAAAGATGCCCATTTTGAAGAAACCGGCACATGGTCCTGTGTGCTATTTTCATATACACTCTTTACTGGGGGTGCTGCTCTGTCTAGGCAAGGAAATTTATGGTGGCATTACCCCTACTTGTTTGCACAGCCCTCCACCAGTAGCAACCCTTGCTAATTTTTGCACAGGTATCTACTGAAATTTTGGCACATGTTTAATGTAAGCAGGCCTAGTCTTGCATCCTCAGCACAGGCAAGTCTCCAACAAATCAGTGAACCGGCAATTTGCTTGGCTCAAAAAATGCACTGTTTCATTACATTCTTACTTTAACACACACAGAAAGAAGAACAGAAAATCCTCACTAAAAGTTTACCTCTCATAATCCAGCTGAATAGACAGCTTGATATGTCATACAGCTCTGTCAGGAGCTCTCTCAACAATTTTAAGAAATGCCACCACGGGTTCAAAGTCACAAGGCTACAAAAACATCTTTTCGATTCTACAAACAGAACTGTATGAGGAACACTGAAAGCAATATTCCCTAGGCTTTACAAATTTCCCCCAAACACAACTGCAGGATGAAGACAGCAGATCAGTAACCACCACCCCAAAAAAAAATAAATCTCTTCAATCTACTCATACCAAAGTGAGCATGCTGACATTTTCATGTGGTTGACTAACTTTTCTTTATGGCTGCCATAAATTCAACTTGTTATAATTACTGTCAATAAAATTAATGAAATTACAGGCTGCTCAACAAAAGGAATATCAATCTGTTGCATTTTATTAGGTCAGTAAGACCTTCATTTATCACTGGTACATTTTGTGTAAGGCAGGGATTTGGCTCTTGATTTGTAGCTCTTGTAATTTCTTAAAGTTACATTCCAGGATGTTAGAAACATCTCATATATTGATTCTGCTTGCTTGATCAAGAAAAAGGTTTTCAAAATAACCAGAACTTCTAAAACTCTTTCTAAAGACTTAGAATAACTTCAGTCCTGAGCCAAATGCAAAATCTATAGCAGTTTAAAAAACAAAATGCAACAAATTTTAAGTAACTGCCAACTTGAAAAAGTACCTTAAATACAACCCCCCCTAAAAAGGGTTCTCCACGTTGGAGCAGCAGGGATGAAGAAGTCCATACTGCTTTAGTTTCCTGATTGCTATGAAACAATAAGGAGAATGCCACACTTTTTTTTATTTATGATATAATTTTTTGTATGATTAAACTGAAGTCATACAAAGACATTTCCAGTGTTAAAAAAAAAAAAAAACAAACACATGAGCAACACATTTAAAACACAGAGAAACACAACTGTGTTTTTTCTTCATATATTACATGAATAAAAATATTCTCAGTGATTTCATGTTCAACTAGTAACTGAATTGCTTTCAAGATATTTTGACTGGATGGTACTCTGGTGTCAGAGTTTAATTCTTGAATTCCAGATAACAATGACAATAGGAAACATACTGGAATTTCACTTTTGAAGTGTTCGATTGTCTTACCTTCAAAAGTGTCTAAGTTATTTCACAACCTGAGTTTCATTTTCAGCCACGTCCTGGGCAATGAAGAATTCAAACTTCACTGAAAGTCATTATGACTTAGAACTCATACTGTGGGAAATTACAGGCATTACTCTAGAAAACCAAAGCAAAACTGAGTAAGACCCAACACAATAAAGCAAAATGATAGTTAGAGGGGTTTTACTTTATAGTAAGACTTCACAAAAATTATTCTTTTTTTTTTTTTAGTATCTTCTCACCTTGCTTTAGTAAAAAACTGATTTTGGCAGGTTATGTTTAATGATCACAAGTTTTTGTCAGCATTCTGGCCACTCTATGAGACAGCCAGCTGTTGTTCATTGGAACAATAAAGGTGTAATCCTATTTGATTTTTTTTTAATGCTGCAGCTTCCAGCCATGAGGGCAGTCAAAATGATTAGAAGCATTTTTCATAACACTCTACCAAGCTGAAGTGTAATATTGCATACCATCAAAAATCTATGCTAAAAATCTAGATACACAAGTTATTAAGTCATTCTGTTGAATTTAGCTAAGGATGAGCCTGGGCTTTTCCAGACCCATGTCTCTTTAGGGTTAGAAATGTAATCACTTCTCTCATGATTATTTGCCTCTCAAATACAGAAAAGCAAGACTGTTCTTCACTTCTGGTTTTGGAATGCCTTCAGCAGTCTCTCAGAGAAAATCTTAGAATTATTTGTCTGGGGTTTTTCTATTAATGTGTTCCTCAATACTTATTCCAGGTGAAACAAAACTTAAGGCACTACAAAAAAACATCTTGGGAGAGTTTATCAAGCAAGGTCACACTAAAGAATGCTAGGTTATGTCTTCTGATAATTATTTAATTTAGAACAATAGGGTTGTGTTTGGGAATTATACCTATCACTTTAAAATATTCCTCCTCCTGATTTAACACTGATTCATGGCACAAGACCCAGTTTCAATGTTATGTCAAAATGAAAACAGTGCTTTTTAAATGACAGGTCAACTGAACCTGAATGATTTTAGTGAAATATGGCTATTTGTAATTATCATCAAAATTTGTTGGGTTTGCATATCTATTGTAAAAGAGAAAACAAAGCACTTACAAGGTGTTTTCATTTTCTGCGATGAGGAAATAATATTCAATGTGAAAATCACTCTCCAGTAACGTAGAAAAAATCTGAGAAACAGTGAAATCGTGGGATTTCATTATATAATTATTTCTAGTCATAAGGAAGCAGCACTTAGTAGACCTTATGAGAGACCAAGTGCAAGAACTTATACAGATACTAACCAAATAATTTTTATTCAAAAAAGGTTACACTGTAGTAGGTCATAATCACTTTACAGAAAGACAATTTTAATTCATCTTTTGTTTTCACCAAGGGCTCTTGTGTGAACCCCACAATGCAGCTGCTTTGCTCATCACTTCTAAAAATCTGAACATTCACAACTATTTTGACTTTTACTGCAAAATACAGTTTTATAGTTGTCCTGCAAAGTGTAGTGAAAACTACTGGGGACAGATGAAGTGCATCTTGAACACTAAATCTCTCTCTTTTCAGCATTTACAAAAAGCACAGTAGTTACCAAAGTTCAGATTTTTCTTTGCCATGAAGAACATTTGTTATCTAACACAGATGGGGGTGGTATGTCATTTTCTAAGAGCCCTTCTGTAGAATTTTGCTCTGGGCTGCTGAAGTTGGTTCAGTAAAAGATCAGACTGAGGAAGGCATGAAGTCTGAGATGAGCAGACCAAGATTCCTAACCTTTGTGTTCACTTTAATTATGCTGTAATTGTTAGGCCTATAGAAGAGGATGAATTAATCAAAACTGTTACACCTGAAATCTCTGTCCCTCACTTATTCTGTCACTACAGCAGTACAGTTTCAGAGGATAGGTCTCTGTTACAATGGCATTTCATTTACAGACTCAAAATGCTGAACAGCCTCAAGTAGGGAGGAGACAAGGATCATATTCCTGCAGGATTAAAATGTCACCTTTCTATAAGTCACCTGATAAGCAATGGCTGCTCCAAACAAAACAAAATACTTCCAAGCTATTATTAGCTTCTAGTAGCTAGTAAGATGTTATGAATTTTCAATATCCTATCTATTATGGAACTTGGATCAAATGGCCTTTATAAACAGAAATTTCAATTGAATAATAATTTTACTCTTGGAAGACATAATGCCAATGAGGCTACATCAGTTTTATGTAGAAAATCCGTAACTGAAACCAGTAGCTTTGTAGCACTGGATTGGCATAAAAGCATAAACCCATGTTATCTTTTTTTTACTGGCAGAAACCTGCTGTGGGAAAAAAAAAAACATTTCTCAAGCCAACTGTTTAAATCAGGGCAGCGGCAGACAAAATAGGTTGTGCTGAGATGTCACATCTACTGTACATCCTCTGGCAAGCAGGCCCCAATATTCTAGACAACACATAAACAAGTGTCTTTTCACAGAGGGACAGAATGGCTCCAGTTCCAAATCATAGCTTCCAATAACAAAGCAGGGAAGTGAAAACTCCAGTTTATTTACAAAATGTACGTGCTACAAATGACAGAGATAAAAGTCTTTCCGAGAAGAAATTCAAGGAACGTCTTGACTTGCAGCCTTACAGTGCTCCCTTTGAAATACATTTGGGGTGGAGATATATGTGTGTCACAAGCCAGCTGTGAAAATGTGGCACAGGGTGGTTTGAAACCTTATAAAAAAATTAATGGCATAATAAGAAAAATTAAAGAGTACTTATATCTCTCTTGAGAAAGTGAAAGCTGTTACAGAGGGCACAATTTCAGCTTTTGAAAGGAAGAAATACAATGGTTTTTCTCAGCTCTATATTTTATGGATCAACTGCAAAGACAACACTGAAGTCAGGAGGAAGGTGGGGTTAGCAACAGAAAGGAGAATGTGAGAGAGAAGAGTGAAAGGAAAAGGTTAGATGGTCTTGCATATTTCCCATGTTCTAAAAATTTTTGTGCAATTTTTCCATCCTATTAATTTCTTTTCATCCCTTGTTAGTACAAAATTACGCAGATTTAATTTTTCGTGGGTATTTTTGTCTAGAAGTACATCATATTTACATCAGAAAAATGTACCATGTGGTTTACAGGTGTTCAAACCTGATTACCCTACTTTGTAGCTTTACGGTTCATGAGACAATTTAGGATATGCAAATATCCTTCTGAAATCTGTTCTTTAAATTTTCCTGACAGATAAGGTAGAACATACATGAAGTTACCAACAGTTCTGATGTCCTTTAGAGCATTCACCTGCACCACAGAGAGTCTGATCTCAAACCAATTTATACCTACAGAGAACTGTGGATTAGAGGAACCTTTCAGTAGTCCAGCAGCTGGAGGGTGCTGAGGGTGGAAGGAGGGACCAACCATGCTGGGCATCAACTGCTGGCAAGTTAGATACTCAAAAATTTGGCATCCAGTACCTCATTTTTGTGCCATAAATATTTAAATGTAGGGGGGGAAAAGAGCCATAGAAATTCCTGAGATTTTTCCTGCAATTAAAAAAAAATGACAGAAAGTTTATTTTATTTCACACTTGTCGTTCAGTTAACAAAGGCACAACTGAGCAAAAATCCTTTTGGATATTGCATACAATGTATTACCTTATTTTTGGACAATTGCACAATGACTGCAGCTGTTTTATAGGAAACTATGTTTGAAAAAAGCTAATTATATTTCAAGTATTCCAAGGGAAGTGGCCAGAAGAGAGGATAAATGGCAAGGATATTCATCAGGCGCTGGCAGGAGCACAAGCATGTTGTGATTGGGATTTTAACACATTTCAGAAGCCTGCTGCCTGAGATAGTTTTGTGATTACGTACTCACTCATCTATTTCCCCTCGATGTTTATGTTGGAAAGATGGCACGTTATTTTGAAAGACATGGAGCAAAAAAAGGAGCTTGCAGAGGAAACTGTAGCAACTAGTCCTGATATGGAGTAGTTTAACACTGAAACATATAAGCAAAATGCACAAGTTGAATGTTTAAAAATAAGAATTCACAATACTAATGTTTTAATGCTTTCAAAGCAGTTTGTGTATTATTATTGTCCTGAAGTAAGTGTGAGTCTTCGTCTTAGCTCTAATAGACCCTGAATTCCAGAACTTGTGTAGATCTTCCTGGTTGTTTTGGGAGGATGAAATTTGCTTTGCTTTGTGAGGAGGACAGATTATTCATCTCAGACCAGAGGCCAGGTCTGCTCACTACTGTAGACAAAATACAGGCATTACCACTGCTGGTGTTTCCTTCCTCTTTCCAGTTGTGTTGTGCCTCCCTATATTTCTTCTGATTCGGACAATTCCTTTGGTCATCACTCAACTGGAGCAGTAAAAAGAGCCCTGGAATTTTTGTGACACTGCATGGCACTCAGGACAAGGCAGGGTCTTGTTTCCAAACAGTGAAATACCCAGAAGTATATTTTTCTTCAGACAAGAATCTGTTGGTACTTTTGTCACCACAGCCTCTTGAAAGAAGTATAATTTAAAAAAAACCAACAAAACAAAAAGCCAAAAACCAATCAACCAAAAACCTGGAAAAGATTTGGCGGCTGTGAGTTTTTTAAAATAAACAGAATCTTATTAAAGCCTGTTGTCATGTTTCATACATTAACGAACTGAGAAAACAAACAAAATCACCATCCTTTTTTCCTATAGTCATAATAAAATTAACTAAAAGGAAGATTAAAAGGTTTGTATCTGCGGAAACTGCTGTCATTTTACAAGAAAAGCAAAGAACTCTGTCTTATATCCTCTTTCTGGATCAACTAAATTTCCATAGCATGACGGGATTTCTCCACTGACTTTCAAAAACATTGGTCAGCACCTTTTTTCAAACAGTGTAGTAGTAAAGTTGCAAATAAACAGATTGACTTCTAATGCACACATTAAAAAAAAAGAAACACTAAGGTCTTCAATTAATGAAGATGAATTTGGGCAAATGATTGTCTCAATGCTCACAGGCTGTGCACAGGGACTGTAACAGGGTAGCTGAAGACACACTAACACAAGGAAGACTCACAGAGAACATAAGAGTCTCAGAAAGCATCTGAAATATTGTTTGTATTGGTGCAGTTCACATTGGATACTACTTCACTTTTATCCAGGACAACAGTCATGATACAACATTAACAACAGATTGACCACGAACAGGGATGTATTACAAGCCAAATATTACAAGCCTGAGGCACCTACTACCTTCTGTTAAGACCACAGCCTTACAGATAAATGCAAGTTTTAGATAAAAGACACACTTCAGAAAAGCATTTATCTTTTGTACTAGATTGTAATTCCTAGGAAATATGACAACATATGCCCTTTTGGGTTAGGTTCCAAATACTTGTCACCACATGTAAAAGAGTTCAAAAGAAGGCAGAGGACGAAGGCTATCCAATTCTCATAGGATCCAAAAGAGACCACAGGTTCATTTGGATTACAACTGTAGTTATTTTCACAAAAAATGCTGTGCTTCAGCTGAAAGTAAAAAGGGGAAATGACACAGCTGCATGAACTCCTGCAGTAAAAGACAGGGAAAAGTCCCTGTCCCAGGGAAGATACTCCAGTATAATAAATAGTTCCTGGAAGAAACCAAGGTCAGTGTTTTGCAAGGTAAAAGTAGCTTTTCAGCTACTCACAACAATAATTTATAAATTTTAATTTGAGAGGGCCAAAGGAGATCTCATGGCCTTTACTGCTACTTCACTGACTCAGAGTTAACAGCTGTCTTAAACTGGGACAAGTGAGTCAAAAATCAGATTTGAAAGCAATTGTCCTTGCCCAAAGCTGAAAATAAATTTGACTGTAAAACAAATGTAATTATGTCTCTCCAGGAAGGAACACATCCAGAACGATCATGAAGTTGGTTGTAATCAATGACCTTTTCCGAAATACCTTGAACTCTTTCTTTTGTTGATGGGACTTTCTAAAAGTATACTGGGAGCCATAGGTTTCTGGCTTGTACCCATTTTAAACATTGCTTATCGCGCAGTGCTACAATTTGTTATCAGATGACCCTGTGCTCATATACAAACATAACCACTATCAGGCACAGACAGGCTATAATCTGGCAATAACTTTAAAAAACAGAAACAAACACAATGTGTAGGGAATATTAATAAACTCACGGAATTCTGGCACAGCATTATTAGACTACTACTAAGTATCTGGAGGGAAGTACAGTAAGACATGATAAAAATCCACATTAATTTCAGTCCCATTCCCTATGACACACACTGTCCTAAATAGCTGCTGTCGCATGAAGTTCTCTCTTTAGAACAGTTCAACATCCTTTCGCATTTCTAGCTTTTGCAAATGTGATGATTACCTTATTTTAAAGGTTTCTATTGTGTCCAAGGAGTTAATACACAGACATTTGTACAAAACCAGTCTTTTAATTATAACCATCATTCTAGCTTTAAAAGAAAGGTCTTACAAGAAAGACTCTTCCTTAAGCATATACTATACTGCCATATATAACAGGATAAAATTATCAAATTTCAGAATTCTTCAGTACTTGTAACAGGAGTCATTTTTTTAAAAAACACTCCCATGTAGTAAGGTGTGTAAGGTAGTCTTATTTCAGCAACTGCCAGCAACTACCATGGTTCATACTGTGGTTTAGGTTGACAATCCCTTATAGTATTGCCTTTTCAAAAATGATACTTCATTGTATTAACCTTCAATAGAAAATAAGTGAATAACTGTTGTTTTCTCTAAAACGGGGATTGTTTCTCTGCCTTATGAGAATTTAATGAGAATGGAATCCAGGAACAAACATGCAGCTATCAGATACTTTAGTGATGGGTACTATGTAGCTAGCTGAAAGGATAAGAACAGAGAATCTAATTGCATAGTTGTTTTGTCAGCATAACTTCTGCCAAGTATGGTGGTTTTTTGCTAATTAAACAAATGGTCTGTGTAAAAAAAATGCATTTATACTATTCATTGAAAGCTGCACATGACTTTTTGAGGGCCATGACATGCAAAATACAAAGGTAATAAGATTCAAATTTAAGCTTATGTAGAAATGGTTTTTTGTTTGGTTTTAATGGATTTTATTGTGGAGACCAATATATTTGCCCAGATGCAAATTTGTCTTCCTTGACCAGTGCATGGATAGTCTTAAATTCCACATTTTATATCCCTTTCCTATCAATTCATCTGGGACAAACCTGGAAGAAGACCAACCAGACAGCCTCTTCCACTGGATCCAGCCTTGGGATCCAGAGGTCAGAATACAACTGCAAACTAAAACTCACAACTGGAATATAGAGCAGGGCACAGTGATGGGATAGATTTGTTCAATACCAAGCCTCAGCAGATAGTATAAATGTTTTCTCTTTATATTGCTTTTTGGATTGTTTAGAAAGATTATGGTATCTCTTTTTTTTGGATCAAACCTTGCAACACTTTCATGTTATATTACCAAAACCAAAATCCAGAAACTTTGGTCAGCAAGTGTGTGTGGCATTAATAAGGATCACTTAGGAATTAAGCTTACCAAGAGTGGAAATAAATGGGATTCCATTTAAATGGTGCTTGTTCTGTCTAACCTTATCCCTCAAGCTGATGCAAGTGTTCCTGGAAAACTTCAAGCTTTGACATTTCGCAGATAGGCTTATTTAAAAGAGCATGGAAGATATTTTAAGCCACTCAATACCATTTTTCTTAGATATGTGAGGCACATTCCTTTTTTTAAAAATATTTCAGTAGCTTATTTGCAAAATTAGTCAAAAAGAAACAATGTTGTTCAGTCAAATGTTTGATTTTAGAGAATCCAGTCTGTGGATTGACCATTTCTCTGGGTATTTTAATGCAGGTACTCTTCTCTCATCACTATCATGACATCATTGATTACAATATTCCAGCTAACTAATCAGGAAGGAGGTTGTGCCTAAACTGGATGAGGTTATAACTCTAAAGTATTGTTATCTTTTTCTGCTAAGGAAAGATTAGTCAGGGAACTCCTACTCAGGAATCCTTTCTTTTGTGAACTGAAGGGAGGCTGAGGTGCCAGTTCAATTTGGTTTATCACATACATTGGGAGATTGTACCCCAGTGCTCAGGCTGTGAAATGAATCCACTCATTGCTTATTACCACAAAATATTTGTATTTCAAAAACATTCACAAGTCTCACAGCACATTTACAAATGTGAGAAAATACAGTTGAGTTGCTCCCTAAACATATTTATTAATTAATATTATCAAAATGTGATACGGAAAAAGAAAGAGAAAGGAATATAATGACATTTACATGAATGTATATATGTATGTGTGTGTGTGTGCGCTACCAAGATCAAAAAATTGTGTGATAGGAGGATTTCCATGTAGAATAATATAATGGAATCTCTTAACTATTCAGCTGAATATGTGTTATAAACAATTTGTATAGGGAAAAGAATGGCATAAGGTACATATAATCAAAAAATAGATATTTTTAATCCAGCAAAATTATAGCTCAAGAAAAAATATTATCAAATATCTGATAATACTTGTTTTCCAAGTAATCAAATTATTTAATGAGAATTGGTTCTGATGTTAACATTTCAGAAAAATGCCTTAAAGACTTGGCCTAATTTTTAAAAATAAGGAAATAATTTGAAGTTGGAAAATAGACCTTGAAGAAAGAGGCTAAAAAAATACTCTGTGAAAGAGACTGTGAAATATTTGGACTACAAGTATGTACAAAAGGAATACTCTTTTGATAGTAGACAGTGCTTTAGTGTACCAGGAAAACCATAAAATGTTGAGATGACTGGAAACTGATGGAATTTGACATAACTGGAATGCTTCTCTAATTTACCCTAGGAGTATTTGATGTGGTGTTATCCTGAGGTTTTTATGATGGTGATCAAATTGAAAGTTGATGATGTTTAAGATTTGTGAATGCCAGAGTTTGGATTAGTGATTATTAATAGTATCCTCTGACCCTAAAATATGATTGATAATAAAATGGTCTCTATGCACATGAGAAATTTAATAAAAAACATTTTTGTCCTTAAAAGTGTGTGAATCTAAATATAGGATTATTCCTGCATTTAGATGTTGCTAACTTGTTCCTCATGGCTTTGAGGCTAATTGGCCAGAATATGAGAGTGACTACACTCTTCTCTTTAGCAAATTCAATATTTAAATTAAAAATAGTTATTTAAGTCTGCACAGCTGAGTCTGGTCAACTAAGGTCAGTGGAATCATTCTTTACACATCTCATTTACACGTCTCTAATATGAGGTATTTCTTGTGGTATTGCATTTTTTAGTTCCTATGAAAGCATCAGTGTAAAAACAGCTTTGTAAGCAGAGAATTCTGTTGTTTCACTGGGGGTGCAATTACATCAGATTTTGATGCATTACCTCCATTTCTTTTACATACTGAACTTCTGCAATATTGTCCCTTTAAAGTTTTTAGATTAAGGAGATATATTCCTCAACTGATCTAAACTGACATATGGCTATTAAAATAATTGCAATGTGGATTTCATCATCCTGAGAGATGGATTCTCAGATTGCAGAAAAGTGAACCTAAAAGAAACAGAAAAAGTTTCCCTCATCCTTTTCCTTTTTGTGGGTTTTTTCTCCTTCTTTTCTCTATTTCAAATTATGTATCTAAAAGAAAAAAAAGGTATCAGTAGGAAATTACAGAGTGATCTGCAGATGATAGTTGTTTGTAAATTTAAAGGTAAGGGTATTTCCATTTACCGAATTTAAATGCATTCCAAGTGGCACAGCCAGTACAGTGTCAAGTTTTTTGCTGTGATAAGGCTCGAGGCAGGAAGCCATGAGAGGTCAGGAAGGAAGCACTATCAGGCCTGAGAGGGGACCAAACAGCAAAGGGAGCAGCAGAGCCTCTTGTATTTAGGCTGTGTAACAACTGCAATGTTTTCCAAAGATGAACAGCTCCAAGTGTAAAATCACACCTACTGTCCCTTTAAACTTACTGGGGAAAAAAATTCCTTGTTTGTTGTGTTTGTCTTTTGCTTCTAGTGGCTTTGTAAGGTGAAGAGAGAAGGGGAAGGCAACAGGGAAAGTTGCCTATTTCACATAAACTATTTCACATAAACATTTCTTCTGGGCTGCAGACCTCTTTGTTTACAGCAATTTAGTTTTACTCTGGGCACACCAAAGGAAATAACTTTAATGTTGGTTTTGCTCCATCATGCCAGAGCTCTATCCAAGGCATTTAGTTTGGTATGTGTCCAAACATCACCGACATCACCTGCTTCCCCATATACTGCCCAATGGGAAAAAGGTCAGGGAGAAACTTAAGGAGACAGGGAAAGCTCTAACAAAATTTGGCTTGTAAAAGAGCTACATACACTGGGTTAGTGAGTCCAGCTAAACTGGGCTGACAAGTCATTTTCCCATCCTATGAAGTGAGGGAATTTATATTTTCTTCCTGTTCCATGCTGCTATGAAATAAAGACATTTTACATCCTTTGAGAATGAAACCAGCAGGAGAGCCACTTGCCTACTTGAGTGCTCTTTCATTTCATATTTCGTCTATTGATGTTGAAGTTCTTGCTCTGGTATTCACTAATATTGGAGAGGGGAGGGTGTTGGAGGAAACCTGACAATCTGACTTCTGGTAGTTTGGAGATGTTATCACTAAAAAAACATCTGATGCTGAAAGAGATGATCTTTGAATAACTGATATCTGGTAGGACAGCCATGAAGGAGAGAACAGATCCATACCAGAGCCAGGAATTGTGATGATGAATGAGACTTCTTAATATTTGTCCTAGATCTTGTTTGTTATTCTTATTTTCTTGTTCAGGGAATATCAAGTAACCTAGAGAGTGTTATTGTCTTTCTTGTTTTCCACTGTGAATTTTTCAGGGTTTTTCCTCTTCCTCTGATTTTAGAAATCATCATTTTCAGAGAAAAAGCAAGCAAATGAAAGAGCAAAATATTCCTCACTAACTCCTAAAGTCAGTTAATGTAAAAATATATGGCTACATCCCAGGAGTTCTTTGACCTACATGCACCCAGAGACTTTAATTTCCTTGTGACTATTTTATGCTTATACAGTTAAATGGAAGCCAAGCAATTTACTATTGTACAAGGCCATCCAAAACATAAAGGGTGCAAGCCAGTGCCCACTGCATTTAATGAAAGCAAGATATCAAAAACAGCACCAGCTCCAAAAACCTGTCTAAAATTATAATTACTCACAGTGGTAAACTTGTGCATGTGCTTTGAGATCAGCGCCCAACTCCATGCACAGGAACTCATTCCCAATTAATCAGTGGGATTGTTCAACTGCACTCTCTTGAATCATGGAAGGATAACCAAGAAGCTGTCCAACCTACAGCAAAAGAGACCAGTTCAGTAGGAACATAAGAAAAAATCAGTACTCAAGAAAACTGAAAATGTATCTCAAACATTGGATCATTTAATACATTTTAAGAGTCAAAGCTCATTCCTGCTGGAGAAAGGCAAAAATAAGTTCATTTTTGTGAAAATTTATTACCTACCTGTGCTGCCAAGGTCAGTGAGACCTGTCCTGCATTGAATAAGTACTGCTGGGGCAGAAAAATCAGACTGGGCTGTAGCCCAGTAGCTTTAACTTATGAATTACTATTTAGTTGCTAAACTGCCTAGGGAAGGGAAAATACACAGAGCTAAATTCCACAAGGTTTATAATCATGTGACTCCATGACCATAATAATTTTCATATAGAAGTAAGAGAGAAGAATTTGGATCATGGCATGATACTTTTCTAAAAGTAATTATTTTTTGCTGCCGTTAACAGCAAACTTGTGCAATGTTATTGTGTGGCACTTCCATAGTGGGAGAGTTAGTGGAGCCTGACAAAATCTGGCCCAATTTTAGATCAGGTTTTGAGTAAAACTAGGACAGTTTCTGGCATGATCTAGAGATTTTTATTAAATTGGAACAGAGGTAAAATTGGGTTGGTCCACCTAGAGCTCAAAATGAATTTTTACACTTACTTGAACATCAAAGTACAGTTTAAGAGCAAGCCAAAAATAAATGAATTGAAAGTATATCCACAAATCCTGCAAGTCAGACCTAGCAAGGCCTTTAAAAAGCTTTGCCAACTATCATTTGCTAGGCATACAACTCCCTATGTATGCAGCAGCTGTATAAAATTAATACTAATACATCATGAAAAGAACAATATTTTGTTTACAGTAAGTGGTATGTTCAAAGGCATCAAGTTCAGCCCAATTTTTCTTCCCATAAATTAAATCTGACTGCTTTACTTGCCCTCTACAGGTGCTTTTCTCCACATACATGTAGCAGAGTCCTCGTGTAGAGACAGAGATGTGCTGTACAAATCCAGTATATGTTGAATCTGCCAAGCAGACATTTCTTCTCGGTATTGTGGTTCTCTAACACATCCTTTCTCCTTTCCAAGCAGACAGCTAAAAGGTATTTTTCATAAGATTACACCCAGCAACACTACCTCTGTACTTTGACTGTAATACCTGATTAAAAATGATAGAGTGATATGAAATTCAGGTGACCAAGCTGGAGGACAAATGATCTGACCCTGTGAAAAAGTAACAATACAATGCTGTTTGGAGGATATTTTAGAAATATCTTAAAAAATAAATTTATATAAATGGAAGTAGGCTTCACTCTGTAATTACTTTAATCCAATAATTAGGTTCTGAGGGCTCTTCCCAATTTTCTTATTCCTGTTTGTTGTCTTCCTGAAAGTCAAGTATAAGATCATTTTCTTGGTTTGAATCAGAGGTACTGAATTTCTTCTGCAAAAAAATGTTTACACACCAGATAAAGCTATTTACCTACTCTCTCTTGTGTGCTGTTACAGAACTAGTTTGAAAAATATGCCTTATTTTATTTACAGAACCAGGAGAAACATGAATTAAAAATTTTTAAATATCAGAACAGCTGGATTAAACACTATCTTTCCCCTGTTAAAGACTCTCAGAGGGGGTCTCAAGCATACAGTTGCAGCAATTTAAGATATGGCAACAGTTTGCCTTTCCTCTCTGTCTTCCAGAGATAACTATCCCCAGAGCATGTACTTACTCTGGCAATTCCAGTTGATATCATCTCATTGAAACAGCTGACGAGGCTGAGCCACACCACAGGAATGAGAAGGGCTGAGGTTCAGGCACATACATTCTGCTACCCTGCCACATGTGCTCACCTCTGTGTTTGTAAACCCACCAAAACTAAGTCTCCCACAGCCCATAAATCCGGGCCTTTCCAGAAAGAACAAAATACTGAAAGATCTTCCACTCCCAGAGTGCTTCTACACTAGTTTACTCTAAGGATGAAACCCCTTTTCCTCCTGCTTGAAGGCTGGGGTTGGCTTAATGAGGGGTATAAAACTGTAAGGTGAAAGATTTAGTGGGGATGTTGTTTGCCACTAGAATGTGGTTTGGAATTCTAAGGAGCTTTCAGGAGACTTACCAGATAATGATCTGAAGCCACAAAATTCCTCCAGGCATTTCTCCATCCCACTTTGTGTAACGCCATCTTCTGTGGCTGCTGAAGAGCCTTTTACTTCTAAGCAAAAGGGCTCCCTAATCTGTTCTTAAATGCTTGTGTCACCAGATTTCTTTGTGTTTGTAAGCAAAGTGAAATTTAGTGCTTGAGAAAAGTGCAAGGATGTTTATATACTGGGTACTGACTCTAGCATAATAACTAATAGCATTCACAAACCTTCCGTGAGGAAGTGAAAATGAGGTTGTTAGGTATCATTTCAGTATCAGACATGTTACACACCCTCTCCACTCACTTAATAATATAAAATTTCAGTTATATCTTCCTAGACATCTGGTGCAGATCACAGATAACCACAAACATTTGGAAAAACAGGTGACAATATTCTGTGTGAGAGTAATGTTCTAAGCAGACTTCATTTTAGGTAAACGTTGAAAACACACACACACACACACTGCACACCCCCATGTTTGATGGTCTCATGTCCATCAGCAGGTATGATGAACCACTGCCCATCAGAAACAGACTACCAACTGGGCAGACAAGTAATAGAAAAAGGAATTCTTTTTCCCAGGATTTTTGGGTTTTTTTACAAAGCCTGAAAAGAACTGAATGATACTGTGATAAGTACTAATAAATGTCAAATAAGCAGAGGACAGTTTAATTTGGCAAATTTCCTCACATCCTTTTGGTGAAGTCACAGATATCTTTTTGTCATTCATACTCTAGTTTCGCCCCAACAAAAGTAATCTGCTTTCCTATGCTTTTAAAGGCAAAATTAGAGATTTGGGAACCATAAGATATTACTGAGTCTAGAAGGCTGATGAATGTGACAGTTGCACTCTCTTGTCAAAAAAGCAACTGTCAGTCACACCTTCCTGGGGTGTTTAAGCAAGCAGGGAAGTAAGCAAGTAACCCAGTAAGGAATGGAAATATCATCTCTCATTCCAACCAGCTATAGCAGATGTGTGGAACATATTCCTTGATGCCGAGTGCAGCAGAACAACTAGTCTTCCTAATGGTACCAGTATGACCATCTTGAGAGAAATCCTACTCCACAGAAGCCACCTTATTTTTGTTATTTTCTTAGTACATAATACGAATGAAACTTAAATATTCTCCATTCATACTGAGATTTTCACATGGGAACCCAAGATATCATCACTTTTTTTGCTGTCATTTGTTACTGAGTTATTTACTGGGATATATTCCTGAGAACTTTAACAGGAAAGAACAGTAGCTGACATCTGGCAGAAATATAGACAGTTATGTAGATTATAAACAGAATGATCTATCACTTTTAGCAAATATATACCAGAACAAAAGGCATTAAGTAGAAGCCTAAATGGCAAAACATCGATGGCAGGAAGAGATCAAAGAAATCCTGCTCTTTGCTATATGAATAGAATAGGTGAAATTACTATACAAGGAAGAGTCTTACATAAAATTAGCATTGATATGTTTATCCTTGTTTTGAATACAGCTTTGTTTGAACTGAGAAAAAAATCATAAAGCAGCCAACAGTGCTCAAGCGTGGGTATCCTTTATTGCTGTGTTATGTTTTCAGGAAAGATTGATTTCCACCCTCTCCTTTTCTTACCCCCTGCCATTAGACATAAACGTTTACTCCACTAATAAGTTTTTATTCATTTGAAGTCATTGAATAGAAATATTACATAGAAGTTTGAGATAAAATATATGGAGAAAAACATTTCCTTCTTAAGAAGCACATTAAAAAAAACACATATTAATAGAGCACTATGTGCTGCAGTAAAAAAAAGAAAATATTACAGGACTGCCTTATTTCTCTCTCTTAACAGTACTCCCAGATAGAATTTCTTCACCTTTTTTTTTTCCTGGGTATTATCAGTGTAAACTCAGTTGTTAAAACAACACAAAATACTCAAGCCAGAAACTGCAACCAAGGTCACTAAATTGTATAATTTTCATTAGCCTACCCTTTTTGTAGATGTAGGAGCAGCTGTAACCAAATGGATGCTATGACTTGATACCTGAAGGCTGCATTTTGAACACCAGCAACCACTCCTGCAGCTTCCAAAATACTAATGAATTGGCACTTAATAAAATTTACTATAGATGCAAGATATTATTGCTGTTTGTCTGTGCCTGTGTGCCAGTGATGTTATGGAATGAGTGAGGCAGAATATTTGTGGATGCCTTAGATATTTCAATAGATGATCCAGACTAAACTGTTGGCAAATATGACTTTGAACAAAATGGCTGATTTTGTTCTGATCTTGTGGTACACATATATGTACATATCATTAAACACTGGGGTTGGTAATCTGACTCAGAGTCAGCATGGGCAATGTAGGACCATGAACTCTGCAGTTTGATCCACTGGTATGCCTATGGCAATGTCTCAGTTGGACAAGCTTTGGTTCTGACTTAGTGTTTCCTGCATGAAGTTGTTTCAACATAGGAATTGTGAAACTGTTGAGGTTAGTGTAATGAGAGTCCAGTCACACTGCTCTCTATCAGGCAATGCTAAGAAACACACTAGAAATTTTGCTCAAAAAAACAGGATCAGACATGCATCCACAACATAAGAAAGATTTAAAGCTATTAGAAAGTGTCCAAATGGGAGCTACAAAGATAGGGAAGGATGAGGAGGGAAGCCATATGAGGAATGGCTGAGGTCACTTGGTCTGTTCAGCCTGGAGGAGACTGAGGGGAAACATCATTGCAGTCTGCAACTTCCTTGCGAGGCAGAGGAGCGGCAGATGCTGATCTCTTCTCTGTGGTGCCCAGTGACAGGAACTGAGGGATTGGCCTGAAGTTGTGTCAGGGGAGATTTCAGTTGGATATTAGAAAAAGGTTCTTCACCCTGGGGGTGGTTGGACACTGGAACAGGCTCCCCAGGGAAGTGGTGAGACAATGTTCTCAGGCACATGGTGTGACTCTTGGGGTGTCCTGTGCAGGGCCAGGAGTTGGACTTTGGTGATCCTTGTAAGTCCCTTCCAACTCAGGATATTCTGTGAATAAAACTGTGGGAATCGTACTGCAAATCATGAAGACAATAGATATCTGGCCTCCTAAAACTTAAATAACTATTGGATAAGACAGACAAGGATTTTATTTCTGTATGCTGAAGAATTTTATTTTACAGTGTCTTAAAACTCCCATGTGGGGTTTTGCTATGTAAACATAGTGATCTCATTAAAAATATGAAAATGTAAGATGGATGAACCCATTCCCAAATTCTACAAGAAGAGTTGCTAAGATGAGCAGTCTGTACTTCAGTGACTCTAATTTCTGGTATAAGAGAATTTCATTAATGGAAGCGAAACAATTAGCTCCTCTGTATCTTCCTAACATGCAAAGTATAACAGAATAAAGTTGGATAATGCATCATATAATACATTTTAAAATTTGCAGTAGAGACAAACTGAAGCAAATCAACTGAAGCAAATCAACAGTCTACCTACACCAGTGTGGCAGTACTCATAAAAAGTACAGGTATTATGGTCTGAGAAGAGAGCTAAAGAAACTCTGAGAGATTCATTTATAGCATAATACACACAAGTGAAAGTCTCTTCCTAACTACTTTCAGCACAAAGTTGCCTTTTGTTTGGAAGCAGGAGAGTTCAGTAATCTTTCAAGTCCCTGGGATTTGGTATGTATTTAATTATCACACTATCTGCTCTGTTTAAATTATCTATAAAGAGGGATGGATGGCTATTTAATAAATTTTGTTGGTTTTTCTGGCTCATAAAAATTTTATGTGCCACTTATTTATATCAACTGCTGTTTTAGAAATTTTCCGTCACTTCTGACAGAATATACAGATTTGTGGATATTAAAGCATTTTACATGAATATCAGTACTGTATTTTTAAAATTGAAGCATTTTGATCTCATGAAGAATTTTACAACTTTCTGTTCAGATTTATCAAGTAGTTTTATATTTTACTTTAACAACTATATAAAATACAAATAAAATTAAGGACTTGAGCAACACTTGTTTTGTTTTTCCAAATGTAATAAGATATTTCCAAATATCCTCTCTTGCACAAAATGAGAATTTTTGCTCCAGGCCAGATATGTTTTTTGCTATTGTATGCTTCATAGTTAGACCTACAGATCAGCACAAATTTACAGGGACCACATATATGTGTCTGTGTATGTGTGTGCATGTAACCCACTCTTCTGCTCTTGAATTAAGTTTTTGATGACAGCCTACCTAGGTTCCCTACATAACAGATTCCTTCTGAGAGTCACTCAGAGCAGGTGCTGGAAAGCAGATTTTGTGAATATGTCCTAAAGAAAGTGGCCTCCACCCCAAAGAAAGCCCTACAATATATGAAAGGAAATTCTAGACAGTATATTCTGTAGAAATAGTAAAATCTAAGCATATTATAAGGTGTTTGGAAGTTTTCTTCTTTCCTCTCTCTAGCTATGTAAGCTTGTTAACTTTTTTTTTTCTGCAGAGGTCTTTTAGTCCTTGGCTGCCAGCCATGACAAAACAGCTGAACATCTTGATTATCAACAACTTCAGCTGTATTTCCATCCTAGAAATAATTTCTTTCCTGACTCAGGTGGCAATTCAGCCACAGAATAACAGGAAAATGAACTTAGGTTTCCAAAAGAGTATAAAACTTCTGGCAATCACGCTTCAGCAAGAAACCTGACCAGAAATGTGAAGTTCTACAATTCAATTTTAAAACCAAAAGGCTCAGAAGGTACCCAACCAAGTTGACTCTTTGTGTAAAATTATATCTTTAACCTCCTGAGGCTTTCTTTCTGTGTTAACAATGACAGCAATAGTGGGCAGTATACTGGTTCCTTTTAGTAGAAATAAGTGGGATTATCAGAATATATCAGAAGTTATTAATGAAATTTAAGTCTTTTGAGGAAAAATGTTCCATTGTTCAATCTGAGAGCAACTTATTCAAATATAGTTTGAATGCAAGTATGACTGGAGATTTTGTGTTAGATGCACCTGCTGTGAATGACAAGATCATCACCAGCTGTTTCTGTCCTTTGAAATTTTGGATTAATAATTCATGTCCCAGATCAGCAGGTCTGTCTTACAAAAGTGTTATCCTTCAGCATCTCTGACTCAAATCACTAGTGCATTTAGGGAAAGAGGATGAGCAACTAAGGAAGAAGTGTTATCAAAAACTCTCTCCTGTGAATTGAAAATGGAATACAATTTTTAGCAGTATATCCATGAATTTGTTTGTCTTTTCAAACCCTGGAGTTTCAAATTCTGCTTAAAATACCTGTGCAGACACTGCTTCTGTTTAAGAAGTTATATAAGTATTACCTCTGAAGAGCAGGTGTTGACTTCTAAAAGATGATTAATTGCCAAACTTTTACAGTTTTAATTTTAATATGGCCTTTAAAAATGAACCATAAAGGCTGGTCCCTACTGTATAGATGCATAATGTCGTTAGTTAATCAGAGATTAATTAAGAAGAGAATCTAAATAAGAATTAGAAATTGAAATGTTGTTTTGAGCAAGATTCATTGGCATCTATTCCATGCAGCTGTTATCTCAAAAAGCATTGCTAGTACATGCAGATACTTCCTATTATTTCTGTTAAAATTGAATGTTGGTGTATGACTGCCCCTAAAGGACACCTTTTTAACAGCAATGAGTTCATTTGTCTTTTTGGTATTAACACTGATCATAAAGCTATATTCAAACATGCTCTAAACACTAGATGGTTTTGTCATGTCATCCTAGCTTTTATGTGTCAAATAAGCAATTTTATATAAAGAAAAATAACTTGTTTTTTCACCAGATGATTTTTTAACACTTATAAAACTTCAGACCTCAGGCTAGCTTGAGTAGTTCTGCTTGACCTAACCAGGAATTTAGTTTCACAAGCTGGAGAAGTGGCCCATGGGAATCTCATGAGGTTTAACAAGACCAAGAGCTGATGCTGCACCTGGGTCAGAGCAATCACTGGTACCAACACAGAGTGGGGATGAGCAGGGTGAGAGCAGCCCTGGTGAGAAGGACTTGGGGGTGCTGCTGGACGAGAACTTGGAGGTGACTCAGCAATGTGCACAGGCAGCACAGAAAGCCAGTTGTGTCCTGGGTTGCATCCAAAGCAGCCTGGCCAGCAGGGCCAGGGCAGGGATTCTGCCCCTCTGCCCTACTCTGGTGAGATCCCACCTGGAGCACTGCATCCAGCTCTGGGGTGCCAGTGCAGGAAAGACATGGACCGGTTGGAACAAGTCCAAAGAAAGGATATTATGTTGATCAGAGGGATGGAGCTATGAGGAAAGGCTGAGAGAATTGGGATTGTTCAGCTTGAAGAGGGGAAGGCTTCAGGGTGACCTAATTGTGGCCTTTCAGTATCTGAAGGGATCTTACTGGAAAGATGGAGAGAGACTATTTACAAGAGCATGTAGTGACAGGACAAGGGGGAATGGCTTCAAACTGAAAGATTGTAGGTTTAGATTAGATATTAGTAAGATTTTATTTTTTTATTGTGAGGGTGGTGAGGCACTGGACCAGGTTGCCCAGTGAAGCTGTGGATGCCCCAACCCTAAAACTGATTAAGGCCAGGTTAGATGGGGCTCTGAGCAACCTGAACTAGTTGAAGGTGTCCTTGCCCATGGCAGGGGGTTTGGAAATAGGTGATCTTTAAGGTCTCTTCCAACACAGGCCATTCTGTTATTCCGTGACATTTTTTTACTGAGAAGAAAGAAACACAGGACCACTACAGACCCCCAGGGTCACTAAGGCTAGGTGTCTGCACTTAAAGGGCAGGAGTCATCTCACCAAAATTCAGTCATGTAAGGGTAGTTATCTGCTCCAAGGGTCCTTGATGCAGACAGAAATTCCTCTGATTTAATCACTTATTTTAGTCTCAGACTAAGACACAAATAATCTCTGCCCATAGAAGGACTATTAAGCTTCAGAAGTTTCTGATGAAGTAAATTTCCTTTTTTCCTTGCAGCACATTCTTAAGGCCTTTCTTAGTGTCCACAACACGGGCTGGGCATTAGGGACATTTTGGTTCACTGTTATTGAAGAGAATGAGTTTAACCAAGCAGAGCACTGTAATTGGAAAACAGACAGGTGAGACAGAAAAGAGCTGGGGAAAGGGAAACAGTATCATACAACTCTGTAGAGAAAAATAGTGTCCCTGCTAAAACTAGACTAACAAATAGATTGATTAATACAGCCAGAAAGAAAAAAGATACCAGGCATATATGGGATTTCTTTTGAAAATTTCACGTCTGAAAGATTGACCATTTTTTCAAATTCTTTAGTTGTCCCAGCATAAAATGTTCCCTCTATAAAGTTTTCCTCTGACATCTCTTATCTGAGAATGCTGTAGGGAAGACAGTGAAAATATATGCTTCTTTATGCTTTTCGTTTTGTTTTTTACTTTTCTCTCTGCTACTTTATGTAATAGCTTTAAATATAACAGTTTTCAAGAAAACATTTTGATCTCTTGAGGCCTCCAGAAATTTCATTTTATGTTTTATAAGCACAATAATATTAATCTTGGTGTACTCTTGTTTGGACCTTTCTGGGTTTTTCATCTTATCTAAAATCGCCTCTCATTTTATGGGTATAAAATACATATTTCATTTTAGTCAAGCCATTGTGTATTGTTGTCATGTCTGAAAATGTTCTCACCAAGCACCCTGAAGTCCTTCAGCTGCTCTCTTCAGCTGCTCTTCCCTTTGAAGAAGCAGAGTGGCTGCTCCAGAGGAAAATTTAGAGCACTACATTGCATTTCTAATTTACATAATTCTGGATCAGAACCTCTCTTCCCAAATAAAATGAGAGTCTAAGCATATTAGGTAGTAAGTAGGAAACCTTAATTGGATGCCTAAAACTGGACAGTGTGAATGTTCTTCCTGCTATTAAATAGATAGTATGAACAGCTTTAAATATAATTAAGAAAGACATTTTAGCATGCAGTCTTATTAGCAGTGGCATATGGCAGTAAGGCTATGGGACACACAAGGTTTACAAAGGAATTTAATAACCTTAGATTATTAAGCCATAACTGGGGAAAAAGAAGACTAATTTTTTAGTCAATAAACTCTTTAAATGTGTTGAAATTTAAAAGTCTCTCTGCATGGCAGCCATTTACACTGGTTCAAGAGGAACCTGAGAAAGCCAGAGGAAAGGAAATTCATAAAGGGTTACTACCTACATAGAAACCATATCTAGCTCAGGAAATCCCAGAGCTTCAAATGTTTGAAAGCTGGGAGAGCATTCAGGAAAACAAGATATACGTTTGCCCTGTTCTTAGAGTTTCCCTTAGGTATTTGCTTTTGGTCACTGCCAGAAATTGGATACTGTGTTAAGCAGACCTTGGTCTGACCTAGAACAGATGCTGTTATGGACATTTTTATGTTTTTCAATAAAGAAACCATAGTTTTTTTCTTTTTCAAGAAAGGCACACATTTCACAGTTCAAAAACATTTTCCAGGTGGCATTTCAGAGAATTTGTCTTTGCACGCACATAACATTAAAAATTCTTCATTTTTTGAAATAGGTTCCATTTTTGCTCAAGAATTACCTAGTTAATAAAAAGCAGTAGATTTAGTTCAGGAGATACATTAATGAAAGGCATGATATTTTCTAGGGAGGCACTGATACATTCTGTTTACTAACAAAGTACTTCAAAGCCTTTAGAATGCATCCTCACCCTAATTTAGCTTGCTGTTTCTCTAAAAAGTTTAGGAGATGAAAGCGAAGCTAATCCGCCATCCCCTCACCATCCTGGTTATACAGGCAGCACCAATACAATGCCTTCTTGATTAGAAGTGAATCAGGTGCAGAGTGCAAGGAGAAGACATCAATGGAAAAGATGCAGATTACTATTGTTTTAGTCAGGAATGGACATCCTCTCAAGCCTAATCTATGCAGTGCTATCAGGTGCTAAAATATTCTCTCCAAGAGTACAGCAGCAAACAAACAGGGTCTTCATTGTACTGCTCCCAAGTATCTCATGTTCACTTGTGATCACATGCTGTTATAAGAGGAATGTGAAACAATAACATCACAGCCCTGGTGAACACATTCGCAAGATTTACCTGTCAAGAGGACAGCGGACGTGCTGCACTGAAAGGCAGGGATGATAGCTCATTTCCTTGTTTTGTCTTGTTTGCAGAAAACAGGACCATTTCAGAGGCCTGCAGTTGAAGAGAGGGAGAGTAGCCTCTGTTTATTAAGCTGTGATTTGATAATGCTAAGAGAATTTTAGTGCCTAAGCTGTTTAATGATTGCCTTATAACTCCATACAAGCACAGTGCTACCTGACAAATATATTGAAGTCCTTCAATTACTGTAAAGTAGGGAAATTAGAACAAAAGTTGTGCTCAGGGATATAAACCATGGGCCTGGCATGAAACCTTTATCACATTCTCCTTTTGAACTATCTACTTCCTTAACCAGAATTTTGAGGTGATTTTCAAAATAAAATGTAAAGCCATGCTTGAAGCACAAAAAATAGGTGTCTTTGCATTGGCTTTGCTCTACCTGCAAAAATCAGCAGAAAACCACAACAAGAATAATTCTCTTTTTAGTAACTGGTATCTACTGTGAGCCCTAACAGAAATCAATTGACTCAGACAGTCCACTAGCCTCCAGATATTACCTTTGTAAGAAAAGGGACTGCAGCTTTAAGACACAGATACTTAGCAGCTTAAGTTTTCATTGCCATAATAATTATTAGTATCCACTAACTGTACTCTTAATGAAAATCACCTTGAAACAAAAACTAATAGCTTCTGCTATAGTGCAAGTAGATTAGATAAAATGCTGGATTGTCATACAAGGAGAGACTGAAGAAAAGGTTTGTTTCTCCTAAGTCTGGAAAGAAAAAGGCTGAGGGTGATCAAAGTGATCAAAGGTCATCACAACGACAGTGAATGAGGTGCATGTGACAAAGCTGAAATGGTCAACCACCAGTTCTTCTGCAGCAGAATGAGAGGAAATTTTTTGAAACTATTAGAAATGGGTTTAAAAGAGGTAAAACATTTCTTTACACAGGAGGCAGTAAACTTTGTGAATTTGCTGCCGTGTGAGGGGCAGTTGAGGCAGTCAATGGCAGCAGGTTTGAAAAGGGATTGGTCAAATTCAAAGGCAACAGCTCCATAAACAGGTTCTGAAGGGATCAGGCAGAGACATCACCCTAGACATCCTTTATGCAACCACTGTGGCCAGTGGGAAGTGTAAGAAGAAAGAACCACAGGATGTGGTTGGGCTTGCAGGCCACTCCCCAGACATCATCTCCTCTTGTCCCATTGGAGTCAGATTGTGAGCACAGACCATACTCAGACCCTGTAGGGCATTTCTCATGTTATATCATGAGACTGAATAGGAGCTTCTTCAGCCAGTGAATCTTCCTTCCTCTCGATTTAAATCACGAGCTTGAGGCTTATAGGAATAGGTAAATGTTCTTCAGCCAACTTTCCCTTCTATGCTCCCCTCAAAAGAGCATGCACTAATGCTTAGTCTTAAAAAGCATAAGGAATTATGTTGGTTATAGTCTTGAAGTTTAGCGCATTTGTACCTGAGGTACCTGATATTCAGTTCTTTGGCGAAACAAAGAGAACCTAAGGATTCATATCAGAGAGATAACAGATAAAACTACAATGAATGAACAAACCAAAACATCATTAATTGCTTCCTATTACAAGTAGCCCATCACTTCCCTTAATTGATGTCTCTCTCTGTCTATCTTTGACCTTCTCTTACTAGTGAAGTAAAAGTTTGCCCTCATGTTTCTGTCCTCCTTTTCTCTTTGACTTTTTAAATAATATTTCCATATTCATTCTAGCACAGTTACAGGACTAAGGGATGAGGATCTTAACTAAAACATATAGTGTTTTGGAGAACTTCTATGGGGATCTCTGGATCTCCATCAATGAAGAAAACACACAGAATTTTTTGCTCTTCTTAAGGTGCTCATTGTGATGCTTGCAATGTGCTTTTGAGGAACTTGCAAGGAAATGCTATGGGAACTCCACATACTGTTCCTAAAGTCCATAGCACACAGAGGACAAAGATGGGCTGCCAAGATCAGCAGAAACATGGTGTTTATTTGTTTTCCTTTTTTGAATGCTCTTTTTAGGTTTTAAGGTTATACTGATATTTAATTCAGACTATTAGGGCTTGGGTTTTTCTCAAACATGCCACATAAGTCATGGACCCACACAGAATCCTGCCTCTATAAGGGAGTGAACACCAAATGCTTTAAATAAGAATGAATGAAGTCCCAACTGCTTACAGTGCGTATACGGGGAAGAGTTTCCCCTTAGACTTCTAAACTGCCTCTAAAGGCATAGCATATGGAAAAGTTTGCATCCCTTGTAGCAAAATACAATCATATTTTTTGTATAAATGTCTGATCCCTTTTTCGACCTGTAGGAGCAAAAAGATGAGAGAAAGTAATGATTTCTCACATTGTCTAGGTAAGATCTGCTGACTGATAAGCAGGAAGGTGGAAGGAAAAGACATGCATGCCTGCTGTTAAAGAAAAGCCTATTTGCACATAATGCTCTGGAGAAATTATTGAACATTTCATCCACATAAAATACAAGCCCTGTCACTCTGCCAGGGTCAGTGAGACCTGGGCCAATCTATTGAGTCAGTTCTAGTTAAGCAAGTTAAACGGTTTAGTGGTTGCTTTAATTAGGAATCCAATTTTATTTACAAACTCACAAAAAATGGTAGCAAAGAATGTTCCATGCCCATGCTTACCAGCCCTAGTCCCTGTCCTAACCCTCATCCTCCAAAGAGGGTTTCTTTGCCTCCTTCCACCCATGCCTGGCAAGTGGCCAGAAACACATTCCAGAATATAACAAACATAGGTATTGCAGCATAAAAGTGAGATGTAGCACAAAGCATCTCTTCTGTGAGAATCCCATGCAGGACAAGGACAAGGAAGGCTAAGACATTACTGGCACTGTAAGGAAAACAACAGGAATTTAAATTAAAGAACAATAAAAAAAATTATTCCCATCTTCCTACATCTGTTAACAACATCACTGCAAATGTTTTCATTGTGACATCAATCTTTCCTTCACATAACGCTTTTTTCTCATTCTTATCTCACAAACATATCCGTACCTTCTTCCATGCTGCTCTTTCCAGCACATAAGAATGACCTCTCATTACCTGTTTGTCCAGTTTCACCTTTACCTGACACACACCCTGGCCAAAGGAATCTTTTTAGAATGTTGCTTCATTAAAGTTCTCGAAACTTTAAACTCATCAAACATCTCAAACACTAAGGATTTGAGGAGTTGCAGCAAAAGTGACTTTGTGACCTCAGTGCTCTGCCAAGTTGAGGCACTTAGCATTACTCCAGATGACATGATGAAGGGACCAGTTCTGACCAACTAATGCCATGGTCAGTCATGTAATTTTGTAGTTTGCAAACATGCCTAATGAATCAGAAGGCTGACCCTCCAAGATGTACTGAAATCCAAAGAAAAATACAACAAAATTTGGGCTGCAGCAGGACCAGACATCCTGTTCAGAGAAGTTGTTCTTCTGTGCAGTTTCCTTTCCCCACTTCCTCTTGGCTTCCAGTCGTGTCCTCAGGTCATTAGACCACATCACTTCCCTGTTGTTAGCAGGTTATAAATACTGAGACAGATATGTACTGACATGATACTGATAGCAGTTTGATAGCAACAGATCTCCATTACCAAATGTATCGCTTGCCTAAAATTAACAGAGATTTGCTGAGTCCCACTTGCTACTGAATACCAGCTGCAAATTTGCATCTCCTTTTCCTTAAGCCTTAAAAGTCTTTTCCCTGTCAACATTCACTCAGCTTTGTAATTTTTCCTACAATTCACAGCTGAAACACAACACTGCACAGAGCACATGAAGATCTGTCCATCCACAAAAAGTAATATTTTTTTTTAAAGAAAAATTTAAAAACCCAGTGGTTAAAAAATGAAGCAGTGCAGCACATTTTATCACTGATTAATACAGGATTCTTAAACCAAAGCACTGCTGATCAATAGAGAAGTACCTAACACTTAGCTTTATTGATTATGTCTGCACAGGCTTAATTCAGAGGTTAACCATCCTGGCTCCCCAGATCTCCTCTTTGCTGAACTTAGACAGAGTTTTCACAGAGTGGAGAGTATCTTCCTACCACATTTTTGATCTTTAAGCCAGTCAATACATTCTAAATTTGTGTTGGCAAGTGCTAGAAAATTTGGTGCTAGTTTAGCCAGAGAGAAGAAGGTTTCTCAGCTTGAGCTCAGTTTTCAGCACAGACCACTAAGAAACATGCTCTTGTTTCTGTCACATAAGAGAGCACTGATGAGCTGATGCTATCTGAATTTCTCAGACCTCCTTGTAAAATCACCTGAGTTATTTAGACTTTTTCCTAATGCCAGAAGTGATTCTTTTTTAAATGGAAACAACATCAACAAAGTTTCCATCAATAAACCATGAATTTCAGGAAAATCTCCGTGTGTGACAAAGAGAAAAATGCCAATACTGTAACAGATTTCAGAGGACACTGTTTGAACATAGCCCCTGTATTTGCAGGAGGAATCCAATCAGTAAGATGTCGCCCAGCTGACTGAAGGAGTGGCAATCTGTGCATTATAATAAGATTCTTGGCAAACTTTGCAAGTTCTTCTCTAAGTACATGCTCTGTAATAGCCAGTAGGGATGGAGTCACTGGTTTTTAGGTATGAGAGAAGACTTCTGCTGTGCAGAATCCTGTGGGAGTGAAGGATTTATGTGAAGAGAGTGAAAAGGCTGGGAATAGCCATTCAGCAGTACATCAGTGTATCTTTTCACAGCTGTGCCGACCAAGGCAAGGAGGGGAAGATCCATAAAAATTTCTCCCAGGTCTTAGCCTGCATTTATGAGGGGCATTTGGGGTGAATATTCTTCTCGTGGTGGACTGTACAGCTTTCTGGAATAGGTTTGCTGGAAAAATATTTGAGAAGTGAAAGAGTAAGAATTTGCAGCCTTACAGATTGCACTCACTGTTCAGACTTGTTGATGGTGTTGGTTTTACTGCCTTTGTCACGTTGTTGAGACATAGGTATGACATTAGTTTCTGCCACATACAAGTTCACCCCAGCACCTACATTATGACCTTTTGTAAGCAGAATTCAGCACCACAGTGTAACAATTTAAGAACTAAAACAAAGAATACAGCAGTTGACCAACACTACATCTAAAGACGCTTGGGTCCTGGCTTAACTTTAGGTGAATGTGACCATAAAAAAAAAGTTTTTCAAAATTTTGACAATCTCACAGCCTGGCTGTGTTAAGGGACATCAGTTACCTGAGGCAATAGCACAAGGTCAGGTGCCTGGCATTGGCCAGGGTCAAACCACAACAGTGGGCCTGCTCTGTACCAGCACAGAGTCTCTTCTTAGACATCTTGCAATTGCTTTGCAAACCTTGGTTCAGGGTTTCTCCAGTGCTGTCTGGAAAAGAGGAGTCCAGTCTGATAACTCTTCATACATCATATTTGGTCCCCCCATATCTCCCACCTAAGCAGTATTAGGCATTCTTAGTTTCTGTATCTAACATCTTATTTGTGGTTTGCATATTGAGCTCTTGTATTGAACACTTCATGCCTTCCAGTAGATTACCTAAATGGTTTTTAAGATATCGGGTAAATTACAGATGTCATTTCAGAAACTGCCCAGGTTTAAAAATAGATGTTGAGAACCATCTGCAGAAACATGAGTCTTGTTGTTACTCCCACAAGTTCTACAGTTTAAACTACTTATCTTTTTTCCTGGAGGTGGAGCAAGACATCTATTCCCTCCCAAGGCATTTCCCTCCCATGGCTAAGTGATTTCCTTAGATGTTCCACTTAATAGGTGGAAGAAACTGGACAGAAATCTGCACTGGCCAGGGACTGGCAGTCCTGTGAAGAATGGGGAGAGCTTATTGTGTGAAGTAATAGCTGTGGTTCCCCAAGGAGAGCAAAAGATGGAGGGGAAAAGAAGGGAGGGCAAATGAAGCCCATGTCAGATTAAGATCTTTTTCCCTCTTTCTTCTCATTGGCTGCAGCTGGGTCTCACCCACTCTCCGTCTTGAAACTGTCAGCAAGCCAATGCCTGGCACAACGGCCAAGTAATTACTGATGACATGTGAGCTGTATTTTTCCAGATTGGCTTTCCTGCCTTTCTGCAAGAAAAATAAACCAAAAGCTGTACCCCAACAAACAGGACAGGAAAAATAATAATACTTGTATGGGACTGATACTGGAAATGTGCTGCTCCTCCAGCTGCAAACTGGAGAGAACTACTAGCACCTTCACTCTTCATCGTGTCAGCAAGGAAGGGAAAGATTGAAGGCAGGATGGGAGAAGTGTTCATTCCAAAGGTCAACACATCTGTTAGTCAAACTCAATGCCACACAAGAACAGAGAGAAGGCAGCAATACAGAAATCACCGGGTATGCCAGTAACTGAGACAGACATAGAACTGCTTGTATTTGGTTTACTGGAAAATAAAAGAACAGTATTGTTCAGTCCTCTCCGCTCTTTTCAGTCTGAGTTATATGAGTAATTCTGCCATCTTTTAAAGAATAATCAGCTCATATCTGACCTGTCATGCAAGTGGGTCCTCCCAAATGATGATTTCTACAAGTTTTTCTCAACCATTCTCTTCATTTTAAGATGGGAAGATCAAATCTAAAATTCCTCTCCACATTACCTAACTGGCCTCAATGATTTTTACAGGTCTAGCCTGAAAATATTACCAACCAGCCAAAGTACCTATGATATTCAGTGACATATGTGATCTTAAAAGAGGCGTGGCAAAACTTTATAAAAATTTAGATTTCCTTGAAAAAGGGTGCAAAATCGGGGTTTGCTCCTACAGAAGTAAGTTATCAGAATAGCATGCTTTAAGATGATTTAAACCAAGCCATTGTCCTCAACACCACAATAGAGCAGAACACACACAGCTACTGTTCCTCAGCTGAAGGATAATAACTTCCTGCTGAGCGCCGGTGGCTTCTCTGAATGTGTTAACTCATTCACTATCAACTCCATGCTCATGTCCATGAACAACTTGCCAGAAGGTGCTACGTGTGAAGCAACTGTGAAGTCTTTACCTAGCTCTGCTCCCCAGAAATCTTACCCCAGTCATTCTCCTGGTTCAAGTCCTTGACTCATGGTCCTGGTGGAAGAGACCACTCTCCATCTAATGGGACAATTGTCTCTGAGCAAACAGCTAAGCTACTTCCAAGGCAGTGTCTGAATCACTACAGTTTGTCTAGAAATATCTTAGTGACAAAATAGAAACCAGTACTCAGTCTGTGATTAGTGATAGACATAATCTGAATATGGCATTGTAGCAGGACAGGGCCAGAATGACAGCTCTCTGAGACAAGCACTGAAGTGTCAAAATGAGAAGACAACCAGATGCTGGCCCCATGACAAAACTGAGCCTTCTTTATTTTTTTTCCTTTTTAAAATATATTCCACACGTAACTTCAAAGTGCATTATGAAAACATGAAGAGAAATTTAAGAAAAGAAATTTCAGAAGCAAGCCTTTATGTAAGAAATATCCGTGTTGCTCATGAGCAAGTTTGGACCCTCTTCCTCTGGCACTCATTTTGAATGGCTGGACACATGTAAGCCTGCCTATGAAATATAGAAATGGTTGTGGAAATGTTATTAAAAAATTAAATTACTCTTCAGAATACCTGGACAGATCCTAAATAGAGAACGCATTGATAACATACTAACAGCAGACCAATCACAATCTGCCTCACAGTTACTTAGGAAATCCCTGAATTTTACCCATTTACATTACCCTCTCTTCTGCTCTGTGTCCAATGTACTGGGCATGTTTCCTGCCAGGTAATCCAACAAGCCCAGTTCCTTGCACTGGAAAAGAGTTCACCTAGGCACTTTGCAAAAAAACAGGTGCTGTAGATATGCTAATGTGCACAGCACCAAGGGTATGCACTTATTACAGTGTATATGTCTTCTATTTTTAGTTCAGGTTCTAGAGCTCCTGCTTCAAATGTTCAGTGTAATCCTAGTGTGTCAACCAGACTGGCAGTTACTATCATCCCTCTGAAGCACATCTGTTCTGAAAGTGGGTGTAATCTAGGGTGTGGGGATTCTTTTCACACTGCTCCCCTAACAATGTCTAGAAACTGCTCCACTGGTCCATATCATACTAAATAGGCAGAGTTTGGCTTTTCATGCTTCAGCTCTGCAAAAAGCTGGTTCTTTTCTAACTGGATGGTTTCTTTTATGGCATGCTTCTTGTTTCTCACTGCCATTTCTTGCAAGAAAGAAAATGGGAACAAGGAGACACGTACAGGAATTTGACCATAGTAAAATAAATCCGTCTTTCTGCTCCAGCCACAGTGTGGCTATTTTTACAGAGTCCTATTGAGCACAGAGGTATTGGGATGAACGAGCTGTATCTTCAGTATAATAGGCAGATGCAGATGATTTCTGTATGGTAACATGAAAGAACAAAAAGGGAATAAACAAACAAACAAATAAATAAATAAATGTGAACACTAAGAAGTGTGTATGGCAGGCTCTCTATTCTCAAAGTTATGTTTGCTTTATCATCCTTGATTTTACTTAAGCCCGAAGACTCCCAAAGTCTTTATTCTGCAAGCATCACATCTTCTTCCATGAGCCCTATTCACCTCAGCTGCAGCAAACCCTAAATCATAAGATTATGTGAAGTCTGGGTTTACACAAGATACAGAAGCCTCACTTTGAATTTTATTATGGTTAAAAGATTCAAATACAGTAGGGGTTTTTTTCTCTCCCCCCCCCTTTCAATCCTCATTTTCCCCCATTTTATAGCACTCTCAAGTTGGATTTCAGGGTGTTAATAAGCACTGAGCAGAATTTTGGAAGGTGTCCAGCTCTGCACCCCACCCAGATGAATACCTGGAAGCACACTGTTAACATGGCTATCCTGCCAGTCCAAAATCAAGTGTGGAACAAATGTTGAAAGTATGCCCTCTGAAACAGGTAACCACAGGACTGATATAGCAGTTTATAGTTTTATACCTCTCTGGCAAATAATTTCATTTTACTCTACAAATCCTTTTGTGGTAGAATTAGAAGTGGCTGGGAATTTTGTGGAGTATAAAATGCTTCATGTGTGCTCTTAGAACTTCCAAAAGGTTTCACCTAGCCCAAGGCAGGCACCCAGTAGAACTCTCCAGCCACTTCTACATACTGATTTAGAACCAGGGATATTCATGTTCTCTTAGGTCCTTGGTTCTAGCTCCAATATGCTGCAGCAGAGGACTCTCTACTTCTGAGGTCTAAGGTTTGGGTACAGCATCTTCAACAGTACAACACCTCATTTATGCCAGAGGAGCCTCTAAAATCCCTGACTCCAAAACCGCTGTTCAAGGCTTTCTGTTCCTGTACCATGGAGTGAGGAGGCTAAGATTACAGGTTGCCTCCCCATCAACCACCACTGGCCTCATGGATCTGCACTCAGGATAATAGTTTCTGGGTGTCCCACCTTCCTTAAAGTCACCCTCTTGCCCCGGGATCCCATGCACCCTCAGGAAATTTGCATGATGATCAGTGTCATCACTGAGTGGCAGGAGGGGGTGGCAGGAAGTAAGGAGGGTTTTCATGCCAAGGTGTCATCCCAGTCAACACACCATGCTGTGTGACATTGTTTGAAACACAGTTTGGATGGGAACTATCACAAAGAAGACTCACAAACCAGAAGACAGAATTAGCTGAATGTGAACATCAGTGCTAACTCAACAGCTCCCTTTCAAGTGCACTCTGTCCCTCACCTGGACCCCTCTGCCCAGTTGAGGAACTGCTGTAACTTCTGTGCTGTGACACAGCAATGTCAGGGGTAATGCTGGACCCTGCTCCCAGAGCTGGGCAAAAGCCCTACCTTCCTCACTGCCCTTCACTCCACCCAAGAGAGGCTAGAGGGCAAGGAACCTCATTGCCTTCGTCTGTTTTCTGAGCCAAAGCACAAAGCCCTTCTCCTTCAGGGTGGTGAGGCTGGCTGATTTGTCCTCAGTGGCAGACAGGGCTGTATCTCTGGAAACAAGGTTCCTCTCAGGTCTTCCTCTGTGACAGCTGGCTCCACAGAGCCCCTGCATCAGTCCCCATGTGTCTGCCACCAAGTCTGACTGGATTGATTTAGTAGTCCATTGTCCTGTGGGAAAAGTGCTTAGTGGTAAATACCAGAACATGATCAATAGCACAACATCCAGAGTTTGTGTTAGAGCTTCAGTGCCAGGCCTTGGGCTCCAGAAACACCACAGTAACACCACTGTGAACCAAGCATTTCCTGGTGAAAGGAATGGATAAAAGTAAGAAGCATCAGAAACAGGCCAAGGACACACACTTTGCCTGGTCCAGGTGCCTGCTGAGATGTCATAAGTCATCTGATTGTAACATACAAAGACTGAAAACCTGGGGGTTCACAGGCAAGAATCTGATTTAATGTACATGATTTTAGCACTTCTGAGGAACCACTGATTTCAGTGCAATTGATCCTGATTTTTGGAACTGTGAGGTCAGGCTCCAACCTTTTAATTTTTAAAATGTCAACATTGTGCTGTCACCAACTCTAAGCCTGGAAACATTGGCAGTTCATGACATGTCACATCCTACTTCCCCTTTCTGGACCCCACTCCCTGCTACCCACTAATACTCCTACCATGGCACAAGTAAATCAGGAGCAGTATGATATATTCTTGTAAAACAAAATAGATGAGGTTTGAAGAACATAAACAGCAACGTACTAACCCAGTTCATCATATGATCCCAGGCTCCAAACAAAAGGGCAAGGGTGGGGCCCACAGACCAGTCCAAGTGTCGGGTGGGTCCATGTTTTACGAAAGATAAGAACATATTCTATTAAAAAAAGTCTTTTGTACAGTTGCTCTTTGCGACCCTGAAGGGGGAAAAAATTATCTTTGTGCACAGACTGCCGTGGTATGAGGCTGTGCACGCACATACACATGCCCTTGCAATGGTGTTGCCAGGCACTGGGGATGTGTATGTTATTCACAAGTCAGCACTGCCAAGGGAATGTCGATGGAAACTCCATCATGCCAGGGCAGCATGGTAACAGTTTTGCCCTATGGTATATTTTTATCTTCTTCTGTTTTTTTTTAACCTCTTTCTCTGGTTATTGTTGTAAACAGCAGTTCTAGGATGCTTCCTTTTCCTATTACCAGGATTTACAAGGACTGGGCATATGTGTGAATGAGGATATCCAGCATAATGATTCTGCCATCAAGACAACGTGAAAGTCTTCTGGCTTTTAAAGACACTAAAATTGAAATGACCTACTCATGGTCCTGATCTGCAGTGAGTCTGTTTTACATGAGCCTTGTGAGGCTCTCAAATGTGGGGTGTCCACACCACTCCAAGCCAGCCCCCAGTCCCTTGGGGAGCAGCAGCACAACCCACCAACCCCTCTGAGCTGGGCTGAAACGCCCATACCCTAGTGAGGCTGCATGGGAAACCCAGCAGGGATGCAGTGAGGAGCACAGATTTAAAACTGAGTCCAAGAAATCCAAGCAAATCTTCCCCTGGGGAAAGTACTCCCTGAATTGCCTAGGACAGATTTTTTATCAGTTTCAGAGGCAGAGAACAGACAGTTGATTGAACAGGTATAAGGACAAGCATGAGCATGAGCATAAGTACTTTGGAAGTCTTATATTTCTTTACTGTTATGTTGTGCTCACTGAAGCTGAAATGTCTTGAAAGTAAATTGGATCCTGTTTCAGTCCAAAAGGAGCCAGATTTAAAATACTGATCTACATCGGAGTTCAGATTCTTCAAATGTTTTTGGCTGCTCAGAGGTCAGTCCATCTTAGGAATCATCACAAAACAAGTAGTCTTACTGAAAGAAAATTAACACACTCCTCTGAAATCAAAATAATGCATAAGTTCATTTTTTCCTGTTTCTCAATCAGAGAGATTGAAAATTTTATGTGGTTGACTTTCTGTAATCCACATGTTACCCTTAGCAATTCAGTCAAGGATTTTATTCCAACCAGATGTTTGTTCTTTTCAGGAGGGGTTAATTATGCCTAAACAAAATGTATGTTTCTTAGGAAGTAACTTTAAGTGTTTGGGAAGGCACATTTGCCTGTTTATGCTAAAGAAAATCAGTCCATCAAATTTAATGACAAGCAATATTGTCCCTAAGAGAAGCTTTGTAATTACCCATCTATCCCTTTCTATTCTTTGTAATTATTCACTTGCAATTATCTCCATCCTGTCTGATGTTTTTCTAAATCCTGCACGAATATAAAGCAAAGCAACAGTCAGATAAATCATGATAGTTCTTTAAATTTCTGCAAGTGTTTCTGCAGTCAGAGAGAGGATGGTGTGGAAGGGGTTACACTTTGCGCTCAAGTTCCTCTTTTTGTCCCCAAGGAGAGGAAAGAAGCAGAATACCTCCACAAGCTAATGAAACATGGAAACAATTTGTGTACAAGCAAAAAACCAAGGCTTGTCGTCTCTCACTGCCAATAATAATACTTTATTTCCTATTTGTACTGTATAATGTTCAGGATGAAAAACAAGTGATATTACTTGGTAATTCCCAAAGATGTCATTTTTTAGGTAATGTGCCCATCTCTCTTAGCTCACTGTGAGTAGAAATAACTCTGCTTCCATGCAAACAAGAGCCAAGAGCTACCTATTTTGTTTTAATTCAAGAACTTTGAAATCTCCTTCATGCAAACTTCAGGAATTTTGGCTTCTTTGAGGATTAAGACTTAGAAATTAAGCGATTATAAACCAATTTAGACCTCTCCATCTGCAAAGGAAACCTGTTAAACCTCCTTAACTGTTAGTATTTAAAGCCTTATTTTTGTTGAAAACTAGAGAAGGTGGGGCACAGCACAGGGTAGGTAGCATGTCAGGTTGATTACAGATCAGCAGTGATTATCATTGACAGTTTCCTCCAGAAAGAATTGGTGTAAAAACCAGTCCAAGCTTAGCCAGGATGCAGCCTTATTGCATTAATGGAAATTTCCCTCTATTTTCACTAGATGTGGATGTGTCCAGGGAAGCAGCCGAAACTACCTTCTAGAACAATGCACAAAGATGCTGAATTTAGACCCCCTGCAAATGACCACTGGGATAATTATAGCAGGTGCCAAAATCCCTAAGAATAACTGAGAAACAAGACCTCCCAGCCTGCTTCTGGTGTCAGATCAACAGAGATAAAACAACAAACGAGGTCCCAGTGGGTCTCCCCAGGCACTGCAGGCAGGGAGCTGAGCTTGCCGTCAGGGCTTGGCCTCTCTCTGGGAGTTTGTTTGCTGCTCCCTTTGGAGGAACCTCCCTGCTGGTGGCATACATCCCCTCAGCAGGGACAGCCGATTTAGAGCCTGCTCTAGTGTCCAGGAATGCAAGCTAAGGCCAGCAGCATTTCCAAAATGTTCTTCCAGAGGCCTGAGCAGCTGACACTTGCTCCACTATAGGCAGTGACTGCATATTTAGCAACTGCCTTGGCCCACCTGCACTTAAAATTCTCATAAAAACCACAGTGGGCTTGTCTTTGATAAATTAAGGTATAAAAATAGCAGTACTATGTACATAGTACATAGAAAGAGGAACTTTCAGGGGTCTGCTACACTGTTGTAGTCTGTTTCAAACTCACAGAAACCTAGAAAACTGCTGACAATAACTCCTGGCTTGGCTGATCAGCACTGAGAACAACCCAGAATATGTCCTGGTCTAGTGCAAGGTGTCCCTGCCCATGGCAGGCCGTTTGGGACTTTAGGTCCCTTCCCCAAACCTTTCCATTACTCTACAATCCCTGGTGCTGTCTGTTATGTGCCTCATCTGCAGCAGGTTAAAACCTCAGATCACATCCTAGCAGTGCCTGTACTTTTGCAGAATGGTAATGATGGGGCACCAACTAGTTATTACTGGAAATATTGGCCAGACCTGCCAGCATTAAAAAAAAATAGCTTGAGCATCATGCTGTGTAATAACTATGATCAGGCAAAAAAAAAAAAAAAAAAAGGAGATGCAGCCTCAGCCCTGTCAGCCTTTTGCATGCAGGTGCCTCAACATCAGACATGCACTGGAGACAAGTTGTTATTGGAAATACAGTTATATTTTAATTTCCTAACCCTCAGATAGTCCAGGATTTAAATGATGCAAGCGTGACATTTTTTAGTCATATCCTTGTGAAGTCAAGAAGGGGGAGCTCTGTCTGTACCTCCCTTCCCCTGTCACCACTGCAGTACTGCCATAGAATGTTTAGTAAATATAGGCTTTGGAGATAGAGTTTGGGAAGCCAACTCAGTAACAAAGGGTGCTTCAGACAAGAACTCCCTATTGCCAACTCCTGGCTGCTAAAACCAGGAGACAACCATTCAATAAAATGCCTAGAAAATCACGAGGTACTCTGATAATAGAAGTTTCTACTTTATTCACAGAATCAGAGAACAGTTTGGATTAGGAGGGACCTTTAGAAGCCAGCTTGTTCAACCCCCCTGCCACAGGCAGGAACGCCTTCAACTAGATCAAGACCCTATTAGCCTTATAGTTCAAATTTAACAGCCACCAATCCCCAGAAGGAAATAGATTTTCAAAAGTAATATCAAGTGTACTCATCACACAACAGCCCCCTAATGCATGTCTTGCTTTCATTAAACTCTGGTGCTCTTCTGGTCATATCCACAGAAGTTATCTGGTATGAGAGAAAGCTTCAAGGGCAAACCCAGCCTTTGCAGACCCAAATGAGACTAGATACTATGGAAATGAATTGCTAATACTGTTGACCAGCTCCATTGTTTAAAGCAGTGCCCTCTCAGACTTCAGCAATAATTCAACAGTGAAATAAACAGCTCTGATCAGATAGCCAGGCAAATTAGATAAAGAACACAATAGCCGTGAAGATAGGAATATTTCATGGAGAGACATATATCAGTTTATTCCTGATTTAAGTCCCTTCTGATTACTCTCTGTTTATACCTCACATTTGTGTGACAAGTCAGAAAGAAAGGTAGAGATCTTCTCTGACAGAATATGTTTTCCCCCAAGAAGACATGTGCACATTACCTTCATGACTTAGCGCTCAGCCATCTCCCTGTGACTCTTTCATGTTACTTGCTTTGAAATAATGACTGTGTTCCAGGACATAGCAATTTCCTCACAGCTAGTTTTTATACTTTAGTGTGCTCCCGGGATACTAAACCATTCAAAAGTGCTCTTTTCCTCTGCGTCTGTTCCCACAGAAGACCAAGGCAACTCCTTTGAGTCTCAAGACTCTATTTTGAAATTCCACCCCTGCTATCGCTTTGAACATAAGCAAGTTAAACACAAGGTTAGCACTTATTTTATGCCCTAACATGCTCATTTCTTCCAAAGTAAGTAACTTAACCACAAAAATACTCCAAATAATATAAAAAGTCCAAGATGCTTAGATATAATGGATTTAATGGGATCACCACATTCTTTAAATAGTATACTGTCTAAAAATGTTACTGAGGGTTGCTCTGGATGAAAGAAGCTACAGGCAGCAGGAGTAAGTGCTCAGTGCTGGGAAAGAAGAAATCTCCATCCTTGTTAAATGGGGCTACTGTGGAATTCAGGATGCTCTGTACACACAGCTGGCTATAAAACTCTTCAGATCATCCAGCACTGCCTCTCCCCTAGAGCAAACAATTCTCTTTGCATTTCTTGTTGCTCTTATCAAAGGTAAATAGGCTGGGTATTTCATAGTACTCTAGGGTTTTTTGAGGATATTCTTAAAATACCTGGTCAAGCCAGAGGACTCCATCTAAGGGAGGAGAGGCTGTTCTCTTTATAGGTTTGAGGGGCTACTTTCCAAACTAACACATTGTGAAAGATAGCTTTTCTTCAGACAGTTTCGAGAGGTAGGTTGATACCAAGCTAAAACATATCTATCTAGGTTTTATAACCATTGTAAATAATTTCAGTATCTGATTTGTTATCATAAATTCAATATTGAATATTTTCAAATTACTAAATTTAACCAAAGAGACCAAAACTACTGGTTTTCCTCTGCCTTTTTATGGACATGCCATGCAGATAATGGCCAGGCATTCTCACACAGTGTCCTACTTTCAGTTTGTCACTATATGTCTTAGGAAAACATACTTTAAATAGCACAGGTAATACCTACCAATAATAAAAGCTCAAGCACCTTAAAATTTTAATTTAAAAGTAACCACAGAAATCTAAAAATCTTTCAAATATATCCTCTCCACCCCCAATTTGTGGGTGAGGACCTTGCTATACCTCAGCTTCAAGGATGTGGTATCCTCTTTCAGTGTGTTTTACTCTGAGTTCCCTGGATTTGAGGACTTCCTACCTGCAGCATTCTTACAAGCAATATGATGTTTTAATCACCAATTATTATTCTCAATCCTAATTTACCTTCAGTAAAGTATTAAGGAAATTGCCTTAGCTTTTTCTCCCAAACAGTTCTACAGGAAGAACAATTCATTTGCAGTTAGGAGAACTTCAATATGGAGGGAGGTTTTTCTGAGGTGATGAGCAAGTCCTAAGCATTGCATAGAAGTCCCCAAAATTCCTTCATACTTAGTCAGTCTCCTTTCTCTCCAGCTCTCCAAAAGTAGATTCTCTTCCTCTTGCAGTTCTGATGCTGCAAGCTGGAGCTAGTTGCCAATAGTGAGAACCCATGTAGAATCAGCAAATATCAAACGTGTGATAGATTAAAATTTCCAATCATAGTGATAAATAAGTTGCTAATAATCTCTCAAATTTTCTCTATAATAAATATAGAGTAAATTCACTCACTGTAATAAAGTTATTTTGGAAATACCTCACTGTAAATAAGGCAATGTTTTGACTCTGTTTCTTGAAGACATAACACCAATAGAGAATATCTTAGTGTGAGAAATCTAAAAAACTCACAGTTTTTCTGCTCAGGTATAGTAAATGCAAAGTATTTTTTAAAAGCAGTAAAGTACTTGAAAGCCAAGGCAAAAGTCACAGGCTTTACTTCTTATTTAAGCAGGAGTAGCAGAAATCAGAATCTGGTTTTTTGTCCTTATTATAAAGGGGAGAAGCAGAGGCACTCTCTTTAGTAACAGCTGCAAATACAGCTTCTCTGTGTTGCATGGCCAAGTTCTGCAGATGAAAATAAGATCTGAAGATAATTTTAGACGAAAAGTGCAAACATTTAACAGTGAAAATTATTTTTAATTTTTGACAAATTGCTACAGCTATAAGAAAGTTGTGTACATATTTTACAAACACTCCACTATGGCCAAATCCTGAAACTCTAACTTGTGTAAGGTATTCCAGTTGGGCAGGTAGGATTTATTTCACAAATTCACATATTTAGGATTTGTAGCACAAGTCTTCCCAATGCTGTTTATCCTTTTAAAAGATCCCCAGCATATCAACAGGAACGCAGAGCATATCTTGAGTTGCATCATTAGCTTCAGTTTCAGGAATCACTAAAATCCCCTAAGCTACAATTTGTCACGATTCTCATTCTTGGGAAATCCTTTAAAGGAACTGTTAAAGTAATTAAGCTAGTGTCCTCGATTTAATCTTTAAGGCTGCTTAGCCAACATTGAGTCACTGAAGTCTTCTAGGTCAGACAGGAAAAGAATTGACGTCATTGCAAAACGCCACTGCGTAAGTGTCTCTGAAAAAAATGGCAGCCAAGTGTACACAAATGGATAATCAGAGGCTGTGAATAACAGGCAGCTCAACAGGTGAGCTTAGGGAATTTGGCACTTCAGAGATGAACCAAGTGTGTCCTCAGGCAGATGATAAATGATCCACGATACACTTTCTCTGACATAACATATTTAGCAAACTTATCAAGATGTTTCCTCTGTCCAGAAAGTCAACCAGCCTATTAGGAATGATAATTTGGCACACAATATGCTCGAGGGACAAATACGATAAGGGATGTTTCATACAAAGGGGCTTCCACTACTAGCCAGCTATGTCAATCTGCAGCTAAAAACAGAGCAGCATAAAAATAAACTTAACTCTTCACCCTTAGCAATTAAGCTGTTTTCTAACAAAATAAGCACAGCTTAAACAGGCACCAGGAAAGACAGCTACAGCTCTGCTATAACACTTACTCTTGAAAAGACAAAACCAAGCATTTGAGCAGAGCACAGCATTCTAGATATTTTCCCATTCAACATTTAACATTTCCAAATTCCAGGTGAACAGGAGCGGATCCACATAGTTCAAAGAGAGACCCCGGTTTCCTCAAAACCTGAAGACCCTTCAGAGGTGAACTGTTCCCGCTCAGACTCATTTTTAGAAAAGTCACAAACAGGAAGTGCATGTGCTGCTGTCCACAGGCAAATGGAGGGAGAATAAAACTGTGTTTAGGCATACACTAACCTTGAACCTTATCCCAATTACTTGTACCTGCCCCAGCACTAATCAGAACACTTTCGTCATGACTAGAAAAAGCTCACATCCTTGCCGTGATTTGAATGATTCAGAAATACACCTAGCTCTGGCTGTCCAAAATCCTTACCCTAATCCTCAGTATAGCCCCCTTGCTTCTCAGAAATCCTTCCCACACCAGAAATAAAACCAGCACATATTTGTTCTTTAAATATGTTAATGGTTCTGGTCTTCACTTTATCTCTAAGAGCTTTATCTGCCTAACTGTAAAGCTACCACTGTTGGAGTTATCCTAAACCTAAGCCCAAACCCAACCCAAAGGCCACATAACACATGGCTGTTGCAGAATTCTTCAATTTGATGTCCATCCCAGTTCTTCCTGCCAAGATCACTGACACAGCATTCGGTAACAATCTCAATCCTTTAGCCTTCTTTTACAGACAATTTAAATATATTATAATTTAATGATAGCCCTATGGCATCTCTCCACAACAAGAAAACTTCCTCTGTCAGGGCCTAGACAAGCTGTGACTCTAGCAAGACCTAGCACAAACACACATCTTCCATGTTGTGAAAAACTTTACTCAGTCCTATCTTGAACCCAAGATTTTAAATTTTTTTATTTTAAAAGTTGCCTTAAATTATTCTCACTTGTCAGACTGAACTTTCATCCTAGCACTGCAGGGCTTGTGGGATCCAGCAAAGAACTGTCTTTATCTTTGATACACACAGTTAAGGCATAATCATTGTAGACTGCCTCTCTGTAGCTTGCAGCATAAACAATGATACAAAATGCTTACTTCAAAGCATACAGCTCTGATAACTCTGCCATCATCCTTTTAATCAGGCTACAGTCACACCTTGAGGTTAGAGTTGGTGCCCAGGACAGAGCTGATTTAATTACCGGACATGCAGATTTACAGTAGGATGAAGACTAAGCCAAAAAAGGTGAATGAGTGCTGAGCTCTGGCAGAAATAAAAGTTTGTTGTGCTGTACCTTACTCTCTGTGCTGTACCCTAAGGTACAGTTAGAGTTGGGTGCAACAAGAAATGAAAAGATTGCGTTATCACTGAATTTTACAATACCTGGAGGTCTACGATGAGGGCAGGGCACCCAGAGAGATGCCTGAAATGGATAAGATGCAGACTGGTGTTGAAACAACCAGCACTGACAGGGTTGGGCTTAATGAGCTATAAAAGTGGGGCTAGAACTGGCTGAAGTAGAAGGTGGTGTGCAAAGCCCAGCAAAGCAGTAGCAAAAGGCTTCACATTTTTTAATGTGGATGGTGTCAATCATGTCACAAACCTAAACATAGCATTGAAGAGGGGACTCTTAACTCAGGATAGTAGGAATTAAAAATCTAAAGAAGTTGCAGGATCCTACAGAGACAGGCTATGATCCGCTTAGAGCAGTGACAAAATGGATTGAGTTACTACTTTATGAGAAATTCATTATATAGAAATATAAAAACATTCAGAATATGGTTTACTGTTAGGACTGAGGCAGCAAATTTGCCTATTGACCCACATACATTTCCACAATTTACTGTCTAAACTTGTCATTAGAAAAACCCTGTAGTTTTTATAGGATCCAGAAAAAAAAAAAACACAAACCAGAACCACACAATTAGTACAGGGCGTATCATCTTAGCCAGGGCATCCTGGGTCCTACCCCTCACTCTAATACTTTTGTTTTAACGGTGCCATAGAGATTTCTGGCAGCCACAGAACTAACCATGGAGTAACTAGTGCAGGTCGCTCTAACTCTTCTCCTTGCTCTGCACATTTTGCAAAACCCAGCAATAAAGCCAGCTCTTCTTTGCCCCCTACCCTGGAGGAAAACTCTTTCCCCAGGCAAAATTCTGGCCTGCCCATACAATGCTGCCTTACAGTATTAACAAGAACTCAGTTGCCTCTGCCTGCCCTGGTCCTTATCCTCATGGTGCCAGTCTTGCTCTTCATTCCCCAGCACAGAAACAGTTCCCAAAATGGGATAGGGTTTTTTATGAGGAGGACTGAATAAGACTATGGATTGCAGCATTTCCACCTTGATTTTGCCCCTCCTCTAATTTCCATTCTTAGTTTCCTGTTTCTCTTCCCCTCCCCTCTGGCCCACCAGTGCTCTCTTCTCCAGCTCTGCAGCATTTTCATCATACAATATTGATGCAGTGTGCATGGTGGAGTAGCTGGGTGAGTTGGGCCACAGGGTGCTTTACCACATGAGTTTGGCAGCAGCTGATTTGCTCTTCCCTTCACCTCTTTCTTCCCTTTCCCCACTTCTCCTTCCTAAGTGTTGGGAAACTTCAGGGCAGCAGCTGTCCCAGAACCATGGGACCAGCAATTTTTCCAGGGGATGCTCAGGCTGGTCAGGACAGTAAGAACTTCAAAACACATCCTCAGAGTCATATTTCTGTGGGAAGGGTGACTCCTTGTAATATTTCTGGCATAAGCAAGAGGCTCAGCAACCAGCAGAGCTCGGAGACAACTCTGGCAGCCCTGGTGCGACAGTGACTGGGTACTCTGAGCTGACCTGGCCCCCAGGAAAACTAAGGAGAACTGCTTATCTGTGGGTCTCATGTCCCCACCATGCTGCACTGTGGAGTTTTGGAAAGAGGGTGCAAACCTGCTGAAGGCACAAGGATTTTTTTTGGCAGTGGAAGGCAGTGCTGGGTACAGGAGAGGCTGTAGGTGCAGGAACAGGATCCACAAGCAGTCACACACAGAAATGCAGGGACAACAGTCAGAAAGGTGAGGGGTGTGCCAAACTAGAGAGCAGAAGTGAGGACTTTGTCTGGCAAATTTGCATTACCCTGTTAGGAAAAGTTCTCGATTAGGGAGATGATCAAGAACATGAGTGACTGACACTGGGATTTCTGATCCAGACATCTTGTGTGACCATGGACAGGTTTCCCTATGCCCCACAGCAGCTACCTTAAATGATACAGGAAAACCACCTTTATTTTCTAAAGAAGTGTGAGATAATTAACACAACACTGTGAGGTACTCAGATAGAATTGCAGGGATGCTATAGCCATGAATCAGCCAGTCCTATTTACCTGTGTGTATGAGAATATTATTTTAACTATCCCTAAAAAATAACTTGCACCTGAATCAGAGTTTTCAACCAAAGAACTCCCCAAAGCTTTTGCAGTTTTGGTGAATAAATTATTCAAAACACTTAAGGTTTCATTTCAAATATGACAACTGAAAAACAATGATTCATAAAGCACATGAAAAATGTGTCTCTAGTGATATTCCTCAGTACTACCAAGTGATTCTTTTACAATACAGAGATCTGATAAGTTGTTGTTTATGTGAACTTGTGTTCTGATAATCCAAACAGGCTTTTTTTCCAGTTGCCTTTAATATCCAGTGCAGAGTGAAAGCATTGTAAAATCCAGGCACAGTGAGTTCTGACTCCCTCTTTTCCAGTTTGCACCAGGAAACTGGAACACAAAGATGGGTGTAGTGATAATAAAGGCATCCCTGTGAGTAGGTGCCACAGAACTGGTAAAGCCTAAGACAGAGAGTGGCTAAGATTTATGCTCAAAGCCTCAGTAACTCTCCTCCTTAACCTTTGGAAAACCAGGTTTGAAAACACTGTGTAAACAAAGCAAACAAAAGACAAATTCTAATGCAGCTAACTTGGTCTCTAAAAATAAACAGGCATTAGCACTTAGCCTCATCCTTAATTAGACGAAATTGTATTCTTCCAACAATAGGTAAGAATGACATTTAAGTTACATGAGTATTTATCAGAAAAGATGTTCTAATTTTCTAAAATAATGTCCTAGATTTGGAAAAAGAGATGGCCAGGGTCCAAAGAAAAACAAATCCTTTTTAATGAAGCTCATCTTAGGTCTGGAGAAAATGTCCAGAGGGGAGAGGCTGATGGAGCTGGGGTTGTTGTGCCTGGAGAAAAGGAGGGGGAGTGTTAGGGGGGAACAGACCATGACCTGAAAAGAGGTTGCAGAAAGGTGGGTGTAAGTTTCTTTTACCAAGTAGCAAGGGACAGGACAAGAGGAAATGGACTCAGGCTGCACCAGGGGAGGTTTGGATTGGATATTAGGAAACATTTCTTCTCAGAAGGGGTTGTCAAACAGTGGAACAGTCTGCCCAGGGAAGTGGTTGAGGCACCATCCCTACAGGTACTTAAAAGATGTGTAAATGTGACACACAGGGACAGGGTTTAGTGGCGGACTTGCCTGTGAGGTTTACAAGAGCACCTACATGATTCTATGATTCGTTGGTTTTGAGCCTTCCATGCAAAGCTGGCAGGTCAGGGTGTCTGACGCTGCTCTCCCTCGGTGGCTGTGCACGGCAATCCACAGCCCCTTCGTCTGCCACCTCACCAAACACCTCATTTACATGCCAGCGATTTTCACCCTCTGCAATCACAGATAATGAGGCTGCCTGGTGACAGAAAGGGATGGCCATTCAAAAGCAGTCCTATATTTTTCACTATCAAAACCATAAATATCCAATGTCGTTTTAAAGCACTGCAGAAGGGGAAGGGTAAGTGGGAGTTATGAAAAGACGAGCAAGAGCTGTAAAACTTGGGCCAGCCTGTCCCCCTACCACAGCACCTAAATTAGCAGTGAATGTGAGCAATGAGTGGGCTCCCAAGTGCTGTCAGTGAAATCTCCTCTGCTCAAATTTTGAGCAGAGATTCTCATTTCCACATGTCTTAAAGGTAACAAATTTCCTTCCAGGAGATCCCACCGTTTCTACTTTTAACTTGTATCTATTCTATGGACTGTTAAACAAGGAGCACAGGCAAACTTGATCAAAACCACAATCACCCTGAAGAGCTTTTCAGATCATTCTCATGGTCACTTGGCCAATCACGCCAGCAATCACTTCTACTGCATAAGTTCCCCTCCTTGAAAGGTTAGCTTGGCATTCCTGCTTCAACTAATGTGCAAATGTCTCCTTAGGGAAGCAAAAACAGGCTTGTCCAAAGGACAAGAATAAACTTGTATGTTTATCAGTCCTTCTTCTCCTCTCCTCCTTCTTTCCCCCATTAACATTGCACTTTACAGTGGCAGACAGAAATCCAAATCAAGAACTGCTTGGCTCCTGGGGAGAGTTTGTATCAGATGAGCTAAGTAGTGTTTACTTCTAATTAAAACCTTAACTACTACACGGGACTGTCTGGCCACACTATGGATTTGCTCTTTGGAACAGCAGCCTGTCAGCACTTCTTCCAGAAAATATTTTTCCAGCTGAGAGTCTCCAGAAACTGCCATAAACAGCTATAATTTAAGGACACGTTTTATACAAACATCACCGCTATTTTCAAATTTTTTTTAGATCTTGGAAGTAGTTAACAACTCTTCTAAAATCAGCTGAACAAATGCACAAACATATTTTTATAGGTTTTGTAACCCTGAAATTTCCTCTTTTCAATTTATGATATTTCAAAAGGTTACATATTCTCAAATGGTCACTTTTGTTCAGGTACTTGTAGGAGCCGCTGGCAAAATTTGAAAGTGCAGGCCAGCTTATAAAAGCAACTTTGTTTACAAGTCAGTTCCTGGTTAAGAAACTAAAGAAGAACAGAATGGTGAAAAACTTTGCCATTTATTCCCTGCCATTTACTGTCGTACTAGAGGAATGCCTCTCACTATGGACAGCCTCTGCTTGGCTGGCAGAGTACATTATGTACAGTCAGGATACTGCATCCTGGATGGTCATACCTTTCCCAGACCTCACAGTTTGGCTGCCAGCCTGTGGTAATAGGAGGTGCTCAACTGGTTGCTAGCAACAAGCAGTACCTTTGGGTCTTTACTGGCTGGTAGATTAGGTACAGTATGTGCTGTAAATTACATTTCTTATTCAAAAGGAGAAATTGTCCAAGCAGGGAATATAAGGTAAGCACAGAAGGCAGCTAGGCAGAATAAGGTTTCACTCACAGACCTCCAGGTTTCTAACTTTACCTCAACGTTATTTCAGTGTTACCTGAAGCATCTGACAGCGACAATTTCAAAAGGTACTAATTAGCAATAACATTGATTCAGGAAGCCGTAAGAATCTCAGCTTTACAGCAGAGAGTAGGTAAGCCAGTCAAAGATCTAAATAAAGTAGATGAATGAATGCAACTGTCTGTCACATGTGCATTGTGTGCAACAAAGGTAAATTTAAGTTGAGCTAAGGATGTTTAAGAGCAAGTGTGCAAAGCTGAGCTTCTGAATAGGTATTATGTCCTATCAAGGACTCATTGTTTAGCAGATCCTATATCTAACAATGCTCATTGTGAAGGTTCCAAAGATCAGTGCATTAAATACCAGTTTTTCAGACCCCTTCACATTTTCAGTGTCTTCCAGTGCTGCAAGCACTTGGATATTCCTGCTACACCCATACCTCTCTGTGGTCTATTGGCTGTCTCTATGTTGTTCTGGGAGAGGGAGAAGTAGCTCAGATAAATGGGTTCAATGCTTCAAGAATTTTATTCTGCCCCCTTCCAAAGAAATCTTCTTTTTGGAATACTGGAAAGCTACTGCACACATGAAAAACAAAATCTGGATTTCAAGAATTATTCCATCAGGATGGCTATTTCCAGCAGAGACCAGGAGTAATGGCACTGTGTAAGGCCACGGGTTAGCATGCATTTACAAGCCTCGACTCTGTGCGTGCAGCTGGAGGGAGGATATGGCCTTCTGTAGGAGCAGAAATTCCAGTTCATTGTGCAGGAAGTGGCTTTATGCAATGCTGTCATGAGGAGAGGGGAACAAGAACTGCTTCCCTACTGACAACTGAAGTATGTGAAAATGCTATGATCTGATTACCAAAAGTGAGTGGAAGGCTGATGACAGAATCAACATCAGAGAGGAATCATGGTGCAGAAGTGCCAGCTGAGAGATCTCCACACCCCTACTGCGGAGAAGGTGAGACCCAGCTCTGGATTTGTAAAAGCAGAGTCATGAATTGCAGCCAACATTTAATTGTCATTAATTCCAACAGGAGCCGTATTTATGGGGCAGACCTCTGACACAAGTGCTAATGGTGGGGTATCAGTAGCTCTGCCAACCATTATGGGTAATTAAAATAAGGATATACATTTTCTTCCTGCCACAGCCTCCAGCAAGGGACTCTTGGGGGCAGGTTGGAGGAGGAGGAGGAAGGCTGAGTGAAGGGGGGGATACAGGGTGTGTGTAAGGGGAGGAGATCTTTGAATTCACTGCTTAGAGGGATGCTTTTGTGGCTCTGGCAGCTCTCTAGACCTCTGTACAGGAACAGGGAATCTGGAAGTTTTCAAAGAAAACTAAAACTACTGCTTCTTTTGCTGGCAAAGGTGAAATAAATGTCCCTCACCCTTGAAAAGTAATAGTTAATAAATGCCATACAGCAAGTCAGACAGAAAGATTTCTCTAGACTTCTCTCTCAGGCTAGTTATTTTCAGGCTTGAATCCCAGATTTTACAAATATGAATTTCTGGTCCATCTTCATGTCACATCATACTGATGCTGAGCATTCAATTAGCCAGCCGCATCATAGCAAGAGGAAACATTGCAATCAAGTTTTGTCACTGGATGGCAAATCGGCTTACTGGCAGTTTGCTGCCAGTTTGAGCTAACTCAGCTCAGCTGGGTTGTTGAGAAGCACACACTGCATTCAGTATATTGTTCGCAATAACATTTTCCCTTCAAAGCTTATACATTTTACACATATCTGAAGCCCCTCTATAATAGCTGAAAACTAGTGAAATATCACAAATTAAATATCACAAAGTCCTGCATGTGCTAGACTTGCTGTTTCCAAGCATCTTTAGATAGTAAGGGCAGCCAGGGTCTGTCTACATGAGGATAGGATGAAGTTCAAAAGTCACGTCTGTTAAGCAGTATAAGTCAGGGCAGAATGTGGTCGCATAGTTGTGAAATCAGCCATGTTAAAGCACAATTAAGGTTAAAGATGTTTTCTTCACCTTTCTGTTCTAGTGCTCTTGTCACTGTGTTTAGTTAATTAATTCACAAAGCTCCTCCCATTTAGAAAAATTTTCCGTTCCAGAAAATCAATCTAGCAGTTATTGCCAAGTCCCCCTGTCCCCACTCCCAGCGGCCTTAGTTAATTGTGAAGAAGGAAAAAAAAGAAAAACAGCTTAACCTGTCTGTGTTCAAACATAGCAATCCCCAGCATTTAAGTGTTTCCAAACAGATTTTACTTCCAAATTATAACTGGTGAGAGATTTGACTCTTATATTAACCCCAGGGCAAAGTAACATTTAAGCTCAGCACCAGTTTTGAACTGCAATTTAAAATTAAATGGCAGTCCTTCAGAGCTGCTCAGCTCAAGTCAGCCATGGGTTTTCCAGCTTGGGCCAGCTTACAATGGTTCTGACTGTGATTTAAATTTTGTCAGCATAGAAATGCTCTCCATTATGTCTTCCCATGGCATTCAGTGGCCCTGAATTTCTGGCACTCTCATTTATTCCCTTAAAATTGTAGAGTTTTTATCTGATTAGCTCTAAGTGATCTCAACAACTACTCAGATCTAGTTATTTCTTGAATCCATTGCTTGGAGATCAAACATTACATCACAAGAACTCTATCCTGTTCCAAATGAAGCCAAGGACAAAACTACCATTGACTTCAGTGTGTTCAGGATAAGACCATAAATCTTTTAAAAACTGAGTGTCCGATTTTCAAATTAAAACATAACGAGCTTAATAGTCTTGGATTTAAAGACTGTTGCATTTTGCATCTTGCATGATATTCTGTAGCTGAGTTACAAACACTTCTAATACTTTGATGCTCTGAGGGAGAGTAATTTTCTGGGAGCTCCCATCATTATCTATCAGGCCAGTACACAAAACACACAATGGAAGTGATACTGCCCTGATGGCAAACAATGTCTTTGGAAAGCTTCAAACAATTTCTTTGTAAACAACTGATCAGGGTAATTACATTTTCTAATCTGAAACTGTGCTGTGACATTGTTTCAGGTAACACATGAATCATGCTAAAGGGTTTTCCTCTGCTAGCACTAGCTACCTTATCTAAGCAAGCTCCAGTCTAAGGATGGAGACCTAAGCCTGATGAAGTATTGTACTGGCACTGCAGGTAGTGGCTCCATCACCTGGCCCCAGGTCTCCTCCAATCCACTGCTACTGTTGGGCAGACAGCTCTCCAGGTGATTAGAAAACCCGAGGAAACAGCAGAGCTGTGCCTAATTCCTCATGATCCCAACTCATTTTCTTTAGAAGATGAGGTGTTAGATGGGACAACCTTGCTGCATATCTGAATGATGCTGGGTCCAGGTGAGAGAGCTGCAGCTTCACTTAGTGGAAGGCAAACACAGCTTTAATGACTTTGCACTTGCTAATGAACATAAATGACCTAAAACACGAGGGCATCTCCCACAACCTCTCAGCCAAGCTGCCATGTACTAATGTGGCTGTCAAACCCTCACTATTTCATGGGATTGTGTTAATAAACTAGTCCATGTATATTACACAAATCATTTGTAATCTTGCAGAAGAAGCAGCCCTAGCTTTCTGGCTTATTTGGTTTTGTTTTCAACAGCAGTTTCAAAAGGAAAACTGCAGTATGACCTGCCCCTGCAGTATTCTTTTATTCTTAAATCTCTTGTCACAGATGCAATCTGCACACTGCTAAATTTTTGTTATCATTTCCCTGGATATCTACCAGCTATGATTGTAATGATTAAATCAGTATTAACTTAATTACAAAGGGCTGTACTCAAGATAAACAGCAAAGAAGTGATCCAGAACAGTGAGAACTGCACTGCTGAGTGAGAGCGTCTGGCAAAGGCCTTTAAGGCACTCCAAGCCATCTTTTTTCCTCACTTAAGTTTTTGTTTTGTTTTGTTTTTTAAACCAGATGTGTTGGTTTTGTCAAATCCCAGAAATTAAATCAGTCTGTCACCTCTGAGTCTGACCCCTGAGCCTGTCACTGCCTTTGGCCATCTTTGCTGCAGTCAGAAGCTACATTTTCAACTTCACTCCAAATTCGATGCCATGGTGGTCTGCCAGTAGTCAGGCACTGAGGCTTTCTCTAGTTTCCTTCTCACAATGCCATGAAAAAAGACACCTGGATTTGGTTCCCTTTCCATGTTTATCTCCTCCTCCAAGGTATTTCCATTCTGCAGGACAAACACATGGTCATTCAAATAATTATGATGGAGGGAACCATTGCATTTCTGCTCACCTCTCTTATTTGACCATGCAAAAATTTAGTTATAATTTAGACACTGAATCTGTCCCAGCTGAATTTTACAGTAGAACTCTCACAGATTTTAATATGAATATCAGTCCCTTTCTAATTAGGATAGTGATCATGTATTAGTGACACAAGAAATGACAATTCAGCTTTTTTTAAAGCCTTCCAAAAATCTCAACTATTTTTTGAGAATACTGCATAGAAAATATACATAATCACATGCAAAGAGACAGCAAGGGACCATTTTGGGATTTCAAGTGAAAAGCTAAGAGTTTAACACAAATTATACAAGATTTGCTTAAAAGTTTAGGAGCTAAATTAAGTTTTTAAGAGATTAGGGACTATATATTCAGCTGTTTGATATACAGTCTGTGGCTAACCACTATCTATTCACCTGGGACAAGCCTGGCAGAACTTCCATCAGGTGTGCAAACATCCTGGTTTTCCTCAAAGTTCTGCCTTCTCAATAGACTCCTTTAACATTCTCCTGAATACTATCACCAGAATAGGAGATGTGGAATTCAGTATAAAATTCAGTCCTCTGAGGTTCTTTTTCTGCCACCTGTGATAAAAAGAACATACTCCCAGATAATGAATGTCTCCTAATTTCTGATGTACATATGTCCAGAAATTTTTCTTCTTTTCCAGTAGAAGGAGAAAAAGCTGCTATGACACTCTTTCTTGCTTTTAAGGTCTGAAATAGGGTCTTGCTTATGACACATTTCATAGCATCATAGAATCATAAAATGGTTTGGACTGAAAGGTACCTTTAATATCACCTAGTTCCAACTCCCCCTGCTATGGACAGGGACACCTTCCACTAAACCAGGTTGCCTAAACCCCATCCAGCTTGGCCTTGAACACTTCCACGGATGGGGCTTTGACATTTCCATAGCAGAAAGGTCAGGGGGAACTAACTGATACCTTCTGGTGTCAATATCTCATACACTGATTTCTTCTACACCAATTCTTTCATGATGTTCCTCAGGTTTTGGTTGGGTTTTCTTCCTCTTTTTTTTTTTATTTCTTTTGTAAATTTTCCCTAATTATTGAACACTTTCTCTGAAGGCTTGAAAATAGCTTAATTAGGTTTGTGTCATTTCTGTTCATTGTTTTTTTCTTCATCTTGGCCAGTGAGACAATTACTTGCATACCTCTCTGCTGCTTTTTGGCCTAACACAGAGTAGTGTGCTCCTCTGAGGGAGTTAGACCTACCCTTATCTGTGACGGACCTGAAAAATCTGGCCTGAGACTAGGCAGTAAAAAGCATGACAAAGCACAGAGATTCCATAGTGCAGAGCCACAGTTAAGGGATGAAGGCTAGTTCCTTGTCCACGGGCTTCTGGAAAAAGTCAGAAAGTTAAAACTCAAAGACTGATACAGAGGAAAGGTCTTCTTGTGGAGGAAAGGACGTTGGATTTGCTGATATCCACCGTATATCCTTGCTGGCTGACAGCAACTTCATGAAGCTCAGCAGAGCAAATTCGAGGTCCTTCACGTGGGGCAGAAGAAGCCCCTGCAGCAATGTAAACTGGAGATTGACTGGGAGGGCAAGCAGCTCTGCAGGGCAGGGCCTGAGGTGCAGAACTTGCTGAAGATGGGCCAGCAGTGCGCCCTTGAGGCAGTGAAAGCTAAAACATGCCAGGCTGCCTCAGCAGAGAGCAGCCAACAGCTGTTCCCTTCCAGCGAGGCCACATTTGGAGTGCTCTGTTATGTCCACTCCTGGGCTTCCCAGTAAAAGGCATTAATTAACATGTTAGACTAAATCCAGTGGAGCAGCACAAAGGCTGTGGGGCATGACATGCAGGGTGGGCTGAAGAAACCAAATTTGCCCTGTCTGGCGAAGAAAAGGCTGGGGGTGGAGAGGAATATGGCTGTGATCTTCAGCTGCTTAATGGGGTCCCACAGGCAAGATAGAGTTAGACTTGTCTCAGACATGTGCAGCCAACTGGCAGTAGGTAATGGCCACAACATGTGGACAGGGAAATTCTCAGCAAGGGTAAGAAGAAATAAAAATCGGGTAAGAGTAGTTAATCCCAGCTAGAGAGGTGGGGAATCTCCACCCTCAGATGCTTTCAAAACCTGATGAGGCAAGGCCATGAATAACTCCATCTGGCTTTTAAATTAGCCCTGTCAGGAGCAAAGGGTGGGACTGGATGACCTTCAGGGGTCCTTTCCAATCTAAATTATTCTGTGGTTCTATAAATAAGGCAGAGGTTGCAAGAAAAAGGAGCTAAATCAGATTCAGGAGGGGCATGAGTCTTTCCTGTGTTGAGAGGAGAGAACAAGCCTGCAGGCTGTTGCTACTGCTGACCTCTTTAAGAGCTGGGTGATTGAAAATCACTCCTGGATGCAGCAGAGCGTGTGTTCCTGGCACAGTACTTGCATTGAGACTTTCCCAAGTTTCTCTAAGCAGCGGTTTTATCTGGGTGGGGTGCTGTCAGTCAGACATTTTTTCCTTCAATTTTGCCTCACCCCTTGCCACTGCAGTGTGTTAAACACAGCCTGTTAAAAGGACTCACCAAACCTCCACACTCCAGGAGCAGGAGTGTAATTTTTGCAATAATTTTAATATTGTTTAATATAATTTCTTGGGAAAAAAATTTCTGCCTTTGAGGACGGAAGTATTCCTCTAGTAAAGTGACCAAATATGCACAAATCCTACTTCTAACATGGAATCAAAACACGGAGGAACAAATGAACTTGCATGAAAAATATTCTCCTCTATTTTAGCTAAAAATTATTTTACTTAAGAGAAATAAAGAGCCATACATCTAGTTATTCAGATGACTCAAAAAGTCATTACCTGGCATAACATTTTGCATGTTGGGTAATTAAACTGGTGGAATGTATGCTCTAATTTCTATTAAAAAAATATTTTTACTCATACCTTAGAAAAGTTTTACTCCTCCATCAGCCATTCACCCAACACACAGAACCCCACTTACCTGTATTCACTCAAAAAATTTTACACTAATTTAAAAGAAAAAATTGAGTTAGATTTTCATCAGTCAGAATTGAGTCAGTTGGAGACAAAAATAATTTTCATCTGATAATACCCACCCCAAAGACTAATCAAGTTGCCAAAAAAGTGTTGGTGTTTGGATTTTCTTGCTGTAGGAAAGGACATGCAAACCAATGAGCAACCTTGCACATGCAAGTAATTCTAATAATGTGACTTCTCTCGTGATGTTTCATAGGTTTGGGGCATATGAGAAGAGTTACAACATATAGTAACAGTAACAAGAAAAAGTCATTATGCATAAATTCAAGGGATTTTTTAGGATCCTCCATGTTTCACAAGCAGTGTGTCACTCCATTCTTTCAAGACCCCAAATTTTCACATTTTTAAGAAGCTCCTAACTTTTATCTCTTCATCATTTTGTGTTAAAAGTATCACATTTCCTTATATTCAAAATTTGATATTGACATGTCACAGCTAGTAATTTTTACTTCTAGGCAAAATGACAAAAGATACATCTATGCTGCAAAATCATCATCCAGCCTGAGAACAGGCTCACAATGGGTAATTCCATTTTCCAGGTCCTTATTCAGAATTCCATACCATTGCCTTTTTGCCCAGGCAGAGCTCAGACTCCAAACCGCCATGTTGTGCTTATGATGAGCCAGACTCAAGAAATCTCCCAGGGTCTGTCACATCACACCTGATCTGTCCAGGCTGTGGGCAAGGAAGCTCAGATCACATCACAGTGTGTGATCCACCTTTCCCTTAGCACACCACATCTGGAGCCAAGCCTAGTGTGACCATAGATGTGTGTTGCACAGATGACTGACAAGCTGAGTCTTGGTCAGGGTCATGGAAAGTAAAAAAGTAGCCTCAAGATGACAGTGAAGTATGCCTTCTCTTTAGCAGATGACCATTTCATGAGCTTCAACAAAATATTTTATACCAAATCAGTTTTGTTTTCAGATTTTGGGTTGTCTCACTAGTCCTTATATATAATGAGGTATATATACTTTGCAGACAGAAAATTGTCTTCTTCATTTTCAAAGGGACCCAAGTCAGCATTTTCTTAGCCATTAACCCTGGGAACTCAAAAAGACATGCAAAACTTACATGAAATCAGATGTGGAAAGAAAAGACTGACAATAGTAGCTCACATGTCCGTAGCTCTTGTCTAGGGAGCCCAGCAAATCACACAGTACATGCTGCCACATCCCAGACCTTTTACAATGCATGGCAAAGCTCCCAGTGATTTCAATAGGAGTAGGTTTTAACGCAAAGTTGGCAAGCTTGGAAAAAAATAAAGCATAAGTATTTTTAAATCTTCATGTTAGAACAAAAAGCATCTTAGAGGGTCTATATCAAAAGTGAAAACTGAGGTTGGAACCTAACTCTAGCTTCATGAGTACTTCTAACCTTTATGCCAGTATACGGACCAGTTTCTTTAAATACAATAGAAACTCTGTCACTTTGAAGATAAGCCCTCACAGTTAGCTTAAAACAATAATTCTGTACTTTCTTTCCTGTTTCTAGATTTATTTTAAGTATTAGTATAAAATGTCAGGGTCTGATAGCAGCCAGATCAGTTTGTATAAAAATCGACTGCCTGTTTGTAGTATATTACAGGCTATATTTGACACAGGAAAGCACTTAATCATGAATGCTATCAGCACACCACACCCATCTTTGTAAGTGCCTTATAAGCTAGATTTATCACTGTGAACTCAGACTGGATAGAGACAAGTAATAATGAATAATGCAACCCCCTTCAGCAGAGGTAGGGTTAAAGGTGTATCATCCACAATATGACTGTCAGACTACAGTTCAGAAGCTGTGCTTTTATCTATTAATGACATGGGGGCACCAGGAGCAACTTTGGAATTATGTCCAGAGCATTATTTCCCATGAAGTTATCAGGCTCAGATAAGCAGATAAAAGTGAGAAGAATCTGCCTAAAATGCATGATCATACAGACTATGCCCATTTGGGTATTTTAAATCTCTCAGCTCACTGTATTTGCGCAGCAGAACTGACAATCCTTCAAAAGACTTAAATTCAAACCAGAAACACCTTTACCGTGTGTTAAATTTGATTTATTTCACTCGCCTAACTTTTTGTCTCTACTCTAGCTTTTGAGCTATAATGTGTCACTTCTTGGATGTGTGGACTTTAGAAATGTACTGGAAAATGTACACAGTGTGGAGGAGATAGGACCTTTCTTCTTTTCTCTGTTGGCTCATGCAGATAATACTGCTCCCTTTCCAGGAGGCTGCCCCTGTGGCTGACACCTCTGTGGTTCTGTGCCTATCACTGTGCAAGGGCTTTTCCAAACTCATGTATGGAATCATCAGTGGAGAGGGACCTAAGCCACGGAGTCCAAACTTCAGCCAAACAAACTTCAGCCATTCCCCCAGCTCACTTCTGCCCTTCTGGTCTCCCCAGCTCTCCCCAGCAACGTGTCCCAGAGAAGGGAAAGATTTGGGTGGCTTCCAGGACTGCCTCTTCTCTGGGCTGCCCATGATCCCCTGTCTACCTCTTCCCCGCAACCACTATGCCCTACATCAGCCTGTCCATAGAGAAAGGAAGATAGAGGGATGCAGCAGGAAATCCATGTGACTGGGGCTAGACTAGCAATGTCCTTCTCTCCTTGACAGAGCATGTCAAGAAACCAAAATCTTTACCAGCAATACAAGCAAAAAATACTTCCCAAAACCCCCAGCATTTGAAAAAAGCTAACTGGAGAGTAAAATGTGACAGTCACTGCAGGTTATGCTGTGGCTATTCACATTTATAGCACACACTCACTACTGAATATCGACTAAAAGAAGTCCCTTTACCTATTAATGCCATTTGTTCACAACGGCCCAGTCAAGAGTCTCTTTTTAAAATCTAAGTCATTAGATATTATCTTAATTAAATAAGAGGAATTTTGCCTCAGGGTTATTAGCATATTAGTTTAATCTAGCTCAATCACTTTCCCTTATGGAGGAAGACAAAGCTTTTTGCCTTCTATACCCTCACAACTTAAACAACACTTATTGGAATGGTGGTAAACCGCCAAATGTGTTACAAGTTAGTGCATAAATCAGACTATTATTAATTTGGAATCTCCAGAACATGGAATGTACTGAATATACTCATGGGTGTGCTGGTCTATATTTCAGCAATTCAAGAGAAATTTCCATAAAAACATTCCTTAGGTAGAACACTGTTTGTGCAACAACCTGGAGAAAACACCCTGGAGTTTCCAAGGGTTGGTATTATTTCTCATCTGACAGATGCCACCTCCTTGAACAGACTGTGCCCAGGTGCAGTGGTGAAGGATTTTTCCATGGAGACTCAGAGGGCAGAGTGCCAACTGCTGTGCTGAATCACTAATGCTTCCCGGAGAGCCCACGAGATCCCCGGTGGCCCAGCCTTGCCAGCTTGGGATGAGGTAATATGGCTGCAAACTAAATAAAGACAGAAACTATCAAATCGAATTTAAAGGGATATGGCAGTGACATATTTTTGTTTTCAATAGATAAAGTTCACTCTCATTCAGTGACCATGCAAAACAGATACACGTCCCTTAAATAACTTCTTTCTGGATATTGCTAATAAATATTTTCTGTTAAATTAATGGTCACAGAATATACGTATTCAACTGCATAATGCTGTACCTGAAAGAAATAACTGGGTACCCCTAGTGAAAACTTTAAGCACTGGAAACAAGATGACACTGGGAAGTGTGTCCTTTATTTCGTCACTCTAGCCCTAGCTTTTTTAGCTGAATCTGGCAGCCAATAGTCTGGACTGCAAATTTAATCATCACAGGTAGTTACCCACAGTTACTAGATCTAAGGTCAAAGCAAGGTACAGAAAAGAAAAACATCTGTTAATGAGATACCATTGGTATTCAGAGCCTTCCATTACCTGAGACATTAAATTAGCAAAAGAGAAATCAGGAATATGTATAGAGCAATCAAGATTCCAAATCAGCTCATTCCAGGTAGGTGAGACTAACAAGTAGCTTCAGAAAGAGCAGGGGCCTTTCTGAAAATTCTAAAAATTATCATGGCTAAAATTCTGAAAAAATCTCATAGAAAGCTCAAACAGAGGGTTAAAGACAAGGATTTTGAAATCACAGCATCATAGAATGGTTTGCATTGGAAGAGACCCCAAAGATCACCTCTTTTCAACCCCTCTGCCATGGACAGGACAACTTCCACTAGACCAGATCTCTCAGAGCCCCATCCAATCTGGCCTTGAACACTTCTAGGGCTGGAGCATCCACAACTTCTCTAGGCAACTTGTTCCAGTGCCTCACCACACTCATAATAAAGAAATTCTTTCCAATATAGATAGACCTCGCCTTTCAGGTAATCTGAAAGTTTCCTCAAAACACTGTTTAAGAAAATAATTCAAATAGGATGCATTATACTTAAAAACCATAGGCAGATAAATAACAGAATATAAAGGCAGTACTTGGGCATGGAGAAGCTTAAATTTGCTACTAAATTAATGGCAAATGAATGGACATCAAATTAAATGGCAAAGATCTATATGTTTCATACAGGTAGCATTGGAAAGAAGTATTAATCAATCTCAGCTCATTAAATTGCTGAGCCAGCCTAGCCACTGCTCACCCATGGATTCCTAAGCCTGCCATCCTTCCCGTGAGCTGCTTCTCAGGATTCTCTGGTCAGCTTTATCCCTAAGGGTCCTGTTGTGACCTACAATCAATGACACATGAACAGAAACAGAAAATAAATTATTATGTCTAATAATCACTTCTAAGGCTACATAAATTGATTAGCCCTCGGGATTTTTTTTCATTTTTGTAATTGAAGTGAGCTTGCATCATCTTTTTGTCTATTCTCTTTTGGTGTACAAAGTGGATCAAATGGAAAAAATACCTCTATTTTCGTTATGGCTTCAAAATTCCTTTGGAGAAGCAGACTTCAGCTGCAAAGGGGTTTTACAATACAAATACCAGGGAAACCAGGAGCCTGAAACAAAGACCTAAGCAGTTCTGAATCTATGTTTTCATGTTGCTGTTCTTATTTTCCATGTCCTTGCCAGGGACTATGGCAAAGACCCCTGCCCCCAGCACTTAGTGTGTAGTTTGAAGGGTGAAGCAATAATGAAGGCTCCAAAGAAGGAACAGAAAGATTTCAGAAGACTTTCCCATGGCACAGGCACCAAGCCTGGCTCCAAAACCCACATGTGAGCCAAATCCAAGTCCCTACCTCAATGCTGGTGCTCTGCTGCCCTGGTTATGGACTACCATATACACAGGTAATTAATATTCTACAGGTTCTAGAAGGAGAGAAGCTCCTTTCAGCACACAGACATTTCCTGAACAGAGCTTCATAGCAGTTTAGCTAATTATTTATAAGAAGTTAAGACATGATGAACTTACCTGCCTTTGCTATTTTTGCATTCAACAAAGGAATCACAGTACCTGAGACTACGGAAAGTGTGAAACAGAGCCTTTGACCCTGTGAGGTTTTAACACCAAGACTGTTCACGCTACTGTCTGTAGCGTGATGCTACAGACTCTGGTGCTTACCCCAGGCTGTAGCACACCAGTATCAGCTGCCCCAGGGTCTATCCAAGGAATCTATTCTTTTTGGGAAGGTGTCCAGAACGCACAATGTGCTTTGGCATACTCATTTTATCCAGCTAACATTTTAAAACTCTCCCAGCAAGAGTAATGCACCAAACTGCAGAAGAAGCCCATGACCACTCATCCGATGGCACTCAGCAGCCCACAGCTGCAAGATGGAAAATGCTGGAAGAGTTTCCTCTCCAATGTCACCTATCTAGGCTTTCTTCCACCTGGAAACATGGAGGTGGTGGCCACTGCTCCTCAAATCACACATATCCACACCTCCTTCTCATGGAAGCAGCCTGGGTTCTAGGGAACAGACATACCCAGCATCTCCACAAAGAGCCAAAAAGAAGAGCGTGCAGCTGGATGCTTGCTGCACCCTACAGCTGTGGCACATCTGGGCCGGGGGGGCGTTGTTACAGGACATGAGTGCACAGCTCCTTTCAGCCTTTGCCTTGTGCTGGGCCCATTCACACAGCCCTGTGCTCAGCACTGCAGGTGTTAGTGGGGACACAACAGGTGCCAACACTCCCAGCCTCTAATGAGGACTTGTAGCTGGACATTAGGCTTGGGGCCATGCTTTTAGTGGAGCTGGCTAAATACAGAGGAAAGGGGAGATGTTGTCTAACCCCCATAATGCAGTAATGTGCCTCACAGAAAGCTCAAGCATTGTGGTGGCAAACTCAATGCAGAACTACTCTGCATATAGTGGTCTCAGTGGCTTCCTGAAATGTAATCCAGCGTTTCTAGTGGAGGACAAGCAGCAGTGACAGAAAAATCAAGCACAGCTGACTATGCTATGAATTTCAAAGGTGGAAGTAGATCCTAACAAAGCTACACAGAGAGCTCACCTCTCTTTTCCAGCATTAGGATGCTTGAATAAAAAATGGCATATAGATCCATCATAGGGTATTTAATATTGTTAGTATTCAGAACTGGCCACCCCAGCACCCCACAGGTATTTGGCCAATAAATTTAGTATTCCAGTCGTCAGTGCCATGTTAGCAAAGGCAGAGGTGGCTTGGTTATGTGTTGTGCCTTGTGAGGAATGCTACCACTGCTCCAGTTGCAGAAATCATACAATCATTTAAGTTGTAAAGCCCTGAAGATCGAGTGTAACCATTAACCTAATGCTGCCACATCTACCACTAAATCCTTTCCATCTGATTTCTCATCTTTCACTCCAGTATTATTGTTAGTTCAGCTTAGTCACAGAGTCTTCCATGGACAAACAAACCCAAATTCCTGATGTTAAAAAAACAAACAAACAAAAGAAACACAAGCAGAGAAGTGAAAAAATCAGGAGGAAAATGTGTCCTTTGTGCACTGCACCACAGTCAAAGCAAAACACACCCATGCTCCCCCCTACTTTGTAGTTCACTTTTAATTTGTGCCGTGGCCAACAACTGAAAGCTGTCTCGCCACTAGACTGGACACGGGGATGTGCCAGAGATTCCCTCTTGCTCCCATGGGTGGGATGTGAAGAATTCCTCTCTTCATAGCTGACATTCCTGCTGCACTGAGACAATAACGTACAATTCTTGTCCAAACAATCCCAGATAGACACTGTGATTTTTTTTCTAATTATATAAATATTAGAATGTCCATTGGATATGAAGCTTCCTGGACAAAACCTGTATTAAAAACAGAATATCCCACGCTCACCACCTGCACTTAAGTGACATACTTGTTCTTATCCTACCTTCCCAAGATTAATTATTCAAGGGAAGGGGATTCAAATTCACACATAGCTATTCAAATAATTCAAAATTACTCCTGGGAGATGCAGATGTAATATGGTCAACTGGTCATTTCCCAAGTATCAACTAGCACAAGCACTGAAATCTGTGGCATTGTGTATTGTACCTAAGCAAAAGCCAAGTGCTTTAGCATGAAGTCATAACACTTTACCAGCAGCTTTAGAATAAAGTAATTTTTTTTTACATGTTTGTGCTGCAGGGATGGGGTAGAAACAGAGGGGTTTGTGGTTGTTTGGTTTTTTTTTTTTTAGGTTATTAGTTAGAAATACAAGCATGAGTCAAAACTGAATATGGGTCACAAACTGCCAAAGTGGTGTTTCTGCTCTGAAGACATTATTATAGATAGCTGAAAGCAAATTTCACTGTTATCACTGTCATCACCGTTAGGTGAGATTCTGGTGGAACCCAATGCAGGCAAGTAGAGGAAGGAGATGGCTCTGATCTTCAGTTCAGGTTCTGTATGTTAACAACCCACAAAAATTGAAATGTTTATGTCTGTGGTTCCAGAGCAAACCAAAACGAAAGAGAAGTCTTAACTGCAAAATTAGGGTTTGGGGGTTGGACAAATTTCCCACTGCCTTGCCAGGCTGAGGTTGTCAATATCAATGATTAACGTCCATCTGGGTTGTGAGACTGTATCTAATCAGGGACAGCATCAGAGCTCTGTGTGCACCAAAGAAACACTGGGATGCCATACCTGTTTCGTTGCATGAAGTAGTCACCCCTGATTAGGTCATGCTTTATTACACTCCAAAGATCTCAGCAAGGTTATCCTTGTACCATTGCTCACATGAAGCTTGCTCCTTTCTATGCAGATTGTCCCAACAGAAAACCCTTTCTGCTCTCAAGATTAATTAAAAGTGTCAGCTTTTCATTACATGAGGTTTATATATTTTATTCAGTTTTTTAAAGCTTGTTCTTCTTCCTTTGCCCTGGAATCTGATGGAGGAAATTTGGAATGACAGCATGGCAGATCCACTGCAGCTTGTACTCTGTTCAGAGCAAGGTTATCTTCCCATTCAGAAGTAGACCGATGGAAAACAGGATTAACTACATAAAAAACTAATTTTTTCTTAAAGTAATTTAGTGATACTATAGTCCATGAGTGAGAGGTTCTGGCTCCTCTACAGAGCTGCTCCTTTACAAAACAGCCAGAATTTGTTTATCATTACATACACTTGAACTATTCCTTGAATGCCTATCTCAGAGCTACTTCATGGTGATTCAGTGTTTCTGATTTTACATACACAAAACCCAACAGCTTCAGTCCCTCCACAAGGTCTTGGCTTCAACTGTGCAGAATAGGAATAATTTTAAATTGCAGAAATGTTTAGTGGTAATCAGACACAATTTTTCATTCACTTTATGCAATTCCAATAGAGGAGACAATACCCTCCAAAACTTGACTCTGCCTGTAACCACTTGTCCACAAAGGAATCTGGATTCTGGATGACTGGAAATATATCAACAGATGTTATGCAGAGATAAGAGTTCTATCTTCTACAAGAACTAGAAGCAGAGTATCCATGGGATAAGCTTTGGGAGTTATCTTACCATAAAAAATAGATTTATAAGTGCACTTACAGACACTAGAACATGTACAGATGTACTGATGCATAGTACAAGCTAATTTTCACAGAGCAGACATCATTTGTGTTCAGCGCCTTTCTAGACAAGTCACTGGCTATTAGCCAAGTACATTTTTATAAACACAAGAAAAATGAAATCACTTACTGGAATGAACCTACTGATTCATTTTTGGTCACTTTCACCACTCAGCCCAATGTCCAGGCAACAAATGACTCCTTTTCCTGAGCTGGTCAGGATTTACAAGATGCCAGCCAAAGCCGGGTTCTGCAGAGCTGTGTGGGAAGGGGAAGCCTTCAACCTACGATCTGTAGGTGAGGAGCTCACTGGGAAGTTGGGCTGGACCCTGCTGGCAGAGAGGTTCTTTATTTATCTAACCTTTCATCAAAATACAAAACTTTGGATACAATGCACAAACACACACAAAAGATAAACTAGTTTTTTAAGTCACATTTACTTACCTAGTACAAAATAATCTTTGTTAATTTTTTGCCTCTTTTTTTCCTTTTTTTTTAGGAAAACAAAACCAAAGGCTAGAGGGCAATGCAAGGAGTAGTGGTATGCTATACTGTATAGAAAACACACGTACTCTACTGAAAATTTGGATATGACTTTAAAAAGGACAGCAGTTAGTTTTACATCCCACAGAAGGCTCAGTTCCCATACCATGACTGCATATAAGTCTGGACTGTTTGGTTTTTCCAATCATGATTTCAGGAGTTATTGAATAAAATCTCTGCCTTTTCTCACTGTGTAATGAAAAAAGAGTTCTCTGGTATTTTTGCTGTTCTTCCTCCTCCTTCCTAATAAATTTACTAGTAGTGCTACACCAAGCATGTATTTGATGGTAAGCAAACCTCTATTAAAGAAGAATTTTGTATTGCTCATTTTATTTGGATTCAGAATTAGGCAGCTAAGGTGGTGAAAACAATCCTATTTGACCACTAAAATTGCATTATACTGATAGCAACTGCCCAGCAACATGCAAATATAAAAGGAGTGCCAATTTTATTTTTTCTATAATACAGAAATAATGCATAAAAAGTTACTCTGGTGACCACATGCCATAGGGAAAAGTGATTCATGGCTACACACCACTTAAATTTCCTGCAGTTTTTCCTTTCTGTCTCTGTATGTTCACATTTGATTTTGGAGGCTCCAGTTAACATTGTTGTGACTAAAAATCATCTAGTGTTTTCTATCTATGTGCAAACCCCTTTGTATTAAAAAATGGTGCATTTAATAAAGAAAGTATGCAAGATCTTGTCTCTCACTTTTTATTTAAAATGGTTTGGTTTTATTCCTGTTCAAAACCACAGAATACATCCTTGCTGCAAATATCTCAAGGCTACATGGGGTTTTTTTTGTAGGTTGTAGGTTTGCAGATTTTGTGAGTTCCTTCACCACTGACTTGTGCATGAGCCTGCAAGCAGGAGGAGGTCAGGCAAGGTTCCAGGTGCTTCATCCACAACAGTCTTTCTAATGGAAATATGGAGCAATGCATCAGCAAGAGAGTTGCAGAAAACTTAGATTTCTTTGGTCAGGCTCTGATGCACTCATTTAGTGTTGACAGTATGTTGGGTGTTTCTCCAAATACCTTCCATCACTTGACCAGAATAGTGGTTTTAGTCCTGTCCCATGAATGATCTCTGTTAAACAAATGGTGGTGGGTCTGTGGGAGCAAGCAGCTCCTACACACACTTTCTCTCCAAAGTCAAAAGAAGGGGAAACAAGGAAGAGCAATTATATGTTTCCAACCACAGCACTTGCTGCTTACTATCATTACAACCTTTATATGACTCAGTGCTGGTTCCAGGTTGCTCTAGAGATGGTATCACAGAATCATCAGTGGGTGTTTCACTGGGGAGTCACTGATTGATAACGAAGATCAATCAGTGATCAGTCAGTGACAAGTTGCTGTTGATAATGAAACTCTGACAAATACTTTCAACACGGTAGGGAAAAACAGATAAACCCCGCTCTGAAATGGAAATCAAATTCTTGTGATCACCTGAACATTTCTTCAGCCCCCACCTTCTCCTTCCTCAAGATGATTTTTTTTTCACATAATATACCCTTTACATAAGCATCTCACAGACAGCTCTACCTGCATGTTGTTTTACAACCATGTCATGCTTGCTGCTCCCCCTTTTCTGGTGCCTGTGTGTGTGCTTTTGTTACTTGTATTGTATAAGGTGCCTTGGGATATTCGCATCCTGTGCATTGTGTGGCATTGTGTTGAATAGGAGGTACAGAAATTAAAAGCAGGTCTCCTCCTACCCACATATGCCTTTTCTTTGCAGGTTTTCCTGGAAGTTTTGTGCAGGGAGGGAAGGGAAGAGGTAAAATATGACTTGGCTGAGACTGCCGGATGCTGAATCAGCTGCGATTGCCTCACGTTTTCCTTTCTTTTAAAATAAGGGGTACAGTTTTCAAAAGTGCCCATCTGACTTCTCTACAGGCCCTCCCTGGCCCATCACTTCTCAGTAAGTCACTTTTTAAAAGTGCATGTGCCTTGAAATCACATGGGCCTCTTTGGAGAACATCTCACTAATGCCTTTCTCCTAGGTCTAGAAATATGATGCTCTGGGATTACAAGGATCTGGTGCAGCTGCTGCAGGTTACCACGGTGCTCATTATCAGGCACACGTAGTTTTCCCCTCCCAGAAATGTTCTTTGCAAAAACAGATGAGGCAGCCATACTCATTAACTCAGAAAGAAATGCACCACTGCCTACACCCCAAATCACACACCATCTTACAGCATAATTTTGTTCCGCTGCACTGCTCTGGTTAAAGGAGCCAGAAGCTCTGGCTCCTTGCTGCTTGCACCTGCACACACTGGCACAGATCACCCTGATGAGGCTGGTCAGTCACTCTGTGGTGGTGCAAAATCAATGAACAGGGAAGAACTTCAGACGAAGAAAACAAGGAGTGTGGCATCAAAATTCTAAAAGCCCCAGAGATGGCTCTTTTCAGGAGGCTTACACATTGTGAGGCTGCAGACAGATGAAATTAGGCACTGGTTAGAGGTTAATAGCAGCTCTCTGGAGGTGTGTCATCCATTTTTAGCAGGGGTCACTATTTTGCTTCCACAGCATTCTTGTCTTTACAAAGAAAGGAGGAGTTTGATGTCTTTTAGTTAAAGGATGAACAGCCCCATAGCATCTAGCCACATACATGGTGTTCATCTTTTCCAGAGCTGCTTCCCTGTTGTGCACTAACTCACACAGATTAAGATTCATCCAGTCTTGCTTGCTACTGTGACTGAATGCTTGAAACCCCGGCAAAAGAGCAGAGGCAAATGGAGTGTTAATGAGGGCTGTGCCCTCCAAGCTGTGCAAGAAAAAGGACTGGCACCAGACAAGCAATGCCCTTGCATTCAGAGGTGACAAAAGGAATTGTCAATTGCTTTTTTTTTTTCCTCCTCTGTAGAAATGTGTATATATTCACCTGATACAGCTAGAATTGGAGGTCTCGAAAGCTGGTTTTATATGCTTTCCTAAAGGTTATTAATTCTTCCTATGCTGTTCCCAGTTAGACAGGGTACCTTATAATATAACTTCCTCATTAACATCAAGAGCTGTGATTATACAGTTGTGTTACCAGGGGCTTCAAAGACACGAAGCCTAAATATAATCTTACAGTACCTTGTTACAATACAAAGCACATCCTCTAATACATTTTTTTTGTTTGCATAAAATGCAGCACAATACTGGTTCACTTGACCTTTGCCCCTCTGTATAGTTCATTTTAACATTGTTTGAGGAGCACAGAGTTTGCATTTTGCAGGGCACAGGTGCTCTGCCCCACGCTGGAGGCTGAGGCTCAGCCAGGCAGAGTGGTGCACCACTGCTCCCTGCCAGCAGCTGGACTCAGGGGATTGCTTTTGTGGTCCACCAGGAATTTCCTGTGATAGAATATCAGAAACCTACTGGTGACTAGTAGGAGGTGACTTCACAGGGCAAAAGTTCTCTCCCTACAATAAACATTCTCAGCTCCGCTGTGGAGATTTCCTACACAGACCTGACAGCCGCCAGTGACTTGTCATCCTGACAGAGAATGGCTCAGGAAAGGCATCGTCGCTCTTTGCAAGCTTTTGCCACTGTAAAAGTGAAGTTGCACCCTGCTGCCATTTTATTAATGCTTCCTGAGAATAGGAAGAAATCAAAATACCCGTACTAATTTAAAAACCCCCAAGAATATTAAATGAAAAGACTTTTACAAATATACAAATCCACAGTCAAAGACAGAATATACCAGTATCTATATACAGTCCATGAATCACATATATCTTGGTGTCTAGAGGTACCATGATACACATACTGTCCATACACACCATATATCCTGGTACCTGTAGGAAACATGATACACATACTGTCCATACACACCATATATCCTGGTACCTGTAGGAACCATGACACACACATGGTCAGAAAACTAACACAGCTATTAGGAAAACACTGTACTCTCTCCATGCTCGGGGAAAAAATCACAGGGATATTCCTCCATCAGACTTCTCTCAGGGCACTGTCATTTGGAGGATCCAAGTAGTAAATCTGAGCCTGACACAATTCCCTTGGCTAACACTGCTGAAAGGACTATCAGGGGCGCTAGATTTGTTTGGCTGGCTGAAATATCGTGCAACTGGGCAGATTGCAGTGAAGTTTAGAGACTGAAATAGCTTTGGGGAAACAATACATTAATTTCCTGTGGAAAATACATCTATTAAAATGGAGACTAGCCTTGGTTAAGTCCTGCATGGTAAAACAGTGTGCTGTAAACCCTGGAAGAAAATACAGCTCAATGCTGGCTTGGAAGTAGGGTGGGGCTGAAAAGTAATATTATGCTCAGAATCAGGACTGTTCAAGGGTCCACTTTGGAAGAGGAGTGAGAGAGAGCAATGATTTCCAGAAGTTATCTTTAAATTGTCTCACCAACATCTCTACATGCTCGAGCACTTAGGAACAAAGCCTGCAACCATGGCCTTTACCATGCACTTACTGAAGTTTCCAGTTCACTGGACAAAATTTAACCCAAAACAATGCTGACTTATTTTGCCTCTGATATCTCATCATCAGCTGATGGCCATTTCCACAGGTGAGTCTTCATAAGGGCTGGATAGACCTTAACCATCTCACATCTCGCTTGGCTCTGCAACTTTTGCATCAGGAAGAAGGAAGGAGAAATAGGCAGTAAGAAATCTGTAGGAACACTCAGCAACACTGGAGATGTTTGATGCTGCACTCTTTGTTTAATGTTCCTGAAGTGGTTCTATATTCATTGGCATTTGCACAGAAATCACTGCCCAGCCTGGTCAGAGCAGTCTGTGCCCATAGGCAGAGGCATGAGAACTGAAGGTTCAGCATTTCAGCTCCTTTAAACATTGCAGTGGGGAGGGTCCAAGCCCTGCTTTCAAAAGTTGTTTCTCCTATATGATCAGATAAACTTTTCTTTTTCCCCCAGACAGATACAGACTATAAACCAGTATGATTTCCATGAGAGTTCTGACCATTCCCTCTTGGAGGGATTAATTTGAAGAATTAACATCCACCTTACCCCACAGTCTGTTAATGATGCACTGAGAGATGAGACCAGTGTACTCACCAAACTTTTAGCGACAAAGACATGTTTGTGGTGAGGGAAGACTAAGTCCATCTGTCAAGTCTTTTTTTTTTTTTGTGATCAAGGCTGATATTTTTAGTCTCAGTGATTGGATTTCCAGTCCGTCACTATGTACTCAGGAGGAAGAAACCAGTTTGGTTAGCTTTTTTTCTGTTTCTCAGCAAGTAGAACACTGTATTCCACTTCTGTGGACCGTGACATCCCATGGCACATTAAAAGCCTTATTCAAACCACAAGACAGCTATATTTTACACTCAGCAGGAGACTCTAGGAAGAAGTATGAGACCAGGATTATTCTGGCTCTGGACAGCTTGTCAAACTGGGAATTAGGAAGAAAGTTTAGGACATTCTCTACCAGATCATGTGATCCTGAAATAAATAAGTAGAAGATTGCTTTAGTAGGGAATTTCCTTATATTTTGAGAGACTCTGCATAGAGGAAGGTTTAAATTCAGAAGGAGTTGAAACTGCCCTTGTGCTTTTGTTCTAAGTCTCCATCCATTGTGAAAGTACCACAAAATCTGCAGAGAAACATCAAGGGCAGTTCTGAAATAATAAGGATTTTATTTTATTGTCTACATCTGAACAGAGCAATTGAACAGTAAGACCTCAACTTAGTTCATAAACCAGGTTCACTGATATCTGGGAACTCATCTTCCAACATGGTCCATATTTCATGTGATGATTCATAGTTTTACCTCAAAACCATAAGAAATTAATCCAGTAGTTGGAGAGCTTGAGAAGTCCTTTATTAGTCTGCTCAACATTTTATTCTGATTGAACTTTTCAAAGAGATGATGACAGAAATTTCAGGAATTACTTCTGCCTTCTGAAACAATAATCTGTATTTACTGAATTCTATAGCAAAAGTCTCAGGCACTGTTCATCACACAAATGCAGAGTACATAATATTTCCTATGGCTATCCAGTCAAACTGGAGAGGGGTCTTATATATCAGACATGTATCAGCAGCAGAAATACACTGATCCCACTTTTTGTCATCCCAAATTGGTCACTCTGTGGTTGGATCTACAGAATGGTACATTACTTGATTTTAGGGTGAAAAGTATCTCTTTCTGTAGGATATTTAGTGTATCATGCTACAAACATGGACTCCACATCACAAAATTGGGTTTCCATAACACTTTGGTTACGGAAATGAACATGAGAATGCTGTGTGTTTGTTCTATATCTGATTTCCCAATGCCACTTTTTCCAGTATTTGACTGCTTGATGCTGTTTTCTCACTCAAAAGACTAAGTCTCTGCATACATTCAATTCTTTAACTTGTGAGCAGAGCACAAGAGGAATAAATTTGCTCCCACCAAACAGCCCCACTGAGCTGCTTGTGGGGCTGTTTGGAGAGTGCCTCTTGAAATCTGGTCCAAGCAAATACATAATCCTTAATGAATACTTTCCACCACCGTTTAAATCTATTAAGAGAAAGAAAAGGTGTCTTTACAAGAGACCTTTGCTTTTTGTATTGTTAATACTTCTTTTCCTGACAATCTTAAAGGGTTCACCACCCCTTCATTATTTCAGCCTAATGAGAGTATTCATCTTACCCTTTCTGACCTACAGATATCCTCAAGGATTGCAGCTTTTAACACCAGGAAATGTAAAGGTAATATAATGGCAGCTTTCCCATTTACTAACCACTATCTTTCAAAACTCTTCTTCCACCCAAATCTGTTGCTTCATTAATCACCACGCGTGACTGAAAGCGTTAAAAGCTTTCACGGGCAATTCATTACAAAAAAAGACTTCTGGGGGACATTTCCCATCGTTTTAAACGATGCAGCTCGCTATTCTGTGGTGCAAAACACATTTTGAAGCCCCCGAGACCTGCCGTCTCTAATCAGAGGCTTTCAAGCCCAGCGCGGAGCAGGACGCGGAGCCCGCCGGCTGTCCCGGCGCTCGGAGCCCGGGGTGCCCGGGGGAACATCTCCCCCCAGCGGCCGCTGCTCCGCTCTCCTTCTTCCGAGCCTTTGGATGTTCTTTCAGAGGGAAAACCAAACCAAACAAACGCACTTCAGCCTTAATTATAATTTCTTGTAAGGCAGTGGAGGTGATGGGTGTACCTCTCACTGTATGACTCTGTGTATCTCCCTCCTGATAGCTACAGATGCTGCAGTACTTGCAAAGCTCTGCATATCACCATCGCGACTGGCAAAGTTATTCCAAGTGAATTAAACTCAAATTCAGAACTGCATATTGAATATTCTCATGCTGCTTTGTATCTCTTTCTACTCTGTACATTTTTTCACTTGCCATTTCTGAACAAGAGCAACACGTTTTGTAAATCAGTGTCAGAAAGAAACACACTTGACCACCTTATCCACCAACGGCACAAACCCTACGGTGAAGAAAAACGTGCTTGCAAACTGGAGACTGCTGCTGCCTTCCTTACTCCCAACCCTTGCAGCTGTAGGAGACATCCAGCTCAGCTCCAGCCCTCACAGGGCAGCTGGCTGCTCCACCTTGTTGGTGCTTGTATTTTAGCAACAGGAATATTTTGGTGGCTAGATCCCCTTGGGAGATGCCAGGAATTACCAGCCAGTCTCTTTCTTGAGCAGTAAAAGATGTTATCCCTGCTAGCCCCATGCACAGCTCAGTTAGTTCCCTTCTTGCTTCCCACCAATTCACCCAGGCAGGTGCATCCTTCCAGTTCCAGACAGAGAGGAAAAGAAGATGGTTCCTCTCACAAAGAAGACTATTAGCAACAAAAGAAAGAATTTTTTTTAGGCAATTTGAAAATTGTTTTCATCTGCAACATTGGTTTAAGCATAACATTATTCTTTCTGGTTGTCTGAAGAAATCAATACAGGTATCCACCAAGTCATGCATGGCGTAAGTTCAGATGAAGGATAAAGGTTCATGTCACAGAAATTTAGGATATTATCTTGTTAAGAGAATCTTCTCCTACGCTGATAGCAGCTACCACTCAGAACTGTTATTCTTTGTGTTAATTTGTGTTTTATATCTATCTGTTCTGACACTGACCAACAAAATATATCTCTTGTTTAGAAGTGGCAAGTGAAAAAAACCCCATAGCAGCATGTAAGTGGAGGTAAAACTGGAACAAAGCAGTATGTAAAAATTCAACTTACAGACCTAAATTTGTGTTAAATACACTTGTAATATTTTTGAAAGTTTTAGGCCTGTTGATATGAAAGCAGAAGGTTCTAGTTCTAAATTTTCCAGACCTAAGGGGCTGTTAAGTTTGTATAAATCACAGCACAACCAAAAGAGGAGTTCTTACTACTGTTATAAACAGTATTATGACTGCTGTGACTGAAAAATACTTGGGGGAAAAATGTTTCTATTTTACTTTTGACAGGATATTCTGTGGATTTGATTTCATCCTTTCCCTCTCCAGTCAGTACCTTCATGTGTGTATCTTTCCAACAGCACCAAGGGCAGCAGACATGTGCTCTCACCCATGGCTTATGAGCAGCACCACTGCTAAAGCCTGGATTCTCCAGCTGAAATTGGGATCCTGGGTTTGCTGTCTGGCGAGAGGAAAAGAATTTACTTTTAAGCCCCAGTCTACTGGGGACATGTGAGCCTCCACTCTCAGTCTTCTGTCTTCACAGGACTTGTGGGACCTTTCCTCTTAGTACTTCTACTCCTCCATAAAGCAGACCCAAAACAGTTTGAGAGGTTTCAAAAGAAATGTCAAGGGAGACAAATGGATACTCAGGCAAGTATGTGCTGCTGCACAACACCTTTTTCCTTAGGAAATCAGACTAAAACACAAGAAAACTTGACTGTACCATGCCCTGAACCCGATTAAAGGAATTAGCTTCTGACTATGAGGATATTATAAGAAGCCATCATATTCTAGGAATGTCTGCTGGCATTAGTGTTAACTACCAAAACATATTTCCCCTGCTTCCAAGGTGGGGCTGCAGCTGAGAGCTCTGCTATCTAGTGAAGTAGCAGCTATGGCAGCACAGCCAGCTCTTGCTCTAGCTGTGCCTTCTAAACTTTGTGAGCAATGGAATACTAGTTATCAACCTCCCAGAAACTCTGTAAACTGCCAAGCATCCCAGTCAAAATTTTATTTGAAAACTCTGTAAGATTATATACAAGGATGATGTATTTTTGGCCACCAGGCTGCAGTTTGATGAAATCAGTGGTTTATTTACACTATGATTTCTACCGAAACAAAGTAGTAGCCAGGGAGTAGCTTGCTGATTGGATTTTGATTATCAGTCAAGAGGCAACAAACTACATTATTTTCATAGTAAATAAGGGACACATTTGTTTTCAGATTGGATGTGAAAAAACCTCAAACATACGTAATCTAATAGAACTGAACAAATTAGTACAGATGGGTTAATCAGAACAGAAACATGCCATGAGTCAGGATGACCTGTGTCCTGTGGGACTCAGACATTTCTCTCATTTCTCTCCATGTCATGATAACTTTTCCCTTCATAATAGACCTTTGACTTATTTATTTTAGTGAGCATTTTCTGTTCATGTTATTAATCTGAATAACTTGATCACACATACAAAAGAAATTCATTCATTCTCCAATGACCACAAAAGTTCTGTCATTACTTAAGTAACACTGTATAGTATAGCTTAATGCATGAGCCTGTACTTCACCATGATGTCTTTATTTGGACTAGTTGATAAGCTTTTATAGGAAAGTGGAATTAGGAGTTTTCAAAAATTCCTGTTTCAAAAAGAAGTCAATAACACTATAGGCAGAAATTATTACAAACAGCTGACTTCTTCTGCAAAAGAGTATTAGTTGATAGAGATTTAAAACACAGTTTTTCAGTGTCAAATTACATATTTGCTAGTGCTTTTCTCTAAAACAAATACTAAAAAAACCCAACAAACAAACAATCTCAACACTGTAAAATCTTCTACTTAAGATTTCATCAACTGGTATTTTTAGAACACAGCTGTGTAAAATGCAAGGGGATATGCAGTGGGGACACATCCTGAGTCACAAGAAGAAAAACTAAGATCAAACAGATACGCTGAGCTTTAACTTTCATTTAACTGTAACTTCGGCTGTGAATGAATTAGGAAAGGCTGCTGTACTTCATATTTGCAAGTGTATGACTAATTCAGTAACATTATCAATAAAATACAGGCAAAATCCAAGTGAAGTGGTGGCAAAGCTTGTTATTTAAAAGGGAAGTATAAGTGGTCTGACTCCTTGGATAGTCAGAAGTATCATTAAAGCTCTGGCAATTTTGGATACAATAAAATCAGAAGCGCCACAGAGTTACCTGCCTTACTTGTTGGTTCCTACATGACTGAATGCAGAGTTTTGAGAAAGGCATGTGAGTCTGAAAGATCATTCTCTGCTTTAGTATGATCATAGCTGGTCTTAGGAGCATGCAGAGCTAGGCCAGTGACTGTCCTGACTGGGTCTGACATTGTACAGAGAAGAGATGCTTTTTTTCCCGCATTGCCTTGTGACAACTGATAGTAGGGCCTTGCAGGCATGTTCTGTCAGAGGAGAACTCTTCCAAAGCCCTGTGTTAGGCCAGGAGGCAGGTCAACCTTTCAGCTCCCAATCCCAAACAAAGCCATTCAACCCAGAGATCTGGGCCAGGGGGACACAGGCTACTCCCCATGCAGGCCATAGCGCTGGAGAGACCATGGGAGCACCTGCCTGGCTCTCTGTGTGCCACCATCTCCAGGCTGATACATTGCTGGAGGACTGCTGTCACCACATGAAATAGGTTTCAGGGGGAGTTTTGAGCACAGGGGATTGCTCTGAGTGATTTTCCTTGTATCATGGTGTCGCTGTTGAGCAGCTAGCAGAGTAATGAATGCATCGGTTCTCAGTGGCAAGAAGGAATGACCTTTATTGTTTTGATTTCATCACATTTATAGAGTTCTCAAAAGTCACCCAGATTGGTCAGTCAGAAGCCTTCCCCCAGGCCTGATTGGCCAGGCCTGCACTGCCCAAGTTCTGGGACACTGTTCCAAAACATCCAAACTTTATCTTTATTTACAAAACACAAGAAAACCTCTCATGGGAAAAACTGTGCTAGCCACATCATGGTTTAACCCCAGCCAGCAGCCAAGCCCCACACAGCCCCTCGCTCAATCCCCCACCAAGTGGGACTGGGGGGAGAATTGGAAGGGTAAAAGAGAACTTGTGGGTGGAGATAAAACATGAATAGGGAAAGCAAAGGCTGTGTGCACAAGCAAAGCAAAACAAGGAATTAATTCACTGCTTCCCATGGGCAGGCAGGTGATCAGCCATCTCCAGGAGAGCAGGGCCCCAGCATGTGAAATGGTAGCTTGGGAAGACAAATGTCATCATTTCAAACGTCCTCCCTCCCTTCCTCCTTCTTCCCCACACTTTATATACTGATCATGATATCACATGATCTGGAATATCCCTTTGGTGTGTTGAGGTCACCTGTCCTGGCTGTGTCTCCTCCCGACTTCCCATGCATCCTCAGTCACCTCACCAGCATGGCAGCACAAAAAGCAGAAAAGACAATAACAAAACCATCTCTGTATTATCATTACTGTGTTCAGCACAAATCCAAAGCCCAGCCTCCTACCAGCCACTGTGAAGAAATTTAACTCTATCCCAACCAAAACTAGCCCACCTTGGCTCTACCTGCACCTGTTCCCTTGTCTTCACTGCTGAAGCTCCACACCACACTATTTTGGAGCAGACGTATGGGCCTAGATCTACCCTTGGGCAGTACCTGCTCCTTGGGTACTGCTGCTGCCAGTGCAAGAGAACAGCAGTGACAAAGACTGACATTCTGAGTAGGTTATCCAGAAGTAATATCTACCAGTACATAGAGATGGAGCTCTAACAGATGCCCTGGTTTTTTTGTGCCTACTTATTTGATACTAGAGAGCTTTATTTTTTTCCTTTGCTCTGAACAAAGGCAGGAATCCCGCACTTGTCATCTGAAATAATGCAAACAATTGGCTTAGTCTGACCAATTAACAAAACTTCCATTACCTACCAAAAAAAAAAAAAAAAATAGAAGGGTTATCATTATATACAACATTCCTTATAAACTCAATGATCACATTCAAGGCCTTCAGGCCTTCAATGTCCCCAGTATTTCTCTTTCAAAGTTAATAATTTGAAGTCTATTACTTACCCCTGATCAAAGCCATGCTTACCTGTTCTGTAGCTCTTGTTTGGATTAATTAATTAATTAATTAGAATTCCATTTAGAAGTCAGGTTTTGTGAATTTTAAAAAGAATTATTCAAAGTGACTGCAAATTAATTATTCTATAATCATGCTTGTGAGAGGCACCAAAAATGGCTGCAAGTGCAAGTGAGAAAATGTAACTTTCACTTCAGGCTAACAGTACTGGGTGATGGTTTTGAAACATGGAATTGCATCAGTTTTCCCAGAAGGAGAAAGAACTTCAGTGCATGTATGTATTTGGGCAGTTTTGCTATTCTCATTCCTTGTGTCACAGCACTTTGAGGGGAAATTTGCCTTGGGAATATGCTAGCCTTCTCTCCAGAGGCTCATCCTATCAACAATTGTTAGCAGATGAAAACTCAGACGATTTTAAAATACACAACCTTTATTTTTTCATGGGCTAATTAGAAACATGCCACAGATACAGAATCAGAGCCATATGTAAAGTTCTGAGTGAGATATAAAAGATAATCTGAAGGAGAAAAAGCTTGCCTTTTCCGTTCAACAACACAGGGCTTGTGCAAGTTCCTAGTTATTTCATTCAGGAAGAATCAAAGTTTCCTTTCAGGCACACAAAAACATTGAGCTCTGACTCTTTGTGTAGTCAAACACAGTGCTAGTAGCAACAGTCATGTTGTATCAACCTTATTTCCAATACTTAATTAAAATAACAAGAAACATTTGAAAGACAAAATATTCCTCCAGTCCCGAGGACTGCTCCAAGAGACTTTTTTAGGGCTTCAGTATAGGGTTTTGTGTGAAACCCATTAGCATGGGGAACAACTAAGACCCTCTGCAGTCTACTTTTGGAGTCAACACAGACTTATAAGGAGATGACTCCTTTGGTTCATGTTGGGGGTCTGTTTTCCTAAATTTATATGGCTACTCCTTTTGGTAAAAGTCACAAACAATTCTCATCAATATTTTATACTTTTGAAATGCTAATCTACATAACCCAAGAAAAGTCAGAAACATTCTGGAAAAATCTTTTAGCTAGGTTTTATTCTTTCTCTTTAATATGCAGTTTGCTAAGGCCCAGAACTCAAAGACTTTCCAGCAGGATCTGCAATGATTATGGAACAGGTAGTGCTTTCCAGGTGGCAGCCCAGTTGTAAGATGCTACCTCTGGTCAGCAGACATCTGTAGGAAGAAAATTCAGCAACTCTGGGAACATTTCATTGCATTTGATTTTGGATTCTTTAACACAGAATGAGCAAAAAATAATACAATTACTGCAGTCAGCCACAGCTTTTTTAAGAAAAAGCCAAAAACCATGATGTTCTGAACTTGTTGTTGATTGTAATCAGCCACCTCAGTTTGCTCAGAGCAGCTGGCATGCACAGCTCCCAGGAGACTACATCCAAAATCCTCTCTAACACTTCATGTGAACAAGCCTGCAAGCTAGCCGAACTCCGTCTTCAGAAGAGTACACTAGAAACAATGAAAACAAAGGCCAAAAATGATGGTGAAATAAATTAACTATTCACTTTGAACACTGAGAAGTTTAAACCTTTCAGACCTAGAAAAGAGATAATAAGTGATTAAACCAGACCAGAGTGAATTCCCAGAGGAATAAATACGTCTGGTCACTAGGTGTCAGCCTTGCCTCTACCTGGAGGACACTGGACCTTCCTCTCCCGACTAGGCAGATGCAACTCAGCATTACAAGAGACCATAGCAGTCTCATAATTAGGGTAGAAGAGCAGAGAAGGATGTTCGTGCAGGATGCTTGTGTACCTGGTAATATAATATTTGTGACCCTCAGGTTTGGATGCTGGAAACAATGACAGGTTTCTTTCATGCTGAGGAGACGTGACTGGATGTCAGCTGCAGAGACAGCTCAGAAATTATGCTCTCTAACAATGAAAATATCAGCAGGGTATAAGCAATGAATGAGTAAGTGTTTTGCAAGCCTCACAGTATTTACTGTTTATCCTGCAGCACCAATTCCTGGAATAATGCCATGACATGAAAATGCTGGCTCCCACTTCTTAAATTTGCTTCTAGTCTTGCTGGATACAGGAACAATGCTTGGAAACAAGATTCCTGCAGAGCTGAAAACTCTAAGGAGAACAAAGAAAACCTAAAATGTATTCTTTAAATAGTTTCTTGAATACTTACAGCTCATAACAGTAAAGTCAGCAAAAACAAAGAGTAATTAAACATGCAGCAAAGTTTCGGTGGTGTTGAAGAATACACATATGTTTCTGACTTTGGAATCATTTCAGGCAGAATTTCATACCTTGATTATCATGTTCCCAAGCCTCAAAAATTATCTTTTCTTTTGCCCTGGCCAGCTACAGTACCATAGCTGCATGTCAGCGCCCATGGTGATCTGCTGCCATTGCAGTTTCCTAATATGCTGTAAGCAAAGTCATCCAGCTCAGCCAAGAGCAACAATTGGAATTGGGAAAACATGCAGTGGAAAACATGCTGTTTTCACAAGATGCAGCAAAAATTACTTGACAGCTTTTTACCTCCCATTTTCCTCTTAGGTTCTCTTAATGGACAGATAGGCTTTCCCACATCAGAGACAAAATCAGAGCACTCCAGTGCTTCAAACCCCTCAGAGACATACAAATGAATGCAGAAAAACTGAGCCAGAATTTTACTACACAATCACATCCTCACTATGGTAATTCCTTTCATGATCATCTCACAGTAAACACCTGTCTTTGATGATGAACTTGGAAGGGCTGGAGCCTTCCAAAAACAACAATAACAACAAAACCCAATAACAAAGTCACAATTAGCCCAGACATTTTACCTAGAAGTCAGGGCGGCAGCAATGTCACATCAGCCAAGTCCAACATAAAACCAGTAGAATAATATTTTGTCTGGAAGAGTCTCAAGCCTTGTACATGGCCCATACTCAGACTGCCTGCTGCAATAAGTACAATGGGCTTGCCAAGAAAAGGAAAAAAAAAGAAAAGAAAAGAAAAAAAAAAGAAAAAAGAAAAGGGATAAATGATTACCTGTCCACAAAACCTAAGCACATCAGTACCAAATCTGTTTTACACAAACATCACAAGCTGTCACTGTAGCTGTAGGGGGTGCCCTATCAGACACACTGGATGCATCTTGCCAGAGAGCAGTGAGACACCTGTGTTCAAGCATCTCAGTCACATTCTCCAGCCATTAAAAGCACCACTTGCTGAAGTAGACACCTCAAGATAGTCACCACCTGCTCTCCCATTTTTTCTTTTGCAAATGCAGGGGAGCCTCATTTCCATGCTTCACTTACAGAGGAAACAAATACATTAGAACTAGCACATACATCAGCAATGTATACACAAGGGTCAAAGAAGGCAGGGAGGCAAATTTTGAGTAGAAATATCAGTGCAGGGCTGGGAACTGGGAGTCATCTACCTTGAAATTAAGAGGCTGCCACGTGACAATGTCACCAATTCCTGTGTCCTGGAGAAGCTGCTGTCTCAAATAGTTTTAAAATAACATTGTCTGATTGCCAGTGTCTCACCTCTTGTGGCACCAGTATGTCCTCTAGTTTGCTTTTTTCGCTAAATAACTAAAAACCATTATTATTTTCAAAGACAAATACAACCTAATACAATAAGCCTCATAAGTTCCCAATGGCAAGCTAAGCAATCCACACTGGTGGTTTATGTTGATCCTAAGAAGAACTTCTGACCATTAATTTCAAACAATTTGGGTCACTGAGAACATAGAGTGGGATTCAGCTCCTGATGCTTACGTTTTGGGTGCACAAGAGTGCTATGTTACAACTCCTCTCACAGTCAGTGGAGTCTAGTGTGTCACTTACTTGCTTGGATGCCTACTCCAAGCTAAACATGGTGATTCTCTGGGCTCTAAATACTGACTGAATTAATCACATTACTACAAAAGTAGTGAAACTCCTGTGAGAGAAGTTTGAAGTATTGTCTACATGTGAGTAATGTCAATTTAGACTTGCATTAATTTTGAAATTAACTCAATACCTCACTGTACTAACTTTATAGACAACTCGGATTCCAGTTTTTGAGGCACTGATTCACAGCTATGTTCAATTAAAAATGCATCTCCCTTGTCAGATATCAAGTGATTTTTTTCTTAATTTAAGGTACTCTACATTGGGAGCAAACTACACCAGCACCACAAAAACCCCTAGAGAACTAGTTTACTATAAATTTACACACCAACTCATTTTTCAGAGACTGTTCTATGCCCACAAACTTCTAGCTATCATTACCTGCCCAATGAATAATAAATGGCAAATTTTCAGGCTAATCTGCCCATATTTATAGAATAAAGCCCAGATAGGACAATCCTACCATGAGACAGAATGAATCTTACAGAGGGTGGAGAAAACTGCAAGGAGAGACAGATTTGGGCATTGGTGCATTGAATGCAAAATTGCCCGTCCTTTCATATTGGTATCTAGCATGTGCAATTCTGAATTAAGTGTGCAGGCACTCTTCTAGGATGTTCACTGTCTGACAAAACACCAAATCCATTGCTCAAAGAGCCCTCCAAGCTGCTTGGCATGTGTCTTGGAATCTACAAGGTTAACAAGTAAACAACAGTGCTGTTGACATTTTTAACAACAAAAGCAACACTAGTCCAGGAAACTCAAGCCACAAAACCATCCCCCCCCTCCCTTATAAACAGATGCAGGAATGATCAACACTTTTCCTGCTCCAGAAGCACATAAAACAACCAGATTTTCAAACCCAGAGTGGGCCAGACAGGATGACACTGTGAGAATGATTGAGCCCTGTAGTTCCCACCACTACAACGGGAAAGGTGAGAAGAGACCTTGGGAAGATGCAGATGCATCAGACGGAATATTAAGTAAAGGAGACAGAATAGATTTGAGAATAGTTTGCTTCCACTGAGAAACCATACCCCTTTAGACAATGCCATAGATTTCTGCTACAAAAGACCAAGATGAGCCACGTGGGTGGGAAATAAAGGAGCTTAAAAAGTTCATGATTTTCCTCTAATGGGTAAGAACTCTGTCACACTTGGACCTCTCTTTTCTTGGACTAAACCATGACAATAAACTGAACTGCAGACTGTAAATTATGTAAAACTATTCCTGTCTGATCAAGTTTCAAAAAAATTCAAAATATAAAGCTGCTTATGGAATATTGAACTGGACATCTTGGATAGACAGAGTATCTTTCTTATTTTAGGCATACATAAATATAGCAGTTAAATATTTAAAATGTGGGACTTGTGCAACAACTTCACATTACTTACAGAACTTGCAAGTGTTCAACAAAATAATTTTTGAATTCACATTTAAAATTTTAATATAGAAAATAATAGAAAATAGAAATAATAGTCAAAAATTATAAAATAGCAATGGGAAGCTATCTTCATAATTGATCACTTTTATATGACTTCCTGGAGGACTAACATCAATTATGCTTCTATGTCAAAACAATGCTGGCACACTGCCAGTGAGGATTCAGATCACAGCCACCGATCTACTAATTTATTCCTTTCTGGAAATCAGTGGATTGTACAGTCAACTTTTGACTGTTAAACACAAATTCTGTATGAAGTATAATGAAGCCAGGTTATCATTGTTGTACACGTGAGAGAAGGGAAAACACATATATAATTTACTTTGAGTCTGCATTCAGCCACCTGTAAATATAGCATTGACTGGTTGCCGTCAGTAGAGTCTTCCAAAGAAACAGGTGATTTCTAACTATCACAGTATGAAACAACGAGGTCTGTACTTGTTTACAGGCCTTTATTTTGATTGCAGTCTCACATCTGTAATCAAATTTACCAAGTAATCATTCAGAAGTATGATGTTGCAAATAGAAATTGACATGGCTTTCAGCATTTTGTGACACAAATAAAAGATCCTTTTCTTCAGCTACCCGAGGGTTTTCCAGCTACAGCAGATTGGGTGCTTCTTGATGTGTCACATTGTTGCACATGAAAAACTCCTATCAAAACAGGATATCCAAGGCAATCCTTTATCTTATAAACATGAAAACATGGTTCATATACCTAAGTAAAGAGAATGGCTTTAGATGCCAGCATTTGCTTAGTCTTGCATCAATAAGTCTCACATATAAACAACAGTCCTTTAGGACACTGTTTATTATGGATTTATTAGAAACCTTGTCAATAACTTACTTGTGCTTTTGATAATTCTGTATTTGGTTGCTAGGAGACTTGTTCCTGATGAGATAAAATGAACAGGAAATCCTCTATAGCCTTTTGACTTTTTGCACTAGTAAATAAAAATTCAAACAACTGATATAAAATTCTGGGTACTGTTAACAGCAGTGAGAAAAAAAGACAAGCCTTGCGTATTTTAAATAAAGGAACATACAGCCCTTTTCTGCCGTCTCCAATTATAAGATGATAAAAGATCACCTTTATAAAGTAGAATGACCGGATTTTGTGGAACGTGGCTGTTTTGGCTCCAAGGTATTTGTAGTGCTGTAGTATCAGAGCCAGGATACAGCTGCCTTGTGACTAAGACATCGTTCTCTGAATAAGTGCTATCCAATCCCTCGACGTCACCAGACATCTGTTTCCTGTTTTCATTCTTTCTTTCACTGTTATCATTTTATCCAAGTTACCCTTTCACCTGAAAACCATTTAGAAACCTACAGAAACCAGCGTGTGCACGCGTGTGTGTATCAAAGAAGTTGATTTAGAAAAAAAATTGCTGAGAGCAATTTGTTCATTTTAATACAAAGAGCAGAAATGGAAACAAACTTGCCTTCCCCCATCTTCTCCTCCCCAAAATACACAATGATACATAAACACTTTTGTCTTCTGGTCTTCACTAATATGACTAACTTCCTTCTTCACTTCCAGTTAAGTAGCTTTCCTGTTGAGTACCACCACCTCCACAAAATACAATTGTGAATTGATTCATAAAAACAGAAACATTATGGCACAAATAAGGGAAGGCAATAAATACTCTTCCCCCTCTCCAACTCCTTCCCAAATGGAGGCAGTAGTAATATTGTTATTGTAAAGTTATTGTAATAACAAAAACTTGAAAAAAAAAAAAAGAAAAAAAAGTATTGCTTGTCATTTAAGGTTCCAAACCAACAATCATCAGGATGCAGAACAGGATACATCTAAAGTGAGAAAGTTATTTACTTCACATTCAAGTTAACACCAACTGTACTTTTTTTGGCACACAGTATTATTCTTAACGTGCCAAAAATGTGTTGGGCACCTCATAAAATATGAATGTTAATGCCACTAAAACCAAATTCCTGCTATTCATAATCCAATTTTATATTGCTGTTGTTTTGCTATGTTTCACCTATACTTAAACCCCAAGTCAGGAGAGCAACCACTACTGATAGCATTTAACACACATTAACAAGGAACAGAAATTGAAGACTAAGTTGTCAAAATTTAGTGACTTTCTATTCTTAATATCTTGATTAAGATTAATTAATCAGATTATTTAATCAGAATGAAAAGATTTGTTTTATTTAGTTTTGTGATTACAGCTCTTCATATTAATTGGTAAGGCAGGTTGTTGAGTGAAGGAAAAATCCAGGCTTGTTGACAAACACCAACAAAAATTCTTCTGCTTCTTTTTATTATCTGAAAGATAAAGAAGGTTTTCTGTAAATCCTCCCACACTTAGGCATACCAGCAAAATACAGGTGCTATACAGGAGAAAGAGGAGATTCTAGCACACAGAGGACTTTCCCTTTGAGATGGGATGGTTTGGCAACTACAGGAAATTCTAAGTAGCATTTCCAAAGGCACATGAAAATCAGAAGCAAGATGACTTCTCATGTTCTGGTCTCCTGGACTGCTTCCTGCATTCTTATAATCAAATTATGACGATTTTAAAGCTGAATGCAGCTTCCATTAAACCACGTAATTATGAAGCAGCTCAATAACTTCTGAGGAGTCAGAGCACCTTCTGATAGACTATCTTGGTCTCCTCTCTCATCCTTCTTTACTGTCTGATTATTCATTCCAAATGCCCAATATGAAACTTCCACATGAAACCTACAATACTCTTGCATAGTATTCTGGAGGGACTGATGAAAGAAACCTTTGCTTGTTCCATTTTTCAAGACTTAATCAAATTGGTGTGATTAAAATACTGTTTCCCATAAAAACAATCTGTTCATAAATTGTGTGCAACATTTAAATTCATTCGTCCACTGTCACACATGCAATCTACAATCAAGCTGAAAACTGAATCCTAACTGTGTACTTCGCCCATCACATCCCCATCCTTCATATCTGCTGTCACTGTTGTACATTGCCTCTGGATTCTACTATGCATTTTTCTTAGTGAGATTACATTTGTGTCAGGACGAGTTTTAAATTCTGTTTGAATAATAAAAGCCATTGAATTAAGATAGCTATCTTTCCCCGCTCCCCCCCCCAAATTTAGAGTTATTTTAAACTGCACACCCTGTCTTCCTCAATTGCATATGAAGAAATAAAAATCAAGATCTCTCTCTAGTGCTATTGATGGCAATGGCAAAATGCAAAACATGGGTATTGAAACAAAGACATTAATTAAGTCTTTAGCACTTTGTAATTTCTGGTTCTTTTTATTTCTCCCCACCAAAAATACCTCTTAGACCTATTCAAGATACATTTTCTAGAACTTATAGTTTTATGTAATGTGGCTGTAAAACTAATTTAAATTCTGTACAGTCATGCTTCCAATTTTAAATTGAGAGGGGAAAATATAAACTAATTATTAGGTCAAATTATTCTTTGGAATTAGCCTCTGAAATAAATGCAACACCAAAACCTTTTGTCTGAAAAAATAACTGGCAAACCATTGGAAGAGAAAGTGCCCAGACTCACACTTTACTCAGACTCCACATTGTTTTCAAATGTTAAGACTTTTGATAAACTCTATTTCAACAATAAAAAAGTTGAGAGCTACACCAGAAGATTACATGAAGAAAAATTTATGTTTTGTCTAGTATAATAGGAGTCTTAAAAACAAACAACCACACACCACTTCTATCCATTATTTCATACCCAGATGTTTCCTGTACACCTGCAGTTGTCTCCAGTCCAGAATTCATGAGCTATAGTACTTCAACAGACTCTCATCAGTTGGTTTTAAAATTTTCTTGTCTGCCAGGTTTACGATCCACCCTGGAGCAAGACCAAAAAATATCTGTCTAGGATCCTTGCGTGCACTTAACATCTTAAAGAGTTCATCCTTAGTTATGTCTGGTAAGACATAGCCATATTTCTTGGCAAGTTCCAGCCTGGCTTCTGCAACCTTCGATGGATCTGCCAGGTAGCCCCGATTCCTGGGATCTGTGTAGTAACGGACGAGGTCTTCAGGTGGGAGCATGCGCTTTGGGATAGGTTTGCCACGCAGGAAAAACACTGCTGGCTTACATAAAATCTCTGTGGGGGAACATCAGAGAAGATTAGTGACTACACTTCATAGTACAGATTTTAAGACATTAAATGACACCTTCTTATTGAGTACCAAATTAATTCCTATGTTCATTTCAAAAAGTACCAAGAAAAAATCAAATCTCAATATTCTTGTTTAGAATGAGATAGTGGTTTGCAAGATTCACTTAATCAAACAAACAGCTCTGCTTTAACTGGTATTTATAGTGTCAATCTGGAGAAGTTGCTAATTCTAGTACATTTAGAATGTCTGCTTGGGAAACATAACCATAACTAAGCTAGATGCTGCCATTTATTTAAAGGACTATTTCCAGGTCTAAAGCAATGCATTTGCATGGCTATTTACACAGTGTACCAACAAATGTCAGATTTAGTGCTTCTAGAGCTATTTCAAATAAACTATAAATGGCACATACACCTATTTAATCCTTTGTGGGACTATCCCCTCTTCCACAAATTTTACTGGTTTTAGGCAAATTATATTCTAGAACCCTTTAACCTTATTATTTTATTATTTTCTGGACTGGAAAAAAAATCCCAGAACTTGTATCACTTCAAAGTAACATATTCTGCACACTAAAAATGTCTATTCCTCTTCTTCTCAGCCTTATTCACACATGAAAGCTGTATTATTGTCAATAAAAACTGCATGAATGAATGTTAGGCAGGATGCAGCCTCTAGCAAAGCAAAGCCTCATTCTTCAGTGAAAGTGTTCTGAAAACAATAGCCATTTTAACTGGAATGATTCTGAGCTTCTGTAACTTACTTCCTCACTTTAAGTGAAAAAGCATTTTAAATTAAAAATATAAACATCCACAGTGTTTTTTGAAATCTATTTTTTCCTGAGTTTTCTTAGTGCTATTAACATGGGAAACAGAAAAAAGAAATTCAGAGAAACAGTATTTTTAGTTCCTCTATTTACAAAGCTATTCAGATTTCCTTAACTTGTTGATTGATATACAACTACTAACACTGGAAGGACTATACAGGTGAATGGTTAAAAAAAAGCAAAATTGAAGATGCATTGTTGCTCATTATTGGGGGCTGGAACTAGATGATCTTTAAGGTCCCTCCCAACCCAAAGTATTCTATGATTCTATAAATATACATATAACTGTTTTGGAAGCCTTTATAAGTTGATGACTTTCTACTAAGAACTGTGTTTGAAACTCTGATTTGGATAATTTTAATTTTTGTACATTCAAAAAAAAAAAAAAAAGGCAGAAATTAAAGTAAGTTCTTACCCAAGCTCCTTGGGTCATAGAAAGATGTTGTTACTACGCCTCCATTTTTTTCTATGGCTGCAATTGCTAATTCAGATGCCCTCTGCACTTCAATATTTACTTTTGCTGCAAAAATATCAGCACCCTGTAAATTTCAACACATATTACAGTAACATTAAAATGAGTATTTTAAGACATACATTTATACTTCTCTGAAAACTTGCAAGAAACATTAAATCCTGCAAAATATTATGAATTGTCTGTTCCCTGCACCAAGTTAGGTAACCAAATTGCTCTCAGTCACTTGGCTTGAATAAAGAAAAAACCTTTCCATTCCCAAAATATTCATACATTTCTTTCAGTTCGTTTTAGTTTTCTGTTGTACAGTACTTCCTCGGCCTTTTGTTGTGTGCTCCTTAACTCTCATTTCTGCAACCCCTCGAGTATGAAAACATCCTCCTGAGCTCTTTTTTTGCTGACACACAGTGCCCTCTAGTGGGTTTATGATCCACAAAAATTCCACAGCAAACTAATTTGGAGAATCAAAGATGCTTCCAAAACATGGGAATGACATTCTTAAAGCCTGAAGTACTACATGTGTTGTCTGCATACCTCCTCCACGAGCTGGACACCGTAATCCCTCTTGAGAGGCTGCACTGTCACACCCCTGGCGTTAGTGAGCTGAGTTAAGTCAATTGGCTGTGTGGGGTCAACTCTGCCCAAATCAATCAGGTACTGCAGCCTTTGAAGACTGAGAGGTTGGTACTGACGTCTGAGGCTGGGGAGACAAAGACAGAAAAAACAAACAACCCAAACAAAACAATGAGAAATTTACAAAATTGAAGGTTTTAGTAGCAACTGGTCAGCTGAGATAGTCTGGTTTGTACCTACTCCTAAACCAAAAAAATACACTCTTGGGTGCTTCACTGATAGTCAAAAAAACAAACATCTCCTCTTCTCCCATGCAAATTTAGTCAGACAATCAGCCAAACCCTGTACATGCTCCTGCATAGCTTACATACAACAAGATTTTTTCAGTCCACTAAAAAGCGATGTCTCAAAAGTATTGAAAGGAATGTCCCTCCAAACACCATCAAGGAAGAGAAATATTGAGAAATATGCATTAACCCACATCCCCAAAAGGGAGCTGGAATCTCTTGGCAACAGCTATTGGCTTCAGCAGAACCTACTTCTGTGTTTTCTCAAGTTCTAATTTTACTGTACAAACCAATCCCTAGCACAGCTTTCCAATGCCAATGTCTTTCCTGTCTATGCACACCATTTATGCCGATGCTCAAAACTTGCTCTTACAATCCGTTTGAAGGCTGCTATTGGAAGTCTGTGAGTGGTTGCTGAACAACTGGGAAGCAGCTGATCTCTGTTATTGGCAAGCCATATACAAAAGACAAGTAACAGAATTTATGCTGTTAAGACAATTAAGACAGTTCCTTACAGAGCAAAAGTTCAAGAAGTGGAGGCAGAAGGAGGAGTGAGGCGAAGACAAACAGGCAGAGACATTGCTCAGTGTGCTCCTTCCTGCCCCAAAGCATCACTCGAGTGCACTTACAGTGACGACCACAGAAGCATTTACAGCAGCCTGACACTGAAATTTTGCAAACAACATTGAAATTACAGAGTACTTTTCAGGTTTTCACATGCTATCAGATGTTGTTAAAAACAGCAAGATCCTAATAATTTCTTGCCACTGCAGGAGGTTGGATTTTTGCTATTGGTTATCCATGAACTTGTGACCACTGTTAACATAAGAAACTGACTGCCTGCATTCTGCAGCATTTCCTTCGCAGGACTGTGGATCTACACTCTGCCTGCAGCTATCAAAAGTGCTTCTTGTTTACTCTTATAATAATGTAATCAAACAGGAGGGAATAACAGTACCTGGAAATAGAATCTGAGTCACATTTCAAAATTATTAAGACTCAGAGAAAAGCATTTAACATCTGGGACAGGTCTGTAAGTTCTACTGCATGCATAAAGAATGAAAATATAAGAGTGCTCAGCTATTTGATGAAGTTGTATCAGGAAATGGAACATGAAATCCAGTCTAACAATTCACAAACAAATAAACATTAGTCATTTCATTCTTAAACTGTCTGCTGGCTGTAGCAGGTGTTTGTTGCTACTGCCTGTAACAGCATTATACGGACACAGAAGTTTTCAAGACCAGATCAAAAAGCAACAAAATGGTTACTGACCCAGGTAACACAAAAGCTGTTTTATGAAACAAACACAGCTTTAAAAAAACCCAAACAAATAAAAAAAATTTAATCAAAATTATTGTCAATACAATAAAAGTGAAGGAAATTTGGAAAACACTAACATACATCTCTCCAGGTAAGCACAGTGAGTGAAGAAAAGCATGTTAGGAGAATAATCTTAAACATTAAGAAGGTGGAACATGGATATTGCACAAGTGCAATGTGAAAAAAGGACAAAAGTATTAAACAAGGCAGAATGCCCAAGAAGAACAATGGTGAATGGTGACTTAATACCTCATCCAGCAGATTTGGTATTAAACAGGTTGTTGGGATCCTAGGTGGAACAGGCAGGGCACAGACACACAAAGACCACAGTGTCACAGGGCTGAAAGGGTAGAACCATGAAGAGAAGCAGAATTGTTTGGCTGGCAGCAGATCAGAGCTTCTGGCTAATAAAGTGAGGAGAAACAACAAAGTAAGGCTTTGGATTGTACTTCCATGCCTAACATCCTCACTCCAGTCACTGGGACTGTTCCCAGACAGTTCAGCAGGTTATGAGATGAAGAGAAAAACAAGGAGGTATGGAGGAGTGGTCTCAGAGCAGAAAGTCATTCAGCTGGAAAAGGAAACACAGTCTGCTATAGAAGGGATTATAAAGAGGGTAAATAACCAGATGTGCAAAAAATAAGTGCATTAATTAAAAGAATAATCTCACAAGAAATGGGAGATTCTTCTGGTAAAATAGATAATAATCTGAGAGGAATTTGGGTGGCCAAAGTCTTCCAGTTAGGCCTGTTTTGGCACATTAGATTCCTGCTTCAGGAGAAAGATGAAGAAAAGCAGACAATGATTAATTTTTGAGTAAATGTGAAGAAACTTACCTATGCCCCTCATTAAATCCATATTTTGGTATGGCCAAGTAAAATGGAGTTTGACCACCCTCAAAGCCTAATCGGGGGCGATTCCCCCTTTGTCTTTCTCCTTTGTGTCCTCGGCCACACTTCCTGCCTCCATATCTTCCACGGCCACGTCTTCTTTCCTTCAAAACAATCACAGATACATTTAGTCAACTACTTCAGAGACAAGTATCTATGGAACATAAGATTTCAGAGATAAAAACTGACCAAAATGCTGATTCTTGAGGCAAAATTAAAAGATAGATCTTTTCTAGGGGAAAAAATAGAAAAGCAGTTAGTGTGGTTTCTGTAGAGCACTGCTGTAGGTTGGCACCACGAAGGTTGGGGACAAGTCAGCTTCCTTTGGTGGGATGGTCGGGTCTTGCACAGAACTGCATTTTAATTCTGTACTGTTTAGTAGCTCTAGGGAGTCTTGAGCACTTTTAGGAGAGTGCTGCTTGCTGTTCCTTTCTCTACCCCTGTGGTTTCAGCCCTTGAACCTCATCCCCCTGTTCACTAGTACTCCCCCCAAACCAGGAAGGTTTCTGCCTGGTTTCTTAATTTCTCTACCACTTTAATAAGGAGAAAGATAACAATTTTGTTTTCGAGAAATAATAACAATGCAAGCTAGCACCACATTCCTTTCCTTTGTAAACCTTCTAACCCTCCCCTTCCAAAGATATAACTCCATCCCACAAACATTTGGTATTAAATACCTTTTACTATTCCCCTCCAGCCCTAGCAAAGGCCCTGAGGTTCAGCCAGCACCACTCATCTGCCAGTTCTCTGTGGGGATGGCAACAAGGCACGCAAAGGGCAAGCACCGGGCCAACACACACAGCAGTGCCATCCACTGCTTTGCCTTTCCACGCTTATTCTGGCCAGGCCCCTCTCCTGGTCCTGCCAGGATGATTGATGCCCTTCTGACAGCCCTGCAGGCAAACCACACCAGGACTGAGTGCTCCCGCTGCCGCGGCACAGTCCCGCCGCCAGAGCCCACCCGGCCAGCTGCAGGCACTCACTCTCTTCTTGGAGCCGGGGCTGGGCCGCAGGTTGGCCAGGCTGACCCTGGGCAGGGAGCGCAGCAGCTCCCAGGCCCGGTTCGCACCGCTCCCGCTCATGGCCGCTCGCTCCCCGCAGCGCGCTTTACGGCAGGACCGCAAACCGCACCGCCCGCGCCTTCCCGGCAGTGTCGCGCAGCCGCCGGCGGGGCGGGCGCGGTGTGTTAACGGCGCCCGGGGTCACAGTTCCAATGGTGGGGCAAAGGGCGCTCGCTGCGTTGCGTTTTCCAGCACCTGCTGTTCTAGAACACAGACCTCAGCCAAGTGTTTCAAAGCCGAGCCTCTAAAACGGGCAGGCTGCATGTACAGCCGGCTGGCCGGTGGCTTACCGAGCCTCGCTCAGCCGGAGAGCTGCGCGCCGTGCCAGCAGGGACAGCTCACAGACAGGTACTGGAAACACCGTCATGGCTGGAGACTGCCTGCTTTAACCCCACACAGCCACCAAGCCTCACACTGCCACTCACTGCCCACCAGCGGGATCGGGGAGAGGACTGGAAGGATAAAATGTAGAAAACTCAGGGGTTGAGATAAAGACAGATTAATAGGGAAAGCAAAAGCTGTGCACCCAAGCAAAGCAAAACAAGGCATTAATTCACTGTTATCCATGGGCAGGCAGGTGTTCAGCCATCCCCAGGAGAGCAGGGCCCCATCATGTGTAATGGTGACTTGGGAAGACAAACCCATCACTCCAAACATCCCTCTCCTGCTCCTCCTCCTTTTGTGCTTTATATACAGAGCATGATGCCATAGGATCTGGAATATCCCTTTGGTGTATTGGGGTCACCTGTCCTGGCTGTGTCTCCTCCCACCCTCCCATGCATCCCCAGCCTCCTCACCAGCATGGCAGCATATAAAGCAGAAAAGATCTTGGCTCTGTTCAAGCTCTGCTCAGAGATAACAAAAACATCTCTGTATGATCATCACTGTGTTCAGCACAAATCCAAACACAGGCTCATGCCAGCCACTGTGAAGAAAATTACCACAGCCAAGACCAACACAGAGACTTTCCTAGTACTGCTGCAGTACTTGATCACATGTATTATTTCAATCTTTAAATTTAAATGTGTACCTACTGGAAAACCATGCTGCAGTTTCCATTGGTATATTGGTCTGGTGGGAAGGATGTGCAGGGTGCAGGCATAGTGCAGTGAACCAAATTGTAGAAGTTGCTATTGAGGAGGTAAAGAGCAGAAAGGCCAGTTTCCACTGTGAAAGTCAGCTGATGATACTCCTTGGTGTAATATTCTGCTTTCCATCCTGAAACTTCTGTTTGACCAATAACTTCTTCCATGTTGAATTTCTGCTTCAGATTGGAGAAGAGATCAGGTAGCAGCTCTGCTAGTCCTGAGAGTAAATGGGGGTAAAATGGGAATCATGCTGCAGAAATCTGTGAGTTTCAGCATGAAATCTGTATAGCTGCTTTTCCCCTTAAAAAAAAAAAAAAGGAAAAATTACAGTGTAACAATACACAAGGTGCTGGTATGAACAACCATCTTATCTAAGCCCATTTTAACCTCTAGGGCAGGTAAAAGTGTGTAATTTATACCATGTTTTGCCCTGTAAAGCTCTCACTGCTTTAGACAGAAATTTCAAATAAGGGAGAATATTTTCATACCTATGATAGATATCTCTCTCCAAAGAGACAGCCAACGTACCAGTCTTTGAAAGGGTCACAATTCAAATGTTTTCAGCAGTTCCTTCAGGATGCCGGAAGGTCAGTTTCTTGAACACTTGTCTATACCCAGCAGACTGCCCCATGCCCAATCCATGCAGAGCTCACATTTTCCCAGTGCTCCCAAGGCCATGCTAGCAGCAACCAGGAATTCAAGTAAGATCATTCCAGCTATACTGACTAAAATATTAAAAGTTTGTTCTGTTTATGAGCAGACTATTGACTTCTTAGGCTGGAGGTTCCACAGCAGCTCACCTTGAGGAAGTGGCATTTACATGGTAAATAGCAGAGTAGAGAGAAAAAGAAAAATTTTGTTCATGTCCCAAAAAGATGATCTACAGCAGGAGTCAGGTTTGGCATACTTAATAAGCACGTGATTTAATGTGAAACTCCTAACCTTTGAAGAATTTTTAATGCATAAATGGTATTGTCTTAACGGACTTGAATTGGGTACAGTACATGAAGCAGGAGCACATGCTAAATTAGAGACAAATCAAGTCACAGGAAGTTACCTGTGAAAATAATCCAATTTTAGCAATAACAGGGATGCCCTGGCGTAAATACTATGTATCAAAGCAGCCTAACAATCATGGCAACAGAAGATGCATGTTCAGTGTTACACAGTTGGCATAAAGGCTTCTCCAATAAATTTTATGCAGCCAGTACTGGTAATGTTGATGAGCAAAATCTATGTGAAAAGTCATCCCTGTTTGGTATGGAGCACAGCAGTGGGAAGGATGTGAAAGAAGTATAGTGTGCATTCAGCTGCTGTTGGAGCTGCCAAAAAAGCATCCATGCCAGCCAGATAGCAGCCGCCAAATACAATGAGCATATTGATTTTCTGGGAGTAAATATCTGACAAAGATGTATGGAATAGAAGACAAAGAACAAAGTATTCCGTTTTGATCGAAATGTGTTTGCCATACATATTCAGAGCTGGTCTAAGTATTTGGAATGGACTGGAACGATCCAGTAACTTCAACCAGAGTGCCTGAATAGCCTAACACATTTCAAGATGAGTAAGAATCAGTGACTTAGGAGCTGTAAGCCAAGAGATTTAATTCGGTGGCAAAGGCATCTGATCCGATGAGGACAGATAAGCCCCGTCTAACAGTGCTGTTTGCTATATTTGCGCTGGTTTTCCTGCCTGGCCGTGACTTAGCCTTTTCTATTTTACCTATTTAAGAATCCCGTAATTTCCTTTTTCCCCCGGGCCTTAGAACGCAGCGCAAGGCGCCCGCCCGCGCCCCTCCCACCCGGCTCCCGCCGCCCTCCCGCGCCGCCTCCTCGCCGCTGGCCCGTGTCCCGCCGGCCGCCCCGCAGCCCGGTGTATGTGCGGCAACAACATGTCGGCTCCTCTCCCCGCCATCGTCCCGGCCGCCAGGAAGGCGACGGCCGCCGTGAGTGCGGGCAGGGGCGCGGGCAGGGAACGCCGCCGCCCCGCTTTGTCGGCGCGGCGGGCGCGGGCGGGAGCGGGCGGGGGGCGAGGGGCGAGGCGGCCGCGCCGCCGGCTGAGGGGGTGGCGGGCGGCCCGGCCCGGGCGGATCGCTGCCGCTCCTTCCCCGCCGGAGGCGGGCCGGGCTCGGCACCTGGGAGGGCAGCGGTGCCCGCGGGAGCGGCCGCTGATGGCGGCGGGGCCGGGGAGGGGAAGTGAGCGAAGTGTAGTTTTCTTGTGAGAGAGTGGTGCCGTGCTCCGAACTGTGCCTGACCTTGGGTGGGCGCCTGCGGCTCGTGGGCGAAGTGCGTTTGGTGTTTCAGTGATCCTAAACCGCTACCTTTGTTGTCTTTCTTTTTTTTCTTTTTTCTTTTTTTTTTTTTTCCCTTGTTTTATTTCCCTCAGGTCATTTTTCTTCACGGATTAGGAGACACCGGGTATGTATTCTGGTCTATTGCATACTCAGTAGCTATTATACTTTCAAATATAATTTGCATGTTTTGAACACGTGACCAGTTAAAATTTACTTAAGCTTCTTGTTTTGCCCTTCACTGAATCGGCCAACAGCAGATGAAACTTCGTGTGTCCTGCAATGATGGTGACAACTATTTACTTTAAATTTTCCACCAAGTCCTCAAAAACTTTACTCACTCACCTAATTTGGTCCTAATGTGATCTCTCTTTTGTTCTTGAGACAAACTTGGTGGAAAAACAGGTCTGGTTTTTTTGATCATTTGCTTTCCTGAGAGTTTCTGGTTATTCCTGTGCTTGTCTAAATTTAGAGTTCTTTTTTATGGTGGGCTTGTGGATTGTTGGTTTGCCAATAGGTACAGTTAGTCTGTGGCTCCTTCATCAATGTGTTGTACTTAGGCTAAAATCCAGACCTATTTGATTTACCTAAGGAAACACCAAAGTAGTCACTGAATGTCTACAGATTTCTGTCCCTGAAATACTGTCTTTAGATTCCAGACCACGCCCCCAAATAAAATGTGAAATGCCCTGTTACCTTGTTCCTGTTATTTCCATGTTTGAGTAGAAATAGAAAGAGTAGTAAGGAATTTCTGGGAGGCATTCTAGCTCTGGTGTAATGTTTCAGTTTGAAGCTTGTGTGTGCCCAGAAATAAGCCTGCATTCATTAAAGCCATTGAATTAACAAGTTAAGAGAGTGCTGAAGCCTTTTTAGTGGAAGACTTTAAAGGAATTGGCACTTAGTTACTGAAAACAAGTATCTAAGTAGCATGAATGGTTTGTCTATTGTGCTCCCTTGTGGGCAAAATTACATAATATTTTTTTAAGAACTTTTTTTTTTGTTACCTGGAACTTGAATGTTGCTGCTAGGTTGAAACTTGCTATGTTTAAGATGTAATTTTTTTTCGAAAGAACTAACAAAAGTTAGCTGTTAGAATTAAAACTTGCATGACCTGGGCATTTAGTTAGTTAAAAAAGAGTCAATCCCATGCACTTGGCAGTATTCTGCAAGTGGAGATTTTTGCTCAGATTTGTTTTGCTGGCACAACACCTTGTTTGCATTATCCCTCTTCCTTTCTGCTGGTGGGATGCAGCTGAGGCAGCAGTACTGCCTGCATCTTGGCACCAAATGTTCAGCAAGTGATTGCAGAATCTTTTGAGCTTTTGGAATTTGAATCCTTGCAAATTGGTTGATGTTGGTTTTGGCAAGGGGTGAAAAATAGAGACTTGCTCTTTAACCTAAGTTGTATTCCTTAGACAACGTGGCATTTCCATTTCAGTGTCAGAGCTAATGCACAGCCTCAATCTTGTAAATGCACTGAGCATACTGGAATGTCTGCACTTAACAAGACATGGCACGAAATACAGTGACTTAGTTGTATTTCTTCTTCTAGTCCACTGCAGATTAGATTAGATAGGCTGTCTTTGACATACTGCTGTTTGGGGTTTTGTTCAATAAAAGCTGTAGTAGTGACGCCAAAGATTGTCTGAAGCGAACTTGTTAACAATTTTATTACTTCACCTGTTCCACTTCACATGAATTTCTAAATTGACCACTTCAGTTTACCAACTGTATTTTTCTTACTCCATAAAATGTCTAACAGAGGTTATGTTCTTTTTCTCTCTTAGCTCCTCTATAAATGGTGCTTAAAGATTAATACATACTTGTCAAAATCTGAACAAAAGGTGCAACACTGGGAATTGTTCTGAGGAGTATTACTTTCCAAATTTGTCAAATTATTTATAGTTGGCTAAAAAAGTGCCAAATTCCTATGTAACTATTTTTTTCTCAGTTATATTTCTCCTTTACATTCTTATTTGGCCTTCTGTGATACTGCAAATATTGTGCAAATCTTTTTACCTGAAATTTGTTAATAATATATATAAAAGTTCTGGTGGAAAGTAGGCTGAGATACACAGTGATGTCTGTGCTGTCAGTGTGTTGGAAATGCCTTTAAATAGCATACATTAACTTTTCAGGATGATATTAAAACTAAAGCAAACATGCTTTTATGGCTGGTCTGCTGTTGCTCTGATTAGTTCAGCTGTGTCACTGATGAATTTGTTAAAGGTGTTTCCTGCTTAGAACCAAATTTCCAGTATCTAAATTAGCGAGTGAGTTAGGAATACTAAATGATAAGAAAAATTAGGAAGTACAGGTGCTATTGAGTGTTCTGGAAAGCCAAGTGCAGGCACATGCAGTGGTTCTGCATGGCTTCAGATTTGGGTCAAGGTCAGTTCCTGTCTAGATGAGGCCTGGACTGAATTTCTAAGTTATGGTCTCCAGTGTTCCGGTTTGGAGGAAGCTCATTAACTCACCTGCTGTGCAGATCTTGTGTTGTTGTGGGCATTCATACACAGTATCTGCTTGAGATTAAAAAGCTACTGCGATCTGGAGTGTTGTTCAGGACTGCTTGAATCTAAGAGCATTCAAGCTGAGCTGAAGTTAATAGGGTTGATTGATTAGGTTGGCTTCATGTGGAGTTAGCTTAGATGTCAGTTTGCTACTGTCCCACGTCGTGAAATGTGGTTCACAAACTCTGCAGGAGCAGCAAAGCAGCCTGTGAGCTGCCTGGAAGGAGGACACCTGTGTGCATCTGTTGTGGCACACAAATTAATAAAGCCAGACAGATACAGAGCGGGCTTTGCCTGGAGCCAAAGTGATATTTCTGTAGCTGCACCACAACCATGGCAGTCAAATTAGATCAAGTCTCCCTGACTGTATGTACATCACAGTCATTCAAGGGCTGAACAAACCTTCTAAGTTTAGTACTATGTTCATAATATGGGGTTGATGTAAACATTTTCTAGAAGTGTGTTTATATTGATCTAATTCAGCATATTTCATACTTGGTCTGTGCTGATGCACCAACACAGAAATAAGATCTAAGCTAAAACATAAATGCATTTGAATATATTTTTGTTAATAGGCACGGATGGTCAGAAGCACTAGCAGGTATCAAGAGCCCCCATGTGAAATACATTTGCCCACATGCGTAAGTTTGTAACTTTTCTTGTTTTACCTTTTCCTGTAGAGTTGTATGTTAAGACACTTGGCACGAATGATGAAGTCAAATGGCATTTAGATATCGCTGCATTTTGGTTTTTTACATAAAAGCTCACTCTAAAATAATGTTGATGTTATTAAATGTTTCTTGGTTTTAGGAACTGCTGTGTGATCTATTTTGGGGCGAAACTGCATTTTTATTTGTATTTTGGTTTTGTTTCTAATTTAGACTGAAAACATATTTGGAGAGTTTTATGTGCAAAATTGTATTATTTTGTCCTTTTTTTTTTCCAGTATATTGTTTGTTGCCTTTTTTCCCCCCAACAGTTTTTTGTCAAAAACAATTTTATCAAGGAATAATTTTTTTCTGTATTTTACTTACCATTACACATAATTTGTATTAGGTACATGTACTTAAACTTGGGGGTGTGTGTAGTAGATTGAAACTTGCTGTAGGTTACAAGGAAATTTAAAGATACTCAGGATTTTCATATTTTCAGCAAATGATGCTATTTGACATGTCTTTGAGTGCAATATGAGAAGTGAAATACTTCTAAGCATGGTCAGGCATCAGTAAATAAGGCAGTAATATCTATCTGGTGTTTACTTAGTGGTAGAAAAATGAATAAAATATAATCTTAATTTATTTTAACACAAAATTCAGAGTGTCTTTTGCTCCAGCGGTCTTGGTTGATGTGGAGCAGAGGTCATAGGGACAGAAGGAAGCAATGTTTTGGTGTATTACTGAGCTGTGATTTATTCTTTTTTTTTTACCACATGGCCAAGCTTTGCTGAGCCATTCAAAAGGAGCTTAGCAGTATCTGCTGTTTTCTTTGCTTGCCCTTTGTCTTCTTTCAGTCCTTCCCCAGAGAACTGATGCTGCTCAATATCCATAGATTAAAACTAAAGCCAGGTTTGATCCATGGTATGGTCCATTGAAGCTGTCTTGGTATAGCTGAAAAGATGCCACACAGCAGCACAGGGGTAGGAAGGAGTCCTGCAGTGAATTTGCAGTCCTGCAAATCCTGCTCATGAGAGAAGCGTGTGTGGCCAGACTCAGATCCATCACATGCTGCATTTGGCTGCTTCCTGGTGATGCTGCTGTATAAGGTGCCTTAATTGCCTTAATCCACTGAACATGTGTGTGGAGCTGTGATAAATAACTCCTGCTTAGAAATAACTGAATAGTATATGTATATTAAAAATACGCATATGGTATGTGTGCATTTGCTCAAATACACACACACATACATTTAAAACAACCCATTAATGTTTTGCTTGCTTTCCATAGAGAATGGTAATTCAACCCTGAATATTAAGTGTGTTAGGGCTGGCAGGTTTCATGAGAGTTTCTTCAACAGATGCTGCAAAGCATCTAATGTTAATTACTGCTTAAAAGTAAGACAGAGTTAGGGGATATGTAATTTCATGACGTAACTGCATCTGCATTATTGAATTTCAGTATATATCTTATGTCAGTGGTGTTCATTCTCATTTCTAGGCCAGTTATGCCAGTTTCTTTGAACATGAACATGTCTATGCCATCATGGTAAGTATTTGTTCAAATGCAGATGGTTCTAATCAAATTATATCTGGGTGTGTATACTCATTGCTCTTAATTTAAGATCACAAACAGCCTGAGTGTCTGGTTTTAATCACATGCAAGTGTAAACACCTTTTTGCTTTAGTTCTGTTCTTGTAAAAGGGCTGTCATCAGTACACTCTAATTATCCTTTTGTATTGGTGGTAGTGGTTATTCCTAGGATTAATCTGTATGTCTTAGAGCAAAACCCCATTTTATTTTACAGTTATGGTCTGTAGTATGCATTGTGTCTGAATTCACAGTCGGTAGAAGTAGAGACTTGGAGTGGAAATATTATTGCTAATAGTGAGTAATATTTGGTGGGTCAGTAGGATATGTAGAAACTGTTCTTTAGAACATCCATTCTGAATAGACAACAAGAAGAATATGGTCAATTTTAATGATCTTAAACCAGTCTTCAGTTTTGTTGGATTTGGGGCTTTTCTTCTTTTCCTCCTAATGTAATTTCTGTTTGTTTTTCTTGTATTTCTTCAAACCATATTTTAATCTGTACATGCAGCAGAATTCCTGCTAATATTTTTGGAGCAAATATCAAAACTGAGCTGCTTAATCTGCAGTAAATTACAGAAGATGTCAAAACTCAGACAAGCCTTGTTGACTAGATCTAGTTTTTTAGCTACATTCACAGATTGCCCACTGTTTCTTGCTATCTGCGGGTAGTTGGTACTTAACAATATGACAGCTAACATTTTTATCGGGAAAAGATCCAAATTTTATTATTTGTCTATTAAGGAAATGGAGTGGATGCTTTAATGAGTAATGCTCTTGTTGATGTTTTTGTAAGGTTTGATATCATTGGACTTTCTCCAGATTCACAGGAAGATGAAGCTGGTATCAAAAAGGCAGCAGAGAGCGGTATGCTTAGGAATATTTTTTATGTCTTAAAAGTACTTCTGGGTATTCTTCAAAATGAATTAACAGTCTGAAACAGGTTTTCCAAAGACAACATTTTAGGGAAAAGAATATATGTGTATATGGTATTATCACTGACCAGAGTTTAGCTAGGTGAGTTGTTTATTGTTTGTTTGGTTTTTAACTTTATTAGTAAGCAGAGTAATTCACCAGTATAAACACTTCTTACTCTGAAATATGGGGAAACGTGTAATTTTTTATGAGCTTTTGGGTAGAACAGCAGGTTAGAGTTAAATTAGCATCCAGATCTGTAGCTTTTACTTGGAAGAGGATGCCATTTTCCCAGCAATGGGGCTTTTGCAAGACTTACTTGCATGTTTTTCTCTTTGGAAATACAGTGGCACTGAAATTTCTGATTGTGCTCTAGTTCTTTTGATACTTTTAATGTATAGCAGCTTAGATTTTCCTTTCACTAGCTTTCTGTTGATGCCAGGAAAAAGCCATCTTTCATCTTCTGGACTTTCTAGAGAATGGAGTGGATTTTAACTACTGGCCTTTATTTATGTTGCAGTTAAAGCACTGATAGATCAAGAAGTAAAAAATGGAATTCCTTCTAATCGAATTATTCTGGGAGGCTTTTCTCAGGTAAGGTATGGTTGGAAAGAACCATTGTCCTTTTTTTAGGGAAGTAACCTACCTTTATTAACTCTGGAAACCCTGACACTTAAATTAAAATCAGATGCCCCTAAAATTTTAAGGTGTCAATTTTCCTTTGCATTAGCATATGAAGTTTTTTAGTTTTATGCAAATAGTTATTGTTCATGGGACAATGAACATACATGTGTAAAAAAGGTACTAAAATTAATAGTCTATTTAAAATCTTTATGCACATAACCTACATAGTTTTGCTTGAAAATCTTGGTAGTATTTTTAATTGAATTTGGTAGATATTTGGTGGTCTGGATTTATTTGGGAAATCTTTCCCTTCATACTTGTAAGGCATCTGGGGTAGGTAGGTTAGCAGATTAATTGGTCCATACATCAACTCCCCAGTATACATGCAAATAAATTAAATATTAAAGTAGTGATAATACTGATGTGAGTAATAGTATATTTTTTGACAGCTGTTACAGTAAATTTGCTGATTTATTTTTGAATTGATCACATGGACTTGGAGGGGAGGAGAAAAAGCAAAACAAATGTTGTACATAAATACTGTTTTTAGTGTTGGCTCTAAATGAAAATAGATTGGAACAGAAAAAGACCTTTAAAGGAGAAATCAGAGATCTTGAAACAAACATTATTGTCACTATTCTAATACTTATATTCCTTTACTTTAGGGAGGTGCTTTATCATTGTATACAGCTCTTACAACACATCAAAAATTAGCAGGTGTTATAGCACTCAGCTGTTGGCTTCCTCTACGGGCCTCTTTTCCTCAGGTATTTGTTTCTTTCCTAAGATAATTTGCTCTTGGGGAATGATTCTATCTGAAGATTGTATCTTGTGCAGGAATTAGTGGCCATCATTATTACCAGATGTTGACAGTTCTTCGATAACTTGGAAGTTTTTAAAATAGGGTCTGGGAGTCTTAGATTTTGGTGAGTAAGAAAAGTGAAGAAACATTCATTAGCTATTTCTGCTTAAAATGACACTCCTAAAAATGTAAAGGAGATTAGAAATTTGTATTGAAGATTTTCTATTTGCCGTTTGTTCCATCTGCAAGGCAATATTTTATTAGACTGGGTGTTTGAACAAAGCTTCAAGTTTTTTACTTGGCCAGAAAAAATGATTTTTCTGTTATAAAATCTTTTGCCAAAATTTTATTTTCAAGTCTTTGATCCTAATGTGTTGTCAGGTACAGAGCTTACTTCATAAGGAGTTTTCAGACTATACATTGTGCTATTTTCCCCTCAGAATTCAATTTGTGTACTATTTTCCCCTCAGAATTCAATTTGCTTGTCATGCCACAGGGTATAGTGCCATGGGGTTATTTTATTTCAAAGGTGTTAGCCTTATCTCTACTTAGTGTCTCTCTCTTCTCATGTTCTAATTCCACCCCTCCCAGGGCCCTATCAGTGGTGTGAACAAGGACATTGCTGTTCTTCAGTGCCATGGGGACTGTGACCCCCTGGTTCCTTTAATGTTTGGTTCCCTCACCGTTGAGAAGCTAAAGACTATGATAAATCCAGCCAATGTAACCTTCAAGACTTATGCTGGCATGATGCACAGTTCATCACTTGAGGTAATTTTCTCAATACACCATGTTTTAGCTGGGTATAGTTAATTCTTTTCCCTCAAGACAAATATTTATAAGCTTGGGGGGCAGGTGTGTTAGTTTTTGTTTGGTTGGCTGGTTTTGGTTATTTTTTTCCAATAACAAGTGCTTCATTCTTCTTATTTTGGTGAGTAACTGAATGCTGGGCTAAAAAAGTATCCAAATCAAAAGTTTATATGACTAGTGAGCACTCCCTCATAAGACAGTAGTTTGGAGTCTAGGCAACTTGGCCTATAAAGTGCTCTTTTTCCCAAATTTTTATTATTTGCTTGGTAAAAAAAGAAACAAAACTCAACCTGAATTAGAAGACAGATTCTTATAATATAAATTGAAGATGGTATTTTGGAGAGAAGAATCCTGGTAGTTCTGTGGATGGAGACATGGAAGGAATAGGGAGGGAGGGCTGACACTACGGAAGAGGCAGCCTCAGAACCTGTATTTATGGTTCTGGCTCAGCAGACAGCTGAGCTGATGTAATAACTTCTACTGCCAGAAAGGGGTGGACTCCCTCTGCTCATGGCCTTTTGGCCCTCACTTCCTCCTTGTTCCGGCTCTGGGGCAGATCAGAAACTTACTTGAACTATTTGAACTTGCTAAAGTGGCAAAAGCTGCTGCCTTCAGTGTTTGCAGCTGTAGGGAGCTGGAGCATCAGAACTCATGCAAAGTAAGTGGTAGGAGCAAGAAATCTTAGAGGAGGTGAAGAACAGATTTGCCATTTGTCAGCAGCAGTAACATTGTTAATTTGTTTTGTTGCATCTTGTGGGAACTATATCTTTGAACAACCTCTTTGTAACATTTACAGAGTAGAATTGCATTTAGACTATAATATTGCTGAGTTGTTACGCAAATATAGTAGTGATGTGTTCTTTCTTACAACAGTGACTTAATAAAAAAAAAGATTAACATGGATTAGTTTCTCAGTCTAGTTTGCTGCATTGCTTTTCCTTAAGGAAGGAAACATTGTGAAAATTAAACCAAATGGTTTGGAGGAGGAGTTGCTGGCTTTTCATGCTGCTGCTAATTTGCAAAAGTTTAAAGTATACATGAAGCTGTGGCCTTAGCTACATTGAAACTCTACACATAGGCTGGTGCTGAGGTCTCTTGATGATTAACATGTAGCTTTCCTGTTCAACTTCAGAGAGAGAGAAAAGGTAGTCTTTACTTTTTGTCTTGTATTTTAGCCTCTTAGTGGACAGGGCCTTGAAATTATCAGCCTTGACTTGTGTTCAGAGTGATAATCAAGTAACTAATTGCTCAACTTTTCTAGCCCAGCTGCTCATTATAACTGAAATGTTAAAGAATGATTTAGTGAAGCTGATTATTTAGTAGTAGAGAACTTCAACTAATACATACTTTTATCTTTGAACAGGAGATGATGGATGTAAAACAGTTCATAGAGAGACATCTACCTCCCATAGACTGAACTGATCTGTGAGAAAAGCCTTCTATATAAATACACCAGCATCAACTGTGGTAGAGTGTTAAATCTTTTCATATGCCTGATAGGAAACATTATTTCTATACCTGCAGTGTTACTACTGTGTTGCAAATTTATACTTACAATGAAGATTAAATAATACACATCTACAAGAAATTATAATCTTTTTAGTATTCATCACCCAGTGGTGGGAAGGATATGAATGAGGGAACTAGGTAACAGTGACAGAATATAACTGTTTTAAGATGTCTGATTATTTTTTTCTTGATTGCAGCATTTCAAACTATTTGTACCAGTAATAAAAAACTAAATTTAAGCAAGCACCGTAGATGAGAGCAGTTTAGTTTTACTCAAGACATGATTTGTTCTTAATACTCATTGAAAACATATGACAATATTTCTTTTATATAATGAATGCATAAAGATCACAACATAAAACACAGTGGGCATAAAGTACAGAACATGTAATGTAGTAGGCATATGATGGTAGAATAAATGAAACCAAGGATAAAGCTTTAAGGATTATATATTAATTGTTTAACAGATAAGGATGGTTCTATAATGGCTAGAAGTCAGCAAAGGTATTTCTTATATTTAAACCACCTCAATTTTAAACTGTTCATATAGGTAAATACTGTGGAAATTCTAAAGGGACTCATTCTTTATTAGACTGTTGTTTGTCACTTATTGTCTTTTTTTCTTTTAAACTCGTTGCAAATGTTGACTTGGAACAGAATACTGAAGAAGTGCATAGGATTAATTTGAGTTTCATTTAAAAAATTCTTGCGTTCATACTGAATGTTTATCTTATGCTTTAGTTGTTGTAGCTTTCATTTGTTTATATATTTCACATGAACAACTACAGAACATAGTTTTGATGTTTTTCTCTCTGCTTTGGAGTAAATAACTGAAAATAGTGCAGCTGCCAACTTCTGTGTATTGTTGAAGTCTCATCTGTAACAAACACATTGACTTATTTGAATTATTTTTTACTAGAAATATAAGTGCAATTGGGATATAACTTATTTAAACTGCTACTTTTAGATGACACCACAGAAGACTTGATCTTATTACATGTTGAGACTTGATTTTTATTTTTTTCTGAATAGGAACAGAGCATTTTATTTTCCAATCTATCCTTCTACATTTCCCTAGATCAGTATAGCCTAGGAATATGAAGACCTATCCTGGAAAACAAAAGTAAATTTACAAGATACAGAATGTTTCTTCTTTCAGAAGCTTAAAGTTGTAGAATGCACCGGTTTACAGGAGTTGATGCACACAGCTTTTTTTCAGTTAAGAGCCATAATTTACTTCTGGAAAGAGCTGTTCTGTAGCATTCAGAGGCTGTCACCATGCTAGGAATGTTTAAAATAATGCACTACACTTTTTACTGCATAATATGCTGCATAACAATGTTCTATCCTATAATTTGCTTTCAGTCAAAGAATGTTTCTATTTTGGATGTATCTGTCATGTCAGCACTGTGCTTCACACCTGCATTTAAGGTACTTTTCCTCTCCCAGGGGTCCTCTTACAGTGTATGTGGATTTACATCAGGCAACTGCCAGTACATATGTGAGGAATTGAGCCTTTACATCACTTCTTTAACATTGCTGCTGCCAGAGATCTGACTTGTTTACCTAGTCTAAGTTACCAGTTTTCAGTGCTTTTTTTTTTTAATATGTTGCACTTCATTTTAAAGAAGCTGCTTCTTTTCTAATCCAGTTTCTCTGGATTATTAAACATCTCTTAATATATAAAATGGAAAAAGAGGTTTTTTTCCTAAATGGTAATGAAACAGTTTTAGATATTCCATCTGTGTAGCTAAGAGGGCATTTTTATTAACTCTGAAGTTTAATTAGTCATTTCTCTCTGTCACTCTCTTCTATAGATCTGCCAATTTTTCTTTCAGTTAATTTAGTTCAGAGAAGAAACCATAATATTCTTATTGTAGTTGTGCCAAAGTTCTCTTGAGAAAACATTATGTCCTAGCTGGGAGTCATTCCCAAATTGCATTCACTGATTTTGAAATCCTGCTGAATTGCAGTCTTGGTAAGCAAACTATATGTTATTTCTCCTATTTTTTAGATTTATCATCATTCCCCTGCTATCTAAATAATTCCCTGAATATTGGTGTGTTTCCAAAGTTCTTGCACAAGCTTCTAATTTTTCCTTCCTTATTTTCATATGCTGTTTGTAGATTTGTTGATAATGTTGTTCAGCTGTCTTAACTTCTAACTGACTGTGTGCTCATTTCACGTATTTTTCCTTCTGCAATAATTAGTTTTAAAAAGTATTTCTAAGATATTAAAATGAGACCTGCCCTAGCTTTGTTCTGTGTTAGCTTCATAACACTTTCTTCAGTTTGGTGAACTCTGTTTACAGCTTGTGGTCACTTTCTAGTACTTAAACACTCTAATCCAAGTCAGCTTCAACTGTTTTGTCATGATGCTTTCAGATGTTTTTCTAGAAATGCTTTGTACGTGTTAACTTTGTTCAAATATTCAACTGTCATAGCAAGATTCTTTTTCATACTGTTGTTTTGCTGCTTGCTTTATCTACAGAGAGCTGTGTTACCAAAGTAAATATGAGTAAATGTTTTTACTTACTTTGAATTTCTGTATGCTAGGAAGAATTCTACTCATTTTTTTTTTCTGCAGCAGTGTATGTTTATACTGTAGTTGGGGGTTCTTAAAGAGTCCAGAAGCTGGAGGAAACTTCAAGTCTGTGTCTTCTCCCATATTACACTGTATATGTTGTCTTTTGTAACTTCCCAGCTGGTTTGAGAGCTTTTTGTATGTTCTTGTAGCTGAACTTCTTCACTACCTGAATTGATTTGATGCTGGGATTGTTGTTATAATGCATGTACTTGAGGCTGAATAATAGCTCAGTCTGGTGGGGGAGTTTTCTTAGTATTCTATTAAAATGGAGAAATTGGACTGCCAGTGTTCCAAATACGATTGTCCTATCCTCATAAACTACAATTTGAAACTGTCCAATAATGAAGTTTATTTTTTGTGATGTTAGACTTTCCACCCAAGGAGATGATGTCTATCAAACCGTGAAAGTATTGATAAGAAAATGCCTTGCTTGTAGATCAGTTTGTTTCAACACGTGTTCTTAATTTCAAAATGCTACTTAAATTTGACTGCAGTTTTGTGCAGACAAGAAGTCTGACTTCTTGTTGGAATATGTTGCCCACTTTTCAATAAAAATGTTGAATTATGTATTATGAGACAAATTTTCCAGCCATTCTTGGGGTAAAACTGTTCTGGGGTCTGTATTATGGTGAGGGCTGCATGATTTGGTCTCTTTCTCCTATCTTGTATAATAACAACACAGTGGTAAAAGTACTGTACACTGTAACTGGTATTAGAACTGTTAATTAAAACATGTTCTCTCTAATGGAGTATACTGCACTTCATTGAAATCATTTGGATGCATCTTTTATGTAGAGGTGCTATTTGAGTTGATGGATATGACTGAGGGCAAGCTGTAAGATGTTAATGAAGCCATATGTACATATGTCTCTTAAATTTTATAATCAGATACTGAACACTTACTCCTTGTGTTAAGAGGTATAAGCCATTTACATTTAATATAAACAGCTAAGATGTAACCAATTTTACTAATTTTATTTGTGATAAGAAATCTTAACTTTGGAAATTACTTCTGTAGTAGGGAAAATGTAAAAGTTTTCTATTTTCAATCATTGTGAAATAAATTTCAATTGGCATTTGGGCAAGTACTGAAGATTTTTTCCATACTTACCTGAAGGAAGTTGAGCTTTAGTGTGCTGTGAAACAGGCACTCTGGAGGCTCCTTGCAAATGTATTGTATGGTAATGTATGTATACTATAATCCAGAAGAAAAATCATTTGTACTTACTGAAAAGAGAATCACTTACCAAATTATGTTTTGCTACTTTGTTGAAAGAATCCTAAATATGATTGGAGGGTGGTTTTCATGTTCTGGGTTAATTTTATTTTAACTTGTTTTCTTGGAATTTGCAATAAGACGAAATTAAGGTGTCTTCTAGTAGAGTTATCCTAGAATGCTGAAGAGCCAAAGTCTTCTCACTCTGTATTGCTACACCTTTCTCTGGGGGCTTTGTGTTGGAAAAGCTTTGGATTAGGTTTGGCATACACACCACTTAATAGATTTCTTAAAGCAACAATTTTCAGGTCAGGGGTTACATGTTCTATTTAGTTTAATATTTGAGGGTGATCAGTGCTATACATAGTGCAGGGCACTCTAGATAAAATGTGGTATTATCTGGACAGGGAGGGAATGGGTTGTACATGGGGTAAAGGCAGACTTCCCCCCTCAAGCAGCTTAAAGCAACTAAAAGACTGCTTGTCTCCACAGACTGCAATGTCCAAAAGTCAGTGTGGAGTACAGTGAAGAATTTCATGAATGTGTGGGAATGTAGATTCAGTGCTCTATGTGAAGATGTTGTGGAAAATCAAAAGTTTAAGAATAGCTTGTAACAATAAAGATGCAACATTACCCAGAGTAATCTGCCAGTTTATATTTTATGAAAAACATTTTGAGTAATGTTCAGTTTCTATTTACTTTCAGCCCTGGCATCCCTGATAAGGTAATTGTGAGGAGAAACATTGCCTAAAACTAGCATAGTAAAAACCCTCAAAACAACCAGTGTGGTATTGTATTAAATTTTATCAAATATAGTATGAGAACTGTGGTGTAAGTGAAGAACGTGACTCAAGAAGTTTTCAAAATGTCTGTGGGTTAACTTGAAAATGTGATTCTTTGAAGATTAATAGCTGTAGAACAGATTCCCCCTTCCTGCTCCCCTTCTTTTTTTCTTCCTTTTCATTGCTTGCCACTCTCATCTTACTACCATTTGCCTTTGGAATAACAGGTTTTATTAATTCTCTTTGAGTTAAACAAGTGCCTTTGATGTAGCTTATTAAAGTTGATCTAAACAAAGTACTTGTATAATTTAATGGACATCCACAAAGTGAACCCGTAGATAATGTTTTTCTTTTAGTACCAATTACTAGAAAAGAGCAACCCATTGCCTCCTTTTTTATCTGCAAATCTTGTAAAACTTAAAACTTCCAGCCAGTTTGCTGAGGTGGAGTGAACTTGCTTCAGGCATCTAAGTGGGAGGTTTAGCTTGTGTCGAAAAGATAGACTTCCCTCCTTTAAGGTTTGCTTTAAAGAGCTATTTCTCTGTATTAACAGATGGACCAGATGGAGTCTGAATGTTCCTTGGTTGTGAATACAAGCTAGTTCTTTAAGTAGTTTGTGCTTGAAATAATTTGCTAGCTGTGTTGTAGTATTTGAAATTATTGGAGGGGATCTTCAAAAGGCTTAAATATTTTAAGTCTATATTGAAAAAGTAAATAAAAGTTTCCATTTTAGAACAGAGGAGTCTAACAAACTTAACTTTAAAAACTAAAAATGAAGTAAAACCCACAAAACAATTGCTTAATTTTTTTCATTTTTAAATGCCTGCAGTTACTGGTTCTAAGTAGAAAAATGTGAAGATATTTTGAAAATGTAAATAACATTTTGAAAAAATAAATAAAATATCCCAACCCATCTGTTGTATAACAAATAAAATGGCTAATCAAGATGTATATTACTATTTCAGAAATTTTTGAAGAAAATCTTGCTGTTATGAGGAATTGGAACTTCTGTTTGCTAGAGCTCCCCTTATGTGTCTGTGATTGGACTCATCTCCTCTTCCTCTGCCAAGGTTGGGAACCAGCTGGCTGATTCAGACCAGCTGATATTCTGGTTTGGTACACCTAAGTCATTGTTGCACTCAGGAGGGAGTTAATAGCCATAACATAGAACCTTTTGCAATGCTGTGAATATTATATTTTGCACAGTTGTGTTAATAGCTAATTAGAGGAGCTTTTCCCATACATAATATCAGTCCTGAAGGAGTAGAATTTTAAGTGCTTTGATAGCAGTTCAGAGATCCTTTACAACAAATTCTGTAGTGGTAAAGTGTGCTACTGTGTTGCCCCTCCTGCCCCAAATTTCTGAAGATGCTGTCTCTTATCAAATGAGACTAGTTAGTAAAAATGTACATTATTTCATATATGCATTCTTTTAGGAGAGAGATCTCTGCCTGCTAAGTCTAAGTATTGTAGAAGGCCCTGTGGTCCATCAAATGACAGGCTCTTGGGAGATGGGATTTTGCATGAGCACAGGTGTACAATAACCTTTCGAAAATGTTGCAAAAGAATTATGAGGATGTGCTATAACAGGTAAGCACAGTGCAACAAAGAGTGTGTTATTTCTTCTCATGGGTTAATTTAGGAGAAGGAGGACAAACAGAAAGGAAAATGTCAGTTAGGTCTCTTTTGCCTCCTACTCTTCTTTGGACTTAGAGTGACATGTTATAGAAGAGACTGGTACTGAGCAAAGCTACTTGGTTTAGAACCAGCTAAAAGAGAAGAACCATGTGGAGTGCTATGTGTTTCTTTTCAATAAAGAAGTGCTGTCCCAAGCATGATAGAGCAGCTGATATAAAGAGTCTGGTTAGTACTGGTTCAGTTCATTGATACTGGTTCAGTTCTGGTCTATTGTAGCATACAATATAAATCATGTGAGCTTTATTACACTTTCTTTTAGTGCATCTACCTGCAAAAAACCAGATGTGCATTGCCATCTGATTATTCCTTGATTTCCCTACTGAAATATTTCTCTGATGCTACTTTTTTAAGATTAGATGTTAAATAAGTGTGATGTGCTTTGCCTTTTATAAGTGCTCTCTTGGGATTTAATTTACAATTGTCAGTTTGTCACCTGATACATTTTGGATGTTAATAGATTTCATCTGCATTTATAACCTCTCCATGCATTTCCAGTGATGTAGGTGTTGAAATGTATTTTTAAAATAAATTTTAGAAAAGTCTGGATGACTTTATTCCAGAGCTTAAATATATTTAAACTAACCATACTGACTGATTTGAGATTTCTAGTTTTGTGATTGTGTTATCCCTGACCTAAGCTGCACCTACTGTAGAACATGTACAAACTTGTTGATCCTGTACTGCAGCAATAGCTCTCAGCTACCAACACCCTGTGTGTTGCTTTTATCATCTATGTGATTGTGGGAAAAATGATGCTAAACTTCTTTTGAGGTTAGCATCAGGTTAAATCCTGGTGTTTGATTATTACAGGTACTAGGTAACTAAATCTAGACAAAATAGAATTAAACTTGAACTGGCACTATCCCTTAAATGTTGTGACAACACTATTTTATTTTTGTCTCCCCAAATTCTGCTTCTGAATGAAAAGATATTATTTTCCTTAAAGAATCATTTCTTCGTTCTTGTGGGGTTTTTTACCCCCTGTTGGGCAGAATAAACAAAAAAGTTGCAAAGTTTCTGTATGCTTGTTCAGTTCATGGCCCAGATCTAACCTGGGGGAAGATCCTGTGTAGGTAGCAAATAATTTTAATTGCTTCTAATATGTCTGTCTCTGTGCAGACCTTACACTTGACCATTGTGTGCATTAAGCAGGATGTAGAAGTGCCCAAAGCCCACCTGTCTCTATTTGGCTTCAAAACACAGGAGAGTCTTGCTGCCCAGTGCATGATAGACAAGTCTATTGACAGTTCTTGCCATAATGGGTTCCTTGAGTGTACTTTGAGAAAAAGGCCTACCTTGCCAATTCTCCAAAATGTACATATTTTACAGTCCTCAGTTCACAACTGAGGCATCCACAGCATTCAGTTAATAATGGATTTGAGGGGCTGTGTAAGCACCCCCCTGGATCTTTGCAAGGGATAATCATTCTGTTACTTTCAGATGTGCCTACAGTTCTCGTGAAGTAGACACTCCTTTTTTACAGTAAAAATGGTTTAATGATGTTCTTCTCAACTACAAATCTTAGTAACAAGGCATCTAGCCCAGTTGGATGAGCAGAATTCCATTAGTAATGATATGTAATACTTATATGTCAAACTTTATGAATGTGATATGTCTCACTGGAACACACACAATATTTGGATTAGATCTAAGAGTTAGAAGCACTGTAGCACCTTGCAGTGTGACGCTTGGCCCATGCCAAAGTTTACCTCCAGCTCTGCTGTACTGACTCAGAACTTTTCCAAACTTACACTGAAGTTGGAATTTGAAAGCCTCACTCCATTTATTATAAAAGTAACTCTTAGGCTCCTTAAAACAAAACATATATATGTGTCCGTGTGTATATATAGAAACACCTTTTCTGTTAGAGGGAAGAGGTTTTTCCCTATCCTTTTGACGCTAATAAAAGTCAAGTGTGTGCTGTAATTCTGAGCCTCCTGCCTGCCGAAGAAAAGCTCGGTGGTAGGAAGGAGATTCCGGGCAGCGTGGTTCCTGCTGTGTTAGCGGGGTATGAGCAGGGTAGCGGAGTGACTCCGAGCAGTGTAGCAGCAGTGCTGGGAGCTGGAGAGGCTATGAAGCTCCCAGAATGACACTGTCCTGATTTGGGAGGGATCCACAGCGATCATGGAGTCCTCCTCCTGGCCTCGCACGGGACACCCCAGCAATCACACCACGGGTCTCAAGAGTGTTGTCCAAACGCTTCTTGACGTCGGTCAGACGCGGTGCGGTGCCCAGTGAAGGTTATCTCAGTGTACTTTTGCGGGTTTGGGGCTTTTTTCGGGCGGTGCGGTGCGAGAGCGGCCGCAGCCCCGCCCCGCTCTCGGCGTGCGGCAGCGCTGCCTGGCTCCCGCGGCCGGCGCTCGACACGCTCTGCCTGGCGCCGCCCGGGCCGCCGCCGCCATGGCCACGGAGGACGAGATCATCCGCATCGCCAAGAAGATGGACAAGATGGTGCAGAAGAAGAACGCGGTGAGCGCCGGGACGGGACGGGACGGGGCTGGAGGCGGATCGGCGGCGGTGCCGCGGGCCCCGGCGCGGCCCCGGCGGGCCCCGCGCTCCCTCCGTGCAGCGGGCGCGGGGCCTGTCCCTTCCCGCCACGGTGTTTACCCGCGCTGCCCGGCGGCCTCGGCGCTTCCCTCCTTGCAGCGCCCCGCGGGGCTGCGCCGCCTCCCCGCGCCGCGCCGCCGGAGGAGAGGCGCCGGCAGCGGGCTCTGCGCCCCGGGCGAGAGGCCTCGCCGCCCGCGCTGCAGCCCTTGGGCCGGGAGGAGGTTCCCGCCCGGGCACCGGCCCTGCCTGGCAGCGGCTGCGCCTCCGCTTCCTCCTCGCTGGAACCGCGGCGGTGGCCTTGCTCGGGGACAGCCTGTCACCCGGGAGAATGCCTGCGGAGATGACCCCCTGTACGTGGCGTGTTGTCGCTGCTAGGCGCGAAAGGTGGAGTTTTAAGCGGGATGTGAAAACTAAGGTATGAGTGAAGAGCCCAAACCCAGCTGCGGCAGGGCCAGAGTTGAGTGAGTAAACTTCACGAACAGAGGAGGAATGTGAGCCTTCTTCCTTCTTGTTTTAATGTAACCTGAAACACTTTAATTATGTTTGTTAATCGGGAAAATAACTTGCGCCTCAGAACGGAGGTAGAATATAGGTGAGATTCAGTTGGCTTAACTCAAGTGTTATTGTCATGTATGCCCTTCATACAGAACTCAGCTAACATATGGTGTTTATGCGATGCCTACTAACACATCCAAGTAAGTAAAATGGGAGTGTAGAGCAACAGCCAGATAAATGACTATGGTTGTACATAAAATCTCTGTTTGCTACTTCTTTATCACGTAGGCTCATTGTTGTTCGCTGGAAATTTTTGCTTGTATTTGTGATTGTTGTTCTTCCTGTAAGCCACTATTATGTACATAAAGTTTTTTTTCTGTAAGGTCATGATAGCGCATTAAAAACTTAATAACAGTGATAGTTTAGAACTCAACACTGTGGAATTCCACTTTATGTAAATATTTTTGTTATTGCTTAATACTGGACAGCATAAAGAGCATTTTTAATAATATTTGCATATTTATAGAAATACTGATTGCATTAAACCAATGAAATTTGTGTGATTCAGAACAGAAACAAATTTATTGCGAGTACACACAAGCTATGGTTCAGTCCTTGACGTTGTATAGTATCACAGGTTTTAGCTCTAATATGTTTGAACTCTCAAATGATACATTGTGGCAGCAAGAACCTCATCTAGAGGAAAGAATTTTTTATGACCAACATTTATAAATTCCAGTATGTTTTCCTTTGCTTTTATTTCTATTCATGCATTTAAGCACAAAAGCATTTGCTGCCTCACTTTCTCCAAAACTGAAATAGTGGCTCTTTCCTACGAGGTGTTGAAAGGGTGAGAATTTACTGACTGTGAAATGCTTAAATATCACAGTAAGAAGAATGATAAAGGACAGCCAGCTCAATTTTGTTTGTAAAACTTCTGACAACAGAAAGAAAATGACTGGTCTTGGGTAATATGAGAACCACTGTTGATCCTGGGGAGTAGCTTAACCAGGGATGCTGCAGGTGACCGCAGAGTATTTCTCTGTGATCTGGGAGGCTTAGGAGTTTGGATAAAGTTTCTAACTGTAGGTGGAAACATGTATTCAGACTCTAGCATGTGTAACCTAATTAACTTTCAGAACACTGGGGAGGCAGAAAGTTAAAGCACTGCTTTAACTTGTTGAGCTTTTGTACTTTGTTGAAACAGAGCTCCTTCACTCCAGCTCCTTACTACACAAGTGGCTCCATTGTTAGTTTGGTGTTTTCTCAATGAGCTAGCACTGTGGCCAAGAGTGCAGGCTGACAGTTTGTCCAAAGCACATATTTTATCATGTGTAGCATGATAAAAACCCTCAGCTGTGTCATAGTAGAGGATGTACGCTGGTATTTAAACCAGACGTCTGTGTGTTTTTCATAATACTCTTTGTCGTTTACAAGGTATTTCTTTAATTGCACAATGTGATTTCCTACCTAATTCTGCCCTGCAGTTAAAATGCTAATTTTAGCAAAATTATTAAGGTAGTCTCTATGAAGAGGTACTTTATTGTCTCACAAAGATGAAGAATTGAGAAACACTTTCTTACACAAGTACCCACTGAATAATGATGGTCTTGACAACCTCTTGTGTTCCTTTCTCCATTTTTACGCATCAAGAACAAGTATTTGGTCTGTGTCTTTGAATGAGAATGATTTGGTGAAACCCATCAATAATAAAAGAAAGAAAAAAAAGGCTTTGGTCCTTGCTCACTCTGAAGCTGTCAAGAGTCAGATGACAAGAAACGTTTCATCTCTCATACGAAAGGTGACTCTGGCTTGTGGCAAAGTGCTCTGTGGCATTTCTTTTGATGAGTTGAAAGGGCAGGCCATGCAGACACTCTTTCTGAGTCAGACTCTTGGTGATTTGCCTTGACTAAGTATTTAATTGTAGCTGTGCAGATTTCATAACTATTTTAGTGAAATGATATATGCAGTTCTTTTGTTTCAGAGGAGGAAATAATATGATGTAGTATTAAATGCACTGTGCGATACAAAGCTTGCTTCAAATTGAAATTGATATTACTGCTCCTTCAGAACTGTGATTGGATTAAAACCTGTAGTGCCTTCCTTTGAGCTTTTGTTGTTAGTTCACCTTTCATTAAGCTGCTGTAATGAATAGGTATGAGAACTAAGGCTGCACCCATGGATTAAAAAAAATCGAGAATGCTTGAGTAAGTTTACAGAATAAAATTGTCTGTGTTATTGAATTTATACTCCTTTAAGTAAAACAGAATTATACCTGGATAGCTCTGCTGTCTTCAAAAATGTACTCTAGTTTCTACCGCCTGAAGCACACTTTGAAATATGACTACAGAATACCATTCTGTTGTGTTGAGATCTGACCAACTGAAGGAAGCTGAGAGGAGTAATCTGCTGAATCTGTATGAACCTGATTTCTGTTAATTTCAGTGACAAGGTAAACCGGGATCCACCCAGCCTAGGAGAATGGGGCATTGCCTTTCATTTTCTATAAATTTATAGAAATGCCTTTAAAAGAAGATTTATAATGATGATCTTAACGGTGGGGGTTGTTTTTGAACACAGAAGTCTTACATGAGGAAAAAAAGTAATTACAGTTGTACTGTGCAACTTCCACACTGCTTTTGAGATACAAGAGAGCCTTTTTCTATGCTAAGAGAAGTGGTTATGAAAAATTGTTTAGTTGATATGAGTTGAAAATCAATTTAAATTTAGTTTTAAAGCATCTAATTCTTGGTGCACAGTATAATTGATTGGAGAAGTGATTAGTGATTATTTGTGGGGTTTTTTGGGTTTTTTTGTTGTTTTTTTCAGTTCGTTTGTTCTCTGATTTTATTTTTTTTTAATTGTTGCATGGTTTGTTAACCAGCTGTATATCAAATTACTAGTATTGGAAGACATTACCTCTGGGAATAATAAATTTGTTTTCACATGTACAGTTGGAAAGGCATATAATGGGCAAAGAAATTTTGATTAGACAGTTTCTAGTGGTGAGATGAAGAGAGTGCTGCTTTGCATTACAGTGTTTTTTCATGTTGAATTTGCAGACTACCATAAGCTGTGTTTATTTTGAAATTACGTACTGTGTACAGTTTGCTAATAACTTAATTGGTTTGGAGGTAAGTCTTACCAGATTATATTTTTTAAAATGGCACATTGACTTCTGTCATTAGTTTTGTTTTGACTAAGAAAATTTTCTTGAATTTGATTTTGTTTTGTAGCAGTGAAGATAATTAACTTGCTTTATTTGGATCTGTGTTTGCACAGAAGAAGCCACGCTTATGGCTGTTGAGAGAAAGCTATGGTTTAGTATGCCAACTCAATTTAGCACCTGAAAACATCTAGACATTTCTCAGTCTTGCATCATTGCTGCTAAAATTCTGTGGTTAAGGCTGGGGAAGTTTTGTATATCATGAATAAAAGTTAAATAAGGCTTTTGCTGTCATGGCAAAATAGTAAAACTTTAGTTTTACATATTAATTGGGTTTGTGTAAGGTGAGGTTTAGTGAAACGTTCAGGTTTGGAGGCTTCTTTGAGTCAGAAGTGTTTAAAAAACAAAGATAACATTTGAAGGTGTCCACAGCTGAGGGTTTTGGGATGTGACACCAAAGTTCCACTTCCACCATTCTCAACCTCCTGGTGGTTGTTTTATATTTAGTGGTTAAATTGTAAGACTGCAGATGTAGCAGAATATTTTAAGTTTCCTTGCAACAGGTGCCATATTAGAAGTTGGTTAGGGAGAATTTGAAAAGCAAGCAAAATGCAAAATAGAATAGGTTGAGTTGAGAGGTAAGGAAAGAAATAGGAATCAAATTCCAGATTTGGAAGATGGAAATTTTATGGGATTTATTTCCAAACCTCATGAATAAAATAAAAAAGAAAAGGAAAAGAAAAAGGTGGGAAGATAATGAACTGAGCCTGAATAGAATGGCCTCTTGGATGCACAGGCAGTTGGCTCCCTTCTGTTCATAGCTCCCAGGTTCAGCACCATGTGCACTTGAATAACAGCCAAATTACCTCAGCCTTTGGGAGATTTGTGTAGTCTAACAGCCCACATGCACAGTCAGAAGTGGATGGTGCAGCACTTTGCTGAAGTTGAGTTGGGAAATCATCCAGGTTGGAGAGGTTAAAGAGAATTACAGAGTTCACATTTATGAAAACTTTATTTAAGTAAGACCTGCATTTCTAAGGAATGAATTGTTACTCAGAGTGGGTGTGTATAGACTTTGTTAATGCCTAATCGTACAGTCTCTGAACTTGAGTCATCTATCTAGAAAGCTTCTTACACAGAATTAGTTAGTGCCTTTCCTAACAGTCTTAGCAGGGGAAAAAGAAAAGCCCACAACGTGTGGCTTTACCACATCACCACAAATACAGTTAAGAATTCTGTCTATGTGTGGTTTTTATATATATTAAGAATTATGTCTATGTGTGGTTTTTATATATATATGTGCATTATTGATGGACTATGCAGAGCTTCTCAACTCCAAGACCTTTTGCTAAAACTGATGTGGTTCTGAACTGAAATTTGCTGCTGCTGTCTGGATTGTTTCTGATACTGTTAAGTGAACTACCCTTGAAGATCTGTGTTGGTTAAGTAGTAATTGACAGAAGGCTTTGACTGGCATTTGAGTTATATGGGGTTAAAACTTCCCTAGTCTTTGAGTGAATACTTTGATTTCCAAATTAAGGCCTGTTAATGTGTAGAGTTTGTGAAGTGGAACATTCCATGATCTAGTTCCTTGGATAAACTGACGGTTTGAACCCAATCTGTGACCCTGAAGGCAGATAAGATTATATTGTTGACATTATGTTTGAAGTTCCTGATTGCTACTAAGTTGATTTCTTTATTTTCTTTTTTTTTCAGGCTGGAGCTCTTGATTTGTTGAAGGAGCTTAAGAATATTCCCATGACCCTTGAGTTGTTGCAGGTATGATTTTCTTGGTGTTGTTACATTACAAATGTTAACTCCATAATGATGAAGGTGGAGCCAGCAGACTTGAAAGAAGGTTGCTCTATTAAAGTAGAAGTCCTTGGAAGCATCAGTTTTGATATATGGTAATGTAGTTTCAGTTCACCTTATTTAGGGCACTTATCTGAAGTATTTTCTTCCAGCAGCAAACTCTTAAAGCTTATCTTTCTGATTGAGAGTAATAAATTTTGTTATAGACAAAGGAGAAGAGCTACTTACCAATTTACTGTACATAGAATCTTACATTTTTACTCTTAACACAAACGTGATGTTTCCTTCCTCCTGAAGGAGAATGCACCTGATTACAGATGATACTATCTTTTCTTACATAATTAGTTAAGGTTTTGCATTGTAAGTGAGGAAAAACATAGTTGATACCTTTTGGCAACTTGTATTTGACACACACTCCACATCCCCCACCTGCTCTGAATAGTGTATTTCTTAAGGTAATTGTCCTCCTCTTTTACTCTTCTGGGCTGGAGTGATGGAGGGATATGTCTGCCAGTTGCATGGATGCTCTCACTCATGTTGCATAGATTCACATCTATAACACAGTATTTCATATATTATTTGTAAATTCTTTCAAAAAGTAGACATGGTCAACTTTAGTTACATGTCAAGTTTCAGAGCTTGTAGTGTAATTCACCAATGGGCAATATTTGTTCCAAAATACCCGGATATTCTGTATCTGTGAAAATTTTCAAATGTCAGAGTTAAATCTGAGACCTAATTTGCTGTGGTAGCCACTTGTATTGGAGGAGACTGAAAAGTAACTTTTTTCTAAGGGGCAATTAATGGTCACGGATAAAGAATTAGCTATGAAGTTGAAATCTTAAAAGTGTCAGAAGCAATGACATTCTTGATTCACGCATCCTATATATTTGCAGAATGTACTTGGTAAGTTATTATTAATGCTATTTCTGACAGAAAATAGGAATTTTAAGGTGTCACTTTCATGCATGAATGCTGGTATAACTCTTGGAACTTTGTCCCCTAGTTTCAACCTTTAAGAAGAAAACAAACTCAAAACCTCACCAAAAAAATACCCCACACAAAACAAGAACAAAACCCAGAAAACCCCTCTGTTAACCTGATTCTTTGGAGTTCCTTTGTGCAGCTCTTAATGCAATATATTATATATTAAATAATTATTATATAATTATATTATATTTTATATAATTATTATTCTATTTGTATAATAATGTTCCTTTGCCTTTGGAATGAAGAATCTCTCTGCAAGTGCTCTGGAAATTCAAGTATTTTGGGATACTCTTGCATAGTGCTTTGACTGTACCTTTGTTAGAAAGTTTTTCTTAAATATCCATTGCTGTATTCAAAACAGTTCCACTATATAAAATTGCATTTAGCAACACATTTGGAGTGAATTTTTTTTTTTGGGGTTTTTTTGATTTTGATAAATATATAAAGTCTGACATAAACTTTCTATGTTGGCCCCCCAAATTTGCTTAAGCAATGGTGGACTTGGAGCAAAAGTTGAAATGCAAAGTAATCATACTCATTGCTCTGGTGGTGGATCATTGGTGTGCCAGTGTCAAGAAGGGTAATGATTGTGAGAAAGTGGAGGAACTATATTCCTCTGTGGTAGATCAAGACTTCTGACAAACATGTTTGAATTGATGAAACGCAGGACACAAGTGAAAAGCATACTTGCATAACTATTTTTAAGCAGTTTTGAAAGCTGGCTACATTAAGAAAATCTCTGCTAGTTCTGTTAGTCCTATGTAATAAGAGAAGTGATGATTTTTCTTGTAACACCACTCCTGCTTCAGTCTGAAATGATGGGGTTTTCTGACCTGTTTACAGGTATGTGGAATAGGAAGGTGCGTATGAGTAGCTGGGACTCATGCTGGTGTCTTGTGTCTTTCTTGCTACATTTTTTTCCACAGAAAGCTGAAGTGATTACAGGCAATAATACCACTGTGTCACATCTAACAAGTTTTATGTAAGCAAGCTGATCCTTGCTCAGCTAGGCAGGGAGCCAGTAGGCTTCCTCACACGTGATTTATCTGGTGGTCTGACTTGCAAATCTGTTTAGCAGCTTCACAGCATTAAAGGCATCATGTCCCTGGTGCTAATTGTGGTTAGTGCACAGCTAAACAGTGAGTGAGACAGTCAGGCTTTATTTTAACAAACAGGTTTTACAGGAAATTGCACACACATGTGCAGAACTGGGCTATGATGTGCAGCCAGTTAATGGTTTCATGTCAGTTCACTGGCAAGCTGTGGAGACCTGGGAACCTGGAGATGGTTATTCTGCAGTGGTTGGCTTGGCTCTGCTTTGGTCCGAGTGCTCACCAATTCTCTATCCTCATACACTTCCAGTTTAAAGCTGATAGCCCCTCTGCTTGCTTCGATGGTTGCTTTTGCTCCCCAGCTGTGTTCCTTACATTTTTGCCTTTGTTCTGCTTTAGAGGAGACCTGTTGCCACAGTATGCTCTGCTTTGGGTTCAGTCATGGGTTATTTATGCTCAGTGCTGCTCACGCCTACTGAGGGCTGCTGGCCAAAGCTTCAATGCTTCTGGGGTGAAAACAGCTGTGTTATGCTGTCTTTACTGTGAAAGCAGGTGAAAAGTGCTCTAGAATTTGAAGTGGGGAAGAAGGAAAATACTGGAGTTTTTCACTTAAAAATGGTAATCACTAGAACAGCTCCATAGATAGGAAGACTGAGGAAATTTCAAATACTGGTTTGAAATGATCACCTGGTTTGTCATTAAAACACATTCTGAGAAGATAACACTGATCTTTTGTGATTATTTGCATCAGTTAGAGGGCAGATAAGTTAGTAGATTGTTACTTCCTCTCTTCAGGTAGACCAGATGCAATGCTCTATAAAAGCAAACAAATGATCTCTTTTTATGTACTGCTTTAAGAAAGCTGGCAGTTCAGGCAATTCGTCTCTCTTGTGTGATCAGAAGAACGTTTTTCAGTTAGTTTTGAGTTTTGCTTCAGTTTTTGGATTTTACTTAACCAAGTAAGACAGTAAGTTCATGTGTTTTCCCTTTGCTGATGAGTACAGGCTGTCATTGTGCCCAGGTATTAATGTGCTGTGCGCAGGAGGGTTGGGTTTTTGGTAGATACATTTTTCTCATCCAGATGTGGTGTTTTATGGATTTTTAAGGACATATTATTCTTTATTGTCTGAACATAATGTTGAGATTTAAGGGTTAAAAATATCAAGAGAATTGGCCAATACCATTAATCTGAGTGAGCAGAGTCCTTCTTGAAATTCTTTAGTTACAGGTGAGTAACTGTCTGTTTTCTTTAATCCAAAATATGTGTTTAGAGCTGATACTCAGGCCTGAGGTTATTTTATGTGTTTCTTTGGCTGAAATAGCTATGGATTATTTCAGTATGTTTCCAGTAATTTAACACATCCACGGTGCCTCAGAAAGTGTTGTTTGGGTTGTAAGAGGTAATTTACAGGAACAAATAATTTCCATTTTTAGCAAGGCACAAAGATTTAAATTTTCCTTTAAAGAAGGAGGAAATTTATGGTGATCTATTGCAAAAGTAAGTAGAATAATTTATGCTTAGTGAGGCCTGTAAATGGTAATGTAACAAAACTAGGCATCTTAAGAACAAACAAAAAAGTGCAGTCATCAGTCAAAATACCTAATGATAATAAAATCCTTATTTGTATTGTTAAATGCTTTTCTCCTCCTAAGCTAAAAGGGTGGAAAATTTGTACTTGTTACAAGAACATATTAGCCATAAATTGAAATTGTTAGTGTTGAGCTAACTTTATGTCCTCATCTTCCGGGTCTTAAAAGGCATGGATTGTGATTTACTCTCATGTTCACTCTGCAGGTGGCAGTAGTAGCAAAGGTTTAAAGCTTCTCGCTGTCTTGGCTTTTTCAGAGAGCGATAGGATAGCTTATTCTTTAAAATCTTAAATACAGAGAGTTCTGCTCCTATCTAAAGTCAGAACTCTCTCTGCTGAAGATTCTAAAGAATCTCAGTATCCCCAAAATTTTTACATACCTAAAATGTGCTTGCTCCTAGCTGGTATTACAGCATCTTCCACAGCCACTAAGTGGGAATTCTAAGAGTATGATGTCAGTGAAGAACTTAGCAGGCTTCTTATAATGCTGAAATATAAATACAGTCCTTAACCCTCCTGCCCACCATCACTTCCCATCCCTCCCCAAACTTTTGTGATGAAGACAAATGGTAATGCTGTTGTATTTCTTTTTAAAATGTCCATGTTGTCAAAATAATTTTTATAATGGCTTATAGCATTTCGTCCTCATAATCTTGTGAAAAAAGAAAACAAACTCACCACAAAAGAAAAGATAAAAAGATACTGTAAAAGATTATGTCAAAGCAAAGTTTATATGTATTTATTTGTTAAATTGTCTTCATTTCACTTGTGACAGTGTATATTTCTATTTCTTTTGCAGTCTACCAGAATTGGAATGTCAGTGAATGCAATACGCAAGCAAAGCACAGATGAAGAGGTTACATCTTTAGCAAAATCTCTCATCAAGTCTTGGAAGAAGCTGTTAGGTATGGCAACAGAAACGTCCCTGCTCTTGTGTGTTTTTGTGTCCCTACTCTGTGTAGCCTTGATGCACATCCTTGACACTGCCTTGCTTTAGATATGTTTGTGCTCTTGTGTGAATGTTAAAACTTCCTGCACTGATGCAATTGGTTCTTACTCTTTTTTTTTTTTTTTTTTTTTACAGTATAATGTCACCAGGGCATTACACTGTGAGAGTGTATTCAGAGAAACAGTTAATATATTTCATTTGGGCTGGCAGGCAGTAGGAAATCAGCTTCTCTGACGTGATTCATTTCTGAAGTCTCGTTGACTGCAGTTGAGCTGGAATGACTACTGCAGCACTAAGCACTAACAAACCTCTTCTTGACTATTTTCTTTGTCTAATATAACAAGTACTCTGAAGTACCAGTGCAGAATCTCATGTGAGAGTGTGGAGGCTTTGAAGTTTGGTTATGAAGTGATTTGGGAGGAGAAAAAACAGTAAAAGTGATATTAAAATCTGTTAGAACTTACAGGTAGTGAGAAATAGATCTACACCTTCTAAAACCTTCATAATTTTAAACAGCTTACTAATTAGTGGCTTAATACTTTTTAATTTCCTTTTAAGCACTTATTACAGTTAACAAAACCTTTGTGTTAGGGTTTTATTCAAGGGTATTTGGTAGTACTTAATATATTTCAAAACAAATGTCAAACTGTTTTTAGATATTTTTGTTCATACACTGTGGTGCACTATTTTGTTTCTTTGTGTGTAAGTTTAGGTAAACTAAGATCTTTGAAGCTTAAAATTTTAAAATAGAAAAAGCTTAAATTATGATTTAAATATTTACCATTCTGTCTGGAAAATTATGTGAAATACCAGGAGAGTGTTAGAGTCCCCTACCATTTGAATTCAGCCTCATTTTTATCAATTGTGAAGTATTTTATCAGATACTTCATTACTGTCTTGCAAATGATGTAGAAAATACTCTGTCTGTAGAAATGGACAGTTTGTCAGAACTGTAAACTTTGATGTTCTAGTAAGAAGCAACAGCCTCTACAGCAAACTTTTTTAATCTACCTTAAAGACCTTCAACCTACCTACTAATAATGTTACTTTTAGTAGTTAGAATTAGATAATACTAGACATTCTGATAAAATACCTTTAAATTTATAATGACCTTTATAATAAAAGTAAATGGTTATAAAGGATCTTAATGTAGGATCTGATCAGACTTAACTGGTTAATAGTGAAAATAATATACTTTTTATTTTGAAACTTAAATTTAGAAGTCCAGCTTTATTATATCAGTACATAAAAGTGGTAAGGTATATATAAGTGGAGAAATTAACTTGCGTATTAGCGTCAGTTACTCTAAAGACTTCTAAAAGTAGCAGCTGGATTGAGTGATTTAGCTCTCAAGTTATTAGAAGTTATTAGTCTAAGTTTTAAAAACAAAAGCCTATTAATATTTGATGTAATTTTTTTTCTTAGAAGTTCAAATTTTTAATACTGCAACTTAGCTGAGGCAGCAAAGTAGAGGAGATACTCTTTTCCAACAGAATTCTCAACTTTTGGGAATGTGCTCAGATGTTGTTCTCTTTGGAGAGTGGGAGATCTGCCTGATTATCACTGTCCTTTGACCAAAAGATCCGTCATTTGCTTGTTGAGACACTAAAAATAATTGTCTCATCTTTTTAACACTTGAGTACCTTAGTCAAAATTGTCTTACTATGTAGTTACTTAAATCTGATTGGAATTTAAATGTGAAACATGGGGAGTGTCGCCCCTGCCTGGAGGGTTTTCATGCTGTAGAAGTCTGGGGTAAGACTCTGGTGCCTCATGGTCACGGCAGGTCAATCTGGGTGTAGTCTGCCTCTGAAAGGAGTGGTCCTGACTTCACTTCTGCACAGGTGCCTCTCTGCTCCCTCCTGTGTTACAACTAGTCCTCAACTGGCTATGCAGGAGACCAGTGCTGGTTGGAACAGCTGGAAATTAATTGTTTTGTTTATTTCTTCTTGCTTAAATTTCAACTGTCATTTTTTGGTCCAACCTATTAGCAGTTACTGTTTCCTGCACAGTGAATGTAGCAGTAACAAACAGCTGGGGCAAGGTGGACCTTCCCCTTTTGTAGCTTGTTAGATTCAGATTGTTTTAACACAGCTGGGAGACTCTACCTAAGGCTTCTTGCATGAGGCAAAGTCAAACATGTGAGGAGCTGGAAAGCTAATAGGAAATATTTGGCATTTATCAGAACTGAATACTTCTTGAGACAGTGAGTATGTGACCTGCACTCACGTGCTAATTTTTGTTACAGGACAGATACTACTGTGTGTACATTATTGTGCCAGGTCTAGTATAGTTGTGGTAATGCACTTACTGCATAAAATCAAATTATTCCTGAAAATACAGCACTGCTTACATTCATAAATTAGGTAGTTAAGTTTTCCTTGGTTGTAATGTAGACCTTTTAATAAAACACAGTTAGGCAAATGTTTTGCCTCTTTTATCACTGCTCAGTAATTCATTAGAATGTAAAGTTTCATAACTGTGAAAGACAGGGTGTAAGTATGGGTGGGAATCTTACAAAGTACTCTTATTCTGTTTTATCATTAGTTTTGACTTTCTCGGAAGAATACGAAATACCGTATGTTGAGCTGCTTGAGAAATCAGTTTCGATTATGCTGTTTATAGTGCATGTAAAATGGTATGGAGCAAAGATGGCAGCAGAAGCGGACAGCTGTTAATCGTACCAAGCATTGTACTCAGAGCTCTGAAGTCTTTGTGAGTTATTTTTATAAATGACATTTTGAATTTAGGCAAGAATTGTTGACTGTTCAGGCTGCATGTAATGTTTCAGTTCAATGCTATCAGAATTTAGTTTTTAGGAATGCATGGGAAACATGAGAAGAAGCCCAAGTGAGTTGTGAATCACCAGATCTTGGTGGCTTGACTCAAACCTTGCCAGGTTACCAGTGGGTTTTCAGGGGGGTCAGAAGCTGCACAGCAGAGGGTTTGTGACCATTGTCTGAAGGGACTCATTGGGTGAGCCACAGTGCAAGGTCCTTTTCAGGTACACTCTGAAAGTTAAACCACATAGCAGAGATGGTCACAATTTGCATAAGGAGCTAAATTCAGCTCTCAGAATAAAATGCTGTTCAGTTATAACATGGGATTTACAAATTGTGATTGTTTTGCCAAGTAGCTGAGTATACAGAGTATACAGATAATGAATCTATGCATAGTCATTTAGGTTGTCAGGAGTGTTTCTTATATTAGAAAAGCAACAAAATATCCTTAAGGAATAATATAACCCCCATCAGAAATAATTACTTGCTGAACTGGAAGAGTATACAGTGAAAAAGAACATCCAGACCTCTAAGTAACCTTTCATCCAGTCACTTTATATACTGAGCAAAAAATGCAGAATCTATGCACAATATTCTTAACATTAAAAGATCATCTGTTGCCAATATTGAAAAGTATAAGTGAGGCCACAAACATTTTGAAATGCCTATTTTAAAGAAGGGCATACTTGAGTAATTTTATTTTGAAAGAATGTTTAAGTGTTAATAACACCAGTCAGGCTTCACAGAAATATTTTGCTCAGATTACTTTGCTCAGAAAATCCTTTTTTATTTTGAACCTGGATTTGATTCTCCTGAGCAGGTAGGTACAGCCTAGGACTATCTTACAGGTGTGGTGATGCTGTCATTAGGTGAAGATGTTCAAAGACATTGTGAAACCCACTGGCTTTGCTCAAAAAGAAATGTTACTGGCAAAACAAGTTATTTAATTAGAGTCTAATACTGTTTAAGAATATTATTTACTATTATAAGAGGAGTACGTGTCTTTATAAGACATCAAGCAGAAACAAGTGTGAAAACAATGTCAGTAGTTTCATTTTCATATCAAGTCTGTGCTGTGGAAATCACCTCCTGTCAAGTATATATTTGGAACTGTTCATGTACTGTTAGTGGGTCTATAATTTGTTTGGCTAATCAGTGGAGAGATAACACATGATACATCATGCTATATAAAACACATATACTGAATAAGTCCATATGTCATGGTCTTTTGTCACTGATGATAAAAAAATCTTTAAAAATAACAAACAGTTCATAATTTTATTGTTTATTTATAGATTTTTGATATTCCTCCTGCCAGTGCTACTACTGGAAAGAAACTTTACTGATCTTACCTTCATGCCTTACTACATCATGTGGAGGAATTGCTGACAAGTGTAGCTTCTTGTGCATCTTAAGATTATTTGGTCAGAGTCTGGGAAATGGAACCTAAACAATTATTAAATATGAATGTTTCTTGTTCTCTTATCTCTTTCTTTTAACTTATTTAAATTGAATAGTCAGAAAACTTTCCAAGTTCAGGTGGTGATTCCTGAGTAGGTAACACACAATATCCCACTAAATTAAATTCTCTTATGCTTCCAGGTAATAACCAGCCACGTTTCATTAATGTTTCTGGAAAAATGTTTGCTTTAAAAATTTTCTTAATTTAAAGTTAGATTTATAAATTAATAACATTATATTTTTAAATTTTCTAATTTTTTTCTTGTAACTAGCAAGTGTCTAGTGTTGGCTTGTCATAGTTAGAAAAATGTAGGAGAAAGTTGTTAATGGCTTCTAACTTTCAGATTAATTATGTTATCTGGCTGTATATTATTACATTGAAATTTTCAGTTTGATAACGAAAACTCTTACCATGTCATGTTTGACCCTGGAGAGATTCTTCACTGGAGAAGCTACAAGTATCTTGCAAATTAATTACAAGTTCCAGATAGAAACTGCAGTGCAGTCACTAGACTTTGAATGTCTTATTCCAATGGCTTATAGTCTATTCATGTTAATAACATGTTCTTCATATTTTAAAGAAGTATTAATATAAATTAGCTTCTATTATAAAAAAAGCCTTGAGGTTTTTTTTATGGCCTTCTGAAGATGCAGTAGCCAAAACTCTGAAGTTACAGTTTTCAGTCCTAAAATTGGTGATAATTTCTGTTTGTTTCTGAAGAAAAATTTGATAAGTTTGAATAGCTGTATGGAAAAAAATTAACTGCACAACTTGTAATTTATATTGTTTAAATATTTATAATGTTCCATAGACTTCCTGAGGTGAATCACATTGGAATTTTTAAAGACATTTCACTGAAGGGCCATTTTTTTCCACCTTACTTTGTTAGAATTTCTGTGGTCGTTCATAGTTCCCATTAGATCTCATACTTCCTTTCCATTAGACTCTGGCCATTGAATGTAAAATAAGTTAATTAGCAGGAACTTTTAATTTGTCAAGGATAATTTTTCTTTCCCTAGAGGATACATGAAATGCTGTCTAGCAGGCTGTTAATTGCACTCTGTTCTTTTGTCAATACAGTATTTCAATTAAGCAAGATATCCTTATTAATGTGTGACTTCAAAAATAAATAACAGCTTGACAGTGGATCTCTTCTAGTGCTTTCCAATTTATGATCTATAAGAGTGACTTAAACACTTAGGATAATTATTTTCAGCTTTCTGAAACTAGATTAAGCAAAAACATCTGTAAACTCTAGAGTGATTAAAGAAACTGTGGTTTTGAAGACATACTTGCTGAAGATGTGCAGTCTCAGTTGCTCAAGTCTGACCTTGGTTTGAGACATCCTTGCATAGACTGGTCTGCAGCTGTAGGAAGAGCTGTGCTATTATCTCTTGCTGTGTGCCTTGTGTAGATCCTGTCCTCCATAAGGGAAAGAAGTCACTGGGGTATTGGCAGGTCTTCTCAAGTGCCTGCCCTTGATGAAATTGTGCTGGGCTAAATGGAAGTATTTGATAAAAGAAAACTGGGTGCCAGCTATACCATTGTGGTGTGTATGATGCAAAATAAACAGCTCGGAATTTGACAACTTGAGTGCCAGAAAAAATGTGGAGGTAAATGGGCTGAAGCACGCAGCTCCTGCTTTGCAGGACTTGAGCTGTATCCCAAGATACCTGTTTGATCTACTGGTTTGTCTTAAAGCCTCTGAAAAAAATGATCATATACTTAAAATATTATGAAGGTTTGAATAAATGTGATTGCATGCATATTTAGAACATCTTTAAAGATTATATCATGTAATCAGTTGTTGCCATAGAGAGAGTGAGTATGCATGTTAAAAATGGGAGTTGTTTTCATTCTCTTAGTGCACTTCAGTTGTCATAGCAAAGAACTTGTGTCATCCATTCAGTTTATAGTCTTGTTTGCTTTCTTAGTGAAATTACTTTTTTATAAATAAAAGTTGTTAAATTGCTATCTTTATTAGGAATTCTTTTGAATAACATCATCAGCTTATTAAAGACAGTCAGTCTGAGTACATCATCTACTGTGTTTAATTTTTTTTCTTAAATGAAGAAATTTATCAAAGATTGAATACAACATTGCAAACAATGGATGAGCTCTTGAAGGCTGGGGGAATACTCTGGAGAAGTATCTTTTTGAGCTTTTCTGGCTCCTATACTATTTTGTGTGCATCTCTTTATAGGTACAGTTGGAGACAGGATAATAAATGGGTGCCTGGTCTGATCCTGTGCTGCTGTATCTGCTCTTCTTTAGTGTTGGTGATTTTTAAATAAAGTGATATTTGATTGGATAAATTCCTTAACTCATAGGTTAAGGAAAGGATCAAAATCGTGTTCAATTTATTGTTACTCTAGAAAGAAAGCCAGTGCAGTTGTTTTCTACTCTTTAAAAATAAAGAAGAAAAGGCTCGATGTTTGAAGAGACCTGAATTTGTGTGTTATGTACAACCAAGTTCCTCTGAGAAGCACAGGGGTGGGGTTCCTCTGGAAATTAGGATACTTTTAGATACTTGAACAAGGATTTACATGCTTAATTCAAGACATCTTTGTTGGCAAGACTGAGCCTTAACGTACTTCCCTCTTTTTCTTGTTCTGTTTTTAATTAATTTTAAACTTTGTAATATATGCTTATTCCAATAATACAGTCAATGAATTTAGAAGTGTAATAGCAGCTTTTTAAGGGCTTGGAAAAAGGAATTCACAAAATCTGTCAGTTATACCAATCTCACTAGGCTTTCTCCATAGGCAGTGGAGAGCCAGCCTTTCTGGAGAGCAAATCAAAGCAGGCGCTCAATTTAGCCACTCTGAAATCCTCTGTACAATAGAAGGGTGTATGTATCTTGCTATGCTAGAGTTAAATGTTGTGATTGCTCTTTTCCATAAAGACTTCTGTCTTTATTCTTTATAAAATCATAGTGAAACACAACCTGTATGGGAAGGGCAAATTCAAATATATTTCAATACTGAGGCAAATAATTTAAGAGCTATCACAGAAAATACTGTCTCTGTGTCTGGAAAACTCCTTCAAAATATGAAAATGAGTTAATATTTTGCTAACCATGGTATCTTTCACAATATAATTAAAAAGAATTGCACGTATTTAGTAGGAACTTATGTATATAAAGCATGGAAGACAAACTCCAGAGAGTTTAAGAGTTTGAGTTTAACCTGAGAAGTTACTGTCTACCTAATGCAAGAGTGTTAGAAATAATAAATCATAAAAAACTATTTTTCCATCACGTTTTCACTGCCGGTTTAAGCAGATGCTGGACTTGACTTGAAGGATCTGAAGTGTTGTCATGTTTTCCATTTCCTGCATTGGGAGGTGTTGGGAAGTGGAAGGCTGTACTGCTAGAGAAGGTCACAGCAGAGAGTGGGAGCTGATAGCATTTCCAACTGGTTCAGGAGAAATCATGATATTTTACCACTGCTTTAAATCATTTACTATTTCTGGGTAGAAGAGAGTTTCTCATGTTTTGTATTTCCAGATGGACCTTCAACTGATAAAGATTCTGAAGAAAAGAAAAAGGAGCCTGCATCTTCCTCACAAAACAGCCCTGAAGCCAGAGAAGAAAGGTGCTTAATTCTTAATGGCTGTGCAAATAATCACACTCATTATAAATTAACATTAAACTATTTGGTCCAAATTTGTCGTATTAGAGACAGTTGCCATGTTCTTTTCTGAAAAACAAAGTTGTACAAGAAACTGTGTTGTTAGGGAAGTAAATTGTGCTTTTGTTGACATGAAAAAAATAAGAAAGACATAGGCCAAGATGTGGCCAGACAAGTTTATGGTTTATTCCATCTGTTGGATCTGTCAAATACTCTGTCCTCTCTCAGTAGTAGCACACAGTTTTGAGAACTGTAAATCAACTTTCAGTCTCTGCTTCTTGGGAATTGCATATGCTGGAGATTTTGAATACTTCTTTTGTATGTTAGCTGTTATGTTTAATAAACATTCTGCACTTTTTTTGGTAAACACAAAATATGTTACCAAAAAAAGAAGCTTACATTAATGTTACTGCAGGAGTTGAAGAACATTTACAAAAGAGTATTTACAAGCCCTTTTCTTCTATACATTTCTGAGTTTAGTGATCTCTTTTCAGCAGCCTTTTTAAAATTGAAATTTAACCTCTAACTATATGTCCAGATGGAAGCTGAAGAGTTGGGTTACAGTTTGCAAAGCTGCGTAGATTTTGGGGGGTTTTTTGTGACTGTGGTGCCCCTCCAATACTGTAAGCAGATTGGGTGCAAGGCATTCGCTGCAGAGTGAATGTTGGTGTGATGTATCGTCACTGTATTTTAAAGTAAAGTTCCGTGGGAGGAAAGAAAGATTTCATGTTAATGTAAAGAACTGAGAATTAAAGCTTAAATGCCACATAATGGAGTGAAATACCTGCTGTGTCTCTATTGTGTGGAATACCCTGGTGAATAGTCTAAAGACACTTTAGAAACTGTATTGACTCTAGAGGTATAAATAACTTTAAAAAGGTGGCCTGTGTTCTTATTTTGGAATACCATCAAATGGATATAGCAAAAGACCCATATTTTGCCCAGAAACAAAGTTATTTGAAGACAGGGGTGGAAAACGTTAATACTGGTTTTCATTTTGCCTTTTTTTAGCAGTTCAAGTAGCAATTCCAGCAGCAGGAAGGAGGAGGGTAGTGCTCCCTCAAATTCTTTCATCCCTTCTTTTCCCCGGGCTCCAAGCACTTCAGACTCTGTACGAGTGAAATGTAGAGAAATGCTCTCTGCAGCTCTCAGAACAGGAGGTGAGCTTTGTAGACTATATTTTCAGGTTTAACTATTTCCTTCTCTGTTTCTGTCTTTCCCTCTCTTCTTTTTTCTCCTGCCCTTTAGGGTGAATAAACCCTGTTTGTGTCTGTTTGCATGTGTAGACCCATAAACCAGTTCACCCAAGGTGCAAGTAATGAATAAGCTTGAAAGCATGGGAATGTTACAAAATGCATTTTCGTTGCTCCTGATTCAGGACATTTTGTGGCTCGGTTCATTTGATATCTTACCAACAGGGCATCTTCTTTTCAGGAGGGTTATTGCTTCCTTAATGCATTATTTAAATCTTTTTGTAGAGGCTGCTATTTTTTTTTTTGTCTCAGTCCTTTTGACTGAGAGAGTGCCACTATATACAAGACTGCTTTTCTTACACCAGAGGTACTGGGGACCTTCAGATTTTGGGTTTCAAAGGCTGCCTTTCTGTTTTGATTTATTCTTGATGTTTCATCAAGATACTTGCAATAAGAGAATCTTGCATTGATCTTAACTTCGTGCCTTTTGGGTATCTGTAAATTCCTTGACTATTCTGGGGTTTTTTCTTTTTATTTCTCATGTACACTTGGGTGTCTTTAAATGACAAATTGAATGATATGCTAGGTAAGGAACAAACTGAAAGCTAGACTTTTTAGAATTACCTGCTTTTTTTCTGGTGCGTCCTTCTCTTCTATCAAACTTACGACCCAGCTGCTTTTTCTCTGTTCTTAGCTTAGTGTAACTTGGCCCAGTAAGTGGGCTTCTGAATCATCCATGTTTACTCTTTTCACTCTTTTATTCTTTCTTTTAATTCATATAAATTCAGGTATAGACAATAGTCAAAGCTGACTAAAGACTATGAATTTGTGGTTGTGTGGATATGTAGTTCATAGACTTCATTTGGGACCAGAAAGTCACATACAGCATCTTAGTATTCATAATTCTATGTTAGTCTTAATTTTAGCTAGTTTTCCAAGAATCTTTTTTGCTACGTTGCTTTCTACTGCACGTGTAAACTGATCATCCATGAGTTAAAAAATGAGATTTTCTTGGTTTATGGTCTTTGGCATGAGATGGAAGGAGCAATGATGTTTGGATTACTCACTGAAGTACACCCATGTTGAAATGAGAAGGCAAACACTGTATGTGACTTGTTCTTAAGCTGTCCTGGAAAGGCAGATGTCTTTGTGAGGAAGCATTTTGGTCAGAAACAGTAAACAGTTATCTTGAGACAATTTAGTTCAAATGTAGAATTGTCTTCAAGACTGCTCTGATGTGTTTCTTCCAATTTTCATATTTTCTGACACATCTCTGCTTTGAATTTCAAAAAATCAAATAAGATTGTTTGTTATTTAATTACTATGTTTCTAATGAAATCTTTCTCTTCCATGCATGCAAAGCATTTATTTGCTTATTCTTGTATTGTGTGGACTAAAACAATTGATTAAACACAATATAAAATGTTTCCTTTTTATAAGTCTGTTCTATGCATAGGCTTTGGAGATGGGAGAGATGCCAAGCCTGTTGGAATATTTTAATTTTTCTGTATAGCAATGTTTTTTGTTTCTACTTCTGTTTGCAACTACGTGCCAGAAGTTTTTTGGTTTCTAAAGTTTTTAACTTTTTCTAAACTTCTGTTCCGCTTCACTTATGTTTGTTCTTCCAAGTAATAAATTTTGAAAGGATAAGTATGCAATAAATTAAAGTTGCCTATACAAAAAGAACACTTACTGCAGGTGTTTTATAATTTTCTGAGTTTCAGAGTTCTGAAACTATAGGGATCTCAGGGATATAGAACACGATTGTCAAGTTGCTAATATTTTATCATTTGTTTTTCTCAGATGATTACATTGCCATTGGTGCTGATGAAGAAGAGCTGGGTTCTCAGATTGAAGAAGATATCCTTTGTTGTATATCTGTGTGCTCTAGAGGAGGAGTATTTTTTAAAAATGCAGATAATTTTCAAATGAATTAACTTCATCTATATATTGAGTGTGTTTTAAATTTCATATAAAACAAAAAAGGCAAGCTGTGTTCAACACATCAGTACATAAATTTAACGTTTAAAAAACCAGCCCAACCTAAATGATTTGCCTTAAAATATGTAGGAATGCATGTAGGTGAGTGTGTGTGGGTTTTTCTCGGCTCAATATGTTTTCCTTGCAGCAACAGTATTATATCTTACTGAAGCATTCTTACATAAAATGCTGGGCTCTTCTGTGCTATTTAAAAGTCTTTTCTTGTTAACAGTCTTAATCATTTTCTAATGTCTTCATTTAATTTTCTACAAGTTTATTTCTAAATGAATTCAGAGTTTTCAAAAGGGTGGTTCTGGTAGCAGTGTTTGAATAGTTCCAGAGCAGAGGTCTGGGCTTTTTTTTTTTTAATTGTGTTAGTGAGCTGTCATTGTTTCAATATTTGGTTCAGAAATGAATTACTTCTCAGGAGGAGGTCAAGAAACTGAACATAAACTTATGGGTGACTTTTTGCAATTTCAGTTGAGATCCTACTATCCGAAAATTCATATTTCACTGACCATGTGCTAAACCATGGTTAGGCTTCAGAACGTTATGAATTCTGCTATGTTGAACAAGAAAGTAACTGTTGGTGGGGGTCAGAGGAAGACTTGATGGACAGTGGAGAAGTGTATTGGTTTAGGAGTTGCCCTCCAAAAGGAATTCTTTCTAGTGCTCTGTTTCACTTGTTAATGTTTTACTCTATTTTACTTATCCATATTTTGTTCCTTAAATCCAAAGTACCTATTTTTCAAGAATTAAAAAACACTGATATGAAATACAAAAATAGGGTACGAAGTAGGATAGCGAATCTCAAGGATGCAAAGAACCCTAACCTAAGGAAAAATGTATTATGTGGAAACATTCCTCCTGACAAGTTTGCCAAAATGACAGCAGAGGTAAGTACAGCACAGGTCTTGAGCTATTTCCCTATTGGATTTACATCCTGGCCTGTATTTATTAGCCACAAAAGTAATTTATGTAAGCTGCCTCTACTTCTGAAAGACTGTGGCTTTTTTCTGGCTTGCACAGTCTGAATGACTGGGCTGTGTTGGGGTAGAGGGGACGAAAGTGTCTTTACAAACCAAGATAAATCTAGAAAGTCACATGAAAAATCAGATTTTATGGGAGAGAAAAATGAAAGCATACTTAAACATCTTGTTTCAGTTTTGTTGTTCTGCTTCTATGTGTTGGATTCTACCCACTCAAATGAGGTGTAGAGAGGTGTCTTGGAGACTGAAAGAAATTAAATTTATGGTCAGCTAATGAAAACCATTACTAACTTTATTCCAAAAGAAAGTTGTGGTGGCTTTTTGGTTGGTTGGGTGGTTTTGTTTTTTTTAGTATAGCTTTACATAAATGTTAGGGCAAACAGAGGCTGGTGAAAGAATGTGAAAAAAAAAAAAAGTAAACTGTACCTTCAGTACATATTTTGATTTTTTTTTTTTTTTTTGTTCTACTTATGTATGTACATATGCACAAACATATATTTTGTCCTGTCTGGCGCCCATTCTTTTTTTGATTAATGTTTTGGATTAAAATGGTAGTGGCTAAAACCCCCTCAGTATTAAGATATCTTCCCAAGTGAAACAGCATTGATACAAGATTTGAATTCCACATCTACATGGGATGTGGAATAAAACTGTATTGAAGAAAAATGGAATGAATTCGTTTTGCTGTGCACACTTGATTTACTACAATTATTAGATATTACTATTACAATTACTAGACATTGTGGAGATCTTGTGCACTGAAACCATTGTAAAGAAAAATCAAAATGGGCTATTCTGAACTCTTTGGTTAGTGTTTGGAAACTAAGTGTATATGATTTCTGGTTATATATGGTAAATTATAGCTGTACTGTGTTTATCAGTATGAATATGGAAGTAGTCAAAATAATGTAGTTTTTTCCTACAATAAATCCTATGTAGGTCAGTGAGATAATTATCCATGTATGTAGCCTAGGGAGAGGATCTTTTTTGCCCCTCTGGAGGACTTTTAAGTCCTCTCCTTGTCTTGCATTTTTGAACTTCAGAAGTGCATTTGCATAGAAATGTTTCTAGATGTTTGATGTAGCTTGTGCTTCTTTTTTTCTATTTGTGTTAAAAAAGAGAACATTTTTAACTTTTTGTAGCTTCTGTGCTGTGAAATATCCCAGCTTAAGTCTTGTAAAATTAAAAATGTGTAGAGCTACATTGCCCTTCAACAGAGTTGTTGTTCATGTATTCTAAATAAAAAATTGTATTGGCTCACACAGTGGTAACTTGTTTTAAAGCTAAAACTCTCTAGTAAACTCTGTCTGCTCTTTGTCCTTTATAGGAAATGGCAAGTGATGAGCTGAAAGAAATGCGCAAAAATCTGACCAAAGAAGCTATCAGAGAACACCAGATGGCGAAAACAGGAGGTACCCAAACTGATCTGTTTACATGTGGCAAGTGCAAAAAGAAGAACTGTACATACACCCAGGTGCGTGGTTATTCAGACTTCATTTTCCTTTCTCAAAGCTTAAGTCCTATATAAAGATTGTCAGAGAAAAAAAATGGAATTGCAAAATGAACTTTTTACAAAATGCTGACAAATGTGAAGATGGCTGGATCTACTTAGTTGTACTTATGTAAAGCAAATTTGTTGTATTTATTTGCCAAAGACTTTATTTAGATCCAAGCTGAGTATCTGTATCTACTAGAACTCCAGTTTCTTTGCAATGCTGAATTTTTGCTAGTTCTTCTTAATACATCATATTCATAATGGTTTTATGTGGAGGAGAGATACTGTTTTAATGTGTGTAAACTTTTTTTTATGGAGGGACTGAATAGCAGAAAATTGTATATACGTATATACACATGTACATTTTAAAATATATTTAATGTACCATTTGATTAACACTAGACCCTGATTTACAGTCTTTCCTACCACTGCAAGAAGGGGGATTTCATTTGCTTAACAGTGCTTTAGGGAATGCAATTTTCATCATAGGATCAGCTGCACTTATATTTTTTATATTGTATATTGGTGCTTTAAGTGGCAAGCTGTTTTTCAGTCATGAGACTTATAAGCCTTTGCATTGGTACATGTATGTGAAGCTGTACTAAACATTGTAGTTTTAGTGCAGGATCTGTTCCTAGAGATAAGTGCACAGTTTCAGTGCAGAAATTGGTATTTTAGTGCTTCTAAATCTCTCAAAATCTAAGTTTATAATGGCTTTATAGTGAGGGGAAAAAAAGCAGTGTCAGTTGATACATAAAGTTAACTTGCATTTTTATGCAAATTTGTTTCCTTAATGTTAAACTTTGATTTAAAAACAGTTACGCTGAACACACACTAACAAAAGTTGAAGATACTAATTCTCCTTTTCCGCTCTGACTCTTGCCTTTGCCAAAGGTTCAAACCCGCAGTGCTGATGAACCCATGACAACGTTTGTTGTCTGTAATGAATGTGGAAACAGATGGAAGGTAAGAGTGTTAGACTGCTCTGCATATGTGATAGCAGGCAGCCAGGTTCTGTGGTTAATTTTGGTTTACAGTAAGTGTGGTAAATCACTTGCTGTTGACTTTTAGTTGTTTCTTAACCCAATAATGATATTACATGTTGATATTGCAAAATAGCTTTGAATGAGAAATGTATTTTTGACTAAAGGTATGAAATCTCACAGGTAGGTTGGTGGCAGAGGGGGAGAGAAATCAGGACATAGTCCTTATGTCATTTAGTTGCAACACTGCTTTGCCATACGAAGTAGTGACAATCTAGTCACTGTGTTTTCTCTTTCATCACCCAAAGTTCTTTTAACCGGTTTTAATCTCTGCTTTGATGAGTGGAACAGGCCTTTTTAGACCTTTTGTTGTTGTTGTTTTTTCTGGTTTTTGCTATTCTGAAAAGAAGAGGCAATAAAAAAGAGAGATGAGTGCTGCTGTAGTCCTGTGTCAGGATAAGTGTAGGGCAGTGATAACTTGATTGAATCTTTTTTTTAAGTTCAGGAAATAGGAATTTATAAGGCTTCTGAGGAACACTGGTAGTTCAATAAAACGGAGAAATACTGAACTGAAGGTTTGTAAAATTTACAGTTTAAAATGTGATTGCATGCAATAGGAGGCATGATAACCTCTGTTTTTCTGTGTTAAGAGTACTGGAGCTCTGCAGAGCCATGCCACAGTATACATTAAGATTGCCACATAAAACATACTTTATGCATTTTGGTTTACATAGCTTATTGCTGCATATTGTTCAAAATGTGCTCCAAGATAACTAAATAATATATGAAGCTTAGAAATTGTTTGATGGAATCGTTTGCAGTACCTGGAAAAGTATGTTTGTCCTTAAAACCTTTGGTAAGGTGGCAGTTACAGAAGTGTCTGTATACAAATGCCTGAAGGAATGGTTACAATTAAAGCAAATGCTTTAACTAGTAATTTCCATATCCTAAGTATGGTGTTGTATTTCTGTTTCTTCTTGCAAAGATTTAGAACTAAGCTGTATAAAGATCTCATAAAAAATTCTTTTCTTTTGACAGTTCTGTTAGAAGAAGAAATTGTCAAGACATCTGGACCAGTATGAACGAGGATTTTGTAATTAGCTTTAAAAACTAGGCTAAGCATCTAGCTTCCTGCAAATGAGAGGGTTTTTTGGTTTTTCTTTTCTTTTTATTTCAAAGCAGCATACATGCCTCAAGTTAGCCTTTGTTTTGACACAATCATCATTTCCTTAAATGCCTTCCTATAGCTGGTAGCCAGTAGGGCCAGGTTGCTCAATTGTATGGTGAATTTTAAAATATTTTTTCATTTTTATAAGTAAGTTGACATTAAACTTTTACCAGTTAAACATTTTGGTAATTGTCTTGGTTTTTTCTAACTATGTGAATAATGTGCTGTATTTTTTGTGGTCTGAAATATACACGCTCCTCCTGTGTGTATTTTGCCTCCACATTTGCTCGGTTGTAAGAATGAAATTTGTTTCTCTCTACTGTGTTCACTAGCTTTGCAAACAGAAAAGGTATATAAGTTCCTCATAACATTAAACTCAGTTGTTAACTAAAACAATTTAATTAATGTGCTCTTTCTGGACTGGGACTAAATTTGGAGTCATGGGGTTTGAAAATTTGACCTCTTTTACAATGATTGGTTAAGCTTGTTTATGTAACCAGCTTTGATCATTGCAATATATTTTATTGCCCAAAGCATGTATTTTGCATTCTATCAGTAGGCATTATTTCTAAGAATGTCTTAAAATAGTTGGTTAAATCTGATTTGAGTGTTCGGTCTTGCTTAATGTGCTTGACAACCAGCTTGGGTTTAGACTTTGTAAATAAGCAAAGGCATTGTGTTGTAGGCTATCCTAATAACACCAGCTAACCAATTCATTACATTAAACTGGCTGGGGAGGTAATACTATACTCTCTTCAAATAAATGGCATTGATTTTGTTCATGAACTGATTTTTGAGATGTAGGGTATCCAGTGTCAATCATAGACCTGCATGTGGGAATAAATTTAATTAAAGTTACGATCTTTTCCATATGAGGAATGATATAATTGCTGCTTTTTTAGAGTTTGCTTCTTAACAGCGCACTTCTAGAAATATTTGCAAATGTATTTTCAAGGAAAAACATGTCAGCATCTTTAGAAGAGATTAAATTCTTTCATTATACCTAATTTTATATTAATTAATTTGTCAGAGTTTGGGGCTGAGAAGGTCTATTCTGGCACTGTATAAATTATTAATGAGGGGACGGGAAGAGTATGTGTGGCTCCTGGAGAATAAATTCCTTGAATGTAAAGGAAAACCAAGTTTTTCTATGTTGAATATTTTTTTTGTGTGATGGTGGCAATCGTGACAAATGAGTTGGAGATAGTATGATGACACTTGAATTTGAGAGACAAGAAGTGTTTGGTAAATACTCTATAGAGCAAGCTTTTCCAGTCACCTTATGCAAGGAAGGAAACATGGCTTTTCTGCTGAAGGGAAAAATTATTAAGATAGAAGAACTTTTGTTACACACTATTTTTTTTAGGCAGAAAATTACTTAGCATTTAAAGTTTCTTGCATAACTTCTCATATATAAACATACTAAGTTATATTAATGCCCTTGAGAAAACATTATTTTTTTTTCTACTAGCAGCATGGGTTAATTTTTAGCCCATGTGTAGGTCCTTTGGCAGGATTGCTTCCTAAGAGTTACTAAAAGATGCAAAATTGATTTTTTTTTCAAGTTGTTGAGGACAGCAAACTAGTTACAGATGTTTACTATCAATTAGAGTGCTTTGTTTGGGGACCTTTCTAAAGCAACAAGTCCAAAAAATTGTGTTAAAAATTATTGCAAATTGGATGCCAAGTAGACCTAAATTTGCACAGCTGTTAACAACACATAGATATAGGGCAGGCACAGGTTGGTGTGCATAACCTTCTTCATGCTATATGTGCTTTAATCTTTGTGCCTGATTGTGACACTCAGGAGAAATATCTTTTGAGAAAATGAGTAAATTGTCTTTCTGTACTCACCAGATCCTATTTGGACTTCATGAAAAGAATCAGAACTGTGGTATCACTTTCTGTGATGTAGGTGTGTCCAAGAAAGAGTTGAAATAAAATGTGGTTTCACCTGATGATACCTGATGGCTGAGTAGCAGCTTTCATCCTTCTCTCTTCTGCCCCCACGGTAAAAAGAACCATTTCTTTTTCCCAGTGAAAGATGGAGCACAAGAGCTAGATCCAAAAATGCATCTATTCTTTTCATGCTTTATTTTGATTACCCAAATCCAAACATAAAACTTTCCAGTACTGATCTTTGGATGCACCTCTCTTTGCAGTTGCTGCAGTTTTCACAGCTGAAATTGCCCTCTCTATTGGAGAGGATGCAAAGGTGGGGCTGGGACTGTCTCTTGTTTCTCCAGCTGGCTGGCTTGTCTACTGGGGTGCATTTGTGCTATGACTGACCCAGTACATTGGGATATTTTATGCACTGAAACATGCCAGCAGAACTGATGATGAATCTGTCCCATCTAAGAATAGCAGGTTTGGTTATTACCTTTATGGACACTTGAATTCTCTCAGATGGAACAGAATTGCCCTACAATTTAAGGTAGTTTGTACACTAATCTAATAGAGAGAAAGAGGAGGCCACATGCCTTTTAAAGTGTGTATGTTTGTGTAGTTCTTTAAGGATCCAATCTAGCAAGGCTAGAGGATTCTGCTGATCAGAAAACACAACTTCTTTATCCTTCATTAGAAGACATGTTCTCATATATAATACATTTCATCATATATTCTGTTATCTTGTTCAGGAGAAAGTATGAGTTTTAAAATATCTCGTAGTGAATGATTCTTTTTGACTACCACAAAACAGAAGGGAAATATCTGCCCAGGGATATTGGCGTTTGTGAATCCAAGGAAGTGCCTAGTTTATTTCCCAAGTTCAGGATTCCACTTGTGATCACATAAATTAATTTTAAATTGAAACTCACAACCCTTACCATCCCAGACAGAACTTAATTCATCAACATGAAGTCTTCATTCTGTAAAATGTGGTTGTATTAGCTTTCAAGCACATGCTTCTGGAAATAGATGTTGAAATAGTAGTCATTCATATAAACAAACATGAGGAGTTTCACTTCTTTTAAGCACAGTTTTATACAACTGCATATTAGCTTCTGTTTCACTAGATCATCGCTACTCTTGAGTTGTTTTACTATTTCAAAAGGTCTGGGATTAATTTAGTTACAACATTAGTATAGAAAACCTTTCATAATGTCATTGAAATTATATTCATACCTTTTATGGCAGAAGACGTGTTCTTAAGTACTGCTTATAGCAAAGTTGTTTAAAAATTACTTAACATTTTGATATGGTAGCCTTTCTCATCACTTTCTCTTTTTTCTGATATCCTTTATAATCAGAAATTGCATAAGTACATGTTGTGTGATGAATTTTAATCTAACTTTATATGGTGGAACCCTTCAGAATATATATATATATGATTTTTTTTCTCCATTTGTACTCTGCTAATGACTTCAGAATTTAAAGGTCACTGTAAAGCACAATATGTTGGCTGAAGGAGCCCATGCAATTTTAATAGTGCTTAGCAGGCTGAAAAGAGCAGTCCTTAACAGTGTGCATGTTCTGTGGGAGTTACTGCTTTATGATGTGCAGACATTGAAGGAAGAATGCCAGTGGACTGGAAAGTTGTTATTGCTTAATGATATCCTGCAGTTCGATAAATGCCAAGGCAAACCAACTGTGCTTATTTGCAACCTAGGATAAATTGATTTTGTGATAATTTCTTACATGATTAAATGATATCTTATGTCAATATGATTATTTTCCCCTGCTATTCATGTAACAGTTTGTCTATGGAAACTTTTCGGTGCACCTTGCTTTTGTCCTGAGAAGCTTATGCACCATGAGCAAGTATATAATAATGAAATGTAATTAAAAAATTTTCCTCTGTGTGGGTAGGTTTTTGTTTTCCTCTCTCCCCCCCCCTCCCCCACACCACTTCCATGCCATTAATTAAGTCCAGCATTAACCAGCCTCAAAATAGCAAGATATTTAGGGAGTGGGTTGTTTGGGTTTTCAGGAGATATTCTCAGGACATCTAGAGATCAGGATTCTGTCACTGGTGGTGGGTATAAGCTTAAGCCTAAAGCACAGCATTGAGATTTGTTAAGATATTTCAGAAAAAATTGTTCATTGGAAATGTCAACATACTGTAATGCAGAAGTAAAATGAAAATTCCCTAGAGGATGTTAATTGCTTAGAAGTTGTGGCACATTGAAAATAAGCTTAGAAATTATTACTTTCTTCTTTTAATAATTTCGTGTTAACTAATAGAATACCCAAACCAATATAGTTTTCTCTCCCCTCTTAACTTCATTGCAGTTTTTTTTTTTCTTTTTCTTGCAGAATAATAGAATATATTGTTTGATATGAAGTATGAGTGTTTGGTCTGTCTTCCAGCTTTTATTGAAGTGTCTTTGCAGGAAAGAGAGATAACTTAAAAGAAATCAGGTCCTTCATTTTGTGAGATGACATGCTTTGAAGTGTTTTTTTCTTTTTTTTGTGTGTGTGCATATGATCTTTCCAACAGGCTGAATTTGATCTAGTTAAACTTGATTTGTCAGCTTTAAGGTTTAGAGCCCTGATTAAAACAAGTACAGTATCAACTATTTGACTGCAAGCTCCTCATGAGCGCTGCCTTGTTTTGTTTAAGTTATTACTTACAATACTTTATGTAAACTGAAATTGTATTGGTAGTGCTTTGGGTGTGTTAAATAGAAATTCAGCTGAGGTAACCAGTATTGATAGGTTTAGCAGTGGCAAACACTAACTGAACTGTGTCTTTAGTGATATATGGAAGGGTTTCCTCTTAACTTAGTCATCCAGCACTGTTCTACAGAGGGCAAAAGCACTTTGATTTGCTCTCGCTGGTTTTTTTGGTTTACTTTTTTGTGCTGACATGTTTAATAGTGTTTTTGTTGTTGTAAGGAGATGATGAAAACAGGTCACAGAATCATAGAATGATTTGGATTGGAGGGTACCTTAATCTAGTACCAACCCCCCTGGCAGGGACACCTCCCACTAGACCAGGTTGCTCAGTGCCCCATCCAACCTGGCCTGGAACCAATCCATGGCATGGTTAACTTGCCATGTACTGGGTCTTCTCCTGTGGTGCTGTGTAATGAAAAGATCCAATCATTATGTGCTTCAAAATGCGAATGCAGTAAGGGGACAACGTGTCTCCTGCCAAATGCTTGAGGAAACAATTAAATTGGTCTCTTCAATTCTATTTTGTTATTCCAATTTCCCTTTTTTTAGAGAAAATCCCCATTTTGTACTTTGCGTAGTGCTGGAATTAGGCAAAGATTAGATTTTGGAAAGGCTACAGTACATGTCACTGAACTATGCCTGTCTGGTTCTTCTTTCTAGGGCTATTTATTTTCTTTCTCTTTTCAATACATCTTTTTCTAGCCTACATGTGTCATTTGGTTCATTTAAATAAATACACAGGAATTAAAATACAATTCAGTGGAAATCCACTATAAACTCCAGAGTTTAATATAGTGGAATTGTAGTCAATCTTGTAATTTAAAAGAAAGAAGACATTAGAGTAACAGATCTACACATAGTTTATGTGGATTCAACTTACTTTCTTCCTCACATTTCCTGTGATTACTGATTTTGAGATATGACCAGGAATTAAGGGTAATGCTTTGGATATACTGTAAATGAACATGGTTTATTACTGGATAGAACTGGTGCTGTTGGACAGTCTGAAAGAGTGCTGTGTCAGACCACAAGTTCCATCTTCCTGCTTTTATGAATTAAATTGTGTGCATATCTGTAATGGAAACCTTACAAGATCTGTCAGGGCATGGGAGAATTCAGTATGTACAAACCCAAGCTGGCTGGTACTGCTGTCCTTGTGGGAGCAAATAGTGAAGGGTTTTACATACACCTGCTGAGGGAAGAGAACAACATGTGGGAATTTTGTGCTTTATTTTGGAATTTGAATTCCCAGACTTGTCTTTCTCTGAAGTAAATACTTTAACTTTATGAACATCAACAAAGGGAACTTAATGCTTTCAGCAGATTCTAGTAGTAAAATAACAATTCTTCAGCAAAAGTTTTTTTTTATAGGCAGCATTATTTCAGCCAGTAACTTTCATTAACTTTTTTTGCCATACCAATTTCCATTAGTGCACCGTGTATGCATTAAACATACCAAAACAAGGGGACTGTACCTATGCCAGGTATGCTGACACTGCCTAGAGTAACCCAGTATTGACAGTAATATTTTTACTTTGATCACAGTGTAGATGGGCCAACTGGTTCAGTTTTCAAGAAAGTTCTAACACTCCACTTAAAAATTAATTTTAATTTTTGTGCTCAGTTGGTATTTGTACCTCAGACATAGATTGTAATAGTTTTGTGTCTGAATTGTCTGCTATGTTTGAAAAAATACTGCATTTTTTGAACAATGTTTCTTCATTCTCTTCATTTCCTTTTGCAAAATAACACTGAATTTAATTAGAAATTGTATTTAACTGATTGTGTCAGAGCTTTGTGCAGATTTAAATTATTCAGTCTGTAGTAAAACTTGCCCAAGTTATTTTCAGGTAAATATCTGATTAATTCTAAATTCCCTGTGGATTTCTGTAGCCCAGAGTTCCATTTGTTTTAAAATAAATACATTTAAGAAAAAATTCTATGCTTCAATGGATTTTTCAGACAAGGACTGAAGCAAGTCCTTATAAATAGCAGAGTTCATAAACCGTGGGTAAGAGTCTCTGTGCATTAAGGTATAAATTTGAAGCTGTGCGTCATCAAAGGTGTGTTGTGAGGGTTCCAGCATATTTCGGTTAATAACTTCTCTTACTCTGGAGTCCAGACTGACCTGTGTATTAAAATAGAAAGTCATGTAAATAATAGTGGTGAATAGTCCAGGTGGGGTCCTAGTTTTGTTTTAGTGGTTGAAAAAGCCATCTTTTTAAACCATTTCAGCCAGTGTCCTCCAAGACTGTAAAAATTGCTAGATATACTTAGGCAAAAAATTATTCTGTTAAAATTTCAAAGTAGTAATATCTTGAGTATGAATGGAGAAATGTCCTCACTGAGGTATCTTATTTGAACAAAGCTGTCTGCAATCCCATTATTACTGAGACCTGAGAGACCAATGGGTTATTTCCAGACCAACTTCCTGCTCTGTAGTAGAGAGGATTTATAATTTTTTGTGACAGTTCATTTCCTGGAGAGTTAGTGCTGTTGTAAAGAGACTGAATTTAGAGTAAGAGTATGACGCAGGTGGAAAATGTAACCTGGGAAGCTGTTGCTTAATCAAATTGCTGTTAAAAAGCAGGGTGAATTGATGTGAACCACAGGTAGAGCTGTATAATGATTTCATACAACATACAGTAATGTCATTTTTTTTTTCTGCAATTCTCTAGTATTTGTAGAGAGATATTGGTATTGCAGGAGCAGACTGACTAGCTTTAAACAGCATTTTTATAAGCGCATGACTGGCACCACAAAAAATTAAATTGCAATTTTGCAAGGATGTTGGAAGGTTTAAAATTCCAGCCTGCTTGGCAGGATTGTATTCAAACTGAACTGAGGTGTCTTTGAAACTTGTCACATTTGCTAACAGCAAAGTGACAAGTAGTTTTGAAAATTTTGGGGAAGTCATTGTGTTTGTTCTATGCCATATTTTGTCAACTGCCCTTTGAACAATTTGTGCTTTGAAAATAACACTTTATTTGTGATCACTGTGCTTTTGGAGAGACACATACACCCCCCTCCAAGTGTAATGAAAAAGGAACTGATTTGTCCAACTAATGAAATTTAAGTTGAGCAAGGATAATGTGATCATCCCTATATTTGTGCCTCAAACTAAAATTTCCACATCAGCATGCCAGAGTAGCATAGGAAGAGCTTTCTTACAACCAGTGAAAGTAGTTTTGATCATCTCACTTCAACTTCCCCTAAATGTCTACTTGATGGCAGTGGAATGTGTGTGGGGGAAAAGTTCTCCCTGAGTATTGGTGTAGCTTTAAACACATGTTAAAACTAACTCTGCAAAACAACATCAAAGAATGCATGAGGGAAAACAATATACCTCTTTTGGAGAAAGGATAGAAATATAATCTTCATAAATTAGTCTTGCTTTTTCTTCAATGACGCTTTTGTTGGATTCTTGTTTTAGCTCCTCACAGGCCATCCAGAAAAGCATGTTTTCCTCACTGAATTCTGTTCGTAGAAATTCACGAAAAGCATTTCTGCCAGCTGGAGTAAGCATCAACTTGTCAAATGATTGAGCCCAGGCATTTACTTCTTCAAGAGTAGGAGCAGGGCTTAAGGAGGAAGAAGACCAAACGAAGAGAGAAATAAATGATTGCTACTTAAGCTGTTTGCAGCTGGCAGGAGGCATCTGCCATCACAATGGAACAAAATTGTAAGGTTCATGGGGTTCTGATTCCTCACTGGAACTACCCAAGTGCAAACTCTTGTAAATACATTTATAAGATTTTTTTGATAAGTGTGCTTATCAAAAGCTCTGATGCAGGTGATTGCCTCTGCTTTGATGCAGAAATTGCAGTTTACTGCTCAAAGTAATTGCAACAAAGAAGTACCTCTGCAACAGCTAGACATTTTTCTATCCCTAATATTCCTTGTTAAATTATGGTTAAAAATTGAACGAAAATTAATATAAAGAAGAAATTATTCAAACACTCTGAAAGGTACCCACCTGTATATCACATTTTGCAGGTGCTTTTACCTGTTTAAGCAATTCTGAAGAAGCTGTTGTCTGACTTGGGAGGATCTAAACTCCACTTTATTTTTTTTGTAAGGCAAAGCACTGCCAGTTAGACTCATTGCATATTGCATGGGGAGGAACAGGGTGTATTTTCAAATTATTTCAGAAAAAAGGGAGAAAATTTACAATGCTGATTTTAATTTGTCATGTTATGAGAGTTACACCTTGCATATAAATAAAGTAAAATATAGATCAGATCTTTGGTTCATTAGAAGGTAAAAAAACAGGCGACTTGCAAATTGAGTGTAAGTGACAGATAAATAATAATTATTTTCATATGTTAGGTAGTTCATTGCAATTACTTAGTACGGTTTGTTGGGTTTGTATCATTTTAGCTTGACAGAGCACTTAATAAAGACCATACCTTTCCTCACAGTTGGGAAAACCCTCTGCTTGGAGTTCATGAGATGTTCTCCTTGCTCTCTCTTCTTCTTGATTTCTAACAGTAAGACTGAAAGATAGCAAATGAAATTTTAGTGAACTTTATAGAGAAAAAGGCTGGACATACACCAGATGTTTTTCCTTTGATATTAAGAAAAAAAAAGCTAAAAGGACAGAAGCTAATGATAGACACATTACCCTTAGTTACATTCCGACCTTAATTTTACAGTTGTATAAACCTGGCAAATTTGAATGTAGCTGAATGCTGTTTAATATTCTATAATACAGACTTTCTGCAGAAGGATCATAGCTCCATAGAATATCTCAAGTTGAAGGGACTTATAAGCACCATCAGGTCCAATTCTATGTATATGTACACACAAGTGTGTATATGTATATGGGATATATATGTATACATGCATACCCTTTATCACATACCAAATTTATTGTCCATTGATGCTTGTACTGTGTTTGTTCAGTGCAATGTTTTTACTTAAGCTGGACCTGATGCCCTGGTTTTATGTGAGTTAGATTTTAAGGTGGGTGGGTTGAATTTGTTTGCTTTTTTATTCTCCTTGGCTATGATGAGGGCCAAGACTGGTTTGGAGTTGTGATACCATGTAATAGGACGGCCAGAGTTCAGAAGCAGGACACAAGATTCAAGTGAGCTAGTGACTTCTGTATGTGATATTGGAAGTGTAAGCATCTTCCAGAGTTCAGATGTAGATACAGCCAGATTGTGTGGTAATTGATAACGTCTTAGGAAATTGCTAATACATGCTTCAAAATGTGAGATCTGGAGCACAAAGAGCAGGTCTATCATTGCTGAATATAATTTTGAGTGTGTCTGAATGGAAATGTTTGTAGCATTACAAAACCAACGTTTGCTGCAATCACGAGTGATCACTGACAGTTTTTGATGTCCTGTGGAAGGGTAGCTGTCAACTCCTGCTTCTTTCACCCAGTGTTAGTTTAGATGGCTCTAGTTTTAAAAAATTTCTTTTAAAATCATCAGTTGTAGGTGATTCTTTTTCATTTGAAACTGGATTTGAAAATGTAAATATTTCTTTTTAGGGAATGGAACTGGAACTACATTCTGGTTCATCCAGGCTTTTTTAGCTTAGTGAGAAATGCGTATGCATGCACACATGCATTCATATAATCTGTAAAGCTGCTTAAAATATGTGAAGAAGAAAAGGTCCCAGTGAGTAACTTGTTATTTATATGAAATGGGTCCTCCAGCTGAAACAGAGCAATACAGTTGCCATAACTCCTAGGGAAATACCAAACTTAATTTCTTAGTTTGTATCTTGCCTTTCTTTCATGCCTATGTTCTAATCCCTGAGAATCTCATTTATCTCTAGGAAGATTTTTTGGTAAACCAATGGATTTTTCTTCCTGTTCTGCATTCTAAACTCTGGGCTGAGTCTTATTTGCCACCGTATTATTTACTGGGCATCTCCTTCTCTCTCTCTTTGTCTACTTTGTAGACTTCATCTACTTTGTTAGTCCATAATCTGCAGAGACCTGCTTTTCTCTCTGCCAGGGCAGTCCATGTGTTGAAAAGGTAGGAAAGATTTCGTATTGCTAAGATGGAGAGCAGATATTGCAAACATCTTTTTTCAGCAACATCTGAACCATATGTTCAAACCAATGAGTTATTTCAAATTAAATTTTTTGGGGAAAAAAAAAGTAAGTAGTAATGCTAATTCTTTATTCCTTTAGGTTATGTAGGTCTCAAGCCTTTACTAGCCTTTTTACCAGTGGTTCTGGCCTTTTTTGAATATGTAAAGTGATATGTATTCCTCACACACAGACAGGAAGTGATACTCTTGTCAGACATATTTTTGGACTGAGGGGAGCCAACAGATCCAATAGAAAAGAAAACAGTCTTCATAGGATAATGGACAGAAAAGGAAAAAGACCAAAGAAATAAAAAATTCCCTAAGAGGACATGCCATGCCTCAGAAAATCACTTACAGGCAGGCTTTTTCCCTAGAAATGTACAAGTAAACAATAAAGAGACTAGTGCAATACTGTATCCTCTCAGGATCTGGAAGAGTAACAGGCTGGAGGCTTGGGTTTGACTGTCGGAATGAACACAGGCTCTGAGCATCCAGCTGAGAGACTCATTTCAGTTCATTCTGAATCTACTATTAAGGGTATGCTGAATATTGGATGTTCAGTGGCTCAGCTGCATGACTCATGGAGACTGTTATTTTTATTCCTATTCATAATTTTTCTGTTCCAAGTGCTTGGGCTATTTTGAGGAAATGGTCTATGAATAGGGAATATAAATAGCTTAATTACGGTTTGTTTTGCATTTCTTGCTACTAGAAAACAATCGTTTAAAAAAAAATCAGAAATTATTTTAAAGCTGAAACAAGCTGCTCTGTTTCTGAGCCTGTATTGGTTTCCCAGATGATTCTGAAATGCAAATAGGAATTTTAAGCATCATGAAATTTGGGTACTTTCACAAACCCTATTGAGTAAATTGCTTTCTTTGAATTGTTTGAATAGTGAGGTACACAGAAAATGAGCAGCCTGGAAAATATCAGGTAAAATGGCAAAAAAAGGGCACTTTATCTAAACAATTGAAAAAGTAAAATTCAAATTTTTTATACTATGACTTAGTAGATGTGTCTTTTTTTTCCTTTTATGGAAAACCGTGTTTGTATAATGCAGCTCCAGACTGAGCCACTTGCAATTGCACTGGACAGCTGTTGAAATGGCATTGGAATTTGTATGGGATGCTTTAACATAGATGCAATAGGTAGCAAACTCTGATCCTGTGCAGGCAGAGTATTAATGTCTCTCTAAATTCTACCTTCGTTTACCTTAAGCACCTACTGTAAAGCTTGGTAGGATCAGAGGCAGAGTTCTTGGCATCTCACAAAAAAAACCAAACCTCCAAGCAGCATTTTGTCCTTGCAAAACATTCACTATTTGCATTAGGGAGGGCAGAATTTTGTGTGTCTTGGCTTCTGATGAGCTGAGCACCAATAGCAAGGGTATTATCAGTCTGCTCTTCCCTTGCCTTCTAATGGTGTTCTCCAAAGCATTTGCCACCAGGTGCTATTGGAAAACAACATTAATGGAATAGATTCCTAGTCCAGGCTGTAAGGTTATCTATTACTACTTCCTGTCACCTCAGTGCCAAGTTTCCTTGCTCTGAAGTGTTTATGTGGTGGATAGTGAGTTTCTAAGAAGCACTCCTGTCAGTGTTTTTGTTGAACTCCTATGCCTGTTGCAGATTTTTTGTTTATTTGAATGCAGGTTCTGGTCTCACCCATTAAGTAACACTTCACCCCAAGCACATACAGGGCTTTTGAGTATGGGAAAATTTACTTCAGTTTAGAATGAAATCACTTGGATCTGGAGGAGCTCAGAGGAGCTGGTAAGAAAGTGAAGGTGAACACGTTTAAGGAATCAAGTTATTCCTTTTTTGCTCAGATTGATAATTTTTCTGCCTTAACAGGAATGGAAGTTTTGTAATAGGAATTCTTCTAAATTATTTCTGCTCAGCTCCTCATCTTCAGCAAATACCGACAATGTTTAAAGTTTCTGGTTCCAATGATTATCCTCATACAAGTTGCAGGTGCCATGAGTTGGCAGTACTAGTTAATGACAGCAGATCCAGTTATCTCCAGGGGGAAAGAACAGTGCTGGGCACCTGGTTGTTTGTTTTCTGACCTACAAATTTTTCAGCCTTTTTCTAACTCTATTTGACACATTTGGTGCTGCTTGTCACATCCCAAATTTAAATCTAAAGCTGTGACATATTCTGGTATTGCTTTCAGTTTTTAATGGGAGCCTTGGTGAAGCTGACTGATGAGGAGAACCTGTCCTGCACAAAAGTCATTACAGAGTATTGACAAAAGAAGTGCAATAGAGATGCTGTGCAGATATTTCTTTTTAAATCTGTTATTTCAATGGCAGGGGAAAGAAAGAAAGAGTACACAGGAGTAGAAGGCTGTGTATAGTAGTAGAGCACAGCTATCTCTTTGTGTCCCAAATTTGCAGAATTATACAAGTGTTTTCTTTGGCTTGTGTTGTCCTATACACAAGTTATGTGTTCCTTCCCTGCTATTCTGTTCCCCCGAGGCTTGAATGAGAGGGGTTACCATGAGCAGCTGCAGCAACAGCACCAACAAAAGCAGCAGGCATTGGACCCTCGATTTCCTGTGCTGAGCTGAGCCTGTGCAGCACCTGGGGTCTCTGGGGTCGTAGCCATCTGCCGTTTGCGTATCTCCGTCCTCTCTGATCCCATGGGCTGCAAGCAACAAAGGAAGGGGGAAGTAAGAAACAACTCTCTCTTTTTCCCCTTTTGTTTGTTTTAAAAGTCTTACCCAGAAGTGCTGAAGGCCACAGCCTCAAAGGAACTGAAAAGTTAAATGCCTGATTTTCCCTTATGGAAGTTCTTAGGTGTTGAATCCTTTGGAAGATTCACTCATTTAAGTGCAGTGATGGAAGGCAAAGGACTAATGAATTCTTCAGATGGGTGGGAATACAATGAGAAGGGAGTGGTGATGCAGAGAACAAAAGGTACAATTGAGGGGTCTTGGAGAGCTAGAGCTCTTGGCAGGGGTGTATAAGCCTAGGAGTTGAAAAGGGTTTCCTGAGGTTTTGACTTCAAGGCAATTCCTAAAGAAAATGCTACAGAATAGAAGTAGTTAGGGCTTCTTTTTTTTCCTTTGTTTTCTTTCACTTGATTAGGCAATGTAGAGGCTTCATGATGCTTGACTGAGACACCTGAGCTCTCCTGAAAATCTGGCCTTCAGTGAGTGTTGAGGATGTCTCCAACCTGCCGGTTCCCCTTGTAGCAAAGGGGGAAGGGCCAACGCTCATTTCTCCATTGGAGGTCTGACTGCCGCAATTTTTTAAAACATTTTTCTCTGTGCTTCTGTGAAGATGAGGAGGAAACACATAACTAGATGACAATAATTACATGGTTTGTGCTGAGTCCCCCAACTGAAGACAGCATGAAACAATTTTTGGTGGATGCACGGGTTGGTTTTTTGGCACTCTTGTAGGAAACCTTTTTGGAGACTGCATTTTGCACATTGTGCAGATAGGTGGTGTTGATGAAATGACAAGTCCCCTTGAAGCCCCTGTTCCTTTCTGACCTATCTCTGAGCTTCACATTTGCTCTACAGCACTTAATAATGATCTCCCTGTTATGCTGAAAGTTGTGCCGTATGTAAGTGACAGATGTCTTTTACAGATGAAATGCTAACTTGTACAAAGATGAGTATGTCTTTCTTCATTTTATTTGTATTTGATTTTTGGATACATAGCTAGTCATGCTCCTGTGTCACGAGATTCCTTTGTGTGTAGGTTTGTTTCACATTGCTAAACCTTCTTTTGAGGCCATGACAATTGTGAGGGAATTAAAATTAGCTGCTACCAATTTTGAGTTCTTTTTTAAAATGTATAATTTAATTTCAAACTTGAATCTAGTGACATAAATACCTGGGGGCTAAAAGTTGGTTTCCTTTCTAAAATATTCATCCAGGTTTAGGAAATACTGGTGTTTTAACTTGAGGGGGAATGTACAGACAGTATCATGGACTCGACAGAAGTCTCAGGAGAAGAAAGAAGGTTATTTTAGCAGAGTGCAGCATTACATTTTGCTGCACTTTGGCTACTGTTGTTTTTTTAATGTTGAATTTCTTTGTGTCTTATAGAGGTTAACAGTTTTTGTATTTGTGAGAGCCACCCACTCTCCCAAGAGAGAAATGCATGACATGGTAGCAGAAGATGCAACTGTGTAGCAGGAGGAATAAAATACAAGAACAACAATACAGTTAGAAATTATAACCCATCTTGGAACTCTGAAGACCCAATCTGAAAGCAATGCCTAAATGACCAGAAATAGAAAATCAGAAAAAAGAACATAGCTTCCAACCCCCCTCCCCAACTTTTCTTGTTTCAAAATGTGGAAGGATAACTAAAATGTAGAATGTGTTTGTAGATTCAGATTTCTTTCTGTCATCTGCAGATTCACATGAATGGAATGAATAAGTATTAATTTCCTTCCAGATACCTATACTTTTTTTAAATGGACCGTTTTCACATTTCAATTAGAGATTGACAGCATATAAAGCATTTTTGGAAGGATAATATATCTAACAATATTTCAGGCTGCTTTGGACAGTAAACAATTATTATTGATTAGAAAAATGTAACTTGGATTCAGACATGTGCATACATGTCTGAATATGCAAACATATTTTATGTTCATACATTCGTATCTGTAATTCATACTAATAATGAATTGCCTGGGCTAAATACAATCCAGGGTACATGTTATAGGACGGCAAGGTAGAGATCTGAGCAGTGGTGCAGATTGTTACAGAGTTGTAGAAAGTCCTTTGGTGCACATAGTGTTAAGACCCATAGGACAAAACCATGTCAGGCTGGTCAGGTTCACAGAGCAAGCAATGAGTAAGTGATCTATCCCAGCATTGTTTATCTAACTTCAGAAGAGCCTTATTTTATGTATGAAGATGTCTGTCTGCTACTTCTAATATATCCAGAATTTCACTGTTGGACATGGAAGTTTTCTATCACACTTTGCTGCTTCTTGCTGCAGCCACCAGAGCTATAATGAGCCTTGCCAGGCAGCTGCTGGAATTACTGGTTTGAGCTGTGCTGTGTGCAAGAATGGGTAGTAGATTTATCAATTGCTCCAGTGAATATTCATAGGAATTAACAAAATTCCTTGCTCCTTTATAGAGCAGCCCATATTAGCAACAATTTAAACAATTGCTTGACTGACTTGTGGGTCTGTGGGAATTGGGGTAATTTTTTTGCCTTCCGTAGATTTCGGGCTCCTTCAGGGCAAAAAGGACAGAGTATTTTTAGACCCTGTAGTAAAAAGGTCTTTTATTCAAATAATTTTACAGTTGTTAATTTGGGGCATCAGATATCCAGACCTCCCTGAAGGTGCTATGAGAATGAAAAAATTGTGTGAGAACCCTCTGAACTGGATATTCTCTGCCCTTTGAGAACTGGGGTCTGCCTTCTCTGTCCCCACCATCTGGAGCAGTGATGTGCCTTGTTTGAAAATGGGTTAGAGAGGGAAACACAGAGGATTAGAAAACTGGAGTTGGATTGCTGTCTTGTACATGTTTTCTAAGGAATCCAAAAGTGCTTTTAGACTACTGATGGAATAATGTAAGATACCTTTAACCAAAGGACTTCAACCCCTACCATCTCATGCTCTGTTTAAACTCAGAGTGGGTATGGTTTTAGCCAATTGCTGGGTATAACATGAATAGTCAATAGGGTCTAATTTTATGAATATTGAGTAACTGTGAGGAATCAAATCCATGAAGGTGACAGTCAGTCAGTGTCTAGATGGCAAGAGAGGTTTCTGTTGCACAGGTCCTCACAGTGGTGGTGTTGGCTGGGCAATATGAGTCTCTGGGTCATGCGCTAATGCTCAGATCATACATGTAACTGTCTCATGTACCTTGGGAATGCTCCAGTGCACATATGATTCATTCCTGTGACTGTCTGCAGCTACAAAACATCTTCTACCTACCTAAATTGTGCACATGAGTCTGTCCTGCATGATCATTTCTGCATCTGCAGGAAGGTTCTTCTGACTACAGGCCACTTACTGTGGCCAGTGTCCTCTGACTACCTGCAGTCGATGAAGAATTGGGTTGGTTTTGTAGTCTCAGAGCCTCTGGATATTCTCCACCCTGGATGTTAATCAGCACACTGGAACATAAAGAAACTTGTCTAGGCACTGTGGGTCCTGCCAGGAGAAATCCACAGAAGCATCCAAATTCTTCATGGAGAGCACCAATTAGTCAAATGCTTAAATGAGAAAAGGGAGTAGGAGTTGAGGTGATCAGCTTGTCTCCCTTCATTTCATTGTTTCAAGTCAATCTAATGTAGCATCTCTACAGCTGTCTAAGTAGAGAGTTTCTGGATCTCCTAGGGAAAAAGATACCCTTCTCTATGTAGTGATAACAAAAAATTTAGTCCATTATAAAATTGTCCCTAAAGAGCAATGAAACAAAAATAGAGGAAAATTAATGGCACATGTTCTTTCTTCTTATCCAGCTAGATAGCATCTATGAATCACATTAAAAAAGTATGTGTTCTCATTATTGAATGCTAATAAGTAGTTAAAAAAAAAGTCCAGGGATTTAAGCATGTGAGATGCTACTTTTGACAATAGTGGAAAACCACTGTATGCCTTAAGTGTAATGTTGAGGCAGTGAAATAAGAAGGTCTGTCATACCTTTTCCACACCAAAGCATACCTATCTGACATTCAGATTATGAAGCATTTCTCTCTGTGTAACCTTATAAACACGAAGGAGTGTAAAGGTCAGGAGTGAAAATTATTTCCCTAGTTAAAAACACCTCAGGTGATATTTGGCTTAGTTGTAACATTTATAGTATTTGCTAATTTCTCAGCAGAAAGGTGGGCTACCAAGAAAATAGCATTTCCAAAGGAGGAATATTTAAAATCTAAGCCACAAATGTCAATTTAAAACACAAAACAAAACCTCAACCAAATTAAAAAAAAGAAGCCCAAACCCAGGAGTATGCAGAAGATTGTAGACAAAACTTTATACTTTTATCCCTGCTTTATGCTAAAACACTATGACATTTTCTCAGTTCAAAGTGCAAAGATTCTATTACTTAAACATAGTTACTGAGACATATTTTTTCCTTCTTTTCCACATTACAGTCAGGTAGGTGTGCAAGTCTTTAGCTTGTCCTGAGGGCTGATTTGCATGGCCCCAGCATGAAGCTTTCACAGTAACTGCACTGCCTGGAAGCCCTGTGCTGACACCACTTGGAGTGAGTGCACAGATGTGGATCATATAGTCCAGTTATTTTTCAGTGAATACTTCAGGCCTGATCCAAACTCGACTAAACCAGTGAAAGCCACCTCTTGTTGTCAGTGAGCTTTAGGTGAGGTTATGTAACTCTCACAATTGCTGCTTTGTCTTTGGATCCTCCCAGTAATGATAACCAGTGAGTTAGAAGAGATTCTGTTCTTATCTACTAATGTCATAAGAGGCTTGCAGCTGGGGTCAAATTCCAAATAAATCTCTGAATCTATATTTTAACAATTTAGATATATTTGGGGCTGCAACAAACTCCCACTGAAGCCTGTGGCAGTTCATTGTCAACTGAAATATGAACAGGAAACTTGATGCTCGTGCTTCTTCCTTTTCATTGACAAATGTGACAAGCAGGCTTTCTGCATCAAGCAGTCTGCTATTTTAGATAGAGAAGAATTCTAATATATGTTAATGAACTCGCCCACACATATGCACGTGTTAGGCATAGTTGTCAGATTGCCCACTTAGTAGGTTAAGAGCAAGAGCTCCTAGAAAGTTATATTATTGGAGATTTGGCATATTGTAGTGGCGTGGCTGAAATGGTTGAGAGTTTGTGACTGCAAGACAGAGTTTAGCAGAAAGGAGACTGGCAGCTGGAATAAACCAGCTTTTTATGTCACTGCTGTGCCCAAGTCTGTTAAAGGCTTAAGTGGATAAATTGCAAGTGAAAGTGTTATCGTATAACTAACAGCTCTGTGGTGCTTTTATATTAAATGTCCAGAAACTGAGTGCCTTTACCTGTTTTGCTTAATTTATTTTTCCAGAGGAGCAGCAGCTCAGAGGAGACAAATTCATCTATCCAGCATAAAGTATTGCTTTACTTTTCAAAAGGAATGGCTGAAAGTGTGTTGCACCCATATAGTAACAGGTAACAGTGCCTTGATCGTGTCATCTGTAACAGGTATTTTTCTACCAATGGCTTAGATTTCTTCTGCTCCTTTTTCTTTGGTATTTGATTCTGACAAATTGGCCACCATATCAGGCCACTGCCTGCAAAAACTTCTAACATTTACATCTTTCTCTGAGCAAAATCTGACTTTCCTGTTAAGAAACATGGTTACCTGGGGCTTCAGCGGGATTTTTGTGTTTGTTGGGTTTTTTTGTTTTAAGAGAGGTGCCCTGTATCACCTCTGGATAAAGAATTTCTTTATTTTGGATTTTATCACAAGAGACTTCGTTGAAAATGTTACTCTAACATGTAATTAGCAGGGTCACTCTCATTATTTCTCCTGTAATAAAGGAATGATATGAGAGAATTCTTTACCAGTTGCATAGAAAAAGCAACAAAAGCAACCTGTTGTTTCTCTCCAGCTGATTATATGGATACTATGACAGCGGAGCAGTGTGAATATAAGTATAGATATAACTTTATCCCATGCTGAGTCCTTCACAAACTAGGTCACTGCAAACTGCAATTAAGTTAAATCAGTGTCAAGTTCTTCTCCTCTGCACAGCACAAGCTGTCAGCATCCCTTGCCTTGTCTTCTGTGGCAGCTGGGGTCAGCCTCGGTGGATGTATGTCAGTCACATTGACTGATCAGCTCTCTTGGAAGCAAAAACCAACAAAAACCCCACACGCTTCTCCAGTGTTGGGAGTTTTACCACTGCTTCAACCCTGCTTTGGCTGGCTCAGATGTCAGAGAAAGTATTGGCTTCTAGTTATTTTTATGCAGCTTGTTTTAAGAAACAATACAATTTTAAAAAATCATTCATCCTAATATTTTGCAAACCTCTCTACTATGCACTGAAACTGGTGCCTATAGCAGTTTACTCTGCTCACTCCCATTATCTCCTCCTGAGCACTTGGTTGCATTGTGCTTAATTATGAATGGCCTCCAAAAAGCCCATTTTACTGTACTATGAAGTGACTCATATCACACAGAAGCTCTGACAACTCGCACTGGGTACTGGAGGCACATGGTGCTGTATTAGTCAGTGACTCATTTCACATTGTACTCGCTGCTGAGATCTGACTCACATTGAACTGTGAGAGAAGCTGACTGACATTGTACTGGTCTGAAAGCTGGTTTGAATCGGGATGACTCACCCTGGAGTGCTTTAAGTGGTGATTCACACACTGTTTCCTATTGATTCCGATTGTCGCGATTCACTTCGGATTGTACTACGCCGGCATCTGGATGCTCTGCAGGGCAGGCGCTGTGATAGCAACCCTGTGCCTGGGGAGCTCGGCTGTAGTGCCAGCCGGCACAGTGTCAGCCAGGAGGAGTTGTAGTACCGAAGTCAATTTAAAGCTGAAGGAAAGTTAGAATTTGGTTTAGCACACATTCGCTTTGGCCATGACACTTTCTGGGCTTCTTCTCTTCAGCTGGCTCAGACAAGTTTTGAAAACAGCAAGTGAGGAGTAATGAACATCCAGCTAAGAATCCTCTTACTTCTGAAGGCCAGAGGATCTCCCCATTATTTCCAAGACTTGCTGTCTCCTTTGTCACTTTCCTTAGTGACAAAACGATGGGATGCATTTTTGTGCGTGACTGGGTAATGGTATTTGCTTAAACACTTGGACATCATCATTGACCTGAGCTCCAAGGGACACAAGCGCCTATCGTCTGAAAACTTCCTGGTACTTTAAGCTCAGCCCTTGGACATCACTACTCACTTTGAAATATGTTCAGTGTTCCAAGCAAGGAGCAGAGAGGTGTGTAACAGCTGAGGTGATGCTTCCATTATTAACTATTTGGGACACAGGGTAAAGATATCAAAGTAAGTATTGATGTGAGGAGTAGATAAAAAATTAAAGGGGCAATAGAGTAACTGTTCTCCCATCTTTGAGCATTTTATAAAACATAGTGTTAGTTTTACAGTCAGTTGGCTTGAACATGCTCCGAGTTTAGAGTGACACTCCTAATTTTAACACGACATTCCTAATTTTAGGAACCACAACCAGGAATCTCCTAGCTTATACTGATTCTGGTGCTCTGTTTAGTTGAACTAGTGGCTCTATTGCTTCTGGTCTTGTAGTACAGCCGTGGTGTAACTATCTCCACAGTCCGTAGCTCTGCAGAGCTCTGGATTGGGTGCTGAAATTCTGTGCAACAGAGGTACAGGGAGACTCCTTGCCATTATGTCATAGCGTCAAGCACCATATTAAAAGTTTTGATTTTACATTTTTCAACAACAAAAATGAAATAATGGAACAGTTGCATCAGGTAAATTACACTTGTATTAAATTACTGTAGCTTGTTAGAGTGTAAAAGGATAATCTTATTTTACTTTCTGCATGTGTGCAATTTTTGTTACCTGCTTTTTCTTATTCACTGACATTACCTAATGAAAGAGCCCAGGAAGAGCTCTGTCTCTCCTCTAGGGATGCTTGATGAGGCAGGCTGACACTGGAAGACTCTCTGTGGAAGCACTCGCCTGTTGCTGCTTATCTCTCTAACTTGGCAGGGGAGCCCTGGGCTCGGAGAACAGACGCACCGCGGGATTCCCTTCGCTGTGGCCGGGGGCACAGATGCTGCCTTATCTTCGGTCGCACTCGTGAGACGAGGCAGAAGGGCCCCCCAGCGCATGGCGCGGGCCGAGCCGGGGTGCCGCTGAGGCCGGGGAGGTGGCTTGGCCCGGGATGCGATCCCGCCCAGGGAGGGATTCTGACCCCGCTCCCGGAGCAGAGGTCCGCCGGGTGCTCCCCGGGCTCTGCGCGGGGGGCGCGGTGGGAGCGCCGCTGGGAGCCCGTGGGGAAGGACGTGGCGGTGCGAGCCCGACAGCCCGCCGCTCCCGGCTTGCAGCGCCCGACCCTCGGGGTGACCGGGGGAAGAGCCTTTTGCGCCGCGTCCCTGCCGTTCCTCCTGGGGAGAGCGGCCACAGCCGCTGTCCCGCCCCGGCCGCGGGGGCTACGGCTGGCAGTGCAGCCCGACCTATCCTGTCCTGTCCTGTCCCGTCCCGTCCCGTCCCGTCCCGTCCCGTCCCGCTGCACCGGGGGCGGCTCCAGCTGCTGCACGGGGGTCGCGGCTGCCGGCGTCGAGCCCGCACCTGCCCGGAGCGCAGGATGCCGTGCCCCGCTGTCGCCGAGCGGGACCGAGCGCTACTTACGGTGTCGGCGGAGGGGCCCCGCCGGGCGTCCTCGCACGCTTCCCCTCCGGTCCCGGCGGGCTGGGCGACCGGGAACGGCGGCTCGCCAGCCCCACGCATGCGCTCGGCCCCCGCGGGCTCGTCTCACGGTGCGGCCGCGGGTGGGTTCGCTCGCCGTGGCCGGAGCCGGAGGGAGCGAGGCCGGCAGCCCGTGCTCCCCGCCCCGGCCCGGCCCGACGGGGTGGGCTGGCGCCGGGCCGCCCCTGGCGAAGAGAACACCGGGGGCCGCTACGACTCAGGGCCGGTTTGCAACGGGATGAAACGCAGCAGCGCCCGCACCGCGGCGGCGGACTGGGGAGGGCGTGGGGAGAGCCATGGGACCCGCGCCGCAGGGAGAAATGCCGGAGAGAGAGGTGTGAGAGCGTGTGAGCGGAGAGTGTGTGTGTGTGTGTGTGTGTGTGTGTGTGTGTGTGTGTGTGTGTGTGTGTGTGTGTGTGTGTGAGCGCTGATGGGAGGGAGTGGGAAGGGCTTGGAGAGGCGGCGGTGCCGCCGTGGGGCTCGGTACTGGTGCTTCAGTGTTCACAGATGCCTTAGAGGAGAGCTGGGCTTGTCAACCCAGCGCTGGAACATGCTCGCATTTTAAGTAACTGCAGGGATGCACGTCTTCCCTCCCCTTGCCGCCTCCCGCTTTCCAGCGGCGCACAGCTCGCCGCCGCCGGGCTCTCTCGGGCTCGCTCTCCCGTTCAGCGGGGCAGGTGTGACACGGCTGCGGCAGTAGCGCAGCGCGGCTCCGGGCAAGGCGTGTGCCGGGGGCCGCCGGGCTGGGCGCTCACCCCGCTCCTCCGGGGCGACCCTCTCAGCAGCGGCGCCCTTAGGAACACCTCCGCGTTTAGGGGATTTTCTCACCGATAAGGATCCGCCGCCTCCACCCCCCTGGCAGTCCCAGGCGCCGTTCGCCGGGACAAGGGTTAACGGGACGACTGCGGCTGGTTAGTGCCTCCGCGGTTCCCGAGCAGACCGACCCTGTCTTCCAGTGAAACCCAGACTGTTCCGGTGCATGAACGCTCTGCGCGGTCCCTGAGCTGAGCCCCCGGTTGCCGTCGGGGCTGTTCCCTTCTCGCCCTCGCAGCGGGTGCGGGGCAGGGCGGCCGCAGGAGCCGCCTTGCCGGAGCCAGCAGCCCCGGGAGCGCTGGGGATGGCAGAGAGGGACCAGCGGGCTTCGCCTGTGGCGCCCGGAGGCTTTGCCGCGGGAGCTCGCCCTGCGCCCCCGAGACTCCCACGCCGGTGCCGGCTGAGCGCACGTGGGCGAACAGCGGCTTCCCTGGTGCGGGGAAGTAAGAGGAGGAGGAGGAGAAGGAAGGGGTGGACGCGGCCCCACGAGTGGTACTCACGGCGCCGGGAGGCTCGGGGGCAGCGCGGGGCTGCGGCGGCGCGGCTCCGTGGCACGCCGGGCATCTCCGGCGCTCCGGGGGGAGGCGGCTGGGCGGCGGCGGGGCCGGGGCGGGGGCCGGCGGAGGCTCAGCCCAGCGGCCCCGCAGCAGGGCGGCGAGCGGGCAGCGGGCGGGCGCTCCGCTCCCGGCCAGCAGCGCCGCCAAACCCGCGGGGCAGAAGCGGGGCTCCGGGACGTCTCGACGGGGAGCCGAGACGAAGTGCGGGCTAGGTCGGCGGGCAGGGAGCTGAGGCCGCAGGAAGGGGCTGGAGAGCAGAGCTGGCAGCCAGGCGAGGGGCCTGGCAGGCCTCGGAGTCTGCGGCGGGCGGGGGAGGTGTCGGAGCGGGGGGACAGGGCGGGAAGAGAGAGAGAGAAAGAGAGAGAGAGAGAGAAACACAAAGTGAGCATCACCGAGGGGGCAGGCGGCGACCCTGCCCAGCCCAGCAGAGCCCCTGCACCGCAGTGCTAAGGCGAGCGTTAGAGGGGTGGCAGCCGTGAACCCACACCGGCTGCCCCCGCAGCTCCCCACGTACTCTCTTGTTAACTTTTCTGAGCCGGTCCCTTAGGTGAAGGCCGGAGGACACCTCCCCAACACAGCCAGTGCCCATTGGGGTTCAGGGCTGGCCATAGTGCCAGAGGAGCACGGGGGCGAAGTTGGCCACTTAAAACCTACATTCAGAGAGCATCCCCATAAAATCCCCACGCGAAAAGCCAACCGCAGACGACGGACGGAGCTGCGGCGGCGGCGGCGGGGAGCGGAGCGGAGTAAAGCCACTGCCGCCCGGACCTGTCCAGGGTCCTGAAGCTGCCCCGCCTCCCCCGCCGCGGCCGGCAGCACGATGGGCTCGCCCTGGTCAGCGGGAGTCAGGGTTGCGTGACTTTGCCCTTCCTTGCTGAGTGCCATTGTCCTGCAAAGAAGGAGCCACCTTGATAGAACACGGTCCCTGAGTAGGAATGGGCAAAAATCACTGCTCTGCTTCCTTTTTCTCTAGCAATGATTTCTACCTGCTCTTGTTTGGGGCTTCATTATTACATCAGGGTTCAGCCCGTCCCAAAACATCGTCCCTATTTCTGGCCTACAACCAGACACCAGAGAGGCAGAGAAGAACTGAAGTCTACACAGTATGAAGAAAGCCCTTCCCACAGTGATGGTGCTGTCCTTGAAGGCCAAAGGCACTGCTACAGCAATGGGAGAATGTGGCTGTGGTGCCATTGATGTCAGGGGAAGGTGCTCGTTAGAGCTGAAATGAGTGGGGAAAGCTGCCATTCCTACACAGAAGGAGAGCTTGCTGTTGCTTAGCAGCAGAGAGTTCCTCTAGGTCTGTTTGGAGAGGTAAACCACGGTGGAAACTGGACAATGTTCTCAGCAGAGCAGAAAAAATAGAAAGGTTAATTCTCACCCCACAACCCTACTCAATATTTCTCCTGCCTGGTGGCAAGGAGCCCTTCTGCAGGTCTCTGCCCTTTTGGTCATGACAGAAAACACACAATTGAGATGTTAAATAGATTTCTATGCCAAACTACAATTGCCAAGGCTCAGACAGGACCTGTGGAGGTTTTACAGGTTTGACAATTGAGATTAAATGACACTGCCTCACTCCTTGGCAGACATAAGGGAACAAAGTCTCAGTAAGTGTACCAAGGTGGTTGTTTATGTGGCTTGAGACCAAGCTCAAAACACCTGTTAACACCCCTGGCCTTTGAATTCAGCTCTTCATCACTCTACCAGGACAGGCATTCATTTCAGACTGGTGAGTAAATGCAACTCCTCTAAGACCTTTCTGGGCTACAGTCCTAGGTGGCTTTCTAAATAATAGCAGGAATGCTTGATCAAGTTCAGGTTTAAAATGCTGGCATAGTGTAACCCCTTTGGAAGGTATGTTCTTGCTCCATCATCCTTTCCATTAGTCTTGGGAGAGTCATGATCTGTCGTCCCTGCCCATGGCAGGGGGTTTGGGATGAGATGAACTTTAATGTCCCTTCCAATCCAAACCATTCTGTGGTTCTAAATAACACCTTATTAAAGAAGGTTACTTTATTTTTTTTCAAAATTCATGAGGCATAGTGATGGTGTGTAGTATTGTATAAAAATATGGCATTTATACTCCCTAGCATAAATGGTGTTAGATTAAACAAAGCCACCTAGCTGTCTTCCAGTGATTGGTGTTGGTAGACAACTCTGTCTTGCTCTGCATCACTGCACACATACACAACCACATCCTGAAACAGCTGAATGGTGTAGAGGCATGAAGTCCTCACAGAATTTTTAACATAGTCATCTTCTCCTCCTTTCTCCCTGCATCCTTCGATGCAGGCTGATGTGCAGCTGCACGTGACAGAACTGCTTGGACAAGGGCTTGGACTTTGATGAAGTGGGGTTTAGAGTTGAGAGAGAGCTGAGACACATAGACTGAAACCCTTTTTCTCTCTAAAGGAATGTGAACATGCATTCCTCATGCATGAAAGAAAATTCCCTCAGGCATCAGAGTAGCTTGCTCTGCGTGTGTCTCTGTGACCTTACTCTTGGTCCCCACTACTGCTCTACTTCGTTCAGGTTAATCCAACTTCACTGGGACAGAGAGAAAGCAAAATGTCAATCTAGCGAGGCATGGCAGTATTTGACCTTGCACTTGTTTCTGTTTCATAAAATAAGTTATGGACAATTGAGAGCTTACTTGTGAACTGTGTATTTAATATAATTAACCCATATAGTGGCATCTTTTTTTTTTTTTTGTAACATACAAGGTAAATAATAAATCAGGACCCGGTTTCAATATTGATATTATCTACCAGTATATCAGGCATTAGAAAACCTACCTTCATCCTTTACTAGACTTTCCTGAATAATTCACATTAGGCTATTAATAAAATTTTTATATTTTTATATTAATAAAATTAAGCTATTAATAAAATTTTAGGAGGAAATTCTATCCAGCATGCAGCAGTTTTCTTTTATTCTATATCAGAAAGGGATGGCTTTATATGAGGGTATCCTTGCTATGTAATATTATTCCTCTGTATGTTTCTTAGACTCCACCCTCTCTCTTCCTGCAAACTTGTCCAGTTCACACATTTTCCTAATTTTGTCTTTGTAGGAGTGAAAAAATCTGTTATTTTTATTTATTTTATTTTTTACTGAAAACTTGTATGGCACTTTTTTTTTTTCTTTTAAATTTGTTCTCACTGTTCAGAACAGGTTATAAGAAAGATAATACAGAACACATATCTGTATTTTAATAACATTGTATTCCAACATTCTTGCAGTCACACTTCATTTGGTGACATAATGCACATAGCTCTTTTGAGGCCTGCTTGGCTTTAAGATGTGAGGGCTGATTGCTGGTTGCGTACCTGAACTTCTGCTCCCTGCCCAAGGAGAGGTCATACACATTTGTATGGCAGCTTTTGTGTACTGGTCTATTTCAGTGTTTCCTGCTCCCTTAAATTGTTAAACAGAGAGTTTCTAGACCATTGAATGGAGCTGATTCATAGCGAATTAGGGAGCAATTCAAACAGAGAGTAAGAAGCCACTTTTTCCTTTTTTCATTGACATTAAAGTGCACCTGTTACAAATCATTTCAAGACTGATAGGCTTTTCTGGGAAAAGAGATGTTTTCAGAAGGAGAATCAGTTTCCAGGGACTTCAACCGAACTTCAATTTTCTTCATGTATCAGCAGTATTCTAGCATTTCATTTCTCTTATCCTTAATAAAACTAAACATGTAAAAAGAAAAATAAAATAAAAGATGCATTTAAATAACTATATTTTGAAGTGAACATGATACCAGTGATATTATGGGAAGCAGCTTTGCTGAACTTCTGAATATTTGTATTTTTTCAACATCAGTTTCTTACAGGCCTAATTTTTCTTCATGGATCTATTAGTAATTGGTTTCAAATAGGAAATGTAGGTTCAATGTTGTTGGGAGGCAGAACGAACTGGACTGTTGAAACATGTAAGCCCAACCATAAAGTAAAATCATCCCACAGAGCATTAAGTTGTTCTACGTGTAGGGATGCCTGTTAGTACTTAACTTTTCCATCAACGTTGATAGCAGTGCGTTAATTAATCAGTAGAATTAATTTTGTGTAAGCCAAAGCATGAAAATCCCACTGTCATGTCATTCACGCAGGGTGTCTCTTAGCCTTTTGCTGGAGAATTAGGTTTCCTCAAGATTTGATGCTAAAACCTGTGATTGCATTACATTGAGGCTTGAAACGTTATCGGAATGGTTAGACTTGAATTAGATTTCAGTGCATGCAGAACTTTTTGCAGTTGGTGGCTCTGCTTAGTGCTTTGATAATTATTTCAGTACTGTAAGGTCGTTTTCTGGGGTGATGTATTTTCTCAGGGCTGTCCAGTCCCATATATATGCTCTGACAAAACCCTTAGCTTCAGTATTTATATCTGTCAGTGTCTGCTCCAAAGCTGCAGGAAGTCTGGGAATTAACCTCTGCTCTCTCCACTCACAACTCTGTTTCTCTTCCACTCCTACGTATCACATCTTTGTTACTTCTAAGGCAGAAGAAACTTAAAGAGAAATAACATTTGAGCTGGAATTAAATATTAGAGATAAGGATATGTTCTCCAGTAATAGCACTGAATGCCAGGTTTCAGAGTGTCAGAGTCAGCTCAGTGATGGTTCTACTCCCCATTCTGGTCCAGTCCAGCTGATGGGTGCAGGCTCTAGGGTTTGTGAGCCCTAGGAGAGTTCCCTGCAGCCCAACTCATGTGCTTAAAATCCTTGGTGATGCAGAGTTTCTTGGAGGTTGACAGATTACCCAGGAAGCCAGTGGCTTGGGCAAAGAATGATTAATTAGAAACTGAAATGGGACACATACAAAAATTGGAATCTTTGCTGAAGTGCAAATGAACTAAGAAACTGTCATTCATTTAATTTGTCATGTTTGGCATATTAAATCTTCACTGTATTCTCTGATCCTCTCACCTGATGTATGACATTAAATAATTAAAAATATAATGCCAACCACATTTTTTTTAACCATGTAGTTAGCATACATCTCTAATTCTATCCTCAATTTTTTTTCCTAAATAATTCATAAAGCTTTGAATTATTTGGAATCATTAAAAATCCTTACAGGTCAGGCTTGACCTAAAAAGAAAAATCTCTTCCATCATGAAAATGTACTGTTAGTATATGTGCTGACAACACGATAGACCCTGTCTGGTCAAAATGTTAAGCAAAAAATTAGCTTCTACATACAAAAATTGTGAGTTTCCAGACGATGGGAGAGGCTCAGGAACGCTCACTACAAGCTTCCAGAAGGTGTCACTGTGCACCTACAATTTAAATGGGGACCCTCAAAATTTGAGGATTAGTGCCAAAGCACTACTCCTCCTTGCGCTTTTAGGGGTCCTTTTCTCTGCCCATACGGAAATTAAAAGATCTGGAGAAATTTTTTTTTTTTCATGATAAGGAAGGTAAAAATATCTTCATAGTATCACTGTCACTTGAGGTGCCTATCCAACCATCAATACATGACCTGCAGAATTATTCCTGATATTCTGGGTCACACATAATCTAATTATTCCACAGGATCCTTACCACACGTGCTTGCTAAGTAACAAATATAGTTAAATTAAAGAAGAAATCAAAACTGCCACGACTGCAATTTTTAGGTCTTATAGAGCAGTTTGTAGTTACATTCCATAGCAGATTCAGACAGGAAGATTAACGGGGCAATTTGGAACCAATGTTCCTGAACAGATCAAGGTTTCAGAGCAGTCGAGTAGTTCAAAGCAAGTCTGAAAGCCTGGCTGCACAATGTGGCTGCACAGTAGCATCCCAGCTTGACAAGATTCCTGAGGAAGACATGGTGTTTTCTGCCATTAATTTTCATCAGGTCTTGGACCTTATAAAATATGTATCAATTGGAAAATTATGCAGCCATGTTAAAAGCCTGATGGGAGAAGATATAACTCACTTATAGGACGTGGTGGAGAACATGAAAGGAGAAATACGCTATAATTCCTTTGAAAAAGAAGAACAAAAGAATAAAGAGCAGGCAATGAGTGACTGCTGAAGAGTATGAGATTAAAGGGCAGTATCAATGAGAATGTTGCAGGCTGGTGCTGCCATGAAGAGAAAACTCTGTATTTGTCTCATTGCAAATTAGATTGAGCTGGCCACCAGGAGTAATTATACAGCATCTTAAAAAGACATATGAGTGACAATGAAAGGAAAAGGAGCTGATTTGATAAGAATGACAGTGAGGAGAAGGTATGAACATATTTTGAAAAAGGGACTTCAGTTTTTATCTATCCTAGTGTACTGATTTATCTCTTTTAATACACTTTTAAATACTCTTTTAAAGAGGTCCAGTTACCCCTGTTTTGTAGAAGTGAGTATCCCTTTGGAAGTGAGTAGAAAGCCCTGGAGTTTCCTTGTAGAATCTCTTACTAACATTTACTTCAGAGATGCCTTATGTGATTTTGCCCCTATAGGAGTATCTGCCTAGAATAGAGAGACAGTAATTACAGACAGCCCAAGTTACTGAGTGAATGTCATTACAAATGGTATCAGGTAATGGTTCCCAGGTCTCCCTTGACACCACAGATCCAGAGTTACAAGTTAAAACCAGAGGATCTCAAGTAAACAAAGAAATAAAGAAACAAACAAAAAAACCCCCAAACAAACAAAACCAACAAACAAACAAGCAAACCAATAAAAACAACAGCAAAAAAACCCCATCAAAGGACCAACTCAGAATTACTGAGCTTTCGGGGAGAGACTTGACGTGTTCCTGTGAAACCACATTTCTCCTGTTTGATGTACAGAGAGACTGACTGACACTCCATTCTGCAGGCTGGGCTTTTCCTCTGGCCACTCCAGGGCTGTCTATCATTGCATTGCACTTTGCTGTGGATTCTAGACTTGTCCTGCGAGAGGGGGAACAGCACTTCAGAGGCATGGAATTTTGGACATACCTATTTTTGTATCCCATCTTTGTGTATCACTGTTCAACTCACTGACAAAGCCACACCTGAGACTTGTTTCCCTGCATTACACTACTGCTTTGAAACACCATGTTCTCCTCCTCAGAAGACAAAATGTCCCTTCCAACCTCCTTTCTGCAGTTCATTTCAAACATACCTCCTGACTAAACACAGAAAAGACAAAGTGGGACTGAAATTGTCCTGCCTAACCTCTTTCTCTGATCTGTAACACCTCTAACTTATTTCTCCCAATGATTTGGAAAGGCTGGTAAGAACCTATTTAAAGTGTGCCTGCTTAGAACCCAGAGGACTAATTGAGAAAGCATGGCTTTTTTATGAGTCTGAACAAATTTTATAGTCTGAGCATGCCACTGTTTTCTAGGTAAACCATTCAAGAAGATGATATTCTTGTACTGAAATGAAGGGCATGAATTTGTCTGTACATAGTCTGTATGAACAGAATAAATGCAATGCAGTGAGGAAGACCAGTCTGTCATCAAAACAGCAACCATCTTTCAGAACCAAACATTTCAGTGTACATTAAGCAATGCTAGTTGGAAAAAATGTCCTTGGCTTTTAAGGGCTGTGACTCACTTTGTCAGTCTTATGACTGGAAAACAATTCCATGCCAAACCATTCAAAAGATCCGGATGTAAACTGAAAAACACCATTTAACCCTCTTATTTTGACCCCATATTCTAATATAAATGTTATAGATGTCTCATGTATTATCACGCAGAATTCTGGATAATATAAATCTGTAAATGGAGCAAGAATTTGCAAATGAAAAAACAGTACAAAGGGTCAGACAGGAGCAGCTCAGTAACTTCTCCAGCACAGTCTGAGCACCTCTGCAAATCTGAGCACAAGTTCCAAGTACTAAAAGGCACAAAAGGTGTGAGTGCAAAAGCTTATCTGGGATACTAAACTACAGGATTAGCAAGGAAATCCTAAAAGGAGATTTTCTTCCCCAAAGATATCTGTCTCATAAGAATCCTTGTGTTTAAACAAATTAATTTCCTAATAAAAAGTGCACGGATTTTACAAAATGAAGCATTGCAATGCAAGAAAATTAATACTTTAAAATATTGTAATCTGCCTGTCTCTCATAATAAATTGTTACACAGTTCAAGAACAAATAATTTATCCTATTTTGGTCTAAGCCTGACCCACTGTTTTCACTTTGATTACTCTCAAAGGAAACAGAAGTCAACAGAACAATAAGAACTGTTTTCTTCTTTATTAAGTCCTAAAGTAAATCACACAAAATGTCACAGGAAAAAGCACAGCTACTTGCTGAAATTCAGCTGTATTCACAACTGGAACTGAATGCATAACAAAACAAAGTTGAGTGTTTCCCCTTTTTCTATATGAATTCCTCAGCATAAACCTGACATCTCTAGGCTCCTGAAAATAATTTCATCCTTCTTGTGCGAGTAATTAAGTGCTTGCTACAGTGATCCAGGAAAAATGATGTGACATTTTGTGAGACAATCAGCTGCTGCTTGGCAGGCATCATGGGGCAGGTCCTGATTTATTGTAGCCTGTTCTTACCTTTAACAGCTGATATGGTATTTTAGATTAGCTTTATTTTGAGAATGACACAAAAAGTATCATATTGAAGGCAATTTGCCTCCAGAGCTGTTTCCAACCACATAAGGTGGCAGAATAAAGATCTGTTAGGTTAAAGATCTCAACATCTAATTTCCTGAAAGTTTTGGAATCAGCATTAGGACAGGGAGGGGCTTTGAGAAAGCAAAAGCCTTCTGAGACACCCAGAACTGTCAGTAAGCAGGCACAGACCTGCTGCAAGCCAGGCTTCATGAGTTCACCTGCTCACAGATCCTTGCCATTTCCCGAGTGTTACCCCTCAGCCCACATTTTGGATGAGTCTGATTGAAAAATAATGTTCTGCCTGCTTCAGTTTTAAAGTTTAATGCTTGTGAAGAAACATACAGTTATTTATATTGTACATAAACAAGGTGTTTTCATCTCCCACGTAGTCTCTGGGAGAAGAGTGACGGTCTCTCCTTTGCATTTTCTGGCTTGGCATGGCTTTGGCTTTGACCTCCTCTCAGAAGGATGCACCTAGATGTCAGCAGCATGGAGCTGGGCTTTGAAATTAAGATATTTGTGATAGGATTCTGATCTCTTTCTGCATCTCTCTTTTGACTGGTTGAAGCTGCTTTATGAAAAGATGCAAATAAATGGGAGTAAAAAACTGTCCAGTTAGGGCACAGAAGGGGCCAGCAAATGTAGCACTGACTAAGTATTAACAGGATTGAAATAAACATTTATTTTCCTGTATTTCCTGTCTTTTGTGGAAAGAAATTACCATGAAAAAACATGTGTGGAAATCATGATTTTTGTGTCTTTGCACCAGTCATGGGAAATGCATCTCAGGTAGCGTGCATTGTATACCAACAGGTAAGGAGAAGGAGTAAATTACCCTAAACATTTCCAGGGATGGGGCATCTACAACCTCTCTAGGCAATCTCTTCTAGTGCCTCACCACTCACACACTAAAGAGGGTATTTAATCCAAACCTACTCTCTTTCAGTTTCAGGCCATTTCCCCTTGTCCTGTTACTCCATGTCCTCGTAAAAAGTCCTTCTCCAGATTTCTTTTAGGGCCCCTTTTAGGTACTGGAAGTCAGCACTAGGATCCTCCTGGAACCTTTTTTCTCCATGCAGAACAACCCCAACTCTCTGAGCCTGCCCTTGTAGGAGATACTGTGCCCCACATCATTCTCCAGGTCACTGGAAGGATTTGCTCCCTAGAGTGGACTGGCTGATACCTGCAACTTGTTGTGGTACTTCGGATTCCTCTGGTGTTCAGAAATCCCTGAGAAATATGAGGTGAAAAAAACCCATACACCAATTCCCCTTTCAATTTGACATGAGGTGTATTGGAAATAAATCAGAGTACAATGGGAATGCTGTGTTCAGGTGATCTCTGACACATTACGGCATCTAAGCTGAACTGTAAGGCAGAGCAACACCACTTGCATTATGCTGGGCTGGTGAGGCAGAAAGGGATGTAATTTTGATTTCGTATTTTACTGGAAGTCATTTACTTTCATCAGTTTGGGTGTGAGAGACATATCATGGATTAAAGGTAAATTCCTTCTGACTCCCAGACAGCCAAAATAGATGCCTTTTTAAGAAAGTCTCAATGGTCTTCCAGAGAAATGTTGCTTTTCCCGGTGTCCTTTATCTAAATTGCTAATTCTTGCTGGTGAAAGGATATAGCAAATTAATGTATTTGTAAATCTGAAGTTACCCATATCTCAAACGAGTCGATTTGGATTTAGGCTGAGTAGGTTATTTATTAATCAGCATAACATTTTGTTCCACTTAAAGAAGGTCATTGTATATTAATAAAAACAATCTCTGTAATTCAGGTCAGTCTAGGATTGTTTTGCTAAAAATTGTCCAGAATTAGTGTAAAAACACTTTGCCTTTTGGTTTTCATATTCATAAATTCTTTCTGACAGTAATATCTTAATCGGCCCAGGAATTTGCATTTTTCCCATTTCAAAGGTGCACATGCTGAAAAGGAAGCTTTAGGACTATTTCAATAGTAAAATATGTAAATCACTAAATTAGAAAAACACATTATTGCAAATTAGTACAAATTATCTGTGAGAACTAGAAAATTTGCACACCATTAATATGCAAGTAATCCAGCCATTAATGTGTAGTAGATTATTATTTTGACAACTTTTATAAAAGAATGCCCTCTCATTGCTGTCTATGCAGCTATTATTGGCTCATAGACAGTGCTGAGCAATACACCCAGACATTTTCTGAACAGTGCTTCTGGATGCAAAAGAAAATGAATTTATGAATTAAAAATATTATTATGCCATGTACTTACAGAACCGTTAAAGACTCTTTGAATAGGTTTCTTTTTTCACAGAATAGTTGAGATTGGAAGGAGGCCTCTGCATATTGTCTAGTGCTGCCTCCTGCTCCTCAGGCTTCCTAGATCTGTGCTGAGCAGGGTTTGGATACCTCTGAGGATGGAGACTTCAAAACCTATCTAGGCAACTTGTCCCACCCCCCCCACAGTAAAAGTACACAACTTTTCCTGCCTGATAGAATAATTCTTGCTTAAGCCAAATTCATCTGATCTTACTTTCATGCATAATGCTAAAGACTAAAACTCTTAAAAAAAGAGTTTTAAAAGGAATTATATTTAATATTTTAAGCTGCCTGGAGCAGAGTAGTATATTATGGACATCTGGAGAAAATAAGGGAAGAAAACCCCAAATTCAACATGAAAGATCTCTGCAAGGCTGCCCAGGGGTAGCCAGCAAGTGGTGAAAGTGAGTCCCATCCACTGACAAAAGCTAAGCCAGTGGCTCACTGCATGTCTTTCAAGGTTATATCTGCTGAGAGGTGCCCCATTCACAGCACACTGTGCTCCTCCACTGCCCCCAGCTGGACCCACAGAGCTGAATCAGCCTCTCCTGGCCAACTTTTCCCAGTTTATATGCTGGGTATGACATCCTATGGTGTCACCCAATGTTCCTTTGGCCAGTTTGGGTCAGTTCTCCTGGCCCTGCTCTCTCCCAGCTTCTTGTGCACCTGCTCACCAACAGAACATGGCAAACCGAAGAGTCCTTGACTTAGGGCAAACACTGCTTACCAACAACTAAAACTTCAGTTTGTTAGTCATGTTACTTTCACACTGAATCCAAAACATAGCTCTGTACCAGCTTCTAGGAAGAAAATTAAGTTTATCCCAGCTGAAACCAAGACAGTACTGCAGGTCTCATAAGAACTGATACAGTCTGCAAAAAAGTGCAGGAGTAGCTCTTTCTTAACTACTGAAAGCACTTCAGGGACAGGATATACTATTGTTATAAAGGATACATGTCCAGAAAACAAAATTAACCACCAGAGAACATCACAGAGAGATAATTTTCTCCAGCTTGTCCTAGAAATAATTTTGCTTACCTTTAAAATTAAGTGAATATGATTTTATATTATCTTAATCTATAACTATTTGGCAAAACACCCACTGTTTTCCCATGAAAAAGTATACTCTATCATCAAAGAAGTTGTCAGTAAGACTAGTTGCTCATAATTTGGTGGTCCTAAATGCCCTATAACACTCCTATAGCTCTCCCAGAATTCTGTCTCCCTTTGAAATGTTGCTCCTGAATAAAACAGAGTATAAAACATGTCTCAAGTTTTACATCTGCTGCAGGAGAATAACTATTTTGGCATAGACAAAGAGTGCTGGCTGCCAAGTGGTTCAATCCATACCCATACAGTTTGCATCTCCTGCCCATCTCAAACACCAGAGCTAGGTAAAATGTGACTGTTAAATTATGTTTTAGACTGTTTAACTATGCACAACACCTGTCCAAAAGAACAGAAGGAATGTGCCCTTGGTATATACTGCTTGGTTTGTTCTCAACACCCTCTGACAATCATAAGTTTTCAGACATACAAATGCTACCATGACTAAGTAAGAAAAACATACTGAACCAAATAAACACTCCTGATGTGAAAACGTACTTAGTAGGGATAATATTGACTGAAAAGGACAAGTGTATTTGATAACACCAGGACTTTTTCTACTCTTATAAAAGATAAAGACAACATCTGACTTCAGAGGGACTGTTAAGAGTAATAGCAATTAATGACTGACAGTACTCATCAGCTGAAGACACTGGAGTACTTGGATAAAAGCAGTGCAATTATTCAACTTGCATGCCTTCCTTTGCAAATAACTTTTATAATTTTTGACCTTTCTGCAGTTGTTTGTGAATTGATTCCTATTTTATCACAGAAATAGTGATTCATAGCAGTTGCCAAATAATTGAGGTGAGGTATGCACGGCCATGAGTGAGTTACACATTACGAGAAGTTCATAGAATAATGTTGGACATCTCAAGGACCAAAGGATTCCTGCAGAGCTGAGACAGCTAGATGAAGGATAAAGGATGCCATACTTCCCTGGGGCTGCCCCTTCAGGCAATATGCTTGAGGCCATTTCCATTTCTGCCTGGTCTCCCTCAGGGAATTTGAATGGATAGGACTTGGCAAGCAGAAAAGCCATGCTGGTACAACCAGGGTATCACTATGCCTCAGCCTACAGGTTATCGTTTAAGGATTAATCCTTGCTCTCTACCTCTTCTTGGCACATACCTTCTCACTTAGCATTATGCTTTTCTTCACCTCTGTGCTCCATGCCCTGGAGAGGAAAGAAAGCCCTTACAGATGAGAAAAATGTCAGCAGAAGCTGGAAAGGATTCTGCTTAAATACCCAGCAAGAACAGGACTGCTCCCTCAGGGAAAGTGAGCTGGAAGCAAGGGGATCTCACATTCCATACTGCAATACTTGAGCAAGGCAAACTGGACATAGAGAGAAATTCAAGAAAGCTCCAGATCATGAGACAGTATCACAGCAAAGTGGAAGTCAACTCCTCAGATCAGATTTAAGATCAGGTCCCACAACCACCAAACAAGCCTACATTGATAGGGAACAGCCCAGGGTGAGGGGTTCAACCAAGTGGCTCCACCAGATGGCTACCACTTGACTGGAGACCATCACTTCTTCAGGCTCAGCTCAAGGGAACAGACTCTCGAGGTTACACTTTAAATAGAGCTGCTGGGGCCATGGGGGAGGGTGGAGGCCCCAGCTGAGGCTGGTTAGGGCCATGAACACTTATTAGTGCCCTCAGAGCCCTGACATTTCTCTACGATCTGCACTTGCCAGGTCACTTACTGTCTGTTGGTGTATTACTCATATAAACCCAACCAAATCCGGAGACTGTATGCTTAGAAATTATAATTATGTTATAGAAGTGAAACAGGTTCTGTCCAGGTGTAATCTGGATATGAACTAAAATGTGGCAACTCCGTGGAGAACATTCTCACCCTCTTCTGAGGAAAGGATAGCAATGAGCTCTGTGGAACAGGACGTTGGCTAAATTTTGTCAATAGGAAAAAAACTGTGATATATTTGAAACCTTGCACTTTTCTCCCTATGCAGTGAAATATTTCTGGGGTGTTTATTTTGCTAATTTGCAAAAAGCTCATTGGAAGCACACACAAATGTGTCTGTGTTAGCTCTGGGTTAAAAAAGTCCTTGTATCTTTGTGTTGATACTGGTAAAAAGCAGCTTATTCACTTTTGTTTTTTAACACTTTTATAAATTAAGATGCAAACATGCCAGAGGGAAATGCTTTTTAAGCAGTGGAAATGGAGATTAGAAACAAACAACTCATTGAGTTAATTTAAATGTCATGAAGAGAATTAAAGAGGCCTTTAAGCTCTGCCGATCGCTTTTCAAAAATATTTCTCATAATTCAGTTTCTCTTTTAAAGCACATTCAAGAATAAATAAACTTAATTCAAATATTCTGTTAAAATGTTAAGGTTGTTGTTTTTGTTTTTTGTTTTTGGTTGGTTGGTTGGGTCTTTGTATTGAAAAATTTATTTGCCATTTTGGCTTTTTACTCTTCAGCATGTTGAATTAGATGCCAACTTGCTCTCAGAAGCAGCCACTAGTCACATTGAGAAGTATCAAATTCAAAATCTCATCTAAAGTGGAAGGGAACATGGGAATTAATGAGGACTGTGGAATGGGTCTGATCAAGGACCCTGTCAGTCACACAAATTACAGGTCTAAGAACATAATCTCTCTATAGCAACCAATGGCACATATAGAAATGTTTTATGAAAAGAACCTGAACTTTCTGTACATTTCAATGCCACCAGGAATTATTAAAAAAAAAAAAAAGAAAGAAAAAAATGAAAAAGAAAAAAGCTGTAATGTGATCTCCTCTATTCTGGAAGTGTGTCAAACAGGCCTTGAACCTTACAAACTTCAAGCTGATTTCCTAAATACTAATAGGAAATCATATAAACCCTCTGTACTATGGTTCCCTATCAGTAAAAGAGAAGGGTATTTCCTTCCTATGTAAAGTAAAGCTTACAATTTATTTTAGTTCCCCAGCCTTAGGGCTGTACACACTTCTAGGTGGGTAAGTTTTCTAACTTTCAATCTCTAACACAATCCATGTAGACTCATTAACTACTAGTAACATTGCTTGCATTATATATGTGAAAGGATCATTTGCTGATATGGTTTATGAAGTTTTGGAAACATGTTCCCCCAGAGAATGTAGCCTCATACCTGAGCTGCCACATGACAGCAATTTCAACTCAGCTAAGCTCAAGAAGTGGTTACAGAGCATATCGTGGGCAGTCCCTGCAGGCTGTCTCTGCTACCAGAGATGAGAGCCACACCAGTAGAGCTGCAGCATTCAGAAACAAAAGCATAAACAAAGTAAAGGAGACACATAGCAAGCAGGAGAAGGGAAGCTGGCAGCAGTGCTGTTAATGGAACTGTGGACAGTAGCTGGCTCTGAACCTTCCAGCAGCAGTTATGTATAAAATACATGGATAAATCCTTTGCAGAATAGAGAAATAATAAGTTGTCTTTGGTGAGGTCCCTGACTCAGTCCTCATGCTCTTAGAGACTCAGCAACAAACTACAAATTCAGGTGATATCTGCAAAAGCAATCAGCAAGCTGAAGGTAACAGTTCACCTGGAATGAATTAAAGAATGGCTAAATGAGAAATGACTGGGGACATGAGCTATGAAGGACTCAGTATCTGGGTTTCAGAAACGATGACTGTCAGTGGTTAACTTCAGGAGCCATTGTGCCTATGACAAAACCTCTTTTGCCTTCAGGAGGGCCAAGAAGTCCCCAGGCTCATATGCCAAACAGACAAATAACAAGACAGAATGACATGAAATTCCAAACAGAGTGTATCTTATTCATTATCAGGAACAGTTTTCTGATAGCAGCAAAGCAGGCTGAGCATTTCATCTCAGCAAAAGAAATGAAAGTCATTTAAGATTTTTGATGAGTGCATTCCTATAATTCAAATGAAATGGCCTCTTGGAAATGGATGTGCTTTGGCTAAGGAATTGGGATGGAGAAGTCAATTCTGCCTTTAACCTGATTTTTGTAAGGTAAATGTGGAATTGGGAATGGCTTCTTCCCCTGTTTTGCCTTTTACCAACCCTGCCAACAACCTCAACTGGATGTCTCAGCCCTTTCTACTCTGGTTCTAAGTCTGAAAAAAGACAAACTTTGTGGTTCCAAGAGTGCAGGATTTTACTATCACATTCCTTTCCCTATCATGCACTATGGTGAATCACTTTTGCTCCAGAGCTTTAATAAATACTGTTTCTTGCATTTGTCTGTCTTGCTCTGCTGCTCCTCCCCATAAACAATATCAGTTCACCCTGCAGGCAGCTTTCAGGCTTTTGACAAAATCTAGGAGATACATGACCGTTGTTTTTAATTAAGGAATTCTCTACACATTCACTAAACAGGATTTACTCTAACTCCCTAATAGACTTCAGTACTATGCTGTGTTTGATTTCTTTGGCATATCTTCTTTTGTCAACTATAAATAAAAGTCATTTCACATAGTATCAGTAAAAACTGCAGACTTCTTCAGTGTCTAAACACCACGAAGTAACATATTTTCCCTCACCCTTTTTGCAACAGATCAGCTTCACAAAATATGAATAATTTTTATGAGTTAGATGGATGTGTTTAATATGTTCTTTGAAAGCAGGCACTTAGTGGGAAGGCGGTTCACCACCTCCTTTGTCACTGTAGTTGCAACACACTGAGGAACAGAGGGCAGAGGATGAGGCTCAGGAATAAAGCAAAACTACACGAATAGTGAATTGGTGATAAACAGCCCATGGCTGTTATTCGTGACATTACCACTTTCTTTCTCCTCCTTTTCAGATACACCGTTTCACCCCCTCCTATGGGATATTTGGATAACCAATCCTGCATTGTTTTCTTACCTTGAAAATCCACTGTACAGCTTTAATATCTGCTTCATCTTCATTTTGGAGGTTCTCCTTTGCTTGACAGTTGTCTGCATGGTAGCTGTGAGTCCTGAAGTAGAGCACAACTTGCCTCCACATCGAGAAATAAAAAGGCTGTTCCTGAATCAAATTTTAAAATTACCTTTCTTGGAAAAGCACCACTTATATTTAATGATGAAACTAAACCAAATCCCAGACATTGGGCTGAATGACAACAGCATAAAGATTCCTTGTCCTTACACTGATGGACAAATGTCTGGGCCTCTTGCAGCTTGCCAGTTCTTCCTGCATCCTCCACAGTTCTGGAAACAAACAGGATTATCTGCCCTCAGATATCTGCAGTGTCTCATCCCCTCAGCATGTGCCAGCTTAGAGATTAGATTTACAACTTTGTAGGTTTTAGTAAATTGCCAAGGAGAAAGACAGGCACATAGTGGTTTAACACATCAGAGAAACAAGCTGTAACAATCATGAGACACTTTTTATCACCTCGGAGTGAATATATTTCATTTACAACTAGAAAGAAGAAGGAACTAAGCACACAGTTATACTCTGCAGGCAGCACCAAATGGAGATGTCTGTCTTAGGTCAGTGGTACCTGTCAATCACATGTTTTTCCTCATCGGCTGAACAGATGGTCTGCTGGTAATCCTTGCAGTGCCAGTGAAAACAGCACATGAGCCACAGCCATGTCTCAGGATAGAGGCAAACTAAATATAAAAACCAAGGCTCCAGGTAGATTATTAATAGATTATTTCTCACAGCTATATAGAGGGCTGCCAGACTTTTGCCAACATTCACTTTCTATTGTTTGCATCTTTTTTCAAGTTGAAAAATTTGTCTTACCCAACAATTTTTTTCTTCCAAGAGTCCAAAATTTTGATAATTCAGCATTGTAGATACAAGATAGATATAACATCATCTGCCCCCACAGCATCTCTTGCAAGAAGAGCTGCCTCAGTCACATTTCTCTCTTTTTTTCAGAGAAATCTGGTAAATGCTGAGGGGAAAAACTAAGAACAATGAGGCTTAACAAGGTAAATTGTGTTAGAAGTCATTGTCCAGTAAGCACCGGTACAGAAAGCTGTAGCACAAACTCCAGTAATAAATTGACTTAAGCAGAGTTGCTGCTGAGGTTCAGGAAGACTACTTTTTTTTTTTGTCCTCTAGTCAGGCTTACCATCAGCAGCACTGGTTAGCTCAGCACTTCATTTTTTCTCCAAAAAGCTACTGCTCTGACCTTACCTTTTCCTGTGAGAGAGGAGATGAAGTTAGAGGATTTACTGCTTTTTTTAAATTTTTTTTTTTAACCCAGAAGTGAGCTATATTTCATCTGGTACAGCAGCAATTTCTCAGAGAAGAGCACTCCTACACTCTCCAGATGTGGACCCCCTTGTACAGACAAAAGCTATTGGAGCAAAGCAACAGAGACTGATGGTGAGAGAAGGAGATGGTGTAGGCTCAAAGACTGGCTGGAGACTCTGAGACCCTTCACTTTTCAATACAGAAATGCATGTTCATGAGACAGAGACACATGTCCCTACTCCCTCAAGTAATACACTTTACTATTTTAACCCCAGATGCATTATTTCTCAAGGCTACAAACAGTATTGCACTGGCCTTTCTGTTCCTGTTTTTGCACATATTTCACTTCCAATTTTCTGGCATAACAGCATTGTTCCATTATACCAGGGGAAAAAAATAGAAGATGTATTTATTACAATAAAATGTTAGTTTTTTTCCTTTCAAAAAGACCACTCCTATTGAGGGTAAGTTATGTGAGGTTCCTTCACTGAGCATGCAAAACCCAATTTCAAAGAGGTGGTGGAGCAATCAGAAGGTTGCCTGTTCTAACATGTGCACAACTGTGACATATTAGCTTTGCCAGATCCTTTGGGGCCAGAATCTGATTAATTTAAAAGAAAAAATGATCCAAGTTCTATGACCTAGAAGTCAGGTAAGTCTATATTGGCTGCAGGAAGCAGGAGTTACTTTTTAAAAAGTGCTCACAAAATAATGTTCTCCCACCATGACACACACAATAAAAAAAAGATAAAATAAGAGGAGAAAACAAAGACAGATGAGGCAGTAAAAATCCAGTTCACAACGGGCCAATCTTGCAATAATTACTCAGGAAAAGCATTTAGTGAAGAACTTCACATTTCCTCCTATTGAAAAATCACTTCTGTTTCCATGCAAGGAGGCCTTTTCAATGACAATCCTCCACAATTAGACAGGAGAGAAAAAAAAATTACTTTTTAACATTTTGTGAATTAGAGAAGTGTGTTCAGTTTCCTAACCCTCTAAGTACATTTTGCATGGGTATACTTTCAAAGCATTTTCTTCTATACATGCAGACATTTTATACTTGTGCAGACATGCAGGCGCCAGGCGATGTGCAGAATGCTGAAAGGTTAAATGGCAGGTGTGCAAAACACTTCTGTAATTTGGAGAATATGTGATAGACAATGATACATTGTTCTTATTACAAGAAAGAAAGGGGAACAGAAAAACACTCTCACGATCCAGCTGTTTGTAGTTTTAGTGTGAGGATGAGTCATCAGCATTAATTTTCTAGTATAAAACTACTGAGCATTCTTATTCTTTGTGATCCAGGAAATTGATGACTTTTAGTCCTGCGTGCTGATGTGCTTTTCACTTTTCACTCTGTTTCACACATCAATAAAGTCATCTAAACACAGCAACTTCGAGTCAAGTTGTGTTGCCAGAAGTTAATGGACAAGCACTGATGTCACCAACAATAGTTAAATGAGAATGGTTTTGCTTACCTGACTCCTAAAAAAAAAATACATAAAAATAGGCACACAGCACTTTCACAGTCATTACCTTTAGCAAGATCCAGAGAATCAGCCAGCATGAATCAGGCACCATGAGATGCGCCAAGCTGATGGCACAGGATGGGTTTGTAGTGGTTGCTGAGAATTGCCTCTTGCTGTCATAGTGGTGACAGGCACACGAGACAGGCTCCTGTAATGACTCTACAATGCTTTCCTTTCTCAAAGCTTTCCCTTGCAATGCAGTGAAATTCCTTCACACAGAGAGTGCCCTGTGAGAGTCTCACTGAGTGAAAATTTTCAGATGTTTTGAAGATGGGGGATAAGAGCACATATGAAGTAGCTCACCCATCATCCTCTGGCAAGGGGGTTCACAATGCCACTGTGCACTTGTCAAAGGAGCAGTGTTTTCACTATGCTATTCACCTCCTTTCTCAAACATTTCTGAGTGTGTTGAACAGAACAGATACCAACCAGATGCTTTTTGCACTCTGCTGCAGACCCTTCTGTACGGCAAAAGCTGCTAATTTCTTCCTACCCTCTCTTGTATGTATCTCATTCAAGAGTCATGAATCAATGCATAGACTTTCCCTTTTAACCCAGGAGAGTTGTTGGAGTACCACACCTTACACACCTTGTCTACACACATGAAGAACCCTGCAGAAGTGTGAGACAAAACTGTCCCTTACAGAGCTGTAACTTTTTATTAATGTTTTGCCTTCATTCCATTACATGGCATAGAAAAATACGTAAATTAAACATATCTTTATATAGATATATTCAGGAACCATGTACTGTTTGCAATCTTTAACATGGCACATTGGGTTCACTAATTTGATTCCTCTGCTAGAGTAGTTCCTTACATACCCCTTGGAATTCATGTTATAAAACCCCTTAATTACTATTACAAGTATTTCTCCCCTCTTTCCCATTCTGCTAATTCAGTAGATGCATACTTTCAACCATTTTACCTTACTCCAAGGTTACTGAAAAGTTACAGGGAAACATTTTTTTTTACTGTAGTCTCTCAACAGCCAGGGAAATGAATGCTAAAGCCAGAGTCTGCAATTTATTATGAAGCCAACATGCCAAATCACACCTTTTAAAATTTCTTTTCTATAAACAAATGACTATGTTGCCGTAGTATCAAAATTTTGATTGCAAATAGCAATCCACCTTCCTTTAGCCAGACTCCAGGCTGAATGGATGGTGCTGGACTCTTGCAGGTGGTGGAATTAGGCACAAAAATAGTCTGCTATAAAAAAAATACCACAGATGACCTAATGCATATTCCAAACAAGAGATCACACAGGGCACCAAACTGAAACCATGAACTTATTATTCTCTGCTTACAGTAGGGTACTGAAACAACATTGAAAGCAGGAACTGGAAGTGAGAGAACCCCAATTCTGTGCCTACCTGTACTCAGGTTCAGACAGAGTACTGTGGTACTCTTGGGTTAAGCCAGAAGTGTGCTAAAGGGGTGGAGAAATATGCTGTGCAAAGTAGACTACAGCATTTTGGATGATTTCCTTGAAATAAGTGATCCCTGGCAGAAGAAATGGCTTTGCATACCTAAGCAAGAATTCAGGACATTACCTTGCTAGACATAGGGGTGATGATGGGGATCAACTCTGTTTGTGTCTTAAAACTGGCAGCTGGAAATGCACATTAAGAGGTACTGATCCAGTTTGCAGAGGTTTACTTAAACTATTGGACTGAGCTTGGAAGGGTGAAGATAGAAGAATACCATACCTGGACTAGGTAAGAGAATGCACAAAGTCATCAGTGTTTTCAGTGCTGGGACAGTTTGGGGTTTGGGCAGAAGTATCATTGCAGACAACTGAGGACATTTCATGGAAGCAGAGCCTGATGTGCCTGTAGCTAGATGAGGGCTGAATGGCAGCTTGCAGGATTACTGTACGGGTCTTTGAAGCCTTGCTGTGGTTTAATCTCAGCCAGCAACTAAGCACCACGCTGCTACTTGCTCACTTCCCCCCATGGAACGGAGAGAAATGGAAGAGTAAAAGTGAGAAAACTCATGGTTTGAGGTAAAAGCAATTTAATAGGAAAAGCAAAAGCTGCTCATGCAAGCAAAGCTAAACAAGGAATTAATGCACCACTTCCCTTTGGCATGTAGGTGTTCAGTGATCCCCCGGAAAGTCAGGCTCCATCATGCATAACAGGTACTTGGGAAGACAAACACCATCCCTCTGAATATCTCCCCTTCTTTCTTCTTCTTCCCCCAGCTCTATATGCTGAGCATGATGCCAAAAGGTATGGGACACCCCTTTGGTCAGCTGTCCTCACTGTGCCTTGTCCAAACTCCTTGTTCACCCCCAGCCTGCTCACTGGGGTGGTGGGATGGAGTGAGAAGCAGAAGAGGCCTTGGTGCTGTGCAAACCCTGCTCAGCAGTAATGAAAACATCCCTGTTTTCAGCACAAATCAAAACACAGCCTCATGCTAGCCACTGCAAAGAAATCTAATTCAATGCCAGCCAAAACCAGCACATGCCTTCATTATGCAAATTGCATTTAAAAAGCTTCAAACCTTGTTCTACTTATCTTGCAAGATATCTTTGGCTTTGGTTTCTTTATAAAATGGGTAGAACCATATGTATCATCACTGGTAATGTGATTTGAAATGACTGGAAAAGGTGAATATGTTTATTCCACATGCCTGATGCTGGATGCAAAAGGAGTGGCAAGAGAGACATGCCATAAACAGACAGAGCAGAAGCAGGAAATACTGAATGCCACTGGACAGAAGTTATAAACACTCTTTTAAAAGAGGAACTGGTTTAAATAAGGCCAAATTCTATCTCTCAGCTATGAAGCAAAAATTAGATTCAAATAAACTTTCAAAGTAACAGATTTTTATTCAAAACTGTGTGGAGATGTCTATGCTAGGGATCAGGAGTTGTGCCAGCATTTCTTATCACCGTAAGTAAGCAACGTGCAAGAACACAAATTTGTTAGATTAAACCTCCAAGCCCCACACATTTGGTAATCCACAGAATCACATTAATGGATGTATTTATTACAGACCAGATGACACAGAGAGTGCCCAGGGCTTAGGGAGCTTTCTTCCAATGAAGCATAAAGAAACGCAACTGCAAAATTGCTTGGACTGTACCTGGGATTTAAGCTTGTGTTATCAAGAAACCAACAGTTTTTTGTGGTATGCAGAAAGATGCATTTTAAAAGAAAAGTTCTGTGGAGGAAGTGTAAATTAGTGGCACAGTAATGACAACCGTCCTTGAGTTAAAAAAACCCCACCCACTGAGATACTTGCCAGGCATAATTTAAAGAGCAGTGTATCCTCTAAATGGAAAACACAGAGACCCTAGAAAAATTAAGTTAGCAGTAGACCAGCTCTAAGTAAGCTCTACATTGGCTTGCACTACACTGATCTGCTCACACACAACACCCCAATTATTTGTGTTTTCTCCTTATATGTCAGCAGAATGACCTCTCAGGATCATTTCTGACTGGGAGTGGTAAGTATGCACTTTAGCACAGCATGACTGGAAAACCTCACTCAGCAACTGAATGCAATGAGATGTTTTTTCTCAGAAAGATGGATGTTTAAGCCTGTTGCTTCTGAAACACTTGGGCCTTTAGTTTAAAGTTTCCAGCACCTTTTGACTGCAGAGGCAAAGCCCAATGTATACAAGACACTGTCTAAAAAATGAAGGAGTTGTGCAGGGTGTATTTTCCATTGAGATACGACTGGGGAGGAAGGAAATGGTGTGATGCCAATGCCCACCCTGGAGCTGTGACACAGCAGACTGAGGGCTGGCACAGCACAGGCAGCACAGGCAGCCAGGCACAGGGGCCCAGGAATACCTGTCCGCTTCCCAGCTGTAGGAAAGGGTAACCTTTGCATTTCCACTGCAGCATGAGGGTGGAAAGCAAGAAAATGCTGGGTACTGGAAAAACAACGCAGAGCTCAAGGAGGCATTTCAGCGCCCATTGCCTGCCATCTCCCCAGGCCTATGACCTCCCTTGGCTCCCTCCTGAGCTCGGCGGCTCCTCACGGCTCTGGGGTGCAGGGAGAGCCACAGGGATCTTCCTGGGGACCAGGAGCAGCTTTCCCTGGGGGGCAGCCCTGCGGGGACCCTCCCAGCCCTTCCCAGCCAGGCTTGCACTGTCTCTGTGGAAACACTGAGCCATTTCTTGCCAGCAAATAGCACAGGTGGGCACCGGTGGGCACTGGCTTTATCTTGCCTTCGCAGCATGGGATTAGATCCCCTATATAAAATCATGTATGTATACACAGTCTTGCATGTGGGTCAGGGCAATCCCAAGCACAAACCCAGGCTGGGCAGAGAATGGGTTGAGAGCAGTCCTGAGGCGAAGGAGCTGGGGCTGTTGGTTGACAAGAAGCTCAACGTGACCCAGCAGTGAGCGCTCACAGCTCAGAATGCCAGCCTTGGGCCGCATCCACGGCAGCGGGGCTGGGATCACATGATCTTGAAGGTCCCTCACAACCCAAACCATCCTATGGCTCTATGACATGTGTGGGTACACTTAATGTGTATATTTTTGTGCTCTAAACACGCGTGTGCGGTTACACCAGCACAGACGGGCAGTCACACCACTGACCGCGCAGGCGCGGATTGTCCCTCGCAGGCCGCCGTCGCGCTCACGTGAGCGGCGTCACATGAGGGCGGCAGCGCCGGGGCTGTCGGTGCGCGCTGCTGCCCGGGCTGCCCAGCGCTGCCCGCGGCCTCCTCTCGCTCTCGTTTCTTCCTTCCCTCCTTCTTTCCCTCCCTCTCTCCACGGCCCTGCGGTGAGTGGGAGCTGCCCCGCGCCCGGCGCGGTGGTGTCGGGGTCGGGGCGGGCCGCCGCACGGGGCTCTGGCGGGGCTCTGGCGGGCCCGGGGGGCGCGAAGGGCTGCGCTGCTTCCGCGGGGCTCTGGGCTCTGCAGGGCCGCTCGAGAGGCGGCCGTGCCCGTGAGCCTGGGCAGGGAGCCGCAGGACCGTGCCTGGTGCTGCATCTCCCTCTCCCAGGCGCCTCTCGACTTCTTCGGCTTAACTGCAGCTCCTGAAACTAACTCTGCCCTCGGGCAGTGTTTGAATGGCTCTGGGTGGGTCAGTAAGAGCCTGGAAACCTTCAGTCGGCATTGAGGAACATAGTGGTGTTGTCTGTGTGCGTGTCGTCTGCTCATAGAAGTGATTTCAGAGGGAGGATGTTTGTCCTCATCTGTTTGCCCAGGATAGTCCCTGCTTTTTTTTTTCCTTTCGTTTGGATCGTGTTATCCTTCATGCATACAAGCGAGGTGTGCTTGCTAGCGATGGGCCTGAATGTGCCAGTTTGCACTTGCTTTCTCTGTCAGAGGGGCCAGAACAGTCCAGAAACAGGCTGCGTGGAGAGGCTGGGTACAGTTTGGGTTGTAAGGAATTCCAGCTCTGGCTGGGTCTGAAGTCTCTTCAAACACACTGCTTGTTTTGGCATCAAAGTTAGGTGGAGATATAAACCATTAAGGAACGGGGAAGAAGTGGTGAAGGTCAGTGTCTGTGGTAATGTGACATATCCTGATAAAGGACTTTTGTTCACATTTGTTTTCCAGTTTTCTTTCTGTACACTAGTGATCTTAATTTTCTTCTTAGTCTGTGTAGCATGGTTTTAATTTACATACTTAATGTTTTTTTTCCTGAGTTGTAGTTTGCATGTTTCTAATGTCTAAATATTAGACAAATACCTGAAGCAAATCGGTCCTAATGCGTGGGGGTAGGGAGGATATGCTCTGAATTTTAACCCTGGAAAGAAGATTTGGAAAGAAGACAGCTTCTCTTATCTGAAGGGTGGATATTGCAGAAGAGCCACCTTAATTCAAATAATTTCATTGTTTCAGGCCTTACAAGATGGGGAGTTATTTAAAATGGTCTATGCATTTTATTTTAGTAAACTTGTGATTTGCCACAGTTGAGTGTGTAGGTTTGGCTTATTTTTGTTTATTTCCAGTAAGGCACACTTTAAATACTTTATAAGACTTTGGTTTTTCAGAAACTACCTAGTATAGTGTTAAGGAATGGGACACCTGGAAACAGATTTTTCTTTTTACTTCTTTAAAATATTAGACAAATGCTCTGCTCTTTAATAAGAGGCCTCAAATCTGACTTTCATTTCTAGGTACATTTTACTTATCAGTCAAGATGGATATTCGAGGTGCTGTAGATGCTGCTGTCCCAACAAACATCATTGCTGCCAAAGCTGCTGAAGTTCGGGCAAACAAAGTAAACTGGCAGTCGTATCTCCAGTAAGTAAAAACTTTCCACATGTTTTTTCCCCTCTTAAGTTCTAGACTTCTTGAGATTTTAGTCTACAGTGGAACATTAGGTTGCAATGAAGAATGTTCTGTCTACATGGAAATAGTTGGAAAATATCTGCTTTAAATGGAAGTGGTTGTGGAAAATTTTGTTATGACTTATTACCAGAAGGGGAACTTTGCTTTTGTCAACTGAGTGCTGTAATAGCAAATGGTATAAGTTTGCACAAGGGTGTGGTAAAACTGTCTGGGTTTTTTTTCCTAATAATTCAAACACCAGTCACAGTTTTAGCCTCATTGGGGGACTGCTGAATTAAGAAAAGTTTACAGTAACAATCATCTTATGTGTAGGTGTGGTATGTCTATTGCTGACGTGCTTTTTGTGGGAATACAAATTGTACTAGCAAAACTGTAATGGTAGTCCAGGAAAATAAGCTGTGTGTTAAGTAAAGGATAATAATGATAAATAAATAATACTGGAGGACAGCTGAAGCAAGGAAATTGGGGAGTAAGCTGAAACAAATACTTCAGTCTGGGGAGAGCTGTGCTGCTGTTTCAGGCAAGCTCAGAGTTTCCTTTGGCATGTGATTGTATATTTGCATGATAAATCTGGATAAAGAAACTGATCTTCTGAGGAAACTTTTTTTGCTAGGCTACTTCTAAGATGCATCAGTTCCTGGTTCAGTGTGTAGTGTGGTACTCAGTGGCTTTGCAGGCAGAAGAGAAAGGTTTGTGTGGTAACTTGGCTGTGACAGCCCCCAAGCACTTTTCAAGCAGTCTGAGTGGCTTTTGCTGTTACTGTGTGCCCTGTTATGTGTCTGATGGGAAGTGTGTCCCAAGGATACCTGAACAGTTGTTCCTGTGCTGTCCTAGTGGCAGTGAACAGCTAGCTTGCAGTTACTTGGGATGAAAGTGGGAGTACAGTTGTTTGCTGTTTAGCTGTTGTTTGGAAGTGAATGTGAGATTCTTTCACTGCTTCTCTGGTGCTCCTGTGGGGCTAGTGAGAAAAATCTATTGCTTTTGTTGGTATAGGGGATGATTCTTTTTGACAAGGAGTTGTATTTACGTAGTGTTATAATTTTCATTCATTCTTGGAATTCTCTTTCTCTGGTGAAGTATAAGAAACAGGGAGTTTTGTTTGTAAATCTGGCAGCAAATTTTTATATAATTTCTTTTGACCAAAAGGCAGGGTTCTTCTTTAGATTTTACCAGTAGGATTTGACTTTCTTTTGTTCTGGAATCTATGAAAGAAGAATATACTAGTTATTTCCTCTCTTTGAGTTAGCCAGGTTTTGCAGGCTATTGTAGTGCTTCTGGCTATTGTTTGTGATCCTAGGAAAGAAGGAGCAAGACTTTCTGACACTTGGTGTCCTTTGTATGTCAATAACAGTGTGTTCGCTTTATTATTGCTCTGAAATGAATATATTTTTTTGTCTTGTATTTACTTATAACAGCCTGGCTGTCTGGCTAAGTTGGCTTCAAGGATTGACTTAAATGGTGCCAGAGGGATTGTGGAGCATCTTGAAGATAACTAGTTCTTTGGCTGAGCAGTTTCCTTATAATTAGTTATTGAAAAACATCAGCAGATTTTTGTTGCTTCTAAAGGAAATAAAATCATTCCTCCTTTAGGACATGTCCTTTTTACAATGGACAGGTTTGGATGTGATGGTGTCTGAGGCTTTTAAGGGATTTCTTGGAAAGTCAGTCAGTGCACCTATATTGACTCATTTCTGGAATGAAGCACATTATTAAATGAATGGTAACTACTTTCTTCGATGCGCCTGTTAGAGGCAGGTCAGAGTGGTTTGGTTTGTAGATCAGGAGGAAAATGGGGTGCTTGGAAGGAGAGTTCTCTTTCTTTTGAGCTCCTTGTTCTGTCAGTCCATGCACTTACTGTGGTCTACTTGCAAATAAATACATGAAAGTCATCAGTTGTTTTTAAATTAGATTAAATAGTTTTGTTTTCCCTAAGTTAACATATCAACTCAGGTGTGACATAATTTATGCTGCTTAAACTAGCAATAGTATTTATGTAGTTGAAGAAACTGTAGATAGTACTTAGTTGAAGTCAAAGAACTTCACAAGGTATTCTGATGAAATTTTTTTCCCCTCTGGCTGTGGCAGTTGTATGTGTATGAAGGTGCTTTAAAGATTGCATCATTTGCAACAGCATAGATAGAAGTTTAGGTCACACAGAAGGGCATTCAGAAGCTCTTTCCTGCTCTCTGTTCTTCAGTGCACAAGTAAAATGTACTAGTAGTTGGTCAGATTTCGGTAGCTTGAGTGTTCTTGAAGAGTCAGTTCAAGCTAAAGATTAACTGCCATAGTGTTTATACCATCTCTGAAAGTTGTAACTGTAAACTAAATATCAAACTACACTAACATACAACTGCTGACTTTTGAAGGTTTTTTTTTATCCTGTTCGCGTAAAAGTGAAATACTTAGATTTGATGATTGTATATATTACCAGTTTACCAGTGTGTTCATTGCTCCTTACAAAATTAGACTGTGTAAAAAGATAACTTGCTTTCTCGTGCTAAAATTTGTGTTAAACTCCAGCTGGAGTTGGTCTGAGGGAGAAGAAAATAACAAAGGCTGCAACCCTGGAAGGTGACATGTAGGTCTGCCTGTGTTCTGGAAACTAGATGTAGTTGAGGCCATTAGCTCTGTATGGACTTTGATGCTTTTGGATCTTGAGACTTACAGCAGTTTAGATGTGTCAATGCCCTCTGTGAGTGGAAAATGCAGTTGCTGCTGTGCACTCTGTGGTTGCTTTCAGCATTTGCCTCAGGGTGTCAGAATGCCTGGGGAGGGTGTGTTGGTTTGCTTGAAGCAGGTTAGGGTTTGCTTTCTTAGGGCAGTAAATGAGTTCTGTAGAAAAATGAAATTATTTCAGAGTTTAATTTGCATCTTACTGCCCTGTAGGTTTTCTAGGTACACAGCATTTGACAATAATTTATATTTAATCAAGGGAGATACTTGATGGCTAATTTGTATGTAGGTTACCATGCGCTTTCAAATACTTCACGTGCATGTTTGTCAATTCTGATGCTAAAATATCTGTTCTATTTTCCTGGAGGTGAAGGAGAGGAACCTTCTAAAGCAGGTTAAATATCTCAAGATTTTAAAAGCGAGTTTTGTCTGACAGGAAATGTGGAAGTTTCCTCATTCATAGTGTATGAGGTTTTGTTGGCTTGTTTTTGTTTTCTTCTGGTTGAGTCTTGTAGAGTACATTCAATCTGTTTTACTGTTTTAATTTTGTACTGTTAAAACTGTGGTGTGATTGAATAAATTTAGTGTTTCTAGGTACAAGCAAAGTACTGTAGGTACCCGAATAAAAATGCAGCACGTATGAACATCATGTGTGCTGCAGATGTAGTAAAATTTTTTTAATATTAAAAACCCAAAACAAAATAAAAACCAAACAAAAATACCCGTACCACCAGAGTGTCTTTTGTTAAATCATTCAAACAAAAAAAGGGAACAAGAGTTGCTGGAGGAAATGCATAATTAAAAGAAGGAATCACAAGCTTCTGAATCATATTGAGAGATCAGGAGGTTTTAAAAATGGTGGTCTAGTAAATTCATGCTTTGTAAATCTTACAGTTTCAGTTTTTTCTCCTGTAGTGCTTTCAGAGGCAGGTCTTGGTATCTCAGGCATAGAGCTGTGTGGTTACAGGGCTCCTGACCTAAACTTGATATGCTCACACAGGAGAAAAAAAAAAGGAAAATTCATGTTTTGAGATAAACAGATTTTAATAGGATAGAAAAGGAATAATAATAATAATAATAATAATAATAAAAAATTCATACTATATCTAGAACAGAGTACTGTACCAGTTACTTGGAAGAATGTTAACTGTCCCAGTTGAAACTAAGACACAGCTGAAGCTCGAAGTGACTTCTGTAGATGTAGACAGATCCTGGAAAATAACAAATTAAATGGCTGCTAGGAAGAGAAATGGAGGGAGGCTTTGGTTACTTGTGTGCTGAAAGGTGCTTGGAAATTTCTGATGCTTTGAAGAAGGGATGAGGAAAATGTGTAATAGCATCATGGGATCCAGTATCAGCTGTCTGAGGCTGTTCTGCACTTTCTCATGGTTGGTTTTTTTTTCCTCCCACCCTGCCACTTGTTTTTAAGGTTTACTGTACAATCAGTTATTTCAATTTTAAAATGAGCTGAATGGAAATAGATACATTTGAAATTACTAAAACTATTAATGAGATGTATGACTTCCTTGATAAAATATTAATAGCTTGTTTAAAAGGCTGTCATATCTCTTGTAATGTTTTGTATGGGTTGGAAGGTATCTTTTTGAATGGTGCTAACAAAGCAATAAAGAATAAACCTTAATGTCTTTTTTTTCTCACAGCAATATCAATCCCCACATCTTCTTTTCTTTTTTTCCTGTGGCCTAATGTAGGATAAAAGCAAAAGCTTGAAAGCTTTTTTCCTTTGCAATTGGCAGACCTCTTCTAATAGCTTGACTGTAAAGAAGCATCTCTCTTCATGGGCTGAGGCTTTCTCCAACATTAAAGCTGAAAATGAAGGGTTCATCTTATGTCATCCTTGAAGTGTTTTGTAAATGGCAATATTCTTATAAACAAGCAGCTTATCTGGTTACGTTTGTATCAGTATGACCCATGAGTCCCTGGCTTGGTCAGTGTTATTTGAAACAAAAGAGGCTTCTAGCTATGAGTCTTTAAATCCAGTGTTTGTGGCAGATGAATTGTCCTCATCTTTCCATAACTATTCAAATTCATCCTTAATAGGCAAGAAAGAACATAGGTCAGTCTAAAAGGCATGTGGTAGCAGCATGGTCGTCACTGGCTAATCACATATAATCAATCTATAATTAGTTAAGTTTTAATAGAAGTTAGGCAAGGACTATCCTACCACTGGCTTTATGAATCTTCCATCCAGTAAATCTTGATTGCCTTTCCTCAGTGCATATGAGTATATCTCTAACAAAGCAACTGGAGTACAGGAATAGCACACATGGTACTGGATTACTTATGTTCTTTACTTGAATAGTAAATAGGTAAAAGATGGCTCTGTGATGAGGCCATACTCAAGACATAATCATTTTAGTAAGGGGAAAGATAAGAACATATTGTAGGTCTGATTTCTGTATTTCAAGAATCCAGGTGAGCCAGATGAAAAAAATAAGTGAACACTTCCTGTAAACTTTACAATGATTTTAATGTAACTTCTAGTTATGGAACATCTGAAAACTGACCCTGAATATGGAAAAGATGGGTGAAAAGTTCCTGCTTCATAGCTTTGCAAAAGTGGAAGAGGTGTTCCATTCAGCGGAAATGTTAAGAGGAGGTTAGTCTTGGAAATAACTCAAGCAGGAATGTCTAATGCTTTCATCCCCTGTGACTTCTGTACTGATGATGATGTGCATGATTTTCTTCTTTCCTGAAGCCATCCTGGTATAACCTGGTAAAGCTAGTCACCTATTAAAATCTTAGATATTTTTAGGACTCCTTGATTAAAAATTACTTTTCTTACCTGAAGACTACCTGACTGTACTATTTTGACAAGTTTATTTCTTGTGATGTGAAGTTTTATATTATAACAAAATGTAATGTTCTGCAAGTCTATCTGACTCTTCAGCTGAGTCAACAGTTTTCTGAAATAGTACTGATGATGGCAGAAACCACTTGAACATTAAGTTGAAGAGAAGATTCAGTGGACATGTGTTAGCTTATAGGTGTCCAAAGCAGTTCACTATATCAATCCCCCTTGCCATGTGTTTGGATTCACTTGCATACATATCAGCTTTGAAACTACAGGAGAAACTGAAATGCTGTAATTAGTGAAAGCTAAAAATAAATTGAGAACCATGATCTCTAGTCTCCTTACAATTTTCTTCAGTGCTTATGGTAAAGTTAAAATAACAATTCTGTTTTTCATCACTTCTTGGTTGGATTAGACTGTTATTCATGTTATGTATTAATTTTGGCGTAATGTGCCACCTGTGTGTATTTCAGTTCTTACCATTGACATTGTATTCAGCCCCTGGAAGTTAAAAAATTATTTAGAGAATAATAAATTCTTCAGAGGCAATGCATAGGGAAGGCTCCAGAGAGATTATTCCACCATTAGTTTTAAATTCTTTTACATGAGATCCTTTGCAGAAAGGAGCTTCTTACATTTACTGTGGGATACAGCATTGGTAAGGTAATATGGTTGATACTGTATCCCCTCTACTCTGCTCTCAGAAGACCCCCCATGGAATGCTGCATTCAGCTCTGGGGTCCTCAGCACAAGAAAGGCATGGACCAGTTGGTGCAGGTCCAGAGGGCCAAAGAGATGATCAGAAGGCTGGAGCACCTCTCTTGCAAAAACAAGCTGAGCTGATGGCTGGGGTTATTCAGCCTGGAGAAGAGAAGGCTTTGGGGGCACCTTCCAATACCTTAACAGGGCTTATGAAAAGGAGGAAGAGGGACTTTTTGTATGGGCAGATAGTGACAGGCCATAGTGCAGTGGTTTTAAACTGAAACAGGGAAGGTTTAGATTAGATATTAGGAAGAAATTCTTTGTGGGGTTGAAGAGGCACTGGAACAGGTTGCCCAGAGTGGGTGCCTCATGCCTGGAAATGTTCAAGGCCAGGTTGGATTGCAGCCTGGCAATCTGATTTTGTGAGTGACGTCCCAGCCTGAGGCAGAGGGGTTGGAATCTGATGATTTTCAAAGTCACTTCCAACCCAAACCATTCTATGATTCTATGGTACCTCAAATTGAAGAAAACAAGGTTTGTGTGGTGGGTTGACATTAGCTGGACACCAGGTGCCCATCAGGACACACTTCCTTTGTCAAAAGAACAGGAAAAAACATGACAAAAACTCAGGGGTTGAGGGGTAAGGACAGGGAGATCACTCGCCAATGACCATCCTGGGCAAAAAAAGGCTCTACTTGGTGAAATTAAATTAATTTATTGCTGATTAAATGGAGTAAGTTAATTAGAAATAGGAAAAAATAAAAAAAACACCTCCCACCCCTCCCTTCTTCCCAGGCTCAACTTTGCTCCCAACTTCTCTGCCTCCTTGCTTTGATTTGATGTAGGGGAATGGTATGTGGAGGTTGTGGTGAGTTCATAATACTCACGCTCTGCTGCTCCTTCCTTCTCACACTCCTCCTGCTCCATTGTGAAGTGTCCCACCCATGGGCTATGGTCATTCACAAACTCATCCAGCATGGCTCCTTTCAGCACATTACAGTTTTTCAAGGATGTACTGCTTCAGCATACATCCCCCTTGAAGTCACAGGTCCTGCAAGGCAACCTGCATGGACTGCAGTTTCCTGTAAGGCACATCTACCTGCTCCAGCATGGAGTCCTCCATGGACAGTGGGTGGGTCTGTGCTCTGCTGAGGATCTCTATGGGCGGCAGGCAGACAGCTGCCTCACCATGGTCTTCACCACAGGCTGCAGGGGAATCTCAGCTTGGGCATGTGGATCCCCTCCTCTCCCTCCTTTTGCCCTGACCTCGCAGTCTGCAGAGCTGTTTCTTCCACATATCCTCAGTCCTGTCCCATGGTTACTTTTGCATAGCAGTTTTTACTCCTTAAATACCTTATCACAGAGGTGTTACTATCGTTACTGAGTGGCTCAGATTTGGCCAGCAGTGGGTCTGTCCTGGAGCTGGCTGGAACTGGCTCTGTCTGACATGGCTGCCACTTCTGGTGTCTTCTCACAGAAGCCACCCAGGCAGCCCCCCACTAACCAGCCTTGCCATGTGAACCCAGTACAGTTATTTCCAATTTATTGTTCATGTTACTCATGTTTTCATGTTTTGTTTTTCAGAGGTCAGATGATTTCAGGTGAAGACTGTGAATTTATTCAAAGGTTTGAACAGAAAAGAAGTCCAGAAGAAAAACAGGAGTTGTTGCAAACAGAAGGCAATCAAGTAACTTTCTTTTAATGATATCTCTTTTGGGTAGGAGGATGGAAGGAAATTTTTATACTTATTTTCAAATAAATAAGTAAATAAGTAATACAATTCTTGTTGTTGGCTGTATGCAGTTAAGGTGTTATAGAATAAGTGTAAAGTTTGCTATTATGATTCTTTTATTTTTCCTTAGATATAGGTTGGATGTTATTTTTGTTATCTTTATTTTGTTATCTTTAAAACCTACTAAATAATTGTTATCTGACTTTGGCTCTGTTGTGAGACAAGCTAGCTCAAATCTTTCCTCGTTCCAGTTTACTTTATCATGCACACTTGTACTTCAGTCATTTTTTTTTGACTTCTTTCTTTATAGTTTATTGATGACAGCTACTACTAGTAAGATTGCTGCTTAGTTAGCTAAGCAATTCTAATTTAGTTATAGCACAGAGTCCACTGACTGCTAAGGTGGATTCAGTCCTGACTCAGCTCTGTCCAATGCAGAGGTCTCGTATCTTACCATGCCTAAAATGACATGAGACACCCATGTATAACTGAATCTCTCTTCTCTACTCTTGATGTTCAACACATAAAAGTTTCTAGCCGTTTTTTCTACTTTAATTTCAGGCTGTTTGTTTTGGTTTTGTATTTTCTCTCCAAATTGTATTGTGTTACTGCTATGTAATAGATCATAGTTTGCATACTAACAAAAACATGTGGTGTACTTAATATGTCACTGTATAATTACGATGTAGCAGCTCAGAGTTCCATTTTCTCTCAGTTTTAGTTGAATGTGGGGAAGGAGGAAATGTAAAAAGTAATGTTGTAACTATTTCAGCTTGTCGCTGAAATTGTAACATTCTTCAAAGATGAACAAAGTTTTCTCTGCAAGGTACTTAGTAACTGAATGGGGGAGTTACCTGTCTTCCTTCCTCCCATTCAAGTTGCTAAAACTTTTTTTGTACTGTGTCTGACTTAGTTGCTGTTCTGTCAATATACTTGATCTTCTCACTACCATAAAAAAAGGATGCTGAGGGAAACTTTTCTAATCTTTCAACAAAGCACATTGGTGATTTGCAATAGTGAGTACTTATTTATTTTGAAAGCCATAAGACAATTTGTAAAGGGTAACATCCAGTGTGACAGAAAATTTTCTTTGTGAGATAATGTCAGATGTATTAATCTCTTACTGCAATTGAACAAGACGTTGGGATGCTCAGTGCTTATGTAAGACTTAACTGTGAATTAATAAGGTCCTGTTTTATATTATCAAAAAGAATGAAGACAATTGCTAATATTAATTTTAATGTCTCTTATTTTTCTAGTGTGCTAAAACATTTATAAACTTGATGACTCATATCTCCAAGGAACAGACTGTTCAGTACATTCTGACTATGGTTGATGATATGCTGCAAGTAGGTCAATAATCTGTATCATTTTTAAGTCTTTAAATGCATGCTTGAATGTTTCCTTAGTGTAATGCATGTTTCCTCAGGTGTTTGTCATACTGTGTTAAAAATATTCTATTAAATTTTCAGATCTTGTCTTCAGAGATTAAATGTTAGACCCAAAGTTGTCAGGGTAACTTAGTCTTGTAATATGTTCAAATTCTGGAAATAAAACAAACTTGTATCCTTGTCTGTTGGTTCTCAACTATGTTTAATGCCCAACTTGGATGTTAAGGCTAGTATTGCATAGTGGTTTCATTTTATGTGATCTTAATTTGCAGATTTTTTCCTAAATGCTTTTTACATTTGATATATTGGCTTATGTTGTGTTAGACTTGTCAGTGTTAGATTAATGGTTGGATTTGGTGATCTTAAAAGTCTTTCCCAACCTAAACGATTCTAAGATTCTGTGACTTGTGACCTCAGCCTTTTCCTGTGGTGTAGGGAGGATATGACTTCTCACTTGAAGTTGTTAAAGCTTTTCCATCAAAGGTGTTAATTTGGATACCCTCTGCAAGATGTAGTTTCTGCAGTTTCAGGTTTCCAATGGAAGTTAGGCTGTTTAGGACATGTTCTGAAATTCTACATGGTTTAATTATAAACCAGGAACTTTTAATTCAGTGTAACATACAGTTCTTTGTGGCTATGGACAGCAATGGCTTATATGAGTAGGTTATTAACTTTAGTCTCAGGACTGCTGAGCTGACTGGGACAACTCAAGAGGAGGATTTACACAATCAGATAATCCTGCTTTTACATTTTCTTGGTCTGAAGTAGGCTAAGAGAAGGCATTTCGAGTGGTGTAACAAGATGGGTTGAGTTCTGTGATGTTTTTTCCTGGTATTCACATAAACTGTCTGTGTTTGATAGTTTCTCTTCTCCTGTTTTATGTTCTATTTGGTACAAGGTTACAGTTAAATGTGTCTAGTGCTATTGGTTTAGTGTATTGCCCTAGGAGGTGAACCATGTGAGTTCTAGTTCCAGCTCTGAGTATTCAGTATTTCTACAGGTGAGTTGAAAAGCATGAACCTCTCCACAGTTTGTATAAGGTGGGGACTATGGTGTATTTTCAGGTACCTCTAATACTGCCTGCGTATTAGAGACCTCAGTGAGTGGCCTAATATCTAGGATAATAGGATGATAGCTAGTGGTGGTAGCAGCAATTTATTCGTCTGTAGCTTGGCCACTTTTTGTCTTTTAGTTTTACTGTTTTTCAAGTGTGACATGAACACTGAGAAGCAGAGAAGACAAAAATGAGCCTCAGTGTCATTCCTTGGTTGGGACACTGAGTTGGGAATATCTTGTTTTGGTGTACACAATGGATGACAAACTTCGGCTCAGTGTGTGAGAACTCTGTTAATTATGGCTACTTTTGTGAGGAATGGGTCTTGCTCTCTGTGCATCAGTGGCCAGAGAAGTCATCATTTCACCTGCCCTTTTTCAGAACTCCTTGTGAGTGTTCGTAGGTCTTGTGCTAATGTGCTTTGGCATTAACACGTAGCCTGTGATTCTCCCCAATCAAGCCCAGAGACGCTTCAGAGACCAAATCAGAGAAGTGGGTATTTGCTTTATTCGATGCACCGGGTGTGTGGGAATTGTTTCCACCAAACACACACCTCAGTACCCCCAAAGACACAGTGTTAAAGGTAAAATTCATGAGTGTTCATTACATTCCCCAGGATAGGAGTGGTTATACAAATCATTTCTCAGAAGTCATTAATGTCATTAGCATGTGCACCACACATTCTCTGTATGTCCTGGTGGTCTTTGGAGACCTCCAAAGACCTCTCCAGGGTGAAGGTCCTTCATGGGATGATTCAGCGGTTTCTGTGCTGGTTTCAAATGCATGCTTGTACATCTTAGCTGATAAGTCATCAGGCCATAGCTGTTACCTACATTCACTCCTCTCTGAGCTGTTAGGTGGAATTTGAATTTGAATTAGAGTTCAGCCTTCAGCCCTGGACAGGCACTGTGCTGGTGGAAGGGGGCAAAAGCTCAAAGAAACAAGGATGGTTGAAGTGCAAATAGATTTGGGTTTTCTATTTGACCACTTCTTTCTCATCTGTAGCTACAGTATGTGATAGCTGATATCATCTCCTGTGCTGTGGAATTAATACCCCACAGGTAAAGGCTTTCACTGTCCCACTCTTGAACAGGTGGAATAGTTCTAGGTAGTCACAGAAAGCTGAGTAATCTCATATTTGCTTTTTTTGTTTCTGTCATAAATGGCTAGATGAATGTTTTTTCTTGACTTTAACATGGCTGTATTTTGGGCCTTACCCTGCCACAGCAATGGCATGTATGGAGTTCTTAATTTTAAACATAATGGCTTTAAGTTGTCCAGGCTTTATAGTGATACCAGAGAACAAAGATGTTGGTGCACACTACATATTTGCTTTTGTTTGAATTTGAATGCCTTTTTCACTTTAGAAATCCTGCTTTGGTATCCGAAAGGCTGCACTGACTTTTGCAATGCTGTGTGTGATTGCATTATTCAGGGATGTCTTGCTGGCACAGAAGGCTTATGTGCAGGCATCCCACATGGCATTATCTCAGAGTTTCCTAACCTGTGACATCTCCATTCAGCAAGGGCTGAAACAGGACTTCTGTTTTGTTTTGGTCACATTCAGAGGGTGGAACATACTGCCAGTGATCCCTTGTGGACCCTTGGTTGCACATTTTCAGGGTGTAAGATTCTTGTCAAAAAGCAGCATATTGGCCAATAATCATGTGCCTGTGAGTTTAGGGCAGGGCCTCTGCAGACTGCCTGGGCACAAGAACTCACAGTATCATAGAATCGTAGAATGGTTTAGGTTGCAAGGGGACCTTGAAGATCATCTGGTTCCAGCCCCCCTGCCATGGGCAGGGGCACTTTCAACTAGACCAGGTTGCTCAAAACCCCATCCGACTTGTTCTTGAAGACCTTCAGGATGGGGCATCCCCAGCTTCGCTGTGAACCTGCTCCAGTGCCTCAGTCTTTTCCTAATATCTAAACCTACTCCCCCCCAAAAGTTTGAAGCCATTCACCCTCATCCTGTCAATATATGCTCATGAAAATAATCTTGCCCCATTTTTCTTGTAGTGGATATGAAGTCTCCAGTCTTTGCCTGACTCATCTTAATTCAGTACATTCAAAGATTTTAAGCAAGAAATTGTTCAGGGACATGGCCTGTCATGGTGCCATTGACTCTGAGTAAAATTTGCCTTGAGAAAGTATGTTCGCTGCAGTTTCACGAGATGAACAAATAATATTTGAAGCTGCTTTTGGTAGCTGAAACTTCTAGAAACTATCACAGGTAGCCATATCCAGCTTTTGTCTGATAATGACTGACTGTGGTTCTTCTATTGTCTTTCTATGCTTTTCTTATGAGGTGGTAAAAATATTGTCAGCTGTGTTTTGAGTTCAGCAAAAGCCTGCTTGGGTGTCTAGGATTGTCCCTGCAGCTCTACTTACTGATTTGATGATCTAAGAAAGATTTCTTTTGAGTGCTGGCAGATGTGAAATTGGTATGGTGATTACCTTACAAGAGGTTTGCCATTCTGCTTACTTCTGAAGGTGGAGAGTATTAACATAACAGCATCCTTGAGGAAACATTTCTTACTATCTTCATCTGATAAATTCTTGGGAGCAATTTCTTTGAGTTAGTGACCTTGTCATACTGCGCAGTCTGTTACTTATGAAGTCTGTAAGAACCCACACTGTAGTTGGTGCAGGTAGCAGTAGCAGAGTGAATTTCATTATGGTTCTTCAGAAATGAAAGCTGCTAAATTATTCAACTGTTGATGTGAGAACTTCAGGATTTTCTTTTCGTTAGTGTAGTCAGTAGCTTCCAAGGAAGGTGCAACACTCCATATTTCAGGGATGTGGGAAATTTTTCCCCCCTTTTCTTCTATCTTGATCCTACACCTTAACAGCAAACCAGACAAATCTTCTGACTGACAGCATGTTGAAGTTACTTCAGCATTTCTGCTTCTAGTCTTGTCTGTCTCCTCATTAGTTATGTTGTAAGCTGAACTCATTGATCTGGTAAGTTTTGATCTTTTTTAGCTAGACTGTTCAGCACAAGCAGATGCTAACAGTGATTTATTTGATCGAGCTGCCATTTCTCATCAGAGAAGCCCTCACAGAGTAAAAGGTCTTCACCAAAGGCTCTGTGTTCCTGAGATCTTACTTTTTTTTTCATAGTTTGAACAACAAATTTTGAGAACATTTCTGGGTGTTTTTTTACACATGCCATGTAGAGAATGGATCGCTGTAAGGGTTGTAACTGGCAGATAACTGGTGACATCTGAGCATCCCCAGTCAGTGATAAGGGCAGCAATTTCCTTCCCATGTCGTACAGTACTGTCCTCATTTAACTCCAGCTGGCATCCCACACACATCACACAGCCACTGCCTCACTCATCCAGCAGTGGAATGGGGAAAACAATTGGAGAGGAAAAGTGAGAAAACTTGTAATTTGAAGTACAGACTGTTGTTTTTAAGGAACGGTTGGTTGAAGCTCCAATGCTTAGTTAAGATGCCACTGTTTGGATCATGAATACATTCAGGTCATCTTGTGCTTAATGGATAATATTCCAGCAAGGAGGCTTGCCTAGCTTGTTCTTGGTCCCTAGAGTTAATAATAGGAGGCAGAATTGATGGAGAAAAGTCTTTTTTGCTAGGGGAGTTAGATAACCAAAATGTTTGGATAGTGGAGACTGATGTACTGTCCTTTTATGAGTTTCTCATTTGCCTTCCTTGATCTGAGTTGTGTACTTGGTTGTAGTAATTTGACTTCAGTGGGGAGACATCTCTTCAGGAGGAAAGCTTCCAATCGACCAGGCTGGAAAGCATATGGAAATGGTTGAGGAAAAGCAAGAATTAATTCAAATGTTAGATTTTTTTTGGAGACTGTCTATATTTTAGGCTATTAGGAAACAGCAGAGCTTTTATTTCTTCCTCATGATTGTATGGCCTGTTCTCTGTTCTGATATAAGTGAGAACTCTAATAGCTGCTTTGCATAGTGATTATTAAGGGAAATACTTAAAGGCACTGTGACCAGTGCCCAGGTTCAGGTAGTTGTGGTCTCTTGTGGCTCAGTGTAGAAGCCCTGGAGAACAGACCTCTGGTGGCTGTGTCCTCTTGTAGATATGCAGGTTGCCTGAGATAACTGCTGAATCAGTTGCAGCCTCATATGGGAGGGAAGAGCTCACTTCCCATTGAGAGGAATGGAAAGGCTAATTTACACCCCCAAGGTTTCACTTGTAGCATAAGTTGAACAACGGGTTCTTGTGTGGAAGTAGAAATATGTGGGAAACTTTGTATCAACTTTAATAAAGCGTAACTGATTGGATGAAAAGCAGTTTTCCTCTTAAAAAATGCCAGTATTTAGCTTGTTTCTCATTTGTCTTACTCCACTTGCACATTTAAAAGGATATATGTGTTTTTGCTCAAGCAGGTGTTGGAGTACTGGGATACAACTAGGCCTTCAAGTTTTGTTGCCCCCACCCCAAATCTCTAACCTTAATGTTGGAGTCCTGAAATAAACTGTATCCATAAGTAATTGTCTGAAAAATTTCCATGGGCTCTTGCAAGCCAGGATACGCTCTGATAATCTGTACTGACATAACAAGGAGCAGTTATTTACTGCTTTATGTTGAATGCTTTTACAAGTCTGTCATCTTTTCCTCTCTAAATTTTTACAGGAAAATCATCAGCGTGTTTGCATCTTCTTTGATTATGCAAAACGTGGTAAAAACACTGCATGGTCTTATTTTCTGCCGATGTTGAATCGACAAGATCTCTTCACTGTGCATATGGTAAGCTTTAAATGAACCTGTCTCTGAAGATGGTGGAGAAAAATGCTGGTTCTATTTTTTCAGGAGATTTTGGAATTTGAAGCTAAGCTTCTGCCTGGGCTGCAAAGTTTTCCTCTTTCAGTCTAGACAAGTCATTCTTAATATAAGCTTCACCTAGCCACATTTTAAAAAGCAAAGTTATATTCTTTACTGACATTGGTTTATTTCTGGGAGATTAGAGCAGATTTAAAAAATTCAGAAATGCAGGGATTTTAGAATAAATATGTACAGTAAAACATACCTGAAAAGCTTTTATTACCACTGCCAGTCATTTCTATTCAAATACTAGAATTTAAGTTCACATCTTGTGCAAGGGAAATACCTTTACCTTGACAAACCTTATTTTCTCATGCTCAGATTACCTGCTGACTCACTAAAAGTGTAGAGAGAGAAACAGAGGAGTGCTTAATGTTGTACAAGTGCTGCTCAGCAGCAGCTGAAACATTGATGTGTTACCAGCACTGTTTTGGACACCAGTCTAAACCACAGCATCATACAGACTGCTATGAAAAAAATTAGGTCCATCCAAGCCAAACCCAATACAGCCATGTGCAGTGTGTGTTTTTTGCTATGCTTTGAGCTGCTGTTTGCTGCTCCTGTATATGGAGTAAATTTTCTGGAATCTTAATATTCTTCTGTCATCAGTGGTGAGAACTGGCCATTTCATCTCAGCAGGTTTTTCTTTTGTGGGGCAAAAATACGGTTGTATTACTGTAAATTCCTCCTGAGACTACAGTTTTCAACAGTGAAGCTTATATTATGGCTTGAAGAAAACTGCACAACTATGAATTGTTCTTCACTGCATATGTTTGTTCTGGCATGATATGGTAGAGTCAAATCAGAGGTTCAAACTACAAACCCACACACTTGGCCTGCATTAGGCTGTGGCGGCAGAACTTGTGCATTCCAGGACACTGGGCAAGCCGTGCTGTTTGCCCCTGGGTATTGCCAGTGCAGCTTTTTTTTGGGGTTGTACTGCAACTTCAACAGTGAGCTGGCATGTTCTCAAGAAAAATGTCAAGCTTGATTTATTTAGTTAATTTTTTGACCTAATTGGTTGACTGTGTGGATGTGAACCAGGTTTCTTGGTGTAGCTGAGGGAGGAGGTGGCTGGGTTTTTTTTTTTTTTTGGTGGTAATTCTACTGAAGACCCATCCTGCAAAACTGCAGTTTGAGCAGTCAGACAGTACTGACTGCCCAAGTATGCAGGTAAAGCATAATTTTTAGATCCTTGCAGTGCAAACTATTTAGTCTCCCTGGAATGGTGGCTTTTAAATATATAGTATAGAAATTCTGATGATCAACATTTCTCTATTCAGGTATTGTGTTCTTTAGGTACTGCTAAAGAAAGTATACAAATAATATAAAGTATACAAATAATTTAACAAGTCACAGAGAACTTCATGTGAAGTGAATCCACTTAAAACACTAAGTTAACTGCCTTATTAAGATTTTTACTACTCTTTGTGCATGCTTTTTTAAAGCACTTGAATGTTTTAAAAAACAAATGTTAGGATTGTGTTATTTCTGTTGGGTTTATTTTATTTTTCTCCTTACTATGCACGCTGGAAGACTTTTGATGCCACATCATTACATCTGCTTAGACAGATGAAAATACTCACCCTCTGTGTAGGCTCAAATTCTGCTAAATATAAATGGTCTCTCATTCAGGGGCCAGGTAGCAGTTTTAACTCAGAAGCTCAGTTGATTAGAGAGCTAATATCTTATGTTTTACAGCTGGAGGGATTTTATAGGGTTATTTAATTGCATTCAGAAGGGTATTTGACATGTTTTGGTGTAGAGATGGTTGTTCCAGACACAGCTGTAATCCCTCAAGAAAGGGTGCAGCACTACCACCTCAGTGGTGGTAGTGCTGCACATGTGAATGCAGTGAAGTGGAAAGGTGGCTGGAATAGTCTCCTCACTGCATTGTGGAACTGTGTGCCTGCAAATGAACCCTTGTTTCACAGTAATTTCTTGGTTACAGTGCCTCTTTATATATAAGCTGACTCAAATGTTTTTGCAAACAAGCTGCAGGCTGCAACAGATTTACTTCAAATATAATTTGGAAAGGCTGATGTAGAAACATACTCTTGTTTAAGTATTCTTGGGCCATAGACACCATGAAAATTCTTAACCTGACCACATTTTTACTCCCCAACTTCATTCTTAAATTTTACCTTCCATTTTGCTTTTCTGCTCTTCTTCTGGCTTTGAAACTTTTCTTGAAGATGACTTCCTTCAGTTTAAATACAAAACCCCTTCAATACTATGTTTATCATTTGTGTTGGCATATGCCACAGTTGCTTAAATCAAGCCTGCATGTATGAGGCTATCAAGTGTCTTGCTTTTGATTGATTTCTGACTATAATGGTGTCCTACAGCAGTAGCCCATCGATAGCTTCCATCTCCTTCTGAGTTCTTTATTGGTGCCTTGTGAACTTCAACAGCTACAGGGAACCTATAACATTGTGAAAATAAACCAATTAGTGGAAGTAGAAGCAGCAGAGTGCTGAAAAGAAGCAAAATTATTGGGCAAGAAGAGTCCCCTACATAGAAAATGGGTAGATTTCTGCAAGGGACTATCTTTCATCTAAACTTGGTTTCCAAAGTTTACAGGACTTCTCACTGAAATCTGAAATTGCTGTGTTTTAAAAAAATCTGTTTAATGCATTCTTTTTCAGGCAGCAAGAATTATTGCCAAACTGGCTGCCTGGGGGAGAGAGCTTATGGAAGGCAGTGACTTGAATTACTATTTCAACTGGATTAAAACCCAGCTTAGTTCACAGGTAAAAAGCTACTTTTGTTTAAACTTTACAGTGACTTTGGAAACTTTTTTCAAGAATATGAATGTACAAATGTGCAAACAAGAGGTATATTTTTGGTTTTGTTTTTTTAAAATGAAATTTTACTTTGTCATTTTTAAGCTAAATATTCTTTATTCAATCACTCAGGTTTTAACTTAGTATTTTAATATTTTTACTCTAGTCCTTAAAATGTAAATTAATTTTGAAGGTTTTTGCCTTTTCTGTTGGTTAACACTGTTTTTTCTTTTGAACACCGAGAAAATATGAGATGAAAGGGTTTTTTTTCCTTGCCTCTATTGTTTTGGTTATCAGAACTTTTTGCTGGGAAGAAAAATTGCATGACAGTGGAAATTGAATGTCAAAACCTTTTCCCAGTTTACTGTAGTACAAAGCTTTTAGTTTTAGTCCTGTGCCTTGAAACTGAACAAATTCTGACTGATTTGAACAGTGTTTTTATGGTATTAGCTCAGTATGAGCCATTTACTTCTGGCTTGTCCTTCAAAGATGAATCATTCTCCTTTTTGGACATTTTTCCTTCAAAATTCCTTTTTGGACATTTTTCCTTCAAAATTCCTTTTTGGACATTTTTCCTTCAAAATGCAGTGATTTGTCATTCATTCTCTTAGTGTTGTAGCAGAAGTGGATTTTGGAAAGCAGAGAAACATTTAGTAGATTTAGTAATGGTATATATTCCATCATTTTTTGAACTGGGCTTATTAAATTGGAATTTTATTTTTTCCTCTGGAAGAAGAATCTTAAAGTTAGAATCTGCAAACTGTACTCTTGTATCTTTCTGACAGAAATTCCAAGATGAATAAATGTCTTGAATAAATCCGCACTTAAATATTTAAAAATTAAATGTTGATCTACCAGAATCAGTTCCAAGCATGTTCTTCTAGATAAGAAGTATGTGTGGGAAATAAATATAATATATGATAATACATTGGGCAGGAAAAAGATCTAAGAGTCTAAATATTATTTTTTTTAATTGCTAGAAAGATCGGAGAACTGAAAGAAACTTGGTAACAACTGTTCCTTAAGAGTGAAGAGCAACTCTGATTTCACTTTTAACTTCTTTTTTTCCTAGAAACTGCGCGGTACAGGGGGTTCTGTGGATACAGGAGCAGTCTCCACAAGTGATGTGAGTATATCTTTGAAATCTGTCAATCTGCTATTTTGGGCAGGTGATATCCACTCCTCAGATTAAGGTGCAGATGTCTTCTGGTGCCAGTGATAAGAAGTACTTGGAACTGTACTTGTTGTACAGAACTGTACAACAGAGTGCCAGGTGATGGCGCCAAGAAACAAAAGTATTTTTGAACACTGATTTCACATAGAATATTGGCAGTGGAAGCATATATTTTACAATTAGTTTGTCTTGTTAAAGTTGTAGATGTGTCTAGGATTCTCTTTGTTAAAACTTGAAAAAATTGTATAAAATTTATTTCATATTTGAACAATTTTAAGTCACTGACTTGCTGATCTTAGAAGTCTTTTCTGTGATTCAGTAATGTCTGTTTACCACTGAGCTGTTGGACTTGTAGAAGAAACCTGAGACCGAGAAGCTTTTGGCTGTTGTGCTGTGCAGAGCTTAGAAAAGGACACATCAGATACTAAAGCTGATATTGCCCCTAAACCACTGTAGCATGAAATTGCAAGAGTGCTTTCAAAGCTGTGAGCTTTTCATATTTGAATAGTTCGCATTCAGAGGAAAATAGATTGTCCTTTTCGCATCAATATTTTTTTTTAATATTCAATTTCATGTAGCTATAATAGCTGCTGAGCTTGGAGATGAACTGTGGCAGCATAATAAGTGCAAATGATCATCCTAACTGGATTTTCTGGGATCTTGTGGCATGATGAGGCAGTTTATCATAGTTCTTGAATCTGGAGTAAAATTCAGTTTGGTCTTTTGTTCCATCTGCAGCCTCAAAGTGGGCACAGTTTCTCAGAAGACATAACTTGGGATTTGTTGTTCTTCTAAATGGAGTCATGGCTTTAAAGTGGTAGATTCCTGTACAGAAGAGCCTCTTAAATTACCTTGTCTGGGGTTTTAAAGTAGAAAAGTTGAAAGACTGTTATGCATGATTTTGGGTAGGGTGTAAAACAATGATCTGAGCGTAGAAGTTGAAGTATTTCAGTATTTCATGTGAAGATCTGTGTGGCATAGTGCTAGGTTTTGCTTGGTTTTGTTAGACTGACTGCTGTCTGTCATACAGCCATAAAAGAGTAAATAGTTCTGCAGCACACACCACCACTTATTATGGAGCCATCAGCTCCTCTGGCTTGCTTAGAAATCTGTATTCATTGCACTGTGGCACTGCACAGATGTACTGTGCCATGGCAGGGTCCCAAAGCAGCAGAACTGAGAGTGCAAATATGTTTCAGGATAATTAAATTGGATAAGTATTGTCTTAACTTCGTTAGTGTTCGGATTTCAGATCTAACTTACGAAGGATTTTCAAGTAAGTCCTGGCTAATTTCAGAATAAATTAGAAATGCAGTTGTAGCATTTTATACAGGAAATGAAGGCTGGAATCTATTATGAAATTTCAATTATAATAGTGTTGGAAGAGAATGCTTTTATGACAGACTCTTTAAAAAGAAAACTCCAAGTTCAGTAGTTACAAGGGTTGGTGATGTAGATAAATTAATGCATTATTTGGGCTGGGAGAGCTGTCTGTGTTTATAGCTGTTTCATTTGCATGGGGTGTGAAAGTGAGTACTTTCACAGGGAAATTAATGTTCTAGATGATTTGAGCCCAGATGCACAGACTTAGTTTTTACATAAAGGGCTTAAATCTCTCATGAGAGACAAAATGAGTTACTCTGTTTTCAATTCTGTTTATTGCCTCCTCTCTTTTCATATGGGATTGTCTTAACTTCTTTACTTCATTAAATGCTTGAAAGGTTTGATCTTGTATTATGTGAGTGAGCTACCATAAGACTTTCAAGGAAAAGGCTTATAGGGGAGGAAAAGAAGCAAGCAACATTTTATCAGCAGCACATTTGATTAATGTGTGGTTAGTATTAGTGAAGGTAATGCTGACAATTGAGTAAAAAGAGAGAAAAACATGCTCTGACAAATATATTCAAACAGAAGACAGCTTTCATTCATAGATACTGAAGGAAGGCATGTTCAAATGTTCTGATAAAGTGGTATCGCTTGCGTAACACTTCTTTAGTATTCAGAACTCTCCTCCTTTTATGCTATTAAATGCCTGATTTGGAAAACTACTTCAGCACTTACTACCTGACTCTTCTTGTAAGAAGTGACGTGTTGTTGTGTTCACCCAGAGTTCCCAGTATGTACAATGTGTTGCTGGATGTCTGCAGCTGATGCTCAGGGTCAATGAATACCGCTTTGCATGGGTAGAAGCAGATGGAGTAAATTGGTGAGCATCTATTTCAATTTATATGGATATACCTGCACTTAACACTAGTACATTCCCCAGTGACCCTTTTTGGGAATAGAACTCTTGTAATGGTCAGCTGTTCTGTTTGAGTACAAAAGAGATTTGTTTTCAAATATTAACAGTCAAATAGACAAATGAAACTTGCACTGTTGCAGCTTTAATGCAGCTTTCCTGTTCAAGAAGAAATGGTTAAGTATGTATCTGAACAGGAATATAACCATTTGTTTTCAGCTGAAGATGTTTTGTTTATTATTTAATAGAACAAGGACTAATGAAATGAGTTCCTGCTAATCATCCTAGTCTTTGAGTTTGGAATTGTTCTGTCTGAAAGTATTAGTGAAAGCCCAAACATTTTCTAGAGCTAAGATCAATTTTTTTTCCTCATATGGCTTCAAGTAGGTCATTCTTTTATCCAATTCTCCTAATAAATAGCCTTGCATTAGGCTAGGATGTCAGCACTAATCTTATTTAAAGAATGCTTGCCTATAAATATTTTTTTCTGCCATGCCTGCCTCTATTGGGGATGGCTGATACGTGATTTGCACTTCAATGAAAAATACCCCTTTACACTGAAATGGAGAAAAGTCAAAATTACCAATGAAGTAAAATTTCAGATGATGTTCATATGTGTCAAGATGACACTACTGAAACCAAGGAAGCTTTTTAATCAAGTATTAAAGCTTTACAATAAGCCCATGTTTCACCATGTTTGAACTTGTCTTAAACTTGGTAAGAATGATTTTGAATATAGATTTTTTTAAAAAAAAATTTAAATTGAGTTAGCTACTACAGAATGGACTTGTAAATTGTTTATTAAATTTTCAGAACTTCAGCTGAGCAAACCTGCATGATTTCTTCTTTGAGATCTTATGATACTATTTTTTTTCTAGCAGTACTTTGTATATTTGTGTCTATGAGCCCTTTTCTGAGAACTCGCTGTTAAATAATGAATGCTTCAGCTAATTTCAGACACTCCTGTGGACAAGTACAATTACGGAAAAAATTCAATTTGTGTAGATTTTGTTCTATCTGTTTATTTCTTCTTAACTCTGACGGAGTAGCTGCATGTTTCTCTGTTTCTTCTAGAATGACAAATTCCCTAAACATGCCAATAGAAAAACTGTCTTGGTGAACCAGAAGATGGTTACATTACTATGTCAGTTCTCACGGAGAGAGATACTTTGTGGCTCTAAGGCTAAGGAGAACATAACCGTATCTTTAAAAGATGGCTTTTTGAACAAGCTGCTTATGCAATGATAAATAGTGATGCAGGTTACTGTGAAGTGTGTGTTGTATGCTCATCCTCTGCATCGCTTTCCAATAAGTTCCTGTTACCTTTTCTTTTGTGTTTCATAGTGGGGCAATGCAATCTATGCAGTCATTATTTAAAAATTAAATGTGTACTATGTCAATTTTTCAGCATCATGGGTGTCTTGAGCAACAAATGCGGTTTTCAGCTGCAGTATCAGATGATTTTCTGTGTGTGGCTGCTGGCATTTAGCCCTCAAATGTGTGAATATCTTCGTCGGTATAATATTGTCCCCGTGCTGTCGGATATTCTTCAGGAATCTGTCAAAGAGAAAGTAACTAGAATCATCCTTGCAGCATTTCGGGTAAGTATCTGTTGACTGCAGTTGTGCTGTGCTTCTCTCATGAGTTTCTAGGTCTCAAGTGTTGCTGATGCAGAGCTGTTCCTGCTGGACCATGTCAATAAAGTGATTGAAAGCTTAATTCTCTTTTTGTTTGTTTGTTTTTAGTTGGATTTTTCCTTTGTTTTTGTTTTCCTTTTTGTGAACTGAGTTTTGCTACAAGAAATATATATGCTATTGCTAGTAATAGATATCTGCTATTCAATTCCTTCTTAAAATAAGGCTGACTAAAAAAGCAATGTTAACCCAGGCACTAGTGATTCCTCTTTTTTGATTCAAGATTCTTTTTCCTACTGGTACTACTGTAAAACCCTGGAGTTACTAATATCTGATAAATTTTACATTATGAAGCTTTAATTAACAAAATATTATTTTGAATACATATGTTTGTCCAACTGAGAAATTATTTTTATCTACTAGTCCAAAAATCTTTTTTTGGTGATTCTGTCAAGGCAAATGAGAATATCCATATAAGAGTGATTAGTTGACTTACTATGTCTGCATTACCCAAAAATCACTGGTCCTATTTATGATAATTAGGAATAACTGATTATCTAGGCTTGATAGTTTCACTGTGAGAGTACCATTTTATGTTCATGGATGCCACTAGTTTTATGTGCATGCTGGTCAAGTGTCTTGTGAGTAATACAGAAATGCTGTAACAACTTGTATGCTGATTTAAAGCAGCACTTGGTATCCTGAGTAGGAAATGTCAGTCTTGGAAGCTATTTTTTTTTCCTGGATATGGACTGTGTTCCAATAGTAAGTGTTGCAAGCAAATTAGAATGGGGAGAGGGAAATTGTTGCTTACTGACTTGCTGATTAGCAATGATAAACTATGTGGAGGTGCTTACTCTGTTTCTTTATGTGAGAACATCTGCCACTGAAAGATTTCTGAATAAGGAAGATCGTAAGAATCTGCTGTTCATCTTGTTGAAGGAGTATAGTGGTATGAGGTGTTCAGTAGAAGCTGTTCTTACTATATATAGATCTCTGTAGATGTTGTAGTGTTCTTAAAGATCTTAATGTTAGGATTAAGCAGGGACATATTGCAAGATAGATTAGAAAAAAAATTGAAGAGAAGAAAGAAGTTGAGAAGCTCAACAGTTTGTATCCAGCTTCTTCCTATTCTGAGGTCATAAAAAGTAGGAGAAATAATTGCTAGTTCTTAGATTTGCTGTGTATTGCAAGAGGAGACAAAAATGAAGCTAAGTTTTTTTTAAATAAAGGCAAGGAAAGAATCAGGTGTTTCTGTCACAGGCTGTGGGGAGTGTAACTTAGCTGTTTCCTTTCTCCAGCATTAAGGACTTGTGTTGGCGTGAAGATGAGTTGTTAACTGGCAGTCAGGAGCATAATAGATTAGAAATTATACATCAGAGCTGTGAGTTCTGGAGCAAAATTAAAATAGGTGGCAGAGGCAAAACAGTCTTTTTCCTGTGTGAAAGGGCACAGTATCAGGTTGGGGGGGGGGCAGGCAGGGGGAAGGGAATTGCATAAAAGACTAGGCTTGATGAGTCCCCAAATCTGTCTGTGCGTTACTGAAGGTACTCCATGAGTCTTGACAACTTGGATGTCTTCTCTACTACTGGATTTCTCCTAATTTGTCATATTTTACCTTTTTGTCAAGTTAATTACCTTAAGTACATAAGTGCAAATATAATAATTTTTTCTATAAAACAACAAGTATTGGGCACTCCTGTCTCACTGAATCTTCTACTTTCTCTACCTATTATTTTATCCCCTCATTTTTCACACTTTTATTGCTTTCTACATTTGTTTCATGGCTAGAACTAGTTTTATACCTTAAGATTTTGGGTTTTATCACTGAGTAGTTTACTGATCCATTCTATATTGTCATGTGTTTGTGGTTTTACTTTGTTAACACATCCTTTCAAATTCACTATTAAAAGCTTGAGTATCTCACTGTGATGTGGTATACCATACTATATGGTATGGTATATTTCGAGTAGCTTCCCACATCTGCTTGTAGTTATCTTAACTAGAAGTTGTTTGGAACCTTTATCCACCTGCTCCTTGAACCTGCTGAATTGTCTATTTTAAGGTTCATTATTTGTTCATTTGCTCTCATTGGCAGTTTTAACTCTAAGTAAATGAGCATTACTTCCTGTGAATTACCTTTTAGTTTTCTTATTGGAGACTGGGGTGGCTTTCTTTTGCACATTAAAGCTAATTGTATATGGCCTTTAAAAGCAGTACTATGACTTATTTTTAGTTTGCAAGTTTTCAAGTTGATTTGCAGTGTTCTGCCTCAGTAACTAATAAGATGTCTGATATCTAAGAAACCTGAAGTGTAATAGTTCTGTGACAAGACTGATGCAGTCAAATTCCTTATATATAGTTTCATTGCTTGTTTCTGGTAGATATTAAGTCTTATTTATACAAACACATGTTCTGTTTGTTAAGGACTTTGCCTTTTATATGAAATTCATGTTTTCAGCTTTATCAAAAAGTGCAGGTGGCCAGCTCTGATTGAAAAACATAATTGAAAGCTGATTAAATTGAGTAGAAATGTAATGAAAAAATGACACTGGAATTTCACTATTGCATTCTCTGCTTGTAATTCCAGTCTTACTAAGAAGCTTCTGATTGAATAAAAATGTCTAGCTGGAATATTCCCAAACTTGAAAAGAGCTGATCTAATCCAGATGGTAACTTTGAATTGGAAATATGACTTCAGGTTATTTTTTTAAGGCTCTGTGCTTTATGCTATTGCTGCAGAGAAAGCTAAAATGATAATCCAATATAAAGTAGTTCTTTATAGTGGAGGTTCTGGTATTCAGGATATAAACCTGCCCTTTTTCTTTGAATGGTCTTTGTAGTCACCTCAAATTGATGTGGAAAATATTCAGAACAGGTAAATTAGTGCTTTCTAGTATTAAAGAAAGATTATTTCAGGAATTGGTCAATTTTGTCACTTATTAAATTAAAAAGTTCCAATAAAAAATTCTTTTAAAATACTGCTTTGTTTCAAAGTAGTCTGTTCTTAAAATAAATACATCTTTATTTCCCTAGAATTTGTTAGAGAAATCTACTGAGAGAGAAACTCGCCAAGAATATGCACTTGCCATGATTCAATGTAAGGTTTTAAAGCAGCTAGAGAATTTGGATCAGCAGAAATATGATGATGAAGACATCAGTGAAGATATCAAATTTCTACTGGACAAGCTTGGTGAGAGCGTACAGGACCTTAGGTATGCTTTGCAGTGTGCACTTCAAAAATTGAGGTTATGTGAATGTTAGTAGAACTTTCTTCTTTTGTAAGGCTAAAAAATTTACAGAGTTATGATATGTAAATGCTATTTAGTAAGAGCATAAAGAGATGTGCTGGTTGTTAGTTTCTGTTGTATGTCAGTATTTAGAGGCTGAATAGAAAATAAATCTTCACTTACATATGTGATCTTTGTAACTGAAAAATTGTTAAAGGACTTCAAAGAGATCTTAAAGGATTTCCAGTCAAAACTGAAGACTACCTGGTTAGAATAAGTTTTACTGTCCAGATGAACTCCAAGTTTTTGCCAGTGTTTACCTAGTTCTTGCTCTTGTGCCTAAATTAAAGTGCATATTGTAGGTAGTGTCAAAGGTTTAATTGGATGGAAGGTAAAGACTGGAATCCTTAGTTGGGGAAGTTAAAACATAAAAAACCAGCAAAACAGCAAATTAAATTCCAAAATGTTGCATTTGTGTGGTTTGTGTGGCTAGGGTTTTTTTTTTTTTTTTTTTGGTTTGTTTAATTTTTTTTTTTTCTGGGAATAGTGTTTTGGGGTGGATAGAGGGCTGTGTTTGAAAACAATTTTTTTCGTGCCTCTCGTGCATTTTCTTACTTTCAAACTGTTGAGACAGGGAACAATTCTCATAGTCTGCAGACCACTGACTTCTAAATGTGTCATAGCAATGCAATAGCTTTGTTAGGAACAGATTTGGGCCTGTGGTTCAGAGTGTTCGTAGAAGCTTGGCCAATATGTCATTTAGGTCTTGTGTTGCAGCTCCTTTGATGAGTACAGCTCTGAGCTCAAGTCAGGAAGACTGGAGTGGAGTCCTGTGCACAAGTCGGAGAAGTTTTGGCGGGAGAATGCTGTAAGACTAAACGAGAAGAATTATGAACTACTCAAGTAAGTTTTCAAGTCTTGAATCACATGATTCTTTAATATTTTGTGTTTAAATAAACCTGAATCTAATATAGGTTTTATTTTAATACCAAGTAGTGTCAAGAATGAAAGCAAGTCAGAACATCCTGCTTATTTTAGAATGTATAGGTTGTTCTGTTCAAAAGCAGAATTGTTTATTTGCTTTTACTGGTCAAAATGTATTGATGATAGAGGGAATATCTCTAGCTTATTTAACTTGCATGCAGGTTTGATTTGATTAAAAATGTTTTTATTATATCTTAATCTTAATTTTGTATTGTGTGGTGATGTTGATCTGAGTAATGAGTTCCTGTCTTGGATATTTGGGAGTTGAAAGTTTTGGTATTGTTCCATGAAAAATTTGACTCATTGCATTATGTTGCAATCTGTCTATTTTGTGTTGAGATTGTTTGGAGTACATAGATTGTTAGATGAAGTGAACCTGAAGCTCATATTTTCTTTTGCTCTGAAGGACTGGCTGACTGGCATATGAAATTATGCTCTGTAATGATGCCTGGGTGTTAGTTGTTTAAAGTTCATGTTCATTAGCTGGTAATACCTGGTGTTCTTTCAGTTCAGGGTTTTCTATTGAATGCCAGACCTAACAGAAATCAGGATGTCGAGTGGAGCATGTGAGATGTTAGAAAGCATGGCAAGAGCAGGGTGATCCTGAGCTTCATGTACATTTCAACTGCCCTGACACCTCACCAAAACAAGTCTGATAAATAATTCCCTGGGAGCATATTGCTGAATATGTAGGATTATAGACTTAAAAATTTTAGATGCTGACAACTGTGGCCATGAAGTTGATGTTGAGGCTTAATATTTCCAGTAGTGATTACAATGTTTTGCTGTATTTATTTCTCCTTGTTCTGGGACTTAATTTATTGTGCTTGTGCTGCTACAAAGACAGTGATCTTCAATAGTTCCTTTAACATACCCCCAACTCTCAAAAAAAACCCAAACCAAAAACTCCACAACACTAAACCAAAAAAACCCACAAAAAACCCACCCGCCCTCCGACGCAATGTAACGGGGACATTCTTGCACCTCAGAACTTCATTTTTTGCATTGCAAGGCATTTGACAGATAGTACTTATTTGCTTAAAACCATACAATTTTATTTTTCCTGATCTGACTGCTTATTAGTTTTCTAAATCCAATACACTTACACTCCTGTTAAACATAATTGTTTTCATACCTTCTGCCATTATTGCCTGCTTTGATGGTGGACTTCTATTTCATTCAACAATATTGTATGGATCTTTGGTGTCTTCTGATTAGTGTTACAGTTAAGTTTCTGTCTCTACTTCTTGTTAAAAGCAGTTCTTTCCATTTGAGAAGTGCTTTTTCTGTCACTTTCTGGCCTCTAGGGAGGCAGTGGCTGTGGTAATTTAATTTTACCAGAATCTTCTATTTTTTAATTCCAGTTGAATTTTTAACTTAACTATTTCAGCTTGTTTGTAGCTTTCTCTGATTAGAACACATTTGTCATCTCACTAAGTATAGAATAATTTTCTAGTGATCTGTATGTTTAACTGTATGTTTTAACTGAGCCTAACCTTCATAATCTGTGTCGTTTTTCCCCTTTCTCATAACTGGCTAGAGAACAGTGTTACTTGTAGCTGTTTTCCACTAAAGGTGGTTTAACTACTTAATTAAAAAATGTAGACAGTATTAAGAATTGAGAAGCCGTTTACTTCTTACAGCTCTGTGTTTCTGTGCTAAGAAAATAACATGTGGCACTGGAATAATTTACAAGGTAGTATAGCTTTCATTTTTCAGTCTTTGAGTTAAGACAGAACTGCTTTTGAATACAGCTTATCTAGAACTTAGAACTGTTGGTCTTGAAGCCAAAGTATAAAAGTATAAAAAGATGAGAGATTTTGTAATCCTTAGTTATAGGTATTTGTGTATGTACCTCCTAAACTGACTCTAGTGAATACTTTAATTCTGTTAATTAGGGCATATTCTTAGTTTCATTAAGTACAACTGCATGTTTGAAAAACGTTCTAGCTTTACTGTTTGGGTGACTTGTAAAGCATTTTTATGCTTATGGGCTTTTTTTTTTTTAAGTTATCACTGCTTAAAAAACTCTCAACAAATAAAAAAACCTAAACAAAAAAAGAAAACCAACCCAAAACCTGGGACTTGATTGTTTCAAATTCTTTCCTAGAATCCTGACAAAACTTCTGGAGGTTTCTGATGATCCACAGGTGCTGGCTGTAGCTGCTCATGATGTGGGAGAATATGTACGGCACTATCCCCGCGGGAAACGGTAGGAAAATGCCAATATGTTTTTGTTCCAGAGAGTAGCTGGAGTATGTCCTGTGCCTGTGACTTTTTTTGCTTATTTATATTAAAATATGCTACAAAGGGATTGCAGGTTATGCTTAAGTTTAATTCACTGGGAAGATGAGAAAATACAAACTAGATCAGATGAGAAAATGCAAACTGGATCTTTGACTTAATATATTTCAGTGTCTCTTAATGGTTAAGGTAACCAATGTTTAAAGTAAGTATTGAATACAATGTTTAGGCTAAAGCAGAAGCCAGGCACCAGAAGAAATTAGAAGAACTACCAAGAGTTTAATCAACATACAATTTTTCCTCTCTGTTATGACTGATTGGACTGTAATTCTTGGACTTAGGGTAAACATGGACTATTCCAACAATGATAAAGATTGTGTTGTGACTTAAAGACTAGAGAGAAGTTTTTTTCCACAAACAATTGCTGTTGTAATTTCAGTGATGCACAGATTCAGTTGTCACTCTTCCATTTAAGTATGTTTTAGCTACACAAATACACCTTTTGGTGAAAGCATTCATGTTTATTATAAACCCAAATTCCTGTTGAAATACACACAGACACTGCTATATTTTCCTGCTTTAAAAACCTGTGAGCAAAGATGTTTACTGAATAATTGCACCTCTAAGTAGAGACCACTGAAGCAGAAAGATGCCTTTGGTTTTTGCAGGAATCTGGCTCATCACTCACACAGGCATGTGATTTAATTTTTGTAGCAAAGAAGTGGTCTGTTCCTGGTTTCTGCACAGGGTTGAATGGATGTCATGGTTTAACCCCAGCTGGCAACTTGGGTCCATATGGCTGCTTGCTATCTCCCCACAGCAGGATGGGGGAGAGAAACAAAAGTAAAAGTAAGAAAATTTGTGGGTTGAGATAAAGACAATTTAATAGGTAAAGCAAAACAGGGAATTAATTCGCTGTTTCCCATGGGCAGGCAGGTGTTCAGCTATCCCTGGGAAAGGAGGGCTCCATCATGCATAATGGGTACTTGGAAAGACAAACATTATCACTTTGAATGGCCCCTCCTTCCTCCTCCTTCTCCCAGTTTTATGAGCTGAGCATGTGGCCATATAGCACAGAGTATCCCTTTGGTTAGTTGGGATCAGCTGCCATGGCTGTGTCCTGTCCCAAGTCCTTGTGAATCCCCAGCCCACTTGCTGGTGGGGTGAGGAGCAGGGAAGGCCTTGTTGCAGTGCAAGTGCTGCTCATCAATAGTGAAATCAACACTGGTTTTAGTACAAAGAGGAAAATTAACTACCTCAGCTAAAACCAGCTCAATACATAAAATGAGAATGGCCTTCTAGCCTTGTTAGGAATTTCATTAATTTCTTGTGCAGACTGCCGTCTTGACAGTAGTAGAATCACGGACAGCAGACTGAAACTTCAGACCATATGTACGCTAGGAAGATTTGTTGACTCCAGAAATACTCACAGCCCTTTTAGTCTTGTAAGCAGCTTGAACAGAAATGGAACTTGGAGGAGTGGCAGATAGCCTTCAGTAAGGTGGAAGCTAATATTGCTGCTGCAAGTGGTAAAGCTGAAGGGCTGACTAATACTGGTTGTTCTTGCTTTGAACTGCTCTTTCAACAAAGTGAAATAATTTTGTTATGTGTTTGCCATAATCTTTAAACACCTTGCATGCATCTACCTGAATGTTTGTGCTAGTGTGGCCATGAAGTTGCTGGAGCAAAGCTATGAAATCAGAAGAGTGGAAAAGAGGACCTGCATCCTTCTGTCTGTAGGTGGTAAAATGCATAGCTGTTAGGACCACAGCTTCACTCAGCTCCCGGGGTCTTAAGCCTATTCAGAAATACGTTCCTTCAAAAGGACTGGTAATCAGCAAATAAGAAGTGTCCTATATACTGTTCTAACCCACAGTCTTATATCAAATTCTAATACTTTAGCTGCTGTCTATTTACAGACTTGGCATATTTAGCTTTCTGTTCCAATAAACAAACTGAAATGCCTCAATCTCTTTATTTTAAAGAATTTCACTCATAATCCAGTGTATTCTTACCAAATATGACTTCAGCAATTTTGGAACTAACTAAAAGCTTAAAATACATATGGATTATGTGTCAGTTCCAGCACAATAGTCCATTTCTTATGTTTTTTGGTATATAGTCATGTACTGCTCCCATGCCTGGTTGGTATTTCGCACTCTCATTGCATGACTCACTTTAGGAATGGATACTGTTCCTTAGTTTAGAAGAATAGAAGAATTCAGGTGTCTTAAATACTTTTGTTTCTGTTAAGTGCTTATTGTCAACTCTCAGCTGGATCTTCCTTTAGCCTTTGAAGGTTGCAGAGATGAATTGGAACCTAAAACTACTTGCCTTTACCTGCCGCACACAGTGGAGACATGGAGTTACAGTTCTGACTAACCTTTTCCTTCGTCTGACAAAAGAAAATGTTTGTTAAACTAAATGCAGTGTTTTTGTATGGCTGTTCTCCAGTGCTTAAATAATTTTTAAATTGCCTTTATAACTACACATTGTGGACCAAATTGTCAAGAAAATAGCACCGTGGGCTTCTCATGAGGCTCACCAAGACGCTTTTTCTGAGAGTGTAACAGCAGAAATAAAGTGTGACACTGGTGCTTCCTGTCACTGAAAATAAATGCAGGCCTTCAGCGCAGCTTCCATGTGGCCCAAGGGTTATTGCTATGTACTATCAACACTTCGAATTTCTTGAATTCTGTGAATGTGGGCTTTGTGTTTTACATGTATAAGAGATGGAGACATAGAACCATTCTCTTCCTTAGCTCATTATTCAGGAAAAAAACTTGGATTCTCTTTTTTTCCCCTGGCCTGCTTTCAGTTATGTAGTGTGGATTTTGTATTTGTTTTCTGCTATAACAGTCTAAATTGTACTCTTTTGTCTTTATCTTCAATGTCTTCTTTCTCCCTTTAAATGGGTCATGTTAAAATCTGGGTCTTCACCATCCAGAAACTTTTTTGAAACGCCACTATTTTGCCTTACTGCAGGGGTATTATGGGGAGCAGTCACTGCAGAAGATGTGCTCATACCATAACTGCTCTACTGGGCTCTATTACTGCTGTAAAGTAAGCAGCATTTGAGGAGAGGGGAAACTAAATGTAATGTTTTGGACACATTTGGAACTTGAAGGAACAGGACTCACTGTGATCCTTCTTCGCTGATTAGACCTTTGGGATGAAACCCATGGTTGGGAAGTGATTTGTACCTTATGCAAGAATGATAATGCTGTTCTTCGACTCTTCATGTTCTCAGCCATAATTTCAGTGATGTATTGTCACCTGAAAGAGCCTATTACCATTTGTGATTATAGGCTTTTAACTTTTCATTTTGGTTCTTGCATTCTCTTAGCATAAGGAAGCTTTTGAGTTTAATGCCATTTTTACATCCTTTCAATTCCTGAAAATCCAGTGGTTTAAGTCAGTCCTATAATAAAGAAAAAATTGTTATTTGTGTTTCATACTCTTGCCTTTGCGTGCAGTGGTTTTATATTTAACTCATTAAAAATGTGAGGCAGCATAAGGCAGGCATAAAGGTTTTTTGAATCTGTTATTAGTAATATAACTTGTTAAATTCTTGGCAAGAATTTTCCAGCTAAAACAGTTGCACTTTTCTGAATCCATTCGTGCTTTATAAAATGAATGTTTTAATATTATTGAGAAATAATATTCCCTGTGGTCTGAAGGATGGTTTTCACTGAGTTATAAAATGAAATTGAAAATTCTCTCTTTCATCTCCATGATATGTCTTCATACCTGTTCTGTACATTGTGTTGTGCAGCAGCAATGCATTAATTTGGCCATGAAAAGAGCAGTACTAAATGAAAAATACCTAATGCAAGCTTAGAATGGTAGGACAGCATCAGGTTAAGCCTAAAGCAAATGATAGTGTCTTCACAGGATGGTATGTGAAGTTTAACTACTAAGTGACTGGTGAGAGAACTGGTGTAAAAAAAGCATGAAAGTCAGTGAGTAAATCAGCTTATATATTCCTTGCAAATTCTCTTCTAACTTACTGTTGTGACAGACTGAAGTGCTGCATGTGAAGCCATCTGGATGGTGATACTTTTTCAGGTTTTAAGTGTGTTGCCTTCCATTGTTTTTATTAAGACATAATATATTCATGACATGCAATACAAGGCTTCATTAGTATTTCATGGGGAATTTGATATAGCTGTTAAAAAGCTATGGCTGACTATGGTGGTGAAGTTTGTAGTGAAAGATGCAGCTGAAGCATATATTTTTTTCTGGAGATTATACCTTAACAGCCAGTTCTGCATCTTGTGCAGGAATAGCTGTGTCTCTAGTACAGTTTGAATGTCATAAAGCACTAAGTGTATAAGGTGGGTGATTTAGTAGGTGTTGATGTGTTTATAAGCATTTTTCTTTATTAGACAGTGCCAGAAGGGATTGGGCTTTTATTCTTACAAAAAATGGAGTGACCTGGTTATCATCCATTTATGGGGGGGAGGGCACTACCTCTCCTACCTAATAGTTGAAAATGCTGTAACCTGCCAACCCTTTTAGAGAGCGGATAAAGTAAATAACCCTCTCTGAAAAGGGTTCTTTTATTGATTATTTACTTCAAAGTAGCAAACAGGAGTCCAGTAAAAACACTTTCTGATGTTGTGAGTTCTTAAAAAAATATTTTTTTTAAATATCAGTAGTTAGTAGTAGATGATCTGTATTTGTAACATGTCAAATGATATTTGTATCTTGGGGAATAAATAATTTTAATAAAATAAATATTACATGATTTAAACTTTACCTCTTAATGCCTTGAACATGAAGTGGTTGGATAGGATAGCTACCCAGAATTGAAACTAATGTAAGAAACCTGCTCCCCTCCTGTTTTTCAGAGTGATTGAACAACTTGGTGGTAAGCAGCTGGTCATGAACCATATGCATCACGAAGACCAGCAAGTTCGTTATAATGCACTACTGGCTGTGCAGAAGCTGATGGTTCACAACTGGTATGTGAAGATTATTTAACATACTGACAGTGAGACATCTTGCGTGTGGAGAGAGGGTTCAAGACAGTAGATTTCTTTAATCTATATGGGGAGGAATAACATTTTTATGTGGTAAGACAGCAGTTTTTAAACAACAGATCAATATGATGCTGATGGTAAGAACTTAGTTTTTCTGTGTATTTTGGAAGCAGTTGAATTGAGTAGCTTTACCATACATGGTTGAATGTCACACAGATAATTCACTTGAACAATGTATTTTAGCTTAGGTTGGGTTTCAGGAAAAGGCTCTTTGCCCAGAGGGTTGTTGGGCACTGGAACAGGCTCTCCAGGGAAGTCGTCAGAGTACCAAGCCTGACAGTTCCAAGAAGTATTTGAACAATGCTCTCAGGCACTTGGTGTGACTCTTGGGCTGGCCCTGTCCAGGGCCAGGAGCTGGACTCAAAGATTGTTATGGTTCCTTTCCAACTCAGTATATACTGTAATGATTGTATGAATTTATTTGAACTGCTGCTGTAATAGTAGACGTTTATGGGCTTGTTGGTTAGATGAAGTTGAAAGTCACATGCTGGTACCTCTTTTATCAATCTATCAAAATCATTGAGAATAGGATTTGAAGTGAGGTGTTTCTTTCATTGTTTGTTGCATAGTTCTTTAATAACTGTGAAGTCTTGGCAAGTTCTACCACAGAACTTGCTGGTGGGTGATGCTGCCTTTCCAGCAGAATACAGGACCTTTACAGGGAAGCATTGAAGGCCTGAAGCTCTGAAAAACTTCAGTGTTTATGGAGCAGCTTTGTATAAGTTGCCAAACTAATTAGGTATTCTAAGCATAAAGCATGGAGAGTCTAAAATACTAATTAGGAGTTTTTAGTCTGATTATTAATTTTGAGTGCACCAGAGCTCATATTTTTAGTTTAGCATTGCCTTAAAGGAAGATAAAATACAGCAATACATATGAGTATTGCTCAGTAATATAAGTGGACATAATGGAACATAAGTGCTGGGATACAAGAAACTAATTTAATTTTTAATTTAAACAACCTTTTATTTCTGACAAGCTTAGTGCTTGGACATATCTATAACTTTGGTCAGTTTTCTCACCTGTGACAGAATGTGATCTTTCTGAAAGGCAGAGTAGGAATGATACTAGTAGGAATGTGAAAGTGGTGGGGGAATAGGGTCTGCCAAGCACCTTCTGACAGGTTAAGTCAGCTCCTTGCTGTGACAGACTGGCTAAGTTGACAAAAAAACCTCCTGCTGTCCCTCTCTGCAGTGTATCTTAGGTAAAACAAATTTCTCCCTTTCCTTCTGAAGAATATGGGTTTTAAGGTTTTACCTCTCATGCATGTTATTAATTTTATCCTACTCCCTCCCTCTCACATACTGTGGGAACCTTCTATAACAGAGAAACACGTTTAAATACTCTACTATGAAAAATCCAGCTAATACTCTCCACCTTTACTCTCCACTAATACTTTCCTCCTTTGACCAATAACATGGAATTTGAGTGTGTGGAGATGGAGACTAAACATATGGTCATGTTCAATCTAATTTTTGGTCATTATTGTATATTATGCTCCATGTTGCTTCTCAGTTTGATACATATCTTTTCTCACTATGCTGTTCTGATATATTTCTGATATGAAACATTCTGAGTATTACAAACCAGCTGTAACTAAACAGATCACAGCATGGAAGGTTTAGTTACTTCCTTCTGCAGTAGGGACAGGTTTTATTTCATGTGTGTTTTGATGTCTTGAAAATCTGCTAGTAAGACCTTTGGTCTTTCTCCAGCACAAACATCACTGGTAGTAAAGTTTTTTCCTGAATGCCAAACCTGGCTTTTTCTTACTTTCAGTGTGAGAATACTACTTGTAAAAACATCACATGTGGTCTTCTAGATTTGTTTTGGTTTTTTAATGGTATGAGCATTTCTGTGCCTGCTTTTCACAGTTTGTGACCCTTTAGACGTGAGACTGAGAGGGAGATGACAAAAGTACCTAGTTTCACATCTTCAGATGTGTCAGTAAAAAGAATCTGTGTTAGTTAATGCTACTTTCGGATTCATACTGTCATCTCTGTGGGAAATGTTTTCTTGTTTAATTCATAGTGGAACAAGTCTCTGGGACACATTGTCCTTGGCTCATGTTTGCCAAAGTTGTGTTCCCCCTGGCATGGACTTAGAGCTTAAGCTAAGGAAATGACACACTGTTTGTATGTGGGAAGCTAGATTTGTCTGTGTATAGATCTGGCTTTTGATGAATGTCGGGAGCTCTTCTGTTTCTTTGCTGTCTCTTCTCACCGCACAAGCTGAGTCCCCTGACTGCTGCACACTGCAGTTTAAGTGCCTACTTACTAAGCTTTGCTTTGTCATAAGATGTATTATTCAGCAACTTCAAGGTTTTGCTTACCTTCCTCTTCAGAGCTGGGGAAACAATAAACATTTTCCCCCTTGCTTCCACTTATTCTGGAATTATGGTTATTTCACTCAAAGCAATTGTGTTTTTCCCTTGAATTTGAATTGGCATAGAACAACTCTGCATTACTGTCTGTGACACGTGTGACAGAGGTAGTCAGGCTTTTCCTGAAGGCTAACTGAGAGAAGCATTCGAAAATAAAGCTTTGCTGTGCCCCAGCGAGGCTTGGTGCAAGTGCTGTGTCTGGAGCCAGCAGAGTAGGGAAAACTTGTGGTACTTGAATGGAGGGAGTGCCATGGGGCAGCTGAAGTAGCATTCTGCCTAGAACACAGCTGTATCATTCGACTGTTAACTCAACTTAGAGACAATTAGCTCCTAAGTAATTTGAGTAGTTCATTACAGGCTGCTCAACTGGCTTTCCCTTCGGGGTTTTTAAGTCAGGGATAAATGAGGGTAAATCAGACTGTCAGTCATTCTCTTAAATGGTGAAGCTATGTTGGCAAAAGCAGTAACTGCTGTCAGCTTTTCAGATGAGATAAGTTCAAGTGAAATATTCCAGTTACATTTGCATGTTAAATGATCATACACTTGATGAAGCAAAGAGCAAAATTATCTTTTTAGCATCACTTAGTGCCTATACATGGGAATTAATCCTGAGTTTCAATCTGACTTGAGCTGTGTTAGTCATGGCACCCCATGCTGATAATGAGAACCTGTGTATAGGTTTGACCCTGGGTAGATGCATCCACCAAAGCTGCTCTATCACTCCACTCCTCTCCATGGCTGGAGGGGGGAGAGAAAATGCAATGAAGATTCCTGAGTTGAAAAAAGGACTGGGAGAGATCACTCACCAAACACTCTCACAGGCAAAACAGGCTTGAACTAGAGATATTAATTGAATTTATTACTAACAAAAGCAGAGCAAGATAATGAGAAGTAAATAAGACCTTAAAAACACCTTCTCTCCACCTGTCCCTCCTTCCCAGCTCTACCTCCTCCCCTAGGGGCACAGGGAGATGGAATGGGGGTTATGGCCAGTTCATCACATGTTGTTTTCTCCCACTGGTTAGGGAGAGGAGTCCTTCCCCTGCTGCATAATGGGGTCCCTGCCATGGGAGATAGTTATGTATGAACCTCTCCAACATGAGTCTATCCCACAGGCAACAGAAAAGTACTGCAGCACGGGTCACTCTTCTGTGGGGTGCAGTCCTTCAAGAACAGGCTGTTCCATCGTGGGTCCCTCCACAGGGTCACAAGTGCTACCAGGAAACCTGCTCTGGTGTGGGCTCCTCTCTCTGTGGGTCTGCACGTCCCTGTCAGGACCCTGCTCCAGCACAGGTTTCCCATGGGGTCACAGCCTCCTCTCAGGCATTCACCTGCTCCGGCGTGGGGCTCCTCACCTCCTCCTTGATACCAGCAGGAAGAGTATGAGTATGGTGGCAGATGCTAAACAGTGGGAGTTAGAATGTATCACTTAAGTATGATCAAGTGTGGTATGGAAATGGAGTTCATAAATGGCATACAGAATGAAACAACAAATTGGACAAGCTTTGAATATGCAACAGGTTCATACATGATTTTCTAAATGCACAGCCCAGACAAAATTACTTGCTCTCCATCTTTTAAAATGAGGAGTTCTGCAGAGAGACAGTAAAAAATCTGAAACTGCCTAGGATTTGCAATATGCTATATTTAGAAACTGTTATTCTGTAGATAGCCTCTGTACAATGCCTGCATTTGGGAGTGAGAAGTGCAGGGTGTAGTGATAGTTAACTGGCAGCCATGAAGTTTGCACCCACCCCCACCCCTTATTTTTTCCCACATCCCTACACTGAGGTGGGGAATGCTTAATAGAGTAGGAGGCTTAAATCTAGGAAACAATGCCTACAGGATAATGACCTCCACTATATTTATTTATCCTGCTTCTTATCCTTCATCATTGATACAATTCCGTTTCAGTAGTTAACAGAGGTTAACTAACTGAAAAGTTTGAGAAGATAATGTCCCTGATAAGAATTAGTATTTTTTAAGAGAACAATTCCTAGCTAGAATGAGAAAAGTTAGGCAAAAATCCAATTAGTTACAGGCACACTTGATATCTAGTGGACTATTCCATCTTTTTATTTGAATAATAATATTTATTCTTGTAAAAGTTAATTCCTTACAGGTAGGGGCTGTGGTTTTTATTGGACATATGCTCCCTGGGATTCACACTGTGCTCATGTTTTCTGTCATGAGATCTGTACTCTTTGCAAAAACACATTTTAATATTTCTAGAGCTTGTGTTAGTGTGGAAAATATCAGACATTCTGCTCAGTTTGCTTTTTTTTTTCAAAGAAGCTGCTCTTTTTCATGAACTGTGCTGAAAAGCATGTGACCAAAGACGTAACTTTTTGACAGCTTACTTCTGATTAGTGCTCTTTAAAGATTTGATTTCCTGATAGGAAAATTCAGTTAAACGTTAATTGTGTTGCTCATTCTGACATATGCTGGGCAAACTTAAAGTTTTTAAGTGTTGAAAGCAACAAAATTCTTTGTGGCAATGAAATCTTCTGATTAAATGTAAAACCATTTTCAAACCACATTGCATGGTTTAGTCAAATGGGTTTTTTAAAATTCACAGAATGGCTCTGCATAAGTGTTAGCTCATAGTGCATCTTATAAGTGAGAAATGGCTCGTGTTTTGTTTCCCTAGTGGAAAGGCATATATTGAATTGGATTTCACAGTTTATTTTCTTTAAAAATCAAATGCTTAAGTAATAGCTTTGTTATAAGAGTTCATTGATCTGCTGTTTCTTCATAGCTTGTATGTGAAGTTGTGAACTGTAAGTCTAGAATAACTGTTTCAAAAAATGGACAAACCACAGAAAGTGCTGAGGGGAAAGAAAGTTCTTGCAGTGTTCCAGTTTGAAGACTCTTGTTAATGCTGCATTTCATGTTGTAAGGAGGGCTTTAAACCATGCTATGAGTAACGTTTTGAGTAATCAGGAGAAAATCTGTAGTTTGTCTATTAATATTATTGCATTCAGCTGAAGACAAGGCTCCATTTGGAAACACAAGCCACCTTTCATGTAATGTTCATAATCGTTCTGTACAACCATTCAGACTTTATAGTTTTAATGTGCACAACAGAATGTCGAGCATCTCTTTACTGTGAACAATTAAAGTGAACCAATGTCCTAGAGTTATCTTAACAGTTGGGTTTTGTTCTATTTGTTAGTATGTAGTGGAATCTGTTAAACTAAATATTGAGAATTGCAGAAATGTTTGCAGTATCTCTTCTCTCTTGAGATCCACAGCCACATTTACAGGTCAAGGAGATACATGGTGAAAATCACTGTGGTTCCCCTGAAAAAGATAATTTATAAATATATTCAGTTTGATGTGTTGGAGGCCCAAGCTGTTTGGTCAAAGTGGCTTTGATTCTGCTGTGAACATTTGTTTGTTTGCTTGTTTTTGTTGTTGGTTTGTGATTACTTACCTTCAGCACAACTTATGGTAGGCATTGGTATAATAGACACACATAATACCTTTTTTAAATTGAAATATTTCATATTGCATTAATCCACTGAGTGAAAGAAGAAAATTGTGTTCAGTAAACAAATGACAGAAGAGAAAAGCAGTTCTCCACTGGTAGCACTCCAGTTTTGGCAGTCCTCCCAGCCCAGCTCTCTAGAAAGAGGTCTCTTTGTTTTTCACTTTACTACTTTCATAACTGTTCTATTTGTTTGCTTCTGTGAAGAATGTGATAATGAGGAGCATGCAATGTATATATATTTTATATATTATATATACAAAAATATATATAAAAGTATGCAGTGGTAAAACTTCGGATCCAGCAGTAAGACATGTTAATATTACATTTCAGGAACCAAATATTAACATCACTCTGGGTTTGATTTGAGCCTGGCTTCTTTATTTTCTTTCCTGGCTTCTGTGACTGTGGCTGTGTGGTGAGGCAAATACATCTGTGATGGCCTCTGCTGAGCTCCACTTACCTTTCTCAAAGCCACTACTGGTGTTAATGTGACACTGCAGGAACCACATTCAAGGGAGCTTGTTTGTAGAAAGCAATTCACTTGAGAGCTAAATGAACAAAAAGTGCTGTAGCACCAGAATATCTTGAGTGCCTTGTGAGAAAGGCAGGTGTACACAGCTGGAATGGGTTAAAGGGTGTGTGTTCCAGCTTTGTCTCCCACTGGATTAGATGGAAACTAGACAGATGACTGCAATCTTGTTCTGGTGTTGCCACTTCATGTGTACTGCTCAGAGGTTCCAGGAATGGTTTATCTGGGGAGTGTTACACTTACAAGATAACATTTTCAAGGGTTAGTTTAGCCTGCTTAGAATTGGAATACATCAATTGTGTAACTCAAGTACCTATTTGTAAAGCCACAATAAATTATTAAAATTGGTCCATCTCTCTCTACAGTCTAACAACCTCTCCAGGTTACTAGACCTCTAGCAGAAATGCAACATAAAGCTGGCAAAACTGATCAGTTTGTTCAAACTATTCTGTCTGCTGCCTGTCTTGTAAGCTTGTTTGTTTAACTATTTGTCATATCTTTATGATTTGTCTGTAAACAGTTGTGTTGGCTCTGTCTTTTGAGTGTGTTGAGTCAAACGGCAAACTTCTTGTTACAACTTTTTTACCTTCTAGACTCTTTCGTGAAGGGAAGGATTTCTTTAGAAATGGCTTTTCAATTTAATTTTCAAAAGTATGGAACTCTAGGCTTATGTTTAGGTAGAGGAAAATAAAATCAATATTTTTATTTTGGTTTTTGTTAAAGAAAGGCCTTCTGTCTCTCGGGAACCTCAGTCTGCTAAACTAAGCTAGAAATTTCAGATATTCAAGACTATCAAATACCTTTTGATAACTTGGTTCTTTAATAAACAGGATGCAAGAGTTAAAATAAATGTTAGAAAAGAGAAAATATAAAATTTTCACCCATCCTTACTTCTATGCTTCATCTACTTTTCTTCCTTTTCCTGTTAAAAAAGTAATTTTCAGTGTTCTTTAAAGAACAGGTAAGTCTGACTGCACTGCAATTTGGAGTATAACACTGAAAGTAGCACTACTTCAAGGCTTGTTCCTTTTACTATATGGCCTCTAGGGATCTGTTGTATGTATCTCACCACTTTCCCTTCTATCATAGGTTGTTGTTGACAAGGGTCTTTTAGTATATGGTATATATGAGCAGGAAATTTGTAGTGTCTTGTGCCAGTTAGCAATTATCTGCTTATTCCATACTCACTGAGTTTAGGGGATTACACACTGGATCAGTTCCATGTGCCTTTTCCTAAATAAACTTTAGGCATTTGTTGCAATTCTGACATTTAAGTATATCTCAGCTTCAGGGTGTCAGTATGTCTCATGAGGAACAAAACCAATTAAATTAAACAAAATGAAGAGACAAATTGGAATAAGAATTTAGATTAAATTAATTCATGTATTCACCTCTAAGCTTCCTTTACTTCTTGGAAAAAGTGACTTGGAAACAGCAGAAATGTGTGTTTAAAAAGAGGGCCGAAAGAGGGGAAATTTCTGGTGTGAAAGGAATCTCATTTGATTATTCTAATAAGAATGAAAAGATTAATTTGCAAATGGAAGTTATTTATGTTTCACCATCGGACTTTTGAGTGACCAGGGAAGTGAAAATGTGTGATGTTTCAAGTCTTGTTGAACTGAGCTTTTATTGAGAAATGGAAGATTTTATAGTTAGTCTCAACAGTAATGTAGAACAATTGCATATTTGAAGCTTTTCTGCAGTGCAGAGGTAATATTTTTTTGTTCTTGTAAATTTATACTGAATCAATTGTTTCATGTTTGAGTGCTGTTATCTGTAAATGCAAACTTGTTCACACTAGGTTCCTCTGCTTTTAATAAGGATGGTTTTATGTTGAAGGAAGTGAGAAGGTGGCTAAACCTGACCTTCTTGTAAAGGCCTTTCTGTTACAGTGTGAGGAAAATGTTTTAAAAGATCTTGAAGTGGTTCAATTAATGGCTTATAGCTTGCAATGAAAAAAACTAAGTCTAAAACCTCATTACTTCCTGTTGTAGCATGCATCACAAATCTCAGATGCTATTTTGAATATTTTATTAAATGATTTATTATCTTGGTGACAATATCCATCCTTTCATTGTACGTGCTCTTATGGTGCAATGTGTTGAGTGCTTACATTCTTACAGATTACTTTAATTTTGTGAGATAAACAGTAATTTTAAAATCCTGGTTTTTTTCTCTTAAGATTCAGCTAAGTATCAGTGCAGGATAAATGAAAAATCTTAGACCCTTAATTTGTAATAGCGTGGGGATGGACACTTATGCCCAACTTCTGTGGGAATATTGAAGCTTAACCTCCTAATGTGATGAAATACCAGTATTTATCTTGTTATTCTTTTAGTTTGTGTTTTAGCAGAGGGGGAACAGGGTCCTACTTAACATTTCGGAGCAGGTCCAGACGAGATCTATGAAGATGGTTTAGAGGGATGGAACACCTGTCCTGTGAGGAAAAGCTCGAGCTGGGGCTGTTCACCCTGGACAAGAGAAGGCTCTGGGGAGATGTTAGAGCACCTTTACAGTACCTAAAGGAGGCCTACAAGAAGGCTGGAGAGGGGCTTCTCACCAGACCATGTAGTGATAGGCCAAGGGGTGATGGCTGTAAAATAAAACAGGGCTGATTTAGATTAGATATCAGAAAGAAGCTATTTCCTGTGAAGGTGATGAGACACTGGAACAGGTTCCCTGGAGAAGTTGTGGATGCCCCATCCTTAGGAGTGTCCAAGGCCAGGTTGGATGGTGCTCTGAGCAGCTTGGTCTAATGGAAGGTGTCCCTACCCATGGCAGAAGTTTTGGAAAAAGATGATCTCTAAGATCCCTTCCAGCCCAAACCATTCTATGGTTCTGTATTCTTCTGATCTAGACTGTGCAAGAGTTTATCCTGAGTTAACTAGTGACACTCAAATGGAAGTGGTAATCAAACAGAAAATTAACTGCTCCTTCTAACAGCTGGTGATCCAAGGTTTTTTGCATTTCAGTGGCCCTTGATGATGGCTAAAAAGATCATCAGGTAGGACCACTGGCATTTTCACTTGGGTTTGTGGCATGACAGTGTAGAGATGTAACTGCAGGTGCTCATTCTGGGGAAATGGGATGAGAGTTTTTCCTTGACCTTGAACTTCAACCTCACACCTACAAGAGGTTTTGTAGGGAAGATACTGTTCTACCTACTGTAGAAATTGAATTTGTCTATGAAGGCAACTAAATACCTACAAAATGTGCTACTGCTCTGCCGTCTTGGAGATTTTTGCTGACTGCACTGCATTCTGGTGGGATTTTTTGAAAGCTTTGGTCATGCATCTGAAACAGTGTAAGCTTTGCAATAGTTGTAATGTTACAGATTATTAGCTTGATTGATTTTCCTACTTCTAAGTAATGGTGTGGGAATTCCACATTCAGTATGGTTCATCTGTGCTTGAAGAATAAATAATATTGCAGGCTTATAATACGATGAGCAGAGCCGTGTATGCAGCAAGTGTCAGTTGCTCTCAAGACTGGATGCCAGAGAAGAAGCATTAGAGTCAGTACATGCATATAGGCATGAAACAAATGAAAAAAGGACAACCAAAAATATTGAGGGACCAGAAGGAGGTTTGGTTAGTTTGGAAGTTCTGTTTCTGGCTGTGTTTTTGGATGACTGTCAAATTTTGCTTTGGTGGTGCAGTTTTGAGTCCTGTAAAATCACAAGAGAGCAGCTTATTTCCTTCTTTGCCATCAGGAATCTCTGCTTTGAGGGTGGTAGCCTGCCTGTTCATGAGCAAGAATTTTATCTGTTAAGTGGATCCCAAGCATTAAAATACTGCGATTCTACAGCAACCCCTGATGAAGCTGTAAATGAAGGTGCTAAATCATAACATATGGTTCAGCATACAAACTATGTATTATTTTCTTTGCTAGTTGTGTTTGAAGTTAATGTTTTATAGGAATTTTTGCTTTTCTGGATACTTAATGTTGAAACTGAGAAAAGTGGTGTTAGGTGGTGCAGTTGAGGTGCTAAACTTTGTTTTGCAATAGGAGTTGCAATGTGTGAGGAATAACTGTTCAACAGGACACTAAGCTGAAAATTAGTTTTTTAAATGTGCAAAAAACCCAATATTTTAAATTAATTTTTTTAATAAAGCAAAAGCACATACTCTTGAGTTAGGTGGGGTTTTTTGAGACTTTTTTCTGAACATCATCTCTCTGAGATGCTTCTAGTGCTTAACCTGTGTAGGTTGAAATATCTGTGTAGTGAGAAGGCACAGTACTAAGTGTATGATCAGCAGTAGAAAAAGAACGCCTACATTTCCTGAGTCCTGAAACCTCTCTTTCACTTGATACAGTGGTACAATTATTGTATTTTCTGTGACAAGCAGCAACCCAGGTACTATTATTAAAGGCCTCTTTCAGCTTTTTTGTGGTTCTGTGAAGTGTTGATCTGTGAAGTGTTGATCTGCTTTCACAAGAGAGAGTGAAGGATTGAAACATTCAGAAGAACTGTACAGTGTTTTTCCATGGAATTTAGATAGTGTTGTTCAGGGCAAGTGCTGGTAATCTCGGGAGTGTTCCTGTGTTGGGACAAGAGATAGAAAGCAAGTAGCTTAGTACACTTCAAAATGCAGGTGAGGAAAACACTTCAAAGAAAGTATTAATATGCAGTGGACCTGCATTGATTATCTCTTTCTCAGCTTGAATATGTAGTTGTTGAGTCAGTGTCTGTTTTGCTTGCCGTGGGTTGTATTGCCGCTATGTCCTTGGTGTTACTTGTGCTCCTGCAGCTGGGTTAGGGGAAGGGATACTTTTAAATGTTTTGCCACAGCTTCTAAAATGTGTATTCAACAAGCAAAGTCTATGTACTTCATGGGTGTTCAGTAGCAGTTGTCAGGGCTTCTAAATGTTCCCCTTGGGCTCTTTCCTTTTCTAAACAGCTTTGTTGATGTTTGGTTTATACTTTATTGTCATATGGACAGATGATAGATGCCAAAAGCCTGGGTACTCTCATTTTTGCTCCAGTTGACTGTTGACAGTAGACATTATTTGAACGAATAATTCTGAACTTAAATTTTTTTCTTCTTTACCTGCTTCATAATTCTCACCACTATTCCACTCCCCTCTCTCTGAAACATTTCTCAATCCAATTTTTTGTTGTATTTCAGGGAATACCTTGGGAAGCAGTTGCAGTCAGAACAACCTCAAACGGCCACCGCACGGAGCTAAACACTTCTGTCAGTTCATGCAGTTCATGCTTACAACTACAGTATGCTTGTCTTAAGATTAATACAAAGGAAATACTGAAATCACGTGCTCTTTGTCTGCTACGGGTGCATAAACATTCCAACCTTCCTCTAGTGTTGTTGGCTTACTAAAAATTTGTTTGTTAACTAGTTCTACTGATTATGCCTATTAGCTTCCTGTTCTATTCTGAATGTATATGAAGAAATGTGGCTAATATATTGCATTTGTTTTATGTATTTATTCTCATAATAAAGACTATTAATAAAGGATATCCCTTCCATAATGGATATTATAATTAGCCTAGAAAAATTGTTCTCTTCTTTTAGTGGATTATCAGTGTTGTCACTTTCCAGGGAAAGCAAGTAGTCCCTTTAAGTCTCAGACCAATTAATAAAGTTTTGACTAAGTGTATCATAGAAAGTGCAAGAGGCTGAGAAATGTTGATTATTGGCACTAAAATATATACCAAGTCTCAAAACAGTGTTAAAATTGTATATAAAAGCAAATACATGGGTGGGTTTTGGAGGGAGGTGGGATACTTCTCTTGTTAGAAGCTACATTAAAAAAATCTGGAAATGAGAAGAGGAAAAGAAAATGAACAGTCCTCCATCAGTAAAAACATACACTCAAGGTTATTAGTCCAGCTGTATAGCACCAGTGTTCCAGCTGTAGATTAGAGATCAAGTTGGGGGTTTCTTTTTAAACAATAAATGTGCAATAACTGTTGAACTTGGAATTTCATGGAGTTTTTGGTTATTGAAAATACTTGTAAATGTTAGAGTTCTGCCTTCATTATAAAATCTATTGTGTTTATTTTATATTAAGCCAAATAATTTGGCTATCAATATATTCTGTGTTTTGTAGCTCCTGACAGTATAAAATATGTAATCATCAATAAATCTAAGATGATCTTGACTTGGCATATGAAAACAGTTTTATTGCGTAGACAGAAGCCTGCCTCCAGGCACTTGCAACACCAAGCAGTTAATATTCTTGTGATTCACTATTAGAATTTAAAAAAAAATAGTGAACATAACTCAGTCCTTAGTCTTGTCTGTAGTTTGAGCTGCAAGTCTCTAAGGAAGCTTAGAGTACTTTGTCATCAAGTGAAAAGACAAAATGGGAAAATTTTCATTATCCAGTTTGGATTTTCATCATATGCAATTAAAAGTTGACCACTCTTGCAATGTAGAGAGAGGACAATTAGGGGACTACAGGTGGATGATTTCTTGGTCTGCTCAATTAAAATTGGATTAATGACTGTTGCTTAGTTTTGCACATAGAAGGCAAAGGCTTTGATATTGCAGTCAGTATCATGAGGATAAATGCTGAAGCCTAAAAATAATTAACCCTCATTCCAACTAAAGTTGGTTTATCAGAGTAGGCCTTGACTCAGCACTGTAGATTCCCACAGTGAAGGGGGATACTGGTGGGAAGCAGTTGGGAGAACAAGGATGTACCTATGCTGCCATTCTTATCTTGGGTCAGTCGAATGCTCTTGAAATGAACCTCTGAGTCCTCCCTGCATTTCACAGTTCATGTTGCATGATGGTGTCAGTGCATGAATGGGGTTCTTCTCCAATAAAGCTAAAGATCAGGATGTACATCCTGCATGTTTTGGCTACGTGGCAAGTGTTCAGTCCACTGGACCATTTAAGATTTTAAGTATGGCCTTTAGAATTGCATGCAAAATGAAAGCTTCATTCTTAACACCAAGTGTCTTGCTCTGAAGTCAGCTTCTAATGTCACACTTGTTGATGTGGGCAGAGCCTGAGGCTGCTATGAAAGATTGGTCATATGATTACATCTGTATTGTTGGGTCCAAGAACTGTGATGTGGCATTAATGGGGACCAAGTATCCCCCGACCTTCAAAACCAAGTGTTGTTTCCTTTTCTGAAGAGAACATTAAAGCACTGTGTCGTAAGGAGATCTAGGGTTGAATTGTATGAACAAACATGATGAATGCTACCACTGGAAACCTCTTCAATTTCTGGAAGAGCTAGAAATAACCAAGTTATTATTAATATGAAACAAAATTGCTTACAGGGGTTTTCCTGAAACATCTGAGTATTATCTTCATGTATTATACACATAAATTCTCCTCTCCTGCTTTGCTAGTATTACCCTGTGCATAGTTTAATTCTTCATCATGTGGTCTGTTTCTAAGCTGTGTGATACCTGGCATTCTCTGACATTTAGTTACCACCTTCTGTCCAACAGATTTCTAATTAAAGAAAGGGTTGTGATGTGTGACTTATATCCCTGCATGTTATTGATGCCCTGGTGCCTGTGAAACCTGAAATCCTGAAAGCCCTGAGATTTCTGGCTGGCAGTGGTAACATTCTGATGGCTCAAATGTTTGATCTGAGTGAATTCCTGCCAATAATTGCACAGTAAGAAGCCTGGAAACATGCAGGGGACTGTGTTAATGGAGGACTTTCCTGTGCAGCCAATAATTTGGAGTGAAGTTGCCAGAGCTGAGATTTCTGCAGAAGTCAGAGTTCTCATGGTGTCCTAGAGGTCCTGGGGAATCTTGGTTTCCAGATGTAGGTGCTTCATCTCCCATCCCGTGGCTTGCCTATACTTGTAGGTACTGAAAGGCCTTCACCCACAGTCCCAAGAGAGAAAAGAGGGCAGAATTATTGATATTTTAACCTTTGGAATCAGGAACACCAACCGAAAGTTTTTGTTGAATTTTAATTAATTCATGAAACTTTCTACTGCATCTGTTTTTTTGTCTCACGAGTCAAGCTTAGTGTTAGCTTTTGCTTCTGAGTGTTGTTTTTACTATTCACCTGTTCTCTTTACTTGCTTAACTTGCGGAGCCTCATTCTCCAAAATCTGGCATGGTGCAGGCGGGCAGATGCCATGGTGGCAGGTTGAGTGCTTCAAGGCTCTGCAATGACAGTGTGGGTAGAGCTCAGTGTTAGGAAGTGAAGAGTGTGCCAGCAGCTTCCTTCTTTCCCTTTGATGACATAAAGATTTAGAGATGGCTGGAGATGAGCTGCCATGGACCAAATGACTAACTTGCTCCTAAAGTGAGGAGACACAGTCACCATCCTCCAAATTAGGGTAATCAATCTTCTCTTTGTGAAATTCACCATTTTCCTAACTTTTGATTTTGCTCTTGTGCTTCATCCAACAATAAATGGAGTTTAATTTTCCTGTAATTAAAGTAAAAGAGCTTTTGAAACCTTTATATGAACTGCCTTTTAAGTTTTGCATTTGAGGTTTCTTTCCCTTTCCTGGTTAAATTATTTTCTTTGAACTTTGGTTTTAGTCTGAAATCTAAAGGGGAAATAAATTTGAGTAAATTTTCAAGATGCAGCAACTGTGAAAAGAATTTAAACCTGTAACAATTCTATGTAGGAGGGATGCATGATGAAGTACTGACGCCTAGAACTAAGGCAGGAAAATGCCTTTAAGCATGTGCTTACTGAATGTATTATTCCCACAAACCGTTTGAGATTTTACGGCCTGCAGTCAGATGAAGAGGAGGCCAGCTTTTGCTCTTGGTCAGTGTGAGAAACTCTGCTGGAAACAAACCAGAGCTGAGCAGGAAATGGGCTCCCCAGGCCCTGGGTATACCATGCTACCTCAGACCTCTTTTCAGTATTTCATCTGAGCTTCAAAGACACCTTTGTGCACCTGCATGGACAAATGAAGATGGTCAGTAATTTCTAGTACTCAAAGATGCTGGGTTAATACTGTTTCAGGAATATGACATGCTGGGTTTAGCCCAGTAAGTGACAAGGACTCAGAAGGAAATTGGTTGACTCAACTGCAGGCAAAAGCTTTTGCTTTTTCTTTTGGCAGCTTCTGGAGAATAGTTGGGAGTTGTCTTTTTAGAAACACATGTTTTCAGAGCTAAGAAGAGAGTTTGTGCTCTCATGATGACCAGGTATGTTATTAATTGTATTTGCTTCCCTTTAGACTCCAAAATGATTATTAAACAAATCTGAACTGCTGTTGGGATTTTCAAATGGCCAAGAGTATCATCATTTGACTGCCACAGAAAGCAGAAACCTGTCTTGCAAATGTTAGGTGCTGCATTTAGGGAGTTACCTCAGAATTCTTACTTTGGGATGTGCATATTTCATTGGCACAGATGGTTCTGAAATGCATCAGACATTGCTGAACACAAATCATGCTAAAAACTGCCGATATCCTTTGTTTAAGAATAATTTCTTATGACCTGCCCCTTGGCCTTACTGCTGCTTTTAAGTGAAATTACTGTATAGTAAGGAGCCTAATTAAAAAAAAAAAAAAAAGAGGGAATAATAACAATATTATGCAGTGTTTTGTTTCTGTTTTTTGGTCATATAAAAGATAATTTCTGAACTATGGGAAGGTATTTTTTTTGAGGCAAAACTGGAAAAAGGAAAAAAGAAACGTTCATATAAAAGTGGACAGAAAGGAGATAAATATATCTATATAGATAGAGTTTTAGATATATAGATATACTTGATAATGTCACAGATATTCCCAGAAGTGCACAATTTTTCCATCTGTGTGAAAACAAATCTACAAAAGGGAAAAATCAAGTTTTTCGATTGTCATCTTTGGTACCCTTCTGAGCATATTCATAATGTGATTTTTTCAAGGCTCTTCAGTTACTGTGTCTAGATTCTGTGCAGAGACAAACTGTCAAGTTGAAAGTAACTTTTTCAGTGTCATTCATTAACTATTTTAAAAAGGCTGCACGGACCCAGCTCTGCCAAGAATAGGCAAAGAAATTGGACAGCTTAGTGCAGCCATGATAGTTAAAACCTATTGATTTGGGAATCATGGAACTGCTACAATATCAGACTATTTTATGGGAAGAAAACATAATAAATCATGGACTTATAGGTCATCATTCTCTAGGCAATTTTCATGTGGTAGGGAAGAGTGCAAAAAGAGCCTATTCTGTCAGGTGTAGGTGGCTAAAATACAGCTTTGGATTATAAGTCTGTGAGTGCGGGGATCATGACAACATCTTTTTTTTCTTTTTTCTGCTTGAAGATCACAAGCTATCTTAATCTCTGAGATTTGCTAAGATTACAATGCATTTACAAAGAATTACTTTATCTGGCTTCCCCAGCTGGTGTTCTTCAACAGGGCTGGTCATGTCCTATCCAAGTGTCTGGGCGTGAGACCACTGGTGAAATACTAAAATCCATCTGGGGCGTGAAGTCCTTTCACAGGAAGTGCATAAATTGTACCTTCTGTTTTGTTTCTGAATGTCACGCCTCAAAATTTCAGTTTTTAGGTGTCATCTATTTCTTTCTGTATTGTATCCTAATTTCTCTTAGAATTGGTAGAATTTCACAATTTAAATATATTTTGTTTCTATGTCATGCAGATGATGGATGAGACCTAGAATAAGGGAAATGTTTTAGAAAAGAATAGTTACTTTTCTCTGGTAAAAAAGGCTATCTATGTCTCTTCTATCTTGTATTTTACCTGTTTTTCTTACATATTCTAGTTAAAATTTTGTCAAATACTATTTCTAAAGAAAGAGTCAAGATTTTTATCCTATTGCTCTTAATCTGGCAAGCCTGTTTTCTTTTTTTCCCCCCCAGTTAGAGACATTAAATGTCCTGAATTTTATCACCCCTGACTTCATAAGCACTGTAGTGATTTTTTTTTCTTCTAAGAAATCTGGAATGGGAGGAAATCCTTCCTTAAAGAGAATGCATGAGGCTTCCTAGATTTTGTGTCTGTGGAAGTTCCCACTTTCTTATCTGAATAGCCTTTAACCTGGGGGAAACTTCCTGACTTTGACTGCCCTGCAGGGACTAGGCACTACCTTCTTTATACTATTTTGTTTGTCCTCTGCACCCTTTCTGGAGATGAAAGGAATTCTGTTGAAGATCTCTGGAATCTTCCTTTTATGGTATTTGTTTCCTAATCCACTGTAGTAATTAATAATTTTCATGAACTCTTGTGATGTTGCAAGTCAGCATGGAGGACAAGTGGTGGATCATTCCATCAAACCACTGACATATTCATTCATCTTCTCCATCCTGTGTCGCTGCTCTCAACACGCAGTCTGAGTTTCCCGTTAGCAGGTTCATTGTACACAAAAACAACTGTACACAACTGAGGATTTTCATCTCTTGTGCTGGAATGGCCTCTGGTCTACTCTGACCTTCCTTTCTGTTACAGAATCTCTGGCCTGTCTTATGAAAATTTCGGTTTCTGAGTGTATTTTGAGGAGGTGGAGATCTTTTTTTCTGGAACAATGGGGTTGGAAACCCATATCTCTTGCTGGCTGGGAGACTACAGCCTAGATTTTTGTTGTGTGGAAAATCACAGTTTTTAAAAAGTTTAAAAAAGCTATTTCATAAAGACTTTTTTCATGCAGTGCTTGTAATAGATGTATTTTGCTTTCACTCTGGTCATATCTCTCAAGATCCAGGCTCTGCCGTATCAGCAGCATGATACTTGAAATTCAATATGTGTGCCCTGAACTCAGTAGCCTGACAGAATTAGGTAATGTATTATCAATGTAAAATAAAATTCTGAAATAAATAGTAACAAAAATAAATAAAAGGTAACTTTTTCCTCATGCATTTGCTATTTACCATAAATTAGTAATAGGGAAGTGTAAACAACATTTTGAGACACACTGAAAGAACTCCATTGCAGCTTGTGTAGATGATGCTAACAACTTACACAAAAGGAAGTTAAATCTTAGTCTTTGTCAAAATAGGCTGATCTGGGCTATCTACCCCTCCTATTGCTAAGTGTCTCAAGCCATATTTAATTTCAAATATCTGTGATGCAACATCTCTAGCTGTTTGCTTTTCCCTTGTCCCAAACTGAGGATGTTTGTGAGGTAAATGGATGCCAAAAGAGTTCAGCAACTGGAGGAGCTCATGCTGCACTTCAGCTGCCACAAGCTGGTATGGCCTTGCAAGAGGTGCACAATAATTGATGCTGTTGACTTTTCTCCCCTTTCTCTATAAACAAACAGCTACCGCCTGGCTTGCCTCAGGAAAACAATCCAACAAACCCTGAGGACGTGCTGAGGCTTCAGAGCAGTGCACATGTGGCTGTTTCTGTCTCTCTGAATGTGGCTGAGTTAACTGGCTGGTTCAGTGCTGTGTCTGGATACAAGTGCTGACTCCGTGGGTAGGGAGGAGCTGCTTTGCATTCCCACTTTCTGGCTCTCTGGGAGCCTGGCAAAGCAGGCGAAGGAGTCTCATGGCTTGTGCTGAATGTATTTCATTGCTGCCAATTTGTTTCTTTCCCTAAGCAGACCTGCAGCTTAATTTTGCCCTGTTCCACCATGTCTGCAGGAAAACTTGCTCCTCCTGAGGCATAAACACCAAGCAAGCCAGGAGAGGTGGTATTTTCTCCTGGTGCAATTTTGGCTAAAAAGCTCTATGCAGTTTTCCCAGGGGTGAGAATTGTTTGTGCTTCCTTTAAAGCTACTATTTTTCAGTCTTGATTATATTTTTTTTTCTATTATGTGAAGCTGTTAGAAATTGCAGATAAAACTTGTCATTTTGTGGAGTGGTAGGCAAGCTATTTCCTACTGAAGTGCCTGTGAAGTGAGTGAAATAGAGTCAGACCTGATCAAATGATGCTTCTGAGACCTACTCAAGGGGCCAATAATAGTCCTGTGGCTTTCCACCTTTAGGCTGACATGTGCCATGCCCAAGAGCTCACCATTCACCATATGGGGACAGGAGGAGCTGGGTGCGGTGTGCAGCTAAAAATACCTGGCAGCAAAGAATCTGTGCAGCTAAAGGATTCTGCTGTGTTCCTGTAGCCTGGCTGGAGAATTGTGGCAGGGAGACACTGCCTGGAGGATCCTTGGTAATAACCCAGGTCCAGGTGATGGGCAGGTTTGGGCAGTGTGAGGGCCACTGGGGGGGAAACGAGCAGCAGCCTCTAGCTTCTACCTGGGTTCCTGTTTTGGTAAGTTCACCTTTCCTAAGCCCCAACATCCTGAGTTTGTTCCTGGTATTGGTCTTTGACAAATGGAAATGATGCCTTATATACCTGAAGTATGTAGTCATTTCTGTTTTGCTTCCAGATGGCCTCCTCGCTGATGACCAAAGGCTAAAACTCTTAATGGTTTTGTTGACTTTTCTGAGCTTTGAGAACCTCTGTGGCCAGATCAGCTAGTAACTCATCTGTCCATTTAAAGTATCTTTTGGCTATTGTATTTTGAATACAACAATTGCCCTGAAAGTCCCTTACAATGGGGTCTACATAAAGCTTCTCTAAATGTTTGGGAATTTGCTTCTAATAAACATTCCTTTAGCTGAAGTGCCCTTCTCCTAGCATTTTTGAAAATGAGTGAGTACTAAGTGGTGACCAAAGTAGAGGAGAGTGCTTTTTCTCAGCACAATTTTGCAGTAAAGGAGTTAAAACTAAAGGCTGCAATATTATCAGGAGCTCCTGTGCAGCATAAATAACTTAGTGATGCTGCTCAATTAAAGCAGTGCTTGGGAATGCTGTTTAATCGCCACTGTTTTAGCCCGGGATGTGTAATAAACCAAATAGGTTAAATAAAGCAATCTATGTTCTGATGCAATTTGTCATGAAAACAGCTGGGTTTACGCCAGGGGAAATGAGCAGGCTCCACAGCTAACTTGCCGTGTAGCCTCCCTGCTGAGGGAGGGCATCAGGAGGTAACAGGTTTGTATGAAACAAGAAGGTTTCTCTTAGCAGACACCATGAGCTGTGCAGAGCATTGCTTGGTCACCCTGCTCTCCCCAGACTGCTATGGCAGCTTGAGCAGGGCACCAGTGAGGGACCTGCTGTGTTTAGCTGCTCTGGTGTGCTGCCCTACCATAAAAGTGATCCCTGATTTCATCCCTTTTAAAGGCTAATTCAGTGATCTGTTCTCCCTGGACAGATCCTTGCAGAGGCCTGTCCTGAGCTGGAGGATTCAGACTGGTGCAAGTGTCTGTGCATGAGGTGATGATGCAGCAGGGAGAGGAGGAGGTTTGCTCTGGGAGATGGGAGGGCTCTGAAGCAAAGTCACTCCCCTGTTTCTCCATTAATTTTTCCTAGGGCTTAACCAGTACCCCTGAAGGGCTGTGAGTCCTGGAATTTGTGGAAGCAGAACATTGTCTTGTGGTTAAAAGAGAGGTTCATATTAGATCAGCAAAGGCGCAGCTTGTTGGTTCTGTGTCCCCATTCTCAGAGGCTGCAATATCAACTGCCTTTGTCTTAGTGTCAATTCTTTCTCCTGTTCTTCCTGCTGGGAGATTGGACCAGAAACCCACTCCTCTGGTGGATTTAAATCTTCCTGCTTCCAGATCCACTGAAGCTATGGTAAGGATCACAGAATCACAGGATGGCTGGGGTTGGAAGGGACCATCTAGTCCAAGTCCCCTCCTAACACAGGTTCATTTACAGCAGGTTACACAGGAACACATCCAAGTGGGTTTTGAACGTCTCCAGAGGAGTCTCCACAACTTCTCTGGGCAGCTAGTTCCAGTGCTGTCACACTCCAAATAAGGAAGCTTTTCCTCATATTCAGATGAACATGAGGAATATTCCTGCATTTCAATTTGTGCTTTCATCCTGCATATTATAACTTATTGTTGTGCTGGTATTTTCCTATGGTTGCCGAAACTCTGGCAACAGCAACTATCCCCCAGACACCTCCTTGTCATGATCTGATTATTAAGGTTATTAGAAATGCCTCTGCCCGAATTTAGGTGCAAATGAGACCATATGCCAAAGTCAATAGCATGGGTTTTATTTGATAGCAAATATGAGAGAGAGAGAGAGAATAAAAGGAAGAGGTAGAAAATATGTGGGGGACACAAAGGGAGTGACAGAGACAGAATAAGGAAAACCCCTACTCCAAATCTAGCTAGGGAAGAATCTCTGCTGCATTTGGCTTTTATTGTGGATGCATTCCTTTCCCCCAGGTTTGTTTGTTTCTCCCTAGGCTGAGATGATTGAACAATAGTATCTTATCTCAGCAGCATAATTTGCAGTCCCAAGTTCCAGTCAGGTATTTTCAGGAGGCTTCTTTGGTTGTAGCTTCTTTACAAAGTTTTTGTTTTAATGAGCAAACTTTGTATCAATGTTTGAGTCCTAAACTATTTCAGACTCTGACACTCTTGTGGTAATTTACAGAGAAACCACTTAGAAACAGTTATCTCTGCTTTTAATAGGTCCTGATAATATCACAAACTCTGCTTTCCTTCTTGAGTCAGAATGCAAAATTTAAGAGCACCACTGACTTGATGTGTTACAGATGTCAGAAAGTCCTGACATGAACCTCACATCTGTGTTAGAAAGAACGAGTTTATGTGACATGACTTTATATCTGTTATCTATAAGAGACCTGATACCTCCTCCCAGAAAGAAAAATCTAGAGCATGAGGACCACTGGCAGAACTGATGAGATGGTGTGTAACTGGAATATCAATTACCACACAGATATGCTGTGTTTTTATTGTCTTTACCAGGTCAGACTCATGGCTTCCTGGGAAAGGCTGTAGTATTAGATCTACATTTAAAAACGCTTTAATTAAGTTTTTTTACTCATACAGCTATTTTTTGTTAGTTTCTGTAAGAGAGCAAAACAGCTTTTGTATATGTGGTACTTTGTAATTATCTTGTGAGGGAGTCTGCTGGGTAGACTTTATTTCACACAAAAAGAACCATTCTGTGATATGACAATACCCTTGAGTACTATTACCTGAACTTATTTTTTTTTCTCTTGCATCTGAGGAACTCAGTGGTCAAATATGTGGATCTTCACTTCCCTCTCAACCATCCTGAGTCATTAAGGCATTATTTGCTATTGCTTGAGTCCATTCCCGTGATAATGTTCTTTTGAAGATTATAGGGGAAGTCACTTCTGTTGTCTCAAAATCCATGCCCCCAAAGCTGTTTTCCCTCTTTGGGTAGTTTCTTTTTGATTTAAGTGCAATGATGTTCTCTTCACATCATACGGGTATTCTTGTTTCATCAGTGCCATCACTGCGAGCTCATAATTTATTTGGTACATAGCAAGGTGAAGATATGAGCAGAAGATATGTAGCATTAAAGCAGGTGTTCAGACAGGGATAATTCTGTGCTACCTTATTAATCTGGTGGTCCTTGAGGAAAGAGTCATTGCCTTTCTTGCTGACTCATTTCACATCAGCATTTAGGTTCTACCTGTCCTCCTCCATTTCTGTCATTCATTCTCTTCGTCTTCGCTGGCTGATAACTCAAATTATGGGCCAACATAACCTAATTCTTGGCTGCTGTGAATGAGCCCATCTGCATTCCTGAGGAATATAATTAGTATGATTCTATAAAAGCTTTTAAGGCTTTGAAAAATCATTGTATGGAAGGGTAAAACTTTTTATTTTAATATGTGTGTGTGTGTTTTCCTGATTTTGTTAGCAGAGAGGATGAAGCTTTTCTTCTTTCTCTGGTTATGGAGCTAAGGAGAAGTTAACTCTCAGTTTTGCTTGCAAGACTTAGAAGTCTTCTAACATGTTTTCCTGAAATACAGGACTGTTTTTGCATGTGTGTAGCTACATAACAAGCTCTAATTAGGAGGATTTGCAGTCTTCCTCCCGAGCTGATTTGCTTCAAGGAGTTTCCAAAGTTTAACAGCATGATTGTTAATGCAGCAGAATTTTGTCTTATTTTTGTATTTTTAAAAAAATTGTTTAGGTGATGAGCTGTTAGTGATTTGTTTACCTTAAACAAATTGTTTAATAATGGTATTGGTAACTACTCTGAGCATGTTACCATCTCTTCTGCACATTTACCTTAACAAGAGAAAATTATTAGCTGTTTAATTAATGATGTAAACATAAGGGTCTCCAAGACAATGAACTGGGGCCTGGGGGTTCCCCAGTTTGACATCAATATCTTTGGATGGTTGTAGTTTGTATCCAGCTCCAAGTGGAATGTGGAGCTGATGCTGCAGCCTGTCCTTGCATGACATTCTGTCTTACATTGCAAATGAAATATTGGGGCAGAGAATGACACAAAATGGTCTGAACACTTGCTATAGACATAGAACACTGATCAAATGTGAGTCAGTGAATCAGGTATTCAGAATGGATCTGCTCCAGCAAAACTAATGGAGACACTTCCCAAGAACTCCATGCTCATGGTCCTGACGCCCAGCTGGAGAGACTTAACTAGTTTAAAACTGAGAGTTCAAATTAGGTAGATGAGGCATTTGAATGTATTTGCAATCTGACCACGTAGTCAAACCACTTTTTGGAGGCCTGGAGATTTTTTCATTTAGACTTAAGTTCATAAATAGCTTAAATGCTTTTCAGACTTAATGGGAAGCCTCCCTAAATAGAATGGAAATCAAATCCAGCCAGGCAAACTTGATTTTTGCTTATATGGCAATATAAGTTAATCCACTTAACACCTTGATTGGAGATGACTTCCATGCACACAGAGGAGCTGATATAATATTGTTGTGATTTTTAATGTGGCAGTTTATTGTTTCTCTCTAAAATTCATTGTAAAATATCATCCACTTGGATAAAAGCAATATTGAGTGGATAACTACAGATTTTATTTGGTTTATTGAGATGAAGTTTGCTAATAGAATGCCTACAAGCAGGTTGTGATTTCATCAGGCTGATTTTTTCTTTAATTTATTTGACTTAATTTTCTGATTAGAGCTGGGTTTTGCTTCTCTTCGTTATTGTTGCCAGCAGTTATGTAATTAACTGATGCAATTGGTTTGATCTAGATGAGCTGCTGTAATTACATAAGTCAAAATCTATCACTTTATATATGTTGACTGGAGGAAAACAGCTTTGTTATTAGGAGAAAAAGTGGAGGCCATGGGATAGGGAGAAGGATTTGATGCTCAGGAAGCAACAGTAAATGAACAGGACCTGGAAACTTTTCTTGGGCTAAATGGTATCTAAAATGTCAATCCCAGACACAATAACCTATTTTTCTGTCTGTTCTGACTTCAGGTGTGAAATGAAATCTTCTTTCATAAATTACTTATATTGTAGCAATTTCTCCCTGTCCTGATGGATCTGTTGCCCTTTTTCTTGGCATTGTGCACACTGACAGCATCTCCCTTGTTTGCCTGGAATAGGACCCATCACCCCTTACTGTATTAGCTGCAGAGCCTTGGGGGTTTAGAGGCTGAGCACTGTTATTTGTAAGTAGGACTTGAGCATATGCAGTGGGCTGTTTAGCCATGAAAACATATATGAACACATTCAAGACAGTCATTTTCTTCTCAGCCTCTTTCTTTGGGTGTGTAGAATACTGCAGAGGATGAATTACCAGCAGTCATGGACAGCCACAAATGTTTATTTGTTGAATTAGTTTGGTAGGGGAGAGATCTCAGTGTTAGGGGAGAAAAAAACCCATTCAGATAATTTTTGGTTACTGCACACTTTTCCCTGTGAGTAGCTGTCTGGCTCTTTGTGGAAAAGGCATCAGTTCTGCATTTGTGGTCAGAAGATTGCAATAATCCATGAGCAGAAATCCTTACTGTGCTTCCTTGCAGATTTGCAAGGTGTTTCACCTTTTAAATTACAAAACAGCAGCTTCTCCTTTATTTTGGGGTACTTTACTGAGATTTGAGTCCAAGTCGATGGACTTGGATGCTGAGATCCTGAGTTTTATTGTGAGTCTCCATGAACTGAGCAAAGCCAACACAGAGAAACACAGAGTGGTTTGGGTTGGAAGGGACCTCTAAAGATCATCTGGTTCAAGCTCCCTGCCATGGGTAGCAGGGACACTTTCTTCTAGACTCAGTTACTCAAAACTCTGTGCAAACTTCCAGTTATGGGGGATCCCCATCTTCTCTGGAAAATATCCCACTCAGCTGTCCCACCAGCCAATAAATCCTCATTAACCATCCCCCCCTCCCCTCCTTGTTATAGAATACAGATATCATTCCTTTGTGTGGAAAATCCCTTTAAAATATCTAGAAAATGTCCACAAATATTCACAAAATGTCAGCAAAGTCACCCTGGACCTTTGGCAATTTTGCTTTCAGAATTTCTGCGATATTTAGTGACCTGAATTCTACAAATAAGACAATAAGAGTTTTGCTAGGGTTCTGCAGGCCTTGCCATGTCTGACTTATCCCATCCTTCTGGGGCTATATCTGCATTATATATGATATGATGATATATGATATATGATTGATTGATATATGATATATGATATATGATATATGATATATGATATATATGATTTGGAAAGGGAGTAAGCTCTGGCTGCCCAAGACAATGGGTGTCTGTAGCATCCTAAATCCTTCTGTTCTCTGAAAGGGCTGTTGCAGCAGAGCTCTGGTTTGGCTGCAGAGAGATTAACATCTATGGAAACAGCAGGTGTTTTTCACTGGCTGAGGAACAACTATTTAAAACAAGGCAGGTAATTGCATGTAAGAGCTAAGGTCAAAAAGAGAATTGAATCCTCTGCACAGCTCTTTAGTGGTGGCTTCATTTGCATCTGTACAATGAGCTGGATAATCTGCATTTTACTGGGGGATTTTTTGGTTGGGATTTTTTTAAGGATGAAACCATGTTCAATCTGAATGTGTCTCCCATGATATAGAAAATCACAAATGTGATTTCATCTAATCAGAAAAGTGAAATGGATTACTTTTCATGGAGTCTGAGCAATATAATTCTTGTTTAGTCTCCAAAATTCATCCCCATTATTCTGGTCTAGAAAGGAAAGTTCTTGTTCTTCAGTTTATTCATCCACCTATTAAAAGGAGATGTTTTTCATAAAAAATTTCCAAATTCCAAAGTTCCCTGTAGCTCTTCACAGAATTATTTTTCCTTATGCTCTGCGTGATGGGGAGTCCAGTGTTACAGAAAAATATTTATGTCAACCTACTTTTTATTTGTCAAGTTTCCAATGCTTTTGAAATCAGTGATTTATGTTTTGTGGTTTTTTTGATCACTTGTTATTACAAATGAGCATTCTAAAGCTTAAACTTTGCTCTCTGAAAGCTGGCAGTACTCTGGAAATGCTAGCTGGCAGAGGTTTGCTGAAACACTACCTCTTTGTTACTCATTTTGAAATATGGAGGAAAAACATGCTGGCACGTGTGTTTTATTCTGTTTAGTTGAATGAGAGAATAAGAACAAAAAGTAATTTGTTTTTTCTTAATTCTGCTGAAAATGCAGAAGAGTGATTAATGAACCACCTGAAAATTTGGAATAATAGGTTCAAAGAAGTTAGTTCAAAGAAGTTAGCTTGGGATTTTTTGTTTCTTGTTAAATGGTAGTAAAAAGGAGAGAAATACCAAAATAATTATTAAGTGGAAAATTTAACCATGTACTCACCATATACATTTTGAAAGATAATTTATGATCTACATTTCAGAGTGAAGTAAGCAAGCTGAAGAATCTTTGTATGTTTTATCATTCTCAAAAAAACCCCAAAAAACAAAACAATTTTCTGTTTTATGCCATACCTTGCCAGTGTGATTTATAGCTTATTTAACATCAGAGCAAGGGTTATCACTTCTTTGTTTTGTGTTACTTTCTGTCTTCAAACTCCTCTTCAAAATGCAGTTCCCCAAAACAGGTGTCTAGTGTTCCCCTAACAGTTTATCTGTTCCAAATATGTGAGAGAAGATATTCTTGTTTCTGGCTATCAGTGCTTCGTATGAAAAGCTGATGTGTTCTTGATGTATATACCTACATATGTGTGTATAAATATGTGAAGAGGGAGAGAGTCAGATGTAATTTGGCACTGCACAAAAGATCATGGAGACTGAAGTAGACTGAAGTAAACAAAACAATTTCATTGGTATAAAACCGATCAAATGAGACACGAGCATAAATGCTGTAACAGTGAAGGCATAGCAAAAATCCAGGAATACAGGACTCCAAAAAGGTAGGGACAAGACATGGTAGGAAGCTGCAACCGTTTTATATGGTTGTGGCAGAAATGCCTGGGAGATGGTCTGTTTACAGTATGAGCTCTTCCTGTGCAAGGGAAGGAGGCAGCGGCTGGTGGCACAGCAGGGCTTTAGACTTTGAGCCATGGCCAAGGGCGAGCCTGCTGGGGACATGTGGGTGTGGGCTAGGTGACTGAACTGACAGATGAAGGTGCCAAAAGCATTTGCAGGGCACATCCCCACCTGCTTGTGGAACAGCCCTTCAGAGTGGAACAGGAGGCTGAGATGCACCTGACACAGCTGTGTGCACAGGGCTGGTGGTAGAGGCAGAATGTGCATGAATCTGCAATGTATCATTTCATGCCACATCAACTATTCTTGTCTTTTTTTGCATCTGCACCTGTGAGTACTGGAAGCTGTGCTTGTTGCCTGTGTGTTTGGAGGGAGGCAGCGGCAGAGGAGTGCTGGAGGGGAGTGGGTGATTGTTTTCTCCCAGCTGGAGCAGAGCAGATTCCAGGTGCTGGGCAGCAGCACATGTGTTCCAGCTCTGTGTTGCCTGTGCTGCCTCTCACTGTGGGTCAGTGTCCCTGAGGGGATCAAACCAGGTTCCCTTAGAGAATGTGCAGGCATTGGCTCTTCTCTGCCTGGAGCTGAGCTCCGGGGTTCCCAGAGTGCTGTCAGGAGCAGGAGGAGCAGAAAGTGGTATAACAGATGGGTTGATAATCCAGACTCATGTTTTTTCAAATTTGCAGAGGCATCATTTCTCATTTCCCTGCTTTACATGGTCTCTAAATTGTGTGGAAATGAGAGAGTGAAAAGCATGTAGTCTCTTTCATAAGCTCAGGTTGGAAAAAACGTCCATGACATCTGAACAATAGTACTTCAAAGGAGAGGTTTAACAAATGCCTATTGGGCTGCTCTCCATGGATGCAGGAGGAGAGGGCATAACAAGATTTGTGGGCTTTTTAAACGATGAAAGGTGTGTTTGCAATTGAGCAGCTGCCAATTATTTAAAAGATGAAAAGTAGGCATATTAATAAAATTGAAACTTGAAAAAAAGCAGAGGAATTGAGATTTAAAGAGATTTTGGGTCTCTCTGTTCAATAATGTATTGCTGGTTGATTGGGTTTTGTAAGGTGACATAGGTACAGTGACAACAGGTTCATGATTCTTTTGCTTAATAAGTGGATGCAAGCAAAGCATCTTCAGGTCCTTTTTGTGGAAATCATGTGTATGATGAATTGAACCTAAAACACAGCAATTATTTTTGGCCAATTTAGTCACAGGTGGTTAGGAATAATTTAAAACCCCTATCCCTGTGGCACTTACAGATGATAAGCATTGTTTTAAATTTTAAATTTACATGGACAAATCCTCAGGGGTTGTAAACTATCAGGTTTAGATAATAGCTTTATAAACATGCACTGTGCAGAGTGTCTGCCAGGGTAGAATGAACAGTGGGCTTGTGAAACTGAATCAGTGAAAATGCAGTTGTTTCAAAGGAAGTTTTCTGATTATCTGTTCATCTTAGATCTGTTTTCAAAATGAGGAAAAAAATGCCATAATTGAGACTTTTTTTGAGTCTGGTTTTGTGAGGTACAGTGGGTATTTAGCAAACCTGCTCTCATGGTATCTCATGTCTGGCACAGAACAAAGCTGAAGTTAATAAAATCAATTGTATGGGAAATCATCTGGTGACATTGCTGGATTGTACCTCTCCTTGTAATGGTTCTTCTGTCACATAAAAATATGTGTGCATGCAGTTTGCAGGAAGAATATTCGTTATAAATATTTAGTTGGGTTATGGTAAGGAGAGTGCTCCATTTTTTGTGCTACTCTGAGGAATAAGCAGGTCCATTAGGAAGGCACCAGCCAACTTCACCATGTTTGTGGCAGGCCAGAGGGTAAAATTAATCCTTGTGCAGAAGGTTGGCATATGGGTCTCTGTGGTATTAACAGCTATGGGAGAAAGAGAATAGAAATAAACTAGTTTGGCAGAGATCCTTTGCTTTCCTGGCAGGACTCAGGAGGGAAATACACACCTTCATGCTAGATAACAGGCTGAACACTTGAGTCTGTTGGAAAGCTAAAGCAACAAATATTTGTAACTCACTGCCAAAGTGCTGAATGGCTCTGTGGATGTTTTGAGCCTGTTCTTCAGACAAATAGCTCTGGGAAGATGACTATGCTACAAATGACTTGGGACATTATTTATCTTGGGGCTCCTGGCAGGACTTGGAAAATCATGTTGTGAGAGTTGTCATCTGTTTTTTTCTGGGAAGTAAATATTTTCTTCAGGGAACTTTTGATCTGTTGTAGGATCAGCCTGCTTGGATAAGTTATGGTGTTGAAAGTGAAATGTGATTTTATGGCTCCTTTAGTGACTTGTTTTATTCCCATCTCATTGGAATACCTTTCCAGCACATTACTGGCTGGCTGGAGTAGTGCAGAGAGGAAGAGCATGGGACTGTGAGGAAGGCTGCTCTTGGTGAGGCTTAAAGTCCATTTGGAAAACCAGGCAATCTCAGAAAGGCAGGGAAGAGGGGAAGGGCAGGGTAAACTTGGTACTATCCTGGAGTGTTTTACCAGTATCCCATAAAGTTCAGGAGCTTCTGGAGGGGGTTTATTCTGTTCGCACCAAAATCTGGCTTTAATAATCTTCAGGTTTAACTGCTTTTGCATGAATTTGTCCAGAGCCATGTTGAACCAAAGTCTTCATAATTGCAAAGTTCTATGATGAAGTCCTGCAGAAAAACCACCTCTTGGGTGATGAAACTCTGTTTTGTTTCCTCCCCAGCCCTGTATGTTCAGACCTCCTGGAGCCAGCTCTGTGTCAGTGTGTGGGAGAGACCCTGGCAGCAGCCTCCACACAGCCCAGTAAAGCATGTCATGGACACAAAATTATTCCTGGGAGCAAGAAGCCCTATAGGCATTCAAACTCATTTTCTAGAGGTCTGTTTTCCCTGTTTTACCTTCAACCTGTAAGGATTTAGACAGAAAACAATTGCACACTTATTCTTGCTGCCCTTTTGTGAGAATAAATGCAGCAACTCAAAGATAATTTTTGCATCTCTTTTCAGCTGTGGAAGGTCTTGAGGGAAAGGAGGAACTCAAATTCATCATCAGTAAAGGCAGAGTTTTGTATATTGAAGTCAAGGAAAAAGTTGAAGTCTTCAACAAAATATGGTCTTGAACCCTCTGTCCTCATAGAGAACAGGATAACGAGGCACAAGTCATCCAAGGATGAATTGGATTCTTGGTGTAATTTTCTTCATACACTGTGTTGTTACTCCTGGATTTTCCAAAGTACATTTTCAGAAGGGTCTTGAGCTGAATAATGTGACTAATAATTCAATGCATAATTTGCAGTATACTTGCCAATATTTCATTTTTTCCTGAAGCTGCAAATATCTACAAGCATAATCAGAGTAATGTTGGCCCCTTTCAAAGTGAAATCCAGTACAGTCATGATAAAATTTACCTCCACACAAGTAATATTTTGAAGGTGTTTTTAACTGATTTTTAAAATATTTAGCCTGAGTGCCACTATCTGTGACAGAATAGTTAAATAATGCAGTAGCAGAAAAAGATAAGCAGTGTCCATAGAAAAAGCAGTTGCCCAGCTGGAGAGTTTAAAGCAGTATTATGCCACTAAAGCTAGGAAAAAGAAAAAGGATATTTAAATTTTTATCTCAAAAGCTGAGATAAAAGATGACTTTCAGTACCAAAACTGGTAATTTTTTTGTTCTGTTTCTAGAGCTTATTTTTTAATTGAAGAGGCCTCAATTCTGTTACTTCTACTGGCAGACCAGAAGTTCTAAAAAGAATCTCCTCTGAGGCTGCCTGAACTCATCCCAACATTGGTGGCAGCAAAGACAGATGAACAGCCACCCAAGGCACTGGTGAGTGCAGGGTTGGCACATTCCCCCATGCTTTATGCAGGATTCTCTGAGGCATCCCAGGTGGCAGCAGGAGCTGACATTGGGGTCACTGAATCAACCTGTCAATCAGTGCATGGGAGATGCTTGGTAACAACAGCAAAGGAAGGTTGCAGAGCAGAATGGCCTTGCAAAGTGAGGGCCTTGCTGCCCTTGTAAAATCCTTGCTCATTTCTGTTACTTTGGCTAACTAGAAAAGCATTCTGGGAATCACTCAGCTAAACTAGAGGTGAAAAACAAGTTACATAATTGTAGAACAATTATTAGAACCAATAAGTGCTCACATCGTTGGGCTTGTGGTTGGTTATGCTTGATGCCTGTTCCTATCACGGTCTATGGTGGTTGGTTAAGCACATTTGTTGTGCCTCACAAGTATGTAAACTCATAACAAACTAACAGTTTAAAAACCCTAGATTTCTGCAATGAAGAGTATTTGCCATACCATTGTGGAGATCTTGTGTTTAATGCTGCAAAGGAAGCCAAAGGAGCTGTGAGAACAGCAGACAATTTGGCTGAAGTGAGGGTGGTCTGCCTTGGGGGTCTTGCTGTGACTAAACAAGTGAACTGGAGTGTGATTCCCAATCAGGACAGGAGCCAGGGCTTGGGGATGGTGTAACCTCATCTATATTCTAGTGACTTCGGATACACTCCTCTTAAGGGTTCTGTCCTTCCTACATAGTTTCTGCTCTGTGACATTGTTGCAGGAAAATGCCAATAGAAGTGAGAAGGATTTAATTCAGTGAAATAATCCATTGATATAGTGGAAGTTTTCCTGGTCTGCTTCAACCAAGCTGCTTATGAAATGCTGGTCTGAAGTGATCACAAGTTTGTGGTGTCAGACTGCATATAAGCAAGCTTCCTGGTTTCAGATTATTCTACACTTGGGAGGAACCTACAGCTATTTTTTTCCTGTTACAATATTTTAGTACTTTTTTCATCTATGCAAACAGTTCTGTGAACTTTGAGATAGTCCTTTGTGCATTAAAATGTGTTTGCTGCCAAAATGTTAAATCAAACAGCAGCTTGAATAATTTTAAAGGTCAGGGTTACTCAAGCAAAATACATACTGCATACACTTTTTAAAACTGTTATTTTTCTTTCCTTTTTTTTTTTTTATTTAAACAGAACCTTGCATTTTATACACAATACTGCCATTAAAATGTGTAGGGGGAAATCAAATTTTTTTCCTATGGGAATTAATAAGCATGATGATGTTTGCATCTTCCATTTACAATTCATAGATGATTAAGAAGAACACTAGAAAAATGGTAATGATATTTTCTTAAGAAGAGCCCAAGACAATTAATAATTCACTGTTTCAGTATTTTCTCTGCCATTCTGAGGCTCCAGAAGCATGTCTGGATCAAGTGCTTCAGTGGCTTAAATGAAAGATGAGGTCTGGGGAGTGCAATTCTGCAACCAGGGCTGAATGAAGCAGCAGATGCTGCAGCTGAGGGATTGCAGCTCATGAGGCTCAAAAGAAATGCTCTGGCTGCTACAGCAATAAAGCACATTAAACATACCATGTTAGACAAGGAGGGATGTTCTGCAGACATGCTTTGTTATCTTGGTCTTGGACTTTGATGAACCTTGTGAATCCTTTCCAACTCAGGATATTCTATGATATTCCATGATATTATATTAGGATGATTCTGTTTTTAGTTAAATCTGGTTGTCTGCCTACAGTTAATGTGTTAAATCCAACCTTAATGATTCTTTTCTGGTTGCAGGTGTAGATGTTTGGGATATTTACAAGAGTCCTAAGTTACAGTAAACCAGTAGAATTGCAAGGAATTTGACAGTGGTGCTTTTGGATACACTGTGCTCTTGTGCATTCAGGATAGAGAATTGCACACTCAAAAGTAAAAACTGACTCAGTAATAACATCAGAGATGTAAATGTCCTAAGTGTTGCTGCTCCAGGTTACAGATACAAAGTCTTAGAGGGGATCAGAGAATTTAAAAGCTTTAGCTTGGGTTCAGGTCTTCCTGCTTAGACAGGTGTTCAGCCTTTCAGTATGGAGGCACTGATGGCTGCTTCTCCCTGCTGGAGTCCAAGTGTCCCTAGAGTTTTGGTTCATAGGTTGACCATGGTCACACAAGAAACAGGGAGGGTTGTTTATTCTATTCTATTCAATGACTGTTATCTCCTACTTCATTAATTTTAAGACTGACTTCCTCCATTCAGCCACCCTGTGCACATTATATCTCATAGATTTTTTTTTCCTTCTTTTACCTTATTTGCTAATATGAGGCAGAGGTGATGGTGTAATTATTTCTGTCAAGGTAATTATTATAAAACTTAATTTCATAAAAAGAACTTATTAAATTTTTCAACTGCAGTGGATGAAATTAAAAATCTAATCTTTCCTGCACTCAGGAGGGAGAGGATTATTCTAATTTGCATAAGTTTACATTACAATAACAACAACAAAAAAAGGACAGAAACTGTAATTCAATGTAGATTAATATTTGAAAAGCATTGTTTTTTCTCAAAAGGATGAACTCACCCTACCACAGTATAGGATTATTCATTCTCAGATGTTACTCCAGTATAGCAGAAACTGTCCATCATGGTTGACTCCTGCAAAGTGCTGAATGTCTTCTCCCTCTTCTTCACTCCCATTGCAAGAAGTGCTCAGCACCTGATGGTTCTTGATCAAATTGTTTCTAATTAAGGGCTTGGATCTCTGTCCCCCAGGTAATTTAGTCATTTGGCTCCTTTTACCTTGATTAGCTTTACTTGAAGCAGACACTCTGTTTATGCAATATAAAAGAACAAATGCTTGACTCATACCTAAAAGAAGATGCATGTGTTTATATTAGCCCCTGACTGTGTCATCCTGTAAGTCTTTTCCTGAAATAATATTACTTCTTTTGTCTATGTCATTAACATCCTTATGCTCTGGATCAAAATAATAAACCTCCCCCCCGAAAGCCACACACAGGTGGTGCCGTAAACGACTGAGTTATAATTTATTAATGTCACAGACTATCATCTAGACAGGGCCCAAGTCTGTAATTAGAAGTTCTGCAGTGTAAGCATCTGTTGACAGCAGAACATCAATATGCACATGGCTGTACACGCAGGGTGTTTCAGGAACTGAGGAAACAGGGTGCGAAAGTCATCTGTGAGGATGCCGGTGGAGGCAGTCAGGAGGAAAAATACCATTTGTTTCTGCAGCTGTGAGGTTGCTCATTCATCAGCACATTTCCATTCTCTGAAAACACAGGAATGATGCTTTCAAATCCGAGTGCCTCTTTGACTCCTAAACAGACTGTTCTGCACAATCTGATGCTATGGATGATATATGGATGTATAAAGACTGATGTGATTTGCGTGTTTTGGATGTGACTCTGAATGGCAGGACCAGCTAACAGAAATTAACTCCATGGGTTTTTAAACAGAGAGCTGAAACTTTGGGAAAGCTTTTTCAAAATACTCACATGCTTCACATGCAAAATTCTTTTTGAAATTTATTGAAATTTTAATGATTTAAAATTGTTTCACTGAAAGGGGAATACTGAACAGCAGATTTAGAAACAAAAATCATTTGTCACCATGCTAAAATTCATTAACTTGATGGAGTGCTACAATCTGGACAGCTTCAAATTATTGTAATTAGTATTGCTGTGATGTAAGCAGACAGGAAAAACTGTTTTGCCAATTTTTCTGCATTTTTGTTCATTTCTCCTAGCAGCTGAGACCCTCCAGCTCCTGTGACTGTCGACTGTAGCTGAACACCACCCAGATATGATTATACAATAACTTAAAGTCACATAAAATCAAAAGGATTGCCCAAACTGATACAATTCTGCACCAAAATAAATGAGTGGAGATCCAGAGTTTCTTGTTGCTGACACCTCTTGTGTTTGATGGGGCAGCAAAATGAGCCATATGAACTGCCTTTGCCCCCTTCCCTGGGTTCTGCATAATTGCTCTGCTGTTGGCAGTAAAAGTGGGAGGTCATCTGAAAACCAGATTTTGTGGTGTGTGACTGTGGATTAGCAGCTTTCCCTGGGGCATTGTAAAGGAACTGAACCCCTCGGTGCCTGGCAGCATGGGGGCCTGAAATCTCCTCATGCCCAGTGGCTGTGTGCTAGAATCTCTGGGTAATGAATAGACATTTTAAACCCATTCACTGTAAAAACATATGGGGTGAGGTGTAATATTTTGCACAAGGCAAAATACTTCAGCTCCAGTTAGCCCCAGATAAAAATTTGTATGTATTATTGGAGAATTATGGAGAGCACATGGCTTTTCTTGGTGATGGGGACAGCTTGCCTTTTACCATGAGCATGTATTTGTTAAATGAGGAAGATATCTCTGGCTTTCTTTTTCAGAGTAGGTTTTGCTGAACCAAACCATCCTGAAAAGCTGAATGGTGCAAACCACAGCTGGCATGGCTGAAGCCAAAGAAGTTCATTTAGGAAGGAAGCATAGGATGTTTTAGAAAAATGAGGGCTTCTTGTAGCATTTTATTAATGATTAAGAGTTAGCTTGGAGAGAAGAGTAAATGGGGTGGTGCTGATGGGGAAAGGGGAATAACGCAATTGCAGAATGTTAGAAGACAATTTGGAGACCTTTGTTAAGGCTGTGGTTACTCTCCCTCTCAGGAGACAGTGTACATGAGGAGACATGCCACCATCTTGGTTAGCTTTGATGATATTTAGCCTCCTTGGCATCATGCCTAAACAGCATCACTGTTGGGGTGCTTGAGATGTTCCTTAATCCCTCAGCAAGCTGCCAGGGTGTTGGTGTGGGCTGGGCACTCAGCCTGGCGCCTGTCTCCCCAGATACCCCAGGGCAGAGGTGCAGAGAAGCAGAGCTCAGCCTTTAGCAGACGAGTGAGATGTTCACCTCTTTGAACACCCACTCTCCAGTGTCAAAGTTGTGACAGGGAGAAGTCCTCACCTGACATGCACCCAGAGCCCACAGAGCACACCTCTCAATCTTCTTCTCATGGAGGAGGATAAATAGATAAACACAGGGATAAACTGCAGGAAAAGAATTTTACTGATCTTTAAAAACATCTCAATGTTCTTGGAGCTGTGTGTTTCGTCAGACTTGCTAAGATCTTTAGCAGAGGAATGGGTAGGCAGTAAGATTAGGGTATTCACAATGTTCCCAGCAGTTTCTGTCAAAATAAACGTTATTTTATTAACAGAAAAAGCTATAAAGCCTATGTATTGTATAGAAGCATCACTATATTTTTTAGGGCATATTTCAACAGCTTTGGGATTAGAAAAGAGCATAATCATTTAATCACATACTTGTGAGTTGTGATGAATAGGGTTTTTTTTTCAAAAAAAGCCTAAGCGATTTTTTTATTTAAATTTGCTTCTCTAGTGGCTTAGGTATCAAAATACTAGAATCATTAAGGTTAGAAAATACCTACAAGGTCATCAAGTTCAGCCTTTGACCAAACACCACTTTGTCAACTAAACCATGGCACTAAGTGCCACATCCAACTTTTTCTTGAACACTTCCAGGGATGGTGACTCCACCACCTCCCTGGGCAGTCCATTCCAGTCCTTAACAACCCTTTCTGTGAGTAAATTCTTCCTGATTTCCAGCATGAACCTCCCGTGGTGCAGCTTGAAGCTGTGTCCTCTCTTCCTGTCGCTGGTGGCCTGGGAGAAGAGGCTGACTCTCACCTGGCTACAGCCTCCTTTCAGGCAGTTATAGAGAGCAATAAAATCTCCCCTGTGCCTTCTTTTCTCCAGGCTAAACAACCCCAGTTCCCTCAGCTGCTCCTCACAGGACTTACTCTCTAGATCCTAAAATAAATAAGTGAAGTTTTTTTGGAAATCAGGGGTACTTAGGTTCTAAAGCTAATTATATGCATTTAAAACTATATTCAATGATTTGATGGATAAGCAATTTATGAATAAACTACTAATTCTGAATTAAACAGAATTTCGGGCTAATTTTAAGGTAATTCTAAAGTACCCCTAAATCGAATATGATAGATAAGTTTATAATTGCACACATAATTATCTTAATATATTTACATTAATATGCATTTTTAATGCCTATTTTAGGCTGTTTTTAGTGTTCTTAATAAAAAATTGGATGTGTTCTAACTATGTACTGTCTGAACTACTCCTCACCACTCACACCTAATTATACATACCCACCATTCCATTTCACTATTGCTTTAACTGCTGTGTGAAAAAACTCCTTTACTTTTTAGAAATGAAATCTGTTCTCATTCTTCACGGGAATGAGCCCTTCCACTTCCTAGGAAAATGATGGAGTCAGTAACCCAGAGCTCTCTTGGGAGGTGGGTATCTCTGTTGAAGGCCTTCCTTTAGATCAGGTATGTAACACTATTTCTCACAGCCCTGGTTAATGCTTTATCATGGGGACTTTCTCAGGATTTTGTTCAGGCAACAGGAGCACAATTTGTGCAGCAGATCCCTGATAACCAGACTGATGGTTTCCTAGGCTTGGATCCTGCTTGTTATGTTGTTTTATTATCTGCAGAAATTACTTGAGGAGCAATACAAAACTTCTCTGCAGAGAACTGAGAAGTTCTATACTTGCTTTTACAGCACTGTTGCATTTTTCCTCCCCCATGCCTTCACCTAATTAATGAATATTGTTGAAATTCAAGGGGGTTCTGACAGATGTAGCTGTAATACCAGGCCAACATTTTGAAATATCTCATGGCAATATGGGAAGAAGTGCTCTGATTTAGAAAAGACAAAGTGCTGTTTCATATGAAGCATGTTTGTCTTTAATAACTTTAAAATTGAAATGAGAAGACTTAATATTATGGCAATACAATATTTGAATATTCCACTAATAGCTCTGCATGTTCTGAACTATTAACAACTTCCATGAAATATTGCAAAGATAGCACTTTTATAGACAAAGAATTGGAATTTAAAATGTAATTCTAGATTACATTGTGGGGTTCTAAATTAAAAAAAGTAAACTCAATGGCTTTTCAGACATTTATTTAATTATCAAGCAGAAAAAGCTTCTGGATGTTTTTCATACCAACTGAAGCATTCAGAGTTCAGCAAGTCCAATCACCATAGGGAGTTACACTTTTGAGCATTTCTTGCATATGAATGTATGGCTGGTGAGGAAATCTGACATTAGTTAGTATTTCAGTGGTGTTTATAATTGTTTTTTGTTGTTAGCATTCTGAGAGGAATTAGAAATACAATCAATTTTGCTGTTCTGCTGGAGGGTTAGTTCATCAGAATTAAGTGATGGGATAGCTACCCAGCTCTGAAGCCAAGCAGCCATTCTCATTAGGGCTTGTTTCTCCCCTTCATCAAGGTGGTTTTGCTTCATGTCTGGTTGTCAGATTGGCTGCCTATCTGGAAAGCTGGTTTGCAATAATTTTATTTTGACAGCATGTCACCAAATTCTGGGAAGATTTCTCAAAAAAATGCTACCAGAGTTTTAAATGGGTTTAAACTTCTGGATAGACATTCAAGGGTGGGGAAGATTGGAAAGGTATAGTTTTAAAAATGATTGGCAACTGGTAACACTGGAGTGATTGAGTCCAGCTTTGCTGTACAACAGCTGAGATCTATCTTGTGTACTAATAAGTAATTTTCACGGCATTTATGATGTAAATGAAGATAAGTTCAAGAGATAAAGTCTTGTCATAAAGTGTGTGTGCTTTTATTGTGGTAGAAGTCAGGAGCTAGAAACTCTGATAGTTATAGACACAGAAGCTTTTGAAGCCCTTACTGCAAATTATAAACTTCACTATAATCAACTATTAGATGATAATGCAGATAAACTTATCTTTATGTGAGGGAAGACAGAAAAGCAAGCATACAGATTCTGACCTATATTGTTAGAGAGGAATCACTGAGGGAAATGTAAGCTTGAGTTTGAGATTACTGAATCACAGTACTTCAGTCCCTGAACAAAATGAGGTCACAGGGAAGAGAAACAAATATGTTTAAAACTATGAGTAAATAGCCTGCTCAAGTAGGAAGAGAGATTATGTAATCTCAGCAAATATCTTGCCAAAAATGGTGACACCAACCTACTAAAATCAAGGCTTGTAAATAGCATCTTGGAACTCAAAGAGGAGAGCAAAGGGGAAAAATACTAAAGAACATGAGCCTGGAAATGAACAAATATAACCAGATGTACATTTTGTAGTGACTGGACTGCAAAAAGTCTGCTGGGAGATGATACCACTGTTGGAGTAAGTGCCATCAGTCATGTTTCTTCACATCAGCTTTGTTTTTACCAAGGAGATTGATGACATCTATTCTGCAAGTTGTGGGCATGGACTGAGGTCTGTTGGTGCAGAACAGAGGCCATGAGGCAAGTATAGATATATATATATATTTATTTTCCTCTCCATCAAGACTAGATGCTGGATTTTCTATACTGATAGTGCCTTTTCCTCATGGAAGTGACAGCTTTGTCTTCTAGTATAACATGAAAGTGTTTTGAATTTTTGCATTATGCTGGATATGAATCAGCCAATTTTGTATTTCAGGAAAACCTTGTTTGGCATTGAATTGCAGATGTTTTAGTACCAGGTTATGTATTCACTCTCTTCTGCTTCCTAAGCTTGGACAAAACCTATATGCCTATGTTTCCTTGACATCTAGAAAGCACATAAATTTTCCTCAGAAATCTGTTTCTTACTCATGCCAGCAGGTTCATTTTACACTGGGATGAAATGTGTAAGGAGGTTACTGAATTTCACCCTGGCTATTGCAAGCTACACTCACATAAGACAAAGGAGTTGAGAAAATATGTAGGTTTGACAATTTCCTTTGTCTTGCAGCTGTGAGACTTTGCCATAGGTCGTGCCTGTTGTATGTGCTTGGACCACGCTTCCCACTCTGTCACCCTCAAAGTTTAACTGCACTGCTGAACACTGGGACCTCCTTTTTTTGGGTGCTCTTAGATGAGAGCTAGAGATTTTGTATGTGAAGGACACCTTGGATATCTGAAAACATAACCCTAAGTCATTCAAAAGGACAGAGAAAATGGAACTTCTAATGCAAGAGGTAGAATGAGGAGCACTCAGTACCTCTCTGTGCTTGTTTCATAAGAGATCCCATAACAAAGGTGAAAAGGACAATTTCACTACACTGAGTCTCCTTTTTGCCTGAAAAAATAATTTTATTAGAAATGTAACTGGAAAGTGGATTTATGATTTCTCCTTGGTGTCTTCATTTCCTTGCATTAATTGGAAGCTTCTGTATGGAATTCTTTGTGTTGATGTATTTGGGGTCCTTTTTGCAGATACCCTGTGCTTATCTTGTATGAGGAGTGGGCAGTTTGTCTGGTACTTTTGCTGAATTATTTTCATGCAAATACTAGAAATTTTGATTGTATTTTGGGCCTGGAATAAATTCCATAAAATTCAGCTATTTAGTCTGATATTACTACTGAGTTTTTAGGTTCTATACTTTTTCAGAAAACTTGGAAAGGGCCCACCTCTCCCAAAAAAAACCCAACCCCCCCCTTCTACTAATTTATTATCCATGAGTCAATGGCTTCTGATTTGATTGTCATGAGGGAACGAACTCTAGCAGGCTAAAGAGAAACGGCACAGTGAACTTGCATCTAGCTGTGATCAGTGATTTTCTCTTGTAGCTGATGACCCTTTCTTTTTCCCTCTGTGAAAAGACTAAATCAGAAGAGGGTAACAGGGAATTCAGAGGCTATTTGCAATACTTTTCTCCACCTTTTTCTTCTTGTTCTTGACTTCTACATCCTGAATATTTTTTTAAAGGTGCCTTCAACTCTTTGGCCTTTGAATCATGCAGGCACCAGTGAAAGAATGCAAGAATTTGTTACAGACTCTAAGGTGTGATGTGGGAAAAGGCTGTAACTTTTTAAATGGTTGCTGTTTCAGAACAGTAAGGGAAATATAATTCAATATTTCTTAAGTATTTTATAGATTCGTAAAACATCTTGAAAACTGTCGCTGTTGAGCCACTAGCAGAGAAGAGGATTCCAGTTCTCAGTGTAGCAAGAAAAGGAGTTTATTATTTTGATTTCCATATATATATAGAGACTTTTCAGAGGTTGCCCAGATTGGTCAGTCAGAAACCTCCCCCTAGGCCTAATTGGCCAGGCCTGGACTGTCCAAGTCTCGAGACAGTGTTTGAAAAACAGCCAGACTTTATCTTTGTTTATAAAACACAGCAAAATGTTCTCACGAGAAAGACCTGTGCTAGCCACAGAAAACTATGCCTAAAATTTAGTTATCCACAATACATTTTTGTCACACCTGAATACTTAAAGTAGAATAATATAATATAAATTCATCTGTTTTAAAATGCTGTACTACATGCCTCATATATTTATGATGCTTTTAAATACACAATCAATATTGCTATTCAAAATGGGATTGTTTTACCAAGGCCTAACATTTTGGCTGCAATTTTCTTTGGCCCAGGGTTTGCTCTGGGCAGCTATTTCAAGTAGAAGAGCCATGTGCAACTTTTCAGGTTATTTTCTATTGAGTTTGCAATAAACTGGAGCCTGCTGCAAAATCCTCAGGGGAAGAGTGGTAGAGCCTTATTGTTTTAAGTCTTCCCTCTATTTTATCATCTAATGTTCACCTACTCTAATGCTCTCTGCTCCACTGGCTCAGAGCAAAGGCACCAAGTTAAAGTTATTGCAACTTTTTGGGGCTTGCTGGGTGCCGGGTGGATTAGCTGTGTGGGGAGGAAATATTGCAGAGACATTTTCCATGGCTTTGCGAAGAACATGTCCATTTACCCTGTTATCCTAATGTGCAAATGGCAGGCATTCACCTTGCTCACATTTCCAAGCCTGTTTACAGCTAGGATTCTGTCTCAGAGCAGCTGCCTTGTGGTTTCCACTTGATACCACGTTGACATTAGGTGTCTTTCTTTTTGAACATTCTGCAGGTTTTCCAGCCTGCGGATTGTGCGGCCTGCCAATCAGGCTTTGACGGTATCATGAGGGCAGTCTGGAAAACTTGATTGCTTGCTCTCTATCATCCACCCTCACCCTTTTCCCCAGAAATTTCTATTTTTCATTGAATGACACCTTTTATTTGACCTCATGTGAAGTGCTTTGTTTTGCAGGCCTTGCTCTGTGTGCTGGTTCTTGAGTTCCACTTCTGTGCTACTGAATTCTTCACCAAGCAGACATTCTAAAAAGTCAAAATATTTTTCTCAGAGTATGCAATTTTCTTCTGAGATGTCCAGAACTTGGTGAAATGTTTAGTGTTGTGTGTGAACTGTTTTTCTCCACTGTTAAAACCTTTCCTGAAGGGACTGTGCTTGAGAAGTCTGTCGTGACCAAGCAAAGCTCACTAGTGTGAGTGATCCAGGTGGTGGGAGCCAAGCACCAGAGTGCAAATGTTTAACTAGGAAGATCCCAGGGTAATCTTGTTTCTGAAAAACAAACATAATACTGGAACTAACATGAATGGATCCCACTTCTAGCACTGATAACTCAGTTGCTTGAAACCTCTAAGTTTTCTTTACTATGAAATCAAAAGTGTTTTCTTAGGACGTCTTAAATGACCATCCTCCTGCATTTCTCAGTTTATTCTTCCTTACTGCAGGAGTAAAGCAAGCCCTATGATATTGAAAAGAAACCTTTCAGTTGCTGTTAAATTTGAAACTGAAAAAACAAATGAACATGGAACAGGTTTATCTTTTGCAAAGCTAAAACACTGGCAACTTTCCAAAGGAGTGACAAACTATAAAGGTCTTTTGACAGGAGAAGAAATTAATTTCTTCATTTCAGTGGGTAACTCTTCCCTGCATCCTTGGTTTGTTCAGTTTCAATTTTCATCTATTTCTGCCATGCTGTTTGTTGCTAAAAGCATTCTTTTATCTGAGGAATCACCCTTAAGTAGCTTGTGAATCTATTAGTGAGCATTAAAAGCACGCTGGGAGAATTCTCCTTTTTCAAGAGTCTTCAAGGTGTTTTTCTGTGGCATGTAGTCCATTCAGATTCTCAGGTTTAAGAACAAGGGTCAGAAATCTCCTGCCAAAATACTTACAATTTCAGTTTCTATGGCATCAGGGGTTGGCAGTTAGGCATGGTTTTCTGCTCAGGCCCTTTTAGCAAGAATTTCAGGGTAGTGATATTCTTATAGCCTGAGGGTATTTACACACCAGACAACTTCAAAAATTCGTCTGAAAAGGCTGCAATACTTCAGAAAAACCAACCCTAAAAAGTCCAAACATCCTGATAGTGTCATGTAGGTATGTCTGAATAGGGCAAGCAGAAAGAAAACTATATGAGGTTAATCCTAATGAAGGTTCAAAATTCTTCCTTGTTTTCTTTGACAGTAAATGAAAATCATTGTGGTGTCAGAGCATAGGACAGCAGCTCACCTACAAGAGAAATCAGGTAGCTCTTCTGCTTCCAGAAAACTGAGCAGTCGTGTTTTTTGGCGCTCTTTTTCCATATCGTTCTTAATGACAGTTGGAAAGCAGAAACTTTGCCAGATGTGCTAGGCCATGCATGACTACAGGATTTCCTTCTGCAAGTCCTTGTCTGGTTGCTATGGAAGGATGTGACTGCATGGTAATGGTCTGCAATAGTTCTTCTTCAATAACTTTTGAAAAGTTGACTTTCTTCTATGAAATTGAACAAAGGGGCCATAAGTGTTTCAAAGTGGTGAGGCAGCATGGGCAGGGGGGCTCAGTACTGATTGCTTCAAGCACTTCCATTTCATAATTGAAGGGTTTGTCTTCCCCTGGAACAATGGATTTCCTGGGTAGGCAAGCCCTCATTCTGTGCTGCAGAGATGGCTGAGCTGAGCATCTTTAGGGGGTCTGGACTCACCTCACTGATGAGAACTGGGAGTGGAAATAGAAAGGAGCTGCTTCTGCATTGGTGTTAAATTTTGTGAGTCTATCTGTCTCTGAAAAGTGTTTTCTGTACTGGGTACCTCAGTCTGTGCCTGCAAACTTTACCCCTTCCCAGTCTTCCTTGCTTCCCAAGTCTGTGACATAAGACTGAAAATACCCAGCAATCTGTCTTTCCTAGGCCTGCTGTGGGAACTCTTCCATCTTTTCATCTTATTGGATTAAAAAAAAAAAAAAATTGGGGGTGAAAAATGCTTGTGTTTCACTTCAAGAGGGCAAGACTTTGTACTTTCTGTCTGCTCATTGTCAGAAGTACTTCTGCATTACCTTGTGATTGCTGTATCTTATCCTAATGGATGTGGTGGTGTTGTGTACTGCCTGAAGCTCTTCTATCTTGGCCATCATCAGCATCATTATAGTTCCTTTCTTTTGTAGCTATTTTATTGTTGAAAAACGGAGATGTGGGACAGTGGCTGAAAAGCCAGTTGCATCCAAATCTCCTGATGGGTGTCTGACTTCAATTTTGTGGCTTAAAAAGAAAGTCATTGCAGTCTTGTAGCAAACTGAGCTTCCCTGAATTGCACTGTGATTATCTTAACATAGAAGGGTAGTCCATGTTCTTGGTACAGTTACAAACTCCTTTACAAAGGCCAGAAAGCAGAACATAAATTGTTTTTAGTCTTTGAGACATGCAGAACAATGAGGCAACTGATTATTAAAGTTCTGTTTTTTTGCTCTCAGATCCTCTGTCCTCACAACAACAACAAAAGCCCCCACTTGTTCCTCTAAAGTAAATCTGGAATAAAAGATGGAAATGATTTTCATCTTAAAATTGCGATGGGGCTTTGAAAGCATGCATTAAAGTCCCTGTTGTGTCTCTGACTTACCAGACTGTAAAGACAGCTCTACAGCCTTCTATATCAAAGTCTTAAAAAAATAAATGATAAAGCCTTCCTTCCTTGCTCCTAAAAAAGTGTTCAAATGCACTGAGGGAGTCTGTCCTAAAGTTTCATCAGTACACCATTGATCCCGACATGACTGGCTGTTTAATGTTAACAAAAGGTTACTAAGGTTTTAATTTTTAGAGGAAACTGAACTTGTCAAAATCTTCTGAAATTTTTTATTCCTAGTTTGGTCAGAAAATGTCTTTCAAAGAGCTTGTGCCTGTGTCTCCGTAAAACAGAACAGTTTTTATTAAACTTGCCTCTAAAGGCCTCTGAAGTTCAGCCTGGAAATCACAGTCAGATTCAGAAGAAAATTTACTTACCCCAGAATAACCCCTGAGACAGGGATTTGATGGGTTTTCTATACTGGCAGCCAGTGCCTTGGGCTTTTGGGGCAGAGGAGCGGGCTGGGTGTGGGTATTATTTCAATTTGGATATTTTGTTTTCAACTTACTGTGCTGATGGAGGCAATGCTGGTTAGATCCTGTTTTGAATTGGACTGTCCCCTCCTCCTTCTCCTTACCATTTATTTCAATCACTACACCACTCTTATCTTGGCCCATGATTTCTGCCTCTTTCCAATCCTCCTCCCCATCCCACTGGGGTGTGGGGGTTGGGGTGGAGAGTGAACAAGCAGCTGCACTGTATTTAGCTGCCAGCTGGGGTTAAACCATGACAATTACACTCAGAGAGATAATGCTGGCTCCATGACAACACCAGCATTTACAGTCTCAGAGGAACTGAGTGTATCCACCTGAGAAGGCAGATGTGGCACTACAGGAGGAGAATATACCCAGGCAGGTGGCCTTTCCATCCTCACAGTTGCAAAGTGACATGTGCCAGCAGCCTGTACATCTTGCAAAGGTCAGGGCTTGCTGCAGGTTCATTTTTCCTATTTGTGTGCCAGTTGCAAGCTCAGAAATAAGAGTCCCAGATCTTGCAGAGCTGCTCCAAGCCATTGAGTTCCTCAGTGTGAACGAAACCCTCTCCATTTTGGCAAAATTCTCTCTTCTTATTTCCTCAGTCAACAGCTTCACATTCAAGCCTCTCAGATGTTTCACTGCCTAATCTATTTTGTTTTCTCCTCAGTGGTAAACAAGTGTCAGGCTGGTGCTGGGCTGGTGCTGGTTATTTGCACACTCTGATGGGCGATCACAGGGGGAGAAGGTGATCCATTGAGGGTGAATGCTGCCTGTGGCTGCATTCTCATGGAAGAAAGGCTGGAGGGAAGTGCAGCAGGAATGCAGCTCAGAAATGAAGCACTGAAGTCTCCCCTAATACTGAGCAGGCACTCTCTATACTGTGAGGTTGTTCTCTGAACTGAGAGCACCCAATGTATAGCTGAAAGTGTTGAAACATCTTGCTGGATTGGCACAAAAGATGTCTTTGATTTCTGCTTGCTTTTCCCTTTTCGTTTGTCTTGCATGCCATGGGTGTGAAGACCTTCTGGTTAAGACTGTCATACAATTTTTTTAAACAGGTTGACTATTTTTCTTTCTTTGAAGAAAGATGACAGAAAACTCATGTAAAGAATGAGCTTTTCACAAAGCCAGAATTGAACACTGTCACACTTTTGGAAGCTTGGAATGCACTGAATGTCATACCGAAATACAAGAGACAATGGCTACTGATTGAAAGAGTGTGGTTTAGATAAGATATGAAGCACTATGAGGGTGGTAATACACTGAAAAGGTTTCCCAGAGAAACTGTGTTTACCCCATTCCTGGAAGTGTTCAAGGACAGATTGGATGGGGCTTTGAGCACTCTGATCTAGTGGAAGGTGTCCCTGCCCATGGCCAGTGGGGTGAAACTGGAGGATCCCTAAAGATCCTTCAAACCCAAACCATTCCCTGGTTCTTTGAAATGCTTCAAGCCCATCTAAAATATACTGTTGACCCTCTACCCCTCTCTTATGACACACAGGCAAAACTTAGAACAAATATCACTAAAACTGTGTCCTTAGATAACTTTGCTGTTTACATGAGCACATTTTTAAAGACGTGCTTCAGACTGTAATGAGAGGTTGCAGTGTGTCTCAGAACACGGAATAATTCTGTTTTAATTACAGGAAGCAGTTCTTCATTACTGAGTGCTCAAAGAGAAGGGTGAAAGAAATTTCATGCTGTTATAATTAAAGGGAATATAAAATAAAAAAAACACCTACATAATGACAAGTTTGATTTAATAGCAAGGGAAATATTTTGTTTATTAAAAAATTGAAAAAAGTGAAGTACCAGAAATGAAACAATGGTGTTCTGCAAAGAATCAACATGTGAGAAGGCAATATGAATGGGTATCCCTGTGTTTTTAATGTTCTTGTTAATCCTGCTTTTTCCTCTCCTTTTGCTGTATTCACTATTTTGCTTGCACTTTGTGGTCTAAAGGATCTGTGGTTGAATTACTTCAACAGCCAAGTCAGAAGTTACACTTAAGCTCTGTGCAGGAGGGGACAACTTGAAGAAATTATGTTAAGTTCCTGTTCATTGTCCTTAGAATGTGACAGGAACAGTTTATGCAAATAGTGCTTTTAGTCAGTTGAAACATTGCTTTTACTAATGTAATTTCCTGTTTTCTGCAGATAAAGCATTGGCTGTTCACATGCAAAGTGCACCACTCTGTGTGAATATCTTGCTTTTATAAAAAAAAAAGTCCTTCGGTTTGCAAAGCACAAATTATTGTTGAAGTATTTTTTAAACTGGGTTGTTTTTTTACTGTTTTGAGTAGATCTCATTCTTCTTTAGATTTTAGTAAAAGTCTTTTCCATCACTTTTAAGAATAATGCTGACCTAGATATGGTTCTGAGCTTTTATTGGTATCATTGTGCACAGGTGTACAGGGATATTGAAGGACCAAATAATTTTTTTTAAACCTAAAGCAAGTGAGAAGAATTTCTGTCAAGAAAAGTGGTACTGCTCTCTCTTCCAAGTTGTTTTTTACTATTCCTTTTTCTAGAAATATTTATGGCAACTTACAACCAATTGCAGACTTGGTGGTTTGGTTTGTCTGGTCTTGAATAGATTGATTCAGAATAAATTTATCTCTCTGTATGTAAGTTAAGTTAGACTTTTTATAGAGCATTTGTGTCTGACTTTGTTTATTTTAAAGATAAATAAAACCTTTCCTACACAAACTTTGCACAGCAGACCTTGTGGTAAAAATATTATCTATGTGAAAATATATCTGGCAGCTTATTTTCAGCCAGCCAAACTTCTGTAGCACATTTCCTGCCCTCAAAACAATTCTGTAATCCTGTTCACCAAATAAAGCAGGCATCCTGAGGAGAATGCTATCATTTTACTTAAATACATAATTATGGTACCCAGAAGACCTGCCTGGAAACTCTGTAGATCATCTCAGTTTTGGCATTTTTGATGTCAAATGATTGGATCTGAATATTTTTGTCTGAATTACTTTGTGGGGAGTTATTCTTGCTGTTGCTTTTATTATCTTTAATTTTCATTCAACCTCCCCAGGATTGGCTTGTCCCTCTGTTCTAGCAAATAGCTCTGGCAATCAGGTAAGTGTCAAAACATGATGGGGATGACAGAGGAACAGCTTGTACTTGGCATTTTTCAGGGTTTTCTAGTAGGGGTAGGCTGACAAAATTTCTCTTCTGTCTGATATCCTCAGCTGAGGACACTGTATACTGAAGTGTATCCACTGAAGAATTTGGTTTCCATCCCTCTTCTCCATCAGGCTGAGCATCATATCCACAGAAAATGACTCTTGGTTTGGGTTTATCACAGCTGTAGCTCTGCAGGTTCTTGGCATTCTGGAAAACCTTGGTTATAGTTCAAGTTGACTGAAATCAAGAAAGCTGTGCCTTTTCTCCTACTGTTCCTTACATGATGATGGAAATAAAATGGACAAAAATCCACTCTTTTCCCAGCATTTATTTTGCAGAAAAAGCTTTTTTTTTTCAAAATTTTTGGGAAATGTTGGGCATTTTAACTAAAAAAAAAAAGCCAAACCAACCCAAAGTGAAAGCAAATGTTAGTTTAATTTTGTGTTGTCCATACACCTGATGGAGGACACACATCTTTGAGGAACTCAGGCTTGCTCAATTATACATTTCTAACAAATTGGCCTTTTTCTTTCTGGTAGAAAAACCCAAGGAAATGGAATGAATCCAGGCCAAAATCAGTGTTTAATTCTTCCAGGATGACTGCTTTAATTCAAAAGGTTGAAAGATATTTTGAAAAAAAGTTATCAAACTTGATGTGTTTGTGTGACAAATGTCACCCATTTGATCAAAATTAAAGATAAGGATCATCTCTTCCCAAACTCCCTGAAATGGGCAAGGATACCTTTCACCAGATTAGTTCTGTTGCTCAGAGCTCCATCCAGCCTAGCCTTGAGCACCTCCAGGGATGGGAGGAAGAATAATCATTGACCTTCCAGAAAGATATTGGAAGCTAGGAATGATGTGAGAGTTTTTCTTATCCTCTAAATACCAACTGTGTGAATTATTAGGAATGTGAAAGATCAGTCTGCATGTCTGGTGCTCTTATTACTTCTAAGAGTGTTCCTGCATAGCAACTATTTTATTAATTGATTTACAAATGCTTTGTGTTTTGGGACCTGTATTTTGAGTAGCAGAGAAAATCAGTCTGTTGGTAGCACACTGTCAAGTTGATCTATTTTGTTACATTAACCTAAAAAGCTACTTTTAATGAGCTGTCTGCTATTGCAGGCAGGTACCCAAACACAGCTGGGTGCTTCTTGTGTAAAAAACAAGGAGATCCTGCAGGCTGTGAAGGACTCCAGGCTCTGTCCTTGGCCCCTGTGGAGAGTGGACGTTATTGACTTCAGTACTCCAGAGCCTCCAAGGTAAAGCTTGCTTGAGAGTGCAGCTCTTTGCACCAGGAGCACCTGAGCAGGGAACAACCAAGTCAATATGCTACAAGGGTAAAATAAACTTCATTGGTAAGTGGCTTTATAATGGAATAGGTCTCTGCCCTTTGTGTGATATGAAGCTTATTCCAAGCAAATCTCCTTGAATTTAAACAAACAGCAAAGGATTTATCTGCATATGCCTCCCTCCCTCCCTGTACCACTTGCTAGAGTGTGGTACAGGGCCATATTCTCCAGTGCTTTGGGCTCTCTTCAAACAAAATGTGTTTAAAATTATCAGGCTGTATTAGAGCATCTTGCATTTTATGTATTTGATCTATCAGCACAATTAAGCTTTTTAGCTCAAGAAATCTGAAATTAAAGATAGGTTATCAATTTTCTGTTGTTTTCTCAGCCAGGTTAATTGTTATGCACCAGAATTCTCTCCCTAGTGCTGATTTTAAATTGGGTCAGGGTACCTACAACTGCAGGATAACACTGTGGTGTCTGCAATTGACAGGGGTAATATCTCAATACACGTAAGCTGCTGGCTTGATACAGAAGTGATGTACAAAATTAGGTTTGCACCATTTGAGGATTTTTCCTGGGACTTAGTTTTTCTGAGTTATAGATCAACTTAATGTAAGAAATCAATATAAACTAATGTAGCATGGAGTTGGATCTGACAAAACCTGTCTTTAACAAGGTAACCTGCAATGCAGAATGAGAGCAGGAGACCTCAGGACTTCATCTCCACTCTTTGCTGTGCCTGTCCCAACTTTTATATCTGATTTTGCATAAATAATGGCATTGTTGTCTGGTGGTCTGGGTTTTAGGTACCAAATTCCCTTTGAATACCCCAAAGTTAGCGGATAGGATTTTGTCTAGACTTGTTTTTTGGATCCTAAATTTTGGCTTGGCTTTGAATGTGAACAGTAGAATCTGTCCTCTGTTATGCATAACTCTATAGCAAGAGATTTCATGCATTACATTGGTTTTCATTTTTTTTCTCGATTAGTTTATCAGCTTATCAGTTACTGGGATTTGGGAATGATTTGCATTGATGAGATGGACAGCAGTTGGAAGATGGATATGATATGTGCAATAATTTTGGCTAGTAGGCAGGGTAAGGCTCTGATTAAAGGCTTAAGATAGATGGATGTGATTTACCAAGAATCTAATAATATCTTACTCTAAATATGTTGTTATTCACATTTTTCAGTTTTATTTGAAAGATGTGGTGATTATTGCATCTTGATGAAAAGTTAGACTTGTCCATGTTTTCTCTTATCTTTCTCTCAAATTTTCTGTTATCTGTACATTACACACAGAGTTTTTTTTCCTGTACAAATCATACCCTTGTAAATTTTAATAATAATCATATGACTTAAGGACTTTACTGTTAGCTCAGAGAAAAAATTTTGTGGCCTTCATCTTAAGATTACAAGAGAGTTAAGAGTATGAAGGAAAATTACACAGTTCCACATTAATAAGAACTGTCCAGTGATGAACAGCAGTGCAGTTAAGAGAAGGAATTGTGCATGGACAGGAACAGCAAAGCTTATAATCAGCAACTAATGAGTGACTTTCCTACACAGGGTATTTTTGGTTGGAGAGAAAACTGCATATTGAGAGATAAATGTTGACTTTTGACAATATTCCCTTCAAGAGGAGAGAGTGGAGATAGTCAACGACATAAAAACTGGAAATAAGATTTTGTATTGGTAATAAAGGGGCATTCATATTCACTGAAAAGAAACATGAACAAGAGCAAGGTGTTTCAAATCTTACTTCTGTAAAGTATCTGGAAGACATACTTAAATCTGGAAGACATCATGCTTTATGTTTTCCAGTGGAAAGGTTGCCACCACTAGACCATTCCCACCAGCTCTCTGCCTAGCATTCAAGCAGGAGGAACTCAGCCTGGGAAGTGTTGAGAGCCTGGCATGGTGCTGTGAAGGTTTTATTGGAGTGGCATGTCTCCCATTTTGGTGCTGCCGTGCTGAAAATCCTGATTGAGGGCAAAGAAGAAGGACATCTACATAAAAGTAGTCTGAAAATTTAGTTATTTTTAGTGTAATTGTCATCTTAAGAGTCTAATTTTTGGTCTAACTAGTTGTTACAGAGGAACAATTGTGTACCATTAAAACTGTAACACACATACACACAATCTTGGTTTTTATCCATTTTCCTGGGGTTATGCTCACCCTTCAGGAACCAAAGGTTGGTGGCTTCACTCTGGGGTTTAGTGTGTGAAGGAGTGTTACAGTAGGTCATATTTTCCAGGAGGAATACGGTGTTTGTGTTGCTGTTTTCCTCTCCCACAGCCAAACTCTGCCTTGAGAAATGGCCTCCTTGTCCTCCTAGAAGCAATCAAAGAAAGCAGAAATCTCACTAAGATATTTACAATTATTGCCTGTTTTGCATATTTGTTTCAAATTCTTAATCTGGCAGGGAGGCTGCTACCTGGTGTGGGAGAGGGGTGGGTCTTTTATCAGTCAGGCATTTGCCATATTTCACAACTGGCTTATCAACAGCAGCTTCAGCTGATGGGGATTGAATTTGGCAGACAGGGAAGCACCCTGCAGATGTGCACTGTCTGCAGAGCCACTCTGCTTCCTGTGCTGCAGCTACACAGGACTGATGAGGATCTAATTAAGGAGCTGAGCTCCTAGATTGCTGGTGCTTATCTGGCTGTATCCCCACTCCCAATCCCTCTCTCCTTGGAGAAAGAGAGAGCTGAGAGAACTGTCTTGGAGCTGCAGTTTTTTATTTAGATGTTATTTTCCATATTTCCCAAGTGACTCTCAATTATATATAGATAAATAAATGCATGGGTATGCATACACACACACACATATATATGATTAAATCTCTCTTATTTTCTTTATGTTAGGCTGACATCAAGCTGGAAAACAGATTTTCACCAAAAGTTATGCTGGAAATAACTACATTTTGAAAGACGTTCAGAGTGCCTAAGCATCATTCTGGAAAGCACCCAAACATGGTTGTTGCTTTCATCCTACAGACACGGGTAGGAGTTGAATGTCTTGTCTATGAATGCGCCTTTTAAAGAGTACCACCAGTTATGCAAATTGCTGAATCTGCACTGCAGTTGAATCATTCCCACTGACCACTATGGGTCATGAAGGCTTTGGTTATGCTCTCCTGCCTGCTGTCTTTATGGGCAGTGGTTACAGCCTAAGGGATTGTGTCCCTGACACGATTCAAATTAATTTTCTCTTGTATATATTAAAGATAACTGATGTGTTGGGAGATCTTGGTGTGATCTAAAATCCCAAGCAAGTTTTTTTTCTAAGGGCTCCAGCACATACGGTGAACAAACTGCTGGGTAGAGGTTCTAAAACTGATATTAGAAACAGTTAAAATTCACAATTCTTCAGGCAATTTTTCTTGAGTGGTATTTGAAGGGGTTTACAATCGTAGTTCTGACATCTGTTGCTGAGACTAGCAGTAATCTTTCCCTCCTCTTTTGTGTATGACATACCAGTACAATCCTCATAAAATCTGTAAAGCTTTTGTCAAATTTATAGGTAAAGTGGCACAGTAGAAATAATCCAGTCAGAAAACAACATTTAACAATGCTTCCCTTCCCTATTTACAAAACCATATTTTCTCTGTATAAAACAACTTCATAGGCAAGAGGCATACCAGATACTAAACCCACTTGTGAAGACAGTCCTTATCCTCCAGGTTAAATTGTAATGAATGTTTAAGCAGGAGTTTATTAATTTTGACTGGCTGCTGAAGTCTTTGTACTCAGATTCTTTAGCTTGCTCATATCATCTATAAATCAAGAATTGTTCTAAAAATTCTTTTGACATCAATATGTCTTTTTTGTCACGAATTTGAAAACATTTCTGTGAGGCCTTAAATTTCAGGATAGATTTCTCAACTCTGTCTGCAGTCCTATGAAAAAGGTAAATGAAATGTAATTTTAAAATCTGTGATAATACCTCTCCAACAATGTAATGATAAGGGAACAACTCTCCACAACCAGTTATTTTTTCTCACAGCTCTTGTTTATTGGAGAAAGTTATTTTGCAGTTAGCAAGGGTGTAATAATTCATAGTAAGCTGGTTGCTCTGATCCAATTTCTCTGATGATCACTCTGACCATGCACAAAACAGTTTTCCCCATTTTCAAAGGAGAACAAAATCCCTCACAGTGCTGATGCTTTCAGGGTTCAGCTGCACAGTTAAGATAATCTGTTTTAAACACTTTTTCATCATTGAATCTCAAGTCTAATGAAAATTTCATGCATAATTATTGAATACTTAAAACCTTGATACTATTTTGATGTTGTAAGATACTCAAGACACTTGTGTCTGCTATTTTAGGGGGATATAATTATTGAATCATTAAAGCTTTAAGGAAATAATGTGATGTTTTAAGGGAAAAGTTATAGTTGTCCTCCTGAAAAAATGCAAATAAATTAGGTACATCCATACATGTGTGACTGAATATGAAAACAATATCTAATTTTATTTCAGATACCAACTAACATCTTGCTGCTAATTATAACTTTTCTGTATTAAAACCTTATGGTGGCATATGCTATTAATACACTTCTTAAATACAGAATAGCCTGTTGGGAAAGCCCCTATCTTTGGGATGTGTAATGTGTTCAAGCCATACGAGAACACTCAGTCCTTGCAATGACCAGATGAAATTATTATTGTAATCATCATTATTATAATTATTATTATCATCATTATAATCATCATTATTATCACACAATAATTGTATGAGGACTCCTGTTTCAAACAAAGTGTAAGGAAAGTGAATTGTGCAAGGCCACTAGGATGGTAATTAAAATGAGAATTTCTACAAACAATTGCTGCATCCCATGATTGCCTTGAGTTCTGTTCTGATGCAGAAAGCTGTTCAGGGTGGTGCTGAGTGGCTCTGAATAGGAGCTGCCAGCCTGGGTAGTGCAATAACACCCCTTATTGTCTCTTCTTACAAGAACCTCATCAAACTGGCAGGTGTGGAATTGCAGAAATGTGTTTGAAAACATGCATTTTCTGATGTTTATCAGTAAATTAGAAAGGATCAGCTAAAGGTATCTAAAATAAGGGAGCAGTGCAAAGAAGATCCTGAGAGTGATGTTTTGCTGGTTGCTCTTCCTCTGACCTCTCTGTCTTTCCTCATCTGCCTGTTCAGACTCTCTTAAATAGGCAGGACCTTATTAGTTCAAGAGTTACCACACAAATAATGAATGAGCTCTGTGAGAGCATGGCAATATATTTTCCTTTCATCATAAAAAAATCCCCAAAATTTTTCTGACAAGATTCAAGGTTCTTCAGTATGGGGTCTTTTTCCAGTTTTTCTTTTCTTTGTTGTCATTGTTTTTACAAAGTATATAAAGTTTATGTTTTCTTATGAGACAGAAAGAAGAGTAGGCTATCAATTTCTTCAAATTAAAATGTAGAATTTCCATTGTAACATAGGTTTGTAGCAGTCTTCCATGAACATTCATGCTTACACAGATACAGACTGTTACCCTAGTAAAGGTGGTACAGCTCTGTGGAAATGGATGATATTCAGCATTAGAAGGAATGATCTCCCTTCACCTCCTCCTTTCCCACCAATAACCTAGAGTCATCTAAATGGTACCAAAGAGTCCATAGTTTTTAACTGATGAAATGTGTGACACAGAGGATGTTTCTGTGAAACCATTGGACTAGAAACTGTCAGCTCATCTGTTTGTAGCATCAGAGAAGCAGCTGTGAGGAACAGCTGGTTTGTATTCTGCTTTTATGTATTTATTGGAAAGAAAAATTCCATATACTGGAAAAAGAAATAAGATGCATTGAACAAATTATTTTTTTGATTATGTTTAATATGTCATTACTGAGTTTTCTAGGCCAAGGGTTCCAGCTTTAGTGAGATCTTCTGTATGTCTCTATTTCAGTCATTAAAATCTGCATCCACCAATAATTGCATCTCCCAGCATTTTGAAGCACAGTCTGGACAAAACTGATGCATGGAACCAGAAGGGTCACAAGAGGTCACTTTTCTGCCACTAGTATTCAATTACCATTTTCAAGATGGAAAACTTCTACTGTCCAGTGGTAACAGACATATAATCTATTCTTTGTACTCCATCTTGTATATTTTTGACTGCTTTTATTATTGACCCAAATTTACAAGCAAAAGCTGTACAAAGGGAAAATGCCTTAATGGCCAGCACAGTGCTTGTTCTACGCAAAACAGTGACCAGGTGACAGGAAGGGAACATGCTATTTTTGAAACAAAGGAGTGCCAGAATTGTCCAAAGGATTTTAATATTGAATTAAAATTGAATAGGTAGATCATCAAATCCTTCTTAATAGTCATAGAATCCTTCCTGGTAAGAGGAGGCTTCAGGAAGATCTAAGTGCAAACAGTCTCACTGGAGCTTAATCTTTCAACAGGTCAAAGGAGAGTAAAGCAGATGCTGAATATAAAAAGGAGAATAATCTCTGTTCCTCAGTGCAACATCTGCTCCTTTTTATTTGCTAGAGGCTGCTCTACTGCTGCTTCCCACAGTTAATAAAATGAGCTAAATAATTTGAAAAAGTTCGCTGTTATTTTTTCAAATATATATATTTTATACAATTAAAACTGTATGTGAGTGACATGCTGAGAATGGATTTCTGAGGGCATATTTATATAGAGGCTAAAAATTTAAAAAATCGTGCATTAAACCTTGTTTGCAAAGATGAATGAGAGTGGTCAGCAGGTGGATAAGGAGGAGAACAGATAATACACAACAATTTAAAAGAAAACTTCTTGAGAAACTAAGCTCTTTAACTGTTTGTAGTGAGGAGCCCATAAAATGGTGGTTTCTAAGAACCTTGTTCTTCCTCTGGCCAGAAAATCTTCACCAGTTCCAGATAATAAAACCTGGAGGGGGCTTGTGTTGTCATAATATTAAAGAGTGAGCACTTGTACTGTGTTACTACATGGGAGACCTCTAGAAAAGCTCTAGATTTGCTGTAGTTTTGACCTACAGAGAGGTTGCTGTAGTTTTCCTTATTCATAGCAACAGAAGTGAAGGAAAATGAAGGAGTGAGTTGAACTGTGAAAACAGGAAATTCAGTCACAGGTTACTGGATTACAGTGAAACTCTGAGATATGCAGCAGCTCTGAATGCTCTGAAAGTGTAATTGAAGGATAACCCCCCCCCCCCCATTTGTACAGTCTGAATAAATTTTGGAGGCAAAGCAGGAAAGCTAATGATATTTCTGGTAAAGAAACATGTGACTCAATAAAAGCAAGGACATGAGCTAATAACAAACATACTTTTGTTTATTGCTCACTAACCTCCTGGGTTTATTGCACACAGAGATAGAATATTTCTAGGGAAACAGCAGCATATCCCAGTACACCTGGTCTGTGCTGTAGTATGTCAGGACAGAAAACCTTTCCTTCCCCTTCCTCTTCCCCTTCTTCTTCCCCTTCTTCTTTCCCTTCTTCTTCCCCCAAACCATGTTAACAGTATTAAAACAAAATTAAAAAGAGTTATAGCTCTCTTCAGCTATAGTCCCTTAAAATATCAGTTATATTTATAGGAAATGTGTACCTTCCTCCAGATATCTTCCTCTGGAAACTACGAACCCCATCTGGGCTAAAGTATTGATTCACTATATTTGATCCTATTAGAGAAAGTCTGTTTTGGGAAAATGACTGTCCCTGTTCATGAAATCATGCTATACAATTCCTTCTTTTATTGCTTTCAATTTCTCTCCCAGAAGTTTCCAGTTCTTGCTGAGATGATAATAGAATGGCTAGACACTGGGCACTGATCCTTTACACTTTTTTTTTTTTTGCCCTGGTTGCATCTGGTCATGGAATGTCTTACTGTTTTCAGTTATTAACCTGAAGTCAGAAAGGTGCATGTACAGCTGGGCAGACTGGGAATTAATCCATGGATAGCAACAATCTCTCTCAGTGCCACTTTCCATTTTATGCAGCCTATGTGTAGTCTTGTTCAAGATGGGAAGGAACAGATTTATGCTAAAATAAGGAAGAAAATGCAAATATTGAGCTCCTTCCAGATGATGATTGCTGTTTAAGAAGCTGGCCTGTGTGAAGGAGACTACTCAGCCTTCCTTTGAAATCCAGGGCCTGCCAGACAGCTACAAGGCCAAATGGTGAGCTGTAAGGAATGAATACAACTCAAAAGCGAAGTGTTGACTTTAAATGCCCTTTTTTCAAATTAACACTAGGTGGATATGAGGTGTGGAGGTGTTGGAGGCCAGTGATGACTAGATAAAATAATGACAAGGTGGTTGAGGGAATATCCAACCAGATTCCAGACCAGTGATCATCCAGAAAAGCCCAAGTCCTAGTGGGTCAAGGTGGGGAAGATTCCTTCCATCACCCTCCACAACATGCCTATGGGAGAGAAGCAGCAGACACTGACCCTGGAAAACTAAATTGTGCTCAGTCAGAGAAAAACACGTATGTGGGATGAATAATACATGTATGAAAGGAACTTTGGGTGGCATTTTGTGCTTTCCCACAGTTTAAAAGGGAGTATTTTTCATCAGCAGTAGAAGGAGACAAGCTCACAGATCTCTGCTGGTGGCACACCAGACTTTTGTGTTTGACCAGGGCAGCTGATGCCCAGCATGGCCCAGCTGGGCCCCACTGTGTGGCAAATGGTGAGTGTGATCCTCGTGCTTTTAGTGGTGCATCTTCAGTGTTGGCCCAGTGCTCCTTAGAGAAAACCACTGCAGTGCAGAATGGCCTGAAGCTGGGCAAGGACAGGAGGAAATTTGCTTCCGCTCTAAGTGGAGGCTGAGCAAGAAGTCCATTGCATGGGGGGAAGACTGCAGTAAGCTCTGTGGATCATCTGAGACTCAGAATTTGGTGCTTTGCTCAGTGCAGATTAGGTACTTCTGTAAAAAAAACACTTAGAAACCTGTTTGTTCTAAAGCCAAAGCATTTTATTTATTGAGCAGGTCCTATACAAGCTGACATTTTTACAGTAACATTGATTTTTCCAGATTCCAGCTTGGATTCTCAGATGGAATAAAACACTGTCACTTCTAAGGAGCTACCTGTAGTAAAGCTTCACTTGCCTTCAAATGAGCAACTTCAATTTACACTAGCTCTCAAATTGTCCTAAGAAGTTACAATTCTCAGTGATATTAATATAAATTTAGTTGAATGTTATGCATGCTCTTATGAGTGAGGAGAATGATCTTAATTACCTTATTTCCTCCCTTTCAGCATTCTTCTAACTAGAAGCAAGGAGAAATAGTTCTGCAAAAGTGACAGACCTATCTCTGAAATTGAACATGGTGTTCAGTAATAATAAAGGTGAAAGCAATGGATTGTAATTAATTCTCTATGTGAGTGGGTGTGGAGTTTTAGAAAGAAACCTGGAGAAACAGATAAAACCCATTTTTGCAAGAAGAATCTGCCTCTTGGGAATTTACAGACCAGTATATTTAATGTTTGGAAGGTTATCCACTATCACTTCTGTTTTATTCACTCAAGTGCTGGGTTAAAAAAGAAAAGTGCTTCAGCTGAAAATACTGTGTGATAACAAAAGCTTGGTATTTATGTTTGTGGCTCTATTCCAGTTTTGTAATATCTAGATCTTTCAAGGACTATTATAGTCAGAACACAGATTTTAGGTTTTCAGACAAAATAATTTTTTGTTGACCCCTTCTACTGCACTTCAGCCTGAGAGGCTCTTCACCTATTAGTTAAAGGCACCTCTGAACTTCTCCAGAAATGCAGACTTTACAAAGCAGGTGGGTGAAAGATTTTGAAACATTTTGTTGTCCAGAACCACTTCTATGTGTCCTCCTTATCACTCAAAGAAATTTGCTGTTACTTACATTTGGGTCTGTGGCCTAAGAACCTGGAGTGAACTCAACTATGTATTTTTATATATATATATGCATATCTTGGTTATTTAACTTCTTGAAACTGTATCTGTGGGTGAGACATAAACAATCAACTTGTCACAAATAAACAACACCTTATCAAATATTCATAATGAATTCTAAGCGACACACTGTGCCTATCAGAATGAGAATGTTTAATTTACATTGACAGAGCTACAGTAATGGAGATACTTATCCAACAGGGAATTAACACAACTTTCTTCATTTTCCTGAAACCCATCTGAAGAGTCAGAGCCCAAAAAGGTACCCCAATTCCCTGTGATCAGGCTGTTCAGGGAGTAGTTGGTTGAGAGCTGGAGGTCCTGACAGTGTTAAGGGCTGATGCTGCACAAAGCTCTGCTTAGCCCCAAGGCAGATGGACTCACCCTGGATTCAGGAGCTTGGACTGGCAATGCAATTGCCTGCAGCCTGCCTTACTTGCTGTGAACCTCTGTGCAGGGTATTGGACCCTGCTAAAAGCCCCTGGGCATGACATGGAGAAAATCTGTTTTCTGTGGTCAACTAAAAGCATTAGCTTTATCTAGTTTCTGAGGAGAAGGCAGAGAAATGCAGCAGAAATTCATACAAAAGAAATCCACACTGACACAAGGTCTAAGCACCTGCTTTATGTAGCTGTGATCTGAGGTGACATAGCTGTAGTGATACCTGTAGTTTATATGACAGTTCCACAGTCTCCAAATACATTTGGTTAATTTAAAACCCCTTTGCTATCTGAACTGATGCATTAGATGTGTTATGGGATTACTTTACATGCAAGACTTGTGGAAGATGACAGAATGATAGTCCTAGATCTTGGAGTCTGCTAACTTAAAAAAGGTGCAGGAAAAAGCCAGCCAAGCTTCCTTTTAAAAAAAATTTATCTCTGTCTATGTCTATATATCTATATCTATATAAACTTAAGTCAAAGCTGGAACATACAGATCTTTGGGAAATATTCCGCTAGTAGAATAAAATCCACAGCAGTGACAATATGCAAAAGGCATTTAAATCAAAATAATAGCTCTAGTGCTACCTAGACAGATTAGAGCTGGAGACAAAACACTTTAAAATCGCATTTAAATTGAAAAAACGCAAAAGGAGGAGGAAGAGAGGTTGGAAAGTTTCACATGAAGCACAGACCTTGAAAAATATAATGTCAAAAAATCTCACTGTGACAGTGGGCAGCAGTTTAACTATATATAGATGGTGATATTCTTAACCCTTTGTAATACTGTGATACTTGATTATGGCAAATCATACAAATGCAGAGAAAAACCAGACAGGTTTCTGCTGGTCTACGTGTACAGGAAAACACTATCAGGGACATAGATGTTTTTTCTGCTTAACAGATCTGCAAATGCAGTACACTTGACAGTTTGAAAATAATATTTTTAGGAAACAGGAAGGAAGAAAGGACTAATTTGCAAGTACAAACCATCTTCATTATTACATGTTCAGCTATTCCAGGAGTTGGACTAGATGATCCTGAGGGGTCCCTTCCAGCTCTGCAAATTCTGTGATTTTATGATTCTAAAACTTTATGGTAACAGCTTTATTTCAGTTAAAATTGGATTGGTTCTTCTGACGATAAAAATGCAAATGCCATCTGTAGTTTGACTGCTTTGCACTGCATTATCTGTAATAGCATTTGATGATTATTTTAATTTAGGCTACAGTATGTTTTTAGCTTTCCCTGAGTCTCAGATGCTTGTAATGGCATCACAGATGTACAATTGGAGACATGAAATGCCTGCTTCAGAAAGAATGTCTCCTCTCTTTATAGATCTTTTCTTCTAAGTCTTAGCAACCTGGGGTGCCTGGGCAAAGAGCAGTTAATTGATATTTTGGCTCTGGGGAAGCCACATTTCCGGTGAACAGGAACTAGGCCAGAGATGCTGTGCTCAATAATTTGGCCCTTGGGATGTCTTGAGTCTGTGGGAGGAAACTTCTCCAGACACCAAGGAAAGCCATAGAGCAGTTCCAGAGCCAGACCCATTGGTTTTACTATTATATGTGGATGTAAGTAGGAGTGGTAAGCTGTTTACCACTAAAAGAAAAAATGTGTGTTTAATCTCAAAAGGGCTGCATATGGTGGAAATTGCATTGTTCAGGCTTCTAAAATAAGAGCAGTGAAATATTACAGAGAATTATCCTGCCTGAAGAACTTTGTTGGGTGAATGGATTACTGCTTGATCAATTTTGCAACTAAAAGGGAATTTGTTCAGATTAAATCCAGGTTCTACATTAAATAGGAAAAACATGAGTAGTACTAAAAGAAACCAATCCAAATCAGGAACTGCAGAGTTTTATTATGAGAGCAACAGAGCAGCTCATTTGAGATGCTTGGGTGTACAAATTACATAGCAAGTGATGCTGAGCGATGAGAGATGGCACTCTGTTCCAAGGAAGTCATCATACTCATAGCACCATGATACCAGTTTGCTCTTTCAGCTGAGAGAAAAAAGCCTTGGGACTGGAAATTTGGAATGAGAACTCTGCCTGACATGAAATTTTGACATATTCAGCCAGAGATACCGATTTATAAAACCCCAAATTTCACATACTTTCTTGAAGAGGAATTGAAGCTATGTGTGGGTGTGGATGTTCATTTCTCTGCTTTAGTCCAGTATCCAGGTATCAATTTTGGCTGGTTTCTTCTGCCCAGACTGACAAGGACCTTTAAGGGCGCGTGTTGGTGTGGTGCACTCTCTTCCGAAGCTTGGGGCATGATAAGGTCATGGCGATAAATGCTTTTTTTTGAAAGAAAGGTCTGGACATGAGCAGCAGTATTCTCTCTGGCTGTGGTAGGTGTTAGCTCGAAGGACTGGAATATCTGACGATATCTAATCACCACTGACACAGAGAAACTTACATTACCCAAGTTACCTTTACAGAGTGTGCACAAATTTATAGAATGTATAAACTATGTGTATGCACTATGGTAGGAGCAGGCCTATCATCACTATATAGTACTTTTGAAACTTGTTAGGAGCAGAAAGCAGCTACTGCTCTGCTGTGAAATCAGGAGGTATCCATGTGTTTCAACAGCAATTGACTGAAACAGTCACAGAGCTCTAACCAGTGATCTGATGTTTTCTGTTTGTGATGAATTCTGTTTGGCCAAACATAACTTTTATTCTTGTAGTGCTGTTGTTGGTTCTGCTGTTGTACTTCACAGACAGCTGCAAGTGCAACCAAAGCTGTTTTTCTTTTCCTTTAATTTGCTGTGGAAAAATGGTAATTTAAAGACTGAAACACCAGCAGTAGAAACAGCCCAACTACTCCATAGGGTTCAAACTGGTATTTCTTTCTATTTTGTTTCTCAGTAATCTTTTTTGATTGCTGATTCACAGCACTGGTCTCCCATGGATTATTGGTCACTTGTCTCTCTTTTTTGTCTGAATGTGTATTTTATTGTTTTAGAGACATGAACACTTTAATGGACTGGCACAATGTAAATAGTCTCATGTGAAAAAAACAAGTCCATTTAGTTTGATTTTTCTCTTTCTGTGACATCTGGAAGGTGCAGCTACTTAGGCAAGAAAACTCATTCAGGAAAAATCCTTCCATCAGAAAAGGCCTAGCATGAACAACAGCAGTGTTTGCAGAAAATTTTCTGTTTATCAGACAGTTTCCCTGTCACTGCCAAACCCTAGAGACCGGTGGGATGGCTGGGCTCAGAGGCTGGTGGTTAATGGGATTTATTCTACCCAGAGGCTGGTGAGGAGCAGAGCACCACAGGGGCCTGTCCTGGGATCTTTATATCTTTATCAATCACCTGCAGGATGCAACATTGCACATTCATCAGATGAGCACATGGCACCAAACTGAGGGTGCCAAAGGCAGGGCTGCTTCCTGGACAGGCTGGTGAACAGGCCTGTCGCTGTTGAGCCGCTACCAGAGAGGAGATCCCAGATTCTCAGCGTGGCATAGAAAAAGGGCTTTATTATTTTGAATCCAACATATATATAGACTTTTCAGAGGTCACCCAGATTGGTCAGTCAGAAACCTCCCCCTAGGCCTGATTGGCCAGGCCTGAACTGTCCAAATCTCGAGACACTGTTTCAACAACATCCAAACTTTATCTTTGTTTATAAAAACACAGGAGAATGTTCTCATGGGAAAGACCTGTGCTAGCCACACAGGCCAACAGAAAACTTATGAAATTCAGTAAGGACAAATTACTGACTGGCAAAGTCGAGCCTTTGGGAAGGAAGGATGGCTGGCAGCAGGATGTGATGGGGATGGACTGGTTGGGCAGCAGCTCTGCTGAAGGGGCTCTGGGGGCTGTGGCAGACAAGGACTGTCACACAAGCCCAGTGTGCCCTGTTGGAAAGAAGAGCCATGGCATCCTGGGTGCTATCAGCAGAGGCACACCCATATAACCAGGGAAATGGTGAGCCCCTTTCACTCAGCAATCTTTAGGTCACAGCAAAATTCTTCATTCAGTTTCAGGTCAGTCAACCAAAAAAAAAGAAAAGGAAAAGAGGTCAGTCAACTGGAGCAACCTCAACAAAGGCTGTTGAGGTGGTCAGGGACTGGAAGGCTGGGGGTGAGGTCTGTTTTGGCCTGGATTGGAGACAGCTTTGGGGGCACTTGAGAGCAGACCCCAGGTATCTGTGGAAAGGTCATCAAGAACGGGCAGCCAGGCTCTTCAGAACACTGCAAAGTGGGAGGACAAGGTACAACATGCACACACTGAAATAAGGGAGGTTTGGGCTGCATGCAAGGAAAAACATTTTCTCCAAGAGGAGAGTCTGACTGTCAAGAGACACAGCTGTACTGTTCCCATCCTCAGGGCTTTTCACGACCTGACTGGATTAAGCCCTGAGCAGTCTGGGCTGAGCTCATTGCCCAGGCTACTTCAAGTGGGTGGCTGGATCCCTGCAGATCCTTCTAATCTGAATTTTCCTGCAGTTTTTTGGAGAGGCAGTGTCTATCACATGGCAACCTGCAAACTAAATGGAGACCAAAGACATCTGCTGGGAAACACAAGAAATGCAAAAAAAAACTATAAAACATTCTTGGTCAGTGGTATCCAACAGCTTTGGCAGCCAGTGGTTATACTGTTTTGGAAATTTAGACTAAATGTCAGGTGTGTCAAAAATTGTGGTAATTGTGACTGTGGCCCATGCAGACTGTGAATGGCCTTTTCTTAATAAAACTCTCTCAAGCCAATCTTGTCTCAAGGAGTGTTGACTATAAATACTGGTGCCCCCAATATAAAGGGATGACTTCTTATCTGAAAGAGGTCAGTGACAAAAATAAGTCACAGCTACTTTCTTGGGAGCTTGCTGTTTTCAGAGACCAGGAGAAATATCCAGCATAGAATATTTGTATATATTTAAGTTCACCTTTTCCTCAATTTATTTTATTTTTTAATGCAGATCAGACTGAACTCCTTAGCATAATGATTAGAAATTTGCATTACTCTCTGCACCTGGATATTTTTTCCCAACATCTGGGTTTTCTAGTCTAATGGACTGATTTAAGTGCTATTTTCAGAATTATGCTTCCTAGATTAGCAAAGACTTCATACAGCCTACAAAGTGAATCTGACTGCTGTAAACTCTTTATAGGATGCTTTAAAAATCAAGAATGATTCATTTGTATATGTGGTATTCACATACACAAAATTTTGACTATCTCTTTAGTCAGAAGGATTTTTTTTATTTAAGAGGATTGACATTTATGCTCTATTACAACTCTCAGCCAAAAATTCCCTTTAAAATGATGGGAAAAAATTCTCATTCTTATTGTCTTGTTGCTTGTCATCTGCCTCTCTCCAAACATATTTTGCACTTCCTCAAGCAGAAAGTGCAAAAGACGTGCCCAAATTTGTTAACAGGAAATGTACAAATCTCTTTTGCCTGTGTGAAATGTATTCAGTGTCATAAAGATCGACTGATATGTTTAATTCATACTGCAAGGTTTTAATCTGCTCATTTGACCTTTTTGATATACTGTCAATAGCACTGGTGCTTGAATAATGAATTTCATGTGTTCTAAGCACTAAACTGATTTACAGACTTCACAGTGGGTTTTAAAAAGTGTCATGTCATTCAAGTGGTACTGAAAGAGAACGATGAAGTGTTATAGAGGAAAATGATAAATATTGCCTTTAGCAAATGTCAGAGATACTGAGGCAAATTTCACCCAGCACTTCTCAAGAAGATTGATGAAATGTTTCTTTCTTTTCTATAAAGTATGAAAAGAATTCTTCAGTACCTTTTTATGAATCTCCAGCACCTTTTTATGAATCTTCAGCTTCTTTCCTCATATTTCTCATGTATGCACTGGAGTTTGAAGTGCCGCAAAGTCTGGGCACAGTGTGAACTGATATTCAGATAGAGTGAGAAAGATGCAAGAAAAACTGTGGAACTCTGTTTATGTGGCTGGATTTTGGTATGGGGGAGGCAGTAGGGATGGCTTCTCTGAGACTAGCATAGGAGCTGCTCCCTTGTCACTAAAAGCCAGTTCCAGTGAGATCCAGCATGGATCCATCACTGCCTAGAGCTGCACCCTTCAGCTGCTGTTGCTTCTGAAAAAGATATTGAAGTAAGGATGAAAAATGATGTACAGCAGCTCTGAGAGAGAAGTGAGAATGTGTGAGAGATACAGCTCTACAGACACCAAGGCCAGTGTAGAAGGGGAATACGAGGTGCTCCAGGTGCTGGAGCAGAGATTCCTCTGCAGTCTGTGGTGAAGACCACGGTGAGGCAGTGAGGTTCCTCCTGCAGCCCGTGGAGGAGAACAGCAGAGCAGATATCCTTGCTGCAGTCTGTGGAGGATTCTGCACTGCAGCAGGTGGATTTGTCCCCTGCAGACCATGGAGAGCCCATGCAGGAGCAGGCTCCTCATAGGAACTGCAGCTGTGGAGAGGATCCCACACAGGAGCAGCTTTTCTGGCAGGAACTGCAGTCCTTCATAAGTGATCTCCTTGTTCTTACCTCAACCCACTAGCTTTTCCATGTTATTCTCTCCCTTTGTGCTACTGAGGATGGGTGGTGAGAGAGCAGCTGGGTGAGCACCTGGCATTCAGCACAGATCAACTCAAATGACATAGAGGTGCTGTTTTTGAATCAGTAGGGGTGAAGAATAGACAAAAATTTTGAAAATAAACCTAATTTCAACAGGGTTCTGAATTGAGGATTTCCTGATCTGAGCAAGGTTAGAAGTGAGTGCATGTTGAATGGGTGATGAATGTATATATGATTCATTTACCTGTGTTCCTAACCATGGAAATAGGTGGTTGTGATAGTTAAATCAAAGAGTCTGCAGTGAGAGGCCACAGGCTTTGTAGATTTATGAGTATCCCAAGATCAGAGTGAAGAGAGATGTCGTCATACAGCCCATGAAACTTCTTTTCACCCAGCACTGAATTAAGACTTGAACTTATTTTATAATTTTCCTGTTGTGAGCACATACATGTTTGTGACAAAATGCTATTTGATTCAGCCTTAAGCTGTCATTGTGAGGTTGAGGAATATTGCTGCCTTTCCCTTAGCAAATGTGATGCCCAGCAAGACTTGATCAACATTACAAAGAAATTTGTGACTGAGATTAAACTAGAGCTTGAACTCCTGCAGGATCCCACAGCTGTAATGATGGTGTTGAGCTGCTCTTGGCACCAGCTCACATCAATCATAATGAATAAAGCTATACTGATATTTTCATTACATCTCTCTCCTGAATGGGTTCCCTGCATGTAGCAGAAATCCTGAAGGTAATAACAAAACAGTTCCTCTCCTTCAAAATCTCCATGGTAATGCATATGCACAGGAGGGAGAGTTGCACAGATAAAGCCAAGTTAAAACCAAGCAATCTCCCCTCTGTCTTTCTTGGCTCTTCTGTGCCTAGCCTGGGGAGTTTCCCACATTGAAAATGTTGCATTTAAATAAGTAAATTTGAACCATGGTAATTAAAGGCAAATAATATTTCCTCAGTAACATTAAAAGTGCAGCTGGACTTAAACACAGCACAAAATAGCTTTTTAAAATGGCTTAAAATTTTTTAAATCAACTGTTACAGTTTTACATTTGCATATTTATGTTTATGTTTACATATACATACATGTGTATGTACATAGAAAATATTGTGTTTTCAGAATTTATATGAGATTGTCTCAGATCAAAAATACTTTATTAATTGTTTGTCCTTCAATAAATACTAGACACTATTCTAAAAATAGTGTCTGTTTACCAATAACATTTGAAATACCATTTGGATACCAGAATCAAGATTAAAAAATCCTATAAAAATATTTTCATAGTATTTTGATGAGATTCAAGGATCTTTGAGACAAAGTATATTTTTTTGGTGTTCATTACAAATATGGATGGACATTTCAAGATGTGTGATGTCCTTCATGCCCTATGATTTTTTTTCTGGTGTTTGGATTGAATGAGTGCTGTGGTAAGGTTCTATGACAAATGTTAAATCAGGCATTTGTTCAAAATGAAATTGATATATATAGTACACAAGCCAGACATTTTTATGCATTTTGAAGGAGAAGTTAATCTGCAACCTGGGCTTGATTTTTGAAATTTCAAGAATAAACAAAATGTCAGAAAACAGCTTGTCTAGCTTTGGAAACATTTGTATAATGATAATAGCACTGACCTAAATCCGTATTATCCTGAACCAGTAGTGGACCAACATCTTACCTATTTTATGTGAAGAAGTTGTAGTTGAGAGAGTTCTGGTCAAGATTTTACAGCCCTTGTGTGTCTAAATACATCTATCAATCATTTTTTCAATACAAATGAAAAACATTTTTATTTCAAGTACAGGTGTACAACCAGCTCAATGCTGAAGAAAAACATGAGGTCTGTTGGTGCTGCAGACATGCTGTTTACAAGGTTAAAAAGCATAGCTGGGGAACATCAAAGTGAAAACATTTATGCAGCTTCTCCAAAGAGCACTTCCCTAAGCTCTGTGGCTGCTTGAGGAAATGCAGCCTGGTTTCCTCATACCCTTTCATTCTTTCATTCTTAATGGGCTGAGAGAGTGGCAGAAGTGACAGACTATGACTGACAATTTTGGATACAATCAGACTGGATTTAGTTATGCCAGGATTTCAACTTGAGGCCATCTTACAAGAAGGAAAACATCAGTTAGAGAAAACATTTTATTAAAGCTTATTAAATGTGCCTTGCCTTTGCCCTAGATAATGGCAGTTGTACAGAAACAAATTAACTGTTTATAATTATCCCTTTTATTTTCCTCAGAAATTCACAGAGCTAGAAAACCCAGGAGCTCACAGGGGAAACCTTGGTTAATGAAATAAACTTTTGATGACGTTTGAAAACAGGACTGTTCTCATTCAACAAAGCCACAGTGTCATGCCTAAGAAATACTGGCAAAACTGAAGAAATTATATATACCCACTGCTGAAGGAGATCATGGGCTGATGAATCTCACTGTACAAGGCATGATAGTGTTACAGCTGTCTCCAAGATCAGGTGGTAAAGACTTTAGAATTACTGAAATATAAACAGGGCTAAGATTTGGTGTAAAAAATGTTTATTTCTGATCAGAATGGAATAAAAAACAAAAACCAGCATAAAATCCTCCTATTCTTCTATGTGATTTTGAGTCTTCAAGGCGCAGGTGGTTAGAAAACTGTCTTTTTATTTCTAAATTGATGTATACTGTATTGAGACCGTCACCATGAAAATCAGTGATGCCACTCTTGCAGTACCCTGTGAGACACAGGAGTATTCCAAATACAATAAAAGTAAACCACTGTGGAGATATTTTATAATTTTTATCTCTTGGGGATAATAAAAAATTCATTTAAAATTCTATTTTTTTACACGGAAGTGTAGCTATGTGCTGACACAGTGGAAAAATAAAATGTTTCAAAGTATTCAAAGTAAAATTTGGATATAAAGATGGATATTTAGGGAAAATAAACAGAAACAAGAAAGAATACTCCATGCTGTTGAATAAGAGTGGGATTTAACCCAGTAATCCCAGTCATTTTTATAAGGTCAGGAGACCTTTCTTCATTCTCTCTGGACAGAATATAAGCCAACCAGAATAGGATAAAAATAGCTGTCTGTGAAACTCCAATAAATATTTTTATATCCCTGTAGGACTATAATCTTCTTAAAGCAGTGAAAATGTTCTGAACCTTTTGTATGTAATACTGGAGTCTAACATATACCAAATAGGTGATGGATTTCTCAGGGGGGAAGATTTCAGGTTGCAATAATTTTTTCCTTTGTATTTAAGAATAACTTCAATATCATTTTAAAGAATGGCATTAGGCATGACCATGTGGTTGTTAAAATTGGCTATTAACATTTTAAAGGAAGCAAATAACAAAGCCTGCTTACACGGTTATAAACTAATTTATTTATCAAGGCCTAATAGCAGTCCCAGAAGTTATGAAGCATTTTATTGATCTCCTGGCTAGAGAAGTGTGGGTAAGTCAAACATTCTTCAGAGAATGCTTTACTGGACGTTTGGGTTTAGCAACAATACGTTCTTTTAGACAAGTTAGTGTCATTTACTCTGTTAATAGCCATAAGTGTGATTTGTGCTTTTCTTCAAAGAGACTTAAAGCTTGAACTGAATTAATCTATGGAGAGCATCCTCAAGGAGAACTGCATGATTGGAGATAGTCATAGTTTGCTGTTTCAGATTTAGGCAAAATAACAACCTGATCTAGTGGCCATTCTGAGCCTGAGACCAGCCCAGTCTCATTTGTGTCCCTACCACGTGCGGCGAGTCTCTCTCACAGACTATAGGGGGAAGTTGGAGAACTAACTGAGCAGATAGCAAGTGCCCAGTGCCCTGGAGGAGCCCCAGCCCTGGAGAATGGCTGCCTGGTCTCTTTGGAGAGTAAGAAATTTGCAGCAGACATGGCCTACCACTGTGTGTAGGAAGGTTATTATAAAGGATCTTAATTTTGGTTTGTGCTAAGCATGCTGCCAGCAAGCAGTGATGGATGCAATGGATACAGAATAGGAACCTGGCAATGTTCAAAATGCTCCTGTGAATACAACTGGTCAAGCACTCAGTGCAGTGGCTGTCTTGGCTGTGGGTGCTGAAAACAGCAATGACCATGAGTCTCTACCTGCCCTATGTGTCTCCTATGGCACTCCTGCCTTTTAGGAAACAGGCATCAGCATTTATAACTCATTTGGAGCTAAAATTTAGGAGTTATTTAATTCCCCTAAATCAGGAAAGCATTGTCTCAGTGACTCATGACCCTGTGCTGTACAGAGCAGAGTATGCTAAGAGAAGATAATGAGTTTCCTTGTTGTTTGTGTAAGGACAGCAGGGTGGACTGTTACAAATATTAAATGCTCCTCACTGCATTTCTCTTTTGATTGAAAATTTACAATATGGAAGACAGGTTAGCACAAAGTAATTTTAGGTGTTCCTGTCACATAAATGTCAGAGAAAAGATCTGAAATATCAGAGAGACCTTGATTAAAAAAATAAAAAGAGCTGTGGGATGAATTCACACAAGGTGGAAATAAAATAGCAGGTTAGGGAGAAAGCTCCTGTAATTTATCTGGTTGGCTCTAATGTGTTCCTTACCACTAAGTGCAGCAAAAAGAGTTTGTGGGTAGAGATGGGTATTCTTCATTTTCCTGTTTCCAATCCAGTAATTAGAGCCATGATGTATCAAATGCCAAAAGGTCACTTCTGCCCATAAGATCACTATAAGGTTTGCTCTACCCACTTTAAGTCAGCATTATTCCCCATGCCACAGCTATTTCTAGGCTGCTGGACTGGACTGAACTTTCCTCCTGCCCTGCTCATGGGCATCTCATGGGAATTGCTGTTTTGAATCTCCCAAGCTGTACTCCTGCCCCACACGTGGGCAAGTGGGCAGGACCTCAATCAGTGCTAGTCACAGCAAAATGTTCTCTCTGGGGTGTCCGGTTTTCTGGGGAACCTAGGTGGCCACATCTAGTAGAGTTGTGAGAAATTTCTGGGCTCTCCAATTCAGCTATTTGGATACTTCAATCCAGTTGCTTGGAACCAAGCAGGTTTGTTGTCTTGGTATCGGATATGTCTGACAATTTACTTTCCAGAGTATTTTATACATTTTATTTCCTCTGTTTTGTTTTGCATACACTACCCTTTACAAAGAAAAATTTTAGTGTAAGTCAGTCATCATTCTAGAGGATTATTCAATTTCCCCTGTGATTCAAGAATACCCCAAGATTTCTGCCTGCTTTTGAAATGTGTTTTTATTAAAAAAGCTAAAAAAGCTCCAATCTATACTCATTTCCATAACTAGGAAAATTGTCTTACTAATCTGTTATGTTGCTAATTACAATTTTATCAGTGATGGACAAAGAAAAACAGTAATCTACTTTGCCAAAATTATTTCTCTGTTTCAAATCTTCGCTTCCTGTTTCCTACTGATTTTGAAACTTAATTTCACAAAGTATTTATTAATTTTTAAAAGTATCCTTTGCAAGCCTTTAAGAGATTTAGTAAATATAATTTATGATAAAGGTAACTAAAGTAAAAAGTAGGGTGTCATCTTAGTCCAAGTATAGCCAGTCCTATCAATTGTAGAAACATAAAGATGCAAAAGTAAGTAGGAAGGAAAAAACCATCAACTTATGTTTAAAAAAATGAACCCATGATGTTGAATACTTATGGTTTAAAAGAGGAGGCAAATATAAATTAATTGTTGAATTGAAAGCAATCAACCTCATGCTGCTTTATGAAAATATGATGAAGGCATGACCTTTCCTTAGGGTAAGTGATGTTTCTAATAGTTTGCTCCTCTTTTTAAATTTTATCTTCAAATCAAGGTAAAGCCAATGGTCTGATAATTGTGTTGTTTTTCACATTGTCAAAACTGGCATTTTAAATGGGCTGTGACTGACCTACTCATAAAATGGGTTCAAAGGCAAATGGTCACTCAATGCGAAGTGCTTGCCAAGGACATGTCATACTTTGCTTATGATGTTTATCTTCTTTCATGACAGCAGAATGGCCACCAGCTTCAGCCCTTCCTCATCAGTCTTTACTTAGGATGAAACAGGTTTGCACTCTCTGGGGTCCCATTGCAACAGCACAGCCCTCCAACAGTACTCATTGGTAGCTGAAATGTTAGTCCAAATAAGAAACTGACAGTGAAATGAGTTGATATATATTCGAGGAGATATACACCGCAGTAACTTGCTTTTAATTAAATGAAAATTTTGTCCCCAGAAATGTCTGTGTGGTGATCTTTGTCTTTAAAATGGAGGAAAGGCTCCTCATTCTGCTTTCTCATCTATTTGAAATCATTCAGCTACATGTCATAGATCGTCACTTATTTCCCAACCGCAGAGACCAAAAGTATTCTCATTACTGCACTTCCTGTTCCTGTTAACCAATCTTCTTCCAGAAGAAAAGAATGCATTTATTTCTAAACCTCTGGTCTTTTCCATACTTAATGGTTATCTTCTGCCTAATTTTCATCTTTTCACCCTGAGTCAGCATCTCTGTTTCTTCACTAAATGTGCATTTGGCTCTTCTTCGATGCCCTTGCTTTATTTCAGGGTAGCTGCAAGAGCTGAGGAGAGGAGTTCTTTCTTTAGAACCACAGATGGGGCTTGGGTACAGAAACTCCTCTCTTCTGATAAATCAATTTTTATGAAAAATATTTGTGGTTTTCTTCCTTTCTTCTGGAAACTGATTTTTCTGAACAAGTTGTTGTTTGCACTGATATTTCCTGATTACAGGAGCAAGTTTTAATCTTATAAACTTTAGATAATATATTTGATTTATACTGAGCAAGTATGTTTCATTATTAAACTAGACTTAGGATAAAAATTATAGGATTGTAGAACTATAGAATGGTTTGGGTCAGAAGGCATCTCTAAAGATCACCTAGTCCAAACTTCTTGCTGTGTGTGGCAGGGACACCTTTTGCTAGACTTAAGTTTGCTCAAAGCCCTGTCCAACCTGGTCTTGAACACTTCCAGCAATGGGGCATCCACAGCTTCTCTGGGTGATTTGTTCCAGTGTCTCATCACCCCCACCATTAGAAATTCCTTCCAGATTAAACCTACTCTCAGTTCAAAACTGAGCACAAACCTTTCCCTTTGCACTGTTATTACAGGTGCTTGTGAAACCCTTTCTCAATCTCTCCTATAAGCCCCCTCTAAGCATGGACAGGCTCCAGTGAAGTCTCCTTGGAGACTTCTCCAGACTGAACAACACCAACCCTCTCAGGCTTTCTTCGTAAGATCAATATTACAGTTCTCTGATAATTTTTTGACCCTTGTTTAAGCTGCCCTAACAGGTCCATGTCTTGTAAAAAAATTCTTTATGGATTTGTTGTCACATATAACTATTTTTGTTGTCATTTTTCCTTGTAAGGAGCTCATCTTCAGAGTTTTTATTCTGTGGGGGTTTTTTTTGTTTGTTTTTGTTTTTGGTTTTGTTTTTTTTTTCGTTTGGTTCTTTTCCCCTTAACTATAAAAAATAGATTAGACAGTCATTTATGGAAGATAGTTCCCTCTTTCTGCTGTTGTTACAATCCAGATCTCCGATGCATTCCACTATAGAGACTCATTTTTTAAGTATTGCATTTATCCTGAAACAGGAGACATTTCTGTGTATCTTTAACTTCTCTGAGGCCAGTCCCTACTTATAAAAACCTCAACTATATTGGACTGGAGGGTCAGATAATAGTGTTTTCAGAGTTCTATTTTCTTTTGATCTATAGCCTTAGGAAATGGGTCAGTTTTGAAAGTATGCCATGGCTGACATGATGATCTTGTGCTACATACAGAATGCCTACAGTTCAGTAGGTATCAAATTGCATCTCTTGTTTTTAGGTAAAATTAATAAAACTAAATGCCACTTGTATCTTTCTTTCTTTCATTCTCTTTTAATGGCTTTTAAAGTTATTGGCCAATTTTAATGCAGTTTGTCAAAGGAATAATCAAAAGTGCTTAATTCATGAGATATGTTTAGTGGAGTGGTTGGATGGCAAAGAGAGAGCACATCAGGAGCCCCATGCTAAGAAGAGGATAAAGAAGATGGATTTAAACAGGACAGGAATTGCTCCAGTACCTCTAGGACAGCTCATTTTATTTTTGAAGCATTTAGGAGTTTTTAAAAATCTCCATGGTGATCACTGACCTGGCATGCCTTAGATTAGTTGTCTGGGGCACAGTGTACTATTTTATTATTTATATCAGGAAAGCAGAAACCAACAGAAGTGATGTACGCCTAATTCCTTCCAAACCAAGTACACTTAAAAATGTACTATATGATGAAGTGTTTTATAAATTTGTGTTTTCCAAATGCCAGTTTGAGCACAATTTATTCACTGGGAGCAATGCATTTTTGACAATCTCTTACTGTCTGTAGGTCTGGGATTGAGTGGTTCTCTGGGAATAGCATGTTGATTAACTTCAGGGACAACATGTTCTTCTACATTTTCCTCTAGACTAGAATTGTGTCATCTCTGCAAAACATATATAAACTGGATAGAATATATATAAACAAGAGAGACTATTATGCTGGATTATAGCTTTGCTTTATACATTAGCCATGAAGATTGTGTTAGTATCATTGCAAGAGCAGTTTGTCACATCTACATTTTTTCTAATATTAGAAATGCCACTTGATATCCACCCTTGGTCCCCCTTTCAAATATTAAATATTTTATTTAATTTTGTTCATAATCAAAAAAAGCTCGTAAAAATGCTTTCATACCAAATTACTGTTATTTTTCTTAGACACTTATGCACGGTAAATTTATGTAGATTTAATTAGATGTAATCAAATGACAGCATAACTGTCCTTTCAAGTAGTTTTTCTTCTTTTTTTTTTTTGATTTAACAGCAAAGATGCAATTCACCAAATCCTTCTTATGAAAACTCATATGCAAGGTTTTCCACATGAAAGCTAGACAGAAGTCTGTTAAAAGATTTTTAAAGAAGACAGGATATGCAGTTAGGAAGAATTCAGTGTAGCAAATTTCCATCTTTTGTGTACCCAAAATTTCCTTTAGTATGTTTTCTAAAAGTCATAAACACTGTAAATGTCAGATACAGTCATAATGGTGAAGAAATGAATGGTTGTTTTATTCTGTAATTACTCTGGAAAATGCTCAGGATTTTGCCTCTACTTTTTCTTTACTTTTTATTACCTCAGATTTGTTAGTCCTGTTAGCTAGTCCTATTGGAAGTACCTCGGTGGTTTGTGAAATAGTTTCTGTTTTTGTTCTATAAATACATTCCTTCATCAAAGACTACAGGAGAGAACTAAAAGGGAAAGGCAGAGAAATGGGGAATAAGCCTTCAACCCAGGGTAAATTTCCTGCTGTTTTGAGCACAGGTTTGTTTTTCCAATTCCAAAAAGATGTTAATTTCACAGTGGTGGAGCTGAAGGCAACAAACATTTATCAGCCTATGGTCCTGCCTGAATCTGCTCTTGTGCCTCTAGAAGGTTCTCCATATCAGACTAGAGAACAGCAGGTAACAAAAGGAATCTAACAAAAAGAGCAACAAAATGACCTCACCAGCTGCAGGGCTGGATACCTGCAGACATCAAGCAGTGAAATCACAGAACTTCAGAGGATCTGGGTTTTTTTTCAAGCCTAACTTCAATTTGTTTGGGTGATTTACTTCAAAGCATTTTTTAAAAATAGACTTAATAAATGTGATTGTAAAGGAGGTTAATTTTCACATCCACCTTGTAATGAGGTGGAAAATAAGTAATTTTATGGTATTTCCTATGGACTTCTGAAGTAAAAAGGCAACATGGAGGAAAACATGAACAGAATGATTGAATGTTTTTGCTTGGAAGATGTCCTGCTGAACATGGCTCATAGAAGAAAAAGATGAGCAGTAAAATAAACAGTAAAATAGTTGTAGTAGTAATTCTCTGTACTAGTAGTTCTCTGTTTGACTTGGAGAGCCTTGAGACTTGTGTTTGCTGCAGGCCAGACAAATCAAAGTTTCTGAAAGCTACTGTCTTGTGGCTGGATTTTGGAAAAACGTGGGGGCATATCACTCAAATCCTTACATTTTCAGCTACTTTTATTCTGTGTCATTCAATGATTTGTGTGCTGATGGAATATATTATAGGAGAAATGTTAAAGTGGAACAGGTAGAAAAAACTATTCCAGTGCTCAGAATTATGTTTACTGTCGCTGTTCAGAAGCTAAAAAATAATCACAGACTATTTTCTTAGACTAGACGCTCTCTACAGAGATTATAATACAAAAATCTTTTTTCTTCATGTAGTTTCTACAATTATGTCTTAGTCTAGAGGCAACAGGCAAACAACCATCTGTTTTTGTTCACCTCTGCCTCTTTCTTTGTCCAGTCTCCCCAGCCTTATAATATTCCTCTCTGTCCTTACCCTCTGTATATGTTTTCCTTTTCTTCTTTACCAGTTTGTCTAAAACCCATTAAACTAAAGGCTGAAAATTATCATGAAGGAAAAGAAATACAAGCAGATCCACTATAAAAAGTTTGCCTCTGTTGTCTCAGAGAGGACAACAGCTGAGCAATTCCTCCTGCTGCAGTAGTAAGTTAAAGGCTGATTTTAAACCCTCTGGGAATAGCCCTTCACTGGAGAATATGGGAAAGGGCAGGGGGAGACTTTCTTTGCTTGTTGTAGATGGAGATCACTCATTTTTCCCCAGGGCTTGGATGATGCCTTTCTGGTTGCTGTGAGGCAAGGCAGTGGGGGCCACAATCTTGTGCTTGTTTTGCTGAACTTAGTGATTTGACAAAGTGGCTTAATCCCAACAACTACTCACAGCCATCTAAGCCATTGGGAACATTTTTCAAAGGAAGAGTATTTTCTTAATGTTTATTCTGTTTTTCCAGTTTTCAGTGGAAATATACTTAGGAGAGGGTAGGTTAAGCAAGCTTTTCAAATATTGTTCATTCTGGAAGTGTTCTCCTTGTTAGTGAGGCTTAACCTGTGTTTTTTGAGTTTGATGATTTTCAACTACTGACAATTTGACTTTACATGAAATAGTAAATATGATACATGACATTTGGTAAAGCTATGCAACTCTCAGAAAATGTTCAATATCACTTAAAATTTTCTTTTTTTCATGTAACTTCTTTATGCTGCTTAAATGAAATACTTGGTGAGTGTAGAAATTTTGGGTTTTTTTATTTAGGAAGAGTCACTAAGCTTATCAGGATAAAATAAATTTGGTACTTCAGAAAGTAAGAAAATCTAAATTAGCCAGGGAAGTATCCTATTTTATCTCACATTGCATCTTCTGAACATATCTATGTCTGTATCTCAAAAGGCAAATATGTATGTAGTAGAAATTAAGTTTGGATCTCACAGTGAAGAGATCAGTAGTTATATGTCCAGAATGTAGTTGCAGCAGATTTGATTGAAAAGGAAATATGTCTTTCCTGTCGAGTGAAAAAATATGAAAGTAAAAAAAAAAAAACTTGCTACAAACAATCTTGGGGAAGGTACATTCATTTCTTTTCTGGGGGGATGTCCATGTATAGTACTTTAGAAGCAAAATACATGTATCTTCTATCATAGAAGAATAGCTATGGACCTAAGTATTTAATGGAATGAATTACTTTGGAGCCATTTCTGAAATGTGTTTTAATATCTAATAGAATTTTAAAGTCTCCAAAATTGAATCCTCCCCAAGAGGAGAAAATTATAACTTGGCAGATGTATCTCATATCAGTGGTGGTTGCCCCTATAGATAAATTTGTGTCAGAATTAAATGAAACATTGGAACAGGCTGCCAAGGAAGTGGTAGAATCACCATCCCTGGAAGTGTTTAAAAGGTGTGTAGGTGTGGTTCTTGGGGACAGGGTTTGGTTCTTGGGGACAGATGGATCTGGTAGTGTTAGGTCAGTGGTTGGACTCAAAGATCTCAGAGGTCTTTTCCAAACTTAATAATACTATGTTCTATGATCTTCTATCCTTTCTTATTTTTTCTTTTTTTCATTCCTTTGTTGTACTGAAAAGATCATAATGCTAAACCACTTTGAAGATCCATGTATCCATTCATACGTAATTATGATTCAAATTGTTTCAGTGGAGTGTACCCAAAAATCTGTTAATGCATTACTCTAAAGCAACATGGGGCAATCACAGAGAGAAAGAAGTACCTACGAGTATATATGGTGCAGAGGTTCAAAAATGTCGAACCTGGATCCTTTCTCAGAAGCACCTTCTCTCCAGGAGGAACTATTAATCTGGAAATGGTAAAATCTTACTTACTCTTTCAAGTGACAGAATCTGTAGAAGAACAATATTCATGAACATAGTCTGCAAAATAGTAAATAAAACTGATGTTCAATTTCTCGAAATAAGTTGCTACAGAATTGAAGTCTGTAGAAAGCTCACATGATGTAGGTCAGGTTACTATTTCACCTTGTTATCACCATCTTTTACCTTAGATATGCAGAAATAATTGAGTTGCAACAGTTTATCATTAAACAGATATTCTATTCCTTTATGACTTTTCCCCTAATATATATTTGTTTGGTAAAATGTACTTAGCCACAGAGCAAACAAGCAGCTATGGAGTAGGAATTACAGGGAGAACAGGTGACCAGGAAAACCAGCACTTTGAATAAGGAGGGTTAAAAAGTCAAGGCAAACCACAGAAGCATAATAGCAGTGTCAGCTCAAACACACCACAGGGCTTCAGATTAATCACAGTGCAGGGGGTCTGGAGGCACTCTGAGCCAAACCACCAGTTGGTCATGGCACAGCAAAAGCTTATCAGAGCCCAGTTACTAAGAAGCTTCCATGGCAACATCACTGAAAGGGGGCCTTCACCTAAAACCTGGCATGCCTGCATGAAGCACTTCCAAGAGCAGTGGGACTGATCTGGTTCATGGGGCTTGGCTCAACAGCAGGCATGCCCATGAACTCTGAAGAGACCTCACTGCTTTGTTGCCATGGACCTTCAAAAGAAGTGAAATCTAATTATAGGAAGAGCTAATGTGCTTTTTCCCCCCATGACACCTATAGAAACCCAGGAATGTATCTCTTTGCAGCAGCCTTAGGATCCTTCAATGCTTTTTTTTTCAGAGACAGCAAAGGTAAAAGAGCAGGGGCCTCAAATGGTTTGTTCTTCTATTATCCAGGCTACATACAAAATTTAGAGTGTCTCTTCTCTTGTAGAATAGCTCTTGTCTCTTTCATTTTCTTCTGTTCCTAGAAGCTGGTCCTATTTTTCAGTATTCCTAATAATGGAGGGAAAGTTAATTGCCAGAGGTACCCTTCATTGTTATGAAAAATACAAAGAACACCTCATCATGATCCTTTGCACTCAGTGGACCTGTGTATATAACCCAGAGCTTCATTTTGTTACAATGTGGATTCATCCCTGAAAATATCTAAGGTGACCTCTGAAACTCTCTTCTGAGATGACAGGTACACTGTGGTTTCTGAAACAATACCGTGTGGGTCACTGATAGGCAGCATGAGATGGATTCAGCATTTTTAATTATCAAATAAATATTTGAATCCTGTTACACTCATATGACTGTTCCAGAACACTAGGACATAATTTTCCTTGAATAAGATTTTTATGACTTTTAGTATCCTATGTAACAATTTTAACATCATAATTAGTAAACATATGTTGCTGTTGAGCCGCTAGCAGAGAAAAGACTCGAGTTCTCAGTGTAACAAGAAAGAGAGAATTTATTATTTTGATTTCAATATATATAGACTTTTCAGAGGTCACCCAGATTGGTCAGCCAGAAACCTCCCCCTGGGCCTGATTGGCCAGGCCTGAACTGTCCAAATCTTGAGACACTGTTTAAAAAACATCCAAACTTTATCTTTGTTTTTAAAACACAACAGAATGTTCTCACGAGAAAGACCTGTGCTAGCCACAAACATATCTTGCTAGAGGACCCATAATTTTGTCTGAATTTATTGCTGACTAGCTGAACCAATAAATCTTATTGGAGTAGTTTTTGTCACTTTCCTAACTTTTCATTAATTTAAGAGGTGGATCAAGCATCCTACAAGCATAATGTAAAATTTTGAAGTATACAATATCCCATAAACATTTGGTAAAAATAAATCAAAATATACAGTCAGAAATTCAGATTTGAGTGACCTAAATAAGACACTCAAATTTGCACCTAAAAATATAGAGATGATTTTATTACTTACATTGAAATATATAATTTTTATTACTCCTAGATTTTATGGGTTGAATTACTATTAGAAATTTAAGTATGAATATTCTGGATGAAATGAAGGACATTACTGGTAGAACAGGCTCACTTGGTCAGTGTGTGGGAGATCAAGGCTGTTGTATTAGCTGGTTTGGAGCAAGAAGGTGAGCCTGGGCTTTCCACATGTCTAGCAAAAGTTTTGGTTAATAGACTAAAGCAGCAATCTGTCTTTCTCTGAATACTTGTATATCTGCAATGGACTAGCTCCAGGAGAAAAGGCTAAAGCCAAAAAGTGCCATTTGCCAGCCTCAGCTGCTGGAGCTCCCCCTCTCTCAATCTTGCTGTGTGTATGCAGCCATTTCCCCTCTTTGGTAGTAAAAATGTGCCATTGAAATAAATGGCTATTTTGTTCAGGAACGAGTTATTTGCAGACCTCAGAACCACCAGAATACTTTGATTTCGAAGAGACTTTTAAAGGCTGTCTAGTCCAACCTCCAGAGATGAGCAGGGACATTCTGAGCTAGATCAGGGTGATCAGAGCCCTGTCCAACCTGACCCTGAGTGTTTCCAGGGATATGGCATTTATCACCTCTCTGGGCAACATGTTTTCTGGCTTGATGAAAACCTGCTATGCAAGACAGTATCTCTGCCAGCTGATCACAGGACAGACTCAGGGAATTTGTCTGTTTGTTGTACAAAGTTGTTTAGTGGTGTACCTTATAAGAAGTATTTACATTTTGGTAAACTTTAGGAGTAACATTGGTTTTAATTATGAAGCAGGTTTTCTTAGAAACTGTATATCTGCATAAGAAACTGGCTGCTGGATTCAGTCCTTCTATGGTGAATGTTTTCTAGGAGAGTTTCTGTCTGTAGGAGGAAAATGGAACCATGGGTTACATGCCAGGAACATGACTGGCTATATGCACATCTTGTGTTTTCTAAAGTTAATCAGTAGGGGGTTTTTTGTCATTGGAATTAAGCATTTTTATGCATGTCTAATGCCTTGCTCTTCAATAGGCTTCATGGATAAACCCCAGATTATTTAATTTTCTTTAACAACCATCTGTGTAAGATGCCTGATTGGCCAACTCTCCTTACTGGTAGAAAGCATCAGTTTCTGTCACTGTGTAGCAGAGCAAGTATGAAGTCTCAGGCAGTAAAGACACACTTGTGCCTTCACTTAAGTCATACTATTGAAACAGTGAAAATAAAGCCATTGGGCAATAAAAGACTTTCTATTCTTGAGATTTCAAAGGATCTTTGCATTTACTAAAAAGATCTTTTGGTATGTAGAACAATTACCAACCTGAAGCAATTAGTAATCTTCTTTCACCACAATGGAAAAGTACTTTGGAAAATTATCTGGTATGGGATTCTAGTTTATTATAATAAAAAGGGACTGCCTTGGTGCCATTTACTTTATGAATATGCTGATAATTTGTTATAATAGGCAGTTATACTAACAGTAAAAGTGGTGAAATCAGAAAAAAAGGTCAAGACAACCCAATCATGGGACATACTTCAGTGTAATGACTAAGTCTTTGACGATTTTCTTTGTTCTCCTGCCAAATTGTTATTTCTCACTTGATATTTCATCTTGATGCCTCTTGGTTGCACTGATGCCTAGTCAACACTTTCTCCTTCTGTAGGTTTTGTTCAGCTTGTGTTGCTCGTGCAATTTTCTGTTATATTTCTATTGATTTTCTTTTCCTTCCCCTCCTCCTTGTCTTTTAGATACGAAATTTTTAGCCTGGTATTTTTATTCCATGATCAGTATCATTGAATTTAGTGGTGTTATACACAGTATGTAATGACAATAAAATTGGACATAGTATTTTATATGTCCCACTAAGTACCTTTCTAAGGGGAGCCTGAGTTTTCCAGCTTTATACCCAGCTGAGCTATAAGCATTTGACAAATTGATTCCTGGCTAATTTTCTTCTTGCATTGCTTATTTAAACAAATGTCTCAAAAGAAGCACTTCCATATGCTGCAAAACATTGGCAAGAGTTTCCAGATTCATTTTCACGCTTTGTAATCTACGTTTTAGTAACAGCCTCAAACAAGACAGCATAAAATGGCCATTTGTCCTCCTTGTGACATTTATACAGGAGCTTAATTTTTTTTTATATTTTACCAAATATGCTGAAGCAAATGATTGTGAAAGGCTTAAAATATGTACCCTGCTTTTGCTTGACACTGCTAAGCTGTTGTGAGCATGGCTGCTCACAGCTTGGATGAATTTATTCTTTTCTGAGTAAAATCTTGCTGGGTGGCTGGGCCCAAAGAGTGGTGGGGAATGGAATCACATCCAGCTGGTGGCTGGTGACAAGTGGTGTTCCCCAGAGCTCAGTTTTGGGAACATTCCTGTTTAATATCTTTATCAATGATCTGGAAGAGGGGATTGAGTCCACCCTCTGTCAGTTTGCAGCTGACACCAAGGTGGACAGGAGTGTTGATCTGCTGGAGGGTAGAAAGGCTCTGCAGAGGGATCTGGACAGGCTGGATCCATGAGTTGCCTGAGGTTCAACAAAGCGAAGTGCCAGATTCTGCCCTTGGGTCACAACAACCCCAGGCCGTGCCACAGGCTTGGGGAAAAGTGCCTGGGAAGCTGCCCAGCAGAAAATGACCTGGGGGTGCTGGTCAGCAGCAGCTGAACATGAGCCAGCTGTGCCCAGGAGGCCAAGAAGCCAATGGCACCCTGGTTTGGGTCAGCAAAAGTGTGGCCAGTAGGACCAGAGCAGTGATTGTCCCTCTGTAACAGAGGTGGTGAAGTGCCTGAGGGAGCTGGGGTTGTTATGCCTGGGGAAAAAAAGGCTCAGAGGAGACCTTATCACTCCTACTACCCAAATTGGGGTTGTAGCCAGATGGAAGTCAGTATCTCCTCCCAGGTAACAAATGACAGGACCCCAGGGAATGGCCTCAAGCTGCTCAAAGGGAGGTTTAGATTGGATATTAGGAAAAATTTCTAAAGGGTTATCAAACATTGGAACAGAGGAACAGGGAAGTGGTGGGGTCACTATCCCTGGAAATATTTATCAGATGTGTAGATGTGGCACCTGGGGACATGGTCTAATGGTGGGCTTGGCAAAGCTGGGTTAACTATTGGAATACGTGATCTTACAGGTCTTTCCCATCCTTACTGAATCCTTTTGTGGTTCGATAAAATGTAGGCAGGAAGAAAACTGAGCATGGCTACATGACAGAGCAGGCAGAGTAGGGGTGGAGAGGGCTGTGAAGGGTCACCTCAGCCCTGCTACCAGAGCATCTGCTGGGGCTCATCCCCCCTCACAGACAGTTCTTTCTGTGCATGCTCTGGCTAAATGGGCTTTCTGGGCAGTTTGACAATTTTTGGGCTTCACCCTGACCCTTGAGTTCGAGTTCGAGTTTGTCAGTTCTTAGCCCTTTTTTTGGTGTAACATAAATAAATGCAAATAACCTCACGTAATTGAGGGTTTATTTTGTGAGCATTACTGGAATGTGTTTAAGGAAGGTCATTTCCTCCTCCTGCACTGAGGAAAACTGTGTCCTCCAGGCCTTGTCTTATTTATGTCCACTCAGCACCACTATTATGCACTGTTCTGCAGCTCTAGGTTCCCTGTAGCATTCACTGAGTGACTGAAAGGACTTGATTAGCTGGGAAAAGGGAAGGGGCAACGACTAAGTGGGATTTAGCCTTCCCAGCTCCATCCTGGAGTCAGCAGCTACTCTGTCCCAGGGTCAGCAGAGATTGGGTTAGTGAGCTGGTGCAGGCACAACCCTTATTCAGAGAGCTAAATTCATCCCTCTTTAATCACAACACTTGTCTTTAAGCCATTAATTATGTATGAATGAAGGTGCCAAAAACAGGAGGCAGAGGAGGTGGGAGGGGCAAGGTTTAGGAGCTTTATGAAAAATGTACTTTTCTCTAGCTTCAGCTACATTGTTTTTCAGTCTTACTTCTCCCAGGCACTTGAATAAGTCAACAAACAATTCTAAGTTTGAAGCAAAGAAGATTAAGATTTAGGTATCATTGGCATATAAATCAACACAGTTCTTACCCTTCCTGGAAATGAATCATCCTTCTTGTTAAAAAGGTAAAGAGAAGACTCTGCAGGATCTTGAGCTCTTTGAGGAAAAGTCAGTACTTATCCCACACAATCCACTGGGATCATCCTAAAAAGAAACGACCAGGCTAATCTTAAAGTGGCTTTTATTTACTCCCATAAAACTTATGCATGGCATCAACATCATCTCCTGTCAGAATCAAAACTGAATGGAAGTTCAGGTTGTGTTACCTGATCCCCATTCCCTCACTGGAACAGTGTAACCACATACCAGCAGAACTGTGCTTCCACATGATGGGAAGCCAACTTGCTGTGAAAGATGATTAACTGATAATGCCCACAGGAGAACTGTAAATAATAATTAGGTAGATATCATTGTTTTGTTCTGTCATTGTTTCTTTTTGTTTGGCTCGTTTGTGTGATTTTTTGCTTGTTTGTTTAGTTGTTTTTCTTTGTTAAAAAAATCTGTATCAGATGAGCTGTTCTGTAGATCAGCTATCTGTATCTTTATACAGGCATCTGAAGAGTACCACAATTTTCTCCTTTAAAGAGAAGTCTTAAAAGTTGTTTTGTAGCTCACATTTAGCTGCTTTAGGTATCCTTGTGTTTCCTCTGGAGTAACAGCTCTAGCCTGCTCCAGGAAAGTGAGAAGTTATCAAACTTCCAGCTGAGGATCCTGATGAAATCAAATGCAGGGAAGATGGCAAAATGGTGACCTATTTTGACAGTTCTGTCTCTGCTCCAAGGTTCTGGCATGTGTGCCATGGCCAGCTGTGACAGAAGTGCTGCTGGAGGGAGGCAGAGTGACAGCAGAGCGAAGCAGATGGCTTCCTGCTCGGATCTTCTGAACTCCTAATCCCAGCCACTGACCTCCCCACTGCCAGTTATCTCTTCTCTGTATAACTCCCCTCATTTTAAAAATCCTAGGGTCAGAAACCTTTCAACAGCTGCTACAGTCTCTCCCTGCAGTTTGAGGGCAGCTGCTTTGTTCATACCTGCCTAGGGACTTTTCTGTGGAAGGTGGACATGTCTTGGAACAAAAGTTATCTCAGTGCTCAGTATTTTATTGGGTTGGCTTCTGAAGGTCACAGTTGAGGTTTGTACCAGTAATTTTTTAAAAATGTAACATGAACTTTTGTTATAGACAAGTAAAAGCAAGGCACAAGCCTTATGCTGAATATTTAGTCTGCTGTGAGCAAAATATGTGTACAAAAACTGATTAGAGGTAGCATTACATATATTTTCTCATCTCTCTCTTTCTCCCCTTTCTCTCCTTTGCAGGTCTTTGAAGAGTGTAAAACACAGCATTTCCCAAGAGCTGTGTTCACACAGAGAGCTAACATTTCTGGATGCAGAGAGACAAGAGAACTTTGTTTCCCTGGCAACTGGAGCCACCAGAAAGTGTTTCCAGCATCTCCTACCTTTACACAGGCTCACTATCATTGTAGCCTTTGATCAATCACATAGTAAATACAAATATTAGCTGAAAAAGCATCTTGGTATTGTGCTCCACTTAACTCATGTGGTCTCTTCTCCAGCCTCTAGAATAGAAAGTGATCTTTGCAAATGATCCTTTACCAAAGCATCCAGTGTTACAGCTCATGGTTGAACCTCAAAGTCTGTCCTGTTCTGCACACTTAACTTAAACCCATAAAGTGTCACGGTTTTCTAGGAAAAAATAGCAGGAACTAAACAGCTTTCACTCAAAGCCTGTATGTTCTGGGGTGATGGTGCTTGGTCTCTGCTGCAGCACAGTGAGCAGAGGGCACAATGCTGCACAGCGTCGTGCCAGTGATTCAACGTGGTTCATTCTTACCTCTGAGTCAGGGCTGAATTAATGTCCCACTACATTGTTTTAAAGCACTGTGCTGATGGGGGCAGCTCTTTAGCTTTTGGTAAGAAAAGAGACAGTGCTGAAGCCCTTCCTAACTACTATTGTTAAATATCGCATATCTCCCCCGCCCCATGTTTCTTCTTCATTGAAAGAATTTCACTAGGATTGCAAAAGAAAACTCTTTACAGATACAAAATTCCGATTTTAGGGCTGCCCTTCCACTTAGATTTAGCAACATTGTGTAGCTGATTTTTGATTGAGTCAGAGAGCCTGGGGAAAATAAAAATTTCTGCAAATTCACATGTTGTAGTTCCTAGGTATCAGGCATCTGAAGGTGATTTTTTTTTTCACTTTTGAGGTCTGGAATTTGCAACTTAAACAATTTTCTATAATTATAGAATTTGATATATAGTTTTGTACTCTTATTTTTAAAAGTCCAAGTGATTTCTGTTGTGTTTCCCAAAGTCCAGTGATGTGAAAACTACTGGGTCTGAAGTATTATAGCAAAAAAATAGAGGGGCATGCAAGCCACATGTTTGTAAGAAGAAGAATTGCAGCTGAGTGGTGAGACTATGTTTTTTCATGCTGTCTTTCTTTAAATATTTCCTTTCTTTCCTTTGAAAGTAGAGCCTCCTGTCCAATGGCAGCCCTTAGAGGGAACAGCGATTTCTGCCTTTGGTGTGTGAGCAGTCTGGATCAGGTCACCTGCAAATCCTGACTTTCTCTGCCCTTGTGACTTTAAGAGACTCCTGCTGTTTTCCACAGGGCTGTTGGGAAGGGCACAGAGGCACTGAGCAGTTAGGTGTGGAAGAAAGGGAAGATGGTGATGAACAGTGGTTCTCCCTCTGCCCTTAGCTTTTCTTTGGCTATCATGGCAGCTGTTTCTGGTACCTGCAGTGAGACCAGTTACAGCTGAAAATCCAGATATCCAGGTTTTCATTAAGAAAGCAAACACAAGAAATGCAAATATTATTTTGTAACAGTGCATATGATTTTGATTTGACTTTCAGAAGACCATGCATTTCCCTAATCCAAGTAGCTTTGTATCTTTCTGCTGTATCACAAAGTCCTACAGCAACCAAGAGCCAAACTGGGCCACCAACATGGAACACACATAGACAAAAAGCATCAGGCAGCTTGAACATTGCCTCTGGCTCAACCTGTAACTTGCAGTGTTGTGGTCAAACTCCACCTCATTCCAGACCCATGTAGTTACAATGCAAAATGCAAGGTCAGTGACTATAACAGTGAGCACATCCTTTTTGTGCTAACTCTAAGATCAGTGGAGGGTTTCAGCACAGAATTTAGCTAGAGAATGAGCAGTTTACTGTCTAACCATTGGTGCTTGAAAAAGCTGTGGGTCTGCTATTTATCTTACTTACTTGTATCATCTGTGCTGTAGATCTACTGAGAGCAATAATAGGCTTTTTTTCCCCATACAGAAATTTCTAGACCCCCGTAGCAATGACAGTGACAAAACGATTGTTATAAGAGCTAAATTATCAATGAATGCTAAAATATTGCTATCTTAAATCTCTCCTGTATATTTTAATTCCAGAATATGGAAAAGTCTGGGGAAGATGCTAACAAGAAGTTGAAAAAGGCCAGTATAGTTATGTATGAGAAGACATAGCAATAGTAATTCCTGTCAGTACATGGGCAGGAGATCATGGGTTGCAGAGGATAAAAACAGAATTGGAGAACATTTTATGTTAGGATCTCACTTTATCTTCAAAGAAATGATTACTGCTCAGGTCTGTGTCCCCGGCTCGGGGACATTTTTGTTACATATTTGTTGTTTTGCATTTTTATGCATAGTCATTAAATGTGAAACTTTTAAACAGCTCTTTACACATGATGGTGAGCAGTTACTGAAGTTCTGGAGAACACAGTGACCGCAATCAAAGCCATCATCACATTTGAACAAGCCTTTTTCTCTAAGTGAGGAGATTTTGTACCTTTTAAGCCTCCTACATGACTTCTCACTCAGAGCTGACAAAATATATTCTCTTGATTATAGGTTTAGAAAAAAAATGTTTTAGAGAAGAAAACTCATCCTGATCACAGACACTCAACAAGAGGAGCATGAAGTAAAGTTTCAAGACTGGAAAAGCTTGAAGGAAACCCACAGTCTCTCTCTCTCTCTCTCTCTCTCTCTCTCTCTCTCTCTCTCTCCAGAGACTGTTTTTCTTCCTGCACACTTCTAGATGCAGCCAGTCTGGCTGTTCCTAGCCTCTTCCAAAGGAGTAGGAATAACTCAGGGTCTTGCCTCTTCTCTCCCAATTTGTCATTTAGAGAGACTCCTGGTGGTGATTTCAAGGTCTCTGTGCAAATTAAGGGACGCTTGAACACACATATTGGTGCCTTACCAACTCCTGCTTGAGGGACTACGTTAGGGATAAGCTCTAAGGGATGTGATTTCTGTACACACCATCTCCCCATTTTTGGCTGCAGCTGAGTGAATGGAGCTCTGGCAGTGCTACATGGAATTCTTGGCCTCTCATGTGGTATGGGGCAGCTTGAAAAAACTGTATAGTAATTGGGGTGCCCCTCTTTTCTTTGGTAGACAGCTTCTGACTTTCTTTGAAGTTGCAGGTGCAAAAGAACAGCTGCACTATTGCCCAGTGAGAAAAGTTTTAGACACACAATTGTGGAGTTGAGGCATGAAAGAGCCAATGGACCAGGCAAGGCATCTAAACTTAAAATTCCTCTTTTTTTCAGTGTCTACTAGTCTGGAATCCTGTGGAATTCAATAAGACAGAGAGGATTATTGCTTGAGGCCTGGGAGTGCAGGGGAATGGAGAAAAGACAACTTGGAAAAGTGTATTAAAATAAGCATTCATTCATAGCAGAAATTATTTCCTGCTTTTCTTTTAATTTATCTGCATCTCAGTGTTTAGAAGGAAGTCATGTGAGCTTCTGAGCTGCAGGGACAGAGACAGTGGAGAACGTGTGCATCAGTGCAGAGTGCTGCTGGAGCCCTGGCAGAGTGAGAGGGAGGCAGAGGGAGCCTGAGAGAGAAAGGCGAAGTGGTGGGAGCTGGAACAGCAGCAAGTGCTGCTGCTGCACGGTGCAGCTTCTGCCCGGGAGCTGTCTCTGCTGCCAGCACGCCTCTCCGAGGACGCAGCTGCCTCACATTCAAAAGTCCTAGGTGGTCAGTGGCACTTCCAGGAGCCAAGCACAGCTGCTTGATTCTTTTCCTGCAAAGAGCATCTGTTTGAGGACTCCGTTTCTCTTCCTGGACTGAAAGAGGTATTTTTTTGTCATTAATGTGTCTTTTCTTTGAAAGCGGGTGTGGGATCAGGAAAAAATAACTCAGGGCAGGATGTTAAAGCAGGTGTGCAGAAAGGTGGTGGGTTTCTCCGTCTCCTTCCCCCATACAGCAGAGCTTAGGCAATGAGGAGCCCCTGTTAGGATACAGTTTGACTTAAAATAAGAAAGATGGGAAAGACGGGGTTAAAGTGTGGGGGTGGATCTGAGCTGTTCCCATCTGGTTTACTTCACTATGCAACCTTTGAAAGTGGAGGAAAACTTTCTTTGTGCACTTGGAGAAGCAGCATTACATGGAAAGATGCAAAACTTGCAATTATTTAATATGAATGTGATTTGCTCAAATCTCTGCTTGGCAAACTGCAGTTCCCATCCCAGCAGAGCTCCCCTTAACACACACAAGTTTCAGAGGTCTTACTGTTCCATGGCTGTGAAAACACTTCTCTTTCTTTTTCTCTCTTCCCTGTTTCCAGCATACTTGCCTCCTGCTGTGTGCACTCTCCTCCTTGTCTCCCTGGTGCCCGTGGGGACTGCACCCCTATGGATGCCCCCATCCAGATTTTCCGTGAGGAGCCAGACTCCACCTGCTCCCCACGGCCCTGCAGACCCCCCAGCACCAGCAGCAGCTGGCTCCAGGGCTGGGCAGACTATGACAGCAATGCCACTGGGACCTTTGGAGACGGTCAGCACAACCACACCAGCATCTCCCCCGCCATTCCCATCATCATCACTGCTGTCTACTCCGTGGTCTTTGTTGTTGGCTTGGTGGGAAACTCCCTGGTCATGTTTGTCATCATAAGGTAAGAGGTTTGGGGTACTGGTTGGAAGAGGTGCAAAAGACTGTCCCTCAATTTGGCAGGGTGGGGGAGAGGGCGGCTTATGGAAGCTCTACCACGAACTGGGAAAAAGCAACTCAAATGACCCAAACCTTGTCAGTCACAGTGGTTTGCCTGGACTTGTGTTAGAGACAGAAGGGACAATCTGGTTAAATGTGATAAATCCTGCAGCCTGAGGGAAAGCGCTTTGTGCCTGGAGCTGTGTTCATTGGCTGCCCTCTAGGGATGAGACGCTGCTGGTATCCTAGGGAAAAAAGCTCGAGTGAAAGAAAGAAACTTCTACAAGGCAGTTTTTTTTCCACTGTGAGGAGACCCCGAGGGACAGTTTAGGTGTCCAGGCACGTGGACACTGACATATTGCTGCCTTGACACCTAATGGTTTGTTTAACAAGGAGGGAAAGCCAGGAAATTATAAAGATAGGAGGAAAGGCTTAACGTAAAGCAAGGGATTTTTTTCTCTGTTTAGCAGTGTTTAACTCCGGTTGTTGGTGTTGGATTGAGGAAAGCAGAGAAGGGGCTGAAATACCCTTTCCATTGTTATTCAGGAAAGAGGAGAAAGCTCTGTGTCTGTGTTAGTGAATGTTTCAAACTAAACCACTTAGTAAAATGAACTGATATGTATGCTTGCACTAACACTTGTGTATTGGTGTATATTTTAGCTTGAACTATGCTTCCTCTCTCTTTTTGTCCTTTTCAATCACAATCTGTAGGCATGCAGTTCAGCAGGGCGATAATGAGCAATCCAGGGGACTGAAATCATGCGACTTTTTGTACTCTTTCTCCACATCCCATTTGAATTCTCATAATGTTTCTGGGGAAAAAAAAAGCAAAATTGTGGAGTATTCATTGCTCCATGAAATCAGTTTATACATGGGAAAAATGGAGGTGTTGGAAGGGATTCTTGTTAGTAAATCAGATATGATAAGGGTCAAGCAATTGCAGGATGATGCAGTAATTGTCAGACTTGATATAAGGGGCAGTGATGAGAAGCATTGAAGTTGTTGATGAGGAGCTTCAAAAAGATGAGTTATAGGTAAATACTGTTGAATAAGAAAAATGAAATTCCCTTTAACAGCCAGTGCAATAAAGAAAGATGCCTTTGGTCAGTTTAAAAAAAGTGGTTGGCTCCAGTTTTGTGATGCTGTGATTTTTATATCCCTGCATGCTCTTTTGCCCTTCATTCAGGGTGGAGATTTAATTTTGTTTTATATTTCTCCTGCAAGAAAAGAGACTACAGACTTGAAAGTCACACAGCAGTAAAGGCAGAGGCTTTCTGAGTCATCAGTCAGTAACAAAGACAGTTGATAAACTGGCCTGGTCAGGGAAATACCTCCAAACTTAGTCCTAAAATTTAGAATGTATGGATTATACTGGTACATATGTATTTGCTTTTTTCTCTCCTCTTACCCTCCTAAGACTATTTTTGTGAGACTTTAGGTAACTGTGGCTCACTTTCCTACTAGTCCCTACATTAGCCTTTCCTTGAATTTTCTTTTGGTCCATCTCTCAATTATATGATAATAAATTAAAAAAATGACAAAACTTCTGTTAGTATCTTTTATTTTTTTTCCCCAGTATTCTTCTCTCCCAGGTTTTCTCTGTGGTAAATGATTTAACCACTGTTAGAATCATTAGCTCAAGTGCAGGTGTACACAAGCCAACTGTTTCAAACTTTTCTTATGATTTTGAAATATTTCAAATGTTCATGCAAGAACTTTATTTTCTTCATTTTTACTAACCTCTCATTTTTTTCTCACATATACTCTTCGCATGATTGTGTCTTAGGATGGATTTTAATGACACGTGAACAATGCAACCTGCAGTGATGTTCTTTTGTGAGGAAAACCAAGGTCTGTGGGAAGTTTGTGACAGAAGATGGGGGAGGCAGATCCTGTCCCTCAGCCATCCCACAGTACCTCTCTTCCAGCTGCCACCACTCTAAAGGGGGATGGCGACATACTGTGGCTCTTCTTTACCCTCCAGCTGAGTACAGGCTTTGTCTGATGCCCTTTGCTGCCATTTCTCAACTCTGAATTTTAGATCTGCCCTCCTCTTCCTAACCCCCTCTGGACAGGCAGGCAAGGCAGGCATGACTCCTCCTTCTGCTCATTTAAACATCATCTGATATTGTTGGAATAGATCATCTGGAATTGTTATAACAATCATCTAGTCCAACTGCCTGACACTTCAGGCCTGACACTGGGTCACCTTTTGGGTGACCAAAAAAGGGACCCCTTTTGTTCTGGGACTTTCAGTCAAACTGTTGAAGTGTCAATGCTGTGGTAGATTTAGGAGACTCCAGAGTCTTGAGACGCCTCAGAAACAGGCTCAAATTCAGCCATAACCTGAGGTATAGGCAGGCCTTGGCCAATTCCTGGCTTTAATACCACTGCAGGACTGGTTTGCTACTTCTGCCCAAGGGGTGCTAAAGAAGCCCATGGAGACCAGTGAGTCAGCATCTCAGCAGCTTGTGAATAGAGTGCTGGGTGAATGAAATCTCTTACAGGTCTGGTGGGGTCTTTTTCTGCTAAGAGGGAAAACTCAGAGTTTCCTCAGAGAGAAAAATAACAGGAGAATGTCACTTCAATCACATGTACAAACTCCTGACAGAAAAATAGCTGAGTTTGATACAGTTCCTGTGAGGAGAGATTTGTGTGGAAGTCTGATTGGGAACAGTCCTTTAGTACAGTGTCAACAGCACATCTTCTTAAACCATTTATCAGGAGACTTGGATTCTTCTCTTGGTTTTGTTATCAGGCTTCAGCACTTTTTGCTGTCCTGACAAGGTCACTTCGTGGTTTCCTCACATGTAAAAAGCAGATGGTCTGGCATTCACTGTCTTTAAAAACACAGCAACAGTTAGGTTTAAAAGTCAAAGTTCAATCAATAAAACTTGTAATAGAGACTATTGTAAACACCCTGGGCTCCTCAGACACACACAGAGTGGTCATTTTAATGTGCAGGAGAAGCTCTCTGTTGAGTATCCAGTGGACTGGCACTCTTGCTGCCCATGGCAGTCAGCTCTCCCAGTGTGGGTGGGTGCAGGAGCTGTCCCCATGTTTGGATCAGCTGTGCCATGCCCAGGGCTCTGCTGTCAGCCAGCCACAGCTGGGTGGGTGGACAGAGCCTAGCTTGTGCCCAGCCTTGGCACATGGCATGTACTGTTGTCCTGTGGCTGCTGCTTTTCCTGGGGAGAGAGTAATAGAGAAAGAGGGCATCACATTGCCTCTTGCACTGGTGGGAAATGCAGGCACTGTGTGGGAAGCACAGTTCTCCCCTGTGGAGGAGGAGGGGAACCATGAAATGCATTTGCAGATACCAGGTAAAGGTATCTGACCCCATCTGAGGAAATTCCTACAGCCGTGTGGCTCTTGGCATGCCCAGAAGCTACCTCAACCCCAAACCTTCTCTTTTGAGATTAGCTTTTCCTCTAAGGGGTTAGAAGATATTTCGGGAGGTGAAATAGCTGGCTGAAGGTAATAAAAAGAAAAAACTGTCCTTGGAAGCAAAATGGCTTTTTTGTCCATTCCTCTTCCCTCATGACTTTTTGCTCTAAAATTGAATGCAGGCTTTAAACAAAATGATAGTTTCTTGTGACAGATGGAAGGAAAAAGAAATCTCCTGACTAAAGCTACAGCTTTAACAATGGATTTGCACTTATCAAAACCATAAATATACTCTTGTAAAACTCTGGGAGATGCTGTCTCTTACCCATTCCAGATGCATTTTTTCTATGTATTTATCTTACCCTCTTTGTTTCTAAAGTAATTTACTGAGACCTACTGATATCAACAGGGTCCTAATGAGCCAGTCCTGTATATCTTTTAAAATTATCTTCCAAGCTTCCAGTGAACTGAATTATTTTTTACATTCAAAAATTTTAAAGATGTTGTGTCACACATACGTAGGTTGATTCCTAAGTGAAAAGAGAAACCTAATAATCCTCTGCTTAGTCTAACGGTAAAAAGTTTAGCCACTAATACATTTTTGTTCTTATATTCATTGAAATGAATGACATTTTACATAACAGGAAGATTGTAATAAGAAATGTCATATAAAATTGACTCCTTTCTAGATTGTTTTTAAAATTTCATCATTCATTGTAAACACGAATGAAAATATTTTTTTAGAGTATGCAACAATGAATAGGATTCAATACACTGTTTTAAATTAATAATAGATTTTGACGACATCAAAAATTAGTTGTTAATTTGCTTTAAATAATTGTTCTAATTTTATTAAATTATAGTTGGAAAGAATATTGTTCTGAAATGAAAAATTAAGCTCCAGAAGAGTCAACCTAACTGAATTACCTGTTCTCTATCTCTGGCAGTCTGTATGATTTCATTCTTTTATGAAATCAAGGGTTTGACTGTTAAAGGCAAAAGGCTGAACTGTATTATACTTTGTGAAGTTTATGACTTTTAACCTTTTTTTTTGCTAATCAAAAATATGACACCTAACTATTACCAATAGAGAGGCATCAAATGAATTGATAGCAATTCATCATGGATTTCAAAGAGCATTTAGCCTTACCTCACTGAATGGAGGTAATTTTGATAAGTTCTGCAGCGTTAGTTCAAATGTGACATAATTTCCATCACAACTTTGAAGACTGATCATTGCCAAAAGCTTTTACAGATGGTAAAAAGAGCAAGGCAACTGGAAACATGAAAGAGGACAGCCATACAAAAGAGTATTGATAGTTTGACAAGAACAGACCATTTAAACAAAATGTTAATACTTCTAATACTTTTAAAGCCTTGCTAGACAGTGACTAACTGAGACCTGGGATTTATAAGCTGACAAGAAACCCAACTCATGGTCATGCTGTGATAAGAAGAGTTGATACTGAAAATAGGCAGGGAGAGCAGAGGAAAGGCTTGAAAGGAATATTTACTACAGACAGTATTAAAGAGAGGCTATAGCTTATAGTGAGTAATGTGTTTGGCTTCTGAAAAGTAATTTGGTATCCATCCAGACATTTCCGCTGGGCTAACAGCCAGGTAATCATTTAGTTCAGAGAAAGGCATAACTGGAATCAGTGTCTGGAAGCACGATGAATTACAGAGAACCTTTTCAAACTTGGAGAAAGTGAAAACTTACAAGAACTTTGCAATTTGGCTGCTGGCAAAGCAGAAAGCTTGAGTTAACTTGCCTATTGTCAGATGGGAGAGTGATGGGAAGCTCATGATCCTGCAGGAAGCATAAGGAGAGTACACAGTGTGGAGATGGTGCTGGGGAGGGCAGACTGGCTGAGCCCTTCTGGTGGAGAGGATGAAATAAGGGAAGAGTGAGGACCCTTCATTTAGTTTTTTTCTGAGAGAGGATTTTGGATTTTCTGAAAGGGTGTTGTGAAAGGAAATTCGTAACTGGGTGATTTGGATTGCCTGAGAAACATTAGGGACAAGGGGAGATAATGTTCCTGTCTTGCCATCTCTCACTGCCTGTTCAAAGTGTGATTAATTTGTCCCTTAAGTTAAATTCTCTGAAACAGATGAGTTCCCAAGAAGAGTTTTGATTCTAGTTACATATTTCTTTCTGAAGAAAAAACCATCCAGAAAAACCTTGATAGAGTTTACTTCCAGGAAGGATACTTCATGTCTCTGTTTTAGTCCTCCCATCTCTAAATATCAGATAATTCTTGCAAAGTGTGGAATCTGTGCTATTCTCCTTAAGGAATACTTTGTGTTTGATTCATTGTTATTTTGGTTTGTGAATTTAGAGAGATATGAGGAAAAGGCAGTAGGAATATCATTTTATCTACAGACAGGCATGAGTGCAAAAACTGGATTTGCTGTGGTAAAGGGATGTGCACAGATGCAATGAAGATATTGGAAGAGGGATGTCTGACCATGCTGGCATTCCACAAAATGTAAAAAAGATACAAATAAAGAATATCTAAAGGTGCACAGCACATTTGAAAAAAAGGTACACAAAAATGAATTTGATTTAAGATATTGGTTTAAAATAATACTAAATTTTTATAACATCAAAAGATTACTTGATAATTTGCTTTAAATTGATATGGTTCTATTGGGAAGTTGGCTTGCCAGCCTGTGAATTTATCTTTGAAATATTTATTTCTCCTGAAGCTAGAGGGTTCAGCTTATTAGATTCACCTTCTAATCCCCACGGAAGTGAAAATTAATTTTAGGAGGGTTGCTATTTTCAGTTTTGAGACGTTGTCAATGAAATCTCTGTGTTCACTGCATGAGTATAAGAACACAATTTTCTTCAGTGTACAAATTTCTGCAAATACATGGCAAGAAAGTGAGCAGAACCTTCCTGTTTTCTCCATTTCTTATATCAATCCATCTTTGTAACACACAGATACTCACCTCTCCTCCAAAATTCAGCAACTCATTAACAGTGAATACCTAGAGTTTCCCAGCTTAGCTGTGCTGCATGTGGAAACAGAGGATTTTATATTTGCCAAGTGCACTTCCCACTGCATTGTTAGTAGTCCACTGTGGCTCCTGTTGGGCAGCTGGCAAAAGCCTCCTTGGGTAGTGACAGGTGGGAAGCTGCATGGTAAGATTAGTATTTTTTACCGTGTTGCTGGATGATGGACTGCATCAGGAGTTACTGTTAGACACACCTTTCAGAAAGACTGGTTTGTTAAAGGACAGGAGAAGAATCCTTTCACCATGGAAGCTACAAGCTGTGCTCTTCAGTTGACTGTGACTTAAAATTTTCTGCATTTCACTGGAATCATCTCCTTTGGGAATGCATGTGTTCACCTGGTCTGTGCTGTGGGCTTCCCTGAGGCAGGTGAGAAAAACAGATAAATGGGTGGAGTCCAGAGAAAGCCTCCCAGCTGCCTCCCAAGAGGAACTGATGGCTTTTCCCTGAGCTGGGTCACTTTTGTGTGCACTTTTCTGTGCAATTGTTGTCTTACCACATAAACCTATACTTATAGAGGGGATTCCCTTGTCTCCCATTCAACTTTATTACAAGAGTGTTGATTAGAGATTTGGGTCTCCACACATCTGAGTGTGTAGTTGTCCTACACTTCCAGCTGTGTGAGTTGTTATTCATCCCTGTGGCAAAATGGAGACCAGGTGCTTTGTTTTGGGAACAAGTTGATATCCATACCCCAAGGGCCCTGAGTGAGTGCTTTCTGAGCTCTTTCCTTGTTTCTGTCCTGCAGAAACATCTAGGGAAAGCAAACATTCAGCATTTGTCTGCTTCCAACCAATTTCTGCATATGTAGTTACCTACAGAGATCAGAGCCTCTTCAAAGAATAACAAGAAGAGTAAGACCCTGAGAAATCTTTTCCTAGAGCTATTATCACCCTTTCCTTGAGCAATGAGATTTATTCTCTTTGTCGGTCAATCTATGTCCTACTCAGTTCCCTCACCCATAAACACATGGGGAGCACTTTGCCAAGAAAACTCATGTCCTTTATTAAAAAAAAAAAATTCTTCTAAGAGAAATGAACAATAAGAAAGGTGGATGTTACCAGAGACAGAGATTCAATATTTACTAGAGCAATGTACTTGTGACAAGTAAGAAGGATTAGGATGGTCTGTGTAACACCCTGGGAAGTCCCTGCAGCAAAACTGGTCACTGGGAAACATCCTCAACAGCGTGAAGTTTTCCAAGAGATAGAATAATTTCCTTGACAAGGTCAGTATTCATCTCTACTTACCAATAAAGAGCAAAAAATCAGGTACAAAGTCTAAGTTAATTGTCCAGGCTCTTTAATAACATTATTAGACATAACGATTTCAGATAAGGTACCAATTTAGTGAAATTCTGCATTCTTACTGATTCATTTTAAGTCACAGTAAATCACAGCACCTCTGCCTCTGAACTCTCCCTCCAAAGTTATAGAAGCAAAAATTTCACCGTATTTTTTCCTACCATTTTATAGTTTCTTCAAAGAGAGACTCTTGAGCTCACATAAAAATATTAAAAGTCTTTCTCACAGAAGGAGAAAAATTAGCCAAATTTTGTTAAGTAGTGTGAATTGTCCTTCACTTCGACCAGTACATATGTAGACTTGATCTAATTCAGAACCCAGTTGTTCAGGTCAGGAAAAAAATCTTCCACATCTAATCTAAATCTGAAAGATCTTGCTCAGTCTCAGTTTAAGTCTAGTGCAGAGAAGTAAGAGTAGTGGAAAATTGTAAGGATTTTAATTATACCTCTTGACATTCACATAGATTATGCTCCCTGAGGGGAGAATAAAAGACAAGATCATGCTTTTCTTTTTTTAAGCTGCTTTAAAAGAGGTTTCTTTGGATGTTTATTAGTAAAGAGAATTCCACTTTAGGATATAACTTTGCAGACAGCAATTTTTTTTTCAGGTCCTAAAATATCTTATGTTTAAGACAGGGATCCTTTAAATATGTGCACCAATAATGTTTGTCTTCATTTTAAGTGTTATCCAAGGTCCTCTCTATTGCTGAATTCTGGTTGTCATTCAAAATGGGATAATGTCATATAATGCAATATGAACATGAAAACTGTAGCATATTAATTTTTATATTATTTAAATGACCTTAGACTTTATGTCATATTGGCATAAGCCTTTTATATTGGATTATGAATATCCAAGAGATAGCTGAGCCACCCTTTCGACATGCTATAGGTTGGTAATAATTCCTCCTGGATTGTTTTTTTTTTTTCTTCCTGTTCTGATGCAATATTATACTCAGTGTACTCAGAATATAGCCTTGAGATTTAGAGCTTTCCTGACTAAGCTTTTCAGCTGCTTGATCTCCATATACTTCATTCAGAGGAACCTAGTGGAACAGAGCCTGCATCCTGCTGATAGGTGTTTTTGCAATTTGCTTTAGATGTGCTTTAGCTTTCATTTTCATTCACTTACCCAGGTATCTGTGAAAAATCTGTGTTTGCAGTTCCTCATTGTATTTTATGCTTTTGAACTTTCCCTCTGCAACTGGAGAATGTTGTAGTATATTTGTTAGTTTTGCCCTCTCCCATCCATTATTTCACACTGCAGGGAACAATTCATCACTTCATCTTGTTACAGTTACATGAAAAAGGTTTGACCAGAGCCTCCTTCTCACCTTTTATCAGCTTTTCTAATGCTACAGTGTACTTTAGAATCACACTCATCTCCTCTGGTTGAGATAATAACTTTAAGGGGCTCTACTAACAGATTTTATCCTGAAAGCACACCAGATCCTTAGTCGCATGCTTCCACCTTCTGTTATCACAATTTCACTGATAGCATAGGGTGGAGGTGTGATTTCTTCTTATTTACGGTCTTAAAACTTGTTCAAATGATATTCTGCTCCAGAGGGAAAAGAACAGTAATGATGAGTTAACTGAGAAATGGGAAAATTTCTAGGGGTCAGTCTAAAGTCAGCTTCAAAGAACTTTCCATTTTTGGATGGTGAGAGATGCCAAAATTGTAATAGTTTTGAGATTTTACTTTTGACTCATAAGTAGACATAATTTAAAACTTGCTCCTTAAAAACTTTCATCATATACCCATAAAAAAAAAAATCCAAATGAAAGTGTTATGTTTCATCCTGACTATTTTTACTGCAGTTTTGATATATCTTCCAGTTTAGTCTACAGAGACTTGAGGCCTGCTTATAGCTTAACAAGCAGTCTTGAGATCCACTGGTTTAAGTGATCAGAGTTTTTTTGCGACTTGAAATTAGATCCTAGCACCTGGTTTAAAAGAGGGATTTTCTATTCCCAGGTAGTATTAGAAAAGTTGCCATTCTGTCAAGAAGTCCCAGTATTTAACCAACCATTTTCTAGACATAGGATTTCCCATGAACAGTTTATACAGCCATGGTTTATAAATATTATAATAATCTTTGAAACTTGTCTCTCAGACACTAAGAAAATGTTTGTCATTAATTGCCACTGTGCCATCTGTGCTGTAATTATGTCCAGGTTTCCCTTATCTGTCCTGCTAAACTAATTAAAGCAGGTAGAAACATTTTTAACTTAAATGAATTCAGGTATTTGATCAAGAATTATAGTTTCGCAAAGGAAGACAAGGTTCCCTTACACAATCACTGTTTTGGCCTTGTTCAAGTGACCAGGGAATATGGTGGAAAAACCCTAAACCAGACAAAATATTTCCTTCTATATTTTGGTGCAATAGAATGAGTTGTGAGAAAGCAGGCAAATCCTTCATTTGTGGTGACCCTCTCTCAGGGTCTGCTTCAAAGGGTCTGACAGCATCAGCAGTCACTCCATTACTTTATCTGGACTTTTGATTAAGCCTGCAAACATGTGTCTTCAGAGGCATGTAGGCATTTAATAATTTTTAGGTGTTTAATTAAAAATATTCAAAGGAGCTTGGATGATTGGGTCCAGATTCTCAAAGGCATTTTTGAATTTTGTGAACATCTAAATGAATATATGATTTAATCTATACTGCCTAATAACTTTAAAGGCCAACACCTCATTTACACAGAGGCAATGTTTCCAGGCAAAAGTAATCAAGCTCTTTACATTACCAATGTGAGATCAATGAGTTTTAAAGTTGCATCAGTCAAACATGCTTGTGTTTAGCATTTCTCAAGTTTCCAGTGCACCCTTCATCCCTGAGTTAGGTCTGCATGATCCCTCTGCAGTGCCTGATTGCCTAAATGCAGTATTTGTTGGGACAGTATTTTTTTGTCTCCCATCTTCTTGTTCTAAGTTTGTGAGAGAAGGGGTCAGGTGCCTATTCTGGTGCAGAATGAGTGGTACAGGGAGGCATCTGTGATTTGTGAACTGGAGTGGGTTTGGCCAAGGTCACCTAGTCATGGCACTGCCAGGCAGCTGAGCTGTGGGATGGACTAGATGCACACCAGGTAAGATTATTAAGGCAAGGATTGATAGGTGCATATCTACCCCTGAAATGGGGCAAATCCTTCACAAAGCTTTTTGGGAGAAATGGCATGCTGTGGGTTTTTCTTTTCCCTTTTAAATTTTCATTCCCATATGCAGCTTTGACTTGGTTACATTGGAAGTTGTCTAAATGCTGATGCTGGAATGACTATATATTTCTTCCTACTTGTGAATGTTAAGATACCCTTCCTGTTGGATCAATAGCAATGGTGAAACTAATTTTCTTTTATGTGCATGTGTTGCATAGTCCAAATAAATCAAATTTGCTCAATTTGCATACAGAACATAAGCAGTGCATATACAGAGAACATGCTTTATACAGCAGCTTCAAAAATTTGGATATTGAAGATGCCTAAAAATCTAGTTTTATTTTACAGCAGTTCTTTCCTATTCTTCCAATGGAAGGCTAGGGAGGAGGAAAAGGGAAAGGGGTACTGGGAAAATATAGTATATATGGTTGTAATGGCACACGCACAAAAGAAATAAATTAAGGTAGCAAGGAATGGGAAATGTGAGATATAAAGTCTTTCAGATATTTGCTTTTTCAAAGCTAATCACATCTTCTTAGATATTTTTCCACAGTTTTTTGATTTTCTTTAAAGAAAAAAGATCACACTAATTCTTCTATATTTTGAAAGCAAATTTTCCCTATCCAAACCCTTGGTGAAGTTTTTAAAGATCTACAGCAGTAATGATTCAGAATAATGATTAGTTGTGTCACCTCTGCATATCAAAGGTCATTGTATTTCATTTAATGTTCCTGTGTTGAGTTTGGTAGCTTGTATTTCATAGAAGCAGACCTGATTGGAAGGCACCAATGGATGGAAAAATGATGGTTTTCTTTTTCCCAATAATAATCACCTTAGCTGTTAGGAAAAAGCTGTCATTGTTTCTAAGCTGAGTTTGTCTGAGATTTACGTATTTCTTCTTCTGCTGCTTTTTTTTGTAGTCTGAAAAAGCTCTTTGGTACCTGCTATTTTCTCCTTGTGAATGTCTTCAGACACTGTAATCAAATCAATTATTGGTGCTCTTTTTGACTAAATGTGCTGAGTTCTTTAAGTAACTCACAGAAAGAGTTTTCTTCAGTCCCTTCACTTATTTTTTGGTGCTTTTTATGCAACCATTCCAACTTTCCATAGTCCTTTTTTTTCAGTAATTCTAAATATCATCAGTGATATCCATAGAGGTAAAATCACCCTTCTACTATTCTACATAATTTAATGGAAATTAGTCCATTTTAGCAGAGATTGTTGAGTGTTTAGTGAACTTTGTTCAGTCTTAGAGCTGTGATACACTTGGAAATAATATCTTTTCTACTTCTTTTTTTTTTTCTTTAAACGAGGAGGAGAATTCCTTGTCTGTTAATATGTCTTATATTTGCTTTTTCTAGCCATAAGCACTCATAATTGTGTTTGAACTGTGTCTTAAGGGCTATAATGTGATCTACAGGACAGACTGCCTCCTCTGCTGGAGGGTCTGTTGAGGAGTTTGATCTAGTGGGCGGCAGAAGCTCAGCTCTGACTGATGGTATGGGGCTGAGAAGTATTTAGTCTCTCTTCCCTGGCAGTTCTTTCCCTGTGCTTCAAACCACCATGTGGCTTTATTTCATCGATAAGTCCTAATTAGAGTGTTTTAGAAAAGCCAATGTTATTTTTAACATTTCATATTGGTTATAAAGTGAAATTTCTGCCCACATTGTATTTAATAGCTAATTTACATATTGGGCACATTTTGACAACACGGTTCAATTTCTTTTTAAAATTATTTTTTATTCTACACATCAAAGTTTTAAAGGCAAATATACACATCGGCCTATTTGTTCATTGACTGAACTGGTTGAATCTTGTATTTCCACTGTAAGTTACTAGTGACATATAGCAAAATATAGCTACATGTATTTCTGTGTGTGTTATATGTGCACCTTCCAGTTTGGAAACACACTCATAATACAAGGCTGAAGCAATTTTGAGAAAGAAAATCTCATTAAATCAAATAATAAATTTACAGCAATTAACAAACACAAGTATTTGAGGGGAAGCATTTCAGAAAGGAGTGCTAGGTATATTCCCATGTTAGCAGGTTCTCTGTCATCCTTTGTGCCCATCAGAGAAATGGAAGCAATCCTCCACAGGCTGTCTTCTAAAACTGTAGTTGGGGCTGAAAAAAAGCAGGGTGTCGCCTCAAAAACAGATCCTATTTTATTATGTAGGCTGAGGTGCCTACCAGCTGGACAAAACAAGGGCTTACTTTTGATGACATTAAAGGAGCAGAAAAAAATGCTGCTGACAATTTTTTCCCCACTGTGGTGTCCTACTAAAACAACAGTCAATTTTTACATTATCAGTCATAAATGAGAGGACTGGAAAATGCTGCTGATAAGAAAGGAGAAGAAATTGGCTAGAAAGGAACAAGGAAGGGAAATGACTAAGACTTGTATCAGCTGGCACTGTGGGAATTCAAGGAAGACAAACTATCATATAAGAAGCAATCTGGCCCAGCAGACAGAGCAATTAACTTGGATTCTTACTGGAGAATGGGATAACTTTTTTTTCCACAAAACAAACTCAGAAACCTCACAATCACTAACAGCCATAAGAAAAGGAAACAAAAAGCATTTTGATCACTTCCAAATTTAGCAATGATATTTTCTTGTAGAGGAATTTGAGAAAATAGAATTGAAATCAGCATTTATCTGACTAGATTAAATGCATTCATATACTTGGTTTGCCTGTGGTAAATAGCTCTAACTGCTAATATAAGTGGCTGAGAGACTAAATAAAGTGTGCTCATTTTTATCCCAAGGGTCTTGCATTTTTGTACATTTCTATCACAGAAGAGAAAAGGCATAAAAAACCCAGCAAAGCCTGACTGATAAACCATTGCATGTCTGAATGGGCATAATCATATTTTGTAATAATAAAGCCTCACTTTTTTGTTCTGCAGGTACACAAAGATGAAGACAGCGACCAACATCTACATCTTCAACCTGGCTATGGCAGATGCACTTGTTACCACCACCATGCCTTTCCAAAGCACTGAGTACCTGATGAACTCCTGGCCCTTTGGTGACATGCTGTGTAAAATAGTGATTTCTATTGACTATTATAACATGTTCACCAGCATTTTCACCCTGACCATGATGAGTGTTGATCGATACATTGCTGTGTGTCACCCTGTGAAGGCTCTGGACTTCCGTACACCTCTCAAAGCAAAGATAATCAACATCTGTATCTGGCTACTGTCCTCATCTGTTGGTATATCAGCAATAGTTCTTGGAGGCACCAAAGTCAGGGAAGGTGAGTGTGAGCATTCAAAATTCAGTCTTTTTATTTCTCAACTGACAATAAAATGTAGGTTCAAATATTGAAAAAACCTTAGTTATTCCTTCTTCAAAGTATATCTAAATTCTAGACATTTTGAAATATGTTGTGGAACATTACAATACATCATGGAAATCATTTAAGTTCAGATGCTGTGGCCAAATAAAAGAAAAAAATGCACTTTGGAGCTCTGTTCATGCTAGAATGAGACCATCAAAAACTACTAGCAAACAGCAGGGGAAAATTATCAGGATTCATCACAGTGGACAAATCTAGGATCAGTTTAGGCTGAAAATTGAAATGTGGGCTTAAGATTATTTTCTTAGGTGTTGTGAGAGTAGTTCCAATGAAGTCCCAAGAGCAGAAAATAGAATTCTTGGGAGTTTATAATCACCAGCCATTTAATTTCATATCACAGAACTTGAAGGCATCGTGAAGAATGGAAAAGTCAGTAACTGGAGAGAGAAAATTATGATAAATTGTGTAGGGCAATATTTCAAGGTCTTGTTTAAAAAAGAATGGGAATGTATACAGGAACCTGGAAAAACTGAGAATAAAGATTGGCAGAAGAAATGGAAATTCAGGCCATAGCAGGAAAACAGCTAAAAGAACACAAAGTCAATGAAAACTGTATGCAGACCATGTGTAGGCTTTGCTTGAAAACTGTATTCCATGAAGGATTGTGGATTTAGCCCCTATAGCTCCTGAGTCATTACCCTGCTATGGGGTTAATCTGATTTTGAGATCTTCCTTGAGAAGGAAGGGGAAGAAGCATTTTCACACACACGTACTTCATACCCACAAGCATAAGTGCAGTGCAGGAGCATCTCGGTGTCTTCAAAAGGCTAGAGAGTTCCAATGATGTCCTTGGGCTGGGGTTATCCAATTAATAGATGGCTTGATAAAATACAAGGCATTTATTTGGTAGGAGTCTTGTTTGAGATGTAAACAACCTTTTGAAAAATCATTCATAATTTTCTGCACTAACAACCTTTTCTGCTCAGAATGGTTTATGTTTACCTAAGGACAATGTTTTGTTTGCTAGAGATAATAAATGCTCATGTTAAGCTCTTTGACACAGATCAATGTGAAAAATCATTCCAGTAACAGATGCTCAAGGGCTGATATATTTGGCTGAAGATATATAGATTTTGTTCTTGCTGTTGGTCTTCTGTTATGTATGTGACAGAAAAGTCCTCTGGAAACTTTTCTTTCAGTGCTTTGGGGGATCACATGTCCTGGTGTGCAGAGCTGTAACTCTTCTCCTCAGGAAAGTTTTGACAGGCTCTATAAAACACTGTCTAGCTGGGGAAAACATTAACTTCAGGCATATTTGGGAAGAATCTCTTGCTACATACAAGAGATCTTGAAGGCCATGGGACATTGGCTCAGACAGGTGTTTTGTTGGAGAATGCTCAGCTAACAGAATAATTCTGTCATTCACTGTCAGCAGCGCTTTTAGATCCAGGGGTCCTCCGAGGCCAGCAATGATTAAATGCCTTTTCCATGCCGTGTAGCAGGCAGCCCTTTTTTTTTTTCACTTATGAAACAGAGGCTGGTAATACAGAACACAGCTGGGCTAAATGAGGTTGGAAATATTGGCAACTGCTTGTTAGCTGCTGCTGTTCCTCCCTGCTCGTTTGATCTAAGGTCTCTCCTGAACATTTAGTGTCAATTACCTTGTCTGGTGTGTTCATGAATTGTGCTGATAAATGCCGAAGTGGAAAGGAGAGGATGCTCCCTTTGCCTGACAGCTGCAGCTCAGGCCTGAAACTTTATGTTATGTTGGGCAAAACAGTTGTTGTTTATGTGCTTCAGGGCCTCTGTTGGATTCAGATTTAAGGAACAACTAAACAGCAAATGGAAAGTGATTATATTTGAAGTTCCCTCACCGTGCTCAGTTAATCCATTTTGTTATCACAGTCCAGAATTGCTCCCAGGTGTGTCCTTTCAGATACACTTTTCCTGCAGAATAAATTTTACATCTGTGTAAATTTTCCTGCTCTGGCCTTAATGGAGCTTTTCTTGCTGAAGAATTGTTCAGCTACCAAAAAAGTAAAGGTGTAAAATTAACTATTCATATTGCCAGTAAGGATATTAAGGGTATGAAAATGACATGATCAATATTATATATCTAATATACATATTTACTATGTCAAGATTAATATTAATCTTAACTAGTAGTTTATCAAACACATTATGAAATATATTTACGACAAAATACCAAATAGAATGCAATACTTTTCCTTAAATATATCAATGTCTTTGGAATATTTGGCTTTCAAATTGGAAAACATCAGTAAGAAATCTTAAGTTTATGACATTATACATAGCTCTGCACCTTCTCAGGCAGTAAAAATAAAATACAAATTGGATTTTATTCTGTTACACTTCCAAAGTTCCAGAAAATTAATACAGTACTGTGCATTATGACCAGAATTTCTATTGACTGTTTCCTACCTGTAAGCTGGAAAAATGTAAATGGATTCCATAAAGTACTATGTTATGGCATTGCATATATCAAGTACAATACATGGATATTAATGAATTTAGAATAAGATTTTTCCATAGAAGGTAAACTCCAATGAGATGTAAGATAATAATTAAATTTGTATTTGATAATTTGGAATTCTAAAATACCATTGCTGACCACAAAATATAGCAAAATATAACAAGGATGACCTAATAATTTTGATAAATATGTGAAGATATGTCAGTAGATCTGAAGAGGCTGTTTCACCTGGGAGTGGGTTTCAGTGAGTAGTTGGATGTGGAGTAGTTGATCCAGAGCAGCCAACATGATCACACTTCATTTTTGTCCCACACATCTGGAGGCAGCTTTGCTAGTTTAGATAATACAGCTGCATCCTGATTTTCTTGCTGCTGCTAAGCCTGATATACTACAAATAAAGTAATAATTGACATGAAAGCTTTGAAGACAATTGTTGGCATTTCCAGAATGAAATTAAGTAAAAGCAACTATGCTTATGAAAACCATCACAAAGGATTTAGACAAGTTCACTGAGAGTCAAGACCTGTCATCTGAGTATCCTGCACCAGACTTGAAAAATGTCTTTTCAATTTTCAGTTTTTACAATCATACATATTATTTAAAATAAAACCTCAAAATATTTAGCTTTTTTAGCTGTAACCTTTTTATTGAAATGTTTCATTATTAAATATTGTCTGGTAACAGCTTTCTGATATCTAACAATGGAAATGTCTGTATGATGCTACAATGATAACTTCCTCCCCTAACTGTTCTTCAAAACAAATTCTCTGCAATATCTTTTTGATTTGGGAAGCATTTTTATAGCAGGAAAATAAAGCCTGATTTTTTTTCTTCTGACTTGTCCTGATGGAGACAAATATGAAAAGTAATGTCCAGGAGTGTATTGAATCATTCCACTCTTATATCTGAAACGATGAAAGACAATACATAATAATTTGTAGAGGAATGACAAATTCAGTAGGGATAATTATAAAAATCCAAAGAACAATGCAGTGCATTACAGGATAAAATCTAAGCTATGATTCAGAATGAAAAATCCCTGCGTTACCCTGACTTATCTTCAATGGAGTTTAACTGCTGATAGTAGTTGTAAATTTATCCCTTCTCTTGCCTTTTCATTTATCTCATTGCTTGTTTTCCCATATATTTTATATGCTGGAAGGCTCCAATGAGGTTGGCAAATGAAACCTCAAATATATTGTTCCTTATCTGCTGTCTGTCAGATGAAGAATTTCTGTAACATATATTCAAGTGACAGTCTGTGGCTCCAAATCCTGGCATGGGAAATGGGAAAAGGAGTGGGCTGATCTCTTTGCCCCAGATCCTGCATTCTGTGCACAGGCTGCATTTTCAATGGCATGATCTGCAAAAAGAGTAGCTTCCATTTGATTCCATGGACACGTCTTTTATTTGCTTCTATTTAACAGAAAGGAAGCTGTTGCCAGGAGGTTTTCTGAATGTAAGAATTTATATGTATTCTATTTATGCTATAAAAGGCACATGTGGAAAGATTATTACACAATTATCATATATTGGCTATATATATATTATCATACATTGGCAAAATTTTCATACTATCAAAACTTCCTTCAGCTTCTACCATTCGTGTTATCAAAAATCTTTCTCCACTCACAGACAAAAACATATATACTTTGATAATAATGATGAGATTTCTACTTCACTGAACAGGGTACTCAGTCTGGTTTTAAATCTCAGTGAGATTCAAATGGAAACAACTTCACAGGTTTTGGTTTTGGGCACTGCTTTTTTAGATCCTCCCATGGGAAAGAAATATCATACAATATTTTGTATTTAAAAAAGCCCAAACTTCAGTAATTTCTAGAGACAGCTGCATAAAAGCAGTTTCAATTGTAACTGAAAGCTTCCTTGGAATGATTTAATGATAACTCCGTTTATTAATATCACAGTACATGATAATCACTTTTCCTAGCTTATGCTATGATAACTGCATTGTTTAGAATATCTAATAACAAAGCAATTTTCTTCTTGCTTCATTCCTAGATACTGCTAGCACTGAATGCTCCCTGCAGTTTCCAGACAGAGATTATGTGTGGTGGGACATCTTCATGAAAATCTGTGTCTTTGTCTTTGCATTTGTTATTCCAGTTCTCATTATAATTGTTTGCTATACTCTGATGATCCTGCGCCTGAAAAGCGTGCGACTTCTCTCAGGGTCTCGAGAAAAAGATCGAAACCTGCGTCGCATCACCAGGTTGGTTCTTGTGGTTGTGGCAGTTTTTATTATCTGCTGGACTCCTATCCACATTTTCGTGCTGGTTGAAGCTTTAGGAGATGTGTCCCACAGCACTGCTGCCATTTCCAGCTACTACTTCTGCATTGCTTTGGGTTACACCAACAGTAGCCTCAATCCAATCCTTTATGCGTTTTTGGATGAAAACTTCAAGAGATGCTTCAAGGACTTCTGCTTCCCCTTCAAGATGAGGATGGACAGGCAGAGCACCACCAGAGTCAGAAACACTGTGCAAGACCCAGCTTATATGAGGGAGGCAGGTGGTGCAAACAAACCTGTATGACTAGTCGTGGAAATGTCATCTTACTGTCCTCAAGAGAGAGAGGAGTCCAACGACCTAGGACTGACACAGATTACCACCGCAGTCTGAACTCAGCTCACCCAGACAGACATTTTGGGAATATTTCAGAAATCCCAGCAGTTTAAACTTAAGCAAATCTATTATTGATAAACAAGAACCTCCTGAAAATGAGCTCAAATGAAAAGGACCTGGCTGATGGTCAGGTTTTAGCACCATGTTTGCTGTGCTTGAGCACTTTCATGGAGTGAAGAGATAATGTTGCACCAAGTGATTCTCGATAAGAAAAGCTCTGGCTCTTCTCTTTACAACATGTAGTACTATATTAAGCAACATTTGGTCATAAAACTGAGTTATACCAGAAACTTCTGCCCCAACAGTGATTACTTCTAAAGTATGGAGTTTGACAACTTGACCCTCTTTTACAGTGAAGAGTGTTAGATTTCTCTGAACAAAGTCAGAGCTATAATCAATATTGTTCTCAATTAATATATCTGTAACCCTTGTCTGTGCTGTGAAAATCCAATTTAAGCATGATCTACCTACACACCAAAGTGATTTTATTGTGTCTCTGTATGGTAAAGACTTTTGGCATTCAAAAATCATTGAAATTTAAGGAGAATTGTTAGCACATGTTTAATCACCTGTGTGTAGTGTTTTGTATGTGTGATTTTCCAAGGTGATTGTTTCTTTATTGAGTCTGAATAATATAATATGCATTTTCAGAGTGTATATTGAACAAGAGGCTAGAAAACTTCAAATGCTTCACTTGTTATAAAATTGATGAAAGTTGTGTTACATTCATTACATAGAGGAAGCACTCTCACATGTAACTTGTTTTTCTGGACAATTTGTAAGCAGACTGGAATAAATATTTGACAAACCAGAAACTAGTGAAATAGCACATGAACTAACTGGATTGATACAAAGGAAATTAAATATTACTGGATGCTTTAATGGCATTTGACTGAAAAAGTTCTTGTTTTATTGATGCTGATACATTTTCTTTGATACACTCCCATGAATTCAGAAATTTTCTCTGTTTTCCTGTGAAGATGGAAATGTCAAGGCACAGATAAATAAGTTACTAGCTTGCTGAAGGTAAGTTTATGGTAAAACTGAGCCTAACCTCCAGTCTATAGTCTTTTGTCTTCCTGATGTTATGTATTATGACTCCCACTACTGTTGCTGAAATTTGGAGGAATGCTCTCATTATCTTCACCCTGAACATACACACCATATACATTGTTAATTTTGTTCTTTATACCAAATAATGACTAAGGTGTGTGCCTTCATTGCATGGCAAATTCTCTCAGAAACACAATCTGATTTGGTCCTATCAGACCAAAAGTTCTTTATGCACACCAGTATAAATTATGAGATTTTTTTTCTTGTAGCTGGCAATTCAGTTCCTATGGAAGTGCTATAGGAATTCAGCCTTCTGCAGGATTCCACATGCTTTATTTTTAAAACAATCATGTATGTCAAATATTTTTAATATCAGGTATTTTGATTAATGCAGTTGTTGAAATGTTCAAGATAACTTTTTCTGGACAAATCTAGCACTTTCTGATTCTTTTACATGAAGAATGAATAGCCGACCTCAGGATGTTTGCTTTACCTGGGGAAATGAATCATGTTTACACAACTGACAAGTGAGTCTCACCTATTTTTCCCTCATTAAATAACTTTTTTAGCATGCATAGACCTTTCTAAATTAAGTCCTGACCTTTAAATGGCCACAGAAAGAGAAGGTTTAAGGTAAAATTTGAAAATTCAAGGTATTTATCAAGTTAGGAGCAAGTGAAATGGAAGGAACTAGACTCTAATGAACTATTTTCATTCAAAATAGCCCGTGTTCTTGTTCATGACTTGCCATTTGCATATGTATATCTGTGCTTGAATAGAGTTATTGTTCTATGAATTATGTGCAATGCTCTGCATTGTAATGAAAAACCAATGTTCTTAATTTGCCAAAAGGAGATTTCTAATAATACTTTTTTTTTGGTTTTATGTTTTTAGTAAGGAAATCATCACCTCTATCACATTTGGAGGAAAGTATAACATCCTAACAAGCTTGCAAAGAGGTATAAGAATGTGTCCTGGAGGTTTATTTCTATCAGGGAACATTAACAGCCAAATTAGTCTGGATGCAGCAGAAAGGTGTCTTGGAAGTTTGCTTGTCAAACTGGGCAGCTTACCACTCTTCACTGAACAACAGAAGAAAACTGGCCAAGATAATAAACACATGAGAAAGTATATTAAAAATAATATTATGGTTTTACTCATGGAATCTGCTTCCAGATGATTAAACTCCTTCACTTTCTATGTAACTCCAGGCGATCGGCTTGCCTTCCCTCTAGTGTAGGTTCTAGTGGCAGTGAGTGGTGAAGGCAGGGTGAGAGCTGCCTGGCCCAGTGATAGCTCTGGGTAGGCAATGAGGCAGCAGGGAGAGGCTGTGGTATCTCTTGGGTCCTGGAGGAAGGCAACATGGGGCAGACACAGGTAGGCAGCCTGGGAATCAGCTGTGCTTCCTGCAGACACTCTCATCTCCCTTCTTTCTGGAGGTTCCAAAAATCCGATACTGCAAAAACATGATCATGGACCTGCTTTAATTAACCTGTGGGGTTAAATTCCAGTCAACCAGTGTGGATAGTTCATATGGCACATTCTGTGTTTTCCTGCTTCTTTTAACTGAGAAATCTTTTATTTGGAAAATATACCTGGTGCTCTGGTTCAGTGCAGACCCACAGACGACAGACAAATGATGCTCAAATGCAGAGAAACCCCAAGTTTAGTTAATGAGAAATACCTCAACATGCTGACAAATTCAGAGGAAAATTGAAAATGAAATTTTTGTCCTGTGAAAGACAAGGGGAAAACTCATTAATTTGAGCCAGAATTTCTCTTGGTGCTAGTAAATTAATGTAGTTCTTACAAAGAAGACAGGAAGATTGTGGTGGGATTTTTTTTCCCTAATTTTTTTCAATTCTTAATCAAATATAATAATGGTTAATCTGGCTGTTTTCTTCCGACTAGGGTTTTTTTCTTCAGAAAGAATGTGGAAAAATTGATTAAGTTTGTGATAACTTATATAATCTGTAAAATAAAAAAAATTAGTTTGCCTGGATAATTTTTAACTGTATCTTGCAGGTGTGTAGTACAATATATTGAGTACATCTAGTCATTGCCAGAGCGATAGACTGAAAGATATTTCAACTGACTGAATCAATCAAAGTATTTTGGTTTGTGGGTTTGTTTTTTTTTTTTTTTGTTGGACTGCATGAGACTTGAGAAGTGTTGCTGCAAGGTGGAGCAATCTGAGACTGCGGATTTTGATCACTTAGTGAAAAGTGTTTTGATGTCCATCTGTGTGGCTAATGCAAGGGAGTGTGCAAGCACTAGAAGCTGCTTGCTGGAGAGAAGCAGCTGAGAGCAGGAGCTGCTTCTCCTGCTGCCTTGAGTAAAACTTGTTCAAGGATTGCTCAGCTTTATGTTGCACCACTGTGGTTTATCCCCAGCTGGCAACAAAGAACTATGGCTTGCTTTCTCACTGCCCATTCCCACCCCTCCAAAAAACTTGTAGGTTGAGATAACAACAGTTTAATAATGGAAACAAAGTAAAATAAACTAATATTAATACTAATGCTAATACTGTTAGTAATAAAAAGGAGACAATAAAATAAAACCCAAGACAGATATAAAATGCCCAATAAAATTGCTCACCACCCACTGAGCGGTGCCCACCCCATCCCACACAGTGCCTGGCTCCTCCTGGCCACCTCCCCCCAGTTTATACACTGAGCATGACATCCCATGGTATGGAACATCTCTTTGGCAATATTGGGTCTGTTGTCCTGGCTGTGCTCCCTCTTAGCTTCTTCTGCACCTGCTTGCTGGCAGAGCATGGGAAACTGGAAAGTTCTTGACTCAGGGTAAGCCCTGCTTAGAAACAACTAAAACATCAGTGTCTTAGAAACATATTCTCTTACTAAATCCAAAACTTAGCACTGTACCTGCTGCTAGGAATAAAATAAATGATAATCCAGCTGAAACCAGGACAACTATTTATGGAAAATCATGGAAGTTACAAGCCTGTTCGGTCTGCTTTCCGTCCAATGTTGCAGCAAATACAAGTTCTTTTATTCAATTCCCAGACTGGTTTATACAAATGGCAACATCTCAGATGGGCTTAGAGGTCTCCAGAAGGGAAATACTCATCTCCTTCATCAGTAAACAAGCCCTGGGACAGACTGATGGCTGTAGGAATCTAGTTTGCTACTTCCCTGCTAAAACGAATATCAAAAATTCCTGCTGCTTTGTACTCCACTGCAAAATTGCAGCAAACCCGGTAGTGAATGTCCTGGAGGTGTTAGTATCTCTTAACAATTTTATGATGTGAAGACTTGATAGTGGGTACAAAGTATGAGAAATTCATATGGTATTGACAGTGAGAGCAGTTGCTTAGGAAAAGAGTATAAAAGCTAGGAGATGTGAAACATAGGGATTGTGAGAACATGTCTACCTTCAATTGGGTGTACAAAATCTCTTTTTGCTTTTAATTTATAGACCCTGATTTTATATATTTATGCATCTATATATAATAAAACAAACAATGTCTCTTCAAATCAGAAGAAATGTGTTCTAAAAGGTTTGAAAACATAAACAATTTAGAGGGCCTTAATGTATGGAGACAAAGTAGACAAGATGGGTATTAAGTACAAAAGAATTGACAAAGTGGGAAAAGGGTGTAAGATAAAAGGAGGAGTTGGAAACTACTCTAAAATACTGCAGACTTTCTTGGTAGTGGCCATCATTTCCTGGAATAAAAGTGCTTATTACTGCTGATGCATTTCCTTCCAGACTGTCTCTCATTAAAGAAAATACTTAGCTGTCTGACTCCAAAACAGCCACTATAATTTTAAAAATATTTTTCTGTACGAGTAGGTTCTCAGAAAGCAACATCAGGAAGCAGTCATGAAGGCAGTCTGATGATAGACCTGCAACTCAGTCTTGCTCTTTAGTTAATGCTTAGTATGGGCAAAAATCTGTTGACTATATTTATCTTCTATTTCTAGAAACCTGAAACACAGCTTTGAAAGTCTGCATCTGTTGGACAAACATTTGATTGATCAGTGAAAATACCCTTGTGTTGTAAAGATGTAATGTACTTGGCAAAACCATTGTTAATTAGCCCCAAGAATGGTAGAATGCATTTTAGGGATACGTACCTCCTTCTGTCTTCCCTGAAGAAGATTTTTTATGTCCAAAAATGCCCTTATTGAAAGACAGCTTTATTCAGCTGAGAACTAGCATGAATATGCTGTCATTTGTAGTGGTAAGCTGGTATTTTGTGCTCTTGGAGCACTTTTTTCCTCTCTCTGATAATATTTCTTATCTCTGTTTTTTGTCATGCTGCAAGAAGTGTCTGGGGTGGACAGCCCCTGCATAGAAATTAGGCTTACCCAGTGTATCATTCCGCCTCTTTTTTCAACTCCTGCTTGAGCTTCAGTCTTCTTCTTCACTGAAAAAAAAAGAAAACACAGAAATTATGTAGAAATCCATATTATGCTTCTTTTTTTTCTTCCATCTTAGCAACTCCTATATGTGCCTAAAACTCAGAAATTACCTCCAGCTATATGAATCACATTAAAATGTGGTGTTTTTCCTCATGAGACCTCATGAGGTGTTACAATTCTGCCCCATATGTGAGTATGCACATACAGTGCTCCCTGGTATGGAGTTTTTCTTTTCTTGTCTCACAGGGCAAAGTAACATTTAGCCAATCTACTGCACCTTGAAGTTGGTTCTAAATTGCATTTGTGCATTTAAAAAGTGTTTTGTTGCTGATTGTGCCATAACCCAGATGTACATACAAATTGATTCCTCAGAGTGGCAGCCATAAAAGTGAGAAGTAATAATACTACTACTAATAGGATCATATAGAACGTTATGAAAATAACATTTTTCTTCACAAAATGAGGCATTAGAGTAATTTCATTCACTTATTGAAAATAAAAGCCTGTACTGTCTCTGGGATCAGGGAAGAATAGAAGTCTTCTCATCCCAGGCGAGCACTTCAATTATGGCCATGGGCTTTATTTGATTTTATACAGCGGAAAACAAAAGTTTTCCAAACAAAACAGTGATTTCCACATTCAACAAACCTTCTGCTACATAGAGAAGTTTCATTGTGCATTTTCAGGGTGCTTTCAGCTGAGCAATTGATACAAATTTGAACTTTATGTAGAAAACTCAGATCAGCATTCGAGCATGGTGTGTGTTTAGTGCTCTTTCCCCAAGTTAATGCTTTTACTACAATGTTATTTTCACCTGCTTGAACACCAAATAGTAGCAGCTGCAACTGCACTTGATGCTGAATCCCAATAAGCTTGTGGAAGAGGCTTCCAGGCCACAACTCTCAGGCAAAAGAACGAGCTAAGCATGGAGTTGCTTGAATTTGGCACAGGCTTGTCATAAACAAAGCAAAAATTTGGACATGAATAGGCCTTTAGGTTTCTGTAGGAGTAAATGGCAGCTGGGCAAAATAAAGTGTGGCATTGCTGTAAAAACTTCTGTGAAATTCTAGTTATTCTTTAAAGAACAGCTGGTCCTTCTCTCCACAGGCTTTGTACTGAAAATAATTGCTCTATGTGTGACAGAATCCACATTTCTGATTTTACCCTGATAGATGAATTTTAAACAGAAAATAAAATACAGTTAAGTCACATAGACCTAATGACAAACCCATGAAGATCACAGCTGCAACTCAAACCCCATTAGCATCAGATGAGTAATATAGAGCTCTTTTTATGAACTTACATGCTTCATACAAGTTCTGGCCAGAAGCAAACAAATTTGGACTCCTACATATAACATGTATGTAATGTTCCCTCATACAGGCCAGGTTCCCTCATACAACCACTGTACAACATTTGTGTTTGTTTCTAAATTGGTATAGAAAAAGGTAGAAAGGTTTAACTGAGTAATATTTCTCATTTACATGGCTTAAAAGAATTGGATAAGCATTACATTGCTCCTTAGAAAGCATTTTGTCTCACTAGAGAGTGCAGAGCTTACAAATAAATTAAAATAATAAAACAGTATCTTTTTGTAGCCCTTTTCCTTTGGAGGGATCCCAAGGTACTTTAAAAATACAAACAATGAGTAGAAATTCTTTTCCTTCTGAAAACGCAGCAAGCTATTTGGTTATTGAGAGAAGGGAATAGAACTCTTCTTTTAAGTGTAAAGCCAGAGAATTTAATGTAGACGAATTTTGAGAGATTTTAGCTCCTTCTAGACAAAGCACTGATATTGATGGGGGTATGCATTTGGTTTGCATGGCCAGGTTTTCATAGCAGAGGTCTACAGGGGTGTCTTTCTTGAGAAGCTGCCAGAAGCTTCCCCATGTCTGGCAGAGCCAGTTCCATTTGGCCCCAGGATGGACCTTCTGCTGGCAAGGGCTGAGCCCACCAGTGATGGTGGAAGTACCTCTGGGGTAACATGTTTAAGAAGGGGAAAAAGAAAACTGTGCAACCACAGCTAGAGAGGGGAGTGAGAATATGTAAGAGGAACAGCTCAGCCAGCAAACACCCACCTGAGTGGCCAAGGAGGGGGAGGAGGTGCTTCAGGCACTGTAGGTGAGATTCCCCTGCAGCCCACGGTGAGGCAGCTGTGCCCCTGCAGCCCACGGAGCACCACAGGGATGCAGAGATCCACCTGCAGCCTGTGGAGAAGACCCACACTGGAACAGGCAGATGCTTGAAAGGAGGCTGTGACCCTGTGGGAAGCTCACATTGGAACAGTTTATGAAAAGCAGCACTTTGTGGGAAGGACTCAGGTTGCAAAAATTCAGAAGGACTGTCTCCTGTGGGAAGAACCCCACACTGGAGCAGGGGAGTGTGAAGAGTCCTCCCCCTGAGGAGGAAGGAGTCACAAAGACATGTGATGAAATTACCAGAGCCCACATTCCCTTTCCCCCTGTGCAATTGAGGGGTGGATGAGGCAGAGAAAATTTGGAGTGAATGTAAACCCTGGAAGAAAAGAAGGATGGGAAAAGGTATTCTAAGATTTGGGTTTAGTTCTTATTACCTTACTCTGATTTGATTGATAATATAATTAATTCCTCCGAGTCAAGTCTGTTTTGCCCATGCCAGTAACTGCTGAGTGATCTCTCCCTGTCCTTATCCTGACCCACAAACCTCTTGTTATGTTTTATCTGCCCTGCCCAGTGAAGCAGGAGAGTGATAGAGCAACTTTGGTGGGTGCCTGGTGTCCAGCCAGGGTCAACCCACCCCAGGACTTATCTGTTTGCCAGCTAAGGCACTGTGTGTTTGGGAGCAAATGCCATGCCAGAAGATGTTATAGGAAAGGTTAGGACAAACCACGGACTCTGCATACCTGTTCTGTTGATGTATATTCCCTATTTGCTAGACTTTTTTTCTTTTTTCCAAAAGATAACACAAATATGTTTTATTTTAGCTCCACCACCTCTTTTATTGGTCTTAAGAGCTTAGAAAAAACTCACACAAGGCCTAGAGAGTAATCTTTTAGAAGTGGTTGCTTGGGAAAAGAGATCTTCATGAGATGAGCTCTGTGGAATGAGTTTCCTTCCCGCTACAAATAGACACAGGGGTCAAAATCTGTCAGTGAGAGACATATTTGTGGGTTACTATGATATTAGCAGCTTTTTATGAATCTGTGAGCTGACTTGAATTGATATGAACATTTCACACATCCTGGGTGTGTCAGCCTTGCAAGGGCCCTCTGAGTCATTGCTTTAACAAATGGAGGAAAGGAATGGAAATTTGCTACTTAGCAGGGAAGGAATAGGGAGCTGGGAAAAGTTGCCTTGTTTATTAATAGAGCTGATCTGAATATGGATTTCCTTTTGGAAAAACATTATGATGGATGGAGGGGGAAAAAAAGAGGATAGGAAAACACAGTCTTTTTTTTTAATGTTTTGGGGGAAAATGGTATCTTGCTGGTAGCCTGACATACTGGTACTGAGCCTCTGGGAAGAGGAATGTGCCTTTGGAAACCTCAATATTACCTGTCTCTTAAAAGATAAATCTGAAAACCATTCAATCTAACCTCTGAGGAATCACAATATTATTTGCAAGGACAGAGGAGAGCACACATATTAGCAGCGTGAGACAACCAGTCTTTTCCCTGTTGGTCTTTTCCAGAAATAGCAGTTAAACTGCAAAGGAAATGAACTACTTAGGAAATTTCTGCTTTATGGTGCTAGTCTGGTATGAAATTGCCAGATGGTTCCCTCCTTACCTTCTGGATGCACTTGCAGCCCAGAAAGCCAACTGTATCCAAGGCTGCATCAGGAGAGCAGTCAGTAGGCTGACGGAGGTGATTCTCCCCCTCTGGAGAGTGATTCTCCCCTTTCCCCCACCTAGAGTGCTGCATCCTGCTCTGGGGTTCCCAGCATAAGAAGGATGTGGACCTGTTGGAGAGAATCCAGAGGAGGGTCATGACAATGAGCAGAGGGCTGGATCACCTCTCCTATGAGGACAGGCTGAGAGAGTTGAGGCTGTTCAGCCTGGAGACAGGAAGGCTCTGGGACAGCCTTCTAGTACCTAAAGAGAGCCTACTAGAGAGTTTAAGAGGGACTTATGACATGGGCATGGGGAATGGCTACTGAAAGAGAGTAGGTTTATATTAGATATTGGGAAGAAGTTCTCTGTGGGGGTGGTGAGGCATTGGAACACATTGCCCAGAGAAATTGTGGATGCCTCATCCCTGGAAGTGTTCAAGGCCAGGTTGGATGGGGCTTTGAGCAACCTGGTCTAGTGGAAGGTGTCTCTGCCCATGGCAGAGGGGTTAGACCTGGGCAATCTTTAGGGCTCCTCCCAACCCAAGCCATTCTATGAGTGTGTGTTTCTAAGACATTTAAGAAGGATTCATATGGGAATAATGGAATTTTTCTTTAAGTGGTCTTAGACTGCTTTCATCTGGATTGTTATTTGTAAACTGTGCATATATTCCTGACTTGTCCCACGCTCATAGTGTGAAGGCTCTTTATACCTGTTTTCCTCAGTGCATGTTCTTGCTGTAGTTACCAATTCTAGAAAACTATTATCTGATATCATGCTTCAAAATGCACCTGGTGTTAAAAGTCAGTGAGAAATTAGGAGGTTAAATGTGATGTTTGATGTGTGTGATGGGTTCAGAAGTGTGGTGATTTTCACTCTACAGAGTCATTTGTCACTGCCTCTGTGGTAGAAAGACACTGACCTTGCTAGAGCAGCCCACCAATTTGACATGGTGAATCCTACAAAGTATTGATTAAATCTTTTCCAGTTCAGCATTCTCCATTTTCCTCAGAAGAGACAAATACACTCGTGCAGTGAGCATAAGGTGAATTTCCTTGCAGATATGCAAAAAAAGGCAGATTAAAAAGGGAGCCATATCCATAATTTTCCAACTTAATAAACAAGTTAAACTGGATACTTTAGACCTGCCTGAAAATTCCCACAGCACTTTCCCCCTTGTCATCTCTTCCCTTCCTTCTCTCTCAACAGATACACATTTCTGTTTGTTTCCACTCTACACAGATGAGCTCTATGCAGTGAAACCAAGCCTTGCATTAAGCACGCTTAAATGCTACTCTTGTTTTTCATGTCTGATAAATGTTCTCTTTCTGATTTTCAATTTTCTGGTTGACAGCTTGCCAGAAAGTTCTTCACTGAAAACTAGCTTACTGCTAATTTTGACAGCTGACAGAAAAAGTTCCTGCCTATGCTTTTATTTTTGTAAACAGCAAACAGAGCTCACCACATCCCAGTAATTAGCATACAATGATGACCTAGCATGCAACTGTGAGAGTTGTACTCATGACTGGGAACTGTTGTATTGTCAAAAGTGAAATTCTTTCTCAATGCCTTTGCTCTAATAAAATTTTTCCAGGGGAGGTTTCTTAGGGTGAATTTTTTAGTGAAAACAAACACAACAGCCTCCAGAAGGGCTGCAGTTCAGGTGCTTTGTGCTTACTGAAGATGAGCAAGAGGAGGAGAGAGAGTTTGGTATGGTTGAAAAGGGGTGTTCAGGGACTGAAATGTGGATGTCCCTTGTCCTAGATAGTGGCTTCATCTCTGATTGAAACAAAACCCTTTGGCACTCCCTTTTGAGTTTTACAGACCTCACATCTTGACAGATGTGCGACCCAGGTATGGCTAACACCATGGTGAAGATGATCTGCATGGAGGGCTTGGGGCAAGATATGTTATTGCCAGAGGGTGGGAAGGCAGGACACAGCCTTTTAGCTGTGTTCCTCAGAAAGTGGGCCCTCCCTAGGCAGTGTCACACCTACTGTGTCAGGCCCAATACCCAAGGCCACGAGTGGCACGAAACAGGAGAGAAGCCATGAGGGAGCACTGCAGAAAAAGTGGGCTACAGCTCTGCTGGAGAAGGAACTCAAGTAGGGAACCAGCTGGATGAGTGTCTCTCCAAGCGTGGGAGGCTTTTCAGGTTTGTTTGAAGATTTTTCTGTGCCTTCCTGAACATTTTCTAGCGGTCTGGGTTTTGTTGCTACAAATTAAATTCTTGTTTTTCATGCAGCCTGAGCAGCTGCTTTCAGTTGAAGGGAGTTATCCTCTTTTTACAGTTCTTTATTTCTTTACCCTCTGCTTTGTTAATAAGAGTTAATGAAGGAAATATTTTGATCTATCTGAGGCTTGATGGTGTAAAAATTCATACTTCAATGTATCACATGCCAAAGCTCAGGATGTTGGACATAAATGAATGTGAAGGTGCTAGCTCTGTTCCACACTGTACTGTTAATTTCCTTTGAAAAAGTGAAGATAAATAGTATCCATGGGAAACTTGCCCTGGTGGAAACTGGCTGTGAATTCCAAATTTCCTTTTAGCTGAAGTTATTAGTATACTTGTGGCACTTACAAAAAAAAAAAAAAAAAACCCAATAAAAAGCTGGTAATGTTTTCTCCCTTACAAAGCTTACAGTCTAACTCTGCAATAACAGCTCCAAGACTGGAAAGATGGTCCTGCAGGTACCCTTAACTAACATTTAGAAAACTGGAGCTTGGTCCCAGACACTGTCCCAGGTATTTGTTGTGAGATAAAGAAATCAAGTGGGCAAAATTTGCAACGTAGTTTCAAGCAAGATTAATTTGGAAATGCTAAGGCAGCTGACTCCAAGAGGAGTTGGATGCCAGTATGTTTTAAAAGCAGCACTGAAGGCGTATCTGCTGTTTCAGATTCCTTTACAAAGATGGTCTATAGGATTTAAGTAACTTGACATCTGTAATGGTCCCATCTCTTGCTGGTTGAAGAAACGGTCATGGTATAGGTCTGACTGTGATGAGAAGGTTGGAACAGGAGCTCTGAGCCTGGGGTATATGGTGACTGGTTGGTAGTGTGAACCAAGACCTGTTATGAGAGAGGTAGAGAAAATGCCTGTAAAAGCCCATTTCTACATAAGAAAATCATGTGTGACTCAGATACTGCAGTGATGGGATGGAGGTAAGTGGGTTCCTAGAAAACAGAACTGATGATTTAAAACCTGATGGGTTTTTTGTAAGTAATCCAATTATTACTAGAAATGAATGTAAGGCATTATCTATCATATGATGGGACAAAATATGTTAAATGATGTGTTTGCATAACCTTAATTCTGCTCAGAAAACTTATGGAGCATAAATTCTGTATGTTGGACTGTGGCACAAAACCCTTTGACATACAACTGAAATTCTCCTCTCTAATTCATGTTTGAGACTGAAATGGTGCTTGAAAATAACATGGCAACTTCTGAAATTTTGGTAATTGAGGTAAACAAATATGGTTTTGTTAATTTAATAAATTACTGAAATCAAATTGCAGTGTATTTGTCATGCAAGTTACCTACATTGATATTTGTTTAAAATGCAATAAGACACAACTCCTTCAGGGCTCCTTCTGGTGTTTATGCCTCCAAATGCTGATGAGTTATTTACTTTGCCATACTCCTTTTGTTTTTTTAAGGAGCTTCAAAACTGCATAATTTTGTTGAAGTTTCTGGCTCCTCTGCAGGCACTTCTGCTATATATTGTAGGTACATGCAGCAGTTCAGAAGGGCCATATGTGCAAACTTTGACCTTTCTGAGCATTGAGGTGGCTGGAGAAATATGTTGGGTAACCCTGAAGTCTTCTGTGGCATGCTGTGGGCCTTCAATGTTTAGTTTGATATCATCTCTCACATGTGGTTTACCTTTCATATGGTGTGTGAGAATTCTGAGGTAAGAGTTAGAAGGCACCCATTAGAAATGGGTCAGTTTTTTTAGAAAACGCCTAAAGAATGCAGGATTTAAAACACAACATGTACTCCTTACCTCACTGTCATATGGGCAGATGCAAATATGGAGACAAAGATAAAGGTAAGCTGATGGAAATCATATGGTTTTAATGTATTGTAGATAATTGAAAATCACAGAAATACTTATATTTGCAGCTGAATATCTTATTGTCTTTAAAAGAGTATTTTCTGTAGGCTCTGTAGACTACTGAAATTTCACTAAAAAGATAGGGATGAATGTTTTTTAAAAATGGGAAATGCTTTTGAAGAGACTACTGAGACTCTATTGCGAATACTGAGATTTATAATGAGCAGTTCCAAGTATCTCATGTCTACTCTGCCATCTTTTTTATTGATCTCTCCACTCTTGTGACCAGTGACAGGACTCAAGGAAACGGCAGGAAGCTGAGTCAGGGGAGGTTTAAGTAGGATATCAGGGAAAGGTTCTTCACCCAGTGGGTGACTGGGCACTGGAACAGGCTCCCCAGGGAAGTGGTCACAGCACCAAGCCTGACAGAGTTCAAGATGTGTTTGGACAATGCTGTCATGCACTTGGTGTGGTTCTTGCAGTGTCCTGTGCAGGACCAGGAGTTGGACTCAAGGACCCTGATGGGTCTCTTCCAATGCAGCATGTTCTATGATTCTGTGACTCTATGATTTTATGATTGATTCTATGATTCTATGATTTTTTGCTCTTAAAAAATTTAGCTGATCGAGGAACCAAAAGATTATCCAACAATGATTGGCAAACTCTCAGGAGCTAAATATAGCAGAGATAAGAGCTAGTAAGAAACAACTGCTAAGAAACACCTTAAACACAAACCTGTAGTTCAGTACCAGAACAGAGATATTGAGACTGAGGATTTTCTTTTTTCTTCTGTACCAGCCTAAACCATCGTGAGTGTCCAGTCATGAAACTGATGTTAAAGTAGTACATGACACATTAATAAACTAACTCATAGCCTCTTTTAACCTGCTTGAATTTTCTTGTGCTGGTTTTATGGATTTCTGAGATGTACCTGTACCAAAGTTAGAGGCGTGTCAAAAGTGACCTCCAGAAGCTGATATTTAGTGATTAAATGATGTTTATTGTTTTAGTTTTGCCACTCAATTTTTACATTTAACAATAACGTAACCAGAACACTAGAAAGAATTTATCCTGGTAATGTTTTTTTCAGTCTCATGTCTTTCAAATGATATTTCATGCTGAATTATAGGTATTATAACTGTAATGACATTTATTCATTTCTTTATTCAGTTTCTACGCCAGAAAGTTTTTTTCATTTTTATCCATTATGATAATTTCTATCTCCTGACAAGTATTTCTTGTTCAAACATTTATTTATGTTTTGATGTAGGATTTTTTTTTTGCTAAGATTTGGTACTGTTGGCTACAACTTTTTCTGCCTATTCCTTGTTCCTTTCTTGGGTACATTCATCCAAAATCAAAACCATCAACATTTTTGGGATGCTGGTTTGATGGAGGCAATAGGGAAGGGGATGTTTCTCTTAACCTTTTCATGCTTTTTAGTTATAAATTTTCTACTCTTCTGAAGGACAAACGTAAAACCTCACCAAAGCCAAAATGAGGCTTACAAATAAGCAAACATATTAACATATTTTAAAAGTCCTGGGCTGAAAAGCAAACCAATTCACAGACTTGTAAGAACATTTCCAGTACAATTTAATCTTTAAATTTTTCTCCAGGATTTGAAAACTTTGCTGATTTTTTTCACAATAAAATATGGAATCTAGTTGAATTTATGATCTCTCAAGAATAGTTGAATTTAATCTCTGTTCTACAGGGTTGTTAATCTTAGATTGCCATAAGTCAGTACTGTAAATTGCTAATTTTGATTTATGTTGAATTTATCTTGACTGTGGGCAATGAATGCTAAAGGCAAACATAAACATAACCACTTATAGGTGGGGTTTGTTTTCCATACTTATCTCTTGCTTTTGTTAATATGACACTGAAAATATTGGGATGCTACTTTTCCTTCTGGAAAAAAATTCTAAATACATAAATGTGCTACATTCCTACTGAAAAATTTTTATAACTCTGCAATTAAAAAGGGAAGAGACTTTGTAAGTCAATGCCACACTGAAGACCAAAATGTTTCATAGTTAAAATTGTTACCAGGGTGTGGTAAATTAGCCACTACTCAAATCTGCCTCCATATGAAAACAGAGTTGTGGTCTTTAACTTGACTAAACTTGCTTGGGTGGCTATTTGTTTTTGTCACCCTCATGATTATTGTGTGGATTTACTTTTGGAATAGAATTTACTTTTTAATAGAATTTAAAATTCTATTAAAAATGAGATGAAAAGAAATCACGTTGACTTGATGGTGCTTACATATAGGGCTAAAAATCAGAAAAACATTACTTGTCAATCGAGCTCATCAATATTAAAAATATTGCATTGTGGTGCTCTCAGTTTTCAGAAAGAAACCTGTAATTTAAGGTTTTATTAACAAATTTACTGGTTGGTTTTCTTATCAACAATTGCCCCCAGAATGGACCTAGGGAAGGGCTTAATCTGGAAAGGAAAACTCTAAAATAATTCCCCCATATTTACAAGCCATTGAAGCAAGAGACATGTAAGATGGGTTCATCTTAATTTGTTTAATGGAAGCTGGGACATGTTCAGTCTGTTTGGGCTCAGGTTTGCTCAGGGGGCAACAGAGGCAAAGCCACTCTCACCCACCCGTGGGAGGAATGCATCTCCCTCCTTTGCCTGCAAGAGCAATCTAAAGAGGCTCTAAATCTAAGTGCTCCTAAGGCCAGCATTGTCCTTGGCTGGCTTGTGTGCACATACTGAAGCGAGGGCAGTGCACCCCACAGATGCAAGGATCTCATTTCTAAAGAAGAAAGTGATTATGTGCAAGCTGTCAGAGCCAGAGGACTTCTCGTGTCTTGTGTAGTTATGCAGGTTGCCTAGGCAATTTGCAATTATTATGTATGTAAGAACAGCTGGCACTTCAATGAAATAAAATGTTTCCCTTTAAGTTATATGGTTCTTTTTATTAATACCAAGAAACCATCAGTGAGAAAACATTCATTTATCAAGGTCTAAGTAAAAATGTGATCTTATGTAAAAAATATACATGAGAGGGAAATATCTGAGCATACCTTTCTCAGCCAAATGGTTTAGCAATATGTTTTTGTGGGTTTTGTAACAAAGTACTCACAAGAGGAGAGCATAACAACGCAGAAAGCTTTCCTCTCTTAAGATAAGGCAGACCTGAGTTCCAGATAATTCTGAAAATTTCCAGCTGCCATGTCGTTAAAATACAATGCCTCAGCTGCTAGGGCTGATGCATGCTACTGCAGGTATGTCAAGAGAGGGACACGATTAAAAGGCCTCTAATAGAAGTGTTAATGATTTCTTTATCCCTCTCACACCAGCAGTGGTGATATCAATGTTACTGTGACTGGATGGCTGAAGTACTGCTTTGCTCCTCATAATACAGTACAGTGAAACCTGGAAAATTTGACTTTCATGTTAGAAATTTATCAAAATCCGACAGACATGAATGCAATAAGTTTTGCTGGGAGGAAATATTACATTTTTCAATTTTCCAATTGTCTCCTATGAAGACAAGCTGAGAGAGCTGAGCTTGTCCAGCCTGCAGAAGTGAAAGGAAACTTACAGGAGAGCTGGGAGGGGACTTTTGATGAGGGCAGGTAATGATAGAACAAGGGGGAATGGCTTTAAACTGAAAGAGGGTAGGTTCAGATTAGATGTTAGGAAGAAATTATTTGCTGTGAGAGTGGTGAGGCACTGGAACAGGCTGCCCAGAGAAGCTGTGGAGCCTCAGTCCTGGAAGTGCTCAAGGCCAGATTGGAAGGGGCTTTAAGTTACCTGTAGTGGAAAATGCCCCTTCCTGTGATATGGAGGTTGGAACTAGATGGTCTTGAAGATCCTTTTCAACCTAAACTATTCTTTGATTCTCTGATTCTATGTTTCTAATATATCTGTCTTTTCTGTTGTATTAGAAAAATATTTTTTTCACATGGCAGTGAGGATATAAATAAGCTCATATTTTTCCCTCAGAAAAAAATTTATGTTTTCAGAACCATTGTAATTTTATAATAAAATATTAAAACATGAAGAGACTTTACATAAGAAAAAAAAGGCATACTTTAAACAGAATTTTTCTGAGCTTGTTTACCAAAATGAAACACTTACATACACAAGTATTTTCTATATACAAGTACACATCATTAATGAAATGTAGACTGGAAAACAACTCCCTAAGCAATTACTCTGAGGAAAATTCTAGCGTTATAACAAAGCACTGAATGCATTTCACTGAGTGATGCGAGAAAATCCAGGGAACATTTATAGGCAGAAGTTCTGCAAAATAAAATTTTTGAATTAATTTGGTTTCCCCATATTAGAGAAGAAACATTGAGAAATGTAGAAGTCACTATTTGTGTGAGTGCACTTCAAAAAGAAAATGAAAAATTGTATGTGGACTTTATAACTGTAAGGGGAGTTTACAAGCTGCTGCGGAGTGCCAGGGAGGGACATGGTGGAATTTTTAAACTATCTATCTTCAGATTGAATTTACTGACAGGCTCAGAGTATCAGTAGCTTTTAAAAATGGATGTATATTAGAGTTGCATAGAATTCCATGAAGAAAGTACCTAAAGAATTTTGCTTTGAAAATATAAATTACTATTTAATGTAATTATTTTTGATAGGAAATTGATTATGCAGTGTGAGACTAGACTAGATCATGAATTTGCAATATTTGGCAGTGATGCTCTCTGCTCTGTTCACTATTTATTTGTGAAACACAAAGGATATTTAACAGATGGTAAATTTATTTGCAGGTTAAGTTTGAAAATTTTCAGGTGGGTTTGTCCCACCTGATTTTAAGCAATAATATATAAATACATATTTGCCAGAACAGCTGCATAAACCTAAAGCTTTTATTTCTAAATCAGTCTTAGTTATTAAACTTTCTTTTATTTGTTCATCTGAGGTGTAGATGTTGCTAATTTTTTGCCCTCTGGAAAACAAATATCATAAGTCAAATATCCCTTATGATTTATTAAGTCTCTGGGAATTTGCCCTGTAAAAAGAACATTGGATCTGACTGGAGATTTTTCATACATTATTAAAATTCTTTCTGGGTTAATTCAAGGAAGCCCAGAGAATAAACTACATTACACTAAGAAAGGCACTTATGAAAATGACTGTTTAGATCACAGTTAACACCTACAGGGATTTCTTTTTCTTAGGACTAAGACAGCCCTAATTTGGATTTGCTCAATTCACTTTGAAAATTATGTCATACCATATTGATGTCATTTTAATTTTGAATGAAACTGAACACTTAGAGGCTTAACTCTGTTTAACAAATACATTTAAATTTTTCGCTAATTTATCTGATTCGAATTAAATTTCCTAACTAGCAATATGTAGTCCAGTTCTCTTTTAAAGCTGACTGTGGAAAGTCAGCAATAGTTCCTGCCTAAATTACTATGTAAAATGCATATGCATATAAATTCTTAGATGACTTTGGAAATGCTTTGTTATCTCTGATGCATACTGTGATATTTGTAAACTGCAGTTTGTCAGCTTTCATACTTTTCCCTACTAGGAATAAAATTAGCCTAGATATAAATGTTAATTACAAACTTTATTGTCAATGTATTATGTTATTATAAATCGTAAAAAAGCATTTTCCATAATCCTTAACCTTCCTTGTAGATGCAATGACTTGTAGTAAAATCAACAGGCATCTGTTTCTAGAGTCTGTTGGTCTGCTATACACTTATTTCAGGTATCTTCATTGTTGGCTCCTGTAGACACTTTTTTCCTGATGTTTATTGTTTTACCTTGAACTAAGCAGAATAACATGTACTCAAATCTCCAACTTTATTTTGAACCCTACACTGTGCCAACTCCAGATCCCTGTGTCAGCCTCCTAACTCCAAAATGCCCTCTGCAAAATCTGATTAAGATCATTGTGGTGCCAGTAACTTTTAGGCAGAGTTCTTCATATTTACATTGGTATGGATGTAAAGAGAACAGGTTCACACTGGAACAGTGCTGTCAGAATTATTATTCATTCATGAGTTCACCTTTGTTTACATTTTCAAATTACAGATAAACTTCAATGCTTGTGCATGAGCTTGTCTTAAATACTTTCAATTTCTTTTCCTCCATGATCCCCAGAAGTCTTCACTATTTTCAGATCATGTTGACATCTGTAAAACTTGGCACTCTGCTCTGCCCTCCTGCCCTGGGCAGAAAGGTTTTGCTCAAGCCTTTGCTCAGCACTTCAAGGTGAAGGAAGAGGCCAGAGGAAACAGATCTTATGCTCTCTTATCACATTTCCCATCACACAGAACAGATCACAGAGGCTCAGTGATACTCCCTCAGCACTCCCTACTGAGCTAAAAAGATGTTACACTATCTGTGACATTCACTTCTAAGCTTATTTAGTACAGATATTTTAAATAATAGTAGGTTAACTCAGAAAAATACATTTTTAATGGTAGAAAAAAAATTTATTGTGAGTACACAGAAAGATTATAATGCTAAACTAGAGTCTAGAAGGGTTACAAGCTTTCTTCTGTAGCAGAGTTATTAATTTCTAGTGTAATTTACATTTTGGTTAATGCTAGATCTGGCATGCCTATAAATTGCTTGATTAAATTAGAGTGAAGCCCAAGATATGTATATACTAAAGACTGATAATTTTGTTGCAAAATGCCAATTAATTTACTTCATAACTGTTTATGGAAAAGGATTTTTCTCATTGACCTTTCTTCCTTTTTGAGTTATGAAAATGTTACCATATTTGATTTCAGATTTTTAAAAATTACATGAAGTTGGGAATCAAATGGCTTTTTATGGTTAAATCTATATCTTGATTCACCTTTCCTAGTTGTATTTACTTAAATATTACTTTTGTAATACAAATTGTATTTCTAAGGTTCTGCAGTGAACAGTGGAATAGACCTTCAGAGAGGTATCTATTCTACCCTGCAATAAGTGTCTGAGAAGTGTGGTATAAGTCACTTGCTCAAGCATGATTTTCCGAAGCCATCTATCTTTTACATGCTTAAAAACAAATGATCTAAGACTTAGTTGCTATTTCTAACATATAGAAAAAAAACCCCCAAACTCTCCCACAGACAAATCCTTAACTAAACCCAAGATGAAACATTTTATTTAGATAATTTCAAATGTAAATAGAAAGTGAGTTGATATATTTAAAGTACCTAAATAGCATAATTGATTTATGTGTCTGACATCCCACGGTGTTGGCTGTATGGGGAGATTAAGACACTGTAGTTATGGTTTTAGGTATATAGATTTCTTTATTATTGACACTGTTGGTGAGAAGACCAAAATCACAGGAAATGGGAAAAAATCTCAGCAGCTGAGAAGGGATGTGCGACATCTGTGAAAGTTCTTCCAAAGATGCCAGCAACCACCAGGTGTCCTCCAATAAACCACATCACATTTGCATGTGAATGTCTGTAAAGTGCAATTCATCAGCCTTCCTTTTTCAAATTTGGGTCTATCCCACATTTCTAGGGCAACAGCAAGTCAGAAAATTGTTAAATTTGAGAAACAGATTGGTGTGTGCTCTTCTGGGATAAAAAGCCTCATGCAATGATTAGCAGAGAATGGACTCTGAAAAGATATCACATTCTTATTTCGAGGAAGGAGATTTGGTTTTACCTGGATTCTGAAGCATGAGAGTGAGGGAACTGTAAGATCCTATTTCTAATTCCAGTAGTCAGCTTCACTGTGAAATCTTGTTTTCATCAAGTCTGTGCTCACCACTGACTGATTTCAAGGGGAATTTCTCAGTGCAAAAGAAGCCCTCTCAATCCATCTGTTCCTCAGTTTCTCCATTTGCAGAGCTGGAATAAAACTCTTTGAGATTCTGGCACTTGTTTCAAAATATCTGAATGCTCTGAAATTGGCAAGCTTTCCTTCCTTCTTTGCTAAGGATGTTCCAAATGTAGGAGGTAAACTAATTCAGCGAATAAAGCCACTACACTTTGGGAAAATTTGGAAAAAGCTTTGCTTCACAAAAGAAGAAAGATGCCTGCATGTTTGCTATTCAGCCATCTGTCATGTCTCTTGGCTATCAAGTTCTCAAAAATCTGGATGATGTTCAGTTGATTTGTTGATTTGTCATTCTGCATTATGACTATAGTTTGAGGCTGTGGGCTTCTTCTTGTAAAAATTTACTTTTAGTGATTTTTAGCAGCATCCTCACATAAATTCAATTTAATTCAAATTAATTCATTTTCTACCTTACTTTGATACAATTCACTTGCTTTAATTTTTATCATCAGCCTTCAAAGAAGCAGCAATTTGCAAGCACAAATTTGTTCTTTTTCATTTTTCCTGTCCTTTCTCTGGCTGAATAAAGTTTCTGATGTTTTTTAAACGATTTCTGAATTGTAGCTTACTTTACGTGGAGAAATTTTAGGTTTCTGTAATAGTAAAATGGCAATTTCCTCAGAATATGCTTTAAAAACTGACTGAACAACATATGAAAGACTATATTTCAAAACCCTTTAAAATCAATAGGAGTCTTCCCATAGGTTTTTTGAGTTTAAGATTGGAATCCTTGTTGATCCCCTTTTCCAAGTATATATTGATTTTCCAAGTGCATCTCTGGAACAAAAATGTAAGTATAGCAGCTGGTTGGTCAGTCCTGACTATCTGCATTTAGAGACAGTGAAAAATGCACATTTTTTTCACTGCAATCTAAAACGCTCTGTGATCATATACAAAATTAGGCTTGATCATTCCCTCAATTAAAAATAACTGTAAAACAAAAGTAGAATGGTGAAATTGGAGACAAAGATGGTGAAACAAGGAATGCTCTACAGACTTTTGCAGATCAGCTTCACCAGTGGAGAGAATGTGGGGTTTGTGGAAAGGCTTGGGGATGAGCCTAGACATGCTGTGCATGCAAAGTGGAGCAGAGGTGTAATAGAGTAATGTATTAAAATTATAGAAAGACTTGCCAAAGACAGGAGTGAAGTAAATATGCAGTAACATGTCAAAAAACTTGATCTGGGTAATTGGGCACTATTGTGACTCAGTGCACAGATTTATGTTTTGTTATTTTCTTCACTCTGGTTTTTTTTTTTAATATTGCTAGGATTGTAACATTTCATTAGAGACCTGCAGCTACCATGCAAACATATTGATGTTTGCAGTGCAGAATGATTTCTTCTTATTTAGTTATTAAAGCTGTCAGAAGGTTGTAGATTGTATAGGATTTGTTGAACCCTGGGTCTGTGATAAGAAATAAGAACTTCTTCATTTCTTTCTTTCTAAGGGCAACATATCTTGAAAGTCCAAGTGAAAAAAATATTTTACATTTCTCTCCCGGAAGGCCTTTTGGAAAAACGAAATGTATTTTTGCTTCAAGCTCTGTGAGCATCATTACTAGTTTCTGTGAGCTTTGAACAGGGCAACTCAGAGAGTCTTGGGAGTTACATCTGTTTGTGCAAACCCAGCATTGACCCTGCAGCACCAGCTCTGAGGCAGAGCGGGTACTGTGCTGGAGAGGCTGCTGCTGGCTCTCATCTGGGGGCATCCAGGTTCATCCTCATTGCCTGAAACCTGTAAGTGGATGAGTGTTATACAAACCCATTATGAACAATTCTGATGAAAAAAAAAATAGAAAAACAAGTTCTCTTCTCTACATCTAATGTTTAGAACACTGTGTTCTCAACAGTGTTAAAAGCTTGCTGTCATTCACAAATGCTGTTCTTTATTTAATACTGGAACAGAAGCTGAGATCTTAAACAATTGACCATGATGTGTTTTTCTCAGGTGATACATAGCCAGGCTGAGTTGGGGGGTGTTGAAAAAGTTGAATAAAAAAACCTAAAAACCTATGAGGGCTGCTATGAGCAGATTTAAGACTTTGGTCCTAAAGAATGATATATTTCTGTGTGCATTTACATCAATTGTCTGCTCTCTATGAGATCTAATTTTACATGATTTAACAGGTTAAAACATCATCTGCTCAGTGCTCATTATGAATCTTCATTAGGCTGCATTCTGGATTGAAGTCATTCATCACCTTTGCTGAAATGACAGTCCACCTCAACACCAGTTCTGGTCTTACCTGTAAAACTAACATTGGGAAAGGTTTAGAACATACTTACTAACTCTTTCTAGGAGAAGATCCTTTAATCAGAGTTACTGCATGAGACCTTTGTTCGTTCTTAGGAAAAGGCAGAACAGACCTTTCACGAAGTGAAATCTAAATTCCTATAGTGAGTACATACATGTAATGTGGTGTATGGAAAGTAGGCTAGGGGAAACCAGCCATGACAAAATCTTTTGATGTTGGGAATAAGTAGCTGGACCTTGGCTCCATGGAGTTGTATCCTCCTTCAGTGAACCTTTGGTAAAAGTCCACAGCAATTCATTTTAAGGAAAGACTTGAAATATTTTTATCCCTCCTCTACATAGAATTTGGGATTACCCATTTTTTATTTTGCCATTGCCTGAGAGGTCTGAAACTCTCAAGTTCAAGGCAATAAGCAGCGGACTATTCAATGGAGATGCTTTAGGTATATTTTTACTCTAAGGACTGCATATTAGCATGATTGAGTTATACAAGGCCAGAAACAGACTTTGAAAGTGTGGACAGAAAATGGGATTTACCCTTTCTGAAGAGAGCTGCCTAATGGTCATGCTTGATAGTGGTCATGCTGCAATTCTTTTATTCTTAGTGGCTCTTCCTGACTGAATCTTTAAAAGATTTTATTTCTTTCAGGATGGAACGAAGTCCAAGTGCATCTTTGAGGTCTCTGATCAGAAGGTATTGAAGAAAAATTGTGAGAAGAGAGTGCTATTTTGTGTGAAAACAGGTATTTCTACTCTCTTTGAAGACAATAGTCATAATTCAGTTTTTAGACATTTGATCACCAGGGTCAAGAGTCACTAGGAAGAAATGACATTCAGAGGCATATGTGCATCCACAATATTTTCATCCATTTTCCTGAGACATACTAGCCTCTCTTGTAACAAATAAATCATGGCATGTCATGGAGTTCTACAAAGTTACCAAAAGTCTTTAAAAAGTAGGTGCAAAGCTGAGCATAGGAAGCCTTTGTAAATATGGAAGGTGCTTTGCAAAGACATCCAAGACCATTAAATGCAGCTTTCTTCAGATTCGGTGTTTTTGTTACAAAAAAAAAAAAAAAGAACAAATTAGGATATTTCATCTAAACGCACTCAAATCTTTCAGCTGAGGTACTCAGTGACTAGTTGTACTAATTATGGCATTTAAGACCATCCAGTCTCCATATAAAATAGGATGATTGGCAGCTATTCAAAGGAAGAACGCAGTAAGATAAGAGTCTATAGGCGAAGAATAATGGAGGACTGAAATGAGCAATGCATGACAGTAATGAAAAAGTAATGTTCCTCTCCTAATACAGACACAAAAGAGCGACTTCAGATCTGGAAGAAATTATTTCAGCTGCATTCTGAACTTGGCCTCATAGCTTTTGTTTGGAAAATGTCTTCAGGTAAGAATAGATTTGATAGTAATGAGAAAGGTTCCAGGCAGTGAGAAAATAGGTGCTTCTACATTAATGAACAGACAAAATTACAGTTAATAACTAAAAACATGGACCTCTTAAATTGAATAAAAATCATCACCTTATAAGCTTCCAAGATTTGGTGTCACTCAAAGAAAACCCAGTTGCATTTCTGCTGTGATTATTTTTAGCAATTATAATTTTATATAGATGACTCCTGTTGAAATGGGTTATTCGTCTGCAACTACTTAACAGTTTACATAAAGAAAAGACAGAAAATGATTATCAAGAACTTTTTCAAAGCTGTTAACAAATTATGCTGTCATTTAGAGAAGTGCAACCAAAGGAGAAATTAAAAAAAATCTTTTAATGATTTTATGTTGAAAGACATTATTACTCCTTTGCAGAAAAAATAATTAAAATAATTTTAATGGTTGTTTCAGTTGTTATTTACTGCTGTGAATATGTACTATTGTGACTGGTACATAGCTTCCCCTAAAGACTGCACTATCCCAGTCAGTAATGGTTTGAGGTTGATGAACTGTCTGACACACCAGAGAACAGCACCCATTCCAGCTTGCCATCATTTTGCATATACCTTTATATTTTATGGCTTCTATTATGCAATCTGGTTGGGTTCAAGATCCTTTCCTTCCTCAAAATGAGTTGATGGGAGAGCAGCTGAGCCTGGAACTGATCTAGGAACACGAGATTTTATGGGCACCAACATGCACACATGCTACATGGGGTGGTGGGAATAAGCATGGCAGGATCCTGGAAGCATGTCCCAGATCTTTTGGGCTTTAAAGACATCAAAAGATTTGCTAAAGCTCTATCTACAAAGTATGCTTATTAAATTTTCACAAAGAAACAAATATTGCTTTATGGCCATATCTTGATTTTTATTTGCTTCACAGTTTAACACCATCATGAACAAAACACAGTGTTCTTGTTAGGGTACGCTTGATAGGTTGGAAGCAACTACAGCTGGCTCTTCTCTCTTGGGGTTGGAGTGAGGAGCAGATGATCAGGGTCACACCAGTTCCAGGAGATAGCTATAAAGAGGGCAAGGAGGCCGGAGGCAATTTTGTGGCTCAGAATTGATCCCACAGGTTTTGTCACTGCCATTTCTGCCTTCCCACTCGGAGCTGTTGGGGCTACCCACACACTGTCGGCTACAATTAAATATAGACACCAGGCATGACAAACAGACAGGGCTTGTCACACAATGTGAGAAACAGATTTTGTGTACTCTCTTCAAGTGACTGAATTACTGGAGGCACAATAAGATATGTAATACTGTAGTCTGAGGTAAATAAATAAAAAGGTCTGTTGCAAAGCAATAGAGATGGGGCAAATTTTATATCTGTGAATCCCACAACCTGTGCTAAATGGAGTCCTGACATGTCAGGTGTCATAGATCAGGAATGACAAACTGAATTTCTGATGTGTTTCATAAAAATCATGACTTTCCAAGTTTTCAGGCTTAGGCCAGCCTCCAAATGCAATCGAGTATCTGATGAGCAGCTGAGAAGGTTGAAAATTGCAGGATTTTACCACTTGGATAAACCAGGCTGTTAAGAAAAATCAGTGACATCCTTTTCATTTAATGCCAACTTGGTGAAATCATGTTATGAAATCAAATTTAGACTCCATCCTTTCATAAGTCATGTTGAATATAACAGAAACAAAAAAAACCCCAAACCCCAAACCCAGTCCAGATAGAGTTTGTTTCTATAACCTCTCTACTTTTGGAGCGAGATATTTGAAGGAGGTTCCAAAACTCCAAAGAAACCAAACGGTTAGCTATTGCTGTGAGATAAATGAATAGTTTAGTCTCAAGCCCCAAAGCTGCTGTGTTTTATTGTCTGAAGTGAGCCCAAAACTGCTGCAGAAGCAGAGACAAGTGTTTTTTAAAACTGATTCAGAGGTGTTAAGTTCTTGTTTCTGGAATGAGACTGAAAGAAGTATCTTGACATGCAGTGAAAAACACGGCCAAGAAAAATTGTCCTGCCGGATGTAAAATGATCTGTATCACGGACACAAAGGATAAGAAGCTACTTCCTTTCATTTATTTTTTATTCCGTAATATCAATTAAAAAAAAAATTGAAACTATCCAAAGTTAAACTTTAACTGAGTGAATTTTATAAACAACATTTACTAAAAATGGTTGTATTTGATCATTTTCTGTAAGGAAAAACTATGTAGTATTCACTTGCAAGGACAAACTTTTCACAGCAAGTTGTCCTAGTAATTTGAAGAGATGTAGTTGATTTGATATTCTACCAAGTGCTTCAAATGAAAAAAAAATCTTTCTCACAGATGTTCTGTTTTTCTTTTGGCAAATAAATTCTGCAGTGAGAAATCTTATCGTTGCAGACCTTCTGTTTCCAGTGATTTAAAGAGGCTCTCATGGAAGCATATTTTTCCGTGAATTATAAGTCTTCTGCAATTGAGGTAATTCAACAATTAACAGACCTCAACTTGTAGATTAAAACCAATTTCCAAGATAAAGCTATGGCAATGGCAGAGTTGAAACAGGAGAATAGGGCAATCTTGCAAAAGCCAGGCTGTGTGTACCCCCAACAGGTCTTATTCTCTCTGAGGACAAACACTGTGTTAGCTTTAGAGTTTGGTGGGGTTTTTTTGTTTTGTTTTTGGTTTTGTTATTTGTTTTGTTTTATTTTGGTTTGATTTGGTTTCTTTTGTTGTTTGCTTGTTGTTTTGCTTTTTTTTTGGTTTGTTGGTTGGTTGGTATTTTGTTTTGGGATTTTTTGTGATGATTATACACTACAGTATTATTTGTTTTAGTCTGACTGAAAGGTGACTAAACCAGAAGAGTCTTTCTGAGTAATCCTAGACATAATAGAAACAAACTGCTTGCCTTTAGTGGAGAAAATGATACATGTTGATATGGTCTGTCTTGTAATTTTTCTTGTTGTCCTTTGAGCTGCTGATATTAGTGAAGTGTTATTGTTTTCTGTACTTGTAATACTATTTTATTTTCTCTAATTAGATCTGCATTCACAAATTCATCTCCTCCACGAAATAGGATGATGAGCATCAAATTTTTAGACTCTGAGGCATGGCAAATATACTGAAATCAAAACAATAAATCTTCCTTAGGCTTAAGCAGAGTGAAATATTTTAATTTTTCCCTTATTATTTTTCTGCTTTTCAAAAGATAGCAGTCTTTTACTGGAAGGAGAGATGACTTGAGCAAATTTTAAATGTAAGGTGCTCAAAAGATGAAGAGGCATGAGAGAGAAACCCAAAAAATTAAATGGTTGCCCTGAATGCTCTGGGGAACAAAACCCTGCAAAAACCAGCAAACCCAAACCAAAGTGTTAAAATAACATTGCCAGGAAAAACCCCAGATTTGATGAACAGAAGAGAAATGTCTTGATATGTTTTATAAATATAAAATTAAATACTGCTGAAACGAAAAAAAAGCCAAACAACTGTGACACCATAAGATGATGTTGAGATACCTTTTTACTGAAATGTGAAAATATATTTTAGAATTAATAACAGAAGGAAAAGACTTAGAAGAGAATCCTTAATTCTCTTCATGGGAAATTATTAAAGGAATTTTACTGATAATGAAGGGAGTCCCAATGAGCTATGAAATTATTAGTAGAGAATTATTAATAAACAGAATATTTATGTTTCATATCAGTTGAAATCCTCTGGGTTTCTTCCTTCTTTGTATTCTGTTATTAAGTAGAAATTCTTCATTTTCTTGCGTTCCATTGTAAAGAGTGTTGTTTACAACTGATTGACTTTGAATCAAAACTACTCCTCTGTAGAAACATACTTAATATTTAGTTATTTTAAAACAGATCTTTTGGTTTTCCATCTTAAAGTCTAGTAGTTTTTTGTGCCTGGAAGCAGTCAGAAAGTTCTGTCAAAAGTTCATCTTCAACATTTGTAGAAAATAATGTTTTGCTGAAGTTCATGAAAGCTTTTTAGGATAAAATTCTATCACTGCAAGAGGCAGAACAACCATATGTCTTAGATCCAGTTCCATTAATTCTAACTCTGTCCTACTTTAGAAAAAAAATCATTTCCTACTGTGTTTTAAACCTGGTTACCTGTCTTTCCTTTTGGAAGTTCATCCTCTTTGCTCTGTTTCTCTCATATTTTTCTCAGACCATTTTGACTTCAATGGTTTCTGTCTTATCAGACAGATGGTTGAATTGACATTAATAGCAAGGTTTACTCTCCCAAAAGGAACATTTCCTCCTGAGCATAATCTGTCTTTCTTCTCTTCAGGATCTCCATTATCCTGTGGGTGTTTGAGTATTCTTTCTCTTCAAACTATTGCTCTCCACGTCTCAGGTAGGGAAGAAGAGCTGCTGCTGCTTTGGGTAATTAAAGGCTGGTGTAATCTAACACCCTTCTACATTGTAATCCCAGATCCTTGACATAGAAAGACATTTGCTGCAATGAAAACTTCCCATGACTGACCAGAAATGGCTGAGTAGGGAGTGGAGGAATATGAATGTACTGCAGATCTCTTCAACAAGCAAAACAAAATTTTGTTCAATTGCCGAGAATGTCCATGCCCATTCATGATGGATAGTAATATTTAGACCTGTGTTCCTCTGATTTGGAGTAGTACTTCCATTTTTTAAAACCTTAATCTGTTCTCTGCTACATTTTTATTGCAAGGGCAGTTGAGATAGGCTGAAGGTAGTATAGATGATATAGGAGACAGATTTACCTAATACTGCTGCTATAAAAATCTATTCAGCACTTTCAGGATCACAGTTTATTAATTTTGCTTTCGGCTTGCTAAGATGGCACACTGAATGGCAATATTCAATTCAGTTTAAAAGGAACAAGTTGAATACATAATTTGTTGAAGTCTGAAAAGTCATTGCTTATCAGAGAGAACATAATTTTTTTTTTGGTGAAGAAATATTTATGTTTATGTCACTTACCAGGAGGTGGTAAATAATTATTTAAAATCACATTATTAGACCACATACATTGTTAGTGTAATTTTGCTATATCAGTGGAAGAATATCTGAAAGACATTTGGCTATAATGTTCAATATTTCCATATATTTGCAGGAAAAGTTTATTTGTACACAGTTTTAAAATAAATATTTTAAAACAAATATTTTGCTTATTTTCTATGCAGGCCTCTAAATTAGATGGAGTCTAGGGGGTTTATAATGAAGGGGTAGATTTTAGCTCTGTATTGAGATACCCTGAATCAACTTTGGAGCCTTATTGACCATATTAGTTCAACTATTGAAATTAGTTTTCCTGATAATCTCCTACCTCTTTCTAATTCTCTTTTCCCTGCTGTTTCCTAATAATGCCTTTATCTTCCTTAAGCATTGCTCTTACCCTTTACCCTTAGTATAATTCACCTGTTCTATCAAAGCTCCTCTCTTTATAACCTTTATAAATAAAGGTAGGTAAAGATCGAAGAGATTAAACTTTTTAATGCACATCTTTTGGTATTCATTCAGCTCACTGAGGAGCAAGCTCTTCTGGTGCCTTTGGTTAATATTACAGTAATACCTTGTAGGCAGGAAGGAGACTAAAAGGATGCAATGTTTGAAAGCAGTTAGTAAACCACAAATTTTATCAGCATCTGTCAAGCAGTTTTTCATTTTTTTACACTTTTGGAGGTCATAGTTGTTTTCAGACAAGGTGGTGGCTGTTTGAGAAGATATGTATTGATATCTTCTGGGAGTGTTGATACCCATCCAATTTCAGACTGTCTGTAACAAGGTTTTCCTCACTAGCTGAGAACAGAGAAAACAGATAAGATTTTCTGGTCAGGATACTTATTTTAAGTCAAAAGAAAGACCAGTCCATGATAATGTAAAAATAAGCTTTTTCTCCTTGTGTAAAAAAGACACACAACAAGATAAAGGCAAAAAAATACACCTTATGTAGCAAATACAAAAGTATTATGTTTTTTTTGTTGTTGAAAAGATGAAGAGAAAATGAAAAAAAAATATAATGAACAGAAGGTGGCAATGAATACTGAAGATTGAAAATGTCATAGAAGAGCAGGTGCAGTTTTTTTGAAGTTCATATAGGTGATATTGGTTAGGATTGGTAATACAGTAATATAGTAACTTACATCTGGATCTGTGGGAGGTGTTATGAATCTAATTCTCATTGAAATTCACTTGGAGAGGGATGTGTAACATTCATGCTCTCTTTTGTAACACAGATCCTTTTAATCCTTGTAGGAAAGTCATGGAATTTATTTTATTTTTGTGAAAACATCCTGGTGCTCAAGAAAATAACCAGCTATTATTACAGTAAGCATTTGGAGAGAAATGGTAAATAAGGACTTCTAGGAGCTAATTCAAATTATCACAGCTGTGGAAATACTGCTTCTATTAACTCCAAGTGATTGTAATCACTGTACAAAACAGAGTAATCCTGAATGACTGGGACTTCTAAAGATTGTGCTCTTTTCCTTTTTAACATCTGCCAAGGACACTTTTTAAAAATAGGGAGAAATATCGCTTACAGAAAGGAGAGGACATAAAGTTGAATCATGTCAGTAGGCATTAAGAGAAACTGTATGTTCTAACTGAGAATAAGACATTTTGTAATGGTTAATATTAATTTGAGCAACTTCAATGGTTGATGTGACACAGCATTTTCTGAGAGCAAAAAAAGGAATACTGACACAAAGAAATGCCCAGTCTCCAAGATTTAAAAACACATCTGTAAGAGACAATTTCAAAATAGTACCCAAAAATAAATACCTATAATGGAGCAAGCAATCTGTATGTATTAGTGGGGCTGGAGCATCTGGCTGGTGCAGTAACAGAGCTGAAGTGTTTTACCAAGAGCCTGTCCTGAGTTCCTGTGCTTGTGGAGGCTCTCTTCTCCTCTCCCTGCACTGCCTGTGCTGCTGGCTGTGGGTCAGGAGCTCTCTCACCCTGCCTGCCAGCAAGGTTCTGATGTGCTGATCTTGCTTCTCCCCTGGCAACATTGCCCAGGTAACAGAACTGCACTGTAAGGGATATTTGCATCTTGTGTTGCCAAGGTGGAAAAAGCAAGGAATTTTAATGCACTTTTGATTACTGCTATGTGCATCTATTTATGATAAGGGACTTTGAAACACCAGCAGGGGTGGCTGAGTCAGTGGCTTCCCATTAGAAACTGTTATTATTCACTGAATGCATAAACCTTTCCAAAAGACCAAAGCCTTTGCCTTGTTTCTCCCTAACTCTCTCTGTGGACAAGCAAAAATAGGGAGAAGGCAGGGCAGCAACACACTCAGGCTATATTTATGCAGGGGAATAGTAATGATGGCAGAGGTCAGAGAACAGAAAATCCCAAGCCACAGCAAGGCTGCCTGTTTCTGTCATGTAATTTAAAAGAGAAAAAAATGATCCAAGGGCTCAATTCTGCAGTGGTTCCTGATTCAATAATAAGAAGAGATGATTCCAGCAGTTTTGCTAATAGGCTTCTGCAGTTCCAATCTCAAAAGAAGGAAAGTATGGATTTACCTGGGGAGAAATTAAATTAGGTCCTTTAGGGTCCTCTGCCAGTTAGCAGGAGTGGCCATGCCTTCTCACTAGCCCCAAAAGTCATTTTTCTTGCAGTCTGGTAAAAGCAGCATCTTCCTCTGAGACTGAAGATGGGGCTTGTTAAAGGAGAGAGCTTCTCTCAGCTAAACAAATGAAAATGATTGTTAAATTTTTATCTTCTAAACCCACCACTTTGAGATAATGAATCAGCTACAAAGTAAAAAATAATGGAAAGGCAACATCACAAAAGATTATTTCCTTAAAGCAGGAAAAGCCAGCAGTGTTGTTCAAGATCCATATTGCAAAAAACTGAATTCAGTCTGCAATGAGCTGTGAATTCTAACTGTAATAATTTCAGTTGAGTTATAATCTCCCCTAAAAATGATTCCTTTTAGAAAAATGACAGAAAATGGGGAATATATTTTAGTTGATAACAAGCTGATTTATCTGGTGATTCTAGTAACTTTTACTTTTTTATTTCCCTTACCAAGTGTTTTTTTTTATTGGAATCATACAAAAAAGTGAAATTTTGTGGTGCTTCATAGCTGAAAAGGAGAAAAATAAGTGGGCTAAATGTATTGCTCTAACTGAAAATAAATACTGTGATAAAATTTCTGGTTAAATAGATGCCGACAGTTAAAAAAACATTATATTTATGCTTAAGTTGATAGTATTTGGAATTTAGATATTTTTTCTCTTTTTTAATCAGTTGAAATTTTAGGAGACTGGCTGAGAAAGCCCCTTGTGAGGCACTCTTGAAGGCCAAAATAGTCCAGAAAGGCTGGATGCCCTTTAAGAAGGGAAAGCACAGGAACAGGCTGTCCCCATGTGCCAAAAGGAGTTGGTGGGGTTGAAGGACAACATGACTAAAGAGAGAGCTTTGTCTGGAACTCTGAGAGAAAAAGAGGGCTTTTCACCTCTAGAAAAACAGGCAGGCAGCTCAGGAGGGCTACAAGGATGTTGTAAGGTCTGCAGGGAGAAAATTAGAGGGGTCAAAGCCCAGAATGTAATCTGTACACTGCTGTAAAAGACCATAAAAAGTATATCTACAAATACATCAGAAAAAAAAAGAGAAGGAGTGCTCAGGAAAATACCCATCTTTTATTGAATGTGGGGGAAACACTGTCACAAAGGATGAGGAGAAGGCTGAGGTACTTAACGCCTTCTTTGCCTCAGCCTTTGAGAGCAAGACCATTTGCTCTCCTAGTACCCAACCTCCTGGGCTGGGAGACAGAGACAGGGAGCAGAATGAAGGTCTCATAATCCAGGGGGGAGCAGTCAGTGACTGCTCTATCACTTAGACCCTCACAAGTCCTTGGATTTGGATAGGATCCATCCAAGAGTACAGAAGGAGATATTCAACAAACCACTTCCCATCATTTACCAGTAGTTCTGGTTAACTGAGGAGGTTCCAGTTAACTGGAAGTTGGCTGAGTGAGCTGGGGTTGTTTAGTCTGGAGAAAAGAAGGCTCAGGGGGGACCTCATGACTCTCTAACAACTTCCTGAGAGGAGGGTATAGCCAGGTGGGAGTTGGTCTCTTCTCCTAAGTAACAAAGAACAGAATGAGAGGAAACAACCTCAAGATGCAGCAGAGTAGGTTTAGATAAGACATTAGGAAAAATTTCTTCATGAAAGGCTTGTTGAGCATTGGAATGGGCTGCCCAGGGAAGTGGCAGAGCCATCATCCCTGGAAGTGTTCAACCAATGTGTGGATATGGCACTTGAGGACACAGTTTAGTGCTGAGCATGGTGGCAGCGCTGGATTAAGGGTTGGATTTGGTGATCATAGAGGTCTTTTCCAACCTCAACAATTTTATGATTTTTTTTGATTAAGGCAGTTTGGATTTGCTATAATTCTAGTCATTAGAATATACACGATTGGTGACTTTTTTTCCTTAGCAATACTTTCATATCCGTAAAAGACCCATTATATAAAATGTTAAGGGAAAATTGAAACTCTCTGTTACCAGAAGGGTTGAATATCCTCAGAAACACTGCAAAAGTAAGTTGACAGATCCTTTCAGGTGGAAAAGGAGGGTGGAAAACCCCAAACAACTCTGTGTGTGTGATCCTGATAGAATCAAACAAAAAAAATCAATGGTGATAACCTGAGATGTGAATTTACCGCAGTGCATTCCAGATTCTCAACATAAATACAGAGGATTGTCGCATATCCTGGACTAAAAGTGCAAGCTATGCCCCCACAGCATGAAAAAGATGAGAAGCACATTGAAAACTCAGTAGGAAAGTGTGTGAGTGCTGAGAAGGTTGGAGAGAAACAACATGCAGCAGAGGGAAGAGAGCACAGAAGGATAAAATTGTCATTACACCTTTCTTCAGTCACCAGTGATGTTCTCTGAGTCCCTGCTGTCGCATGGCATAGCCAGCTACTGCTTCAAAGCAGGGATTTCACAGGTAGAAAGAGTTTCTAGGCATGAGGAAGAAAAAAGTTCGTGCCCAAGAAATGGGAATAGTGTTTTTCTGCCAAAATAGAGTCAGTTTTGGAATAAAGCTAAGGCAGAGATGAAAGAAAAATGTGTGCTTTACCATTGGCCAACACTTTCAACAGATGCTTTAGCAATAGGCCAGAATATGTGAAAGATTATATAGAAAGATGAGTTTCTAAAACTCTTTTTTCACTGAAGTGGGGTTCAAAAATTTGAGTGAGAAAACAAGTAGAATTAAAGAAGCACTGATGGGCTTTTATATAGATAGGAACCTATCAATCTACCAGCACTGACCCAGGAAATACAGTCTGTTCAGGACCTCTCATTATAAACTTAGAGTGTTAACTTTAATGACTGCCAAATATCTGTCTAGGAGATAAAGTATAGCTGAAATTTGAATGGAAAGATTATGGTATCCTCATGTAGATTATTGAGACTTTTATCCTGAAACGACTTAGACTAGATTTAATAACATTTGTTCTCCATAGCAAATGAAAGCTGTATTTTCATCCACACTTGTAGGGTTGTTTTATATCATGACATTGTAAGGCAATAAGGTAATTGAAATATGGGTAAAATTGCAGTCCACTTCAATTTAAAATAAATCAATATTTATTGAAATTAAATTATTCTGAATATTAACACTATCTATAAGAAGCATGTAATAAAGTTGGTGCTTTTGTTGAGGTAACTATATTGTTTGTAACTCAAAAATTAGATTACATTAGATTATACCTTTCAAGAGTCTACCTTAAATTCAGAGAAAGTAAATGGGAGAAGGGACTTTTGCTCCTGGTCTTACATTTAAACTTGGGGATTGTTAATAATTTGGGGTTTTTTATTATGATTTACTTAATAATTTATCAATAATCTTTCTAGTATGCTGATAGGTATAGCTATTTCTTTTTGGTCTAGGTTCAGTTTGCATGTTCCAAGCTGTAGGGACTAACCAGGCAGAAATATGCACATGGTAGGGAAATAAACCCTATTCCTTCTTTCTCTCCCCATCTTCCTCTCCCATACCACAACCTTAAAAATTATGTTTTCTTAGCAAATTTTGTTTTCCTCCTGTCTGTAGCTATTCATTACATTAAATTTGCTATTGGCCAAATGAGGAATGATTTAGCCCGAGATATTTTTCACAAGGATTTGAGGATTTGGACATAAATTGATGAAATTTCTTTTAGACTGCACCAGCTGGTAGATACTGGTTTCACTGCTGAACAACTGTCTTCCCAGTCACTCATGAGGGAACAGACTTTTGCATGGTCATCTGCTTTATTTGGGATCCACTTTCCTATTTGCTACCACGCAAAGAAGAAACATATGTGTAAAAATAATATGAGACAAAATCATACTTGTACTTCATTAATGTGTTCATTCTTTTAATTGAAAAGGAAAAAATATTCTTTTTCTTTCAAAGAGCTGACAAATGTAGTCCTGGCTAAAAAAACCCCAAAAACCTAACTTGAAGTAATTTGGATAAAAGTTTTAAATATTTTGATGCACTCCGGAACTGTATGGGTAAGTTGCACTGCTTTAAATCAAAAGAAACCCAAAAGTTTTGTCAGGAACAACTTTTAATCCCCAGAGTGGGAAGTTTTGTCCAGTTTGTCATTGTTTCAGGTGCAAAAGTCTCATGTCACCTGCATGAATGCACGTGTGTAATTGTAGTTCACCTTATGGCATGAAAAAATATCACAAAGGCACTGGGATTTTGATGTGTCTAACCAATAACTGTGCAGAGAAAAGATCTTTTTTTCAGAGAGGAATGCTTGCAAATACATGGCTTTACAGTATTTTAAATACACTGAAGTAAAATGAAATTTTGGGGACCCAGTTTGTTATTATTCTCTTTCAGAAGTTAGAAACATTACATGATTTTGGAACAAAAATAAAACAAAAAACCCCCAAATTATTCACTAATTATCAATTAAACCTATGAGCAGGGACAGAACCCTTCATATGCCAGATGTTCCTTCATAGGCCACATTCTGCAGTTCTTTGGACTGAAGCTGAAATTTAAAATCTCATGGATGGATGCTCAGAATTTGCAGGCAAAAGACTCACTTGTTGAATACTGTGGGTTGTGTTGAAACCTGTCAAGTTTTTATGACATGCCATAAATTGAATATACAGTAGTGGATAGCTTTGCTATTTTAGTCACAGAAAATCTGTTGTTCATTGCCCTAAACTTTCAAAAACTGCTGAAGCTGTGGAAATATTTCTTAAAGCTCAGTGAAACTTTTAAGTCATAAGTGAGACTTTTGAGTCTGAATTTCCCCTACAGGTGACCCCTAGAAGGACTTAATTATATTTATTGTGAAATTTCAGTATGTAAAATTGTGGGAGGTTTTGTGTTTGATTTGGGTTTTTTTAATTTAATTTTTTTTGGTTTGTTTAGGGTGGGGTTTTTTTGCTTGTTTTTTGTTGTTTTCTTGGTGTTTTTTTTGTTGTTGTTTTTTGGGGTTTTTTTGGTTTTGTTTTTTTGTGTGTTTTTGGGGTGTTTTTTGGTGGGTTTGTTTGTTTGTTTTGGGTTTATTGGGGGGTTGGGATTTTTTGGGTTTGGTTTTTTTTTTTTTGGTAATGTCAGGAATAGTTTTCCAAAGGAGTGTAGCAGTTCACCATATAATAAACTACCATTTCTGCTGTCTCATTTTGCTGGCAAACTTTGCTTCTGTGAAAAAGGCTTTATAGTTACATATTTTTCTCTGTAAAATTTAATTTTTTTTCCTTACTGATGCCTTTGAAGTTCATACTTGAAAACAGATGAGTGAGTAGAAATGCCAGCTGTCTGTAAATTCTGTCACATTGCTTCTCTGATAATATTTAGTGGTTTCAACACAGTAAATGAGATTTTCTTTGGGGTTAGAGCAGAGGTGACTTTCAGGTGCTAGCAGAGAAAAATTTGAAATGTGGAGCTTCAAAGTATTAAATCTTTCCAGCACTTCACATTGTGATTCTCGGCAGTCTATGAGGAAAGCTCTCACCTGAATCATCTTCAAGGTATGATGAAAGTTGCCAGTACAGGTGAAGCACACCCAGGATGTAAGGGAACTCAGTGTAGGACAGAGGTGGTCTAAATAATTCCATAAAGTCTGCTGTGGGTAACTTGTGCAGAACAATAACTTATGCTGAGCAAATTCTAGGGATATTTTTTTGGAGATAACATGATGTTATCTACCTCCACACCAGCATGGTTTCAATGTGTGTGGAGTTCCAGGGAGGAACCCGAGAAAATGTGGTGTTACTGGGGGCTGTAGGGCTTCTTGTTTGGGAAATGTGTGAAAAACTGTACGGAGAAACATTTTCCTAGAACCCATTTCAATCTGACAATATATGTTTCATTTCTTTGCTCCTTCAGAAAAGAGTTGTGCAAATGAGCATTAGAGGAGAAACTTGTCTTTGAACGACACATGTTCATGTATAACCATGAATTTACATAGATCTGTAAGCCATACAAAGGGGTTGCACTGGCAATCCCAAGCAATTCTAAAGCCATTTTACATGAAAGAGAGATGTGAAAACAAACAACCACAGATTCTCCAACCTCCTGCCTCTGACAAGTGTCTGTCCCTTGTCTGCAGTGAGACTGACCTACTGGCTTTCCAGCAAGAGCAATATCGAGGCTTTGGGCTTTGTAGTGATCTTCTGGGAGTCCTGTTTCCTCTGTGAGGAGGAGAGGTATGTGCGGCAAGCACAGACCTTTCCCATGAGAAATTTCTCTCTTCTTCTTCCTGTGTTTTATAAACAAAGATAAAGTTTGGATGTTTGTTAAACAGTATGGACAGTTCAAGCCGGTCAATCGGCCTGGGGGGAAGGTTTTGAACCGACCAATCTGAGTGACCTTTGAAAGTCTATAAAGGTTGAAATTAATTAATAAAAAGATACTTTTTTCCTGCCACACTGAAGACTGGTCTCTCCTCTCTGCTAGTGGTTCAACAGTGACAGGTATGCTTTTACCCTAGAACCCTAGATGGTGGGCCATGGAGGACAAACACAGGGAGCAGATCCTTTTGGAATGACTGTACAGGATCACCCAATGGTGAGATGTGGTATTTGGATATCTCTGTCAGAGGTACCCCTCTGATCTTCTGTGACAATCTTGCCTCATTATCTTTTTTCAATGTCTTGGCAGGGTGATCTAATGCCACATGAGGATGAAGAAACTTGGTGGCCCAGCTTACACCTTGAGCTAATTCTACTGTATGCTGGGGACATAAACTGGAAAATCCGTCATGCAGCATTGAGCACCCATGCAGTAGTGTTGTGTTTTATGAGGTCTGCAGACGTGCAAAACTTTTTTTTTTTATGAGGTCTGCAGACTTGCAAAACTTGATGATCAAGAATCCTCAGGCATGTGAACATTGAACTTGACTGGTTGCACTTCATCTTCTTCCTCCTTAAACCCTTTCCACCAGGCTCCTGGATTCAGGATGAATGGGTGCCACAGTCATCTTTGGAAGAAAGAGTCTGCCTCCATGTTGATTTTGAAAAATATTAATCATGTAGGTAACACTAGCAGAGATTGCTGTGTTGTGTGTTGTAAATTGTGGAAGCTCCCTGCCAGTGGGCCAGATTAAGCATTCTCTTCTTCTCAAAGGTTTGTGTGAGTGTCCCCATCCCATCTCCTATGGATGATGGGTCCTGTAGGGAGCCCCAGTGTGTAAGCACATTTCCTGTAGGATGAGATATGTAAAGGTCAACTGCAGCAATAATGGACAGAAAGTCCCTTAAAGACCTGACTCGAGGCCTGCTTGAGTTCTCTGCAAATAAGATTTGCAGAGATTTAATCATCAAGATTTAATCATCAATCAGATTTGCTATAAAGCTATTGAGGAGCCTCTTCAAATTTATAAAGGTTGTGAAAAAAACTAAGTCCCACTGAGACAAATTTGTCACAAGATCAGACTATTTGTCTATGCAAAGGATGTAGGGCTAGTTCCTTCTTTTTAAATGTTGTGGTCATACTGAAGCATCTCTGTTTATTAATCTCTGTCTTTGCCTGGATTTCAGAAAACATACTTAGGAAAATATAAACATGTTATCTAATCCACAGAAATATATTTTATTATCTGACAGTTAAGCCTGCAAAATACGTGAGTCTGGAAACATTAAATTCACTCATCTTCAATGCAGTTAGTTCAATTTGCCTGTCAAACTGGAACAATTATTTTCCTTGCAGAGTAAAACATCCTCTTTTTTCCCTCCCTTGAATTTCAGTTAAAAAAAAAGAGAAGATGTTCTCCTCTTTCTGTGATTTTTGTGAAAATGCATTAATGCAAATTAAACTATAATTTTAACTCACACCTGTCTTTCAGTGCCACTGAAATAGGTAACACTAGACAACACCCCAGGGATTTTAGTTGTTTTGAAATTTTCTGTTGTGCATAGAATCTGTTTGTTTTCTTCTTCATAGCTTGTCTACATGTCATATTTAGTGGAAAGTGAGCCAAATGTAAATTGCATTAATATTTGTTTTTTCCAAGCTTTTGCAAACAAAATTATACAATGCTTCACAATATCACCAGAGAGACTTTCAGGACAATTTTAATCACGATTTTAGCCTTATGTTCTGGTTTATAAACAGCTTTTCTAATCTCCCTGACTGCAAAAGATATATATATATGTAAATGTCACATTTTAAACCAGATTGTGCGCATTGGCTGGGCCAGGCACATATTTAACATTTATCTATTGGCTTGAATCCAAGAGCTCACTTAAATTACTCATGTGCTTATGACTAGATGAGTGTTTAGTGGTTTGGGGCCTAGGAAGACAAGGCTTTCTTTTCCCAGCCCTAAACTTACAATGCCCTATTTTTTATAGCTCTGAAAGTTTTTTCATGAAATGTAATTTACCTTGTAATTCCTTCCTTTTGCATTTCAGTGAAGCAGGACAGAAGGAGTGGTAAAAAACCAATGCGGTAGAGAGAATTAAGAGGATGCTAAATTAGTTACAAAAAACCCAATCAGTTTTTGTTGGTTATGACTCATTCTTATCAGTTTGAAGGGAAAAAGAAGATCAAAAAGAAGGCACAGGTTCTGGTCAGGTTCTCCCAACTTGCCTATATAGGACTGCTTCAATGCAACTTGTAGAACTTCAAAGTAATATGGCTTGAACCTTCCAGTTTACTCTCTCCGTCTTGAGTTGCAAAGGATTTCTGAGGTGGTTGCTCAGCATGAGTTAAGCGTATTTTAATCTTAAGAAAGTGAAAAAAAACCCAGGAACAATTAATGGAGTCCCTTACCTCCACTTTCTCTCCTTCTAAAGCTCTCCTTGTAAACACAGTGTTATTTTTGCTTTTTTTTTTCTTCAAAGTTATTAAACAATGTAGGAATATTTTAAACTCCCAGAGGGATGGCAGAATGCAAAGGCTGGATCTAACTGTGTAAGTTGTTTTTTGAAAGCCCCAGTCATATGTTGCTCTTTGTACTCCCCTATTTCCTTTTTCTGCGTTGTTGATTTTCAGATAGCTGAGTTTGAGGCAGAGACATCTATGCGCAGTAGCTCTCTTCTTAGAGAGCTACCCGTGTTGAAATGGTCCCCAAATATCTTTGCTTAGGCATGGGAATCTGTTCCTAATGCTGCGGCAAGATGCGAAACAGGAGGAAAGGAGCGATGTGACTCTTCTACTGGTAGGGTACACGAGGTCAACAAAACAAACAAATGGAAGTCATTGATGGGCATCTTGCACTCACTGTTCTCAGCTGAAGAAGGGCAGAGTTTGCTGATGTACTCTTCCTCTGGGTGACCTTGGCCAAAGGGTTGATGGTCATCTAAAATCCTTTCTGCAGGTCTTTTCTTCCCCAGGGTGAAACTGTCTCAGTATCAGGGTCTGCCACCTTGTATAATTCCTTTTTTTAAAAATGAAGATAAATAATATATATAGATGAAATCCATAATTCCTCCCTATTTTTGTAGCCATGATGATAGTTTCCATAGCAACTTGTCTAGAGTTTGGAAGGAGGTGCTCTGCCTGCAGGAGGGAGAAGGCAGAAAGGTGATGGGGCTTGTACTTTTTTCATGTTTTTTCAGTGTTTTAGTCATCTTTGTCACCTGAAATACAGCGCAGGAAATACTGCTGACTCTTCTCAGACTTTTAATTCTTCCCTTTTCTCTCTAGTCTGTAGTGCATGAAAATGCCTTACTCCTATTCATTGTCACTTAGGTTAGGCTGTGAACACTCCACTGGCACCAGGGTGTCTTGGTGCCCCTTCCTCTCCTGCTCCTGATCAAGCTCCAAAGGCTCTCAAGAGGTGGCACTCAGCCAACAGCATGTCTGAATGATTTAGACACCTGCTGACACCAAAGTTCCAATATCTGGAGGCTCATCTGTACTTAGTTGTAGTTATCTCCTTTGTCAAACAAGCCAGGTAAAGGGAGGAGTGGATAAAGAGCAGAGGGGAGATGAAAGGAGGGCAAGGTTTGAGAAGCACTGCAAGAGTACACAAGCAAGATGACAGAAAATATTTGATTTTAATTCTGTGGTCCAACTTTATGCATATTGATTAGTCACTGAAGGAAAAAATGCATGTTAAAGGCAGGAATTCAAAACCATGGCCCCTTAAAGAAGAGGAGGCAACACTGCCATGAGTAACTAGATAACTTATTCCCTCACTGTAGTCCACATCCTCTTTTAGGAAAGAGCACCAATTCCAAACAGTGGTCACTTGGCAGTTCTGATACACAAGCTTTCCTCTCTATATAAATTTTGGTTAAGAGGGCTTTTTTTTTTCCCTCCTTTTCAAATAGCTGGGTTTCAATGCTGCTCATTTTGAACTTAAATCTGATGGATTTTGGTTTTAGTTTTCAGGTGTAAACAATCAACCAAATGCACTACCAAAACTTTCAAAAGGGGGACATTTTCTAACTTGGAAAACCAAACTAGAAGAAAAGAAAACAAAATCCTCCCTGGAGGTAATTTGAGAATTGCCAATTTTTTTATGCCATGAAGAAGCTGTTGCTGATCATCATGAGGTTACAAATGAAAATTATGAGCTTTGGAATTTGTATCTTGCAGAGCATGATCTGCATAATGCAATGAACAAATTGAAAATACTCCTCTGAGCAGAGTGACTGTGTCTTTATCCCTTTGCCAAGTAGTCTTCACCCTTGTTGATGTTAAAAGCTTTAACTAGAGATTAAACATTATATCTCAGTCTTAAAACTCATCAGAGGTGCTGTCTGTGCTGCAAGAAAAAGATGGTATCAGCTGCAGGGCAGTAAAATGAATTTGAGGAGATGTGACCACAGTTAAATGTATGGCTTGAATCTGATATGCAAGACCCTTTAAAAATACTGCTCTCTTCTTGAAACTGCCATGGGCTTACACTACTGAGGAACTGAGTAAATGGCATTCCCCATTAACTCTTCAGTGTTTAAATTCTCTGTTTAACAAATTCCTTCTCAGAACCAGATGCTGATGTCCCTGTGCGGAGAGATTATTTTACACTTGCGCTATCTGAGATATTGCAAAAGACTCAGGGAGGATCAAAAACTGATGACTCTAAAAGGTAGCAGAGCAGCTCAAAGGAAGATTTTTTTTCCTTTTAAGCCTATTTTTGTATTAAAATTGGACTGTAAAAATTCACCCTAAATTCCAGAATTCACTTCCAGACTTTGAAGTGAGGAGGCAAACAAACATGGAAGCAGTAGGGATGCCTTGCTTACAAGGAAGTATATCTTATAAAAAAATAATGGAAGGAGTACAATTACCTACCAGTGCTATTATAAATCCATCTAATTCAGATTAATTGAGTGAATATGGAGATCTGGCTTATCAAAACTTAGAAAGATAGCAAAAAATTATTTGAAACATAGGCCCTTACAAACAGATGCAGTAGGAACACTCTTGAAGATATTTCAACTAACATTGTTCACTTTTCCTCTGTTTCTGGTTACTTATCTTCTTCTATGGTGGGACAGCTTTTGAATTTGGTTGCTGCAGTCGGTTAATGAATATTTCAGATCAAGCCAAATACCTGTTGCCTTTCAAAGCGAATAATCTTTATTTTTCTTTTTTAACTTTTGAATTTGTGAGCTTTATAGAGTTCAGTTTGGATTCACAGCAGAAAAATCACGGCTCAGCAGGTTAGAAATCTGAAACTCTGGTGGGCTAGAGATATATCTTGGGTAAAGAAGATCTGTTTTGTTCCATAATGAAACTTGCTCACTTTGACTGGAATGAGACACACAAACCTTTTCCCAGGGAGACAGCTAAAACCTCCCCTGAATTGTCCGCATTCATACTGCATTAAAAATTTCATATCTGTTTCTTAATTCCTTTGATACCTATTCCCTTTCTATTCCTATAACAAGCAGCCAAAAATTTTACAACTTATGAACTTTGTGCTGGCTGGCAGGAGTCCTCAAGAATGTGATCGTAAGAAAATCTAATGTTCTGGATAGTACCTTAGCTCAGCTCCTCTTCTCTTTGAAGGGCAAGGATCCACCCTGTGACGGGATAGCTCACCTGGAGGCCACCCTGAAAAGCTTTTGCTCATCTGTTTTCCTGCCTGGTTTAATATAGATCCAAGTTTTCATCTCTGCTTAGTGACTAAAAGCTTAAGATAGCTTTCTGGTTTTCAGCTACACCCAAAAATTTTGTGGGTTCTCAATTACATTGAAGTATCAGACAATCTAACTCACACAAATTGATGTTAATTTAAATATTACAATGGCATCAAAACAAAGGAGTTGAATCAATCTGGACTTGATGGGGTCTCTCTTTGCTGTTTTGTCAGTTTGCTGAAAAACTTAGACTTCCTATGATCCAGTTTCGGATTGATGCTGTTGGTATATTTTTGGCAGGGTTTGAAAAAAAGCTTGAATTTCCCTCTTCCATGTTTTTCTTTTTCGTATTCTGCATAGCAATAGTAACAACACTTAGCCAACATAACACTTTTTTTTCTGCATTCTCCTTTCCACTGAAGGTCATGGGTACAGAAGTGGAGAAGCCAGTGAAAAACCAAGGCCATTGGTGAAACAGTAGGTCCTGTGGCTTGACAGAAACTTTTGGGAAATGCACGAAGTGCTGAAGTTGGCAGAGAGTCTCACAGGATATGTGCCAAAGTGTGATTTAAAAGGACAGCTGCCCCCTGCTGCCAGGATTTGGGCAAAACTTCTCAGCAGTGCTATTTCTTGTCAGCTGGTGAAGACTGGGGTTCTCTGTGGGTTAGAGACACTTATTACAATGCTGCCCTGTGGGCTGCTTCATGGATCATCTCAGTGATCCTTCTGTAATAATGGGGTGAGACTATCTGAGACTGCACTTCACACAATTTCAATTCACTTTAGAACTGAACATTAGAGAGATGAAGCAGCACCCTACACATGTACACACAAAAATTTCCTGTGTTTGTGCTGTTGTTTCTGCATCATCATAGCTCTTTAGCAAAACTAAGTCCAACAACAAAAATAAGCATCATTTTTTGGGGGTGAGTTAATCCTTATGGAAACTGATTTTTTGGTCCTGCATGAAAAAACATAATAAAAAAAAAGAGTAGAATTATCTCTCTAAGTTATAGTAGTGACAATAAGTAGGAATTTGAAGGAGGATCAGCTCTGTGGAAGGAAAATTCATATCAGAATAAGTCTGAAGTGTGGAACAACAGAAAATGTGCAATAGAAGATATCATACAATGAGTGCTCATAGATTTTGTAATTCATTTGCTAAAGAGTTATAGATCAATGTAATAGACATGAATAATTGATGTTTTAACTCCTGGCAAAGCTCCCTCAGAAGGCAAACTATTTCCATTTAAAATAAAGGCATTATTTTGTGCATTTAGATTATCTCTTTCATTGAGATACTATGTTATTAGGGGACTACAGATTGCATTACTGGAATAATCCATAGTCTGCATAACTGTGGGATTATATACCTGGGTGAAACTAATTATATGTTTCTGTATCCTACTAAACATTATTAGGATTTCAATAGTATTTACTTTGAATAAGTCAGAATTAGTTTTTTACTAAAGAAAAATTGTTTCCAGCACTCATCTGCTTGCATAAAATGCCGTCTCTTGGAAACATGAACGTGAAAATATTTCCTCTTGAAGGTGAACATCCTCATACAAATGGTGAGTAATCTACCTGTAACAGCCATAATGTCACCTGAAATGTCTTTCTGACAGTGCAAAGACTATTTTTCCTACTTAGGGTTTTTGATAACTTGATGACTCCTCAGCTTTTACTTCAAGAAAGTACAGTTCAAGACATTTCCATATTCAGCTCAGCTAAAGCAGGTTGTCAGAATCTAGTCAGGTCATTGTATTTTCAGTCAGGCAGAATTGTCCCCTGAGGAGTTAGTTGACAGAGGATAGCAAAACCAACCTCAACATTTGGAGAGGCCTCCATCAAAGCATGTGAGCAGACCTTATTTATTTATTTATTCCCACTCTGACAACCCTGAACAACACTTCTTTGAAATGTACTTCACAGTAGTTTTAATTTTACAACATATTCTGCATTAGATCTTTGGCATGCATATCTCCATTCTCACCTTACTGAATTTTGAGTAGCTATCTCTCATAAGAAGGATAATAAAAATGACCTGTTAGATCATATTCTCAGAATTATTTTTTGTTTGTGTTATTTCTCCAGTTTAGCATATTTTAAAAGTTCCTGATCTGTGCAGAAAGAAAAAAAAAATCAATTCACTGTTTGACTAGGACTTTCATGGGAAATAGAAAGGTGTGTTCAGATGGCAACTTATTCCACTTTAGGAAGTTAAGGTGCTCTTCGCAGAAAGATATTAAGGTGTTCCTAGCAGACAACAGACAGTGTTGCAGGGAGTTTACTGTGGTAAGTCTTTTTCAAAGTGTATGTTGCCCTTGATTGCAATATGGCTCCTGAAAAGACCTGGCTTCTGCTATTACTTTGTGATACCATCTGCAAAGTGGAGAAGATACTGTGCTCACTCTTGCTCTTCTTTTCCAAAGAGAAATTAATATGACCCTGCAAGGTGTCTTTGTTGTAACCATTAGTTCTTCAAACTTGTTGCTCAGACCAGTTGCTGCCTGTCATGCTTGTGTTAGTGATGTAGGCAAATAGAAAAAAGAAACTTGCCTTTACAAAGCCCTTGTCAGGGGCAGTTGAAAATACTTTATTAAAGTAACTTCCTAATAAGTGCAGATTTGTTGAGAATGGGTTTCTGCACTCAGACATGACAGCTGCAGTGAAAACAAGAAAGCTCTTGGATACAGATCAAACTCTGGTTAGACAGAGAAATATCCATTTGCAACAGAGGAAATCATTAGTTTTGTGTTAGATAGCACAGTCTTTGGTGGTGAGAGTCCTCAGGGAGGCTTTTTGTATGCACACCCTTACTGCAGCCCCTCTTGCTTTAGACTGGTACAGAGTTAGGAATAGGCAGCCTTTGGACAGGTAACTGAATGAGACTGGAAAGAGCACCTCAACTGCACATCTTTCCTTGCAGTTGGGCTTTTAACACAATGCATCATTTATGCACTGAAAGGCACAAAGAAAACATGAAAGGATAGAACCAAGGACTCCAATTTTGGGTTACTTCCTTGCTTTTGCCTATGCTCATCCCACTTCTTAGAGCAAGTTCTTTCCTGTTGCTCCCTGTTTCTCTGAAGAGTTGATCTTTTCACCTTGATCTTAAGGTTGGTGATGGAAAGAGCCACCATCCTTACTCTGGCTGTGGTGAAGTAGCTGCTTCCAGACAAATGTTGCCAAGGTTTGCATTTATAATTTTAAAGTCCTGGATTTGTTTTTGGTTTTTTGTTTGTTTGTTTGTTTTTGTTTGGGGGTTTTTGTGGTTTTTTTGTTTGTTTGTTTGTTTGTGATTTTTTCCCTTCCAAACTACATTTGATTCCAAGAGCTGAAATATAGTGAAAGCTCTGATTTAATTTTCATAAGACCAAAGTGCCCTAGGAGGCTTTCACAAACTTACTCTATTTAAAATAATGTTATTATGTAAGAGCTTAGTGCTTAAACAGTTCCTGGAAACTTATCCCCTAGGAAAATAAATAGCAAAGCTCTATAAAAGTCCTCGTCTTGGAAAACCTTCCCTAGTTATGATACAAAGAAATAAATAATCTAAGATGAAGCAATATTTAAGGGAGAAGGAAATGAAAAGCTTATTAACAAGTCTATAATTGTACTTCCAGCACTTTATAATTACACAGTGCATAAATTTCGCAGGCATTTGCAATTACTTTTAATTTTTGTAAGCAGAGTTCCAAAGATGTAGAAAATTAATTTTTAGCTGTAGTTTTCTACTTAGCATATTGTAGCTACAGTTCTACATGCACAGCATGCAATAAAAACACAAAACCTGACAATCAGATTTTTTGTTTAATAATAATAAAATATTGTTCAGTTAAATTTTCTGTTAGAAAATAAATTAAAACAGAGTTAAAAACTCTGAAATTTAACTTTAGAGGAATTGAACTGTACTATGAACAGTATTGAAAATATAGTTGTTGGGCCAATTCATTGCAATAAAATTGCAGGGAAAGTGGTTGGAAATTTTATGTAAGGTTTGGATGATTTTCATTAATTTAGTAAATTATTAAAGTTGGCTAATTCCTTGTATGTATTAGTATTTTAGTTTTAATAATTAACACATCTTTAGTTCATAGCATTTTTTTTTCTCTGCAATTTCATGAAAAAGAAATTACAGGGTTAAATCCACAATTCCCTCATTTGATGTAATAAATTGCTTCATTTATTTATGTGTTTAGTAGTAAATTATGTATATAATTGCAAGTATAGCCTCCGGTAATTTTACCATTGCATGTAAAGGAAGTTCATAACCCTTGTCTGAGAATTTCATTGTATTCTTTAGACAGTGTGCAGCATCCCCAGCATGGGAGCATCTCAGAACCATTCTTCTCCCCATTCCTATTAATATCAGCTAACTTTGGGTCAGATTCTCCTCTAATAAATTGTCACAAGATGTTTTTCTGAGTACAAGCACATTTTAACAGTAAAGGAAGAAGTTATTCATTTACGCCACATTTTCTTTTTCTATCCTCTAAGAATTGACATTGCTGCTGCCTTGCTTTGCTTTTCTCTTCTTCATGGCCCCTGACAGGTGTGTGCTTCTTACCAGGTAGATTGCATTTCCTAAAAGCCTTTGCAGCACACCATAAATGACAAATTCCTCTTGCAGAAGCAGTGGGAGGCATTGCTGTGCAGAGTGCTGGAGTCTCCTAAAAGTAGACAAGGGAGGAACAGAAGAGCAGCTGACACTTCAACAAAGAATATGTAACTTCCCCTCATTCCATTTTAGTGGTAGCATAAACATGATTGAGGCAGTTCAGAAGAAAAGAGGAAATGCACAGTGAAGTCTGGCTCTCCGATAGGGACATGTTAAAGACCCTAAAAAAGTAGAAGAAACTAGTTTTGCAGAACACCTGTGAACTTGTAAAAAGAGGCTGATGGAGTATGAATGATGGGGCAGAAGTAAGCACAGAAGGAAAAGAAGGTCTTGACTTAACATCCTCAGTGAACAATGTCTGAACTTGAGAAAAAACACCAGAACCTGGACTCCCCCACAGCAGTATGTGAGATCTGTCAGCACTGTAGAGTTGTTTTGAAGAGTTAATTTAATGTTGCATGTAGGTGCTCATAATAAAGTCATATATTGCATCAATAATGGCATTGTATATAATTCCATTTGTCTTTCAAATGCTATGATAAACTACAACAGGTATTCTTCCTTGCTTTAGGGATTTCCTTATCCACCCCCTCTGAATCTGCAGGTAAGTGGATGGAATGCATTCCCTCCATGAGCAGCTGTAACTGGCGCATGGATTTGGGCCCTGTTGACATGCAGCAAGTAGGGTAATCTGCTCACCTGTTCTAGCTTGGTAAAGAGCCTCTGTCTTCACTTTTGTAATTTTTCTTCTCAATTTTTAGGTCATATTTTGGAAAGAAATCGAAGTTTATCCATAATTCATGTATTTGATTTGCTTTTCCTACCCCTAAGGTGCTTTAGGTCTTCTTCCTTTGCCCACTTATTTCCTTGTCTTAAAGAGACTAGATTTAATGTTATTTAGGATCAAAATCTTTTAGTCAGTGTTTTGCAGAATGCCCAGCCCAGGAGTATCCTACTTGGCCCTCTGCATTCTCTCACTGTACAAATAATAAAAATAATGGTAAAAGGTTTCTATTTCTGCCTTGCCAGATTCAATTCTGACAGGTAGCAGTGTTTGCCGCCTGCCCACACACATTATGTAATAATGTCCTTGAAAACAGCTGTACATCACCACATCATGAAACTTAATATAAGATCCATTAAAAATAGACTACTTGACACAAGAGACCAATGGTTTGATCCAGGATGGTAACTCTGAAATAGTTGATTTGTACCAGCATTTTACAACGGATATTACTTTTCTCTTTTGGAATGCTTCTAGCTATGGCACTGTGACTCAGTGATAGTGGGCCTTGAAAACATGAAAAAAATTAGCTGTGTAGTGTAGCCACTGAGAGCCACATCGTTTACTACTTAGTCACAGAGGGATGGAAAGTGGCCATCTCAGATTTAATCAGCCTTGAATAAGAGTCCAGTAATTGGTATAGGAAAAAATTCAAAATATGTTTGCTATCTACAGTAGGGCCTATTAGAATGGTCTCTGCATTGGTTCTCTTGTCATATATTCTGGTTTGGCTTGGTTTATATAACTGTGTTCTAAGTTATTTATACCAGGAGTAACTTATCTGGATGACATTTCTTGATGTGTTTTCGATTTTAGTGGAGTTCAAGTAAGAATCAGCAGAACTCTTCATCACACTAAGAAAGTTGGAAAACAGGTTGGAAGTTTGTTCTGAGTTTTTCGGAATAGCAGTTTTGATGAGATGTTTAGCATTTTGGTATTCTCTTTACCACACATAGCCTCTGTGAATGAACAAGTATATAAGGTAAGTATGAAAACCAACTGTGATCTATCACACCAACTCTTGCTGATAGTTGAGTAACTTTAGCTCATCACGGAGAACAAATGCCAAACCTAAAACCCACCAAATATGAAGACAATAGCTTCTATAGGTACCTCATATAAATCACATGATAATTTTATATAGCACACTGTTGCTATGTCACTATGCCAACAGAAATCAGCCTTGTTTTTTGTTAGCTGAAGATCCATTTTATAGCACAGATTCAGCAAATGAGGCATAAACGCCCACATGCAATTTTTCAGGTTCAGTTTTAAGGTGAATCTAATGCAGAAGTGAAAAGTACACCTTGGGAAATACATGTCTCTCCTGAAACAAGGAGGGAAGCAGGTTCATGGCCCTCCCAGTGTTCCAGGAGACCAGTGTCCCCAGAAAAATAAGACAGTGTCTGTCTCTGTTAGATTGCAAATTCTTTTGTGCCGCTCTTAATTTCCTGTAGGTGGGTGAATGTCTGCCACAATAACCCAGACTGGTTAGCACCTCCATGCTACCACAGCATCAGCAGGAAATAACAAGAATCAACCAGCACCTCCACTATTCTAACATTTTCCTACTGATTGGATTTGGCCTCAGTAGGCAGGGATGCAATGCAGAAGAAAAGCCCCTAAGAGCTAGAGCTGAGGAGTTCTTACCAGGTGGTGTAGCCCAGATTTCCTCCCACAGGAAAGGGATCTGCTGCCACATGGGCATGCTGTATGACTTCCATCCAAGAGGAAACATAAATATATGCTGCAGTGTGTAAGGGGACTGTAGCAACACCCGACCCTGTAATATTCTATGAAGACCTATTACACAGTTGGCTATTCATTTATGAAAATCACACTAACTCTATCCAAGCCCATTGTACTACTTACAGACCCCAAGAATTCTGACAGATATTTAAATTATTAAACTACTTGCTCCTTATTAGAAGCATATAGATTTTCTTTTCCTTAATATGCAGCTTAAAATATTAAAATATTCTGGACATATTTTCTTTAAAGAAAATCCCCAGTTTTGTTTAACAACTTGAGAGTTTTTGTTGAGAATCTCTTCCCTTAACGATCTGTCTAGTGTCTGAACTAAAAATTTCAATCTGGGAGCAAAATGGAGTATTAATCTAGGTTTAACCTGAACTACATGTATTATCTCAGCATACTTTGTTCAACCAATACCTGTTAAAAAGTACTAATCTCCATTTTTAAAAATGTGTATGAATTCATGCTATTTTATATATATTTTACAAAAAGAAAAACAACACAAAAAAACCCGGCTATTTTTTTGTTTTCTCTTGCTAATTTTTATTGATTTTGGCATATCTTCTAACACTGTCCAAATTAGTTCTCAGGAACATTTTTTTTTTTTAAATCTTTATCTCTGGTTTGGGGAAACAGTGATGGTTTGTCAGTGAAGAACCAGTGCCATCTTGGGGCGGAAAGCTGAAAGGACAGGAAGCATCCAAAACATCAAATGCAGACTGGGGATAATAGGAACTAGGGACAGAAAAAAGGGAAATAATGGGAGAAAAAAGTCCAGCTAAGGAAAATAGTGGGACGCTGACTATGAAGACACAAAATTCCTTGCCTGGAGGCAGGTGGGGCTCCACAGGGCTGCCCTGGTTTGGGGAATGGTGTGGAGGAGGGTTGGCTTCTGCCTGCTGACACAGCCTCTGCTTTATATCCGTGACAACTGCCCAGTGCTCCCCCAAACCAACCCCTCTGGGGTCTGATTGTCGGGAGTGGGGATGTGCAGGACCTCCTGTGCTCTCAGCTGCATCCAGACATCATTCCTCTTTCCTCTTGGTAAGAACTCTTACTATACATTGGAAGAGGACTTTATAAAGAAACAGAAAAATGGCAAGCAGTTTTGGGATCACACCTCTACAGAATTCTGACCCTTATTAAAGCTATTTTACTATATTTCTGTTTATCATAGAATAATGAATTTGAATAAAATTTAATGAAAAAACACCTTACATACAGAAATGCACGCTTAGTGTCAGGCATGACAGCAGAAATTCTTTTCCAATCAGTACGTTTGCTGAATAATTTGTCTTTGAACTCCCTCTGGTGGTAGAAAGGTTCTGTAAGTAGAAAGGCATTTTGGAAGCATTTGTGGAGCCTCAAATAGTAATAAGTTGCTGGTTTGTGCTGCTTCTTCGTGCTTCCTAAAAATGACTGTGAAAAAAGATGGGGGAAATGGAAAATATATAAAACTCATGCAGAGTTTAATTTATTTTTCTTTTACTTTGTAAAGCAGAAAAAGAGGTTGCCTTGTGTTACAATCCTGCTTTAAATTGGCAAAACAACATAAAAAGAACTTGTTCTGTTGAGAAAGAAAATTTTCCTATTGTCCCCAGTGGAGCTATTTCAAAGTGGAAAGAGGCCAGACAAGCTGAGGGGGCTGTAGACCACATAACCAGGATGAGTTTGTCTGCAAGATCCTTACTGACACTTACTGACACTTAAGGTGAGAAATTAGCCCTTAGCCAGGGTTAAGACATTTCCTTGTCACGGCTGGGCTGCTCATATAAGCAGGTGCTTGCCAGAATGAGCAAAGGGATCATAATTTTTTTAATGAAAACTTCTCTGCATTGCACATGTGAACATACAGGAGTTTTGCCAGCTGCATGTTTTGCTGTGTGTGTTAGACAATGTCAATGTCAATGTTAGGCTAAATGTTGGTCTGTTAAATTCAAGCCTGTAAACTGCTGTTTCATCTGTTTTCTGCAGTGGGTGAATAGAAGATCCTTTTTTTATCTTTGATTAATTAGAAATTAATTTAATTACACTTTATTTTAAGGATTTTGGATGTCATGCCATTGAATGGTTTGGATGTCAATGCTGTTGAGTGGGGCCTGGGAATAGTCTCTGGAGAAGGAATGTTTACTATATTTCCAGGCCCTGAAAATTTCAGAACTTCTGAACTCATAGGGGAAAACTCCATCTGCTCAAATATAACTAGGCAAAATTAGTATATTCTTCATTTAAGATAAAGTCCTTATGACAAAAATATTACTAAAAATATTAGACCTAGAAATAGAGCATTAATTTTCTTTAGGATAGGGAGTATTTAGTTTGGCAAAGTACAAGAAAAGAGTGGAAGATTCTGCTCTCAAAAGTTTTATTAGGAAAAAAGTTTCTTTTGCATCTTTTAAAAGGAGAAGGAACTGGAAACATGCTTAGGGGTGGTGGTCAACATCAGCTTTGGGTTTGGGGTGGCTGGCTCAGGAATAGCCAGGCAACAGTGCTGTTGCTGGGAAAATATGCAGGGTGATTTTAAAACACAGTTTATAGAAAACTCATGGTCCTGATTTCTGTTTTGCCAGATATCTTCAACCAGAGCTCCCAGGTTGTGTCTCAGCCACTGAGGGACACATGCACTCAGAGTTCCTGGCTGAAGGGTGCTTGACTGTCACACATGGTGTTACTCTATGGCTCTCTATAGAGTATAGTCTCTGTATAGAGACTATAGGGAGATTAAAAGCAGTGCATGTCTTGAGAAGTCAAGGCATTGAGAAGATCTGGTGCTGACAGTCTGTCTCAAACCGGAGGGGTGGCTCTGTTTAATCACATTATTTTGGCTTGTGGGAGTCTGAATACTGACTTAAGCAGAAAAATTTCCACTGTTCTCTCCTGCCTTGACTTATGAGGCTTTACTGCAATCAAACCAGCAAATCCCTGTTGTAATCCTTTGTGCTCATCTGAGGCTCAGACCCTTCTGGGTCCCAGAACTCTTCTCATCCCTGCTTTCTGCAGAACAGGTGAATGCTTCCTGTACTCTAACTAACCACGGTCCTGAGAACAGAGCTCTGTCTACTCCTTCCACCTTCTTCCCCCCACAAATATCCCCTCCTCTCCCCCCTCCCTCCAAAATGCTTTTAGGCAGTGGCCAGCAGTTCAAAATGTTGAATTTAACACCATTCAGGGCGATACAGAGGGGAAGGATGAAGTACAAATAACCAGAAAATCTAGTTCCATTATATTTATTTATGTAATCTGTTTTTCTATTTTCTCTGCTTTCATCTGGAAGTCTCTATCAAATATCTACAATATCAGTTGCAAGATATAGTTAGGCTGTTGAGAAAATTAATTCATTTTTATTTTACTCATTTTCATATATAAAAAATACTTTCATATATATAAAATACTTCCTTACAGCAATTCTACTGTCTCACAATGTGACACTGATAAATTTCATTATAGCTGGGTAAACATGGGCTGAACAGGAGCATAAATTCCTCCTTCAGAAAAAGAAAAGGAAAAATAAATGCTTAAGGGGAGCAAATTTATTGTTATATAATCACATTTTGCTGTTCTGGGAGAAAAAGTTTTGCTGGGCTATTGCTCAAGCCTCAGCCTGCTCTGTGACCAACAACCCTGGGAAAACTCCAGACATTTGGAGAAACAGTGAATTCTTCTCAGATGTTCGCCCTACTGTGAAGAATAGGTAAGATGTGGCTTTAGAATGAGAAGGAATTTAGGGGAGGATTGTGTTTACCACAGGAGATATTCTGTTTGCATTTTTATAATTCCAATTAAAAAGAAACAAAACAAAAAAAAACAAACCAGTCCAAGATACCTTGAAGTGAAATTTGCTAATAGATAATTCTTCTCATATTTTCCCCTTTGGAAAACAAAAAATGAGCTTGGGAAAGACAATGAAATGAATCATTGACTAAGAGGAAAAGCATACTTTGAAATGCTTTCCTATTTCCTGAGAAATAAATAACAAGATTTTAAAGAACCCTCTCCACACTGATCTAGATTACAAAGTTGTTTATTTATTTAAAAACCTGAAACAGGTTCGATTGTTCAGGAACAGTTAAAATTTTGGTATTCAAAACTAGATAAAAATGAAATACAAATCAGACTGCTCTTATAACTGACTGTTACCATCCATCAGCATCTTAGAGATGTGTTTGATGTATAGGTACAGAGTAGGTTTTTCAGAAGCACAACTAAACTACCTAAGTTTCAATAATATTTCTGGGGTAAAAAGAAGCCCTGACAGGTGATGAGACAAATGTAACTGCATAGCAGCATGACCAAAACACTTAGGAGGTCACTATTACAAACAATGCTCAGTGTTCAAATCTGTGCCACTAAGGTGACTGTTTGACAGGGAATTGTATTTAATTTGTCAGTTTTCAGAGCAGGATCACAACCAACAGGTGCACAATGGTGCTGAAGATGTCTTTTCTGTGAATAATACTGTTTATTTTTTAAACTGTATGCAGTCTGTACACAAGTAATGCTGTTGTGAACATGATGACTCAAGAATACAAGAGAGCTGGTGTGTGTAGCAGCAGCCTAAACAAAGAGAAATTTTGCTACTCGGCCCATGCAAACTATATTCTTTCTCCATGGCAAGTGACCAGGCAGCTGGTGGGAAAAGTTAACTACCTTTTGTTTCAGGCAGAAAGATAAATTATGGGACACTGTTCTTGGATCACGTTTTTTCTCTGTGTTGTGAAAATGGGTACTCCATCACTTTTGGGCTTGGTCTTTCAAAGGCCATCTTCTGTGTCTGATGGAAGTCAAATCATCCAGCCTCCAATGAAAGAGAACAACACTGTTATTCCCCAGAGGAGGAATTCCTATTCCATAACAGCTAGACAGGGTTTTGAACTTAGCACTGATAATCTCAGAGAATATTAATGTCTTTTAAAGAGAAATTATTTAATTATCAACCCAGTTATATGTTATTATAAATATCAGGCATGCATAATTGCTAAAATCTGAAAGTAAATTTTTATTTGGAGTTTCTTTGGAAGGATTAACAAAAGAAACTTCCCATATGCCTGTGGTAGAACTTTAAACTGCAGCAGTGGGAAAGGACCTGGTGCAAGGTCTCTCAGGAGCAATCTGCAAACTTGAGCATGTGCCATACAAATCCTTATGGACGTCTTAAAACTCATCATCCCATCCTGTGTAAGTGGAAATGCAATTCCTTAACTATATTTCCTTGTCTCTCTGTATTGAGAAGAGGTGAAAATATCTATCAAAAATTGTGTTACACTGATTTAGCATCTGCAGCAGGGAAGTGCACTGAAGACCACTAAGATGAGAAATGTTAAGTCATTGCAAATATTTTCTCAGACATCAACATTTTTGTAGTTTTCCTTAGAGGGCTAAAAGAGGACATAACACAAGAGGAAAAAATCTCATACAGTGTTTGGACACATGAATTCTAGTGAAACTTTCATTCACCCTCTTCTCCTTCAGGTAAAATTAACACATATTTTGGGTATTTATTTTTATTTTTATTTCATTTGTCCTTCTTAAGAGAAATATTAATAAATCTAACCAAAAAGTGGAATACAAGTATGTGAAAGATAGTTTAAAAGTAGCCTAACCACTGCATGTTATTTGTGATTTCTAAGGGAAGAAGTCAAAATATTCCCCATGTTTCTGAAAGATCTTCTCAAATCCTTAAAAGGTAACTGGTTCAGAAAATACCTTCTGATTCTGTTTTCTAGGACAAAAAATTAAATATCTATATGTGCAACAGACCATAAACACATGACAAATAACAAAGCAATCACCACTTCTGATATAAACAAAAGCTGCACTTTTTGCAAACTGCAATGACAAAGCACACTGTTAAGTTATTTTCTGCAGCAAGTGACTCCAAACCCACATCTGTGTATTTTATTCACTAGGGAGGACTTGCTCTTTTCCCTTGAATTCAGACTAATATCTCTTACCTGTTATATTGGATTTTCACTACCTTATCTTAGTCCCCTGTAAAATGAAATAAGCTGAGTACTTTGTTTTATTCCTTATCCTTTGGAATTGTGCCTTTTTCAATATTGTTAGGTTTGTAAGACTTTGGGTAAGCAGGTCCTGTAGGTAAGAAAGAGGCTTAGGAATCATTAAGCAAGACTCTCAGTAACACATTTTTATTGAGCTTTACAAATCACCAGTAAATAAGACAGTCATGTGGCTTGAGTTCAAAGAGCAATACCTTTAAAACGGGAAAAGGGACCCGTGGCAGCTCTGTGAACTTCAAACCTCAGTCAGAAAGAACACTAGAGAGGAGGAATTAATAAAAACAACAACAAACAAACAAAGCAACAACAACAACAACAACAAAAAAACCAACAAAAAACCAAAAGAGCAAGGAAAGCAATGCTAAGGAAATGAGCTCAGGACAGTTGAGAAATATCCTCCTGGCCCCAGTTTGTGTCTTGGGTAGAGAGACAACCTGAGGCCCTGTGTGCCATCACAAGGAGACTGGAGAGAAAGCACTCTCTGGGCTGGAAACACCCAGGAAAAGCAGGTGACTCTGAGAGGGACACAGGACAGGACAGAGGGTTGGGTTGGCTTTATGAGGTGGTTCTGCAATCTATCAGTTTGCGAAAGCTTCTCCGGAAACTGTCATCCAGAAAGGCATACAGGAAAGGGTTGAAGCAGCTGTTGGCATAGCTTAGGCTGGTGATGAAGTAGGAAATTCCAATGACGAGGGGAGTTTGTGGGATGTCAGTGATGAGGGCCACCACCGTGCTAAGGTGAAAGGGCGTCCAGCAGAACAGGCACACAGCCAGGATAACCACCACCATCACTGTCACCTTTTTTTTGGCTTTGCCCAGGGCTTTTGCATTGCAGTGGAGCTGCACATGTCTCAGTCTGCACAGCATGGTGGTGTAGAGGGTGCAGATGGTGGACACTGGGATGACAAAGCCTAAAATAAAGGTGTAGATCCGACTGCCTTTCCACCACACACTCTCAGGCTGGGGGAACACGAAGACGCACTGGGAACGCCCCTGCTCCTTGTGTATCTTAGCAAAGACGGTGAAGGGCAGGATGATGACAGTGACAAAGGACCAGACACAGAGGCTCACAATCTTGGCTGCTCTGTAGGTGCGGTAGGACATCTTCCTGGACTTGGTGGTGGCCACCACGACGAGGTAGCGGTCAATGCTCATGACAGTGAGGAAGTAGATGCTGGAGAAGGTATTGTATTGGTCTATGGAGATGATGAGCTTGCACATGAGCTCTCCGAAGGGCCACTGAAGGAGCAGGTAGTCAGCAATGTTGATGGGCAGCACCAAGGTAAAGAGCTCGTCAGCAATGGCCAGGTTGAGGATGAAGATGTTGGTTACTGTTTTCATCTTGGGCGCTTTGAGGATCACGTAGATGACAGCAGTGTTGCCTGTCAGTCCCACGGCACAGATGACTGAGTAGATGACAGGCACTGTGATGTAGTACTTGGGGCTAAGTGGAGGAGTGGACATATTCAGACCACTGTGTTCTCTCCCAGTGCAGTCTGCACATGAGGAATTGATTTCAGGGAGGGAGGAATTCTCCATGACTGCTGGAGAGGATAGCTAGGCTCAGTGGTGGTGAGAACGACCTGGAAGTGGGGAAAATGTGTGAGACCTCTGCTTTTCTCCAGACTGTCTCCTCTGGCACATCCAACCGCCAAAATCGCACATAAGCTGCCCACTGCGACCCTGATGGGGGCAAAGGAGCATCACCAAGGGCTCAGCGAGTAGCCAAGTGTCCCAGAGGCTTCCCCTTCCCTCCTCCCACACAGGTGAGTGCCGTGCAGTGTCAGCGCTCAGCCTCGGGCTCCCCCGAAGTGCCCAACCATCCCAGGGTGACAGCGCTCGCCTGCGAGCCCAGAGGTCCGACCCGCTCGCCTTCCACGCCGACACTCTGTGGCGCCTCCGGGTGGGGGGTGCGCTGGCCGCGGGGGTCCTACCTTCGGGAGGAGCCGGTGTCCCCGGTATGCTCCCCAAAAAGCAAAAAGCACCCCCGCGTCCCGGCTGGACGGAGCGCTCCGGAAGGGGAGCAAGGATGCACTGACCTGTTCCAGCCCGGCGGCGCTCCCGGGGCGGGGGATGCGGTGCCGGGTCCGTACCGCAGGGATGTGCCTGTGCCGCTCCTTTGCTCGGTCCTGAGAGCTACAGCCGCGTCCGTGTCGACCTGGGCAGCGAGGGACAGGTAAGGCGAACAGCAGAGAAGATGGCTTAGAAGTCGGAAGCTGGAGCACTGGGAAAGAGATTTGTGCGATTACCTGAAGTCACATCTCTTCCCGAGGTCTGGCGGTGCAGCAGCGGGGAGAAAGATGCCAGCTGTAGGTGGCAGCTGCTGGTCGTGCTGGGTCTGAGAGCTCAGAATTCGGCACCTGCCTGGCCCCAGGACTGTCCCGCTGTGGGGCGTGGGCAGTGTGAAGCTGTGCATCAGGTTCTGAGCAACATGATCGCGTTGAAGATGCCCCTGCTTACTGCGGGGGGATTGGACTAGATGGCCTTTAAAGTTCCCCTCTGACTCAAACTAATCTGTGATTCTGCAATCTTGCCGAGAAAATGCATTTTTCATGGGGTGTGGGCATCAAACAGAGGCAGGATGGATGCACAGGAGTCCCTATGCCTCTGCCTGACACTGACTCCTCCATGCTGTGCTAGTGATAAACTGGAATGCAACCCTGGGAAGGCAATCTTTTTTTAGAGGGTAATTCAGAGTTCCTGAATTTGTGTTTTATGCTTTGTTTCAAAAAGCACGTGGTATAAAATCTATCTAACTTCAGTTTCATTTCTGTTGGCTTTTCAATGAGACAATTCTATGGGCTTGTAGTACGTTTGACAAAATTTTTGTATTTCTAAATCAGACGTGTAAACTTTTTCTTTTTTTTTTATTTTCTTTTTTTTTGTTCTTGTTTTTGTTTTAGGTTTGGTTGTTTTTTTTTTTTTTTGGTGCTACAAGCAGTACTGGCCATAAACATTATCAATAATTACTAATAATGTAATATATGCATCTTTTGGCAAATTGGCATAGCTGTTTATTATCTGTAAGCTAATACCCTGGAGAGAGATAAACACAGCATGGCTGTGATTCTCCCATATTCTGGTGCATAATTAACTAGATCAGCAGGATATCACAAATCTTAAAATCCAAGCAAATAAATTATTAAGTAAATACATGAAAAAGGACAAGCAAAGTACCTTTGCTTCATTGTGGCTACGATTTTTCATAGTGCTCTCACTTATTTTATTTCACACTACTAGGTACATTATATAGCAAATGATACTTCACCATACAGAATACACTCTCTGCTCTGTGATTTGTGACTTCCTTTACAGAAAGTTTTGAGGAGAAAAGGCGTTCACATACTTGTGTGCTCCCATGAGAATGACATAAATACTATGCTGCAGCCTCATCATGGAGAGTCTTGCTTCCCCTTTTTGCCTATAGTTTCACAAACCGAGGAATGAAAATGTCACCTTTGCTATGGAGTTTATTAGAAGCTAATATTTGAGTCAGGTTTTGTGGCCTAAAGATTTAGGCACTGTTGTGTTAAAGTGAATATAGCCTTCGAAACTCAATGTGCTTATTTCCCATCCTGCATGCAGTAGTATGGTAGAGATGCCCCATCACGCTGAGTTCCTAGAAGAGACTTGGGGAATTCCTCCATATTGGTTCTTTGTAGGCATTTTCTTGCTTATATGCAAGGGCTGGGGGCGACCTCAGCTAAATATGTGCAAAAATTTTATCACAAATCTTGTGCCATGGTGTTTATACCCACCCCCTTCTTTTCAGTTTATCATGGGCTGAACTTGGAATCTTCTTCTCCCCAGAAAAAGATCCCCTAATGTTAGCGATAACTTTATTCCGTGGAGTGAATGTCTTGGGTTTTTTTTGACTATGCAGGGTTAAAAATGCAATTCTAATAGAAATCTGACTAAGAGGAATCTGCATTTTCCCTCTCTCCTGGTGGCTGAAGAAATAGATTTTGGGCCTAATAAATCTCCGATGCTTTTTTGAACTGCTGTCATTACTCAGGGAATTGTAACACACCTATAAACAACTTGCCTCTGCTACCAGTTGTTCATTGCTGTGCAATGTTTGAAGGCATCAAAAGATATCAGGTCTCACACGCCACCCTCAAAGTAATTATTTTCCCGTTGTATACCATGAGTTTCCCACAAAGGCAGTCAAAGGGCTTTATAAGTTTATGGCTGACTGCTATAAACTTAGAAATTCTGTGCTTGTGTGGATATGTCCAAGCCACAGAATGTATCTCAATATCTCAGCAGGTGCACAGACCATCTTCCTTTCAGCTGAAAGCAAATAGAAATGAGAAGTGTTAGGAATAACTTGATAACTCCTACAAGGCGAGGCTGTCAGGATTTGAAAGTTTAGACTGACAACCACAGCAGCTTCTCTAGGAGCCATTAAAAACTATAGGCCAAATCCAGCTCTTGGCCAATAAAATATGACTCTGTTACCTCTGGTGGAACTGTACCTGCTGAAAAAGAGTTGTACCAGAGGGCCATTAGGCATGCTCATGGGTATGAGAAGATACTGATTTGTAATCATTATCTGTGCATACAGAATATCTCGGACTGTGTTTCCTTCTGAATACTTGAAGCAGTGTATGCTGTCCAAAAAGTCGTATGACTTTTTTTTTGAGCAGTTTAAATAATGTTTGTTCTTTGCTATATTTCGATGTCATTATCTGGTGACCTAGATGAGCAACAAAGGAGAAAATGTCTTCATGAATTACCACTAAGAGCTGAGATTTTGTCATAATGAGCCTACAAATCTTGTACTTCCTTTATTCAATTGATCCATATCTGAATTTTAGAATATATCCTTTCCTACTGTGGGCTAAATCCATGTAAGAGAGATCCATTTCAGTGGTGAACTGGGTCAGTTTTGAAGAACTTTCAACATCTCAAGTGGGATAAAAGTGCCACATAATTCTCTTTGCAGGAGTGCCTCATAAGTCGTAGAGAAAATAGTTCAGCAGTGGAGCTAGGATGCAGTTTCTGTAATTTTCTACCTTTGGCACTGACTTATTTGCCAACACAATGTGCAGATGTGGAGGAGCTAAAAAATATTCAAGTGAGAGGCTCCTTCTGTGACTCCTGCCCTTGAGGGAGCAAAGATGTTGGATTAATAGACCTATTTATCAGGTGGAAGGGCATAAACTTGCCAGGTGACACCAAGATCAGACTTCTCTATACCAATCATAACAAATTCTGTCAATCTTTTCAATCTTGCATTTCAGATCTTTCCAAAAATATCCAGTGATGGCAGAACCACAGCCCCTCCGGATAATTTGCTCTGTGAAATCTATTCTTCAAACCCTGACCTTTTGTCACGATTGTAAACCCTTTGGTTATTTTCCTGCCCCAAATGGAAGCTGAGAACAGAACATTTTCTGTCCACTGTGATGGTCTCCTCCACATGTGAACACTGCAATCTCTTTTCTCTAGAGCTGGCAAACACAGTTCTTACTGTCTTTACTTTTGCCTCATCGGTCTGAGATCAGAGGAGCAGTTATTGACATTTGATCCACGGCTGGTTTTATTTTTTTAGTTGTGTCTTCTATTAGGTTTTTCAGTATTTATTACATGTCCTGTCTTTGTGATTGTCTTGATTTAGCCAGGGTTGGCAGGCTTCTGAGAACTCAGTATTTGGAGAAATACGACTGGAGCATCAGGAAGCTGTTATGGGAGGATACATGTGTGGTCTATTTTGCACTGCATTACTCAGCAAGGAATCAACCTGTGTCTATCACATCTTACTGTTTTCAATTTAATATCAACCCAGTGAGATGAGCTGGTGTCCCACAGAGTGAAATAATCTCTCTGCACTGTGTTCCCCACAGCTACAGCCTGTGGGAGCAGCTGAGTTCTGCCACTGCAGCAGTGTGAATAAGTGTTAGACCTCAGTGTGCTGGAAGGGCACACAGGTGGTGAGGAGCTGAACCATGCAGGCCTTAGAAACCAATTCTAATCTTTTTAAAAAGATGATTGGTATGAGTGAGCTTTTTTAAAACAAAAGAAAACCAACCTGCTTGTATATATATATACATATATATATATGTGAAGTTAATTAGTACAGTATGAGAAATGTATAACAAAGGTAATTGAAGAGAAGCAAAAGCAGTAGCTGAATAATAATAACTAAAAAAAACCTGCAAACCCTCTGTGCATGTTTTTGTTGCCTTTGGAGTTTGGGTTTCTTTGGTGATCAAAAATTCCCTGAACTTCAATGTATTCCTCATATTTCTTAGGCTTTGTTTTCTGCTTGTGAAAGAGAATGTCCTGCCTCATCAGTCTGATAAACTTAGCAATTCTTTCACATTCATTAATTTCAATAGGTTCTTAAGAACTTTTTTATGGGCTTATACTAGATTTTGTGCTTGTTGTATTGGGAATTAGTTCCATAAGTTCTTCATTGTCTTTGCTATGCTAACATTAGAATTGGAAGGACTTTTGAGTTGTAAGGAAAAAGGAATCCACTTGCAGCACCAAAAATTAGCAACAGAACAGAAGGAGCTGCAATACAAAATGCAGCTGTCCAAACTTGGTCAAAACTTCTGAAAGACTCAACTACTCTTCAGCCTACAAATGCTGAAATAGAAATGTCTGCTTTTACCTTCCCTTTTGAAGTGGCTAACTTATGGAATTCTTTTTCTCCTGGATAGACTTTTAATAAAACCCAGCAAAACTGTAAGATATTTAAGATCATCTGTGCCAGCTCCAAAAAAATGGGTTCAAATTTTTAGCTTTGCCACAGTGAGACATCACAGCCAATCCTAATTATTACTGTTTTCAGCACACAATGAAGGCTTCCTGGGCAAGGATTCTGACATTTAAAGCATGATGAGGTTTCTTCTTATATACCTAGTCTGTCATGATGCTTCACTCCTCCTCCTACCTGATGGAAACACAGTCAAATTATTTTGCTTCTTCCTTCTGCCAGACTTGTCGTTGCATACCAGCTCACACTCTTAAACTCTTTCTTATCTGCTGCTGGTTTTCTAAACTCACTGCTAAAGCTCTCAGGTTATAGGACTGAATTAGTATGTAACTGTCACTTAAACTTTGTAATTCTCCTAAGAGGAATTTTGTAACTGAAATGTGGAAGTTATCTGGTAAAATTACACCAAAAAGGCAATAAACTTGTTAAAGATTCTTGAGCAATTGCTGAAGTGCAATTCAATAATTGATAATATACCACATCTTCTTTCTCAATATGCTGTTTAAATTTCCATAGTGTGCCCTTTGATTTGTCTGATATTATTCATAGCTGGTGTCTTCAGTCTAGAGTTTCACACACATCTTCCAGATTTTTATATTGGTTGTTATTCCAAGCATGTCTATATTAACTGAGTGTATAATAAGGCACAAGGACCAACAAAGTCAGCACATTGCATTGATGAAACCAGTGTGGTGTGGTTTGGATTAATCTTTTTAAAAGCAATCTGTAAAAGTAAGGTAAAAGGTAAAAAAATCTCCAGCTGTTAACTTTGGAATAATGATCAAATATAGAAGATGGGATATCCTTCTGTACATGGGTGTTACTACTACAAAGATTGTTGTAAGTTAATAAGTCACTGAAGGGAGTAAAAAAATGTGGGAGCAACCTCAGGTTCGAGAACATCCAAGGGATTGAAGAGTACATTCAATGTAACCTTCACAATATTTTGAATTTAGTTTTATTTATACAAACATAACAAATTTTCTCAAATAAGAAACAAAGTTGTTTGGCCTATAATGGGAAAAAATCCACAGAAATATTTAAAGCTTGCTAGAAAGGATAAAAATTGTGATATCTCAAAAGATACAAGTTTGTCAAATGTAAATATTGGGCCAGAGAGGGGAGGGGAGGGGCTTTCTTTTTAGTTGGAGTACTAAACTGGGAAATACTATTCCTAAACCATGACATATTATGGAGTGAAGAACTAATTTGGCTGCTATTATTGAGCTTGTCCATGTATTTTGGAAACAGTTCTGTTATTAGGTTTATCACCTGTGTAAGCCCCATGTTTCTGTACTTGCTGCACTTAATGTCTGTTTTCTTGATGATTCTCCAAGCAGTCCAGTAGATGCCAGCTTACACCCTCTCTCTGGGTTTGCTCTTCCAAGCAGGGCATTTAAATCTCCATTTCCCGGGGGACAAGTACACAGCTGTCTCTGAGGAAAGCCCTTCATTCATTCAAACTGTCTAGTAACTATCCGTAAGAGTCTAAACAGTGTGTTCCTCTTTCTACAGGGAATATTGCATCAATGCTCATGCAGTCTTAAGAAGTGATGTGTTACCTCAAGGTTCACAGTGTGGTGATGCTGCCTGAAACTGGAAAGCCAGACTGGGAGGCCTGCAAGCTTCTCCCTTTTGTCCCTGTCTCTTCTGCAGCCATGGCTCTGGCTTTATATTTTGGTTTTCAAGTGAGTAAAGTTTCCCACAAGTTCCCACCACCAAGCTACATCATCTTTAAACTGAAAACACCTAAATTAGGCCTTTGGCAGTTGTGGTGTCCAACTATACAGTAAGCAGAACTATTGGTGAGCCTTTGCTATTAACCATTGACTGGCATTAAACAGAGGAGTAGGAAGACACTAGTATTTCATATCTGAATAAGTAATTCTTCAGGAGAACAATTTTGTTTGAAATAGTGCAAATAATTAATAATATCTTTTAAATATACACATAACAAGGAGATTTAAATGAGAAAAAAGGTCAGTGGGAGTGCTTGGGGCTGCAGGAGAAGTAAACCTTCCTGCTGCAGAAAATCTTGTTGAAATAAGAATCAAGGAGCTGGGCAGAGTAGCAAATACTGATTACTGGATATTATGATGAAACTACATGGCGTGGTGTCTTTTTCTTTACAATATTTATCAGGCCAAATTTATCAGTCTCAGAGGTTCAGGTTTTCCTTCATACCTTTTCCACTCCACTGCTCTCCCACTGCTTTCCCTTTAGTTCAGTGCTCAAATAAAATCTTTCCAAGCTTTTTTTAGTCTGTGAAACACCAACATCTGTCACTTTGTGAGTTGTTTTGTTCCCATTTCAGAGGCAAACACAGTCATCTGTGCTGGGGCAAAGCCAAATCTGGTCTTGGTGCTGCTTAGCTTTCATCTCCCTTAGCCATGATGTGTTTATCACTACATTCAGGCCACTAAAATCTTCCCCAAAATGAGGAACACTGTCAGAAAGCCCATGCTATTCAAATAATCACAAAGCATGAAGAACAAGCTTATGTACTTCTAAGGCAATGCTCTGGAAATACAATGTAGGGACAGAAGACAAAAAGCTCTTGTAGCCTTTTATCAAGAAAACCAACCTCAGAGATGGTTAAAAGCAATTCAGAGATTTCTTTTATGAAACACCCTCCAAAGTAAAAGAAAATTAGAAAAAAACCACCAAAAACCCCCTAAAACAAACAAACAAACAGAAAACCTCACAGTTCATGGGCAGAGAGGACTGGAAAAAACTGGAAGAAAAGAGATCTATGAAAATAAGTTATCACACACAGTCTGATTTCTGTGGGATGGGGAAAACAGAAGGTAGATGTTGTACAAGACACTTACTAAGAAATCATTTAAAGAGCTAAATGAATGAAGAAACAGATCTACATCTTCCACAAATGTAAAATAGGAAAATAAACAAGGAGGGAAACCATGCTACTTTTAAACATATATAGGGGTAATTATACATAGCATAGTCCCCCTTTCCCCCCTAGCTTATGGCTTAGATGCTGGCTAAGGAATGATTTCTGTATGTGAGCTGAAATACAAAGACTTACTGTCACTTCACTCAGAAAACTGAAATAATTTCTTCTACTCTCTTCATGTTACCTTTAAACTTTGTGCCACACAAATGGCAAGCACAATACTTGTTTCATGCTTTGCTTGTGCACGTGCTGTCAGTTACCTGTGTTTCCAAGACTCTGAAGTTTTGGAATACTAGTACATATTTTGTGATGAGTGCCCTTGACTGAAAATTTTTCATTGCTTCTTGACTATAATTGCTTCTGTTGTCTGTCTGTGGCTTCAGCCATATAGTCATAAGTTTGATTGCTATGGTAAGTGACTCATATATTTGTAGCCTGAGGCCACTTTAAGTAGGCTCACATTAGTTTTCACCTCTTTGACCAGTTCCAGGTCTCTGCCAAGCCTAGACATAGACTGTTCTCCTTCAGTTTGCTGTATATTCACAGGAACACTGGCATTCTCAGCTGCTGGGGGCTAGACCAGCACAGCCGTGTGCATGACAATGGTTTTAGGTAAACTGGTTTATATGGGATACATTACTCCAACCATGTGTAAACACAGAGCAGTATGCTTGCTGATGGACTAATATACCTAAATTGCCAGCTGGACTGCCCTAGCCTAGGAATACTTCTCTCCCCTCTGTCCTGAGACATAACTTGTCCTATCATATGAGCACCATGGAAGGTGTCCTTGCCCATGACACAGGTGCTGGAACTAGAGGATCTTTAAGGTCCCTTCCAATATAAACTATTCTATAATTATGTGATTAATTTTAAGTTGTGTTTCTTCTTGTGTCGTTAGTTTTAATGTTTAAATAAAACCGAATAATTTTCAAGGTAGAGTAGAGAGGCTTGCAGTTAATTGTGAAAGCTAAGGTAATATAGAGAGCCAGAGGAGTAGATTTGGACCATCAGCATTTCTCACAGACAGCTTGAATGGGAGGACCTGCCTCAGTGCTCCAGTCAACCTCTTGGTAGAGAAACAGGAGTATGTTCAACCTGGATGTTGCCCTTTCTGCTGATAACTCTTTTTATAGGATGAGGAACGAGACAGTTCAAGCACCCCCATCTCTAATCATGGTAGCACTAACACAGATGGAGTTTCCCAAAATAGTTTTCTTTTTTCTTTCTTTCTTAGTAAAAAAATGAGAAATTCATGACATCCTCAACTCAATCTGGATAGTACCAGGCAGCCAGGAATTCTCCTGGAAAGAATATCTCAGTGCTAGCAAGCAAAGAATTTATTTAAATTTGTCCTTAGGATACATAATGTTGCCAGTCAGTATAAAAAAAGCAAAAAAGACAGGTTTGTGGTCAGGACTGTGAAAAATGGGTGCATCATTAACTATTCTGGCTTGCACTAGAATCCAGCATCCAGTTATTTCTGCCTCATATTGAATACTCAGGTATTGAATACTCACTTTTTTCTCCTAAGCGCTAAAATATAAAAATTTAACTTGCAAAATGCAGCAAGTGGCATGCAAAGAAAACTAATTTCGGATATGCAATGTGTAATTTTTGTGTCTGCTTGAGGAAAATTAACTATTATCTGGAGTTATTTAATACTTTTTCAGATGGTGATGCCCGTAGGAATGAACAGTGAGCATCTTTAGTGCTGAATCCTGTTTCCAAATTAAGGTAGCTTGAGGAGTGCTGCCCATTAAGAATGGTCCTTGGTCTCCCCTGAGCTGTGCCAGGGAATTGCTTTAGAAAAGTGGCTGGCCCAAGTGCACGACACATCAGGGAAAATTCATAATGCATCACATGAGGGAAACTTCAGATTGAAAGAATAAAGTTTTTGCTGGAACTATTACGTGTTCTAAAAGGAAAAATAAATTTTGGTGAGATTTCTGTTTTCCTGGGTGCTGTTTAGCTTACATGTGTATGGAGCATGTGTATGTGTATGTAGTGTGCATGTGTATGGAGCCATAGGCCTGGAGTCAATGCCTGTCAGCAATGAACCCAAGTGAGAAATCTGACAGTCCTGTCTCTTTGCCACCAGAACTATTTACTTTTCCTTGCAAGTACTGATCTGTCATTTATTTCAGTCACAGGAAGTGGGGTTCTTCTCTGCCTGGAATATGTCCATGTCATATTTAAGCATTTTAAAATAGGCAACATTAGCTTTTCTTTCCTTTTTCTATAATGAACAGCCTAATAATTATATTACGCTAGAGGTCGTCAATGGTGCATTGTTTAGTCAATGCAATAGCAGAAGTTTTTTATAAGTTACTTGAGAATGCTTGTGTGAACAGCTTAAAAACAGCTTGAAAATTGTACAAGGAGTAGCTAATGAGAGCAGCTTGAACTCTGAAGAGCCAGGCTGGTCACAGTGTGGGAAGAAGTTAGGATTGTGGAAGAGGTGGTCTGGAAGCTTTTTAATGCCAAAAGCATCTGTTCACGCTTCTTTTTTGTTGCAAGTGAAGCAAGTTTAGAGCAGAAGAGCTGCCAGAATGTCTCAGAGTGGGAGGTGGGGATGTAGGTCAGGAAGGAACATGACAGGGCAGGCAGCAGTATTTGTTCCAGGTCCTTCTCTCCAACATGTCCATGGCTGTTCTTGGTCTTGCCTTCTTAACCTGCTGTATGAAATATAGATCAAGTGTCAGTGGGAGCAGTAAGATAAGTTTCTCTGTGTATCTGAGGCTCCTTGGAAATGCTCCCTTCACTCTATTAGTCCTGGAAATCTGCTTATCTTCCTATCTGATTCTCATTTTATCGCTGTCAGTTTTTCTTCATGTATTTTCATGTGTTCTGTGTTTCCAAGTCTCAAGTTTTTACATAATTTCTAAACCTTTGCTTCAACCCCCTCAAAGTGATCCTGAGGAGGATATTCCCTACTCCACTCCCACAACATTGCCATAAGAAACTTCTCATTTTCTCTCTATGCTAATTCTAGCCAGTAACACATACTTACAGTCTTTGGAACTTCACCAGGAGCATAACACAACTGTGCAGACTTCTGAGATTTTTCTCAGCACCGGTGGAAGGACATAGTATCCCTTCATAAATATTTTAAAAAATTATTACTTATTTCTACCACTTTTCAGCCACATTTCCAATGAGCCAGAGCTTCACAGGCACACTCAGCTTTCAGTTCTGATGGTACTTGATATGAAAATTCATGAAGAAGCCCTTTGTTGCTCTGTAGCTTTGGAGACATGGAGACGTGGAAACAACAGCCTGCCCAGAAGAGTTGCTATGTTGGCCTGGCTGGTGCCCAGCACAGTGAGTGTCAGCAGGGTGTGCTCCACACAATTCAGGGGTGCAGACAAGACTTGTGGCTTTGCACAAGTGCTGATAACCAAGTGCCTCTCCCACAGAGCTACTCATCAAATGGCATCCTGTGAACTCAAGGAAGTGAAGGAAGACAGCAGGGGACTTGGGTTGAGGCAACGAGGGAAAATGGGGAACGTGTTCATTTTGGCTGGAGTTGGGGATTTATTTTTAGAATAAATTAAATCTTAGAAGGGGGAAATTAAGCTGAGGTGGTAAATGCCAAGAGTTTTCTTTATTCCAAGATCATGTCTTTTTTCCATGGTCAGGTGCCAGTTCTCAAAGAATCTTCAAAAAGCAATGCTACTTAACATGTCCACTGGGGCATCAAATGTATCGCACAGAAACAGATGAAAAAATGCAGCTTTTTTTTTACTTTTTGGCAGATCCAATATGGAAAGACATCTGTTCCATTAGTACCATTATCAGCAACTACACCTTTCATATGTTCATATTTGCCAGCTGCAGACAGAATACCAGTGCATAATCATTTTTGTTGCCTGAGCGTTTCCATTGCATCTTAAATTTTAGCTCCTTTGTGAGTGTGTGAAGGGAGTGAGACAAAAATCATACTTTAATTTGGTTTAATGAAAAGAAATTACTAATGTCCGTGACTTCAATGAGGCACAGATGAGCAGGAAAAAGTATTTTCCCTGAACTTCAGCAACTGGGAAAATTGGAAAATTCATGATTCATTTAATCTATCAACCAAACCAGAGTTTCCAACATGGGCTGGTAGTGACTTCAAGGCCAACATAGACTCTTGCAGAGGAGCTCTTGACAATAAATCAAAGAAAATAATAATAAATAAAAATATAGTTGATAATAATAAAGCCTTAAACAGCTGAAAAATTTTAATGAGCACTGGACAATATGTCTCCACATAAACTGATTAATAATATGCCTTTTGAAGCTTATTCCTAATAGACTGCAGTAGCTAAAAGCTGTTTAAAAAGCTTACTCTTAAACTATTCTTACCTTTCTCAAGAACCCATCCTTATGCTTGCCAATCTTTAGGCATAAATACTAGAATAGACTTATACAATCCTCAGGCAAGGGCAATAAGGATGTAGCCTTTAATACTTGTGGGATTATTGACTGGTGGTTAAACCTAAACATTATCTTGTTTTATGATTTGGATTAAATAACGCTATGAAATGCAGCAAGACAGTGCCTGAGAAATAAATCCACACAAATATATTGATTTTTGACTTATAATACAATTAGATATCTTTTAGATGGGACTGTTAAAGCTGTGATTTCTCTGTCTTAGAGAGTTTTACAGGTAGAAATATTAAACTGTGGATCTGTACCCTGACTGTCAGTTTCAGATATCACACTAATTCCAGATAACAGTCATTTTTTCTTCTGGTTTTTTTACATGCCGGTTGCTGCATTTTGCAAGTTAAAATTTTGTATTTTAGTGCTTAGGGGAAAAAAGTGAGGCAAGTAGGAATGAAATACCTGCTGTGAACCCCCACTTTCATCAGTACCATTTCATGCATGGGGACAGGGGAGTGGACTGCAGTGCTGAAAAGCTCCCAGGATGCAGTTCTTGTTTCTTTTGAACAATGCCAAGTCCTAAGGTTAATAACAATAATAATAACAACAGCCTTAAGTATGCTAGGTGGTGAGCACATCTAATTTGGACTTGAAAATCCATGAGCTTTCAGGGAATATGGGAGTCCTGAAGAAGTGCGCAGAGGTGTGCAAACATGTCTACATCAGGAAACTATCATGCACTGTACCATGCTGTCACTCCTGTCAGTGAAATTTTAACAGAAGATATTAGACCCCCCACAGCTTCATCAGCAAAACTGCATCTTTTCTGAAGCTAACCTTTTTGTTAATTAACTAGACATTTCTTACTATGAATACTTATGAAGATATTGATTTTCATTTCTTAACCATATCTAACAAAAAACTTGACATCTTCGAAGGAGAAACTATTTTAAAAATTCCTTGTTTATGAATTTGCTTCATAGATGAAACCCCAAACAAATAAAAAATCTTTCAAAACATTCATTTTTGCATCATTCACAAGAAAACAAAGCCTTAACATATAAAGCTCAAGAATTTTATTATGGGGACAGACATTCTATACACCTCTAAAAATCTCCAGTAAACTTCATCAAGCTTCATATGCTCACTGAATCTCAGTGCACCGTATTTGGATTGAGACTAAAAAGAAAATCAGTGGGATCTATTCTTTAATCAGTTTTTTTTCATCTATTGCCCCCCCCCCCCAGTGACTGTGGGCACTCTGTCATTGTCCATGCTTACCACCTTGCATGGGGACTGATGGACTCTTTCTACAATTGCCTCCCAGTACACTATTAATCCAGGATGAGAACAGTCAGATACAATGTCCCTCATGTCAAGTGATTGATAGTGACATTTGCTTCCATGTTACCAAGCCCTTTTTAATATTCTGAAATTTGATTTTCTCTGTGTTTTTTATTGTCCTTGACTCTGACTTATTAATCAATACTTTTATTTATGCTCCTTGATGTTTGTCTTCCACAGAGGGAAATAAACAATCATGGAGACTTTAACAGTTTCAGTGAATTTTGAAGAGGGTTACTTTTAGATACAGAATGTCAGAGTGACAGTCACTCAGGGCGATTTCAGACTTTACTCCATTTATGTCTCATTCACCTTGCACAGATGTTTACCTGCCTTGGAATGTACTGTGATGTAAAAGGCTGTATGTAGCTGGTAAAGCAGATAAGGTGGCCTGTGTAAATCTGTCTGAATGTCACAGTTATCCATGCTATGCATGCTGGGATTTGTATTTCCAGTATTGGAAACAGCAAAAGTCCTGGATTTGGCTAAGTCAGTGTGTGCAAAACTTGTCCTTGGCTCAAGGCAGCACGAGACCTACATTTAAAAGTTCACTTTACAGTGTATTGTTCCCCTTCTTATCTTTCATACATCTATTTTTTTCCCTTTTATGAATAAAATAAGGAAGGATTCATGGCCTTAATCGTGCCCAAACTAAGTGCTGCTTGCTCATCATTAACAGGTTCTATTTTTTCAGTTGGATAATTTATACAAGAAATAACTAATCCTCTTGTCCTGAAAATATTGGAAAGGAAATGGTAAGGTGCTAAACCCATAATTATTCTTTAGCAAGAAGCAAAGTAGTCTATAACTGCTTAGTGTTGGATGGAACATGGTTGGGTTTGCTTTTTTTCTTTTGTATTTATTTTTGCTGCTGAAAAATTTGCCATCTCTCATGTCCATCTATTTTAAAATAAAGTTACCTTTTTCAACATAAAATATTGAAGTCTAGAAAAATCTAGAACTCTTCATATGAACTGCTTCTCTTTCTAGAACATTCAGATTGACTTTATCAAAAAGGAGCAACACTTAGCTCTGTTAGCATGGTAATTGGATAATGCCAGCAATGAGTTAAAAATTGATTCACAAATTTTAAAGTTAGCTTTTGAAAAGTATAGAACAATCTTTAAAGATGGGTGAGCTTGTGTATGTATAGAGTGGCTACCAAAGAAGCAGTAAAAATCTAACATTAAAATATTTGCTAGAGGTCCAATTCTTTCTGAAAGATATCTGCTTCAATTCAGGGAGCAGCATTTTGATACTCCAGATCCTTAGGTTGAGACACTCAAAAAAAAAAAAAAAGAAAAAGAAAATTGCAGTTGGAATCAACAGAGAGCTAAAATTCCTGTTCCCCATGAGTGCAAAGACCTCACAAGTTGTTCAGATACCAGCAAAAGGAAAACATTGATTGTACAGAATCTAAGGTTCTGTTGACATCCGTGTTTCAGACTTGCCTTCTCAGTTCCATTAGGTACTGGAGTTTCAAATACAGAGCCACTGTGTTGTCTGGAACAGAGAGGTATCACTGGGATGCAATCAGGCTCCCTGTTAATGTCACAGGGTTTTACTAGGAAGTCTCCTGGTTTATGCCGTGATTTTGCAAATCACACTGCAACAATGTGTATTTTTAGTAACTGCCTGCAAATGAATAGTAAGGATAATTTGGGTAAATTTTAATTTTTAACCTAAAAAATGTAAAATGATTGAAAACCCATGAAATTCTGTCCATCCACCCCATATATCTGGGAGTTTTGCCACTCACCAAGTTGTGAAAAATAACTTATTTTTTGTTTCTTCAGACTTAGGGAGACATAAAGATTTTTTCCCCCAAAAGAACAGTATCTTATCAGATAATACACACTTTTTTCTCAAAGTGTCATAAAAATACCTTATTATGAAAGGAGCAGGTATCCATGGTGATCAGCAATTTACCATCTTTTGTTCTCAGTTCTCACTTCAAAGAAAGGAAAATAATGACTCACTATTTTGCCTAATGGCTTATTTCTTCATAAGACAAAATAAACTGCAGAATGTTAGAACACGGTTATAAATTACTTGCTAAAAGTATTAGCTAAACTCATCTCTGGCAAACTAACACCTTCAGTGTAATCCTGTTATTGATAACATATTTTCATTCTAAGTGAAAACAAGATATTGCAAGACATTATATAAGGAGAGGTAAGTTACCCACATATTTTTGGGAGGTTTTTGTTTGTTTTAAGTTAAGAAATTAAAAATTAAAAATTAAGAAATCTGTCAAGACTGAACATCACAATCTGCACAGGAATACTGACATGCATAGTTTCCTCCTGAAGTTTCCTCCTTTTAGCTGCAGAGAGGTTGCAAATTCTGAAGATGACAGTGTTGAAGCCTTCTTACAAAGTCACATTGATGTTGTTGCCCTATTGGAATTGCATTAACAAAAAGATTATTTTAAACTTTTCTTTTTCTTGTGTGAGAACCACAAGAACTCATTTTCTTACTATAACTTTTATTTATCTTCTTAACACTCACACCCAGTATTAAAAGACAGAGAAGATATTCAGCAGCTGAAACTTTGATGGCTTTCCTCCATGTAGTACTAGAATGTACAGAGAACTCTTTAGGTAGGATTAGTGAAACAAAGGGAAAAATAAGGAAAACCCTTTTTGCTGTAATGAAAATTGTATGGCGCTGAATGAACTTGCCACATACACTTTGGCTCAAACACTGAAGCCAACTGAATTTGATCTTATGGTTAGACTGAAGCAGATTCAGGAATCACTCTGTGTCCTGCACTGGGAGGAGAGGATGAACTCAACAGGATGTACTGAGTAGACTTGTGTGAGTTTTTTGCTTTTCTGCATCTCCTGCTAAGGAGCTTAGTCCTCTCATTTTCAGCTAGGAACTACAGCTAGAGCTAGTGGCTAATGGCCATGGCAGTAGACAGGTTGCCAGGCTGAATGGGCCTCTGGCCAGATCCAAACCCAGCTGCACTTACACTCCTTGTTCCTTAAAAACATCCACTTATGCAAGGAACATATTTTCAGCAAAGCAATGGAAACGAGGAATTCCTCAGAATTATACAATGCTATTTATATTTTATTCATTAATCATAGATTAATGTTTAAATACGGGTTTCTAGCATGAATAACTAAAAAGATGATGGTAGTTGTGAAGTTCATGTATTTTCAAGGAAAATAAAACTCCTATCTTTTACATTTTCTCACTCATTATTATATAGCCAAAAATAAGATACAGCTTAGAATTTGAGTAGAAGAAAGTATTGCATGCTGTAACTTTGAAGAATTATAAAAAGGGGAATTTACAATAAGTCATTTTATTATTATCACAAAAAAAGATATCAGCATTGATACCAGTTAATGATTTGTCACTTTTACATCGCTGGATGTAGAGAAAACAAAGATTTGGGTTATACATTTTGCTATTTTATTCTTCCAAAATTACAGAACATGTTGCAGTGAAATAGAGCAGTTTTCAATAGCAATTAAAATGTCAGTTTCTTTGATTTATTAATCCAGAATTTAAAGAAACTTTGCTGTAAACTAAAAATGAAAAAGTGAGGAACAAATACTGCTCCCCTTGATGAAGCCTAGACATTGGGACTATGTTTTTGAGTCCTATTAGTCTTGAAGTCTTGCAGGCCAACCACTCCAATTTAATCAGCCTCCTAAGTACAAAAGGTAGATCACTGGCAAGCAAAGATTATGAAGCCTGCATTGTCTGGCTTGCAACTCTGAATTCAATGTCTGCTTTTAGATAAATGGGGCTATTAGAACTTGACAAATTTGTCAGCACCCAGAGACATAGGTTTCTAGCAAGCTGTATTGGTAAATGAAGCCCTTTTAAATTGCTTTTCAAATCAAATGAATGCTTTTCTATCTCCAAAACCAAGATAGAAAGGTAAAGATTGGTAAAAGTCCAGACACCAGTCTTTTAGGGTAGAATCCCTCTGTCTGCACTTAGGTTACTTCTGTTTTCCCAGCCTTTTGTTACAGGATATTTTAGTCTGGTTTTGATTAAAAATAATTTGCTTCCTTGCTCATTTGATCTATGAAGCAAATGAATGGTCCTCTGAAACTTTTTGTTTGCTCTACAGCCCAGTATTCTGCAGATATTCTCATTTTCTTACAGTAGCTCTCAAATAATTTTTCATGGAGAACTTGTGATGCTGGAGATGCCCAAATAGGCAGCTGGACAACAACAGTTCTTCTGACTTTCAACCTTTTTTTCTCAAAGTGATATTCTCTAGTACTATTACAAATATTTTCCAAAATATCACTTGTCATACCTGTGTTTCCTGGCATTATTTATAGCTGGATTTTGCTCAGAGCCTGTGAAAAGCAAGGAAAGCAAAGCTTTGCCTGAATGCTCTTTGTAGTTCCCAGAGCTGTTCCATGGGCTGTAATTATCAACACCATCATGGAGCCACATGGGAAAACAAACCCTTCTTACCCATTAGCCCCAGAGAACAATTGCTCAGCAACAAAGAGTGGGTAGTAAATAGTTAAAATGGAAACCTGGTAAATAAAAAAGAGACTGTTACACGGATAAAAGTGAAGGCTGTCTTTTCCTTTCAGACCATTATGCTGTGATAGGACTTAAGAGACCTTCATACAAGGTGTCATCATTTCAGTTTGGTTTGCACTTTTCCAGACATGCAATATGTCCAGAGTCCAACAGCAGAACCCAGAAGGGTGCTGCTGGTGGAAAATTTTCATCCACACCCTTTCCTGCACACTGCTGCCATGTCAAGGCATTCAAGTGATGCTATAGCCCACTCTAGACTGCTTGGTCAACACCTTGAACAGTGTACTCATTCTTCCTCTCCCTCGTCATGGCCTCACAGGAAAAAAAAGTAGGTCATAATAAAGCCACTAGAAGACTTTTCCTAAAGTATTTTGAAAAAGAAAATAAGTATTTTATTTGGTTTGATTCTTCTGGGAAGACTATTGGGATCTCTATAGTGAATGAATGGCATATTTTTGTCCTCAGGCCTCAGAACCAGAATAAAGACAGTGACTCATTTTTAGAATAACAGCTTGTCAGATCTAGCCTTCTCATTGTTGAAACAAAGTACCATTTTGTTATATGATTAAAAATTAAATAAAGTTGCCAGAAAAGAATATTAGTTTGTCATACTAAATGCCGGAGTTTTAGAATCATGGAAATATGTTTCTTTAATTAGGAAGCTGAACTTGACAAGAGGAATTGCTCTGAGCACTGTGAGGTGACCTGTAGCAGGTGCTTGCTAGCAGGAAGATGTAGAATTTTTCCTTCAGCTTCAACAGATTTGTTGCCTGAATGTTTTTTTCTGAGAAGCATATTTGTAGCTAGATGACAGTATTACCCTTGGGACTAGAAAAGACTGGCAGTCTGGATTTTCTACAAGTAGTTATCTTAACTCATGAAAAATCCAGGTAAGCCTGGCTGCCTTGGTAGGATTTTAGCCCGCCTGGTTGTTGGGAGGGCTCATACACAGAACCAGTCAATAAACCAGAGCTGCTGTTTTTAAGCTGGGATAGTTCATTGAATCTTTCTGGATGCCCTGAATTCTCAGCTACCTCAGTGGATGTTCAGCACCAAAGCAGGAGTTTCTCAGAATGTTAACACTACTTTTATCAAGGGATCACCACAGCTTTTCAGTATAAAATTTCTGCAGTATTTTTTTCTGTGGCATGAATGTAACATCACAATTTACGCAGATACATATTGGTCTATGAATTTAAGAAAAGACACTTATAAGTGTCTTTAGACACTTATAGACACTTATAAGTGTCTTTAGTTTCTTTAGAAAGACACCTATCTATTTAAGTGTCTTTCTATTCTATTTATTGCTTAGCTGTAAACCTTTATATTTATACTTTTTCTTTGTATCAAAAATGAAATTTAAATGCACTTCCTGGGAAACAGATCACCTCACTGTGGCTGGGGCTTTCATGGACGTTGTGCCTTTGCTGTGGAACAATTCCTATGAACAGATTTTTCAACATGACTTGCAGGAACAGGTTGTACTATGTCATTTGAGGAAAAGATAAATTCTCTAATTAGAAGCCAAAATAGTTTGTGGGATGAAATTAAAGGTTCTGGTGAAAAGCATCACTGAGTGCAATGCTGAGATCTATTGCACTCCCCTCAGCTAATGTGAAAAGTACTGTGAAGTGCTCATCTCATCACTCAGAGCTCAAGCACCAAACCATCATTTGGTTTAATTTCACCAGATTCCCCATCCATCACAGCCCACTGTAAGGATTCACAGCACAGCCACTCCATCTCTTGCTCCACAGGTCAATAAAGTTATTGCCTACAGGCAGTGTTTTACCACGTTGTTATTCTTCAGCCATTTAAAAGATTCAGTCATGTCTTCACAGGCAAACAGATCTGTTTCCAGAGTTAAATATTGTTTTCTAAACCCTGTGCTGCTGTGAAGCATAAACTCAGCTCGGCTTTAAATGTTTACACTTTCAAGCCTTTCTCCCTTCTGGGACTGGAGTGTCACTGGGGAGAGCCTTGCACAATTTTTATATGTCGCTATGATATAAATTGGGATAAATTGAGCTGGTGGCTTGAAAGAAGTGTTTGTGAATAATGTAGCACATTTTTCTGAGTATTCTCAAAGTTCTGGAATATTTCCTATTCTGAAACAAGAAATAGAATTAGATGCATAATTTTCATGAGCCTCGACTACTTTAAGGGCATCGTTACCAGTGCAGTGGTATTAGATAACCTGCACACTGGGAAGTGCTCTCCAAAGAAAATTAAACTTTTGTTCATTATATGTCAATATTATGGGACAAATGTTGGAATAACTTTCTCATTATTTCTATTTAATATTTTTTGCCAATTTGGTCAAAATTAAAATACAACAAATCTGTACAACCCACACTAATATAATTTTAACTTTCTTACAGTATTGTGTCTGTGTATCTAATAATACAGTCATACATAACAAACTAAATACTTTGAGACTGTATATTACCAGTGATCTTTTGATTTATGCTATGGATACAATATAGCTCCACTGCCTACTCCCTAAAATCTGAAATTTTTAAGGTATGTTAGTTTGCATGTTTGCTAGGCATATATCCTGGATTTCTTGGGTCTTGATTTTTATGGCTGGACTTCAGGAGCCAAGGTCTAATTCTCACTGTTCTGTGCTGCATCATTGGCTGCACACTAGTCTGGGAAATCAGTGTCACAAAGAATTACTTTACCATGCTAAAAACTTACGGGATTTAGAAGGGCATCCTGGAATCTTTGTCCACTGCTGGGCTCCACAATCTGCCAGACTTCACAAAATGCTATGTTTAATAGATAACACAAACTCTCTGGAGTCAAACAGTCAACAGTTGAAAAGCCTCTTTCTACTCACATCTCTCTTGCTGGTAGTTACCCAATTGTGTGTATATAGTCCCACCAGGGAGAAATGAGGAATGTGTGCTCTCGAGCCTTATCATGTGTGCCCTCAAACCAGTTCTCTGATTCTTTTCTATTTGCATTAAAACCTTTGTCAGCTGTTATGACAGGTTTAGCAGCAATAGAGCAGAGTACCTTGACAGATTTTTGAAGCTAGGACATTCAGAAATTTCAGTCTCTTCAGTCACCATTTTCAGCAAATGAAATTTCTGATGTGTGCAAGAAAAATATTTTGGCAAAGAGAGAGGTCAGCTACTGGAGCAGGTGACCAGAGAGATTTTACAGCCTTCATCCATGGAGATGCTCTAACTTGCTTGAACATGGCCCTGAGCAACTTCATATAAATTGGAAGTTTGATTTACTTTTAAAGGTATCCCTGTTTTCAATGGGGAGTTCTAATGAAATTCCCATTTTTCTTTAATGAGGTGATCAACTTCTGCCTTGAAACTCTCACAGTTCTGCAACCAGTTTAGAAGATTATAATAAATTATTGAGAAGCTTCATAGAAAATGGAATGTTCCATTTAAGTGCCTTTGTATCTATATGGTATGTTTAGGAATATTTAACTTTTTGGTGTCCCAGTTTTCACAGCTCCCATAGCAGAGGAGTAAATGGTGGTAAATTGTCCTGTTACCCTTTTCAAAAGATCATAAAAGGTCCAACCTTTTCATAAATGCAGTATCTGGAAAATTCTGGGGCTCCACAAGTACAAAGTTAATTCCTGTACCTAATAACTGGGTCACAGTTCTGTGGGATATCAGATGATTATGTCTGCCTGCTCCGAAATTCATGTGGTCCAGTTCACGTTTCTCTGGGTTGATTTAATCAAAGTGAAAATCCACTCACATGTATGGCAGCATAAAACCAAAACCAGAATTTAAAAGCCAGACAACTTTTTGACCATAAATACTGATTCTTACCCACCCCTCCCCAACACTTTTCAAGCACATAACTCACTCTTTTTTAATTACAATTGAGAATATTCACTATACTTTGTTTACAGGAAACTTACAGTATGAAGACAGAAACAGGAACAGAAGTGAAAATGGAAAATAAGCATTGTATATGTATGTATGTATAAAGTATGCTATAAAAGATGTGGTTCTCATATGTTCTCACAAGGTTTCTTTGCTTTCTGTGGCTAGCACAGGTCTGTCCCATGAGAAATCCTTTTGTGTTTTATAAATAAAGATAAGGTTGGATGTTATTAGAAACAGTGTCCCAAGACTTGGACGGTGCAGACCTGGCCAATCAGGCCTAGGGGGAGGTTTTTGACTGACCAATCTGGGTGACTTTTGAAAACTCTATATATATATGATGAAATCAAAACAATAAAGGCCTTTTCCTTCTTGCCACTGAGAACTGGATTCTTCTCTCTGCTAGCGGCTCAACAGCGACAGCTTTCTTTTTTGTTTTTTTTTTGTTTGCTTGTTTGTTTGGCTTTTTTTTCTTCCCCATCCCCCCCCCCCCCCCCCGAGTTAATTAACTGAATTCTAAGACAAGTGCATTGAAATTCACTGAGGACAGATAATAGTTGACAAATACAATGCCTTAATCTGGAGACTGGGAGAACTGCAGACACACTCAGACAAAATGATAATGACAAATAGACTTGGCCATCTCTTGTGGCTCAAGTCAGAATATGTCAGAAGACCTAACAGATAGTGAAAAGTTGCTAATTACTTTTCTTTAGTTTCGACTGAAATTTTGAAGCAAAGTATATCCCTGGAGTCTTTACAAAGTCCTTTAGCTTCCAGAAAGGCCACTGGAGAGCCCATAGGAAGAACTTTGTATCTACACTATAATAAGCATTGATGGAAACATTGAATTAAGATCATTAACAGTAAAAAAAGCATAATTGACTTTGAATAATCTTTTTTTGATAGAGAGTAATAACTGTGACTTTTATGTGACTGCAGTTTCCTTACAGATTGAAATTCTCTAAACCAGAGAGAGCCCAATGGTGAAAACAAGCAGGACCACAGCTCTCACCTATTGTCTGGGAAACCACAGCGGAATGGAGAAAATAATTCGTTTCAATGCTTTGGCCAAGGGATAATTAGCATAAAACCATTAAAAAAATCGAAAATGTAGGAATGTATTGAGGGAAAAACAAGTCCTGCATCCTCTCATGCTTTTCAAATAGCTGGTCTTATAATTCAGCCTCTTAAGCTGCAGGTGCCACAGCAACAATGCCAGTATACCAGTAGCATTGAATTCATAGAGGCAGAATAATGAGGCCAAGCTTCATTATGTTGATTAAAAGATGGTTTCTGAGTTCTGTTCCTTGTGCTGGGAAAAAAAATTCTCTGCATCTGAACAAATTACAAGACTATTCATTATTGATTTTTTTCCCTCTCTTTTTTTTCTTCCCCCACATAGGTGGAGGCACATAGTGCAGAAGAAAATGTGAGCTTTTCAGTTTCCTGTTGTGCAAGCCAGCTGTTCAGGCAATCAGTCAGGGGTTTGAGCCTCAGAGTAGGCCCACATCCAGTGAGAAGGATTATTTCCAGGAGAAGTAAGGATAATGGTACTTTTGAAGGCTAATCAAACATATTTGAAAGGAGGAAGTTCAGATGAGGGAGAAATGGAAAAAAAAATCTGGAGTACACTAAAGACCAAGTCTGATCTTTGTGAAGTGAGATTTTGAGAGCTTTTCCTAGGAGTGTGAGCAGAAGAACTGGTTTAGAAGGAGAGTCAGCATAAAAGAAGCCATTGAATTCTGCACTTTTGTGACTGCCTACAGATAAGGAAACAGGTAAGGACATATATAGTCATTAGAAATGGAAACGCAGGATTTAGAGATAGACAACCTTTTTGCAGGAGATGTGATATGTTTCACCACTTTGAACAATGCTCTCCACCTTTTCACTCCTTCATTGACTTTTAATGTACTTTGTTAAAAACAGGGAAACAAAAGCATATGCTGCAGCTCAATCAGCCCATGCCATCTTCAGACATTTTGGTCAGTTTTTACATTTGTTGCTGTAATAATCTGTCACTTGAGTAAAACAAGGCTTTCATTCTATCTGTACTATGTTCAGAAGTAGCGATGACTTCAGACCCAGAAAGTAAAAAACTTAAGAACCATTTTTTTTCTCATTTTTTTGTTTGTCCAAAGCATTTGCTAGGAAAATACCAGAAGAAATATTTTGAAGATATCTTTATAGTTGATTTTGCAGCCTTGTCTGTTTACTCACAGTTTTTCCTTTATTCCAGATAATAATTGAAATCAGTCCTATCTTACAGAATAACTGCACATGAAGTGGATTATTCAATAAATTTTTTTCCAGTCTTAGTGGCTTTGATTTATGTACTCAATCTAATGAAATGCAATTAAAACACCATTCAGAGTATGACTGGAACTGGGTTCACCAATCATCAGTCATAAGCTGGCTTGGCTAAATTAAATTTTAACACCAACAGAGATAATATTAATGTAACATTCATATTGTTACATCTACTAAGAGACAAAGGAAATATTGCCTTCAGAAAATAGGGATAGGTTCAGGGCACTATTAAGGAAAGCCAGGGTTTCCCTCCTCCAATCGAATGCAATAGGTCAAACAAGACATCAAAATAACATTTGAATCAGTTATCTGAACTTCAGGTCCTGTACTGAATCACAGACCATTTATTATTTCTTTTTCAGTGGAATGGTGTATGACCTCTTGTCATGTTACTAGGAGGAAATAATTTATTTAGATTATCTATCAAGTTTATTTCAGCTGGTTGCAATGGTTCTCAGCACTGTTTTCATCATTTCAGACGTTGAGTATGCCCCATGGAATCACTGCTTACTGCAGCAAACAAACCACTGCTGTAATTTGTTGTGATTAGGACAGATCTGTGCCTACTTTGTTGAAATGCTGCATACTTTCACCATTGTGGTTTTAATGGAGTTACCAGGTACTTAGGGTACTTATGGCACTTAGGGGAAAGTAGGAGCCTAACAACTGAGAGGATGAAATCTGGGGAGAATTTTTGAAGCCCTGGGACCAGATTCTCATCTACAATGAAACTGTACATTGGTCACTTAGAGATAACATGTGATGAGGGCAACTCTTAAGTCAGCTCTTAGATATCCCTGGTAGAATAGAAAACAGCAAACTAAAGACTGTTCTTGATTACATTAAAAGAAGGATTCTCAGAAACATATCCTGGTTTTATTGCTCTCTAGTTAACATTTAGACAAACCAGCATTTTTTTAGGCACAAACCAGCATTATTTGTGAGATTCCCCTTAGGATCACAGAGCAGCTGCAATTGGCATAAACATGAAATTCACTTTGCATGAAGACGGTGGCATAAACATAATAAAAAGTTTTTAATCTGAAGTCTTATTTGAAACTTTGGTGGGAATACTGTATTCAATCATTTCTTATCTGTGAGGTTTACTCTCATCCCAGATGACTTGTTTTGATTTTGAGGAGGTCTTGTAGCGCTAGAATCTGCCAAATCTTCTCTCTTTTGTCCACAGGTTACAAGAATCCTGTGGACAATATTCTGCATTCAATTCTTAATCCCCTTCAGCAAACAACAGGGGAGTTTTGGAAGTCTTTTTATATTAATTTCTATAGAAGAGCAAATAATACCTGGTGGAAGTAATGAATGTCTTGATATTTGGTTACAAAGAATTGAAATTCAGATTAAAAATCTTAAAAGCAGCTCCTACAGTGAGCTCAGCCTTTCCTGGAAAAGTGCCGGGGAGTTGTTTTTTATAGAATATTCTTTGAGGAGTGGTTTAAAGTAAAGTAAGCTGTAAAATTGTCTTCCTCAAGTACTCTACTGAGACTAGGAGGAGAATAATTATGCAGCTGAAAACAAAAAAGTTGCAAACGACATTGGGTACTCACAGGTTATTCTTAAACTCAAGACAGGAATCTTCAGCTCTTTAAAATTTCATTAAGAAAAATTACTCAGCTATGGTTTGTTTCCTGTAAATATGCAGATTGTCCAATGACTCCTGTTGCTCCCAACAGTCCTGCATCTTCACTGGAAAAAACCTGCAAATCTCTCATCCATTGGAGCACCCAGGTCTCAACCATCAGAACACAGCTTCCTTTTCCATGTGTTTTTACCATACTGGCCAATTCAGTAAAATTTTACAAGAGCTTCAAATGTGTTTGGTGCTTACCAATTTTAGGAACATGATAGGAGAAATATAAGTGAAACATTGAAAGAGAATTTCATTGTTTAGCTCAGTTATGGATTAATCAGTTTTTTGTGAGTACCTATTTGAAAAAGAAACTGAAAGTTATTTTAAAGTGACCCATATCCTCAGCTGTTGGATTTTTCATTTCTTCTGAGTGGTTTTATGACAGAAAAAAAAAATCCACTTGTGTAAGATAACTTTGCAGCTTATTTTTTTTAGGAAAGACCTAACGTGTGACATTGATTTCTCCCAGTGATAATGACCCATTATCCTCCCACTCCAGCAATGCAAAAGAAGAATGACAATTCTTTTATAGGTAATGTTCTGTATGAGATATCTTGGGAGTTAACAGAGTTTATTTAAACATAGTTTTAAATACAGTATTAAAACCATACAGAATTCTTAGAAGTGTAATGTAAATATTCTCAGATACTAGGTCAATAAAGTGCTTGAAGAAACCTTTTTTCTTGTGATGCCTCTGCATTACAGCTTTAATATGCAACTGAAGTCTGAAGTGTCATCTAAAATTTAAATGAATCCTGTGAAAATGTCAGTATTTATTTGTACTAGCCTCATAGTCTTGTTGCTGCTCACAGCTGTTAATAACATACATATGACTTATTTCAGCTGTGTAAGTTTAACATTTCAATAGAAGAAAAAAAAGAAAATGTAGTGATTCCATGAAGGAATAAATATTGTCTGAAAGTGCAATATATTCAGTATAAGAGGAACCAGATCACAGTCTGTGCATTATAACTAAAATTTCCAGGCTTGCCTGTGTGTTACCCTGCACTGGCTCACTTTGGTGCTCATTTTCCATTCCATATTATTTTTAACTGAATTATGGTGTGGTGTTCTACCTTAGCCCTCAACTACATTTGGTATTTGAAGGGACAATTCTGTCTCTTAAGCAGAGGTACTTAGCTACAGAAAGGAAGCAAAAGATAGAATCTTGTTTTGAGTAAATCTCGGACAACTACTCTAGTTATCACCTTTCAGTATCTCTGCCACGAGTCATTATCAAAAAGCAAAGCTTCTTGATGCTGGTAGTTATAACCACTAAATATATTATTTAACTTTCTTATTGTTAATTTTTCTTTAAAGATTTTTTTCTTTTCAGAATTCTCTGCCTCCTTAACCTTCCCATCAGAGACAGTGAGATGGTGTCAACACAACAACCATTTCTTTCAGAAGATCAGTTTTTGATAACAGTATCTTCTTACATATTTCTCCAAATTCTTTCAATGAGTGTGTTACAAATGTTCAGAACTGCAGGTGTCTCCTGCTGTCTGCTCTGTTTTCCCTTCTAATGTCCTCAGTCAAAGCATCCTGTTGGCAGTGGAATTGGCACTATGGCAAGGAATCAATTTAAAGTTCCAAGCTACAATACAACAATTTTATTTGATTTTAGAAAGGAATAGCAGGATGTAAAAGGGACACATGTGACACTAGAAATATAGTGATTTTTGACCTGTTATAAGGAATTTCTTTTTCCTATATTTATTATTGAAGGAAGTAAAAATGTTAAAAGAAATGTTAAAAAATTCCTAACTTACCTAGAAGCAGATAGATTATAGTGTGGCCCTGTTGTAATGTGTTAGACATTCTGTTGAAGTATGTGATCCTGGAATGAGCTTGGACTAAACAGTCAGTGGAATGAATCTAAAGCAGATTACAGCCAGGAGAGCAAATATAACTTTGATGTTTTGCTATTGTTTGAGCATAAATTGGTAAAGCTTTCTAGATTCTTTGAAAGTCTTTTTTTCCTCATTAAGTTTTGAGACCTGACTGCTCTGTCCTAGGGTCTTGCACCTTCTGTTCCAACTCAACAAAAAAAATTCCTTTTCCTCCCTACTCTTTCCAGTGAGATGTTCATAACACCCATAATGGTGATTGAAGATACTTTATACTTCTTTCTAGGTAACCAGAAGATGACAAAATTATATTTGAATGCTCCTTTGGTTACACTGAGATCTCACTAGAGGGTAAGATCTAAACAAGTCTCCTAATTTCATGCAGCTGAAAAACTAGTTTAAAGTGGATTCAGCTAATCTAAAAAATATAGACTTTTTACTTACTGCCTTGGTTTCTGTTGATCAGATTACAGTAAAAGATAATATTTTGAAAAGTCTGTTTCTAGACACATAAAAAAGAAGAAATGTGAAAGGTCAGAAAGTGACTTCTTTATTCAGTCTCATATGTTGAATATAGGCTCAGATTCCTTGGAAATAACTTCATCAACTCAAATTTTCTGAAAAATTGCATAGGAATATTAGAGAAATCAATAAACAATTTGTATGCAGGTGTATTTGGAACTATTTGTAGTTTCAGAAAAATGTCTTCAAAGCTAAGGTCTGCCACTAAAACTTCATTGACACTTTATTTTTTACCTTCAACACACAGTCAGAAATCACACAGGATCATGTTTAAGACTGAGGTAGACTTGGGGATTCATGCACTCCAGAGAAACAAGTGAAAACAGAGGATTTGACTGAAGTAGTGCTTAATGTTTATCAGAGAGGCTCAGATTTTAAAGTGATTATGGTGAAATGAGAGTAGTGAAGGAAATGAGCCCAAGGATATAAACTAGGTTAGTGTGTAACTATTGGAGAAAGCATTGTCTCATATCCTCTTCAATATCCAAGATACATCCCACCTATTCTGGGATGATGTTAGATGTCCATAATCTGTTTATGTCAGAAGTGGGCAAATTGACAAGTTCAAATCTGTTGCAAAAAGTGTTCCACATGGTACTCTTCTAAAAGAGATAAATCAAATGTTTAAAATCAAATTAATTTTGCTTTCATGAATTTCCTTTGATTATTTTAAAATGCTAGAAATACAGAGCCTGTGTTGGAATAGATGATATCTGGGAAACTTTGTATTACAATGGCTCAGTGAAGCAATTGCACACTGAAATCCAGTTTCTTGATTTTCACAGTGTAGCTCTGAGCTCAGATCTGTTCCTGCTTCAAAGGTTTTGTTCCCTACCTGATGTTATTGAATATTAGAAGAATTTCTGACACAATGTTTCCCAAAGGCAACAAATTTCTGTAATATACCATTGTTCAAAAAACATGCAGTACCTTAGTTTTCTCATACAACTCAAAATAAGGCAATATGTCCTAGGGAATGCAATTTTGCAATACTGTGGGCTACAATAAAATTCCAATATGTAATGTTCTGTATAGTAACTGATCTTAGGAAATGGTTTCTTAGCTGACTACTAAAAACTTGCACTTAATTTTCCTTAAGTCTATGCTTTCAAAAAACAACAACAAAAACACACAGATGCAATAAATAAGAGAACATATACCTCAGAAAAATCCAGCTTTGATTTGTTTTTTATTCTTTTTTTCCTTTTTCAGCTTATGCCTTCTAAGTGATGGCCTGAATTGTGAGTGGAATTTTTTCCTCTAAAGTGTTTCCAAAATCTTTCTGGAAGTAGATTTTGGAAATAGTATCTTCACATATATTAGTTCCTCACTCTACATTTGGTGGTTTTTATTTCTCATCATTTGGCCACACAAATTATGAGCATTTGTGTGGCTTTTAATAGGTCTCATTGTATTTTTAAATTTCAATTAGTTCAATTATTTGAATTTATCTGATCTCATTGTGTATAGTAATTTGAATGTACATCATATGTTGAACTTCACGACTCTCTGACTCTTTGGAAACTACTCGGAATAACATCTGTCTTTTTTCACAGGTTGATCACAGAACTAACTTGTGGTTGGAAACTGCCTGCCATATCCAGGTCATTCTCAGTTACCTAAAACTTGTGGAAATTTATGGCGGTTACAAAAATATAATTAAGTATCAAGTGACCTTTTTTTTTCCTACAGAATATTTTCCATTTTCATCTGCATTGACAGTGCTCTGAGCATAGGTTTATCAGCAAATATCACTGACATCAAAATAACATGGTGCATGCCTTGTACAAAAAGTTACAGATGAAAATAGTCAGATCCATCCCAATTCCCACCCTTCAGGAATTCTGGTAGAGAAGTCTCTTCAGGTAATATTTTCCTTTTCAGTGTTGTCCTTCACCCCACCAAATAATTCACTGATAATCACCAGCCATTGCCAATCCCTACTTTTGCTGGTTTCCTACATATTTTATATTTCTTCCACAATTTTTTGTCTTTCTTTTTCTTCAGGAAATCTTTCATTCATTTAAAATATGCATTCGCCTCCAGAAAACAAATAAACATTTTCCATTGGAAAGAAGGACATGGTTTTCCAGTTGGCTCCTGCTATTACTATTAAGTCACTACATCTTTTTGGAACTCTGAAAACGCACATAACACTTTGAAATAAGCTTAAATGAGAGAAGTCTTGCATTCATTTTGACACAACAGGTAAATATTACTCTTTCATTTTTTAGCATATGTTTATTTTGATTAGCAATCTATGTCAAAGATTTTGAGCTAGTAAACATTCTGTCTCTGTTCCCAGAAAAGTTAAGATCTTGAGTAAACACGGAAAACTTGAATGGTGTCACAGGTAAATATTGACAGAATAAAATAAATTACTTGTGAAATGTGGCATAATGTAATCAACAGAAAACTGAGAGGTGGTTAAGAGGCCTGCTTGATGGAAAACAAACGTTCAGAAATTCTAATAGGAAGACTAATCTTCTGATAGATGAACCTCACTCTGAACAACTCTGAAGGTCAACATTTATTTTGTACTTTGAATCACAGAATCAAGTTTAAAGGTTTGAGTTTAAACCATGAGTAATTTAGATTAATCTTGAAAGAAATAATTTTCAGATGAAACTGTGTGGGAGATATAGACATCTACAGGACAGATGGAGAGATATTGCAGTTTGTCATTCTTACATGAAGGAATGTGTTCCAATATTTTATCCTAATTGTATTTTTATGCTTGCTACAGTACATCACTTATAAAGGCACTATCTATAATCTGTCAGTCTGGCACAGCTTGCTTTTCCTGAGAAAAGTAGAGAAGGCATGAAAAAAGCTGTGATACTCTCTAATATTTGTTGAATAAAGTGCCAGAAGGAATATTTAACATTTTTCCATGAGTCTGTTTTAAAATGCAAAACCATTTTTCTAGAAATTGATTTCCAGAGGAATTAAGAAGCTCAATTAAAGACTAGCAGGTTGGTTACTGAAAGTAGAATGAGATGTGAAAATAAGAACATAATAGCATAAAAATATATATGATTTGAAGTTTTAAATGGAATGTCTGTGCCAGGTTGTCTCTGACTATGTGATAACAAAATTCTGGCTTACAGGCAAAACACAGATCTGTTTGTTTACTTTGAACACCTCTTTTCTCACCATTGGACTCTCAGTTACACATCTGATTTTTTTGTCTCTTAAGACCATTCTGAAGCTGCCAAATGGCTGTTGCAGCTATGGCACACTAAAGTGGTTCCATATTGATCACAAACTTTGAAATCAAGCTTTTGAATACACTTGGTCCCAAATATTGATTGCTTGGCCTTTTTTTTTTAAGAGATGGTGAGATGGCATCTATTACAACCACTGTCAGTTTGAAAGCTGAATTTCAGGACTGTTTTTTGAAGGAAACTTAGAGAAATTTTTTTTTTTTTTTAATATGCAGTATTTCTGTAAGACATCATCCGGAACAGAATTCTCTTAGCAAGTCCTAAGACCTCCAGCTTCTCTGGTTTTTAAAGGCAAGTAAACAATTCTTAAGCTTCCTTCCCTAAAGTCTACAAGATGAATGGGATTTCTGAATCAGAGGAATGTCTTTCAAGTGGAAAGCTGTGTCATGAGCGTACTGATATCAGGTCATACACGTCTAATTGTTCACTTCCTTGAATAATGCAGAAGAGTTATTGGGGTCCCTGGTGTGAAGGCTAATTATCCCCATTTTGCTCTGCTGCCTCAATGGCATGGTTGTTCCTTAGATATTGACTTGCTAGAAATGGTTTGTCTGGAAATTCAATTTGACTTTGGCTACAGCTCACAAAATAAAACAGCATTAATTAAGGTTACTAATGATGACATTTTGCTTTTATGAATTTCTCAATACCTTTCTTATTAGAGGGAAGTGCCATTTCTCTGGTGTAGAAAACACAACAGTTCATATCATCTTGTATCATCTTCACAACAGTTCATATCACATCATCATATCATATCATATCATCATATCATATCATATCATATCATATCATTCATACATCTAGATAATGTAAGCCTACAAGCTCACTCCTTCCCAGATAGATGAGATTTATTATGAGGTTTTTCTCGGGAAACAGACAAAAGTTAATTTATTGAATTCCCTTTTAGTGATGACTTTTAGATGTGTTGTTAAATTTCAGCTTTCTGTGCATGGCAAATCCTAGTATAGTTTTTCATAACTCTATCTAAAGGGTATAAAGAGCGCCTTTTTTAAAAGTTATTTTTGTCCTTTTTTTCTTTTTAAGTGATTAAACAGTTTCTGATATATGATGGATTTCCTTTATTGTTTGTAATATGACTACTTCAATAAATAAAATGGTTATTATTGTCTTTTATAATGTCATACAGTAGTTTTTAATTTCATTTAGGTATATCAACTCAAAAGTACAAAGATTTCATGAGTTTTGAGTAGCACTTGATACAATAACTGTCCATTAAATTCAGAATATAATTAGACATGCACAACACAGGTCTGAGGCCTGATTAAACAGATGTTAAATCTTAAATTGTTTAGATTTTAGCATTTGGACTGTCAATTAAATTACATTAATTACATTGCTTAAAATATTTTTCCAGCTATGAGTGAGTGAGTGATAAAGCAAAGAAACCTAACTGTTGAAGAGTAACCATTATTGTGCAGTCCAGGCTAATAAAATATGAGAAGCAGTATCTGACACAAAACTTAAATCTGCTTCAGGACTCCTAGATGGAAAACTGCTCTAGGCAGCAGCTGTTTATCAGGGAAATCCAAAAATCTGTTTACTTAGAAGTTGATAAATGTGGCACTTCAGCTCTTTCTTTGGCAAGGTTTCCACCTTCTTCTCCTCATCTTCTCTGCTTGGTAGACTTTCATTCAACTACAAGATAAAACTCCTGCAGACTTGACCCCAAAATGAGCCACTCTGAATTAATTCCCATTATTTAAATGCAGTTCCTGAACTTTTTTGTATTAAGAATGAATGTCATGATGGAAGATTTGGTTCAATAATTACAGCCTGTTGAAGTCAGTGGGATTTCTGATAGAGCAAAGAGTTACTGAGCATTATGCAAATGAGCCCAAATCATTATACAGTTATTAAATGTGTGCACTAGAAAGGAAGAAAAGCCGTTGGTGGCTATAAATGCTTATAATTAACACTGATGGAAAGAAATGGAGCAAAAGGGCAATCTAGGCTGAATGCTAGAAAAAGTACTTAATGGTAAGTTCTATCAAACTGTATAAAAGTTCACTGACTAATGGAAGCAATTTTAAGTTATAACACTGAACCAGACAAAGAACTGAAATATGTTCTATGTTTTCTGACATAGCGAACTGAACAGTGACTTTTCAGAATATGTGAATAATTACTTCCTTTAAAAATCTTGTTAATCAGGCTGCAGGTTTGGGCAGCAGCTTTCTTTCTGCCTGAAGATTTTGTATTCTGAGTTGCAGGTAACAGGGAAATATATGCAGCTTGGATATATAATTCAGGTTGTGTGACAGGTACAAATATTTCCAGCTGACTTTAGGAAACAAAAACAATGGGAGTTCAGGACTTTCAGGAGAAATCTAAACTGAAACGTTTCATGCAGAATTGAGAAATGGGAGAATGGCCACAGGCTACACAAAATTGTATTTAATTCCTTAATGGTTACCACAACCACAGAATGGTTGAGGTTTGAAGGGAACTCTAGAGAGCACCTGGTTCAATCTCTGACTCAAGAAGGGTGACCTAGAATCAGGACTGTGGCCAGTCAGCTTTTGATTCTCTCCAGGGATGGAATCTCCAGAGCCTCCCTGATCAAACTGTGACTCTCCTTGGTCATTCTCACATTCAGAAAGTGTTTCTTTTTGTTCAGAAGGAACTTCCTGAGTTTCAGTTTGTGTCCATTGCCTCTAGTCCTGTCACTAGGAAAGCAAATTACCTGGTTACTAGCCAACATAAATTTTTGGGTTTTGGATGCTGTTTACTAAAATGGCCAAAACCTATCCAGACTATTTTTCCCCTTTATTTAATATCAATTCCAGTTGCTAGCAAAGAACTCCTTAGGAAGAGAAAGTTAACTCTACAGCTGTGTTTTCAAACTCTGATTTTGGAGAAGGTGAGAAAATGTAGATCGTGCATGGATTTCATATCATCTCTCTGATGTGATGCAGTGAAGCTTGAGAAGGATTCTGAAAAAGCTGAACTTGTAGGCCTGAAGTCTAAGTTGTTCCATCATGCGTTGTTCAGTCCTTAAGAAGTTGCAAAATATAATATATCCCACATTAAAAAATGGACTGGTTTTACCTGTACCTTCTGGTTTTATGATTAATATTTAAATTGGAAGAAACCAACACTCCTTTCTTAGATGCTGATAAAAAGAACAAGAAGTTGCGATATTTACTACTACCTAAGCAAAAGCATCTTAGAAGAAAGTTTCATATAACACTTTTATTACTATAGACCTGACAACAGTATGTTCTAGGTTTTTATGAGTGCTTTAGCAGAAGATTCAGAAGAACCAGTTCAGTCCAGTATCTGCATAGACATATTTGTGTTCATACACAGTATGGGGGGCCTTATGTACAAACTTTGTGTTTACCATAATTACCAGGAGAAAATTTAATCATCAGAGAACTACCTTGAGAAATTTAGTAAGCAATAAATTCATAGTAAGCATTTTATATATAAAACTAAATACTTATTTGTGAATAAATATGCAGAAGCAGTTCCACTTATAAGCTCTGATTTATTATTCATAACAAATGAAAGAACTTGACAGCAATTCAAATACAGAATAATATAGAATAATTCTTTTCAATATCAGTGACAGATGGTTTTTAGCTTAAAGTGATATAAAATATTGGAACATTACTTTGGTACCTAACATATAGCTGCAAAGATTTAATGTTGCTGGACAGCTTGCTTGGATGCCTTTCCAATGATTTGCAAAGCTTTGAGGATTTCACAGTGATTAAGTTTACCATATGTTTTTTCCCAAAGGCCAATTTTGCCAGGCCATCCATTTATATGCAGATTGAACTGGCAACTGTGACCAAACTTTCAGAATCAAGTAAAGTAAATGTTAATTGCTTGTTACTACTTTTGGTTTTCTTATTGCAATTGGAAAGTTACAAAACAAATAAGATAGGTAATATCCTGAGATCTCAACCTCTCTCTGCCAGGAGGGAAAGAAAACCTTGCTCTCAGAAGGCTGATGAACTGCTTATATCTGGTTATAGATGGCTTCACTTAGACAGTAATGTTTTCTGAATTTATGGGTATGTGAGTAATTTTTCCTGAGCAAAAAGCTAAATTCAAAGTCCTGACTGATTTCCGTTCTCAGAAATCTTGATGCTATGAAAAGGGATAAATCTGAAATAAAAGGCAGTGAAAGCCCTAGGTTTAGAATTTACCTGTGTCCTTGGTTTGCAGTACCCTTCTTTTGTGTCAGACCTAAGGTTTATGTAAGAGCAGACACACAGCTGAGCTTGTAATTAGATGACAAGGGAGACCTCTGTTAGACGACAGGAAGGGAGATATCTTGCACTGATACTGATGAAAGCTTGCAGCTTGTTTTTTTTCTGTGAACCTGTTAATTAAAACTTTGTAACTTTATTGCCTAATTCTGGATGTGAAAATTAATTACTAGCATTTGATTATCCTACGTTCTTTGCAAACACTAAAGCATGTAGATAACTACTCAGTGTAACTTCCAAGTGTCTTCATGGAGAAAAGGGACATGCTTTTGTTTAGAGGAGCTAAAATATCTTGTATTTGTAATACAGCTTTTCTGAGGTGGAAATACCTTTGTGTGATGAGACTCAACAGTGACTCCCTGATGATGGGAGAAGCCACCAGAAATTCAAGGGTTTACAGTATGTTTGTAGATAGCTTCCTGCTCTTTTAGACTGGAGACACTTAGAAGAGGTACTGAAAACCAGGTAGTGAAATCAGTCCTGGTTTACATTAATAGATCTGGTACTAATTGTTGTGTCTCAGAAAAAGGTTTGCATGCTGAACTGGTAATGCAAGTTCAGAATTAGGGGAAGAAGAATTTTATTCCCTTAAAGTGAAGCTTGCTTAACCATATTAGTAGCTACCATGGTGAAAAAAGTTAGCAGGTTCCTAAAAATGCACAACAGGTATTCAGTAGGATGAAGTTTTGTCTGGAGGGGAGAGGCAGGAAGTTTGAAGACTGAAATAGATAACATAGCTTAGAGGTGGTCAAAATTTAAATTAGGCAAGCAAATGGAACAAGAAAGAGGAAATGAAGACAACGATTTAATGGATAGCAAGGAAATGGAAACATTATCTGTAATTAAACACTTATCAGGGGAGACAGAAAATTAAGAAAGGCTGAAGTGAGGAAATAAGTGATTTGTTAATCAAAGCATCTAAGGAAAATCAATAAATGCATCAGGGTGGTACATCCTAGAGACAAGAAACTGCACTACCATGAATATAAATGACTCAGTAAGAGATAAGACTATGCATAAAGATTGAGAGACTAAATAAACAGGAGGTGAATTATACCTCGTTAAAGAGCAGGTGTAGGAGTACTTGGAAACATTGCCCATATTGACCATTTGAGACAATATACCCTTCCCATGATACTGGTAAACAAAATCCATTAGGACTGAAATTGGACATAGGGATGAACATTTCCCAGATTTAAAATCCAGGTTAAATAATAAAAGTAGAATAAATTAGATGTCAGGTCATGTTTAGAGGCACATATTTTAAGGATGTAATTAACTTAGTTAAAAGTTGTAAACTTTGTGTTAAGAAAATGTGCTGTTAAGTGTAAGAATTTGCCACACCTCAAGAACATTTACAGGGCTGCCTTTTTTATTTTTATAGGTATTTTTTCTGTGAATATAACAGTGGAAAATTTTAAGAGACCAGTTCTAGAAAAAGAATAGGTTTAGTAGACTAAAATAAAGTCCTTTAGTAGATTATGCTTATGAACAAAATAGATCAGTAATTCTTTCTTTGTTGGACCACAGGAGCTCTCTTGGGGTGACCAGAAGGCGGAGAAGGAAGGTCACTAACTCTGAAGAAACATTTATTATATGAAGGAATTGAGCAACAGAGAAGGAAGCTTTCCCAAAGCTCTTTCTTGGAGACAATATGAAAGAAAATATGAGGCATGTGGGAAATTTAATTGCTGACCTCAAGACTTCCATGTTACTTATGATACCTCTCAAGGAAAACGGAAGATTTTCAAATCCTTTGGAAAGGATTTTCCAAAACTTTTGGGAAGATTTTTCCTTCCCCCTGTATGTACACACGTATGCAAAGAGAAGACATGACACTTGGAAATACAGTAGTGAGGAGTAAAGGAGGAAATAGAAAGAAAATGGCAAAAAAGAAGAAAAGTACATGTAACAAAATGCCAAGGCTAGTGGACATAATAAGGAAATAGCTTGCTTGTATTTCACTAGTTTCATAATGTTAGCCCTTGTGTTAGAAGAATATGTTTTAAGGGTATAACAGACTGAAAAACTGCCTTTATTTTCAGTTGCCACCTTCAGAATTAGTGTTAGCAAATTCTTTTTGTTCTCCCCCTCTCTCTCTCTGCCCCCCACAGGAGAGGCAACCCAAGAGCACAAGCTAATGCTTACTGTGTCCTTTTGAAGGGATATGCAGGAGAAAATTTTCCATTCACACTGACACCCACTTTGGTGGAAAATGAGTGATGCATATAGAGCCCAGAGTAACCCACGTTTAATTTATCATCTGTTTGGTGTTGCAAATTAGTCTTAAACTAATCAGTCTGCATCTTGAAAAAGCGGATGTGTTTGAGGTAAAATTCCAGTAATGCATTGATTGTAGACTAAATAACAGGAAGTCATTTGGAGAGCCAAACATAAATGGTTAGATGAAAGGCACCTATAGTCATGCAAACACTATGAAGACAAGACAGGTGTGACTGTCACAAAACAGAAGAAAAATTTTGATTCACTTTAATATTGACCCTAAAAAGTTGTTTGGTGATATGGAGGTATATTTATAAACAAGCCTCCTTATATTTTCAGATGACCATGGCACGGCAGGCGGGTCTTGATGTAGAAGTTAAAAATGCATCTTCCTATTGCAAAACATGGAGAAAAATCTTCAAACCAGAGGTCTGAATCTAGGTCTTCTCTACTTTGCAAGCCTGAAATGGCTGAGGTTGGCAGGCACTTCTAGAGGTAAGAGTCCAGGCCCCAGTTCAAAGCCAGGCCAGCCAGGGCAGGATGCTCAGTGAAATGGGTGGGTCCCTAAACCCAGAGGTTACAAAGAATGTTCAATTTCTTTCTTCAAAGTCCCATAGCTGGAGAAAGAGTAGGGATGTATTGTTCAAGAAACAACATTTCATATAACCAATTTGTTTAGTGAGTGCTGGGAATTTGGGAGGCGCAACAATAAATCAAACCGGGGAAGGTAAACAGAGATTTTTGGATTAGTGCTCCAACAAATATGTTACAGCTTGAGGCAGGTTCTTCTAGGCAGAACCCTTCTGGGAGAGAAAAGATCCTTTTGTGGCTCTCTAGCTTGTTTAAATATGCTGGTTACTTATTCAGCAATGTAATTCTGCACATATATTAGAGAGGTATCCTGTGAACTTTACAGGCAGAAGCTCCCTCTGCCTCAGGCTTATTTTTGTAGAATCAGAGATTCCCCAGGGCAAGATAGCAGCTGGCTGGAGGTTTTTGGAGTTATTTCGGATTCAGAGAGAAAGTTAAGACACTCCCTCTCACTTTCAGTGCATTTTTATTTGAGCTGGTTGCTGGAATCCAGTTAGGTAGATGACGACATAATCATCTGTAAAGTTCTTTTCTGCCCTTTAAAAGGAAATTGAAAATAGCAGATAAACTCAATTAATAAGTAATTACAATGACTTCTTAATTGCCACAGTGCAGGTTGCCACACCAGCTGATTTGCTGATGGGGTGATCAGAGACAATCTGACATTTTCTAAGGGCCCTGAGAAATGTGTGGCTGAGCACCCAGCTGACCTTCCTGCTGCACTAGGTAAACTGCAGGTTGCTGGAATGATTTGTGATCCCAAATCTTGCTGCATCTTTGAAATGTCTGCTCAATTATATTTGCCACTGGTGAAGATGGATGAAATGAAGCTGCTGAGCAATCAATTAGGGAAGCAAGGTAGAAGCATATGCTCCTATTTTTTGTCTCACTACAAGGATATTTCCTCAGTGATGGGACAGAGAAGACTGTCATCACTTCTGAATTGCCGAAGGATATCTTGAATCACATATACGTGTGCAGAATAAGAACAAGAACCAACTTGTAAAAGTTTTATCTGTCTTTCTTAAAAGTAAAGGGATTTTAGTGCTGAAGGAAGAAATTGAATCTTCCTGTTAGTGTACCAGGTCTGAAAGATTCAGAAGTGTGAGTCCCTTCCTGCTGTTTTCTAGACAGGGTTAAGAGCCTTAGTCAGGAAAGAGGATTTGATGACCTGCAGACTCCTGCTGACCAAAGTGAAAGGTGGCAATCACATTGAGGTCAAAGTCAGTGAAGGATCAGGGTGAGATTTGTTCAAACCCCTGGGTGCAGACTGTGAAAGCTTGGTAACAATGAGTGGTGCCTTTTGTTACGCACTATTCCATTAGGCAATGGGCTGGAGGTGAGGTAAGATAAAGAGCTGATTGATGTGATTGTCCTGAAATCTCAGTGTGTGTGGGAGGAAATACAGAAAATATTCCTCTTGTCAGGCACTCCTCTTTACTCAAAGTAGAAGAATATGTAATTTAAATTTAATATATTTTTCTTCTACTTTGCCACTGTTATAGGATGAAAAGAATGGAAACTGTAGAGCAGCAGCCAAATGGAAAGTCAAAGCAGAAAGTACAAAGAAAGAAATAGCATAACGAGGGAACGCTTTTAACTGAAAAGAGATTTAGATTAGATATTTGGAAGAAATTCTTTACCATGAGGGTGGTGAAATGCTGGCACAGGTTGCTCAGAGAAGTTGTGGCTGCCCCAGCCCTGGAAATGTTCAAGGACAGGTTGGATGGGGCTCTGAGCAACCTGGTCTAGTGGCATCACTGCCCATAGCTGGGCAGCTGGAACTGAATGATCATTAAGGTCCCTTCCAACCCAAATAATTCATTACCATGATTTTATGAAATATTTTGGTTCAGGCTGAAAAGAAGTTTCAACAAAATTAAATTAGATGGGAGGAGGAAGGAGGGAAAAGAAAACCATTGATTCTGGATAAATTTTGGGTTGGTTTGGCTTAGATATATTTGAGAGAATCTGCTATCTTTTTAACTTCAAATTAAATTTTGAAAAGATTTTTCAGTTTGGAAAACACTTTCCAAAACCACTTTCAAATAGCCTTTTCAGAAAAGCAGAATTCTGGTTTAATGAAAAAAAGATGATGTTCCAACTCTTGGTCTTCTTCCACGAGAAAAAAAGGAAAATCAAGAATAAACTTTATTCAAAAGCTGCTGAAAGCCTGTTATTTAGACACTGGTTAAGATCCCAAGCCTCTCTTGCTCTCAAATACTGCATTGTGAACCAGAGAAAACATTTTCTTTCACTGCTGTTATAATTTCAATGATAGGCTTCCACAGTAAGTCTTTTTAGAAATTTGATTTTTTTAATTACTCATATATCCATCAAATAAGAGCCATTGTAATATACCATATGTTTTATTTGAAAAAAATAATTATGCCAGATATTTATGGAAATTCAATTCTCTGTTTTATTGGTCCATTTCCTACACATGAACATAACATATTTCAAAGCACAGCAGGAGTGCATAAAATAAAAGGGCTGGGTACTGGTTAATATGGAAGGCTATCATTAGGGAAAATGAAATTAATTGTATTATGCATTATGTACTGTTCGTTTTTATGAAAATATTGGAACAAAACAGCAGGATTTCTTGAGAAGGGAAAAATCCTGTAAACAAAGCATCAAATACCTCACCAGGAAGCATTAAACTTCCAAAAACTAGAAAGAAATGAACCATAATTTCTAGCCTAATGGGGAGGTTAGAATCACATTCTCTAAAGTACTGTCTGTACTTCCAAGTCACATCAATGACTTTGCTTAGTCTTTTTAGCCTGTTGCTCATAAATTCAGGTAGTCTTCAGAGCAACTTATTTCAAACCACAGAAAGATTCTTCAAACCCTGGTCAACTGGATAGGACTGGATCATATTTAAACACAACGTCCACATTTGTAACTTCCTTCATTCTGCTTGAGAAATTCTTGGAAATTTTCAAAATCAGTTTTTGTTTTCAAATGATAGAGAAAACTCTGCCAAAAATAGATCGCAAAAAACTGGCAGAAGGCGTTGTTCTCCTCCATCCATATGACCTTTTAAATTTTTCCTTTTTGTGTCTGTGTGTGTAATTCTATATTGATTATACATATATTGAATTGATCCATGAATTTTTAGTAAGATAATTGCTGTGATTCTAGAATGTCCATCAAATAAACAGAGGCTAGCCAAGCTTGCTGTTATCCATCAAAATATCCACAGGCTTTGAAAGATATCCCAGTTGGGTTTTTCAGTGTAAAGGCATAGATTTACTGGATTTGTGTAGTGCCAAAATGGAACTACTATAAGTATTTTTAATTCATCACAAGACCTTGCAGCATATTCTAATCTGGAGCCTGAAAGCTACATAGGCCATAAATCTCATCTGAGTATTTACAAATTCACTTCTATTTGAAAAAGTCACCAGAAGGAAAATTACACTATCTGAGCACTTTTCCAAATAGAAGAAAGCCTGAAGCATCCATTAATTAATTTTTTGTGACATCTTTAATACAACATTGCTATGTAATATACACTAAAATGTGAAAGTTTAAATATCTAGACTGTATACAATGAAGTATTCAATTCAAATGGGCTTTAAGAAAACTAAATAGTGCACTACTGCAGTAATCTGTAACTGTTGTTTGCTTGCTTAGCGAATTTCCTTCACAGGTGACAAAAAATTTATGAACTATAATTTTTTTTCAGTAATTTTTCCTCAGGTATTTAATTTGGTGCTTCACCTTATTAGCTCTTCAGCTGCAAATTGCACTGCAGATCAGTATGACACAAAATTATATATTTTAATGGAATAAGAAGATGACCAAGAGTGATTCAAGTGGAAAACCAAGAAATTAGTTGGAGCAGAGAAAGAGAAGGACTCTGAACAGTGCCCAGTGATGCAGATGGAAAACAGGAATCTATAAAACAAACCTTTTGACTTGCATCTGTGGAGTAAGCTTGGAGTAAGAGTGCTATCCAAGACACACTGCTTAACATGATGAAAGCTAGGACAGCCAGCCAGGGCTTAGTCTTCATCTGGGGACTGATATTTCAAAGAAAAAAAAAAAAAGAGCCTTTTATAGGAACAGCCAAAACACTGACAAATGTTGCTAGAAAGCTTTAAGTTCTATAGAATTCAACAGAATTGTTTGATTTTTTTTTCCTCCCAAGTGACTAAACTGGCATGAGCAAAATAAAACTTCCAAAAGCAAAATGAAAAATATTTCATTTCTGGAATTGATAAACACCAAAACAGGTGTAACATAAAATGCTTTTAAAAGTTTTTGAAGATTATTAGGTCTCTCGTTTGTAGGAGTGCTTTCTAAACTGTTTTGAGGCTAACCTATCCCTGAGTAACACAGAAAAGTGGAGATGGAACACTACGCCACATGGTTTTCAGTGATACCACAGCTATAAAAAGGGAAAAACCATAAAACCTGACAAATCTAATATCTGTTTTTTGTAGTTCTTTTTAGGGGAAAAAAATATTCAAACTAAAAAATTAAATTCCTGCAATATCTGTTTTCTTCTGATTTACTTAGATTTTGTTGCTTAGGGTCAAGGGATTTTTTTTTGTGTGTTCACGTCACTGTTAGTAGAAACTTATGAGGTGATTTGAGATACACAGGTTTAAACAAGACCTAAAAATTTGCTAACATTTGGTATTATTTCCAATACTGTGCACTAAATCATAACAAACCTTTAATGATGTGCTAGGCAGTGCTATGCACAGCTTAGCAGGATTGGCTTAAAAAACATCCAAAGCATCGGACTTACCTGAAGATAAATCAGAACTTCTGCCTTTTTCTTTGGCTTTAGGATGTGCTAAAGAAGGGTTAGTTAAGAGACACTTATTACATCCTCATATAATGACCCTTAATTTTAAAATAAAATGAATGCTGTAATGTCTCAGGTCTATAAATGTGTATTTAAGTGGTGGCTTTGACTTCCCCATTGGCAGGAAGCATATGTAGTGATGTGCCTAAATGCTTTCTTGTACATTATCAGCCAACTTGCCTAAAGGTGGCATCCGAGTGAAGCAGATGAGTAAAAAATATCCCTGTTGTAAGGTTCAGAATTAAAACTGTGGTCTGTGAGGAGACTGCTGGGGCATTTTCAACATTTTCATAGGAACAGTAGGACAGTGTATCAGTACTTCAGTAATATTAATTCGGACCCAATGAGACCATTCCTTGTGGCAGACAGTAAGACACTTGACTGTTGTGCACAGAAGCATGGACTCCTCTGATATCTTTGGTATTTTTCTCTCCATTTCTTACCATTGGAACTGACATTTTTGCAGTATCTCTTATCCTATTTTTAATTTTGTTAAGCTTTCTGCTTCACTACTATTTGCGACAGTGAATGACAGCACACAGGACATTTGCTTACTCTGTGAAAATCACTATTTCTGCTGTGAAATGTGAATTTGGTACTTCTGGCTTCATGCAGGGAGTCTCACCTTGGCTTTTCAAGCTCATCTTTGGATGTGCTCAAAAACTCCATGTATATGGTATTATAACTACCCCAAATACAGACAAAGTTTGTGTATCTATACTGCCTTTGACAACTAACATGATGTGCATTCCTAATTTGCTTCCTCTAGAGGGGTTGAGTTTGCAAAGCCTTTGCAAGAAAGAGGCAAAATTCAGTCCTGAAAGACTGCGTGTGCTTAGGTGCATTGGATCCATGCCTAACTCAAATAATAAAAGGCTGTGGCATTGGCTTGGAAAATACCAATGGAGAAGGATCATTAAATAAGGCAATAGTCACACAGAGGTAATTGTCAAAGTACTCTTCTGTTGCATTTCTATGCCTAGATAAAGGAGTTTTTATTAAAAAAAATTCAGTTACATTGAAGCATAATTTCGTTTTGAAATTACATCTTCATTTAATTTTAATTCATGAAAATACAAATGCATTTACATTCAGTTTCCTTTATTAACTTTTGTGTAGATCTGAAAAGGTGACTTGCCATTCCTTGTTTTTTGAGGCTGACTATCTCCTCATGCTCACAGTGATAGCACTGCACTTGTTCACAGATATAATAGTACTTTACCAGATGGATGAAAGCAGAGGGGCTAATTTTATTTCTTCTTTTTTTCCTCCCTCTTAGTCTCTAAATAAGGCTAAATTTCTTGCACCTAATAAATTGCCCCTAATTTTGTATGGGAAAAAAAAATAAAATTATTTCATAAAATAATTCTTTAGCCATAATCAGCAATTCACACCTGAAAATTTAAAAATATTCAGAAGAATGTTAAAAAAAAATAATGCAAAAATCTATATGTCAATACAATTCCTCCACTGAACTATAAGAAACAATTCAAATGCAAATTCTTTCATTATTAACCTTTTATTTAAACTTCTAGCTTATAGTATCACCGATGCATTTCAGAAATTCAAATGAGTACTTAATTTTATTAATTCCTCTTAACAATACTGTTTAAAAGGTTGGTTGTACAAAACTATGTGAAACCTAACACTTTTGTTGCCTTTAAATTCAGGTTTGTGCCTATGGAAATCTTCCTTGGTCCTCATTTTATTCTTCAGCGAGAAAATCAAATCAAATCAAATCAATAACTTCTTCATCAAAGACATTTCACACACTAGTGAAAAGCTAACCAGGTATGTACACTTTCAGACATTTTAGCTGCCTGCTTCACAGGAAGCACCATCTTCTTTCTAAAGAGAAATTGGACATTGCTGCTCGAGCCAGCCCAGCCAGCTGATGTGTTTGGTACAGGGAAGATGTGGGCAGAGCTGCAGGGAGAGCAGGCACTGGCAGGCTGCCTCTGCCACGGTGTCTGTGTGAAAATACTGTTCAGCTTCTCGTGGAACAAGACAGCTGAGCCTGAAAGAGCTGTAAGCTCAGGTAAGATCTGCCTAAGGAAACAACTACGCAAGCAAAAAGAAGCTTTTAGTAAGGAGGCTGAAGGTGAACACAAATTGTTTTTTTTGTTTGTTTGCTTTTTGTTTCAGCAGCAGCATGTTTGCATCAAGCAGCAAAGTCTTGCAAAAGAATATGTAGAAAGGGTTTGTAGCAACAGAAAAATTCCACCTCCCACCCCATAGCAAGAAACAAAACACAAAGTCTTTTGGGAAGTTATAGAATCCCAGAACCATAGAATGGTTTGCGTTGAAAAGGCCCGTGTGGCACCCTCTTAGTGCCAGGCAGACTCCGGGCCAGCTGGCCTGGCGCTGGCAGCGGGCGCTGCTCATCCGGCTGTGCCCTCAGGCAGGGGCAGTGGAACAGGCTGTGCAGGTCCCGCCTGAAGTGGGACTGGCGTTCCTTAGGGGCAGCTGGCCACTGCCTGAGGGCCTGGGCTCCCAGATGAGGAGCTGAGGGGCTGGGGGAGCACCAGGGGCTGTGGGAGTCCTGCAGGAGCTGTGGGTACTTGGGGTTGACCCAGATGGTGCAGATGGTGATCTGTTCCCTGTCTGCTGGTGGCTCCTCTTTGTCACTGTCATCTCTGTCTTGGGACAATGCTGGCTCTAGTCTGACTTCCCCTTCAGAGAGCTCCCAGAGGAGAGTTCCCCTAGGGAAAGTACTTGGCCGCCGTCACCTTCTTCATGGCACAGCTCTTCGTCTGTCTTGTCTTGCCACTGGAATGGCTCCTGGTCCATGGACTGCTCCCACCTTCCCTTCTCTGCAGCCAAGTCCTGCTCCACAGTCTGTGGCCTTGGCAGCTCTGCCCCCTCGGCTGCCCCCTGCCACTGCTCCCTGAGGGCTCCCAGCTGGGGAGCTGAGGGGCCTGGGGGGCAGCAGGAGCTGTGCAGGGCAGGACCCTGGCTCTGTGCTCCTGTTGCATTCAGCTGCTCAGCTGAGGCGGGAGGAGCTGCTGCCTTGGCCGAATCCTGTGAAGCAGCGTCAGGGTCCCTGCAGGAGCTGGGGGTACTTCATGTTGACCCAGATGGTGCGGATGGTGATGCACTCCCAGTCCTCCTGTGACTGCTCTTTGTCACTGCCACCTCCCCTTTGGGCCAGTTCTGGGTCTTGTCTGACTTCCCCTTCAGACAGCTCTTGGTCAGTGGAGTGTTCCCCTTGGGGAAGCACTTTGTCACTGCTATCGTCCTCTTGCAACAGCTCTCAGGGTCTCTCAAATACCCACAGGTAGAGATTACTCCGCTGGAGCAGTTCCTGGCCCATGGAGGGTTCCCCCTCTCCTTCCTCCAAGGCCCAGTGCCAGTCTGGCAGCTCTAGCTGCTCCCACTGCTCCATGAGCCCTTGAAGCCTCCGAGGGTCTGGGGAGCAGCAGGGGCTGTGTGGGGAAGGGCCCTGGCTCTGTGCCCCAGCTGTGGGGGAAGGAGGTGACAGCCTTGGCACAGTAGAGGCTACAAAGCCCTAGCCCCCCAGGCAGCTGCCCTCCAGCCCATCCCAACTCCCTCCATCCTCTCTCCCTTCGTCGCTGGATGTCACCTGGGGCCTCATGCACAGGCCCGGCTGCTCTGTGGCAGAGGGCAGTTGGGGTTCACCTCTTCCATCACCATCTCCATCGTGCTCTGTCTGCTGCAGAGGCTCTGAGGGGAGCTGCTTCCTTGTGAGACAGTGGCTCTCCTGGGACCTGGCACTCCAGGGCTCTGCGCCCCTTATGTAGCCCTCCAGCAGGGCAAGATGGGGCTCTGCCATATCACAAAGGCCTCTGGGCACCACAGTGTCCTGCATCACCAAGGGCCCTGACACAATGCACCTGTGCCACAAAGGACCACACACAACATCCCCTCAACAGCCAAACATACTGGATCTGGCATGGAGCAGTCCTTGGACTTGGGCACTTGTAGCCCCTGATGTGCCCAGAGCCCTATGAGGCTTTGGACACAGTCACACACAACAGCCTGAGCCCCACACTGCAGAGCTCTGGCTTTGGAGGGTGGGCTATTTGGGACATCAAATTTTAATGTTCACTTGTTCAGTAGGAGTATTCTTGTGATAGCTATTGTATTTTCCTGTATCACCTCTCATCAAAGAAGAAATAGAGAAGATAAAACAACATCCTTTAATGAAAATAAGATTGACTTTAGTGAGCTTAGGCTGAAGTCTGAAGTTATTAACAAATAGCACTATATATCTAACAGTATGCAATAACAAAATTACTGTTTGCTATGTATTCCTAGTCTTCTTCAACAATTACACAGCCAATCAGAAATGTGATTGCATTTACCATATTCAAAGAGTATATTTCCACACTAACAACAAATAGCAAAAAACTTCTTTACTTTCACACATAATACCCAAGATACCATCCCAAGAAGACAGAAACCAGTTCTTCATAATGGAGAAGTGGGTGTATGGGAGAGCACAGGCACAACACAAAAAAAGAGAGGTTCTGGCTGGATATATGGAAGTACATTTCCCTGTGAAGATATTATCAATCACTTACGTCGATCTGGTGAAGTGTATCCTGTTCAGCTCCACCACGTGAAGTGGCAACACACACAATTGGCCTTGCATATGGTTTATAAAAATAAAATCAGGGTAGGTAAAAATTCAAGCCATTCCATGGAAGGTTTCAGTTCTTCCTGAATAATGCTGAAAGATGTATGGGAAAAGCAGTTCAAACTCAAAAACACCTTAGTGATGCTTTAGATAGCTAAAGCAGATGGTAGAGCCTATGTGTGAACATTTTATTTATGCATTTTGAAAGGCACCAAAAAAATCCCTAATTTATTGCTCTATACTGATAGTCTAACAACAAGAGACAAAATGTAACTTCTTTACCATAAGATCTCTTAATTTCTTAATAGTCTCTTCCTAAATAATAGCAATAAGGTTTCATTTGGAAAAAAATTCATGTGAGAAGAAATATTTCAGTGGCATTTCTCTGAAGAAATTATACAAATGTGGCATTGTACTGACTCAAAATGTAGTCTGAATTTTGTATTTTATCAATATTAATCAATAATCCAAGTCACTTGCTATTGTATTTCATGAAAATTGTTGTTCATTCATGCTTTCAGAATTCTAAGAGACTGTGTGATCCCAGCTTGCCAAGTATCTAACACAGCTCTTCAGTGTACCATGACCTTTTCCCTCTGGTTCAGCTGGGGGGGATATCACGTGAAATAAAAGTAATTAATTTTGTAATTTTCTCCAGAATGGGATTTCTGCTTTTCAGTTCCCTCTAAACCCAGTAACTGTCTTCTCTGTAATTCTCCCTGGTCATGTTCTGAGATGGCAAATAATTGGATCAAGTTACACAGCCAGATCTCAAGGGGTGAAAAATACTAGTGGAGAAAATTAGCAACCTGAAAACATTCTAACTAGGTTCCCAAGCAGAAGAATTGAAGCTGTGTTTCAAACAGGAATTCCCATGTCTTGTAAATCCCAGATACCAAATTGTGCCAGACCTCCAAGTACAGTTATCAGCACATTATTTCTTACAATAAAAGAATAGGCTGCTTCCAGCCCTGATCACTGCTCCTATTCCACTGTCTTATTAATATATTGTGACTCCTGGAAGGGGGAATTAATGGCTGAAAATTAAACCAGTAGTGAAAAACGGGTATTTTTAACTTGTTCCTTGTCTATCACACAGCTCCACAAACAATTGTAGTGGTGCAAATGAAGCAATGAACTGGAGCAATAGCTGACATGACTGTTCAAATAAATATAAGTTTAAACTCATGATTTTCCTTCATCATGATGAGCTGGGTATAAGTGAGTTTCCCCTTCTGAAATTATCCTTTGAGAGCTGTGAACTGTGAATTAATTTTAATGAAACACCAACTCTGAAATTTAAAGATGTTGAAATTCATATTGCATATTGCTTCATCACTTATCATCCTAGCAGAAGGAGCCAGCTAATGGGATCCTCTCCTGACTCTGCATTTCCACTTCAAATATTTGGAAGCCAAATGCATATAAAATGTTCAACAAAATTAACAAAAAATTCTTTGGTTCCTATTCCCTCACTCCATTTCTTTCCAGACTTCATGGACGTATCTGGACAATGGGAACTATGACTTTCCTAAATACATATATATAGTTAAATGGATATTAATATTGGTTCATGATGTCTTTTTTCCTGACAACACTTTTGTGCAAAGATTATAGTTGAGTAGATAGTGTCCCATCTTTGCTTTTCAGAACTATGTAACCCATAATAACATTCTTTTCTCTTGCTTAAAGTTGTAGTTTTTCTTAGATTTAGTATCCCCAGCTTTTCTACATGTTTCATTTTTCCTGTTGTTTGATATGATTATTGAATTGTCTTGAAGATCAAATATCTCAAAATAGTAACAATCTCCTGGAACCAAGTAAAAGATGAACAAACAATCTAAGATGTTTTCTTTCTGCTCACATTAACTTGCACCTCTAAGGTCCTCTCAAACCAATATGAAACACTCACTGAATATATCCACCAGATACTGAGAAAGCATGTGAATGCCTCACTAAAATCATGTAGCATATCCTTCTGTTATGAAGACATATTTCTTACTAAATAATGTAAATGCTGTTACTGAAAGAAATACTTAAATTCTTCCACTGTGAAAATTAGTTCTACTTGTAAATGAATAAAATAAAGTTTTCTTTTCAGTAGTCTTTTGTAACTCAAAAAGTCATCCAACTGACTCTTTGTTGAAAATTGAAATTTAGGTAAATTGTCAGGTTTTAAACACTTTTAGATCACATGCATGCAGAAGTAGGACCACAGATTTTTAACTGGTTTTGATTGATTAATTAGTTTTGAGAGAAAGAGGTCTAGTTTGCTCACACAGTATGTATGTAACCATAAGTCTGTATTCAGGGATGATTTGTGAAAGTAGCATATATTCAGTTAATATTTCAGCCATAGCTGTACAGAGTAATGCTGTTTCCTCTACATTTGTCTCTCCTGTCTATGCTCCTTTCTGCAAACTCTATGTTACTACAGTATATCCCCCTTATTTCTCAAATTTTTTCTTCAATTTAAGTGTTTGTTTTGTTTTTAAAGAATGGCTTTGAAAGTGATGTTTCAGAGCATTTCTTTAAGGCTGGAGTTTGGATGAGGCCAATTAGAGTTTTCAGTCTTGTTTATCTTTAGTATCTTTATATAAATATCTCCATCATGTAATAAATCCCTTAAGAAGGTTGGAACAAGAAGCTATGCAAATAATTTTATAAGTTAGAATCATCAAAGAAAGGTTTTTTAAAATTAATTTTCCCCCTCTAACTTTTTTTTTCTGTTTCCTATTAAGGACATGGGAAGACAAAATTTTTTCTAGACAATTATTTCTCAGATATTCCTTACTTTGACATCTCTAAATCAACTGAAGCATGACTTTCCATACTAAGAAGTTCTTTTTCACTGAGTTGAACTCCATTCACCTTTACTAGCAGCAGGATGAATTTCTGGAGGGAAAGAAAAACACTTTAAAATAGATTTTGCCATCAGGGATGGTAAAATGAAGATAACAAGTTGTCACAGTTACAGTACAACTTTTTCATTTCTCATAATGTTGCTGGTTTTGAACCCGCAGGCTAGCTTTAGTTACTTCCTCCATACAGGCAGCAATTTGGAAAAAGTTAGCTATGGGCTTGACTGAATTTATTGGCCTGATCCTACTAGGAAGAATTTCATGTGCTAGTTGCTTTATCACCAAAACTATTGCTGTTCCTTCCCCAAAATTTTAGGTGTTTCAGTAACTCAAGCAAATTTTGCAACTTTCACACATTTTGCCTAGTCAAAACTATGGATCTAATCAGTGGAAGTGCCTTTCCTTCATACACGCACACTACATTTTTTGGTTTTCCATTACCATGCCCTCATCTCCTGCAGAAAAGCAGCTTTTTCTTGCTGGCACAGTTCCAATGTGCTGTTGTTTGAATGGCAGATTATTCAGGTTCCCAAACACTTGTTGCTATACCAACCCAACTGATGGCACAGCCTTGTTGCTGAGCAGCTGGCTTGATACAAATGGAGGTTTTACAAGCTAAACCACAAGCAGCTGGCTTGGTTCAAATAAAGGTTTTACAAGACAATCGACAGCTCCTGAAATCTGCATGAACACATTTGCTGAACCATATATGAAGCAACTGGTTAGACATGCATTCAGCTGTAGCTCTAAAACTCTAAGTTTTCATTGAAATAGTGCAATTTCTATTCCCATGAAAAATAAGCTCTATTTATGAAATCTAGTTAACAAAATCTAACTGCTCTGTAACAAAGCTGCCTACTGTCATTGATCTTCATGATCTGTCAAGACACTGAAATTAAAATTAGCTTTCATATATAATCTGGAGAAAAATCTGATTTGCTCTTGCAAAATTCTCTGCTCTTTTATCACCCAGGAAATTATTTGATAAAGTCTCAGTACAAGAATGAGGTAGCATTTTGGAATCTCAATTAGAGCTGACTTGCTTAAACAAATGTATTTTTTTATTATTATTTTATTTCTAAATCAACTAGTGTGCTTTATTACCTCTATGTAATAAAGGATGGGCAGTTCTGAGTAAGTCAGTAGAGGTTTGGCTCTGGCTGACTGGGGATTAGCCCTGCAGAAAATAGCCTGGGATTACAAATGTTGGGATGGGATCTAATCTGCTGGGATAATGGTAGACAAGAATTTAGGTGAAATTGCAATGTGCCCCTGTAGTGATGATGTGGCTGCATTAGCAAGAGTGCATCAAGAAGTGAAGGGAAGTCATTACTCCTTTCTAGTCAGCAGTTGAGAGGGTAAGTCTGTCCTCTTCTGTGTACTCCTCCTCCCCAGCATAAAAGAGAGTGTGAGACACCAGAAAAAGTCCAGCAGAAAGGTTCTAACATGCCTGGGGTGCTGTACCTTAACATATGAGGAGACACTAAAAAAAATGGCTTATTTCAGGCTGGAGAAGACTAAAGAGTGTAACTAGTCGTCAGCTATATAAGTTCATGGAAGACTCTCACTCCAGCTTCTCTATGAAGTGCATAGAATGACAGGCAGTAGCCACAAGCTGTAGCAGGGGAAGCTCTGACAGGTACAAGGAAAACCAAAAAATAAAAATTAGAGTGGTTAAGCACTGGAATATGTTGACCAAAGATGTCGTGAAATCTCCATCCTTGCAGATATTTAAAAGATGACTGGACAAGGCAAGAAGTCCCTTCTAGCTTAAATTATTCCATGATTCTAAGGTCAAGTTAAGCAGGGAGGATATCTGTTCTTTCACAAGAAAGTAATAAATGGCTACATTTAATCACTTTGATAAGGTCAGTGAAAGCAATAAATGCCTCCCTAGAACTGCTGGAAATGGATTAAACACTGCCTTCAGCTAAGCCAACATTAGAGCTATCACAATCTGTCTACTCTTTGCCACTTAGTGTTCAGTGACACATTTTGGCAGTGATGATTTATAAGATAAATCTATCAATTGCAGAGCTAAAACTTACTTTGTTTAGTGAAACTTTCCTGAACATCTATATCATCGCATTGGCACTCCACGCACTATGTTTACAATTAGTCTGTCTCAGAGTTGAAGGGGTTTTTGTATCTTGTATCTTTTTAAAACTACGACACAGGCACTAATGTATTGCATTACACTGTCATTTATGGAGAGAGGTGTTCATTAAATGTAATCTTGACTTTATTGAAACAAGTGGTTAATCCCCACTAAATGTAGTAAGGAATGCACCCCAGTCCCTCTTGATGGAAATGGTGTATTGAGAAGAGTCTAGAGGGAAACACCCACAATTATTTCCAACAGCCAAAATGAAGGAAGAAATTATGCTTTTCCCAGTCATTTATTAAACACCAGTAGCTGCAGCAGTTTTATAAATCAGACTCTCAATGTTTCTCTGAGAATGTATGCTCATAAAAAATGCCAGTGGAGACAGCATTATTGTACCACACATTAGAGGTCAGAAAGCCCTGCTGTTTACCACAAAAGTATAGAAATGAAAGGTTGTATGTCCATGGAACAAGTTTCATGTTCTGCCAAAAGATACTTTTGTTTTAAAAAGTGTGCATAAAAGAGTTTTGAGTTCAGCATTATTTTATGTACTATCTATGAAACATTTCTTTTTCTGTATCTAACTTGCTTCTACACCTACAACAGCATTATGTCAGGAATGCCTTCATTTTGAATCTTTTCCAAATGATGACACAAACCAGCTGGACTGTATTTTCATTTCCCAGGAATACTTCCTGGCCCAAAGCATGACTCTGTTTAACAGTTTTATATTTTTAACTCTGTGAAATAAAACTTGAGCAATGTGGTTGGGTTTTTGGTTTTTTGTGTTTTTTGTGTTTGGTGTTTTGGGTGTGTTGGGTGGGTGGTGGTGGGGGGGTTTGTGTTGGGTGTTTTGGTTTTTGTGTGTTGGTTTTTTTGTGGTGGTGTTTTTTGTGTGTGTGGTAAAGCTAATTATTCCCAAGCAAAAATCCCTGACACATATTATTTGCTATCCAGACAGTGACAGTGGCTGTCTGTAGCCCTGGAGCACTGTAATTTCATCATTTTCAGGTTACCTCTGAACACAGACAGACTTTTGACACTCCTTAAAGGGACTTTAAGAACTCTTCACTGACTTTCAAAATAGTATGTGGCTTGGAAAGATATCTCTGTCTTTATTTAGTTTCACTTTTCAGAGAGAAAAATGTGGGGCAGCAATGGTTTAGCATGTTTCACTCTGCCTTAAAGTTTCCTTGACTGAAAATCAGTCCTCTCTTCAGTTTTTTTTTTAATCTGCCTTTTTAAATCAGCATTTTTATCAGTATTTACCATTAACCTGACCTGAGTGTGACAATACTGATGCAATTCACCTATCATTTTCAGATTATTTGTTGTGCTGTGGTAAGAACTGCTTACCAGATATGAGGAGCTCTTTGTAGTGTCAAGACAACTCATACTGCTCTGTTGTGCTCAATATACTACTCCACTATCCTGAAACCAATTAAATCATGTGGTACATTAAAAAAAAGGACATACTTTCATTTGTTAATTTAGGTTCACTGAAGAAATCTAAGATAATTCTGTTTGTCATTTTCTCTAGACCATGTTTCACAAAAATCTCAATATTATTGAAATATATCCTGAGTGTAAATTTGTCACTTTTTAATAAGGCAGGAAATAGTCTTTTCTAGTTTCCCCTCTATAGACTAGATCTACCTCTCCAGAGGGAGTCTACATCTTGTATCAGAACACTCTAAAATGTTCTGAGACGTGGAAAAGGCTTTGTGATCAAACTTATGAAGAAGGCTCTCTTTTTCAGTGTCAACTATATGTTTGTAACAAAGATTGTTAACTAGAATTTTCAATTTAACTTTCCAAAACCTACTGTCCCATTTGCCAAAAAGCATCACGATTTTTAACCTAAGTTTTTGTAGGCTATCTCATTCATTTAAAATGCAGTGCCCTGGGACCCATTCACATAGAGTTATATAACTTTTCCTTTTTTATTTATATGAACAGCATATTTCTTTTATGTCTGCCGTAATACTTTTTCTTGCTTTCCTTTGAAACTGAAATATGTTGCCAGTTTCTTGGCTCTGCCACATTTAACTATTTTGACTGTCTTTGTTTTGCTCCTTCCAAAGATGTTTATAAAAAAGTATACTTTATCCATCTATTATTACACTGGATTTATTGTTGATATGGCTCAAGGCAAGAAAAATTCAGATGAATGCTTTTTCAGACTACAGAGCTTTGCTGCATTTAAATTCATAGATAAAGTACCTGTTTTAATCTAGTTTTCCAAGTCCTTAATGACGAGACTGTCAGTGATGTGAAATTTTGGTTTTTTTCCTTACATACACAATGGAACATTTTTTTTGACCTAATAAAGAATTCAAAAGCACACCTTTTACCAGAGTATCTTTTACATTTATCTGGTTCTCTTAGCTCTGGCTGTGAGCTGGATGTGGGAAAAAGGAAATTGGAAATGACTGAATAGTACCAGAAGTTGATAAAGACATTCAGCATCTAAGATTTTGGATACTGGATTATTTTTCAGATATGGACATCTAGTTTTAAAATGACTGTGAGCCAAAACACAAAGTCACTCCACTGTCATTTTTCAGAAACAGTCACTGAGTATAAGAAAAAAAAATCTTTGGCCTTATCAAGATACAGTAATTAGAAATAAAAAGAATGTTTCTTGATTGTCCATACAATTACTTTTTTTTTTCTGTTATTAACCTCTTCTCTCAAGTCTAATATGAAATGAAAATGCAGGATGTGTCCTGCCCTTCTGTTATATAGGTTTGGCTCTCAGCTGTGTCACAAAACCAGTAACGCCATTTATCTTTTAATTAAACATGCCACAACTTACTACGAAAATGAAAAAAAATTACGTAGTCAACATTTGAAATCCTAAAACTAAAACAAAGTTAAGCAAAACTGACATAAATAAAAGATGTATCTTTTTATATGCAAAAGTAATATCTTTTAAAGTGAAAAATGTCTAACACCATAAATACCATCAGTGATCATAGCACATAGCCTTATAGAATATGTGATTCCATTTATCAGTTATCAAAATCTTGTTTGCAATTACTATCTTTCACTTTCATCTAGTGTCCAAAAATACTTTCTGCAAGTGTTTGGTGAAGAAGACAAATGCAAGAATGCACAGAATAGTGAAACACTAATTGTTCCCAACTTAATTTAAAAACTTTTAATCAGAAAGTAATTTCTAACATTGGATATTCAAGGTCTACTTCTGTCCATCTAGTTCCTCAGTCTTGAAAAGTCCATGCTGCTGAACATGCATGGCCAGCAACGAATAGGAAAAGGAGAGGAAATACAGAGCTTTAAAGCCCAATACCATTACAGAGAATAGTGGAACAGGGATTTCAGGTCTCAGTTGTGTCAGGGCCTTAAGGGATCTGTGGGCTAGAAGAAAGTATAGTCAAAAGAAGTCTGTCCATTTGAACAGATGAAATAAGTATATATATCTAGTGAAGAAAAACATTAGAACATATTGCTAAATAACACCTCCTCTAAAACCAAAATTTAATTGCCAAAACAAGAACATGTGTTAAAGATATTTTGTATGTTCCCATGAATTGTTAATCTTTTCTACATAAAGTAGCAAGAAAGCAAACATGGCAGGTCTGAGTTAAGCTCTCTTAGGGCATTTGTGAGGTATTTAAGCGAGTACTGTTTCAGTTTGCACAGTGAAGAATGGAGACATATTCATAGCTTATATGTTTGAGACTCACTCTTCATAAACACCCATGTTTATAATTTTAATTAGCAATATTGCACTGAAAATATTGGATCACCTTTTTAAGGAAATATTTATTAGTTTTCAAAATGAATGATCATATGAAACTATTGTTTCTACCTACATCTTCTTGCCACAGCCACATGACCAAATTCAGTTTTCATTTCACAACATTCAAATACTGCACAAGTTATTCGGAGTAAAGTGAGGACTGTACTCACACATCCAAAAGGAAACAGGATTAAAAATAAACGTAAATAAACTGAGATGTTAATCTATTTGGCCCTGGTTAACTCACCCTCAAAGAACCATGGCACTAGATATTTAAAATTACAAACTTAATGCAGAGCATTAACATCTGTTCTTGAGTGTAACTTTGGTGCCAAATGTACATTACCAGTTCATAAATGTCACTCGAAGGGCAAAAGGCAGTGTACTGAATCTAAGTAAACCAATATTACATAAGGGCAATTTATTAACATGAGAAATATTAATAAAAGGGGGATTTTTAAAATTCATACATAAAAAAGTTGCCCTCGCAAAAAAAACCCAAAACAACAAAAAAATGAAAAAAACCCACCAAATAAACCCCAAAAAACCAAACAAAACAACCCAGTAAACCAACCAAAAAACTCACAAAAAACCAAAACCCCACCAATTATTTTTTGAATGATAATAATGATAATTGAAAAACAGGTAATTATTGAACTGATTTAAAATTTTAAAAAGAATGGATTAATATTCATCTTTTCATCCTTGCACAGTGGCAGCAATATTATTACAGGTTTAGCTGAAGGAATCTGAATTGGTGTCCATACAATTTAAGATTAAAAAAAATAATAAAACCCTCACAAAAAATCACTTAAAAATATTTATTTGGCAATTAGTGGAAGAGTAATATAAACTCAACATTCTTGATTAAGGTAGATGCTGAACTTAAAAGGGTAAAGAGAATAAAGGTTTCCACCTGTTTCATGTTAGTTTTCTTAACTCTTTTCTTCCTGTATTTACTACATCTAGAAGTAACCAATGACATTGACAAGTTTTCAGTGGGCAAGAAAATGCTATTTCTATTCCTTTACTTAGTAACTAACAAAATTTCAGTGGCTGAAGGTTCTGAAAGTATTTTAACTTGTTTTCTGTAAAGAAAACAATTTCTTCCATAAATTTGAAGTATCACTTCATTGCATTAAAATGTGGTGAAAAAAAATCTCATGACAACTTTGGAAATCAGTGGAAAATACCATACCAGAGATGACTGTCCCACCTAAATTTTTGTTCAAGAAAACAAACAAAAAAATTGTCTTTTTTTTTGTTATGATTATCTTTGTTTTTTGAACACAGTAATTTTCAATTGGAACACGGAATTCATTAAGCAGTTCAAACAAATTCAATCCTTTGTGAAATTAAATATATGTATCTAGTAAAAACCTCTAAATCAGTACTTAAACATTTGATGTCATTCTTCGTTGAACCTCTAAATTTCTGCTTGCTGTTTATTAGAGCATTAGAAATATTCAAGGATATAACTTCTGAAAATAGTAAAAGACTTACAGAAAACTTTGCAACCAATTGACTGTAAAAGAAAGAGAATTAAGGTAAAATAACTTTCTGAAAACTCTCCTAGCCTCACAAAGGGCTCTACATACAACATTCTGCTTTGGAATTCAGTAGATATTCCTAATATTGGCCTCTAATGAAAAATTCCAAAACCATATCCATCCTTGCTAAATGAGAGATTGGAAATATGCTTAAGAACCAATAAGAGAGAAATAAATAAATTGCACAGGACTGGCATGCAGGGTGCTATGACCATTGTGCTTTTTAATATATATATTTTCTTGTCTGTTCTGGGATGGCTGTCTTAGTTTTTAAAAAATGCTAGAAAAAATAAAGGAACTATTTAAAAAGTATTTCTCAAAAAAATCCAAAAGGAAGTGTGAAAACTTATGAAATCATAGATCAAGAGTGGATATTGATCCTAGATATACTCTACACTATGTACACTTAAAGAATTTTAAAAAGCAACTCCTATCACTAAATTGAGAGCTCCAACACTTGCTTGCAGACAGATTAAAAATGTAAAGACTAGCAATGACCTCTAGTGTTGCCGTTTCAGTACTGCAAAATACTCTTGCTAGCAATAAACCACATAATCCATGGAGCACCCAGGGAATTATAGACTCTATAATTCAGTTACTAGTGCAGCACAGAAGGAGCTATTTTAAATAAGAAAAAATGTTTTGCCTATTAACTAAAGCTAAGAGCAGCCGAAATACTCTGTAATTTCCCTTAAAATTAGTTTTTTAAAATAGTGGAATATTGTTTGGGTTGATAGCACCTGTTTCTGACGATACAGGGGGTAACTTTCTGTACTCTTAGCACCTGTTTCAAGAACATGGATTACGTATCAGGTGGTATGCCACTCTGGCTGGTTTATAAGCCCAGGGCAGGTTGGACAAGGGGAGAAGGAGATAGTGATTGAAATTCCATGAGGAAGAGTAAATAAGAAGATGTTCTATTTCATACTATTGCTGGACACACATCTTTTGGACAATTTGCAGAGAAATGACAAAGCAGGGTTGTTTTCTAAGATCACCTTCATGCATGGAAAAGACTAATACTGTCCCCTTCACAACCAAATGTCCCTGTTGCATATTGCCTTTATCAGCCATGGGAGTGAACAGAAAAAGCCCAGATGCACAAATGTGGTTATAAAATGACAAAACAACAGTACTGAAACCTAAACCAATTGCCCACTGAGGCTTGAAAGGAAACACATTACTTGTCTTTGGTAACACCACAGAATTCTTGTCCTTACTCTTACAGCTCAGACCTTGCTTTTAGATTTTTTTGCACTTATTTAGGAAGAGGGATCTTTTTTTTTCTCTACTACATATTGAATAAAAAAATCCACAGCTTCAGTGAAATATGACAAATTGTCTTTAGGGACAAATCACCACAGCAGGATGATTAAGAAGATCATATGAAATTCGCTGTGAAATCCTTGCGTGGCTTACCTGACAACTGAGGGGCACTTCCCAAACACAGTTGAACTGAAATCACAAAGTGATCTTCTGAAGTTTTCCAGGGCTTCCTCTGGTCACCAAGCACTGAAGAGAGTAATATTTCTGTGTCTAATTCCACTTTTGGATCTTGCCTACTCTCACTTGTGCCTCATTTTTTTCTTAATATTTCCTCCTTTTTTTCCCCCTAATAATGTTAAACAGACTGCTGAGCTGTTCCTTACAGCTGTAAGAGTTTTCATGTGCTCTTTATCACTTTGATTTTCTTTAAATACCCCTATTTTATTGCTACATCCTTTATCTGTGCAGATATACTGTTTTTTTTCAGAGTACACCTGTGCAATACTCTAGCCAATCTTTATCTGCAATCCAAGATTATTTTTATCACAGACTTTCAGAAATGTCATCCTGTAGTTAAGGCCACCATAAAACCTCGTGCCAAACACCTGCCTCTGCCAGCTGTAAATTGGTAGCAGCACTGTGGTGCCACAGCTGCAAGAACATGGAGCTCAGGTTGGGTTGACTCATTGTGGATTTCCCCTTCACTGGTTCTGCAGCCACAAGATGTTTCCTATAGTTGCGTAAAGCAAGTTCTGCTCTGCTTTGATGAGATCTCACGTAGAGCATTAGCAGTGTGTGCTCATTCTTAGATTTGCTGTCTGCAGTAAAATCACAAAACACCCCCATTCATGCTAGAATATACTTCATAAGAAAGTTAATAGGCACAATGATCTTAAGGCTGTGTGGAAAAAAAAAAGGGGGTTTGAGATGGCAGTCTGGAGAATTTCTGAATTACAGATAATTGCCTGAAATCCTTGAATTTCTACGTATCATTGGAGAGCATAATGCAAACCCAAGCTTAGACAGGCTCAGATTATAAGAAGTATTTGGGACAGACCAGGTTTTCTCTTCTTCTGCATCCTATGCAAACACATAAATGAGTTAATGTTTAGAGTAATGATAAAAATTCTTTGTGACAGTTTCTCCAGCACTGTCTTTAAAAAATAAACTCAATTAAGATGGGAAAAAACACCAACAATTTCTTCTGTAGATAAATCTAGATTAACTAGCTTTTGTGACTGTTCAGTGACCACCAACACTTTTTATTTTACATTCAAAACAGATGTATTTGTTATGACTAAGGGACATATGTAACTTGACAATTACTTTGTTTAATTTTCTAGAGATCAAAGTACTGAGAAAAATTAATTGAAAACACACACACAAATTAAAATGTAGATGAAAATTTAGTATCTTAAAAAGGATTTAATAAGCAGAAAAAAGCCCAAATTCCACTGTCTAGAGAGAACTACTGCTAGGAGCCTTCGCAGATTCAGCACTTACATAAAAATACAGTTTGAAATTAAACAACAGCAGTAACAAAACTAATCAGTATTATGCAACAAAGTAGAGGAAAAGAGAAACTGATAAGAGTAACGTGAACTTGAAACCATGAAACATAGTTCATAGCCAGTCAAGGCAGGGGTCAGTTGCTCTTTTTCCCCCAAGGTCCTAGAACTAAACATTGAGCCTATAACAAAGTGCTGAAACTATTTATGACATGTAAATTATTTGCTGCTAATTAAGAACGTTATTGGACAGACATAGAATTTAAGCAAATTTAGGTAACTTGGGGTTGTACATTGTGGTCTACTAAAGTTAGTATTAATAAAAAGGTGAAAATCAGGGAAACGTCAGAAGACTGGAAGTATTAATGTTAGGGCAGTGTTCAAAGAGGGCAAATAGATAAAACTATTTAATCTATAGTCTCATCTGATGCCTATACACACTTTTTTTTATTATATCAATGGTTCAATTCAGTTAATACAGATAGAAGGGTTAAGAACAGTTAATGTTGCTAAGAAAGGTTTTGTGAAAATGGGTTCAAACCAGTAAATTTTAATTGACTGTAATTATGTGTATGAGTAAATTACATGCTGCTTACTGAAGTTAATTTCTTCCCCATTAAATAAGAAAAAGTGCCAAATTTTATGTACAAATCTGATTTTGTACCTACACTTTTAAGAAAAAAAAAAAAGAAGGCAAAACCCCAAACCAGTCTTCAAGGAAGCAGGAATATTGTGCCAGGAGCAGGGATTTTGGACATCTCTAGCTGAAACCACAAGCCACAAGCCAGCCAACATCCCAGCAGTCAGCCTGGAAATGTACATCAACAGGCACTCCAGTGAGCCAGAACTGGCATTGCAGTTTTGACATAATTTTCTTTCTTTCCTGTGCTCAAATAAGTAGGGAGGTATTGATCTCTATTACCTCTAACTCGCTTATTTCAGAAGAAGAGAATAATCTGTAATTAGTAGAGATTTGTATGTGTTTCTATCTGCTTGTCCTTCATACACTGGTGTATAATTATACTAAACAAGATAATTTTAGAAACTTATTTTAGACAGACATAAATTTAAGAGCCTTGGTATTTCTAACTGCAAAATAGCCTATGGCAATCTCCATCAATCAAAACAATCCCCTGTCTACACAGATTTGAACATGAACCATACATGCTTTTAAAATGCACGGGAAACATAAATGATGCAATCAAAGCAGCAGCCATCTGAGCTGCTGCATTGGAAAGCTCAAGTGAAGAGCAGATTCCAAAGCTGCAAAGCTCTGAAAGAGGACTCTACCAGCACCCACGCCTGATCTCATCAATGAATATAAAAAAGCTCCTAAGAATGAGTAATGAATGCAAGTGCACTCAGAATAGTCAGTTTTCTTTCTTTTTTTTTTTTTGAAGATGATTTTAAACCTAGTGTAAATTAGTCTACTCCCACAGCATCTTTTAAAACAATGTAACTAGGTATTTAGGAATACTTGAAAGGTGTAGTCGCTTCTGGAAATGCAAAGAATCGTCATTTCGGTGTATTTAGTTCATAATTTCAGTTTACTCTGTTAATTGAGGTCAGTGACTAATTCTTTGAATTCAGACCCTGGGAGCTGTAAAAAAAGGAAGATGGTTTTGTTTCTATTCCATTCAGAAATAAAAGTGAAAGAAAAAGGGATGGATAGTATAAGTTACCAGGACAAAGGACAAATAGTTAATTCAATATGTTAAGAGATTATATTTTTACTTAACAATTCATCTTTATGTAAGTACAAAGTGGGTTTTATTTATTTGGTTTAAGGCTCTTGGTAATTTATTTAAATATATTAATAAAATATATTAAACAAAGGGTTTCTGAATAATGAATTTCTAGTTTGTATTACTAGAAAGGTTGGGAAGGAGAGGGGAATTTAGATGCTTATTTAAAAAGTCAATTAGTACTTATTAACAAAATGTAAAAAAACTCAAATGTCTAAATTAGTGACTTAGATTAAATATAACCATGCTTTTACAGCCTCTAAAAATAGCTTGCCCATTAAAAGCTAAATATAGAAGGAGTGGACATAGTCTAGAAGTATTTAACTCTCTGGAGTGCCTGATGAGGTACATTTCCAGGCCAGCTGCTGTGATGCTGGGCTGGCTTGTGGCCTGTGGTTTCAGCTGGAAATGCCTAAAATCCAGCTGAATGGCACAGCACGCCACTTGCATCTGGATTCCCATATTGTTTCAGGGTTATAGTGACAGATGTTCACTGGCAGGGCTAAGGGAGACGCTGAAGATTGTACCCCTTGGTTTATAAATTCTGTCTTTATGGTTACAGAACCAGGAGAGTGAGTGCTGCAAATCATGAAAGGATCAGAGTATGTCCTCTGTGAACAGAAAGATCATTAGAGTGCTGTTTTGTAAATGGGGACAGTATATTCTTTTTCATAACTGTAAAAAGAGGCATCAGGTTTCTAGCAGTGCGCCAAACGAATTCCTGGTCTAATTTCTTCAACTGAAATATCTGCTTATGTAATTAATTTTTTTGCTAGCAGGAATTAAATTTTAAAACTATGATTGAATATGTGAACAAGGAGACCTCCATGGATTAACATGGAGCTCCTGGACAAAAACAAGCAGAAAAGGGAAGCCTACAGAGGGTGGAAGCAAGGACAGGTAACCTGGAAAGAATAGTGCCAAATTGTCCCAGCAAACAGGGATCAGGTTAGGACAACTATAGCCCTGATAGAATTAAACCTGGCCAGGGATCTCAAGGACAAGAAGAAAAGCTTCTATAGGTACACATATGGTAAAAGGAAGACTAGGGAAAATGTGGGTCCAGTCCGGAAGGGAACATGGGAGCTGTTTACCAAGGATATGGAAAAGTTTGAGGTACTCAGCAACTTTTTTTGCCTCAGTCTTCACTGGCAAGTGCTCCAGCCACATCAACTGAGCTGCAGAAGGAAAAGGCAGAGACTGGAAGAATGAAGAACTGATAGCTGTAGAAGATGAGGTTCAAGACCATCTAAGGTACCTGAGGGTGTGTAGGTCCATGGGACCTGTTAGGATGCATCCATAAGTTCTGAGGGAGCTAGGACAGAAAGTGGCTGATCTACTTTCCATCATATTTAAGAAGTCATGGCAGTCCAGTGAAGTTCCAACTGACAGGAAAAGGGGAAGGGAATCCTCCATTTTTAAAAAGACCAAATGGAATGGAAGCCTATGACTAATACTAATTTTCTCACTAGCATCTCTCTAACCCCAGTCCTTACTAAAGCTCTAAGATATAAGAAAGGAAATTTTTACAATGAAGGTTTTAAAATTCTGGAATAGTGTGCCTGAGAGGTGGTGGATGCCCTTCCCTGGAAACACTCAAGGCCAGGTTGGACAGAGCTCTGAGCAACCTGGCCTAGTTGAAGGTGTCCCTGTCCATGGCAGGGTGGGGGTGGGGGTGGTGGGGGGGTGGTGTGTGGAGCTAGATGATCTTTAAGGTCCCTTCCAATCCAAACCATTCTATGATTCTATGAAAATAACATAAGTGCTTTAATATAAAAAACCAAAGTTGATAGTAAAAAAATGGGAAGTCTATTCTTAGTAACACTAAATATGCAGTAATGCTTACACAGCAACTTTCTGTAAGTATGACTAACAATATTACTCTTCCATATAGTCTTCACTGTAATGCTTGTTTGACTTTGTATTCAGTATCATCTGAGTGTTGAGGAGAAGTGGTGGTATGGGAAGGTCCTTTACACAAATGGAGCCTCTTAAATGAAAATGCACAGCAGGGGATTTTTATAGGATTATTCAGGCTGCCTGTTTTCCCTTGAGAGCTTCTGTCCTTAACCACTTCTTAGAGTATGTCCATTCTGATTTATTTTATCTGAGGTTTAAATGTCCTTTGCATATTTCTGTCCAGGACCAAGAACTGATCTCATGACCTGGATGCTAAATTGAAGCTAACTATTCCCTTCCTGCAAGGAACTCTGTCAGTCAACAAGCAAAATCACTTATGAATTCAAAACTTGTGCAGTCAGAGCTACTGAAACATTGGGAAGCCACACGATGTTAAAATCACTGGTTAGGAATGATCCATAATGAGGTCAGAGGGAGTGGCACGCTTTCAAAATGGCATCAGCTGCTCTTGAGTCACTGACCATTCAAAAACAAATTAGTGGGTGCTTATGGACTAGTCAGTGCTCTGGAAAAGAAGCAAGAGATGAAATAGGACTTGCTGTTTCCTATGGACGGCCAGGCTACATTAAAGGATAATCGAAGTTCTCGAAGCCTCTCTCAAAACATGCAGGAGCACTTGTGGTGTTGGAGACTGGTGTTTGCTTTGCCTATTCCAGGTCAGAACAGTAATGTATACCTTTGTCCTTTGAAAATATTTGGTTTTGAAGTGGTTGTTTAGTTGGAAGAAGACTTAAATTGAAAATGAATGGTTGTTGAAGATTACTTTGCAAGATGCCTACAAAGCATCAAGAGAGAAGGAAGGAACTTGAGTTTAAAGCATGAGCCTGATCTAGCAGGGGAATGAATATAGTTGTTCCCAGTATTTGAAAAAGTGGGACATGAAAAATGAAACAAACAAAAAAAAGCCCAACAAGACAAAAATCAAGGGAAATTGATTAAGATAGCAACGTGTTCTGGTTTTGACTAGGGCAGAGTTAATTTTCTTCTTAATATCTGGTACAGTGCTGTGTTTTTCTTATTCAGGGTGAGAATAATATTGATAACATGCTGATGGTTCAGTTGTTGCTAAGCAGGGCTTACCCCAAGTCAAGGACTTTTCACTTTCCCACGCTCTGCCAGTGAGCAGGTGCACAAGAAACCAGAAGGAAGAATGGCCAGGACAGCTGACCTGAATGGGCCAAAGGGATGTTCCCCACTATAGAATGTCATGCTCAGTGTATAAAGTGGGGGGCAGGGCTGGGCATTCATCACTGGGTGGTGAGCAACTGATTTAGGCATTACTTGTCTGTTTCAGGTTTTATTTCTCTCTCTTTTTGTTGTCCCCCTTTCCACTATTACTATTATTTTATTACTATTACTTTATTTCAATTATTAAATTGTTTTTATCTCAGTCCATGTGTTTTACAATTTTTCCTGGTTCTCCCCATCTCACTGCAGGGGGGAGCTGTATGATCAAGCAGCTTTGCGGTACTTAGGGGCTGGCTGGGGATAAACCAAGACACAACAGTAAGGGAAGCAGAACTACACAGGGAGAATTTATGGCAAGCAGAGCTAAAGAAAATAGGAAGATGTGGTTTTTGAAGTACATTTGGAACTAAATAAATACTGACAGTATTAGTCCACTATCGGCATGGCAGATAACAATCCTACAGAAAAACTGTCACCAGACCTCACAGATACTGTGGGACTGTTCCCCTTGTCCATGACAGTGCCCCTTGCTGCCAGCCTTGGCTCCCAGCCGGCCTTCCCTTGAAAAGCAGCCTGCTCTTTTTGCTCTCTGACTACAGCTGCACAAATATGTAGTTTAAGAGACACAGTCTTTGGTATACCAAATTTAGCACCCAGAATTAAAAGCAGTGAAAATAGTGAAAAACTCCTTCAACCTTCTTGGTTATTTTACAGAATGTGAAAAAAATATATAGGTGGATCTTAAACAGTATCTTGAAAGAATAATAACATACATTTGGTACAGTACTTTGAAAATGTGAAGAATTCTCAGTAACCCTGATTCAATGTTTTCTTTTTGTATGTCCTAGAGCAAAAAATTCTTCATAAAATGCTGCTTTTTTTAGGCTAGAACTGCTAGATATAATGTTAAATTTTAGGTTTTGTTCAGACAGGCTCATGAAAAAAACCTGTAATTAGTTGTTTGGCATGAAGTGGCTCTGGAACACTTTGAGAGGAAGCAACATAATGAAATGTTACAAGAACAAGCCAGAACAACCTGCTCTGCTAGCAGCACTTTGCTTACTCCCCAGAACTGAAGTTCCTGCTTCACTCCTGCCTGAGATGCCTCTCAAATCAATCAACAGCTGTCCCACACGTGCTGTAAAAACCAGAACTGTGTTTAAGTGCCTGAAGCCTCATTTTATGCAATTGTTGAGAGCCTGAATGGCAGAGGTGCTTTGCCAGAAAACTACAAACCCTGTCGGCACTGCCGCTTCAGTGTTTGAAGAGATGCTGCTGCTTTTCTTGCCACTGTCTCAGCTTCTCATACTTCAGGAGGTCACTCAGTAGTTTCCCCTCAAGAGAATTTTAATGAGACTTCTTAGTCCTTCAGGCTTACTAAACCTCAAAGGGTTTTTTTGACCTCTGGTAATAGCATGCATGGCACTTTTTCTGTCATGCTCTACCTGGATATCATTCCTTTCACACTAAAGGTTAGTCCTTCATCACTATCAAAAAATTCACAAAGAAGATGACCACTTTAGGAGATGCAAAAAGCAGAAGTTGACATCTGTAGAACTAAAATAACACAGCTTTGACATAATCAGTGTTATATTACAGAAAGACGCCTTAAATTACTTTGACAGAAACTTGTATTATATTTCTCATTACGTTACATCTGTTTGAGTACTGATGTCTTCTCAGCTCCATTCATTGTTGTAGTCTGAAATACCACAGGTGTCTTTCAGAATGTGGGTAATTTGGATGCATCTCCCAACAGGCTGCAAAGTTGGGGAGTACTTGTTTATGGGGTGCCACAAGGTGGCAACTGGGGGCTTTCTTTAAAAGGCTGAGAAATTCCTGTCTAGACAGGCTGTGACTATTCAACATTGTCTTTAATGTGTCAAACAGGCAGGAACCTCTCCAGCGTAGCAGATGTGGCTACTGTGAGTTTACTGTGTAAACCGTAAGTCTGGTCCAGCTTGTGAGAAGTCCCTTAAGGTACTGGAAGGCTGCAATTAGGTCACCCCAAAGCCTTTTCTTTTCCAGGATGAACAAAGCAAATTCACTCTGCCTTTCCTCATAGGAGAGATCCTCCATCCCTCTAATCAACCTGCTGGCCTCCTCTGGACTCTTTCCAGCATGTTGATGCCCCTCTTGTGCTGGGGGCCATGACATGCTTGCACTCTTTTTTGCAATCCTCTTCTGATGAGCAGAGTATATTCTATATCTGAATATACTCTGGCCACAACATTATGCTGCCTATGGTGGATGTTAGGGAAGGAGAGGTGAAGGTAGACAGCAGAGAAAGTACAATCCTGCTGTATGCTGTGCTCAAGGGATCTTGGCTGCAGGATGTTCTTAATGCTAGCATTGTGATCCTGACCTGCAGCTTCAAGTCAAACAAGCCCCTTGCTTGTATTCCTCTCCAATTCATTCTTCTCTGATTTATGTGGAATTGTTCTCATCCCAAAGAAAAGTTCTGTGGCCTAAGCCTCTAAAGAAACTTCTAATAAAACGGAAATGAAAAATTATGTGTGCAAGGTTCACTCTTATTTTCTCAGACAGGAATAAGAGGCCAGTTTCCACCCTACAGCTCACAGGCTGCTTTATGTCAAAAGCTCTGAGTCCCCACAAGGACCCATCCTCCTCGCAGGGGGGAGGCAGTGTGGAGCCTGGCCTGGACAGTGAGTGCACCTGGAGCCACGCTCACCTGCCAGTGCAGGCATAGGTTGAACGTTTGCTAAATTGTGCCTAGCAACTGGAAATGCAAACAGCCACCATCTTAAATGCTGAAATAATAGTCAATGCCTAAGGCAGAAAAAACATATACTGACAGAGCTCTTCATTAATGTGCCAGGAGTCCTCCTCGTTTTATTTATTCCCAGTTTATCCTTGCCAGCAGGTCTCAACTTTTAGTCTTAAAAACTTCCTTTGTGTTTGGGATACAGCTACATCCTTTGGTTGGACTGGCCATAAAGATCTCACTTCCTTTAAGTGGCAAGTTATACCTAGAAGTTTGGCAGGAACCGATATCTGTGTAGTTGGAAGTTAAATTTCATAGCAAAATTGTTTGATATGTCTCTCTAGAAGGAGCTGAATTATTCCTGTTTCTGCAGAATATAAGAAAGTTTTGTAAGTACTCTAAAACCATCTCTTTTTAAGATTTATTTTTATAATTCCAAATATCAGAGAAGTGCACAAGTTATTTCAGTATAGTTTTTATAATAAAAATCAAAACGTACTGGACAGATGTCTAAACCTCTCTGTAGATTTCCTAAACCTCTGATCTCTTGTTATCTCAGTTTAAAACGAAGTTGAAGAAACCTCCTGCACGCGTAAGGCCGAGAGCCCGAATTCCAAAAAACAATCATCTCCCGGGCTGCATCAAAAGCATTGCAGCCAGGAGGGCGAGGGAGGAGATTCTACCCCTCTGCTCTGCTCTGCTCTGCTCAGGTCCCACTTGGAACCCTGCATGCAGCTCTGGGGTCCCAGCACAGGAAGGACATGGACCTGTTGGAACTGAGTCCCCAGGAGGTTGTCAGACTGGTCACAGGGATAGAGCACCTCCCCTATGAGGAAAGGCTGAGAGAATTGGGATTGTACAGCTAGGAAAAGAAGGCTTCAGAATGACCTAATTGTGGCCTTCCAGTATCTAAAGGGAACTTGTAGGAAATATGGAGCAACGGTGAATGTGTTTAAACTGAAAAACGGCAGGTTTAGATTAGATACTAGGGAGAAATTCTTTACTGTGACGGTGGTGAGGAACTGGAATTGGCTGCCCAGAGGTAAGGTGGGAAGATCTTTAACACATCCCTGGAAGTGTTCAGGGCCAGGGTGGATCGGGCTCTGAGCAACCTGCTCTAGCGGCAGGTGCCGCTGCCCAGGGCAGGGCGGTGGATCCAGACGATGTTCACTGTGCCCTTCCAGCGCACACCGCTCCCGGATCGCGCCCGGGGAACTCGCGCCGCCGCCGCTTCCGCCGCGCGGTCCCTCCCGCGGGCCGCCCCCTCCCGGCAGCCCTCGCGCCGGAAGCGGCTGACGACAACAACAAACACCGGCGGCGGCGGCGGCCGCGCCAGGCAGGGCACCCTCGGTTCCCCCGGCCCCCAGCCCGCCCCGCCGGCCCCGCCGGCCCCGCCGAGCCGCCTCTCCCGGCCTGCTGCCTCTCTCCGCCCGGCCGCGGGCCCCTCCGAGGCGGTGCGCGCCCCCGCGGAGCCGCCGGGCCCGGCCGCGCGGCGCGGGGGGGACGCGCCGCCACCGCCGCAGGATGAGCGGCGCCGCCCGCGCGGGACCCGGGGGTGAGTGTCGAGCGCTGCCCGGGGACGTGCGGGCTCCCCCCGCCGCCCCGCTCAGCCCCTCCCAGCCGCGGGGAAGGCGGGGACTCCGGTACCGGCAGGGCGGCCTTGGCGAGGGGCGGCGGTACCGGCGCCGGGCGCAGGGCTGTACCCGTGGGGCGGGCGACAAAGAGCCGCGAGGCGGCGGGGCGGGGGTCGAGCAGGAGCGGGATCCCGCGGCTGGAGCCGCTCCCGGGGACGGCGGGGTGACCCCAGCGCAGCTGCCGTGGGGGGGAGGCGGAGGCTGCCAGCCCGCAGAGGGGAGCAGCGGCGGGCGGGCCGGGGTGCTCCCTGCCTGCCCAGGGCTCCGCTGCCAGGGCGAGGGATTCGCGGTGAAGTTACTACAAGGAATGACTCAGCCTGGCAGCGCCTCCGTGCTCGCCGTCGGCGGCGGTCGGGCGAGCGCCGTGCAGAAGCGTTGTGTGTTTACAAACGTTGTTCTGCCTCTCCCTCGGTTGTTTACTTGGTCCTGCTCCCGAGGAAGCATGTGTCCTGTGATGAATTTTCCCGTCGGTTTCTGCTTACGGCTCTTTAGTAGACTTTCAGGCTGTCCTGTGGATCAGTGCTCGCTTTTCTTTCTCACTGTCCCCCAAAGTCCTGGCTTGCCAGTGATCCAGAGGTAGAAAAGCTAATATAAATGCTGGGAGAATTAAATGAGCTGATCTTTGTAATTTCATGTTCCTCACTTAATGTCATCTAGACATGAAATAAGAAGTCATGTCTGGTCCTGAGGAGCCCAGAAATGTTAGTTTAGACCTCATACAACCATAGCTTTCTTTCCTCTTGTGTCATTTGTTTTTGTCTGAAGTAATTATATGGTATGTCCTGGCCACGAGCCATTTCTTGTGGTTCATATTTTAAGCTTTCACCTTTATTTATTTATGGGAAAGAATGAGGAGGTTGAGGCTTTGGGTTTTTTTTTTTCCTTCTGTTGACATACATATGTGTCAGAAGTAGTTTGTGCCGTTGGCTTTACGGAAGGACTTACACTTCTGGAGCTGTGTGTTTAACTGTATGGTAAAAGATATCTCAGCAATGCTTGAGAAATAGTAAAAATGGAAAAACATGTTTCATACAGTTGGATTTTATACAGCTGAGAAGTACTGTGAGGAGTAACACTATAAATAGAATGCGCTGGGTTGGAAGGGACCTTTAGGGTCATCTGGTTCCAACCTCCCTGCCATGGGCAGAGACACCTTTCACTAGACCAAGTTGCTCAAAACCCCATTCAGCCTGTCCCTAAACACTTCCAGGGATGGGACATCCACAGCTTCTCCAGGCAACCTGTTTTAACCTCACCATCTACCTCACCATCCTCACAGTAAGGAGTTTCTTCCTTGTATCCAATCTAAACTTACCCTCTTTCAATTTAAAGCCTTGGCCCCTTGTCTTCTTCCATACATACCCTTCTAAAAAGTCCATCTCCATACTTCACGGAAGTGTGTAATAATAATAATAATCATCATAATGAAAATGTGTGCTATTATAGTATATTTAAGTTGTGAATTTTAAGAATGTTTGATATGTAGTACCTTGGGAAATTTTTGAAAGATGGAGCACATGAAGAAAGGATGTTACTGTTAGCTGATGGACTAATACAAACTTTTGTGCCAAGCAGCAAATATTAAGAAGAAAGCATTTAGATATTCTAACATCATTAAGTTTAGTTTAAAGTGTGCAGAGGATATATTTGTACTTATTCTAAATGCTGACTGGAACTCAAAATAGTTTTATTATGTTGAGAGTAGTAAAGATAATGACTTGCTGAAGAACACATGGTAAGGGACTTTAGCTGTGCCAGTTTTAGAGCTGGAAATACAAACGGGATCTTTTGGGATAATGAATTATTGTAAGATAGACCTAATTGTGCTTTCGAAGTACATTGTTGTTGTACGCTTTGTACAAGTAGCTGTGTGTTTTGTAGAGTGTAAAATAGCAATCTATCTTACCCTTAATTGTGTTGTTCTCGACTTGTGCTCAGCACAGATTTGGGTTAGTAGTTTCTGAGATCGTGTTCAAGGGACTGTCTCTCTCCCCATGTCAGGTTACTACATTTATAATTAGAAGTGTTTTCAGCAGACTTGTGCTCTGACTGGAGAAGAGGGCAAGGGTTATTTTGGGGTCTTTTGTGGTGTCCGTTTAAAAAACAGTGTGTCCCTGGTGTCTGACCACAGCTGAGGTTAGATAGCCTTGCAGAAACTAAGGCGGAAAACATAACTTCTACACTGAACTTCAGTTATTCTGAAGGTGACTGAGTGTATGTTGGGGATAAGGGAGTAGCACATGTTGATTTGTTGTTTTTGATAAGCGAGTGGCAGTTACAGTAGGATCACTGGAAAGAATTTTTTTGTATGTTATCAGTGTGTCCTTAAGTCTTTATTTGCTTTTAAACTAGCAGTTAGTTTCTGTGAAAGCCTAGCTTAGAGTGGTGTGAGGGTCTTGAGACTTACATTGCACAGGATGGGTTCATTAACATGTCAAAGTAAAGTAAAAATAGGAAGTTAAAATGAAAAACTATAGTGTGCGTACCCAGTTGTCACACGAGCCACTTCAGTCATTTGGATAATGCCCAAGCAGTCATGTGTGTCCATCTCCATATGCAATATTGCTCAAGAAAGTAATGTTCCCGATTTTTGGTCCACAGCTCAATGACATTATATGAACAATTTCTGAAGATGGGGAGGGGAGAAAAAATACCTTACTACTTTCAAGGAGCCTATTAGTAGTTAGCATTTTGATGCAAAGTTGTTAATCAGTATTACTGAGTAGCATACACTTGATTACAAGATGCCAACTTATTAAATAATATTGTATTATACTGCAGGATCTGATTGAATGCATTGATACAAAACAGGCCAAAAAAAAGTATCATTAATATGTAAATTACTAATCCATTTGCAAGAATTACAGAATGTCTATTTTCTAGCTGATTTGCCAGACTAATTTCTGTTTTGGTGTACAGGTTAAAAGATCCTTATGAATTGCGTATTGTAAAAGCCTATAGCACGATTAGTGGTGATAAAGAAATTGCTTGGAATTATTTTTGTGAGCTAATTAACATTCTGTGGTTACTGAGAAAGTCACTTTTCTATGTATGAGTTAATTCATAATGCAGATTCACTCTTTATTTATGTTTAATTTGAATTTTAATTTTTTTAATTTAGTTGAGTTGAAAGGCAAGTTGGAAGACATCATAGCCATGTATCAGCTCTTTCTATCTTTTCTATTTGTAAGCAGGTTTGGAAGTGGATATACTTTGTATTTCCTAATAAGATTCAAGCATAACTAATTGTTAATAATACATGAATAATATTTCAATTCCAGTTGGAAGTTGTCATTAGAAATATCAAAATGAATTTATTGTTACCACATTTGCATTCATAGATTGTGATAGGGCTGGTCAGGAGAAACAGCAGGGCTTTCAGGTCAATTCTTACTTGTCTTCTATCCATCTCCAGGTGTGCATTTTCCTGTGTTGTTTAAGTTTGCAGTCCATGGTTCAGCAGGGTTCTGGGCTCAAACTACCAGCTCAGCAACAGCTCAGTGTAGCTTTTTGGGTCCATCCAAGATATTGACAGTTTCTTTTGGAAACAGATTTTGCAGCTGGGCCTGCTGTCTTTATCGCATCAAGGTGAAAAGATTATGGTGTTCTATACATAAAGCTCTAGTAGTTTGTGCATCTAGAATATAAGCTGTGGTAGAATGTGGTAGCCTATTTTTTGTGTGAAATTCATACAGCATTCAACTGTTTTGAGTGTTGTGTGAATTTTTTTCTGACTTGCGTTGATTACTTCTTGATGGAAAATAAAATGTAAAACTGCTTTGTTGACTAGTTGGGTTCCAAATGTCCTGCCTCTGTCTTGCAGTGTAATGCTATAGGATCAGTGAGAAGAATGGTGTGTATTTGAGAGCAACTCTGCCTAAGTAATGTTCTAATGGGTTTTAAACTGACTTGAGAACATGATTTTCTCTTTATAAAATAGTTAATGTTTTCGTACGTCTTAAGGCTTTCTTTTGGAACAGTATTTTTTCTTTTTAAGGAGAGTAGGAAAGTTGTGGTGGCTATAGTGAAATAGTGTGTTCAGTATTTTGATTGCATGTTGTTTTTATTTGGAGGGACTAGGTGGAACTACTATCTGTATGATACATCAATCTTCATTATTATTCTTGAAGATGTGTTTGACAGGCCAGCATGCTGTTTTCATTTTGAACAGATTGAAAACAGTATGAATTTTAGAGATAGAATGAAGTATTGAAGAACTAATTATAGGGAAAGTTTTGCATACATTGTGGATTCAAAAAATCATACCACCCTTAACAAAGCTAAAATACAAATTCTTTAAGAATTACACTTTGCTAAGATCTGAGGTTGCTGTTGCTAAATTCCCAAATTTTATTTTGATTTAGGGTTCAGGTTTTCTTTTAACTGACTTATCTGCAATTTTTTTTTTCCTATGATCATAAGAACATTTTATGCGCTTTTGTGTGTTGTAGATATAGCTGCAGTACTTTTTGCTTTTTATTACTTGAATGGTGTTTTTTTTCCTGATATTGAAGGGACTTTCAATGTTAGTGGTTTATCTCAAACTTTATTTTGAGTTTGTTGATGCCAAGTAGCTGTGCTGGTACATCAAAAGTGTGAAAATTTGACCTTTATTTATTGTAGTTTTGCTTAGGATAAACAGTTCATTCTGGAAGAATGGTGCTTTTATTTATACAGTTTTTCTTCCATCCTCCACAGTGTGTATTTTTATTAAATTCAAATGAAGATTCTTACATAAGAATATATTGTGTAACAGGACTAGAAGCTCTCTTCTAATACGTTGTGCTTGTGCTAAATTGCAAGTGCTCTACTAGTAAATTCAAGCTGACTTGACTATTTAAAAATATTTTTTACAAGTACTTGTGTTGTCTACTGATTGAAAAGAGACTTGATTCTCACCCAGTGAATGGTTTGAAAATATGACTCAAAATTCTCACTTCTGTCTGAATGAAAGGGGGAGGGGTAATGTGTAAACTTGCCTTTTTATTTGAAAGGCTTGGTGGTAAAATACCTATAAATTTCAAAAAGCAAATGGATTGTGATGACATTTTCACATGCATGTTATGGCTGTAAACAGCGCAACCAGGGTTCAATAAGGCAGGAGTATAGTTGTAATACGTCAGTCATTGTAAGTTGTGTTTTTCTTTGGTTTTCATGGGGTTTCTTTGGTGACTGTATAGTTCTTAAGCTGGTGATATCACATAAAAGGATTTATCAACTCCTTTTCGTTACTGTTTTAAACTACCAAGTATTTATATTCTAGAAAGGTAAAGAAGGGCAGATGAGAATTAACAAATACCTTCTTGAGATTAGAGACAGTTTAATATTCTTCAGACAATCCTGCAGCATTTCTCATTTCTCAGCACATTGCTGTTATCTTCTTTCACATTGATGCCAATAGAGACTTGAAGATGATTTGTAAATGTGTGGAATCCAAAAAGAGTAATGAACTGATCTGAGAAGAATCTAGACATTTCTGAATATATATTTCTTGGGAGACTGGAGATTATATTGGCTCTGCATCTTGCTGATGGTCATTTACTTACCTGTTTCAGATACCACTAAAGATAAAATGTTGATGAATAGGAGGAGGTTAATAGGTGATGTGAATCATAAGTATCTTAAAAAGAGAGAAATCTGATTAATTCCATCTTCAAATCATGAAAGTTCAAATACTAATTTTATAATTAGTATAGGATAAGAAAAATTTGAAACAAGTTTGGAAGTTGCAAATCAATTGAACAGTTTACCAAGATGGTAGTGGATTTCCTTATTACTAGAAAACTGTAATGGTACTTGAAAATCTGATTGCTTATGAATAGACATTAAGGAAGAACCTGTGACTTTTATGTAGGCAGTCAGACTAAATCACAAGGATCTTTACTTGCCTTTCATTTCATTATTGTCAATCTTACTTTCTTTTCCATCTGTGGTGTTTTCATTCCTGTGAAGTAAATGCCATTTATTCAGTCTTATGTTCTGTGTTTTCATCTTTTAAATAGTTCTGGCCTAAGATTTTTCTCTTTTCCACATAAAAGTTGTAGCAGTAGGATGTTGCATCTGAAGAGAGAACAGGGGAAATGGCCTCCTAGACTATATTTTGACAAACTGTTCTCAGTTACATCTGTAGTAATTGCCCATTCTTAAGTTCTCTTAGCCTGCTCTTTAGGAGGGTACTGGTTTGGGTTTTTTTCCAGTTTTCCATTTCTAAGAAGTGATCTATTGGTAGCTGAGGATGGCATGGGCAGTTAGAAATGTGAATGATGCCTTCTGAAAATTTTCGCTTGTCTTCAATGGTGATTCTGATGTTCACTATCCTCTGTACTCATTGGCCTCTTTCCAGCCATAGTTGAAGTGTAGCAGTTTGTGGAGCTGTGTAGTGAACCAGATCATGGAAGCAATTTGAACTGTCAGTATCCTGGGGAGGTATGCTGTTTCTGACTTATTACTGCAAAGTAATCCAGTTTATTCCCTAGAAATATGGATAGTGCACCACTGAAAGTTAATGCAGGGAAAGGAGCAGATGAAGAACTGGCTGAAGGAAAGGAATTCATATATCTGGTGCTCTTTCTGTTACCAGAGTTTGTGGTCTTGGTTAATTAGAGTGTGTTTAGTGGAAGAAGCATTGGTGCCGACTTGTCTGAATTGGGTTTAAGAATTAATGGAATTTTTATTGTCTGTTTCTTGCAGAATTGTTTGCAAGCACTGGAAGATTTTACATGCTAATTATTTTAAAGAGTACATGCCTGCAGGAGGAACCTTCCCACCAGTGTGGTGTCAGTCAGTAACTTGAATAGAACCACCTGAAGTTCCATGTACCCGAGAGCACCAGTCTTTGCAAAGAGAATGTATTAATATCTGTAATTCGAGGGAGGCTTGTACTCCACAAATGTTCTGAAATGGCAAAATTATACATTAAAAAAGAAAATTCTGACAAAACCTTCAGTTAACTTTGTCGAAAACTAGGGTGCAGACAGCTGTGGAAAGACTTGTTTCCGTCAATTAAAAGCAGAAAAAAAAAAAAAAAAGGAAAGAAAGAAAAGGGATACTTCTACAGGCTGTAGGCTGTTTCCTAGCAATAAAATCGTCAGAAATCCTTGATTTGTTTTCCGACTTGTACCTGTTAACTGAGGCACAGAAGTTTCACTTTGTATCATATAAGAGATGTGGGGCTTTGAAAAATGTGGTAAACTTATATTTACTGTTGAAAGAGGAAAACCTTTGTCTGATCTGTTATATGGACTGTGCATTGGCAGCTCCTCAAATCAGTGAGAACAGCAGTGTAAATAGATGCTAGCCATCAGATCTGGAGCTTTATAATCACGTCCATATGGAATCGTGACACAGTGCCTAATAATGCTCTCGTTGCCTCATGAACATGTTTGAAACTATTGCTTTTCTAGAATTCACAGTGTAAGTTTTGTCTGAACTTGTGAGAATCTGCATTGTTTTGGGCCACGCCAATTTCAAAGCTACTCTTCAATGCACAGTGGTTTTGTGCCTGCCCAGGTGCATTTACTTTTGATCTGCACTTTCACCCTTGATGCTGAGGATCTCTGAAGGCATTGCAGCACCTACTTAGCTGAATGAGGAGCTTTCTTGTAATTCAGAGTTGCCAGAGCAACTCTGAATATGATGGCCATATGCAACTGAAATACTAGGTTAGTATTATATAAAATGATTCATCTTAGAGGAGGGGAAGGGGGGACGAAGCCTCTTATACTGTGAAATACTGAATTACTGACTTCTGAAATTCCTCTTTAGTGAATTGGGAAGTAGAGGCTTCGGAATGTGTCCTGGTTGCTCTGCAGCATTGCAACTTGGCTCTTGGGTTGAGTGGAAAAGACTTCCTTTGCTGACCAGCAGCTGAATTTGAGGGCTGTTAAGAACAGTGACTGTTGGAGATGCTGTAATTAAGTAACCGCCTCTGTGCCTGATGCACATCTCAACACAGTATAAATAGAGCTCCAGATGGCACCTTACAGATGTCAGGGATTGACAGCCTTTCTTTAAGACTACAGTGTGGCTTGAACATGAGGTTTATAGGCTTTGATATAAGGTGGTAATAGGAGATAGGATCTCCACCTGCAGTAATATGTATCTTGGTGATTAAATTTATTTTGGAAGAGTAGGGGAATTAAATTGTTCTCTGCAAATGGGTCAGGAGGAGCCACACTACTTATTCATCACATAGCTTAGGATTTGTGTATTTATTTAGTCAGTTAGTTTTTCTTTCAGGTTTTTTAAGTGCCTTTTAAAACTTTCAACAGTTGTCTGTCCAGAAAAGGGTATGCATTTACACTTTTCAGAAACATAGCCATTTCTGTTGCATAAAGCATTACTAAAGAATGTGTGCCCTCACAAGGAGGTCATTCTTTCTGTTCTTCTGGTGGTGGTAGTAGTAATGTTCTGCAAAATGAATGTATTTCGGGTTAGGTACATTGGTTGCAGTATTGAAGAAAGCTCCTTGAAGCCTGCTTTTAGAGATGATCTTAAAACTAACATGGAGAAAGGTGTTAGTTGCATTAAATTCAGCTTCAGTTTCAATTTTTTTCCTTTGATTTATGTGCTATATATTCTGCTTCTGGGGTCTGCAAGAGAACATTTTTTGAGAAAGGCGCCTGAAACAAAACAAAGGAAGTGGAGGTAGAAGACAGGTTTGTAGAAGAAAACAAAGTGTAAGTAAGTGTTATTCTGCACTGGTCTTGTACCTTTGTGTATTATAGTTGTCTAAGTCGAGGTGAAGCATGAAATCTTGCTCTGAAAGGTGAAATCACAGGAGCTGCAGCATCTCAAAGGCAAACCTTAAGATTTGCCTTAATGGCAATGAAGTATGGAAATGAAGCACAATTTAATAGCTTGCTAATGTGCTTCAAAGTTGACTCCTTCTCGAGAGGTAATAAAGATATATTCGCCTTGAGGGGAGATGTTACCCAGATAAGATATTTTCTGAATGAGGAATAACACCTGAGTCTTTTTAAGCATGTCACAGACTTGTCAGCCTTTGCCTCAGACGGATTGCCCTTTAGACAGGCAGAAATACCGCGGTGGTGTCCTGTGAGACTCCTGACCCTTGTAATTGGGGGTAACATTTATGACTCATGTTGGAGGCAGTTACCTGTAGTGTAGCCTCAACACTTCTGCAGTAAGGAAAGTGAAACTTCTTTATCAGCAGCTCACAGATGGTGATCACACAGGGCTGTGTGGAAATGCAGGCATTGTGTGAACAGTCTTGATCAGGTAGTTTAGCTAGTTCTGTCTGCTTTCAGGTTTGAGCCCCTTTCAACCTGGAGATATACACAGGGTGAAAAGAGTTTGGGCCTCTTGGTTCTGTCTGACCTGGGAGATGACTCACTGATGAGTATTAAACTTAGCATACAGATGTGGAGCAGTACTGCCCTGCTGTTCCCTGGGAACAAAAAGCAAGGTACCATATACTGCTTGTGTGTTGCTGTTGTGGATAAAATTTTACACCAGTGAGTTTAAAGGAAAGCCACTACTTTAGGATAGTTGAGTTTAAATTCTATGGTGTTAAACAAAAATTTTAGTATCTTTGTTTGCTCAAGTTTAGTTTTTAGTCCAGTTTATAAAGGAAGTATGGGAAATGAGATGTCAGAAGCATGAGTATGAACAATTAAGATAATACAGAGGGAGCTTAATGACTGAAGTGAAGTCAATTAATGTGCCATTAAATCCAAACAGCATAAATGTTGATTTCTATCTTTGTCCTACTCTGGCCGTGATTCAGTGTTTGAGTTTGCAAAGTTGGAAAGATTTGTACTGTGAAACAATGGAACAGTGAGCATTAAGTGATTAGGAGCAGAGATTTTGCATTTAAGGGCAGAAATCAACGGTTAATGTATCCATAGGATTATTTGTGGAGTGTTGTGAAAACTGTGATGCCTGTGCTGTTGATGAAAAGGAAGGGTCTGAAAACAGACATTAATTTCCTCTTAGAGATGTGGAAATGAGCTTGTTCTGAACTGAGATACATCTCAATACTTGAAAACAATATGTGTTGAAAGTATTGATCAACACCAACTTCAAAAATAGTTGGTTGTTGAAGAGTTTATATTACATAGAAAAAGATTGCAGTAATTGCATTGCAATGTAAATACAGTGTATGACAATGAAGTAAATATTACAACAAGCATAATGTATTCATGGCTGGTTTTGGTGTTTTATAGGCTAATGTGACAATATACATATTCTCAATTAATTATCAAACCTTTTTCTACTTTGTGGCATTCTTACATTTTTGTAACCTCATGTATTTTCTTTATGCCTATGATACTGTGTTTGCTCTGGCAGCTTTTACAGAAAATGTCAAATGTTCAGCTATTTTTTAAATTTTATTACTGATAATTCATGGCAGTTGGTCATACAAACTTCTATCCCATAATATGAAGTATGTAGTTGATATGGTAGCATGGATCTAATGCTGCAAATCACACAGTTTGAACAAATAATCTGGATGGATTAGCCATTTGTCTGATTATATAGGTAGCAGCTCTCTCTTCAGTAACTGTGAAATTGTGTAATTGTTAAACATCTATTAAAATGAATTAAAATAATTTCAGCAATGTATCACTAAAAATTTGAAATTTGTAACAGTACATAAGAGTTTAAAGCTATAAATAAAGCTTGAGATTCTCCTAATGGCCTGTTGTGGTAATACAAACAGAAGAATAAAATGTTTATGGCTGTATTCTTTTGAATCTTGATGGTGTGACTTTCACTCCAAAATTAAGTTAAGAACTTGTTTTACTGCTGGATGATAACAAAATTCTGGAATTTTGGGAACAAACTTAAAGGGTAATTTGTGATATGTAGCTGACCTTGCCTGTAATAGTCTGCAATAACCTGAGCTTTGAAAGAAAAGAGACCTAGGCAACTGTGGTAGGTTTTCAGTGCATACCCTGTGTAACTTATCTTGCACTTTGAACACAGTCAGGCAGATGTTGTCCAGAGATGCAAGACGAGGGAGAGCTCTCAAAATTGATTTTCTTCCAGTGTTGTGAAGAAAGGCAGCTGGAGAGAGGTACTTGACATAGTTTCTGCTAGAGGGATGGAGGGAGGGCTGCAGTGTCTCTCTGTTGGACCATTAAATCTGCAGCAGAAGTTGCTGTTAAAAAGTCATATATTTTCTGGAACCTCACTTAACATGTTTCCTCTCTTCCTGAAAGGTTTCACTGAAATTTGTAACAACCTTGAGAGTGGGTGAATTCTGTGGAATTCTGTGAATTCTGCCTTCTTTTTTTTTTTTTTTTTTTTCAAAGAGTGATCTGATACGAATTTGTCCTTCCTCTGTTAGTGTAGTGTCCTTTTTCCCCAGCACTGTTTGGTGAAATGTTGGGTGGAAGAAAGAGTGCTTGTTTTTTTGTCTTCTTAATGGTTGCAGAGGAATTACAAAACTAGAGAATATTGTGCTTTGTTTCTCATTTGTGGCAGAAGTGTTTCAGTAGTTTCATGTTAATGTGCATTGCTTTGATCTAAAGCAGGTACTCATAAATTCATTTTGCTCAAGTAAAACTACTGACTGCTGATAGCTAAACTGGAGGAGGACACTTCAATTACAATATTTCTAACAGCACTTAAACACGCTGATTATTTCCCTTTTATTGTACCTTTGCTTCTGGTAAAATGTCATGTGCATTTTGCATAGGAGTGAAGAGGGAGTGGACAAAAGGGAGGAAGATAATTTTTCTGTTCCACGACCATAAAATAATTTTTTCCATGATTATAAGGTTTTCAAATATGAGATGGAGTATTTTTGATTTATCTGTAGTAGCATGGGTTGTATAAAATGGTTTACATGTTCTAATGGTTTTCAGGTTTCAGCAAGCCTATTTTTAGTAATGGATTATCACCCTTTATAGTGCCTGATCATCTTCTCAGAAGCTTGCTAGGGCATTAGCATGATAGAAATAATGTTTGCTTGCAGTTTGGAGTTTGTGCACTTGCTTCATTGCCCTGAGCCCAACAGCTCATCAACATACTCTTTGCCAAGGCTCCTTTTCCTTTGGCACTGCTACTTAACTGAAAACAGTTAAAATGAACTAGGGTAGCCTAAAAAGATCACCTTTGCTGATCTGACTCATTTTGGTTGTTGTAGTTTCCATTGTAGTTTAAAAAAGCAGTTCTGGGAGAGGAAGCCCCTGGCAAAGATGCCAGTGACAAGCAGCTGGGAATGCTAACATCTTGTCTATTAAAAAAAAAACCAGAATTAGTATATCTAACACATGTGTTGGAAGTAGGTGAATGGCTTAACAAAATAGGTTACCTTGTTTCAGGTAAGGAAGGTGATACTAATTCCTGAAGGAATCTGTGGGAAATAGCTGCTGGATAAGGCTGTTCATTCAACAGCAGTAGCATGTATACCTTTTGATGCTGGATTTTCTTGCATAAATTGCATTGTTAAGACTTTCTCTATTGCTCTCAGCATCACTGTATCAGTGTTCTGCACTGGTTCTCAAAAAATAATTTCAGTTAATGGAAAAGCAAGCAGTTCTTTATAAGTGAACTAAATTTCTCTCCTTGTAAACACTCAAAAGTATGATTAACAGTTATTTGAAACAAAAATGATGAGCAAAAGTATTCAGATGTGTAGCAATTCTGGGCAGGCTTGTGACTGGATGGTGTTGTTAATTAACAAAACCCCAAACAATTACCACATAATTATTCTTCTGGCATTAACATACACTGATTTCTGGATTAGATGCAATTATGACCATAAAATACTGGCATTTTAATAATAATTATTTAATAATAATTGCATTTTGTATCTTTTCTTTGCAGATCTTCTCTGGCTTTGAACAGCCATGCCACTCTGTTGCCAAAAATCAAGTTAAGCGAATGTGCGCAGTTACTCTCCCCTTGAATTTGAAGAAGGCGGTAGCTCTGTATAGTGCCTGAAGGTAATTCTTTCTTTGCCTGAAGTTAAAAAGTTAGAGACTCCTGATGCATGGCAGATACTGTCATCAATATTGTTGATCTTGTTTATGTCTTTTCTTTCTATGTTTTAGTTAGGTTTAGTGTGATGATGTGGATGGGTAAATGCTTGATCAAAATGTCACTTTTTGTATGTGATGGACACATTCTCTCTTAAATACCACTTTAACTTGGAAAGTAGTGTTTACATGAAAACTAGGTACTATACAAGTCTTTTCCTGTGCTTAGATGGAAATTTTGGGTTTTTTTGCTATGTGATCCATGGTGCTTGCTTGAAACATTATATTATTTAAAACTTGTTCTACCTGGATTGAAGTCACAAATGCCCTTTGGTGAAACAAGGGTGTGTGCATGAGATTGATCAATTCCAAAATATGGTCCAAGAATTTATTAATAAAGCAGGAAACTTTTAGTTAGTTCTCGGTGTTCAGCAGTTTTTACCTGTCTAATAACTTAGTTTATATAGTATGTGCTTCTTTTTTTGATACAAAATGAAGCTGATGCCACTGAATACAGTAGAGTTCAGGTGTAAGGACAACAAAACTCTATTCAGATCAAATTATTTAACTGGTCCTTTTTTATTTGATGTGGTTCTGCTTCTGAAGCCTTGTTGGGAAAATGCATATTTTAACTAGGACTATAATTAATGCTTGAAAAGTGTGAGGATAGCTGCTGTCTTGTAGGAAAGCTCTTAAGACTTTCTGAAATATATATTCTGATAAAACCTCTCCCCTCTCCTCTATTAATGGCATGTTTGGTATTTTTCCCTGTGGTTTGTCAGTTTTTCTATGTGTAGGCAAAAATGCAAACTCAGACTAATTTTAAAGTAATATTAGTTGTGTAGACCCTCTATGTGTGTCCTATTAATATTTCAAGGAAAGAGGAATGACTTCTATTACCTGTGTAGTAGTTTAATCCAAAAGGTCATTTTTATAATATAAGGATATTGCTTAGTGGCTAAAACTTACAGCTTAACTTTTCATAATTCCTTCCACATAAAAAATTCAGGTCATTAGTGACTGCAGTGCCAGTTGAATTTCTGCAGCAGCTTTGGTAGTGTGGTGGAAATTACTCATAAGTATCCTAGCGCCAAAGAAGAAGAGAATAAGACTCAGAAGTATGGAGTACTTAGTGATAAAAATCTCAAATTAAATCTCAGTGTTTTATGAGGCAGGTTAATGGTTTTCATCTGTCACATACACTGGAAAAACATATATATGGAGTCACTCCTCCAGGTTCTTGTAGGGCACAGGATGTAAAATGTGTGTTGACCTGTTCATTCTTGCTTGAATACTTCATATTTGCTATCGGTAACAAAGAAAGTAGCTACAGATTTAGCTATGCTAATTACAGAAGAAAATATTTTTAAACCTATTACTTATTGTAGAGAAATACATAGAGGAGTTTTACTTTTTTTTTTTTGCCAATGTTTCAATTTCTGAGTGAAAAAGTATGCATAGAGATAGTAATGAGCAGATAGATTGAGTAGCTGTAATTAGGAGGAATTAATAGATCATGCTGCAGTTCATAAAATCTACAAAATATGTCTGGAAATTACTACCTGGGGCTTTAAAAAGGTATTTCATAATTGAGAAAAGCCAGGTAATGGTCTGGGATGATTTCTGCAATTTGAAGTCATATTTTCTTTTTTTCTTTTTCTAATTTAGTTTCTTTTATTCTTCTCAGTGTATATTCTCATGTGTTCTCCTGGCTGTATGTGCACCTTGCCCATGTTTCTGGCTAGAGGAACATCATCTATCTCAGTCTTTAGAAATGAGTAAAGAGCTGTGGAATGTGAACACTGATGTATTCACCCACTATATATCTGAAAGTGTGTTTTCAAAAGCATGTGCCTTTCTTTTTCATAACTCCTGTGAAATTAACACTTGAAATTTTTGTTTCAGTTTCTAAATGATTTTAGCAGTGGAAGTTATAAACTTCAGAGACCTAAAGAAATCATCATGAAGCTATATGTATTTTTGGTCAACACTGGAACTACCCTTACGTTTGATACTGAACTTGCTGTACAAAAGTAAGAGAGCAAATTAATTGTCTATTGTTTGTTTTAAATTGAAAAGTGTGTGTACTTGTTATATACTAAATATTTGGCAGATGAATACTAGGTTGTTTTTTCGTATGTCATTATAGTTTTCTTCTAAGATTTCATGTATTTGAGTGAATTTTGATGGTTATTTTCTTAAATTTTTTTTTTTTTTTTGTGATTAGCATTTTCAGTGCCTTGCTAGGTGATTGTGTGTTTGAGATTCCATGAAAGAGTAGAGAATTATTTGCCTTCTGGGCAGTGGCAGAGGTTGACCTGCTCCTAGCTGAGTCTTTTGTTGTGTTTGGTGCTTTTTGAAAACCTGTCAGAATGACTTCTGGTCCTTTGTGCCCTTTTATTGAATAGTATTTTTATTTGAGATTTCTCTGTAAAAGGTTTATTTTTTACTGGCTGGCATCATAGAGGAAATTCTGCAGGTTGTTCTTTTGTCAGTACACTCATCCTGAAGAAAATGTGTTCTCTGAAATGTTTTTAGATTGGATGCTATAGAATTGGCATGAAGATTTTTGTCTCATGTTCTAGATGGGTAAAAGTTGGTTCTGTCCTATGTTGTAAGGCTCCAAACTCTTTTACATGATTTTATATGTAAAACTTGAACTTCTGAATGTGCAGCTGCCTGAGGTGTGATCAGTGTTAGAGGATCATGGTTAAGTCCCAACAAATTTAATGTTTGTATTTTTTTTCACTGAATATTAAAAGCATCTTGTAGATGTATAGATGCTTTTAGAGAAGTCTGTATTGTATCTTTTTTCATTGTTCCCATGTGCAAGACACCATGGGGGTAGCAAGAGCCGAGCTTACCTGCTGTCTTCATATTCTATCAGTGATGAATGTGTTGCAAGTAATCAGGCAAGAAAGGTTTTTACCATGGATTTTGTTCCCAAATTAATTGTTTCCTTTCTCCTGAATTCCTATTTGTCATTTTCATGACTCAAAAAAGACTGTCTAGACGGTTTTTGTGTGCTCTTCTCTAAAGCCAACTGACAGTCTGGGTATTACTGAGCATGAAATAGTGTTTCAGCCATTCTGTTTCTACTGGGTCATTTACAGGTGTGTCCACACCCCTGTAAGCTGTCTGGTACATTTAGACATTACATTTCTAAATCATGGTGAGTGTGGTGCAGCTCCTAATAAATCTGTAATAATGAGCCCACTTTTTGCTCAGTTGGATTGTTCTTTGAGGAAGCTTTCTGACAGCTGAACCACACAAAATCGAAGACTCTTTAGGTGAACAGTTTACCTGTTTATTCTGTATATCTGCATGTATAGATTTGCTCTTTCTAGTAAGACTAACTTTCTTGGGTTCTTCACCTGTCTCCTTGTGCATGGACAGGCCAAGTTCTCTCCTAAAGACCATGGTGGTGATAGGTGAATAGTTACTGTAACACAGCTAGCAAGTACAGGCTTGTGCTTGTGAGAGGTTTTTAGTGAATTTGTGATGTCATGCTGAATCATGGTTGTTTTAAATAACAGATCTTTATGATCTTTTGCAAGTAACTGTGACACTGTTACGTTTCCTGCCAGTTATATCAAAACTAATGATGCTTATATTATTCACTTCATACTCTGAAGCTTTTTGATACCTTTGCACAGGTGCTGCCACAGTGTGCTGTGTTATCTGGGGTCACTAACTGGACCAGATTAGTAAATTCTTGTTTACTTTGCTGTTTACATATGTCTTAATGACAAAGTCTAGAACTGTCTAAAATAAGCAGCAGAGTGAAGATGTCATCAGCTAGAATTAAATGTATAAGGCTGGTGAATTTAAACCAGGAATGGTCTGTTGATATACTGTTTCTGTGTTAAAGTCTGTGATGTTAATATTAATTTGTTGCATATATATTAATTGTTAAATTTCCTTCTATTGTTAAGTGCTTTACTGCACTTCATGTACAGTAAATCAGTCAGAGTTTATTAGGTGAAATTGTGGTTATGTTATGCATAATTAAGTGTTAATAGTCATGTTTTCTAGGACTTTAGCAAGTCAGCTGTTTGGTCACAAAGTATAAATTCAGCAAACACAATATGACTTCTACAGTTGTTATGCTAAATGCTTGGTGTGACTTAATGTAGAATTTCAGCATACTAACAGATCTTGGCAAAAACATTGCTGATGACTTGTCAGTAATGCAAAGTCTGTTTTCTTTTAGCTGATAGCTTATTAGCTGGATGTCCAGAATGCAACACGTTACAGCACATAGAAAACTTAGAAATATATAATTGTACAGAATAAAAATGGTTATTTTAAAAATGTTCTGCTTTGACACAGACAAGTCACCTATGTCTCTTACAGAAATACGTAAAATTAGAGACAGAAGTAATCTGATAGTATCATCTTCTCTTCCCATTTTTTTTCAGTGTGGCTGATCTGAAACATGCAATTCAAACAAAGTATAAGATTGCCATTCAGCACCAAGTACTGGTTGTCAATGGAGGAGAGTGTATGGCACCAGACAGAAGAGTGTGTAGTTACAGTGCTGGAACAGTAAGTGCATACTGCATTCTTAGCCTAAACTGCCATTTATAGGGGAAGAAAAACATTTATTACTAAGGGGTTTTTAAATATTTTTCCCTAGTGTGTTGTTTGCTGGATTTCTTCGATTTGAGAAACAGGTGTTTATGTAGTCAGTTTACAAATGTAGATTTTAACTTGTTTTCAAGACATGTTACCCACATGAGGAAATAATTGATGATTCAACAGTAAGTTGCCTTTACTCAGCGTTTGGTTTTCTTTCCTTTTTGAGTGTAGGACACCAACCCAATTTTTTTATTCAACAAAGAAATGATCTTGTGTGAACGTCCACCAGCTATCCCCAAAACCACGTTTTCAGCAGAGAATGAGATGGAATTGAAAGTAGAAGAATCTCTTATGATGCCTGCAGTGTTTCATACAGTAGCATCACGAACACAGCTTGCTGTGGTAAGTAGATTGTTACTGTATTTGCACACCAAAGGAAAATAAGTCAGAGGGAAAGCTTGATGGAAAATATGAAAGTTTCTTCAGAAGGCAGTAAGAATGGTGTATTAGTGATGATGTATTCTTCAGAGCCTTTGTCTCAGAGTTTCAAGGTAGATATTGAAATGTGCTTGCTTCTTCAGCATGTTCAGAGCTTCTTTCAAAACTGTGGTGTAAGACACCTTTTGGATGTGTTCCTTTACAGCATTTGCAAAACAAAAGCATCTGGCTTGCTTTGGACCATGCCATAATGCACTGCCTTATTTTCAGTGTCATCAGTGTTCCTCAACCTGAAATGAGAAAAGTACCTTCGGAAGCATTGTTAACCCAAGCAGAAAATTAACAATGTAATTTTTAAAAGCACCTTGCCAAACTTCTGTTTAATGTTACGGGTCTAAACAACTGGTGATGAATCAACAAAACTAAGCTTTTTCCTAAAATTTAGGTTGCTTATTATTGAGTACTGCCTCTTATTTGTACATTGAATACATTTACTTGCAAACTGGTCAGAATTCAAATTTGATTATTTCTGTGTTGTTTTGATAGGGAAAACTCACTCCCTGCAACATGGTCAGTAAGATACCAAGTGTGCATGCAGTAAAAACCAGCTGCATGTTCAAGACACTGACGCAATGCCTTCAGTAGCTGGACTGATTGTGTTTCTTTGTTAAGAACTGACCTAGTTTTCTTTTCAAATTTTACATTTAAATGGATTAAATATTTTTCATATCTCTAAAGATTATTTAAGCTTCCAGTGACTGGCAGCAGGAGAATGGTTATGTGGAGCACTTAACACAAAATGAATAGTCATATGTTTTGTCTTGTTAATATTTTTTTTTTTTAGTTTCAGTGCCAACTTCAATGCAGTCCAGAACATTTAGCACTTGAAGTGGCTGGGGTTTAATACTGTGCAGCAGAATTCAGAGAAAAGTGTTAAGTGTTGGATGTAGATCAGGGATTTTGTTTTCCCCCTTGGCATCCTGGTCTGTCAGGAGGGGGAAGGTTCTCCTGAATAATGTGACCTTTACATCTTGTCTGATTTAAGGCAAGGATTGAGTCCAGTAGATTCTCTTTCTCTCTCCCCCACCTGTTGACAGTTACAGCTGACTTTGTAAATAGGACCATGAGTTATTAGGTATCTGTGAGTCATATGACTGTCATGTAGAGAAGAGTGGATATCAATGTGAATTCAGCTAAGGAGTAGGAGGTTTTCAACTGTGCTTTGTGAAGAGTGTGAGAGTTCTGGTTTTACCAGCTGAAGCTGAAAGTGCTTTAAAACCGTTTTTTGTGAAGTAGTTAGAGGAGGTTCTAAAAGTAAGTATGATAGCTTCTAAGTACTTAACATTGATTTGATATGAAGGGAGGGCTGTAGTAATTACTGCAGTCTTCGTGTTTGTATTTTGTTGAGGGTAATGGAAGTGAAAGGTGATGATACTCAGTCTCCTGTTTCTCACTGTTGTTTTATCTGGTTTCTCTATTCTGTGCCCTGTTTTCTGGTCTTAGATTCTTAATTTGGCTTTCAGCTTGGTAAAATTACTATACAATGATGCAACATATTTAATCCCTCTGGGGTAAGCTTTTTTTGTTCCACTGTTTCATTTTAAAAATACTCCTATTTAGACTTGAAAAGAATTGTTGGTGCTGCCTAATCTTCCCCCTTTGATTCTGCAGATTGTATTAACGTGCAGAGCAGGCAAGTTTATTGCAGTGTTTATGCTTTTAAATATCTTATTTAGATCTTTACTGGCTCATTCTAGTGGTAGGTCTATAATACTATTAATATTTAGCTACAGACGGGAAAGTTTCTATAGAGAGAGTGATCTTGAGTTGATTTGCAAGAAGAAAATAAATCTTTCCATATTTAATATCACCTATTAGCATTATTGAGGGATTGGGGAAAGCTGGGGGGAGGAATTGTCTTTAAACATGGATCCAAGTAGAATGGAAGTTTTATTTTTCGCCTGCAGATTTATTTTCAGGAAGATTATTATTTGTTCCCTACTTTTGACAGTTATTCCCTGCTAGCAAAATAGCTATAATGATGGTATTTGTTTTCTTGTGAAAAGCTTGGAAATTTATTTAAAGATTAAATAGGTAGTAATATTCTTAAATCGGATTCACCTGTGCACCCACAGTTAATTTTATCCAAGATTTTAAATGTTCTAAAACCATAGGCTCTGTGTTAGGCTGTGAAAATGAATTGGGTACTTCTCTGGGATGTCAGGGGAATGATAATTCTGTCATATGTGATGGAAAATTAATAAATAGTCTGTGATTTTTAGATGTATCAAGGTGTGAAAACTGTATAAAGAAGTATTGCAATATTGTACTGAAGTAGTTTTTCATGATGCCAGCTTGAAGCATATTGAGCAGTAATTCAGAAGAAACTGAGGGAGGACTGGGAATGTGGTTAGAGCATTAATCTTCTCCAAGGTTCACTATAAGCCTCTTGCCTGGGAGGAAGAAGGAACATGGGATATTAATCCTTCTCGAAATCCATTAAGATCTGGGGAGAGCTAGAAAGGCTCTGAACCTCTGTAGTTGTGTAATTGATGCATCCAAAACCTCACTGAGAGTACTGTATTGGAGACTTCCTACAAAACAGACATGAAAAATCCAAGCTTTGTCTTTTTGTTAATTCCTGCAAAATGGTAACCTGCTTTACCAGAAAAGCAGAATGGAAGTACTTGATGATGGAGAGATTTTTGCCTGTTGTAATTATTTAGAGCATTTTAATTTATTAAATTACATTAATATTTTCTACTAATACAGGTGCTGATATGATGCTAATGTTTAGTAGTAGGAGAGTAAAGGTTGCATTCTAAATTACCGCTCATGACAAAGTCTTACCTATTCTTGTCAACAGCATGAAGCGGTGATGTGTAACTCTGTAAAAGTAGGAGAGAATATTTGATGGCTACTGGTTTGTATTAAATCTCGTATTATCTCTGCCCAGAGGATGTAGATTATCATCTTTAAAATCAGACTTGATATGAAATTGTAAACATACAGTGATATATGACTTCTAATTTTTTTTCCTCTCAATAAAAGCAGTTCTAGAGTCTCCTTTAACAAGTATTTTTATTAATCCATGCCATTATGGCCTCTCCATCATTTTTTCTGTCTAAAACTGACCATTATTGACTTAAATTATGCTTTTGCTGTCTGTATTTTTTTTTTTGCATAATCTGTTGTTACTACTCATATATAACTAGAAGTTGTGTTTTAATTCATAGTGGAAGTCCTAGCATTCTTATGGCCTGTTGTGTATACATTTGTCAAAAATATGTAAAACCAGCCATTTTTCCCCCCTCCAATTAACACTATTTTTTGTAACTTACATGTGACCTTTTTTTAGATTTCATAGCTCCTAACCAAAAATCATTCTTGTGTTTGGTTTTCCATGGCACTGTGTTTGTCATATCAAGATACATCCATTTTCTATTTCTTTCTGTTTTCCTGATTTTGCCATCTATTACAGATTTGCTTAAGTTCCTGTGCACTACTCGTGATCTCATTATGTAGAATTCACAGTATAAAGATTAGGTAGCTTTAAAGAAGCTACATCTGTTCCCTTAACTTGTTCCTTTACCATTTAAACTGAAATTCTTGTCACAGGTTTTGTCAGTTGCAATATTATGTCTTTGTTTATATGTTTTTTAAAAGGCTCAGTTAAATCAATTTACTAAGCCTGTTTCCATTTTATGTCTTGGCATTCTGGTTTCTCTTGGGTTAAAAACTTAACTTTGAGATGTCTCTGCCTAAAGAATTGCCTTTTTAGAACTAGCCTGGTCTCCCACCTTTCTTCCAGTTCAGCAGTTCTGGCCTTGAGCTGCAGTACATGGACAGTGAGGTGCACACAGTGTTTGCAAAAAGTTGCATACACACCAGCTGAGAGAATACAAGCTGTTCTCTACACAGTATGTTGTGCAATAAGCTGTGTTGTGTCAATCTTGTGGTCTTTTAACACCACTGCTTAAAATAAGCTCTGATAGTTTAGCCTTTAGGAAAGGATTATTTATTATTTCTTTTTAGTGATCTAACTGAAGTTCCCATGTAATTTGTCCCAGAAGGATATTGAAAACTTGGACTTTTTCTGAGTGGATATGTTTCATATTTCATGGGATACTGCTGCTGTCATAATCAAATTGTTAATTCCTGTGAGTTCTTCTTTGAGAAGTGGAAATGAGGATGAGAAACTGTGTGGTCATTTTATTTGGTTGCATTAAACCATGGCTGTGGTCATAGTACATAGTCATAGATCATTCTCAGTTTAGTTTAAAACACTTCAAATATATAAGCCAAGAAGTATAGTCATGCTTCCTGAAAGCTGTGGATCTGCTATTTAGAGAAATGCTCTTTTCACTTCTACTAGAAAGTTGCTTTGAGACTCTATGGAAAGAATTACTTTAAAATACTATTGTTAAGGTGTGTAGTGTTTATAAGAATTGTGTGGCCAAATGAATTTTGGTTAATTATTCATTTAATAGTCAGACACACTTCTGGGTCCTCCAAAGAAGTCCAGATTTCTCTGTACCTCAGATTTGTGATCAATCTCAATCTTTTAAAGTAATTGAGAAGTGTGGGGTAAAAGGAAGTAGGTTCTATTTTATCCTAAGGTATAATGAAAGATTTACTCTAAGGTTTATCATTCTAAATGCTACTCTAGCATTTTTTTTGTTTGACCTTTGTAACCAAAACTTTAGATCAAGATTTTGAAAAATTGATCAGAAGGAAAAGGGTTGAGTGACTTGGAATCAAGCTAGTGGAATGTAACACCTTGTATCACGGTTTGTTTGCTCACTGTGGTATTTTATGTCACTTCTTAGTATGTTTTTTGATGGTAAATTCTGTTACTTGACTTCTCCAAACCTGCTTGTAATGTCAGAGAGATTTAGTGAAAGCAGTACTGAATGAAGTCACTAAGCTGTGACTTAAAAAATAACTTTTTCTGTATTATGCTGGTGAAGTAAGTACTTTCTGAGTAGGAAATAAGTCATGAACTGTATGGACAAATGTCCAAATGATGCAGTCACCAAAAATGACCATTATTAAAGGAGAATGGAATAATCAACTGTCTACTGAAAGGAGACAAATTTCCATGAAATACCAGTCTCCCTCACAGTGAAGTTAACTGCTCCAATAACAGGTTTTAAAAACTGAAATCTTGAAGTGGTTAATCTAGTAGCTTCACTGTTGTTTTAGCTTGAGTTGTATGCATTAGAGATAATGGTCTTGGTTACTAATTTTGGTAAATAAGGAGATGTTCCTTGTTGTGAAAGCATTTATTGGCTGTTACAGTGTATGAGTTTGTGGAATTTTACTTTCAAGGATCTTTTTTATTGGTCTGAGGTTGACTTTTAGGATGATTGAAACCTGTAATGAGTCCCTTTTACAGGGTTTCAGACATATGGCAGTAGAGAACTTTGACTTATTTCCTTCTACCACAGGGATATAGAGAAAGGAAAGAACCCTGCATTTTCTGAGAATTTTAGTTCTTTAGAGGTAAGTCCAAAGACCAGTTAAGACAAACAGACGTTTGTCAGATTTTGTTCATTCAGATGAGCAGAATTGTGATAGCAGGATGCAAAGACAGTCTTGAAATTGATCCTAAACACTTCACCGGGTAATTTCTGCTTTGGATAAAGCATTGTTGCTTCTACTGATTTGTGTTTGAAACCTAGAAAACAGAATTAATTACAATCTGAAGAATCACCTGAATTTAAGTTGTGACTCTGAAAGGAAATAATTCAACTAAACATTCTGTTACTGTACCCAACCAAAGATGAGAAATGCATTCTGGTGGCTCTGTGGATTTTTTGAAAAATTGAGTAGTGAAGATGTCTTTATTTACTATCCAGCATAACAAGAAGTGGGGATTAGTCTGGGTCTTGGTAGTCTTGTTCTGGTAGTGGTGCTTTTTGAGGTCCTCATTCCCGTGGTGCAGTGAAGCGGTTGGTGTTCTAGGTATGCTGCTGTAGCCCAGTAGGATGAATGCAGCCCTACAAGGCAACTGAAGTTAACTTTTGTTCTCTGTGAACCACTGGGTGGCTGCCAACAAGAGTTGAGTGTGTCTGTGAACAGTCAACGACAAAAGCAAGCTTGTTGTCAGGCAGGCTTCATTTTCTGTGCTGAAGCTGGCGGCCTTACTGGGAAGTATTAAAACATATGTTGGATTGCAGGCCTTTATTTCTATGCCTGACTTAATTAAGTTTTTAGACTTTATACAATTAGCAGAGAGCTGCTTAATTCTTCCCTGCATAGAGCCATACACTTATATAAAATAAATTGGTTTACTGCATTCTAAAGTAGCTTGAGATCTCTCACAAAAATGTTATCTATGAAGACAGACAAGAGGTAGGAAGAACAAGCCCGATCACCTGAAGCTTTATGTCAGAAGTGATGGAAAAATAAGAAAGGTACATTTGTATATCCTTTAGTTTTGTAACTTTAAAGAAAAAAAGTTAAAAGTTAAGTTACATGGATACTCCAAAGGAAGCAAAACAACTTCTCCAATGTTTTCTTGCTGGGTGCTTTCACATTTTGAAAGCAGGGTTGACTATAACCAAACAAATAAAGTACTGGTTTAACAGGGTGCTATTGTATGCACTGGTATCTGCTTAGTGTAGTCTAAGACTGAAACAGTTCTGGCATGTGGACAAATAGTTACTCCATGTGGTTTGACCTTCATTAGAACCATCTGTTTGGAACCTCCTGAATTCAGAGTAATACTCTTTACTATTTGAATGTAATGAGCTTATTTCATGATATGGCTTAAGAAACCAGCATCAAAAGCAGTACTGTGTTTCTGTGGACTCTAATAGCATTCAGGTTCATCCATGCAGACAGAATTTTCCTGTTTGCCTCCAACCACCTAGAGTGAATTTCTTTGGCACGTATAAAAATAACTTTGAGAGGATGATAATATGGGATGCTGTTGTAATGTAACCTTGCATATGTGCCCTGAAACGTGTCTGTTCATTTGTACAACGTGACTTGTAGTCAGTTAGCATATGGGTAACTTTGAAAACAAGTTACTTGAGAGAAACTTAGCTAATGAATTTTGATCTCAGAGTTAGCTTGGAAAAAACCATTTTGTCTCTGAGGGTCATAACATGTCTCAATGCTTATTGATTGAGATTATATATGAGCAATATTTGATGGCTTTCATAAGGGGGTTTTTATTTTGATGTGCATATCTCCTGTATACATTAGGAAGCTGCAGCTTATCTGACAATGAATACCTGGTTGAATACTTAGATGGTATTGGGGTATTTCTGTATAATAGTTTCTTTGGGCATGTATCTGTTTATATCAGAGATTCTGACACTCATTAAAATTTCCTTCTCTTACAAGGTTTCTGAAAAATTAACAAATATTAATTTGCTACTCTGCGAAGTACGGTTGTTTGCTCTTGCTTTTCTAGGAGCCAGACTGCTGGGACATGAGCTTCTGGTTTGGTTAAATTTGAGTAAATTGCCACAGGTTAGACTGTTAGATATAGTGTTAGTGCCAGTTACTAGTTTTGTAACAAGCAATCTGAATTGTGAGGATTTTTTTTTTCTACTTGCAACTTCTGTATTGTGTTTGAAAGTGTTTTGCTGGGGAAACAAGCTTGTTAGAACAAAAATGTTAAATTGGCAACACTTAGAGTCTGAAAGGAGTATCAAAAATGGCATATAATAAAACTTCATAGGGCAGCTCTAACTTGTGACTTACGACTTCTGTTGTGAACACAATAAATGGATCTATCTGAAAAAGCAAACATTGGCCACTAGTTAAGAGTATGTTTCAGGGTGGAAAGGTTGGTCATATGAAGCCTAGCCTATGCATACTTTAACATGTTAAACATTTGAGCTGTGCTGTGCTAAGTGAGATTGTGCAAAGGAAAATAGAACTGACAAAAGCCTCTCCTCAGGGCTTTTAAAGAAACATATGAATCCAATCTTTACTTTGCCTGGTTAAACTGTAATACTCACTTGGAGGAGCTGCACAAAAAGACTTTATGATAAATGTTGATTTTATAGCTGGCTTATGTTGTTTTAAACTGTTTCAAACTGATGTGTGTTTTTTGTATATGCTCTCACTTCTGGAATTATTGCTCATAGTTTGGAGGAAGGTTGACTTTGAGAAGAGAATTTTTGTGAGTTGAAAGTAAAATGTTTGTGTACCTTTCCAGGACATACATTAGAATGCAACAGAGACATTCACTTACATTTTCAGCTTCATATTTTTGGTGTATTTTTTAGTATACTTAGGTTAAAACAGCCTGTGCCTTTGGTTCATACTATGGTAACTGAAGAAGCAGTAATTTTGCTTTTTTTATATGCTGTGCAATTTTCCTTTGAATAACTTGTTTACAAAATTCATTTAAGAAGGTAAAAATTCGTTCAAGTTGTCAATATTGCATTAGTCAGCTTACGTACATTTAAATTATATAGCCCAAGTGGGGATAGTCTGGAGAAAATGACTTGCAGATTTCAGCAGTGTCTGGATACCATTTGGGTTGTGTTATTGGTTGATTTGTGACTTAGGAAGCAAGAGTTCCTGCAGCAATTAAAATAGCCATTATTTTCAAAGAATGGAAATCCTCATTCTTGCATGGACAGGAAACTGCCGAAATTCAGAAAACAAGAAGACAAGTACCATCTTTACTACAAAGTGATAAGAATTTGTGATAACAACTTTGGGTTTTGTTGGAGATGCAATATAAGTACTTTGTATATTCACTGTTCATCTACTGTGAGTTTAGCTAGCAGTGATTTGAGGTACAGTAGAATTTTGTCATACTACTTGAAACAAGGCTTGGACTTTGAAACGGGGAGGATGCTCTTAACTTTTAGGTTTTGTTAATATGAATTCTGAAACATTTGTTTAAAATTCTGTGCAGTTTTGTGGTTTATTTCAGAAGGTAAGTGTTGTTGATCCCTATGTTTTTTTTGAGTGTGCATATGGGCTGCTAACCACATGTTCAGCAGCAAATGCATTCTGAAATATATGGATGTTTTTCTAACACTGCTTTCTCACTGTATTTTCTATGACTTGTTTTTCCATGCATGGTTTTCTCACATGTGTGATAGCACAGGAAACTTGTGTTCCATCCTGGTTTAACCGTATGCTCAACCTGCAGAAAGTGAAAAGACCTTTTTTTGTAGGTTAGGTAGATACTAAAACCTAAAGTACAGGTATGTGCGGAAAATATTTTCCAAGGGGTGTGTTACAAAGTTTTGAGCTGAAGGATTTATTGTACGACTTTTCTGTTACTTTTTGATGTTTTAGTAGGCCCTTTGAGGGGGACAGCCTTTTCCTTAAATTGCTAAACTTAAAATAGTTGCTCTTCCTACTAGTTAAAACTTTGGACTTGGTTATAATGGGCATTGCTGTTAGTACACTTTTAGTAAGACCTGGTAATTGCCATACGTACGTCTCTGATTTTACTTTTCCAAGTGGGGTGGTAAATTCTCAGCCTCTTGTGTACAGTAAAATGCCTCTGTGCCATCCAGTACTTTAACAGAAAAACTTCCACATTGGTTTGCAGATGCCAAGTTTGAGGGTATATTTTAGAGTTTTGTGGACACTCTGTCCTGCTGCTCATCATGTTGCATCTGATTTATTAATCAATGAAAAACATAAATTATTTGCCCTGCTGTTTCCTCATGCGTCTCTTCTTGCATCTGATGCACCTGCACTTTTGCTGAGTGATCCTGCAGTTCATTGTCTTGTTCTGAGCTTCCGCTTGGCTCATCAAAAGTGTTCTCCTTATTGGACCTTGATTGCTAGTTTTTTCTATCATATTATTAGTACAAGGGTTATTATTAATGTGTGTGTCATGAATTTATTATATTAGCATTATTTAATTAATTTTATAAGGTGTTTTTGGAACTACACCCCTCTCTTTTGAAGATATTAATCAGTAAGTAGAATGTTTTTTGTTATGTGATTAACTTCATTCTTAAATAAAAATATTTTTTATTATGTAAGGTGTACAACTTTTTAGCTATCATGTGAATGTCATACTTTTCTTGTTATTATCTTCAATAAAGTTACAACAATAACCTGATTTGTATTTTTTGTTGTTTTATTTCAGGAAATGTATGAGGTTGCCAAGAAGCTTTGCTCTTTTTGTGAAGGTCTTGTACATGATGAACATCTTCAGCATCAAGGCTGGGCTGCCATAATGGCCAACTTGGAAGATTGTACATACTCTTACCAAAAGCTGCTTTTCAAGTTTGAAAATGTGTATTCAAGCTATTTGCAGTCTATAGATGATATCAAGCTGAAACTTACACAGTAGGTTTACTATTAAATTCATTCTCAATTTTCAAATTTGCTCCATTTTAATTTAGTTTTTAAAGTGTTTGTGTCTGGTACTTACTCTGAATAATCAAGCATGTATTTGTTTGATTATGTGTCATGGAGAACTTTTTTTTTGTGCTATGCTAGGTACTTTTTTGACTGACATTCTCCTGTCTATTTATTAGCAGAAAGAAACCTGTATTGAATTATGTGGAAGATAAGCTCGTTAATGAACAGCTGCTTAAGAGCTGGAGTCATTCCAAATAACCACTACAGAAAGCTAGATAATAAATTTAGACATTAACATTTTAAAATGCCTATTTACACTTTTGATTTAATTGGTTTTTAATAACTTGAACTGATACTAAGAATTACAATCTGTGTTGAAAGTACGAAGTCATAACACAAACTTTGAGTGAATTTGTATACCTTTGAGTGGGATGGGGGGCATGTATGTATTTTATATTTTGGGTGATTTTTATCTAAGATTTCATGTTGCATTTGCTTCTAGATGCTGATTTTTTTTTTTTTTTCTTTTCACTTTTTAAAAAAAGCTTGGGTTCTGCTGTTTCTATCATGGCCAAGATACCACTGCTGGAGTGCCTAACAAGACATAGTTACAGAGAGTGTTTAGGACGACTAGATTCTTCAGCTGAACATGGAGGAGCAGAAAGTGAAGAAACTGAGGATGGGAAGTCTGCTGAATTGGTGCTTTATCCTGATATACCTAAAGTGAACAGTAAATCAATGTTAGCGTCATTTTGCAAGTCAGTCGAACATTCAGCTTTGGAAGGCACAGATCCTGAAAATGTAAAAGATGATAAGGAATCTGGTCAAAATGCTACTGTCCAGGACAATGAAATGTCAGTAGAATTGAAAGATGATGAACAGCCTTCCTTCAATGTGTCTTTGTTAGACTGGATAAATGTTCAAGATCGACCTAATGATGTTGAATCCCTGGTCAGAAAATGTTTTGATTCTATGAGCAGGGTAAGTTAATAATTCTTTTAAAAATCCAATTGCATTGCATTGAATGCTGCTGCTTATTTTCCAGATGCAGGTGCTTTTGACGTGACTCAACTCTGTTGTAACTTCTTGTTTCTCAGATAACTTTCTGAATGAAGGCCAGAGCAGAGACTAGGGAAGGATAAGTGTGGGAAAAGTGTTTTATGAGTTTGAATGTTAAGAATTTGATCTCGATGAAAATGTATAATTTTACAATGAATGCTTGTTGCCTTGCTTATTTCTCAAGTAGCCATTCCTTTTGGAAAGCCTAAAGTTTCTTGCAGGGTATAAGCAAAGTGAGACTACTATTTCTTTGCCTTCTTCATAGAAACTACATTTATAATAAAAGTAAAGGTTTTTCTGGACCAAAGTCAATGTTCTTTGAGTTTAAAATAGTTGAGCCTCTATTAAAGTATAGAATAAATTCACATGGTTAATTGGGAGAAATTTATATACTATATCTCTGCATTCTTTATTAGCTGATGCAGATGTGCTCAGAAGGCCCGAATCGGTCAGGGCAGTGTCAGTTTATATCTCTGCTGCTGGAAGAATATAACAGGGCTCAGTTTACTTTCCAAATTGTTATTTTTATCAGTAAGCATTATAACCTTTTAAAATTCTTTTGTCTATAGTTTTCCTTCTCTCTTTGCTTTCACTGTAGTTGGTACTTTTTGCATTGTCTGGCCTTGTTTGCATATATACAATATACTATTGCAACACAACATACCTTGGAAAAAGAAAATAATTTTTGTTGTCTTTGACACTTTATTTCCCCTGTAATGTAGGACTGGAAGACTGAGCCAGTGATTTCTAAAACCCATCTGTTATAGGGAACATAGTAGTGTGGTCGGTTCTTTACATTGATTTTTTTCAATTCTGTCTTAAAAGTAATTGGAGAGTTTGGCTTAATATTAAGGACTGTTTAAGATTTTGAATTGTCTAAATTTTAGTAGTGCAGAAAAGGCTAAGGAAAAGATTGGACATGGCAATTTTTTTTTTGTTAGCAAAGACAATAATTGGTTTTTTTTAGTTTTTTTTTTTTAAGACTTCCTGATTGAAGTCTGAGACAGTCCTCTGTTCTGTTTGTTCAGTAATGCTATAAGGTACTTGCTTCTATTTTAAAACAAGAGTAACAGAACCCACTAGTTTGGTTGTGAGAATATAAATTCAATTTCTACATAATGTTAAGAGAGCTCAAATCTAGTATCTTTTAAAAATCTTTATTTGAAGAGATGGACAGAGATTAAACAATATCTTCCAAATAAGTTAGAGTGATCCAAAAGACACAAAAATGCAAAGAATACTTTGGTTAAATACATACTCTACCTTTTTTGATCAGCTTATATTCTTACTGACATAAATCATATGTTTTAGAGGCGCTGTTTTGTCTTTTCTGTCCTTATCTAAAATTAGGCAGAAGTCCTTTATTTTGACTATTGTAATTGTTTTGTAACTTCAGTCAATTTTTGTGGGGAAAAAATGTGATTGAACCTGCAAAAAAGGAAGTTTATTTTTGTATTCTTTGCATAAGCAAAATTGGCAGGTGGGGAAAGTGCTTCAGTCAGAGTATTCTGACCACCACTGGAGCAGTTGTGATTGATCAGTCCTGATCCATTTTGGTTCACAAAAAATCCCCAAAGCTTTGAAGTAATGTGTTTCTGATTTTCCTTAGGAAAACATTCATTTACTCTGTTTTGATAGCAACATAGACAAAGGATTGAATCTTTGCTTAGCACTGATTTAGAATTACTTGAAAACAGAAGTGACCTGTAGCTGAAAAGAAGAAGAAAATCTTAAATAAATATCTTGCAACATAATTGTTCTTTTAATATTAATTTGAGATGACATTATAATTTAACAAATATCAGAATAATAGAATAAAATGGCAGTAACTTAAAAAAAATTGTTCTGCCTGCATTGTCCCCATGCCCTTTTTTCTTGGAAATATGAACCATACAAATAGTTTTTGCTTGCAGTTCTTGCTTGAAAAACTGGATTCAGGTAAGATTTTCCTGGAAGCTTAAAGCACCAGAGTAAGAGCTTATTATCCATTTGGTACTGGTAGTCTTGACATAACTGGTGTGTTGCACAGAGTGCTGCTAAGTTTCTGATGGTTCTAGCCTCTAGATCTTTCTACACAATGACTCTTCTAATTACAGAAACCTAGGCTGCAGTAAAAGCAGTGGGTAAGCAGGAGCTAACCACGTGTTTTTGTTAAATGCTCTTGCAGCCACTTAAATAAGAGGCTAGAAAATGAAGCTACTTTTAATGGAGAGCAATATTATCTACCAGTGAAAGTAGAGCTGGATTCTACAAATGAAGTTAGGTTAAAGACAGGATGAAAAGAATGGATGGAGGAAATAGGTTAGAATAGAATGAGAGGAATAACTAACCATTCTTTGTAAAAAGAGATAAAACATCATTAGTTTAAGAAGGTAAAAAGAAAAAAAAAACGCACCATATTGTTCTTTAGTGGTTCTTTTTTGTTAAGAAACTCCTCTGGATGCAGTAGTGGACTAATTCAGGATGTCATGGGGAGTAATCATGAATAGGATGGCAGTGGAGATGATCCTGTAAAATCAATCTGATTAAATACTTTTGTTACTGGTTCTTGAAGATGGACAAGTGACATGAGAAAAAAGCAAGATTCATAAGACATCACACACTAAAAATTAACCTTTGTTTTCAGAGAATTTGGATGTATTTTGTCACATTAATAACAGCACTAATTGTTTATTCTAAGGAGTTCTGGGCTAATTACTAGTTTTTGGTACTTTCCCATGAAGCTTTTTGTGGGTTGGTTGAGGTTTTTATTGTTAGAAGTAAATTGAAGACTTGTTCTTTATAGTTGCTCCTTAATTTGTGATGTTTCTCCTCTCCAGGTGCCTCTTTCTATACCCCAGAAGGTTGTTTCAGGAATGAAGAAGTGTTGTGTGTAAAAACTTACGTGTAGTGAAATAGTAGAGTGAGGGGAAAATATACTTCTACTACATTACTGTTGACTCAAATAAATGGTTTCTTTTTTGAGGGTTGATCTGTGTGCTCTGTAAGTGGCATAAACACTGCATGTTGACGAAGGAAGCCAGTGCTGTGGCAGCCAGTGCGACCTCACAAATAGAGCCCTTTTCACTAGATGCTCATACAAGATGATGGCATACTTTAACCATTTTGGATAAATTTGGGCAAATTTGTTCATCTTCTGCTAACACCTAATGATTTTTTCTAGGTTTCTAACTAATATATTGCAGGTTTACACTAAACTCTGACCTTCATAAGATGTTGCAACTACTGCTGTTGTTTCTAGAACTCTCATTTTAATTTACTACCATTATAGTGAAGCTTGGAGAGTCACCCTTAGTATCTGTGGACAGTGGTAGACTCTAATGTTTCAAATACTTCCTTCTTTCTGGGTATTGATCTGTGAAGGAATGTTATGAAATAACTTTTAAAATATGTTTCTGTTTGAAAAAAACAAACCGTAGCTAAAAGTGTGATAAACATACCATTTTTCCATGGGGTCATTTCCAGTTGCTTAGAAATTATCTGCTTGTCTAACTAGTCAATTAAAACATTCATGTAATGGGAAAAGATTGATGGTTCTTGAAGCTTTTTCTCACTACCCTCCCAGTTTGCACTTTCTACTGAGTCACATTCATCATTGGTTTTGGTTGTAGCTGTATGGACTCTATCCCAGGGCAGACTGTCCATTAGCTGTAAAGTACCTCTTCCCTCTGCACCTTGTTTTGTCCCCTCAACCAATGTCCCTTTCTCTTACAAGGATCCCAATTCTGTGATGGTCTGGTTGGAATACTTCAGAGAAATTCATGCTGTGATACAGAATCCGCAGAGTCATTTACTCAGAATTCTGAAACACATAATAGATGTAGTCACACGTTAGATTAAAAAAAAAAAAGAAAAATATTGAGTTTAAAAACCCTCATTTAGCTAACTTAAGTTGTCTTTCAGTGTGTCAACTACTAATACATTTTTTTTTTTTAGCTTGATCCAAGGATCATCCAACCTTTTCTGGCAGAATGTCGCCAAACTATCGCCAAACTAGATAATCAGAACATGAAGGCTATTAAAGGTCTTGAGGATAGACTCTATGCGTTGGACCAGATGATAGCAAGCTGCAGCAGACTGGTGAATGAACAAAAAGAACTTGCTCAGGTAATACGCGATTCTGAGTGCAACATTGGAAGATGGTAGAATTTTGCTGTGTGTGTGCTGTTAAAGTTACAATGAAACAATTGCATGTCTTTGTGCAAGATAGTTTTCAACATATCACACTGGGGTTGGTCAATAAAATGCTATTTCATAATAATTTAACATTTAAATATTGGCAGTGTTTACATGTTGTCATGTTTTCACATGGTTTGCAGAAAATCAGAACTTTAGTTGGAGAAATGGAATAAAAGTTAAGCAGATTAATTTTAATTTGAAAGGGGAGTATTGGGTCCTTGGTAATTTATCATTCAGTAATACAAGATCAGGGAATAGGTTAATGGTTGATCATCAGTATTGTAGTAAAGAGAGAGATTAGTGTGCCTTCACTGGACAGTGGCATTTCAAGTGATATAAAATTTGATTAAAGACTATTTTAAATATAAAAGATGTAGCTCCTATTTTCAAAAAACACTCCAGTATCATATGAAAGTTATTAAATACATTTCTGTAAAGTGCTTCAGTTAACTTGATAATTAAGATTGTCCTTTAATGCCTTGTTTGCAACTGAAAGTAAGTAAAAGTCTATTTAGAAATACGTAAGGGTCAGATTTTCACCATGACCTTGGGACTAGGACTGTGAAGAAAGGCATGAGTTTCTTAGTCCTACTTGCACATTGATATATTATTAGTAGGAATAAATAAACAATCTTGCTTTGCTGTCTTGGGGGAAGGGGGTGGGAGGGCAGGTTAGAGGCCCCTTTTGAGGAGGGCAGTGCTGGGCTGAGAGTTGTGCAGCAGCCAGGCTCTCTGTGCCTCTTCCACCTGGTGTGTAAAGGTGGGTGCTGCCAGTACTTCTGGCAGCATTGTTTAAAAGTGGAGCTTGTCTCCAGATAAATTCAATGAGTAAGTTTAGAAGCAAGTTTGTGTTACATCTCAGCCTTGTGGTGTTTATGTTGTAGGCCAGTGTTAAATCCAAGTGAATTTACTATGATGGCTAAGCTAGTCTTCCCATCCTTATGCCTGGTTGCCCTGTGGTGGTTTTAGCTATTTTTTCCTTCTTCTTGGATGAAGAGCCTACCTCAAGTTTATTTTGGAGTGACAAGCCTAACAGTCAGCTGGAAAGAGACTTTGTCACCTTGTTTAAATGCTACTGTAAATTTAGAATTTGTACCTTTTCAAGACTTGGCAGAGACTTCAACTTTCAAATCTTCGTCCTTGCCATTTCTTTTTATAAATTGCCTATTCCTTATGATGTAAGGATGCATTCTACATGCAAATAAGATGTGTGGCTGTGATCTTGGCTCTCCAGAAGAATTAGTTTCATGTGTGAATTTCTTTATGCCAGAAATATAAATTCTTTAGCCCACAGTAGTACTGAACATGCTCTAAGTTGTTGTTAAATCTTGCAAATGCCAGAAGAAGATGGTTGTTAGCAGAAACTAGAATGATGGTTGATCTCCTCCATCCTAGTAGCTATGTTTCTGTTGCGTTAAGTTTTGTGATCTTGCACTGGTGTTAGTTGTGTAAAGTTCTCTTGGGGTTGTGATGGTAACTGGGAGTGAAATGTGGAACAAGATTGATTTGGACTGGATTATAGAATGGGAAGAAAGCAACTTCGACACTTGATTTCTCCATGTATCATTCTGTTACACTTCCCAATGGTTGGTTTGTTAAAATTCTTGCATCCTTAGAGAATATGTATTGCTTTCATACTTTTTGATTGTCACAAAACTTGTGTAACAAATGTCTTTCTTCCTCTAGGGATTTTTAGCTAATCAGAAGAGAGCTGAGAACTTGAAAGATCCTTCTGTGCTGCCTGATTTGTGTTTGAGTCATGCAAATCAGCTGATGATTATGTTAACTAATCACAGAAAACTGTTAGATATTAAACAGAAATGTACCACTGCCAAACAGGAGCTTGCAAATAATCTGCAAGTCAGACTGAAGTAAGTTAAAACTTTTCAACTTTGTATTACCTCCACTTGCAGGCAGCAAGGCTGTTTAAGGATTGTGTGTTTTAAGGAAATGGTTACAGTGAAAAGTTGAGTGCATATCTTGTAGTATCTCTGTTAGTATTTAATCCCAGTTTCTCTTTGTTAGTACATATTCCCGGTTGCTTAATGTTGACTCATTTGTATTCGTTGTTTCACTTTTGCTTCACTTCTGTCAATATAAGCAATTTTATATGGTTTCTTATTACTTGTGGGATATATCTCTACCTTATGTCCTCTCTGGTGGCACAGTTGCTGTAGTGTTTCTCCTCAAGCACACCAGTTGATCATCTTTTCAGTAGTTTTCTTGTGGTTTAATTATATTGGTGTCTATGCTTGAAATTTATCTATTGATCATATGATTAAGCGAATTGTAGATGTGGTTACATGATGTGAGAATGTGTGTTACAGGGGCTGTTGCTTGCAGTGCATGAGTACATTGTGTGAACTTCCCAAACAGTGATGTGTTCTTATTTCATTGACAGCATTTCAACCCTTAATACCTATTGCTGGTGCTTTTTGATACGTATTTATAAGATTTATAAACAAAAAGTAGGCATTTTTTTTGCTCAGGTTGTATCAGCTTTTTAAAATTCTGCCAGAGAAAGTTGCATTATTATTACTCCTAAGGTTATTTATGCTAAGAACTTCACTTGTCAAAAAAATGTTTTAAATGGTGGTATATGTTTATTTCTTGAGCACTGATGTGGCTATTTTGTTATGAGAAATTAATAGGATACTACAAGGTGACTACTGAATTCTGAATAGTTTGGTACTTTCAGTTAGCGTGTTGTTGTCCCATGTGAAATGTGTCATTGTTCATTTCATCCAGAAATGTGTTGCTAATCTAATTTAAATGAAAAAAAAATACTAAATTGTGATCTTCTAAAGTGTAACCTACTTTTGTAGGTGGTGTTGTTTTGTAATGCTTCATGCTGACCAAGATGGAGAGAAACTACAAGCATTGCTTCGTCTTGTAACAGAGCTCCTCGAAAGGGTCAAAGTTGTGGAGGCTCTCAGCACTGTTCCTCAGATGTACTGTTTAGCTGTTGTTGAGGTTGTGAGGAGAAAAATGTTCATAAAACACTACAGGGAGGTAAGTAAATAAAACTTTGGGACCAAACCTTTGTGTCTAAATGTGTCTAATTGTATAAATTATCAACTAACTACATATTTTTCCCTTTCACAGTGGGCAGGTGCTTTAATAAAAGACGGGAAACATCTATATGAAGCTGAAAAGGCAAAAAGGGAATCTTTTAGTAAACTATTTAGTAAGTATTTTCTCTTCTGTGAAATAAGAATTGTGTTGAAGTATATGTCTTGTCATTGTAGTTAAAATATTGCCTTTATATTATAAATTCAATACCTGATTTTTTTAACTTAAATAGGAAGTGCATGTTGATCCTATTATGAACAAAATATTTTCCTATTAATCAAATAAATTAACTATTTCATATAGATTATCCAAAATAACGTACAAGTTGCGATTAATGTTTGTAAAAGATAAAATTTCTCATTATCACATTTGAATGCAGTTTGTGCTTAAACATGCCTTCTGAGCTCTATTGTTCTTTAAATAACACTTACAAAACCTTTACTGAGTATTTGGGTACTGCTATGACTTCATGTGTACTACTCCAGAAAAATGCAAGAACTAAGACCCATTTCTAAAGACCTTCACCAGAAGTTAAAAAAAACAAAACAAAACTAAAAATAAAGATTCTGCTAAAAGAATTCTGATTACTTTTTCTGTGAAATCTGCAACTTGTGTTCTGAATGTACAGCTAAAGTAAGAAAACTGAGCAAACGTTTATAAATTTTTCTTTGAAAGGAGATGAGCAAGATGATAGTGAAAATTTGGAAAATAGGTTGAGGCTTTTGCCTGTGTGAACATTAAGCAAAAAGAGGCTTCCGTGAAGGGAGTTTTGCTTGAATGGTGGGTTTTGCCTGATGTTCTGTTGTCATTTGCAATTTTATGTAGTCAACAATATAAGTAGTAATGCTTTCAAATGTAGTTCAGCTATTAAACTGCTGTGACTTTAATTTATTTTTCTTGAGACATTGTTGCATTTCTTCTTTAAATCAGTTGTTTCTTTCGGTTTTTTCTTCAGGGAAGTCTTTTCTAAGGAATCGTTTGTTTAGAGGACTTGACTCGTGGCCTCCATCCTTTTGTGTATGTACTCATATCCTTGGGTTTATTTAATTTCTATATAGTTTCATAAATTAAAAACCTGGGCTTAATTCACTGAAGCTATATGTCTTTCACTTTGCTGTGACACAAATGAAAAAGCTGGGAGCTAGTGTGCTTTGCCATTTCAAGTGACCTGTATTAACATTGGTTTGTAACTTGCAGTGCAGTGGAAGAGGAAAAGTGAACTCTCTTTTTTAGCAGTCCTTTTTTAGTGTGTGGTATTGAAAAAAAATGCTCTTAATGGTCATAAAAAAGAAGCCAGAAGGAATAATTTGATAATCTAATTGTCTTGTGAATAATAGAGCAATAAAATTAATTGGATGGTAAGAGCAAGTAAAAGTTTTCCATGTTTTCTGATAATCACTGGATGAGTGGAAAACCATTTTTGTCTCTTAATTGGCTGATAACATGAGGGCATTGTAATTAAGCATTGCCTGTTAGCTTTGATTTCATACAGCGTGGTTAATTAAAGTGAGCTAACTCCCTGATTCTAATGTTTCCACTCTCTTTTGCCTTTTTAACCTTTTCAGCTTCTCCTTTCACCTTTTTTTTATTTAAAGGATACTTGGAAAATAAGAATGCTACTCATTTCAATGTTTCAAATACTGGACTGAATGAATATTTGTATGTGTAGCAGCACAATAAATAAGGCTTCAGTGTCATCTCTTATCCCTTAACTTCTAAACACATCCATAACATTTACGAAGCTTTTTAATAGGGAGGAAGTTGGACTAGATGCTCATTGTAGGTCCCTTCCAATTGAAATGCTCTACTGCTGCCCAAGCACTACGGATAGTTAGTCATTACAAATGTAAGGTTTTTTTGGGGGGAGATGGGACCAGACAGGGTTTCTTAAAAATTTTTTGAGAAAGAGATCAGTTTACCACTAACTTTTGTGTTATTTATTAAGCTCTTTTTAATCCTTCTTTAGCAGTCTTGATACTTGTCTTTACAACAATGTATAAATTTATATGTTCTTTACAGACACGAAAACCTCGCAGATTTGACAGTGAGCTTCCAGATATCTCATTGAGTGACTTGCAGTTTTTGCAGTCTTTCTGTCCTTCAGAAGTACAGCCATTACTCAGGTAAAGCACCTTTTTGTACTTCATGTGTTATGGAAATAACTTCCCCCAGGGGTCCCATTCCCATCAGTTTTCCACCCCCTTAAGTAATTTTCCATAAAGAACAGATAAGGATATTTTCTGTATTGTTAACATTCTTAAGCAATGATCTTCGCTGACTTTTTGCAGATACACATGTACTCAAGCTGTCATGATTTAAACATATTTATTCTGTATTAAGATGTAAAGGATTTTCGGTGTTCCTTTGAGCTGCCTCAAAGCTAAAAAGCAAAAAAAAAAAGTGGTCATCAGTTTTAAACTGAAATAAACTCATAATTGTGTTTTGTCAGATCAAAATAAGATTTGATTATTTTTTCTTTTGCTTTCTGTTGTGTGGTATTCTGGAGGAAATAAAATAAATGTCTTTATCTCAGCATGAGATTATAGAGATCTCCTATATTCAATTACTACTTTTTCTCTGATTTTATTAAACTGATTTTACTAAAAAGTGTATTCTCTAACTGCCTCTGCTGTCTATGTAAATCCATCATTTTGAGTAGAAGCTCTATTTCTGTGTTTCCTACTTCCCAGCAATGAGGCAGACATGCATATGTAGACAGGGAGGCTACTGGTTTGTCTCACAAGCAATTTACAGGATTAGTTCCTTATCTAGAACTTGGACATATCTTTGTGAAAAAGATGAATGTTAGTGTGAGCTTCCAAACTCTTATGTTTTAAATGTAGAGCAGTCAAGCCAAGATAATAGGCCAGAAATAGGCAGTAGCAAGTTCTGTAAGGTTCTAGGAGGAGATCTATCAATACGACCACATTCAGATGTTGCACATATCATCATCCTTCTCCTGAAAGAGATCTGCAGTTAGAGATTTGCTGAGATCCCTCTTTTTTGTTTTTTTTTTTTTTTTTAGTCCCAGGGCCACAGTCCTACAAAGTTGGGATTGCATTTACAGAGGTAAATGCAAGAGGAGGATGCTTCACTGCTATCTGTCAGGTTCACCAATAGTGTCAGCCTGTTATCTGTTACTGAGGCATAAGGCAGGAGCTAAATTCACTGCATTTTTCACCTATATTTTGTACTGGCATTCTGTTTAATTCAGAATTCCTGGCTATCTTTATGGTGTTGTTGGTGGAGTTAACAGTAGGTGTAGTGAGCTTAGCCAGCTTGACAGTGGATTTACCCTAGGTCACGTTATAGCTGATGTACCCTGTTAATTTCTCTTGTTCTGCTCTTAGGCTTGCTCCTCACTGATTCTGCTGGGGAAAAAAATGTGCAAGCTGTAGGATCTTATTGCTAATGCTTGCATGATGTTTTGATTTGTGAGAATTTTACAACCTTCCTGGGAAGTTTACACTGAGTTCAGAAAGAATTTTGCCTTGCTGTTGTCAGAAAACCAGTCACCAACTAGGGTATTTGTTGGTCCAAATTGTAGTGACAAAGCTTTCCACTTGATGGCAGTAGAGGTGGGATTATGTCTTGTTCCACCTGGATTCTGGACTCAGGGTTGCATTTGGTGGAAATACAGATGATAGTGGTGAGCTTGCAAATTGAGTGGGCAAAAGAATCACACACCTTGAGTGGATGCTGATCTTTAGAAGAAACTTGAGAGCAGTATTTTCTTTGGTATTTTCATTTAACATTTAAAGAGCAAGTAACAAGCAAAACTGAAAGCCAGCACTAAGTCCTTTTCTATCACCACTGAACCTCTGAGCTGCATAATTAAAATGATGTTTTAATTTACTTACAATGCTTCAGTCTTCTGAAATTATATGTTTTGGCAATTACAGAAATCTTAATTCTGTAAAAATACACTAAATTATACTTGCCCTATATATTGAATGAGAATAGAGAATATAGACTACATTGAAGTGTAATCTGCTTTTTCTGTATTGTTAGTCTAAATGAACTCTTGCTTCATGTTTTTAGCTTGTCTTGCAACACTTGAAATGTGATCACGACACATTAATCGGTCTTTTAATTTAGGTTACCTACCATGAAAATAAAATAGTAGAGAATTAATTGCTACTTCAAAGGAAGAGCTGGATTGGAGAGAATCCAACTGGAGACAGGAATAGAGTCATTTGCAAACACAAATGCTTCAATTAGAGATCTCATCACTTCTGTTACTGTCATTGTAACTCTGGATACTACTGGCAGATGTTTTCCTTGGAGGGAAAGACTGACATTACTTGGCCACCATTGTTTATTGTTGTCTACTTCTTAAAAGCTCCCAAATTTTTAATTTCTAACACAAATAGCAGGTGGTCTTAGTAGACTTTTTTTCCATGTAAAATAAAGGAAATTAAGAAGTTCAAGCCTTATACAGAGGGAAGCTTTAGTACTGTTGAAATATACACATAATAATTTCATAGATTGGAATATTAAACTAACAGTGTGGGGAAAAAAAAAAAGTAATCCTGTACTATTTTTTAAGGGTTCCTATACTTTGTGACTTTGAACCTCTTCACCAGCATGTACGTGCTCTACATAACCTGGTCAAGGCAGCACAGAGTTTGGATGAAATGTCACAAACCATTACAGACCTGCTGAATGAACAAAAGGTATTTTTGCTTTTCTTTATCAATAAAAAAGAGAGTATTATATTTAAATCAGTAGACTATTTCCATAATATTGTTTTATCAAACAATTTAGAATGCATCTTTGTTTTTTCCTGCTGTAAAGACTTAACTGCCTAAGTTTTGTTTCTAGTAATGAACTAATAAATATTCTGAGAATATTTAACAGATATTTGTATTCCACAGAAGTTGTAGAAATAGAATTGCACCGTTAATATTTTTGTTTTCTGTCATTTTCAAATCTTCTGTCTGCAGAATGTGTACATTCTGCCTTCATTGCTTTAGTATATATTCAGTGCAGTTGTTACTTCTCTAGATTTCTGCATTGTTTCTTAGGTCCTTGTGGCACAAGCAGTTAAGGAGATTTTAGGGCTTTGGTTGACTGTTGTGCAGTCTTTTTCTTTGAGTATAGAAAGAACAGATGGTAAAAAGATCTCTTCCTAGTTTCACTCTGCCTGTCAAACAGATTCCTTCCCTAAGAAACTGTATTTCTGCCAATCACTTTTGCTTCTCTGCAATCAGCCTCTAACTTTCATAATGCACCATATAGGTTCCTTTTAGCTTCTGACTGCAGCCTCTCTGATGGAAACTCTGGGTGAATTGAGCAGTGCTATTTTTTGTGAAGTTGACTGCTTCAAACTGGGTTTCTTTTGCTGTAGAAAATCAGTAGGTTTTTCTGAGGAGCTATACTATTGTCTGTGGTGTAAATGGTTGTATGCACTTGGCTGACTGAAAACATCTTGTATAACACCTAAGGCAATGCACATACTTAATTTTAAATAGCAATTTCCTGCTTAAACCAGGTGACATGAAGTTTTCTATAATTTTATTTCTCTGCGACTTGGACAGGAGATTTATTTGAAGTCTTTTATTTATGTAAAATCTGAAATCTGGGCTGCTTTTTGTTCTGTAAAGTAAGAAAGTTGTGTCATTTAAGTAATTTCCCAGCTATTTTTTCTCTGCATGATGATTGTTTTTCAAATGAATAGCCATTAAGGGTAAGAACATTAGGGCCTGAACAGTGTAATAGCCACTGAAATGGCTGGAAGTGAAATTCTGTGAAATCTTGGCCTTTTCTGAACATCCCCTTACAACAGACCTTCTCTAAAATATAGAAGTTCACTCCCAGTATGGAGCATCCTGAAATTTATCTGGTAAGAAACCAGGATCGTGACAGGTGTTCTGATGAATGAATTTTCCACAAAGGTTGGAAATGCCAGAAGGGTGTGAAGTTTAAGTTTTAATTCAAAATATGCATAAAGTAGAAAAATAAACAGGAAATATGCCTGACTTTTTGAAGTCTTCATAGCTTCCCATTCTTTGTTCAGACTTGTTTGTCTGAGAAATTTTTATCAGTATCTGGCTGTACCAAAAAAAGATGTTTGCCAAATCAGGAAAATACTCTTCCCATTCTTTTCTTTTGCTGTGCTTTGCTTTGACCAGTTTGGATTCTTCGCTCACACGGAAATGTCAGGTGCTTAGACAGATTTGGATAATTGTCTCTTTCCTTAGAGTAAATTGCATTGCAGTCAGAGCTGGGCCATTCATGATGTCATCTTAAAAATGTCCATCTCTGTGTGTCATTTCGGTGATTCATTTGAACTCTTTTTAGAATTGAAGCAAATAGATTTGTCAGAGATTTTTTTTCTTCTCAAAGACAGTGTTGTTCTCAAAGACAGTGTTGTTGTTAGGTGATTGTTACTACTTGATGAAACACACAAGGTCTTTCTCTGTGTTGCTTTGTTCTGAAGATAGTATAGGAGTGTTTTTTAAATTATGCTAATTTTGCCTATGTAGAATTACTGAAATATTTTTTAAAATTATCCTTTTATATCCTTGGTATTGCTGGGAATTCACTCTAAATAATTAGAAGGATGAATAAACATTTCATAATTGTCCTGAAGATGCCTACATCTTCATGAAGGCACATGTTCTGGTGGTGAACTGAAATACCATCCCATCTTGGTGCAGGTTTGGCAATAACTGTGCAGGTGTTGAGAGTGTTGCCCATATAGCAGATTATTGCTCTTGTACTCTACCAAGGAGACACATTTGAGTCCAGCCTCCCTTTTCATACTAAGAAGCCTGGCTCTTCAAATTGAACTGGGATAGTTTCCATGGATTGTTGGTAGTGCAGCAGTTGAATTCTGTCAGGGTCAAGTGTGAGTTTATCCTTCTGCATCAGCCACAGCAACTGGTCTTTTAATAGTTGCTTTAGGCAGGAGAGAAAGGTTGTGACTGCAGACAAGTGAGCAAAGAGTAAGTCAGAGGGGATCTAATACCTTACTGGGGGTATTAAGAGCATTTCTTTTTAATTGTTCCCATAATTCTTACTGTTTCAGCTCTTAAGTTCATAGAACATTAGTAATGGTACGCTTCTCTATCTGATGTCTTATTTTAGTATTACATCAGAGTAGTTAAAGAACATTGTTGAGGTTATTTGTTTAATGCGTTGCTACTTTGAAATACGTTTTCATTTTTAAAACTTTCTGTTTATTCTTTGTAATTTAATAGCCTCACATCAAAACTGTTGCTGTGCCTTCTTATTTCCATAAAACAAAGTTTAAGCAGATCAACAGTAGGGTTAAAGTTTTTCTTCAGGAGCTGTTTCTTTTCAAGATGGTCATGTTTCTTAGATGACTAAAAATCAAACAAATTATTAGTGATGAAGGATGGAAGAGCAAGGTAATGGTTGAGGTATGGTGTTAAAATGCATCTGAGATCTGTTGGAGCACTGATACATTCAGAAAACTCTGCATCTCTTTCTGTTTGTGATCGTGATGATCCTGTGCATACCCTGTGATTCTGTTTGCCTTACGTATTTTAACTGTGTGTGTTTCACTGTAATTTTTCTAGGAAAAATAGCTTTGCTATCCATCTTGTTACAAACTTTTTCAGGAATGTGTCCTTGGTGGATATTGAGTCTGTACGTTGCTTTTTGGCTTACACTGGGATGTATTCTGCACTTGCTGAAGTTTAAGGTTTATATTTTTATCTTAAGAATCTACAGATATGTTGTTGGTGTTAGGTCTTTTATATTCCCATATAGTATAGTATATGTATATGATATATATACATATATATGTATATATATGTATATGATATATATACATATATAGTTTATGTATATGATAGTATACAACATATGATATGTTGTATACTATCATATACAAAATATCATATATGTTGTATATGATAGTTAGCAGCATAAGGTACTAAGGGAGTGTAGGCTGATCATTTATTTGTTCCTACTTCTAGTAGTTGTAAAGATAGTAAAGGAGAAGACTACTTACTTCACTTACTCTGTCAAACAAAGCTTGCAAGCAATAAGTTTATTATGTTTGATCTATTAAATTGTGAAGTTAAAATCTGTAACTGAATATAATCTTTCAGACACATCATGCTGTAAGATTAATTTTTGTCACATACACAAAGTGTGAATGTCCCAGAACACAGGCTGTTCGCATAATCTTGAAGGCTGATGTTGATTTTTTTTTTTTAAAGCATTTAAGAATGGAGTTTTACTGAATTGCAGGTGCAAAGAAGTCCATGCAACTTGGCCTGAGTTACAACTATTATAACTATGATAAATCAAACTTCAGCTGAATTCACTTAATTTCCATGGCAATATAGAAATACATAGAAATGTATGATGTCTTTGAAATACCAAAGATTGATCTTCCAACATGCAGTTCAGAGCAGGGTGTGCACTGGAACCTGAGATCTTTCTTAATAATTTGTATAGTATTGAGGAAGAACTGATGATAATGAGATTTAAAATGTTACCTAATCAAATCAATTTTCCAATTAATTGTGAAGGAAAGTTTTTAGCCTTTTAAGAATCAAAAGCACTGTAACTGATCAGAATTGCTTGGGGACAGTTCCATGAAGGTGGAGAAGTTTTAACTTATCTTCTTATTAGTTCACAAGCTGCTTTTACTCATGGATTATTATGGGTGATTATTCTAACCATTCGCTTTGCAAGTGAGTAATGAAGGGTCTGATGCTACAGAATCAGTCTTGGTTGTTTCCAGGGTTTAGAAGCAAAATGAGAAAAATTGGTAGTATGTGAAAGGGGCAAAAATCCACTCTGGCTGTGATGCCTTGCATTCTGAAAAGTCAGAATGTTGGTTTTAATTAGAATGTGCCTTTCATTATGCTGTTCATTATGTTCTACACTCAAATGCAGAACAATTGATACATGGTTTTGCTATGTTAATAGACAACAGTTTTGTTATAGTAAAGCTTTTTGTAAACCTTAGTCATGTATTTTAAAATTGGCCTGCTTTTTTAATAACAGTATTGGCAATAATAGAATAAAAATATCTCACTACATTTTTTAGGAAAACTGAAACAAGTAGGCTGTTAAATACAAAAGCCTACTTCTGACTGGTAAGATACAGTTGGGTGTGCTCTGCATAGGACTTTTGGCTGGATGAACATTTAGTATTTATGTGTTTACAAATGAAGCTTTTCTGAAGTTTAATGGAACATGTCCCTGAATTTCTGCAATTTTTCCTTATATTTCAGTAGTACATATATTGGACTGTTTCAAATAATAAGGCTGATTTTTGTAAGTTCTTGTTTTGCATGGTAATTTTTAATTAATTTCTAATACTAACAGTTTTGCTTATCACTTCAAGAGTTCATGTCTTGTTTTATAACTTGTAGGCCTCCAATAGTCAAGCATCGCCACAATCTGCTACCACACCAAGGATGGAAAGTGCTACAGGAACTGCAATTGCTACCTCTTCAAGAACTCCTCCATCGCTCAGCCTTCAGGGTCCCCTGTGTCCTCCTGTGTGTCCCCCAGCTCCATTAGAAGAATTGTCTCCAGACAGCATCGATGCTCATACGTTCGATTTTGAAACTATTGCCCATCCAAACTTGGAGCAAGCTCTTAAGCAAGGATCATTAGACTTGGATTCATTAGCAGAAAGTCCAGAATCTGACTTTATGTCAGCAGTTAATGAATTTGTAATAGAAGAAAATCCAGTGTCTCCTAATGTAATAAGTGACCCACAAAGCCCGGAAATGATGGTGGAATCTCTTTATTCTTCAGTTATTAATGCAATAGACAGTAGACGTATGCAAGATACAAGTTCTTGTGTAAAGGATGTTTCAGTAGAAAATGCTTCTCTCAATGTTCGTGTGGAGAAGTGTAGGGTTATTGCTCAAGACTCAAAGGTACATTTAAGAGGTATAAAGGAAGATCTTTGCCACTTTAGAACACTTGTACAAAGAGAACAGTGTGACTTCTCTAATTCTTTGAAATGTACTTCCTTAGAAATAGTAAATACAATTGAGAAGGTAAAGCTTTCACTTGAAAAAGCACTAAACGATAAACATCAAAATGAATTACAGTCTTTGAAAAGCGAATATGAAACTAAAATTAATAAATTATTGGAGGATGGTGAAGAAAGTAAAAAGAAGATCAAAAAGTTAAAAGGTGACCTTTTAGGCCTTGAGGAAGTTCTTCAAAATAAGAATGATGAATTTGCATTAGTGAAAAATGAGAAAGAAGCTGTAGTTTGCCTTCAGAATGAAAAAGACCAGAAATTACTTGAATTGGAATGTCAAATGGAGACACAAAATTCTGAAATTAGGGAACTGAGGCAGTCACGTGAAACAGTACTTGAAGACTTGAAAAAACTTCATGTTGAAAACAACGAGAAACTACAACTCCTGAGGGCAGAACTTGAGAGTTTGGAGCAAAGCCATTTAAAAGAACTGGAAAGCAACCTACAAGCCAGGCATTCACAGGAATTTGAGAAGGTCCTAGCTGAGCACAAGGACTGTTTGGATAAATTAAAAAAAGAGAACCAGCATAGACTTGAACAAATGCAGGAATCACATGAAGTAGTAATGCAAGAGAAACAACAGCAAGTAGAAGAGTTACAACTCAAGGTTTCAGATCTGTCTGACTTGAGGTGCAAATTAGAAGTTGAACTTGCCCTGAAAGAGGCAGAAACTGATGAAATGAAGCTTCTTTTGGAAGAAAGCAGAAACCAGCAACAAGAGACCTTAAGATCTCAGATTGATAAGGAAACTGAAAGCCTAAAAAAGGAGATAGATAAATTAAACAATAAACTACAAATTAGCAGTGATGAATATCAAGTGGGCTTATCAGAACTAAGGACTCTGATGACAATTGAGAAAGATCAGTGTATTTCTGAGCTAGTAAATAGATATGAAGAAGAATCAAATTTGCTTAGAACTGAATTAAATAAAGTAACTCTTCTTCATCAAAAAACCGCTGAGGCAGAAAAAAGACTTTCAGAGCAAATAACAGAACTGCAAAGTAAGTTAGAGTTGGAAGCGAGTGCCCTAGAGAAGGAAAAAACAGAAAAATTGTCTCTCTGTGAGCAGCAGGAAAAATATGAAGCTATTATCCATAAGCTAAAGGAAGAGAAAGAACTGTTAGTATCTAACCAAGAACAAGACAGGCAGTTGCTCATTCAGAAGCTCAATTGTGAAAAAGAGGATGCAGTACAAACTGCTTGTAAAGAGTTTGAATTACAGAGGGAAGCTGCTGAAAAAGGGCTTTTGGAAAAAATACAGCAACTTGAGATGCAAGTAAATCGGAGGTACTGTAAGAATTAAGTTACTGTGTTTTCCTAGTATTTTAAAGTAATCAATATAGTATATTCATTACACACTCTGCAGTAATTAAAATTTCTGTATTTGTAATAGTGTTTATCAGTATTGGTTTCAATATTCACACAAGTTACTTCCCTTTTATAGGTAGTGTTGTTCCCATGTCTGTAGTTAATCTCAAAGATTGTAAAATACATTACACAATATTATTTTGAGGCAGCAATGAAGGTTTTATATTTCAGTCTGTTAATGTTATGTTGAAGGAGTGGTTCCACAGTAGCAAGTTACTTGAAATTCTGATTTTGATGGTCTCAGCTCCTCTCCCCTTTCCCTTCCTTGTTCTGCTGTTAGCACTGTGAGAGCATGCAGTGACTGGCTTTTAGGTTAGCCTCATAACTTCCTTTCTTGGCTAACTGTACACCAGGTTGGTGATAATGGTGGCATAAAAACTTGTGTGGGAATTCATATATGGCTGACTGAGAACTGTCCCAATATCACATGGACTTTCATTGACTTTTGCTGCCCCACTTACATATTTCAGGGTCTTCAGTTTGAGCTTCATAATGAAATACAGGGGTGCAACATAATCTTAAAGAACATCCTAATGTCATTGTTTTTCCTTGTTAATTTCTGCAGAGATTTTTCTGTTGTAAAAAGAAAAATATATTTTTCCCTTGCCAAGAATGTATAGAATTATTCTTCATGACTTCTTATGTCTTACCTACTTACGAGCTTGTAATGCCTGCCAGCAGCCGTGTTGTTAGAGATTTTAAACAGTAGAATTTTTCAATGTGGCTAATGCGTAGCAACTTTTTTTTTTTAAATGCTAGCATTTGTCTTTTATGTTCTTGTAGTGTAAATCAATGCAGTGGGTAGATCTTGCTTGTAAAATATCTTAATAGAGGAGTTTTTTCACAGGTATTAGGCTATACCAAGTATGCAAAATGGGAAAAGGTTAATAAAATGGACAGAATGGGTATAAAAGCCACAAGAATACTGCAGAAAATGAGTACAGATTTAATTTAGCTTTTAACTTTTGAATATCAATGTAATGTTAAAAAAAATGGTAGGAGAGGGGAGGTCATGCAGAGTACAACAGCAAAGTGCAAGGAAAATGGGACTATCTGCTTCACTGTAATTGTCTGCTACCTGAGGATTTTCTCATGCCAGCAAACCCATCATTACGTGATGTTGTGTTAGCACCTGTGTTCGCATGTCAGTATATTAAAAAATGCATCAAGATAATATTGCTTCTTTGAGTTAAGATGGGAAATAATGAAACAAGAACAGCCCTTCTTAATTGAAGAGAATATTCTCTTAATGAAATAGGGTGAAATGAGAAGAAAAATTATAAATTCTGCTTTCTTTTCCTTTTCTGTGTATTAATGCATTGTAGAAATTTGAAGAACTTGACTCAACAGGAAAAAGATGTAGCTGTGTCATCAGACTTTTTAAAAATCCATCTACACTTAAATATGAACTTGTGAGCACAGCTGTGTGTATTCTTATCCAAACTGGATAAAAAAATAATGTATTTCAAAGAAATATTATCTGCTTCAATCTAAAGAAGTGCTGTTAATTTGTTACAAGTTCTGTCAAGTAATTTAATTTTTAGTGCGACATTGGAATATATTTTGTCTCCTAAGGCTTCTTTTTATGCCTTTATTCTGCTGGTTTTTTTCCCTCTGTAAATCAAGATACATTATGTTTTATCTCCAGACGGCATATATGTTAAGTAAATTTGTCCTAATATTTCAAAGTCACTGTTTAGTTGCTTGATTTTTGAATTCCTAAAACCCTAAGCTGCAGCAGTAACTCAGGTTGATTTGTTATCCTCACTCATTGTTTTGCAGTTGACTTGTCATGGTAGAAACCACCTTGTATTTGGCATGTGACTATATGTTTGCCAGATAAAAGCTGTACTCTGCCAAAGTAATGTTACATTAGCCATTCAGAAGGTACAGACAGAGAGAGGGATCATTAAATTTGATCTGAGTATTGCACTGGTATCAGGAATTTACTCTTTGAACTTTCCTGAAAGCTGACAAAGGTACTTAGAGGCAAAAAGAAATGTTTACAGTCCATGTATTGCCACGGTGTAAAAATTGCTGTGATTTGGTGTGTCTGAAAATCAAGTGATTTTGATAAGGCAAAATAACAAAACTGCAAGGCAATTGTAATTCTGTTTATTCTTTCTACACTATGTAGTACTAGCCAACTGAAAACCACAGTTTCTTTAATGATTTATTGTTAAGCAGTTTGCAACAGTTTCCTGGTTAGTTAAAAGATTGTAATACTGTAAAAGATGCTAAGAGTAGAATAGGAATCCTGAAATCAGAATTACTGCTTTGATATCTTCCAGTGTTAGTATTGTCCAGTGACTTCTGTTAGACTACTGTTAGTAGTAAAGCTTCTCCACAGAGCATGTACTCTCTCTCTCTCTTAGCTAGGCTTCATTTAGAAATAAATTGAAATTTAATCAAGCACGAAAATGTTTTCTCAGTGGCACAAAAAAAAGAATTTGCGTGACTGTTTCGTTACTTTCTTTTCTCTGCTTATTTTACTTCTGACTTCTAGAATGTCAAAGGATATTTAGCCACTCTGAGAACTTCAGTTGGCTTTCAGAGCTCTTTTATTTAAAGCTTCTTATGGGCTTTTTGAGTGATTAGCTGCTGTATAAGTGTACATTCAGTAGATGCCCTTGTGGTGGAACAATAGCAGTGTTATTAAGTACATCCTTTGTCATCTTATACAAGTGTTTGCTTTCAAAGAAACCCCAGTCTGAAGATACGTGCTTTTGGTATCTTGAAGATAATAAAGTTCGGCATTGTCACTGTTGCTGTAGTTGTTAAGACCTTTGCAGATTAAGTATGTAAACCTCCTGCCTGATACAGTGATGAGGTATAAAAACTGGCAGTGTGCTAGCATCCTTTGCAAAACAGCAATATCCTTTACTTGGCTGTCATTTGCAAACAGTAGTCCAGGCAGCCCTTCTGAGAGGCAGATGATTCCTGCTTTGATTTAGTTCAGCTAACAGCTTTAAGTATGATTAATTTTAATATTAATATGGTTTAAATATGATTCTGGTGCAGATGAATAATAGAAATTTAAAATAATACAATTTTTGACAAATGTTGCCTAACAAAGGTATTTCTCTATTCTAAAATTCTTCAGGGGTAGTTCTTGATACCTCAAGCCAAAGCACAGAAGAGAGTAATTAGTTTCTGCTTCAGTGGTGAAAAATGGCATATGGCATATGTAACTTTGTTACATATGGCATATGTAACGTTGTTACAATGCATACTTGGCATATGTAACATTGTCTGTTTCAAAAGCCATTTAAGGTCATTATACTTCCTGCTTCTTTGACTGTTGATGTTTTCCTTCCTTTGTGATCATTACTGCTGTCCTCCAGATTCTGCAATCCAGAGTTTTGAATTTCACATCTGGATTCCTTAGTATCAGATTTACAGCTAAATTGTTTTCATTATGTGATAGTTCTGAAGGCTTTGCATTTTGACATACTGAGGATCTTCATGAAGTTGATAATTTTTTGATCTTTTTACCACTTTCCGCACCTTCTTTTACATTAGAAAAGGTATAAACAAAAGTTGTCCCCCTCAACAAAACTTCCAAGTCAGAGCCAGCTTACTGCACTAAAAGAACAGAGTGCCCAAGAGTAAAAACTGGTGAGATGTTCATGATAAACTAGAATTGAAGTTAGAAATGGCTCAATTGTAATAAACTATGAAATACTTCAGAAATAATGTTTCAAAGTGAACTTCTGGCTTTTTGTGTGTGTGCTTATTTCATGTATTGTGGGACTTGGTATATGCTGCAAATTTAAAGCCTAAACATTTTCTTTTAAGTCCTCCTGCTGAATCATCTGCTGAATCAAACTTAGTTGCCGAGCTTCAGGAGAAGCTTCAGGAAGAAAAAATGAAGTTCTTAGAGCAACTTGAAGAACAAGAGAAAAGAAAGAATGAAGAAATGCAGAACATCAGAACATCACTCACAGCAGAGCAGCAGGTAAAGCTTACGTTTTTATTACTCTTGCTCCCATGACAGTTGTATTCTTTTGCTGTTCTGAAGTTAGAGTAGGGTTTTCTTTTGCACTGTAACAATTCCACCTTCTAAATTTGTGCAATTATCTGAAGCCATGATGTGTTGATGGAACAACATTTAAGCATTAAAAAAATAACCCCAAAAAAACCCCTATAACAATAAAAAACCCCCAAAAAAACCAAAATAAGCCAACCCCACAAAAAAAAAACCAAAAAAAACCCACACAAAAAAAATCCAAAAAACTAAGCCAATTACCAAACAACTGGCAATCCAGATTAATTTTTTGTGACTTCTTTTGCTTATGTGCTTGGAATTTTTATTCATTCATTTCTTTAACTGCAGAAAGATACCATTTATTACAAAAGTTGTGGACAACACTAAATTAGTTATTTGAAATATTAATTGATTTGGAATGCTGCATACTGTCTTAAACTTCATTAGCCTGGGCAGGTGGTGTCTGAGGTTCAAAGCCAAAATATGTTGTGTTTTGAGAGTTCAAACAAAGAATGTTGCATTTTACATAGTAAACTTACAACACTATGTACTTCATATCTTGATTAAAAAGTCATATTGCACTGGATTAATACTTTGTATCTCTATCCACACATTTTTTCCTTTCAAAACATCTTAAGCCTTTTAGTTTCTGTAGATGTGTCTCAAGTTCTTAAATTAAATCTCTGTTAGTAACAGCTATTATCTACAGCTTTGTTGCATTTAAACACTGAGAAAGGATTTTCTGTTTTAAGCACCTCTCCTTACTGTAGCTATGGTAGGATCAAATAAGGACAAAGAGAAGGGGTGAATGAATGCTATGAATCACTTGGTGCAGGGAACACAAAATTGCAGATGGTTATAAAAAAGGAATATTATTGAAATTCTTGGGCTGCAGCCATTAATACTGACATTAGCCTTACATAGTAGATCTAATAGGATTTTTTTTCCTACGTTGTTAATCATTAGATTTATTTTCCATCACAATATTCCTTAGTGTTCCATTTTCCACATTATCTAATAGTATTCTTCAGTTTTACAACAGAGCATGGAAGGAAAGGTTCTGAAGCATTGACAGCAAATTCCAGGGAAAGCTGGAACTTCTTCAAAAAACAACAACCAAATGAAAAGCCCCTCCTTCTCCCCCCCCAAAAACCCCCCAACCAAAACAAACCAATATGCCAAATGCAGAAAAACAGTGTATCCTTCGGTGCTGACAGTTTACTGCACTGGCTCTGCTAATTACTGAATATTCTGAGTATTTGGCCTTGCGTTTGTCTATTTTTTGGTTGTTATTTTCTTTCTTCTGTGAGGCTTCCTTAGAGGTGTCACTTAGGCTTGTGGTGTGATAGTTATGCAGACATAACAAAAGGCCTCTGTGCCCTATGTGAGGTGTGTAGTCCACCAAATAGTTTGCATTTGAAGACTGAGAGTTGATAGGCATATGTCAAAGCAATCTTAAAATTCATAGAAAAAAATGGAATTAATTTAAAATATCCATTTAATAGATTGTTGTTGGCAGGTTTCGTCTGTCTCTTCAGCAGCACCCTAAGAGTAAAAGGGCTGAGGGCATAATGGTCAGTAGAAGGATTGAAGAAACAGAGAGATTGGTCAGACTTGTACTGAAGGCTATGCTGGCCTCTTTTTATGTTCACTTATTCAGGCTATTAACAAAGATTCCTGTGTATCTTTTGTAATAATTAATTGCTCACTGAGGAATTAACGCACAACTTGAAATGTATTTTTAATTCAGTTTATAGTGTATTGATAACAGTATTTTTATTTTTCATTGTATGTAACAGGTGTTGATGCAGTTCAGCTTTATCTTAATAATTTTAATCCTTTAAGTAACTGTTTTAAATATAGAATGTTCAACTACTTTAACTAGATTATAAAGTATAATATTTAAATAAAAAACAACAACTTAGTATTTTTTAAAATTATTTCTTTATTATTGTGCTCCTTATGTGTATCAGGCTTGAGGGAATGAGAAGGTTAAAAATAAAATTAATTTAAAAAAATTAGCAGAGAAACATAAAATGTGGAGGCATTTTATCTCTTCACCACACTAGTAAGTAAAAAAGTTTTAATTTCTTGTTTAATTATAATGTAGAAAAATGAAATGCATGCTATCTTTTGTATTATTTTGCATTATATATTTACAGTACATTTCTTATTTCAGTAATACTTCCTTTCTGTTTTCAGACCAACTTTAACACTGTTCTGGCAAGAGAGAAGATGAAAAAAGAAAACATAATTAATGACCTTAGTGATAAATTAAAAGTGCTTACACAACAGCAAGAAAAAGATAAGGGTAAGCAATTTTTGAAGAAGTATTCATCTTTTCTAATAGGACTATTCCTTTCTCCACAGACAAGTTTTGATCCTTAGTGCTGCTGTAATTAGAAGAAATTCTGTTTGTTTGTGTCATAGATTTGATTGAAACACTTTCTGAGGATCGAGCTCGCTTACTTGAAGAGAAGAAAAAGCTTGAAGAAGAAGTTAATAAACTGAGAAGTAGTAATTTTGCTCCATCAACCTACTTGGGAGCAGCATCAGAAGCTTGTGGAGCCTGTGCAGCTGAGGTTCCCACTGACACAGACAGATTGGTTGCTGACTTTGGGTCTGAAGGGAGAATGGACTCCACAATGGAAACCAGTATGATGGCTGTGCAGTAAGTATGGAATATTAGAGTAGAAATACACAAAGCATGCTCTCATTCAGGAAATGTGTGATGTTGGGTGGTGTGAAGTACAAATGAGCATGTTTAACTCTCCTCCTGCCTTTGCTGTTCTTCCTGAAATATTCTTTCAAACCTGCATGTGCATAAAACTGTGGTGTCACAATCATCAGGAATGTGTAGGTTTAATGACTTTGAATTATGAATTCACCTCAAGGTGAAACTTGGCCCCAAAATCATGACATGAAAGAATATACCCAAGTATATGAAATGTGAGTCAAACAGAAGAAAAACTGTAGCAGTGAATGAGCTGGGTGGCTGCATGTTACTGATGTATTTTTTTAACAGTGTCTCATTTTAATGCTACTAGCTTTTTGAAGAGCCTCAGACTTCTACTCCATACCTTTCGTAGAAGTCATGAACCTTACTGGGAAACAGACAAGAGGAGCAAGGTTTTTACCAGAGGAACAAGAGCAGAATTGTTAGACATACTTAAATTCACTTTAATCAGTGCCCATCACAACCAAAGCTGCCTAACCCAGCATCACATACCCAGAACAATAAGTGTGGAAGTGAGGAGGAAAACAGTTTGTGCTTGCCAAACTAAACTTGCACTGATAATAAGACAAGTTCTCTGTCTTTAGAAAAAGAGCGTTTTTTTACAGTAATTGTTCTGGTCTTGCACTCTCAAAACAGATGTACAAAAAAAATGAAGGTAAGCTTCTGAAAAAATTATGGCTAAATGTATTATAAGTCATATTAGACAAAAACTCTTATAGGTTTCTGTTGACTGCTCTCTATTACATGAGAGCTAAACAGCCTTTTAACTGAAGTAATGATTAGTATGGCTTAATTATAATCTGTTAGCTTTGCTGAGCATTTTCTTTGGGTTTATAGCATGTTTCATCCCAAAACATTTTCTTTTCCCAACCAAATCAGCTTGAACTAGAAAATACATTGTTTCTTCCCTATTAAACTGCTTTTAAAATACATTACAACTGTAAGGAATTAGTGTTTATGTTCTCAAGAAATTACCTGGGATGTTTTGTATCATGCCTTGGTGCTCAAGTTTATAGCACAGATAAATGGAAGCAAGTAGCAAATGTCCCTTCCAGAGAGTAGCAGGGCGCTTTAAACTACGCCCTAGTAGGCTTTAATCACAGGCTAGGAAAATGGGATATCATAGACCTGAATTGCAATATCAGGTGTTTACTGTCAAAGGATTTGAAGCTGCATCTTTCATCCTGGTGTGTTGAAAATAATGTAAAGTACCAAGAAACATCTCCACATAGCTTGGTAAACTAATTGATGACTGAAAATTCACCAGCTTGTTGTGACAAAGAACTTTCTTGGTTTAAGGGACAGAAAAAAAATCCAAAATGCCAGGCAGAAATATTGATGCTGATTCTTAATGTGTCTTTCTGTGCTGTTCCCGCTGTGCTAGCAAATGTATAACACTGTTCTCAGAGTGAAGGTAGCCGGTGGGTGTAGAAAAGATAATTTTTGATCATAAAAACAATTTAATTTTTAACCTGTCCATTTTCTTTCTCTTTTAGTGAAAATGTCCATATGTCTGAAGAAAAGCAGAGGATCATGTTGTTAGAAAGAGTGAGTAGTAGATTGTTTGTTAGGTTAAGTGTTATGACTAAATACTTAAAAATATGAACATGTGAAGTTGATCTGCAGTCAGTTATATACTCTGATGTACTGTAGTGTCTGCAAGGATTATAGACATGATTGCAGGGAATGTTTTTTTCATTTTACTCTTGGATCAGTATAATTCACTGAAATAATTCAAGATAACTTTTAAAACATGACTCTTGGCCTATTCTTGTTCTTTTTATGTAGGCTTTAGTATGAATGACTCAGGTGTGTAATACCTCTTAGGAGTGACAGATCATTGATCCAGAGGATTTCTGTAGGCAAAAAAAAGTTGCAGTTTCTTTTTCCAGTTAAGACATACAAAACAGCTGGACAGGATTTAAGACTGATTTACTGGTTTGTCATGGAAATGAGTAATTTTTCCTCATAGGCTGTATCCTTGGTAAAATGTGAGATTAACTCATACTGGTTACACTGGAGTATTTCAGGTTCTAGTAAATTTTAACTGTCCAGTCACATCTGATTCCATCTCAGTTGTCTTTTTAAAGCTAACTTTAAAAGTAAAGGTGTCTTTAGCGTTCAGCTTTCTGGGATCGCTTGGACAGAGAGAACAGGAATGCTTTCTGTTAGTGGACTGTGACACTGTTGCACTGCCTGGGTGTTTTTAACTGTGAGCACACACATGCTTTAGTCTGTCATCTATTTAAAAGATTTTGTCGTGAGTAGAAGTTGTAACATAGTAATATATTACATTTCTTTTGCTGTTCTATCATGTGAAATGTGTTTCTAACTGAAAGAGAAGTATGAGTGCAGAGGAAAAGATATCTTAGCAGTGGGGTTTGTAGCACTGGGATAATTACTAGATTTCAAGGGGTTTTTTGCATATCTTTGTTCAAAAGATAGTTTGATAATTGTTTTAGAACTGAAAGATGCAGTATTGTACAAGTAGTTAGGCTCTAGTTATACCAGAATTTCGTTTTAATGTTTATTCTGTATAAGGTATAATAACCAGTTAATCATATTAAGATTTTTTTTTTTAGACTTTGCAGTTGAAAGAAGAAGAAAATAAGAGATTAAATCAAAGATTGGTATGTATTTGTGTAATGCATGTTTTAATCCTCATTAAAAATAAAAAAACTTAATGTTAAGTTTGTTAAAATCTAAAAATGTTTTTTTTATTAAAAAATGTTCTAAGTGTTAATGCAAGTGGTAAATAGGTAACCAGATAATCTTTCAGAGGTACCTGACCTTAGTCTCCTGGAAGAAGATTCACAGGACTGGAGAGAGACTTCTTCCCAAAGAATACAGACCATCCAGGCTTGGGTTAGAGGGTGTTAATTTCCAGGGCACTATGACTCAGTTTTCAGCAGCAGTAGATTGAAGGCCAGTTTACAAGAACATAAATATGCCTGCACTTTAGGCATAATTGGGATTGTTAGCAACAATTTATAGATTGTTTTGGGAAAATTGCACCTGGCAGCTTTGTAAGGTGTGCAACTGTAATTCTGTCTAGCAACTGGAAATGCAGGCAGCCACCATCTGAAATGATCTGGATAGTAAGTGCCTATGGAAGGAAAAATAATTTATTGACAGAGAGCCCTTGATTCCCATGCTATGAATCCTTCTCCTTTTATAAAATATTCCCAGTTTATCCTTGGTTGCAGGTTTCAACTTTCAGTTTTAAAAAACTTCCTGTGTGTTTGGGATACAGACACATCCTTTGGTTGGACTGGCCATAGCAATATGACTTTTTTTAATTGACAGATGATACCTAGAATTCTAGTAGGAACTGATATCTGTGTAGTAGGAAGTTATGTTTCATAACAGGTTTAAGAAAGGATTGCAAGGCATCTAAAAGCATATTTTTTAAAGCATTATTTTCAATTCAGAATGTTAATGAAGTGTAGATGTTATTTAAGTGTAGTTTTCACAATAAAACTCAAGATACACCGGACAGTTTCTAAACCTCTGTGTAGATTTCCTGATCTCTTGTCATCTCAGAGTAAAATAAGATGGAAGAAAACACTGTACACAAGACAAATAGAAGAGTATTCTGGCTATAATTAATACCAAGCCATGTAGGAGAAATTGGCAGTTCATTGGTCTCTAAGGCGATTCAAATTTGATTTCTAAATGGGCGTAAAAACTTTGTATCTTTTCAATTCCTTACTTATAAATGGAGTTTTTTCATAGATAAGTTTGTCTCTTCATCCTTCTTTCCCTCTCCTCCTCCTTTTAAATGCACTTCTAAAATTGAAATACATGTCAACGCTTAAATACCAGTGTTTATTGATTGAGATACTTCAAATAAGGAGCTTAGAAGACATTCTGTATGAAAAAAGAAAATCTTCAAAGATCACTGACTTCTGCATAAGAACTTGTGGGTTACTTCTGCAAGTAACAAAAGGGAACTCCTTTTAGTACTTGGAATGATATTACAGGATTTTGGTTACAGTATATGAATTACAGAGAAAGGGAACTTTTTTATATAAAGACTATTAGAATTGTACTCTTAAAATATTCATTACTAGGTTTTAATGAAAATATGCTCAACATTCTAATTAGTTCTATTTTTCTTAAAGTAAGAAATTAGAGAAAAATTCAGAAATCAAGCTATTTTGTGCTTTAATTTAACACTTATTCCAGTTTTGAAAAATAGCAAGAAAATGCCTGGTCTTAATATCTGAAAAGAACTCTCAAACACTTCTGTGAACAGTCCAAGCAAATTTGACAAATTTCATGCTAGTTGCAACTTTTTCAAGAAAGGAAAGTAGCCTCTAACAAAAGAAAAAAAATCTGAAGTTGGATCCTGTAAAGAAAACTGCTGGAAGTGTCATCAGAATTTGAGAGCTTTCTGTGATGTACTGCATTCAATTTGGACTCATTCTTTGAAGAAATGAAGGAAATGAGCTGTGAATAGGCTTCAAGTGCATATGAAGACAGGCTGGTACTGCCTCTGGGGAAGACAGGGGGCAAGATTGACAATAGGAAGGAAATATGCTGTAGGGAACAACATTTGAGTTACAACTGAAAAATCATGTGCTAAACTTCCAAGCATGAGCAATCTAGATTTGAATAGCATGTATAAATGGTCCAGGAAGTAGGATTGTATGGAAAATCTGCAGGACCTCTAGTCAGAGTTTCTGTGGAGCAATTATGAATTGTCTTCTCTTGTAAGGAGGCTACCAGAGGGTAATGAAACTGATTTACATCTGCTCAGCTTTTTCAGCTACTTGCCTGCATGTGGGATTGTTATTCCTTCATAGATAGAAGTAGTGTTATCCATTGTCATTTCTTGTTATCATGCTTACTGTAGAAACTTTGTGTACACTTACATTTTTTTTTAGGTCTAAATTAATGTTGGGTTCTTTATCCTATTGAAGTTGGTCCATGTGCCAGTGTTAATTAATTTAAACAGAATTAAAGGCAAATATTATACATATAGGAGATAATCATTATGTCCAAAACCTCGCATAAATAAGCCTTTGTTTGGTCTTACTAAGCAAAGAGTTATAGACTCCAGTTTTATTCCAGGGAGTGCTGCTCTGTGTGTTACAATAAGCTTTATATTTTGTGACTGTGCTTATAAAAACTGAGAGACCATACTGAGCTCAACATTTAGAGTTTAATTGTAATGAACATGTTTAATCTCCAGTATTCTACCGTCAGCCTTTTCTAGTGCCCTTGACTTCTGTGTTAGAATGCACAGTTGGATCATAGGTCTTGTCTACACTCAGAATAAATCTTCGCTGACACTGATCTGAAAAGCACTTCTCACGTTTAAATAATGGAGGAGAAGTTAGTTATGCAAGAAATTTTATAATCAGAAGTATCTGTTAAAAGAAAAAGCACAGTAATGGAAACCAAAAACAAAACACAGACCAAACCTACTACAGAACAGGATGAAAAAAGTGTCCTGGGTTTTCTGAGTGAATATAAAATCTGCAAGACTAGGCACTGTTTGAAACAGATAAAAAATTATCTTGCTGTGTTCTTACCTGCGATGTACATTTCATTATAGCTTGCCAGTACTTCTTAGCTTTTCTCTTTTTTATAGATGTCCCAAAGCATGTCGTCAGTATCCTCAAGACATTCTGAAAAAATAGCAATTAGAGAGTAAGTAGATGTTAATTTTCATATAAGTAGATGGATATGTTTTCAGTAAAATAAATGTGTAGTTAATGTTACAATTCTTCTGTTCTTTCTCTGTGGTGAAAGCATGCATAGACCTTCTCTATAATTTAGCCATCAATTGTTGAACCATCCCAGTTGAGCATAAATCAAATTTATAAAACCTGTTTATAAACAAAAAACAGATGATTCTGAATTCTGTATGTCAGTGACTTTCTTGAATTCTGTTTTTCATGGAATTTCTAGAATTCTCTGAGTTTTCTTTTGGATTACTTCTTGTTAATTTTTAACCTTGAAGCCGTGCTAAGAAAAAGTGGAAGGAAATCTGTTCACCCTGAATATGCATAATGCTGTATTGTATTTCGAGAGAAGTCTTACCTTCCTGAAGTCTTCAAAATTCTTGGCTTAGTCTGACAGTGTGAAAGAAAATTAACGCAAACATTTTGTTAGATATTATCAGTCTGTTAGCAGTTGCATGTAAAATCGTTGCTGGAAAAAGTGTCCTTGTAAAATGTAAAAGCTACTGACAACTTCTTAATTAATATTAGACTTACAAGTTACTTGAGTAATATAAAAAAACTTTTTAGAAAGAAAACCATCACATATTATTCTGTTAATGTTTTCTGAATTACACCAATTTCCATTTCTGCTGTGACAACATCAGCAGGTGAAGAATCGTTTTGTTCCCTTTAGCATCTGAATATTGTGGCAACTGTCTTGATAGTTTTTAGGGAGGAAAATGTTGTGAAAGAAGAATTCATCTGTCCAATAAAAATGTTTTTAACTCAATATACTCTGTCTTCATAAAAAGTCCAGGCAGAAAAGCTTGGAGAATTGTTATTTAATCCAAAAGTGAACTTCGAAGTTGATGACTTAAATTTCTCTAGATTTACTCAATTGACTGACTGGATCTGTAGTCTCCTTCTATGGAGGAGTTTTTCACTTTCTTTGCAATTCCACCTGCATCCCCAGAGGAGCAGTAATATTTATTTTTAGAGCCCCTTCATGATCTAATGCTTAATTTGTATATGTTTTAGACTTCATTCCATTAATGGGTAAATAATTTACTTGCAACCCATTTGCACTGTGGAACAGAAATTGGAGACAGAAGTAGTTGTTTGATTTCTGTTACTGAAACTTCACATGAGAACTTGGTGGCTTTTTGTGTTACCCTGGTGTGTCAGGAAGAAGCAGAATTTTAAAACTTTTTACATGCAGTCACCACAGTGTTTCTTTGGTTTTAATCATTTGATCAAAGATAAACACTTCATGCCTTCTTTGCCTTGTGTGCTTAAAATTTTAAGATTTGAAAGCTGCATAAATGTTTTGACTATATTTTTCTGTGTTCAAATTGGCTTCAGTTTAAAACATCAAAAGAATGTTTGTAAATGCTGCTACAGTAATGGTTACCTTTACTGTACACTGGTGAATAAAAATAACAGAAAATTGAAACATAGTGTTCGGTTAGGTACTTTTGGTTATATTTTAAAGCAAAATTGGCAGTTCTTTTGAAAAAAAATTTGAGCTGATGAATGCATAACATTTGAAAAACACTTTTAAAAAGTAGCCTGCTTTTGTTGATTTCAGAAAATATGAAATGTATGAGTTGGTGTAGCAAGTGGAAATGTCTGTGCTACTGTTCAACTAAGTCTCAGTGTCATGCAATATAGAGGGGGAAAATGTTGTGTAATTAATGGGGTTTTAAGGTTCTGTGCTTTTTATTTAAGTTCTGTGATTTTATTTTTTTTCCCCCCAGTTTTCAGGTTGGCGATTTGGTTCTTATTATCTTGGATGAAAGGCATGACAACTACGTGTTGTTTACTGTTAGTCCAACCTTGTATTTCTTGCATTCAGAGTCCCTTGCTGCATTGGATCTCAAACCAGGTGAGTGTGGTAAGTGTCACATTTTTTCTAATTATTATCTCCTCTTACAAATAATGCTCTTAACTTTCTATCACTAAGTGATTTTATAAATATGTATGTGATAAATATAAGGAACATGTAATGGAGATAGTTGTCAGCTATCTTTGTAGCTTTTGCTGTTTGTTGTAATGCAAAATATTTTTCAAGGCAGAACACTTTTTTAATCAAAAGTTTATAAAGATGTTAATATCTTGTAAAATTAGGGAAGAATATCTGCATCTTCAAAGTATGCTGAAAAAAAAAAAAGAGGGAGAAAATACCAATTTGGCACACACATCAAGTATGTTAACATTCCCATCAGGCTGCTTTAACTACTCAGTAATATGAATAATAACAAAATGTAGAGAACAGTATATGGGAATTTGCTCATAGTTTTTCCACCAAATTAAAATTATATTCATTATAAATTTTCAGAGAAGACTTTCTGTATTTTTTGTTTATGTTCAAGTTGATTGCACATTTACTTTTTTTCTCTCTTCAAGGCTTGTTGTTGTCTGTTTTTGGCAGCTATCTAAACTTTGCTAAATTGAAATCTTTTTAAATGAGGAAAAATCACAATGCTTTGCACTAAACCATGAGCTACACGAAGTGTATTCATGGAAATGTCTTTAAACTATCGTGTAATATTTTTTGCAGAGCCACCTGTGTACCACTTTGTATAAATGTCTAAGAATACACATCAAAAGAAAATTTCGGTTAATTCACTGACCTGTCTATTTTCAAATGGACTTAGCCTGCTCCATTCCTTATCACTTTCTGACCAGAGTTAATCTCAAAATCTGAGAAAACTGCACAAAATTCAAACATGAAGACTTATCAATTGCCTGAGGGACACATCTGTCTCTGTCTCAGTGCTTCAGGAAACTATGTCTTGATTCTATTCCTGCATCAGGGAAGTGGGGAAAGTGAAATTCGGAACACTAGTTGTATTTGTGATAAGTTAAAATTGTCATGGACCTAGGTACTGCAAATTATTGTTCTAAGGGCCATCAAAATGTTGCATTTAAACCTGACCTTACTTAATGTTTGTTCACTTATTTGAAAAACTGAGGTTTTGAAAGAATTTCTGCTTTCAGTGAAAATATAATGTAATATCCTGGCAACCTGTAGTTGCTTATCCAAAATATTAAATATATTTTCTCTTCAGCATCGGGTGCATCTAGGAGACCTTGGGTACTAGGAAAAGTAATGGAAAAAGAATATTGCCAGGCAAAAAAGGTAAGAAAATAGTGATGAGAATTCATCTGTGATTAATAGAGAAGAAAGTGAATTTTAATATTCGTAACAATTGTGACAAGTTTTCTCTGCGTAACAAGTTAGATGAAAATTGTCCTAAGTTCCTGCTCTTGAGTCAGTGAATAGCAAAAGTAGGGGAATTAGGAAAGAGCTAAGCGAGCAGTGGGTTGGGTATTTGCCATCCACACTGCCCAGAACCTTGCCAGACTCCTAAGGGGCTCTTGAATACCGAGTGGTGGGAATCAGTTTGAGCTAAAAAATACAAAATCACTAGTAAAATTCTGTAGCAACAGTAGTAGTAACATAAAAGTAGTACCATTTTAATTTTTTTTTTCTTTTTTTGTAGGCACAAAACAGATTCAAAGTTCCTTTGGGTACAAAATTCTACAGAGTGAAAGCAGTACCATGGAACAAGAAAGTATAACATAACAAAGTTTTGCTTCATTCTGTCTCCGTTCTTTTTTGACTTGTCCTTCAGTGCTCGTTCATTGCTCCAAATACCAGGCCATCTTTTTATACTGAGGTCATGTGACAAGATACGTCATTGATGTACTGCTTTTACTTTTTAACAGGTGACATTTTAGAAACAAAAAAATTCATCAGAAACTCTGGCCCTAACTGCTTCAATTTTTTTACCCAGATAACTTTAAGAGTGTGGACCAAATGAGTTCATTTTCTCGAAGGGCAACCACATGAAACATGGTTTCTTTGCCATGTTAATTGCCTGTTAAATATACATTAGCTTGTATTTAGATGTTAAATGTTAGTTACCATTATTACCAGCATATGTCTTTTTGTGAAATCATTATCAAAGTACTTGCACTCTTTAACAGATTCTTTATATGTGTAAAATTCATCAACTATTTAAAGAAGGTGTTCATTGCATGCAGATAATCATATAATTTTTCTTCGACATGAGTTTGCCTCAGTAGATGAATAAAAATAACTACTGCAGCTTGTTTCATTACATGAAAATGCTCTTTAATGTTAAAAAACCCTTGTAATTTGATGGACTGATTTTGAAAATCAGTCACAGTTAGATCTGCAATCTTCAAAAGCACTTTCGATGGATTGATCACACAGATTCTGAAGGGAAGGCACCTGTGCTGTTGGTTCAAAGTGAAGCACTTGTTCTTCCCAACAAACCAGAAGTCTTGTATTAATCTATTTAGAAAAATCATATTGATGAAATTGTATTTCATGGTTGAGTTTCAGGAAAAAACTCATTGTACATTAACCATACAAGAGTCATTTAAGTAACAAATTATTGTAATTGTAAAAGACATGTAGAATTTTAAAACAATAAAGATTTGAAACTGTATGTGTTTGAAGTATTTGTGTGCCTTTTAAGTACTATCTCTAATATTTATTTAATGTTAATTTGTTGCAGCTTCTCTGTGATTTCTCCAGCAGTTTCATTACATAGAAATACCGGATTTTTTTATGAGAGGTAGTAATTTTCAACAACATTTGGGAATTGCAAGAATTACCTTTTAATCATAAAAAAGAATTTAAGTAGACAGAAATTTTAATTTTTGTCAGCATATTAAATGGATAAAGCACATTTTTATGTAGTTATATTGCCTACATTTTTAAAATGTAGTCTTATTTATTTTATTTTTAATAACACTATAAAGGGATGTACAATAAATATGTAGACAATGGAAAGTGAAATTATGAGTTCAACTATGAGCTTATGCCTAGGACTCAATCCATAGAACTATTCAACTGTGATATATCTTCAGGTGTGGAGTGGAAGAGGAAAAGAGGTAAAGAAATGATCACATGAAAAGCTCAATGCTTCTCCCCCTATGTAGAAAATAGTATTTCCCCAGACTAACCAGTCCACTTGAATACCCAGAAACATCTGTATATGCTTTATTTAAAACTTTGTTCCATAACAATTTTAAGTTCAGATTTTTATGAAATGCATGGGCTTGTAACTGTATCATATCTTTGATTAAATAAATCTAAGACAATTGACCTGTGGAAAACAATATGTTATTTTGTCAAGTTGCATTCTTAGCTGGTTGTTAAATTTACTAGATGATGTACTGTCTTTTTAAAATTAGTTCTCAAATGTGCCTTAATCTTCAAGAATAGTATTGAGTACTGCCCAGTGTCAAATACGTAAATGGCATAGAACTATAGGACAGGTTTAATGTATAAAAAAAGCAAACCAAAGCAACAACACAATGCAATGGTTTTTTTAATCATTGAATTTTTCACCTTCAGCTAAATGGGAATTCAGTTCTGTCTGCAGTTTGGTGCAGTCTTGTTCCTTCAGTCAGCTGAGTCACAAGTGGTTTAAGAAGTTGTGTGCATAGCATAACTCATTCATTTTGCCAAGTGCCTTGATGCCTTTTATTTATTGACAAAACTTTCCCAGCCTCAGATAATCTCCCTACTGCGTGAATATTATCTGTCCTCCAGAGACTAGTTATCTCTTGGAAGGCATCAGGCTTTGCTAAGAGGCACAGAGTCCTTCCATTTTTGGGAGGACAGTTGTTCCTTGACTAGCAGCAATGAATCTGTGTAGCAGTGGGCAATCCAGCACTATAACAGACCACACTTTTTTATTATTGAATAGTCCACTTCAAAGGTAAGTAAAATTTTGCTTTGAATTTTCTCCATATAGGAAAGGATGTGTTTATGGTCAAGTTCTTCCAAGTTGGATAAAACTGCTAATTTGATGATGGCCCTACAAGACAGGGTACCTACAAGCAGCACTCCTTTCAGGGCATACAAAAATGAAAGCGTTTTTCTTGTACTGTAAGTCATTAAGCTCTAAGAGTTGTGTGTCTTTCTGCTCTGTGTTGATGAAATACCGTGAAGTTCATTTGCTGCAGGCTCTGAGATGGTGCCCCCTGGGTGTGGAAGTAAGGTGAACACAGAACTTGTGCTGAGAATTAACCTCCCTGCCAGAAAAAAAACCAACAAACCGACTCAGAAATTCCTTCGTCTTCATCTATAAAAACATTTAAATTGTCTAGTCTCATTTTATTGTTGACTAGATTAAAAATACATCTAAGCTATGGACAGTAGCAGTGGTGATTTATGATACTATGAAAGTTGGCTTGATTTCTAGTTTCAGATAGAAAAAGACGTGACTGAGGTTTATATAACTCAGAAACACATGAACAATATATGAAAGTGAACTTGGGAAGCACCTAAATAAATTGATTAAAATGAAGTGCTGTAATGCAAACTATGAGGGAAGAAAACGTCCTTCCCTGCTGATATCTGCCACTTACAAGAATGCCAGGATGTATCTGTTATTGTTACATGACATCATATTTTTAAAATATAAATAAACAGCAATGGCTTCGGGTTTTAGGAATATTTGTCATGTGTTTCATTTTATAATCTTTATGTATATTCAAAATGAAATTCTGTCAAACAAACTCCTAATGTATTCAGTAATGATTCTGAACAGTCATTGAGAAAAATGTGGTTTACATATTTTTTGTATGTCACAGCCTTACTAGTTCTTGAAACTATGTTTGTTATGTACCACCTATGTGCTTCATCTTGCTCCATAACAAAACTTTGTGTATAGCTGTATAATTTGGATGAGCAGCATGGTCAGGAGGGAGAAGTTGGAGGATAAATTTGATGATCTCAAATTTCCCTAATTCTTTTGTGGAGCTGCATGTTGGAAGCATAGCAAATACTAAAAAAAAAAAAAACAAACCAAAAACTTGTGCTACTGCTAGTACATGTTTATTCTGTAAGTCTGGCTTTAGAGAGAGGCAACTATTTTTTTGAACTGCAGAAAGGCAAGTGAGTGGTAGAGAAAGTTGATTGAAAGCAAATGCTGTCCTGCAGACTTAACACAAAATGGATGTGATAATTTAAAAGGGATTTTTTCCAGTGTTCTTGGAAGGCTATATCCATTTGGATAGTCTGAGAAGCATACCAGTTTTTGCACTGCTCTGCAGTCTCAGGTCAGGAGCATGTGCTCTTTAGAATTCAGCTGTGTTGCATTTGAATCTTGAGATGGTTTGAGTAGGACCATTTTTTACACTGAAGCATACACTTTTCCCTAAGTTACCTAGTTTGAATGTGAAAAATTATTTTGTGCCTTTTTGGAACACTAGTTTTCTTTGTGACTTACATTGCATCCTTGTTTTGCAGAGTTTAGCTAAAAGCCAGAATGGCTGTAAGCAGTTATGGCAAAAATTCATTAGTACTTTGTGGTGCTGTTTCATTCCTATAATTGTTTTCATTATTAAATTGCAATGCAGGGAATTACTGCTTAGTGCCAAATTAATAATTCTAGAAATGGAGCATTCACCATAAAAGAGCTCTATTGCCTTTTCAAGCCTTTTAAACTTTGGTTATCTATCTCAGTGCTGCTTTTTAAGGTCACTGATGTCTTTAGCTCACTTTACAAGCCATTCTGCAGTCCTGAAGCAGCGATGATAAATGATAAAGGATAAACAGTTACTTCCTTTAGCACTCACTGTATTAACACTCACTCTTTTTAACAACATCCACATAAAATACTGAGGAGCATGGGAAAGTCTAGTCCCCAGACTCCAAATACTGGCTAAGAATTAAGTTCAATGTTGATGCTCTCAAGCAGCATCGGACTCAGAGAACAGTTGAGGTTGTAAGGAACCTCCTGAGATTGTCTTGCCTAGCTCTCTGCTGGGGCTGGAATCTGTGATGTTTTTAATAAAAGTCTTCAGTTTGCAACTAATTTCGCAATTGAATGGAGTATTTTATTTAGTCCTTTGTTTTGAAGCCTGAATTGAACCTGATATTGTAATTCGAGTAATTTTTAAATTCTCCCATATTTTTGGCTCAATTTTCTGAAATTAATTGTGGATGGCATCCTTGCTTTCTTTTTCCTAGCTTTTGCTTCTTGAACTTAAATTTACTGTGAGTTTGACTTTTTAGGTAAAACTCCTCAGTAAGTAGCAGATTTTTTCTGCAGTATCTTCGTCTGCATGTCCTAGTCAAGAATTTGTACTGTTTCCAAAAGGGTGTTAATGAAGAACTTTTCACCATGCTCAGATTAATAAGTCATGTTTCTGCCCCAGATCTCTACATGAGACCTACCTGTTCTGAACACATGGATTCATGCTTGTGCACATGCCTTTAGCAAATATGGCAACAAGCAGCAGCTGTTTACCTGAGCTGGGAGTGTTAAAAGTGCAGAAAATTTGATAAGTAATGCCTCATTTTTTATTTTTTTTAATGAAGATTAGATACAGAGCTATGAGTTATGTATAATGAAAACATTCTGTTGTGTTGGAATTTTGCACTTAGTAGCTGACACATTTTACAGTCATTATCAAGGGCATGATAATGTTTATATGTCAGTTATCAATGAGGGACAAAAAAAATGGCCTGAAAATCCTGTGTATTTAAGGGCTAGCAGTCAGTTTTAAGTACCAGTCCATCTCTGCGTTAATTTAAGCAGTTGAAATGTTAGCACTTAATGTCTAATGTAATCAAAGTGGTAATGAGGAGACTGCTAAGCTATGCTTCTTGTGGGGTGCTGGTCAGCATTAATTGTCTACCATGTCTCTTGTGAATGGTGGGGTGTATTTTTAGCAATGATTTAACAGTAGTTGAAATGGTAGAGAAAGGTTATACTTACATTGGATACAGTACTGAATACTGTAAATAACAAAGTGATAATTTTGTAGACGATAAATTTTTAAACTTCAGAAGAGACCTTTATTTTATGCAACTATACACAGAAAAAGGTATTTATTTTCAATTGAAATCAGCTGACTAAAATCAACTGTCTGCTTTTAAAAGGCTGTAAGCTAGAAATAGCCTTTTTTGGTATGTACTAAGATTTCTTGAATTGGACTGAAGTAATTTTTCAGAGATTGTATCTTTAAAAGTATTTAATCAACAAAACAGCTAAGCAGTAAAACATTCTCTTTTTATTTTAGTATTTATGTAATACTAATCATATTTCTACTCCTTATGTTTGTAGCTCTTACTTAGAAGTAAATTTTTGTAAGCTCAAATAATTTGCCCCAGATATGATGCATGCAGTTAAATATGCTTTTGTTGACTTTCTAACACTACATTGTAGAGGTGGAAAAAGATTTCTAAATTAACAGTGCAGTGTAAATGCATATACAGTGTTGTTGCTACTCCAGAACACCAGATCTTTTGAACTTAGGTATAGGGTAGGATGGCTAGTAATGGTTTTAAACTAAAAGAGGGTGGATGTAAACTAGATCTATAGAAGAAATTTTTTTACTATGACAATGGTGGAATACTGGGACAGGTTGTCCAGAGAGGTAGTGGGTGTCTGATGCATGGAAACATTCAGTGTCAGACTGGATGGACCTCTGAGCAACCTCATCTAGTTGAGCATACCCACTCTCATTGCATGGGGGGGGGGGGATTGGACTAGATGTCCTTTAGAAAGGCTCTGCCAATCCAAAATATTCCATGATTCTATGTGTGATTAAAATGTGTATATATACTGTGATGGCATGTGCTTCAATTTTGGCAGTTTTTAAGCACTGAAAAATTGAGAAATGTCAGCTTATGACTGCATGTCAAACTTGGGTTTATATGCCTGAGGATGTGCTTTTCAATTAGCTAATTAGGTGCTCTTTTCCTGTGCTTGTACTTCCACATCTGTTCTTAGTTATGCATTAAAACCTTGCCTTGAACATATGATTACATTCTTGTCCTTTTTATGGTGGCAATTTCTGAGCAGAACGCTTGCTATGCGTCTCTTACGTAAGACCTGAGTTTCTCCAGATAATCCACTTATTTTTGGTTCCTGACAACTGGGGGTGACCAATTTGAGATACTTGGGCTGCTCTTTCAGAGCATAGCAGTTTATATTTTCAAGTCCTATGCTCTCACCATTTGTGCTTTCTCCATTATGTAAGCAAGAAGGTGAAGCAGTGTGTTCAAAGGCATGTGACACTTCACTTAGAAATTACAGCCTTGCTTCTCTGCCCTGTTTGACATTTCTGATTCTCAGGCATCTCTGGAAAGTGTGTGTTGGTATCTGTGGGGGTCAGTGTTTGCTCTGTAAACCAGTTTCCCATATTAATACAAGATGTGCAGTTGTACTGTGCTGTGTGATAAATCACGTACTTTCATAGTATTTTTCTTTGACTGAGACCTAGTACACACACAAAAAAGTCAGTTTTTTACAATTGTTTACCTGAAAATGGTAATTTATTTTCAGTGGACTTTTCTAGGTTTCGATTTCTATCTAGAGATCTGCTGCACTTTTCGGCTTTATATTAGACTTCCATAATGTATTCAAAAAAAAGGAAGGAAAAAAGAAAAATCAATCTTGGTGCTTCTCCATCTGCCAAGTTATATCTTTGCAAATCTACAAGTGTCATCTTGAACTTTCAGACTTTCTGTTCCTATAGTCACCTAGTAATCATCTTGAGAAATTTTATTAAACTTAGGACCGAATACTGCACAGTAAACAGGACGAGCCATTAATCTTACATGGTGCTTTTGGACTATTTTGATCTCTTTCTTCTACCTTTTTAGTCCCACTTCTCTTCCAGCTCTTCAGTGAGTTCAGAAAGAGGAACTTGCCATTGAGAACGCAAGTCTATTCCCTGTATCCCTGTATGGTTAAATGAAACAAATGCGTTTGTCTCATTGCGTGGATGAATCAAATTTTCCATTGCGCATAGGTAATTTAGTCTATTCACTGGTGACCAAAAAAAGTTGTGCAGAAGCTTTAATGCCCTGGTGCTGGAGCTGTTTGGTTAGTCTGTACAAAGTTCTTTTTTTGGAAAATCTCAACTCTTAGGTGCTTGAAATTTCCATAGAAGTACATCTAACCTTTAGGAAGCTACTATGAGTAGAGATGCCACAGTGTGGTCTGGCATGAAGGGGATTATGTGCTCTTGAGGAAAAACACCTGACTTCTAACTGCTGGGCCATGGATTAAATAGCTTTCTCCAAGAGGTCTTAGTGTTTGGGGTTGAGTTATGTTTTTTGGGTTTTTTCTTCTTAACTGCAAGAATTAAGCATCGAAACTGCAACACTTCCTGTGCAGTGGAACAGCTGTTTAGTAGGCATTGGTAGCACCAGTCTCTCCTGCCTACAAAACAATCTTACAACCAAGTATTTTAATGGATACATTAAGAAACGATGATAAGGGGAGATATTAAAATTGTTTTATTTTCTGTAACTGTTAAAAAAAAGGTGTATTTTAAACTTTTTTACCAACTTATTTTGTTATGATTTGTTCCTTTACCCATCACACAGTGACTAATTTATTGGTTTTGTGTTTCTCAAGCATCTGAAATCAGTACATCTGTTATCTCATATCTTTTGTTTTAAAAAACAGACTACACAGCAGTTTATTCATCAGAAATATGTGGTGATGTCATTGACTCTCAGCCTAGCTTAGGTAATTCTGTAATATCACTGGCAATCAAATTTTGAGACAAAAATCAACATTTAAAAATTGCATTGTCTATTCTCTCCTTGCTTCCTATGACAGCTATATGAGATGAAATCATAAACCTATTCAGGTGTTCAGTGCATAATTTGATTTTTTTCTAACTATAGAAATTTTTGTTTAAGCATTCTCGATACAGAGAACCAAAATTATACTAGTAAGTATAATTTTTATTGTAAGGAAAATAAATCTGTAAAGTATGTCTTGTACTTGTAAGCATAAATTCATATAAGTAAGAAGGAAGTCTAATGATGGGGTTGTTCAGTCATTGCCCAGTAGATATTCTTGGAAACTTGATTTTAAAGATGAAGTGAGAAAATTGACAAATCTGCTATGTTACACTAATGGCTATGTTTTTCTTTTGCTGAACTTTGCATGTTGACCAGTGAGAGAAGAATATCCTTAAGAGTTTGTGATAAACATCTCCACTGGTGACATTTTGCTTTCTGCTTGACTCAGAATTTAGGCCATCTTCCATACATACCCATCACCTGCCCTTCATGTTTTCAGTTGCTCCAAATTTGTTATTCTTAACTTGTTTAATTATTTGCCTGGGTTGGTGGGATTTTTTTTTTTTTTTCCCTTGGAAGATTTCTGCAGAAATGGAGTTGCTGTGCTATGGGCTGGATATTGTTTTCCTTTATAGTCATACCTTGTGTTCAGTAAATATGGAGCAAAGGAGGGAGTGGATGTTGGGTGTGTGCTCAGGAGCACTGGAGCTCAGGGGTACCAGAGCTCTGATGCTGACAGTGGCCTGTGATCATCCTCACAGCACAGAGTCACAGGCAGGTTCTTTAGGATGCTGATTTGCCTCTGGTCTTTTCTAGCACTGATGCAGGCTTCTGTGGCAGTTCTGATCCTTGATGTAGGGTGAGGAAGAGGACATCAGGACGAGGAGGGGGTTGAAATAGAAGTTTCCTGTGATTCCTCTTAACATTTATCCTAGGAACTGGTACCCAGATGGGAAAACCATTTGAGCACAAGTTTTACATCCTTGGCCAGGAGAACTAAAAGTAATTTCTGAAACTGCTCTTGAAGTTTACCCCTGAAGCATTTCCTCTGCGGGATCACTGGTAAAGTGGTTATGCACATGTGCTCAAAGAAACCCAGGACACTGTGTGAAGCTCACCCCCTTTTCTACAAAGTGTGATGCTCAGAGAGGTAGAGCTTTATGAGCCCCTACAAAAATTCAGTCAGCTGCTCTACCAGCTCGGATGTTTCCCAGTCACAAATATTCAGCTCCAATGACTTGTGGTTGAGGCATTTATATATCCTTAATACACCTCCAGAAAGTACAGTCTCCACATTTTTAGCTTCCTAAAATAGATGATTAGTTTCAACAGGACAATGTCTGTAACTGTTGCATAACCTCTGTTGAGTTCTTTTCGAGAGAATATTTTTGTTAAGTCTATGAACGTAGTTATTAGATAAATGACAGAGCAATAGTAGCATTTCTGTTTCTTGCATGCTTAGTTACTCCTTTTTAAACAGCCATGTGATTATGCTTCCAAATGAAAGTGGAAGGAGTTAATTTAGTAGTTATTTTCATCTGAAGACCTTTCTAGATGTGGGGGGGGCGGAAAAAGAAGGAAATTCCAACACAGGGGAGGTCTATAATTAAACTTTTGAATGTGTAAAATGGATTGTGGTACGTTACTATTTTAAATGTGTCCCAAGAATCCAGGAGTCTTTTTATAACACAAGATCTGAGAATGAGAAGCAAAAAAAAAAAAAAAAAAAGCTATTATTCTCATGCAGTTTTTTTGACATAAGCAATGTTTCAATTTATTCTTAATTATATAGAACTAGGTGGTTTCTTATTTTTAAAACCAGAGTTTAAAAACTAAGGTTCTCCTTTATTGAACTGCATCCATTATGTATGCAGGGTACTTAAAGAGTTATTTTGTGGGTTTGAGGGAATTTCTGATTGGTTTTGGTGATCAGTAAAAGCAGAGGACAAATGTGGTAGCCCCTTCAGTGGAATTCCTTGCTTTCTTCCTTCTGTGCTTCATCCTTTGACTGAGGCAGTATGCCTGAGCCCTGCCTCTGACATATGTTTCTATTTAGGTTATGTAGCATGAAAACAGCATTGCTGTATGACTATCTATGTGACTCTGTGGTGTTTTGAATGTGCTTAATGTAAAGCTGATGATTACTGTTGTCTGTTTCTCTCTGACTTGAGATTAGTCCTTTCATTAGACCAACTCCCTCTAGGCCTGCTTTTAAAAGTTGCATATGTTGAAGATGGACGTAAAAAAAGAGTAATTTCCTGCAAGGAATTAGTTTGGCCTCTGTTTCCTCTCTTTCCACAAAGTTCTAATTTTGACTTGTGAATAGAATATATATGCTTTTTAAAAAATACATACGGGGAAATATAAGGGAAGCATGGGTCTACACTATGCTTCTGCTTTGAAAGAAGAAAAACCCACAGCTTTTTGAGAAATAAAAGTTTTGTAACAAATCTCAAAGGGAGAACTACAGATAATGGATAAAGTAACTTGCTGGCTATTGGACTAGAAGATAATTTCCTGCAGATAAATAGCAATATTTTACTATATTTAGAGAATATTTTCTTAGGGATAAGTAACACTGTTTTACTGTACTGTAGTTTGACTTCCTAAGAGCTGTTGCTCATAATTTCAGTCACTTCTCTGTATCACTTATTGGTAGGTGGAAATAAGGGTCTCAATTAAGTTGTTTCTCTAGATCCCTGCAGGCCTTACAGTCTGCAGCTGCTTGGCATATTTTTCCTATTCTCCAGTTTGTGATTTCTTTTTTCCACTTTTTTTAGCCCTTTTTTTTTTCCTCTTGTCTCCTGATTTCTCATCTCTTATTTGATTCTGTGAGAGAATATATATTGATTTTTTTTCCGTGAAGAAATTGTATCACTTGCTACCCCAAAATCTTGAACTGTGAAAGAAGATAACAAACAGTGCCCTGCTAGGCAGTTAAGGCTCGTCTGTTGGTGGTTCTCCTTCTGACCTGAAGGCTTCACACTTTGAGTGCCTCTTTGGTGGCAAGTGTAAAGGGAAAAGGACTGCTTGCATTTCAGGAAGATATTAAGACTATGACGAGGCAAGAAAAGAATTTGTTGTCTTCAGGGTGAAAGTGTAAATTGATTATTTGTGGCATTAGCTGCTTGAAAAAGGTGCAGTACTTGTAAGAAATACCAGAGTGGAAATGATGCTATTCAGGTTCAAGGTGCATATTAGCAATGTAATATAGATTCTAGGATGATCCTTGAAGTTCACAGAGTAGATGTTTTTGTGACAGAAATAGCTTTCAACTTTGAAGGAAATTTTTGTTCATGTTGCTGTGACCAAAAGGAGAATCAGGGGAAGGTAGCTGGGTACAGACTGCTGGCAGAAGCAAGGTTCATGGTGCCTGGGACCCCAGGGTGAGCCAGTGGAGCTCTGAGTGACATCTGCAGAGCAGTGTCTGCTGGTGTGAGCTTCCACATGGATGGAAAGGTGACATCCTGGGAGTATCAGCCATGTACACAGCTATAGCACAGCTCAGTGCAGGCTGTGCTGGTTTTTTTCTGTGCTGAAGATTTGGGATGCTTTCTGAAGGCTCCCAGGTGCTTCACTGAGTATTTTGATGGGTCATCATTTTCCCAGTATCTCTGGTTTTCTAGGATGGAAAAAAGTTCGCATAATCCGCACTGTTCCCAAGGTACAAATGTGTGGGGTAGTTAATAAAGACTGCACAGGGCTGTAGCTCTAGAGCAGAATGATATAAAGATACATTAAAATAATACATGTAAGTGTCTGACCAGTTCAGAGGTTTGAGAAGGTCTTTCCAAATACAGCTGTTGCTAGAGATCTTGAAGAAATGCTCAAGGTTGTGCTGTACATGTTAAAAATAAAATCAAGACGTGCAAGAAAGCCCAGGCTGGTGGCTTAGGGAAGATCAGTGCTATGCTGACTTGTTTGTCACTTGCCTTACACTGTGACCCTTAATTTCTCATGCCATTACCCCTGTGTAGTCTGTGGTGTAATGTTACCTACTACAGAGAAACATCTGTTGCATGATGTATGCAGAGAGAAAGGTGGTGCTTTCTGATAGCAGTGTTTACAAATGAGGTATCTTCATTTTCTTATGTGATTATCTTCAGAGAAGGGCAAACAGAGGATTAAGTGTCTTCAAGACACGCAAGAAGTGAATTAAAAATGTCAGATCTTCTTTCCTGCTGGAGGAAAGCATCTCTCTTGCTTTGAGGCCCAGTGATGCCAAATGAAATTCAGGTAATTTCTCCTGATGGCAGAGCAGTGCTATTTAAAGGAACCCACAAGTCCAGGCAACAGCCAAACCTCACCTATAAACTGAATTTAGAAGACTGACCCTAACAATTCAGAGTTTGGAGTGTCTTTTGTCACTTTTTAGGAGGAATAGATTTATCTTTTTTTTTTTTGGTCTCTTTTTGCCTGTAGTAGGAATCTGAAAGTTTACACAACTGTTTCTTTATTAGAGGGAGAAAGGGGCAGAGGTTATTCTTTGGGAAAGCAGGAGCAACTGGATGGGTATCTGTGAGAAAAGCAAATTTTTTTTTTTTATGCTTTATAGGTCTGAATCTCACAACCGCAATAGTAGGAAATTCCCATGAAGTTATGAAACTAATAAAAAAACTGCTGTTGCTTTGAAATATTGTTTTCCAAATTAGGAAAAAGTCATCTGTGACAGAAAAGATGAGCCAAAAGACGAGTTATTATATTGCCTTTGATTTTTTTTTTTTTTCATTATTCATGAGAAGCCTTATCTTTAGTAAGCATGGTTTCTATTAGTGTCTTGCTGAGATGAACCTTTGACTGCTCTAACATCTGCAATGACATGGACAAGGTAGTCTATTAACTTATATGGAGTGTTCTGCAAGAATTCAAGCAGTCCTGGATATTAAACACACCATGGGAGATATTGCAAGATCATGCAGCTTGGTCAGAAAAATGGTGCAGCAACCTTTCTCCAACATCTTTAAAATAATGAAAGGAACCAGCAACCTCCTGCAGAGAATAGATGTGCCAAAATAAAAAAAAACTTGGTGAGAAAGGCTGCTTTTTTGAATTTTATTAAAGCTTTCTATCTGTTTTACCTAATTTAATGTTTGTTTTTTTTCAAAAATTAAAAAAATAAAAATCTAATCTCATTTCTGGAAAAGAATTTTAGATTTTCACCAAATATGTTCTTAAAGATCATCCTGTGTGTCTGATACTTGAGGCAAAGTATTGAAAGTGGAAAACAAAAGGGGAGAAAAAAGCTGATGATAATTTATCTTGGGAAAAATACAACAGTCATGTAAAAATCTCTTGGCATTATGTTGTGAGACTAAACAAGTGTACATGCATTATAATGATCTTAAACATCTAGATAACTATTTTGGGAGCTGACCCTTCAGAGTGGTCTTCCACTACAATATAATTAGATTAAGTGCCTTCAGAAATGAAAACAACCATTGAGTTGTGACCATTAGCTAGCAAGTATGATCTTAGAGTAATCTTTGTGGTGAGAAAGTGTCTCAATTATGGATAAAAATTAATTTCTTTTAAGTAATTCAGTAGAAGTCCTTGTATTAAAAAGTGAAATACTAAAAAACTAAATAATAGTTTTTCTTTAGACAGATCTATTTCTACAGTGTTAAGGGAAGGCTTCAACAAAATGTCTTCAGCCAGCATGAAGAATTCTTCCATCTGCCAGAAAAGCAAGGGATAACTTCTCTTGCTGCTGTTCTAATGAGTATTTTCATACTTATTTATGTATTTCTAATTTTATAGTGTTTAATTCAGAAAACTGATTAGAACACTTAGTTTGGCATTCTTAGTTCAGCCATTGTATTTTTTCCCTATTAGTACAGAACTAAACACAACTTGCCTAAATAAAAATAGCTTAAAACATGAAGCTTTCTTCCACAAGGACACTTAGTCTTGATGTCAAGACTCTCACTAATTCATAAGTATTTGTTACAGTGATTAATCCTACCTTCTAAAAATAAGAAAAAAAAAATGGAAGTTTGCCCATGATCCTTTGGTGTTTGTACAGTCTCCAGCTTTGTGACTAAAAATCCCAGAGCTGACTGCCAGTCCTGAGGGTGGATTTCAAACTATCTGTAGGGCAGATCTGCATTGGCTCAGTGCTCTGTTGCCAGGGGAGAAAATGGCTGAAGGTACTCTCATTGTGTTGGATATGTAGACATCATACTGAAGTATTTATTTAGAAATATTAGAAATTAGAATATTTTTTTTAATTAGTCTCTATTCAAAAGCAGTAACCAGAACTGATGTGTAGAGCGAGTTAAATACTGACAAAAAGTGACTCCACATGTCAGTGCTCAGGTGATTGACAAACCTCCCAGCAGCTGATTCCCTCCAAGTCCCATTAGATGTAATTAAAATAATCCCCAAAATAATTTATCAGTCTCTTCATGCTGGCCTTCTTGAAACGTGATGGACATTGATAAGTTGGGTTTGTTGTTTGGGTTTTCTTCCCCCTAACTCTATTTGAAGCTAAATTTAGCTTTTTGCTCTTTCTCTGGTCTGGTTAAGTAAAATGGTTGCCTAATTATTTTGATAGTGTAGCTAATATTCAGGATCCATTTAAACACAGATGATCGACTCCTTGACAGCCAATGAATGGCAGAGCTTCCCACACCTTAGGATTTGAGCCTCAGGGGAACACGATGCCAATGCTGGGAAGGAGCAGCTGAGTGGGAGGTAGCACACTCCTCCTCTGTGAGCATCTTTACAGCTGCTGTAGATGCCAGATGTGCTGAGATCTGCAAACAGGTTACATCTCCTGTGACACTCATGCTGTGGGAGGTGGAAAACATCCAGTACAGTGTCCGAGGTTCCTAGGAGCCATAAAATATAATAAATATGCCATAAAAAAGAAAAAAAGATATTTTCTCAGATATTAATCCATCCAGATAAATTGTCACTGGGGTAGCAACAGCCCTATTTAGCAAGATATAAACTTCCCTTTTTCCTAAACATCACGGGTGTGATGGAATTTGCAGCTTAAACAGCTGAAAGGAACAGCTGAGGTATTTGAGGAGCTGCATTGCATAGACAAGTAGGGTCATAACTTATTGAAACATTTGCAAAACACATTCCAGTGAGATGAAGTTAAACAGTTAGAGCATCTTCCCACGTAAGAAAGACATTGCAGAGCAGAATGGGTAATCATGGAAATAGGCTGCTCAGACACATTCCTTGGATTGTTGAACCCAGTTTTGATAACTGAGCTCACTATCATTAGCTTTTAGGGCAAATTCAACTGGTATGACAGAAAGTGATGCTGGAGTTTATATAAGAACATTTTTCCCCTGTCACACTGTATTTCTAAGCTGTATGTGATTGTAGGCTGCCTTGAAAGCATATGTTTTGGTCAGAAATAGAGTAGTGCACAACATGCATTTCCTGACAATCCTGCATATAAATAGCACAGGTGGGAAAGATTAACTCAGTCGTTCTCTAGTTCAATGGCAGCTTCAAAACTGGTCTGTCTGTCCTGGTGCAATGATGTCATATTGGCAATGGTGAGCAGGAGCAGAGCCAGAGATTTCATGATAGAGCACAGAGCTCCAAGGCTGCTTCCCTGTGCCCTGTCCAGCACACAGTTAGTTCAGCTGCATGGTCTTGGCTCTCTCCCCTTCCATCCCTGTTAGCTATGGCATTTTGAAGGAGCTAGAGCACTTCATGGTATATCCTCCAAAGAAGAGGCAGAATGGGTGGGGAGATTCTCTCCATCACTTTCTAGAGGACACTATGCAGCTATGTGTAGTGAAAGTGCCTGCCCTGCACCTCTAATGGCAAATGCAATGTTCACAGGGGTGAAGAAATATGTCTTGTTGATAAAGGTGAAAGTGAGAAGCTCTCTGTGCAATCTCAGAGGTCCTTGGTGAACTTCAAACACAAACCCCTTCAGAAAGCTGCAGGCACTGTTCTGAGGGCAATAAGCATGTTAGAGAGATTTTGTTTATTTGTCCGGTGTCACAAAGTTGTTCTGAATATTAAATAATAATTACTGACATACACAGGATATATTCTACTCTTTGCTCTCCACAATTAGCCATTTAACCATATACAGAAAATCACCTCACTTGCACTGCAGAACTGAAGTGCATCATCGCTTGAAAGCTTCATTGAATAATGCTTGCATACGATAATGAGTAAAATCTGCAAATAAATCAGTGAGTACTGTAACTGAAAGTGAACAAAAAAGCAGAGATCATGGTTTTCATTGGCCAATTCATCAGATGTGGAGAGTTAGGATTAGTTACTCTTAAATCATCAGTACACACAAGCAAGGCAGGGTGCTGATAAACGTCACATGCTGTTGTATTAAGTGTAAAAAATTGATTTTTTTTCTGGCTCTAAGGCTAATTGCTATTAGCCCAAATGATCTATCAAGGTGATATGATAAAGGCCCTGTTGAATATTTAGGCAAAATTAAATTAAAGGTGCATGTGCCACTTGGTCTACAAAGTACATAAGCGAAAATGTGACTAATACATAAGAGCAAAGATTAGTTTACTTGTCATATCATGATCATGATATGGATGGAATTTCCTTCTATAAAAACAGCATGACAAAGAGCTCATGAATATTTTCATCAGTAGCTAATGTTTCCATTCCCAGAGGAGAGCTCTAGGCCCACAAACAAGAAAGGCTGCTATTTAGATTTAAGATTCAAGGGAATGTCATCACAAAATGTAAACTGTCCATAAGAAACTTTCTGCATTGATAGTTTTATCTCATTAGGGACAAGTGCATCCCAGCTGTGAAGTGCTTCATAATACAGGCCTGACCCATATTTATAAAAATCTTTGGCTAATACAGCATTTTGTTATATTGGAAATCTGTGCTGGGCTCCACTGAGAGCAGTAAGGATTTGTAGGTGAAGGGTAGTATTTTGTTTTCATTTTGTTATGATTTTCAGGTGAAAGGTGCAGCATCTACAATGCTACAGGTGTGAGGACATATATTCAGAGAAAGGCATAAGGAACTTTTGTGCATTTACTGTCAGACATCTAGTTTTTTTCATAAATGTAATAGTTTCAGTTATAGGTTAGTAAGTAACATAAAGTCACATTTTGATTTTGACTGTGTCAATAAAAATAATTGGCCTGGTTTAATAGTTTAAAATTAGTCCCTCCTAGAATAATGATAGTTCTCATAAGTAAATATGAATTAGTTAATTACAATTTGACTTTGAGGCCTCGTGTAAACTGTTTGTGCATTGAGCTGATTTGAAATTGCACTATCAAGTATTTGGAGCTCTGTGAGCTTCTGCCAAAATGATACCTGTGTATCATTTTGATCATCCTTGTCTATTTTTATCAGGCTTTTTATCTCTCTTCTCAAAATTGGGAAGGATATGTAAATAAAATTGGAAGGAATTTACCCAAATATGTCTAATAAAGTAGTGCTGCAGCAGATCTGCAGAAGGTAACACATAGGGGGAAGTAGCCCTAATAGTAAATGAAGAAGAAGGGTGAGGATAAAGATGAAACAATATTCTTAAAAGTGGATACTTAGTAGAATGAGTTTGAGATGACATAGGTGGGGGGAATAGTTTTATGAAATGTATTATGGGAAAAGGCTGGCAGTCTTTGAAATGTGATAATGAGAAAAGCAGCAAGTTTCTATAAAGGGAAAACATCCTCAACCATCTAGAAATATTTTCAGTTGAGTGCTGTGACATCTTTTCCACAGGAGTACAGAAATTCAGGAAGTTCTTATTTTAGCTGCTGAGCAACCCAAATGGGCAAACACTTAGGTTTTTCTAAATTCATGCTAGCCCTAATGGCAAACAGCAAAGCTCTAAGAAAATTAGATAATTAAGTTATGGGATTGCAAACATTTAGTTCTAAGGCAGTCTTAAAGAGCATTTTACTACATTTCTATTGTTTATATTATTTTAATATCTCTACTTAAGACACAGCTGGCCTGTGTCTGTAGCCCATGTTATTTACTATTCTGTTTCACGGGCAGTGTGGTCCCAGAAGCAGCCAGGACTTATCAGGAGTGGGATTCAGAGTGATGTCTGAAACCATCCAGGAAAAGCAGGGTGTCTCTGGGCTCCCCTGGTGATGCTGATTGCTTAGGGGACACTTGGGGACAGCTCCTGCACTGTGTTACAGAATGAACCCATGGCACCAGGTAGGTACACAGTGTGCAATGAGCTGTGACATGAGCACTTATGCCCCTGATGCCACTGAACATTTGTCCTGCCTATTTGTCCAGGATTCTCAAAAGTTCATGAAAATAACTTAACAGTCATGACGGAAAACAACAATCATGAGCCAAATGATCATCTCTGAGCACTTCTGTCTGGGTTACTAGATACCGATTGAAATCTATTTCTCTGCCTCAGTTTGGAGATATTTTGTTGCTGAGTGTTGCTCTGTGCTAGGGAGCAACAAGGCCCAAAACCAGAACATGAAGGAACAGAGCAAACTCACATTAATTCAATTAGTATGTTTTAATACATCATACATTACTATGTAGCCCAAAATCAAATAATTGTAGTGAATTTAATTACATGCCATTAATAGCCACTCGAGGGCTAAAGCCTTAATTTTTTTATATATGAGAAAGATGCTGCCTTTTGCCCTTTTGAGCAATAAGTAAGAATGATCTAGATCCGTTGCATTTTGATCTGCTTTGTAAACCCTGGGCACATGCGCTGGAAATATACTTTATTTGCAGAATCTATATTTTTGAAGCATCTACTGAGAAAAAGCAGAAACTAGGTCTAAATGCTTTTTCTGCACTTCATAGCCTAAACATACAGACTGTTGTCTTCATTGAGCAGCAACATCTGTTACTGTGGAAAAACAGATGTGTGAAGTATTTTAGCAGTTGGGAAATATAAAAAGACAGTGAAGATAAGGCTTCAGCAGCTTCAGAAGCAGCAAAGAAATTGGGGCAGATGTGCTCATGAACAAGGTGTGCAAAAGAGAAAAAAAATACCGTGTGAATTGTTTAATTTGGAATGATAAAGAAAAGTTGTATGAAGAAAAGTACAGTATTGTAAGGCCCTGCTTATATTTTGTTTTCTTTAATCACATTCCTTATTTCTAACAGAGCTGATGACTTAGAGGTTTTCCAGGAATCCTTTCATAGTTTTCAGTGCTGATTTATACTGAATCTCAGGGGTTTGTTATGAAGGGGGTTTTTGATTAGTTGAACAATAGCTGGGTATAATTCTTGGCCATGTTATAGCAATTCATGAGATGAAAGTCTTGCTCCAGGAGATCAAATAGTAGGTCTTTATTTGATATCAGGACTTTGCCCTGTTTTTTCATTTTTTTTCACAGCTTGATCAGAGAAGAGGGAAAAAAAAGAAGTGCTGGTATGCTGGATGTTTTGTTGTGTCATTAGAAGAGAGAACTGCCAGCCCTTGTAATCTTGTGATTACTTTAAAAAAACCCAAAGAAACCTTGAACTACAGAATTTAATGCTTTATCAGTACTTGTAGATTTGGAAAATTAGCTTGTCTAACTAAATGTTTTAATTTCAGATTTGTAGATTGAAATTTAATTATTAAGAAAAAATTGTTATGCTTTTAAGTGTATGAAGTGATGCGGATCCATAGTTCTGGAATGCTTGGAAAAGGCAGACTTGGATCTCCCCAGGTTTCTCAAATCCTGATGTGTTTCAAAACAGCCTTCTTGATGGTGCAAAAGTTGACTAGAGGTCTTTGCCCTTTCTATCCAAGTCCAGCATGAAAAAGTCAATGTTCAGAAAAAATTATTAAATTAATAAGTATAGTTCAGACAGCAAATTTGAGCTTTTAAGTTTTGATCTGTTCTCTGTTTTTCCTGAATAATTGCTTCTCCCTTTGCACTATTTAAAATTACAAAATCTGGGAGATGTTTTGATACATTTCTTCCTTGGGGGAAGGATTCCTGACCCTTGTATGATGCACTGGTTCTTTGGGTGTCTTCAAGAGCATTTCAGTCTCAAGGTTGCAAGCTAAAATTAATGCTGGCAATAGCTGCTCTGCCTCTGGGCACCCTGGAGGGGGTTAGCAGAAAAGCTAAAAGTAGAATTGAGCTGGCATATAGGAAATACCATCTTGGATTAGGTCCAAATCTCACCTAATCCCATACCATGTCTCCAGCAATGATTAGTGTCATATACGTCAGACGAAAATGGGATTACATGGCCTTGGCTAATGCACAGACATTTGAAGGCTTATTCTGAGTTGTAATCATTTGAAATTTGGTTAAATCCTGAAGGCTGTGGTTTAATGTCTCTTGCACTGAACGGGTTGTAATGAGTGATACTGTGGATGTACCTGTCATCCACAGAAATGACTGCTCTGTCCTCAGACTTTGCTGGTGTCTCGACCTGAGCAGTTTTTCATTGCATCCATACTTGAATTGCACTTGGGGTAAAAACAACTTCAGAAGTCTGCTTTATCCTGTATTCATGGTGAAGGACCAGAGAAATTTCTTGACTACATGCTCTGGAGCACTGGTTATTTCTGTGATAGTTATTTCTTACGCTGTTATCATGACACCAAATTTTCCTCTTGTTTTCAGGTTACTTCACATGATCTAGGGATTTTATTTCATGTTTGATCATTTTCAGGGCATTGCTGAGACTTCCTCTGTCCATGTCTGACACTGATTTTCAGGATTGCCTATGGAGGGAGGAATTTGTTAAGCAAAGAACACTGCAGGTAGTATGTGCAGAGAACATTCAAAGGCAGAGTAAGGGCTTTTTGGCTAAGAAAGAGCAGCAAAAAAAGTATTGAAGACAGAAAGGTGGGAGAGTAAGAGGCAATTTCATCATTAACAGGAGTAGTGACAAGAATTCAGACCAAGGATATCTCTGGTGCTAGGAGGGACAAAGCAAGCAGCAAAGTTTGCAGGCACCCAATCTGGGATGAAATGTCTGAGAAGAAACTATTATATAGTGTGATGATGAAACAAATTTTCATATAATTTACTTTCTTCCTCCTATAATTTTTTCCAATTTTGTAGTGAAAAATTTATCCCCTGGTTTTTCAAGAGTCAATAAAGACTACAAATAGTGCAATGTTTTCTATTATCAACATAGTGTTAGACGACTACAGGTCACCAGCTACAGAAAAAAATATTCTAAAACTACTGCATGAACTTTATTGACAGAAGGTTTAAGTCTGGTCTTGAGAGGAGGCAATCGCCTTGCATTCATTTGGAAGCATGCAGTTTAGGAAATGGTAAATGGCATCTTTGTCCTGAAGAGCAGTGGTTTTCAGGCAGCTCTTGCATTTCGGTCTGTTGAGCTTATCTATGTTGCATAAAAGCATTTGTATTATTTGCATCAAAATACAAATAGCAGTTAACTGAAACCATTTACATCTACAGTCAAACCTCTGTTGCCTATTTTTTGTATAATAGCTGCAGTTAAGGGGCTGTTTTGTTTATGGCAATGTTTCAGCCTCTTTCAAAGAATCACACATGGATGCCTGGGGTGTCTGAAATTGGTTTTTGGACTATGTATGGTTGTTTGAATATTTTTTTTGCTTTCTCACAGTAGGAGAATGCTATTCTCAGCAATCCATGTGCTGTGCATGAAACACAGTCTGGCCTCTCACATGAGGGTAATTACAACACTCCTTGCTTTGCAAACCACTGTTACCAGCCAGGTGGGTGACCTCAGTGCCCAGCTGTGTGACACTGTGATGTCCCTGTGGGCAGCAGAAACCTAAGGCTCCCATAGAACTAAATACAGGCAACAATTATTCACTGGGTTCCTTAACACAAAAAGTGGAGCAACCAAATGGAATTAGCAGCCAGCAAATGTAAAAGCAAAGCAAATATGTTTCTTTACATAGAGCATAGTAAAATTGTGCTGTTTATTGCAATAAGATATGTGTGTGCATAAGGATATCAATGTAACTGCTGGCTTGGGGAGTCTCTGAACCTTAGGGTGCTGGAAACTGGGCGTAGACAGTGTTCATACTTAAATTCCTTCTCTTCTCTTTTGTTACTGGCCATCATGAGAACTAATTAGGGCAAAGCACCTGAGCTAAGGACCTTTGTTTGGACCATATGATCATTCATACTTTCTCAGCTTGAGGAGGCAGAGGTTTGCAGGAGTTTAATTATATCACACACAACACAGCTCAAGAATTATTATTGGTTTTTCCATTTTTCTCTGGCTTTTTCACAAGTGTTCCACCAGAAAAGTCCTTGTGATTCTGTATAAAGTAAATTAAACTAAACCAAACAAACCAACCAATCCCCTTCCCCAAAGCACCTTCAAAACCTGCAGTTGCAATGGCATATTAATTATCATCTCACTTGTGTTTTAGTGATGCTATGGGCACAGAAGTAACTGCTTATCTGACAGCTCAGGATCCACCACTGTTTTCAGTGTGAAAGCAACTGCAAATAACAGAGGTAAAAGCTGCATACCTAAATACGTAAATTTTCTAGGTATCCACTGAGGCGCCATGCTTTATCTGGAAAAAATTCAGTACCAAGCATTTTAAAAAGGAAACTCCTTTTGCTCTTCAGTGTCCTTTTTTAAAAAAGGAGAAAAAAAGTGAAGAGAGAAAGAGAGAGGAGGAAAAAAAAAAGTTAAGAGAGAAAGAGAGAGGAGAAAAAAAGAAATTTTAAAAACGGTGAACTAAAATAAAGTGTTGTGTGGTTTTTTCTCTGATCTATTGCTCTCACAGCATTTTTCAGATGATTCTCAGTGTGAAAACTACTGCATCCATATGCCTGTCAAAAGTCTTGCCTTTACTTCAGAGCCGTTCCTGGGGCAGCCAGAACTATCACACATCAGTGGTGTATTCATGACATTCAAATAGTTGTGGGCTTGATTCTGCAAGGCTCCAGGCAGCAATGAAATGGGCTGAGTTTATGTCTATCCAGTGAAATGGTCTAAGTTAAAGGTTCTCAGGTGTAACCTGAGAAATCCTTGAAGTTTCCATTGCACGTGACCATTTTCCATAAATCTTCAAGGAAAGACAATCACACAAGCAATGACTAAAGCATCAGCAACCCTGTTATGAGATGGGTCTGTGTTAATGACCTGGTTTCTCTGCAAGTTCTACTGAAATTACTTCTGGACCACAAGGAGCTCACGAGGAAAAGGCATTTGAATAGGCTTTTCTATTGGCCTATGGGTGTATTTCTATCTAGATTATGGACCAGTTTATACAAATAAAATAAATTGAGAAATCAATATGTGCCAGAGACTATTAAAATCTCAAGTACTTAGCAATACCAGTAAGAATGCTCACATTTTTGTACTGTGTTCCCCGTATTATAAACCTAAATTTTGTGGTAACTTAAAAAAAAACCCAAGCTGTCTTTTCTAGGTTGCCTCCCTTCTTTAACACAGAGCAAAACATATTCTCTGAGTGAGCCCAACTTCAAAAAAAGAGAAACAAAAAACCACAAACGAAGTGACTGTAATTGTGTGAGATCTGAAATACAGCCTGTTTGATTGTTTTATATCCTTCCTTAGCTGGTTTGCCTGTTCACTTGCTGTGGTACTGCATCTTCTGTGGGGTTGTGAAAGCTCTAAAACACAATTCTAATCCTACACACAATTCTAAATCTAACTCTTATAAACACAGTTTAGATCCAATGCTTAAGCCTTAAGGTTGATGGATGGACTGGTGAAAAGAGTAGAAATCTATTACCTCCCAGGCACTGCAGGTGGTGCTCAGAAGATTGTGGGCTTGTTGCTCACCTTTAGTGATTCTTTACACAAAAGTAAAAATTAAACCTCTGCCAGTTCAAAACATTGAAATGTTTTTCAGCTGTAATAGACAGATCAGGTTAAAACTCAGCTGCATACTCTGAACTGAATAAAAATCACTTTTCTAGTTTAGATGGATTTTTTGGTGCTGTTGAAAACATCTCCCTTCTAACCACCTTTAATGCTTCTAAGAGATTTCAAATACTAATTGACATTTTTAACAGAAATTGCTACAATTAAATTGGGAGAAGCAGAATTCTTCAGAAATATTGGTTGATTTTCTGTACGAGTAATAAAAATATTCACAGAGGAAATTTTAATTCACAGAAAAAATAGTAAATTGTGACTGATTAAAGGAGGTTTAGTGGGAGTGATTCTTGCTTTTGCACTTGATAGAAAGGACATCCTTTCCTAGGTAATCCTTCAGTATTTCAATTCTTTTATGTGTCTTATAAATCATAATGAGCTGGGTAATTTCCTGCCATGGTCTTGGTTGGTATAAGCTTCTGAGTTCTTTGACTGCTAACTGAAGCAATTACACACTTTAAATTAATGGCTGAACTGACTAAAATGACATGTAGAAAATAAGTGGGTTTTTTGCATATAGAAGGCATTTAATAATTTATCACAAGGATGTTTTTAAATTTGTGCTTCTGTGAAGACATTTAAAATATTACAAGAAGAGAAATCCATCAAACACTGCATTTTTCAGAATAGGAAAAAATGTCACTTTCCACATAACACAAATTAACAGGAGGGTTTTTAATTGTTGTCCTTATTGTTATTGACTTGGTAGCGCAGAAATCTATTTACTCTATGTAAGTGTAGTCTTGTTCTAAAACTACCATATTCAATTCAATATTCAAATATTCTTTGACAAGAAAATGTTTTTTTGGTGAAACTTCTGGTTTGGCCTCTTAATCAAGAAATTAGATTTTATTCACACCACTTTTATGTTAACTTTTTTTTACCTTTTGGATGGGTATGTTGGATGGTGTGAGTTTGGAAATAAGAAACAGCAAAGTTTCTCATTTGGGGTATTTAATACATAAATCAGAGGTATTTGGAGGCTACATTCTGCCTTAATTAAAAAATGGTAAAATATTAATTATTACTTTAGCTGACTGCTCTAAGCTTCACAGGAAATTGTTTACAGGCTCATGGATTTTTTTCCTTTGCTATTGTGGATAAGCCAGGATGTAGCCAAATGCCTGAACTTCAGTTTTTTGAAGCCACCCCAATCTCTTCCCGAAAGGGTCCACAGCCTGCCCTTCTCCCCGTTTTCAGTGTAAAAACATGTTAGTCCTGCTGAAAAAAAAACACCAAAAAGGATCTTCTGAACTCTGGAAGCTGCTGTCTATTTTGGGAGCAGGTATGACAGGGAAGAGTTTTGCAGACTTCCTCCAGACCACCTTTAGAGTGTGGCTCATGCCCTGTGTAATGCAATCAGCTCTTGGTATCAGAGGACTGAAGGAATCCATTTCGTTTTAGACAGTCCATCCTCTGTGCCAAAAATTATATCATTGTTCTCCCTTACCACTTGAAAAATTAACTGATCACCAGATTTCCCCCACCTTTATGGTTTTTGGCCATTACAAATATGGACTGGACTTAATCAACTCTGATACTACATCTATGTCCTCATATGCTTGTTTACAGCTGATAATGCCTTTCCCAAAATTATTTTTTAAAACTCTACCTGATGACACCATTTTAAAGGCATTTTTTCTTTAAGTTCAAACTTTGTCTCAAAGAAGTTTTAAAATGTGTGCCTAGTGCCTTGTTCCATGAATAGCTCCAGGACAAGCAGCAGGACTGTGAATTTTCAGGGGATTTTGTGCTTTGAAGGCTTGAGTACTCTACTGTCACTAATGTACATTAATGTGTTTGACTTTAAAGATTTTATAGTCCCATTTGACTGATGAAGTAGCAAAGGTTTAGGGTTGCTAAACATGTTTGGTCTGCTCTCAATTCAATTGTGCTGGTTCCTTGTCCCCAAAATGTTATCTTATACCCGAATGGGTACCTGTAGAATAACCATGCAGGTCTGAGTTGCTCCTGCTGTGTATTTTTGTTAGCTAGCAAGTCCTTCCCTCCTGAAGTCAGTCACTGCTGGACTGGTCTTGTTCACACTAACTCAACTAATAACATTGCAAAACAAAAACTGTTATTTTATTTTGAATGACAAGATTGTTAAAGGACATGATTGATGAGGGATACTGGTTTGTATGCTCACTGACACAAACTGCTCATTTAAGGTAAATGGAATCTTTATTTTTAAAGTTTAGCTATCTTCTATTGGCTTTTTACCCCATACTTATACTGTGGTAAAAGTATGCAAAACAAGTTTCTGGTAATAATAAGTCCTTCATAAAACTTATCTTCTAGAAAAAAATGTCTATTAGAGAAACAAAACCCAAATGAAGCTATTAGTAATTCTCTATCTGTAAGACCAATCATGGCACCCAATCAGACAGAAGATGATGATTTATTTTGCTTTTATTTTTTATAAAATCTGGAATATAATAGGTTGTTATCTTCTCTACTTACCCTTAAAAACATTTCTGTTGACCCAGAGCTCTATACTGAAGAGGAGAAAAGTGGGCCCAGTTGAACAGTCCAAAAGAAACTGATTGGACTTCTAGCTGTGATTGTGCATTTTCTTTTGGAGCTCTCCTAGGAGGAGGCTCTACTCTTAGTGGAGCCAGGAGGAGCTGCTGGGATGCTTTCTGTAATAGGAATAGGCCACTTGGTTTATTCGATTGATGGAAGGAAGCATTTAGTGTTATTGATCTGATATGGAAACAGAAGAAGATGAAGAGAAGCAAAAGCTAGTTTGACCTAGGTATGAGAAATAACTAGAATGTGTGTAAATTATGAGTCTGTGAAGATTCCATGATGTTTTATGAGATTCAGGCCCAGAAAAAAATGCCTTTTCCACTAATTTTCAGAGCCACATGTGTTTTGTTACATTTATTTTCAGTAGCTTCCCATCAGAATAAGGATTACTTTTAAATAAAAGTGATATGGTTTCAACAGTGAAAACATCACACATTTTAAGCTATTTTGCCATAACTTTCTTTCCAACACAGCATTTTGCATGGGAGATTGCAGTGTGATGAGCTCTGAGCTTTTCCATCTGTTCATCTGCTGCTGTCTACCACAGAAAGAGTGAGACCATTTTCAAGAGGATGCTCTTTAGATGTTTTATCCACAAATCCGGGTAAAACTGCCCTGTAAAAGTGTTCCATGTGAAGGAAAAGAGATCAGACCAAAGAGTCATTACCTAAATAGTCAGCTAAGTAATCAGGAAATTTGCTTTTCTGTTCAATATTATGTCATTTGAGATGGGAAAAGATTAATAAGAAACAGAAAGAAAAAATGTAAATGTATCCCTCATAATAAACCTTGGTTTATCTTTTCTAATTAAGAATTTGAAAAATATAAGTATTTTACCTTAGTAACATAGGTACTCTATAACTGTTAAATCTGTTAAATAACTTGATATATTTTAAAAATCACAGTTTTATCTAACAGTACCAGTATTAAGTCTATAATGAATAAAAGTAGATTGGTCTTGTTATCAGCAAAGTATCACGTTTTTTTGTGATTTTAATGAAGTGGATGACGTTTAATCTCCGTCATGGCACAGGTCTGAAGATATTTTACGTGTACTAGACTACTTTTTCAAAAGTGAATTTAAAGATGACCCTAACTGAGAATTTGGGTACTGAAAATTTAAGAGAGGACAAGGCCTATGGTTTACCTGGGGGCACTTTGTCCCCAGTTCTTGTTTGCCACTGAGCTAAGCAATTAATGGTTTTAATTTGATTAATGATTTTTTTGATAATTTTTTTTTTGTTTATTAATAGTTATGGCTGAGTCTATGTGTAGATACCCAAGTAGTCTGGTAACCTTTGTGTGATTTAGGAAATACTTCCCTGTGTCTTTGGTGTGGAAATCATCTCTTCTCTGACAGTCCCATCACTGGGGATGTCTGAGCACCTGGACCTAGGGAATAAAGCTGATGTCCTCCTGGCCAGGCTCTCAGTAACCCACAGAAAACTGGTGTGTGACTGAAATCTTTCCCAAATTAGCAGTTTTCAGCTCAGGAAATAGCAAAATACAGACTGGTTTGGGGTTTCACTGACCCTTTAGGGGAACTGGAGGCTTCAGACTCAGGTAGTTCAAGAAAAACAGATGTAAGTCTGGCAGCTTTCATGGGGAGAAGGGAGAAAGGTGGCAATTTCTTCTTCCACTGTCCCCATTACCCTCTCACAAAGGGATAGGACAACTAGAGTATTCAAGTGAGCAAACGTGCATATATGAACATGTCAGCTGCAAGAAATGCCTTGAAATTACATGCTTAGAGCCACAGTAGCTAACCAGAGGTGGCCTAGACATTTCAGACCATTGCCCTCATCAATCAAGGACAGCAGAAACACCCTTCAACAAGTGAACAGCCACTTTCTTCTGGGAAGAATGCCACAAACAAATTAGGGGTATTGTAAATAACACTGGGTTAATGGGTTTGACATCAATGCTAATACTCAAAAAAAAAAAAAAAAAGCTTTCTATTTAATTTCAGCTGCTTATATTATTCTCTCTGGAGTATTTCCCTGATATCTGTATGTTGCTGACAAAACAAACTGAATTAATGTTGCTGAAATCATCACAATGAGTCATTAAAATCATTAAAATGAGTCAATAATGTGAGTCATCAAGTGACAGATCTACACCTGCAACCAGCTCCTGTCCCCATGTTATGCAATTAAACTTTTGATGATGGGCTTAAAACTTCTGGCTGTCACGTTGAAGTGTTTCTTAACAGCTTGTACTGCCACTGGAGTTATAATATTTAGTGCTGCTGAATGAATCTTTGTGATTGAATTAAACTGTTAGTCACAGAAAATAGAACCTGTTACACAGAAATGGAACGTCTTTGCTTGAAACGAAGTGTTCTTTTGAAAACGTCCTCATAAGCTTATGCTTGGGCAGAAATAATTCGTATATCAGAATTAGCTCTCAAAACTAGTATATATTATGAAGACATACCCTGCTTTCTAGATTTGAGTTTGTTTACACCTTCATTCTTGCACTGGTAAATTTTTTATTTATGCGAATTTAAATGGTTTCATATTTTGGGGGAAGGAAATTATATTTGAGAATTATATGTTGTTTATATTTATATTATATAAACTAAGCATGTGAGGTTTTTAAGGAAGGGGAGTACATGTTAGAGGTATCTGTGTAATACCTGTTTCTCCCTCTTATAGCTGGTACATTATTAATTAAAAAAAACCCAAGTATTATCCTTATTTGTTATGTATTGCGTATTATTTGCCAAATACTGAAGATTAGAAGAAGTTTCAAAACTTCTAGTAATTGAAGGTACTTAATTCATTTTAACAAAAGTTTGTTATTTGAGCTTTTTTGTGACCTAAAGAGGCAATATTTAAAGCCCCAAATTTGCAAACTTGCTTATGTAAATATTGACTTCAATTCTTTTTTTTCTTTCCAGATTTTTTAACAATTTGCTTGATTTCAGGGACTTGAACATAACTTTTGTTGTGAACCTTTACAAAGCCACTCATGAAAAGTTTGGCTCTAGGTGTTGACATCAGGTTTTGGAAAGGTTTAATTAGAAGAAAAAAAATTGACTGGTTCAACCACTCTTTTATTATTCTAGCAGTCTCTTTCCAGCTTTTCCCTGTCAGTACTCTGAGACATAAACAATCTTGTAAGAAAAAAAGACATTTCCAATTCTTATATGATGAATAAGAGGAAAAATAATAAGGAAAATGATGTAGAAGCCCAGTGGATCAACATGCTCTTTTAAAAGAGTTTGAGTTCATTGATAAACAGTGTAAGATGGTGGAGAGGGAATTTACACCTTTCTTGTGCCTGCCCAGTGCTTCTTCTTGAGTGGGCTTAAGAAGTTCACTGAGGAATTAAGAAGTTTTAGCCTTTCTTACAGTTTCTCCAGCAGAAATTTATAACATGTAGCAAAATGCCTTTTCTAGACAGATTACGCATTTGTTCTATGAGTCTATTTCATAATCTGTCAGCTCACAGAGAGGTACCAATGGGAGCTGCCTTTTCTTCTGTGCTAAGCTTCTATTTTAAAAGTGATTCACAATTCCTAGACAGAAAATCAGTGCAATAGAGCTGTAAAATTTATTATTGTGATCATATCACCTTTCTCTCTGGACTTCTGAGTATTTAGTAAGTAAAAGAGAGAAAATCCATCTTTCATGGGTAGTATATAATCTACACAGTGATAGCAATCTTTCATTTTACTTTGGCTTGCATAAACAGGGAGACACCATTTCTGTGGGAAAATCTCTCTCAGGTGGTGACATCATTTAGATAATTTAGCTTTTAGTTTGTTTTTACCAGTCCCATACCATGAAGCTGAATAGCGGTTTGGCCACTAAGTAATGATTCTTTTTCTTCGTATCTGTTTGCTACTCAGGTACACTGCTTGCAGATGGACATGTAATGAACGTCGTGTTTGGGATTAACATCTAATATAGCTTGGACAGAAAAAGGAAGGAAAAAGAAGGGGATTTTGAAAAAATTAATTTTTGAAGGAACACTTTCAGTAAGGCTCTTTGTGAAGCTAGAACCAGATTTGCTAAACTAAGGCAAAGCAACACTAGCAAGAGTCCCAGATCTGTGAAAATGCTGTTACTTTTACATTAAATTCACTTTTTTTCCTAACTGCTAGTGTCCGAATATTTCAAGTAAACACATCTTCCAAAAATAATGCCTCCGGCTGAATTTTCTGCCTTGCTTTATATTTGCTTTCAAGTTAAATAACACAAGATGAAAATCATGAGCACTTTCATTCCTGCTCTTTTCTCAGTCTTAATGTTTCAAAAGTCTTAAGGGAAATTCTCAAAGGACTCTAATAGGCAATTTCAGTAATGCAGCAACGTTATAGATTCTTGGCTTTTCTGTAAGGTGGACTATGATTTAAGAGACAGATCTTTTTTTATTTGCCTTAGTCTTCTATTAAGGAGTTTCTGCCTTCCTGGAAAAATGCTTATTTCTATCATTGATTGATGTCTTCAGTGAATCACAGTTTAAAACCTGGTTCAAGGGTTAGGTAATTCTTAGCGATATGATTTAATATTTCTAGACAGTAACTTTTGCCTTTAAAATCTAAAATATTGATATATTTTGGGAGATGGTGCAGACTTTGTTGCTTTACAAGCCATAACCAGAGCCAAGCCTACAGCAATGGTCATGAGAATTTTCTTACATTAAAAACCCCCAAACAATAAAGAGGCAGAAAGCTTCTCTTGGGTTCCTGCAATGTCAGGGACCCTCAGAAAAAAAATAACACTCATGGTCACTTGCCCTCCATAACGATGGGTGTTACTTAAGGGAAGAGAAGATTTTAGGAATAATTGAAAATAGTGTTCAGTTATGTAAAGGTAGATATGGAAGAATAAGCACTCCCTGTGTTTTAATTTGGATTAGGAATAATATGTTTAAATTATAAGTGACAATAAACTATATGGAATAAAACTTTCTTACAGCATTGAAGTAGTTTGCTTTTGGAGATGGGAGAGTCTTCTGCTTCTGTAGACTCTTCAGAGCAGACTGTGCACACAGCTGTCAGAAAGGCCAGTGCTGTGTTTTGGAGAAGGCTGAGAGATTAGATGTTATGTGATAATCACTTCCAGCTCTACTTTCCTGTGAGAAGAGGGAACTGCATGTAGAAAGAGCAACTCTCTTCTAAAAGAGGAGAGTGGAGAGTATGCTTCCCATGGTGCCAATGCTAGACCATCAACCTGTATCTAAGGCATAAGAGAGCAGCATTATGGTCTGTAATGGAAGGATGACAAAGGCAGAGCCATTTCTCTCTTGTGCCTGCAAGGCGTAAGCACCCTCTGCTTTCATCTGCGCTAATGGAAGAGGAAGCATTTCCTGGCTGCAGGCTACTTCCAGAGGAGACTGACACAATTCCTGCTCACGCAGTGTCATCCCTGCAGGAATCAGGCTCTGAGAGCTCAGCCATTGCTTCTGGCTCTCAGCAGTTACCGCTTAGCCGAGAAAGGAGCAACTGTGCTTACATGAAGTCTCTCATCTGAGGACCTCAGGGTGCTACTCAAGCAATTTTACACCATTTTACAGAAAAAGGAAATGGCTCACAGGGTGTCTGAGTGACAGTTCAAGACCAGTCAGGTACTCACTCCTTGTCAACCTTAGGTAAAACACAGGAGTTTGCTCTGTATTTCTCATCTGAATGAAGCATACTACTGTCCCTATTGCTGAACGGACCAGCACTGTATTTCCAGGAGACTCTCAAAGAAATATGTTGAGACTTCTTCAAGTTTAAGCATTCCTGATTAATTCCTGTCTCAATAAACTCAGAACTGTGAAAAAAATACCTCCTCCCTGGAAGTATTTTAAAAACTTGTGGACATGGGACCTGGGAACACAGTTTAGTGATGGGCATGGTGCTTCTGGGTTAACCATTCAACTCAATTATCTTAGAGGTCTTTTCCAACCTTAACTTTCCATGATGTCATATTATTAAATATAATGCCAAATGGGAATGATTCTTGTGAGACATGTTTAAAACAGCAATGGAACTGGAATAAAATTAAAGAAAATGGGTGATTTTAGGTATATTGTACTGAGTACAGCAATGTTGCTGTAATATTGAGGGACTAAATTCATTAAAAAATGTTTCACAACCAGGCTTCTTTCCTTGTATAATCCATTGGACCCTCAGTGTCTTGTTCCATATCCACTTGTGGGGTTTACATTAACTGCGGTGGACTCCAGTAAAGCATGTCACCTTTCAACTAGAGTTACATTAAAAGCTTTTGATGAAATTGACAACTAAGAAGTTTACGGGAAAATTCACTCTGCAAACCCAGTCTGAAGTTCAATTGGCACAATTCCCATTTTTCTCTAGGGTGTTACTGCCAACCTTCCTTTGTGAGGTGGATAGACCTTTTTTTCTTTAGGCACCTGCTGCTTGGGCTATCTGTGCCTCACAGTCAGTGCAACAGATAGTGAAATTTTTATTAAGCCTTTCCTGATCTTGAATTTACATTTCTACTGGCTGTCATGGGTAACTGCACAGAAGATCTGTCACAGGTCCCTGTTGAAAGAAAAGTGGCAAGAGAAGTGAGTCAGAGGGAATGGGATGGTTGTGACACTTATTTTCCTAGCATCTCTTTTCTGAAATGGAGATCATCTGACTTGGTTATACTCTTGATCAGACTTGATCAGAGTTCAAAGGGAAGTGGATCAGGGATGTTGTATCTCGAAGGCAATACACATATTGCCTACTAGGGAATTTCTTTTTTCTTCCAGAGTCCTATTTAGGGCATTTGGATTCTCAAGTGAATTTTGGTATATTATCCATGTAAACCTCTTTTTTTTTTTTTTTGCCACCCAGTTTTATATCCCTAAGGTCTATGGCTGTAATATTAGTGTTTTGACCACCTTTTTTCTATTTGCAGCAGCTCGTACTCTTAGTAAGCTGGTCAGTTCTGGGTCTAATAGTTTCAAAATTTAGTTAGAGCTGGTAATTAATTATTTTTCCCGGCTGATAATTGTGTTTTAGTAGTGTGATCTTTATTGCATTTACCCTTTCTAAACTTTGTAGGTTAGAAGGCATAGTGTTTTTATAGAAAGTATTTTGAGTTTTTAGCCTCTATTTATATGCATGAGAATGTGTTTATTCTAAGATTTAAATCCTGTTTATAAAGAGATTGTGTTGTGTTTTAATTTTTATGAGTTAATATGAAATGTTTGGGGTTCACAAATAAGATTTTTCTAATTAGACCCATAGCAAGTTAGCCAGAAACCAGGAGAGGAAGGTAATACATATCTGTCATGATTGAACAAATCACTATGTTATCATTAAGATAACTACTCTAGGACAGACCCTAAATGACAGTTACAAATTTTGGATGAAATATTAAAATGCATTTGTTGTTTCATGGCATGTTGACTTTGATCTTTTATTTTAACATAGCCATTCATTTGAAATGAGTAGATTTAAACCTAAACCCAAGTCTTCTGTAAACTTTCTTCTAGTTATGCCAGTGCACAGAACACACAAGTGAGAAGGAATCTTAAAAAAAGGTACTAAAGGAACTAAACCACCTACAGTTAACAAGGTCAGCATCCACTGGAACTTCTCTGTGTGATCTGGAAATGATCCTGACTGGTGAAGTGGTGATAGCTCTGGTCTCAGGTTGTACCACTTTGCCTTCCCTCCCATCCCTGCACATTTAGTAAAAGATAGCAACTCTTATGTATTAACTAATGTTTCAATTAAGTATTTTGCCAATTCAAATACCATCTCTGTCATAAAACAGAGATAGACAGAGGAGCTCTGATCTTTGAAATCCATGGAATGATTTGCTTTTCCAAAGAGAATACCAACCAAGGACCAAAAATACCTTTCTGTCAGTGACTAACTACCCTGGGTTTAATTTCTCTTTTAAAAGCCTGTATGCTATGCATGGGACCTCATTAAATAGGAGGCTGTTCCTCATCCAAATATAGGTTATATCGATATATATATTGATGAGCTGCTGTATTCTCTCTGTGCATCTCTCACTGAATCAAGAACTGTACAGTTAGAGCAACACATTGCTTGACACCTGTGCTCAATTACCAATCTTTGTTTACTAATATTTATTATGAATTGATTTATTCCAATATAATCATAATTAATATGTGATTACTTCATGTAATGACACTTCATATAAGTATAATGAAGTGAATTATGAAATATGCTTTTTATAGATCTCAATAAAGAATTAAATATATAATAATGTTTTCCTACTTTTCCAAGAATTGAAAATTTTAAGTGTGTTTCCAGCCTCTTAATGACTTGTTTTCCATTCAGATATACCTTAGATTACAGCAACAAATCTGACACTCTGATCTTGAAGTCAGTAAAACCATAAGAGTTCTTCTGAAACCAATTAGATGAAGAGCATGTAGGTTTCAAAGCTTCAGTAACAGGTGAAAAAATGAGGTAGATTCTTATGTTTCTGAAACAAAAACCCCTCAGGCAGATTTAAAGTCATCAGTAATGACTCCAGAATTATTCAGAGGTGAATGAGAAACCAATGGAATTCATAAATAAACAGAAGTTTTGATGTTCTGGCAATTCTTCTGGCACTGTCTGGACACTCAAGAACTCATTAAGGCAATCTGTAGCTGGACTTTAGATGTGAGAACTCTGACCTCCTTTCTAAAAAGGTCAAAGAAAAATTGTTGACAGTAATAAAGGCTCACATGAAAAAAGATGTTCTGAACTGAGAGAACTTCCTGCCATCTTGTCTTGATGCCTGTAAATTCTGTGTCATAAATTACATTATTTATGGATGTCATGCACTGAATCAGCTGTGAAAGTCTGGGCCACAGCTAAGTTAAAATTTTACACTGTAATAAAATCAAGTGAAACACATGTCAAAAATATGTTCTATGATTCTGGCTGATTCTTTAGAGTCAAAGCAGAAAAGACATCTAATGAGAAATTAAACATAAAATTATATATGAAGAGAAATTCAGCAATATATGTATAGTAATTTTTAAAAGCTTACTGTCTAATTAGTTTTGAAAGCTAGGGCAGGAGGGAAGAGTAAATTCAACTTGCTTTCTTTGGCTTCTGTTTCAGATTCTATCCCTGCTTTTCCATTCTCTTCTCCTTTTGAATAGTATTGAAAGGGAAATGATGTTGGATGAGATATTATTGGTATCAACTATGAAACAGGTGAAATAAAGGAATGAGCTCTTATAAAGGACATTGGATACAACTGCTTTGTTTTGGGTTCAAATTTTGCTCAACTCAACTGAGCCTGTCATGTTGGAGGCATCCTAAAAATACAGTGGATTATTTGCTATTTTCCTTTTGTCTTTCATGAGCTGTTTCTGCCACTAATTACTAGTTCTCCTGAGCATACCCAGACCAGATTAGTTTACATGGGAAGGAATATCAGATTACATCTGTTTCTACTTCATAACAAATTAAGGGAAGTTGAAGTTACTCAATTCTGTGTCAGATCTTGTATTTCCACACCTAAACTATCACAGCTTGAATTTCATTATTTGGGCTGCAGTGAGTGAAAGAATATAATCGGTTGCTCTTAATTTTATTGAGCTGGGGAGAACCTATGAATAACAGAAATTTTGCTGTATTTTATCATGTGCAATTTTTAAGAACATAAATTTAACATAAAGCAATTTGGTTATATTTAATAAATTTTGTAATTAAAATTATTTCATAAATATAATGGAAATCAAATCTGCTATATTCATTGCTAAAGCTAAAGCTTTTAGAAGATGACCTTGAACAACATCCCTTTTGCATTTCTTATCTGCTGCTCCATGACCTCCTTAACTGAAGCACTCACTTTTGGTTCTAATGTATAATATAAAGACTAACCTGCTAAAATTGCTGTCATCACCATCTATGGCACTTTGATAATGTTGGAGCAACTCTCAGGAGAGAGGTTAGAGGTTAAAAATTAAAGTGCCTGGATTTTTTTCCAAGACAAAGAAATCCTTACAGAAATTATTTCATTTGCTCCCATCATTTCTAGTCACTATTGTTGCACCAATCTCTCTGATTTGTCTTTTAAGTCTGTTCATTCACTTCTAAGTCCAGACTCGACTCCACCAATCTTCCTATCCATGTAAGGATGCTCACTTTTCTTCCACTGCAGTGTTGTCCCTACCCTTTTTTCCTGCTGCTTCTGGCCATAGTTTTGGCTTTGTCCCTTGTGTCCATCTGGCTGTAGTTTCGTCCTTCTTCCTTGCATCCTATGTTTAGATTGCACCCAATGCCTTCTGTCTCCTCACACAGAAGAATTCCTTTTGATATCTCTGTCCCAATGTTTTCAAATCATCTTAATGGGTTTGTTCTCTCCTTTACCAGGAAAGATAATGAACTCTTTCAAGGTTTAGGTTAGGGAGTCAGTGCAGAGTACAGAGTGGAGGCAGCACCAAAGGCAGGAGGCAGGGATCTGATGAATCATGGAGCTGCCTCAGCTGGCACAGAAAGCTGCTAGCACTGTGACAGAGAAAGCATGAGAATGGGGAGAAGTAAATGTAGCCTTTAAAGTGAAGCCTTTAGCAGCCATCTTCTGTGGTCAGAGTTAAGTGTAATGCTGCATGTAAGTCTTACAATCCTCTTCTGTTGTGGTATGGTGAAGGTCTGTCATGTTATCTTGTTAATGGGGCTGCAGGTTACACTGACTGAACCTAAATCCCAAAGCATTTCAAAGGATGGGAAAGAACTTCAGCCAGTATTATATTCTTTGCGCCAGATGATGCATTGGGTTTGCATGGCCAGGTTTTGGGGACAGGGGGGCTACAGTGGTGGCTTCTGTGAGAAGCTGCCAGAAGCTTTCTCCACGTCTGAAGAAAACAATGCCAGATGGGTCCAGGGTGGAGCTGCCACTGCTCAGGGCCGAGCCCATCAGTGATGGTGGCAGTGCCTCTGGGATAATGGATTTAAGCCAAGATCAGGGGGAGGAAACCTGCACAATAGCAAGTGCAGTGGGAGAGAGGAGTGAGAATGTGGGAGAGAGAAAGTCTGCAGACCACTGGAGAAAGAGGGAGAGGAGGTAGAGAATTCAGGACTAAAGTTAATCCTGGGAATAAAGCAGGGGTGGAGTGAAAGTTTGGGTTTTCTTTTTCTCCTTATAAGCTTTTCATTGTAATTTTTTCTCTCCCCTGTCCAACTGAGGAAGGGAGTGACAAAGTGGCTTTGCTGGGCACCTGGCATCCAGTCAAGGTTAACCCACCACAGATAATTACCAACAGAATAAACATATTCGTATTTGCTCTTTTCTTTTAAGGACAAAATAAACCAGTTTTTTTCATGGAAACCTAATATTTAGGTATTCTTCTTTTGTGTTTCAAGGTAAGGATGGAAGCAACCAAGTTCAAAAATATATTTTTATCACATTGGAAAAGATATATACTTCTTTTAGAGGAATAATATAAACTTTCCAGTGGTAAAAATAGCAGTTCAAATGGATGTGTTGAGATTTTTTACAAGGGTTGGTCCAAACAGTCAGTGTAAAAATAGTTCAACTTTCTTTCTGAAAATACTGTCCAAAGAAAGAAAAAAATTGATATGATTCTGTCTTGCAAACTTATTCAGAACGGTTTAAATTGTATATGTATGTGTGTATGTTTCAAGACACATTCCTTTGTGTAGCTGGCAACCTCTGATGCATTTTTCTGAAGGCTTGCTCTGTTTTCCTTTAAATGTTTTCTTACATACGTAAGGCAAGTTGCATTGCCTGAATTAGGGGAAGTGGGAACATTAAAACCTTTCAACAAAAATGGACCAGGCATTTTTGGCTTTCTGTAACATCTTTGAATTCCAGATGAGCATGTGAGTGCAAATATAGAAATAATTTGAGCAGGTGTTTTTGTGATGTTTCGGATCTGAATGAAAATCTCGCTGTATCAGCTGATTCATTACTGAGCCACATAGAGAAAATTAACATCTACGTGTTTGCAATAATGCATTAGAAGCTTGGCAGGTGAGAAATACCTGTTCATCCCTACCATGATCCTTATTAAATCCCCAAGATGTTCCCATCCTAAGACAGCAAAATTACTAAATATTTCTCCTCACATATTTACTGGTTCATGTTAATCAGTACTGCTTAATCAGTCTCCAGATGAGATCTGGAGAACCTAGTTCATTGAGTAGAGGAGAACTTTATGACTAGGGAATATGTGCTGGATGCAAATTCAGTCAGTTGGACTAGAAATGAAGCAGAAATTCAAGTTGTTACTTGCAGGTACTATAGGTACACATCCCTTTTATCTCTCTGTAAGTCTCTGACGTGGATCTGCAACCATCACTAGTTCCTCTAGGAAGTCAGGCATTTAGCTCAAGGCTGGAAAATAGGTATTTCTTTCTTATGATGTTCATATCCATGATGCTTATCCTGTAGTTAGGAAAATGTTAATGCAATCTAAATGGTGGTAGGAAAGAGAAAAGGAGTGTTGGAAAGGGAAAATGAATTAATGGCTTGGGATATTTTTAGAAAGGAGGAGAAGTGCACTCACCTCCTGTGAATTCCTGTGAATTTTTGGCTGTACAGATTGGAGCACCTGTCAAATTTCAAAGCTTTTTATTTTCAAGCAGAAAAGGGAGCTAGCTTCGATTTTCTTCATTCCAAGTAAATTTTTAACCACAGTGTTAATAAGCAAAAATGCTGTCATTGTTGCTTCTCCTTTGCTGGTGAGTGTGCAAATACTGCTCTGAGAGTTGCCTCATTCAGCTTGGAAGAGGAGCTCTTAATTTGTTTATTTTGCTGGAACTCCAGTACAATGACAATGTCTGGCTGATCATCAAATATATAAAGACCCTAAAAAAACAGAAGTGCCTTCAGACTACAGATGGAACCATGATAAGGTGGCAGATAAGTGTGGTATTTTGAGGATCTAGAGATTTGACTTAGGTATTTAAAGGAGAAGTAAAATGTCTAAGTCCTTTAATGGATCTGTGGTGATTAGTCAATTCAAAGGTTCCTGAAGACTCAAGAAACCTTTGGGAAGGGTCCATTTTCATCTAAGACAGTGGAAAGTAAACATCTGAGAATGGTCATGGAAGTAGTTAAAACAAAGCAAATGGTTAACTCCTGTGTCAAAGCTATGAGATGTTTTGATGTGGACTGAAATATGCTGGGAGAAGATACATCTGTGAGAGACAGGATTTGAGCTGAAGTCACCTTGTGTCTCGGCAAGCTGTGCAAATGCCGAAAGAGAAGATTTTGAATATGTTGCATATTTCACCATTTGCATACTCAGACCCTTGAAGAGGCTGACTGATCTTTGTGAAGGAGTGAATGTTTGCGAGCTCTGAGTCACTCAAGAAAATACATCTGTACAGCTGAGAGCTATAGAGCACTCAAGCCCAGTAGGTACCATCTGGATCAGAAAAAAAACCACCAGTGACTTGGTGAGGTTTTGCTTTTCTCTTCTGTTTCTTTCATGCTGATGGCACAGCAATCCCAGCTGATTTCTGTTTTTCTTGTAGGAAGTGAAAGGAGAAATTCTGAATCCATCTCATACACCAGATGAGGAGATCCTTTGCATCACCAGTGACACAAACCATCTATTCAGGCAATTCACCCCCAAAGCTTCCTGCCCATCAACTCTGCTTTTGACTGTACCTTCCCAAAGAGAGTGAATACTGCCTGCTGAGTCACCCTTGGCAGCTGCCCATTAAGCATGAGAGACACATCAGAAACCAGGAAAGGAAGACTGCAGGGAAGAGATGCCTACAAACCATGAGGTAGCAAAGGAAGTTCACCTGCCTGAGTGCCTCCTGAGCAGGGATGAACAGCGTACTGGAAAGGCTTCAGTCCATCAGGCTGATACCATGCCTTGGGGTTGACTTCAAGGGAGGCACCAAAAGAGGATTCCTTAATCCAAGGATTACCTGATATTGGAACATATGAAAGTACAGTAGTGTCCAGGTTAAAAGCCTAATAATAATAATAATAATAATAGTAAAAACTTCAGGATATATAGAAGGATCTGACTAAATATCTACCCATCTCTCTTGAGACACTTGTTGCATAATTTTTACTTCTGAAGGAAACTGAGTGATCACTGCCATCTATTGGCAACAAATAAGCTAACACTACTATCCCACTAAGAAAATGTGCTAGAAATTGCATAATTGACCTGGAACTGAAAATTCTACATTGTTAAAGTTGATTTTTTTTTTTTTAATGAGAGTATTACACCACAAGAAATACACACTTCTTATGCTGGTTTTCTTTGTCTTTGATGTTTTGTCTCTCACAACGTAAATCTCCATTTACATGATTCACATGAGATTGTGCTCATTTTCAACCAACACCTAGCTAGGACACCTCCAGAGGATTAAAAAATTGGAATTGCCAAGTATGAGGCAACTTGGTTGCCTGAGGGAAAACAAATTCCTGCTCATGACACAAGTCTTGTGAGAGGAAACACCATGAGATCTTCTCAAAGTAATGCACTGATTGTCATGTTTTTATTTATTATTATCACACTGGTCTTAAAAGGAGAAAAGGAAAACCCTTGCTGCATGAGAGTTCTGTCAATTCAAACATGCAAAGGAGAACTATCCCAACCAGAAGCTATGAGATTAATCAAGGACAAAACAAAATAAGTGACAAACCTCTCATTAATATCTAAAACATTTCTCTTTGATATTTGATTATCTAAGGGTACTACTTGTACAGAACTAACAAATGTAATAATCCACCAAGTAATGTTCTTCAACACCTTTAATTTGAATGTTCAATGTTCAAAAGATTTCCATAACTACAAATAAATAATTAGAAACTAATTGTAGACACATCCTTAATAGCTCAATGTCACTAACTTTATTAGAAGTTGGAGCTATTTATGCTAGAAATACGATAATATAAATTTACCATGAGTGATGTCATAATTGCAATTGTGTTGTAACTAACACAAAAATAAGCTTTTCTACTGCATGTACTTTTATACTTCAATGACATTATTGGGACTATAGATTAGGGAATTAGTCAAAATACATTTGGAAGAAGGATTTTTTTCCCTTTTTTTAATCAATGGCCTATAGACCTTCCTAAACACATTGAAGGAAGTTAGTTCCTCTTGCAAATTAACTGATGTAATTTTTCAGAAGCCCCAAATTTCATGCATATTTGTGTTCCAATTATAGATTGGAATTTGAATTACTTCAGCTGACATTCTGTTCCCTAAACAATCACTGTAGATTCACCAAAGAAGATAACAACAGATATTCTATGTAAAAGCAGAATGATGATTCAAATTGCCCAAAATTTCATTTCTTATTCATTTAAAATGAGTGTTTTTCAGGTGTTTGGAGCAGTAAAGAAAAATTTGTAAACTTGAACCACAAAAAAATTTAAAACTTCCAGCTTGCAGGAGGAAACCACTCAACACAGACCAAGTATTTCAGGGTCTTGTGCTATGGAAGTACAAGGAAAGTAAAGCTGCCTGACAAGCTTTATGAATAGTTGTTTGAATTCTGTAAGAAAATATTTTCATAGAGTTGTAATCCTTTCATCTTGAAAGGATTGCTGCTTAAATTCCTGTTAACAAAATCAAGAGTGGGAGGCAACAGAGGCCTGCCAGTATTAAGGGGATCAAAGCATGTTGGCATCAATGGATATATTTATGTTGCAGGTCTACTGTATTAAATTATTGAGGTATTTCAGAAGAGAAGAAACAATTCACTCTCAATAAAAGAAATGTTATATTGCTAGCTTTAGTTTGAACTTATTTCTCTTTTTCAGGAAAGTGTTTTTAATTTGTCATTATCTAATAAATTTGCCATCAACAGCAAATTGGGAAGAGCTGTCGACTCTGAGGGCAGAGAGGCCCTTCGGAGAGACCTCAACATGTTGGAGGCCTGGGCAGCCACCAACCATATGAAGTTCAATGGGGAAGTGCTGGATTCTGCACCTGGGATGGGGCAATCCTGGTTGTGTGGACAGACTGGGCAATGAGATTCTGGAGAGCAGAGCCATGGAAAGGGACCAGGGGGCTCTGGCGGATGGCAAGCTGAATGTGAGTCAGCAGTGCCCTGGCAGCCAGGAGGGCCAAACCTGCCCTGGGGTGCATCAGGCACAGCATTGCCAGCCAGGCAAGGGAGGGGATTGTCCTGCTCTGCTCTGTGCTGGGGCAGAGGACTCACCTTGAATATTGTGGACAGTTTTGGAAGCTACAATGTAAAAAAAATATCAAGTGATTAAAGAGCATCCAAAGGAGAGCTGCAGAGATGGTGAAGAGTCTTGAGGTGAAGCCGTATGAGAAGAGGCTGAGGTCACTTGGTCTGTTCAGTCTGGAGAAGAGAAGACTGAGGGGAGACCTCAGTGCAGTCTGCAGGTTCCTTGAGAAGGGAAGGGGCAGATACTAATCTCTTCACTCTCATGACCAGTGATAGGACTCAAGGGAATGGCCTGAAGCTGAGTCAGGGGAGGTTTAGGTTGGATATCAGGAAAAAGTACTTTCACCCAGAGGGTGTCTGGGCACTGGAACAGGCTTCCCAAGGAACTGGTCACAACATCAAGCCTGAAAGAGTTTGAGACATGTTTGGACAACACTCTCAGGCACATGGTGTGACTCTTGGGGTACCCTACACAGGGCCAGGAGTTGGACTTGACCCTGGTGATTCCCTTACAACACAGCATGTTTTATGACTCTATGAAAAAAGATTCTTTTTTTTTTTTTTTAAGAAAACAAAATGTAACATTTTTCTCTACTTGTTTAAGGCTTAGGGGAAGGAGTGGTTTCCATATCCAAGAAAACCAAATCTTCATATGAAGAGGCTTCCTGAATCCTTTACATTTCTTTCTTGTTATAATTTTCTCTTGTACATACAGGGGGAGGAAAACCATTTCTAAAATGCAGTATTGTGTTTTTGTATTATTTGTCCTTCTGGCCAGTCACCTGTGCTTTCAAGACACAGAATCACAGAGAATCACAGAATGGGTCAGGTTGGAAGGGATCACAGAGGGCCATCTGGTCCAACCTTCCTGTTCAAGTAGGGTCATCCTAGAGAACATTGAAGAGGATTGCATCCAGGTGGTTCTTGAATACCTTCAGGGAGGGAGACTCCACAACTTCTCTGGGCATTCTGTTCCAGTGCATGGTCACCCACACAACAGATACCTGTGTGCCTCTGCCTCAGTCTGCTCTGTCTCCTCTGCTCTGTACATTGACTAGACAAAACCACTGTCTGGTTGGCTCAGCCAGCCAGGGCTTGATTCCTCAAAACACTGCTTGTGCTTTTGGCCAGCTGAAAGCAACCTCCTCAGGATATTCCTATGCGTCTGCTGGCCACCTCCTTCAGCAGCTGCCAAAACAGAGAGCTTGCTCCTCTGTCTGAAGCAGTGACTTACATATTACAGCATTTTCAGCCTTTGCTATTCTTTTTTTTTTTACTATTTCCATTAATTTGCTCCTTGGTTTAAAGAACCAGTACCAGAAAGTCCTTAGAAAGAGCTTAGGATCCTCTCAGCTCATGCTTTATCTTTTTTTCTCAAAGTTGCCAAACCAAAAAATGTTTTTTCTTACAAATAGGAGCAGGAGAAATTTAAGAACAAGCATTGTTGACACAGACACATATATTTTAAAATTTAATTATAATACTAACATTTATTTCCTCTTGCCTTCCTATTTTCCTCATACTTAACAAACCTTGAAAAAGTATTTGGTGAGAGTTGTTTAATGCAGGACTGAAAAAGCCCTACTCTATCAATTTAACCTCATGCCCTGGATCATATTTAATTGTAATAATGTGCAGTGACAACATCATGGCATTTTTTTATAATCAGCTGGGGTCCCTGGAATTATCTTCCCTAATTTTGGCCTTTAGTTGCCTACTTAGAAACGTCATGGCAGAGAACAGCAAAAATTTGTTATGGTCAGCTGGAATAAGGATTTCACTTCTCACAAGAAATAGCATTTTTAAAAGGAGTACATGCATGCAGACACCTTTTGCTTATATATAGACACATGTATGCATACATTCATATTTCTTCCCAGATCTGGATGAAAAGTCAGAAACTTGAGACTTTTCATGGGAAGGAGACCCTCCTAATATCTCTCTTGATCTGTTTACTGCCAAGCTCCTTTGCTCCCCACCCCTCCAGCTGCTTTCCTGGATGCTCACCTGCCCAGCTGCCATGCTGGCTTGCTGGCTGCCCAACAGGGACATGGAGGATTGTGGGGAGACAGCAACCATCCCACCCTGCTGCCAGCCAACGGGCTACAGCCTTGTCAAGAGCAAACCTGTATTATTTCTGTTGAATTATTTATGGACTCCTGCAGGATCCACAAGGGCTGCTTAATCTGTACTCTCTGATGGAGCAGCAATGCTTCAGCGACAAAAAAGTAATTTTCCTCACTAAAACAAGTGATTTTCTGTGGCATGCAGAAGTGCTCTTCTCAAATGTGTTCTTTATCTGAGACTGCACTAATGTGTGCTCAGATGTATCAGAACTGTACTCAAAAAGGGCTCAAGAAAAAGTAAAGGAGAGCCACAGAGGTTCCAAATGCTGACAGTAGTGAAAGATACTCAGGTATTTCAAGAAATAAGCAAGTAGGGCATTTCAGAAGGATAGGAATGATCTCAGAGGATGGGAGGAATCTGAGGGGAAATCCTGATGAGCCAATGTGTTTACCTTTTAGTCATTAGAAAGCTATAAGTGTGTCATGCTTCAGAAATGCCCAGAGTAAATTTATAAAAGCTCAGGGTTGTTGCATGAGTAGAGGATAGCTAAAGAACATCATCTGGGGTTATGCAATAGCAAAGTGAAGTTCATCATCTTTCATTTACCTTAGTAGTAAACCAAATGCCTCTGTAATGCCCTATACCACAGAAAATGTTTTGCTTTGAGATGTTTTTTCAGATAGTAAATGACATAAAATCCAACTAACATACCAAATAAAATCTATTTAAGACAATTTATATTTGAGAAGAGTGTATGAAAAGTATCTGACCAATACATGTATGTTTCAGGTATGTATTTGGTGACATTTTGACAGTGGTTTTTCTCCCTAAATTATTACATTTGAAGTGGTATTTCTCTTATAAACACCTCTCCTTCAGTATACAGAAGTTGTTTGCTTGGGTTTTTTATTTCCCTTTTCAGATGTTCAATTCCAACTTAACTCTCCTTGTGAAAAGACACCTTCATTTTCTAAGAAAATACAGTGAATATAATATTTAAACCAATACCACAACTTCTTCCCCTTCCTATGTCAAACACATGGTTTTTATTTTCCATAATTTCCTTTCCTACCACTGATCATTATCCTTCTTGTCTACCTCATCTTTCCCAATTCCTTCATTCCTTCTTAATTTGCTTCAGCATCTTCACTTTATAAAAAAGGTGTGGAGCACAACTTCCTTCCTTCAGCCTATTAAGCCTATTCTGTCTTTTAATTTCTTTCTCCTTTCTGATTTCACTATAAGAAAATTCTTCCTTCCTTTTTACATTCAACTTTTTGATTTCTTCTTAATCACCTCCTCCTACTCTGCATTGACTCAGACTTTCTTTTAACCCTTCTCTGCCTTGTATCTTTCCTCCTCCCTGCATTACTGCTTCTGCACTCACTCAGAATTCTTTTCAATTTTTTTCTACCTCCTCCACTAGCTTGTTATCTTTTCTACTTAAATTCTCTCCTTGACTCATTCAGTGTTATTATTGTTAATAATAATAGTAGAAAAGAAGCTTTCCATAGAAAGCAAGAGAGGTTTCTGCCAATGAACCTGACAATATAAAAAGAGATTATAGAGACAAAGGTGAATAAAACAATTGTGAATAGAACTGAAGAAAGCAATGGCACCTAATGGGACAACGAAGTCCTTGTTTAGTTCTCCATCATTTTGTTGTGTAAGTAATCTACTGGGTGAAGATTGGGCTAGGGACTAAAATACCTGCAAAGCTCACTTTAGATAGGTAGCTGTTTCAGGTAACCAAGTGGGAGTGCTTCAATGGTGTCACTGGAGCCATTTGTCAGAGACATCCATATTCTTCTTTCTTTTCCAGCATTGTGTGTAGTATTTATTCTTCTGCCTTACAGAGCTGACACTTTGTCACTCAAAGCAAAAAAGGTTTTTGTTTTTTTTTTTTTTAGTCAAAATTGTTCTTCAAATATTTAGTAGCACTTACATCCAAATAAGTTAAACTTGCTGAAATCGGATTTAGTATAGGTCCATATGTTGCTGGCAGGCAGTGTGGAAGGCTATCCCTAATCTTAGTCTTTCTCCTCAAACAGCTAAGGGTCTTTGTCTGGGCCAAGGAGATCTGCTTATCTCAGATCCACTAAGTTTAGTAACACATTTTTTTCACAGTGTTTTATAAACAGTCTAAACATCACATCTAGCAGAAAAATCTGTATAATAGATTTTTATTTAGAATTGTAGGAAAGAAAGGGCTTTGGAAATATAGCCTTTCCCTAGCTTTCTGTTGGGTTTTGCATATCTTGGTGTTGCCTCGCAGGTGAGTGCTGACACAACTGCTGCAGGAGCCTTGTGCAGTTTGCTCAGCAGCATATTCAAATTCCTGCAATGATAATGAAATGAGAGTTGTGGAGGAAGGAAAACAGGAGATGAGAGAGGAGAGCTGGAGCAGAAGCAAATGTAGTCCTGGGTCCACTTGCTGCTGAGTCAATTCTCTCTTGACCTGGGAAGGAGAACAGAAAAGCAGGGCATCCCTCATAAAGGTCTTTAGTTCCTTTTGCTCTCCATGCACTAATGAATTGCTTTGCCTTTGGCTTTTATGTTTAGAAAGATATGAGGATATCTTTAAATCATATACATTTGTCAGAATGGTTGAAATGGCCAGTGCACTCAAGCGCTGCTGTGATGGGCAGAAGGCACCACAGCCTCATCTGGGCATGCAAATTTTTGAACGTTGTAAGTCAGCAATGCTTCTGGAAGATACAGTCCTGCTCTCCCTTGCAACCAGCAATTCACTGACATCTCTATGGCATCCACTTCTTCATATTTTTCCCAAGAGGAGTTGTGAGCTCTACACTGGGCTAGGTGGGGGAATTAGCCATTAGGAACTAATTTCAACTCAAAACTGTTACTCGAGCCAGTTCAGCTTTTTTTTTCAACCCATGTTATCCCATGACTCTATGATCATGGTGTGCCTTGTATTAATCCTGTCCATGATTGGAAAGGATTGATAGATATTTGGGTTGTTTTTTTTCTTTATTTGCTGCTCCATTTGGTCCTTTTCTGTATCAGAAGTAGTCCCATTTGGACAGAGAAATGACACTGATGGAAAGTGAGTTACCTGAATTGGGGATCCCCTTTCTGGTAAACAGAAAGGAATCCAGTAGAAGCTATTATGTAGGCACAGCTGAGCTCCCACAGGGTCACACTGACAGGATTTGTGGCAAAAGATGCAGTAATTCAGAATAAGGAATGTACAACCTCAGCACAACTTCCAGTTTTAATATTAGTTTCAACTAGACTGAAAATAATCTCCAACAACAATACACCATGTAATTAACACAGCTTGATTTTCTGTCAGTCAATCTTTATTCTTTTAAAAATGTCCAAGTCAATTTGGAAAAAGAATCTCACAGGAAAAGAAAAAAAAGAAAAACTTCACCACCACCAAAATGAAAATCATTATTAAAATTAAATAATAAAAAAACATAAAAAGTATTACCTAGCTTCTTTATTAAGTTGTCGTAGTTCAGGACAAAAATCTATTTTAGCAGAGATTTTGTGTGTGTTTAGTATGGTTTATTCATTTTTTCCTTGCTAACAAATAACTTAGTTAGTAGCTTTCTGTTTCTTAGAAATACAAGGGACATGTTAAAAACTGCATGAGTGAATGCATTTGATATTTAAGCTGTAGTGTCATGTGTCATTCTAATGAAAAGAAAAAAAAAAGAGGGTGGGGGATGGATGGCTGAAAAGAGGAAGGCAGAATCAAACAATGCATACCAAGGAGAAACTGAGGCAGTTGAAGGAATAGGTGAGGTAATGATTTTAGATTTAGGAGTAGCATGGCAGGAAGGACATTAGAAAAGAGGATAAAAAAGGACACAGCTGAAGAGGGTTCGGAAGATCTAATTCTTTTATTTTTTCATGTGATTTTGGAGATGAGTTCTTCAACTGTGCAGTCTTGCAATATGGAAAGGAAGAGAAATTAAATGCTTGTTTTTCAAACTTATCAGAAAAAACCCACATATAAATTATATAATGTGTAATTTATTTGTGCCATTTATGGTTATCAAAAGCTTTAGCTGGGATCAGGGATATGGCAAGGTCCTTAAAAGCATTTTAAACCTGATGCTAACAAATTAAAACAATTTATTTCTTTTATTCATGAGGTCCAAAGACACTTCCATGTAAGTTGTTATAATGTGATTTTTCTCTGCCTTTGGCTATTGATTTTTACAAAATAACTTTTATGAAAGGATGGACATATTCAGGAATAAGGAAAATCTACTGTAGAATATTCCTTTGAACCATTATTTAATTTAATAAGAAAGCTGGGGGGATGGGGATGGGGATGGAGAGGGAGAAGATAAAGCCATTGGTCCCAATGCCCCTGTAACCAGAACAGAGCCATACCTAGAAGTATTCTGTTAAAAATAGTGAGTGACTATATCCAAGTGAATTTAGAAATTATAGGAACACTGCTCACCTATTTCATTTCCATTGCTTTAACCCCATGTTCTCACCTGATGAAATAGGAACTATTCCTTAGATGTCCCTTTGATGCCTTGTTTGCCTCAGGAGGCAGAGAGGAGGAACAGATTGGTATTTTTCCCTTCCCTTTGAGTCACTGGAGACTTTCACAGCTGGAGACAATATGACAAAAAAAATCCATTAGTAATTTATCAGATTCTCATCTGCTTGGCTAGTGTATCATAATCACAGGTTCAGCTTTAAATCAGTCACCAGGGCTGTAGTCATCATGAAATTTTTCCTCTAGGTCAGGTAGGCAGAAGAATTCTGACATTCATAGCAAGGGGATGATCTGCTTCCTCAGGTTGGTTTATTTTAAAAATCCCCTACTCCTACAAGGCCTTAAGGCTTTGGCATTTTTCTGGATTTTTTTCCTGAAGTGCCTTCAGAGGTTATAGATTTACTTTTGGCCCGTTACATGCATTTTAAATTTGCTCTAGACTATTTAATAATTCTGTGTCATCTGGAGTCTGTAGGGACATGTGGAGGGCATGCTTTGTACTCCATTTGAAGTAGGTCTCTATTGCACTCTTATAACTTCAGGTTTATGGACCGAATGACCATGATGGTCTTTTACAAATTCATGTTCCTATATTAAAGAGATTCCGAACACCAAATTTGTTTCCAAATTTGTAGACCAAGCTCCAAGTTCTTTCTGATAAACAAGTCATTTGCCTTAAAGTACTTTTTCCAAACTTGAAAGCATATTCCTAATTTGACTCCAGTTTTTGTTATTCTTCCAGAGATGTGAATTGATAATTAAGACACAAGATTTGATCAGCCGTCTCATCAGTGAGAAACAGTATTATTTGAGATTCTTCTTTCTGGACATCAGCAGCATTGCCTTGGCCAGCTCTTTTTCAGGAAGGAACCCACCCTCAGGGATCTTCACTCTCTGCATTTGGCTGTGTTCTGATTGATTGTGCCCCCTCAGTCTCAGAACCCACACTGGCCTGCAAAACAAGACCGATTTTCTTTACCTCTTGCCAGTCTAAAAATCAATTCCTGCTGAAAATCTCTTTCAAAATCAGCACTGTGCATTTTATACAGATAAACAACGTTACTCCACTAATATTTTTAATATCAAGCTCCTCAGTGAACCAGTTAATCCATTGAATTCAGACCATGTTAACGTTCAAAGTTCTTGTCTAAACTGTCAAGTGGCACAAAGTCAAATGCTTCTTAGAAATCTTTTGCACTGAAGCCATCAATATGCAGCAGGTCTGGAAAGTTTGCCAGTATGCTGTGAAATCAGACAAGAAATCAGCAAGGATTCACAGGAGACCACTGTGGAAATCTATCCTTCATGTAATAGAAAATCAAAATATATCTTTGCTGTATGGAATGGCATCAAATGTATTAACTTCTGCTCTGGAAGAAACATGAGCCTGAGCTGGAGGACTGTTTCATTTAGGGTAGTCCCTCCAGTTTCTCTAAAACTTTTCAAGCCTCCTCTTTCATCACTGACGCAACATTTATATCAGAATTTTCTTTTTCTTTTTAAAAAGTTGATTACTGCAGAGGTGGAGGTCAGTGAGTTCTAAACTCAGGCCACTCTGCTGCAGCACATCTGGAGTTATTCTACATCTGCAGTGAAGGCTGCTCTTGAACGTTTCCATCCATAAAAATCCCTAGGTTCAGGTTCCCCTGATGAAGGCTCTCAATGCAAGATGAAATTAAACTTTTTTTTTTTTTTAATCAGTGGCTCCATGATTTGAATGTAAAATCTTGATATTGCCCTTGTTACCAAACTCTGAAAATGTCACCCAGTCTTTGGTGTTGTTGAAAGGAAACCTTTGGGTGATGGTCCACATGTTGGGCAGATGGATCTCTTCGAGGAAGCCATGTCATCTGCACAGTTATTCTGGTCACCAGTCAGATTTTTGGTGGTGTCAGTAAGTTGCTGTCATGAATCTGCATGTGGTGAAGATGTCTCCTGTGCCAGGCAAGAGATTTAATTTAAACCTGCTACATCTGCTAATAAACTCTTTTAACTGCTATGATGACAGGTGTAATGAGCTGTCATTACCTCAGAAAGGGAACATTTGTCTTTTGCAGTACATCTGACAGAGCTGAGGATCTAGGTTCAGAAGAAAAAGACTCAAACCATTGGGACACTTTGGTATCTATTTTTGGTATGCTGGGGTCGGGCAAAAGCAGGTGCCTGCAGCAGGATTCTTGTGGGGAAGGGTCCTTCTTAAATTTAATTCTGGTCAAAACCAAAAGCTGACAACAAACCAAGCCACCACTGGATATTTTCTAAAATATGCCAAACTACCAGTCTTCAGACTCACGCTAATACAAATAATTGCTCTCCCATCATTCATGTTCCAGCATTTATGAAGGACTGCAAGCAGTTCAAAGGGTCCTTTGGTCCAACTGATTATTGCTCAGCCCTCAGCACACCACTCTCAGGTCCTGCAAAATCTGTCAGGGTTTCTCCATTTTTCTTCTTTGAAAAGCTTGCAGAAGATTTTGTCCAGGAAACAATTTAAAAGGCAAGCCTTGTTCATTTCTTGCTATTAAGTTCTCAAGATCAGTTAGGCTAAGAGAAAAAACTATTTGCATTAGATTCTTATGAAATAACGTCTATAGACTCAGACTAGGTAGTCTATCCCATGTGCCACCTTCAGCTGAACAGTCCCAGTTTCCCAATCAGTCAGTGCAGAAACAAAACTTTCACTACTGAAACTGTTTCAGAAAAAAAATAAAAGAATAAAGAAGGACTTATTTCACAGTCCTACCAAACTCTGCTCCTTGGTTTTCTCCCTATATCTTCTTTGCTTGCTGCTGAACAACTTGTAGGTTAGTTTTCAGCTTATTGTTCAAAATCTCTATGTCAGAAACTTCTTCACGTTTCCAGGTGAGCCTTTCAGAGCACAGGGGAGCCAAAGGTCCAACAAAAATGATTCATTATATCTTAACTCCAGGTGCAAAATACCCCCTAAACTTAAAGGTGGTGACTCCATGGTAAAATTTCTTAATGATAAGGCCAGTAAACATCATTATAGCTTTGTAGTCAAAAATAGATAATTATTTTGGAATAGTAAAACTTATGTGCTGTTCTTTAATGGGAAAGATGACGATCTTTATGGTACAGAATAACCACTGGAAGCCACTACCTAAAATTCAACTGAGAACACACCACAGTTCTCTGCTGTGCTATTTCTACCAAAAATGTTAAAAAAATAGCATCAAGTTATGAGATGCTCGAAGTTTTCAGTTAAGATATATATATATATATATATGTATATATACAGCACAGTGATTCTCACATCTCTTTTAGTAAAACTGTTTTATTTTAACTGCATGGCCTTCTCCAGTCAGACAGTTCATTAGCATGTTCTGTGCCTTAAAAGCCACTAGCAAAAAATCCTATAGATTCACAGAAATAAAGGACTGCAAAAGGTATTCAAAAGGCCATCTGATCAAGTCCTCTTCACTGAGCCTCAACAGGCATGTATGTATGTGGCTGTGTAAAAACTCTGATTTTAAGGAAATTCTGTGATCTGAAAGCAGCTGGAATCCTCTGTTAATTATCAGAAATTACAACAGCCATCTATAATTTACTGCCTTGGCTAATACATTCATTTTTTTGAGGTGATTTTTCACTTCCTCACCTCTCCTTTAGTAATAACCCTGCATTAAATCCCTGCTCTACAAAGTCAACAGGAAAATTCCCATGAACTTCAACAGAAACAGGTTTTCTCTGTTTTTCTTCTTGATTTAGATGAGTGGCCATGGAAATCTTTGGCTGACAGATTTATTTAGAGACAGCAAGACACCTAAACTTTAAATCTTTACTTCATCTTGTCTTTTATTTGAGTGTGTGCTTTGGGAATACATTTAGATAATTTTTATATTTCAGTGTAAATCCCGAGGTAAAATGTCACTTCTAAGCCAAAATTTTTCATTTAATGGATTTGTGATGAAGTGTTGAGCTTGATGGGAAAAATTAAAAGTTTTTTACTGAGCCCTGATGACGTAGGTACAATTGTCTCTGCCTTGAGCAAGGGAAAGCACTAGATCATCTCTCTGAGTCCCTGTCAGCCCTATGATACTTTGACATAACTAGTTTGCTTTTAACTTCAGTCAGACATACTTGTGGCTCAGGCAGACTAGAAAATAAAAAGCACATGTCACAGGAAAAATAATGTGATGTACCTGTTTAAATCCATTAGCTACAGGAAGCAAATTATCAGACTTATTTAGGCTCACTACTAACAGGTTTTCTATTCCTAAATAAGATGCTGAGTGAAGCCTTAAGATGGTCTCTTTGATGTAAATCTCACGCTGACATTCTTTCTCCATATAATGATGAGGAGAAACATCAGAGCTACAAACAAAAGGGCCAATGAGAATGGGGTTTCATCCTGCCAGAATTGCCTGGGATTAGTAAAACATCATCCTCTGGATGCAGTCTGGTCTTCCTTCTTTCAACTTCTCTCTGATGAATTCAAATATCAAAACAACTTAAAAAGAGAACAGGCTTTGCACCATAATAGAAAACAAATCTTTTTGTTTGTTTTGTTTTTAAACAAGCCTTCAAGGTTCTTGAGCATAGAAAAAATCTGAAAAAGCTACTTAAAACTTGTGATTTAGATGTGCTAAATTGGGTTCTAATTGGTTCTTTTCATTTTAAGGCTTGTCTCAACTCCTAAAAAAGTGAATGGAAATCTTTGCAGTAATTTCAAGGCCTGGTAGATCTGCCTCTCAAGCTGCTCTGCAGGGCACCCACTCTCTTGTTTTCTTGACTTCTAGTTTCTTCTTTTGAAAATACCAAAGAATAACATAAAAAATTGGTAAGAAATGAAGCAACCTACCTGTCAATTTTGTCTAACTTAAAACTAATTATGAAACAGTTAATTGCTCTCCGGCTGGGTATGATATCCATCCAAGGAAAGAAGGATGCAGCTCTTCCAAAGGAGGGAAACAATTTACAGGAGAGGTAAAGGACAAGGGTAAAACTGGACAGCTCATAATGTTAAAAGGCTTAGCTGGGCTCCAATACAAAACTTTAAAACCCTCAATAATCAACATGTAAATTAAAGAACAAAATTTAAAGGCCTTAATATTTGTAGCAGCGTTTGTATCTGAGGAACCCACTGAGTGGGGGTGAAATATTTGGCAATCATTGATTAAGGAGTTACAAACTATCCCAAACTAGCAGCTCCAGCATGTTGTCCATCAAGATTGCATTGTCAGCCATGGAAGTCTGCAGAATCCCTAGATCTTCTCTGGAGAAGTCCCTTGACTGGGTTTGTGTCAAGGCTATACTTTGGCAGGTTCTAGAGAAAAATTCAGTCCCATTTTGTGGTGTCAATATGTGTCTCTGAAGGCAAAATAAAAGAGTAATAAAATAATAGAAACAAATAAGCAAACGGAGAGAAACTTTGGAATTCATTTTGGAGCTAGTTAATTAATATGCTGCTTTATTTCTCAGCTTATTACTGCTCCCCTTTCCCTCTTCACTCACCCTAACCATCAGCTTGACAAAAATAAACTCCTTATATGCACGCAATAAAGATGCAAAAGAGGGAAATCATGTAGCAAGAAAAAGAATGGCACCTTGCTTCAGTTATCCACAGGTCAGACCAGTGTATCTAGTGTGGTACACTGTCCTCTAAAAACATTTGTGTGATAAAACCTTTTGCAAGCCTTTACTAGTTAAACTTGGTTGGACCTCTGATCTTTGTGGGATCACACCCCCAAAGGTGAGTGAGGATGGCACAAGCACAGGAGGATGTGGTGAAGAAGCTGGTTCCCATCACCAGCAATGACACAGTCCCTATGAGATACAGCCAGAGTCTGTGCTGCCTGAGATAACCAGAGAAGGGTATGAATGAAAGTGTTTGGGGAAAGAGACAAAGTTTGTAGGGAAATGTTGTATGCCAGACAGATTCAGAATAGTTTAAATGTCTTTCAAATCTAAATTCTCCATTTTCACATCTTAAAGGATATCTCAAATATTTTTTTCTTTTTCTCAGGCTCTTATTAAGTAAATATCTAAGTGGTAACTTCTGACAAGGAGTTATACTTGCAAAATCTCTCATAATATAAAATATTGTCTGGTATAATTTAAAAAACATGTATTGCTTTTCAATCTATCAAGACCATCTGCATTCAACTGGTCTCTGAAAGTTGAGATTTTATTCACTAATTTTTGGCTTGTCCATTTAGGGCTTTAGGAGGCAAGTTTTTTTAACCTGTGGGTTTAATGATTTCATTAGCTTAGTACCGTTTTTGCTTTTTGTTAAGTCTCATTGTCAAAAATTTTAAAAGCTGCTTTAAAGAAGCAAACTTTTACAAGCTTCTGTAAATTCACCTGCCAAAGACTGACTACCACTTTCCTTGCCATCAAAACAGAACCAAATTTATACACACTTCAAACTTTGCTCATGGCTTCTCGGTTCAATAAAAAAGGGGGGAATTAAATAGTTTCCATGTTGTACTCCCAAGGGAATCCCGCTAAGTTAAAGCACATTTTAATCTCTTGAGCCGGCAGCTTTATTAGTAAGCGTTCCCCAATCTTCAGGGAAATCTAATTTCACAAATAGATCAGAGTCACTTCAAACGCAGCTTTCAGTTGCCATCCACCGGGGGACAAACGGGGAGGAGGAAGTTTGTCAGAAAAGACCCTCTCTGAGCCCAAGAGTGATTACCAGAGGTGTCTCCATCGACTGCCACCCACCTAAAGTCGATAGTACTCAGATGAGTACGCCGGTGTGGACTATATAAGAGAAGCGCATGGCCCTGGAGGGCGCATCCCCCATCTCCGGGCGCAGCACCGAGCGCCCCACTCCGCGCCCGGCGGAGCCTCCGCGGGGACACGGGCTCTGCCACGGCCGCACAGGACCTCGCTCCCCAGCCCGCTCGCACCCAGCCGGACTCGCCTCCGCCTGAAGGTAAGCGGCCGCCCGCCGGCTCTCCGGAGGGGATCCTGCCGTGGAACGAGGGGGTGTCGCTGCCCCGGCAGCCAGGCGCGGGTCGTTCCCCGGGTACTCCCTGTGTTTGCCGTGCGCCCCGGCGGCAGCGGAGGGAGGGAGAGCCCGGAGCCGTCGGGGAGAGTCGGCTCCCTTGAGGCTCCGATTAACTCCTTCGCCCAAGAGGATTTGCGAGGCAGGCCAACTAGAAAACACTTTGTAAATAACAGAATTTCCTCCCCTCCCTCTTAATCCTACCCGTTTTCTATAATTAGAATAGCTTACTTAGGGGCATTAAGCGCCGCTCTCGAAGCCCCAGCCTGTGGTAATTGTTTTCGCCCTTTACACCCAGATTCGCGGCACTTCCGATGTAACTCGCCTCGCACTGAACTCCATCCGATTGCCATCCGTGCCCGCTCCCCGAACCCCGCGGTGTGGCACTGCCCGGGCGGCTGGACAAGGCTGGCCCGTCGCGGGCTCTCCCGCCGCCCGCTGCTCCGCCAGAACCAGGAGGCACCCGCGGGCGCGGGGACTCCAGGGGCAAAGGGAGCCTCGCAAATCCCCCGCAAAACCCCGTACCGCGAATATGCGCTGCGCGATTAATAACCTTCCCCTGATCCGCGCCTATCAAACGCACCCTCCGCTCAGCCGGGCGAGCGCGGCGGCACTGCGCGGGGGCTGGCGGGTGGCAGCCCGTCGGGTCGCCGCTCCGTGCCCCTTCCGCCGGCGCTCCGCGGGCTGCGCCCGGCCCGGGAGTGCGGGAGCGGCGGGCGGGGGTGCCCCGGGCGCGGCATGGGGGGCGCGGCACGGGGGGCGGGCGGGTGGGGTGCGGGCCGGGCCCGGCGCTGACCGCCTTCGCTCTCTGCCTCCTCCCAGCGCCGCAGAGATGCGAGGGGCGAAGAAGCGCCAGGCGCTGCCCGCCATCGTGCTCCTGCTGCTGGCCTCGGCCCCGCCGCCGCCGGGCGCCGAGGGCAGGGACGTGCCCGCCGCCGGAGCAGAGCGGGGGGCGCTCCTCGACATCCTCCTGCAAGCCCTGGGCGACGACGGCCGCCCGCTGCCGCCCCGCCCGCCGCGGAGGGACCGGGTGATCTCCCGGCGGTACAGCGGCGGCGGTGCCCCGCCGACAGAGCCCCGCGCCGCCGCCGCAGCCCCCCGGCCGCCCCCCGCCGCCGCCGCCGCCGCCCCGCCGCCCCCGCGGCTCTTCGCCGCCGCCCGGCACGGAGGTAAGAGCTGCCGCGCTGCCCCGCCGGGGAGCCCGGGGTGCACCACCCTCCCTCCGGATCCCGTCCCCGCCGCCGCCTCCGGCGGCCGAGCCCGACGGCTCCTCCGCTGGCACATCCCGCTGCGGCAGGGAGCGGGCGAGCGGAGCGCGGGTCGGGGATGCGCTCCCTTCGCCCCGGGGCAGCCACGGGAGGGGCTCTGCCTTGGCGGAGTTGGAGCCCCGCTGAGGGCAGCACAGCCCAGCCCCGCTCCCCAGCTGGAGCTATGGGGGAATCCGGGACGGAAGGGAGGACAGGGTCACTGGGGCCTCGGCATCTTCAGTCGGGAGGCCAGCTTCGGCCACCACTGATCTACAGCCCCTCAGAGAGAGCCTTCCAACCTTACTGCAACGCAGCACACGGGGAGTCCCAAACGTAGGACTGCTCCTCTGATCTGCACAAAGAGGATAAATGACCAGTCTGAGTGATAGCTGTGTGGACGTACTCCTGTAAACTTCCTCTTCAACTTTGCTGTTCCCGTGTGGTGCACTTGTCTAGTCTTGCAGGGCAGGTGCAGAAGATCCAGACTGTGCTGGGCATGGGGCTTATTTCACCTTTTGGAGAATGCTTAGACTGGGGCAGGGAGCCATCTCCAGCACTGGCACGGGCCAGGCCTGGCAGGGACAGCAGGGACAGTTCAGGGCCAAGCACAGCTGCCTGGTGATACTCACACTGTCCCTGGCCAGGAGACTGACACTACTAGGTTTGATGCAGAGCCATGCAAAACCATTTCCTGCTGGAGTGGAGCTGCCTGAGGGGTTTGTGTTGGTTAGGATGGTGTAGTTTAGAAAAAAGGAGACTCTAGTGACTGTCCTTGGCTGTAGCCCGCTAATATTTTTCTCTTGTTGCCTGCCAGAGACCTTGCTGGAGAGAAACCAAACTGAGGGAACCCAAGGAAGTTCGGTTCCTTAGGGATTTGTGTCCCTGGAGAGCGCCCTTGTGGCTGATGGCTGGTAATGGGTGAAGTTGAGATGCAGCCCTCCCCAAGACTCACTGGTAGACTTTTTTCTGTTCAGTTGTGTTTTAAATGAAATTAAGCCCCATTTTGGAAACACTTGAAGTTGGGTGACAAATTCAGAAGTTGATAGGTGAATAACTGAGTGGTAGAGCAGGCACTTGTGCAGGGAGAATGTTGCACATTCTAAGGAAACTGGGCTAAAATTTGTCAACCAAAAATTAATCAATGCTCTGGCCTTGGAAGCTTCTCAGTGTGATCTGCTCCAGGTGTTGAACTGTACATCAGTAAGGGGTTGTATTGTCCTAGTGAACTTCCAGACATTCTTGCTTTTTCGGACTGTAATGTCTCTGGTAGTTACGGAAAACCAGCCCAAACCAGATTGCCACAGATCTGTGTGCTGACTGGAAGAGATGCTGCTGGTTATCAGCATGACTGGTCATAAGTGTTTACTTACTGTGCCTTGGATTCTTTATGTGCTGTGGGCAAAACCTCAGCCCAAGAAAAAAATGTGAAATGGTCTTTTCAAGGCAGAATACATGAAGGTTTACATGTGTCTTCTTTTCAAGAGAATGAAAGATAGAATAGTATAAACATGAGAATTGCCCTCAGATATATATTTTGCAATGATTATTGCAATATTTACTGGTATCAGGTGGCTTGAAGAAAAATTCTGTTTTGGACATCAGTATTTTCCATTTGAGATGTTTGCTCTTAACTAAATAATTCTATTTAACTATAGAAAGCATAAATATTTCATAATATTTATATAACTTTGAAGGGGAATTTTCTTGTATCCATGAGTATTATACACAGTAAGATTTTGTTTTCTGTTAGTTGTTACTTTTAGTAACTATGTCGTACACAAAAGGAACAGCTGAACATCCTTAGAGAAATTCTCCAGTTGTCCTTGGCACAGGTGAAATGTCCTATGGGCAACTACAAATGTAGCTTTCTCACCAGCCTAGAAAGAGCAGATCTACAGTTTAGATAATAATTACATTTTCATTTTCATCTCGTTTTTTGTAACCAACACCAAGGATACAAATTAGTACCTGTAATGATGGTGTGTACTTGTTTTTTGGGATAGAGAACTGTGACAAAGCTTTCCTTACAAGTGATTAACTATTTTTTTAAACTCTTGTCACCACACATTAATGGCAACTTTCTACTCCAGCTGTAGTACCTGATCACTGGCTGAACAGAACAGCTTATCTTCCCCTCAGACAGGAAAGTTGTTGCATTCAGTACTCAGCCAAGCATTTGAAACTGGAGTTACGTATTTTGATTGTCTGTAGCTGCTGAAAATCAGTCCCAAGTGTCTGATTTAAAAGACAATTGAGCAGCTAATTACCACTTTTGTTTGAAACAAAAAGCATCCAGTATAGTGCTGTATACAGAATAGAGAATGCAAGACGAATAATTTCTGTGTTTTCTCCTTTTTTTTCTTTTCTGAGGATGCTGCTCTGTATTATCAATGAGTTGAATAGCAGGAGGACTGAAATGTGCTTCCCGTCCTGTTCTCTCATTCCCTCACTTTAAGGACTCTCTCCAGCTTTAGTCTAGCTGCTTGCTGAGCTGCACCAGCACACTCACCTTTCTTTTACTTCATTTAGGGACTTGGTTAACTATTTTTATAGTGAGAAAGCTGACCTGCAGTACCACTAGGTGAACTCTAGGAGCAGCACAGGAAAAGTGGCTACAGCACATGTCTAGGAGTGAGGTTTGAGAGAGGATGAGACCTCCTCCTTAGATTGATGTGGTCCTGCCAATTTAGCTCAGGCTATAATGGAAAAGCACAGCACCACAGGGTGTCTTTGATAAGGGAGGAAAAAAGAGTGAAACACTTACCTGTCAGACATTGCATGTATACCACTCAGTTATAGATGCATAAAGAGGACAGGAAAGCAAGAGCGTTTTTGGTCTGTAGTACCCCATCTGGATGTGGCTTGGAGGGGGTTCACAGACTGGTCCTGGGCTAGAGCTATGCCATGGGAATAAGAGTTGTGGTCTACTTCATGTTGTTTTGTCACGGAGCAAAGGGGCATGACTGGAATAGGGAGGACACTCAAACCTGCCCTGCCGTGTTGGAACAGTGAGATGCTGTGACCTGCCTGGAAAGGACTCTTTAGGTCTTTCTTCCCCTTTAATAATCAGGGTTATATTCTGTGTCATGTGCTTCTTAACCATGAGAAAATACGTGTCATGGTTCTTGTAGGACCCAGGACACTCACATATGCAATAGAGATACCAGTTTCATCATCATTTTGGCTGTCTTAACTTCTTATCTCTATCCCTACATGTTCAAAAGTCTTATCTCACACAGATCTGTCCCTGTTTTTCTTGGTGACCTGATTAATGAGAGTGAGCACTTGCTCTGAAGGGTACCTTTAAAAGAAATTCCAACAAACCAAAAAGCAATCTTCATCTTTTCTAGGATTTCTGGTAGGATGTCACTAAAAATATAAGTTCTTCCTTTGAATTATTATATCCAGTGGGATTAAAATATCTGTCATGACATCCTTTACTTGCCTGATTTCCGTGAAGTTTCTATGCTAGAGTGTGATTTTATTTTTTTTTCACTAAGAAGTGTCTTAAAGTTCTTTAAGCTTAGTGATGAAAGCTCCTCAATGGGTAATCTTTTTTATAACTATACCCTGCTTCTGATGCATAACTGTGGTCAGCTTTTTTATGAAGAAAACATGTATTTTCACAAAGAGAAGATTCAGCTTCAGGTTATTTTTGGATGTCACGTCAGGGGAACTAGAATAGTTTGTCATTCTTCTTACATTTTCTTTGTTACATTTATCCAAACACTTGCCTCTAAACCAGAATAGCTTCCATGTAATTAGATTTAAAGAAATCTTGAGAAATAAAAAAATCTGCATTGACTATTCTTTCCTTACATATTGCCCACCACAGTGCAGAAAGGAGCTATCTAAACTGACAAGGGTTAGGGGCTGAAATTTCCCTTTTGTCCTGGGAGACCAACAAGACATTTTAAAATGTTTTGAGCAGTTATTCTTCAAGCATGAAGGAATGAAGATAAATATTGCTCTCAGTTTATGAGTATGTTCAAATTTGCCTCCTGAGCATATCTACTTCAGTTTTAGAATAACATATCAGAGAAGAGAATTTGGCCCTCAAAATATTTAAACTTTAAGGTTGCACTTACGAGTTTGGTTTTATGCCAAAATTTCTTATACATCATCAGCAGAAAACTGTAAGTTGTCCTATTACATAGTGCTAGTTTAACCATTATTCAAAATTAATTAGATTTGAAAGATATGTTTGAGGTTTATTTTAGTTTATGGTTAAATCAAACCCATGTATCCTATCTAAGGCATAAGAAACATTTTGTTCTTTTCCCTCACTTAAAATGATCTCCTGTAAGTGTAGTGATAGTTACAGCTGGAAGTCCCTAATTCTGCAAGGCCTGCTGTGCCTGATACTAAACTGCTTCAGTGAATGTAATTACAGATCTGGAATAAAAAAAGGAGACCATTGAGGAATCCAAACTTTGTCTCTAAGAAACTAAAATTATGGTGTGAAATAACACGGAGTTCTTTGTTACACTTAAGCTTCATCTGATTATTATTCCTGTTAATAAGCTTTTTTTTTTTTTTTCTTAGTGCATTGTGTTAATGGGAGTTGTTGGACATTCAGACTTAAAAGAAGATGAGAGTTCATAAAAATGACATGCTTCAAAATCACGCTAACCAAATCAGACATTATCTTAGAAATTATTAAAACAGTGGATGAAATTGGTTTAAAATAATAATAACTGTTCCATTAAAAAAATCCAAATAAAATCTTCTGATTTATAGTAATCATTCCTGATTCTATAACTGACATTTTTGAATCAATTATTTTTACAGTCAAGTTGGTAGGTAGGCTTTTCTGAAACAAAACCAGGCAAACATTATTTGCTTTGAAAGCTTAGTATGATCCCTATTCCAAATGGATAAGGGGCTTATTTTTTTTATTTTCAATGAGGTTGACATGATATAGAAATAATTTCTAAATTTACATATTCCAGATCTAGTGGTTAAAAGAAAATATATTCTCATAGATTAACAAATGTAATGAATTATAAAATATCATTCCTCTCAGCAGAAAATCTATATGGCAATGTCCTTGGGATAGGGCAACCAGCTTGGGTGCTGGAAGGAGTGAAGATTCCATAGGGCAATAGGATTCCCAGGCTTCCCAGCTTACTGAGGCAGGATCAGAGGGGCTGTGAGGATCTAACCACACCATGAGGTAGAAATATAAACAGTCCCAGTGAGCTCAGTGGAGATAACCATTATGTCTGCTTGTACCATGGTTTGGTGTCAGTTCCACCCAAAAAATACCAGTGGGCAGGATAGATTTTCATTTCCTTTGATGAAAGGAATCCCAAATACTGCAGAGATTGTATATACCTGCAGTTCTACACAGCGCTTGGATCAACCATGGTTAGAGTGCCTTTATGACCTGTCACACCCCTGCTACTTTCTTTTTCCCTTCCTGCTTGGGTTTTTAGGTGTATTGTGCCATATGTCTTCTAACAGCTATTCTCTGTGTTTGGCAAACATAACTGCCAGACAGTAGAGCAAGACCACTAAACAAAGGCATCTGAAATCTAGGAAAAGCCAGAAGTCTTCCATATCATGTGGAGAATGTCTAGCCCACGGATTGGTCCATGAGAGCTGATGAAGGTGTGAGCAAAGATAAAACATAGTTGTTGCATACATGGAGACTTAAAATATAATGAAGTACATCAGAGTAGTCCTCCAAATGAAGAGGTCTCCAAGGGGCTTTGCTCTCACTCCCATTAATCCCAGCAAAGGGCACTTGATGTCTGAGATGCTGTGCTGTCCTGGCACAAGAAAGGAGAAGCCTTGTTGAACTGCAGTACCCTGAGCAGAACATTTGAGAGTCCACTGTGCTGTCCCAGGAGCAAGACAGGATGTCAGCAGATGGAAAAACTTTTCTGTTGAGCTATTACTTCAATCAATATGAGGAGATCATCTGGGCTTTTTTTGGTCGTACTTCATATTTTTATAAAACTTGTAATGAGCATGACAAGACACACAATTACTAATGTGAGCAGTTCTGGCCCCAGAAAAGTGGATGTCAGAATTTTCACTGTATTACACTAGGATTTGGTCTGAAGTACACCAGGACTCCTCCAATATGCAGGGAAGTGAATAGCAAAGAAAACAGAAGTTTTGTTTCAAAGTAGATCTACATGCATTACTATCTGTAATTCAGGAGCAGCCTGCAGTTTGTATTAGTCTAGCTGGGCCCTGAGCCTGTGAGCAAACTGAAAAGCTGATATATTTTGTGTGATTTTTTTTCTTTACATTAGGCACAATTTGATTTTTCTATCAAGAAAGAATGGCAGGTCTCTGTGTTTTAGTGGTTTGTTATTTCAGGTTTTAGTCTGCCAGGAAAGCCTCTAAGAGGTGGGAGAGTGGCAGTGCACAGGTATAAGGTTTTGTGATACATTTATTGTTTGCTAGATAGCCTTTAATCTTGAAAATACACTGCTTTATGTATGGCGATGATGCTGCTTTTTAAATAAATGTGTATACAGGGAGAAGGATTTAAAAAGAAACATGTACATACATCTATACAAATAGGCACACAGACTCCTCTTTTAATTAATAGGGTTTGAGGGCAATTTGTGTGAGAATGATGTGATGTTTCAGACCCACATGTGGTTTAAAAGTTCCAAAGGTGACTTATAAAGGCTTGTATTTTCCAAAGCACTTAACACAAAATAAAAATAATTGCACAGTACTAGTCACTGTGGAAAGCTATAAGCCAAACTTCATAATCAATGAGACGCCTGAGAAAGATGCACCATCTACAAAAAGAGCCACTGAAATTCTGCAGAGAGAAAGGGGTGACTGATTCCATGCCTAAAGTATGTGTAAAGCCACTGTCTACATTGGGCTCATTATAGTCTTACAGAAGATCTCTCCAAGTGACCTGAAAGTAGTATGTAGGAAGGGGGATATCTGTTTTCTAGAGAACTAAAGCTTTTGGAGGTTTTTCTAGTACATGTCACAAAATTAAAAAAAACCCCAAAAACTGAAATGTGACCCTATTAATAATTTGCACGACTTTTTAAAAAAGCATATAAAATAAATACAGTTTAATAGTCATGGTAAATATATTCTTTTTCAGTACGCACATTTAGATGATATTGTACTGAAAAAAAGAGATAATTTGTTGCTTATGTTTGGTTTTGATGGTTGATTGTTAGGATTTTCTATTCCATTCAAGGATGACTGCTTCATTTTGTCACTCGTGAATTAGAGATTACTAATTTTTGTGAAGTCCTACAGGCTATTTACTCAAGTTTTGTGGGTTTTTAATGTAGGTCAATTGGAAAACAGTTGCTCTAGTGAAGGGTTTAATTGACTATTGATTACATACTGAGGGCACAATTCTTTAGGTTATAAACAAGATTTAACACATGAAGGATCCAAGCATTTAATTGATTAGTGCCCACTTTTATATTATCCTTTATTTTATTATCCTTTATTTTATTATGTCTGCTCTGGAAAAAATCATTGATATGCAGTGCTCCTGATTTTACCAAAACAGTGCATAAAAATATGTTTGTTTAATACAGGCTTTAACACCAGTGAAAAATACTGTTTGGAGTTACAAATTGTGCCTACTTGTTGATCCTAATATTTTGTTTTTAAACATAGAGTGAAAATGCATGTAGTCAAGCAAAAGCCACTCATGGTAAAGGCACAATTTTGAATACTAAGAATATTTAAACTTTTTCTGGGGTAAGTTTCTTGTTGTTGGGTTTTTTTAAAGTCTATTAAGTCTTTCTTTATCAATTCAAGTAAATTGGTTCAATTGCATTTTAGTACATGTTATCTTACTACATGATTTGAAATCTGTGTCTTTGGCTTAAAGAAGAACATTTAAAGTTACATCAGTAAAGCAATTCTTGTCATGTTCCTTGCAGCTTTTAGATAGGTTCCTGAGTGACATAGCACAAATCTAATTAAGGCTTTGCTACTCAAATTATTTTCTCCTTTTTTACCCAAGCCTGTAAAATAAAGTGAAAAGCAAAATAAAACCCTACTGGAAAACAGTCAGACACTTTTTCTTCCCTCATCTTTGCTGTTTATGATGTGTTTCAGTAGTAAGAACCTTTGAAATGGAGTGTTAGAAAATGCATCCTCGTCAGTCTATGTGGCAGTAGTGGATATATGCCCTGGATTAGTAAAACCCTTAAATCCCATTGGCTTAAAGTAAGTAAGGAGATAGCTGTGATGTTATTACTATAATCATGATAGAGTAATTACTTCTTTGTCTGTTAATGACATAGCATGCCTAACACGAGAGACTTCTCTGCTCGCAAAGGAATTTCAATTTAGGAAATTAGGAAAAAATTTTCAGAACTTGTCTTTGACACAGTAAACAAAGAGTTGAGGCCAAAACATACTAATGTGAGGATTTCTTGTGGTCTCCACAGAAATCTTCTGGGTCAGAAGACAACCTAGAGCAGGTTAATTGCTTGCATTTGATACTATGTGCCTAAAGTTTGAATGGACCTGTTGGTCAGTAGTAATTTAGCAAGGCACCACAATTTGGGTTTCCAATTATTATGTAATCAAATGCCAAGTTTCCATGTGAAGTTTACATATACATATTTCCCCCTTTATTCAGTAACAAGTCACTTTCCCACATGTCAGGAAATTTTTGTTCTTTCCAAAAAGGGATAACTACAAAAGAAATAATTTGTGTGGATAAGATTGGCACAGATACAGCAAATTTACATTTATATCTACTTCTCATGAACAAGGTGACTCTGCATTACCTACGTGGTGGAGTCACTCCATGTGTGAATATGGGATTCAGCTTCGTGAGAATATGGAGAATCCCTTATATAAGATGCAGTCATGGCTTTCAAAATCCTTGGAAAAAATCCAAACTACACATTTATACTGAAGCCCACTGTCCCAGAACTGAGCAGCACCTCCAGAAAAAGCCTTGCTTCTCCTTCTTTACTTTTGGCTGGGATAATTTTTCCTTTCCTGTCAGAACAAAGAGTGAAAAAAGGAGAAAATCTGGAGATTAAGTATTACAAACAAGTTAAGTGTTATCTTAGAATAAATAGAAAACCTCTCAAGTATTAAGGGTATCACTTTCTCTGCAGTTACACTCTATCTCAGAATACCAGAATATTATAACAGTGACAGTGGTATTGAAAAATCAGAGAAATGTTAAACTTTTCCTGTCCCAAGATATGGAAAGTATCTTCTGCTTTTTTATTTAAGGTCAGCTTTTCCTGCTCAGCACTTTTTGGCCTGCTGAAATGCGTGTTTGCATGTATTTTACTCCTACTTGTTATCCTTGAAGATAAAACCTCCAATATTAGTATGCAGAAGTAGCTCACCACCTTTAATTCATTTATATGTAACAGTCAAATAAAGTATTTTGATCTTAGTTATTATTTATAAGAGGTCTCCTTATGTAACTGTGATAGGGTAAAATCACCCTAGCTAGAGTATAAACCTGAGATCAGATACTTTTCAAGTAGTAGTTTAGAACAAAGGATTTACAAAGGAGAAACAGTGAGTTATTAATATATTTGTGATAGTTCTGTATCTGTTCTAATTCAGAAAGAAATAGAAACATTTCTAAAATAAGCACAGGAAATGTAAAGTACAGTTAAACACTACCATTTGCACAGCAATCAACCTGGAGCCTATTCATATTTAGAAAAAAGAGCAGGGTCTAATTAAACTCTGGCAAACTCGATTCTATTTCTTTTCACACCAATAGAGTTTGCCTATGCTTGTCAGTGCTGAGTTTGGCTTGTATGCAGTTAAGCACATGTCATCAGTTTTCATTCAGTCGATTCAACCAGTTCATATATTGCTTTTGATGTATTGCAGCTGTTCTTGTGTTTAATTTATGCAAATATTCCAGAATCTACATTTATTAGCAGCCATGATAGCTAAAACAGAGTACTTTGCATAGAGTCCTGCAGAATTGCAAGAAGTGAATTTCCTCTTCATGCTTATCAATGTGTAGTCTCTGTTTCTTATTCTAAGAGTGGTTTTGCCTTTAGTCAGGAGCACTCCAATGACATCCCATACATAATTTGGGGTCTCTGGATTCATCTGAAATATCTCCCTTGATAGTGATTTCAAGTAGCTGATAGATGAACTCATGGAAATTGTTTTCTGTTACAAAAAAAGGAGATTATGAATAGGAAAAGATAGCTTCAGTAAATAATGCCTTGAATAGTTCGACCAGTCTTTCCTATATATCTCATTATTTTCAGTGAATTATCCTTTTGTAAGTTTAATGAACAATTAGTATTGTAATACATCTTTCCTCTTGGGAAGGGAGAAGTGCATATTCACAGCTTTGTATTCAAAATAGGCAGGGTTTTGTAATACCCTGCATTTTCTCATTTGAATTGTTTGAGGGATATGCTATCGTGTTTATTAGATTTTCTTAGTTAAAAAAAGAGGGCTCTTCTGCATAAGCTCATACATCAGTTCTGAGAATTTTTTCATCAGTTTTGAGATTTTTTTCTTTACTTTTCAAAATAAATATGTATTTAGGTGTTTTCCATGTTTTCCATGTTCATGTCTCTGACAGGAGAAAAGAAAAAGGTGAAGTATGCACATCTGTATGTGTGTGGTAGTTTCATAATGCAAAGTATAGTTGCTAAATAATTTTTTATATTTCAAATGAAAACTTAACAGAATATGTTAACCTAGATCATTAACCATTCTAGTTTTAACTGTTTTCTAGAGTGATTGATAATAGTAATAGAAAAGTATCCACATGCACTACATTTGGCTTATTTCTTGATCCCACAGCATTTTCTGATGGAAACAGGGATTTGCTGAAAGGAAAAAAAGAAATCCATGCTTCTTAATGTTCTTTTGCCAAGCTAATATAAGGGTCTCCACAGGCAAGGATTAACTAATACAAATATGCTTTCTGAGCAGCTATTGAAGAATTACTAATAAACATAATTACAGCTGAGTTCAAGATATCCAACCTTGTAAATACATCCTGTTATAATTTCATTATGGTTGGCTGAAGCCCTAGGAGAAGCCAATGTTTCAATCTCTTTGTTCAAGTCTTAATGAATTATTGGAAAGTGGCTGATTAAAAAGCATTGGATCAGAAGAGGCTGCTGCATTCTGAATGTTGCTCTCTTTGATGTTGTTTACCTCCCAAGTTGCCTCATTTCCTTGGCCAACAATCTCAATACATGCAGCTGTGAGCCTACGTTTTTTGGACCATTATATTGTGTTTGGAAGACAAATGTGGTAGCTAGCTGTTTAGTGAACATTTTAAGTGTTCACTGAAACTCACACCTTAGAATGGAATTCTCCCCAGAAGTGGGGCAAATCTATATGGACTAAAGGGGGATTATATGGCAAAACTATATGGACTAAAGTAGCTAAAGGGAATACAACGAAATAAGTGGGATGCCCAAACAGACATTTAGTTTCATCTTAGAAACAACATTTTCCTTACTTACCCTTTTTTTTTTTTTTTCTATTTGGTAAGCCTGTTTCCTACCAGTTTCCAGTTGTTTCTGAAATTAATGACTCTTCAGCTGTCCAAGGCAGAGTCTGTAATGGGAAAATGAAAATATTTGTTTGTGACACTCTGTGCCACTGGGTAAGGGCCTACACTACATACCAGCATATATTTGTGGAGATCTCCCCATTTTAGCTAATCAAAAAAGAGCACAGGCATAAGGGATTAGTATGTGAGTGCATCTCATCTTGAGATTGGAGTCAGATCCTTGAGTAATTCCTTGAAAGGGAACATATTCAAAGATGTGGATGAAGTTTGAGGAATTGGTGGACCCTTCTCAATGGCTTGGCCTTGTTCTGTTGCTTCCCACAGCATGCAGAGGAGGGAGTCCCTCTGTGAAAATTCCCATTTCCCAGCAGATCAGTTCCACACTGCATCCTTGGTTGAAGTGAACTCAAATAAGAGCAGTGTTAAGCTGCATCCTGATTTTTTAAAATCTCCATTAAGCTAGTCTCACTTAAAGTTCTTTTCATTGGATGCATCACCTACAATAATGTAGAAAGAGCACCCATAAGGTTCTCCACTCAGGCAATAGCTGACAAACACTCTCTTCAGATTGAGTGGAATTTTTCAGCTGAACCTGTCTTCAGGTTATGCTTTTGCAGTCTCTGCTCTCTCGGAGTGGAGACAGGGATTTAAGAAGTTGGCATGCTCAGATTGAGGGTCTTTTCTTTAGGGATGACCTTGCACTATGAATTAATTATTAAGCATGGTCTGCACAGATAGAAATGACCCAGAGTTCATGGGTTCAGAGCTTCTCAGGTGTCTCGTTGGTAACATGCCTTGGAAGAATCCTCAATTGTATGGCTTCTGAAATCCCACAGGAGCATCTGAGCAGACTACGCTTTTACTTCCGTTACAACAACCTAAGGGTTATTTAAAGTAAACCATATAGGTTTAATTTGAAGAGGCAAGTATACAGGCTGGGAATATTTGAAGTGTGGTAATGAGAGCTGTAGCTCAGGCCTAGTAATTTGCTTTTTTGCGTAAGAATATGATAAAGATTCAGAAGGTGCAATAGAGTAGGAAATAACATGAAAGCTGATTTTGTCAGACAGGTGAAGACTTATTCATGCTGGGAGAATCTCCAGCTGGGAAAATCCATGGTTGTTATAGCCTTTGTGCCACCAGAACAGAAAAAAGGGTTGGCTCAGAGACGAGAATCTGGCTCAAAGAACTTAAAATAAATATCAGATGTCAGAGCTGTGACTTAATTGTTTAGCTAAGTAGATCATGTGAATTACACACAGATTGAGGACCTGGTTTTGCTCCTGTTGAAATCAACGAGAACAGAATCAGGGCATACTCTCCTTCCAGTGTTTTTCAGTCTTCAAAAATGTGTTATTTGAGAGTACACCAGCTCCTAGAATAATTGTACCAGCTGAGAATCCAGAGAGCTGCTTCTACGCAAGTACTTTGTGGTTTAGTACTGTGAACAGGAGCTAAGACTGTAAACAGGATGCATTTCCTTAGTCGCTCTTGGTTTTTATTCCAAAATTTTACCTTCAAACAATGACTTCTGTGACTAACCATGGAAATTGGAAATCCAGCTTCAGACAGTGGTTTTTGACAGTTGCCAGTTTCAAAGAGATACATCAAGATGTACATGTATTTTCCTCCCTTTATTGTAGTCTTGCATTGCAGCTCTGCCAGTCTTGGAATTAGACAGGTGCCCCAGCTTGAAGACATTAGCTTATAATTATCACCTTGGGAAACTGTAGTTTTGAACGCCTTATAACTTCATAGAGATTGTTTTTCTTGTCATGAACATGTAAGAGATGTTTGTTACTTTTATGAATTATAGTAGATAACAGTTTTTTAATCTCACCATTACACTACTGAATGCTTCCTTTAGTATTTTAAAATTCTGCACTTAAAAAAAACCCAAAAACCAAAACCAACCAAACAAACAAAAACAACAAACAAAAATCCATGTTTAATTGTGAAGGCTTTATAGATGTTAGGAAACTATCAGAAGAAGGACAGTAGCAGCTGAAAACTTGACAGGAATTTTTAGTTACAACCAAAATTAAATTACCTGTAGCTGATAATCTTACATTCAGGAAGAACTGGATGGTTTTGGGAGGAGGCTTCACATGTGCAATTGAAACACATTTCTGTTACCTGGCTAAGATCCTTCACATAGTACTAGTGACAAGGTGAAATATTGGTAGACATGTGACAGAAAGAAAAACGTTTGGAAACATCTACAGCCAATTTACAGACTGACATATATTTGCACAAATTCTGTCTGGATGATTAATTATTTGGTACAGCACGTAACGGATGACTTTCTAAAGGAACAGAACATAGAGAAATTATTTAGTATCATATTTCTGGACATACTTGGAAGATACTGTGGGAAATATTCTGATTTAGATAAGGGCAGATTTTAGGTGCTGGTTTCTGCATTCATACTGCAGCTAGGGCTCAGCTCCTTCAAGTTCATGATGATGATTATACCATTATAGTAGTCTTTTAACCAACAGTAAACTGTGATTTCTTTTCCTGAGAAATGAAAGTGTCTAAGTTACGGTGTTTAAGCCCTTAGTAAGCAATTACGTTTCCTTCACAAATGGTGAATGAAGCAAAGAAAAATCAAAGTTTGAGGGAAAGAGGAGGAACATAATATTCCCAGTGATGAAAAACCTGAATAGTTTACAGAAGGCAAAACTATCCTCCCCATTCCCTGTCCACATTTTCTGACATTTCAGACATGATTAAATATTTCTTCTATAGCTTGAGTGAGTTATCTCCCTCCAGCCTCAGGTTATATCCTTCCCACACTTCAGTGCCCAGTCTTGGAGGAGCCAACTCTAGGGATAATCTGTTGCCCTTAAGAGGATGTTGAACTGGAGGCTGGCAAGCCCTTTCAGGCCGTAAATAGTCATTGCTGAGGTGAGAAAGCCTCCCTGGAATTACTGTTCATGCCGTTAGTTGTCTTCATAGCAATGATTGCTAACTATTCCTGTCACTCTCTGTTCCCAGTCGCGGCTCAGCAGAGTCCAGACAAGGTGCAGAGGCCAAGCAGAGCTCAAGGGAGGGGAGAAGGCAAAGTGCAATGGCTTGGCAAGAGTAAGGCAGGGACAGGGATGAGTGGGGGAAGTATCTGTCTGTGCCCTTACCGTGAGTATGAACAGATCTGTATCATCCTCCTCTGATTGTAAGTCAACCTTTTCTGCTTCTAAGACTACTAAAAATATTCTCCATGACTACTGAAGAATTGACCTAGGTGTGGGTAAAGGTGGGAATGTGTCTTGTATCCACTGAAGGTGCTCCAAGTGAGACAAGATGAACACCAAATGCTCCTATGCCTATTTCTCCTACTTCTATTCCCTTACATCTGGATGCATTTTCCAGTCTCCACCCTTGTACTGTCACAGGTGACTTTACTTTTGAATGGTATGGTGATGCTGATCACAGAGAGTGGGAAACTGAGACTAAATGAACAGTTGTGGTATCTCAGAGATAGTCCTTGGAGCTCAATCAAGTTGGGTTATAAAGAAAAGAATTTCTGTACTCTTTCCAATTAGCAGCATAATAAAATGAAAAAGAGCAAAGTCAAGTAAAATGAGTATGTGTTTGCTTTGTTTACTCTTCGTGATTTGATTTTGTGAAAGTTTTGGTTGAAAAACTAATTTCGGCTGAAACACAGAAAAACTTGGAGACAAAAGATTGTTTCAGAGGATTTTGTGTCACTTCATCTCCCTCCACGTGCCTGAGAGAAGGCAAGTTTCCCAGAGATTGTGCTTGGGATGGACTGTTCAGTCGAGAGTGCCACGATATTAGCTGCACAGGATCCTTGGCCAGGGCAATTTGCTCTCAGTGTGTCCTGAGATGTTTAATAGAGAAGTACAAGGATTACAGGGCTAAAAGTCTTGCTTTCTCAAAAAAGACTTCATTCATTTTCCACCACAGATGAATGGAGAGAAAACTGCAGCAGTGAAGAAAATTTAGAATACAAATGAGCACAAATTTAGAATATAAATTTAGAATAGAAATGAGCACATAACGCCTTCTGAGACAGCAGCACAATTGTGGCTCTGGTGCTTCAGAAAGAGAAACTTGAAAAAAATGGACTGCTTTAAAAGTTATCTGTCTCATGATGTACACCAAAGTTCATTTGCTTTTCATAAAAACAACGAGGTTTTACAGTCTGTAACATCCAAAAAGGGCCTGGATAATGGACACCTTTTCCCTAAAAACTAGCTGAATCAGTGGGATGTTACAGATTTTCCAGAATAGTGGCAAGGAGCTTGAGATGTTTAATTTCTAATCCCATGTACTCCTTTGTAAACTAGTGGTAAGTAAATTGAATTAATTCAGAAACTGACTCCATTTAATGATTTGCAGTTAATGAAGAATGGGTGGGTTAGGAATAAAACACTGTAGCAAATAAATATATTTCTTCTCAAGGTTTAAGAACGTGTTTTGATTCATGGTTTCCAAGTTTACATGATTTTTAGGTTAGATATAGCATTTAATCAGAAAGACCCCTGGAGAGAGGTAGTTGTAGGGATTTAAGGAGAAATTATCCCTCTTAAGTGTTTATAGGTCATGATCCAATAGGGATAATAGAACATAAAACATAACTGAGATAGTTATTTTGAATTAAAATTGGTATTTCACACTAAGAATCATTTGTCTGAAACCGATTGGATTTATTAAATCCAGCTACCTGCTATTTCAGGCAACACATCCAAGAGTCTTGTTCATAACCTTTTTCAAAGAAATGGAATGTGCCTAGCTAATGTAAGACTTGTCTTGCCTGTTTATCAGTTATTAGAGATAAATAAGTATCCCTTTATTCTTGAAGAAAAGTTCAAGTCACATATTTTTTATTACTATTTATATTATAGTATATACAGAATCTTCCATACTATTTATAACAGTGCTGCTAAAATTTACTGCCCCATTGCTCAAATAAATTCAATAAATCCAACTGAAATTAAGTACCTCACATTAGTCATCTGTTTTCTTGGTATCCACCTGAAGGTCTCTGCAATAACAATACAGCTGAAAACTATTTGGGCACAAAATGCCTTCCCTAATTCTCTTGCAATCACATGAATGGGGTGTTGATGAGTGAGAGGGAGAATACAACCATCAGTGAGAGTGGAATTTGACTTTGGTCACTGTAAAAAGGCAGCACTTCAAATTAAATTTCTAGATTATTTTTAGAAATCTTAAAAGAAATAATGAATATTCCACTCCAAGCAAAAGGTGAATAATGAGAGATTTTAAATACTTCAAATTTATTCATATCTGTAGTGTGCAGATGTTAATCCATCAAACAAATTTCATGAGGACATATAAACACAGATCTACAGAAAAAAGTTAAGCATGCTGAATTGGGAAAGCTGTATGCCTTTGCTCTTTGTTTCTAACATGCTCATTTTCACATTTTACTACTGTTTGTAGGTGTCTTTGTCTGTTTTTATTGTCAGTTTTATGATTCCCTTTGTACAACAATTTGCGCATTTTTTAAAATGTTCAGTATTTGCAATACTGCAATTTTGCTAGAACCAAATTGATTGCAGCTACATCCCTGAATGCCTTGTGGATATTAATCCCCTTGGGTTTAAGGGAGCAGCTGATTTAGATAAGACTCACAAAGGTGAGTAAGAGAGATGGGACATACATGAGGAGACGTTCTGGTGTGAGAATGAATGGTTGACACTAGAGCGAAGAGAGGACAAAAATAGAAATTGTGACTAAATGCCAGACTGTGATTTTGGAAGCTAGTGCTTCCTTTTTCACCCATCTTTAGCACAGTTAATATTTTTTTGTTATATAATATTCTTGGCAGTGGTGATTGACATGGTAAACTTCATCAACCACTGTGAAAGCAGACCCTGTTAGGTTTTCTCTTTGGGTCGTTCCATTGTACTTCTAAAGTGCCTGATGTCACAGCCCACCCCACTACTCAAGTTCCTGGTGAATGTTCCAGAATAAAAACTAAAACTTTATGTATACAAGACCAGATATTGTGTTTGTAACTAAATTTGGGAGAATTTGAAGATATATCAATTAATCTGCATTTAAAAATTATTATGTGCCATGTTCACATCAGGGAAACATTACTGGAATGAATACCAAGGAAAGTAAATGTTAAGTCATTGGTTTAAGTATCTTTAGAAGCACTGTTTCAAGCCTGGAAAAATAATTAAACATGGAAGTATTTATTAGACATGGGAGCAGAACTAGTATTTTAGGACTTGACTAATGATATAACACAATGTGCCTTCCAAATATTCTCTATAAATAAAGTTGTAATGCCAAACAAAAATTTTATGGACAGCAAATAAGTCCAAAGAGATTAGAATATTGTTTATGTCTACTGTTTGAGAGGATAAATTGACCAAGTCATTAATTATGAATTCTTAATTGCACTCTATGTGTAACCCTTAAGCTCTAGAGTACACTTTGTATTGTGGGAACTGAAAGGGTTCCCATTAGACAGGGTAATGGGAAGCCTGGTAAACTCTGCTCTCTGAGCAAGAAGGTATTCATGAGTACTTTCAGCATATTCTACATTCAGTAGATGGCAGTGGTATGCAGTTATATATTAATTCAGGATTTTCTCTTGAGCAGACACTCTTATCTCTGTGAATCCAAGCAGCATTGATTTGGGGATTTATTTGAGGCTTTTTCTTCCCCAGAAAATACTGAGATACTAGATAATTCTTCACTTGCTGGTGTAGACAGTGACAGAAATTGAAAAAAATTTGCTAATTTATTGTAACGTTTGTTGCACAGCACTTGGAGGACTATAGTAAGTTTTGAATTTCAAACAGCAATGTTACATCCAGAATGGAATGTGTCTGTCTGGAGCATTGACTCATTTTCCATCTATGCTTAGTATGTACACATCAAAGTCTCAAAACAAAAGTATTCAGTAAGTGGGAACTGTGTGTGTTACTCAACAGGAGTAGTAACACAGTGACTTCTCGGAATACTGTGCACAGAAATAGATATTTTCCCTAAAGGAATGAATTGCAGATCTAGTGGGGGAAAGCAGGGTATGTTATTTGGGATAGGGGTATATAAACAAAAAATTACTTAGACAATTTGAAATTATTATAAAACTTTTAATTGTGGAAAACTGGAAGAAAAAGAACATAACAAAAGCAGAAATGCAGTTTATGTAGAAGAAATTGCAAATGAGTAGTCTAAGAGAATTAGATTACATCATTTAAGTAGATGTTTTCTCATATGGCAGTTATTTCTAACACAAATAATATAAAATATTTAACGATTTATGACTGATAATGATGGAAGGAGTTGCTCTTTGTTGCACAAAGCAATGGGGGTTTTTTCCCTCTCTGTGGGAGACTGCAGTAGGAAAGACATTAAATCTATTAGTCCGTGAACTGAGTTGTAATAAAACCCCAAATTCATCCTAAGGATTTTGGGCACTCTTAAAGACATCAGAATCAACTGGTGGTCCCTTAGTAGGTAATAAAAATGTCACACATTTTCAACAAAGAAGTGCATACTCTGTTTCTCTGCTGTTTCAGACACCACATGATGAACCAGAGAAACATTTCAATCTATATTGACATGGATATTGTGTACAGACCAAAAAGTAATACCATTCTGATAGCAATGGAATAGCAGCATAGAAAAAATAGCATTTCCAGCCTAGCCAAAGCTGCTGGAAGTCCTCAGTTTTTCAGGTAAGGACTTTGTCCAGCCCTGGGCCCAGAAGTAAGAGTTTTGTGCAATCTGGTCACAGCCAATGTATAATAATGAAAGGAGGAAATTAAGACCTATTAATTGGTTGGGGTACTGGAGAAAGAAAGAAGTGTATGCTAATTGATTCAGCTATGCTTAGCGTCATCTGCTGCTGAGGGCTGTGTTAGGAGCTGCTCTCCAGAGCACTGTGAAACCACCGTGTGGAAAGTGCCCCAGCCAGGGATTGGGATCAGCTGCCTGTGACAACTGCCCACAGTGGAGACCACATGTTTCTGTCTAGCAGAAATACCCAGGTCAGATCTCCAAGCACATGCTTCATGCTCCATTTATTCACTGGGTGTTTTATCATGTGATTCCCAAGTATAACACTGTAGTCAAAGACTTATGCTTTACTCCACACCACACTGAATTCTTATCAAATGAACTTTAACAGTTTTTTCTCCACTAGGATGCCTTATCTTTGCTCTTTGCACTGCTTTCTATTTTGAGCAAAACTCTTTTTATAATTTTTTCTAAACTGAGGCCGTACATCTCATTCTAAAATTTGTCAGAATAGATACATACATAGATTAAATCATGCAGAGAAAGGATTTCTTGGGATATTAAGGTTGCTGAATATCTTGCATGTTGGTTTTTTTTAAGCACTGTTTTTGCAGTATTTCATGTATAATTAGGACAATCATGTTGAGGATACTTTCATCCTGGCATTGCAATGTCATTCCATTCACTCCTCTTCCTAGCATATCACTTTACTTGAGTATTATTGTCTTGTTCTGGTTGAGTTACATCTCTGCTTCTTCAATTCTTCTGGGAACTTATAAAATGCTTTATGAATTTACATTTGAAAGATTTTACTATCACTTTTATCATCAAACATTTTATTTTCGGGCAAACAAAACCATGTTGACATTGTTGAAAGCATGCAAAACTCCTCCTAGTAGTGTTTCACCTTGTGGTATTGTCACAATAGGCAAAAGTTGCCATCTGTAGGTACTGTGTAAGTAAAGTAAAGCTCCATCCAAATAAATTTGTCTGTGCAAGTTCTTGAGACAGTTTTGCTGACAGTGTTCCAATATTTGTGGAAGCATGATATTTCAATCATTGCAAGATTTATTTGTATACCATGAACAAATATAGCCTTTGTATAAGTGGAAACTTTGGAGAGTCTTGTCCTTTAAAATGTCACTTTAATTTAAAATTCCACTAATACATACTATGTTGTGAGCAGTTTATTAGCATGAAATGATCTTTCTGAAAAACAAAACAAAACAAAACAAAATCCCAAAATCCACATGCTATTTTCATGCCAAAACATTTTGGAAGCCTGCATCTGGATTTTTAATAGAAGTGTCAGCTGCATCTTACTGCTGACAGTTTTCTTCTGCCATTTTGCAGATAGAAAGAAGAAAATGCACAACTGCAGTGGGTTGACTCTGGCTGGATGCCACACACCCACCAATGCCACTCCCCTGAGCAACTGGACAGGGGAGAGAAAAATAATGAAGGTTCATGTGTTGAGATGAGGACCAGGACAGATCACTCCCCAAGCACCATTATGGGCAAAACAGGATTGAATTAGAGATACTAGTTGAATTTATTACTAACAAAACCAGAGCAGGATAATAAGAAGTAATATAAGACCTTAAAACCACCTCTGCCCCACCCCTCACTCCTCAGCTCTACCTCGTCATCCTCAGTGGCAGAGGGAGACAGGGAATGGGTATTAGGTCAGTTCATTGCATGCTGCTTCTGCTGCTGCTCAGGGAAAGGATTTGCTCCCCTGCTCCAGAGTGGGGTTCTTCCCATGGGAGACAGTACTCCATGAACGTTTCCATCTTGAGTCCATCCTGTGGGCATCAGTTCTCCAAAAACTGCTGCAGTGTGGGACACTCTTCCATGGAGTGCAGTCCTTTAAGGACAGGCTGCTCCAGTGTGGGTCCCCCATGGGGTCACAAGTCCTAGCAGGAAACCTGCTCTAGCATGGGCTTCTCATTCCACAGGTGTGCAGATCCCTCCCAGGACTCTGTTCCAGCATGGGCCTTCCACAGGGTCACAGCCTTCTCCTTGCCGTGGGGCTCCTCCAAGGGCTGCAGGTGGATGTCTGCATCCCCCTGGACTTCCAAGGGCTGCAGGTGGATGTCTGCATCCCCCTGGACTTCCATGGGCTGCAGGGGGACAGCAGCTTCCCCATGGGCTGCAGAGGAGTCTTGGCTCCAGTGCATGGAGCACCTCCTCCCCTCCTCCTCCTTCCCCGCTTACCTTGGTGTCTGCAGAGTTGTTCTTCTCACATGTTCTCACTCTTCTCTTCTCTGGTTGCAATTACATCTGTGCGATAACTTTTTTTTTTTTCTTCTTAAATATCTTATCACAGAGGTGTTACCACCATTTCTGATTGGCCCAGCCTTGACCAGCGGAGCACTTTTGGCTGTCAGATTGAAACTAATTTTCTGAATAAACTAAAAATATACACAAGTTGCCTGTTAGGAGCATAAAAAAATTAAGATCTTGATTTTTTCTTCCTGAGGATGTGGAGGTTTTATGTTCCAAGTCAACAAACTGTTATGTGGAGTTGGCTTATTTCAGGGCTGTGATCACAGCTCTTTTTATTTATACTCCATCAGGACATGAATTTTCCTGGCACAATTATGGTGACATGATACTGGAGACAGTGCAAACACAGGGTAACAATCAGCACCTGCTGTCACAACTTTGCAGTCTGAACAGACAAAACACAGAGAAACTGAAGGCACAGAAAGGTGAAAAGACCCATTGAAGGTGAAGAAACTATGTCTTAAATTGCAAGCTGAGGACAAGCCTGAGACCAGGCTGTAGTTTATTTAATCTCCTACCTCTTTGTAATTTCACCCAAATTACTGAAAAATTAAATGTTTCTGTCAGTTGCTGTGTGCTGAATAACAACTGAAAAGTGGGCAGAATAATTTTTTAGGGAATTAGCTTTACAACAGTGGTAAAATCAACTTTGGAAAGTTTACAACAAACTGTGAGAGAGGTGTGCTGCATCAGCTCTTGCTTACTGATTCTTAGCTCAGACCTTGCTAGCTCCCCCATCATGCCATTTATCTCAGCTGGGATAAAACTCAGGCAGATCCACTCACCTCTTACCTAAAGCCATGAGATCTTCTGTGAAATGTCACAGCTTGATAAAACAAACAGTATGGATGGTTTAGAACCAACTTAGCATTATGAACTTAACAGTTCTGTCTGTGAAGCAGAGTTGGAAAACTCTCTAAATTTATCTTGTCCTTAAATTTTACCATAAATATTGAAGATCCAGTAGCAAATCTATCTTAGCACCATTTAATAGTTGGCCATGGCCAATGCTGTGGAAGGATGTAGGACCAGCAGCATTTTGCCCCAGATGTGTAAATATCTAAGGATATATATAGAGGTCCTAATATGAATAAGAAATAAATCCTTGAACTATGGTTATTTATGATTATAAATTGCGATTTTGTCCAGGACAAACACAGGGTCACTAGCACCAAGTGCCTTTTAACTCAGATATATTCTGTGGTGAGCAGTGCAGATTTAGTAAGCCATAAGAATACCACAGTCTAAATATTCTCCCAGCTGATTAAAACCAATGTTACCATATCCCATGGGTATATAATGGCTGTATTTTACAGTTTGTGTAATATGGTTTTGAGTCAAGAATGGATTGAGTAAACTCTCTCCACTCAATATTTCCTGTTCATGTGGGTTTCACACTTAAAACATTTTATTTTTTCGTTTTCCTGTTTCTCTTTTAGTTTTTCCCAGTGTGACTCTGAAGTGTTTTGATTTTAGTAATACTTTGCCCATCTGTCTTATCATATCAATGCTTCTTCTTTTCTTTTGTGAAATTAGTATGTCAAAGGAATTTAACGTGCATTGTGAGGATGCCTTTGTTGTGAAAATGGACACCTCAATAGGTGATAGATAACATATAGATAATATAGATAATATGACTGGAGCAACTAAGAGCTTGTTAGAAGTGGAAAAAAGCTAGTTCAGGGGCTTTTTCATGGTTTTTTTTCCACTGCTTTATAGAAGCATTCTGTATGGACTCGATATCCTGCTTCTGGCTGCAGTGTGATCAGGAGTCAGTGACACATATTCTATTCAAAGAAGATGTTCATTAGTTTGATTGAAATGCTAAGTCCTTTAAGACCTTAGGCTAGCAGTTGTGTTTAGACAGAAGGGCTTGGGGAAGAGGGGAGAAAACCACTGTGCTTGTGTTGGGCAATTCATAGTTCAGGGGAGTTGCCTTTTCTATTAGAGCCAGGAGCGTTTCAGTAACCTGTACTGCCCGTGATTCTTATACAAATGAGCTGAGCTTGTTTTTGTGCGGGGCTGGGGGCTCGCTGATCGTGTTTTAGCGAGCACATGCACTGTGCTGTGAAGCAGAGGAGCCCTTGCAGGAAGCTGAGCCGCGGGCACATGCTGGAAAGCGGATTGCTGCCCGCAGGGAGAGCAGCCGCAGCGGGGGAGAGCAGGCACGCAGGCAGTGTCATTCGGCTGCTGCTCGACACACGACTGACCTAGTTTTCCCTTTTGGGGCAGGCTAGGCTGGGCTGGTGTGAACCTTGGGCCAGTGTGGGTTACTCGTGGAAAGCAGACTCTGCTGTGTTCCTTCTCAGGCTTACCAGCACAGCTATCGCTGCAGTTTTGTGCTTGCAATGCATAGCTCTTTGCCAGAGCATCAGTCTGTCCTTCTGTTTCACCTTCTGGGCATTAAGGGGTGGGGTTTCGGCTGTATTATATCATATATAGGCTTTTCCTAAAGTATTTTATGGGGCAAAAGGCAGCTACTGTTCCCATATGGAATTCTATGTACTTTGCAAGTGTTTGTGTCTAAATGCTGTCTGAGCAAGAACGGTCAGTTCCTAGCCTACCCTTCATCAGGCTGTGGTTACTCATCAGTACTTGTCCACTTGAGGCGTCTCATTCAAAACTCACACAGATTGTTTCCCTATTTTGCCTTTTTATAGTCTCCATTCTGTTTAGTTAACTACTTGACATTTCATATCAGTAAAATTCTGTTTGTTGGAGAAGGGGTGGCACTTCACCTGCAATAAGGAAAGAAATTAGTAAAAACTGATATTTTAAAGGAATACATAAGCAAAGTAGGTCTCCTAACCTTGATGAGTTGCAGTAAGACTTGGGCATTTTAGCTTAAAATCCCAGCCTAAAAATACACCCATGTGACCTCTGAGAAACTGCCTAAAGCCAGTGGTAAGAATTTATCTTGGCAGAAAACCAACATCTTCCTGTAGTACGAAAGGAAACTTGCTTTCTTCTGAGCTAAATGTTAATTTAGATGGGGAATTGAAAAAAAATATAGAGTACAAAGATTTAAAATTACATTAGCTGTAAGGAAATATTTGTAGTGAATAAATATATTTAACTGCAAGTCCTAATGGTGCAAATTAGTCATGTTCCTTTTACTACTGCTAAGGAAGGTTCTTTGAATTTGACATAACAGGCAGCTGTTACTGTCTGCAGTAATAACTGCAGACACCCAAGAATTTTTTTATAGTTTTTCAGAGGAAAATTCATGCGACTGGGGAGAGGTGTACCAGTTCTGAGAAAATTTACTTGATTCAAAAGTTTCTGCTCTAAGCTAGAGGCAGCATCCCATTGACAAAAAGGGGGATAAAAAAGAAAAAGTAGCTTTTTGTGTGTGTGTTAGCTCCATTTTCTCTTCTTTGAGATTCTTTTATAGAAGTTCTGAGGTTTCTACTCTCTTGCACTTTCTGGGGAAAAAAAAAGCCATAAATGGAAAGGGAATATTTTGAAACTCACAGCAGTTTTCACAGGAGAGGAGGACCATTTTTTGACTAATAGTGCAATGAAAATATCCACGCCCCATGTCTATCTTAGGTGATTTGTAGGAGACCTTTCTCTTCAGGTATTTCTTGTTTCAAAACCTGAAAAGCGATATTTAGTTTGTATTTGTCTATGTATTTCACATATTTTGTTCAGGTATTTATACAGTTGTCATAACATGATAATGTATTTATATTATTTGTGGTCTTTCTCCTTATAGCCCTACTCAGACCTAAGATGTACAGAAATTATGTTCAGAATGTGATTGTTCATTGCAGGATGACCCTTTGGTGATCATCTGGGAATTGTCTGAACTACCTCACACTGTTGTTTAATCACCTGCTCCCCCCCCCTCAGTTAATATGGGAAGATGTCTGTGCATGTGAGACATCTTGGCATATTATGCTTTCAGGGCTTTTATTGTAATTCCTATGCTACATAAATTCTTTTTTTTTCTTCTCCTCAGAAATTTTTCCAAGAGATTCCAGTCTAAAAGACAAGTTCATAAAACATTTTACAGGTATGGCAGCTGCTTGTGTTTTCCTACATATGTATATTCTAAATACCTACAAGAGTCACACTATTAATTTCTTTGAGGCTCAACACCAATATTAACATTTCTGAAGTTAAATGTGCGTATTTTAGAGCTAGAAATTTTTTAAGAACTCTAGTTTAATTGAATAATCAACTGAATTATCTAGTCTAAATTAACTTTCAAAAGGTGGTAAGTTAAAACATTTTTTAAAAGTTACTGTTTCATTTTTATCCCGCTATTGATGCTTCCCATATTTATTTTCACATTCACTAATTTTAAAACTTCTCATTGGACTGCACATATCATTAAGAAACAGACCTTTGTAGCCCAGTAAGTTTTCACTATATCAAGCAAGCTTTTTTGCATATGTCTCATGATGTATATGTGTGGATGCTTAATTTAATAGTGGAAACAGATAAAACAGGGAAGGATTAAATTAGTGTAAATGAAAAATAAAAATAACTTGCTGTTTCAAATATGAAAGTTTATGATGATTGCAGTCAAGTACTTGAAAATTGAGGTGGAGTTGTATAATGCATTTAACTTTGGGGCTGCACTGTAAGTACTGGGAAAAACATTGTACCCTCTGAATATATGCAATAAGAGTTGCCAATGGCAAGGTTCTTGCACTGATTCTTTGCTCTCCAGTTACAGCTGCTCTGTATCTCAGAAAAGTGAAGGTCTCAAAGTGTGACACTGCAAATCTGGTGGTGATTTTCAAGGTTGTTTGAATTATTGAAACTAAACCTAGAGAAATTGTTGGCTGTTGGAGCATGAAAAAAAGAATTGGAAATAATTGTGCATTTCCCCTTTGCTGGAAATTTCAGGCAGTCCTTGACAAGAAATGAAGGGATTTGTTGTCTCTTTTGCATGGGGGAAGTGTACTCAAACTTTTGGGATAAGCACAACTTTAAGGATCTTTCTGCCAATGGCTCACTGCAACCCAACAGCATCTACAGGAAATGTGCCAGAGCCAGCTGGCCCTTCACTCTTGCAGTAAACAAGAGTAATTGTGAACCTGACCATTTTCAGCCCATATGAGAAAGAAATTAACATAGAGCTTCAAACTATGCTATGCTGTGTAGCACAGCAATACTGAATATTCCTCTCCTGGGAAGGACAGACAAGAAAGATTTGTTTATGTTAGTACTTAATCCATTTCCTTTTCATTTTTAACTTTGGAAACTCCTCAGCTACTATAAAAAGCTCGACATAAGAATCTGAGGAAGCTAAGTAATGAATACAGAATGAGTTTCATTACTCAAAACCAAGGAAAAACAACCATGAGTTTTACAGAAGGTATTTTGAGAGTAGTAAATCATAGAAAAGAAAAAGAGAAAAAAATACTTGGAGGCCTTTCTCTGGAACCATTCATTAAATTGATAGTACTTTTCTGCATGAGTAGTTGCCATCAAAATTGCTGAAATTACTTGAGTAACATTAGCTGGAATGAATGAGGCAAGCAGGATCATTCCTAAATACTGAAAGTTTATTTTTTGGCTCAGAATTTCTTTCTTTCTTTCTTTCTTTCTTTCTTTCTTGCTTTCTTCCTTCCTTCCTTCCTCGTTTTCTTTTTTTAAATATATACTCTTAAGATCTTCAATGACGGAGTTTTCTGCCTGTTGTTGTTTTTTATTTTATTTTTCATAGTTTTATTGGATCCTGTAATCTGTAGGCATTTTCTTAAAATACAGTGGAACTTTGGGTTTTGGTATTCTGTTCCTATCGTAATCCTTCTAGCAGCCTTTGTTAATTAAACTGTTTGATTATAGTCCTTACTAGTTTAAGAGTTAGGATATCCTAAACTAATGAAATTGTGAGAAAAAAAAAGAGAGAAGCTGAAGTAGTAGTATAGACAATGTAGTCCATTGTCTTTACAGTTTCAGAGTTAAGAAAATTATTGCACACTTCTCATATACCAGGAGTAATAGACACATTTTAAAGCCAAATAAGAACCATATGTAACAGTCCTTGACTATAGGAAAAATCATAAATAATCTTGTGAGTCATAAAGCAATCTATCAATTTAACTTGGAAAGCCAGCTGACACAGAGTGTTTTGTAAGGCACAAATAAAATTAACAGCCTATTTTTGATGTCAGGGAAGAGAGCTAGAAAACCATATATTATCTGAACGGACATGGAATTTATTTAGTGACAAAAGCCAGTGTTGTCTTCATATATGCTGGATAATTTCAAGTTACATACTTTTCCTAGAGCCTAATTACTAACCCAGATAAAAAAAAAATGGCAGCAATATTCCAGTTCAGACTTGCAGAGGCTGCTTTTCCAGTTTATTGAAAAGCTTATTTGTGGCTGAAAAAAATCTAATGAAATCCATGTACTACGGTAAAATATATCTAACCTTCAAGTATTTCACTGTCATGGAGAGGAATCTTCTCTTGAGCTCATGGGAATTTGGCTTCACTATCCAGAGAGAATCAGCTTGGTATATTTTACCAGGCTCATAAACCATCTTTCAAGTTACGAAATAAGTAATTTTTGCCCAAAAATGCTTCCTCTTTTCCTCTGAAAGGAAAGTTAGCCAACACAGTCTGCTTCATATGGATAATTTTGTAGCATTGATTGAAACAAGCTATTCTTATTCAGGGTTCCTACTTGTGCTAAATTTAGATTTAAATTTAGTCTTATTCAGTTAATGTCAGTTTATGTCAATGTTTTCTGTCCAATCTCATCCCCACCTGTCAGCGATAGTTCTGCTAAGCAGATTGCGTGATGCAAATATTACATTTTTGCTCTCCTTTTCAACTTGAATGTCATCAGTAATACTTTCCCTGGGCCATCAGCAATTATGGAAGGGCTCTTTGGCAACTTGTTACATTTGAGCCATGTTTTTATAGAACCATAGAATGGTATGGGTTGTAAGGCACTTCAAAGATCATCTAGTTCCAACCTCTTTGCCATGAGTAGGGACACCTTTCTTATCAAATATTAATGTGAGCAGATGGCACTGTAAATTCAGAGAAGGGAGCAGCACACTGTACCCTGGACAGGCAGGGATTTGCCTTGCCAAAGATGAGACACATCCTGCCCTCTGTATATGTGTATGCTTTTCTCACTACGATTATTTTTACAGGAGATCAGATTCCTAGATGTTATTCAGCTGTCATTTTTTTTCCCCCAACACCCACACTGTATATTAAGAATTTCATAAACCATCAATATGCTAATTATAAGCATTAGTACATGAAAGCACTTCATCTTTCCAGGGATTAGAAACTCATATTTGCTTTAAGGGTTGCTTTTATTTATCTTTAGAAATAGTATCCTCATTCCAGGTGTGTTATTCCTTCCCCATTGGAGTAAAGACAATGATTGAGTGAATGAAATTCTACTGTAATTGCACCATCCAATATTTCACCCTACAGGAAATTTTACTGCAAATTTTGAATTACTGGAATTTCAAGGCTTAACCAGCCCATCATTTTCACAGGTCATTCTTCTGGTTTTTGTATTGTGAGCATAAAGGCAAAACAACACTATTTCTTTCTGTTATTTCAGTGTTGCATCATAGTTGTTAAGGTATAGTAAAACACTCAGTGCAATTTTAGCCGAGAAAAAATGAACTTGATACTATGTGTTGTTGCCATTCATCGAAGCTGCAGAGCAGTGACACTGAGAGCTTGTTGTTAACTTCTCCTTTCTTTCAAACAGGGCCAGTCACATTTTCATCAGAGTGTAGCAAGCACTTTCATCGACTGTATCACAACACAAGAGACTGCTCCACACCAACTTGTAAGTAGCAAAGTACCTCTTAATGCTATCTGTGATACTTGTTTAAAAGCAACCCACTTTTCCTAATAAGTGTTTGATGTCCTGGTCCTTTTGTAATATTTGCTCTTTAGCACTACACTACAGCACATACCCAAGGTCTTCTAATATACAAATATTTTCTGTTAATGCACTTACTGTCAGCTGAATATCCTGAAGTTCCTTCCAAGTGGTGCTGAAATAAATGAAATTAAAACTACACTGTTAAAAAACACAGTAGGGCAAGCTTATGCAGAGGGCAGACATGAAAGCATATTTTCCTTCATGCTCTCTTTAGATTTAGTTGTGCAATAAGATAAAATCTGAACCATTGTTTACCTTCTATTAATGCTCAATAGTATGGTAATATCTTGGGGGTTTAGTATATTTCAGCTTGTGTGGATAATTTTCTATTATATGCCCATTGTTAAACAACATAAAATTATTTGATTCATTATTTCTGTTATTGATACTTTCAGTTCCCGTCAAACAACATTCTTCTGTGAGTCTGCAGAAGTTTTGCTTTAACACAGCCTGAATATAATCTTGTCAGATACACTAAAAAATAGAAGTGTTCTTGAAAAAAATGGATAAAAAAGCAAACAAAAACCTCAAACCAAAATGGAAATTCTTAAATAGAAGTTACATCGGCATTCTCTAGTACAATGGACAATTCAATGAAAGTGAGTGGAAAATAAGCAATATGTTTTAATTAGAGAAGGTGAATCTTATTAGGGATGTGTAAGCACAAACTGTGGACTATTTTGGTTGCTTTGGAAGCTTTCCAGGGTTTAAAATGAGAAAACAATGACACTTTCTGACTGCATCACTTAGAAGCACTGTTTGTGAGCAGCTGAATTGCTCCCTCACCATAGCTCAGCACCTCAGAAGATTCAGTGTTTGAAAGGGTTGGAACAGCCCTCATCTCCAAGTGCCTTTACACTTATCAGAAGCTGGAATGTAGGAATCCATGGCTGATCTGAAAAGTTAAAAATACAGCTTTTTTGAGTAGACAGATGAGTAGGCAAGGCATATCTATTACATGCTGTGCAACAAAAATACCATGTTGAGGGTTGTGTGCCTTGATACATGGATGCAGAGTATGTGAATATTATTTGTACTCTCATGTGTTGCGTGAGTACTTCACTTTATTTATAAAGAAACACAGTCATATTATTTATCTTCTAATTAAAGATCTTTTCTTAAAGTTAAAAACAAGACTGTGGTTAGAATGGTGTGAAGAACTTATTTTTAAATTTAACTATCAAAAAGAAAATGTTAAATAAAAGGAATTATTAGTTTTTATTCTCCCTTACATCAAGCAAGCCCAAAGCATTCTAGTATAAATTCCACATTGAATTTTATGCAGTTTTTTTGAGGGTATCTGGCAACTGAGATTCATTATTACTGTGGGTACTTTTGTTTTATAGATTACAAAAGGTGTGCAAGGTTGCTAACAAGATTAGCAATGAGCCCTTTGTGTACACAGTCCTAGGATGTTTGCTATGTAAGTATCATTTCCCCCACTCATTTTTTATTTGTTGAATGGTCTAGTGGTTTACTTTGCACTTGTACCTTGTTATCAGGTGTGCATACAAAAATGTGGTGTTAAGAGAGTGTATCAACATGTAGCTTTGGCATTGCAGAACTGACTTGTTCGCTCTGGAAATACGTAGAAGCACAGATACCTCTGACAGGTCCCACTGCAATTTCCTACAAGTCACTACAATCCAAAATTATGCACTGGGTGGCCTCTTACTGTTCAAGATTTCAAGAAGTCTGCTTGGCAAAAGAAAAATGCCCAAGGACATCACCAACACATTTGTATCAGGCCATTCTGCAGAGAACTTTGTTGTTAATCCATGGAAGAAACAGAATGTCTTGGTCTCAGGTCTGCAAATTCCATCTTCATAGATAATCTCTCACTTCAATCATCTCTGGGATCCCTTTTCATTCTGATATTGTCTCCTGAGAGTTTCTGTAAAGTTAACACTACTTCATGGTGATGGAAGGAAACTGAACCTAAAGATGTGACAAAGCTAAAGGCTTCACTTACCAGTCTGAGGAAGAAACCAGTCAATTCTTGTTTATGAATAGCATGTTAAATGTGTTAATTAAGCAGCATTTGTCACTGATAAAAGGGATATCTCAAGTAAGCTCTTTTCTCCTGTTGTTTGAATATTAATATGACAGTTAAACTTTCAAATGTTAATTTGAAAAAATCACACTGGTTGTTATTATTAACCAATAAATTGTATGCAATCAGTGAATTTTATTTATTTAAATCTCTTTAAAAATGGTTCCCTTTCACCAGCTTCTCCTGACAAATACTGCAAGCTTGGAGCTTGGGGGAGTTGTGTATGTCACTCCTTCCTTCATCAAGACTTCAATTCATACTAATCAAGAATAAGAAAAGAAGAGTAGGATATGAGTCAGTGTTAGCTGATTTGATTTCTCAGTGGAGGTGGGATTCATTTTGGTGGCTGTGCTTTAAAGAATATGGCAATATTTCAGTTTTGAGAAGAAATGGCGTAATTCCTTTCTTTTCCTCTTTTCTTAAGTATTTTGAGTCTATTTGGCCTCATGGCTTCCAGGTCTTGCAGATGGTTTTGAATATACTGATGAACCAGAGACTGACTAGGGATCTCATTACTTTGCCTGGATCTCCTTTTCATGACTAAAGGCAGGAATCCATTTTGAATGCCCTATTTAGGGGGAAAAAATATGGGGGGTGCTTAAATTCCTGTTTGCTTTTCAGTGTTCTCTTTTAAATCCTAGATTTCTCAAACAGCCCACCGCTCTCTCATTTTCTGCAGTTTTTCCTTTTTGTTCTCTGTTTTTCCTTTATCTGTATCCTTTTACACCTCTGGATTCATGTATCAGGGCTTTCAGAAAGATTTCTGGTGTTTCCATTTTTTTTTTCTTTCAAGAGAATGAGTCAAAGATCTGCCTACATATCCACAGTACAGAAGCATCTATCTCATCCTATTTCCATCTTTAAAATACAAAAGGATCAAAAGTTGCTATGATTTGCAAAGCCAGTTGTTTTAATTTGGCTGCCAAAAATACACTCAAAGACATGAAAAATAAGGAAGGAAGGTTTTCAATGGTAAGCATTGCTAGCAGCATGTGAGCACTGAGTTCACTTAAAGTGGTATCTAGGCTGTCTTTCTCTCTACTTGGTGAAAAACAGAGGAAACATTATAGGAAAAAGTAAAGCCATGATCTGAGTGTTTCCCAGCTGTCTCTGTGCTCCCTCACCCCATTCCTCCACCAAATAGAGAGGATAGTTTCCATTATAAATAAAACATCCTCAGATCTTCATGTTTACTCATATCCTCTTGATTCTTGGAATGGAAACATTTTCTTGAAGGGTGAAGGGTGGCAGGAGTCGCTCTCTCTTCCCTGTTAATAGGGAGTGCAACAAAGGAGTTACATATGTTCATCCCTCAATAACTTTGCATTTCTAGCATGATTCTCTGATTAATTTTACTCCACCTTTTGGCACAGGGGATCTGTTTTCTCACCCTCCTCACTCTAGCTGAGAGAGAACATGGCCATAGATCCTGCTGCTTGTAAAGAAATTTGCCTTCACTTTAACGTCTCAAAGAGTCTTCGAGACTCTCAGTTGACTTGAAGAAGGAATCTCTCTCACTTTAAGAACTGACAGCTATTAAGCCTTTTTCCTGCCAGTACTAAAATAGGCTGCCTTTTCCTCATTAATAAAAGAGCTGCAGTGCTATTATGCAAATATTTTCCTCCCTCTCCTGTAAATAGCCCGGTATACAAAGGAGATGTGGTCTTTTCCTCTTCGAAATGAACTTTTGCTTGGGGAAGGCCAATCATCTTCCCCCGGGATCTGGTCACCCAAGCCGTGGCGGGATGTTTCAGCACCATGGAGAGGTCCGGCGGGACGCAGCCCCACGCCCCGGGATGTCTCCGGGCCCCTGATCCCGGGCACATGCTGCCCTCACCTCTCCTAGAGCTTTGGCTGGGGTTGTTTTCGTTTCCTAACTCAGATCCCTGCAAATGGAAGTAAAGCATTTGAAGATACCCAGAATGTAGAAATGCACGTGAAAGTGCATGGGGAGCTTCCCTGCGAGATGCAGCAGCGTGGAGCACTGTGTGTTAAACCCCTTGGCATGGATGTTGAGGATTTGCCACAGCAAAATTCATTAGTGTTCACAGGAGGGCAAGACCCACTGGCATTCTGAAGTTAATCTTAAGATTTACACAATCCCTAGGAAACTGTGGTTTATGAATAGAATTATGCTAAGCGGTCTGCCTTTCTGGTTTGAAACTAGTTATAAAATGGCATGTCCTTTTCTCTTGCAGACTTTCTACCAAGGAGAGAATTCTGATTTGCCAAGAAAGTGCCTTGAAATCTTCAAAAATGGAGAAGACATCTTTTATCTTTTTGATTTACAACATTTTGTTACTAGATGCATTTTATTTTCATATATTTGTCCGACATTCCATATTTGTGTGAAACATTATTTTATTTTGTAAATTTGTTGCCTATAGTTCAGACAAGCCAATTATTTAAATACATTGTATATAAAGAATACTAATGATATACTGATTAAATGTTATAACCATATGCAGGGAGTTGGTAAAATTTTGCTGTTTCTCTTGTTCCGTTGTATTTACATTGTTCTGCTCAGGCTCTGACTCTCATTATTTGCACTAACTTGAAATGCAGAAGTCTGTGTAACTGAAATCTGAATAAGCTGTAAGTGGGGAAGTTTTACTTGCCATGGAAGATATTTTATATTATGAAGCTTTGTTAATATATACATATATATTATTGCGCATCAGAAAAAAATTGCTCAGAAATGCACCTTGCTTTCAGGAACATTTGTATGACTATTCTGGATTTTCATCAGTTACATTTGTACTGGCACTTATGGAAAGAGTTGCAAATAATGTAAATATAAAGACTGGAAAGCTGCAATGCAGTTTTGGTGGAATAAAGAACATAAAAATAAACTATTTTACAGGAGGGTTTATTTAAGTATATTTAGAGGTTTCTTATTTAATATAAAAATATAACCTATCTGGTGAACTTGAAATAATTTTCCACTGAGAACTTCAAACTTGTGCATTTAGTGTTTTACAGCATTTCATTTTCAAGTGGTGAATTTTATTCAACCACTTATTCTTCAGCTGAATAAGGTGCAAACAAAAATTCATCATGTACCTAGTGTGAACAACACAAACCACCTGCAAGTATACAAAGAGGGTAATAAAATAGCCCAACAGAATAAAAAATGCTTTAAAGTATAATACCATAAGTCCAAGGGGTATAATGAATGAATTTGGCCAGTGACACATCAATCTTAAACATCTGGGAAGAATCCAAGGTACAACTGCATGTTTTTTATTTTAAATCAAATTGTGTTGGTAATATTTGCTATCCATTTATCCCAGCTCTTTTATTGCAAGCTCATATGATTGCTTTACAAAGAACCTAGTATGAAGTGAGGGTTTTATGGTCAGACCCAGAGTAATTGACAACACACATTGATTACTATGTTCAAATCTCAGTTCTTGAGATGAATTGGCCATTGAAGTTAATCCTTTCAAAATAAATATTATCTCTAGCCTTTCCCTCACTGTGGGCTTCAAGAGCCCCTTAGCTTCTATGCCCAGCAGTTTTCCCTCTACAGAATAGCAGGAAAACTCTGCCCTGGGATTCCTAGTCAAATAGTAAACAGCTGCCAAAGGGGTTTTCTTCCTTCTTTCTGTATATTCAGTGTGTTTCAGTGCCAAAGCTGTACAGTGTCCTCTGATGCTCTAAGCAGTCCAACCCGCAACTTTTAGGAGTAGTTACTCCATTTATAGTCCTAGCTAGAAGGTTGTCCTGTGCTGTTTGATTTTGTGATTACCTGGGTTGGTTTTCAAACTTTCTGCAGTCATGTTCTCTTGGTAAGTGCAAAGTTTTCAAGTCTCCTTCTAATCCATGTTGGAGGCAATATTCATACTGAAAATCCTGGTGGTTTGAATGGTGAGAAGGATATTTTTGTTTCTCTGTGAGTAACATACTTCATAGAAGAATTATTGGCCAAAACTCCAGCAGAGGAGAAAGGATGAGGCTCTGAACAGGCAGTCAGTCTCCAACAAAAGCATTTGTCTTTAGTCCTGCTTTTATATTTCCACTCTGGTTTGCTGGCTTCTCAATCTAAAAAAAAATAAAAAATATTCTTCCTCAAGAGACTGAAAAGAATGAAAGTTTGGGTTTTTTCCTAAGAATTACTTTTTGTGATATCTGAATTCCAATCAGAAAACCTAACTTGGATTATTGAGTAAAATTTTTGGCCTCAAATCTAATGTACTAAACAAGAGCTTCACCTTGGAAAAAATAAATCTTCTTTCTATTGAGTAGAAAAGTGATCAACTTCCTTTCTTAGAGAAGATCCACAGATGTTACAAAGATGCAAAACAGAGATTAGAATGACAAAATATTTATGAGGGAAGAAAGCTCATGAAATGATTAAAAGAATAAAACCCCAGAGTTCTTTCCCAGAAGTCAAATGTCTTAGATTTCTTTTTTTTCTGGAAACAAATTATTCTTTGAGACATTTGTGGCATGGATTCCTTCTTTCTTTTTAGCCCATTTTTGATGCTCAGTATGTTGTGAATAGCTGGAAATAAAACCCCCAACTTTTCTATACTATCCCTCTACACATTTATTTGTCACTATCCTTCATCATAATTTTTAGATGCAAGGATACTAAATTTAGTGCCATAAAAATCACAAAGTAGAATAACACAGTCTCTTTCCTGTTTAACCTGAAATATAAGTTGTATTCCTTCTGTTCTAAGATTTGTTAACAGTTCTGTGTTTTAGAAATCAAGTCTAGAAGCTGGTTGTTTGGAAACACAGTAAAAAACCAAATTCTGTAGAAGCTGAGAGGTGAAGATACATTTAAGTAAGCTGCAGTCTTATCATGTTTTCACATGATTATTTTCTCTCCCAGCTTTTCTTTCTTCTCATGCAATTAAATCAAAAAATATTTTGGCTTCAGAAATACACCTTACTGTGGCTTTTGCCATGTTGTCCTTGCATGCTCAAAATTTTTGTCTAATTTCTGTCCTGATAGAGAATATTGAATGGGGAATAGAGCCACCATCTACAGTAGTGCCTTAACCCAATTCTTCACTCCACTTAAGTGTTCACCTTTTGCAAAAAACTTCATTGCTCTAGACTTCTGAATTTCTAAAGAAAACCACTGTTGGCAAATACTATGGCTGGTCTGGCATATTGCAGAGAGAAGGCCAACAGCACAAGGCCAGCAGCAATTTAACCTGGATCTGTGTGAATGGAGACTGCAAACCAAAGTTCAATTTCCTCTCTTTATTGCTGAGAACATCTTAATTTTTTACCACAACACTGTAAAAATTGTCCTGGTCTGTGCTTTGGGTGTTATTCAAGTGCAGGACAGACCCTATTCTCAGAGAGGTTAAAGCCATGGAGTAAAACAGTGTGAGGAAAGTGTACATGAAAACAATGAACTTTTGATGATCGGTGAGGTGGAAAATGACTCCATTGTCAGCTGTCTCAATGCATCACTTAGAGATCTGACAGCAGAGAGCAAGACAGACAAGCAAGAGTTTTACAAGGAACTTTTCCTGTGATGAGGGCTCTCATTGTAGAGGGGCTTTTCTAAAAAAAACTAAAATAACCCAATGCCACACCCACATAGGAAAAGGGTGATGGTATGAAAACCTTGTGTCAGCAAGTGAACTTTTAACATGGAATGAAACATTAGTTTTAAAAAGAAAATTATACCATGGAAGAAAATAAGAATAAGCAAGACTGAAAGAATTGTCAGAATCACTTTGGATGCAGTCACTGGTCACCTATTGTGAAAACCAGCAAAAGTGGTGGCGGAATAACAGAGATGTAAAACAACAACATGAGTATATGTTCAGATTGTATGTAAAAGATTTTATAAATTACTATATTGGTTTTTACCTGAAGGAGGAAATGGGTGAAGTTGAGGCAGATGAGATAGATGAATACACTGGGCACAGGAGATGCAGAAATCCTAATTATTTGAACATGACCAAAGAAACCATCTCCTCACAGACATTAATTTCATCCCATCTGATCCTCCTTTTTTACCATGGGATGTCTAATTCACCTGGGCCAGAAGCTTGAGCTGGTCAGCAGAAACAAAGGTGCTGGTTATAGACCTGTCAGAGCTGCCCAGTACAAGGTGGGACTTGAGCTGTAACAATTGGGTGGTACAGAAGACCAGGATGAATAGCTGCCATGCTGGGAAAGAAAGTATCTGCCTGAAATATGTCCCACTGCTCTCACCATCCCATCATCAGGGGCTACTTGCACTGGACCTGAACTGGTAAAGATCACTTTGGAGAAATAAAGGAGAGGTACAAATAAAAGGAGTGACGGTAGGCAGCACTTAATACTTTGGAGTATGGGTTTGAATTCCTTAGGCTTGCTGGTCTACATTTAATTTTTTTCCTCCTCCATTAACCATATAATAGTTGAACTTACCACCAGTCTTACATCCTCACTGTCTCCATGCATATGAAAGCCTTATCCCCTGCTCACAGACAGGTATTAAAAAAAAAAAAATCAGATATAAGCAATTATCATTAAAAGTCCACCAGAGAAAGAACAGGGTACAAATAATTTGTGAAGCTTTCATGTAGCCTCACTGTAAGACAATAATTCTTAAATATTTTGACAGACAAGTTTATACCATTTAATAGCATGCCTTTTGTTTTTGGACAAAAGGACGTGTAATTTTTTTAATCATAACAGCATCACTTTACTCTCCACGTAGAGTGTTATTAATGTAGTTACACTGCATAATGTAATGAGTGTAATTAATTTAGCTTTGGTGCTCATTCATCCTTATCACTCCTGTAATTCTATGGAAGTACAGTAATTCTGCCCTTTGCTTTAGTATTTGATTCATTTGCTTACTTGCAGTATCAGAAATTTTTTGTGCCCTCCTATTAAAGACATTTCTTCTAAAAAGAATAGTCCTGTCATTGGAATTGCTGTCCATTTTTACACCAAATATGGTAATTTTTGCATTTTATATATGAAGAAACAAGTACTGACAATAATTACTCATTTAGTACAAACAAAACTGTTACCTTTATTTGAAATATTCACTGATGGTCATGCACTGTTACTTATGAAGCACATTTTGCAGTAATCTGTTCTCTGCAATATGAACTCCATTTATGCCATTTGCCTCCCTTAGAACTCATTGTCTAAATAGTATATAAATAGTTCAAATTTGTGTAACTGATAATTCACTTCTGGTATGATTCACTTTAGTTAGAGCTAAAAAATGATTTTATGCTTTTATGGAAATATTTCACTTCCATATCTTGGAAAATGTTGGCTTGGACCCATCATTATATCTGTGCATAAAATGTCATATGACTTTTCTCATATGCATTGCTTTATGATTATCAAGGTCAAATTTATTACTCTCATCATTGCCCTGTCACTCAGTATCTTAAGGTCTGGTAGGAATCTTTTACAGGTCAGCTTTGATACTCAAAGTGACTTCTTATCATCAACAAAAGTACTTAAGATTGATCAATTTTTGATTGTGCTTCATAAGAGAGGGTGTGTTTTGCATTTGGTCGTAAGAGAGTACTAAGAAAGCAAATAAACTGTAGTTCCTTTTTTTTCCAATTTGAGGCCTGCTTCTCCCAATAAATATGCCCCTGCCTTGCTATGTTCTCCCTGCTTCAGCTACAAGATATGAGGAGCTATATAGCTCATACATTTTCTGCATGGCATCTTCAGTGCTTAGGTAGTGCTATGTGGAAATGTTGCTTAAAATTTTTGTGTCTCTAAACTTCTGTGAACTTGAGCTATTTAGCACCTTCAGTGGGAATAATTTCTTCTCACATTATCTACACATCTTTACTGCCATTCCCATACAGTGTAAATAGCTAAATCCTTGGTGTAATTATCTGTCTGAAAAGTCTGTCTGAAGATGTGCTCTGTAGGAGTTGACTATGGACAAATTCAGGATGGTGTTTTGACCTAATTAATTTAACTTTCAGATTCTGAATCAGCCTTATAATGGCAGGTTTTAATATTTTCTATTATGGGACTCAATTGTGTTTATTAAATTATATTAAAAGATTATAAGATGTTTTCCTAAAACAGCTTAATTCTGCATCTTAAGAGGTCTCTCCCTCTATTCCTATACCCCAAAGAAAAGCAATAAATAATACTACTGACTTCAGAGACTGAAGTTTGCAAAATGGGGGAAAAGGGTTTTAAATTTTACCTGCTCTTGAAGAGTTCCTTCATCTTTTCCATACCCTGAGATTAACTTGTATCTCTTACATGAATTGTGCAGCTGTCAGGGCACATAAACCAGGCACATGGTTTATTTACAGGTGGCAACCAGAGACAAAGTATAAAAAGGCTGGTTCTGAACACTAAAGGTTTGACCCTGCCCAGTCACACACAGACCCAGGGTACACAGCAGACTGACACAGCACATAAGTCACCAGCTTGTATTTTGTTCTCACTTGAGCAACAGGAATGTGTTTTTAAGTTGTTCTGGGGCTGAATTGTTCTTGGTCAGACTGGATTTTGTCAGTTTATGGAGTTATATTGAATTTTCCCAAATGAAAGAAGTGTATTCATGATATCGCCTGAATTCTTGCAGTTAATCCATACACATGGTCATGACTGAAGGCTGACACCAAACTGAGTATCAGAATTCTGAGGGAACTGCCTTGTTCTCCACTGTCTGTTATCCTCAGTCCAGGATGCATAACAGATCCTCAGACCCAATGCAAATTTAATGGAGAGTGTCAGAGTCATTGTCTCTGCTTTGCTTAAAGAAGGCTTTGGATCGAAACTATTTTCTAGTAATTTTTCATTAAGACTTGATGGCATCAATAATAGTGACAGTTTGAAACAATTTTCTTTCCCGTTTTAGTTTTTATCCACATTGAATAATAACAAGAAGCACTGATTGAGTCACACTGTATTTTTCATCACAATACTGATTTTTGGAGAAGCAGCAAAAACTTGGAGACTTAGTAACACAACACAAAGCGGCATATTTCAGGCATTGCTTCTAGTTTATCAGACTAGAACTGAGCTAGAATCTTGTTAGACTCAAAGAGATACTGGAGACCTCACAGTATGGTGAAGACTAATGTGCTTTGAAAGAGAAGTAATCTTTGTTTTCATGTGTATAAATTATTATTGGAAAGAATAGAGATGAATTCCAGACTGGCTTATGTTTGAAAGGAAAGAGCGATGGTTAGAACTCCCAGAATTATATTATATGCCTTTACATTTGTAAACAGAAATGAAATAGATACCGATGGAAAAACTCCTCTGGGTAATTCAGGGAGGAGGAAAGAAACCTATGAACAAGTGATCAAGGAAATGACAACAGCTCCTTGAAATGAGTAAAATGTAAAATCTATATAGAAGCAGTTTTAGAGCTCTGGAGGGAGAAATGTAGGGCAAATTACATTAAAAAAAAACAACCAAAAACAGGGAATCCAAGATAGCATGAATGAGTGATGCAGCATATAATGAAGTATGCAAATAGAAAATTTAGACTGTACTTATCTTTTTCCTAATAAAAAACCTCCAGCAAAATAAGCAACACTCTAAGAACTTTCCCAGATATCCAAAGCAATGGCAAGTTCCCACATGGGAACTGTCAGAAACCTGCTGTCTCAGGTGTAGGCTTATTAACATGCATTCTCTCCTGGTAAATAAACCACAATCTTTTTGGTTTGCTTTAATATTTACTTTCCCATCATAAAATAGCAAACTATTATTTTGCATTAGTAAGGCATGTGATGGGAGGACAGGGAAGAGCAGAGAAAAAGGTATATGATGTTTTCAGTAGACTCTCTAGTGGACTAGGGAGTGCATATTCCAAGGCTTCTTTCCAGTTGGTGCTCTGCCCAGAATAGAAAACCCTAAACCAGAACCACAGTATGTGAAGCTGCTTCAATAAATCTGGCTTAAACAAGTGTTAAAGTTTATTAAGACTTCACTGCCTAAAAGCTGCTTGGAATTATTGCTACAGCTGGATTATAGCATTCTCTCACTGGTCCAGTACTCTTTCCTCCGTGGAAATCTCATAACTTATGTCTACTTCATCATGATGATTGCTAGCTTTGAGCCAGAGGAGGCACATGTACGATAATATTTTTGTCATGTGGAATTTTTATTTTTAAATTAACATAAGATCTAATAATAACTAGCAACATGATATTTGCAAAATGTCTCAAAGAAGATGAAATCTAGTCAAAACATCCACTAAAAGAAGCTGTTTGGACAGTAAATCTGTCATTCCTAAATAGAATTCCTGTCACTTGTTAACTAAAGAAATGAAATGATAAGAAAAAACTTGGAGCTGACCTTGAGTCTTGACTCTCACTCTAGAAGATTTAGCACTCCTCCTCAATGATAAAAGTTAGATTAATTTGTTCTATGTTTTGACATATAATCATATGGAAGAAGGGACCTGGAGAATGGGGAAAAAATGTTGAGACTTGCTTAGGCATAGAAAAACCAGTAACAGCACAGGTTTTCACTAAGATATTCTGATCTCACACATCTTGGAAAGTGCATTCTGGTTTTAAGCTTCACAGTGTTTCTGTGAGTGGACCATTTGGTAAAAATTATGTACTCTCTACCTTTCTACCATCTCCCAGAGGAAACTTGGGTATGTAAATAAGCAAAGAAGTGCAGTTTGTTTTAACAGGCTGAGTCTGGAGAAACAGATTAGAAGTGGGAGGAGAGCATGTCTATTCACTTCACTGCCTCACAGTCTATGAGATCCTAACTGACAATGACTATATTAGGAGCCCAACATGAAATAAAGACTCTATTCATATTTTTTCACCCAAACTGTAGACACATTTATCCATGTGAGTTTTGTGTGCTAGACTGGGTGAAGCACCAATTTTTTGAGAAGGCTGTGTGCGCTGTTTTCTAATTTTAATAAACTTTATCATTTCCACAATCTCACCTATACTTTTCTTTCTATGCTCTATATAATGTGCATTTTGTCTTTGTAGACAGATTGCAAATAGCTGACAGGTTGATCTGAAATGAACTGCCAATGACAACCCATTATTAATTGGGAAAGTTGCTGAAAAGGCACTCCACATCAACTAATGCTTTTAAAACTTATTAAATATTTTTGATTTATGATTTGGAAGTATGAAGTTATTGCTGGTAACATTCATGTTAAGTAATCACAAAAATGTAATCATATGGATTATTTGATGTCCAGACTGATTTATAGGACAGGCCTGCTTTAATGTTGCATTAATATTAGCAAAACTAAGGCTACACGTGTAGATATATGGAATACAGACCATAAATACAGAATGAAGAATTACTTCCTGAAAACTCTGGGAAGAGTTCTAGTTTGTATTAGGTGTGTTAAGAAGTTTTTTACTGAGAGAAAAAAGTGGTGCTAACTTTGTGATATGTTGTATCACAGTTTAACTTATATTTTACTTCCATATCTGCAGTTTATCTGTACAGCTTCAAGATATGTATATTTGTTGCATAAATGGAGAGAGAGCAGGGATGGAATACAAATGTCTGGGAGCTGCAAAATATACGTTAGAAGGACAAAATTAAAAGGCTCAGTCTGCCTAGTTGATTCTTAAAGGCTACCAAGTAATGAATAGATTTCCATGTTTAATTACTTTCCCAAGACTAAGGCACAAAGGGACTTCATAAATTTGTATGGAGAGGTACAATAAAGACTAAAAGCTGGAAGCTGGTGTTATGCAGATTTAAATTTGGAATGGCCCTAAATCACTAATGATCTGTGAAAAAAAGTTAATCTATTGAGGTATGTTCGATTCTCTGGATGCATTAGGAAAGAATTAAAGATGGAGAGTTTTCAAGAAAATGTATTGAGATAATTCATAAATTATTAGTCTTAGTAAGTAGCCAAACATCTTAAGATATGTTGGCGTGAAACACAGAAAAAATTTGATAATCTAATGATCTTTTCTGGCCTTAATGCCTGTGCCTTTTACTCTGCCTGTTTCTTTCTAAATAAGACTTCAGGAGATTGGCAATGGCTACACTCTCTAATTAGGTAGTCCTGTAAAACATTTTAGGCCTATCTTTTCCTGCAAGAAAATGAAGTTTTTTATGCAGTACTTATAGCATAGAGATAATTTTAGTGTATCTGAAATTTCAGATGCAAAGATACATCTGTCAGAAACATTTTTGTGCTTCTAGGACTAAGAATAAAAAATATTTTGAATGACTGTTCTCCTCTCCTATTGCCTAAACTATTAAAATTAAGTTTGTTTCTTGACAGGTTTGTTCTATACACAGGAGAGACATGAACAAGCCAACTATCCCTGCTATATGGCTGAGTTAATAGGTAATGACATATCAGATAGTTTTGTCTTTCCCTCTTATAGTGGCTTTGTGTGTGACAGGAGATCAGATAGAGGGAACAACTGTTTTGTGTAACTTAACTTTTTCTGAAATTGACAGAACACAGTGAATGTTTCTTTTTTATTTAAAAATATTTGAAACACTTGCATGCTTTTCCAACATTATTCTAGTGCTGTACTAACTGACTGTGAGTTGTAATGTGAGTCCTGGATAACTGCTGGACAGAGAAATGGAAAAGACAATATTTCTCCAGAGTGATACAAACTGCAAACCACCCAGGAATTCTTGTTGTACTGTGTTATTAAATTATCTGAGGATGAAAACCAGGCTATGGCTAAACAATCCAATTCAATAATTTTGTAAAAAATAAAAATGCCCAGTATTTTAAAAGAGTTTTCTGGTATTTGTTTTTTATTGGCCTGCCTTCCCCTAATGTGATTTACTTAAAAAAAAAGAAATATACAACAATCTTTGGCCTGACTGGTCACTACAGAAGAGGATCAGCAGCAGCATTAAAATATTGTCAATGCATAGCAATGAAGATGGTATTTTGTGCACTGAATTTATATCAGTCACCATCACATTGGCAAATGTTTCTGATGTCTAGTACAAAAATAGAGAAATAAGGGAGTCCTGCTAGCACTATTTACTTTGGCTGTCATGGAATAGGCTATGCATCTTCTTCCATGCTGAAAAACCTCTACATAAAGGTCTGCTAATGTCTAGAACAGTTCCCACAGTCTTGGCTTGTGATGAAAGCAACATTCTCTCTGTGTCCTTCATGGCTTGCTTCCCATTTGGCCAAATCCGAGTCCCTGCATGCCAGAGATCCACACCATATGTCCTTTGTGTATCTGAATCGTGACAAGGATCAGCTGATATAAAACATGAGGAAAGACATGAGGGCCATGTTTGCAGGAGGCTGGTGACTGCAGGGGGCAGATTTGCACTAATTCACATCAGTGGTGTGTGTCTTCAAAGAATGCGGAGCTCCAGTTACGTGCAGGAGAAGAACATCACAGCATTGTGTTTGTGCCATCTGGCACTCAGCAGCACTTGTCCACAAGGTTCAGACAGACCTGCTCTGCAGTAGTAGCACATCTATGGTGACCCTTTGATCCTATGGATGATTCTATAGATCCTCACTTAGGAAAACATGTTGCCCTGCAGCACAGATGTGATTTGAAAACCAGTTGCTCCAGTTACACGGATTACTCCAGCTGTCTGGATCATCAGGATTGACTGCATTGTCTTATGAAGACAATTTCAGAAATCTAGAAATAAGAACAGATAAAAAGTCAAAACCAACAGCAGAGGGTGGTTCTTAACATATCATTAAGCAACCTTATGGGCAATATATGAATAGCTCCATACACCTCTTTTGGTAAGGTGTGTGGGAGCTTTTCTGTGTTGTACTCGTGTCCTGTTGTGTGCTGCTATTAACCAGAACTCTCTGAGCACACCACACAGTGACACTCTCATGTAAGAATGACAACTGGCTCTTTGCTACCCACAGTTCATGTGATGTAAATTCTTCACTTCCTCAGAATAGATCCATGAAAAGCTAGTGAGATGCTAGAAAGAATCTGTAATACTTAAGTTGAAGTCTTCTGTTGGCTAAATTATTCCCCCTTATTTCCTTCTTTTTGGTGTGACTAGACAATGCTAGATATTCTAGCTGCTATTTCCAAATAAAATTCTGTTATCAGGCACCACTCATCTTTCAAAGTAGTCTGGATGTATCATGAGGGTTCTGAGTACTTTTCTGCTATATCTTTGCAGATATGGAAAGATTAGGACCTACTTTTAAAATGGCAAGAAATTTTAGGAAATTAATTTGTGCAATAAACAGAACTTCTCACCCTGATGGCATAAAATATCCTTCAAAAATAATACAATAAATCTGAACAAACCATCACACATATGAGACAATGGTCTTTCATTTTCCATCTCTCCTGTGAATGTTTATCCATCAGTGACTTTTTATTTGTTGTCTTTGAAATACTAAATATTAAGAACAATAAAAGAATACAGTCCAGCAGCTTTGGTAATGCTCTTTGCAAAATAAGCTCTGTTTGCTTCTAAAAGCAAATTTAGGGACTGGAAGAGACAGCTGAAATTTCAGCTGTACCAGGTAAAGGAGTTTGTTTGGAAAGTTGGGACATAGTTGCACTGAGTTTGCTTTTCTTTTTCTTATTCTTTTTTATGCCTTTTTTTGCTTATCCTATCATGGACAGGATATGTGGGCACCTATGCTAAAAAAGACACACTTGCTTCATTGTCAATAAGGAGGATGCAGCATGTTTTTCCAGTGAGAGTGAATATAAATGTTTGAGTACATTCTGCTAAGGCAAGTCTTTCTTCTTTTATTCCAGTTGTTTCAGCTTCCCTGCTTTTCTGCTTGTTCTGTATCCTTTCTTTAGGATATTTACTTTTTTTCTCCTGTCTTATGCAGATGTGTATATCCCTACAGATGTATTACACAGGAAATATTACCATGGCAGGAGCAGAGCCATGCTAAATCTGGCCCTAGAAGTATTGACAGGAAAGTATAAAAGGCCAAGGAGGTTTTGTCTGTCTCACATTTTTCAGCCTCATATTTTTCTTTCTTTACTGCTTTCTTCAGAAGATGCCTTGGAACTACAGTAGGTGGTGAAGTTCCATAAAAAGAATATATTGTTAAAACCATTGAGTAATTCAGCTGCCTCCTAAATTTTTAACATTTGTATGATCATATTTTTTTTCAAAATGGTGAATGAGGTAAAACATAAGCACTAAAGGGAAATCATGATCAGACTTAATTAGTTTTCATTTTGTAGAGATTTGTGTAGAATAATTTCCCAACTAATACAGTGGAAACCTTACTGCTTGAATACTTAAATGCTAATTGAACAAATATTTATGGAAAAAAAGTGTTGTAAGGAACACTTCTGCTATCAAAAAATGTATACCATGACTTTAAAAAGTGCATCTGAATTAGACTCTGTTCTATTCTCACCAACAAAAGAAGAATCTATTCTCACCAACAAAATCTTGCAGAGCTTATTTCTCTTTGCTGCACCTGGTCTGGGCAGGGGACTTGAGCTGAATATGAGCCTGTGATCTGAGGGTTATTCAAGCCTAGGTGATTAGAACCTGAAAGGGTAAAAGTTATTAGTATATTTATGACTTAAAGACAGATGGTGCAGAGCTGAGCTGAGGGACATTGGAAAAACAGAGTGGCAAGCAGTCTCTCTTTACTCTGGCTGATAAGACATTTAAGATTGCACAGGCTATTGCAGAGCTCTCTTTGATTATATGAAAAATGTAAAGGACAGATAAGGTTAAGCTTTTACTCACAGTGGACTGATTCCTCAGCTGTCTCCACAGATGCCTGGAGGGAGATGCCCTACTCTCTTCCCTGGCCCAAGTTCTCTTCCCTACCCAATCCCTCCAGTTCCTTTTCCCAATCTACAGCAGAAATTGGAGCTAAAGAGTGATTGCACTTGCATTCCCTTTCCTAAGGGCAGGCTGATGAGACCACAGGGCTTTCCTAAGACTTCCTGGCCATGCTTTCTTCCCTGCCCAAAATGTAAACCCATGGAGGCAATTCAGGGATCAATGGCCAAAGAAGAAACTGCTGTTGGTGTTTCACTGTTTGTTTCATTCTTTGGAATATGTTGTTTGATTTCTTTTGAGCAGTACAGCCCATGCTTTGCCCAGAGTTGTAGTCACTGCTTTTGTTCTAAGCTCACAACCCTCATCTCTGTGGTGCTCAGGAGTAGAAAAACCACTTTAAATATCTCTATATTTGTATCTTACAATATTTATCCTTTTAAACTCATGATAGCATGAAAACACAAGGAACAGTAAGAAAGCCATGCTTTCTGTGGTTCAGTAGGAAGGCTTTGCTGTTGAGCTGCTAGCAGAGAAGAAAAACCCGGATTCTCAGCGTGGCATAGTACAGAGAGCTTTATTATTTTGATTCCAACTTATATAGACTTTTCAGAGGTCACCCAGATTGGTCAGTCAGAAACCTCCCCCTAGGCCTGACTGGCCAGGCCTGAACTGTCCAAATCTCGAGACACTGTTTTAACAACATCCAAATTTTATCTTTGTTTATAAAACACAGGAGAAAGTTCTCATGGGAAAGACCTGTGCTAGCCACAGGAAAGTGTTCTGTAAAATAATAATTTCTCAGTAATCTGTTTTATTCTCTAAGCCACCTCACATAGGGTTGTGTTTCTGAGTCTCAACAGCAGTGTATTTTTACTTGTATGTCACTGCTACTGATCTCCTGCAAAGTCACTGTCATGTTTACCTTCTTAGACTGCTGATCAACTCAATCATTTTCCTAGTGCCAAATCCAGTATTCAAATTCCTGGAACCAGATATGTCAGTAGATTTCAGCCAGCTTGATAAAATGTTGGAATTGTATATGAATCCATAAATATTTATATTTTATTAAGCTTACTGGTTGGAATAAAACAACCTGTGCTCCAGACCTTTGACCACTGGGATTAAAGAAATATGGCAGTAAAGTAGCCACGGCAAAATGACAGTGGAAATTAAGGTATTATATTTGAGTATATATTGCTGGAAGGACACCAGCTGGTTAGAAGGCTGGCAGCAGATAAAGTCACAGAATAATGTGTTTATTTCACTTGCAGCACACCTGTAGCTAAGGATAATTAAAATCCAATAAGAATCTCAGTTGGGATTTTGACAGAGACTCAAACAAAAACAGTGGTAACACTTCAATTAAACTAGTTACAAACTGATCTAAAGTTTCCTGACTTAAGTGTGTTTTCATGCATTTGATTGGGGTAGCAAAATAATCATGTTCTTCCATGTATGAGGTAAAAATAAAGCAGCAATATTTAAAAAGAGCTTTCAGATGGATTATGTGATTTTTTTGTTTCCTCTAAAGTATAGAATAACTCCTATGGGTCTTGTTTTTCAAGTAATATTTTACCAAACCCACAGTTGTAACTTAAAAGAACCTGACAAGTTCTAACCAGCTCTTCAATAATTAGTTCATCAATATTATTGATGTATTTGGAGCAATGTCTTAAATATTAAGATATAGTCTTTCCCAGACCTGACTGGAACATCAGAAAGTGGAATTCATTGATATGAATTAACAAATGTCTGAATTCTTTGCAGACCTTTGCATCCTTGGAGGTTATTCAAAATAGCAAATTGATAATGACTGCAACTGCTAATATATCAATCCTGGTGTGGTAGCGATTAATCTTTTTTTCCTCAAACATGCCATTTCGAAGGGCTCATGCACAGCATAGATAATTCGTGCTGTCTACTCAGACATCTGAGATTTTGTGATACCCCTCCAAACTTTAACCAAGCTGCTAATAAAATAATATGCTTCTATAATTTATTTCATTACTATCTGTTTAATATAATTTTACAAGTGAGGGTCTTTCATCCCATTCATACAATATATGTCAGGGCAGCAACACCTCCAATATAGGCAAAAAATATTCCAGAAGTTGGAATCTAAGGCCTATATGAAATGCTTGTGATGTGATTCTTGTGGTATCCTGTGCAGGTTGTTGTCCTGTCCTGTTGTCCTGTGCTGTTCAGAAGTTGGACATAACAATCCTGATGGGTCCCTTTCTGATTCAGCATATTCTATGTTTCTATGGTACTAGGCAATTACATGATCATTCAAGCTTCTATAGGCCTTGTTGTTCATTTTCATTCATCCACCTAAGCTGTGAGCTGAATTACTGCTCAAACTGGTCACTGACAAACTTGAACGTGAAATTGGTAATTAAAATCCAAAAATAGTCAGAAAAATTGTCCCAGAAAAAAAAATTAAAAATTCAATTCCTATCAGTCACATGGGTGTTTTGGCTTAATGATTTTTTTAATTAAAAGCAAATAAATCTCTCCTCCCACACTTCTACAACTGACTTTGTATACAGAATTATTTAGAGAGTGCAGGAAACATCATCTTTTTGGGGAAGATTCTGAAAACCAAAATAATTTCTACCATACACAGACTCACAAGTATATGCAGCAACTGTACATATTGGGTGGAAATAAAATAGATCTTGTTTTGTCTAAAAATTTGGCATTTTTTCTAAATTTGCAACATTAATATCTTAATTAGGCTGAACAGAACAAACTAGTTAACACACTGTAGAAATAGAATATTTAGTTTAAATCCTATTCAAGGTTCTAATACATTAATATATCTTTATTCTAAGGTTATTCAGCTGGTTTACAAGATTATGGATGAGACAGACAAAAACGCTCTTTTCCCTAAGCATTTACCTGGAACCCAAATCCTTTCCTTTGCTTGGGGAAGACTAAATTTCTCAAGGTGTTAGAGTTTACAGCAGAAAATTCCTAGGGGTGCCTTTTCTTGGCATGTACAGCCCTCTTGACAGAGCTGGTGAGGTCCATTAACCCAAATAGCCAAGGGAACTTGCAAACAGAATTATGTCTCACACAGGAAAGGGCTCTTGTCCTGCCCACACTGCAATGGCCATGCTTGCCCCTTGCAGTCCAGACATCACCTAGGCATGAACACAGCTCTGCTGAGGCAAGATGTTTTAGTTTGGGCACAAAGCCATACTAAACTGGATCTATAGCTTCCAGGCCACAGCTGGCCTGTGTCTGAGCTCAGAATGCTGGCAGAGGAACTCTCAGATGTCTTTGGGAAATGTGTTGGGTAGATTTATGTTTCTCTGAACCCCATGGAGAAGAGAGGCATTCTGTTAGATAAGCATATAATGCTATTCCCCAATAAAGCACAGCAGGGGAGAAAAAAATAGCCTCTTAGGTCAGCTCTGATCACTTTAAAGTTCAGTCTGAAATCCTTCAATTTCTTGGGATGTTTCATACTCATTGCCAAATTCATGCTCCTCATTGCCAAGTTAGAGGGCAAAATTGTGTGTGGAGAGGGTTTCCCAGCTCTTTTTCTTGAACCAGTTCCATTTAGGCTTAGTCTGATTGCACAGAGAAAAACTGTGCAAGCCCTTTCAGTGATGTAACATCCAGGGTTGCTGGTGGGGTGGGTTAGGTGTTTCACACCAAGTGGCAGAGCTTCACTTAGAGATTATGAATAAGCCCCAACCTGGAATACCTGGTGGTTTTGATAGACTGTGCGTTTCTTCATATGATATGACAGAGCTGCAAACAGGAATTTATAAGGAAAAGGTGCTAGAAAGCCACTTGGTAGTTTTCTGTGTTAATATACAAGACACCCAACATTCTTTTAATTTTAATGAAACAAAACATTGCCTATGATATTAGGAAAAAGATTAGGAAGAACAGAAGTTTGGCAGTTACTTCCCTGCAACAGGTTTCTGTAGCTGAATAGTAAACCTGTTTCCTTCCATTATGCCAACTCTAGTTAATTACCCAGGGATAAACCCTGCAACAGATGTTTTAACTTATATCAACTTAGCATATTGCCGCAAGGCTTTCATGCAAATTTTCAGTGTTTTGAGAGCATTACAGAGCTTGACTAAAAGCTCAATGTGGCCTTTATTAAACAATTTAATAGCAAATACTGACAAGAATGTTTGCCTTAAAATAGTTCAATACAAATAGCTCTGTAGCAGCCAATGTGACAGGCCCAGCTCTTTGAAGTCATTAAACTTGGTAACCATGCCATTCCTTTTGCCTTTCATAAGGTAAGGACAGCACCATCGACTCCTTTGTGAAATTGTCCATGAATATAAAGTACCTGACACTTCTGACATGTTCAAACTCTCCTATGGAGCTTAACACCCTGCAGCACCACTTAAACCTTGGGAGCTGTCATTCTTCTAAACTCTTTCCCACCATCAGGAAACTGTCCTTTGCATGGTAGTGGTGTTAATTCACAAGTTTCAAATGCAGCTTTGAAAAACACAGCAGATTGGACCTAAATAGAACAGCGAACGTTGAAGGTAGTTGGAGGAAAAGAAATATATCCTTTTGTTTTAGTGTTGAAAAAGAAAAAAAGAACCACAGTTTTACATGCAAAATGCTCTCAAGTGCCATTTGATCACAGACCTAAGGTACTGTTACAAAGTGATGTAGAAATACCTCAGACAAAATGATTTATCTGCCCCTAGTTGCATACTTAACACCTGAAGGAAGGGGAAATGTTATTAAAACAAAAAATTATATGGCTTCCTGTTCTGCTTCTTGACTCAAAATTCTTTTGCCATTGGCATGAATCCATGCAGTCCTTTTCTCCTCTGACCTGCATTTACAGCTTTTTAGACATGAGACAGTCATCTATTTATGCTAAGCAGACATGACTCTGCAAAACCACCTTACAATGTTTATACAATGCATTGGGAGTTAAGCATCTGCTAAAGCAGGATATCTGTAAGAGAACTTGAAGACTGCTGGCTAGAAGAAATTGAATTTTTCTTTTCATTCATAGTGCATAGTGGCTGTCTGCTCTTGAAGGATCAGAGATCCAGCCAACATATTCCAATAAAACAGATTTATGAATTTTTTTTTAATTCCTGGAAGCCCAAAAACATTCTAAACTTCTTGTAGGGCAAGAGCAGTAATGAACTCCATCTGGCAAGTTGATGGCAGAGGAAAAATAAAAACTACCTGGTTCAAGCTTGATATCTGCTGGCCTCAGTAACACAACTGGCACTAAGGGGCACTCCAGCCACCCATAGAAGCAAAGACTTCATGTTTATTTACATAGGCTTGAGCTGTGTGTTCTTGACCTGGATATGAGTAAATATCGTGTTTTGGTGCTGCAGCTTATAACTCACTCTTATAAATGACTGAAGATTTGGCTCAGGGGAAATGGCTGTGCATACAGGTGAAATTGGCACAGTAGTCCCAGATAGAACTATCACATTATGAAGTAAATATTCAGATTTAGCAAGAATAAACAGTTAATAAATGCATTTTTAATGGCAGGAAAAAATCCAGAATATTTACTGTACAGTAGAAAAACATATTCTTCTACTATTTTCTCAAAGAGTGAAGCTGCATGTAATTTTGCACAATTTCTCTTATGAGCCTCCAGTTTGGCTGCACGGTTGTACAAAGGAAAGATAGTATTACTATGCTGTAGGAAGAAAAGAGCACCATGCATCATACTGGGAAAAATTTTTGTCAAAGGGTCAAATATAGCTTGGCTGCAAATTCCACCTGGGTAGGAAATGTGTAATTACATTTTCTTAGGGATAGAACAGTAAGCTGGTTTGATTCAGTTATGATCCACCTTTGATTTTCTGTTTCCTCCCGCAAACAAACTGGATAGGAGATGTAGGGGAAATTTTGGACAGTCTGCATATCTATTAATCAAATAAGACAGCTCTTCATGGGTTCAGTACTATTCAAACAAAATGTTTACCAGACTTTTATATATTCAGAATTTTACTTTCCACTACTTCTGCCTCACAGAAGTAATATGAGGACTTGTTAACAATGTAATTTTTCTGTATTTTAGAATTTAGTGAGATGACTATAAGCACTTTTTTCCAAGGTGTGACATTTATTGATGTTTTCAGGGTACCTGAAGTTGGAAGGGACCTTTGGGGTCACATAGTCTAACTCATGGTTCTTCATTAAGTGGTTATGGAGGCAGAAGGGAAGCAGGAAGAAATTATCTAAGTTAACCAAACAGAAATGAATATTAGGCATACTGGGGAGTGGAAGCAGAGTCTGAATGCTAGAAAACCACAGCTGTCTGCCCCTCATATGAGTTACACACTAAGGAGAGGAAAGTCCACCTCTTAATACCAGGCAGAGGAAACAGGCAACTCTCAGAACTTTTTGTGTCATGAGAGGAGAGAGAAGACAGGAAAGGGTAAATGCCCAGCCTCACTTTTAGCCAAAATTATCCTAAAATAGCTATGAACTGACAGAGTCAGCAATTTTGGTTTTTTGTCTTGTGTTTTCCTTTTGTGATTTTTTCCATTACAAGAAACACATTACAGTCCAATCTTCAGTGGCCTGAGCTCTCTTATCCTACATATCAAAGAATACTAAAGTTGTTTAGGTAACCTAAAAACATATAGTGCCATTCCCACAGCAACATTCCATAGTTAGGGTGTATTGATTACTCCTAAATGACAGGCAACTCAGATCTGGGAGACCAAATAACCTACACTCCCATTCTCCAAAAAGTGGTTAAAATCTGCCTTTTACTCTTGAATTGATTGTGCCAGTGTTGTATAGGGAAGAATCTCCCTTAGACAAAGGGGCTATTAATTTAGAGGAAGGCAATGTAATTTTTTTAAGGTAAGGAGGGAGGAGATATCTTTTGCCATTCCTGTGAGTAGCACCTCCAAAACACTCGTTTTATTGTCATATTTTCTTGAAACTGGGCAAACATTACAGGTATTTGAATTTTTCTGATGTGGTGTGATATATGGTGTTGTTTAGAGATTTTTTATATTTTAATTGTATTACAAATATGTCTGCATTTTTTTTCACTATTAGTGTATGAATTTTCTTGTATTTATTTCTATGGTTTAGATAGTTAGGTTTAGATAATTAGGCTCATTGGGTATACTTGGCAAGTATTTTTGTTTCTCAATCACATCTACCTCTGTTAATTCCAATACTGCTAATTCCAATACTGTTAATTCCAATACTGTTAATTCCAGTGAAATTACATCCTCAATTAGATGCTATGCTTTTTTTATGGTTTTAGAAGCTCTTGAATTTCATGTGTTGATATATTTCCTAAATACGTACAATTTTTTATTATTAAAATATACGTAGTTCACAAATGTGAGTGATTTCTTCTCTCTACCCTAAATGTGATGTTCCATTGATGTCACATTTCATTTTTATATAGGCTCTGATTTTAAGGTCACTGATTGTTTAAAACCAGAGCTACCTTCTACTTACATTTTGAACTCCATTGAGTTGAATTCAGAATTTTCCAAATTATTGAGTTCAAATCTTACTCAATAATTCATTCCTTTCTCTTGGTAGTACAGTATCAAGTTATCTCTCAAAACAAGCTCTTTAGCCAACATGTCTGAAAGTATTGTCATTGATTGCCTCCATGAGATTTCTGAGAGGTAAAAACTGCTCTTCTGAACAGGTCATTTGTTGTCATCATCCAGACACAAAGCCAAGGAGAATTACTCTTGGGATCTTTTTCTTCACTGCAAAACTGCTCTGTGCCAGCAGAGAGGGAAGAGCCAAAATGGATCACACAAAGAGATGCAAGAACAATTACTGCAGGATAATCTCCTTTTATTTCTTTCACATTTATGAAGCAGTTATCAAAAAAAGTATTGATTTTTCAAGGCAGAGAATGGAAAAATTTGGTTTATAAATGGTGCTTATATGTAAAAAGATGACATATTGATACTATAATGACCCCTGAAGACACTTAGTCATAGGATTTCGTGATTGTATGAGCTCTTGGTGGGAATACCTCTCTTAGCCTCTATTTGCCAAATCTTTAGAAAAAAATACAGAAAAAAAAATGTAGCCGCTTAAAGAATGAAAGGTCAAAATTTTAGACCAACTGCTGAAATACAGTTTGCATTTGAAACAAATGAATGCTAGGGGTTCTTAAATTAAAAACTGGTGAATAATTACATTTTGTTACAATCAGAAAATAAATTCTCCTATCTTACAAGGAAAGAAATACAAAATTCGGAAAAATCCAACAGGAAACGTGCTAATAGTGGAAGTTAATTGTCTTTTTCCAATGTTGAGGAATTATTCAGATTTCTAAGGTAAAAATGTTTGCCAGTCTACAATTTAAGATCTGACAACATAATCAATTTTTAGCTAATTTTCAATTATTAATTTAAAGATCATATAAAATAATAAAAGTATTTGAACATAAATTGTAATCTTAAAGTTGTTCATTTTTCTAAGCTGTGTGCTATGTAGAATAATTTGTGCTCCTATTTCTTTGAAGAACTTTTAAAGAGTAACGTTGAGGAAATCACTAAGGTCAGCTCAATTTGATGAGAAAAGCAGTTTTATTCTGGATGGTTTTGCCTGAAGACATTACAAAGAGCTGACAAAATGCCTTCCAGCAGTACACTGTATGTAGCAAAGGAAGGCTGGGAAATAGGTGAAGAGGAGAGAAGCAGCAAACACCTGGGGAATATGAATTATTCCACCAACAAAACTGGACCTCGGAGAGAGCACAAGGCTCCAGTGTGCTGGCTGGATCTGTGTGTGGCACATCCAGAAACAGCTGCTAAAGGTGCAGCTACTGCCAGATGACACCATGGACTAAGGAAATTGAATGTATGGGTTTGGGGAATTGCTGCAGGAGGGAAGCAAAACTGAGCAGCAGGAGAGTAGCTGTCTCTATACCCTGTTCCAGGGGTAAATATTGTTGTTAATGAGCTCATTCCTATATCCCTATTCCAGGGAATTAAGTGCTAATCCACCAACTATTGACCCTTCAACTGAACAATATTTTGGTATAATTTTATTTAGGGAATTTTGATACATTCTTGGAGGGAGTCAGAGCTAAGCCATGGTTGAGTGCCACTTGCTGCCTCTCCATGCTGACTGCTTGCTGACCAGATATGTTTTTGTTAGCTTGATTGTATAATGGACAGACTAGGCAGATAAAGCCAACCTAAATGGACCACCCCAAACCCTGATGGCCAGCAGCTGATTTACGTGGAGCATGCAAAAGAGTAGTTGATTTGCTTCTATGTTTTCGCAGATGTTACAGGGGCTGCGGTTGAGTTCTGGAGACCATTCCATGGCTCTTCTCCTTTTTAAAGTAAAATTGTTGCTCCTAGTTTGGTTTGTGAAGCAAGGACTGCACTTTGATTCATTCAAGCTGCAAAGTCCAGTGACTGATGGAACACTATGTATTTGCCAGTAAGAGATTGCTACATGTTCAGCTTATGGTCTGTCTGAAAAAGAAGCCATGTGTCACAAGAGGTACCATAATGTTCACTTGGTGGGCCTGCCTTCAGCATATCAATCAATCAATCAATCAATCAATCACATTAATTGATCATTAAATGCAATCTACAATCACAACTGGTCTCCTCAAAAGGGAATTAAAACATAACCATTAATGGAAAGTGGGGGAAATAAAAATCTGACTCTCTACAGCCGTCAGCAAAGAGCAATAAGTACTGACTCTCCAGACAAAGTAATCACCAAAATGAGAAATCATTAATGATTAAAGCTATGATGGTTTATTTGTTGATGCCAATTCTGAGACTTTGAGATATTGGTATGAATAAACCGTAAGAACAGCATCAAACTTGTGCATACATTCTAACACCTGTAGGCCTTAGAAGAGATTCTGTAATACTGAGAAATTTTTGATAAATTCTGAAGTTGTTTTAGCACTTCCCAGTAAAACCTGATGTGAAAGTAGTATTTGGTACTTGCTGGCCTAAAGTTTATCTGTCAACAATTGAAAGGGAGAATCAGCACAGCTCATAAAGGTGGAAATAGTTGGGATAAATATATTTGGGTTTTGTGTTAAAGTTTGTGGCAATCAAAACTTTGGACCTGCTGCAGTGAAAAGCAAGCAGGAGGGTAACAAGAGAGTTTGAAAATCTTAGAATTAAGAATAAGCAGATTTTTATTTTCAGGCTGTAAATATGCTTGTCAAGAACACTGTAAATTCATCAGAACATACCTCTGAAGAAACAGTTTCTTCAGTAGAGATTACTGTCACCTTGTGTCTGCCATTGTTCTCCGTATTATAAATGTCATGCTTTAAATTATTCCAGCAACATTATGGTTGTTTTACAGGGTAATTTTCTATTTAATGTATGACATAAACCTTATACACCAGAAATCTTAGCTATTACAATATCTTTAATAAATTTTCCGGGTATTATTAACATTATAGATATGGATGATGTTTTGTCATGGACTGGGAACAGGAGAGCAAAATCCTTCATTTCTATTCAAACAACAGCTTTAGAAGTCCTTTGGTTAGAAGATGACTGAAAAACACCAGGATGATGAGAGCATCTCTGAGTAGTGGCATCCCGCAACCCTTGACAATATGAAGCTACAATCACTTTTGAAAAGGATTTGTTACCCATATGGTGATGTATTCAAATGACAGTATTTTGGTTTGCACTTCTAAGTAGTGGACTATTTTCCAGTATCACTAATTCTTGACTGCAGTGCTTTATCCTCCTTTCCTGTTCTCCAGTTTCTACCAACTACTCACAAAATCACTTTTTCACTCTCTTTCATCACTTCTTTGAAACACTTCTGTGTGATCATCTCCAACACCTTGAAACAGAGGTTCATAAATCATGTTATTTTAAGGCATGTTTGCCTGTGCTCCTACAGGCCATTGCAACATGGTAAATTCCAGAGCAAACTGAAGGCAAACCTCAGTGTGCAAATCAATTGCCCAAGTCTGATCCTTCCTCCACACCAGGCTCATTACACAAGTGGGGCACACCAACACAGCTTTAGTCAAACTTCTGAGCCCAGCTGTGGCAGAGATATCAACAGCCATTCTTCCTGTGATTCCACATATCCAGCACATCCTCCAAAGCAGATAATTAGTGTTATTTGCAAATGGCTACTGAAATTGATGGGATGGTCAGGCCAGCTTCCAATCAAGAATGCTACCTGACATGGACTATGTGTAACAGCCCAGTTTAGCACCTCTAGTAAATCTGAGGATTATTACAGTTTTGCCTGTCAGTTGAGCCATACTAACTAACCCAGTGTGCATGCTTCACCAAAATGAGTTTGTTACGTCTGTCACCTTCAGTGCAGGATGACTCAAAAAACATCCAAGCAAATGACTTTCTCCTCTTCTTATGGGCTGTATGTATATGTATCATTTGCCATGGCCTTGGACAATGCACAAGGTGATACACCTTGGTCTTGAAGCTGCTGTTGTCAATTTCAGTATCTAATCAGACTGCAAAAGCTAAAACTTTGGGGTATTTTCTTGTTTTATGTGCAAACAAGTCTTCTAGTGCTGCTTAATGATAAAACTCAGGTCCCTGAAGTATTCATCACTAGACTGTGTTTACCTAATCTCACAATTTTTAGCTAGCCAAAGTGAGGTATGTTCATATAGACCAACATTCAGGAGTATACCTTGTAATACACTTCTTACCCCAGGTATAACTATTTCAAATAAAAAGGCGAGTTTTTTGGGCATATTGTTAAAATACGATCATTCCCTCACAGGAATGCTTTGAAGTCAAGTGTTTATGCTTAGTTAGATTTACAAATGTCTAACACAAATACATCACTTCCCAAGATGTATGTTATGCTTCAACAAAATGATTAGTTATGAAATTGTGCATTAATAAAAACAGTTGGTTCTCTTTGTAGCTCAACTCCCTTTGCCCTCACTCTATATACAATAATGTCAAATAGCTCTCTGCAGTACTTCTGAATGACTACAGCTACACTATAACCATAATATGCGAATTTATATTATGCATGAAAAGTCATGACCTATGAGGAAGTTAGTTTCTTTTCATGCATGTACTCCTTAAGAGTTGGCACTTATGGAAGTGAGGCAAAAAGAAAAAAAACCAGGCACTGCAAGGAGTGAGGTCTGAAATCTTGATCCTGTAAACAAAAAGGTGCATATATAACAGGACATTTGGTGAATAATGGAAAATGTACATATAAGACTCCCATATATCAGGGAATATGTGGATTTCAGTACCAAATAGAGGCCTGGATCCTGTAACCCAATTGAAAAAGAAACATATATCATATATGTAAGGCAGCAGAATTTATTAACAACTAATTAATTACAAGTGTAAGAGATGAAAAGATTTACATTCTTATCTCTTATTCAAAATACTCTAACATCAGAACACCATGAGACTTGTATAGAAATGGCAGATACAGACAGGAGAGTAATTTAAAAATTCTGGCTTGTTGTAAACACCATGATTTTAAGGGAAGTATTACTCTTTTGATTTGAGATGTCAACTAAAATTCTTGTATCATGGATATTTCCAGTTTGGAAAAGGAGGTGATCATTGAATAAATACAAAGCAATAGTGTTTTTTTATTTACTATCAATAAATTAAAAACGATTCTTGACTTCAAGCACTGAATGAATAAAAAAGACAAAATTCCATTTACAGGCAGAGTAATTCAGAGTATTTACAATTTTTGTTGCCCAAAGCCCTATAAGCTCTCTCATATTCTCTAACTGTGCTCTTCCTTTTTCACTACTGACCCTGACTTTCGTTCTTACTCATCTGGCCCCACAAGCTCTTCCAGGTTGCAGATACAGAGGTAGAGATGCAAAGGTCTTGCACTGGACCTCCCCTTGGTGAGTAAGGGGCAGAATCAGGCTCATGTTTTCTCACCAGACAGATCCTGCTCTTCCTTCACCTCCACACTGCATAGGCAGCAGCTAGACTGCAGAACCATCCTGAGCATCATCATCTTGGTACCACTGGGGAAGCAAATGCTCCTCTACCCAGGCAGCACCTATTTCACCCATGGCTGATGTGATCCTCTTGGTAGACATCTTCAGGAACTTTGCAATATTCTGCCATGCTGTGGCTGTGAATTCACAGTACTAAAAGAAGGCAAACTTTGTTCAGCTCTTTGCTATGAGACAAAGGTCTATTTTAGTTGATCCTGATGTCTTTTATACGATAATCTCACCAGCACATTGCATTTTATTTTCTAAAAATACAAATTATTTTGTAAATGATCAGGATAGGAATACATGTATTTAAAGCTAAGGAAGAATTCTCTTTCAATTATATAAAAATACATGGCCGCTTGATATTTTGAATCCCTGGGTCACAGTTTTCATTTCAAGCAATAACTCCTCTGGCACTTGCACTAATATTTTAACCAAAACCATTAAAGTCAGGAAATAAATAAATGAAGGAAGGAAGCAATCATATTTTTACAGGCAAACATACATAGGTGCCAACTCCACAAAAATTAACTAGCAGATTTTGGGTCTCCCTATGACCAGAAATGTGCCAAAACATTTGGCAGATAATGTGTAGGAGCAACACATCCTGTTAAGGAAGATGTAAGTGGCTGAGGAACAGAAAATTGAGATTGTAGGTAGTATAAAACCTTACAAGAAAAAACATTTTTGCAGTCATTTATTGTTCAAAGCAAATGTGTTTCAAAAACTCACATTTAAATGCATACCTGGACAATACATGAATGAACCATAGTTGAAAATTCCTTGTGCTTTTTATCCCTAGATAACCAAATATGGCAGTTTTAAATATTCTAAAAAACGTTTCAGATAAACTTTGAATGTTCTTCCATTTCAAACTTTATCAAAATAACACTCAGCAGTAACTAAATTGCAATATTAACTAGACAATACAATTGCTGAATTCAACTGAATTTTTTCTTTTGCGTTTTTTGGAAATGTGGGCATTTATATAATAAATTTTGTATATATATATAAACATTATGCATGTTGTCAATTTTTAAAAGGTTCCAAAACAAATGATCATTATAATAATTACTATAAAAAATGGCAGTAATTATTTTTAGTAATAAACAAACATCACTAATGTGTTCTTATCAGAAAATCTCTGAAGATAATCTAATGAGTTACTCTACTCTTACTCAGCACTTTGCCATTTCATTTTAATTTTCTCCTTAGATTTCATTCAGTATTATTCCAGCAAATTATTTTCTTCCCTGTATTGAGCCTAATTCTTTAACTTGCCCTTTACTCGTTTGATACAACAGTTTCTCTTCCAAAACACAGAACAAACACTCACTTGTTAAATTCGCTTTTTCTGCACTGCCTGATCACCTCTCTCTGCAGATGCTCCAGCTGATGACCAGGAATGCAATTCCATCTCTGTGGGAATGATTCAGCCCTCTCTTCTGCCCCAGGGCTGGGCAGCACCATCCTAGCAGAACTCAGCTGAGCAAACGGATGTGATAGGGTCTACATATCTCTGCTCTTCCCCACAAGCTGCCTAACCTCCTGTCAAGGGTTCAGCACCTGGATTTGAAGCTGACAGAAAATTCTACACGGAGATATTTTGTTATTACTCGACAAAAACCATTCTTGATCATTGCTCATCCACCAAGAAGTTAAAAACTTCTTTAGGTTCACTCCAGAAGTCTTCTGTCTGCCTTTTAAACATAACTATTTAACTAATATCTAGGGGAAATATAAAGTTTGGTCCATTCATTTGTTATACTTTCTTGAACTTGAACTAAAATTTCTTACAAAAACTCCTGTTAATTTCATTGTCAATTAGAACCAGAGCAAATAAACCAAAATTTATATCATTACTTTACAAAGTAACATCATAATCATCAATGTTCAGCAAGAGTATGTCAGGACTTCATAAAATACAAGTGGTTAGGGCTGGTCAGTGCAGTGCATGTACTGCATTACTTTTCTATCAGTTAAAAATGTAGAATTGACTAACAATTATCTTTTTTTCCCCTTCTGGTAAATTTAAAGTATCCCAGCATGTCAGTGCTATGATTTTTTTTTTGCTGAGTCTGATGAGAAATGAATGAGTTGTCATGAGTAACATCACAAATAAATAATTGAACTGAAGAGGAGGTACTGAGACCTGATCTTAACCTCTTTCATTTGCCTATTATTTATAGAATTGTTATAGACAATAACTTTAAGGCACAAGCTACACTGTAACTCTTGGATATATATTCTTTAAATTCTTAAATGCATATTCTTGTTAAAGTTCCTGAGAGTGAAAAACTAAATTGCAAAATTATTTGCCCATGTAAATATTTATTCAGGATTGAGGGTTTCTTTGTGATGTGATAACTCATATTCGAACAATAACAGATATGAATTAAGGTCTTCATGGCTTCTTTTTGTTTGTTTGATATTCCTTCCTGTGCACTGCACCAAGAAAGGACTCCTGTGCAATTAGTAGTACCCTGTTTTTTTTAGCAAATAGCCCAGGTTACAACCACATGGGATACAGCTTAAGGTGTGGAAATATCCCTCACAGAGCTCTTAATATTGTGTTTCCTTATAAGTTATTCTGACATTTCTGTCATTTCTTTGGGAAGTCTCATGCATAGAAGGCTAGGTCAGAATTCCTGCCTCTTTCTGTCATACTTCCTTACAATGAACTGCACTGAAAAACTGAGGTGATCAGGAATATTTTTTACAGTTTTTAAAAATGACTCTTCTCTATATTGAGGTACAAGTAAAGACAACTTTTGATAAACAGGGTTACTTGTTGTTCATTCTTTCCTTTTCTAAAGAGGTTGACCTCTCAGTTTGACATAATCAGCTAAAAAAATCTAAAATTGAGAGAGAGGTGTGAGCTGAAAAATGAGGTGGTCTCCAAGCAGCTGTAAATCAGTAAGGGTAATGAAAAAATGTGCGAATCCAAAACCCCATAATTCATTTGCAAGAAACTAAGCGACATTCCTTAAACATTGCATTAAAAAAAAAAACAAATTAAAAATCTCCCACATCTCTGCATATAACTGCTTCTGTGGAACATAAAACTGAATAAAACATACAGTAGGTTTCACATTTGTTCTTTAGTTCCTCTTTAACTTCAGCAAGCTAGGTAAAATAGAGTGTTATTACTGTTTGCCTTGGATGTTTAGGAACAGAAGGTCAGACTAACCTTGTGAGCTATTCCAAGAGTTTATAGTACTGAACCAGAGAAAGCCAGCAGTGAGACCAAACCTTACATCCTCTTTTCAGAACGGATTTGGCTGGCACCTCAGCTAGTCAAACAACTCTTAACTCGTACAGTTTAGTATGTTTTTTGAACAAGGTTCTGAATGACTTTCACTTGCTCTGCTCAACAGAGTGAAGATTAACAAAAAAAGTCTGTTAAATCACAGCCTGTCCTTGTGAATACCTCCCTGAATGAGTTCCAACAAGGATTAGGCTTCCAAGGCAAAAAGGCTGGATCTGTAGAGGAAATTTGTGCTTCCAGCATAAAGGGAGCCATGAAATAAACATGCATAGCTTTATGGGTATGATAAGTTGATACCTTGTTATGTCGGTTTTCCACTCTATCTTTTTATATTAAGTTTATAATCTAAGGCAGTCAAATAAAGGTCTCTTGTGCTTCCAATAAATTCTGCATATTGAAGATAAAGGTTTTTCTGTGAGGCAGCAGTTATAAATATAACAAAAGATACTAGAAGTTTAGAGATATCACCAGGAAAAAAATAACCCTTATAGAAATAGACAACTAAATTTTCCACTGGTCAATAAAAATTACAAATTGTAATACAGAGACACTTTGGATTGTCTGCAATGATAAAGGCACCATCTGCTGCAAAGTTTTCATTCAAACAAGACTTACTGTTCATTTAGTGACATTAAGGCATTATATCATCTGTGTTGACATCTCCATCTGTCACTGTGATCTTATCTAATCTCCTTTTACTCTCTAGATTTTTGAAACTATATAATGGCAACTTGACATTATTTTAAACCTTAGTAGAATTACAGACTGTAATTCTTAATTTTCGTTACTGTTTATCATTTTATTTTTCTTTTCTGCATTATCTCCTATATGAACTGTTTAGTAATTTTTAGCTTACACTGAGATGACCAGTGAAATCTGACATGCCCTGTTTCCTCAATTTAATCTCTTTATTTTTAGCCAAGAATTATTTCTCTTGGTTACGTGGAGGTACCTTTTGCTCAGCTTTGTGACACCGAGCAATTTTATCTCCATTTGTCAATGAAATCTTTTCCAATCCTTTTATTGAGCTCCTACCACCACTAGCTCATCACTGTGAGAGTTCTTTTTTTCACTCTGACCTCCTTTAATAGCCTAGTCTCTACAGTCTCCATCAGTACTTTACATAGTAATTTTTTCTATATTCAGTGCAACTACTTAACCCCCTATTTATTATAAGTCACCTGGCCAAAGTAACTACAAATTCACTTCTCATAACTATCTTCTGTCCTTGTTTTTCTGAAATTTGTGGAAAACACAAATTGGGTGATCTTGCTTTGTCTATTCTTAAATGCATTGCCAAATTCCAAGCCCAAATCCCTGTTTATCCTCATGACACTGCTCTTTCATGACACAGAGTCAGGACAAGAGAAAGATTTGAAAATTGAATGTGTTTTCCTCTTTGAAGTAGACCTAACCATCTTCTAAGAGAAAACTGATAAAATGTTAAGTAACTTCTCTCTTCGCTTTGTCTTGCCTTCCATCGACTCATCACAGATGCTAATCTGGTATCCTTCTAATCCAATCTCAGGCCTCACTGATTTTATCCCTCCACCTTATCTCTCTCATGATCATTATCTCTCCTGTTCCTTTCTTTCTCTTCTTTGCCCCCAAATAAAAGCATTTTTAACATCTTTGATGTTCTTCTATTAACAAGCTGTCCCAGTTCAGGTCCTTCTACCAGTTCATCTTTCTTTTATAAGCTTATAAAAAAATTGTGTATAGTACAACTTGCATGCAAAATTGTCCTGACCCTCTGTAGTCTCCTGACTCCACTGAAACCAATCTTAACTACTGCTTTGATTCTAACTAACCACAGACATCAGACTCCTTTATTGGAACCACTTGACTTTTTGTCTGGTTGAATTTACTCTTTTAATATTGTTCTCAATTTGCTTCTGTTTTGTTGTTTGGCTTTTTTTTAATTGTTTAGTCAATTGTCCACTGTTGGAATCACCAAAAGAAAACTATAGTAAATAATAAGGCAAGGAGACCTGTTAAATCATCTTGTTCTAGCAATTAAGCATGCAAAATTCACCCTTGCATTACTAAGATCAGGACAGGTTTTAGGGAGGAATAGATAAAGTGGTTTTGACCCAAAATTTGGAGCTATATCAATGCTTCTTCTGGTACCATGTTAAATTTTACAGTGGTAGTAACATGATTTGTCTCACCTATTAGTATTTCTGTCATAAATTATTAGAGTTCATGGCCCATCAGACTGAGGCAATTGAAAAGGTAGAAAGCAAGTACACTAGAAAAATCACAAAGAAACCTTCCTGCTGGCAGTGCCAATGTTCTCCATATTTTTCTGACTCTGCTACATTAATGGAAGAGAAGAATTGCCTCTTTTTGAATTGAGAGAAGTATAAAATTGTCTTTTTTGTTTCCTGCACAAACTTTAAAATTGTGTTATAATGGAGCAACAGTAATTACTGTCTACATGATCTAGACATGATGCAAGTAGTTCAGAAGGCTTGTTGATATATCTTAACTTTATGCTATGAGAATTATGGGGTAAATGACCTGATTAATTTTTTTCTTTTGCAATGTTTACAGACTATCTAGTCAAGAATTCATGTCAAAAAGACTCACCTTTTTGGGAATATGTGTCAGTAACTCCCATACTTGATAGCTTGTGCATGGCACAGATATGAGTTGCTGTTGGTGGTTGAAGTTTGTACTGTAGCACCTGCTTGCCACAACTTGAATATCTTACCTGCCTGTCAGGCTGGGATGAGAATCTTTCAAATTTGAAACAAGTTTTTCATAATGGCACACTTAAGATGATGACATTAATTCCAAAAAAGCTGTCACTTAAAAACAATCTTATTTTGTGGTTTGCTTGATGAGTTTGTTTTTGTTGGTGCAAGAAGCAGTCAGACATCCTAGTCTCAACCCTAGGTAACATTTTTTTACTTCAAGAGGGACCATATTGCTAAAGTCTTGTTCATTCCATGTTTTAAGTATGTTAAAACCTGAGAAACCAATACCTCATACCTTAAATATCTGTATTGGTGAATGTTGTGTCTTTTGGTTGACACTGATTGACAGTTTTACAGGACAGGTAGCTAGGCAGTTCCCTAGCATCTGAGGACCACAGGGAATCTTTCTTGCTAGAGTTCAATCAGATATAAAGATCTTAGCTTGAGTTTCATGACATATAATTTCCACTGTGTGTTATGTATGAGATATGATCCTCTCTAGTCCTTCTCTCTACGTGCTCTAGTAGTGATCTTATCTTCATGCTTGCTACAGCTTCTACTGAGCCGTATTTTACACTCTAGACACAAAAAACATTAGTTCTTCTATGTCAGAGGAATCTGTAGAAGAAACCAGAATCACTGAGAGCTTGAGGATTGGAGGGAACTCCTGGAGAAAGACACATCTGCCCAAAGCAGAGCCAACTACAGAAGGTATCCCAAGATTGACTCCAGTTTGGTTGTTAATGTCTCCAAAAAAGGGGAATTTACAGCCTCCCTGGGCAACCTGTTGCACTGTTTGACCACTATCACAATAAAGAAGTTTTCAAACTTTAAATGGCATTTATTGCATATAAATCTTTTCCTTTTACTTATTTTTCTTTTACCGCCCCGTCCATCTTTATCCTCTTCCATCAGGTAGTTATTCACATTTGTAAGATCCCCCCTTAGCCTTCTGTTCTCCAGGATTAACAATGCCAGTTCTCTCAGTCTTTTCTTGTTATAACAGATGCTCTAATCCCTTCATTATCTTCGTGTTCCTTTGCTGGACTTGTTCCAGAATGTTCATTTCTTTCTAATTCTGGGGAGTTCAGAACTGGACACAGCCCTTCAGATGTATCTCCATTCATGAAGGACAGTGATTACTTCTGGTAATGCTCTGGATGAGCTGATGTATTAGTTTGAAAACAAACCAATGGGAGATCACAAATCAGGATTATAATTTAATAGGAAAATTAAAAATAAGTGCAATAAAACAAGAAAAAAACCAAAACCAACAGAAAACCACTGACAAAGTCAGATACAGCCTGACACACAGTTAGGGTAGTAGTAGCAGTCCAAATGAAGTTTGACTTCAATTGAAGCGGTGATCCTGTGGAAGGTCTGATCTCCACCTGAAGGTCCAGTGGTAGCTCTTGTCCTCTGAGAACCCAGTAGACAGGGCAGACTTAGGCAGTTCCAAGGCCAGGTTATATCCAGGTGGGAACACCTGGCTCCTGCCTCCTGGGTGGAGCATCTCACAGTAGGATGAGATAAGTCCATGAGTCATGTGGTGGGTCCTGATGGCCCATTGTCTGTTATCAGGGGTGAGTCACAGCAGGAGATAACAGCTAATGCCCTACAGCTGGTGGTAATAGAATACTAAATGCATCTATATTGTAACCTAGGACAGCTGACAATGCTCTCTCTGATGCAGACCAAGATGTTGTGGCTTTATATTCTGCAAGGACACACTGATGTCTCATGTTCCACTTGTCCACCAGAATGTGTAGGTCCTTTTCTGGAAAGCTGCTTTGCTTGTCCTCAGCCCTCAGTCTGACTAGGGGATGTCTAGAGCCCAGTCCACTGTGGGTGTAGGACTTTGTAGTTCCTTTTGCTGAACTTCCCAATACACCTGTCAGTCCATTTCTTCAGCTGGTTGAGATCCCTCTGAATAGCAGCATATCCATCTGTTTTATCAGCCTCTTCTCCCAGTTTGCATCATCTGCAAACTTGCTGAGGGTGCACTCTGTCCTCTCACCCATGCCATTAATGAAGATATTAAACTGTTTTGAACACAATTTCAGCCCCTGTGGGACCCCACAATTGCTTGGTCTCCAGCTACATTTGAGCCTGGCAGTTTTCAGGCCACCTCACTGTCTGCTTATCCAGTCTCTACTTCCTCAGTTTGTTTTTCTGTAAGGATGATGAAAGAAATAGTGTTGAAAGCCTTACTAAAATTGAAATAAGCAGCAACCTCTGCTTTCCCCTCCCTCACCAAGTCAGTAATCTTATTTTAGAAGGCAGAAAGTTTTTTTGGACAACTGGATGCAGGAATGAAACAGCACATTAAATACCATCAGTTAAATGGGTTTTTGTGCCGTCTTCAACTTATGTGTCAAGAAGACAAGCTATTTGTCAATGGTAAGAATGTTTGGCTGAATTCAGCAAAAGAATGCAAATTATTCTATTTTTAAATTGACTTTAAATCTCCATATTTTCTGGTTTTTTAATATTAAAAGCTCTTGCTGCCTGCTGTTGAGAAATTGGATACTTTAGACTTTGTCATCAGAGCATACTAGCATGTCTCTCTAAGTCTTTATAAATAGTGTAGAGAAAAATACAACCTTGATTTTTTTTGCTTAAGTGGCCCCTGATGCAGTAGCACAGCATTACAGAGAGATTCTACTGCTTACCCACACCTTTGGTTTCATGTGTTTTAATCAACTCTTTGAGGAAAGCACTTTTAAAATATTTTCCTTCTGTCCACAAAGAGATTTCACAACCCTTCTAAAGAGTGTATGGCTCCAAGAAGCAGGAAATGTGAATTCCTTAATGCTCAAAGGGAAAAATTGGATTCTACTGAAGTCACTGGCTGAAAAAGACATTTCTGAATGCTGTTTTTCAGCTAAAATTTGATCACTTGGAAAAACATTAAAAAGAACGAGTGATTAAACAGTTTGAAAACAAACAAAACATCATATTTCAAAAGATTTGTCCTTCTATCATTTATCTATCTGCATTAAGTGCAGTGGAGAGCTAAGATTTTTATTTATCAACCCTGACTAATGCTAGGAGCACTGCAGACACCTTCCTGCCCCTTGCTTCCCACTCTCTGCTTTCACAGACTGGAATCCAGGGCTGAAGATATCAGAATATATCGGGATCTTAGACGGCTGGCCAGTTTGCAGTCTCTGAGTGTCAGTGTGTTGGCAGCTGTAGTTTGATCAGAGGGGATGGATGAGACAAAAATATGTATTGATAAAATGTTGCCCTGCAAGCCTTGTGTGATAGAAACCTGCCTGTTTTTATTAAGAAATCAGACCTGGTTAAAAATCTGACATTAACAACTTTCCTCCTTTCTAAATCTGTTTTGAGCTGTATACTCTAGAAGCATGCTATAGACCTGACTTTTTAGGCATAGTATTTTATTGAATGTCATTGGAATTGGGTACTTAAACTTCTGCTTTCAAGATAATTATTCTCTCTTAAAAGTTGTGGGAGGATTCTCTGCATGTGGCAAGAAATACGTAGCAGCACATATTGCTTTATTGGTATGTAATACATATGACACAGAAACAGGATTCAGACACAGTCTTATCTTCTTCTAAAGTTAAAGTTTCCTGCTTTTGTAATTTAAAAATATTTTTATATATCTAGTGGTTGTTTATCACAGATGGTTATTCTAATTTAAAAGTGTTTAATGGAACTGTGGTACAGGAATATGGCTCAGAATCCTGTGTCACATATTCACCAGGATAAAACGTAAAATAATTTAAGGTAAACATTAGGGAGATGTTTCTACAAATATTTTTGCAGATTTAACAGTTATTTAAGATTAAATATGGGAGAAAAAGTTCTTGCAAATTGGAATGGTAAGGATACATACGTGTTTTATTTCTGTCAGCAGAATCACAGCTGTAAAAGAAAAAAGACTTGTGAGATTTGCTGTTGGCTGCTCTTCTAGAGTGAAGATAAAGAGCCTGGTAGTCAACACTGTGAAATAGTCAAGCAGTCACACTTTTGTCTTGGTAGAAAGCAAGGCTGTCTATAAGTAAAGGTTTTCTGTTGAAGGTTGTAGCAGATGCAGAAACAGAACAGGTCATACAGACATGGGATACCTGGGAAAGAAGCCATACAAACTACTTTAACATTATTTATTCTACATTAGCATCTCATAACACCATTTCTTACCTTGTACCTCAGCGTTATTCTTGGTGTATACTCACATACAAATACTTTGCCAAATCACTGGGTTCCCAAAGCAATCTGAGTGTAAGTATAAAACACAAGAGTACGCCTGGATCAGCACTGATGGGAAATTCCAGGTGATAATGTTTGTCAGAGTAGTGGGCAGTTTCTTTCATATTTAAAGTAGCACAAGTGAATTTTGAGATCAGTAACTTCCAGTGAAATGGTCTCAACATTTGTTTAAGATATTGGCACTTGCTTATCAAGGATTAGAAAAGACTAAAATAAAGTTTGTGCTCCCAGAAAATGATAAAGACATTTTTCTAGTTTCAGAGGAAAAGTGTTGAGATTGTGTGATGATTTGAGTCTTATTAATAGGCCTCTGATAGGCTTTCCTTTACTCTTAAATGTGTTGAATTACATCAACAGCTCAGCAACACTCCCGGGAGGTTCCTGCTCATCAAACTGGCTTTGTAAGTATTCAGTAGAAACTGTTCCTGCAGCTGTAGAGATGGTCATGCAAGACAGTATTTCATAAGGGAGTGAGAAGATTTCTAGTACATAGATTAATATAAGCAGTAGGAAAGTCATGGAGGACACAGGCCAACTGGTTCTAAGAACTCAGCAGAACAGCAACTTGGAGAGCCTTATCCAGTCCAGCTGAAGACCAAGCTGCAAGGAAACTTGCACCATAGGCTTTCCCTAAACCAGCGATCTACTATTTAGCCATCTGCTGATGGTGATTCTCAAAGAATGTGATAACACATGTTGATTATAATGATGATTAAAACATCCTGTGCTGTTCATTGTTGTGGCTAGCACAGGTTTTTCCCATGAGAATTTTTCTTGTGTTTTATAAATAAAGATAAAGTTTGGATGTTGTTGGAACAGTGTCCCAGAACTTGGACAGTGCAGGCCTGGCCAATCAGGCCTGGGGGAAGGCTTCTGACTGACCAATCTGGGTGACTTTTGAGAACTCTATATATGTGATGAAATCAAAACAATAAAGGTCATTCCTTCTTGCCACTGAGAACTGGTGCCTTCATTACTCTGCTAGCTGCTCAACAGCGACACATTGTGAATTATCTTCTAAGAGTGATAGTTTGACGCATTTACTTTTTAATCAAATTGGCATTTCGTCCAGTATTTACAGGCAGATATTGTCCCAAAATCCTGCAAAACTAATCAGAAACTACCTACACATTACTGGTTAGGCTGCTAAGGCACTTCTGTTTAGGCACTGTCTAAAGCTTCTCTGGTATTTGCCACCTTTAAGGGCCTTGCATGTAGACATACCTAATGGATAACAGAACTGAAGAGACAACTTCTCTCATATGTTTGCAATTTAGTTACTTCCCTGAATCCTACTTCTAAATAGAATTGAGCTTCCAGATAGTACCTGCTATTCCAATTTCCTGCCGCTGATGACGTTAGAAGTTATCTTTATTGGCTTTCCTGGAGTACCATGTTCCAATCTTTGAGAAGGCACTACAGGTCGTTCAGGGTTCAAATTAGCTCTAATGTTCAGCTAAATGCCTTCTTTTTATCCATGTGACAGTTTTATTCTACATGTAGGTTATCTTTTTCATCTTTTCCTCCTCTCTAATATAAATGGCTCTTCAATTAAGACCTCTAGTTCAATTCTTTGAGGAAGTGTGAGACATGAAACTGTTTGCTCTCTGAGCAGTAAGTTATAGTGGCAAGTGTGTCACTCTTCTCAAGTAAGAAAACAGATCTTCTACTTAATATGCCTGGTAAATACATTATAAAATACCCTTTAGTCTCAATATCTTCCCTTCCTTGTAGACAATCCACTGTAGAATTAATTCTAAAATGTTTCTTACACTCCTGATCTGTCAGCGATCTTCAATAGTCAGCCAGACTAGGTACAAAAGGACTGGAGCAGGTCTTTGTGTGTTGTGTGTATATCCTTGGGAACAAGGCTGCCTCTGGGGATTCTTGAAGTGTAGTGCAAATCATAGGTTCAGAGTTTTTACATGTACATAGCTACAGAAATACTACTAATAAAATAATTATAGGAAAGTAATCAAAATTCATGGAAATGTTTTGAAGATTCAGCTGCCACACAGGTCTATCTAGCCCTACATATTGCTGTCCATGCTGTCCAGTTTTTGATTAAAATATTTTATTTTCCTGTTTTGAGAACTGGACTAATGTTTCTGTAGAACAGCTTGTGATTCTTCCATATTTATCTTTTCGTAGTTACATGTCTAATTACATTAAAACTGGCAGGTGTGAAGCCTATTTTGGAGAGGTAATGGAGTAGCACAGCTAGGTTTTGTTTTTAATTTCTTTTTCCCATTTCTGTGACAAACTCATAATCTCTAGTCATCTGGTTTTATGGATCAGATCCCTTATCAATTTACTTCAGTAGTACAGGTTAAAATTCCTAGAAAGAAACAAAATAAAAGTAATGCAGATCAATATATCTATGAAAATACTTTCTTATGGATATATGTGAAAATGAGCATTTTTAATAAAATTATTTAACTGATACTTATCCAAGGCAGTATAGTTTATTTAATGACAAATTTTTAAATCTTCAGCAAGTAGGAAAGCTACTAGTTCAGGGAAATCTTTGAATTATTGTACCTTCTTGATTAAACTGGCTTGGCTATAGAACAACACTCCTATTGATTTTTAGGGCTGAAGTGTATTTCTTATCACATAGGTGCAGTCACTATTTGAGGTTTGGCACTAAGGGTCCTGGAAAGAATGTGGTGAGCGAAAACTGGAATACCAAAGCATCTGAACAAAACATAAAGTTCTACACTGCTCTTCTGAAATTTCTGTCAAATGTAGTACTTGTATTTCTCTTAGGTCAGGTGATCATACTTTCTGTTCCCTTTTCTGAAATGCTTGTCTAATACAGAAACAGCATTACATATATCAAAATGTTTAACCCTGCACTGAACTTTCTATTTAGTCATAAGTGTTTCTAGAGATCCTTTCACCCCTTCATTTCTGCTGCAGATATTGGGTATCTCACTGGCTTTAGGGTGTTTTAGGACTTCCCACATCCTAGCAAAGTGAAGTCACATGGTGTAAGAGGAGACAGGTTGCAAAGAAGCCGCTTCTTCAGCAGCCTCTGGTACATTACTGCCTGCAGTCTGCAGAGCTGCAAAGCTGTGTGTGAAAATTACAGCTGACATGCATTTCATGGATGTGGATCTCAAGCAGTGGAGTAGTCCCTGCTTTCCTGTATGCTCCCTAAGCAACCAGAGTAAGGAGAGTGCAGGTAACCTGTCCCCATAAACTGTGAAGGAGATAGAACCCCTTGTGGCTGTACCTGAGGAAAGATCTTGGTTTAAATGCCACAGTCTGCTGTGGCTTCACATGCCAACCACGTGCCTCAAAGCAACTCCTGCTTCTGAAGTAGGTTTCCCAACTTTAATTTAGCTTGTGGAAACAAGTCCAAGTTTAACTGTATTTCAGACAGGTTTATGGAGATTTTCCTCACATATTGAATGTTCCCAAACTTGGGACAATTGGATTAGATGATGCTACTTACACTTCCAGTATTTATTATAAATGACAAGTCCTAGTGCTATCTTCTGTGTTTTTTATCAAAAGCTTTTAAATTCCAAATATGCAGGCAACCAACTGTAATGACCATTAGTGTACAGGACTGTTGGTTTGGCACATCTCCACATACCATTAATTTCCATAACTTTTATCCTAACATCCATGTTCTGTGTTTTAACATCTTTCAGGTGCTAGTCTCTTTCCAAGAATAATATCCATATTAAGTAAAAGAAATTTATTGTCAACACTTAAGTTGGATGCTAAAATTATTTCTTTTTCCCAGCTTGACAGGATGAAAAGATGTTTGACTTGGTTAATAGTTCTGAATTGTACATTGTACAATTGTGTTGAAAATATGAGTTTTTAAAAAATTTAATGTGGTATTTTAAAAGTAATAAAAGATTTATGAAGTGTCTATATAGGACTGTAGCTAATAATTAGAATTCCATCAAGTATCCTTTTTTCCCTTTCAACTGAAATGAGTATGAATGGTTTCTTGGGAAAAGACAGGAAATGTTCATGTAAGACATACCACCTGCTATTTTCATATTTATTGGAAGTGTATGTGTATGGTTTTTTTATGTTGTATTTGTATATATTATCTATCCCAGCTACTTATAGAGGAGAGAAGCCAGTTAAGTTCAATGTGCTCTGGAATAAACTGCAAAACTGACTTTTGTTTAAATAAGCATTTCAGAAGCTATTCATGATTTATACACAGAGGTCCTGATAATAAGTGGATGGGATTACAATTCCAGCGTCTTTCTTTTTTTTCTGAAGAAGTTCACTTTGTATCTATAGTTGCTTAGTGTAAAAGATAATCAAACTATATGGATATTTCCTGCAGTTTTATTATATAATGTTAAAGAATAAGGGCTGTCCTTTAGTTCTAAAGGGCTTCACTTCTAAGCATATATTAAAGAACTCTGTTGTGTGAGTAACTATATACCTTATATTTATGTGAACAAGACATGAAATATGCCACTTATGGAGAAATTCCATCACATTTAAGAATAGCAAAGATTAAAAAGGCTTCTTCAGGCTGTATAGAGCCTCTCCAAGTTTTCTGAGTGGTCAAAACTGGTTTTAATTGTTTAATTGAATTTTAATGCAACTGAGTAAGCTCTCTCTAAAATAAATTGTATCATGTTTAATCCTTCTTGACTGATTGTCTTTAACCTTAATGTTATAAATTTTTGCAATGCTGTTTTTAGTATCCTGAATTAGTCCATAACTTCAATTTCCTCTTGAAAACCCTTTTGAACCTTCTCCAAACCAGGAATCCTATTATTTAGCTAGCTCCACTTGGAGATCAGTCCTTAATAACAAACTTTAATCTCCCTTGTTGCAAATTTTGTAAATTATTGCTTACACTCTTATTGGTGAACATAGACAACAGTTGATAATTTTCCTCCATAGAAAGGGCATTAAACATCCTTGAAGATTGTTACCATATCCCAGTTCAATCTTTGCTCTTCTAGACTAAACAAGCTTCATTGTTTCAACCTTTCCTCATAGGTCATTCTCTGCACTTCTTATAATTTTTATTACTTTTTTCTGGACTCTGTCCAATTTGTTTACATATCTTGTAATGACTTAAGCCTGGTATGTGTCCACTAACAGTACCACATTCTTCCTCAAGTAGTTAAGACCTGGGTTTAAAACAACTAAGATTAAATGGTTTGATCATCAAGTGACTCAGGTGTAAAACATGTTTGTGCGAGGGCTATCTCTTCCTTACTCAGCCTAGAACAATGCTGGTACAATTTTGTTAACTGAGACATACGAGAAGGTATGGTTTGTAACATATGAGATTGATTAAGCTAATTCAGGAAAAATCCTGACATTTCTTCTGTCATTTCTGACTAACTCTGTCAAACCAAAGGTGTCTACACAATTTTATTTCTTGGAAGCTTTTTTTGTGAACAATTATTGATATGATACTACTGATCTACTTCAACACTTAGAATCTGCTGCTTAACTGGAGACAGAAACAGTCATTGTTCAACTGTTTCACATTGTTTCACTGGAGTTCTAGAAAGTTATGCTTTGCTCTTTATAAAATTAAAATTCTGTTATAAACATCAAAACACAGTTATGAGTTAGAAATTTACAGGAAAACCATAGACTTCACAGTCATGCAAAGTTAAACATTGCCTTTGACCTGATATAAATGAAAAGCAAATTAAGAACTTGATCTGGCATTTGATATCTATTCAGAAGAATGAAATAATGAACTAAGGCAGCTTGTGTCTAGAAAAGTCTTATGAAGAAGAGTGTCTGAGGGAACTGAGGTTGTTCAGCCTGGAAGAAAGGAGGCTCAAGGGAAACCTTATTGCTCTCTACAATTTCCTGAGAAGAGATTGTTGTGAAGTGGTGGTTGATCTCTTCTCCCAGGTAGGAAGGGACAGTATGAGAGGAAATGGATTGAAGTTGTGCCAGGGAAGATTTAGTTTGGATATTAGGAAAAACTTTTCATGGAAGGAGTTGTCAGACATTGGGACATGCTGCCCAGTGAAGTGGTTGGTACTGCAAATTTCAACTATTTGTGAACAGTTGGCTTTGTTGTGCTGCTGCCATGGTGTGTCCTGTTCCATTCTGGTGGATGGAAAAGTTAAGTGTTGGAAATGTGCATGCTTTCCTTTTTGGTTATTGAGAGCTCCTTGTAGCAGCTGATGTCAGTTTTTATCTAGGAGATACACTTGGATTGAGAAATTTGTATCAATCATTCTGTGCGTCCTAACTCCTCTGTATCTATATCTCACTTGCTTTCCCAAAAAACTCACCACCGACTGCATACTGCTCATTTACCAACATCCTATATACATCCTTTTCAAATTCATTAGGAAGTTTATTTCTGGAATACAGGTTCAGATCCAAACAAGCACAGAATAGGCATAGGAGATCAGTAGGAGTAGCAATAAAAATTACAGCAAAAATTACATTATGTTCTTTACACCTCACAGCCAGCAGACTGGCCTGATCAAGTTCAGTGCAAACTGCAGTCACAAGCTGGGAGGAGGGACAGAAGAGATGGATGATTAACAGAACAAATGAAAATCATAGGAAAAGAAGGAAAATAATAAAACTGGAGACTGAACTGCATTGTGTTATTTTTTAAATAATTCGGGTGATTTCTTGCTTAGTACTTCTAGCTTTTATAATTTTATTGATGTCTAATTCATTATCAATGCTTTTTCTTTTATAGGTGTATAGGCATTTAGCCTTCAGCTGCCTACTAATAACAAATATGTATAAGCTATGGGGCATGATTTTTTGCTCCTCTTCCTTAAGAAATCACTTGAGAATTAGAAAGCATGGCTGGGGCAGGGGAGGGATCAAAGGGATTTTGTGACATTCTAGGTTTGCAAGTATTTGAAAAAGGCTAGTTTTCTCCCTAGGCTTCAAAGCTCAGCTTTTGACCCTGAGAGGCTGGTAGATTCCACTGAAGGCTAGATTTAGTGTTTTACGTCATCATTCCTAGCTCTCCTTCTGTTCATACTTGTTTGTGCCAGGCTTAATGTGCAATGTGGGTCAAATTCAACTGAGTACAATTACTTTGGTAGCATGTCCCTAAAAAGAAAAGCTTTTTCTTTTTCCTACTTCATCAGTCTGCTGATTTTTTGGTTGTTTTAATCTATGTGTCTGCAAAAATGGTACAACATGGGCAGGTACTTAAAAGGTTACACAATATACTTTTGTCTGTGTTCAGTATAGCAGGGGAATCAGCTTGAGGCTGACAGCTGAATTTAGCTTTCTGATAGCTGTCTAGGCTTCCAGTGCTGTGGAGATGTAGTCACTATCAATGAAGTCTTAATCTTGGTCTGAATTCTACCCCTAATATCATCCTCATTTTGAAGGATTTTCCCTGCACTTGATGAGACTTTAACATGAAAGTAATTTTTAAGCTAATGAAACTTTTCTCTAGGAAAAACAAATATTAAATTGATGAAGAGAAAGTTTTGTGATTTGCCTTCATTTACACTGGGGATACAGAGGTTATATACCCAGCCAAAACTTCCACCTCTCTGAAACACATACAATTAGAAAAGGAAACTCCTGCGAAGTTCTCAGAATATTTTGGCATTTCCCTGCATGGTCAGAACTGTAAAGATAAGTGCAACTAAGGCGGAAAAGTCCAAACCCAATATCTCAGTCATCCACCTTCATGACTAGTGGTACATTTCACAATATCAGTGGAATGTATCTGTTCATAATACTTGTTTTTTACTGTGTCATCTAAACAATGATAGTGGTCATTTTCATTGGTTCTGTTCTGTAAAGCACGCTCTCCTTTCCTTGTCCACAATCTCTTGCTCCTTGGAATGGTGTATGGTACATTCTTACACATGAAGAACTAATGGGTGACCTGAAACAGAAGCAATATATTTGGAGAGCCTGTGTGCAAAACCAAAAAGCAACAAAGGGATTTAAGAGCAAAGAAATGTTTTGCCTAAAGTTCAGTTCCTGTGGGGGGGAAATGTAAAAAGACTGTATAGATTTCATACAGTTCAACTCTTCTGTCAGCTCATAACTCTGTGCTATCTTGTTATTTGAAATAAAGTGCCAGGTTTTCCTTGAATATGTCACTCAGGAAAGAATTAAATGAGATATATGTGGGGATGTATTCAAATGCAGTCAGGAGCTTAATGATCAGACAGATTTTTTCCATTACTCTTAATCAGGAGGTAGTGATGTGGGCCAGTGATAAAACCAGGCAAGCTCACATGCCTTGTAAGCAAGTTTTAGTCATGCACTAAACCTTAAAATAATCCTGAACACTCACCATTTTTAGACATGTGGAGGAAAAAAATCCCTCAACCTTTTCAATATTGTCTGTCCATTCCATTCTTCATTCCTCGGAAGTTTGGAAAGAGAGACCTACCACCTGCCTGCCAGACAACATGTCAAGGGATCCTTGTCCTTTCTTCTGACTGCTTGCCAGAAACTGGGTTAAGAAAAAAAAGTAGGTTGAAGATGGGAAGGTGCCAGTCTTGGAAGCTTTCCCATGCCAGGAATGTGCTGAGGGACCAAAGGCACTCCCCTACCCTGAGCTGTGCACGTTGCCATCACAGGACTCAGTGCCTGTACATTAAATAGGTTTTGCCTATGTGTCTCCTTTCTCACAAGCTTATCATCTGCAATGTTTTTCATCCACAAATAGATGACAGCTGTGTATATGAGCCAGTCAGCTTTAAAAGAAACAGGCACTCTATGTACTCGTTTACTTGATGGGAGTAATATTTAGGTTAAGAACAGTGAGTCCTTTGGTAGTACTACTAGCAGTCCACAAGATGTCATACTATGACAAAAATGGTAATTTCTTGTACCTGGAAAGTACTGCAGTACTAACCTTGCAGAAACAGCACAGTGTTCAAGCAGCCTCAGCTTAAGGCTTTCAGACAGGCAGAAGGCATCCCTAAGCAAGAATATTCTGAGATCTATTGTAATCTCCTGCTAAGCACTGAGGTGCCAACTTGATTTCATCTCTAAATTATTAAAAGACCATGAGAAAAAATGCACTCTCAAGCTCTAACTCATACACAAGTTGCAGACTCAGTGGGAGGAAAAGGAATTGCACCAGGTTGTGGAAATAGAAGCTTGGTTCTGTTTTCTGGTTTGGGCACACTGTATGGTTAGGAATGGATCATAAATTTACCAAAGCCAAGAAAGTTTATAGCTTCTCTCAAAACTCTGATTTTAAGCAATGAGTACTTTGAACACATCTAGACATTGCTGTTCTTTTAAATAAAAATCACTTACTTTACTGCTGCACAGTTTTGCTCTTCAGAGCAAAAAAACCTTACATCTTTAAAAATATCATAATGTTTTTCCTTTAGTTTTGTTTGTGTCCTGTATTGAGTCTTTCTGCTCTTCATATGTTTATAGGCTTTAAACTAATTTTTAAGAGTTTTGTTTCTCATTTGCAGTAAGACATCTGTACACACAGAATATAAATAGTGTGTGGAATCACTCTTTCTCCAATGTTTGTGAAGAGAAAAGGAAAATTTCAAAATGGCATTGTAAGCACTTGTCAGAGAAATGCCAAAGGAAGCATTTTATGATGATTAAATAGCAGGTCTAAATGGACTTGTGAAAAGAATCAAAAACTCAGAAGAAGATAATGCCAGTGTGTTCAGGTCCATACATACCACTTTAGAGAAAACGTCATTAAATGGTAGCTATAGATTAGTGCCAAATGAAATAAAAAATAACTTTCCTGATGGGCATTTAGATGCTTGGCTGTAAACTAACATATCTTAAGACCATATCTTTGCTTTGAGTAGCAAACTTCAAATGATTAGTAACATTCTGTTGATTCTTGGGGTTCCATTCAGTACTTTCTGAAAGTTTAGAATGTAGGACAGGGTGAATAAATGCCTAAGGAGATAAACTGAAGAAAATCTGGGTGCTTTGTTGAGATATTTTAAAGGCTTATTAAGAAAAAATATTTTCTTTTTCCTTTACTGAGAAATATTAAATGTAGTTGAGTTTGAACAAAACTAGATACCAAAAAAAAAAAAAAAAAACCAAATGAATCAACATAACTTCATTCTCCTCCTTTCTACTGAAAAAAACTTTCACTGAAAATTTCCTTCTGTAGATGAAACTAGGAACTACACCACCTTTGTTAAGAGTGTAAGAATTACCAGTCAGTTTTGCACCAGGCTGGAACAGAACTGTGATAATGTCAGCTGAGTTTTGGCATTCTCTAGAAAAAAGAAATCAGGCATAGTTAATGAGAGTTACTGTAATTTTGGCCCCACTGCAGTAATAATTTTTTTTGTAAAAATCCCAAAATATTAGCAATATCAACATATATTATTAAAATGATACTCATCTTCCACCAAATACAGACTGAAGGATTCCTTATTATCCTTCAGCATTTGTTACCAAGTTATAGATTATTTTCAGGGCCACTACCACATTTTTTCCCAAATTGTGAGCTGAAGCACTGATGTAAGAGGGTGTTAGTGGGGCAAGTTTTAGCCAGTCTTTATTAGGGTGACTTAGCAATAAACTGCAATGGGCTTACCATGGATCTCAGCTTCACTGAAGATTTTAGCTGTAGATTTTTTTAGCCATTGTTGGTGTAGGAAAAAGGTAGAGAAGTTCTATTAAACACGCTGTTTATTTGGTGAATTTTGGGATACCGAACCCGGTTCTTTGAGTAATGAGAAAGAAGGTTGTTTGGTCTCCTTGTGTGTTGCACTGTTTGTGTGTTTCCCCTTGCCCATGCTGGAGTGAGCTGACTAAGAAATATTAACTTTCCTTGAAGCCTCATCTTATTATATTTTCAAGCTGCTCTTGCAAAACTTCAGTCTGTTATGAGGAACTACTAGTTAGGACAGAGAATATTAGATTCTTGGTAGTAATGTGGTTTAAGAGCCAGCTAAGAAAGTGGGGGAAACTGGCAGTACTGAAAGATAACTATTGATTGAAGTAAAGGTATTATTAAATAGAATCCTCAAGGAGTTTAACTCTGCTATTTTCAGTTAATGAGTATGCCAGGGAATTTGCTGAGGATGCAGGGCTAGGAGGTGTGATCAATATAAAGGACATTTGAGATCCCAAAGATAACTAATATCTAGATGATGTTGAAGCCCCAAGGAGTAGAATTGGAATAAATGTGATGAGTATAAAATGTAATATTCAAGCTGAAAAGTAACCGAGAACAGATGTAAAGTAGGCATATTTTGGCTTTCAACAGCTGGAGAGAAGGACATGAAGTAGTGATTCAGTTATCTTGTGAGCATGAGTCATATCATAATGCCATGAGATGGCAAATTTAATTCCTATTTACCTCAGCATAGGTAGGCACATGAAAGATCATTGAAGAAAGGACATGAGTTATTCTGAATTGCTTTGCAAGGTTATGACCACTGACATTCAAGAAAGATGAACTCGCCTTGGAGTAAATGTAAGAAAGGGCTGTAAATATGAAGCAGGGAAGAGATCTGAATTTTCTTGTTTGTCTGTGTCCTTATCAAATTTCATTTTTCTTAACACTGTAAAAATATATTTGTGGAAGGAGGTACAAAAGGCACAGAAAGAAGTGTATGAAAACTCATCAGAATTACTTTAACCTGAAAACTAGTCGACACTACAGAGTTATCAGAGCAGTGAGGTTGCAAAACAGTCTTCTAATAAAATAATGAGAGAGATACAGTGTTTTGTAAGAATAGGACTTAGTGAACAATGGTTATAGGAGTAAGGAGGAAGTCTGCCTGAAAATTTCAAAAGGACCTTGCTCATTAGGACCAGTGGTTTTAACAAAGGTTGACATACTGTTCAACATTCTCTTGGATTAAACACACATGCTCAAGCTTCTCCAAATTAATATCTTTCAGTACTTAGTTTAGAGTTTTTCAGTATTTCAGACTCTGCAAGAGTGGCCTGTGCAGAACACTAAACAAACATTAATTGCAGCAAGCCTTCCTTCTATCCAGATAGCCAAAGTAGGCATTGGGAAGAGAGTTATTTCAATGGAAAAATGGCATTCTTCCAAGTCACAAGGAAATAAAATATGTGATTCATAATTTGTAATGTACAATGACCAGAATTACAAGAACAAAGGCTACAGTTCATATCACTGGCATATATAAATTCCCATGGTTTTTATTTTTCTGCCTTTCAGAATTCCAGGTTCCATATATGTATTCAAATACTTGTCAGCCTGCAAGAAGTAAATTCTTTGACATCCTGTGTGCTTAGTCAGACAGAACACCTCTAAAATAGTAGAGATATTAATTGGGTGACCTGATCACTTTAAAAATATTTCAAAATTTACTGGCAAAAGTCCTAAACTCAAGTTCCCTACCTGCTTGGCTGAAAGGTATTTTAGCTTGCTTGATGTCTTTACCTATGAATAGTAACATCCTTGTGTGAGGGTGGAAGGTCATGATTCAGATGCCTGGCCTGAATGTTGAAAGTGCTTGATTTAAACTCCCATTTATTGCCTCTCAGGTGAGAATCCATAATGTGAAGAATCACTTAAGGTCCTCCTCTAGTTCCTGTTGTTAGAGCTATTCCACAGTGTATTCTGTCGAGTTTTATACAGAAGTTTTTTGTAAAATTTTAATTATTAAAACTTGGAACAGAGTTAGTAGCAGCACCTGAAAACACTCAGCTGTCCTGTCTGATGAACAGGGCTTTCCTGTGGATTAGTTTGCCATCATCCAAAAGATGCAGAATTCTGAACCTGCTATGCTCTGCTATGTGGGGATTTTCCTCAGAAAGCTACAAGCTGATGTGGACAAAGGATCCTATTCCCTTAGCCTAATGCATGAAAATTTTGCCTTTTTTTCTTTCAAAAAATGATAGAAAAACCCCTAAAACCAAACAAAACCAAATAAAACCAACAAATACAAGAACTTTTTAGATTTTAAATTAAGAGGGACTTGTTTATTCCATTAGTTGTTTTGACTGCAAATTTTGTCATAGTGTCTATTCCAGACATGCTTAGAATCTATTAAAGAGACCTTTGAGGAAGCAGTGAATTTAACTGAGTTTGCTTCCTCACGCTGATGCATACTCCAAATTCAACTAGATAGTTTAACAGGTCTTTTCTGCATTTGTATTCAGCACTGTTTTATCACTCACATATGATCTAACAGAAGTGAGATTTCAAAGGCTGTTGATGTAGTTAGTTCAATATTTAAACACATAAAAGGAGGAGATTCTGTTTCTTTTCTCTTGTGTAAAATCACACTATGAATAGTGTTTGTTATCATGTCTTATTTAGTGTGAAAAAAGATGCCCAACAGCCAACTTTTTTACTGAAAGGCACTGTACAGGAAAATTACTTGATGTTCTTTGATATTGGATCAGTAAGACAATGTATTTTTCATTACTCATCTTATTTTTAAAACTTGTTGAATATTATGTCTGCCTTTTACAGTCTCTTTTAACAATGCAGAAACCTTCCAAACTGTAATTTATATACTATGCCTCACGACAGTTTTGTGATGGAAAATTTCAAGGCCAGGTTCCTTTTACATCATGGATATAGAAAGAAATCTTTAAATAATGTTTATTTGACTAAATTTTATGTTTGTGCTTTAAAAACTTGCTTAGAACAACTGACAATCAAATAATAAATGGTTCTTCATTAGTGAAAGTAATGCTGTTAGCAAGCAAGGTATTATTTTATATTTTTACATGTTTCCTGACTCAACAACTGTGGTGTCCTGTCTGGTGGTGAGACTACCTTGAGAGCTTTTCCACAATCTATTCAAGAGTTATTTATTTTATTTTATTGCCAGAGTACAATGTAGTTATTATTTTTTTGTGGATCAGAAACAGAAAGAAAGAATTACTTTAAACTACCTACAGGTGAAAAAATCCCTCTGAAATATTTCATTCCAGTGTGTCATTCCTTCTCCCAAATTAATTTATTGTTTATTACCTGCCAGTCTCTGAGTAATAGTTAATTGAAAGAATAATCCTCTGCCAATTTTCTTTTCTTTCAAAGACAGCAAATGAGCCAGAACTTCAGTATTTATAGAGGAGTCACCAACCATAAGGCTATTGGAAGGAAGGCTTTTGAAGAAAACTCTCCATCTCTAGAAATGTGATGGTGAATATAAGAAAACCACAGAGAGAAAGGAACCTTCCATTTTAAAAATAAAAGGGATTTTATATTATTATTTCTTCAAAGAAGTTGCAATAATAGGAAGATGGGCTGAAAAGCTGTGAAATTCTTATGGGAATTAGAAATGTGAATAAAATTCAAATCAAAATTTTGGAGCAGTAATCTTCTTACAAACTTCTGGAAAATGTCCCATAAAACAGATACTATGGAAGTGCAAGCGCAGGCGATGGTGTGGTTTTTATTATAAAAAGTGTTGCTTTTTATAAGAATTGCTGGACTAGAATATAGTTGTTATAGATGTTATAGAAACATCCTGTTTTCTATATTTATTCTTTTGTAATTCTGGATATTGTGTCTTGGAGACATTGACTGAGAAGATTGATCAAGATTTTGTGTTTAAACAAAGATTGCTATGCCTTTCTTTGGGTCTAAAATGTCATTGTATGGAACTGAAAAACAACAGTTGAATGTGACAGCATTTTTAGGTGTTTCTCTTTTGCAAGTGTTTAGATCCCAAGGGGATGCAGTGGCACAAGCATCAACACATGCTACTTTCAGTGAGAGAGAACTCCTTTTACAAGTGGAGCTGTCAGCCACGCTCTTCATTTTGGGTACCTTCAGAAAAGTTTCACCTCCTGTGTGCTCACTGGCATGGAGCTCTGCAGTAAGGCATCACTGAAAACTTTTTGCTGGAACATGAGTGGGTCAAAAAAGCCTGTGCAGACTTTCCTTTTGTCAGGAACTCTGGCCAGGCATGCATCAGTTTTTCCTCTGATGCAGTAATTCTCACATCACATGTACAGGTGCTGTTAACCCCCTGCTGAACAATTTCAAAGAGCAAGTAGGTTTCCTCTCCATGTCTTTCTCCCACACCCCAATACTGCACTGCAGATCCTTTGACTTTTGTAATAATCTTCTAGACTGTTTTGAATGCTGTGCTGTTGTTTAGTCCATCTGTTCCTTGCTGACTGTTGTCTGACCCCCTCTGTTCATCATATTGGCAATGGTGAAACCAATGTCAAAAATGGCAAAAACATGTTACCTTGTTCTCCTGCAGAGCTGTTTATCTTTCCCTTGTTTGTCATTCTTTAAATTAGAAACTGAAATCCTTGCTCCATATGCAGCCAAATCTATCACTGATCCTACTAATAAAGGAAAAGAAGGTAATAAGGGTGATATTTCAGTGAACATGGATTGTGTTAGTGCTTTCCAAAGCTAGTTTGGAGTCCATTCAGCAAAAGGGTTTAATTTTCCCAAAGGCTGATATCACAGTAGTCCAGAAGTATAATGCACAGATAACATAAATAAAACATGAAATTTCAAAGGCATATAAATATTATCAACTCTTGCTTTTGTGGGATAAGATTACAGAAGGCATGATCAAAATCCCCTGAAACAATAGTAACATGAGTAGAGAATTGTTCTGACTAGTCTTGGGTTTAAATAGGAAAAAGATGAAAATAATGCATTTTATTTTGGATAAGCTTTAGGTTAACATTTCTGCCTGTTTCAGGTTAAATCAGACAAGATGCTGATTTGGGTTTGACTGAGACAAAAATATTCTGAGCTCTTTTCAGGAGATTTTGGCAATCTTGCACAGCCAAAATGGAAAAGAGATTATTATTTATCTTCCAAAATTCTTGTATGTCATCATTCTTGGGGAATCAGTTTTAAAAGAATAAGCATTTTTATGATTTTACAATGAATTTCAACCAATGTAAGGAGAGGAATTCCACAATAAGAATTTCTGTAAACGTAAAAATCAAAGAAAGAAAACATGCTTAAATAATAGACCAGCCTCTTTCCAGGAAAGCTTTTCAGAATACTGTATTAAAATATGACTCTTGATGTTTAAAGTGGCTTACAGAGAATGAATGATGAGCTGACATACCCGGTTATTCTTAAAACAGTTTTTAAAAAGAACAAACTTGAAAAGCATGAAAAATGTGCAAATGAAGAAAAAAGTTCATGTGTTTTTTTTCTTAGAAGAGGTTCTAGAGAACTCACAGATTTCTGCCATTTAGAACATCAGAAATAACTGTTGGCTTGCTGGGGCTTCTGCAGGAATTTGACTTTGGCATGGCTTATTTGTCTGGTTTCCATTGAGTATTTGTATGTGTCTTTCATCCATCATGATTGAATATATTTTCAAGTGTGTAAGGTGGGATTGCTAGTTGGGAGGTGAGTATGATTTTCATTCTAGGTGTCAAAAATCCACAATTTCTCATCAGTCTTTCCTAAATTGTTGGACAGCATCCTGGAAATCTCAGTGCTGTTAATTCTCGGTGGCTTTAAGGAGAGTCAGTGGTTATTTAATCATTCTTTCTTCATTAGGAGCTGCATTTTTTTTCCTCTCCTGGTGAATTTCCACCAGTATCAAGAGTTTTTCCTTCAGTCAGTTGTTCCAATCCAAGCAAATTCTTGCTTCCCATGACACTCAAGTTTCAACTGTTCCCTGAGATCAACAATCAGTTGCTGATTGCTATAGTTTTTGCTGTCAGGGTGGGACTATTCCCCTTTTACCACCAGCTTTTGACCTGCAAAATAGTAATAGTGAGAGGTATTCCTCAGGCATATACCTGAAGGAAATGCAAACAAGATTTGCCTGCCAAGGATCTTTTGCTCTAATCAGGCAGAAAACAGATTTTCAAAAACAGAGCTAAAAACTCTGGTGGGTATAGGAAAATAATAAATTAGAGAATAATGGCTTCATCTAATTGATAATCACTCAACTTGATGAGGTCAATGTATTTTCAAGAAAAAACAACCCAATGCTAGAAATATGAGGAATGCTCAACTCAATGTCAGTTCCTAGAAAAAGAATGTTGGATAAAACCATTTTTGGGCACCTAGGAAATAAACCACCAAATTTGTCAGGAACTGGCTAGATTTAACTAATGTAGTTTTCCTACAAAACCAATAGGCCTTGGTCTGCATAAGGAGAAGCAATTAAAACAATACTAAACTGTGAGAAGCATTTTGACACAGTTGCTGTGTACACTGCCACTGGCACTGGAAACCTGACAAAAATAAAACCTGAAATCTCTTACGCAAGTGCAGAAATTGAGAGGGGAGCACACGCTTTTAAAATTACCCAATGGATTTGATTCTGGAATAATCTCTTCTATTATTGGTCCATACTTTCCAGTTTTGACTTGGAGATGGAATTGGAAGTAATTTCCCAATATACAGTAATCATTTCATTAGACAATCAAACTCCCATTAAGAGTAAAGTAACATTTGGGTAACCTTTTTCGAAGTAAATTTTTAATTTTTTTTTATTCAAGCTGCAGGTCTAACTAGGCAAATGTATGGAAGCACACCCTGGTAACATTAATCAGCGGTGCATATAGAAGTTTGCAGCTGCATTCAGAGTCATGTAGTTTAAGAAAGGTTTGGATGATAGAGAGGATGTTGAGATGAGGAGCAATGAGATTAATTGGGGTCTGGAAATGATCATGTGTAAGGACGAGTTGTAGAAATTAGAATAATTTACCCAGGAGAAGACTGAGGGGAGATCTGATGACACCCTCAGAAATTTTAAATGTTGCTTACCAAGAGGTAGAAACATAAAATCTTCTCCACAGACACTGAAATGGAGAGGGGTCTTGACCTTAAACTACTCTGAGAAATGTTTAGGTTAGCAGGAAGAATACATCTTTCCATCTCAGAGGAATATTAAAGAAAGAAATAGTCTTCTTTGATCATTAAACCAATGATGTTCTATCCAGAAACTTGCTGGACTCCCTAGGAACAAATAAATAGATACTTGCCAGGAGTGCAATGAATGAAACTGGTCTTGGTTGCAGTGGGTGAAAATGCTCTTTCAAGTCCCTTCACTTTTGTCTCCATCATTCTCCTAAATGTTTGACATAATCTAGCCCTACCCATATACTTGTAGTATTTTTAAATTTGGGTAGTCTTTGTCTAGAATGAGAGGGGTTTGGGTTTTTGCACCCACATATATAAACAATCCACCGGTACCACAGAGATGCACAAAAGTTTGATATTGTTGATAAATGTGGTCGGCTCTCCCTCTAGTGGCATCACTCAGCTGGGATTTATTTAGAGGAAAGAGGTTTTCTTCAGGGCAGTGAAGCCTCATGGCCACAGGCACAGGGACAGATGTGCTGTAATCTCGTATGCAGTTTTGCATTTCCCATCAAAATTCATGTTGTCCCTTTTGTCATTGCTGTGATCACATTTAGAAACTCATCTGTGACTCCTGGTTGGGGCAGGGGAAGTAAAGAGAGCAGCTCTAAGGAGAGAGTTTCCCAAGTCCAAGTTCACATTAGCCTGGATAACAACAAAGAGGATCTCACATTTTCTATTCCAGTCTTTTTAATTTTAGGCACATGATATTTCTAAGCCTTCAGTAGATTTCTAAGTCGTAGGCACAGATTTTGAAGGGGAGGTAGACTGGCTTTTTGAAAGTCAAGCTACAAAATGGCAATGCTGGTGAGAATCAAGGGAAACTGCAAATAATTTACAGGCCCTAAAATTAGTTTGCAAGTTGATATTAGGGATCAAAATGCTTTGACGATCTACTTAACTCAGCTTTCCAGCCACACTTGCAGTGGCAGCCCCAGGTTCTTTGCCAGCTTCCAGGAATTGTATTCAGTACATGGGCTTTGATCAGGATGAATGTGTTAGGCAAGGCACTTGTCTGTGTTGGACTGATGGTACTGATTCAGCATTTGTCTTCTTGTGATTTCCTTGGTACTTTTATTCAGACAATTTCATACAGATTTAGAGGGGTGGGGGAAACCAAACCAAACCAAACCAAACCAAACAGGAAAAGGAACCTGATCACATTTATCCAATGTTTTCCTTTCTAACAAGACATAGAGAAATCAATCTGTGGAAACACTGTACCCTCATGGAAAACTGTGCAGTTCAGAAACTCTACTGCTGCCAAGTTAATTTTTATATGTGAAAATGTAAACTTGTGAAAATGTAATTGTTGTATTGCTATTGCTTCACAATTATTTTTTCTCTCTGAATAGTAAAACTGTTCTACTACAAACAAAATTTTGTTTACTTCTGTCTCTATTTGGAAATAGCAAGTAAAACAAACTTGGAGTGAAAAGAAGCTCAAGATAGAAGAGACAGGCTTTATAACTGCATGTTTGTATAGCTCAGACAATTCTGAATTTCTACTGAGCTTCTCAAGGAATTTGGGGATTTCCACTTTTCTACTTTGCAAAGTTTTTATGAAGAATGTTATTCCTTTTTAGTAAGGTTTTGTGCTTTTACTGTTCATTATTATAATATGTGAGGGAGAAAGTATCTAAAGTCAAAGCCTTGAAATATGTATATATCTGACATACATTAAAAGCAAGGAAGTTGTATCTCAATACCAGTATTTTAGATAAGGAATCAATAAAATTTAATGTAAATATTTTAAATATTTTGTATTCTGTTACTGAAGTTTATCCTCTTGATTGAATTATTTTTTTCAAATACACCGTAAGGAATTAATAATGAGTAATTCTGGGAGCTAAAATTGACCATCCCTATACCATAAACCAGAGTTCTCAGGCCACCTACTGGATTTTAAATCCGTATGAATTAGAAATCAAATTATATTCAGGTCATGACAGCAACAGAAGTGTTTTCTTGCTCCTGAACCCAATATTTTTCTTTCATTCAAAGCCACCCTCCCTTTTTCACAGAAGTGAGATTCCCTTAGTTCCCTTGCCCTGTGATGAAGTGAGTGGTACAGAATAACAACCTAGACACATCCACACGGCTCCAGGTTCCAATCTCGTTCCATCCTTGGCTGAAAACGAGGACAATTACATTTCCAAAGTGACTTGAAATGAAGCTGTTACAGCCCACATGTTGTTTGATAGGTCTTTTATAGAATAAATAATGATTAAAAATCCTAACTTAATAAATAATATTCAGAAGACAAAACAGAAAGATATATTTTGTAGACTCTGAAATTTTCTATAAGGAGGTTATTTCTGATTAAAGTAGTCAGTAATTATAAATAAAGTTGCAAATGAATGCTGAATGGGAGAAGATATAAAATATTACTTTTTTGTGGCCAATTACATTAATCATGCAGACTATAAGTTACTGATGATTAGTGTGCACCTGTTCTGAATAAAAGTGAACAGCATTTTATCACCACTTGCTATAATCTTCTATTAGAAATGTGGAAACATCCTTCTTCATTCTCTAAAAGTACTTTTAAGACATTTCAATTTCAAAGCATTTCTAACCACTCCATGATACAGTATCTTTCAGTAATTACAATGAAGCATGCTCAATAAATGAGGATGAAATAACACTATCTATATTGTGTCAACACAATAAATATGTGTATCAGCTGGTGGCAGTTTGATGCGTTTTGTTTGCATTATTAATTGATGAGGATGTTGTACATGCAAGGTGAACTTCAGATCTATTGAGAAAGGGCAAAAAGTCTTAATTGTACATAGGCTTTTAATTAGTGAATTTTTCCATGGAAAATGCCTTAATTCATAAGTGCTGGGAAAGATGTGGTGGAGTTTTGAGTTCTATTTATGTTTTCCTATGTTTGTTATCTATGATTCAACAACCCCTTTTAGTTGTGAATTTCTTGTTTAAAATGCATTTTCAGCATTAACAAGAAAGTCTCAGATATCAATTTATAGACTTCATGATTGAAGGATTAACCTTTAAAAAATGACCTAAAGGTTCAAAAGATGAACAGCAAAACCACTGAAACTTTTTTTTCCCTAGTTCCATAACTATGGGCTTTATGAGATGGGAATTCTGCTAACCTCAGCTGTCTGAATGTTGTGTGTCTAGATTATATATCATGTACTTATGGTCTGTCAAAGTAAAGAAATATTTACCTCCAGAGAATTTAGATTTATATTATATTATTTATATTATATTTTATATAATTTTATATAAATATTTTATGCATTTTATATATATATATTATATTTATAATAGAATAAATCAGACATAAATCTAATTAAAATTTGTATTTCTAGCAAATTCTAATTGAATTTAGGTACACTAGGACCTTTAGGTACACTAGGACCTCAGGGACTCAGCTTGGAGTCCCTGAGACACTCTCCTTGTGCCACTCAGGTAATTCTGATGAAGGTGAGGAAGGTTTCAGTGCCACTAAGAGCCACCAGAAGACACTTTTGCTTGCCTTGTCCCTTGTGGAGCCCACCCACGACTTTGCCTGGCTCACATAGGGAATGCTGTTGGGTGGAATGGAGACCACCTTGTGCCAGAGGCCTGAACCCTCTAAAGGCTCTCCACAGCCTCAGATGAAGGACACACTTTGTTTTCTAACTTGAAAAATGGTACTTTGTCCAAATCAGGTTAAAGTCTATATACATGTACAACCACTTAGTTGTAATAGCTAAAAGTGACAACACAGTTACAAATGTTTGCACCTTTGAAAAGTGGTGTAGGTGGATAAACTGAACAAAATCCCTGCGTAATTTGCTCCTATGAAATGAAATACTTTTTTTACCTTCTCATCCATTTCTTTGTCTCTTGGTCCAGCAATTCTCAGGGTGTCTGCATTCCTCCTTCCTCTGGGAGGATATCTTGGCTTTTATACCCAGTATCCCTTTCAAGCCTTCTAGACAGTGTTGTTACTGATCCCTGCAGCTTACACAGGAAGTATATGTTTTCTGCTGTAGTAAGAATAATTTTCTTGGTTAGTAAACTTACTTTTTATTCTCTTTTTTTTATTAGGTGACTAATATTTCTCACTTAAGAAAGCACCTTTCACTGAACCTTATATAATAATATCACCATGTACTTTAAAAATATACATAATAAAACCACCCAGCTTATTGCTTGAAGTTCCCTGTCCTTTTCTAGTCAGATAAACTACAACATAAAGTTAGGAAGAAATTGTTATTTTCAGTTTGTTCAAACCACTTCCATTATTAGTGTGTTCTGTGGTGGCTTACAAGCCTGCTTTTCTCTATTTTTAGCATGCAAAATAGTAATAGCTAACAAAAGGGCCTTGACTAAAGACTTTTCATATCTTTTGCAGGTGCACTTTTTCATATGCACTTTTTTTCATGAACATCTATGGAATTTGTAGGAATATATAGTATCTGTCTATTTACACCATCAAAGAATAACTCTCAATGAAAATGGACTGTCAGCATGCAACAAAATAAATGTCTTTTGTTATAGAAATATCACATTTAGAACTAGAACTTCACCCTCGTTGAGTTTACAGATACTATCCATGGTAGGCAGTTGCAGAATGCTTGGTGGCTATTGTTTGTGGCTCTTAAACAGCAGCTGGATATGCAAAAACAGTGAAAGGGTGAGTCCTCAGGTTTTGCATACAGGCAAAAGACAAAACATTTCCATGGAAAGGAACGTCGTGTGCTCACAGTGAAAGGACCTGTGGAGTTAGACATTAAATCTTCCTATTACACTAGGTATGAATTCAGCTGTAAAACATTTTTAATCCTTGATTTACTATCCTTATGGCTAAGAGTGTAACTGCAAAAAGTGCATCTGAGAGAGCTTTATGAAAAACTACATTCAGAAGAAAATAACCATGTGCTATTGCAAGGCAAACCAACAAACTGGACAAATGGAAATGGAGTTTCCTAGGGAAAAAAGTCCTGTGTTTATGTGAAAAATATGATATGTGTCCTCCCCTTGAGTCTGCTCATGAGAATCCTGATAGGTAACTTTGTGGCTGAAGTGTGTTTTGAAAAACTCAGAGATGTAAATCATCTGAGAATGTAAACATTGTTTTCTCTTATACATTTGCAGCAAAGTATGAAGATGAATTTTGCAATCAGTTCAAGATTTGCATTAAACTCTAGTACCTCTTTCATAGTACAATTTACTGATCCACACCAGGTATAATAAAAATCAAAGAACCATGAAAAGAAATGATTTGCAATTCTTATTTCATTTTCATTTGAAAATGATGAAGTGAAATGCTGATCCCATTGCTTTAATATTTGTTACAAATGATGCTTATGTAGAAAAAAATCTGAAAACACTCATGGCAATTATTACACAGTCACTGTAATTCATTAAAAAACACTTCATCTGCATTTTTGCAACTACGAAATAGTACTGGATTTTGTCCTTAGAAATAACTAAAATTAAATTCAGTTCTTCCACTCAAACTGTTTCTGACATTTATGGCAATACTTTTACATTGATTCTAAAGGGATGAACCCACAAAGGAGTCTACTAGGAACAGCTTACCTGTGAAAAGGTTATATATGTGCTCTGCTCACTTGGATATTTTGTGTGAAGATATTTCACGTGTTGTGATGCATAGTCACCAATAATAGAACATTGCACTAATTTCCAAGCTGGGGAAATATGAATTAGCAGTCTGTTGAAGGCCTGCTAGTAGTTCATGGAAATGATGACTGTTCTATTCAGACAAGGCTTCTTATATTTTTGGTTAATTTCTCCTTTCTTGTTATTACTTGTAGTCTCTGTATGAAGAATGTGTTCATTGGGATTTCTGTGGGGTTTGTATTCCCTGCAGTATTTCAATTTGTTACTGTGAAAGCAGTTAGGTCACAAACATACATTTATTATTTCAAAACGAATAATTCACCTCACCAAGAAAATTAAAATTCAAATCTGATGCTTTGTATACAACAAAAGGCAATAGCTGAATAAAAGCAGATCTGCATTAACTTTTAAATATCACATTTTACAAAATAAATCTATGTATTATACACATGTGAGATTTTTTTGTCCCAACACTTTGTTACAGCATGGCAATCAAAACTTTTGGATGCTGCAATTAGCTTTTTAAGCAAATGCTGGGAGAGAGTCATCCCCTGAAGGAGCTAACCTAATGTAGGCCATATCAGGCAGTTATAGATTACTGGAACATTAATTAAACACTGGGAATGAAATACCTGTGGAGTTACCATGATTAACTGCAACCCACTCCTATTTTTGATCCTTTGAAAAGACACTTTTCCATAGGCGCCTATGCTGTGACCAGGAGAACTCCCTTGTTATGGAATGTTCTGGGATGAGGTGATTTCAATTTGTGTGCTGAAGCTCTTCATTTTAAGATTTAACAGGATTAATGTGATTTACCATGAGAAGTATTTAATTGTTAAGAATGAACATGATTTTTAAGCCCCTTCATGGCTAAGAAGTTCCCCTAGAGAAGACACAGGGTTCAGAATTTTTACATGTGCTATTATCTTGTCTTTAAGACAGAGCCCAGTCACCGATGCATCCACTTGGGAGGTGATGTTGCAAATCTCCTCAGCCTTAACTGGCAATTGAACATTGGTCTTATGAAGATCTAAATGTGCTGTTAAGCCATTTTTAAGTGGGTCAGGAGAAAAAGGTTGGAAAATGCTACTGCTTTATGTAATCATTTTACAGTGGAGGATTACATTTCAATATTCCATGATAATTCCACTGCTTCAAAAGAAATCATCAACTTTCCACCTGTATACTTAAAGTACTTCACCTTTTCATGAGGCCCATGAAAATGTAAGATAGAATTTTAGGATATGTTAGAGTATAAAAATAACTTCCACTTAGAAACTGTTATTTTTATTTTCTTTGACTTTCCACCCGAGTTTTTTCAGTAGTTGCACCATTTTTTTTATCTTTTGCACCATAATCTTTATACTGGCTGTAAGGTCGGGTCTGTTTATACAGTCAATCATAAATTACTTCTTTATATTTAAATGGTGAATTTATTTTACTGTGGAAGCCATTAAAGAGTGTCTTGCCTTCAAAAAGTCTAAGGAAATTACAATAATATATTGTAGACTAAAAGAACTGTGATTAGCCTTCATTTTTGTATAACTCCAAAGTGATTTTCATCCAATAAAAACAGCTTTAATTTCCTTTTGAAAACATCCCTGTTTTGTCCAGAGCATTAATATCTAAAGAAAATTTGGGTAGGGAAATTTCTCTCTTTTAAAGACGTCTTTTTTTTTTTTTTTAACTGAGAATTTGTCTCTAGAAGACTCCTATCCATAATGGAGAAAGTTTTTCTGTCCTTTCTTCCTACTCCACCAAATTAGAAACTGATGGCTATCTAACTAATGGCTATCTATCCAGTCCCTAAATACACTAAATAGAACTAAATATACCCTAAGCATTCAAAGAGGAATGACCAAACACAAACAAAGAATCCCCCCTCCATTGCCAGAGAGCTAAAAACTTCAACTCTTAATTTCAGAAGTGCTCAATCCAGTAGACACAGGCTATAAGTATTCATCCATGTATTTATTTTTCTCAGTCATAATTTTTTTAGTTGTTGATCCTCATTAAAAACACAAGTTGGCTTTCCTCAATATTACTTACTTCCATTAAGTTTCAGTGCTAAATATTCTGCTGCTCAAATGCATGCTCCAGGCATTATTGTGGTAATGCCTGCACAACCTGATGTCTCTCCTTATTGTGTGTATCTGAGTGCTGGAGTGACAGAAACAAATAGGAAGAAACATTACAGAAAATGAGGTTTTGATGGAGGAAGAAATTAGTTGGAACTGTGCCAGGCACACTTTGTCAGCACTAACAGTCATCTTGAAAAATTCAGAAACCCACAAATCCCACCCTGCAAAGCAGAAACTGAGTGAAATGGTATTAACACTGTTTCTGATGTAAGAGTTCAGGGAACAAAAGACAGATCTTCAGTAATGCTGTATTGGAAAAAAGGAAATATATGCCCCATGGAGTACTCTGTCTGAGAACTAGAAAAAATTTAAATGTTCAACAGAAATGCTGGAAAATTCTATGATTATTCCCACACAAACTGTTGCTACAATATATTGTTTGTTATTTTGGGTGTCTTGGGGTGTTCTTAACAGAGACATAAAAAGTTAGTACTCAATATATAAAGATTATGATTCTGATTTCTTAAAAGACAGAAGGAAATGTATAATTCCTTAATATTTCCTTTTAAAATTAAACACATAATAGGGTAGTATGTCCTTATGCATATCTATCAAATATCTCTTAGCTTCATTCTGCCCTAAAATCAAGAAAATACAAGACCATTTCTTTTCTCTTTAGTATTTTAAAATGTTTCAAATATTTCCAAATCATGAATTTTCCTAATTAATTTTCAATTTTTTTCAATATTTCTTTTGGATTACTGATGAATACTTAGTATTTAGTTTCTATCTGGCAATAGTAGGAAAGGAACTCTGTTCTCATGGAGTCTGTTCTCTTTAATAAATAAAATTTCTTCTAATGACACTATACATTAAGCATCTTAAGAAATCTTGCAGGAAAACATTTAGAGTTTGTAACAATACACAATATTACACGAAGTTAACCTAAAGTAATATTTTTGAGAGAGGGTAGGCTTCAGATTACTCTGTTTTCAACTCTTCTGGTTTACTCCAAACTTCTTCTGATCATAGTGATCCTTGAGCTGAAATCAATAATCTGTAAAGTGTAGAAGAAATTAAATTTCAATTCTCAAAACAGCAGTATGAGAGATTTGCTTATTTTATCTCTACCCCAAAGCAGGAACCTCAGAGCAGTTGGTTATTAAACTAAATGAAGGAATTCTATGTGATATTTCACTATGTGAAACAATTAAGAATTACAAGAATTTATGTCTTACAGAACAAAATCTGCATCTTTATGGTGCATTCCATAAGCAACTTGGATAAATATGTCATAGATTAGCAAAAGAACAGCTCACAAAGGCCAGGACCTCCACTGACTCTCCAGGCAAGCAAAAGATTTATCAGGACAAAAATGGCATAAAATTGTGATTTCTTTACTGTGACAAATCTGTTTTGTATTGGAAAAATTACCTTCTTTCTTGGCATAATAAGAAGTTATGTTGTAGTGAGGGGGAGGGGTGGACAAGCATAGAGTTAATATCTCCATTTTTCTGTGTACTTCATGGTCTGTCAGGGGCACAGGCAGAGGCATTGGCATTTTGTATCCCTGTTTGGCTGCAGAGCTGAGGCAAGAGATGAACCACCAGCCTTTGAGGAGGGAAACTGGAGGTCATATTTGAGAAGATTAACTCAAAATGCACACATAAAAAAGAAGATGTACAGATACTTCTCCCTTTTACCTGTTTGAGTAAGTCTGACAGCAGTCTGCTGCAATGTGCTTGAGGGATAGGTAAGCAAAAGGATGAATTCCTTGCAGAGCAATAATAATGAGAGATTGTGAAGAGGGTTTTGTGCTAATTTTAGCCACACAAAATAGAATATTTTATCTCCTCTAGTAAATTTTATTTTTAGTTTAATACTTTTTAATGGACTAAATTGAATTTTTAATGTCTAATTAATTTACTAATTAGTATTTTGGAGAGCTAGATAAATTAAATTGAAGATTCAGAAAATTTTGTCATTTATTTGACCTTTCCATTACTCCAATTCCATTAAGTATTGGTAGTTTCCCCCCAAAAGGAAACAATGGGCCTGTAAGAAAGGGAAGAATTTCTAAACAGTTAATGCTATCACAGTGTGCTGTCATGCTCTGGTTAGAAAATATAATAATACATATTTAATTCCAGCTGTGATTATGGTAGTGCAATTCTGGGCTGCCATTTTGAAACTGGTGAAGATAAAATCAAGACTCTTCATCCAAGACCATTCAATTGTTTTCTAGGCTATGTTGAGTATTTTCCCATAAACAAGAAAAGGCATTTATACCAGTGTATTTCTTCTATTCTCTTCTCTCTTCAAGTCAAGGACTTGACAATTCCTGGTTATGATCCCTGACAGTTTGATTATTGGCCAAAATATGAAAGACTTTAAAGAGCTCTGGAGGATATTTTCCTGTGATCCTAGGATGCTCTTTGAAAGCTGATGTAGCTTCCTACATTTTTATTTTTTTTAGAGGCTGGAAAGAATGATCATATTTAATTCCTCACTTATGACAAATTACTTCTTTTGGGACTTTTGAGAAGGAGTTCTGGAGTAGCTGTAACAGTCTGGAGAATCTGTCACCTTTTTTTTTTATTTTGTGATTTATCACAGGTAGCGTGGGTAAGAATCCAATCTGTTGCTGAAAAAGAACCACTTCCTCCCAGAATAGCATTTCACTTCCTTCTCTCTCCAACTCCCACAAAAGATTAGACATTTCAGAAGCTGTCAGTTACTTTTACAGAAATGTTTTAGTTCACCACAACAAAATTGACAGGAACATCAGAGGAGAAGAGAAAAAATAATGCAGGCAGGACTGTTTGGTTATCTCACAGCTTTAAAATATGAGCTTTTCCTAAGCAAATTTGGGAGTGATTTTAATGAAATTTGTATATGTGTGGTTTATGTTGATTGACGAATTCCCTTTAGAATTCAAAGCTTAATCTCTGCAGCTTGTATTCATCTTTATACTTACATGTACCTCAGTTGCACACTATTATTTTTATTGTTATTATTATTATTAATTTATTGTGCCTTACCTTAAAAAAAATTACTATGAGTACAGGCTGCCTATTTTACAAAAAAAATAAAGGCAACAAAAGGTCTGTTTAATTCCATTTCAAGACGTGCACTATTTATAAGCCAGCACCTGGGGTTTAAATTTTAATCTGCTTTATACTGGTAATTCTTTTTTTCTCCCATGTCCTTTCTAAAAGAAAAATCCACAACCTATTTACATTTATTCTTGTTTCCTCATTTTTATCTTTCACTACTTTATGAACAAGCTTTTATTTCACTACAATATTTGCTCCCCTTCTTTTTTCTCACTCTTCCATTTTACTCCTTTATGATTGCTTGGTATTTTCTGTTCATCTATTCCTGCAGCTGCTATCACTGTTACTTTGAAGTGTCTCTTAAGGAACTTCGACTTAATACAGACTTTAATTTAAAGTTCCATCCTGTCTTTTCAAGTGACTTTTAAGACACTAATTATGTGATTATCAGTACACTGCTATTATTATGCAGTGAGCCCTGTTACTCTTGTTCATATTTATCACGTCAGGACAGTCACTATTTCCAGTTACACAGGGTAATCAGAGTGATCTATGACAACGGTATAAATCTACAGAGAGCTGGGAATTTTAGTGGGTGAAGATTGGAACAGACATTATCTGATTCCTTTCCGTCTGCCAGTAATGTGAATATGTCTTTTTCTCTCAGTCTTTCCCAGTAGCATTACTCAGAACACTGAGCTTTTCCCCCGCAGTTATTTCCACTGAATGTTGTGTCAGTGATCTTTTGCTCATAGCCAGCACTACACAAGGACTTTAATCGTGATTTTTCAAGGTTTGTGGAAGAAAACACTGAATACTTAATCACCAATCATCAATGCAAAACTCTTCATGCAAATAACCTGGAAAGCAAATAGGTGTTTTGGCTGTTGTACAGAGGATTATTTCCCAATTGCTGATTGCCATAAATTTTTTATTGTACATTTAGTCTGTTTTCCAAACCTCCCAGTGAATAGATCTCATTAGATTCATTTTACACTGGCCCACTCTGGTATTGATGTCCAGGCTTCCAAAATGTTCCTATCACCATCTCATAGGTTCATCTTCCATTCAAAGTGCCTCAATGCTGAAGACTGGAAAGTTTGTTTGACCAGTTTTCTTGTACCAGTTGCACTCAAGAATGTGCATTTGACAGAACAGAAGTGTGTTAATTAAGTGTGCTATTCCTTGGGCAGGCTTGTTCCCTTCCCAGTTTTAACTAGTCCTCCCTCCTCCCATTACTGTAGTTATTAAATCCCTTTTGTTACTTTTCTGTCTGCGATGAAATCAGAAAACTTCAGATGAAAAGCCTTTTCTAGCCCTTGGAATTTTTCAGTAGCTGAAATATGTGCTGCATTTTCCTGCTAATCAATAGAATGATTGTGGAATGATGGCATGAATTTATGCTAAGTTGTGTTTGTGTGATAATCTCTGGCTTTGTTGAGAACACTGTGTAAAGTCTAACCTACCCCTTAGCTTGTGACACGTTTAATTTCTGTTTAAGATAAGCACACACATAGGTATTTACCTGAGGTAACACCAAACTCCAAGCTTCTGGCAGCCTAGAGCTTTTACCAAAGCAGGGGAAGCCACCTTTTTTTTTTTTTTAGTATGTTATTTTTACTTTGCATTTAATTAAAAATATACTCAGCAGACCTTACGGGGGTTATGTCTGGTCCTGTTTGTGATCCTGTAATTATTTTAGAGATGAAAAATTATTTCCCATATTTTATGTATAAGAAAACACTATAAATGAAGACCTTTGAGGGTGGGAACAACAGGGAGTGCAAAACCTTTTAAATTTACTCCTTGATATTTGTTCCAACATCCTCCCCACTACAAAATAACTTTTTGTTGCATTCTTTATGTGTAAAATGTATGCAGTTTGCATACAATTGGACTAATAAAGCACTAAATAATAATCAGAGTGGTGGATTGAGAAGGAAGTAATACAGAAATTCAGACATTACTCTTCCAATTCTGGTTTTTCATAGATGTCACTTGCAGGAAAGCAAATGCTAATTTTAATTCTACTATGACAATTTGCATTATTTGTATAAGGAGGGTGCCTAAGACTCAGAAAGTCAAAGTGCTGAAAGTTGTTCCTGGGCACTTTCAACATAGATATGAAGTTTTCTTGTTATGGAAAGTGGAATTCATCACACACTCAATCATTCACACCACCTGAGACTTTAACCAGCAGGACTCTGTGGTCCCACCATGGTGGGCAGCTCCTCTGAACTTGCAGGTGGCCTGAGTTGACTTCAGACACACACACACACTTACGCAGATATTTTCCCTTCTGGCTGATCCTGAGGTTTCCCTGAGCTGAGCCTCAAGCAGAATTCAATTGATTAATTTGTAGAGTACAGTGGCAAAATGCATTCCAGCAGATTGCCCCAGAGAGGGAACAGGGAGAAAGAAATTGAGTATTTAAAGTCTCACAGTCTAAGTTTCCTGCCCCTCATGTGACAGATTGGTCCAATGATTAAGTTAGGATCTTTGGACTCCATGTTCCTTGTTGGGCTTCTTCATTGTCTCTGTGCAGGCTATTGGTTCTCTTATTTCTCAGGCTGCAATTTCAGCCTTCCTTTCTCCCTTTTTTTCTGGTATAAACCAGCTCTGGAACCTTCTTCAGTAGGTGAAAGTTCAGCCTGTCTGGGTGAAAGTTCACAGCTTGTGGCCCAAGGCTTCAGCACATCTAGCTACTTATGCTACATTAGTACATTAGTGACAAATTTCCTTCATTTCTTTACATTTCTGGAAAGGGAAACTCTTCACATGGATCCTATTCCAGCATTGTCAATGGAGACAGTCCTACTGACTTTCTAGATTGGATGTTAAACTATAAAAATAACTCACTTCTAAATCCTTCTGAGCATTTGTAGATATTATAGAAATTGGGTTTGGTCTTATTTGTTAAATGCAATGCTATGTTAGACTAGCTTTAGTCATGACTCAGTAAAAAAAGTCTGATTAAGGCAATTCTTGTTAGTGTTATATGAATAAGGATGTATGAATGGATCTTTTTTCCCCCCTCTTTTTCCTCTCATATGATATGCTGCACTGATGTTTAAGTTCTGGTGTAGGCCAAGGTGGGCATAAGCAGAATTCGCCAAAAGAGAATGTGTGAGACAGGTATTTTGTGCTAGTTGCTCTAGGCAGACATGGACACTGAAAAAAGGCAGATGAAAGCAGATCATAGTCCTATGGCTTAAAAAAATGCACTCAACATATGCATAACAGCATTTGAAGTCCACAGTTCATTAACCTTTCTCTCTGAAGAGTATAAAATAAACAAGATGAGCTTGACAAGAAAAAGACAGAGGGAGGAAGTTCTGAAGAACAGAAACCAAGAGGGCTTACTGAAGGAAGATTTATATCTTGCATAAACAAACTGTAAAACCAAATATTAACTGACCTATTAAAATGTTAATTCTTAAAAGATATTCAATATTGAATTTAAGATAATATCAAGGAGACATTTGCATTTGGCTTTCAGATTTCAAAGTCCTCTTTTAAGGTGGTTTACAAAGATGTTATCCCTAATAGATATAATGAATTTTATCTTGGATTTTATGTGGAATATTTTAACAAAATCATATAATCAAAAATCATATAGCTTAGGAAAAGACCTTTAAGCTCAGAGAATCCAGTATAAAACCAGTTTTTAATTAAGTAGTATAAGTTTACTGGTGTTGCTTTTACAGTCTGAAGATGTGCTCCCCAAAAGGCTACAGTTATCTGGGAGAAAATTCTTAGGTAAGTAGCGAACTGCACTGAGGTATATAAGTATTTGTAGGGCTGAAGGACTGGAAGTAAACTGTGAAGAGGAAGTAAATGCAAAGTAACCTGCTGGCAGTAAGTAAATCTGTGTAGAGTGAAGTGGAAGTTTTGAATATGAATACATGACAAAAGAAGAAGCTGCTGCTGAGGATAAAGTTTGTCACATGAGCTCAAAGTTTGTGGAAACTTGTGTGTCTGTGTAAGGGTCAGGTTTTAAGATCAGAGTTCTTCAAAAGTTTGTCATTATGAGCTTCCCTTTTGCATAGTGTCACCATGCCCTTGGAGCTGTTTTTCTAACTTCTAACAAGTAAGAGTCTTTTCTTTTTCTATTTAAAGGAAAATAAATTTTAGTGTGAGATGATGTTGTTATGGGTGTTTAAAAGAAAGTGGGAGCTGAGGGAAAATGCTAAAGAAGGAAGAGGAAAATGCTCAAGAAAGAGAGGAGAAGTTAATGTGAAACAAAGCCAGCTGGTAACTTTATAATAGCATGACAGAAACTTTTACACTGTCTTTGGGTTTTGTAGGCAATCGAAACTTAAAGGTGTTCTGCAGATCCAGACAAAAAATTTTATGTTTTCAAAATGAATGGTTATTTTTAGATAATAAAACATGAACACATGACCTATGGTGCTGGAGTGGCAACTTCCCCTTTGGCTATCTTTGAAGGAAAGCTGTACTTGTTTTCATTGTTAATTTTGATGGGTAAGAGCAGAAACCTTTCTCTTGGAATTGAGGTAGTGATTCAGATAGTGTGAATTAAATTGCAAAAGGATTTTCAAAAGTGAAAGAGATGTCTTTTGTTTTTGTCAATATGATGTAGTCCCACAAAAACTTATGAACACCTGAGGTGGGTGGGTTGCCCCCTTGGTCTCGATTCCTTTCAAATAGTTTGAGAAATTAAAAAGATTTTTCTCACTCTCAAGGTATGACTTTAGTTTCTGGATATCTTCCGAAAAGTGCCCAGAATGTCTCTCAGAGAAAAGTATGCTATTGTCAAATCCTTTGTCATAAAGAGAATTTCTAGGTTGTTTCTCCTAGAATTTTAATCAGCCTTCAGTGGAGATATGAAAATTATTTTTTAAATATATGACAAGAGGCAAATTATTTGAGTTAGTAGAAGATAAAACCCCAAAACCTACCAATACAAAGCACAGCACTGTGAGGGCTGCTATGCAGGAAATTAGTTCCAACTTGGCCACTTCTCAACCATAATGCATTCCAAAATGCCAGCTGTGACATTCTCTGAAAATTGAATATTGTTAGGTGCTGGAAAGTAAATGTAGAAAGACATTTCTTATCTCCTAGCCTTTAAGATATAATCCCAAAAAAATGTCCATGTAAAAATCAGGAACGTATAAAAATAAGCAAGTAAACTAAGCTACCTGGTTTGTTCAGCTTTCTGCAGCCTCTGGAAGGGGGAACTTTGCTGTGCCCTTAAAAAATAATACTTTGCTATTTTCTTTACTGTTTTCTTCCTGAACATTCCAAATGCTTCATTTTCCTCTCCTGTTTACCTGAGTAGGCTTAGCAGAACAGCAGTAAGGATTTTCCAAAAATAACATAACAACATAACATAATATAAACATAACATAACGTAACATAACGTAACGTAACATACCATAACAAACATAACGTAACATACATAACACTAATTCAAACCCCATATTTAAATTCCAGATTTCTTTTCTTGTTGTTCCTTCCTCACAACTAAGGGAGTTGATCAGAAGGACAGGAACAAGTAAAACAGAATCACATGAAATGTAAATGTTTCTAACTTATCTTGGTAGAGCATAAATATCTATACACTCTTCTGAATATAACTAATTTCTCTGTGTTATGTATGCTATCAGCTGAAATTTGGCAAAGTTCCTTTTTTTCCTGGGCCCTTTCAGGATTTGCATCTTGTTCTTTAGAGACATTTCTTGTTCATTTTATTTTAAGTTCTATCTGAGAACATAAAAGACACTGGTTTCCTTTGAGTGTTTTACTGTGAACAGAAATAATTAGTTTAAATGCATTTCCAGGCAATATCTAGGATCACTAATCTTAGTCATGCAATTAACCTTATCATTAGCTCTGTTCTGTAAATTCAGTGAGATTTAAATAGAAACTTTTTGTGACTATTTCTTTAATATTTGGATTTAATATATACCATGGATGTTTATATATAATACATCATTCTAACATGAACAATCTATAATAATAATTTTGAGATAGCTAGCTAAAGAACAGTAAACTTCTGAAAACTTGTGTATGCAAAGGGAGATACATTTACATATTTGTGTGTGCATTTGGCACTAGGCTGAACCAAAGCCTCTCACCATGGCAGTCAGCTGTTCAATGTGGTTGTGACACAAACTGTGACATGAAAATGACGTCCTTTGAGGTTTGAGCTTTACAATTAAAGGAAGTCTGCTATCTTGTGCCCTGAACAACCATATTTTTTAACGATTTGGCTGTGTGCTTCCAAAACACCTTTGTGCATACACAGAAAGCCTAGTGTATGATGCAATGAAGACAATACTGACAGGTCTGATATGCCAGTTGTCTTCAACCAGCCTGCCTAGGTGTAATAAGAGAGTATAAGATTTGGGATCTCAGCTGACAGGAAAAAAACCCATCACTGATATTTTACTTTAAGCAATAAAATTTGACCTGAAAAATAGTGACCAAACTGCTGTCACATAGAAATGCATAAAAGGTTTCTGCTGAAGGTCCAGCCTCTTTACTCTTTAAAGGATTGATTCTGCTTGTGCAAGTAATCTGTAATTTTCACAGGTAAACCAAAGATCAGAAATGAAGGAAAAAATAAGAAAACTATTCTGAGGTACTGTAGTACCTGGGGACCTAAAGTGGTGTGGTGACTTGTGTTGTATGTGTCCCTATGTATAATTATGCCCAAGAAAATATCCTACATATTTATGAAAGCACCAAACATGATCATGTATTAACCATGCTTTGCTGTGTTTTCTATATGTCTTCATGCATTCCGACTGGCGTAAGTGCATTTATTACCTGCCCATATTAACATAAAGGGTCTTTTTACCTGCCCATATTAAATGGACTTTGTAATGTCTCAACTTCAGAGAAGAAGAAAAGAAAGCAAAAGTGACTGTCAAGAAACAGAGAAATCATTGCTAACCCTTTGTCCTAGGTTGCAATATTGATGTAGTTAAGTATTCTATTACCACCAGCTGTGGGCCACTAGCTGCTATCACCCACTCGGGATGACAGGCAATGGGCCATCCGTTAGCTGTTACCAGCTGCTAACGACCCACCCCGCATGACAGGCAATGGGCCATCAGGGACCCACTGTGTGACTCATGGACTTATCTCATCCCATTGTGAGATGCTCTGCCCAGGAGGGAGGAGCCAGGTGTTCCCACCTGGATATAACCTGGCCTTGGAAACTGCCTGAGCTAGCCCTGTCTACTGGGTTCCCAGAGGACCAGAGCTACTACTAGATCTTCAGCTGGAGACTAGACCTTCACAAGATCACCGCTTCAACTGGACTACTTCAGTTGGACTGCTACTACCACCCTAACAGGGTGTTAGGTTGTATCTGACTTTGTCAGTGCTTTTCCTTGTATTATTTCACTTATTTTTAACTTCAATCTTGACTTGTGATCTCCCATTGGTTTGTTTTCAAACCAAGACACCCTTAGGAGGGTGAACTTTGAAGAGGCCACATTTTCATCAGTAGTTGTTTTAAATCGTGTCATTTATCTTGAGTTGCAGTTGGGAGTCATGATAAAAACGATGCTAATTACCTCCCTCAGATGATATTCTTATATTCAGTCCTAACCCCTTTCATGAAAGCCTGGTGCAATTAATCACAGCCAGTAGTTTGCTTATTGGGAGTTATTAGTAAGGTTCTAGTCACTGTCACAACTTGTTAGCTCAAAATTGAACTGACTTGGAGCTTCCACTTTAGCAGTGGATCCACCAGTAAATTTTGAAATTATGCCAATGGATTTATTAATATCTATGAATGGACTGGCTCAGCATGATCAGTAATAAAGAGACCCTTTCAGATTATGAGGGCAAAGGGCTGAGAGTTTTGCTATGTGTCTTGAAGATGGTGAACTTCTGCTGAGGCAATGTTCAGAGCTGACAGCCCTCTGGTAAGACATTAAAACACAGCAAGAAATCTTTAGTCAAGCTCAAGCTCTGGTTTTGTATTTCATCTTTGCAAGGAATGCAACATCTTCTATCTTCACATCACAAGAAAAGACTGCCAAAGAGAACTGGGACAGAAGGCAGCCAAGGAGCCTGAAGTTTCTGGGTAAGTCTGCTCAAAGTCTAATATTCTGTGTTGACCACAGAAAAATAAACAAATACTGCAACATTTCCTTTTCCAACCTTTTGACTCAGCCTGGTATCATTCATCCCACAGTGCCAGGTCTCTTAACATTGCTATCTTTTAACTAAATTAGTTTAGATATGCACATGGAGCAGTTGAATCACACGTGAATCACTTCATACATGGAGCTTGTCCAGAAATTCCATTCAGGTTCTTCTCTTCACACAGGAAGTTATCATACAAAAATATTAACTTGTGGTTTATATCAAATCAGGATTTAAACATTTTCTGACAAATAAATGACACATAGTTAACTAGAAATCGATTAACTGATTTCAGTCCAGTGCCAGAAGTACAGCAGACACACCTCACTTACAAAATTTAAATGAATGTACAAGGTTCTAAATACCCTTTCCATAAGTAATGCCAAAAATTGTTAATCATCCACACATTTCTTTCCACATATATGAACATCTTATATAAATGGTTATTAGCATGGCCACCTTTTTTTGTGTTTCTCTGCTTGCCTACCCTGGTGGAGATGTTCTTGCTCCTACTTTCTGCAGTTCCCTACAATGTATTTGTCCATCCACTGGTAAGATGGCAGTCCATGAATCCATGAGATAAAGAAAGGGAGATCTCTTATCAGTTACTATCATGAGCAAAACAGACATGACTTAGGAGAACTTAATGTATTTAATTAATCAGTCTGTGATGAAATCAAGCATCTTAAATGTTTAACTCTTCTTCAGGTTCTCTCAGACCGAGATTTTGAAGAGACACTTTTTGAGGAAGTCTTTGGAAATTTATTTTCAAGCTCAGTGGAAGAGGGAGGAAGCCAATGGCATGGACAGCAGAAGCCTGTAATCCCCAGTCTAAAATACAGGTAGAGTTGGGTAATAAGTAACTTTACAAATACCATAATAAACCTGCTAGCAAAACCTTCGAAACTCTGGTATTGTAAAGGTTATTTTCAACACTCAAAATACTTCTACCTTTCTAATCAATTTCTTCTGTTCAGACGAGCACAGATATTCTGTAGCTTCTTGGCAATAACTTAATATTTATTTCCACAAGTGCTGATGGTGTGCTAAGAAAAGCTTTTGGGGCATTGTGCATCTTCAGGTGGTGAAGAAAGGCTCAGAGATTTTAAGCAGAAGTAAAGTTGGTGTAGTTTGGAAGAAAGTTGGAAAGGACTGTGAAGTGACCCATTCTAGAGAAATATTCACTGGATATTTAAAGGTGATCCTTGGATTTGGAACCATATTATAGAAACCAAACTAAACCCACTGTGTAAAACACAGTCAGAACCAAGATAATTAGGTTCTTTGTAAAGAAACAGAATTTCTAGGATGAGTAGGGGATTGATGTTATACAAAAGGGATATTATGTCTTTTGTGAGACTTCTCTTTCAATAAAAATGCTGCCTTTTTATCTATTCACAGTTTTTCACTCCTTTCCATCATATCTTAGAAAGGTTTTGTTTGACATTTGCAGTAAAGGTCAATGTTTTATGGTAGTAAACCGGTAAAAAATTATTGAAATTAATGGAAACGTCATTAAGAATAACAGACATAATTTGTCTGCAATGCCTAGTTGTAAACCTCAAACACACATTTAAATTCATTGCTTTTCTCAGGTTATAATGTTTGGGCTTTTTTTTGTTTGTTTGATTTTACCTTTTTAGAGGAAGTATGCATTTATGAAACTCAAATTTAAGTTTTGGAGAACATAAGGGTTTTGGTCATAATCCGCTTGATAATAATAATCCAAATCCAATCCTCTCCTTTCAAATTGATTTTGTAGTCTTTATATCTGCCATTGAAATATTTACCTTGTAGTGTTTCTACTGTATTGTTTACACTACTTTAAACACTACTAGTACTTTCTACTGCAGCATTTAGAAAGTGAAACTTTTTTAATGGAACTTCCTTAAATAATTTATTGTTTGTATTTCAGTGCTCAGCCTGATTTGTCAGATTCTCTGACACAACAACTTAATAAACATATGCCAAAAGCATTTTAGAGCTGTTCTGACATAACTTTTCTCATAACATCAGTTTTTAAAGTTTATAACACAAAAAAATCTCCTCATTACAAAATGAGATTTTGAAAGATTATATGAAATTAGGCCATTTTCTCTACAGTCGTCTAACATCACTGGCTTCAATTTGAAAATGAAGTGTTTCAGCAGTTTCTAAACCAAACATCCCCATTAAGCAAAAGGTGGTCCTGATGGGATTCCGTGGGGTTTTTTCCCTTTCCCCTTAATGTATTTCTGTCAAGACAAAGCATATTCTGATTCTGAGCAACTTAAATTCAGCTTTGAGCAATTGATGGTTAATTCAAAATTCATTGCGAAAATATTACATATCCTGGTGTTACTCAAAATTTCTCAAGTTTCTCAATATTCTGCAAGCATTTCTTTCAAAAGGCTAATTTATTTGGCTGTTCACAAATGCTTTTGCAAGGCATAGCAACATATGTTAAGGACCTTTGAAAACAAGTTGAATAACTCTAGAGTTTCTACCCCTTTTTAAAGAAATACAGATCTGTTCCATTTAACCTATAAAATGAAGGGCGTTTTCTGTATTGATACAATATACAAGAAAAACTGATTTTGTTATGCCTTCCAACATAAAATTATTGGCTATTTTCCAGTGTTATCTGTGTACTGATTTTAATAGGGAATATCATTCTCTTGAAGAACAGGGGAATATAAAGTAATTTTTAGATTATTAAGCTCAATGTGACTACAGGTAGGTTTCTGAACAACTCACATTAACAGTGCTTGTTTTGCTTTCTACATTTTCTGCTTTCTGCCTTGCATTCTTTACTTCCTGTGTTGTTCAGGTTGTCGGAAATTACAGAGGTATCAGTTTCAACAGCTGCCTGAACAAGTACAATCTCTAGTTAACCCTGGTCAAGTCCCAGTGCTGAATTACTTGTTTGAATTCATGTGCTGCTGTCAACACAGCTGTGCAACAGCCCAATGTTTCCTTACCTTGGTTTATATCACTGTTGGTACTGATTTGCAAATGCTTCAAGATGCAGTGCAGCTTTTAGTCCATTCCGTGACTTATTGAACCAAACTTAGCTATACTGAAATGCTGGAGAACAAATAATGCTAAATTTTATTTGACTGGCAGCTCAGAGCAACCCAGCTACAAAAGTGGTGGAGAAATGAATTTTGAGGTATTGCTCTAAACCAAATCAAATTGAGAAGCATCCACATGCTGGGTGGACATTCTTTATCCTTGAGGATTTTTAATTGTTCCCTTAACAGAAAATTGTGTATAAGTGCCTAATTATGAAATTTTATACTAACACAAAACAGCAGTCTCCATCTAGCTGAACTTCTTTTGTCTTAAATTTATAGAAGCATTATTTCTTATCATGGCAGTTATAAATGTCTAAAATAAAATGCTGGTCCCATATAAAATTTACACGATAAAAAGATCGATTTATTGGGAAGTAATTAATCTTCTCCACTCCTAAATTCCTAGAACAAACTCTTCTTCTCAGAGGGAAGCTTAGAAGTTCAGCATTTGTATTATCTCCTTGGAAGGTTGCTAGGGATTTTCTTGCATATTTCCTTCTGTGTACGTCAGTGGAAGCCTAATATCCCTGAATTTTAAGTCTTATCTTCTATTATGTGGTATGGAGTAGAAACTCCTCTATGCCAGCCTGTTAATTTCCAGAACCAGTATTGTGTTCATGAGAGAACAAACAGTCTAGACAACTTTCCTGATAAATGTAATTTAGAGGATGTTAAAGCTTTGGTTCATTTTAAGAAATTATGTTCTCTTATCTCCCTCTTGTGGCTTGAAAATATATTGACCAGAAATTGTTAATCGCAACAGAACCATTGGAAAAGAGCACAGCACTTCATAATTTCAGATTTGACCATTGTTATAAATTTTCTAATGCTCCATTTTGGTGGTGTTTTAATTGAACTGTTAAAACTTCTCCTAGGGGTGCAGGGAAATTTTCACCTTAAAATTTTGGTCAGATTTTTGAAGAAATCACTGCTACATAGCTGAGTATAAAGACTGCCCAAAGAGAATAAAATGTTTCCAAGTTCCAAGCCTGTTGAAGCTGTCATGCAACAAGAAGTATAATTCAGAGGGAAGTCAAGGCACAGACCTGCCCTTCAAACATGGGCTGATCATGCAGAATTTATCAGCAGCAAACTCTCAAACCACTAAATTACTTCTCTCCTTGTAGAACAGTGATTAGGACAGAAGTGCCCACCCAGAGCAGTCAGTGCTGTCACAGAGTTTTAGTTTACCATTTCAAAACAGAAATGAAAGTCTTTGAGGTGCTGTTTTGTTCCAGATTTTAGACACAACACAGCAAATAAGGGCCAAACTTTGAGCATACACAGCAAACCTTGAGCCAAAAGGGTTTTCTATCTCCTGCTGTAACTGCAGTCCTTGCTTGTTCTCTTATAACCTGAGAAAAGATGTACTCTTATATTCTGTAACTTAACCCAGAAGGGATGTTCCTGGGAATCTTTTCTGGCTATGCAGGGGGTTTTTGACTGCATGAGATAAATGGCATTCCCTGAAAGAATGAGAGATGGGCTTCAAAACATTCTGTCTTATTACAACAGAAAAGTTTATGTGTCCCAGGCAAATGCCTTAACCACAGAACTTTAAAGCAGATAAATGCTGTTTTGTCTGATGAATAAATACCATAAGTAGAACATCTTTTAACAGAAGAGGCTGCTAATAAGCAAGTACAGGATTCCTGGTCTAGTAGTTAATGACATTCCATAAATCTAAGCAACACTTGCTCCAAGTTGGATGAAGTACAAATTTGAAAACAAGAGTAATACCTACAAAGAAAATTATCTTCTTCACATAAAGAATTTGCATACCTGTCAGACAAAGAGAAGCAAAAAATTTCCGATTTAACAGGAGCTTTCTGTAAAATTTGTCATATCTGGTTGGGGAATTGTTTTTCCCCATTCACAATTTGGTAAGAGACTAGATTCTTTAATGTTTTCCCTGGTAAGTTCCACCTTAACATTCTTGTACACAGGAAACAAGTTTGAAATACTATTTGAAATGGTAAAAAGAAAACCAGTCAGAAAGTGGGTTTATGCTAGAGCAGAAGTGTGCCAGATATGAGTTAACAGAAAGAAAATTGTATAACACCTATAGAAATCAGTGTAGATGTTGAATTGTGCCTATTTTTTCTTGTCAATACATGGGGTTAACATTTCTTTCTTATCTATCCTGACAGTAAGTCAAGTCTGATTTAGATGTTTTATAGAAATGTTCTTTGCTCTTGCTCTATATTTCCATTTTATTTTTTATTTTTTTTCTGCTAGTAAAATTATAGTGCAAGTGACCCCATCTGTGCAAAATTCTACATTTGGTCATAAAGAATACCAAATAAAATGTAGAATAAAAGTTATATTATGTCTGAAACAACAATATAACAAGTATTTAGCATTCTTTCTTTAGGAAATGTATTCAACAATCAGTCTAATTTTGTCCTACAGAAACTACCACTGCAGATATGCAAGGCAAAATGGCAAAATTTCAGTCTGACTATAACATCCTAGGTTAGCATTTTGAAAAGCTGTATTTGAACTTCTAGGTGGAATATAGTGATCCATAATAAATGGTGAGCACTAAGCAGTAACACCACTAAGATGTTCCCTTTCCTACTATCAGAGAGCTAGAGAGCCGAGTGTCCTGCTGTGACTGGGAAGCTAAATCGCTACGAAATTGGTACCTGTCGCCACTGGGTGGCAGCCCGAACTCTTCTCAAACCCGAAAGCAAGAGCTGAAAAATCCAGCTTCACACACATCTCAGTACTTTATAATAAATTCTTGAGACTTTCCTGTACATCTAGTCAGTGAGGTGTTGGCACCTTCATCCTCACGGTCTCACAGGAAGATGGTCTCTCTTCTAATAGCACTTCTGAAAGGCAGTTCCCATCTTGTTCTTAATTAGACTGTGATTAGTTCACACACACCGCTTTTTAAAGAGAGGATTCTGAAATGAGCACCTTCACCATGAACACTCTCAGAGAATTCACTGGAGACATCTAATGGGTTTAAGGAGCTTATCTGGAAATTGAGGGGAAAGCCACACACTGGGTTGCCCACATAGCCTCGTACTTTGAAGCACATTGAAGCACCACTGGACAAAGTGATTTTTTACATCAGTGAGAGACAGCACTTTTGATCTGTTGCTCTAGGAGGCTCATGCCTGTGGCTGCAGTCATCACTGTTGTCTGTTCAGCTGTGGTCTTTCTAAGCCTCACAGGTGGTGAGCCTCTCTGGCTCTGCCTGCCAGGACCTTGGTGAGGGATCCATTGTTAGGATTCCTTCCTTCAGCCAGCAAGAACCAAAGGTTACAACACCTTCAGGTGTCAAGAATCCCACTGTCTTTTCAGGATGGTAAAGAGAAATTACAATGTCCTGGCCATACCACATTAAAAGTAAATTTCCTTTAGGTACTGGAAGTCTCTCTGTACTTTCTGTTGGATACAGTTTCACTTTTCTTTCTTTTCACTAATTTTAATGGATTCTGCAAGGAGTTCCTTGGCATCACAGCAGATATCATAATTTAGTCACTGTTTCACCAAAACCAGCATCATACAAGAAAGAAAATTTTATATGACTCTGTTGTACAAGCCATATTCTTTTCAACAGAAGTCTGTTAGTTTAATCTAAGATGTGTAACCTTAGATTATTTCAGACACTTTTAAAGATTCCTTTAGGAAAGATTGAACTGTTTTCCTTCAGTAGATAAACAAGGTAATGGATCCTTTTTTCTTCCTATGGACAGGCCCAGTAAACTGGGTAACATTGAAATAAGACACTAACTGTGGAGTTTGCCCTGATTTGATCTCTGAGCTGCAAGTCAGTGTGCTAGCAGCTTCAGAGCTGCATCATGCAGAAAGACACATTGTATATCACTTTTCAAAGTCTTTTGCATCTCCTAATCTCCAACTCAGATACTGAGAGATTTAGGAAATCAAACCCAAGCAAGAACAACCTGTTAAGGAAAATGATGATCTCTGAAAAATTTATCTGCACATTAATCTATGGTCCATATATTACATTACATATAGTGACTCAGTTTGTGAACCTAAGAGTCCTTGAATTTTTTTCAGTAGAGTTTTGCTTTAAATGTTTTCAGCAGAGCTTATTTTGGAGATTGTCACTGAAATGGGTGTTTTATTTTAAAAAAACACATGAAGGAAAATGAAAGCTATCTTTAGTCTCACAGCAGGAAATTTCAGTTCTGAAACAGAGGTATTTCTAACAAAACTGTCCTTAGGAGTTGGATGACTTTTTTTGTTGCATCCAAGCTACCATAAAAACATCCTCTTGCATTAGTTTCTTTCTTGCCTTTAAAAGATGGGAAGTATCAAAGGCTTCTTCATCACTGCCTCAGAGTCCAATGGGTCTGATAGTGCAAGTTGATGTAGCTGATTGTAGCTCATCAGGAAAGGTAAAACTCTTCACTCTCCCTCCTAAACTGCACAGGAGTTTTCTCATACTCAAAACAGAGATACATCCTCCCTAATCTCTCAGAGTGGTGCAAAAAATCCAGCCAGGACAAACTACAGGCCATCCCCTGGCAGCAAAGGTCACCATGGACATCACCAGGGGCAATTGCTCCAGCCCCATGCTGTGAATACTGAAGCTCATTTAGCAGCATTTACTCAGATTTCCATGAGTTACCTAGGGGTTTGTGATCACATCTGATTCCTCAAACAATGGCAATTTTTGGAAGAAATTTTTTTAGGAGTGAGACCTAGACTGTAATACTTGAACCTAAGGGAAAGGAGAGTGAACATGGACCTCACCTTTATCGCCAGATATTTTAGCTGCACTTGAAATGTCTTCCACCCAGACAAATTGCTTAATACCTGCAATGAAATAATGGAACACAGCAAGAGGAAGACTAACCTTTCTGTGCCTGTTGCTTTGTAATGTGGTGCACTGTCAAAGGGTCTTTGAGTCTTCTGTGGAAACAATCTGGTCTCTGCCTGCCTGCAAGTGGGTCTCTGTCCCTCACCTACCTCATGAAAGAGGGCTTTCACAGTTAATTTTGTGAAGTGCTTTGCAATTACTACCTGACAGATGCCTAAATATGGGTCATGGTTAGTATAATAAAGTAACTAAAATGACCTTTACAGAACCATTTTTGCTGTAAAAACCTCTCCTCTCAGTACGCTCTGTTTTAATGTTCTCATCTTCTTTCCATTTAATTCTCATCTCGTACCTTTTGTTTCTTTTCATTGACCCTTCTGGACAACTGTTTTTGGGAAAGCCTTTTTATATATCTCTTTTTCCCTTCTCTCTCTAATAGATACCATCATCTTTTAAAGAGCAGGCTCTCCCTCCCTCAGCTAAGTACTATCTTGGCAGGGAACTGGGGAGGAGGAGTCTTCTTTAAAAGGCTCAGAAATTGTGTTGTTAAAAAATATATAAATAAATCAACAAACCTTTTAATAGGGCTTTGAACAATCATCCCTTTCATTCCCTTATGGCCTTTTGTGCTTCTGGCTTTTTTATTATTTAGTGTGCTTCAGAAAAAAAATCCAAATATTTTATGTTAAGCCATTAAGAGTTTATTTGGGTTGAAAATAAATAAATAAATGTGATGCTAGCAGTTGGGACTGTGAGCACATGCACGGTTGCCTGGCAGAGGCAACCTATAGGAGACACATCAGAAGGCCAGAATAAGCTTCAGTAAAAGACCAGAACAAAAACATCAGCAGCATTTGTTTCTGGTTAAGTACTTTTGCATGAGCCTGACTACTGGAGTGGTTTACCCAGCTTTTATCTGTTTGAAATTCACCTCAGTCCCCCCAACCGCCTCTACAGCATCGCTCCAATCTGTAATTCATGGTAATTACATGGAACAGGAGGAAGCATGGGATTTTTTAAAATCTTCTTTTGTTTTATTTTTTAAACCACCTGATGAGAGCATGTGACTTATTGGTATTCAGCATTACTCCTGGAGTTATTAGATATCTAACTAAATGGTTTTTTTTCCATGATGTGCCTGATTTTTTGTGTGTGTGTGTGTATTTTGATTTATTTTTTAAAGGGTTGAGTATATTTTGTAATCAGCCAGAAAAATCATTTTGTTCCATTTTTTTTCTTTCTACCCCCTTCCATTTTGGTTTGCCAGCTTTGCCTGTCATCCCCAGAGAATTCTGTATCAGGCTGGTGATTGCAGCTAGGTCTCCTCTCTGTGCATAATTAGTATCACTCTTGCTTCATCTCAGTTCCCTGGTCGAGCTCTTTGGGAGAGAGGGAAGAGTCTTTGGCATCAAATGCATTACTAGGTTCACATTTAGCTCCCATGTGACCTATATTTGGCAAACCAACATCAAAAGTCAAACTTTCTAACCCTCTTTCTCCATGAGACTGAAGTATATGGCAATTCTTGAAAGGCGCATATATAGAGTGCAACTGGTCTTTTTAAATTAGTAGGTTGCAAGAGGTAGATTGGAGGAACTCCTGATAATCTGAGCCTGACCTTGCTGTCCCAGTTTTGAGACTCATGAATAAAACAACCTGATACTCCTTGTGAAGTTGAATGGAGTCACCGACAGACCAGAGCTCAAAAATTAAGGGAACAGGTGTCCATTTCCAGACAGGATCCAAAGGAAGGAAAATGCCTAAAAGACACCCTTCAATGAGTGCCATTTTGTGTGTGGGACACAGAATTTCAGGACGCAAATGACAAAAGGAGCTTCTGGCACACATGATCTCAGGTGCATCGAAGAACAGAAATTCACAGCGCAAAACATAACATGAAACTCTTTCTAACACAGTGACATCTCCACTTTTTGCTCTTTTGCAACAGTGTTGCTGATTTTTATAGAATCATAGAATATCCTGAGTTGGACGTGACCTACAAGGACCACCAAAGTAAAAAAAAAATTCTCTTGGAAGTATATGAAAGGGTATGATCTGAACATAATTTTCATTGCTAGATTCTTTTAACTCACGTAGTTTGGTAGATTTCCTTATAAAAGCAAAGTGTACCTTTCAAAATTTTGTTACAGGATCAAGAACAAAGAAGAAAAAGTTATCGGATATCTGGACTTGGGAGGCTTAATATTTTATAGACCTGGCACTAGTGTACAGCATTCTGCATGCTGGTTACTCAAAAATAGCTACTAAGGCTCAGAAAAATCTTAAGAGGAAGACTAGCTGAGGTTTTCCCAGTCCATAAAACAGGAATTATAAACTTTTTACCTCACTGTGATATGGGAAATAATCAACTTACTATATACTGCAGTATTTGAGTAGGCAGGGTATGTGCTCCTGAGATACAGATAATTAAGGGGAAAACTGACGTTATTGGAAAAGAGGAAGACTAGATGTATGCTTTTCTATAATGCATTACTAATTCTAATGAGATTAGAAGAACCTTTAATTGTAAACTTGAAATACAAAAAAAACCAAACAAAGATCAGTAGAAAATTTCCTATGGTGCCAGTGATTTTTAAAGTTTATATTAAAAAGTGATAGCAACTGTTGTAGTATCTTCGGCGATTATGTACAAGTGAAGGTTCACTTGATATCTGTAAGTAATTGCTTTCAAAGGATGGTACTGCTTGACAAGGCACAGCTCTGACCAAAACCTGCCTTTTTGTTTGATACTGAGAAACAATCATATTTGTTTTTAAAATCCTGAGTTACTTGGATAATTTTACTTGTCAGATCATTCATCATTCGTGTTTTAGAGACATTGTTTTCAAGTCTGCAAGAAAGAAATATATCTAGGTAATTAAGGGTTTGTGTATTTCTCTAAATGTTTACATTTTAAAAGCTTTACTTTTGTTATCCAGTTATTGGTCATGAACCATTCAGCTTCTGTCAGTCTCTGTGAGGAGTCTGGAAGACTCTGAACTAACTTCTGCTGCTTAGCTGGGCTCCAGGGTTCCAAATCTAGATCCTACACGAATTCCATATGTTCCTTTCGGATCCCTTCTGGAAGAAAATAAATGTTATAATGAAGAAAATCATGTGCAAGTACTATAGCAAACACACCCAGTAGACTAAGCGAGACTGAAGTTCTGCTTTGACCTGATAAAGCAAATAAAGAGTAATGTAAAGACAGAGAAAGAGTAACACTTGCCTCCTCCTCCTCCTCCTCTGCACACACACACAACTTGTTTACAAAAGTGCCTTGTAGAGACTGCTGGTGGTGTCACTCCGTCCCATGCCCCAGAGCTATCACCGGGCCTCATGGGAGATGTGACTACAGCGTCGGACATGGGACTGTTTGTTCACTCACTTTCTGTGAAGAGAGTTTTGAACTGTGTTTTGAATAGACAGCATTTTCTTTGTGTGGTTGGTAAATAATACAGAGCAAAGTTAGTCAGCAAGTTGCATAGCTTCTGCATTCTGATTCTTTGGAGCCCTTTTGTACCAAGCTTGACAGGATGTTTTTAACAGAATGTGACCTCACTGGGATACCAGAGGTAAGGAAAAGTTTTTGGGGCTGTTGTGGAATATTTTGCACGGAGCTGACCAAAAGTACTGCTTTAAAATGCCTTTTGGAAAGAAGATGGTCTGATGGTGATCCAATCAACACTTTGTTCAGTGAAAATCAATGTCTTTCAGTCCTTCATAAGTTATAGGAAGTCTTAACGAGATTTTCTATTTCCCATTTACTGAAAAAGGTGCTGATTTGCAAATCTCCGAACTATTATATACTTGCTCATCGAGCAAAGGCCCAGTTCTAGTGAAAGAGCATCAAAATGTTTTCTTTCTAACACAGACCAGAATAAGCAGATCAGATCCAGTTGTTCATCCAAGTCCTAGAAGCAGCAGTGGGAGTATCGGAGCGGTGGCAAACCCAGCCAGACCAGGGAACGGCAACCCTGCGGACACCCACCCTCAGCCACTGGGCGAAGGTAAGAAGGAAAAGCGACATAAACCAGCGTCACTGCGCTCTCTGGGTAGGACCAGGTGTGGGTTTTCATCACGGGTGAAGCTGAGGCTGCTGAGGCAGAGCAGAGGGGTGGGATGCCCTGGGGGCTGCGGGCGGTGCGGACACCCCTTCTGCTCCCTCCCTCTGCTGGCCAGCGCCGGGCGGAGCGGAGCGGAGCGGAGCGGAGTGGGGGGATCGAGCGGCACCTCCGGGCTGCCCGGCATCCCTGACCCTCTCCAGGGCTTCCTCAGGCATCCCTGACCCTCTCCAGGGCTTCCCCAGGATGCTGCTCCGGCTTCTGAGCACTGACAGGATGGAGAGGTGCGAGCTTCAGCTGCCGTGAAAGGAGGGAGAGAAACAGGAGAGTTCCACAAGTCGGAGATGATGATTTATTAAAAAAAAAAAAAAAACCCAAACCGAAAAAAACCCCAACAAAATCAAACAAACAAAAAGCCAAGATGTCTGATTCAGATAATTATACAGTGTAAAATATTATAGATTCATGCTGAATATCTGAGCGATTTGTTCACATTGAGGATCTAAAACTGTTTTTATGGAAAATGAAAGAAAAATGCATTATTACACAAAATACTTTCATGACTAATACAGGTCTTGTTTTTCTGAAATTTAATTAACAATATGTCATCCACTTTACTATCTATACCAGCAAAGCTTCATTGTTTTTGTGGTCAACCATTGTCGGGTTTTTTTCCAGCCAGTATACGTGACTTAAAATTTTTTAAAATTTGTTTGGAGTCACTGGTAGAGCAGTGAGAGGAAATGAAGTTCTCATGATATGTAAAACTGTTATTCATACTTAAAGACTTTCGTAACAAAGAAATCTAAAAATCTGCTTTAAATATTGGAAAGTTTTGGGTTTTGCTGACAACAAAAGTGCTCTTTGGTAAATGAGGATGGAAAAATTTGCTCATTTACTTATGACTAATTAGAGTTGCTTTTTACTGTAAGGCAGATAAAGAACTAGGGATTTGTTTTTTCTTGTGATCATTTGAAAAATGGATGGTTTGAACTTCATTTAGTTTTATAAAAGATGTGGTGAATGCATCAGTCCTCTCAGTAAGACAGAGTAATGACTTTGGTTTGACAAAGCATTTACAGTGATACTTTTATATTGCCAAGCCTGCTACTGTACTTTGATCCAATGGAGTGTGGTTAAAAAAGCTGCAAGCTCTGCCCTAACTAAAGCAAATATTTCCACTGAAGAACCTTCTAGAGAGAAGCATGTTCTGTGAAGCCAAAGTATGTCAAGTGGGGATAATTAAAGACATTAACTTTATATTCACGCCTTTAGTATTTTTGTTTCAGTGGTACTTCTGGTCTTCATCATGGGTCAGATGCTTAAAATTGTATAATAAAAACCAGGATTTTATAAAGCAAACATCTAATGATGATATAAGACATGAGATAACCATTAAATTAAAAAAAAAGTAACGTATTAGTAATAATAAATGTGTTAAGATAGGGTTTTCAGATTTAATGTCTATCTACATCTGTGTATGTACTGTGAGGTGTTTTTTTAACAGATGATATTTCATGGTATCTTGTTCACTACAGATATACTGCCAGCAGTAGTTGGAAGCTTGATGTTTCTATGATCTTCAGTCAGGGATAAGTTAGCAGGGTGGGATAAAATTTACTTCATCCCTGAATTTGAAGCAAAAAGTGCAAAAGTTCAATAAATGTGGATTGTTTCATATTCATGAAAGCTACAGTGGAGAAACCAGTAGAGGTCAGTGCAGAGTGCTGAAACGGAAGGAGAGTGCCAAGGCTTTGTGCATTTAAGCTCTCTACTTTTGATCTTTAACTTTTCCTTTAAAATGGGGTAAAGGCTTACAGTGGCTTACAGGCAATATTCCCATCCTCTTCGAAAGATAGATTAAACACACTTGTAATAATATGATAACATCACACTGCTAAAACAGATCAATTTAAGCAACAAAACACTTTTTGTTGCATGTTACAGCTTGCAGACAGATGCTGGTAGCCTCATTTGGTGGAATCATTATTGAAACCAATGCGTAACACTTATTACATATATTGCAGTGATGAATACATCTAGCTGATGGCTATGTAGGAAAAAAAGTAGGAGAAAGGATAATTCTTAGGCAACAAATTTTCAAATATTTGAAGTTAGAGTGAGAACTGAATTTTTCTCATTTTTGGTAAAAAGTTTGGGTACTTATTATGTGGTGTTTTAAAAGTCTTTTCTTTGTGTATATACATAGATATGAAGGGGAGTGTGGGGAGGCAAATGGGCTCTGTATATGAAGTTGAATTATCTTTTGTTTCACTTTTTAAAGCCATTGTTTGCTTGTGGTTTCCTTTTGTGATTTAAAGCAAGGAAAAGAATCACTGCCTATAGTCTGTGCATGAAAAGATCCTGCAATATATATTAGCTGCAAAATCTCCTCTCTGAAAAGCTTCTGTTCAAGCTGCTTTCTCTGGATCTAGAAAGAGCAACCTGCCTGTCCCCATTCTGTTTTCTTACACTTTAACTAAGTACTTTGAAAAGTAGCTTGCTAATTAATTGTGATTGTTGAATATCAAGGAATTGCAAAAAAATTACCATCATATAAAAGGGGTCATGTTCTCTTTTGAGTCTAATGCAAACTTACATCTGCTGTCTATGATTTTAGGGGGAAATTTCACATATTTTCAAAGAGTGTAGAGCCACATAAAGAGCAAATATTCTTGAAAATCCTCTTCACTTGTTCTGCTTACCTTTCATGTGCTTCTTTAAATTGATTATGGAGGCATTGGAAAGAATCCAACATCTTTGAAAATCATACTTTCTTTTCATTTGCTTTATCATGCTCTTGAAAGTGGCAGAAACCAGACAGAAGCTCTGCAACCCTTCCTCACAGGCACTTGTGCTGTTTGCCACGAGTGTGAAGGAAGCTCCGAAGGCTTTAAAGGGAGGATTACCAAAGAGCAGGGATTCCCTGATAGCTGTAGCAGCTATCAGCAGCATAAATTCAGGTGGGAAGGAGAGAGCGATGTTACAAACTGCTGTTGTATATCTGATTTGTGATATGTTTTTGTTGCAATTCTCTGAGTAACATCACACACAGGTCTTCCAATCCATGGGTTTTCATGTAAATATCTCCCTTTATATATGTAGTGTAAAGTGCTGGATTTGGGGAGGCCAGTGAAGTGCTTGTGTTTGAATCAGTGGTGAGACCAGAATCTCTACAGGCTTGTTTCGCCTTTTTTTTTTTCCCTTGGGCAAATGAAACTTAGAAAAAGTCTCGTTTCTTTCATAACCCAGGATCAAATCTAATAGAGTGGCATACCAATGATGGTATGTCAAATGACAATTTCCATTAATATTCCAAATTTTTACCAAAACCTTGGACTCACTTTCTCTCAGTTCAGTTCTTCCCATAAATAGGAGAAACAACTTTAAATACTGATTTCATTCTTGGATTTGATTGTGTTTTGAAAAAATAGGCTGGACTCCAAAAGTCAAAACCACCTTCTTTCCCAACGTAAACTTTTGGTATCCACAGTGTTTTGAAAAACAGTATTTTCCAATTGCCTTTTACATACACTCTCATTTTTGGTTGGTTAAAAAGGGTGTGAGAATTTGTGTTTAGCTGAACCACAGTGGAAGTGAACAATTACTGTAACTGATTCTCTTCATTAATTATTTTTGGGAGAGAATCTTCCTCCTCAAATCCTTGAGGAAAGTATGCAGAGGTAGAAGCTAAGGTACTACTTATAATATGCAATGCTCTGGTTTTAGCCAGTCGATGCTGAAGTCCACAAGTCTGAGCAGACTCTTACTTCAATTAAGTTTGCATGTTTGTTAAATTTCATCAATATCTGGTCTGGTTTTTTTTCCTTTTTTCTTCCTGTAACATATTGAATACAAAACCCCAAAATTAAATACCAAAATAATGTTGCTGAAAACGTGTAGTTTAGTCAAGTGTAAAGCTCTGCCAGAAGTTTGGTGTTCTTATCTGTATCCTGACCAAAGACAGAAGATTGCAGCCAAGCTGTTCATGACTAAGAAACAGAAGGTCTATCTTATCACTGAAGTTTCCAGTCTCTCATAGATCAAAGCTTGATATTTTCTTGATTGTGGCATTACATCCATACATACAGGTATGTAGCACCATGTTCTCATTTTTTTCCCTTCTCTTCTGATGTCTTTGATCTATTCTTTTGTTTTGTTTTGCTGGTTTGTAAAAGTTCTTCCCTTCAAGGTAGCTGTGCATAGTTAAATTATCCTGCTACTATACAGCTATGTTTTATGTTTGTTTAACTCAGGGATATATTTCTTCAATCTTAGTACATATGGGTGTAGGGGTGACTACCAACATCTTTATGTTACCTGATATGGAGGTATCTGTCATTCAGCTATAAAGCTCTATATTCTGTTTAGGCACATATCAAAAAATGTGGGCTTGTGTCCAGATGGGAATAGCACTGATTCAGTCAGTGGTGATCAGTGACCAAGGTAGCAGCGCTAGTGAAAATCACTTCATATTCACAAGGAAACTGTGGTATTTGCACCGCCAACTGAAAAAATTCAGGCTCCCTGCGGGTAATTACATTATCAAGCTGCAGATTGCAAAATAAACTTAAATAAATTAGAGCAAATAAATTAGGATTATAAATGTAGGCAAATAAACTGTAATTTCAAACGTTTGATAGGGAGGAAAAAATATAGATTTTTCACCCATTTCATGAATAAATGGACAGCTTAAGGAATAGGTATAATTCTGGGAAATGTAGACACATTGCATATATCACAACAGTTTCATTTTTGGTGGTTCCATCATATTACTGAAACATATCTATGGAGGCACCTTTAATGTGCTTTAGGAATCAGAAACAGTGATTTTCCCTGATTATATTAGATTGGATTGTATAGCTGGGCTTGGGTGTTTCTCACTTTATCCTGGAGTTCTGTTGGGAGTTTGCTCCCTGCCCTTTTCATTGAGCATCCCAAGTCAATATTAGGCTTTTCTTTTTCATTTCTTCACTTTCTCATATGTAAACCTTTACTTTAGACTCCAGTCTCTTCTTGATATCCCTTCACTCCTACTGAAATGCATAGAGAGCTGATTCAAGTTTTGAGTGTCTTACGTAAATTGGGAGCAGAAAAAACACTCCAATCAACTGACAGTAAGGGGTGACCTAAAGATGAGGAACTGCAGCTTCTATGATGTCAGCATTAAATCTGAGGAATATGTAATATTAAGGCTTTTTAGAAATTCTGAAAATCAATCCCTTTTCCTAAAAATTTATTTAGTTATTTCTCTTACACCTCTGTATTTCTAAGAGGTTAATACTCACATTGCCAACTGTAAACAAAATAAGTGTGAATTCAATTTTTCTACTACATGTTCATGTTTATGTTTACAGGCAAAGTCACTTCAAAAGACATTAATGTTTTTAACAAGTCTATTCTAAAATTGAATCCTATATTTTGCTCTACTGTACAGAATAACTCTTCTATCGTCACTCCATAACACATCAAGGTCTTCTATAGTGTATGTTTCTGATTACTCGATATTGTGCAAGGGATTATTAAGAATATGTTTTACAGAATAGAAAATATTTAACGAGTACATTTACCTTTTCTTTTTCTTACATTTTCCATGGTTTACATTTTCCTTTTCACTTTGGTGGCACATCTCAGTTTCAAATTTATGCACTAGGTTTTCCCAACACTGTAAAAATACAAAGAATAGCAATGTTATTCAAATACTTTATCTTGCTATTCTTTGGGGATTTTACATTGGTCCAGAAAAAACACTGTGCTCTTCTGAAAAAAAATTATCTATGTTTATATATATTTTATTTTTATCAACACACTCATATTTTATATCAATATATGCATATGAATCTGTACAGAATATTATGAAGTTCCTGCAGGGAAATAATACTTAAGAGCTCATTAATGTATTTTATGAACTCAACAAGTTAATATGGACATTATTTTTTTCCAGGAATTAAGATGTTAAACTTAAGAAAACATTTAATTAAAATTAGATGAAATATGGATAAAAGTCTGAAAAAATACTAACTGCAGCTTTAAACAGCATGAAACTGAAACACATTTCCCATGAACTTGACTCACAGAAATATTTTATCTATTTTTCTTGCTAATAATTTTATTAGTAGTGCTCCTATAGAAGTGTTAATCATGTGATTGTATGTGTCAAAAATATTCCATTTTGCTAGCAGATTTATACTACTTCAGAGAAAATGTATGAGTAAAGATTTTCTGGCAGCTTAATGTTTGTGGTAAAGATGACCATGGAGAATATGAATGTTTATACCTGATGTGCTTATGCCACATTCTCTTACAAAGAAGAGATCTGGAGTAGCATGGATTTTGATTCTTAACCAACACAGTAACACCTGCAATGAGATGACAGGGGTGACTGGATTCATGTTTAAGGGGAGCAGAGAGTGTCATCTGCTTTGACTGAAGCACAATGTCCCAAGTTTTTTAGCACAATCTCCCATGACATCCTAATATTGATGCAATGCAGTTTTGGACTAGATGGATGGACCTGTACATGAGTAGAAAAGAGAAGGACCATTGAATTCCAGGGGCAGTGGCTAATGGTTCATACTCCACCTTGTTATCCGAGTTCCTCTGGGGACTGTCCAGAAGCCCACCCTGGTTCAGACGCTGCATAAGCGTCTTGGTGGACAGTGGGTTAATTATTACTAATTATTATAAGCTGACAGTGAAGAAGGGTAGGAAAACACTGGGTTGTGTCAACAGCAGACCATTGTTAGATCAAAGAAAGTTGAGATTTGCTTATACTTGGTACTCATGCCACATCTAGAACAATTCATCCAGTTCTGGGTATCTCCATTCAAGACAGAAATTGATCAACTGGAGCAAATTCAGCAGGGAGCTATCAAGATGGTTGGAGGCTGCAACATATGTCCTGTGGAGAAACTCTGTGAAAGCAGGGCTTGTTTAATCTAGAAAAGAGATGCCTGCAGGTAAAAAAAAAAAAAAAAATCATTTTTAAGCAGAACAATCCTGAGAAAATAGTGTAGCCACTTCTGAAATAATGTTTGCCTTGTAAGTAATTAGTGTCTCCTACCTCCTAAAGAAACTCAGCATTCATATGCATCAGATGAGCTTGGTCTATTAAACAGCTCTAATGAAACACTAAACATGGCAAAAGATTCCCTTCAAGTTAGGCACTAGCAGTGAAATACTAGTTAACTAATTTGTAAGGGCAAAACATTGTTTTTACATAGGTAGTAAAGAAAAACATAAAACATTTGGCATTCTAGATGTAAATCAAGGGCTTATCCAGGTCTCTAAACCTCATGTGTCTTCTGGCAGGATTCTTCTTGCAGAGTAGTTTTTGCTGTTGCTCCTGGAATGCTGGAAATTTACAGAGTGCAGCTATTTGGCCAGGGTGGTGAATGCTGTTGCTAGGGAAGTGATGGCCTATGGATTCTGAACTGTGCCTTGGTTTGATTTGATGGTGCTTATCCTCTGCTTTTTTGCTTTTTCCCTGAAATTTGATGTGAATATTTTTGCTAAGAAAGAAGGAACTGTGTCAAGGAAATCAAAATAAATTTGATGTATTTTTGCTTGGAAATGAAAATAGTAGAAGAGAGTGATTAACAGAGATCTGTAAGTCTACCTTTTCCTTATGGTAAATCAACATGACTAACAGCGAGGATTGAGAGCTAAAAGTAGAAGGAAATGAACAAAGCCTCTTGGGTCAATGGCAGAAAATCTGTTTGGGAATGTGGAATACATTGTAATCAATCTTTTACTATGGATTTATACTCTGAAAGATATTAGGAAGTGGTTGGGAAGATACTAATGTAATCAGTCCTGGAATTGTGCCAGAATGTTCAATCTGTCCTGTCCAGATGTTCTCCTGTTAGGCCAAGCAAAATACCTCTGCCCAACTCGCTTCCTCCTTATTGCAGAAACAAGTTTGATATTTGCATTGTGTATTTACAAGTTTGGTTTGTAGTCCTGGCTCAGGCTGGGCTCATCAAATGCAGGACTACCCAGCAGGCAGCACTGCTTACAGGACTTGCATAATTTCTAATAACTATTTTTAGACAGTCTTTTTCACCTCTCTAGTTAACTCTTTCCTGCTTCAGTATCCTCCCAAAAAACAGCCTGCCCCAACTATTTTTTTTTCTCCACTGATCCCAGCTTTGTAGTTTCACTTTGCCAGGTCAGTATTTCTGAAACCATTGCTAATATACTCACAGCCTTACATGGAACTTCTGCTGCAGTTCCCTGGGCACTGCTGACCTGGCATGACTACACTCACCAGAAGATCCCATGTTGTCTCCTTCAACTGTCTGTGAAGTCTGGGCAATGATCATATGAGTGTCTCTCAACTGCCTGTGAAATCCAGCCGTTCTTCACTGCACTCTTTATATAGCTTATTAGCTTTGTTATCTCTCAATAGTTTCTTATTTACGTTGCATGGATAGTTTTGGCATGTCCTGTTCAGTTGATTTAACTCCAGGTGGGGCCCAGGCAGCAGCCTTGTTGCTTTCCTGAGTCCTAACATCAAATGGAATTTACCTTTAGTTATTGCTTTTGATGTACAGAAGCACAAAGGGAGATGAGGAGATAACGGCATAGGCACCTAATGGCTAATGATGGAAAGTTGAAACCTCTTCAGGTTCCTTCCATCCATCCTGGCACAACAACCCCTCTTCCAGGGCTACTTGGGGGTCACAGTGTGTGAATGAAAATGGGAGCAAACTCTGCCTAAGTTCCAAGTTAACAGAAATGAGAAATCTAACATTGTGTGAGTAGGTATCACCACAGTGGCCGTGATAATCAAGCCTTGTTGGAAGGCTGGCTATGGCATCACCTTAATTCTTGTGGTAGCAATATGAGAGTTGGCTGATTTAATATATGACAGAGTGAGGTCTCATCTGCTCACTGTTTCACCAACAGACCTCATCAAAGAGACAGAAAATTTTTTCTTGTCATTCCTGGTCACTGAGGACAGGGGAAGCAGAACAAGTAGGAGTAGCTGTTGTCATAGATGTCATTGCAGCATCAGTGTGGGAATAAACACTTAGAAACTGGATACTGGAAAAGTGTCTAGTTCTAATCCAAGTTAACCCAGGTAACTTCAGGTAGTCAGCTATTCAATGGGCATGTGCTCTGACTATGAGACATTGGATCCCACCACAGCTGTAAGGCAAAATGGAAATACTAGAATCTGTTCATATTACATGAAGAAACAGGTCTTCCAAGTCATTGTTTGCACTTTTTGATTAAAAAAACATAACCCTTCCAAAAAAACACCCCAAAAACCCAAACAAAAAATGTCCAAAAACCCCTTTCTTAAATCATTTAAATTTGAAACGTTAGGAAAATGACATGGATGCTGCCCATTTTTCTACAGTTATCTCCTGAGAGACCATACTCAAACCCTTACTTAATGGGTATGTACATCTTAAAAATTAAAAGCTGTACAACTTGGGTTTTTTTGAATGATTCTTTAATATTTTGGAAATAATATTCATTTGATTCATTGCTGTATTATTAGATCTTTACAGTACTTGGCTGCAAATCCAACAAAGACACAGCATGCATAATCATTTCTGTGATTACAGTATCTGCTGCCCAGTTAAAAAACTCTGTACACCTGTTTATACAATCCTATAGATATTGCTATTGCAAAGGCATCAGGGTTTCTTTCATTGGTTTCTGGCGATCGGATTTCATGAGCAAAGTGAATGAGGCACAGTGGGCAATACTGAGTAAGATGGAGAGACAAAACTTATTCTTGTAGCAAGAAAAAGGAGATTAGTGACAATAAAACTAATTCTCTTTCTGAAACAATGCTGGGGTTTCCAGTGGCAATTTCAGTAGGTTTATACTGTTGGTATATGATTATATTCTTGGATGGCTTTTGTTTCTTTGTTAAACACTATCCAATGCCCCATCAAATATATAAGCACCTGGTTATGATTTTAACACTCTTTTCTAAGTCCTGCTATAGAATTCTCATCCTTCCTTCAATCAGCTGACAAATTCACCAATGCTTGTACAAGTTCTACAAATGTATCAAAGAATGGCTGAAAAAGGACAAACTTGAAATTCTGACTTCCACAGGTCAGAACCTGAGATATAGTTGATTTGGTAGAAAAAGACAAAATCTGGAAAAGTGAGTGTTTAATCTGAGCATTTATTTTACTTGAATGGACAAATTTTAGAACCCTTTTTGGGTGGTCTCTTCCCAATTAGTCCTTGATATTTGGTTACTTGCCTGTGGTGATTGTGAAAGAAGAAAGCTGTGGTAAATTAAATGCTACTATAATAAGGTGTGTTCTGTGGTGTTTAGCCACCTTTGTGCACATAATCTGCAGATATATAGCATATGTATTAAAGATAATTCAGTATGAGAAATCAATGTCAAGTGCAAGTGTTACGTAAAACAATTAAAAAGCAGAAATACTCTGCTTTTTAGAATGCTAAAATGAAAATTTCCTTTCTTTTTATCTGGACTATGAGAGAAAGAAGCACACTGTCCTCCTTTTTATTAAGCTTTTTATTATGGGAACATTCCTCAATCAAAATGTACCTGGAGTCTAACATTCCATCTCCAAAGGCAAAACACATTCTATTCTCAACATACTAGAATGAAGGACTGAATCTTACTTTAAATTATTTGCCTTTCGCCAAAATATCTGGTAGATCTACTTAACTGAATTAAAAATGATCCTGAATGCTCAAAGTACTATTGTGAAATAAAATGTATGTTACGCATGTCCAATGACAGCGGGAAAGGAAGAAGCAGAGATTGCCAAGGACATTCTGAGAACATTTATTGATTGGAAACAAATCAGTGGAATTTTTTTTGTTTTGTTTTGTTTTGTTTTGCTGGGTTGTTTTTTCTTCTCCATATTACACGAAGTGGTCTCTGTCTGGGTGTAATTTTTACTTTTTAGTGCCATCTGCACCTGTGGCCTTTGGACTTAATGTTTATGACAGATGGACTGGACTGTGTTTGCACCATTTAGTGTATAATCCTTCTGTATGTATCTATGCCATGCTAGGCAGTGGCACTGGCCCAATGGGCATATTTATTAGTGCAGACTTCCTGTCTGCTTCCATTGTTCTGTTGCAGTGTCCTTTGAGCCTAATGGACCTTGCTTTGTGCTGGACCCACCTACAAAATATTGTTTCTGATTCGTGCCAGATTATCTATTGCAGACTCTGATTTTTTTTCTTTAACACATTTGCCAACTAGAATGCTTAAAATGGATCAATTCCATATTGTAAATGCTCTTCCTCTACTCTCAGCCTGCAAGCTTCATTTTGGAACAAGCTTGCTAGCTTTGTTTGCTGGTATCAAGATACTTGATAAAAACAGGAGAAGCATTTCTATTGAAAAATGTCACCTTTCACTAGATGAGCTCCTGTTCTACTGGAAGCAGAAGTTGTCCTCAGTAAGACAATGACCCCTGTAAGAGAGGGTGCAATAAACATACCCTTGGCTGCAGGAGCTTGCTGCTGGCCCATGGCCTGCAGCCTGGAGCTGAGTGGCACATCCCATCCCCGCTGACTTCATCGGTGCTGTGGGATGTGGGAAAAAGGATGGGCTGCTATTGAACAAGAAATGCAGCCTTCTGGATCTGAACAGCAAAACAAATGCAGCACTTGATCACTTGCAAATTTTTAAGTTCTTTAACTGTTTGTGAACCTAGCAATCCACAGATGTGATATCAGGAAAACAAAGAACAATTCATTATTGATTATTCAACTCATGAAATCATGAGGTTGCCTCTCTAAAGTTTTTGGGCCTGTTACAGAAAAACAAAAAATTAACCTCACAGTTTGGTTATGGTCACATCTAATTAGTGGCAGATTTGAAACAGAAAATTAAGAAACAAACCCACCCTTTTCTAAAAATATAATTTTTCAACATATACGTACCAACAGTTAAAAAACACTTAAAAATATTTCTACAGAAAATAATCATGCCTCTGTAAACCCTCTCTGGAGTGATCACCCATATATCTTCTCATATTACACAACAAGGCTTGCAGTCAGTGCTCATATTATCATGATTGTGAGAAAAGGAAACATATTCTGCATCATACATCCAGGATAACAGGGATAGTTTCTAGTGTGGCTCTACTTGCCAATCAGATTTCTGCAGGATGAAGATCTTGGAGGGAGAATTTATCATTTCATAAATAAAAAACCAATTATCAGCAACAGTTTCATGTCAAGAAAAGGCTTCTTTATACTGTTGAAATAGAGCTGTATAGTAAAAAACAAAAGATATTATGATGGCATATTCATGGCAGGGAAGCAGGAAAACATTTATTTTTTCATTCAGCCATTTTAAATTTGGCATTGCTACTTTGTAGTAAAAACTCAAACTATAAAATATATATTCAGAATATATTACTGTGATCTTGGCCTTGAGAAGAAAGTACATAGAAGTCCATATAGAAATACACGTGTGTGCTTTGTATATCTGCCTTTTTCATTCACCATTAGCGCGGTTGAATACTTAGAACTTTTGAAGATCAGGTGTTCAAATTGCAATGGTGAAACTCCACATAAGAAATTTTTGAGAAGAAATGTGTATATTTTCAATCCTGAATTTAATATTAAAACACGATTGAAATTTGAAAATCCCATGGCAGTATGTTTTGCAATCACACCCCAAGCAATTTATTTTTCTTTCTTTTTGTGATATCTGGAAGAGTTTCATCAATTTAGCCTCATAGTTCCACATCTTGAAGGAATATTTTTAAGAATGCAGTGTAAAAAATGTGCAAGCTAGTTGTGGGCAAATCCTGTTTAATACCCTTCAATTTGAATTAGCTGTATGCCTGTTCTGATTTTTTTCCCTCTACTTGCTGTGGCAGTATCACAATTTGTTTCTGATAGATTATTGCTCACCTACTCCATAAAAAAGCAGTTTCCTAGTTTGCTTTTCTCTGCTGCCAGTTAGTGTGAGAATGAAGTATCTTCTCAAAAGTCCCATAAAAGCTGCAGTATATCTTTATTTGTAAAAGAAAATTTATATATTTTAAGGTGAGAACAGAGGCTGGCACAGAGGTATATCACAGAGGAGACAGAATATTATTGAGTGTTTATTTTTTCTTTTCTTTCTTTTGCTTTATAGAGTTCATAGGCAAAGTTCAGGACAACAATAGAGATATTATCCAAGTTTGCCAGAACAGAGCAGTAATCTTCTCCCACTAAAGTCTGTTGGTTACATGATAAGATTAGCTTTAAGGTTATTGCAGTGTTTGAGTTTCTGATTTGAGTCCTCTGCAAATAATGACCTGAGGGGTTGTGTCATCATGTAGACAAGCTACACGGCCATTCAGCTGTGATTATCCTAACTGCAGTGCCAGTAATATACTGTGCCCCAGAATTGTGGAGCTAGGTATCATGTCCTGCAAATGGAATTATTCAGTTAATCGCGGAAGAGCCCGGGGACTGAGCTGATGGAAGCACATAATAGCAAGGTTATGCCTATCAAGGATATGCAGCCTGAATCTCCCAACTGTGAGGCACGGTAGGGACAAGTGTTGTGTGACAGCCCTCCCATGTGGATCAGCATCCTATCCCTTCCCTAGACAGTACCTGATTACCAGCCAAGCCAATAGACCAGACTGTCATCATCTACTCTGGCATCTGCAGGGCTGCATCTCAAATGCACACAACCAAGGGGTTTTGCATTACCCTGAACATTACAGAGTCAGCCTTGTCTGGCCTTGGTTGAATTCACACTTCTCTTAGAGGAACTGTAAGTCTAAAGATCTTTGCAGAACTTTCAAACTGGCCAATGACTACATGGATGTTGTTGGGGACATCAGACAGGGGACTGTGGTCATTTGCAAGCAGATAGACTGGCTTTCCCCATCCAAAACTTTCCAGGGGCTCACCAATGGATTAAGCCACTTCATCCTGATGTCTCTGGACATGTTTGAGTCTGATCTTTAGGAAGACCAGTCTCCCCTCCTCTAACCTGCTGGGGGATTCCACTGATGTTCATTGTAAGATCCATCAGGGAAACCAGGTGCTCCTTTTGTCTGCTGAAACATAATTTGTTACTGCTAGGTCACCTGTGACTTCAGAAGGTCCCGCAGGTTACTCACAGGTTACTGTGAGCCACACCTGGCACCTCCTGGAGTGGTTCTGAGCATTGACTGATGGAAGATCTGCAGCATTTTGCTTCGCCTCCAATTTTCTTTTTTAGTACATCTGCACATACTATTTAATGGCATTGCATTGTTCTGTCTTTGCAAGTTATTTTTATTGTTAATACATTTCTGATGGTTTATAACTAGACATTAGAGCAACTTGGTCACATTTGTCAGGCCATTGAATCATTCTTCATATCTGCTCCTTACAAAATCAAAGAATTTCTCCAACATTGAACACTAAATAAGAGGATATGACAATAAATTCATCAAATGTGATAGGCAGAATAAAGCTCAAAGGATTTTTTTTGCAAATATATAATATAGCTGCAGCTTCTTTCTTCTAAAAGTTAATCTCACCTTGTGCACTCAGGAAACATACTTAAATTCTGAATAACTGCTCCTAGTTGAAACAGAAAGAAAAAAATTGTCCTTCATTTATGAGCAAAGCATATAATACAATGTGATTTGTGCCCCTTTTTACTGTTTTAGACATAGTTTATTTTTTCTTTTTTTTTCTTGTAGACTGATATATACAAATGGCAATGTATAAAAATATTCACATCATAATAAAATTGAAAAATAAAAAAATGCAAACATCAAAAACTGCAAATACTGGAATAACAAATGTTAAGAGAGTAAAATGAATGTATTTATAGAAAGCTTTTGTGAGAGATCTGTATAATATTCTTTTGTTTTAATTAAAGGTTTTTTTGCATGAAGACCTCCAGTTTTCATAGGTTCTGTTTCTCATTTATTAAGATATTATCAGGGCCTGCCTAAAAACTAAAAATGACCCTCTAAAAACTAAAAAGTGCATATACAACCCTCCTATATTCACTGTCTTTAACAGTGGGGAGTTCAAGCATTGAATAAAGTGGAGGGGGAGACTGTGAAGTAGTTGGAATTAGTTGTTTTTCTTTATAGGGACTCATAGACAGAGTGTGATCAGTTTCTTTAGCCAAAGCCAGTGAGCAGTGCAACAACTTACTTTAAAATCTGTCCTTGTGGTATTCTTCAGTGCAAGGAAAAGTAGTTTTTCCCATGTTTGACAGCCCCACATGAGAACCTCACAGCACAACTTCTGCATGTAACTGAGATCAATATGGCCAGCAGTGGACTCTGTGTGGGATTATTTCAGTTGTCCCCCTCCCTGCCCTCAATCTTTTTCTTTTGTCTGTTGTATTTCCATTTCACCAGTTAATGCTGTGGTCAATTAGGATAAGAGAGTAATTCATCCTTTATACAGGTCTTAAGTCTTCCATCTACCTACACGTTTTCCCTAAATCCTGTGATTGCTTGGGAACGAGCAACAGAGACAGATGGAGATTGTCACATCTACATACAAATGATGAAGAGATGATGGCTGTTGGCCATTGGCTTGCAGTGGCAGACACATCTTTAACTTGTACCTCAAAAGACCCCCTTTTAAGGATCTTGTCACCATCACCAGTTGCTGAAAATGGAAAAGCAGATCCTTAGCTCTCATGTACTCTGCCATTGATTCACTGTATTGCACCAGTGAGCCATTTACACAGCAAAACTATTGCACAGAACAAGAGAATTTTGAGATAATAAGGAGGTGCTTAGTGCATATTCAAAATGTCTTGCAACATCTAATATCAACATAGAAATCTGAAATGGAACATGTCTTTCAAATGAGATAAATTTTAAAGTGGTCATTGCTGTATGTATGTATTACCAAAAATCTGAATTTGAGAATAAATTGCTATTTAATATCTCCTTAACTGAGGCTGATATCAAAGTTAGATTCTTTGTAACATTACTGACAAATTTTATGAGGATCTAGATAATCCAGTGAAAATGTCTTCACAAAATGGTATTGATAGGCTAAACTTGTAGATAAAGGCTTAACCATGTGTGTGGAACATAAAAAATGTAGCTGATCAGGTCACTGATGGAACTAACAGCTCAAAGTATTCATAAAAGCTGCAGCACTGACTGCTTGCATTTATGTTAAGTAATATCTTCATAGATTAATGGTTGCTTCCATTTAAAATAGTAGTTGCATTATGTTTTCCCTCCGTTAAAGTAAAAAAAAAATAGGTGTACTTGGGGGAAACAGGAGAGAAGGGACCAATGAAGACTTAGAGTTTCCTTTAATTAATCAACTTCATTATGGAAAAATAATGGGTGAAATAGCAAGCAAAATATTATTTGTGTGTTTATGTGTGGAATAAATCCAAATGTGTTAAAAGACTGATTAATTCTAAGTTCCCAATGGTTAATACTAGCCTCTATTTTTGGTACTCTGATATTTGAGTTTATAGAATATATATTCTCTTCCTTCTGACTACTCTGTAGTCATTTCTGTTAATTATCATCTGAAAGACTATGTAGTCCACTTCTAAGTGACATAAAAATGCAGTAATTCTCAGAAATTGTCCCACTGATGCCTATGAATCTATTTGCAAGAGAAACTGCTGGCCAGAATAAGCAGGGGCTCTATTAAAAGGTTCAAATGGAAGATAAAGTTAAATATATGTTTACTCTATATATTCTTGTTCTCTAACATTCTTTCTGTTTAAATCCTTATTTTTTCTTCTACTTATATTTCTAACTCCTAACTCTTGCTCTGATTCTTCTTCCTTTTTTATTTTTCTCTTTCCTCCTCCTAATATTGCATTTTAACAAGATTTTGTGAGTCACACTGATTCCAGGCAAACAAGCTGCTGTACTGTAAAATAAATAGCCTTGAAATGCTACAAAGTAAATCACTTGCCTTCAAGATTAAGCTTAAATGTTTGCTTCAGCTTCATGTCTGAACATCCTTCCACTTAACCAGATGATAGCAGACTTTTTGCCAACAAAACATATCTTTACTAAACCAGGGCCATCTTTCAATAAGAACAGAGCAGTATGATGCCCTCTGCCATCAAAACATGCCTCTAGCCCTATTTATTTATGAGGAGCTTTGTACTGGATACAAACTGATCATGAATGTTATCCAGCTTTATATAAGACATCACATGGTATTGGTAATCTGATACAGGGTTTTAAATGGATAGCTACACTGCCAGTTTGAAGTGCCAGCATTTTTTTTTTCTGTTTTTGCTATCTATTGGCATAGCATGAAGAAATAGTCAAGCCTTCACTGAGTTTATGTCTCCTGCAGAAGCATTGCTACATCTTTATTTTGCCTTTTATTTTTCTGAAAGAAATAAACTGTTTAGTATTCTTTATAGAGAATCCTGAAAATAGATTATTAGAGGAAGAATAATCTGTGTTTTACTCTCTTCACCCAAGTATATCTTTTTCACAACCTCGTGTTTCCTCATCTCTTCGCTGTATTTTATTAAAATAGTTATACTTTGATTTTAAGGCCTGGAGAGTCTTGAGAAATAGATAGGGCTTCAGACAAGAAACATTGACTTTTCCTGGTGTTTATTCTCATAGAATTCTATTTGATCACATACACTTGTTATTGCAAATCTGGAGAATCAGCTTTACATTTGGATTAGGTATACATCTGACATTCGCTTCATGCAGACATGGAGAAATCTAACCTGGTGTGAGAAACCTGAAGTGTGACTAACATCCTGAATTTTTGCTTTGCAACATAATCTAGAGAATGGATGAGCATTAGCATGGAAAATCTAGGCTCTCTTTCCCAGAGGGCACCTTTCCATTATTGTAGCTGAAATGCTTTTTGTGCTCTATCACTTTGATCTGAAAGCAAAAATCTGATGAACACTTCTGTGAGTCTTTTAAAGGTAATGTTAGTAGCTTTGATGATTGCCTTGAATCCCTATTTTAAATAATTTTAAGATAAGTTAAAGCATTATTCTGGAGCTGATTCCCTTCCTAAGGGAAGGAAAATTGGCTGATTTGTGCTTGACTTACTAGAAAGCAGGTATGGGAAAGAATATGGCAGAGGGAACATCTAAAAAAAGGGAAGAGAACCTAATTGAAAATTTTCTAAGCAATTAGATGGTAGTATTGTAAAAGTAGTATGGTAAAGGTGTCACAAGCCAGCATTTCAGTAGCTAATTATCTAGCAAACATTCATTTGCAATTGAAATAGTGTAAGTAGAGATGTGACTGGGGGCGGGGGATGGAACTGGTAAGGAGAATTGCATGCTCAATATTTGTATATATGTTTTTTCTACCATGACAGAAAGACCCGTAGCTTTGTATGCTTGCCTAAGTTTGCACATTAGAGAAACTGAATAGCATGACTGAGTTTAAAAGGGGTGACATTAATGTGAAGTCTAAGGATTCTTTATGTGCATAAAACCATGATGGTTCATTCCAGGAACAGCTGCTAGCCAACAAGCCTTTTTAAAAGCCTTTTGGAGACAACACTGAAAATCAAGAGCTTACACTCTCACTGCAGGATTTGTACACTTAATTTTCAAAAATAGGGCACCTCCAAATACATGTTAAAGGATAATGGAAGTGCCTCTTTGGGACTCAGGATGATTTTAATTGTATATCTCACTAACATAGTTTGACCCATGTCTGCAGCCAAGCTTCTCACAGCCACTTCTTCTCTCCCCTTGAATGGGATGGGGGAGACAATCAGAACAGTAAAAGTGAGAAAATTCATTGGTTGAGTTAAAGATGGTGAAATAAGAAAAGTAAAAGCCACACATGCAGGGAAAGCAAAACAAATAATTAATTTACCACTTCCTGTTGACAGGGAGGTGTTCAGGCATCCCCAGGACATCCAAACTCCATCATATGTCACAGTGACTTGGGAAGACAATGCCAACACTCCAAAGTCCATCCTCTTACTCCTTCCTTTTCTCCCAGCTCTCTATGCTGAGCATGATGCCATATGGTATGGGCTATTCCTTTGGTCAGTTGGGGTCAGCTGTCCTGGCTGTGTCCCCTCCCAGCTCGTGCACCCCCAGCCCACTCACTGGTGGGGTGAGATGAGAAGCAGCAAAGGCCTTAGCCCTTTGCAAGCCCTGCTCAGCAATAGTGAAAACAACCCTGTGTCATCAGCACTGTTCTCTCACTGTTCATCAGCACTGTAGCCCTATACCAGCTACTGTGAAGTAAATGAACTCTGTCCCTGCTAAAACCCATTTACCAAAGTAACATTGAAATTGCATCTTTACTTAGTACCTAACAGAGAAGTTGTTCAGTATTAAGTGTATGTAAATATAACTAGATGTCTTTGAAACTGCTTTGAGGTGGTGAGTTAATTGTCCAAGTTTAAATCTGAGTGAATTTGGCTCTTTGGTATTTTTGCTCCTGACTTTGTGCAGGCTGCAGAACTCTCACCATTTCAGTGAGCACTGAATGTTATATGTAAGGGCTGAAGCCCACTAGTGAAGCTATGTAAAAGGTTCTAAGAAAAATGTTACACTGAGCTATTTATGATGAGCTATGCTCTAGGTTTTTGGGGGAGACTCTTTATTTATACTCTACCTGCACAGTGATTCTGATTATTGACTAGTGCTATGCTATAGGAAATAAATAATGAAATTTATGCATTTGGTTGTACTTTGGGCAATTGCTGAAGATTCATAGTAACACTTTTCTGCACTGAGAGTGATGTCTGGGAAATAGAATAAATCTTTCCAACATTAGAGTGAATATAAAAGCAAATCTTTACTTGAAAGCTTTCAAATACACAATGTAGCAAAAATCCCACGTGGTACATTGATTTTAAAACTTTTGCAAGGTTAGTCGATTAGTATACTAATATATCATATACTGTCCAATTAAAAGGCTAGATGGTTAGGTAATAATTCCTGGGGTACTGCCCCACAGAAAGCAGTCCAGAGGTTTCTTTTGCCCCAATTTTTTTTTAAGTCTGGTCCAGATTCTGGTTGGAAAACAGAACATCCTTGGAGCTGGTTCTCTTCTTGTAATAAGACTAAAAAATATTTAGGAATGTCTTTATAAGGTTAGCTTATTTTTCCTAAATGTAGGGAAGAAAGAGGGAAAATACTAGAAGCTACAGCCATGCTTTAGCAATCTACAAAGCTAGAAATATATGAAAAATAGAAAAAGCTAAAAATCTTAGGCATCAAGAGAACCTTAGATATTAAAAGTGTGATATCTAAAAATGAAAAGCCATAGGAAAACAAAACCAACCCATTTATAATGTACACAAATGAAATACAGAACAGAAGAGAAGAATAAAAGACGTTAAGATGTTAGAAAGCTTTCTTCTCTCTTTCTCTGATGCTAAATTTTCTAGGAGCTAAAGGATGGGAGTGTTAGTTCCAAATCACTACAAGTGTTCAGCAATGGTAGAATTGTCCATGGAAAGGAGAATCACATTTCATGGGTTTTACTGTTGTACATTCAGCACCAGGGTTTAAGGAACCACAGCTTAATCATGGAGAGATGTGGGCAAGCTGGCAAAGATACTACAATCACAGACCACTGTACAAAGATAAACACAATCAGCATTTATCTGTAACTAAGCGAGATATTTCAAGATGTGTTTCATTTTTTATTAATTTAAAGCTATCGAAATTGTAAGGGTTTGTGGGACTGGTGGTCAGTCCTACATGTCCTGACCAATGCATGGGAAGAAAAATTATATCCCTTTCTAATGAAATTACAAAACATTTCCTTGAGATCTGATCCTGTAGCTTAATAGAATTGTCTCATCTTATGGACAACTTAGCTAATGCTGGTGTAATCAGAGATGGCTGTTGTAGCATGAGTTGGAAACACATCATTAAGGACATACCAGCTGCAACTTCCGCTTAAAATTTGTCATTATATCTTGAAGTTTAAACATTCAAAATACAGTTTAAAAGAAAATAGGACCTCCAGCTAAGAGACTTTTACCACTGAAATGGAATTAACAATAAAAATACTGGTGCATATACAATGGACAGGCTCATGTTTAGCAGTTTTGTGGTGTGCATTAGAGATTTGCCCCCTTGTGTCTGATGACTACAGGAGAGGATGTTTTTGATCACAGTCTTAAAGTACATTTTGCAGTTTTGCATACTTGATTTGCCACTTGTATGCAAATATATTTGCTCTATATTAGAAAACTGTCTCCCATTAATCGGCGTTGACCTTATTTTCTTTAGCAGATTGACTAACTTGCTTTGTGTAAATTACACTGTAAGGACAGCTTTAATAGTTGAGTTAGATGGTCTCCTCACTTTTTACAGTACATTTTATTAGACTAAATGCACACTAGACAGGCTTAAAACCAATACCTACAGGTATCTGTTCAGCACAGTGCTCAGGAAATTAACCATGGAGCTCTCATTAGCATTAATGGGTGTTTAGTGGTTAATTTACTGTGCACCACACTAAAAACATTCCCCCCAGGGTGCTCACCAGGCTGTGTGGGAGATTTCTCCATGCTGATGGTACTGTAATTGTATTTTATTAGATCAAGTTGCAACTGAAAGATTTTGATTTCTATGACAGCTGTGACTGACTCTGAGTCAAAGACAAAACACACACACCTGTGTTCATTATGAGTCAGCTGTGACAGCAAGATAATCCCTCAAGGAGTTCTTGTGGAAAGCTACAGTAGGAAAAAGGAGTACTATCAGTACTTCCAATTTCTTGTAAACACTGAAGTTTAAAGGTAATATATTTTTTTATTGATAAATATTCAACATTTAAAGCATAAGCTTTCAAAATAACTGTTCAGAAACTAGGAATAGACCTTGAAAATTTAGCTCAGTCTTACTATATATGTCTTTTCAATTAAAAAAAGACTTCAAGGAATTATGATAAATAAACTGGAATCAAGAGTTTGGGAACTAAGTCTTAAAGAAGTGAAAATTTTCTTAATCAGAGGTGCAAAAATTCCTGGAATTCAGGCTCCAATCCAAGATGAAGAATTGTTTAGGATGTTCTCAAATTATGTTCTGAGTAATGAATTTTAAAAGAGCATTAACCTTAAGCAGAAAACTATTAAAAAATGGGGAAAGGAGAAAAGAAGAAAGAACCCTGTGCTTTGTTGAATAGAAACCATTGGGATAAATGAAAATAACATCAGCCTATGCCTTTGTTCTGGAAATAAGATTCTTATTTTCTTAACAAAACACAAAGATGGCAGATGTGACTAAACTTATCTTTTACCCAAAACAGATCCAGAGTTATATCTGCTTCACTTATTAATGGGACCAATGCTAAGTGCAAGTGCAAAGGCAAGCTTATGAAAGCAAACCTTGCTAAGCTCAATGTATGAGTGTGTGAAGGAGATGGGGAGAGAAAAAATTACATCCTTCCCAAAATACTGGAACATAAAATAACAATCAGACAGAAGGTGTTAAGAAATATCAGTGGCACCATAAAATTATGGAATAGTATAAATGCTAGCTACATTTAAGACAGGAAAGAAAATCAGAGGCAGACTAATATGGATGAAAAATCCATCAGGAAGAAAGTTAGCATATGTTGACAATATCAAAGAGATGGAAGAAAAAGGTGTAAAACAAAGGGCTCATAGGTCGTGGTAGATCAACCTCAGGTAAGAAATTGATTTCGTTTTGTTAAAAGAAATAAAAGTCAGTCTAATTTGTCTGGACTTCAGAGAGCTGTGGCAAATCATGGGTTGCATTGAGAAAAATAGGGATTAATAAGAAATTCTAGAGTGAGTGAGGAACTGGCTAGAAGCGAGATGAGTAGATTTTATTTTAATAGTAGTACATTGCTGGTGTATTGCTGATTGTCTGATAATATAGATTCCCAAATATTATTTATCTTACAACTAGTTGGCCACTAGGGATTTTTTTAAGGTCTTATTCTTCACCATTTTCTGTAAAGCTCTACTAAAGAGCAACTGCTATAATGTCTGCCACTTAAACCCATGTCATGAGTGTCACAGATTCTCATAATTCATAATGGCAGTATCATTCTTGTACATTACAGGCTTTAACATCACTAGCCCGTGATACCCAACTATTATTATTTTTTTACACTAACCTTCTTCCCCATTATTGCACGTGTACATGCTGAAGTGTTTGCTACTGTTTAGAGACCTGCTAATACTCTGGGTCAGCCTCACATCAACAAGGTACATAAAAAATGTTTAGGACAGTGCTTTGCACTCTAATAGCTTCTAGGAAAGTCAAGAATAAAACTGAGCTTGGGTAGCCTTTTTTAAGACAGAGAAAGTGGTTGCCTCCAGATAGATCTTTCATTTTTTTCAGATATGTTTAGAGAATATATTTATAAAATTTGGATGCATATTTAAAGTGGATATCTGCCCAAGGGTAACTAACATATATATTACAATCTCCAGTTGTGGGCAAACTGTAATGAAGTGCGTGGTGCAGGAAAAGCACGAGATAAAATATGATATATCACAGCTGGAAGGCTAATGTCTTTCTTTCCACAGATATACAGATTGACTGCATGTAGTAGTTCAGCAAGTAAAGAAAGGTAAACGTGATCTCACTTCAAAAGGATGATTCCAGAGAAGCTTTGTTTGACTTGGAATAAAGCAGTTCTAGTGATACAGACAGAAGAAAACTTCAGGTCTTGCCTACCTTTCCCTCCTCAGACATATAATTTGTTCCTGTGGTTTAGGGTACCACAATAATCTGTTTCAAAAATTTTCCAAAGAAAATGGCACAGTGTAGCTTTTGTTGTAACTGTATTTTATGCTTGCCAGAAAAATTATGGGAAAGAAATTTCTACCATTTATTTTCTAAAGTGTGTGTTATTTAAACACTGTCAACCTATCAGCCAACGTTCCCTTGTAAAAGTGAGACAAGTTTTTCACTAGGAAAAAAATATTCCAAAATATATTAACTGTTTTAGAAGGTTTGGTCTTGTTCTCCTCAGCCAAGAATTTATTTTCCAACACTGTATTCTTCAGTATTAGAAGTTTTGTTAATCTCTTTCTTCTTAACTTGAGGGAAGACTGAAAATTCTTGTTGAGTGGGTGAGGAATTGAGCAAAGAGCGCTTGTAGGAAAGGGTAGCAGGCAACAGCCTGTTCTTAAACAGCATAGGAGGAAATAAAAAGTACTACATTCATCACTAGTATGAAGAAACCTGGAAAGAACAGACTATCCAGAGAAGCTCCTAAAAGTGCAAAATAGTTTTGTTACATCTGAAAAGATATATGTGTAGCAAAATGACTAAAACTGTTTTGCAGGAGTGTGGCGATCCTGAAGTAGATTGTGTATAAAGGGGCATCTATAGCTCCTAAAATATACCCTTTCTTTTTCCTACCAGATGAAGACATCCTGCCCTCTACTATTTGTAAAAATAAAGTTCTTTCAATGCCCATAGGAAATTTCAGATGCTTCTGGAAAAAGTAATAAAACTTCATAGGAAAAAATCCCGACCCCAGGGAAGAACAGGGAAACCTACACACCAGCAGATGTGGAGTCTGATTCTGCTTTCTGATTAGAAAAAAAGTCAACTGGAAATACAGACAGGACTTGATGCAGTTCCTAACAAAGACCAGGTTCATCTTCAGCTTTTAAAGAACGTGAGGACTGAATACACCTTTTGCCATAAAAATCAGTTCTTAAGCTGAGGAGCAAAAAGTGCAAGGAGCTGAAAATGAGATGGCACAACTAATGATAGAGAGTGGGGTATAGTATGAGTAAGGATAGTTTGTATATTCACTTTGGAGAACATTCAATGAACCTAGCATTTTTGTACTTAATAGTTGCAAATACAATTCTCTGTGATATAATTTCATCTTTTAACAATATAAAATAATTTTGATGAGATGATCTCTTAGAAAAAAAAATTCCAGCAGAAAATTCTCATCTAATGAAATTGAAACACATTGGGGGATGGACAGACACGTCAGCTAAATTTATCTAAATTAAGACATTGATCTGCACCTACACAATATTATTTTTTCCAAATTGCTAGATACTGCTTCACAAAAATAAATTCAAATAATTCACTGCAATGAAAACGACTATTTTAATATCATTGACATTTCCCAGATATTATTTGTTTTGACTTTGCTTTTTCTTTCTGTTTTAATTTCTCATAAATAGATTTATTTTGCTCTTTGCAGTGTGGACTTAAAAGGAAACTACAAATTTTCTGATAAATCAGTTTCTGTTAGTTTTAAGAGTGCTCAGAGTTTCACTTAGAAGACTTTGTTGAGCCTACTTCCTGCGGATGAAGGCATGCATATTTGTTTTTCTTTATGGACCTTCACCTAGAACATGAGATTGGGTAACTTATGTGGTTTTGACACAGGGTGTGCACTTATTGTACTGCAACTGCTACAAATTTTTTTTTTTCCGATTTCCTAACAGTTGTATTTTTTATCTTCAGTGAGAACATGAAAAATAATTCTTATCTAGACTCATCACTGCCTGATATATCTAGAACACAGAGATTGTTGGTTGGGAAAAGTGCATGATAATGGGATGGCTTCAGTACTAGAAACACACATAAATGTTTAGTGGGTCCTTTAAATCTTTTTGTAAAACACCTGACATGCTGCCATCCTGCATGGAAATGCCAAAACTTTCTAGTGTTCATCTGGACTGACTGTGACCTGCCCTATATCAGCATGCCTGATGCTAGCTGAGAGTGTATTCATGTTTTTTCATGTACCTGCTGGTCACATCCTCATTTACAATTTCCATATCTGACTCAGGCACATCAGTGGACTGTGTATTATGTACAAGTCCACATTGCTGCACACAGAAGGTTCCTGGACAAGCTGCCAACACACGGGTGCCTACATCTTCAATGTTGCACCTTGGAGCACCTTGGCTTAGCTGATAATTTCAGATGTCCCTAAAAAGTCTGTGTAACTTAAAGACTACTGCAGCCAGGTAACATTATGCTCCTACTATACCAAATTTCTCTGCATCGCAAAATTAGTAGTAAGTACTATCTCATAGCACTAAAGAGAAAAAACCAGGCAATATCATGCCCATATAGCATATGCCTAGTATATGGGCTGTAGTTTCCAAAAATTTTCTGCTCTCGTATTGCATAAAGCTCTTCACCTTTTACCACAAATCTGTGGTGTTCTTCCCAATAAAATGTGAATAGTGGTTTTCTGTTTATATAATCTCAGTGATGCTGTAGCTACATGGTATGACACAGATATATCTCATGTATATTTACAGAGAGCAGAATACAGTCTGGTTTAATTATGCAAAAATATTTATCTCCCCTAATACCATATCTGAAAAGTGTATTTCCCACTCCCACAGTTAAATGTATCCTCATATCAATTTCTCATATGTAGTTCTCAACACAATGCTTTACGTTTTCAAAGAGCTTTAGAAACATTAACTAATTAACTAATGCATGTCATTATGGGCCCGTGAATCTTGGATGTCAAAAGGCAAAAGACGAGGCAACCAGAGTGAATTAAATAAAACACAGAATTAATTGCCAGCATAGCAGCCCCCAACATAGCAAATTTCTCTGCCCTGTGAAAAACCTTCTGATCTGCACTACTCTTTCTTGCTTCTTTCTTCTGGTGTGAGGTAGCACTGCTTGGTGATAATCTTTCCCTTCAATTTAGATCCCATAATTCATGGCACTTGTCTGCTCCTGCTTTAATACATATGAGCATAAGATTGTACTGTCCTTGAGATGTGGTTAAAACAGCATTTTTCCCAAAACATACTGCACAGTCTTAGAATAGGAATTAATATAAATGCAGCAATCTTGACTTCTGATTCATAAAAAAATCCTATTTGTCAATTTTGATCAGAGTCACAGTCTGAAAGTAAAATCTAAATATGAGACACTGATAGGAAATATTTATGTCCTTTGGTACAGTTCTGATATTGAAAGGACTATCTGTGTGAAGGTGCCTGATCTTTTTCCTGGGAGAATGTCCCTCTTGTACTGAATATAGCCCAATAGCAAAAAAAGTCATTTGACTCACAGCTTATTTATCATCATTCTCTTTCCTTGGATCTCTTCAGATCGGGACAGAGAGTAAATTCTTGTCTAGATTAATTTTTATGGCTGTTTGCTCCTGGCCTCCTTTTTACAAAGTTCTTTAAGCCTTCCCCTACACATAAATACATGATCTGTTTCTCAAGTGATCCAACTAAATGCTTTTTACTCAAAGAAGGTTTCCTAATACGTAATGGTGCTGTTTTCATGGCTGGATCCATGTTTTTTCATATGCAACTGAATGTATATTGACCAATGTACCTTCCCTTGACCAAAATAAAGATCCTTTTTACAGTCACTGAATGTATTCTCTTCCAGTTACACTGACAAACAATATCTTGTGCACAGGTGAAAATCTTGAGGATCCAATGGTTTCACAGGAGATGGTGAGGCCAATCTGCTTGATGGGATAAGTGGATTGTTCAGCACAATCCCTCTTCTGAAAGAAGCATAAACCACCAGGTCTTAATGGTAAACTGATTCATTGAGAAAACCAGCTTGTATACTGCTCATTAGATTCCATTCAACCTAATAAAACACCCTAAGAGCTCCAGGGAAGGAGAGAGCTGCAAAGAGAGAAGGGACAGTAGTGGAACACAGTAGGGCACAGGTGTGGCCATCAGGACAATACAGCAGTTCATTCTTTGGGAATGACTAGATGGGCAGGTTTGCTGAAGTGATCTGAGTTTGCAGTACAAATTTAGTAATGAAAATTACTTGTTGAAGTTATACTAAAATTTTCTGAAATATTAGAATTTACTTCAGTGGTTTTATCATCTTTCGTTTTATATCCTCAAGCCCAACTCTTCAGTATTCTTGGGGGGCAAATAAAAGTTGTAGGTAAAAGGCATCTTAATAACTGCTGGATAATAACAAAATTTCTGACAATTTAAATTGATTTTGTACCTCAGTATTAATAACTGCAGAGCCATTATACAGCTATTAATGATGATACAGCTATTATAATTACAGCTATTGTAATAAATGAGGAAATGATTTCACTTTCTTAAGCAGAAACATTATAGCATAATCTATATGAAATGGTAGTTTTCCCCCTCCTGCAGATACTTCATTAGCACAATCATACTTCTCTAGTAGTAGCACCTAAGAGTCCCTTATTGGTTTGAAAGAATTCCTGACAGCAGTGCCAAGTTGCCTTGCAGTTAATGTGAAGAGGCCTGAACTATAAATATTTTCTTGACCTTTATGAATGCAACCAGATTGCTAATTTTAAATGATAAGTATATAAACAGGTTGGAAAAGCTGGACCGTACTGCTGAAAATTTGCCATTAACAAATTTTTTCCCAGAAATGTATGTTCAAGAGATTAATTGCTTCATGTTACACTTGTCATAAATCTCCCTGGTGCACCGTGCTCCCCCATCTGTCTGTCTCATCCCTACAATATCTCTTGCTCTAAGTGTAAGTGTAGTTGCTTCTCCAGATATGTGGTTAGATAGGCACCCAGAAAGAGTTTATAGAAAATGGAGGGCAGAGCTCCATCAAAGTACAATGTGCTGTTGATGGGGTTGTTATGCAACAAGCTTTTAGAGACAGGGATTGTCTTTTAATGGTGTTCACAGTGCCTCATTAAATGGGCTTCTCCCAGACTCACCACCCACGGCTGAGGTGTCTAATCTTTACCACAATCCAAAAATAACTGTATTCAGTTCAGACGCAATTGTGGTTTTACTTTGTCTTTAATTACAGTAGATGGATCAAATCTGCCCTTTACATTATGGTTAATAAATAATGTCCCAGCACAGAGGTTCTAAACAAGATATTTTGGCTGCTAAGATGAAGATGCTTTCTCCAGAGCTAATGAAACTTTATAAAGCTGGATTGGTCCCTGTCTATCAGATCTTGGGGGAGAATTTTATAATCAAGGCTTAACGAGATAAATGTCTGTGGTTGGTACATTCAAGGACATCTTTCGCAGCTTTGTGAATAAAAGATATGATCACCTCATATAAAGAAGGAAAGAGAGATGAGGTGCATGGACCTGAACTGTGCATCTGGGGCTAGTTTAAGGAACAGTGCTTTGTAAAATGTGATAGTAAAACTAGACTTCCCTGAAGCTTTATTTGGCAGTTTAAAAAAAAAAGCCTGCTTTATTTCTTCATGTAATATCCACATCTAATATATATCCCTAGGCCAATGCTAGATGGAGTAACTTAATTAATTGAAAACAGTTTGAGATACTTACAATAACTTTTATCCTAGAAGCACATGGGTAGGTGTATGATCAAGCAGATATCTACTTGTTAAAAAACAAGCGCTGTGTTTTACTCCTACTCTATACAACTGGTGCCTTTATGTTGCCTTAACCTTTTAAATTCATAACTAGGCAGTGATTTTGTCTTTTTGGTCGTGTACAGATCAGCAAAATTGGATCTTCCACTTATACTAGTGCTTGTGTGCGTATAGGAACACTTTATTTAACATACTGCTTGAGAGTCAGGGACTTTTCTTGTGGTTTATGTCTTGGCTATAATTCTATAATTCTTTGGCTCCCACCATCTTTCTCTTTCTCTCTCCTAGTAAAAAACAACTACAACCCAAAAAAATCCCAAACCAAACAAGCAAACAAACAAAAAAAAACAAAGAAAAAATTTCTGGTATGGTCTGAAGAGGGAAGTAGCTTGCAATAATGACAACATACCCACAAAGATCTGTGTTTCCCACTTCATATTTCTACTTTATGCCATTTAAGTGAGCATGAAACATATATTTTTTTCCATTTTCTCCCTAGAAATGTTCATTCTTACATGACTATAGAGTATGTATTGAAATAGAGTACATGCAAATAAGTTGTAATGAGAGCTCTGTTCATAAAAAGATTAAAAGTGATACCAAATGTTTAGTCAATTGTTACTCTCTTTGATTAGATTCAACAGATCAATAGGCTGTTATTTTCATGAATTACTATAATTCTGACGGTTTCCTGTTTCCTTATAGCATATGTTGTTTGCATTTATATTGTAATTTGCCTTGTAATTTGCAATGTAATCTTAAGGAAATATCAAATGTTTCCTTGATATATAGGGTCCCCTACAGTTAGATTTTCAAAAGTCAAGCTCAAATAAACCACTTGAATTTAAGCGGAAGAAAAGAAATTAATAATAAGATATTAATAGAAACTTTTTCAAGGGATTTCAGAACTTTGAGAAGAAAATGTTTGAAATGTGTCTGTGTTGAATACGCCCACGGCTCAATATGACATCGTTCACGATTATGGTCTTGAAAACTGACTATGTAGCATTTAAAACGGGAGTTCTGTCATCAACCATGTTGGGACAATAACAATAACAGACTGTACTGGGCATCCATGTGAACCACAATCTCTCACCACAAGGTTCACTAAGTATGAGCAGGACCTAGAGACCATCAGGACTTCTCAAGAATGCATTAACCCAAAACCAGGGGTTTGATGTTAGCAAAATTTCTGCTGTGAGAAAAATTCATAAATACTTTTATCAGGAATTGAAAGTGGAGGTGTAGCAGACCCTCAAGGTGAAACACCTAACATCCCCAAAATTTGGGAGCTCTTTATGAGCTCCAGTACCAGGAAGTACCAGATTTAGGTTGCTGACTTTGACTCGGGACTAGAATTTGGATAATTCAGTGTTTCAAGTACATCAACAACAGGGATATTATATCCACTTGAAAAGGTAAAAAAAAATGAGAGTTCCTGCTATTTGCTAATGTATGAGGGAAGATACAGTCATTCTAGCTCTGTAGAGTGCTATGGTAGCACTGAAACTGCTAAGACAAAATTTGTCTGCATATACTGATATAGAAATATTTTGTCTGCCTGTTTCAGGAACATCTCTTCTGCCACCCTCCCACCAGTCACCACCAAGATAGAGATAAAAATGTGGTATAAATACTTAAATATTCACTCCCTTATAGGGAAACTTTCTAGGAAGTTTGTTTAATGCCTGGATTGTAAAAGGCATAGTTTCAACTTTTTGGCTCAACTCAGATGGAAATATCAGATTTCCCAAAATATCTTCCTATTGTCTCCATCTGCCTCCTCTTAGTATCTCCTTTTTTCTTTGATTTTTTTTGTGTGATTGAAATCAATAACATAACATCATTAGATATCAAAGAGTATTTAGATTTTCCAGGTAGGCAATGCCAAATATATTCCTCATGTTACATCATGCAAGTCATGTGAACTGCTCCAAGTCATCTTTTGCAGTCTGAGCACTCTCCAGTAATTGCCTGAGGAAGGATAACGCTTGAAGTTCAGAGCATTTATGAACCTAGGCTGAATCTGAGCATCTTCCCACCATAAAGTGTAAAAGGTGAAATGTGAGATGCTATAGGATAATGGGGATGTCCAAGTAGGATCCAAACGCACTGCAGGAATTTTAAAAGGAAAAATAACGAGCTGGAACTCTTGGGATATTTCCATATATATTTACTGTTTGTGGAGCTATTGCCTTTAGAATTGTACAAATTATTAAATGCATTAGCTTTGCTTTATGATTTCCACTGTAGGCGCATGTGTTGGATATCTGCCTACTTGTAACTCCTTTCAGACAGCCATTTCTCTCCTATTTACCGGCTTTTTATCATTTTAATTACATGACAAATGCTACAGATTACAGATTTTTTTCCTGATTAATGTTGCTACTGAGGCATTCACTCTTGGAATACAGTTACAAGAAAAATATGTATTTATTCAATCTTTAGGATTGCTTAAATAATAAAAAAAACTTGTCACTTTGTAAATCTCCTAGAAAAACATTTTTGTTTTGCCAGATCTTATGTTTCATACAGACGGCATGCACCATGCTAACAGTCAAAATACAGTATTACTGTAATATCAATATTTTATACACAACGATTTCATAAGCAATAACCTTGCAACTTAAAACAATGATTCTCTGTCATAATACAGATAATTAGGGATGAGCATCCTCATTCTGTTCATTTTTGATCTCCTCCTAATCTCTGTAAGTAAGAATATTAAACTCCAGTAATCCATAGATAATATGGTGGGAGTGACTCACCACACTTGTGTACAATGCTCAAGTTAGTTACCTCAGAAGCATTTCTTTTCCTACAAATGAGAAAAACAATCCAGAACAGGAAAATAAAATAACTGGTTTGTATCCCCTCTGGCCCCCCACAGTCTTTCTGTTAAATAGCTATCTGTAACAAAAAATTAAGTGCAGTTCTAGACGCTATTTGGGGATTTAAATTAATTCCCTTACAAAGGAAACATCAATAGATTGTAGAATTTCAACAAGTCAGAAGAAAAATTGAAAATTATTTGGGCACTTTTATTCTCATCTATTGAGTATCTAAGCGGGAGATTTGTTGGGGACCTCAGACATACAAAAGATGCAAGGAAGGTTTAGAAGATATGACATGTAGCCTTGTAGCTGTGAACCTACACATCAATGACCAGCACAGAAGTTCTAAGGGTATTTTCTCTCAGAATGCTTGCAAAACTCCGACAAACAATCTGCATTCTCTGAAATTTCTCACTTATCTAGACAAGGAAATTCAGTTTCTTCAGCCTTTATTTCTAAATCTTTTTTTCCAAACCTAATTCATTGCTGTTGCTTTCCTCTGGACTGCTTCCAGCTGATCCACATCTCCCTGCCAAAAACTCCATGTGATACAGCCAGAACCAAGTAGAGTGGAAGGATGGCTTCACGAATCTAACATGACACTCCTATTTGTACACTGCCTCTCCATCATTGTATTTATATATCACAGTATGATGTTTGCTTTTTTCTTCACACCACTGAGGTGCTTTTAAAAACCTGTCCATCTCTTATCCTCCGAACACTTACTCACATGCTTAAAATGACGTGAGTTTAAAGGGGTAATTAAGGTGTATAAAGCAATGCACATATTTAAGCATTTCAAGGGTCAAGGCCAAATATTCCTGTCAAGGAGTTGTTATAAAAAAAAAAAAAATTGAAGAGCCAACCACAGTCAAACACACACTAAGCCAACAACAGAGTTCTCTAATGTAATTAAATCTTTTCTGATCTGCACTTACATGGAATCCAAGTGTGGCATTTTATGAAGAACTAAATGATGTAATAACAGTATTCTGCATCCCAGATCTGCTGTTGCTTATGGAAAGGAGGGAAAATGATCTTTTTTTTAAATTGAGTTTCAGTTTACTTTTTAAGAATCTAGAATATATTTTAATTCACTGACTTTCAAGGTTTTTTTAAGATACTAGCCAGAGTGAAAGCAGTTTTAATCAATTACAAATTTACATAAATGCTTATCATATTCTGTTAACAGATTAAGCAACAATGGATTGTTCAAATAAACTATGTTTATTTCAAGTATGTTTCAGGAAAAAAATCATAATAATATATGGTGTTCAGTTTACTTCTATTTTGTCACAACAAAATTCAGTAATTAATAGAAACTTTAAATCTAATTGCTAATTTCTTCATTTGTGCTATCTCAGATATGTAAATTTGGGTGGTTTTTTTCTTTGTAAATATTTTGTTATCATTTTTACAGACACTGTCAAGAAGCTTTTCTTTTCATCATTGATTTTCTGAACATTCAATCCAAAATGTCTTTTAAAATTATATTGCTTTAAAAAAAATTATTTGTTCATTTTTACCTATGTGATTATGTAAATAAACATTTAGTTAAAGGTACCATTATTGAACTGCTTTTAAGGATGTTCGGTACACAACAGCTGACCCATCATGATGTGATTACTCATGTTGCCTTCATTTTCATTTCAACCAGAATGCAGGGTTTTCTTGGTCCTATTGTAAGAGCAGAAAAACAATTATTTTATGCATGACTGATGATAGTGATGGAGACTCTATATGGGACACAGCAGGAAGCTGAGAACTGCTTGATGCTTCAAAATACTGTGTACTTACAGCACAATCAAACGTTGTAAACCCTAAATATTCAGCTTAATTTTATTTGTAATTTTAGATTTTTAAATCAGCTTTATATATATTTTTTTTAAATTTCAATGACACGCTGAAGAAATAATACTTTTCAAAAAATGTATAATGCATCAGTTTTAAAGCACAAATGAGTTCTGACTAAGTGGATGCTTTACTAGGCAAACTGGTGTTAGAAGTTAATTGGGTTTGACTAGCAAGTCCAGTTATTGGCACAATTTATAAGCTTTTGCAGAATTGTGACCATTCTGCTATCATATAGTAATATGCACAATGTGAGATTTGACAGTAAGTGCTTGCTGTCTGACAGTAAGTAATGAATACAAGTAAAAAATATCCTTATAAAATAGACCCCTTTTTGAAATGAAATGTAGTACAAGACTATTTTTCAGGATGCTTAAACATTTATTACATTGGCATATAATTAACTTTTCATTGTCTTTGTGTTCTGTGCCAAATCTAATCTGTTACAGGAATGGTCAGTTGTTGTTCCATGGTGGAGTAAAAGCCCTCCTAGTGGAGGAAGGATTTTTTAGACAATATTTTTATATACCTATAATAACAGTATATCATATAGTATATTATATGTGGGGAGACTTCCTTGTTCTTTCTGAAACACAATGTTATAATTTTAAATGCTACAACAGGATTTCATAAATCATAGTTGTCTATTGCCATATGATATTTTTTTCTTTATGTGCCTAGATTTCTGCAAATGTTTAGACATGCTGTAGTTCCTTTAGCATCTAGCACAAATTTGAGATCACTGAAAAAAATCATGCATATGTGAACTGCTGTGTGATCTCTTTTGTTTTGATTTATTATTAAGTGAGTTAATCTAAAGAAACATTTAACCACATAGAGGTGAACATTACTGTGAAGTGCATAAAGTTTTGCAATTAAATGCAGTTTCATTCAGGAGAAGAATCACTTAATTTGCCTCTACCTCTGTGATGGCAATGTTTTTAATGTTTTTGGGGGATTGTGACTATTAGAGGTTGGTAATACATCTATCCCCCACTATTTTTCCCTCAATTATCCAAAAGCTGGAAGAACCTACCTCCCTTGAGAGCTTAACTATTGTTAAAATCCCTGTTTTCCTGCAGGATAACCAACTCCTGGCAATTGCCCTGGAGCCCAGAGTTTGCCTTTGCAGGCTCATGAGTGCACATCACACCACCCGTCTCTTTTCCTGACTGCCAATTCCATCCCAATGAGCTGGCAGGGTGCTCAAATTCACATCAATTCTGTTCCATGATATTTTCATCAAATTGCCAAGCCTTAATTGCATAAGTGGGCTACATGTTTTTTTTTGTGCTTGCACACCATTGTAAATAGGGCTAGCTACATGGAGCTGTCGGTAGGATATTTTGCATTTCAATGTTCTCATTTTTTTTCTAGGGGATCACTTTGTGTTCATCCCTTCATAGGATGTTTTTTTAGGTTTCTCCCTCATATTTCACCCAGAAAGTTTAGTTTGTGCTTGATTTTGCATCTCAGAGAAAGTCAATTTTTTCACTTTATCAGGGAATTCAGATGATTCTCTGAAAATACGCAAGCATTTTAGTTCTTTTTTGTGATGTTTCACTGGCACTTGGTGGATTACATTAGTTGACTGAATGCTTTTATAGAATGGGACTGATTCACCATCCGCAGCTGTACCTGGAATTGTGGTCTGACTTTTCCTTCCCTGTGTGTGCTCAAGCCTGAAATCAGCTGCTAAGGTGATGCCAACAGTAGTTTTGGTACCACTGCAATGCAAACTCAAGGGGTTTGAGAAGGGGGAAGAGCGTGATTTCTGAATGGAACAGACTTGAGAACTGGTTGTGTATCTTTTGGGCAACTTAGTTCCAACACTGATGCCACAAAATGGGTTACTGTGATTTTTCTCTGGCACATTTCTAAAGCAGTAAGAAAAGTCAACATCTTGCTGTTATAGTTTATTTGAAGAAAAAGTAGACCTGCAGATTCCAATATTGATGTTGAAGATAAGTTCAAAGATAAGAGTTTGCCTTTGCTAATAACAAGCATTTAATAGATCCTCAGAGTACAGTCCTGAAGAAGAATTATTTCTAGCCATTTTTAGAAAAGGACAGGCAGTCGTGACTCATTACACACAGTTGTAATAAAAAGATGGGGAATTTATTTGGATGCTGATCTAACAGCAAAAATTCAGGAAAGAAGCTTATATAAAGCTTAATTGTAATACTTATTTATTCAAAAGTTTTCTGATTCCATTACCCTAAGATACATCACTACAGGCCTGTCAGACTGACCTTGATGCAGGGGAAGGTCATGGAGCAGATCATCTTGAGTGTCATCCCACACCACGTACAGCACAACCAGGGAATCAAGCTCAGCCAGGATGGGTTTATGTAAGACAGGCCCTGCTTGACCAGCCTGATCTCCTGTCATTACTTGGTTGCCAATCTAGTGGGCAAGGGAAAGGCTGTGGATATTTTATTCCTGGGCCTTAGCAAAGCCTTTTCAAACCACTTCTTCCCACAGTGTTCTCCTGGAGAAAGTGGCTGCTCATGGCTTCAGTGGGTACTTAGTTCTCTGAGTGAAAACCTGGCTGGATGGCTGGGCCCAGAGAGTGGTGGTGAATGGAGATACATCCAGCTGGCAGACATTCACAAGTGGTGACAAGGTCAGTATTGGGGACAGTCCTGTATAATATCTTTATTCACAATATGGATGAGGGGATCAAGAGCACCCTCAGTCCACAGCCCCCACTTAGTTTGGTGGGAATGTTGAAGTGTTGGAGTGTAGGAAGGCTCTGCAGAGAGATCTGAACAGGCTGAATTGATGTGCTGAGGCCAGTGATGTGAGGTTCAACATGAAATGCTGAGTTCTGTACTTGGGTTGCAACAACCCCAGGCAGTGCCACAGGCTGGGAGCAGAGCAGCTGGAAAGCTGGCCAGTGGGAAAGGGCTTGGGGGTGCTGTTTGACAGTGGCTGAACACAAGCCATGTGTGTGCCCAGGTAGCCAAGATGGACAATGACATCCTGGCCTGTATCAGCAATAGCATGGCCAGCAGAGCCAGGGCAGTAGTTATCTCTCTGTTCTCAGTGCTGGTGAGGAACTCTCTGGACTCGGTGATCTTTGAGGGTTTTTTCCAACCTAAAATATTCTGTGGTTCTATGATTCTGAATAGCCACAGTCTAGCTGTGACCTACTGGCTGTGACTGGTTGTAGGTGAAGAAACTACTGCTGTCCTGGTCCCTCTGGTTGCCCATCATTAAACTTGGAGGTGAATATAGTTACATCACCTCAAATGAAATATTTATTAACTTACAATAAGGGGTTGAATAAAATGAAATGTTGAGCTGAAACATATGTTCTTACACTGAGTATTGATTTTTAACTAAAATAAATTGTTAATTAGTATGTTTCCCCAGCAATATGCAATAGCAACCGATAACTACTCAATGTTTATTAACTGTTGTCCTTTGTATTTCTACATTCCCCTGAAAGTTGAACTGAACACAATTCAGTGTTTCCAGATCATTAATCGCTAGGTAGTTTAGAAGTCCAAAGAATTTCCCCATCAACTGGCTGGTTTAGACAATGGTACTAAACACCTCATGAGAAAATGGTCTCTTTTAAGATACTCTAGGACTGTAAAGAAGCACTCAGTGGTTTCAAGAAGTCCTATAGAGTTCCATTCATATAATCTTCTGCTTTCATTCAATGCTTAAAGAAGCACTTTATGGACCATGTTCACAGGCAATACTCTCCTAAAAATAAAAAAAAATCCCAAATGTTGATTTCATAAATATACACCTGATTTATTTTCTTATAATTCCCACCTGTGCTCTAAGAGAAGCATCTTGAAAAATTGTTATATGGAAATTTTTAGCATTATATTCTGAGTCCTCCATGGAGAACTCAGTGCCTCTGGAAACCTGAACGTGTCCAGAAAAGCAAGTGTGTTAAATGGACAAGACAAAGAAGAAATTAGACTGAAGAACCCAACATGACAGGTTAATTCTTTGTTCCTTTGCAGTCACTGAGCAAACAAGGTGTTATTCAAACCAGGAAATTGTCTTATCACTCAGTTATATTTTGAAATAATTATTGACTTTTGTCCTTGCTGATGTTTAGGTGGAGACTCTATTTTCTGTACTGTATGGCACTGTAATTCCATGCTACATAAGTTGTTTTCCTGAAAAATCTCTGTCAACCTCTCCAGTACTGTGAAGACAGAAGCCCCTTCTAGTAGTGGCAACAGCTTTGAATAAGTAGTTCATTCATTTGGATGGAATATCAAAATGTACAGTAACCTATGCATCCACCTGCATCAGTGGAATACGTTTCACATGCCCATTGGGTGCATCACATAGCACTAAAGTGATCGGGGTGACAACCACTGGCTATATCACTTGTACTACTGTCACATTAATGTGCTCAGATTATTGAGTAATTTGGTTTTGGGGTTCAGACAACATGTAACAGTAAAATACTAATGCTATAGAAGGTGTGTGCTAAAAAGTGTTATTATACTCCTTTGAGGAAGCATTGTTTTAGCCAAGTAAAGATGTCAGTGCCAGGCAACAATATAAGTAAACTCTGTATTTTCTCAGTGTTTTATCATGAATTTCATGGGTGCCAGCAGTACCAAAGGTTTATATGGTTCTTGCATAACTAGTCAGGGAGCGGCATTTGGGATTTTTGCAGGAGTGAAGTCCTGGCTGGATGCCCAGCCTTCCCTCTCTTTTCCTGGGGGTTGGAACTGTCAGGGGATTCCCCAATAACAATCAGTGACCTGCTGGCTCTTCTGGCAGCATGCCATCAAGTTGTGAAACTGCTGAGAATTACATGTCCTGATTCACCCTCACATATGCCAGGGAGCTTCCAGCCAGGAGAATATTCTAACCTGTTAAACAAAGATAATGCATATATTCTAACTCTAGTTAACCATTTTCCCCCCTTTTTAACACAGGGAAAAATATTATTTTTGTCTGTTGGACTCTTGTGCAAGCACATCCTGAGGTCTCTTTTCATGTTAGGTTTTACTGATTCAATAGAGGTTTTAAGTAATGTCTTTCACACCATTTTTTTTCCCATTCAATTTTCATGTGAATACCAAGAAAATCTAAATACACACTCCATACATTTTGTGTTTGTGATAATGCTAAACAGTTCTTTATAGATTTTAATCAAAGGTGATGATAATGATAACATCTATTTTACCTAAACTTCCATTTCTCATTTTACCTTTTACCTTCAACTGTCTTCTGGCTACAAATACCAGTGAAGCTTGCTTCACTCTGCATGCAGCACATTTTTGCACTTCATTTTTAGGCTACTTTTTTCAGCTAAATATTGGGTTAAATAATGACTATCTTGTACTTGTCTAGCTTTTTTTCTGAAGAAATTTAATTTGCATTGGGTCACGACAACTCCATGCAATCCTAGAGGCTGGGGACAGATTGGCTGGGAGGCTGTCCAGCAGAAAATGACCTGGGGATGCTGGTCAACAGCCGGCTGAATATGAACCAGACTTGTGCCCAGGCGGCCAAGAAGGCCATGGCATCCCGGCTTGTATCAGAAATAGTGTGGCCAGCAGGACCAGGGCAGTGATTCAGTGACTGTCCCCCTGTACTTGTCATTGGTGAGGTCATGCCTGGAAACCTGTGTCCAGTTCTGGGCTCCTCACTACAAGAAGGACATTGAGGTGCTGGAGCATGTCCAGAGAAGGACTGTGAAGCTGGTGAAGGGTCTGGAGCACAAGTCCTCTGAGGAGCAGCTGAGGGAGCTGGATTTGTTTAGGCAGGAGAAAAGGAAGCTCAAGGGGAGGCTTTTTCACTCTCTACAACCACCTGGAAAAGTTTGTAGCAAGGTGGGGGTCAGACTCTTCTCCAGGCAACCAGGAACACCAGCCTTGTCCTGGTGTGCATCAGGCACAGCATTGCCAGCCTTCCTCGAGGGAGGTGATTATCCCACTGTGCTTCATGCAGTTTTGGGCAGCACAACATAAAAAAGATCTAAAACTACTAGAGAGTGTCCAAAAAAGAGCTACGGAGGTGGTGAAGCACCTAGAGGGGAAGCCATAAAAGAAGCAACTGAGGTCACTTGTTCTGTTCAGCCTGGAGAAGAGGAGACTGAGAGGACTCACTGTAGTTACAACTTCCTCGTGAGGGGAAGAGGAGGGGCAGACACTGATCTCCCCTCTGGTGACAAGTGACAGGACTCAAGGGAATGGCCTGAAGTTATGTCAGGGAAGGTTTAGGTTCGAAATCAGGGAAAGGATTTTTACCCAGAGGGTGGCTGGTCACTGAAAGAGGGTCCCCAAGGAATTGGTCACAGCACCAACAGGACAGAGTTCAAGAAACATTTGGACAATGATCTCAGGCACATGAGTGATTCTTGGGTGTCTTGTGCAGGCCAGGATTTGGCTTTAATGATCCTTTTGGGTCCCTTCCACCTCAGGATATTCTATGTTTCTGTGAACTAGCAACAAGACAAGAGGAAATGGCCTCAAGCTGCGCCAGGGGAGGTTCCAGCTGGACATCAGGAAAAATCTTTTCTCTATAAGGGTGGTTAAGCATTGGAACACACTGCCCAGGGAGATGGTGGAGCCAGCACCCCTGGAAATGTTCAAGAAATTACTGGCCATTAGTTGGCATGGTGGTGTTCAGTCAAAGGTTGGACTTGATGATCCTGGAGGTCTTTTCCAACCTTAATGATTCTATGGTTTTATCATTCTATAGTTTTACTGGGAACAGTACTAAGACGCCTGTAAAATCTGGCGTGAAACCCTCATATGGCATACGTTCTTGAAATCATTCTAAGAGAATACTGAATTATAAGAATCCATAGAGATTTAATGATATTCTTTGCTGTGAAAGTTAATATAGTGGTTTGGAATTAATAGTTTCTTATCCTTCAGGGCCTTGTTAGGTACTTTATTAGGGTTTTAAAATATTTTCCTTGATTATGCATTTTATAGTTTCCAGAAAAATAGTATAGAAAACTTTGAGTCCTTTCAGGTGGAGTCATTGTAAGTCATAGATAAAGCAGGGTATCATGTATCAGTCAATCAATTAGTCTTATATAGTCAGTCACACATATCTCATGCTATTTTCAGCTTTTGAGAACAAATGATTATGGAACAATTGCATTAACCCTGCGAAATAATTTCTTGTAAAATCCCTTAGAATGCAAATTGTCCTGAGTTTTCTAACATACATTTTATTATGGCTCCATTTCTGGTATGATTTTGGATTTTAATACGAGTGGATTTTAATGGTTAAAATTTTAATGGCTTTTTAAATTAATGCCAACTGAAAAAACCCCTTCAAAATCACATCTAAAGTAGTTACTACCTTATTAAAAATCAATGTACCACCTTTTATAACATACATTTAAAAACTCATCTAACAGCAAGCAACAAGTTGTTTTACCCTTTTGGTGTATAAAAGATGGCTCATTGTGAAATTAGTTTGACCCTCTCTGAAGAAGAAGCTACCTACAGGTGGATTAACAGTACATGTATGTGTAATCATGTTTCATTCTTCCGAACCAGCGGAATGATTAATTTCCCCTTTAAAAAAAGACAGCAGATTAAAGGAAGTATTTGTTCAAAATCATTCAAAAGCTTTCAAGCCACTTAAGTGATTTCACTAATCTTTTGAGTTTGGGTTTGGTTTGTTTTTTTCTTTTTCATATAAGTCTGTCTTTAATAAAGGCGTATTTTGCCTTTTTGTGAGTCAAAACTGTAATTCATACTTTAAAGGAAATCAAGGTAGCTCTAATCAAAGTGATCACTTTTAATATTTTAACTTATTCACAAATGAAAAACCTATGAAAAATACGAATTAAAATGTAAAACCCCCATAAGATCTAAGTGGTGATTAAAAATGTGGGTGTGGATTCTGCAAGGAGTTTCCTTCAAACTCTTCCAGTTTCATTGTGATAGATTTTGGGCAGCCACCTAGTGAAACTGTAGGATTGTAAAATCCAAAGCTCTCCTAACTTTCTGACTCATGTTGCAGATGTCAGGCTGTGTCTTGAGAACAGGAAGAAAAGCAAATATTGTCCTCTGTACCGTATGTTTTCCGACTGGCCTACACCTGTTTCCACCTAGAGGTGTTTCCCTCTAAGTACAGAGGTCTGTGATTGCATTCTCCTCCATAGGGCAGAGTTGAATGGAATTGTACAAAACCAGGCCTTTACAAATTGCAAGCCCTTTTCCGCCCCCCATGCTTGCATAGCTAGACAGGAAATTGTGAAATTTTTTGATCAGATCATACCTCCTTTCTGGTACTGTTCCTCACATCCAAATTTGCCTTAGGTGATCTCCCACTGGAAGGTACACTGGCAAAATGTTCTTAAAGACACCTATAATTTAATACAGGAAAGCAAGTGGCATCTACCTTTTTTATTTTATTATTATTCTGGCAAGCACTCTTACACACAAATGAAATTCACATTTGAATTGAGACTTCATGTATCTGCTTTGAGAACAAAGAAAATTATTAAGATCACCCTGCAACATACTGAAAAGAATAACTTCAATGAAAATCCCAAACTACTTTAATGTACTGTGACACACACTACGTTGGAATAATTGGGTGTGTGAACAAACTGAAAGCAACTGTATTACTGTTTTGCTATCTCTAATAGAGATGGCATTAAATACCTCAGCAGCTTTACACATTGCATCTCTGTTACTAATACTAATGATACCTAGATGGCAAACCAGCAGCATAATTACTTTGCCATCACCACTCCCATTATGCTATATATGAAACAAAAATGAGACCCTAGCTCTTCTACATTCCAAGCATCACAATACCATGAACATGAAGCATAACTGTGGAACTGAGAAAACATATTGAAGAGAATACAAATCAAGGCCTCAATGACATAAGCACAGCTCCTTCATGTGCTGATGAGGATGTCCTCTGTGATGACTTGCACGTGACCTGAACAAAATGCACTTTGATTTTCAAATGTGCTTTGCCCAGCAACACAGACATGAACAAAACTGATAATTTTCAGTTATGTGGTATTTAGTGATGTATGATGGTTACTGCCTGTCTAGCTTGGAAAGAATTTTAACATTTTTAAAACATCTGCCCTAGTACATATATTAACTGCATGTCATAGTACTCTGAAAATATGCTATTACCTATTGCAAAACACATGCATGTCTAGTAACAAACATCCCAAGTCACACAGCAAGTCTACCTAGACGTTATAATGCCGGGGCATGCGCTTTGTTGTTTACAATCAAACGTGTAATTTCCCTTGACCTCACTGGGCATTCTGTATGCTAGACACTTGATGCAACTTTTCCTGCCATGGTAAAAGATCATATTTATTATTCAGAAATTATACCTTTGCACTTTGTGTTCGTGTATGTGACCATGGCACACAATCTGCCTCAAAAATTCAACTGAGAGTTTTCTTTTCTGCTCAGGAGATATTATAGGTTCAAGACAACATAATGCAGCATATAGCATAGCATAGCATCCTGTTCATAGAATTTACTATCAGCCATGTTAGAGAAACCATTTTATTCCTCCCTACTCCATTTTTTTTTAAGGAGAGAATAAATGATATTTCTGGTCCAGCTAACACAGGGACAAGGACTGTCAAGCTACATTTCTTCAGTTATCATGAGCCCAGGTGTTAAACATGGCACATGACACCGGCAAGCACCATGCAGTGAGGCAGGGGCACTGTATGCTGACAGAGAATCAATAATGAAGTGGAAAAGACAATGACATTCTATGGCATTGTCTCTCTTCCTGACAGATCTGTTCAGCCCCAAAAGTATTAATTCAATTGCTTCAGTAGCATCAGACGCTTTGATTTCATTCAGAAATCAGCACTCGTGGGGAGACTGAGAGCAGCATCTATCATGCATAAATATGTCTCATGGTCCTTTCTTTGTAAATACTTAGTTATATAAATTGCTGTTACAACTGACGAAGCCATGGTGTGTTCCAGCCTTTTCTACTCAATGATAACCTTTGCTGCAGCAGAAATCCAATTTTGTCAGATCTTCCCTTGGCTCGACTCCCTACTTGAGTATTTAAGGAGAATGTAGTGACAAATTTAGTTAAAAGTTAATGAATTCAGTGTAGACAACAGAGTTAAGTTACTAGTAGCTATATAGTAAAAAAGTAAGTTGCATTTGTTCATTTTTCTCTCTACTTTCTCCATTCACTGTAACCACTGGGAATGTACAATGTTTCCTACATTTTGTTCACCACTGCAAATACAGTCACACTCAATATTAATTTACTTCTATGTCTCTGTTTCTCCCAAAATGATGGCATCCATGTATTGAGAAGTTTCAATCACCAAATCCAGACAGGGAAGATCTGGATAATATGCTAGTAAAACACAACTGAATATGCTGGCTGGAGAAACTTAGGCAGTTTCTGCCATCAATATTTACCTGCTAGAGAGAAATAGAGAAGTTGACTGTATGTTTTCTCAGCTTGCACAATTTTCACAAACTAATGTTACTTAAATTTTATATTAAGGTACCTAAACTACATTTAATTTTCATTCATTGAATTTTCATTAGTTGTAGTGGACATTGCATGCTTTCAGCTTTTTTTTTTAAATTAAGCTATTCACACAGGTTACGTAATCTTTATTTAGGTGTCTGGCATTTAAGGTTCATTCTCTGGATACTTAGGCCTCTATTTTCATGTGGGTTTGGACAGAGAAATCGGAATGGTGAATTTAGATATCATCAGATCTGGTAAGACTTGTGTAATCATGATGGGCTTCAGCTCTACCATCCATGCCCATGGTTCAGTTTCTATAGGAGGCCATACCAGAGTCAGATAGTGTCATTCCTACATTAGAAAGTAAAAAATACCACTACTGGAATTGCATCTTAGGATGTCTACTCACGCAGGAATTTAAAGAAATAATCTGGAATGTAAATGCATTTTGTGGTAGTGAATCACACAGGATATTCATATGTTCAAAAAAACTTGAGGTTTTTTTTTACAATTATCTAAATTCTGGTGGCCAAAGTTGATGAAAAGGTGTACAAAACCAGCATAAAACTATCAGTACAAAACAAATCTGAAAAATGTGCTTGAATCTGCTGAAAAATCCAGGGAGGGAGTGTGAGTTTCAGACAGTCATAGAAACTTTGAACAAACTTAAAAGGACCCACTGAAGTTCTCAAGGCAAGTTAAGATCCCATCTAATTGCTGTTTTCATTTTAGATGTGTACACTTATTTTCTGAACTGAAAGTACCTTCTAATGTGAAAGAGAATGTCCACAGAAGGACCTGGTTGGAAATAGTATTTCTAATGAAGTTGTTACTGGACGTTTCTCTGAGTGAAACTGCCTTAATGAAATCCTATTCTGTAAGAATTCAGAGCTCTTAAAACTTGTAATTCATTCTCATGTTAAACCAGGAATGCTGCAAGACATGCCAAAGGCACCATTTTGAAAGAAGATTTTGAAAAGTGGACCTTTGCACAATTTTGTGAACACGACTCTATGAAATGGAGGAAAACCAGATCACTTTTCACATCAGTAACTGATTTTTTAAAAATTATTTTGCCTATATTTAAAAAGAGCCTCAAAAATGCCTGTAGCATGACCCACTGATAGGAAGAATTGAGATCACATTGGAGACAGGGAAAGAGAGAGAAAGGAAGAAAGGAAGAAGACTGAGCTGCTATCATTTTCCTCTTGAATAGATTGTTCTTTTTGCAATCTGTATTCATGTCTTTAAAGTGCAAACTACTGAAAATGTTGAAGCCACCTTAGGAGCATTGTGTACAATCTTAATTTTTGTATTAGAGAAATAAATATTGCTTACAGCACCTGAAGACTGGGTGTACTGTGTAGAGCCTCATGTTAGTCTGACAAGGGTTCCATGTTAAACTGGGGAAATTACATTGTCCCAAATTTTCTCCAATAAGACATCACAGCAGATTATCTGGCTGCCACCACGCATCAGGCTGCAGCTGTTACCCTGCTCTGCTTGCCTGAATCAGCTCCCTGTATCTCTGCTGAAGTCAGATGGGATGCAGACTGTGCTTGAAAGCAGGTTGGAATAGCAATAATAAGGAGGCAGACTGTGCAGCCAGTAAAGAGTCAAACACGACTGGTGGTGCAAATCCAGGCTCACCCTGACTTTTGTTTGGTGCTTTGGTACAAGGGCTAGTGGGCTTTATCCATCACAGCATTAAAAATAAAAGAGTACATTGAAGGTCTTGACCTTAACATTATCCCTTTGATTTAACTTCAACCTCCTAATTTTGCACCAAAATGATGAGGTACTGCTAAAACATGTCAAGAATTGAGAATGTAGGGAGCACTAACAGGAATTTTGTGGCAATATGTAGAAGCAGTGTATTGCTGAAGACATTCTCTCTCTACTTCAAAAGGTTTCATAATTCTGCAGCTGTATACAAATGATCCATTTTGTTAATCTGAATTCCTAGGGTCATTAAAATTTTTTTCTCTCCTCTCCGAAGTAGTTTATTACTTTGAGAGAAAAAAAATCAGTTTAAAGCCAGGTAAGGGAGGAAAGCTGACAAAAACATAAATTAGAGGAAGAACTTAATTTAAAAAGTGTCAAAAAGGATAGATAGTCTTAGTTCAATAATAAAGCCTGGTTCAAGAGCCTTCTATCTTAAAATAAAGCATTTGAGCACTCTATTACCTGTATACAACCAATCTTTGATTTCCAATCTAAGCCTATTTTTGCTTCTTATGTGATTAGCATACAAATGCAACCAAAAAAAAAATGTGGCTACTCTGATGACACTTAGGATGGGTTTTTGACTTTCATGTCAGTGTGAGAGTTTCTGTATGATTTTGAAGGTGAGTCATTAATTAAAACCTCTTGTTTTTCTTGAATCTAAATATCATCACTACTGACTCAGGTTATGTCTACACTTCCTGGAATGTTCTGTGCTGTGCCTTGTGTTGCTTTAGGGACATACCAAAGAATTTTTAGGGATTTGACCTTTTCTGGGCTTTTATACTGTGTTTCTGGATGTGAATACCTATTGAAGTCACACATATGCAAGAAAGGGAACAGTACTTGGAGAATAGAAACACTGCCCAAAGTTGCATAAGTAACTCTTGTTTTCCCTAGGATTTTATGCTTTCTGGAGGTCTGCCTGATAGAATATCCCTAGGGCAGTCCCTGTAAGCTACAGTCATGGTACTTTTAATTCAAGATATTATATGTAAGCATAATCAAAGCAACATACTGCGAACTTGAGGGGAGAGTTGTACTTTGCATTATTTTCTTATAAATATTTTGCTGCTTCTGATATCATAGACTAAGCCTCAATTTGCCTCACAAGCCAAAGATCAGAGGCAACCTCTACAGCCAGTTATCATAACTTCTATGCCAAGACAAATCTCTAGTAACTCTACTAGAACCAGTGAATTCTCTTTGAATATATATTGATTTCCAGTGATATTACTCAGTAAAATCATCATGTTAAAAATAAGAGATGTAATCTTATTTTTAATTCCACAAAGATGTAATCTTATTTGTAATTCCACAACTTAGTGTGGAGAGACCACTAACAAATAAGCAAAATGAGTCAGTGCAAATAGTGAGAACTGTGAATTCCTTCTTACTGATCCATGCCACCAGCTTGCCTTTTTATACAGGACCAATTGTAAGAGGAGATGTGCATCATTACATCTCTGTGGTTTCCTTTGGCTTTTTGCTGAGATTGAGAACAGAGATGCCTGTTATGATGGTGAGATTTGTGAAGATTGTCATACTTTCTTTGGAACTGGCCTAAGACAACAAATATACACATAGATCATGCATTGATATCCTTTCTTTCTCAGTGCTGAGAGCAGTGAGGTCTGAGGAGTTTACAAATAACTCTAATCTTTGAATCTCTCATCAAAAAAAAACCCACCCTAAAATTAAAGTTGTTGGCTATTTGGTTATTTAATTATCTTTATAGCAACAGCTGCATCATTTGCAAACACTCAAATCTGATTAAAATTAAAGATATTGAATTTACTAGCCAAATATTTCAGACTAATGATCACTGAAATGGCAGTTAGCCAAAATATTTAACAATTTAATTTCTGATAGTGCATACTGCTTGAGTTCTCTAGCATCCACTGCCTCATTAATATTTCATTTGTGATGAGTTGCTGAAGTTCTTTGTAGCTAAGTTACCACACCATGGAGCTGGTTACTTCGCATTTTTTCTCACAAAGGAAATCATCTCCTGGGAGATTATAATTGACTACTTGGCTTGGTCTCTGAGGATGTTGAAGGTCTTCTAGGTTCTTCATAAGTGCCATTTGTGTCTGTAATTTTTGGTCTTCTAAGACAAGCTGAGTGTCCAAATGGACCTGTGCTCTTAAGCTGCTCATCTGCAGTGAGGTGACAGCCCTCTTGAGGGAATGCTGAAACCCACTTTTCAGAAGTACAGCTTCTGGTAGGGAGGGTACTTGCTCGTTTTGTCTCTAGACCATCACATTAGGAAATATAACTGAGAACCTGATTACCTTCTACAAATGCCTAGGTCAAAATAGCTTGCAAAGTTTCCACCTAAGTTTTATTTAGGTGGCTATATTATTGCTACTGTGTGCCTTTGTTTTGCTGCATCACTTTCTTTGGCGCAGTTTTGTTTTTTTTCTTGCTTTGACTATCTCAGTTATTTAGATGAGGAAAATTGGTGTTTTTCTCTGTGTGGTACACAGATTCACTGACATGATAAGATGTTCTCAGAAAGAGACAAAGAGATGTTATAAAGACAGATGTCTAAATACCAAGTAATGACTTACCTAATTTCTCTCTTCTGTCCTTTTTCTTCATTATTTCATACAGTTTTTAATTTCTCACATATCTGCATTTTCAGATATTGTGATTTTTAACACCCTTACTTTCTTTCATTTGTACTCTAGTGCACTGTGATAATTGTTCAAAGGAGTTGATGTTGACAGATGCACAAGCATAAGAAAATGTCCTGTATTTGCAATGGCAGTATAGCAAACATATATATATGTGGTTTTCTATAGGCTGAGATGTGTTTGTACCTTGAAAGCACTTTATTGCATGTACTGAAAGAGAGATCTTGCAGGATTATAGATTCTGGTATGATATTTATTGTCTGGCTGCAGGATGCTTACTGGGACTTTCCATTATGTATGTCCAATTCTCTTTTCATTATTCTTATATGTTAGAAGATTGTGTAACCTGTTTATGTGAGGAAGAAGAAAGAGAAATGGAAAGAAGAAAAGTAAAGAGCACTTATTAGCCAGTAGGAGAAAGAAATTTTTGGTGGGGGTTTTTTTCTCCAGTCTTTCTTCTCTGTTCTATTTTTTCATTTCCCAAAATTTTGGTTAGGATGATAAAAGAAAATGTTACCACTTACCTGGCAGCTTGTTTGACATGGATGCAAAATAGTTTATTCACAGTGTACTTGGGTGAAGACAATACTTTTGCTCTGCTCTATTCTTAGCCAGTTTACAGTGAGCTTTATGCTTACTCTTGGCAATTGCAATAGTTGTTGTTTGGGGCTGGGTAGAAAAGTTTCCCTCAGTGATGAACTTGCAGATGTAGGTGAGTCTCTTCTTGTCTGTAAGGCTTATCTGTGTACATGAGGCAGTTAGTTTCAGAATACTAGGTGACAAGCAGAGAAGCTTGATCCTCTCTGTATTGCTCTATTAAAAAAAAACCCAAACAAAACAGTGAAAAAGCATACAAAAAAAACATAGCAACATTCCCTCTATCACCAGCTCATGTGATACAGCAGCTACCTTCATGCCTTTCAGCCAGTCACACCAATCTGCTTCCAACTTGGAAATTTCCATCTCTCCAATATCTTATAAACCAAGTCCATAAGTCCATGGACTCTGAGAGGACTGGTTAAAGAAATAATCTCTTGGAGGGTACAGATGACATCTGAGTGACCTTCCTGGCTGCATTATAAATTTATGGCTCCTGTAAGCCACATTCCTGTCATCTAAAGGTGCTGCATGGTCATATTTCCTGTTGCTTGTATCTTGTAGGATCTTGTTCTGTTTGTGGAGACACCATCACTTTTAACTACACAGTAGCTTCAACTTAATTCAAAATTAAAAAGAAATACTTCCAGGTTCTTGGTAGCAAAATGTTTTAAGAAGAATAAGATCCTACTTCAAGTCTGAATACTTAAATTTTGTACTGAATGTATAGTTAATTATAGCAATTTCTACATTTGCAGTAAATAAGGAAGTTTGTAAATATAATAACCCACTGCATGAATACAATACTAACATGAATAGGAGGTAGAACAGAAAAGAGGGTTAATAAGGTAGACATAAAAAGTATATTTTTATGTGTAAATTAGAAGATCTAAAATGTAAAATATTACCATGCACGAGAATTGGCAGTAGAAACAACAAAGCTTTAATATAAAGTACACTAATGCAGCTCAAGTACAATCAGGGTTGAATAAATATTCATCACCAATATTATAGTATACTGTACTCTGAAGAGGAAGATACAGAAAAAAGTACAGGTCCATATTAAAATTCAGTTTTTGGCTTTGCAAGCTTGTTCAAGTCATTAATTTATATGCAGCTTTATAGCTAAGGGCTGACCAGTGTTGCTGCTCAGAGAATGTGCAGTTCTGTCAAAGTCAAAATGTTTCACTGAAGTGGCCAGTTTTGCATTAATTCTGTTTGAAAAGGGAAGGTGTGGGGGGAAATCCAATTCTATCAGAACAAAAAAAGGTTAAAACATTAACTTCAAGCTGATTTTTCTTGTTGACATTTGGTATTGTGCCTTAATACAAAATAACACAGTTGCTATTGAAGTCTGAATAATCAAAAATTATCATTTGAGGTTTTGGTTGTGTTAGCCTTTGCTTTGGTTTGGAAAACAGCTATGCTTAGGGTCTTAAGTTTGTATACATATTTTAGAGTCCTTTTCAGATTAAAGGAAACAGACATCTCACCCTCCAAAGATGAAACTGGACTCTTTCTCAAGGCCTGGGAAATAATTTCTTTTATTTTTTCTTTTATTTTTAATATTTTACAACAACATTGCCCTTTTCTTAATTGTGGTTTCCTGCTTTGGTTCCAGTATCCTGTTTCTGATAAGAGCAGATATCTCACACCTTTTAAGTTTGCTTTCTGCTCAGGAGCAGAGAACACAGACAATAAATTGAAGTTGATGAAGAGAATCAGGAAAAGATCCTTTATAAAATTAACTCAGTGCTGTGTCCTGGAAAGTCTTTCTTGTTCACAGCCTGGCCAATAATAATTAGAAACAAAGCTCAGAGAGAAGATCTGAATGCTGCTCATCCAGGGTGAAGTTACTCATAGCTTTCCAGGCCCCTACCAACACTGTAATGAAAGTACATTGCATCTTCCAAGGACTGGTGTTTTCACATAGATAAAGATGTTGGGAACTTGACATTTTCAATACACTGAGATTCCTGATGAAAGTGATTTATTCACCACCCTGCACTGGTTAAGTGAACTTGAAGATTGCATTAATCAACAGTTGCAGATGGTTTCCACAGTTTTACATTTGTACTTCCAACCACTTTGGGTTCATGTGTCTCAGGCAGATTATTTTTTAAGGTGTCAAGTAACATTAGGTGTTATTCACACTTAATCATTGATTTCACTTACTGGTGAAAGATCCCCTCACAGGAACCCTTGAGGAAGCTGAAGTGAGATACCTTGTAAGAATATTGTTTCTTTCAAGCATTCTATTCTTCTGAGCCTCAGTTAATTATACCCATGTTACTACAGTTGCCCTAACTCAAAGGTAGTTAAGAGTGCTTAGTTATTCACTCGACTGTGAATAAAGCTCATAGCTTCACCTTAGGTGAAAGTAATTAGCTCAGAAACAAATAATTTCCAGCTAGGGAGGTGAAAATCCTATGAAAATAATTGATGATAGGACTAGGAGTAGAAAACACGTCATCTAGTTCTTGGTCCTGTACCTAAAATATGAGATTATTCTTCCTTCTGTACTTTGAAATGTCATTCCATTCATCAAGTTAAATATACAGTGGATTAATGATACCACTGTGTTCTAGCCAAATTATTTCCCTTTTGAGATTCTGTCATTGTAAATGACAATATTATTTCAGTAAGCTTTCATATTCTTTGTAACAATAACAAAAATTTTGGACAACATTGCAGATATTCATCAGATCTTTTTAATGTAGGTCTGATTTGCAAATTGTTTGTTTCTTCTTTACTGTATGAATATGTTACTGCTGAATAAATGTTTCCATTATTCAATTAGCTGTATAGACAGTCAAATAATGTTTAATTATTGACCCATTCACATTTTACCATCAATTGGTACTAAAATACTCACAAGTAATTATTTTCATAATTCAACCAGCTTTTAAAATGATCAAATAATATTATTAATTTTAATTCAATTATTATCAGCAAGTGAAGAAACAATTATTAGAGTATTGTTTTTGATTGTTTGTTTCAATAAATCTACCTATGCCGTGAACCTGTTTTGGGATGTTTCCTGTAAAAATAAAATCTTTTGTACCACCAATATGACCTCATGAGGTCCCACCTTTATGAGGGATAAACCTAATGGACTGGAGAAGTGCTGCAGTCCTCACTTCACCGTTGGTGTGCAGGTTGACCTCTTCCTTTGAACTGTGCTTCTGTCAGTGCTTTAGCATGTTTTTTTCTCCCATATGAAGAACTATAAACTATTATTTTAATAAAACAGTGTTTGTATTTTAGTGATGTTAATGCTGTTAATTGGAATTCATTGTTCAGCCTGAAGGCAGAATTATTTGCAAGTTACAGGTTCCTTTCTCTCCAAGCCAGTTTTGGATTTTTTACACCACTGTTTTTATCTGGTATATTTTGAATTCAATCTGACATGGTGTTCAAAAACCACTGGTATAAATATGAAAGAATATTAGTGTAGGCACAAGAACACTGCAGTGCACTTGACAGATGGAAAAGGTTTACAGTGAATGTATCATTGCCCTATGGTGGAGAACAACACTGTTCATAGATTAATGTTCATTTTATTGCAGTCATATCTTACCCTCAATCTGTGTGTAGAACTCTCCGTGAAGTCGTTGTGATCTGTGTGCATCAATCAAGGGTAGTATATGACACTTAGGACCATATTTTCAAATGTCAGCTCTTGGCATCTGGAAACCCTCTGTCTTATATGTCCAAAATATTTATTTATATGTGTGAATATTGGTGGTTATGGAATGTTTTTGGGAGTGAGATAGTGAACCTGATGGGTTTGAAAAATTCACTGGTTATTTATTTGAGTTAAACTGAGCCACAAGCTTAAACAGGGTGGACACATTTAAACCAGTTCCACAAGATTTCCATTCATGACTGCATTAATGCAATTTCCACCTGGCTGTATGACAGTCCAATGCCCTTGTTGTGTAGCTCAGGGTAATATCTATTCATTTAATTATTAAAACTATTAAATGTGGTTCTATATAAACCCAGTTAGCAATACCATTCTTCTGAACAAAGACTTTGGGCCTTATGAGGGCTTATGTTAACAGTTATTTCAAAAGAGTTTTGGAGATTTTGAGAACCTGCCAATTTGTATTGTTCAGATGTAAGCACCTGCTCTTTATCACCATTGCTGATATCTCAGACCTAAGATAAATATCAGTAAAAAAGTCGCTGAAACAAATCTGGGATAATCTCTTCTTTATAGCATACAGTCAAATGGAGAAACAGTTTTGTCCACACTTGCTCAATATGACCTCTACACTCTGTAAAATCAGCAATGACATAGGATTGTATTCTTCTAAATTGATATTATTAGAAAAGTCCTCTAACTGTTGAGATTTGAGAGGAATAATTTACCGTCAATATAATTTCCTGTGTCTCCCTTTGTGATGCTCTAATGAAGTTATTATAGTTTGGCCCTTCAGCCTATGACAGATTGAATTTTCCATGACTTGATGATGTGACAAAGTCATTGCTCAAAGGCAAATATACTTTGTAACTGATAAACTAATGCAAATTAATTTATACTTCAAGTAAACTTTTAAAAAAGGCCTCCTAGTTTATTTTTAAACTCAAATTAAAACCCTAGCACTATCATTATTTGGTGGTCTCAAGAAAGCAATAAGTACAATCTGTGATGTGAGAAGTATTACTACAGGATTAGGGAAGTTTCAGAACTTTAATCTTTTATTTTCCATACTGTTTGACGATGATGATGGCCAATGTCCTTTTATAAAACTTCAGCTGTATTATAGGCTGATTTAGGACAGAAGGAAGGACTGGATGTAAAAGTAATTTTCACTTGCCATGTTCATGCGAAGAATAAGTGAATTATTACTCTCAACAACAAAAGCTTTACCCAGATTGTCAATTCACTTATTTCATTGCCTTTAGGCCAGAACTCTGGACAAGGGTTTGGTGCTGTCACTTATCCTTTTCCATCTCATTTAAGTGATCTGGCCTCTGTTTTGGGAATGCATTTTTATTGTGCTGTTAAGCCCTGTGTCCCACACATGAATATTTCATATCTCTACTAAGTGCTTTCACTGAATATATTAGCCCCTGGTTTTCTTCTTTTTTTTTCTTTTTTTTTTTCATGCCTGTTGCCACAAATAGGGTGGTAAGCATGGCCTAAATATACGCGAATAATCCTTTATGGGATGGGAATTTTCAGATGCCAATAATAGCTACTTTGTCAGGTTTTGGCTAGGCTATTGAAAATGTTTAAACATAATCTGTCCATCATATTACGTAAGCATTTTTCTATTTATATCTGCTTTACTAGTTCACAACAAACATAATGAGCAATAAATGAAGCAGTGGCCAAAAGACACGTTTATGACTCATGCAGATGCCAAGGGACCATCCTAATATGGGCACTGCTTGGCATTTCTGCTATCAACAGACCAGAGTGCAACTCTTATTTGACAGTAGTTTTTAAGTTTACAGTCAAAGCCCGCAGACTTCAATCATGGTAATGTAAATTAATGTTAAAATTACAATTGACTTATTCCACTTAATATGGGAGACATCAAGGGCAGGAGGCGCTGGCAGTTCAAACCAATATTTTACATCCAAAACACAGTACAAGCAAGAACAAAATTTTTCCTGTACTCTGGTAAAAAAGCCATATAAGTGTGCCCATTTGATACTATTCAGACAGACCCAAACTAAATTAACACTGGAATTTAGCTACACCTATTTCCTGAGAAATAAACTTGGCTGTGGTAATGATAAAGATTCATAACCTCATTTCACCCATTCTTGTGATGACTAGAATATTTCCCAACAATGAATCTGCTGATAGTTTATGCAGATTGCATCTATGGTGCTGGAAATAGATGTGTATTTCCCATGAGTGATTTTGTGATGACAATGGAAATGGAGCAAAGAGTTGATAAAAGGGCAAGAAAGATACCTTATATCATGTTAGAGAGGAATGAGCTATGTTTTGGGCCAATATAGAAACCTTCAGCCATGGTATTCTAACTCAAGGTTTAAAAACGGGGTTCTGGGGGACTTTCAACTCTTATGTTTCTCCCATTCACACACTGGAATTAAGAGTCAAGTGTACAGGTGCTCCAGGAGACATTCTTGGGGACTATCTGCATGTGGAGCACCTGACAGATGAACAGCTATACATAAACTTTCTTATATTTCCCCATTAAACATTTCTTATTTACTAGGCATACTTTTGTGCCGTTTTGCTGTGGAAACAGGGCCCCTCTCCATCTTCAGAAGGTGCTGCAGGAATCCCTTCACTATTGTTTAAAATCATGGTAACCTTCCCTGCAAAATGCAAGCTTTACATGCGAGGCTTAGAAGTGATGATCTTACCAATGTGCAGCTCTGAAATAGCCTAATTCTTGGCTACACAGAAGAAAGCTGTGTAACATTCTGAGTCCTCCTCCATCAGTGCAGGACAGCTTCAGAAGTCAGTTATATTATAATACATCTGTCTGACAAATAAAGTGCTTTGTATAAAGTCCACTTCTGCTGATACAAACCACTTGGTTGATTCCTTGTACTTCCAACGAGACCAATCTCCTTTATTCAACATGAAAAGTCCCTTCATCAAGAAGTTTACATGAAACTGTACAGTAGGATGCAACCTTTTGTTAGGCAGGGAGTCAAAGAAGCAGTGTTATTACTCAAAGAAGAGAAACCCACATATTTACCACCACGGAGGTTTGGAATTTATTGACATCTCTGCTTCAGACTGGAATCTTGCCGCCAGTTTATCCTAAAAGCTTGAAGCATGCTGAGTTCAATGGAAGCTTTTTGCATTAAAACATGAGTGCTGCGTCTCAAACTCTAGGTGTCTATTTGTTGACTTTTCAGAAATAAACATGTTAAAAACCCTTTTTAAGGATTAGAAGAGGCTCCATTTCACCAAATGAAGTTTTTATCTATATGTTTTATTTTGTATTTATTTTTTAATCATCTGCATATTAACATCTGATTAGCAACCGCTTGTTTAAGAGAGCATATCAGGTTATCTGGCTGGAGATAACAAAGCATGTTTTCCATAGAGGCTTCCAGACTAGAGGCTACACAGATGTGCCTGAGTTAAAAGGATCTCACTGTCTACTTTGAGAAGTGTAGATGGCTTCTGTATTTAGAGAAAACTCATCTGAAGCATCATAAAATAAAATGTACGGAAAATATAATATTCCATAATTAAGATTTCTAATGAATTGCCTTGTTAATCCATACAGTGTATGCATGTTGCAAAATTTCCCTGGCTTAATTAGTGCACTTGCTGATTATGTTTATTTCCTGATGTACACACTGATTAAGCATTGTCCATACACTGAGGCTTGAAGCGGGATCAGTCTACAAAATAGTACCTAGTCATTTAACTGGAGACTCAGAATGCAAATAGATCAACTTATGTAAAATTAAATTAGTTCTAATAGAACCCATTTTGACTGAGCAGCTGGTGACACATTATAAACAGAATTCTCTTGTTATGTGAAATAAAGGGCTTCTGCTAACAGATGCTTATATACTTTTAAGCCACAAAAAATTTTGGTTTATGTTTAAGGTCTAAAGTTAATAAAATAAGATAAATTCTGAGCTTGCTAGTAATACTTCTGCACTGGATGTCAGCATTCCTATCTGAATAGTGTATGAGGTCAGGTAGCCCTTTGCAGTGCTCCACATTAGGAACTTAAAAGTGAGTAACCTCTAAATCATGAGTCTCACAACTAGCACACTAAACCTGCTCGTTTTAACAAGCAATAGCTGTCAGATGATTTTTGAAATACACTATTAAGATATGGTACTTTCCCTTAAGTCTTAATCATTTTGTTGTTTTAATAGAAGTGACTACTTTTTGTTTATTTTTTTGGGGGACATAATTTCAGATTTTTATAGCACTCAAACTAGCCATTACGAAGCAGTTGTGTGCCATTCCTAGTCAAAATTTGACAATGAACTGCACTTTTATCCTAGGAGTGCTGAAATGTTTAAAGTCCCAGTGACAGGCATTTTCTTGGTGACAGAACATTTAGTGATTTTTATGAATGAGTTTAGTGTATTTAAACTCCTGGATGTGCTGTTTATTTATGGTAAAACTGAGCCTTCAAGGCAAAGAACAAAATAACTTCAATGGAAATAAATAATTAAGCAAGTGAGCAGTACATTAAAGGTCTAAATTTCTATTTTCTGGATTTAATGGATTTAACTCTCATCATGGCTTTATTTAAAAATAACTTTTTGTGAAGAAGACCTTGTACTTTCTGGCTCCATGATTCTTGTTCTGTGTTTGACAGTGCTTACCCTAGCAAAATTTCTCTCTTTAACTGACTTCCTACATATAGCAGTATACAAATTAATGCATATTGGTGCTTTAAAACATTATAAAATAAGTCATATCTTTGGTAAGTTAATTAGGAAAATAATCACATGCTTCATTTTTTATTCCATTCCTGGTGAATTTGTGACTAAATTTTGCTTTTTAGTCAATGGCACCTACTAAGCAGAATTAAAAATATTGGTTGGTCCATTCACAGTCTGGTAGTTTTTTCTGGCTTTACTCAGTTTTAATTTAATATCAGTGTATTCTTTGGAGTTAGAGGTCTACAGTGTTTAATACCATAATATTTTAATCAACTCCTGCAGAACATAGATGAGTAAAGACAGATGAAAGTCAGAGCAATTTGAATATCTAATTCTTACAATCATTTGAATAAATGAGCAATAAAGCTTAACTCAAAGAATTGCATTAGAACTTATTTTCTTGGTGCAAGTTTGAACTATGAAGATGGGGATTTTTGATTAGCATGAATCTTGTGCTACATTTGCTACTTCTTTTTGACAATCTGGAAGATACACTAGCTTCACATTTGAATAAAATCATCTGAATGTATATTTCTTCAACTACTTATTTTGTGTATTTTTTTTGAAGAGGTAAAATTGCACTTTTTTATGTGAGGGACTTAAATTTTTACTCATAATGTGAGTCCCTGTTTCAGTGGGGAAATGGGAATTTAGCATGGTACATAGGCAATCAAGCATTGATATTACAATTGCTAGATAAAATTATAGTTTAGATACATTATAAAAACTACTGAAACATTCTACACTTAGAACTGATTTTTAGATAAAATGGTTATAATGTGTTCCATGGTTTGATGTTGTATGACTAGTCTTTCTTATGTTTTTTCACGTTTATTCACACACAGACTTGAAGAGGAAAAAAGTGTTACTGATTCTTCAAGACCTGATAATTAATTTTTTTTTGCACTTTGAGTACCTAAATCAGAAAGGAATTATTCTTCCTGGATACCCAAAAAGGCCTGGTTCCTGTTTTCTCTGCTAGAAATGCAACAGCACCCTTTTCAAGTGTGAAATGCCACACTCGTGTTTTCTAAATAAGACTTTTGAAATACAATGTTACTGTTTTCATTAATATTTTGAAAGGATAATTTTAACATGAAAGGCTACTCTTTATAGTATTCTAGAGAAAGAATACACAAGAAAACACACGTTATATACTTGGGCAGTAATGTTAGGAGATATTTTGTAAATGTGAAAATAAATTTTGTCTTTAAATACAGTCCTTTATTCCATAATTTCAATTAATAAGTGTGTGTGAGAATTAAATTTTTAAACTAATTTCCTCCATAGTTGCTTAAGATTTTAATACTGCAGAAAATAATTAAAATGCATGAATCTTTTAGCAATCCTCACTGGCACATTATAGTTCTGCTCCAAAGAGTTTCCAAACTATGAGAAAAAAAATCCATCTTTAGGACAAGTGAAGTTTTTTTGCCTCCTGTCTCTAGAAAGGCAAGTGCCTTTATACCCAGGAGTTGTGCTTGTAAGTGTGGTAGGCTCTTCATGTGCATGCCTTATGCCTTAATGCCGGCCCTAATTTGGAAGGATGTTCTCACCTCCCACTGTAATGAAAACATTTTAAAGTGTTAGGTTCACTAATCATAGGCGTAACACAAAAGCTAGCCCAATGCTTTTTTGCAGATATTAGAAGCAATGGAGCAATAGGTAAGAATGGATTTAAATATAAACAAAACTTTTGGGACCAAACCATGTATCTGAATTCATATGCAATTAAATCATTCCTCCAGTGATGTTCCATTTTACCACATCTCACCTCTTCTGTGTTCCCTTGAAGACACTGAAAAAAACCCAAACCAATATGATTTATAATTATTTAAAAACAATCCAAATTTAAGTTTGCATAATCTCATTCGTTTTCTTGCTGTTTGTTGTTTGTCAGCAGCCTGTAATGGTGAAACATCCAGCTGACTGAGAAGCATTTACTGCTAGTGAAACCTTTGTGCAATAGAAACTGAGGCTAATAATATCATACCTGGGCACTGGTTATTATGGTCACAGTTTATGTTCCTGACACTGTCTCTGTGGTCTCACCCATTTAATGCCCGGAAAAAAAGAAAAAGAGATAGCACACATTCCAGACTGAAATTTAAACAGCCAAAAATCATTCTACCATTAAGTAAGAAGATAATATGAAGCAACCAAACTAAATCCAAATACATTTAAATTGCTGCTTCAGCCTGCATGGCTTTTTCATATGATTCATACCAAAAATAAAACCCAACCACCCCCCCAAAACCCCAAAACAAAGAAATACCAACAACTCCCCCCAAAAGAAACATGAACGCCAAACTAAATTGTGATCATAGCTCTGACAAAGTGCAAAGCTTCATATTTTTCCCTATTTCTAAAATGTAACAACTGCAAAATGCCACTGTGTTAGGATCAAAATTAAAACCACACGAAGTGAAATATAAAACTTTATGCTCAAAAGAACTAAGAAAGTTCTCTAGACACAACCTTAATTTAAAGAAACAAAATTACAAGAAGTCATGCAGAGCAGTATTCTCCTCCCCTCCTTGGAAATGTGCAGCTCTTTATTATGGAAAGGCAGTAGCCCCTCTATAGTTAAGGTTGCAATCAACTTCCATTATAAAGCCCTATTTTAGCCCCCTGTAACTTTGGCTTGAAAAAATTGGAATACAAATTGCCATATTTTCTCCAAAAGCAAAGAAGAATAGCTGAGGATTTTTTTGTTTATTTAGTGGGGTGTGATGATTAGGTTTTATTTTTAGCTTTTCTTTTCCCCCAATATTGAGGGCAAATTGTTTAACTGTTACAAAGTTTCAGTGAGTAAGGAAAAATTAACATGTTTAAATTTTTAGGTTTTTGGGGCTTTTTTTGCAGTTACTGCCATATCTGCCCTTATTAGTTGAAATTATTTTCAAATAATTTACTATAATAAATCTATTGCCTTTTCTCTATTAGGAAGGATGGACCTAATTTTTCTCTTGCTTCTGACAGTAGGAATATTTTGCTGGTGACTTGTATGGTGATAGGACTAGTCAATCTGTTCAATATTTTCAAAAGCAAGTCATGTTTGGGAGTGTGGTGTATATCCCAAAGTGAAGCTAATTCAGGTATTGATCTGCCCGGAGTTTTTGAGCAAATGATTACTTTCTAATGCTCTCTGCATATTCTTGGTTGACATTTCCAACACAGAAGGAATGACTAAGAGTTAAATTGAAAGACTGCTTTTAGAAATGCCAGAAGAAAACATATACTTAGTTACTGAGGGCTAGTGACTAATGACACAGTGGTTTACACTAGCCACTCCCAGCATTCAGTCATATTTATCACGCTTGGCTCATTTCCTAGGATTAGGTCCAGAATAGCCTCTGGCCATGCAGGCTGTTCGACAAAGTGTGTAAGAAAAGAAAGCAAGTCTAGTCCATGGAAACATAGTTCCCCTTTTTTTCAGATGGTTGTTATCCCTTTCTGGATCTAAGCTTTTTAAATACTTTATGATTGAAGACAAGGCATTCTTGTAGATCTCATTGATTCACTGAGGAAAAAAAAAGACAAAAAACTCCTCTAACGGCTCTCCTTTACTTTTGTGTAGGCTATTTAGAAAAAGTTTATGGTACTATTTCCATTCTACTAAAATAGTCTCTTCAGTGTTAGAAAGAAGGGGTTTTTTTGCCCTGAAGGCTTAATTATATTATGTGTAAAAATGTAAATATATATATTTCTATATTAAAATATATAGTTGTTTATAGATACTTGAAAACAGATATTATTTTACATATGTCTCTTTATAGTGGTTTGGACAGCCAAAGTTTGCATACACTGTATTATAACGTTAAGTATTGTAATTGTTTATTGCATTAGTATGGAATTTTAAAATCCTAACAAGATGCACAATATGTAAATTTAAATCCAATTGTGATCAAATACACATACTGCCTTTGGATCCTTTTCATGCAATGCTTAAGATGTCCTTGTGAGATACTTGGGTCTTATGGCATAACTTAACTCTTTAAACACATCCCAGTAAAGTTATTCAAAATTCAACAACATTATTGAAATGTTATTAAAAAAAAACAACATAAATTTAGAAATATTAACAAACAATGAAACCTGACAAGGTTTTAAAAATTTAATAGAAATCTCTGAACTAAGAAGATGGTTCTACTGAACAAGTTAGTCTGGTTTTAGTAGGATATATCTATAAAATATATCCTAAAAATTTAGAAGCAGAAGGAAAATCCTGTGCCAAAATCCTGGAGGATTAAAGAAGGAAGAAGATGCCAATATTTTCTGTCTTTATATCCACAAAAGATGTATTTAAAAATACTTCTTTCGTCTGGCTTTTTCATAGTGATAATTAATGTTGAGACCCATTTGAATTTCGCTTCACCATGTAGAATTTTTAAACCCCAGGAACACTAAGATCACTGTTTCTACAATGTCATTAGGGTTTTCTTTGGAGAATAAGTATGTCCTTCACATAAGCAGAAAGGAGAAAGGAAAATGATGTGCAGAATTTCCCTGGAGGAAGCAGCTGTCAGGGATGAGGTAAGACATTGCTGGCAATAGGTGTTGGAGTTATGTGTGTGTTGCTGGGAGAGCAGCAGAAAAGGTTGCCTTGGCACTTTCCCAAGGCATGGCTATCAACCACAAAACTCTGAAGAAGCACAGCTGGAAGCCTAGGGAAATCTGAGGATAGGAACTTAGGCTGCAAGACAGGTGTTCAGCAGATGAGTGTTTACCTGTTGAATTCTCTAATCTGGAAAACTGTGGAATGTGAGCAACAGAAACAGAGCAAGCAGACACACTTGCCTGCAGGCAAGTCCAAATCAGAGAAAGAATGTTTCTCAAACAGAAACTGGAGTGCTCCTAGCTGCCTTGGTTAGGCTTTAATAAAAAATACCTAAGGAAAAATACGAATGGAATTGAGGGAAGGACAGAGTTGTCAGAGCTCAGGATATTTAGACAACTACGTTAGGTTTTGTACTTCTCAGGACTATTTGGATTAGGTGAGCTTTGTATTAACATTTTCAGGGCTCATTTGCTCTGCTAGAAATAATTATATTCCCAAACAATAGTCTGATGCTGCAGATACTCATTATGAAGTTTTTTGAGGCTAACAGTAGAAGTTAGAGGTGTCATCCAAAGTTCTTACCACATTTATGATGGTGTGTGAAAAGCAGGAATGGCATATACAGTCACAAACACTTAAAATAGGCAGCAAACAGATCAATAATTTAGAAGAGAAACATTCTCTAAAATAAGATTTACATAAACAGAGTAATTTTGCATTTTGAGTTAAAACTAGAAAATTACTAATTTATGACACGATCCAACATTGTGACTCAAAAGAGTTTTTCCAGATGATCAGCTATCTAAAATGCAAATGAAAATCTGGTAGTGCCTAGGATAGAAAGTTACCACAATAGCAATATGATTATTGTTTTTTATTTATGCATTTAATAATACAATGATTAGAAGAAAGATGTGTTTGAGGGCTTTTTTTTAATTAGCAGCGAATGCTGAGAAAATTTGTTACTATTTAGCTTTATTATGAGAGTTTTTGAAAGGCTTAATCCATATTTGACTTCACCTACACCTAATTTTCAGTGATTATTAAATAACTGCTTTCAGTTACTTATTAAGGCTATATACTAAAGTAAATAAGACTGCAAAAATACTATTTCTCCCCCCCTCCCCAGTTTTAGATCTGCCTGTATTCCACAAAACTGCAACTCTAACCAGCAAATATTTTAATCTTGCTTTCAATGAGATACAACCCCAACAATAAGCCCCATTAAAATTACTTTTTTACATCCTTTGCTGGAGAATTTTCCAAAGTCCTTTGAGTATTTTTATAGAAAGCCTAAGAGACTTGGGTGCATGCCTGCACTAAGAGGTTTCAAGAAAACTCACCTGAAGTGTCTGTTTTCATCTTTCTGTGGTATAATTTATTGGCAGGAAAGGAGTTCTTCAAAATTTGCTGGCTTTCTCTAGGACAATATTGAGCAAACATTTAAGAAAGAAATTGGCTAGAGAGAAGACGAAATCTTTCTGTTATTTCAGTGAATAGAGTATTTCATAGAGAACATGCTGAAAACCTTTACATTCCCATGAGCTAATATATAATTTTATTCGGTTAATTGTTCCCTTGTTAATATTAGTTCAGGTATCTTTTCTTCTTTCTTCTTTTTATTCCTCTAAACTGACACTTTTGAAGTAATATGTTGTACAAACATTGTTAGTACATTTTCTAAATGTCATTTCAAAGTTGAATGCTTAATGATTTGTAGTTTTTACTCTATGTATATATCTGCCAGGTTTCCTCAGCATAAGGCTTCTAAAATAACTCACTCCAGGCTGATTTATTATTTTTATTCAACCAGGTGCTTCATGGGTTTGGCAACTTTGGTAATGTTATTGTCAAATTGTTATAATGACTCTGCACTTGGTGCTTGATGAAGCCAACACGTGTGATGAATTTACTGGCACCAGCAGAGAATATTTCATTCCCTTATCTCTTTGTGAAGAATCAAGCTTCGTCTCCCATATTGCTTGTTATTCAATACGTCTCATGTAATCTCTCTGATTTCTTTGATACCTCACCCTTTCAAGAATGTTTAGTTATGATTCTGCTGAGCTAATAGTTGTTCACAGAAGTAGAAATACATTTGTTATGTTGAAGTTTCTTTATGATTATTGCCACTGTCTATTTTTTCTCTCATGATGTCTCTTAGGCATCTCTGTTTTGTTTGGGAGGTAGCATCATAAATAAGTTTTGTCTCTTTTAAATAGATCTGAAATATCATTTGCTAAGATGCAAGGTTACAGAGAATACATCTATATCCGCAGAGGAAGGAAAACTAGGTTTTTTACTGTATTAGTCTCTCATAACTGGAAGATAAACTAAACTCAGGTGAAAACATTGAAAATTTTAGTGCTATTTAATACAATATTCAGGGTACTTATTTAAAGTTCTGTGCATATTTAGACATTTTGCCTGAACTTGAACAGCAATGAGGTAACTGCTGTACAGTCTACAAGGAAGTTTGCTTTGTCAGTCTGGTTTATCTGTATTATCACCATTGACTTACAATTTTATCTGTGGTCTTTGAGGAATATTTTATTTCTCAGTTGAAGGTTATGAAGTCTTGTACCTGAGCATTCATGCACCATTTCTTACCATGATGAGTCTGAATAGTAACTGCTGCATATTGCAATGTACATTTGTTTCATTTGTGTTTCTGCAACAAACCGTCACACTCTCCTATTATATTTCACTTTTACCTAAGTTGCAGCTTGAGGGATAATTTAGCTTTCTTCACCTTTTTCTCATTAGTCTTGCAAGCTTTGAACCTCCTACTTCTTAGAGGATTAAAATAGGATGACTGTTGCAACCTAAAGTTTTGCTAAGTTTTAAGCACTTATATCCTAAGTACATTTTTTAAAAATGGATATTGAACACAATCCAATCTGCCAGTTTTCCATTACTTACTGGACACCAAACCATGCAAAATGCAAAATTTTTTTAAATATGAACATTAATTAGGATTGATTTAATGACAAAATTTTTTTTCTTACTTATTAAGTGTCTCAGTGGAATGTAACAAATACATTTCACATCCTTTTTTAGGAAGCAGTTTTCAATATGCATGGCACTACCACTGCAACTATATAGATAGTAATCATACAGGAAAACATAATCTGTATCTACAAATTTTATTCATCCTCTCAGTCCCATGTTCTTCCCATGTCCAAGAGGATCTGAATAGCTCTGCTAAATGAGCTGCATCTTGAAGGTAAGTGAGGTTCTTCACAGTCCAGGACTATACTTGACCCTGAAAAAAATAAAGACACTGACCTAAATGCCAATCTCTATGATCAATTAAGGCCATGCAGAGCAGATCATGAAAAAGAAAAAAAAAAAAAAAAAAGAAAAACTAGGAAAAGCTCCATCTGGTTCAGAAGACAGTGGCCAGTCCCATAAATAACACAAGCTGTCAGGAAAACATCATTCCTGAAGTACTCTGCGTATTGGCTTTCTGTCCAACTACAGATCCACTACCAGGAGCTTCAGAGCTTTGCATAGACTTGGATCAAACCTATCTCCTCGTGTCAATAAGTGTCTCATTTGGGAGTTATTTCAAATTAGCAAGGTGAAGAATGAAATGTACAGAAGTAAAGAACATGGGCATATACAATTCTAGAATACTATTGCACATGCACACATACACGGACCCACACAAACAAAAAAATCCACATGCATAAAAAAACTCTGAAAAAGTCTAGGCTTTCATTTCAGCTGATTTTTTCTGAAACAGGAAAACAAAACTTATCTGCAGCATTATGTTTGGAAAATGTAATTGCAACCTCCATACCAGAGTGTAAAGTAAAGATGAACAATAAGCTTTACCTTACAATTATTTGTTTTTTGAATCATTCTGTTGGGAGCTAATAACATTTGTACTCGGGCAGTATCTATTACTAGGTCTGAAGGTGAGAGAGCTGGGTGAGGCACAGTCATATGACAAATAAAAAAGTGAGTGTTCTGGATGTTTATGACATTGGTGCACAATAGAAATGTGTCTGTGTTGGTTTTTGTTTAGTTGGAAGACAGGTTTCATAAAAAATGGAAATTCTAATAGAGAACATGAGCAATGCTGAGATGTGTTGAGCTCTGACAAAAAAAGAAGGATCCACAGGCCCAGCACTGCCTCTGGAGTTTTCTATCACTCACTTCAAGAAAGCATCTGGCATCCCAGTTTTCCTCCAGATGTCACTCGTGTCTCCTTACTGGTGTTAAATTTAGGGCTCAGGGTATGTCGGCTACTAGGAGAGGATTGAAGATTGCTTTCAACAATCTTACCAATTTTGAGGAATTATCTTGTGTAAGAGGTAGCAAGCTTCCTTGGTTCAATTCTGCACTAAATCTTTAGCACATGATGAAGCCACTCCTTTCCCAGAGTGTTTCATCAGTTTTACTTAAACATTCTCCCCTCTACTGCAGAGGGAGACAAAGGATTCTCCATTTTTCTAAGGCCTTCCCTGGGGAAAAGAACAAAAGACAAAAAGTTTCTATATTTTCTTAGTTAAACATACAGATTATAGCTGAACTTTATTTCTGGGGAATCAAATGGTTACTCACATGCCCAAAGTATTAAAGCATGTGAAAGCTGTGGCATGAACAGGGTGAAGAGACACTGTGAATATTTTCCTTGCTGAGGGGTAAAATGTTGATCACTATTCCTGCCTGTTAATCTGTTGAAGATAAATAGCAAACTGCTGCATTTACTTCTTTTCTCTGGTTTGCATTCAGAAGACAACACACAGAAAATTCACTTTGAAACACTTCCTTAAAGGTGCATGATCAATCCCTAGGGAGAAACTCACAGCCAGGAGAGAGCCTTGTGCTTTGGTTTGATAGTGACAGATAGCGATGGAATATGGTAGTTAGTGCTCCGAACTAAGAGACCATTATGTGTGCAACTCACAGTGAGACCATGGCAGAATAAAGCTTCCCCCAGCCCCACCCAGAAGTGTGGCTGCCTTTGTAATTTTAATTGGTCTGTGTTTGTGGAGTGGGGCCTCTATTTACTTATGGCTTGGGGCTTGTGTTTACCAAGCCTGGTAGAGGCCAAGTGTCATATCACTGAAGCTTAGTTCCTGCAAGCTCTCCTGCTATATCTTGAGGCACTTTTCTTTTCAGTATCTGTGCCTGTCTAATTCACGAGCTTCTGTGAAACAAGCACAGGAGGGTACAAGGCCTACAGGGAGGAATTACACCTAATTACTCAAATAATTGCTAGGCTGTTGCCTTCTTAGTCACTGAAAATAATTTCCAGGTCCCTGGCTTTTATAGATAGTCTTCTAGAGGCAGGAGGACACAGCCCCCTTTTTAACTCAGCCCATTCACTCACAAAATCAGAACACTCGAGCCTGCAAAATTAATAAGCACCACTTCCATTACATATATTTTAGGTTGTTGTTGCCGTGGCGATAAAGTCAGGGACATTGAATCTCCTCTGTTGAGCCATTGTTATCATCCCTGGCCATCTGCTGCAGAGGAGTGATATTCCATCTCATTTGCATGATGACTGATATATGGGAGGTTTGGAAGGACATATGCCACAGCAATCATGTGATGAAAATTAAAGTGAAAGTTTTGGGCCCAGAGCCGAAAAAAATCTGTGTATGCGCATGAGGCTGTTGATGTGCAAATGTGAATCATATTGAGAAGGTTTGAATAGGGAGGTGTGACGTAAAGAGGGGACACAAACGCAGGTGCTTATCTCTAGGCAGTCAAAGGCGCTGGATGTCATATCATGGGAACTACCTTTCAAAGGCACAGCTTTAGTGCACAGTTCAGCACACAAGGGAGGAGAAACATATAAGTTTTGGAAACAAAAATAAAGTAAGTTTAACAACTTTTTCACACTATGAACCCATTGATGTTTAAGCAACTTGTACTGTTAGTAACTTTCTGTCTTTTTTTTTTTGTTTGTGCTCTAAGCTTGCAAAAAGCAAAAAAATTCTGTCCATATATCGATGTTAAAATCTTGAGAGATTTGTGTTAAGAAGTTTGAGGGGTTTTAATCCATGCTTTAAATGCTCTCTGCAAACTTTTCTTTTTTGTTTAAATGACACTAATGCTGTTTCTTCCACAATGTATGCTTGGTCATTATCTTAAATGCTATTTTGGGCCTCAATTAAAAAATAGCTACTTGTAACTGCTTTGAGAAAGCTTTCTGAATAAAATGTCATGGTGTAATTGCATTTATACTGCCTCAGTAAAGCCTTTGTTCATATACATTTTACAATTGTGCAAATTTGCAGCTCTAGCTATTTGATTTGAGGAAATGATCACAAGGACACTTTTTCTCTTATTTTGAAAAGTTACTGAACTTAAATATTGGCTTTTTAAAAAAGAGAGAGAAAAAAATGAGGTGGGAGAGGGAGAGAGAATGGGACCAGTGTATTTTAGGAACTGTTCGATAGATGCAGGCTCACTTGCAGTTCTGTATTACAGAGAAGAGAGCTTTCTCATGATGTTTTACAATGCTTTAAAATCATGTGTAATGCTTTTGAAATGAAGATTGTTGATCGATATATTTATTAGCTTTACTCTAAGGGAAAAAGGGTCTTTCAAAACATGGCATTTCTGTCCTTTAAATTATTTGGGATTCAGAGAGTGAATTGAGAGCTTCTGATTAAAAAAGTGAATACTGTACTTCAGAATGAATGTGTGTGTCAAGAAAATCTTTAGAAAGTTAAATGACAGTAATATCAGGCAAGGTTGAAGAATGAAATGGACCTTCTGGGACAACATTTTGCAGGAGGATAATTTTTATGAAATAGCATTTGATGTTAGAGAAAGTCTGTTTAACACTCTGATCAGCAATAGCTCTCTCTCTCTCTCTCTGACTTTCTTTTGTCTTTAACAAAGCACTTAGTTCAGATGTTTGTCTTCCTTCATATGTAAATAGCAAAGCAATCTTGTGCAAGGTGCTGTGAATTTTTCATTTAAGAGATTATAAAAGCACAAATCCCAGATTTTATCCTTAAACTGTAAAACTGTATGGGGTGAACTTTGTTACTTAAGGATCTTTGTGGGATTCAAAACGACCATTTATTACCTCTTTTGTCAATTAAATTAGTTAAGTTAATTGCATAGATGTGTCTTCTTTGGTTTAGCTGTGCAGTGGTTTTGTAATTCTTGAGGAAAATTACAGCATTTGTGATGAAAGCTTTCTCTGAGACAATAATATATTTCTGCTCTAAGGTGGCTAACAAATAATACAGATTTGGAATGAGGAATTTCTAAATATAGGCTTTGCCTCTTAACTTCCCAGTTTGGAGCATTTTATTTTTACTTGTAAATATCATCTTTGTGTTATAGTACTTTCATGCCTGCAGGCTAAGATTACCAGTCTTCCTTTTTTTCCTCCTCCTTCTAAATATTCAATTACTCAATGGTAATTATTATTATGTGGCCTTCTTGGCTTACTGCATTATTAGATTAATATAGATTTCTTGTGCCAAATTAGCGGAAATCACTGTTATACACAACAACGAATCACTTTTTTTTTTTAAAGTTTTATTTACTTTGCTGAATAACAGGAAGACTTTGACATCATGATGTTTTATTCTCAAGACTTTTAATATAATATGTCTTTGAAAAATGAGCGGCAGAGGGTGTCTTTTTGTTTTGCTTTTTTCTCCAGTAGGTTTCTAATAAGTAGAAACTTTGCTGCAAATATAACTTAATTTGTTCAGAGATCTATGAATAGGGATCTTTATGAAAGAAATTGCAGTTCAAGCCCCCAGATCTCTGATTCTCGTGACAGAGGTGTGTAGCAGAGGTGAGAAAACCGAAAATGAAAGAAGAGGAGCTGTCCAGGGTACTGCAGCTGACTAATATTTCCTGTTACTGCACCGAAAAACATCTTTACTGAAGGGTTCATGAAATGCCACCATTTGTTACTTTTTATTTTCCCCCTCAGAAATAGGAAAAAACACACACCTTACAACAAAGTCAACTATAAAAAAGCTGTGCATGGAAATCTTAATTCAGAAGCATGCCATTTTTCTGTGAATAGCAAATACATCCTGAGATCACAGTAACTTTTAAAATCTGCTTACTAAGGTTAATTTTTACACAAAGGTTTTTGTCAGAGTTACAGACAATAAAACTTTACCCGTCTAAATTAATCTATGAGTACAACACAAATGGTTTCTATGGTAGTGCTGTAATGTAAACAAAACAAAGGGGAAAAAAAACCCCCAGATCTCAATCTTGCATTACTTGATTGCTTTTGAAATGAATTCTTGTCCTTATGTGACCTGAAATGTTTGGTTATAAAGCTATAGAAATCCAAACGATCATATTTGTTTGATATGAAATGAAAAAAAAAATAGTTAAATTGAAAGTTTAACATCATGAAATTCAAAATCCCAAGCGGTATATAAACATTAAAAGAAACTTTGGACTGCTAATCCTAGGAAATGAGTTTTATGGATTGAATTCAACAAGGCTTCAGAAATGGTTCCATCTGCTGCCTAGCAGCTGGTGAAAGGATAAATTTAATTCATTAATTCATTTGGAAAAAAGGATCCAAGTAGTAAAGTCTTCATTGCTCATAATGCACATAGGTGAAAATCAAAACTGAAATTATGTCTAGTTGATCATCTTTGATAATGAGTAATATTTTCTTTGTAATTGTTATAATTATCTTGATCAGTCAGTTGACAGTATATTGACTATATGATATTAACCAGTGTTTTTGTGTCTTAAAAAGTTGAGAATAGTTCTAAAAGCATACCTCCTCTTCCAGAAGGATCATCCCTACTTTGGGAGTTATAGATTTTGTAGGTTTAAAAAGCTAGGTTGTTTCAGTGAAACAATATTGGTGCCTTTCTATGAGTATTTGCAGCTTGTCTCTTATTAAGTCAATTTAAGTATACAAAATAAGGGACCACTGAAATTAGAAAATAGACTTATGTGTAGTTAAGTCACTGTAATAATCCAAACCCAGAACATCAAATGCAGTTTATTACTTTACTTTTCTATTAGAGTCACAAGCTTAATCTTTTTTTCCTGTCTGCACCCATTTGTGTTTCATGTTAAGTGCTAAAAACTTAGCTGTATGACTGAAAAATATAAGTTAACAACTGAGAAAGGGTGATATTTAAAGACTCAGGGTTTTAAAGGCAAAATTAATTGGACAAATACTTTAATAATAAATTGACATCCAATTTCTAGCTATAAAGTTTTCCAAAGTACCACAATCTCCCGATAAAGGCTTTTTATAAAAGTGCTTGCCTCTACTTACTTTAATCTAAATCACAAGCAGGGAGTGCAAAGTTAGCTAAAGCTTTTGAACAGTAAGATGGTCAAATGGAAAAACCTCCTGTTCATCTTATACCAGACAAACAGGTGAACCTGTGCCTCATTACTTGCTGAGGAATACACAGGACGGATGAACCTGCTACCCTGAAACCAGCTAAATATCTTCCAATGTCTATTTTCAATGTTTCTGCTTGAGATGGTGATTTCATGAATGATATTTGGCTTTTCCCATTTCCTCTGTAGCCCATAGCTCACTGTGGTGGGTTTGTTGGATTTACTATAAAGGTTCTGTTCGCACCCTGTGGGTTGGGTTAAGAATTAGGATTTATGCATTTACTTCTACTGTTGCTTTGTTTATACAGCTTTGGTTTAGTTTTGATCCCTTTTTTTTTGCCTTTGAGGCTCTTCCACAGTGTCAGCTGCTGACTGATAGTAGGAGAACGGCCTCGTGGTGTGAATGAAAGGGACCTAGCGGTTGGTAAACAGAGATAAGGAATAAATAGAACACAGGCAAAAGGAGATAGTTCTGTGGGAGCCCAGATTGCCGCCAGTCTGTTCAAGTGAGATGCAGTGCCTGTCCTTTTCCCAGATTAAATTAGTGTGCGAAATCTCCAGTGACCTCCTCCCCTTCTCCCCATACTCTTTAGCCAAGCTGAACAGCCTCTGCTGTAAAGTATTCATTTTATCCAGGGACAAGTTGGACAATAGAACTCTCCCTGTTACTTATGGACAGCTGTCGTGATTCATGGAGCTTTTCAGCATTTCATTTTTCATAAGAGTTAAAAGGGTTTTACCTTGTAACTGACGAGAGGTTAGAAATGCAAAGATGCCAGCCCTGAGGTTGCCTGTAGTAAGGAAGTTAATAAATAAATATCACACACAGACACACACAAACACATCCCCTCCCCAATGTGCGAAAGGCTCTGTGTTTTTGTTAGTGCTGCTCTTCTTATTTAAAGGGGTTTAATTGTGATAACGTGATTACACCGAAGCATGAACTGCATGGAGAAATTAACAAGCAGAGACACAGCGATATGCAGGGCCCCCAAGGTTCCCTAAATTAAAGGTGACCAGTGCAAACCCAGTGAGTGCCCTTTTCCCTTCTTTGCCCTTGCTTTTGCCTGCAACTCCTATCAGTTTATTACCTGCAAATAACTCCCAGGAAAGAGTAAACACTCATGAGATACCTCTGTGGTCCTGTATTTTTTTTTTTTTTGTGATTTACTGCAAATATATTCAGCATTTTGACTGATTAAATAGACCTTCGGCAACCTTGAGGGTCACTGTGTAGAGTATGTACATAGAAAATGCATCAGCCCATTGTACCCTGGCAGCTAATGAGATTGGTCGTTAAGTAAATGACACAAAGCCTACAAAAAAAGCTTAGCAGCTCACTAGAGTATCACAGAGTGTCCCTGCACACCACACAACGACACAAACAGTGGACTAACCTAGCCCACCCCTGCTTTATTCTACATCACTGCTTCCCTGATGTCAGCGTGAGAGGCAGAACAAAGGCTAAAAGGCACACGGTAAGTCAGTCTGACAATTATGCCCTAGGGAGAAAGTAGAGCAAATCTTAGCCTAACCATGGGGTTGAAAGTCCGTTTCTAGACAAGTAGGTCATAATGAAGGGATTTTTTTCCCCCCCTGTCACTTCATGAAGGGGAGAAAAATGTCTCTGTAATCAAGGTTGGGTTTGTTTCTTGTTTGTTTGTTTCCTTTTCTCTCTGTCTGATTTGCCAGCTTACAAAAGTTTCTGGAATTCCGAAAGTAACGTGAAACAGTATTGTGAACAGTTTCGTGAACTGGATATTTCTCTTATAGTCTAATGAATTAAATATTCCTTGTAGGAACTGCCACACAGTAATCATTGCCTCAGATGTACATTACATCTGATGAACTTTACAGACAGAAAGTTTCTTTTTTACTTCTCTGTAAAAATCTGCTGAAAATATGTTGTGTATATGAATACAAATTTCAATCCACTAGAGAGCTACTTACACCCCTAAATTCCTGGTACAGTTTTTACAAGTATGTAGATAAAAATGAAGTTGCTTATATAATTTTGGGATTTTTAAGAAAGATTTTTACATGATGTCGTTCTCCGTGCTGTCTTTTACGTGAGCTGAAATTAAAGAGTTGAAGATTGCTGTTTAACAGTTGCACAGTCATGACTTATTTTCTTTGCACAGCAGCAAAATGTTCAGCTGATATCTTAGAATAGCAGGTGCCTGCCTGTGTAACCAATGATAAAATCTTTCCTAGTAGTGTTTCAGTTTAGTGCCTCAGGACCCTTTATTTTGCTGAAAAATGGCAACAGGAAGTTGCCGGAAAGTCTTGTTTGCATTGCTAAAATGTTTCTGTCTGCCTTGCACTTTGGAGGCTCAGGGGATGTTAGCTTCAAAACAACATGATATTATTGCAAGATGCCTTTGTGAGTTAAGTAATGCTTCTCCTCTCCTCCTTGCAAAACCACTGCAAACCATATGTTTAAAGAATGCTTTATCAAACACGGAGAGTTAAAGAAGTGGGGTTTAGTTATCAGTCTGTATTAAAATTGATCTTTTGTTCAGTGTTTGGGGTTTGGTTTTTTTGTTTGTTTGTTTTTTGTTTTGCTTTGCTTTGCTTTGCTTTGCTTTGCTTTGCTTTGGGAGACTTATCTAATTTAGAAAAAGCTTGTCAATATATGTGTATTTAGACGTATCAGGATAACCTGTTCACTTAATTAAAACTCTTCACAGGTCACAAAAGTCAGTTCATTATATGTTGCTTACCCAGGAACATCCTTTTTACTGCACGGGCAATAGAATTATCACCACAGCTCACAGACACTAAGATAAAATGTGACATTTTAACAAATACATTTGATGATTCCTTGCAAAGGGGTATGAGCATATGCATATATACAAATCCATGTGGCATATTTGTAAAGAAAGTTCACATATGCAAAAAACTATATTCACCTATGTAGTATCCCAGTTACCTGACACTCAGTATTTATTAGGTATATTTTCAGTTATATCTGCTTTTGTATTTCCCGGTAGTTCCGGTTTAAGAAATATAATGAGAAAGTAACCAAACCCAAGTAAAATTGTGTATTTTATTTTACTTTTCATATTTTTTAAACTTGTGTATATATCAGAAACATTTTGCCTATGTTACCTCAGTAAATATGAGATATTCAGGCATCAGAAAACAAGCCTTCTTTCTAAGTCCTGTAATTCAAACCTAGATCAACAGAGATTTGCCAAGCTTCAGGATTGCAGCACTGTTTTGCTTTAAAATATTCTAATTGATATGAAGTTTTCAGTTTATTTTAACAGAAAATGTTCCAAGGTATTTGATGTTCAGGTGCATCCCCACAGCTTCTAAAAATTAGCATATCCCTGGGACACAGTCATATATGCCTCTTACGTAGCTACACCAACAAGAGTAAAGGGTATTTGATATTTCAGCATTCACCACAATAATAAGTTCAGCTGTTTATATTATTAAAAGCAAAGAGTGGTTTCATAGGGGTAATGCACACGCAGCAGTGTTACAGAAACCATACTGCTGTAATCTGACAATTACATTCTGTAATCCGACAGGTTGAGCCTCAGTAAGTTTTAGTAGTTTTTCACAGCTTCATTTTTTTCCTCTTGTCATTTCTTTAGTACACCTAAGAGAAAAGAAAAAGAAAACTTGATTTCTGATAATTAATGTCATTCATCTGATCTCCCTGATAAAGTACGAAACACTCCAGATTTTTAGAAACCACATTTGACTCGACTTTTTGGACTATACAATCCAATATGAGGCCTCTACCTTTATCTTAGTGCACAGTTCAGGGCACAAGAGTATGAGCTGTGCATGCGGATCTGAAAAACTTTATGGTACTACGCAGTTGATTTGAAGAATTCTAATTCAGTTTTTTGCATGTTTCTAGTTTTTCAAGCCACCAGTTCCAAAATATCTGATATGCCTGACAGGCAAGTATCTCCAAAGTCACTGACAATCCTCATGAAGGTCTGACGCTGTCGCTCCAAAATAAGACATAGCAGATATCATGCGGAATAAACTTTATATTTTACTATATCCACAAGTATATAGAGAATCTAGACCAAAGTCTGTTACTGAACTGATTGATTTTGGAAGCATATATATATACCTGGGATTGGGTCACTTTTTAGTTATTGTGCGCATAGTTGTGGATTATTAAAAACTACATACGCAAAATCCGTGTTTCTGGATTTTAGTTACCTTGAAATACTTCAGATTACAGATACTGTTCAATTAATAATAAAAAAGGTTGTCTTCCTCTTAACTTTTTTTTTAGCATTTACATAAAATTTCTTTGGAGGAGAATTGCTCTCTTTTATGTTCATGGAAGACTTTTAATGATACTAGCAACTCTTGCCTTTCTAAGTAAGAGATTTCTGGTTCAAAAAAAGGTGATAATCTAACAGCAAAAGTTACTTTAGAAGGAAGACAGGGTTTACCTTCTTGGATAGGTGAACACTGACAAAAACTTTTATACACATGAGTGATTCCACTGAGGTGAGGTCGATGGCTCACTTTAATACAGCAAAGCAGGTGGGTAACTGTTTTGAAGATGAGGGTTTTATTGATTTGCTTAGGGGATTCAAATAACATTTGCTAGCACATATTCCAGGTTTGGTTTCATGTGTGAACTTTTCCCTCCACTGAAGTACTTTGGTGAAAAAGATCTAGATTTTCATTTAAGGGCATGTATTTGAACTCTGCTCCATGAGGCACTAGGTTTAAAAAAATGCTGTAGAACTTTTCCAAAACACTGGTTCAAGGAAGAACTGGAGATCCCAATTTCTCCTTAACAGTGGTCTTCTTTTTCCAGAGGTAGAGTCACTAGGTCAGCTCCCTAAATCTCATGAGAAATTTTGACACTTTCGCTGCCCCTCCTGTCCCCAAGTTGAAGCACATGTACAGCATCTGGATTGGCACAGCAGAGCAGTAATGGCTCCAAAGGCACCGTTATGGACTATCAGGTCAATAATCCTTATGTTAAGAAGGATTTACATGATACAGAGTAATGGCTCTGTCATTTCTGAAGTAAAAATCCACTTTTTAATGAGCATAAAAATATTGTTTTGTACTCTTCACATCAGAGATAGTATGGAAGCTAAAAAGTCAGACAAACATAACTTCCTGAAATAAAAGTTCTCATTTAAATGTTTGAATAAAATAAATGTTAAAATACTGTAGGTAGACAGCTACACTATGCCAAACAGGGACCTTTTTGAACATGTAGTTATTGTTCTCAAATTTTTAATTCCTTACTATATTAGAAGAATTATAGGATGTGAATATCTTGTCTTCAAATAATTTTTATGAGGCAGTCCAGAAATAAATTTGGCTTAAGGGGGATTTTTTTGTTGTTCTCTTTAATTTTTCTACTGTGCGACTTTCTCCTACTTCAGGCAGACGTTTCACACAATCTAACACACATGGTCTTGTTACAAAAGTAAGCTTGAAAGTAAGATCAGCGGTCATAGAAAACCACAATTCTGATTTTTTTTTCCTATTAATATGGTTTTTTTCTCTAATTTAATTTCTTGTGATTAAAAAAAAAAAAAACAAAACACCCCACCAACACACAAACCTTTCTTAAATATGCCACATTTGGGGAAAAAAATATTTTCTTCACTAATAATGTGGCTAACTGAGACTCCATAAGAGACACGGAAAGTCACCAAATACGAAACAGAATGAATGAGCACTGCGACAAAAATGAAAAGAATGAGTACACATGATATTTTCATTGTATCTCTAACATTTTATAAAATTACAGACCATTTTGAAGTATAGGTCTGATGGGAATCATCCTATATATAAGCATTCAACGTTTAGTGAACAGAGTGCAACTGAACACATAAATCACACTAAGTAGCATTGACACTTGGTCAAAAGAAGCATATATTTATGGCTCAAGTGTATGTTCAAGCTAATCTATGGAGAACCTTGCCATTATTTTTGTGATAAACAGTACTGTCTACAAAAAGGGTTAAAGAAAATGCATTCTGTTGCATCTGCTTACTAAATCCCTTACTTTAGTAGAAATTCAAATTTTGTAAAGATTATTCGTTTTATTGATGCATATAATTATAATCACAAGCCATCTGCTGATTTGGCAGGCATGGTTAAAATTCTCTAACTCTCATAACCTTTCAAGTACAGTGCCCTTGGGACTCTATTTCACTTTTATATTTTGGAAAACATGTAGGGACAAACAAGAGAGGTCATCTGCCGAAAGTCAGACCTGTAAAACATTGAAAGAATAAAGACCATGATGACTGCTCTTGTTTTAATAGGAAAAAAAAGTATTTTTTATTTTATTTCTCACTTCAGAAAGGATTATACTGGTTTTCATCACACACTTTGGGAATTTGAATTTTTTTTTCCCAGGGATTAAAGCTCTCTCCTAGCACCTCTGGGACCTGGGTTCCAAGTTTAAACTAAAAGAACAAATATTGTTCAGTTTGGTTGCCACAGGTGAATTAAACATATTTAACCTTGGCCTTAATTTTTCTTTTTACACAATTCTCTTTGCATTTCCATTTGAAAAGCTTTAACAAACACTATTCCAATTTTTTTTATTTGTTTACTGAGTTTCACAGAGAGGCACCTATCATATATTTAGCTTTTTCCTGTGAAGCTCGAAAGAGCAATTTGATTTAGAGGGCTACATCCAATAAGGCATAAAATGAATGGCTAACATTCTTTGCCATAGCCCTTTAAAAACAAATGGCTTTATTTATATTAGCATACCATTGACTGGTGGTTAGCCACAGTTGCAAATGTTTGGGCTTTTGGTCTGTGAGAAGTTTAATTCTCAATTTTCTTGTGTCCATCACCATATGTAGCCAAACTATTTTATACTTGACAATTCTTTCTTTTTAAAAAAATCTTTGTGGCTGTCATTGTGTTAAATGTGGTGTTATGCTGTTGCTTCTAGCAGCAAACAACCACAAGGGGAAAAAATACCCCAACTTCTAAGGCGCTCTCTCTGTCAAAAGTACAAAAATGATCCCATTTCTACTAGTTGTAGTATATTGACAATGCTGTTATTTAGGACAAAGAATGTTTTTGAGAGAAAATACAGGAAGGTGGAAAAACTTTGTGCAGAATGGGATAGTCCAGTGGCTTCCTGATATTAGCAGAAGGCAAAGGCGGTAACCTTTCAACAGAGTTGTCTTGGCTCGTGCAGTATTGATGTGTATCTCACAGGGACAAAAGATGCAACTCACATTTCTGCTTAATTAGTGTATCTGAAGGCCTGTATGCAACATGCATGCTGCTTTACTCCTTTTGGAGGTTTGATTCTCACCCCACACCCTCATTATGAGAAGCAGGAGGGAAATGCACATGTTTAAAAGTGTTTTCACAGCTGAAACTAGGGAAGCAGGCCGAGAGTAGCTCTGGTTTATTTCACAACCAATTAAGTATGACATCTGTTGAAACTCAGGAAATAAGTCTCCCTTCCCCCTGTTCATATACTTACTTAAGCTGCCAGTCTTTTGTTTAGATATGATGAATTTCACCAACAAGACTTTTTTCTTTGGGGTGAATACATGAAATAATAATAATAATAATAATAATAATAATAATAATTAATAATGAGAAGAAGGGTGTAGAATCTTTCTTTGCTTTGTTTTGTTTCTTACACTGCATTTCACTGAGTGCATATGACTCAGATCTCTTTGACACTCACAAATCAAGCAAAGAATTGTGTTAATAATTCTTTGCCTAAACACTCACCTTACATGCTAAAAAATATTTGTGGCAAACAATGTAGGCATGAAGAAATTTTAATTTTTGAAAATCTGGCTCTTATTAGCACCCAAAGGCCAGCAAAAGTTACAAGAAGGAATTTGAGTTTTAATTTATTTACTTTTATGGTTGAAAATTTGGCTCAGAATGGAAGACACTAAAAAAACGCAGGCCAGGTGGAATTATGTATGGTTAAAACAAACCAATAGAAAAGAATTAAATGCAGATCCAGTCTCACTGGTGACATTAGGTTTCTCCAGTGTGCAATAGTTCATAATAAACCAAGCAAGAAACATAGATAAGCTCTATTAGCAACTTTTGCTCATATCAGACACTTTCCATTTATCAGACACTAATCCATGTGATGAATTTACTCATCAGGAAAACTTTTATTCCTTCATAAAATATTGTCCAATGCAAATAATAAAAATATGGTATTTCAGTCCATACCAACTCTTAGAGTTCAGCTTCCCTCTGTTCTGCTTAGAACTTGATTGTCTTCTTTCTGCTGTATCTAGATAAGAAATATTTACCGTATCGTGGTGACCTTTTCCTTTGCCTCTTTGCACTGGATTCTCCTGTGTCTCTGAAACCACACTGCTCATGTCAAAGCTGTGGCTAACTCTGCTTTTCTGTAAGTTTCACCATCTCCTAGTGCTCCCTTTATTTGTTCATCAGCTTCGCTTTGTTTGCTAGTTCTTTCCTACTAGGACTGGCTCTGCCTTCGTTCCTGGAGTATGGTTCCCTATTCTATTTCTCTTGCCTTCCTAGCCCTATTTCACTACACAGCTCACATAGCAAACATTATTTAAGCCATAAGATGCTGTTCAGTGATTGCCATAGGTTCCTTGGTTAGCAATCCCCACTTGGTGAAATGTCAATGTGCAGAGTGGAAGCGGCTAGACCTGAGCCAGTTATCCAGATTCCCTTGAGAGTCAGTGGAAAGAGACGTACCTTGTGTGCAATTCATCTCACCCTGAAGCAGAGTATGAAATGAGTAAGACATATCACACATCCACACAGCATCAGAGATGCCTGCAGGTTGCCTACAGGCTACACAGAGGCCATGGGAATCCAGCAGTTACTGCCTCAGAAAGATATATTCGTATTTCAGGCATGTAAAGTTATGAAGATGAATCCTGTCTTTCCCATCCAGCCTACAAACTGGACTTGATTTCTTCTTAAATCTTCTCTACACAGAAACATTTCTCACATTTTCACACTAGACAGTGATATGGATATGATATACTTTAGATCAAAAGTCTCCTCTTGCATATACATGACATTGATGAAAATCTGTGTCTGCTCCTCTATTAATGGAGAGCAGAATAACAAAAGTGAATAGTGCTACGTGCAGCTCAGAGGACTAAATTTTCTCCTGAAAAGTAGTTTTTACAAAAGGGAAGGCATCAGTTCCTTGCTTTCTTCTTAGAAGGCATTATATTTCCTTTAAGAACAATGTTCTCTTTCTCAAAACTACTTCTCAAAAAAATAATGACAAACAAACTCTAAAGATTTAGCACTATCCATTAATTCAAAAATACCTTAAGTCTGCTGTGTTTTTTAAATACTGCTGATAGAAGCATTTCCAGACATTTTCCTGTTGGTCACCACTTAGAGTCTGGAGGCACTTTTAGGGGTGGTTTCTCTGTCTCCTCAGGCTTTCAAGACTCTGTTTTTCAAGCTTTAAGGTAATAGAAAGATTGATTTGATTATGGTTTTGCACTGTTTCAGTGGATGATTATAGTGATTCAATATTCCCCATGTTTCATAAAACCTATAAACAAGCTTTCAGACAAAAATTTCAGATGTTGTGCATTCGTTGCATAGATTTCAACTGTTTTATTTCCTTTTTCAAGAGATTTGATGACACAGATTTTGATTTTTACAGAATTATTTATTATCCCACAATTTTAGCAAGCAGGTGTGTGTTTTTTAAACAAATAATCTTTTAAATTTCTAGGGACAGCTTCTCAAAGTTCCTTCAGATCAAGGCAAAGTTCCTAAATTCTCTTTCTAAGTGGGCAACCCAAAATTTCTGTGGGGTTTAAAGCTGCATGGAACTCCACGGATCTGAGCTAAACCTTATGTAGTGGATGTTCCCTATGGGAGAGTACTTGGCTATGCACTACCCTAATCCATCCCACAGAAGGCACAGGTGGGTCTTGGAAGCAGGGAGCAATAGCTGGGTCACTCACAGTGCCTTTTCAGAGTCTTTCTCTGAGAGTAGGATAGACACAGCAGTAAATTCTGCTGTAAGATAATGCTTGGCTTGATCTCATTTTGAAAAGCTGAGTTTTGCAAAGGATGAGTAACTCTGCGTCTCCAGTAGCACCTTTACAGGTGAGACTCAAATTCAATGAAAATCTTGCACAATATTGTGGGCATATAAAACTCATTATGGTATAAATTGGCACCAGTTCAATAAACATAACCCTTTATAATGCTTTAACATTTATCCTGAAAAGCTTAACCAGCTTACATATAATATTCTCAGACTTTTCTTCCGTAAAATCAACACTTTAGTTGCTATCATTAAAAAGTGTCTTCTTATGTATCCCTAAGTCATTCTGAATAGCATGAGAGGATAAACAGATTTATCCCTGAATACTTTGGGCCCAATGTTATTTATAGCAACAACATTAGCAATACCACTTATTTTTATTGTTATTAGTGTGACTTATATGCTCCTATATTGTGATCACGGGGAATAGTACCGTAATATTGAAGTGCAAGCTGCTTTAAATCAATGATTGCCAGCCTTCAAAGAGCAAGTTCAGCATTGCAGACGTTCTCCAGGACACACAGCTTAATTCCCTGGTTATTTGGGGAGTGTTGGTATCTATTTGTTAGTTGCACGATGATCCCTGTCTTTTAAATTTACATGAGACTTTAGGAGTAAAGAAGTTTATAAGAGGACATGGTATGGAAAACACTGTGATTTTTGTCACAAAATTTTTTTTGTTCTTCCTCCTGAATCTCCAACAGAGATTCCCACAATAGGGATATCATCATCTTAATAGACTCTTTAGAGAAGCTGCCTTCTAGCATCCCAGATGCTTCAGTGTACAGCATGAAGTCTACTTCTTGTAGACAGCTCATAGGCCTGGGTACTGACAGGGTTCAAGTTAAGCAGACCAGATCTCAGGAAAGAGTGAAACTTGTTCCGAATGTTAGGTTTTTCTACTCGCCAATTGGAAGGAATTTTTCCCGGTTTTCTGCCTGTGGATGAAGGAGGAATAATGAGGAATAATGTTCTTGAGAACTAAGGAAACGTAAGACAGTAAGAAGAGAAGACCTTTGACTAGGTGGAGAATAGCCATGCTATCCCTGGGAATTTTTTTTTTTTTTTTACATTAACAATGAGGCAGATACAGTGTGTTGGAAGAAGGAATAATCTGGTCAGCGGAAGAATCTGAGACAAAATGAGCATTACATAACAATTTTCCCTGGCCTGACCTGAGTGATCAGGGGTTTCTGTGAATCATTAAGCCCAATTAATGCACCTCCAGGAAATTCACTTTCACTTAATCCAGAATGAAGCAGGACAATTGCTTTTAATGGTGCAATAAATAAATACCCACCTTTTAAAAGAGCATAACCACACAGCTCATATTTTCACTCTGCTCAGAGTGTTCGAGCTGTCAATACAGCTTGCACAACCTGGGGTGCCTGACAAACAGAGGTGGTTTGTTACTGTAAAGTTTGAAGGAAAAAATACTACTAATTTCCTAGATTGAAGTGATCCCTTGAAATCCATGGTGCTTTTGCTTTGGTGTTCTCAAAAGGAAATTTACCATATTTTTAGCTGTCAGTCCCACAAGGTTAACCTGAGGCTGGAAGCTTAAATTTCTTCTTCCATCATAATATTAAGATGCCTATATTCCTGCCATAAATTTGTCAATTGTCATTATCTTATGTGAAAGCTAGCAAGGAATTCTGACAAATAATAACTTCATGAACAGGCCTGTTGCAGATAAATCTGCTGGTAGCTGAGCTCATTCTCACATGACATGTACATGTATGTTGTCCCTTTGCTGTCTGGTGAAAATTTGCTTTCTCTTCCAACATCTGAAGATCTTACACTGAGGAAATCTCCTCGGATCAGGGCAACCTCCATACAGATAGTTACAGCATTAAATCATGTTATCAAGACAGTACCATCTTAGAGTCCTGCCCTCAGTTGTATGAAAAACATTTTCTGAATGTTGACTCAAACAGGACTTGAGCTTTGGAACAGTTGTCACAATGCCTGACTTTAGCCACAGTCTTTGTAGGCTCCCACAAGAGCTGAAATAACCAGTAGTAGCTACTACTCTTGATCTTATATGGCTATAAAAAATACATCCTGTTCAACTGAGCTAGAAAATTACATGTTCTATTTACTTGCTATTGAATTACCTGTTGGAATTATGTAAAAACATTAACAGTTTACTGAAAGTCTTAAATCATTGTCTCATTAAAGTTTGCCATATAAAATAATACCAACTCTTTCCCCAACTGCATTAATTTTTGTGCTATTACCTGTTATACTACCTAAAACAATATTTTATAAAGAAGTTTCCTAGTTCCCAGATCAGCAAGCTGTAAATAAACATCCTCACTCAACAATCAGGTAAGATAAACTAGATGGCTACAGGGATCTAATCTTCCTTACATAAACTATTATGCAATATTGCAAAAAAACCCTGATTTCTTTTATGTCCTTAGATTCCTGCTCCTGTTGATTCATTTAGGAGCCTGGAGAACATCATGTTTGCCCTAAAAATAATGTTGTTTCCATGAAAAGAGACATGGGAATGGAAGGAGATTTAAGCATTTCTGTTTTTTTAAACTGCTTTGCAAATTCTTTGCACAACAAACCTCGCCAATATGTAAACAGGGCTCTAGCTACTGTGTTTGTCCACAGCTAGAGCTACAGATGAACACAGTGTAGTTGTGTGATGACAGGAACAGCTGACTCATTAGTAGAGAGCAGTGAAAGGTAATTAACCCTGGGAAAAGTACAGCTGCCATGCGAGCTGTTCCTTTCTGTAGGATCTGATTAGAAATTAGTGTTAAACCACTGATTCTTTAAAAAAATGTCATTGATAATTCACTTTCTCTCTCAGGTGTAGCCCCTGAAAGGGGCCTAGGATAGAACAAGCGTACAAAAGGTCTTCCATCTAAAAAGGTCTTTTCTGAAAGAAGTGCCCACCTGTTTGGCTGCTTCTGGACTTTTCTTAACCATGAATATTGTCTCAGCTTTCAGTGTTTTGAGGACAGCCTCCAAGTATATGGGCAGTGCAGAGAATGCACTGTCAAAATGATTTAAGGTTGTTGGTTGCCATAATGGAGTCTGTAGTGATGCTGGTTATTTAAAAGTCAGAGCTACTACTTCTCGTGGCAGGACACAGTTTTGATGCAAAATTATGCAGACCTCTTCAAAAGGAAACAAAAATCTGTCTCCTGAATAGGTGAGCACAGCATATGAAAAAAAAAAAGGAAAAAAAGAAGGATTATGCCCTGAGCACAAAAGCAACCCCTCAAGCCACCCCTTTTTCTGCACACACTGGCATTTGAGGTTCCAACACAAGACATAGAGCCCATATTTAATCAGAGCCCAAACAACAAGCCAGACTGTTACACAGATATTCAGACACCTGATTAAGGCCTACTTATCTAAAATAACATAACTATCACCTAAAATAACAAATCTTCACTAGTGTGCTACTGGAATTTCTACACTGCCATTTATTATTTACAGCTGTCACATGCAAAATAGTTTTTGATTACCTTGCTTTGTCAGATCTTCTGACTAGGACTGTGTATTGTACACCTGTGTGATTACCACCAAGGGTATGTGAGTGCTTTCTCATGAAGATAGCATGTATTATTGAGGAACACCAGAGTGCTCTGGCTGTTTTCAGTGCAGCCAGGCTTACACTAGGGAATCTGAGCTTAAAGTGACAAAGTTTATAAGACATCTCTCCTTAGGATGAGTTTTTTCATCTTGCTCTAGTTTGCTGCAGTGGAATGATTACTATTATTTTGCCAATCTAAAATAGTATTACAAAGATATATTTCTGTAGGGTTATTTTTAACTTAGTATTGTTTAGTGGTACCGTAAGTCACTTTCTAACCACACATCTAAGATGTTCACTTTGAAAGAAACTTTCCCCTTTCAAATTAGTTTAAATTAAATACACTGCTTGCTGTGTGTGATATTTGAACTTAATGATACCACAGACATATATACATATATATATGCACAGAAATATATATATATTTATACACCCACATACATATACATGTATCTATATACATACATATATACTCAAAATATATATACATCTTATTGACATTTTCAGCAATGAGAGCAAAAATATTCAAAGGAAAACAGTTAGAGATGTTTTCTTGGAGAATGTGTCTCTGTATAGGCAAACAAACAGATTTTTAAGATAAGTGTGTGACATGCAAAGATTACAGTTATATCCAGATTGCCTAAGATATTAGGAGAGAAGAGAATGGAAACGTGTTTCAAATTATTTTGCCATTCACCATATGTTCGTTAGTACCCATCCTTCTAAGTATTGTCCTTTTTCATTTGTTTCATTTTTTTAAAATGCTTGAAGTTAAAGAGGAAATATTTTAAGTTGAGTTTCAGAGGGAGTGAAATAAGCAGACTACTAAACTGATGAATGCATGATGATAAAAATAATATTTGCTACATTAAAGTATGTTTAGAAATGCACAAAAGCACTTTAGAGCACTCTATGTCGTTATCCTCATTTAGCTGAAAGGTGAAAAGACTTGCTGAGGGGCACAGAACAGATCAGTGGCAGAGACAGGAAGAGAGTTCCAGAATCCCTTTTTTTCCAGGTATTTGGTCAATCATGGTGGACTCTATTTATGTCTATGACAGAAGACAGGTGTCATTTTAGGAAACAATCTTTGTCCTGCTTTAGAATCATAAAAGGCTCTGAAAAGAGAATTTGAACCACCATTCCTGGTGATGTCAATCTCTTATAAGTTTGAATAAACTGAACATGCTTTTCCTTGCTTTGTTTACCTGACCTAAACATATGATGAGCAAAAACCTTTTGTATAATCAGTCTGTCCCAGGGAATATTTGACATGCACATTTTGACAAGTATTAGTCAATTTTTTGCGTATCTTTTATTGCTTTGATTTACAAGGTGGTATTTTTGTTCTTGGGTTTTTTTTCCTGTGCTCTTCAGCATGTTCCTAAGATCTTCAGCGCAGTGCAGTAGTGCAAGCAAGCCCCCATTATCTTTAGCAGTTAGGGTCATTACAAGTCTTTTAAATGGTGGCAGACTGTACTTCACATGGCACTCTTGAAGTTAATGAACATATGTGATTTGCATGTTGAGGGAAGGCACACTTCTTCCCTTTGTGTGACTTTCCCTTTCTTGGGACACGTCTGTCATGCTTAATGAAGAGAACTTGTTCAGAAAGGGCACGATGAATGCATAGGATAGCAGAATGGTAGTTATATTTCTTTTCATAAAAGTAGTTTGTATTTTTAGGTTTATTGCTTCTTTTGACTCCATGTCAGAAAATGTCCAGTGAGCTAATTAGCCATGGGTTTTGTCCAGCATAATAATTCTGATGTCCTAATTCTGACTATTAAAATATTCCTATAAAATATAGCTGGAACAGTCAGAAATCACAGGGAAGGAATACAGTAACCTAGATTAAGCCTGTAAGTGTTTGAGAAGTGACCACTTTTACTGCACCCAGCCAGCTTCAAAACTTCTGTAGAGATTTAGTGCAGCCATAACAGCACCCCCAAAATTTGCCCTTGAAACCCATCAAATCCTAACTTACTTGCTTGAAATCAAGTACAGCACAAAGACTGTAAAAGTGGTGGCTATACAGCAGGCATGCAGCAAACATCAAAACCAGACCAGGATCTTCCTGATGTTGAAGAAGACTGTAACAGAGTAATTAAACCCACATAATTTCACTGTCCTTAGTAGTGCTGATCTGTGTGCTCTGGTGTCTCCCACTGGCCTCAACCCTGCAACTACTGAGCAGCCCTTTGGTGAGCAGAGTGTGGTCATCTCTTGCTGAAGTCTGTAGTGGTCTGCAGTCCCCCCACACTGTGCCTGACAGCAGAGATGACTCCATGCAGGAAAAGTCATCCTGGCTGGAAAAGAGTAAACATGTTTTAAAAGAAAACAAGCCCTGTGTTCCAGAGCCAGTGACGCATGCTCTTTGAACTTTTTTTTAAAAATTGCTCTGAAATCATAAGGTTGTTATGGTGTGGTTTTACTCAAAATAATGCATATCATTGTAACACAAGCCTTGAAGTTAAGTGGCTACTTTAATGAAACATAGTTGCCATAGTTACTGCAGGCGAGCAGGGAATAACTTTTAGTCCTTTTGAAGCTATGAATTAGTTTTAAAAGAGGAAAAGGAATAAACAAGCATGCAAAAGTTTATTATTCAGTGTTTCATGCCTGATCAACTCTTAAAAAGAAAAACTGTCCCTAGACTAGGGCATTAACTTTTTCTAGCTGAAATCTATAATTGCCCATCAACAAACACAAAATTACTTTTCAACTTTCCACTATGTCTGTTTTCATGTTTCCCCCCATTCTTTTCCCCCAAAGAAACAGATTTTTTGAAAGTTCTGCTTGCAGAATTTTGTTAATAACTGTCATTTTACAGCATCTAAATTGCTATAAAAATAATGTTCTAAAGGCAATAATGTATTGCTTAACACAACTCATGAAATCTGTGGTCTAGCTCTATTATTCATTATAAACACTGTCTTAAAGCTGATGAGAGGGAAATGAGAATTTATCATAGTGAAGATATCTTCTAGGACCAGCTTCATTGTTTTTCAGTTTAGCATTGCGATGTGCTCTATCCCTGAAGTGTTAATGGAGGTCACTGCTGTTGCTCTCCTTTACTGTGTCAAAGCACAAGAGTTCCTACATAGTTGACTATTGAGAAACAAAATGATGTTCTTTCCAGTATATCACCTTCAGCTTATGAGCCTCTAGAGCAGCAGTGATTAACAGGACTTTTACAAAGTTTCTGTGTAGTTACAAGGACAGCTTCAATCTTCTGTCATTTTTTTGCATTAGCTATGATTATGCTTTTACCACCAAAATGCATTTATTTTAAAGGTAACAATACAGACTCAGAGAATAGCTTATGTTTCATCTATATTTATCAGCACTCACTGTACATTTGTGTCTTCATTACCAGGAAATATTAAGGGACATTGTGCCATCTATTCCTGTTTACAGTTTATTATGCAGAGATAGGAAACACTTAGCATGTAAAATGAATGTAGAAATTATTCCTGGATAGAAACACGGACATTTCCCACTCGTTGGCTCTTTCTCCTCCATCACCGGATCAGAGTGTAATTGTCAGTAATCAGGCCTGCTTGCTGCTGATAAAACCACTCTGAATGCTAGCAGCCTTCTTTGTGTGATGACTCAATTATTCCAGAAGTGCCTCATCAAATCTGCCCCATCAGCTGGGCTAATAAATAAGGAGAAGAAACTGGCCCCCCAAAGCAAATTATAAATCCATTTGCATTAACCATTTCGCTGGTCCATGATCTAGGCAGAAATAAGCATGGCAGATTGCGTTAAGCTTATTTGAATATGTTTATAATGTTTACAGCTTGCAACCTCTTTTTTTTTTCACAAGGTGTTGGAATTATCGGTCATGAATAGCATCTAAATGCAGTTATGTTAATTACAGCAAAGCCTCCGGCATCTTTGAGGGATAGTTTGTTGCTTAAATCAGGTGAAAGTTAAACTCCTCTGCTAGGTGAATTATGATCTTGGCATTGCAATTACTGTTTAAAAGAGAGGATGAGTCCAAGTGAAGTTTTTTTACTGGTGCTAGAAGGACAACTGCCTGTGTTACCAGCCCGTCTCACACTGCTAATGTGACCTCCTGTTCATCTCATGGTCGAACAAAATAAGATAGACTTTAGCATTGGAGTTGAGAAAGAAACTGCAATTGTTGAAACAGCAATAATCCTGCTTCCTTTGTACTTTGCACTGAATAAAACAAGTGCAAAGACAAGTACTCTGCCCCAAGGAAACTCCTTTCTGAAGCTCAAATTATACACACAAAAAAGGTATTTCCAAGTGGAGTCCATCAGATTTCCTGCAGTGAGGGTGTAGGTCAAATGAAATGTGGTTACTTGTGCACTGAAAATTTTACATGTACTTCAGGATCTTTCTGAGGTTTGTACAGAACTTAATGTGTAAAGTTACAGACTTCAGACTGTGCAGAATAAAGATCTGAGTGCAATCTAGAGGTAAATATATCTTTATTTATTTGTAATCATATATTTCTTTCACATATTATTTTCTCAAATGTTAAATACCCTGCATTATCTTGTTTTGAGAAAGAGAAATCACTGTCACTGTAGAATCACAAGAAATGTTCAGGGATCATAATGGTGAGCACATTGGACTTTGTTTCCTTAGATATTACTTTTATTCTGAGTTAAAAAATCACAAACTGTAGTGATTATTCATTCCCATATTTGCAATAAATCCAATAGAGATGTGGTAAATGAGAGAAAATCAAATTAATCTATTGGAAATGGAATGCATTATGCTTAAAAACCTTTTGGGATCCTTCACAAATATGGTACAGCTTCGAGTTTTGAAATTCTGACACAGAAAATAACTTCAGACTTCTGCTGAAATAATTTTGTGGTTGTACAATATGTTTTTTCTCCTTTTAAAATCATCAGGAATTCTAGTAATGTGACCTGAATGAGTGGACTTTTACCATGATGGTAGGTCAACAAATAGTTGTTTGAAGGGATTTGTCACATACATCTGATGTTGAAGATCAGGACTGTGATTCACATCAGTATCCTGGTATGACTCATGGATCTCAGTAGGATGGCACTTCAGAGTCAGTACAGAATCATGTTGCACTGGAAATGGCTATAAACCAAAGAATGAATTGCAAAGGCTCCAGGTGACTTCACTAAACAATTACATTGACGAATCAACCAACTCATATATTCCATCTTTGTGGGTTTATAAAGTTGAATTGAGATGATGGTTGAAAAGGGTGAAAGTTTTCTTTATGGGCAAGCCGGCTTCACCCTCTAGAATACAAAATACTGTTCAGACACATAGACAGTTGAAGTTTAGGCAAAATTTACTGTCTGTAAATTGTTGTGAATTCTTGACTAAAAAAGAGAAGTGAGTTAATGTAAGCTATGAATAGATTGGGCCAAATGAAGATACATGTGGACCCAGGGGGAGTGACCCCACCAAAGAACCTTGATTGACAAATAAGTTAATTTGCTCTGCCTGATTTCCATCAACAATGATCTTACCATCAAAGTCACCACCAACCTAGTTAGATGTTCTCTGTGGGCTCTTGAGGCTGAAATCTTATTTTCTCCAGTTGGTATTGCAGACATTTACACTTCTTACAATACTTCAAAATTTGGCCCATGATCAATTTTATAACTCATAAAGCTTACTAAATAAATTTTGTATAAGACCTTGATACTTCTGTGAAATCAGCACCAAGCTTTTTTTGCTACCTGAACTATCAGATCCCACCATTTATATTTGAAATATAACTTCTTAGAGTGTGGACAGGGGTGACACATAGTTTATGTTACATTAAGGGTATGTCACGTCCCATGACACAGCATAATCCTACAGACCCTGTTTATAAGCATGACAGATTCATGACATTGTGTTCGACTTTTTATGAAACACTAAATCTTCAAATGTGGGTGCTCACCCACGAATCAGCTGAATGGCAGCCAGCACCCTGTTATGTGAAAGAAATCAAACCCAGCACAATTAAACTTACTAACTTCTAACAACACTAACTTCTATTGTGTTTAAGCACAGAGGAGTGCAGGTTTTGTGCTTTGACACTGTTGCATGCAGTTTTTCAGCACAATTTTAAAGCCTGACCCCCAGATCTGCCCCACTTCAAACTCCTTTTCTTAAAAGGAGGATTTTCAACATACTGTCTTATTATTTAAAGTTAAATGTGAAAAGTTTTGTTTATTTTTTCTTGTCCTTTGTGCACTTTTCCAAGTGGATCTCAGCTGTGCTGTCTTAACTCTCAGTCCCCTAGGATGAGAGAGACAGCAGATGGGGTTAGGGCAGAGGGCTGATGCTTCTGACAGCAAACGGCCTGGTTGTTGAGTGGAAGCTGTGAGCGTCAGGAAGCTCCTGTTCCCCAGAGAACCAACTAACCACTGAAGAAAGTTGAAAATGAGCCCTTTGAGAAACGCTATTAAAAGTAGTAAAAAATTGCAATTGTGCAGATGATGTGCTGCTGTGTGGTTATTCGGATGCTAATGAGCTTGACATTAGGGAACTGAAAGGGTTTACAGCTACTCCCTTATGTGATTTAGTTCTTTATTGGCACTCTTTGAGAAAATAAAGGAAAAATATATTGTTAATAAATACTTAACATGATAGAAATTTAGGAAAAAATCTGTTAAGTTTAATCTTTAGAAAGAGCTTTGCTCCGTATTGTAGTTATTCTCAGAGATCTTTTGTTTTAAGTTAGTGTGTTTTGAACAAAGAGGAAGAGGCAGGTAGAAGGCTTTGAGACTTCTTTTGTGGGTTTTTTTGGAGTTTTTTTAAATGAATGTTGAAATAGAATAACAGGAAAAAAGGCCTTTGAATATAAACAATATCTCTTTCTAGCAATATATTCATTAGAAAAACGCTTAAAAAAATCTTTTTGGTTTTGGGATGTTTTGTTTGGGGTTTTCTCCCTTTATCATCTTACATCTGTTGCCTGTTTCAGTATTTGATATAAGTGTACATATTTTATTTAAAAGTTCTTGATGGGATGAAACTAACATCCTGTCAATTGGGACATGAGCAGAAATGAGTTGGTCAATAAACTCTAGCTTTCCTGAGAATCCGTTAAGAATGATCTTTTTCAATTTCAGAAATGTGACATTCCAAATTTTGCTGAAAAAACCCATCATCAGATATCATTAAATGAATATTTAAAGTTCCAAAACTTTATTTGCAAACTTTGTAATAATTGGAATATATTCAATAAATAGATCTATTTTACTAAATATGCTGGATGATATGGACCTCTGAAATTGCAACTGATAGCAAAATTTTCGTGTTTTGGTCACTGCTGTCAGGATTGATGCCAAAGAAAAGTTTGACCTTAATAACTGTTCATTGTGAGATCCTTCCAGGTTGCAAGTGCCTATAACTTTAAATGTTAGAAGGCTTTGGGTATTCAGCACTTCTGAAAACAAGGATCTCAGTATTATACACTCAGATGTAAACTTTTGCAGCTCTACTTCCCCCGCTGTTAATGTTGATTTAGCAGAAAGTCCCTCGCAGAAAGGAATGAAAATCGAGCATGGAGAAATGTCAAAGATTTCCTTAATTTGGCTTATACTGAGAATACTGTCAGCCTGCCAAACTTTAAACTTAAATATTCAAAATCAGAAAAAAATAAAGCTGAAGGGTTTTCTTCTGTTTTCAAAATATTTCAGAATGCTTCTCATTTATTTTACATCATGTACTGAACCGTCCTACTCAGTCAAAGGGGTTCTGATGCAATTGAAACATTTTGACTAAGGATTTCTGCATACAGAAACAGTGGATTTTTGTCCACATAAGAAGAAAAACTTTTCTTAAAGCAGGTCTATTTCATAAGTTGTCAAAAAGGGCATGAACAATACAAAGAAATTACCATAAGGAAAGAAAAAACCTTATTCTTTATGCCTTTAAGAAGCATCGTTGATGCCTCTACACCCCATCTTTGTAAAACCTTTGAAGAAAATATTGCATCTGGATTATTTATCCATTTGAGTTAAAAAATGTCTTGCTTCATCTATATTTTACTTAGTATAGCTATTTTTTTGTTTTCTTTTGTTGTTTTTTGCTGTTTGTTTGTTTGTTTTTTCCAGAGAATGAATTTGAGGATTATCTGTTAAATCAAGCAAGGCAACTTGGGCTGTGTGAAGAATTTGGTCCTTTGGAATCTGCACATATTTTCACCTGGAAACACGCAAAGGTGGGATTATTTATTTGCAAAAATTAATTTGAGTCAAAATATATCTATATATTAGTACTAGAATATTATGTGTTTTCATGTGTAGTATCTCGTGCACTAGGACTACTTTTCTTGCATAACATCTCCTGTTTTAAGAAGGAAAGTCTTCAACATTTGGGTATAGCAGTATTAAACAGTTGCACAGATGAAGATTTTTGTAAATACATAGAAATCCTAGTTTTTAAGTTTGTGAATATAACTCTGGTAGCCATACATACTGTCAGTAACACAAGTATCTTGGAATCTATATGATTCCAGGAATTATAATATATTTCATAAAGCACTGCTAAATTATCATCTTTGATGGATAATTTATTAGTGATTTTTTTAATATATATATTTGTATAATTATAATTGGTTTGGGATTTTTTTAACCATACAGTTGAGTGGTCTAAAACTTTAGTGTACTTAAAAAGATCTCAAGGTGTCAAAGCTTTTTCTTTTTTTTTAAATATTGATTCTTTCTCTCTTCTAAAAAAATATATTTAATATAAAATAGCACAGGGAATAGTGACAAGACTTTGAACTACATAAAAAATAATAATCCAGGAAGAAAAGCCTCCAGAAAGTAGCCTGAGTTGAGCTATATTTCAGCATGGTATACTATATAATTTTTCCCTGAATTAAAAAAGCTAGCAGTTACCCCTTAATTTCATAAAGCTGTGACTCTGCCCTCTAAAGCCTTGGTAAAGAAGACTAATAGAAATACTTGGCACATGTTGGTTACCTAAGGGAATAATAGAACTATTTGCTGTAGTCGTTTGGCAAAAGGACATAAACATATGGCTTTGGTTTATATTCAGCACTGCCAGTTGTGCAAAGTTGCATGGATGAAGTATACAACAGCAGTGACAACTCTGAAATCAGAAGTGAGAATCAAAATAAATCATCCTCATTACAAAGCTATTCAAGCTTGATTCTGACTTAAGGCTTATTTTGTCGTTGCATATTTTCAAGTAGTGAATTCAATATAAAAAACCTGCTTCTCAAAAACATGCACACCATTCAATCAGACCATAAAATGCTAAATTGTTGATGATTTATATCTGTTATAAACATGATTTAAAGTTTGCATTTAGTAAATGTACTTATTTTCATTCCTGTGAAATTCATGGAGCTGAACCAATTATTTCCATGTCGTTCAACTTTTTCCTAGAGAAATCAGGCATAGCATTGAGCAAACTAAAGCAAAATTTTCAAAAATAAAGATGAGATGACTCCTTGGTTAAGAATAGTCAAAATTAAAAAACAAGACATATTTTTAGCAATAGTCTTTAAGAACATATTTGTAAATATTTTTGCTTTCTGGTCATCAACATATTATGAAAAAAAAATGAAGATAAAGAAACTTTAACCACATTACAAGAATGTTCCTAAAAATTGGTTTTGGATTCTGGATTATTTTTACTGTCAAAAATGAAAATAGATAACTTTTTCTAGAAGGTGTTATGTGCTCTTGGCATTTCTTTCTCTCACCATACTTCTCACCATCAGCAGGAGATTAATACTTCATATTAAAAATGTTGTCATAGACTAGGTGAAAGATTCAGTCAGTGTACATACAGACAGTCAAATAGTACTCTATACTTTTGGACAGCCTATAAAAAATATTGCTTTCAAGTTTATAAAAACATTTTTTCTCTATGATTTTATTCCCTTTTTATGTGATAGAACCTTAAATGAGGTATTGAAAAGAAACATCAAAATATGAGTATCGAAACCACGGAAAAGCTTGCTCTGAGCGTATTATTTATTGTAGGGAGAAGCACACAAAATGTCGTGTCATCTTGGGGCACAGTATAGCACAGTCCTGTTTGTTGTTCTTAAAAGTGTCTGACTTCAACTTTGAAGTTTGTGGCTTGTGTTGGAGACTTGAGAATAGATTTGTGTGCTTTAAAAATCATAGAGGTTTTTTTTCTGTCTGAGTTCACTGGGCTTATGACAGATATAGCTGACATCTCAATATTAACTGAAGTAATTCACAAATTAAAAAGAGTAAAGCTATTATTTTTCCAGACCTCTCAAAATCAGGTAAAGTTCATCCTAGTGAAATTTCCCAAATTTCTTTTTGAAAATCCAGTGTAACTTTTAGTTAGAAAATCACAATGCAATGATATAGCTTATACTCCTTAGATAAACTGCTGGTTTCTTTTCCTCTAGCTAGTTATGCAAACGGAAACAGGCTGACACTCCACCAGTGTGAAAACCACTCCAGGAAAGACATGCTTGTATGAAGATTACAATGGAAATTACAAAGTGCATAACCCTTACATGAGTTCTTTCCAGGAGATGCATTTCACTTTTACCTATGTCAGCAGCACTGTTTTCTCTAAATCATAGTTTATTTCACAGTAATGTGCTGTAAAACTATCTCACCAAGATAGTAATACCAATTTAGTTTCTGAAATTCAAATTTTAAAATGTGCAAGTAAACTGAAATTGTTGCCATTATTATAATTTTCATTATTATAATTTATTGCACATGCCCTATTTTCAGCTGTTAGTCATATTCTTGGATCCTGTTATAACATCAGTACATGCACATGTGCACAGACAGACTCCAGGCACACAAAAAGCCAAACTCAGAGCCAAATCCTGATTCTCTCACTCAGGGAAGTATTTCCAGGTGCTGCTCTCGAGTCTGTTAACTGCAGTGGGATGCAACAAACAAAAGAAGTACCATTTGGTTCCTTCAGCCAGGAACTCTGAAATAGTTTGCTCAGAAAGTATGATTGCTTCTATTCCACCAATAAATTAATCTGGAGAAACATGAATACCCTCTAGCAGCTAAATAGCAAATTATTAGAGTTTCAGCCAAGCCAAATTTGGAGTATTGTCAGTGACTCCAGTCAGTTTACTGCAATCTAGTTGTTGAATTATGCTTAAATCTCAACAAACATTGAAGGAAAAGTGGAGGAAGGATCAGAATGAAATTCACAAAGTCAGACAGAGGGCATTCATAAACCTAGGGAGATTTGTTGAAATGTGTTTGCAGAAAATAATTCAACATCAATATCTCCAGTAAATTTTGAGATCAGAGAAATGGAGTATTGTTGGAAAACACAATTTTTCCAGCAAAATTCATGCTAACCGAGCAGAACTGAGCAAGGCTTCAGTGTTCCCAGGCCTCAGTGAAATTCCGACAAGCTGCAGTGGTTGTTTGCCTGAGAATGTTTTGTGGGAAGAATGCCATGAGAAAGATTAGGAGTCAAGAGTGTTATGAGAAAAGAATAAGGGAGTTAACAAGAAGATTCCTGAGTGTGTGAGAACAGCTGCAGGTGTGTGTGTATCTATGAATAGAAACTTCTGTAACGGTATATAAGTCTCTCGTTTAGCGAAATAAAGTTGGAGCTTACTTTATATCTCATATTGAGAGTGCTGTGAGTTTTCCCTCGCGCCGCATCTCGTCAGAGTATAACTGAAGCAGCAAGCATTTATTTCTTAGCCTACTGCTTAATGATTTGGGACTGCAGAGCTGCTACACCTCTGTCCTTGTGTTTCTGACTGAGTATTGCCCACTAATTTTTTTAGAGCCCATTACCTAGCTTCAACTAATTTTGAAAAGAAAATGTTTAGATGAGTTTAAAATCCATCAAATCAGAGAATCTACCTATAAGACACAAAGATTAAGTGGACTTAATTCCACTGTTCACTTGCCATTATTTTTGTCAAGCTTGCCCTTAAAATGTATGGGACTATAACCCAAATAAAATTTTCCTGGCAAACATTTTATTATTATCCCCATAGTCCTGATGGCTAAAAAAAATTAGTAGTGAGATACTGTGCAAGGATTTTGTGTAGACATGACCATTCTGTTTACCCCTTATGGATTCTTGACTGAAGACAACATACGTAGTGGGAGGGAGGGAGACCATCCCCCAGCTTTGACAGCATGAAGCACCTTCCAGAATCCACCCAACCTTTACAGTGCACAACAGTAATTATATATGTCTCAAATTAACAACTTCATAACAATTTCCTCTAAAAATGTTGGCTAGAATTTCTCAGAATTTAATCCTTTTGTTGTTCAGTGAGTGATTTGAAAGTTTGAATAATTCTTGCTGACCATCCTTTGCTGTAATTTCACATAAAATTATCACTAGGTAGATGAAAAACAGAAGTGAGACACTATGTTCACTTTGTATCAGTATCAGGAACTACCAAACTCCAAAGATATTACATTTAAATTTCAAGCAAGAGATATTTTTTTCTCACACAGTTAAGAAATTTCAGTTGTATTCAGTTACTTTTGTATTTCAAGTTACTGCATAGGATTGTTTTGTAAGTTAAGGTGTTTTCTTATGTAAAACAGACATGATGATTATTTTGATATATGTATGCATCAGGCTATACTGTCCTATAAATTTTATGTTTGAGTTGATAAAAAGATATCTCATAGTTTGAAACTTTTACAAGGAAAGAAAATCAATTGAAAAATCACCTGCATTGATTTTATCATTGGTTTTCACTCTTTGTGCAGTTTTTAAATATTCATCACAATGCAACCTGCTGTTTAGACCAAAGTAACTGCTGCTCAGTAGAAGCAGTGGACACTTTTTGTTTCATAATTAAAAGAGCAGCACTGTGATTGGTGTGGTATTTATTATGAAATGATGACAAAGGACTACCAGTGGTTTTAATAGTTTTAGCTTACAGGAGCTGTTGTTAATTTTGTCTGTAGAGTTGCAGGTGAAATAATGCACAGTGGATAAATAGTCTATATTGGTTTAACTGAACATAATATATAGTGTGTTCTGGAGTTGTTTGTCTCAATAGACTATAGTAATCAAAAGTAATGAACCTATTATGTGCAGGACCTTGGAGAGCATAGAATGGCAGTAAAAGTGTGGCACATAAAAGGTTTATTAAAGGAAATTAAAGTCCATCATTGCCACACCTGCTCCCCTATTATAAGACTATGGCAGGTCAGTGCCTTCAATCACAACTCAACATCAGAGAACAGAGCCATGTTTCCCATTACCATTGCAGTCACATTGCAAAAACTCATTCTCCAGGTTTTAAGGATAGTAACAAGTAAAGGCTGCCACTAGCCCCACTACATAAACAGAAGCTCTCATGTTTTTCCCTTCTAATAATCAATATCAGATGTAAATTTAAACAGAGAAAAGATATCATTGTCTGTCTTTGATGTGTATTTCCATCAATTTATATTTTCATTTCAGATATCACTAAGCTGTGTTCTAGAATTACACTTCTTCAAGTCCATGAATACCCTTTTCAAATGTTTGTGTTCTCTCCTGCAAATAGGTATTTTGATTCCAATAGCTCCTTATAATGTTCAAACACATACAAAAACAAATAAACCCCAGGAAATTAGAAAATGCTTTTTATTCCCTAGAAAGGCTGACTTTAGTCTTTTTATTTCTCAGGTCAATTTTGTCATGTTCTGAAATGTTCTTTCAGACAAGACCTTCAAAACATCTCAGTTGTCTGAGTCATGTAGAGCTAAAAATAAAGCATACTCAGATCTTCAAACTCTGTAAATGGAAAAAGGCACAAGCAGGACCTCTTGCATCTTCCCTCAGCTCAGTTCAGTTCAGTTCAGCTGACCCTTAGGAAGCAAAAGTGAAATAATAGTCAAGATCTTCTGCTGACATTCGCATTTATCTTGTGGCATTTTGCAGGGAGGGATGCCAGGTGACTTCTGGTATCCACTTCTACCCATCACCCAACCCAGTTTTATAAATCAGACTCTTGTGCCTGCAAACTGATCTGCAGAAGCCCATGGGAGTTGCTTTGTCTACAGTATATTTAGTCATCACCATTTTACAAACAGGGAAACTGAGATTCAAGTCCAAGACAGATAGCAATGTTTCTTCAGAGACTGAAGAAAAATTCCACAGTTCCTAACATTTTGCCTAGACAAAAATTCCTGGTGAAAGAGCCTTCCTTACATAAATGATACTTTTAGAGAGGAGTTTGTCTCCCTGGACATGGTCAAAATTGCACTGTTGTACAATCTGCTATATGTCACTGCAGTTCTCCACACCAGAACATGAAATCTTAATCCCTTTGAATTTCAGGGGTTTGCAATAAAATCCATGGATTGAAAGCCTGCCCCTACAATTATGTGTCTGGGCCACATCCAAGACCAGAAGGTGCATATTTCCAGTTCAGGTTTAGATGTAGCCAAAAGTGTAATGAGAACAGCTGATCTTGACAGGACTCTCTTATTTCAGTTACAAAACTTATGACAAAAGCTGACTTCTGGGGGAGCCTGGGCTTTTTGATTGTTTGGGTTTGTTTGGGTTTTTTTCATGTAAAATACAAATCTGAACACTACATTCTCCCAAAAAAATTCCTATAAATTCACTGTCTCTTTAAGCAAAACTTCTTAAAGAAGTAGTTAAGTGGTGAAGTATTTCAAAGCTACGTTTGTGCAGTTAAGCATTGCCAAGCAAGAAGGTTTCACGTTTTAAGGATGAAGCTGTCAGAATTGCAGGTTCCTGAACATCTATAGAGCTATGCCTCAGTTACAACACAAATGCAGAGTTCCTGTAGGCACAGCAGCTTGCTGGGACCTTTTGTTTCTAGAGGTGGATGCTGAAAGCAGCACTCACATGGCATTACTCTTTCTAACCTTATGCCTTCAGCTAACACCTGTAGACCTCGTCATTAAACCTTACAGAGTCACTCATAACCATCACTTTATTAAACAAATCTGTATCATTAAAGGTATCTCCTAGGTATTTACTAGATATTCACAGATGGCTTTTTATCTCTTTGACAAGATTAATAAGCTATGATTATTCTTTTTTTCTATTACTGTCTAGCCTTTGGAAATGCAAAAAAAAAAAAAAAGCATCAGAGTATTTTTTTTCTCAATGGCAAAAGGTATGAATTAAAGACCTTGTGTTAATATTACAGATGGATGCAGATGGGGAAAATAAAAAGCTGCGCACACGCTCCAAAGGAAGCAAGGGTGAGTTAGCAAGCACACTCCACGACCCTGTGCCCAGAACACCATGAAATATCATAGTTCCTGTGCACAGTCCTTAATGTGCAGTAAGAGACTCTGCAGCTTCCTTAGGGCTGCTTTTTTAATCAAGGCAGGACACAGAACACTGGCATTAAGAGGCACAACATTATTAGCTATGGTATAAAGAAAAGCCAAAAAATCTACTGTATGCTATTTTCTGTGAGGTATTTTAAAAAAAATAAATAAAGGGTATACCTTTTATTATGCAAATATTAAAAAAAAAAAAAGAAAAAAATGGAAAAAGAAAAATTATTTTCCACAGTTAGTAGAGTTGACAATATTGAATGGTTGCTTTAAAAATAATATATCAAAACTTTGTCTCGGCCACCTGAATGTTTTTCTGTCTATTGCCATTAATTACCTATAAATTAGTTGTGTAAGTGGTCCAGAAGCAAATATTCTTTAATCAAAAGGTGCAGGTGTATGTGGCAGAAGAGAACCTCGTGCTTTTTTTTAAGTACTGGTGCTCATGTTTCATTTGCAAAGTTATGACATAGTTGTACTTCCAAAATATTACTCTCTTTTTGTAAGGAACAGATGGAAATGCAGTAGTGAGAGATAAACAGGCCCTTAATGATCTCAACGTCTGGAAAACATGACTGACTAGCAATACAGCCCTTTCAGGAAAATAACTTTTTATTTTAATTCATAACACTTTTCGTGACTCTTGAAAACAAGTGAAAAATGGATATACTTAAAAATAAATGTCAAAGTTTTGCCTACCCTGAGAGCATTTTTGGTTTTGACTATTTTCAGAGGCACAAAGCACCCATCCTTCACTCTGATTTTAATGAGAATTGTGCACTCTCAGGATTGTGCAAAACAGACTACTTTGATTCGTTGTCACAACTCAGTAGCTTGGATTGTTAATATTGCGCCTTCAGGTTCAAGTTGTGGTCAGAATAAAAAATTAAAGAGTGGCTTGACTTACTTCTCTACTTTCAAATGATTCAAAAGGGCAAAAAGTGGTAGACTTCACTCAGGGAAAGACAGAAAGACATTGAACTCCCACAGACTGAATGCAGACAAGGGGATAAATACAAGCAAACCTTCCAAAAAACATAATCATTGTCATAGCAAAATTTTGATGCAACCTTCAGTGAAGTTCTCTGAAATTAATATAAAATTCAGATATATTTGAAAAGTACCAGAGAAGAGAACTTGGAAAGTCACTGAATGGGGAAGTTATTCACACCTCAGCATTAGGGCATGTCTTCTGTGTTGGTCAGGACTGTGTTAAAACTGTTTGCCTGGCATTACAAACTTTAATTGTAGTTTATAGGAGTTTCAAAACCTGTCACTCAAAAGGCTAAGAACACAATTCTGAAACCTTTGGATTTTTTTCCTCCATGTTTTTATACACATGCACACACTCTTTTAGCAATTAATATATAAAGAACTTTTTCCCAGAAGTGGAAACAACGAAAGTTGCCTCTGCAATATGAGTAATCCTTAGAGACACCTGTTGGCTTTGTCAATATGTTGTATACTCTTGTGTGGGCAGGAATTTGTAAACACCAGCCTTTGCAATTCCCAAACTGGTTTCAAATTCTGAAAAATAAGACATTTTTCGTTCTATTATCAGTAAAAACAAGGGCCTTCACTTTTACTTTTATTTTTTAATTTTTATTTTCCTTATTGTTGCACTGAAAATCATACTCCAGCTTTCATGCATCCTAAAATAGCTGTGAGAATTACACGTTCTTTTAACATTTGTGACTAGTAGCTACAATCCTGTGGTTAGCATGAAATAACCACCTGTGTTTTGATAGCCACTCCTCTGTCATTACAGATAGGCAGGTGCAAGGTTGCAGAAAGCACAAGGCTGGAAGTGTAAACTAATTAATTCTTTCCTGCTTTTATTAACAGTTCAAGTGGACTCTATAGCTCAAGAGCTCAGGTAAGAACTCACGTTTATTTTTTGAGTATTATTTTCTTATTATATGGACAAATTTATACCACTGCTCTTGCTATCAAATAAAGAATTAAGTAAATGCATTTTTTAAAGCTTAGCACCAATCTGAAAAAGGGTGATTTATTCAGATTCACTTTTTAGATATACCAAAAATTAAAGCAAAATGTTAGCAATAATTATGCAAGCATAATCAAAAGTAACATGAAGCTGGTAGGATTCTGATATGTTGTCTTTATCCTCAGCCTGTGTCAGGGCACACAACAAAATAATTTCTGGTGAATCTTCAGATATTCAGTCTTCTTTTTCCTGTAATATGTATCATAGTATTTCAAAATATGAACATTCTAGGAGATATTAATATATTTTACTAGATGGCTTTTATAAAACTGGTCCATATACCACTGTAATTTCTAAATGCACTAATGGCTCATTCTTCCTTAAGTATTTTTTGAGGTCTCATAGTTTATGGAAGAAGCAGGGAGTATTTCTCAAACTTGCATGAAAAATGGCAGTACATTCAAAACCACAAGCTATACGAGGATATTTCCGACTGCAAATATTCTTGTAAAATTTCAACATTACTACTGTAATCTACCTATATGTGCACCAACTCCTAATAACTGATCCAAAAACTTAGATACAACTCTGAAAAGACTGGCAGATTATTCAGCACCAAATTTTCAAAAAAGAAAATATTTACAGGTAGTTGCATATTCCTAGAGTTATTAATCAGTATTATGACTCACTACAGCTTCAGTGTAAATGCTGAAAACACATTTGCAGAAAGATCTTTAGAGTTTTTGTAAATTTACTTATTTTCTCCACACCCACTTTTTGGCTCGTTACTGAGCTGCTTGCTTAATCACAGAAAGAATCCAAAATATGTGCTGGTGGGTTCATCCATCTAGGGAACAGAAACATCATCGTGTCATTTATTCGATCAATCAAAATGCCCCAATCTCTTGAGATAGAACATGAAACATTTACAGGAAGTTATTTGCAGTGAAGACATACAATATTTTAAGGTTTTGTTTTATAATAAAACTGAGGAAATTATAAGCTTCTTATAGCTATTCCATGAACAGAAGTGTAGGCTAACTTTTTGGATAAATTATTCATGGTGAGTCACTCATTCAGCTCTACTGTGAATCTCATTTTTCTGTATGGCTTCAGTTTCCTGAGATTTAGTGCTTCTCCTTTTTTCCTCTGTGCATTGCTAATTTATGCACCAGAAGGATGCATTAATCCGAAGAGGCAGTCATCCAAAAATGGGGATGGTCCATGTGTTCCTAAGAGAAAAATGTTTGAAAAATAGAGGATGTGCAAGTTTCTGCAACATCAGGGAAGCTGTGATTTATGTACTATCAATTGCTATAGTTTTTCCTAAGCAACTTTATTCTTCCCTGTGAAATACATGCTGTCTTAAGAACTACTGTGTAGCAGATCACTCTGTCAGAGATGTGGACTACCTCCATAAGGAAACAAGGAGGAAAAAAAGTGAGCTAAACAGCATATAAAGGCATTACCCTGTCCTTGGTATTTGTAATTTCTGCTGTGCCAAATTCCATATCTCCACAGTCAAGTGAATTAATTGGCATACAAGTCAGGTGATTAACTTTTATGAATCTATTTGTCCATGAAAAAGTAGAGGGAGAGAGGAACGGACTACTTTTCAGAAATGCATTCCAGTTAGTCATACCTATATTTTTGTGGAAAACGATTGAACATTCCTCAAGAATTACAGACTGAAATAGTCAGTTGTGTTCCCTGGATACAGATATTGGAACCACTGTCTTTTCTGACCAAGGTTCTAAATGCTGTGTTGGCTGAGAAATTTAAATCCATGCTTAATTAATTTCCCCTTTTCCCCTGGCTTATCCTATCTGACAAAGCACTTTTGCACTCCTTATTGAGTTTCTGTTACGAAGTGCCTTGGGATACTTCTACATGAAAAGCACTACATAAGCTTACATGCTCATTTTGTATTATTATTAATTTCATAACATTGATTGGTTCTAGAGCATTTGTTATCCTTTTCTTATTCCGTAACTTGTGTTTCACAAAAGTAGAGAATAAAATTAATGAAAAGCAAAACAAAGAGTTTCAATCACCAATTAGATTCAATAAAGCATAAAAATTTCGGTCTTCTAAATTTCAGACCTTGAAATATTGCTTAATAAAATTCAATGTCAAAAAATCTCTTGATTTCAAGAAAGCCAAGATTTCACTAAGAAATCTGGCTGTTGTTGTTGTTATTATCCATTGTCTCCTGAAATAGGACCATCTTTCTGCATAAAAAGTATATTTTTAGAAAAATATTATCTTAAGGGGCAAACTGCCTTTAATTTTTTTTTTGCTTAATAAAATGACTAAAAATTCTCTTGCGCTGCACTGAGTGTTCAGAAGACAGTACTTTTCTTCCAGATATTGACCAGATATACACAACTGTTTATGTGTCAAACTTGCACTGATTTCATATAACTATATGCCCTAAGGAATCCCAGCTTTCAGTGTAACATAAATAACTTCATTTACACATGAATACTATTAATATTGCTGTGTTATTAGTTCAGATTTATTAGGGTTATTTAAACTATGTCTACTGTATGTGATGAAGTGTTGAATCATAGTATGCTATACTTAATAAGTCCTTCAAAACAGAACAGTTTCACCTAGAAGTCTTAATTATTTACCTGTTAAGAATGTGAATTATTTTTTTATTTTGAATGTAGTGCTGTGGTGTTTTCATTGGTAGCTAAACTACCTTAAGAAAAGATGAGTCTTTTTATCACAATCTGAACATAGCAAACAATAATGTGTGGTAGAAATGAGTGCTGAAGCAGGGAGATCTCTGTCCCATACATTCAGGTTTGAATCTGACACCTTTTGGGCATAGAGGCTCTGCTGTATCCATCTTCTGTAAGAAGCAGAATGAAGAGGTCTTCTCTTAGACAATTTTGTCATGGACCACTGAAAGGACTAGGACCTTCAGCTGTGTTCAGGATTAGAATGGAAACCAAAGGAAAGTGAGGAATATTGGAGTGATGTATTCTCATTACTCTGTTTTATTTAACAGATGGGATACAGTACAATGAACCATCTGTAGGTTATGGAGTGGCATCTGGGTCAGACCAAGGAAGAGCAAATTGGATAGATCCAAGCACAGGATTGCAAAAGCATAGATGAGTTTGGCCAAATCTATATCTGAATACAAAAGGTACCTTTTCTGAGTTAGATACAGAGGAAACCAAGTGTTTTGGGCTTCTGTCATTGATGATTAATGAAGACTCCACAAGGCACTTGTGTTTCAACTCGTAGAGAACAGCATGGCTCTTTGGAGGAAATAGTTACACTTCCTCTAACTTTCTGCACTTCTTCAAAAGTAGGGAAAATTAATTTTTTTATCTGGAGCTCTTGTTCCAGATGTTTTGAGACATTTTTTATATTCAGAGAAGTTGAATTTTTCCGTGTGAATGTACAGAGTTATGAATATCTTGAATACTTTAGCAGAGAGAGGAGTAATAGAGCAAAGCAATCTGGATGTCTCTTTGTAAGACGTTACTGGACACTTCATCCTTTTGCTGCTGTCTGTTGATTAGGAGGGTGAGAAACCAGCAAAGCCACCCTGCAAGCAATGGAACAGAAGTATTTCAGAAAGTCCCTGTTACTAAAATGTATTCCTTAATTTTACCCTAATGTTTTAAGAGGTACATCAATATACTGTTGTACACAAGTGTATGATAACATACTGAAAAGCATTTAGCTAATTGAAGGAGTTATTCTTTACTCTACATTGCTGAATATTTTACTGCTTTCCCTTAAGAACTAGTAAATTATATATATGAGATTATATCTGAACTCTGTTTAAGACAGTAATAGAATGAAGATAGTTTGGTAGATAGAAGATAATTTGACCACTCAGGAAAAGTTCATGGCATGGTAGAAAATGACTGTGCATGCCTCGGCTGCATTTAGGAAGGAATGATTCACTGGCAACTCTTTTCCTGAAGTTCATAATGTAAACAGATTTTTAAGAAGTATTTATATGAAAAGGAAGTAGTAATATTGTAGAGGACTTGACAAGGAGGTGAAAGTGATACTTCGATGATGGAAGAAGTGAGAACATGAAGCAAAATCACACAAAAAGACTTCAAGGTGTTTCTCAGTAAGAACTGAGATTATGCTTGATTTGTGTAGCTATCACCTTCACAGTACTGTTATCCCACAGCACTGCTTAGGAATGAGACAGAGACTGAGAAAGCTGTTTGTTCCTAGCCTGCATCTGGAAAAACTGTCAGGCTTGTCCTTTGGGCTTGGCTTCTGTTTCCACAGGAGTTGGTCATAGAATGATTTTCTGGAAACTGCTATGGAAAAGCACATTTGTCATAATCCTGAATAAGCACATTTGGAACAGAAACTGAGGTGGACTCTTGCATTTCCTTGTGTCTCATCTGTCTCCCACTGGCAGAGAGTGTGGGACCCTCACAGTCCTTAATGTGCTTTGCTGAAACAAATTCTATCTCTGAATTCACACAGACTTGGTAGTAAATAATAAATGAAGATGGTCAATAGCTATAGGTACTGCCAGACATGTCTGAGCTTCACAAAAAGTCTTATTTTGCACTTGAAGATTGGATTTTGACAGCATACCCTCCCAGGTCCCCTCCCCAGTGCTCCCCACGATGGTAACTGACTGATGCAGAGCTGTGCCACCTTGGCATTTAAATATTTCTCCATGGCATATTGGATTAAGCACTTCACCTGAGACAAAGATCTGTGTCATGCTGTTTCTATTGATAACTGATCTTCAATTAAACAATGGGTATTAATCTTAAGAGTAGCTATTCCCAGGATCTGGTAACAGAATGAATTAAGAATATCTACTGCTTGCTCTTCAGCTTGAAAAAAGAATTTACTCCCTGCCCCTAGCCATCAAAGAAATTGAAATGGTTATGGGGTGCTGAAAATATTAACCTCTGTCTCTTACCCCATGACTTCTGGTACAAGCAAGTCTGTCTTATTAGTATGAATCATGCTTTCTTAAATTCCCATTAAATCTTGTTCATTTACTATTCTTTTCTGACAGCACCATTAGGTTCCTAAGGAACTTTACATGGTGTGCTAGACCTTACTCTCCTCAAAGAATCTGTTGAAATCCACATTTTACACTAAGGAAAAATGGTTTTGTAGTTGATGTTTGATGGAAAGCATTGAACAGTCAAACACAAAAAAGCATTGAAAAATCACTATGTGGTGCTGTTTACTGCAAGGCAAAGCTAAGCATATAGTCACAGTATATTTTCACAGTCATGGTAGTGACAAATAGTATTAGAATTCACCCATCCTTCTTATTATATCCTGTATGTCAACTATTCTCATCATAACTAGAAAACCCAAACATTAATGAAAATTGTAATGGCAATCAATTTTATAATCTGTCATGTCTAAGTTCCTCCCTTGTTTCCTCCTTCATCTTCCAGTCTCCCTCTAATTAGCCATCAATTGTAAAATCTTCAGCTTGCTCATTCCTCCTCTCCCATCACTCTGCTTCTTCATTTCATTTCTTTTCCTCCTTTCCCTTTCCTAGAGTTTGGATAAGTTGACGGACCTCAGGCTTTTTGACTTCTCTATAGTACCATGATCATAATTCAGAGCCAATTTGTTCTTTCAGCGCTGTTAAACCAGTTACCAAGAAAACAGTAAGCAACAAGCACAGAAAGAAACTCAAAATTTAAACATTTTCTACTTAAAATTTTCTTATCTCAACATTCATGTGAGTGGGTTAAGGCTTGCACAAAATGTTTGGAATATGTACCTAGAGAACATCAAATAATTTTTTTTACTCTTATTAAAATGTCACACTTTGAATATAAGGTAATAAGGTAAAAAGAACCTCCACACTTTTGCAATAAATGATAACATAGTTCTGGGTGATCACAAGTAATGACTTTAAATGTTTTGCAGGTAACCATGAGGTTTACAGTTATTTGACTTAAATATTCAGTGAACTGTTCTGAATAACCATTAAGGTGGCTGAAATAAGAACTGTATCTCATAATTCACTTGAGACAACTATGGTTGGAGATGTTAATTATGATTAATAATTTGCTTTATTCCTGTACATGTTCAGACCTTTTGATCTATGTACTGTGACCTCTACCTTTTCTTCCTAGATTTATTTAGAGCTCTTAAAGGTTGTGTTTCATGTTCGATTTCCATTTTAGTTTGCTTTAGTCGATACTTTATGTGCATTTGCTTTATAGATGACTTTTATAGCTCTCTTTAACAAAAACTGCATTAGATACATTTCTAGCATATTATAGGCCTCCTTTGATGTCTACTACATTCATTTCAAGCCAACACCCACAGTCTTAGTGTCTCTTTTCTCTGTTATTATATTTGATTTTGGTTTTACAATTTTTTTTAGCTTAAAGCCTCCATTTAATATTAAAAAGGGTAATTATAAGTTGGTTTCAATTTATGTTTTTCTGTAAGAGTTTTTTTAAATATATGTCAAATCCACATCACTCTATTGTGGTTGCTAGATGGAGATAGTTTTTTTCAGGTTTCTTCTACCTGAGAGCTAGCTGTATCTTAGAATACTCCCTGCCTTGAACTAAAATTTTTATGCTATTTAATACATTACACGATTCATTGTCTTCCTCATCAAAATTGCTGTACTTATCAGCACTTAGTAAATATTATCCTCCAAACCTACACAGAAATTTAGGTTTGCATATGTCTTCCTGCCTTCTGCTGCATGACAGAATGCATCAGAACATTATAGCCCCAAATGTCTGTTTCCTCTTATGGCAGATCTTTTCTCTCTAGATGACCACAAGCCATATAGACATGGAAATGCCAACCAGTAACTTCTGCCTCAGATATATCAATCATGAGTTAAATATTATGGCTAGCTGAATTGCTGCCTCTGACTGATGTAAAGGGTGGATTCAGCCAAGCAAAAGTGAGCAGAAACAGACTGTGTACAGCCTGGAGATAGCATAGAAAAGGAAAGACTGCAGCCATGGGACCTCCTGCTACATTAAAGGGAGGTACTGCCTCCTGACAATGAATTGCTTACAGTCCCATTGTCTGTTGGCAAAATAAACCCCACAAAGCTTATCTCCTTTACGTCTTCTTTAACCAGACTGTAGTTACGAATATGCTTTTTATTTAAGCATTTACTGGCAGGCTGACCACTCATGTGCAAGGCTTTCTGGATGCAAAGGTTGTGTGGATGATCTGTAGATTTGCCTAGAAACTTAATCCATTCTAAGCCAAATTCTTGGCCTGGGTCCCACTGGAATTTATTGACCTACTGAACCTGGACAGATTGAGTGAGTAAATGAAAAAGAGGCTAGGGAGGCTGGATTTGGCCCAGATCTTGGGCATTCATTCATATTACTGAGTTTAAGAACTTCTTGAGCTCCACACAGTAAAAAGTATGCTTTCTCTAAACTGACCCTTACTAAAAATAACTCACCTGCTAGAAAAGGGTCCAACCATACAACTTTAACCATGTAGAGTTCTTGATTTGTGAGCTATAGAATGACAGTGTGATGAAGTCATCCATTTCATTGACATAGTATTTCAATTTGAGGGTCTATAGGTAATATTTTTTATATGATCTGAATATCCTTATGATTCTACAAGCTTGTTAACTGAAAACAAAACAAAAAAAAAAAAACAGAGAAGCTAAATCTCTGCTGTCCTCCTCTGACTTGCTTTTCCTTTGTGGAGAATCTTGTAGAAATAACAAAATAGTTTAATAAAAACTAAAAATACATTTTAAAAGAAAAATAAAAAGCCGTTTCATGAGCCTATTGCAGCCTGAAATTGTTGTTCACAGAGGCATGAGCTTGAGGCATGGGTAAATTTCACCTCAACTGCATCTCTTTTCCTCTGTTACTGCTGACTTACCATTGCTCCACTCTCTTTACGTGCTTCTTTGCATTTGCTCAATCATTTCACAGTCCAGCTGTTCTTTTTGGTCAGGTGGCCTGTAATATTCAGTTTACTACCTGAAATATCTCCAAGCTCAGTACATAATGACTCAACACCATTATCCATTTCTCCCCAGCCTCTTCTTATGGGGTCTAATAAATCCTCTTTCACCAACAAGGCTATGACAGTTCCTTTGAATTTCTTGTATGTCTTTTTCAAATAAAATATATCTGTTAATATCTTGCTCGAGCCAGATTTCAGTTATGATACCATGTTTTCTCCATATTATCTGTCCAGTTCTGTTCCTTTTCTCATAGCTAAACCTTCCATTTGTATATACAGAAGACATTTTAATACCCCCAAGTTATTGATCTTATTTTGCTCTGTATTAGTGTTCATAAATATAAATTTCCCTTTTATCTTTTTCCCATCTGTATTTGATGCCCATTCCTTTCATCTTGGTCCAGCTCTGGACTGAACTTCTCACAACTCTTTTAGAAAAAAGAGCATTGCACATGTATGGCAATAAACTTCTGTAGTTTTAGAAGGTCCTTTAACCCTGGAATGGTTCCAGGGCACAGGAACAGCCTCTGTCCCTTTCAAAGATACAGCTTGCAAGCCAAGTCTTTGGGTTACAATGGGATGACATGAATTTTTTTGTGTTGTGTGTGCTGTTTAAAAATGAGAATCTGTCAGATTTTCTTTAATTACCACTGGAATAAGTCCTCCAAGTTTTCTAAGCTTTGTTACAACCAATTCTCTCCATCCAAATGAAGAGCAATTAATTTTCAACACATTTTATGAATTTATATTCTTTCTATTTCAGTGCTTTAAAATGTTGATGGAAGAAAATTATTTTTACCTGATGAATTCTTTCACAAATGTATTTTTGAGGAACTTCCAGCTGGAATTATTTTCCCCATTTTTTTTCATCTCCTAGTCTAAATCAGTGAAATAAGACACACTCAGTCATGAAGTCCAAGTGTCATACATTATCTAAAAGTTCTGTAGCTCACTTAATTCTATAAAATAGAAGAAATCATTAATGTCAATAACTCTGGCTCCAGATGAACAATTAGGGCAAATACACATTTAACTTCTTGTCAGTGATGAGAACTCAGTGGTCCTTCCCAGGACTAGCCTTCAAAATTTCATCTATAAAATCTCATATCAGAGGTCACAAATGTCCTTTAATATTTTCACATAAAGCCATAAGTTTTCATTTGCATAATGTTTAGATATTTTTAACAATTGTAAAATTATTTGAAATAACTGGAAAAAAACTCTTGTTTCCTGATTTAGCCTGGTCTTAGACTGCTAAGGAATTTTAGCCCAATCCTTCATGGCAATTTTCTCAGCTGCCAGTCACAGTCTTACTCCTTGAAGTTCTTCAGGTAGCCAGTGTGTTGTTACCTAAAACTTGCAAATCAAACAGTTGTTTCCACACAAATGCAATTTTCCGTCATCTGACAGTTCACAAATCTTCCTTTGACTTATTTTAAGTAGGTAGAATGGTGATTTCTTTCATCCCTTGCTCTAACATATTCCACTATTCAGGGATAAGATCATGGACATACAGAACATCTGTAAGCATAGTTTCACATCCTGCTGAGCAGAAAAATGTTTGGAATTGGAAAATTCATTGCAGGATGGAACATCGGAATACAGTGATGTAGACATCCTAACATAATGAATTAACCTGTTTATTAATCCATACAGCAGACAAGATAGGAAGCATTGAGAAAGAGATCTTTCTGAGACTGAGAGTTGAAGAATACACAAATGGGTTGAAGTCATAGCTTTTTCTTGAACTGCCATTCTCACTAATGAAAAACATCTCATCAAGTATCTTTCTTAAAAAATATAAAAGGGGTTGGTCAAGATATCCTTTATTAGACAAGTGATTTTCTTTATGTGCTTTGAGAAAATTTGCTTTGTTTTGTATCCATCATCTATATGGATTTTAGAGTGGAATAGAGTTAGAAGAATTACTGTTTTGCTGCCATTTTTCCAAGTGTATATAAGACTTGTAAATGTTATATTCCAGTGTCTATGATCCAAAGTGATGCATTTTGCTTTCTTTCTTTTAGAAAACACTCAAAAATATATAAATATGTTCTATATATATATATATATATATAATCTGTGACTAATCTATGTGTTTTAAAGACACTTCTATCTAGTTTTCTGAATCTAGGATTTGGCTTTGTATGCATTTAAGCTTTATGAATTCTTTCATATTCAATATGTAATTTCATGGCATTGAAAAAGCTACCCTCACCCCTGGCTGTGGAAAAATTCTTGCAGTCCTGACTGATGCTGTGGACTTTCTTTCTGTTGAGACTCCAGCTTCTTGAGGCTGTTTCAGTCTCAGAGACACTTGAAATGTAACAGACATCTTTCTGTCTGTTATCCTTTTCAGAGCAACCTGAGCAGACAGCACTCTCACTGAGCTATAAAATTTACATACACTCTCCACAAAAAATGAGTTAATTAAGAAAGTGGAACATAAATCTGTTTTAACCTGAAAACAAACCACTGAGTCATAGTAACACTCCACCTTCCTTCCCAACCTCTGTTGTTCACCTGAAGTTACTCTGATTAGCAACATCCACTTGAGTTTTCATCTGCAGTGATGAGACTACCAGCACACATTTTGAACTCTGACATTCCAGCTCCTTTCACGAACCTCTGGCATTCAGGGCTGATGTAAATTATATCAGCAATGTAATTTGAACTGGATGCGATCCATCCTAGAGCAGATCATCCCCTTTCTATACCCTGTGCTAGTAAATTCTCCTGATCATCATCGGTTTATGAGGAACTCAAGATTCTTCTGTGATTTTAGGTGATCAGATATTTTCACAGCTGTAACCCAAACCCAAGGGAGTCATTGTGCTAGAGAGTTAGAAAGAATCCAGTTCATCTGTGTTTTAGAGAACAAACTGATATAAAAGATGACTAAGATGAGGACATGTTCAGAATTTATCTTCTTCTTAGGTGCTTCAGATGATTAAAATTCTTTGAAGAAAGCCCAGCCATGACAGATACTTGTATGTTACTTCGTGTATGCTTCATCTTATGCAAGTCCCTGAAGTTTCAAGTACTAGCTCTTCCCTCCTGTAAGGAAAACATTTTGACTACATCGTCCTAGGGCATCTGAAGTTTGGGAAAAAAACTGATCAAGGTCTAAAGCATCTGGCAATATCTTTAATCACAATATTATTTAGGAGTAGTTAGACTAACCTTCTCCTTGTAACTACTAGTGTGAAGTTAAATGCTTCTGAACATCAGAAGATAATGTCTTCTTTAATTGTAATTCAATATTTAGGCAAAGAGTTAAAATCCAATTCAGGTTAAGAATTTAAAATTATTTTTTCCACACTAAAATGTTTCACTAATTTTTCTAATGCAAACTCACACAAGGAATGGGGTCCTTCAATGGCAGTAGAAAAGAAATGTATTGGTATTCAAAGGTATTTATTGTCTCTCTTGAATTTAAGAAGTGTACATGAGATGTGGTGTGTTCTGGTCTTATTATTTTACATGGCATCCATTACAGGCATTAGTTAACACCAGTTTTCAGGCTGAATGTACCCCTAGTTTTACCCACTATGTCAATTCTTTGCTCTGTTTTCATGCTTTGCCAATCTGCAGGCTGCTGTGAATAAGAAAAAAAATCCCCAGAGATCTGGAAGTCTTGCCAGCAGATTAACTACAACAAATCCTTGCTGGCTACGAAGTGGTTAATGGTCAGGTTGAAGGCTCAACACACACATTACTTGGATGAATCAACCAAAAAAAAAAAAAAAGCATGACCATTTTTTAAGAAAAGCTGTATGTGTTTTGGGATATGTATGTTTGGGACTGCTTAAAACCTCTTTCTTCTGAGACATTGCTTTGTGATAAGGATCCAATGCACTGTACTGCCTGTATACTACCAGTGTCTTCAATATATGATCTGAAAAGAAATAAACAGAAAGACCCATTAAATTCCCTACAAATGTATTTAGGTATGAAATATCTATAAGAGATTTATCTTGGGTTTTTGGTTTTTTTTTTCAGTATATGCAGCCAGGTCCTAAGTGTCTCAGATTTTAACCTCTTGACTCACACTGTGACAATTGACGCAAGACTGGCTTTGGTAACTGAATCATTAACTAAAAAAATATATATAATAAAAACTTTGCTTATTATAGATAGTGCAAGCATGATTTGTTATCCATAAAATTTAAGCAGTTATATTGGGAAAAAAACCAGAACTATGTATTGGCTTTGGGCTCATAACAAAAAGAGCTTCTGCTGTTTTATGAGCCTCAGATTACCAAATAACCTTGACAGCTGAATCAGTGTTCCATGACAACAAGCAGGCCATTGATAAATAGCAACAAAACTATTAGACGTTGAATTTAAGAGATGAGTAATAGAGAAGCTAAATTATAGGTTTACCACTAGACAAAGTACAGCTTGACAAATCTGTGATAATCTACATGTGTGTCTATGTATAAATGAACACAAGGAAATGAGAGGAATAGAAACTTTTAAAAACAAAGGTGAAATCAGTGTGACATGAATGTTACAAAGGCATAAATATATTCTTTTCATAGTACATAAATTCCCATTTTCCATTATCAAATCCTCAACAAATCATGTGTAAATACTTGAAAAAGCTGCCACTTGTGAAGTTTTTTCTGATTTTATTTAAATTTTTAATTTTAAGCATTGTAAGGCAGAAAGGAGAGGCATTTCTGATAAGTGATAGAACTTCAAACTGGTTCCTGCAAACGAATAGATTCCAATTAAAACTCAAAACCAGCTGTTTAAAGATCCACCAGGAAAAGCAAGAGCTAAAAGATCTCTTCCTGGAGTATGGATAGCAATTTGAACTTCCTAGCAAATAATTGAGAACTATGTTTGTCAACTTCCTGTTATCAGAGTGGTGTCAGGAAGGATTTTACTACAACTTGAATCTCATGTATTCCGTTCTTTTAAAATTATAGGATCTGTAGAGAAAATGTGGATGAGTGGCCACTCATGTACAGAAAAAGATACAATAAGGATGGGCTAATGCAATCAGTCTTTCAATAGAGGAGAAACTTTCTGACATGACCAATGTGCTCCCAGGAAGATCTGTAGGCCTCCTGTCCTGACTTTGATGTAGCAGCTTTTGATTTGCTGCTGTAAACTCTGGTGGTTTCGTCAGGTGGGATTTTTTGCTGTCATTTCCCAGAGCAGATCTGCAGGGGGCAGGTGGCAGCAGCATTCCCACATTGGCCTTGATCGTGATCTGCTGGCATCTGGGTTTGACTCTCTTTTCCAGTTGTGGTGAAAAATGATGTGTTTAATAAATATTATACCTGTCCACAGTGTGGGACCTGTAACATTATATTACTAGAAAAAGATTGTATTCCGTGAGCAAAAATACAGCACTGAATTTACCAGATTACCCTGTTTTCCCTTAACTTGAGGTCTTTCCTTAACTTGCAAGTCTTGACAACAGTCAGGCAAATTGCAGGATTAAAGCTGAAGATCTAGCTGAAGTTCTGTGATCTGCATTGCACAGGAGGGCAGATTAGTTGATCCAATTGGATCTTCTTTTCCAATTAAATTAAAGATCCAATTAAAGATCCAATTAAAGATCTCTTAATTATTCTGGTGTAAGAAAGAGCTGTAGTTTTGTCAAAGGGGAATTAAACACTGGAAATTCATCATATCCTCATCATTTTCAGGGTATTTACTGGAAGGTAACTTGACAAATAATGACGAAGATCAAAAGAAAACCTTGTGAAGGTTTGGTTGATAAAAACAATTGTATGTGAAGGGTTTTCAAACTTTTGTCATTTATTCAATTTTCCTGGAACAACATGACTGGTATGAACTGCCATTCACGACAATGAACTGAGAAACTGTTGACTGTATTTCCTTAGAAACAAATTATGCATATTTTTTGACAGTACATCCATCTCTGATAGCTGTTATATGGGCATTATTTTCAGTGGTACACTGATACTACTGTGATTCTGACCTTTATAATGATATTCATGTTATCCTCTATTCATAAACAGAGAAATAACACAGAAACCATATTTTATTCAACTACAGCATGTGCTTACCATCCCATATTCCTGGATTCCAGATGCCATAGCATTCTAGCCTTCAGAAGATCAAGAATATCCAGTGTTTGAGATGTATATGACGGACCTCTAACATTCCCCCTAAAATGCAGATCTTTGTATTTCCATGTCCTTTATGTTTGCAATGAGGGATTGCCAAAAAGGTGCTTAGCCAAAAACATTTTTGTTTTTTTTTAACAAAAACCTCAAGTTAGTCATATGCTTTCATCCAAAACAATCAGAACCTGAGCCAATTTACTGCATATAAGATACCTTGGATGGATTAATTTATGCAGTTGAGCTTGAAATATGTGTAACCAATAGGAGTTCTGTTCATACACATCCATTTTTTGCAAATCTTGCAGCTAAGTCAGTGAGCCAAAAGCAAAATTCAACACCTAAGGGCATCGTGTAGATTTGTAATGCACCCTGGGGCTACCTAAGGTTGAGAAGCCATTGAGTGGATTACACAGATCCATGTATGTAGTTTTTTCATCTCTGACAGATATAATATGAGCACTATTATTCGTACTACAAAAATTTCTTATTATACTGTGTGTGAGAGAAAAATAAAATCATGTCAAATCACTTACATGAAAAATTATTAAGTAAAGAGGGTTGAAGGTTCCAGCCTCTTTCGGGATGTGTCTTATGTTGTAACACCTACACACCATACAGACCAACTGTATGGTGACAAAGGCTTGGCTAAATAACTGCAGAACAAAATGAATATTCAGATCAATATATGGGTCTATTAGGAGCTGAAAGAAGTATATTAAACCTGGTAAAGATCTTCCTCTCTAAAATCCTGCCATTCCTGCTTTTCTCAGTTGTGTGAAAGTTAGGCATCTGAACTGGGTAAGACCTTTCCCAGGGAACAGCTTCCCCTTTTATCACATATATATAGTTTTAAGTGAGATTAATAGCCCTTTGCAAGAGCCTTTTTTCATAGTCTATACAGAGACTGAGTAGAGCTTAAACCAGGTCTTTATGGCTGGAGTAAATTAAAAGAAATCAATGCTCAGGACTAGTATTGAATGAGGGCCCTGTGTTACAAAATATTATCAATGTACAGTGTGTTTCACACAGGTTTTATGCTGTTGAACTCAAGGTGTGTCACTGGATAGTCATACAGATGTAAAGGTAATGGATCAAAGGCTCAGGATGTTGTGGTACAACTGGTGGTATAATTTTCCCTTTAGCTGTTTTTCTGGATTATTAACAGAGACTACAATTTTGTTCATCCTTTCCTTAAGGCTGTTGGGTTATGGGGTTTTTTTGGTTTTGTCTTACTCCTCATTCCCCTTTCCCCAAAAGATTTTGGCAGCAGTAAAAATAAATGGGACTTGCCTGTGGTCTGAACTTTCAGTGCTTGAGCTAAAATTAAATATCCCCTGGACACAATTTGCTGATACTGCAAGCGATTTAATATTTTGCCAGTCCTCAGTTTTATACATAGAATTAAACTAGATGGTGGTGCTATTTTAAAAGAAATTTACCCCTCAATTCTCCCACTTTTTTCTCCATCCCTGGCCACTGATCATTGCAGTGCCTACAAATGCTCCATGGCTAAGAAGAGAAAAGCTGAAGATCAGATATCAGGCGTTCCCGTCAACAAAAGGAAGTCCCTGTTGATGAAACCTCGCCACTACAGCCCCAGTTTGGAATGCAAAGAGGAAAATGAAGACAGGACGGAGTTACAGGAAGATATCAGTGTCCTCGAAAGCAGCTCAGCTCCAGGTAGTTGCTTGAACTCTGCTTGAACTTGAATTCCACAGGAAGGGACATAAGAAACAGTATACTGAAACAGGATGCAAGACAAGTTTGACTTCTAAGAGAGTTGGAATGGTTTTTTGTCCAGGTTTAACCCTCATATGTCCATTTATTTTGTACAATAGCTTCTCCTGGGGTCTAGTAAATGCTCTGTAGGTCACACAGAGACAATTACTGCAGCAGGTCAGATATCGAGCAGCATCTGCTTCTCTACTACCTCTGTCAAAGAACAAAGTTAAGGCCACCACTGAGAAAAACACATTTATGAAGAGCAGATTTTCAGTGCAATATATAGAGCTCTCAGGAAAGAAAAAAAAAGCTTAGCAAAACATTGTTGACTTTAACACTTAGCAAGGCAATTTCATGTGTGTGACTGCTGTGTGTGTTCTGTTTAACACGATTATTAGACTCAGCACTTTTATACTTGTTATTCCAACACTGCTAAGCCAAACACATCTGACATTGTGTATGCTGGAAAATATGGATGAGGATAGCAGGACAGAAAGATATAGCTATAGTATGTTTTGATTACTCTTCCTTTCTAATATATTTTTATATATATTCAAGTTTAACAAAAAGTCTCAAACTGTATTCACATATTTGTTTAAGAAGTCCTGCCAAAATAGTTAATCAGACAAGTGAGAAGATATCAGTGAAAGATATCAGGAAGACGTTAGGGGTCACCTGTACACAACAAATGTTAAGATAAAAGGAATGTGATCTGTCACTTGGAAATTAGTAATCATTGATAATATGTAAATGGAATCAACTTATATCACTCAGTTGCTGGTTGCTATTGGAATTAAACTGCAACTTATTTTCCACTTAGTTTCTCTTATAAAATATTTTTGAAGGACAGCATATGAGATAATCTCATCTAGGGTCCCTTTAACACAAAAGACTGCACCAGATGGTGTTTCAAGGTCCCTTCCAACCTGGGCTGTCCTATGATTATATGATGAACTGAGATTAGAAATTTCTGTATTTATCCACTCTAAGTTGAACTTCCTTAAAACAAAACAACCCCCCCACATTTTATACATATGATTACTATAAAACACACAGAAGAGGAAGAAGAGTATCTTTCAGATTAAAGTGTCAAATCCTGATTTTACCAAAATCAGTGGAAGTCTTTGTGGCATTTCTATACAGCAAAGCTTTCAGTTAGCTGTCACTTGCAAATCTTAGAGGAGGAGATTTTTCCAAATGTCTGCATCCCATTGCTGTAAAAGCCTGGAAGGTAGCTCCATCTTCAACCAGAACATTAATTAGCAAGGTGATACACAATGTCTCTGTCTTTTGGGTGACATTGTTAAGCAAAATTCATCACGAAAAGTGTCCCATGGCTCTCAGTGCCTGTTCAGGCTGCAGGGAGTATTTCTATCTCTAACACCAGAAGGGAATCTGTTGGAGTAAGATTTCCTGTATGGTTGTTGTCTTGGGGTTTTGTTATTGTTTGTTTGGAATTTTTAGGTATTTGGATTTTAGCTAAATTTTTTGTTGTTGATTCAGCCTGGTTCCTGACCATCCACAGTTGCCCTCAATATCATCTTTCTCTTCCCCTTTTCTGTCCTCTGCACAGCCCAAAGAACTCAATAAAGGCAAAGTACTATGATGGGTGTAAAGGTCAACTCTGTTCCACACACAGATGGACCTAAGTTGTTTAACTGGTTCCTTTTTTTTTTAAAAAAAGGGCAAGTGTTGGACCAGATCCATTGAAGAAAATGTAGGAAAACCATGCCCTTCAGCCAAAACAAAAAATCCCACTTGATTTGAAAAAGATTTATTTCATACCAGTATGATATCCTCTAACCTGCTTGTGTCAGTGATAATACCACCTACATATTTTGCATTAATTTTGCCAGCTAAACCCCAAATTTCAGCTAAAGCACACAGTTGGTCTGGCTGTGTAGGTTTACTTGTGATTTCTTAGTGTAATATTACCCACTTTATTATGAACTCATGACTTTTGTCAGTTGATCAGTTAATTATTCAATTCGTGGATTGATGCAAGTGTAAACCAAGCTGAGTTTTGGTTATTTTAAAAGTAAATTTACAGCCTGTAGAAGTGAAAAGCAAAGCTGGGACAGCTGAACCATTAAGACTGATTCAACAACAAAATATTAAACATTGCTTTTAACAATTGCTGATTACTTAAGGAACAAAAATCTTTTACCATGAATTTATATTATTTTTCATTTTTCAAGCAGAAAAATAACTGAAAAGACCTTTCACAATTATAATTTTCTTTTTTTTTTTCTTTTGATGGGTGGGAGATTTCTTTTAAGCTAAATCTTGTTACTTTTTGAAATGACCCAGTGATGGGATTCAGTTATTTTTCAAATGGCAGAAAAGCAAATAATGAAAACCCATTTCACTAAAGTTGGTTATAGAGCCAAATAATCTTTCTTAGTTGCTGAGATGTGAAAAGATGGCAGACTTTATTCAGAATACTGCAATGTGTGTGGTACTAGACCAGCTGCTAAAAAGTTACACTAAGGTTTACAGACACTTCTTTAAATACAACTTTATGCACCAAGTGCACAAGGCCACCTCTCCCTGCATGAGTCCAATTTTCTGAAGAAGAATAAGAATTAATCAATATTTTCTTTTAACATATAACAAACAGTTGAACCAAACAATTATGTAAACTGGAAATGACCCAAAATGCTAACAGTTTGGCAGCAGTAAAGTGAAATGCATTGTGGTGCACATGTGCATTTTTGTCCCCCTTTTCCCCTCCACAATAATCTGCACTTAATAGGAATATTTTAAACTATGTAGCTAAGCAACAGAGGTAATTGTTGCTTTCTAGAGCTTTTGTTAGGCACTCTAACACAGCCCAAATATGCATAATTAGGTATAATGTCTATAAATCATTATTGTACACATGTGGGTAGTTAAGTGGATTGAGAGAATAGTTCAATGAATTGGACATATTCACTGAAAATGCTTTTTATTTGTTTTCTGTAGTTCATAATACTTTAAAATTATCATAACCCTTTACACTTTCTCTTAATAGCTCACTGTGTTATTGAGAGAAACTTCATTTGCCTTTTAGGCTATGTTTAATTCATTATTTAAACCTGGAGTTCTTCTGATTCAGGACAGACACATCTTATGAAATAGTCGGTACTTGTTTATCCATCCTCCTTTCTAGGAAGTAAAATGTTAAATTTTTCAGTTTATGTTGAATAGATCCCAACAAAAGAATGTACCCTATAATCAGCATTATTGAAGGGGCTAGTGTTGTGACTAAATTCTTCCCTTCATCCAAAAATGCTTTTAGTTACTATGGCAATATTTACTTGATCCTGGCAAAACCAGTGTTGATTTTAGAGAGATAATTACCAGAAAGGAAGATGATGGAGATGTATTTTTGAGTGTCCTTGTCAGAGGAAATGTTTATAAAAAATTAAATGAGATACAAAAGGCATATTGTCTTCCACACTGACAACCTCTCCTACATGCAATCTTTATTACCTGCTGGCTCCTGCTTTTCTTCTGAAGAAAGATGTTTATAAAGACAGGATGCACTTCAGTGGTGTCTTTAACAAGTCCTTTATGAGTCTGTACATAACAACCATTTCTGTTTGCCTGTGCATGACCTGATCTATCACTTAATGTGGCAATTTCAATGGTGACCAGGAGCTTGCCCTTTGTGAAGTATTGAGGATTTTTCCATCAAGGTCTTTCATGGGATCCAGGGTGACTGGGAAAGTAATTAGGGTTTATTTTGTGAAAATATTTGAGAATCTTAGATTAAATAAAAGTGAAAATAGATCAGAGGAATTTTAAAATGTATTTGTGTGGTTATATATATATACACACATATAGATTATGTGTATATATGTATTAACAATGTATGGCACATTATATTTACATAAATATATATAACTGTGTGTGTATGTGCATATGTTCTAAGATAATATATCTTTTCACCATCAGTGAGAAATGGGGATATAATTGTTCCTCATATAGCGTTGGAACTATCAGGTAAAGTAGATATAATCTTACAAGTGCTTTTTGTCATGCTACAAGCAGTCATTTCAAACACAGCCTTGGTGTGAATTCAACCATTTCAGAGCACCTTTTTGAGTAAAGAAATGGCAATTGGTAAGTAAATGTCTTCATCTTACTTCTACAAGATACAAAAAATGGTTATTCTTACATATTTCTCTTGCCTTTTTTCTCATGCAGAGGAGAGTACTCCAAAATCCTCTGAGGAAACCCCTCATTTGGGTGGGCAAGAAAATTCCAGTCAAAGAAAAGACAACTACTCCAGCTATCAAGATGCCATGGCCAAATCTTTGATGAACATGGGAAAATTAGCAAAAGATGCACCCAGTCAAACAGTAGCAGAAAATCTAAATGATAGTGGCATTCAATCCTTAAAAACAGAAAGTGATGACACTGATGAATGTTACCTGATTAACTCAGCTGAAGGAAAAGAAAAGACTGCTATTTCTGACCCAAAATACTGCTCGTCAGAGGAAAATGAAAGTAACTCTGAAATTATGGACAACGAGTGGGATAGCTCTTCAAATTTCTCAGAAGAAACTAGTGTAAAGCCCCATGTAAATCAGAAGTATATTGTAGAGTGTAATCAACCCAGCATCCTGGAAGTCCCAGAAATTAAGAAGGAAGAGGTCGAATACGGTCCTTGTGAAACACTTTGTGACTCAGAAACAGAGCTGAGAGCTCCCCAGGAGCCTCACCCAGATCCTTTCGAGAAGAGAATTCAGAATCTCTTCCCTGAAAGTGAAGAAGATGACAACGAGTGCCTGTCAGAAACCACAGACGTGTCAGTTGAGCTGGACAAAACAAAAGGGAACTTGAGTTTGCTAGAGCAAGCGATTGCTCTGCAGGCAGAGCAAGGGCATGTGTTTCACAGCACCTACAAGGAACTCGATAGGTTTCTTCTGGAGCATCTAGCAGGGGAAAGGAGACAAACCAAAGTTATTGACATTGGTGGGAGACAGATATTTAGCAGCAAACGTAAGGAAGTATTTTTGGCTCTTCTTGCTGGCTTAAGCATTTGTCCTGTGACTGATAGAGGATTCTGAGCTGGGTTTTATAGCAACAGTAAAGAAGCTGGAATTTAGCTGGTAATTTTGTTAATTATGTACCTTTACACTAGTGCCTCACGTCTAACCAGGTTAAATGCTAGGTACTTGGCTTCCTGCCAAACTGCTATGTGAAATGATCAGTAATGGGTACTAAAAGGGCTGTGGAGCTGGCACTGACAGTCCTTCTCATCCTTTTCCTCCTCCTCTGCTTCCTCCTCTCTAGGGCACTAATACAAACCTCCAAAATTTTAGCAGCCAAAGACACGGCATCAAAACGGTGCTCAAGGGCAAGGTTAGGGTGAAAAATTGGCATCTCCCAAAGATACTACCTAATTCCTAAGGAATGTGTTTTCTGAGTTCAGTCTACTTCACGTATCAACATTATATTTTGCTATATCCAGCACATCTGAGCCAGGAAAGAACAAGCCGTGCTCTTCTGCCTCATTCACCATCAGCAGAAATACCAGTAAATTCCAAAATCTTTATTGTTTCTGATGAATTGTGGTATCCTACAAACCCATAGGAACGTCACTCAATTTTCAGCACTTAATCAGGCTTTCAGAAGTAGAGATTTAAAAGATTTGGGTTTGATTCATAAACTGGGCTGTCTCATGTGAAACTCCTCAATTGAGGATAATTACAGAACATCAAGAGATGTCATTTTATAAGCACACTCCCTGCTGTAGTAAGTAACAATATATTCATCTGTCCTTTGGCTTTTCCTTTTGGCCTTCGAAACATCCCGAGGTCACCCTAGAATTGAGGCAATTTCTGCTTTTGATAAATTATTTACTTTGGTATTTCTAATGTAACTTTAGAGTAGTCCCTGTTGCCATTGCAACTATTATAGTAATTTACTTATCTAAAGCATTTAGTGGGAAAGAACTGACAGGCATTTTGAGGAGTTGCAACTATAAAATATTTCCTGCAGTATTTGGGAAGTAAATGCATATACCTCATTTTTGTGTCTCAAGCAGTGTTTTCATTAGCATGTCTTAGGCTGCGCATACATGGTATTAATCTACCTTTTTATTAAACTACATGAGCCTTTATTTGTTCAGATGACTGGCATATGCAGGAACTTCATAGATATCCTTTCTTACCCTGAGAGCAGCTGTGTTCACAAGGCTCACATTGGTGTCAATGTGACTTTCTCACAGCACACATAGGAAAGAGCAGTGATATAAGAATGGCAGAATCTGTCCCTTCCTGATTTGCCTCACATTGTAATTAGTTGTGATTTCCAGGTGAGTTCAGAGCTAACACTCATGGAGAAACACACCAGGCTTTGTTCAGGTTGTATAAACACCATATGATTGCAGTCAATGTTGCATTGGGTGCATAATTTTTTCCACTTTATATAATTAACAGGGTTTTATTTCTAAAAAATCTACCATCAAATCCATCAGCACTTAATTTTCATTCTTGGACGCTTGATCAGAAAAAAACCATTTTCATGATAAACCTTTTCAATTAGCGGGGGAAACACTAAATCACATTTCAGGGTCCCTTTTTATTTTCTGTTCACTATTGCAGCACATTCCATTTGCAGTGATTCTAAAAAGCGTGTGGTTTCCTGATGATGCTGAGTCTATTTTCTTTCTTCCTTTTTTTTTTTTTTTTTTTTTTTAAACCTAAAAAGTTGCCAGGAAGTTTAACCCTCAGCTGTCTCTGGTGATTCTGTCCCTAAGCACATCCTACCTCACAGTCCAGAAAAATGAGCTTGAAGGAGGCAGCTCCCTGTGCTGGCTGCAGCTGTTTTCTCCCCCAGCACCAAATGCTGTTGGCAGCCAATCACAGATGGAGCTAAAACCATCCTCAGCAATTTATGCGGCCACTTCCTCCAGATTTCTCACAAGAGAATTTCTGGACCAGAAATCATTCCTTTCTCGCTCAGACTTTTGATCCTGCATTGGAAATCAAATAAAGGTTTTCTGACCAGTGCTTCTTGCACAATTCTAGGTGCTTGAAACAGAAACTGGGAATGCACTGTGGCCATTACAGAGTGGTAGCTGTGGGGCTGGGCTGAGACCTCGCCTTTGAAAGGGTATCGGCTGCTCCATGCTTTCAGTGTCTTTGTGGGCTGCTCCACAAAGCAGCATTGCCATGTGTACCAGAGGGAGCTGCTTGCCTTGCCTCTCAAATGTAAAGTGGCATGTATTCAGTTTCCTAACAAAGAACCTACAGCCTAGAGATCTGTGATATTTAAGGAATGGCTTCTGGTTGAAATGCTTTTTGTTTGTTTGTTTATTTGTTTCACACCTCAGCTTTTATTTGGTTGTCCCAGCTTCCTGGAGTCTGACATTAACAGAGCAAAAGATTGTTTCTGCTTTTTTTATTTATTCCTTTATAGATCTTGCTGTTGGCTCATGCTGCCAGTTTTCTGGCTTATTGGATTGTGGCTTCTGTCCTGTTTGAGGCTCTGAATAGAATAAATGACACTGCAATCCTAAAGCTATATAGTTTATCACATAAAAGGCATATTGGGAGGGGGGGATTCATTGTTTAAAGAACACAGTGAAAACCAGAAGTGATGTTTCAGTTGCATACATATTTGTTGAAACTTTGCACAAGAATTAAATCTGAAGTATAAAATAGAGAATATCATGCTATTAGAATCACTCAGTTGAGAGCAGACGGGGGCCAAACCCAAACAAAATCCTTATCTGATTTCTCTGCAGATTCACCCAGGCCTGAAAAGAGAGAAACCAAATGCCCCATCCCAGGATGTGATGGCACAGGGCATGTGACTGGGCTGTACCCTCACCACCGCAGTCTCTCAGGCTGTCCACATAAAGTTAGAGTGCCACTAGAAAGTGAGTATCATCCCCCTGCAGTCCAGAATAACAGCTGGATCTGTCTCAGTATCGTGGGTAGTGTGTGCTTATGCTGGAGAAGAATCCCCTTTTTTCTGTGTGAGATTGCAGAATGAGACTGGGAAAGAAGCCATCACACCTTCTTTGCCCTCCAGCTCACAGTCACAGTCCTGCTTCCCACACTTGTGCAGCTCAAGTGCTCCTCAGCAGCATCATTACAAACAGCAGCAAGCTCCTCAGGTAGCTTGGGAAGAACAAGATCAGACAACCTATCCCCACACTGCCAGCAGACCTGCACACTGTAGTGTCACGAATCTTCAAGATGTTGCTTGCTCACACCTTTGCTAAGGCACAGACATCACCTGCTTGTTTCAGAGCTGTGGCCTCATTTGCCGCAATCGCACACAGAGGCTGCTGGCTTTGGTTGCCAACAGCTGAGAGGCCTGGGCACGCTGATGCAGAGATGTTTCCAGTGCTCCCCTCACTGCCGAGCTCAAAAAGGTTATTTCCATCAGTACATCCCAGTGCTGGTCCACAGCAGGTCCCTGTCTTGTGACAGTATCACACTAACCCTTTTATGCCCAGTCTAGCCTGAATCTCCCTGCTTATTTCTAACTGTGCTGCTCTGATTACATTGGCTTCTGTGTGTGTGTGTCTAATCCTGCAACATGATGCAATGAAATGCTGCATAATAAGCCAAAACTTAATGCGAAACTATCCGCTTAAACAACCTAGTTAGTCAGATTGTTCTTTGTGGTGGTATGCATAACAACAAATTAAAAGGATATTTGCACTTTACCAAAATCCTCTTCCTAACTGTAGTTCTCCCTTTTTTTTAAAATCTGGTACTAAACTGTATTTATGCAAACATCTGCTGAATTAAGCAGGCTGCATTTGGAAGTCCTTAGCAACATTAACTTCCTAAAAAGTTAAAATTAACAAGTTCTTGTTAATTATCACACTTCCAATTAGATGTGCTCTGTCCTGATGGGGGAAAAAAAATAGGTAGAATTTGGCTCCTGGTAGAACAAACCGATGGACTAAACAGTCAGCTTTTTTGAAACACTCTGTCCCAACAATGTATACTGTTTAACATGAGCATACATGTCAGTCTCGGCAAAGGTGATTCCCATCCAAGTGCATAAGAAGTGTACAGGCAAGAGGTTTTAATTGCTACTAGGAGTGTAAGCTGCTGCTTGGAACCACGACCCATTAGTCCAAGGTAGTTTCAGCAGAGCTCAGAGGATCAGAAGGTATAACAGTTCAAAGGGACATAGTCAAAATATCTGATAAATCATATAAACCTTAAGCCTTCCTGTGCTAGAGAGCTTTCCTTGCCTGGGGCAGAGAGAGACTTCAGCTCCATGCAGCAGGACTGTATGGCCCAGGGCTCTTCTGTTACCTGCCTTTTCCAGTTGACTCTGTTAGTGATGGCTTCTTGATGTAACCTCTTTGCTGACCTCCATCTATGCTCTTTTAAAGTCTGTAGAAACAGCGATGTGCATGTGGGAAGTCACGTTACAGTAACAAAGAACTAAACTGGTGTATGCTGGAGGCACCATGTTCACTATAGTGTAGGCCCTTTGCTTCTCCTCCTTTTTGTGATAAAAATGTAAAAGAATTGAGAATCTGAGTTCAAAGAGGATATCTTATTTTTTTTAAGATATGTACTTTTAATTGATGCATGTTATTATCAACTATTTTTTTATTTCTGTTTAGTTCTTGCCATGCATGAAAATGTTTTAAAGTGCCCCACCCCAGGATGCACTGGAAGAGGACACGTCAACAGCAATCGCAACACACACCGAAGGTAGACCAGAAAAATTCCTGTCCACTTAAAATCTAACATGTACTCAGGAGCAAATTGATAGGCACATCTTGGAATTAAATGCTATGTACTACACTGAAGTATGTCTATGAACTGCAAGTGTAGCCTGTGTTATTTATAACCAAATAATTGTGTTTAATTCCACTATACAAAAAAATGGCTGCAGCACTGCAAATGGCAAATTCCTCTAGTATTTTTCATAGATGAGATTTAAAGCTACAATTTCATCACAGCCCCTGCATTGAAAAATCATCATGTGCAAGGGGAAGGAATGAACAAATAAATTACTATTGCTACAACTGGAAACCCCAAAGGAAACCAGAACCCATTAGTTTTGCACCAAATGCATACTAGTCCTTGACAGGGACTTCCAATCAAGGCACATTCCCTTTTAGCAAAACAGAGAATTTTAAATGGACTATTTTAAAATCTGTTTAAAAGCTCCACTTATTACCCTCAGGAATGCCATCTTCTTGCTCGGAACACTCCTGTCTCTTTAACTTGCTGCCTGCAGGGAGAAAGTCAAATTGAGAAAAACCTTCCAGACAGGCAGCTGGGGAATCACAGCTGGACTGCAGGTGAGGCAGAGAGTCAACACACTCTGTCTCCAGCAAGCCACTGCTGTCAGCACAGCTCTGGTCAATACTGCTTTCTGCTGGAAGCAGTATATTCCATCATACTGCTTCTGGGAAAATATAATGTTAATCTTACAATCAAACTTGGGACATAAGAATTTCAACACCAACTTTCTTTGTTCATCTGAATTTTTGTGAGATTTAGGGGGGTTTTTTGTTTATTGATTGATTTGTTATTGTGTGAGTGCACAAAATTTAAGGATTCTCATACTGTATATTAAACACTAAAGATAGTAAGTCAGTCTTTACCAGACATATAACAAGCTTGTCTACAAGAATATATAAGGAACGAGCAGATATTTTTTCTTTGTGTTTCCTGTTTTAAATCCCCAGTCATCTTTGAAGCACATCAGCTGTATCATGAGCAACCCATGAATAGGATAAGAAAACATGTACTAATCTAATAAAACAAACAGGAAAAAATAAGCTAGCACAACTTGAAATGACAAAATGTGTTCTTTGGTAACAGTCCCTCACATATCCCTGTTTTTTTCCCTGAATTCACTTTCCTTTTAATCAGCAGGAGGCTTATATGCATGGTTTAGCTGATAAAGTAAATGTCATTTGTCAAAAAATTTACTAGTGACTTGCCAGACACAAAACATCAAAGCTGAACTGTGGAAAACTCCTACATGATTCAGTTTCCAGATATATCACCTAAAATACACAGATTTCACAGTTTTGCATTAAGGATTGCAAAACATGAATCTGGGCTACAACAGCAGCAGCTCCCATAGATGCGCAGAGCATCAGAGAAGTTCAAAGTCACTGATTTCCACAGAAAAACAGCACACATCTCCCTTACTTAAGAATTAATTTCAATTTCTTTTCTTTTTGTTTCTGTTCTTCACCTTTCCTTTTCAACAGCCTTTCTGGTTGTCCAATTGCTGCAGCTGAAAAGTTGGCAATGTCCCAGGAAAAGAACCAGCTCGAGTCTCCAAAAGCTGGGCAGTGCCATGATCAGACGCAAAGGTAGGAGCTCACAAACCAGTCTGTCCAAAGTAGTTATGCACAAACTCTGTTGACTCAGGTATTTCACCTACTTCAGATTTCAGATTCAGTGGTAACCCAGTTTTCCAAGATGAACCTCTGCAAAGCTATCTGATTCTCAAAATAAACAATCATCTTTCTGTTGGTTCCTGTGCATGTCGCTGACAGTAAAGACAAGAGATGTATCCTTGGAAAAGCAATGAAATATATCCTACTAAATCTTACTTCCACACAAGTAACCTGATCAGAACAATTTGTAGAGTTTCTTTATTTTTAGTTTATTGATTTAATTGTTTTAATTTATTTTTATACAATGACATCAAAAAGGAGAAACACTTTTTATTACAATTGTATTTTGTTTGAGTTATATGGACCCTACAGACATGCATAATTTGCACATCATTGGCACCACGACCATTACAACCTATTATATTCAGGTCTATTTGGGGACACTTTAATTTGTGGATTATTGACATGATCAGCTCTAATGGTTCCTTCAGAGCCATTACAGAATATTATGTCCATGTGTCTGCCAACTGCACGTGCCTTAACTCTACATATGAAAAGTCCTTAGGAAATTACTAAAGACAAGTAGTTACTGAACATTAACTAAATGGAATAACACACTATAAATCATTTGTTCCTCCCAAACAGTACAAGCAATTATTTCAGATCATCTTATATTATATTTATACCACACTCATTCACAGTAAAGTGAGAACAGTACTGATCCAAAAAAAAAAATAAAAGCTAGAAAAAAATCCAGACAATTATTAGAACTAAAGGAAACACTATGCTACAGTGGTAATCTAGCAGTAAGTCAGTAACTTCCTTGTAAATAGCCCAAAACGCAGTGAAAGAATACTACATTTTTTAATATCATCATCTTTGAATTTGTAAAGTAGTCAAACAACTTTTTGACTAGTAGTCAGCCACCATATTTATGGTGTTTATTTCTTGTATACACACACCAGTAAGTTTTACATGTGATAATAGCACACTTTTTGATTACAAGATGCTATCATATCCTATTTTTCAAGAAAAGGTTATTTAAAGACATTCTTGTCTTTCTCTTTCATTCTTTTCCTCCTCTCTGCAGGACAAATTTAGCAAAGCAGCCTGAGGTATCTCAGTACAGTTACAGAACTTCACAGCCAGTCACCTCCTCCAGAGGCTCCCTGGTGAAAGAACAGGAGAAGTTTGGGAAAGTCCCATTTGATTATGCCAGTTTTGATGCACAAGTCTTCGGCAAACGCACAACAGCACCTGTGTCACAGGGTCGAAAAACACCTCAGTTTCTTGAATGTAAGTTCGAAATTAAATTTTCTCTTGAAAAAGGGGCAAAATGCTGATGGCCCTTCTTCCTTTTTGCTTGTTCTGCTTTCAAATTTCTAGAATTCTTATAAGGTCTGTAGAAACCATCTTTAATTACTTGTGTCTAGTATGTCAAATGGAATCATTAATATGCAAAATGTAGAATTCTAGAACACTAGATATAATCACTACAAAGTTTACCTTTTTGATGCTTCTTTTAAAGGCAGTTTTCAGTGGAAAAAAGGAGTGAAAAAGAATGCCTTATATTTTACCTGTTACCTTGTTCCTTGGTTAAATTGTGATATCTTTATGGGATAGAAGTCCCATGGAATGTGTTTGCACAAGAATGTGTTTGCAATGAATTGTAGTACAAAGAAATCCAAGCTAGGTTTCAGAGGTACTTCAGGTACCATTTAGAAAAATCCATACAGGTATTATTCCTCCTAGAGGAGCATGTGCCTCAGCTGTATTAATTCCAGGCCTAGACTGAATTTGTTTTGGTACCTCATATTTCTGTACTAAATCATATTTGTAGTCCAATGTCCAGTGCATCAAATTGTTATCTAGATTCCTCCACTTGCATCATTAACAGATTTGCTGAGGTACTACTCTGTACAAATGAGATACCACAGTGAGAACACTGATGGTTTATTGCAGATGCTCTTCAGAATCTGCATGGGAAATGACAGCAAGATTCTGCCATTGCATTGACCATAATAAAATATTCTTTAGTTTAAAGAAAAAAAGAAATTCTGTTGTAATGAGAGAAATGAAAAAGAAAAGTTTCTTTGCAGCAGAATTGGGTTCAGAAGAAAATAGATCCAGAGCAATGTGAAAAAAGACTCTTTAGTTGGGTTTTTTTCTGTTAATGATAAAAAGATTATTTAAGAAAAATAAAATAGGAAAACAAATTTTTTCTCACTTACCCCAACAAAGAATATTCATAATAAGGTGAACAGAAAAGCAAAAAAATTTGCTAATGAATAAATTCAAAAATAAGTTAATTATAATATAAAATACCTCTAATACTATAAATTATTACCTATGTTTTATAAGTTTGTAAAAATTTGTATATTTCTATATTTATTTGTGTATGCATCTGAGTACACAAAAACACACATATATGTTTGTAGGTATCTGTGTTTTGTTTATATATATATAAATACTCTATTTGAAATTGCAAATGAAAAGTAGATATTTATCTGACCTGGAAAATAGGCTTGCTTAAATGAAAGCAAATATATGCATTGCCAGCTTCTTGGGTGGCAGATTTTCCAATTTTGTTTGTAAAATTGAATATTCCCTATTAGCTGTCTCTTTGCACAGATGTATGTCTATTTCACAGGTTCATTTCAAGGAAAAAATGATTGAAATGTTTTGATACAAATGCAAATTCACATATATGCAATTTATGTATGAAGTATATCAGAGCTGAAGTTTACAGCCTGTTGTTCTTGCAAAGATTGCAATGTACAGCTATTATTTTAATGGAAAGGTGAAAGTAAAAGAGCTGGGGAGTGATTTACCTATTCAGGTATACAAAAGTTGGCAATAAGAAGCTGATGATGTAGTGATTGGTTCAGAGTCCTATGTAAATATATAGCCAGCCAAAAGCCCATCATTAGCCCTCTGTGGATTCTGCACTTGTAAACTTGTTTTGTTAACAAAACATACACCCTTTATAGCCTGGAGATTTTTTTCTTTGGTTGATTGGTTTTTCACCTTTAAGATAAGTAATGAAAAATGCACTTTTCTGGTCTTTAAACACAATTTAAATTTCATTGTTCTAACTGTTAAAAATTGAGACTTTCTTGTTTGTGTTACTATATTACAGCAGGGTAGATAAATCCTTTTGAATTTTTGCTAGAGAAAAGGAGGACTGAATCATGAGGCTTTCATCTATTGCTCTACTGAGATGCCTCCAGTGCTTAGAAAAATGGAATATAGCATTCAGCTACAGTCAAAGCACATAAAGAAACATTTCTTTTAGAGCATCCCAAGTTTGAGGAAAGATGAGTCCTCCTATGTCTTGTGTAGCTCTTAGCATTAAAAAGCACTCAGCCAAAGCTCTACATCCAAAGGGATCCAGAGCCTTGGGGCTCAGATCTTTAGGGAGCAAGCAGATGGCCATATGCAGAAGTGTTCTTGATGTATCTGGGTGTAGGCTGAGAAATTGGATTTTGCTTAGTTTATCTTTGTAGGACACTGTGAGGGCTGCAGACAAAAGAAGTGATTACTGCTTCCTTAGAGCTGAAATCGTGGTGTTGTGTTCTCCCTGTGACAGTTTATGCCATCTCAAGCTCCAAAATCCAGAAGAGAGAGCAGAGTTCTCTCTGTTTTAGTGCAAATGATGCTGATGAAGGAGAAGACAAAGAACCAGACACCACTTTTGTCTGTGAAAGTGCTTTTCTGTTCACCTGTTAGTATTTCATTCTCAAATGACCTCCCTGTGCCCAATAAATCTGTGCATTATTCCAAATATAGCCAACAAAAGAGTGTAAGCCAAGATAATATGAACGCTCATTGCCATTATTTTTTAAATTTATTAAATTATGGACTTAAATTAATTTTTAAATATTTCCACAAAATCAGCACTGAATATTCCTTACAGGTAATGTTTTTTTCTGATTTCTCTGCTGCATTCAAGAGCCTGGTCTTGTGCACTTTAGTCACATAAGGAAAGCTATTTAAATAACAGACTTATTCATCTAAGTAGGGTAAGCAGTGTTGTTTTAGCTAAGACTGGACAAGTCACTGGCTTTTTTTTTTGCACAATAGAGCTCCAAGAGGAAGCCTTTATAAGAATACATTTGTGATTGCATTTGCCTACTGGAGTGGTCAAATCAAAATGGATAACATATTAATGCTTGTTCAGTCTTTCCTTGGACATCATTGCTTTTAATGCCTGAGTTAAGGATAAATAAAATATGAGTAAAAATCTCAGAAGGCTTGCTGACAGATGTGCGTTTCTCAAGGTAAAATTAAATTACTGTGTTTCTGAAGACATTTTTACTGTAAACCCTTACCAGCAATAGGAAATGGATTGTTTTAAATGTGATCTTTGAATATTTTTTTATGTATGAAATCGTAGTCTGAGAAACAAAACTATTTAATGGGAAAAAATTTCATACATGCAATTGCTAATCAAATCTCTCTTCAACAGCAAAGCATTTTTCAAATCCAGTGAAATTTTCTAATCGACTGCCTAGTGCTAGCGCCCACACACAGAGCCCTTGCCATGCCAACTCTTATAGCTACGGTCAATGTAGTGAAGACACCCACATAGCAGCAGCTGCTGCTATCCTGAACCTTTCCACCCGCTGCAGGGAAGCAGCAGAGATCCTCTCCAACAAACCACAGAGTCTGTCTGCCAAGGTAGGGTAGTCCAAGAACCTGGAGGGTGTGCTAGCTACTGAACTGTGCGAATAAACTGTCTTTCATGTTAGTGACTGCATTAAATCCCCCAAAAGGAGGCTTCTGTTTGCATGCTCTTTTGAAGAGAGACAGAGGAAAAAAATCAGTAACGCAGTGACCAGTTCTGATAAAACTAAATAAATAGCAGGAATTATGTTGTTAATTCTTTTCATAATTGAGCCCTAATTACAAGGGGGGAGTTTTCTGGGAGGAAAAAAGAAAAAGGTTATTTGAAATCCAACAACAATCTGTGATGGATAATGAGTAAGATCTGTTTTAAGAGGGAATTTTTCTCCCTCTGAAACCTGCCATTAGAGATCATTTTGGAGACTGATTTAAAAAAAAATCATATGATTAATCAGGGTGATATTTTGTTAGCAATGGAACAGAACTACCTATGGAGTCTGTTGTGTTTGGAGCTCCTAACAGTTTGGCAAGGTGGGGAGGGGGGGAATAACAACGACTTTGGTAAAATTCCCCTTTCTGCTGGCAAGAGTAGAGAATCAGGCCCACTGCGTTTGGAGATAGATAATTTGGGCAAGTCTGTCATAATGGAAAGCTGCCTAATTTTGTAGATGTTTGTGTGGCTTTCGTGTTTTGGTTTCTGCTCTGCGTTTCCTCACAGATCTTTATGATTTACAAATGGTGCTGTGTGAGCTGTGAGCCTTATTTTCTGTGCCATTACATAGTATTACAATGCTGATGAAAATAGACAAGATTTCCTTCTGATGACAGTGGCGTGGGAGCACTGCTGTTTATTATTTGCATTAAAGTCACACATGTTCCACTGCAATGAAACTTTTGAAAGCTCTTTGTAGATGAGAGGGAGTCATTACAAGAACTTGAGTAGAAATCACTGGGGAGTGAAAAGAGGTACATTTGTCAAAACACAGTGTAGCAGGTGTGCTTCTGCTGTGGGACTCTGACTCATGGTGTTTGGTCCAAAAGACAGATGACCTTTCTTTCTACAATTCAGTATCCCGCTACCTTATCTCTTCTTTATCTGAGCCTCACAAGGCTCTGTCTGGCTGGAGGTGACTTCCACAGCTGTTGACCTACATTTTTGTTGAGTGTTCATTCAACATTATTAGGAGGTTAGCTATTAATTTTTGAGTGGAACCATTAATTTTATCACCAGCATAACACCTTGTTAGACATTCTGAGACTTGTGCCTTTTCAGAGGGGTATCCCCTACTTTGTTGCTTTTCATTTCTACTTGTGTGTGAAGTTTTGGATGTTAAAATCAATACTGAGAGATCCCAAAGGGTAAACTTTTTAGAGGATGTCCACATTCCCTGCAACTCAGACATTACCTGTTCCAAATATTGCTCATAGAACCTTTCCTAATGTCAGATTGATCCTTGATATCTGCTGCAAAACAACTCCTTCCACCAGTCTTTAATAGAGACTTCTTCTAGTAGGGAAATGGAAACTGATGCCAATGGTTGGATTAAATTGCTGCAGCAGCCTTTGGCTGACCTCAGCAATAGACCTTTGTTGCCAGAGAAGAGCAGTAAAGGGACCAGGCAAAACCCAAAGATTTTCTCCTATGTACCTGCTTCACAGTTGCCAAATCAGGGGGAAGGATTGAATGGAAGTGAACATAATAGTAATGATACAGAGTGGCACTTGGGGCACATAGCTTACTCCTTTTTCACAGCCAGGAATCCAGCGTAAAAGAAAATCACCTGCCTACCTTTCTATTTGCCTGCCTCCACTTTTGCCAGACTTTCTGGAGGGCATACTGCTACAAAACATCTGACAGAAGAATCAGAATTAGCTTCTGGCCAAAACACAGACAAGTAAGCCCCAAACAGATTTGGTATCCAATAGTACAAAAACCATATTTTTTTTAGTTTTGGATATTTATTACTTTGATCATACAAGATTCAAACCAAAAAATTGTGGAATTAAGTTCCCAGACTCTCTTCAATGAAGGCACTTCCTAATTTTAAAATATGAAATAAAATAAAGCTACTTTAAAGAGACTGCTAATTGTTTATCAGTATTTCTGAGCTGTTTTATGGCTCGTAGTGGCCACAAAGGTGAAGGTTTAATTGCTAGAATATCATACAAATTTTTAGATTATAAAAAACCCCTCTTGAGACTTTATCTGTGTTTGAACTCAAATATTGCAAAGCGTTAGTACAGAGTTAATTATTTCCTTTTTCTTTTTGACAGCACACACATTCAATAGGTTTGAAAATACCTGTGTGGAGTGGCTGTGTTCAGAGCCCCACAGCATCAGATGTCTCAGCCCTGCCTCTTGCCACATGCTTTTGTTCCTTTTTCTAAGAAAACCTGATTAGCATCATCCATAATTTAGCAGCTCAAAGCTCCTGACATGTAAAGGTGTCTCCTCTCTGAGCATCACGCAGCCTCCCAGCAGTCCAGGCTTTGATTCTTTACAGATGGGAGGCTGTGTGGTGGTACTGCAAAGATATGTGAGGTTGCAGAGGACTTCCTAGGCCTCCTGGAAACACTTTGCCAGTAGTACAATTGTCAGAGATGTAAAAATATTATGCTTCTAAATTTTAAAAGCAGAACTTAAAGTTCAAACTTTTCAAGCAAGTGGCAATTTCTTGTACTTTCTCAAGGCATGCATATATCACCTTGCTTAACCAAGTGGGGAAAACATCAAAACGCTTTTTAGCACAAGTGTGTTTCCAAGAATTATTTTTTCTTTCCGCCTCTTATATTACATTATTTGACCCCCAAAGCATTGTCCCTCTCTTAGAAAGATTTGGATGGTTTACCCTGAATACTCACCACTTTCCTGTATATACAGATAATATTTGAATGAAAAAGTAAATGTATTTTATAACATAGTTCCAAATTCTGATAATTTAATGGATATTCAAATATGTGTCTCTTATTCTCTACATATCAGTTCAAAAGGGAGAGTCCATGACAACAAAAGAGAAAGAGAAACATAGCAAGGATGGAGAAGTCACATTGCACATTAACAGTACCAGTGGTAAGAAAAAAATCCAGAGACCTAGTGTACAAGGTGATCTGACAAATATCCCAAGTTTAAAAATATTAATTTAAAAGTAAGCCATTAAAAGAATACATTTATTCTGAAACAAGCAGTAAAATTAATCTTAAACCTCCTCTATGAATTCTCCATCAGTTGCATACAAAATACTATGATAATCAGATAACTTGATGATACAGTTTTCAAAAATGATTAATACCACATTGATGTTACACTGTCTGAGCCCTTCAGCCTGGGACTGCAGTAAACTCTTCCCCCAAATATAATCCCAACCAGCCAATTCTCATGCAGTCAGTGCCCCAAGCCAGTCTCCTGGCTATATTTGATTTGCAGTTTATGTGGCTTCATTCAGCTCCCATCGAAGTCACCAGAAGGGTTCCCCTAGGAGGCTTAGCCTGCAGTTTCTAGCACTGTGTAAAAATCCACATCATCCTAACTTCCAGGGATCTCCTCTGTTTACAGCCCACACCACACACATCTCAGTGAGGTAGCTGCAAGCAATAGTTTATCTCTATCCTCATCGCTACTGCTTGCCAAACATTTTGTTGACTGTTTTGGTGTTTTTCCCACCTGTTTAGACATAATGGCATATGCACATTATGCCTTGAAAGAAAACAAAAAAAAAAAAAAGAAAACAAAAAAAATCATACTTGGTAAAAATGTTCAAAATTCTAATTCTGATTTTGAACAAAATTGTGTCATCTCTCCATTCTTGGATATTGATGATGGTGAAAATTATATGTATTATTTAAAAACTGTAGTTAGCACTCAGCACATTTGTCAGGCAGTACTTTGATCCAACTACCTTAAAGCCTAAATACAGGATGAAAAATCATCCAAGAGGATCACTAGGTACCATCCTGTTATACTGCTGTGCATATTGCTCTCTGAGTACCTTCCTGGCTAGCTGTTTTTAATTTGCGAACTGCTCTGGGCTGAAATTGTGACTCCATTTTTGTCTCAGATGTTGCTGGGTTGTTACAACTTTTCTCATTTTGACCAAATTAATATTTTAATTTTCTGCAGAAGTACTCAGTTGCTAATATTTAAGTGTGAAGAATTGAGGACCAGGTGCATGTATTTTTGTTGGCTGGGAATGGAAAAGATTGATCACTTTTGGATGGACTTGCATTAAGAATATTATTTGTAGACACGGCAAGACACTAGTTTCATTTACTCCCAATACCAGAACTTAAGAGCTCTTTTGAGCTTTCCAGACCAGACTGAACTGCTAGGGGGAATGCAAAATCATTGACCATGTTGTTTCTTTGGACTTGCTTAGCATTAGGTTCTATGGCTAATGCCAGCCAAAGAGTACGTGAATTCCCTTATATGTCATGACACAATCTCCCTAATGTCACAGGTTTGAAATAAGATCCATGCAGACACAATAATTTGCTCTTTCTGATCCAGCTGAGATAAAGCTTAACTTGTAATCATTACTGGAGACACACTGGAGAGTATTAAATGTTGTGAGTGATCAGATGGACCAAGAGCAGAAGAGAAAATGCAGGAGAAATTTGACACAAAAAACTAACATCCATTATTGTCGTAGCTGTTGTAATTCAGTTCTAAGGACAAGACCTGATTAAGTACTATAAAATATTCCCTATTATTTATGTCATGAGATAAAGGAGGCTGAAAAAGATGGACTTTTTGGTACAAAGCAGTTGGAGAGTATACAGACCATTTGTTTTTGTTTATATTTTTTTATTGGTCTTCATTTTTGTTAATAAAGTACTATTTCTACCTTATCTTTTCACTGAATAGCTGCTGGAATAGAGAAAATGTGCTCTGATCATTTTCCTCTCATTTTTTTACTCTGGAATCCTTTTACCAGCTGCTTGTAAAATGTGGCGGGGGGGATTAGACTATCACTGATGAGGTAGTAGGCAAGAAGTAACCTGAATTTAATTACTTTGTATATCTTCTCATACTCATTGATTTTTCTTCATTGCTTCAGTGGATATTTTCCTGGTTTACACCAGTGTAAATTTAATTGTGAGTAAGATCAAAATCAGGCTGCGAAGATTTTCACAGATTAAAACAAATATAAGTTAGGAAACAAAAAGATAACATTTGCATCTTTGTTTTGCTTACCATTTTAAGGAAGAATCAGAACAGTTTACATTGTTTTGGTAGCTATATTTTAAATATGTCATGATAAAATGGATAAATATAGGCCTGTTCACACATGGACTAGAGTCAACAGTAATAAGATCTTGCCTCCACTGAGGAGAACACAGCCTTTACAAGCCTGAGCTAAGCATAGTAAGTGCCATTTTCTGTCAGCATGTCAGAGCACTGCTCTAGCTATCTTTTCCCATGTGCCATTTTTGTTCTTTAAGTTCCATTTTAAAATTAATGTAAAAATAAATGTGGTAAAGCAAGCAAAGGAGACATATTGAGCGGAGGGTGGGATCAGAGTAGGAATGCAAACTGGAGCAGTAACTCTGACTTCCCTCTTTTTGCTCTGCCATTTGGAGTTTTCTAGGAAGGCACCAGAGCAATAGCTCTTTTATACCATTCTGAATAAAAGCTGTGCTGTAAACGTGTGATCCATCCTGCAGTGGGCAAAGGGAGATATTTTTCCCATGACTTTATTTAATTGTTGTGTGCATCTGTGAGCTCACTTAAACCCCATCTGCATGCTACTTCACAAACACACAACCCAGACTTTCCTGATCAGAATTAGGTACGTGTTGGACAACCCAACTTCTACGTGAATTTCAGGAAAGTGTTGAAAAAGCTTTAAATATCAGTGTTAGTAAATGTTCTGCTTATCCCTCAGAGTTCCTTGTGGAGGCTATTGGTATCTGTTTCTCAGAGAGAATGATTTTCTGATATTATTCTATTCAATCTTCTATTGAGAAGGGGACCTTGATTGTTTTTGGTCCTTTTTGTTGCACTGCTGCCTTCTGAGTAGCTGATATTTTGTCAGTGACAGAGAATCTGCACTATTTATGGGTTTTGCACTATAAAACTACCGCAGCCCAGTCACATGGCTTCCTTTCCGAAGCCATCTGTCACAGAGGTCTGGAATTTTATGTGAATGTTGATTGTGCAGACTTAACCCAAGTTTTTTTTATTATGAAAAATGTCAGCAACTACAATATTTAGCATTTTACTTTACATTGGTCATTAAACTTGATTACTGTAGCTCTGTTTCATTGCTATAGTTACATATGAACTATGAAGCCAAAAAACACTGGGGCGATCATGGCAGAGTTATATTGTCAGATCCTGGAGTGTGTGCTTGGCACTGATATAGTTAATATCTTGGATTTTTGTAACTAAGGTTTATTAATGCTGGTATAAAAATGTATTTGATATTATACAGATGGCATAAGATGTTGTGGTTACTAAGTTATTATCCAGGATAAGCTGCACTGTCAAATTCAGGGCTTAAAACTATCACAGGAGATTAAACTATTTACTAAAAAGGGGCAGAAAGATATAACCAAAGCGTCTTAGTATGAACATATTAGAAGTGTATTTACTTCCCATAAATATAATAAAACATCTCTCTCTTTAAGCTGTGTGATTGAAAATGTGAACTTGGCTAGGCGGGAGAAGCAAACATAGGAGGTGCCTGAGTTTCTGAACCAGGGACAAGCAGATGGCTTGGTGGGGCTTCGGTCTAGGTAGGCATCTGTGTCAGGCTCATGGATACAAAAGGGAGTCATGCTGGCTGAGTGAGGAGAGGTAGTTGGGCCCTAAAGTGTCATCTTCTATCAATAGTTTCCTTCTGATTCAGAAGATCTAATCAATCACATTTTACCTTTACATGAGTCAGCGGTAGAAGACAAAGTTGAGTGAAGGAATTTGCAACCCCCATCCAACCAGGGTGGGCATGTAACACTTTCAGCACAGGTGGAGAATTCCCTGCTTTATCACAACTCTCCTTAAGAAGATCCTCAAGCAAGGACAGTTTTCACTATCTTTAGCAATTGAATGGTTGACTAATCATCATGCCCCAGCAATATTTCAGGAGAAGGAAAAGAATGGGACCCCTGAGGAAGTGGTCTAAGACAGACAAAAAATTTGCCCAATGGACATATCTGTCTTTTTATGTTTACAACACAACCTCTAGATGATTCACTTCCACCGAGAGTTTCCTATTATATTACTCAAGATATGAAATCTTGATTTATACAACTGTCTCCTACAGCTGCCTAGCACCTAACATATCCACACCAAATTCCCAAGTGTTATCTAAGCATTGTGGTGATGTAAATTAAAAATAGTAATGATGGCAGTAACACGAGAACAATGAGCAGTGTTTATTACAGTATTCTATGCGTAGATCTGGCATTGATATTTACCTGCATAGTCTTTGAGTGTTTTCCACCTTATTCAGGGCAACACTGAACTAGACCACTGAGTAGTCCTCCAGAAGTTACCTTTCATCTCTTCCCCTACTTGACTTCAGTAAATGTTGGCAATTGCAATGATAGGTTTTATATTTCTATATTTCCCTATATATTTCTATATAGGGATGAACCCTATATAGAAAATATGTCAATATGCAGTGCAGCATATTGAGCATGAGGGGAAATTTGTTGTTTCTTCAATTAGTAAGCTGCACTTTTAGCAGCGTTTTATCATTGCAAGAAGAGGAGTTTGTCCTCCTTTTCTGTGATCAAACAGGGTAAGGCAGAATAGTGAAATTTCCTTCCTTTGTTCTTATACAGCCAAACAGCATTTGCCCCTTTCTGTGAGCAGGAGAACTTCTTCCAGACTGGAATGAGAAGATGGGTCTCTCAAACTGCACACACCTCTGCAATTAAAGGCTGCTCTTTGCTGTACTTTCCAGGAAGCAAAGGCTTTGTTAACTCAGGCAGAAGGTCTCCATCAGGGAGAACCTCCTCAAGATCCTCCTGTACCTCCCAGTCTAGTGGTCACAGCGCAGACCTGTGCCTTAGTGGGCTAGTCAAATGATAAAGGCAGTATGTGATTTCAAGTGATGTAGAAAACCCTAGTGAAAATTTATCCCACTGTGCTACTTTTGATATAGTTCTTTCCCCCTCCTTCTCCCCCCATGATGCAGATGTTGTAATGTTTCCAGGGTGTGGGGGGAAGGGAAGATATGTAATAGTAATGCTGTTGATGACCTAAACAATGCATTAATGCTTTTAACTGTGAATTGGGGTCATAGTTCTCTGTAAGAGTGTAAAGATCAAGAAGATTTAAAGCTAAACTTTTTTTAAATAAAACTAGATTTAGGGTGTATAGTTTATGGTTTAGCAGCATCTTATTTAAATTCTACTTACTATGTTTAAGCTGAGATGCAGGGATACCATTACTGGAGCTACTCTTAAGTCTGCCTAAGAGTTGGACATTAACTGACATAAATCGAAAAGCTGGGTTTAGATTCAGATAAATTTAAATAAAAGCGTGCACTTATATTTATCCTTTAAAAGCACCACATGGTTATTTTACAGCCTTACCATGTCCGTAGCTAAACATGTCTCTATTTCCTGTTGCATGTCAGGGAGCTGAGATAGAAGTGGATGAAAATGGCACTCTGGATTTGAGCATGAAAAAGAATCGAAGCCAAGACAAAGTTATGCCTCTCACTTCTTCCAGCACAGCACTTCCCACTCCTTCCTCTTCTCCTTTCAAAGCAAGCAGCATCCTGGTAAATGCAGCTTTCTACCAGGCACTTTGTGAACAGGAAGGCTGGGATACACCAATCAACTACAGCAAGACCCATGGCAGGAAAGAAGAAGAAAAAGAGGTATTTTTTCAGTTTCTGAGTGACTTTTTCCCTTCAATGAGAGACCATATGGCAGTCTTTGGGACCATCTAGTGCAGTTTAAAAGGAATCAGTTTTCACAAGTAGAGGTTTGTGAACATTTAGATGGTTTTAATGGTCTCTTGGATGTGATATAAAAAAATCTTTACTCACTTTGAAAAATCTTGGTCTCAGAGCCTACTTGATGTCTGTAAGTCTCTAAGATAAAGGAAACAAAGGTATCCATCATTAGAGACTGCTTTTTAAATTTTGTTACTAATGGTTCAATTGTGTAACACAGACACCCAAATGGACTAATGATCACCAGGAAAGGAAGAAAAACAAAACAAAAATAACCCAAACAACTAAAATTAAACCAAGACAGTTCTTTCATGCTGAAACAAAAAGTAATTTTTCCATACCAACTCTTTAGACTTCTAGATAATTTGCTATCTAAGCATTTAAACACCTTAAAACCTTGCCTGTAATATTCTTTGATTGGAAAACCTTTTATTTTACGTACTGCAAGAAATTTCTGCCAGCGAGCCTTAGATCTCCAACTTGCAACGTCTGAAACCAATCTTCTAGAGTGCCACTTCCAACTCAATAATTGCCTTCATTTTGGTTTTGTTTCTGTTTTTGTCTTTCATGTCTATTTATTCTGTCTTGACAACAAGGCAGCATAACCTACCGTGGCCTTTCTTTCTTATTCTTCTACTTTGCCAGCATGTTCGCTTTTATTTATTTGATTTCTTTTGAGCCTGATGTTCAGGGTATGGACTGCTTTCATTTTTCTTAAATCAGGAAGGGATCACCAACTCTTTAAAAGGCTAATTAGATAAAAGCCTATGTTACAGCTTTCAGAAACAGACTGAAAGATGTCTTGGTTAGAAGGTTTTATACAGCTTCAAATACTTTACTCACTGTTTGGTTTTAAATATCAAATAATATAATTTGATCATTATATTTATTAAGAAATTATCTTTTGTTCAAATACCAAAACTCACACTTCAAGAAGACATAGACGGGGTAAATCTATTTATGATAGAGATTAGGGGATCCAGGCCTCCAATTCAAAAACCACCTGGAATTAAAAGATAATTCAATTGTGTGAGGAAAAAAATTTCTATCAACACTGGGTAGTCTGTTGCAATGTGTGCACTGAAAAAGCTTGCATTTCTTGGAGGCTTGGTTGTCTTGAAGAGCCCTTTGCCGTCTCTTCTTTGGGGCTAATCATGGTCTTTACCTCACCAACAGCAGAACAATCTGTGTACCAGGGTTTTGGAGTGGGTTTGACATGAAGCAGGAGGCTGAGGGCTCAAGCCCTTTCACATTGATGCTGCACGATGTGCAAGCATATCCAGCTTGGACTGCCTTGCTGCTGGGACCAGAGGTGTCACAGACATGGCAGGGGACCTGTCGTGCCTCTTCTCCTCCCTGCTGCCGCCACAGCTCAGCGAAGGAGACAAGGCAGGAGCACCTCCACATTCCCCCCAGTCCATGCCTGACTTTCACAAGGCTATGATGGGTATCTGGATGTTTCCCTGTTCTTTCCCACCACAGGGAGTTCGAGGCAACAAAACTACCCAACAGGACATAATGGTCCAATGCACTCAGGCACTGCTGCCCCTTGCACTCAGTGTGTTGACACTGTGTGGTTTTTCCCTAATTGAGGATCTGGCCTCAGATCACTGCAGTGAGATTTTGTGATCCCAGGGAGCCTTGTTTGGTCCAGTGATGTCAGGGCCAGAGGCTCTGTTTTCAAAATCAAAGACTGGCAGTTATCCTTATGCAAAGAAAATGACTGATTATATCTATTTCTAATTCATTGTTATCTGGTTCATATGCACAACAGTTGCTTAATTTTGGTGGTAATTTCCAGAAAATATTGTCTCTCTCTCTCTCAGCAAAATAGCCTGTCCAGATGCCCCCTTAAAAAAAAAAATCGGAATTTGGAAAAAGCTCAAAATCTCTCCAAAAGGAAAGCGCTGAGAAATAACTAGAGCTGTCAGTTAGTTCAACTGTCAGTTCTCCAAAGATTTCAGGGCTTAAAAATGTTAAAAGTGCCAGATGCTATTATCTGTTATTCATGTTACCATTATGTTCTGGTCTTTGCTGAAATCAATATAAACTTCCATCTGTACATTAATGGAGTATCATTGCTTGCTTTCTTTCTGTAGTGTGCATGCATGAATACACACATGCTCTTTGCAGGAAATAGTAGTGCTTGGACCAATTGGGTTGGTTCTGATTTTCCTTTTAGTCTGAAATTCTTTAGATTTTTAATAGCATTTAACTATAAATCCACTCAAATGGAAAAAGAAAAATTATACATACAGTTGGGTTTGACGTTCATCACCCAACACACCAGAAAGGGAGAAGTGCTAAAGGTGTTTTCCCAAAGGATTATCTCTCCCTCTAAAGATAAATAACTGGAGAAGCACACAAGCCAAGACATGATGCTCTACTCTCAGTCTTAAGTGCAGAGGATCAAAAAGTATTTGTTCTTTGTTTCTGACCTGTGTTTCATACAGATGCAACCCCTTTTGGGCCACGTGTAGCGATGTAAAGTTCTAGAAAGGCAGAGTTTCAGTATTCCTTGTCTATATTTCCTTTGCACTGTCCTGCTTTTGCAGCTTCCACACATCTGAAGATCTTATGCTGCTTGAACTGTACCAAGTATTCCTCATGGAGCTAAGAAAATGCTGAAGAAGTCACCTGTTTAAATGTCTATATACCTCCCTCATTCTTGGGAAATGTACTAAGCGATGTTAACTAGGAAAAAACCTGCTCAAAACTCTTGATATTTCTGTATGCCTATGTGTGTATTGCTTTAGTTAAAAAAAAAAAAAATTACAAATCTCAATAACTCAATTCAGGAAATTCACCATTAAGATTTTAAAAAACCTAATTATGTGGAGATAGAAATTGAAATACTGCAATTCCAAATCCTCTAGTATCAGTTATACTGCTGGCTGTAGGTGTACTCATGTCAGTCTTCCCCATGAAATCTTATTTTTATGAAATTACTCAGTGAACTTATGTTGTGAACTACAATACTGTAGCATTTTGTTAAGCCTCAATATACATATTTCTCCATCAGTCTACTCTGTGCACCAGGTATCAGACAGTGATATGATGAATAACACACACACACACACACACAAACACACACAAACACACACAAGCACACAAACATTTCTGGTCCATCACCAGCAAAAGATCAAGAGATATCTCTCATTTAAAATAAAGAACACAAGTTATACATATTAAAGTATTGACATGTCCTGCAGCACAAACAGTTTTGGCTACTCTGGTGTGCTATAGGTGCATCCTGAGGTGAAGCACACAGCTCAGGATTGCACTGTCTACTCCAGGCTGCTCTTGGAAGATGCTGATGTATGCCTGGTTTAGATCCATAGTAAGGATCCAGGATAGGCATGCTTTAAATTTTTAGAAACACAGGGTTGGTCCTCAGTTCAGTCATGAAGATGGAACCTGCATCAGACTTAGCTGTTAGACAGGAAACTGATGAGCCAGCCTTCTTCAACATTTTTTAAAATAAATGGAAACCATTTAACCTGCATTTTTAAAGTTACTTTGACATCTGATGTTTTCCAGCTGGCAACAGGGAGATACCATATCGTTGTTTCTTTGACGAGCTTTCAATTTTGCAGTAACTTATATTAATGATGATTGCTGCTTGAATTTATATGTTTGTAAGGAAGGTAGGTCAGGACTTGTGGACAGAAGCAGTCAGGAATTCAAATTCCCTTTCTGCATCTTAGAGTGGCAAAATCACCCCTATATCCCACTGGGACCAAGATTTAACCCAGCTTTGGAAAAGTGTCTTTGATGTTTCTTGAATCTTGAACAAAGCTGACATCCATTTTTTGCACTTTTGTATTTTAGCATTTTAGTTTCCATGTTTGGAGGATGTACAAGCATTTATTATTTCTGTACTAACATTTTATCAAGACCTTTTGTAGTTGCTAATTTTCTCTTTTGCTCCTTATCTCAAGTCCTCCTTCACAAATATCATTCCCAAAGCCTGAAATATATATGAGTTTTTCTATTTATTTAAAATAATTACTCATTAATTACTGTGAAAGTGTGTTTAGTAAAGATGAATATATGTATTTTTGCTTTCTATATTTGTAGCAGATTAGATTATTCCCAAACAAACTAACCCCCCAAATGTGGTTGCGAAAATCAGTAGTAATTGATACAGCAATAATATGGCATCGTTTCTATATGTATGGGTAGTGTGAGTTTCAGTAGGCAGTAGGTAGCCAGTAGCAGAAAGCAGAAGGATGTCATATTGAGGATCCAACCTCCAAACAGGCAAAGAGGAGCTGCCAGAATTGAGGACCATATGGAAGCTTTATCAGAAGAAACACCCCTGCAGAGCTTACAAGACCCAGTAGGCAGAAACTCCCTTTTCAGTCCAGATTCGACTCAGCCCTGTGCTCTGTGTTAACAGCTCTGCAGACATCCCTGCTCCTCTGTCCTGGCACGTTTGTCAGCTGCACAAGCCCAGAGCATCCATGGCACCAGCCCCACGAGTTTAGCAGAGGCTGGGACCTTCCCCTCTCAGCCACAGGCAGCAGTTTCTGCTCCTACAGATGGTAGTCTCTGGGAAACACCTGAGTATTGGAATAGAATCACAAAACCAATGTGAAGTCCAAGAAGGTTTTAATAGAGGTCCGATAATTGATGCTATAATCTTTATAAGCTTATCATTCAAGAATTCTCGAATGATAAAATAGCCACAGAGCATTCCTCCAGAAAGAAAATACTTATCTTTCATAACGATAATAACAGTTGAAGGCGTTAAGTCACAAAACAGTATAAATCAAGCTATTTTGAAGAGATAAAAGAAGATTTTTCAGAAAACAAAAATGGAATTTCCTTCCAGGACTCCAAATTTCCAAAATGCCTTTCCAAGGGAGTAAATGCTCGTGATTCATAGCATCCACCAAACAGCATGGTGGCAGTGATGATTTTGATCTACAAATAGTAGAAATCAAGAACTATCCTTGGCAGCTTGCTATTAAGAAAACTTCAAAGTTGTTTTGTTCTTGTGACTTTTATTTTAACAAGAATCTGCTCTTTGAATAAGATAACAAGGCATTCCTTTCCACACATATAAAAAGATTTGCATTTACATTTGCTTACATAAAATAGTACATTTTAAAAAAATTTATGATTGTAATTTGTAGTTTATGGTGCAGTGGTCACCACTTCAACTGTATGCAAAAGTCAACTATGTACTTACACAGAACATACTTATTTTCTCTGTGTACTTTTCTTTGGCATTTATCACCATCTTATAAAACAAAACCAAATTTCTCCTATGTACAGCTTAAACTAGCATCTGCCTTCAAAAATATTAACACAACATTTTTTAAAGTCTACCTATACGAACCTGAAACTATGATGTACTAAACTTTCTTAATTTCTCTCCATCATGTCTTTTTAAGTTTTACAAGATGTTCTCTTCATGCCATGGCAAATTATTTCTTGAATATGTGGGAGGACTTGAAGAGAGAAACCTTTTGTCACATTCTCATCCAATATTTCAGAAAGATCCAGTGAGCTCTCCGGAAAACATGGAGGAAAAGAAGTACCCAGGAGATGTCTCCATACCGAGTCCAAAACCCAAGCTCCATTCCAGAGATCTCAAAAAGGAACTCATCACGTGAGTCACAAAAAATTTCCTTTGCCCTGGTAAAGACTGACTATGTTGCTGTTTCTGGTTTGAAGGAGCAGGAGATGAGTAGGAAAACTTGCACAATTCGCTGCCAGTAGTTAGTTCCACATTGTGGGTATGTAGACATGAGGTTTGGAGCTGTGACAAGTAGGCTATGCCTGGAGGGTTGGATAGATTAATGCCTAGATTTATACTGGGTGCCACTCCTTATTGCTCAGATAGACAGGTAACAAGTGGGTAATAGCTCCTTCTACGAAACACACAGTTTCATAACATGCTACAGATCAGCTCTGCTAATGCTTACATAATTAAATAAGCTTTAATTGAACAATCGTCATTATAGATCCATTGCTCAGAGCTTGTGTAGAAGCAATCAGGATTTCTCAGATAGAAAACATGAAGGGTTCATAAAAAGACAAAATATAAGAGAGAAAGTGCCATAGGATTTTCCAACCTGTAGGAAATGTGTTTAAATCCTTCATTTGCTTCCTTCCAAGCAGAATTAGTTATTCAGTCCTGCTGAAAATCCAGTGGCTGTACAAATTCACACTCTGGGAATATAGGCTAACACTTTTTTTTCCCAAGTATTGAGATTCACTTGCTCTGTCTCAAGTTCTAAAAGTTTGCTACCTAGAACTGAAAATACATTCTATTAAATCTTTCTGCATGCAACAGCTTTTTTCAGTTTAGAATTGTTTACTAAAATTGTCCCAAGCAGCTCATGAGTCACTTTAAAAAATCTCATCTAAGCTCTTCACAAAATCATTTTGTGTTCACATCAGTATCATTTTGATATCAACAGAGAGTTTTCACTGTAATGGTCAGCTAGGACCATGCAATCATTGATAGCACTTTTCTTTTTGTCCAAAACCAGAGCAGGTCTCTCTGAACAAGTGCAGCCCGTATCACTGAGTGATGACAGCCCATAACATATCACTGCAGGCTCACCCATAAATAAACGAGTCACATCCCGCCAACTTGTGTCCTGCTCTCCAGACTCGGTGGCACTGAAGCAGTTAGAGCTGCCTCTGTCTCTAGAATTTACATTTCCCTGGGGCAAGCTGCTGTGAAGAGTGATTCTTTCCCCTCATGTCATGCTGTCTGCATGTTGTCTACTCACTGCATTATATCTGCAGTTGTAGTTCATGACCTAAATTGCTACAGGTCAGGTTTGTTTTGCCTCTTCTTCTAAAACAAATGCATAAAAAAATCACTAAGACTTTATTTGCTGAAGACTAATGGCTTTTCTTTTGTAATATTTTTTCCTTTGTGATATTGACCTGTTTTGAGATGCCCGTAAAATACTTTTCTACTCTCCTAAATAATACCACCAGAATATTTACTAGGGCAATGGTGAGCTTACAGTGGTTGTACTGTATTATTTTCAAACAGGGAGTAGAGATAGCTATCTAAAATGCAGTTGTACAGAAAATGAAATAAGAAATAGTTTTAATTTATCAGAAGAATCCATAGGCAATATAGGGATCAGACTACATTCCTATGATCCCACTGAGCTCAGAAATTGTACCGAACAATTCAGTACAGTTGGCTCCATCATGAGGAAGCTTTTAAAATGACATAAGAAATTGCAGAGAAAAAATTTTGAATGTGGTTAGTGCAGTTACAGTGAACTACTGTATGAACACCACCTTCTAGCATGTGCTTTCTATTTTTCCATGTTAATTTTGTTGCCCATGATGGCATTGCTCAGGTTGAAATGGGCTGTGAAAATGAGACTGATGTCTTCCTAAGGCTTTTTTACAGATTTGAAAAGCTTCCTAGCATTCTGCCAGCTCAGAGAAAATAGCCAGGTGAGCATCTTAGGCATCCCTTTTTCATTAGCATGGAGCACTAGCTAACACTTTTTGTACAGCATCTGCTCACCCTTTTTGTCCATATTTCCAGTGAAAGAAAAACAGTCTTTTATAAGGCAGCTCTGCAGGGTTGGTGTTAGAGCGCCTTAAAGTATTGTACAAAGGTACATTTAATTCACCTCCCCCTCCATGCACAAGCTGCATTTCTTGGTATCTTTACCCTTTTGCAGAGGACTGTATCCCAGTTTAATAAATGAGTTCAGTGCTGCAACTGAAGAGGGGCTGAGGAAAAACAGAAGCTATAACATCTCCAGGTTGAGCATACCTCCATCTCTTGGCTTAAATGAATATATCTGTCCTGCTAAACGTACACCACTGTCTCAGTTCCGGCCAGGACAGGGCTAATTTTTGCAGTAGCCAGGACGTTGCATGGCTGGGACCTGGAGGTTATTCTATAGCCTCACCAAGGGAGAAGGTGTTCCTTCCAGTCAAGTAAGCTTGGCAAAGGGAGCGATTGGACAGCACCAGTCCTGAGCCAGAGTAGAGCTGGTTCTGAGCAATCCTGTGTGAATCATTTCCCTATCTTGTGCACTTTCTTACGGATATTTTTGCTGTTACCACTCCTTTTCTTATCTCATTTCTTTTTCCAGTAAATTGTGCTTATCTCAAGATGTGATTTTCACTTTTTGTGCCTCCAGTTCTTCTCTCCAACCTGTGGCAGAGGAAGGAGGAGGGGGGGGCCTGAGCAAGCTGGCTGTGGTTTGGAGAGTCTCAGTGAGAGCACAAATTTGGACAGTACCATTCCTAAACCATGACAACCACTTTTGTATCACTTCTCAGTTCATCTGAGAAACATCTTGACAAAGTTCTGTGCTCTTCCTGAACTTCAGCTTTGTGATATTGACCTCCTTTCTGTTCTGCAAGCAACCCTAACACCTTTCTCACTTGTATCAGTAAATAAAGATTGGGTGTGTTTCTAAAGAAGGTGCCTTATTTTAGTCAGAAGTCAAAGGAAGTATTTTGAATATTACTGTTTGCTGGCCTATATTATATTGGAGGTCAGATCAGAAACTTCAGCTCTAACATTTATGAATTGCTGCCAAAATTTTGTACTAATAACGAAACAGCCTTTTTAAGAACCCCCACTGTAACCAAAATACTTTTATGGAAAGCATGGTGGTTTAACACCACATAGATAAAAAATTAAGGTTTTGAATTATTTACATTGTGGAAATAGGAGAAATTCTTTTCATCTGTGCTTCAAGTAATAATTAAAAAATAGAAGTGAAGTTTTGCTAGTTTTCTGCAGCATCGTGACAGTGTTGAAATGTGTAATGATGAATGTGATTGCCCTAAGGATCATTACATAATTCACTGCAGGTTATGGTGAGCTATGTGGTGTATTATACATACTCTAATTTCTCATTGCTTCTTCTTTGCATAGCTGTCCAACTCCAGGATGTGATGGCAGCGGTCATGTAACAGGAAACTATGCCTCACACCGCAGGTAAGAAACAACAGGAAGCCTAAAACAGGAAATAGAGCTAATTTTTAGCTCTTGTTACTTTTGAACATTTTTTATACTAACCATGGATAAGTACTCAAAAGTAATTTGCAGAAAATCCATATAGAAATGTGGCTGATTTTCCTGGTTTTGTTATATTTGTGAAGGTCTGGACTTAATACACTGATACAGAGTTAGCAGGATATGTTTATTACAGTAGCTGCATTTCTTAGCTGAGACCTCCAGATAAGTCATTTAGTAAAGTCTGCATTTCCCTGAGTCTACAAGCAGTCTCTATACAGATGTTATTACATGTGATTATAAATGAGGTTTCTGCATAACTTTCTATGAATGGCCCTGAAATTCATAGATCTGGTATTATAACCTGAGGATGTTAAATGTTTTCCTAAACATAGCCCACTTTCAACCCAGAGGATGAAACAATAATTTCCTGCTTTTCCTTTGGGAGCAGAATAGAAGTGTTTTCTGCCTTCTGCCAACCATGTGGACCAGATTCTCTAGCTGTCCTTCATATATGAAATATAAAGGATGGATTCAGTGTACCACTGCCCCCTCATAGCAAAACTTTACAGGGGCTAGAAACCTTTGGTCCTAACTATATATTTTTTCCAGTGATTTAAGGAACAAAGCCTTATATTGGCTGCTCCTTCTTTGCCAAGAACAAATATTTGAGGGTATCATTTGAACCAATAAAAGTCATAGATTGATTCAAGGTTGTTTCAGATAAAAATAAATGTTTTGGTTTAGTAAAATATTTCACATCAGGTTTTCTTTTCAGTGTTTCTGGGTGCCCATTAGCTGACAAGACATTAAAATCCCTTATGGCTGCTAACTCTCAGGAGCTCAAGTAAGTATTGACAATCGCACAAATGTTATGGTTTTTTATCTTTGACAAACATGTTCCCTATGTTATAGAAGTTGTAAATTTGAATTGCTCTGAGTGGTATCAAACCTTTGTCTGAAAAGTGGAGTGAATTGGTTTGAAAGCTTTTGAGTGGAATAAAGTTTGCTTTTCTCCATTTGTTTTTCTTCATTTTTGTACCTCTTCATTTTCATGATCTAATCAGGACCTGGTGGGGAAAAATGGTAAGCACCAGGAAAGATGCACTTTTCTCAGTATTTCTGAATCAGAGAGGAATAGAAAATATATAATATGTAAGACGTAAGATTGATCTGGAAAATAACTGATCCAGATAGAATTAATTAGAATTATTTAGTTAGAAATAAATCTAGTCAGAATAAATCTAAAATTGATATCAGAATACCTGCAAATAATTTTTTATTATTTACTACCCTATACTATGAGTTTAATGTCACTGAAGCAGACATCAAGCAATATGATTTTGTGTTGGCATAATTCTCACCATAAAATGTCACTTACAAAAGGACTGTGCAGGCTCTGCTATATAGACAGATGTATAGGGACATATGAATATTTCAAAAATCTGTAGTCAAGAGAGGCACTGGCAACCAGTCATCTAGTTATTGAATTGGCTTTGTCAATAAGGATGTGGGGAAAAGGAAAGGATAATTAGAGTTCTTTCATAGCTTTCCCTCTGCAACTTGCAAATTGGATCCTATAATAGATGGCTTGGAAAAACTCATGAATGCATGTAAAAAGAGGAGAACCCCGTGACTGTCCTTTCTGTCCTTTAGGTTCATCCCTAGTCCAGAGAGAAGAAAATAAAGTCTGATCATGGCACTATTACCCTTTTCTAATGATATTATAGCAGACGTAACTACATTTAGGCTTGGCTCAGTGTTTGGCTTCCCCAGATCAAATGTTAGTGGTCATGTTCCCTAGCCTTACAACTTAAATTATAATAGAAATGCTGAACTGATGGTAGCTATGAAGTTGAATGTAGAGGAGATACAGCAAAATGGCAAAGAAAGGACATTTATATAGGCAGCTGTCCAAAGCAGTTCACAAAGCCAATAGGTAAACTGGCACACTGGCACAAAGCTTCATTTTTTGACATCCCTGATCCTCAAAGGTATAAATTTTGGGTTTACTTTGTTTTAAAAGAGCAGAATGGTTAACAAGGAACTGAATTGCAAAAATGCTGACAAATTTGAAATCATTTGCTGAGTCATATATATTTGTCCCTGCTTTTATTGGCTTTCTGCCATACAAAGACACTCACACAAATATTTTGAATAGTTGCTCCTCATGCATCACCCCCCCCACCCCATTCATGTGTGAATAAGTAAATTTGCATACCAATATGGTTATTTTTCCACTAAAGCTTCTAGAGTTTTGGTCATGCCATAAGGAAAGAGGAGCAACAGCATATGACTTAAATGACAAACTGCACACTGTACGCCATGTATAATAAGTGAGTTGTGAAAGACAAAGTCAAAGTTCATGGACATTTCACAGACAGAAATATGTTGCATAACGCACTTAGCATTTAATTTCAATTAACTAGAAAAAGAGCAAAAATCAAAATCTGTTCACAGACAATTCGCACAAGGAAAAAGGGCTAAATAAAATTATTTTCCACAAATGCACCACCTTAATTTAGGTTCCTGCAAATGTAGTTCAGGTGATATTTTGAACAAAACTCTGCTTTTGGCTAAATGACATGTTATGCCAAAATGTTGCAATCATGCTTGTGCTGGTATAGTGATATCAATAGTTAATTTTAGTGTTGCTATGTTAGCAGAGGGCAGAAATGCTCATAGAATCAGGCCAGGAAAGTACCCTCATGTAGTCAGGCATGAATATGAAAAAGCTGTGTATTTTTTCCAAATGTTATTCATGCTTAATTTGCCAGAATCAAGATAAGATTTTGGCTTTAATTACGAAACTCTCTGCCAGCAAAGATACAAGGCTTCCATGTGATCTACAGTTTGGAAATAAAGAAGATCTGCTCAGAAAGTGGGCCTGAGATTCAGGTTCAAGAAAATTCCTATATGAGGATTCTTGCTGCTTAGAACAATCTGAGGTGGTGAATTTAAAACATAATGGATTTGGTGATTACTCAAATTTTAAACCTAAAAGTGGTAATTGTGGCTGATATCCTATTTAACCAAAGAGCTTGCTTATCAAGTGTTAAAGAATTTTAAATATGTACTTTAGAGGGATATTTACTTACAATTTAGAAGCTTTGAGGAATAGATGGTCAGTCCTATCCTTAGACAAGTTTTTGCTGTGGTTAAATGTTAATTTTTAGGATAGATTTGAGCAGTTCTTCTGCATAGGTCCCACATAAGACATTGATACTGATTTATATTCCATAGGCAGCATAAAAAAATTTCAGTCAGCTGATGGTTTTCTCAGCTGACCTCTATGGGTTTGCCTTAACAACAGTTCACATCCAACAGCCCCAGTGAGCTTTCTAGGGAGCAAAGGTACCAGATGTGCTCCTAAACCTGCAGCTCAGTGTTTAAATTTTACATGTAGCTTTAGTTCATTTTCCTGAAGATAAAGCAATCCTCTTGGAGAAAGGGACAAAACAGGAGGTATTTGCTGCCCATTTGGAAAAACTTTTACATCAAATCCTGAGAGATTTATTTTTGAATAACAAATTTGGAAGAATTGTAAAGGAACTTGTAACCTACATCCACTTGAGAGTTGACATCTCTTAATTTGACCTCCTGAGACCTCTGGGCCCTCATAGTAAATCTTATTTTCTTGGCTGTGCACAGGAATTCACTACGGAAGATGATTCCCTGAGCTGGGGCAGCAGTCCAAACACCGGTTAAAAACTGATAAAATTTCACAGAATTACTGACTGCAAGGCAATAGCTTTTTGGTGTATTTTGTGTTGTGGAATTTCCCAATGCATACAAAGATAAAACCAATGTTTGGGAAACCCAACCCAGTGGTCAAGATTAAGAGTCTTGCTAATGAAAATTTTTACTGATTTGCCAGTAGTCCACCTGAAATATCATCTTATAATTTTATTAGTATTGGTAGCATCTCAGCCTCAAATCTTCAATGACCTCCTGAGTAGCTTGAGCTCCAATCTGGTTGGGAATCTGTCCGCTGCCAGAAGTAGTAAATACAGAAGGGATGATTTAAAATTTAGTTCAGTGCACTTTCTAACTTTATTCACCAGTCTCGGACTTTCAGATCTGAATGTCTCACACAAGAGATTTTACTGAATTAACGTCCACCTCCAGTCTATGCAGGGAGCCCTTCCATCTGTGATCATCTGATAAAACAAGTAGCCAAAATTAATATCCATATTTTTTGGCAGGTGTTCTGGATTTACTTGTGAGCATTCACGCTCTCCAGACATCTGCCCTTGCTGCCTGCTCCACATGACATTGTGCCCAATCCTTGTCCCCACACTTAGACAGGTCAACATTTAGCTCTACACAGTCAAGCACATCTTGGCACTCTGCAACCCCCACCTTTACCTTTGCTGTCAGTGTGAGGCAAGTCGTTCTGCCAAAAATATTTTGTTCACAAATTGTCACCATGAAATGTTTTGACATTTTCTTTGAAAAAAAAGTCACCCCTTTATTCATTTGAAATTATTTGCTGAATTCTATTTGAATCAATGCATAAATTTGTTCATGTCCAAAAGAAGTCAGATTTTTGACAAATTAATTGTTCGCAGAAAACTAGTTTTAAATATTCTGTGAAGAGATGCACCTGCACACTCAGATGTGCTATTACAATTATATTTGTAGGTGTTTTCCATGGCAGCCTACCAATGACTAGATTAAATCACGAATCTTTTTAACTCAGGAAAGGTTCAGTAACAGCTGAGACCTTTAAGAACTTTTTGAACTATACAAGTTTCCTTAATGGTTCAGTACAGCATTATTTGGCACAACTCTTTACGTAATTCTGATACTCTGTAAAAATCATAGCATTTGAAAGTCCCTTAGGGTTGTTTAGTATAAGAACTTCGAGTTGTGTAATATAGAAACATAGAAAAGGCTGGCATAACTTCTAAAGGCAAATGTTTGTTGGTGCTGCTTTGTTTGCTGAGGTATGTTTATATTCTCTGAAAAAACCTCAAACCAAACCACCCTACCAACACACAGCAGGGTTAAATTAAAAAAAAAAAATTAAAAAATAGATAAATAAAAAATCTGTACTTCTAAGATGGAAAGTGTTACCAGTAAGGTCCTGCTCTAAACCCCACAGAAGTCAGTGGAAAGACCTACTGACTCCATCTGGCTTTTGGGGCACATTCTGCATGTATGAGCAGCAAGCAAGAAGCCCACCCTGCCAGACCACTGGCAAAAAAAAAAGTAACAGGCAGTTTTTTTTTTCTTTTTATTTTATGGATGTTTCAGTATTAAACATTCATACTTGAAAAGGCTCGTTTGTTGCACATACACAGAGAAACCCCCTAACTATGAGAAATAAGCATAATCCAATTGCTCAGTTGAATACTTAATTGAATCTCTTGCTAAAGAGAGATGGTCCTGTGGTGTGCTTACAGTGCTAGAACACACAGATTATTAAATTCAAATTCTGGCTATCATCTGCTGATGCCCAAAAGTAAAACTGCTTCTCTGCTTCCATTTCCCCTTCTGTAAATACTGGCAAGGTGCTTATTTATATCTCTACCTGAAAACATCATATAACAAACAAACATGTAATAGTAAGCTTACAAATAGATCTATATCAAGCTGCTTTTTTTTCTTCTTTTTGTAATGTTGATTCTGTACATGGAAAAATGTTTGATGCAAATGTTGATATAAACTAATTAAATCTACACATCATAAACAATATCTTTCACATTCCTTATTAAAATTCTGCTATATTAAAAAAAATAGCCCCCCCAAAAAAGAGTCTGCTGATTTAAAAAAAAAATCATCAAGAGCTGGGTTAAGTTATTCAACAAAAGCTCCACCGTTCTTTCTCCCACTCTATACAAAATATAGAATGTACACATTATTTTCCCCATATCTTTGTGACTGTATTTTGTAAGCTTCCTGTCTTATTCCATAGGTGCCCAACACCTGGCTGTGACGGCTCTGGCCATGTGACAGGGAACTATGCATCCCACAGAAGGTAACAACCATCCCATTGTGTGGGGCTGCAGTGCTCAGGGCTCTCGGCTGGCAGCAGCAGAAAGAGGTGGCTCTTATTCTGTGTGCTTCTTTCAGCTTGTCTGGCTGCCCTCGTGCCAGGAAAGGAGGTATCAAAGTCACTCCTACCAAGGAAGAGAAAGAAGACCCAGAACTTAAGTGAGTACAGAATCAGGGGTCCACAACCAGTGGAGGGGGTGGCAAATGGTCTGTAAGAGTTGAGGGCTTGAGTGATCACAGGGAGATGCCCCAGTCAATATGAACCATGTGAGAATAGTGCCAAGAGCTGGAACCACTCCAAGTGTTTTTGCTTCTTGTGAAGTTGGTGGAGTCCATCACCTAGGAGACTGAACACTGAGGAAGGATTGCTATCTCTGCTTGCATTGATCCAATTTTAAAAAATTATGTGCAAGTGCCACTTGGTAGAAAAAATTGGCAAAACTATTACTGACTGAGGTGAAACAAGCCAGCTAATTAAATCAGTGTAACACCTTCAAAATGTGTTCCAGAGAACTTTAATATATGTAAGTCTCATGTCTTTGTGTATGAATGAAAATTTCACTTAAAGTGAAAACTGGAAACTCAGTACAGATTCACTATATTCCTGGCTTGAACACACATTCCATTAAAATTTGTAAATGATAACTGCCAGAATATAAAAGTGAAGACTTAGTTGCATGCAATGTTGTCTTAATTCTTGCTAATGATATATGTGAAACTGCATGACACTGACAGAGCAGCACAAAAAATTCCCTATGCATTCTTTGCAAGTATTTACAAGGATTTCCATGCAAGTTTTCCAGTTACAGGAACCCACCCTCTGCTTCCTACCAGAAACTGAGATAGAGAGGACACAATGTTGACTTTCCATACAACTGAAAAAGTGTGATTTATCGTGTGTTATAGAACATCAATTTTATTTTCTGGTGAAATACTCTCTAAATGAATGTCTTATTTTCTTAGTCTCTACAACTGTATTTTATAATGCCTTATTTTAAGATCAGCTGAATCCCCATAACTCAGCTTGACAAGAATTGGATGCTCAGGTACAGTGTGCCACCAGGGACCAAGGTTTACTCCATTAAAGCAAAGTAGTAAAGGCAGCTGGAATTATTTTCTCGGAATTATTTGAGACTGTCTTTGCCTGCTCTCTCCAGTGAAAATGAGGGTTCTTTTGCTGTGTTTCTATAGATGTCCAGTGATAGGCTGTGATGGCCAAGGTCACATATCAGGTAAATACACTTCTCATCGCACTGCTTCTGGTTGTCCTTTGGCTGCCAAGAGACAGAAGGAGAGTCCTGTCAATGGGTCTTCACTATCCTGGAAACTGAACAAACAAGAGCTGCCACACTGTCCTTTGCCAGGCTGCAACGGGCTGGGTCATGTTAATAATGTTTTTGTCACCCACAGAAGGTATAACTTTGTGTTTTCTCTTTTCATTTTTCCTTAAAATGCCACTTTGAATTGGCAACATGTGAGGTTAGAGCCAGAATAAATTGTGCTGAAGTCTTTTGAGTAACCACATAGTTTACATTGCAGCTAAAGTAATGCAAAACAGAATTACTTTGAGATACTAAAACTTTTATGTCCTTTTCTACGTTCCCATTGAAGCATGACTATCCAAGGTGTTCAGATTAGCACAGTGCCTATGCATAATTAAATAGAGTTCTTTCCTAGGGATATATGGAGTTGTATCTGCATATCTTCAAAAGAAAAGAGAAATATCATTGAAATGTCACCAGAAAAGTTTTAGCCAAGAGGCATTTATTTCATCTTTTTACCAGTGGAAAAGTTATATTCATAAACTTTGTATTTAAACAGCTAGAGTCACACAAAGAAAAAATAATAAGCATGCAGAACTCATATGGATTAAGGAAGTTTGAAGTTATAACAATCTTACAAAGGAAATTATCCTTACAGAGGAGTCATACATGTAACTAATAACAATAAACACCATCTATCACTGTGAAAAAGTTAGTTGATATTGAATCAATAATATTGAATCAATAATAATTAAAGAATCTGACTATAATTTCATCTGGCAAGTTTGGTTTTCTGTCTTTAACAGTAATTAAGTCTACATTCTCTATCTCCTTTGCTTTCTTCCTAACACTCTGACCCAACTTCTGCAATACAAGAATGTCCAAGGTGATTTGAATAAATTCAGTCAGAGTCCAGTGTTATCCTAATTTTGTTCACTACATCCCATCTAAAAGTCTTTACATGAAGACACTACTGTAAACTGTGGCTAATTAAGCAAGTAGCATAAACTGCATGCTAGCTGGGTGCAATTCATCTTACAGATGATTCCTGTCCTACATAAGACTGGGTCACTCCCAAGATCATGTTAGTTAAAATGAGGTAGCAAATATAGCTTTGCTTGATGTCCTTTCCTAGGACATTTGAAACCTAACAAGTAACTCATGTCTTTGAAGCTATCTCCCAGTCAGCTATCTGCTCTGGGAAGAGATAATAAACAGAAATGTAGAACTGAAGTACTAGCATGTTTCCCTGTATATCTTTTAACTAAAATAACAAAAGCTTGGGTTTTGTTGTTTTTTCTTTTTTTTGTTTTTTTGGTTTTTTTTGTTTTGTTTTTTTAATGTGTGGAATTGACAGGTCTGTAAGGGTTCTCATTTTTTAAAATTTTTGCACACACACACACACCCCCCAACCATTTTCCTGCAGAACGAAATTTTTCTTCACTCCTTACTTGGCTACATCTAAATACAAATCCTTCTGCCAGTTCTTCAGCATATGGGTATTTCTTCCTTGTTATTTATAAAGATAGTATTAAGACAGTGCAATTCCTCTTAGCCCTTTAGTGGGCTATAAAAATTGCCTCAGATAATTACCAGCTGATGAAATTGTAAGCTTTGAAATAGCAAAACGTAATTTAATGTGAACAGTGGTTAAAAAGCAAACTGACTATATAATAGAAACATTCAAAAAAGCTATTACAGCCTATAGGGTACATCCAGAGTTATTATTGTATTGATCATTATTATGTATCAACAAAGTGATACAATAATTGTACACCATGGAAATCATCCCATTAACTAATTTTTTTTAGGACAGTAAACTTGCCATTTTAAAGGACCATTCTCTCCTCTCCTTTGGAGCACAATCCCTTGATAAAAGCAGTTTATACATGTTCAAACTTTAAGAATTCTATGAATGCATCTTCATGTAACTGAACAGTAGCTGCCACTGCAATTTTGATTATTTTGAAATATATTTAAGAGTTGTTTACTCATAGATCGAGATTTCTGTGCCAATTTTCAAGCTGGAATATACAGCTAAATGGCTCTTTATGAGTTATGTCATTCCCTGAAGCCATGCTATAATGGAGATACTGATGTGACCTTAGGTACAGAGGTCTGTCCAAGTGCATGATAATATTGCCTGAAAGGATTGTTGCCATTTTCAAGTGGGTGCTAATGTTTTCTTTCCTATCCGTTTCAGCCTGTCTGGTTGTCCTCTGAATGCACAAACCATAAAAAAGGGCAAAATTTCGGAAGAATTAATGACTATCAAGCTTAAAGCAAGTGGCGGTAAGGAGATCTGTAAAAGATGATGACATTTATTTAGATAGAAGGGCCCTGACTCCCATTTATACTTGTGCCCCTTTATGCCATTCTGGCATTAATTCTCACTACTTTCCGTTGTCTCTAGCAACAAAAACTCTTGAATAATAAAAATATTTGCATGAGATATTATAAAATTATTCTCATTTATATAAATCAATATTGAGGGTATGCTCTTGTCCCTGAGCATTATTTTTTTATTTGGATATGCTTTCAATATTGTTGTTATTAATAAACTCTTAGTTACAGATCAGGAGGACTTAGCTATATGATGAATAAGGGAGAAATATTGTGGGCAGAAATTGACTCATCTCCCTAACTTGAATCCTACATGGTTTAGTATCTATGCAGTGCTTGTGCAGTTTTGCTAACCTAAGTGGAAAGCAATAATTACCAAAGAGTTTCTGGGGGAAATGTGTAGGAGTCTCCTTTCTTATACAATGTGCTTTAGCAAGTTGGGCATTGAGCCAGGATTCAGGAAATTTAGTCTTCAGCCTCCAACTGCTGAGTGAATCGGTTGTGTGTTACTACTTACAGATTTCCCAAGCTGGCTCCCCAGTAGACTCAGTTCCAGGCTTTAAAGCAGTAACAACAGTGGCACAAACCTCCAGGCAGGGTTGGTCTCAGAATGATACTAAGCAGAAACAGGCAAAGGTATTGCCAGCAGCTGCTACAGCTCAGTATTTTTCAGGACAAGTCTTTCATTAAAGAACTGAAGCTCTTTTTCTTTGGTATCTATCTTGTCTATCTTGTTGGGATGTAAAAGACTGGCTTCCTTTTTTTTTTTTTCCCCATGTAATACTTGTTAGCTTTCTGACAATTTCCCTTTTCCTGTTATTTAAATTTCACTATTCATCAGATATAAGTAAGGCTGTGCTTATTGGAGTTATTCTGCACAGACGTTTTACCCCACAGAAATCCTTGCAAGATCAGAAATACGTACAGAAGAACTTACTAAAGTCAGCAATTATACTAGCGAAGATGTTGCCCTGGGATGTTTAGTGAAAAAGAAGTGCTGCTGTTACATTTCTTTTAAAACAAAATAAAACAAAACAGGCCACTCCTCCCCCCTCCTCCCCCCCTTCCCCCGTCCTAGCACTGTAAATATCCCCTCATGTTTTATGATAAACTTTCCTCTTTCTGGGTAATTCTTCCATTCTGGACCCTCCAGCTCTTAGTTGCATGTTGCAATGAAAAAAAAAGAAATTGTGAAAAAACAAGGATTTAGATAGCCTCATCTATTTTTCAGCTCATATAGATGTTTAACAGGTAGGAAACAATTTGGACAGTAAAAGCAAACTAAAAGACTATTTAAGGATCAGTCATTTGATGAAAATCTTATTTTCCTATGGTTAAGTAACAGGTAATAGCTTATTACTCATACATCTATTTACATGTAGACACTTTACATCTGATATTATTTTCAACTATTTACAGGTATTGAGAGTGATGAAGAAATAAGACACTTGGATGAGGAAATAAAAGAACTGAATGAATCCAATCTTAAAATTGAAGCTGATATGATGAAACTTCAGACTCAGGTATGCCATAAATGTGAAACCTTTTGTTATGCTATGTCTAAGCACAATGAATACATTAAATGCTATGTAAATGCTTTGTTCAAAAATAGCTAGTCTCCTGTGCACTTGTTTTTCCAAGCTCTTGTTTTGTTTGTTTTCTGTAAAAAAGCATCAGGTATTGTCTTAAAGATCTGGTGAATGACAAACTCAGGGCAGTTTGGAGCTAATATTGGTAAGCAGAAAAAAACATTCATACCAAACAAAACATTTATTTTCCTTTGTTGACCAAAATTTGTTTACCAAACTATGCAGATCCTATGACTTGAATTTTTAGGGATGATAAATCCTCTTACTAACCCACTCCAAGTCTTAATGAGAATTGACTTTGTTCTTACGTGTACCTAAGAATATCTTCCTAGTTTAGTTCATCCACTGTCAATTATTCAAAAAGATTGAATTTTGCCTCCAGGCAACACTTGGTAAAGAATATATACCTTTTGCTAATTTGTGTAGCAGAGGATTTTGATGGGAGTTATGGAAAAGAGTCATTCTCTTTCATTATTTTGTATACTGGAGAGATTAAGTCAGTTTTGAGATGCTGATAGTGGTTCTATGAAGTGACCTGTATAGCTTCATCCCTGCAGAGACCCCCATATGCACCTGGAACTTCACCTGAGCAGCCTGGGTAAAAACAAGAGCAGAAGCTTGCTTGGAATTTTCAGAATAAGAGTTAAAGAAAAAAGTTCCTAAATGAGACCCAGGAATTGAATATAAGCCTAAACTGATCTAAACCAAACTGAGTGTAACCATGCCCCCCCTGTATTGGTACCAGATGGAATGTACAGTGTTGACTCATGCTGTTTTTGCAATAACCACTGTGTGCATGGTCTAAATAAGGGAGAAGTCTGTGCCACCTGTGCTGGACCTAAATAATCCGGCTTCACACAGCAGCAGCTGAGGGGATATCCAGCCCAAACTGCCCTGCAGGGGGGCTGTGCTCAGTGTGTCAGGACACTTGGTTCTCTCTGGTGATCTCTCTGGGCTATTTGCATGGTGATTGCCCAGTTTATGCAATCAGATTTCTTGGGGCATGATTTCTTCGGGCATGACAATCCTGAATGTGACTGCACCAGTCGTGCCTTGTGGAGCTGTGGCCAGGCACAGGGATGGCAGCCCTTGGTTCTGCCCTGATGAGCTGTCTGCTCCAGTGGCAAGGGATATTCCACAGCTCTCACTTTTAAAAGATACCATTTTTTCTATGTTGCCTGCTTTTTCCTGCTCTTTCCAAATCCCTCCTTTCCAATCTGTTGGTCAGACATCATCTTTATGATGTGTGCTCAGCCTCTCAGTTTCCTTTCCACTCTATTTTTCCCTTATTGTTTGCAGCACCAGGCCTGTTGCTAATCCCAAGCAGCCCAGAGCTCACCCAGGAGCAGGGCAGGGAAGAAGCACAGCAGCTAATACCCATGCCATTTCTATTGTGGTCGAGCAGCAGGGATGCTGTAAGAGCAGGACAGCAATGGAAACATCAACCTCCTTTCTCCTTCCCTTCGCCAGCCCTGAGGCCACACTCTCCATCCCAGCTCCACTCTGACCTTCCTCTCCAAGCTCAGTTCCTCCTCCCACTCCAGGGCACTCTTCAGTGCCTTGTTGCCACGAGAACCAGCAGCAAAGTCCATAATTTCAGAGCAAATACAACCTCTTCTTTGCTCTGAATGTTCTGTGGAGAAGTTATGTCTCTTCTAAAAAAAGCATAGCTGAGTTTCAGGTTCATCATAGCCTTTCTTGTAATCACCCAGCTGATATTTTGGGTTCAAACTGCAGTAACAATGCTGCCACAGGTTTGTTTGTCTGTGTTTGTGCCTGCCTGTGTCTTTTAGATCACATCCATGGAGAGCAATTTGAAAACAATAGAAGAAGAGAACAAACTCATAGAGCAGAACAACGAGAGCCTGTTGAAGGAGTTAGCTGGCTTAAGCCAAGCCCTTATCTCCAGTCTCGCTGACATTCAACTTCCACAGATGGTAAGACCACAGCCAGCAGCTTCACACCTTTTGAGACTGTCTTGCCAGCACCTGAAGCAGATGAACAAGCTCAGGGACCAGCAGGAGCACTGGAGCTGCATTAGCAGAGGGCAATTTTAGGCTGATTTACTTTGCAGAGATGCAGGATCATGCAACCTGTGTGCTAGTAGGCATAGTTGCTTCCGGGACTGATCCAGCCCTGGTATCTCTGCCCTGTACCACCCTGTGCAAGGCGAGCTTTTCCCTCATCCCCCGCTGTCTGAACACCCACCCTGCACAAAGAGTGAAAACTTCCCACTGATGACAATCCTCGCTTGCTCAGCTCCCAGATCAAAACTTTCACCTGTTTCATACTGACGATTTTTCTGGAGCCAACCAAGCTCCACCTTCTCAAAAACTTCACATTTTACTCTCAAATATAGGCCAAATCCACAGAGATACTTGTGTTCCCACTTCCCTTTCCAAATGTCTAGAGTGACACTGGAAGATTAAGTAAGGACGGTTAGGAGGATTCTCAGTCAAAATCCCAGAGCCAAATCGGCCACAAAAAAAAAAAAAAAGGCAAGTTACACTAACCATAATATCTCCAACTTCTTTTCTTGCTTGGGAAGAGTGTGGATTCCACAGAACATGCAGCTCCTGTGATTTCCACAGCTCCTCCATTAATTTGGATGGCTGCCCTGTTTATGACTTCTCCCGAATTGCCATATCGCTCCTTTGACATGCTTTGGGGTTGGGTGTTTGGGTTTTTTCAGCCTTAATTTTACCTCCTACAATTATAATCTGTTTTGTCTCCATTTAGGGGCCAATCAGTGAGCAGAATTTCGAAGCATATGTAAATACACTCACAGACATGTACAGCAATCTGGAACGGGACTATTCCCCCGAATGCAAAGCTCTGCTGGAAAGTATCAAACAGGCAGTGAAGGGCATCCATGTGTAGGATGTGAAAGCTGCTGGGCAACAGAAATTACTTAACAGCAGTAAACTCCAGATGGATCTGTTAGGAGTTCATGTACTGCTAAGGGGTGTAGGTTGCCATGCTGCATTTACAATTGCAACATTGCACTAATTTTTTCCCAGCTGACATAAAAAAAAAAAGAATAAAACCACAACAGACTATTTGTATTAACAGCAATGCACTCTGTTAGTATATTGTATTTATTTCAGTACAATTTCTTTTTTTTTTCTTCTTTTGCACTCAGTTTTTGTAAAGTGAATGTAAAAAGTGTGTGCGACTATTTTTTATATTTTTTATTTATTTCTAATCAAAGAGTTGGTTTTTTTATCTTTTAACAGCATTTTTGCGGCCTGCCATATTTTTACAAATGTGTTTATTAATTTATTTTCCAATGGGATTTTAAATAGACTGAAAGCTATACTGTAAATTAAATAACTTGCTGGGTTTGTACAGGAAGAAAAAAAAAAACCTATGAAAGTAACAAATGACTGAACCGTGGTTCTAGTTTTATTTTCCTCACATCCTGCTTTTTTATAATGGCTTTGTATCAGAAGTGGGTTTGCAGTAACATGAGATGTGAAGATGCATGGAATGAGAAGATAAATGGTGCCCACTAGTGGGGAACTTGGGCTCTTAAAAGCACAGTATGCTGGAAAACAGTGTGTTAAAGAATATGTTAGCAATAATGAAATATAGCAATCAGCAAAGCACTTGACTTGGCTGTGTGATTTAGCCTATGAGAATGGTTATTTAAAATGCTTCAAGAGAACTTCAGATTTATTTTACCACTGCAGTTTTTGTTCAGAGTTAGCTCATGGAGGGAAATGACAATTATCTCTAAAAGAAGAAGGGTAATTAGGTAGGTACAGGTACTTTTTTAGTATGAGACGTTGAGGTTTTAAGCAAGTGACCAGTATTGCAATGGATTTGGATTTTAAAAAAACGCAAGCACATCCCAAGCTGAAGGCTTTGTACATAATAAGTCGAACACATCTCCCCTGAAATGACATTTAATACTGGTTTGAAGGTAATGGCAGCTGAGAAGGCAGCGGTCTGGAGGGCAACAACACCCCTCTGGCACCACGGTGGTCGCTTGTCCCTTTGAGTGACCGGTAGCAACACCGTGACTGGTTTCTCCCATCCTTCTTCACTAAGACTAGGCTGATAGTGAATTTTTCACCAGTCTCCTAGTAGGGTACCAAGTGCTGCTGAGCAGACAGACAGGTGGAGGTGTGGATGGACGAGCACTTGCACAGAGGTGCGGGCGTGCGCCTCAGTATCCGGTTAGCCTGGGTGTGGAACTTCTGCATCTGTCAGAAACTAGCGGTTGCTATAACAGAGGCAATGTCTATTTCAGGGATTGTAAGTAATTAAACATTGTTTCAGAAGTTTTTTTTATATTTATTTTTTTTAATAAAAAGGTATAAACAACCAGCTAAACTGCCTTTTTTGTATGCACACACACCTCATGTGCATATGTGCCTCAGTGTAAATGTATACATGGATCTAGCGTGTGTTTAATTTTTCCGTGCTATAATGAAAGTGTTTATTTTTATTAGCCGCATTTATATTTAGATTGAATATGATGGCATTCACAGGCTTGACATATACAATTATATTATTACTGTTCCTGCACAAAAGTACTATTCAGAAGTGATTCAACTCTCATGCACTGTGGTCACTGTTCTGCATTAGGTGGGGCTTGCTTTTTGTTGGGGGGTTGATTCAACTCTCCGATATTAGTTTAGACAGGGGGAAATGTGTGTTCTTAGGAGCTGTGTTTATTTTCAAATTGATTTTTCAAAAGCTACCATATGTGCTGTCTAATATAAATAGGAGAACACCAAACAAAAATTTGCTATTAAAGTTATTGTTCTTGTTAAAAACACAAAAAGCAAACATTTGTTATACTTGTTAAATGCATACAAAATGAGTTCACTCATTACAAAGACTAAAATTTAATTTACTAAATATTTTAACAAATTTGTTATATATTTTATTTAAGTAAAAAAAAAAATCTCTTACTGACCTATGTATTTATTATTATGATTTACTATGGCTTCAGGTTAATTTATCTGTGTTTGGTTGTTTGCTCAGGATGTTCTGTGAAGTATGTTTGTATTTATTTGCCTCCCTTGTACTTGATGTGTTTTGTAATGTGCACTGTTTTTTTCTTTCTGTTTTTCTTTTTTTTGTGTTTAAATGCATTGATGAGCTATACTGTAAATTAGACCTTTTGTAAAGAGCAATGATGTATGCATTTTTTAATTTGAAGTAGTTTGTATACTGTTTCTTCATACAATTAATATTTCTTACATCAAAACGACAAAATTGTGTTCTGTGCTGTACATTTGGTGTATGGTAGGAAATAAAATTGATAATGAAATATTGCAGCAAGTTTGTTGGGTTTATTTAGCCTCTAGATGCCGACTCGTATTACACTTTCTTAACTGCACCTGGCATTACACGATGTGTCAGATGTTTCACTTGCTTTGTGCACAAAATGTGTCATTCTTGTAAGTAAATTTCTGATATGAATAATTTAATTAGTGTTTTATTTTGTCAATTTGAAATAAGGAGGGGGAAACCAGAACTGCTTAAGAGGTCCTTTTCACTTCTGAAGGAAAAAAAAATCAAGATGATAATCACTGCATTATTTAATGCATTCTTACTTGGCAGTTGTAGACTTCATTTATACTGATGAAGTACAGGATTTGTGCTGACCTTTAACAGCTGCTAAATTATGTTTAAACATAAAAGTCATTGTAAAGTTTCCAGCAATTCGGAACCGCCCACTGTTCCAGTGCAATTTTCTGCTGAGAATTGCAGTGCTTAGACATTACAGAAATAAAAATCTGTTAGTTTTAGAAAGACAATATTTCCACCGAATGGACTTTCTTTTTTCACTGATCGTTGTAGTGAAAACAAGCCAGTTTCTTTTAGGATGTATACTAATGGCTTCAGGAGCATTTCTTGTCTCAGATTCCAAATTTTCACAGATAGAGAATAATTTTCATTTGGAAAATAAGGCACGTTAAAATCTCATAAAGTATCTGGTATTTGTTTATTTGAATAGACATATTTAGATAAACCAAAATGGACTCTGACACATTAAAAAGATTACATCCTGCATTTCGTTGGAAGAGAATTTCAAAATTTGTTTCACATGAATTCTGGATGCTCATGAATTTTGCCAAGTTTGGAGCTGTAGGGTCAACAAAGGGTTGGAATGAAGACAGACCTGTCCTGGGAAGCTCTGCTCCACTGGGGTTCAGAGTCTTCTTTGCTCTAGGACACTTACCCATGGACAGCATGAATTGGTTCTTTTTATTAAGTCAGTTATTAGTTATTAACGTAATATGACTTAATGAATATAAAACAATACCTTTTAGGAGTGCTTTAAATTTTTTATTTAACTTTCACTGTGGATCTTCAGATCAAGAGATGCTAGTGGAACAGTCTCTTCTCATTCATCACAGATGAAGCAGAAACAGGTCTCCCTTAGCAATGTGCCTTCAGGCTAAACAGATAAAGACTGAGGCCAACATTTTGATTTTGTCTGGCTGCCTAAATTCAAATCACAAATTTAGAAGCCCTTATTGTAGGACAGGCACCTTTTTACAAGTTATTTTTAAAGTTGTATACTAAATATGATTATCTGGTGTTTAAAATTAGGGAAAGGCAGTGTTATGAGGATGTTAGGCTCTAAGATTCACTGAAGAAAACTGTGCTCTATTCTCAAATGTTTCCAGCAACCTGAGACAAGGTTTGTGAGCAGAAAAACACTTTTCCCAATGATTTTGGATAGGATTTGGAAATTAATATGATACCCATAGTTAATTAATTAAATTAGTAGTAGTAGTAGTAGTAGAAGTAGTAGTAGTACCTAGACTATTTGCATTCATCTTTAAACAACTTGCTCTGATAATATTTCAGTGATGAAATTATGGCCTTTCTCCATTACAAAAAGGATAAACACTTAAGCTATATTCATTATTAAACTAATAAAGCTGGGGGGTTCAGGGATATCCTGAACAAAACCCATTGTGCTTGAGCAACCTTTCAAACCATTTTCATCTTCTAAAGTTTCCATTTTTAATAATTGTTCTGTACCTATGCCTATAGAAGGGGAAAAGGTACTTCAGTGAAAAAAACATGGATGCCAATTATTCAATTAACTTGAAAGGAATCGAAGCTTTAAATATCAAAGAGAAGGAGGAAGAGCAAGAGCAGTCAACATCTGCTGTCCTGAGAGCTCAGGAAGCCTATCCTCTCTCTGAAGTAATCATGATGAAGATTTTTGAGTCTATGGTGTAGAAAATAGATTCTGTAGAAAATAGATTCTGTTTTCTACTGCAATTTTATTTCTATTTACTAATTAAGCATCTCTTCTCTCCTGCTGACTTAGTGTATATATCTAGCTATGTCATGGCTTTTCTACTCAATGCCCCTTCGTCCTACTTACACTGTACTTGTAATAAGTTACAGGATTTCATCATGGGAATTTGTTATCACATAGAGACACAGCTATGACAAAAGTCCTCTCCTTGGTTTCCTCCTGTGTTCCTTCAGTGCAATACATTCTACCTGTCTTGGCAATTCTGCTATGCTTAAAGTTTTTTTATTATTTATGCAGCTGTGTAACTTGAATGCTGCCAGGAGATCTGCATCAGACAAAGTCCTTTGTTCAACTTGCTCAGGATACTGTGGGATGATAGAGCTCCATTTAGCTTTTGTGTAATGTAGGACAGTGACCTAGTTTCAATACCTTTCAATATCTCATTCTGGCTTGGTTTTCTTCTGTCTCTTTTGCTCTAGTAAGTCTTAGACAGCCAAGCTTACACATAATTGCATCAGGGATTAGTCTGATTTCCTGTCTGACTTCATGGTACAAATTGCTTCAACTGCATTTCATTCTTAACGAATGTTCCCAGGGACATTGTCTAAGTAAATCTCAGGACTTTTCAGTTATGTGATAGCAATTACTATTTAGGTTGCTGTTGTCTGCTCCTGAAACTGTTACTGCACAAGATATTTTCCAACCAGTTTTTGTTTCCCAGCACCAGATTTTGGTGCCCAGCTTCACATCCCTTGGAGGGACCTCATTTTTAGAAGCTAAATGCACAGCTGTTTCTGCCAAGCAGGGCCTTTTCAAAATTCCTTTCTTCAGCCAATCCAAATTACCAGCTACTAAGTTTTCATACTATTTCATGGCATTGTTTCTTTATATATATATGTTAACACTTGTTTCCACAAACCATGTACGATAAAATTCCAGGTGGACGCTTGTACCCATCCCAGGTATTGAGGAAAACATCAATTTTGTTTCCCCAAGCCTAGTTTTAAACCTTATGAAACTCCTCATTTGCTGTTTGTGCACACTTTTTTTTTTTTTTTAAGTTTTTTTTTAAATTTCTGACTGAAAATAAAAAAAGAAGAAAAACACAAAGGAATGAATCTCATTCTTTATTTAATTGAAATACTGTCTGTCCAAAGAGTCCCCTGAAGCTGGGGCTAGGGTTGAAGGTATCTGGCTTGCATTATTCCTTAATTACAATCACATGTAGCATCTCATGTGTACCCCTGCTTACTACTAAAACAATAAACAAAATCTGGATTAGGAGACAGGTTCTGTACTGATTTCAAAATTATTGGTAGGAAATTGTCCTGATCCTTTAGATGCAGGATGAGCTTAGTTCCTTTGAGAGGGAGGTACCTAGAACTGTGAGTCAGTTTCTTTAATCCAGATGTATGGTCAAAAAGGTTTTAGGTAAGGAATGAAGGTTTTAAAAAGCTTATAAAAACTTACCAGGAAAATGTGTGTAAATTGAATTCCTTCAGTAGAATTGCAGTGCCACCTCCCCACACTGAAGAGCTGAGCTCTTTGCACAGACACATGTGGCAGAGGCACCACACATGGAGCACTGCTGCTGAAGACTGGAAGGATGTCTTGTGTTTTCCCACTGGCAGGAGACAAAATGGCACCTCAGAAAACCCAGCTTTGGATCTTACTCAGGCTTATAGATAACCCTGAGCAAGGATTATTCTAACTCTTTTTCCACATCTGGGAAATGAAAACATCTCCAAAGTGTATAGGGAATGAGCAATGCCAGTTTTACACAGGGGCATGAGGTACAGGCACGTATGTGAGGGAAAAAGAGCCAGAGCAGATGTGTAAGAGCATGTAGCCCTTTTTTATCTTTTTTTTTTTTTCCTTCCAAGGCAGTATTACAATCTTCATTTTATTGCCCTGCTTCTTGTTTCCCTTGAAGATATCTTCCAGTTAGAGCTGCTGGCCAGTCTCAAACTGAATTTTCAAAATGCAAAAGCTAAATTTCAAAATAAAAGAAGCAAAGGCTATAAAAGCAGAGGTATTTTTACTGAGATAATGGAGATCCTACAGATTTTGTGAAAAATCAGCTGATTGCTATGAGAGCAAAATTATGATTCATGAGAAGAGCGAAGAGGAGGGAGGTTCAGCTGTTACGGATTCTGTTTGGCAAGGGCCAGCTCCAGATCAGCATGATATACAACTCAGAGCAGCAGCAAGAGTTAGTGCAAGGCTAGCCAGAGACCTGTACTCGTGTGCTTGGTGCAGTGTCAAAGGATGGAAACAGTACAAGTCTTACGCATGAGTAAATATTTGAGCAAGAACAAAGGTAGACAAGCAATGGCTATAGGCCTGTGTTTATAGTGACACTGACAGGGTTGGGGCACAGGGCAGAAAACCACAGGAGTCCATTGGGTGCTGTACTCCATAATCTCCACCCAGCACAGAACAGGCCTGTTTTCCAAATACAGGTCTTTACCCATTTGTCACACTAAATACCCTCTCCAACTCTGGATGAGTTTGTATCTGGAAGAATGAAGATCTTACCCAGCATCAGCAAGGCAGGCTAAGCCTTGCTGGGAAAACCCCAGTGGTGCAAAAGTCCGATGGCCAGCATTTCTGCTTTTACAGGCTGAGGTTTCGCAGAGGTGGTTGGTGGTGGGGAGGAACCAAGATGCTGACTGAGTGCCTCTTCCCCTCTGCCTGGTGGCACCTTCCCACATGCTGCCAGCCCCAGCCAGGTAGCAGCTGCCCAGCTGTGCTTCATCCCTTTTACCCCCTCCATACCCCAGCGAGGCTGGAGGCAACCCTTGCTGGCTTTTTTTCTCTACAAGAGGCTTAAATCTCCTTTCACCATCTTGGGAGCATAGTGTGACTGCAGCCATCGCTGGCTGGCCCGGCTGCCACCGCTCATGATGCCCTTTTTATTACCAGATTAGAGGACATTGTCATGATGTGCATGAAGCCTTCCAGATAAGGCGCTGTACAAGTTCCAGCAGGTTCCAAACACAACAGCGCGGCTTTCGCATCCAGCCCACAGGATCAGAGTTTATTTCCCCAATGCAGACAGCTTTGCTCTGCCTTCCTGTTAATTAAAGTAGTGATTACAATACTGCACTGTTTACATGCAAGATTTTGCATGGTCTTGGCCATTCACGTGCAAATGAACTTGTAAGCCTTTCTGTGCCCTGAAATCTGCTGATGTCAGTCTTCCAATTCTAACTCCATGTTGTAGGACATGTGGCTTTCTATAGCTTAGCTTTGATGCCCCCAAGTCATATTATCTCAATTCTGGGCTTCATTATGATAAATCTTTCACTGGTTTTAAATCAAAAACTTTAATTGTACCGTACTTATTCAGCTTTGGTTTTGGCTCCTGAAGGCAGCAGTTTTAATTGCATCATTTGTATAGTGGCCCAATATGTTTTGGTGTGAAAAGTGCATTATCACGTTTAATTTTGCATTATTTTCCCCATATGTTTTAGTTACACTAAAACTTCAGATGGGAAGTGATGAGGCTTTCCCACTGTTCCCTCATTCTCTCCTCAGTGTTTTTTAACGAGCTAAGACCACACTATTTTCTTTTGTTCTCATCAGTTCAGGTTTTAGGGAGCTGTTTATTTGTAGGGTAATTCTTGTATTTATGTAGAGCAAGGCATTAGACATTTTTATCCTCTACTTATTAACAAGCCAGATGGTACCGGCTGCTACCCACACAATTCCAATTATCAGATGGCAAACTGAAATATACATGGGGCAAATGAGAAGATGTATATTAAAGAAGCATCATGTAGAATTGGCTTCTCAGAGATGTTGATTCACAAAGGGGTACTAGCAATTAGGGTATGACAGCCTGCTGCTGAATGTACAGCATTAGCCTGGGGGCACAAGCATTCAGCCTCCAAAATTTTAATACTCACTCTCTCTCTTTCCCCTATGGTATGAATACATATCTTTGAAATCTGATTCAGGTCTTTAATCCTTCAGATTTCTTGTCCACTTCAGAGTGCTATGTAATATCAAAGACAGCCAGCAAGTTTAGATATCCCAGAAAGATGCAGAAGAGCTGAAAATTATCATGAAGTTTGTTCATCACATCTCCTAATTCACTCTCATGCACCCCTTGGCATGTACCTCAGTAACACAGGAATAGCTCTAACACTGAAATCTAGGATCCAGCCAAGTACTGCTATTCCAGGTCTCAAATTTACAATTTAGAGATTACAATTTAAACATAGACTTTTGCTTAAGAGCAACTCTTAACTTTGGGTTTAAATATAAGGAGGTCTGCTCATGCTGATTATGGTTGGCTTCATGGTCTTTTAAAACAACCTTTGAAAATTTAGAAGGACCCAATCCTTACTTAGGGATTCACCCTACATCCTCGACACATGCTGATAGTAAAGAATTAGTGTTTTAATGGGCAGTTTTATATTGCTTTATTGTGTTGGGGTTTTCCGGGAGGGCTTTGGTTTTTTGGTGTTTTTTGGTTGGTTGGTTGGTTGGTTGGGTTTTTGGGGGTTTTTTTCTGCTGTCCAGAACATACAATCTCTATAGGAAAAGGTTTTGGGTAAAAATTGTGCTCTTATGTCTCCTTCATTTTGACATAGAAATAACACACATTAGTTGGATGGGAAGATGGCGAACTACATGGGAAACTTTTTGTGTGACAATTTTATTCCTTTTCTCCACTGGCTCAAGTTGAAAGTGCTAAGCCAAATCAAACTGCAAAGAAATTGATGTCCTCAGGTCAGATCAGCTGAAGGAAAAAGTTATTTAAGCTAAAGTAATGGCTTTCTAAAGTTCTTCAGTTTTGACACGGGCTACTAGCAGTTTAACCATCCAGATGACTGGATTTTGCAAAAGTTGTAATATGAAGCATTTCAGATGGTTTCTAGTTTCTGTTTATAGCATCCAATCAAGAGAACACCTTCTCTTTCAACAGCTGCTCTCACAATGCAAGGGAAGAGGTACTCTCCTTGCAGCTGTTCCTGGCTCTAACACTTATAACCTACAGGTCTTGGCAAAATGTCTTAACAGAATGAGTCTGAAAAGCCGATCTGCACGGTTTAACACCTTTTACACTTCAAACAGCTGACCACATGCAAATGGCACGTGTGTAAATTCTCACTCCTATTCATGGAGGAATGAAAGATGTGCACAGGCATTTGTCTGCCATTTGGTTACACAAGTGTATGAATCTGCAACTGTGAAGAAGCTGCTGCTTCTTCTTTCTCACCTTCCATCTGTGAAATGGGGGGTTTAACAATGTTCCTTTCATCTAGCTGTTAGCAGTAGACTTGAGCAAGATCTGCAGTGGTCTCTAGAAAGCTCTCAATGAGATCCTAAGTATAAATCAACAGTACAGCTTGGGGACAGCACACTCTTGGGGAGTCCAGAGAGAGTTTTGTACCTGGCTTATTAGGTACAAAAAACCTAAAACTAACCCAAACCATTGTCTAGTACTTGTTCATTCCAGTGAAAGCAGCTGATTGCCTACTTTATGTTACAGATATTTCTCAAAAAGGTTAGGCAAAGTAGAGAGATTCAAAATAATCTTCAATTCCTTGTAAATCCAAGGTGCAATTTTCAGTCTCTCCAAGTCTACACAATTGTCACAGAGGTTCACTTTTTTGCTTCACTGCCCAAAGATCCACCAGGCCAAAGTTTAATTTGATTTCTCAAAATAAGAAAGCCAGCAATGGATCAGGTGCTTGGAGATCACTGACATCCTAATTATTGTCAGGTCTGGATTGCAAAGAAGTGATTCAATAGCTGAACATCTGTGTGCTTGCTCACACAGAGTTGCTGTTTCACCCACAAGCAGCTGTGGAGTAGACAGGCAAAATTCTCTACATGGTGATAATTACAGTGTGCATTACAAAGGAGGCATAGACATAAGAGCATGCAATCAGATTGGGTTTTTTAACTTTGGAACAGAGAAACACTGCTAGATCCAAGGCTAATATACATAAAATAGGTTTCTCAGCCAAAAGAGAGGAAAATTTAGTTAGATCTGCATGAGGAATTAGGAAATTCACTTACTAAACAGGCAACTTTCTCCAATCTCAGTTTTGTTTCTGTAGAAGCAATGCTTAAGAACTACCCCAGGCACACAAACGTTTCAGAGACTGAAACACAATTGATTGTCTATGGATCTGCAATTTGCTTTAATATGCTTTTATTGCTTGCTACATGTGCCTGCCTGCGCTGTCCTAAGCAGCGGTGTTAGCTATTATATTACCATTACTGACCACCATGGCAGTGGTGACAGCTGAGTACCCTTTTCGGAGCTCACGATCTCTTAATCTCTGATCTTATGCTCTTTCACATCGGTCACATCTTTAGATGAACAATACTGCATCCCAGGGGGAAAAAAAAATTCAATGAAATCTTTTTCTCAAGGCAATCCTCCAAGCAAGTAGCTATGTGCTGCTGAAATATTATAAAGTAGAGCTTAAATGAAACAAAATGGAATTTCATTAATGCATGATCCTTATGTGAAGGACTGCCTTTTCCCTACATTCTGGGTCTAGAAGCTCAACTTTCTTTTTCATTGCTAGGAGCTGAAAGGCATTCAAGTGTGAAACAGTGCCTTCCTCGGGTTAACTCTGACATTTGGAATTCAGTGTTTCAAGGTTCACATGGGAGTGTGAGTGTGCTAGTGTGATGTTTTGGGGATCAGTGCCCACACAGCCAGAGAGAACAGTCTCACCTCAGGTAAACAGGGCAGCCTGGACTGTGGCAAGAGTGAATATATCATAAAACACAAGGATTATGCCAAAGGACAAAAAGATTAAATGATGTCAGGAGTCCAACACTTACTGCAAAATGGCTGCATTTTACTGTCACAGGGGTTTCTGGTACAGTGATGACTGCATAGCAAATTCCTTTTCTAAGCAGTAGTTTAGTCTCTGTGTTTACATTATATTTATGGAGAAGAGAAATAGAAATCAAGTTTCTACTTATTTTTTTTTGTTAATTAAAGTAAGTCTTGCTTTTGCACCTGAAATATTCAGGAACTATATTTTGTTTATCATCTGAAGAGGCTCCAAAATGTCACAATTTTTTCTCTGAGGGAAGATATTAGGCACAGCAAGATTTGTGATGGAAAAAAAAGGTAAGTCACTCTATAAAAGCAAACCAGCTGTCAAGGTTTTGGTTGTTCCCTTAATAGGTAGCTGTGGAAAAGCATTGTTTGGATAGAATAACTGCAAATCTGGGATTGTGGCACTGAGCAGGGCGCACAAGAGGAAAATAAGGAAATGGGAGATTTAATCTAAAGTAAAAAATTTAATTTAAGGGAAAACCCATTGGAAAGGAAGAGAGATGAGGAGCAGTAATGAGAGCCCCACTCCTGCCTGCAGTCAGGGCCAGGTAGAAGACAACGGCTGGGCACTAAGTAGAATGTGTCTCTACTGAGACTAAATATAATACTCTGACACACCTGGAACAAAGATGCATCTGGTCAGTAGGTGCTTATCAATGGCTCTGGGTGCTTAAAGCACAGGGCATCCAGCACTGATGGTGTTGTGGGAAAGCATATGGGATGGGTGCAGGCAGCCTCTGGCTACTGGGAGAGGCCCTGTGGGTTTGCTGGCACAGGAACAGACCTGCAGTGCCCAGGTTTGGCCCAGATGGCAACCTCCTCACTTAAAGCCTGCAGAGAAGGGCTGGTCCATCCTTGCCTGTGTCCCTGAGTGGTACTCAACACTCTCATGTCAGCAGTCCCCAGGGGGCTTGTAACAATTTATACGAGCTGGGGTTCATCCCCTTCTATTTTGTATCCCACAACAGAGACTAAAAATTCAGCAAGATGCTTAAACGTGTTAGTGTGAGTTGAACACAGTTGTTCTGTTGACCTTAATGGTGCTATTCACATGCTCAGAGCAAGGCCTGCGCTCAAGTACACTGCTGAATCAGCTCTTGTGTGTGTACTGAAATATAACAGTGATTTCTGCAATCAAGGCCAGTGCCAAGCTCTGGTACACCCCTGCCTAGAGTCAAGATAGCAGACCAATGCTGCTGTGTGTAGTAGCTGGCATTGCAGCTCCTCTTCCCAGGGCTGCTGAAGATGAGCAGGAAGCATCCACACAAATTGGCTCATGCTGCTTCTTTAATAATTCATGTATTTTTGCTCTCTTCTATAGTTAATGAACCTCCCCCACTCTCACCCTCGTTCTCTCTCCCTCTCCCATTCAGTCAGTTTGTTGTGGTTTCATGTATCTAATCCATCTGTCACTCGATTATAGCTATCGAGCACCTGTTATGGATTTCTAGAGTTTCATTCAAGCTGTTGACAAGTTATTCACAAATTGGCCCTTGTCACACTGTCATCGTGTGGAGTGCACTTTAGTGAATTCTTTTGGGTACACAAAATAATGAACAGAAGATGGCAAGGCTTGTGAATTAAGCAGTTTCCTATCCCAAATATTTAAAGAACCGTTAACTAATTGGAAGTTTCTTGTGGGTGATATATTTTTTAAGCTCTTTTCTTAAAATATTTTGTGTTCTCCATGCAGACCTTTTTGCATGAATAAACATAGCATAACTTGATTGAGCTGTCAGGGCAAGCGTTGTTGACAATGATGCCTTATTCTATACAGTCTATGTTGCAGCTGTGACAAGTTGATCATTGGTTCTTCTGTACGATGCTACTTGCCTACACTGCTTTGGTACTAGGAGGGAAAGCAGAGGGCTGGCTGACTGACTAGACCTCAGTAGCTGAAAGTCTTTTCTCCTCAGGTGGTTATTTGTTTTATTTTGCCCTGAAGGACACCAGGCAGAAATCAGGCATCAAAAGTGACAAAGGTCGCTATCCAAAAGTGAAACATCTCCTGAACAAAGTGTTAAGAAAAGTTAAGGTTAAAAGCACGTTCAGCTATGTCTTGAAAAATCTTCACTTTCATAACAAAATTTCAAATATCTCAGTACCAGAAAGTCTAGAAATAAACTTTGTCACCCAGTTTTTACTTCTGCTCCCATATAACTGATACTTACTCCTTAGACTTTTGTCCTGCATTGTTCATGTAACTCTTAACTTCTGCCTGTGCTCTCCTTTCACTCACCAGATACTCATTATCATAACCAATTTTTAGTGTTGTAGTAAGGACCTTGAAAGTAATGTGGTAACAAGATAACATAAGCTACAAGAGAATTCTAAAATATTCTCCCAGTGCAGTGTGTTAGTGGTACAGAAGAAGGTATTTGCAAATACAGGCAAAGTGATTGATCTGTTTGCAGCTATGAGAGAAGTTATTTATGCACAATTTGGCTCAAAACAAGTAAATGTAGTGCATGCATATCTGTGTATTTAAAAACTATTTTGCATCAATGAACATATGTACATTTTTCTAGTGTAGTCTACAAATCCTTTGAATAAGATTCCAGGGCTTCAGTGTTTTGATCTCTGAAGAGGATGTTTGTTTTCCAAATTCAAAAGGAGAGAAACTACGGTTTAGCAATTGCTTTGTCCATATGGGGTGCAAATATAGCACTAGAAAATTATCTGGCAATTGCAAAGGGGCTAAATTATTTCTGCTCACTTATTAGATTTCTTCGTGCTTAGGGGCTTGACGCTGTGAGATCCATTTTCCTTTGTGGTTCCACAGGGAGAAATCCAGCCACCCTGATCATTGCTCTGATAAACCAATAGGTGGCAGGACTTCAAAACAAACTGTGAAATAAAAAAGCCATGTTTCATTATAAAGAAGTTTGAAATAGCACAGCTGTCTCAATAGTTAGTTAATAGCTTAACAGTTATCTAAAAATAAGTTATTTTTAGATTTTTTTAATATGTTTATAATAATTTAATGTTTAAATCTCTGAACTTCAATTCAGATACTCAGAACAGCTCCCAATTAAAAAACCCAGAGTTTCAGGGAAGTTATGGTTAAGTTTGTAAGGGCATTTAGGTATTAAAGGGTGCTGATAGGCATCCATGAGTTTTAAAGCATGTAAGATTCAGATTCACACAAATATTTAGATACCTAAATATTTAGTCACTTATAGTGTGTGATACTGACACTGATCATCTTGAGGAATCTCAGCTTGAATAGTTTATGATAATAAATTCTATTTTCAAAAACAATTTTCTTTGAGCCACGCCATACAGCCAAACTATGCAGCTGAAGAGGTTTCACTAAATGTTTTAAAACCAGATCACGGTGAATCCATCAGTGCAAATCAGTAATGATAACTTCTCACTTGCTGCTCTCCAACACATTCAAATCAGCCCAATCTCAACTTCAGCACCCCAGTAATGAGCTGCTCTGAGCTCCGCCCCAAGCAAAGCTCCTGCAAGCCCTGACATGAGGGGTTTGTCCTGGATATCTAAACAGTCCTTTTATTAGTGGCTTACCCATCCAGCAGCATCCTCAGCATGCCTGAGGCTGGCTGTCTACCAGCACTATGGCAGAAAAATAAATACGGGACCACCTCTAGATGGAATAAAAGCCCAACTCCAGACTACCTGACAGCTGAGGGATAATGAGAATAATAGAGCAAGTGTGCAGAGACAGCCTTCAAGACAAGCAGAGGTTTTGACAACTGGGACACAGGCAGCTTAAGTAGTTGACTTGGCTGCAGTGCCCACGTCCAGCAGAGCTCCCAGCCACGGATCCTGAGCGAGGGGAGCCACCTCTAAACTGGCATCACATCAGTTGCTCAGACACATAAGCCCCATTCTTCAGTCTTGCACTATTGGCTAATTCAGGCAGAATCCCTGCTCAGCTGTTTGCCTTAAAAAGCTGAAAATCCCTTTCTTACAAGCTTAGCAATTCCCATGTAGGGATCCCAAGCTGCAAACAGACACTCAGGTTGGTGCTGAAATTCCAAGCTGTGGGCAGTCGAGGAGTTGTGCTGTGCATTTCTGCCAAACAATGCTGAAAACCATCTAAATAAATCCCTTCAAATCCTAAATCTTGCTGGCAGTAAGGAAACTAGGCTAGGGGGGTTTAAATCACTTTTGAAAATTAGTGTAGGATCCTAAGTCACTTATGTGCCTTTGAAAAATTTATCTTTAAAAGTTGGATGCTCAAAACTGATTTTCTTTCACAAGTACCACTGCTAACTTCAGAAATTATTCTTGAAGTGTGCATGAATAAAAAATTATTCATAGAAATAAGGGTATGACCATCTCTCTGAAGAAAAGGGAAGCATAAAACAGGCCCAACACCATATTGTTCAGGCTTTTTCAATGAATTGCTTTGAAACGAATTGGTTTTCATTGGCTTTAAAAAAAAACCAAAAAAACCCATAATGTGTTCCTTCTAATTTTTTTAACATGCAAATCCAAATGTTTTCTGAGTATCTCTCATGGGTGGTGTGAGCCTTTGATTACAGAATTTTGGTAATGAGGATATTTTGGCCCTTTGAATTGTTTTTTTGGGTGACACCAAAAAGAAGTCTCAGGTGTTTTATAACTGCTAATGTACTGTACTGTAAGAACATTTGCAACACCTCTAGTCTCATTTTTGCAGAAAAAAATAAATAAAGGTGTGTAAAAATTATATGGTTTACCTTCATTTCAGTTGTTGCCAGTCTTTCAGTGTGATTTAGGGGTGTTCCTTTCTACACTGAAATGGTTCATGAGCAAACAGCTATGAGGATAAGAAATAACTATCATTTCAAGAAGCAGCTGTTTAAGATCTGGACAGAACTGTATAAATCTTGGCTAGATTCAAGTATTGGTTACACCAATGAAAAATCAGCATAAATCTCATTCTTATACATGCTTCTGATATTGCTGCATTTCCATAATATGCACCTGTAGTGAGACATGAGGCTGAGCAGAGCATATTGTCTTAGTTGCCTGCTCTCTTGAGTAAAAGCAGCCTTTGTATATCTACTAATTTCCATCAAGTGCTTTTCATCTCAGCAGCTCTCAAACATTTTAAAAATGGGCTTCTTTAATAATTTCGTTGTCTCTTATGGTCATGTATGGGAGAATCTACATGTATTGCCATCTCCAGCACACCCCAAACTTTACATCCCAACCACCATCTCACTTCCCATTTTCATGGTGTTTGCTCCCCCTAAAATAGTAACTTTTTTCAATACTTTAGAAAAGCCACCACTGATGAAGCAAGGTGTTCTGTTCTCTCCTGCAGCCCACGTGGCTTTCAGCAACCCAACCAAGCTGTTTTGGACAAGGGAAATCTGTGAGAAGGTTGTCAGAACAGAACAGAACATGAGGGCAAAATGAGCCAAGACAAAAACAAAACCAAACAAATGAAAACAAACAAACCAAAAAAAAAAAAAAAACCACCACAAAAGAAACCCTCAAACCCAAGGAAAAATTCTTTAGATCTTCTTCTGCTCTGAAGATTTATCAAGTCTTTCCTGTACATCACCATTTCAAGCACTGCTGGTTTGAGTTATCTCTTTGAGCCATACAGGCAGTCGTGGGGCTGAGGTGGCTTTGTGGCAGGCAGTTCTGCTATTTCTTCCACTTGACAAGTATAATCTCCTGCCATGTCTTTTTCCATTTGCTTCTCTTGTTACTGAAGAGCTGCTCAGTTTCATAAAAGCTGACATGCCCTGAGAAATTCCATGCACTTTTTCTTTTACAGAGCCTGTGTATGTAGATCTCTGAAGGCATACAGGAGACTTTGCATAGAACAAAGGCTCCCAAATCCATCGTTAGGGAATACCTGTGGGGGAAAGAAAAACACCAACAAAACCCATCCTACTTGCCTTTTGACATGTACTATAAAAAGACTGAGTTAGTGAGAAATAGCTTATGTGCACAAAATAAAAATGTACTGTATCAGCCATTTTCTTTGGGGATTAGCAGAATGAAAATTGATTTATTTTTGGTGGCGTTTCCTCCCCTGGGCCTAAAGAAAATCAAAACTCTAGATTATGCCCAGGTAAGGGTTTTAAAAAATGCATGTGTGTATTTTTTTTCCCTTAGTTAATACTGTTAAATTTAAAGCTTGCATTAACTAATTGATAAGACTTAAATGTGGACTACTTCCTCATAAATTTCTATAAAAATATTAAAAATCTTATTAGCTTTTAAATAAATATTGAAATAATTGTTTGCTGTAGTGCTTATTTTACCTTCTTTACTTCAGCTATCAACCACAGTTTTAGATGGAGAGGTTCACAGTAACACAAAAATGTAGCAGCTGAGGTCTAGAACTATTTCTATGCAGATGGAAGAGCAGATCACTGCTTACAAATGCATGTATATGTACACATATATATATATATACATATATATATCTCAATTGAGCAACTATGACATATATATATATATCACATATATATATGTATTAGTTATGGTACTCTCATAGCTTTATATATAAATATAAATATAAATACATATATTCTGATTTTGGTGAGAATTATTTTGTTTACCACTCTATCTCAAGAGAGTTTTCAATAGTTGCACAAATAGGATCATATCAGAATGGTAAATTTTTGTCTTTTCTGCAGAAGGGTGTAGAAACAATATCAAAACCCACACAGGAGTGATGAATCAGGCCTGTCACAGGAATTTTGACTCATTAGTGGGCCAGGTATACAGAAGGATGACTGCATGTTTTTAACAAAAATTTGATGTCATTTAAAGCCACTGTTTAAAGTATTTATTCTAATTCACTTGATTAAGAGCACAACATTAAAATCAGCCAGGTAATGGTAAGATTCTCATTCAATGACTTCTCACAGCAAAAGACTTTCACTGTCTCTATGCAGTGACCTTTCAGCAAACATAGGGTGAGCTGCCACTAAAGGTTTTTTAGGACATTATTGGTGAGTGCAATTTTTTTACTTTAATTTTCATGCTACTTTGCTTTTGACTATGCACCAGGGATATTTTTAGATTATTGATGACTGCACCATCTGGCTGTATTCTAATAATACCAGTGTAACTGAGTTTTACAAACTCTTTCTCCTTCAGTTCAAACCCTTAGGCAACATATCTTTCCACAGCTCAGCAGGTACTCCAGAGTGAGTGGCCATGGTTGCTCTAAGCAACAGAAACTATTTGCTCATGTTATAAGCAGTATTTCTACCTGTGCTTTCCGACAGTTGTGAATATGGGGCTTCAAAGGAAGAGGATGGAAACAGATTTCAAGGTTAATTATCTTGTACCCTCAACTCTGAATCCATCTGGATTTTGCTGAATGCAAAAACTTGATGGCTGGGAGGTTGTTAGGAGTGTTATGGTCCAAAGAAACTCTGAAGGACCTTGCCAGTATGAGGAGTTGCAAGAGGACCCTCACCAAGGGAGTGGAAGTTCAGTGTCAGATTTGTCAGTGCAGAGGTGGGGCTGGACATGGGGAAATTCCAATATTTTTCAGCCTGGAAAAATTCCTACTTGGTCTTATACACTAACCAGAAAGCAGTGCAGGGGGTCTGGATTGAGATTTTTGTAAGCTCTTTTCCTCATGGTTTCCAAACACTACTTTAAGAGAAGAATTCAAATATTTCAGTGCTCATTGATTTGCTTTAGCACCGGTTTCGTTGAGCCTGTCTGTTTAGTTCATATTATCTGACTATGCTACATGCTATTTTCAGTCCTTCCATATTTTCTTTTTTTAAAAGCATAGTAATTCACAGAATTCCCAAGAATAATGGATTAAGCACTTGAAAATGCTGTTTTACCAAATGCTGCACTTTGTTTTCACTGGTAAAAATGCAACCATTTAACCACAATTTTATAATTGTTAGGATTGTGATGTTTTCCTGACTTGTTCTCCTGAGATTTTATCACTGAAAGCAAAAACTTGTTGACACAAGGAGTTTTGATACTACAGTGCTGAATATTGAGGAACCTGAAACCAATACTAGTCATAAAGTGAATTGCAAAGAATGAGCCTTCTGGTTCTTCTGCTCCCCATATTCTAAGGAATATTTACAAATGATAACATGAAAAAACCTCGCAGAAGCATTTGTGGGAAATTTGTTAAGAGAGAAAAGTTTTATTATTGATAATACATTTTTTAAGAAGTGTCATGAATTGTCAAGCTCAAGTTTAAGCAAAATCCAACACTAGTGGTGTTGTGACCCAGATATATCTCTGGGTATCAAGATATCCAGATAGACAGAGAACAATCCTTTTTAGGATGGTGACAACAATAATATTCTGAAACAATAATATTCTGCTATATGAGAGCCAGAACAACATCCTTTATCTGGGAGAAGGGTTTTACCACATTGGTATTCAACCACACTGGAGGAACAGTTGGCTGGAAACATAGTATATAATCTTTTTGTTGGTTATAAGCCCTGAATATAATTCTTATGGAAATTATTTTTGTCTTCTCCAAAGACAAAATGTTTTGGAAACTCCCTGTGGGTTTCTCAGACTGTTGGTTCATTACCTGGATTACTCCTGCAGTGTTTCAGGCTCTCGCACTCTGGACTGAGTTGTGATTCCATATCTATCTCTATTTCTTCCTTTTACTGCCTTTTTCTTTCTTCCAACCCACATTTTTCCCCACTGGGAAATAAACTGTTTCTTTTTTTTCATTTGAAGCTGAGGCTCCTTAAATGACTTCCACTGAGTTTTCCCAAATCAGGTTCCATTAGCAGAACAAAAATGAAAACAATTCCTGCTGTGGTGAGCCTTAAGAAATGGTCTGTGTAATGAACCAAGACAATGGGTGATTGACAGTCAAACATTTATGAAGCCAGGATACATACAAAAAAACCACTCACTAACAAATAGACTCCCATATCTTTCCTAATGTCAGCAAGCAGTCAACCTTAAATACAAGGTAAAAAAATACTCATGTTTAAGGATTTTGATAGTATATGTCCCCAACAAAGAAAAAAACATGGTTAATACCCTTTCTTGGGGTTAAAGAAGCAAAATTAACTTCAGAGCTACTATTGCTGACTCTGTGATTTAAGACTAGGGCACAAGCAATAATCAGATGGGGGAAGAAATAATGTGAATATTGCTAGAAGCACAAGGAACCACAGACTGCTAGTACAACAGGATACCAGGAAGAGTAGAGATCCCCAAGAATTTATGGGGAAGAAAATGCATGGTGCCAGCTGAGCTCTTTAGCTGGCCCACTGCCACTTCAGGACACCAGATAGGGTCCTGCAGAGCCACATTGGTGTGAGGTTCCCATAGCAGGTGATGCTTTATCTTCAGGGGTAGACTGACAGATGTTATTGAAGCACAGCAGCTGCACAAGGAGAAAGTTCAAACCATGTGATGTCCTGAATCACATAATCTTCCCAGAACACATCTTGCAACAGACTCTACTGCTATGGCAAACCAAAGGCACATCAGAAACTGGGCTTAAAGCGGTGGAAACGAGATATTTTGACAAACATCCTTGATACTGGAAGGCCTCAGTTATGACACCCTGAAGCTTTCTCTTCTTGAGGCTGAACAATTCAAATTCTCTCAGCCTTTCAGTCTTTCTAGATAAAATGTTGCCCTTTTCTGAAAGTCTGTATGTGATATTCTTCAAATAGTCACTTAAAACCTGGAGTGGCAATGCCTACTAGATGACTCAGAAAAGTGTGACCTGGGCTTTATGAAATGATACAGTGTTTTCAACTAACAGATAATCTATTAATCATCAAAAATGTGGTATATGGGATTTTTATAAGCCATTTAAAGTATTTGTTTGGTCTTTTTCTTTTTTCTTTTTCTTTTTTCAAATGAGAATATAATATTGCAGGTGGAGATCAGCATTTGAATAGGAAAGGAATTAAATCTGGAAGGAGGGCATAGACTTTTTTGCCCAGAGGGTTCACACTTGGTCTCATATCAATTATACCATTCCACAGAATATTCCCATGGGAAACTCCGAGTATGATATCATAGACCCATTTATCTTTTGTAGGCAGTGTACACTTGCAACTGCCATAGATTTAGAGGAAGTGGAGAACCTGCAGCATTTCATGAACCAGGCCCCTTCATTTGCATTTTTTCCACCCTAAAATGTAAACTATTATCTGCTGTGTTTTGGTTGCTTGTTACTGGACTCCCCAAGATTCCACCTCAGCATCTGGAAAGACTAAGATTTTAGCTTTTAAAGTCAGCCTTTAATTACAGGCAAAGAGGAGAGAAGTGTGATGCTGCAAGAGGGACTCATGCAGCTCTTATACACCACAACTGCATTTTATTCAGATCACTGGGCTACTACAGCTTTTCACAGGGAGCTAGTCCACACTCTAGTAGTGCTATTGAAAAACATTTGATAAGAAGCCCTTCTCTTTCCTTGCTCCATTTCACTTCATCAGGTTTTATATGTAATTCTTTTGTCTCTAATTGCCCTTTTAAAGTTTACAACCCTATTGATGCTTGGAAGCAGTCAGGCAACTGGAACAGGTAGAGAATCTTCAGCATAAATTATGGAAGGATTAGGCTGTAATCAAAAGGAAAGCCTAACCAGCAGGGAGGAAAATCTTGTACTTATGAATCCAATGATCACCTCAACCACTTTGATCTGCACCTGCTAACTATAGCAGAACTGGAGGAAAAACCTTTTTCTTTGTAATACCACAGGAGAGGATAGTTCTCTGTAAAGAAGGTGTGCACCTATAGAAATGCTCTGAAACTCTAAACTTTGGCACAGCTTTTACCACATCCTCCCATTTACTACATACAGGGATTAAAGCCAGTTTTGTACATCCCACATGTGAGACTTCATGAGAAATGCAATCAGGCTGGCAAAAACTGGATGAAGTGGAGACAAACTTAATTTACTTCTGTGAACTAGAAGCATAAGACTTGAAAACTTCCATGTCAAACAAGGTTGAGCTGTCAAATATAAATATCTCCATGATTAGGGAGAACTATTTTAAGCCTCAATTTGGGATTTGGGAGTCCTTCATTCTAGCCAAGTCTTTCTGGAGGAGATCCTAAACTCCATAGCAGGTATTTATTTCAACTAATTACAGACAATCTGTTCTGGAGAAAATTAGTATTAGGACAGGACTAAAATGCAACAGACAACACATACAAGGTTCTATGCAACATTTGCACTTTCAAAAGCATCAGAAATTTTCATTCATTATCTCCAAAGGAACCTCAAGTCACCTGACAATATAAGTAGCCCTTCCCTCAAACTTCAAAAGCCACAAACTCCCCAGGCTTCTGGATCTCATCTTGTTCCTTTTGACAATTTTCTATGATTCTTTTTCTGCTGATTAATATAAGCTCACCGAATGAAAACAAGGCAACCACAAGAGTGTCCCTGTTTCAAGTGGAAAGCGCAATCATGTGCATCCTGCAAATTTCAGGTTGCAGTATAGGATCTATAAAAAGCTCATCCAATGGATATGAAGGAGTTATCCTAATCTGGGAGTATTACCCACATCATGACTTGTGCTTCTGTGCAGGTGTGCCTGGATGCAAACTGCTAATATTTTTAAAGTCCATGCTCCATGAAGTTAGAAAAAAATGACTGGGATAAAAATAGACTAAAATACCACTAGTTCTTGACAAAATCCATTGGAAATTAATTTTATACTACTCAAATAATTTCTACTGAGTTAAGCACAAACTCAGCATTGCTAAGACCCCACCTGGAGTGCTACATCCAGCTCTGGTGTCCCCACCACAGGAAGGATGTGGACCTGTGGGGAGTCAGTCCAGAGGACACCACCAAGATGATCAGAGGGATGGAGCACCCCTCCTACGAGGAAAGGCTGAGAGAACTGGGATTGTTTGGCCTGGAGAAGTGAAGGCTTCAGAGTGACCTAATTGTGGCCTTACAGTGTCTGAAGGGAGCCTTCAAGAAAGATGGAGAGAGACTATTCAAAAGAGCATGTAGTAACAGGACAAGAGGTAATGGATTCATACAGAAAGTAGTCTCTGGCTGAGTGAAAGGTGTCCCTACCCATGGTAGGGGGTTGGAACTAGATGATCCTTTATGTCCTTCCCAACATGAGGGCAAGAAAAGATATCTAAAACCATCATAAAGTAGTGTTTCTTTAGTCTTGCAGTTGTAGCATATTCCATGAAATGTCAAAAAAATTATAAAAGATATCAGTTGACTACATCATCCTAAAAAAACTTCAGGACTAAATTTTAAGGAATTTTTACAAATCTCATCAGGTTGTATACTGTAGTGCATTACATAAAATCCTTTTCAGAGTAGGTCATTTACACACACAAATAATTACTTTGAAGGATGTGAAGCAATAAAGTTTAAAGCACCAGATCTAGGACAACTATTGTTTCTGCAGGCAGGCTGGTACTAAAGGCTCCTAATTGTCCTTAGGATAACGGTGGGCCACAGAATGCCACAAGTAGGGATGATATAGGGATTACCCATCTGACATGAAACGCTGAAATGTAAAGCACAATCTCCATTTCACTGTTCAAGTTTTATCTTGAATTTACTCACTCTGGTATACAAAATGGATACAGAGTTATTCTACTATAAGGACATCCACATTTTTTGTTTATAAAAAGAAATAGGGAAATATCTATATGTAATGCTAGATCATGGAGCATTTAATTTACTTTGGGCAATGCAGGTGTATCCATGCTGAAAGCGCAATGCTAATAATCTAAGAACATTCATACTACAACAGTCAAAGATGGATAAAGATGCATATCACTACCAGACAGGAGAATTTCTTCAACATTCTTTGGCTAATCTGCAAAGTCCTTCTATGAAATTTGCATTAAAGTTGTCATCTTACCTTTATAAAGATCCTCATCATTCAGTCAATTTTCTCCTCTCTCTCTCTCTCTTTCTCTCTTTCTCTCAAATATCCTGAAAATAACCTTCAGCTTCTTTAAAACATAAAGCTTTGGTGTTTTGGAGAAACTGTAATGAGCCAATAAACCCAATTTGGAGGCTGGTTAGTACCACATAAATTAATTTCCCTGCTAAATGATCAGAGTCACATCCACCTTTTTCACTACCATCTGCCTCACAACAAAGTTGGCACTGTACTCCTTTGAGAGGTGGACTGTAAAAGTGTCATTTAGGAAAGGCTTATTAACAAAATCCTTTCTAAGTTCCAATTTTCCTGTTCCAGGGTAATGATCACAGGCAGCATATATATACCGTTAGCAGGAAACAGTCAAATGTCCATATGGCATGCACTTTAATAAATAATATTAAAGAAAAAAAAAGTAAATGGAATGTGTGTATGGATCTATACAAATATTCACCTTCATTTTCAGGGATTTTCCTATGTAATTGATCACACCAATTCTGCTAGTTGTTAGTTCTGCCTATGAAGGAACAGTCCCTGCCAGCTGGGGTATTTCCCACTTGCCTCTGGACTATATAAACAAGCCCTTTGCCACACCTATAAAACAGCACTGGAACAAACCACTCTTCCTGAGCTTGCTCTTAATTCCACCTCCCCCTTCTGATGTGTGACAGACATTCAAATCGTTCATCTGATTCAGTTCCTCTGCTGCTGGGTACCCTGCCTTTGGCTGGAGCTGCTTCTAGCCTCCTGGGACTGTGAAACACCACCCGCAGATCAGCAGGGGCAAGGCTGCACCAGCTCTCAGAGGAATATCACCTGTGCTGGACAGAAGGCTCCCTGAATGCCATTCGGATTTCTAGTGCACCTATTAGTCTTGTTTGGGTTTATCTGCTATTTCCTGCCTATTTTCTTCCCCTTGCCACACAAATGTTTTTCCTTCCTCTCTGATGTGGAGAAGCAAGCTGGCTTTGCAAAAGTCACACAAGCTCTCTGAGCTTAGCTTAGTCCTCATGTTTACCAAGTGTTGTAAAGCAGGAAACCATCCAAATGTGGTTGGTAAATTCTAATTAAAAACATTGTTCTGGAATTTTTTACTTGTTGGGAGTACATATGCATGGAGACTAAGAATTTCTTTCTATTGAGAAGCCTGCAGTGAAGGCAAGGAAGTCTTAAATTTAGGCAAGGATTTTAATTTTGTTCTTCCAGTAATGAAAAATATAGGATGACAAAATTGATTAATGGGACAATAGAGTAATAAGTTTTTCCATGTGAAGGAAATAAGAAGTTGAATACTCAAGTTAAAATGCATATTTATGTATTTTGCTTTTATGTAGCTGAGTCATAATTAAACAGTTCCACCAAATGGAATTTTACTTGTGATGAAGTTATTTTGCAGTTAATGGTGCTGTTCCTTCCTGGGCCAAGGTGCCACTGGGCCATGAGCTTTCAGACAGGGGACCAGTAGGAGTGTGACATACTAGCATCATGTTATTCTGTTCTCTTCCACTAAATTTACGACAGCTGTTGTTCTACCACTCAAAGCATAGATGGTAGCCTCAGTTTATTTTCAGAAATAAGACATAATTATTTTCTCCAAAATTTTAAAACCTCCATTTTTTCCTCTCTTAACAATAGCCATAAATCCTGAAATAGTAATAGGAATTACTTGGGTTTCAATGTTCTCTCCTTTCTAAATAACTGGGAAAGCCATAATTAAAATAGTTTCCATAACTTTCTATCTTATTAAGCATAATTAGATTTTTTACTATTATTTTTCCCTCTTAATACTTATTTAATCTGTTTTGTTTTTACAGGCATTCTAGGGAGAGCTGTGTTTTAAGAAAATATTTTCAATAAATCTACTTAAGAAACTCATCAGACAGTTTGAGCAACAAAACTAGTAGCAGTAATCACAAGTCATATTTCACTTCAAAGAAGCTTTTGAAACCACACTGTGGATTTCTGATCTGTTTTCTGTCCTCACAATCTAAATGACTTCAATGTAAATTAAAAATAGCAAACTATATGACTGCAAAGTTCAAAACCTACACCATGGAATTACTAACAGTCTTTCTTTCAGTTCTATTGTCTCCCTAAATTTAGAAATAATTGAAAACTTCCTTCATCTCCACTGAAAATTAGCACTGCCAGTAGAACATTTAGTAAACTTATTAAACTAAATCTTTAATTCATCTTTCTGAAGGTGACAAGGATAGTAGAAACTCCAGAGTACATGCATGTTGCAGTATGACAACACCAACATTAGGTAATAACAAACCCAATCTCCATGTCTCAGATGCAGTAAACTGAAGAGGCGGAAGTGTCTGTTTGCTCCTGCCGGCAGGTAAGGAGGTTCTTCTCTATTTCATCAGTCTGGAGATCAGTGCAGGTTTTCTGTTCATTATGGGAGAACAATCTTGTTCTGAACCTGTCTTGACTGCAACCTGCCTCTCAGAACCTGGAAACATGGATATGCCTATTTTGAGCAAGAAGAGCATGCTTAAAAAAATCATCACTGGCACTGTTAGCTAAACTCTGTGCTCTAGGACTGGGGTGAGTACCTTGAGGTCTCTTCAGATTGGTTAGGTCTAAAAACTGGCAAAAGAACTGTCCTGCATTTCCCAGGAATTCCAAATAATTTCCATGTGACCGAGGTTTAATTAATATCTCTGGAGTCCTCACAGCCAGTTTCTGTTTCTCCACCTGAATTATGGAGACTTCCAACTTCACAAAAATGGAAATTTATCCTGGGGAAGAAAACTCTGGGTAGGTTTCTGTCTGAACATATGAAAAAATGTGAAAAGTGCTTTCAAGTAACAAAAGGTAGCTTCCTTACAGCACGAAGTGTAGCCACCTACCCCTTTATGGCAGCCTCTTTGTTAGCTGCTGGGTGGTTTAGAGCTCTTTGCTACCTGGCTGCACTGCTGTAACACAAAGCTGCTGAGCCAGATTTCCTCCCCTAAGGAACAGGACACACTGCACTTCTTAGGAAAGTTTAAAAACACATTTTCCTTGGATTTGTGGTTTAGTTTGAGTTATAGCAAACATTCTAGCAATGCTTTAAAATTGCTGCTTGCCTTTCTCATATTTCTGCCCTCAGCATCTTACAAACACTTCCTATATTTCATTCCTGTTTTACAGCTTCAAAGCGATTTCACTGCCAACTGAAAGCATAGGATTTGTTTACACTGGCCATTAAAACACTGATCAGAGCACCCAAAATCTCAGTTTGTCAAGAGAACATTATTCTGGTCAATTTTCCACCATGTATATGATCAAAAGAACCAGAACTCTGCTAGCCCTTCATGCAAATAAAATTATATGCACAAGGCACACTGTCAGTATTATCACCAGAGACATACTGTGTATTCATATAAGGCTATTTTAATGTGTTTCTGGTGTATCATACCTTTTTATAGATATGGGTGCTGATTTTAAAACAAAACCATTTTTGTTAGCTTGCTAAAAAACAAAACTAAAGCTTGGAAATATAACTACTATTTCTCTGTACATATTTTTGGCACAAATACAAATTCTTTTAGGGTACATTACTCTGTATCCTGCGGATGAAAATGAGCCTAGCCATTGCATGTTTTCAGCTGACTGGATGCAAATCTTTGAAGATGCAGAAGCTACATAACAATATTTAAGATGACATTGTGCTTGAGGAGGCAAGTCCTTCTCAAGCACAACAACATACTATTTGGAAAGCTTGCAAGATTTATTAACATGACCACAGCACCATGCAAAATGTGACTCTGCCATTTCTTATTTTGTTCTGAGCATATCCAGACATGAGACACCCTGGACAGCTTCATTTTGAAGTCCAATTGTGAATACACAATGCTCAGATAGAAGGAAGGCATAAACAAGTCCACTCGAAGTTGTTGTCTGCTCAGTTTCTAGATCAACTGTCTTCAGCAAAGCAAGCAGCAGGATGAAGCTGCAGAACCTGAACCTGTTCCCTGTTTCTGGAGCACAGTGAAAGCCTTGCAGTGACTGCCACCAAGGACTGGAGATGTATTTTGGTGCTGTTTAGATGCTCATCCTGAATATGCCACAACATAAGGTAGATCTGTACATACCCCTTTCTTGGAAGTACAATCATTCTCAGAATAATAAAAGGGTTTTACATATATTTAAATTTAGAAGCTGGTTTATTTCTGAACAGACACTAGAAGAGCATACTTTTAAATCTGAGAAAATTCAAAACTAAACTGGAAGACAAGATAATTTGAGGGTGTTCCAGTCCCAAGTATCGCAGCAGAGCCAGCCTTCACATCCAATCTGGGCTTCAAACTCACAACTCAGTCACTTCCCAAGTGCCCACACTGCCCTCTTTCAAACCTTAGGGAAGGGTGATTTTTTAGCTCATCTCCTGTTTTGCCTGTGATTTTGATGTTGTTCTCCTCAGGAGACATGTACCCATGTTTGCTGTGCTATTTCCTTGCTGGGTTTTCCATTTTTCCTTCTGTTTGCTCTGTCCTTCTGTTGTGAATCCTCTCTTCTCTGATCATTTCCATGAATTTCTGGGGAAGGTGGCAACTCCAGAAGGCAGAGGAGGACACAATGTCTGAAGCTGGACAGGGCAAGGAGACTTCCTTTCCACTGACCTGCTGTACCCTTTTGAAAGAAATTAACTTACAAACTTGTGATATACTGATATTTTCCCCATATATCCTAAAAATCCCCTAAATCTTATCATAGTGCACCTTTAAAACTGAAATAAAAAGAAAAAAAAGAGAAAATTTTTTAAAAATACATCTAAGATTACACAAAATTACAACAAAGCTTAATGTAGCTAAGCAAAGGTTCCATGGCATTATGTACTGCTGCATCTCAGATATTCCTTCTCAGCTGGAGAACAGAACAAATGGAGTGAATAGGCAGGCAAAAAAAGCAAAAGACAACTCCTTTCCAAGCATCATTACATTCCTCCTCTCCCCAACACATGAGCACTCTAAAGCAGTGTTTTCCTGGGCTGTGGTCATGTCAGGCTCTGCAGGTCTTGAAGCTTGCATGTCTGCACATCCCACACATGCTACCAAGTCCCTGGTGCACATGACATTTCTTATGTGCCTCATTCAGCATTTCAGTGGTGCCTACTCAGCATTTTGACACATCAGTGCCTGCTGAGCACCCTGATCATGCCATCTGGAGGAAGTCCTAGGTCATACCACCAGGGTAAGTCACCTATACCAAGCCCTACACACTTTCTGCGCCTCAGCCAAAAAAAAAAAAACAACCAAACAAACCCAAATAAAACCTTCAAACCTATTGGAAACTAGCTCATCTTTACCAGCTGTAAGGACATGGTCTTAAGAACAATGTTCCATGAATAGAAAAGAGCTCATCTGTTTAACAGCTGTGTTTGAGAAAACTTCTTAAACTGTGTGACTGTGGACAGTGTCTGAGAGGAGACTGAGGTCCTGCTTCACACATCCAGGCATTTTCTCCACCTGTGTTCTGACCAAGGCAAAGCCATCCAGAACTGAAAATAATATCCTGGTGGATGTGGGCTGATCCTTGCTGCTGAAACAAGCAGTGAGGGGCAGGACTGAATATTGCAAGCATAGAACTGACCAGGTATCCATATAACCAGACCTGCCTGGCTTCAGGCACAGGTCTGCAGTAGGTTCAGCTGGCTCCTGGCACTGACTGAGCACAAACACCACTGTCTGCTCCCTGTTGTTCACACCCAAAGAGAATCTGGCTTGTTTAATATAGAATAACAAAAGCCAAAAGAGCATCTGTCTTCTAAATATATAAACTATGTAAACTCTGGGGACACACATCTGCTTAAGTTTAAAATTAACCTTTGGTCAGAGACAGACATAGTCTGGGCTCAGATAAATTTAGGTATAAACACGTGAACAGTGAGGGTGTGAACCAGCCTTTTGGTGGGAATTGCAGGCAGCTGTGGAGGGGAAGGCAGGAGAGCACAAGAGGAGGACAAATCTACATTAAAGCTGTTTAAGGACTGTAATTAGGGGTGAATCAAAAGCTGTGAAGGAAAAACAAACAAACAACCTAAACCAACCATAAAACCAAGAAGAAAGTAAAAAAGATGGTAATGGTTAAACTAACAGAATACCACCCTGTAAACTGTTCACAGACTGCCTGCTGTTATCAATAGATATATTTTGCTGTGATTGGAAGCCTAAAGTAGAGAGCTACGAACTGGTGATTGCATAAATGTCAGTCTGTGTAAGACTGTGAGGAGCCAATGACTGTGCAGGGAACAAGTTACTCTGATGCTGCTGCCACTCATTAAAAAGTAAAGCTAAGTTGGCTAAGAGGTAAGGATGGTGTTTTCTGTGTACATATGATATTACTAACCATTTCACTATTCTAAAATCCTTGTTTCCTTTGGTTATTCAGGTTTCTATTGTCTTGGAAAATTTCAGTGGTTAGTTTGCAAATACCTGATTTATGTTGTTTTTGGGGGTTTGGTCTGTATTAGGTTGGGTTGGGGTTTTTGGGGGTTTGGTTTGTTTATTTGGTTTTGGGTTTATGCTGTTGATGTTTTTGGTTTTTTGAGGTAAAAGCTTGAATTTTGTTGTGTGGGGGAAACAAATCAGTTAGGGCAACAGCAGAGCTACTCTGAGAATCTTGTTCTCCCTCACAGTTTTGAGGAGCAGTCAGGAAGATCACTATCTCTCTCTCTCTCCAAAGACACAAGACATACACAGGGAAAGAAAATCAGTGGGGATAAATGTGTGGAAGGGATTGCTGTTGCTGTTGTGTTAAGGTTTTACTTGTTTTGGACTTAGTTTTGCTGGTGGTGAGTTCTGGGGTTTGCTGCTCGGGATTTTCTCCCTGTTGCTCACTGGCAGCCAGCTGCTCTTTCTGCAATCTATCATTGTGCTGCTGCTTTCCAGAGAAATACAGTCTTAGCTGACAAGACAACTTGACCATCCTCATTGTTTTGAAGAGCCTGTGGAAGCTTGGAAGTAAGTGGAGGCTCCTTGGTATGGTCACATGAATCTTTTTTAAATCAGTTATCATACTTTCTGAAGTAGCCTTAAGATAAATAATGACATCACTGCACTAGCAGAGCTAAAACCTGTGAAGTATTTGGGAGAAGCATGGGAGATGCTTCCCATTTTAGATTGAGAAATGTGACCTTTTGAGAGTGCAGATGGGATCTGTCTGAAACAACAAAGAGAAAGAGCTGGAAACATGGTGCAAATATGCCAACAAACTTGAAGACATTTTTTTTGCCAAATGGTCTAACAGTTTGAAATATGTCTGTGAATGATGAAGTGCTTGGAAAGCTGTTGTTGACCTCTTTCAAATCTCTCAAAAAATGAGAGAAGGGATTACCTCTGTAGATGCTCTCTAGAGTTACCTTTGAAGACCTCCAGGACATGCCAATAATCTACCTATGGGAGGGAAAGTGATTCTCAGTGAAGTACACTGTATTTGGCCTTTCTGTGCTGGAAAGACAAACACTCTGTCAGTCCTGCTGACTTCCACAGTTAACCCAGTGCTTCCTAGATGGTAGTGTTTTGAGGCTTTTTTCCCCTGAAAAATATTGCCATTATATATGTCTGTGATAAAATATATTACCCTTGACCAGTTAAGTGGTCCTCTCTGATTCTCTGTGTAGATGTATCCTGACATTGAACCACCAGGTACTGAAGGTGTAGAGCTCAGATATTAGAATGGTAAGGAACTTAAATATCTAGGAAGACCCCTGATAAATGATACACTCTGCAGATAAACCTCTGCCAAATTCTATTCAAATAGCAAAGGGATAATGTGAATATGACTCTAATGAAGGAAGGCTAGAGTTGCCATAATGCATGCAGGTGCAATTGCTCCAAATCTCTCTTAAAATCCATTTTCCTGCCAGTGCTCATTCTTCCTTTAAACAGAAGTTAATACTCTGCTGACATTACTGAACTCCATCATGCTCATTATCTCAGGCTAGCATTTAGATCAGGTTTTTGGAGGTGAAAGACCAATTCATTAACTCTATTGTGTCACTCAATGACTTCCTGTGGAGAGATCATAAGTCAGATGGGGGTGTCACTGCTGGAAGATAAAAGACAGCTATAAAGTAGGAAGACAACTGGTATAATTCACAAAAATGAGGGGAAAAAAATACTCTATAGCCTTTAATTTCTATTCATAGTTCAGGTTTTAAGCATGTTATTTAGATAACAGTGCATTTGAGATATTTTTTTCTTTTTTAATGAGTTTCAGATATGGAATGGAAGAGGTTATTGGTTGGTTATTTGTTTTTCATTTAAAGCAGAAAATTAATATAGGTAACAACACAGTAATCCCTGCTAAAAAAAAAAAAATGGGTTACTTAAAGCCAGATGTGTTGAAATGCCCACATACATTAATTTTTCTTGGCTTATAGGTAAAAAATACGAGTGTTTGGAAAATTATTACTTTGTCAAAAAGAAAGCATTATGAAACTATTTTAGTTTTTGCTTAAGATAAAAATTACTCCCAGGAATCAAAATCCATCTATTTGATTAAAATAAAATCTCCATACTGTTTCTTATTGTTAAAGAAAATATTGATTTTTTTAGAATACGCTCTGGAGTATCCTAAAATAATTCTTCTCCCTGAAAGAAAGAAAAATTCTCCCTGAAAGAAAGAAAAATTCTCTCTGAAAGAAAGAAAAATTCTCTCTGAAAGAATTTTCTAGAACTTTTATACAGAAAGCTTCCTACTGCTACTATTTATGACTGAACATGAAGTTTCTCAAGTTGCACATGGGAGATAAACAAGAAAAAAATACTTTTTGTGGTTGTAATTGAGTTTTTCCTACAAAATTTTCAAATAGAAGCCTTTTCCAGTGTAATTAACAACTACTCAATGTGAAGAAGCAGCGTCAAATAAGGAACACCTTTGCCAGAGAGCTTCGCAGACTCTATTCAGCTTCCCTCTACCTGCTGCTCAATAAAACTGTGGGACATCATAGAATCATAGAACAGTTCGGTTGGAAGGGACCTGAAAGATCACCTGGTTCCAGCCCCCTTGCAATTGGCAGGGACACCCTCCAGTAGAGCAGGTTACTCACAGCCCCATCCAACCTGGCCTTGAACACTCCAGGGATGGAGCATCCAGAGTTTCCCTGGGAGAAGCTGGGCAACCTGCTCCAGTGTCTCACCATCCTCACAATAAAGACCTTCTTCCTGATAGCTAATCTAAACCTACTGTCTCGCAGTTTAAAGCCATTTTCCCTTCTCTTCTCACTACAAGACCTTGCAAAAAGTCCCTCTCCAAGTCTCTTGCAGGCCCTGTAGGTACTGGAAGGCTGCTCTAAGCTCTGCCAAAATCTTATTTTCTCCAGGCTGAAGAAGGCCAAGCCTCTCAGCCTTTCCTCACAGGAAGATCTTTGGAGCGACTCTCTCCCCGCCGGGCTGTGAAAAGCCTCGCGGGACATTGCTGGTGGCGCAGCGCGGCGCCTGCAGTACCCGCCTCTCGCCGGCAGAGGGCGCGCAGTGCGGGCACGGCGGCTGCTCCAGGGCTGCTTACGGGCGGTGCTGGTTGAGCCTTACTGCAGCACAGGGAAAGAATCCTTGTACAACAATGCCGACATCAAAACCTCTAAACATTTTATAGCCTGTTCCTGTACGTCAGTACCTTTCGGTAAACTCCCTCCTGCGGTCGATGGCACCGGGATTGCCAGCAGGTAACGCCGGCCGAGGGCTGGTAGCAAACATGAAACCTGCAGCTGTTCATCAGTCACTGCCTGAAAAGCAACAGCACCGTTCCCACAACTTTTAAGGTCTTGAGCTATCAAAAAAAAAGAAGCCAACTACTTCGGAAATGTAAGATGTTCTTCAATTTCTGATGTATTCACAGAATCACAGAATGGGTCAGGCTGGAAGGGACAACAGTGGGTCATCAGGTGCAACCTCCTGGCTCAAGCAGGCTCATTCTAGAGCACATTGCACAGGATTGTGTGCAGATGGTTCTTGAATATGTCCAGTGAGGGTGACTCCACACCCTCTCTGGGCAATCTGTTTCATTGCATGGTTACTTTCACAGTAAAGTTCTTCCTCATATTCAGGTAGAACTATCTGAGCATCATTTTCTGCCCATTGTCTCCTTTCCTATTGCTTAGCACCAATGAGAACAGCTTGGCTCCATTCTCTTGTCAGCCTCCCTTTACATACTTATATATTAATGAGGTGCTCAAACCCTCTAACCCCAAAAAATCCTGCAAAAAATATCCCTTCATATTCATTATTGATAAAAGTTAGTGCAGTTCCCAGGCTGTACGTGAAAAAATAAGTAAGTTTTCCTTTCTCCTAGCTGGTTTGGAAACAGCTTTCTTCCCTTCCTCACCCTTCCCCCACTTCAGCTGACTCTCTTTAATGCTAAGATATTCCTACCTTAAATGAGAATCCCTTTCTCAGATCCTTTAAAAATGAAAACTACAATTGAAAGGAAAGAGTAAAAAAAGAAATTTCAAGGTGGTATCAATCTTCCTGTTATTAATGCAGTTATTTATTGATTAGGTTCCTCTTACTGTGTTATCTGGGAGCATCCTATGTTCTACTTTTCATCTGGATTGGAGCACTCTTGACAAAACTTTCCTTACATTTCATCCATGGTATTTCTTCTGTCACCCCTCCCCACACCCTGCAACTTTCAGCTGCACTCATTTGCAATATTTTCTGCTATTAACAGACTGGTTGAATTTTTTTGCATCAAACAGCAGCTCTGTAATTGGAAACCTAAGTCACTTAATATAAAGATCAATGCAAATCATAAACCATTTTCTTCTTGACCTTTTCCACCAAAATATTAGCTTCTGAGTCAGCCTGCTTTGAAGCTACAGAAGCACTACATATTGTCTTGTTGGTTTTTGACTTCAAGCAATTATTTTCTTCCATTTCCTCCTATTTTTAGCATCTGTAGGCTGAAATTTTACAATATGCTATTGCTCTTTTATTTTTTTTTTTCCCAGGAACAAATGTCAGCACATCAAAAGCTCACTGCTTTTAGTATGTGTCACTTGAGATCACTGGGAAAAAATACTTTGTAAGTCTCCTTATTGAATCATTAACCGTGGGCACTACTATGAATAGTTTTCACAAAAGTTCTGGGATCAGTTATTTCAGCATCACTTCACTGCTAAGTAAAATTCATAAAAACTCTCAATGCTGAACAAGGGGACAAAAAAATAAACATTATCCCAAAGGTGAAGAGGTATGCAATTAAAACAATTCTCTTGTATGTAGGTCTTGTATGTGTTTTGTTACATACCTTGTGGTATTTTTTCTATCAATTTTATAGTATTTGTAATAAAAAAAACGAACTGTACACACTCACATACAGATATACTTGAGTTGTTGACCTCCTCCCTCTTTGTTTAGATGAGAGTCTTAAATCTTCCAGACCTGAAATGCTTTCTGCAGCAATCCAATCCTCTCAGACAACCATACATTAGTTGTTTATTAGGAAAAGAACTTTTAATTTCCAGGAAAATGATTCGTATCATCTTTCTGATCTATGGTTATTGAGGCAAGGGGGTTGTGGGGTCACTGCAAACACATTTGGCAGATACAGACAAAGGCTGCAGTAGCTCTCCGCTTGCCTTTGGTGTGCTGCCACAGAAATTCAGCTTCAGTCTATGCAGATAGTTATGTCATTATCCTATAGCTGCAGCTGTGGACAGGGCCAATCTCCTCATGCCATATACAGCTACAACTCCTATACAGCCTGCAACACCAAGTATGTATTAAAGAGCTAGAAGGACTGCGTATTTTTTCTTGATAATCAATAATTACCTTTCCTACTATTTGGCCAGAGGTGTTCACTGAGTGTTCAGAGGCACTCACTGAATTTAATGCATCTCTGGAAGAGGTGTGATAAGCAGAAAGACTTCAATATATTTGGCAGGAACAAGCAGTAAAGAGTTCTGCTATCAGAGTTCTGCTGAACAGAGTTTTCCAGAACTCTATTCAGTCTGCCATTCAAGTTGGTATCTAAGGCAATAAAGAAAACAAATACATTAAACATTTAAAACAGGGCTACTAAATTGCCACCTAGTGGTCTTGTAATTGTAATGAAGCTAATGTCTCCATCTTGCTGATCTGACTGAAAAAAATATGAGTTCTGTATTTTTGTCAGGGTCCCAATGTGGGTGTTCACTGATGCCTTCCACATAGTGTGGTTGGAGCAGAGGGGTGTCAGGGCACAACCTCCAAGTGGAGGAGGCACTTTGCTCTGCTGGGGTCTTCTCCCACCTTCTAGTTTCACTCTGCCTGAGCCATATGTTCATCAGCATGTGCTGTTTACACAGCTAAGCAGATGAGAAACAATAAAGAAGCACAAGTGGAACAGTAAGTTTTGCCGTTCTGCTTTTGTGATTAGTCATGCAGGTCTGCCCCAAAGCTACAAAGAGAGTAAAAATAATTTGCAACATGATGAACTGCATAAGTAAAGTCTCTGGGGATTACTGCATCCTCAGTCATTTTACCAATAATCAGCTGGGGGAGCACTGGACTGCATGTTGACAAAGCTGATGCTCACAGGGTGGAGGAGGCAGAGGCCTCATGTTAGGAAGCATCCTGGAGCGGGGGCTGCTGGCTACATCTCTGGGAGGACACATCAGTTGTTTCACAGATAAATCAGAGATAAGTCAGCCCATGGCAGCAAAACCCAAATGATTCATCTTCCTCCTCCATCCTGTCACCTGCTTGGACCTAGTACAGTTTGTGGCTGAAGGAGAAACATCAACCCTGAAAGAAAGACTGAGAACCCTTAATGCACCTTTACAGAGGTCCTGGGAAGATAAGGTGTCACATAAGTATAGCATTGGTCTGAGGATGCTGTATAAACTGGAAGTTTAACCCTAGCCAAAACATATCCCTTGAAGATCACTTGCAGATCAATACCCTGATTAAGGTATTGGCACTTCTTGTACCTCCTCTCCTCTTGTGATGAACTGAGAGCCCTGCAAGCAAAGGTCATCACTTCCCACAGAATATGAGATGAGAAAGGTCAAGAAAACTAAATGGAGAAAACAAACGTGGCTGGGGCAAGGGGTAGGACTTGGGTAGCAATAAAAATAATCAATTGTTGACATGAATATTCTCTTCCTACATTTCAGATTTTGTGATTAAAGTACAACTCACCATATAGAGCACCATATATAGTTCTATTTTTCCTTTCATATCACTTTTGGCCTGGTTGCATTAATCTGTTTTAAGATAAGTCTGATTTTTATTTGTGGGCATTTTCCCCATATTTTTTTGTTTGTTTGTTTTATTCACCTGTAATTCTCTTGTTTCACATTGTACTTCATCCTTGTACATTGTACTTGTTCAGTACTGAAGCAGGAAAACTTGCACCTTGTTTCTCTTTGTTTCACAGACTTGATTTGCACTTTGTTTTGTTTTAAACAAGTATCTATTGATACACTAGTGTCTGATCTCACTCCATTAATTATATTTTAGTCAATGAAGTTCTCTGTAGAGTGAATAGCTATCTAAAGTGATTTACTTTTTTGGTTTATTTTTTTGTTTTGTTTGTTCGTTTGTTTTTTGGTGAGGCCACAGCTTCTTTTAGTTATTATGGAAGCAGAGTAATAAAGGAAGCTGTAAACACGCTCTGCACACTGATGAGCCACTAATCCAAACGACCTAGTGTAATAAAAAGGCACTCAATTAAAAGTTAGTTTACTCCTTAATGTACTCTAGGTGATTTGATCTGTAAGGAGTATGCAATATAAGGTAAAAGCTAATCAATACAGTACTGTCCGAGAAATTGCTGATTTAACTGCACACTTGTTATCAGTAAAATCACCCAGGGACAGAATGCCTTATAAGTGCAACCAGCTTTTTCAAAAAATAAATGCTGTTCCAAACCTGGGAAGCTGGTAAGCTACAAAATAGAATCCACATGACAATTACTCATTTGAACTTTAATGTGTGCCATGAGTTTCTGTTCCCCCTAACCTTTTCTGAGTTAGTCTCTTCAGGGCTTATTAGGATCGCCTTTGACTAAGGGATTTACCATAGAGCCAATCTGTCACTGTTCTGCTATCCCAGTAGCTTCCTGAGTTTTCAGATTCTGTTTGAATTGCCACACCAAATGGCATCCACATAACTCTGGAAGACATTCCTTTGATTTCTGGGACCTCATGCCTGCCATAGGTAATAATGAATGTCTCCAAATACATCTCTCATGTTAAGTTTTACACTTTCCAGGTAGGAAGTTCTAGATCCTCCTATCTTCATGCCCACAAATAACCAGAGTTAATGGCTTGGAAATGTGCTTGATGGATCATTCAGTACAATTTTTACTTGACGTTTATACATTTACAAAGCCACTAAATGCTTTCAGGAGGAAGAAAGCATCATCCAGTGTTACTGTGCCAGCACTGAGCATGAGGAATAACTATTCAGTTGCCATGTGCAGCGAACATGCAGTGGTGAGAATTATTTGCATTGGCTCTGAAATGGTATACTGTGTCTGTGGTGTCATCACCTTATGGAATGTGCAGTTTTTACTCAGTTCAGAGCAGTCAGACTGAACTTGGGCCTCCTCTAAGATACCTGAAGATGTGCTGTATGGGGCAAGCTATCCACACTTACTGTTCTGGCAGAGAGCTACCTTCAGACTTAAAAATTGAAGTATAGTCAGGCACTTAAAAATGGACCATCACTTTCTCAGCCAGTTGACATATCTCAGGTTAAATGCCATAATAGGGCTCTCACAGTATTTTCTTTGAGAGATCTTAAAGACATGAGCAGTACACTCAAAGTAACAGAACAGTCGTGATCTGAAATTAGATTGTTCTCTGAATATATGGAATGGTTTTCAGTCAAAGGGATGGAAAAGTTGAAATAACCAGACTGTTGTGGGGTTTTTAAGCAATTTTCAATAAAAATTGTGAGTGAAACAAGCTTGACCTTTTGCAAAGCAAGAGTTACTTTTATTTATTCATTGTTTATTTTCACTTTGTGTGTGTGTGTGTCTGTCACCTCCAGGAATAAAAACATTGAAGTCGATTCCCTTCTGCCTTTCTTTATATGGAGCTGGTATTTATAATAAGCCTCCAGTCAGCTCTGTCATGTTAAAATGAACTTTCTGAATTATTGTGGTTCGCCTGATTTCACAATCAGCCCTTTGCAACCCACAACACTGTCACTAACAATCTAACCAAAGGCAAAAATTTCTTTAATGTCTAGATCAGTTTATGTTGAATAATCTCAACACCTTTCAGCAGCAGTAGTATTTAAATACAGCTGGAGTGGAACAAAACAGAATGTCTGAATTTTTAAAAAGCCTCATGCATCAATGCTTCTTTCCTTCCTGCCAGAATTGTGTAAGTTATAAATGTTGGGGGCCCTTTTCCTCCTCTTTCTATATCTTGCTAATACTTGGTGTTTTGGTGTAAAGGTTGAAAACTTTTAAGGTTGATGGTCTTTGCCATAGGAAAGTGACTTCTCTGTTAGAAAGCCGGTAGGTTTATAAAACTATATATAAATTCCATATTTAACAACTTGCGTAAAAAAAAAACAACTCAATTTATCTTGCAGGTATGTCTCTGTTATACTTTGAATAGATAGAGCATAAAAACTACTGTCTTTTGGAACACTGCAGGAATGAAACAGAGATAGTACCTTTACTTGCAGCTTGAAGTCTATTTCCAGTTACCACTTCACATATTTTTCTTTACTTTTTCCATTAATATTTCTACTTACAGTTTTTCAAAAAAAGACAGTATCGGGTAGATAGGATTGGAGGTGAGGTGGGGGAAGGACAGGGAAAGAGATTGCCTATATCTATTATCTAGTCATCATTTCAATCATCCTTTCATCTCCTAAAAAAAAATGAAAATCTTCAAAAACACAAGCTAGATTATGCTTCTTCCCATGTGTTTCCCTGTTGGGGTAATGAAAATTTTTACACCATCTGATTCCAATAACTGTGCTAAAAAAAGACAAGGTATAGATTCACAACAGGTGATTTTAAGAAAATATATTTAGTATATAAAGCATTAGTAAGGTTTAGAAAATAATTTAAAAAAATTCTTATCTCTGGCAGCAACAGAACTGCTCAGCTTCTATGCTCCAGGCTGAGATGCACTTTGAAAAAATGCTAAAGACAGGCCCCTGGGCGTATTACCAGGATAAATTTTTTTTTTTTTTGCTTTATACTCCTCTGTATGCAATAAAGACACACAGGAATAAATTGTGAGTAAGATACGTGTTTTATTTCTAGTCCTATGACAGAGCAATTCAGAGTACAATCTGACTTTAACTCTGTTTCAGCACTGGCTGGATTCTTACCTATTCCAAGGGCAGCACTGCTCACTCACGGCAGGGCTGCAGGAGCTTTGCAGCCCTTTCAGGTAGCTCTGAATAAAGCCTCACGCCCAACCTCAGCCACTTGCCAAAAGGTATCAGAACTGCAGAGAGCTAGAAAAGCTCTGTCACTGAGCTACAAATCAGCGTGGAAGAAAGACTGCACAGCCAACTGCTAATTCCCATTTTTCCAGTGCTTGCCATAAAGCCTGTGCGCCACCAGAGGGCATTCCATGCCGCAACAAAATGCAGAACGGTAAACAATTTGAAAGCGAAGGGAAATTATTCCTCAAGTCTTCTTAGATATTGGACATTTCATATTACTGATCAAAGGATTGCTACAAACTGAACTATCCCAAGCACAACATCTATCAGGTATTTCTCAACTGATCTTTTTTCCAGTAGCTCCTTTACTGGGAAAAACAGTAGATTAATTAGTTCTCACTGGTAAGCAATGAGTGAAAATAAACCATTAGAACTGAAGACATATTTTCCCTTCACAACAAACGAATATGGGGAAAAACTTAACAGCATGTTGATTTTTCACCTATTAATTGCATAGTTTTAGGCTTCATTTCTCACAGTGCTTAGATAACACACTGCAGACTTTCTAGTGAGGCAGGAGTTTATGTGGATTTTGCTTTTCTAGCACCAAGTAATGGGGAATTCCATCAGCTGAGGAGCCAGCCTTTTGCATTTCATTAGTTATAGAAACATGGCACAGCTGGAAGTACATTTGCCCTTTAAAAACTATATTAGAAAAATATGCTTTCATTTTACAAGTCTGCAACCTTGTAGAAGGATTCTGACATTATTTTCATCCCAAAGCATTTAACGTGTAGACAGCTTCTAAACTGGTACCTATAAATTCTAATTGTCTATAAATCAAGGAAAATGAATGCTGTCACTAAAACTGAAAGAAAATGATTGAAGAAAAGACAAAGAAAACAGCATTTCTCATACTTCTGTGCAGCTTTTCATTGCAATTGGCTTAATGTTTGCATTTTTTTTGAAGTCTGGTAATTTTAGCAGCATTTGTAACGATACCTTAGCTTCACACATGAAAACAACTTTATTGTCCATTTCAAGATTCAAAACTAAGTTAACTCAAATACTCTTTTTTACCAAGTAATGTCTTGCTATTTCATAATATTATTGCATTTCTGTTCTTCAGGTAGAAATAGGGTCTTCAGGGAAAGCAATAAAACAGGAAAGTTCACATACTAATCTGTCAATGCTTAATTATACATTTTATCTGTTACTAGATACTCTAATAGCCACTTCTTCAGTGTAGCATACTAGCAGTTTTCTAGAATGTTCTTTTAAATAAATAAAGAAATGGGAGTAAATAATCTTTTGTTTTTAATTCAGCCTATCAGACAACATTATTTCCATTTCAGAACCATCTATATTTCTGAAATGCACTAAAAAGATAGATTATTGAATAAACTACGTAAAATAATACATTTTTTCTTACAAAAATGCTGAATTATCACTGAAGTCTTTGATTAAACTTTGCTATGTAAGAAAAGAAAAAATCTAAAATGTGGGTAAGTCATCATAGTAAGAATGGAAAGTATTCTCTTCAGTGGAACACTTATTTTTACACAAGGATGTAAAGAATATAGCAGCCAATGATCTTCATATTATACAAGGCATCCAGCTTTTCAGGTTTGTCGATGAGTACCTAACTTTAGATCTCAGAAAGTAAACACAACGTAACAATTATTTGTGTGTTTACAAGGCAGTGATGTGCGCTGACTTATATCTATTCCTTGGGTAGTAGAAGCCCACTGGGTCATTTTCAAGGTGATTTTCAGAGTATCATTACAGGGTAGGATGCACTTGCCTGTTCATCCAGTGTAGGTTTGCTTCTTCATTTGAACACTGGCACAGCAAATTACTAGCTTATAATAAAGTGTACATCAGAATTCTAAGATTTGAAAGTACAATGTTTACATGTAAGTCCAGTCCTAAAATTAAAATATTATTTCCTTCTGCTTCAGTGGATCAGAGGAAAAAATGCCCTTCCAAGAGAAGGATAAATGCCCAGAGGCATGTACATAAATGAGTCACTGACACTTTCTGTACATTTTCCTTCTGGTTGTTTCAGAGCTCAGCAAAACACTTTGCTGGTCACAGATGAGAGAAGTCCTTGTCCAGCTAAGCCTAAAATGATCTCAGCTTTCAGCTTCATCTAGGCTGCTCTATGAACAGGAAGGACTGTGCTATGAAGTAAAGGTTAATTTGTCTGGAAAGCAGCTGTTCTGATAGGTAGAATATATATTAATTGGAAACTATGGGGCAATATTAATTCAAACTCTAAGGTTAATAAGGACAGTATTTGAGATGTAAAAGTCTCTAACACAAATAAAAAGTGCTTTGAGTTTAAGCAGACTGTGATTTCTACCCACAAAGCCCGTAAGTCACTGAACTAGAACTTGGCTCAAAGCCCATTTCTGGATATGGGCCCTGCAGTCCCTTGCTATGGTGCTATAAAAACTTACGCAGGTGCTTTGAAATTTGAGCTACCAAAGTCAAGGAGACTGCTCCCAGGAATTAAAAAAACAACTCTTCTGCTTCATGTTGGAAGGAAGAAGTGGCAGAAAACTTTCAAAATACCTTATATTTCTTAGTGCTTTTGCTGACACTTCTTTTTTAAAAACATCAGCTGTTTATCACAAACACAGTGTAACCCAGCTGGCATGCAAAGAGGTTAATTTGCCTCATGTGAGCCAGATATTCTTAAGTAAAAACTTCAGCAGAAAATATAAAGAAAGATTATGTATGCATCCATCTCTTAACCAGTAAATAACTTACTAAAAAGTTAAACTCTCTAGCCAAAAGATTGGCTTTCAACAAATGTTTTGAATTGTTACGATTACTACATGCTTATTGGATCTATGATTTATGAATGTGTGGGGGGGGGCTTTGTTTGTCTTTCATTTAACACTTTTTTTTTCTATTTGATAAATAATAGAGAGAAGGCAGTTGCTATGTCATCCCAGATTATAGCAAAGCCTGGAAAAAGGAGACATTTAGCTTCAATAACATGGGGGAAAATATGTTGCCCCTAACACTGGTGCAAAGAATAAGAAGGGCAGGTCAATGGCAGCAGCTGGAGGGAGTAAAAAAAGAGGCAAGAGGGTGGGAGTCACTTGCATGGTCAAGGAAGAGATGCCTCTGCATCAACTTGTAAACAAGCACTTTAATCATGTTTGCTACTTCATTAGCGTTTGAACAATTCAGATTGAAATATGAAAGATGGTTTTATCTCCCTTCCCTTTTATACAGGCCCTGGACAGCTTTAAGCAAAACACTTCTCATCTGAATGATGGGGACAACAATAACATTTCTCTGTCTCAAAGGGCTGATTATGAAAATAAATTAGATGCTAAGATGTTATAATAATGCATCATGGTAAATTAAAAAGAATTTTCAAAACAAAATAACCACGTTTACATTATTTTTTAGATACCTTCATTTCAAAAATTTTTTTGGAAATTTTAAGTTGTTTGTATGTAAGCAAGGAATTTCTGGATGGTTAACCCCAGAAATGAGAAGAACACTTACTGGGAAATACTTCAGCTAGTTGACAGCAGAAGAGATAAAGAGGAGACTATTAAATTATTAAATGACCTACACAACACCTTCTTATATGCAGGTTTTGCAGCTGGAGAAGTGACTGCTAGAATGCTTGGTTTGGTGTCTTCAAAATGTCTACAGTGAGGCTCTGGTTTGAAAAGTGATTATGTAAAAATAGCGCTTCCTACTCAGCAGATCTGTTCTTGTATGCTTTAGTGGGGAGAGAGAGAAAAAAAAAAAAAGAAAAAAAATACCACAGCACGTCTTCACTGCTGAGCCACCATATCGCTGGGGGAAGAAACTGCATTATACTCTAGTTTATGCAACTTCATCAAAATCACCAATTTAAAGCTATAAGGTACCTAAGCAAAACCCATCATTTCAAAATTGTGCCCTTTGAAATCAGACCTGCATAACCTCATTACCTTCAGCTGAATGGAAATGAATGAAATGAAAGGAAATAAACCCTTCAGATTGAAAAATCATGATTGGATTTCCTCCAGCTTCCTATCATCACCCAAACTAATCAAGCTATTTTCTCCCCAGGTGGAAAATGAAAAGAAAGAGAGAGGTGATGATGATTCTTTTTTTTAATATTTGGCAGGTAATCTCAGAGCATGGAGCCCATATACGTTTCAAGAGGTTACATGAGGACTACAGAAGGCTAATACTATGATAACAGCTGTTAGCACAGGGATGTAAGCAATGCAAAAATCAGTTTCACGCAGTTTGGCCAGCCTGTTTCCAGGGTTGTCAGACTCCTAAGTGATGGAGTGGGCTTTGCCACTATCAGCTGCTTCCAAAGGATCAATATATCACAGCAAATGTTCCTCTTTAAGCTTTTCAAAAGAAGTCTTGTTTGTCAGTGTGATTTTTTTTCCCCAAGAAGAGCAGATGAAGAGACTCTTGTAAAAAGAAAAAAAAAAGTAAAATTCTGAACATGGGAAAATTCATACTTAGTAACTGTCTAGAGATTTGAAAGAATACTTTGATCATTCTTGCCAATTACATACCTGTTAGAGGCGAACATATTTACATATTTAATAATCAGCTAATCTCCAAAAACTTTGATCAAAAAGACATGCCATTTATCCTCAAACACTGTGCCAAAATTTCATCTCTAGATAGCCTAATGTGTGAAGTGATGAATTTGTTTTCAAGTCTCTTACAGAATGCCTTCCATGTTTCACTTCAGATTAAAACACCTACCCTTTTAACAAGTGTACTGCCTCTCCTGAACACTATCTTTAAATATAAAAGAAATCATACCACAATGGTTCCCTCAGGGTATTGCCTTTTGACATTTCTCTACTTAGAAAACATCTCAGAAAGAAAACTAATGGCATTATGCTTGCAGAAACCATCTTTTTCTAAATGAACAGAAATGTCTACATATTTCTTCTTCTCATCTGTGCCACATTTTAATGTGCCTTACAGACAGATCCTGAATGACCTTCACTATGTTCCTGGACAAGAAGCTTGACTAGCTCTAGAACTGCAAGTTCTGAGTGTGGGCTTGTGTACTCACAGAAAATGGAAAGATTACTGCATAAGTTTGCAGAAAACCCCCACATCAATTCTGACAGAAGCCAGTCCAGCAATAGAGGTTTTGCAACCACTCTGGACTCAGTTTGTTATGTTAGATGTAGATATAAGAAATCCCAATCAAAAGTACCATTTTTTCTATTACTAAATTGTGTTCTTACAGAATAAATGCTTTCCAAGCAATGTCTAATCTTGTAATTCTATTCTTCTTTCTACCAAGACTTGTCCTAAATCCCTTACGAAATCTCTTTCCCAAAATAAGAATCCACCCAAGAGTGCTTTATTCAACAAAGAGAGATATGCAAATACAGCATCACAATCTCTTTATTGATGAAGAATGCAGCATTTGCTTTGAACCTCAGCCTAGATCTTGGAGATATTTCAAGCGTGGTCTACATGTTTACTGAAGTACCAGGCATTCCTCTCCTTACAGTGCCAAGCATTCTAACAGTAGAGTGTTAAGACCTCCGGCAAGTACGACGTACAGTCTGGTAACAAAACTGCAATATATCTGGGAGCCAGTGCCAGAAGAGCACTCCTTGTTTACAGTCCTAAAATTGAACTACCATGACACAGTCTCTCACGAAAAAATAAGTTAAAGAATGATTTTATTTTCAAGTCCTACCAGAATTACTCTAGTATGTAATCAGAATATTCCTTAGTGTTGCTGCTTTGGGGAGTAAGCGTAGAAATGAAGCTTTGTAGGGAGGCAGCTCTGATCTGTCAGACCACGGGAGGCTAGGGTCCAATCTGGTAGTGTGCCTCACTAGGGGCATTTGGGGCTTGAAGGAAGAACTTGATTTTGTACAATTGTTTTCAGGGGTCAAGGTGCAACTGGACAGACTTATTTGAGCACGGACTGCAGAGCTCGCTAACCTACAAGACGAAAAATAGGCAGTAAGAGTATGGGAGAAAAACATTTTATTACAGAAGAAATCATCTTTCATATAGTGCAGCAACCTTTCTATCCTCATCTATCACAGAAATACTTTGAAGGTCGTAAAGAATTTTTTCTTACTAATGATTAGATCTGTAAACAGTAGAGTTTCCTACAAGGATATAAATAATAGACTTAAAAATTTACAAAGATAAAATGAAATAGCCTTCAGCAAGAACATTATTCTTCTGTCCCCATGACTAGATTTGTTTTTTTTTTCCTTTAGTCATAAGACTTATTTTCTTTGCAAATGTTTTTTCTACCTGGGACAAATTTGTAGAAACTGATTTACTGAGAAGAATTCTGACACTTTTCTGGCAACTTGCAGTGATGTCTGGTGAAAGCAGCTAAATTTTGCTGTAGAAGAAAATTACAGAAACTCATGAAAACAGCTTTTGAACTCACCCAAATGTGATCTCCCTAAAGAAAAACCTAAATAGAAATGTCAGGATTGTAATCTTTTTCTCACTTCAGGAACCCCATTTGGTATTCTGGCTATACAGCTAAATATTAAAGCTGGTTTTTATTTGGTTTGGGTTTTTCCCCATAGAAAAAAGACCCAAAACACTGTAAGCTTTTCTTGTAAAACTATCTAAACTGAGTATCTATCATACAATTTTGCCAGGAGACTGTTTTGCTTCTAGCAATTTCACCTTGGAGTCTACAAAAAATGATAAGATCTATCGAAGAATAAAAAAACATAAATGCTGGGTATCCCTCTGTTGCCCAACTCCCCATAATCAGACACAAGCAAGTAAAAGAGGGCCCAAAGAAAAGCCAAGAGCTCTGTCCTTGTATGCCATGAATTAGAGATCACTCTCCTTCGCCTTGTAAAAAAATAAGGCTTGTACTGCAAAAGCTACCAGAGGATACTACCAGTACTTCTGGTTCCCTACAACAGCAGGAAATTTGTTCTGCTTAAGGGAAACCCTAAGTACCACAACCTAGGTACTTCTCCTATAGAATGACATTCTGGGTTTTGTTTAGGTAAGCACGCCAGCCAGGAAAAGTAAATCCACAAGAAATTTGCATCCAAGCAAGCAGCATGACAGGGACTTTAAATTGTGTATACCTGACAAAACTCATCATCAGTGCAATGCTTTTTATATCCCCTGTCTTGATAGTTAATTTCCTAAATAAACTTTAGAAGCCTCTAATTTAAATTCTTCATGGGTATAACCTGTTAAAGGTGTTTCAGATGACAACTTAATAAAGGCTGATCTTGTGAAAACAGAACAGAACAAGATGACAAGAAATTAGAGTGCTATTCTTGGTTTTCCTTATTTTTTTCTAGTTCTGAAAAATTTGTTTAACCTTGCTGTACTTCACTGTACTCCAAAGCTAATGATACATGCCTATTCTACAGAGAACTGGGAAAATAATTATCTTTACATTTCAAAGCTATGGGAATGAAAAGTATCATTAATTCACTGTTATTTAATTGCACTAAAAATTATCCTTTGACTTCATTAAAGTCTTCAGTATTTAATATAACAAGAGAGAGCAGAAATAATGAATACCATAGTCCCTTATTTTCTCTACGGGTAAAGGTATTTATATTAATTGATTGGCAAAGCCAAGTCTTTTTAGAGAAACAGAGCCTGTCTTCTGTCTGAAGGAGGAAGAACCCCTATCAAACTCGTATCACCAGTTTAGTTTAGGTTCTTCACAGACATTTTGCAGTGTTTCAGGTCTGGGAGCTTTTGGGTTCTGTGAACATTACGGTGCTGCTCTAGTAAATTACACTGCAAAGAAAAATAATCTAAAAATAATCTAAAGAAATCAAGCTCTCTGGTGTTAATGTCCCAGATGGGAAGAGAACAACAGTAGGATGCTGACTAAAACCAAATCTCTATATAGAATTTTAATAAAATTTCCTTAATACTGTGCTGACATAAATAAGGTATTTCAGAGAATTTCCTGTCAAATAGAAATCTTGTTTTAGGACAGATCTAAGGGCTCACTGAAAATTAATAACAATTATTAGTGCCACATTACTTCCTCCTTCCTTAGCACTAATCAATGACTGTGTTCCTGAAAACAACTCTTGCAAAATCAGAAGAGTTATCAGCAGAAAGGTGACTACAACAGTGAGGTCAGAAGGTATATGATCTATTAAAAGGGAACATTCTGAGTTGAGCTATATGGGTGAGATGCAGTAATAAACCCACGTAAAGACATCCCCTGCTCCCAAAGAATTTACACTCTGTTTTACATAGAGGAAATAGTGAAGATATTTTGGATGTTATTGTACTTCATAATAATTTAGTGTTACTGACCCCTATAACTATTGGGGAGGAAAAAAAAGTGTACTAGAATAACCTTATGAATATTTAGAGGTGTTTAAATAGCAACAATCAAGAACGAAATTTATCAGAGTTAATTTTATATATTTTAATTGACATGTAAAGTTTGTATGGCTTTGGATAAAATGCAGGTATTGAGTAAGTTCGTTTGAAAATTTTGAAACTTGTTATAGCAGGTTTACATCTTAGCATGTTGAAAGGTTTACATCATGACTCACTAAAAAGGCAGCATTATTCAAATGCTGGGCCTTTACCTTTATGTGTTTCCATGACTTCTTTTTTTTCCTATGAAATGAAGAGCGTATTTCAAGCTCTAACTATAAAAGTCTTCAGACATTACATTCCCCTGCAGCTTTGAGTCACGAAACAAGTATTTATTAGTCTGGACTCTCAGTATCTGATTGTGTTTTGATTCCCCAGTTCTGATTGCAAAGAATGGTTTCACTCTCCTGCAACAGCTAAACTAGTTTTAAATAGCCACACAAACACCACAACCACATACTTAGTCTTTGTTGCAGAAAACTAATTAACAGGCAACAAAATAAATTCTAATGTTTGAAGGTGGTCAGTGAACGAAATAAATGAGGGGTCTGTAAGACTTCTCTTACATTTAAACACCAGAGTAAAGATGGGTTGCTGTTACTGTCTGAAATGATCCCTCTTAGCTGCAGGGTGAAAAGTCAGAATAAAGAATGGTAGTACATTGGCTTTATTAATGTCAGTGATAGCGCAGATGGTACCAAATGAGAGGCAATGAAAAAAGCCTCAGGGTCACTTAGCTAAATGAACTTATAACAACTGCATACTCCCATTACACAAGGAACTAAAGCTACTCCGACAGTCAAGACCTAAAGGGCCCAAAAGTTCCAAGCAGAAAATTTCACAGAAATTTTTAAGTACCTGGGATAAAGTAGGATTAAGTAGTAAAAAGCTGCTTCTGTGGCATAACAGAGAAGAAAAAATCTTAAACTAGAATCCAAAGAAGTGTGACATTCGTAAAACTATTCAGAAAAATTCTTAGGTATCTAGAACGCATTTCCATGGTGGCTTTCTAAAATCTGTTTCTTGTGAATTATTCCAGAAAATAAGATGCTTCTACTCCTTTTTCTTCACTGCTGATGTTGATGAAACTACTGCTATTTCTTTTTCATTTATATTCTGAAACTTCGTCTAAAGATTCTGGCAACTTTTGGAAGGCAGAATACTATTATAAAAGGTACAAAGATACACAGTAGCCTTCATATAATTTTTTAATGTTAAAAGATATGAACAAAATGGGGCAAGATTAAATAGCCTGAGTTATGTGGGATGTTTTTGTTTTGCCATTGCATGTATTGTATATGTATTTTTTAACGGTATCTATGGAATTTTACCTGTAACACAGATGTACTTGAAGAATCATCAAGAACCCAGTTGCATACCAAATAATTTCATTTGTCATACAAGTTTGACCTATGTGGTTACTTACACACTGGGCAGTGCCTAATGACTTCTATTGCTCTAGAGACTTAAAACATTTGGATGCTATTCTACTCATAGGTCTTAATTACTAACTTTGTGTTCATTATGGGTTCAGCTCTCTACTGTATGCCAAAAATACAAGTAGCTTTATTCAGGTGAAACAAAGCACAAGAAGAAAAAGGATCACCTATTTTCACCAAATAGGTAAGATTGGAAGGGACCACTGAAGGTCATTAAGTCCAACCTCCCTACTCAAGCAGCACCCTACAGAGGATGTTACTTAGGCTTGTGTCCAGACAGCTTTTGAGTAACTCCAGAGAATTAGACTCCACAACCTCTCTGGGCAGTCTGCTCCTTTCTACACTTTTTCACAGAAAAGAAAGTTCTTGAGCTTCATTTTCTGTTCTGCAGCATTAACCTTCTTTTCAGAGAACAGGAGTGTTGTATCAGCAGAGTTCTCCAATTACAACTTCTTAGAAGCCGAAATGAGACTTAAGTATAAACTTTCTTCATTGATCTAAGTTGATGCTGGCACAATCTAAATTTGCATGTTTACCTGCCAATGCTAGATTTATCTGTGATCTAAATGATGCTTTGAGTTCTACTTTTTCAATAGGAAATGGTTATGTGAAGCTCTGAAGCACCCAAAAATTACCTAGATACAGACTTTAAAAACAGGAAGTCCACTAGAGATAGTGAGCATTCTCTAACAATTACACATTGTAACCTACACACTGTAAAACATTTTCATAAGTGCAGATTCCAAATATTATATGCTAGAAAATACAGAAAATTATATCAGTTAAATACAGTACATACCTTGGAGGAGGAAAATGAGGTTTGTATTATCATTGCCTTTTTAGCTGCTTCAGTAGCAGGCTATTAAGTCATACAGAGGCAAACCTGTATGTAAACCAAAGAATTGTGTTATTTTTCTTTAATATACTGAGATTTTAATTGTTTCCGATCCAGATTCTGCCACTGGTATAATATATAGCATAGTGTTAGCAGAAAACATTTATACTTTTCTCACTTAGAGTCCCCTGAAGACTTTTTTGACACTGAAGGGCTCAACACGCACTCAAGAAGAAAGCTATGTAAGGTATACTCTCACACTTATGTGTTGTCCCATTGATTTCAGGCTGTTATTTTACTTGAGAAGTCACAGATTTTAGCAGTGTAATTTTCACACTCTCTCATGCATGTGTTTTTTCAATGTTTTTTTTTTTCTTTTCATGTAATTGTATGAAAAATTAGAGATTGGGTGATACAGTTAAAGGCATATAGCCCCCTGAAGATTTATAGGTTTTTATTGCCAAATATTTGATTATTTAGCTTTTTTATTTCTTTAGGTTAGTAGAAAATTGAGAATTGCCAAGAATCAAGATGAAACAAAAATAGAACCATATAATGGTTTGTGCTGGAAGGGAACTTAGAGATCATCTAGTCCAACTCCCCTGCTATGGGCAGGCACACCTCCCACCAGTCCAGGCTGCTCAGAGCCCTATCCACCATGGTCCTGAACAGTTCCAGGGATAGGGCATCCACAGCTTCTCTGGGCAACTTCTTCCAGTGTCTCACTGTGATACAATCTTTCACATGATTTAAAGGGTGGAGATTTAGGCACTCATGCAGATCTTCAGGAGTACAGAATGTTCAGTCTTGTAGTTGCATGCAAGAACGAGTTGGTTTTAACAAGATCTTCCACTATTACCAATATGCAGTAAGGGGAAAACACTGGCATTCAGCATTTGCTCAAGGCTTAACACGAGCTTACTCATCCTTGTCTTGCACATGAAGACATATGCATTAGGCCAAATTAAAAAAAATGAGAGAGATCACAAACCTATTTCTTATCATAACAGTAAGACATAATTTTTACAAGAGACCAAATGCCTACCTAAGGCTGCTGAAACTATCAGAAGCTTCTTAACTTGGCATACCTTAAACATGACAAATCAATACAACCTTAATCTGGTTATTACACCCTGTAATTACGTATTCACAGCAAAGTTTTGCCTGCCAAGTTATGTCATTTAAGAGCTCCATTTGGGCTTGATCAGTTGAAAAGCTCAATGTCATGGTCTAGTGCACCAAGAGGCTGTAATGGTCCTGATGAGAATCCATTCATTCACAAACCCTGCCTGTGGCCTGAGAAGATTCATTTAGCCTCAGGTTGCTCTATCCTATAGGTGTTACCTACCATCACCATCCCCACATCATTGTTCTGCTTGCCGCCTTGCTTTTGCTCTATGATCTCTCCGTAAACTCCGTTGCTATTACCACTCTGCTTATCCAGCTCAGGTGTGATCAGACTGTGCCCTGGCTATGACAGCTCTGCTCATCCTCTGCTGTGGCTGCTCTCAGCTCTTTGTTCACCTTTAGCCTTGGAGTCCTTCTCTTGCTGCTGCCTGGTACTCAGTGGTCACTATTTCTGTCAATAGTGAATCTCTCTTAGAAGTGAGGCCCCTGAAAGCATTCAGAATATCATGCACACAGTAGTGCATGCAGCAGAATATCATGCAAACAGCTCAAATCTACCACTCACTATGAGCATACTCACTCACAAAATTTGCCTTCAGTATCTTGCATTAATTTCCCACTTTAGCCACTCTTGCTTTTAAGCACCTTTCCAAAATGTGCTAATGACCCTTCCTCCAACATGCTCATGCACTTGCAGGATGCTCCACCTGGAATGGGGTAAAACAACTTGAACAATGACCTATTTGCAAAGCTACCAGTGGTAAATGAAGGGGGCATCATACTGCTTTTGGTGTTGAATAAAGCTGTAACCAGTCTGACTCATCAATCCCAAAATTAAGCATCCTGATAGTGAGATAAAGATGTGGTAAGACTGGTAAAGTACCCAGATAAAGAAATAAACAGGTGATAGTACAAAAAAACTTCTCTAAAGCTGCTGAATTTGCACAGCTGGCCTTGCTGACAGTCAAACAGTCCACACTACAAAAACCCAGTCCCAAATTTTAATGGCAGGGTCTTCTAACATCTCCTCTTGGAGTGTATGTGTGGAGATGTCCCTCAAAGTTACTCCTCCAGGCTGAGGAAAAGAGATTTGCCCACAGTCATTGGCATGGGTGTGTAATAACAATCTCTATTTAATAATTGTTTTTGCTAACTTTAATACAAATGCTTTAATATAATTGCTTCAACATTGTTTTATAATGCATTTTAATATTTGCTATAGCTCCTACGCTGTGTAGTAAATAATTCCGATTAAGATCTTTTTGCCTAATCATCATGATAAATCACACATAGTTTTATAACTGTAACTCGTTTGCCATCTTTAATCCTGCAGGACAAAGTTCAGTTACACATATATAATCCTTTGGACATAAACTGCTGACAAAGTCTGGGGCTAAGACTTGATCCAGCCACACTCAGGCTCCTCTCTGAGAAGGGGTTTAGAAAGCAAGAGGGTCCTTTCTGCACCTTTTGATTCAACAGGAGGCCTTTAATAAACTTTGTCTGAAGCTCCCACTCTGCCCATGACAAAGGGTCTAGCTGTGCTTCAGTCTATATGGCTTCGTATGAGAACAGCTGAAGGCAGAGAAGATGCCCTTAGTGCTAGGGGAAACAGCTGGAGAAATGGACAAAGAGAGACTCATGTAGCCAAAAAGAGAAATGCACATTGGTCCACATAGCCATAGTCAATGAATTGCTTTCAGTGATGGTATCTTAGCTAGAAAACATCTCAAAATTTTTAGCTTTCTCACAATTGCTCCAAGAGCCAGGGAGATAAAATGGGAGAATATTCAGGCCATTTAATTTCTTTTACTATATACCTAAGCCTGTGGTGTACAATCACAGATGAGGGACTCTGAGAAAGCACTCTAATTAATTGGTTGAGAACAGATCTGCTCCAGAGGTATTTTCCAGCTCTCCTAACAGTCAAGTTTCATTTAACTTACTAAATAATATGTTCCTCAGACACAGTTATGCAGTTACACTTCTAGCGCCCTTGCCATCTGCACATGTATCAAAGACTTAATAATAGTCAACTGCATCATTCAAAAAGGTAAAAACAAGCAAAAAACAAGAAGGTGCTAAACCTCTGGCAAATTTGGAGAAAAATATAATTTTTTTTTTGGAAAGTATCAGGAGTTTGGAGGAGGCTAAAAGAAAAGATTATATTCTGTTAGAACACCTTTTAAGAGCAATCTGAATGCTGCATCTTAAGCACAAACCTTTTAAGCCTGTTGGATATAATGCATTGTTTGTCCATTTCTCACCAAAAATTACTTAGGGAATATTAGAAAATTACTTAGATAATTACCGGAGAATATTATATAATATGAACTTAATTAGTATTATGTATATTTTTATCTCTATAAAAGAAATTATTATTTCCTTTTGGAAAGTTTTTTTGGTAGTCTGCTTTTATATAGTCCAAAAGAAGACTAAGTTTATGTCTCTAACAACTCAATCCTACTGATTAAGAGATTTAAATTCTCTTGAAGAAAAAAATGATATAAACTTAACCTTCTCACTTTGCCAAAATATTAAATGTGTTAGAAATGGAACTAGAAACATTTTTTGACACATTTACAATGTGCAGATAGCTCTCCTCATCTTTCCTACTTAAAGATAAAAGCTGCATATAAAAAATAGAGTACTTGGAGACTATTAGGAATCTAGTGATTCCCAAAAACAGAATAGAGGCTCCGCAAGTTAAATTTTAATTCATATAAATTACATTATATGTTGTTCCATGTTTGATTAACAAAATCAGGCAAAAATAAAGTGAAAATATGTATTACTTTCAGAATAATATTGCTGCTATTTATTTGCTATAAATATAGCAACTTTCTTTAAGCATGACTCATTCAAGGGAAGCTCAGAGACTGTCTTTAAACTACTAACCATGATGGTATATAATTTTTCTTGGTTTGAAGGACTGTGTTCCTTCTAAAAAAAGAACATTATAAATTTAGAAAAACACCCTATTGATTTAAGAAAAGGATGACATAAAGAGTATGTTGTTGACTCACTGTCAGCTACATCTAGAGACAAATCAACATATTTCCATGGAGAATGTCTCGTGCTTGCAGTTTACAATCAATAAGGAGGACAGAAGTGATAATATATGACTCTTTCTGCTTACATATTCATTTTGTATCCTAATATACCTCTGAGAAAAGTTACAAATGGTTTAAAGCAGACATACTGAAGGAAGACATTTCTCTTCCCATCATGGGTCATGGAAAAAATCAAAAGTAATGTACATGAAATCTAAATAACTGACACTTGCTTCAGTACCAAATTCTAAAAGATTTCTTAGTATCTGATTGTGTGACTAGATTTTGTAGTATGTCAATCTGTATCCAAATGTCCAGTTTGTTTTATTTACGAGCAACATTTAGTTAGGCACTTAGCAGTGGCTGCAGGCCACTAGAACCCTTCTGCTCCTACAACCTCAGGCTTGTTCTTAACAGAGGAATAAAACAGGAAGGCATGCAGGAAATTGGAAGAGTAATCTGAAGAAGGCCAAACAGCTTATCATGAGAGACACATCCTTCAGACCAATGTCTACAGACACAGATTCCCTTTAACGTCTTTCTTCATTTCATTCACTTTTTTGCATCTTTAAGTTACAATATAGGTTTTGCTGTTTTGGTATTTTTCTTTTTCTAGTATATGCTTTCAGTGTTTTAAAATGTGAACCAAGCTCAGCTTATGTTCTGACAACTAAAATACTTCTAGCTCTGTGCCACGCTTTGCCCACTGCCAGGAAATCTCCCAAGACCTGCTCCAGAGGGGCTAAGAGTGCTAACATCACCCAAGCAGAGGATTTCAGGGCAAGGGAAAAAAGCCTTATGCATTCTCTAACCAGCTGTGCGTAGGCATATCTCTTTCGAAGATTATCACTGCTATTCCCAACTGCTCAGGGAATCAAAACAAGATGTTTTTGCTACCATTGTATCACACTTCTTTTAATAAAGTTGATAAATATTGTGGCCACCTAAAATGGGGTGTGAGAGGTGGGATGCACAGATAGATTACAGGCATCCCAAATAAATATATGTAACTCAAACCCCAATGCATTTGATTTGGTGTGCTTCAGAGGAGTATGATGGTGATGCACAGCATGTAAAACACTGTTCAACTGCTTAATGCAATCCATTTCAAAATCTACAGCAATGAAAATCTCTATCCCTAAAAACTCCAAATGCCTTAGCAAGGTTACAGTAACCAACTGCCTCTCTGAAAGGGGGCTAGGGAGGGGAAAGAGTACAGATCTAAAAGAAAAACTGGCAAATCTTAAAGACCAGAAGGAATACTCTATGAGGTAATCCGGCATATAGACAAAGCCTGGAGGAAATGTTCATTTACTCCTTTTAAAGATGCTCTTTTCAATCAACTAGCTCTGGAGCTTTGAGAAATGCTCTGATCTGAACTTGATTAGCATACAACCACTTTTATCTAAGACAGTTATGCTGGGTTTGTTTATCCAAACTGCAGACTAACAAGGTCAAAGATGCATAGACACTACAGATTGTGTATGCAGATCTTGCCAGTTTTACAGGTGAAATCTTTAAAGTCTCACCTGTCAAAGCAACACTGTACAAATGTGACTAAACTGCTTTCAGAGCCACACCTGAAAGAAGAGCAGCTGCAGAGTTGCTGGCTCCAGAGGCCCACATCAACAGCCTATGGATGATGTTTGGCCAGTCTCTGGGACTGCAAGTTACACTGACCAGTCCATTACAGCTTAGCAGTCATCCTCTACATTCAACCTGAAGAGGCTCAGCTGGGGCTTTGCACACTCTGGGGGATGATTCAGTTCCCTTCCTGGGAAATTGAACACTAATTACCACAAATCTTTAGAAATGGCATGATGACTGCTGGGATACAGATGAGAGCCACAGAAGGTACACTCAAGTATCTGGGAGCAAAGAATGCAAAAACAAAACATTTGAAAAATGTGAAAGGTAGGCAAAAAATTAAGGGCAAATTTAACTGCTTTCCAGAAGTTATTTAATTATTTTTTCCTTTGCATTAACTTATGATATTTTCACTGGTACAGTACTTTTATTCTCTGAGATAATACATTAATGCAGGAAAGCCGAGCCTGCAAGACAGGGGAAGCCACTGCATCACTTGTCAATTTCAAGCCCTCTCCCTGACATAAGCTACACCAATGGAATGTGTGACACAGCGTGAAGTACATGCTCACTGTATCCAATTGCCAGAAGTGGTATCTGTTGTAGGGAGCAGAGGACAATATCTGAAAACTGTACCTGCTACTTCTGTACCATATCTTTTTTGTTCTACACCTGTAAAATGAACTGGTCAAAGCCTGTTAGGAAAGCAAATCTACCAAAAAAAAAAGGAAAAGAAAGAAGGCAATAAAAAGAAAAATTAAAAAGACAAAGAAAGAGCTCAGTGGATGAAAGGTGTCAGGAAGTTATCAGTTTGAGAGAGCATATAAAATAGATATAGTAAATTAACTATAGTTTTAAAATGCTTGATAATTAAAAAGGAAACAAAAGTACAGAGTGAGATTTGTCTGGGGAAAGGAAACCCAGTAAGTTAATATTTTGGAAACGAGAGAAAAAAATTAGTTACGTGCAAAATAAATGAGGAAAAAAAGTAGAATGAGAAAATGATCACTGCTTCAAAATGACGAAGAGTTATGAATATTTTCTAAAAAGCTGTGTCAACATACAAATGCATGCACCACAGTGTGAAATAACTAATTAGATATAGAGCTAAGGTGTAAGTCTATAATATCTTTCTTCTTGCATTGACTTTCCAGAGTTAAACAACCAAGTAAAGAAGTTCTTTTCTTGGTATGAATAATCCAAACCTTAAGCTATCCTACAAAACTTTATCCTGTCACAGCTTTATTCAAATTAGACTTTATTGTGGAACATAAAAAAATATTTTAAACAGTATCAGCTTAAGCTCCACCAAAAATTTTACAATTTAAGCTTTATTAGATTAAGAAAATGGCATATATCTCTAAAAATAGATGCCAAAGAAAAATACTTTAATACTTGTTTTGTATGTTTTCTGTAGCATTTGAAAATATTTAAAAATGCTTATTCAACAACAGAGAACATAAAGTTGAAACTGATTCAAATTAAGGCAATGATATATAAATGGTTTTCATTAATTAAGGATGTGAAAAAAATATAAGTAGTGCAAATGATGGATTATTTGTTACTTTTATGCCAACAGGATTGCATTCAGCAAAAGTAATTTGCACCACTCTACTTTTAAGCTATTGCCATTTTTAGGAAGGCCAATATGCTGCTTTAGTCTAAAGAACAACTTTTTTCTACATAAATAAGAAATTAAATATGCCTAATAATATGGCTGCTCAATATATATGACACAATCTTTATCTGAAACAGTTTTTGTCATAAATTGCTGTGTATATCCAATTTTCTGTCCATTATGGTAACAGTTAGGTCCAAATAATTAACCTTAACAACCCCTGGTAGCAAATTCAAAATTTATTGAAAAAATATCAGTCTTGAGTACTTTTCTATTAGATATCTGACTGTTATAACCTTCACCAGAAGCTTAGAATGAAGACTCACTGGAGTCTTCCACATAGTTCAGACTTCATCTGCATGATCATGAAAAATAACAAAGTAGCAGGACAAAATACTGAAAAATTAACCTACACAGCCCATTGTTTTATGAGGGTGAAATGATGTGCACTTGTGCTTTAGTTAAGAAGTGGGCTTCATTATTTCAATTTAATTCATTTAAAAAGCGGGAAACATGGGTTTTGAACTCAGCAAGTTTATATAGAGCATTGATAGGCCTGTCACATAATACTTTAGCTTTTTTTGAAAATATCAACTTACATTCAAATGAAAACAAAGGTTGCCCAAATGATGCACATCTCAAATTTAAAATAATGACAATAACGAATACATTTCATATCAAGATGCAGAAGTTACATATTGCATCAGAATATACATACCTTACTTCTTTTTTAATGATGGACAGGAGTTAGAACAGATTTGGAGAACTGTGCTTGAGGAGAATTTTCTGCTAGACCCGAATGCTGAAGCTTCTTTTCAGCTCTGAAAAAAGATGGCAGAATGACCTTCCTAATTGGATGTCCATGTCCACTGCAAATGGAAAAAACAGTACCAGTTCAAGCATAACATGTTAATTTGTGGAGGAAAAAAACCTATCTGAAAAATTCTCTTTAAAGTGAATGAGCAAAACATGGCCATAACTTTTGTCCTGATTGAACATGATTAAGTGCACCTTGCCTGACAGGTAATGACTACATGTCGGTCAGGCACAGGCATATCTGAGACGTGATAGAAAGAGAAGGGATTAAAACTAGGAAACCCTCACACATAAAACAGGCACGGAATTATACACACTTATTACATCTAACTAAAAATTCTTAACAGAAATAAACTTTCAATGCTCAAAGCCAGCAAAAATTATTCATTTACTGATGCAAGGCATATTTCAATGTAAAAACTGCATTTATGTTTATTCTCCTATTTCTCTCATTCAAGGAGCCATTATTACATCACTAATAGGGGGGCAATTTGCAGCACTATTTGAATAACTCAGTCCTATCAACAGAAAACCTATTTCAGAGTCCCAGCCAAACAGAAACTCTCCCTTTTACGTAGCCAATTATCTTCACCTCAGTTGTTGCGATCTACAGCCATTGTGTACTCCAGGTATTAACTAGTCCTGCCCAACAGAGCAATACTCACTCCTGGCCTCCTAGCAGGTACACTTTTGTGTCCTTCACTTCTGAGGGCTTTTACTTAGAAATCTTGTTCCACCACTCAAACTTTGGCTAAAGCTCAAAACTTTATGCCTCTAAGCTGCATTTCACAAAACATTCAATGTTTACAACACTCCAGATTAACTTATCATTGTAAATGTCTGCAAGTTACCTAAATTAGTTTTATTTTAACATCCACCATAGACCTTCAGGTTTTTGTATCCATTAGCCTGAAATCCTTACATACTACAGCTTTTGCCTGATCATTTGGTGAGTATGAACTGTTCCTAAAGTGTGAATGTCATCCCTTTTCTGATACTGACCTCAGGCGTTTCTCATTCCTTTCTGCAATGACGACAGATTAACCAAGTTGCTACAAGTCCTGACACCTGTGTAACTCTTAATTCTCCCAAACATCAGCCAAGCCTACTTTCCCCAGTGACTCCCCAAATCAGTCCTCCATGCCAAACCAAGCATGAGACAATGCCTTAGAAACCTTACTTGAGACCAGGGCTCAGAATGACCCAACACTCTACATCACCTTGGGCTTCAAGTTTGCACTGGGGCCCCAGGCCTGACTTCCACTTATTCATGTTTATTTCCTTCCACAGTACTTCTTCCTTTCCCAAATCCAGAGAAACACAGAACATCCTGAGTTGGAAGGGGCTGACAAGGATCACTGACATCCAACTTCTGGCCCTGCACAAGACCACCCCAAGAATCACACCATGGGCTCGAGAGTGCTGCCCAAACTTACATCAGGCTTCGTGCCATAACCACTTCCTTGGGGAGCCTGTTCCAGTTCTGAACAACCCTCAGGGCAAAGAAGCTTTCCCTAATATCCAACCTAAACTTCCATGACAGGTCCATGCTGTTCCCACAGGCCCTTCACTGGTCACCAGAGAGAAGAAATCAAGTGCCTGCCCCTCCACTTCCCAAGGAAGCTGCAGACTGCTGTGAGCTCTTCCCTCAGTCTCTCATCCAGGCTGAACAAGCCAAGCGACCTCAGCTGTTCTTCATGTACCATCCCATCTAGACCTTTCAACATCTTTATAGGCCTCCTTTAGGCATTTTCTAGCATTTCTAGTAATTTCTCTGCGATTTCCCTATGCTCTCTCTTCTGCCCTGGATATTTTCAAACTCTTTCGGAGCTTCGACAACAAAGCCCGAGAGCCCTTCTCTTTGTCAAAGTCAACTTTCTGCTCTCCCCTTGCCAGGGGCCCTACAGAAAGGTCCTGCAGAGCCGCCGCGTCCCCTGAGGAAGGCGAGAACGCCACAAACGCGGATGCCCGGTGAAATCGGAGCTATTTCGGACGGGCACCGGGGGCACCTTGCGCATGTTTTTAAATCCGGGCCTCCGGCGCGGCTGCGTGTCCCCCGCCGCCCACCCGCAGTGCCGCCGCCGCCGCTCCTCCCCCCGCGGCTCGGCCCTTCCGCACGAGAACATCGTCCCGTTCTCCATCCTCGGGGGCCCACGGCAGATAAGAGGGCCGGGGACACGGGATTTCCAAGGATTCCCAGGGATTCCCAGCCGCCGGGGAGGGAGGAGAGGAGGAGAGAGGGAGGGGGGGGGGTGCCAGCGCGCGGCTCGCCCGCGACCCCAGGGCGACTGGTGACGAGCGCCGCGAGCGCCGGCCGCCCATTGGCTGTCGCGCGGGCGCCGCGCGGCCAATCAGGAGCAGCGCAGCGCTCGCCCTCGCCTCGCCCCGTGCGGCCCCGCGCGCGGGGGGCGGGGTCACGTGACGCTGTGTTTACATCCTCTCAGCTGTCGGGCTCCGCCTCCCCGTCCCGTCCCGTCCCGTCCCTCGCACCGGCACCGGCCGCCGAACCGACCCGCGCACCGCGACCCGCGACCGCCCGCGCCGCCCCCCGCTCGCCCGGCCGTTCGCCCGCGGCCGGCCGGAGCGCTCTCCTGCCTGCGATCCCCGTCCCCCCAGGCGGGTCTCGCCGCTGCCGCCCAGCGCAGGGTCCGGGGCCCGCTGCGGATCGGGTGAGTGCCCCGCAGTGGCGGGGGGTGGCGGGCAGAACTGCGCTCCGGCCGCGCCGTGCTGCGCGGAGGCCCCGTCGGCCGGCCGGGACGGCGGGTTGCTGCGGGGGAGGGGGAGAGCGCGGCCCGCCGGCCCCTGCCCTCCGGCCCCTGCCCTCCGCCGGCTCCCCGGGCGCTCCGATCCCCATTGTCCGCAGGCCCCGCACGCAGGCGCGGGGGAAGGGGGGTGAGGGGGGGCGCTTGTTTTCGCGCAGCCGGGACAGGGCGAGGGCTCGCCCTGGGGAGGGACAGGACAGGTTCTGTGCGTACGCCTTCGGCAGCCCCTTCTTCTTCCTCCTCCTTTGCTCGACCCCCGCGCCCTCGCACCGCCTGCGTAATAAATAATCGCTGGCCCAAAAAGGGCTGGGAAGAGGAGAGGTGGTTGGTGTAGCCACCGCGGGCCTGGGCAGCTGTGAGAGGACGGGGACAAGCGAGAAGATTCCAGCCTCGAGATCCAGGCGGGGGGGCAGTGGTGGTGCAGCAAGGTGAGGGCAGCGCTCGTCCCCCGCTGCGGCTCAGTGCCCTGCCTCCCCCCATGACGGCTGTGGGCTTGCGTTTTGCCTTTGAGGAAACGCAGTGAGAAGGGGAGCTTGCGGGTTTGGGTTTTTGTTTGGGGTTGGTTTGGTTGGTTGTTTTTTTCCTCTGTCGAGTCTTTATAACCTCAAGGGGCTTGCTGGGGCTGCGTCTTCTAGGCCGAGGCATTGTTGAGGGGTGCGTGAGACAACATTTTGTTTTGTTTCAAGAGAAACCCGTGGGCTAATGAAGGGTATTTCTTCTTTCGGGAGTGGAGGAGGTGGTGCGGCTGCAGCGAGGGGAAGATACTTTGTTTACATAAATAAAGTGTGTGAGATGCGCGGTAACTTCGCTTTTCGCCTGCCAGCCAGGGTGAGTCGGTCGGTGAGCATTCCTGGAGGGGGAAAAGGAGGAGGCTGCCCCAGCCCCCCGCTTTGCCATAAACGCACATTTTGTGTGTGTTTATATTGTGGTCTCTGTTTTGGCTGGGAGAACCGTAAGGGGAGGAGCAGGAACTGGCTCCGGGGCTGCCACCTCCTCCCCTCTGTTTTCTTTGTTGTTATCTGCTCGGGGAGGCGTCCTGGGGTCACGGCTGTAGCTGAGCTGCGGTCTGCGGTGTTAATGGGATTCCTCTTGGGCCCGAAACCTCGGGCAGCCTTCTGCAGTGCATGTGCGGCTCTTGTCTGCCCTCCGTCCGCCCTCCTCCCCCCTGCCTCGGCAGTTGTCAGCGGCTCGCACTGAAGTTGCAGGAAGGGGAAGGGAGGGCAGAGTGGGAAAGAATCTTGGCATTTATTTGATACTCGGTCAGCAGCCTGGGCCTGCTTTGTGCAGCTCAGTCGTAAAAAAAAAAAAAAAGGAAAGAAACACCTAAGGGGGAAGGGTGAGGGGTTGTCTGTTTGAAAACAGGGTCTTAAGGGTCTTTATGAAAGTACTAAGCTGCTGCAGTGTGTGGAAGACGCTTGTGTCCTTTCAGTACTTGCCAGGGCCAGCGCAGTTACTGTTCTCCTAGTGGGTATCTTTTACTCCCGTCAAGTAAAAGTCAAGTACATTTGAACTGCAGACTTCAGCAAGAAAGTAAGGTTTCTTCTCATAAAGAGGAGCAAACTTTGGCACACACAAAAATACCCAGAATAAGACTAGTCAGCACTTCAGCAAATTACTGAAAATACCCAATTCCTCTTGACCATATGACCTCTGTGTTAGAGAGCATGCTCTTTAAAATGCAAGCCACAAAAAATCTAGTCCCTCAAGTTAGTAAATTACAATAATGTGGGGTGAGAATTTCTTTGCAACTTTAATCCATTATGCTTGCAAATGAATCATAATGTGTGATACATTTTTTTCCCCAGCAGGACCATTACCTTACTCTGGGCAGACGATGTCTAGAAGGAATCAGGCTTGGATAATTGGAGCTGTCTTCCGCAGAACTCCTGCCTGATTTGTTGGAAAAGTTTGAAAAGTATTTTGGATGTGTAGGTGGAAAACTGTGTGAAAGACTTATTGGTATTTTAACTGACTTTGGGTGAATAAATATAATGATAGGAATGTAAGAAGTATGTGAGTGAGGTCACAGACCCACAATGAGGGCTTTGGAGATGGACACTTAGCCAGATGTTCTTTACAACAGTCAGTGTCCTTTAGAAATGCTGGAAAATACAATTGGATGTTGTTGGGAGGTCTGCAGTGAAGAGAATGTAATGAAATCACAGAAACAGAAAAAAAATATTTAATACTGAACAGTCTTGGGTGGCCAAATTTTATCACTGTGTCTGTGCAGAATTAGGTTCCTTCCCTGCATAATCACTGACCTTCTCTTCAGAATTCTTGTAAAAATCTTCCTGACTCTCTAATTGGCCTTCTCTCTGGATTTTCTTCATGTAATCTGTATCATGACTTGCTTTAGATATGTGACTGGCCAGTTTAAATTCTGCAGTATTCTATTTATAAAGTATGAAGTCTTGCCATTTTTATAATCATAATCTTGGCAGTTAGGTGATTTTTATTGCTTAGTCTTCTGTTTGCCTGTAAGTGACTGCTTTAAGTTGCAGTTTCTTTTGAAGAGGCTTCTGCCTAATTGGAGACTTAAGAATAGGACCTAAGTGCCAGACATGTATTGTAGTTTTCCATGCCTGTGTGGAACCATACCAGAGCAGTCACTTGGCTGTGTTTCTGCAAACTTGAAGTGCTTTGAGATGGGAAGTGTGTATTCTGGAGCTAAAGGCAGGCTTAGGCATGATAGCAGCGCAGGTGGAAGTCTTAAAAGAGCATGTTGCCTAGGATATTTGTTTTAGGCAAATTTAAAAGACATTAGCACAACAATTAAATTTGAATTTCCTACTGCAAGACATAGTAGTTCAGGGTTCTTGTTTTTTCTCCCCAGAATCATGCAATAAAATCTTTCCATGCAGTGTCTCAGAAAGGGTTTTGTCAGGTGTTTCAAAAGTTCCCCAGAACAAATACATTAAAAGCAATTCTGAAATATTAAGCATTTTGGGAATGCTCATGCCAGTCTTAGATGCATGGAGAGAAACACCTGAGAATACAGTCATTTTTTTCTGGCTGAGAGGTGTCTTTACATATACCTGTTCTTGTAATTTCCTGCTTTGTTCCCATTTTCAGCAGGAATGTCACAGAAATCTGCTATTTTACCCTGCTGAACTGAAAGTGATGTTCTGTAGCTGATAATTAATCAGCTCTGTAGGTAAGAAAAGTGCCTTGATGTCTACAGCACTTGGCACTCTTGAATACAAACATCATATAATCTAATTTATTTTACTTACTTAGAATGTAAATTCCTCAAAGCAAAAGTGGGTAGAATGTATGGGCAATCATGTTTTGCAAATGAATAATCAGGTATCTGACTGGCCTAAGGCACTCCAGGAATCTTCCAGTAGGGTCAGAAGTTGATCTGCATGCTTCATCCTCTCCAACCAACAAGTGTGGATTTTTTAGATGGAGAATTCTTTTAAAATCTGCTTTGCAGAAGTGTGATGACACTGTTCCAGTTCATCATTTATGGAGTTATAGGGAGTACCACTAAAGTGTGGTACCTTATATTAAATATTATGGGTATAATTACATGAGAGCATCAGGAAATAACTACTGTGCTCCAATTCCTTTGGGACTTATTGGTGTGCACTGGATGTTAATGAAAGCCTTCAGGCCTCCTTCATACAAGCTCTTAAAGCAGTTTCTGCTGCTGTGTTATTTAAGAAATTTGGTCTGGACTTCTGGTCCTTGAAGAAAGGATAGAATTTATAGCAGCTTAGGATGCTGAATATATTTTTTTTCAGAACTGAAAGAAAGCTGGCTGGCATTCAGACAGTGGTTTTGCTTCTCTGTCCTTTTTGTCCTGGTATGTCATGTGTACTTCATGTTTCAGAGATAGTGTTGCAAAGTTGACGGTGATGTTAACTAATCTCAAGGAGCTTGGAATAGTGATGGAATGTATGTGTGTGGGTTCATGCTGAATCTACTTCTGATGAGAAGCTTATTGTAAACGTTGAAAGTAAGAAGTAAAAGTAAAACATAAGTAAAGATGTCTTTAAAAATGGCAGTCCAAAGAAACTTATTTTTGGAAAGAAAAAAAGGATTGGAAACTGATCTGGCGAACAACTGTAGGGTCTTTATCAGTTATTCATTGGGACTGCAATTGGTATGTGACTTATTTCTAAATGAATTTTATCAGTTCTTTAAATTGAAGCACAAAAATATAAATTGACCTTTATGGTGAGGAAAAGACACTGGTTTAGAGGTCATTACAGAGTGCTTAAAATAAACAAACAAGGAGAGACAAAACCTCAAACTCCACAGCTCTAAAAGAATTTAGGCATGACATCAGGAGTCACCATGGGAACTCACAGGCTGCAGATTCTGGTGTATTCTCACTTGGGGAAGTTCTAGAGGGAGGAATGACTGGAACTCCTCTTCTTAGAGGAGTTGTCTTGTGGCAGAAAAATGCTTGGAGCCTGCTGATGAGCAAATGCATTCAATGAAGGCTAATTTTGGAGTTCTGGCTTTGTTTTGTGTAATGTTTAGTGAAGAAAAAATGTAAAGATCTTGCTTTTACAAGTGCAGAGTTTGAGCTCTATGAGTTATGTGCAATTGGAGATTTAAGATGTTGTGAGTGTTGTTAAGGTGACATAACAGGTGAGGTTTGGAATGCCTCTCAAGTATGCATTTCCCTTGATTTTCTCAAAGAAGTATTTCCTCAGCATGCACTTGCAAAACAAAGTTGGATTTGCTGTGTTTCTAAGGTGCAAAAGAGAACAATTAGCATTAATGTTTAAAAACTTGTCTGAGGAAACAGTTCAGAATTTGACTTTACAAAAATGAAACCTTAAAATCAGGGTTAAAAGGTAACAGGCTTAGATCAAGTGGTTTGATAGCAACATGGGATGTTTTGAATCCTGAATGAAAGACTCCATATATATGGAGGTGCTGCAGGGCATCTGAGTTGTCAGCATGGAGGTGTTAGATATGAGAGGATTTACTGAGGGCCTATATTATTTGAAGATAAAAAAAAATATGGCAGATAGGATAAATGTGAAGTAAAGGTAGCTGAACAGTTAGGGAAGAGAGCCCTTGTCTTGGTTGCTTATATGCATGCTTTGCTGGAGCTGGTGTGTATTTAGAGACACACATGCACAAAGAACGCAATTCAGTTTGTGTACAACCAACCAATTCCGTGGCAGTGTAGAGACTATAAACAGAGTCTCTTGTTCTGAATGACTTTAGAACCTGGTGGTGACAGACTGGTTACAAGTCAGTGTCTCCAGGTTTGCTCTCCTGGTCTGTTTTGGCCAATGATGCCTTTTGTCTGGTTGCTTTTCCAGTCCCAGCTGTTAGGTTCCTTTCAAAGCAGTGGTAAGTCAGACAGAAAGAGCAGCTCTTCTGACTTACATGCAGAGAAGCAAAGACAGGATGTGGGCAGAGGAGTTTTCTATGTTGTTATTTAGCACCAGTTGTTGCTGTAGCACCAGCCAAGTGGCCAATAGTTAGCATGCGCACCTAAAATAGCACTAGAGGTCTGTGTTTGAGCACTCAAGTCACATTGCAAGTACCAGAAGCTTGCTGTTTTTATTACAAAACCTTTCGTTTGCATGAGTCCTAAATAGATAAGTCTTATTAAAGCTGTCAGTAATCATAATTATTTCTTCCATTTTTTTTTAACAATTGGCTTGTTAAAGTCTTAAGTGATAGCTGCATAATTTCTAATGGAAAATTAAGCAATCTTGAAAACTATTTTCAGGATGAATAGTGACAACTTTGTAATACTGGGATAATGTTCCTCCAGGAGGCATCTGTCACTGGGAAGATTTTTTTTTTTTCCAGCTGATGTCTACAAATGTCTTTTTAGATTTAGTGATAAGAGAGTCAGATCAGACTCTCTTATCAACAAACAAACAGAGTTGTTTTAAAATACTAGTTTAAGATGTAGTGAAAGGCAATATGCAGTAATATTGTAGACACAAAAGGAATGTAACTATTAAAAATGTGTATTGGCACTACCCTTCAAGCAAAACAAATAGAATTTGTTATGAGTTGTCTTCAGAAGTGAAAGTGAACTAGATTTTAAAGAGATCATCTCAGAGGACACATATCTTAATTATTTGTTCATATTAAAAAAAAAAAAAGACAAACCTGCTTCTCCAAAAAGAGGTTTCTGCATCAATGTATGGTTTTCGTAAGTGAAGTGATAGTAATTGGAATTGTTTATAATAATAGTCAGCTAGTGAATCACAGTTGGCAATTGATATGCCTGTGGCATCCCTGTCCCAAATGAAAGGCTTGATTCCTATAAATGGTTGTTTTAACATTGAAAGAGGATTTAGGACCATGTGGTTGGCAGAAAATGAGAAGTGATTACTATTTTGAGAATTTGTTATTTCTGTAGCAAATGTTTTTAGCAGATATTTGGGAATTACCATGTGGTTTTCTTGACATGCAAAAGAAAAAGCCAAGTAATACTACTCAACCCAGTCAGGATGACTGTGCTGTGTCATGGCCTGTGTATCAAAGTTACAAAAAGAGATGATTGTGGGAGCCACTATCCTCACAATGATATTTTCAGCACAGTTGGTTTTGCTTTATAGGTATGGCTGAAATGTATGCAAGTCAGCATTGCTGAAAGAGTGAACTCCAAAGCTTTTTAAAGGAGATGCTTAATTTTGACAAATGATTAATATTTCTGTAGTACTAATAACTTCAACTAATAAGGAATTTCTGTATATCTACTGGGACATCAGTTTGCCATTACAGGAATTGATTTTCATTGGAAAATCTTTGCTTGAGACTCATGCAGTTCTTGTTTACTTGGTAGTTCTTGTTGGATTCTGGTGGGTGGGGCTTTGCTGGCTTGTTTTCTGCTGGGGCATGTGATCCTGATCTTTATTTGAAAAACTGTCCCCTTTACCCTTCTGAGAATGTACTGTGGTTTTCTTTCCATTCAGTGTAGTCCAGTTTGTTAAGCTTTGCTGTGTTCTTCCTTCAAGAAACTCTAAATTTGGCAATATTGCAGTCAGAAGGTCAGTGAAACTGGAAGGACACAGTCAAGTTGAGCTGCTGTGTTTCTTTGACTTCTGCTGAGCTGACTTCTGCAGTATTATAAAATCCCATAGGCCTTAGTCTCCCGTTATTTGCTTCAGTTAATTATGCATTCATCATGACTAAGACTCATTACTGCCAAGTTTCCTGAGATTCTGTGATGTTTTCTGAAGTAATTCAGTTGTCAGAAAAAGTCAGTGTAAAATTTGACTTCTCAATTCTGGCATGCTCTGGATAAGCTGGAGTTGTCCATGATGTAACTACATCAGGTTGTGTGAGTGTAGCAGCCTCTTGTGTTATATCTGTAAACTGCACTTTTGTCAGGTGAAAACCATGTGCTTTGTATGACTGCAAAAAACCTGGTACAGTAAGATTGAAGGAATGATGATGAACTTGAGCTGTGCAAGTGCACAGCTTCTATATAGGCAATGATAAAAGGTTCTCAACTTCCATTTCTTGCTGAAATATTTGCATGCATGTCTTGGAATGGCTACTGCAGCTTTCACAAATGCTCCAAATCCCTTCCAGACGACATCTGCTGTTGTTGGTACCGTAAGTAAATTATCACTTTGGAGCCACATTTACAGTAGTGCTTGATTCTTACCTGGAGACAAAGAAAAACAATAATTCAGAAACATTTTCAATTTAAAAATGTGCTTATGTATTTTGGTTTGGACTTTTAAAGAAGGGTTATAAGGGCTTTTGTTCAAGTATTTCTACTTTTTAGTTTAGGTGTGTGTGTGACCTCAGGTCCAGTGAGTCGTGAGGCTAAGCACGTATTCTCAGTAGCAAACAAACACATGTATTCAACGTATAATTTACCACCACACCAGCACAGAAGACAGCGCTAATGCAGGGACAAACAGCACCAATGGCCTTACCTTGTTACCCTGTTACCCTTTCTGGATGGCCAAGCTGAATGTCTGCTAACACACATTTGTATATATTATTAATCTTTCCAGTTACTGGGCTTAGGCACTCATTGTACCCTGGAACTGACTCTTTCATCCATTTATGCCCCATTTCCTCTTATACACATGCACACACTCAGCTGCCAATCCCAAACACCACAGATTCTCCAGCAGCTCACCTTGGACCCCTCTTTGTTCTTGTAGCAGCCATCTCCTTCAGCTGCCTCGCTCGGTCTGTCCCGTCCCAGTTCCAAGGCCACTCTGCCGGTTTGCTGGCCAGGCCAGCTTGGTACTCTGTGTAATTACACCCTGACCTGGAGAAGCTCACACCCTGCTTTTCTGGAACCACAGACCCACTGGCTCCTGTGACCTGTGGCCTGACTCAATCTCCTGTAGGTACACAGGGGCACCAAACAGAGGCGTAAGAAGGAGTTGCAGAGGGAGATTAACAGTCAGACAGGATAGGCAGAGCAGAGCTGGACACACATACTGACCTGCAGCCTGGTCACAGGTGACCTGTCCATCTTGTCACCACAGCCCTGGCTTTCCTGTGCTTGTTTCTCCCCTAGTCACTATGATTTTTCCCTTTCACTACCTCTGGTTCTTCCCCTGAGCATCCCCTCACAGGACTTGTACTATCCCCAAGTCCCTTTCCCCTGCACTCCATGGTTGCTCTTGTAGCCCTGTAAGAGTAACATCATTCGATCTGAGAAATACCTTGGAGAGGCACAGTGGTGGTGGGAGTGTGGAAAGAGTTGATGGTAGCCCAGGTCAGGGTGTTCACATGTATTTCCCCCCACTCCTAAGTGCATCCCTGCTCCTTCCTGTGCAGAACGGATTTCTACCACAAAACCCAACAAGGTTAACTTTGATATGTGCAGGCAAATAATCTGTTTAATTATATGCAAGCCCTGTGGAAAATTTAGGGTAGAAGATACTGGCTAGCCACAGAGGTGTACATTAAAGTCATACTGTTACGAAAGCAATACTTTGAAACATAACCTCAAAGTAGGGAGAATAATAGAATATTTGCATAAAGCTTTGTGAAAAAGACTTTGATAATGGCATTAGTGCTGTGATCTTTTACATTGTAAACTAAAGTGTTGATTTTTTTTTTTTCCTGGATGACTAGAGACTTTTTGGTAAAATTTTAATATAGACCTATTTGTCCTTGATTTGTATGTTTTGAAAGTTTTGATAAATCATGACTTCCTTTTGGTAAGAACCATGAAATGATAGTTGATCTCTGCTTTATATAAAGCAAGCATTGAAAATCTCAAGTAGTAGAGATTTATGGACAAAGTCACATCATTTTAGGTTGTGCCGTTTGTAGATTTACGGTATGTGTGGAGACTGAGACAGATTATGATACGGATCCGTAAAATGCAGGATTTGGGATTAAAAAGAGGGAAGTGGGGTAGATATCCACTGCTTTCTTTGACAAGATAAAAGTGACTCAGTGTGCAAGTGTTAGTAAACAAGTTACATTTGAAAAAATGGTAAACCCATTGTGATGCTTCTGGAAGATTGCATCAGTGAAAGAATTTTATGTCATAGTTCTGAGGAAGAGAAGCAGGAAACAGGAGTAGGCTGTACTCATTCTTCACTCTAGAGAATTGCAGGCCTAAGTAATAAACTAACTTCTCAAACCATATTGTTGTGTTTCATTGGACTGTTTTAAGAATTAAACAAGAATTGGGATTTGTTTTTTCCTTAAATTGTATTTTTTTAGCATCTCAAAAGAAGAGAATGCATAATCATAACAGTTAGGATTCTCAGGCTTTGAAAGTAAACATCATGATAATACAGTTAAGTTATTTATGCTGTGATTATTGCATGCAATTTTGATGCTTTTAGATAAATTGCCAAAGATCAGAAACCAAAAAGTTGTAGTGTACTTGGAGCTTGATAAATTCAATTGATATTTTTGTTTTTTTAATTTGGCCTGTTTTTTTTTTTTTTTTTAGAGACTGAAGTAAATGCATAGCTCCAAGATGAGGTTTCAAGTGTCAGGAATGTAACTATCTTCTATTTTTACACTTGACCTCATTTCTATTTTCCTTTGCTAAAGGCAACAGGCGTATGTTGTTCTGTTGCTGCTGGAAGTGAGTTATTTAAATAACTTGAAATGTTTTTGTGCAATAAGTTTTTGAACTTTAGTACTGGCTGAAATAGTGAAAATTTTTTCATGGGCCACATTTTGCCTGCTTAAAGTTATATGAAGTGTGACTTGATCTGCTTAAAAACCATACACTTTTATGGTAAAAGTTTAGGAAAACATATTTCAGTTCTTGTACAAAACTTGGTTTGTACCTCATTACAAAAGAGGATTCTCTCTCCCCATCCTCCAGTTGTTACTGGTTACTCTCTGAAGGTGATACTCAAAGTAAAGGAGCATCATTTTACTGTAGTTTATGTTCTGGTCACCCAAACTAAATTATTTACCAGTTTCTTTCAGGAAGAGAAATCAGCTTTGTTTTAAAAAAGTTGAGTATTTGGCTTGTTCTTTGTATATGTCAAAATATATTAGTTGGAAAGTGATCACAAAAATACTAAAATTTGCAGAAATGTTTGTGTCACTTTTATGCCTTCTGCCTTTTCAGGCTAAACTGGATTAAATGTACCATCGCTCAACACATCACTCTACAGCTCTTCTAATTCTTAACAGTTGCCTGTTATGGCTTACATGAACCTATTTGAAATGAATACTCTCTGTTAAATATCCTTCTATAAAGCTGTATATTGTGGCAATGAGTTTTGCAGCCTGGTCACTGTAGCTCACTAATTTGTGAAATATGTGCACAGACAGCAGTTTCTGATCTGCAAAACAGGTGGAGACAGACTCAGTGAATATCAGACATCTGTATGTATGAAGCATCGACTCTTATCTGTCATGAAGTCCTGATATTGTAGGCAGTGAACAAACTGCTATTACCTGATACCTGCTATTTCTGTGGGTCTGTTGGGCCCTTGAGAGAAGCTTTTCATCTTTCCCCTTTTTCCCAACCACTCTGTGATAAAGATCTTTGGCTATTTTTTATTAGACAAGCTAAAAATAGTTTTGGCCTGGGAATAGACAGCGCTTTAGGCACACCTCTCAGGAGCTGAGACCTTTACAAAATGTGCTAGAAGAGGACTGCCAGATTGTCATGGACACTGGTATCAGAGGAAGGGTAGGGGATCTTGTGCATGTTAGACATTGGGTTAAACCGATATCCTTTGCTTATGAGATCTTTAGTGGAGCTTTGAAAGGTCACTAAGTCATCTTAGGCTCCCCAGAGATGAGAGCATTTTATGCATTGTCTTACAATTAAGCTACAGGAAATGTTTCAGACTGGTGTGGGTAGAGAAGCAATATTAATTGTTTTGAAGTCTGCAATTGATGGTACACTGTAGGGTACACAGGGCAGGGCTAGTGTTCATTCTGTCATTGAGGTATACATACAACCTCTTGAGTTGTAATCACCAGTTTGCCTATAGCTGAACTCTAAGGGCAAACAACAGGCTGGCAATGATGGTTTTGCTGACAGTTTAGCACTGCATACTGGGAAAAAAAATGTCACGCTTCTCTGAGCAGGTGCTGTTACCAGGGACTGCATAGTTCTACCACTCAAGCTGCATCACACACTGCCACAGACTTTGGTTCTTACTTTGGTTCTTTCAGATATTCAGACTTTTGTTAGCAGTTATCACTGCTCTCTGAAATTATTGAAATAATGTAGAGGATTTCTTTTTTTTAATCTAGTAGACTGTATTACTGAACTGACACATAGCAAATTTTAGGTCTAGGTTTGTTTTTGGTTTTTTTTGTATGTTGCTAGCCAGCAGCATCTTTGAATGCTTTAAAAAATGCTTTTGAAAAATGATTTTCAGAGCACTTAAGAAGCTACTTTGTTATCAGCACTTCTGGTCATCTGCTTCCAGTAAGGAGGAGCTGGCTCTGGGTCTGAGCAGCAACTGGTTATTAATGCTGTCTGTCAGTAATTGACAAACTCTTTATGCCAGACTAATGTCTTCAGAACAGGTGGTAATGTCAGGTGCTTAAAATCTCATGGGACTTGTGCAAAGACAGGTTAATCAGGGAATTTCAGAGCTGTTAGTCATCTCATCAACCTCTCTTATTCATGGGGGCTTTTTCATTTTCTAAATTATGTTTCTTAACAAAAGATGGTAGGTACCAGCTGAATTAGAAATTATTGTGAAATTAGGTACTAGCAAATCCTTTGAAGAGAAGGGAATGTTTCTGTATTTGGTCCCAATTTAAAGCTTTTTTGTAACATTAATGATTAGATTAAAAATGTTTGTAGTTAGGCAAATCCCAAATACCTCACGTATTTGGGGTGGGAGGTGTGTGGAGTAAATAATTTTGTGTAGATGACCAATAGGTACTCTGTACTAGCAACCAATGAGTCTGTTTTTGAAGAAGAAACTGCTCCTGAAGCCTGAGAGGTTCAGCTTTGCAAAAATTTTTTTGTTGCCCAGATTTTAAGCAGTAAGGAGAGCTAAGTCAGGATGTGGGGTTATGCTGCACATTAAAATTTCCATCCCGGAAGTATGTAGGATTGTTTGCTTTGCTTTGAAATAAAAGGTAAAGAATTTTCAAGTCTTTATCAGCATACCTGAAAACAGGTCTGGCATACAGAACTGATGTATAGAAAAATGTTCCTTCCAGCATTCAGTCTTTGGTATCGTGTGAAGGAGGTAGGTGGAGTTTCAGATGAGAAAAACAAATTCAGTACAAAAGAAGGCATAGACCAAGAAAGGAATGTATCTTAGTTCAAAGAAGAGGGGGAAAAAAGCCCCACCAAAACCACAAAAGCAACCAACAAAATTCTGTGTTGTTTTGTTATATTTTACTTCTAGTTCCTATGAACTGTCTCAATTAAAAAAAAAAAAAAGTTCAGTAGCTACTCAGCAAATTAGTCCAAAATTATGCCTTTGTGTAGGTACCAAGGTTAAAGTCATTTGATCATGTGCTTATATGCTTGTCACTGCTCATACATTTGTGGAGTTCCATAAATTTCAGTACCTCTTTGCAGAGAAATGCAGTACCATGTGTGCTGTTCAGTGTGTTCAGGTGACTGGAGGTGGAGGAGCAGTGAGAGCAAGCACATACCTGGAATCTTGTATAAACAGCTGTTGAAAGCTCAAACAGGAAGATCAGGGCTTAAGCTTACATCAGACTTGACAAACATTTTCTGCCCAAGTAGGTCAATGCAATTCAGGTTAAGTCAGTAGTTGTAGCTGTTTACATTCATTTGACTTAACACTAATCCTGTAGTCTGTTTTTGTTCCATTGCTATATTGCAAAGAACTTCGAAGTATGCTTCATGGAGTGCACTGCATTGGAGAGTTAGCTCCACTTGGTTTTGTATTTGTTCCTGTTTAACTTGAACAGCTTCTTGAAGTGACCCACTGAACGGTAGGTTAGGAGTGAATGTTTTTAAGTAAGATTAGTCTAGAGCATAGACTTCAAAAACGTGCAGTGTTCTCAATAGCATTTTCCTTAATGCACCAAATAGGATCGTGTATCCTGGAAACAACAGCTCTTCTTTCATAGATGTTTGGAGTGACACAGATAGCTGTGGAAGGGAAGGCAGTTCTACTAGTTGGTTTTCCAAAGCACTTAGACTTTCTGCTGCCTTTAGTACCAGTTTAGCAGCAAGGTAGAGGTATAAAAATTTTTAAAAAGTGTTTCTGAAGACGTTACTCTGAAATACCTCTGTGTCCCACATTTTATTTGTGCAGTCACCTACTACAGTTACTGCCAGCACACACTTCATATTTTGGGTTTCTCCAATCTTTGTTTTGTGAAGATAATATTATAAGTACTCCTTTCAGATCATAATCAATCATTCTGTTTGTTTGAAAGTTCCTACTGAAATTTTAAACTCAGCTCGGCAATTTCAGGTTGGATTTTCTTGTGTGAGTCTCTGGTACGATACTTGGGAGAAAAAGGGAAGCTAAACTGAAAAGGGAGTCCTATGGTTATAGGAGTCATTGGATAGGATAAGAACAGGCAAAACATAATCTTGAGTTCATAACAGCTGTAGGGGTGTCACGAATTGAGTCTGGACAGAAAGAAGTAAGTCTAATACTTGATTGGTGGCCTGGGGAACTTTAAATCTCTGCTGGTCAGAGTGATGTTGCAGATTTTTGTCATGAGTAAACTGAAACATAAGTTGACTGAAGTGTTTCAAGCCCTTGTGTGCATTCATGGCTAATTCCCTTCTACTGCTAGTCACAGAATATTCCTTTCTGGGGAAACTGAACAGCTAAAGCATAATATTAATATGCAGCTGTCAGGTTTTTTGCTGTCTTCTCCCTCTCACAGCTAAGAGGGAAGATTCACCAACCAATGTCATATTCCATGTATGAGTTAAAAGTAATGTATCACACCCCTGATTCAGTGTGGTGTTGCTCCAAGCTGACACCTTCGTGAAAATAGTTTGGACAAGGAGGCTTAAAATATGGCTGACTCCATTTATTGTAATTCATCTCCTTTTTTCCATGCATTGAAACAAAATAAGAATCAAGTTAGTTGGCTCAATTAGCTTGTATTTCTAAGTAGTTATCTATATGGAGTCAGATTGTGTCAGTATTATAAGATACTAAATCTGTAAGATACCTGACATCATATGGATTTACCAATGTCAATGAGGTTTTGTCTTTCAAATTAACTGGACATCTTGCTAGCATGGTATTTAAACTGTATTTAAGGGAGTGTGCAAATCATTAGTGGCATAAGGAATTAACCTGAAGTGCAAATATATTTGTAGAAATTCTGAAACGTGCAAAACTTGTTTCTGTTTAAAAGCTGACAAAAAAAACTTGGTAAACCTTACATCTTGTTACTAACTTCTTAGCTAAGAGTTTTGCATAGCTTATAAAATAGTGAAGAATTAAAATGGACTCAAATTGTTGTCACTTCTTAGCCACATAGCCAAAAAATACATGTTCAATTAATGTGACAATATTTAAAAAAAAGATAAATGAACCAAAGAACACCCAGAAATTATTTAAGGAATTTCACTGAAATTGGTTATAAGTTAGGTCAGAAACAGGTTAGAGGTGGTGTTATACAGTTGTGTGGATTCTTATGGAAATTGGAAAGCATGTTTCCATTTCATTTTTAGTGTGAATATAAGAAACTTCAAGATATGGTTCCAACTTTTGAAAATAAATTAATGAGTAGTGTGGAATGAGAAACTAAGATTGTTTTAATTGTAGCTGGTTTTGCTAAGTGAATGAACTTTTTTATCAAGACCATACTGAAGTTTTAACTCCTAAACTCTAATTTCTGTTGTCTTCTGTATTGCAAAGATTCGTAAGGCTAAAAGCAATAGCTTCATTTTGTTAACTTGAGGAACCTTCCTCTTGTAAAATTAGTGCACCTCTTGGTGTAATAGATATCAGAAGGCTGTTTGTGCTCTTTGTGAACTGCATGCATTTCAGTTTTAATATCAGGGAGCTTCACAGGATGTTTTTGGTGAGCATTCAGCTGTGTAGAAAGTTTTACCATAGTATGCTCTGCTGTTTTTATCTTGGTCCTGGGTCAGCTGTCACAAGGAAGATTTGACTAACTTGCCCTCTTCCTCCAGCTGTGCTAAAATGGCTTCTGAGAGGTTTTCTTTTGTGTGTTTAAAGTATCTATAATCTCTGTTAGAAGTAGTTCTACTTTCATAAGGCAAAAGCTTACAAATACAAAAGCATTGGAGGAAAGTGAACTATCAAAAAGTATTTTTCTGCAGCACAACAGGCCACTTTTCATGAAAAGATCTATTTTTCACTTTCTCAGGTATTTTTTGTTTTTGAACAAAAATACTTTCCATTTGAGCAGCATTTTGGCCTACCTGTAGCTGTAGAATCCAGAGTAGAGCACTGTAGTTGATTAATGAAAGCAAACCAAAACAAGGGATCTAAAAAGCAAACATCATCACCACCATCTGCCTAATGTCACCTTCTGACAGGGCAGTGTATCCAGAACAAGCTGTAACCTTCAACTACACTTCCAAATAGGCACTGTGTTTTGCTGTATCTCACTCTTGAGAGGAGACTCTCAATTTCTGTTCTCCCCTACTTCCCACAATGTCATGCAATCGACCACACCTTTTCTGTTCTTTGAGATTTGTGTGACAGCCATTAATGAAGCTGAGATGCTTGATGGGTATCATCAGTAGAAAGTCTTGTGACACTGCAGTAACATGAGCTGTCACGTAATACCAAGAATACAGAATTTCCAAATACCTTAAAAATTCTGTTACAGCGTGGTGAGTATTGAAAATGAGAAAAATGTTATTTACAGGAAATAAATGTTATGTGAAACTAGTGAAGACACTTGTTGATGGAAACGCTGAAGCTTTTTACGTTTTCCGATCCGTGAGCTGTGCACGTTTGCTGGCGCGGTGCTGATGGCGAGCCGAGTTCTCCATCTGCTGGTGCGAGGTGGTGGATGCACCCAGCAGGGAGGGCTGCAAGCGGCATTCCCGTCTCTCAAACGTAGCAGCCGCGTTGGTCTTAAAGAAAGCTCAGTTCTTACCTTTGCGTTTTTAGTTAAAATTATTTCTAAACAGATCTCAAGATAATCATGAACTTTCTAGTATGAAAGACGGCAAAAGCTATTGCTTTAGTTACTGTAGATTATTTAACTGAAGTATCATTTGATTCATTGAACCTTCAGGGGTGGTGCAAGTGTAGGCAAGGGAGTAGGGCTGGAATATTTTTGTAAACTATACTTAGAAAAAGTCTCAGGTTTTATATTTTCTGTCGACATTGTCCTGTAGACTTTTTTCCAGTTAGAATGTTCCTGTGCAGTTCAACACACCCAGGCCTACTTATTCTGCTGTGGAGCACTAGGGTGTTCAGCAGTGTGTTTTTTCTACTTTAATCTGATGTTTTCTTGCTGAATAATTGCACCTGGTGACTTTTTACCTCTTTCCATTCCAGAATGTCAGTGAGAATAGGTTTTGCTTCAGAGGGAAGCACATAGCTGAATGGTGAACAGTCATCATTTCACCTCTGATATACCAGGGCTTTAGCAGCCCCAAGCATTCTGTCCCCTCCCCTGTAAACTCCCCCTCAGTTATATACTGGATGTGATACCCTGTGGTACGAAATATCCCTTTGGCCTGTTCAGGTCAGCTGTCCTGGCCATGCTCTCTCCTGGCTCCTTGTGCACCTTGCTCGCTGACAGAGTGTGGGAAATGGAAAAGTCCTTGGCTTAGGGTAAACACTACTTAACAACAGCTAAAACTTGAATGTGTTATCAACATTATTCTGATACTCACTGTGTACTCTATTCACCTAGAAGTGGTGCATCAAACTTTGTTTTCCTGTCTCCTGGTCTTCTGCTCCTATTTTACTGATAATTGAAGCAACATAAAAAATGTTCACATCTGGATTTTGAGTTTAGTAATTAGTAATTAAATAACTGCAGATAAAATACAGATCAGAAGGAATTATTTTGAAGTTAATATGCTCTGTAGAATTACACTTACTTATTACAGGGTGCTATGTAGAATTACACTTACGAGCTAGCAAGCTGTTGAAAACTTCTGGGTACTTAAGGAATTTGTATTCCTCTAGTGAATATGGCAGGCATTAGGAGGAGCTAAGATACTTGGAGGGCTTTCCTGTTTCGATTCCAGTACAGAGCAATGTGCCATTCTGTCTGCACTAGTATTCTGTTTCAGCTCAAAAGTGAAGATCTGAAAAGCGTTTCCTGGACATCACCCCTTTCTGGCCATTGGGTGATACTAGAGCATGGAAACCAAGTTCCTTTCAAAATTAACTAACTTGGTACATCCTCCAGCTGCTGTTGGATATTTAGTTCTCAGGATGGGACTAGAGGTCGCCCAAAGGCAGTTGCTGTCCCGACCATGGCCCCTCAAATATATAACATGGGTGTTGGGTTCTTACCACTGTAGTATTTACAGTGTCTAGCAAGCAGTGCAGTGTAGGAGTTTTCATAATGTAGACAGCCCAAGTTGATGTATTAAGCTGATGTTTCTCAGCTTTGAGTTAAAATCTGAGGGGCAGGATCTTGATTAAATACTAGCTGTCCTGGCTTTTAATAGCTCTGCTTCATAGAGTTATCCAGTACTAACAATATTTCATCACCTGCTAATAGTTAATGTCTTTGTCTTTTGAAACTAAAGTTATGTAAACACATCTGTTTTGCAGGATTCACTTGTGATGTCCTTCTGAAAAACCAACTGAGACTCCATTACATACATATACTTTTGGGAAAACTCCTCCTAATGTATTTTGCAAACTAATTGAATTACTACAGAAGTTCAGCATGGGAGGAGCTGTGAGTGCTGGAGAAGACAACGATGACTTAATTGATAACTTGAAAGAAGCTCAGTACATTCGCACCGAGAGTGTGGAGCAAGCCTTCAGAGCAATTGATCGTGGTGATTACTATCTGGAAGGATACAGGGACAATGCTTATAAAGACTTGGCCTGGAAGCATGGAAATATACACTTGTCAGCACCTTGCATTTATTCTGAAGTCATGGAAGCACTGAAACTTCAGCCTGGATTGTCTTTTCTGAATCTGGGTAGTGGAACCGGATACTTGAGTACAATGGTGGGATTAATATTAGGTAATTATTAATATTGGGTAACCTGAATGTTTTTATTCAAATATGACAGGTTTTCATATTTTAGAAGGTTATGCAAGCCTTGTAAAACTTTACTTTTACGTTTTTGATGATGACAGTACTGTACTTAAGGCTGGATCTTTGAGATATGTTCTTAAAATATTGTTTGTTATCTCTAAGCAGTTCACTGGTGCTGTAGTTTGGTGGCATTTCATGTGGTGTTTTGGAAGAGAAAATTCTTCCTAAATTATAAAATGTTATAATTATAATTAGTGTAAAATTCTCATTTGAAAGGAAACAGTCCTTTTTTTTTTTCTTAAAAGGGAAAGGGTAGATTGGAAGAATTTTTTAAGACTAAAATTTTTGTCAGCATTTGCACTCTGTTTATGCCTTTACTGTAGGTTACTGCTTTAACCTTCAGGTTATGGAAAGGAAAATCTTAATTGAAAAGGCTAATCTCTTTTAATGAAAACTTAAATGAAAAATAAATTGTATCAGTGTCAAACAGCTATTTAAAATATATTTGATCATTTTATTAGTGAGAACATTTTGGGATGTAGACTGATGAGACTGTTTAATCACATCTGTAGGTTTTCAAAAGAGTTTGAACACACCAGCACTGTGGTTTTTCTTGTTTTCAAATACAATTCTTACATGAGAAAAAGGTGGAACTAAATATTGTTGCCTAAATTAAATTTTAAAGCCTATATAGAAAAATGTGTTAAATCTCCTAATGCCCAACATTTAAACTACAGAGCACATGCACCAACAACTAATTTTTTTACAAATTAATTTCATTACATAAAACAACTGTAGTTATTTTAATGTGTAGTTTTTGTAGATGCAGTTTTATTCACTATATTACATGCAGTTTTTCTTTGGTTGCAGAGACCTTGCTGACAGGTAATAACAGATTTTGCTTATATTTATTAATATACAAAAGTAAGGTGTCCAGAGTTGTTTCGTTAATTTTCAATTAATTTTGTTACTTTCTGTCATCAGTTCTTATTTATTGGAAAGAAGAAATTATGCCTAATAGTGCATAATAAACATCATTCGTTGGTATCTCTGGCAGTATCTTTTGTTCTAGTTAATACTAATAAATACAAGAGATGTCACTGTTTTGTGGAAACAGGAATTATGTTCATTCACAGGTAAAACTAGGATAAAGCTATCTACTCTGTTAGTGTGTTGCTTTTCCCTGTTTGGAGGTGTTTCGAATTGAGAGTAGATATATGAGATTGTAATATTTTAAGTTCAGTATTAAAACAATTAGTAAACATTGAGTAATTTTTTTCTCTAAAATGTTTCTTCAGGGTTGTGACTAATGGTATTTGTTTATGTCTGTCTTGTGGAAAGTTTTCGTTATTCTTTCTTAACTACTGTGTTAAAAAAAAAAAAGAAATACATGTTTGTTGCACTTGACTTTGTATATATTGCACGAGTACCTATTGTATTTAACCAATTTGGAGTAGCTGTTGAATGCTCCTGGGTTTATCCTCTCTGTATCAAACAGAATTCCTATCATTCAGAGTACCATATGCAGAGTTGAAGAAATTGAACGGGAAAAGACTTGTCTTCTTTGGAGGGTGAGGTTGGCTGACAGCTCCTGAGGCGCAGAGTTACCCTGCAGATGTTCCCGAAAAGACAGCTTAGGTGCTGATAGTCACTAGCAGGTCTTGAGCAGCCTGGAGCAGCAACTGCTCAGCTTCTTACAGAAGTAGACTTTCCGTGTTTCTGGAGTGCTGTACCCTGTCACCAAAGTCTTAGTGTTGTAATGTGTTCTGAGTTCTAGGCTGAGGCATGGAAGGTACAAATGCAATTTATGTGCCTTTATTTCCTTATTATACTCCTTCTAATAAAATTAGTTACATATAGTAATTCTTCTTTAGTGTTTGTTTTGAGCCAGGGAACAGTTGCTTTAAACAGATGTAATTTTGTGACAAATAAACCATATAAAATTTTGAAAGCTCACTTTTTTTCCAAACTAATTCCAGCATACACTGCAGTGAGTAGCAGAACCGTGTAGGTTTTAACAATAATTGCATATCTTTAAATTTGACAATGTAGTGGAAATGTTTCTGCCACGTTGGCAGTGTCAAAATGACTAGGTTAAATTATCAAATAATCTGAAATGTGATCACTTCTAAGTATGGCAGCATACTGAAAAGACCCTGTACCAAGCCATAGAGATTGAATTGACTGTTGCTGATACTGTTATAATGTAAACATAAAGTCCAGACTAGGTGGTGGAATTGCTAGCTCATTATGCTGAAAGAGGCCAGTTGTTTTCAGAGAGTAGTGGAGAAGTTGGTTTTACATTTTTAGAATAGCTGACTCTGCTTACATGTCCAGCTGTGACTTTCCTATTGAAAGAAGAGAACACGTTCCCCATCTTTCTGTGTGAAGGTACTGTGATGTATGATGATGTGGTAGTGTTCTGCATTCATAGTTTTAATTTCAAGCTGCTGGAGCAACTGACATTTGCAGGATGTTTTAGTTGTTTTCAAAGTTAGGTACTTGAAGGAATGTACACGTGAATTTTTGGACAGATGATGTTTATGCATTTTAATTAACTTTAAATCATAAGTTTAAATTAATTGTGATTATTTTTTAAGTAAAGAAGACATATCTTGAATACTGCTGTTTGCTGCAGAGCTGTCAGAAGCATCATAGCCTGTTATGGTACAAGAGAATGTTAAACAAGCATCTAGAAAGGGATTGCCTATGCCAATGCTTTTCTTAAAGTGACCAATAATAAAATGAATTTACAGTAAGAATGAATGTCAGCAGGAGGTACATGTTTTTACAAGTTTTAAGAACATCTGTGGGATGATAGCTACCTCTTGCTTGCAGTCAGGGAGGTCTTACAAGCACTGCCAATGGTAACCTAATGGATTGGTTTTATGTCACCCAGTAGAAAATGTTCTAAACTATGTTAAGAGTTACAATTATTGATCAGCTTAATGGTATATAGCTGTATGCTATATTTTTCTTGCAGTAAAATGAAACCTCTCTTATTAACCCCGAGGTCTGTTTTGTTAATCTGTGTCCTAGAAAAGACAAATTGAATTCTGTTTCTCTGGAGTAACATCATGGAGCTAAATATTAAGGAAAGATTTAGAATGCAGTAGAGGATATAAATATAAGTTTTGTCTAATCTTATTGATGTTTACTTTCCCTCTTCCCCTTCTCTCTCCTTTTTCCAATTCTATGCTCCAATGACTAAAGACCCTGGGCTATGAGTTCATGTTAAATTTAGAATCCTCACAGCAAATATGACTGTCTGATTCAGATTCCTTCCTGATGTGGATAATCCTCATAATACTGTCTCATGATTTCTTCTTGTTCCTGAAATATAGCATTAACTTTTGGCACACAGTATGGTTTGGAATTATACTTGGATGTGATTACAGGAAAGCAGTGCAATTGTGATGGGATTGTGATGAGTGAACATAATGTGTGGGCAGTTTATAATGTGTGGGCAATTTCACTGTTGTAGATGGAAATTAATTATTATATATAACTAAATCAAGAACAAATTTCTGATTTTGTAACCTGCAAAATAGAAGACCATATGTGGCTAAGGGATATAATCCCCATCTCTAAATTGTCAAGAGATAAAAAGTTTGCCATAAGTCTTCAAAATTTAAATATCAAAATGCAGACTAAATTATATTTTTTTTTAATATTCCAAGTAATGTGTTGAAAAATAATTTGCTAAGACTGACTTCAATGTAGTCAACTTATTTTCTGCATGCTCACAAAGAAAATTCATTCTATAATTGTCTTGTTGTAGTTCTATCCCTGTTCTTTTGTTGAACCTTTGGCCTTTTACCTTCCTCTTAAGCACTGGTAATGCAGATGCAAAAAATAACTTTGTCTAGCAGTGAGCGTTTGGAGACTTCTGTTTTATGTGTTTTTAATGTTTACACAGTATGGTGCTGTTCCATGCAGTTTTGCTGTGCTTAAAGAAAAGAAACACCACAAAAACCCACCATGCTATTTTTACTTACAGGACCTTTCGGGATAAATCATGGAATAGAGCTTCATTCAGATGTGGTAGAATATGCCAAGGAAAAGTTGGAGAGCTTCATAAAATACAGTGATAGCTTTGATAAGTAAGTATCTAATTTGTCTAGCTTGCTTTGCAATATTTTTGGTTTTAAACTCAGTGTGTCATTGCTTGTGAGCTTAAGGACGGGAGAAGAATGGCATCACACAATCAAAACCTAAAACTCCCAGTTTGTGGCTCTACTTCATGAGGTAAGTAGAGTCTTAAGAAAGCACTCTTTGGAGGCATGGGAATATTTCTGCTGTTGAGTGCTTAACAACATGGATTTTCCTGCATTTTGGCGATGTGTATACATACACAGGCACACATATGTATGTGCATGTACACACATGTATGCATTTAGGAGAGTGGTATGATACATGGGTGTCTTTGCATGTATGGAGCAATTTTCATGCAGTTATTTAGTTTTTATTATGTAATTGTACATCATCTCTCTATACAGTATTAACTCTTTTTCTAATCTAGCCCGGTTGATCTGGACCTGAGTAAATTTTTCTGATTGCCTTCATGTTTACATCCTGAAGAGATGGACTTAGGAGTATTTGTTTGTGCTTGTACTCTACTCATTTTTACTTCTGATTAGAATTCTGGGTTACAGGGCGTTGTACCTGATTGCTGCTACCTACTCAACATTTTTTTTATTATTTTAAGTTGGCCTGTAAGAATATGGGACTTCTCTGCCTCTGTAGAAGGAAAATGAAGGTTCTGGCTAGGGCTGTTCTTTCCTTGCAAGCAGTAAGTTCTCCAGCAGTGATTATAAGATAGCTTCTGGAAATGCGGAAAAGCTTTCGAGTTGTAGGAGTAGCCTAAAAGTTGCACACACTACACCTTTTTTTCCCCAGTGGGCAGCAAAGAAAATTCTTGTTATCCTTTTACCTGTGTAATGTGCATTATTACTGGCACATTCTTAATTATGTTGGCTGGAGCTCAATCCACTTTTTCCCTTACCCCAAACTTCAGGAGCTCAAATCTGACCACAAGCCTTTCTCTTCATGCCCCTAAGTAACAGAAAAGTATCATCTTACCATCTGTGTTGGAAGTTAATTCTGTTATTCTGATACCATGTAGGAGAAAATGCATATGTTTCATTATTATTGTTTTAATTTTAATACAAGCCTTTGTGTTGGCTGAGATTAATCTATAACAGAGGCCAGAACAAATAAAGTAGATTGAATGAGCAGCTTTATAATGCAATTTATGTATCTCAGAATAATGTGTGTGAAATACAGTCATTTGTAATCACTACTAATACTGCATTAATGGCTCTATTAAGTTAGATTTACCTGCTACCTAGTGAATTCCTGCACATATCTGTATTTGTGCATTTCTGTAGGTATCTTTACAAGACATTCAAAAAAGCTAGTTTTGATTGGAATGTCTTTCCAATCAGGTGACAGATCTGTGTACTGAAATTAAAAGAAATTAGGGTAGCGATGAAGTTTTATCATTGTTTAAACAAAATCTGATTACAGTAATTTTGTAAATGAATAGCAGAACACTGGGGTGTGTTGGTTACACTTTAAAACATTCAGGAACTTGAGAAAAAGAAAACAAAACTCTTAAACTTGATAAAAATGAATGTCAATGTTGTATGTATATTGGGTTTCAAAGAAATACAACTCTCCTCATCAGCCTAACAAAAATTATACTTTTGTGCAAGTGCTTTTTATACAAATCTGCCTGTAATGGCTGCACTGCAGGTGACCTGATAATGGTTGCCTAGTTGGATTTTGTGTTTTGGGGGGAATTTTTAAATTGTCTGCATAGCTGATTCTGGCTAACTGCTTTCTTTGTAAGTATTCTGTATTATTTTAATGTGGGTAATGAAGATGGTGTGTGCTTTTTTTCTGTCATAGGGTTCTTCTGTATTTGTTTTTACTGTAAGTATTAATATCATATCTTGAATTTTAAGCTGACTCTCAAAGTTACGTTCTTTGACTCAGTGAGTCTGGGTTTGATTCTTGTTTCAGTAACTTTTTCCTGCATCTTCATTTATAAGTGAAAGATGTTTACCCAAAGTTATGGACTGTTTCATCGGCTTTGGTCAGCTTAGTATTTGCCTGAACGACCACACAGGGAGGAGGTGTGCCATAACTGTCTACTGCTGAATGCTGGTGTGTACCAAACAGGAGTCCTCACTGTTTGAAAATAGCTCATATGGCAGACAGAATGAATGAAGTTGATTGTCTAAGTGAATGTGTGTGCGTGTGAAAAATAACTTTCACTTGACCAGCAGCCTCTAACAAGGCACTCAGGGGACATAAGGAGCACAGAGACCACAATGTGTGTTCCTAGCAGTAATGGAACTACGAAAATGGGAAATTCAGTAAAGCTTTGCTTTGCCACTTCCCTGCATTCTTTCTTAAGTGGATAAAGTTCTGTAGTCTGGTCTGATGTTTTATGCATTCTCCTTTTGAAAAAAGCAGCACAACTTTAAACTTTTGGGTAGGTACTTGAGAGCTTCAACCTGGATCATAAATAAACACTTTATAACTGTGTGGTGTTCCTTTACTTGGAGCAATAGGCCATTGGTTTTGCATCTGATTTTCATGTGGAGCTCTGGATCATGATGATTTAGGTGGGTTCTTGTCTAATAAAACAAGATGGAATATGGCTTTGATGCCATTTTGTGGGGGAATGTTCTGGTGCTGTGTGATACAATATAACTTTCTTTTTTGATTCCTGATAATGTTGAAGTACAATTAAAAATGTACTTTCCTATGATTCAGGTAAGGTACTTCACTAGAGACTTGACACTATATCAAATTACCATATCCAGAAGGATTGGAGACTCTCTCTCAGCCTAAAGGGAGGGCTGTTTATCTCTGGTAGCTGGTCTTATCTCAGTTTTGGCCTCTTGAACTGTTCGTCAAAAGAAGAGTTTTCAGATACCTGCTTCAGAAAGACAAATAATTCCAATTACTTGTGTCTGTATCCATATCCCACCAATCTATAAAAACAGTTTTCCTCTAAATGGAGGTGGAGTTGTGCATTCTGAAAAATAAAATACTGCCTTGATTTACTTGATGATGTATGTTTGCCAGTAGAAGCAAAGGAGAAGTTCTTTCTTGAAAACATCTGAAACTGTTGTGATGGTTGAGGTACAAAGATTTTAGATATAGACCAAAGAAAATTCTTTGAGTCTGAAATATATGTAAGGCTCTCTTTCATTCTTGAAACCTTCAGGGAATGCATGCCAATTAAGGGGAAAAGAATCATTCCTTAAGAAGGCTCTGTCTAAAACACATATGTGCAAGTACCAGGCCCCGCTTCACCTGTTTATTGAAGGGGAATGTGTTGTCTTTTCTGCTCCCATTCAACTTCTAGACCTAGAATATCCAGCTTGGAGAGAGAGCCACAGGGCAAGGCTAGGTTGCCCATCTTCTAGCACCCTATCCAAACCCAAACCTGGGTAAGCTGGTGAAGTCCCTGCTGTGAAAGAAAATCACCAACCCTTCTCAGGATCAAAAGAAACCACTTCAATGGTAAGTGACAAGAACCCTAGTACTAATTCTGGGATAAGTGTTGTGGGTGAAACTTCTTCCTGAAGTCCTGTGGTAGATTGTGTTGGCATTAAAAGAACAGAAAACATCTTCCATCAGAGTATTTTTCTTCATTGAAATGTAAGGCTGCTTGTAGGACTCTAAAGGCTCACTTTTTAAAATTAAAGCAGATTTGAAAGGCATGTCCTGTGTGTACACACAAAGACGAAGTTTCTTCTTGTTGGTCAGCTGGCTAGTGATTGTAGTAGAAAATCTAAGCAGGAAAAGCAAACTGTCTCCAAAACACACTGATGGCTTTCTCAGTTCAGATCTTACTGATAACTTAATTTCAGATAGTGTTAATAATGCTTTTTTAGTGGTGAGTAAATTCTTGTAGAGATTTAATCTAATCAGAGCAACACAGGCATGACAGGAATTCCAGTGGGATTCTTTGATGCTAGACGTTATGATAGAAAGGAAAATAGGGATTAGAATCATAGCCATTTTTTTCTTTAGGGATATGAGGGAAGTACTGTTTTTCATTCTTTACCTTGTAAACTGAAAGGCTCCAAAGACAATTCAATCTATTCTTACCTGGGGAGGAACTAAACCTGCATTTTCCAAGTATTTGATAGTTACAGAAATACATATTCTTGCCCCCTCAGAACCACCAATAAAATACCTTTTGAAAGTAAATCTCATGGTGGACACTGCCTTTTTTTAGAAATCTGTTATGGCTGCAAGTTTTGATAGTACTTTTACATTAGACCAGGTGATGACAATACTCGATGTATAGCTCCTATAAAAACCGTTGTTTCACAAAAATCCGCAGTTTAAAATTACTTTTTCAATCTATAAAACCATTTTCTGCTTCAATAAAAAATAGAAAGAAAACCCTTTTCTAGTTTTTGTAAACAAATTGTTCTCTAGACTTTTTCCATGGGTTTACTGGGGCCTTGACAATAAATTGAACTGACAGAAATTTTTTCTTGCTTCCCTATGCCTGTTCACTTTTCTTAAAATTCTATGTGGAATTGCTAAAAAGTATTCCTTCAGTATTGCTTTTCATTTTACTACCAAATTTTAGATATAATACAATGAAGTTATATAATTAAATTTTGTAAATCAGTGTTGGAGAGTGACATTAGTCATAAGTATTTTTAAGAACCAGTGTTTGACTTTTTCTTCATAAATGATTGAATAAGGTGCTTTGGTCCACTCAGTGAAACTGGTGAGAATATCAGAAATTGTAAACAAGATAGCTGAGAAGAAGCAAGGCAGTTTAATTCAGAGATGGAAATGACAAGTGAGTTAGAGATACAGATTTCTCACTATCCCTACAGCATTGCCTGGAAACTGAAAAAATGTTCTAGACAAAATTATGGAGTAGAAGTTTTCTCAGCATCACTTTTGGCTATTAGTGGAGTGCTGATTAAAATTACTGTTGTAATTGGATGCAAAGGACTTTAAATGAAGTCTACAATGAGAGCTTTTAAAAGATTCATTATTTTAATTTGTTTGTTTTCTAGTATTTCTATACCTGCAAAAGTTATCAACAATATCAGTAGGTGGAATGTTTGTAACTTTTCAATAAAACATGCTAGAAAGATATTAATATGTGTTTATACAGGAACCTAGGACTAGTTCAAAGAGCTTGGAAAAATACTTAAATGAGATTAAATGAACAGTGGAGAAAGAAATAGAGAAAAGGTGGAAAGAGTTTTGCCATCTTTTTCCTACTTAATAGGAAAAAAAATTAACACTCTTTAAAAATTATTTACCTTTATATCTGGCTGGGTTTGCCTCTAAAGCACTTTCACAGTCAAGTAAAATGAGAGAGGCTAATGAGTCATGGAAATCAAAAAGTATTTCATTAATCTTTTGCATGTTCTTGTGGCATGTTGTATCACATAAAGCTGTGTGAATATTGACCTTCATCTTTTGTTTTCAAAGAAGATAAATTTTAAAACGTGAAGAATTGACTAAATTATTTGAAAACTTCTTCAAAGTTTTTTTCAGTGAATATATAAGTGTTTAAATGCTAGGTTCTAGGAATGCTTGGCGTAAGATTACTAATACATGAAATTCTCGTTTGACATGGGAGAAGCTCTGAGATTGTATTCTTAATGCAATTGGACAAAGAATCCTGACCTTTCTAGGTTAAATGATGTGTAGGTTTTCAGTCTGTGTCTTTAAATCAGCACAGAAACTAATTTTACAACTGCTGTAGATTTATACACCAGTTTTTTGTTTCTTACTCTTTTCACCAACAAATGTGCCAGAACTGGTGGGGGTTTTATTTCCTTCTTTCCTCTCTTCTTCTACCACACTGAGGAGTCCTTTTTTGGAAAGTATGGTCAGCAGTATATTAGAACTAGGATAAAAGTGCATTAGTATAGGACAGAAGTAAGTGTTACTTCCTCATCACAGTAACAAAAATCATTTAATGTTTTTATCACATATTTTCAGACTCTAGACATTTTGCAGAATTATTTCAATGGTTATTAGTGTATTTGATGGAATTAGTTTCATATCAAACTACCCTAAACCCATGAATTCTTATGCTTGATTTACTATTCTGTTTTGAGATATTTATAAGGATATGTTGTGTTTTGATGTTTTTTTTCCCCACAAAGACTTCAGTGAAATTCTTTCTTCCAAAGTAGTGTCACTGTAGTTCAAGTGACAAATGTTAACAACTTGCCAACCTTTTCTTATACATTATTAAAGTTGAACAGTAGTTCTTTATGCCCTAAATTTAAATAAATTTAAATAAATTTCCCATTAGTAGGGAATTACTTAAAGCAGTTTGATGGTACTGAATGTGAATGCAGGCTTTTCAGAGGTTTGAGTCGACCAGCCAAAGGAAATGATTGTAGATGGGAAAACAGCATACTAAATTCATGCTGACATGGATTTTCTTTCTGTAAGGGCTGTGAACAGTAAGCTGAGAGATGTGAGTGTGGTTAGTAAATATAGGGATAGGCAGAAGTATATTGTCAGATGATATCTTGATGTGAATGTAGTAGTTGAGAGGTGTAAAATGTAGCTGGAGTGGTGCTGGTTTTCAGAACTAAATATTTCTTCTCTTAGCAAAACCAGTTCTAAGTGGTTCCCCAGTACTGCTTGTTTTAAGTATCTTGTAACATTTTACTATTTCCTTCAGATGCAATCTGTGGATTCTAACAGGTTTTTTCCTTCAAATAACTTGATATTTTTCTCTCCAGTGTTACTGAACTTGTTCTTTTTTAAAGAATCAATATGTTTACCACTTAAACCAAGAAAAACTTGCGCTTAATTTCATCTTCATAAGACATCAGGATAACATCCTTCATTCATGAAGGTTAAATACGTAGAAGAATCCTTCATTCATGAAGGTTAAATAGGTAGAAGAGCTTAGCCCAAGAAGTGTCCTGTACAATATTCAGAGCTGGAAGTAATTAAAGGCAGGGTTCATGGATGGGTATCATTAGGACCAAGCAATAAATCCCCTTGTAAAATATCCCTGCTATTAGGATAGGTTGGTGGTATACTCTTGGTGCTATGACAGATAGCACTAGATTGGTGGATATGGATACAAGAGTAACAAACTTAATCTTAGTTCTGTGCTGTAAATGTTTTAAATGATTGTTCATTTTATTAGAAATCTATACTTTGTAATACTTACAAAGTAATACTTTGCTGTGTTGATAGCTATAGGGAATCTAACTTAAAAATATGGGCAGTTACAATCTGTTGATCATTTTCTTAAGTTTCTGCAACAAAGGCAAAAACTCACTTTAAATCCTACTTTTTTTTTAATATTTAGCTGGAAGAAAAGTACCTTGGCTATGTTGAGTACAAACTTCAAATGCCCATCCCATGCAAAAGTTTTATATGCTTGAAACTGCTTGTTTATCTTGGGCCATTGCTGCATGTGCTCTGTGTGTGCTTAAATTTATGCTGTGGCAAGTGTTCATTTAAACAGAGATTTTCTGTTGCTGTGTTATCTGTAATGGGAACTCTTAATTTCTGTGTTCTTGGCTGTTAGTTCTCTTGTAATCAAGACAGCAGATTCAAGTGAAGAGCCTAAAGTGATTAAACTTCTCCAGATCGTTCCAGCACATTTTTCCATTCTTTTTGTTGTCTGATGTGTGAAATAAGAGGTTTTTTTTCATGTCACCAATATAATTGCTCTGTAAAGCCACCCTGGCCACATGGTAGAGGTGAACAAACATTAAACAACGCTTAACATTTCTCATATCCATTCCAGCCTGGAAACAAACAAAATATTTAAGTGAAATACTGTCTCATGTTAATAGCTATCTTATGTTTGTTGATACTGCATGTTAAAGCAATAAACAGTTTTATTTTCAGCAATATTAATAAAATATAGCTCCATGTAAGACAGAATGAAGTATAACATCTAGCTGGTTGTAATATCCCAGACACAACAGGAATAAAATAAACTTAATGTAGTGACAATTAGTACTAAAAGAATTTGGGTTTGATTGTTTTCAAATGGAACTTGACTTAACATGGTTGATGCTACTTTCATACTGTAAGAATGAAATGCTTGTGATGCTCTTGGTGTATTCTTAATATTAAATACTTCCTTGTATTTGTAGAACCTTTGTATTTAAGTTTTAAATAATTTCCTGATCAATTGATGGGGTCTCATATATTTGAGTAAAACCAAACTAAACTTTACTTTTGACAATTACTTAGCCAAGTTAGTAGAAACAGTTTTCAGAATTATACTTCAGTTTGTTTTCAAAGGTCATCTCAAATTATTAGGTTGGATAAATACAAGAAAATGATACATACCTTTATCAGCTGTTTCTGATTCAGAGGTGTTGGTATATTTGTGAAATTGAAATCATCTCAAGGCACAGGGATCTGTGAAAAAGTTTTGCTGCATCACTAGTGAGATCTGTATTACATGGGGGTGTGGAGGAACAAGATTCACTGTTCTACAATGTAACTTGTCCATGGTTCTCTACTCTAAAGTAGGAGCTCAGTATGCTTTTTTTGATATTTCTGGTATGAGTCACTGCTCATACCATAACACATGAAGCAGTTATTTCTGTGAGGTGCACGAATGAAGAGGGATTGGCTTTTGAACAGAGATGTTGCTGTTACCAGAGACAGTTTGTCACCTTTACCTCCTATTTCTTCTACCTACCTTTGCCTTTCTGGGTACCAGGGAGCTACATTTGGCAGTTCCTGAACTGCCTAATATTCCAGTGGGCAGCTAGCATACCAGTTCAGTCCAGCCGGGGGTGAGCATTGCATGGCCGGGTGAGCTGATTAGACTTTGTTTTCCATCTGATACAGATTACAGAGGTGTCTTCAGGAATTACATGTAACCTAGTCCATAAAGTGTTTAGGTTTGCTGTGGGAAATTAGTCTGTCAGGAAGACCAGCTGTTGACAGACTGGGTTGAAACTAGCTGAAAAACTCTGTGGAGAAAGAAGGTATTTTTTGAAGTAAATGGAATAATAAATGAACAGCTGTTTTGGTCACAAGCTTTGTGTCTTCACAAAATTCCACTGATAGCATGGAGGGAGCACAGTCCAGCCAATTTAAAATGCCTTTAGACAGAGTTGGTCTGTAGAGCTTAACCCATTTTATTCTTACAAGTGTATTAAGAAGTGGCATCTGTCTTTATTTGCACTTTGTGCCCTTCTGGTTGCAAGCTGTGTAGCTAAATGAAAAATTATCTTCAGCTTTTACTATATTTGTAGAGACTACTGTGTATTTTTGTCCTCAGCTCATGTATAGAATATTTTGTGTCTGGGGCATGTTTTGTGGGGTTTTGTTGTGTCTTGTATTCCTTGGACAGTTTGGTGTCCCCCTTTGTTTTAAGAGGGTGTGACCAGTGTATTCATGAACTTCTAGGGTGGTTTCTAGTAGAGGAAGCAGGATTATCTGGTAATAAACTTGGTGTTACCAGACGAACATTCTGAGAAGATAAGAAGTTGTGAAAGCTCTGGGGGCAGGCAGGGAGAGAGGCTGTCTTCAGTTTTCTAAAACTAACCAGGGACTTTGTCAAGATTTAAAACTGCATTTTAGAAAAGTACTGTACTCGTTCTCTCCCTGCCTCCTCCCCCTTACTCTTTTACTTTTTAAGCCCACAGAGGTACTTTGCTCAAACTTTCAAGTTAAATTGATGTGGTAATGCTTGGTTTAAACCATAGGCAACCTGAAATGAAAACTATAGCATAAACTGCCTGATGCCCTATATGTGCAATGTAGAAAATGTAGGAAAGAACATGATAGCCCAAGTGTTTATAAAATGAGATTTGCTTCTTCAGCAGATTGATCAGTGCTTTGGATTTCATTTTCTTCCCAGTATTTAACCTTGTCTAATGTATTTCTAGATCTTTCTGTGTTAATCTGAAATTATTGCAACCACAGTTTAGGCTTCACCTTCCCAGTTGTGTGCAACAATACAGTTTATCTCTACTCCCCCTCCATCTCCCCTGGGTTTTTTTTTTTTTTTTCAGTCAACCAGTGTTGTTTTGTAGCTTTTTTATATTTTTTCCCCTCTGAATTTGGAAAACATGCACTGTTGTCTGCAAGGAGTGCGTGAGAGAGAGCCATGCAGCAGTTGTTAAAAGATTCTGGGGTCTGTCTGGACTAGTCAAAGAAAGAAGCATTGCATTATTTTCAAGATCAAGCATCCCATCTTAGAGGGAAAAGTATACTTCCAGCAGAAACTTCAATTTCCTGATTTGTTAATCGCAGTGGTCTAGATCAGAAAGTCAGCCAAGCCTTACAGGCTTCATCCCTAAGCAGTGAAAGCTGCCAACTTTACCGTAACAGAAAAAATACTGGTTTGAATGTTGTCAGGTGTTGTACTGGGATTTGCTAATGCTAGCCAAGCAAAAAGAAAAATTACTTTCCATTGACAATCAGCCATAGAGTTCATAAAATGGCTACATGTATTTGAAGTTTTTAGAAAAATTCATTCCTCCTGGATGGTGTTTGAGATGCATTGGACTTTACCACTGCCAGGTGAAGTTTATGAACTTTTTCATGCAACAAGTGTCTTGGGTTTTATGTAATATTTTTTTCAAAGAAAAACATAAATCCTTTCTATGAGCTACTTTGTAACCTCTCTTCCTAAATGTAAAGTGCTTAGGGATGATGTACAGTTATTCACTGAAGGAATTTTTTCACAAAATGGTAAATTTTTTTACGGTGTTAACAGCTGAAGCAGTAACATGCTTCAGAGATTTAAAAAATGTCAGAAAATAACAGTGTTGTGGAGAATATATGCAGCCTTAGCAATAAAGTACTGCCCTGTACAATTTTCCTATGGTATTCTGTGCAGTGACAAAGAGTATTTACAGTCCTTGCAACTTGTGTTACAAACTTAGGTCTACTAAAATGAAGTTGTATAACTTCAATTTGCTGATGAAAATGAGAACAGATGTTTCTGAGATAATGAATCCTTTTTTTGGTTTTTTGTTTGTTTGTTTGTTTTTTGCTTTGCATGTGGTCAAAAAAAACTTCATTAAGTTCATTTTGGGGAAAAGTGGATTGGGCTCAAGGTGGAAAATTGGGAGGCAGAGAAAAATGAGTCTATAAAAAACTAACTTACAGAAAATGGAGTGGACTACTAGGAAATTAAACTTTTCAATGTTTATTCAACAGCCTGGATATCGATCATGGTTGATAATATACTGTTATAATGGCACTTTTACCATATGGCTTAAGATTTCTTTGACGAATCTGCTTCCTTGTAGTTAGTAAGGTGATGTTTTGAGGCTTATTCTGTTTTGCATAATACATAATTATAACTGCTTAAGAGTTTTTCCTCAGTGGTTCTTGATGTGGCAGAAAAAAATCATTAAAGTAGTACTGTCTTAATACAGACTCTTAAATTATGTATGCTTACATTTCTACATGATATAAGGGAAGATATAAAATACATTTTTCTGTCTTTATCTGAACTGGCTTTTCTTAAAAATCCTAATTTGAAATGTGTCCCTTCTTTCTTTTTTTCTTCTTCCCCTTAGATTTGAGTTCTGTGAACCTGCCTTTGTGGTTGGTAATTGTTTGGAAATAGCCTCAGACAGTCATCAATATGACCGGATTTACTGTGGAGCTGGAGTCCAGAAAGACCATGAAAACTACATGAAAATTTTATTGAAAGTTGGAGGCATTTTAGTAATGCCTATAGAAGATCAGGTGACTTAGTGACAATTTCCCCTTTTTATATTCTGATAAAATATAAATGTATTCTGATAAAATATAAATATATTCTTCTGAAATATATAATTTAAGGAATGCTTTTGAATGTATACTTGAGTTAGTTAATGTTGAACTAATGATACCATGATTTGGTGTATTTTTGCAGTTAAGCAGAGACTAATCTTTTTAATGAAGTCTTGAATGAAGTCTTTTTTCCTTTAAATTTGTAGGAAAGCATCAATGTCCTGCTTCTAGCAAAGTCTGTTTTATAGTATTTCCTGTGTATTGTACCAGCCCCAGAACTGCTTTGATATCTCCCTGCCAGACAAATATTTTCAGTCAGTACTTCAAAACAAAGAAACCACCTCTAAACCGGGAGAATTGATTTCAGAGAATACAAAATGACTGTGATTAGTGGGACATTGTAAGGGGAGGAAAAAAATGAAAGAAAAATATGATTTTATTTCCAGCAGTTTTCAGTGTTGCTTTTCCATGTTATATTTAACGCTTTTCAGACAGGGGCGTATTATTTTAATAATACTTCGCACTTTTATCACTTTTCATCCTTAGACCTCAAAAGGCTTCTCAATGGTAAGTATTATTCTCCCTGTTTTACTAATAGGGAAATTGAGAAAGGCACATCATGTGATTTAGGATGACGTCCTCCTAAATACAGATAATTACTAGAATGCTTGTTGATCAGCATGTTAGTTACTTTACTTTCCAAAAAGAATTCTTACACTGTCTGTCTGCTTTCTTAAAATACCAAAGAGATTTAAACGTAGTCTGCATGATTCAGTTCCATAAATAATTTCATTGTTTATTCAGCTAAGATACTGTCAGTTGAAATTGATGGAATCCAGCTTAAAAGTAGTCACGATTTACGAGAGAAATTAAAACTTTGACTATTTTAACCTTATATACAAATGGATAGGGCTTAGAGCATGTAAAGTATTAGGAGCACCTAAAAGCTCTGAGTTAATCTAGCGTGCATAAAACTGCTGAGAAAATGTTTAATTCCTCATTTGTCTTCCTGAAGGGGTGGAGAATTTACTTGACAGACAGGAGTCCGTTGCTCCTCGCAGGTGCTCGGCATACTGAAAGAGTGTTACAAATTGTTGGCAAGGGAGCTTTCTGCCTTCAAATGAGGCAGTTTTTCAGAATACGAATAGTTGAACACTACTGCGTGTTATGAGTTAGGTCTCAAAAACCAATCAGAGACGTAGAGCCAATTAAAGAATTTATTAATTGCGCAAGCAGATAGCAGCCAAGTTACAGTGCTGGGCGGGCGTGGCGAGCCTCCCTGCTACACCTACAGCACCGCGCCTGAAGATGGCAAATCATCATTTTTTATAGCTCTCTTTACCCCCTCCCTTGAGTCCCCTCGTGGGTCTTGACTGACGTTCTTTTGGGTGTCTCGATTGGCCGTGGAATCGTCGCTCTCTGCGCTGGTTGGTAGTGATTAGGGGTGCGCAGGTTTTTGGGGGGGGTTTCTTTCTTGCATAGCAGTTAGACTGTGTCCCGTGGGAATCACACAAGGCTGCTGAGCGGCCTTGCGAAAAGAGTTACAATTGTTGCAAACCTTCAGCAGAATGGTTTGGCTCTAAAACAGGAACTCTTTCTGTTAAAGCAAAACTGAAAAGCAGAGCTTAGCAAAAGCAAGGAATTAAAACTTATTTTCTAAACGATTTCATGAACTATACCTATTGTAATTTATAACAATTTCCCCCCCTCTCTTATGTTCACTTTTAGTTCATGAATTTATTTTAGAGGAAATCAAGTGATTCAACTTCTAAGTCAGCATCATGGTCGACACCAGAGTTTTCATCACTACTATTACCTGAGATTGTCTCATAATGGGTTGTGATGAGCAGCAGGTGTGCTGCCTCTAAGATGTTTTTAATGATTGTAACTACACGGTTGAAAATACAAGGGCCTATAGTTAAAGCTAAAAGAAGCACAATGAAAGGCTCAGCGATGGCAGACAGTAATGTGGTTAACCAAGGAGAAAAATTGAACCACCTCTCATACTATGGTTGCATTGCTTATCTTTTTCTAGCCTCTTTCGTAGTTCAGACATTGCATCCCTTTGCTACCCCGGTGTGGTCAGCGTAAACACAACATTCTTCATTGAGTGCTACACACAATCTTTCTTCTTGTGTGAACAGGGTTTCTAAGCCTCTTTTATTTTGTAAAATTATTTTGGATAAAGATCTCAAAGAGGTTTCTAGTGCGGTGATGGCATTTTCAAGTTTTTCAAGGTCTTCATTGACAGCTGCCTTGAGTTCAGAGAACTCTTGTCCTTGTTTTACAAGTGATGCTATTCCGGTGCTAGCTCCAGCAGTGCCTAGTGCTAATAAAGTGGCAATGGTTAAGGCTGTGGTTGGTTCTCTTTCTACTAGGTGATGTTTAGGCACGGTATTATGATCTATCACATAATTATCAGGATGATAACTGATCCATGGGATTATCATGACTTGAATGCAGTAATCTTTAGTGTTAAAGGCATTTAAAGGTATACATGGGGTTACCCCAATGCTGGCACAGACCCAAAATGTATTTTTGGCCGGCAAAAGCCATTTAGTTTTCTCTCTGTTTGGTTAGGTTATCAATAATTTCATTACATAGTGTTTGTTTTTCTCTTGGGACTTGGCCGATACAGGTGCCTTTGCTAATTACTTGTGCCAAGGTAACCCCGGTCTGTAACTCTAGGCTCTTTTTCTACATACACTGAGTTGGATTGATGTCATTACTTTTGTTTCCTTCACTACTAATGGCTATAGCATCATAGAAAGGTGGTTTTGGGGTGTAACAGAGCTGGCAATGTTCGGTTAAATTTGGATTTGTAGCATTCAAAGCAAGATAACTACTTGTAATTAGTTTAAGTAAATTTCTTGGCTCTGGTGGTACCAGCTGTGAACTATTTTGTGGGTCTTCAGGAAGAGGCTCTTTTTTTATTTTAAATACCCCACTGTAATAGTATCCAATTTCGATAACTCAAACTCCGCAGGTTTGTCCTAGGAGCCAAATGGGATCTGTGGGTTGCAATGTGGTGAGCTGTATTCGTTTGCAAAAGAGATGTATTATGTAAGCTGCACGATGCGGCTGGTTACAGCCAATTGGCCAGAGCTGAGCATTTATGTATTTATCATGATTTTTCTTTCCTCTTCCTGGATTAGATATTACAGTTTCACAACTCCAATATGGACAGTAATACTCACTGGGCTAGTTGCAGTAGTCTTTCCCTGGGTTAGAGGCTGGGCACATGTAAAGACGTACTGCATCGTAGCGATAGTTTTCAATAACAGATTTCAAGGTTAGTGTAAGATTGGGTACCTGCGGACTTACCACTTTGTCACTTGCTACTACTGTGGAGGTGTACAGGTTAGTTACAGACCATTCAAAGGGCTGGTGTGGGTGTGTCTGAGTTGAAGTGCTGCAGGATACCAAGCAAGTGAGACAGGCTATTATCGAGGCTGTGTATGTTATCTGCAAGGTTCTAGTGGGGGACCTCATTGTTGTTGGTGTTTCAAATAAAGCCAAATTGTTTCCCAATTTAGGTGGCAAGCACTCCAGCTCACTCCGTTTTATGGAAAGGGAGTTCAGAGTCATAATCCCAGGTGTTGTTCCCACTCTTAGCTCCCCTCTGCCTGGCTTGTCGACCAGGTTGCCTCTGGCCACAAGGATATTCTTCTTCTCGGCAGCAAGGGAAATCTTCAGGGAACTCATGGGTTTCTGCTTGCTGTTTCCAGCGGATTTTATAACTGCTCTAATTTTTATGTTTAACTGCTTCTTCCGTGGGAGGTAGATATGCCAGTTCGACTCTACATTCGCTCCCGATAAGTTCGGCCACCAAGGGCATGGGTTCATTGGAGTGATAACAGTACAATTCGGGGTGAATGCCTTGGGCAAAAATTTCCCACCATTCTTTAGACCCCTTTTCCAATCTGCCCAGATTAACTGCCGATTGTAACATTTGCATTGTATCATCTCTTTCAGCTTCATAGCAAGGGAGGCATAACCCCGATGGGGGTATCCCTCGTCTGCAATGGATCCACCACTTTTTTTTTTGCGTACCTTGCAAATAAAGCACACAAAAGGGTAACAGTTGCAACCAGCATTGTAACATTTAACTACATAGTCTTGTGCATATCGACCAAAATTATATCTTGATTCATAACTGTGAGTAGATTTCTTTAGACAAATGTTAACAGGGTTCATGTGGGTTATAGGAAACTTATTGTCTCTGGAGTCTTAGCTTTAAGTCCTCAGGCTGCTGTGATGAGATGATCTGCCACGTCGGATCTCGGGTGAGCTTTTTCACACGGCTGGCATGAGTCTGCCCTTTCTCAGCAGTTCGTATGGCAGACTCTGTAGTGAGTAAAACTAGAAAAAGTCTTTACAACATGGGGTTAGAGATAAATATTTTGTATCAATCTTTGTAAATTGTAGTTTAAACTCTTAGTACTTTTAGTTCTTTTTTCTTAAACAATTTAATAAATTAATTATATTAGTCAAATGTTTTTCTTTAATTTACTTGTTGCTATCAAGTCAAGTTATTTACATATAGTATTCATTGTGCAATTTTAGATGGGATAAATTATTTTAACAATTTTTTTTAAAGCTTATCTAAAAATTAATCAAAAATCAGTTAAAATTAAATCACAAACTAATTAAAACCAATTAAATTTAAACTGAAACAAATTTTAACCGGATACCATTTAAATCTGTTACAATTCAATAATCAAACTGGTGACTCTCTCTCGGTTGCTGCTTGCTACTCTCTAAAAAAAACCCAGCTTTTGCCAGAGGAGAGCGGCTGCAGCTGCACTCTGGGAGCAGGGAGTCTGACAGCCGCTCGCCCGGGGGGGGTGTTTGGGGGAGAGAGACGTTTGCTCTCTCTCTCTCAGCACCTCCATGCGGCTTGCACTACAAGTTAACATACACACAAAAAACTAATTTGACACACACACAAACTAAGTTAGCTTTCTTTGGCACTCACACATAACTATGTAGCTGACACACACACAACTTTATTTTCTTTGCTTAGGGGTTTCATTTTAATTTGGTCTTGTTTTTAATATACCTTTTGACATTTCTATTTTTCTTTAAGTGCTTCTTTATCATGTTTTCTTTTTAGACAATTTCACTTTTAATATTCTTTCTCCTTATAATAATAGCATGCAATTCCTTAGCCTGACTTCCTTTGCAATATTCCTTTCGTGGGTCTATCTCGTCTTTTCGATTCTCTTTGCTTCACTGGAATTTCTTCTCTTTTAGCTTTTCTTTACTTCTACAACCATCAAAAGTCTAAAGTCTCATCTTTAGACTTTTTTCTATGAACTTTCTGTGCTTTATCTAACTCTACGTCTAGCTCGTTTTTCAACTTTCTCAGTCTCTTTCTATCATTTCCAATGTCTTTTCTTTTGTCTCATGATTAAACTCTAACCAAAACCAATTGAAACTAATAAAAATCTGGTAAAATAACTAAAACTTAACTAAATACAATTAAACCAGAACTTGAGCAACTCGGCTCAAAAAAAATCAATTATTATTACTTAAGATTAAACCAGATCAAATCTAAATCAAATAACTACATATAGTCAATTTAAATTGAACTGTAATTAATAAAATTAGTTAAGAGAAAATACACACATTGTAACATAACAGCAAACTCACTCTCTCACACAAAAAGAAAAATAGCTAAACACTCTCAGCTCTCTCCTAACGCTCCCCCGCATATCTATCTCCCTAGTGCCCTTGAGGACCCAGCTCAAGCTCCAGGGATGTTAAACAACCCTCTGTTCTCACTTTTAGTTTTCTTTTTCTTTTTTTTTTTTCTTTTTTCTTTAAGTGGATATAAGAATATGCTTGTCTTAGGCTTTATCCACATATTCTGTCCTCTAGGCACTGCCTCCTTTATTCCCTGAATACTGATAGCTCTCAGGTCTTGCATGTTAGCCCAATCTTGTGGGTTCTGGTTTTCCCAAATACGCATGCCTGCTGCCCGGATCATGCGTCTCTCTTCCATTGTAAAAGGTATTCTCAAAATTGATTGTAACTCATCCCAGGTGTAGAGACTATGACCCAGGAACTGATCTACTCTTTCTGCTACCCCAAGGGGGTCGTCTAAAAGATGTCCCATCTCCCTTTTAAATTCACGGACATCCATAGAGTTTAGGGGAACTTCCACATATCCTATACCCGGTGCCTGGCCACCCCCCGCCTGGTTTACCATTCCCATAGCTACTTCCTTTAAGGGATATAGATTGCGAGTCTTGCTCCGGGTAATCGGACCCCGTGGGACGTTAACCCCATGCTCAAACAAGGGACTTCCCCACTCCTCAGGGGACAGTGGCTCGGCTGCACTTCTCGCCTCGTGGTCTAGTGGAACTTCTCCCTCTCCTTCCCGGCCTGGTGGAGGTGTGGGAGGTGGGGGTGCATCAACGGATTTTCTTCGTTTATCTTTCTTTTGAAGCACAAACCCCCGCCCCCTTCGCGTAAGGAAGCCAGAGAGCCGCAGAGTCTCTCTCCTCTTGACTAAATGTTTGGTTTTTTTTTTACTGTTAACTCAAAGATTTAAAGCCTGGCAAACAAATTCCTCATCGGATCCAAAGATAGGCCAGTATAGGGAATCAGTTCTAATTTGTTTTCCTTCCCAAACTACCATACCGTAATTAATCATTTTATTTTTACTCTTCCCCTGGGTCCGGGGGTCATCAGCCCAATATTTCAGCTGTATGCCTAACGGACTGTCAGGGGGAATCCCTGGGAGTCTCCCGCTCCCCTTCATGGAGGCAGGGGGCTTGCTCTTCCCCTGTCCCATCTTCTGGAGTGCCCTCACGCGCACCAACAACACAACACTCGCTTCCTCCCGGTCGCGACCTGACCCTTTGCGGGGAACAGGAACTGCGCTACTGGGGAGCCCCAATCACTTCGTCCGTAAATGGACGTCTCACACGCTGCACTCCGGGAAAACCACCCCGACCACCCACGCCGTGTGTGTCTCTGTATCTCAACCTATACTCACACTCCGTTGTCCGGCGTCTTGTGGCTTCCGTGCACGAAATTTCAGGGGCCTTGAACCCTTGGCTGATACCCGAAATTTAGGTCCGTCGGGTAGGGGCGCGCCAGTGGAGTGTCCCCTCCAGGCCGTCAAATCACGACGGGGCGCCTCGCTTTAGGGAACTCCCGGGGAATTTCCCTATCCGAGGTCAGGGCACCAAATTGTTATGAGTTAGGTCTCAAAAACCAATCAGAAACGTAGAGCCAATTAAAGAATTTATTAATTGAGCAAGCAGATAGCAGCCAAGTTACAGTGCTGGGTGGGCGCGGCGAGCCTCCCTGCTACACCTACAGCACCGTGCCCGAAGATGGCAGATCATCATTTTTTATAGTTCTCTTTACCCCCTCCCTTGAGTCCCCTCGTGGGTCTTGACTGACGTTCTTTTGGGTGTCTCGATTGGCCGTGGAATCGTCGCTCTCTGCGCTGGTTGGTAGTGATTAGGGGTGCGCAGGTTTTTGGGGGGGGTTTCTTTCTTGCATAGCAGTTAGACTGTGTCCCGTGGGAATCACACAAGGCTGCTGAGCGGCCTTTCGAAAAGAGTTACAATTGTTGCAAACCTTCAGCAGAATGGTTTGGCTCTAAAACAGGAACTCTTTCTGTTAAAGCAAAACTGAAAAGCAGAGCTTAGCAAAAGCAAGGAATTAAAACTTACTTTCTAAACGATTTCATGAACTATACCTATTGTAATTTATAACACTGTAATTTATAATAATATAAATTTATAAATTTATATTCCCTAGACAGGTGGGGAATCTCACCTAGATCTTTTTTCACTTAATCGGAAAAGCTTCTGATTTAACATTGTAGTTGGCCCTGTTCAAGGAGGAGGTAGGACTCCTGAGGTTGCTTCTGATCCAAAGTATTCTTTGATCTTTTGGAAAAATGAGGAAAAACAGAACTTACTTTAGTTGTTTACCTTAGCGCCCTGGAAAACCAGTTGCATCTCTTCCCATTACCAAAGAGCCTTATTCAGTACTCTAGTGACCAAGTGATATTTCAAGGATTATCAAAGTCCTTTCTGTTCATAAAACAGCCTTCATTTATTAATTTTGAAGTAGAACAAAATAGCATTGTGTTTGAACACCAGTCGGAATAGTGTTGATTATGACAGAATTATAACTACTGATTTATCTTGGTTTTGTTTTGCAGCTAACTCAGATCTTGAGAACAGGACAGAACACCTGGGAAAGTAAGAATATCCTTGCTGTTTCATTTGCTCCACTAGTGCAACCAAACAGAAATGACAACGGCAAACATGACACCGTGGGACTGCGTAAGTTTGTGCTCCCTCCCTTTGGCTTGCAGGGATGTTACAGTGCCTGATGATGGAGGTCTGGAATTTGAGAGGCTGTACTGCAGAGACATTCAATTTAGCGAAGCCATAGCTCACTGAGATGTTTTGGTGCTCCTGGTGCATGGTCTTTGTTGTTTCACAGTTAATATCCTGAATTTAAGTGATAGAATGTTTCCAGCTTGTTTTTTCCAGCCACCTTTTCCTTTTAGGTTCAGCCTCTGTATTACAGCACTGTAGATGAAATAGGCAGCTAATATTAGGTCCTTCATAGTGCTAACTTTCTCATGGTCTACCAGAGAAAAACATTTTCTCCTCCCCCTGAAATGGAAGGAAGATGTTTAAACTGGGGCTTTAAACTGGGAGTATGATAAAATATTAATAACCTGAGTGTGCTTTATGTTTGTCTGCAATGGATACCTAGCTGTTTGCTATTAGTGATTGGCATGGGCTTTCTAGCTGCAATGCTTTGAGTAAAGATAGGAAAGGTGTTTAGAAAGTCTTTGACAGTACACTTGCTGCCAAGATGGTAAGATTGGATTATAACAGGGAAGGGGATAAAGCTGATAGAGAAGAGAATAGAACAGAAATTTTCTGGCAGAGTAGTTAGGGCTAGGAGTAGAATAACACAGGGCTTTGGTAACACATGGGAAATTAAAGCCAAAAATGAGCCTAAAAAATTAAACCTTTCTCTCCTCTTTTGTTCTGCTAACAAATAACCAAAGAGAACTATCCCTATGCATATGTTTTCACTGTGAAACTGGTATAAGCCCCTCAGGAATTCAGGATGTCCTGTCAGCTTTCATTGCCTGTAACTGCCGCTCTGGGTATTAGTTTTAAGTGTGTGAACTTGCCAAGGATAGTTCCTTAAGATAGTTACATTTACCTTTGCATTTTTATGCAAAGTATAGAAGATGATTTCCTTTATGTAATCTATTCCTTTGCAAAAATAATTAATTTTTGTTGTTTTAACACTTTTTTTGGGCCCTCAGAAGGCATTGTCCTGAAATTAACTTAGTAATACAAGGTTATTTTTTCTCTCTGTTCCATCCATAATAGATAGGTTGTATCATATCTAACAATGAAATACAGAGGTGGCTAGTCAAACTTTACAATGATTTTATACAGTCTAATTCCCTAGAACAAAAGAGGATTTTCTATCAACATTCCTAAATTTTCAGAATGAGAAGTGCAGACCATGGACATTTAGAGCTGCATGGTAGTACAATAAAGGTGTTTCCTGTGTTATAATTTCAAAATTACTTTTTAATGATAAGAGGAAAATAAAAAGCAAATGTGGTGCTGTTTGTGCTATTTAAAAGCAAAGACAATGTTAGAGGCTTGAAGTTTCACTGGAAGATGGGATCAGTGAGATAGGCTTCTTTCCACTGCTCAGGTTGATCTAGTTTTATTTTGAAACTTAAAGAAGTGTTTGTGTGGGTGTGTTGCGTGTATGTGGAAGGGATGGGGGGTGTAAAAAGGAGTATGCTGAAGCTCAAGAAATAAAAATTCTAGCTAATTTCTCTTTTATAATAACATTGTCTGTTTGTTTCAAATCCACAGGCCTATATAATTTGTCTTAAAAGTTCTAAGTAGTCTAGTGAATATGCTTCTCTGTAAACTTTAGCCAGAGGTTGCAGATGTCATTACTAAGTAAACATGGAGTCTATGCCCTACTTTGGACAACCCTTGAATGCTTTCTGACACATATGTAGTGTTATATATAGACTAAAGTAACTCTGATATGTATATGAGGCTTACTAATATATCTGTCAGCCATGCTCAAAATAGAATCTGGTAGAAGACTACAGAGGTGTTGCTAAAAGGTTCATTTCATCAACTTCGTTACTGGTTGGGATGCAGTGCACTGAGGGAAAGACAGTTGGAAATACATAGTAAATGTGCAAAATTTTGCATTCTGTTAGTCTCGTTTAAAAATGCTTGCGTTTATTATGATAGGCATACAATCTGCAGTCATGGTTTGTTTCACCTGAACTTGCAGAAGTGTTGTGGATGGTTAGATAAGGTTTTGTTCTTGAATTTTGAGCTGATTTTATACTAAAGAAATGGCACTCTTTTTTCCCCCTCTCTTTGTCATGATCTGAAATCAGTGTTGTCAGTCGTGAACATCCTTTCTGTCTCAAATTAGTCTGCAACTGAAGCTAGTGTATGAAACAGTAGATTTTGTTTGGACTACATCAGGAGTTTTTTAAGCTGAATTGAATTTCTGGAAGTATAATTTTTGAAATTATTTCTTCACTAACTTCTTCCTTGCTGTAGTCCCCATTAATTTTATGGTATTCTGTATGGGAAGGAAAGTGACAAGTAAGAAAGTTGAACAAGCTTCAGGTTTTGTTGGTGTGCTTTTTTTTGTTTTGTTTTTCTTGGAATTAGCCATCCATAGGTCATCTAGAGGAGGTGTGTAGTAGCCAAGCAATATTTTGTCATCACCTGCCTGTCATTGGAAAACATAAAGCTTTGGGCTTTTTTCTTACTTGCTGGTTTGGGTTTTTTCCCTTTAGGACTTTGGTAATTTTGATTCCTCTTCTGCTGTGAAGATGTGGTTGGCTTACCTGGTTGGTCATGTGTGAATTAGGCATGTCCCTCCCTCATCAGTTAGATTCTGTAGGAAGTGGGGAAAAGCATAGTGAGCAGAAGGAGGCAGAAGAAAGGCACTTGCCTAAACAAATGTGGCCCAGGGGTTAGAAATTGTTTTCCCAGAGCAGGATCTTAACAGTGATAGCAGTAGGTGCCAAGATGTGCCAGGTGCTAAAAAGTGACAATACTTGTATAATTTCTTAAATTTATTTTAATGTTTTGTTCATGCTTTTTACTTCTCTTGCACATCTGTCAGACGACCTCTTTGTTTCTTGGACTATGCCACAGGGTTTGTCAAGGTGATGTTATCTAACCTTCTTTCATTAGCTTATTGTATCATGTTCTAAAATTTCAGTTGAATTGGTTTGGAACATTAGTCTTACTACCCTGCAGCTAGTTGGGTTGGTTTTTGGGTGTTTTTTTTCTGAATTTCACTTAGTATAACTTATTTTTCTTTCATTTTAGCTCCATGTGCTGTTAGGAACCTCCAGGACCTAGCACGAATATATATCAGACGCACTCTTAGAAACTTCATAAACGAGGAGATGAAAGCCAAGGGTATTACTCAGAAGGCTCCTCCGAAACGCAAGCGCAGGAGATGTCGTAGACGCAGGATTAACACCTATGTGTTTGTTGGTAATCAGCTCATTCCTCAGCCTCTAGATAGCGAAGAAGATGAAAGAATGGAAGATGACAACAAAGAGGAGGAAGATAAAGATCACACTGAAGCCTTGAAGCCAGAAGAGCCTCCTCGAAATCTGTTGAGAGAGAAAATTATGAGTCTACCATTACCTGAATCTTTAAAAGCATACTTGACCTATTACAGAGAAAAATAACTTGTTTTAAGTAGAATAATGCCTACTGATAGTTCCTTTATTCTTGAAAATGTAGCATTTATTAAGAAGTAGGTGGACAAATTATTATTAGTCTTTCATCAAGACTGAAGTACAGCGATAAATGGTAACTTGTCTCTATCTTGTTTTTGCTACAAGGAAGACTTGCATTCAACAGTAGAATCCCTTTTTAAAAATCTATTTTTCTTTAAATTTTGAAAATGCTGTTTTAACTCTGATAGAAATATATATTCCATTATGCAGCACTAATCAATATTTTGCATGGTAAGTCTTTTTTGATCCCTAACAGATTTGTATTGATAAAAGGATGAGTGAAATTTTATATATGCCAAATAATTGGTTAAACATGTGCATCTGACTTGATGAGCAATTTGTCTGTATTTATTATTATTAGGGAAACATTTTAAACATGCAGACACTTATCCTCTAATGTCCAAATCAGACCCTTCTAAAGTTTATTTTACTATGGCTTTGTTGCAATCATTATTACTATGTTGGTATAGTTGTATTCCAACAACACAAGTGCAATAAATGTATACAGACACTGAATGAGCTGGCTTTAGTGAAATATGAAAATACAAGTTCTGAAATGTCAGATGACCCTGCTACTTCTGCATTTATCTTTTGCCAAACGAGCTTGAGACAACTTAACAGCTTCTCTCAGAGCCTTAAAGAAACACCATATTGAATAAGAAGCAAAGCAATGCTTACTTCAGCTCTGCTTATATTTAACTCCATTTTACACTGTCAGTATTTCTAACTAGAGGCAATTCCTCATTTGTGGGAAGTATAGGACAGTACATTTTGTTTATTTCTAGAGCTCACAGCATTGAGTCAAAAAGTTTGGTAATGCAAGATTGTAATTTAGATTTCAGTCATCTATATTTACTGCTTTTAAGTAGAGGTAGAATTTCAACAAAGTTTAGTTTGTATTGCTTACTGGGATAGCTATAATAGTAGAAGTTAGAATTTGTTCAGCAAATGCACTTTAGTAAGTGAATTTTATACTTAACATGCATCTCCAAGAAGGTAGACTTGTGCCAGCCTATATTTTGTTTCTGAGCATGGCTCTTAGCACAAAAATATTTATAAAATCATATGCATCTTTTGGAAACCTAAGAGTAGCAGTGCAAATGTGGGGACCCACGATAGTGCTGATTTAAATCCTTCAATGATTTTTCCTCTTCTAGTTGTGAAGTTACTTGCAGTTTTCATTTTTAACTTTGCTTTTGCCATCTTAATTTCTTCATTCTGTTGTAACATAACCATGAGGTTAAACAGTTTATTAAGAACTTGGCTGGAATATGTATTAAAACCCACAATCATTGGAAATGAATGCCTGTTAGACCCAATGAAAAGCATCTATATTGAAAGACCCCGGTGATACATTTTATAACACTGGTGACACTTCTTTTTGTGTAAAACAATGAACAAAATCACATATTTCTAAAGCAGTAAATGTTCCTATTCCAAATATTTAAAACCAACTAGTATTCATGTGGTCTAGCAGTCCAATATTTACTTCAAAATACATTAGCATTTTGTTGCATCTGAGGAGAAAGATCAGACACAATCCCATGACACTGACTCTTTATGGTGCATTTCATGCTGTAGTCCCTGTTTTTAAGGTACATCGTAGTAATGTTTAAATGAAATTTCATGAAGGCCTGTTGTACCAGCATGTGGAGTTACTTTCCGCAATATATTTACCGTATAAGTAAACAAAAGTATTTGAAATAAATATTCTGACTTTATTTTAAAAGCAGGAAAACCTTATAAGAGATAGTTTTCCAAAATAATGATACTAATAAAGTAATTGTGATGCTTCAGCTAGAAGAATTGAACATAATCTTGTTTAAATGGGTTATTTTAGATGGAAGTTAAATAATCTGAAGTTTGAGATGTTTGTCTCTTCTTTTCTTGGAATCTACATCCATAAGCTCAAGAAGGAGATTACTAAATATTACTTAAGTACTTCAAGGACTTTATACAGGATGCTTTTAGAGAGTAAATTTCTGCATTCTTTCACACCTGTATACTTGGAAAAATGGACAGTGGATGACTTGTCATGAATCTTCAGTATGTAAGTTTTTTTTGGAGTCACTGAAAGAGAATGTTTCCTCTGTGTTTTATATGTGGATTTATTTTACACTCTTGAATTTATATTTACATAAATAAAAAGGTAGAAACGCAAAATTAATTAAAATTTAATTTTTGCCATCTCACTTGATGATGGGGACATTGTTGCAATAAAATGGTTTTTTGTGGTTTCTGCTTGCTTGAATTTCTGTGTTTCTGTGGAAGTATTTTCAGTTATTTGGAAATTCAGGTACCAGTTGTTTCATAATTAGGTCAGTAATCTCTTTAATAAAGGCTATTCTTGAATTTCAGAAGTACATATTCTTTCTAAATTTTGAATTTTTGCAGAGGTTGAAAGATGAGATGTTATTCATGACACAGGAAAGCTATTTTGGTCCCAGCACTACTTTTGAAGTAGTTGTGTGGATATTTTCCTCTGGAGAGCCCAGAAGCTAAACTTGAGCTATATACTAAAGAACATTTCCATGGTTTGTTTTTCCTCTAAATATTGAGGGGTTTTGTTTTTCATCCTCAACTGAATAGCTATCTGGGTCAAAAGAAATAAGGAAAACTTGGAGGTAAGAGCCACAAGGGTGGTGAGCAACCAGTGAGTCACACTTCCTACTGAAACTCCTTGATGCAGCTTTATTTTATTACTAGTTAAGAGAAAAAATACAAGGTGGGTAGGATAGGCTGAAAAGCAGTGTTTTAATTGTGGCCACTGTAAGGAAGGGTATGATGAATTGGAGCTTCCTGAGGGTTTATGTTCTTTGGTCGGGAGGAGGACTCAGGACCAGTGCAGTCTTTTCAAAAGACCTGAATTTTTAATCCCATGTCTTTCAGGAAAAACTGAGCAGCTGCCTCCCAAAAACTTGAGCAGTTTTCATTGCAATGGACTTGGATAGCTATGCTTGTTAGAGCACTCTGTTGCTTGTTCAGGTGCTGGCAACTTAAATCTGTTTTCTTTTTTTTTATCCTGGTTTTTTTTTCCTCTAAATTACTTTTTAAAATGCATCTTTTCCTGTCAGTTTGAAAACAAATAGGGAATGTAATCAAATGTGCTATGTTCTGATTAAAGCTGTTTTAACTCATTAAATATTTATCCAGATGTCCTCAAGAGTGTCTCCTTCCATCATTCATGTAATTGAGTAAAACTGAAGGCTTTGTGTGATTTACTAATCAATTATAAAAGATAAAGGAGTGGCGTTCTATGTTCTTATTCGAGGTGTATACTGAACTTCAGTTTAATGAGCTGCTACTTATTTTGACAACACTTGAATCATGTATGAGGTGTTTTCCATAAACTTGTTCTGAGAAGGTCATTGGAGTGTAACTGGAACAGTGAGGCTTTGAAGATGTGTGTTTCTTGAGATGTTTTAGTAAAACAGCTTCAGTAGAATCTAGATGACTGGCTTGATCAATGCCTGGCTCTCACTTCTGTAGTTTCACAGTGTACATGTCAACTTGTCGAATTGCTCTGTTCAAGTAAAGTTGGCTTGTTTAGCCACAAGGCTTGCACCATGTTTATGGTCAGTATGGAAGCAAGAATCTAATGCTGGTTTATCAGTGCTTTTCAGCATGATAACATTTTCTTTCTAGAGTTTTTTGATTGTCATTCTTTGTAGTCTGTGATGCTTTAAAGAGAATTGTCAGGGGAGCAAAGGGAACTTTCACATCCTTTTTAAAGTTCTGTCCTACTGCAAGCAAGGAATATATATAATACCTTGCCAGGATATTTGGCAAAATACTTCATGCTGGAAGGAAGCAAAAGCAGTACATTGTTTTCTCTCACTTTTTCTTCATGCATTCATGACCAGCCATGATTTTAGGATGAAGAGAGAACAGAAAACTACTGTATGTATCAGTACATGCTCAATGCTGGTTGCGTTTTTTTAATAAGCATTTCCTTTCCATTTTGGTAACATTTTTGTCCTGGCGGAAAAATAATTTATTAGGGTTTCCTACTGCTCTATTGCTTACTTGACCGCATTCCATGGGTGGTCTCCACGAACTGAAAAATATTTCTTTCAGGCAAAAAAATATGAAGAGTTAAATTGCAGTTCTTCATTACAGCAATAAAATTGTAGCACATGCACTTCATTTTCAATCATCCTCTTGAAATTATGCTCAATCTCCCATTGTTTCCCTTGAGTTTTAAATCCACAGCTTGCAACTGCTAGAGAGGGTAACAGAGTTCTGCCCCTCTGCCTTCTTTCATGGGCAGAATATTTTGTTCACGTTGATGGTTCCTTCTTACCCTCCTAGGATCACCTTGGGAGTCATTTATATGTTGGATAATGTGCTTTTTGCAGCTTCCTTTTTTGTTCTACAGCTCCAGCTTGATTTCAATTTATCTGTATAAGGTAATCTGCCTATGTTAGATACTATATTTTGTTGTCTCCAAGACCAGTTCTGTCAAGTTTGGGTCTGCATAGTTTTAAAATTACTATTTTAGAGCTGTGCATAGCTCTGGAATCTCCAGTCCAAGGGTGGTCCACATCTTGAAACCCTTGTTTCTTCCTGTGTCCCCACTTTTCTGCTCTCAGACCAGGGCTGCATTTTCTGCACTACAGAATTATATGAGAATGATAAGTAGCTTGTTCTTACAACAATAGTGACATGTTATTCTTGCCTGTATAAAATTCAGCTTGCACCACACAAGTGTAAACAAGTGAAACCTACTGACAACAGGTCAACCAAAGAGGCTGACGTGTATGTCCTGCCAGGGGCAATGTCAGTACCGTATGTGACAGAACTACACAAGCATGAAAACATGCTTTCATATCTCTCTTGACTGGGTGATCAAAAAGCATTTTTTTAGGGTTGGAACAGGAGCAGGGATAAAGAAGGAGTGATTAATAATTTCTATGGGGGAAGTTGCTAGTAGATAAACAGTTGTGACAGATCAATTTATATTATAAAATTAGCTGCAAGTTTTGATTCCTTTTTAAAAATCTTTCATTTCTGCCATTTACCAGGTGTGTACAATCCATAGTCCGTATAGGTTAGCTTGGAAGATTCTGCTCCATGTTTTAACCACTTTGAAGACATGGTTAAAAATCTTTCTAACCTTATTGTTTGTCTTGTTCAGTTTTTCTCCTTTCTAAATGGCCCAGTGTGAATTTGTGCTGTAGTCAGTAAAAGCAACCTTCTAAAGCACTACTTTTGTACTGTTTGCTCTGCATCTAACAAATTTCCTAAGGTTGACTTTCAGTAATCTGTTACCAGTTGTGCCCTTTTTAAATCAACAGCCTACAAAAGTAAGTTTGTTATTTGTGGCACTTTGCTTGCTTTAGCTTTTTTTTTCCCCCTCAAAACTTGACGTGTCTATTTTCTACACAATCAAAAGTAGTGCACCTTAAAAAATGCTTTTTTACCTTGCTGAAGAATTTTGTCTCAGGCGTTGTGTTGTAATCAAGAACACCAGAAGAGGGCAGCATTGCCTTTCGGGAACAAAGGTTGGGTGCTGGCAACTATTAGGAAAGACAAAATATCTATCTTGATGTTTTTATTGTGAAATATTTCTTTGAGTCACTTGCTTAGGTACAAATGCATATCTGTAAAGTGTAGAGTCAGTCTCAGAAGAGTCTTTATGATTTTCCAAATAATTTTTGAAATATCTCTTTTAGGTGTGTAGTATAAGAAGTTTTCTTCTGGGTTGTGCTTTAATGCAATCCGAGACCTTTCCAGAATTGATGGTGTGGATGAAGCCTTTCATTCATAACTATTCAAGGTACCACACTGTAAAAAGGTCAGTAAGGGTTTGACTAGCTGTGTAATTGGGCATTAAATGTCTTCAGCAGCCAAAGTTGTTTTGGACTTCATCCTAATGTTTGCTTGAGACCTTGTGTTGAGAACTGGGCGTTTTGGCACATGAGGAAAGTATGGCTGTGCAGAAAATTGCCATGGCTGACACACCCACTCCTGTGCACGACTTACAGACATGTAATGCAGTAGCTGCTGTTCCTGCTGCTCAGTTCCCGCTTGGAGCAGAGCCATAGGCTAGAAGGGAGGCCAGAATTGTGAAACAAATACACATTAAATGTTCTGAACCCTGTGGAAGTACAGCCTGGCCCCTGCAGGACGTTTCTCAGAGAAAGAGGTGTAACCTGAGGGAAAGCAAGTCAGAGGTGTGCTAGCTGCTCTGCTGCCCAGGGCCCCAACAAGACTTGTCCATTCCAGATACTCAAGCTGTGCCACAAACAGATCCCAGCCCTACCTTCAGTGTTTGCAGCAACAACTGACCTCAATATCCAGCAAACTGGCAGCTTTGCAGACCTGACAGTTTATAGTTGCTGGCAGTCGCTGATTTACTTTCTGAAATTGGGCAAAATACAAAATGGTGGCCAAAAACCAAGTGTCATATTTAAGGCAGAAACCAGATCTATCATACTGTTTCCACAGCTTGATCTCAGCTTTGCCAACGATGCCAGTGCTGAGATGAGTGTTGGCGGCAATCTTGCTGAGATGCAGTTTAAACTTTTCTTGAAAAAAACAAAACACCCAGCACATTTCTGAACAATTGTAATAGCAGAGGAAGGACATGAATACTGAATGTTCAAAGGCCAGAGTGGCAATTTGTATGGGCACAAATGTTGTCAGGCTTGTTAGCCCAAATAGCACAAAGTGCCACTAACCAACATAAGAGATGTGGGAAATGGGTAACGAGCTATCTCCTTAGGAAAGCCTCTAATGCTTCATTCTGCATGTTGTCTTTTCTACTGCCCAAAGTAGGGATTGTATTAGTTGTAGAAAGTTGTAGATTGTATATGTTGTAGAAAGCTGTTACAGGATAATTTTAAGTACCTGCACTAACTTACTTTTCCACATTGAGGAACCAGGATTTTATGTATTGTTTAATTCTTACTAAATCTTTTTAATTATGACATGCAACTCCACGGCATTTTCTCACTTCAAGAAATTCAGTTCAAAAATTCAGCAGACTATATTCCCTTTGAGCACTTTTTTTTTTAATGTGAAGACGGGGAGTGATAATGATGTGATTCTAACTTGAGGTTTAATAATAAATAAATCATGTAGGCAAAGGTCAACAATGGTGTTCAAGTGTCCAGTTGCCTCTTGAGGCACCTCAAGTAAAAGGTTGTATAAAGACTGTATGTCTACAGCTTCTTAACTGCTACCTCCAATTCCCACGTGCCTGCTTTGAGGTTTAATATAACTTAATTGTCATCCATGTCCCAGCAAGGGATCATGGAGCAGCTGTTTCCTGGTTCAGTTTGTCCTGAAAGCTCAAAACACTCCTGCTGATTTAGGCCTTGGATAAGGTGAATGAAGCTAATGCAAGCAGCAGAAGATACTGGTGCAAGTACTCTCACAAAACCAGGAAGACAAAGGTGTTCAATGAAAGTTCCCTTCTGACAGGTAAGAAATCTAAATTCCATGTTGGGAGAATTTATGGAAGTAAATGACAAGCATCTTTTCCTCTCTTAGGCTTCAATACACGTGGCTGGTTTTATTAGTTCCCATGCCATCATGCTGACTGTTGTGAATCCTATGCTGTCCCCACAAGTTGTCTCCAATCTGTGGGGACTGGTAGTAGGACACCAGGTCTCAGTTAATCTATTTAACCCTTCTGGGGAAAAGAAGCCCCACTATGATCTTAGCACCACAGAGCAAAGCTTACATTTGCCTGCATGTGCTCTTGGTTATGTTCAAATCTTATTTTTTTTTTTTCCCCTCTTTCCAGAGATTAGTGTTTGTAAGTCAATTGCCTTTAATGATGCAGCCTTGCTTTGCTGCTAAGCTGCTTGGAGATTTCAAGATCAATATTAAAAAAGAGGGATTGAAAAAGCTATTGAAAGTGTTTAGTCACAAACCAGAGTGGCAAAAACACCAACTATGCTGCTTCGACAATTTTTAAAGCTCTGTGTCAATGCAATTTCCTAATTAGAACTTGGGGATATGGCTAAGAACAGATGATAAAATCTGTAATGAAAATAGCTGAACAGTAAGCTTCTTGCTGTCTTGTTCTCTGACATCCTACAAGTAAATATTTTAGAAAATTTCCCTCAGAGTAAAATAGACGGAATAGGAATTTCTAACTTGGATTTTACATATTGTGTCAGTGATGCTAGCACAAAAACCAGCAGACTACTTAGGAGTACTTGAAAAAGATTAAATCCTCATTCCATTCAAGTCAATAAGGACTCTGCTGTTGCCTCCTGATTGCAAACAGGTAAAAAGGTAGCAGAAATGCGGAGACTGGGGGGAAGGAAGGGTTGTGGATGCCCCCAAAAAGGGATTGCAATGAACTCAGTCACCAGTTTGGCCACCAGTTCCTGCTTTTGATGGGTCTGGCTAGCCCTTCCCCAGCCAGGGCTCAAAGTGACCACACCATCTCATACCAGTACAGCATGTTTCCCTCAGGGGAGCAGAGAAAATATTAGAAAACTGTTCCTGTAGTAATTCAACTACTGAGGAAAGAAAGTGCTGATATTTGCACGTTTTTCATGAGAAAGGAGCAGTACAAACCTCTATCAGGTGAATGCTCAGCCCCTTCAGTCTCAATGAAGATAAATGGTCAGACACAATGAAATACCTTGTTCCTAAAACTGTAATATTTCAGGCTCATGTTCCAGTCCCACCTTTTCTTCAGCATTTCCTTTTAGCTGAACACTCTCCCTAGCCTTTGCCGTTCTCCTGTCCCTTGACCCCAGCCTCAATGTGGGGGCCTTACAGGGGGAGGGGGCCTACTTAATGCACATGCCATGCAAACCTAAAATCTGCTGTTAAAGAGCTGACTGGAGGTGGCGAAAGAGCTGCAGTGGAGTAGCTCTTTGGTATTAGGCACAAAAGGAGTCTGTGAATAAATATAGATGCTCTACACTGTGCTCTGAGGGAACAATATTAATTTCCTCTGAAGATGCCAGTCTATTTCCATGAAAATGCAAAGCTGGAAACAAAGAGCTCGTCTCCAAAATTTTCTTCAAGCTCTTAAATGTTGCCTAGCAATAGGAACATTTATCATCTGTAGGCAAGATGTCCAAAAGTTAGGGAGTACTATGCAAAGCTTATGCTAAAACTGTGACATCTAAGTTGTTTAGTGGCTCTAACCACAACTTTTGAATTCTGCCAGCAGATCTGAGGAAACAGCCTATCTTAGTAAGACGGTTGCAATCTGAGGGGAATTGAAGATTCCTTTCCTGGTGTGCATGTTACCATACATGTCAATAGCCCATGCCTCAGTTTACCCATTGGGAAAATACGTTTTGTGTCACTTAACCCCTTTGGCAAATGCTTTTACAAGGAGAACTTCTCTATAAGAAACGTTTTGTTATTTAAATGAGATCTTACCCAGCTGGCCCTAGACCCTGGTGGAGGACAAACCAAGTCAGTGATCTGCTTTCCTCCTGGTTTCTTATTGCGAAGGAACAGAGAAAGGCAGCAGTGAAAGACGGACCAAGAGCTAAAGAGAGGGGGGTTACCTGCCCACTCTACAGAGAATGTGATGTAGATTTTATGCTCAGAATCTAGACAGCTTCTTCCTTATCACAGCCTGAGATTGATACTATCTCTGAGGAATTTTGGAAGCGGACCATGTTTGGCAGATTTCCTCTTACAAGACAGTTTGCCATCAGTAATATTTGCTCCCTTTTCCTATAGGCATGTGCACAGCTGAGTTGTCCCGCCTGGCTTTCATTACTTTTCAGAAGATGAGAAGCTCTTCCTCTGCTTTCTCTTTCCCTTTAAAAAGTCAGAGCATAACCTTGAAATACTTGAATTTCTGGAAATATCAGAGGTGAAAATGCAGCAGCTCCAAAGCTCCTAGTGCTGGCTGGACTGCTGAGCAGAATAAAAAGCAGCAGCAAGAGGACAAAAATCATCTGCTTAACTGAGGAATGCTTGTTTCCTATACCATGTGGCTGCATCAGGTGCCCTGGATGAATAAAAAAGTTTCTGGACACTGTGCTAATATAAACAGTAGGTAATATCTTCATGTCCAAGGAAGCTGAAGCATAGTGGATGGCAGGCTTTAGGCCACACAGCGCAGTTGCTGGTGGAGGAGGCTGATGTGCATTTGAGGGTTTGGGATTTGCTGGCTCTCCTTGCCAAGATACCTTTTTCTCTACTCACAAGATAAGCCTCCCACTCTGTAGTTTTCAGAGCAAACTTCACTGCACAGCCAGTAATGGCAGATGGTTTTCAGCTTGATTACTTCTACTGTCATTTAGTTAAGGTTCCCACATGTAATTTTTGCTCTCCTTATGTTTGTACATTAGAAGGGGATGCTTGGAATTGCTTGTTTTGTGGGAGTGTAATATGAACAAAGAACACTGGATAATGATTACAGCAGCATGGGATTATCAAATCACTATTATTTCAGACTGTGTGTTTGTAAGTAATTAGTCATTTGAGCCTGCCACCTCCTTGTGAACTGTTTAAAATCAAAATTACTTTGATTGTAATTGATTGAAACTATTGTGGTCAAACATGCCCTATTTTCCTGACCAATTCTGTGTGAGAGGATGGGATGATCTGAGTCAGGTGTTTGCCTTCAGGAAAGAGTTACAGCATCTCTGAGAACTTTGTAATCATTGTTCTTGTCTTTATAGCCTTGATAGGGATCTGTCTGATGCTTTTTTTTGGAGCCTAGGAAGCGAGCAGTAGTTAATTAGAAGGGTGAACAATGGAGGACAGGAAATTACAGGGGAATGAAAGAACTTTGGGTTGTATTTGATCACAGTTGAATTAATCTTCTCAAATACAGCATATTACCCGAACCTGTTAAGCAGTGAGTTTATAATGACAACACTGTGTGAAGGTCCTTCAAATTCTCTTTCCTGAAGCTCAGATCAATGAAAATTTCACCCTCTCACACCCACTTACTTCTCCTGAAAAAGAAAACAGCAATTTATAGTCACAGCACCTATGTGCAGCTGAGTGCTGGAGGCCTTAGTTAAGAAGTTAAGTCATCTGTGGATTATATTGGCATTAAGTGATAAATTACAATATGATGATCAAAACCATTGCTACTGTGGGTACTGTTCGAGTCACTAAACATTCATGACGGACCCACATACCAAGCTCATTCACAGTCCATGCCCCAGCTGACAGCTTAAAGTCAGACTCTGCCCATCACTCCTACATGAGGGAGCCTCTTCTGTGGAAATTTCCTGTGGAAATTCTGCCTGTGTCTTGAGAAGCACAGTTTGCCCTGTCAGAGCCAGTGACTTCGCGAGGTGTTGTCCACAGCTGAAGGAAACATGGAAATGTGTAGTACAGGGGGTGGAATAGCACTGGGAGGACACTGCATATGATACAGTATGGAAGAGAATGGGGGGAAAGCCTGTTGAGAAAATCACTGAAATGTTTTCTCAGTGGATGCATAGGGGGCTTTTTGGTCAAGAGTTGTCACTTGGGAGGGCAGCAGCCTCCTCCAGGCTGCTGCACATGAGGAATGACCCACCTACCATAATAATCATCACTGTTGCATACCTTCCACAAGGAGGAATGTGGTTTTATCTTGGCAGTTCTCTATTGTTGGTGCTGTACAATTAATCAGCGCTTTGCACAGTATTAATATGGGATCTTAAAAGATAATTAAGGCTGTGTTCTCCATAGAAGGTGGAATACATATAGAAAACAGAAACCTCTGGGTGCAGAGAGATTTATTTTAAAGTATTTAAATTAATTTAATGGTAAAAAAGGTCTGCAATGTATTATGAGAAATGCACTGATGTCCCACAGTGTGCCATTTTTCAGGCCTGTGACCTGAAAAAAAGGATACAAGTGATAAAACCTCAGCCCTGGAACAGACCTACTTACCATAAATTAAAAAGAAAAAATCACCCAGCCCTGCAAATATACCCACAAGCACACTAGGTAAAGGTTTGTATGTATGTAATTTTCCCTGTTTGCTTTATTTATTAATTTAAGTGTAACCTTATTCTGTCAGAGTACACAAAATTAGGGCTCTTGAACCATAAGCCAAACAATCTAAATGCAAAATTACATCTGCTTGAAATTTTATCCTTTATCTTCAGTAGTAACCTGGTTACACATACACATTGTATGCAGTAAAATCCCTCAAAGAGCATGAATTCCCAGAATAACCTAAAAGATGCTCAAATCTTCTGCTTTTTGCAATGGATCAGAACACTGGAAGATCTCAAGAATCTTAGTAATAAACATAGGATTTTTAGATGTAAACTAGCTGCTTGCTAACAGAGAGTCTAACATTGTCTCAGCTGTTTCAGTTGAGTGCTCTGCATTGTTACAATATGTTGTGAAATTCTCTGGTGAATTGTATGGGAATCTGTACAAACAATAAACAGCAACTAAAAAAAGTCAAAAAAGTGCAATACTTGGTTGTCATTTGAATGTAGGCAGTGCTTTGTCAGACATAATTTTAAGTACCTATTTAAAAGCTGAGGATTTTTTTTCTATTTTAGGCTTCCTTTCATTTACTGTAGGATGTATTTCTCTCACTTTGATTGTGTCAAATCCATATTTGATCTATTTATGACTCTCTTTACTTGGTGTAGAAAGGAAGAGTTTACCTATTTCTGTGAAGAAATGATACAAATTTTAAAAAGAGTAAGGATGGTCAAAAAGATACTTTCCATCTTAAAGAAATAATGTCCTTTTTGTCAAGTGAAGTTGTAAGGGGTCCGGCGGGGTCCGGCCGCCTGGCCCCAACGAGCTCCGGGGCTTCGGGAGACCTCGGGGGCCTCACCTGGCCCAAGCTCTCAGCCCTCCCGGCTGTTCAGCTCTGTCCAGAGGCGGCTGCGGTCAGCCTCGGTGTTCCCAGGGTCGCTCCTTGGAGCGGCAGGGACCACGCGGCGGAGGCGGGTGCCTGCCGGGCAGGAACGCCGTGGAGTCGCTGGTCGCTTCCCGTGATAAAGAGAGTGCTACGAGTTGAGAGTCGCCAGTGTGCAGTTTATTCAGGAGAAGCGGCGCGGGGGAGGCACACTGGGGGCTCTCGGGTGGGGCGGTCCACGCAGCTGCCGGGCGCAGAACCCGGCGGGGCTGGGGTCGCGGCCACACCACGCCGAGAGAACAAAGGGAAGAAGTTTTTAGGGGGAAATACGGGGTTTCCCGGGGAGGAACAGCAGGGGCGGAGCCAACGGGGCTCCGGGACAACATGAGGGACAAGCGGGGGAGCAAATGAAATATAAGTAGGGAGGGGATTACAAGCAACTCATGGGGGAAGCCCGGTAACAGAACATTCTAGTGTGGGCAAGCAGCGGGGGCGGTGATAGGGGCGGGGAAGCAAACCTTAAACCAATAAGCTTAGGAAAACTTTCCAGGGGAGGGAGAGAGCGGTTTACGGCCCGGCCTCCTCCGAGTCCCAGGCGATGGCATCCTCGGCAGCGTCCCCGTGGATTACGCCGACCGCCGGCCTCGGGGACTCGGGATCCGCAGCATCGGGCCGCCGCACCCCCACAGTCAAGGACAAAATAGGATTTTGCTTGAGATTTGACAGTTTGCAGTCCAGCTAGAAGTTAATTTTTCCTTAGCACAAATGGGCATCAAATAAAACTTTTTCACATTTCAGGTGGTATGCCTAAAGTTGTGATCGCATGTGTTTGTGGGTCCTTTCTTTTATTGTGGGTTGTTACCCTGTGAGCTGGAAACCCTTTCAGTGTGGACATTTTTTTTTTTTTTTTTTTTGTGTAAAAGATGAAAGTACTCAATTGTAGAAATATTGTGGGCTTGAACCCAATTTGATCCCTGGTTTCCTGCATAGAGTCTGCATTCTTCATCCATCCCTCTTTACTTGATGTCTTGTCAAATGTGCCACTCTCTGATAGACATTCAAGAATGTCTTGGGCATTTTTAGTGTATTAATTATGTCTAATTACAAATCTTCTTGCATCTGAGATATCTCTTGTCCCAAGCTCACCTGAACTGACTTTAGAAACAAATGAAGTGTGCATGGTGTCCATCTAGCCTAAAGGTTTTTCCTTTGCAGCTTATAGTTTGCTGTGAACGTTCCTGACGTCTTACCTCACTAAAATAGAAAGGAAGAAGCAAAGAAGACATGAGAATTTTATAGCAGGAGGGTCAGATGGTCAGGTTTGACGTCCATCAGAAAGATCAAGTGATGTTTGGACTCCAATTATTTTTTCAATGTGACATGCTAACAAAAGTGGCATGCTTTTTTCTTTGAAAGTCCATTTAGTTTTATGGTATCATGTGGTTGCACAAATTTGTTTTGGTACTGCTGCTGTCCTGGATTGTGGGACAGCTTGTCCTCCTATCTCAGGAGATGTAGGATGCTATGGCAATGCATGCAGAAACCAGTCAGGTTTATGCTTAAAACTTCTATATGTACCTGTTCACATCTCATTCTGTAGTTCTAAGCAGTGAGATTTGGCAGAGAAGTTTTCTCTCCCCTCCAACATCCTATGCCAAATCTAAGGCTTCCTGCAAGTATTTGTGATTTCAGGTTTTAATTTGGAAAAATTTTTTTAGAGAACCAGTAGAGCATTTTGTTAAACCTTCCCCTGAAACTTTAAAAAAATGGTTTTTTCCAAGGGTTTTGTTTGGTGGGCTTTGGTTTTGATTTTTTTTTTCTTTTCTCTTTGTTGGTTTTGTTTGGTTGTTTGGTTTTTTTTTTTTCATAAGGAATATTCTTTTCTGAAGTGCAAGATAATTAATCTTCAGAATTGTTCTGAACAAACAAGATCTAAGAGGCTCCTACTTTCCCAATCCATACCTGAAAAATGTTGTGGTGCATGCAAGACTTTAATCTACTGTTTCAATTTCTGTTCATGAAAATCTAGTCATGCAGGAAACCATTAGAGGAAATTGAGCTACTAATAATAATGAACCTACTCATACCAGTCAAATTTAAAGTGCATAACATGAATTCCTGAGAGAAAACTTGAAGTATACTTCCTGCAAGTGAAGAGTCTCTGTGTACCCTTTCCAGGTATTGTGTGCTTCTGAGCTGTGTTAGATTTCCCTAAAAACCTCCACCACTTATAAATCAAATCATCAAGGAAAAATAGTCGGATTTTTTTTCCAGAACAATTTTCAGCAAAAAATTCCCCATTCTCCACTTTGCCCTGTTCGGAGAAGTAAGTGCTTCCATGTTTCTTAGAAATCTATTTTTTACTCCACTTTTCCTGGGCTGACAACTTGTTTTCCTAAAAAAGAAAAGCTGAAGGAATAATCTTTTCTTTCGTCAGTGAGAGCTGGCTGCTTATCACTGCCTTTGAAGAGCCCTGTGGAACAGTCATCTGGTTTGCTGCAGTTGTAGCACTAATGAAATGCAGCTGATGCCTTCATGTCTTTCATGAAGAGCACAGAAAATACTTCTAACACACTCAGCAATGTCACTTTGAAAAGCATTTAATGACACATTTCCTTTTGCAATATATAAGACAGAAAAATTTTGTGTAAATATGCAGGGAGAGATGGATAGCAGAGGAATCTCAGGACTTTACAAGAGCATCCTTTCAGTGGAAAAAGAAAAATATTTTAGCAAAACTTTCCAATTTAACTATGCTTGTATGGCAATAGATTGCATTTTTACACTCCGTTTCTTTTATATGTACTAAACTGAGAACAGATTTTATTGTATAGAATAGGGAGAAGCGTAGTTTATTTAGTTTTTATACAATTCACTGGAAATTATTTAAAGAATGTTATTTCAGATCATAATTTGAAAATTGTCAGTTACAATGATAGCTGGTAATGATCTATAAAATTATAAACTTCTCAGTTTCTCGTACCAATGTTGTGTTGTTATGAGCTAACTGTTTAGTAAGCTCCTCTTCATCAGGGCTTTTCTTTATGCTTTGTTTGTTACTGGATAGCAGTGAAACAGGTTCATGGAATATACAAATGAAATAAATGTTCTTGGAATTATTTTGGGATGGCTGCTCTTTGGTAAAAGACAAGTGAAAAAGCTTTTTGTCAAGCTGTTTTCCAGTTTCTAACAATTGGCAGATGCATTTTCACACCGGTCTTTGATTAGATTTTTTCTTTGTTTTTTATGATACTGGCTCAGTTGTAGACAAGTCCTATACCAATTGTACAGTCAGTCTGATCCTACAGGTCTTCCCACTTCATGTTTCTAAGCCATCTGCAAGCCTTAGCTCATGACTAGGTAGTCATCAACAACTACAGCCAACAGTGAAAAACTATGTGCAAACCTCTTCATCTGCAAAACTAAGGTGAAGGGATTGAGTTTGAAGTTTTTTATGGAAATCCATTGGATGGAAGGCACAACAGAGGGTTCTGGTACTGTCTCGGTGGCTACAGACATGTTGGGGTGTTGGGGTTGATGGTGATGCAGATGGGCTCTGGGGTGGTTGAAGGCTCAGGTCCTGATTGCAACATTCTCCAGAGGGTTCCCAGCAGGTTCATGATCCATGCCTTCCTCTGAGGCTCAACAGAAGACTAAATAAGTTTTTATTTTGACAATTATCCCATCACAAAGGAGTGGAGTTGGACAGTAGTTGTGAAGGATGTTATTCTTGAAGATTTTCTATTATAATACAAGCTTTTACAGTCTTTGCATTTAAAGGCAAGATTTCTGAGCATGTGCAACAAGTATTAGTAGAGGTTTTTTAAGTTATAAGGAATAGTTTTAATTAGTTCACTGTTAATTAGGAAAAAAGAAAGAAAGGACTATAAAACTGTGAGAAGAATGTGCTTTCAAATTTCTAATTGGTTCACTAGCTGGTAAAATATTTTCAGCATTTTTTCTTTTATTAAATAATAATTTTAAAAAAAAAGTAGAAATTTTCCTAGATTCTCATCTTTCATTTAATGGGGGATGATCAAAACAGATTTAGTGTAAGTACAGATCTCATGAATGTATGCTGCTGTAATGGTGTCAGTGCCTGATAATTCATTCTAGCTTTGAGTAACAGCGCAGCTTACTGTGTGAGGTAATAACTAGCATATTCAGAGGTCACAGGAAGGTTTGTGGCATTTGCATCAATTTTTGGTTTTGGTAGGAAATATGACCATTTTTAAGGCTGTTTCTCCTAATTGGCTGGAATTTGTAATGACTGTCATGCTTACTATTTTATATTTGTTCATATTTACCAATCCCTGTATTTGTGCAGACTTACTTAACCCATATGGCTAAGCCAGTCTAGAAGGAAATTCTTGGTTCTGAATGAAGCTCATATGATGAAAAGTGGAACATAGAGGAAAAGCAAAGAAGGAAATGCAGAGGACACTGCTGGAAAGGGTTAAGTCCCAAGGCCTACCATATTGGTGCTGGTCTGTGCAAAGTGGCCTTCTATTTCAGAGCTTTTATTTTCTTAAATACATGGCCTTATTTCATTGGGAATGAGGAATCTTTTCTTACTGACTGTTCCTCTATTGATTTTCATCAAGGCCAAATGCGTAATGCCTTTGTTGTTCTTCCTTTTTATTTACTCCTGGTTTTAATGATCTTTTTGAGTAAAATTCAGATTTTGGGACAGTAAATATCATGTCAGACTCCTAAAATCTACATACCACGGGGCAAATAACTGCTTTGCATACACACACACCACAGAGGGCCACATCTCTACATCTGCAACTGAAATTAACTTTGTCAGTCTTTGCAGGTTCACCTGAAAACAAACTCCACCATCAGTTTTGTAGAAGTGTGGAAGCCATATAAGATAGACACTGAGGTTTACTGTGGAGAATTTGACCTGTAAATCTCTTGGACTGAAGCCTGTGTTTTCAGTAGTCATGAGCGTAGACTGTAATCTGTGTGTTTGGATTAACAATGGGAAATAACTAATGATAGCTGTGTATAAAAACAGAAGGTTTGGTTTTCTTGAATGTTTTTCACAGGAAAATTGTGTCTTAAGCAATAATAAAAGAATTTGTCTCACTAAGTTTCAGAAAGAAATATTTGGATATATAAAAAAGTAAAGGAGAAGAAAATATATCAATCATCTGGTCTTGAAGAGTTAAAAAGTCTAAGGCTGTGGGTCTGCATGAAAGTAGCACTGCAGCAATGTTTGCCTTTATTGTTTATAGCAGTCCAACAGGGAGAAGGTGAATTACTGGACTGAATGGATGAATATGGACAGGGAATTATAAAGTAGATTTGTAAGATTTCAGCATGAGCAACTGTCTTGAATTATTTAGGAACACCTTGTGCATAACACAACCCTAGCAACAAATACCTCTCTTATATGTTTGGCAAGAGAGATATTTCAGAGCTATGACAGAAAATTTGACTACTGTAATACAAGAAATTTTTCCATTTCACTTCAATTTTCTCAATAAAAAGCTCTAATTTAGTGAAGAATTGCTTTTCCTTTCAACTTGATTTTTTCTTTTAAAAAAATCATAGAACTCTGACTTATTAGCTAGTTTGATAAATCTGTTTTCTTGCATGACGATGAAATAGTCTCCAAAGGTGTTTAAAATTATTGCCTCTTATTATTATCCCAAAAGGAAAAAGGTAAAGAAAAAAACCCCACTTATAAGACAGAAGTCTCTTCTGTTTTGTCAAATGGAAACTGTCAGAGGCTAGTAGAAATCATACTGGATCCCAAATAGAAATTTACACGATAGCTTTTATCACTTCTACATAAACATAGTCCCATTAGTAAACATTATGTTAAAAATAAAATATTTGCAATCCCTGAGGAGCTCTTACATCTTTTTTTATTTACTCTTTTGAGAGCAGCCATGATTAACATGTCACATACTACTGAAATGTCATTTCCAGAGGAGAAAAGCACTGTGTGTGCCAACGCAGCAAACACTGTCCCCAGTGTCCTCCCAGCAAAGGAGCAGGTCCCTCACAGACATCACCTCATTGATTGTGCCATGGCAGGTCAAACTGAACAAAGTTTCTACACCTAACCTTCTGATGGGCCAGCAAAGCCACTTTCTGACTGTTTGCCCTGAATGCCAGTCAAGGAATTGGGGTGGCTGAGATGTAGCTGGTCACCTCTGGCACAAACCACATCTGCCAAGTATCTGGTGATGTTACTCAGATCACCAGAGTAAGAGTCATCAGAGGAACTGCCAGAGCCTGAATAACTCTCAGCAAAAAACTTCACGTCATTGAGAAGCACCATGCAGGAATTAAGTGTTTAATTTGCTGATTCCTACATGGTATTTGAATGCTAGCTGCTGGTACCAGCATAATTCCTTTGGAAGTACATCTGTCCAACTTTTCTGGTAATTACTTGGAGGCAGCATGATGTCAAAGCAAATAGAAAGAATAATTGGATTATTTCAGCAAAATTTGCTCTGCGTGTAGCCACTGATATGGAAACACACTCCATTATTATTTCCTATTTGAAATTATCTGACTGATTAGAAACTGAATTGCAATTTAAACTGCAAAAGAGCAAGGTATGCTGCATTTATCCAATTTAAATACAATTTTTTGTTCTTTCCAGGCATACTTTAATCTACTTCATGACATGCACTTCGTGCAATTTCAATTGCTTCTGCTTTCTTAGGAGTATTTCTGCTTCTTTCACAAAGGCTGTTAATGATAATTCTTCCCTGTTATTCATGAAATTCAACATCACACAGAAAAGCACAGCTTATCTCCTGACTTACTTAAATTGGCTCATTAAGTTTGTGGTCTCAAGTAGGATTAGCAGCATTAGTCCATATGGTAGTTCTTTGCAATATTGCAGAGACCTAAAAATGCATTTTATGCAGATTACCTGACTGATAAGAATTTGGTTTTTCAAATTCTTTTTCTTTTTATTCATTAGGGTGCTAAATGGGAAATTTAGATCAATATCCATACAGAATCCTTTTCCACACAGCAATTAAACTGTTGTTAATCTTGTTATTTTTCTGTCTGTTTTGCTGTTGCTGTCAGTGTGAGAAATCTAGTCATTTTTTACACCACTGAAAGGGCTTACACTTATATAACTTACCAGTTCTCTTAATCAATCAAATTTTAGACAAAGAAAATACAAATACAAGTCTAGAAACAATACCTAAACACAATAAATAAATCTTCTATCAGGGCATTACTATATGAGAATATGACAGCATAGTCTCTATTAATACATTTTGAAGGTCTTAATGAAGTGACTAGATTGGTTTATACATTTAAAATAAGCTTCCAAGTATAGACTAAAAATGGGAATTAGCTATATTTTAAAATTCTGTGTTGCTGATCACATGAAGGAAGAAGAATTTGGAGCTTTTTCTTCATTGTTCCAGATTCTCACTGGATGTATTTAAAGTAGTAGATTAACCAGCATGCATCGTGCTGCTGGGTACCAGGAAGAAACAACCTGAATGAAAAAAATAAGATGTTCAACAACAATAAAAATGTTTCCAGGCTTATTTAAATGTTTTCTTTTTATTTAACTGGGCAAGAGAGACTTTACTAAACCAAATAAGATTTAAAAGTAACAACAACCAAAATACCCCAGTCAATGACATTCCCTTCACCACACCCCCCAAGCCCCAAAGTACAAAAAAGTAAGATTTATAAAGAATTTTGGAAGGAAATAGAAAGTAGAAGATTTTGAAGGTGAGCTGAAGTTGTTCAGAGATAATTTTATGGTACTGGAAGAAAGCAACATACATAGAAGTGCAGCAAATCTGTCATGGTAGATTTCTGTGACACCCAGAATTAAGGTTTGACAAAGAAGGTGTTTTTTTTGTAAAAAAACAGGTTAGGCTAAAATAAAGCATTTTTATAGTGAAGTCATGGTGGTGAATAAGAAGTACTGTAGTCTTGAAGCAGAAAGACATGAGATGATGACAATTAGAGGCCACAAAAGTAGTGTTTGTGGTTGCACATGGCAAACTCACTGCAGAAATCACAGAATCAGAGAATGGGTCAGATTAGAAAGGACCACTGTGGCTTATCTGGTCCAACCTCTTTGCTCAGGCAGGGTCATCCTCTAGCACGTGGCACAGGATTGTGTTCAGATGGTTCTTAAATATCTCCAGTGAGGGAGATTCCACCACATCTCTGGGCAACCTGTTCCAGTGCCCAGTCACTGCACAATAAAGTTCTTTTTCATACTCAGATGGATCTTCCTGAGCATCAGTTTCTGCCCATTGCCTCTTGTCTTATTGCTCAGCACCACTGAGAAGAACATGGATCCATCCTCTTCTCACCCTCCCTTCAAATACTCACAGATGTTGATGAGATCCCCTCTCAGCTGTCTCTTCTGGAGGCTGAACAGGTCCAAACCTCTCAGCCTATCCTTGTAAGAAAGAAGATCCAGAAATTATTAGAGCAAAATAGAAAAATACAGTCTGAACAGGCTATTTTCTGCATTTGGCTTGGTTTATGGTCATATAACTGTATTTGCCATGAAGGATGCCACTGGAGCATTGATACTAGATCTGTATCCCAAGTTACCAGAACTTTGTTGTACGCTTTGAAACACAGGAATGGAAAACAACTTTCTTAGAGATACAGAAAAGATGTTTTCATGTATTCAATCACTGTTTAGAATTGCTGAATATGAAAATATAGATACAAAGATCAGAAAAAAAATTATTCCCTTGCTATGCTTTCAAAGTTTTAAGCAATGCAGAGGAATCACCATGTTATTTTTCCAAAAGACAGCATCTTAAATAATATAGTTTTCACCAACTATTTGTTTGGGCAGCCAAATCCAGAAACCTTTCCAATCCACTTCATTTGTGATTCAATCCCTTACTTTCTTTCCTATCACAAGTTTCAAATCATGTTCTTTGTTTGAAAGTGACAAGACTGTTGCCACAGTTTAATTCCATGGAGTATCATTGTAATTAGTGGAAAGAGGCATTATTGGAAATGCTTTAGCCCTTTTGCCTACGTTGTACTGGTGTTAATAATTCAAATAGCTCTCATTTGCACTTTCTTAAGTTTTAGATTTGATTCTATGAGTTATTTGTCCTGTTATTTTCTGAGCACTTTGGATATTTCAAGTGCGGCCTTTAACATTAAAACTGTCCGCAATGATTTAAAACAAATAATGATTTCTGTTTTCTATTTACCTGTGTTCTGGTTGCTATTTGCTTTCTTGTTGATGGAAAAATACCAATGCCTAACTCCTGTTTCCACCCATTGCTGTTCTCTGTTGAGGTGCCATGAAGCAAATTAATGTGTCACGGTAAGTGTGACAAAGATTTTTCCTCTGAATTAAGAGATTTTTTTTGTTTGTAGAATATCATCTGTCAATCTGAGTGTATTTGTTCCTTAGTCTCCTTTTCACATCAAGATGGGGAATAGAGCTGATGAAAACAATGCAGTAGAGTGAATAGCTCTGCTCTGCTCATGAGTGGTTTACAAGATTAAGACAGGGTTATCTGAGCCCCTTTACCAAACGTGCCAGTAAAGATATGTTATGGGTCACTAACGCAGAGGGGGGAGGAGGGGTGGAACAGGCCTCTGCGTTTACCAAAAGTGTCTCTAAGGCTATTGAGAGATCACTCCAGCCAGCACTGCTGTGGTGCTGTTCAGAAAGACCCTTCTCATACCCGAGCCAGTGTAAGGCACAGATTCTCACTCACCCAGAGAGCCGGATAGCTCATGCGTTACCAGAGACAAAGAATCCAGAGGCTCAATCAGCTGGATGTTCCAGAGGTTTATTCCGAAGGGTTCCAGGGTGAAAGAGGAAGAGGAGCACTCGGTGTCCCTAGATATAGGGATCACCTGGGGTCAGGGGAGGGGAGAGGAGGCGGGGGGAAGCGGGGGGAACACCACAACCAATGGGGAGAGGGGAGGGATGGAGTCAGGGGTTGGGTTACAGCCAGGGGGATTTACATAATTTGGGGAGGGACTTACTGTGTTACTTCGACTGGGATGTTTTGCCACCAGTGAAACCCTGCTGTACTGGGACTACCCGGCTCCCCAGCAGTTCCTGAGGTGGTATCATCCACCACCACAGGTCACTTCAGAGACAAAATATCATTTCTGCTAAGAGAGGAGAGGACTTGCATTTTTTCATGATTTCAGATTTATTTGGGAAACCAGAGCTGCAGACCTTCCTCCCCAGAGAGAAGTTAGCAGCTCCTGGTACTGGTGGTCACATAGCCTGGCAGAAGAGTCTCCTCACCAGCAGATATTGGGGGAAAGAAATAAAGACCTTGGTAACGACTTTGATAAGACACAGAACAGTGTGTGAGGTGGCCTAAGGAACAGGAGAACAGCTTTCCTGGTCCTGTTTGTGGCAGCAATGCATTTGGCATTGCTGGTAGAGTATACTTAAAACACCATTTGTTTCCTTCCAAATTGAAAGGGATAGAGTGGTAGAAATCAGATTTGTTATTTGTCTGTTCGACTTGACAGGGAGTTTTCACAAACAGCACTCCTTCAAGGTATGTGCTAGTGGCCAGTTGCACTCTGTCTTAGTAACCAAGGTTAAAGCAAGATGCTGGTTCGGGAAACCTAATCCCCATAATACAAAGGCTGTGGGCAGTGTGACCGGCTTGACATTTATGTATTTTCACCTCTGTTACAAAGCAACCTGTGTCATTCCACATCATTGCCAAATTTCTGGCTTGAATTCTATGCTGTCTATTTTCTCTCAAAAACTTCTAAGTATCCAAATCTGTGTAGAGCTGTTTAAAAATGTGCTATCACCTGTGCTATTCTCCTACCTACGATTAGCCCAGTGATTTTTGTTTATAGTGTGGAATTGAATTGATTGAAGTTGCAAAGTCTTGTAATGCTTTAAAAAGGGAAGAAATACTGTCTAAAATAGCTTTGTTTCTAAGCAGAAATTATTTTAATACTTCTCAAAATACATTAGTTCTTCTTTAATTCCCTTTGTGTGTGTGTGTGTGTGTGTGTATGTTTGTATTTGAAACATCAGATGTAGGATGAAGTATTGAGAGAGTGTAAGAATAATTCATTATCATCTCTGACTTTTATCTGTAGGCATTTAATCTTGTGCAAGCTTCAATTTTCCTGGCTTTTTCTTTTTTCCCCTGTGCCAGATGGCTACTCTGTGTTAGATAATGTGGTTTTATTTTGATACATTTAAGTGCTTTAAACTTTCTTTGTTTATAAAAGTGCTGCTCAGGAGCAGAGCCTTTCCTTGTCTCGCATACCCAAGTCCCCTTCCTCCACTTGCTCATTTAGAGCAACACAAAGGCGTGCTGCTGCACTGAGATGTGGGAGAGCTCCCATCAGCAGTAATTGTTGACCTACCACAGTTACAGTCAGTGATCAATAGATACTATTTTGCTGCACAGCAACAGCACAGAGAAATTGCGGACCCCACTGAGAATTTGTTTTCAACATGCAAACCCAGCTGATGGCCTTCAACTGTAACAGATGTCAGGGAGTGACAGGAACCCCAGGGCACCACGAAAGTACTGCTGGAACCTGACTGGGGAAAAAGAAACGCTCTCAAATTACTGAGTGCGTTCTAACAAATCACATCAAAGTGGAGAAAAAGCCTGAGCTAAAGAAAATTACTACTTTCATTTTCTTTCTTATCTTCCGCTCCGGCACAGTGTGCGCTGCCGTGTGCAATGCTAGCAGCCGCGGCACTAATGAGCGGTTCAGCGGCAGGAGACAGCAGAGCTCTCACGCTGCTGGCCAAGGGGCTGTGTAGCAGGGGCAACTGTTGAGGTTAGGAAGAACACACACTCCTAGGAACATATTAGCTAACTTTGTTACTTCGGCATATGTAGATTTGTAAATTAGTATTTGCCAACTTTCTGTCCTTGCATGCCTATTCAATGCAGTCTAATTCAATCCACAGGAAAAAAACTAAAATGTGGCAATTTTTTTCCCCTTTGTCTGTTCATTATGTATACGATACTTAGGCCATCTGTTTTGTTTATTTGCAACGCCCTCATTCCTGGAGATTTTAATTCAGAGGTAGGCCTTGTCTGAATAATGTATTTTTAATTCATTGATAACTTTGGACATCTCTGCTCATGATCTGTAAAATTCAACATGCATGTAACTACAAAACTAAACACTCATGGGATCTATTTAGTCCTAAAAAATACTTCAAATCCAGTGACCCAGAAGTATATTAATACTTGGAGAAACTCTGTCTCCAAAAGGAAAATAAAAAGGTAGCTGTCTCTTTGTATTTTTTCTGGATCTTGAAATGGATTATTATCATTTCACCAAAAGGAATGTCACCTCATGTCACTGAGCTATATCTTCAAGTTCTCTTATCTTTGAAATACCCTGTTGTTGCTTATACTTGTGCACAATCTATGCACTCTTCTCACACATGGAAGGTCTCATTATAGGCAATGGAAATGGTTTAGTATTTCAAAGGAATATTATACTTCTGACAGTGAAATAAAAAATATATCTAGGAAGATGGTTCAGTCCTTTACATTTGCACCCTACTGCAGCCTGAGGACCATGGCAGAGACCATCTCCTAAAAGCAGCTTTTAAACCAGTGGAGGTTTAAAATGCTACCCAACTGATCCCTGTATGTAGGTCTAGGACACACAGAGCTCACCTTTGTCCTGGGCTTGGAGTGATCTTTCGTCTGAGCAAAATGAAGAGCATAAATTTTGTGTGTGCAATGTGCCTGAGGGAGAGCATGTACTCACTGAGCTCCGTGAACAGGCAGGGCTGTGCCTGTTCGTCTGCATGGGGCACTACAAAGTTCTTCAGAAACAGAAGCAAAATATACAGCTGGACTGAAATCTAGAAGAGTAAGTTTCTATCTTCTTAGGAGAATATTAACAGATAAGGTGGTGTAAAAATATCCTCGACTGTAGTCCCATACAGACTCACATAACACTATACCTAGATTTTCATTATGATACAATGAGAAGACTGCTTGTTTTCTTTATTAATGTAGTCATGTTCTCAGAGAAAAGGGAATCCTGCCTTGTTTTTCAGAAAAGTTTTGTGAATGATTTCTCCTAATGCCTTTGTTATAACTCTTCCAATATTTTTAAGTATGATGTTACAAGAAACAGACAGTGACAGTCTTGAGTAGCTGCTGCAAGCCCTCTCCTTCTAATGGGCCTTACACTCTGTGTTCTTGGATCTCTTTCCACAGATCTTAAGGGCAAGACATACATTTGGGATGGTCAGAGAGGCAAGATGTCCAACATGTAGCTAACTCTGGACCCACCTCTTGCCATGCCATGTCAGTGTTCACCTGTGCCACTTTCTGCATACCCATTTCTCCCCATTCCTCTGCTTTCATACCAAGGCTGCATTTTCTGCACTACCACATTGTGTGGGAGTCATAAGTAGCTCATTCTGCCAACAAAGGCCTTTCAAACTCACTCCAAAAATGTGATCTTCTACTAGCAGTGGCAATACTCAACAGGGCTACATAGTTATAGGAATAAAAGGTGCTTTTGAATACACGTGGGCATTTTTAATGTGATCCTTATACCTCTCAAAAGTTTTCCTTGTCATAAAATAACATATCAGAAAAGAACTTCACCTTTTTGCCAATGAATGACTTCAATTTACAATACAGAGCAAGAACACTGCAAGCCTATTTAGATATCTTAGGCTGTGGAAAGCTGTTCCACTTGGAACACCCTCCACCCCCACACACACTGATAAACTTTAGCTTTTAAGACTCTCCAGCTGTGCCTACAGAAATAATTGGGGTCATTAGTCTTTGCCTCCCCAGGCTAATTACCAGCACAATCCAAATGTCATCAGCTAAAGAAATGGAGCTTGAACAGGTTAAATGCTGCAGTCACATGCAGGTGGAAATAAAGGGGAAGAGAACAGATAAGACAGTTTTCTGTGCCTGTTTGTATTTGGTTTTCTATCTTAAACACCAAGCTGTACTTGCTTCTACAGGCACTGTTTACTTTAATATGCTACTAAGTGTTCATTTTCTGTGAAACAAGCACGGAAGAAATGTTTGTGTCTTGACTCTGCTCATACTCAAATTGTGTTCTTCTTAAGTAGAAACTAAGTCCTTTAATTTTGGTCTGAAGGGCACTGTGTTCGAACTTCAGTATCCAGTAACTTTAGTTCTGGTATGATGAAAAACTAAGATGTTTTCCAAGCTTGACCAATGCTAAAATTTTAAACATGGGCTGGAAAAGCCACAAGAATGGCTAATGCACTGTAGTATGAACTCTTCTTTTTAAAGTCAAATTTTGAAGTCAATTTATGGAGTATTGTATGTAAAAATACAAATTGAGAGAGATGTAAGATGTATCTTTCTTATACAGAAAAGATTCTAATTTGACCTTAAAGTATAACATAAGCATTAAAATTTTATAAATAAATCCTTGAATTCATACTAACATATAGAAAGCATCTGTTTAAAAGCTTTGTTTTGACAAGCATACTCTTTTTTGACCTCAGGAAAATTGTACACTGAAGTGCATTCCTCTGATGAATGGAGGAAAAATAAGTTTTCACCTCAGGTTCAGAATTTTGCTCAAAATTGATGGTTTTGGATTGCACAGTAGGTCCTTAGTAATGGGGAAAATCAAAGGTTCTTCCAGTTTCTGAAAGCAATTTTGAGGAAGAGTTCATGATATCACCTCAGGTTTCAGATAACTTACAGTCATGCCGATAAGTCAAAATGATTCTATGAGGAAAAAATGCAAATTAGTGGGTCTCTAGGGCAAGATTGCAGGTATATTTGCATTCCTTTAATTAGAGCATGAGATAGGAATGTGCTGCATGCAATATGTTTTCCCTAGATAAGTATATACAGGGCTCTACTGCCTAGCTGTCGCTGGGAGCTGAACTTCAGGGCAAGGTTTTTGTTGCTGAAGAATGGATTTACAGAGGCTGCTTTAGGACCATTGACTATTTGCTGCATTTGATCATTCAGAGCTGCAACGTTTTGAGTCTAGGTAGTTTTGTATTGCTGTGTAAGGGAAGGAAAATGGATCTGGCTTTCATGCAGAATATCTGAGCTTATCCTCATGTGTTGCATGAGCAATAAGAAGTGGTTTGAGAGCTGGCTTTAGGCCTGCTGTTCAGGCTTGCAAGAAAATGTTTTGCAAGAATGAGTTCTCAGGATATGAAGAAGAAATTCTGTTCAGCTAACTCTTACTTTTAGAAATCTCACTTGAGAATCACAGAATGTTCTGAGTTGAAAGGGACCCACAAGGGCCATGGAGTCCAGCTCTGCAGTGAATGTCCCACACACAGATTGAACCTGCTATCTTGGTGTTTTTAGCACCATGCTCCAACCAACCACTTCTCCATTTGTGTTTGTAGCTCTTGCCCAAGGTTTGGATATTTTCAGTTCACACAGTTTTAAACACCCTTCAGGCTGTATCTGGAGGAAAGGGGCAATACTTTAGAGTACAATAGCTGCACAGTTATCTGGGAGATATGACAAATTCACTATCTACTGAGTGCCAGAGCTGGGAATGAATGTAGATTAGGAATAATTTGTAGCTAGTGTAGCATATTCACAGCTTGACTGAGTCCTTTATTACAGATTCATGATTACAGCTGAAGCAAACTGCTCTCCTTTGTGATAAAGTGTTATGTATAACAGAAAGTGTGGCTGTATGGACAGAAAATACCTATTTATGTCTCATCCTGCTCTAGTTGGCTGAATGGTAAGGTCATCTTAGCTGTAAAATTTCACTAGAAAATGGCTTTTCAAAAGTGAAAAGGTATCATTTATGACTTGACCTGTAGTTCAAGAAGAACAAAAATGTTGGCAGGGAACTAAGGGGCGAGAGAAGGACAGGAGATCTGTGGGCAGATGTGGAGTGAAATATATGGCTTGCGGTGACCAAGGGCCTCTTATATTCCCATTGCTGCAGATTATGGGTCTGGAGTAGTTTCAAAGTGCAAGGAATTTCTGAGAAACCAGGGGCGTTTTTCAAAGGTGAAGGTTACAGTCTATCTCCCTGTTTCTTTTATGTTGGATGGAAAGATGGCCATGGGTTGAGGGGCTCTGTGAACCTCTCTGGCAATTAGGGAAGGATGATTTTCCCACAGATATTTTGAGATGAAAAGTGAAACTGATTAAAAATTTCCTTTTGGAATGCTGTGTATTAATGTATATTTTCTCAAGCTGAAACTTTATTTGAAAATACTGGCTTTTATTTTTCCCACCCAAGAGAATTGAAAATTAGATTTTCCAGAATTTTAGTGTAGCTGAACTGCAGGGGGAGCAGGACGCCTGACTCTGTGTCTCTTCTGTGACCTGTCTGGGGAAATCATCAGGAAATGTGTGAGGCAAAAGAGGTTTTTCAGTCTCATTTTTCAAGAAAACGCAATGGAAATGACACAGGTTTTTCAAGGTTGGTCAGCTAGTGAGTTTTGAGTTGCATGCTGCTTCGGCAACACGGGTATTTATGACAAACCCTGGCTGCAATATGGTTTACAGTTGGTTTTTTTTTTGCTGCCCATGACTCTTTTTGAAAAAACACTGTTTCATTTTAGAACCAGCTGAGATCAAAACTTGCCATGTAGTTTCATGACAAATTATATTTTTTTCATGTTTTAATATCTGACACAGCCTATTATGTTTTTTCATAGGTCAATTCATCTGTTTGCCTGAAAAAGCTGTCAGGAAACCTATTTATTTGGGAATGTGCTGTATACGCTTAGGAGTATTTCACATTTCTTGGTAACAAATTACAAAAGTGCATTTTGAAAGCTAGTTGAAATAGTCTGGAAATTATTTTTTTTTTTCTGTAAGAGAGTGGGGATGTATGCTGAATTTTGTTTTCTTTCTCCAGTTTTATTAAATTTAAGTTTGAAAGCTTTTTTTCTGGGCAAAGCCTTTTCCGTAATTGCAAACTTGAGAAGTGTCAGAACTGATGCTGCTGGCCTACCAGTTCAGATAAAAGCTTCCTGTCCAGGCATCTCTCTGTATTAGTGTGCTCAGAGTGTGCCACAAATGATTCATTACCTAGAGCAAATTCAATAGTTTTTAACAAAAATAATTTTATTTACAGGCAAACTGAGAGATTGTTCAACAAAAATAATAAAAGTCTTTTATTTGACTCACTTGAATAGACTGCAACTGGCTACCAGGCTGCAGTTCTGAATGAAGCTGCAAATGGAATGTAAATTATGAACATAAACACTATTATCCATTTTTCCAGTTCATTTCTCTTGTGTGGTAATTCTGCCTGTTACCCTTTCTGATTTATTATAAGCTTTGTCAAGAGGAAAAAGAAATTAGAGATCAACAAATGTACAAGGCCTGTGTATGTGTGTGTGCATGCATATGAGACTGAATTTTTGTCAGTCAGAAATACTGGACCAGAGCAGTAGGTTCTGAAAACGATGTCAATGTCTAAATCCTATGCTGCATCCTCATGTGGCTTCACACCATGAAAACAGCAGACTTTTCAAGAAGAAAGGTCCTTCTGTTGCTTTTGTTTTACTGCAGATAAAACTATGTCTTTTCAGAATAAGATATTCTATTATGTTTTTTCCAAGGGAGCTACTACTAAGCCCACCTCACTGGCTGCTCCGGGATTCCCCTTTGGTGGAGGACAAAAGGTAGAAGGCTCCTAAATTGATATCTTATTGCCCCTTATATATCACTGCAGAAAAATGAAATGCAAGCAGTGTTTTCCTAAGCTCTGGCAAATGTTTCTTGACAGAAATGACCTTTGAGATTTCTTTTGACTTAAACAAAGGCCTGGGTGCAGTTTTGGTGATAAAGTAAAGCCACTATTTTACCTCTCTTGCTTTGTCTTGGTTATACAGGGTTTATTCAAAGTACTGTATCTATTATCTTATCATAGCCTGTGTATGTGGATTTCAATGAGTACTACTCTTACTCAAGACTCAAAAGACCAAATCCTAAATTAGCGAATGGTGGTGCTCAAAGTTTGATGAATGAACTGAAAATTTCCACGTGGTACCAGCTCTTAGCCAGCAGTACAGAAATGCAGCAGGTTTGGGCTCAGTTCATAACAGCTCCCCTCTGCTGCTCTTACACTCCACAGTTTTCCTCTGCTGCAGAATGGATTCTCCATTGGCTTCAGTCATTTGGGAATGTCCATTGACTCCAGTTGGGTCCTCCAGCGCCTGCAGGGGAATCTGCAGCACCCCCTTCCCTCCTTCTCTGGCCTTGATGTCTGCAGGGCTCTTTCTCATGTTTTTCTCACCCCTCTCTCACTGCTGCTGTGCAGCATTTTTTCCCATCTGAAATATGTCACCACAGAGGAGCCAGCAGTGCCACTGATGGGCTCAGCCATGCCCTGCAGTAGGTCTCCTGGAGATGGCTGTGCCTGGCATAGGACAGCCTCAGCTTGTCACCTCTGCTATTCCCCACTGCCAGCACCTGGGCACCTGCAGTCAGAATGGGAAGCAGCACAGGGCACATCTGGGATGCATGGAAAAAGATTGCCAGATGCTTGGGGCCTCCTCTGCAGAGGGTGTCAGGAATATGTCATGCCCTCACCTACTGATGTAGCCTAAGCTTCTAGGCTAATAAAATGAAAATAAATTCTGATAAAATTCAGCTGTTTTTACCTGGCTAATTAAAAAGTTGATAATGGTCTTTTTAATGCAGTTTATAGGTTCAGGATGTGGCATTGCTTTTTCTTGGAAGTTCGCAGGTCCCTAAGATTTCTCAAACATGTGAAGAGGTTTGTCAGTAAAAGGATAAATTGGACATTTAACAAGGATAATAAAAATCAGATCAATTCCCTTCCTCTCTTCTATTCTGAAATTGTTTAAAAACAACACTTTTATTTTTGGTCTTTTTAATACCATAAAAACAACAAGAAGATCTGTACTTCTGCTCTGTAACTATGATTCTGTTTTCTTTCTTCCATTAGCACTGTGTGAAAAAAGACACAAAATCCTATGAGATCTTTCCTCTTCAGTTCATTTTAAGCTCCTCTTTGGTGTATTAAAGGCAATAGTTTAAATGTAATTTTACTCATCTTTCATTTCAGAAGCAATTGTTTCTAAAGTAACCACTAATAAGAGAGTATATCAGGTGAAAGTGACTGCTCATTTAGTAGGTCTTCCCAAGATGCCTCTACTGAACACGTTATTGAACACTGAAGTCAAATTAGGAAAATTTATCAAGACTTCTGGAATCTTTCCTTTCTTTTTGAGGCACAAATGCTGTCTTATTCCCAGTGTTTATGGGCAAAACATATGTGTTGTTGTTTTTTTTTAAACTACCAGCATGTACCTTACTCTAAACTACTGCTGACAGAGCTTTATTCTTGTGCAGATATCTTCCTTTTACCTCTGAAATTTTTGAGCAAGTCTTTGAATCCTATGTGGGATTGATCCTGTGGGCAAGGTGAGTTTTTCCTTGTAGAGGGATAAATTAGCCTTCTTATTGCATAGCAACATGTATGCAAGTGAAGAGAAATCATAGACATCTTTTTTAAGGAACTTGGAAAAATATATGTTTATAAAAAAAATCGTATTGGGGTGACAGATACTCTTTTCTTCTCCTGTAGTTTGTATGGCCTGCCTTTAGGAAGCTCCACATTTTTGTTGAAACAGGTACATCTACTATTTTAGGAAGAAGAAAAAGACCATTGAAGGTTTTAGCTATGTCTGTTCTTTACCTAGCTGTAGATGACAAACTCAAGCTTCAGAAAATTTTAGTGCAATTAATTTGCAGGACAAATGTTCATCTCCTAGAATGTAAGTGGTATAACTGGCATTTAACACTCTTTCTAAACATGTTATATTTTGGGAAATTGTTATTTTAGACTATGCTAAAAGACTTTCTAAACACATGCAAGAGAAATGAGAAAAAGCCTACACAGAAAAAAAGACACAGAATTGATACATGGTGGGACACTATGAAGACCTTTTTAGGTAAGCTTCTCATGTTAACCTGCTGCTAGTGTTGGCAGGAGTAAAAGCCCTCCTAGCCTGCAGTTCTGACCTATTTTTAGTTGTCTGCTTTAGGATGAGATGAATCGCATGCTAGAAGGAATATATTCACGACATGAACTTGAGAGGCAGCCTGGGGTGACTTGCTCGGATTTAAATGTCTGTGCTATTAGATTAGGGAAGAGAAATTCCATTCCTCTTACCTTATTTCTTCTTGGTGCAAGATGGGGAAATGTGTCAGGTAGTTGATTCTGGTATAGCCATTGAGAATACCACATTTGCAGGCATAAATGTCTTAATTCTATTCTCAGTAATATTTAACAAACTGCAAATAGAGATCGGTAGCTTACAGAAAATGCATATGTTCCTGACAAGTCACCTTCAGGGGAATGAGCTTACTTACAGCCTTAGAAAGAAGAATAGTTTAATGATATACTTCTGCTTGACTGGTTTAATATCCTTGCTTTAAAAGAATAAGTATCATGCTCATCTTCTTGAGGCTGTTGTTCAGATTCTGTTTTACATTCTCACATGGTGCTTGTAAGTACCACATATTTATCTGCACAAAATCCTTGAAAGAAATGAAAAAGCTACTTTTCCACTTTCTATAAATGGGAATCTTAGGCACAGGCAGACTTTGCCATAGGCTAAGTCCCACAGCAAATCTATCCCAGATGAGGAGACTTGAATATATCTCTGCCAGGTCCTCAGCTCTAATTAGACCAATCCTTCTCCTCTACAACAAACGTCGATAGAAAACCTTATTTGTATGAAGTATATGTATGTAATGTTCATAACAACCCCCGCTTCTCCTGTCAAGGGATTGATTGTACCAGCATTGATCCAAGTCATTGCTGATGAAGTTTCTTCTTGAATAGGACTCAGTTTATCACTGTGTGCCAGGCCTATTGAAATGTACTTTGCTTCAGAAGCCATTCACACATCTCTAATGTAAGACTGAACTGTGAACTGAATCCTAAAAGGAACAGCAGGGTAATCCTTATTTTTTTTCCCCACAAAGAATCTTTATTTAAGGAAGGGTTTGCTTTAATCTGGTTGCAAAGAGACCTTTTAACTTTAATAAATTAAACCGTAGCAAATATTAAAAGATGAGCATATCTACTGAAAAATTCCAGTTGTACTAAATTTTAGCTTCCTGCGTGGGTTGGCAATTCAAGAAAAATAACCCAAAGTGATGTTACAGGTCTGTATGTGTGCATACATGTATCTTTACACACATGCAGGACTTGGAATAATACTGGACCGTTCCTATATTTGATCTATCTGGCTTGGGCCCTGGCTTGGGCTCAGCTGCAAGACCTGGATCAGCTCAGCCTGCAGGACTTGCTGGAGCAGCAGAGAAAAACTTTGGACTTCTGGTGTGCTCTTAATTCTGTGGGTGAACCTGCAAACCTGTTTGAAAAAATTACGTTACACATTGTTTGTCAATGCTCTGCTACTTCTCAAACCGAGCATGCTTCAGACTAGTACGTAATAAATAAGGGCAGATAAAGTTTTCTGACAGTGCATGGTAATATATAATGGAATTGAATTTTTCTCTGACTCACAATTACAGTTACAGTTTTATAGCACCTCTCTGTGTTGATTATGCATGAAGCAGTTTTTGCAGGCAAATGGGAGATTAAATCCCTAGCAGTTTAGTGGCAAACAGAAAAGTACAAATGTCTGTTTATACAATTACAGTCAAATACTAAATGTCACCATCCTTACCAGCAAGGAGAAAGAATTCACAGAGCTGGGTTTGTCAATGGAAAGGTGTCTCAGCCACTGAAAAACCTGCTGCTGAAGAGTGCTGATCTAGCATGTTGTGCCCCTACAGGCATGGAAAAGCATGTTGCAAGTGCTGATTCAACAGAATGACCAGAGCAGGAATGGGTTAACATGGATGTATTTTACTCTTCACCATAACTTAAAATCTTATTTTGGAGCAAGCAGAACTTCTTGTCATGGTAAGTGTAAATTTTCTATTCTTGACCCTACTGAAATGGCATGGAATAAGTTTTCCTTGGGCAGCAATTTTAGCCCCAGGAGGAGACCTTTCCTGGACTGTGTGCTGTGTGGGTGCAATACAAAAGCTGACTTCTGACCCTGAACTTCTGTGTGCAAATCTGTGTGGAAAATCCCATTCCAAGTCTGTGAAAGAAGCAGCTACAAGCCACAACGCTCCTGCCCTCAGAAAAGGTGCTTTAGACAAACAAACAAAAAAATCAATATGGGAGATGTGAGACTGTGACAGAGCCTGTGTTAAAAAAATTTCCCATTTTTTAGACAATTAAACCAATTTTTAGAGTAGAAATTAGACCAGAGTGGAAGTTGCTCCTCTCAGGCCTTCCTCCCTACCCAATGTGCAGAAGTATATGTTGTCTGGATGCCTCATTGTGGGAGCTTAGCACCTCAGACATACATCCTGACTGCTCCATCTCTTTTTCTCCTGCCCTAGCAATAACTGAGTGTTTTATAAAAGACAGAACACTTCAGTTGAGAACCTGAAGGGGACATGCCTGAGACATGTATTGCTGCCTATCTTTCTGAGAAAAGTCAAGTTCCTAACTCCTGTTCTTGCTCTAGAGGGTCCAGTAAAATGGTAACTTACTGAAAGTTCAGTGTAAAAGCTCATATATTTTGTCAAAAGTTGCAGTATCCATGCAAAAATTGTTTCCAGAAGGAGGGACGGCAAGGCAAGGCAAGGCAAGGCAAGGCAAGGCAAGGCAAGGCAAGGCAAGGCAAGGCAAGGCAAGGCAAGGCAAGGCAAGGCAAGGCAAGGCAAGGCAGGACAAGGCAAGGCAAGGCAGGAGAAAGATAAATTCTCAGCCAGCTCTAATTCCTGTGCACACAAGCATTTCCATTAGCTTCATAGTAATGACTTGTGGGTAAGATCCACTCCCACAATTACCAGTGTTGCAGAACTGAGTTTTAAATCAATGCTTTTCCAACAGCCAGACACCCTGAGGAGTGAGAAAACAGAACCTGAGGAAAAATTGATAGGATAGATTTCTACACTAGAAACAAATGCTTTAATTTGTGTTTATAGCAAAAATGTGCTGCATAATGCAAAGCAGGTTTGTTCATTAAACCTATATTCTCTTGCCAACACTCTCCACCAAAGACCAGGTTTCCCTTTAATTTTGAAATGCTTCCAGGCTACAGTCATCTTTCTATTTTTTTTTTCTTTTTTCCTAATAACTGTTAGTACTAGAATTTATTGCCAAAATTAAAGCAAGGTAAATTCTATAAACCAGGAATTTATACAGTTTTAGTGTTATGCTTTTAACTTTCTGGTGCTACTATATGAAGAACAGAATGTACTACAGTATGTTTTGGGACATAATTCTTTAACTTCTTTTTTAAAAACTTTTTTTTTGTATGTGTGTGTTCTATTTTTGCCCTCTGAGCTTTATGGATAATATCACTTTTTTCCTATTCTCTTAGATTTTTTTTTTCTGCAAAGGATTGCTGGGGCTGTGCTGGGTTTCCTTTCAGGAGAGTAGATAATCACACAGGAGTCAGCGGTCTGAGGTAAAACATACTGTGTCTATTTGAATCTTTGTAACAATCCTTGTTGAATTCTTGTACTGAACCAGACTGAGAAGTTAAAAAACTTGTGTATATAGCCTATGAAATTAAAGTTTAGGAGGAAAGCTGAAAAGCAGTGGGAAACTAAGGATGGTCTAACTGCATGTTGGATGACTCCAACAGATCCTGCAGGACAGTGTCTCGCCAATAGTTGCTTGAAGTTTTGTACCTGGGGACCATAACCTGCTCCACTGAAACCAGAGCCCTGAAATCCTGGATCACTACAGAGTGCTCAGGTGGCTGCTATTGGAGGGATTGCTCTTCCTCTACTCAAAGTAGGTGCAGCTGCTAGGAAATTGTGATCAGTATTCATCTCTGGTATTTTGGAAAGGGAGCTAAGCAGTGATTAACATAAATTACAACTTTTTTCTCTTTTTCTTTCATTTTCCTTCTCAAGGTAACATTAACACAAATCTCGATCTAAATAACATTGGGACAGCTTAAATTTGAACCTGAATTGATAAGTGGGACCTTGAGGCCATGATCTAACAGCACTCTTTGATGAACAGAGTGCTTGGATCCTCTGCCTGAGATGAAATGTTCATTAAATGCTTACAGATGTCTTGGTAGCAGAGGTAGACTTGCTGCCTAAAGAAACAGAGGAAAGTAATCACTCCCTACTAGCTCATGCTGAAAAACATTAATCAGGCAAATGTTGCAGCTCAGCAGGAGCACAGCACACATCCTTGAATTAGCTTCTAATAAGCATGAGAACAGCTGAGCTTATTAGCTTAAGCACATCACCTTAAAAACACAACCTTACAGTTTTTGGAATGTGTGACTGGCTGCCTTCATGGGGCTGAATTGTATGGTCTGCATGTATTGTCATTCAGCATATGCTCAGGGATTTTTGAACTTTATCTCTTTATGTGGAATAAAATCCCTAGAGAAACCAGCTATCTTCGTTTATTGTGTCCCACTGTGTATCTGAGGCACCAAAACAGTTTGAAACAAAAAATTTGGTATGAGGACAGTTGTGCATGTGCAAGGAGCTTAGAGTAGGCATTAGGAAGATAAATGTCATTTTAGTCCCTTATTCCCAGAGGAAAGATATTTCTTTTGTCTCATGGCAGAGTACACAAGGAGATGAAAAATAAATGCATGTAGGCTGACTGCTAGTGTCACTTTAAAAAAAATTAAATTAGTCTGGTTGTGGAATAAGCCTGCTAGTCTTGGCTTCCAATCCCAGATTCCCAAAGGAAATTTGAATTGGAATTTTGACTAGCAAGTGGTAAGGAGAACCTGGTGAACGCAAGAGGGTAGTTTGTCCCCAGTGTAAGAACAAATGACTGCAGAGATTCTTCAGGAAATGGAGTGATTGCTGAAGAGTTAAACACATTTTAGAGATGAAGATTTACACGGTTGGTCTCATCTTGTGAAATTTAAGTTACTGTGTGTCTCAAGAACCTATTTTCTAAGCAGCTGCTTTTTCAGCATTGTTTTGCTCAGGTGCAGAACTGGTGGGGGCAAATTTAGGAGACAGGAGACTGTCTTGGCAGAGGTGGAGGATTCCATCCCAAAAGGTGCTGCTGTAGCTGTGTGGTGCAGGCAGCTGCTCACTGTAGACTTTGGGCATTAGGGTTACACCCCTCCCTGAGGTCACTGGCTGAAGGATTAGGATTTTTAAAGAAGTTGTACCCCACATGAACCAGAGAGTATTTTCTAAGGTTCCCTTTCAATTTTAGTATAACTTATTTCTCCTCTAAGAAGCATTCTGTCCTTTTGACTGAGCATGTTCATGAGCACAGTCTGTTGGCAATGTTTATTCACTGATATACTCTTATTTACGTACTGAGTTTTGCCCACAGGTTGAAAATGTTCAGCTATACTCCACAGAATGACTCAAAGGGCATTGAGGAAATAATCAAGGAGATGAAGCATTCTTCTTCTGTCCACTCAGTCTGTGCAGAAGCTCAGTGCCAATTGAAATGCCACTTGAAATATAGATTTAAATTTTGTACATGAACTACTAAAGCTGCTCTCATTCCCAGCAATTTGAGAAGTTCAACACAGCAGGCTCCAACCTTTAGTACTGCTTCAAAATGCTGTTTTCTCCCTTTACTGCTAGCATGAGGCTTCAGAAGAGACACCAATAAAGACTATAGAGAATTGAATGTTATAAAACGTATGGAGACTCATTAACATTTGTTGACTTTTTGCCCTGTTTCACAGTGAATGATTCCATATTATTCAGCTCCTCTAAGTACAACGAAGAAAGGAGATCACCTATTCCTTTTCTATTTCATTTTCTCTCCTTGATTTTCTTCCCATATGTTAAATGAATAGAGACAGGAAAATGTCAGTGATGACATGATCAGTTCCATTATTAACCTACCCATAAACAGTCATGACTCCCATGCAGTCTCCCTTTATATTCATCATTCCCAGAGTACCTTGCTAACAAGCTTGGCAAAGAAGACTTCTGCAAAAAAAAAGAGAAATAAATTTTCTTAAAATTTTCCTGAGATGTCTCTTCTTTGCAGTGATTTAAAGCTGTATACTGTTGGGGAGGGACCCTGCACAGTAAGGATACAAATATCTATGTATATATATATATATAATGCTTTTTTGTCGGAACTTGTGTTGGTTTTGCATGGCCCGATTTTTGGTAGTGGGGGTGTCGCAGAGGTGGTTTCTGTGAGAAGGATCTAGAAGCTTCCAACATGTCCAGCAGGGCCAACTCCTCATGGCTCTGAAGATGGACATGCTGTTGGCCAAGACTGGGCCAATTAGGGAGGTTGGTTATGCCTCTGTGATGACACATTTAAGAAGAAATCAAAACAAAGTGCACAGGCAGTTATTTCCTAGCCAGAGAACAGGAGGAGGTAAGAACATGTGAGGGAAACAACGTGGAGGCACCAAGGTCAATAGAGAAGGTGGGGAATGAGATGCTCCAGGCAGCAGAGTTGATATTCATCTGCTGGCCATGGTGATGACCATGGTGGAGCAGCTGTGCTCCTGCAGCCCATGGTGTCCACAGGGGATGCAGAGATCCATCCACAGCCCATGGGGAGGTGCCCATGCCAGAGTGGGAGGATGCCTGGAGGAGGCTGTGATCCAGTGGGAGACCCAGTGGAGAGAGAGGCATTGCTTACAGGCTGGAGCAGCCTGGCCTTGGGGGACTGCACCCCGTGGATGAGTGGCCCATGCTGCAGCACTTCTGGGAGGACTGTCTGTCCATGGGGGGAACTCATGTTGCAGCAGTTTTGGGAAGACTTCTGCTCATAAGATGTACCTAAACTGGAGAAATTAACGGAGAACTGTCTCCCGTGGGAGGGACCCCATGGTGCAGCAGGGGAAGGACTCCTCTCCCTGAGCAGTGGAAAAATATCTCAGTGATGAAGTGACCAAAACCCTCACTCCCTGTTCCCTGCGCTGTTGGTGGGAAGGAAGAAGAGGCTGGGTGGGAAAAATGGAGTTTAAAGGCTGGTTTTACTTCTCATTATCCTCCCCTGGCTCTGTTAGTAATAAATTCACTTTGTAACTCTAAGTTGAGCCTTTTTTGCCCTTGGAGTGTTTCCTCCCGGTCCTTATCTCGATTCATGACCCCTTTGTTTTATCTTTTCTCTCTCCTCAGCCCAGCTATGGCACAGGAGAGCAAGTGAGCAGCTGTGGTGGGTGCCTGGCATTTGGCCAGCATCAAACCACAACAGAATTGTTAACAGACAAGGATGGATCTGAAGCTCTCTAATCTTACACATGCCATTTTTACTTGCCTTAGATTCAAAGATGGATCCTGATGATCTGTGGGCCAGTGGGCTGTCTGCAGCCACCACCTGCCACTCTGGCAAGGTCAGCCCATTGCCGCTCTTAAGGAAGTTTCCTTCTCTTAAGGAAGCTTGTCCTCCTTTCTATTTACATAAGGGAAGTAGTGGCCACTTTTGAGGTTAAACAAATGTAATTCAAGTTTATGTGGCAGTCACTTTAATTCCCTCTGGGGTTTGGGGTTTTTTTCTTTTTTTGCAGTGCACTATAAACCCAAGAGGTTTCCAGATCTGTTGCCAGTGAATAATAATTAGTTATATTAAAGAAACATAAAATTTGGGTTTCTAAGCTTCTGTTGCTAACAAAGTGATTTCTCCATTGCTGCTGTACCATGTCTACAAATAAAATAGTGAGTCTGATTCCCTAATTCTAACCCACTTCCTCCCACCAAAATTCTCAAACAACAGAATCCAAAACAACAAAACCACACCCTCAAAACCCTGACTGGCTATTTAATTATTTACAGGTGCCATTCAAAGACCTGAGCATTGCTCCAGGACTTTCTTTTCAAGTATGTGGTAATGTCAGCTTCTGTTAACATGTATTGTGGCAGTCCACGTTTTAAATTCTATATACCTTTTTCTTTTCTGCAAATTTGAGAATCACACAAACATCTTCATGAGGCTTTTCTTACCTAAACTACCTCTCTTCTCAGCATAATATATAAAGATTGCATTCTCTACCCATGGCAGACAGTGATGGAGTTACAGATCCTAATGTCTGACCTCAGGAAGCTGTGGGCTCTGTGAAGTGATACTGTTCAAGCTAAGACCTACATTGTCAACTCCCCTTACCAGAGAGTTATCCTAGGCAAGGTGAGCAAGGACTGCTAGAAATCCCTTCAGCCAGGCCAGAGCTGTGTGGTTTGAATGACAGCAAATGTAGTTGGGGAACTAACTGGAACTATAGTGACCAGAGGGTTAGATTCCTCTTCTTTTTGTGCTGTGGTATGGGGGGAGGCAATGGAGGCACTCACAGCCATATTTTCTGTTTGTCTTGCTCTTGTGTGTACTGACCACACAACACATAAAAATGTACATTTGAAATAACAGGACATACTACATAGACTACTGGAGCTGTATGAGGATAAAATAGGAGTTAGAAAAAAATGCTGTTTGCAGTTTAAGTTCTGTTGATGAAAAAATTTGTCTAAGTGGTGTTCTCTGATCCCTGTTGCTTCAGAGGTTAAGAGATCAAGAGGTCAGTCTCCTTCCCAGGAATCTTTTGGCTACCACCCTGCTGCTCCCTGCAGCCAAAGATTTGTGTCCTGCTTTTCTGTTAGCAGAGAAGAAGTTTCTTTCCCTGCTGACAATAATTTTGCTTTCCTAAGTCACAGGATTGAAAACTTGTTTCATTTCTTTGACAGTGTCAAAAATGTTGGGAAAGCCTGAGGATTTTTTTGTTTTTCTCTCTAGATTGCTGTTGAAGGGTGTGTGTTCCTGTGTGGGATGGTTTTGGCTCAAGACTTCAAACCTGTGTGAAATTTTTCAGCACTGACATTTCTGTTACTGCCCTCTTTAAAGTGGGACGGGCAGACATAAACAAGAATTTGTCAAGGTGGCAAAACTCTTTTAATGCTATTTTCTGCCTTTTAGGTATACCCTGTGCCTGTGTCTGTGTCCTGGTTCTGGCCAGGACAAGGTTCATTTCTGCAGTAGCCAGGAGGGCACACAGCTGAGACCTTGAGGCTATTCTATACCATCTCACTTCATTTTACAGGCACAGGTGAAGGGTTCTCTCCCAGGCTGGGGAAGCATGGCGACAGTTGGCTTGGGCTCTGCCTTGAGTATTAACATGTGGACTACTTGCCTCTCTCTTCTATAATTTTTTTTTGTTAATAGTGCTGCTGTTACTGTTGACTTTCTTATCTCATTGCTGTTCCCAGTAAATTGTTCTTATCTCAACCCGCAATCTCCAGCTTTTGTGCCCCAACTCTCCTCTCCATCCAACTTCAGGGAAAAAGGAGAGGAAGGGAGGAGTGAGCGAGCAATGCATGGTTTGGAGGGGTTTCAGTGGGATCACACCTTTGGGAAGCACCATTCCTAAACCACAAGAGTCAGTGGCCATTCCAGTTTAGCCACGATTCTCATTTTAGAATACAATATTTATTTTTGTTTTATCTTCCTATGCTGCAATCCCAGTGGTGCAAAAAATGCCTTTCAGGCTTTCTGGCAGGAAATGCCTGTGAACGAAGCAGTTGGCATAAATTGCTTATGTGTTGAACAAATGTCATTTCTCCCTTTTCAGAGCCAAGTGTGTCACCTGTGGTGTGTCTAATTGCTCTGAAGTCCAGGCTTTGTACCCTTTGGCAGATCATCTACAATGAAACACCTTTTCATGAGCTAAGACAACTGTGTTATATAGTGCTGTATATGACAGTTGGTAGAGAATAAATGCTTTCCTAGGAATTCAAGAGATAACAAAATATTGCTCCAAAGGCAGGGAAGTATGCCTGGAAGAGTCAGTGGAGATAATCTATTTCCATTTCAGATTTTTTTCCTTTCTGTCCACCATGTGTGTCAGTTCATGGCTTATCTGCTACAGAAAGCTAAAAGTAGTTAACAATTTCTTGTGACCTGTTTAAAAATTACTGTAGCTGAATCAGTTCTGGTTTCCAACTCTGCCTTACTAGTGGATTTACTAATTTAAGCATTGAAGAATTAGATTAAATTGTATGATTTAAATTATCTTTAAATTATGTGACTGTTGATGAACATATTTTGGATGAATTTACTGATTTTCCAATTTTTGAGATTAGCATATATCTATATAATGGCATATCTGAATTATGCTCTCAGTTTTTAACTTATAATCAAGAAAACATTTTAGATATAACTACAGAAATAATAACTTGTGCATTAATGTGGTCACACAATAGGTTATATAAGAAAATTTTATTAATATTAGTAATATTAACACTTATAATAATAATAATAATAATAGGCATCTTGGGTAAGACTTCTAACTTGTATATTGCTTATTTAAATGGTTGGTGCAACTGTATCTGCTGCATGTCTGGTCCATAGCAGCTATGACAGCTGCAAAAATACTTCCTTGTTAAGTCAGAAGTTATATTCATGCTTTTCCAAAACCCTGGTCAAGCTTCTTTGTTTTTTTCTTGAAAATATTCACAATGCAAAGTGGCTTGAAAATGAGCCTACAATAAAGTATACAAGCCCTATTAAAGAAATTATATTAATTCTACTAATGGTATATTTTTCACTCTTTTTGGTGACATGTTATTCAGCTTCTAATTACCATTTTTGGGTTTTGGATTTTTACTTTAGGATCTGTTGATGTAGGAAAAGAATTCTTAGCAGAACATGAAGCTTGCATATATGTTCTTTACTGGATCAAAACTACATATCAAGGTTTGGGAGCTTTTGTTGTTGTTTTTGGGGGTTTTTTGTGAAAACAAAACTGCTGAAGATAACCCAGAGTAACAGATTCATTAGCTTAATAGAACAGTGTTTTTCAACTTAACTTGGTCAATATATTTTTAGTATGAATGGAAAGTTGGAGTAAAGTTATGGGGTGTAGAATTTAATTTTCACTTCTTACGGTTATTTTTCTTTGGTTGGTTGGTTGAATTGTTTGGGTTGTTCAGTGACCACCAAAATATTCACAGTCTCTGCAGTATACCACTTGATTTATTTGGATTTCAAGTCTCCTTAGTATTTTTTAAAAATCAAATTATGAGGCATGGGCATGAAAAATCTACTGAGACTGTCATTTTTTACCATCTGTGAGTTGTATTTCTTTAAAAACTGCCTTCTCCTGCTTGTTTCAGGTAATGAATCAGGATATTAAATTAGGTGCTACTTGAAGGATTAAGATACTACTGAAACTTGTAATAAATTTACACAGTCACCATGGTGAGAACTCTTGGCAAATTTAGAGCTGATCTGGTATTCCTGTTATCTTCACGGATAATTCCCATATTCCTCTATTCAAGCAGAGAAAGCAGGAACCTCTTCTCTAAAGATACACTTATGTATGCATGAATGAATGCTTCCAGGAGCCCAGAAACACTTGCTTGTCAGCTTTCTGCATTGACACACAAGTGTTGAGATGCTAGGAAATGGCAGTGCTTTTTATCAGGACAGCACAGGTGGATGGCCTTTGTTGACAATTAACAGTGGGATGTTAGGTGATGTGTTTTTCCTTAGTATCTCAGAAATACATTGTTATTTCAGGTTCTGACAGCAAGCTAATGGCATAAGCCCTGAGCTTTGGCCAGGCTAATGTATTTTGTGTATAGCCAGAGCTTTTACAGCTAAAATGTTTCCTTTACATCCATCCACTGTTTGTTTTCTTTCCTTACTTAACCTTTCTTCTCCGAGCGCTGCTCACCCTGATTTTTATATTGCTACTGCCTGCTTTATTCCTCAGCTGTTTTCTTCCCTTCATTTCTTTGTCTCCTAAGGAAATGACAAACCAGAAACAGTTGAGTGGTCAAGTGTATCTGAAATAAAGCAAGCTGATGGATGTGGCGTGGTTCAGTGGATGGAGCATTTCATTCTGTATCTGAAAAAAGTTCTCTCTCTACCACTCATCTTATGTTTCTTTTTTCAGTGATGAACAATATATTTCATCTTAATTTAGGCAGCAGGGAGACAGGCTATGTGCCTGCTTTTGAGAACTTTGAAATTCAGGTTTGTAACATACTTTTTGGTATAGATGTACCTTTTGCTAATTGTGGGAGGAGAACTGAGTAGGTTTGTTTATGCGTGGCTGGCATAAAGTGGAAAGAACAGCTAAGAAGGCAGTCTGTTTTTCTGGAACCATTTCCCTATGGAATACATTCTTGTCTTTGATCTGTAATAGCTCAAGTATGTCATCTTTTTCAGCTCATCTCCCAAAGAACATCTTAAAATACATGATAACTGAGCATGGAGGTCATGGAGAGTTCAGAACCTTGCATCTGCTGCAGAAGTGCTGTGTTATTCATGCCCTGTTTCCTGCTGTCACAAGGGCAATCCCATGAGACAAATGTTGTCTGCAGGACAGCACTGATATTCTCTACAGGACAGTCCTGCTGTAACTGCAGGCTTCTCACCAGCTTTAGGCAATACTCCATTTCGCAGGCGGGGTGGTGCAGCCACATCCAAGTGACTCTACATGACGCCAGTGGGGGTCTGGATGAGCTTCTCCAGGCTGGTCTAGCACAGCATCTCTTATGCCTGACCTGAGCTGGTTTGTGCACAGCCACTGGGGCTCTGGTGCTGCTTGGCCCAGCAGTCCCACAAAGAGAAATGCATTGAAGCTCTGAAGTGACCTGCAGGCAGCCAGTCCAGCAGGGATTGATGATTGCACCAGTTTGGGGATGGCAGTAACTGACATGGAGCACCACCAGATCTGGTGAATCCAGCAGGACTGGAGCACCTGAGCCTGCTTCAATTTGCAATGAGGGCTGCAGGCAGTGAAGTTGATACATGAAAGACCGTCACCTGCAGGTCCTTTAAGCTGTCCCCACAGAAGTTGTGACAATGAGGGTGCCAACAAAACCTATGTTTGGGGTTTTCTGTGTTTATTTTGTGCTGAGTAGAGGCTTGGCTTGAAAAAAATACAGTAAGCAACAGATAGGCTTTGGGGCAGGAGCCATTTCTCTTACCGTTCCTTAACCAAAAACCCCCCAAACCAATCCATGCCTCTCCAGAAACCCAAGATAAAATCTGCTAAGGCAAAAAGATATTATGCTGATAAAGCAGAGTGCTTGACAGAAACGTGTATTCATTATCTTTAGAACAGATGGAGATCAGCAAGAAAGTTTTAATGGACTACAAAATCTGTAAAGATTTTGAATTCATGATTATACTGTCTTGTAAAACTCATAATTGCCTCAAAGAGTAATGAGTGGGCCTCAGACACATTCACATTGGTAGAAATGTGCACTGAATTTAATAGACCCTGAGTCAGAATTAACTTGGATATGTTGAATTTTAATGTTAAATGATGCTTCTCATAAAACACTTCAAAAGCAGAAACTGAAGTCTGAAGAGACAAAGCCATAGAAACAAAACAGGTCTCTGGTAGCTATTAATTTGTGAGGTAGAACTTAGAGAATACTTTCTTGTAGACTCACCATGAAAATAAAGTGAAAAAAAATGGACTCAAAGTTGCAGGACTGAAGTGTAATGTGCAGTGATTCATATGTATTGTTATGAATAAAATAAAGGAACTAAATGTTCTTACTGGAATTCCCTTGATAGATGAACAGGCAAATGGTTGTCTAAGTAAAGGATGGCATCAGAAAATAAATGCAATAAAGCATCAGGTCTCTTCAACTGAACCATCCTTTTATCTTGCAGATAGTTAGAAAAAAAAGTGAGGTCATACATTAGAAATGTGTTTTTTATTCTCCTTTTGTTCTGAAGGAGATATTGGCAGGTATAAAATCCAGAATAGTTCTCAATTCTTTTTGTTCTCTCTCTAGGTGGCTATGAGGAACCATTTGTCATATTAAGGATTTTTGTCTTTGTTATATGATACTACACTGAATTTGGGACTTCAGTGTTCTGGCACCATTTGCAGATTTTTGTGGAAAAGGATGTAAGACTAATTAGCAATTTCTCCTCTAGCCTGAGCAAAGACAGCAGCTGATGATAGCTGTGCTCAGAGCAGCTGAGGAAGGATGTAGACCTAAAGCTGCTCAGTGGTGAAGAGTGAGATATCTCTGGCCACCTGCACACCGGTAGGCAATGGGTGAATTTTCCTCTTGGGAAACCAGACCATCAGCTTTTGGGAGATGCTTTGCTTATTCTTTTGGTTTGTGTTGCCTCTGCCAGTGCTCTTGAGTGCTGTTTCTGTGGCTGTCTGAAGTTGGTGCTCCTGGCTATGTTCTAGGTTGGGAAAATGCAAGCACACCCTGGCCCACTTTCTATTCCCTGCTGGCCATTAATCAATGAATCATCAAAAATATTCTGGTATTTCTGGATGACTAAGTATCTAAAAAAGAAATTAAGCTGCCCATGGTGAAGATGATAACTAATTAGCTTTATCGTAGTCATTCCTACCTGAACACACCATGTGTATTTTTTAACTTTTTGATTTTTATCGAGATGAAAATATACCAAACTGTTCAAAAGAACTTCTATGAACTTTATGACATTGATATGTGACCACTTCCCAGGGAAGCCTGTTCCAGTGCCCAAGCACTGTCTGGGTGAATAACCTCTTGCTAATATCTTACCTGAACCTTACCTGCTTCATGCCTCTGTTTAATTAATATAATGGCATGTAAATGATGTATTTATGCAGAACAGCTGGTTGAGAGATTTTGGTTTAACAATTCACTTTACTATTATCTCACAGAACCATAGAATAATTTAAGTTGAAAAAGGCCTTTAAGATTGTTGAGTCCAACCATTAACAAAGCACCACTCTGTTAAACACTAAACCATATCCCCAAGGGCCACATCCAGTAGTGTCTCCACTATTAATGCTTACAAAGCTAACATTTATTTGGATAATTCTGTGCATCCTGCATTGCAGTGAAACACAAAACTGCTCTTTATAAAAAGTAAAATTAATAATCTTTAGAATATCTCTAAAACAGTTTTAAAATTTGTTAGAGAAGCAGATAACTGCAAGTCTGTAGGATACTGTGTAAATGAACAGAAAAAAACGTGCTTGAAGACCTACTATGCAAAAAGAACAGAACAGAGCTGCAGAGATGATCAGTAGGAGGAGGAATTATGTAAGGTTGTTAAAGTAAAAATAAATGTTTCTTCTAGGAAAAAAAATCCTTGGCTATAATATCTAAAGAAAGCTGGCAAATTCCATTACAAGGCAAAGGTATTTTGGTATGAGGAACCTGGAAACATTTGAATGGTTTCTCTCATCAAGAACTATCAGGGTTTCACACTGGGCATTACACCAAAAAGCCTTGTAACAGGTGTAGAATGAGGTTAACACCACAGTTACTCTGAGTAAATGCAAAGTTCTGCATTCTTAAAAAGGAAATTCTACAGCTGCTGAATGTTCCTGGCCTCCACCAGTGTTTCCTTCCCATTGCTTTTGTCATTACCATCAAAAAAATTAACTTTTCTGGAAGGCTTACAGCTTAGACTGCCCCTATCTTAGATTCTACTTTAACCCCTCCAAGAGTTTCGATCAAGCTAGGAACTTACTATTAATCTGATATTCCTTGTATAGCAAGCAAAACTTTTAATGTCGACTTCTTTCTCTGTGTATTGTTGTAAGTGTACAATTCAGGTAGCAGTATCAGGATTTTTCCCCCTGGAGAGTGAAAAGCTGCTGAACAGGATGCAGAGAGAACAGAGCTTTGTGGAGCTCGCAGGGGACCCTCGGTGGCGTGTGTCTGCCACAAGATGCACGTGAAGAGCAGTGACCCAAAACTATGCTTCTTCCCTGTTGCCTTTGGGGAAAAAATAAAAACAAACACCTTGACATGCCTGTTAGGTCAATTTTATTTTCTGCAAGGATTCAGCCTGCAGCATGTGAGCTAAAGCATGAACTAAAGCAGTAGAAAAAACACAGTGCAATGAACTTTGAACAGTCTCTTGAAATCAAAATTTACTAAGTGGATTAGATATAAGAGGAGTGACATAAAATGCGGCCGAATTAAGAGAAAAGGATCTTCTGTTTTCCACAAGTTTCATCATGATATCTTCAAGAATATATTAATATGAGGCAGCAGCAGTGCTGCTAGGATCCCAGGATGCAGCTGTCAAGCAACATCTGCCAAAAAGGGACTTGCTTCATTACTTTCAAACCTTTCCATTGCTCATTAGGTCTCACCAGATGGGGATTCAGTATTTTGAAGTCAGTCACCCTGTATGAAGTAGTTTGTTCATGACACTGATGAACAATTATCTACCTGCACAGTTGGGACTTCTATGCTGTTTATTTCAACTGAGTGTCAGTACAGGGCACAACTTTAACATCTGATGACAAAAACTTGAAATACAGAGGGTCAATCTGACAGAAAGGTGCATGAATGAGATTAAAACTTTTCTGCAATAATTCTGCCATTAATTTCCCTGTAACATAATCCATTGTAATAATCCCTGCTAAGATTTTGCTACATGATTTTATTTATTTTACTCTTCAAGTACAGAAAAATACTAATTATAAGTTTAAAAATGTTGTTCCAACCCATCCTGTAGAAGATGAACTATTGTACATAATAACTGTTGTATTTCTGTTGGTCGATAAATGTTTAATGGTTTGTTAGGAAACTAATTGTCAGTTTAATTCAGGAGAGTGAAAATAATAACTCACTTAAATGTTTGCATTGTCACCTGCAAAGGCAGCTATAAACGTAATTAATTTCTAATTTCTGTGTATAGTCAATGGGTACAAATATATGGCAATCCCTCTGAAAAAGTTTTCCAATCTCTGTTATAATGTTTCTTTTGTATTTTCTGTTCTTCACAGTTCTTATTATAAAGAGAATAAACCAAGACATTGTCTCCTGCATCATGTGAATAACTCAGCTGTGGGGTTTTGTATTGATGACTCTATGCAGCATCAGAATTTAGAAGTGATTAAAACCCTGAATGATAATTTAAGTGTTCTTTATTTTCCCACATATTTCAATTAAATCAAAACCCATAGGCAAGTATGGGAAAGATATGTGTCATACATGTGCATACACATGTATATCTATACTTGTATACACACACAAAGAAACTCACAGTGGAAATAATTGGTAAAAAATAAAGTCAAGTCAAGTTAAAATAATTTCCTCTAATATTAAAAATACTCACATTTCAAGACCAGATGTTGTCTTTCTCTCTTTGCTGAATTCTGAGTGAACTATATTTTCTTTGACTTCAACAGGAAAATGCCTCTAAGGAGGCTTTAGAAGATAACCCTGAAGTATCTGAGTCACCATGGACAGCAGGAGGCAAGCAAGTTTTTCATTGAAAATGCAGGCATAATGTAATTGTAAAAACCATTTTGTGAAATGTACTGATGTACTTAACTAGCTGCAGCAGCACACTGAAATTTTTAAGGTCCTTTATTGCCCATAGTGATGAAACTGGAGGTGGAGGCTATGCCAAAATCTTTCTTATCCCTTCATGGCATGATTGGCCAGTGATTTCTTTCAGTAGCAGAGGTGTTTGCACACTAATTTATGCACCTTTTCAGGAACTTTTCAATTGACTGTATAAGGAAAAGTTGTGTAAGGCTTCCCTTGTCTTACAGGATGATGAGAATTGAGGCAAATGTGTAAAAAAATAAAGTTGTCAGCTTCCTCCCTTGTTTACCAAGTAGCTTGGAGAACCAACAATAAAGATCCTGCTTTGAAGTTCTCCTTTGAGAATATATTCAGTAGATTTTTTCTTTCCATTTCTTTTTTCCCCCTCTTATATGCTTATTTAACCAACCCTGACATCTCTGCTATCGAAGAACAGATTCTGTGGTCTGAGGGGAAAAAGCAAAATCTCCTTTTAAGGTTCTGGAATTAAACAATTCATTACAACTCTTGGTAATAAGAAAAAAATATTTTCCTGAAGGAACTCTGAGGTCAATCCAAATTTTCAGTTTAAATAATCCAGGAATCATTGGGGGACCACATCTTTCCAGCAAAATTTCAGTCTTACAGACAAGGTATTTCTGTACAGTCAGCTAGTATGAGTATATTGCTCCAAATATATAGGAAGATTAAAAGTAATGTTAGAGAAAAGTCTAAATAACTTGACCTTGAACATTTCTCTGAAACATGATGGAAATTCTTCTCCAGTTTAAGTTTAAAGTCAGAAAGGGTTTCCCACGCATTTCCTGAAGTTTCAAGGTAAATATTGTTCTTAGTATTTAAAGTAAAAATAAAAAGGATTGTTTACCATATCACAGAACCACAGAATCACAGCACCACAGAATCTGCTAATTTAGAAGGTATCCACAAGGATCAGTGATATACATTGACTGAGACAGATTTACCTTTTTTTGCAACCGAGGTAAAAAGCAGTATCAGCAGAAAAAAATCAGTGTAAATCAGTAACACAGAAAAGACATACTGAAGTGGAATGGAAAGAATATAGTGCAGTGCAGGTTGACAGATGGCAAGTCTTGCCTTACCTTGCAGTGGAAAAGAGACCCATGTTTGACAACTCCTAGAGGAAACAAGAGCAAGAGCTGTGTGTAATTGCCCCTTAAATTGGCATGTGGACTAAAAGATGAGTCTTTATGCATTGTGTTAACAATGTGCAAGAAATGCATCTTTCATTCTTTGTGTATTATTCTCAACTCCTTAGTGTTTTTATTCGTGGCAAGTTATAGCCTTGTAATATTTCCAAAGTGGTGGAGTGACAACTCTTCTGCCTTAATGGTGTGTTCTAGTAAATTGAGTTTCTGCAGATTATTCATGCTGCCTCAGGAGGATAGAAGGACTTAATTTCATCTCTAGTAGTAACACTTTATAGCTATGCCATTTCTAAGGATGGCAGTACAAGCCGTAACCTGACTTCCACAAGCATCAAGAGGCAGGCAAGATGTGTGTGGTAGTGCATTGGTAACGTCTGTCATTCTGGTTTCTTCTGCACTAGTATACTTTATTTTTCCATATACTGAAGGATGGGAGGTTGCTGAGCCTGACTGCAAGACCAAGGTCAAATGTAAGAGCTAAATTCAACATTTCTACAGATTGGTGAAAGGGTGTGAATTTCAGTGGGGTTCTGGTGGTTTCTGCTGCAGAACTAACAAGCATGCATTCCAGCACCTATTCTAAAAAACTTTATTCCTGTAATGGAAGTAGAATATTTTTTGAGTATGTGTGCTCCCTCTATACAGAAATAATTTAAAAAAAGTATATGTATATGTGCACATTTGAAAACTGACCATCTTGAATAGCAGAGACCTCTTGTGCCTACTTACATAGAAGTGGAATACCAGTATTTCTCCACTTAATTTACTTTTGTTGACAAACTTTATCTAAAACACTACTCATTTGGTAGCTCTCAGGGGCTGTTTCCCCCGAGTTAGATTGCAGGTTGCTGCATAGTTTTAGCTTAAAATATGGTCTTCCATAGCAAAGGTGAAGCAAAAAGCTGTTCTTATTTCCCATCTGCATGCCATAAGCCGTTTGCAGCAGCAGTTTAAATTCTTTTCTAAACATTTCGTTAAACATTTTTGGTTGATTTTTACAATGAAATAAAGTATGCCTTGATTAAAATGCAGGCTGTGAGCTCTGGCAGTTTTACTAGCAATTTGTGACACTTGCCTTTTTTTCTGCCATGGCTAGACTGTCTCATGTATAATTTACTGTGACAAAACACTGGCCCCACTTATTGTCTATAAATACAGGCCCATTAGAAACATGTCTGAGGTGTAGCTTTTTAATGGCTGCATAATGTTCTTGGACCTGCAGTTAATGGAATAGTAAACAACTTTTTGGTTGCAAAAGAAATGAAGCAGAAGCGTTCCTCCATAAAATTAATTTATTGTAGATGTATGGGTATTTCATGACAAGCACAATGATTTGTATCTACTTACAGACAAATATGAATTCTCCTCATCTCAGTCATATGAATATTTTTGAAGGTGTTAGGCTCATCTTATGATGAGCATGATTCGTCTGTGTACACTCACTGCATAAAGAAGAGTAAAGGTTGTCACTGGAGTGAACCTCTTTATGAAACAGTAGGTAGTGTCTGAAGATGTGAATTAGACAGATTTTTACAAATGCAGATGGTTTCCTTCCCATACACAGAGGATGGAAAAAACTCCTACAGCATATGAGTGAGTAGGAGGCAGATAAATATGCAGCACTCAAGAAAAATCCATAGTTTATGAAAATAATCCAACATAATTTACTGGTTTTTTGCCTTGTCTTAATTACAGACCTGCAAAGTTAGGAAGAGGTTTAAATGAGCACAGGGAAATGTCAGGAGTGCTAAAGAGATCACTCCAACTGAAGTAACACTTGAAAGGTAGAAAGTGTGGGCCTGCTTGTCTTTTAATAAATATTATAACCAATACAAAAGAAAACCAAATCAGAACATCTTTCATATCTCTCAAGCATAAATCTCATCAGAAGAATGTTCACCTACTCTGTGTGCTTTTAAAAACACTTTATCTGCTCTAGGTCATAAAATGTCAAGGTTTGGAGAGGATCTCAAAGATCATTTAGTCCCAACCTCACCTGACAGGAGCAGGGACACATTCCCCTAGACCAGATTGCTCAAGTCTTTATCCAACTTGTCTTTGAACACTGCCAGGGCTGGGGCATCCACAAACTCCCTGGACAGTTTCTCATTATGTTCACAGTAAAGAATTTCTTCCTGCTATCTAACCTAAATCTGCCTTCTTTCAATTTGTACCCATTACTCCTTGTCCTATCACTATAGTTCCTGAAGCAGAGTGCCTCTCTGGCTTCCCTGTAGGACCCTTTCAGATGCTCGCAGGCTGCTGTGAGGTCTCCACACAACTTTTTCCTCTCCAGGCTGGGGCTCCAGCCCCAGCTCTCTCAGCCTGTCTTTGTAAGGGAGGTGCTCTGGTCCTCTTATCAACTTTCTTGCCTTCCTCTGGACTTGTTCCAACAGTTCCATGTCCTTATGCTGGGGACACAAAAACAGAATACAACACACCAGGTGTGGTCTCACAAGAGCAGCGTAGAAGGGAAGGATCACCTCCTTCAACCTGCTTGGCCATGGTCCTTTGGATGCAGCGCAGGATTCCATTGCCTTTCTGGGCTGTGAGCTCATTCTGCCAGCTCATGTCGAGTGTTTCATCAACCATCAGCCCCAAGTCCTTCTTGTCAGGGCTGCTCCCAATCACTTCTCTGCCCAACCTGTAGGTGTGTCTGGGATTGCCACAACCCAGGTGTAGCACCTTGCACTTTGCTTTGTTGAACTTCATGAGGCTTGCCTTTGCTCACCTCTCAAGTGTGTCAAGGTCCCTCCGGATGGCATCCTTTCCCTCCAGTGTGTGACCTGTTATAACTCCCTGTTTTTGTGATAAAAGCAGCAGATTTTTGGGGTTTATTTGGTACTTAAACAGTTGATTATTCCTAAAAAAAGTAGTGTTCTACACTCCAGTTCCAGGTCCAGTTGCAAAATCATTAGGTCATGCAATACACCTCCCTACACAGCCATTTCACTAAAACTGGAATTTCTCCTGTTTTCACATCCACTTAATGCTAATGGCATTTAGTTTCATGCTTGCCTTATCGAGCTTTTTACCATTTCAGAAGTTTTTTCACTTATATCTCTCAGCCCTGTATTATATCCCTCAGCAATTCACAAAGGAGATGATTACTAACTTCTGAGCTGGTGAAACTACACAGCTACTGCATCAGCTTTTAGAAGGGCTGTTATTTACAAGCCTCCTCCTTTCAGGCCGTCTGTGAGGCTTTGAAAAAAAGTCCTCCTTTTGTTACTCAGTGAAATTTAAAGAGCTTGTGATACGTAAATATGTCTAATGTTGCAGTGAAATAGTTTAGTAGGCTAAATAAAGCAGAAACCAAGCAAGATATGGATCAAATTATCTGGTAAGGGAGGTTATATATTGGTTACCACCTTTTAGTAATCTCACCATCTCCTAAGTCTTCAAGAAGCACTTGACAATATATCCATGTTAGGAAACCTCAGAAGACAGTTGCTATCAGTGCAATTAACCTCCTTAGCTGAACTTTACTGAACAGCATCATTTTCAATGCTAAAATTGTTTAGTGCAGCTAATAAAAGTGAGCTGCAAGGGTTGCTTCTGAACTGAACTCATCTGTTCTTCAGTTCACTATCTTGTTGTTAAAGAAGAGAACTTTTTTCCTCTGACACAATACAATTTTCACATTGGTGGTGAATTAATAGGTGCAAATAAAGCTGTGTAATAAATCATACTTTTTATATAGAGATGTTTCATAAGCATGTTTTTGTCATGGCTCTGAAGCTACATGCAAATGTACAAAATTATTAGTTGGGCTGGACATGAGGATAATCAATCCTGTGAGATCTCTGTATTACAGACTATCACAGAACTGATATTCTCGTTCAGAAAAGATTGTATTTTTATAAGTGTTCTAGCTTCTGAAAAAATGTAAGACTTTTTTTGGACAAAGGAATGTTTTTTAAAACAAAAAAAGTAATGAATGTTGTAATTTTTATTTATTATGTGTTAGGAGCATACCTGTCTTTGAAATATCAGTGAAAAAGTTGAGATAATCAAGTTTAATTTGACAACATTGAATTTTCAAAGGAATTTCAAACTTTTCATGTTCAGTTGGGAATATGCAAAAAAGTACTTTGAGACTCAGAGGAGAAAGGAGATTGGAAGGAGAGTGAAATAGAATTGCACAGAACTTCATGGACACAAATTACATCTGCTGCAATTGAAAAAGGACAAATAACTGAACTATGAAATTGGCAGATTCATCAAGTAATATTCCTTTCAAGCTTTAGCAGATTTGTTTTAGTCTCATGAAATGTAAAATTTTCTTTTGTTGGCAATAAAACCCCCTGGTGCTTGCAAATAGAGTTAAGTGCAAAGAATGCACTCTAAGGTGAATTTAATTTATGGTGTGTTTACTTTATTGGTACTGCAATAGCATCAAGGTGGAAAAACAGAATTTTCTTGGCAGTCTGAAAGGTTTAATGGGGCAAAATCAAGAGGACAGGACTCGTTTTGTGTTTTGTTGTTTGGGTTTTTTCCCCCTCTCATTCCTCTTCTTTTATCAGCTGTGAAGTATGTTTGACCCTAGTAAGATTTGCAGCCAAACCAGGTTCCTGGCAGGGATACAAATAGAAACATTATCATTTGGTTTTGATAGAGGTATTGTTGCTGAAAGCCATCTGAATAATTATCTACTGAAAAGATAAGCTCTATGAAGCAGATTTATTCCTGAAAAAGTACGTTATACAACATTAAAATATCATTTAAAATGTATTAATAAAATAGGTTTCTATAAAATACTGTTGCATTGCACTGACTGAAGTATTTCAAAACACATTTCTTGAATTTCTATACTAATTTTTCTGAAAATATATGTCAGTTAACAAAAATATGAAGAATGCAAGTTGCACTTACATTGCATTCAAAATTAATACATCTGTTGCTTCATTCTGTAGCTTTTGAATCTTGGTGATTGCTGCATTTCAGAAAATATATTCTGATGAATTTAATTGAACTAAAAGTTACCTCCTTTAATGGTACCACAACTTTACTTGGCCCCCTTTAATGGTTTTATATTAATAAGCAGATTTAGCACTTTGTTGCAGTCAGTTTGAAAACTTTGCAAATAATTTAAATTATTTTGCCAATTTCACATGTATAATTCTTGCTAATGCCAAGGACAGTATGGCATTCAGAGTATTTGGTTTAATCTCTAGTGGCTCTTTTAGTTTTAACATTAGACATAGTTCAAGTGATCTTACTGTATTTTAAAAGACTGTATACTGACTTCTGATCTCTGCTGGATGATAAAGCAAACCTTGGAATAGTTTCTTCTGACAGAAACATTAATCAATGCAAGTTGTCTGAAGTGATTCACCATGACTGGCAGCTTTCAAAGCACTAACATTTCTACAGTTTCAGGGCAGTAACTTTCATTTATCATGTGTTTATTGCTTATTGAAAAGTTTCAGGAGAAAATAATCTCTGAGGATGAAAATGAAGATGGTGTAAATAAAATGGCTGTAAAATATATATAAATTCTTAATGGAGTGGCTATAAATAACTTGCCATAATACTGCATAGTATTCTTCATTACATTATACCTCGGTCTTGCTTTAATATATAGTGATTTGTTAGCATCATTTTGACTTAAATTACTTCCTTTTTCCTCTTTTTACTTTGTTGGGAAAGTATTTAAGTAATATCTACATTTGTAGTCATTTCCAAAGTAGTTAATTGCCAACCAAAAAACTCTACTAGTTTCCTAAGTATGCCCTAAGTGAGAAACTGCCTGGTTTTAAAGACATTAGGTGGTGTTACTGAGGCTGTGCAAGGAAGACACTTTATTGTTTCCTGGAAGCTTAGCCTTTGCTACCAGTTTATCAGGCAAGTCTTTTGTTGGGCCCTTCAGGCTGGGATGGATTCACCGAGAGAAGTTGCCATGCCTCACCCCTGGAAGTGTTCAAGGCCAGCTTGGATGGAGCTCTGAGCAGTCTGGACTAGTGGAAGATGTCCCAGGCCACAGCAGGGCAGCTGGTAGTTGGAACAACATGCTCTTTAAGGTCTGTTCCAAGCCAAGACTTTCTGTGGTTCCATGAATTGAGTGGGGGTGTGCTCTGGTGAGAAGAGTTCCTGCACGCTGACTACCTGACTGCCATAAACTCAGGATAACGAATTCCTGTTCTAGTGATCTTATTTATATATTGTGTAGATCTTCCATAAATAGAGACGCATCTGTTTCTAATGAGAAATATTACAAAAATCCTCTTCTTACATGCTTGAAATCTTTTATGAAATGTGTTAATTAAGCTTCTACTTGCAAGCTTTGTATGGTTTAAAAAAAAACTATCATTTATATTCAGCATACAGAAAGTGGGATGCAGCTAGTTGTTACCTCATATTAAAAAAAATTCATTGTTCTCTAGAAAGCAAAAATTAGACCAAACATTTACATTTTGTTTTACTGTTAGCTCTTTGTTAAACATCTAGTTTTTTTGCTTGATCCTTTTTGAAGTAATGTTAAAATGACACAGATATTTTGTACCAGTTACCAAAGCCACAGGTCTTAGGACAAGAATTGCCTTTTGAATTTGAGATCCTGTTGAAGATGGTTATCCTTGGTTAAAATAATTTTGGCATGATATAACTCAGTGTAATTTTCTAACTTTGATATATAGTTTTCTTGTATGCCATACACAGTGTCTTGCTTAGCATGAAAACGAAGTTTTGGATTTTAAGAAAATACTTATAAAAGACAGCAGAAGGACAACCAAAGTTTGGGGGAAAAAAAGAAAAACTTGGAGATGGTGGGCTGAGGAATATAGATAAACTTATAAACCTGATGGGTATTATTGACACCTTCAGAATTGCATCCAGAATACCAAAACAAATTTAAACAAATTTGTTATGCATTACTTATAAAAGTCTGGTTTTGCAATCCTAGGAAGGTTATTAACTAGTTTTTAGTGGAAATGAGTTCTATTGCCAAGTGGCTAATTAATATTTAATTTCTATTTATTTATTTATTTATAAAAGAGCTGAAAAGAATATAAATTGTTTTCTAAAAAATAATTTTATTAAAAATGCTGCCATTGTGGCTTCTGGCTAGAGAACAAAACTGGTTTAACTCTGTTACAATGTAGTAATTGGATTCAACCTTTGTAATTGAAAAAAAAAGCTCAAATTTATTGTGACTGTCTTCATTAATTATTTCTACCCATGGAGTTTTGTGAATTACTTTACTTACAGTGCACTGCCAGAGCAGCTGAGAACTGCCCTTTACAGTTCACTCCCTAAGACTTGGTACCCTGTGCAGCAGTTTTGTAGCCATTTCAAGTGTAAAGCTTTCAGGTGGTGCAGCCGGAGAAATTACTGAGAAACTGGAGAAGGGATTCATGGGCCATGAACATGTCCAAGAGGGCATCTCCTGACCACCTAACCCTGCTTGACAAAAGCCCAGGTCTCCTGTAAGTCTTTGGTTTGATCTGTTAGTCCTCTGGGAGTGCCTGGGATGCTCATAATCGTACTTGTCAGCTATGGTTAGGTGTGAGACTCACAATTGGCTATGTGGGGAAGAGCACACCTTCAGTGGGTGTATGTAACAGGTTTTATAACAGAAAAGGGGCAATATCAGGACTCACCACAACGAGGATCATCCCAGAGGGTTCCCAGAGAGTTGCATCTGATCCGTAAGCCAGTTGTACACCCACCCATGATGTGTTTATCTAGCTGTGTGCTGGACATTTTATCCAGGAGGATACTGTGAGAGACAGTATGGAAAGCTTTACTCATACCCAAAAATATCAGCGGTCTTTCCTTGATCATCTAGGTGAGTTCCCATGTTATAACAGGAAATCAGCTTTGATAAGCAGGACATTCCTCTCATGAAGCCATGCTGGCTGTGACCAATGACTGTGTTGCCTTTCAGTGTTTTTTAATACCTCCCAGAACAATTTTGTATGTAACTTTACAGGCACTGAAGTGAGACTAAAAGGGATGTAGTTTCCAAAGCCCTCCTTGCCCTTTTGAAAACTGGGACAACATTCACTAGATTCTAGTCAGCTGGGTTCTCTCCTGATTCCCAGGACTGCCTGAAAATTGTCAAGAGAGGTTTTGCAATGACATCAGCTAGCTCTTTGAAGATTCTTGGATGAATCCTGTCAAGCCCGATAGATTTGTAGGGATCCAGCCGGAGCAGCAGATTCCACAAAAATTTCAGGGTCGTCTGGGAGCTGATCATTCTCACAGTCATGTTCCTCCAGCTCAGAGCTCTGAGACCCTCCCTTGGTCCATCATTTGTGTCAGAAATCACATTGTGCCCTCCTCACCTGCCTTACCATTCCACATTAGTATTGCTGGATGGTGAGGTAGCACTCAGTAATGTGGTAGTGATCGTGCAACCTCAGCCCAGTGACTGCAGGACTGAGTGATAAAAAATAGCTTTATATAAGTAGTAGTGTGTGTCTTCCCTTTAGCAACTGAGTGATTCCTATCCAGAGATGTACTGGAAGTTTTTTCCTATCTTGAGCCTCTGTGACAGCACTTGGTACATTAAAAGAAGTAGAGCACCTTTTGTGATGAGAAATTACAAAGGTTTATTTGTGTTATATATCCCTCAGAAGTTTTCTTAACACCTTGTGCTGCTACTTCAATATTTACAGCCTCAGCTCCCCTGTCCCAAAAGTAATTATTTTGCTTGTTGCTCGTGATGAATACTTCTAGCACTATGCTAAAACTATATATATCAGCAAGCCAGCTGCCCTGTGTTCAAAACCTAAACTACTGAAAAATCAATGCTATCATTAATTTCACAAGTATGTGCCATTAAAGTTGTTTATTACCCCAGTTTTGCATCCTTAATTAGGCATGTACCCTCAGTATTCTAACAATGCTAAACATGATCATTTCTTCAAACTAAAAACATGTTATATAATCTTATGAAAATGGTAATTAGTGTTACAGAGTTATGATGCTTATAAAAATTTGACATCTATATCTATTTTTTAAGTATAAATCTTCATATTGAATGATATACTCTGTAAATATGTTTCTGAAGGATCTATCCTTTCTGATAGGAATTGTACTGCAGATACCTCTTGTCCTTGAAACTGCCAAAATACCACCTAATCACAGAGTGGCTGAGGGTGGAATGGTCCTCTGCAGGACATCTGGTCCAACAGTTCAGACAGGGCCACCCAGAACCAACTGCCCAAAACCATATCTAGATGGCTTTTGAATATCTCCACGGATGGGGATTCCAGTACCTCTCTGGGCAGCCTGTGCCCTTGCTTGGTGTGCCTCACACTCAGCAAGTGTTTCCCAATGTTCAGAGGGAACCTCCTGCATCTGAGTTTGTGCCCATTGCCTCTTGGCTTCCCACTGGGCACCACTGAAAAGAGCCTGGCTCTGTCTTCTTTGTACCTAAATATCTGTGAGTGCTTATATACATTGTTGAGATGCTCCCCTGAGCTTCCTCTTTCCTGAGCTAAACAGTCCCAGTGAATCACAATTGCTTAAACATAATTGTATTAGAATGGTTGTCTGAGACAGCATAGAGACTACACACAATTGCATATTGTGTAAATGTGTTTGTTTTATATGCATGTCTTATATATGTATAACTATATATGTGTATACAAATACATTTTAAACATATTTATATATAAAATATATATAAATATATTCAGATATACATTTGCTCCTTCAAATGAAACTGTCTGGAGTTGAGCTTAGAAATCACCTATTTTCCAGAATTCTTGATAAACCAGTATTTGATTCAGAGGTAATGCTTATGATTCTTGGTTTGTATTTCTTTACAGTTTTACAGCTTTTATGTTTCTAAGTGAATATTTGGGTGGTTATCTGATATTGTTTCAAGTTCTTCCAAATGGAATGGATTAATTATTTTTTATATTTGTATGTTTAGCATGTAACTCCTGAGACTATATCATCAGTCAATACATTATTATTAGTTAGGATTTGTGTTATTTTATACTCCCAATGTAGAGTGAGGTGACATTTGCTTATTTTTGACTGCAGTGTAGTTTGCTGTTGTTGGCTCCTAAGTACAAGCATCACTTTTGAAAAATGATTAACTATTTTTTGATAAAACATCCATGATGACTGTAGTCACTGAGTATTCTACATTAAGTTATAGAGATATATTTTTCTAAATACCCAAGGTAGTTTTGAAAGTGGAACTTTTTTCCTAAATTACTCTAGAAAATTATTTGTTCTCATGTATGCTGGAGAACATACTCCAAAATGTAGAAAACATCTTAAACCAAAATTAGTTATTTAGAATCATATTCACCACATATTCTGATAACAATTGTTTAGTTTGGAAAAGACCTTTAGACCATTGAGTCTGAATATTAATCCAGCACTGTCAAGTCCTCCACTAAACCATGTCCTCAGGTGTTATATCTACACACCTTCTAAATACCTCCAGATATGGTGACTCCAGCACTTTCCTAGGCCATTTTGTCCAATGCTTGACAATCCTTCTGGTAAAGAAATTTCCTAACACCCAAGAAAAAGGAGATATTTTTAAGGATGGACATTTTGAGTATGTTACCCAAATTTTACCATACTCTTGCTTTTCTCAGGCTAAGAATTAATCTGTGAAGAAAAGAGAAATTTTCTGAGAGGCATATTGGTTGCTTAGTTTTCATTTGCTGGCTGATTATGACTGCCCTCTCTATGATATGCAATGGTGTTCCTGAGAAAGACAGGAGAAAGCATAGTGGTTAAGTGAGTTTTATTTCTTAAAATATGTACAAAAAATTGCTGTCTATTAGGTAATATTTTCATTGCTCCAGTAAACTTTTAGTGACAAAAAAAGCCCTTTAAGATTATTGCTTAACATTTCTTTATCTGTAAAAAGGAGGTTAAAAGTTAGGTTCAGTGACATTATTTTCAATTTTTTTGTCATTCTGATGTCCTGCAAATTGAATAAAATTGTGAATTAGACACAGTCCAGACAAACAGACATGCATCAGTGGCTTGACTCCAGTAATGGTGAAATCTGTCCTCGCTGTCAAGATGTTAAAACATCAGCATCAGAATAACTACATTAAATACCATGGAAAAAGATTGCTTACAAAATGTGTACTGCAAAGTGCAGCTATGGAATCTTTTCTATCTAATAAATATTTTAAGTGAAGACTGTTTAGATCACATTAGTTTGGACCAACTGCATGTCTCATTTAATGTAAGTACTTTGTTTTCACCATATATTGGTGTCACATCTATTGCTTTGAAAAATTGATGCTCATTTTTACATAATTCATAGTATCATGCCTGCTGAGATGAGTATAACATGCTTAATATATTCATGGTGTTACTTCTGTAACATTTTCAAGGTCAGACATCTAATTGATGCTTGATTCTAATTCTATCAATGTCAGTATGCTCATTTTAAAATAGGGAAATGACAAAGAGGATGTTTTTTAAAATAACTTTTCATATCTGAAGTGTATACAGACAACATTGTGAAGGCCTTACACCTGATTTATGTTGACTCTTCTACATGATGAGAACTGTCGATCATATAATCTTATTTTATATTTGGGTTGTGGCATAATTATTGAGAATTTTCAAGGCAGTGCCCAAGGGATTCTAAAAACAATTCTATATATGAATTTGTTTTTATGTTTGCTGATGTTTGTCTTTGGAGGGAATTTTATTTGGCTGTGCTCAAAATTCTTACAGGCTTTGGAAGTTGGTTTATGGAACATCTACTCTCCTGGGAGCAGTCAGGCTGCTGGCCAAAGGGACAAGGTTTCATGAAGGGTATCCAGAGTCTGGTCACGCAACCCAGTTCCTCAGTTTTCCAAGCAGATAGTCCACTGGCTCTGCTCAGTTGCCCTCAGCTTCCCTACAACCCCTTGGTATGCTTGGGCAGAACATTCTTATCTCAGTCCATAAGTTATGAAGCTGCTGGACAGCAGAAGATGAGATACTTTCACCTTCAGTCAGGTGCCCTTCATTGATCTGTCTTTTACATCAGTGTGACAGTGAAAATGTTGAGAACTCGTGCTTCACCTAGGGATCCATCTGACTTCCAAGCACAGAAAAGCATGGGACATAAATACAATTAAACCTCTATGCACACAGGAATGGAAGAATTCCATTTTAACCAGCTACCCTAAAGACACCCTAACACAGCGCTGAAGATGCAAGTCTTAAGAAACCCATTGCAGGCATGTTCTGTGGACAAAAATAACAGAAATAAATCTGCAAAATGAGCAAGACCAACCAAGCTTAGCTGGGAAATGTCCCAGTGACCCTCAGCAAGGGTGTGTATTGTGGGTAGGGAATGTGGACAAGATGGAGCTAGAAAGAGAGAGAGGAGTCTTTTGGCATTTTTGTTCCAATATACACTCAGCAAAACTCCAAAAGTGCTTGGGAAAACATCCTCATGGTATTTTTATTGGTTTTTTCACTCTTGTTTCAACATGCAGTTGGTCTCCTTAAGACTTGGGAGGAAAAAACTGCAGTAACTCATTCTGTTTATTCAACGTTGTTGAAATAAAATGATACTGTAAGAGTGATATCTGCTGACAGTGTAGGACAGAACCTTTGTCTTCTCAGAGATCTGTGTCCTGAAACTATGAAGGAGAATTTAAAAACAGAAAGAGAGAGAGAGAGAGGAAAAAAAGTTATTGCTATTATTATAAAAAAAAAAAAAAGTTACATTTTTATTTTCTATGTTTCTTGGTATAAGCTTTGAAGTTCTAACTCCAAATTAAATAAAGGAAAATTATGTACAGGTAGGTTTGGGGTTTTTTTTTCCTAAGATGAAGTGACATTAACTGGATCTTTTCTGCACTGTTATCTAAGAATCTGGGAAAAGAAAGTATAAAGTAGGTCTCAAAAAACAGGGCTAAAGTAGAGCTGAAGAAGAGAGTCAAGACCACTACCATACAGATAACACTGACCCTTCCTAAAAAGTTCCCAATGAATGTTTGCCTCATCCTTTATTCACAAACCTCCACTAATAGATTTTCATCCCTCAATAAATTTGCTGTCTAGACAAGTGTTTAGTAGTCTTCTTTTTATTTTTTATACTTTTGTTCTGTCAGGGCCAGCCTAAATATCTTCTGTGTCAGAAATTACATCTACTTCTTACTGATCTATCCATGGCTGAAATGCAACATAATTTGCTTCTGTCAGTCTCAAAAGCTGTAGTGATGTCTCTTTCTAGGCTTTTCTAGCCTAGACACTTTAAATATCTGTTCATGGACTGTGTTCTTGAAATCCATCTGTTCTTATTGCCCTGCTCAGACCTTCTCCTTCTGCTTTACCATCTTACAAGCAAAGCTGAAAAGGCAAATGGTGCTCCTAGGAACTCTATGGAGGTCTTTCTTAAGTTTGATGACTTGCCCTGGAAGAACAGTGACCAAGATCATTCGGGACTGTACTTCTAATCTGTTTAACTTTGTCTTCTCACAGGTAATTCTGCAGTGTTAGGTTCAGCAGTGAAAATGTTCTAGGAACAATTGCTTGGAAAAATGGAAGCCATCAACTTTTGCTTGCTAAGGCATATATTCAGGGTGCTCTAGGTTATTTGGCCTAAGTGTGTGGGAATGTTTCCAACATCCCTTAATTTGCTAGTATGGATGTTATGACTGCCATTGAAGGCTTGGCCTTTATAGTAGAGTCATATATTCTGTTTTCATTGAAGTTTTCTAGTTTCTTATCAGATTATATTGTGGTAAAAAAAGATTTTCAGATGACTTTCTGGAAAAAAAAAAGTGTAGTTGTACTCTTTTTTAAAGTTACTGGTAACTACAGGATGATTATTCTTTTTTTATACAACTTATTTGGGATGCATGATGTTTTCTTCATGTGTTTCTGTTAATCCTTTGGTCAAAAAAATTATATCCCTAGCATACACTCTTCATGAAAGGTCATGCAGAGACAGGGGAAGACATTTCAGGTGCTAGAATAGGCAAAGTCAGGGAAAAAATTGGAGCACAGACCTCTGTTTCTGAGATCAGTGAATAAGCTAATGTGCTGAGGGGTATCTGAGCAAAGCCTACCTCTTAAAATTTAACGGTCAACAAATTTTAAGTTACCTTTTCTTCAATATTCTTAAGATACCCTTACAAAGGTATCTGAATGTCCTCTTTTTGAAAAATATGCGGATGTTTACAGGAAAAATATACATAAATTTTGAGTCCTGTCTCCTCATTCTCATATTTGAACGTTTGTCTGTTCCTGTGGGGAGGAAAAGACTAAAAGATTTACACTTACATCATTAGATATATTTGTTCTATGGATCAATAATTACAGCTTCAACTCAGAGTAGCTCAGTTTTAATCTGGATTTTGTTTTTTACTATGGGTTGTGCCTCCTGAGTTACTGATGTGCATTTCCTCCACTCTACCACTTGGTTGGACTCTGATTCTGAAATTTCTTGCTTAATTGAGATTGGGTGAAGCCTACACAGGACTAGAATCCTTTGGGTGGGGAAAGAAACAAGAAGCAATTGTTACCATACCTTGTTATTTAAAAATTACTATTATGGACTTTATTGAATTCTTAGTCCCCTGATTCTTCTCTTTGGGTTTTTAAAACAGAACCCTTGTGTCTGTACATTAAACCTAAGGCATTTGAACTTAAAAGGCATGAGAGATCATAAGCACATAGAAGGGATTTAGAATTAATTTATTTTCAAAATAATTGTTTTTAAAGTGGCTTTAACAGTATGGGGATTTTCCTAATGGATTTTGAATGATTCAGATGAGAAATATGAAAAATAAAGACTGTGATGCATAACATAAGTACAAGTAACATAATAAAATCTGTTCTGTATAATTGAAATGCATACAAAGACTAGATCATTGTATTTTGTCAGTAAGCGATGATAGGACATTTATTGTATTATTATTCTTCACTGTGTGCTTTGTCCGGATGTAAGATGAAGGTTGAAGCATTGAGCCATCAAAATTGATAATGAAATCGAGTCCTCAGGGAACTCCCACTCAGGAAACTGAAGCAGAAATGATCTTATTAGAGTGTGTGTGAAAGCAAATGAGAAATGATGCAAATTGTACAGCAGTGCATGATTGTGAGATTTTCTGGCATCCATGAATCTTTACTTTGCTCTAATCAAATGTAGACATAGATTTGCTGTCCTGTAATTAATTTTCACCATTTTAAATGGTCAGAAACCAAAACATTTGAAATGCAGATTTGCCCTTTTTTGTACAGTATGAAATACTGCAGGACTTGGTGGACTTGCTCTGCCTCATCTAGTCCAGGGACTGGGGACTGGACTGGTTACCATAATTTGGTTGCTGTCAGCAAGTTGATACTGCTCAGTCCAGGAAGGTTCTACAGCTATGGGAACTGCTTCTTTTTCTTGTAGCTAGTATCTGCAGTGGATTTTTTAGGGTTCTCTGTTCCATCTTCTACAAATGTTCACAAAACAGCCTTGTCGCAAATTTGCGGGAGGCTCTGAAGTGGGTGTTCCTCAGTCACTGTAGTTATACCAGTTTCTTTGGAATAAATAACTACTAGAAATAAGGTGAATATGGTTGGTACTCCCAGATGTCCCAGGGAGAACATGTGACTATTCTGTTCCATGTCCTTCTGCTTCTGTGGATTTATCATTACTCAAAGTATGAAATTGCATGCGTGTGTGTAGGTGAAAAAAACCCCAAACCAAACCAAACTAAACCAAACCAAACCAAACCAAACCCAACAAAAAAATCCCCAACAAGAGAGCCAAAAAAATGAGGCATTCATATACTGTAGTATTGCCTGAATGTCTTTATATTTGACCATTAATTTCTCTTGCTTTGTGCTACTGCTGCTGCTTCTGATCACAGAAAAACAGAGTGGATGTAAAGATGGCAGCATTTTCCCATCTCTGTCATTAACAGACACCACACGAGTATTTTCTTCCTCTGAACTCCTTAGCTATTGACGTTGTAGTGCTTCCAACACTGTTTAAATACAGTGCTGCTTCACTCTTACTCCTTGGGGAGAGATTTAGCTGAGCAGATGCAATCCCTGCCCTCATGGCCTTTGAATGGGTGCTCTGCCCAAGATGTACAGAAAATCAGATATACTGATACACAAAGAGGAAGAGGGGAAAATCTCATGTCCTTCATTTTTAGTCCTTCCTGAATATATATTTGGTTCTGGCTATATCCACAATAAGCTATACTTGAGATCTTCACAGGGCAAGAAACCAGTGCAGATTGTTAATCATTGCACATCAAGTACTTTCACTTCATACTTTTTGTACTTATGAGCTGGTTGTCTGGAATTCTTTTTACCAAGTTCAAGTTCGACTTCATGACTTGTGAATTGTTAATTTTGAGAATGCTTTGGGTTTGTTGTTTTGTTTCTCAGTCCTGATTAGCAAGAAGTTTCCACAAATAAGACTTCACTCCTTGCTTCTTTATCTATTCTTGGAAGTCATTTGGTACGTGTGACTTTTGGAATTGACTATCATCTGCTGACAACACTGCAGAAAAATTGGCCTACATTGTGTGCTGCAGCACTTTGTGAAAACAAACAAGATAGAGCAAATGTTGAATCACCACCTGTCAGCTGTGTGAGGTAGATGTCTGTTTGTCTCTTCTCCTAATGTGTGGTTAGAACACTTATTTTTCAATGAGAGATAACCATCCACGAGCTGCCCAGTTTTTGTTGGAGAGTGACCTGCAGAAGGCCTTGCTCTGCAGAGTATATCTGCAGCAGGCAAGTGCAGTAGTTTTTAATTTATAAGTCCTGAGGCTACATAGCCTGCATGAAACAGCTATCTCAGAAAGGACTCCTTCCAGACACCAGGATTTTGTTGCTGCTCATCAGAAGAGTGAATTAGTTTAGTGGCAGTGTTGAACCTGTAGAAGATCCAGAGTGGACTGAGAGAAGAGTTGGATTTAACCTCTGATTTTGCTGTGCTGAATAAGTGTAATTTATTTTAAACTGTTCCTTCATAATAGTACTGCTTATGAGAGCCTTAATTCACTGGCTTACTAGGCTATTATAATTATTATTATTTAAATGCTAATAGATAATCTCCTTATGCAGTAAAGCGTGGAGAAGTAACAGTGAAAGTCACACAATTTTTAGGGAGAATCTCCACACATATAGCTGCAATGTTCTTACTGCAGAGTTCTTACTGCAGAGTTATTCACAGTTGGGTCTGTTCTGCACTGGGTGGTCTCCTGGGTGTCTTGTCTTCAGTGCCTAAACATCAAGGTGCTGCCTGCCTTTCTGGAATTTAACCATGGCTTCATAGCCTAGTCCCTGGGAGGCTGTAGCACAGAGTTTTTGTTTTAGCTTCTGCCCCAGGGAAGGCAAGGATGATAGCTGGAGACAGGAAGTATCTCAATCAGTTTTCTATGAGGCTCATGGTGAGAAACTCAAATCACTGACAGAGGACTCTCTTTTCCCCACACTTCAGGATCAGGCACTGTGGATTGTACAAATGTCTCCCAAAGAGGGGAGAAAGGAAGTTATTTACTGCAATAGATCTTTACACTATTTTCCCCCTGATAGTTTACTGATAGCTGGCTTAGATGAAGGTGCTTTTTCTTGAAATTTATAGTATCAAAATCTGACAAGAATAGGGCACTTCAGTTCCATTCCTTCTCCCTTGTTTTTGGCACTGAATTTATTATTTTTTCCCCACTTTGTTTCCATCAGGCAGTGTAGAAGGAGTTCAACTCCCACTGCTGTAGATCTTCACATTTATCTCTAGCATTCATGCAGAGCTCAATACACAATTGACAAATTACAGTGTAATTTCTTAACCATTTCTTATATACCATATAGAATCTTTCTAATGGCTATGAAGTGAACAGCATATCCAAACCCTAGCCTGCTCTCCTGCTCTTTAATAGATGTAAAACTGTATGATATATTTGCTGTTCTTTTTTTCCTCCTGTATTTGGCATCAAAAGCTTTGGGATCTAATTATGTAAGCACATCAAATTTTTGTGGAAGTGTGGTGCCTTAGTGAAATCATGCAAGAAGCTGAAATGACTACTGAAGTAATTATGGTCAGTTGGATTAAAGTATATTTTGTGCCAGCTTCAGAAATGCAATGAAGCTTGTGAACTTTTAAACTCCTGATATTTCTTTAAGTCCTTTACTTTATAACTGGGAACTGCTGTACTTTTGTTCTTTTAACTGAATGATGGGATTATTTCAAATTTGTATATAAAAAAAAGCATTAAATGGATTGCACTAAAGAAAAGTGACATATTAATAACTCAGAGACAGCAATTTCATCTCCCAGTGCCTACTTTGGGTCCTCATGGTGTAATACATCTTAATTTCAAAGTAGTTTCTTCAGTATTGAAGAGTGGAGCTCAAGTGTGACTTCAACATTAAAAATTGCTTCTGATTTTGGCAATTCCTTACATATGTAAGGACTGTCTCTATGCATCTTTTTTTTTTTTTTCAAAGCTTTGTGGTTGAACTCATTGAATCCACTGATTTTGTGGGTTGTAACCTGAAAATAAATTATTTGTGAGGATGTTACATTTGCTTAAAAAGATATCTATTTCTCAGAGAAACATACAGGCTAAAGGAATTTCTTTATCAGGTAATGATCCAAAGGTATTGATTTACAACAAAATAGTGCTAAAATCTCCATCTCATGATGAAAAGAAATAACAATTTCTTACCCAAAGTCTTGTTTGAATATTTTCTTACCTGAAATAGGAGGGGCTCATATGTATTTTCCTATGTTGGAAAAGTCAAAAAAGGGTAGTCTTTTTTATTTGTGGATGTACCTATAATGAGCTAAAATTTATATACTGGCCATCATATTTTCTTCACAAATATTGATGTATATTTGAAGACTAGCTCAAGCCTAAAGGTCATAGAACATCTCATTCCAAGTTAATGATGTGGTTTTCCATCATTAATTTTAAAGTCAGAAAACTTCATCCATTTGCTGTATTGATTTGCTAATGAGAACATTTCTGTGTTCTCTTGTGTATGCTACTTGTACTGTACATTGGCAGAGCTCAGGACCTGGGGTGATCTGGAGATGATAGCTACTCTCAACAGGATTGTTTCTAATTTATTATGCCTGAAATTCCATGTCTGAATTAGTCTGGAAGATGCAATTTTACTGAAGAATGACATTTTCTCAGCTTTCTTGGCTTTCTAATAAGGAGAAAGAGAAGTTGAAGGAAAATGTGCAATCATTTGGGGTTCATCAGCTTTGCAATTAGGAAAGTACAGCTGCTGTGACAAGCTGCATCCTCAAATTAATGTCCACTTAGCAGAAATCAGTTTAATATTTCTGACTTTCAAACCTGGTAATGTCTACAAATCTAGAAAATTTTATTTAATGTGAAGATAAAAGCTCTTGTCTCTTCATTGCTTCACCTGTAGGAAAGCATTGTGTGATGCTTTTTGATACCTTTATTATTAAGATAATGCCTTGGCTGAAATGCCTGTATAAGGGAGATCTTTGAGACTGTGAGTTATGTACAGTATGCCTTGTGGTAGGAAGGATTGATGCAAACATCTGCTTGTACAAGTTGAGTTGATACTTCTATATGTTTTCAAGAAAATATATTTTTAACCCAAATCCACTTGCAAACATTTATTTTCTTTTGAATATATGTATATTTTTTTATTTTTCATAAAATAATTGCAGATTATCAACATTCATGGAAAAGAATATATTATCAACATGCAGCTCTTCTATGATTACTCTGATGTCTGAGAAATCATGATGACCTCTCACTGTGTGAAGAAGAGACAAAGAGACTTCATTTTGCCATATTCCCATTTCCAGATTTTTTAAGTGGAGAGAGAGAAATGCATTTGAAGCTTTAAATCCATGATCTTCTCAGAGAATACTGGGTAAACTCACTGTGCTCATACTCATTCATACCTGCATTAAAATTAGAAACAAAGATTCCGGGCAAGATTAAAGCTTGAGTCAAAGATCAGTGTTTGACCAGTTTTGAGCTGGACCAGCCAGGTCTTTGGCAGCACTGAGAGCTGCAATGTCTGCTCCTGAGCAGCAACCCTAAGTTCACAGCCTGCTCTCCCCCTCCTACAGCTGGGGAAAACCCTGGGGATCAGTACATGGCTCACAAACCACATGGTATACACTAGATCCTTAATGCAGAATTCACTCTGCCATGCTCTTGATCACATTAAAATCTCACCTTAGTCTGCTTTGCCAAGAGAAGAAAACAGTGTCCCACATTATTGAATATAGGCCTGAAACTAAGACAAAAATGGTTTGATAAGAATGTAAAGTTACAAAATTATAGCAGAGAAAGTCACAAAAGTCTCTCTTAGGCAGTCACACTGTTTTTCCTTCTCATGGAGCTTATATTTTCTGTGCATATGACTACTGCCAGCCACCTCCTTCTTTATCTCTTCCTGGGGGTATATTCCCTGTGTATTCTGTTGTTTTTCCAAGTGAGGTCTGCCATAACAAGAGCAATTGCTCCAAGTTCCTGAAAAATAAAACTTGCTCAGAATTACTTCTCCCCTTTTGAGGACATCCCTCAGACTCTGTGGGAATTAGTCACTATTGCATGGTAAAGGCATTTCTGTGCTGCCTGGCTGTGCTTTTGCTACAGCCCTCTCTCATCTGAGGCATCTTGGGTGTAAAGAGTTTAAGGAGCTGATACAGCAGAACTGAAAAGTATTTCTGTAGAGAATTTAGTGCCCATTTATCATGGCTGACCTCCCAGGATGGGACAGGAGTGCAAGTTGTTGCCTTTGCAGTCTTTCAGATCCAATGCATTTTAATAATCTTGTAGTCAGCAGCCTTCTAAAATATCAGTGTATACAAACATATTTCAAAAAACCCAAAACAAGCCTTTGGATAGGGTGGTAGTAACATATGGGTCAAGGAATTATAGAGATGTCTCAGAACAGCCTTGTAAAATTATGGAAGAAGTGATTTTTTTAAAACTCTGAATTCTGGGAGAAAACACACTGGAATTTTAGCAAGATGGCATCTCCATCCCCACTTTGAAATTTATTCAAAATATACTCTTTAATTGTGAATTCTTATTCAAGCTCAAGATATTTCAAATTCCATAGTGTTTTATTTGCTCCTGCTTATGCCATAATCTTTGCTGAGTAATGAACCATCTTTCTCATCTGCCACAAACTGAGTACATGGGCAATTAGGTAAAGCTGAAGTTGCCTCAATAACTTCAAAAAGGGGTCACTTTTCTTTCTTGACACTCAATACTTTAGCTACATTGTTGCCTTGTGATTTTTTTTAGCTGTATTATTACCCTGCAGTCACATTTTTCTTCCCTCTCATTTTTATTCATGCAGTTCTGTATCTTTGTGAGTTGTTACTTCAACAAGTTGTGGATTCCAGATAATGGGTTTTGGCATCCTAATATATTTTTCTTCTAAACATATTCAAAATATAAATCATGTAAATGACTAAGATCACTCCCTTGAGATTCCATGCATTGTTTTCTAAATGTGCTACTTGATGGAATTTCCACTGTCTGTGATGCTTCTGTGTTTTCTATATTAACAGATGGTGGTGATTTACTTATGAGCTCTTTCTCTACCGTAGCATGGGCAGTTTGAGTTTCTCATACTGCTGGACAAAAGCAGATGCTATTACCCGAAATGGAACTGATATGTGCCCCATCCTGAGTTGCTGATTGTGTGATTATGGTACCTGTATAAAACCTCCCTTTATGTGCAAGTATGAAGAAAGCAAAGTGTCCAATTTCCCTTCATTTCCCTTCATTTATTTCCCTTCATTTCCCTTCATTTCCCTTCATTTCCCTTCATTTCCCTTCATTTCCCTTCCCTTCCCTTCCCTTCCCTTCCCTTCCCTTCCCTTCCCTTCCCTTCCCTTCCCTTCCCTTCCCTTCCCTTCCCTTCCCTTCCCTTCTTTTCATCAAAGAAGGTGGTACTTTTCTCATAGTTGAAACTAAAAGGAAAGGAAAATATTTGTTGAAGCAGTTTATATTAGGCCACTTGATGCTAGGAGATGTGTTTTGGGTCTTATGTGTGAAAGTAAATCCAGAATAAAGAACACGGAATCAAGAGGGATAAACACCTTTCATAGGTGAGGAGACTTATTTTATTCTATTTTGTAAAGCTTTTTACATTTTTCCCATTGATAGGAAACATCACAGGAAGAAAAACACCCCAGGGATGCAACAGTTCTGTTACTTCACTATGAGAGTGAAAAAGCCCCCTCCAAACATACTGCTAGCTTTTTCTCACCAATTATTTTCTCCATAGGAAAAAGATTTCATTTGCCACCTGAACTTGCATCTTTCATGAGACAAGTTAGTGTACCCATGCAGCTTTGTTTTTTGGTAAAAATCTGGTAGCTTGCTGCTGTAAAAAGTGAGCATGCCTCTGTGATTTATAGATCATAATGTCATCCAGTAATAGTAGGGCTAGAGATAAGGAATGGTTACTTTCCACATTGCATTTGGCACCTTTCAAAAACTTCCATTCAGATTAATGGTGCTATCCTGTGCCTTGATTTTACAACACTTTAATTGAAACTTCACTACCTATCCAGATGTATTGCCATTATCAGGAAAAAGACAAATGAAATTTCACCTGAATGAATTGTATAATCTGTTCGTCTGGAGCTATACATTGTCTGGGTATATGTAAAGATAAACCTACATACAGACATATGGATAAATGTATGTATATGTTGATTTGGTCATTAAGCCATGCCAGGTCAGTTTTATTATGTTAGATAAATGATTTGAAGAACTGGTAAAATTTTAATTTTATTTACATTTTCTCTAAAATAAATTTTAATTTTTTAAATTAAAAAATTTTGAAACACACCTTCTTATGTTTTTTACTGATTTCTCAGTGCCTGTATCCTCTCCCTTGATTTTTCTGCAGCAAAATATAAAAAGGAAACAAGAAGGTAGGGAACAACAAAGGAATTAGTACATCCCAAATAGTTTTCCTCTTAGAAAAAACAGTTCAGGTTTGGTTGTATTTTTTTCCTTTTTTTTTAACTTTAATTTAGTTTTTTCTAGGATACATGCAAAATGTAAAATTTTCATAGCAAACTTTCATTTCCCTATTAGAAGAGTTGGCTAGTTTGTTCAGGTTTGAAAATGGCCAAACTAGGAATAAATTTGAAGATCATCATGGTTGTACTAAATATTTGCTTGGACAGGGGCCATACATCTGCTCTGCTGGAGCAGCGTTGTTTTGTTTACAAGTTTACCTGCCTAATTGCTTGTGTTGAAATAATGTTTATTTAGTGCAGTTGGTATTTGACAGCATTAGTAGTTCTTCCCACTTGTTTTTATCAGGGTGAGTGCTGGCTTTGGATGTGAAGTAGCTTAGGAAATTAATTCTGTGTCTTTCAAACCTGTATTTGTTCATATGCAGAGCAAATATGAAGTATCTGATACAGATACAGTTCTGTGAGATGCTTGAGTTGGAGGAGGCTTTTGCTGCTGCTCAATACTTAAATGGGGTTTATAACAAAGATGAAGACAGACTATTTACTGAGATCTACAGCAACAGGAAAAGGGGAAATTTTAAACTAAAGGAGGGTGGATTCGACTAGATATCAGGAAGAAACTTTTTACTATAAGGATGCCCAGAGTGCGCATGCCCTATCCCTGGAAACATTCAAGGTCAGGTTGAATGGTTTTGAGCCACCTTATCTAGCTGAAGATGTCCCTGGGGGTTTGGGCTAGATGACCTTTAAACGACCCTTCCAACCCAAGCCATTTTTAGTTTCTAGGAGGTGATTCAAAGCATACCTGTGTAACTTCTCTCAGATGACTGTCACTGTTAGTCTGTGACTACTCATGATCAATGGTACAGGTAAATGTGATAACCAGAATGAGTCACAGGAATGCATTTTTCTTTTTTTCATGACGTCCAGGTCAGGTGTGAATAGTTGTTCTTTTTCACACTGGACAATTCTCACGTCTGCCAGTTTTCACACACAGGAGGTGTGTTATGGTTGCCTTCAGGCTTGCGACCTCTGTGGTAGGTCTGGCATCTCACAAATGGCTAACATCAAATGCTGACAGGGCTGGTGTTGTTAGCACTCCTGTGACCCTAAAATGTGTGGTAGTCATGGCTTGATTATCTTATATGGTCTCACCCCTACAAAGGCTTTTAAAAGTGATGATAAAGAGAACACCACAATCCCTTATGCTGCTAAGGGATCCTGTGTAATTTTGGCATAAAATCTTGCAATCAAGTCAATGTTGTCAGAGGAAGCACACAGCTTTAGCTGGTTTTTCCACCTTAAATTTATTTTACTGTGAAATGAAAAAGGTTTGAAAAAGTGTGTTTTGTAAGTAGTTCTGAACAGAAGGATATATTAATCAAATATACTGGCAATTTTATCATTAAACTTCTTTCTTCTCTCACCAGACTTAAAGCCAGCACACTTTCTCTACCATGCAGTTCTTATACACATGAAAGGAAAATACAAATCTCACTTGATCTCTGCTACAAATCTGATTATTGTCTAAAATTCTCCATAATGCCCCTCACGCAGCCATTGCCAGTCTTGCAAGTCAGTTGTGTCAGTCTAGATCAGCAACAGGGAGACTTTAGACTGGGGCTCACAGAAAGAATCCCTCACACGCTGTGCCAAACATTAGGTGATCATTCTTACAGTGCCTATGGTCCTGCTGCCTTGTCAATGTGGGGACTTTTGGATTGTTTAAATAAGAATTACCAGTGGATTTGGCTTCTGAGTGCATCCTAATGAAATAAAAATAAACGCTCTCAGGAAAAGCCTTTCCTTCTCTTAGTGCTGTCAAGGCTCCAATACACCAGAGGTTTGAAATATAAAGAACTCTTTCTTTTATATGCTACTGCAGTGGTCTTCACCTGACAGTTTGATGATGTGGTGTTAGTATCTTTCTAATTCCTGTCACCAGGTAAATTTCAGAGTTGAAAGAGCTAGTTTGATTTGCTAGTAGAGAAAATGCATATAGATTGTTCAACATTGATTGTATGTGTATATCACAGGTTTTCTGATGTGAAGATTCTAATATAACACAGCTATATTCTTCAAGTTTGAGTGTCTTTTTCATGGCAACTCTACTGTGTTTCAGATAGAAGATATGGAAAGAACAAATAATACGTCCATGTTTAGGCATCAAAAGCTGAGCAAAGCAGAAATTTCCTCTAAGATGCTGATATTCCATGCCTATTCCCTAACAGCTGGATAAGTGGAAATGCAAGTAGTTTAACACGTACTCTAGCCAAAGGCTGTTTTAAAGCATCAGGGAAATTTTTGTGTGGTACTTATAGATAGTTTGCAAATACACAGGTGCCCTAAAACATATACACTTAGCTTATTCAGAATGCATAGGAGACATAGTATAGTTAATTTTCTTTTTTTATAGAGAGACGTGCCTATATTTAAAAGACTGCTAAAAGAAGCTGCAATATTTTTTATAACTATAAAAGAATTAGGTATTTATATCAAAGTTATTATACAGATGACACATTTTCTATTTTATTTAAAAATACAAGTATATACATATTTTGCATAAAAGAAATGAATTTACAATTCTGATATTATTAACTGCATCTTCTTTATTTGAATTGCTAATTAAAAAAAACACATAAAACAAATGAAACCAAACCAAAACTGCCAACACATAAGGAAGGACAATGAAGCTATCAGTTAAGCTGGTAGCACCTGGACACCCTGACCTTGCAGCTTTGTTCACAGTAGTTATCATTTATGACTAGATCAGGTGTTTGAAAATTAGAGTTGTCAAAAGCACTTATGAGTTACCTCTCTATTTGCTCCTTGCATTCATTACTCTAAATGCTGTGGAAGGGCAAGCACTGACTATTTAAAAATTAATGTAGAACTGACTGTCTGACTTATGAAATATAAATGTGACAAAAGTCCTTGTGAAGCTTTTTTTTCTGTTGACATAAACACTTGTGTAGAACCACATTTTGTGATTCAGGTGTCTCAGTTTTCCTTTATAAATCTAGTTAGAGATGATACAAAGTAGGGTTAACACTCTTTAACCTGACAGGTCTTTTGAATTGTTTCTAATCTTGCATTAATAGACACTGTCATAACTACAGAAAGGACACAAATGTGTTTTGACAAATACCAAGTTTCTTATTGGAGACAAAATTTATCAGGAGTGCTATGCACAGGAAATGCTGTCAGGAAAGATTTAGAGTATAGCCTGGGTTATATGTCTGGTAACCTCACTTCCTTAAGATAAAAAAACTAAAACAACACAATGTAAAAACTTTTGTTCTGCAAATACCGACTACTTCTTTATTGCTAGCAAATATTCACCAATTACTTTTTAGTAAGTTGGGAAGGCTTCTCTCTATATTTTTTTTAGTCTAGGTCTGTTTATTTGGATTTGGGGTTTTTTTGGGTAGGGTTTTTTGTTTTGATTTTGTTTGTTTGGGTTTTTTGTGGTTTTTTTAAGCTTTGGGGACTTCTTAGACTTTATTGTCTTATCCAGGACTCAAAATTCATATCTTAAAATTTCAATACAACCTTGTTTATCCCTTCCTACAAAAATTTCCACTGAGCAGTGACCTCCTTCTTACCCATATGGCAACCTATTTCCCCTCAAGCCCATCTGTACTTCTGATTGTCTTGAAGGAGTTTTATATTTCATACTCTTCTGTTGTATACTAGACCCTTCTTCTCATATTCTTGTGTGCTGTGAAACTACACTATCTCATGCCTTTGAGTTGGAAAAATATGTTCTCTTGAAACTGAGTCAGTTGACCTCCTAGTTCAAGAATATTCCAGTGAGACTGCTCTCAGCTCTTGCTGTTTGAATGATAATGAAAGTGAAAGAATGATACCTCATGGATGGAGATGACTTCAGATTACTTGCATTGGTTTAATAAAGACCTGTTTGTCCTGCAACCAATAACAGGCATTGTGATGCCTAACATATTGATGGAAACTGACACCTAGTGAATGAAAATAACCTATAAGTTACAAACCAAAATCTATTTCAATTACTCCCCCTAAAAAAAAAAAAAAACAACAAAAATGACCCTGCCTGACTATTTTATCCCATTTTTTGGGGTTTTTCTTTGGCATTAGATGATCAAAATATTTATTAGGAAGCATTATTTTATAGGACTCAGAGTAAGATCTTCATTTATCTAGATGAAGGACTGCTTCCTTAAATTGCAAACTCACTTCTGAAAATGGAACGACTTAATTTGAAGTTAATATGGAAAATCTTTTTTAAATTGTATCTCATATCCTGGCTTGCAAGGAGAGTGTTTTGTATGCTAACTTAGCAGTCAAAACAATAAAAAGCTCCTTTAGAGTCCAGCTAACAAAAATGACAAAAGGCAAAGGGATGGAGGTGGAAGACTGAATCTGGTGTCTCATCACAGCAAGGATGGCATGAATAGGGTAGGCAATTTTCCTTTGACTTTCTAAGAAATAACATACACTATTGCTTTGAAAAGAACATATATTCTGCAGTGCCATCTGTTGGGAATAACCACCTGATTAAGGCAAAAGAGAGTAATTAGTACTTAAATACTTTGGGGGCAGCACCACTGTGTACATAACACTTTCTTTTTCTTCACTAAAATTATGTTTTTAATGAAAAAGTATTTAATGTGCCAATAAAGGTTTTCAGCTATACATGTGTATTGTAAAAACTTTCTAGCTAACAAGTAGTTATAGACATCGGGATATGGAGGCGATTTATGCATCAGGAATCTTTCTATACAATCCATGAATTCTGATAGCTGAGCTCCTACTGGGCCCCAGTTCCTGAGAAAGCTGTTCTATACAGATTCTCCCCATCTACAACTGTCTCATGACACCTCACCTGGAGCACGGCATTCACCTCTGGCACCCCTGACAAAAAAAGGACCTGGACTTGCTGGGGCAAGGCCAGAGCAGGGCCATGAATATGATAGAGATGGAGAACCTCTCCTATGAGGAAAGGTTGAGAGAGCTGGAGTTGTTCAGCTTAGAGAAGAGAAGCCTGTGGGGAGACCTTACAGCCCCTTCCAGTACCTAAAGGGACTACAAAAGAGCTGGAGAGGACTTCTGACTTGTGAAGGTCGGGATAGAACAAGAGGGAATGTGTAAACTGAAAGAGGGTAGGGTTACACTGGATATTAGGAAGAAATTCTTTACTGTGAGGGTGGTGAGGCACCGGAACATGTTGAACAGGGAATTTGTGGATACCCCATCCCTGGAGACGTTCAGGGCCAGGCTGGATGTGTATTCTCTGAGCAACCTGGTCAAATGGAAGGTGCTCCTTCCCACGACAGAGGGACTGCAATGAGAGGATCTTTAACATCCCTACCAACACAAATCATTCTATGATTCTATGATTTAAAGTGATGTAGTTTTTGAACTGAGAGCCATTAGGTCTGACAAACATACTGTGACTTAGACAAGAAAGAAATGCAAAAAATCCCTTAGTGTTCACTTTTCTAAGTTGAAATTCAATATCTCAAAGCTCCTCTTCAACATGCCATTGAAGAAGGTCAAAGACACATATGGCTGCAAGTAAATATCAATTGCTTACCTGGAATAATTGACTAGCTTAAATTAAGGCCAGTATTCTCTGAGAGAGAACATAAAAAAATAAATATAGACAATCCAACCATATATGTTTTGGAATGCATAACCTAGGATAATGAGGGGCAGACTTTAAATGCAGAGTTCATTGCACAAGTTGACCAAAAGTTCAGGTGTTGAATTTTTAAATAATGAATTAGAAATATGACTTTGTTCAATCATTTTTATGTCAAAAGACAGTGCCTGCTCAAGTCAGTAAAAATTGTGATGTCCTTCTTTTATAGCATCTATTAGAATAATTTAAGAAGGACAATATATGCTGTTCTTTCATTTTTTTTAAAATTTTAATCTCAAAATATCTACAAAAAAGAAGTAACAATAGCAATGTTTTTATGACTGGTAATGAGTGTTTGGGGAATGGTTTGGGGAAATGAGATAGAAACCACATTGTATTTGAACTCCCTTAAATTTAAACAATTTCCTGTACTTAGCAGAAGTACTAGTTTCATGGAAGATTGGTGCAACACCAAAGTTAGTTTTCCATTTTCTCTTTTCACCTAAGAACTGAATTTCCATGCTGCACTAATGATTGAGAAATGTGCTGTGTTTATGGGTTAGAGTTCACTCTGTCTGTGTTTGAGAAGCATCTCTTGAGATTTGGTCTTCAAGCAGCAGTCTAGTAAGAATAGAAAAACCCAACCTTTTGAAAAATGCAGAAAGCCAATGAGGAAAGACACAACCCCTTAATAAGATGGACCATTTCTTCATTAATGATTCATCTGAATTCTTTCCCTAGTTCTGCAGCCTGCTAATATCTAAAAACTTATTCACCATATTGATGTTCAGGAACTGAGGATGAATTTGAATTCCATAGCTTTTGATTAACTCTAACTCTACAGGAGCAAAGTGAAGGACATTTTAGAAACAAAGTACGATCCTGTTACATCTTTCACTTTTTTTTAGGATTTACAAAAAGAAATCATAAATTTATAATATTATTTGACTTAGCACTAAATGTTCTTCTTGAAACAAAATATTAGCTGAAATCATGGAAAGGAGACCCTTACTCAAGCTGTGGCCATGAACCGTCAGATAAGCAACTTTAATAGTTACTGTTTTAATGTAAAATGGTTGACATAAAACTGACAATCTTTTTTTCTAAATAGTATTTGGGGGATAATGTAATGAATGGCGCTCCTTAAAGGCAGTCTGGGCATATGAACAACCCATAAGCCTTACAGTTTTTACATATCTATTTCTATATTTCATTGTTGTCATTAGTTTTAATCCCAACTGCCATTACAGAGAGATTAAAAAGTATTCCAGCCTCTCAGTTTGCTGCTCTAATTTGTATGCAGTTAAGTTCAGAGGTGAGGATGAATTAATTTGTTGTGATGAACAGCAGGTGCTCTGTGTGGGTGTCCCTGCTTGAAAGATGCATGATGAGATTCTATATCATGTTCTTAATATTTTCCTGATTAGAATGGACCTGTTTTATATGTAATATTTCTGAAAAATAACATTTCAAAGTAACTTACCTGCACAGATGGTGCCAAAGTAGCATATGTATAGCTGCATTTAAGCACCTGTGAAAGGCAGAGGTTTTCTGAAATGAAGAAGAGAAATTTCTGGCAGACAACACGATTTAATTACCAGAATGTGGAATTTCTTCCAGGTGCAGCTGTTTCTTTTTTTTCTCTTCTTTTCATCACCACATTGTTCTCCATTTTAAGACACATTAAGTACAAGCACATTACATACTAAAAAACCTCACAACTGTTTCCACCTTTTCCCAGCATTTACTTATGATATGAAAATAAGAATAACAATTTATCATTCTTGTCAACAAATCTGAAGTTTAATAGGATATGAGAAATCCCATCAGGTGCCTAAAAGAAACTAGAGGATTTGAGCACTCTAAGCCTCTAATTCACCATTAGTATTTTTGGTTTGTTCTGTAATCAGCATTTTAATTCACAAAGAATACATACAAAAACAAAGTAATGATTCTCTCTGCCCTTCTTAATCACATACATAATATTTATTTACAACACTTGTATCTCTTTTTTCTTGTTTCCAATCTGTACATATGAATATAAACAAAAATAAGGCTAAATTCTTACTTATAAATTGGTAAGTTTTCAAGATTTTAGGAAATAACTTTTCTCTTTGTAAGACTTGCTTTAACTCTTAATGTAGCCACACTTTGCTTGGTTGATTATTTTGCCCTAATAAATCTGAATAAACTGTTGTTTCTGTCCTCATAATGTCCCAAATAAATGATGACTGAGAACAAAACACAAACCTCACTTAACAGTCAGCTAAGAATTGCACCACAGAGTGTGTCCTCAGGGTGTGTTAGCTCTTACAGTATTATGTCCCTTAACACCCTCATTCTCTTTTTCATCCTCACCTGCTTTAGCATTCCCAGCACATGTCCTTATCACAGTGGTCTAAATGCAAGGTCAGCTGAAGGTGAATGAGCTTGAGGCCAGCAAAAAGCAGGACTGGGAAACCTGTCTTGGGTGATAGAATCGTAGAACATCCTAAGCTGAAAGGGACCCACAAGGGTCATCAAAGGCCAACTTCTGGCCTTGCACCAGAGGGTCTGCCTTTTGTGTGGCTCCATCTTGTCATAGATGAATATTGCTGATCCCTTGGCTACATGAATGAGCTCTGAATAGGAAAATACTCAGTAATACATGGATTTTACTCACTTCTCCAGGTTTAAGTTTCCAGGCTGTGTTAAGGTTTGGAATAATCCCCTAGTTAGAAGGCTTTCAATGACACTGTGCAAGAAATTGTATACAAAGATTTCTAGTATACATTTTCAAGTGAACATTAATATTAAAATAAAAGACCTCTTAAACTGGTACATCTTTGAAAATACTTGGCATTTAGGGCAAAAGCTCTGCTCTAAGCATTTGCTTCTGACAGGATTACTTCTATCCTTACAACTAGAAACTATCCTTCTGAATACAGCGTCATGAATGTGATGTTATTTTACCATGGAAGAGTTACTTGAGTTTATGCATGAGATTCTTGTGAAGAATGAGAAGTGCTAGGGATAACTGATCTCAGGAGAGAAAACATCACTTGTTGTATCCAAAGGACACAGGAATCCTATTAAAATAAAATTTAAAAGTGGCTGTTACTTTAATCCTGTATCATGGCATGACTATTGACAGAGAAACATAAAACAGGGGTAGTGAAGTTATTTAGTAGCATGCAGTGGTGGTGGTGAGAAGGAAAAGTAGGCTGGAGTTGGTGTTAAGTTCACTTTTTTTTCATTTGCTCATTAATGGAAAAAAAGGAGGAAGCACACAGATTTTTGCAGTAGAGGTAGGAACATATCAACTGGAGTTTTTCATAAGTCTAACTGAAAAGTGGAAAAATAATACTGTTTAGATATGAAAAAGAGAAGGATAACATCATTGGAAAAATAATCTGAATGACAGGGTTCTGGTCAGATGGAATTACTTGAAAATTAGAAATGTAAATGTCTGGGGTTTTAGAAGTGGACATCAAAATGGCTATAAATATAAAATGTAAGAAAGCAGAGGAAAAGTGGAACCATGAGTTGCAGGATAGGAAGGAAATAGGGTGACTAATTTTAAATACACAGAGAAATAACATATCACCAGACAAATTATAGTGTCTGTTTGAACTGCTTTGGTGAAAACATGTCAGAGGTATTCCGTGATCTCTTCATTCTGGAAAATGACAAATGAAAAATGTTGTTGCTAAAAATGATTAAGCATCTGTGAGAAATATGTTCATTGAAAAAAAAAAGATTAAAAACCTTACACATATATAGAGGGGGAAATCTCAGCTGTGTTGCTGAAAACTCACAGTCATTTCTTCTCCTTGATTTTCAGACCTTGATCGATTGACAGGCTGCAGCACTTTCAGAGATTACCTATCCATGTTGTCCAGCACTCCTCCTTGTTACAGACCTTCTGCCCCTCCTCCCTGTTTTCCACCCAGCAGTGTTGTTCCTGGCACTCTCTAGGGCAGTGCTCTGTCCTGTGTGGGGTGAGTCAGGATCTGCAGGTCTTGACAGATACCTGTCCCAAGACACAGGGCCATGTTGGATAACACCTGCTCTTCAAAACATTATCGCAGCCTTATAACTCGGAGGTTTCTCATGGCTCAAGTTTATTCAAAACAGGTTAAATCAGAAATAGAGATAAAAAATGGGAAATATTAGTATGTCACTGAGCAAAGCCCTGGTGTCCTTCTAAGCTGACCAGAGACTGCACTGCAGTTACCTTCTATCTAGAAAAAATGTAAAACTGAAGGTGATAAGGATGGGCAGAAGCCACAGCTCAGGGTATGGAATGACAGAGAAATGAAGAAAGATAATAGGAGTTTTTCAGCTGTAGAAAAAAGACAGATGAGGAGAGTTATAAAAGATATTAAGGAAGCTTCCCATTCTGGCCATTCAGGAGACTCACTGGCAGTCACACTCTCAGTACCATAGGCTTTCACTGCTGGGACCTCCTCTGCAGCAGCTCCAGTGAAATGACAGGTACCCGGCTTGACTCCACACACAGCCCACTCACACACAGCCAGACCAGGTTTGCTTACAGTTTTGACCTTGGGTTTCTCATGGCAGAGTATCAGATGTCTCATTCCATAAAGACATTTATTCATGGTGCAGCGGCACAGAAAGGACTAGAGCTGGTGCCTTCAAGGAAGACCCCACAGCTTTTATCCCCTCACAGTCCAAGTGTGCTCAATTCTCTCAAATATTGCTCTTCCTCCTGAGTTCTCCACTCCTGCTGTGTCTGTCAGTGTCCATCCACCTGTCTGGCACTACCTGTCTTTGTGCCTTTTGTTAACCAAAGCATTGGCAATTCTTGACATCTTGTCTTGGGCTCCCACCCAGAGCTCAAACTGTATCTCAATCTGCAGTTGGCAAACTGAGCACCAAACCTTTGCCTCAGCAAAGAGACCTCTCAAAGTACTGTGGAGAAAGCCATTAAGGAGAGAGTTCACTGTTTCTTTTGATAAAAGAGTGAAGGGACATATAATGAAAGAGGTCGTATCTATCACTGGGTTTGGGGTTCTTGCTAAGTGGAATTTGAGAGTTTTCACTGTGTGGAAATTAAACTTGGAAGATCTTTCCTCAATGGGTCAGATATAATAACAAAAATTATAATAATTATAATGATGATGACAATGATAATGATGATAATAACAATAATAATCATGGTAAGCATATGGCTATGAAGAGGAACTAGACAAGACTTTGAAGGAAAACTCTATGGAGGGTTTTGAAATAAAACATCACTTTATTTTGGGAAATCCCCGAACCTCCTTGAGGCTGGGCAAGGCCTAAGGGAAGAACAGAATTACATGATTCTTTGTTCTTAAACTCTTTCCTAGACACTTATTGGTCTCAGAAACAAAATGCAACATTGAAAGAGCTCTTGGCCTGTCCAATAAGGTCATTCTTACAGCCTTAATGTCAAGGTCTGTAGAGTTTTTCCAATACTGTGCAGCATCCTCTGCTTTCATTAATTAGAAAACAGAGATCAATGCATAGTTTTACTAATATCATGCAGTCACATTAAATTTTGTCTTGAGTTTTTAAGGTGATACAATAACAATTTCTTACTTCTCTCGAGCTGGTCTTAGGTAGTCACACAGTGTACTTTGTTCTGGAGGTGTCTGTATTGAATGTGGGGTGAGTATATATTCCACTGCATTAAATTTGTAAAAGGTTTTGGGATTCTTTGAGATGAAATGAGCTATATAAATGCAAGCTGGTATTATGTTTGCAAAATCTGTGCGACTGAGAAGATCAATCTCCCAGAAAAATGTCAGCAGATACAACCAGTTTATTATTTCTGAAGGCCGAGAATAAGAAAGTGATAGAAAATAAAATCAGCAGACTGGATAAAAGTGATTTGTTTTGGTTTCTTTTCCTTCATGAAAGAAAACAATGGATTCTAGAAAATATCAAGTAACACTTTAAATTTGACCTTTCATAGTTCATATATCCTATTATCCTTATATATCACAGTCTCTGTCTTTCCTACATGAAAAATTATGGTAGCTAATAATGCACACATATGAGACATAGTCAAATAAAGCTGTGATTAAATAATAAAAAGCATTATTTCCAAGTTGTTTTTGTAGAAATCTGTCCAGGTGCTAATGTGTTGTAAATTGTTTTTATGCACAGAATGGCTCCTTCCTACATATTTCTCAAAGACATATTTTATTCATTCAGCATGACTTACTTTTTATCGCAATCTTGGATACTGAAATTCAGAGAGGAGGTCTAAGTGATAAGGCCAAAGTCAAGAAGACCACAAATAATAAAAGAGCAGGAAGAGACAAGGTCCTACCTTACAACATCTGAGTTGCCAAGTCCGTAATTTCTTTTAGCACTGGATACCTACCCAGTTTCTTTAGGGAAAGAAAAAATAGTGCCTTCTCTCGAGGCACTTGTACAATTGGCAGTGGGTGGCAAGTTCAATAGCTGCATGTCTGCAACAGATCCTTATGCCTTTCTGTCGCTGCAATCCTGGACACTTTAGAGACAAAACCTGTTGTGCCTCATTTGTCTCTGAGTGAATGTGATCTGTGAAAAGCCATGTTTAAGCTGTCTGGTCAAAGTCTTGTGAGAAGGAGGCAGATGTAAGCTGAGAAGAGAATGCAAGCAGATCACTGTCATATTCAAAGGTGCTCTGTCTCATTTGTCTCCACTTCAGCAGAAACAGAAATTAAGGTCTGATGTTTTCTATCACATGTTGGGATATAGAGAATGACTTACTGTGTGAGCACAATTGTTGCAGCTGATAAGCATCCAGCACACTGTGCAGCTATGGCTGAACTAAACAGACTGAATGCAATGAATGATACATGGGGGCCAACAACTTGCAGGGCACTGGATCACCTGTAACTTAGTAAATAGTTTATTCTGTTAACTTGTGAAGTTGAAAGAACTTTAACAGTCATCAGTGAAACAGATATTAAAATACATTTGCAAGCAAAACTGAAACCAGCTCACTGGTATTCTTCAGATCATTTATTATCCCTAGCTGTTTAGACGACTGCCAGCTATTTGTAAAATTTCCCTGTTCTGGAAAGAATTTAAAATGTAAGTTCAAAGATTGTTTTTGCTCCATAGAAAGCACAGCCTTCCTTTTCAACTCTTTTCCATTAAATATTTGACAACAATTATTCTTCAGGACGAAAGAATTTCATCCAAGCAAGTAACAGCAAAAATAGGCTCTCACTTTTTAAATTCCTCCACACTAAATTGCATGGAAATGCTAATTGTTTATTAAGGAACCATAGGCTGAAAACTAATTTCTCAGAGTGGCTGGTGGAAAGAAACAAATACGACAAAAACAACTTCTGTGGAAATTGGGATAGTCTGCAAACAACTGCTAAACTGAATAAAACACCACATAATATTCTCAAAGAAGTCATGCAAGGTTTAATTACCTGAAATGGGATGTACCAGAAGTCTTTATTGATTTCAGATAAAGCTTTTGGTGCTTGACACTCTGCAAATCAACTACCTGGTAGAAATTTTCCATTAAAATCCTGCTGCATACAAATTACAGTTTTTGCTAGTCTTCAATTACGTGGATTTTTTTAAAAGCTCATAAAGAAAAAAAGCCCTTGGATGTTACATTTTTCAAATTATCTGCTTTCATGTTGCTGCCAGTTTTTCTTATTAGATAGGCTCAATGAAGAAAAATGGATTGTTTTGTTTCAGTTGTATCCACAAGCCAGAAAAGATGTTCCCTGCAAAGGAGTTGGCAAAGCGAGCTTAAGATCCTGGCTCCAAACAATAAAAGCCCCAAATATACCTGAAAACAAGGCTGTCAATGCTCACCTTGGAAACATCTGACTGCACATTTTGTCCACTTTTTAAACCATCTGATGCTTCTCAGCTAACCCAAGATGCAGCAGGTACAAATGCCTCTCTATGCTTTCTATTTCTCTTTCAAAGCAGCCACCAGCTGCAAAACTTTCCCACTGTTGCTAAGGGAAGAAACAAAAAGACACTCAAAGCACACTGGCTCAGGTGTGGTAGAAATCCTGAGGATATGTTTTGGCTTTTCAGGAGAAGAATCTAATCTGTTATCTCATGGAAGTGTTCTTGTTGAAACAACTCATATTTCAATATTTTCTTGTGTTTTTTGTGCAAGATCCCCAAACTCTTTTCTGTGATCAAGAACTCTCACTAATCAGGAGGTAATAAAAATAGGAATGCTCAAAGCAGATTATGCATTTTTGTTATGCTATTTTGTTGATGTTGTCAAATCCAGGGCCCCATCCTAAAGCTATCTGAACTGCCAGAGTCTTGGTCCTCTATTCTATTCCTTAGAAGAATCAGTAGATTTTGTCATTTTTGCTTCTATTAAGGTGGCATGGAAACTTGACATGCAAAGTGAAGGCTTTTCAAACTATGCTTGCCATTGGGTATTTACTGTGACATCTAGACTCTTTCTAGCAGTTTGTGATTAATATCTGAATAGTCTTTACCAGTTGCGCTCAGTTTGCATGTGTCAGTCCCATGATTATTCCTTCAAGCTTTGACTTCAGACATTAAAATATTAGCCCATTTATTTCTTTTTTCTTGTTTCTTTTTGGTTTTTTTTAAGAAGGAAAATATGGGGTTTTTATATTCCTAACAAATTAATAAAATATAAAGCATTAACTTAAGTTTTAAAAGCAGGGATCTGAAAATTGACACAAGTGCAGCTCAAACCTAGAACCTCAAAATATCACTTGGATGTCTGAATTACTTATATTTTTACACTAACAATTTATGCAAAATTTTATCTATATATTAACTTTGCTTTATCACCTACAAATTTGCATGTTTATAGTCAAATGAAAAAAAAAAAATAAACCTCCACCAGGACTCAAAATACACCTTTTTCTAGCCAGTGTTGACCATAAACCATTGTTGTACTTCAACAAAAATCAGTCATTGGCCATTTGTTGCTTGCCTGGGAATGCTCTTTACCCTGTAGAGCTAAGCTGATGTAAACAGCTTGCTGCCGCTAAGAAGTGTGGTCCATTTCACTATCCCTCTGTCTTTGTCTGCACTTTCCCAATCTTTCTTTTTGGTCAAGATTGGCACTCATTTTCCTCCCACATCCCCTCTGCTGCATTCAGTTCTTGTTTTAACCCTGCAGAAATGTTTACTGTGCAGCGGAGGGTTAGTCGTGCCCTGCACAAAAATATATATCTCAATGAAGGGTGCTTGAGGAGTCTGTCTTCTATGTCAACTCATTTATTCTTACTTTGTAAGAACCTCAGTGAAAAATTCCTGTCACAGCTATGGTTCCCCATAACACTAGGGAATGGGGCTGGGGGAGCCCCCACAGGGAACACCAATCTCTTACCTACACTAGGGGTATTGTGGACAAATGATGTGGTGCTTACCACTGAGAAGCATTAAGTATTCTCTAAACACTGTTATCACAACAAGGATGGTCAAAAAGTTTATTTTGGTCTTTTTTAAATTTCAACCAGCATAAGGCAACTTGTATAAGTCTGTTGCTTTGAATGAAATTAATTCTCACTAAGAAATATGAATTAAAAAAAATATTGTTGTCAAAATATTAGGGACAGCCAGCTTATCTTAGCTTTGAGCAATATAAATTCTGTTAGAGCTGTATAAATTTCAATAATGGTCACTGTTTGGTGTTTTTTTATTTCCTTCATCACAACCGGCTCTGCATCTCAAGGTGTCATTATAGACGTAAACAACATTTCTTTTTACAAGTTGATTGTACTTGTTAAAATAAAGTAAGATGATGTGGTCATGATAGTTTAAGGATATAACAGAACTTATTCAGGTGGGTAATATCTTTTATTTTACCTAGTGATGCAGCCGGAAAAAATAAACTAGCTTTCATTTATGTGATGCCTTTATGAGGTCACAAATAAGAGGGAGGAGGAAGCTGCATGTTATGAATATAAATTCTTGTGAGGGAAGTAGAATATAAAGAGCAGTAAATTGGCAAATTTCATATTTCAAGTTTATACTACTCTGTAAAGAGATTATAAAATAATGAGATATATATTGTGGTGGCTCAAGGAAGCAGCTCTTTACTCATATGAGTGAACAGTTAATGCATTTTGCTCATACAATGCCTACAGAGTTAAGCAGGTAAAGGCACACAATTTTACTGGTGTTCAAGCATTTCAAGCAAGTTATTCAGTAATTCTGATTGCAAATGTTTTTCACAGAAGCTCAGAAGAATAGTCAGATTTGTTTACAGGATGCATAAGTTGAAAATATTGACAGATTTATCAGGGATGTATTTGATTTACTGAATTCAAAAAATCCATACTGAAGTTCAGTTCTCAGAAAATTGTTTGTAAATAAACCTCAAAAAAAGATGACTATTAAGCTTCCTCTGATTCACGTGATAACCTTTAGGCTGTAATTTTGGGAAAAGAATACCTTACACAAAACTGCATCTAATGGTACTTTCAAGGTAGTCAGATGCTTTTAAGAAAATAAATCAGTTTTCTTCCTTTGATTACAAATTTGATCCAGTGTAGGACCCTTTCCCCCTTCTAGTCGGCAGTGTCCAAAAAAATGAAAATCCTTGTACAAGGAGTCAGATGTTGTGTTTCCAAAGTCTGAAAGCAGAAAATCTATGTTGGCAGGCAGTAGTACTCTGTGGGATGGGAAATAAACCAGAGCACATGATGCTACAGGTAGACACTGATAAGTCTAAAAGGTAAATAGCTTTTTGTTTATTTGACTGTGGGGGTTACTTTCTCAGTGTATTAAAAAGATAAAAAATTCTATCAACAGAAAATAACTGCTATCTATTTGCTGCAGGAGTATTTCAACTGGCAGGCTCTTGCACAAATGTGTAGAAGCACCCGGTCTTGTCAAGAAGATCCCATCTCTTAAACTAGCAAATTAAAAATGTGAGCAGCAGGGATTTCAGGATCTATTTGTTGCCTACTTTTCTGATTTTACTGTCAGTAAGACTTGTTTTTCCAGTACTGTGCTGCAAAGGCTCATTATCAAATGAAATCAGCTTCCTATCCTGTAGCAGTCCCTGCAAATACAAGGTCACACTTCAGGTGGTATCTGCAAAATACTTTGATTTATTGTTCTTGCGCTTTTGTGGGGAAGCATGAGGAAATTCTCTCTGATGCATATGCTTATGTGAGACAATCATATGTGTTTTTAACCCCAGAAAAGTGCTGGCATTTGACTGTCAATGAGATACAAGCAAATCTGTATAGTCCTCATATTTGGTAAAAGCTCTAATCTAGTCAGTTGCTGTGCAGAAAAGTACATGAAATGGAGTCACATCCACCTATGCAGATTTGTTAAAGTTAATAAATTAATGCTTTTCTTGATCTCAGTCATGCATTTAAAAAAAGAAGAAAAAGAAAAAAGGAAAAAGGACTATGAATGTGACAAGAATAACCCTTTTAGTTCCCATACTGGCTCCCCTCATAAGCAGACATACTTCTCCTTCCCCTTTCTCCACCTTCATGCACTACATCTGACTTCTGCATCAAATAAGAGTAAGCTGTCTGTATCAAATTCAAATTAAGATGCAAAAAAGTATTGGAGGGATCCTCTCTCTCCCTCCCCTACCCTCAATCAAAAATAAGATTTCTTTCTGTCTGTTTTTCAGTACCTAGCAATTAAGGGGAGAATAAGCAAAATTTTAAGTCTTCTACTACCTCCTGTTTGTCAGGAGGAAGAAGAGTATTCAGGAATATGCAAGTGTTTCGCTCTTTCCTTGTACTTTTTTTAATAAGAATTTTTTAAATCAGACTGAGAAACCATACTTGTGAAAAATAAATATATCAATGCAGATATATACATGTATAATAATGTCTTCTAATACCTCTGTCCTCATATTTTCAGCTTTGTCCATTAGTAAAGCTGGTTATTATTGAATTGAAAAGCTACTATTGCAAATATTCCTTTGAATTGTGGAGAACTTTTTGATTCAGCCACTGCACACAGCTCTTTATGGCAGCAGAAGTAGATACCTATGGAAAAAAAGAGAGTGCTTGTACCAAAATCAATCTTCCTTTAAGTCAGAAGTCATGATCTGTCCAGGTCAGACCCCACATGAAATGAAAAGTGAAAAATACAAAATTATATTAAGAGAAAATAAATTATTTGTCTCATTCAATTAAAATTTAGAATAACAAATTACCAGAAACTGGAATCAATTATCATGTGATCTACAAAGAGTTAGATTGCTCTGACCTTCAGAGAAGATTAATTTGCAACTAATAATTCACTATGTTCTAAGTCTCATTGCATTTACTGCTTCCATAAATCTTCTGTACTTTTTTTTCCACTCTTCTCTGCTCAGTTGCTGCTATTCAAGTGCTCTGAGGATAAAGAGTCTTGGGATGGTGCCAGGTGGTCTGTACTAATTGCAAGATAGAGGAGTGACAGCTATCCCTGTTCCTCACTCATTATCACTTAAACACAAAAGAAAATATTAACAGTAGAAGTGCTTGGGTTTTGTTTTGCTTTATTTATTTCTTGGGGTTCTCTTTGGTGGGTTGTGGTGTGTTTGTTTTTTTTAAAGATTCTGAAAGATTTTTAAAGAGGTGTAAAAAAAAGTAAACTTATTTTTTCATCCCATTCTGTGCAAAACTGGCCACCTGCCAGATCAGGTAAAATGAAGACATCCAGATACAAGAGGTGGATTGAAAAGTAATGTGTTGGTCTCCTGCCTGCTCTACAGATTTGAGAACTGAAGCTGGCGATGGCTTGCAGAATGATACACATGCTGAGGCAGTAAGTTGTTTAATCTTTGCTTTATAGTGCTTCTGCTAATTCTTCCCAAAGCATAATAAGCTGTCTTTGTTGGGCTCTGTTCCCCCTGTGTCAGCTACCTCATCTCTTTAGAGAACTGGTGAATTTTGGGGTTCAGCTTTTGTTTTGGTTGCTATCAGCAATATTCTTCATTTACGAAAAACCAGTCTATGAGTTAAAAATAACATGAAACATATCTGTAAAAAAAAGTAAAAGTTAAGGCTTTTCTTTCATTTCATAGGATTTTTTGAAGATACTCGTTGTCTGTATAAATCCTGCAATGTATACAGGATGGCTAACAAGCGTTGCGGTTGTTAGATTTTTTTGCGGTGACATAGCAGTCTGCAGACCTTGCAGGAGAGCGTCTCTGCCCAGCCCATGTAAGCACCTCAGTGCACCAAACCCTCCCTCCAAGGGCTGGTCACTTGTGCTCTCACTGGCCGGGGAGCCACAGGCTAGCTCTGGTTTCATCTGATGTTCTTAACAGCAGGCAGTAAAGGTGGTGAGAAGGGTCTATGCATGATGACCACAGGAGTTCTTCATTCACATGGTCCACCAGAGGCCAAAGATCTCCCAGGGGCAGAGGCACTGAGATGCAAAGACCTCATACAAAGACATCCACATGCAAAGACATCATCATGGCAGAAAGCTGGGGGCTTTCTATAGCGACTAGAGGCGGGGGACAGCACATTGGCCCAGTGATCTCTGGGCACAGGGGCCGTACATGGGCGGAGTAAAGTACAGGAACAAATATGACAAACTGGAGAAACCGGCCAGGGCAAGAGGGGGAAAAGGCAGCGCAATGGGAGAAGGGTAGACATATAAGGAAGAAAAGGAGTGGGGAAATACAGCTTGTATAAAAACACAAAAGAACATGAGGCAGGAGGTAGGATCAAATATAAGGCCAGCAGGAAGAAATCGGAAAATTTTGAATTGAAGCAGATACAACAAAGTGGATTGGGATGAAATAAGGGGCACTGCCAAGGAGCAGAAGTTGCCTGAATTCTGTGGATTGAATTTTTGAAATCGGAAAAGATAGCGAAAAGGTAAGATAGAAGAAAAAAGGGAGGAAAAGAAAGGACGAAAATAAAAGGCGGAAAATTGTGCACCGAAGTGCAAACAAGCAAATGGCATGGCATGATCTGAAGTGGAGGGATAAGGATCAAAACTTGCCAAATTGATCCTCACTGAAATCGCAAGTTGACTGAAGTTGACTGAATTCTATGGATTGAATTTTTGAATTGGGAAAAGATAGCGAAAAGCTGACTTGGGAGAAGAAAGGGAGAAAAACAAAGTTTTAAAAATAAAAGGGGGAAAATTGTGCAAATGGCATGGCATGACCTGATATGAAGGCAAAAGGATCAATGCTTGCCAAATTGATCCTTACTGAAAAGGCCTCAAATTCAGGGAACAAGTGGAACAAGCACTCAGGGCAGGAGATATGATCAAATATGAGGCTAGTGGGAAAAAATCGAAAATTTTGAAATGGAGCGAATACAACACTGTGCATTGTGATGCAATGAGTTCTAGTGGCAGGGAGGAGATGTTGCCTGAATTCTAGGGAATTATATTTTTTAATGGGGAAATAAAGTGAAAAGATGATATGGGGGAAAAATTGAGGAAGAGAAAGGCTAAGAAAAAAAAGGGGGGAAATTGTGCACTGAAGTGCACACAAGCAAATGTTGTGGCATGACCTGTAGTGCAAGGAAATGGATCAAAGCTTGCCAAATTGTTTTGCACTGAAATCACCCCAAATTCAGGTTTGAAGTGCAACAAGCGTTGCATTTGTTAGTTCTTTTTGCGGTGGTATATCAGTCTGCAGACCTCGCCAGAAAGTGTCTCTGTCCAGCCAGGTGAATCCCCTCAATGCATCAGACCCTCCCTCCAAGGGCTGATCATTGTGCTTTACCCAGCCAGGGAGCTGAATGTCTAGCTATAGTTCTGTCTGCTGTTCACAACGTGGCTGCCGTAAAGGTGGCGAGAAGGGTCTATGCATGATGACCATGGGAGTTGTTTATTCAAATGGTCAACAGATGGTCACAGAGGCAGAAGACCTCAGATGCAAAGACCTCATGGATGTGAAGACATCATCATGGTGGGCAGTCAGGAGTTTTCTATAGAGAGGGGGGCAGGGACAGCACATTGGCCCAGTGATCTCTGGGCACAGGGGCAGTGCATGGGTGGAGTTAGGGTACAGAAACCAGTAGGGAAACTCGAGGGAGTGGCCAGGGCCAGTGGCAGGAAAGGCAGCACAACATGAGAAGGGTAGACAATAAGGAAGAAAAGGGGTGGGGAAATACATCTGGTATCACAACAAACAAGGATCTTGTAAAAAGGACTCACAAATAGTTACAAATAATAATAATGAATTTTAGATATTATGAATTCTTCTGTGAATTCAACACTATTTTAATGCACTCAGAAACTACACATTCTGTGCAAGTGTCTATAAACTCCATGGTAACTTCTGCAAGCACCTCTGATAATAATTGGACCCATTAATAGAAAACCAGGTGTATAAATTATAAAACAACACGCAGTCTTACTGGGTCCCATGGTCTTCAGTCTTCCGCCTTTGCTATCTGTGTCTTCCTAAATGCTGATGGAAAGGAAGGTTTCTATGGACCTAGAGGGCAAATGATTTCCAGAATGCAGTGTCTTTTTGCACTGCTAAGCTCTCATGTAGAAGAAGATGTGAGCCAGATTAACATAAAGACAAAGCCGTTCTGTTTGTGATGTGTCCATTCACTCCTTTGAGTCCTGAAATTTACAACTTTTGTAACAACATTTTATGGTTTTATTATGCTTCTTGGCATAGGATTCACTGTTTTGTCTCTGGTAGTTCTGCTCTCATCCTCAGTAGCATTGCATGTCTTTTGACACCTTAACATTTACACATTTTTACATTAGCTTTTTGCTCAGAACTGCTTAATACAAATTCATTTCAGGTGTCTATATCCTGCCAGAAGTTCATTCTCTTTTTTTTAACTTGATGTTAATAAAAAAAAATATATATTTAAGAGAGATTCATACATGAAAATATTTTGATCTCTTGACACGATAAGGGTCTAAGCATTCCTGCCAGCAAACTGGTTGACACCAAAATGATAGAGTTGGTTTAGGAACACAAAATGTACTCTGCCCTTGTAAGGCCACACCTTGAATCCTGTGTTCAACTTTGGTCCTCTCACTTCAAGAAGGACGTTGAGGTGCTGGAGTGTGTCCAGAGAAGGGCAATGGAATTGCTGAAGGGTCTGGAGAGCAAATCTGCTGAGGAGAAGCTGAGGGAGCTGAGAGATTTTAGCTTGCAAGAAAAGAGGTTCAGGAGAGACCTTATCACTCTCTACAACCGCCTGAAAGGAGGTTGTATCAAGGTGTGGGTTGGTCTCTTCTCCCAGCTAACAATTTATAGGAGCACAGGAAATCACAGAATCATAAAATATTCTCGGTTGGAAGAGAATCACAAGAATCATTGAATCCAGCTCTTGAGTGAAAGGCCCATACAGGGATTAAACCCATGACCTTGGCATTATTAGCACCATGCTCCAACAAACTGAGCTAATCTCAGGGCACCACCTCCACTTTCACCAGGGGTGGTTTAGGTTGAATATTACGAAAAGTTTCTTCAGGGAAAGGGTGGAGAGCATTGAAACAAGCTGCCCAGGGAAGTGGTAAAATCCCTGTAAGTGTTCATAAAACGTGTAGATAGGACACTTAGGCACCTCAGTGATGAACATGTCAGTGCTGGGTTAATGGCTGGACTCCATGATCTCAGATGTCTTTTCCAAGCTTAACAATTCTATGATTCTGTCTGGACTTTGCTTGGAACTTGTCCAATAATCTGTTTTTTCAGTGCTTTTATGAAAAGCTGAAAGTTGATCCAAATTAATTTCTAAATGAACTGCCAAATACATTAGCAGAAATGATAAAATGCACAAATGAAGTACATTATTATAATTGAATTTTATTGCCTGGGAATAGAGAGTGAAGAAAAACTGGAATGACCTTTTAGTTGATGGTGATTTTGTGAATTTGCCTTTTTTATTTCTTTTTTTTTTTTTACTTCAGAAAATTAGTGTATTACTCTGCAATCTCACAAACGTGATTGCAGTTGTTTTCTTAATAGAAGTGTTGCTATTGGCACTGTGTAAGATAACCTGCATTTGGTACTGTATTTTTTTCCATATGTCTGAATGGAAGACAAAATGAGGATCTGCAAACATGCGGATTTATCATATGCAATTATTTTTCAAAGCAGCAACAGAAAACAGATCATGTCTGTGTCTGGAAGAATAGAAAATTTCCTTTGTGCTAATTTAAAAAAGCATTTATGAATGTAGAAATCAACAAAAGTAATTTTCCCATTTCCATAAAGCTACTGTTCAGCAAATCCATGAAAAAAGTACAAATTATTGCTTGCATTGTTTTACAAATTCTTGCTGTCCTACTGCAAAACAGTATTAGTGGCATAAGCAAAAGAACAGCTATTTTTGTCTTCTAACTAATTTGTGTCTAAAGGATAGGACTGTGCAGAAGTAAAAGGGCACCTTGTGCCCTGAGAGGCACTGGTGGGAGCTAGTTGTGATCATTCATTGTGTATCAGTAATTTTAAATTGTACCCAAATTGCAGCAAATAGTGGCAGACATTTTAGAGGAATCTGAATTCCATTTATGCACATAATAAAACAGGCTGGGTCATTTCCAGAGTTGCAATCTCTTGTTGGGGTACTGTGCCTTATTTTTCTCCTTGGATTTTGAAAACATCATTTCATATAGATCCTTTGAATTAAACTTTTTTAAAATTAAATTAAACTGGTGCTCTGCATTCTTTCTTTCACACACTTCAGCTGTTAACAAGACTCACAAATGTTATGAGAGAAGAACCACCCCTTTAAGAATGCAATTTAAATAATCTACCAATTCTTCCTTTCTTTTCCACTGCATAGAAACCAGTGTTTACCTATGTGGTTGTGGTGCCTGTAATCTCACGTAAAGAAAATTGAGATAACTTAAACTAACAGACCATCCAAAGTAGCTGTAGCTTTTAGATTCAGTTGTAGACTGAATCTAAGACTGGTGTTACGGAAGAAAACTTATTTTATATTTTAAAACAGCACAATAAAAGTGGGTCATAAAAATCAACACTGAGCATAAAATATTTTTTTATTAAATCTGCAATAACACTAATCACTTTTTTCTAGTGATTTCTTTTTCCCATGTAAGAGATTAAAAATATAAGAAGTAAAAAAATCTTTTTTTTACTCAATTTTTTATTGTTATCACTTATATGCAATTATTGATAGAATTTAATAAACTTGAGGTCTCTTTGTTTCAGGTTTCCTCTTCTAAGTGCAGGTGACTGTTCTGCTGGCAGAACAAGCACACCTTTAATCTTTTCTATTTTGCAAAGGCTCTTGTATAATTCTGTGACCCTAAGCCATTTTTCCTTTGCTGAATCTCCTTTGAACTTTTGCTTTGGTTTGGAAACACTTTTCTTTTTATGACTCTCTACCTGCAGCTGAGAAAAGATTTGATTCAATACTTGTTTGGACTATAGTCATTGAAATTAACTGTCCTCTGTCCCTTGTTTGGCCTTCTTTTTATAACATGGTGATTGCATGTATCAAAGCAGTTCTCATTACAGACAGTTTTGAAGGATCCTATATTCAACACAAAACTCGCAAAATTCAACTCCTTCATGAAGTTATTCCTACATTTAATAATAACTCTGTAAGTGGTTATATTGATATTGAGCAAAACCGTCTCAGTTTTATTGTGAATTCTGCCTATAGGACTGAAATGTGACTGGCTTGTTTGCAAAACAATGAGGCTGAGGACATGTCAGGACATTCATCCTCTTCCAAGAGCTCTCTTTTGTTCTTTTGAATCCTTTTTTTTTTCAATTACTAGAGCTCTGATTGAAGAAGCATGCCAAATACTCACTTGCTTCATTAGCAGTGGAGAGAAAATTGAAGCTCCTCTCCTTAATAGCACATTAGATTAAGGAACACAACTGGAGGCAAAAGATACATCTATTTTCTGAGCCTTTAAAAACCAGAACAAAACACAGAACACATCCTGTCTTAGCCAGGGGCAGAGTAAAGTGAGAAGTGAATAGGCACGAAATGTTCTACTAGAACAGCACTAGAACAGCAATGTTTTTACTAGAAAAGACTTCTCTGAATCTTAGCCTGCCTTTCCCACCAGCTGATGGACTTTAGAAAGCACTTAGCAATCATTGATTATATGTGGGTGGACATAAAGGCTACAGACCAAGTTAGCCCTTAATTTTGTCTGGTACCCATCTGTCTTGTGGCAGGAAAAGGGAAATTAATCACAAATTCTCTTCCAACAGTCTGACTTGTTTGGCAAGGGAAGAGGGCTCAACAGCTCCCCAGCAGTGCTCTGCACTCATGGGCGCTGGAGGGTGAATACAAACTCCCATCGGGTGTGAAAAGCAAGACATTTCTCCACAGAAATGCTCAGGCTCAGGGCAGCCTAAGCATGTGTTTAATCGCCTGGATTAACTCCAAGCTCTTTAAACTGTAATTAACAGTGGCAGTTCCCAGCTTCTCTAATTCAGGGAGACCAGTGCAATTTCAGGTGTGCCTGTTTTTTTGTTAGCTTGTTCACTGATCCTAGGAATGAAATATATTGCAGTCTTACAGTTCTTTTGTCCTCTCCACAGAACTTCATTTGAGTCTCAAACTAGTGCCATGTGGTATTTGAGTTCCCACTGTATACCTGAAAGAAAGTGATTGGATAGTTTCTGAAAGATAATGCGATTAATAGAGCCTCAGATAATTTTTAGGGGCCATGTCATCAGCTTTCCAGAAAGAAACAAATAAACAACTTCACCTTATCAAAGTTCCAATACTATAAAGTAGCAGGCTGCTGTTTTTGGCTCTCCTGCCCTCCTGCAGATTCCCTTCTCCATGTGCTGCAACCCATGTTTTCATAATGAAAAGAAATTATGATCTCCAGAGCAGAACAGGAAAAAAGATAGGTTGAAGGTGGGCATATTTAATGAGTTTCAGTAGTCAGTAAATTTAGGTATAAAGCTTACATTTTATATTTAAAAAGCCATTAATCCAAACACATGCAAAATATAAGAATTGCATATAGGCTGCAGGCAAACACTAATCTGTTGAAGAGCATGAAAGCAGTGTTGACCCCCATGGTTTATTTGGGAAATCTGCTTTTTTGTTTCCTGATGTCACAGTTGAATGTTCCATATCTGTGTTTGTATTTTTCATACTATGACAAACACAGGCAGAAATGAAAATTGTGAGACATGTTTATTTGAATACATATAACATATAAAAGAAAACATTTATTTTTCTCACTTAATTAAAAAAAAAAAGCTAAAAATATATTTTTAATTAATGACCTGGCACCAAAATGCAGCAACCTGTTTCATCACAAGCATTTCTAATACTTTGTTGCTGCTGGATTAATAGATAAGAACTCCTGGGGTTTCCACAGTGCCACCAGAGGATTTTTAGGGATTTGGTATAACTGTGGGCTTCATAGTGACTTATAAATTGTAATTTTTTCAGTTGTTTACTATTAATATTTTTCATTTCTACATGTCTGTATACTCCTGTACTTATGATTACTTTGCTGAAATTTGAAGAGTTAGAATAAACATAATTATAGAAGAAAATGAGGAATTATTGGTTAGGGTATTTGCAAAATAACCTTGTTTCACATCCATTCTGCTTGAATCAGTGAAAAATTGTAATCAAAAGAAAAATATTACTGTGATGTTTCTTCAATATATCCCTGATTCGCCTTGATGTAGGAATTTAAATGTTGTACATCTTCTTTTTTCCCCACTAAGTCTTCTGTTACTATTGATAAGGATTTTGCCTGTAATTTTCTCTTTGCAATGCTTGTTGAAGCATAGCCCAGATAAACAAAAAATAATCAGTTGGAGCTGAATATTCTAACATAATTTAAAGTTCTATTTTAAGTGTTCTGAATGAGAAACCAGCTTAAATATTCTTGTGCATTATAATTACAAAACTATGATCCAAAATTGTATCATTGCCTTTTTCACAGATTTCCTAATCCTTCTAATTGTAAATTTTTCTGAACACCACTGTCAGTGGGTACAGTTGGAAACAAACTTCTTTCAGCCAGCTTCTGTTAAACAGCAGAATTCTCGTTGCTCTGCTCTGACTTGAGGATATTCAGATGCAGTGTGCATGGCTGCTGTTAGACTGCAAGGGAGTTTTAATTTGCTGGGCAGTCATTTTGGAGCTAAGGCAAATTAGCTCACCAGATTCAAGAGTGTGATGGAGTAGATTTTTATTCTTTGTACATGCATGTTATATATATATATATATATACATATACTTTTATTTACGTATATATGCATAGATATAACGGGTGTGAGAGGCCTCTCTGGTGCTTAAACGGTGTCTTGTCTGCTTCCCATCAGCTGTATGCACATATGATGATGTATTCCATCAGGTGTAGCACAGCGGAATCAGTTATTCTGAGGAATAATCCCAGCAATACCTTCAGGAGGAAAGCACAGTGAATGAATGCATAGCAGGAGTGTACTGACCTTCCAGCAGAATTTACTGCCAAATTTAGAGTCAGTCCACTGAGCTTCTGCAGGACTGCAAAGCTGTGAGCAGTGGTTTCACTTAGAGTCATCCTGTGGTTTAAAGGCTGACCTCCTCCTGCTTGGTTTCTTGTGAGGCAGGGAACTGGCAGGGAGCTGGGTTGCCATGTCCAGCTCTCACAACAGGCAAACGCATTAAAGGAGACAGCTGGGGGCTTGTGATGGCTGTTAGACAGAAATATACAGAGCACAGCACACTGAAATAAAGGGCAAAAGAGGAAGTGAGGAGGACGGGATAGAGCCATGCACAATGGAATAAATTACTTCCTTCAGTGTGAAATGAAAAGAGGATGTGAATGCTCTGAAATAATCAGCACACAAAGCACTGCTGAAGGAAAATGGATTGCCTCAGAAAACTATTTTTCTATACAGATACCACTAGGCACTGCTTCTTAAAGAAAAACCAAATTGATGTGGAAGATATCATCAAACAACTGTGAAAAAGAATTATCCAGGACTACTTTTTTTCCTTAACTTATTTTGTAGAGAGATGAAACAACAATAAAGTTGTAAGAGTTAATTCTTGACTATGTTTCTATGTTTCTTCTGTATTTTCAGTTACTGTTTGGTAGTGTGTGAGTGCCACCCCTCTTGTCCCTGAAGGACACACTCCATCATGTTCAGTGGCTCATTCCTATTGCTCCTCTCTTTGATTACCCACTCTGGAAAGGTGGCTGAGCTGTGGTAAACAGCAATGCCCTTTATGTGTCTCATGATTGTGGCTAGCAGAGGTTTTTCCCATGAGAAATTTTCTTGTGTTTTATAAATAAAGATAAAGTTTGGATGTTGTTGGAGCAGTGTCCCAGAACTTGGACAGTGCAGGCCTGGCCAATCAGGCCTGGGGGAAGGCTTCTGACTGACCAGTCTGGGTGACTTTTGAGAACTCTATATATGTGATGAAATCAAAACAATAAAGGTCATTCCTTCTTGCTACTGAGAACTGGTGCTTTCATTACTCTGCTAGCTGCTCAACAGCGACACATGATGGCTTTAAATATCCATGAATGTAACCAAGATCTTTGTTTAACAAATATTGTCATTCTTATTACATGTAACATTGCTTTTACATTTTTGTTTTTAAACAAGTCTGTTCATCAGATTAAGCAGCTGCCTTCAGTAATAAAAGTCGAGTCATTAATTCTGAAGTTGCCCAAGCCCTTTTGGTTAGTCTCAGTGCCTTGCCAGGTTCTTGCTGGCTTTTGCACAGTTGTTTGGTATCAGTAGCTGGAAGATGCAGAGGATTCAGCACAGCCTGGGTCTATCAGGCAGCACAGTACTCATGAAGCCAAATAAATACTGTCAGACTTGGAATGTGAGGCCGTGTGTGCATTGGGAGGGCTTTGCATGGGTTCAGCATCAGGAAGGCTAAAGGCTCTGAGTGCAGAGGCATTCCAACTGCATTTGTAGGGTGTAAGTTTAGGGTTATGATAACATAACTTGATTTTGAGCACAAGATATTAATGAATACTGGCAGTGTTTTGAAAGGAGACAATGTTTTACGAAAAACGTGAGACCACAATTTGTGTTCTTTTGTGCAGTTACAGCACTGTAGTTGTAGTAAGAGATGTCTTCTGATTGTAACATACTCTAGAAGTGATTAAATACTAGAACCCATCTAGTGCAGCCTTCTGTAACCAAAATGTGCGCGGAAGAATGTGATCAATACCAGTTGTTGGGAGGCCACACCAGCTCTGTATCTGGTTTTGCAGGAAAGAAGGCTACTCAGTGTTTTCTTTTCCTAAATAAAGTGATAATTATTTCCTTGAGCTATTTTATATTCCTATGGATTTGTCAATTTGTGACCAAGTGGGGAATAAAAATTAAGAATGCACATTTCTATTGAATAATTCAAGAATGGAAAGTGATGAAGAATCTGATCCAACTAGGTACTATCCACAGTTTCAGTGGTATCAGTTCTGGACAGCACTTTAACCTTAGGAACAATAAATATATCTATCTCTACTACAGAAATATTATTACTTTCATTTGCCACACAGGAAATGCACAATATTTTCCATAGCAGATTAATAATTTCAAAATTAATTGTTTACCACTCAAATTCAACTTATTCCTCCCAGAATCAATTTTACCAGCTGACATGGATCATGATGTGACTATATGAGTGTAATGGTTAGGAAAGAGGTTTCATTAGGAGGAAATAAATAAAAAAACCCACTTAATTAAAACTTGTTTATAAAATTTCCAGTGGTTTTAAAAGCATAAATTATGTTAATTGTAAAGACAGATAAAATTATTTTTGCACACAGCTCTACCATGCATTAATAGATTATCTTATTATTAATTTTCTTGTTTTATTTCAGATAAAAATTATTTATGTTTTTGTTTTACAGGCTTTTGAATAATAATCAAATTTGAAAGATTTATGAAATTGCTTTGAAAGTCTTAAAAAATCTGCAAAATGTGTAACTCAAAATAGAAACCTCTCCTGGATGACCCTCAACAGCTAAACTGGTATTTTTAGTTATTAAAATGTAAAAATAATTTAAAATATTTAAGTACAAGACAGCTTACTCACAGCCTGCCACATTTAGTTTATACATGCTGAAAATTGTGCAGTTCAGTAATAGGTGATTGGACTAATGAACCAATGAGAAATAATTTGTTCTATGTGCTTTATGTCTACTGGCTTAGTTTTGAAAAAGGACTGCATAAAGTGGTCCTATCTGTTGCTGCCTTCATTGGTTTACCTTAAAATTTTAATCACTGACAAAAACTGGTCTCACTCATGTTTAAATTTTGGGGGAATTTGTGATCTTCCATTTCACATCCTGCACAAAACCCAAAATATTATTCAACACAACTTTGACATTGAACGGTTTCTGTGTAAAGCAAACCCATATTAATTGACTCTGATCAACTTACATGTAAAAACTTTGAGCATTTCTGGTTCTGCCAAAGTCTGCTTTAACATTAATGTAATTATCATATCAAATGTGAAAATCATGGACTTTTAGTGAAGAGATTAGGTTAATCTTTTTATGACAGAAAGCTTAATATACTCAATAGTAACATGTGCACATAGACCACATAGGGGAATGAACTGATTAAAGATAATAAGCAGAAATTTTGATGGTGCTCTCTTGAGCAGGGAAGGAGTAAAATGTATACCACAGCTCTTCAAGAATTTAAGACAAAATATTATTAAATATAATTAACCACAGTATCCAAGAAATTGTCGAGACAATGAAAGGTATAAAGGTTTACATGTCCATAATTCTATTGGGAAAAAAAAAAAAAAGAAGGGTACTTTCAAAGCTGTATACTAATTGGGCTAATTTTAACATTTCAAAAATCAGAATTCCTGCAGCAAGAGTTTCTAAATGGAGGAACTGACCGATGGGTAATCACCGCATTGGAAAACCTAATGCTGGTAGCTCTTGGTGGTCAGCAGTTAAGCTGGAAGGACAACGTGAGTGAAATTTATTCTCGGTTCAGCCCTTAGTCAAAGTCTAAGTGTTAGTCAGAAACCAGCAGTAAAAGTTGTTCCCAAGGCAAGGTATTTATATATGAAAGTGCTGTGGGAAAAGAAAGAATGGATTGTGAATGCAGTTTGCTGGAATACTCCTTTGCCTGCTTTACCATCACAGAACTAAGAAAGATTTACTAACCATATCCAGACACTATTGAACAATGCAGACCTATTTTATCTTACCTCAGCTTCACTGCAGTTTGAATTTGTTACAGTCACAACAGCTCTGCTTGCTCCTGATAATGTACAAAACCTGGCTGTTTAATGCAGGTCAAATTTTGTCCCTTTCTGCTCAGTACAGCAGAGAACATGCAAATCTTCTGTTACATAGTGTTTGGCAAATGAGCTAATCCAGGCAGAGGAAGAGAAAGATACAGGGCTATTCCTGTAAGTCATAAAGCTATTTCAATTTCTGTATATCTGCAGTACACTGTGGAAGGCAGAATAGAAAAACATGCTTTCTGTTATCTATTTTCCTGTCATAGCATTGTCTAGACAGAAAACTTATGGTTAATTTGTTTATTCGCAAGGCTTTGAGGAAAACATAAAGCAAACCTGTCCACCAACCAACCACCAGATATAGTGCTATCAATTAAAAAAATAACATCAATGCTGTCACCTTCTCCCTGTGTAATCTTGTTCACTTGATGTACTTCATCTTCACCAGAAAGGTTAGAAATTTACTTCATTTATCCAAGTGCTAATCACTATGCTAAAGTTTTATGTTCAGACTTAGCTATTTTTTACTAGATTTTATCTTCTGACAGCTCTCACTATATTTTTTTACAACTTCCAACAAATAATTTGAAAGCTGGTGTTTTATTTTTTTAAAATACTTTAATATTTGCCTTTGTGTGTGTTATAGTATTCATCTAAACCTTCAGAGCCTTCAAGATCCATGACAATTAGGCTGTTTTCTGGCTGTTAAGAGTTTGGATGGATCAATATTTAATTCCGACTTGTCTCCAATTTATATGTTAATCATCTATTTTATACTCATATGTATCATACACATGGTTGATTTAATAAAATCTGTACTTGTTCTCATAAATACAAGTTTTACAGAATGAAGACATTGCTCAAACTCCCACTATAATTAAAGGTATCTCAAATGAGATGGGTTGACTAGATTATAGTTGACTAGATTTACAGATTTTGATTACACTTAAAAACACATACCAAACACACTTCAGTTAGAAGACCCTAAAGATTTTTCTAAGATCTTATCCCTCATATTTTTCTTTCGTTATTTTTTTTAATTTCCTTCCTTCCTTCCTTCCTTCCTTCCTTCCTTCCTTCCTTCCTTCCTTCCTTCCTTCCTTCCTTCCTTCCTTCCTTCCTTCCTTCCTTCTTCCTTCCTTCCTTCCTTCCTTCCTTCCTTCCTTCCTTCCTTCCTTCCTTCCTTCCTTCCTTCCTCCCTCCCTCCCTCCCTCCCTCCCTCCCTCCCTCCCATTCCCCCTTGAAAAACGTAACAATTTTACTGAGTTGTCATCCCTGTTTTAATACCACTCCACATGATTGCTTCTTTGTGATGTTGTTCCAACGCAATTCTCTGGGCTGGCTGGGAGGTGTTTATGCTTTTCAATTGTCCACAGTCTCAAAGCTGGACTCAGTTCCTATTATAAGCACCCTTTCTAATTTCTCCTTTTGGAATGAAGATCTCTAGGCACAATCATTGCTGTTTTCCCTGATGCTTCATGAAAAAACAAAATTAAATAAAAGATTTGCTATAGTTTCAGAGCACACAGAAAGCCCCAGATGCTTTTGTAAAACTTGCCACCTATGCATAAAGGTCTGGAAGACAGTATGGCAACCTTGATGTATGATGGGGAAATGGCTTATTTAGTGGAGAAGTGCTGCACTGCTGGAGCTCAGCAGCAGTTAAAAGACCAGTTTTCAGTAGAGTTTTTTTCAGTTTAGGATATGTCATTTTTATAGTGGAGAGTGTGGAATCACTCATTTCTACAGATGGACACCAGAGCATGTACTTAAAGCTGAGCATAGATAAAATGAGCATCTAAACTGTCTAAACATATGGATGTCTTGTAACACAGTGCTTTTTGTAGCCAATCAACCAGAGGTTCCAGAATGATAGTCTGGTCATGGTGCCTCGTTAGAAGGCAAGTTACCAGCACAAAAACAGTACCTCTGATGCGAACAAAGGCTGTATCTGGATTAGTATATCTCCATTGGTCAGTGGCACCATGGTATAGAGAGTTGCTGAATCTACTCCTCCCAATGATGTCCCACACACAGATTACACATGACTCTGAGACAGTCCTTCTCTGGGGACTTTTAGTGATAATGTGCACATGGTGTGCATGATGACCTGGGCATCATTCAAATATCAGAGGACTGCTTCAGGGGCAGAAGAGTCATGTAAAAGTCTTTGTGGGTTTGAGTTTAATTCACCGTTAATTGTGAGCAGAAGCAGGACCAGTCAAACCCACACAGAGAAAGCCAGGTCAGCATGGGAACAACCATTCATATACAAAGAGTGCTTCAGTAAAATCTATTTTGTCTTTTATTTAAAAACTTCTATGAATAGGGGTTCCTTATTCTTAGATTATCTAATCTAGTACTTCTAAGGCTACTTTTTGTTTTAGCCACATGAATTAGGAATAAATTTATCTTTTTTCCTTTTGGGGGTATTTTACATTTTGTAGGTTAGTGGATTTTTTTTTTGTTTATTTATTTTTTCTTCTCTTTTTCTCCTGGATTATAACCCTTTTATTTTCTAAAAGAGTGTATTTTCCAGGCCTCCAGCCTCCTTTGATTCTCATGCTTCCCTTGACTTTTTAAAATGTATTTATGTAATACCCTAATTAGACCTCAGTCATACTGACTAATGAAGAAGGATTTCTTTGTGTCTAGTATATAGAAGTCCCACTGATATTTCTTCTCAGCAATTTATGTATACACTTTATGTATACACTTTATGCCTACGGCTATATAATTGTTCCCATCCAATTGTATCTTTTTATTTCATGCCAGGGATATTTTGAATTCTAGACTTACATTCCCTCCCAGTTTCCAATTTAGAACATATACTCACAGCAGTGCTGGACAAGGAACAGCTCCTGTACAATCCCTCCAGTGCATCCTCTTGTTGATTATCATAGACCTTTTCAAGCCAGTCCAGTATTGTATCCTTCTGACAACATTTTTTTCCAGAGCACAGGTCACCCTCACTGTTTCCCTGGAGGAAAGGACCATTTGGGTAGTAAACAAAAGTGAAGGATAAATTTCTGTATCCATGTTTGTCTCCAAGCTGCTTTTGTGTCTGCACATGCAAGGACAAGTGGCTCCCCTTTGAAGTCTGTGCAGCCCAAGGGAACAGGAGGAGCTGTTGCTGCCCCTCTTGTTGGAGTCTTGTGTGCACCATTTACCAGGAAAACAAGAACTTGTAGATTTTTCATCTTGAATTTTTGCAAAGTATTTTGGTGACATTACGTATAAATGAAAGGGGCTGTACAGTACAAAAGGTCAACTTTTATCTCCTTTCTTTGCTTTTGTGTAATCCTCTAGAAGTGCTGGAGTGACTTTTGTTGCTGACACCTTCAGAAGGGGACAGTGTAAAGGTGACTCACAGGTTTTGGAGGTGAAAATTCAAAGCAGGATCACCTGCTTTAGACCTATCATTGAAGTAGGACACCTGCTTTAGACCTATCATGGAAGTAGAAATCACTGACAGCAAACTAAATTTGGGAACCAGGAACACCTGTCTGTATTTACTCTTGACAAGCTAATGCTGTACATCGTTAGCTGAATGAATTGCTGATAGAACATGGCCTTTGATTAAAATGCAGCTTGGATAAAATGGTGAAAAGGGTTTACATTTTTCTTTTAAATAATTTTTTTGCAATATAGTAAAGCCACTTTGATAAAAGCCATGACTACTTCATTCCTACTCCTAAGCAGAATAACTCACATGAAAACTTGTTTGAGACAATTCAGATAAAGAACTGATTGTATACAGAGGGGTTTGGAAAACTCTAGGCCTTGATTCTGATTAGAGAATTACTGTAAAAGAGACTTTCTATTTGAAAAAGTCTTTCCATCAATCAGGTGAGACTCCCAACTCTGATCACCTAATTAAACTTCATATTTGAGAAAGCCAGCTGCACATGGGTTTTTTATGCTTTATCTGCTTGCTTGACTATTGCACTGTTTATGGTGATGAAGAGTTAATATTTGCTCAGAGTACATAAAAAGCAGCAAAAAAAAAAGTACAAATGTTTCTAAATGGGAATCTGTTTACCAACACTTAACATATGTTGTTCCCTTTGGAGTTCACTTTTCAGCAGAGTGAATTCTTCACTCCCACCTTAGCACAAAAGAGGAGGGAACACAGGTGAGAAAGCAGAGCAAAGCCCTTTGATGTAGATAAAAATACAGCCACTGAAGCATAAAGGCAGAAAGCAGCAGAATACAGATTGACTCACTCCCCTCTAACTTACCCTTCCTCCCCCTGAAAAAGTGAATTCCTGAGATGTGCTTCTTCCCAATACATGAAATGGGAGGGAAGAACCCAGTGGCAGGTTAGTGATCCAGATCTCATGATATCTGACACAAAGCTAACCCTGCGAGAACAGCTTTTGGACTACAGAAATTAGAGATTTGAAGAAATTGACAGATTTCAGGAATCATGATACAAGGATTTCTATGAATGGTCAGAAGTCACAGTGGTTGGCCACTGTATAAAATGTTGTTTTATGATAGGGATTTATGAGTTATTTCATGGTAGTATTTTATTTTTGTGTGAAGTGAGTGTATGAGAGTTCTTTCATGTTTTTAACTAGAATACTGCCCAAAGAAAAGGTAGGTCACGTTTTCCCAGATAACTTCCAATTGAGATTTTTCTTTAAGTAGCACAAACAGCTGCGGATGCTGTCAGGATGGAACTGGCATATGATCAGGCTGGCTACATTAGGCAAATTTTGTTGCATTTAACTCTTGCTGGTGACAGACCTTTTACAAGGGATTTAGGAACATGCCTCAGTTACAAATTAAAGGTAGGAGAGTTGCAGGAAGACATCTCCTACAGGTGCTGAGTTTTCATCTCTGTTGTACAGCAACAGCTAACATCTGAACGAGTGGTGCCAGGAACTCTTTACAGACAATGGAGAAAACTCAGTTTAGAGAAGGTACTAAGGAAACTTCCCTGTCTGACCATCCAGGAGTCTCTCTTGAAATCACACTCACACCATCTGAGCTGGGACCAAGGGGTAACCCCTTCACAGCTACACACCTCACACTCACAGTCAGACAAATGAGCACTGAAAGAGAAGAAGCCACTGAAAACAAAATTATGAGCATGTGCTGTTGATTTTCATCCCCCCAGAAACTATTTTAAATAATGAGTTACATTAAGCAACCAATTTGTTTTGAAAAATTTTACAAATGGTTGAGTGAATAAAATAAAGTATTAATGCAATGCCATATATATTTCATCACTGGAAAGAATCTAATTTTCCATAAATACAAATTTATTTGATTACAGGAAAGATAACCATTTGAATAAATTATAATTGTATCTGACATAAATGGCACTTTTTTTTTGGTTGCAATTTATCTCTCCAGTTATCTGTAGAAGAATAAAATTCTCACAGTAGATCACCCTTTTCCACAATACCCATAGCAGATTCAAAACTATTAAAATCTCTGCAACAAAGTTTCTAGCAACTTTATTATTATTGTTATTATCTGGTGTCCTGAAATATGGAAATTTTTATTTTAGGACTTCATAAAATCATTCTGTAACTATAGCCACAGTTTCCATAATTAAAATTTGCCACTGTTATCTTGTTTTAGAATGATAATAGAATGTAGAAACACCAACAAACATAGCAGAAACTGCTATGTAATTTGGCACATGCTAGCCAAATCCAAATAAATCAACAAATCCCCTTCTATGTGTGTTCTTCTCCAAAAAAAAAAAAGAAAAAAAAAAAGAGAAACATGTACAGACCTGAATAATAAAGACAAAGGAAACACAATGCTATACCAAAATAAAGAAATTTCGTGTTCAATAGAACAATGCCACTGAAATATGATTTGAGGTGTTATTCTGTATTTGTAGCAGTTAATAACTGAATGTTTACCTTGAAAACCTTTGAAAAGCATTTTGAAAATTAATGATGTCTTTGGGGTTGCAGTCAGAGTTTTCATTTTCTGTTGTAAAACTACAATAAAACCAATTGTAACTTCTCATTACAAACAAATGTTAGTGTTAGCAAAATGAAGTTAACTGCTGAGAATAATATTCCAAGGTCATACAATTACTAAAAGGATAGTTAATTATTTCTCTAATGTTTCTGTGTCATAACTTAATAATGCTACCATAAAAGTACTCATAACAAGCTATGCTATGGGGAAAATACCATGGTTTTGGTGCATTATTCTTAGAATTCTTTTCAGCTTTGCCTTCTAACAGTTGCAGTACAAATATTTGCTCAGCTGTGTGTTTCTGAGCATGCATCTGAAACCCAGATTCAGACATGTAAAATGGTGGCACTGAAAGTATGGAAATAATACTTAAAAAACAGATTAAGGGCTCAGTCTAATGTGTTTAACTTTCTTGTGTCAGTCATAATGCACTGAGACCTGGCACAATTAGCCAAGAGAGTCTGTGGAGTCTCCATCCTTGGAGATGCTCAAAATCCATCTAGACATAGTTCTGAGCAGCTGACTCGAGGTGGCCCTGACTGAGCAGGAGGAGGCTGGACCAGATGTCCTGCAGAAATCCCTTCCAACCTCAATTATTCTGTGATTCTGTAAAAAACACTTATTCTCTGTTGGAAAAAAGTTCAATTACAATTTTATTAACAGCTCTAATAAGGGCAAATTATGGGCACTTGATCACAGCTTCTTATCAGGTCACTACTTCCTCAGTTTGGCAGTTGCTCTGAAATATCATTATCCTTTGGGAAAGAAAAGGTGTTGATTCTTTGGATGTAACAACCTAGGTTTTTATTTTTAGATAGAGGGTTTTTTTATTAGATAGCTGATAACGTTAGAAAGAAAGCCAAGATATTATGCAAGGAAGCATTTATTTTGAATTTAAAGAGAAGTTTCATCTTGCAAAGCTAAGTACACATGAGAATAGTGTTTTAAAATTAAATTGAGCACATAGCAGGCCATCCCTGAGAGGAAAATTGGACCAGAAAAAGATATTAAATGAGGAAATGCAAGAAAAAGAATTGAGTTGTAATTTCTCTGAGAGGTACTAAAACATCATATAACATGGAAACATGACTTTAATAAGCCCTAAAATCATTATCATATAGCAGTCATTTACTCTTTGGTATTTAAAAGAGTTAGAAATTATTTTTCTTTGATTTGTTTCATTGTTGTGTTGTTTTTTTGTTTGTGGGTTTTTAGTTTGGTGGTTTTTTTTTTTTTTGGTATGTCTCTTTCTTACTCTTTTACCACCATCTCTGATATTCATAAATACTTGAGAGGTGTCATTTCCAGGGTACAAGATATTGCAACTGTAAAAGAATACTTCTGTACTATGAAAATGAGCCCCTTATTTTTTTTTTTTTTTGCAAAGATCTTTTGCATCTCTTGTAAAGCCAGATCAAAATTAAATATTGTAATTAACATTGCTACCATTCATGTGTTATTTAAAAGGTAGAAGTAGGTAAAGTAGATTTTTTCATATGGTGAAATTATCATAATCAGTTGTTCATCAGATGTTTTGTTCCACTGGTAATAAATAGAAAATACATATACTCTCCCTTATTCTCATCCTGCTATTGGAGTCACAATCAGAGCATGCACCTTTCCTATTCTTTTATATCAGCTGTCACATGCAGCTTCATACAGACTATGCCTTTGATGCAATGCTTTTTTTTTTCTCCAACAAGAACTATAGCATTTTAGCTTTTTCTTTAATCTGACTTTCATTCAAGCTATTGTGATTTTAGGTTTTCTCTTGTCTCCTATCTGATGCATCCTTTATCTTAGAAAATGCTTCTTTTGAGATTTTGAATCTTGAAACTCTTACTGCAGGCCTTTTGGGTTTTATTTTTTTTCCTTCTTTCCCAGTCACATAAAAAGTGATGACTAAAAAATTTAATGGTATGTGTATTTCTCAGAAGCCTAAGTGACTTTAGAGCTTAGGAGAAAACATCTCCCTGGTACACTTGAGCATGTGTGGGCAGAGACCAAAGCTTTGAACTTCACCTGCTCCCATGTGAGGGACAAGCAGAACTACTCAGAGGTGTGTGGCTCAATGAACCTAATCACTGTTATGAAAGCTGCATCCCACTTCCCAGTGAGCCAGCTGGGTCACTCAGAAAGTTGCAATCCTTAGCTTTCAGGCTGTCTCATTAACTCAGTCCTCTTCTAATGACACTGCCTCATCCTTCTGCACACAGCACAGTTATTCGTAAATCACTCTTTGCCCACTGTCGGTGGAAACTGCTGCTTCTTCTTCTGAATCTTTTTGTGTAAGTTTGCATTTGCTTTGCATCCCTCCTGGGATGCAGAGTGCATTTGGAAATGTATCATTCAGGGCCCTTCTGGAAGACCCAGATTGATTTCAATACTCCTGTAAACTCCATGTAAGCATTATGAGTGGATATCAAATATCATGGAGTGTTTTACTGCCTGCTCTACTTTTAAATAACTCAAGAACATTAAAAATATGCTTTGAATCATAGGGATTGTATCTAGAGTAAGTTTTCATATCCTCAGGATATTATTCTTTCAATCTATCATGAATGCTTTCCATATTGTTTGAATATACTCTCTCATCTTTGTCTCAACTGAGTCCTTGGGGTGTATTTCCCTGCGCCTTTATGCATCAAGGGTAAAGTTGAAATTAGTGGCTGCTACTCAAAAACACTGTCTTTTTCCACCATAATTTTGTTTCAGTGAGAAAGAGCAGGACTGGATAGGCCCCTGCTGTGTTTCTATAATGATTAATCTGGACAAGAAGATGAAAAAATGTAGTTAAAAATTTTCATTTAAATGTATAACTTTTTTTTTTTGGGGGGGTGGGGGAAGTTGTGACCAAGTTTTTTTTAGAAGTGCTAGGATTTCTCTGTGCATTTTCTAAAACTCCTCAAAGGAATTTTACCACCTTAAAAATCGAGCCTGTTTCAGGAAGGAAAATATTATTAATTTATTTGTTTCAATCTCTTGCTGGCTTGCTAACTAATTAAGTTTCACTTTTCTGTACCATATTTTTTTTCTACTTAATCATACTTTTTCACTGAAATTTTGGGTCATGCTGTTTCATTCTTTCATGTACTATCCTCAGAAGGTTATGTTACTTCATTGCAGCACACTAAAATGCGTCTCATTAACCTTTTTATATGATGGCTGACATTCAGAGGCAGTATCAGCTTCAAATTTTGAAACTCTGCCAAAATATTCAAGCTTGGATGTATAAAGTCTGGTTTCTCAATCTGTAGTTGAAATTTCCAGATCAAAGCAGTCTCATTTGTAGTAATCGGAGTCCTTAGATATGAAGGTAAAAATATTCTTGTCCTGCCCTTATAGTTAGGAGGTAATTTGTATGTTCTGCCAAAGTCAGAACAGTAACAGTTTTGAATTATTTATGAGGAGACTTCTTGACTAGTCATAATTTTAAAAAAGTCAAAAAACTATGTTAGTGTCAAAACTTCTGTAAAATATTCAACTCACCATTGATAAATTTCTCTTGAAGTTTTGATGTTGGTAATCAATAGTAGTCATGGGAGGATGGTTTACTGACTTGTGCATTGCTTTACATTCTTATGCAAGGCACTTCTCTTGTTCATAGCTGTCTAAATCCTGATAACACCACAAATAGTCTGATAACAGATGACTTTTCACTACAGCTTCCCAAAATTAAAATTTTCAACTCCTGAAACCATCTTTTGAAAAATGTCTTCTGCTCTCCCACGAGATGGTATCACAGGAGATCTCAGCTGGACTGTGACCTTCACCCACTTTACTCTGGTCCTTTTCACTCACAGAGATTTTCCTTAGGCAAAACATACATTTAATGTACAATTCAAAACCAGACTAAAATTTGGAGCTGAATTTTTTTTCTGCCTTCATGAAAGCGTAAGGGCAAATTACTGGGGCACTCACACTGGTTCAATGTCATCCCAAACAGGTTGTTGCTAAGCTAGTCCAGGTCTCAAAGCAGCAAGGAGAGCACTGTGTCTACAGGAGCATCTGACTAAGGATGGGAAGTAAATTTGAACATTAGACCTCAGAGGTGCTGCAAGATAATGAAGAGAAAATAAAATAACTGAAATGGATTTAATGCCACTAGGAAAGCTGTGTCATTTTTCCCTTTTTTATCTCAGGCAGTGGGTAGTAGGCTGTGGGAATGAATGCTTCATTTCTAATAAGAGGGTGAAAAGTAAGCCAATATGCAAAAGAATTATTAGGGAATTAGGCTTCAAATGACATCTGGAGGGAAAAGTGATTGTAATGCAAATGTTCCATTTTAGCAAGCAAGAGATTTTAAGGAACTTATGTCATGTTACTCTAGAAAGCAAATGTCCTCTTTATTCTAGAAAGTGATGCACATTAAACAGAAGTTCCCACCAATGGCTTAGTTTGGAAATGAGCTGCATTTGGGAAAACCTTGTGCCAGGTTTTCTCCTCCAATGGATTCCATCTCTAGCTGCCTATCATCATTGCCACAAGAATTTTCCCATGTCTACTGTATAATTCTCTTGCTTAATGCCACTAAAAAAAGGTCAGCATATATTTTTCTGGGCTATTAGAATATGGTGCTTAGCCAGGATAAGTGTAGCCATTTGGAAAACTTACACAGTATGTTGTTATGATTTCTGAAGCTTTTTGAAACCATTTGAAATGTTTAATATGTTTTTTTAGTATTATAAACAAAACAAAAAATAGTTCTCATTTCCTTTCCCCATCCCATTTTTATAGAACAGAAATAATTTTTACTGCACAGTTCATTAATACCTATCCCTGACCAATGTTTATCCTTTTGGATGAATGAGTACATCACAAATATTGTGTACAGGTGTATTGCAAGTGCTTTTGGACAGAAAATTATATCAGGATTGCTTTTTCTCACAAGCCTGAACATCAGTGTGGTTAATAATAATCTCTGGATAAACAAGTTCAGAAAGCTTTTGACAAGTGCATTTTTTTTTGTTTGCTAGAAAATGTCTTCATTTGCAATTCTAACGGTACAAAACATTAACAGCAGACTGTGAATGTATTTCTATCCTGCTGCAGCAATGGCTTTGGAGCCAAAAAAGTGCTTAAAAGTGTTTCAAGGTAAATGTTATTTTCTCAGTATCATCTGGAGTAAAAAGAGCCTTCATATATAATCCAGTTTCTTTACTTTGTAGGGCAATTTTGATTCCCTCACAGTCGAAATTTCCTCTTTTTAAAAAGCATCTTCTAGTGAGAAAAGTATTCTGTAACAACCTTTTTTCTTGGACCATTTTTTGACTCCAGGTTGTAAAAGAAAAAAAAGCTGATTAATTTTTCATCCAGAGATTATTTTTCACATACTAACCACCAAAATTCTTACTTTTAAATTTTCATTTATTTTATTTTTAAATCACGTTTCGCAACTTGGCAGTGCTGGTCATGACACTACAAAGGAAGAAGAAAGGTTCAGCTTTAGAGCACAACAAGATGAAACCAAGTTGGAATATTAGATTTTGTGGATTTGCCATCCTTGGGGATATTTAAAAACCATTTGGATGTGGTTCTGGGAAACTGGCTCTAGGTGGTCCTGCTAGCAGGGTTTTTGGACCAGATGACCTCAAGAGGTTCCTTTCAACCTCAGCCATCCTGTGACACCAAATTCCTCTGAGGACGAAACTAAATTCTAAAATCAAAGTATGTCCATTATGACTACCATAGCTATTGCATCAGAAAACTTCATTTTTTCCAAACATATTTTTCTGATTACCATGATTTTCATTGGCAAGAGCATATATAGGATTTATCTAGATTCCAGTTTCAGCTCTGTAGATGGTGTGCTAACATCAGAAGCTCTGTTCTGAAAAACTGGCAGTGAAAGGCAGGTGAGAGAGTGAAGACAGGTGCAGTCAGATATTGCAGAAATATACACATACATAAAATTAGAAAAGTTATTTGCTTTTAATGATTTTTTTTTTATTATTTGAAGACAATATTTTAGGGAAAAATATTCCTTTCCTAAAACTAGATCATAAGCAAAATAAGATGGGAAACAAGATTACTTTTCCAGTGACCAGAGCAGGAGATTGGAAAAGAGATATTATGCATTTTAGAGCACAGTATCTGTGCATGCATGGCACACAAGTGTTAGAAGAGGAGACGTCAGTAAATTCCTGAAATTCAGTTTTCTACGTATGAAATAGTTATGATCTACCACCTGAGAGATTGTTACTTTGGGTGAGGCACTAAATGATTTCATTATTCTCGTTTTGATATTCAGCATAATATGAGTCATGTAGGTACCATGTAATAACTATGATTTGCCTCCCCCCCCGCCTCTCCACAAACAGAATGTAGCAGTATTCATAAAAGAAACCCACAGGGAATCAGTATGGTAGCTATCAGCAGTTCTGTGATCAAAAATAACTGCTTCTTATTATGCAGAGATAAATTAAGACAGCAAGCAGAGTCACCAGAAACAATTCAGAACCAACATAATGAAAAGCAATCTGAAGTTTCCTCTGAATTTTATCCAGCTGTGCTCAGTTTCAAAGCAGAGGAAAAGAGCAAAATTATCATACAGTACTCAGCAAACCAACTCACTACAATGTCTGTACTTATTTTCAACACAGATGAGAGAAATACTCATTTAAAGTCTAACTGGCAAGATTTTGGCTACTCTTGTTTTCAACAAAGATAAAAGAAATACTGAAGTCACCCCTCAGCCTTCTTTTCTCCAAAATAGACAAACACAGAATCTTGAGCTGCTCCTCACAGGATGTTTCTTCCAGCCCTTGCACCAGCTGTGTTGCCATCCTCTGGAAGTAACTGAGTACCTTCACACCCTTGTCAAATTGTGGGGCCCAGAGCTGCACAGCACACTCCAAGTGAGGCTGCACCCACAAGTAAAGTAGGATAATCACCTCTTTCAGCCTCCTGGTGATGCTGTGTTTGAAGCACCCTGAGATGGGTTTTGCCCTCTGGGCTAGTAGGGCACACACTGCTGATTCACACTGAGCCTGACATCCACCAGCATCCCCAGATTCCTGTCTGCACTCCTTTCCCAATGTAATCTTGCCTCCAGTATTACTGCATCCTAGGTTCAGAATCCTGCATTTGCAAGCTGTATCTAATTCCGAAATACTATTTTAGAGATACGAATTTTCTCATTATTGGCAGGAAGTAATGAAGGCAAACAAATATAAGATGCAACTGTCTTCTCCAGTGTGTGAATCACAGATTCCTGTGTTCATGACGAGGGACAGCAATAAAAAAACCAAATGCATAGCAGGTGCCACCTGCCAGCACTGTGCCTCAGCATTCTTCTCCACTCCTCCTACAACAGCACTGTGCACAGGGACCCTGACCAATACTCTGTTCAGAATTGATGCCTTGTGTCCAACTTTGCAGGCACTGCTATAACTTAACCCATATAACCAGATTACTGAATGAGAAATCAAAACAAAAACATTTAATATTTTGAATCAGTTTTACAAAGCTAGCTTTTAATTGCTTGCTTCATCTGTTTCTATTATCTGGTTTTGGAAGTCACTGTTGTTTTCACTGAGATCTGGTTTATTTAGGTAGTTGTTTTTGTAGTAAAGAAAATGCATAGTATTAGCTGTGGGTGAGTGCTCTTCTGATGGGGAGAAAATTGCACTGGATTGTTATAAAAATCTGAAGCAAAGTTGATGTATAATTTAGGATTTCTGAAGGAAGGGCAAATATCTGTCTCACACATAACCATGCCACATATCTGCAAGCTTTACTTTTCTTACCTATATAAAGTCACTTTTCTAATATTGATTATTCTTGTCTTTATGTCTAAGTGTTGGTATCTCTGCCCTACCTGTTTTCTGCCCATGCTGAAAACAGTGTCTTTGGACACTGCTGATTTTAAACAGGGGAATGCTTGCTGAGTGAGAGAAGACACTGATTCTCTCTCAGCTCCTGTGAGCCAGCCTATTAGCTGCTGACAGGTTTATTGAATCAGCATGTGGCTGAAATCCAGAAATGAATTATAATACAAGATTAGAGTTATGGTCTCAAACTAAAAACAATGTTAGTGCACTGACAGCTGTGATCAAAGTTGTTTCAAGTTCTCTCAGACGCAGAAATCCCTAGGTGGCAATCAAAGGTTTCATGGTTAGGAATTACAGACAGAATTCATAATATGCTCCAGTCAAAATAAAAAAGTCAAAAGCTACTATAAACGGAATACTCTCTTGGCTAAGAACTGAAGCTCTGCAGTCTAATTTAAAATCATCTACTACCCCAAACAACTTAGTCTCATCCCAGAAGTCCAGAAAAATATTACATTAAAAACCAAAATCCACCTAAACCAGATAAAGCACACATAATTATTATTTTTTTTATGGCCAAGCCAAAGTATCACAGGGTGAGGGTTGGTTTATAGAGGGATAATGCTGTAGGCCAGACAAATATGCTCAATTACCATTTTGATAAAAATAGATAATTCTTTCTGATGTAAATAAGAAACACAATTCTTCTGCCTAAAATTTGTAGCATTGCCTCCTGAATCACTGCACTGTAAGATGACCCAACCTGACAGCTGTGACTACATTTATGCATAAAAACAACTCCCTGATAAGCTGCAAAAGAGAGCTAATGTTAAGAATCTCGGTTTATTTATGTGTAAATTTAGGTAGATTTATTAGATTTATTACAAGGACCTGACTGGACCATAGCATCACACACTGTACTCAGGCTTCCTTGGCCTGAAACAGAGTATTTACCCCTGTGAAGGAGCACATACAGCTCCTGTTGGGATCTGTCTGGGGATATGATGATGGTGTTTTGCAGGTCGAAACACTGGGACCCCTTGGGGAGAGTGTTCTTGAACAGTTTTAAAATACTTGACATGCTGACAGGTATCTTTGATCTGCTCTGACTGGGCTGGAATGGATCCAGCAGGCAGATTAAATTGATGTATGATATTCTTCCCACTTCTGTCTCTCCCCACGGTGATGTTCCTTTTCTGAGGTGAAATGCTGGGGCTGAGCTGCAGTGCTGGGTGCATAGGTTCAGTGCACATGAAGCTGCATGGGGCTAAAAAAGGAAGAGGGCATTGGTGCCATTTCAACTGCTTTGTGGCCACTCTGTTGAAATCCTACATTGATGAGTTTGATCCCACACTGACAAACATTCTGTGTTGGAGAATGGGAGGGCACAAGGCAAGGGAGAGACCCTATTCCTATTAATTATTCATTAAAACATTCTAATGTCTTGCCCAGAGGTTTAGAAATTATGTGATGTTTGGTGCTATTGTTCTACATTTTTGTATGTTTGTATCTTATGTGCCTTGAACAGGTTTTGATAATCTCTGTTCCAGATGGAAAATTGACAGGATGAAAGACATATTGGGCTGCTTTCTGACCATGTTATTCTGTCCTGATATTACCCACTGATGGTTCAATCACTTAGAGGTTCATCTACCTTGTGATAAGTTTGAGCTGCTGCAAGCTTACTGAAAAAATGTATGTACATTTTTTATGCTAGAAATTATTTTATGCTATTCTGAAAATGTCATAGGTGTTATAAGTTAAAAAAATGGAAAAAAATTATACTAAAATTAATATAAGAAAGTAATTAATTGAGTTATATGTGTGGATTATGGCCACTTATATAGTGACACTGAATTGTCACATGATATGTCATATTAAAGTATTTTGCATTGTAAAGTATTTTACAATATTATTTACATGTACATACATATATGGTTTAAAAGAAGGTATTGAAGTAAAACAAGAAAAAAAATATTCAAGTTCCCAAAATCTCATGGTAAAATTGTGCTTTTAGTATTGTTTATGTCTGGGGTATTCTTGTTATACCATGATTTGGTAAAAGAAACATGTACATTTTTAGTTTTATCGCTCTTCCAGTTTGTTGTCATAGCAGTAATGAGTAAGAAGTCTGAGAGCCTTCAGATTCTTCTTTCTCAAGCTGCCATGCAGACTGTGACCCCTTCTCCTGAATTCAGACATGTAGCTACACTAACTTTTTTGATCTTTCCTTTTCACTTCTATCATTGTTTAACTGTGTTAATAATTTTTCATTAAAAAAAAAGGTACACTGTATCTCATAGAAATGATTTTTTATTGATGGTATATTATTTACGGAAGCCAATAAGTCATTTTCAGATTTTATCTTTTCCTTTCTTCACACCTGGCAATAATTCATACCTTAAATTTCTCATAGTTGTTCCTTTGGTTCCACAATAACCAAAATTAATGCCCCAAAGCCCTGTGGTAAATCCTGCCCAGGCAGTTCCCAAATTTAGCCATCATTTGAGCATATATTTCTAAAGAGCTAAGATTGAGCTTATTACTATCAAGAAATCTCCATAAGAAGGATTTTCCCAACGTAATAAAGAATCCAAGTGTCACTATTACATTTGGAAAACTGAAGGAAATCTAATCACATGTATAAAAACCCATACATGTTTAAGAAATTTGTAAAGTAAGCAAAATTAGAAAATTTATCTGTATTATAAACTTAGTTGCATTACATTTTAAAACTCTTAACGCTTACTGCAATTAAAGTAGATGTCCACATCCTCTGCAAGATCCTTACAAACCACTAGAATCTGAATTGGACACTGGAGAAAACAGTGGTCCATCAAAGAATGCTGGATGAGTAGTGCTGCTGCTGTCGCAAAATAGACATTAAGGGTTGATACAGCTTGGAATTGCTAATGTCTCCTCAGTATTCTGCTGTCATGGCAGTATGTACATGTAATTCCTGTTAATACTAATGGAAACTACAATTGGGATGAGATTAGGTTTTGGAAAAACATTTTTGTCGCTGTTGAGCAGCTAGCAGAGTAATGAATGCATCGGTTCTCAGTAGCAAGAAGGAATGACCTTTATTGTTTTGATTTCATCACATATATAGAGTTCTCAAAAGTCACCCAGATTGGTCAGTCAGAAGCCTTCCCCCAGGCCTGATTGGCCAGGCCTGCACTGCCCAAGTTCTGGGACACTGTTCCAACAACATCCAAACTTTATCTTTATTTATAAAACACAAGAAAATTTCTCATGGGAAAAACCTGTGCTAGCCACACATTTTAAGTCCAATACAAACCTAGAATATTCAAAGAACGACAACCCTAAATTTCTGCTATGTTTTATGTTTCCTTATGCATTTATTTCACTCTAGTGTTCTAAAATTCAAAAGTGAGTCATTATAAGAGAAGAAAGCATTATTCTTCCAATACATAGCAAAGAAAAATATGAGGTTCCAAAGGATGCCATCATGTGGGAAAGTTCATTAGAACATTTTTCTAGATTTATTATTTTAATGAAAACAATTAATATAAAAGGAATTCTAAAAGATAGTGCTCCTTTTCCAGTGAGAATAGATATACTGAAGAATTTGAAAAAGTTATTTAAGCATGATAAGGGTTCCTTAAAGATAAATGCTAAATTAACTAGACACTGTTGTGATTGAGGAGGCTGCTGGGACATTGTTGTTCTGCTAAATATTCATTTCTCAACTCAAGGAAAGTCAAGGGTCAGAGGAAAATTGATTTATTTATCACAATTTAGTCATAAACTATAACATCACAGCAAGATAATATTTTGCAGCTCATATGTGATAAGTGAAAATGCAAATTTTTGCAATGCACTGTAATCCTTTTCTTTTGTGTGTCAAACTACTTTGACATAATCTGAGAGCAGACAAATGGACAGTTATCATGGTACAACAGATCCAAGGAAACTTGTGATGCAGAAGTGAAATTTTCATGCATCTTTACCCACACTGCCTCAGCTTTATGTCTGCTAGAGGTGTAATAACACTTCCAAATTCTCAGAATAGATTTATTAAAACCTGTGAATTTCTAAAATTATCTGCTTGGAACTCCAAACCATTTTAGAGTGATAGAAATCAGATTGACCTTATTATCTTGACACATTGCCTTCAGATGTTTTCAGATTTCTTTCCAGAATGCATCGTATCAGGCTTGATGAACATCACAAAAAAAACCCCAAACCTGTAAAGTTCATGTCTGTTCAATCAAGTGTTTTTTGATGTTGATAGACCTGAAAAATTTTGTTTTCAATCTCAAGATAAGCCTTATTACTGTGAAATAAATCAAGACATAAATAAACATAAGTATTAGGAAAAAGCTTTTTTCTTACATGACATTTGTAAGAAAATTTCTATCATATGAGTGAAAGAGTTTTATAGAAAAAAGTGTTTTTAAATCTAAATGGTAACTCTCTGGAAAATAAATGGGTTATGTCAGGTTCGGTTAAGTCTCTTCTTAAGTGAGGCTATGCTGCAGAGGGGAAGTGGTCTCTGCCAAGAACTGCCATTCATCTGAACCTTAAGCATATTCAACATTTATAAATTTCTTCAATGGGATTTGATGTTTTCCATAATATCTTTTCATTTTGGAATCTAAAGGAAGCATTAAGTAAGAATTACCCCATCATCTAGGAGATCTGTATTTGCCTGCTTAGAAATAGTGGTGCTTGCAGAGTGAATTACATAGGCATCCAATGTAAAGGACTCTTCATGCCTTCAAACTGTAAGGAGACAGGATGTATCTAGCAGCTCTGCAGTGGTGGAGAGAAAATGTGGTTTCCCTATATCTCTTTACTCTCCAAAGTACAGAAAAATTGACCTCAATTTAACTTGCTAAAACAGGCAGCACTTTTACAGCTACTATTTCATCTAATTTCTTCCATTGGCCTGGGATAAAATATTCTACATTTTACCTGAAGGAAACACAAAGTGGACTTAGTCCTTTGTGGTGTCATCTGCACAGACCCCTGAGGAAGCATCAGCAGTAAGAACAGCTTTTTCATACATACCCTAATCCAACAAGGCCAAGAGTATGGAATTTTACCTGGGCTGGGGCAATCTACAATATGAATACAGGCTGGGGGAATAAAGGAATTGAAAGTGGATCTGCAGAGAAGGGCTTTGGGATATTGGTGAGTGAAAAATTGGACATGACCCAGCAATGGGTGGCTGCAGCCCAGAAGGTCAACTCTATCCTGGGCTACATCAAAAGCAGCATGGCCAGCAGGGCAAGAGGGGATTCTACCCCTCTACTCTGGTGAGATCCCATGTGGAATGATGAATCCAGCTCTGGCAACCTCAGCACAAGAAAAACACGGGCCTGTTAGACTGTGCCCAGAGGAAGACCACAACGATGGTCAGAGGGCTGCATCACCTCTCCTATGAAGACAGACTGAGAAGGTTGGGATAGTCCATATCAGAGAAGAGAAGACTCTGGCGAGATCTCTCAAAATGTTAAGGGGACTCATACAAGAAACAGACTTTTTTTTTAAGCAAGGCCTGCAGTGATAGTGCAAGGGGCAAGAATCTTAAACTGAAAGAGAGTAGATTAGACATTAGGAAGAAATTCTTTGCTGCAAAGGTACTGAAGCACTGGAATGGGTTGCCCAAAGAAGTTGTGGAGGCCCCACCCCTGGAAGAGTTCAAGACTAGGTTGGATGGATCTTTGAGCAACCTGGTCTGTGGAAGATGTCCCTGCCCATGGCTGGGGTGTTGGAATTAGATAATTTTTAATGTCCCAGCACAATCCACGTGTTTCTGTGAATATCCTTATTAAGTGTTTGTACCCTGAGGCAAAAACTCTCTGCTCAAATGTAGTAGAACCTACAGGGAGTTTGCCATCAAAGTTGTTTGTTTTAAAAGAATACATTTTTTTTAATGTTTGGTGCATTTCAAACAAGACTACTAAGGAATCATCTGTGAGCTCAATAGATCTTAGACTTAGAATGGCTGTACTGTAAATATGTGTACACATGTGTAGTCAGCCAGTTATTCTGGAGGGAATGCAACAACGTAAAAGTAGCCTGTGATTAGATAAAATACGCCTCTTTTTAATAGTAATTGCGGACTTTAATATTTTCTGTGTGTGTAGATGTTTTTGTGACAGTGCCTTAATATGGTTGGTCAAACTAAGAAGAAAATAAATCAGGAAGAGGTTTATCTAGACTGCTTCAAACTTAAAATATCCAAATGAACTTTAGGGCAGAAGTATTACCTCATTGAAATTCAACACAGTTAAATTCTTCTTGTAAGTTCACTGCACGTATCTTTGGACTTTCTGGCTGAAAAAATCAGAATTCTGAATTTAAATTCATTGTTTTGGAACCCCATTTTGGCTGATCTTATTTACTCAAACTTTACAGGGAAGCATTTAAAAAGAAAGATATTTGATCTTAGAAATCTCTATGAGGAAGGATTTTTGAGTTTTTTTGTTTATGATTCTTTCTTTTTCAGTAGGTGCCCCTTCAATTTTAGTAATTTCCACTGGATATCTTGAAGTAGTTCAGTTTTATTTAGTGTGTTGGGTGGTACTTCCTAGTGTTTTCAGTTACTTATGTCAGGGAGTATGTATAAAGATGTTCTAGCTGGTTATTAGTTGAAATTGATCTTAATGTCTTTGGGTTAATATTGCACATTCAGTAAGTCTTAGATCCTGCAGAGACAATCATACCTCTTCCTGCATATAGAGTGAATAACTTCATTAATGCTGTTGGATCTGTTCTGATTGTCGAGTTTATGACTCCAAAAGTACTTTTCCATTATTTGTTCTTTGCTTTTTTTCTTAAAAGAAGTTTCCAGGAGCTGCTTGGTTGATACGGTGCTATAAAAACAGTGTTAATAACACAAGTGGAGGAAGATGCATGCTAAAATGTGTTTTTCAATAAAAGAATATCGCAGCGATAACTCAGATATGATTTTATTTCATGTTTTAAGTTCACTTTACATACACAGATATAAGGATACAGATAAATAAGTGAGAGATATGTATGGGCAAAAGGCTAGATTATATGAATAATGATTTAATTTTCTCTCTGATGTGTATATACTTCAGAAGTGTCTTTGGTCTTTGACAGTGAAAAAGCCTGAGTTCTCCATAGCTACTAAGTTTCTTAATTTTGTCCTACCCTCAGTTTCTCCTTCACTATGGTAGCATCTCAAAAGTAATTCTTGTGGAAAGTAGAATTTATGCAGAGCATAACTATGCAGCCACTGAGCTGCACAACAGCATGAACACAAATGTGAAATAAGCACTTCCTTGTTAAGTGATTTCCAATTAAAAAATGTGGAAATACCCAAAGATATTAACAAATTATTTGATTTAGTGTGGGAGACGGGAATATATTCTTTTAAATATATAAAAACTAAATACATAATGTTTGCAACCCAACATCAGTATAACTCAGTGTATGTTTCCATGGCGTTTTTCATCCAAAAATAGTCATTTTTTCATTCTCTAAGCCAACCAGAAGATATGTAGCTGTAGTTAACAGCATGCCTTATTGCATTTTTATGAGGGAGAGAGAAAAAGAAGGAAAATAAGAGTCAATATTCAGAAAATGTCAGATACCAGCTGCATGAGATTAGGAAGTTGTTTCACTTCTGAATAATTTTTTTTCGCTATGTTTATTACAGTTTCTTCTTCCCAAGGCCTGGCACCAGCTGTTGTCTTGAACAGGACACAAGAGTGATGAATTATTGTCGTGATCATATGAGGTGACTTTGAGGCAGGAGCTGATCAGCCTCCTTTGGTCCTTGAGGTGACTCATAAAGGATATTGTCTTGTGCAGAATGAGCAGAACTTTGTCCTGTAATTTCTAAATTTTCCAGATTTCTTGGTTTCGTATAAAGCATGCCCCATCCAAACTAAGAGACTGTGAAAACATTTGCTGATGCTATCATATTGGGAGTCTGTCTGAAGTGTGATTGTTGCCATTTTAATAAGAGCTTAAAGTGTCTTAGTGTTTATTGTCCATAGCATAAAGTAGAAGAAAAGTCCATTTATTTTGAAAGTTATGAAACCTACCGGAACTATGCACACCTAAATTTTAATTGAAAAAGTTGAAGGTTTCTAAAGCTTTTAATCATAAATTCAATTATGTTAAAATTAATTAGTCTTAAGGTGAGAGATGATTACCGACGACATTTAATTTAATGTCAGCCTATTTTTGTGAATTTTTATGACAGATTAAGGTGACAAGACTACTACTTTTTTATCAACAGATTTTTAAAGTACTTACTCCTTTGATAGTTTATTAGGACATAAAAACGTTAATTAAAAGTTCTCCTTGAAAGCTTCTTCCTCAAGCAACCCTTTCTATTTCCACTTTCGTTTTGGTTGAAATATGACCTAAAATAAGGAAATCAATTTTTCTGGCATTTTAAAGTGTCATAGACCAAGAAAAGCATAAATATGACCATCTCAATTTTAAAACAACTTTTCAAAAATGAATAATAGTCATCCAATAATTAAAACTACAGTACATCTCTCTGTGGCTCTGAGCAATTTTCTGTCTTTCTAGTCCATGAACAACCAGTAGAATATAGTAAAGTTTCTTTTGAACTAAATGATGTTTTGTTCAGCCTGTCGAAGGTAGGATATAATTCTAACCCAAAATTAACATTAGTGGGTTGCTAAAAATTGCATGGATGATGATCACTGAAGTTGAAACAGCAAATCATGTTTTTTTTAAAAATTATGTACTACTGGGGAAGGTTTTAAATAATTCCCATTTCTGTTGAAATGGAGTTTTTATTTAATAGTATTCAAAATGCAGCAAACATTGTTACTAAAAGCAGTTATAAAATACATGACTTTATAAAATGGAACTGTTGGAAATACTACTCTAAAGAAAAAATCTGTACTTTGACATGAAGAACTTGTAGACATAGAAATAAATGATTCTTTACGTGTCAAAAGGTTGACATTTTCTTTTTCCATTAGGATACCCAAAATATTATATTTAAAAACTATAGAAATCACCCATGATTTACTATAACAATGAAAAATGAACACTAAATGTAATGAATAGTAGAGTACAAATGGGAATTCACACCAGTGTAACTTCTTGAACAGCTTTCTTTGTTCTTCAGAGCACGTGTAATTCACTGATGCAGTGGTCTCTGTTATAAAATGTGTAAGCCAGAACTTGTGAAAATAAGAAATGTATCTTTCAGACTTGAACACTGAACAATACACAAAGCAGAAAGTACAAACATGCTTTTACCATTTTCATGCATCCAGGTTATAGGTTATGTTGCTGATTTTCAACTATTATTGCATTGCAATTTGTATTCTTTATTTGGACAAATGAGACGCATCTTATATGCAAAATCAATACTGTTTTGTTAGCCTAATTAATATCTTGACAGTTTAATCGAAGGTTTATTATTAATCCAATTAATATGGCATGAAGACACATAATTCAAAATACCCCTTTCTTAGAATTTGGCTCAATAATTAATCATTTTTAGGATCAGATTTAAGATTTAGTCACCTCATTTTTCCTTAATAAACTCTTTGGTTATGTTTTAAGGTCACAATAAGAAAAGTGCACTAACATACTTTTTTTGAGGTATGTTTTAATAGCTTCTCTATTCTTATCATTTTCCCCTTCTCCAGAGAGCTTTTTATTACCTCAGAACTGCCAGATATGTGTGTAACTCTCTGAGATTACTGTTTATTTCACCTGCACATCTGAAGGAAATTCTTTATCTGAGATGCATTCACTTGTATACAGATCAGGCAAAGGAGAACCAAGTGGTTCACGTGAATGCTGTTTATTTTTGGAAAGGATTTTGTCTTTGATAACTTGATGGCCACAATTTTCCACATATCCATATGATTGGGAAGGGCAATTGATGCATATAGATGGCTGATATTTTTCTGATTTAATTAATTATATGGTAAATTAGGCATGAAAACACCTAGGAATAAATAATGCTGTTGAAAAAATATTTTCTTCAGGGTCTTCAACTTCAGTTATGTAAAAAATAATGTAAATTGCAGACTTAAGTGAAAGTTTCCTATCTCTTTGAAATGCCCTCGTGTCATAGGGAAATTGTTAACAGGTTTTTTTTCTCATATAACATTGAAGAAGAAGTAAGGTTTAAAAAGATTGCCCAATAAAACCCATATTTCCAAGCTGCACTCACTAAACCAAGTGATCTCTAAATCAGGAAACCAAACAATTGCGAAGATAGATTGTTTCATGCTGTATTTATCAATATCAGCTAGAAATTATGCAAATTTTGAAAGCTTGCATAAAAACTCCAAAATAAAAGTTATGTATTATCTAGAGAAAATAATTTGTTTGTTGCATTTGTTTTAATCTGGCATAAAAATAATTTAAAAGTAAGAACAATTAATAGATTAAGAAAAAGTCTAGTTCAGAATTAAGACATTGATACACCAAATTCTTCTTTTACTAATAATCATCAATATATGAAAATAGTACAGATCTCTGCTAAAGAAAATTGATGTTATTGAGCATAAGCATGCGTGAAAGAACAGCCATCATCAGAGGCCAAAAATACACAAACTAAAAGGAAGGGTTTAGAGAAGACCTACAGACCACTGTCGTCTTTGAAACTCAATATTCCAGATGCATTAGACAGTACCCAGAGTTTCTTTGTACATTCTACACCTCAATAACAGAAGAGTGTCTTGGCTGTGAGTTCATAAGTTTTCATGGTTTTAACTGACCAGCTAATACTAATACAAATATATTGTGAATGTGTACTTGCATCACTCTGGAACAAAATCCCATCCCCTGCAGGCATGTAAAGCTCACACACTCCTAAAATCAACAGAGGGGCTTGGCTGGTAACCTGCATTATAAAAGCAACATAAACTTTTCAGTCTCTTTGGAAAGGACCAAATTACTTGCCGTGAAAAAGAGAATAAAGAGACTATATCCTCCTTTCAAGCTGCACATCCAATATTCTTCTCAAGAATGTTTATTGCTAACTTAACCCAAATATGCAAAGCTATTTGATCAGCTAACATCTCCCATTTAAAAATGTCTTTTAAAATATATGGATATTATCAACAAAGTTGTTTAAAGTAACTGATGAAACTGGCTTGTTACTATTAAATATTCATCTTTTATATTCAAGGAAAAGATTAATATGTCTATAATGCAAAATATGCAAAATAAGTCTTGTATTTATGCTTGGATTTAAATTCTTATCAAGTATACTTTTAAAAATGACGTTTTAGTAATGCTCTTTTCCAGATGTATGGCTGTCTTTTCACAACCATATTTTTGAAGCCTAGTTAGGTAGTTTTTATTATTTTTTTCTAAATATGTATCTACCAAAAAAGAGAAAAGGAAGCACGTTTACATTTGCAGCATCCACAGGGCTCTCTCAGACAATTTACACTGCTGTATCACAGTTAGGCCATATATCCTAACATGGACATAATTTCTGAAAAACGAACCAAAGAAAGAACTATTCTCTAATGGTTAGACATCCCATATTACTCTTCTTCAAAGTGGCAGAGCAAATACAAAGAAAATTGTTGAAAACCCATTGAAACCCTATTGTACTGTAAGTATATTTAATTTAGCCTCCCAGATAATGTTGCTTAGTAGGAATGCTTAAAAGCTTTTTGTTTTCAGTAGCTGTCACACTTAGTCAACAAAGAAACACAGCTATTTTGCCCTGAGCTAAACAAACAAAGCTCTTAACAAGTAAACAAATCTTCCTCTTGTTTCTAATCCCAAACCAAGTGTAATGAGCATAAAATAGCACAAGAGGTGATGACATTAACGAGTCACAGTTGTGTATTTAACATATGGATTTTCAGCCACAGCTGAAAAGGTGCATGGTATCATACAGGTGTACCACAGTGACACCTGTATGTCTCTGTCTTTTTTGTTAGGGAATTCTCACACTCTCCAGCTATCCTTGTAGTTGAAACTAGTAGAGGCAACATTCTGGTGCAGTACCTTTGACACTCTGAAGGAGGAGAACACGTGACTAATCTGGAAATCAAGACCAATACAGACTTATTTCAGAGCTGGAGCTCTTATTTATCCTCTTGCTGTTAGAATGGAGTCAGCCACCCCCTATCTTAACCATCAAATGAACATTATAAACATCTAAGCAAAACAGAAAAATAAGTTGATCCCTCCTTGATGTCACTGAAAGAGGCTAGGAATTTTGGGTTACCTGCAGTCAGTTAGCCCAAACAGCCAGCCAGCCCTGAGTCTATGGACCAGGTTGGGTACAGAAGACATGGCTCTATCTTTTCTCCATCCCATAAGTATTTACACATCTTGGTAAATCTCCCTGAGCTTTCTCTTCTCACAACTCTTTCCACCACTCCTCACATGAAGTGTGCTCCAGTGCCTTAATCATCTCTGTGCCAATTTGCTGGATTTAGTTCTGTACATCCACACCTTGTACTGGAGACCCAAGAACTGGACACAGTACTTCAGCTGTGGGCTTAGTGCTAAGGAGAGGGGAAGAATCACTTCCTCTGACTGTCTGGCAACAACCTTCCCAATGCAGCACAGAATACTCTTACTCTTACTTGTTCTGAGGTCATACTGCTTGCTCATGTTCAATTTGGTGCCCCTGAAGACCCCTAGAGTCTTTCTATAAAGTTGCTTTCCAGCAACTTGGCCCCAGCCTGGAGTGGTCTATGGGGTGATTCCTCACTAGGTGCAGGACTCTACACTTGCCTTTGCTGAACTTCAAAAGGTTTTTTCTTTATAGGGCTCATTTCTCCAGCCATCTAAGGTCCCTCTGGATGGTGGAATGGCCATCTGGTCTATTGACCACCTCACTTTTTGTATCATCTTCAAACCTGATGAGGGTACATTGTGTCCTATCATCCAGGTCATAAATGAAGAGGTTAAGTTGTATTAATCGAGTTTTGATTGCTGGAATGCCCAACCAGTTTCTGAGCTCCAGCTGGACCCTTTGAACCCAGAAATTCAGGTAGTGTTAAGTCCACATCACCGATCACTCATCTGGCCTATGCTTCATCAGTGTTTCAATGAAGATATTGTGAATGCATTGAAAATCCTGCTAAAATCAAGATACACAACATCAGCTTCTCTTTTGTCACCTACCAAACAATTTATTTTGTTGAAGGTTCTCAGGCTGGTCAGGCATAATAATTCTATTATCTGTGTTGAATACACCAAATCAACTTCTCGTTGATATGGATAGGAACAGTTTCCAGGATTATTTGCTTCATTGCGTTCAGGAGGGTAAAGGTGATGCTGATTGATCTATCGAATCTGTATATTCTTGAATCCTCCTTCTTGCCCTTCTTGAAGAGAGGAGTCACTTTTCCCAGTCCTCAGGAAACTCTTTGGAGCATCATGGGTTTTCAAAGACAGTCATGTGGACCTGTAGAGACATCAGCACTTGAGGATACTTCCCATGGACTAGTATGTGTTTGGTTTGTTTAAACGTTCCCTACCCTGCTACTCTTCCATTTCATTGCTCTGGACTGTCTAACAGGTGTCTCCAACATGGTATTTCTGAAGGAGCCAATGCTTTTGGATCCTTATTCTGTAAAGACTAGCTTAAATCTAACCATCTCTGACCCTCATCCAATACTATGTCATTTTAAGGTGTTATTTTTGAGACAAAAAGTTCGTCCCAAAGTGTTTAACTTAGTATTTCCACCTATTAACCTGTACCCAAATTTTGAGCTCCTTTGCCTGGATTAAAGGTAATTATAGTATACATAGCATTGGCATTATTAGAACCTAAAGTGTGGTCCCTCAATTTTAAAACAATATGATAGAAGTCACCATCTGCTTGTCCTTCAACTTGGTTTATGGTTTCCTTGTTACTTGTTAAGTATTGTGGGTTTAATCTGTTTGAGCTGTATCATTAATCAACCAACTGGTGTGAAAAAATAGCTTTTATTTCCTTCTAAAGCAGATTGCATATTTTAAAATATTACGGTTTGGGGGTTTTTGTCACTTTAGCAGATTCTTCGTCTCTGTGTCTATGATACTGCTCTATTTTGCTTCTGTAACTAAAGCAAAAGCCTAAAAATTCCCCACTGTAGATTGGCTGAGAAGTGATGAATAAAAAGGAAAAGATTTCTCGTTGAAAAATCCATATCAGTGTGTGAGGCAGAGACACTGTTTTTTATGACATAGAATAATTAATATTGTAAATCAGAATTTATTTCCATTATGCATCTTTACAAAGAATGGCAAGGAGGATATTGCTGTGTCTGATTTTAATCAGACTATAAATCTTTATTTATATGATGAATATAAAAGTTATGTTAATTCTTAACAAGAATTACCAGTGGAAATTCTTTTTTTTGTCAAGTGATGCTATAAATCTTGTCAGAGGCAGAGATGTACTTATGGGATTTTAAACTGAAGAAGGTATGAAAAAGGCAAGTTATCACCAGGATGTAAATGCCAAACTCTCTCTAATTTAAAGGTCATTTCAATTTCCAGTATTTTCCTAGTTAACACATGGTTTCCTAGGAATACTTAACCAGCTGGTAACAAGAAAGAGATTTTAGTCTCTGCTTTTCCCTTTCAATAGACAATACCAGGTTTTTTTGTACATGTTTTATGTAGTTCAAATTAATTTTCTAGAACGTTTACTGCCATAATATTCAGTGACAGGATTGCTGCCTAGGACCTTAGAGAAGAGTCTCATTACACTTGATACATTTTTGTTAAGGAATTTCTCCTGCAAAAAATTAGGCTCTTTTGTTTGTGATGCCATAATTAGCAATAATTAATTTTATAGGATAGCTCTTATAGGGGAATAATTATATATAGTTGTTATTCTCCAATGAGTTTAGTCTTTACAGATTATCTGAATCTTTCTGTACTGTTTTCTTTTTGTTCACAGGCACATGAAACGGGTTCCACTCAAGCACATAAATCTAATCCTGCAGCCATTAACTTTGTAAAGATTTTACTACAGATTCCTAAGGCATTAAATGTAATTACTAGATGGTGTCCATTGCACATTGGCAGACAAAAAACCCAAACAACATGAAAATAATTGTACACTGATATCCTGGGTTTAAAATGCATAGATTTCTCTACTGTTTTTGAAATTAAATACCAGGAAATTCAGGTTAAAAGGACTCAACATTTAAAAGTATTCCACTGTTGCTAAGGCATGAAAATCTGCAAGTTAAAAACAGCCATTAGCCCAAGCAGCAAAGATCATCATAAATGGAAAACAAGAGAAACCTAAAGTAGTTTAAAAAAAATCACATTAAAGTATTCCAGCATCATATCCAGTAAAGTGTTTTATTGCTTTATTTGTGAAGCATATTTAGCAGACAGGTACTGACAAATGCTGGTTACCTGTACGTGCAGTCAATAGGCACAATTTTGAATTGTTAGAATGAATCTTTCAAGGTACATTGAAGACCAACATGTTGGATGCACTGCATATTGCAGAAAAATAATTTTTTGAAATATTTAGAAGAAATCTCTTAGAAAAAGGTTTATTCACAGGTGGCAGATTCATATAGTGCCCATATTTTTTGAAAATAATTAGGCTAAAAAGAACATTTTAAAAACTGTGAATGAAAGGAATACTCAGTTTCATAGATTCTTAGATAAAACGTTACATTGTTTTGATGTAAACATCTAGCCCCAAATACGCATCCTGTGCATGGAGACAAAAAGGAAAAAAAACAAACCAGTAGTAAATTTAAATGTCGGTGTTATGACATACATTATACTCATGACATGGAAGATTAACAGCACAGATTCTGTTTCAGTCATTCTGTCTCTCTTCTGAGAATTATAGATGAGAATTTAATTTTTCAGCCCTGTGAATCATGGTGGGTCATTTTTTCAAGACCATTAAGACTTGGAGAAGTAGGTTTAGAGTTCTTTTGCTTTTAATTCATTATTATGGCTGTAAACATGTGCACTTATTTCTGTGCATATTTACTTCTTAATATTAGCATATAGATGAGGGTGAATGTTCTATTCAATGAGGCAATTTATAATTCATTTTTTGCTTGGGGGGAATGAAGTTTGTAGCTACCAGGGCAAAACATGTAGTAAGGGAGAGCTGTGGTCTTCCTATTTAATGTTTTCCACCATGATTATTTATTCCTTCTTCAGCCTGCTTGCTCATCTTGCACTCTTTAAAAGGCTTCTTATTTCAGAATGAGCTTTTTTATGACATGGCAAACTTGGTCTACCACAAGGGAAAACATTTTTCAAAGCTTCCAATTTGCAAACTGTTAAACCCAGCTGCAGACAGCCATATTGCCTTTATCTTTCTACTTCCCCATTTATTTTCTGTGACTTTCTTCTTAGCCAAGCAGGATTAGCTGTTGGTTTTGAGATGAACTGAGAGTCTTTATTACACTTGATGAGGACTGGCTTCAACACTTTTGGTCTTCCATACTCATTTCCTTTCCATCATGCATCAAAGTCTTGGCTTCTGAACGTTTCTTTGGCTGATTTTTGGACAAGCTAATGCAAGGAACAGATAGGTTTTTTTAAATGCGGGAGAAAGAACACTTTTGTGTTCATGACTGATATAAATATGGGATTCTTATACCCTGACAAGGAGTCAGAGCTCTCTTATCTAAGTACAGCAGAAACAAAGCATCATTCTGCTCATACTCTTCCAGGCTTTTGAAAAGGCCTTAATACTGCTGTGAAAAGCTTCTTTTGGTTTTAGTGACTTTAAGGTGCTTAATACTTCACTTTTCACATATGTATATACACTTTTTTAATTATAGCTGCCATAAAATTGTGCTATGAAGTTCACTTTTGAGCAAAGCAGATGAACTAAAACCAGACAATGTTTTAAGTTTAGTCCCATGAGGTTTTTGGTGTTTTTTCCTGGTTTGCTTTGCCACATTTTATAATGCAGCCTAACGGCCAGTTTCTGAATGCCTGGCCAACAACAAAAAAAACCCAGATAAAGTCAAATTTACATAGGGTCATGTTCCGAGGGTACATAGAATGTATGCAAGAAAAATAAGAAAAATTATTATATGTATAAATAATTCATTACTGATTCTGTTAATGCATTGCTGCATATGATTAATGTAGTTGAGACACTTAAATTGTGTATATTTGATTTCTCATTGTATCTTCATAAAGACATAAAGACAAGCTGTATTCAGTAACAGTTGCACAGTTTTTGCCTAAACATTGTGGTGCCTGGAATTCTTTGACTTGTTTACTTTGTAGAAGGATTTTACTAATTTTACCATTCAAACTGTCTCTTATCCTCTATCACAAAGCATTAAAGAAGGGAAGGGTCAACTTCTTATACAGAAGAGCAATGTTACACGTATACATTTAAAAAAGAAAAATTATTATTTTAGTTTAGATAAGAAAATAAATACTGGTGTAGAGCACTGATTTTCAATAGAACATTTAACTAACAAGCAACTTGATATGTTGAACATTAATTTTTTAAATCTTGTGCCTTTCCAAGTCTGTATACTGGAACTAATCACAGAATTATTATATAACTAGAAATATTTGTTTAACAAATTTTCTTGTGTCTAATTTTTCATATATATACTTAGAAGTTAGCAAAATTTCTTCTGCTCTGGGTGGTAAGACTACTTGAAATCTCCAGGCAGTTTTGAAAAAAGAGCTGGATTTATAAGAACTGATCACACTTTCATAATGCAGATTATAATTTTTTCCACTAATAATTAGATTTGCCACTATGTTTTCAGGATGACTGAAGAACAGTTTAATAAGAAGACCACTGAGACTCAGAAAATATAAACTCTTTAAACATCACTGACTGTGCAAATGGTCCATGTCTTGTGCACTTCTTTCTTTCTCCTTGTTAGTAAGGATTCCTTGTTAGTGAGATGCTAAGTGGATGGAAAGCCCTAAGTAAATGCAAATATTTTGATTGTTATGCTATATCTAGACTCTCTTACAATTCACCACAGTGAATCTCTCCCAGATGTCACCCAGCAATAAAACCCATAAGCATTATCAAGGGGCAACTCAGTATATCACAAATATTGAAGCACACAGAGCACACAGGGCACACAGTGCTTAAAAACCCATCACTTGTTACACAGTATGGTCTATAAAAATAAGCTGTTTTATTTTTTCTAGGGATAGAAGGCTGATTTAGCAATTCATTGGATTGAATAGCCTTTCAGTTTCTTCTTTCTTGAACCAGAGCTTTTTAGTCAGTAAGAGCTAATTATGAATGCAACCCATTTTGAACCTGGTATTAATGAGAGCAATCAAAAAAATCCATAAAGTCGATGCTGTTCTTGCTTAATAATGTTGCTAAATTGACCTTGTATTTCTCAAAATAAAATATTGTGGAAGTGGTAAAATCATAATTTACCATGTGTTAAATAAACAATTTTGAGAACAAGACCTTTTATATATAGCCTCCCAAATCATTAAATACAGAATGATCTATGAGTATAGTTTACCATGCCTTTTACTCAGTCCTTCAGAATGCTGTACAAATCTGACTTCCATATGATTGATGATGTGTGGTGTTGCCTACTGAAACCTTACAGAGTGCTCATGAGGCCAAGCAGGATCTAGAAAAGTATGACTTGTCCTATGAGACTCTTGAGGAAAGTGAAGGTGAGAGTAATCTCACAGCTGAACGTGCAACCCTAAACTAATAGATGAACTTCTTATCCTTTAGGTAGATTTAAAAAATACTATTATTTTACTTTAAATATTATTCTTTTACTTTATTGTGATTTTTTAATAACCTGTATTTATACTGTAGATGAGGGAGAGACACACTGCCTAGAACAAATACCAGGAAGGTTCCCCAAAACCTCAGGCACATAAAAATATATAGGCTCTGACTTCTTAAAAACCTGTATCTTTTTCTAAAATCTCTTTCCATCTATAGCAGAGATATAAATCTTGCTCTCTCTTGCTTACTGATTTCCCCCCTATGTCCCATGCACACGGTATATAGTATTTGACTAAGGACAGCATATTGTAGTGTAAGGATGGAGGTTGACATTCAAGAACTGAGGGCAGGTTGACCATTGACTTCTTCAGTCTGATAAGTATGGGTGAGTCATCTAATAGAAATGTCTTGGAAAATCATTCTTTCTTTGTGTAGAAACCTACAATACTATAGACTAGAAGGAACCTCTGGAGGTCATATAGTCCATTCCAAAGCCCAAGTCTAGGCTAATAAGGTCATAGGCTGATTTGGCATTAGATTCTTCATTTATAATAGTTACTAGTTATAGAATTTCGGGTTTTCATGTCTTTTACTGGTGGGTAAACTTGTCCTGATCTTTGGTATAAGTTATACTTTTAAATTTGTGAAAGTGTAATAAATATTTGAGATATATGAATGCATAGACATTTCTCCCACTTTCTCTTGCCATATGTTCATGAAACCATATTTACCATGATAACACATTGATGCCTTAAATTGCTAGAAAAATTTTAAGACGCAGACACAGTATGGGATAGGGGTTTAACCTTGCTTTAATAGGATCCCAGATGCGCACCAATGAACAAGCAAGCCCCAAAGGCCAGCCAAAAGCCAAAAGCTCAAAAGCCCCGACGATATCCCCCGTATACAATTTATGGACAGCTGAGATTAGAATACCTATCTAACAGTCTCGAATAAGAAGTCTAACAAATGAAGTAACTGCCCCCTTATTAAAATTGCCCTCCTCCAAAAGATTGCTACTTAGTTTACAAAAAACATGCCTCAGTGGTGGGGGCCCTGTTCAAGGTTGTGCGTCATGCTTTTGAGATTGTGGGTTTGTTTTGTCTTCCCAAAGGATTCTGAGCAGGGCAAGGGGTACTGGGGTGATAGACATGTAGGGTTAAGATGCAGGGAGTAAAAAGTACAGGAACGGGGAAGGGTAAAAGGTTATATATAAAGGATATATATAAAGAGAGTATAAAAGTAAAATAAAAAATACAAAAACCCATCAAGCATCAACATAATAATTTTTACAAATAGCAATGGGAATAATCCTACTGATACACTAAAATCCATAAAGGAAATTTGCACCTGTGATGAAACATTTACAATAGTAAAATAGGATATATGTTTAGATGAACTTACATAGTTGCTTATTCAGAACCATGGTAATTTTCATATTTAGGCCAAGTGGGATACATTTTAGTAAAGGAATAAAGTTTTTAATCCATTTAATGCACCAATAGAAATTTTATCCTCAATTCTGCTGAGATGATAAGGGACACTTACAAACTTCTGATGTAGAATAAATACCAAGGGATATGAAGAGTTTAAACTATGGTCATTTTGGGAGAAAGAAGATGATCATGTTTCTAACAGTAGTAGATCAAGAAGTTAGAGGTTATATGTCTAAAGCAAAAATTTGACTTGAAAACTGAAATAAAAATGCTTTAGTATGAGGAAGCAATCAATCTTGATACATATAACAAATTTGGTAAGAACACACAAATCATATTTACAGAAGGTAATCCAAAATTTTCTTCCCTTCAATAGTTGCAGATTCCCTGTCTTATGTAATTTACATCATGCTATTTTATGAGAGTTTAATTTTTGTTTTGTCAGCTTCAAGAGTCTCAAACAGCGAAATACCACTGTCAGCTCTCAATTATTCTCTCAAATCCATGGTAACATGGATTTTTTTGTGGTTTTAAGGAGACAAGACTCAGGTGACAATAAATAGCATAGATATTATGATAGTCATTTGATTAGAAAGACACTCTCATGGAATGTGTTATTTCTCTCATTTTCTTCTATCTTATTTCAACTTGGCTTGGTCATTTGGTCACTCCAAAAAGGATCACTAGGCTGTTGTAAGTTTTTCTGGCATAGCTTTTGAAAAAAACATTGAAGTTTACATTATCTCATTGTTGCATGAGTTTGGCCCATAACAAAGATAATCAGTATTTACACAGGGATTCCTGAAAGACCTAAGACATGACATTCACATTAAAAAATGTTTTCTTTTTATTTTCTGTAGATCTGAATAAAGCACTGGGGTACAGGGACTAACATCAGTCAGAACTGAGATGATTGATACACACTGCATTGCTTTGTCTGCTGATAAAGTCAGCCTTTCTCTTTCACCACTTCCCTTAAATTCTTAGAAAACCTTGCAACTGATGTTTTGTTCAACACAGGATTTGGACTGGCTTAATATGAATTTCATTGTGAAATATATTTTATGAAAGAATAGAAAGATTTTGGTGAAAAGGGCTTTATTTTTTCTTAGTTTTATTTGTGGACTGCTAATCCAGTTATGAAAATCACCAAGTTCTTCTGTATATTCTGAGGGCAACGTCACTACCACAAATGGGAAGATATGAGTGTGTGTCTAGCATGCTGCAAACTTACATCTTAACGTGCTCATCTTCAGTTAATAAATAATATTAAGTACCAGGGAAATTATTACTTAATTCAGGAAAAATAATAGTCACTGAAAAATTCATGTGAATAGGACCTGTGTACATTTAACAACAAACTTTTAAACCCTGTTACATCAATACTGAATCACAATGCCTGCAAGAGAAAGGTACAGACATAGTCTTTGTCTCTTAGCTTGATTCATCTTCCACAAACAAGAATGAGTTTTTCAAGTGTCAAAATTAAACAGAATTAGGATTGCTAAGAATTTGCTTCCTTATGGAGATCAATACTTCAATCTGAATTTTCATTAGTCCTTACTGATTCTACTTCTGGCGTCAATATGGAAAATATAAAAGGAATAGAAGAATTAGAAACATCCGAGTCAGTTTTTACAAAATTAGTTGTTAATTGTCAGAAAATTAAATCTCTGTTTAATTGTATTAAAATAGCTATTTTTGTCTGTGAGGAGCAGTACTTTTGATGGATAAAGTAATATAAAAGGAGTTTTCATCTGCCTTCAGACCCTTATATTATTATACCAGATAGACAGACATGTACTGCTTTGCAAGTAAACATCTTTTGATGTAAATGTCAAATTGCTAATGCAGTCATCTAATAGAACTCCTACAGGCAAAAAATCAAGTTATGACATGTTTCTATCATAGTTGAAAATAGGCATGGTTCTGTTGAAATATCTAAAGTTATCAGTACATAAATTTATCAGATAATTCTGATCTGCAGTTTTCAGGGCATGTGTACCAGGAAAATCTTTGAAGAAAAAAATGTAACATTAAAGGTAAGATGGAAAGGTGTTTTACACTCAAAGTTGATTAATAAGCAAACACATGCCATTCACTCCTTAAAACTGACAGGGAAAAAAAGAAGCAGGCACAATACAGAAAAATGGGTATTACACAAAAAAGAAAAAAAAAATCAATGGAGTTAATTACTGTAGAGTAAAAGGTAATATTGTTATTTGTACTATACTTATATCAATTCTTTTCTGAGTCAATTAATAGGTCTTAGCATACTGTATAGAATATAGAATTGTATAAATTGTATCTTCTTTCTCTTCTCAGGTGAAAGAGTTCTGTATTTTACAAGAAAGTCTTCAGGGAAAGTTTATCCTTAATTGTTTCTTCATATTTTATATGCTAACAAACTGATTAGTTTTTGCTTCATTCAAAGATCACTGCTATGATAAGGTTCCAAACAGGAGACACTTTTGTGGTAGGCTGTAATGGACTGGATTGTAATGTACACTTTTCTGAATGTGCTTAAATAATCTGACATGCACTGATCTCTTTATTCACTCAGTCCTGCAAGTTACTTCTTAACAATAACTTAATGGCTAAAGGAATCAATGGGAAATGGTTTTATGCTGCTCATGGCTTTGGCTTGCACAGTATTGTGCAGTATTGTGCTTTTATTTCATATGATTTGCTCTTGGACATCCTCAGGGCTACATTCCTTGTGGTTTAATAATAAGTCTCCATGGTACAAAGATGTGTGAGGAAAGTATTTCATAGTTTATAAGATATATGTATAATTCAGTTTAGCATGCTTGGATTTTCAAAATACATTAAACAAAGATTTCCCTTCAAATTGTCTCAGTGAAATCAGCAGGTAAAAAGGAATAACTTTGCATGAATTAAAAAAACAAAACAAAAACTAAAAAAACCCCTCAACCTCTAAAAAGAAATAAAACTGAAAGGAAAGCAAAGAACAAGAATTTCTTTTCTGCATTCTCAATGGAGAAAAGTCAATAGCAAATTGTCTGATATTTGTGCTCTTTAACATATATGTAAATTATCTGCAAGTAGGTGAAGAGTAAGGTGACAAAGTTATTAAGTCTTATGCTTTCTGAAAGATAACTGAATTTGGAATGACTCCTGTGTAAGTAATAGCTGTGTAGGCTAGGCTATATTTATGCTGTAGGACTTGCAATAGGATGAATGAGTGCTCAGCATTTTTCCAGGTACCACAGAGTAGTTGGATCTGTTCATAGTAGAGAAATCAAATCAGGCTATGGAATACAAATCTGTGTCAGGAAGTCTCTGAGCTGCAAATTATAGGAGTTTGTAATCTGGGGTAGTACCTCTTTACATCTCCTGTTTTCCAGACAAGGTCTACTACCCATAATTTGAAACATAGCACAAAATGTGACGAATCTTTGGTTTGACTCAGCCAGAGACTCCTGTATTTTTTTTGGATGTCAGAAAATGGGGATATCAGATGACTACTCAAGTTTTTAGATACCTTTTTTGTCTTGATGTCTACATTTTTCATAACAATTTGGACCTGCATTTTTCATAATGCTTGCAAATGATCCTATAAATTATCTTGATAGATTCTGTATATGAGAATTCCTAAAAAAATCTTCCTTAAAAAAAAAAAAAAGGCAAAGGCTACTTTTTTCACATTTAATTTTTACATTGTGCTGCACAGATATAGTCCTTTGCTATTTACAGGGAGCTAAAAGAAACAATGAGAGAGAACATGTATTTTGACAGATTTAATGTATTTAATATTTGTTTTATCTCCTGGGGTGTTGAGTTTCTCCTAAGGATTATAAAAGTATCTAAGAATGGCTTAATTTCTGTAAATCCAGAAATAATTTTCTCTGTCCCTTTCACATAGTTTCCTCAATTTTAGCAAAGCAGAAACCTGTTATCTTCAAAACCTTACCAATTATTTCTACTCCATATCAAATACATTTCTTTCTAAAAAAAAAAGTCCAAAAACCCACAAAAATAAACAAAAAAATTTTCTGGAGTTTTTGTGAGGTTTGTGGGGTTTTTCTTATACTGAAACCTTGGGTTGATTCCCTCAGCTGATATCAAAATTGCTGTTCATTACATTGCACTGAGGTTTTAGTGCTATGTGCAATACAGATATAAGTTCTCTGGAAAGACAGGAAATTTGTTTCAGAAAAATAATGAAACAGGAAAAAAATAATATAATGAAACATGCAGACAACAGCCAATCATCAATAACCTAATCTGAATTACTGAAATAGGGTTATAAAGATTCTTTACTATCCTCATAAAAATTCTCCTGGAATTTTTATACCAGAGATTCATTATCTATCAGTAGGAGATTTTGAAGTTTCCTTATTTTTCTCAGACATGCTGCTATTTAAGAATGCAGAACTGTAATTTGACACACAAATTGAAACTTTTTAAAGGAAGAAATTCTTCAAACTGTGTAATTGTTTTGCAGCAGCACAAGGCAGAGAAACAAGTCACAATTATTTTGATTCATCCATTCTTTACGTCATCCAGCAGGTTTGATATGCAATTAAATACATGAGAAGAAATTTGCTTCCACAGTTAGAATTCTGCTTATTTCCTCTAGATTTCTAGAACCTGAAGGGTGATACTTTAATGTGATTGCTAAAACACTAATTTTCTCTTAGCAGTCAGCACTGAGCTCCAGCCATTCAGATGGAGTGTTTGGGTTTTTGTGAGTGGTGGGGCAGGTGCAAGGGGTTTTTATTTTTGCTAAGGGGGTTTTGTTATTTTTGGGGGGAGATTTTTTTGGTGTGGTTATTTTTATTTGTTTTGTTTTGATTTCTTTGATTGCAATATCTGATACTAAACAAAAGCCAGAAAACACAATTTTAGTACTTATGAATTTCCCATGTTGCTTCTTCCTATGGTCTCCTGATGAGCTAATTTACAGGCTAAAGAGGTTTCATACTGTTGCTGCATGTTAGTTCGGAGCCACTGAAAATAAACTTGTTTTTTAATCAAATGGTGGTCTTCAGCCATCCATAAAGTAGAGGAAGCAAATGCATCTAATACTATTTCTGAGTGTTTAGCAAAAGAAACCAGGTCTGTCAGAAGAACAAGGTGTGAAGAAATATGGTGATGTTTTCTGACAAAGAATTATATGTGACATTTTGTAAACTGACTTCTGGTGGCAAAAAGGATGAAAATAGCTATCATGCTAATCAATGAAATGTGTTTATAAGCATTGCTTTTTCCTTGCATTAATTCTACTCCATTGAATTAAATCATCTGTGGATAATTAAAAAATCAAAAAGATTTGTTTAGCATATGTTGCAGAAAGATTTCTAATTTTAAGATCTAAAAGCGTGTTTGCATTTTACTTAAAAATTATTACATCAACTGGAGCTAGCTCCAGCTAGGCTACCTTGCCTTACAGTTCTAGCTCTGCTGAGCTTGATGACTGATTTTTTTTAGCTTTTTGAGAGTTTAAATCTATAAGCAGGATCTGAGGTAACTTAATGTTTCTTTGACTGCTTCTCAGCTTTCTTGACTGCAAAATTTATGTTTTTGTTATTGCTGAGCATTGCTAACACAGAGCCAAGGTCTTTTCTGCTTTTCATACTGCCACGTGGACAAGGATGTTGGAGGTGAATGGGAGTTTGGAAGGAGACAGAGCTGGGACAGACCCAACTGAGCAAAGAGATATTCTGCACCATGTGGCATCATGCTCAGTAGGTAAAGTGGGAGGAAGAAGTAGGAAGGGAGGGGATATTTGGAGTGATGGCATTTGTGTTCCCAAGTAACCATTATGTGTGATGGGGCCCTGCTCTCCTGGGGATGGCTGGATACCTGCCTGCCCGTGGATAACAGTGAATTAATTCCTTGTTTTGCTTGGCTTGTGTGCACAGCTTTTGCTTTGCCTATTAAAGTGTCTTTATCTCAACCCATGAGTTTTATACCTTTTACCCTTTGGACCCTCTCCCCAATACCTCTGGCAGGGGAGTGAGTGAGAGGCTGTGTGGGGCTTGGCTGCTGGCTGGGGTGAAACCACAATGCCTGATGATCCAGCTCTGCTGGGAACAGATCTGCACATTCCTGGACATGACCCTGCTCCCATCACACAGGCAGTCTGGGAAGTCAGGTGATGAGAGAGGACAGGACTAAGTACTGCAAGGTTAAGCTCATCTTTCAAGCCTTTGCATTATGTTAAACCTTCCCCTAAAGCGTGTAGTGTAGGGCTCCCAGCAATGCTGAAAATTGCAATTACTTTAGAGTAATAAATAAAAGCATTTTTGTGAGTACTAAAACATGGGGAAAAAAAGCTGGTGACAGAATATAAGTGGGAGCTGGCACTGACTTAAAAAGGAATTTATTTCTCATGATGTCACCATGGTTTGATCCTAGTGATGTCTTATATTTTTAATGATATTCTTATAATAAAAGTTTAAATCTATTTCTTTATAAATACTAATGATTGTGTATTTCTCTATTTCTGTATTTAGTTTTCCTCATTCTGTGTGGACTTTAAGATTGCTTAAAATCTGCTTTGGGTTCTGCATACTTTTGTTTATCGTTTTTAATATGAATGATAAGCACCCATGTTTCTCTAATTTTGTTTGAAGAATATGAGAACAGTTGTTTACAGTATTTCTGTAAAAATCGACAATAGGAATTATTAAAGATCTGCTGTTACAGAAAGATCTTATTTTGTGTTATTCATTTTGACTTTATTGTTCTTCAGTTGCAATTCAAAATACTTTTGCCTTCCGTGTTTAAAAGCTGCAGGTTAAGCTTTGTCAAAATTAAATTACAATTGCATTCCTTGAAAAAAAATCCATCTTTTAGTTGGATTTGTTCCAGTATTATCCTTTAATTTATTTTAACAGAATCAAAGGTAATAGAATAATCTTCTGTGAGTTGAAATAATATGACCTATTAGAGGATTCTGGGTATTTCCAGGCAAGGCAGATACTACCTTAACAGCGACAACTGTGTCACAAAATTTTTTTTTGTGGGTAGATTACCAGTAATTTCTTCATAATATTTTGGCCATTTCTGGATCAGCATTAAGGTTTTTAAAACAAGAAAATTACTTTGCCTAGCCATTAACTTAGATTTGTACCTTTTTTTGCCAGCACACTGTAGGGAGTTACTCAAGATTCTCATTGAATATATTTACACTGCAGAGGAGTTGAACCAATGCCACTGATGCTGCATTGTGGAATATTTGGCTGAGTCCTCAGTATTGCTTCTGTGGGCTGCCAGTCTATCAGCTGTACACAGAATTGAGTGAAATTAGAGATTTCATGGGTAAACCTCCAAAACCTTTTGACAAAGAAAACTTTCCACCTTGTTTTCCCATGGTTGTGCTTCTCAGTAATTTTTTATGGAACATGAAAGCATAGTTGCATTAACTTGCTTTGGTACAGCAGACTACAGAAGGAAAGAGCAGTGGAGACTAACCATTCTGCATGGGCTGTGGTTTCACAACATAAACACTTAGTAAGGGAAATCCTGAAAATTATCTCCTCCTCAGATTGGAGACAATGTCCATAGGGAATGTAAGAAAGCTTGTGCTGGGATCCAATTTAGCTAACCCAGTCACTGGCTACCCAAAGGCTCTGTTGAGTGTTGCATGAAAATTATGGGCACTAACAAAGGCTACAATCCCTAAAAAAATGATGGGAATTATTAATAATGTTTTCAACAGTTGCTTTTAGCTTTGGTCATATGAGGATCAGCCCAATTCTGCACTGGTTAAATGAAATTCATTTTTACAAAACTGTACTAGTAAAAACTTCTTCTGAGATATGAGTCACACGGAATTCTTCCCTCTCTCCATTAATTTTCCTAGGCTTTTTTTTGAGCTAGCAAGTGAAACAAAAATATTTATTTAATTCTGGGTAAATCCTTTCTTCTCACTCTTTCCTTAGCTTCCTAAACCCTTTCTGTTCTTCTCTCCATCTGACATTTACACATTTTATTTGCTTTCTGTCTTTAAGTGTTCTGCTTACATATTTTATCTTATTCCTGTAGTCCTTTCTGTGACCCCTTAGGCTTCCTATTTAATTTGGTTTATGCCATTCAAAGTACATGCATAACCAAAACAAAAACAACCCCCACAAAAAAAACCCACCCACAAAAAAACCCCAAAATAAACAAAAAAACCCCAACAAAAAACCAAAACCCAGAAACCTAAAAAACAAAACCACAAAAAAATAAAAAAAAAACACAAAGAAAAGCTCTTAAAATATTTAATTAAGGGATAATAGCATACTTCTCAGCCAGATGCACAGAAATATGCGTCCTTTTATGTATTGGTCATGGATTTGGTTCTCCAATTGCTTCTTCACAATCCAGTTTCTTTTTCCATTAACTCTTATTGTCAGTTTTTATATTAACTTTTAAATTTATCTTTTTAGTAATGAAAGAATAATGTTTTGACTGTATAATAAAAACAGTTATTGAAATGCAATCCAAATTTATAGTTGAGATTTATTGTACTAAAAATTGAAGATCTCTGTCTCAGAATAAAAGCACCTGAAAATATCTTGCTGTGGCAGACAAAAAAAAAAAAAAAAAGTCAAGTTTAAACCCAGCTTGTTACAAAAATGAAGATTGGTTCTTTAGTTCAGAGGACTTGTCAAAGAGAAGGAGAATATAATTATAAGAAGTTCCAAGCAGTTCTGAAATGATTAATTAACAAGGATGTCATGCAAGCTGTTCCTCAGGTTACATTTGTGTTGCTAGGAATACATTTGTGAGAAGCATGGGATATTTGTAGAAAAAGTATTGCTGTGGATTAGCAAATTTACTACAACTTAATTCAAATGAAGAAAAGTAAAGCTACCTGCAGCCTTTCCATGAACTTTCATGTGAGATAGATCAGTCTATTAAGCTGCTCACTCATCTTAGTGTGTGTTGCAGGGACTGCTAATAATATTTGTGGAAAACTGACACTTTTGTAAGTGCACAAGCCAAATGAACTTACTGCTCTTGTCAAAACAATCAAGCAAACCTATCATCCATCCTCTAGATACCCTGGAAGACCTGAAACTGAAATAGGTTTTAGAAGGTAAACAACTCCACTAAAAGAGAGGAAAGTCTTCCATTTCAACTGAAACCCTAAACACTATCTTGTCATCAAAGAGACATCAGATCAGTCTGAGAGACTGCAACACACAGCTCTCCCACACGCAGAATTGCATCAACACTTAGCATTTCTTATCTGTGATATTTTGGATGTGGTATAAATTTAAAAAAAAAAAAATCACTCCATCAGCATTTACAAATAAAAATGTGTTGACAGGAAAAAAAAATCTGCTTGTAAATTTCTCAAGTTTTTGAGAAACCATTACAATAAGTAGATAAAATGAAGTTTACCTGTGTGTTGAAGACTTTTAAAACCTAACTGCCATTTCACTATTGCTTGTTACTTTCTTTAGTTCATGTAATTTTTTTCTAATTGAGTAGATCTTAATCTTTCAAAAGCTTATGCCATTAAAAATGTATGGCTAGTTTATCTGATGTCTGATCATTTATAAGTGAAAACATTTAACTTCCAAGTGCGATATCCAAAGTTTTTCCAATCTTAATACAGATTCCTTTCATTCAGGAGCCAGGCTGTCTAATATTTCTGCTTGTAGCTGTGGAAGACCTTGAAACCTCAAATTACATTGCTCATAAAAGTATTATGGTGTCAACAAAACTGTGGGACTTTAGCATGGACTGTTTCATGCTCAGAAGGTTACAATGCCTGTGAAGGGCTGGTTTCATAATGACCATAAAACAGAAATTTTGGAAGCTTTTCAATGAGCTGAAGGACTTAACGGAGCATACATAGCAACATTTTTGGGACAAATGACAGGATTTGTCAAACTGAAATGTTTTGAAAAGGTTGTATGAAATGAATCATAGTTGCTGAATGTAAGCTTATCTAATTGTACCTTAATATTTTGTTTGTTAAAAAAGTCTTTCTTTAAAATATGATTTTCCAGTTCAGTTAAAGAATTTGAATGGCACAGATACTAATAATAGGCAAAAGCAAATATCAATTTATTATGCTTTTAAGAAGTGTATGAAAAAATTGGTTTGGAAATTATAGGCTGGGTTAGTTCTTTTTTCTCCCCTCTCCCCACCTCTTTTTTTTTTTTTTAACAGGAATTACAGCTTGGTTTTGGTGACATTTTGTTTTTGATTACTCTTGGGCAAGTAATATTGTTAATGTTGTGAAATTAAAATTTTCCTCACTAAGATATGCATTTTAAATCATATATTTACCAAATTATTGTATTAGCCATTTAAAGAGCAGCCTAGTGTTGGATATAAAATATATCTATTTGATGCCTAATATTTTTCCTGTGTAGGTCTGCTATATTTCTGGAACTCCTGAGGTGAGATTATTACCATTAATTTGTAATAATAATATGAGACTATCAGAAAGAATTCTGAAGACATGAGAAATATATTTGTTCATGAACCAGTTCTGTAGTTTTATATTTACAGAGCATTAATACCCATGAAATTGTACCCATTAAAATGTTCTCATTTCAGGAAAAATAAAAAATAGCTTTGAAAAATATAATGTCATTATAACATGCTCATATCATATCATGTTAGGAATTTCTAACATTATGTGCATTTTTGTAGACTATGTAACATCTCTGAGCATCACCTTTTAGCTTGTACTGACGGTGGAAGTTGTAACTGCTGACACAAGAGTGGACCTAGCCTTAATGTGGTTTTTTGTAATTCAGTTATAGCACTTCAATGATGCAAACTGGTAATTAACTTCATGATAATGTAATTTTCTCTAAAGAACACTAATTTTATTGTAATTATACTTTATAATGTTAATAACATTTGCGATTGCATTAACTGTGGTTAAGGAACTTCACAACTAGGCAGAGAGATAAATTGGGGAAAATTACAATTTTAAACTATTTAAACTTCCATAATATTCTTTATATTCAATCATTACTGTCTGTGTTGCCAGACTAGGCTAAAAGTGGATTAAAAATACTGTTGGGGTTTATGGTTTACTGATTTACCAACCAAAGCATGGAGGGAGAGTAGGACAGGATAATGCAGCACTGAAAGGCAGTCTTAACACAAGACTAAAATCTGACTTTAACTCATGGCATTTATCAATCTTTTTCATCTCATGACTTCAAAGGGAAAGCATTTAGCAGCTTTGCACTGATTGATTAAGTGGCTTCTTGCCACAAATCAGTAAATGAAGTAACTTAATTGTCTTTAGTTAAATCTCCAGTGCTTGAATCATATTGAATTTCTGTGTCTGTTTTTCTGCATTGGAAAGTTTTTCAGAATTCTCTAATCAGTGCAGGCTAGGACATTAACAATATTCAGAGTTTTCTAACTTTCTTTCTTTAAAACATCTGTCACCTCACATCAGCAGTGCCCCTCAGAAGCAGTTACAATCTTCTGCATGTTTTCATTCTGCTGCCTAATGTTAAATTTCTGGTTATGCTTCTTCAAACCCAAAAACCCTTCAAGGTAAAAGCTGAATGCCTGTAATGTTCATAAGAAAACACCAACCTCTTTCTTTTCAAGTATCCTGGCAGATTGACTAAGACTGTATGAAGGATTCCTGAAGTGCTGATTAAGCCAGACATTAGAGATGGGTAGAAGTGTTCTGGCTGCAGAGAGGGAGTAATGTAGCCAAATAGAAGTGCTCATTTTAATGTCTCATTTTATGGCCTGAGGACTGGCTATTTTCCTGCTGATCTAATCAGAGACTTTCTTAAAAAATCTAAAGCAGCACTAAACAGGGTATGAAAATAATACCTTATGCAAAAGATTTTAACATTCAGCAGCAAACTTCAGTTTAAATGATCAGTGTATCCTTTCATCTTTGCATGCCTTCTTATTATGCCATAAAACATGACATAAAGGAGAAAAGAAAAAAAATTACAAAAAAAAAATTATTCTGATCTGAAATGAAGGAGTATTTAGTGAATCCTGAGACAGGAGAGAGACAGCATGTCATGTTTTCTAATCTGATATTATTTATTTATTTATTTATTTATTTATAGCTAATCCTATTAATCTGCAAACAGGGATTTTCAAGGAGAATACCATCACTATCATGACTTTTTTTAATCTAAAAGGTGAAGATGTTATATGCTCTTACCACACTGTTATGACCAAAAAATTTGGAAGAAATTAATTTTAAAAGCTTTTTATAAGCATCAGCACTTGATAGTTGAAATATTTTGGTCTTTTCCTTCCTCAAGTGAAGTCTTAGTTCTGAAAGTATAAAGTAAAATGCTGATACAGAAGGTATGGAATACTGTAATAGAATTAATGAAGAGAGGTGTTTTCATGCTAGATTTTTGCATGCTGATATCTTTAGTTACTAAAATTCAAAACTGTGTAAGTAATGACAAAATTTAATGACGATTAAAATGTGCTAACTGGACTTTGAAAATGTGTTTCAATACAAGGTAAGGCAAAATCACATCCAAGGTAAATGTCTGAGGTTATAAAATATGAGAATTAAATTTAACAAGTAAGTGAAAAAAATAATTAACATGAAAACAAATAATAGCTTTTCTCATATTTGCATTCTCTCTCTGTTTTCATGTTTGCCTCATTATCAGTGTTCAATGTGACGTTTCATATTCAGTCAGCATCTATAATGAATTAATTTTTAAAAAAAGTATTTGCATCCTGCCTGCTAACCAGCTTTTTAATGAAAATGTTGGACTATTCATGACCTGAAAATCTGCTGTCTTTGATTGCTGCCCTGTGAAAACAATAGTGACAAAATGCAGTAAGTCATTCCAACTCTTAAAAAGCAAACTGTCCTCAGAAATATGTAATACACAGCAGCCTTCCAAAGATGGATCTAAAAGTCTGGCAAAGCCGCTTCAAAGATCTGTAACATTCTGGAACAGAAGTAGCAGGTAGATTGTCCAACTCCAAAATAAGAATTTTTTCAAATGCAAGAGTTGTTATTTGACATATCCCATAACAATATTATATATTGTGACAAGATATATAGTATAAAGAGGGTGAACAAAATTTTGAAAAGGTAATTTTTGTTTCAAAATATTATCTGTATTTTGGTCATGTGCCCTGTTAGAAAGGCTTGTTTTGAGCATGTAGGTTACTTCCAGCAATATTGTAAAACCCAAAAATCCTCTAGGCAAAAAAATAATGTATTTTTGCCAATAGAAAAAGGGTCTAAAGTTTCTCCACTAAAGTAAACATCCTGATTTTAACTTACTTTCAGTGTTTTAACATTGACAAACCAGCCACTTAGCTGAATTTCTTCAAGTATTAGCTAGATGAAGAAGGTTGTTTATCATTTACCTGAGTTAATAATTATTGCTGTTTGCGGCTGTCATGATTATATTGTGTATAACACTGAATGAGCAATTTGTCCTCTGCTGGCAGTTCAGAGGGAATATAATATATGCAGAAGTACAGATGAGTTGTATCACATTTCAGTGCCACATGTTTTGAAACTATGTGACCTAGGTTGGATTCTCAAAGTTTTAATGCTCTGTAGTTATCTGTTATGTATTTATATATGTATGCATATATGTATTTATTTATTTATTTAAGGATAACTCCCACTTGTGTTTTTATCCTGAGGAAATTAATCAAATTGGGTTTGAGTTATTACTCTGAATAGGAAGCTACTCTTTAAACATTCTGATTGGCATAATCAATACTGTACCCAGATATTCGCAAGGACCTGTGGCCCAAGTGATGTCCTACAGGAGAGAGAGGAAGGAGGAAAATGGTTCTACAGCTCAAGTAGGAGCTGAAACACAGTGGAAAGTATCAAGCATGTTGTACTTTAACTTTTGTAGCTCAAGGAGGTGAGAGGAGAAGATTTTGCAATGAAGCACATGGTTATCTTCTAACCAAGCTGCTGAAGGAAGCTGTGAGACCTCCACGACTCATATAGTTGTGATGGAGTTAGAGAAGTGAACACTGAGCTAAGCACCAAAGCAGTCCTCGCCCCCTGCAACCCTCCTCTGCAGCCAGAAGAGCTGAGAGATATCCCCAAGCCTTTCTGTATTTCTGTATGTTCCCCTTTGCTTTACAAGAGAGTCACTGGTTTCAACATACAGGCAGCAACTGAGGTCAGCCTGAAGGGGCAATATTCTCAGGTTATTAGGTTCCTGATTTCCGTGAATGTCTCAGAAGTTTCCATGATGACAGCCACTATCTGCACTTGTGCATTGGATTGTTCATCTACAGTGTAGTATTTTAGTTTAGACCACATATGCTTTCCAGAATGTTTAACCTATCTTTTATTATATAACTTCATAAGATTTTGCCTGTTTAGCTTGGTGTTATCATCTATCTCCATTTGCACTTCTGTCATCCTCACTTAAATTCTAAGTGTCTTTAGTCCTGGTATATGTGTTTATGTCCTGTTTACAATATTAGTTTCTAGAAAGTTGTTCTGAAACACTAAAAGACAAGTTTGAAAGCCTTCCTTATGGCATAAAGTTAAATATAGCAAACAAACTCAAATGCAAGAATGAAAGCACTTTTATGGCTTAATTGTCTCATTAAAGTTTGCTATGAGCTGTGAAATTCTGACTTTCTGCAAATGTCTTTGAAGATACTATTTTCATTAATCATGCAGCAGCTTTTAATAGAATGAATTTATTAAGGGAATATTTGGCAAAGTAATAGATTTCATACTATGTAAAAATTCAATTTTCCTTAGTCAGCTACAACCATAAGTGCTGAGACCACTTCATCTATCCCACAGATACTTGAAAAAAGGAAAACACAGATCTTCCAAATACCTTAGAATCTCAGTTTGAGAACTTAATGTGAAACTTCCATCTGGAAATTGCAAGGCCAGATGGTTGTATATATCCCAGCAGAAAATATACATCTGTCACTTTTTTTTTTATAACTGGTTCTATTTGAAGAAGGATTTATTTAATCAGCTTGGCACATCATTTAATGTGTCAATCGTACATTCTGTAGCCTTCAGCTCTCTTTGTACCAAGTCCTCTTTCATTTGTAAAATGCAGTGGAGGTAGTCATTTCTCTAACCAGATGCAGGATGACTGCTGATTTAAATCGTTTTATGCCGAAGCATGATGAAGAAAAGCAGATGAATATAATTAAGTAAAATTCTTCAGTAAAGATTCTTGCCATCAAGTGTACTTAGCTTATAAATTTCATACCTCTGCTCTCCACCAAGTAAAGACACTCTCTGGAAAAACTTTAACAGGGAAATGGAAATAAACATATTGACTTAATGGAAATGTGCTTTAGAATTCTATATTATTTCATTAGTCCAAAGGAACAAAAATTGGTTCTGAATCCACAGTCTATCAAAATTTGAACTCATGGAGCTATCTAATTGGATTGTCTTCCTAAGAATCCTGTAAGCCAGTACTTAAGAATAAGATGTCAATATCTCTACTGGTGAGGAATAGCACAAGGTATGAGAACCTTAATGTGGATGTTCTGATTATGTGTATGACAAGTGACTGAACATAATGTCTGTGCTCATTCAGGTTTACATTTACATCAGGTAACCTTTAACTCACACATCCATACATCACATTGAGTTTTACACATTTAATGGAATTTTACTGCTGTCATTTAAAAATTGTGTTTGGGCATGATATTATAGCCCACTCTACCTAGCAACTTTCTTCTGATGTACTTCATTGATACAGATTTGATCTGAAGGGCAGAGAAACATGAACTAATTACTATCTCCTCTTTGCCTTTCAGAGCAACACACAGTCTTCTAGTCTGGTCCTTGCCTGAGATAGCACAGGTAGGTGAGGTAACACTCTACAATGGATGTACACTTCAGAGCTGCTTTCTTTTCAGCATTTTAGTCTGGATCAGCATATTTGAAGCTAATCTCCCAGATGCATCCTGTTACTTTGCCTTGGTTCATATCAGGGAACAGATTTGTGAAGCAGAACCTGTATTTCATTTCAATGAAAAATAAAAGCCAAAAATGCCAGCCAGGATGCATAAAATAACTTCAAATCCAGAATGGTTCATTGGACAAGAGCAGAGCTCACTTAAAGTTATTTCTTTTTCCATAAAATTTATATAAAAATAATTTAATCTTCAATACAAACTATTTTCATTTACATATTTGCTCCTACTACTGGGACACATTGTTTCCTAGTCTAAGAATATATTTACCTTTGCCTTGGAAAACAATTTTTACGGTAATTCTTCCTGGAGAGGGCAAATATTTATTGACCTCAGAGAAAAAAATTGTCTTCACTAGAAATTTTTAAGAAAAGTCTACTGTTTCTTTTTTTTCTCTTAATACTTTTCTAAACTAAATATAATGAAGATGTCACACAAAGCTAATTTCATATGTAAGTTCTTTCCATGAAAAAAGGTGTCATCATGTAGCAAAAGCAGATCCCAATACACAAATCATTCTTGGTTTTAAGGTTCACATATTTTTTCAGCCTTTATTAATAGGTAATAATCAACAACATAGAATTATTTGAAATTATGCAAGGATTAATTTAATGTTATTAGAAAATTAAAACCTTTGCATGAACTGAGTACTACACACTTTTGATCAATGGTGACTCTGCTGTCTTTTGATCCACAACCATTAAGTCATCAACATCACACAAGAATATTGACATTTCTGCTTTAATTTTATTCCCCCCAATATAATTTTGGAGAGCAGTAATGGAAGAAAAGAATGAACTGTCTCAGGATCAAAATCTGCCATATGTTTAATTGCATTAGATGGCTGAAACTTCCCAAGGAATGCTGGAAGAGCTGCCTAGTCGCTCAATTTTCAGAAGAGGATACTCACATGGATCTAACAGTACACAATGTACTGTCTATAATGGAAGCAAATTATGTAATATGTATGTGAATTGCCAAGTTTACTCACACAAATAACCTAAAATTGAAAAAAATTGTCGTTTATTATTGCAAATACTTTAATGAGATTCTCCTGTCAGGAGATGGAAATACCTAACTTTAAATTGCTCAGTACAATTACAGCTCTCCATTTTAATGGCATACAGAGTACCCCTTTTAATGATAGAAGTCTTAATCTGCAAACCAGGCCAAAGCTTTCAAATTATCTCTGCCCTTATTTCGTTTGTTTGAGTCCAATGAAAATGAAACAAATCAGCTCCAAATTCATCTAATCTCAGCAAACAGGATGAGCAAATAATTCGAAAATTAAGTTAAATCATTAGTCATTAGAATTTATGTATATACTGAAGAAAAGCTTAGAAAATGCTTGAAGAAGGTAAAGGCAGGGCATGGGGGGGAAGGAAGGTTCATTTAAGAAACACTTTGAAAGTTACACATGGGAACATTCTTCAGGCCCTGTGTTTTTCTCTAGCAATGTCAAGTGAGGTGCAACAAGAAAAATTAGTACTACTACTTGATTTCTGCTGAAAAGTTAACTGGGCCATAAGCCTGATTCATCTTTGATGGTTGGATTTGTTTTAATGGATTTTCTCTGCTTTGCTTTATTCAGTAGACTTTGTTTCTTGTGCTTGCTTTGCTTTAGTCATGAGGCATTTTTTCATTTTCAGTTAAAGGCAACACAATTATTTTCTTGAAATATAGAACATTTCTTAGCTATATGTTGCATAAAATGTGACATTTGTTTTGTCAGGGCAAGCTCTCTCGACATGCAATAAAGCAGAAAAACTTGTCAGGAAATGGTCCTGCTTCATAAACTCTCAACAATGTATTAATATCATCTCTAATGTAATAGAATTACATAACATTCCTTCAAAGTTCCAAAGAGTTTTCATCTCATGTATAGACAACATAAATGGTTGAATGCTGTTTTGAATTTTCTCCAGTTTTAGTTTTTCTCCATAAAATATTTAATTTTCCTGTGAAATTTGTCATTTAGTTGCAATTTTCCTTTTTCAGAATTTTTTATTTCAGGCAAAAAAAAAAAATCAACATAAAATGCATCTGAGGGAAAAAGAAGTTACTGAATGCTGTTCAAGACTTTTTGATTTGCTGCTATAGTAAAGCTCCTGAACAGCTTTGAAGGAGCAGGTTTGTCTTTCTACCTGAAACTAGACTTTTCAATTGGATCCATCATTTTTTGAAAAATTAAAATTCATAATTGCATTATTTTCTTCTAGAAGAGTCTATGAGTACTCTTAGAGTACTCTAAGTATTAACTTAGAGTACTTGGTGAAAAAGATTAAATTATATCTCGTCCTTTCAAAATTTTATTTGAACTGTACATTTTTACTGGCTGCTGCTTCTACCTCCAAATAAAAGATCAGTCTAAACAATTAAATTGTGGAGAATTGCATTTTTAGAAAAGATGCTTATAAACTGTGTTGAAAACATTCTTTTACTTACTTTGTAATGGTCAGTTTTTATGTATAATAAGCATAAAATTATTCCTATAAATTCAGTAATATAAAATTCTATAGGAAGTGATACCTAGTCTGCTGAAATTAAGAAAAATTTCAATTATGTTCTAGTGTTTATGTTTTACTGCACAATTTATCTTTTGCAAGAACTAGCAATGAGAGTACTTACCTGAAATTGTGCAATAATACATAGTGTGTGTTTAATTAGACATAAAAGAACAACATTATTTGAAAACATTCCTCCTTGGTTCATTGAAGGAGGTTTTACATTTTTATAGCTGTTTCTGTAGACAATAACTGTTTGTGCTTTTCAATTCTCTGGAGATTCCTGTTTTAATCTTCTTAAATACCTTTCCTGTGTTTTAATTACTTTTTATGACAATGAAGCACAGATGGCCCTTTAGAAAGTTTTTGGTTCAGAGTATTTTAGAAGAAAACGTGATTATTACTATACTTTTTTCCTGTGACTATTCCTATCATATTGTCATTTCCCCCTGAACTAGCTCACACATATGCAAGCTTCATTGTTGTTTGGTTATTTGTGTGAGTGAGTGAGTGAGTGAGTGAGATTGGGAAAAAAGTTGCATTTACAAATTCTGGCAAGACTGATATTATTTGGTTGTCATATTTTGTGTAATCTCAAAGCAGAGATGACTAAACCATATTCTCAATAAAAAGAGCACCACGATCAGAAACTCTGTCAAGAGTCTGTGAAAAGTGAGATAAGTTCGTCACAGAAATCTGTGAAACTGAATCTGTGAGAGTGAATGAATGAGGTAAATGGCTTTAAGGTCTTTGATCTTTGTTCAAGTTTTTTTCTCACAGACATTTCTGGATGCAGGTTACTGAGGTGAGTAAATTGAAACTTCTCCTGAGAGGAGAATACTGTGCATGCACAGGTCAACAGCACATACCAAAATGAATTATGCAAAGTTGAAATTCCTTGGTTGTACATGAATATCTCAGGGCAATCCCAAGCACAAACACAAACTGCAAGGAATATGGATTGAGATTATCCCCGTGGAGAAAATCTTGAGTGTTAATAGAGGAAAAGCTCAATATGTCTTGGCAATGTGTGCTTGTTGCCCAGAAGGCCACCACCATACTGGGCTGCATGACAACAAGTGTGACCAGCAGATCGAGGCAGGTGATTCTCCCCCTCTACTCTTCCCTAGTGAGACCCCACCTGGAGTGCTCTTTCCAGCTCCGGGGTTCTCTACACATGAAAGATGTGGAACTCTTGCAATGAATCCACAAAGAGACAGTAAACTGTTACAGGACTGGAGCACCTTTTTATGAAGACAGATGGAGAGAGTTGAGGTTGTTCAGCCTGGAGAAGGCTCAAGGGAGACCTTAGTGAATCCTTCCTGTACCTAAAGGGGGCTGAAAAGAAAGCCAGGGAAGAACTCGTTCAACAAAGGCATATAGTGACAGGACAAGAAGGAGGGTATGTTCAGATTAGATATTAGGAAAAAGTTCATTATTGCGTGGATGGCACATCCCTGGAAGTTCTCAAGACCAGGCTGGATGGGTCTCCAAGTAGCCTGGTCTAGCAGAAGGTTCTCTGCTGTGGTAGGGAGCCTGGAACTAGATGATCTTTAAAGTCTCTTCTTACCTTAAATATTCTATGATTCTGTGATCTATTGCAACAGCAGTTAGGACCATCACAGTTACAAATCTTCTCAGTGATGAACCAAATGGAGTTTGTATAAAATAGGTTTTCACATAGATTCTTTTTTTGTTATTGCTGCAGCTGAAACTCATATCATGTTGAATGTGTATTGTGAAATTACCTGAGTGAAATACGAAATAATATTTCTAATGAAATCTACTTGGTTATGCCTGGATAGGAACATCATAATTTTAATGTGGGCGAAAATCTTATTTTTAACTTGTAGTTGATAAGCAGTTGGCAGACAATAGGCTAGTGCTATACTCTGCATGCATTGTGCCATGAATACTCCCTAAACATCATAAAGAGCTTAATGTATTCTCTTTGGTAGTTAAACCACACATTAGGAAATGGCTTTTATGGAGCTGATAATGTAATGCTTGGGAATTAGATAGGTGAACAGAACTGAATTGTAAATTTCTTGAATGAAAACATGCATTCCTGCATCAAAAGTCAGGTCTTTCCTCACAATTATCAGTGTTGTTTCTCCCAATGGATATCCAAATTGAATATGTTTCTACAATATTCAGTGAATACGAAGTCTGACCGTCATTTTGAGAAATATTTCTGATATTGTCTTGGAGGAAGGGATATGCCAAAACAATTAGCCTTCTATAGCAGGAAGACAGGTGTACAAGCTGTGTGTAACAACACTTTACTTTGGACCTGAAGAGCATAATTTAGAAAGTGTTTGTAAATGATTCATTCATTTATGGTACGTTCCCTGTCATCATCACAATAATCATTTTCCCATCATCCTTGAATGATTAAGGACAACGTCTTCTCTCAGCTACCATGTTCCCCTTCTCATTTTTGCAACAGTCAGTGTCAATACCAGATACAATCTATCAGTCTTTGAGAAACACTTCTACTTCGATAGGGAAGAGCAGCATTCAGACAAAATAAATTGGAAGCTACTGTGTGGTGACTGTTGACTGTATTTTGAAAGTGTCACAAGCATCCTGGATGGATAGATAAACACAGAATAAAAAGAGACATTTCAGATACTTCAGGTTTTGAAGGAACACCTTATATCACTGCCCTACTGGCTTTATGTATAAGAGAAATTTGAAAAGGAATATGTTATTATGTGAATTAGTAATGATAAAATATATAGATGTCTTCATATGTGCCTCACCTCTTCCAACAGCATGTGGTTGTCAGATAATGGCTTACTGGAATTCCCAGAATTTCAAAGAATAATGAAGTAAACAATGAGAAGAGATAATCAGCTATTCTTTGCTAATAGTCTGGGGAAGTGTTCCTTTCTCAGACTTTCTTTAACATATTTGCAATATTTTTTAGTTCTTTGTAAACACAGAAGGATTCAGTAGTAGGAGTTTTCCACATTTGTTCATTACTATTGAACTTCAATTATATTACTAGAGGACAGTTATTGCAGAACATACACACAAAGGCTTGTAAAATGTATTTTCAGAATAGCTGTGGCTGAGTACATATGAATGCATATCTCACACCTCCTAAACAAAGGCTGGGTTCTGGTCTGTGCTTTGATTTCAAAATACCTAGACAGAGCCCCTCAATTATCCTCCTACACAGCAAAATTTGCCTTTTTTTTCTTGCAAGGCAGTGCTTCTTCTCTGGTGTTGCAGGAGCTGGGCTCGGCCTTCAGCCCACTAGTTTCCAGCTCCATCCCTCCGGACTAGCACCAGTCGGCCCCCGGGGGCACCGCCTGATTCCCCGTATGGGGAGAGGAGGAGTAGGCCGCCCTGTGGCAGAGGGTCAGGCCCAGTGGCGGGGAGTCGAGTCAGCCTCCAGTCCCCGAGAGGCAGAGAACCACAGAGAGAGAGAGCTTCAAGGTGCTTTATTGACAGGATAGCAGAGAAGCGGGCACCCTAAAAGCTCTCAGGCTGTCTGTGGATGTGAGGTCTGGCTCCCAGAACCCACAAGGCACGAACAGCCCAGAGCAACGGCAGTTGGGGGGTTTTAAAGGGGGGTACGGGGTTTCCAGGGGCGGGTCAGCAGGGGCGGAGCCAATCAGCTCGGGTACAGCCTTAACGGACAAGCAGGGTAGCAAATGAAACAAAACCAGGGGAGGGATACAATCCAACCAATGAGGGAGCGAGGGAAACAGAACATTCTAGATAGGGGTGGCAGTTGGGGTGGTGACAGGGGCGGGGTAACTAAACTTCTAAGCAATAAACAAAGAGAGAACTTTCAGGGGGCAGGGTGTGAGAGGTTACACTTTGTCCTCGGAGTCTTCGGACGAAGCTGCATCCCCTTTGGGGATCTGCGCCACGTTGACAACTGGAGCCCTGGGCTCCGGGCCAGCCGGTTCGGACCGGTGAACCTCCACACTCTTCCTCAGTTTTTTCTGTATAGATGATTCCCACAGTTCACATTCTGCTGTCTGTTTTATATCCATCTTGCCCTGCTTCCCAGGTCTCTGCAAATAACCCTGAAGGGTTACAATCCATGGTATGAAAGAAGATTGCAGAAGGCTCTCCTGAGAGGTTCTCTCAGGGGACAAAATAGTGAGTTTTCTCAGGGAAAATACCTTCTCCTCTTTCAGTCAATTAGTCACGCTCACATCCATTAATTACCTGTTGCCTTTTAAAAGAAAGAATAGTTCCTGAGTAATTTTGGGAAAAGTAGGGTTTTGTCGCTGTTGAGCCGCTAGCAGAGAAGAAGACCCGGATTCTCAGCATGGCATAGAAAAGAGAGCTTTATTATTTTGATTCCAACTTATATAGACTTTTCAGAGGTCACCCAGATTGGTCAGTCAGAAACCTCCCCCTAGGCCTGATTGGCCAGGCCTGAACTGTCCAAATCTCAAGACACTGTTTTAATAACATCCAAACTTTATCTTTGTTTATAAAACACAGGAGAAAGTTCTCATGGGAAAGACCTGTGCTAGCCACAGAGTTTAATCTTTGCTCTATAATAATGGAGAAAATATTTTTCCTTCAGTGTTGCTTCTGGAAGAGTGCTCTAAGAGGCAAGCAGTCAAGCTTTGGTACAAAGTGAGATGTTTTTCTGAAACAGGTTTCCGCATCCAAAGTGGTTTGAATGGAGACTGAGAAAATCTGAGGCAATATCTCCAACCCTATCACTTTTAAATCTGAAGTACTTCAGACATTGTCTAGTTTAAATGGGGAAGTGGAGGGGGAAACAATCAGAATAGAAAGTTCCTGAGGAAAAGGTGGCAGCTTTTGGCCCAGTTCTACATGAGCCTAGCACAAGTAGTCTTGTTAGGGAACTACATGCTCAAATTTAAAAGTTTTCTCAAAAACCCCACTGAGTTGGGCACAGTGTGTGCTTTCATATTCAGGAAATTTTTGAGTTACTTTAATTTTTTAATAAAGCAAAGCCCATGGGAGGCACCTCTCTTATACTACTGTGGATGTGGAACTTCTTTTCCTGGCAAAATTCTATTGAAGAACTACATAAAATGCTGCACTTCATGGCTTTAACAGACTTGGAAAGAGCTTGGAGCTCAGGAACTGAGTTAACTGCAAATGTAACAATTTCCTCTCTAGGACTTTTACAATTATTTGAGGTAAGATACAAAAGAATTTGCATATTTCCTTCTGGTGTTTGCTTTACTAGTCAAATTTCTGTTGAAGGAAAGAGAAGATTAAATAGTACATCATCACTGAAAACACAATGATGTGCAATTTAATGAGATTTTTGCAGGGACTGAAACAAATCAGGGAAGATTAATTTCAGTTGACTGAAGGCATTATAAGAGAATTCTCTTTTTTTTCCCCTTCTTACATTCTGTGTTCTTTTTTTCCTAAGACTGTTGTTCTACAACAACCTCTTCTCAGATGTACATCATCACAGAGAATTTGAAATTGCAAGTTTGGGGTAAATTGTATAAAATAAGATTATTAAAAAAACAAATTACTGAGACAAGTGACAGGGAATTTATAGCTCTTGAATGAGAGTGTAGGTTGAAGATCAGAAAACAGCACACCAGGAAAAAGTGCTCAGATGAATACCACATGAAGAGGAGCAAATTATTTCACCATAAAAAGGAGAAAGGTGTTTCAATGCTCTGATTATTGATATATTTATACAATATAAAATTACTCTTTGTTTGCATTCTTGTGTATCCATGCAAACTCTTACCAATGTAAACATACATTGATCATTAGAGATGTTCTGGTAGATATGCAGAGCCATGCATGAGAACATACAGTGCAGTCACTTGATGGTTATCAATAGCAGAAGCATAGATTATGTTGAAAAAAAAAACCCAGATTGAGTTGAGATCCAAATCAAAGACACAAAACCCAATGAAGCTGAATGGAATAGAGCCAAAGAAATCCTTTCTTCACTATAACTTTTCAGCAAAATTTCAACAAGAACAAAACATTAGTGGAAATTAGGTTACACGACAATCTTTGAGGTGACAAAATGTGGAGATAAAAATGTGAGAAAACAATAAATTCTTCAAGAAATTTAGAACAGAAAAATATGTTCATATTTGAAATGAAGTTTCTCTCAGAATGTATGTCTTTTGAAATATTATGTGAGTAATGGCCTAAACTACACACTCTTAGAAAATGTAGTTGAATTATAGAACCCCCATGCTGCAGTAATAATAACTTCAAAAAGTAAGCATTAAATATTAATCTCAATATTAATATATTGTGAAACATTTTGCCTTTTTTGCTGAAAGGGAGAAAAGAAACATGTCCCTTCTTCTTTATTTGTCAGACATATGAACCTTGTCACTTTGTGGTCAGTAAAAATAAGAGATTGGCACATGAAGAAGGAATTTCTATATGTATTCAGTAACAGAAAAAAAAGTTAATTCATTATAAATAAAATATAACACTTGTAAGCATAAAAAATCTGCACCAAACCCAAGCAGTGTACTGACTGACTATGATTTTTATTTTTTGTTCCTTAGCATACTCACACTTTTTCAGCTTTCTGCACATTCAGTATGCAACTGGCAGGCAGTGTTGTAAGAGTTGAATATCTGAATGATTGCAATGGTGCAGAAACACATTTTAAGCAAACCAAAACAACATTAAATAAGTTTGTTCTCATTTAAGCAGTGAAAAGACATTATTATATATAAAGTTAGATTTGTTACCATAGTAAGAATATAAATTCTATCCCACTTCTAATTCTAAGCAGTGCTGTGGTGGAAGATGTTGAAGCATAAAACAGCTTAATTTTGCTGTTAAGAACACTAAAGTCTGAAAGATAATCCAGTATACCATGTAGCACAGTAAATGGGTATTACTGCTGGGTGGACTCACTTGTCAGTATTTATCCTGTTTCAGTATATTATCATACAATAACACACCACGGGAAAATCACTGTAAGAATTTTCTGTGAGCCTTAGAGCTGTGAACAGTTTTCACTAACATGCGTTCTTTCAAGGATATCTGTTTTCTAACCTGTGGAAGAGAGTGGAAATTCTCATTTCAAACTCCTTTTTAAGAAAAAAGATTTATGTCTCTGAGCCACGGTGCTCTGTCAAATTAGTACTTCCATCAGAAACCCGTCAGTAGTGCAAATCTACCTCCATAACATTAGCAGTGCAGTATGTGAGCAGAGTCCCCAGCTGCATGGACTTCTCAGTCTTCAAAGTCCATTAGATTTCCTTCTTGCCCAGACATGGGAAACAGGGACTTGTCTTATTTATATTTGCCTTGTATCTGATCGGACACTGGAGCTCCACCAGCTCAGATGAATGAGCTGCCTCTTGTTAGATGTTTTATGGCTCCTTACTGACATAAATGGACCAGCAATCCTTTTCACCGTCTGATCAAACAATCACATATATTTTTGTCTATTTTTAGTAGATTTTTGTTTGGGTTAAATCTCTTAAATTTTGGCACAGGACCATCTTCCAAGTGTAGAGCTGTTAATTATTTTAAAGTAGTTATTTTATTGAATGAAGTTTTGAATTTTCTGTTAAGGTCAGCATCCTTTCTCAAAAGAGTCTCAAAAGTCTCAAAAGAGATCTGTCTGAGGAGAAAGAACACCTTAAATATATGATGCTTTGAATGGCTTTAATTATTAAATGAAGGGACTATTTAATATATCTTGTGAGATTTTGTGAAGGTCATTTCTGTCAAGACAAAATTACTTAACTAACTTGTAACTTTGGACTCTAAGCTGTGGCTAGCACAGGTCTTTCCCATGAGAATTCCTTTTGAGTTTTATAAATAAAGATAAGGTTTGGATGTTATTAAAAACAGTGTCCCAAGATTTGGACGGTGCAGGCCTGGCCAATCTGGCCTAGGGGGAGGTTTCTGACTGACCAATCTGGGTGACTTTTGAAAACTCTATATATATGATGAAATCAAAACAATAAAGGTCTTTTCCTTCTTGCCACTGAGAACTGGGTTCTTTTCTCTGCTAGCGGCTCAACAGCGACACTAAACCTGCTTGTTTACAACAGAAATGAACAGTTACAAGTCTCTTATGATCACATTTATTCTTTATGTTTTTTCTTTTGCATTAACACTTCAGTTTCAGAGACACTTCCCTAAAATTTCCTGTAAATGATAGGATTATGACATGCATACATTATGACCTGTAATGAATAAGTCTGATACAGATTTAAAGTTTCCCACTCTTTTTTGATGAACTGGTCAACTTGGAAAAGGTGCTCTTTATATTTCATCTAGAGTGATCACAACTCTCAGGGAAAAAAAAGACTGAAATTTTTGGAACATGTACCTGCATCTTCAGCCTCACTGAAGAGGTGTCTGGTTTTGCTTTGCAAATAACCCCTGGATAGAAGGGCCTACATGGTTTGTTAGGTCTGACACCAACATATTGTGTGTTTTAAAAGTCATCTGGTATTCATGGTGTGTTTTGGACCTTACCCTGTTTAACCTGGATGTGTCAACTTGCTCCCTCATGCACTGCTGTGATGTTGGACAGAAACCTGGCACCAAGTCTATGTGTCGGACAGACACCAATATTGTCTTCTAGAAAGTCCTGTGAGATCTGCAGGATGTGCCAAGACAAGTTAGCTTTGAGATATTGCAAGAAAACTGCCTTTGAGCCTCAGAGATCCAGATTGTATGAATGCATGGAACAAGGTCAGGAAGAGTATGAAGGCATCTCCTTATTTTGGCTCTTTGTAAGGCCTTATGTATGTAAAAATGGTACTAAAGGTCAGGGAGACAGGGAAATATCTAGAAAGATCTGGTCAGAGAGCTGATCTGCCAGTCAGCCAGGCTTTGAGAATGCTGTCTTCTGTAGAATAGTGCAGTGTGGGCTTGTATGACTGCTGATTTCAAGAGCCGTGTGGCCATGCTGCAGAGTGCCTGGCATTCAAATACCTCCTATTCAAGTGCTGAAACCATCCTCAGCTGACAGAAGGTTTCAACTCTGAAAAAATGTATATATGTATTAAAAACATGGCTTAACTTTTTATTCTGCCTAGCAAGTAGAAGTACTGCTGATCATGAAAAGTGCACTAAAATATTTGATCTGAATACACATACTGTCAAAATACTCTCACATTGATGGAGATCTGCTGCCCAATTATGGATAGGGGAGAAATATAATGAAATAATGTGTCTAAACACCCTTTACAATTCCATATATCTTCCAATATGATATTAGAACATCTTCTATATTAATTTATTAAACTGAGCTGAGAATTTTCTTTTACCTTTTTCATTCTGGTCAAAATACCAGGAACAAAAGTAAGGGGCAAGGTACATCTTTGAACTTCAGTGTCCAAGCGACAATTAAAAGTTCTTTCTAAAATTCAACCACACTTATATTAAGGTTTTCTTTCCACTGCACTGTTCTAAACAAGAGCTTTAGAAAAGAAAAATATATGCAACTTATGGTTTTTCCCTTTTTTTGTATTTGGTAATTACGAAAAGCAGTTTTATTTCATTTTGCAAAGTTCTGATTCCCCATTAACTTTATGATAATAATTTCTATCACAGTTAAAACAGCAGAGTAGCAAAGTTCCTTGAGAAGTAATAGTGAGACATACAAAGTCCATCTTATAGATCTTGCCCTCTGTGCAAGTGTATTCAAAAGATGGTATAGAGTGTGTAGGTATAAGAACTCTTGTATGAAAATAAAACATTGATATAAGCAAGTTCTTTCCTTTCATCTGTGTGTTCCCATTGTTCACACAGAGCAAAAACTTCTTTGTCTGACTTAACCATATGCACAACATTGAAGTAGAGTTCTTCACAAGTGTCTTTTATGTATTTGTGACTGTATGTAGCAGGTTCTGAAAGAGTCTTCCAACAGAAGTACAATTTACTTTGTATAAGGTGGGGCTTTCAGTATGTTTACAAATATTGTATATGATTATCTGGGTTTGCTAAGACAATCTAACAGAAGTATATCCTTTTTTTCCATAAAAGGCATGATGGTATATTCTGAAAGGCATATTATTTTAAAGGTTGTGGCAGGTTTTCCAAAATCTGGAAAGGTTATACCTTTGAAAGCCAATATACTATGAATATAGTATAAAATACTATACTCTAAATACTAACCTCTGTTATAAAATACTAAAATACTAACCGAAAATACTAACCTCTATTAATCCACTGACTGTAGTTAATATTGAAGCAGTTCTTCTCAGCCTTGAAGATCTAGTGTTGAAGATTGGTTTTTCCACTTAAAGGAAGTATCTGTGCTCCCAAAATTTCTCCTGTTTTCCCATGGATATCAGCTGGTCTAACAGGAGACACACCAACGTGATTACAATGGTGTTTTTATTATAACCAGATTGTAATATATGAAGTTCATTGTAAATGAGTTTTACTTTGCAAGCCAGTGTGTCAGAAGCATTTAGAAGTGAATATCTGAATTCCCAATTGCATTTTTTCACAGAGTTTCAGTGGTAAAACACTTTTAAAGTGATGTGAAATACTACTGTGCTACATTTGCTGCACCTGAAATGACAAAACCTAGGCTCCTTTCCTCCTTAATTTACTGTCTAATCTTTTGTCACTATTTGATTAGTACAGTAGACAACTTTGTAAGGGTACAATTAACATAAATAACCTCATCTGCATAACTATTGATGTAGATGCACAAACACCAGATCATTAAACTTCATTCAGAAAACATTAAAAAAAGTTTGCATATTATAAAAACCCCTTCATGTTATTCAGGACAAGCAGAAAAACAGAAATGTGGTGCACAAAAAACTGTGCTTCTATTCAACCGATATAGCAATGTAAATATTACAATCAGAAAGAAAAACCTGTGAAAAACCAAATTCCTTCAGAACCATACTAAATAATTTGTGTTGAAACTACATCTCTATAAAAACACACCACAGCCCTGTCATCAGGCATAATATTTTAGACAGTCATTGAGTTCTCTAATGATTTTTTTTTTTATGCCACTGAATATCATGTTATAAAACAGGCTAAGATTTTATTGTTTACATTGAAAATGCTCATTTCTGTTTTTTTTGTGTCTTATTGAGTTAGTTGAGAATATTTAATAAAACATATATAGCACTCTAAATCTATATGTCTACAGAATCAATGTGTAGGGGTAAGTTAGATGCTTTCATAGTATGATATCTTAAACATGTTACAGTATATATTTTCTGTATATATTCAAATCCCATCTAGTATAGAATGGGAGAAACAAAGTATATTTCTATCAATTATTTTTGTAAGAAGTATAATGATTCATGTAGAAGTTTTGAACTTTTTTTTGAGGGGCTGGAACTTGATTAGTTGGGTGGGTTTGTATATTAAGTGATTGTCCTAGGTTGCAATATAGATGTAGTTAAGTATTCTGTTACCACCAGCTGTGGGCCGTTAGCTGCTAATGACCCACTCCGGATGACAGGCAATGGGCCATCCGTTAGCTGTTACCAGCTTTTAATGACCCACCCCGCATGACAGGCAATGGGCCATCAGGGACCCACCGTGTGACTCATGGACTTATCTCATCCCATTGTGAGATGCTCTGCCGAGGAGGGAAGAGCCAGGTGTTCCCACCTGGATATAACCTGGCCTTGGAACTGCCTGAGCTAGCCCTGTCTACTGGGTTCCCAGAGGACCAGAGCTACACTGGATCTTCAGCTGGAGACTAGACCTTCACAGGATCACCGCTTCAACTGGACTACTTCAGTTGTACTGCTACTACCACCCTAACAGGGTGTTAGGTTGTATCTGACTTTGTCAGTGCTTTTCCTTGTATTATTTCACTTATTTTTAATTTCAATCTTGACTTGTGATCTCCCACTGGTTTGTTTTCAAACCAATGCAGTGATCCAAAAGAAGTATCAATTTCTTTACAGATGTCCCCTTCTGTAATTATAAGAATTTTTAACTGAAGGTAGAATTCATCCAAAAAAAGCCTACTGTGAGTGGAATGTAAATTATATATATGCCTTTTACTGGTTCTGTGAATATCTTATTTAAAAAAAAAAATGAAAGAAAAGAGATAATTTCTGTAAAGGAAGTTTGATCGAATTGTGACATTTTTCTGCACTGGTGAGAGTGTTCAAAAGACCCATTACTCATGAAATTGAAGTAAACAATTTTTTGCAGATGCACAATTGATAGAAATGGAGTATAAGGCACCAGAAATACTTAGGTGTATGGGAGGATGTATGTGGAACTTTTTTTTAATGTAGATGGTTTATAATCTGAGAGAATGCTTGACAAAATCTACAGTCGGACAATTTGTTTAGTGACTGTATAGCCAAAAGTTTTTAAAAATGAAGGTTAGTGGTATAAAAGCAGTCACTCTCTTTATAGCAAAGAAATAATAAGCTGAATATATTCACCTATAATATAGGTGTCACAAAAATATTTCAATCAATAGTACTACACGACTCCTTACTGTACTTCAAATATGGACTAATGATAACATGCAATTTATATATTGAATTAAGCTGGCACATTTACACCCATAACAAACTTCAGAATTCAACACCCAATATGAATTCAGCAATCTGGACTGTTACAAGGATCTTACAAAACTTTAATATAATATAAAAATAATCACCAAAAAAGTATTTTACTCTATAAGTGCTCCTACCATGACTACAAAATAAATGTTTTGTTATGTAGCTTCAAATAAGCTTTTATTAGTAACTCAGTTTCTGCCACTGCAAGCCATTTATTGATCTAAATGTGTAAATTCAGCTGTTAAAAGCAAGATCTCCAAGCAACCATATGTCTATAAGAGTGGTGCAACAGTTATATCTGAAATATGATGTCATAGTCTGAATTATATATATATATAAAAAATTATTTTCCCCAATACATTTTCTACTTTTACTTTAAGCATTTAATTTTAAATTAGAAGCAACAAAGAATTATCATTATTCTGTCATAACTTTTAAAAAGTATGGTACTAAGCCTGGATAGCAGTCAACACTAAAATGTTTCATTTGTGTGTTTCTCTATTTAACCTCTGTTTCATAATATAGCGTCATCAAGGTATCCACAGATTTTGATTTCACACATGGCTAATTCAGAACTAACATAAATGCAATCAGTGGACACTAATTACTGCAATTTGAAAAGCAATTGGATAAAAGTCATAGAGAAACTTTAAAAAAAAAAAGGAAGAAAGCAAGCTCAAGGAAAAGTGTGTGTATGATCAGTATCAAACTGTAATTTTCTTATTAACAGTGGCACTGTGGACAGCTGTACTTATTTTGTCAGATTCATCCAGCTCAAATTTAGGTGTTGCCTTCAGACAACTGGTCATTTGTCCTGCTGGCAGGATAATATTTGTGCTTCAAACTACAGATCCCTCAAAAAATATGGGAAGAAATTTTGGCAAAAAGGATGTCAAATAGAAAGACTATTCATGTAAATTTGGAGATATAGTGATCTAAGAAAGAATATCACTGAAAATCATAGCAGTATTATTTTTACAGCTTTATATTTAAGTGCTATTTGACAAAATTTGCAAAACCTGTCTTTAGTGTTTAGTCAGTAAAAATGCTTCTTTTAAATGTTTTTCCACATGAAAAGTATTTACAAATGTTTTATGTAGTCCATTGTCCAAAGTATAAATGCTGTATTTTGATTGAATCATGAACTTATAAAACAAAAAGCCAAAGAGTTCTTTAGAGTTATGTCCTTTGGTATTGCTGCTTTAAAAAAAAAAAACTCCTTAGTTTATATTTTTGATCAATGTCTTCATCTAGGCTCAGTATTCCAGTAATAATTTCAATTAAAAGGAACGTCTTCAAATACAGCATTTTTACTGACAAGTGTGGCTTTTGAAATCATAGAATCATAGGCTGGTTTGGTTTGGAATGGACCCTTAAAGGCCCTCTAGCCTGTTTCCTCACATGTCTTAAGGGAATATTGAAGAGGGGAATTAGAAATGCCCAAAAAAAGCCACATGATTTATACTAGGGGAATAATTAATTGCTTACAACAAAAATTTTCCCTGGAGCTACATTTCTGTTTTTATTAGGTGGGAAGACTTGATGAAAGACCAGAAAATGCTGCAATGACAATCATTAACAGCCTGCTGCAGAAAAAAACACACACACCTTGCAGCTGGCTGCAGTATGTTTTTATGGACAGGCAGTCTCTTGGGGTGTGTCCACATATAGATGTTTGGGATCATTAAGGGGAATTGACTATGGGCATAAAATTGAAGCTCAGAAAATGTTCTAAAACAGGTGTTTGTGTATAGCTATGGGAAATCAGAGGTATCATTTGGTTTTTTATCGTTGTGACTAGTCACGAGGAAACCAAGAATAGTGGGGGACAACACGAAAATTCTGTATTAAGTACAAATTAATATGCATTTACAAATTAAAATGTATTTCTATTAAATTGCATGGGAGGAAAAGTCAGTACTTTCCCAAACCTTGCTGGATTAAAAAAAATACACAGATTTAACCACACAGGAAAATGCTTTACTAAGCATAGCTGCTGTCAGAATTACTTTGGAATGAAAGATCATGTATAAGACAAAAAAACTTCCCTTGATGTGATGTCCTTTTATTCACAAAAAATACTTTTAATGTGTCCACCAGAATTATTCACATTGAAATATAAAGATTACAGGCTCAGCTCATGTGTGTTTTTCTAACTGGCAACACATATTAGCAACAGAATGTTAATGCAAGTGTAACACCTAGTGAACATTATTTTTGTTGTATTTGTAATGGTGTGGTTGTGTCTATCCTTTTTCTATAGCAACTTGGCCTTTCCCCATGGTTCAGAAGCCTGTATTTATTTCCTTAGGAATAGAATCATTTCTCAAAGGACAGTATTTACATCTCCAGAGAAGAATCGGAAAAGGTCATAGAGATGGTACAGTCCGAGATGAGAGGAGAGAAAGCTACTGCTGTATCTTCAGCATAGGTATCTTGGAACTTCTATTTCTTTGCTACTATTCCAGGGCAAATCAGGTGACATATGAACTGAATAAATCACTCTGATGGTTCAAAATTTGGGAAATTAATTCTGTTTTTCTGCAGAACTCTAAGGTTAAGTGTAAAAATTCAAAATCTCCTTTATAGCTGAGCCTAACTGGCAGCCATTATATACCTGATCCATTGATAAGAAATTGTGAGAGACGTTGGGAGCCTTTTCTTATTATTAAAAAACAAGATCTTCCTCAAAGAATAGCTAATTGAGTAAATAGGAAGTAAATTTTCATAATATCCATGTAATACTTGTTTCAAGGAGAAAGAAAACTTCAATCCCAAGTATCATAATGTCTTTTTTAATTATTATGCTGAAACCCAATAACAAACCCAAGTGAATTTATACTGTTCAGTTAATTTTTTCAATCCACATATAAGTATGACATAAGGAATATTTTAATGAAATTTATCTATATTTCTGTTGGCCACCTACCTACCACTCTATTGCCAAATTTATCATTATGAGTTCCTGCATCAGCACCTGTATCACCTATTTTGAGTTATGCAAATAATGTTCATAGGTTGACTAGAGATAATATTTCCCATAAAAGTGATTTTATTTATCTGATTGATTCATTGAGTATTGTAAAGAAAAAGCAATTATATCCCTATATGGGCAGTCTGGGTGCAAGTTATTTCAAGCCATATGTGTGGAATAGAATAACCTTAAGAATATGAGAATATGATTTTGTTTTTCTCATTTCTGGGGGATTTTTGTTAACTGAAAAAATCTCTAAAATAACACTTTTAGATTTTTTTCATATAAGTATGGAAATATTTTCACTTGTAAGTGTTATAATACTGAATTAAGTACTCAAAGAATTGCAGGAAAATGATGAATCAGAGAGATTAATGTGTTCCTAACGTCATACATGAGTTTCTGTCTATTTTTATTTCCTTTACATTTTCTGGACAGAGGCACTCCTCTATGGTCTGAGATCTTAAATAGACTAATAACTATTTAAGAAGGATAAAACTTGAAAGAACATATTTTCAACGCTTCGTGGTCTTATGCAAGGGATGATTCATATAAAAAAAAGTTCAATTTAATTCCTGACAATATAAACATGTCCTGTAGGAAAGCCAAAATAGATCTAGTGCAAATACTAAAGCACTGTCAATCAGAGCCAGGGTAACATTAACACTGGTGAAAAATCCATCTCTCTCAAGTATCTGTACCACAGCCAGCTGGGGCTCTCTAAATAGATCTATAAGTTTGTACACAGTTTCTGCAGTTTCTAGGTCTAAACACTGCAATCATTGAAATAGTTTCCAATAACTGATTTCTTGGACATTGGAATTGTCAGTAAACAGAAAACTCCCCTTAAAACGAGGATTTCTATGAACCGTTGCAAAAGTAAGAAGAGAAGTTATGTGGTTAACTGGTCTTTGCATTGAATTTTGTGTTCTGAAACCTACCTTTCATCCCACTGTGGAAATTTGTGATTTCACAGATGAGAGAAACCTGGATATTGTGTCCTCTTTCTCATGCAATGTCTGAAGGATTTCAAGGAAAATACATGTTAGATGGATACTACTAACCAAAAAAGACTTGATCATGGCCATTCCTTTAGTTGTATGCTGGCAACATACTGCCAAGAACATGAAAAAGGTTAAAAATCATCAGTCCTAGGCCTCTTCAAATGAAAGAAGTGAGGTAAGCTAAATGGATAAAAATAGAAGTTGTGGCTGTCAGAGTACCACCAGTGCAGTGACTCTCTCTGTATGAAATCTCACACTACTGAAGAAGCATCTTCAAGGTTTGATGGCTTCCTGGAAACCCCCCTCTTGTACTGAGCAATGCTACCAGAACTTCTGAGGTTTTGGGGTTTTTTTCCTCTTATCTCTTCTATTGTAAAGATGCAACTTAAATCCAGTAATTCACTCACTGACATCACTCTAGCATGTCTTAGACAATCATGTCTACTTTTCCGTATATCTGATTTTTAAGAGGAAGAATGGGTGAAAACACAAAATTAAGCATTGATGTGTCCCAGATACAAATGCTTTCAGATAGGATAGTGCCAATATGAAAGCAAAACAGAGATCTTCTGTAAAGTGACCAGGTTCAAGTTTCATTTCTATAATATAGTTCATAGTGGGAAGAAAAGAAATCAAGGGAGTTTGCTCTTACTTCAGAGGAGAGATGAAGAATGGAAATGTTAAGAAAATGCTTATAGTATTTGTCATTATTTAAGTCAAGATGAGTAGTTTTAAAAAAATTTGAATTTGTATGACAGTAATGCCTAAAGGCACAAATTGTGAGACCAAGACCTCACTGTGCTCAATTCATGCATACTAGGAAAGAGTCCCCAAGTCCAAAAATTAGCAGTATAAAAAGCAAAAGTCAGAGAACAGAGAAGAGAAATTATTTCTCTGTGGTAAGATAGTAGAAGAGTAGCAGAATTAAGAGGAAGGTCTGCTGAATTCTAGTTGAAACTATTTATAGCCACCACTTCACTCTAAAGCATTTTAATTAATAGATTTGAGTAATGATATTGCTTTGGGACACATATTTTCTTTACGTATACTAGGAACTCACTGCAGCTGCACAAAACAGCAATCACAATAAGCAAAATGAGGTTTTATTTTAAAATCAGATATCTATCTAACATTTGAAACAACAAAAAAGTTACCAAGTAATTGCTTTTATTGCTAGACCTTTTATTATTATTCTTTTTACAAGTGGCAGCACAGAATTATTTGTTCAGATAAGAAGGTCTCATGCTCATAATAAATGTACTGTGTAACATACCTTTAGTTTAACACAGAAGATCAGGTGCATGTCATAAAACAAATATCTTATTCAGTGTTGAAATTTGGACTGTCTGCCAAACACATTGTATCAAAATGCATTACTATAATTAAGCTGGGGTGGTTATATATATAATTTCTAGTGGAAGAGATTTGTGTTCTGTGATTGTGAAATAATGGCTTGGTGAGATCTGTTGAAAATAACAACCAGACACACATTCTTTATAGGAGAGTGACAACTATGTTGACAATTTAGCAAAACAAAAGCTTAGTCTACAAATGAAATTTGAAATTAGATATCTGTTTTCTCAAAGTTTAACATATGAAAAAATTCAATGCAAATTTTATACACTGATTTTGCACTGTCTTGTTTTCATGATCTAACATGCTTATGCCAATAGAGCTCCTTGAATCCTTGTTGAAAGACCTAAAAAACTTTCCAAAAATTATTTGGCTTTCTCAACTTCTTAAGTAAGGAGGAAATATAGAAGGGAGCATTATTAGTATATAAACACTTACTAAGAACATCCTAGCAAAGCAGCATGATAGATATGCAGGTTAAATTAATACAAGAAATCATAACAGTTTCTGACACTTCTGACCATTATTGAGAAACGTCCATTGAGTGTCTCCATGCAGAACTGATGAGCACTTGGGAAAATTACTCCCCTTGTAATAGAAGTGGTGCACATAGATTTGTGCATTTGTAAACACCCTCTCAGTGCACCTAAGAGGCAAATAAGTTTAAAATAAATATTAGGATGCCTGTGTTCACAACCTCAGTAACACCCTATAGATTAATTTGTATTTATTTTTAAGTAAGACAGATTTCTGCAAGGTTTGGAAAGAGTATAGAAAAAGGGTTGTCTTTTTCTATACTCTCTTAACATCTTACTTCTAACCATTCTAGGAATTTTTTCTACTTCAGCAGTATTACCAGTTGAAAACATCATTTGATGCAAACCTGGAAATGTTCTGGAAAGAATAGCCAGTTAAGTGCTAAACCAGGCAATCTTGTCTTTCACTTGTTTTGAGATTGAAGTTTTGCCTCTTAGCTCTACTTTCAAATGCTACTGACTTTGGATGATTACTGGAGCCATTTGAAAAACTCCTTAAGAGGAGTGCAATATGTCTCTTAAGTACTTTACCAAGCAAAAAAGCAACCCACGGAAAATGTAATAGGGTTTTGTGTATCAAGTACAAGAATCTGCTTCTGATGGTAGGCTGAAAAGGAGCCAGCATGGAAATTGTCAGCTGGATGGCTTATCTTGTAACTATGCTTGCAATATTTGCTTATTTTTGGTGGAAGGCTGCCTTGCTGTCTAATTCTGTAGCATCTCTGTATGAAATCAAAATGAGAACTTTATTTTCTTAAGTAATATGTTCAGCTTTGTACTTTTGTAATTGTTTTTATACTGACAAAATAAGGATCTTCTAGCAGTGGAAATGTGACATTGTTTTGAAACACCATCCTTTAATTTCACTAAATAACTACACTGTCAGAGATTTTCACTGCAGAAGCAATCAGAGGCATTCTCTGATGAAGAGCAAGTAAACATCCTCATTTATTGCATGGGTGACGAGGTATATTATATTCTTAGATGTTTTCCCATTAGGACTATTGGAAAGATGAAACATGCAACTGTAAAAAAGAAGTTTAATGAAGTCTTGATAAGAAATGAAACTCAGTGGAACAGCACGATCTTGCCAGGCAAAGCAGTGTCAGTTCTGTTTTTATCACAGCAGTGTAGGTGTTAGTAAAGCAGAACAACTGGGTAGATTCCTCTTGGTCTGGGCTGTATCTGAATGGTCAAGCAGTTCAGTGTAAAGACAATTTTTCTGGGTCAGTTGCAGAGGGAAGCAGTCAAGCAATGAAAGAGGTGATAAAAACGCGAAGGAGTGGAATATTTAAAATGTTAAAAATACTAAATCATCGAAATCATATCTCCTACATGATTGCATAAATGTTACAAAACTCATTTAAGACAAAAAAAAAGCTTTTTTAATGGTAAAGTACATGATAATTTCAATTTTTTTAATGCAGTTATACCCTATTTTTGCATATAAAAAATAATAAAAAATTCCAATTAAATAAAAATAAAACTAGACCCTTTATGGATATGCAATTACTCTAATGACAGTGATCACGTCTGGAAGAACTTTTCACATCTTTCTTATTCGCTGAATTTGATGGAAATCCTGTAAAAATCAAAACACAAGGTGGGGTCGATGACATCCATAGCTTTTCTCTCATCCACTTATGTAGTCACTCCATCATAGGAGACCACTATGTTGGTCAGGTAGAACTTCATCTTGATGAAAGCAGGCAGCTCTTGAATCTCCTCCCTGTTCTCCACATGCCTTAGCATAGCTTCCAGGAGGATCTGCTCTGTGATCTACCCAGGCACAGACATGGCATTGACAGGTTGTAGTCATCTGACTGCCATGACTTTTCAAATAGCATGGGGAGCTGCTTGGCAACTGCATCAGTCAATTCCCTCAGGACTGTGGGATTCATCTCATCAGGTCCAATAGATTTATGTATATTCAGGCTCCTTGGGTGCTCACAAACCTGATCTTCTCTCACACTGGGAGGGAGTTTGCTCCTGCAGTCTCTGCCTTGTCATCCTTCCACTCAAGAGGTGTGGGAAGACAGGTTGCCAGTGAAGACTTTGGTCAAACACTTTCTGAGTACCTCAGCCTTCTTATCCATTATTACCAGCTTTCCAGCCTTGTTTATCATGCAGGGTATGCTCTCCTGGGCCTCACTTTTCTGGCTGTCATACCTGTGGAAGCCCTTAGTGTTCTCTGCATCCTTTGCCAAGTTCAGCTCCGTCTGTGCCTCATCCTTCCTGTCCTCATCCCTACACAAATGGACAGAGTCCCCATAGTCTTCACAGGATACCTGTGCCTGCCTCCACTGGCTGTACATTTCCATCTTGCCCTTTAGTCTGACCAGCAGGTCTCCACTCAGTCATGCTGGTCTCTGGATTTCTTTTCCCAATTTATTACATCTTTAGATTGCTACTGTTTGCATTCTATGGAAAGCATCCTTAAAGCTTTTTCTCCCTTGTCCCTCAGGGCAGTTTCCCTATTAGTCCTATTGACTGACTCCTTGAAGATCTGGAAGTCTATTTTCCTAAAATTCAAGGTCATGACCTTTTTCTTTGCATGACCCATATCCTTCAGGACTCCACCAGTGCATGATCTCTGCAGCCCAGCCAGTTAAAATCCTTACAAGAAAGCTGTTTTTTCAGAGTATGTCCACAAGAAAAAATAGAAAGGAAATATTTTAGCATGATTAATACAGTATGCTGTACAAAGGACTTAGCTTTTAACTGCTATAGTTCACTGTTTGCTCAATATAGGAGCTACTTTTTATAGATCTGCATTAGCTGACAGAAATCTCTTTTTGAAGACAGGAGACTATAAATTTAAGAGGGACTTGGCAAGTTGTATATATTTTGTAGAGCTGCTAAATTTTGTCTCTGATCACTCAAGATGAATACAGCAGAAATTGTGATCAGTCATTTTCACCACAGTGAATCCAATTTGATATTGCTGGCTTCACCAGTCTGGAATTTTTAAATCCAATAGTATTTGTGTGTTCTTAGAAAAATCTGTCGCAAATCTCTACTTTTCTTCAGGTAAATAGTCTAGTGAGACTTTGGTCATGATCAAATACTTGCTTCCTTATTTATAAATGGATCATCCACTTGGCAAATAGATCACGCCTTGGCAAGCTGAAGAACTGAGATGCTTTTGTACATTGTGCCTGTAGCAAAAATAATCTTTCCACTTGGCTTTTTCACAATGGCTTAAGTTCTAGTCTTCATAAATAATAATAAATAAATATTGCATATTCTTGAAGATGGAAATACTTTCTGCAATGCTCTTTTTACTTATTTGTCAGGCCTGTAAATCCTTTTGCACGGGTGAAGCATAGTAAGCAGCATGTAGATTTATAGGTTTTCTGCACAGAGTTTGTGCCAGAAGCTACCTACTGTAGCACATTTCTGTTTCATTAACATTGTAAAGGATAGCTACAGACATTTTAATAACTTATGACTCAAGCCATCTAGAAATAACAATGACACCATGCATGTTGGTCTGTGGTTTTCTCATTGCCTCATCAATTTTCTTAACATGTTTTTACAGGTTTGTGCCTCCAATTTTTTAATTAGTTCAGCCATTATTACTCTTTCCTGTTTTATCTCTTCAGTGTCTCACACTATTTGACAATGTCAGCAGGCATTTTCCAAAGATTAGCCCAAGAGGGATCAAGATACTGATGCTAAGAATAGTCAGCTGAATCATATCCTTATATGGACGGAGGATCTGATAAAACTTCAGAAAAGTTTAAAAGATAAAGGAACTTAAAAAGGCTCTAAGTTAAACCTTTTGCATTAAGTTGGATTAATTGTTCCTTATTTGTCATTCTTCCAATGATCTGATATCCTTTTGATTTCTTCAGATGAAAGAATAACCTGCAAACAGCCAATGAGAGTACAAAGCTCATTGTCAGCTTTTTCAAGCTGAGTAGTTTCTAAATGTTTGTGCATGTTTTTTCTATATTTTTCATCATAGCCAAAGTGAATCTTCATAAATGTATTTTGAATAGGAATATGGTTTGGAACTTGCCATATGTTTATGCGACGACTATTGGAGCTTCAAGGAATAATGTCAGACCTTACTTCGTTATTGCACAACTTAAATATATAATCAGCAGTGGCATCTAGACTTGCATGTGAGCCCCCCTTCTCCACAAGCTCACAAAGCAAGATTTTTTTTTTGTAAGACATCAGAACATTTTCAAAGTCAGAAACATGACTGAGTCTGATGTGCTGAGACCCATCATGTGGAATGCCTTCTATCTGAATGCCTTTGGTTCTGTATGTGAAAATGTACCTCCAAACCAATTCTGTGATAAATGAACTAATGAAGAAATAGGAATTTATTATGGAAATCAGTGATAATATATGCAGAGATTCTGCATTAATATACAGTGATACTAAATTAGTTAGATGTTTATTGAACTACTAATATATTTCAGGCATATGACATACATATTTATTATATATATTTAAATATATTTTCTGCATATCATTGCATTATTCTTAATAATACATACCTGTGCAATATAAATATAGATATAACACACATGTATATATACACATACATACATATATATACATATATATATACACACACATATATACATATACATATATATACATGCACGCATATGGATGCAAAAAGTGCATCAAACTAGACTGAACAAAACTGCTGGATTTCACTGTAGATTATTTGTGATCTAATATGGCCTCAACGTGGCTTCTAGTAAATGTGCTGCATAACAAAATACAGTCATTATTTCCAGTCCCACTGAAAAGTATCAAAGGATCATACCAAGCTTAGAATAGAGAATCTTGCTTATTTTCTATATGTAATATATGAGAATGAGATAGCCTCTAGCACAGTAGTTGCAGTCTATCAATATCTTTGAGACATGTGGAAGTAAGTGTTATAAAAGCATTTTCCTGTAAAAAATGCAAACTCCTCTAAACAAAATGAAGCGGAACAAATATTTCAAGAGCAAATACTTTGAGCATTAATGTCTCCAGTGACACTGGAAACTGCTGTACGTGACTGTAATGTTAGTAATCTCCCCCAAATGTGACTTTCCTCACGCAATTCCTGATGGTGTGGAGTTCACACAGATTTAAAGGGAATGTATCTTTCTCATTGCCTTGTCATATAATGAGTTTGCTGAGCATTAGAAAGAAAGAAAGAAAGAAAGAAAGAAAGAAGCAAACAAACAAACAAACATGGCCTTCCAAATGTGACAGAAATGTCTATACACTCACAACTCAAAATGTATTCAATGCCCTCCCATTGAGATGTAATATTTCCTAGTGAAAAAAAAAAAAGGTGAATTAAAGACTCTAAACCACAAAGATCTTAGGCATATCACTAACCAAATTAAATTTATGATTGAATGCATTAATTTTCTTTCTTTTTTCCTTCTTTTTTTCCTTCTTCCTTTAATTTTATATTATTTTGAATTTGCATAGGATATATATAATTTTCACTTGCACTGTCTATAACTGTTATAAATGAAAAGAAACATTGTTTTTACAAATGCACAGTCTTAGGCACAGTGGGATTCTTTCCAGTGTTCTGTTTCCTGTACTATTTTTTCCCTTTAAAGTGTATGTTATTAGTTTTTCTTAAAAACCAGTGTGATAATGTGCAGTCAGAGCAGAGAAGTAAAAGGGAGATGATGTTATCTGAAAATTGCCTTTATTTGTAACCATTAGGAAGAATACATTCCCCATAGCAGTTTGTATTTCCAGATGATATCCTTTGTGCTGTAAAAACTAGGGATGGAAAAAGTGTGTTTAGAGTCATCTAGTCCATCTCCCTGCCATTGCAATTATTCCCTGTTGTAAAATTGGACTGGCTCAACTAATGCAAGTTGGCCAGAATAACAGAAATCTCATTACTTCTCATTGAGACACAATCCCCAAAGTTTAATAGTCCTCACTGTTGGAAAGTACTGTCCTGGTTCTGAATTTTCTTTTTAATAATTTTAAGCTATTTACTCCCTAATGTGTTTGCCAACCTGTAAAAAGTTGAACCTCCTTCCTTGAAATTCCTCAGTGGACATTTTCAGACTTCTCTGATGGCCTCCTATAAAAGCTGCTTGTCTAAACCACACACCTTTGACTATTTTAGTACTCCTCATTAGCCAGTCATCACAATTTATTATTTCAAAGTCTTTCTTGGACACAACTATGGTTGAGAAACTGATTACACTTAATGATGGCTCTAACAATAATAAGACAACAATACTGTTTTCCTGCTTTGTGGAGACAGATGAGGTGATCCAAAAGCACAGTGATAAAGGGCCACACATGAATAGATATTTCTTTATTTCCAGCAGCAAGAAAAAGTCAGTCATCTTTGCTATAATACAAGTCAATATCTAAAACTCTCTTGGCATTTGATGATTTTTTTGATTTCTTCTGCTGAAGTTTTCCTTGAACACGTTGGAGAGAATATTAAATTCCTGTTTGTTCTGGTCTTCAAATTTCTGAACGCATTTTATTTTGTGTTTCAAATCCTTTTTTCTCTTTGTGCTGTTTCTCTGTCCTTATTGCAACATTTCCCAGATTATCTGACAGTTTCATTAATGTGTTTTCTATTCCCCCTTGCAGAATGTAAATGAATGTGTCAAAACTAAATTTAACATGAATACTGGAAATATACCCCATTTCACCTTCTCATAACGGAGTGAATTACAATTTATCATTAGCCCCTGTCAAGAGACCATCAAGTCACTTCTCACTTCAGTTCCTCAAGCTGATTTGTTTTAAGCTAACTCTGAAGTATGTCTGCAAAACAGAGACAATTTATGCTTATATTGTGACACTAGTGATAGTGTGAGCAAACAATTATTAATGAAATGGAATGCATTTACGTAATCATTGTGCAAGTCTCTTCTTGATACTGAGGATGTCCCTCACATCTCCCCCTCAGACCATAATGGTCTTCCTTTACAGGAATTTGTTACAGACTGTTGAAAGTATCCTGTGGCAAATAGAGGTTCATTAAGTAGATGATCTGTGGGTTCTCTCTGCCTGTTGCACAGTTATATGTAACATCAGAGAAAATAACAGCATTTCAGGTGCTGCTCCATATGCCTTTGGCTTAGCACACAGTGACGTATTTTGGTGCCAATATTCTAATTGACTTTATGGAAATCATGCAATTACATGTGGAAATAGGTCATGCAAGGTAAACAAACAAAGGTGTTGCTCCAGGCAAGGGAAGTAAATAACACATTTTTAACTCCTCTCTACACGTCATTTTCTTGTAAAAGGAGTCATAGAGACTGTTTTCTAATCTTTTAAGTGAATGTGCTGATTCTGATATTTCATAATACTGATAGCTTAAAGATCTTCATACCAATAACATCACTTTCATAGACAAACAAATTTAGCTAGATATTCTCCTGTATTCATGGCTTATATAACTATAAAATCGATTGTAATGGATTTTTAAAATGAAATCAATGGCCCAGAGGCAATTATATCAATGCAGGTGGTATAAAAGCCACATATTTCTTGTATGCAATCTGTTTCTAAACAGCTCCCGAGATGCACAATATCGTGTGCATTACTCAGTGCTCCTGAGCTGAATCATCAAGTAAAATGAAAGGGCTTTGAAGAGGTCTTTTTTGAAAACCAATATTCTTCCTGAGAAAAGCAAATTTAGAGCCTAATTGAGAATGCATGCCTCCTCTTCTGCTTACTTAAAAGGTTTTCTGGCCTGAAATGATAAATGTTTCTGAGTCAGCACCTCTGGAAAAAGTTGGTGTATGGGGACAAAAGAGTAGGCTGCTTTGCAAGGCAGGCAGAGGCAGTGTGCTTTTAAGACAGAGGAACAACTCTGCAGTATTGAACAAGACTTGCAGAGCAAGTCCCATGACAGTCATCAGGATCATGTCCAGCCCACCGGGCTGCCCATGGTTTGCTCTCACACAGCAATGCTCTCAGAGGGTCTCTGGTTACACACCTGCATCACCTCAGAGCTGGCCTGGGGCAAAGACAGAGGTCCCTGTGGGAAAGGGGTGTCAAAGGGGGTGTCAAACTCTGTTAAATTGCCTTTTTTTTTGCTTTTATTTTTTTTCTTTTTTTGTTGTTTGGGGGGTTTTTTGTTTGTATGTGTTTTGTTGTTTGTTTTTTTTAAGAAACTGCCATGCTTTGTGTATGTAGAAGCTTCCTCTAACTAAAAGAAGAGAGTCCTGATATGTCAGTATCACACAGAGGCACTACTGATTGCAGAGCTCATCTTCTCCCTAACACATAATTTTAATGGAAAACAATCCTGCAAGTGGTGCTTGAATGACAGTTCAGAAGAATTAGGTCTCTGTATATTCACTGAAGAGGGACAATATTGCAGAAAATGTATAAACCTCAGAGACACTATATCAGCCCCAAAATTAATGCACAGTCTTTTGGGCTCAGAGCAATCCAAAGATGTGTCACTACAGCACAACATTGCCCCACTGGGAGGGTAAATAGAAGTTTTTGTTCATGTAGAAATTGGGAAATTTTTAACATCTTGCCAAAAATCTCTGGCTAAAGTGAGCAGGCTCCTGACACACACATATTGAGTTTGATGTCTTAATACCTATTCCAAAAGAAAGAGCAAGTCCCATTGCCAGGAATATCTCTCCATTCAGAAGCAAGTACATTTCAGTTCAGTTTTCTCTGTATGACTAAAAATGAAAATCAATCATGTGTTTATAAACAATATGTTGAAACCCTCTTTTTTCACAAATTTCCCCGGAAGATGTAGCTAACAAGAAGCAAGCAGCATCATGCTTGAAAGCAGTGGTAGAAATTATCATGGGAGGACAGGCCAGGATAATTTGCAGTTTTATAGATACTCTGTAACACAGCACAAGTCAGCCTCCAACTCTGACATTAAAACTTTGAAAATGGGATAAAGGATTGAACTGCTAGAATTTTTAAGTATTGCTGTATTAAGACAATAATGCTTGTATCAATTGTGTATATGAAAGCATGGTGCATTGCTTTATTGCTTTATAGAGGGACAAACCCATGCTCCTTGCTTCCAGTGCCTCCCCATGGTACACTCAAGAAGGTTCAGACTTGGCTAGAAGTGTCTGATGGAGTGTCTGATGCTCTGAAGGAGCAGATGATACCTGTAAAATCAGAGAAAAATGTCATCATTTGGATAGTGTCGTGATAGAAATGATAACAGGAAATAATACAGCTTTGTTCATGAGTGTGAGAAAGAATTAGACTGATGAACTTGTGAAAAAAATATAAAAGGTGTGAAAGAAAAAGAGTACCTAATCAAGTGCTGCACAGGTGTCGATTTACAGAAAAGTCTTCAAATTTCAGGGATATTTCTGAATTTTCAGCTGGTCTCACTCATACAGAGAGAATCCTGCTTGGAATGAGCAGCAAAAATGAGCATGAGGTGACTGGCTGTAAGTGAGGAGTTTTCTAAAGTCTTTTCTTAAAATTCACAGCAAAGTATTTCTGCAGCACTCTGAAAATACTGTAAAGGGCTTTTAAAATCAAATCACATACTCAGCTCTGTAGAAAAGAAAACTAAAAATTTCAGACATGAGACACTTAACTGCTCTTTAAATTGTGTGAGCTTCTTTTCCAGAGTCTGGGAACATCATAACCAAATGGGAATAAAATTTGAAATGCACTACTTAATCCTCGTTATATTCAGCTGTGGAAACACAGTAAGTTTAATGAACCCAGGAAATCCTGTAATGGGTATATGCAAAAAAGTATTATTATAGTTTTATTTTTCTTCAGTATACAAGAAAGGGCAGAAAATGGGAAACATTAAAGCATAGATAGTTTTAAAATGCAAGTGTGGGTGGGACAGAGCAATGAAAAATCTTGCAGTTAAATGCTAGAGGAAGAAAGTACTGTGGGCCAAGAGAGTAGAGATTAAGAAAACCAGAAAAGTCATAGGACTGCAGCTCCTCTAACATAAAGTCCTGTCTCACTGCATACTTGATGTTTTTGATTTGTTAAAGTTTTGAATGTACAATTTTATCAGAGAGAAAAACTTTCTTGACTGAATTTTATTCCATGCTGTATGTTCTAGAGTTGTAGAAGTGCACATATGTTTGAAAGCTAATATCTTTTTTTTTGTGTTGATCTACCAGCTTTGTGCGGTGGCCCATTGTGCTGGTTTTCTTTTTCCTTTTCTAATTCTCATCTGTAAGGCAGAGATTTATTAAAAATTAGAAGAGATTACCCACTGATATCCTTTTTTTCTGAATCTTTTAGCAAATCTTGATTCCTTAGTGATATTCTATTGCTGCAATTGTATGTATATGTGTATCATCTTAAATGGGATTACAGGGTAATTCAAATCAGAAGAGACCTCACCTCCTCATTACCTTCCCAAGCAAATTTTGTGATGCTGAATCAAGCAAGATCAAGAATATAAGGGTTGAAGGTCTTAGACTAAGTTTATTTTGTACAACACATGCATGTTATCTAAAGTGGTTAATTTATCAGTATGTATATTTTTAATTTTAGAAATACTTGATTACTTTTTTTTTTTTTTTGCTTACTGGTGGGCAGATTTTTAGAGCCATATTTTTCACTTTCTTTGCTAATTACAATAAGTTCCCAAGGTGACATTCTGGAGTCGCATGACTTTTCTGAATGTTGACTCATATAGTGACCCTGGAAGGCCATTAAGGAATATAATAGATTAATTCTATTGTAGTTATACTATTACATTCATTGCAAACAGTTGAAGTCTCACTTCAACTCAAACAAGGTAGGTAAAGATTCATTCCTAATAACCATGCTCATTATTTTAATCTTTATTGCATATTCATTAATTAGGCGTTTCAGCCATATGTAATGATAGCTTGAAACACAGGCCATTAACAAGTGTAACAGTGCATTACATTTTGCTTATTATGCAAATGACTCCAGAGGTCAGAAGTGGTTACCTATTTCAAAGTCCATAGGAAATATTCTGTTTAACTGTGCACAAAATTGGAACAGTTTTGAATCATGGTTTCTAACAATTCACTCAGAGTTGTCCAGAGACATAGTAAACAAAAGGAACTAATTTAGTATTTGCTAGTATGGTGGTCACTCATAAGACTGAGGTAATAAAATCAGTAACTATGTTTGATTTTCTTAAATTATAATATTTATGCCTCTTTGCATAGGTTGTCTGTCTCCTGTTTAATTCTGGCAAGAAACTGGGTCTTTCTCTATTCATTAGCTGAAGATAAAGGTAAGATTTGGAAGTAGATGTCTCTTTATAGCTCTGTGCCTGTAATTGTCCATTTGTTTAGTGAGAATAGTGATCTCATTTGAAATCAGATTCTTACCAGCAACAAAAAAGACATATTATGTATTTGCTTAATAAATTATATTTTTCACTCAAATTATTCTTTCATCTAGAATTTTTAGTTGGCCTATTTAGTTTAGTGAGTTGAGATAATTTTTTTAATGGACATACTTTATCATGCAATAGTTCGTCAAAATCTATGAAGACACAAAGCCACTGAGTTTAGACAAAATCCGCAGAAAATGATTGAGGTAATGGCCTGAATAGTTTTTGCCATTGGAATCCCACTGACATCAACTTGCATTATTTTTTCATTTTAGCTAAACTTATTGCAAATTAGTTTAAAAAAAAAATCTATAAAATCTATAATAGCAAGTTAATACAATTGCTTTTTCTTCCAAAAAGATGGCAAGAAACTTTTTGCAAGTTATTCAGATATCACTTTCAGTAAGGTGGAGTCACCATGATAATTTTGCAGTGTACTCTACAGTCGTTGTATAGTACTACATGGAGGAGACATGTTCACTGACTGGAGATAGAGATGCGGGAAAATATCCCATGAAAGCTAACCTGAACTAAAGATCAGGGGTAACAGTTTCCTGGTAAACAATTTCCAGGGAAAATTAATTGGGCAGTACAACTTTTGCTTTATTTATGTTGTTTCTTCATGGGCTGTGCTCCTCAGAAGATGGTCATTACAAAGTTAAAGTTACCTTTCTCTTCCACCTGACTGCTTGAAACCTTGGAACAGGGAGAAAATTCAGTATTGGTTAGGAGTGATGGGCATGCTTGGGGTGTAAAAGTTTTGACCAGTTGGTTGTGGCTCAGACACAGGGAGAAGACTGGTGCCTTGCAGGAAAGGCAGAGGACCAGGGAGGAAGACAAATGGGCAAAAAATAACCAACTCCCAAAAAACCCCAAAAAACCAAACAAAAAGAAAACAACAAAACAAATCCCCACATATATACAACCATATAAGCCGAGGCAACTGATATGAGTTTACTATTACCTAAATGCTAACATTTAGGTTAGCAAAACAAGGCTCAAAGAAATGCAAGACTGTCTCTTCAGAGACACCATGGTCTGGAGCTGGGAATCCCTTTTATTTTCCCTCTGTTCCGTTGAGATTTCTCAGCTCCAGTAGCTGTTCAAATAGATGCACAGATAAAAATAAAAAGTCCTTTCATTTATTTGTTTAGGTGGTCAGTGTAAGAAAAAAAATATCTCCAGGATCTGGTCCTAGTCACAGCAAAGATACATGCCAGTGGAATCAGTGGGAAGGGGGTTGTTTCCTGAGTACCAATGGTGCTATGCTACTACCATACACTTTAAGGACTGAACTTTTCTCTTGTCATTTTATTCTTGAGCAGGGTATTCTCATTAGGATTCCCAGTGAAGGAAGAATAAAGACCTACCTGTAGATATTCTTCCTTTTTTTAAAATCCTCATTTAAAGACTACTTCAATACTGCTCAGAATTCTAAATTAGTAAGTATTTAAAAATTCATTATATGCTATAAAGCATATTATATTTTAAGATATAAAAATAAATGCAACATCTGTGTCTGTTTTCTAAGCAAGTATATTCAGCATTATTTAGAGGAAATACTCTATAGACCTGCTGAACAACTAATGTTAGAGTTCCTTGATGATTTCCATTGTCCTCTCAGTCCCTCACCATTCTTTCCACATTCTGCTTCAAATGAAACAGATGTTAGACTTAGATGTTTGTTTTTCCAGAGGGATGAGATATTTTGTGTTATTACCTGTTCTAATTCAGGACAGACTTGTTCTTAAGGGGTGCTAAGAAGTCATGTTAGAAGATTTGATATTGATATATGGTAAGATGCTGGTGTAGCAGCAGATACTCATGAATTCCCCTACTTCCCTGAAGACCCTACTAAGGGATCTTTTTCTCACTGCTGTATACTCTTGGTATTTCTGAGAAGACAGCAGGGATTTTGTAGAACTTACTCTTTTATCTCATGTTGATAAGCTAGAGTCACCATGGGTCTACTTGTCAACACTAGCATCTGTTAATTTCTTTATACATATTTATATTTCAACATTTTATAAACATCTAATCAGTCAGACCTACCTAATCACCAGCATCATAATATCTTATGTGCTAGGAAGTTCAGAGTTTAGATTTCTGTCATCCTTTTATTGCATGGTAGATGAAATGATCTCTTACAGAAAAAGCAGAGACGCTAGAAAATGCTTGGAAAAAATATGCTTGGAATAAATATCATAGAGTATGGAAAACTAAGGATTATTGTCACTGCTCTGCATAATGGAAAACTAAAAATTAAAATTCTTTAAAAATTAAACCTCCATACCTTTCAGTATAGTGTTTTTATCCCATGTTCCTTGGCAAAGAACATTACTTATGCAATCCAGACTTGGGTTTCCCCATTACCCTCACATTTCTCCTGAGCATGTAATCTTTAATTTCATCTGTACTTCTCAAGACCCCTGCAACCGATTCTACATTGAAGTCAATAGATCTATTTCTTGATAGGACTGGGATTCTCTGTCTGTTCCCACAATGCATTATGTGCAGTTGAACCATGGGTTTTGCAGTACTGATGCAGAGGGGTTCCATTGCCCCCTCCCATTGCCTTCTGCACATGAGCTGCTCCATTCACCCTCTGTGTGTCTTGCATACTCATTGCAGATGTAACCTCTATGACCAAGAAATGACATCCTCAGGTGCTTAGTTACAATCCAGTGCTGGTCACAGAATTATTCCATAAAACTGTGTTTCCCTGCAGTACTCTTTGTAATGTTTGAAAGTTGTGAACTACTGTCGCATCAGGTGGTCGCCCGACATATGGTAACTGGAGTCAGCTCTGCATGTAATCCTCGCATTTCTAGGGAGTTAATAAAGTTAATTATTCAAAATCACCAAGTATACTATTAGTGTTGTAGATGGCCTTCTGATTTCTTTGATTGCTTACTTCACTTAACACCCTGCATATACCCTTTTAAGACTTCTGTTTTATGGTGTTATACATCTGCTCTTTATTTTCCTCCATTCTGTGATTCTGTGAAAATCTTTATATAAACAGTGCAAGCCACAGCACTACTTAAACTATTTCAATGTACATTTCATATGAGGAAACATATCTTTTCCTTTAAAGCCTTGTAATTGTCACTTTCAAATTTCCCACATACGCATTTATGCAAAACTTATGCTTCCTAATAATGTTCTTGGTTTTGTAGGGTTTTTTTGTTTATGTTCCCCCCATGTTCTTCCTGTTGTTTTCCATTTAAAAATAAGGTTTTTTAATGATATTTAAATAATGGATAGATGTTAAAATCTTAGAATTTTTTTAAAAAATTATAATTCAAAGTATTTTTGGTCATATACTCAAATAGTATGGACAAAAGAGCAGGTAAATTTATAACACTAGTTCTTTGGACAGGCAGATTTCCTTCTAGTACAGAGGAGAAAAAACAGTGGGTTTGAGCAGAGCAGGTATGTAGCAATGTGGGGTTTTAGGATTCAATGTGCTCTCTTTGCTCCCCTGCCTTTTATGCTATTGGTTCATTTTAAAATAGGCATCATGCTGTACCTGAAAACCTATTGGTGTGTACCCTTTTGCCAACCTTCCTTTCCTTCTCCTGGGACTGGCTCAGAGAGAGCCAGCCCCGCCCCCTTCCTTTCCACTTAAAAGCCAGCACCTAGGTCTGGGAGAGGTCTCATCTCTGAGCTGGTAGCCCTTACCCTGTCCCTGCCTTTTCTCCCCCCTTCTCCTCCCCTGCAACCCCTCTCCCCGATACCCCAAATAAACCTCCCTGCCAGAACAGAAATGGAGTTCCAGTTCATTCCTTCGTCTTACTTTGTTTCCTGCTAGAATTTCTGTGGTTGGGAGACTCGCGCCATGCCGCGGGACCCCGGGGGCTGCCCGCTCCAGATCCGGGGGGATTACATGGACCAGAGACCCAGTCCGGGGGGGCAGCCAGCTCCTGCCGCCCTCTCGGACCCTGCTACATCACAGGTAGAACCCCTGTTCCCCACACTTGGCTTCTGGAAATGGCAAGCAGGAAAGACAAAAAAAAGCAGTGAGCTTTGTTCTGCTGAAGCCCACCATGGGCTGAGTTGCCCTCTCAAAGTCCAGGTGTTAAAAGAGTTAACAACCCAGGGATCAAAGCACTTTACTATCTTGTGCCATTGTGTGGCACCTGTAACCCAAGGATATTTGTTTTGCATCAAGGAGATTTGATATGTACTGTGTGCATCTGCAGTGTTTGTGTTTCCAAAAACATAAGGGTTCTTGAGATATCTTCTAACTCTGCTGGAGTATAGGGAAGAATCTGGAGAGGGAAAGCTTTGCTCTTATTATGGCTTTTGCCTGACCTAAGCATTTGAATCTGATCTGCTTTTGATCCTCCTTAAGCAAGATAAAAGTGGCTCTAACTTGCCTTAGGGATTACTTTTGTCTTTTCAATTCCTTCACTAAGTAAAAAATATGTATTTGTGAGCATGCTGTTTCTCAGAAGGGATCATTTTGCTGTAATATCCTGCAGAACATTTCCTTCCTTGTCTCCCTGTTTGATACCTACAATACATGGTCTTGAATGTTTCTGTGATATAATAAGAGATTTCTCCACTATGTGCTTGGCTTAGTTCTGTGTTTCCTGTTCAGGTATTCCCCTAGTGGCATTTAAGAAATTATAGGCTTGAATTTTTGTGGCTTGTGGTCTCCAAGCAAAGCCTCTAAAGTGTCAGGAGCTTTCATCTGGTGAGAGAAATGGCTTTTCTGATTTTCTGTTTTTTATAACAAAATGAAAATACATAAGTAAAAACTCTTGGAAAGGAGCTTTTAGCTCCTTTATGGCTCTCATAAATTCAGTGAAATTCGATGAATATTGCTGCAGCAGGAGAATGTTCTGCTTATATTTTTTGACTATGCAATTTGTTACTATAGAAGTGTTGATTATAATCCACTGGATTCAATGCAATAAACTAGAGTAAATGTACTGACCTACAGGTTAAGAAACATAATAACAAATTCTTTATGTCTACTTGGCTATGAAAGGTTTTCAAAAATTATTTTAGTGGCAGTCCTTTTAACAGAAATGCATATCCCTGTAATTGCTTCTTACCCTAATTAACTTTGAGAGAAAAGCTTCATTCTGGAGCTACACCCCTTAGCAACTCTCCATTCTTCCTGTTGTACTTTTATGAGACAAGTATAATTACTCTTCTGCAAACCACAGTACTTACCAGAAAGGTGCAGTACATAGTTTCAACACTTTCAGAAAGCAGAAATAAATACCAGAGTACAGAATAGTAGAATCTATTTTACATTTACCCAGTAATTTCTTTTTCAAATATAATAGCTGTCAAGTATGTCTTAGGTTTTATCTGCAAATTCATATGAAAATATTACTTTGGAAATCCCTCCCCATATCCTAAGCAGCTTCAGATGGAAACATCTACAAAATAAAAAATGTCAGAGAGAAATCACTGTATGTCAGAATTTGGATAAGACAATTCTAGAAACTTCATATTCTCTCTGGTTTAAACAGTATCCATCATGGCTGAGGGAAAGGCTTCATAAACAAAGCCTTTTAGGCTTTTTGTTAGAATGAATTATCTATCTTTTACACTGCAAGTAAAAACGAAAAAGTAGAAAAGGTCTTGAGATGGATTAAATCTGAAAAATACAGATTTAAATTGTGATCCAAACCTATACTGAAAACATTGAATTATAGGGTCAAAGGTTCTTGACCTCAATTTGGCTTTTTTGTTGTTTATTGTTGTTGTTTTAAAAGCTATTCACAATTTAATATGATTTTTTTTCAGGTCAAAGCATTGTGTCAGATGGTTGGGCTTTTGAGCTGCACTTAAATTTGATACTAACTGCATTCAGTTAACCTGAATTGCTCTCCATCATTTTGTGATTATTTGGCAGTTCACATGAGTGCATTCTCCTTTCCAATAGGCACAACCCAAGAACTCTTGATTACTTGGTGACATTTTGTAACAATCAGAACCAGGGATTGCTGCGTCATATCTTCTCTTGGGCATCCTTAGTTCTTCAACTTAGTTTTGAAGTCTCTGAGCTTCTATTCGGCACTGGTTTTTAAAAACAAATATGTATTTGGTGACTGTTTTCTGAGATAAGAAGTCTCTGATTCTGCTTGTGATTCTGGGATTTAGCTTCCCATCTGCTAGAAGAAATCCTATTCTTGCTCTATACAGGCCCCAGTCTTAGTGACCCTCTCTTTCTGTTTACCTGCTCTCCTACCTGTCAAATGGAATCAACATGAGAACATACCTGTAACAAGTGTTTAAAACATACACAAGGATATATTCTGTCTTCCTGTTTTGTATCCACATTTTCTCATGGATTCATAGTTGATTGCTTAGAAGAATCTTCCTTTTGATAAATAGAGACTTCACTGAGTAGGACTGGAAATATTTCCCTGCCTTCAGCAGCATTCTAAATTGGCTTTAATTTAGCAAAACAGTGCTAGGAAGATCTTCACTGAGTATTCATCCTTAGTCCAGCCAGATTTTTACAGTGGAGGGTTGACAGTGGCTGACAGCCAAGCACCCACACAGATGCTCTCTTGATCCCTTCTCCTGCAGAAGAGGGAGAAAATAAAGGGAAGACTATAAGACTTCTGGAGTGAAATAATGGGGATTTAGTAGGGAAAGCAAAAGGAGTGCACACAAGCTTTCTCCTCCTTTCTCCCATTTTTGTAGCTAAGCACAAAATCATCTGGTATGGAATACCCCCTAAACCAATTCCCATCAGCTATCCCAGCTGTGTCCCACCCCAGTTTAAGGCTTGCTGTGGGAGGATGGGAGCAATGAGAACAAGAGAAAGACATGTGCTGGGCAAACACTGCTCAATAAAGCCCAAACACTGGGGTGCTGCCAACACTGCTCAGTCACAGACAGGGTCCACAGGGCTGTACCATGCATCTCAATGGTACTATAAAACTTACAGTATAGAATTATGTCATCCCTGTAAGAATTTTTTAAGCTTTGTCCCTAGAGATCCATACATGCATTAACACTCAGCCATGAACCACTGAGATGATAAAAAGAAATTATTAGAATGACCACTGACCTTTCAAAAGTGTGTATATCTTCAATATAGAACACTGACAAAGACTTTGAAAAAATGCTTTTCTTTCAAATTTTTCTTATTTGGACATGGATTCAAGCAAAACCAGCAAACTGGTTTGTCTTACTTGGCCCAGCTTCAAGCAAGCATTAGAGGCACAGAGGTTGTCAATACCTCTGTGAAACAGCAGAATACAGCATACTTGCCTGGGATAGTGCATGGAGGGCAAGAGACTTCAGGCTGGTGCTTCCTTGCACACTAGAGAAAGCAAAAAATATGAACTGTTTGTACTAATTTTTAACTATTTGTTTCCCTAAATGTAGCTTTTGTTTCTGTTTTGGACAAAGGTGACCAGCACATATTCTGTCGTGTCTTCAGTCCCTGTAGTAATGCTTTGTGCTTTTTCAGCTTTTATATTAAATAAAAAAGGTACCTTCTAATAACTAGAAATTAAATCAAGGCATTACAAATTGAAGGAAATAACTTAACCCAGGGAGGTATTAGGACTAACTCAGGAGTATAGTGGATAGAATATTAAAATTTTGACATTCCCAAAACAGCTTTTGACTTCTTTATTCTTATTTTTAATTGTGCCAACTATTGAAGCATATGCATAATTTACATGAGCATTATGTAAATTCATACATAATGAATTTGCAGCTCTGATTCCAGAGCTGAATTGCTGGTTAAAAAAAGAGTGGCTCAAATACTTTATAAGATAAAAAAACCCCTCTGTCCTCCATCATCAAAGCTTGAAATTGCTGTCTTATGTTTTAAGTAAAAGAGGGTAATTCCCATACCAGAATTATTGCTAGCATTTCACATATCAAAAATACTCCTAAAAACAAAACCAAACAAAAAAAGCACCAATCCTGAAAATATGATAACACACAATAAATTTTATTCTCTGTCATGGTCATAAGATCTGAATGAGGAATTAGAGATGTCAATCAATTTTTCAGTCAGGCAGAGTATTTCAACAGGTTAAGAAAAGGGTAAGATGATCAGGGACAATATGCAATTCCACTCTGATGAAGTTACTTGGAACTTTTTCAGAACATTCAAAACTCAATCTAATGACCATGGCATGGATGCCAAATTCCCATTAACTTTTATGGGTTTTGAACAAGGTTGGAAGTCATAATTACAAATTTTCTAGAGTGTGTCTCTGTCTGGGCCAGAATGAAAATTGTATGTGATTTTTAGTAGAATGATATTTTGGTCCCAAATCCTAAAATATTCACCTTGTGTTTCTTAACAGGAAAGTAACTGATTTTTTATCCTCTCCCCCCCAGAAAAAACCACCAACAAACAAACAAATAAACTTTATGAAAATCCTTGTCTCATAGTTCTTGGTATCAGCCAGATTAAAAGAGCACACATATTTCTGGGGAAAGGCATGTCTATTTTTATATTAAAGCCCACCAAAGTAAAACTTCCTTGAAAGTTTCAACAAGGGCTTGACATTTTATGACTGATGGAAGACTTACAAGTCTTTGAGTATCATGAAGACAATTTATGACTTTTTTTCAAAGTTAGAGAAGGTTTTTAAGTGACTATAGTCTTTGTTAAGTCTTTGTTAATTTGCATTTAAATTGTAAATGAAGTGAAAATCTGGAAATGCAAATAACTGTTCTTCCTTTGGGAAACTGCTGAAGTTGATGGTAGTGTTTGTTCATGATATTTGTCAGATGTTCTATCTCTAATTGACTTAGGAACAAAGACTTGTCCAATTCAATTTTAATGATGAGATTTAACTCTGCAGATATTTATTTGTAAGCATCTCCATAATTTCATTTAGAATCCTTTTGCATTTCTAGGAAGTGTGAGGTTTTAATCAAGTTTGGGGGGAAAAGGCAGAATCACTTGAAAATAATTTAATAAAATTCAATTTCAAGAACATAAAAATGTGTCAATGCTTACACTGTAAATTTTTCATTTGTAACCACAAATAATTCACATGCTTCCGGTGAATATATTGTGTTGATGGAAGACACTACCAAGCCAAATTCAACTACAGAATATTTACATATCGTTTATCCTTCTTAGGAACTTCTGTAAACAGAACTGAAAACATTATCTGAAAATGGTGATGATGTATAGCTTATTGGCTGACGTGTGTTTCATGCCCAGTTAAAAATGTATGTGATTGTTGGAGAAACCAGTGGAGAAGTCTGCTTCTTGTATTCAAACTTTTAAATATTTTTGCTTTTAGCTTTTTAGTAATAGCACAAGGTTGTTGTTAGAGAAGCATAATAATTCTCCTTTATTCCCGCGTAAAAGAATATTAAAAAAGTGCCAATGTCCTGATAGCATACAAGGAACTTCACTGTAATTCTTAAAGTATGATCATCCCAATTCCTAATACTGCATATAAAGATCACATTAAGAAGCTTCCAATGAGCAAATAAAGTCAAAGGGCAACATGTCTAGTAGTGCTGCTTACATTTTTATCACTAGCACTTGTATAAAACTCTCCTATTGCTAAAACAGACATAAAAAAATTCAGGGGTAGATGCGATATGCAGACTTTGATTTAGACAAAAGGCTTGGGGTTTGCTTGAAAAAACGTGTGTCTGTAGAAGTTTATAGGCAGATAGAAAGAGATGCAAAGTAGATCACAGCACTTCAAAAATATTCAACAGCGTTGCAGAGAAAGCCAGAGATGCAAATACTGCAAAGATGATTTACAGGATCTCACAGTGGTTTGAATCAGAAAAGAAAGATGAAGAAATTCAGGAGTCAGATGAGAAAATAGCAAAGTTTAACAGGACCATTAGTATCTTATCTGTGTAGTAGTCTAAAAAAAAATTCTAAAATAGCTGAAATTAAAAAGGTAGTACAAAGAACAGTGGTAATTAGAGCAAGTACCCAGGGTAAAAATGTCATACAATTTTTTGTGACATTTTCATTTCTGATGGTGTCCATATTCTAGGCTAATTTATTTGTTGAACTTTCTGTTCAGTCATCATTTGCTAGACAAAGACATGTAAATGAGCTAGACAAAGACAAATGAGCTAGACAAAGACAAATGTACAACCCTGGACTTTAGGAGAAACTATTTCAGCTTGTTCAGAGCTCTGTTTGGCAGATTCTCACCAGAGACTGCCCCAGAAGGGCAAAGGGTCTGGGGGAGTTGCATGATTTTCAAGGATGTCCTCCTCAAGGCACAAGAGTACCCCATTCCAATGCACAGGAAATCAAACCAGCACAGCAGTGTCAGGGAGGATGAAACAAGGGCTCCTGATGGAGTTCAAAAGTAAAAGAAAGTGCACAGATGGCAGAAGTGGGGGTGAGAGAGCAGAGACAACAGCCACAGTTAGGGAAACATTAGAGAAGACAGCGAGAACACAGTGAATAGCAATGCACTATTGCCTCTTCCTTTCTCAGGAGAAGGTAATTTTCTTTTTGAAAGGTGCTGGCAATCATTATTTAAAGAAAAAATAGTGTTTAACTGCATAATCAACAAAGAATAAAAATCCACAGAAACTGACCACTGAGAATATACCGACAGGTATTCCTGTTTTTACTGATGGTCTTCCTTTCCTTTTTATTTCCTTTACCCTTCATGTGACTACTGAGAGGCTTTATTTTTCCCAGTGCGTGGGTCCCAGCATAAGACCAAGTTAATTTAATAAGAATCATTAGCATTTATATAGGGCTTTATATTCTAAAAGAGTTTTTCAAACATTTACTAATCTTTAGGCTATCTCTGTGAAATAGGTATCTAATTATTATCTTAATTTTTGTCATGGGGAAACAGAAAGCAGTAAATTAAAACCATTATTATCACCACACAGAAATGGAATAAAAGAGCCAGGAGGAAAGCTGAGAAGGCCTCCAGTTTCAGTTTCCCACTTCTTGTTTACCTTCCCCTCATTGCAGGATACATCCTGCAATGCGTTGACAGCCAGAGCCAGGAACAGGACATGCAGTAATAGAGTGGCTACTCAAAATTTAATGTTTAATGACATAATAATTGCTCATTAGCATTCTTTTCTAGTATTACACCCTGGAATACTTCCTGGAGCTATATCAGCCTAAAACGTCTTTCTCCAGGCAGTTCTTCATAGAACAAGCAGATGCTACCAACAATACTGTGTCGCTGGAATCTGCTAGATTTGTAACTCGTCTTCCCATTTACAGGTAATAGCTTGGGCACTTGAAACTTCACATGCTGCAATATTATTGATCTCTTGACAAAAAAAGGAAAATCTACAACATCAATCCTTGAAACATTTTTATAAGTAAAGAACAGTATGTTGCAAATTCATAAGTATTTAAACAAATGTCAGCAGATGTAGGAATCTGTAAAAGAAGCAGCAGTTGAAATTTGATACCACAGCCATGGCTGGCCCAGATGTTGTTTTTAAGAGGTTTTAAGAGGGTGATAATAATAGCCAAAAATTCATGACTGAAAAATATCACTGAATCATAGAATTGTTAGGATTGGAAAAGACAACTAAGATCTAGTCAAACTCTAAACCTAGCTCTGCTCTGTTCACCACTAAATCATGTTCTGAATGCCACATCTGTGTATCTTCATCATCCAAGTTATTTTATTCTTGAGTGCATTTATGATTCTTTCTAGATGTTTTACACTGAAAAAAATATAGTCAGGAACCATTGTCCACATGGTTTTATATTGTCTACAAATATGTCTTTTGAATTAAAGCTCTTGCAATTAGGACAACGGAATGCTATCAGGAATATCTGTGATGCCACAACACCTATAAATATAATGAGATTTGGTTCACTTGCATTTATTAATGAAAATCCTACATGTCCCATACTTTTTCCTAAGAAGAGTGTTTCCTCAAGTAATGAAAAGCATACTATAAAACTGTCAAGAAAGATGTTTTTTAATACTGTTTTTGATTGATAAATTCTAGCATTAACTTCAGTAGTTGTAGGAGTAGTAGATTAAGAAGTAGGCATACATCAGTGTTCTATTTTAATGACTGGGTTTTAGGTTCTAAGCATAGAAAAACCTACAGTAAAGCAACTATTGATACATACAATTAATTTTATATTTTCTTTTATTTTAAAATGTTTTTCAGTTTTGTTTATGTATTTTTATATTTTTCCCATGTGGTCTTTTATTTTTATCGAAAACACTCTATAACTCACTGTTGATTTGAAGCTCTACTGTGTCCTGACTTCTGTGATCACTAGAATCTTAATGCCCTAGTTAAACTTTTATCCCTCTCACTGTGTACCTTATTTATTTGATTTTGTTTTGTTTGTTTTCAAAAATGACCAGAGAGCCTTTCAGTATTTAACACATCTTTTATCTTCCTTGAAAAAGCAATTACACTGAAAGAGGATCTGAATATAGGGATATTCCTGCAGTATTTTTCCAACTCATTCTGATTTAAGTAATAAATAGTGATTATATCAAAAAGTATTTAACCTTAAACCATTATCTGCTACTGAAATATCAAGCAGAGAATTAAATTTTTCTTATCTGATATCTTAGCTGAACAATTGCATTTTATTTAGTTGGACTAAAATGTTTTGTTAAAACCACCTTGTATGAAAAAAAAAAGAAGTAATTTTAAATGCTGTATTATTTATGCGATGTATTGGTCAGTCAAATTTTTGTAGCGCTTGATTCAGAGGTGGAGGAAAAAGGGGAAGAAGTCTCAGCCCACTTTGAATATGATGTTTAAAAGTCTTGACACAGTCTCTGTAATCTTAGCAAAATGTTTCACTGCAGTTTACTCCCATTACTGATAAAACCCACTCTAGTTTTATTCCTTTGCTTATGGAATCATAGAGGCTCATGTTCATCTTTACTGTCATATTCCAGTGCCCACTTAGGAGAAATGTAAAGAGGCAGCTAAAATAACTGCTGGATGTTAGTAGCTGCTCTTTGTTTTCCCATCAGACTCAGAAAATCTAAAAAGAATGCTGGAAAACCAAATCTGTGGAGCCAAATTATTATTGAATAGTCTCATAGTAGGAGGACATCTCCTAAAGCATTCCTTTGGGGAATCAAAAACTGATGCAGAGCACTACAGATATTTTGCTAGCATCGTTGATATATATATTTCAAAGCTATTCTGGTCTTGTCAGTTCACCGCTTCTTCCATCACAGAGAAGCATTTTTTCATCTTCTTTTCAACAACAATATCTTAAATCAAATGTCTCTTGTTACTGCCATACATTTTAAAAAAAGGTGTTATTTAAATAGCCATGACAGGCTAATAATGTGAGGGTGTGTTTACGGACTGAGGGTATTGAATAAGGTAAGAATACTGTGAAATTAGGTGCCACACAAGACTAAATTTTCAAAAAGAATTCTAAGAAATTCCTGACGAAGCTTTACTTTTGACACAATGTCTTGAGATTTTTCACTCCTGGCTTCACATCTCCTGACCTAAGTCAATGGATTTATGGTAAGTTTGTATCATTTTGTAAAAACCAGACTAATTGGGGTTCTTTTCATAGTGCAGTTAAGCCATATCCAAGAACACCTTTTATGCCAAATAGCTCCTAGCTTTTTCCTCTTATTTTATCTATTTAGTTTTGAACGAGACTTTGTACATGATATGTGAATAAGACACTGATTTGTCATTGTAGAAAAATGCACCAACGCATCTTCCTCACTGCATTTTTACGTGAGAATAAGATTTTCAGCCATCTTTCATTCAGACGAATTAATTGGGTTTCCAGACCTACACCCCAAACGTAGGTGCACACCATGTGTGTTTTAATGGTACATTTGCCAGACATAACAGCAAACTACTATGACAGATTAGTTCCTCTCCTTGAAAGAAAAATGTCTTTTGTGGTTTGAGGTCTACCAGCGAGATTACCCTTCTTAAACACCGGTGTTCTCACTTGCATCTAAAGCTATAAACTTACACACGAAGATCTCCCTCTGCCTTTCTTCTATTTCTCTGCCTGTATGTAAACAACAAGACAATTCCTCCATGCACGCTAAAGACATACATTTGTGTTATTGGTGTCTCATCAAACAGCTCTGCTCAGATTTGAACTGATTAACTTAAACTTGCAAACAGTTTTTGTGCTTAAGATTTGGCTAATGCTGTATTTAGTTTGTCTGTGTTGCTGTTGATTTCTGACAATTTTTCAGATCCTTGAACAAAATCTGTCCAAGTTTTGTGATATTTTTGTTCATTTTTAAATCTATGAAAAAGCTTGAATGAATTCTGCAGGATTTTTAGTTAAAACCTATGAATGTTTTTTAAAAATTTACCAATTACACTAGTAGAAACATTGAACAACATGTACATCACTATACTTTTTCACATTTAGCAGTCTATAGTATAAATATGCTTACAGAAAAAAACCTATGGATGTTAAAGTTATAGAGAATATCAGTGTTTATTCACGGCAATAAGCTCAAAATTCATCTTCAACAGATGATTGATTAAGAAATTCTTCCCTTTCTTAGTGAAAACTATTTAAAATACTACCTTTCCTTCAACCAGGTGCACACAACTAACAATATTTTCTGACTAATGTGCTGCTCATTTTGCATGTCAATTGGAAATCGAGGTTTCCATTTAAAATTTAGGATTCAGAAAAATCATTTAATTCTCTGTTATTTAGCTCTTATTGCATGTTTCAAGTGAGTATGGTAAAATTATTTTTCACTATTTTTGAAGGCTAAAAAAATATTTTCAAATAACTTAGGTAACAAATAAGAGTCTTAGCACACCTCAGTGATAGGTTGTTACAGTATCTTGTACTTCATATTATTTAACCAAGAGACAATCAGGAGATGCATAATGAAAAATCTTATGGCAAATAAAGTAAAACCTTACATGGTTCCACCTATTTCTGCAATATTTTTTTAAAGAAAGCATCTATAGTAGATAAGAGGCATTTATTAGTTTTATTTTCAGTGTGTTATGTACATTTTTAAACACCCGATATTTTTCTTTTTTTCCCTAACACAAAACACAAGTTTTGAAAAAGACAAGTATAAACTTCTTGCCATTCTACTCATGCATATCTTCAGAGAGATGCACAGTAAGGAGTGAATATAGTAATGAATAAATTTTGTTTTAAAATAATTTTGTCATGATGAAATATGGGGTCTCATTTCCAGAGAAACTGACCTTTGATTAATTTGTAAACTATTCTTCTCAAAATGTTTTTTATTTAATGGGAATAGTAGGACAATCAACACCTTTCTTCCTAGGAAAGCAATCAGGCATAATAACAGAACCCTACTATGACATTTTCCTCTTGAAAGTAATGAAATATGCATGAAAACCCTATTTTTTTCAATTTTAAAATTCTGTTATTTTCAACTGAACTCCGTAGTATGCAAGACTTCTTTACTATTTTCTTTGAACCAGTGGGGTGTGCAGCTCTTTAAAGATGATTTTTGTTTAATAAATACATTGGCAATGATATCACTGCTCATCCCTTCTTCTTTTGAAAAATCTGAAACTAATATGTTCAATTTAATTTTCAAACTCTGTTATAAGCAATGGCTTGGGGCAATACATATTTAGTGTCAGATGGTGCCTGCCACTCTGGTAGCATGAAGGAGATTGTATAAGACAGAAAAGAATTTTTGCCATTTCACAAAATCACAAAGAACTAGGATGGAAATAAGATGCAGTACCCTTGTGAGAAAGATTTTCATTTTTCGTAAGCAGGAAACAAATGATGTGCCACCAACTACACATGACTGTGTGTCCTGGCAAAAATAATTTTCCAGTAGGAAGAAAATATACTTTTTTTGCAATTATTTCTCCTTCTAACAGTAGAAAAATATTGTGGTGCCTGTTTGAATTACCATAAACTTGAAATTTTAATTTTTAATTCTTAGCAGGTTGACTAGAGGATCATCCATTCATTGCAGATAATCTTTCTTCCAACTTGAATGCTAAGTAGAGATTATGTAAAAAGATTGTTTACACAAAAATATTTTTTGCAATTAATTACTTAATTGACATTATTACTGTTTTATTTGTTTAAGTTAGAATCCAAATTATAGCTGAAAATATGCTCATTCCTTACTTTGGTATGTAAATTTCATAGATATCAATCTGTTTTCAAGACATCTACAGAGTGTGAAACAGCCATATTGTACTTTTGGTCTTTAATACTGTCTCATTACACTGCACCTCTTCTTACTCTGGTAGGGAGCTAACGCCAATGGAAATGCTTGGCAACAGTGTGACCCCAATGCAAAATACCTATGTATTTTTTCCTATATTGCCATCTGGTTCCTAATAATTTTAGCTGTTTTTCCTGACTATTATCTTGGCACGCTTAACCGTTGGATGTGCTCTCATGGTGGATTTGCTGAAAAGGACAGCTGAGGGTCAGGCAGCTGAGCCCCTTTCTTGTGTGTCCAAACAATATTTTTGTTTGATAAGATCTTTTGTGTTAATAGCTTGTCTTTTATTTATATGTTAAAATATTTTGGAAAAGAAGTATTTCTAAGATATTTTCTATCAAGATTTTAGTTTTCTTTAACCACCTTTATCAGAAGAAACTGTCAGCACTATATTTGCTATGTTTTGGAGCACAAAAAAGACAATTAAGACAATTCATTTTTGTACTAAGAATAAGTGTGTAGGTGTATTTTATCATTGAATTAGTATGTACTGCAAAATGCCAAATGCATTAGATATGTCTCTAAGGAAGAGTATTCACTTCAAATATTTTCATGTCTATATCTGTGAAAGTAAATTTATAGTTTGATTCCAAAGTCTCATTTTGGTTGATGATAGATTTAAGTGCTTTCTGTTGATGGAAATCAAATCATTATCATCTTCACAGTAGGTCTAAAGTAATGCATTTGTTTTGAAAGCTTCAAAGAACACAACCCTTTCTTTGTCAACAGCATTTCTTGTTGCTTGGATCAGAAATTTTGAAATTATTTCCTCTCAGCTCCTACGGGCATTGCTTTTATTTATGTTGTAACACCCAGAGGTCACTGCCCTACTGCTGGGCCATGTCAAGGTGTATCATGCTACACAATCCATATTCTGATGTACTGAGGACAGAAAAGACAAGGAACAGAGGGCTCAGGGGAAATTTCAGACTGATGTTAAACATGGGTAGTGATCTTATTAACTTCTTTTTTCTCCTGGATCCATGGAAAGAAGCAGTATGAAAAAGTATGGGAAGACATGCTAACAAGACAAGAATGTCATGTTCCATGTGCATAAGCCATATAAATACTTAAACACCTATTCAAGTATGCATGTATATGTGAACATTATACATACATATGCACATACACAAATATCCAAATATGTTATACCTATAGTCATATTTAGTACAGTTCAGCAAAAACACACACGGCAGTGTGTTTGGAAATCTTTCAAAAAATGATCCTTGAAATAATTTTTAAAAGAAAATAGAAAGTGAGCCTCAGGAAATTGTTTGTGAAAGGCGTTAATTCAATACTCAGTGGATGCTGTGATGGATAATAGAATAGGTATTTTTGAAGTGGGAAATCAGGCTCCTAGCCTTGTACTACCATATAATTCAAGAGTTTTAATGGAGAGAATAGAACTAACGGTGATCTGAAAGTGAAGGAAATTAGTTTGAATTTGTTATACAAGGACAACAGAAATGATATGTCTGCATTCAGATCGACAAAGTGTGGTAAGCGTGACTAGTATATAAGTTTAGGTTTTTTTCTATGTTAGTAGCTAATGTATCTGAGCAATAAAAGGAGCTCTAGATGAGAGGAGGTTGAAACAACTGAAACTGGAGACCTCATTTCATAGTTGTGGGATTTTTATAAGGTTATCTTAATGCATCGTAATAGAAAAAAAATTGGTCTGCTCAGGACTGGAGAAACAACAAAAGGTGAACAGTAACAGAGAGGCAAAGGTGAACTAGAGAAAGAGAGCCAATGCTCAGGAAGACAGTTTATATTGGAAAGAAGCTACAAGAAATAGAAAGAACAGCTTGGTGGTGTATATTGTCCAAGGTTCAAAAGAGTGGTACAGAAGAATAAGAGCAATTGCAAGAACTCAGCCACAATCTCTTTAGACATTTCAGAGACATGTTTTCTGACCCACCTGGCTGAGAAGGGGGAAAGCAGAAAAACCTAAGGTCTTCCAAAGGTGGCTTGTTGGGCCTTTCAGCTGTTGACAGAGGAGAAAAGAAGCATCTCCAGAGCGGATATTAGAGACAGAATCTGACCAGTATTAACCTATAAAGGAAATAAGGGAGGCCATAAACTGATAACCTAGAAATGCAGGTGAAGTAAGAGAATGCTCCTCTGGAAATGGGACAGAACAATGGAGTTAATGGGAAAGCCATTTTATCACTTGGTTGCAGACAAAGACATGATTCAGTGACACAAGATGGTGACAGATAGAAGCTGAAGCAATGCAGACTAGTGGAATTTGTTTGCTGTTTTTTGTTCGAGGGTACTATCTGGTCAAGTCATTAGTTTTATAGAAGTGACTCGTTGTCTGCACATGGGGACTATCAGCATAAGAATGATAAAGGACCTTTGTTTTGTATAAACAGTTACCTGTTTAAATACTACTATTGTAAAAAGGAGACTTCTTTCCTGCAAAGCCTGCAACCAACTCCTTGAAGTACTTCAGCAGAGAAAGCATTAAGATCTAGCAGTTACTCTGTTGTTTTTCATACTGTGACCCATCTGTACATGTTTTCTCCTTGCTCTGTGAAACTGCTTCTTTCCTATTGAAACGTCATTTGGTGATCTTGAAAGGATCCTTGATCTGACTGTCTTTTACTTGTTTTTACCTTCAACAAATTTCCTTCCTCTTTTCTCTCTCAGTAAATCATCTTTCTTCCATTCACAAATATACAATGTAAAAAATTGTCAAACTGAAATTAAACAAAACACACATTTAAAACCACAGATATTTGAAAATACATATACCTATTTTACAAGGTTGTTCTCTGTCATAATTCAGCTGTAGTTTTGAAAAGGCAGGTAAAAGAAATTAAAGTATTGTCAAATAAATCCAAAGTTGCAAGTTTTCTTCATAAAACCAACAGGGGGTGAAATGAGTGGATTTGTCTGAGATATTGAACAAGATGTCCCATTAAATCACAATTAATAATGCTAAGATAGGAGTCTGGATGAATTACAAAATAGCTTACTGACAGTTTTATTAAAGTTGTTAATGGAGCTGTAAAATGGGCTAGTCCTAACACTTAAGGAGTGCCTCTTCTATCCCAGCTCAATAGATTATACAATGAGTTTCTGTGTTTCCGGAGGCTGTAGATGATGCACATACTGGTGAAGCAGACATTCTGAATAATGCAGTACTTGGAAGAATTTAATTGCCTGATTAAATGGCTGTAATAAAATATCATGTGTCTTAATACAAGCAGAAGTTGAGAAATTATCTTCCCACTGAGTACAGCACTGTTAAAACTGCCACCAGAGCAGCATTATTAGCCCCATTTCATGGAAGTTGCACATTCAAAAGTGAAGGAAGCATTGGCAAATAAGTATTATAATCAAGGTTTATGCAATGCAGTTGGTTTTGCTCATTAACAAAGAGAGTGAGTGTTAATGTGTAGTCACTTACACAAGGGAATTGTATCCCAGACTAGGAGAAAGTGAGTTTTTAATACAAGGCATATAAACTGAAATTAGTCAACCACAATCTGCAACAAGGGCAAAGTATCTATAAGTGAAGGTAATTAATATTAGAGCAGTTTGGAAAGCTATTGTGGGAGATTTCTCTCCATTACCACCTCTAAAAACAACCTGAATTTTCTGAGAACTGAAGGTAAACTTGACTTCTGTGAGGAATTTTATGTCTTCCCTTATCATTACAGAGGCTAGACTATCTGGGGAACTTCTTTTTGTCACTGTTGATCCATAGCCTCAGCCCTACACTACTGAACTACTTCCATTTGATGTATTCCCTATAAATGCTCTAGAGACTTCAAAGGATGGAGAAAAATCAAAAGCTGACAAAAGAAAAAAAAATCATCCTAAAATCAGTTTCTGTGGATTACTCTAGCTATCTCCTTCCTTTAAAATAAGATCTTTGGTATTGCTCTTATTTTTATAGTGCTTGTAAATCTGTTAATATAATGATTAACGTAAAATCTCACGGTTTAGAACTTCAGCTAGTCATACCCTAATAGTCAGGAAGGGCTTTTTCCTCTGCCTGGCTATCTATTTTATTCAGTTTAGACCCTGCTTCCTCTGAATATGAAAATGACATGAAAAGTCCATTGTATAATCTGGCAGACAAGGGGTAATATCTGTTTCTGAGAATACTACACCCATTCTGTCCTGTCCTCCACGCACAGGTACAGGAGCATCAATTGCAACATAGAATTGTAAGGTAATCACCTGAAGTTTAGGTAAGCTGCAAAATTCTTTGCTTGCAAATGTGGCAGTTTGAAACTGATGAGCAAACAGGTCAGGCATCCATGTGTGGAGGGCAGAGGGGACAACAGCAAGAGTAACCTTGTTAGCTGGCACAGGTAAACAACCTCTGCTCATTAGACACCTGTGGATTCCTTGCTGGTGTGTTTTACTCCCAGGGTCAGGGTCAGCTTATTGCTGGACTTGAGGTTAAGGTGAAATAATCTATTGCCAATTGAGGCTCATGGTATTTTTCTTCAGAAAACAACAACAACAAAAGACAATTTTGTTTTCATTCTCCTTCAGATTAAAAAAATATGGTAGCATTCAAACTTATTGAATTATCCCCAGGTAATTTTCCTTTTCTTTATACAGTTACGGAGATAGTAGGTTTGTGCTTATTTTTGACTAGCTAATTTATGCTATTAACATATTAAATTATAATCAGATAACTTGTGTAAGATAAAAGTCAATGACACTGCAAATTTTTCAGTGTGTATTCAGAATAGGTCAGATGGTACACATTTTTTAAAACATCAGCAATAAAATTTTGTTTGAAAAATTCATTATTGTGCCAGGAAATACAGCCAGGTGTACAAAGGATTGGACTTGTACTGAGAAAAATACTGTCCTTTAGTGTTTCAAATTCTTTTTTGAGAGAAAAAGCTTAATTCCCTGGTTTTGACATCCTTCAAGTGTGTATTGAGAGCACTTTCTCTGGTTTACCATTTCTTTCTGAAAAGAAATTAGAGTTATCTCTGAACTGTTGCATTATTCAAATGAGTTTATCCAGTGTTAAATATCCTATCTCATTTCCAATTTTACTTTGAAATTACCTGTTCAAACCCAAGGATATTAATTATTTTCTTGTAAATTTGCTTTTCAGTATCAAGTGTTACAGATATCTTTGGGACCTGCAGCAGACACAAGCTTGCATTCATTACAGCTGTTGGGAATAATATTGAAGATTTTAAATTACAAAATGTTTGTGTTTCCCAGCCAAACCTTACAGTTCTTACAGTTCATATGTCCCAAACATATGAACGACTCATAAAATTCTGTAACAATGCTCTTCATAGGCCCAGCATTATATTAGACGTATTTAATCAATCCTTGATTACTTAATGGAATTCAGAGCCATTTTTTTCCTACTGTGTTGGGAATGATAGCTCCTTAATTATGTACTTACCCAATCCTCTGCATTTTAAACAACTTCATAATTAAGCACCTTCCTGGTATTCAACAGCTCCTCTAGTAAGGAATATTTTCAACAAATCCATAATTATAGTCTTTTAGATACATGGCTGTATAAACACTTTGAATGAAGGGTCTCACAAAGACTCTAAAATAAGAGAAATCTTCTTCACACAGCCCCTGCCTAAAGTCCAAATTCATTAAGGAGATGATTCCTTCCTTCCAGGGATGCCCTGTTTGAAAAGACAAGCCAAGGTGAAAGACAGCTGTGCAGGGCTGGAAGGGTGGGAGCTTTCTATCATGCTGTAATAGCACTGTGTCTTATGACTGGAATTTGTGGTGAGGAGGAGAAAGAAGGGAGAGAACAGGATTAGGAATTAACTTCCAAGTACTACCAAAATGAAACTGGGGAGGATATAGCACACACAATACACCCTCCTGCTACTGCCAGGGATAAAGATGTTGAGGAAGTAAATGCAGAAACAAGTAGCTCAGATCGTACAAAAAACCATGCAGCTGTGTATATATGTATGCTTGTTTAAATTTTTAATGGTGATCTTTAATTGTACTTTCCCCATAATTTCTTAATGCTTGATATTGGAAGTGTGTTGTTTTGGTTTTTTTTTAGGACATAATTAGTAGTAAATTGCTTTAACAAAAAAGTAGAATCTCAAGGTATTTCATAAGTTATAAAAAGTGTGTACTAAGTGATTGCCTTCTACCAGAAGATAAATCAGGTTGAAAATTATTTGTGAAGAGATTTCGTGTTTAACTATGGAGAAAGAATGAGTTTTAAAATTCATTTAGAAGTTAAAGTTCTGAGAAAAGGGTTTGCTGAAGAAAAAAGCTACCACTGGCTTGAAATGAACCTCATCATTTATGTAAATGAAGCCTGCAGGAGTTTCAGCATCACCCTCTGATGCCTTCTGTTTAATTCCCTTCAGCAGGAGATAAGTGCCTAGATACCCTGAGGACCTGAGTGTCAGCAACTTGTACAATCAGACTCTGCTTCTGAATCTTTGAAGCTTATGAGGGCTGTCTCACAGTGACATTTATGCATGTAAGTTTCCACTGATATCAGTGCATTTGGGAGCTTAACTTTAAATAGGCTACAGTGTGAATGTATATGTCTAACTAAGCCAATCATGCTGGGCTCCTATGATGAGAAGTTGGGCATTTCCAACATAGCTCATGTAAAAATTGACACAAAAAGCTCTTGAGTGTAACACATTCTGAGTTTACCTGACAATGAGTGGGGGAGTTTCCTTGTATATTGCTGCTTAACTTGTTTTAGTGGTTAGGATTGTTCAGAAGGAACATCTATAGAAAGAATTAAATACCTTCACTTATGGGCATTTTTCTCATCCTTTTCTCAGAGTTAAGCTAGGCCTTTCATACCTGTGTGTTTTGTTTGATATCAATTTTTATTTTCTTATTTTAATTATTATTTTGTCATCCAAACAGCCACATTTACCTCATATTTTCAGCATTCACAGGGAGGAAAAGATAGGGTTAAAAGTGGAAACCATTTTGTGAAAAGAGGAAAATTGTAATACTGGACTTGCTAGTTTCAAGTGCCAATGCATTTTTCTTCCCTTGGTGTGTTTATTCCAGCAGTGATCTCAGCATATCATTCCCTGTGACAGATCAGTATGTCTCTTCCTCAACAGTACCTACATATTTTTTTCCCTGTGTACAGATACACAGAAAAGAAGTAGAGGCAAAAAACTGAGATAAGTGAAATTATTTTCAGTTTTTCATTATGCCACTGCTCTTTTTCCCAGCTGGAACAGCTGACAATCTACTATGAATGACAGAAGTAGAAGAATATTCTGCATTATAGAAATTCAAATGAAAAAGTACCCTAAGCAACATGTACTTTACCAGTCAAGACATCTGGAAAATTTGGAGGACACAAAGAGAAAATTTGCAGGTATCAAAAAGTTCCAACAAAGCAACAAATATATTCTCTCTTTCAACACTTGTACTGTGTAAATACTTAAAGAAAAGTTGGTTTTTTTCCCCTAATCTTTTTCATTCTTCATGTAGTCCAGTTTGCAATTATCTCCTAGTTTTGGTCTCTTTCATTTTATTTATGATTCTTTTTTTAAAGTATTTGTATTTGTTTTCAGATTTCTAGCATATTTCCATATATTTTATTTAATTTTCAGACATATTATCATTATTGTTTCATACTCAGTCAGTTCTCTAACATTTTGTCTCTTGTGTGGGAACTTCAAAGTTTTAATTTTGGAGAGTATGTTACTTATTACTCTTTTTCAACAAATTTGAACAGCACCTGTTACTTGTGTGGAATAACAGCCCAGAGATGATATTTCCACATTGTGATATCTTAAAAAAAAACCAAACATTCTTTACAGGAATACTTTTTTTTCTCATAATTGTGTTGGTTTTCAACATTTGTAGCTTCTGTGTTATTCTGATGTACATCATAGATATCTTGAATGTAAAAATCATAGAGAGGACTTTCTTCCATTATAGCAGAATTCCCAAACTTCCTGCCAATCATAGATAGATAAAAGAAAGTGATGTTGGCAACCACAGTTTTTGTATTTTATGGTGACAGTGACAAATCTGGGGGTCTTCTGGCTTATAGTGTGGCGTGTTGGAGAAAATTAGGTTTCTCCAGTGTTGATAGCATTAGTTCCACTTCAAGCATCCTCTGCTTGCCATAAAGATTTAGAGGATCCTAGCTGGTTTTACTTCAATTTTTTGCCTTTAGCTGCTTGCTCATACTGATCGTCTTTCATTTCATTTCTCCATCAAATGGAAGAGAAGATTCCAGAAGAGAGAAGAATAAGTTGTTTTTGATTGACAACACTAATGCTACCAATTCCAGGTCTAGAATTTGGACTAGAATGGATAATGTGAATGGAACCTGTTTTTTCTGCCCTACAGTCTGCCTCTATGTTCTTTCCAACAGTGAATTTAGGTTATGTGCTAAACATTTATTTCTAGCAGAAGACATATTCATTATCTTTCTGGTGCCCATACCTGGCTAATTTCTTGCAGATTACAAGGTGGCACCACATTTAGTATGAACACAGACAAACAGGACATGCTGTCCTAGGCAGCTGTTGGCAAAGATAAGATTGATGAAACAGAGAGCAGTACCTGCTGTAGTTTGAGAATTGAGATATTTTTAAGAGGTATTGCAGTGGCACCAATTACCAAAAAAAACTAAGAGATTTTGCTATTACTATTAGAAAAGGTCATCTGCTTGTCTCTCTGGACTAGCTAGAGATGGTGGACTTTTCTCTAGGGCTGGTTCTGAAGAGGTGAGAATGGAACACCAACTCCATTGAAGTAGGCAGGATGGCAATTATTTTCCTCTAGTTCAAAAATACAATATAGTTTTAGCTTAACGGCAATCACCTTGTGATGTACCCCAGTAATGAAACCACTTCAAAATCATCATCGTGGCTTCCAGGAGAATTATTTACCATTTAATTATGTGACCTGTTACTGAAGTGTTTTATTGGCATTACATGTCCCATTGTGGTTACCTAAAAGGCTGCCCAATATATTAATAGCGTTAATGGAAAAAAGATTCCTAAGTAATTGCAAAATGCTCTTAACTATTTATCTTAGTGCTACTTAATGTAGCATTTACCCTAGTATTTTGTGAAACTAATTCTGTGTTGTTTTTTTTGATAATGATATAGCTAGAAAATAGATCTATCACTTTAGCTTTTTAAAGGAGAGAAAAAATGTTTATGTATGTTGAGCCTTATGCATCATTTCCTCTGCTTGACCTTCATTTAGAAAAGGACATTACCTCTCTGGAGAATTTTGCTATTTCTGGAGCATGCCACGAGATGTCAGTGTTTCAGAATACTACTTATGTCACAATCTGCTATTAAAAGGCCTGTTCTGTGCTCTGAATTGTTTAAGGTTCAATGGCTGGCAGCAATTTTTTATATTTTTGGATTAACAGTATAAACTGATTGATTCTCGCCCAAGCAGAAATGGAAAATAAATATTTTTGTAAAAATAAATTAAATAACAAAAGAGAAAAAATAAAAAACAAACAAATAAAAGAAAATAAAAAAACCCCAAAGCATTCAAGTGTCCCTCTAGAACCACATTTTACATAGCACCTTGACCAAATCTTTGTGGGTTTGGTGTGTAGTGGACATTTAGTCACTGATGGGGTTTTCATTTGGTTTAGGTTGGGGTTTTTCAGTAGAAATTACGAACTGCACTGCAGCTCCCAGGATTAGTGTAAGACAGGAGCTAAGTCAAGCCCAGATCTCATGCTGCATGTCTCAAGCAAGAACAGATTTAAAATCTAGATGTTTAGAGCTGTGCAATTCATTTCCTTAAGCTCAAAAACCATAGTAATTAGTACCACAATATTGCAATTGTCTGAATTGAGAAGTTTATGTCATTGAGGTGGGGACTAAAAGGCAATGGGTGAATGGGTGGCAATATCATCTTTCTAAGGTCTTGGTTAAAATTCAAATACATATTTTTTGCAGCAAAATGCCATTAAGTATTTTTCCCTCAGGCTTTAGTGACCTCTGTCTGCAGCTCGAAACCAGTTTCCTGAAGGTGAAAATACACTGTGGAATGTTCCACTTTGAGAATAATTTCCCAGGTAGGTATACTATTAGTAACTAGATAAAGCTGTCACATGAGCTGTAAAGAATTGGGAACATTGACTTTAAGATATGCTCTTATTAGACCAGAGGCACTTTTTTCTTCTCAGCAGGAATATAAAATTCTTATTGTCCTCTAGCAACTGGAGTGCATAAAACCAGATTACTATATATGGCATTTGATGTACATGGAATGCATCTTTCAGTATTTATGGAAAAAATAAAAAAACGGACATTATTGCCAAACATGGGTCTAACGTAATACTGATAAACCAAAAGCATTAAAAACAATTAGCATTTCATATTCTGGAACTAAAAGAAGCAAGTACATACAGTTATATCTAGCTCTGGTAACATCACCAAGGCAAAGGCACATTGGCTTTTTTAATAGAGATGGGTTTTTAATGTACACAATTTGGTATATATTGTCTTCCACTTCTAAAAAGGCTGAATCCATTAAAAAAATAAAAAAGTAAAGTGAAAATTTTTTTTTCTCTGGTAATGATGTCAGGACTCCAAGTCATGAATCTAATGTCCTGGTTTTTGCACCGTTTGGTCTTATGAAATAGGTACCACTATCCTCTGCAGAAATATTCTCATTTGCATTTCCCACTAACGATTATGCTTCCTCAGTAAAGATCTTTCAAAGGCTCCAATACAAGGAAAGTGCTTGCCCAAAGTGCACAGGTGCTCAGCCAGTCACAGCAGGTGAGGTGCCTTTCCTTGCTGCTCCTCTTGAAACAAGGTCCCACCTGCATTTTCTGCAAGCACCTCCTGGTTTCTGAGTCCATAATTTCACTTTCTTCCTTCTGAATTGAGAACTCAGTCGTGAATAAACAAGGAAGGAAAAGAAATAGTGAAACGGAAAGGGATTAATGAAAATATAACTTCTTCTATGTGTAAATATTTTATTTCAAAATACCTGCTTATGTTATGTATCTGTCTCTTCAAGTAAATGTTGTCAGGAAAAAAACACTTTAGATTAATCTCTCTGTATAAATTTCTTTATCTAAGAAATTCACAAACAAAGATGTCCTGAGAGACAACACAATATTTTTATATTCTAGTCTCACAGAAAAGAAAACCATAATAAGTATTTTAGCAGACTTTGAAGCACCCAAAATGCTGTGGTGATTGATAATCAGCTCAGTTTATCTGCAGAAGTGTGCTCCAGCTCAGAGAAGAATATATGACTAATTCAGCTCATCTGCTGCTTACCGTGATCTGCTGTTGATCTAATGTGCTAAAGAAAATTGGGTTAAGACAGCCACCATTGTTTTGATTTGCATCAAATGTTTTCTTACCCAAACATTAAAAAAGGTTTTGACAAGAGAAGTTTATTCTCTGGAGCAAGTTCCCTACTTCTACTGCTCACCAACAGCTGGGGGTTTTCATATTCTGTGTTTTCTATCAAAACAGTCAATACAACTTTGCACAAAATTGTAATGTCACAGATGGTTGAAAAACTTGACTGTTTCAATCAACAACAGGAAGCTATTGCACCTGAGGGAAACCATGATTTTCAAAAAGGCACTGCTAATATTACAGTAACAGGAGAGCAGTAAGGAAACAATTAATTTCAGCATACACCGCTGACTTACACAAACAGATGTATAGATATACATACATTTATATACATATATAATATAGTTATATATTTCTACTATTATTACTATTTCCTACATTAGAATGGTTCTCACAAATTTGAATAATTTATATCAGGTGCCTCTTGGTTTGCTAGAGATTTGTTTTCTATAGAAAAAAAAAATCTTAAGACACCTGAAAATAAGAAAAATTTCTTTGATTTTTCTCACTACACCCTCCCCCCTCCTCCTTTTTTTACCTGTATTGATATGCTTGGACTCACTCTGACAGAGAAGTATTATTCTTCAAACATACAATTTCCTGTGGAGCCCTAAGCAAGCAGTGTTCAGTGATTTGCTTCTGCCCTGAAGCTCAGAGGGAAGTTACTTGGACTTGAAAGACTCATACATTGTTGGCATCCTTTTGAGGAGCGTCATCTACAGTAAGAGTGCTGGTCTGACCCCTGTGGTAGTGCTGAAACATCAGTATGTCATAGTGGCATGTCCTGAGGCTGTAAAGTGCCACTGGTGTGCACTGGCTCCTCACCTCAGATACAGCATACAGGTATTGGGAAATTTTGCATAATGGCCTTCGACCCAAAGTGCTGTACTCCAATGTGCTGTTTTGAAAATATTTTCCAATAAACAAATAACAGCCTTCACCTGGACACATTAGGCTGTAGATGTGTCTGCTAAGTAGGGCAGCTGAAAGAAAGTCTGTGACTTCCAAATTAAGCTCCAGCCCCACCACCATTCTGGTGTTAACATTGAATATTCATGATAGAAACCTTGACGGCTCCCTCCCATGGGACCTGCTTGCTGAATCTCAGCACTTACACTGAAACAGCAGGGGCTCAGAAGCAGGACTTAAAGTTTTTTTTTTTTTTTTTAACTTTATCCCTATATGGATAATTTGTAGGTTCCATCTACTGCCTACTTGTATCTCTGTGGAGGCAAAGCTGTGACTATTTTCCATGCAGGAATTCAAAGTGTCCTGTCCTGCCTCTGCTGTGTTCTCATTACTACTGTAATGGCCAAGTTATAAATATATATAAAATGTGAGTTTGCAACCTTGTGGTGTATTTTGGGAAAAGAATTTGCAACCAAAATAATGAACTATAAAATACAGAAAAAAAAAAACAAAAGCAACTTAGTTAGAAAACTGAAATAATTTTTTTATTAAAATAGAAGAAGTAGAAAATGTTAGAAGGGTGAAATAAGAAAACCACTAGAGCTTAAATTAATTCTTTCTTCTGCATTTTTGAGCAAGTTTGCAGATTCCTGTAGCCTCTTGTGACAGTCAAGGGAAACTGCAAAGGATTCCCTTAACCTGGAGAGAACATTAACATGGATGTTCACTCATTAGCAAGTGATGATAGAAACACTCTATAGCTTTCTTGCAGCATGGTGTCTTCTGTATTTGGTGGGAAAACATTATGTCTGAATTAAAAGGACTCATATTCTGAAGATGTTTTATGTCCTGGGAACAGGAATTTGAATTCAGCTGTGATATAGATAAACAAATGAAGTTGTGTTCCCTCCAAGCTTTGCTGTTTTCCTATTTCAGTTGAAACATTACTCGCTGTCCTGTAAGTAGACCACCTACGAATTATAGCATTATCATGCTACAGACTCCTGTCTTATAATTACAATATAAGTATTCCAAATGTTTTTCTACCATGTCTATATGGATGAAAAATCAAGAGAGGCTTTTTCATGGATAGAATGATCAATTGGCTACTCTAGTTCTAACACTAGCCCTCAGGAGAATGCCTACTTATGTCCCATGACTTTTTCTTCTGTATTTATCACTGAATTTTAAAATTATACTGAATCATATTTGCATTTAAGAATGATCGTGGAAATCCATATTAAGAAACGTATACTCTCAGGTATATAATAATTTTAAGCAATAAATTAAATCTAGTATCTTTCTCAGATTTCAGCAAGCTTGCGAAGTATTCCTGTTACCAAGGTTCACTGTCATGTAGCACCTTTCATTATAAATAAGTTTAAGAACCTACTACCCTTTCCATTACAAACTCTGTAAAGTTTTAAAACTCAGCTATAAAATTTCAGAAATAGACAAGTTTAGACAAATTTCAGAAACAGACAATGTGAACAACTGGTTCATATGGTCACAGGTAGTGGGCATCTTTTTTTCTATGTTTTCAGGGAAAATAATATATGTTCTCTTAATTTTAAAAGCACTAAGGTTGGCCTTGCTGCTGCTGAAATCTATCTTTAGTGCTGACACAGAGGTACATCTTAGAGTGATGTGGGCTGAAAAAGCAGACCACAATGAGAACAAGAATAAGGAGAGAGGGTCTGTTCTTTTGAAATAGATCATATTGCCAAACTATTACTCCAATTAGGGTTTTATTTTTTTGTTGCTGCTGTTAATTGAGGCTAATAATGTGAGTATTATTTAATGCTTTGAGAGCAGAAGCTATGTGACAAATATTTGACTTTGTAAATTGAATCCTTTGTATACAAAGGAATAATTGTACTCATTTGTGTTATTGTAGTTAGTTATGACTGATTTTAGAACTATAGGATCATCAAGGTTGGAAGAGACCTACAAGATCATCCAGTCCAACCACCCTGCCAGCAAGGTGACTGTAACCCCTAAAATACTAAACCACATCAGCCAGCACCAGACCCAGACACCTGTTGAGCACCTATACCCTCTAACAATGAAAATTTTTTTTCTAATATCTAGTCTGAATCTCCTCTGTCTCATCTTAAGGCCATTTCCTCTGGTCCTCCTGCTGCAGGCACAGGAGAACAGACTGGCCCCCACCTCACTACGATCTCCTTTCAGGCAATTGTAGAGAGCAGTGAAGTGCCCCTTAAGTCTCCTTTTCTCCAGGTTAAACAACCCCAACTCCCTCAGCCATGCCTTATAAAACATGTGTGTTAGTTTGAAAACAAACCAATGGGAGATAGAAAATCAGGATTATAATTTAATAGGAAAATTAAAAATAAGTGCAATAATACAAGGAAAAAACACTGATAAAGTCAGACACAACCTGACACCCTGTTAGGGTGGTGGTAGCAGTCCAAATGAAGTAATTCAGTTGAAGCAGTCATCCTGTGAAGGTCTGGTCTCCACCTGAAGATACAGTGGTAACTCTTGTCCTCTGGGAACCCACTAGACAAGGCTACCTTGGTCACTTCTAAAGCCAGGTTATATGCAGGTGGGAATGCTTGGCTCCTCCCTCCTGGGTGGAGCAGCTCACAATAGGATAAGATAAAGCCCTGAGTCATGTGGTGGTTTCTTGAGGCTCGTTGACTGTTATCAGGGATGGGTCACAGCAGGAGATAACAGCTAATGGTCCACAGCTGGTGGTAATAGAATACTGAATACATCTGTATTGTAACCTAGAACAACATGTTTTATAGACCCTTCACAATCCTATAGATATTTACTGAAAAGCATGGCTTATTTCTATCACTCTTCACAAGTATGAGCTTCATAACATACCTGGAAGATATAAAGTGCAAATCTAACTGATGTGAGCTTTGACATTGATATCAAGACATCATTAGCTTAGAAGTGTGCAACAAAAAACAAGGGAACTCAACCCTGGGTGTTTCAGCATCTATAAACAAAGAATTTCTTCACTCATCTTGGTGCAGCTGCCTCCTGTTTGCACTGGGAATCTTCTGGACTGGAGCTTCAGCCTAGTCAGAATGCTGTGCATAACTGATGCGCATCTACCATTTTCACTTATCCACACAGGTCTTCCCAAAAAGCCTCCAAAGTTGGTTACTGGTTGACCTTTTAATATTGCTTTATCATTTTACTGCATTAATTCTTGTAAAGCTACATCATACTTTGCCTCCCCAAAAGGATAAGGGTGCACTACAGGCTGTGGGAAACTATGCATGTAGGCAAGGGTGGAGGGAGGTGGTAAAGACAGCAGTCATGTCAGGTAGTTTTAATAAGCACCTAGGAGAGCTGAGCTTTGAAGCCAGCTTTGAAAGAGTCAGCTATTGATAAGGAAAATCAGTGAAGGGATTAAGGAAGCGGCAACATGAAGCTCAGAGGTTGTATCTCCTCAATGCCTGTGTACTTAATTCTAGTAAATAATTGAGTGATGTCTTACAATTCATATGTTTTACCATGACAAGCTGTGATCAGATACATTCTGTTTTATCTTTAGAAATAGCTGTCAGTCAGAAAACTAAACTAATTTGGATTAGTAAATAAGCTTTCCAAAGTCATGCTGAGGATTGCTGTCAGAAGGATTACTCTTTTCTTTCAATAAGCTATGCAGTCACATCCTATGTGGACATTGAACCCAAATACAGAAGACACCTGCTTATTGTGTCTTGTACTAATAATCAACCCTCTCTAACCTCCCTGTAATGCAAATTTCTATGACTCAGTCTGAGAAGGTGTCATGGTAAGAAACTCTTAAACCTTCTATATCAATAATTGATTACACTTTTATCTTTGCTATGTTAATTTATATTTCCAATTAGCTTTATTTTTTTGGTTTTATTTTTGAGAGGGGATGAAGATTTTTTGTTTTCTTTTGGAATTTAATTACGGCTCTACTTCCAATTTACTACACAATTGCTTTTCTAGATCACTTATTTAAATACTTTAAAGTGTGCTTTCTGTTTCATAACTCCAGGTACTGTAAAGATGAATGTATATTAGTTTTATTTTTTTTTTAATTAAGGTCAGTATAAAAATTTGGTACAAATCCATGCACAGGAAGACAAATATTAACATTTTTTATCATTTTCTCTGTCAAAGCTTATTTGTAGAGGGCTATTTCTAGATTTTCTACTCCTGTGGGGAAAAAATATAGAAGAAATGTGATCCTTGACAAAGCTGTTAGAAGTTCACACAAATGTTGTATGAATTATTGCCACTGTATAAGCATTATTGTAAATTTTCTGGGTGACATCTGCTCTGTGGTAACTGCCCTGTGCATGATCCCACTCTGTCACACGTCTGCTAGCACATCCCTTCACAACAGATATAGAAACTTCTTCAAATTGTTGTCACACATACACAAAAAGGCTAAATTGTAATTTTGCTCTACTCTGTTACATATTCAAAGCAATATTGCCGTAATTTTTTTAACATTCAAATAAGCATCTTTCAGTTGAATGGGGTGTTTACACTGAGTTCATTCCCTCGTCAAGTTACTTTTGCTATGACTAAAGCAGCAGGGAAATTAAAAGGTGGGTTAATAATTTTATCAAGACTGCACACACATGGCATTGGAGGCGAGTAATCTTTACTTCTTTTGATTTTTAACATAACTTGAAAAGTTGGCTTGTCAGATCTCAAACTCTACATTTCTCCTCTCCTGGAAAAAACTGAAAAACAGAATAACAACAGAAAACAATAATGAAAGAGCAGTAAGATTTTGTATGAACTGCCAAAACCAATGTTAATATAATATTTAGATATCATGCTTTAAGTATCTCAAGGTCCATTGTGGCTAGCACAGTTTTTCCCATGAGAAGTTTTCTTGTGTTTTGTAAATAAAGATAAAGTTTGGATGTTTTGGAACAGTGTCCCAGAACTTGGGCAGTGCAGGCCTGGCAATCAGGCCTGGGGAAGGCTTCTGACTGACCAATCTGGTGACTGAGAACTCTATAAATGTGATGAAATCAAAACAATAAAGGTCATTCCTTCTTGCCACTGAGAACCGATGCATTCATTACTCTGCTAGCTGCTCAACAGCGACAGTCCATAAATGAAATAAAAAAAAATTAGACTCACCGTCCCTAGATGTGTTCAAGAAATGTGTAGATGTGACACTTGGGTACAAAATTTAGTGGTGAATATGGTGATGCTAGTGTAATGTTTGGAGTCAATGATCTTATATTTCTTTTCCAACCTAAAAGAATTCCAAGTCTATGATTCTTCCACATTTTCTTTCCTGGTATTTCACCAGTAGCAGCAAATGAGAAAGGGGCACTCTTAAAATAGTGTTATGTTCCCCGCAAATTTCAGTGAGATTTAATACCATTTATAGCAGCATTCTAAACATTATCTGAATGAATGAAAATAGCAGGCAGAAAAACAACTTTGACTTTCTTCATAACCTTGCAGAATATTTATCTTTCTTCTCTGCTCTTTAATAATATTTTCAGTTTTGGATTTCTTTCAAAACTGGTCATGCTGCATTTCAATTGCTGTTTTTCTCTTTTTTTTTTTTTTTTAGCATGCATAATACGAAATAAACTCATATCAGAAACGTTTGTGCTTTGCCTGAGTTGTTTTTTTTTTTCTACCAGTTACTATTTTGTTGGCTATGATAGTCCATTCAAGCAATGTTTATATGCACATACTAAAGAAATTTTGAGTAATTCCTCAGCTCTTCAAACAAATTGAAATTGCTCTAAGCTTTAACCTCATTTTACTTAAAATGCATTTAATTCATACTTCTAATTTAAAGATACAGCAGAGAATTTATTTAAGAGATATTTAAAACCCTGACTACCTTAAGAGTTTCTCTTTGTGCCCTTACATGAAAGAGGTATTTAAGTGTGTTGTGCACTTCCTTATCTTGTGTTCAGGTTGGTGTCATATGCAGAACAAGATTTGTCTCAAGTAAGGATATGGTTCTCTCAGGAGAGGAAATGGTTGGTCCCGGTTTTCTACATGATTCCTGTCAGATACAGCTATTACAAAGACAACAATAAAGCTTCCATCTGAAGTGTGGAAGAGTTTTACCGCCCTGGGGAAAATGCTGGGCTATACACATTGTTTTCTAAAGCCTTCCTCTTTTCTCATATTCATACATTTTAAAAAAATCTAATAGGATTCAGAACCCTAAACAAGTAAGAAGCTCTAAGTGAGCTGTATAGTGTCTCTCTTTCGGTGCTATGGCACGTGTGTTCCTCTCCCCAGAAACTGATTTTGTCCAGCACCTTCCCTCTCCACCAATGGCTGTGCCTCACCCCTTCAACTTAGAAAAGCTGACATGATTGCCAGGTCAAATAAATTGATATCTATATGTGCTTCTTTAACATGCTATACCAGCCCATGATAAAAGTGAGCGTGTGATGCAGGGATTAAAATATGATTCAAATCATCTCACTGTTGCTAGAGCATCTAAGAGCACACACACAGTTTCAGGGATTCATCTGGCGTAATGTGACATTTCAGGTAACACTGAGTTGGGTCCATATCTATTTTGCATGGCTTACTTCTATAAGAAAGATTCAGAATTTGTATAGCACAGCTTTTGTGGGGTAGTAGGAACATAACAGTGTGCTTTCTAGTAGCCTGTGGAGGAATTTGCTATGAAATGTTTATGTGTGACAGAGGAGATAATAGTTTCTAAACTGGACTCTTATTATATGACTTGAGGCTGCCAGGGAATCTCCATCAGTCATCCTGCCCACAACTCAGATGTATCATACCTTAATCAGAAATACAGAATCAGAACTTGAATATGCAACTTTGTCTTTTAAGTTCACCTTCATTTCTCAGTTATCTCTATTTTGTGTTAAAGTGTCGCTTATTTTCACGATACAACACTTGAATGATTGTCCCACAAAATTAACATCTGAAAATCACAAGGTGAGTGAAGATTCCAATTTTTGATACAAATTTTCCACAGAGATAGGAAACACTTTACAAAAAACCACAATTTAAGAAATTACCATTTGAATGTTGCTTTGATGAAGAAAATCTTTATGCAGTTCAGGCTTTTTATTTTGCATAATTCACTTTGATGGGAAAAAATGCTTTTCTTTAGCTTATTTTTCTTGCTCAGAATCAGTGTGTACAGTAGGCCACCAAACTGTCACATTATTTTTAGTTTTTGTAATCCCAAACTATTACTATGTTTAATATACATAGGAATAAAGACTGAAAGGAATTTCAGGGATCATCTTGCCCAATGTTCCATACACATTTGAAGACTTTTACATCATAATATTTTTCATAAACTTTGTCAGCTTCATACAAAATGAGCTTTTTTTTGGCTCCCAAATCTAAAAGAAAGCTTTCCAGACCCTTACTTCTCTGACAGCTCAACCTAAAGTGTATTCATGACTGCAGAATGTGCATCTGCTCTTCGGACAGCATTGCTCTTTGTATTGAATAGGTTTTTTTTTCCCTCTCTGCAGTTTGCCCATATTAAAGTATTTATAGAAAACAATTTTATCAGCCTGCACAGTCTTTGTTTTACTGGGCTAAATCCTTATGCCTTTGAGCTCTCATAATTTCTTCTGATAAAAAAGGCTCCCTTGGTCACAAGTTATTATATAAATTCATTTGCCTTTTTTCCACATTCTAAAAATTCTCATGAGATCACAGGGTTGTCTTTTTTTTTGCAGTGAGGGAGTTTCAACCTGGGATTTTTTAAACTTTTCTACCTTTGTGAGAAATACTTGTCTGATAAAATATATAACTGCATGTGTATTTTATACTTGGTTCAGAATCAAGAAAATCTTTTGATTTTTTTGCTTAGTCATTTTCAGTTGATGGCAGACAGATTATTACAGAAAATATCTTGATTAGTCCCTTCTGATTAGTCTTCTCTTCACAAAACTATCTAAATTTTCACAGAGTTTAAATGTATGACTTGCACTAGAGCCAAGGAAAAAAAAATCCAACAAAAAAAAACCTTAATGGTCTTGATCCTTGATATTTCCAAGTCTATTTTTGTGGAGCTCCATTTTCCCTCACCATGGTTACACCTGTGAGGGAACAGCAGCACTGCAGCCATGCATTCCACCCTAGGACACCTGTGGCTAGCACAGGTCTTTCCCATGAGAACTTTCTCCTGTGTTTTATAAACAAAGATAAATTTTGGATGTTGTTGTTACAGCGTCTCGAGATTTGGACAGTGCAGGCCTGGCCAATCAGGCCTAGGGGGAGGTTTCTGACTGACCAATCTGGGTGACCTCTGAAAAGTCTATATAAGTTGGAATCAAAATAATAAAGCTTTATTTTTTCTATGCCATGCTGAGAATCCGGGGATTTCTTCTCTGTTAGCGGCTCAACAGCGACAGACACCCTTCTCCTACTTGAGCTGTGACCAAGGTTTGCAAAGAGGCAAACTCCTTTTCTCAACTCTGCTGCTACATCTGCCAGCTCCAGTGAGCTGTGTTGAAAGGTCTTATCAGTGATCATGGAATTTGACAATTGAACATTGTCCTCATATCCTCAAATCCCAGTCTGATCTCCATCCACCTCTGGCTAGAATATACCTCTCATTCTCACAAATTTTCTGTAAATGGTATCAAATGACGCTTTGTATTAAAATAGGATCCTTTAGTGCCTACATATATGTGTACCTGAATATGAAATGTAACACAGGGCTTCTGGATGCAATTACCTTTCAATTTTTCAGGTTATTTCATGCACTGTTTCAGTTATTTTTCCACCTTCCTTTCCTCTCCTCTACTCTCCTCTCCTCTGCCTTCAAAGCAAAATGCAAAATCTGTAAACCATGGATGCGGACCTTATTCCACACTTTAGTGAGCTTTCTGGGAATGTGGCTTGTAAGTGATGTTAAGCCGTTTGCCAGGCTCTAGATGATAAACCATTTTTAGCAATGAAGACGGAGGCTGCCTTGTTTTCACATACACGTTAAAAAATCTCCTATTTATGGCTTAATGGTCTGCTTTTAATCAAAAGATCAGCAGAGGATGTAAGGATTTTTACTTCTGCATTTCAAATTTGATATTTTGAAATTGATTCTTTGAAACAAAAGTTAATAAAGAAAATTCTTCAGGCAGGACTACACATTACCTTGCCTAAGTTTATTCAGTATTTGAACTGCAGCACTGTTTATATCTATACTTGTTCTTACTCTGCTTTGGTTTAGCTGAAAGTGACTGAGTCTAGGTGACTCTAACCAAAATGATCCACTGTATCTCTTAATAAAAAGAGAATTTAGCTAAATCAGCTGTTTTAGAGTCAATAACTGGGGGCAATATATTAGTCTTGTTAGTCATGTTTAGCTTGCTATAATCTTCACTGATTAGAAGAGACACATCAGCATTCATCCTAATCATGTACTCTTTTCCTAATTCCTGGCTCCTTATGGTTTTGGGAAAGAGACAGACAGGGTAAAAGCCATAAAAGTTTCACAAAGCTATGATGCACTGGGAATAGTTGAAAACAGAGTCCAAAAGTGGTGACCAGAGTGCAGAACAAAAAGAAGGAGAAGAGCAAAAGTTCTCTGTAGTTGACAATTCTTTTGAACTCTCCCCACAGTAAAACAGACTTTAAAGGAGAGTGCACAGTTCAGGAATTGCTATATTTTCCTTACAAGTGAACCCTTACAAAAACTGCCACAGCCAACAGCCATTTATTTAATCTTGTGCTCATTGCTCATTACTGACAAGACTGATAGATAACTTAAGGCTATTTTGCTCCTGTGTTTTCTTGTCAGGTGGTAAGAAGAGCAGATAGTTGATGGACAGCATTCAGACAAGTAATCCATAAAGTGAGAGCATAGGTGGTTTAAGAAGCAACACCTGTAAATAGAAAGAGATGGTTTGTGCTGAGATAAGGTGTGTATTTGCAAGGCTTGGATGCTGTAACTTTTTCTTGGATAGATGGGCATCGATCAATTTTGAGTCATAGTGACAAGTTCCATCAGTGCACGTACAGCTGGCAGATCTCCTAGCATAGCAGATCCTTTTTGTGAGAAGGTCACTTCGTGGTTTCTGTGTCGAAAGAGCAAAGCCACTGTCGGGAAAAATAAAAAGACCATTATGTGGCAGAGCTCTGCAAGCTTAAAACAGGTTTGAAGTCTCAAATTAGGGAAGCCTCACTAAGCCTTTTCAGTCCTATGGAAGAAAAAGGTACCCTGCAAATTAGTCCTCTGATACTGACTGCACTGGGAGGCAAACTCTCATCACCTGAGACAGCCTGAGAGAGTTTGAGGCTGACTGCTAGAGGCAACCTTGAATGTTTAAACAGGCAGATCATGAGGGGAGTCAGTGCTGAAGTTCAGTCCTCTCTGTCCTCATTAAGCTTGGATAAATAAGCTCATCTGATGGGTGCAGAGCAAGGTTGTTTCACCTAAGATATCTGTGATTCATGTTCAAAACACAAGGAGATAGTGTGCTCAGAAAAATGGGAAGTTAGCCTGAACAATGTCCGGGAATTCCACCTCTTGTGGTTTTATGTGGAAAAAGAAATGAAAACAACATCAAAAATAGATCTGGTTTAGAATTCAAAACAGTAAAGTTTCCCGTAATAGGATGCATCAGGTCTTGAAAATCTCATATTTAATGAATCCTAGAGACAAAAAGACAAGTCATGCTGGGATCTCTTAATGCCCAGACTTTAAGCAGAGAATTTGATTTGGATGGATCTTGTCTGGCATGTTAGGCTGTCACTTACCAGCTTGTAGCGTTTCAGACTTACAGGCTGAATATTGGCATAGAGTGATGGAAAGATTTAAAAGAAGTGATGCTGGCAAAGAAATAAACAGAAAAACACTTTTGCTTACATGAGGTGATCCGAGAGTATAAAAAAATAGAAGACAGAATGACTCTGCAATCAAAAAGAAATATTTTTAAAGTGTCTTTACATAATAAAAAAACCTATTTAAATGAGAAATATAAATAACTCAGGGCTAGAACAAACAGATTAAACTGAAGTATAAGTCACAAATAAAAACCAATGATACATCTATAAATGGATATAATCTCTTTCAGATAGAAAGGAAATGAAAACAAAACTTGTGAAAAGAGATTTGAAACATAGAGTACAAATAATTTTGGTGGAGTCCATTTTAAAGTGCTTTTGTTAGAGAGAAAAAAGGGAAGAATAAGCAGAGGAGAGGATTAGAAGGAAGAGAATAATCACCACAAATATTTGCTGTATTTTTGTCTTGTGTTTTTTATCATTTTTTGGCTTCAGGTTTTACCTTGTAGCTTTCAATATGGTGTGGAATGCCCAAGGGACTTAGTAGAAAGAGGTTGATGAACAGCTTTCCCACGAGAGGGTTTTAATAAAAAAATCTTTGTGGCTAATAATCCCTTCAGAAAGCAGAGCTTTCAAATACATTCAAGATCTTCTTCTCTTGGGAATTTTCATGATTGGGAAAGTATTTTCCTTGTGGGAAATATTTTGTATTTTATATTTGCCTTTCATTCTCAGGTTGGAAAATCTGCTAAGAAGTTGAAAGTAAACTCCATGAGGAGTTTTCTGAAACAATATTATGGAAAAAAGCCCCATTTTTTACATAAGGTTTTTCATGCCAGGATGTTGAAAATATTCTAAACTACAACCACTTAAATAAAGAGTTCTCAAAACAAAATTTGAAAGAAGTAATAATTTGGCATCAATCAAAAAGAATTTAGTTTGATTTTCATGAAAGCATTTATTTGGCAGGAAAAAGTATGCAATTTAGATGTTCATATTTGTTTCAGTACATTTTTTATCTTTTTTTAAATGCTTTCATATTTTCATTCACTTTCGTTCACTTTTTCTACATGATATTATGAATCGATTCTGATGAATTTACTTAATTACAGTCTGCATATGTGGACTTACAGAACATGATCTTCACCAAATCTGCCTCCTCAGCTCTTGTTATAAAGCACAAACCAGGAGGTTTTTTAATTAGTAGATTTGTCTGCCAACAAAAGATGGAAGAAGAAAGTACCTCCCACTGAGGTTACTCAGTTTAAATTGTCCAGGTGGCAAAAAGTCCCACTGGAAAATAATTGCTGTCTTATAGCTACCGCTTCCCCACTTAAAAAAAAAAATTGCTTAAGCTTGAAAATCCAGGTTTTAGTCTGAATCCATGGGGTGTACACACAAAAAATACCATGTTTTTATCTCAGATTTCTCGCCAATAAATCAACAATTTCCTGGTTTCCTGGGAATAAGAAAGCAATTACAGTTGTAATATGGTTAATCTCAGAGGCCTAGGATAGGTAAAAACTGGAAATAATTGAAGAATGTGTTCTGTCTCTATTACAGTCTGGAAGCTTAACTTACTTTCAGAACCACACAGAAATTTTTATCTGAGTGAGGAAGAGCTGGGAGATGGCCTGATGCTGACCTGAGGAACTGGGAAGGGGAACAAATACAGATTAAAATTAACAAGATCAAAAGCAACCACACCTGTTAAAGCTAGACTTTGACACACTCTGGTTTTATTCTTGGTTAAAAGATCTATTATTTATACAGATAAAATGCATAAGATTTATCATAGTTGTCCTGTGAGAAATCACTTTTTACTCGGTATAAGAACTATGAGAAATAGACATAAGCATAGTTTGTGCTGACAGTATAGCAGAAAACTATTAGAATATTTGTACATTTGTGGGGATATATCTTCTTTAATGCCTATGGTAGAAAAAATGCAAATTTCATAATGAAATATGTTAATGACACAATTGTGGTCTCCTTAAAACTAGGAGTTGGGTTTCATACACTTCTTCCTATGCCCTTGGACTATAATATATAGTATTAATATGAGAATGATCAGTAATCAATGTGAAGCAAAAAAGATGATTTTTAATAACCAGACTTTTAGATGTAGACTTGGAGCTCACTGCATGTAAGGAGATGAATTGGAACTAGACTTGATTAAGTGCTTATGGAGAAACTCTTGGCTGTGAAAGCACATGGCTGGGAAAAAGACAATTGTTTTAAGTCTGTTTTAATATCTGCAAAAAAGATATGGAAAAAAAAAATTCTGTTTATGGAAGGCTCACACAATTCCATCTGAAAGAAAGTATTTTATTCACATGTCATCGCCAAGTCTTCAAAAACGTTGAAGGCTGAAACAGATTCAGAGGAAGATATCTAATCAGTGAAACTGGAGGACCTATTTTTAGATCCAAGAAAAATACTGCTTCTCTTGTATGGCTGAGTGAGATGATGACTAAGAGAGGAAAGGGTTCCTTGTGTTTTTTTCTAACAAAAATGTGGAATTTAAGCGCCCACCCACCACATTCACAATCAGATTTCACTTTTAAAATCTCTGTTGGCAGCTGAGGTCCGCAGAGAAGACTTTATTCTGGTATTTTACCTTCGCATAAAATTCATTCACTGTCATGATAACCTCTGCCTTTACTACATTCTGGTTCTTCTGATTCTATATTCATGTAAGAAACTGCATTAATGGATTTGCCATAATTGGACATAGAAATAGTCTTTATTGTTCAAGATTACTTGATTTTATTTTGTAGTTATTTTCCCCTAAGGAGACGATATTTTCTGAAATGCAGGCGGTAGATTTTGGGCTGAGCTCCTGTATGCACCAGGTACTACAGGCTGATAAATCTTTGTAGAATGATGAGATAAAGCTTTCAGAAATGTGATGGGAAGGTACTGCTATGTCTACATTCTTCCCTCAAGTGCTCTGCATTTTTGTGATCTTAAAAAAAGATGATTTTTATGGGAGACCTGACATTATAAAATTTCTTGGGGATTCCAGGTGCAGTTGTCCTGTTGTAGCTCCTAAGACTGGTTAATAATGCAAAAGCTATTTCATCCTTGGCTGAAATATTTGAAGTTCACGGCCTTCAGTGTAAGCAAGTTAACACCTTGCTGTCATCATTGGTCTGTTTTTAATTTCATTTTCAGACTTCATAGAACAGTGGGCTCTGTCTGGTCCCAATGCATTTTCAAAACAACATTACAGTCCTGCAGTCTAAATGACTATATTCTGTTCTTATGCAAAGCATAAGCACAAGCATTGACAAAGACCACTTGCTGCCATGGTGATAGGAGGATTTTCCCCTTCTCTGCTTCCACAGTTTATAAACATGCTTCTTCTGCTTCTTGAGATTTAGGCTCCTGAAATCATCACCAGGAAAAAAAAAAAGGAACTGTCACTGTCATATTTTCCAAAAGTAATATTTACTTACCATCTGAAAATATTCTACAGCATCCTGAAACTTAAATTAGTGGTGGAATTAAGCTGCTTTCATTAAAACCTAAAAGTAAGTATAAAAGAAAAACACGTAAAACAATCAACTCCTTCCTAGGAGATTCTCTACTACATCTTTACTCCAAAGTACAGCAACCAGTGAGAGATTTTTTCATGTCTGCTGATTTAGACTGATCCCAGGGAACACAATACATACAAAAAGCAAGCTTAGAATATGAATCTTTGAGTATGATTGAGTCTTCACTTTGAGGAAACTTTGAGGAAATATTGCTAACTTTAAAAAAGCAGCACTTGACCTGCAAATATTTTATACACAATTCTTTTTTGTGCATTCTTTCTAACTCACCTGTAGCAGCCAGAATAGGTAGAATAAAGAATGGAGGAATTACCTAGAGCTGTTAATTCAGCTGTTAACCACATATAAAGTCTTTTATTCTCCAGATTCATGTTATTCAGTTTCACACATGCTCATTTATTCTCAGTTTATCTTCCTAGGTTTAGATTTAGCCAAGAATGAAGCTTACAATTACTCTATATGAATTTCACCTATTCAAATTTTTCAATATATGCATCTGAATAAGTATACATCCTCTTCAGTTATCATTCTGAATCCTAGGTATTATATAATCAGACACTTTCCACAGTTTCTGAAAAACAGAATACTCTATTCTGATGAGTTTTCTTCTCTGGATCTGTGTAACTCAAAGGCAAGGTTTCTCATGCCAAAGCAGCCTTCTGAGACAAAGCTTTGCAGCAATATTCCTTCATAAGAAATATTCATATATTTTGACAAAAATCTTCTTGTTATTCTGTACTCTGACTATAGCATTCTTTATTTTGGAGTTCAATGTCTGCCCTGAACCCTCTGTTGAAGCACTCTGTTGAAGGTTGTCAATTTCTTTTACAGGACAAGAACTCTTTCTGTTCTCCCATAGCTCACTACTGTAAAAATCCTTTATCTTTTTCAAGGCTAATTTTGAATTTGCAGTGGTTTGGTGGTTGTATTGATCCACTTTTGGCTCCTAGGTGGTCTGTTATCCTGGAGGCAGGTGTGTTGCGAGATTATTACCTCTGTTCTACCAGTCTCATATTTTCACAGAATTAATTAGACTACAGCTTTGTAAAAAAAATACTCCTGATCTGCTCCATATAGACATAAAACTGTCTATTCTTTATCTTTTCTTTTTTAATACCACATAATTCTTATTGCCAAAGATAACTAAGAGCTATTAAACACAGCAGTCATGACCTGCTCTACCAGCCAACTGTGTTTAAAAAAGATTGTGAGTTAGGAACCAGAAGTATTTCTTACTTTTCAGAAGTAAATATTCAGCACAGATAAGTTAATTCAGCCATAATGTAATCTCAATTACCCTATGACTCAATTACCCACAACTGACAACAGATAGAAGCTAGGGAGAGTTGGAGCATAATGCAGCTTCCTCACTGATTAAATTACTGTTATGAGTTTGTACAACTAGTGTTTTAGAACCTGTAATTGTGAGAAATAAGTTTTATTGCTGATTGTCTACCTATTAAATTGCAGATTCCTAAGGAGGCATTTCTAGTTAAATCTTCTTGACTTGTAAGCCTTCTAAGGACACCCAAATCCAGTTGTCATCATATACTTTTTCAAGTGAATTCCAGAGCAGTGTTTTGATTAGTTTATTTTTCAATTCTTGTGCTTATTCTCCACTGTCTTGTAGGACCACTCAGTTTCAAGAAGTCCTACGGTGCTGAAAAGAAATTTATTTTGGTTAGTGAAAGAATTTCTCAGTAACAGAATAGACCTTTTAGAACACCTTTCTTCCAGTTTATTTGGCCTAGGAGGCTATAACTGTGAAAAACTGCATCTCTGCAAGACTAAGGTATAGATCAAGCCTATGATCTGAGCCATCAAAAGAAATATTTATCAATTGGGGATTTTTTAAACCCTAATCCAGACCATGATCATATTGTGGTATGTCACTCTGTTGCAGGGAGACTGCATCTACAGAAAGTGAAAGACAAATTAAGAGTTCTGTCAAATGATTGATGAACTCTACTGAAACTAATGCTTGTTTGCAGAAGTAATCTACATTTCAAAGAGACCAGCAGAATTCTTGTAGTAACTGCTTTTCAAGGATGAAATTATTTTGAACAGTGTCTACACACTATTAAAACATTTGTGGGGTTTTTTAATGATAAAATCACTTTGCCATCCTACTTTACATCTTCTGCTCTGCAGTTATATCTCAGTTTCAGTTTATGCCCTGGAAATGCATATATTTCAGTCACGCAATAAATAAATACAGGAGAGGAAAGGGCAAAGAGTTGAGAAGGATGTTGCAACAAATATTTCATAAACATGATTTGTCTTCTATTGTGAATGTGTTTAACAAAATTCATAAAAAGACTCGGGGGAAGGAAAAAGAAAAAGAAGAAAAAGAAAAAAAGAAGAAAAAAGGAAAAAGGAAAAGAGAAAAAAAATAAGAACACAAAGAAAAAAATAACGAGTATCTTTACCAGTTAATATCTCAGTTAATAGGGCTTGTGTAAGCAGGGAGAAATAAGGAGGAATTTACATTGCCCTGTGACCAAATGTTTGCTTATAGATATATATATTATATAGAATATAATATATATATACAAGCATTTATTTATATATATGCTTGTATATATGTATTATATTTATATATTTATAGATATGTATTTAACATCTATATAAAGATATATTATATATATTTATCATATATATAATATATATTTATATAGATATAGATATATAATGTTTGCAATATATATATTGCTTAAACATGTAATTTATTTGGCATGTTTGAAGTATTTGTTTATGGAAATAGATTAATCACTAAGAATAATGATAAATCCTAGTTCTTATATAGAGAAATTGTTTTACAGTCACTAGAGAACAATATTAGCAATTCACCCTTCTCCCTTCTCTCTCTTTTGTGCCCTGTAGCAATTATTTTAGTTGAATTTTATGTCACCTAGATTGTTTCCTTAGAGATTTCAAAGCATCTATATATTTTATGGGATTAGTTGTACAGTTGTTTTTAGACAGTTTTGATTCTGGGGCTAAGAACCCACGTTGCATTGAAAATACGATTCATGCTTTACTATTACAGCTGTACATATTTGATGCATATTTGGAAATTCCACTGGGGATTTAAGTATAGCAGATTCTTTAAAATATTAGCATTATCTCAACCACAGAGAGAGAAAAGTCCTGTTAGAAAAAAAGGTAAAAACAAGTAAAAGAAATTATTTAGAAAATAGCCTTGAAAAATTTCAATATATAATGAACATATAATTGCGCAAAATCATGGCTATTTACTGTTGGTAACAATATCTGGAGACTCCAATATACAAAGAGTGAGCTGCTTGAAAAAAAGTAACTCTTTGTCTGAATAACAAGGGGAAAGAATATTCCATCTAATATAAAGTGAATGTCAAGCCATTTGCATAGGAGGGAGAAGGGTCTGAACTTTTTATTGTGCTATTTAAAACATGACCTTTCCTTTTATGATGCAATTGTTAATGTAGGTGGCAAAGTAGCTTACTAGCAGAAACTCCAAATCACACAAGACAAACCTTCTGAGACTAACAATAGATTTTACCTTAAAAGCCTCTTATGCATTTTCTCAGTCCTCCATTACCAGAGTAATTTGCTACACAGTGAAAGGAAGTAGTAGTAACTTCTCTTCCTTCACAAACGTAATAAACATTGTTATATTCCCAAGTATAGAACCCTCTATTTATCTCTGTATTTGGTGGTTAAAGGTTTATCTTTGAGGTATACTGAAATTAGTTAAACTGTCCTTGCTTCCGCCAATCATTATTAGGTAAAAACAAAGAATCTTGTGAAATGAGTTAAAGGAAAATCTCTTACATAGAAAAAGAAATTATGTTTATATTTGTATTCACACATACACATTACGTATTGACCATGCCCATACATAATTTAGTATGACAAAACACCTGAAAGAACACAGTGATGCTGGCATGAAAGTTTACTAAGGTGAATGGATCAGCTCAATGTCTAATTTTGAGACATCAGATGTTCTTTTTACATATCACATAAAGTGCCAAATACCCTATACTTTTTGTGCATATAGAAATTTTTTTGCCACTGGCTTTTTGCATTAGTCTTCCATAGCCATAAAGTAAAGGATATGGGATTAGTTGTACTAAAAAGGATATATTTAGAATCTTTAAGGAATTTTATTCTGTTTCAACATAAAAACTCTATGAGAATAGTATAATTGTGTTCCTGCTTTTTTACTTTTATTTTTTCTGTTATGATATATTGTGATAGTGGGGCTTTTGGAGAAAGAATTGAACATTAAAAGCATAACTGATTTTGTATATTAATTCCCAGATGGAAGTTTCCAAAGCGTTCTCCCTTCAAAATTATTGCCTATAATCTCCCCATGTATCTTATAATGCTCTTCAACCCTTAATTATTGAACAGATTAAGGTAAAGGGAAAAATTTAAAAATACCATGGTTATGTAAAAATAATTTTTCCTGAATAACTAAAATCTTTAAGAGGGAAGTGGGGACAGCAGATGTATATGTTCATACAATAGAACCTTTAAATCAAGGCAAATCTGTTCTTAATCCTGAAATAAATTCCCGTTTCATTTGAAGGTAACTTTTTCCTGGAACAATTGTTCATTTACTCAAAGGTATATTAAGGCAGCTAAAACCAGTCTTTTGTCTTGAAGTCCTTTTTCTTATGGCATCTTTTTAAATTTAGTCATGAAAACAGCAATTGTTTTAACAGAATCCATCATCAGTTTTGAAGGCATACACTGTGTGATGAGAAAGATCTTTGAGTAATTGGTGTAATGCAAGATGTCTCTAAGTCTCAGATATACCCCATAAAAATAAACACTCTTGGATGTTATAGCCATACTAAATCTCAGTATAGCAGGTCCTACACCAATATTTCATAGTATTCAAAAATAAAATTGACCAAGAGAAAATTATTTGTTTTAATGTTTTTAGAGCCTTCCTCACTGCAGGTAATCCAACTTAGTCTGAAGTGGTTAAGTCTCAATAATGTCCTCTAAATCTTGACTAGAGAGACAGATTTTAATTATTTGAGAAGCACATCAATGTCTTTGTTTGGTTTAAAGCGGGATCCAGGAAATAATAGGCCTATCAGTCTTACTTCAGTATCTAGGAATGTTATGGAATGAATCCTCCTGGGTCAGGCACAAGTCAGATGAATCACATGATTGGGAAAAACCAGCATGAATTCAGCAGGGGAAAATATATTTGACAAACCTGATCAACTTCTTTGACAAAGCAACCTGCTCATTTGATGTGGGGTGAGGTGGATGTTGTCTACCCGGATTTCTCCAATGCTTTTGACTTGGTTTCTCACGGTCTCCTTCTGGCGCAATTGATGTGTTATGATCCAGACACGTGTTCCATGTGGTGGGTGGGGATCGGCTGACAGGCTGCCCCCAGAGGGTGGTGGTGAACAGCTCCTTTACAAACTGGAACCTGAAACAAGTGGGGTCCCCCAGGGATCTGTGTGGGGCCAAACACTGTTTAATATCTTGATAACTGATCTGGATAATGGGATTAACTGTGCCCTGATAAAGTCTGTCAACTATATCAAAGTGAGTGGGGAAGCAGACACTTCAGAAGGGAGAGCCACCCTGCAGGAAGACATGAATAGTGGAGTAATGCAGGACCAGTGGGTTAACAAGAACCTCATGAAATTCAACAAGGACAAGTGTAAGGTCTTGCCTATGGGAAAATATAACCCAGGAATGCAGCACAGTCAAGGATCTACCTGGTCTTTAGAAAGGGACCTGGGGGTCCTGGTGGACAACAAGCTCGAGATGAGTGAGCACTGTGCTCTTCAAGCTCTGAAAGCCAAGATGCTGCATTGCATCAAGAGTGTTACCAGCAGAGATGCACTCTACCCACCACTTGACAGGCTCCACCTGGAATTCTGTGTTCAATTTTAGTCCTGACAATACAAAAAGAATGCAGACAGGCTGGAGAGGGTCCAGAGAACAGCCACAAAGATGGTGAAAGGACTGGGAAGTCTAACATACAAGGAAAGAGTAAAAGAACTGTGTTTATTCAACCTTGAGAAAAAACATTACTTTATTAACATGTGTTTGTATTTAAATGGTGGCTATAAGACTTCCTTTTGCACAAGGTTTCCCATGATAAAGACAAGGAATACTGGGCCCAAGTTACTCCTATAGAGACTCCAAGTAAACACAAAGTGCAAATTTTTCACAATGGAAACAATCAGCCTTTGGAATAATCTCCTCAGGGAAGTGGTGGATTCCCCATATTGGTCGCTTTCAAGATAAATCTGGACAGGGTGCTGGGCCATCTTGTGTTGATTATGTTTTTGCCGAAAAAATTTGGACCAGATGATCCTTGAGGTCCCCTTCCAGCCTGGTGTCCTACAATTCTACGATTTCAAGTACCTAATTTAGTGAACTGTCAAAAAGAAAGCTATGGAATATAAAGAACAAGTGTGTACTGTTTTATGTAAGTAGATTACTATCTATCAGCTAGTCTGTAATTCTGGTTATAAATTACTTGAGATTTATGTCTGTTCTGTATGATTCATCATCTTCTATTACTTGAATTCAATCAGAACAAAAATCTCTGTTCTAGCAACAAATTTGCCAGTAGAGCAATACAATAATTGCACTTCAGTGAATCAAAGCCGTGTACTTTATACTGGAGTGGCAGATTTAAATAATAAGGTTAATCAAAGAAGCTCTGGTGCACACGATATACTTCTTAGTGTAGTGTGATAGAATTCTGGTACATTTCACATAAAATAGATTATGTATATAACATAAAAAGATATTTACTTGATTTTTTGACAGAAAATAATTTTATTCCGAATTCCTGAAAGAATGTACATTCAAGGGAAATGCACGCTAGACCAAATCTTAATGAAAATGCTTTGTAAAGGATCATTGCTTAAAACTACTGGCTTAGTCGTGTGAAGCTTTTTGCATGCTCTAGAGGCAGATACAATACCTAGGGCAGAACAGACATTCATTAATGGTGCTTCTTTTATTATTAAAGAGAGAATAAACAGAGGTAATTAATAAACAATGGTTTACCAAAGTGCTTTCAACAGAAATTAACCTTTTAAATAATTTATAAGGTAGTATCAGAGATAATAGTATTGTGTTTAATCTAAAATTGGTGTTGAAACTTTTCTTCAAATTAACTTCTCTTTTCAGCATATGACACATCAAAGTTTAAAGCCCACTTTACAGAAGATATTGCTTAGTGATTTCAACAATATGCAGTCTTCTCAAGCTAGACAGGAAGGAATGATGTAGATAGTGTAGAATAATATCAGAATGATAACCCTTGGTAAATGACACTCAGAAATCAAGATACAGATATCATAAAGAAATTTTATTGTTCTGATCACATGATAATAGAATAATTTTTAAAAAGAGTCTGTTTCATAGATTTTTTTTATATACTGCTGGCTGTATTGCCACATGTACAAGTACATTAACTTCAGACTGATGACATTGTGCTAGACATTAAATGTACTGAATTTGTGTTTTTATGAAATATGACAGGCTGAATATATGCAATGTGCCAGCCCCCCCCCAAAAAAAACAACAAAAAAAGCCCCAAACCAAACACAACCCAGAATAAAAACTCGAATAAAACAATTAATCAACCAACCAATCAACCATCTAACCTAGCAACAACAACAGCAACAAGGACCACAATTTGTGGTTGAGCCTGACCACAAACCACCAGTCATCTTCTGCATGCAGCTTTATTGTTGCCACAGTGCTCAGGATGTCATCCCAGGAGCATCACAAGCACCTGACATGAACAGCAATAGCAATGAACACTACACAGACTATTGACCTTAGTGGTGAGTAACAATGCAGACAACAGAAAGAACTGATAGGAAGTTTTGATGTCATGGAAATGTGTACCTTATGGTAACTCCTTTTGTTCTTAACACTGACTTCTGCTGTTAATATATGTTTCATTTCTTATAGCAATGTCACCTGAACAAGGACAACAGAGAATTGAATGTTTAGTGAATTTTGCTGTCATATTACACTTTATTTTTCCTCCTGGCAATGACTGCCGAATACTTATACTTCTTTAGTAGGCATTAATGTTGCTTATGGCATGTTGTTGCTATGTTAGAACTGAAAATGAACATATATGATGGTTCTTTATATTTTTTCATAAAGCTTTCATTGACAAAGGGTGAGCTTTATCATCTCTGTATGTCATCTCTGCTGTGTCTGACAGTTAAGTTCTGTTTAGCTATTTCTGGCTTCAAGATTTCTGCAGAGGGCGCATTGGGCCTGAATGGAAAGGATGGCTCAGCAGCTAGGGCACTGATCTAAGACTACGGAGTCCTGGGTAAACCAATTTTGTGTCTTAATATTCCAACCTTCAGGTGGGCAATAATATTTTCTAATCTTATGAGTATTCTGTAAGGAGAAAATTCATAGAGGTATTAATTATTAAAGAATAATGATTAAGTGAATCACATTATGCCATCAGAAGGTTGTCATTTAATCTCTTCTATCTTTTCCATCAGATTCAAATGACAACTCCAATTATTTTCTCTTGATTTAATGAAAAAAATGTTAGAAAGGAACATTTTCAATGAAGTTCATTTTATAACTGCTTTAAAGAATATGAAATTCAGGTACGACAAAAATGCATTTGTTTTGTTGACCTAATCCTTTTTCCTCACCAGGAAAATTGTGAAAGGAAACTACTGTGCATAAGTAAGGCAAATTACAGTTTGTTGATAACCAGGTCATCAGAAGAATATCAGAAGAACCTGGTACTATTTCTTTGGGATTTTTTTTTCTCTTTTTGTTGGCAGAACATGCTTTAGTTTTATATATATATCAGATATATTTTTATAGGATTTATACAATCTCAGGTGTGTGTGTGTAAGAATATTCTTTAAAACTAGTTAACATCTGACCCTTCATTTTGAGACTGGACAAATAAATAGCAATCACAAAAGGCTGCTTTTCTCTGCCTCTAAAACCATTTATCTACAGTTTAATCTCTGTAATACTTATCTACATCAGACTCTTACATTTACATTGCCTGGCTTCAATAGTGGAGTTTTTTATAAAAGGGTTAGCATATTTTTAATGGCATAAAGCACTTCTTCAAGTTACTGATCATGCTCTGTGCAAAAATGTCTACCTCAAGTCTTTCCCTAAACTAGAAATACAAAACACAAAGAAATATTTCACAACATACTGCATTAAAAATAGGATATTTTCTTTCTGAAAGAGGAATATTTTCTTAAACTGAAGACATTCATAAAAGATTTATTAGTGGTTTCCACAGCTCCCCAAGCTCTGTTTTGCAGCAGGTCACAGAAAGGCTGCTGAGGAGGCCCCTTAGGCCAGAGTACCTAATTTTCTTGGAAGAGGTTCCAGTCAAACTTTACCAAAACAAAGCTCACTAAAAATTTACTTTTGTTTGTTTGTTTGTGGTCAGAATGTGTCAGCAGCTAAAAAAAAAAAATTGATGATCATAAATATTTTAGGACAAATGCAGGGGTTCAGTCAACAGTGCAACATACAGGGAAGTAATTAAGGGATGACAGAAGAAGGGAAGATTTTCCACAAGCCACAAATAGCCCAGTGCATCAGGAGATTTTGCCTCTTTATACAAAGAACAAAGGATGAATTTCATCCATGGGCCTTACTGTGAGTCCAACACTATGGCTGTATTGACTCATTCCAAACACTGAAGCATCACATAATTGAAACAGAGATTTTCTGGAGAAAGAAGGTGGAGATACAGTGGGGACAGGGAACTACATTCAAGAAGACTGGGGTAAGATTTCTTCTTTTTTGTCTTGCCATCTGAACCCACCTAATTTCTTCTGCTTCAGAAAGAAATATCCCTTACTGACAGAGAGCAGGTGTTACTCACCTAACCTGGCTTAGCTGTGTACGAGAAGTGCCCATAGAGTTTTCCTGCTGCTAAGGAATGGGGTCAGGTTGCTGCATTGCACAAAATTTAACTTTGTTAGGAGTCTTTATAGCGCATACAATTTTAGTGCAATATTGTTTTCTGTGCCCCTTACAAAACACATAATATTTATTTAATTAGTACCATCACACTTGGGTAAATTAACTGTGTGGCATGCTTATAAATTTCACATGAATTTTGAGTTTCCTAAATTCTGAGTGCTGGATTTGACAACTAACCTTTTATTTTTTCTTTCTTTTTTTTTTTTAATATATATTAGGCAGCTAATATAAACACTTTTTATTTGTTTTCTGAGGTGAATTCTATGCAAGATGCAAAATTATGGGATTCAGTTAGTAGGAGAATGATTTTCTGATTAAAAATAGAATGACTCCAAGATCAGGTCTTGTAAAAAAGAATTCTCATTAAACAACATAGAAACAACAAGTTTTATACAGTCATCTTTTGTGACAGCTAAAATTCTGAAGGAAGTTCATCTTATTCCTCTAAAAATATATTTTTACTGATGTTTGAAGCTCTCAGCAAAAATCTAGAGGGAAAACCTGTGCTTCAGGATTTTTTTAAGGGAAGTCCAATCATTTAGTTGGGTTTTCTTCAAAAGTCTGCCTTTCTGTTACTCAAGATCCTTTCCATTGGGGAATTTGACTAGATATCAGAACTGACATTTTGATTTCATTTGTTCAGGATTATAACAAACAGAAAAACATCATCATACTGAGAACCAAATCGGTAGGGCTTAGTTGACCATCAACTGGATTCTGTAAGCCTTTTATTCAATTCAAGTACCTGCTTCTTTTTTGAAGGGGGGGTGTTTTGGTTTTTTGGGGTTTTTTTGTTAAACTGAATGTCATTTTTTGGCTTTTTTGGTTTACATTTTCAAGAAGGACAGGAAGCAGTCCACATTTTTTCCTGCAAAATACTTCTGAAAAATTTAAGCTCAATTCCTCTTTTTTTTTGCTCTGTTGCATTTAGTATTGAGAAGTCAAATATCCTAACTCCTGTCATGTGGTTTAGCCATACTAATTCTATACAATATGTGGCAAATGGCTACTGAAACTAGGTATTTTGAATACTACAGCAGTTTATAAGTCTGTAGTTAGGCACCTTAGTCTTACAGTAATTCATAATGGGTCTCACAATTTTTATTAATATTTTAAAATTTTAACAAAATGCTCCATTGAGTTTATTAAAGTATTCAATTTATATATGTTGCTTGATTTTGGGAGAAGGGTCTCAGCTGCCTGCTTCACACAGACACCATCTGTCGCTGTTGAGCAGCTAGCAGAGTAATGAAGGCACCAGTTCTCAGTGGCAAGAAGGAATGATCTTTATTGTTTTGATTTCATCACATACATGGAGTTCTCAAAAGTCACCCAGATTGGTCAGTCAGAAGCCTTCCCCCAGGCCTGATTGGCCAGGCCTGCACTGTCCAAGTTCTGGGACACTGTTCCAATAACATCCAAACTTTATCTTTATTTATAAAACACAAGAAAATTTCTCATGGGAAAAACCTGTGCTAGCCACAACCATCTGTTTCCCAAGTGACAGAAATGCTCCTGTACAGTAGTCCTCACTGGGTATTTTGGAAGCTATTCCTGTGTTTACAGAGGTAGGCACATGTCAGTTTAGGCTGAGCACAGAAAGCAGCATGTGGCCTAAAAAATGGGGAAATTACAGGATCCTTTAAAAGAAGATCACCATTTTTACTATTATTCAACATGTAACTACTTTTTTTTTGCTCCTATTGATTTGCTAGGGAATGGCAAATACCATTCTTGCTTTCTATGACATTATCCTTTTCAAACTCCTCTGAGCTATGTCATTGCTGTATGACATTGTTAAGACCAGACAAAGGTCTTGTGAAGCTCTTGTGGGTGTACACTCCACTGTCCACAAAATATATATTATAGGTATATATTATAGGTGTATATATATATAGAGATATATATATATAAAAAAATATAGTGTATATGTAGACACATAAAAACAAAGATAAATTTGGCATAGGTTCAGCTTTTAGATTTGTGCTCTGTGCTCTGTATCCTTTTCATGGCAAATGTGTTTTGCATGTACTCTGGTCTCAGGTTGAGGGCTTAGACTAATAGGTATACTAAATATACAGTCCCTAAACCTTTTGTACATTACTGGGACTTTTTTATCTTCTGAAGCAGCCATTTTATTGCTCCTTGGAGGTAACAAGCATTTCATTCTGTTTCAGTTTAAAAGCTGCTGCACAGAGATTATCTAACTTGAGTTTCATTTGGCTTTTTTTATTTTTTATTTCTTCAACACAGTGGCAAAGTGAAGGGGGCTTAATTATTTACCTGACACCCTCCATAGAAAATTTCTTAACAAAAGCGAGAAGGGGTGTTGGAGAAAAATCACCTATGTACACTTTAGAACAAATCTGTTATTTAAAACAAATCAGCAGTATATGTTCCTTCTAAAATTTTCGTTCCATTTTCCTCCTTTAGGGTGCAATTTCATGAATGATTTAGTTAATTCAAATGTGGTCTGTGAGTAATAGAAAAATATAGCTCCACTCTTTTACTCCTGCAACATGGGCACTTTTTTGCATATTTCACATCAGGTTAGGTTTTTTTTTCCAGGGCTAGCTACCTCAAGCCATTTCCTCAATGTAACTTTTTAAGTAACCAATTATTTAAGAAAACATAGTTGTATTTGCATCTAACCTGTTCCTGGGGAGCAATCCTGTGTATGCTGACTTTTTTATTTCCTGCCTTTGCAATTTTCATCAACTTTTCCTTAGACTCTAACATTTGAAATTCCATTGTCATTAAGCCCAAAGCATCCAGCATAAATGCCTATTTTTTTGAAAAGGTTGATTTCCATTAAAAAAGCCTTAAAGACTTTTAGTGACAAAGGAACAGCTTTCAACTTCAGTAAATTCTGCTGAGTTTCTGGTCTTTCTCTTTTTTCGCCTCGAAGCAGCAAAGGAGAAAACTCTTTTGCCCATGGTAATCAAAATTTTATGGTTATATTATGCAATCCTACCTATGCCTTTAACATCATATTGTTGAACTTTTAATTGCTCTCATAAGACTACAGTTTTCATTTAATGATTATCTCAAAACTCTACAAAGTTTTTTTCAGTGCTTCTTTTGGTCTTTCTCTTCACTGAAGAATGATCAAATAAATCTTGGTCACTTCTGTGATTTTTGCATTACCCTAGATTTAGAGAGTCTGCTGCTGACCTGTGTTCACATGATGCTCCCTGTTTTGTTTAACTGCCTCATCTGTATTTAAGATGTTATACTCTGTCCACAAATCTTGTGATGGTTTACCAGTTTGGTTACACAGCTAATTGTGACTGAATAGGAACAGGAATTGAGTATGTCTTTATCTTCTATGTCCTTCAAATTTTGTTGTCTCTTCAAGGCACACTGATACTGTAACTTTTGTTTCTCTTTTGGTTTTGGGATTTAAAAAAAAACAACAAAATAATGTGGCTATATGTCAATGGTCTTGGTCTTCTCTCTGTATGTTTTCAGGTCCTTCCCCTTGTTTTTAACATGCATTCATTTAAAAATGCAATTCATTTTACTTAATTTCTTTATTGTCCTTACTCCATCTTGGTTTTTCTTCCTAATATCAGCATCTGCCACATGGAATTTATTTCTTTTCCTTTTCTTAATTTTTACTGAAACCTGCTGCTTATAATTTCTCTTTTCCACTTTGTGAGTCTTGAATTGAGCCCTAGGAGATCCTTTGGTTAACATTCCTCTAGGGACCCACTGGTCCTGAGACAATTCAGTCCTTTAAAGGAATGCTCACTCCAAGTCCATCATGAATTAATGGAGAAATAAATCTACAATAGAAACCATCCCAAGAACCCCACTCCAAATCATTCCAGTGAAATCTTGGCTTTTCCTGGCAGGTTCACCCCTCCTAAGAATTAAGGTTTGCTGAACTTCCTATCTGCACCCATCTCGGGATCAGAAGTGCCATTTGTGGGGATTTATTAACATATTCTGAGTGGCAGCAACACATACAGCTGGTAAACAGCTGGCTAAAAAATAGCACATCCATCCAGTTAGCAGCTTGAATTCAGATTGTTGGCCACAACCTCCTTTGTATTCAATATTCATTCACACATTATACAGCACATTTGCTAGCTGGCTACAAATCTTATGTACATATTTTGTATATATGCACAGTAATCATTGTGCTAAAGCCATGTTTATTTGTTCATGCAAAAATTCTAGTATCAGTGTGAAACCATTCCAGATTATTCATATAATCAGCTATAGTTGCAATGTATTTTAGTTTGCCAAAATGTGTCTTCCTTCTATCCTGGCAGCATCAGCATTGCTTAGTATTATTCAGGACAAGTACAGAACCTCAGCTGAAGCATTTACAAGCACAATAAAACTCAAACAACTTAGTAAGTTACAAAAGATAAAACTGAAGTTTTGGGATTTCATGTTTGTAACTGGAGCAACTGTCATTTGAAGAGATGTAAGGGAGCCTGAACCAAGCACTTAATTTTTCCATTGTCTAGAATCCAAAGAACTCTTGTAATACTTTTTTCTCTTAAATATTTAAATCTTCATAAAGATTAAAATAAAACTCAACCTGATATCAAAAGAAAGTAGCTTGTCTTTGAAAGTGTCTTCTTTTTAAAGAAGAAAATATTGAAATATTTATTTTTTAAATATATTTTAAATTTCTCCATAAACATAAAATTATGGACACTAAGAATTTATTTGCATAAATGCCTGATTTGTGTAGCATATTTCTACCAAAAATGTTGACAGAATTTATGTAGCAAAATTGCCAATTAAGAAATTCAAGATACAGCATGGTATATGCCATTTAAATGACTGATAATTCAGACAATGTGAAAAAAAATAATTCAAACACTTTTGTCACAAAGTAAGGAAGATATTATTAAGTTACTGGAGATTTTTTTATTATTATTACCTCAGGGAGTTCATCTTTTGCTTTCATGGGAGACTGTGGGTTATAAGGTAAACTACTACGTGCTCAGCTCAAATATTTGGTTTATGGCATGGGAATGGAAAGGCACAATCATAATTTTGACTGCAAATAGGTGGATATTTTACTGATAAGCTCTTTTTCTAAGTGTTAGGAAAAAAAATTAAGAAAAAGACCTAACCAGATTTGGAATAAACTTTTTTTACTTAATGTGACCAGCAAGCAGGAATGTCTAATATGAAATACTTTTTGTACAGTGTCTTAAAGACAAAATGATTCATTCTTCGGAAAGAAGAGCCTTTATGTTGAACGGGTCTAAATTTACATAATTTTTGGAATATAAAAGAGGAATATTAATATTTGTCAGTAAAATACAATGAAAAAATGTATAACACTGTGTAAGATGGGACAGGAAAATACAGTGCATGTAAAGGGAGTTTCATTTTATTTTTAATGAATAGTCTGTGTGGGGGGAGATACACAGCAAAACTGACTTTTCCTGATTAAAAAAAAACTGTATTCTTAGTTTCCAAGCATCCTCTCTATGTCTATTTTTACTTGCATTGCACAACAATGATACTTGGAACTCCCTTGGGACTGGCTACCACCTGTGTCTTGCTGCTGATTCTTCTTAGTCTTTCTAAAATATATTCTCCTTTGCCCTAGCAAAGTAAAATCACACTTTTTGTCTTCATCAAAACTATAAACATAATATTTCAGCCTAAGAAAATGATATTCAGTTGAGTTTTCTCAATAGGGAACAAACATTATCATTTTACTTCTGATTTCCTGCTAAGTGATTCACCTTTGCTACCATTCATTCATAGTCACTCAGAAGCAGAATACAATTGAAATATGGAGAATTATTTCTATTTCTTTTCCTGTGTAGGTCACTCTTTTGAAGCCACGCCTGACCTTACATAAGGGTAGCTAATATATTTCAGATTCTGCCTTAATCTACATTACTGTGAAATGTAGAAAGATTTTTTAAGAAACTGACTGTATAGCACAAGCACAGCTTCAACACCAATATGGCAAACCTAAATAAGGTGGACTGAAAGAATCCAACATCTTGGCTAAAATGGGAGTATATAAATCAAATTATTTACCATCTATAGAAAAATAGAGCAGTCTACTTTTTGTTTGCTTCCTCTTTTAGTGTCATATTTATAAGGAATAAACAGTGTTTTCAATTTCACGCAAACAAAATCCCGGGTATCTAGGTGGTATAAATTTCTACAGCACTTTTGACTGTGACTCTTTACAGTAACACCCATTTTCTGCTAGATTATTTTAAACTATTTTAAAATTTTAGTAATTTCTGAGAAGTCCTTGGTCTTGGGACAGATGTGGGTCAAGTGGGAATGATTCTGTGTCTATATAAATTAAAGAAAGTTACTGGAAAAGTTCTGGGATGATACACTGATCTACTCCATCCTGGTTTTGATGGATGTGTGTAAATGAGAGCTGGGGTCTGATGTAGGAACGTGTGGTGGCTTAACCCCATGCAGCCACTCATTCACTCCTCCACCAGCAGGATTGGAGAGAGAACTGGAGGAATAAAAGATAGAGAACTCGTGGGCTGAGATAAAGACAGATTAATAGGGAAAGCAAAAGCCATGTACAGAAGCAAAGCAAAACAAGGAATTAATTCACTGCTTCCCATGGTGTCAGAGACTGAAATAGTTCATGCCTCAAACATTGATATAAAGTTTTGCTCATTATAACAAAAAGTGTATAAAGAAGCCACAATCAAAGAAACCTCCCTGAAGATACCTGACTGGGACTTTGGACTGAGTCAAACTGCTGAGATTAGATAAAGGGAAACCTATTGTTCAATCATCTCAAGCTGAGAGAAAGGTATGCATACACAAAGGCCAAAGCCACCAGCTGTGCTGAGAATCATCCCTGGCTGAGTTTGGGGTGGGGGCAGAGCACAGCTGGGGTTGTGCCAGCTGTGGAACCCCCAGCCTCACTGGCTACATCCACGGGACTTTCACGTGAGAGGAGCTGACGGGGAGTCACAATCCATCACAGACCCCCCAGAGTGCTAGGCCTGGCACCACAAGAGTGCAGATGATGCGAGCAAAGTCTGCGGCTAGAGGCTGCCCCCTCCCCCGGGGGGACATGCCTGGACATTGCCCCTGGCCTGAGTGTATATTAACCCATAGCATTCTGTGCTTTTCGGGGGGACCACCACCACCGAGAAGACCGGCTGGAGAGGATCAACGCAATATCGTTGGGATCCACGGATGGTGACATTTTCTCTTTCTCTCTTTCTGTCCCCCCCACCTCTTTTCCTACTTCTCTTTTTCTCTCTTTTCTTCCCTCTCTCTCTCATATTTTCTATCAAATAAAACCCATACTATTGATTGGCATATGGTCTCGTTTGTACCTTAATTCGGGTAGAGGTATTTCTAAAGAACTTTAATATTTAGATCATAACACATGGGCAGGCAGGTGGTCAGCCATCTCCAGGACAACAGGGCCTCATCACATGTAACAGTGACTTGTGAAAACAAACACCATCACTCCAAATATTCCCTTCTTCCTCTTTCTTCCTCCCATTTTATATACAGAGCATGGAGTCATATGGTCTGGAATATCCCTGTGATCAGTTGGGGTCACCTGTCCCAGCTGTGTCTTTTCCCAGTCTCCCATGAACTCCAACCTTCCATGCCAAAATGGCAGAATGAGAAGCAGAAAAGGCTTCTTCTTGCTCTGTGCAAGCCCTGCTCAGCAGTAACAAAAACATCTCTATATTATCAACCCTGTGATCAGCACAAATCCAAAATACAACCCCATACCAGCCACTGTGAAGAAAATTAACTCTACCCGAAATAAAGCCAGCACAGAACACAAAAGCTTCATCCCTGCAAATGGTAACAAGGGCAGGATTAGAGCTTGTAGAAAAATACTTCCCCTGAATTATGAAGAAAGCTGGATAAACTCTTTTTTGCCTTATCCAAGTGTGTACTCCAGCCATGTAACAGACTGCAGTGACATGAGACAGGATATATGTCAGGCTGATTGAACAAGTCCCAGTATTCAAAGAAAATAAAGTCTCATCTTTAATTTCTACCAATAGATTCCTTAGATAAATTTTCCCACTGTCCTGTTAGGATCCTAATTTCCACCTGCTTAAGATGGTATAAGCCACTTTCTGAAGTTGTCTACCATTTTTATTTGTCTCAAAGAACAGCTTTGCAATGTGGCAATTTCCAATCTGTTGAAGATTGCAATACTTGTGTGCATTTCGGGTTTTTTTTCTGAAACAACATGAGCTCTCTTGAGCAGTTAATTTAGCATCTGAAAGTCTGCTCTTTTTTTATTGTTATTTCTTTCTTACCAGAAAGACTCTGCGTGCTACAAGTCATTATGCCTTCAAGACAAAGAACTGTTCTAATAGCACAGACTTTTTTAATATTAAGCTTTGTCTTGCTCTTTTTTAGAGTTTAGGAAAGCACTCAGCTATTTTTTCAAAGAACAAAAGAGGAAGGAAGAATGGGTGGACTGAGATAATTAATCCTAGCTCAAAACATTTGAATATGTAAGAGCTCATGGAAGTCATTTTTGACAAAAATAGGCACTTAAATGCTGATTCATTCAGTTAAATGGAAAACTGTCCATCAGATTGGCACTTTTTTGTGTAGTGAAATAAAAAATAACATGATGACAGGAAATTAAAGTGAAATTAGTTTGATAATAGCAAAAGCTTTTTCTTCTCTTAAAAAAAAAAAAAAAAAAAGAAAAAAATTGACATACAGTTTAGACAAAAGATGAATATTACCAGTATGCTTTGACAACCACTTTTAAAAAAGTAACTTGAGTCCTCATCTTGTGGTATGTCATATTCTTTACTCCTGGTCTACTTGACAAAGAAATGACAGTAAGGCAGCAAAGTAATCTAGAAGTTTAAATACTACTCAGAACAGGACATCAGAGCAGTATTGTCAAATATAGCTGTGAAAACCCCATAAATATCTAATTGTGGTGGTTTTGATTGGCCCAAAACATCAGTGAAGTGTTTTTAACATCGAAGAGAAATTTGGATCCCTCAGAAGCTGTTCTAGTAAGCCTAGGGAGGTGTCTGAGGGGTGGGGTGTAGCACAAAAATAGCTCCTGTGTGTCCTGAGTGCAAGTTCTGGAAGTTTTTACATCAAGTCCAGCAGAGCCAATCTCTGATGGCTCTGAAGGTGATGGACATGCTGCCGGCCAAGTTTGGGCCAATTGGAGGTGCTGGTTACGCCTCTGTGAAAACATATTTAAGAAAAATTCAAAACAAAGCAGGCGTGCACTTCTTTCACTTTGTAGTTGGAGGAGGAGGAGGTGCAGGTGAAAATATGTGAGGGAGAACAGCATGGAGATTGCCAAGGTCAGTGAAAAAGGAGGGAGAAAGAGGTGCTCCAGTGCTTCCGGCACTGGAGCTGAAACTTTCTGCTAGCTGTGGTGGAAGCTATGGGGGAGTCAGAAATTCCTCCTGCAGCCCATGGAGTCCATAAGGATGCAGAAATACACCCACAGCTCTCTCTCCAGAGGAGGAGGTGGATGCCTGGAAAAGACTGTGAACCAGTGGGAGTCTCATCTAAGAGTTAAAACTGCAAAAGACCTTGGCTGGGAGAGAAAGGCCTTGCTCCTGGGATGGAAGCAGCCTGGCCTCAGCTCGGGAGAGTCTGCACAGCACCCTATGGACAAAAGAACTCATGTTGCAGCAGAATTCAGGCGGGATGTTGCTCATGAGATTGGACCCACACCAAAGAAGTTCCCAGAGGACTGTCTCTCGTGGGAAGGACCCCTGGCTAAGTAGAGAACCTCTTTTCCTGATTAGACTGACCAGAGGACCCCTCAACCTGCCCCCTGTCTGTGTTGCTGGTTTGGAGAGAGGGAAGGGGGGGTGAGTGCAGAGACTGCTTCTTAAGAGGGTGGGGGTGAGAGCAGAAAACTGTCTGGAGAGAGAGAAACAGGTAGAGATAAAGAGTATTTGTAGTAGAAGAATTGTAGTGATGAATAAATTTGAAAATCTGCTCTGTGGACTGAAAAGAGACCCCACACCCTGCCCCCCCCACCTGGCTTGTGGATTGTAAAGGAAGAAAGGGAGTGAATACTATAAATTCATAAGAGGGAGGGGGAGTGAACAAAATAATGTATGAAAAGTTTATTTTTGCCTTGCATTTATCCTCCAATTCTGTTAGGTAATTAAATCACCTTTTGCAACTTTAAGCTTGAAGCCTGTTTGCCCTTTTTCGTGCGTCCTCCTAGCAAAGTCCTCTCTCAAACCCATGACACTAATAAAATTTTTTTTTTATAATCTTTCAGATTTTAGAGCATCTATTTCCTCGTGAAGACAAATTTTGGTATGGAGACGTTATTTACCTAAGAATTTCTATCTCAGAAGAATAGCAATCTTGATGATTTTTCTTAGTTAATTTAAAAAATAAAAGTCCAGCCTGAGGTGCTTAGGATTAAAACTGAAACAAGTTTTACATTCAATTAAGCTTGATATTTCAAGGGTCAAAAGTGAATTTAGCTCAAATTAAATTAAATACAGGAAAGATTTCCAATCCACATACTAACTCCAAGTGCTTTACCTCTTCACAACTGCTGACTGGACATTCTCTGCATCAGACACCATGGTCACTATCTTCTGGAGCTTGGAGGGCTTTTTCCCACTTGTTGCTTGAGGGTTTTTTCCCCAGCATCACAGATTTCCTCTTTCTTTATGGGCATAAACACAGGTGCAAATCTGTAGCTGTTGTACCACCGACTGTACATCAAGCACTCACCATTCACTGTGGGGAGAACCTGGGGTTTCCACAACAGAGGTGAGAAGAGCAAATCCTGGCAAAGCAAAAGATAGCATGGAGCTATTCTAATGTTTCTGTGATTTGTGGTTGGCTATGTATGAGAGCTCAGAACTCCAGGTAATTTCGGGCACTTGCATTTAGGGAAAGCAGTTTTATTCCAGCAGTTGAACTGATTTGACTGTCACTGACTGGTTCCAGTTTACTGATATTTCCACCTTTTTTTTTTAAACTATTGAACTGATATATAAGGCAAAACACCTTTGTGCTGTCAGACAGTTTGTATTTCCTTTTTTCATTGGGATTTGCCTATTCACTGGGCATTAAAATAGCACCTGGAGACATAAGGTGACAAATGAATTCATATAGCTTTTCTTGAAAAAACCCAAAACATATCATTAAGGTTTGGGGTTTTTTTACCTGAAACGTGAACTAATAGTATTCTCAAGGATAAGAAAATAAGTACAATATTTATTGTATTATTATTTCAGCTAAATATGGAGATGTTTAATGAGTCATCCAATCTCTCTTTACCTCCAGGCTGCATTGATTTAACATGTCTTCCTTCCTTAATGAATGAGCATTAAATATAACACCTGTGATTCCATAGCACTTTGACACTCAGTTCCTCTTCAGCACTCAACTCAGAGCGGTGCTGTCTATCTTGATTCAAGAGAGAGCAGTCCAAAAGCTCCATGCCTGGTGTACATCAGCCATCAACAGCCTTTCAACATGCATGGTTTACAATTGCAGTTTGCTGTGTCTAAATGTCATCTGCATTCTGAGATTGAATGAATGCCTGTACACACCAACAAAAAGGGAGAACAGATTATATATGCCAAGAGCTTCTGTTACTGTGTTTGGTTTTTTTTCACTGTACATGAATTACTGACCTCAGAGGACCCATCCTCTAGGTGAAAACTCTGCATTTACAAAGTATTTAAGTACAGTCTCCCAAACACATATTTATAACGTCCTTCCTTCTTTTACAAGTATAAGGCAATGTACTTCCTGAGATTTCTCTAGAGCAAACCAGTTTTTATTACTAAAGATTGTATCTGGTGTTCTAACAGCAGTTAATTTCCCTCAACAGTCACGTGTATATATACAGTCACACATAAATATAGAAAATTGTTTTCTTACAATTTATAACAGAAATAAGTTGGAAAACAAGACAGGAGACAAAAAGCCAATAGATTTTTAGAAGCTTTGCCATCTGGTCTATTATAAAATGAATCCAATGATCTGGAAAATATGTCTATAAGCAAAATGTATGCATATATGAATAGAGGCATTCAGAACTGAAGTCTACTTATAAGTAACTATGGCCAAAGCATATTAATTGTTCAGTTTTACATGTGAAAGTCCACAACAGGATAGCAAAGGCAACAACAACCAGAAAAGCCATCTTCTATATCTTACTACCTTCTGCTTTTAAATCAGTACACTTTTTTCTTACTACCACGGGGCATGGTATTAAAATGGGAACAGGTGAAGAACTGGCCTATTAGATAATGAGCATGATAGACAATCTAGTTGGCAAAAGACAATTGAAATATTTTGGAAGAGATACAACTATTGTCTGTGAACATTATAGGAAGTAAATGCTGGAGAATTAATAGTTAAACAAAGGTAATGCTGGGGCCAGAAATTACGAAGGTGAGCTGAGCAGAGAGTAATTCAGCAGAGGAAGTGTTCAACATCAGGCTGGATGGAGCTCTGAGCAACCTGGTCTAGTGGAAAGTGTGTCTTCCCTTAGGTGGAAAGTTGGAACTAGGTGGTCTTTAAGGTCCCTTCCGACCCAAACCATTCTATAATTCTGTGATTCTGTGATTCTACAATTCTATGACTATGATTCTATGACATCTATCCTAAACAAGAACAAGCCTCTGGAACGGTTTTCTAAAAGCAGTGGAGACAGAAATACAACTTGTTTTAAAACTGAAGCTTGATGCATTTTTGGGAAGGATCATATGAGAGTTTCCTTTTATATCAAGAGTTTGGAGCTGATGACTTAGCAAATCCCTTCAACTCTTCTGTTGTTTTTCATTATATTTTTATGCTATGGTTTTCAACACTTTGCAGATTGCCATCTGAACCACTTCATAGATTTGCCTTTACAGCAACTAAATTGATTTCTGTCATTCTAGAAAAGTAAGTCTGATAATTGAGAATTTATTTCACAACAAACCTTTGAAAAATGCATCACAACAATTATTTTACTGGTTTTCTTTGTCTTTAAAAAATGGAAAACTGATAATAATTTATTTTTAGTGTATTATATGTCTACATCAGTTGCAGTCAATTGTATCTGGAGTCCTGGGAATTAATCTGACAATCATATTACACTTTACAGCCATTTCCTAGGTAACTAAAAGAGCCACATACATGCAATACAGCCATTAGAAAAATTTTCTTTTCCCTAGTGGCTTCTCTTTTATTTTTCAACTCTTCCATATCCACTAAACTTTTTGTAATGGTAGACAGATGTGAAGTGCACTAATGAGCTGTGAGTGAGAAAAAGAACAAGAGAGACTGAAATGTCATGAAACGTGAAAGGGACAGAGTCCAATCTGGGGGTAAAAACAGCATCTGTGAAAAATAATCAGTCAAAATTTGAATGCTTGTTGGAATCCACTTTTATTTGCAAGAGAAAGAACTGGTAGCAAAATTTTTTTTCTTATTTATTTAATATGTCAGTTCATTGAAATCTTTTTTTACATGGAGAGTGGAGCTCCTGAAGAGAAAACATTTCTAATTAAGACATGAAAAACAGGCCCACCAGGAACTTAGTGTAAAACAAAAGGCAAGAACTACAATGGCAGGAGTATAGGTGACTAAGAGTATATTTTCTTGATTTACTGTGTTTTTTCCCCTTGAAAACTTTGTGTGTTTATCCATGGACTCTTGGTTTGTCTCTTTTTGGAAATGTGGAAAAAGCTGGACTTGCAGTTTATTTGAAAAGGTCATTGATATCTTCTTTTTTTTTGGTCTTCCACACAAAATAATATTTTTGTCTCTTTTTACTTTTGAAAAGGGCTTTTTTCCTTTGAAAGGTGAGGTTTTAATTCCAGTACTGTGTAAACAGTCAGTCTTCCAATTTTGTTTCTCTACTTAAAGAATGTTGTTGGGATGACCAGTAATTTTTCAGACCTCCAATAGTAAGAAAAGAGAGGGATGGCCTACTTTCTAGGGGGACAGACGGAAGAGGGTAAGTTTAACTTTAGTTTTTTGCCAAGCTGGAACAATTTCAGGGCACAGGAGTTTGGGATATCTGGGGCAGCAGCAAGGCATCACTTGTTCAAGCTGATTTCCTACTGTTTGGTAGTGAAGAAGCCCAGAGGTTAGAAGGAATTTCTGTGTGTTCACCAGGCAAGAGGGTTTTTGTGTTCTGAAATTGGCTATTATACCTATTTGGGCTGGCAGCCTTTTACTCTTGGCAGCAGGAAGATGCAGATGTTCACTCTGGATATTGGCATTGATGATCATGGTACATTTTCCTTCTGTACATGTTCTGAAACTTCAAGTAAATGACAGATAAATAGCATATATTGTGTTTATAGGACAGTTTGTATGCACATTTTTATTATTATGTATTTTTATTTATGTCAAAACGCACAAACAAAATACCTCTTGTGGGACTGTGAAGATCTTCATTGACCTTCCGTACAGATGATAGAGAAACATCATATTTTATCTTCACTTCATCCTTTTTTAGAGAACAGCGATGGGTTCTTGGCTTGAGATCTCTCGCTTCCATCCAGGTGGCAGTGCTGAACCGTATTTAACAGTTCCATAAAGTCTGCATATGCACATTTACAAACTTCAAGGAAATGTCAGGATGCAATACCATCAATGCACAAAATTGGAAGTGGAGGCGGCCAAAATTCCAGTTTTTCTTCACTTGGTACATGATGATAGGAGGCTTTCACTGTTACTCGTCTCAGTGCGAGCAGCAATGAAGTCACATGACATGTGGGAGAACGTGCCAAACAAGATAACAACTTCCTACCTCACACAAGCCAATAATAGTTTGAGGGAGAGAGAAGAGCTTGTTTTGAGCTGCTTCACTACTCTCCAGGAAATTACTCCAATGAAAATTTCTGCTTTATTTATCAGTTCTTTCTCTTCCCGATTAAGTAGTAGGCTTTGGGAAATACTAAAATTAATTCTGAAGTCATTTTTCCCTCATTGAGGATGGGGTACACTTGCAGTTATTTTTCAATTTTTTTTTTTTTTGTGTTTTGGATATAACAAAAATGATTTTCCATCAGATGTGTTCCCTTTTCTTCAAAACTCATTCAGCTAATAAATGCCAGTGATTTGGTATGAATACAGTTTTACTGAAAGATCAGAGGGCATTTTAACATTCTTGTGTGCTCTGGACATGACTTCTAATGCATGCCAAAATCAAACCTGGGAGCACAGCTTCCCTCAAAGTGCCTTGCTTTCTGCTGGAAGATACTCTCGTCTGCTGAGTGGTGATGTGCATGACAGTGCATTCACCCTGTCACAAGAAGCAGCTGTCAGGACTGAACTTGCATTGCCAAGTCCACCTATTTGACAGATTGTAAACAGGCAATAAGTCCTGCTTGAAAGATTTAAAACTGAATCTCCATGCCATTTTTTCAGTAAGTTGAAGAGAAGAAAATAGATGAAACTAGGTAGAGCTATGACAAGAGCTGTTGTCATTTGCAATTCTCACATGTTCTCCTATGGGATTGTTTATATGGAAGAGCATGGGGGCAAAATGAAAAGGAAGTGTGTTCAACAGAATAAGTCTCTCACACAAGACTGAGCATAGTAATCACATAATCATAAAATGGATTGAGTTGGAAGGGACATCTTCTACAGCAATCCCCCTATGATGGGCACAGACAACATTCAAAGATCTATCCAACCCCGCCTTGAATCCTTTTAGGGATGGGGCACCCACAACATTTCTGGGGAGCCATTCTCATAGTAAAAATATATATTCCTTATGTTCAGTCTAAACCTACCTTTTTATAAAAACCACTTCCCCTTGACAATTGCTACAGGCCCTACTAAACAGTATGTCTCCGTGTGTTTTATAAACCTCCTTTAAATATTGAAAGGCTTCACTAAGGTCTCCCTGGAGCCTTCTCAGGCTGAACACTACTATCTCAGTCTTTCTTCATAGGAGAGGTGCTCCAGCCACCTGATCATCTTTTTGACCCTACTCTGGACTCACTTCAACAGGTCCATGGCTTTCCTGTGCTGGGGACCCCAGAGCTGAATGCAGCACTCCAGGTGGGGTCTTCAGAGGGGAGAATTGCATAAGAGGAGATGTGAGAATTGCTTATGAAGGCAGGTTTGATTAATGAGACCAAATATACAGTTGCTGTTTTCTGAATTCACATATAATGAGACAAATATATTGAAAAATTTGGGAAGGGGTATTCAAGAAGAGACTCCCTTTGGGGACAGGAAGCAGAACAAAATTACAAGCCTTGCACAGAGTTCTTGTCAATTCAGCAATGACTTTCTTGTCAGATCTTTACAAGATGGACAGACACTGTTACTAATTAAAGTGTGTGCGTTTCCAATTTTGAATGCAAGACTAACCCAGAACTCTCATCTCTTCTGTGTGCAAGCAGTGCAATGCTGCTGATCATGTCAACATTATACACTGTATTTCTGCTCTGACATCACGTTCCTCATAGTCCAAATTCTGAAGAGGTATTGGGTTTAATATTTTTATCTGATCTAAAAGGCTTCATTACTGTTAAAATCAAGCCTGAGAGGATACCATTGTGATGATATTAGTCTATTTCAAAAGAGATAAGAACTAGTAGGTATTTTTCACAGGAAATATAATGACTGACATACTTTTTCATACAGTGAAACTGGCAGATATTGGCCTTTGCTACAGCACACATTTTTCTAAAATTTTACTTCTTTCTTCATGTCAGATTGCTGGTGTCATGATATGATTTTCAGGAGCTTCTCAAATTATTTGACTGATATTCAGCTTTGGTGTTAAACATAGTTCTATTGACCACAACAGCATCTATGACTAACTGCAATTTCAGCTTCTGGTGCGAGCCAGTCTTTTTTTTCTTTCAGGAGAAACAAACCTTGATACAAAGCTATTAATAACTTTTTTTCATGGGCTTTGAAGTATATCATAAATGCCTTGCATACAAATTTCAAAAATTTTTTATAGTCTTTGAATTAGTAAGGTTTTAAAGTGGAGAAGTCCTTTAATAGACCAGTGAAATATTAATTCACACTATAGGGAATATTTCTTCTTTGTATCACTGTATTTTGAGGAGAACTAGCAACAACTGGTTATTTATTTTCTCTGTGATACATAATTTTTTTTAGAGTAAAGGCAGTCTGCTACTGTGATAACTATTAAAATCTGAATAAATTCTTTCCATTTAAAAATTTAGTTTATTTCTTACTTGATTCATTATTTTCAATTTACTTCTTTGATGTGGTGATTGTGGGACAACTGGCATCCCTCAAATGACTTAGAGGGGAAAAAAGGGATCACAGATATAATATTCAATCAACAAACAGTTTCAAATCTGTGGAATCCTGAAGAGGTGGTACAAAAAAAATCTTCAAAGAAACAAGACTATTGGATCCACACTGTGCCTAACTATCACTGACGTCAACCAAGCACTGAAAAACTCAGACATTCACAAAGTACGACTAGACTGAACTAAGAACTGTAGTAAGTTTTGTTGAGCAAGATTTTCAATGAAAGCAAAAAAGCAGATGTAAGAAATATTTCAGTGGAAGATTCTTTATGAATCCATTCTGGATTGCATAAACTGGATGAAAGTGTTTTCAGTAGTGATATTAGTTTATATTACTGCCAGCTGGAGAATGTTTTTAATTTTGGACAGTTTACATTTGGCTTGAATAATCATTTAAAAATTGTTGGTAAATACTGTGAAACATTGAAAGAGAATACAGGAAAGAAAACCAACAATATTAGAAGGATTTGACACAATGACATAACAATACAAGCTGGTTTTGTGTTTTTTATATTAGAGAGTTATTTCCCTGATATTAAAAAGAAAAAGAAAGCAACCAGGACTAACTCTAAACGTATGTTAATAACACGGGAGAGCATTCCTTGATTGCATTTTAAATATGATAGGCTAACTAGCAAGATATCTTTTTTTATCATAATGAACCTGACAAAGACATTCAGCAAATTTAGTCCTTGTCATTTTTCAGTTAAGCATATTTTCATACCTCATGCTCTCTTAGTGTGCCTTTGACTAGTGTTGACAAGTGACTAACTAACAAACTGACACTGGAGGTGTTTATGTGTGCACAAATAGGAAAAAAAACCCAACACCAAAATTAAACAACAACCACCAAAACCCAAACAAGTTTGATCTAAAAACTGCCTACCAGAGAAGGAGTTCATGTAATACTTGCTAAGAACAGTAAGCAATGGTTTTAATCATTTTCAGCCCTCCATTTTTTTCTTTGCTTGCTTTAAAACATGTCAGTGTTATTTTCTGCCTTGTTTGTGAGACTGAAATGAATTAAATGGTCAAACTGATTTTATTAGTTACCCTAAGATAGCCTAGAACACAAATTATGCCATTTGCTTGCCTTCAAATTTTGTGGATTGCTACCCAGGGTTGTTAGTGATGTAACTCTGGATAATTCATCTTCCATTTCAAAGCTGCTGAACTTGCTTACATTTATCATGGGACTAAAGATCATACCCAAGTGTGAGTGTAAAACTGTCACCTCGGGTGGCTCATATTTTTGTCCAAACACTTGTATTCTTGAATCAATTTATAAATGGGATTTTTATTCTGCAATCACGTAACCATATTTTGAATAATGACGGTTACTTTAAAATTTTATGTCACCATCAAAAATAGAAGGATTAGTAGAATTTTGTGAACTTCTACTCTTGTTGAAGTCTCATTTTTTATTTATTATGTTTTGGGAAAAGACAGGGTCTTTAAAAACAACTTGTTCTGAACAGAATATGGCAAACACATTGAGCCAAACCATAATATTGGAAGCATTTTACAGTACATAGTATATAACTATATTAATTATAAGTAATTATAGGTATTATAATATCTTCTAGTCAATACATCCTAGATCGCCCATCTCCCAAGGAAATACCCAAAGCAGACTACTCCTTCTAGTGGGAGTAAGGTGTCAGAAAATACCCCTCAGTTTACTGAAGGTCTTGATATAGGAGAGTAAGATCATCATGGGAAGGAGGAAGCTGCTTATTTTAGCTAAAGGTGTCACTTCCTAACTGGAATTGTTTACTAGCATAAAGGGTTTGTAATGAAAGAAAACCAGATGAAATACTGTGAATTAGATTAAAGACACAAGGTCAAATTTGTGTTGGTAAAACAGTTTCTGCTGTGAGACCATAAAGAATGTTATTTTATGAATAGTTTTTTGTAATTTATCTCTTTTTGTTTCTCAGTATTAGTCTTCTATCCACAAAAATGAGATATTGTAGCCTGAAGAAGAAATTTAGCTAAGACAAATTCTAAAGTGATTCAGGACTAATAATATTCTCTTACGTGCAATGCTTCATTCCTGTGAAATTTGTGCCCTAGTGGTATCCAAAAGCTTCTTACAAAGCTATTATTTTTTCACTGTTGATCAGACTTTGCTCAGAGCAGCTTGAATAGTAACCTAAAACAAAATCAAACTAAAAACCCAGCAAATCACTGTTCTGCCATTATGTTGTACCTTCCTTAAATATATTTCAGAAACTATAGATTTTGTGTCCAAAACTTCTGTAAACAAGAAGTGATTGATGCCATGTGATAAACACCACTGTGAATTTTACTCAACCTTGTTAAGAATATGTTGAAATCAACAGATTACTCCCACAAAAACGGGTCTTCAAAAAATATTAAGAAAAAGACAAAGCGTCTTTTATGTTTTTAAATATGTAAATAAATATTCAAATGGCTAGAGAATATACCTGGAAAAGATTGGAAATGGTCCCTAAGAGCTCAGTTCTCATCTCCAGTGGGAAGGAGTATGCAAGGTGCATTTATACAATAAGTCTCAGCCCGAGAAGGAGAAATGCATGAAGTGCAAACCACAGAGTTGTATCAGCCTTATCACCCAACTAGTGGTTCCACAAAGAAGCAGGGATGAAAAGCCTGGGCTTGGCTTTACATTGGCAAGATTTGGCTGCTTCCACAACCTGGGCAAAGAGCTGTTCAGTTGTCTGTGCCATAGTCAATTGGGCAATCTGATCATCAAGAGACACCTGTCCCTGGTATCTCTCCACCCTTTAGATGTTCATGTACTAAGCTGTTGCTAAGACAAGTGAATCAGGAGACAGAATCAGGAAGCAACAATCTCCCCAGACAGCTAGGAACTTTAAGGATGAAGCACAAAATTGTTCCTGCAAATAATAATGAATTAAAAAATAATAAGGAAAAATAAATTAGAAAATAATTTTTGGTGACAAATTCTTCTGCTGTGGAAAAGGACATCTTCTATTAAAATTAATTTAGAAACTTCTTCTAAATAGTGTTGAAAGTACTGAGGTTTAGCTGTTTTTCACCAAGAGTGTGTTCCAGTAAACAAGGTATTGGTATCAATTTTGAGAATAATTTTAATAAAACTGGAAAAATTAAAAAGACTTGCAATGCTTCATAAGGAAAATAACAAAGTCATTCTGAAATTTTTCACTTGCAGAAAATACAATGAATTTTTTAAAAGCTAGAATAGACATCCAGCAGTAAGGACAACTCCTCTTTTAAGAGGTTACCAAAACAGATATTGTATTTTCTCACATAGTTAATATTCAAAGCAACAGAAATCACATGACACCAAATCAACTGTATAAGTAAGATTTCAATTTTCAGCAATTTTTGTTCGATTTCATTTTCCAGTTAATATCGAGTCCTGTGTGTAGCCTGTATCTACTAAAATCTTAGGTATTTAACATTCTTATTAAGTCCCCAGATATTGTGTCCTTTGCAATGTGGTGTGTCAGGCTGTGTCATTCATACAGGCATTAAAGCTCACTTTGTGGTATTTTTAATTATCAACTCTATTAAGTTTTGACAGGTGAGTTGAGAATTGTATTGCCTGCTCTCAGTGGCCATGGGAGATCAGCAAGGGTTTCTGAGTTCAGATGTTCAGGGAATGCCTCAGACTCATCCCAGCTCCATCTTGAGGAATTTGTCCAAATATATTCCAGGATGCTTGCTGCCACTCCTAACATGTCTAGGTTTCTATAAAGAAAAAACAGCTGGTCCATAATCTGGACATTTACTGGCCACTGGTCACAAAGTTCTCATGTAGGCCACTTATATGAAATCATGTAAGAAATCACTATGTTATGCTCCTTAAGAGAAACTTTATAAGACAAATAATAGTACTTCTCAAAATTCACTTTCAAAATCAAAAAACCCCCAAATTTACCTAAAGTTAACATAAAAATTTTGGAAGTTTATTCTAGTAGCCCCTTTCCATCACCACTTCATTGAGAAGTCAAATTTCTTCATATATTTCCATCTAACCAAACTTCTAAGTTACTCTTAAAATTAATATCCTTTACCTTGAGTAAGGAGATAAGCCATAGAAATAGTATGACTTTTTAACTAGTTAGAAATTCAGGTATTTTTGCTGATTATTTGAATAAGAAATCTCTAGTTACAGATCTTTCAGTATGAAATGTTTTTGATGGTATCCATCTGTTGCCTTTCTACCTCAGTATTCTTTCTCAAGCATGTCTACCCTGTTGACATTCAGTTGTTATTCTCTAATTCTCTCAGGTCCAAACTAAAATATGTTTATTTCAATACTGTATTGCCAGAAAAATTGGAAATTATTATTTTTTTATCACTGCCTTCACCAACACTTAAATAAAAAATACATTCACTATTATCAGTTCTGTATTTTAATGCCTTCTGTGAAATTATATGTGATAGGAGCAAAATACTTTTAATATACAAGCTTTTCCTGTAAATTCATCTAAGTTGCATCAACTGAAAAATCTTGAGTAAAAGCTTATCTGTGATATCAGCTACTGTACGAAAACAGTCTGGGCAGAAACGAATCTATACTTACAGAACTGGGCATAAACACATTGCTTTATAAACCTCACAGTATCTGCAGCTAGGAAAATGAAAATAACTGACTAGCCAGCAAGACTTCCTTTACTACCATTTAAAATAATTGCTAGTCTAGTTCAGCTTTATTGTCAACAGTGTGAATTTTGGTTAATAATGAAAATTTTGGTGGTTAAGAGTGGAGCTTGTCTCTGGTGTAATTTCTCTTTCTGGATGTAGTTGTCATTCATGTTAGAAATAATTACTGTACAACTGCATACCTGGGGTTCAAAAGATATGCCTGGTGTATTAAAAATGCATGAGAAGGATTATTGATTGGTGCCACTTTAAACTTGTGAAAAAATAGGCCACCTTTATATCCCTTTGTTAATACTGAAATCCATCAGATGCTTAGAAAAGTGAAGCATAGTTAGCATAATATTATTGGACTCTGGACCTCCATAATAGAATCTGACCATATGTTTTATGATGGTTAGCTTTTTCAAGAAGTGTAGTCTCTCTGCAAATTACAAAAAAAAAAAAAAAAATTGGAGTTCTTTCAAACTAATCTGCCATTTGATTTATTAGGAGATAATTTAGTTCATGTCTGTACCAGCAGAGCAATTGGCTCCATGATGGCTATATTCAGAAGTGAAAATTCAGAAAAATGCAATGAAATTCTGTTGTGCAGAGTTTATTGGCCTGGACGCAGGATCCCATAAGCTATATTCTTTCCCAATGTGTTCTGGCACATTCCCCAGCGCTACACTCCGTTATAAGCATTAGACAAATCACTTTAGCTGAAGCTTGGCTACTTGTTCATTGCTCTTCAATATCACTTGACTGAATTTTATGTAGACTCTTTATAAGTCTTAATTACAAAAAAAAAAAAAATCCAAATGTTGTTGAGGTAAGATAATGGTTTGAAGGAAAATTTTCAAAAATAGAAACAGTGTCAAGAAAAGAACTAGAAGATGATGAGACCATTAAGGCCATCACAAAGGCCATCATTAAGGAAGACAAGAATTTAAGATTACATTTATTTCCTTTGATATCATTTCTTGCTGGTATCATTTATACCAGTAAGACTTGGTAATATATTCTGGGTAAGTGAATCCAGATGGAATATGAAAACAAAGCAAGCAGATTCAGTTCCCATATTAGCAAATTTCCGCACTTGACCTATTTCTCATAAAGAGTAAAGAAAAGTTTGAAATGTAGCTCACTCAAGGCAAAAACTCGAGTTTTAAACTGAAGGCATGCAGTACAAGAGATTATTAAGGTATGTTTTAAGATTCAGCAGAAAGTAAGTCACAGTTAATTTCTACTGATTGTCAGAATACTTGTATTCTCTTTTACATGAATCAAGGTTTTCCTTAAAAACATGAAAAATAATAATTTTTAACCTTGTTCACAGTAAGATTTACAAAGAGAAATTTACAAAACGCATCATTTAACAGCAAAAGAATTGCTTACCCTTTCAGCAACACTTGCAGACTTCTAGTGGAAATAGAAGTAGATGTACCAAAGTCATAACCTAGATCTGTGAATTTTATGTCTGTCTGGTTTTTGTGTTTAAATAGAAGTGGAATATTTCAGGTTGTAGGCTCACATTTATGATCTACATAGTGTACTCACTAAGTTCCTGTGTACTTGTTTGTACATGCTGTCACCCATAAAGTATGGCCAGGAATGCAATGTAACAACAATTTTTCAATTCTGGCTTAGAAAAGCTGACTTCTTGATTTGCTCTCTTTTTCCAATAGTGCTTCAGAGAATTCTCTATTTTGTTTTTTGTTTGGTTTTTTTTTTTTTTAATTGACTGCACCTGGTAATCAGTACACAATATATGAAGTAGCTAGTAAGAAAATCTTCCCAAACTGGCAAAAAGCAAATTAATACTGGCAGCTGATCACAGCTTTTGGCACATCCTCCGTAATATGTCCTGGAAATCTGCAACAGTGAAGCTGCAATAATTTTATATATATGACTGGAAAAAGGAGAAAATAACCCATAAAAAACATCAACCACCCTTCCCAAAACAAACATCAAAAAACAAAAGCCCCAAATGCACAATAGGATACTATTTACATAATTTAATTACTAAAAAATTTGTGTCTCTGCTGTTGATATTAATGTATGAACATTTGAATGAGCAAAACAATCCTTCTTGAAAATATTCTTATAGTGGGGTACAAATAAGAAGTAGATTTTCTCCTCTGACTTGTTAAAAATATTAATAATTTCTCCCTCTAGTCATAATACTACTCTAATTGGAATGATCTTTATCTCATCTCTACTTCTCTTCATATTCATTGTGTGGAGATGAAATCAAAAGCACAAGTACTGAAACAGAACCAGTTTTTAGCACACTGCTTTTGTTGCACAAAGAACTCAGAGGTGCAAGTAGGCTCAGCTTATGTCCAGACCACCTCTTTAAAATGGCACTGTTTTGTTCTCACATGATGAATAATGATTTCACAAAATTTAATTTCATCAATTATAAAAACAGAGACAAAGCTCAGAACAACCTCTTAACCTTCTGAAATGAATTTGAAAAGGATTTTAGCTCTGAAATGGAAAAAATATATTTGTTTCAAACACATTATTTTGTTCTAAGCTACACATCCTTTATTGTTATATTGGTCCCAGCATTGCATCCATAGGTTAACTTTAGTCTCTTCCAGATGATCCATTTAACATTTGAAATGATTTTTACAGAGTTCACATTTCACGCACACTAAAGGATCTCAATTTGGATTATCACAGTTTACAACTGGGAATCTAATATGATATTATCCCTTTAAAGGAGTATGCAGTAGTACATAGGAATGAATACTCTGTAGGAATAAGTGAGTTGATTTGAAAACAGACATTTGCCCTGAAATATTAATTTTGAACATGTACACATGAAGACACTCTGCTCTGGGAAGATAAGGTATATTCAAGTATTATTGTCAATATAATGGAACAAAAAAAAGCAAATTCCCAGACCCATTCAGAAAATGAAATCAGTAATATAATTAGTAGAAGTAATTAGGAGAGGAATTGTTTAAAAAGAAAACAGAGTGAAAGAATTGTTCCCCACTTTAAGAAAATACATTTTGAAACATGTGAGGGTCTTCTGTCTTGTCTTAACACATTTATTACAGTTACGTGGAGTTTTGCTCACTTTTCTAAGCACTGCACCACTGAAACTGCACTGACAACATTAAAAGATTTTAATGGTGGGAAAGAACTTCATTGGACTCTGATAAGCTTGGTATCAATATGGGCTCATTGCTTTTAAAAATACTGATCTGCAAAAATGAAAAAGTCCTGAACCAGGCACACTGTGCACATTCTGTCAACATTTGTCCATGACCTGGGGAGCTGACATCTTTAAATATGTAAATTGAGACTGAGAAAATTAATAAAATTTGTTTTTATCTTGTTCTTTGATTAGCTGGAGCACTATCCAGTCAAGAGAGTCCATAGGATGCATTTTAGCAGTATGGGTATGCAAGAGATTGGGCAGCATTCACTTCAAACATACATTTTTCATTAAATGATGTCAACTAGACACCAAACAGAGAAAGAAGAGATTCAGATTCCACTGATGTCACCAGTCATTTAAGAATCATTTAGATGCAGGAGGTGGTTCCTGCAAAGAATCCCACAAGAAGGGAAGCAACTTACATTCTGATGAAGAGGGTGGTTTCCTATTTAGGAGGAAATAGAAGGATTTAGAGTGAAATATGAATCTGATCTAAATCCTAGGCTTTTAAAGAAAAATATTTCCCCAAGAGCATGAGACATACACAAGATCCAGAATTCCAACTACTGCAATTTCAGAATAATGATACTAAATCAGCTCAGTGGAGGAAAGACAGATCTTTCAGTAAGTAATTTAAATAACTACTTGTGGTTTCTTCTTTGATTTTTGATTGCTTGTGACAGTACACTTTTGGTACTTATTAATATTTGCTAGTATTTTCATTTCTTATTTTAAGGTAAGCAAGTATCACTGCTTATTTGATAATCTGATGTTATTTATAAAGAATGGTCTTGAGAAATTTTATCAATAGTCCACCCACTTGAGTACACCTGTATGCTGTATATCTATACATCTATATCTACATATATATATATACACATATATCTCTATATTTATATCTCTATATAAATTTGTAGCACATACAGCATTGCATTTAATACTAAAAATAGTGCACTTTCATTTAAAGAACTTGCACTTAGAGAAATGCCACAAAGGACTGAACAGTAGGGAGGAAGGATTTTACAGGGGACCAGATATTTTACGGGGGCAGGATATTTTACAGGGACCATGAGTGTCAATATCAGGCTGTCCAAGGTGCAGCAATGGATTTGACCATGTTTGAACCATGTGGGACATGGTGGGGGAAAGGAAGTAATAATTTGTGTTTTATTCTTTTATCCTTTTATTCATTTATCCACTTGAAAGCTTTTCCTTGAAACTGAAGATCTACAAATCCTTAGAACTTAATAATAACTTTGGTTAGTATCACTGAGCACTGCCGTGCGCTTGGAGACTGACAAAGATATTGAAGAGGATCTCCCACTGCCATCCCAGACCTTGTTCTGGACAGCTCCCCTTACCTCTCATTCAGTTTCCAATGTCTGTTGGAAGAGGCTCCCACACTTCATCATTTTCAGAGTTTAATTTTTCAGGTTGCCTTATTCCAAATCTAATTGTATTTCAGACCATCTCAGGCAAGATCCTGTGCTTTGCTCTGGAGTTCTGTTCCTTCTGTCACTGACTTCAAAGAGCAAAAGGCAAGATTCAGCATCAGAGCTGCAGCTGATTCATCTGAATACTCTGGCTGTGACAAAGTGAGTGAGTTTCATTGAGCTTCTTTTCTCAAGGGCAGTACCTAGCTTTCCTAATTCTCAAAAAAATATGTCATGCTTTCTAAGGAAACCTGGAAAAAATATTGCACTTCATTAGAGAAAAGTTTTATTTCTTCTTAGGATTCAAGCATACCTCTTCTAGAATTTAATTATAATAAATAAACTCAGACAACACCATGCTACCATAATGTTTGCATGAAGATTACTAGAAAAAAGTGTTAATTTTATTACATTTGAATGATTGTCATTATATTACATTAATATACTTCAATATTGCATTCAAGTATTACTTTTTCATTAGTGTCTCCCTGTTTGGACACCCCTGTCTGAATAATTGGGGTGCTGTATGCTGAAAAATATCACCAGCTGAATACTATTTGTTCTACAGAAATATATAACTCTAACCCAAAATACAGTAGAAAGGTTACTGCATGAACTAAAAGAAAAACATTTACAAATAGTTTTCAGTATATTTTAATTATTTTTTACTTTTAAAATTAATTTTATATTGCTTTTACCTGAAGTATTTGTTCTGGAAATTTCTCACATTTGACTGAATACTACACCACAGTTCCTACTCAAAAATATCCAAATTCTAATTCTGAATTTTGAAACTAAGAAAACTTCCCAACTGTTTTCAGAAATGTCTATGATACATTGATACATTCCTCATGTAGAATTTATTGATCAAAATATTTACTCATTAAGCACATGGAAGCATAGAGAAATTAATTAATACTCAAAGCACTTGAGTGTGATTCCTAAAAGTCTGGGCAGCTGTATTAAAACTGCTGCCAGCTGTCTAAGTGTTTACCTTAGTTGCAGGTAGATGGATAAGGAGATATTCAGAAATGAGAAAATAAAACCTCTAAAATATCATAGAAGTAATACATATATATAAATATATATATATAATTTTGACCACTGCTGGAAATTGTTAAGTTGCTGGGAAAATCCAGGAAAATTACAAATCTGGGGGTTTTTTTATGATTTAATGCTTTATGGAATTAATTTATGAACACTGCTGCTTTGTGAAGTGTCTTTGTGTATCCGTTTTGCTAAAAACAAAAAACAAGCTCAATCCGTATTCATCAGAAAATGGCTTTTGAGAGCCGTTAAATATCAGAGAGAGGATTTTAATCTTAAATTATGCAATCACTCACTGAAGGTCAGAACCAAAAGATGTAGCAACAACATTTGTATGTTGAAGATAATTATGTTTTAACTCTGTAAAGTACTATTAGTCATGTGACCACTGTTACTAAATATCTTAATGTCTTCTAAATGGCACTACTCCCCATGTAATCTATTCAGATATATTAACTATAAGAAGATGAAAATAGAATGAGACGCTTAAAGTACATCAGTAATCATGAATCCCGTAATGAAACCTTTATGAACTTTTAATTCATGAACTTTGAGGAATAAATATAAGTTTTAACAACCTGATAAATGTTAAAAAATATTTTCTGAAGAGTGTCTGAACATTTGATTATTTGTGATTTAGTGAAGGTATGGTAAATTTAAAAATGTTCTAGCATTATGAATCAAAGAGTGTTTTCATTTGTCAAAACCCCGAAACAAAGTAGAGTATGAGTAAACTTTTTGGTTTGCTTATCTTTGGTTTGCTTTTTAGTGTATGTAGTTCTGTCTGTACTGGAATGCCGTGTGCAACTAAAATTGAAAAATATAACTGTTCTAAATGTTTTTCTTATGTAAATGCTATCACTGATAGAATAAAAGATCAAGATATTCCAAATAGAGGCAGAGTACAAATCTTTCAAAATTCAAAGTGAAAAAAAATGGCTTTTTAACCTACTATAGAATCAAGAACAGAAAAAAAGAAATTGGTAGGATATACGAGTTCCAGAGAAATAGCTCTGATTCTTCCACAAACCTTCAGAAATTCTTCTGAAGCATTTTTCAGAAAAGCAGTTTTTAGGTTTAATGGTGCAATTCACAAAGACAGAAAGTTTTTCTCAAAAACCTTGAAAGACTTTTTTTTTTGTTCAGTCCTGTTTATGTCATTGCAGCACATTTAGGGAACAGGAAAATGACCACTTATACAAACTATGTGGGTATAAAGTCAAATGCACTTGTCTTTGTACAGACATCACTTCAATAAGTGTATGGGGAAGGAGAGAAAAAAAAAAGAAAATAGAAATACTTTTAATCTCCTAAAACTTGCAGCATGAATTCAAGCTGTTGCCTTAATGATTGAAATTTTATCTGAAGTTTTTTCAGACATTGCTGAAGCTTTCATCAGGCAGTAGTGTTTGAATTCAAATTCTTTATGAATAAATGCTTTGGATTTTTATGCATTTTAACCCAGCACTCATTTTTTCAGAGCCGTTATAGGCTCTCTTTTGTATTTATATACCTACTAAATATTCTGTTCCTGTTTATCTTGAAGGTTCTTTTCCTCTAAAGGAGAATTACATTTGTACTTTCAAATTACAATTTAGCTCACTTATTTTTTTCCTACCTACTACTGCTGATCAGACAATTGTATACTTTAAATTAGTGTACAGTTGCTCTATGGACAGCACAGATTGCCCGAACCTCTGGGTTTGCAACAGTTTTTAAAATAAGCAGTTCTTCAATCCTATGTGCAGGAAGCCTTTGAGAAGACACTGTATTCAAGGAGTTGGTGACTCTGGGCCAGACATTTCTGCTCTATTGGTGCTAAAAACCTCATGGGTTGGCATGAGCCGTTGCTCTAAGGAAATGACTTGAAGTGCCTTGTTTCATCCTGCACTGCATACTGCTGAATGATAGATAGTTTTGGGTTTATTCAAGGTGATATGGGAAGGTATGGGAAGGAGGCTGGACCTCTGCATGGATGGGATCTGTGCAGCATGCCACAGGAAAATCCATCAGATCCGTTCAATGCTGCAAAAAAGCTGGGTTCATATCACCCACAGAGGCATGATTTCCTACCTGTCTGTATTCCCCTTTTCATTCTGTCTTTATGCCATTTGTTCCCAGGTCTCTCCTACTGAGATTCAAAATAGCCCTGCACTACATCCCGCTCTCCTTTCCCTGTGCCCCCTTGCAGAACACCATGTGCCTGACAGGAAAATGCAGTCATTACCATTTTCTGCAAACTACGAGCCAGAACATTATGCAGCACTTTCTGGTTTAAAATTATCCCAAAGGAGTATAAATAAGTTAGTTCTCTCATTGATGTCATGTTCAATTATTGTTCTCAAAGAGTAATTGAGAGGCTTAAATTAAATTCTGCATTGGCTTCAAATGTTAATACTTGAAAAAATCCCACAAAACCTTAAAAACCAAACAGATAAAACCCCCAAGCCCCTGCAGTAGGGAACTATTGCTGGTTTAGTTCGACCAACTTACTTTTTATTTATGTTTTCAGATAAGTCTTTTATTTTTTATTCTTTTGTTTATCTTGCTCCTCTCCTTCCTTTATTTGTATCAGCAACAAATGAAAGTGAGTTTATCTTTTCTAGGACATTATTAGGAACCTAAGGGATGATTAACAAACACAAAGAAAATGTATTTTATTTATTTTTTTTAGCCATAATGAGTAGAATTTGAGTAGAATTTAAATAGAAAACCTTTAGGGGCTTTTCTGAGGTTATTCAGAGTTCTTTCAACAAAGTGTTTAAGTAGAAAGACTTAGGGAATATGGTGTGTAAAATTTTTTGATTTTTTTTTTTGTTTTGTTTTTTTGAATTTCAGAAACCTGTTGGGGATTTTATACAAAGGCTTAAAGTACTTTAAGAATCTAAGTAGTCAAGTATTAGAACTGAGGGCAAAGGTGCTGGAAATCAATGCAGGTCTGAATGATTTTTTTTTCTCCCTCAAGTCTTCCTCCACTTAGCCTGAAAGCTAGCTATCAGATTTTAGTTTTCATACAATCATTATATTAGAATACATTTTTATCTTCCTTTAGAAAAAAAATAAAGCAGAAAACAACATGCTTTTCAGATAAAAACACTAAATCTTTGTTAAAAATAATGAAGACTGAAAGGCTGCTAACTCTGTGTGGCGCCATCCCATCTAACATTTCAAAACTTGCTGTGCATAAAGCATCACAAAAATATTGGAAAAAGTACTGACATGAGAGGGATGAGCGAGAAGGAAGTGTTACCTCTTCTAATGCACACTAAGGCTTTTTGGGGATCCTTTAAGATATGTACACACTCCCTCTTTCTACCTCAGTAAGTGCTCTACCTCAATAAGTACTTCTCTCAGCACAGAATTTCATCTGGATTAACTGAAATTACCTACATGAGTATTTTCTATATAGTTGTCTGCAATAAAAAGTGTCTTGCCATATAAACACCTTTATAAAAAGGTAATTGTTTAAAAGGAATACTTCCTCCTTCATTTTGAGAAACAACTAATCAATTTTACCACATGTAAACCAGGATTAGTGGCTGACATCCTAATAGAAATGAGTATTGCTTCCACCCTGGAACTCTGTGTTACTTTTCTTTGAAAATGCATGTCTTATCCCACCCCTCAACTATTGGCTGATTTACCTAGCTGCTTTCTCCAGTAAGCTGATTTAAACAAATTCAAAGAGCACCAGAAAATAATTGAAGAAAACACAATTACTTTTATAATTACTAAGCCTTCAAAATAGTTTGGAAACTGTAGCTCTGTACCATTTTCAGGTTGTCTAATATTGATATTTTGGTTTATAGCTGATATTTCTCTCCCCAAATCTGTGTATGTCAATGAAGTAGAGCCCCTTTTGGTAGGCACACAGCGCCTACTTGGAAAGTAAAAACCATCTGCTTGGAATGACCACATTGGCATTGCTAGGTCCCTCATTTTTGGTAGCTGAGGCTAACACATTCAAGTTTATTTTCAGACTAGAACTTCTCAGCCAGTCAATTAATGCTCCTCAGCTGGAAGCCTTTACTGATAGGCTGAGGGGCAAAGTGGATGGGCTTCCCACAGTCCCTGAATCTTTTCTGCAATTCTCTGACAGCCTATGGCCAGCTCTATTTATAGCTGCACAGTAACACTGATATGTTCAGAAATTAGGAAGTGGCTCTGCAAAAATACAGATCCCCTAAAAATCTATTTATGCTATACCCAAACTCACCATTACCTTGACCTCAAGCATTTTCTGTATGCATTTTCAAACATATAAATTTCAGTTTCAGAAAGGACTAAAGTAACAGAGCTATACACATTCCAAATTTAATTTCAAATTAACAAAGGCAATTAACTGGAGCAATATATTGACCAAAAATAAAAAAGTTTGTCTTCTAAAATTCTTCACAATACCTTGCTAGACCTTCCCTGCTGCTCAGAAAATAAAATAATAGCTCATAGAACATTGAAAGGAGGAGAAAACTGCACCTAAAGATCTTTAAAGATTTGAGAACTAGATCTGAGCACAGAGTGCAAACAAAAGGCTTGACTTCTTCAAGTCTGTGCCTGTGATCCAATGATCAGGAAGTGCAGTTGACTAAGCAATTTTACATGAGATTAGTATATACTGATATACCATCAGAAAAACTATTCTGGCTTCTGTGAAGAGCTTGATAACTCCTGAATAATAATGATTCTTGTTATCTAATGTTGGAATTAGTAATATTCTGCTGCAGGGAAGAACTGATAAAGATATTTTTCTCTTAGGGAGAGGAAGAGAGCTTCAATAATGACAATATAAAAAATCAAGGAGACCTCCTACATTTTCCTGACCCAGAAATCACATAGAAAGAAAGTTTATTTCAGTCCGTCTTTCTTCTTCAGAAATTAAAATTTTCTATTATTTCTTAGTCATATTATACTCTTTTTTGGGAGCAGGCCTCTATTTATATTGTTTGCAAACTTGTGTGTTGCTACATAATTCTGTTGCATGTCCCGGCCTCCCAACTGAAATTCAAGCCCTAAATTATTTTCAGGGTTTGAAGTTGCGTTCAGAGAGTCCTTTTCTGTTCTGATGTCCTGCCTTTGCTAGTGTAACATTCCTTTCTTGATTTGTTCCCCTTGTGTGTATGAAATGGAATTCAAATTTTAGGCTTAATATGTCTGTCTTGGGTTTCATGGAAGGTGTAACCAAAAAGAATGTATTCTATGTATTCTAACTCACAAGGTTACATCATCCCATTGTGAGATGCCCTGCCCAGAGGGGAGGAACTGAACATTCCCACCTGCATATAACCTGAGTCTTTGGAACACTGGATGACAACTCCATAGGATTCCCAGAGGACAAGGGCTTGAGAGTCACCACTGGACTTCCAGAGACAGACCAGTTCTTTCTTCAGGATCACCACTTCAACCAGACCACATCCATCACTCCAACAGGACTGCAGCCACCATTTAACGAGCCTGCTATTTTTTACTTAAAGTAAAAGCAATAATACAGAAATGTCAGCTTAAACTGACAGAGTCAAAATATAACCTGCCACCCTGTTGGTCAGGGTGGTGATTGCAGAAGAGCAGTGGGAGGGGAAGGGTCTGGAGCACAAGTGCTCTGAAGAGTGCCTGAGGGAGCTGGAGTTGTTTATCCTGGAGAAAAGGAAGCTCAGGAGGGACCTCATCACTCTCCATAAGTACCTAGATGGGGGTTGTAGACAGGTGGGAATCAGTCTGGGAATTGTCCCAGGTAGGAAGTGAGAGGATGAGAGGAAATGGCCTCAAGTTGCGCCAGGGAAGGGTTAGGTTGCATATTAGGGAAAAAACTCATGGAAAGCATTGAACAGACAGCCCAGGGTAGTGGGGAAGTTACCATCCCTGGAAGTGTTCAGAGAATCTGTGGATATGGCAATTAAGGACATAGTTTAAAGGTGAGTATGGTAGCGGTGCAAGGTTGATGGTTGGACTTGGTGATCTTGATGGTCTTTTCTGCCCTTAATGATTCTGTAGTTCTGTGAACTAGATAAGATGCACCACAGTTTTGAAAACACCCTGTTGAATCATACTTACTTTAATTTTCTTCAATTTATAAGCCATTTACAAAATATTTGGAAGTTAAAGAGTTTGTTTAGACTTTGAGAATGGTGAATGAAGATTGAGTTTAACCTTCAAAAATATTGAAGAGTTTTGGACCCTGAAGAATGCCTATTAAAGAATAAACAAATTATGCACCCAGGAATATATAATTAAAAACATATTTGGCAATATTAAAATTTCATTTTAATATGTTTTATTTTATTAAAATTTCTTTTTAATTATGATTTTCTGTAACATCTAATCATGAGCTCCTCACTCTGTATGACATGGCCATGCCACTGCAAATGGCAATCACAGTATTAACTATTGAAGGGAGATAGATTTATAAAGAAACAGTGGCTTTGGGCTAGGGAACTTTGGATATTACTTTGAAGTGTAAATTGTCATTATACAACCTTATTAAAAAATGTTGGTTAGTTTTGTCCAAGGCACTGTGATTCCACAACAGGAAATCTTGTTCTTCTCTCCATAATGCTGAATTACCCACCTCAGCTGCTGGACATGTTACCCTGCTAATAACCACACTAACTGCGACCTCAGAATGTGACACATCTAATCCTTTCCCAGTCCCAGCTGAGACGATAAAGTAATTTTCTGGTTGGGATAGTGGCAATAATTAATGCCAGAGGTACAGTGTGAAACCTGACAATTTGTCACCACAGAATTAGCTATTTTGTGATGCTTCACCTCTGTGAAATCACATCTTACTCCAAGAGCACTGAACTCAAGTGTGACTGACTAAATTTTATAACATGAGTCAGAATATCACGGTCATGGTTAGAATCCCTCATTTGACTATCTGCCCCATTTCGTATATTTTGTCACAACAAATTTTCACCATCAACATGTTGCACTTGAAAATTTCAAAATAGTCATCACACTACATCCACTACTATATGAAGGGAGTATAGTATATTATCGCAATTGCCATCATAATCCTATGACTTCAAGTTATTTAAAAGAGAAGAATGAGAATTTTGAAATTTCTGCTACTTTTCATGATTATGCAAATGTTGTAACAAGAAGACACATTAGAGGAAAAACATATTAAGCTAATATTGCTCATTTTCAATATCTGTAAATCTAAAAATTCTATCCCTATAACGCCACAATTAATTTTTTAAAAAATAAATAACAAAACAAGTAATTGAATGCTGCTCTTAATGAAAGTAATTGGAAAGAAATATGTTGAGTGTTCTGTGTCTACTAAATTCTTCTATTTACTAAAGTGTTAGTTCTCACTAATGCTGCTTACTCTATTTCTTTAAGCACGACCTTTATTAACTTGATTAACCACACTATATTTTATAGGAGAAAGCTGTTACTGCCAGTTTTGGTTAGGCAGTTTTATAGTCTGTTGCTGAAGTTTTGACATTTATATCTCAATACAGAAGAGACATAACTTTAGGTTGAATTTAATATCTGTAATTCTTGACATGAGTAATAAACTAAACCTGAGTAGGAGGCTAGTTTTATTATTCCTTAAATTGTATAGTGATCACTGTTACTCTCTAATTTAATCAACTAGAATAGCTATCCTATAAATATTCATCATCATGAACATAAATTCCTGGCTTTCTTTTAGTGAATTAAGGTGATTTACAGAAGGGGAGGAATTAAAAATCATTTTAATATGATTATTAGATGTCTCTATTCTTTCAGGAATTACCTGTTTGTCTTGAAAGAATCACAGAAGCAGCTTACCTTGAAATAGGTCAAACATACTTATAATGAATGAAAATTGGTCATTTTATACTCCAGCTGGAATACACAATGGATGGACAAGATAGAAAATGTAGCTCTAGACCCTACAATGGGAACCTCCACTTCTGTTGTAATTGAGTAAAAATACCTGAGGAATTAAGATGGAATTTTAAAAGATTATTAGCTATTTCTGGCTGTACAGACGTGTTGGTTTCAATCAATATTTTTTCTAAATGTTTACTTCTCAATTTATATTTATCCTTGTAATAAAATTAATTCAACCTTTAACCCATATCTTCAAAACAGGAGTTTTATTTTAGTTTGTTTTTTTTTCCCAAGAATCAGACTGTTCTTTAGAATGTGTTTTATTTTTAGAAATATAATCATTAAAAATGCTCGTTACTTTTACATTTTCTAGTATAATTTCTTGGATATGCAGAGGATTTTCTAAGAAGCTGTCAATTATTTATCAGATACCCTAACCCTGTGTTTCAGCAAAACAAATTTTATTAAGAGAGACTGAAAAGTATAACTTCATGCTAGGTATAGAAGGAAATATTTCCTCTTGATAGTGACACAGACCTCTTGTCCTGTGTTTAGACTGATAACCTCTTGCTGTGCTAATGAGTAGAGACTGGCTATTGACTTTGGCTGACAAAGAAAGATCAGCCTGGTTAAAATGAAAGACACAATGCTACTAACACAGTGATACTAAATATGGAAGAGGGAACTGGGGGAGAGTGTTTTCTTGTTATTTATGAAAAAACCACTCACAACAAGCAAACAAACAAACACAACACACACACATACCCACAAACACACAAACATACCCCAATAATTAAACATTAGCTTTCAAGATCTAAGGTTAAAAAGGACAAGTAGATTATTTTCTCCGTGAAAAGCTACAGATGAACCTCTCAGAATCCACAGCCTGAATACTGAAGTTGAACTAAAACATAACTAAGGGACAACTACAATTCTATATTGGTTTTATTTGCTTGTTCTGCTTTCCAAAATTATTTGAGTAACTTATTCAAGATTTTTGTAGAGTCTACCCCTTTCATTAGAACAGCTTAAAAGGAATCTCTTCATTCTCAGTTCAAGAAAATAAACAAAAGAATCACCCAAATTTCACTTGGTGATTGCTGTTTAATGCAATAGTTGGATTTGTGGTATGGTCTTTAAGAGCATAGCATAACTGGCTGAGGAAGGACTAAATAAGTATGTAGGTCAGGATCTTCAAAGTGGCTCAGATCTGCTGCAGAGGGGATTTTTGGTGGGTTTTTTTTTTTAATTATTGATCTCTCATGCGACAGCCTTAAATGAGTTGAATTTTTTAATAAGAAATTCAGATTTGCTAATCTGAATTTGCTAATATTTGAAAATAAGCTTATTTAAAGTTCCGAGTTTTTTCTATAAATCCTTACATGTATTCTGTTTCTTCAACATTTTTCTCTTCTATCATCTTTTTTTTATTTTGTTTTACTGGACTGCTTGTCTTTTTGTCTTTCCATCTGTTTCATGTTTCTTCCCTGCTGATAATTTGTTCTTTAACCTTGTTGATCTTATGTTGTTCAAATTCTTTGATGGTCTTTCATGATCTCTTCTTTAATACTGGATCATGCTAACCTTAAACACTTCTTTCATTATTGATATGGTTTAGTTTCCCTTCACATAAAACTTCAGTATTGCTTCAGAATAATTTTTTATCCTGATAAAGAAATGGAATCAAAAGTATCTGACAATACCTGAGATATTAAAATAATTAGAAAGTTGGTCTTTTTATCCATTGTGAGTGAATTATGTATTTAAAAGTATAATTTCCTTTCTGAGTTTTACAACCCTGGCTGTGGGACAAAGATGAAGCACAACTGGAAGTCTATCAGTGGGATACTTAAGAAAAAGTGCTACCTGATCATTTAAAGTTTTATGAGTACTTTAAACTGTGAAGTGTGGAACTCCTGTTTCATATCACCATTAAAAATATAAAACATTGTCTCATTAAGAGTGACAAGGATGATTATGGTATGTTCTCCTCAAAAGGGGCTGATGGCTGAATAACATATCACCATAAAGTGACATCTCAGAAGTTCACATGAAAAAAATTACTACACCTGGCTGCAATGGAGTTTACTTTCTTCACATTAGCCTATATCATGTTGTGTTTTCTATTTGTAACTAAAGCAGTGTTGGTAATGCATCTGTTTTCATTATTTCTGAATAGTGCTTGCAAAAGATCGAGGAATTTTCTCTTTTCACTCTGCACTTCCCCTTTGTTGGGTTTTGTCTGAAATGATGTGAATTTTTTTCAGAGAAACAGGTATCATGCTGTGTTTGGATTTGCAACTAAAACCATGCTGACAATACTTTGATGTCTTACTTATTGCTGGGCAGTGTTTATAAAACATCAAGGCATTTTCTGCTTCTCTCACTGCCCCACAAGCGAGTGGACTTGGGGATGAGCAAGAAGTTGGGATGAGGACAACTGTGTCCTCATGACAGTTGATCTGAACTGAGGATAGAGATATTCTGTTCCATGTAATGTCATGGTCAGAAAAAAAAAGCTGGGGAAAGGAGTAATTGGGGGTGGGGAGGAGAATGTTTGAAGTCATGGGGTTTTTCTTCCCAAGTAACCATTATGCATCATGAAGCTCAACTTTCCTAAAGAGGCTAAACACCTGTCTGCCCATGGCAAGTGGTGAATGAATTCCTTGTTTTGCTTTGCTTGCATGAACAGGTTTTGCTTTACCTATCAATCTCTATCACAACACAGGAGTTTCTCACTTTTACCCTTCTGATTTGCTCCTCCATCCCACTTGAGGGGGGTCAGTGGGCAGATGTGGGGGCTGAGCTGCCTTCTGGGGTTAAGCTACACCACCACCCTTCCCCACAGCAAAAAGGCTAGGGGTGGATAAGAGTCTGGGAGGGAACACAATCAGGACAACTGACCAAAGGAATATTTCATACCACACAGCATTAAAATCTCAGGGAAAGGAGGACAAAGAGAGGAGTTTTGTAGTTAAGGAATTTTCTTCCCAAGCAACCATGACCACTGCAGAAAGCCTCCCTTTCAGGAAGGGCTAAACATCTGCCTGCTGATAAGTTGCTTCCATAAGCAACTTTTTCTTTCCCTGTTAAAATCTCAATGCCTTGATCCATGGGTCTTTTTGCCTTTCTTCTATCTTCCCCGTGTCCTATGGCTGGGAAGTAAACAGGTGTATGGATGTTGGCTGTTGGCCAGGTAGGACCACCACAAATAAAGACAATTAGGAGTCAATAAACTTTCTCTTCTACAAATTCTTTCCTTCCAACTTTCACAGAGCAAAACACAATTAAACTGTGTGCTGTATTCTTGAATTTTATTGTTTGTTGCACATTTAAAGATATGGGTACATTATATTCTTTTGCTGTTATTTTCACATGTTGTAAATAGTGGCTGCTTCATTAAATCCCCTTTTTTTTTCCTCAGGAAATTTACAGCAGGATCAGAATACACAGATAATATTGTGAAACAACCCAGGAACATTTTATTTTTTCACAACCAAACAAGAGGAAATTCTGACTGTTAAAGATGATGACTTAATAATTTCTGGTTTTTATTCTTCATGTATCTGTGACTTGGTGTAGCTCTGTGCTTCCTACAAAAGGCTAAAAACCTCTGTTCCCAGCTTCGTTAGCCAAAACAATTGCCTCTGAATAGAAATCAAAGAACATTTGTTGCCCTAGAGGCTGAAAACATGTAAACTACAGTGAGCTGGAAGAGGGGAGGAGCAGGACTGGGGTGATTAACATCATTGCCTGAGGGTGTGATTGGAGAATTAGGGACCAATATGCTAATAGGACAGTGTGGCTAGCACAGGTCTTTCCCATGAGAATTCCTTTTGTGTTTTATAAATAAAGATAAAGTTTGGATGTTATTAAAAACAGTGTCCCAAGATTTGGACGGTGCAGGCCTGGCCAATCTGGCCTAGGGGGAGGTTTCTGACTGACCAACCTGGGTGACCTTTGAAAACTCTATATATATGATGAAATCAAAACAATAAAGGTCTTTTCCTTCTTGCCACTGAGAACTGGGTTCTTTTCTCTGCTAGCGGCTCAACAGCGACAGGACAGAAGTTATAAAAGGTGAAGGGCTGGTGAGCCGGTGTCCATTTTGGGTCTAGTCCCACGAGGGGGCTTTGCTTGCCCTAAATATACCTTCAGGCCTTGAATAAACTTGTCTGCTTTTATTCTCATGACTTTGTCTTAACCTCTGTTTCAGGTAGCCTGTTTTAGGCATCAAATGGAGATAATTTATTTCCAAAATTATTTTCTCCCTAAAACAAAATGTATGCATAGAAATGTATGATAGAATAGTTCATTGTTTAGGTCTTCATACAATACTACCCATGTTCACAGCTGTGACCTAAAAGAGTAAAAGGAAATGGTCTCATTTATCAATTTTCTTGTGAAGGTTTAGAGAAATACTCTGAATTTAGTAAAAAATCCTTATTTTCGTTTAGATAAACCATAGGCATAAATAGGCTCACAGACACTTTTCAGATGTAAGGCTGATGAAAAGTTGATCTTTTATCAGATATCACCACTAACTTTTCCCGTCTGCCTACTCTTTCTGATGACAAGAGTTAATTGGAGATATTTGTTTCTTCATACTCACTTTTTTTACCCTCCTAAAGTGTAAATATACCTGGTTTGAGTGAACCAAGCTTATTTCAGTAGAAAACTAATAGTTTTATTTTCTTTGGGGGAAAATGTAATATTGTTAAAACAGATTTTTTTTCAGTTACCTTTAATTTTTACATATTTAATTTATACTATTTTCTCTTTTTGTGCTTTTTTCTTTCATTCTTACTTTTTCTGTTTCTTAATGTCTATATTCTGACTATTAAAATATCTACTTGGCTTTTGTTATAGTTTTGTGCCTGAGTGAGCTATTGAAATTCTTAGACATTGTTGTCCACTTCAAATTTCAAAAATTATTCATGTATTTGAAGAGATCCTGGTATGAGAAATTGGATTAGCACCTGCAACCTGTCTGATGATAACTCAAAGGGGATGTAACAAAAGCCCATTTACTCACATTCTTCCATATGGTAGGCCTCCCAGATTTTCTGTCTATATTTTCCCTCTGTCTCTCATTCTTTTTCTCACTTTATAACTCTGGAGAAGGTTTAATATTCCTTATATTTTTAGAGAGGTTGATGATTAGGGTAGCTATACTTTTGTCCATTTACTCCACTGTAAAAATTGCCACTCTTTTCATATGGTCTGACATTAAAGTGCAAACTGCTACACAGTCATGAGAGAGTGCTACACAGTCATGAGAGAGACCACATTATGTGAAAATGGATTCTTTTTTTTGCTCAACAGTATATTGATCTTCAAGGACAACCAATTTGTGCCAGCTGTCATCTCTTCCTGTTAAAATTATTAGTTTTCACCCAAGCTTGGTATCTTCTTTTTGGGTTGTCAAAATTTTTCTGCCACCTCCTGTGACCATCTCAAATCTAATTTAGGTGAGGAGAAAGTCTGGAATCCCATAATCTGCTCTGCTTTAACATACAAAGAGTATAGAAGATGCTTAGTTTCCATTACAAAAATAAATTATCTCCTGTGGAGAACAGAGAGGTTCGAATGAAAGCTGTCCCTGCTAGGATAAATTCTCTAGGAGGTTGTTGATACAGTGATTCACTACCTTATGAAAGTTAAACTGTTATAAAAAGGACCAGAAGATGGCAAATGGGATTGCTTACAGCGTAATTCATCAGCAGAGTCCTTTCTCCTACCAAAAAAGTCAATGTTAATTTTAATGGTACAGTCAATACAGGGAGAATTGCCTCATGCAACATTTAACACTTTTTTTTTTTTTTGCCAAATCGGCAATCTCCACCTTACATTGGCTAGTCAAAAATAGAGGGCATAGCACAATAATCACAAAAATATTTAAAAGGGCTGCCAGCCTCTCCATTTTACCTGAAATTAGACACCTCTCAATATCCATTCCAAAAAAACCTTTAAGAATTAAAGTTCTGGTTAAAATGAATTCTTACGATGTTTAACTGCTTTAAGTGGTAAGTGTTTTTTGAACTATTGTTCACAAAGCAAGTCCCAGACTCTGTGAAAAGTAATTAGTTCTGGAAAGAAAACCTGCATCAAGAGAGTTAATATTGTTTTTCCTCGAGGGTTTTTACAATGGTAATGAGACCAGTAATTCATTTGCCTAAGAATAAAAAAGACTCATTTAATCAGAGTGTCTTGACCGTAGTAGTCAAAAGAACTCTTAGGATTAGAAATTTGCTTTGCTAAGCACTGTTCAGCATAGAAAAATCTATTTTATCCCTCTCTTCTTTTCAGTATATTTTAGGGTTCAGAGAACCTAAAATAAAACTTCAGGCTTCATTTTTGTCAAGAACAAAACTCATTCTGCTTTGACTTCCCTCGTGCAAATTAATATAATGTATTTGTCTCTTTATTGTTTTCAAAGTGCACTGCGTCAAGCTTCAGTTATACGATAGTCATTCATCCCTTAGATCACATTCAGAATAGTGATAGTTGCTTGTATCAAATCCTTTGGGCAGAATGTTTAAAAAACTATTTAATAAGATCATGGAACTTCGTAAGTTCCATTTGCCTTACCAGAGAAAATAAAAACACTCACATAACTACATACTTTTCTGGTTTGGATTTGAATGGGACTACATTGTTCTTATTTGGACTCTTCCCCAGAGCCTAAGATATCATGGGAATAAATGTTTAGTCATAAGTTTTTAAGGTCAGATCAACAGTCTGGACAACTACTAAATGGATCAGCATTCATTCTTAGATTATCTTACTACCTTTGCTACACAGAGTGAACACAGATCCCATCTTGTAATTACACTTGTATTTTAGGATCCTCCTCTAGCTAAGTTATGTCTGTTGCCTTTTTTCCCCACTTTGAATTTTTTGTGTCATTTTATTCTGTCTTTGTGCCTGTTACATTGATTTCTAGGCTAAACCTCATTTTAGAATGTGGCATTTTTTCCCACACTATTTCAGACAACCTGTAGATTTTTCCATTAAGCTATTAATCTTCCCATTAGTTTTTCTGTCCCTTGAAACTGACAGTGCCTTTTTTGAGGCATTTCAAAATGGCAACTGTATTAAGCAGTATGTACAAAAATTATATAAATTTTAAAACCCCCACAAACCCAAAAAACACAATGTCCCAAACCTTTACTAATAAATAAAGTGAATTGTACTTTAACAGCATAAAAGATGGAGAATGGGGAGTGAAACAGTTTACAGCTGAGATAAAGGTATTTCCAACCACTCAAGTCCTCAAAAGCTGCTTCATCTTGTTTGTGTAGTGCTGTGCTCATGATACTTGGTTATCCCTCAATGATTCTTGAATCTCCTTTGTTCCTGGTCTTGTTTCTTGCCAAGAACCTTCTCCCTCTTTTGGCAACTTCAGTTATTTTTCCTACAGCCAGTCTCCCCTAGCTCTGTAAATTATTTCCCTTTCTGTTAGGAGGAACTCCCACATCTATTGGGTAATAAGTCAAATATTTCAGATTCCCCACCGAGTAAATAGAAAGAAGAAATCCTGTCCTGCATTCTCTCAGTTTGGGGATTAAAATAATTTAGAAAACACCTTACACTGGAGCACATGTAATTAATTAATTTCTTTCTTTCTTTTCCTTCCTTCCTTCCTTCCTTCCTTCCTTCCTTCCTTCCTTCCTTCCTTCCTTCTTCCAGAAATGATAGCAACCAACTTAGAACCCTAGATTTTAGTTTCCCTACCTTAGAATTCCCTGTCAAGTTACTTAGTTCCTCTCTCCTTCTTACAGTGCCTGTCCCACCTCCAAAACATAGTAGGCAAGTTTAGATGAAACCTCTGTACAGGTTGCCTCTCCTCAGCCAAGGTGAGATGACTAATTATGTACTTAACTATATGGCATGTTCTAGGTGACAAGAATAACAAAGGGTAATATAAATAAGTAGGGCATTGCTTCCTCCCTCACTCCCGTAACTTTTTAAAATTAATGATTCTTTCTTCTTCTTGATGGCCTGGTTTGTCCTACAGAAATCTTCCAAAGACATAATGCTAGAACTTTGTAAATTATGCATTAAAATAAATACTTATTTTATAATGACTTAATTAAATACAACACATTAACAAATAGGGAGATTTCTATAAAAAGCAAATGTTCCACAACAGATACTAAAGCTTGGAAAAAAGGTATTGAGCAGTGCTTCAGCTAAACATGTCCTGATACATTTTAGGGTTTTTTTCAGAAGTCAGGTTATAGAATTTAGCACATTAACTTTGGAGCAACACTTTGCATTTGGAGTTGAACACAACCAGAAGACTTGGAATACACATAGATATGTGTGCAAAAGATGAAGGTTACAAATAAAAAAAGTATATGTACATAGAAATCTTACATATGCATTTTAACTTCTGTGCTGTAATCTCAGGTCCAGGGTGTGAACTCAGGGTGGAAATTGAAATTTATTTAAACAGATGCATTTTATTAACTCATATTTTCAAAAGGCAAGACAAAGTCTCTCTTGTAACAAACTGATTTTTATTTGTGCTAACTCCTTCTCCCTTTGTTTTACTTTTGCTTTTTCCTTTTTTGCAATTTCCTAACATATAGGAGTCTTTTTTACTGCCAAGCCTAAAATCACCTTCCTGATGTTCTTATGCTTCATTGTTGCATTCTATACCTCATAATTTATATATGTTTTAAAACTAAGAAGAAAAATTTTTAAAAAGCAGGACCTTTTTCTATAACATAGAAATAGTCGTCCTTTTCAAATCAGTCTTTCACATGAAAATCATATAATTTTTATTACCTGCTCCTGTAAGTGTCCTTGCTTAAGTAAAATAGGTAATTAATAAGGCAATAAAAGACTAGAAAGAGTTCCTAACTGCTCATTTAACAGTTATAGTAAAAATTATAAGTACTGTTTCTGATTTTATATATCCAAATAAAGTGTAACTCAGTGATGGAAAGTGTTTTAAAAAATAGCTAACCTTTCTGAAATCTTGATAAATATTAACTTAAAAATGTCTAGCAGCACTTTCTGTTCTCTTTAGTGCCAGTAAAGTATTTGACAGACTAAGGAAGGATTATCTATTTAATGCACTAGATAAATTTGGATCCAGAAAAAATTTTTGTAAATGGATTAAATGCTTACTTATAGAAGCATGGCTTACTGGGCTAAGTATCAGGACTGAAATCCCCACAATCCTTAAACAACAGCTCTGAATCTTTCTCACCCTTGTTTTTCTTCTTTCAAAAGGATGGATAGTTCACCATCATTTCAGGCTAGATTTTTGTAATCACTCTCCAGCTGAGACCTTTGTTTGCACAGAATTCAAAGTTACTTACAATACATGCTCCCTCCAATTCTCTCTATCCCCTTCCCCTTCCCCTTCCCCTTCCCCTTCCCCTTCCCCTTCCCCTTCCCTTCCCTGCCCTGCCCTGCCCTGCCCTGCCCTGCCCTGCCCTCTCCCTCTCCCTCTCCCTCTCCCTCTCCCATTTGATTCTGACGTGAATTATTTTCCTTCCTTTAAATGAGAACTTCAGGAGATTAATACAAGTTAAATAGCAGCGGTAATACTAGTATGCATAGCTCTAAACACTATAGAACTGTCAGGGAATATTGAAGTTATAATGCATTCCTGCTGTTTCATTTTTACAGATGAGAAGATCTAAACTGAAAGGATTTAGGGTAGCTATAGATCTTTGCACAATTAAATTCTTGGGAACTTTGGATTTGTTAATCCATTTAAATCTTAATAAATACTGGGAAGACATATTTCTTCTAAAGTACAGAAGAGGGACCCTCCAGAAAGGCAGAAATTACTTTTAAATTAAAGATAAAAAGAAATGTCTTTATCTGTTGCCCAGGAGATTAAAATAATTTTGTGACTATTCAGTATTTCAGAAAAGAAAAAAGTAAACCAAAGGAATGGTTAGTGCATTTAATCTTCCAATCTTATTTAAAAATTAAATCATACTGAAGTAGGAGTGAAAGTCAGAAAAGAAGGGAAATTGCAAAGGAAAAGTGGTTAGCAGTAGCTCATTTTCAAGGTTATTTTGTTTGGCAGAGCAAAAGTGTGAAGTTGATAATTTGTCTGCACAGATTTCTAAAATACAGTCCTTGCAAAGTGAGGATTTTTTTGCTTATGTTTTACTTCAAATCTTTAGTTGATGGCTCTACACGTGAGACAACAGAAGAGTATGACTCATGAAATATGATGTGGCAGAAAATTCCTGTAAACACTTTTAGTTGGTTTTGCTTACTATTACAGACAAGGAGAAGGAGCAGCCAAGCAAACCTTGCAGCTCTAAAAGAACACCATAACCTAACAAGCATATTTTTAATGTCAGGCTCAGGTTGTTTTGTATTTCATAATTTCCACTACAAACTGTTGTAAATTCTTTTACAAGCAGCCTCAAATCAAAGACAGACCAGGTGTCAGCAGTAGGGCTTTGAAAGAAATGATAGCACATGATGGATATTAGTAAGAGCAGGGACACTACTTGTGGATAATACTAACAGCCCATTAGTACTGCACGCTTTTAAGAAAGAATATGAGGTTCTTGAATATGTCAGTGGAACTTGAGAATAGCAAGAAGAAATTTCTTAAAGGTGGTAAAATTAAATGCTGCAATATTTGAATGACCAAATCTAACTTTTGAAAGCAGAAAATTATTGCTGGATGCAAGCATGAGAGTAATGTTAAAAAATAAACAAAAAAAATCCAGGTAAATGAAGATTGGATTATAAATAGCATAAAATCAGTCACCTTTTGTTTCTGCAGAGTTATTATGTTCACTTAGAAGTTATTCTTTTTGATGTCAAATTATTTTTTCTCCTGACAAATACTTCGTTCAGTTTCATGTCAGGGAATTACAGATGACAAGAAACACACTAGCAAGGAGTTATGTTTTTGAATTTCACCTTAATTTAAAATGGATTTATGGCATATTCCTGTTGCTCTACGTCTTGACATAATTGATGGATAACATGTATCACCATCATATTATGGGCTGTCCATATCATCCCAAGACCACCATTATGTATTTTTTGAGTCCATGTATTGGTTCAAGGCTTATTATTCTTGTTTAAGCAGTTTCAAAGAATCAGCTGGGAGTCTTGATAAAAGAATTACAACAGCAGCTGGTAGCTGCCAAGTACATGCCTTCCCTTCAAAGACACTTTCAGTGGTACAATATGTTTGAAAATTGTCTTAATCACAAATAGAAGGGTGCTTGTTCTCTCAGTAAAAAATGTTTTTCTGTGATCTCAGTTCTGCAATTGTTTCTGAGGACTCTCTGTGGTCAGCAGAAGAGCACCTTTAATAAGCATCAAAAGCATTTATCTACTGAAAATCAACACAAACCTTTGTTTAAATTGCTGTTTTTTGGATGAGACTGACAGTCAGACAAACTTCCCTCTTTAAAATACTAAAAATACCCTTTACACTGATTAGAATATACTGTAGATAATAGTTTTTTATGAGCTTTTAAGGCAAAAAAAATTAATCGGTGACCTGAATAGTGCAACCCTCCCCCCCCAAAAAAAAAAAAAAGATCAAAACCAGAACTGAAAACAAAAAGCAGAAGAATATTTAGGATAGTTGGCTCATTCTCTATTCTCAAAATAGAGTGAGATTTAGTAGTGGCAATATTTTCCTAGGCATTACAGGGGAGGAAAAAAAACCAGACAGTGGAAATGAGGCTGAGGTCTGTTCATGCTAATAACATTTATTAACACCACATTTTTCAGGATAGAAGATGTTAGAATCATAGTCTTGCAGATTATTTCAGATAAGCAGAAATCTCTGGAGCAACCCCCTTGTCAAACCAAGGTCAACTACAAAGTCAGACATAACTTTAAATTTACATCAGGTTCCTCAATGTCTTTTTGAATCCTGTTTTGAGTGCCTCTAAAGATGGACGTTCCTCAATCACTTTGAGTGTCATCATGGTTAGAGAAAAAAATTATAATTTATAGAAAAAATTTTAATGTTTAATGATAACTCCCCTCATTTCCTTCTCCTTCATTACTAATAATGCTATTTTTTAATACCTGAGTAAAGGAGTTGCATTTATTTTGTCTCTACAGTTCCAGATACCTACATACTTATAGATCATAGGGAAATCCAGTGTATTCATTCCATAGAGCTCAATGACCACAATTCTGAATCGTTATTTTGAGAATAGTCTTCTTTTTGCTTTCTGCTCTCTCTACTGTATAGGAGAAGAATTGGAAAGAGGAAAACAACATAATCAAACCTTACACAACCACATATGATAAGAAGGTATGATTATATATTATACTGTCAAGTTTTTATTGATCCACTTAAAGGCCCATTGACCTTTAATATTAATGTGCTTAGCTACAAATGTCATTGGAAAAGACTATAATACTTAATCTTCAGAGACATAAAATGTGCATGTCTACTATGAACAAAACCACAGGCAGTAGTGAAGAAATGTAACCTTAATTACATCACCTACTTGTCAGAAAGCTTTCAGCATTTGCTATTATGAAAAATGTAGATTAAGGGCATTACCAGGCCTAAAGAATACTATTCTTCATGAAAAGATATTACTGTGATATAAAACATAATTAGATTTTTGTTGCAGACAGGAAAGGTGGTTAAATTATACATGTTTATTTCAAAACAATAATATCAGGATGCTCTTGATATATAATGAGAAGTAACAGCATGATAGCTTACAACAATAAACAGAAAAGGATTTATTGATTGTTTTATCTGCCTGTACTTTATTTTTTATGGGATATAAAATATAGCTTAGAAGGCATAACCTTTATTCAGAGGAGATACTGAACAGAAACACTACTATCTGTGCACAAACTGATTCCAAAACCACTTTTTTCAACTGCTCTGTACTGGCTATGACCCACCTGTCCCCATGCTAAACTGGGGGAGAGGGACAGGAGTCTGGAGGGAAGCTGAGCTTGGGAGAGTGGGGAGGTCAGATATTGCTTCAATGTTCTTTTCATTTGTCTTTGCCTGAATCTATTTTAATTGGCAACAAATCAAATTTCCCCAAATCGAGAATGTTTTGTCCATGACAGTAATGAATAAGCAATCTCTTTTCTGTTCTCTTCCCTTGTCCCACTGAGGAGTGGCAGCGAGCAAGCAGCTGGTTGGGAGTTTGGCTTTAGTCAAGGCTAACCCACCAAACTGGCCAAGACAGGGAAATTAGGTTTCCCTTACCTAAAATTTCTTCTCTGTCTTACATCAAAAAGCAATTTTTTGAAGACTACACATGGAACACTGAGCTAGCTAATTGCTGCTCCTAAACCAGAAGCAAAACCCAAAAGAAGTGAGAGGTCATTAAGCTGTAGTGGTATTCAATGGATGTATGAACTTACTGAAAGAGTTCAGACTAAGAAACTGTTTGGATTACCAGTGCTGATTTGTTTTGGTTTTGGGTTTTTTTCAAATTGCATGTAACTTTATTTTTCAGTTTTCGTCCTCTTCATATCAACCTATGTATATACATATTAATGTAGTCGGAGGTGTTAGTAGGAAGTTAAAAATATTGCCAATGACCAACACTTTGTTTCACATTACTGAAAGTCTTAGAAAGTACTCAGCTAACCCTACAAGGCAGTAATTCTCAGTGATCCTTGGGGGTTCCTTCCAACACAGCATTTTCTCTGATTCGGACGAAATTAGAAATAAAATAAAATAAAATAAAATAAAATATAAAACTGTTAAATTCTGCTAGGTCATGGTAATGAAGCAACGAGATTAAACAAAAATGGCAGTTGAAATGATAAACAGGTTACAATCAGGTAAAACTTTAGGATACCGAAGGTCACTTTAGAAGCTGGCATGTATGACTTGTTACAGGGTATCAAAAAGAGCTGGCTGCAAGATGGTTTCCATTCAAAGAGTGTTGAATAATGAAATCTGCTCAAGTTCAGTGGTGTGTAAATGTGGTATTCACAATCTGCATATATTTCAAATGACAGTATTGATCAAGTTTTTAATTTTTTAAAAAATTATATGCAATGTATCTTATACTGAGAAGCTAGCAGCAGAAACATTTACCCACTTGTTTTTCATCCACTGTTCTGAACTATTATGTTGTCATGATAGATAGGTCTTAGAATGGATTACATGGAGACATCAAGTTTAAAGCAGTAAACATCATTTTCTCAAAGCAGGATCATAAGTCATAGTCCATTATATGATACAGTACAGAATGGAGCTGAACCTAGTGAGGGAAAGCTACACAATCTAATTAACATTATTCCAAATGATTCTGTCATTCTTAATAAAGAAAACCATAGAGACTTATAAAAATCATTTCATGATTTAATGACACCAGAAAATCACAAACTCAGCTAGCATAAATTGCTGTAGTGCTTTCATTCAGCTTTGTTGAAACCCTGAATCTCTGATGAACAATTTTTCAAATAAAACAGACAGAATGAAAATTATATTCATAAATATGTACAATAACACAGTTATATTTGCTATACTGCTAATGTCAATTATGCAAAAACTAGAATTATTGTCAGCTTGTAACAGACAAATGAGGTTGTTAGGAAGACCTATTAGACAATAAGAAAATTGTTAGAGACTATTATCCACTTGTTAAAGATGCTGTGGAAGTTTGAAGTTTTCTCGAGGATAATTTCTTGCTTTCCCTGAAAGAAGGTTTTCTCCTCTGTTTTTGTAGTCACTAAATCTAATCATTTCCATTCTAGAAAGGAAAATAGTTATACCCTAGAGCCAGCACTATTCTTAAGGCACACAAGCAGTGACATTATCATTAGAGAAACAGATGCTCAGTTTCCCACTGAGTTCAGTGATTTTGGAAATCACTTCTGTTTCTGAAAAGCCATTCTCTTTGTGGCAGTAGATACAGTAGGCCCTGAGCTTCAGATCGGCTTTGAAAATTTTGGGCTAAAGTGTAACTGTCCCTGTCAGAGGCTATGATCTTTCACATTGCATCAATGATTCCTTCCCTTTCTGTGTAACATTAGACTTTTAGAGATCAAACCATATCTGAGCTTACTGAACAACTAGAAGTGAAAAACTGTGTTTCAGTCATGGAATCCAACTTGGAATTCAGTTGGATGGGGAATATCTGTGAGGTGTGGGAGTAGGGGTAGCAGATTCACTTATGTTCACTCCATTGCTTCTTTCTCAGCCAGGGCTAAGATGTCCCCTAGCTATAAAACAGGACAAAAAAAAAATTAAAAAAATTAAAAATTATATATATATAGTTAAATATAACTCTAAATATAAATATATATATATATGTTTAAATCCATATTGTTCATACTATACCTCTTTTATGCCTTTATTCAGTCAAGTCAGGCTTCTGAATCTGACATGGAAAAGTAAATTGATGTACTATAATTACCACTGCTCTATGACCAGGTAAAAATACTGGGAATGAGACATAATATTATTTATCTTCAATAACCCTAATATCACAGCCTATGATGTGGCCAATTTCAGTAGGAAAATTCTGTAATGACTTCTAATTGTGGGTAAGGGGTGAATTCCTACTTCCTTTTCAAAGTAAAGAGGAAACAGGAAAGGACTTCTCTGAAGTTTAGTGCCTTGTATTCTTGATTGAACTTGATTGAAAATCTTTCCTATCTTTCTTTTTGGTGATACCTTTTTACTCCACACAATTTTTGGCATAACTGATCCAGCTGTCGTTTTTCAAAGTGACTACTAGGGAAGAGAAAAACAGTCCCAGAAAGCACACTGGCGACACATATGACCCACCTGGCAGCAGCCTAGAAAAGGTTAATTGAAACTCTAATTATCAATCCTTGATATGACAAAGACAATTAGAAACTGCTGCAACAGACTATGTGAGGAGTAATCTCAGAAAAAGCTGTTGAGATTTTAAGCTATGATGAAAAAGTGCTACGGGATGAAAATAGTCTGCTAAGTAAAGGAAGAAAATCCGCAGAATTCATGCAAGATAAGAGGTAGGAATATACTCCTGACAGTTATCTTGACCTCTATGACAAGACACTTGAAGAAGAGTAAAGGCTTTGTTTTTACTCCAAGAGATGTAGAAAGGATCTGGAGATAAAGTCTCTGAAACTGACAGATAGCTATCTTGCATTTGTCAAAATCCTAACTAATTCTGTTATCTGAAAGAGAAAGGTCTCTTCTTTACATGGATGGAAAAATCACATAAATAAATGGGAAAGACTGTTATATCAGACATGAGATAGCTGTAACTCACTGCCATAGAAAAGCTGAGAACAGATCAAACAATAAAACTCCTTTTGAAATTGTTGGTAAGTATGCACATAAGTTCAAAAAGAATAAGGTACTGACCAGTATGTACTAACGTGCAATTAGACATTTGGTCCAAAAGTGTTGTTCAGACAAACAAGAGTGAGAATTTATTGTTGACTGATGGGATACTATTTTACCTGCTATCATTAAAAAAAAAAAACAAATTGAGGTGGATAATTGCAATAATTGCTGCCTTTAAGTATTGTTTAATGTACATATGTAAGAATTTAAAACATTTACTTTAAAGTCAAGACTGAAACCTAGTGTCCTGCACTGACTCTTATTTAGCTTGAAAGTGCCTCTTGGGCATCTGGTCTCCATTTCTAATGTATAGCAACTTTAACGTTAACAGATAAAACATTTTTCAGAACTCAGATTCAAAGCATTTTGCAAATATTTAATAAGAATATATTGCAAATGTATATGTGAATGCAGCAATCTTAAAATTAATAGACACAATCTGCAAAGCTCTTGAACTGACTTTTGAAACTGTAAGTTACTGGAAATTTTCTAAATAAGTTTTCTGAATTGATGCTTCTCTGAGGTATTTTAAATTAAATTAAAATTCAAAGAAAACGTTTTAAGATACGCAGTCCTGAAACAGCAGACAGTGTTTTTCAACATGAAACATTGAAGTGTTCTAAATGAATCTTTAGCAGCAGGATGCAAGAAAATATACTTCTACTAATCCAATGTTATGCCCAGACACAATCCATAAATTAGATATCCACTGAGCATTGTGTCCCTCTGGAATCATGTGAATAGAAAAATTTATTTGCATTCTTATTCTGATCCTCAATGGGCTTACAACTTCTAATTTCTTGCTTTTATCCTGAAAATTGCTGATAAATACAACACCAAGTAACACCAGGACCAGGCAATCTAAAATACAGCAAGGACCTTTGACCTGTTGTTTAATTTGCTAATTTTCGTATATCATGAAGGGAAAAGGAGGGTGTGAGGTTGTTTACTCCTGTAAAAGGCACAATGGATCTGATATATATTTCACTTTGATAACCGAGCATTGCTAGTTATTCCCTGAATTTGGCCTTTCCTATCACCTGGATAAATTACTTTGTAGTGATGCCACGCAACTGTAAAGATTAAAATAAACATGTAGTTCAAATATACTGAAGTGCAGAGTATATAAAATGTCTTTCTTTTTGAACTTGGTGGGACTAATGAATACATTTTGGCTGATCTTTCATGGCAGATACGCAACATAAGTTCTGTTATTTTTTAGGAACAGAAGTTAATTTAACTAGTCTATGATTTCAGAAATCTTTCTAATGAATGTTACTAGGCTTGCTCAGGCTTCAGCCTTCTGGCACTTCAGATTTCCGACAGGACCTCCAAGGGAACTCCTGAAGGTTTGAAAGGTTAAGCTAATTCTCAGAGAGACCTTGGGAAATTTTCTTGAGCTAGACTGCTTTGAAAAATTTTAATCTAATAATTAATTCCTATACAAGTGTTGATAGTGTTATTGCCTGATATTCCGACACAGAAAGATGACTTGAGTCAAAAAATCTTACAGACATTGGCTCTAACTGTCAGTTTTCTGTCCCTGCTAGTAAACAGAAAACTTTTCTTGGCTCTTCTTTTAAGCTGTTTATGAATAATATTTTTACTTTTCTCGGATTCATATGTTGTGCTTCATGCTGAGTCTCAGATTTTCATATCATTGAGCCTAAACACTTTTTTAAGTTTGTGTACTCTAAAACCATATTTTAGAACCACATTCTAAACACCAGTTTATTTATTATACTTATTCTTGCTTTTGCTAGCTTTTGTGATCTGTTTGTTTAACATTTTACAACCAGAGGAAAACAAGCACAAACATACTAGTTTTAGATGATCTATGTTGATGTTATCGGAAGTAAAGTTGTGGTTTCATCTGAATAACATTAAAGAGGGTTTTTGGAAACTTTTGAATGTCTTTAATTCAGATTGAAATAACTACAAACAATAGCGTAGCAAAAACCTTCATATTTTGCCAAACCATAGTTACAGAAGTAATAAAATTGAAATCGAATGAGATCCATTGAATATTTTTTTATTTGACTTTGGTCAGGCCACTTGAGAAATTTACAAGTTTACCTTTGAAGCAATTACCTGATAATTCACATAGCACAATCTTTTCTCTTCTTCGTTCCCAATTCTTCTATCTTTTGAAACATCTTTAATTAAAGCAAGTTAGCCACTGGGATCTTTATCTAAAATCACTTCTACTTATCTTATTTTGTTCAGAGATGTCACGCAATTTAAGATTGGGCTCAATAAATACAGCCTTGAGGAAGAAGCAGCTGTGCTTCTTTTTCACCTGTGCCTACTTTTGTAAAAATATCTGATTGTGTCTTTAATGTACCAAAAGCTTCGTGAATCTAGGTTAAGTCCCAAGAGTCTGACAAGTATCAAGCTGCTTGCTGAATTTTACAATTGGTTGACTCAATAAGAATACAGAGTTATTAAAATGGAGACATGTGTTGCTTCAAATTATCGAAGAGGAATGCTAAAATCCTTTCTCATACTCCTCCTTTCTTTCTCCTTCTCTTGACAAACCTGCATCTAAACATAATTATTAATGCTATCAGCCATTTATTATGTACTTACTTTAAATTACAGTTCTAAAAGATAAAAAAGACAGAACCTTAGATTTCAAATCTTGCAGCGTCTGAGGATATTTCATCAGACATTATAAATGTGTCTTCTTCTGATGTTAGCATTTCCACATACAAATTGGTAAAAATAACTAATCCCACTAACTCTGCTTCATCACAAATTTCTTGGCAAGGCTAAGGTATGTTAGTTTATCCTAAACTTCTGTTGTTGCCAGAACTAGTGGAATTATACCTGGTAACATTAACGGTTAAACTGGAATTAACATTAACAGTTAATCAACATTAACAGTTAACTGGAATTAACAGTTGTTAACAGCCTCACAAAAGAAGACTTTAATGTGCTTCATTTGCATGAGAACAATGAACAGTGTCACTATGCAAAACAAATAAGGCCTTTGATGCAAAATTCTGATTTCTATGATTTCATGCCTTACAAGATTTGTCCACTTATATCAAGATATATGCTCCTTTCATAAATGCATATGTGTGTGTGGATGATGTGTGAGATTCACCATGAGTCAGTTCAAGTTTGCTTTTCTTTTCTTTGTGCAACAGAAGATCATTTTGCTACCTGTTACACTCTGACCTATGTGTAATACACCATTTTCTGGCCAAACACATTTCCTTCAGTAAGCCATCATCCTTGGAAAGTCAAGTATTCACTTTCACTTCTTTCTAATCCACAATAAATAAAGAATTTTGAAAATAATGTAGGGTGATTCTCAAGGAAAAGGTACTTAATTTGAGATGGAGCATTTTAAAATTATTTTGGATCAAACTTCCTTTTTCCAAAAGAAAAAATAATTCTAGAATAAAATCTATATTTAGCAGAAGGTGAAGTACTAAAGTAGAAGCAAATCTTGATTTTCTGCCAAAGACAGGTAGAGCAATCTTTCTAAATACCTATTTCATAAGGGTTTTAAAATTTTCAAGACTCTTAATAGTACAAGAGGTGAAAATAATGTGAAATTTCATGATGCAATAACTCAAAGGATATTTCAATTTTATTTTCTATTCCCTGTCTCTCATCACTAATGGTATTGAAATTAAGAACCAATACTTGTTAAACTTTAATATTCTGTAATTAAACATTCATCCCTGTGATTTATTTTTTTTCAAAATATGGTGGGGGCAGTTTTCCCAGGTGCTCACAGCAGCAAATCAGAACAAAACAAATAAGTCACAGAAATAAAACACATGGAAGAGAGAAAAATAAATTAATAAAGCACTGATGATAACATTTCCCAGCGTAAAAATTATTTATACTTTATAAAGGACCTGAAAATTAAAGCTGAATAAGAATCAGGAATAGAATTCTATTTTTTGTCATCCTACATCAAGGATTTACACATAAAAATGTCAGAGTACACATACATACACATATATGCAACATCTAAAATATCAATAAAATTACATATATATATATATACACATGTACATGATTTTTTAAATCTCTTCAAACAAGTTGCAATGAAATCTATTTCTCAGAAACTTTAACAGAAAGCTGAAATTGTCATGCAAAGAAAAATCATGAAGACCTATTATTCCTGCCTTCTCTGTCTGCACATTTCCCAGTTACTTTACTGGGAGCTGTGCTACATGTACCCAACATGATGTCCATGCCCCAAGAGTATGGCTTAATAACATGCAGTACATATTAATTTTTGCATGAACACTTTAATTTTGAATATTGAAACAGCATTTTCAGATGTGTGGTCAGTATGTATGACTTTAGTGTGACAGTGATAACATCTAATGGCACTATTTGTGCATCCATAGTTAACTGGGAATAAAAAAAAATTAATTCCAACAGATGGAAAGTTGTAAGCAGCTTTGTAAGCATCAGAAATGTGCAGGTGCCAGGACCTGTAAAAAATTTGCCTTTCTTCCTCAGAAGAACTGATATGATGGTAAGAACCCTTTCAATATACAAAGTCCTTTTCAACCCACATTGCACTCTCCCAGTCAGTGCCACTCTTTGTAACTTCCCTGAATGCAGATCTATTCTCAATGACAGGAAGTCCCCTTTATTGTCTTTTTTTTTAATTCCTTCTTCTGTTCTTGTGCTTGTGAATCATTCTTAAAGTACAGGAGGGCCATTGTGAACAGTTCAAACGAAGGCAATGGATTTTGCATTGGCTGTGAGATTATCAGAGTGGACCTGTAAGGATAATGAAGGCTGAACTTATCTACAGTGGTGAGATCGAGGTCAGTGGAAATTGCCCTGTGGTTAACATTGGTGAAAATGGATTTTGGACCTTATTTCCAAATTATCCAATCCATTATAATTGGCTGTAATACTGACAGACTTTTTTGGCGTTTCCTATTTTTTTTCTTTCTACTTTTTAAATTTTGCTTTGTTTTGTTGATTTGTTTGGTTTTGGTTTTTGCTGATTTTGTTTTCCTTAAATAGCGTCCTTCTTAGTGGTGTGTCAATTTGGTTTTGACTACCACATTAGGGAAGGAAGAAAGGGTATGAAGTGTGCCAGGGCAGAAGCTGATGCTGGAGAGAGAACTGACAGGCTCAGTATTTTATAGTTTGTTAAAAGTAGATCTCAGTCTTTTAAAAAGTGTAATTAATATTACTGACTGTAATAAAGTCTGCATTCATTGTTCTGGTTTTTTTTTTTCCCTGCCCAAAATGATGAACTGGTGGCTTTTAGCATATAAACATATTTACTCTTGTTTAGTAGGCTGAACACTGTAAATTGAACTTTGATGGTTGCTACTTTACATGGAGTGGCACCTCTCTGATGCTCTGATTTCTCAAGAAAAATTTTTGAATCATTGAGAAAGGGAGAAAGAACAATATCCCAATTACTGGATGGCAATTTAAAAACAATTCTTCTGTTACCATAGGAAGTGCATTTTAAGATGTTATAAACAAATATCTTAAGCATTTTCCAAGTGTACTTGGAGCAGTCAGTTTTGAGTACAATGATAAAAAAACCCAAAAACCCATGGATGAGACAGATGGAAGAACTGGGATGTATTATCAAACCATACCATTAAAAAAACTCCCCAAACTCCTACTTAGATTTCTTTAATGTACATTAGGTTTGACTGAATGGCAAGCACTAAGGGTGCATTCAGCATGAGAGCTACAAAGTTAGCTTTATTCTTACAGTAACTTTGCAGTTGTGTCAACTTTCTTACTGACCTGTCTTATGTATTCCTGACTAGAAATCAAATTACCTGGTGATGAAAGGAGATAAGGTTGGTCAAAGAGGACCTACCTTTCATAAATCTGTGGCTGGGCCAAATGCCCTGGTTGACAGGGGCACGAGCCACCTGAAGAGCTGGCTTCTCCCAGTCACGCTTCATTTCAATACTGGGGAAAGCATTAAGGGATTAGATGGAAAAACTGTCTTTCTATGTACTTTTTTTCCAATCTGCTATGTGGGACTTAAGTTTACTTTGCTAAGATACCTTGCCTTATCTTTATTATACAGGATAGCTAATAACTACCATTTCCATACAGAACAGATGATGAGCAGAATCATATCAGAGATAGAAACTGCAAGACCTTAAATATGGACATTGAATTTCTTTTCTCATAATATAATATCTCAATTATGAGAAATCCATATGATCTGCTGTGGTAGTGAACATTATAGAAAGCCATATTGGAAAACTGAAAAGATCAATTCAAAGGGCTGGATTTTATTCCCTTTTTACTTAACAGACTTCCACCTGTTGCTGAACAGTCTTGCTGAAATCTGAAAAAAAAAAAAAAAAGAAAAAGAAACAAGAACTTTTTCTTCAAATATGGTGCAGACTGAGAAGATAAAAAAAAGGATAAAAATCAACTTAATATTTTGCTTCAATTTCTAACACTGCTGGTGAAAAAGAACTCCAGTTAAGGGCAGCCTTTAGGGACAAGTTTTGAGTACATAACCTGCATACAAAACACTTACAATCATGCATATTTATCTCTGCTAATGAGAAAGTAAGTGTTCTATTGAAAAGACATTCATTTGAAATGTCTGAGTCTCATAGACTGCATATCTTAAAGTCATAATTAGAATTTGTGATTAGCTGAGACATTTCAGAAGAGGTACTTGAGGAATCAGTAAAATAGAAAAGATATATATCAAGATTCGTTTAACAAACACCTTGTTTGTATCACAACCCTTCCACATATAGCAGTAGGGATGGAACAGAAATGGCAATAATGAGATGAATTTATAGCATTATTACAAAAGTCTCAAAAGCTGGAGCTTTAAAAGAGCAGTTCTCTGTCTCTTTCTATGGAAATCTCATATTTAAAATTTAAAAGGAGATTATATCACCTGCCAAGAAGGTGAGAACAGACTGTGAGCCCTTACAGCATTCTCTTGATATTTTAAAGCACCATATATCTTAGAATAAAGTTCTATACTTTAAAGTGGAACTACTGAATGTGGAAGTGTTAAAAACAAAATAATACAGCCAACATTCATTTAGCTGATTCTGAAGTATATGAAGATAAATACATTCTATCCTGAATTAAAAGAAGTCAAACTGGCCTGTGTTGAACAAGAACAAGTAATCAAACCTGGTGGAAGTCTATTTAGGAACAGAGGGAATGGATATTATATACATTCTTAGCAACAAATCAACTTTTGGAAATAAACATTTTAATTGCAATATCAAATTCCCAGTTTGTTGTTTTGTTATTGTATTGTTATGATTATATTAATCACCATTAATACCAGCACCAAAACATAGGATTTTTTATGTACAATATTACTAAGATATTAAAAAAAAAAATGTTTCCTGCATGTCAGCACTGAGCCAACCAAATTTGCATGCTTGATTTTGAAAAGAAATAGAAAATATGGATAAATATTTACAGCAGAAGAATCTATCACAAATTTTGCTCTGCTTTCATGTTTTCTTTCTCATTTGAGGAGATTTACATTTCAAAAAATTAAGAAGTTTACTTGTCCTTTTATACTTTATTCTTGTTCTTTTTAATTATTTAACAAAATCACATTGATAAATTTAATCAAGATTTTTTGCAGATAATTGAGAGAAAAAATGTAAACAAATTTACTTCCAAGGAAAGTGATAATTTGTGATCATTTCTGTGTTGTTTCGTTTGACTAAAAATGAAACAGCACAAGGGAAACTGGAAAAAGGGAAAAAAAGATATTGAAGGTACGGAAACTAAAGATACAATCCTTTGTCTTCATTACACTGATGAGTTATGTAATATGATTTTTTAATGTACAGTTTTTAATCAGGGTTTATAGAAATAGATACAGTAGAGACCTTGCTCAGTTCTCACAAAGCAATCTATTTGATTTCTGGCTGTGTATTAACAGTGGGGAAGTGTTACATTTTTCCCTACTGAATTTGAGAGATTGTTTAGTAGATAACAGGTGAGGGGGTTTAATACCTAAAAAAAGTCATCTTCTTTGAAACTGGCAACATGTATAGAAAAAAATCTGTTTAAGTTTCTAGGGAAGGAAATGCTTTTAACCAAATATATTAAAGAAAATCCTGAGGATTTTGACCAGCTTGGCTTACTGGAGAGCAAATCATTGCAAATCATTGAAAGTGATAAATGAATATTTCTAGAAAGGCAACCTTGCATCAGAAACCTAGTAAATGACTAGGAGAATTATGATGAGCCTCAGATCAGAACGAAAGAGACCATCTTAATCCACTTATGCCAAAAATTACTCTATTATAAATCATTCCATAAATCATATAGACACCAAAATAGAGACCACAGATGAAAACAAGTTCTGTACTCCTTGATCTAAAATAAGCTTACAACTTAGATAGATAAAGAGGGCACAGATTCTGCAGACGTTTTCTTAAAATGTCCAAGTAAGTTCCAATATCTTGGCAAGTTCCATGACACACCAGGTGACCTGGCACACCACTGGCTCCACTCCAGCTGAAGGCCACAGAAGAATTCCTGCTTGTTCATCTGGAGCTAAGCACTAAGGGAACTCTGTTTTGTTGTTTAGAAGATTTGGTATAGTGAGGGAGGATTATTCTTGACTTTAGAGGAAGACTCTGGGATATGGAAATGTTAGTGATGCAGCTCTGATTTACACTAAGCTTCTTGTGTAATTCCTTTTTATTTCCATCATAAATTTCTTCTGTGAGTATGCATCAATAATAATAATAATAACACAATAAAAACAACAATAACAACAACAATAATAATTTTTAAAGTTGTTTTCCACAGTATTCTACCAGGGAGAAATAGAGATAATTATCTTACTGTTGCTCAAATTTTTCTTTGTAGCTCAGGAATGCTCTGCACCAGCCTTCTCCAAACAAAGCTGCTTTTGTTCTGCTTCTCTTGGAAACCATATTATCACCTTCTTAACAAATTTCCTTTGTTATGAAAGGAATAAAGATAGAGTGACAGTAGTTCAGGACAACAGATGGGACATGAAACTCCGGAATGTGTAAGCATGTTTGGAGAAAGAAAGGACTGGAGTTTGGCTGGTTTATTTGATTTAAAATAAATTTGAAGCAAAAATATTAAAAGGTTTTATTTTAAATGATGATTTTGAACACTTAAGTATAAACCTGGAACAAGCTCAGAGGTCTTAAATTGAGCAGGTTCTTCCATTCTTGCCTTCTTACAGAATCCACTTTGTGGGATTTTGAGCTATGTGAAATATAGCAGAGGTCATGGAAGGAAAGAACCAAAAAGTACCATATGCATATCTTTGGGATTGACTGTCATTCTTCCAGACTAAAACAGAAGTCTCAGTAGATTGCTCCAAATGTGTGGTTATGTAATACAGCTTCGCTATCAGCAGCAGATTGAATTAAGACCATAGAATTTGTCTTGCCTCTTGAAATGAATAATGAAGTTAAGATAAAATATGTGTTCGTACCTGAGGAACACAATGAACTTCATAAAGGATATGAGAACTTAGATTCCAGCCTTTTAAACTATGCTTTCCTTCTGGAAGCAAAAATGATAAAAGGTGAATTACCCCTAAGTATGAGCGCCAAAAACTGGGATTGGCAGATTTGCATCTATTACACAAAATTAGCCATAAATTGCTCAAAATTATATGTGAGCATTTCAAGAATGTGAGAGGTAAATTCGTTTCAGATTGACATATTCTCTGAATGACAATTAATACTGGCAACATAAGAGCTATCATAAAATTGAGTAAAGACATCTGTTAAAGCAACCTGGTGGTGAACAAGTGTCTGCTCTTTTCCAAAACAGGGGCTAGGAGGAGCTTTTCCTATTTTCATTCGCATATTTGCAACTAGAGAGTGTATGGCAGAATTTCTCTTTTTCTGTATAGGGTGGTTGATATTTTGGACTATTGCAATGTGAATTCATTCACATTGGTTATGTGTATACCCAATAATATGCATAACAATTAATAATATGTGTAATACACTGACCTCTGTATTCTGCTATAATGATCTGGCTTGACAAGGTCCTAATGTCAGTTCAAAAATAGTGGATTTAATTTTCCAATTTGATGCATTCCTGTACTACTAACGTTGCCCCAGGTAATAAATGTTCGTGTGGTTTTTTTGTGAAGGTGAACATGCTAAGACCCTCTTATTAGTTCTAATTCACAGTTCAACAAAACAACTTTGGTATCCTCACCAAAATCCCTACACATATAAAAAGAAATATTTTGTGCAGTCAGTGAGTTCTCCTCTTTCTGTGAGATATAACTGCAACAAGCAGTATGTAGAATTTCTTAGTTCATCATTTTGCCCCTCGCATTTAGGTATCATTGTTGAGGTTGTCCTTTCCTGTTTCTTGGAGGCAGGATTGATGGCACAGGATTTGTGGAAGCACAAGTATATTTGATTTTAAGAATGTTTGCTAACTATTTAACTAACCACATAAGCAAATAAAGTAAAGCACGCAATTAAAGAACAAAATGGTAGTGGGTCTGCTTGGGTAATATTCTGTGGAACCAAACTTAATAGAAAAAGAAGCAAAATACTAAATGTACCAAGTAATAATGCGTTCCAATCTAAACTCTTCTTGCCTGAAATATTTTTTTATTAATTGTAAGGTAAAAAGGATAACTGCTGACCACTGTTTTTTTTAGTAGACTCTCCCCCTCAAACACTATTAAATGCAAACACACATCTATTAAAAATCTCTTCTCTTTTGAAAAATACAGAACATGAGAGGACATGTGAAATATTTTATAACTGAAGTGAAAATTTATATGAATTATCTTTTTCATGATACTTGATTGTGGATCTTACAAACAATTTTATTTGCTTATTCTAGTTTAATTTTATAAAATTCAATAAAGATTCTTTCCACAGAAACTGCTAGTGCTTCATTTACAGGAAGTAAACAACACTTGAAGAACTTTTATTAATGCATGTATCCAGTGAGCACTAGAACAATTTAAACTTTACCCAAATTTGTCCTAGATGAGTCTTCCCAGAAGACTCTTAGACCTGAATCATAGGCCAGAGGCCCTCTAGTAGCAGGAATTTCTGAGGGACTTTTTTTACAGTACAACTTGTGGGGTATTTGAATATATTGTTAATGAGTATATAGAATTACTCCTTGGTGCATACAGACTGAATTTGAGCTCATAGTAAATTATGAGATAGATCAGTTTTCTCAATATTTTGCTTTTCTAAGTAGAAAGACTGAGTATGTCATATTAAAGACAAAAACCTGACATTTACTAGCACTTTTTCAGCACAGATTTGGTGGACTAATCTTGTATCCAGCAAGGATATTTTTTTGAGAGGTTTACTTGATTCATATGGAAATTATTATCTTCCCATAGATGACTCACTTATTTCAGGAACATTCAAATATAGAAATGTTTCTTATATTTTTGTAAGGGCTAAAACCTTCTTTTTGACAAATTATTAGAAGTGACCTTGTGCACTTGCACTGAATCAGAATGTTATTTGATTTATGGGAGGCAAATTAACCTGAATTTTAAAATTTCATTTTCCTGAGTGTTGTCTTTCAGGCACTTGAGTGGAATGAGAGTTTTCATTATTGTATCGTACAAAAAGAGAAGCAGATTATTTCTTTCAGGATGCTGTCTTAATCTCTAAATTATTTGACATTAAGTTATGGTATTTACTGCTTCTAAAGAGAGAAAAGTCTGTTACACACACTCAGATGGACTTTAAAGGACTGCAGTGAGGATGCATTTTAGGGGTAAAAGTTGAGACTAAACTTTCCTTTTGAAAAGTGTTTGAAGAATATAAGTTCATTCAGTAATCATCCTTAAAAAAGCATCAAAGTCACTGCAGGATATTTTTCTATAATTAAGGCTAACTAATCTCTTACATGTTGAGTAAATGGTAAGAAATAAAAAGGTAGCAAATGATGATGTACATAAATCCTGGGATTGGAGTCTTGGAGCTGGACTTGCATTTTGTACTGCTGTTTTCACAGGATGACCTAGTCAGTAGATTTTCCACATGGTGTTGTTGGCAAAGCCCTCATTAAAACTTGGTGCAATTTTAAATTTGCTCAAACATTGATACACACTAATTACTGCCTTCTTGTATCCACCTAAGTGAATGCAACTGTGAATTTCTCTTTTTACTGAAATGGAAATTTCTATGCCAGTGGATAAAAAATGTCTTCATGAACATGAAGTGATTTTATTTAAGTTGTACTTAACAAAACAGAAAATTAATTAAAACACAAATATATTGAGTCTATCATGCAGCACCCCAGTTGTCCGAATCTGGTTCCTTTTTCTACTCTAGGCTGAAAGTCCACAAAGACAAAAGTTGTGTATTTTAAGAGTATAGCCCCCAATACCCTGTTAATGCTTAAAAAGAGAAAAATAGCTGCTGACAGCCTGGTGGTGACTTCTTATTTGGACTATCCAGCAGAGCCAAAACAAGCTTGACACTTGCTGCCCTGAGGTCTCAGTTCTAGCACCATCACAGTGATAATTTAAATGCAATTTGCAGATTTCCATATTGCTGTGATTTAGGCATTTGTTGCAAGAAATGTGTGATAAAATATAATTAGGAACCAGAATGTTAACTTGATGGACTGTGCTGGCCAGTGCTACACAGGCTAACTTGATGATCCTTTTTCTCCTTAACATTACTTGAATCTGTATATTTACTGAGCTTTCAGATTTTCCACTGCCACTTAGTAAAACAGTTTCTATAACAGGATCATAGTTCACTTCAACAAATAAATACCTCAGGGCTCTTATTATGATCTCATTGTGAAATAAGATAATAAAACATAAAACTGATATCAAAACTTGTAGAACTAATTATATTTCTTCCTTCTATTTAAAAGTCTTAGAGCTGAGCTTTTCTGAGGAGGCAAAGCTGACATAGTGAAGCACAAACTTCAGCTGATGTCAAAAAAAAAGATCGGGAACCTCCCACTGGAAATTGGTTGCACACACGAAAGTCCTAAAGGAAAATTATTCTAAGAATAATCAGCAGTGCAAATAGAGGGCATCTCTTCTTTCATGCCATTTTCTCTTTCCATTAGCTTATGTAACTAAAATTAACACAATTACTCATACATAAACAGTTGTTAATGTGTTAATAATAGTTAATAATTATTCCACCACAGGATCATATGCAAACATCAGGGTGCTACTAATCAGTATTTCCCTCTGCAACCAGAACAAACACAAATAGCTCACTGCTGTCCAATATTTCTGGATCAGTGACTGACCTGTCATTATGTATCTTCCCTGCAATACTTCCATAACCTGTACAAAGGGCCAACAATACACCATATATTCTTAAACTTGTTTGCATGCTTTGTCTCCTGGTAAATAGTGACTGATAGAAGAATCAGGGATACTGACTGAAGGAAACTTGAGATGTCACATTTTCTGTTATTAAATAATTCTCTCATTTCTCAGGTAGTTTTATGGCTATTTATTACCCAATTATCACATGCTATATATGCATCATGATATATGCAATCTTTTTAATTCAGCTTTTATGTAACATTCTATAGTTATGACTGTTATAGAATGACTGTTTCTTTTTCAGTCATATTTTAAATGGGCTCTCATTTTGTGATGCTGTGATGCAAGCGAGTGCTTACACACTGTTTCAATGCAAGAATTACAAACAAGTTAATGTAAAAGGCTCTTTGAACAGACTGAGATCAGCAAGTAACAGCTGTTAGTACTTTAAGATATGTCTGCAGGTTTAATTATTTTTCTAATGCTGTTTTAAGTCAATAAATGTAGGTTAGGTGATGGACTTTTGCAAAGCTATCTTTCAGGCTACTACGTTGAGCACCTCAACCAACACACTTCTCAGTGTCTTAGTACATAAGGAATTTGTGACTGGTTTAATATGACATACAAATCTGTAAAATTCCAGGTGTATAAATACATACAGTATATACAGTGTATCACATACATCTACACATATATATATATTTGAGGCAGTAAAAACAAACTATCTACAGAGCATGTCTTCTGACCTGCAAGACTGGGATCAAAAAACAGATGCAATCCAAGTCCAAAACTGAGGACACAGATCTTGAGGTTCAACAGATATTCCTCATTTGGGAAATGTATTATGCTATTGGATATATGGTTTCTCAATTATTCTTTAGAGAAAGAAATACTTCATGAAACAGGAAAATTGCAAAGCTCCCAATACTTTCTAGCACATCTTTTTATGTGCATTCTGTGATGTTTTTCATCTGCTTGTAAAATTAAAAAAAAAAAAAAATTCATCTGATAGTAATCTTTACCTGCTATCATCTGCCAACACCTTTCTACCTCTGGAGAAATATGCAGAGATTTCAGGTGGTAGACAACTGCCCTGTCATTCTGTCAAGGTACAAAACAGAAATAATGTTATTCAGTCCTACTTCGGATCTACTGGAAGCTCTCACTGTCCCACCAAATTTTGGTCACTGCCAAGAGTATAGAATACTAAAAACAATATTGGATTTGGAATTTTATGTAGTCACTCTTGATTGATAAAGGAACATACTGTTCTGGCAAAGGAGAGCTAAAATATGGAGAAGGATGTTTTACTTCAAAACAAAGGCATGCTCTGCCACTGCACCTCATCCAGAGAAAGACTACTATATGACAGATTCAACATTTCAAACCTGTGTTTTTCAGAAAAGCATTTCAAAAGTTTTGAATGAGTGAAGGTCAAAGCTGAGAAAGCTCTAAAATGTGAAGGACTGAAACTCTGTGGTCATAAGTAAAGGCAATGAGAACCAACCTTTTTCACTCTGAGAGTGTAAATTCTAATGTTTTAATTAAAGAAATAAAAATCAATCCTTTATTGACTGGAATTAGAGTCTAACTTCAGGTTTAGAAAGGATACAAAGAAAAGTAGACATATATTTAGGCATCTTTCTACCTTAGGGCCACACGGCCATTGTTAAAAATAAAAAAAGGAAAAATAGACCTAAGGAAACAAATCCATATTCCCATGATAGCAGTCAGGAGACATACATGAGACTATAGATTTTGCTTTGTGTGGGAACAAAATAAAATTATCAATAACACAGATTAGCAGCAAATCTACTTCATTTTGTGTTATTAGTTTCCTCAGCTCTGTGTCATTACCCTAGAGGATACCATCTTGTACTTTTCTCTGTAATTTTAAGTCATTCTTACACTGTTAAGTGCTGTGACTCCTCTGCCCTTTCCACTTTAGCAACCCGTGCTCTGCAAACCAGAACTACCTCAGTGCAATGGTATGAAAGGATGAAAGAGAACTTGTGCCATTACATCCAGACCAGCTAAAGTGAGGCTCTGAGACTATCAGCTGGCAGTTCCCTCATGCACCCTTTTGACTTAATGCTTTTTTGCCTTGTACGTGGAAACAATTACACTGGTGTAACGAGACTTTTCTTAGGAATTTCATTCTATCTTTCAGGGAGGTTCTTTGCTTCAAAACCTGACTTTTACTGGAGGTCAAGGAGAGATCGAAATCCTCTATTGTGTACCAAGTTTATCTGAAAAGAACCTCACTTTCATCAGCAATCTTATGTATGTGTTTCCATGTCTTCCTAGATTTGCCTTCTTTTATGTTGAAAGAATTTGGAACAAAATAGTAGATTCTAGTGTCATCCAATGACACTTCCATAACACTAATGTATTATTTTTTCTGCTTGACTGGGAGCTAGATTCTTATTTTAAATTATTTGTTGATCATTGTTATGGTCTGAGTTAGTACCCAAAAGTCCAGATCAGTTTCTTCATTCGTATTGCTAAAAATGTTGGGGGTTTAATTGCAGGTTGCATAGTTCAGTGGATCCCATGCTTTTTAAAGCTGAATCTCATTTGAAAACCCTGAAAGTTCACCAGACCTCATTGGTGCTGATTCTCATCTTTTTTACCCTTACTGAAAAACTGCTACTTTCCCTCTCCTACAGAAGCTCTATGTTTCCTATTAGAAATTTCAAGCAGAGCATAGAGCTGAAATTTGTTATGTACTGAAGCCTCACTAGCAAGCCTAGTCCCTTTGGTAGTGACTGAATGACTGATTTAAGCATTCTAAGACCTATTAGAAGCCTTCACTGCATAATTGTTTGCTTATATGTTGTTCTAGGAATTTCTAGAGGTTTGAAATATAATTTGTTTCTGTGCCTGACCAGATTTAGTAGGATTATTTATTATCCCCTCAAGAAGAAAACATCCTAATTATTTTTTCTTGTTGATTATTAAGCAGAGGGTAAACACTTCTAGACAGTGCAATACGTAAAGTTGAGCTGCTGCTTAGTTCTCCCTATGCATATGATATACTTGCAGACACTTCACCGTAAAATAAATTCATTATGATTGGAAATATCTGTTGTGAATTTTGAACTCAGAACAGATTGTGTTGCAGCTATAAAAACATGGACACCTTTTACTTCGTGGTAAGTTTAATTTTTAATTTTGGTTGTTATGCCATAAGCTTTGCCAACATTTTTTCCTTCACTAGCAGGTAATAATTTAAATCAGCCTGTTGAATAACTCTCTTGTAGTTCTTAATACTTATTTTTGTACACTCACATAATTACATCGTTATCTAGAGTTTAAGAGAACAGTGTAACATTTAATTAAAACTGTGTAGAATGATTACTATTTTGATTAAACCTGTTTTTGGAGCCAGCCAGTTTGTCAGCATGAGCTCAGCATGTCTTGCTTTCTACTAAAATCCTCATTAAGGTCACATCTGCTTCCCTCGATTCTTACATCAAAAATGACCTTGTGTTCACTCTGTTTTATGACCACAGAAATTCTCAGTGAAAGAGTCTTTCAAATGTGTTCACAATTGTGTCCCGTGCCTCCTGAATATTTCCAAACTGGGGGCATAGGAATCACCTTAAGTCAAGAAACAGCTCATCTCATCTCAGAGCCAAAAGGCACTGTAGCTGCTGAAGGTGTCTACCACCTTTGCTTCTTGCGCCTGGCAAAATGAAATTTCAATCAATAGTAAAATTTAAACTTTATCATACTCTTTGTGAGAGAACCAGGATGTAAAGAACAATGGGACTAAAATACCTGGCTGTTGTATCACATAAATCTCTTCTGTTTCCCTTTAGAGGTTTGAAATTGCATAAAATGTAGTATAAGCAGCAGTGTTATATCCAAAAAAGTGTATTCACAGATATCTTTGTACCCATTTAACTCAGTTTCTTTGCATACTTGACTCCCATTATTCAGAAAAATAACTGGAAAAATCACACACAGCAACCTTAAAGCATCTTAAAAAAATTCTGCATACTTCTGATTTTCGTGATGTCTTTCTAGTAGGAAGTATATTCCATTAGGGGGTTTTGATTTTATTTTTTGGAGGGTTTTGGTTTTGGTTTGGGGTTTTTTTAAATCTCTATAGTCACCTGATTGACCCATCAAGATTTTTGATTTCAAATATTAAATATTGAGCCTACTCAAAGCAAGAGAGGTCTATGAGCTAAGAGAGGTCTATGGTTAGTAGACTGGTTTGCTAGTTTGCAATCAACTTTGGACAAACAAAGAGAGCAGTTATTAATTAGTCCCTTAAGGGACTAATCCAAATCTGTTCGCAGAACTTGAGTTCTGTTTGTCCAGACAATAAGTTACCTTTAAATTTTTGAATAATTCCATCAGCAAGCTTGGTGACATAACTTCTAGAAGACTAATATTCCCTTTGCATGGATTATGAAAAAATATAAAGTCAAGATGGTATCAAGCATTCCATCAAATAAAAAAAAAATCGCTTTATGCTTATTATGTTACTGCACAAATATGAAAACTCTGGATGTTGTATTTATCAGCTGGAAGTATTTCAGCAAAGACCACAACTAAATCTACTCTGAGTTAGATGGGATGCCAGATAACCAATAACAAATCCTGTAGCATCACATCCATAAAGGCTCAGCCACAAAAATGGGGCTTGAATTTTGGTTGAACAGTACACTAGTGACAAATATATCAGAGGATTGGGAAAGAATAAATGCCATTGTTTAAGTGTTCAAAGAACACCTTGAAGGCATACTTGCTTTAAATACAACTTAAGAGTCAGCTGCTGGGGGGTTTTATTCAGAAGCAGCTCTTCTGTGGCAATGAAGCCTAGATTGGAATAAAGCACAAATTCCTTCTGAGAGCATGAAGTTGCAAAGTGAAAGTATGCCAGAAGACCATGCCTGAAAAAAAAAGATCTTTGCTCCTACTCTGAGGAGTTCTGTGAATTCTACAATAAAGGTATTCAATTGTTTGCTCACCTGTGAGCAGGCCTCAGTCATCTCTTCCTTATGACACTGTGATCCTCCTCTCAACAGTAAATTAAGGCATTTTTGTCAAATAATACTCTACAGTCTGACAGAGCAGCACTGTATATTCAGCCAGGGCAGTGTAAACAATTTGTATTTTAAACTAACTGTCATAGTTGCTAAGCTCATGGGAAATCTTACTTATAAATCACTGCAGTAGATACCAATCATATGCAATTTGCTACCAATATTGTAGACCAGCAATTTAAAGTGCTACTGTAATTTAAAAAATAAGCTTGGGGAAAATAAAAAGTACAAGGTATGTCTGCTATTTCAGAGCACCTTTCTCTGGGCTAACACTGTCTTTATCCTTGAGAAGAATATATTAAAATTTGCAAGTTGACAGGGGAAGAAATTATTTCAGTGATGTAATTTTCAGTATACTCTCAGAAAAATACTGTTTTTTAAACAGAAAACTTTTCATAAAACATTTTGGAGCAGTAGGACTAGTAGGAATATCAACTCAAGATATTTTTCAATCTTCTTTGGCAGAAGAAAAGACACCTATTCCATATTTTCCCATAAACTCACTGCAAACACCTAAATGATCACTAATCCAGATAAGTACCCTAATTTTCACACCATAAAGGATATTTATCCGCCTTACTTATTAGGGGTAAACAGTTTTGATAGCTTCATTTTTCTCAAAACTCAGCTAAAAGAAAAAAGCTTAAACCTCCCCAAAACAACAAACAATTTAAAGCAAACCAACCAAAGCAAACAAAAACTACCAAAACAACAACAAAAGAAAAAAAAAACCCCAAACCAAACCAACCAACCAATCAAAAAAAAAAAAAAATGCCTCTAAAACAATTTATTGACAACCAAATTTTTAAGGGAAACATTTAAAATGTGCCTAATCTAATGAAGATAATTGATCATGGTCTTTGGGATTAGATGCTTTCTGTGAGTTATCCTCACATTCCGTTGTGCATAGTAGTCTTATCTGGTCCCATGCTTTCATCACTGAACCATCAGTAATATTTTCTGAGTTGATCATTAAGTGAATTCACTGGTAACACAAGTGGACATAAATTCTTGTCTTAATATATTTTGTGTCTATCAGTTGTGCATTTCAATTTAATCTTTGTCAGGAGATGGTAGTGTCTTGTCAAGCTCTCTTGAAAACAGCGCATAAAATGCCTCTGTAATCCATTTTTCATTGAACAAATGGGGTATTTATGCAACATGTGTATTTACTTGGAGATTTTTTTATTACATGAAAATTGCAAACAAGTTTGTTCTGGAAGACAGGCCTGCTGACATCCTATAAGAGGTTTTATTCTCCTTCATGATGGATTTCTTATTTTGGCTACAATGAATGGAGTATTTTCTGTGTCCAACTGATCTTTGATCAAAATTTAATTTTAAAAAATCTAAAGACTATATTTTTTAATTACAAAATTGAATTACAGTAAACTATCAAATTACTAGATTAACATCTTCAGACTACATACCTGGACACTTCTACTTGAGACTTCAATGTGTTTTCAATGGTTCTTATGGGAGCTGGAAAACTGCTGTTTCCCCCTAAAGGGGAAGATATTAGTTTTATCAGAAGTTCATGCTGAAAAAATAGTTAAACACTGTTTTTTAAGCTCCTAGAAATCTCCTATATGAAAATCTAATTTATTAAAAGCATTATTAACTATGTCTTGCTTAATGACCTAAATCTCATCACTGTTTCTACATCTTTTTCTTAAGTGGAATCCAATGGAGAAAAAGAAAGAAAGCAGCAACAGCTTTAGCAAGGGCAAAGTAGAGGAGATGTTGCCAGGGAGACAGAGTAGGAAGCACTGAGGATGTTTACTTGGAAGTGTTGGAGTGAGCTGTACACATCTGGACGGGGTACCTTAAACACAGTATCCAAAACTATTCAGTGAAAGTGAACCTGCAGTTTTGTCTTTTTTGATAATTGCATGATTCAATCAAAGTACACAAAGCCAAATGTTAGCAAGCCTGAAAAGAGATATGGAAAGCTGCTTTTTTATCAAACAAAACTCAAAAGGAGAGAAAAAATTGCACATTATTATGCATTGTTCATGTACACACAGACTCAATAATTCAATTCTATGCTGCACATTAAAGGGTTATTCAGTTATAAAATAGAAAAGAATGGAAAATACATAAGGATCAATTATTGTAAAGCAATGTCTTTGTACTGTATCATATTGAAATGTAAATGACTGAGGAATTTACCAAATTTTTATTTATTTGCTTCATGGAGAAAACTTTGGAGATAAAAGAAGCTGTCTTTTGTGTAATGAAACTTGCCTCTGACCTCCAGCCAAAGAGAGTTATAGAAGTTTTAACTAGATATATATTAATCGGGCTCACCCCTCTATCTTTTGAAGTGCCACAAGTATGATGAAAAGTTTCTAGTGCTACATGATGCGTAAATCTAATCTCATTCATAAAATGTGGTTAACTGTACAGAGACATCATTGTAATGATTTTCAACTGGATAATAAAGTTTGAAAAACAGATTTATTTCTTATTTTCCTGAAGTAAATTTTGTAAGCTGCATTTCAGCTGAACAGATGGTGCACACTGAAAAATAATGTTGTACAAAATGGCAGGGTTGTTTAGCCTTGGCAATTTAAAGTGTGATTGCACGTGTTAGGATTGTGGTAAGGTGACCAAGATCATCCATTTGAAAACTGGCAACACTGTGTTGAAATGCACAGGAAATCCTGGGTCTGCTCTTGTTCTCATTTGTGCCACATTTTAAACAGGAATAGTCTTTTACTTTTTAAATCAATATTTACATTTAGTTGCTTTTGGCAATTGCTGTTATGGAGGTAGCTTAATATTGTCTGCTTTGTTCAACTTTTCTGTGTGCCTAAAATAAAACTTTCTGTTCTGTTATCTATTCCTGTCTGTACAAACTTTTTGGGAACACTACCAGTCTGGTGAGTCCACTAAAACAATCCAAGCTCTCAGTCTGTATTACAAGTGGTCTGATCAGAGCCCAGTATATGTATGGAAAGTCAGAACCCTCTTTTCTTTGTCAGCATCATTTCACATTTACAGGTTTTGAAATTCATGAGCCATCCCTTTGTTCAATAAGAGTTATGGATTCCTCTCAAATACCTCATCGCTAGTGTCTACTTATTGAGTGTTGGTTTTTCATTTTGGGCTTGGGAGTGTTTGGATGAAAAACTTTTAGGTTTTGTGTGTTTGCATGAAAGTGTACGATGGGTGTTTGGATGAGAAAAGATTTCTGTAAATTTTCAAGAATAAATTTTTGGTAGTAACCTTAGATGCAAAAGCCCTGATTGTTTGGGTTTCCCTTCTTTAAAGTTAAAAGAAAAATTTGCTTTACCATTTTAATCAGAATGATCTCTTTCTTTACTAATGAAACTACAAGGCTCTGAGCATGTTTGCCATCTTAAAAGAATTAATTTCCCTGTATTTGCAATTAGAATTCAGTCATTCATATTGATTGAGATCAACAGATAAAGATGAAAGAATACTATACCAAACAAAGAAGATTTTTCCCCATTTTTAATCACTAATGATCACACTGTATAGCAGAAAAACACTTTCATGAAAGACTAAAAAAAATATGGCTAATTTGTAAAATAAAGAGGTTTGAGTGATCTGAGGTGTCTCTTCAGATCTCTATATTAAATGCTTGAGAAACAGGAAAAAAACCACCTCCTTTTCGTGTAGCTGGCAAATTAAACAATAAGATTGTAATGCATGTTTATATTCTTATTTCCAAGTAACAGCCTGACACTTCTGGTTAAGTGTTCTAATTTTAAAAATCTGTTGAGCAGTTAATATTTAATGAAATGTATGAGTGAAATTCTCAAGAAAACTAAGTAACACAGGATTTACATAATTTTCCAAACTGGTAACTGCATTTCTATCTAAAGTGAATTCCTGGGTTCAGATTTTTGTTCACTAGTTTTGGGAGCTTTTCCTCTGCTGCAGGTCCAAACAAGTAGAACAGCTGGGTAGGTACATAGTTTGAGAGGTAAGAGCATCTCCTTTGGGGCTGAGGCTTTGCAGGGCTGTAGAGTACCATGTTGTTATCTGTGAATCCAATAAGAATACTGTGTAAGGAATGTAATTTTACCTGGTTACAAAAATAGTATTAGACAACTTGTCAGAGTTCATCTTTTTTCATTATTTTGATGTCATAAAAGTCATCCTTTCTTCCATCAGAGATTCCCAGCAGATGTGGAGGAGGAAAGAGAGTCATCTTTCAGGTCTGTCATCACCCTAGTTCTCTGAGCAGATGCCAGTAAATTGGACTCTGAACACCTTAAATATCACTGGAGTTCTTTGAAAATGGGATGCAGTTTCTTGCTTTGTGAAGGTAGAATACAATAGTGGTGGTGAAAGCAAAAATGAAATGTCTTTCTTCAGTGAAACTAACATGGAAAATTTTATTTTAGGAAATTCCCATGAGTCAGATTTTGAATATCGAGTTAGAAGTGTTTTCAACTCTTATGATTTTATTGAGTATTTGATTTTGCAGAGACTTATACTTTTCCAGTTTATATCTGCCTCAGCTGCTGAAATTGGATTATTATCTGAGAAGGTAAGTTTTCTTTTTCAAAAAATAGCTGTTGGATGACTGCTTGATTTGGGAATAGCTTGACTAAAGCTAAATACTCAGGCTCTAAAGAAAACAAAGATAATCTAAGCTACTTATTCCCTATATCTCAAACCCATAACTAAATACCCACTGTGTGAAAATGAATTTATTAATATTATGTAAATGTTTATCAGAGGGAGAACAAGGAGAGAAACAATGTTGCAAATTTAAAATTGAGTAAAACTGAATGCATTTTTTCTAAATGAGCTATGATTTGACTAATGTAGAAGAAAAAGCACCATAAATTAAAGAGGTTTTCATGGTCTTTTTAGCAGGGGTACTAAATTGGGAAATACCATCCCTAAACCATTACAACTGTTTTAAGATACCAATGAACTCAATATGGATTGCTTATCTGGAGACACAATTTTTTGCACTTTGCGCTAGACTGTGGGTTAGAAAATGCAAGCAATTCTATAAAGTGTACTTAAATTTCTGAATTCTCAGTGAATTTTAGGTCATTGTTTAAAATGGTGAAGCTATATGCTGGCCTGCTAGAAGTACCACCAGACTGACAGCTCCTAAAAGTATCCAGCTCACTTTTTGCCTTTGAAAAATCACCCCATTGTTCTGTTTGATTTGATCACATTTTAATCACAGAAATAAACAGAATTTAAAAGGTACAAACAATTCCAACTTTGCAAAAATTTTGGCCACTGGTAGCATCTCATTTTTACAAAGGCTTCTGAAATGTTCAAGCTGGTTATCTGTGATTGTGCACACTTGTAACTGGCTCCAGACAAACTGCCAATATTAAGTCAAGGAAGGTTTTCTCTATATGAAAGCAAAAGTAATATATGATAATATTTCCAACTTTAGGAAAATTGTAAAGGAAGAGACAGAAGATGGTAGTAGGATGTAGTTGACATCTCATTCACTTTTACAAGTTGAGTTCCGTAATCATCTGATTAGATTTTTTTGTGTTTTTGTTCTGTGTGACTACCCTGAAATTAAATCAAAATATTCTAATAAAGAGGCTCAAATGAGGCACTTTACATTAAAGCCATTTTAATAATAGACTCAAAATCTTCCTCAGATGGAGAGTGAGACATCCATTAAGCTGATTAAACCAGACTGATCTGCCCCTACACAGAACTGAATTGTTCCTGAGGCTACCTGTCCTTCCGGAGGTGTTGGATCTTTCAGACTCTGCGAATGCAAGTAATACACATCTGTCAAAGCAATTTTGCCAGTTAAAACCATCTTTTAGAATATACTTTTGCTATTAATGAGACAGAATGATTCCAGGATAGAAGCAAGTCCTTTATAGAACCTGGGAGCTGGAAAAAATTCTGAGTTCTCAAATAACAAAGATGTTAAAATACAATACAATGCTCGCTTGCAGTCCTGGTGACAATTTGATTCAAATTACTGTACAGTGATATTGTCTGAAGTTCACGATAAATTCCATGGGTGTCTACAAAATAATTAAGAAGTCAAACAAATGATGTCTCCCTGTGCATGGGTAAGATGATGTTGCTTAGTAATAGATCCCTTTTATGATGTTTCTATTCATAGGTGGAAATCATCAGACATACATTTAAATAGTTAATAGTTACCTGAATGGAAAGCGAAAACAGCTGTAATCTATTTAATCTACTATCACTGGTGTGTACCAGGAGGAAATATGGGGGCAAAAATTTATACTATCAGATAAAATCTAGCAATCCAGAAATACATTATTATAAAAACTTATCTGAGTGAAAGTAAATTTGTTTATGCATTACAATAGAAATTTTAGTTACATTAATTTATAAGAGTACACCACTGAATAATAACCTTTTTTCTCCCTGACTTCCCCATTCAATCAGAATGTTGCACTTGATATTGAAATATCAACAGTGTTTTGCCTCTCCATTTTCTGTCAGTGGTCCAAACACAGATGCTGCTAACAGATTACACAGCTTTTACACTTCCTCCTCCTCAGGCTAGTGTTTCTTTATTATTTAAAACTCAGAAAACAAGTCTTTCATTGAATTGCACAGTAGGTCATATATCAAGGTAGCAAAAATTGTGGTACCGTTTCTCAGCTCATTACGTGTTAAATTACTGATGCTCATGATTGCAGACTTCATGCTGGCATTTGACAACAAAAGAGACTCTGGTTGGAGTCCAGGTTAGATAAGAGCTAGACAGTTGGTCCATTAATCAAGGGAACAATTTCAGCTTCACAGAATGCTAGCCTCAGATGGTCTAAATTGGCTTAGTCAGTGCAGCTCTGCTGCCTCACTCCAAGGCCATGACCCCCACTTTTTATCTGATTTGTTAGCTGAGACAGCCAATGGCTTAAGCTACACAGGTATTTTAGTGCCAGACACCTGCAGTTGACTTCAAGTGATGACACAATTTTTTATTTTGTTCACAAATGACAGTATTCCTATTCTGGGAAAGCCTAATTTGTCTTGGAATACTGCATTGTCCATCCTATGTCTCTGGGATTGGGAATAAAATAATTTTGAATAGTGAGTTTCCTCATGGCAGAGACCTGCAGGAATGAGTGGTGTGCCCTCATTCCTTTTACCTCTATTGACATCTTAATTCAGTTGTTTACAAGTTTGCAAGAATCTAGGCTGTCTGTAGTCCAAGCCTCTATACATATAAATCAGTAGGTGCTCTTACCCCATTCCCTACTAACAATTCTCTCTGAAGCCAGTGCCTTTAAATTTGAGGAGACATCAACAAGAAACAGAGAGATCTGTGAGAATACAGGGACAACCAGATCTGTTCTGCACAAGCCACTCCATGTCCACATCCAGGAACCTGCCTGCTCCCTGCCAGGTGGGCGATGAGCTCGGGCATCTGCCCCAGCAAACATTGCTGCACTTCCTCCAGGGCACAGCTGTCGTGAGTGGAAGGGTTCAGACACTGGAGGAGGTGCTAGCACAGCTAGAAAGGAATTTGGAAGGCTGCAAATATCCTACAAAGGAGGAAAAATGGCCAACTGACCTGTGCCAAGCAGCTGCAAGGTTGGTACATTCACTTCCTGCTGATCATGGAGAAATCCTGCTGCCAAACCATATTCTGGCTCTTGAATTTGCTGTATGAAAACTGTACTCATAAGGTGTCCTCCCAGACCCTCTCCACAAGTCTGGAAACAGCATTAAAGCTCTTTGTTATTGTTCATTCTAAAAAGAAATATCAATATTGATTTCTTCTTTATTTAATAAAACAAATTCAAAATGATGAAGACTATGTTTCCCATTTTCTCACACTCAGTGTGGCAAAAATAGGTATAATTCTCCCAGTAATGGGTATGTCCAGACATCATGTTAGACTAAGTTTTTACATCAAGTACAAAGCCTAATTTTTGCTTTTAAAGTGAAAGGGTATTGTGCCAGAAATTACTTTGGGGAAGAAGACTTTGCCTTTTCCTCCTACAGTCACAACAGGACATGGTGAAAAGGCAGTGATAAAATAAAACAAATTCTACATCAATTTATTTTGTAAACACTATTAACTGATAATTAATTTCACATGGATAAATTGAATTTAATGGAAATTATAAAGACTAATGTAAGTTCTTTCACTATAATCAAGATCCAAAGATATTAATGCAAGCCAGTTGTCTAACCTGAGGGTTTTCCTGGTAAATATGTTTCTCATGGTCACTATGATAGATGTCCTATCTATACTGTTATATTTTGCTAATGGCCCACCATGAGAAATCTAAAATGTGAAAAACCAAAATAGAGAGAGAACCAACCTGGCATTACAAACATCATAGTAATAAGAAAATAATCTCTGTCTCCAGGTTTCTACTCTGGATTATAATGGAGAACACAATTATTATCCTGACAGACTGCTGCAGTTGTGTCTGCCACGTCAGCCAAGTACCTTAGAGAAACCTCTCTTAAATCTGAATGAGTCACATATTGCTGCTAAGTTGCTGGAGATAAGGACTATCTGCTGCTTTTTCACCAGTCATAATATCAGAAGTATTTGGACTATTACCTGCACAGATCAAAAATTTCAAAATGTTGTTTTCAGTGTGACAACCTTAAACCCTGAGTACAGTAATGAGCAATTATTGTCTTTATCAACCTCAGTCCTGTCCAAATTCAAAGAAAAATCCAAAAAAACATGTTTTAGCTATGTTACAAAGCAATTTTAAAAAAATCCATTTATGCACCTAATCTTGTGTACAGTGAATTGGAGACATACTGTTCTTTCTTGTCTAGTGCCAAGCCCCGACAATTCTTTAAATTGTAAGTGTATAGCTAAGGACCCTGTACACAAAACTCTAAACCATATTCCACCTCTCACTAACTAATGCAGACTGGTAAACTCTTGTCATTTCTAGAAATTTGGGTTGAAAAATATCTGTCAACTTTCATTGTTTCAGAGCTTATTTATAAATTATCACCTTTTTCTTGTTGAGATTTAACACAACAAGAAATTCTATATTTTGTTACTTTTAATATAGAGTTGTGTATTTTTGCTTGTATAATATGAACAGGAATGTAACTACTTTTTCATACAGTGTTCAATCATATAAATGGTGGAACTAAAAATAATTTTTGCATATTGAACGTTACTCATCAGCAGATCTTGTTAAGGATGAAATATGTGATATAAATTGTATAATCAGAGTTCACAGCAGTTACTTTACAATAAACCATTGCAAATACTTTCAGAGATCTGAAAGGCTGTTTAATTTCAGAAAAACTACAGCTTTTATTCATTATCTACCTCTTTCTGTGAGGAGTTTTCTGTTTATCCAGTAGTGAGAATCTGATCCTAGAACACCAGGGTCAGTTGTATAGTTACATGATTTTTTTTTTTAATAATCATCAGTATGTGCAAAATTCTGAAGCTTCCTCAATGAATTTACAAATTGTTTTGATTTGTGTGTTTTCCTACAAAAATGAAATTATTTTTGAGGCACAAAAAATAATCAAATGAAGCCTAAAGTGTACCTGGAGAGGTAGCAGAAGGCATATGCACATTCATGTCTTTCTGCAGTTTGATTTACCTGTGTATTCATTAGCATGAAATGTTGGACCAATCAGCAAAATTACCTAAATGTGGAGGTGTCACATATATATTGATGATTTGACATATTACTGCTGACAAGTCAATTAAATTATATGTCATAGACGAGCATTTTTACTCACAAGTGTACCGAATTAGGAAGATACTTAGTGTTCTTCAGTAATTAAATCATATTGAAATATGAGGTGCCTGTCCACCTGTAATACTGATCCTATTCACAATATACTCAGAACTCAAAATGAAAATTAATAATTTTTATTAGTTAAATATGCATGTGCCTAGATTTAACATCATTGTATTTCTCTTGATAATTTGTGTGACAAAGTACACATCTATGTATGTATAATTTTGATCAGACAAGTATAAGTAGAAGAAAAAGTTACTTATTTTTGCTGTTAGTTACATAGTCTTAAATAAAAATAATAATTTTAAATTGACCTTTACTGGTTAGAATGTCTTAACATTTTACCTCATGAAAACAGCATGTTCCAAATTTCAGTCACTGTTTAAGAGCAAAACTCTAAGAAAACCCTAACTTTTATTAGAATCAGTAGGAGTCACAGATAGAATGTTTTGGTCTACCAGTTTTAAAGATATGGGGAAGGTTAATATCTATTTGCCGTGGTTATTACATAGCAGTGTCAGAGAGAGCCTTGAGAAGATGTAACAGAAATATCACCATAGTCAGAGGCAGTTTGTCAGGGGGACCAGGGCATAAGCTGGTTGCTCAGCTTGTGATTGAGAGAGAAAAAGAATCTTCACTGTCTCAGCTTTTATGTCCTTGCTATGTCAAGTTTCTTGATAACTGAGGAATTTTCTGTGCCTTCAGGTATGTCCTTGTATCTGTTTGGAATAACAGAGAGCAGAAGCTTCTGCTGTGAATATACCTGGAAACACTGGTTGCCAAATGCCATATTCTGATAGACTGGTGGGATGCATCAGCTCACAGTGATGCACAGCTGTCACTTATATCCAAGTGTTTGGGTGACAGTCTTCCTGCCACTCATATTAGATGGACATAGAAAGAGTATTACCAGAAGTACTTTCATCAAGTATCTTGAGGCCTGAGTGAAAAGAAGTCATTTTATTACAAGTGAACAAAACAGACATGTTGGGAAGAAATTATTAGTCTTTAATTTTGCCTTTATTTTTCAAAATAGACAATCTGCTATTAAACATATAGATAAACAAACCAAAAAAAAAAAAAAAGATGATACACAGAAAACAACAGAACAGAGTCAATATGACTTAAGGATTACAATGATTTTATAAATACTTTTCCCAAAAATATAAGATTTTGCTCAAACCTCCTCAAACCCTTGTGGAAAATATATAAGCCTTTCTCTCTTTTAGAACCATTTCTCAGCTAAGATTTGATTTTGCAGTCATTTTAGAGCCAAAGTCTGAAAACACAATAATTTCTTGAGTTTGTCTTAATTTCATGAAGAGCACAACTTTATATGAAGCATAACCATCTGAGGTGAACTATAAGAGGGAGGGAACATGAAACTTGACGAGGTCTTAACTCAGCCAACCCCCCACAACTAAGAACCAAAATTACTCTATTTACAGAAAATTTCATAAAATGTAAAACTTTGATAAAGTATATTTTGTTGCCTTTCTTGAATAGCTTTCCTTTTTGTGGAATTTCAGTTTGAGTTTGGCTGAGGTTCAGTTAATTTTGAAGTGCAGCAGACATTCCTTAGGTCATGTGCAGACTTTGCAGCCTTGCTTTGGATGACTATATATGTACATGTCTGCAAATAGCAGCTTGAATATATGCATAGTGCATGTAGTGATAGTTACCCAAGTACTTAGAAGGCCTTTGACAATGATAAAAATGAGGATAGGTTATAATCAGGCAAAAAAATTACTTTTTTACATGCCTATGTTTAGGGCAGTCCTGGACTTGCCCCTGAAGGAGACAGAACGAAATAGATAAGGACATGATGAACTTGGAGATAATAACTACACAAACCAGTCATTTGTTCATGCTTCTGAGAAACCCTAACTCAGAACTACAGTCTCAGGATTTCTAAGGATTCAAGTGTGCATCAGTGTGTAGGATGACTCTGTTTCACAGTTACAGGTTTTTTCCAGTTATCAGAGATCGAGGTTTTCAACTTGGAGCATTCCCATGAGCTCAGTGTCAGATGATCTACTTCCAAAGAGAAACCTGTCCTTTTGGCAGAGCTATGCTCTCCCTTCAGCAAAAGCGTTTTCTTTGAAAAGTAAATTAAAATGGTTCTATTTTTGAAACCTATATCTATTTATTTAACAGTGGTTGTTTTACTACAAAAATCTGTTAAAGAGGTATGTTCCTTGCAAACAGGACAAATATAGGCTGTGTGAATGATATATGCATATATACATAATTCCACTGTGTATATATAAACTCCTCCCAATACTGTTAAATACTGTAATATACTTTTCTATGGTGCCTGTGTATGCTGGGCATATTATGAAAGGGAAAGAATGAGAGAAAAAATGCTAATGTCCTTTTAAAACTTTTCAAACAAAGGCAATCCTTCTTTTATTGTCTTTAGATAAACTGTATGGTCTCTCTGTATTTTCTTTGGCTTCATGTTAAAATAGAAGTATGCAGAATCTGGTGCTCACATTTTCACCAGTTGATGCTAATACTAGCTAAGTAAAGTGTGCAGAAATTCCCAAAAACTCTTCCTAACCTGCAGAAGGTAAAATGAATGAGAAATGTTAAAACTGATGCAAAATACTCAGACACGTTAATAGCTGGATGCAATTCACATGTAAATAAAATTCAATATTTGATATCAAATATCAAACCATACAGTCTTCTACCAGCCAATACTAATTCAATCTATTAAAACGTAGACACAAGGGATGGAGAAACAAGACAGATGCTGCACTATAACTCTAATATACATTGTTCTATTTGATATTTTCCCTTCTAGACCTATATTCTAACAGTAGTGGGTGACAAGAACATAGTACTATGTATCTTCCTCTTGTCACTCCTCCAACATCATAATCTGAAATTTGTATATTAATATTCTTTTCCTTTTCCTGTTCTTGGTGCTGAGAGACTCTATCAGAACAGCTTACTTGGTGTGTCCCAATAAAAATTGCAATACTGTAAGATAGAAACCTTCTCCTCTGACAAGCTCTTATTCAACCCTGACTGCATTTTTAGGATATAACTGTTGAAGGAAATAAGAACAACCAATAATAAAACTGTAACTTTGGGAATACTGTTCTGGCAATTGTTAAATTGTTAAGGAATGTTCATTGTCAAATTCTGTAGCAGCCCTTAGGCTCAGAATATTAACCACTTCTCTGTGTACAGAAAATTGTCCAACAATTTGTACTGTTCTTGGATAACAAATTGTGTTCCTAATCTTTCCTATTCATTATATTCACTCAAATGTTGGGTTTTTTTTCCTGTTTAGTTCAAAAAAGCTTTGCTCAGAATATGAAAAAATTCAAAGAGAAAGTGAATTGATTTTGGCCCAAATTGAGTTACAAAAATGCCACCGGGAACAAGGCCTTGCCCAAGGCAAGTTCTTGGGATGGCAAAACCCACAGATATTACAAAAGAAGATGAAACAAATGTTTGAGCAGAACAAAAATTCAGGTCTGGAAAGACTCATGAATACACATTTATTATATAAAATTGTCATTCAGCAGTTTCTCCATGGATCCATTACTATGCTTTTCCTGTTGATGTTTTGCATTTTTAAAATAAGATGAAGTGTTCAGATTTATGCCTCTTGCTGAAGGCAGTCCATACAACCAGGTGCTTCCAAAAAGCAGAAGGCAGTAATTTAGCCATTAAACTCTTCTTTATAGTCCCAATGTAAAACAGTAGCCAATTTTGATGCAAAATATCAAAATTCAGAAAGTAATGCTCTTAAAATGACATGTATATCATGTTTAGTCAATCCTTGCTGTCCAAACCAAATTAATTAAAGTTGCCAGCTGATGCTTTTAAAGTAAAGTAAGTGCTGACAATGTTCTTATGATAATGTTGTCATGAAACTCACTGCTCCTAATTTGAGCACATCTTCTCACACAGCTTCACATATAGACTTACACTGTGTGACTGCAATAGGAAGAATATACCTCTGCTGAGGAAATATGTTTAAAATTTATTTATTGTTACAGTTTTGTTGGGTTACATCAAGGGTAGAAGCAAAGCTAACATTTTCAACCTGATGCTACACTCTTTCTCCAGAGCTGTGTAATTTTAATCTTCTAAAAAGTCACTAAAAGTGGTTAGATAAAATCTTTATACTGGCACCAAAATGCTTTCAAATAACTCTTCTGACATACAATTAAATCCCTTAGATAAAAGAAAGCCCCATGAACACTCCAATAGGGTTTTTCTAAAGAAAACTTTCAAAAGTTTGCTCAAGGACATTTGTGCAATCACAAAACAGATAAGGAGCTTATTTTGCTCTGTCTCCTCTTTAAGTCATAATCTTTTGTTTATGTTACAGTCTTTCTATAACAGCTGACATGATGTCAGAATCACTACTGCAGAAAAAGCAAAATCAAACATTTGAAGAGCTTCTGAGTAATGCTGGGGAAAGAAAACTATGAAAAACCCCAATACTTATGAGTTGTTGAGTATTCCTTATATTGTATATGAAAAACCTTGGACTTTAAATACTTCTTGTTACAATATATACATTTTCAAACATGGAGAACAGATTTACATTATTATTTGTACAGATTTTCATATGCTTTCATTTATATTTTTGTACACTTTTGGTATTTAGTCTCAATGGCATTTATCTACATTATCTTTTTCAAGTTTATTAAATACTGATAACTTCTGTGAAAACCAGCAGACATTAAAATTTGTAGCTAATACATGCCATAGGAAGAATGAAAATCTTCCAGATTTTCAAGAATCTGTCAAGTAGACCTGAATTCAAAAAGGGGAAATGACAGGTCTGTAGATAAAGAAAGGTCTATAAAACTAAGCCATCATAATATTATAATACTTTTTATTATTCTAGGCATAGCATGTCTAAAAGTGTTCATTTATATGAAGATTGTATTGTGGAATTGTACATATCCAGCTGTCATATAATTTTCTAATTTTGGTGTGGTTTCAGCCAGAAAATGGACTTTGAGTTCTTTGATAATATTAGTAGCTTAAAAATAATAAATGTATTTTTATTTTCTTGAAGAAAACTAACCTCATCACATAAAAATCCTTAGTATACCATTTTTTCATTTTAAGAATAAAAATAGATTATCAGACTAATAACTGTGAAGTATTTTCACACAGACCAAAGGGAAAAGTCATCGGTTCCTCCCATAGGATACAGTCCCACAAACTTCTCTGGCATGGGTACTTTCCATGGAGTACAGTCCTGCAGGAAATGTCCATGCTGCAGTTTTCCAGTGTGGGTCACCTGTGGGTCCTTCCAGAAAACCTGTTCCTGCATGGGCTTCTCTGCTTAGTCCACAGCTCTTATCAGGAGTTGGCTCCTGCATGGGATTTCTACAGACTGCAGCCTCCCTCAGGGCACATGAACCTCCTCTGGATCCTCTGCAGGCTGAGGCGTGGATGTCTTCCACCATGGTCATTCACGGGCTGCTTCAACCTGCTTCACCTTGATCATCTCCATAAGCTGCAGTGGCACCTGGAGCCACCTCCTCCCCTTCCTTCTTCGCTGATCTTGGTGTCTGCCAAGTAATTTCTCTCACATTTTTCTCCCCCACTCTCTCTAATGTGCTGCACACACAGAGACTAACTCTAAAAGCTGCACAGTGCTTTTCGACAATGTTAGTAGTTTAACAATACCAAACTTCTTTTTTGTTTGCTTAAAGAACATTAACCTCAGTCACAACAAAAACATTAGCATCCTATTTTTTCTTGAATATGTTATCTTTCTAATTATGTTATCACATATCCTTTCTTTAATATTTTATGAGAGGCACAACCAGCATCACTGATAGGTTGTCTTTAGACAGTGGTGAGTCTGTTTTGGAGCCAGTTGAAAGTGGTTTTGCCTGGTGTGTGTATCCTTGGTCTATTCTCACAGAGGCCATCCTTGTAGCACCTTCCCTACAGGAAACTCACCAGGCTAAGACACCCTCCAAAGCAATAAATATGACTTTGAACCTACTGAGACAAAGGAGGGATCTGAAATAAAGCACTTCATGCTCTGGATTCAGTCTCCACAAAGTCACAAGATAAATTGTCTCTGAAAAGCAACAGAATCAGCCCCTGCTTTGCATGTGGCCCTGCCAACACACTGTAAGTTAGACATGAGAACATTTACCCTTTCTAGGACTTGTTGGACTTACAAGTAGGAACCTAACTAGAGGTGTTAGCTGAGCTTTATTGTGACTATCCCCAGATTTGACAAATTGAGCTGGATATACCCAGACTTTCACCCTTTCCATGTCCGGAAAACAAGCATTCAAACTCCTAGCATGCGCAGTTTTCCTTCTTTCCAAGATAATGCAACAGCAAAGAAGTGATTTTAAGGATCACTGGTTTTTACAGTGATGATGAAATTCTCCTTCTCCTTCCTGCCCTTTTGGAACTGAGTCTTAGTCTGTAGGATTAGTTTCTTTTTGTCTGGCCTAGATCACATTGATCCTGTCCTTCAGAGAGTGCATGCCAAATTTAATAATTTTCTCCAGCTTTGCTTGGGATTTGGAGATGGAAGCAGCTTCTAACACTTATTCAATGTTACGCTTGGACACAAGCAAATAAGATAATCTCTTTCAAAACCTGTGACAAGAACAGTTTACAAACTAGTAAAATGCAAAGGCAAAGACCCTGCATCCTACCAAATTGGAGGATATTTCCACCCCTCTGAAAAAAGAAAAAAGAAGAAGAGGAAGGAGGTGCAATTGTTCTAATTTTTAAAATAACATTTTTTCATATATTGGAGAAAAGAATGAACAAAACCTATCAATACTTTTAATTCAGTAAAATGCATTTAACATAGGGGAAGACTTTAGGAAGCATAAATGGAAATTAAATATTCAACCTAAAAACATTTTTTCTTTCACATGTATAAGAAAAGGTAATGATAACATAAAAAAGTAATATCCTTTCCTTTCCCTTACCCTCCCTTCCCTTCCCTTCCTGAAACACCTGCTAGTCAAAAAAGAATTATATAATCAGTAAGTTCTATGATAATTAACGATACAAATTAGTTAACAAGCATCATTGATTAATTTTGTTCATGTTCAAACAATTAGTGAATATCATAAAAAATATGAACTTTTTAATTACTGAGGGAAAAATTGGAATTCTTGCAGTGTCTTGTACTCCATTATTATTATACAATTAATTTATAAACTATTATTAAAAAACCCTTTAGAAATATCCAGTGATTCTAACCAGTCGCTCTGAAATGAGTTTAACTTGTGCAGTCTTGCAGAGGGGATTAAAGTATAATGGGAAAGGAGATTATACTTCAGTACTTGGGGGAAGTAATAATGCAGAGGGACAGTTTTGGGCCCCATTTTGATCAGCTCTGGTTTATACTTCTGACACAGAACTCATACCCAGCAGCATAAAGCACAGGCACAGATGAGCTGCTCCAAACTTTGTCTCTATTCATGGAAACCACTTCACAGTTTTGCTATGAAAGAATCGTAGCAGAGACATAGACTAAAGCACAGAGAGATCCCTTTCTTTTTTAGAAGGTTCTAAGAGACTACAAACCTGTAATCTGACCTACTATAAAACACAGAGCAACAACATTAAAGCAGAATTTTAGCTTAGGATGACTGAGACACTATTTCTGAAAATCTACTTGCGATGACTTATGGATCTGGAGGAAAAATGAGTCATTTTTCTATTAGCTATATTATTGTCTTAAAAATGAAACTTAATGGAAGCTGTAAAACAAACAGCAATTTATTTGTAGTTGCATATGTATATACACATATTGTACAATTCAACAGAGTTAAGACTCTAAAAGAAAATGTGTTGATTTGTGGAAGACATTAATTATCAATTTTTAGGGTCATTTTTAAGTGTGGTGCAATTTCTGGTGGGAGTGAAACACAGAACTCGATGACTTGGACCGTGGGAGATTGAGAACAAATGGGAGAGAGTTGACACAGGACAAAGAGGTGAAAAAAATGCACCTTTCCCCTAAAAATCTTAAATGGGTTTTAACACTCTGAGAGAAATAGATACATGGAGTAGCTTTTTCAAAACTATCAGATTAATGAGCATTTTTCTTCTTATATATTGTCTGTGAAATTCAGGGGACTAAGTTTACTATTAATTCTATGTTATCAAGAGATAGTCTAGGAACTTTTGGACTATGGGTGAAGATGAATGTGTCACAAATGTTTGACTTCTCAAACACAGAGCTCTGAAAATTTTTTTCTCTTCCCCTAGTGTAATGAACGTGTTACATGCGACTCAGGTAAGCTTACCAGGAAGAACATCTTCTAAGTGATATCCTGCTGCTAGTTTTACTCCTGGTGTAGAAACAATAGGATTCTGTATTATGGCTTAGCTTGATTAAGGTCACCACAAAAGAAACACTATTTTCAAAAGGAGCTTTTCAGCGAAAACTATTTCACAGATCCCTAAACACTTTCAAACTGACAGTTCAGTCCCAATGAGTCTTCTCTGTAGAATGGAGACAGAGGTCTTAAAATCTGTAGATTAAATAATGGAGAAGAGAGCTGGAAGACAGCTTTTTTTATAGCAATAATTAACAGCTCCCTAGGGTTCAGTCTGACAATATGTTATGTCAGTTTTGAGTGATGCTTGTCAGATGGCTATAATATTGCAGGAAACAAACTGTGTAAAGACCAAAGGAAAAAAAGATAATGCTATACTGCATATATTGCAAAGCACAACGAAGCTCTCTTATCCTGGATAAAGAAGAACTTGGTTGCAAAAAATGAATGCTTGCTGGTAGAATCTCTTAAGTATGTCCTGGTATGTGTTTTCACTTGAAGTCAGTTTAGTTGTGGCACATTGCTAATGCACTTGTAGCACACCTTGCCAGAATAATGTTTTATCTCTGTGCAAAGCCACCTGAGCGCTACATTTTCAATATTAAACCCTTGTGGAGATAAACACACTTGAACAGACACCAGCCCAGTGTTTCAGAGTTTGCTTTGCCATTAATCTGCAACAGTGTAAATTCACTCCCAAGTAAACAGATGACCAGGAAAAATATGTTCTTGGTATGAGTACTGAATATGGGAAATACTATTTGCTGTGAGAAATTAAATGGAAAACAAAAGGGTACAATGCAGCTCATGATCATGATCATAAAAAGAGAAGAGATCAGCATCTCTTCACCTGGGTGTCATCTCTAAATTCTATAATAATTAAACCAGTGTTTTCCTTTTCTCATGGCATTTAACAGACAGTATCAGATTCAGGTGTTGAGGTATCATTCCTGTAAAATTTACTTTTTACATAAATTTGGGTCCAATTTACTAAAGAAGTAGTATTTGGTGAAACATCATTTTTGTTTATTTTAACTAAGACTAAAACCAGTAACTAGCTACTGGTCCATAAATTTACACCATTAAAGAGGACCTTAAACATTTCTTCATCCTTATTTAGAGTATTTTCTGGAGGCATTGACTTCAACTGGAAGTATTTTATACTTGTTAAAAAATATAATATTTCTTGCACACAAGTGAGAACTTTCTGCTTGAGTAATGCTTGAATTGACCTATTTTGTCATTCAACTTTGCTGTAGACATTAGAACTTGAAACCCTGTGACCTTTCTTCCAGTGCATGATATTTATGCAAACAGGTATTTGTATGAATGTTTTTCTTTTTCTATGTCTCTCTGGGAATTAAATACTATTTAAACACAGAATGAAAGGAATCCAAAGGAAGAGGTGAGAATACTCAAAATGTTTATTTTTATACATAAGACAATATATCACTCTTTTCTTGCTTGTGGGAAGGTCAGTGGCAAGCAGGAAGGGGCAGATGTCCTTTTTATCTAACTGACTGCTTATTTAATCTATTTTTAGATGAGGAAATGAGTTCCCAAATTATTGTTCAATTAGCACAACTTTATAAATTGTTCCTAAATACTTTTTTGTAATGTTATTGCTTATAAATTGTTCACAAGCAGATCTTTGATCTCTGTCTTATCCAGTAATACAGTCTCTTGAAATTAAATTATTTCATTTGCTATAAAGGGCAAGTATGAAATGTGGCTAAGAACTCAACGTTAAAGATAAACATTGGAGGTTTTAAAAATATCATTTCATTTGCTACCATTCAGCAGTAAAGAAGAAAAATAAAATCAGGTGGAAAATAAAATCAGGTGGAAAATAAGTCAAACTAATTTATTTCTGTATAAGATTGTCTACACCTTGGGCAATCGGTGACTCAGTAGGAGAAGCTGAACATTGAGCAGGGAACTGAGTAATGGAGTGAGACAAAACAAAATGTCTCCAGGAAACTATTAGTTCAGCATATTGGCTTTGCAGTCAACAGTTACTATGTAAAATTCAAAATATGCACTGAAGATACTTCATTTCCTCTCAAACTCCGTAATTTCTTTTTTGATATTTAATCCCAGAGATCACTTCCTTGATTAGCAGTGACCCAGAACAGGAAGTCCCCCAACCCCTCGGCCAGCAATATTCACTATTTACTTTGTACACACGATCAAAATATCTGCTATATGATTCACTCAAGAATCTCTTAATTTCTTAATTTCTCTCTTGGCTTCTTTTTATTCAACAAACTTTAAATCTCTCTGTTTCAAGATGCTTTCGCATTCAATAATGTGATCAATTTGAAGAATGGTTTAGAAATAAGCGTTTGAAATCGTTTCAATAAAGCAGAAGGGAGATTTGAGGATGAAGAATTCAAAACATCAACCATAAAGTTTAATATGGGGTAAGAGATTGCAGTTAAAGACCAATGCCTGGGGTTCAAACCACATTATATCCTGATTCCTTCATTCCTTTTTTTTCTGTAAATGGGAACTGTGCAAGGCCTCTTTCTCTGTCTCTTAACTATTGTTAGGAAAAAATGAAAACAACCCCAAATTAATTCCTCTTCTTCATTGGGGGCTATTAGGGGGCTTTTGTTTAAGGAGGATTTTGAAAGTACTTTTAGGATGAATGAAGATACATTTACTGATAAATACTTTAGAACCACCTCCCCTCAAACCAACACATCATATGATATTATATGATTGATATAATATCATAATCATATAATATCAAATCACATCATATGTCTAATAGTTTGTCACATAATATTCATCTTTTTCTAAGAGATTTTAAATTTTATGGGATTACCTAATGAGATCTTGACGCAGTCTAACACATCTGAAGATCTGAGGGTCTGAAACTCCTAAAGTACTATGATTATTTGATTTAATTTTCTGCAATAAAAATCACACAGAACCTTATCCTATAATTGCCACCTTAAAAGCTCCTCACAAACAGTGACAATACATGTGTTACTGAGAATGTGACACCCTGAAAATAGAATTTACATTCATAAATAAGGGTGTAATTTTACCATCAGTCTTCATTCCATGAAGGAATTGAAGCATCTCCTTTTCATTCTCTTTGTTCTTGAAAATGATGAGCATGTTTGCACTCTATGATGATTCTTCGTAGACAATTTTTAAATTAAAGAAATTCTTTAAATCCATGCAACTGAGACTCAAGGAGGATAAAAGAAATTAAACAGAAGATTTTTTTGCCATAACTTCCAAATGCAATGTGAAAAAAGTTTATTCACTCCTGATGGATGAAGCAATGGGCAGATTCATTAGGTATTGACAACATTCCTGTGCAAACCTCTTTTTCATGAAGAATGATGCAATTTTATCTTTTTACCAAACATTTACAAACTCTATCAATTGTTTTTTTCCTTGATAGGATACAGGGAAAAGCATCATATAGGAAAGGAGATGAAGAATTCATCTTTTTAATGAGGTCAACTGTTTTCTGGATAGTTGGTCACATCACCTTTTTTTTTTTTTCTTTCTTTTTTAACCACTCAAACACCACTATTTTGGCATCTACCCTGCAGACTGTAGTTGGCAATCTCTTGTGGAATAATTTCCAATTCATATTTCCTGCTGAGAAGGTATTTATCTCAACATACCTATGTACTGAAGTACAACAGGATTCTAATTTAAAAGCATTTGAACAATACATGTTCAGAAAGCCTGGACTCAAATCTAAAAGGAATTTGATATGACACTGGCCTTCACAGACCTTGAGGTTACAACTAAGTGAAATTTAAAAAAAAAGTGAAATATGCATTAATAACTGCCTCTGCAAATGAGACTCCTTCAGTGCACTCTACAGCAGAAGCTATACCACTGGTAATTCTATAAAATTATATGTTTTACCAGTACAGCTATGTGCAATGTTTGATTTAAGATGTAAGCACGCTGCAGTATATAATCTGAAGATTTAGAATGTAGATTTTGCTTCATGGATAAAATGACTGACTTAACACACAACATGACTAACTCAAAATGTACACCAACATAATAACAAACAAGAAAATCTAAAGTCTTAAAAACAGTCAGGCCTAAATAATTTTCAATAATCAATATATAAGTCTATAGAAACCATTATTCTAATTCTTTCTGCTCTCATAGTAATATATTATACATGAAATTTCCACTAGACACAAAAGAATATTAGCAACACAGTTAGACATTGATGTTCTTAAATTTTTTCCTCAGGTTTCAACACTATTTTGATAACTACTTTATTTTTCTAGATTTTTTGTTTAGGGCAGGAAATTGAATCAATTTCCTTTAAAAAAATAATCCATGTATCTTGACAAGGAAAAATAACATGATTCCAATCCAGCTTTTGGTATATCCAAAATATAAATGTTACCACCCATTCTTTTCATACTCTTTATTTAACTTTCCCTTAAACATCAAGTCTTATCAACTTGTATTAGAGCAATGAACATTTAATTTCCTGTCTCTGCTTGTGCAGTAGTTCAATTAACTGATAGCAGTGTGAGGTCTGTTTAGATGGTAAAAAATCCAAGTTTGCATCCTGGATTGTAAGACAAAATGCTGAGCTCCTGCAATATTTAGACATTAGACATTTAGCTATTTATTAAGATCATAGCTGCATGGCAGATATGCTTAACATCTTAGATTTTTGTACCTGAAATAGCTCAACAGTGCCTTCACAAACCTCTTCCTTCCCAAAATCTGTTTTCTGCCTCTCCAGGGACTCCACTACCCTAAAAATTCACCATTTTAATGCTTTAGGCCTCTTCTCAACTGCATTGTTGTTGAAGAACAAGGCCCATGTTAGCTAACAGGCCGCAGTACAGCCCTGGGAAGGTCCATGAGAAAAATCTCTAAGAAGCACAGCTGTGCCTCTGGGCTGTGAGAGAATCTCATGGGAAGATTGAGGAGGAACTGAGGAGGAGCCCCCAGTGTGTGAGAATAGAATGCAATAAAATGTAAACTGTAAGCTGTGTAATTAACCAGTAGATTAATAATCAATAAATATAAACATTATAACAGTATATAAGCCACTCACATGGTAAAATAAATGGAGCTTGCTTTATAACTCATATTGAGTGTGTCACAAGACTCTCTCTCCGCTGTTCCTTTTTAACAACACATTGTGACATTTCAGTGATGTCTGAAACAAGTCCTAACTGCTTTTATAACAAACCCTTCCTTAAGAAAATGGAAAAGTATAACCTGAGTGCACTATGCTAGTTTCTGCTGTTTCATCCTGGTTTTGTTAGTCAAAAAACTGTGGAGGAATGTGACTTTAGAGGGAAATTGTGAACCAAGCTACTTTTGCTATTACAAATAATAATTTCATGTCATAATTAAAAATATTTAGCATTGTCCTGATCTCCAGAAAATCGCTACTGTGGCTATTTTATAACCATTGGTTTCCTTCTCACATAAGTTCTTCATAAGTTGTTCTTCCCACTTGAAAAACTGGATCCTTTCCCTCTAGCTATATTTGTGGGCAGCAATAGTGTGCTCTGTTCTGCTTGAAATTTTCTTGAAACTTGAGCTTTATTTACTTCTTGATACTTTACAATCATTAGGTTATTTTTGCACAATCCATGTACAGCTTTCTACTCTATTCATATGTTGGCTGTATTTACCGTACAGCTTTCTTTTCTGTGTTCTGACACTTGCTCCTCACACTCACAGGAACCTGTCTGCACAACAGGGGTATTTCATAGAATCATAGGGTGATTTCAGTTTGAAGGGACCTTAAAGATCATCTAGTTCCAATCCCCCTACCATGGACAAGGACACCTTCCACTAGACTGTGTTGCTCAGAGCCCCATCCAACCTGGACTTGAAAACTCTTTTTTTATTGCTGCTAGATATTAATATGAGTAGGATGAATTTTTGAAAGTCTTTTTTTTTTTTTTTTTTTTTTTTTGCTTCAAAGACCTGATTCCATAAGCAGCCCAGCAGCTTAATGCACAACATCATTGCCTTGCTTCAATTATTTTTATGAGACTTTTCTTAGAAGTAATCTCTGCATAATCCCCAGAACAGTCATTATGGAAAACATGAAGCATAAGAAATTATTGATTCCCTTTTTGTTCATTCCTGAACTGTCCAATGTGTTCCAGAGTATGCAGTGCAATCAGGAAAAGAGAAAGCCCCACAAAATATCTGTAAATGTAAAACTGCAACCACAAAATTAGTAATGAGGAAACCAGAGCCAGCATGCTGGAGCTATTACTCAGTGCTCAAATTCCACTCCTTGCACACAGACAAAAAGTCTAATTTCCATTCATCAGGCATTCAAACTTCTGACTAGCAGGACCTTTGCATGTATAAAGAATGCAAGACGAGCAGCAGGAAACCCAAATTAAACTACAGGGCAAGCTCTTTAGTAACACTCTGGCAACATCACTGAGAAATATCACCATATTGCCTTAGAATGGAAAATGGACCATAACAGCAGATGGAAATAATGTAAATGGGTGAATGTATGAAAGGAGCTGAGATTAAAAGTCATCCTGATTATCATTTTTAAAAAAGAACAATTGACTTCTGTGACATTATGAAATGTCATATAACCAGCTGTGTTGAGAGTTGTGTAGGAAAAAGATTACACATGAGATACGGCTTGGTCCATGGAAACTTCTTTCCCAGCAGCACTGAAATCAACTAAAAATGCTTACGAATTTTTACTGAAACCTTATAGATGTTCATATAAATGCATGCATTTATATAAATTCCTAATGAAATCCCAATGATCTATGTAGATTCATGGAAATCCGGTTGAATTCCTTTGCATGTTATTTCATAACCTTGTTTGTAAAAGTTTTTTAGTATAACAAGCAGTTGCCTATTTTTTGCTAGCTTTCATTCAGGTTTTCTAATCATAATAAAATTGAAAACTCAGAGAATAATGCTTTTAAGTCACAATCTGGTGTCAACTAAGTGTATTATACAGCAGCCATATAATAACAAATTTTTAAAAGAAATTTAGTCAATGGTACTTATGAGGACATTGATGGGAAAAGATCAATGTTTTACCATCTTCGGAACTACTAGGTCACATCTAGTCAAGTGGACAGATTTTTCTAGTTAGGAAAACTAAATACTCTGAGTCTAGCATTATCCTTTTCCCAATTTAAAAAAAATTCAAATAAATTGCATATAGGTATTTTAATTATTGTGACCAAATCAAACATATGAATTAATTTAATTTATTTTGTTATAAACTTCCTTAGCAAGTGGGGTAAAAATAAAAATCTTAATTTCTCATTTACATAAAGCCAGACTTTTAGGTGTTGGGGTTTTTTTTTAATTACCAATATGTTCCTAACATATTCTTCTTTTCCTCTGTGAGAAATTCAGAGACTTTTGCTGTAGGAGATAGATGGTGTAGACACAGACCACAACAGCCTGTAATATTGTTATTGTTTGCATTACCCATCATAGAAATCCTCTTAATGGATAGTAGAGAGCCTTTCTTTACTGAGAGGTTGGTTATACAGTAGAACAGAGTTCTTAGGAGGGTGATTAATGCACCAAGCATGTCAGTGTTTAAGAGACAGTTGGATAATGTCCCTAATAATGTGCTTAAAAATTTTGTCAGCCCTAAAGGTCAAACAGTTGGACAAGATGGTCATTGCAAGTTCTATTAAATTTATATATGTTTTCCTGTCCTCTCCTCTCCTCTCCTCTCCTCTCCTCTCCTCTCCTCTCCTCTCCTCTCCTCTTCCAAATCTGACAGCACAGACCAGACTTCCTTTTGGTCTTATAATGGATATCTCCATCTTTAAATGTAAAAATGAATTTAAAATATTCTAAAATTTAAGATTTTATATAGCCAGAAAGTGTTAAATATTTGACAGAAATTAGTTTAAATTGCATAAATGAGTATTATACATACACATACATAAATATGTAATATAAGTATATATTTTATATTATATATTTGTAGTCATATAAATATTTGTTTCTCTTTAACTTGGAACTGATTAGTTTCTAATATTGGACAGAAAACTCCTCTTTAAGCATTGCATATGTAACTAGTACATATGGACTGCTCTTATTTATCACATTCAGTTTTTAGGTTAAATATATCAATTACCAAGATAAGCTAAAAGGGTTTCTAGACTTGTGGGAGCTAGAATATTGTAGGCAGGGAATGTTTTTCTTTGAATCTATTTGATTTTCATGGAAAGCATTACATTTTAATTAAGAAAGAAGTAAAGGAACACTGATATTGTTCTCCTTCTCTCTGGAGTATAGGACACATGCAGCTCAGTTCTGCAGCAATACATTAGGGACATGCAAATCTTTTCCTGGAGGGAAAAACAGAGAAGCTTGTATTCAGCTTCCAGTGTCCAGTAAATTGTTTTGTTTTCATGTGCTAACTTTAATTTCTGAAATGATGCAGAAGAAAAATGGTATATAATCTTCTAAGTCGAGATATTATCATTAAATATATACAGCCATATGGAGTATTTTATTTTTGCCTTCTTATGAATGCATTTCTTATATTCTACAGGCAGTGTGAGTGTACAAAACAGTGAAATTACTGAAGTTTACCTCTCTTTCCTTGGAGAAGGTTTTTCTGGGAGGAATTAAGAAACACCTGAAAGACCATATAGTCATTGGTCACAGCCAGCATGGCTTTGTGAAAGTCTTGTTTTAGCAAAACTGATTTCCTTTTATCACACAGTAACCCTCCTAGCTGATCAAGGGAAGTCAATTGATGTAGTCTTTTTGTATTTCAGTAAAGCTTTACATACTGTCATTCGCAGGGCTCTTCTGAATGAAATATCCAGCAAAAGGCTGGATAAATGCTGCATATGATGGGTGAGCAGCTGGTTCATGGGTTGGGCACAAAAGGTTACAGTGAGGGGTGACATCAGACTGGTGACTGTCACTAGTGAGGTTCCACAGAGCTCCATCCTCAGCCCTGTGCTCTTCAGCATCTTCATTAATCATTTGGACACAGGACTGGAAGGGATACTGAGCAAGTTCATAGACAATACAAAACTGAGAGGAGCTGTTGATTCCCTCGAGGGCAGGGAGGCCTTGCTGAGAGACCTCAACAATTTAGAGGCCTGGACAATCACCAACTTTATGAAGTTTAGCAGGGGAGGTGTTAGATTCTACGCCTGGGATGGGGCAACCCTGGAAGTTCGGACAGACTGGGGAATGATACGCTGGAAAGCTGAGCCATGGAAAGGGACCTGGGGATCCTAGCCAATGTCAAGTTGAATGTGAGTCAGCAGTGCCCTGGCAGCCAGGAGGGCCAACCCTGTCCTGAGGTGCATCAGGCACAGCATTGCCAGCCAGGCAAGGGAGGGGATTGTCCTGCTCTGCTCTGCTCTGCTCTGCACTGGGGCAGAGGACTCACCTTGAGTGCTGGGGGCAGTTTTGGGTGCCACAATATAAGAATGATATTAAACTGTTAGAGTCCAAAGGAGGGCAACACAGATGATGAAGGGCTTTGAAGAGAAACGATATGAGGAGCAGCTGAGGAGCCTTGGTCTGTTCAGCCTGAACGAGACTGAGGCGAAACTGCACTGCAGTCTGAAACTTCCTCATGAGGGGAAGAGGAGGGGCAGACACTGATCTCTGCTCTGTCGTGTCCAGTGACAAGACCCCAAGGAATGACCTGAAATTGTGTCAGGGGAGGTTCAAGCTAGATATTACAAAATTATTTTTCACCCAGTGGGTTGTTGGGCACTGGAACAGGCTCCCCAGGGAAGAGGTCACAGCACCAAGCCTGACAGAGTTCAAGAAGCACTTGGAAAATTCCCTTGAGTACCTGGTGTGATTCTTGCAGATGATGTGCAGGGCCAGGAGCTGGACACAGTGATCCTTGTGGGTCCCTTCCAACTCAGCTTATTCTGTAATTCTGTGACACCTGTTATTACCTCACTCATTAACTGGTTTGTTCTTCATCAGTATTACTTGCTACCCAGAGTTTCTTTTGTTCATTTGCTGTGCAATTTGAGTGTTATGTGAGGTACAAAATTATGTCAGCTTCAGTCTGAGTTATCAATACGGCTCCCTTAAAACACTTGTTACCGCTTACCAACACAAATATCTCTCACATATCCACAGTTAAATAAGGATGAGTTTTAAAATATTTCCCAACATCCCAGTTCATTTGCCCCTGAATACTGGAATGATTTTTTGTGTACAATTGCATAGTTTCTTATCTCATGCTTTTATAGCATGCAGAAAACAAATATTCCCTGAGGTGCCAGGAAGAGTGGTGGATGCTGAGATTGTTTGTGTCTTCAAACGGTGGAATGTAAGTAATGATATTATCAGATCCTCAGAAGTATTTTCTTATTAAACAAATCTCTGTTCCTTCATGTGTGATAGCAGAATGTTTTGATATTTTCCTGTCAGCTTAATATCAAAGATTAACATCTGACATGCCATGTCATGTTCTTCTACCTGCCTTTGATACTGCATTTGAGCCAATGAGGCTTCATTTCTAATTCTTGGTACAATGTATGTATTTTATAAAAATATACACAGACAATTTTGCAGTGAAATTCACAGACTCAGCCTCTGAGTTGCAGATGACTATGATGAGATACACTGCCTTGGAAAGATGCTCTGCTTCTTGTCAGTTATTGAGCTAGAATAAACAGATAGGAAACCTGTTCTCTTCCACTGAGCACATACAATTGAAAGGAAAGCCTTTTTTTAACTCTTCCTGTGAAATATTTTGTATATTCAGACTTACTTCAGCATTTAGGAGATAATTTCTGAACTAAATGAAGCCTGAAGAATCTACAAAAGGTAATTTTAATTTTTTTTTATAAGATATAGACATAAACCCTTAATGAAAGGGTTCAGATAAATTCTAATAAGAGAATAATAGGGAATTATAAAGTCACCCACCATGCAACTGAAAGAAAATAATTTTCTCTGTAAATTGAAGATTTAAAAGGGTAAAAAGGACCTATATATTATTCACTTAAGGTTTTGTATATTAATAGCAGTTAAATTCATCGCAAATAGAAGTAATAAGTAAGGGGCTTTTGTTATATCATCTATCAAAAGCTCAAAATGCATGGATTTATAGAGAGATGGAAGACTAATTTTAGGCATTTTATTTCTTTAAAATTTCATTTCCTTTCATAGAAAATTCAAAGGGTTATTTTTGCTTTCTCCAGTGTCAGGATGGAGAATCAGTTTACCCCATTACAGCAACACACATATTTCTCTACAGAATTGATGTTGGCTCTGAAGAAATTGAAGGAACTCCAAAGGCTAGTTCAGTAATACCACTCCATATGAAAGCTGATGATTCCTGAATGATTACTTTGGCTTAGATCCATCACACAACACAACTGGTTTGACACTTGCTTTGTCACAAACAGTAGATAACTGCACAGTAATTTTAAGAATGGGAAGTTAACCTTTACAGAGTAAAACTGATTTCCCCCTGAAATAATTATGAATTATATAATTAATTCAACCAAAATGTAAGTTAAGATGATATTATTTATGATTAGTATGTTAATTATATATTCAGAATATCCAGTAGAGTTCCTGCTCAGACCTACATTGTCTCCTATGTAGAAAGTTAAGGAAATTCTTTCTCACTCCTTTACCATTTTCTTGGGGCTTTTTTTTCTTTTTTTTGGGGGGTGAGAGTGTGTGAGAAAAAGTTAAGTAGCTATTTGGAAAAAAGGGCATGAGCTTTGAATATAAAAGCTCTCAGTTTTCTGAAATTCAATGCATAACCAAAAATAATATTCCATCTGTGATATTGCTGCCTTTTGAGATGATCCAGACTACAGTAAGTGGTAAATTATTTTCTTTTGGTCTCTGATTTTGATTCCTATTTAAATTAGTCATTCAAAATGAAAATTCCAAGTATAATGCAGTTTCTACTTTTGAGTAAATGAGAAAGAATATAAATTTGGTCTTCATTTTCAGATATTTTTTTAGTGTTGGTTATACCAACATCATTTACATGTGTTTGCACTGTGTTACTAGTAAAACAACTGGCCTACTGTATTAGTTTATTTGCCTTTCGGCAAAGTCAAATGTAGTTTTGAATTTGAAAGTAGCATCAAATTCAAAAGCAACATCTATTATTAACTGAAATAATGTTTTCCCATCATTTACAAGCTGCACCAGATGTACAAAGTGAAAAATAAGGACCCTGTGTCATTTTGGAAGTGCATTTAACCTTGGTTGTGTGCATATGTACATATGTAAGCCTCTGTGTCTGCATATCTCTATAGATATGGAGGGGAATATGTATCTATAGGTATAGCCTGTATCTATCCATAAAGCCATAAGCTTACATTTTCCCTGGAGCAGATAATATTGTTCTCAGTTCAACTGACCTAATTTTCCTTCAGCAGAGATGAGCCTCTTTGTAATTAGCATGGAGGAAAAGGTTTTTCAGAGATAAAATAGGCATCTAACTTGTTCTTTGAGTTCAAGGAAAAATTGGTAGGGTACATTATTTCTGTACTGAACTCTATTTGGGTTGATTTGCAGCATTGATTTCAATATTTTTTTTATGAACACAGAAAACGTGACCTACTTTCCACTGTTTACATTGGGTAATAGCATTTCCAGCAAAAATAGGATAGTGCTTGTGCACAGTGCAAATTTTACATTGGCATAAATTGGCAGAAATCCATCAGCCTTTAACATTTGTGATTCCCATCTCAGTGTAGTCCAGTGTTGTCAAACAGCAGATGGGGGAAATTAATTATTAAACTGAGCAATAAATAAAAAACTGTAATTTTTTATTAGTAATCAAATTAACAGGAAGGATTAATCCTACCATATGAACATTTGGATACCTGAGGGGAAAGAAGAATTTTCAATTAATATCATATTCCCTTGACATAACAATTTGAGAGAAGAAAGGGAGGAGGGTTCTTCTAATTAATCAAATACAGCAAAACATAATTATAAAGAAGATTAGTTTTTTGTTAATTTCTGCCTTGGTCTCCACAGTGGAAAGGCTCTTTTCACACACATTGCTGCTCATGTTCCATTCTGAAGAGTTCTAGTCAATAAAATGCCCTGCAAGTAGCAAAAAAAAAATCTGTTATTGGCTAGGACAGCATAGGTTAATACTCTTCTAAAACAAAACAGTTTTTGTTTTCAGTCACAAAATACACCTTTCACTTTCTTCAACAGACATCTTTGGCTATGAAATAAAAAACTCATCTGAAGACAAAAGCTAAAGGTGCAGAAAGAAATCAAGACCCTCGAACCCAGACATATACTTCACTACAAGCTGTGAACACTGACTGTAGCGTTAGAAATGATGTCCTGCCACATTTATTGGTTTCTGTCCACCTGCACCATATTAAATTCATTCATTTAAATATGGTGTATGTGTGAACATTGGCCAAATAACATGCAAGCCAATACATTTTCTTTCAGGTTGTGAGTCACAGTGCAAAGAAAACTGGTAATAGCACCATTTAAAACATCTGTTTTTTCCAGTTAAACAACACACAACTTTGGAAGGAAAAACACTTGCTCTGTAAGGCATGAAGTTATCAGTAGAGCAGAACAGACTCCCCTCCTCCTCTGTTAGGTTAGCATTGGATGAAGTTGTAGAATGAACTAATTTCCCTGAAAAGCAAAACAGAACACCTTTGTTTTGTGCTCAATAGAAGGAACATAAAATACAATTAAAAATACAAAGATGGTGACCATTGTAATGATATTTATCAATGATCTTTCAGCTTTATTTAGATATGTATAGCCTACACTTTCACATGCACACATACAAAGTTTTGAAAATGTAACCTTAAAGGTGAAGACGTGCTCTTTCAATAAAGATACATAAAGGACCTCCATTTGTCATATGTGCTATTATATGATTATTCATTTAGTGAAAATAGTCTTATAAAAACAGAGAGCAGAGCAAAGAATAGTTAAAAAATAAAGGAAGTAATTATTTTTTCTTGACTAGAATTCAAACTTGTTTGTTTGGCTGGTTGGTTTGGTTGTTTTTTTGCTTTTTCTCTGAGATTATGTATAGATTTTTCACTATTTAAACACCCTTTTACTTTACAAAAAGGAATACTTTCCAAACAGCATGGAACAGAGGAAAAGATCAAATGCTAAATTCTTCCCGCTGTGAGGCATTCTTGAAGGCTGAATTTCAAGCTTCTGATCAGCTTCATGCAGGCATATGAGAGAAAGACTGAAAAGAGAGGTGTTTGAGGGGCAGTCTCTGAAAAAAACACTTGAAAAAACGTGGGCTGCAGAAGTTAATTTTCATTTTTGTGCTTTATGTGTTCTTACCCTTTTAATTGACTTTTATTGTAAGCGCAAATAATTACTGTATTGCAAGCTCTCTAGAAGCTTGACTAGATATAGATAAGGTGTACTTTTATTGCATTTGAAGAGTAGAAAGAATAAAATAGTTTTCAAAGCAAGGCCTCACAGGAAAATATCTTTTTATTAGAGAGGTTGACAGTGAAAGTAGAATTTAGCAAGAAGCATTATCTAAATTACTTTCAGCAGTTATTTGTACTGCACTGTTTACTACAGTGCTTAGTGACTGCAGTTGATTGAGACTTAATTATGTTGCTAAAATAATTATAGCAATGACCCAAATCACAAGTATCTTGTGCCTAACACTCACTCTTATTTTCAGTACAGCCTGAAAATCAACTCCATTATAGTTTAGCACTTCTTTATAAAGGCCAGTAAGAAAGGTTAAGAAGATCATATGGAGAAAATATCCATAGATTACTGACGATTCAAGATTTTAGAGTAATATCTTTTAATAATGAAGAACTGATGTGAAACAAATTCTGTCCCTAAATGCATGTTTGTGAAATAAATGATGCACAGAAATCTTTAAGCATAAAAAATAATAAACAGGCATACATTTAAAAATCTGATGAGACTTGTTGGAAGGCACTTGTCTTCCATTTTCTATTTGCATTCACATTTCCTAGTAATAAGAACTGGAAGAACAGTAATGTAATTTTATCTGCAAAAAAATTGACAAGAAACATTAACTGAGTGCTTCAGGGTTTTTTATTTTCTCAGTGATTTTGCCCTTCCTCAGTCTGCATAGGGTGTAAAAAAATAGACTTTGTACCATATTTCAGTCCTGAGAAATAGAGTCTTTCACCATAAGTGTAACCTTTTGCTTTATTTAATGAAAAAACAGCAAGAAGGGTGTTGATTTTTTTCCTAACATTTCATTTCCAGATACAGAAAATGTCATGATCTAGCTGAAATCATCAGCAGCTGAATACTAGAGGCTGACTCTCTGAGTTATAGATCTTCTGTTTTTCAGTGGTGATACAATAAATAAAAACACACAGTGTGTCTGTGTATAACAGGAAGTCATGCAGACCTTACAAAGAAAGAGACCATCTCATTTCTTATGTCTTTTAGAGAAATACCACCACTGCAGCATGGTTTTACTGGATCCCAGATTACAGCATCAGTGTTACAGTCTTTTTAAAGCTGCACTGCTGTCAAGTAGCCCGAAGTCAACTGCCATTGAAGACAGTGGGAGCTGCAGGGCTCACAAGAGGATGGAGAAAGAACAAATGGACCCAGACTGGAGGAAGCCAATAGCCAGTCACATAATGAACAGCTCTCTTGCTGGGCCATGTCTCAATTTTTCAGCCACTGAGCTATGATAATAATTTCTTCAATCCTCATGAACTACCCAACTGTTTTGCCCAATATTTACTATACATCTCTCAGGCAAGCTGCCTCAGTACCTGCAAAAATGAAGCATTCATGGGAAAAAGCTTCTGTTAATGCTTTGTTCCCAGCCTAGAGCTGGACTCATGACACAGACTCTTAAATCACCCTTTTCTTATAATTACACTGATTCCTCCTATGCCAGAGAATATGGGACATGGACTGTGGTGACTGGTTTTCAGTGTTCCTAGTCCTTGACAGTTTATTATGCTATCTGCAGCCAACACATTGCACAAGCACTGGTGAGCCGCTGGCAGTGGAGATGTTTGGTACTGAGGTGGGTGGAATTTTCCACAAGGTTTGATGTCTTGGAAAAATCAAGGCAGTGTCTTATACAAATTATATTAAGGAAAGTCCTACTCAAAAGGGAATTAGAGCAAGACTTATAGTTAAGCTGAGAAAAGCAGCCAAACAGTATAGAAGCTCAGAATTCAAGGGCTATTGTGTATGTCTCAAATACCAATAGTTGGATAGCCAAGGATAACCAACCAGGGATTGTCGGTAAGAATACACCATGAGAAAGAAGGAGAAGGGGACCATACAGAGGTAGGGCAGCAATTTTCTGGCACAACTATCCTTGTTCTGTCTCTTGGAGACAAGCAGAACACTGTACAGCACAAGTGCAGGAATGAAGTCAAGAAGTGGGTATGGACTATTGAAAAAAGGCAAACTCATTATGGGGTGTCAAGACCACCAAAGCCCCTAAAAGCACTCTGACCCTTTTCCAGGAAGATCTGTAAGAATGAAGTGTGAATGATAACTAATTTGTGTAGAAAGCCAGAAATGTAGCTCCAGGGCAGGGGGAACTTGTCTGTAAAAAGGCACATCCATGAAACCCAGGAGGCACCTTCAGGACCATTGACTCCCCAGGAGCTTGATTGACGCTGGAGCCAGGAATGACTATCCTTCTTCCTTTATCTCCTTTTTGTCTTTCTTCCTTTCCTCCTTTCTCTCCTCCCTTCTCTTTTTACCCTATACCTCATGCAAAACCCACTGCTGTGTCCTTACATGTATTAGTTTGAAAACAAACCAGTGGGAGATAGAAAGTCAGGATTAAAATTTAATAGGAAAATTAAATAAAATAAGTGCAATAATTCAGGGAAAAGCACTGACAAAGTCAGATACAACCTGACACCCTGTTAGGGTGGTGGTAACAGTCCAAATGAAGTAGTTCAGTTGAACCAGTGATCCTGTGGAAGGTCTGATCTCCACCTGAAGGTCCAGTGGTAGCTCTTATCCTCTGGGAACCCAGTAGACAGGGCAGACTTGTGCAGTTCTAAGGCCAGGTTATATCCAGGTGGGAATGCTTGGCTCCTCCCTCCTGGGTGGAGCATCTCACAATGGGATAAGTCCATGAGTCATGTGGTGGGTCCCTGATGGCTCATTGAGTGTTATCAGGGGTGAGTCATAGCAGGAGATAACAGCTAATGGCCCACAGCTGGTGGTAATAGAATACTAAACACATCTATATTGTAACCTAGGACATTATACTAGAAGATAAAGGAATAGCTTTTACCAATTTCATTATTTTATACTAGGACTCTTAACTATAGCTAATAGCAAAATAACTCCTACTTTCTGGGGGGTATCACTCTATTTAACTCACTTCACCTCCTGCAGAAATGGTGACAATTTTTATACTCATAATCACGTCACTGAATTTAGGAGAATAAGAGATTCAGGAAAAGCAAGGAGAAAAATTGTGAGCGTAATGAAAGCAGAGGACAAATAAAGGTCTTAAAAGCAAGCAGAAATCGATAACAAAACTTCATGATAAGTGATGACATGTCAGAATATATTCTCATTTAGAATATAGGACCAAATTCAAAGTAAATTAAAAGTACAGATTTAATCTGTGATATTATCTACTTTGACTGAAATAATTTTTTTCAAACCCTTTAATTCATGCTATACCATTTATAGAGGCATCTCTGTAAATTTAATCTCAGGTTCTCAGATACCTGTAGAGAAATTGCTGCTGACAGAGTTACCTCTTCATTAGTGTTGCGCTCAGTCTTGTTCCCAAACAGCATTTTTTCTCTAAGTGAAAAAGGTAATATTTTTCAAGGTGGCTATGTCTCCTGCATAAACAGCATTTGATTACCATTTTATGATATTTAGGGGAGAAACAAAAAAAACCCACACAACTTGTTTGTATATATTCATGGATAAAAATGTTTAAGTCTTAAAAAACCCAGGAGAAATAGGTTATTTTGTATGCTTTTGGAGGTTTATGATCCCAGGAGATATCGATTTAATCTATGGACAATCATTTTGTAACCAATCAACTGAAACAGTGACAAGGCAGAAGAAAGGCTTGTGCTTTAATTTTCTGTTTAACACAGAAAATTATCTTCTGCTGCATTTACTCAGTGAATGTGGTTATTAGATAGATGCATACTGATGCTCACAGGAAGTTGAAAATGAGGTTGCCACCTTATACTTTTTCAAATTATTGGGCTTGAACAGCACATGATAACTATAGGCTACTTTGCTAAAGTTTGCTTTCATAAATGTGCAGTAGTAGAGTTAGGCTGTTTCAATTTAAACTACCCCAATACCCTTGAAGAGAGTTGTTTTTCACCTATTCCAGAAAAATGAGCAGCTGTTGTTGGTTTCACAGTGACTTTCAAAATATTAGAGCTTTGCCTTTTGTGATCAAACTGCTTGGGCGGTATGCACTTACAAAATGTGAATATAAAATTAATCTTCACCAGTTTTCTAACCCAGGTTTCACATTAACCTCGTAGTTTCTTTCACACCTTTACTTTTCCAGGATAAATCAGAAATAAATTCATTTATGGAATGTACTTTTTGAGAAGAAGTCTTACTAAAATCAGACTAAAATAGTATAAAAGCTATTAATTTTCTATTTAAATTGCAAATACAGAGGTAAATATTTTTAATGTGTGTAGCAACGTGGGTTTTAAGATTCCATGTGCTCCTTTGTTCCTCTGCTTTGTATACCATTGGTTCATTTTGAAATATGCTCTGCTGTACCCGGAAATCTATTGGTGGGTTCCCTATGCCTGTCTTCCCTTCAGACTCCCCGGGACTGGCTCTAGAGGAGACAGTCCCTCCCCTTCCTTTCCCTTTATAAGGTAATGTTCAGATTGCTCGAGGTCTTTCCATCTCTGGGCTGCTAGCATCCCCTCTCTGCCTTGTGTCCCTTCCCCCTCCTCCTCCCCTGTAACCCCCTTTTCCCGTTACCCCAAATAAACATCCCTAGTAGAACAGAGATGGAGTCCAGTTCCTTCCTTCGTATCACGATATTCCTGCTGAATTGACGTGGTTTGAAGACTGCCGCCATGCCGTGGAACCTCGGGGGCCTCCTGCCCCGGATCTGGTGGGATTTATAAGAACCAGGGACCCGGTCCAGGGGGGAGCCAGCCTGTGCCACCCTCCCGGACTGTAATACAACAAATGTGCATGGGTCTTTTAGCTACAAAAACTGTTTGGATGACTTTGTGAGAATATCACTGGAGTAATAAATAAGTACAGCCTCAGTAAAAGATTCCTTTTAGTGCGTCATATTGTTCGTGTTTAGATGTCCACCTGCTGCAGAGTGGTTACAAAACCCTTTTACAGAAGACTGATTGCAGACTGGATTGGTAAAACCCCACAGAATAAGTTGTACTTTGTGACCTTACAGCCTCAGACTAACCTTGATTATGGTAAATCTCTGGTGACATACTCTTTTTGTAGTTTATGTCCCTATTATTTTTTGTGCTTTTATATTGTAATTTACATATTATTTTATTCTCTATTTGCTTAATCCTTGTTATCCTTACTTTTTTCATTAGTTCAGTAGATTATTAGTGTTAACAACACAGCTGTCTAAATAAAGAATTAAATTTCTTCTTCAGCATTTTTCTTTAGCCTTTGCCAGTAACTCATTTAAAAAATTAGAGAAATGTTATCACAGCATGCCCTCTACACAGACTCCAAAATGACTGTCAAGAAATCAGTCCACTCTTACTTGTAAAAGCATCATTTTGTGGAAACAAATGCTCAGATACCTTAGTTGAAGCAGTTTGTAAACAGGTGCCCACTGCGAGATGCTCCTTTTTTAATAGAGTTTAAACCAAGGCAGCTGCGTGAAATGGGAGCCAGCAGATGGCAGCACGATTGGCAGCTCCCAGCACTTCAGAGAGAAGTACTTTGTTAGGGACATGCTCTTGTTCGTCTTTACACACCAATAAAACGTCAGTTCCTTGTAGCTCTTTGCCTGGGACTGTTGCTGCATGATCCTGCTTACAGCAGAAGAAAATCCTTGTGCTTTTATTGGAAAATATGTAATGTGAGATTGCTTTTTCAAGAAGCACCAGCCCCTTGAGATGATTGTTTTACTGTATTTATCCTTCTTCTCTGAGACAGAAGGATCCTTAATATCTTATGCTGAATTTGGAGATTGTTTTTTCATCAGCAAAAAAAAAAAAACCTTAAAATATCCAGAATTAATTCCATGTCATTTTCCCCCATAATTTGATCACATGAGAGACCACTGAGTATCCTATTTTTTTTTTTTTTACCTTATTTTTTCTTATACAGGCATGGTGAACTTTTGTCATTAATAAGGCAGGATTTGTGTCAGAGCAAAAAGAACCATCCAAGCCTCAACTTTGTTGTCAATACTTAAAAAGGTGTAAGGAATTATGAACGAAGGTGCTTAAGGAAGGTCTTCACACTTCCAATCAGTCCTAGTTCTCTGTGTGTTTTCCCAGTGCTCACTTTTAATAAATTCACTGTCCTGGTGTTGCCAAATTTCTTTATAGAAATCAAGCATCACTGTTGATCTCTTCAGTTTTATACACTAGCTCTGTGAAGACCCTTCAAAATTACCTGAGTTGTGTTTCTTCAAAGGCAGTGGACAAACAGCCACTAGCTATTGAGTACTTCTGTTTTAATGACTTGCCTGTTAAGTGGCTACATGGCTTTCACCAACCTTGCAAAATGGGCCTTGAGAAAAGCAACTGTTAGTTAAAACTACAAGATGCATTTTCTATAGTCTAGAGAAGTAAGTTTATTTATCTAAAAGTAAAGGTAATCTGGAGAGATACTGTTATGTTTTAGTATGCTAATTTAAATTATTTGAGTTGCACTGATGAAACCACTTTTTTTTTCCTGTTGGATGTATTTAAATACTTTAATTTTCTTTCTTATTTCTTTACATAGGCTCTGGTAGAAATATTGCCTAATGTTTAAAAGACAACTGTCATTGGCAGTGAAGAGAAAGATCTTTTTTTCCTCTTTTCTCTTTAACAGTGTGATCCTTAGGTATTGTGATTTCTTGGGATAACTTCTCTTCCTCCAGACAAAAATATTTATGTATCCTAAATATTATAACTGTATTTGTAATGCATTCGCTGAAATCTTAATCTAAACTGCTCAAATAATTCGTAGACTGGATAAACCGTGAAAAGTACCCACACTGCCAAAGAGAATGTGAGCCATTTCAGAAGTAACACACTCAGCAGGAACTTGTATTCAAGTCCTCAGCACTCAGCTCCCTTTGACTCTTTGATTATTTACTTTTATTTGCATGACACAGCCTGTGGTGGTTGACTTGAGCACAACCAATTGTCCTGAGCACTACAAGTCTCTGTAAGATGGGAAACTGAGAAAGACATCAAACTAAATGCATTCCTTCCCAAAAAGGGGCAATACCTGACTAATGGCACATTCTGTTTTGCTTCAGCTGGAATTTAGTATATTGTACACTGAAACAACAAAAGCTTCCTACATTCTCTACCACTGTGCAACACATTTTGTATAAATCCTTCCTTCCTTCCTTCCTTCCTTCCTTCCTTCCTTCCTTCCTTCCTTCCTTCCTTCCTTCCTTCCTTCCTTCCTTCCTTCCTTCCTTCCTTCCTTCCTTCCTTCCTTCCTTCCTTCCTTCCTTCCTTCCTTCCTTCCTTCCTTCCTTCCTTCCTTCCTTCCTTCCTTCCTTCCCTTCCTTCCCTTCCTTCCCTTCCTTCCCTCCCTCCTCCTCTCCTCTCCTCTCCTCTCCCTCCTCTCCCTCCTCTCCTCTCCTCTCCTCTCCTCTCCTCTCCTCTCCTCCTCCTCTCCGTCTCCTCCTCCTCCTCCTCCTTTCCCTTCCTTCCTCCCTCCTCCTCCTCTCCCTCCCTTCTCCCTCCTCCTCCTTTTTCCCTCCCCCTCCCCCTCCCTCCCTCCCTCCCCTCCCCTCCCCTTTCCATCTTCTACAGTGAGCTTTTGGCCCAGCAAAAAACCCCAATTTTTTTGTACCACTTGCCCTGTATGCAAAAAATCTTGACTATCAAAAAAATATTACTTGGACACAAGCAAGAAAAATGTTGAATTTGTTTTGTTGCGAATGAGGGCAAAAACTGTGGGACAAAAGAATATGAATGGGGGAAAACGAAGCTGCATGCTGACTCGGCTCAGGACAGGGAGGTCTAATTGGTAAGCAAATGTAATCGTGACCCCAAGGCAACATAGCACTGGGGTAGATAGGGCAGATCTCTTCTTTCATTATGTAGAAAGACCCAGCTGAATTTTGGGACATCCATATCAGCCATTTTGTGTTAGGAGTTGGTGGAATACTTTCTCCCAAGTGAGAATATTTAATTCATAACTCAAATAGTCTCCCTCTGCAAAATATGAAATGTTCTTTTTGTATATATATGAAATGACATTTACTGACAGTTTTCACTCCTCCCCTCCCCCATTCAATAGTGTGCCACTCACTTTATTAAATCCTGCAGTGGAGAAACTGTCCATTTATTTTTGATGTCTTTTTTTTTGCATTTAATGAGGATGGCTGCTAGATGTCATTCTTTCATATTTGATATTATGACACTTACTGATAGGTTTCAACTGAAATGTATATCCTACTGAGTAGAAGGACCCAGTTACAACACACTGTTCACCTGTCATGGCTCAATGTTGCCATTTAAATAAAACTGACCTATGTGTTAATGGAGCCATAACCTCTGCTTTAGTGTAAACTGTGTCTTAGTCAAAAATAGAGATGGAAAAAGGGAATATACTCTGCAGCACAAAAGGTGAAATGCTACTGTAGAAGGTAATACTTTAGCAAAATGTTTAGAGCTTGGCAGAACATCAAAGTACTTGCTGAAATTACGGTTTCAAATTGAGCTGGAGATTTTCAGGACACTGTAAGTACATATGTATAGATGCCTTAGGTCAGATTAAAAATCCATCTTTCCCAGAATCCTGCCTCTGAATGGGGTCAGCACTGCTTAAGGAAAACCTTCTTTTAACAGCAGAGAAATGAAAAATCCTGGCAATTTGCAGCTTAGGGACTGCCTCAGCCAAGAGATCTGTATTTAATAGCACTTTCTGGTGTATTTTTCCCATGCATTTATCTAATATTTTATGAACCTATTTATGCTTTTGGACTGTAAACATCTTGGCAAGGACTTCAGCTGCTGACTGCTTGCTGCTTGAAAAACTATCTTTTATATGTTTCCAACATGCTGTCTGACCCTTTTATTTTCTGTGTTCTTGTATGGTTAGAAGAAAAATGACCATTCTCTATTTGTTTCCATCCCACGACATAAAACCTCCATAATGCTTTCTTCTGGTGATTTCTTTTTTTAGATAAAGTGTCACACTCTGTTCGATGTCTCCTATTACAGATGTCACCTCAGTCCCTCAATCATCATTTATAACCCTTTATATATCTTTTCACCATTTGAAGTAGAGCACACAAATATTCAGAACTGGATATAATCTGTGTATATAACAATGTAGTGACATTTTCCTTTTTATTCAAGTATGAAGTAATTCCTACCATTCACGCTCTTTTGACTGAAGCTGATTATTCGTATCCAATGATTTTCATCAAACTAGTCACAAGACTTGCAAGATGTTCTTAAAAGAACACTAGTGTGTTTATAGCTCATTATTTTCAGCATGTGTATCTACTATGTACAATTTCTTGCCTACTCTATGTATATTTCTTTGAAAATTTACCTTTCACTCTCTGTCGTTCAGATGATCCACTGGACTACAGGACCATAGTAGCATTTTAGTTGGAAATGTTTAAGTAAACTGAATATATGCTTGGACATATCTGAAAATATAATCCAGGTAAGGTTTGCATTAAGAAATAGTTTCTTTAGTTGAGCAATTGATCTATTTGGAAAAATGGACAAATTATTATGATGAGCCACACACTGGTTCTGACAGGCAGAGAAATAATCAAGCAAATCAAAGACTGGGTTGGGAACATTAACCTCTGTATTATGTTAACCCATGATACACTTTGAGGTAGAAAATTACTTATTATGGCATAATGGGATACACACAAGCAAAAACATGACAGTTTCAGCAGGGATGTGGAAAAGAACTTTGCATTTGTGAGAAAATGAACTTTTATTAGCATGTGAGAAACAGGTCTTGTGATGTCTCCAGTTTCAGCATCTTTTACTTACGTTTTAACATTTTACATAGATGTTTTTAACATTTAACAGAATTCTGCTCTCCTTTTTATCTAATGAGATTGCTCTGCAGCTCTCCCTTAAAGATTCAAATTTTGAAGGTTGAGGTAGAAAGCATAACTGCTGTATGAAAACCAGTCTTTATTTGTTCTTTTTGTGCTTCTGTCCTTAAGAAGTTGATTGCTGGGAGAATTTGCAAGTGGCATGATACCTCTACTAGTTTTCATGGATCCTACATATGCATATTATTTTCTTTCAGAAATGTGAATTAAAACACAGCCACTGAACCAGTGAAATTGCTGTGTAACACAATATTTTTTTACAACCTGTAGAAGTCAAACATACAGTTAATAGTAAAAACAATTTTATTAAAAAATATATCTCCATCTTTGACTTCTCACTCTTGGTTGTCAAGGAGATGCCAACCCCTGTCTCTGTCATTGTTCTGGAGAGGTTTGATGCTTTTTTTCCCCAAAGTTAATGTTATTGTTCTCAACTTATACATAGCTGCTTATTTGATCTCTCTGTCCAGACCTGTTGAAAGTAGGTGAGCCTGAAAATTGCTCACTTTTACAATTGTGTCAGCTGGTTCTTTAGAAATATATTTCTTACCGCCATGATCTTTCTAACTGCATTATTATTAAATGCTTGATTTGCCATTTGTTTGCTTGTTTTTCAATAACAGAATAAAAAGTACCAAAACCTAGACATTTGAAATTAAAACCTTAAAAAAAGTTCAAACTGGTAGTCCTAATAGCAAACACCTATACCTTAAGTATGATATATGTTTAAATGGAGTACAAATATCAAACAAACTTTTAACCATATAAACCTTGCCTGGGGTAGGAAAAAAAAGAAGAAAGAGAGAGGGGGAAAAAAGTGGTAAGGTTCAGTTTGCTGTTCATAAAGTAATACCTATGAATATTAAAAAAAAAATTAAAATAATTTAAAAAAACTTAAAATATAAAGAAGGCAGAACAGGTAAGAAAACCTATCCATGCAATCGTTATTTAGGGAAGTGCATGATGAAGCATAATTTATTTTGAGAATGTAGAAACTGACCTTCATGTGGACACTGGTCTAAATGCTTCATGTCCCCATGTAATTTTCAAGATTTCTAAAATTTTGAGTTCATTTTCTTATCATGAACTCAGCCAAGAAAACTCAAATTCATAATTCCACGAAAATAACCATTTAGCATACGAGTGGTGAAATCACCCTAACTCAAAAGAACAGAATTAAGACAAATGTATAGAGATGTTACCAACCCTGTCTTTTAAGGTGTTGAATATTTTTAATTCTCAGCAACTTAAAAGGAAGTTTAGAGAGCTCAGAACTACACAGAAACAAATCATGTGTGTCTTTAAAAGGTGACTGCAGAAGATTTGAAATGAAGAAACAATACAAGCTACATTAGAAATAACATTTTTTCTATTGTCTGAAGTAAATCTACACTAGCTATTAAATTAAAACAGTACTATCTTAAAGTAATATTTGATTAACTTACAGTTGCTTTTTCACTAGCTCCTACATACACTGAACCTTTGTATTTTAGTTCTGAATTAGAAACAGCCCTAAAATAGAGATTTTTTACACAAAGATGGAAATATAAAATGCAGTCAAATAGATGGCACTGATTTAAATGGTTCCATCAAAATGTTATTCATGCCTTGTCTAGATTGATGTAAAGTTCTTTAGAAGTTGCACCATTGGATTCAGAGTTGGGGTTTTTGTGAGGGTGAGGACAGATGGAAGGACACTGAGACTTCTGCGCAGCCTGAGCAGAGCATGGCATCTGGTCATGATAAGGCCCATATGACTAAAGTCATTCACTGCTTGCTTGGTTTCCTCTTGTCCATTTCATTACTGATATTTGGACAGGTGGCATGATGTTACTGATACCCAAGTGTTCCCTCCTGGTGAAAGGGAGTATCTAAGTAAGGTATTAAGGGATTCAAAGATGTGCCCACCAGCCAGAGTCTCCCTGAGCTACATTTTAGTTAAAATGTGTCATATATCACTTTTTGTTTGAGATTCTGCCTCAGGCCCAGATTTTCCTTTTACAATTAAGATGCACAGCAGAAGGTTATTTCATAAAAGTAAGAGAATGTTAGGGAATAAATACAGCCTCCCTGAAAATACTCTCCAAACGATGTAACCTTCCTTTATGTTTTCTGCCACACTACTGCAAATACATAGTGCTAGGTTGGAGCTGTAAAAAAGGAACTTAAATGTATGTTCCTTTCCACTAAATATGATTGCAATTATTGAAGGATGAATGCAAAAAATAAAATGAAAATGAAAATGTTAGTGCAGTGATATGAGATTAAAAAAAATCTGTGGAGGTTATATATATATATATATAGCTATAGTTGTATAGCTATTGGGAAACTCTAGTGATCTCCTGCTCCTGCCTTCTCCTTTCACCCCCATCAATAGTGGAAATAGCTATTAAAAATTACTTCAAATTCATAAATACCTAAACAGTAGTGATATTCCCCATGGGACTGCTCAAATTGTTTAAAATTTAATCTGTATGTGACTCTTTGCAGAAACAGGACCAATATTGTAATTGCATTGCTTCCTGTTTGACCTACAGTTTACATCTCTTTTTGTTATCACTTAGAAACTGGAAACTATTAAAAATTAAATCAGAACCAAAGGTGTAAAAATTATGCTGCTAAACAACATGTTCCTATATTTCTTGCTCATTCTGATTCCTTTTACATTGTCTGAAAGTTTCAAAAGTCCTTTTATGCTTCTTAATAGTATGTTACTGTTGGAAAACGCAGTTTTCCAGCAAAACTCATGCTAACTGAGCAAGCCTGAGCAAGGCTTCAGCATGGTCAGGCCTCAGTAAAATTCCAACAAGCTACAGTGGTTTGTTTGCCTGAGAATGTTCTGTGGGAAGAATGTCATGAGAAAGATTAGGAGTCAGAGTGTTATGAGAAAAGAATAAGGAGTTAACAGGAGGATCCCTGAATGTGTGAGAGCAGACTGCAGGTGTGTGTATCTATAATTAGAAACATCTGTAACAGTATATAAGTTTCTCGTTTGGTGAAATAAAATGGAGCTTACTTTATATCTCATATTGAGACTGCCGTGAGTTCCCTCTCGTCGTTTCTCTTTATGTTACTGTCAATATGCTATATAGTTATCTTATAAAATAATGACTAAAGAGAGGTCCAAAAGGTTTGAATAATTTCCATAGTTTACTTTCATAATTTACTGCTATTACTTAAAAAAACAACCATTGTCTTGGAGTAGCAAAACTCAGTGCTTTAATATATCCGCTAAATATAGTGTTTAAAAGGGAATTGCTAATTAGGATTTTAAACAGCTCTGTAAAAGCTCTGTGTTTTTACATAACCTTGTAAAAGCAAGTCAAATATGGTGTGGGTTTGTGAATTTGGGTTTGTTGGGTTTTTTTGCAACAGTTTTTGCAACAGCTTCCAAAACAAGCAGAAAAAAGAAACCAAAACTCCAGGGGATTCAGTATGGTATTTCTTGCTTGTTTCTCATATTTTTGCCAGGTCTCTCTCATTTCTGTACAGAATATTCATAGTTACCACCCAGTCTTCAGATTATCTGCCCAGCATTCCAGAATGCTAAATAATCCAAGGAAATAAAGTACAACATTTCTGCAGGGGAAGAAAAACCTCCATGTTCCAAATAATGGGCAATCAAATTTTGTGAAAGAAAATTGTTTAAAAAAGCCACGTGAATTACTCTGGTTTTCAGATGACAAAAAAGCTTTCAACTTGCTTCTGATAAATTCAAAGCTGTGTATGGTCTGTAGTCAGAAAATTAAATTTCTGCTGCAATGTCAATAAATGGCTTATATTAAGTTTCACACAATGCTTCTGGAAAAAATGGGTTAGTCATTAACATAATAAGCGTAATGATCATTTGGTATACAGTGAGTGCAAGATAATTACAAACAGTTTCAAATAATTGATCAGTTTTCAAGATCACTGAGTGTCTCTGCAGCTGTGAAAGCTAACAAATAAATAGCAAATGTCAAAGTATAAGATTTGCACAAGCTGCTAAGAAAGCTTGGTGTTCTCTATTTGAGGAGCTTAGGAGAAAGGTTTCAAAGATGTTACCAGTTTTCATCTGTGAGCAAGGAAATGAAATCAGTCATCATACGATGATCATCAAGGCATTCCTTAACTGACAACTGCTTGGAAAGGTACAAGACAAAGTTATTCCGGTCTATTTGACTGATGAAGTTGCAGAGACCTGAACAGAAAATCAATCAGCCTTCTCTTCTTGGTACAGTACAAGTGATACAAATTTTGTTGAATAGCAAATCTAGGACAAGATGCCATGAGCAGAATCAAAACTTTATTACAAACTTTGTGACTCATGGGAGCTTTGAGACTATAGGCAGAGATGGTCTGCATTTGATGATGATCTTATGCAAATTTGATGATCTTATGTAAATTTTTATGATCTTATGTAAATTTAGCTGCCTGAATAGTCATTGACATCTTCAAATCCAAAACACGTTATGTCCTCAGTCAAGGATGCTTACAAAATATACTTGCAATTGCAAGCACTTGCAATAGCAAATGCACTTAAATAGGGTAATCTATTAACTGTACACCTTCTAACATCATAGTTACTGTGCAGTCACATTAAAAGAAAAATATAATTAGAACAACTGTGATGACCAAAACTGCACAGAGATTATGTGGCAGGGTAATTCAGATGGTGAAAGAAAGCCTGTGGATTACTGTATGGAGGAGTCTCATGATACAGATGAAATATCATAAAAGCGATCATGGTGCTCATCTTGCATCATATAACATAGCTCAGCCCTATGCTGAGGACCCAAGACCCATTCCAAAGGCCACAGCTCAGTTCTTTAATGCTGATAAATTCTGCGGGTGCACTTGAGGTCATAAGTAATTTCAATTCTCCACAGTGCAGAACAAAATAGGAAATCAGAACATTAAAAGCAAGTGTTCAGTAATATGTAGTTTTACCCATGGATTGTTCAGAGTATTTTGAAATAGATGAACCCTCTAAGTAAAATAGCCAAGGGAAACAGGCGACAGTTTGCTCATTACTTCCATATAAATATTCTTCCACAGAGTACATAAGTGTGTATGTTAACATCAAGTTGCTTCTAACAAGCATCAGCTGAATGCAGTTTAAAGCTTAAATCTCAATGCCAGTTATAGAATGGATTAAAATACATGTTAGGATTGAGTCTCTTATCTCCTCAAAGAGTTTGATTAACATAATTTTCCATTCAACTTCCAAGACTGTAGGCTTCTGTACTCAAAATGCTGCATAATCTCTCTTCCTTTCTTTAAATGGGTTTATTCATTCCAGAAATCTCATTATGGATGGCTGTTGTCTCAGTGTAATGCATTTTGTTTTCCAGGACATTTCAATCTTTAAAATTTTCACATAGTCTTATCCTGGTTTATATTTCCATTTCCATTTCCTTTTGTGACTGTCACAGTCCCAATGGTCTCTACAATCTTCCCACCTTATTGCTTTGCTCTTCTTTATTCATGTTAGCTTTGGCTTTTGACAAAGTGTCATGTGCTCTCTGCCAACCACTTCTCCCTTAAACTTACCTTTAAACAATTTTGTTAGCTTTTTTGGGTGTGGGTTACTTTGTTTTGTCGGGTTTTTTTAATTACTTGGGGGGGTGCTTGTGGGGTTTTGTGTTTGGGTTGGGTTTGGCTGGGTTTGGTTTGGTTTATTGAGGTTTTCGGGTTTGAGGGTTTTTTTTGGTGGAAACTATTTTCATCTCTGCTAACTTTACTGAGAGTGTCCTTGTTTAGAAAACTCAATAAAGTGTTGGGATGCCCAGATTCTTTGTGTGATGTGATGTCATTGTTATTTAAACCTAAACAATGTAATAAAATAACTTTTAACTGCCTGAATTCAATTAATAGTCTTCTTTCTGTCTAAGATTTTTTCTTTGGTATGGAAGACTGAATTTATTAGTGGTAGAGGATTATTTTCCTTTACAACATGCTAATTTACGTTGCTATTAGAATAAATAGACTGATGAATACCTTAGTCTGATGATACATTAGTCTGATGAATACCTAATCATCTTGTTCAGCACTTAGATACAGCTTTATAGAAACATAAGTCTTATCTTTTGAACCTACAGAGCAAAACTAGACCAGCTGCCACATTTAATGTTGTAAGGCTACCTTGACCAGGATTTTTTAACATACCTCCTCTAATTAGCAGTGGGTTCTTTAAAAAGTGCCAGTGCTAAGAAATAAATGTTTACTGATATTGCTGTGTGTTACTAATGTAAAGACTGAAATTGTTGCTGGTCCAATGCTAATGCAAAAATTTTCTTCCATTTTTCCCCCTTGAAGTGATCAGGTAGATGAAAGACAGACTTGGAAGTGGACACGTGAATAACTAGACATAGCCTGGCATACGAATCAGAAACTCACGATGTACATCAGGAAATTTCCAGTCATTTTGATGTTGCCTAGACCTAAACTGATAAAGATGAAAAGCTGTGTACTCCAGAGTCATCCTCAGACACTTAAAATTCAGGCTTACGCAAATAGATTTGTAGTAGCAAATTTCAGGAATATTAAATAATTCACCTTTATGTTCATATTATTTTTTCTACTACACAACTACAAAAACAGAGAGATACTATTTTAAAAAATCAGGTGTTTAATAAAGTTTTTTAAAAACTTTTTATATATGAAAGTAGTCCATGTTTAGATGTGTTTTGCTTCATAGCCTGCTGTCACCCAGGCAGCCAGGAGAATGCCAATGCCTGTGCTGTTGAATTAAATAACTTAGAGGGCTTTGTGTTAAAGAGGGTGTCTGCTTGACATTAGCTGAAAAAGCAAAACAAATAGTCAAAAGGAAGATTTTCTTTTATGAGATCTATTGGTCTATATTTTTATTTAATATTTGAACTGAGGTATTTATCTCCTTTTTAGATTAATTACCTAAGAGCACTAATTTGTTCCTCACTACCAACACTGTAAGATTTTTGTCTTTGTTTAGCTCTCTTGGAGAAACACTGTATTTTCAGATAAATTAAATAACATTTTTATTTCAGCTCCCACAGTAACTTTCACACTAATATAAAGCTATGAACAGGCTTTCTAACTATAGTACTAATATATCAACAACCATTTCATCAGGTATTAAGGATACATTTAGAAATGCAATATTTATTCTTTTACAGGAGACACACTATTAAAAAAAGTTTCATGTGTATACTTTCAAATTTTTTGATCAAATTGAGGCATTCTTTTAGGTATATCATTTCTCACATTGAAGACTGAAGGAGTATTTCAAGGGATTTTTTCTTTAAAAGATAATTATCCACATTCCCTGTTTCCTTATTTTCCCCTTTCTGAGTCAAGCTGATAAAAAGCAGAGGAATGTTGCCGTTGAAGCTATAGTTGAAGAAAAAAAATCAGAAAATATAACAATTTCCATGTTAAAAATTCCCCAAAACCCAGCAGATTTATGTTCACTGTTATTTCTCACACAATGCAGCAATGACACTCTGCCCAAGTGCACTTGGAGACATTTTCCTTACAAATTTATTCTTTCTTTGTTATTTCATTTGATCTAAAATAATGATAATCTGGCCTCTAAGTTCGTGTTTCCCCAATGCATAGGGAAAACACAGCAGCAACCATTACTGCTTATTTTAGAGAAAAACTAGCATTTTATGGCTTTTTCCAGCAGACTGATCTTCTTTCTCATTTAATTCAGCAAGCAAATTGGCTTCTGTTCTCTATGAAAAAAACAGATACACTACTTGGGTTAGCCTAGCAATAAATGCAAAATGTTACTTGTATTTTTCTCATTATTGCATCTCTTTATTTAAGAAATATTAATTTTGTGAAGAACCATGTATAAGGGAAATGTTAATCAGTAAATTATAATAGAAGGGGAGGATATGAAAATAATTTTTGAGATATGCATACAGAAGGGAGAAATTGAAGCCTAGAAAAATGACTAGTAAAAAAATAGCAGCAGGCATCAATCATCAAAGACTAAACTAATTAGCATAAAGGGTTTTTTTTCATATGCACCCATTTTCCTTATAACTTGTTACATCCCCAGTTTAATATACATGCCACATGAACTCTGAAGGCTGAAAATACCCTATATTTATTTTAAAAAAAAATTAATCCTACAAAATCATGTTGATTTAGACCCTTCACAAAACAAGACCCAAACATCTCTATAAATTTATTCAGTCTGACCACTACAGACATTCAACTAGTCAGTAACAAATTGGTGAAAACACAACAGGTAAAGTTCAATTGTAGTTATGCATTTAGTTACAACTATTACACAACTTACAGTCTGACTTAGTGCATGTTCACAGATCTGCCACTTTTTAATAAGAATCCATTAGTGTTATCACTTATTTCCTTTCTTGTTTGAAAAAGAGTTTTCTAAAAATAACTAGTAGATCTTAGAAGGCCTTTCGTGGTGTCAATACTGGTAACTGAACTCAGCTGTAACGATAGCAATATGCTATAAAAGACAAAATTTTCTTGAAAATTTAGGTAACACTTACGTCACAGTACTCTGTCAAAGACTTTCAAATACAGATACATAAGTCACAAATGAAAGATTTTGAAAATTTATCACCACTTTAGAATCACAGAATGGCTGGGGTTAAAAGGGATTTCTGGAGATTGTCCAGCCTAACCCCACTGCTAAAGCAGGTTGCACAGGATCTTGTCTAGCTGAGTTTTGAATAGCCTGTTGTAGTGCTCTGTCACCTTCAAAGTAAATAAGTTTGTCCTCATGTTTAGACGGAACCTCCTGCATTTCATTTTGTACCTGCTGTTAATTTTCCTCTTACTGGGCACCACTTAAAAGATTCTGTTCCCATCCTGTTGACAGCTGCTCTTAAGATATTTGCATGCATTGATATGATCCCCTCCTAGTCTTGTCTTCTCCAGGCCCAGTTCTCCCATCCTGTTGACAGCTGCCCTTAAGCAATGTTGACATTGATATGATCCCCTCCCAGTCTTCTCAAGGCTAGACAGGCCCAGCTCTCTCTACCCCTCCTCAAAAGTGAGATGTTTCTGCCCCCTCATTATCTTCATAGCTCTCCTCTGAAGCCTCTCCAATAACTCCTTGTCTTGGCCACAAGGGCACACTACTGCCTCATAGTAACTCTTTGTCCACCAGGACCCCTCAATCCACCTCACTGTCCTCTCATCTAACCCAAACTCCCTGAGTTTGCCCATGAGGATATTATGGGAGACAGTGTCAAAAGCCTTGCTGGAGTCAAGCATATACTGCTCTCCCCTCATGCACCCAGCCAGTTGTGCCATCACAGAGGGCTAGCAGAATGGTCCAGCATGATTTCTCCTTGGTGAATCCATGCTGACTACTCCTGATAACCTTCTTTTACACCACACACTTAACGGTGGCATCCAGAATAGTCTGTCCCATCACCTTTTCAGGAACGAAGGTGAGGCTGATTGGCCTGTGTTTTCCTGCATCCTCTTTCATGCCCTTTTTAAAAATTGCAGTGGCATTGGCTTTCCCTGGTATACTCATTCTTGTTGACCTTCATACCCCCTGACTGTCCCTTTTTCCATATGCCCTATGCTTCCTTGTTTGAATTTTGCATTTATTATATGTAATACCATTATTTAGAAATCAGACAGCTGATACTGAGTTGTGATGTGGTGCTCATGGAACTACAAGCTATTTTTTCTTAGACCCTGTTAAGTACAGAGTATACTACAGTACTTAAGCAGAGGGAAAATTATTCTTTTTAAAATTTACTTCAAAATATAATATATCCCTATCTTTGATAAACACAAAGAGTTTCTTTAATCTCTAAACTACATTTTTAAAAGACAGATAAAGAAGCAAGATAAAACATCTGAAAGTGGTGCAAATAGTATTTTCTGTTAATTTTTGTCCTCTACCTCTTATTTTTCATTAATTTTCAATGAGATAAATATAACCAAGTGCTCAAGTAATGTCTGAAAATGGTTCTAAGAAACACTTTGCCAATGAAGGTTTTTAGAAACTTGACCTGCATATCTTAATCCTAAATTCTCCTAATCTCTAAGCAAATGTGTACTAATTCTTTACAATAAAATTACATCTTCTAACAGGGAAAATTAATTTGGCCCCAAGAAATCATACTGCACTTATTATAAATATTTTTCTAATAAACTTATATATGAGTTGGAGTAGATTTAGGGCTGCTTCTGGACTAGGACAAAGGTCATGGAATAATGTTATTTTCCAGCATATTAATTTGTAAAAAAAATTTACTCTGCAATGTGACTGACACAGGATCTCAGAACTTGGTTGTGTATGACTCTATGCAGAGACAAAAGTTAGGGAAACTTAAATCTCTGTAGCAACTTGAACACATCTGTGATGTGAGTAGTCTGGCAAAGGGTCACAAAGGTGGTGAAAGGACTAGACCTCCTTTCACATTCTGTTTACAGCCTGGATGACAGAAAATTCAGAGGGAGCTTATTGTGTTTATTGATCTGATTTGAGACCATGAAGAAGAGGGAACCAGACTTCTCAGTAGCACTCATTGACAAGACAAGAGGCAATGGATATAAACTAAAGGACACAAAAACCCATCTGAAGAAAAGACGTGTAAGAGAAACTAGACACTGCTGAAGGTTTCCCAGGGAGGACATACAGTCTCTGCCTCTGGAGATATTAAATATTTCACTACACATTGTCCTGGGCAATCTGTTCTAGCTGAGTCTGCCTGAGCATGGAGAGGGAGGTAGCAGGGGAGATTCATGCACAGGGCTAGATGATCTCAAGAAGTACTTTCCAACCTCAATGTTATTTTGTTATTCTGTTGTTCTCTAAAACAGTTTTCCAATATTTTGCTTTAGAGACCAAATGGCTTTCTTGTAATGATGTCATGGAACTGTGTCAAGATCTCTCCTAAATTCAAGATAGATGACATCCACTGGTTATTCCCTGTTCATGGGGTCTGCTGCCCTGTCACAGAAAGAAATTAAATTGCTTTGACATATCTTGTTTTTGACAAATCCATCTTGTCTGCTACTCATTTTCTTCTTCCTTTCCAGTGACACACAATTAGGGTTTTTATCATTTGTAGTAGTACTGAGTGTTGGTGGACTGATATTTCCTCCTTTTCCTCTTCAAATAAAGAAAGAAATGTTGTTCCATCCTCCTGGGACCTGACTTATGTGAGATCTCAAAGATAACCCATAAGGCTTATGAGAACTCAGAAGCTATTTTATGCATATCCTGGGATGGTATTCTTCCAGACTGCTTCATTTTAAAGCATCTTATCCAAGTACTCACCGTGCTTGTATAATCTTCTTTACTGAAGGCTGAGCTCTTAAACGTTTAATGGGGGAATTAATTCTATAAGACAATTGATAAAAATGGACCATTTTATTAAGGATTAATGTAAAAAGGTCATTAAACTTCCTTCATAACGCCCGTAGAGACTATACAATTTCCACTAACTTATAAACGTGAACATCCAAGCACTTTATTTTTTCTCTGTATTTCCATGTCATACATTCACATGTGACCTATTTTCTGCTCTGAGTATCTTCTTGAATATGTTCTTTCTCTGAAGTCAAAGAAGTAGTCATGGTTTAGCCCAGTTCATCTCCTACCCACTGCCTAATTTTCTTCTACATTAGGAGGGTGTGCACTTGTGACCTTAGTATCATTTCTTTAAGAACCTGACAGTTCTCTTTTCCCCATTGAATAGATTTTCAACTGAGAGGCTGCCAGCATTCAAAGTTTATTGGAGTTCATCTTCCTGAAATCTATTGGTTTTCATTTTTCTGTTATTATTTCTTCCTTTCTTAAAGAATACAATATCTGCTATTTCACAATCACTTTTACTCAAGTTTCTTGTCTGGTTCTTTGTTGCTAGTTAGAACATGCCCTGAGTATTTCACTTGTCATTAACTAGGTACTGAAATTATATGTTTATGTGTGTGTGTGCAAGCACAGAGAGATAATCGTCAGTTTAAAATGAGTCAAGCTACAATGTTGTCATAACATGACTAATTCTTGAAGAAATTTGCATTAACAGCATTGTCAAATGGTTTATGCAACTAGTTCCTGACCTAGATAATTGTCACATTTGAGTCATATTTGTTGTTAGTGCCTCACCAAAGTTTCACTTGTATTTCTGCCTCTGACCTCAGCATAATGTTGTGTAAGATCCTGAAGTAGAGCCTACAGTAGTCTCCTTACCTAGAAAATAAATTATCTAAAATTAACAACAGTTGTAAAAATCAATCAAGAGTTATTATCTGTAGAGAATCATCCATATAGCCTCTCCAAAGCAGCAATTCTATGCCATTATCCAAAAAACTTAATGGGAGGCTTTATCACATTTTATTTATTTGTTGCATTGAAAACCGGCCACGTATGGTCACTGACTCATTAACAGATAGCAAGCGCAGCTAAACTATCGACAGCTTCTCCCAAAAGAATGTACACTTCCAGACCAGAAAAACAAAGCAAATCCCAAAGTCTCTAGCTATCTGGCAATGTCTGTGTGAGCTTATTCACTTGTGAAAAGTGACATGCCAATCCAATCTACGCTCTTGGAGACTGCAATATCCAGAAGAGAGGAAAAAATGAACTCTTGAGCTATTGGTTTGCAACATAGGCAGATCACTCATAAGCCTGGCAAAGTTTCTGATGGAACCAGGTACAGAGTCAGGTATTCACAATGCAAGAATTCCCTCTGACATCTATTTAGAGGGTAAATCTAGACAGTAAAACGTGCAAAGCCGCAGTGAAAAAGAAGGAAAGGACCGTGTTTCCATCATGAATGACTGAACTGTGCTCTCAACAGGAATCTGTCCCTGCACATGAAGAAAGAAATTACTAGTATTAGTAGTTATATTATGAAAAGAAAAATATTTCAGTTCCCTTCATTCTCTTATTCCTTTACTGACAGCACCTATTCTAAGATCAGTAAGATATTATTGCAGTTAATTACCCAGTTCAACATACATGGAGAATCATGACATTTAATAATTTAGAACTCTTATAATCTTTTCATTAGAAATACAGGGGCCTGATAGCTAGAATTCCAATACTCAGTATTTAAAAAAGCTCTAAACTTCCATGGAGTAAAATATAACCATCTTTGTGGTATATCTTACAGGGATGACTTCTTAGTACAGAAGTCCAGAAAGGTTTATGAACTATAAATACAAGTTGCAGAAAAAAGTTACTGGTTCTCTATAGTCACATAAGTTCAGAATAGAAATGGGATGTCAGATGTTCTGTCTTCCATCTTTTCTGATTTGCTGTGGCATTTTGTTAAATATATGGAGATTTCTATTTAGCAGTGTAAAATTCTCCCATTCAGCATACAGAAAACCAGACATTATACACGGCTTTAGTAATTCCACAGGAGAATGCACAGACATGAATTCAAACAATTGACATCTTGAACTCATTGGAGATAAATAACTCTTTCCAGCAATTCATTTTCAGACACTTCATCAGTGTGATAGAAAACAATGACATTCTCTGACATTCCAGGAATGTTATATTACATGCACTTGTGATTCCAAAGAATAATTAGCTATTTGAAGTGTTTCTCATCTGGCATTTGTTTGTCTTTCACCAGGAACACTAATCAGGTAAATGCCATTTAGGTGTCTGCATCTTATTTGCATAAAAGATTCTTGGTGTATTGGTAAGTATTTTAGTTTTGGCTACTATAAGTAGTAAGCTTACAATTTCTTGGCCCCACATACAACCCAAAGAGGGTTGCATGGATTAAATGACTTCACCTCATAACCCAATGACAGGTCAGATCTCTAATTGTGGACTTGTTGAGCCAAAATCAGAATTGAACAAAGCAATGCGTTGTTTGAATGAGTTTCTGCTAGCCTAGAACATTTACCTTGCTCAGTAAATCAGGGTCCTGTGTCTGCCCAGGGAGATTGGAACTTATATTTCTAATTTCTTTACTAAATACCTTCAAATTTACTCTTAGATGAGAAAAGTGAACATTTTTTTTCAAGGCTGACCTTGTGCTAAGCAAGGAGAATTATGTAACCAGGGAGTAATAATAAAACAAGGAAGAACATTGTTACAGATTCTCTCTCAGAGTTCTTACTCAAAATGAGATGCACAACTTTCAGACCTTCCAGGACTTCTTGGTTGGTTGTTTGCTGCTTGTCTGACTCAGGATCCAGCCAAAAGAACCTGGTTTTGCTTTCTCCCATCATGCAGTCACTTTTGCTTACCTTCCTCCAGCCCCATGACTCTTCCTACATGTGACTATGCTTCAGGAACCAGGAAACTCGAAAGGGCACATATGTCCAGAACAGCTACAAGCCTGGTCTAAGATAGGTACCTTGACAGTTATTACATGTAGCTGTTGAATGCAGATATTTCTGATTCAATTATTCCTTTGTCTGAGTTGGGAGGTAGAGCAGACAGGGGAGGTAATTTTTCGCAGGGTACGTAATCTTTCACCAGTCTTCTCAACTCTGCTGTAGGTCAGAAGGATTTTTGCCCGTTAGATATATGAAATGTCATGTTCATCAGCTAATTCTGTTGTAATGTTGAGATAGAAGGGCTAATGCTGAAAACCATTGTTTACCTTTTTTTAGTATATTTGACAATGAAAAATGCTTCCTGAATAAGTAATGTAATTACTGCTAAATGCATTTCAGGGGTGTGGAAAGTACTTGTCAAAGAGAACAAATTGTATTGATATAAGACATTTCTCTGATAACTTCACTTTTGTTGTTGAAGCACACAACAATGAGATAAACTGTTGTAAAATACAATTTTCCAGGGATTTTACTCTTCTGTCTCAGCTTCACTGACTGAGAATTGCATTTCATTTTCAAAGAATGGGCGATTTCTTACACATTATACAATTTTTACCCTTGAAAACTGTCAGTTGCAATATCCAGGATGAAAATCTAATTTTAATACCCAGAGAGCATGCAAGAACATGTTTTTATATATGGACTAAAATGAGGTTGCCACCTGGACAGCAGTAAATATATAAAACATATCAATTTTATGACACAATATAATTTCTTATGGCTGAGAAAAGATGAAAAAAAGATACTATTTCTTCTACTAGGAAAACCTGTAATTCTTACAAAAAAGTGTAGAAAGGGCTTTATGGTGTATTCTCAATTAAGTGCATGCTTCTACTCATTAATAAAATAAATTAATGAAAGATAGATGATCGCTTACTTGCTAGAGTTTTTGAGAAGCATCTGAAGGGTTCTAATCCTTGTTTAACACTACAACAGCTTGCCTGCAACTTTTTGTTAAGTTTCTGCTAGGAAAAAAGCTTAATTGATTTTACAAGCCTAACCCATGTATGCTACGTGTATGGAATTTTCCACATGTCAAATTGAAAATTATCAGACCTATACAAGACGGAAATTAAATTCTGCTTGTCCAAGTGTGAAAGCCGTTTAACACATAGTAGCACTGTACAGCAGTCTACACTAGGAAAGCAACTCGACAGAGCAGCTAGGTTTTACCAAGATCATAATTTTACACTAATTCTAGGAATAAAAAATCTGCCTCCAGGAAAAATTGTCAAGAGCTTTTTAAGGATCAAATTTGTTCAGAGTCCCACTTTGGTCCTAATGGTGCTCACTGAAAAACTTAGTTAACAGGTATTTCAAGGGGGTCTACCAAATTAAATACTGTTCTTTCTGATCTTCAAAACATGTACAGGGATACTGTGTGCTGCAGAAAGATGTCAGGAAAAGCCAACAGTGCTGAATCAGACACTTGAACTGTGGGATATATTATTGTGTGTTATTCTTTCCACATATTCCTTCACTAACTTTCACCTGCCTGACTGTGTTAGTCATTCTGAGAATTTTGGTTTCATCCACTCCAGCTCCTCAGATGATAATGGGAGACCATGGACATCTGGGGAACACAATGGCTGCTCGATGAACAGCAAAGGAATGTATAAGGGTGGGGGTGTGCATAGGGCAGTTCATGGTGACAAGAAACTAAAATAAAAAGGTTTTACTTTGACACAAAACACAAAAAACTAGTAGGAACTGAGTCCTGTTCAGCAAGTCACTAGTCAATTATTAAAGTCCAGAGCTTCTGTATAAAGATATCTGCTCGATGGATTAAGAATGCGATGGAAGCAACTCTGTGGCATGTTACAAGAGTATCTCAAAACAAGTAATTAATCTCCTGAGTTGTGACTGTGCAAGTAGTTTACATGACAGTAAACACAACTGCAGAATAGGAGGAGATACTTTATTTTTCAAACCATGCAATTAAGAGTAGTTTGTCTAGGTCCGGATGGGGTGAACACTCTCAATCACATTTGGTTTATAGTCCTATTGTCACAATGACTTTTTCTTGCTCTCCCTAGTCAGGATTATCTTATGAATATTATTCTGGGTTTATAATTATGATTTGCCTACCATTATAAAATTGATTTCTTTACTTGCTTGCTCGAGTCTTTACTGCACTTATATAACTGCCACACAAACAACTTTCTTCTCCTCTATCAAATTACCTGATCTTTCTGCTTTTTTTTTGTTTCCATGGAAACAGATGATTTTTAAGGAGACAGAAAGAAATGCAGGCCATAACAAAGTCATTCTTCAAGAACAGACATCTTGAGACATTCTAGTTTTGTTTAAGAATTCCCAGATTGCTATATACTAAGACACATATTTTCCCCACAAAGTACTGGGAAGTCTCCTTTTTGTGTCTTTCTATTCATAGGGAAATTAACCCAGCAACTTAAAGAGTCACTAGTTAATTAGGCAATGATATACTATACTTTCATCTGAATAAAGAATAATATGAAAGTCCTTATACTTCAACCTTATTCACATGCTCCTACTACATACAAAAGAGCCCAGGGAACTTCAGCCAGGTGCTGAGGCAACTAAGATTTGAGTACCAGATTGCTCATTGCTGCAACTCTCGAAGATCTGTTAGGTAAAAGTGCTCTGATGACAGAGCTTCCAGGTGTGAAGGTACCAACTTAATTTCTCTACCCAAATGTACTTAACACTGTTGTTTAAATGGGGTGTTTAATTCTTGCTTTCTCATTACTTTGAGCACAGACCTGCTAGACCATCTTTCTCTCCGTGACATATCTTGATTTACTTCCAGTGGAAACTAGGACATCAGGTAAGGAAAAGGTGGGAACAGATGGGGAAAGGTGATACATCTTGACCAGTCCCATTATGCAGTCTGGATATAATTAAGCTACACTTGAAGCCTGGTATGTTTTCCTGAAAGCTGTGTAGCCCTGGTGAGTTTTACAGCTTGAATATATACTAAAATGTCCATGATTCTGAGGTTTTGTGGGTAATGGGGATGTGATTACCCTCCAAATGCTCAAACCAAAATGTTTCCTAGTAAGTCTGAATTCAACAATTTTGTGACACTGATATTCATACCCTGGAAGTCAGGGTGCTCTGCCATTTTCATTATTCCAAAGTGCAGGAATATCAGGATTCAACCTGCATTTCATAAAGATATTCAAATCTGTGTGTTCCTATTGTACATTCTAATGGTAACAATGGATAGTACTAATTGCAACTCCTGCTTCAGCTGTTCTCCTCAGTGCCCTCTCAGAGTTTTCCATTTCTACACCAGCTGCTCATGAAGTGCTTACTGACAGTTTGAAAGTTAAAATAATAATGTTAGAATTTATTTAGAAAGCAGCACATAATTTTCAGGAATTCAAAAAATGCTAACACCATCCCTAGAAAATTATAAAAAAAAACAATTAAAAAGAAAAAACCCAGCAATAAATGAGACTTAGTAATACTTTGCTCATGATGGGAATTATTTTAGTTATTTTCAGGTAAATTGACACTGATTCAAAATTTTTGTCAGTCAGTAAAAAATTAAGTCCTTGGGAAAAGGCAGGAGAATGATCAAGGTTTGGGAATGGATATTCTAATGATATGCAGCAATAAGGGAAATCGAGGGTGTCTGGGGATTTGTGGTCAGAACCTTGTATATATTAGCAAAGAAGAAAGAAATACCTTCTGGGCAGCAAAATTGCTAGTAAGGAATTTCAAAAATGAGAATATTCTGTTTGGAAGGTTGTTCCATAAACAATTCTTAAAGACTAACGTTGGATATCATAGTAGACAGCTAAGTGAAAAATGCAAAATGCAGTTAAAAAAAAATAGCAAAATGAATAGGTCAGAGAATTGTACAGACAAAATTTTAATAGAGCTACTGGAACATATGGTAAGACCTCATATATACTTGTAGCTTTTCATACAGTTCTGCTACATGAGACTAGATTCAGAGGAGAACATATTTTTCAGAAATGTAGGCAGAAAAATTAATATCAGGGAAAAAAGTGCATCTCATTAAAATATTTGTTCATCTTGTCACCCCAGGCCAATCTTTTTGATTTTCCTGTACCTAAAGCCAATGGACTGCTGTTACCTGGCTCACCACAACCTTCTGATGTCCTGCCCTAAGCATTTTAGATGGATGTAAAGTCACTGAGAATTTATCTCTGTGGTTTTGTTTCTTTTTGGTGAAAATCTAAACCATTAAAGCAGAGAAGACATGATTCAGCTTTTTGGGGGAAGCCTCTCCCATGACAATTATCTCTGTCACTTTTTTTCCCCCAGCACTTACCAGAATCCTCTAATAAGTTATAGCTGGGAATATGCAGTCAAGATGTCACTTACTGAGCAGTACTTGCTGCTAGGCTTCACCCCATGGCAGTAAAACAGTGCTGTTTAGGAAATGAAGCTGTTTGCAGAGGTGATCCTCTGCTGTAGCCCTGGAATGAAATGGTATAAATGAGATAACCTTGCTGGTAAAGAAAGGATGGTCTTATCTTTGACGTAAATGAATTCTGAGTGAAGAACTGTTTCTTTTCTGTCTTTGATACCTTTCCTTCGAGGCCACTGAAACCTATTCAATCCCTTTTTTATATTAAGAGCAACTTTTATCTTGGGTTTCTAAAATTAGGTCAGAGTGGATTGTTTCCAAATTTCCAAGTGTGTGTACTTGTGACTGATGTGAGAGAGTTCTGCCCTGAGCACTTGCAGTTGTGGAAAGTATTAAACTGTCCTGAAAGACTGACACTAAATGAGTGTATAATTTTTACTTCTAATCATTCTGTCTTCAATCTGCTGTCTTCAAACATTAAATTCCTAGCAGTCTTTCAGTATCTTAGGGAAACAAATGTGTTAGTATTTCAGCAGTATTCAGATATTATAGTAATGGGTAACAGTGGAAACCTGAGGAGATTCAATAGTTCTCTCTTCAGAGTGGATTTTAAAAGCATGCAGTAAATAAGATATGAGCTAGACTTTGAATGAAGAGTAAAAAAGAAAATATTGAATAGTTGTTCATTAAGCACTTTCATTTTGTGCTTTGAATAAGACAGGAGAGCTCTGTAACAAAGCAGTAAGTGCTAATATAATGAAAGAGAGTGACATTTAAGTGTGATTAGTACTACAATATCAATACTGCTCTTTCGAAAAAGTTTTTTGGGGGTTATGTTTTATTTTCTTTAGTTTTAAGGTATGGAAACTTGTGAGTACCACCTATGAATGTAAAGAAGAAGAAGGAAAAAAGCTGAAAATACATGTAAGTAATATGTATTAGAGAAAATAAATTGGGAGGTTTTACTCTGCCTTACGCTTTAAAGAGATAGGACTGATCAACAAGATTTAAATGCACCAAATCATGTCTTCTTTTAAAATCTGAACAATGAATAATTGCACAACAGGATGAGCTGGAACATGTTGACATTGAGACCAAGGATATATCAAGTTTCAAAGGTAAATTGAACATTGATGTAGATTCAGTAATATATAAAATTTCATGTTTAAGTGTTAGATCCTATCTCAAAAGGAGATTAAAAGTATACTTGTCTGGTAGTTGTTTCATAAAACTGCAATAACAAAGATGTCAAAATTTTTGTGCCTCCCTTTGGAAGCCATGGCCATCAGCAGATACAATGTGAACTTTTTGCGACAATTCCATTGTTACCTGATTAAATTTTTAATTTATATTGCAATAAATTACCTTTATCTTCAAATATTTGTGAAATACATTTTCTATCTTCTTTCTTGCTCTATTATGTCTTTCATACTGACAGGGTAGAGGAAAGTTCTGTGATGATTTTTTACAAGTGGTTATTTAACTCAGTTAAAACCTTAGAACTGAACATCCTTTAATAAAAATAAATGTTTTATTTGGAACATCATTTGGAGTACCAGACTTCTCTTGATTCTGTGACTTATGTTGCTATTTTTCAGATTCATATGAAACTTATTCCTTTATATTTATTCTGAGCTTAAAAGCTCATCATTTATGAAAGGTGATCTTTACATGAGCATTCAAATTGACACAAATAATGTTCAGTTGTTGTAAATGAATAAAGTAGTCACAAAAGTTTTACAAAATTGAGCTCTTACAGTAGACACATCTTCGAACCTATTAAGAATTTCATGTTTTCCATTATTAGTCTCACCATGAATACCATTAAATATCTTAAAAGTATCAGTTAGAATCCTCACTAAATGGAGCTGTCACAGTACTTTTCACATATGGGCTGCAGCTCAGGTATGCAGGAGAAAAGCTGGTAAATGTCACTGTATCCTTAAGGCAGATATAAGCTTGACAACAGCAAAGTGCATCTATTCTTTAATTCAGAGCATAAATTACAGCACATTGCATAAAATGGGAAATCAAATAAATGTACAGACTTGTGTCCACCCTCCACAGCTTGAACATTTGTGATTTGTCTCAGCTGCTTTGATTGCAGGTGCCATAAATTAAAAAGATGTGGTTCAGTTGCCAAGCAAAGAGGGTTAGGAACAGATAGGAGAAAGAAGCAATAAAACTTATTAATTAATGAAGTATACTAATGAATAAAAGCTTCCCTACAGTAAAAGCAGACAGAATCTGACTTTCCAACTGTCAGTCACTCCACATGAGCTTGGAATCTATACTAACCATCACTTACTGCTTTTCAAACTGCCATGGAGAGGTGGGGAAAATAGATAGTGACTGGATATATTGTGTTCCCATTACTCAGTATTTATCTGTTGGTCACAGGTAACATCAACAGAGGCTTTGAATTGCAGCATGGCAGATTATTTTGTCTGCTTCAGCTTGTTGGCATTTGTGGCACCATGGCTCTGTCATGGAAAGGGAAAGTCTCCATGGGCTGCCACTGCCAAAAGGCATTCCCTTTCAGTGTTTCCACTCCTGCTGCCGCTGGGGACTGGAAACAGCAGCATCCTCTAAGAGTTGATGAGAGCTCGAGTTTATTGTGAGCACCATAAACATTTAAAAACCATCTACTGTGTAAAAGCCTAGTTTCCCTAGCCCATTGGTTTTATTTTTATTTTTTATGTCTACATTTCTTCCACAAACCACTGTGTACTTCTCTTCCAGAAAGTAAGTAGAAGTTAAAACAAAATGCTGCTTGAAAGTAGCTGAGTTCATAGCCCCTGAACCAAACACTTAAAGTTATGTCAGAATTACTAGTACACTCTTCACACATAACACATGTTGGTTTATTTCTTGGTTGTGCTCATTTAAAATTTCAATTATGACAACTTTGAAAATCACTTGGATAATTGTTCCCATTCAGGTTTGGTCCCAACACACAAAACATAGTCAGGTTAAGACAAAATGATAGCTTGAAGCTTGTAACCTGTTCCTCAGATTTCAAGACACCTGAGATATTAATTTAGCCAGAAGCCTGCTGTGATATTAGAGCTGTTCTTAGCTACTCTCAAATGAAAATATCTGTAATACATCATAAGACAGTGGCATGACTAGGAGATTTAGGTACTAGCTCTCTTTCCATATTAAGCTTCCAAAAGGCACAATGATCCTGTTCAGGTACTGGAAGAATGCTTTAAATTCTCCCCAGGGCCTTCTCCAGGCTCCAGCTCTCTCAGTCTCTCTTCATAGGAGACATGCTCCATCCCTCTAATCATCTTGGTGGCCCTCCTCTGGACTCACCCCAAGAGATAATCTTGTGCAGTTATTGAGTAAACTGTTAAATTATTGCAAGTTTTTAACAGCTTAAGCAAGAAAGGATTTACAGTATAGTTGGTAATAATGTTTTAATGTAATTGCAAGTGTCATATAGTCATTTTGTACTCTGAAGAAAACTAATGTGATTGAATTTTGCTTCATATTTCCAGTGAAGTTACTTATCTCCCTAGACGAGTAATTAAAATACTTTGATAATGATCAATGGGACCAGGGAAAAAATTGTTTATAAAGTCTACCATGACTGCATTATTGTGATATCATATCCCAAATTGGGTAAGATAGCATATTTATCAGAGCCTCATATAGTGTTATTTATCTTCTGTCCCAATGGGATAGACTTTCCTGAAACTGCTCTCAAACAGATAACATAGGCTGCTCCATCTTCCAGAAGAGTGAAAGATACCCTTCTGATTTGATATATCCAAATGTATTTAATGTTTCATGCCCTGTGGGCAGCAGGAGAGACAAAACTCAAACTTATATAATTCCCCATAAGTAAGGTCTGAAACGATATCTTCATAAGAGAAGACATTGTGAGCCTTGACAGTAACAGTCACATTTGAAATGCAAAACTGACAAGGCAGGCACTGGTTTATTGCAAACACATTAAAATACCAGCAGACAGGGATAAATTAAACTAATGCCTTGGTTCTAATTAAGCCTTTGATTTCTGAAGTGGATTTCTGTTAATACACAGGAAAAGGTCTCCAAGGCTACATCTATCCTACTAAATTAAACATACCCAATATTGTCTTCTGGAATTAAGACAAGCTGGCATTGAGTAGCCCTCACACATATCACTATACTCTTTCACCCTCCAGAACAGGATGATGACATTCTATCTCTTTGCGGTGAATGGCCCTGATCAGTGCATACTCTGTAATCCCACCTGGAACTGCTTTGGAGACAGCCTGGGCCAAGTATGTGCCAGGGATCATTTTAATCAATCATTTAACAATGTAAGTAGGACAAAACAACTGAGCAGAGAAAGTAGTTCAGTGCCAGTGCCCAGGAATATTCCCTAGCATCACTTTGCTTGCATCACCAGCATCACTTTTTACTGAGAAACTTTGTTGGCTGAATACCCTGCCACTATAATAGATACCTGTTTTCTATCACTTCATAATAAATGTCTAGAAAACCAGAAGCATTCATTCTAAATACTGAAAACTTGAAGAGAACAGAATTCCCTTGAAGTCATAAGAATTGACATCCTCCTTCTACAAGGGAGATGTGACAACATATAAAGTCACATGAAATATCAGGTGTGCTTGCATCCTGATTTAACAATTTTATATAGCATACATGAACATTTTGATATAACAGGTATATCAAATGTATTATAATGAATTTTTATTGCCTAGATATATTGACATTTATCTTAAGAAAACAATTTAAAAAAGAAAGGAAGAAAAAAGAAAGAGAAACAAGTAATTTTGCAGGACTGTCTTAATAAATCTGCAAACTTATTTTTATTGTTTTAGAAGTGATCCCACAGCATTTTCTGGTAATAATCCACTTAGACAGAAATTTTATTTCTATGTTACCAAGATGTGATCCCATACTTAGCTAATTAAATTGATTTTCTCCCAAAATAAAATCCAATCGATTTGTGGTTTATTATCCCACGTACTTTTTTCAAGTTGGAGCTGAGATCCTTAGTTTGGGAACCTGTTTTTTGGGATCAACTTTTGTAGCCTTGGTGAAAGACTACAGAAATTTTCTTGCTCACTTACATCGTTTTCCAAAGACAACAGTAAAATACGACATTTGTTTTCATACCATGTTGCTAATATATATGCTGTTCCATACATCGTGAAAATCATGGTACAATAAGAGGCTGTACTACAATAAGATTTATCAGTATACTACAGCAAGTGCTCACTTATAACATCAGAAGTTATGGCAACATGCACACCATAAAGCACTGGAGGCAGAAGTAAATAACTGGATTTTACATAATAATAGCCCTTCAACCTCTACTCAGGGAATCTTTCTTTCTCTTTGGCCAAGAAGTTTCAATATATTACTGAAGTTTGGGTGGTTTCAAGATCTATAATTAAATTTTATGAGGAGAAAGAAAGCATCCAAAGTCGTCTTTCAACCTCTCCTCACGTGGTCACTTACATCAGACAGCAACCCATCCTGGCTTCTCAGGGAGATACTGCTGTATGCTAAACAATCTTTTAGGATCTTGTTGTATAGCTGCTATCCTTGTTTGACTCTCACTGACCTCTAAAATATTGATGAACTATTACATTTTCAAGATCAAATGTAGGACTAAAGTAAATATTTACATATAATTATGAATTTTGGCCCCAGTTCTGGGGTCTACAATGACAATTCATACAGATTGCTGAGCAGATGCAGAGAGATATTGATTTCTGCTGGACTCATCAATGCCTTGTTGCTACTGTGACTCACCTAGAGCTCCTCTAAAATAATTCTGATAGATAATTGATAATTCTGTAGACTGATCTAGTGGTTTCTATTAAAATATTTTTATTTAAGTGGCTCTTACTTGAAATTGTCTGCAGTGTGTCAAGCAGAAAATAGGAGATGACTCATGATAGTCCACAAAAGGGTCATTAAGAGATAATGCCAAAACTATTAGACCTGATGCCTTTGGCCTCTGCCAACTCATGGAATTGGTTTAGCCTGAGGGGGTACAAAAGCCTGCCAACAAAAACAAAACGATGAAGACAACTTTGTCTTATTCAAAAGAACATTGTGTGGGGCTCTGACTTGATATCCAGACTGGAAAGGATCTGTCCAGATACACACAGAAACTTATTAGTGTGAGTGGATTAATTTCTGGCTTCTCATGACCTACAGTGCCATGCACTGAGCAGGGACAACTTCAATCATTGTAATTTGGGAAAGTATAAAATTAGAAAACTGGCATATAAATTCTTTTTTTACCTTACAGCCTCTACTTTTTATAAGGCATCTTGGTAACATCATAATAATGTCACAAAATAATGTTATTAATATATAGGGAAATCTGCTAACAAAATGTTTATTTTTAATTGTGACTATCACAGAATTAGTTTAAAATTAAAAGGAAAAGGTTTTTTTAATGCTTTGAAGTGAACTTTGTTTTCTACACAATGGCTTCTGTTGCCAGGTATAAAAGAGTCTAGAAGAAAATGTATGCTTTAGTTTCTTCCTTCTTGCGTAATTCTCTTCACGAAAAAAGTGGAGGTCTTTATCTGAAAAAGGTCTGGAAACTGATTCTCTTGTTTGAAGGTACATGACAATCAGTTCCCAAACATGTGAATAGGTTTACATAGAGGACTTTAGACTATAAGCTTTGGCACATCACCAACATACTTTTTTGGTTGAAAAGTAGTCTCTTTCCAGTGGAGGTGGTTATCTGTTCTGGGATCCTTGGGTATGAGAGTGTTGAAAAGAGCAAGGCATTAAGAAAAAACAATGACAACAAAACAAACAACACAGTGTTAAAAGAGGTTCATGCTCCAAATAAAATTATTGCTGAAAAAAATTAGCAAATGGTGTCATCAGTTTAAACAGCTGTAGGAAAATATTTTCATGAAAATATCATACCTTAACTGCTAGGGCCCAGGGAGTATTTGAGAGAGCAAACACAAACCAGAGAGATTGCCTGAAGAGATTCCAAAAGCATGAGATTTGCAACTTCTTTTCTTATGGAACTTAAGACCTTCATCTGGCCATTTGTTATTGGAATTCAGCAAAACATAAGAAAGCACACAGCTTTTGGATTAGAGCATCTCAAATTTTCTTTAACATCCCAGATATATTTTTCTGATTACATGTTCTCACAATATTTAATAACTGAAACTAAGCAAGAATTAGAAATAAGGTGAATAACAATAATTTTGTGGCTTCATTTGGTCTCTGTTTGTCACATATGGCCTCAGAATAATACTTTACCCTCAGAAAACTTCACATACAAGTCAATATTTTGCAGGGTTGATTCAACATAAATTCATAGATAAATACATCTGTAACCTGAGGGGAAAAAAATATTACTTGACATATACAAAAAGTATCAGAACTCATAAAAGAAAATACGATCCCATTGACAATACTTTTAAATATTGTATAAATTTTAAAAATCAATAATTATGATTTATAATTTTACAGAGAGCATAAATCATTTTATCTGTGTCTCCTGAAACACACTCTATCTTTCCCCTTCCCTTCCCACTGGCTTTTTCAAGCACTATTCAGAATATAACAATGTGTAACTAAACCAATGTAAGGTGAATGTAGCATATTTTCAAAAAAAGTGAATGAAAATACTGAAACTACTGAAGCCATCTCGTAAAACTTGTGGGAGAACAGAATTGAGAGTTGACAGATATATGAGGGAAAAATGCAGAAGAATCATGATTGCTATATAATAATAAAAAAAAAAATTCTAATTAAAACATTGCCATAATAAAACACAGAATACTTTATTCAAGTCACAGAGACAGGAATCACGTTATTAAAGCTAAGCATTTAACAGCAAAGATTTTATAAAAAGACCCACTTCTCCCCCTCTCATGCATCAGTTGAATGAAGACTGACAATATTCTTAAAGCCCAGGGTTAAGCACCATCTGTCATAGAGTCATAAAAATAATTTTACAATTAGAAAAACAATGGATGTTAGACTCTAAATCGTCTCATCTGGGGCATGGGAGTTTGGAAGATATGTCCTCCAGAACTAGCCTGATACTAAGATTTTCTTTCATCTTTACTCAGTTTTGTGAGGCCAGTGTTTTTTTCCCCATAAAATAATGGAAGACCCAAAGCCTCCCTCACTGAGATTATAAAGGATCAGATTAACACAGGTCTTTTTGTGAAGGACAGAGTAAAAGACCTGCCTTCCTCTGAGCAGCTTGTACCCATGGACAAGACTTCTCATGAGGCTGCTCATGGGCTCAGCTGCAAATCCTCTCAGCTGCCAACTGGCAAGGGGTGAAAGACCACTTTAAACAGTCATCTATCTTGTTTGCAATATAGCCACCCCACTGCATTTGATTTAAATTTAGCCAAATTTATGTATTTGCTATGAGGCAGTCTGACATTTTGTGCATCAGGAGTTTTTTTTTTCCACAGAAGCAGCTCATAACTCATAGTTTAAAGCTAACACTGAATATATATATATAAACTTAAAATCTAATGTTCCAGTTCATTGAAAGAAATGTTGTTTTGAACAAGCTATTAATAACTTAGATAACTCCCTGACCCCTGCCTGAAGTTAATCTTTGCCAATAATAATAATCACACAGCAATCAAAATAAATGGACTCACAGTAGTTCATTTATACACAGGAAAAGAAAAAGGAAATGACTGATTCATTGAGCTTCACCTGCTCCTATTTAAAAAGAAAACAGAACAAAAAACCAAAATAATACTACTCCACCCAATGAAGATTTAAAATTTTTTACAGTGCTATTTGTGTTCCAAAAGCTCTGCTCACCTAAAATGAGAATCAGCTTTGAGAAATGTTATTTCTCAGGCTCAAACAGAAAGAAGTATACAGAATATACTGCTGATTTTGTCATTGGAGTTCTGTCCCAACCAAGGCTGCTGAAATATAATTCAGCTGCAGGGGTTAAAAAAAAACTAACTCAGAAATAAACTCTCTGATTGCAAAGATGGAACAAGACTTGATAAATGCTAGAAATATTTTACCTCTGGAAGACCATAAAGAAAAGGTTTCCTATGAGCCTTTCATTCTTTCTCCTTTGCCCTTTTCAGGGCTTTTTCGTTTCTTCTATTTAGTCATGGCTGGAAGTCAAAAGATGAGGAAAGGGTAGAATCAGCATATAAATCCCCTAACTTGCCTCCAAGAAAAAGAATTAACATCCAAATCTGCATCTTTACTATGGCACCCTTTGGAGCTGTCTCACAGAAAACTAACTCTTAAAATGATGGCCCATTTCTCTCTGCCTCCCCTACCCCATAATGTAGGGGGGAAAAAAGAAAAAGTCCTAGTTTATGTTCTGGGTGATGAATGGACCTGTTCCTATAGCCCATCCTCATTACTGATGTGCTGAGATCTGATCACAAGACTGGAAGAGCAAGTAGCTCCATGATATAGTAGCTTTGCACAGGATGCCTGTGACTCACCAGTGTGATGCAGTCACAGAAATAACTCATGCTACCAGCCACAGTCTTTGCAGACAGTGACAAATATCATGGCCACAGGGCAGGACATAAGGGACATCATATCTGGACCATGGCATAAGGTGCACAAGTAGTCACAGTCTGGGAAAAAGGTAAAATGGGAAGAGATTTAGAGTAGGACTGCATCCCATTAGGATGGTATGGAAACAAGCCAGGGAGCCTGATTAGCGAATGTCTGCGCTGAGCAATGAAGGAGAGCAGTGCTGAAAGCCCTGAGCTGCCATGGACTTTATCTGCTCTAGAAGCTGTACATCACACTGTGGTGCTGATGGGCTGTATTTATTATCTCAAAGTGCATTAAAGTGGATGAACTGCTTCTGGCCCTGAGCTGGTCTTGCTGCAGCACAACAGGTAGACAGATCAGCTGGAGTCAGCAATAGCTCAGGATTCTCTGCACCAAATTTCTCTGCACTGCATTGACATCTTCTGTATGAGCTTGGTTTGTGCATTCAGGCACAAAGAAAGCTGTCAGGGCATATGATTGCTTGCTATAAATATATCAAGGAGAGGAGGGGACATGGGGGACTGACACCACAGCTGGAAAAAAATATTTAAATTAGGGGATAATACTGGCACAAAGACAAATAGATATTAACTAGTTACAAATAGGTTTAGGCTGGAAATTGGAAGTCAGTTTCAAACCATTAGAGCAGTAAGATTCCAGAAGGCTTTCCAAAGAGAGGAAGAGGGCCAAAAAGCCTAATTACTTTTAAGATGAAGTTTAAACATTTGTCAAAGGGGTTGTATGACATTGCTGCCTGAGGAAACTGAATAAGATACAGTAGCTCAGGCAGTTCTTCCGAAATTCATATTCCTCTGAACACTTTCCTGACATCTCATGAGCCCCTTGGTCCTTCACAGTAGGTCACAAGGCTGCCCTAATCTCCTCACCCAGCTCAGATCCCTCTTATACTGCACCAGCACTGGAGCTCTCTGGCTCCCTGTCAGGGAGAAAGCTGTGCCTGCCCGTGTGGAACTGCCTGCAGCCACGTGAACCACCCAGACATGAGTTCTCCTTTTTATTTTGAGTTCCCATGTAAACTACAGCCTGAGCTCCTCATTCCTGTGAAATGATGAAAGGCCTCTGTCTTGCATGGGAGACAGGAGCTTTATGAGTTTTTGCAGTTTGCCAGGCTTTAAGATAGCTAGTTCCCCAAGACTTAGTCCAGTTCACAAGATTCTTTGATATTTGGCCAATTAGTCTAAAAATACCATTTATTAGACACAGAACATAACAAACATACAAGCATAGAACAGACTGACATACATAGACACACAATGAATGCAGAATTGCAACACTATAATAGCTAAAATGCAATTATAGGGTAAAAGCTTGCTTGAACTATAAAAATAGTTCAAAAAATGTAAGTTAAGAAATGCTTGCTTGAACTATAATGCAAATTAAGAAAGGTACCTATAAGTTAGCCGGAATAATACAATTTAGGAAACCAATGATCTTACCAAATCCGATTTTGGAGCTGGAATACATTAGACTTCCTTACCCAATCCTGCGAGAAGTAACCACAGGGCTGTGTCCAAGCGCAGGGGAGAAGACTTTCCTTCACGCTCCAATGTCCATGTGGATAGCTTCTACCTTTTCTGAGATTCGTAATCTTTTTATAGGAAAAAAGTGTGCATTTATAGAAAAAAAATTTTAGTGGTCACTAAAAATTTTTCACATTCTCTCAACATTCCACAGGGGAGTGTCTTTTCAGACTTTCAGTCGCCAGCACCAGGTAGCTGTTGATTAGGCTATCAACCTAATCTGAGCCATCCATTTATGGGGACCGATCAGGGAGGGAGAGAAGGCGGAGGGGGGAGCGTCCTGCCACAGCCTCAACTTCACACTCCCTTCAAATATTTATCTTCTGGCATGAGGGAACCTAAGTTGTTTGTGATCCTGGCCTGATCAGAGACTTTGCTGCACTTGGTGGAACTGCAGTGCAAAGACTACTATCTCACTTCCTTGCCTCAGTTAAGGGGTTTGACCTTTCTGAGACCTTCTGTCTTCCCTCACTGGACTCTTGAAGCAAAATAAGAAAAAAAATAAAGAAAAAGACATCTAGCTAAAAGGATTTTATATCTGTTCAAAAGAGAAAGGTTAGTTTGGATCTGTCTGCATAAGATTTTTCCCTCTTCTCTTCACTGAAGCTTATGGTACCTGATGCAGATTTTTTTTTAAACTTTTTTTAAAGCCTCAGTTTCTAGAGATAGCTTCACATGACAATCTCAGCATCTAGTAAAAATCTTCCTAATCCTCCACCCTGCGGCAAAAAAAAAATCTTAAAAAGTTTCAGGTTTTATCTTATGCAATCCAGAAAACCAAAACACCACTATCTTCTGTGCTCACAATTCTGCAAGGCCAAACCAAGGAGTACAGAGTGGCAGTGCTCCCACACACCTGCCAGCTGGTGCTGCTTTTATGCTGTGTACTTTAGGGAAAAGAATAAATCTCTGCTTATGGCCTCAAGTTTTAAATCATCCTCAGACTGGTGAGGAAGCTTTTTTAGACTAGTAAAATTTTGCTCTCACAGTGTTAAGGAGCCTTGAGCCAGGTCTGGTTGCAATCTGGGCTGTATATGACATAGAAGAAAGGGTTGGGAAAAAATTCTGCTCAAAGTGGCAAGGAGTGTGCATGTAAAGTACACAAAGCATATAGCCAAAAAATGCCAATACTTGCTGTAGGGTGAAATTTTTTCTTCACTTTTCTGAACAAATGCACAGCAATATCAACCATAGCACTATAGAGAATAAATTATTTTGCTTCTGGTTAGAAAATTAAGAGGATATAGCTTTCTATTTCTAAAGGGAATTGTGTTTTAAGAATACTTTAAAAAATATTACCACTTGATAGGTTAATGTAAGAATAACTACTGTCAAAATACTGAAATACAAACACTAGACAACTGTAAAAAATTATCATTGAAGACACAAATATTATACTTTGTTAACTGTTATTGGTCAGATGTCCAGATAAATAGATCACAATTAATTTCAAATGTTGCATTAATAAATTGTTGTAGGGCTTGGAGTAAAAGTATGCTAGCTGTGGAACAAAAGAACCATGAATTTAAAGAATCTTATTCAAGGACTGTATCCCAAGATATTTTGATTATAAGAATTTTCATTTGAGGCCAAAATCTGTGGGGCAGATGTAAAAGATGCAAGATTTAAAATGATAACTCAGAAGATAAGTATTTCCAGAATAAACAAACCTTTCAGTCCCATGTGAGTCCATGCTCTTAATACAAAATATAGTTTGTAAGTAATGGGCAAACAAAAATGGTGGCTATAATAGGATTCCTGCATTGTAAAATTTGGAATCTACCTACTTCCAAGTTATTCCTAGCTGTAATATTGTATGTTTCTCTTCACCTCTTTTTTAGAAGACCTTCCTCCTCTCATTTCTTCTGCCTTTTCACTTAAATGTGGTATAAAAACAGACTTGAGATGCAGGAACCTAACTGATGTGGCAGAGTTATGTATGTTTGCTAACCCACAACAACCTAATCACTTCAGGGAATGAGGACTGAGAATTTGTTCAATACAAAGTATTCATCACACTTATAATTAGTTCATATTTTTTCCTTCTCTTCAAGATGCTGAAAGGGCTGGAGTCACCAAAGACGATTTCCTTGGGTGAAGAGCTGAGGAAGGCAAGCCCAGCCTCAGGTCCAAGAAAGCCTCAGGGAGTGCTTTTGGAAGGGCTGAGAGACAAAGGTGACAGCAGCACTGTTGTAAGGGAGCTTATCTAGCTTCCCCACACTGGGAACAAAAATAGGCATCAAAAATGTGCCTTTGAGATGTGCACTGCAGACTCTCACCCAAAACTGTCAAAAAAGTACAAAAGTGCCTAAATACAACAGGTACTCCCCATCTTCCAACATCTCTTCCCTCAGTCAGAGAAAAAATACAAAAGCTGTTTTTGCTCTAGTAGTTGCAGCACCATTTGAAAACTGTTTGGTTTCAAAGTTATACCAAAAATACTTTCAGGCACTGCAATATTTGGCCTAGGTTTATTTTAACCAAAACTAAGCACTTAAATGTCAATGGTAAAATAATCCAGTGGCTGTGTGATAAGTGTAGTTTGAGCATCATAGTCAGGGGAGAGGTGGATATTTTCAAAATCCTAGGCAGGCATTAAGTGGGTGGTGGGCCTTGTAGAAATGATCACACAAGTAAGGAATTGTCATTATTTCTATTAAATAAACAGTTGTTGGGAAATAACTTCACCACCCCAGGTTTTTAAAACATTTTCTTGATTTCCCAGACTTAGTTTTAAATGATATAAAACTCATACACTGTATGACTGAATGCAAAAGATTAGTTAAAAAAGTATTTATTTTCTATTTTTTCTGTTATGTTCCATTACAAAAAGAAGCATAACAAAAACAAAACAGAAGATAGCATTTTATTAGTGGTACATTAATGAGCTTAAACAACTAGGTGACTTATGCTTGTCACAAATACATATTACAAACAATCACAAAACTTTAACTAAAAATGAAATAAATAATTTGAATATATTTTCTTAATTTTTTAATATTTATAAAATATATAGCACTTTCTATTACATTTTTTCAGTCATTTTTATCCATAACAAATTAAAATTTATGACATATATTGCAAATATGCTAAAGGGATAAGAATAATTAAAAAAAACCCTAAGTTCCTGGAGGTATGAAACAATAAATCCGTCAGTGTTTACCAATTTATTATCATATATCCAGATTGTGCATATCCTGCAAAAATAGCCATTTCTTCAACTAATATACATATGTTTCTTTATAGTATTATAAGTTTTTAAATGTAAAGCTTCATGGATGTATGCTTCTCTTTTACATTTGTGCCTAATATGTAATTTTCATTAGTATATACTGAATATATTCCATTAGTATATACTAATATATAGACACACACGCACACACACACACACATACATACATTCATACATGCATACACACTGCATTATATATTAGTATATACTGAATAGTAAAAGAATTTCTATAACAGATAGCTGGGATTCCTGTGGAGAAAGTTGTTGAAAGTGGAAGGCATATATAGCACGGTAAAAACTGACTAGGAAATGCAAATGAAAGCATTTGTTTTTACATTGTTCAAGATATTTCAACAGATTATGCAACATACTGTAATAATATACAGAATCTGACCAGAAATTCCTTTTTATTACAGTATTCCTATGGTTTTTTCTCTATGATTCCAACAGGATGTGGACCACTGTCCCTGCTAAACTTCCTGAAAATGGAGCCAAGCAAGTAGAAATTTGTTGACGTTGTAGAACTTATTCCAGGGAAATAAAAAAATTTCACTTAAGAACCCTCCAAGTCAGGAAAGCACTTAAGCACAGATATAACTTCATTTGCTAAAACCTGAGTGCTACAACCAATCACACACTCAAGCACCCTTATGCCCTTGCCATAATCCTTAACACTGTCCCCTGGCCGTGTGCAAGGTTTAGAGTCTCTGTTATGTATCTAAGTACAGTTGTGCATTCTGTCTGAGCAATGGGAGTGAAGGAACATGTGGGAGTGAGGAAGTGTGCTTGGGGACCCCAGAGCCAATATCCACGTGTGTGTTTGTGGCAGCTGGGGAGACAGATGCGGCAGGGAGAGGGCTGACCAGCATGGCGTCAATACTGTCCTGGCCAGATGAAGGAAAAAGTGATGCAGAAAAACCTGCCCTGGGCAGCATCAGCCTTTTTCAGCTTCATTCTGCCCCTTGCCACAGCACAGCATCCCCCTGCAGGCACTAAGCTCCAGCGGGCTCCACTGCGAAGCTCAGCTTTTTAGCTTTTTTTCCATGGTGCATGAGCAGCAGCCACCACAGCCACAGAAATGGCTGGCACCAGGACCTGGCAGTCTTGCTGTTAGCATCTCAGAGGATTTTTTCCTCTGGACTCATTCCAGTTGGGCTGTATGATCTGAAGGCCCATCAGGATCTGGAGCTCATGTGATGCTTTAATGTCATCCTGAAAGAAACAGCTCATGTGCTTAAAGACTTCTCTGTGAAAAGAAGGATTGCATGAATGGCTATAGGCAGGAGCCTGGCTTAAAAAGCACATTCCTGATAAAATGAAAACACTAAAGCAGAAGCATCTCAAGCTCCTTAGAGAAACAGAGAGACACACTTCCAGAGATCTTAAGCTACGTTCCAACCTTGTGTTTACCTTCTGAAGTGACTTGAGTGCAACCTCAGGCATCTAAGACAGATACTTAAATTTTGGGAACTTGAGTGAGTCTTCCACATTTCCCATCATACTGAACTGGTCAGAGGTGTGAGTCTTAAGCTCAAACTTATAACTGCCTGAGACAGAACTTTTTTAAGATCAGCTTTAACTTCTTTTTCAGACACAACACTTTTTCAAAGACCAAACGACCATGCAAAGAAACAGAAAATGAAATGCAGGGATGAGTGTTTTCAATGTTAATAAAATTTCCAAAGGCTTTCTTGGAATTGCCAAGAAAGAGTGAAACCTGATCTGAATTTCTAAGGGCAACAGTTGTACACTCTCAAGACTTCCAGACTTGTTAACATTTTGTCTGATACAAGAAACATCTTAAGGCATTGAATAAACCAAATTACATTTAAAGTAACACGCTGCAGTGTTGACAACTACACATCTTTAACTGTAAACTTTGAGGTGTTCTGATAAGACTCCATGTTTAAAATAAATAAATATAATTTTGTGGAATCAAAAACTAATTTAGAAAATAAGATTTTTCATGATTCTTTTCTCAAAGCATATTGATACTGTATATTATTGGTTTGCATTCTTAAGTATTCTAGTTTAGAACAGACAAAACTTTAAATGACTGGTTTTAAAAATTAACCCACTTACAACTAGCTCTTCTCCACAAAGTTCTTGTTGCACTTAATTAACTTCATAAAATGGCCAACAGCTAAAAAATATGCTGATTTTTATTTCAAAGGTGCCTTTGTGCTACTGGAATGCAAAGTTCTTTTGAAAATCTTGTGAATGTTATTTTTAAAAATATGTAGAAAATGAAACATATTCATTTATTGATGAAATCAAGAATAAAGTGTATTCAAATTGGTAACACTTCCATAATAAAATTATGCTAGCATGATAACCTAGCATATGATTAGTTCTGTGAAGATCAGACAATCTAAAATTCCCATCATAAAGCAAAGCAAATAAACCCAAATATATTTAGTTATACTTAAGAGTACATATTTTTGGTATACTATATAACATCACTTCAATAGGCACAGTACTATAAAGAATTTTCTTTATTAAACTTACTTGAAAATAACATGACATAAAGAGAATAAATTACATATTATGCTACCGGTTGGTTGGTTTACTTGTTTACTTGTTAAAATATTTGTTTTCGCTTGCATACAGATTTTTAGCAAAAGCTAATGGCTCATAATAGTTCTGTTTTTCAATTGTCAGTGGGCTGTGTTGACTTAAAAAATACTTGTATTCATTATATGTGTGAAAGGACAGGCTGCAACATAAAGCCTGAGTTTTGACATACATGTATGAAGTTTGGTATTCTTTAAGTCCGAAACTCTTGCAGGTATTTAAATGAAAAATGTAGCCATTTAATATGTTCGTAAATTTTATTTTGGTAATGCAGGATTAGTTATAACACAGAGTTTAAAATTTTGCCTCTTTGGTTCAAGACTGAATTTCTGACCAAGTTGCTCTACAAGGGCAAGGTTGGATGTAGAGTCACCTCTGAATATTCTGTGAGGTCACTGCAGAAACCCCTGCTGCCTTTAAAAATCAACACTGACCTGCAGTCAAAGCTATCACATCTTATATTCCCTCAATAACACTTTTCTTCTTGAAAATAAAAGTATTGATGAAGCCCCACCAGTTTACCTCTTTAGAAAAACAACAACAAAAAATCAATTTACAGGCTAATGTGTTTCTTAAATGCTTTGTATTTAATGCCCAGTTGCAAATGTCTCAGTGATGAATGCAGGTGTTCTACAAACAGAATTCTTGGTAGACATCTTCAGGATACCCTGGTAGAGCCCCAAAAGTTCATGTCATTAGCTCCATTCTGCACAATAACCATTTCTGCCTAAATTTCTGCAGGGGGCTTTCATACAATGGAATCCCTTCATCTGCAGAAATTTGCAATTACATACTTTCTGCTGGTTTGGGTAAATATTACACTCATTCAAGCATCACCTCTCAGATTCAGTGATGCAACTGCACTTAACGTGAACAGCTGAAGGAAAAACATTCAAGCAGCAGCTGATCAGTTTTGGATTCAGCTATTGCCAGCAGAGCTTTTACTAACAGAAGTGTTAGCACATGGCCACACTGTGACCACTGAATGCCACAGCAACCCACTGAAAGGGAGGAGATGATTTGGGAGCACTGAGGAGAACTGTCATTAAATGATATCAGGCTTCTGTTTTCAGCACTGTCAACACTGCCAAAATTTGTGTTTCCAGTACATGCATTCTAGACAAGGTCAGTGCCTGAGTTACCATTGCTAAACCTCTTAAAGTGTTGTAGATTTAGATTCAAAATATCTGGGGTTTGTACTCTCTCAGGAGCAAGCTCAATATCCTATGTATAGCCATGCTAGTTTTATCTGTCCTTCAGAAACCAGGACATGACCCCCTTATTTAGGAACAATTCTGATAAACAAGCTCATGATGTCTATAAAAATGCTGGAATACTTAGAGTATTTAATAGTTGAATTGTTGCATTTTTCCAATGAATTTAGGATGGGAAATAAATGTGTAGCCCTTGGAGGTGTACTAATAGGAAGTACATGTATACCAAAAGACATTTGAAAGTGATCAAAGAGTTCCCCTCCCCCAAATATTTTCTGATTATTTGGAACTAGTATCAAGTTAGATCAGCTATACTTCAAAGCAACATTACTCTCACACATGTAAATCCAAACATTTCTAATGCAAAGCAAAAAATCCAAGACATGATTTGCTCCTACATTTCATTCATCTTTGTCCCTGACTTGCATTTTGTATTGTTCCTGTTTGGATAAGCTTTCCTCTGGCTTCACTTTTGAAGTATTAATCATCTTAGCACAAAAAAAGGGATGTGACAGAATTAGTCTTTCTGCTAAACAAGGGAATGGTGGCCCTATCTCATAAGTGCTATGAGCAAGTCTAAGTGGGTGGAAATAAAAGGTAGTTTTTATTTCAATACAATAAACAGAAACCCCAAAAACTACTATTGAAAATGTACACCTTTTTCCCATCATCTTCACTGGTGTGTGTTGTAGCACAAAATTAACTTATAATGCAAAATTGCAATTAAACAAAGTTGCCAAATTTAATTTACAAGTCCTTCATATTTCATCATTAAATGATACTCTGGAACTAGTATTTGATCCAGAGTGATGTAATCACCTTAACACAGAAATTATGCATTTTGTGATTTATTCTTTACAGCTTATTCAACTTATTCCTGTCTTTTACTATCTATATATATATAAAATAACTTATTAAGAATTCAAATGGTGAACTAATTTTGCAAGCATGATGTAAAATGTCTATTTGTTGAGAGTTTGAGTGGAATAGAAGTTCAACTTATGATGTGAAATCAAGGTTAACTATGGAAACAATGTATTAGGTGGGTTGTCGCTGAAACAATTTCAAAATCTTGTGAACAAAGACTGTTAGATTTACAGTATTTAATTCTTGACAAAAAAAGGGAGGAAGTAAATAGATGACACAATATTTTTTTGTACTTGCACTTAATTTATAATTAAACTCATATGCCTTTCTTTTTACTTGAAGAAGAGAGACTTACCCATGAAAAAGTGTTTTTTCTCTTTGGGTCTTGTTTGTTTTTGTTTTGTTTTTAATGTATCAGCCCAGTATGGCTATATCTTTGCTGTTGTTACTGTTAGATGAAGAGAACAAAATGGAAAAGGTAGCATGATTCCATGTATGAACACAAGTTTGGATTTACAACAGTGCTTAAAGTGCTTTCTTATTTGAGGAAATACTTACACAAATGCCTTTTCATGCTTATCTCCTTGTCAGCACGTACTATATGCTTGCCACTTGCTCTCATTTAGAATATAATGATAGGGCATTATGTTCATACTCAGAGTTTAGCATATTGTCATAAAAAACATCTGAAAACAGGAAAATGACAATTCTATTTGTGTATTATTACAGCAATTTGAAAATTTTATTAAATACTCAAGTGCTTCATTTCGCCATTTATTCCTTTGCTTCCAGTGTTGCTTAAAGCACTAAGTACAAATAGATAATACTAAAAGCATATCCATCCTATTCTGGGGTTTTGACTAGGATTATTTACTGATGTCTTGCAGAACCAAGATGAAATTATGATCCCATGTGAACTTTTATCTGCTGATGCTGCAAGATGTCTTGCCTCCAGGATTGGTTTCCACATACATGGTTCACCAAAGTTCTAAATCTTATGAATATTTATACATTTTTATGTCTTGTTGTTAAGTGGCAGTGCTGTCATGGGGGATGTCAAGTGGTATACTTTAATTTGCCAGTACCAGAAGTTGTGGGAGCAGCAGAAGCTGTGGCTTGGCTGCCTACAAACAAAGGGTCCAAACAAGCCACTTTGGCTGCAAAGAATGAGTGGATACAGTGAAGGACTGCAAACAGGTTAGAAAACTCCAGCTCCTGGAAGTGAAAACAAAAAAGATTAAACATGAAACAGAAGAACACCCCACAGACCTATAACCAGGAATGATCCATTATTCCAACAGCCATAATTTTAGCAGCTTGATGCAATTCTGTTAATGTGCCTTACAATTCTGCATTATGGGGACTTAGACACTGAATACAGAACATTCAGTAAATAATTGCTCAGAGGCTAAGATGGACAAATTGTTGGATTAAGTGCCTCCATAGAAATATGAGATTCTAGTAGCTAAAGGGGAAAGAAAGTGATACCATATAATTTTTATTTTGCCTCAGGTTAATGGAAATCTGGCCCTTTTGCAGGGTAATTTAGATAGAAACTTAATGGCTGCACTGTAACACCCTGCACATCTCTGGACTACTACTGTTTAACTAATTACTAAAAAAAATTAATAATGTTGAGCTCCACATATATTACATTTGTTCATCATATCTCCTCACACTATTAGCCACTTTCTGATCTGATTCTTTAATACATTAAAAAAAGACATATTTTTAAAATGTGCTACTATCACAGTGTCAATTTGGATCTGTTATTGAACCAAAAAAGGAAAATACTCCATGTTTTAGATTTATTAGGAATTTATACAAACTCCCTATTTTTCTGCTTTAATTTACATTTCTTTGTAGCCCCCTTAGCATGTGATTAGACTATCTGGGACTCTTTTAGACACCACTTGAGAGGAAATAAATAAAACCTACATTTTTTTACATATATAAATTTGCCCCTTTGTGTCTAATTTACTTTATCTGATCAATTTTTTGAAAGTATCTTCAGCATGTGTTTTTGAAGCTGGTGTTCAATCAATAAATATCTGTTGTATTTGAAAGCAATTACTGAGGTACTTCAATACATATAAGTGCAGGGAAAGTAGCAGTTTACATCCTTCTGCTCTGATTCACTAGCCATACAGATTTTTTCACTGCAACATGAAGCCAATAATAGATATCTGTAGTGTATTCTATTTGTCTTTCTGTCTAGCACTGGTATTTCTAGGCTATGTAGTGCCAGGGTTCTGCTCTTTTGTTCAGAAGAATATTAAAAATGTTGTAAATTCAACAAAAATTGCTAAATCTCTCAAAATGACATCAACCTGCAATTTTCTGCCTCCTGAGATTTCCTGGAAGACATTGCTTCACGGAATACACAGAGACATTCACAAATCCCTTGTGTGTGAGGGACAACAACAGCATGAAAGCAGACAGCTGGATGTGCAGAGTGTCCAGTGATGTTCTGATCGGGTGAAGCCTCGTTCAGGTCTCCTACAGTCTCAGCAGATGTCCTTCAGACATGCTCAGAAATAAATTGATAACATCCCATGAGGTTCTTTAAACTCCCCTGACGACCAATTCTCAATAAAGAAGATAAAGTTTATGTCAAGTTTCACAAACCTGCCAGCTGTGTCTATATATAAAAAAATCCTTTTAGAGGCATTCTCAATTTTAAACCTGGACAAAAGGGCAATTTTGTCACTATGTCAAAGTGGATTTTTTTCTCCCTCAAATTTCAAAATAAAATTTATCATAGATAAGAAAACAATGGGCATTCAGAGATGAGAAAATAAGGTATTATGGAACCTATTTCAGAATAACAATTATGAGTCATTGAAATTAAATTACTTTTCAGTTAACTTCATTTTATTAATATATTTATTTACCCTTTAGGCACTGCAAAAGTAAAACTGAAGCTTAAGATAATGGAATAAATATTTAGTGGAACCTTTATGAATTTTTAATATCAATTGCATGTGTTATCTGTAGAAAGACTACATTTCCCCCTATGTCTCAATAAGATAACCATATTGAAACAAACGTTACAGTTTGAGAATTGTTCAAGTCAATTAGGTAACGCTACAAGCTGAACCTTGTTACTATCATAATTACAGCTATGGACACTGAATTTTCACAGTGCATGAGTAGAATTATTACCAAGAGTTATCACAGGTGTTTCTGCAATATTAACACATCAGGAGTATCCACTGCTCAATGGACCATCATGGGAAATGGGTGAGGCAGCTTGAAGGTCCCACTTGATAACTACTATTGATAGTAATGACACAATGTGGAAATTACCTTGACTGCAAAGAAAAGCACTACGAAGTCAGCAAATGCTTGATTATTATTTGCCATGAAACATTATTCCTATTTCAACGAAGACATGCATTTTTAACCGGAAATTAAAGCAATGAGAAGCACAGTAGGCTGACAGGTATGTGGCAAATACAGATGGGTCTGATTAATGTCTGCAACTCAATTCTCAGGAGCCTGATTGATGGGAACAGGATCTACCAGGAGCAACACTTTTCAAGTAGATTAGCCTAATCACCAGAAACCTTAACAAACAGCTCAGACTCCTTGTAGAGCTGCTGACAGACAAAACATGCCCTCACTTCTGCAGGGAACTTGCACTTTTAGGTGCACGCAGGTTAGCACTACTGCCAGCAGGCAGAGGGGAACCCACAGGCTTTTGTGCACCCCCAGACACTCTAGTTATTTTTGTACATACTTTGTCCTCAGACATATTCTTGTCTGAATACACTTTCATCTACACTTTTATCTAGGCAGGTTAGTGTGTATTGCACGCACAGTTCAGATGAGGTTTCAAATGAACAGACAAATCCTAAGAAACCTGAAGAAATACACAGTTAAGCCATTGAAGCTGATACCAGCAAATTCTTGTTGCATTGTATTAATAATACAACTACATAAATGATACATTTACAAAATCAAGTAATTATATGTTTCTAAGTATCTGTGGTATGAGTGAAAAAAATGTTCTCTTTCATCCATATATAAACTGCTAATATGAGATTATAATTGTTCTTGCATCAAAAGTGGTGTTATATGTTCTCTTTATATTAGCATTGAATCTGATCTAAGACATTTATTACACAAATAATTAAATTGCAAGACATGTGGAAACTAAAAACTGAACCACACAAACCAACACAGGTCAGAAATCTGAACTCAAAAATTCAGTAACTGCAGCTGAGAAATCACTCTGTAAAATCCTAAGGATGCATACTTATAACCCATTTAAAGATGATACTCTAAATGTGAAGAGCACTGTGATGCTCACAGAAAAACCCTCAAGGCTAAGAACAAGGATTAATTTAAAATTGCATTTTGGAGAAAAGACTTGAAACGAGCAGAAATGTCAGTCTGGAAAACCATGCAAGCACCCATCAAGGCACTTTGCAACAGTAGAAAGTGGGTATTTTCACAGTAATGTGATCAGTATTCATTCAGGTTATTGCGATTAGATTTCCACACAAGAAAATTTCAAGTGCAAATTCACTGGCGTTAATTCATACTAAGGTAGTATTAATTAATAATGAGACTAACGTGAAATCCTTAAAGTTACACTTCATCCTTTGCTGATCTGTGCCTTCTCTGGTTTTCCATATTCAGATAGACAAAGATAATTGACTGGACCTTCATCTTGATAAACTTATTTTTGTACCCACTTCAGTTATGTACTGCTCAGCTTAGGAGTCCAGCCAATCTATGAACAAAAGCTCACCTGATGCAGCACAGCAGTGGGACCCTACCTGAGTTTTTCTGACAGAACTGTTGTGCTGCAAAGTGGGGGCAGTGAAAGCACAGACTGAAGTGAAGCTTTTGAGTTATGCACGTTTTACAAAGCACACAGACTCGCAGTTCACAGTTTGGTGAAAATTCAAAAATGTAATAAGATGCTGATTTTTATACACATTACTTACTCCCATGTTCAGAGGCATATGTTCATATCTCAAAACAGGAACTTTCAAAGACTTAAAGTACTCCTTTTTTTTTCTCAGAAAAGTCTAATATTTAAGTAAAATTGAAGATCACAGCACTGAGTTTATTATAGTCCTGAGATCAGAGGTGATACTATTCTCTGGAAGCTACTGTGATACTATTGAGACACTAATGGATCATTAATCAATAACTAAACAAACAGGTAAACAGATAAGTAACTAGATAGGACTAGATAGGTCTAAGTGAATCCCTTTGTACCTTACAGATGCATAGAAAGCTTTGCCCTTCTGTGCTTAGTTTTTTTTAACCCAAGCCAAACAGCTCAGTATGAACAAATACAGGGACACATTGGCTCCACATTCTGTCAAGCTGACAGCTCTATTTTGTAGCTCTCACTCATAAAAATTTTGTCTGACTGAGCAAACTTGTGCAATATCTCCTGCTGAGTGACAGCTGGGAAATAACCTACAGATTGGACTGTCTAAGGGGAATCAGTGATTAATGTTGCCCTTAAGTGGTTTTCTTGTCAGAAACCACTTAGACCTTGCCTTTGATACCTTTAAAGTTAGATGTTTGCTTTCAGGCACCCTGCCATGGACCCACTGGCGTGACCTATGGTAATTATTGTTCAGATTTTTAGACTGGAACTCCTTAAATCGATGAGGAAACACTTCATTTATTCTACATTATATGTCTTTACAGTAACATGATTTGACTTAGAGAGAAGCCAAACAAAAGTATGAGTACAATGTCTCTACAGAAAAAAAAGGCAGTATTTGTAATGTTGAAATACCTAAAATTATTTTAAAGCTGAAAAGAACTATATTGGGAAATAAATTAATAACTTATCCATAAGTTACTTATGGAACTAAATCCATGGTCCATGTTGCACGTCTCAAAGCACACAATTTTGAATTTTTTTAAGTCAGGCATGAAGCATTCTATGAAAAGTTTTGATAGTACTACAAAAATATTAGCTATTCAGTATCATTGAAGGACTTTCACTTATGCATATAAACTCTGGTGGCAAGTCTTTTTCTCAACAAAAAGAAAAGCTAACTGATGATGCAAGTGGTGCTGGACTTCTTCACAAAATGTATTTTTCTTAGGTTTTTCTAACATTAACAGTGATATCTCTGTATATTCCACCAGAATACAGAGGAGATGCTGGACAATTATGAAGATAGCATGGCTAAAATTTATGTTATTGCATGCCTATTTTTTTCCCAAGCAATGTATATTTACAAGTTGGAATGCATTTCTAGAATAATAACATATTTATCTAAGTTTGGATCAAAATTCAATAGGTGAGCATTCTGACAATCCTGATTCTATAGATAATGAATAAGTATTCTAAAGCTAAAGGGTATTATCTCACAGGTTCAACATGCCATAATCACACACTTCTGGGAAAGCATGAGATACACAAGATGTTCTGCATTACAAATGAAGGAAGACAGCAAACATTTGGATTTTGATAACTCATATTTTTCTGTGAAAAAATTATATAAAATCATAGAACCATTTAGGTTGGAAAGGACACTTAAGATTATCGAGTCCAATGGTTAATCCAGAACTGCCAAGTCCACCACTAAACCATGTTCCCAGATTCCACCACTTCCCAGGGGAGCCTCTTCCAATCATTGACAGCCCTCCTGGTGAAGATATTTTTCCTAATATCCAATCTAAACGTCCCCTGGTGCAACTTGAGGCCATTTCATCTTGTCCTATTGCTTGTTAATTATGAGAACAGACTGACCCCACCTGGCTACAATCTCCTTTCAGGTAGTTATAGAGAGCAATGAGATTCTGCCCAAGCCTTCTTTTCTCTGGGCTAAACAACCCCAGCTCCATCACCTGCTCCTCATCTGATTTGTGCTCCAGACCCTTCACCAGCTCTGTCACCCTTCTCTGGACTTGCTCCAGCACTTCAATGTCTTTCTTTTAGTGAGGGGGCCCAAAACTGAACACAGGACTTGAGGTGTCTGGAAAGTTACCTGCCATGCCCTGCTTCCATATTACTGGCAGGGAATGAATAAGTGAAGAGCCCTAATACATCAGTGCAATGGCTCCTCAAATTTTTGGTTTTATTCTCTGCTGGGCTCTCATTTCACTGCACTCTGATTATTCCCTGTGTATTATAGCTGGGAAAAATAAAATAGAACCATAAAGAATATGTTACACTCTATTTCCCATTACAGCAGTGGGTCTCCAGGCCAGCTGCAAAACAGAGCTGCATTTAACAGGTGATGGTAGCTATGGCCATGAATATTCATCACAACCTTTAACAGATGTTTTACAAAATTTCCATCCTCTGATTTCAAATGAAGTCTGCATGCAGTATTCACGAAATCTGGCATTACAAGTATTTCTGAAAATCTGATTAACATTTCCTAATGACTCAACAGTTCCACAAATAGCTATACCTTTAACTCAGGAATGTAAAGCAAAAAAAATAGAGGCTAGACTGTTCCACCTCTCCTTATGCTGAACAGTGCTTTAAAGCTATGAAAGGTTTAAAGGACACATAATTGGGTTATCCACAAAATTTTAAGCTAACCACTGTTGAAAATATATGACCCAAGAACGTTCACATTCATTTTACAGACACATTTATCTACATTTCCTAGACTAAGCAACATACTTAATATGTAAACAAATTGGAATGGATAGAAGTGCTCATTATAAATGCCACAGCACCTTCCAAAGAGAATATAATCTGACATTTTCGCATATAGTTGATATGCTTTGATCATCTAGAAAATTAATTAAAAGTAGCAAATTTTTATTTCCAAATTGAGTAATGTGAAAGTTTAAATTTATAGCAACCAGGGAACATGACAGCATATTAATAAGAATGCTAGCAGGTTTGTATTAATACTCTGCCTTCATAAGTGGAGAGTAGAATTTCTACCTTAATAAAAGTTTGGCAGAATTTTCTAGAACTCGAGTGGGAATAACAATAGGTACAATAAAGGCACCAGGTTACCTCTAAGGGTTATGCATGTCCAACATACCTATGTATCTTGAAATGATTTATATGACAGATATAATTTAACACATGAAAAAAGAAAAGTAAAACTATTTTTTTTTCAAAATCTAGATTTCATTCTTTGTTTCTACTTTTTAAAAAATGTAATTTGGTATTAAAAATATATTCTAGTTTTATCAATTGAAAAAAAACCAAAATAAAAAAACCCAAAAAGAACAAACCAACCAAAAAATAAAAAAACAACCAAAAGAAACCCAAAATCCCCAAACATCCAAAGAGTGTGCCACTCTTGGACTCCCATGAATTTTCATTAGTGCTAAAATCATGTGTTAATATGACAGCAATATCAGACAGATATTGGAAAAATAATGATGACTTTCATCCTTCATCAGTACATACGAGCAGGAAAAAAGTTTACAAGTACTTTCTTAAGAGAAAATCATCCTCATGACATTAGGTTAAGCTGTATTTTCTTGTTAGAGCTGAAAAAAAGTTCTGCACTATTAAAAAAATTTCTGAAGGAAAACAGAAATAAGAAAATTATTTATTTATATTTATCTTTGAGATGCAGCAGAATATGAAGGTATCAAAACTATGGTCCCCTCATTTTATTGCATTGATTTAATGGGAACTCTTGCATAACTTTATTTTATTGAGTAAAACATTCAAAATCAAGTAAATTGCTGCTGAGTAGAAAATAATAAGCACCACACATAAAGAGACATGGAGGAAGGAAAAATAGATGCTTAATGTAGCTATTGGCATTTAAACTCCTAACTGTTCCCAAAGCAATGCATTTTTTTCTATATATATTTTATTATACAGTACATATTTAGCATTCACAGACCATATATTTAACCATTTCCTTTTTGTGCATGGAACTGTATTGTTATCACATTAATTCAGCAATTTTCTCTCTGACATGGTCAGGAAAAATGGTTTAGTAAATGCTTTAAAAGCAAGGCTTAGACATGGACAAGAAAATAGTCTTCAGATTTACACTAAAATTTGGATTCTAGCCAGAGAAGAACTTTGATCCAGACTCTAAGGCAATTCCATTTAACAAAGACTTGGGGAGATAATTTCTCACACACATTGGGACAGCAAATGCTCTTATTCTCAAATAAGAGGTAAGCATAAATCTCTCATGGCTACTGTTTTCATCAACCAACTCTTGAATCAAAAGCACAACTGAAAATACAACCTTTCTGATTTTCTGACAGACACAAAACTTCAGGCTTGTGAGGAAATATGTATTTCATCCACACATTTTTTTTTTCCTCTGAGAACTAAAAACAGTTTTTTAAATCTTTGTTGAATTTTGTCCCTGGGTTGACTTGACGATATATTTTCCACCATTTGTTCATTATACAATTATAGGAGGAAAAACACTGTATTCAAGATCCCAGATAGCTTTATCACAACAAAGAGAAAAGTTGGAAAACGTGCCTAAAATCATAGGCATGTCCTGTATTTTATGACAATACAGCACGTCCTGTATTTTATTATTTTTAAATCTAATTTCACCTTTCAAAACACTTTTAACTAGATAAAAGAAATTTGTTCAGCTTTCTTCAATTTCATTGGTTTTCTCTGCATTCTTTGTGCATTAACCTAATATTTCCAAGTAACTTGGTTTATTATACTCCTCCACTCCCCTAGCTGCTTTGAAAATTGTATATTGCCTTTAGATAGACAACATATTGTTTTTACCTTTGCTTCGATTTGTTTAGTATCTTGGTTTTGGAACAAAAATTTGATTTTGCTCTTCCCATCATCTGAAGAACCTTTAAGCTGGGAAAACTTGTACCTCCAAAGCACAGCCTAAAGGGAAAAAAAATAAAATTAAAAAAATCATACACAAGTAAATCAATGTAGTTATCATTGAAAATTGTATTAGAAATAGTTGTTTTTCTTCCAAGGGAACTTTTAACATATCTGTGGTAGAAAATTAAATAAATGTAGTGTTCTGTGGTCAGATGTCCCTTTAATCATATGGATATATTATACTTTGGCAGTGCTTGAATAAGATCTGTTGGATTACATTTGTGAAATTTACCCTGAAATTCCTTTATCTATATTTAATACTGATTTAACAAAAAATAAAGGATTTTTTCCACTGATGATCTGTGGATTCCCTACTCTATCCAAAGTGTTGATCTGACATACAAATCCCCTCTTTCCATATTAAAAAAATCTATTATTAACATAAGTTGCATTATTAAAAACAAATATATATTTTAAAATGATAAAATAACAAAAGAAAGCTCTGTATTGAGAACATATTTTGAGTTTATTTATGAGAGCTCTAGTGAGGAATTTGAGCAAATCATTAATTCTAATCATATCAGTGGCCTTTTAATTAATCATATTATGAATTGCATTGTGTCTTCTTGAAAAAGACAGATTGCTTTACAAAATAAATATACAATTAATAATATTTACAGCTGCCTGGAAAAACAATGTTTTTATCCATCTAGTGTCGATTCATGCAGAAAAAACAATTTTACACTACTTTGCTCAAAAATGGAAAAGAGGTATTTTTGTTGTAAGGCTTTTCAATAAAGATATCCCCCCACCCTCCAGATATTTTGGACAGTTACAATTTTTCATTGGGATTCCAACAGTATTTCCCATAATTACGAGGTCATCATCACTCACATTGTGCTGCTACTTTGAGGAACATTTATTTCACAAGCATCAGACAACACAGAAACTTTAGGCAGCCCTTTCGTCCAAGAGTTTGTAAATTATCTCCTCTCAGCGGTGTAGGCTGACACTTCCATCTGTGTTCTTTCTCATTATCTATGAATGATTTACTGCCCACTGGGAATTAAACAGAATATGGGGGAGCTCAAATTTTTAACTGCCCTAAATCAGTGCACACCCCTTTGCTTCAGGATGTGTTGATCTCTTTATGTCGATGACTAGCAAAAATCTGTACCCTGCACCAAGCTGAATAAAGTTTGCTGTGTTTGTCTTAGTAACCTGATGAGAAAAGAAACCACAAGGACTGCTTCTTAACTGTGCACGATACACAAAGCAAATGCTAGAGTTTTTCTCAAAAATTCTCCCTATATAGTTGCCCCTTCCAGATTAAAAAAAAAAGAACCATAGTCTCAGCACCACTTTCATTCTCTGTGTGTACGTGACAGGTGAGCTCCCATCCGCCATAAAGAGAGTTAAGGACATTCTGTTTCAGATAAACTAGAGGAATTCGGCAGTTTATGTGAAAATATATTGTATTTGTTTGAAATGCTGTCCTCCTGAGCCCACCAATCTGTGCTACAGAAAATAGAATAGCTTCTTTCATGTCTGTGTATGTGCAATTCCTTTGACCTTGTTTATCAGTGATGTTTGTTAATATTGTACAAATAGTAAAAACAAAACAAAACAATCCAGTATATAATATCATTCAGGTGACCATATTCCTACCTACTTTGTAAACTCCCTTTTTTTTACAGATCTCAACAAATCTTGTCAGAAGATCAAGACCATTGCCTTTCTGCAGAGACAGCAAATCTACTTAAGTATGTCATTTCCTAGATGAGAAATGTAAGGGGCACTGACTGTCTCTTTATCTCAGGAGAAAACAATCAAAGCAATGAGCTATCATCTTTCTCTCACCTGATGATGTATAGAGAGGCCAGGAGAGACATGCAGCATTAACAAGGACCCTTAGATGTGCAGGCAAAATCCCAGGGTACCTGGCCTTATTCCCAGTCAGATTAAGTTGAATGAAGATGAGGGATGTATAGAACAGGGATACTTTGACATTTTCATTCAGTTTTGCCAGGCACTTCATTCCCATTCAGAGGAAAGGGAACGACAGCCACGCCAAACCACAGGTACAGCTCAGGAACATACTTCAATTTATGCACAACATTGGTTTTGGAGACTCCCACTTAGCAAGGGCTCTTACTTAAGAACACTGCAAAATCAGGTCTATAGTGTGGAGAGAACTAATCCCAACAAAGATGCACTTCAACTCTCAAGATATTAAAACAAGCTCCTAGAACTGACAGTCTGTGCACAGACAATTAAATATTCTTCATCTAAAGTGTACAGAGTAAAAATGTTGTTGACAATGCATGAAATGATTCCCACTTGAAAAAATTTTCTGCTCCTTTTGAGTGATCTTCAATGAATTGTACACACTTTCTCTCAAAGATGTCCACATAGGGGGCTGGTCTTTTTCGAGAAAAAGAACAGGGAAATGTTGTGAGTTTTAAGTCACTAAGTCAGGAATACAAAGTATTTCAAGCTAGTCACCTTGGCTACTTCTTTTTGTAGAGAATCTCTGAATAATAATTCCTAGATCCTGGTTTAAACTGGGAAGAACTTGTTCATTATGATAGACTCTGGATGTGTGTCTACTTCAATATACTAAACTACACTAAAAGTGTAACAGCTAGCTTAAACCACTTTAACTGGATGTTCGAATTCTAGACAGCAAAAATTCGGTAAATTAGTTAACCATATGCCCAGTAAGACCCATTTAAATCCTTTCTTCTTCCAAAGAGAGAGGCCCTCTGTAGCCAGAACTGCACATTTTGCATGTATAGCACATGTATAAGTGGATGCAGAATGCTGTGACCACAGCCACGTTGCACTTAAAATAAAGCATCTTGGGGATCACTGGACTAATGCGTCTGGTTTCATACGTTCTGAAGGTGGTTCTTTTCTTCTTTTCATTTTTCTTACTGCAAAATGCATAGGTAGTGAACAGGGACCAGACCTATTCTTTCTAAATTACTACTTCATAGTGCCAAAGCAAGAGACCAGACCCACTCACCTAAGCACCAGTTTCACAGAGATGTGCAACTACAGCAGTGACATTAATACATGAGACAGAGTTTCATGTGTTGTTATCTTTCATGTTCCTATGGGCTGACTTCAGTGTCACCAGCTCACTGTGGTGACTCTTCTGAATTCTAATTTTAAAGGCTAGTTCTCCTGAAGTAGGCATAGGTATCCTTGGGAATACTGATCTACACCACTGTCACAGACATTATTTTTTCATGTTTTTAAATATCAAAGCTCCCCAGAACCATTTGTTGAATGCTTGCTTCAGAAAGTTAACACAGGCTGTTATAATTTTGTACAAATACATACATATGTATTCATATTAACTTTTAACCAATAAGTACACTTGTAAAACATGGTGTCTTTTTCAAAAATTTTCAAACACCTAAATGTGTGTCACATAAATTATTTCTAAATCAGTTTTCAGGAATTATGAAACATAAGCAGAAGTACTTACTGCTTTGAAGATGCAGTGTTACTGAGCTCAACATTCATAGGGCTACTTTTAGCTGATAAAAACAGTGTGTTCTCTTCAAGTACTTCCCTTAGTAACTGCATAACCTGCATCACTGAAAATATTTTACAGGTCTACATACAGAATTTCTAGAATGCAATTTTTTTTCCCCTAAAATATATTTGATTGAAGGACCAGGTGCCATTTCCTTTTAAAGAACAAATTTCAACTGAATTAAAAAAGGTTCTGTTGTAGACAAGGGCATCAGTACTCGTGAGGACCCTGACACACCTTTCAGTGTCAAGGGCACACATTATGATGCCTTGATGGAAGATAAGAAGAAAACTCAGTATGAGCTATTTATTGCCTTGAAAAGCAAATTCTCATTTAATGATTAAAGATAAAATTTGGGAAAAACAGCAAGCAGTCCAATTCAGGAAGAGGGGACCAAGGCATATACTGAAAATACCACCAGCGCCACAATTTGCATGCTCCCAGAGTGGTCACAGAAAATCTGAACTAATTAATCCATGTCTTGAAAAATGCACTGTAAGAAGACAATCTCTTTGAACAAACAGAGTATGTATCATGCATAAAATTGAAAACAACCAATAAGATATAAATCCTTTCCCCAAGTATTATTCCTATATTGCTTAGGCTGCTTTTTGCATTTTACACTATTTAATAAAATTAACTTCAAAGAATACCAGAATGCAATGCAAACAAATAAACAGTGCAGACAAGCTGACAAATTAGATTTAAGACTTCTCTTGAGATGCTACTAAATTATTGTAATAACAAATCATCAAAAAGCAAAATCCTGTATTCACTAAAATTAATAGGATTTTTTTTCCTGTGACGTATCTGGGACCAAGATTCTCCACCAATACTTTTTAATGAGAAATATTTTATTTATAAGTAATCATCTAGGACTCCTTTGTTCTAGTCTTTGCAAACAAATTACTGCCTATTATCTTCTGCTAGTGTTATTCTGCTATAATTAAAAAAGGATGCTCTCTGCCTGCATATTTTTATTTTATAGTTGAGACATAAATGCAATACATAAATGACACATGGAAAAAAAGCTATTTACATCTATCCCTATAACACAGTCACACAAATGAAGAATATTATATTGTTTCTATGCTTAGCAACAGTGCTAAATCTATAACACATATTCTGCATGGCACCTTAGAAAACACTTTCACATTCATATTATATGTCAGTTTGCTACTCCTTCCCAGAATCTTGGACTAAGCCACATACAATTTTGATGAGAAGACATCAAACAAAATCACTTTCCATCTAGTTAATGGCATCAGAAACTCAGAAATGCATCATAGCTGTTATTGTTTGGGCTATGACTAGGAAAGTTAGGGTTTTTGTTTTGTTTTGGGGTCAAGGAGATTTTTCAATCCTAAATAGAGATTGGATTACCAAACAAATACAGAATAAACAAGTGACTTTATTTTTACTTACCATGCTCTAAGTAATATTCATAGAAATGTGAGTAGCTGACTAATTCATAGCTCTGGGATAGATATATAATTTAGGATATAGAGGGCATTATGAATTAGCACTAGGAAAAAAAAGCTGTATTTTGTCAACATAAGAATCTCCAACTAGAACAGATTTAATTTGTGTCCTATGACTTCAGTGATCAACTACCTTCAAACTATTTTTTAAGAGTTTTGCCTCTTCTATGTTGGATTATCTGCTGTGGACCAACTCTCTTCTTGCAGAAGGACAATTTACACTTAACAAACTTGAGCAATAGTGTTTGCACCACATGCTACAGGCATCATTTCACCTGTCAGTGAAGCCACATGAGGAGCAGCTGAGGTCACCTGGTCTGTTCAGCCTGGAGGAGACTGAGGGGAGACCTCACTGCAGTCTACAACTTCCTTGTGAGGGAAAGAGGAGGTATAGCCACTGATCTCTTCTCTGTGGTGCCCAGTGACTGAGGGAATGGCCTGAAGTTGTGTCAGGGGAGGTTTAGGCTGGATATTAGAAAAATGCTCTTCACCCAGAGGGTGGTTGGGCATTACAACAAGCTTCCTAGGGAAGTGGTCACAGCACCAGCTGGAAAGAGTCCAAAAAGTGTTTGGACAATGCTCTCAGGCACATGGTGTGATTCTTGGGGCTGTACTGTGCAGGACCAGGAGTTGGACTTTTTGATGATTCTTCCAACTCAGAATATTCTATGATTTTATGAAAAACATGATTTCTCTACATACATGGTCTCTGGAAATCATAAACATAATGTCATTCCATTGACATGAATCATACAGGTTTTACTATGTAATAGCAAAAGAAATTTGGTTTTCAGTAGGATGCTTGGAAAAAACCTGGAAGAGTCTGTCAATGTTTTATAATGATTAGACAGCTACATCCCAAACCACCTGTAAATGATGGAGTAAACAAAGAAACCATGTTTATTAAGGAAACTATGTCAGAGGTCACTTTTTAAGTTCTAGTTTCAGAAAATCCTTTTGTTGTGTCTTCAAAAATCGATAGTTTTACTTTTCCAACACTGCCTCCTTTTTTCTTGATACTCTGACTGATTGGATTATTCCTCCTTTTAGATTCTTAAGGCAATACATGATATATATTACAGAATTATGCCAAGCTTCAGTGGGCACCTTTCAAGCTAATGCTGTTTGTCATCTGACAAAAACACACGATACTCCTACAAGTCAAACTAAATCAAGAGCAGAAGCCCTGTAGGTCCTTGTTTTCAAGAATAAAAGTAATTGAGCCTTCAGGCACCTGGGATACACCTTAATTTTTCTATTTGCCTCATAGCTAATTGAGAAAGATTTCATTTCTGCCAAATGACATTTTGTCCAGAGTTATAGCAGCAGTAGGGAACTGAGTAGGATTAAGATCTTGTTCATGCTCAGTTCTACTATGTTACTGATCTCTGGAGAGTGTCTTACTACAAAAGAATTATGGTCCAAGGCAATTTCCTTTGTCAACTGCTGCAACTTTATAACTGTAAAGGGAAAGACAGGGGAGGACACAGAGGATGAAGAACAAAAATGAGACAAAGGAAAAAAGCATGAAAGTCAGCCCTTATAAAATGTTCCTGTCCATTACTGATATTACATAGAATGTTAAAAGACTACAGTGTATTTGCTTGGTACTGATGGATGACCTAACAACATTTGTTTCTAGCCACAGAACATAAAACTGTATGAACCATGCTTGATGGCTTATATTAAAGTTTTAGTAGCTATTTGTTCAGCATTTCAAGTTCTAAACATGGAATAAACATTTTTTTTCACAAGAGTTGCATCATTAAATCTCCATCTTGCAGTGAGTCCAGTGTCCTTCTGCCTTCTCTACCACTGAAACTCCAACAGCAAAAAGGTTTTTAAATAATGTTTTATTTCAATATGCAGTATCTGTATTACTCGTATGAAGAGACAGACAAGCTAAGTATCCCTAGAAAACATGAGTGTCTATTCATAAAGAAATTAAGAGAAATACTGCTGTGTGTGATTTAGTAGTCTCTCTGTATGAAAACCAAATTAAAGATATTTGTAATGCTATTTATTGTTCGTGGTGTATTCTCTTTTTTGATGAAATGCTCAAGGTTTCTGCAAGAGAACAAGGACAGGTACACTGAGCTTTGTTGATAGGCACCTTGTGAGACATTATGGAGCCTTTTCTTACTTTGTTCTAGCACCACCATAAAATGCAGCAGCACCTTAATTTATTTTCAGTCCTACAAGGGATGATTTTTTTCTCTTCTGACAAATATATATTTTTGACTGCTGCTTTAATGAGCAGTAAATGTGATGGAGTACAGACACAGCAGTTTGCACAGGTAGGTATATGGCAATGTATATTCACACACACATATACATATACTATTCATAGAAGTTATGATGAAAATATGCACATTATATAACAAAATTTTAATGAATATGTCAGTAAAACAGAAATATATACCATACATATGTTCATGTATATTCACCCATACACTTGAAGTGTAGTCAGACTAATTATTTTTGTAGAAGCACATTAAAAATCAGTTATTGAATGGCACTTGAGTAAGTAGTTTTATGCACTGGATCACTTTCAGAATAGTAGTTAGATTAACTTCTGTACATGTCTTGTTATTTTGTTTAATGTATCAGTCTCCATACTTAATTCTTAAGGTGGCTATAGTGGCTAGATAGCCAATCTTAGACTAATTTAGGAACTGAATGCTGGGCTGTAGTTGCACAGGTCTTGAGAAAAATGTTTTTCCTAATAAACACAATGCTGCAAAAATGATTTAGGATAAAATTTGGTTTAGAACTTCTAAGAACTGCCACAGAACTTCTTGCATCTTTTGAGAATTTCCATATTTTAAAACCAAGTAAACAAAACATTTAGCATATGGAACATCTCAAGTGAAAAATTATGTCTGGAGTAGATGATGTATACTAAGACACCTTGTAGTACAGGAAGTAACTAAGCAGAATCTAGAAAATGGCAGTAAAGAAAAGAAAATATCTAAATGATGTTCACAAAGATCTGTTGAATTCACTTTTTGTGGAATAACAGTAAGGAAGAAAGAAGGAAGTTCAGTAAGAGGATGCAATTTGACATCCAGTATTTCAAATTAAGCAAGTAAAATTGTGTTAAAGCTGGTGGACATTTTTGTATATGCCAACACAGGAGGCAGGTGGCCTTTTGAATACAGGTTTATAACTACTGCAAATGAAGGACTGCATCACAGAAAAAATCATAATCAAACATTTGCCAGTGTTGGCTTGGGCTATGTGCCACAGTTTGCTTTCAAACCATACATTGCTAATAAAAAAAAAATGACATCTTGCACTGGAGCTTTGGCTCTGAAAAGTGCTACAGAAGAACAATGGCACAAATATACCTGTTACTACTTTTTAAGGTGCAAGAAGAAAAATTATTTTGCATCCAAAATTCTATTTGGTAGTTTACAAACTACTGAGCTGAATTAAGAAATAATTTTCTGAAACGTTGGAACAACCCAATTTAACTATGCAGTCTTAAAAACTATTGATTCTCCTTTCAGGAAATTACAATGGCTTGTTGTAAAGCATCCTACCAAAATGCTCTAAATGACAAACTACTGTTGACTTTATGAGATATCAGTCAGAAAATGGATAACAAAAAGCAGGGAATATGCAGCGGAAACAGCTCTGATTTATGCCAGTGTTGTTATAATCACATCACAGTACAGATTTTTTCAAATAACGCAGTTTAATACTTTGGGTACTCATATTCATCATAGGTCTGTGCAGACACAGAAACAATGTTTTTATTGAATTATGATGTTTTTGACTTGAAATACATTTAGCACAGATGACAGTTTTTAACCACTAATTTCAATTTACATAGTTAAGTATTATTTAGGGATTAAATAACAGAAAACAAGGAAACAAGTCTACAGAGGGTTGTAGGGCTTTTGGCTGGAAATCATAAGCATAATGAGAGCCATTACTTGTTCATAAACATTGGGGGTGAGTTTGAGGTTTAGAACATTTGCAAAACTTTGACTGCAATTTGTCAGGCATGTCGGGCAAAATCTGTTAACTCATTTTAAATGTAAGAGGAAGAAACTAATTAAATATTATTGCATTGCTTAAATAACTGGAACATTTGAATAACTGAATAACTGTAAAATCATAAGCTAAAAAACTTGGTTTCCTTCACTTCAGTTTATTAGTAACTATGTACTAGTAAAGACAGTTCACAGCCAATTCCTTAGTAATTAAGAAATAAAACTTAAAATATCATGAGCACAGCATTAAGTATAAGATTGACATTGCCTGAAAATTTACTGAGGACACCACTGCAACGAAATATAAATAGGACTTCTCAGATGTTCCCAGAAACTGCTTTGTTTCTAAAAGCATTTATCTCTGAAGATCTTTGTGTTATGGGAAACATGAAAATGCCATAAATAAATAATAATTTAAAAAATGATGATATTCATTAGATCTGTCCTCCAAGTACTTGTCCAAGACCTTCTGTGAATTCATTAAAACATTTTCAAACATTAAAACATCTGCAGGGTTATTCTCTGAGAAGTGAGAGAAACACTGAATGAACAGTTCAATTTGACACTGAGCTCTGAAGACCACGGAATCATGGCTTTGAGTCAAGCTTTACCCAAAAAAGAGGGGTTGAATTTGGTATGAGCAGTGGTGAAATTACAGAAGAGAATGTGTACAAGAGGAGGACCACTAAGACGGCCAGAGGGTTGGAGCATCTCTTCTCTGAAGGCAGGCTGAGGAAGCTGGGGCTGTCCAGCCTGGAGAAGAGAAGGCTCCAGGGAGATCTTATTGCTGCTTTTCAATACTTAAAGGAGGCTTATACCAAAATGAAGAAAGAGTTTTTACCAAGGCCTAATGTGACAGGAAAAGGGGCAAGGTTTTCAAACTAAAAGAAGGTAGAGTTGGACATAAGGAAGAAAAATCTTTTAGGATGAGGGTGGTGAGAAAATGGAACAGGTTGTCCCACAAGGCTGTGGATACACCATCACTGGAAGTGAAGAGATAAAAATTTGCACTGATTTTTCAAATACAGATTGTAAAAAATCCTAGAACTTATAAAGAATTATATGTAAGTATCTTTTTCATGAATGGTATGACATTTTAAATAATTTTTTTGTCTTTAATACAGAGTATGTTAATTCATGGGACACTTGCTAAGAATTTTGTATAATCTTAATTCACAAATGCATATATAAATATTAATAAGTTATGGATTATTTAATTTAAATTTTGTTCATGTTTTCATTGTCCTGAAGAATGGTTTCCATTTTTCATTGTTTTCTCAAAATTTTTTTGAAAACAGATTTTGATTTCCTCCTTCATATGAACTTTATTAGGTAGAGAAATAGCAGTTTTAGTTGATGTGACTATACAGGTCTAGTTGATGTGACTGTACAGGTCTAGTTTACGTTTCAGTGTATGTGAGATTAGCCATATTGTTGAAGAACATTGCCAGCATATACACAACTTACACTTATCATTATCATAATGAAAATATCTGAATAAATTTTTGGCTAAGAGAGTTGCAATCTTCATTTTTCCATAAAGTGATGGAGAGCAGGTAATGTTTTTCCTATTTAGACATCCACTAAAATGTAGTTGACACTAAGATTTGAGATATTTAACCCTATGGCTCGTTTGACAATTTTAACTGTAGTAGTCACTTGGCACCCAATTATGTTGCTATTGTATTGTTTTTTTTCTTTTCTAATGCAATTGCCATCGTTATCTCACACTGCCTAATGCCTGATCACCTAACAAAAAAATGTCCCTTTTTTTATTCAAGGTGTAATTCTTTATTCTAACATACAATACAATACATACAATACAAGAGGCAATGGGTTCAAACTGAAACAGTACATTTAGGTTAGATATATAAAAGAAATTCTTTACTGTGATGGTGGTGAGGCACTGGAAGAAGTTTACCAGAGAAGTTGTGGATGCCCCAACCTTGGCAGTGTCCAAGGCCAGGTTGGATGGGGCTTTCAGCAACCTGGTCTAGTGGGAGGTGTCCCTGATCATGACAGGGGGTTTGGAATAGATGATGTGTAAGGTCTCTTCCAACCCAACCCATTCTATAATTCTATAAATATGTATTATATATATATATATAAGATATTGGAGGGTGGGGGTAAACAACATGTGTTTTACTGAGCTACTGCATTTTAATTCTGTTGTGCTGATTTTTTGTGTAATATCTTGTAAACTGATAGTTGTATTTCTTTGATGAATCATACAAGATTATTTGCTTGATGAGAAGAAACATGGTTACATAAATCATCACTTTATGCAAACAAACAGTGGAATTAAGTGGGAAGAACAAAAGGATTAGGATTAGTCTAGTAATGAGGTGGGAAAGGTTGACTTAAGATAAAGCATAGGAGCAAATTCTGGAGTCAAAAGGGCATTTTCAGCAATTGGTGGTGGCAATGTTGCAGCATCTCAAACAAAAATACATATCGAAAAGGAGTGGAACTCAGAAGAAAGATTTTACCATCTCACTCAGAACAAAGATTCTACCATTAACAGCAGTGTTGAGTAGCAACAGTACTAACAGTCGTAAAGTAAAGCCTGCTCACAATTTTAGTAATTGCCAGCAATTAGTGCAAATGTCAACATATAACATACTCAGGGTCTCAATGACTTAACTGAGCTTTGGACTTGCAATAATATAATCTCAAAATTTATTTCATTTGACAAAGCAAACTCTTTGATCAGTTGTACTGATGGGAAAAGCTGATGGGTTAGACATATAGACCATGGTTGATTTATCTTTTTACAGACATCTGAACAAAAATAGCTAAAATATAAACTGGGACTTGTGGAATTGCAGTAATAGCACACACTCCCTCCCATGAAAGAAGAGGAAAGAATGGAAGATTACTTTCAAAGCTCACAGATGAGATGTTATTTCTTCTCAAAACCTAGGAAGCATCAGCAAAAAAACCATCAAACTGAATCAGTGTGGGCTTTCATGTGAAATTAAAGAATAAAGATCCAATGCTTGCTTCAGATTGATAGCAGTACTAGCTTTTCAGTAACAAGCACATAACAGAATACAACTTCTCACATAATTAGAAATCAGTCCTGAATTTAAACTAAAGCATGAGAGATTTGACAAGAGATGATATGTTCCTATAACAAAGCCAAGGACATTTTAAGGATGTACGACTCATCTCAAGATATTAGAAATAACGAGGAATAATAATCATGTGATGGATAAAAGTTTTAGAACTTTACCTTTGTGGCAGCATCAAAACAAACAAAGCCCATGCTGAAGTCAATGGTAAGTCCCATAAGATGACTCTCCAAAACACAGGCATACGTCTTGCACTGTAAAAGAAAAATTAGAGAAGGTAATTACCACAGAAAGCATTTCTTAAAATTCTTTCTAGGTCCACTGTTTCTGAGTCTTTATTCTAATATTTATGTATCTCAAAATTATTATCAGAATTAAGTAATTTCTGTATAAATACATCAATTTATTGCCAGTGTACTTCAAATCAAAGGATATTTATCAGTGATGAAGTTGCTTAAGTAATTTGAAAACAGGCTTTGCTTCCATTAGGGAAAAATGTAGCAGACTCAGACTTGCCACAGTGGCTTACTAATAACATTTTCTAACAGAGAAGTTTTATTCTTTTCAAACCCCCTTGTTTGTTTTTCATAGCCAGTAACAAATTCTAAGATTAATATATCCCTTTTTTCTTTAAAAAAAAAAAATTGCATATGTAAAGTACCTCTTTAGTACACTGTTCCTTGTGGTTTTCTGTTGTCCAAAATCTCAGTGAAAAAGCTAGTATTACATATTATTTGGCAACTGATGCAATTATCTGAAATATCATTTTTTTGCTTCAGCAAGTGGACCAATATGTCTCAAAGGTTTCTATAAGAAACCTTGGAATCCTGAAAGAATTTTCATTCTACAATTTTTAAATATATGCATCTATTTATTTCCATAATATCACATTTTAATATACACTGTGAGACATATATTAGTGTCATTTTCAGGATCAAAACTATTGCTGTGCTTGAAGGCTGATTTCAGGTAAAAAATTACAGACTTGTCTTTTTCATCACAAAATATGTAAAAAAAATTTAAAATATTTCCAAATCAAATGCAAGTTCTTTAGAGAAACTATTCTTTTTTTACACATTTTACCCTCCAGGCTACATGAAATACAGCTATATTCTTCAAATATTGCTGTAGCCACTAAAAATATGAAATGAGAACAAAGATTTCCATTATCTATAATCTGTCAGAAAATCAAAATATAAATTGTAAACATGGGAACAACATGGGTTACTAAATTGTCAGTATTACAAAAGAACCTATGATTATTTCTGGCATTTTATCAAGGGTAAATCACATGCTTTTACTTATATATTCTTTGGGCAGGCACTTGGGATTCTAGGTAGTCTTCCCCAGAACACAAGAAGCTGGAAGGTGCATTAACAGCTTCTAAACAGAAAATGCAATGAAGGAAAATTGAAAATTTCATACTTAGTGTTTATATTAAGAAATATAAGTGGCTTTTCCTTTTCTTTTCTTGGATCATCTACACCATAAAACTGCTATGAATATGTAAAATTTGATTGTAGATCAGTGTTGAAAGAGGATATTGCCTTTAGTGCTATCTCGTTTTCTTCAGTAGAAGAAAAAATGTAAAGTAATACATTTCACAGTTACTTATAGTTAATTAAGTCACATATGCAAAAAATTTCAGGTTTTGCATGCAAAGCAAAGTGTACAGTTTTGTGGAATTATCTTGCAAACATCTTACAAGATGCAAATTACATTTTTATTTGTAAATGTTCAAGATCTGGAACAGACTTATAGCCCTCACTGGAAATTAAATTTGGCAAGGAAATGGTATATCAGATTCAAAATACGTATTGTCATCTGAAATTATTTAACCTCCCACCCCAACAGACGAGGCCAACCTGCACTGTGCACTGCAGCACCAGGCTGAGCTGTACTGCTCCCTCTGCTTAAGCCCAGCACTGTGCCTGGCTAATTAGCCTCTCTGGGAACTTAGGATTTATGAGAAACAGGACATACCAGTTCTGGTACGAAGCTGCACTGAAAAAGCAACCTGCTTCCCAGACTGAAAGTTCTTTCCATAAAGGCAGGGCTCCACAGTTTGTGGAGAAATAACATCTATTTCAGCTCAGTGTAGTTATTTGTGGGAAGAAACTGCAGACCACAAGTAGCAGCTGGTTCATTACTTATTCTTTACTTATGTGTGGGACCATTCTATGCCCTCAGACTAATATGTTCAAAACAATTTAGAGAAGAAAAAAAAGAGAATAACAAAAGGATCTCTGGACAGCAAGAATTTAATTTCTTTGGGAAGAATGTCCCTTGTTTTTGCAGGTGTCGTACACACTTGCACATGATTCTGGTGACAGGTCCTAGTAGAGATGTGAACTTTCAGGCACTAGTTAACTACCTCAAGACTTTACTCATCTTTATTTTTTTTAAGTTGCCTTTCAATTCAAACATTTGGAGAAAACAGAAATGCAAAATTTTTTATCAGGATACATGATCATTTAAAATTTCTTATACATTAAACATTTTAAAACTTTAAAAGTGACTATGAATAATACATATTGTGGATATTTGGTTTTGTTTGCTGCTTTCTTACACAGAGCTCATGAAAACCTTATCAGAAGTGAAGCATTCCCTTCCCAAAAGAAGCAGAACATACTTCAGCTCTCATTTTCTGTTCTCCCACAGAATACAGAGTCTTAACTTTGGTTTATTAATAATTCAGTGGGTCAGGCAGAGGCTGAAGGAGAAAACTCAGATTTGTTCCTTAGATACTATTCCCTCCACAAGCACAGTTTAAATTATGGAAAGAACAATATATTGTGAACTTCATGTAAGGCATCTCTGAACCTGAAACAAAACATGCTGTAAGTCTAAGACTTAATTCACACTTTCAAACTCAGATTCAAGTTCAATGGAAATATTTGTTAAAGTACTGCAACAAAAACCAGCTTACATAATAATCCTTACATTAGAGAACGAACAACTGCAATAAAAGCAAGGACAGCATGAAAAAAATTCATGATGGAAGTGATGAAAACTTTAGCTTAAAGTAGCAGGAACACAAAGGAAATATGACAGTCATATAGATAATTGCACATCATGCAAGCTATAGAAGTCTCAGATTCTTCATGCAACAATGCTGGGAGACACTAAGGAAAAAGGATTTTCATTTCACCTAATTTTTTAAAATAGGTAGTTATTAAAATGGATTATCATCACCTACTACACTAAACTACTAAACTACTACATCACCTACTAAACTAAACTAATGACTGTTACACCAAAATGACACCACCATATTATTGTACCATGTTATTGCTAAATTATTATCAGCTTGACTATGCCTCCTCTAATACATTTTTAAGAAAAACTTAATTTTAATTTTTGTTTTAGATACACACCTGGCAGAAGCTATGAACTAGGCTGAAAAGAATTCATTATATATTTATAATGAAGCACATAAAATAGATATTAATTTATTATACATTCTTTGGAATTAGATCAGAATATGGCCCTGATTAATCTCTTGTGGAGGTTATAATCATTGAGTAAGAGTTACTATTTGCATGATTATGGAATAGTACACAACACAGTTGAATAGTTTTAAACGGCAGTTTTAAGCTGCAGTTATATTTTCAAATATAACTCAAATTTATATTATTTAATTGTTAGACAAACCTGCATACAGCTGGATGAGCATTCACTTTAAATATGAGTATTCATATCAATATGATTGCATTAACAACAATATGATTGCATTAACAACAATTTTAGTAAAAATTTACAGTTTATACCTTAATTTTGAACCTGTCTCTTTTTTTTTTTCTCACAGAGCAAAGAAAGAACTTGTTGGATAAACATTATACCACCAGATTTTATCTGCATCTGCAAGTTGGTAGATGAAAGCAGTAATGGATTGCTGAAAGAAAAATGAGGAGGGCAAACCCAGTTATATTAAAAATATCATATATTTTTTTCCAAATTGAGATATAGAAAATAAAGAAAAGAAAGTGACATAATAAGTGTTAGTTCCATGATAATAATCTATCAGGAGAAACCTGTTTTTCCACTTTAACAGATCTGCAATAATCAATCAGTCAATCAATCAGGAAATCATTACTTTGAGTTTTTAATCATTACTTTGAACATCAGGATAGAGAAAAGAAAGTTGAAATTATTAAGAATAACCTGAGGTTAAGATTATTAGGGAAATTATTTTGGAGAAGCATGAGAGCAATTTTGAATAAATGTAATCCTAAAACCCAAAAGAAAAATCTAAACTAAGACTCCTACAGTACGAATCAATATTAAAGTAGAACGAATATGAGGTGGCTCCTGGGAAAAAAGTTACTCGAGGAAAATGCCATATATTCTTTTACTGAGGGCACAGCAGTGCTTCTATAAAGTATCCTGCAGTCAGTTATATAAGAAAGACAAAACCTCTCAAATATTTCATGGCAGAGGACACATGTTGTAGCAATCTTTACACAGAAAAACTAGTCTTAGATTATTCAGCATGTAATTAGAGCTTAAAGGTAAGAATATTTCTATGAAAGGTAAAAGTGTACGTGAACTTAAAAGAGAACAGTTGAACCTGCTCTGACTCCTCCTGCAACAAAGGTACTACACATTAAAACTGACAGCAGTGAATTTTGCTAATTAGATCATCATTAGTATATACCAATTCAGTCCATCTGCATGTGGTTGTTCACAGGTCAGAAAAGGGCTAATGTATAACTAACTAACAATTGGTCTGAATTAAAACCTGTCAGTGCTTGCATTCCCAGGAGGACACAGAAAATGTGTGAGCCAATACCTGCACAGGCTAATATGCTCATGGGGCTAGGGTAGGTGAGTATAACCCTGGGCAACATCAACTAAAACTGCTCTAACCACATGAATATTTCATGATTAGAAAATCAATATAACAATTGGGATTAGGTGAATTATAATTGCAGTGGGAGGCTTTTTTCTCCTTTTTTAAGTCAAAAAGCCATGATTTTTTAGTCACGTGAGAAAACCAAAGCTATCTTTAACACCCTGACATGCAATTTTACTGTAAAAAGGCACTAATAACCTGTATCTGAACGTTACCATCTCTGCTCTGTCATCTGACAATTGAGTAAACACATAAAGAACAAGAAATGTGTGAAGAAAGAATAATGCACCTGAGGTACAATTTTGTTCTTGCTTGTATCCAGTAAGTACTTCACTCAGTGTATGCTCACTCGTGGTATTGCAAGGACAACTTAATTCTTGCAAGGTTCTCTTGTGATACTCAATAACAAATAAGGTAGCATGTAAGCCAGTAAGAATATCTTAACAGCTGGATTTTGTCCCTGATCCATAGATTGTTTTCCCTTCTCTGTCCATGAACTTCAGTTAACAAACATGTGTCATGTAGTCATAACAACTCAAAGACTGTATTTCAGGTGGTCTCTTCTGAACTTTAGATTGCAAACTGTTTGGGAACACCAAAAACAATTACTTACATAAAACAAAAATAACTTGAGAGCTGCAGAAGGTCAGAAAATTTCTTGAATTGCATCATTATTTCATGTGGGCCTAATCTGACAAATGTACCAAAAGGTGATCACCAAGGCAGTTGTTCTCACCTGTATCCGTTCAACTTCTAAAAAAGTTGCTGTTTGGAAGGCTTTTTCCCATAGTGTTAGGTCAGACTCTAGTTCCACAGAAAAGTAAAGATCTTCTCCAGATTCAGACTGGACACTGAAGCAATGTTTCCGACGGTCCAGTAGATCACTGTCCTGATGAAAACCTGAAGTTATATAATCTGGCATACATCAATTAATATTTTTAATTGCAAACATATATGCCTCAAACCCAGCATTTTTAAATGGCATTTTAAATGACAGTAGTAACTACCAAGAGCTGAGGAACGGAAAATTAGGGGTTTGGTCTAAATATTGACATGTCAATGAATTTTTAGAAGGATGCTTATATTTAGAATGATGCAGAATAACATATCTCTGGCATAAACTTTAAATATTTTAACAAATCACTACTCAAAAATATTATCAGCTATGCACTTTATTATTAGATAAATTCTACGAAAGTTTTCCACTTTCTGTTCACATGAGGAACACAAATATTAGCTTCTCTGACCTATTTGACTCACACACCCTACTCTGGAAGGCTGGTCAAAGAAAGATATTTATTTTAAGAAGTATGAAAAGACCATATGCCCTATTTTCTTTATAGATGCTAGAGAAAACAAATTCATATTTCTGGTGGCTTACAAAATCCATCACAGTATTTGTCTTTAAATAGATACTGCCAGAAGAAACTACAGTGGCTGCCCATGGCTAGGTCACTGGCTTTTGTCTTGGAGGAGAAAATTGCTTTTGGCTTTACTTTCAACATAACACCACACAATGGAAATCAGGTTATAAATATTTAATAATTAATGATTGCTAGCATTTGTAATTGGTATTAAATCAAAGAATAAACAGGTTAATCAGGAAATCAATTCATTAAAATGTTTTCAATTTAAAAAATTATTTAATACAGGATGCTTTATGCTAAAATTCTGGTATGTAACTCATTCTTGTGAAAAATAGGCTTGCAGAAACAGGTTTAATTAATTTAGTCCCTGCTACATCAAAGAAGCTGCCACAAGTCACAAGCTCACCAGCTGTCCTTGCCAGTACATCTGGAAATTTGGGTACAAGTAGCCTGCATGGAATTTGTACAAAGCTATTCCATTGCAAAGGGCAGAGTTAAGTTCAGAAAAGGAGACTCACAGGACAGCATTGCCTTCTGGTTATACACAACTTGAATAGACCAAGGGGAGCATAACCAGCTGATACAAGCTGGAAGAGCAGCTTACATTGCTCAAGTCAGCTCTCCCTGGGGCAGGGAACCAGGAACTTAAAGCTGATTGAGAACAAAATATATAAAACAGGAACCTGTCTGAAACTATCACTGTCAGGTGTACAAGTAGGCAAGGGTAGAGCAAGCACTACTTTCCCCTTTCCATTCACCCAGTAGAAATGTGACAGATCTAGTGAAAGCCTAGTAAAGTCAGTACAGCATGCATTGATGAATGCTTCTGGTTCAAGCCTACTTTGGAACTTCCAATTTCTAGAAGAATCAGAAAAGGAGGCAACATACCTTCTCTTTGCAATCACCATGACAAACATAAGTTACCAGGATTTTAAAATGACCAGCCACTGTGGAAAAATCTCCTTCCTTATTTCCATCAAGTCCTAAGCTTAGTAGCTCTACAGTGTTAAGTCCCAAATGAAAAAAATCAGCATGAATAAGTTTGATTTTAAAATACAGAAATTAAAAAAAAAAATTCATATTGTCTCAGATTTTTTTTCCAAATATTCACAGGGCTGTGTAGTTGAACCAGTTATGTGTAGCTGAATAATAGTCTATGTCCATTTAGAAATAATTTTTGTCTCTTTTTTTGGTTGTCTCTTTTTTCTCCTTTTTTTCCCCTTTTCATTCAGGCTCTTCTTCTAAAACTGAAGTGTCAATTCTATTCACAATATGCCCTGACTAGCATTCAAAACAGAGGCTATAATATCCAGGTGGTTTTAATGACATCTATGCTCCATTGCACACACAGCCTCAAAGCACACAGAGCAGCAGCACTGTGACAAATGTTTAACCTTGTGGATATGTTGTGGCAACATAAAACATAGATTCACAGAATGGCTTGGGTTGGAGGAGACCTTAAAGATCACCCAGATCCAACCCCTTTTGGCCATGGGCAATGAAACCTTCCACTAGACCAGGTTACTCAGAGATCCATCCTGTCTGGCCCTTGAACACTTCCAGGGATGGGACATCCACAACTTTTCTGGGCAACCTCTTCCAATGCTTCCCTACCCCCACAATAAAGAATTTGCTCCTAACATCTAATAAAAACCTACTCTCTTTCAGTTTGAAGCCATTCCACCTTTTCTTGTCACTACATGCTCTTGAAAAAGTCTCTCTCCATCTTTCTTATAGGATCCCCTTAGGTATTGAAAGGCTGCAGTAAGTTCACCCTGAAGCCTTCTCTTTTCCAGGCTGAACAATCCCAGTTCTGGATGAGTAAAAGCACTGGAAAAACCTCACTCCTCCAGGGAAAGAAAGCTACTTCTTTTAGAATAACAGAGCTTCTTGCCTAACAGTTCTTAAATGGAGTCTTGGACTCCCTGTGCTTCCAGAGCATAACCTGATGGAATGTGCCTGTTGGTCCATAACCCAAAAGACCTATTCAGCAAGGAGTGTGGCTAGACTCATGTGTAAGGTGCATGTATTTCCTGGGGAAGGTTTTAGTTCTTCATAGATTGAACCTCAGAAGAAACTAAAAATAGTTTGAACTCAACTTTACCTATTTTTGACAACAGTTAGTAGAGAATAAGTAATTATTACTAATGCAGACTCTTAAAGCTTTTCTGAAACATGACTATGGCACTATGTGGGATCACAGGAATCACTGACATTAAAATAACTTAAGTAATAACCCCTGTTTTCAAATGGGAGGGAGCTTAGTGAACGGCTCAGTTCCAGAATGAATATCTCTATTTAGCTGGGCACAGGTAAGGTTTGATGCTTTTAAATGACACTCTTAGACCCTTCCAGTCTTACAGGCTTTTTCTGTCTCCTATTGAGAAGAATATGCTGTCTAGAAAAAAGGGAAGAGTTATTGTGCAGACTGTGAAAAACAAAATGTTAGAAGTTTTACTGAGATTGATCTCTGTTAAAAAGGATTTTAAAAATGCAAAAATCTCTGGAGGCTTTGAAGTGATTAAATAAAAGCCTGTGTATTTTATTATCAACATTGCTATTAGTAATTGTACTAGATTTTTCTAAACATTACATCAAACCTAGATGATGAAAAAAGAAGAGCTAAATGGGACCTACAGTAATTATCCAGATTTTTGCTACTTATATATGAATATGAGAGCAAAGCATGCTTTGATTTACGAAAGACCTAATCAGTACTAGGTAGCATTTCACCTCAGTATTTTGCATATAAAAAGTTTAGAATATGCCAACTCTAAGATTATATTATGACAAACAGCACAAATAATGGGCCTTCATTTCTTACTGGAATTTATATTCTATGAATTCCTTATTCAGAATGAAAGCAAAATTCAACATTTCCACAGAAATATAACTTAACAGAATAATAATTTCAATTTGTGATTAGCTCTAATATATATACCTGTGATTTTGGTATCAACATCTATTTTTAAGTCCATGGTAAGAGATGTGCAAGTCAAATACATCTAAATTATGTACTTTAGTTTTTCTAAAATTGCTAATACACTTATGAAGTATTCTTTTCTTTTAAAGTGGTATTCCAACCTACTTGTAAAACTAGTTATGTGCAGGGTTTCCTTTGGTACTGCTTCTGCGACTTTTTCTGCAGGATCTTTCTTTAGTTTTGCATTTCACCAAGATTTAAAAATCTGTATTCTGTAGAATCTAATAATTTTTGCAATGGATAACTGGACAAAACAATATGTCGGCAATGCTAAAACATAGCTATCCAAATGTCCTTATAAAGGCATGAATTTTTTTCTTTTTTTTTAAGGAATGAAACTGAGAATTGTCCAAAAGTCTGCAAATTTAAGATAAACTTGTCAGAAGTCTCAAAAATAAGTCTGGATTAAGCAGAAATCCTCATTAATTAACTATTACCAAACCACTCTTTCAACTAAAATATAAAATGTCATTCTACCCCTTTAAGAATCTTCTATGACCCTGGACTTTTATATTCACTTACTAGTCAATGATGGACATGAGCCAATATTTCATGTTGATTTTTTAAGAACCCTTTCATAGTCTTAACGATTAGTTGTACCACTTGCCTCTGATATTCTCGTGAATTAATAAAACTCTCTGGAGAGAAACACACACAAAACTTTTAGTAGTATGTTAATTCCCTACCGGAGGGAATGCAGTCCCGCTGAAGGATGGGCTGTGAGGAAAGACATTGGCTTACACCCAGCTTCAGGGTAATCCAGCATCTCTGCTGACAGGACAGTATGACTCCTGCTTGCCTAATTAATAATGATATCCATGCTAAGTGAGAGTAATAATTTTTTCCATGAGAACTAAGCATGGCTCATTAGGCAGGTCCTTTCAAATTAAGGCAGAATGCTTCTTTATCACTAAGCAGTGACATCGCCTTCTCTTCTGCAGAAGTAATCTTTTCTTTTTTGAAAGACTGCTCTCTCCAGAAGCAGCACTGCTTCTTTTCAATTACTTGTGTCTTTTCATTTTAAGTATGATGAGTGCATTATACACTCATATTTTGGCTATTTAAATTGGCTAAGGTGCCTGAGGCCCTCACCTCTTGTTATGGTGGAAGTTGAGTTGTTCTATTTCAAAGCTCTGTGCAATAGAAAAAAAGCTAACTTTCATGCTCATGGCATGATTTTTACACAGGAGGTGCTCAAGAACTGTCTGGAAGTCTGATTTACCTATGAAGTTACATGAAATATACAGAGTGCCCTATATATTTGACCATGGAACAGTAAATGTTAGTGACACTGGTGAGCAGTTTTTGACATGAACAGCAATTCATGTAAGATATTCAAAACCATCTAATCATAGTTGTGTACCAACATAGACAAATTTGACCTTGACCTTCAAGGAAACTTTATTTCAGCTGTTAAAATAAGGTAAATGTTCATGTCTCTCATATTAATTCTAATAATTCTTCAGAATATATAAATGAGAAATCAAACAAAACCTGTTTTCTTGTTGACTAGTTTAGACAGTTCTGAAAAAGTAAATCTGTCCTATCATAATCAAGATTCAAACCTAGTAGCTAAATTCTCTGAAGATAAAAAGCATTCTCTCATCAGTTCAAGAGGGCAATAACTCCAAAGCAACTGTAAAAATGAATCACATCATGCCTTTACACTTGCTGGCATGAGTGCCCTGATTGTTTTACTGTTTGTGTCTCCTTCCACTTACCAGTTCTAGCTATATAAACATACATCTTTCTTTCCAAGGGCATCTAATGATCTACTTTTTTAGCTGGAATTTAGGGAACACTTTGCTTGAGCATCACCATTAGTTGCTATGGTGATGGTTCTAATAGCATTTACAGGCAGCAGGGAACAGATTCACTCCAGTGTGAAAAAAAGATACAGCTTCTCCAACATATCCTCATTACTCAAGTAATAAAGAAAAAATATCCATGCAGGCATGTGTTTGTACATAGCTCATCTTATTTGGACCCTCCTAGATTTTAATGTTAAGAAATGTAAAAAAAAAGTTGAAATTGCATATATAGATATATAGATATATAAATATATAGATATATAGATATACAGATCTACAGATATATAGATATATAGATATTCTGATGTTCAGATTTCACACAAAAAATAGAAGGTTTCTCAAGAGGAAAACTGTTTATAATTGCAGGATAATTTTTACTTTCAATTAAATTTCCATTAGAAAGACTTGTCTGATGGGTGGAGAGAAATAGAAAGGTTCATCCCCTGTAATCTATTAGGTTCAGCAGTAAGCTTGAATCACTTTCCTATTCTGCCTGAATAGGAAAATTAATTTCCTATTCTGCCTGATTAAAAGAGGCTGCAGTCTTGAAGATCCTCACCTGAATCAGAGCAGGAGTCTGAACATAGGTTCCTCTGAGCCAGTGCCATAATTGTGTCTATTTCTTAATGAACTCTTCTGAGAAACTTGTTTATTTTTATGCTATAAAATGAAAATTTTCAACATGTTTATAAAACTAACTAATCTTTTGAGGAAATTAATTATTCTAATACTTTCCTGAGAATCATTAGTGGTTATTTTCTGCTACAGAGAAATCAGAGACTGGTATAAATACAAACAGATATTAAAAAATGCCCTGATCATCTCTTTGGAGAGTTTTTAAGGTTTTGTACCTCTCCAAACTTTGAGACATTATTTGCTGGAAATGAAGTTTAAGAACAGATCCTGTAAGAGTAAACATAATTATCATGGATAGCAGTGCTAAAGAGTGATCCCATCTTTTCATTCTGACCCCTTTTTTTAGTAGTTTCTCAAATTTAAATAATTGCAGCTAAGGGCTTTTTTCCCATGTTAGTTGTCTACCTGAGGACATTTTTGTATTTTATATTATAGTTTCAACAGCTGAATCAGTTCTGTAAAATAAATTAGAAAAAGGAATGAAATTGGATTGTCCAAGTTAAAAAGAAAGAAACAGAGAAGCATCAGCCCCTGAATCTGTTTTTTGGGCTGCTCTGAGACCTCCATTCTTTGGAATAGCAATGGCTCATTCAGGGACAGGGACACTTTTGCTGCCCTTGGGAAGAAAAGTTAAGATCTACCAAAAAACGTAGTTGTTCTGGGCAAAATTTCACCGTTACCATTTTGAAGATTTCATCCTGAAAGTGCTGCATACCCACAGTGTATAGGAAGAGAACCTTCCCTGTTTTCACAGCTGTTAGGAGTTGTTATACTACTGACCATGGTAAGTGAGAACAAGATACTCTGCTTTTACTTTAAATGACTATGAACTTCTTCAAGGAGAGAAAAATCATCTGACTCAAAACCAGAATTGGACAGAGAAATGATGTGGAGAAAAGTCCTTATAATTCTTTTTTTTGTCACGTTTTTTGTTTGGGTTTTGTTCCCCAACTTTAGATGTATTTGTTTTAAAGGCAGGAAAAGATCTTTTAAAGGTCTTCCTCACAAAGGACACAAACGTTAAAATGAAAATTAAATCTGATTAAATAAAAGTTTGGAAATTACCCATCAAATCGATTATTCATTATATCAAAAGAATTACCTACTTGACTGCACACTCTTTTTTATTTATCTTCCTTTATTTTTTGGACAGAATTCCTTACTTACTCAAATAGCTTGTCAATACATTATGTCAGGGTGAGAGTACATTAGAGCAGCATAGGGAAAAGCATTTTTGTTGAATATCAATCTGTCAGAAAGTTTGTATAAGCAAATGTGCAAAAAATTATATTTTACATGTACTTTATAATAGTGCCCAGAAAAAAAAAATGAAAAGGGACTATAGCAAAAAAAGGTACTATCATAAAGCAACAAGATAAAAATTTGTTATGAAAATTAATATTTCTGCTTTCACTGCTGGCTCTGGCTGTTGAGGGTAATCAACATGTAGATCTCCTCTGTGAAAAGAATGCACCAAATGAAGTTTTCTGAAGTTGCCCCAAGACAGGAACAATTTATTTCATATGAGGAATGGGACACAGTTCCGGTGAAAAAATACAGAATTATCACTGCTGATAATGCCCATAGTCACAAATTCTTTGTGCAATAAAACTGCAACATCTCAAGCTAAATTTAATTATTGCAATTTCCAGATATAAAGATAGGAAAAACTAAAATAATAAAGTCCATGATCATAAAATAAGAGAAAATTAATAAATTAGAGAAAAATGCTGCACCAAGAAATCTACTAAAACTGATGCATCTGAATTTATTAGTGAGTAAAATATTGAACTACTGAATCACTCCAGTCTTTAGAAATGCCCTGAATTAGACTAAGACAATGAAAGGAAAAATCTCAAGTTTCAGATAAATCTCAAGCATCTTGGATTTAAGACGCACACTTGTCTTTCCCAAGTATCCTTACACAGTATTTATATTTCATACCATATTTCTGCTCCTTTTCAACATTCCTTTTACCTTATGTTAAAAGTTAATTTGGCTTTGCGTTTCAAGGATGTTGCAACAGCACTGTCAGTCTCATAACTAGACAGGCAGCAAAAAGCAATTTCTGAAACAGAGAGGTTGCAGAAGTAATTTAAACATTTATTTTCTGTATCTGTTATTCTTACTCTTTTCCTCTGTGTATTTATCTTGTTATTTCTTCAAGGAAGAAGGATCAGACTCTGAGATTGGCAGTCCTAGCCCAATGCAACTGATTTATTTTTCACCCAGAAGGGGACAGTTTATATTAATATTGCATAAAAAATGTCAGAACAAGGTGGGGGGATGGGAGTTAACAAAAAATGAGAAACCTCTCCAAAGTTAAACATCAAAAGCCTTATTTCATAAGTTTATATTTCAAATATTGTTTGTCCTTCCTTTCTGAACCAAACAAAAAATTAGCAAGCCTTCACAGAATAGTAGTTATCATGCACATAATATCACTGCCTCTTTGCTTTCAAAAAAGCACTGTAGAGTGCACCTGGCACTGTAGAGTTACAGCAACATCAACACCTTTAACATACAGGGCCCATTAAATTTATCCAGATTAACACAGATTAGGGCTTGTGAAACTAAGTCCATGTTGAGGAGAAATTAACTGAAATCGCATGCAGAATCACAGAAAACATGTATGATCTGGCAAGAGGTGCAGCCATCTATCGCCCATCTCCATGCATGGTAGGAGCAGCTAAACACCAGCTTGCACTTAAAAGGATCCAGTAGAGAAAATTCAGTGGCCTTGTCAGGAGCTCTATTTCAGTATAGAAGCTTTTCTTTATGGCCTAACTGAAGCCAGCTTAATGATGGTCTTGATGCCAGAGGACATGGAGAGATTTATGACTATTACCATTTTTCTTATCTTAGAAGAAAACTGTAATTCTATTTAGAGGGGAAACAGATTCTCTTTTCTGTGGAAACAGTAGATACTCTTAAATGTAGGACAGAAGGCAAGCCAAAGACTGCAAATTACTTCAATTCTTTACTACCAAAAGATTCAACAGTTTAGCATTTTTCCCAAGAACTGGCACCTGGCTAAATCCCAGCTGAAAATCTAATAATTCTTGAATGCAGCATTAACCTATTCATAAAAGGGATTCATTACTTCTGCCCCTTGAGCAGTTTTGAGTATGTGTGAAGTATGTTAGTGGAATCACATCAGGATGCAAGTCTCACCATTGAGCAAACCATATGAATGATAGACTTCAAAATATGTTCTGTACCTGCACTTTATATGTTTATGTGTCTATTGGCACTATTTCTACAATTTATCTGAATACATTAACATTCCCAGTAGTTTCCCATCCTTTTTATATCATCCTTTTCCCATACTTGTCTTACTGGAAATGGACAGCATAATTACAGGCAATTTAAGAGGGAAAAATTAACATAACTACGTTTGAGGGTTTTACACATACTAACACCTAAATAAGGAAGGAATCACAAGTCTTCTGAGACACCAAGTTGGTCCTGATTAATATAGCAAGGAAATTATAGCTGCACTGATGTGAATGATACTAACTATAAACACCAATGATTCACTACCCTGACATGTTGCCAGAATAGACTGCCTTCCACAGTTATCCTCACATTTCACTTCAGAGCTGATCTGACACTTGAACATGTTTCCTGTTTTATGCTGAATAAAGCATGCTCTAACTGTGAATCTCCAAATACTTTTGCATGACACTGAAGATAGGAGGTAGGTGACAGAACTATAGAAAGCATTTCCTCACAATTAAAAGGAGATGCTTGGATGAGCTGAAGAACATAAGTAATTCAGGCAAACAGGATAGAGAAGTGCAATCTTTTTTGTTATTCTTCATAATTCAGCAGAAAAATGCAACAAACATTTTTCTACCCCCTGTATGGAAAAATTGTTTAAATGTTTAACCTATTTCTAGATTAATGTAAAGTACTTAATCTTGTTACATTATACACATTTACACATGCACACACTCTCAAAACACACATTAAAGGTGTGTATCAAAAATATAAGAGGGACCAAAAAGACATATACAGTTAAATCAGCTTTGACATACTGAACAGGATAAGGCCACCTGCCCTTCTGAAGTTAATGACAGAAGTACCTGCTTTTCTGGTATATTGAATATTTTCTCAATTGGAACAATAAAATTGGTTGGCTGTTAATGGGACTTTACTCCTCAAAGTAGAGGATAAAGTGAAACAAGCTTCTTGCAGAATAAATTAGAAATATTTATCGACAGCAAATTCCACCAGAAGTTCTGTTGAAAATGACTCATAGATACATCTTAATGTCAAAAGTGGTATCATTAGATTATCTTGCCTCACAAATTGCTTAACATGGATCACAGCTTTTCATCCACAAGCCAGTGTCACTGTCCCATTAGTATCGGTCTGAATAAACTTGTAGTAAAAAAAGAGTGGTCTAAACGCTATCAATTTCTCTTACTGGTGCCTTTCACTGACTAATCTTCACAACTTTTACTGTTTCTAACTTTTTTTCCCATTTTAACTTGCCTGACTTTGATTTCTACTAATTTACTTTTTACCTGTTTATTTTCAGGGTTAAAGAGTTCTTCAATGCCTTGTTTTCACTCTGCTAAGGTACTTCCACCTCTTAATCAAGAGATCTATTGAATTTTTAATAAATTACTTCATATGCTTATCAATTTATGCATTTACCCCCCTAGGTCTTAAGTTATTTGCATCTCCATAAATGTTCCTTTTACATTAAACATAGCCCACTGCTGTTTGCCATTATTTCACAATGAATAATTTAAACCAATTTAATTAAAATGTGATTTTTGTATTCAGCCTGCTTTACCTAGGTTTCATGTCAAAAATTATTATTTCATCCCCAAAATCTTGACAATGAAGAGCTTTATATTTATGACATTTGTATTTTTATCTGGTATTTTGTAAACTTTATACAGAACCTTGTTTTATAATACCCTACTGTTTTGGTAGTGTATGAAAGTGATTGTGAGAATTTGATGTTTTTTTCTTTTACATTTTTTTACTACATGAAATTGTAAAAACTGAATTAGGGAATCAATACTCTTTTAATGAATTTCTGCCAATAAAACTGTTTTTCACACAGTCAAAAGATAGCTTTTTAAAATGTACTTTTAAGCTTCAAATTTTAAGGATCTTCCTGGTTATTTAGAAGGTCCCTATCGAATTAAGAATGTGACTTATTGCCTTGCTTACTCTTTTTTTCCTTGTAGTCTGATGGGGAAAATAAAAGAAAAAGATATACTGCTACAACAAAATAGTGATTTATTTGATGAGTATTATAAATATGAATACACTAGCTATAAATCACATAATAATCTCTGACATCTCTGATTAAGGTGCAGAACATCCTGCCCTTTGCTGGAGACTGAGGGAGCTGTAAAAATTGAAACTGGCATCAGAGCTTTTTATATTGTTTGTGAGAGGAGTCAGAGTCTTTGGAATGATAGCAGAGGAAAAAGAACACTGAACACATGCAGGCAACTATGAAGAATACATTGATCATGGTGGCAGCCAAGTTTTGGGTTTTATTTAACATCTTTGTATACTCTTCCTGCAGATTAAATCTGTGAAGTCCTTTGCTGTATGTATACATTAATATTTATTTAGTGTTTTAATATTTTTACTGTTACCAGAAGTGGAATTATTCTCTCATACTGAAATACTAAAATATTAATGTGTATTCAGTAGGATGTGGCAGCTCACACTCCCTACTGTAGTGCTTCTGTCATGAAGCGAAACAAAGAAATTTCTCAAATGGAGGGAAATTACAATTCTGTTTAAGAAGACAAACTTATGGTAGTAAGTCTCTCTAATCAAGACTGTTCTTGTGAACTTCATCAGAATTTTAGCCACAATTAAGGAGTTGAAAATGGAGAAAAAATACTTACAGTAAGTAAAGTCCTGTCCTTGTGGCACAAGGGACAGTTATTGAAACTGCCAGTGTACATAAGGAGAAAATACCAGCTACCTTGGGTGACAGTAGCATCCTAATGAATGTTAAGTCTAAATATGGACAACTTTTTTGAAACATCTCATTCAATTGTAAGCAAGCCATATAATGAAGATACACTTTGCTTAGTAAATGATGTAATAACATCTAACTCTAAAGCACTACTCATTTCTGAGCTAATTCATACACAGGTCAGCACAGCCCACTTGCAAGTCCTGCTACTTAAAGTGAATATTAGCCAGAAAAGCTGTGTCATTCTCCAAGACAAACAGATTTATAACAAAAGTAGCATGTGATGTAATATAGAAGGGAAGAAGTTTGAAGGTGATCACAAAACACCAGAGTAACTTTTTTTTACGTGGCCTTTGGTTCAGTGATATCCATGAGTCTTGTTCAAATGTGTTTAAAAAACACTCATTGCTTAAATGGAGACTTTTACGATGCTGGCATAAAAGCTGAACAAAACCTTGAGCTTCTACAGATGTTCAATGTAGTAGTGTAATGGGAAGCTGTTTTTCTTGGTTATATTTGCTTTTATATTTATTGAAACCATAGTTAAGTCCTATAGCACCTGCTGTGGAAAACTAGAATATGGTGAAGATTAATGTTCCTATGTCAGAAGCTGCAATTTCACTGCAATGATTTTTCCACTTCCAGTTTTTAGTATTTACAGGTTTTCATCAGCTAAAGGACCTGTTTGAAACATTTCAGCATTTTATAAGCCTGACCACATTTACAGACAATAAATGAAAAACTGAATATTAACAAAGAGATGAGGAAACACATAAATTATATTCTTTTATTACTTGCACTGGAATTGCCTCTCTGTTAATACAGACTGAGGCTGGAAGATCTACACCTCTTCCCAGACAGTTTGGAGGGCTGTATGATAAGAAAAACCCTAGCATCTTTGTACTCTTTTCTGTGCTTCCACACAACACTGCCAAGAAGGCACTGGTTTAGGTTTTACTGCTTTGTGGACTGGCTTTAATAACTTCTGCTACATGGCTGAGAGATGAAAAAATAATCAATTTATTGGTATACAAGAATAGGAGACAGAGAACAAGGGGGATAAAAGAAAAATGGCTAAAAGTCCAAGTGAATTAAGAAGAGCATCAACAAAGGCAAATGGCTAGAAGAAATGAAAATAAGAAGGACCTTTAAATTACAGAAAACTGTATGACGCCCATTCCGTAAATTTCTGTTAAAACAGTATAATAAAATCTTAGGATAAGTCATAAGGAGGAGTCATCCTGGATCCAGCACTCTTAGTTCTCTGACAAAGAAGAGCTACTTTGATGTTTACTGCACTAAACCCAAGGCCCGAAGCAATCATAGGTTACTGAAAGGGTGGGAAAAAAATGGGATTTTTCAACTCTCTCCAAGCCTGACTGTGCCCTAAGAGTGTTGTTCACATGTAGCCTCAATGCAATGTCTTCACAGGGTGAAAAACTTGTCTTGTTGCTTCTCTCCCTACATGACCCCTCCTAAGGAGGCAATATTTGCACACACTTGGTAGTTGAAGGACACACCACAGTGAAGTTGAAGGGACATTCTGCATCTGGGATGTTCTACCCCTTGATGAAGACTCCAGACCTCACAGCCAATACAGCAGTAAAAGAAAACTTCACTTTTCAGATTGCTAGCAAAAAGGATTTTTTCAGACTATAAACTTGATTTCTTTTTCTTTTTATAAGTCTCAGATGTAAAAAGTTTCTGAATTTTATTGAGCCATTCTATCTGTAATCTGCCTCCCGAAGGAAAATGAAGTGTATCTATGTGACCTACAAAACCTAGGAAATGTACCATTTATGTCAGTGAAAGGTCTTCCCAATGGGAAACACTTTAAAAAAATATGGTCTTTTCATACTTCTTGTCAATACTAGTCTGCCTCTGCCTAGATAAAACTTCAGGAATGTCCAAATTACCTTTTATGTAATTTTGACCCCAAAAAACCCGCAACCAACACAAACTGAAAAACATTTGATATGAATAGAAAGGCAATTTGATTTCACCTCTTTTCTTTCTCATTTGAGAAATTTTGAGCATCTGTTTTTCACTGTTTTTAAAACAGAGAGAAGACCAATTAAAATAATTCTGATTGAATTCAGAATTATAAATTAAAAACAATGTACAATAATGGCCTTATTCAATTTGTTACTCATAATTTTAACTTTCTAAACATATTTCATTATCTCTTCCCATTTATTAAACTTCAGGCAAACTGAAGAAACTGGAAAAAGTAAGGCAAAAGTTTTAAGAATGGCATTGCATATTTTAAAGACTCTGCTCTCAGTTCTAGTGAAATCTTACAGTGCAGCTGCTATTAGTTGCATTAACATATTTAAAAACAACCAAACTGATCACTGTTTCTTTCGGTCCTCAGTTAGAAAAATAAATATTACACTGGTTCAATGTGACATTAAAGTGAAGTTTTAAATCCCATACAACATAATGGAGAAAAAAGGTAGTTTTCTAGTCAAAATCAGTTTATTTCCAATTTTGCCATTCCTTCTAATTTCATTTTGTATCTCCTGACACCAGGACTTCTGATGTTTGACTTTAAAGGGAAAAAAAGTGTTATGCTCCTGTATGTCAAAGTGGCAATTTATTTTATACTTTCACATCATAGCATCATACCTTGAGAATTTTGCACATTATCTCATAAACTGAAAATGTTTTCTCAGCTCTTGTCCAATCCCAGGTTGTGACCTTTGAAAAACAAACAAAACACAAAATAAACAGAAAAAGAAATTAAGTTATTTTTGTTTATTTCAAGAATTAAGTTCATTATTAAAAATAAAAAACTAAAGTATTTACATTGAGTAAAACATATTCAGAAAGACCAAGCACCACCTCAAAGCAACAACTAGCAGGGAACAGACTGTTCCATCCAGGCAATGCTTACCAGACATCCTCCCTGTCCTTACAATGCAGCTCCTTTGCATGCAGCCTGCTCTATGCAAAATGCTGCTGCTTCCCCTGGGAACTGGCAGGGGTTGCAGTGAGATCCTGAGAGGATACAGCCCTTGAATTAACCTCACAGAGCCGGAGCCCTGACTTTTAGAAAGGATGTTTCTCACCACTTTCCTCCTTGTAACTGCAGGCCACTATTTGCTCCCAGTCACCTACAGCGTTGGCAAATCCATAAAACTAGACACCAACCTTGCAATGTCCCAGGCACTTACCCCACATGCCTGGAAACCCAAGGGGAAGAAAACAAGCCATGAAACAAAAGAGGCAGATTGACATTTTCTTTTTTTTCTTACCAAGATTAATCTACTGCTAAATTCTAGCAAACTAAGATTTGAAGAATAGTCTTTTTTTTCCTCTTTGTTTTTGGGATTTCACAATTGTTTTTAACTGTATTCATGTTATACAACTGTTTTGCACAAAAAAGTGCATAGATAAAAGAACTAAATTAAATCATGAAAGGGCAGGTGTTAAGACTTAAATAAGACAGAAAGAGATAGATGAATATATTCAGTGAGGGAAGAGTTAAGGTAATCTCACAACAGTGTATATTTTCCTAGGAAACTGCAAGAAGAAAATAGGAGAATATTCACAGTCTCAAAATACAAAAGAAAACACAAAATAGAGGTTATAAATGAAAGAAATTATCATCTTAATAGTAAGACACTTTGGACAGTGGCCCATATCCAGAGGAAGATAGCTGTATCATTAAATTTGTTAGGCACAAAGAAGTTGATGAAAACGTAAGTTACTGGCTCTACAAAATTCAAGATAAAGCTCTTTGAAAAATGTATAATAAAAGAGTGTCCACAGGTAAAGCAAGAAAATATTATATGAGACCAATTTATCTCTTATCTAAAGAGAAAATAACCATTAATAGATCTAAATTATTTTGCTGTTGTATGAGAAAATTCTATCCCTAACTAATTTTTAGTCATAAACATTACTGTAATGGAAAGTCCTTTAAGGAAGTCACAGGCAGGAATGAAAAGTTCAAAAATACAGTGTTTTACTTCCTCTTCTAATAGAATTTTTCTTTATTTGCCGTCATCCTCAAATGCAGTCTTCACTATCTTATTGAACTGTGGGTATTAAATCACAAAGCTACTCTTCCTCCTATAGAAAAAAAGATAAAACTTCTCACCATGAACAGAAAAATGGGGAAAGGAGTCTTGCTACTGCCCCACTGAGCCCAAAACACCAGTCACTCCAACTGAACCCATATTGCCCCATGAGGAAAAGCAGTTCCATTGCTGCTGAAGCACAAAGTCATTTGGAGCTATTTTAAAATTTTACTGTAGGCTTCATACTTTGGAGGAAAGTATAAGAGCTCCCCCTTCTCCCCTAGTTTTCTGCTTTTGTTTGTACCTGTAAAGGGACTTCCTTTCAGGTCAAACCAAAACTCTTTCTGTAGAGATACGTGCAAAGCAAAAGCAACCATAGAGTTAAGACACCCATAGAAACTGCTGCACCTGCTCACTTTTCATATTTTAATTACAAAAAAGAAAGGGTGTAATGGCTCTTTCTCAGTAAATTTCCAATTATAAACTGGAAGAAATTGAACCCCACCAGACCTGACACAAATCATAATTCTAAAGGAGGAAATGTACCAGGAAATAAGAGAAAAAATAATAGTAAAGAAGCAATTTTGTTTAAAGCTTTCAAAATGCAAATAAGAAACATTAGGACTGCTCCTTTATGTGGGCATGGGAAGTAGTATTACTATTGATCAAGAAGATAAAAAAAGAGATGGGGGAGGCTGTTGATAGACAGTGTTTAAACACATGCTCCCCTAATGTGTTAGACTTTGGCAGAGAACAGGGGAAATACTTTCACTTGATTTTCTGGTTAAAAAAGTTTGTGGGACATCTCTTTTCAGAAAACAACTTTGTCCAAGTAGCTTACACTGCACATATAATTAAAACAGTTTTTATTTTAACTACACTTTATGCATCTCTTAAAAAGAAGCTCTGAAAGAGTGTCACTGAAACTTTGTTCATAATATTTTGTAATCCCTGGAAGAAACAAACCTGCAGAATAGCAAACATAGCTGTATGTGTAAAAGTTTGCATAAAGAAAATAGGATTTTAGAAGTGTGCAATTACTATATACATTACATGTTGGAGTTGGAGCTGGATGATCTTTAAGGTCTCTTTTAACCCAAAAATTCTACAATTCTGTATCTTTAAGGCAGCTCTTTAGGAACTCTTCCTCTATCCTAAAAAAAGCATGCTTATCATTTTGCATCCCTCCTACTCCATGAAGAGAAAATATTTTTCTCTGCATTTGAACAGGTTTTCTATTTTAGACTAGGAACCAGAATCTGGCAATACAAAATCATGTTGTGCTTGCAGCTGAACTGAAACAAGACCTGTAAAAACTCAAGGATGGATTTCTTATCTTATACAATAGCAGCTTGCCAAAATTTTCCTTACTTACATCACCAAGGTTCAGATCCTTCATATGAACATGTTCCTTCCACACCCAATAATCAACCCCCATCAGACATTTGCCTCCTACAAGTATATTATTCCTAGAAATGTATGATTCTTCAGTAAAGAATCTTGTGGTCTCTTCCATAGTTCTTACAAATGAATAATCTTCCTCCTTTGTATGGAACAGAATCTCTCATCATTGATTCTGCTTCTATCTAGTACCTAGAATGGAGTTGGTTTTACTTGACAGGCAGCAAATGCTCAAGTAGGTCTGGCAAAGACAGGAAAGCTGGTTTTGAATTAAGGTGCTTGTTAGCATAATCTGACATTTTAATCTGATCCTAAAAAAATATCCTGCAAAAAAAGCCCAACTCCCATTAATAGACATGAGATAGCCAGGCTCCCACACCAGCAAACTAGTGTGCAAACATTGAACACATGAAGCTTTCAGTTCATTACTTCCATTCCTCACGTCTTTCACATGTTTTTAAACCTTTTGCTAAACTAACACCCATAGTTACTGATGAACAATGAAAAGATTTTCAAGATGGCTTTGAACGACTCCAAGAGGTGGTAGAAGTCCCATCTCTGAAAATATTCAAGACCAGGTCAGACGGGCTCTGAGCAACCTGTTCCAGTTGAAGGTGTCACTGCTTACTCTAGAGGGGTTGGACTTGATGACCTTTAAAGCTTCCTTTCAACTCAAACTATTCTATGGTTCTGTTTCAGGCAGGAAGGAGCTATAGCCCGGATCTGACGAACACAGGGCTTAGCAGCAGTCAGAAAGGTCACCCAACAAACAGGAAAAATTAATCCACATGACTCTCCCTGCTGCAGGCATGGGACTGCTACTGTCTCCTTAGCAACTGGCTTAAAAGTTAGTTAGAGGATCCTTACTGTAGCTTAGATGTACCATAAGACTGAGAAAGTAAATTGCTGAGTATAAGATGAGAGGTAAAATTTTGCACAGTGTTCCCAGTGAGATTCCAATTAATATATTTAACTTAATTTCATTTGATTCCCTACCTTCCTTTTGGTGCTCTCAAGCAGCAAAAACTTACACTCAGGATGAAATCTAAATACAGACATATTGCCAACTCCACAGCATGTAAAAATCTTTGATATTTCCTCATATCTCAGCAGTTTCACTAGAATGATTGTTCAGTTTAAATCTAACCATCTTGCTTCGGGCCTGTTCTGTCTGCCAAAGGAAAATTAAAGCTCCCTTTTAACATGAGGAGATTTCTCTTTTATTTTTCTAAGTGTTCAGTTAAGTGGGGGAAAAGAAATTCTTGTTAGATGCCCAATCATCTGATCAACAGCTGTTTTCTATCACTTCTATACCATATATCCTGGAACTTTTCAATGCTGCTTGGTGCAATCCTGTTAACCCAATGAGTGATGTCTCATTGTGAAAGTCTTGTACACATCACACGACATTATTTTATCTAATAACATTTATCCCCACTAAGCATGAGAAATATACTTACTGGAGGTGCTATAAATTTATACAGGGAAGATCCCCTCAGTGCGAGAAACTTTGGTGTGTACATTCGGTCCTGAAGGGAGTCTTGTTCCCGTTCTTCCGTCCAGCCCATGTAGACTATCTGACAAAAAAATCAACAGTGTTGACAATTTCTCAGACATTTTCTTGTGTTGCAAATATTTCATGTGCATAAGCTGATGACTGTCAAATTTAACATAGCTGCAAACCTGGAACCCCTGACACAATATGGGACATTGGCAGTTTTTATAAAGGATGCCTGTTAGGACAATCTGAAAACGTGAGAACAATTGCTTCTTTTACTAGCAACAACAAAAACCCTTAACCACATACTCTAGGGATGTTAAAGGCGTATTCCACATATTTGCTGACAGATCATGTCAGTGAAATCTAATGCAAGTGAAGTGCAAGGAACGACTAGTCAGGAATACTAAGTCAAGCAAGTGCTATTACACAGCAATATAGATACAGCCTCCACATGCAAGTACACAGTTATGCATTAAAAAATATGACCTTATAAATTTTATTTCCAATTAATTTAAATGTTATTTTTTCTTTTACCCTCTGAAAAATATCTGTGTAGGAGTTTCAAACCTTTTTGCTTAGAAACAGCAGATTAGCAGAGTGTTTTCAGTCACTATTTTGAACAGACTTCATTTACAGCTAATAAGTAACCACAAAGCTGTAGACCCTTACCACTACCTGCAGATCTTCTGACACAGATGTTTGAACTAGAACTTATTCCAGCTCACTTTAGGATGTAATTTCCTACCTATCCTACTAAGTTTGAGTTATATAATATATAATCCTTAAAGAGTAGAAAAGCCTGAGTCACCACTATGCCAACTTCTGGAGAACCACTGAGCAGGGAGTAGACACATCATGGAAAGTTTGATTTATAACCATGCCATTAGAAATAAAATACAGTTTCCAGTGTGCTCTGGTACACTACTGCTGTTGAAAATAGTTCAACTCATATTTCATACAGTGATGCTAATGGGATAAATCTATTTTTAAGTATCTCTGCGAAACTGATTTCTACACCAACAAAGTATGGGACATTCTCTGTCTTAAATGTCAGCAAAAATCATGTGAGGAAAACAGTTTAGGTAAAAGAACAACAACTATATAAAGAGCCAACAAGTTAGAAAGCGTACCAAGGTATGAAAGTCCCTAAAATGAATGTTTTTACTGCATGTTTAATCCTTTCAGATGTTGTATGTGTATGTGTACAATAAATGGTGGGTCTATTGGGTTTTTTTTCTTCTTTTGTGTTGGATTTTTTTAATGTAACACACTGGAAATTATTGGCTTTTTCAAAATCCCCTTGTATGAAATCAACACTACTACTCTGTCACAATTTATTGGATATTTTATGGTCTATAACCAGAGACAGGGAGAAGGTCCATTTCTTTCACACTACAGTGACACTTCAATACTTAATTCCTTTGTCAATAGCAAACACTAAAACTTCAGGTTCAATGAAGAACATGTGTTGAAGTATCTGCTCGTTTCATGATCAAATAAGTTTATAAAAGTCAGAAAGAAGACAGATCTTTACCACAATATTCTAGCACCAAAAAGAGTGCTAAACACAGTATTGTTATACAATAACTAAAAAGCCATGTTCTCTGAAATCTCATTCATTCCTGAATGAAGAACTACTCAGAAGGGAAAAAAGAAAATCCAACAAAACAAACAGCTGACAGGTACAGTAAGAGAAGTTTTTAATTATTTCAATTCAATGTTTATTCAAATTTCTCTCACTTCTGCTGGTTCATATGTTATCCATAAATAAGATCTCCATCCCTCTGACATGATTGGAATCTCTAGACCTAGTGACTGAGGCAGGTTACACAGAAGAGTTAAATTAGAATAAAAAGTTGTACAGCTGTGTGCAGAACTTTGGCACATTTTTCGGTCTGCAACTGAAAGAGAAGGCATGATGTCTAATTTCTAGGAATTTAGAGACATCCATGCTTCAAAATTAATTAAATTGAATTCACTTGGTTTCATCTTGATTTGTATCATTAAAATTGGACACAGTAAGATATCATCTTGACTGATGATATTTAATATCACTGTAACACTGTATGTAATCCCTTCTTAGGGTTTTTCTCTTTCATATTTCTCCGTCTACTATTCCTCACAATAACAGGATACAGTCACTCATGCTGTGCAGATGTATTGATAGTTTCACATGCAATTGACTCAAAACCAAAGTAGCCATGAAATTTAAGGGAATTGCACCTTTAGATATTTCTCCCTTGCCTCTGTAGATCATGAGGAAAAATTAGATTGATTTTCCAGACAACCTGCTCCACCCAAACTTTTAGTACAAAAAAGCATTTCTCATTCAGACTCAATCCCTACTATTCAACATAGAGAGGAACTGTTAAACAAAGGCTGTATGATTATAATTAGGAACACTTTTGAAGTTGTTTGAGTGCATGAGCATATCCACGTGTGGATTAAAATAGCATAGCCTATATTCTCAAAAACAAGGCAAAACTGAACAAACACTTGCTAATTACTTTAATAGATAACTCTGAGAACTATCATAACTTTTAGGTTCCTAAAGTGGTCTGCTTATCTCAACATACTAAACATGTGAAATTAAACAAAATATTGCAATTTTTTATACAATGAAGGTGAGAAACTGTTGACAATTTTCACTTCTGAGGTAAAATAGATGACATTTTTGAAACATTTATGTTACTGGGAAACATTCTGACTTCTAAAAAAAATTGACTTTTAAAAACTTAAAGAAAATTATTTTTTGGAAAGGAATTATAACTGTAAAAATTAATAGCTCATGCTTACATACAAACTGAAATAGTAGATGAATATGGTACCTGACTTGAGAGTTTAGGACTATATCTCAGTTTGGCTGCATATGTGGACTTGGCACGTATGGCATTTCCTGAGATTATGAAATTCCATTTTGGAAAATAAATGCTTAAAAGCACAGACACATGATTAATGGAAATAAATGTTAATCACAAACACACAGTGCATAGCATGATCCTTTATAAATTTAAAAATCTCTTAGTTTATTAATCTTATCAAGTTTTTTTGAGTCCCTACAACACTGGTGATCGTTATCAACAAAGGTGGCAGGAGTTGTGAAAATGCATTTTATTTATGGTTCACATTCCACCTAAAAGATAATTTTTGCAATCCTGATTTCTAACTTACCTCATGCAGCTCATTCTTCAAAATCAGATGGTGACACAAATTAGTTAACTTAGTGGCTGCTGGTTCAGTAACAAAGATTCAATAAGTCATTAAGGTTTATGAGTTATATCATGGACAGTTTAAAAAAAACTGTATTGAAATGATAAATGTAAAAGGACAATTTCTTCAATCAAAAATCCATAATCCTGTAACTTAATATGTTCTTAAATCACACGGCCATCCCAACCAAGTAAGATAAATTGCCATATTTTATATCAGTCCAATATATTGCTAAAAATGACTTAAATAGCCTTGATTATCAGAGAAACATTTTCTGAGTTTTTACACAGATTTTATTTTATTTTAGGAAGAATAGTAACATAAAAATACAAGAAAATTTCCCCAAAATGAAATGTAAGATGCATGTGACATTATAAAAGTGAGGCAATTCACAGATCAGAGAAGATGCAGTGACAGCTTTTTATCTCACAAGTCTGATACTCATACTCACATAATGAAAAACTGTCCTGTAAGGCAAAAGGATGAACATGGAGTCAGAAGACAAATAAGTATGTCAGACAACACAGAGGGAAAGTAATGAAGGATGAGAAACTCAGATAATTCTCTCTACCCTGGTTTTAATACAATTTTCTCTGATTTTAAAATTCATTTTCTGTATATTCTAAAAATTCAATATAGTATATTGTTAACAGAAAGACAATAAAAACCACAATGGAAATGTCTGAAAAAATGGGGAAAAAAGGGTGGTCATAATGCAATTGTTGGAAAAATCAATTCTGCTTATAAAAGGTTTAGGATTTTTATGCTAAGACCTTTTTTTCAAAGAGAGCAGAAGAATTAATCACTTAAAATTTTGAATGAATGCTAGAAAAAAATTGCCATAATGTAAATGCAGTCACAATGTCTCCTACCCTATTTTTCAGGTTTGTGAAAAGCCTCATAATCTTTCCATAACTTTGTTTAAAAAATTATTGTGAATTACTTTCTATCTTCTTCACAAAAAAAAAAAGAAAAGAAAAAAAAGAAAAAAATAAGTCCACTAAAACCTTAGAGCTATAGGCAACAAAGATCATCTTCATGTTTGAACCACCTAACTACTAATAATCAGTCTAAGATTGCACATTTATTGTATCTCACAGCTTAATTTCCTTCTGCATAAGAAGTGACATTGTCATCTTGCTACCAGACCAAGGCTGAATAGAGGTTTTCCATTTGGCTTTGTCTTGCTCTATTTTTGAAATGACCACACAAAAATTGAGGGAATATGAGGTCTCAAAGTAAATAGTGTCAGAGAAAGCAGAAAATACTTCTTAATTATGGAAGATGACTTTTCACTTACAATCCAGGTAACTGAAAACTGGTACCAAAGACTGAAAACAGAGTACATTTACTTTCTTAGAGTATATTTGCTTTCTTAGCAAGCAACATCACAATCAGAGTAAAAACACAAGTTTATAGTAATAAAACTTGCCTAGACCTCTGTAGATATCTGTCCAACATTAACAGTGCTGTTTTAAAAATCTACATGACAGTTTATGTTACATCCAACAGCAACCCATGAGAAAACTTAGCACATTCCCAATGAGATCTGTCAGATCTTGCTAGAAATCAGGACTATATTGACTGCTTCAGACCTTCACTCCCTCCATAGATTTGAAAAATGATGGCTACATATAGATAGAGGATAATTTTCCAAACAGGTAAAGAACTATGTGTTGCTTTTCTAGGGTTCTTCTTTTTATAATCTACTAATCCAGATAAAAATTTTGTCTCACCCATTCAGATTTTCATCCAGTGTCATATGTTAATAGTCACAGCTTATTTCAAAGCACTCATTTTACTTATTTAAGGCTGCTAAGTAGCTGTTTATTGAAATAAATTCTTCTAACGACAAAGTCAATTTGAACCTTAATTGGGCAACTGTGTGCCTTTGTCAAAATGTCAACATTAGAAGTTGGGATTTTTTGCATCTCTTAAATTATTCAAGTGAATGCACAATTATGTGTATTTAAAATTCATTAAAATTTGAATTTGTTCATTTTAATAGAGGTGATTAGCATTTAGAAAGCACAGACTTCTTCCAAGAAAGACCTTATGCAGCTGTTATTACAAAGATGGATTTGGATGCAAACTGCAGTATTAGATACCAATCTATATTAATTTTGGGAGTGCGTATGAAATTATGAGTAGGAATCAGTACAAATAAAGCTCACGCTAGTCCTGTCTTCCAGGATATTGACTGGGTAATTAAAAAAAAAATTAAAAATTAACTAGAGTAGCTACAGAGCATGTGGCCAACTCCCTGAAATGCACAAGGGATGTGTGCATTTTACACAGCATTAAGCATTTCCCTGATAAATAGCTATGGTAGCTAGATGATGAAAAAGATGTCTTGTGTTATCTGAAGCAATCCACCTTCCTCACTTGACTGAGCCTTCTTCTTCTTCTTGTAGACTTCTCTTATTTACCCACCACATAACTCATTTTTGGAGCAATTTAGCATATCCCTGAGCAGGTTCATTTGATTGCCAGGTTTAACACTGAGGAGACTCAGTCCTGCTGATATCAGAAGCCTTTTACAGCTGACCTGAGAAGCTTCAGATCATCCCTGACACTCTCAACAGAGCAGCTCTCAGCAAACACTTTGAAAATGAGCAAGTCTCACACATTTCCTGACTAAAAAAAATTACTATAGATCACACTGTCATCATTCCTTCCTCCTTTTACTCTTGTGTAACTGCAACCAGTAGGGTTCTGCTTTCTTTTTCTGGAAAAAAAAAATCTTTGATATATGATCATATTTGAATTCCTACCCGTTCATTTTTCACCTACTCAATTTAGGAACAGGCACAAGAAGGCTGCAAATTTTAATTTAGGATGAAATTTCTGGGGGGTTTTGAGGGTTAAAAATACATAACAGTGCAATGCAGCAAGCTCAGCACTCAGGTGACAAGAAAGTAAACATCATTTATTTTAAAGCCTAGTAGCTTGACTGGGTTTAGGACTTATCTTTTGATTAATGGCTTTTTTTCTTTCCTCTTCTAAATGTACACAGCATATATTTTTCATGCCCTAAAATATAAATGGGTCAAAAAAAAAAAAATCAGATAACGCTGGAGGGCATGACCTCTCCCTTTTGATGAACAACATATCACATTCATCTTTTTCACCTCAGGGTAGACTACTAAAGGATGTTGAATGAAGAAAAAGATCAGAATATTACAAGCCACTAGACAGTGTCTTTCAGACATTTGATGGTGCCACCGAGCAAACAACTGACATGTTTATCTTTCTTAAGTACCAGGGTGTATGAATATCTATGGAAACACTAAATAACATTTTTAACTTCTCCCAGGAGTACTTTTCAATCAGATTTCAATGACTGGTTCCAGGTGGTTTTGTTTTTTATTTTCTTTGTCTGTTTCTGTGAAAATGACTGGTAAGCAGAACTAAGACAGAACCAGTGCAGTTTAGGCTACCTGGTTGTTCTCTCTCTTATGTGAGATCATACTGCTCATGTAGCTGCCTTGCTCACACCCTGAGCTTGCTGAACTCAGTCCAGAGGAGATAACAATACCCACGGAAGAACCCCACATGGCTGAGTATACAAAAAATACAGGTGATGGATAATAGGTTGTTTGAAATGAATTTTAGTAATAAATGCTTTGAATTTGCATAACATCAGAATTAAATTTCTATAGAATTAGATGTTTACACTTCAAAGTGCTCACAAAGCCGGAATAAACCTGCAAATAATCAATGTATACTTAAAATTGTCTTTAAAGTCTCTGGTGCTGCTGTTTGCACAGCAAAATAAACATACCTGAGAGAAATCCCCTTTTTGTATTAATGACTTCACAAGGTCTGACTTAGAAATATTTTTATGCCTTTGTGAGACAAAGCTTGAAAATTAGTAGTTCATATATATATATGTAAGTACACAAAAGCCTCTTTTGACTTGAAATATTATATTTTAATACTGTATGAAACCAACATTAATATTCAAAAAATAATGCTATTCATCACTATTTGTTTTAATTTTCATTCTCAGCAATTTAAATGGCAACTGATAAAAACAGCTATTAATGCCTGCAACATTTCTTTGACTATTTCTACTGAGGAACAATTATTTTCAGTCCTATCTGATTATCAAAACAAAAAGACTTCTGCAAGCTGAAACTGCCCTTAAGATTTTCCCATGGCTCTCAGAGAACACAACTACCGCTTATAAACTCCCAGAATAATAAAAATAAACAAAATCTCCAAAAAATATTTTGAACATTTTTGCCTTTTTCACTGCCTTTCAGCAATACAGTAATTTTTAAGCACTAAATGCATGTAACTGAAAGAAGAAAAAGTCATCAAGAGGTGAAATTTTATTTTCAAAAGTACAATTGGTTGTCTGCATAAATCCACTGTTTTTCAGGTTTCAGAATTCATGTTCATTTAATGACATATTTTAAATAAAGAGTGACTGAAGAAGTAGACATGGGATGTTTTTTTCCCTTCCTTATCAGCAACATGATTTTGCTGCGAGAAAGAAAGTCTAGGAAAGGTCAACTGGTGGTTAGGTACATTTTTTTTTTTGTAATGAAACGATTTATGCAGGTTTAAGGAAAGCTGCTAATTTCTGAGAACTCAGAGCACCAACAGAAGGACTCCACTATTAAAACAAACTATACCATCACCTAAACCCAAGTTTCACGTTAACAAAAATACACATAATGAAGTGGTTATTAGAGTCAATTAAAAACTAACAATATCATAGAATACTTAAATGATTAATGGCTGCTGCAATCAGAAACATGATGGCAAGAGATACATGGTGCTGTTGGGTATGGTGTAGTCAGTATTTACAACGGTTAATGGGGACAGATGTCTCTATAAAACAAAGATAGTTGTTGAATTTTCTTACTTAACTTCCTGGTCATTGTATCTCCAGCAATCAGTGTATAGAAGCAAAGTTCACTGAGAGAAGGGAAATAAAAAAGAAGTTTTTCTAGCGGAGGATTAGGCAGAAAAAACTGAAGGCCACACAGCTCTCCTGCAGAACACAGAAACCTACAGATGAGAAATTCTGCTGCATCTGAACAATGTCTTTGGAGAATCAATGTTACCATTGCCAGTTACTAACAGAGGAAAGAAAAACCAATAGGTGGTATAAAATTTTAATCAAATCAATAAAGAATACTCTCTAAGGTAATTTTATTTTTATTAGCTCTAGCAAATAAACTTTTGGCTAATGATTTCACAGTTTTCAAGATCATTAAGCAATAGGTCTAATTAAGCTTAATTTCTAAACAGAAAATGATAACAATTCTTCTTGATTTATAAAAAATGAAAAATGAAGTAAAACTTCGGTTTATACTTCAATTCAGATCATAAAATGTAATAAAAAAAGTAAATTATAAATTTAACATATATATATAACAGTAGGAATTATTTTTTTAATCAGAAAAATCAGACAACACTTATCCACTTTATTCCTTTAAGTCAAAATGTATTTCAAATATATGTAAAAAAGAAATGAAGCCTACTTTTAAAAAATAACAGTTGAGTAGATAAAACCTGTAGTTAAAAAAACTCGTCCCAAATATCTTCCACTACAGCTGAACAGAAATATTGTCATGGCTCACTGCTTTTCTCTTTCACCTGCCTTCAGAATTTGAATTTTCAATCACAAAAGCCTGAAAAATAGGCTATTTTTATAAAAACAAATAAATACTCTTCAACTGAAATGTAGAGTAGATATTTTGCTAGATCTAGAGAGATTTACTCACTATGTCTGTTTTGTGGCATTATGGCAAAGAAATCATGTAACAAAGCACTACTAATGTCTTTTAGTATTTTTAAAATATTCAATTATTTCTCCTGGCGAGAGATGTTATGAAATCCCCATTCTTAAAGATAGTCAGAATTTGATGGGGTAAAGTCCAGAGCAATCTGATTTATGTAGGCCATTCTCTGAGCAGGACTCTGACCAGATGACCTACAAAAACTCATCCAACATAAAACATTCTGTGAGTCTTCGATCTCAAAGTAGGCATATCTGTCTTGGAACCTGTTTTAAAGTAGTCCTGACTTACTGCTCTTAGCAAAACAGCTTCAGCATTGTTTTTATTACAGTTCCACATTATTCTTTGGTAGCACACATAGTATTAAATACCATATGTGGTAGTTCACATTTCATAACCCATTTGTAGCTGCCCAGGATTTTTTAAACATCCCCATTTTTTATCTACCCGAATTTTCAGAGGGGCAGTGTATCAAGTTTCCCACTGGAGATTTCATCCTTAAAATACACTCTGTGAAGGAATTTTTAGTACAGATTGCTTGCAGGTAAAGTACCCTTGAGATTGAAGACATTGCTCACAAGCAGCAATGAAAGCTGTATCCTATCACCTCTTCTCAAATGTGAACAGGGGGAGAAAGGATTATGATTTGTGAAGGACCCTGATATCCTACAGAGATTGAAGAAGAAGGGGAAGAGGAGGTGAGTAGTCAGATGAGACAAGAACAAAGTGGCTAGTAATGGACTAAAGTAATGTCATATAAATTGCATTATTACACATTCTTAAAGTAAAAAAAAATCATCTTGGATTACTAAGAAAGAAGAAAAGTGAAGCTAATCCAAGAACCACTTAAAAGGTCAGTTTGCAAACAGTGGCAGTCAAATACAATTGTGTTGAGAATCAGAATGCAGTCCCATTCTGAAAGAGCAAGGCAAGGTAGAGGAGAACTACTGCTAAAATACCTCAGTCAGAAGCTAAAAAAACCATTAGGGGATGATTAGATGAAGAACATGATATTTGGTATGTTCTACATAATATTATTTTCACGTTTCCCTTCAGAACTTATTTTTTAACAATATTTTTTTTTGCTTTGTTCTAATAAAACCATTTTTTAATTTTCCTGGTGTTTAGATTGAACCTAGGCTACCCTGAAAGCACTATAGCTGGTCATATGCCCATAGCCTGTGGCAGGGAGTTAATAGCAGTGTTCATAACATTTACTGAACTCACGTTGCACTTATTTTTTGACAGTGGTGATACCTGTCAGTAGTTGATTTGTCTCTAGCATCTCAGCATTTCCATGAATTTTGCAGTTTCATTGGAAAAGTTCAGACTTTTAAAAGTACCAGGTAACACTCATTTTGCAGCATCAGCACTTTCTTCCACTCCAGCTTTTTTTTTTTTTTTTTAGCACCAAGTGTCCTGCTATCAGGAGACATGGAGGGATACAACCCATAAAATTAAGATTGCATCCTGAATGAAGCTCAAATTTCAGTCTAAGATGTTGAGGCTCTGCATCCAAAGCATTCTACACAGGGACAGGCAGGCTCCTCACCCACAGGAAAGATGACATAAAATCCTCCAAGGGTGCCATCTGTCTGATTGAAGGAGATCCTGATGAAATGATTCAAAGCCCTGTATAGAGCAAACAGTGACCTACAGGAACATTATTTAACAATTGGTGGATGTAAACTCATAATTAATACTTAGCCAGAAGTCACTCCTCTCACAGAGAGCATCTTTTCTTTAAAGCTTTTTTTTGCAGTCTCAGAGGTCTGGATGCTATTTGCATAATAGGATCAGATCCCCTTCTTTCTGGGTTTGGTTTTGAACAGAAGCTTACTTCAGCAGGAGGGGAAGAAGAGGCTGCTGCATTATTCCACCCACTGCCATCAGGGCAGACGCGTGGGAGCAATCGGTTGGAGTGATGAGTGACTATTGCTTCTACTAAGCAAGTACCACAAACAGTAGGCTGTCAAACAAATAATGGGAAGCAGCAGGACTTCTGGATGTATATTTGAAAAAAGCAGCTAGAAACTTTACACTATTGTATCTTGATCCTGCTGGACTTTGTGGCACTCTGAGGGCACCAGTTGGCTCGGGTGACTCTGGTCACTCAGCACTCACACAGCACCAGAGCCATCAGGTGCAGACCTGTTTTAGAGCAAGAAGCCCAGACACAGAATTTCCTCTCTACTTACACCTCTTCAGACCTGCAACATTTCCCAGACTTATTCTGCATAAGTAAATGTAGACTTGTTTGTTTGGTTTTTCAAATCCAGCATTGCAGAGAGATATTCCAACAAGGGAAGTATTTCTTACCACATAAATAAATAATTTTGTCAGTTGTCTGCTCCTAAGGATAGTTTTTTGACTTGACACTGATAAATCTCTATTTGTAGTGTCATAAAATATGACAGATTTACTAAGTTTTGCTTCCAAAAATAGTAAGGTTGAAAACAAAAATTTTCTAGTACGCTAAACATATAACAGATATTGCTCACTGAACAGTGTACCCTCACCAAGAAATAAAACTCTCTGAAAAGACAAACAAGTGTTGTAATATCATGTGTTTCCAGGAGATGTTTCTGAATTTGCGATTAGCTACAATTGTTTATATTTTTTTTACATCTTTCCTTCATATATTTGCAGTGATTAATATTCTTGGCGTTTTTTGGGTTTTTTTTCTCCTTCATTCTTAGGTAACCCATAAATTGTCAATTGCTTTGTACTACGATATATGTCAACTATTGTCTAAAATTCAGGTAGCAACTCTGTCACTGGTCTCATGGATTATTATTGTGATGAGAGAAGATAAATGACCATCTGCAGTCCACAGAATTCTGTTTAACCACGGCTCTTAGAAGTCCAAGAGAGTAAATATCTTTCCTATCATAAACTATGATTTGAAGCACCAACCATCTTCACAGATGTAAAATAAGTAATGAGGAAAATGAAATGTTATTCACTCCTCCCCTTGAAGTTAACTGTAATTAAAAATACTTTATTTATGCCTTTTGAGTCCCTTGTGCTCTTCCAATAGAAAATCTATAGTTAAAATATATGCTTCATTGATTCCAATTAATTTTGTCAGATGATACAATTCCCCAAGGAATAATGTGTGTATAGGCTAACTGAACACCTTCCTTCTAGTATACTAAAATTAATGTCATTCTTGGGAATTTTACAGTCACTTGATGCAATAAAAGAGACATTACAATAAAGCTTTGCAACATTTTTATTTCTAGCCTCAGCCTCCAATGAAAATTGCAATATGACCAGACAGAACAAATTCATATCTGGGAAGCTACAGATATTAACAATTCCTTATTTTAAGTGAGGCTAGAGAAAAAATAGTTTTCCGCATACTTAATTTAAGTATCACTGAAAAAGAAAAAAAAAAAAAAAAAAGACCTATTTATTTTGTGGATATCATAGAATATGCTGAGTTGGAAGGGACCCACCAGGATCATCTAGTCCAATTCCTGGCCCTATACAGGACACACCCAAAAATAGCATCATGTGCCTAAGAGCATTGTCCAAATGCTTCTTAAACTGAGACAGGCTCAAGATGGTCACTCTTTTTCTTGCCTTTTCTTATTTTCTCTCTTTGTAACCACTTTTCAGGAACTTGTACAGGACATATGTACAACCTTAAGGCATATATTTCCAGTCAAGAATGCTGAAAGTGGCTTCCTGTCCTCCTGCTTTGTTGGCCTGTTGGGATAGTAGCTAAAAATCCCATCCAACAAAAAGATAAATGAAAAAGATGGAAACATTAATTCTACTAGAATAAAATGTCCCTTCCTGGTTTAATGTTTGCTACTTGTTTCCAATCTCAGACATCATAAATATCCAACTCCTGCAGAAAAACTGTCTTTTAAATTGCAGGCATCCCTTTCACTGTTTTATTTCTGTTACATATCCCATTTCTTGGGAAAATGGCAAAATATTAGATGCAAATATGTTTAGAGTCTTATAGTGGGATTAAATCATGTTGTGCATATAAATAGAATGCAGGGTTAAAATGACACAATAAAAGCAATGCCTTTGATTGTTATTTAAACTCAGTGGTTTCTCACTGTCTGACCTCGTCATAGATACAGAATTATGCTTCTGAGGAGAAAAAGTATTTGTTCACATGATACTGTGGTGACAAAACAATAAGCAATTTTTTGTCTGATTAAATCTGCGGGGGGGTTCTGATTCAGAGCAACTCGGGATACACACAGGCAGGATGAAGTTAATGAAGATGTTTGGATCACACTGTTGCAAAAAGTAGCAGCTGAAGGGACAGCCCTTATTATCGGAACCTAGTAATTACACCACTTACAAATTCAGAGTGTCAAACCTGTATCTTTCATCTAACCTTACCACCAAGCCAAAAGTTGAGGTGTATGACTCCTGTTGAAGCTAAGGCACTATACAGAAAGACACACAGGACCTGTGGGATCAGAAAGAGCCTGATTTCACACCCAAGAGGAGAAGAATGTGTACAAACAAGATGAAGGATCTGGTAAGAGTACCTTAATCTCAAAAGCAGTACATCAGGCTGTTCACTTACCAGCTGAACACACTTAAGCTATAGCTGCCACCCAAAAATAGGCACAAACATATAATTTTTCAATATAGATGCATTTATTTGTTTATCTATTTGATTATTCATTTAGAGCACTAATGTACAATAACTAGTAACTCTTCTTCCCAAACCCAAAAGTAAGTAACAGTTTTTTATCTACTTATCAATTTAGCATCTAGCTGTGGGACATGTCTGTTTATTTCATTCTGAAAGGTCTACAATGGAGCAAGGGATTTACAATCCCCTCATTCCGTCATATTTAAATCTTTAGTGGAGATACAGTACATTCACCCCTGTATTGACTAAAATATGAACAGAGAGCCAACACAGATGTGGCAACTAAATTTGGTCAGGAAAAACTACCCTTAGTGAAAGGAATTTTCAGGGAAAGATATTAATAATGCAGAGGGGAAAAAAAAAAGCTAATACTTGTAATACTAATGAGTTAGTACTAGGAAAAAATACAAGAAAATAAATGAGAAAAATATGTAAATGAGGATGAAATTCTACTTGAGGCAAAATTGAATTTGCTGGACATGCAGAAATGATTTGATACACAGCTTGAGACTTATAGTTTGAGATTTAAATAAGAACTTGATCTAATCACTCTTCTGTATCATCTAAATTTCCAGCAGGTGTCCAAATTACTTCCATCCTCTCATGAGCTATAAGGTATGCAGCCCTAGGACAGAAGCATTGCTACCCAATAACTGCATCAAGTGACTCACGACATGAATGCTATCTAACTCATCAGGCAATCGACTAGCTTCAGGAAGCTGTCTGACCTTCCTCTCAAAAGTCAACATGGTTTCCCCAGCTTAAAATCTTTAACAATCTATGGTGTGCATTGCCCTTCTAAAATTTTTAATGCCCTGAAGCTCAAAAGCTATCATAGACTACAACGTGAAGGGAAGAAAAATCTTTTATTGGCCACAGGAAGCATAAGTGTTATAACAGAGACTGCCTTAGAAGCATCTAAAACCATAACAGGAACTGCTCAGGGAAAAGCATTTCATGTCAACCAGGGAAACTTTTTGATGTTGATAGATATATATAGATATAGATTAGATATAGATATAGATGATACAGATATAGATTAGATATAGATATAGATGATATAGATGATATAGATATAGATATAGATATAGATATAGATATAGATAGATATAGATGATATAGATATATATATAGATATAGATTATATAGATATAGATAGATAGATATAGATATAGATCTAGATATAGATAGATGATATAGATATAGTTATATTCAGTTTATTTAAGAGAAAGCTCAATAAAGTATCAATAAGCAACAAAAGCCTTTCAAGGGTATATGTTATGCAGCAATAATCCACGCTGAGTGCCATAGATGGCTGACAATATAATGCAGGGAATTAGCCCAACACAATTTACACCCTATTGTGCACTTCTGCTTAATTTAACAGCAAGAACCCAGCTTCCCCTGTGTGTTTCTATAATCATTTAACAATAGAAGCTTCATTCCAGATATTTTCCGTCAAAATAAACCTGATCAAATCCTTACTGTGACAACAGATGGTGACAGAGCAGATGTATTGCTGGACCTGAAAGTTCAGTAACTGTCAGTCAAGAGCTGCAGGATGGCTACCCTGCGGTACCACAGGAACAGCATATTGGAACATTATTAATTCAATAGTCATGAAAAAATTAGGAAGAAACAAAATAAGAAAGAAAACAAAATACACTGAGGAGAGGGAACAAAAACACTGCTCTTAATGTACTTCTAGAACAGACTTGATTTCTTTTGAGGTCATCATCTTTCAGAATAACCCTCCGTATAATCAAGGCATTTTAAAAATACCAATACAACAGCAATGGAGGCAATTACTCTGCAATTAGCAATAAAAAAAGAAAGTTATGTGCTGCATTTCATACCGGTGTTTATCAGTGGAACAGATGTTCTCCTATCAGTTCACCTGACCAATGGAATTCACCTTTTCAGATGGAATAAAGATGCAACACATCTGCAGCAAAGGACACTGGCTTGATTGACAGGCAAGACAGTCACCATGACATTTGTGTGTACTCACCTTTATATAGCACATATAAGTTAGGCTTTACTAAATAAACTCACTGAGTCAAACTTTTGGAATTGATTTTAAATGAGGTTGTTCTAACTGTAGAACTTTAATAAAACTGAACAACAGTCTATTAAAGTAGAATATGAGGTGATATTACATAGCTGATCTGGTACAGTGGTGTATAGTTGTTTTTATTAAATTATATAAGAAGTAAGAGAAAATGGGCATAGTAATGTATATTTTTTAATGCCATCAGATGTATCCTATCACCCCATTCTTGGCCATCAAGAATGTAAAATGTCTGCAAAACAACAGGGTTCATGACTGAGGAATTTGACATGCACAATGATACCCCAGTTTCTGGCTTTAGTGTGGCATCAGTTCATTATGTCATGATCTTGTTTTAAAACTGAGTTAAACAGTCAAACTCCCTCATTCTCACAGGTTTCTTGTTATAAACTGCTAACTTTGAATAAAACAGCTACCAATTATTTTCCCATAAAAGCAGGAAAATTCTAGAGGGACTCATTACCCTTTAAAATTAAAATTATTTAATGAAAATTTCTTATCTTCTGTAGATACAAATATTTCAAAAATTCTCATGCTGCCTGTGGATAGAAGAGAAATAATGTTCAACTAAAAGGATTATAGTAATCTTCTCCATTATACTTTTCTGTGAATTCAACATTGGTGAAAAATGGAGTTTCATAGCCTTTGAATTCATCCTAATAAAGATGAGACACACAACATAGGGAAAAAAGGTTTAAATACACAGTTCTACCACGATATTTTAATGTCTGTTTCATGTGAAACCTTGAGATTTGACTGTTGCCCATGTACTTCAAATGCAAGTGTCTAATTATTACATTTGTGAACATGTATGTGAATACAGCCATAATCAATGAAATGAAAAATTAACTCCCCGAATTTGCCAAGTGCTGAAACTGCTTTGTACCAGTGGCTTGTTGAGTGAAATAAGTCGAAATGGGAATCAGAAAGTTATGATTTTTCCAGCTGCACTTTATGAATGTTTTACTTACTTGTACTTGTAGGGACAGGAAGAGGTGAACTGCAGGCCAGACTAAGATTTAGATCTAAACCCTGAATCCCACTGTGTACCTAAGCCAGATGTAGCCAATTCATCCTCCTGGCATGAAAACCAATAAAAGCCAAATCCCAATAAATCCCAAATAGCAATGAGAGTTATAATGTGTAGTGAAATCTCTAGTAGCTGGAGGCTACATTTGGTTTCTCACCCTGAAAAGATCAGAAGGCTTTATAAGAAGGACTAGCTAATGCTGATTTCTCTAGATGCTCTCAAGTAGATTTTCAGCCGAGATCAGCAAATCCAAAAAACCCATGGTGGATAACGTAGAGATTGGGAATTGAAAAGGAAAATGCAGTGCTTGTCCTCATTACACCACCACACTTTACTGATATAGGGTGCATTTTCCTCTCATTTGGAAAGCATTAGCAGGGAGTCGATGCCACCTTTTGGAACTCACCTGACTAATGATTGCTCTTGCAGGAGCTGACATTTGCTGTAATCAGTGTAGTAGCTGAGCAGAGGAGAGGAGTTCCAAGAAAAGGAAACATGCCCATGTTTCCACTCCTGTCTTGGCTGATCAAATAGAGAAGCCTTTGGCTGAAGCCTTGAAATATTCAATTCTTTGTGCCTCTCTGCTATGAGGACTGTATAATTTTTTTCTCTGAATGTATGGAAATTTTGTCTATGGCATCATATTTTTAGTGCATATTTGAAATATGCAGTATATTTTGAGTACAAAATTATTTATTTTTTCCCCTCAACTACTTTCTATTATACTCTTAAATGTTACTATACACAGCCCACCCATATAGTACCAATATAGAAAACACAACCAATTTTCTAATAATACCATTTTCAAGTGTTCTTTTCACCACTGTCAAGTCAGAGAGGGGGAGCTTTATTTCCCTCTTGTCCCACAGTCTTCTTCAAAAATAGTTTTTTTGTCTGTGTGGTCCTCTTCCAGCATTTTTTGCATCATCTTTCCACCACTATTAAATGTACTTACACCATTCTCAGAATAACTTACTGCTTCATGCTGTCCAAATAATTACCACTTTCTTATCAATACCCATCATCTTTGATCTTTAATTTTAATTAATGTATCTTATCTTTCTAATAATTTTCCAGACAATCCTACTTTCACAATTTCTGCATTAAAGGAAAGCTGCTACATTATGTGCAGTCAACAAGTCTTTTCTAATTACTTTTTTTCACTTGCTGCAACATTGGGACGTTTGGATAACTCTACTGGAGTTACAGCATCTTCCACACCTATAGAAGTACATTTATTTCCTCATTTTAATGCTACTGGCTCTGTCTGTGCCCCTTCTCCATATTAAGAGTATTTTCATGAAGGAATCATAAGTGTTAGTTTCTTGACTCTAGTTTGACAGTTGCCTTCCCTCTTTACCTAACTAATTAAAATCCACATACGTATGTAAAAAAATTGTAAGTGAGAATAACCTTCTATTACCCTGCTAGTGCTCATTAAAACACCCCTGGGTATTTATTAAATGAAATTAATTATGAACAAATTTTTTTAAAGCATAGTAGGATGAAGACAGCTTTCAAGTCCATGATGTGCTTGCAGAAAGAAGTTAAAACTTGTTGCTTAACTTCTTACACAAAAATGTATTTTATTTAAAAAACATCAAGATGGCAAGAGTATTCACAATGGTAATTTAATTTTTAGATAAATGATGTGTTGATTTAACAAGTAAAAAGTCCTGTTCCTTCCCTGCATACCATTTCAATATTTGCTGCACATGAAGACAGAAATTAACCTAACATCTGTGTAACCTTTTCTGAGTCTACTCAAAAATATAATTTAACTATTAAACTTAAATTAGCTGATATTTCCTAACTTGTTCTATGATGAAAAGCTGCAACCCTCTTTATAGAAGGAAAGCCCAAAAGGAAATCTGGCTTTGAATTTAACATTCCCCAAAATTTCAGACATCCACAGATCCGTAACCTTTTTCTGCTTCAGTATTTGATGGGCAGCAAGACCTTCCCATTGTCACTGCCTATCAAATCAGCCTCTCTTCAGTTTGACCTTTTGGCTGAGTTTCTTGAAGTGCTCCATAGTTATTCCTTTGAAATATAATGATTGGTGCTGATGAGAGATGAATGCACTATAATTGCAGGCTGTCCTAACCTGTAACATGGCCAAAAAGCAATTGAAGCCAAGAAAGTTATTTTTGCTTTCCACTATAATTCTAATGAAGAAGAAAATGCCTTATTGACCCCACATGCCAAGGGTTCCAAAACAACAGAGATCCCTGTGTTATATGTTAGACTGGTGGGACATTATAGCTGTTGTTTATATTTTCGTTGTCTTGTTTTATTTTTTCCGTAATAAAAGCAAAGAGATAAGTTTAGGGTAAATCCTAAGAGTGAAATGGAGCTAGTTAGTTGCATTTTCTTTAGGAGGCATTGTTTTCTTCCTTCTTTTGAGATAGGAGCATTTCTTTGCCACTGTCTGCATCTGATATTATAGAAACTATTATGAAAATGTCCAAATGCAATTGTTGACTTCACTTACTGTAGCTTCATTTATACTTACCCATGTAGCTATTATTGGTAATATTAGTAGTATTAGTATTGTTATTGTCATTAATTTGTTATGATTTGTGGACCTTATGAAGAAAAGAGAAAACAAAACAGTAATATGTCCCTCCTTTGTGAGTTACACTCGGCACAATTCCATAAAAATAAGTTGGACTAGAGATAGGGAACTGAGAAATATGTTGACTAGCTGAAGATGTGGTGTAAGGGAGGTGAAAGAACTTTTCTTCCTCAAATCTATCCTCTTGAAGGCGAGTTTACAACTCAGTCCTACACGTTTCTCTCCTACAAGGAAGTAGTTTTTTCTTTCTTATGAATCATGTTCTTCTGTTTCCCCTTATCACATGATTCTTAAAGGGAAATCATCATCATACACAACATACACATACTTAATTAACTTTACAGTGTACTGAGCTTTACCCGCATAGTTTTTATTTATACTTTGTTTAGATAGTTTTCTAAAGGATATTCTGATCCTTTTGAGGAGGTGTGGCTGTTGTCCATTCTTACTATGGTCTCTAGCAACTAGAAACTGCCTGTAGGTTTGCTTCCTTAAAAAAATTGTGGGAAGAAGAGATTTATCAAGGAAAAAAAAAACTATCCCTTCATCACATGGATCCTATCACCTGATAAAGAGCTGTCAAGGATAGCAGCAATTGTCCTCATGATACATTTTACAAAAAAGCATCCCTATTCAAGGAATTCTACCTTCTTTTTGAAAGACACCCGAGTTCTTCCAATAATGTGAGACTGCCAATGCATGAACTTGGGGACTGTCAGACTCTGTTTATTCCAAATTCTGCTACTGGCTTGCTCCATAACTTTGTACAAATATTATTTTTTTTTGCCTTCATTTGTCAACAGGCAAAAAAATAAACCCCACCAAAAGACCATACATTTTTTAGAATTTTGGAATATTGATGTATTCTGGCTAATTCTGTAAAGGATAACAATAACATTCTCCTTTTATAGTAAAATTGGTGAGACACAATCTGAAGAAAAGTATATATACCCGTATCAAATAGGTTAATTTGAAAAAAATTAGGTGTGTTCTTACTTTGATGAAGCATTCCAATTCCCTTTGAGCTCAGAAAGTGAAAACACCAAGGTACTCTCTAAAGAAAATCTACTTGGAATTCTTCAGTTAGAATAATGAACAACTACCACACAATTAGACAGTTCAAATGAGAAGTAGAATTATAAATGAAAAAAACCCCAAATGTTCTTTTTCTTACCTGCTGGTTTACGGGAAAATTCCTGTTGATTTTTTTAATCTATAAAAATGAATAAAGAAATTGATTAATACTCAGTCACTAGAAGAAAAAAACCCAAGAAAACTAACTGGATTTTAGACACATATATAAGATTCTCCCTTTCAAATTACGCTAGCAAAAAAGAAAATAAAATATCCTACAGTAAAGGGACTGAAACCTTTGACAAGCGCATTTGAATAATGCAATATTTCTGTGGTCATTTTGTGGTTCATTCTGCTGTTTAGAATACAGGAGAGGTGTATACATGCAAAATTATTTCTAAATTCTAAAACACTATGTATTTTTCTCTTTTTTTCTTATTTGATGATATAAAATAAACTAGAATATTTAACTTTAAATAAAATTAATTCAGAGCAACTTACTGCCAACCACCAAAGTCATCAAACATTAAGTAAGTTCCTTTTCTTAAGGAACAATGAAAATTTGGTCTGGAACAGCTTTGAAAACATCCCTTATTCTACCCTTTTATCCTAGCTGCAAAATCAAGTACCGCAAAATCAGTTGTGATAATTTTTCAAGCAATTTTTTCTTGAAAAAATTCAACAATATCCCTAGGTGAAAAATAAAGTGAAAACCAGTCTGAGACACCTGATTCTTGAGGAGTTCATGTCTAGCCCTGCAGTTCATGGACTCTGTCTAAACAAACACTGACAGCTTTCTGACACAGAAATGTCCATTATAAAGAGAATTATGTGTGGAACATACTCATTCCTACCATTACTAGAACAAAAATGTTATTTTGAAGCATAAATCCTGAAGTAAATCAACCTAGTAAATCTAAAATGTGCGTTCATGACACATTCTTAATACCTAGAATACCTATTTAAATTAAAGACATTGTCAACCAAGTATTTATATAGAATGTATCTGAATGATCTGGAAAGCCCTGAAACCACAGTATAATATTAAACTGCTTCAACCAACCTGCAACATTATTTAAGAAGAAGAATCACCACTGCATTTCCTCCAGTGTTTAGAATATCGTCCCTAAACAACTATATGCAGAGATGTGAGAGGAACTGTGTGTTGCTGATTTCAAAACCAGGCCGCAGTTGAAAGCTCTTTGCTTTCCTCATGCAAATACTGAGCAAGTCTGTCACTGAGATCCCACAGTTTTGCCATCAAAGGATAATTCTCACTGTCAAGAACATGCTGGCAAGCAGTTTCAATTGGTTTTCAAATGTATCCTGCATCAAAAGTGTCAGAACAACATTTCTACCCTTCCTTGTCCCATATGCCTCAGCCTCAGCCTCCTCTTTTCTTCAATGTTAGTTAAGGAGAAGCATTAGAGGTGATAGGACATTCAAGGGTCAGAGAAATAGTATAAAATTAATCCATGCAAGACACCAACAATGTTTAATGATTTTTCTAAAAGAAAACGCAGATAAAACCCACATTTTTTGACAGAAAAAAATATTTGAAGACTTTTGGGATTTATTCTTACATTAAACATTAATTACCCCAGCATGATAAATCCCTGTTTGTGTTAGTAGAAACTATTAAAGTCCTTCTCAAAACCACGTATTTTCAACTAATTTAAACAAAGACTACAACCAATACTCTGAAAAATTTTAGTTATGAAGGAACACTGCCAAGAAAAAGAGATTTTACTTTTCTAAACAAAATAATGAAAATATCTATTTAGTGGCAAGTTACAGTTACATATTAAATAATTTAGGGGTGTTTGGTTACTTCAAACATAGAGATTACATTTTTTTTTAACAAAGTACATTTAGTGCATTGAGTATTTTGAGTGTTCCTGTGAAATGTAAATACATACTTGAAACACCTTTTTCTCATTCAAAAATGTCCAGCTCATTTTCTAAAGTACAATCTAAGCACCTACATTACATGGTTGTTTTAACTGCTGATATTTTGATTAATTAAAACAAGTACGTTTATCTTTCAGGTAATATGGTAATATGGTGAAATATGCAGTCTGCAAACTGCATTATAGTTCTTAAAGTCTACCTGAAACTAAAAATTGTATGAGTAAGAGTAGTTTTAGGAACACCTAAATGTTTACCATTCACATGCATAAATATTGGACATTAGAGATGAAAAAAGTTCTGCAATTAGGCAGTATACCTATGTTCTTCCCAGCATGTTACAATGGACATTGAGTAAATTTTAATTTCCAGATCTATAATATTTGGTAATTAAAACCTAAAAATAAACATTTTCCATAAATTAAAAGAGAAAAATAATCTTCTGTTACTTTATAGGTTATATAAAACAGAAATGTTGCTTCAGTCTCCCATAACTTTACTGAACTTACTGTAACACTATGAGTTTTTAAGCACACAGCTCACAACACTATGTAACTAATGCAATTAAATAAAATTTGTTATCAGAGGACACCAGTGGAATACACAGAAAATACACATTAGTACAGTATTTATAATTAAACACACTAGTGGATACTACACTAAAAAAAAGAAAAGCTTTGTGAGAATATTCTTTAGAAAGATGTGTTTATACAGAGCAATTAAAATCAGGAATGGCACAAAAGGGGGGAAGAAGCTAGAAAACAAACTCTGTTCTGAAGGTAAAGACAGAGGAAGAATTATGTAGGCTGATCTGAAGCTAGCAAGAACTACCTGCTTCTGCTTCATGCACAAGAAACAAGTACTGAGGGATGATATTCCATTCTGGTTCAATTTCCATGAATGCAAATTAGGAAAAAAGAAAATCTAAGAACACCATAGAAAAAGTAATTTGGGATCTGGTCATCAGTTCAAGGTGGAAGGAGGAAGGAGTTAAAAAGAAGGTCTCTGCAGTATCTTGCATCTGACAAGCAAATAGACAAGTGGTGATGATAGGAGACCAACAGTGGAATATTGGAAATACAGAATGGTTTGGGTTGGAAGGAACATCAAAAATCACCTAGTTCCAACTCCCCTACCATGGTCGTGGACACTTTTCACTAGACCAGGTTGTTCAGAGCTCTGTCCAGAGCTCTGGCTTTGAACACTTTCAGGGATGGGAAGAATATATTTTAATGAAAGCTAACAAGGAAGACTAGTTCGAAGCATAACTGGTTGTTAATGGTACAAATACATTTGACTAGGTATGTTGCAAAAATTCATCTGGCTGTATGTTTGGACATCACGGACATGAAGAATAATGGGCAGGGGGATGATATGAAGTGGAACATAATGAAAAATGCCCCATGGCCATATTCAGTTATTTTTGTGCACTAGATGTTGCAACCACAGATTAATGTTTTCACAGTGATGGCTGTGCCTGCTCTGCAGAGGAAGCAAACAAGAACAGGGAACACAGCACTTCTCAGCAGGTACACAAATGAGCAGACTTTGGCTTCAGGTGTGCAAATGATTGCAAATGTTTGGAGCTTTTTAAATTTTATCATTTACAAGTCTCATGCCAGAGAAGTAGTTACACAGAAGAACACTGTTCCATACTATTATCTCTGTGCATGAACTGTAGACTATTATAGCTGGCCTCTACTGAAATACAGCTGATTAAGCTCATAAAAGCTGAGTTTTAAACTTTCACATTCAGTTAAAGCTGAACTGAATTGTTCACTCCTCTGAGAGACACTATTTCAGACCTTCTTTGAGCAAATAGCACAGCAATAACTATTTTCAGTTTCCATGTGAGGATTTTAAAGTGTAATTTGAAAACTACTAGTTATTAGGAGTTTGTTTGACTTTTCTTACCTATTTATATTAATTAAATTTGCTATTCCAATTTAATCACAGGATCCCCATGAGATGATGAGGAAATGTATCTTTCCATGAGCACTAAGGACTCTTAAAAGTAGTAAGATCAAGAGATCCCAGGTTTCTCCAATTCTTAAAAAATTATATAGAAGCAATCAGAGGTCTGAAAACTCTATGTGTACCACACTTGCTTCAATCCTATTTCACGATAAACCGTATTGTAAATGAGACTCAAAGTTCTAAAGGCATAATGGGAAAGATGATTAATCACATCTGGCCCTCTGCAAGAAACAATAACATAGTAGGTGTTGTTAGGACAGAGATGCTGACAGAGACCATTCCCTTGGAGTACCTACGGGAACAGCCAAGAATGAAGGGCAATCCACGAAACAAGTGGGCACCAGCTCCTGATCGGTATTTTATTAGATGGTAAATAAGATTCTTCCACACTTCCACATATGATTTGATCTCTCATTTTCTTGAAGTCTGTAGGTACCATGTCACTGTGTAGGTCACAGTAATTTTCCAGTTAAAAAAGAACCCTTTATTATTTCAATTTATGCCAGATGTATATATATGGATTTCCCCAAACAATTTAGACTCTGTTACCTTCTCCATCAATTGTTTGCATCACACAACTGCTGATTTACATTCATTAACAGGTAATTAAAATATAATAGCTTGAGAAGAATGTAAATTATTAGATAGTTCTTCATCTCATGCATTGAGATGAAGACAAGCAATAATACAGATTGTGCCATTGGGATGTTAAGTGATTCCAAACAGGAAGCAAGAGCATTACAATTTGGAAGAAAACATGAGTCCGTGCTATAATAATCTTAGGTTAACGAATGAGTAAGAAAGTGTTCATAACACTTGAAACTGTTAGTTGGCTAGTCTTATTTTCTGTCCTTGCCAGGCTTTTGTTTGCTCAATGGGATAGGTAAATTGCTGTAAGGATGTGATATTTTGATATTTTGTTACCCAAGAGTATATGCACCTTAAAAGGATCAGAAGAAATTTGAAAGAAGCATGCAACAGCCCACACAAAATACATCATATATTGGTGAATGCATTCAAATACATGTATAATTGCCTATAGACTAAATACAGCAATTCTTGATGCTGGCTTTACAAGCTGCAGTAGATTTTAGAGTTCAGACTAAAAATCCATATAAGGTAAATTATGCAAAATGATAAATCAACATGTTCTGGAAAATATGGGAGCATAGCAAGTATTTAATGCAACATTCACATCTGCTTCTTGACCCACCAGCAACGGCACCATTCTCTGTTGTGTGTTGATCACATTTTACCAGATAAATGGTTCAAAGGATAGAAGATTGGGATTACTTCCATAATTTCTAGTGTTTTCATGTCCTAGTTGGATTTTTCTCAAGACAAGACACACTGGATTGCAAATACACTCAGCCTGAAGAAACTCAGTGTCAACTTCCTTGAAGGAAGGAAGGGAAAAAACCCAGAATATATGAACAGTTGCACAGAGGAGAGGTTTGATTTGACACTGAATAATGCATAAGCACAAGCGTGACCTCTGCTTTCGAGTCTGTTCTATAGATACCTGCAGGCTGAGTCATCCTCACTATGGCTCCTAGATGAGAACAAAAGTGAGAACCAAGATGATATGTTTCATCTTATATAATCAATGTTATAAAATCTCTCTAGGGAGCAAAAAAATTACAAAGAGAGATCAAATATTTTTAAAGTTTACAGACAATGAGAACACAGTATACATAATTCAGGAAGTCCCTAACTAGCTGTCTGAAGAAGTCCTAATGCAGCAGATGGCTGGAAAGACAAAAGGAAATGTTCTTTTGCTATCACCAGACACAGGACTAGATGGATCTTTATTCTGGTACCATATAACAGTTCTCATGGATCATCTTAATCCATATGGAAACGAAAATGTTTCATTTGCATCCTACATATAAGTAGAGGAAGAGAGACCTGAGATAGTCTTGAGGTTTTATCTGGAAAGCAGAATTCTACAAACTTCTACTGACTGCCTTAGCATTAGCCAGTTGTACAAAATATGAAGAGAGTCTCCATGTTTTGGTGAGTTCCAATACATGCAGGTATTTGATAAGTACTTTCAGTGACAACAAAATATGGTTAGTAAAACTCAGGAATGCACCCCCAAAAACAGAAGCATATGAATACAAATCATTCCTAAGAGAGGTGTTGAACTTTTGAAAGAAAATTTTTGCATATTGAGAGATACTATTAGTTAAGGACATGTAAAAGGACTATCAAAGCAAAAATGGTCAACTGAACTGTGATCACAAACCTGCATATTATCAAACCTTTCATTTCCTTTCTCACTCAAAGGGATTCAGTGATACATTGAACACTCTGAGCACAGCACTAATGAATGGATATGAGAAAAAAATACCAGATTTGCGCCTATTACACAAAAGTATAGTGGAAGCCCTAAGGACAAAAGCACAAAACTTACTCTTCACACATCTGTGATGTTCCAGTAATAGGACTGTAATTAATTTTATTCAAATTATTTTTTTAATAGTGTTGTGTTGGTTTTTTTAACTTAACAGATGAATGGCTTCATTTAATCCTGCAATATTTAACACTCATTCCTAAAATTGGATGTTACCTTAATGACAATATTGCTACTGTGCCTCTTTAAAGAAGATACATGAGTTACAAACACAGTTTTATAACAGTGAACCTCCATAAATAAAACACCAACAGCAACATGCATATTATTAGAGATACTGAAAACAAATTAAATCCAGTGCCTGAAGAAGCTATTATGGTCCCATCTGAAAGTAAGAACATATGCCTCTGTACTGAAGATGTATTAGAAGGACTGTGAACAACAAGAATTGAAAAGATATTAAAAAACAAACAGACCCAGAAGGAGACACCAGAATCATTGCTTCAGATAATGAAAGGCAACTGTGTAATTGTGGCTTATATCATAATAGTAGTTGCTCACTGGAGTATGATTACTGCAGTATTAATTACTCGAAGAGTAAAAAAAGGTAGTGTTTGTTACTTATCACTGCAGAGTAAGGAACCCATGTCATTTTTCCAGCATAAACCAGACTATTAAACTGTTAAAAATTGATCTATATGTCACTCCTGGTTTAAAATACCAGATTTCATTACCTGTAGATTTTTCAAGGATATTAAATAATATAGATAAGTCCAATTCCAATTTTACTTTCATTTACAATTTCATTACAACATAACATTTAGACAATACAATATCTACTATACAGTATTTACTTTCAGACTTTTTCACAGAATGAAAAAGAAACAAGGCAAAAACTTTAATCCAATGGTAGCTATGGTTTGTCTTATCCTAGTATTCCTGAATGCAAGTTGCAAGCACTGATATGAATTTGTTCATTCTACAATAATACAAAAGAACAGAAACATATGGCTGAAAAGCAGCTCAATAGATCAAAGCTGTTTGTTGAACCCATATGTACAGTCCTGCCATGATGAGTCTCTTAATGCCTCAGAAATCAATCTATGAGCAAATACAGCTCTACTTAGCATTGGAAGTTCTCCTTTTATTGAACCAGACTCTTTCCAGTTGCAGTTTAATCCCATTGCTTCTCATGTAATCCATCACAGAACCAAAGAAGAAACTGCTTGCCCTTGGTGTAGTTTTTCTTAAGTTGAAACATTATTCTTTTCTTCAGGCTAAGCCAGTTCAATTTAACCCTGGATTTACTTGCAAGTTTGTGCTGTTGTCAAGGACACTAGAGAGCCTATTTTGGTGACACTACTCCTGCATATGAGCACTGTAGGACACACATTTTTCCTGAATGACCAGGGGGACTGACTACCACATTACAACAGCTCTGACCCCCTCAGCCTTCCTTCAAGAGTTTCGTGGTCACTTTTGATCTGCTTAGAGTAACACTGAAATCAGTCATGCCTGCATGAATGAGCAGTCCCAGCTAATTGTCATTTGACTAGATGGCTTTGGCAATATCCCTTACATTTAAGCTCCTGAGAGACAGAAGACTTCCCACATTAGGTCCAGACACTAAAGTTTTCATCACACACAAGAGTGAGTCACTCATGACCAACCAATACATCCCTTCCTCATGGGAAGAATCATCATCAATCTCACAGCTTTTACAGCCTGCCATGCTTTCTTTTTATTTTTAAGCCAGCCTGTCATTAGGCTTGAAACTTCAGGTCCTGTGGGCAGCATTTTAACACATCACTGCCTAAGAAGGGATCACCTCCCTACAAAGAAGACCTGTGAGTTGAAATGTCTTGTTGTCTAGGGTTTCCTCATTCACACTAGGTGCTACTGTAGATCTTCCTGGCTGTAGCCAGTCACCTTCTCCACACTCACTGATTCCAGATTTCACTCTCTCTGACAGCTTTCTCACATAATTTCTCTACCTACTTCTTAAGAGATTTCATTAGCACATAAGTTACAGCTGAGGCATCTTCGTCCCTCCTCAGCCTTCTCTGGGAAGGGAACTGTAAACCATACATAAATACTTGCATACATGCATACCATACCATACCAACAAATTCATTTTAAGATCTGGATTTAGACACATATGGTTTTGATTCCTATCTAAAGTTTCCACTTGAACTGTTAGCAGTAATTGGAACAAAAATATCTTATAACACAACTTACATTTCCACCATAGGTTTGCTCTGTATATGATATGTTTGCTTAAGCTCATTACTCTCCTTGCATTCCTTCCCCCTAAAAGGCCTATCCACAGCTTTTGAGCTGCTTCTTTACTCAGTAAAATGGCTCCTTGCCTTTTAGGGGCCTCTTTCCAACCTGGTCTCTTCACTCTGATTGGGCTGAAATAGAATGAAGCAGTTTGTTGAAGACTGCAACCAAACCTATTTTGTTCCTCTGCTCACAGTCTATCAGCAGGCTTCTGACATCACCTGTGAAGAGTTCAGTTCACCAAGTTTGCATTGTTTCAGGACTCCTCACTTTGTTACAGACAATAATATTTGCAATTCACACTCTAGCACTTAATATGACAAAAGGGAGAGTAAAATGGCAGAAGAAATGAGGAATTTTATACAATTAGATCACATATGATTACGCATAACATAAAATACAATCAACCCTCTTGACAGAACTTAACAGAAATGTAGCCAGTGATGTCTAAAATACATTTAAAATTTCCAACATAGCATATAGGACTAAATGAATACCTGCTGGCAAAATTCATTGAATTGGCCAGTTGCCAGTGGCATAGACAAATAGCTTTACTTGAGGCAACAAAGCTAAAGAGGCTTTCTGTAGTCTTTACAGGTATTATATCTTCCACCACTCCACAATCAACCCATTCATTTACTTTAGTTTGAGTGGATTAAAAATAAAATTATAGAAATGCCTTGTCTTTGTTGTATTGTGTCACATTTCACTTCTGTCTAAAAGAATTACACACTTCTATTCTCTTGAAGCTCTCAGTAATAACAGCAATATTTATGAGACAATTTGGCTGACAGACCCAGATAACAAACTGCTTGTAAGCTAAAAAAATCACCTGTTATTACATTACTTAAATAATTTGTTTGACATAATATGAAATAGCTGTTGAGAATTAGGTTTACATGATAATGAACTTGGTATTAACACAGTTGCTATATTTTATATTACAAAAGAAAAAAGAAATTTCATGTGTCATTGTAAGATAGGTATAACCCCCTGAGTTTTTCAGTACTTGTTTCTGCTGGAAGCTCCCCATTCATTTGTATAATTGATCATTTTTAATTTCACTTGAAACACTATAAATAATTACTTTGTAGTGCTTGCATATTTAAAAGTCATGTCCTCATATTTTATAAAATACACCCAGCCCCTCCTCGTTATACAGAACAAGCCTCACTATGTATTCAGATTAATCATGGACTCACTCTAGCACTGTATTCAGTTATACTCTGAGTTGACTTTTAATGAGAAACTCTTTTGCAATAAAGCTTCCCCATTGCCATAAAGAGGAAAGACTAGACTCTCCTTGACCTTCTTTCTCTTAATAAGTTGCTGAGCCATTAGCTTAAAAAGTCTTAAATTTCATTCCCTCCTAAGGAATACAGTTCTCTCTATTGATCTCCAATTTCACCTCATGACTAAGAATTAATTATAAAATAGCATGCAGAAATCTCTGTAAATACAGGTTTTCTCCAGTATCTTCTGGTATTTCTGAAAATGTATGCTCAAATACTGATCAATATGATCAAATACAAGTGTACAGGGCTGTGTATCAGTGGGACCATTGATGAAAGGCAAGCCAAGGGGTAGAAGACTTCAAGGGAGAAAAAAGAGCAGGGCAAAATTTTTTGCACAAACCAATTTTCAAGTTCACACTTTTTTTTTTCTTCTTGTTTGAGAATTGTGTTAAAGGATCATTTAATTTTAACAATATTGTTAAAGTGACACAGTAGTAATAGATGGTATATTTTTCTTACTTTGGATATGATCTTGTAATCCTTAAATAGGAAGATGTATAATAGCTAAGATCAACAGGATTTTCTCCAACCTCTCATAAACTGCCAATTTATTGGCATTAAGAATGGCTAATACAGGCACTGAGGATATTACACGCAAATTTAGAGATGACTTTCTTTAGTGTGCATTTTGGACAGATTTCAGATCAGCAAGCCCCTGCCTAATTGCATTTCAGCAGTAAAGGAGATTGTTTAGTCAAAAGTATAGATTTTTGCTATATCAGTATTTCTTGTAGCTCAAACACAATTTAGAAAGGGTCCATAGAAGGGTCACAAAGACAATTAAAGGACTGGGAAGCCTGCCACACTAGAAAAGGCTAAAAGAATTGGGATTGTTCAGCCTTGAAAAAAGAAGGATTAGGGTAGACCTTATTACCATGTTCCAGTATTTAAAGGTGACCACAAAGAAGATGGAGATTCCCATTTCACAAGGAATCACAGGGAAAAGACGGGGTAATGAGTACAAAATACTCCTGTGAAGATTTTGATTAAACACAAGAGGAAAATTTTAGACAATGAGAACAATCACTCATTGGAATAACCTCCCCAGGGAAGGAGTGGATTCCCCAACTTTGGACACTTTTAAGATTCACCTAAATGGGGTTCTGGGCATCTTGTCTAGACTGTGCCTTTGCCAAGAAAGACTGGATCAGACGATCCTCCTTCCAACCTGGTACTCTAAGATTCTATGATGTCATAAGCTAATAAATACAAATAATAGTATCCCACATTTTCAAGATATCAACATTTGTAAATTTCTCTAAGAAAAAGCATATGCACACACTTGCTGAGAAAATTACTCCAGCACTATAGCTACAAGGAAAATCAGGAAACAAATTATTCAACAAAGGTATAATGATGAAGACAATGGCTTAAGTAGAACACAGAAGCTATAATTTACAAGTGAAATGCATATGTCAAGCTGTAAAAAAAATAGATGCTGCATAATAAAGATTTTTTTACATTACATTATTATATATTGTCACAATGAGAGAACGGTATAAACTTGACATTATTGTAAAAACACTTGAGATAGTAATATATATATATAAACAGTGTGTTATTTTAAGAAATTAGAACTCAACAAAGCAACTAAATATCTGAATAATATCATTTTTATTCATAAACCATAGACTGCTGTGAAAGCATAAGCTCAAAACCCAAGAAGAAGAAAAATTTGAAGATGAATGAAGGCAGCAATTTCATCAAGTACAGAATTACTCTTTCAGTACAAGTACTAACTTTTCTCAGCAGTAATTAGGTGGATGTTAACACATGCATTACAATTTGCAAAAGATTTCATTTCAAGCTGGTCACAACTGAAAAAAAAACCCACTAATGAAATAAAGCTATATGAAGACAGTTTTTACCCTGAAACCATATGCACTGCTGGCTCTGTGCCACACAAAATTTATAACTTCTACTTTACTGCTATTTATTTCATCTAGAAACTTCATTTACTTAGCAAATGGATTTACAAGAGAAGCTCAATCTTCTTTAGGCTTTAAGTAATGTAATGAGGATGTATTTGGAATGCATATGTCTAAAATGCTTTTCACTAATGTATACCTAATACCTTCTCTGGTTTCTGAGATGTTCTGACTTTATTCAAAATCATGTCACACTTATGAATGGTGACAATCATCTGTTTACAACTGACCTTGTGAGTAAATTCGGATCAAAAAGAGCATTCAGTACCTTCACTTTCTTGTCATTTTCTGCCAGTAATTTTCTTTTCAACATGGAGTCAACCAATCCTTTTCTTGTCCTCTCTGTTATCACTTGTATGTGTCAAAACTATTTGAACTCTTACTGCTTGCCAGCTGAGGAGATCTCATCTTGTCCTATCACGTGTCTAGTTCTATATAGACAAGGGATACTTCGCTACTCCACTCCTAGTTACAAATTCTACTGTGCTATTTATTTCCTCTGTTTTGGGGTACTGAAGGATTCATCATTCAGCCATTCCCCTTCTTGCACTTTTCTTTCCAGTGGACTCATTGGAGTATGCATCTTGCAAAAATATGGCTATCTATTGATTTCTTTTACTATAAAAGCATTCATATATGAAAATGTAAAAGAAGTTACTTAGCACTGGTAACACTCTATTGGTACTCCCTTGTGTTCTACAGGAAATTCTACTTAAATAGCAGGAGTAAACACTGTGACAGAGACAAAGAATATAAAGAGCTGCTAAGAAGCTGATTACAGACTAATAAAAAGATTGGCACTGTTGAAAATAACCCCTTTATTAATATGAACTTTTCTAATCTTCTAATGTTTGGGATAGAAAGATGCCAACATAGCAGGGGGTGGGGGGGAAGCAAAACTTTTTTTAAGCGGAAAGGGTAACATTGCAGAAGCTAAATGGTTATCTATTCAAATCTAAAGGTAAAAAAGCATGCTCAGAGCTGTATTTTGACAAAATAACCAACATGGGCTGTGAAGCTACAGAGACCAGCAATGAGGCAAGTTGGTTTATTTATTATTTGCTGATGACCTGGTAGAGACAAAAACTGCCTCCTAAGTCATCCCACTGTAAAGACCGAGTGGTATAACCAGAAGCAAGTAGAAGTTTCTTTGAGTCTGTTTCTAGGGTTTAAAAAAAAACTTCTGTGTTTTTTATGTAAGCATAAAAAACACATAAGATGCGATTTGTTGTGGTTTGGTCTATGAACTCACAAAGGTACAGGGAAGTGGACCAGAACACTAAATAGGGGTCAGATAGCTATAATTGCTTTAAGCTACATTTGGCATGCAATCTATCCACCTACGCAAATGGAAAATTTGTTTACAGATTTACATCTGAAAGCCTAGATGTTCTAGAGAGTTCTAGTTCCTATTTGAAAAACAGGGACTACTCTTTCTTTTTATTCATATTGCAGACTCTGTTTTCCTGACTGCTGCTTATTATATTTTTGAGATGAAAATGCTGTTTATGGTTACTGTTTGGCAAATGAATGAGCTAATATCCACACTGCTGCAGCAAGAGCAGCTAGCCTAATTAAGGTGCAGACATACATTGCTAAATAGGCTGGAGCAGTATACTGACTATCTCGTTAAGCACATAACTTTAAAAATAATCTGTTTAAAACAGCTTGTCAACAGCCTCTCAGGATTTGGCTTGCTGCAATATTTTAAAATCTAGTTTATGTTTACACAGCAATACAAAGATCCATTTATGTTAATCTGGTGCAAAAGGAAATAATTCTGATACCAAACATGCACGCGCGTTGTGATTTATCAATTATTTAGAGAGTAACTGGAAAAGAATGTTAGCTCCACAACTCTATAGGGGTTATGTCAGCCTAAGGACATAGTTCTTGTGAAACACTCTATTTACGATGTAAAAAAAGGAAACCCTTTAAAATTAATATTGCTACTGTAGCAAAATAAGAAAAACATTTAAATGGAATGCACATATTATTAAAATATGTTTGAGGAAACACGTCTGTTTTTCTGCCTGGCACAGAACAAAATAATTGGTAAAAATAATATATTCACTCCCTCTAACATCCGCATCATATAAAAATATGTACTGGTGAAAGCCCAAACATTGATGCAGTCATTGGTCACTTGTACTTAATTTAGTAAATATAAAGCAAAGGCCCTTCAAGATTATTTTCATATTTGCATTTGTTTTTCCATGACTCCTCTTGCAATAAAAAACTTCATTACTTTCTTTGCAGATATCTGAAGTATCTCAGGAAAACTCATTTCAACACCTCAGAACACTTCATGGAAGTGACTTATAATGGTAATACAGGAAATGGGATAAGAAACAGCAGAACAGGTGTCTGCATGTCAGGTCTTTCTGTCTCTCAGATAGAACCTTTCTTCATTAATGGTCCTGATTAAAATTACATTCACAGTTCTGTGGACATTTACCAATAAAATCCACCTTACTAAAGGTTTTGAGGATTAAGCTTCATATTCTTTTTTCCCTTCTAGAGAGAGTTTAGGTTATTCCATCATTTTGCTTCCACAATGTTTTGATTACTGCCCTTCTCCTCCATGAATGGGAACCCTCAGTTTATCTTTTCCCTATTACATATACGAGAAGAAGAATATTTTTTTTTCTTTCTGAGCAAAATAGTAAAGCAATGGAAGCTAGGAGTTCTTCTAAATCGACAGAGCTGCTGTAGGTTTGTATTACAATGAAGAAATATTAAACATATATATATCTACAAATACCCAGTAAAACTTACATTTTCCCTATACAGTAATAATGCTATATAAAGGCTATAATTTTACCCAGGTACATCTGCGTCTGGGAAAGGAAAACAGCAGCCACAATGAATGGGAAAGCAAGGAGGAAAAGAAAGGCAACAATTATTTTTATTTACACCCTTTATTCAGCAAAGATTGATTCTATTGCTCATGCAGACCAAAATATTTTGCATCAGTGCGACTTTCCCAAAGCAATTTTTTTCACACAAATTATGACAGCAGTTAAGAAATCACAGTACTCCAAAATGGTGCAGAACACCTCCTATGAGGTGAGAGCATCTCAACAAGCATGGATTTTAATTTCTTCTCAAAATCTGAGAGACATTCTCAATAACTTTTAAAACTTACGGGAATTGCAAAGGAAGACAGAAGTGAAAAGGGTAAAGAAGGCTTATCTGACTACAACATTCACAAATGCAGAAAATCTCCAGCAGCTAAGTTAAAGACATCTACATGTGGTTTATTTTTGCTGATCTTTCCCTTTCATGTAAAACTTGGCTGCACAAATTTATGTGGACTTTTCTCATCCTGCTTGTATATCCACCCGATTTTCCCAGCCTCTCAGTTGTGCTAAAACAACCGCTTGTGGGACTGCACTGTTTATAAAATCAGGGAACCAAGCTGGGTTAAAAAAATCTGCAAAATAAAAGCTACACTGTAGTATAGGGAGTGAAGTCTCTATGTCCAGTTTGGTCATGGTAGGTAATACCAGAGCTCCCACCCAAGATATGGGAGATACAGCACTCAGGCTGCAGGAGATAAGTATTTATGTGCTACACTTAAGCAATGCTCCCGCTGGATGCATCCTACCAGACAGCCTGGATGAGCCCCCTGTCTCCTGTCAACAGCATTGGCAAGAATATTACATGTGGCTCTGTGGATAGCACAGAGAACAGCCTCTGGAAGGAAGAGCAGAGCTCAGCCCTGCACTGTCCCTGGAGATCCTTTGGCCAGCAAGGAGGTAGAGGCATCAGGCTGCAGCCAGAGGAGCACAGAGAGCTCCTGTCTCTCATGTCATGGTGACTCTACCAACCTGTATTATGCTAAAGTACCATCTTGCCATTTCCTATTAGAAGTAGGAGAGGTAAGTACTTAATTCAAGGAGATGGAATTACCCTCTGGAGATAGCTGCATTCTTTATATATTTAACAGGGTAGAAGTAACTGCCTGTGTTAGGACGATGGGTTCGCTTCCTTCAAGTCTTAAAGATATGTTTTAATATCCTCTTATTACACAGGGAGTTTAGGTAGAGATGATCTTTTCAGGGACAAACAGCTACCATTTCTGTGAGATTAGCTAAATTAGGAAGTAGTTATAAGAAGAGCAGTCTAGTTCATTGGCAATCAGACACCAGAGAACTGCTGAAACTCTTTTGACAATGTTAAACCAACTGAATTATGTGAGAAGCCCCAGCATGTTGACACACCACAGGAAGTTTTTCATCCTTTTTGTTACCTTGCAAAATTGCTTTAGGAAATAAACACAGTGAAAACAACATTTTCTGCTAGGCAGGTAACAGATTTTTCCCTGGAGTAAACAGCCATAAACTTGTGTGTTTGTTCACCAATAGACTTATAAACATTTTTGGAATTTGGACATATACTATTTTAATCTGGATTTTTTATTAAGATTCTTCATCTGTACAAACAGGAAACTTATGAAAAATGCAAATGTATCACATCTACATAGATTTGTTGTACATATTCAAATCTACCTCTGAACAATATGATCTACTATTTGAATGGTCAGTGTCTAATGGGCACAATGAGGTACAAAGAACACTTTTTACTGATCTGTGTGGTTTCAATGCATCACACTGGAAGAGAAGTAGAATATCTATCAGTAATAAGAAATATAAATAAGGTTTGCCTTCTGACTATTAAAAAGTAGCCTTATGAATAAAATTGGAATTATCATGTAAATAACTAAATCATGTATCTGCATTGACCTTACTTCACCTTTCTGCTAATACAGCTAAAAGTAAGGATTAACAAAAATTAAATTCTTCCCCAGTTGCAATTTATGTTGTATTTTATGACACTGAACCATTAAGTAGTCACAGGTGAGATGGACAGGCATTCTTTAATTACCTGCTTGCCTCCTTTCCAGTAGTATTTTATGATTTCTTCATTCTGTGTGTCTAAAAATTAGTGACTACCTTTCCAATCACAGGAGGTCTCATAAAAAATAGAATTTAGGATCCTGTTATGTACTCTTCAGCACATAAAGTACTCTCTTGAAAAACTACCCAAGCATAACTTGCATCAAATTAAAAAATGTATATTCATTTTAATACTGATCAAATATATGTGATTAATACCTTCTGAGAGATTATTTCATATAGTAAAGGACAGCAGTTTTATTTTAGAAAGAGATGAAGCAAAAAAAGTTATTTTATAAAATTTTTATAGACTTAGGCCAAAAGCTGTATCAAGTGATTTCATAAATGCAGTAAAGAAAAATTTACTTTGATTCACTGTACTAAAGTTCCTGATTGGGACAATTAGGCAAATGCCTTTTTTTTTTCAGCCTGCAAAATTGTTTAAAAAATTGTAAACAATTAGAAAACAAAGAAGAAAAGCCGAAACCTCTCATAGTCTCATTACAAATAGTTCAAAAAGGTAATAATTCTCAAAGAAAATGAATAGTTTTTCAGTGCAGTAAGTCAGAGAGTACCATGCACTGGGAAATGAGAACGAAACAAGATGCTTCATTCTCAGTTTTTCAAGCCTGACTTCATGACCTCAATGATATTCTGAAACAAATTCTGGAGGTAATTACCTTATTCGCTGAAATAAACAAAGTGGTTAGAAAAGCCAACGAAACAACCCTGCAATCATGTTGGTGCCCACACAGATGATCAGCACAGCTATAATTTCAGGCATTTCAGATTTTCCCCGCACGTGTTTGCCACTTAACTATGCCAGGTATTTTTAGGAGATAAAAAACTTGTCACAGAGTTTCATAACACCTTTTGTTAGCAGAGAAATGGCAAGTCCAAAGTATTTGGGGCTTATTTCCTCTGCAGCTTAGTGATCATTTGTTGTTTTGCCTATTGGGGCTTATTTGCTCTAACCTCTTAAGCCCACCCTGGAATAGCTGGAATTCCTCCCTTTTCCCACACCTCTGCCTCTTCCTCTTATTCCACTCTGTTCCTCAGGCAAATATAAGCTGTGCACTACTCTAATGCAATTGCTCTCTACGGCACTTTATGAAGCAAGACAACCAAATGGAGAAAGTGCTTTCAACACATTAGGCTACTAATAATGTATACCCTGAGGTGTTTTATAGCTTTTTGAGTGCATTTCAATTTCTTTTAATTCTTTTTTTTTCAGTGGTTGTGGAAGAAAGGCAAAATTTTTGATGTAGCCATCTTTTAAAAAATATATTTTAAAAGTGAGTAAGAGGAAAGGGATGTCAAAACAAGATAACATTGCTTTAAATGCACATAATTATATTTGTGTTTGCTTGGGGTTTTTTAAGATAGCAAAGGGAAGGAATACAGAAGAAAAGGTTATTATTGCCTAGCCTCCCACTTCCCAGTTGCTGTTTTATCAACAGCAGTTTGTGATTCAACATCCTTTTTTAACACATTCTCACTGAAAATAAACCAATTGTGGAATATTGAACATTTTACTCCACAATAAAAACTAGGTTACAGTAGCTGGAAGTCTCCAGCTGCTACTGAAAGGGCAGCTTGGCATTTTGGCATGAAAGGGCAACTTATAATGAGTCCTTTCTTCTTCCCTGTGTTACCTCTCTGCAACCCCCAAATGGCTTAGCTGTATTCCCAGTTAGACTGCTCCTATTTCCTCAATCAAGAGATGTCATTTGGTTTCGGGGTTTTTGCCCTAAATGACAAGCTCTTTGCTATCTTTCACCAAAGTGGAATGTTGAGAGCAAGTGTGACATTCCTCCAAAGTGTCTTGTAACTAAACAGATCATATTTTTTATTATAATGTGTTAACTTAAGCCTTCAATAACGGAGTGAGGGAAGAGAGTGAGTCTCAGAGCTTCTTGTAAATCCTGCAGAGACTAAAGAACATATTGAATATTGATGTTTTGCTTTTATTTAAATATTAGCACGAGGCTAAAATTTAATTTGACTCCATACAAAAGTGGATGAATCAAAGTGCAGGGATTCTTTACTGAGTCAGAGTATCATAGATTAAACTGCAAAAATATTCTCTCTTCAAGAATGTTGCCTTTTTTGAAGACTTACAGTAAAGAGTTAAATTTTAAAAGAAGAGCTTTTGATTTTATTGTCTTTAGGAACATTGTTTCTCTTAAACTGTATTTTAGAGTTCTATATAATACTAATACAGATTTTAATATTTTTATCAGATATTATTGACCACTGCAAAGGTTGTGTACCTGCACACAGCAAAACAGAAAATATAATATTAAAAGTAGCCTGAATAGTTGAAATGTTTGGGAGAAGAATAGAAAGAAAATTTAATTTATTTTGAAAACCTATCATGACTATCTAAAGCAAAACTGCAAGACTGCATGTCTTTATGAGTGCTGTCACCATAATCAGAATGTGTCATAACAAATGCTCCAACTACGAAGACAGAAGTTTCTTGCTACAAATCTCCCAGATAAGGCGACTATTCTGGAATAAATATTCTTGAATAAATATTTCTCAAAGAAATATTCTTTTCTTGCACTGTTTTCCTACCTGTCACATTGTCCTTTAGACTCAGGTACATTACAGAAATACAGATGAAACACACTGGAGAAACACCAGCACAGTTTGGCAAGACTTAAGTTTCTTTGCAGATAAATCAGTACATCTAAGAGGATATCAAATTATCCACAATGCCTTAAACAAGGTAAAAATAAAAAGTTTGCAAAATAAGACACACCACAAATTGCCAAAAACATAAGAAAATATTAGATAAGGCCATATGTTACACTTGATGAAAGTGACTTAGAAACAAATGTGGTTTTAATTGTGCAGCTGACAACAGCCTGCATTTTAAAAAAAAGTGAGAATAAATAGGAGTAATTTAGGTTATGTAATCTGATGCTGCACTGATTAAGTTATTCTTATAGATCTACATGCCTTATGACACTCATACATGAAAAAAAAATGGCAACAGCATTTTACAAGTGCATCAAGTTGTTTTTTTTTTTTAATTTTCCTAGAGAGACCTCAATATCTGTCTATCTGTCTGTCTATTCTTCCCTTTACAAGGCTGAAAACAGAACGCAGAATAAAAACAAAGTGTCACAACTCTGTAGTCACCTGAATGGCTAATACTGCTTAAAAAAGGGCTGCATGTATATTTACTTAATGAAGCCAAATTCATTTGAGTATTTGTGTGGTGAGAAATGTAAAAATATTGTATTAGTAGTGAATGTAAAAATATTCTATTAGTAGACTTCCTATAATTCTCTCTTTTTATGGCCTTCATTTTATAAGGCTTTTGACTTCTAAATTACTGAGAGTATTCAGCTTTTGGACTGCTACAGAATATAACATTGTAAGAGGTTGAAACTAATGGTATTTTTGGATTTCCTTCAAACATGTATAGCTGAGTAATCAAAAAAAGTTAAATATTATTCTAATACACAGATCATAGGGCATCTAAAATCATATAATCCCTGAAAACTCCAAAATTACTAACATTACAGCATTCTGATGTTTTGCCATTGTATTTTAACTAAAAAATTAAAATGTGGAATCTGTTCATTTCATGTGAGTGACATTGATTTATTCATGTAATATAACATTCCACAGTATGTTCTTACTGGTGGTAGCATCCCCCAGAAAAAATGAAGCATTCTACATATTTATTTCAATAACTTACAAACACTGAATGAAGTCCTGTGATATTTTATTTTTCCTGAGTGGAACAGACTGTATTAGCCTAATTATATTTTTCTCCTGTTTTGTACTCTTTGTCTCCTCTTTTACCTAGTGATTTAAAGAATCCCTGCACCCAAACTTCAGCATTGTAAAGTTAAAGTATTACAATTTTCTTTTTTCCAGTGAAAGTGAAATAAATATATTTGTTCTCTTAGCAGCTGTTTCTTTCACTAGGCACTACTTTTTAAGCATACAATCATAGTTCAATTGAACTTTTAAACTTTGCTCAAAACAAAGGCTTAGGCTCTGGGAAACACATACATTGTGCCAAAATTCAGTTTGTAGACCTCTTAATTCTACTGCTTTCATGCTATTGCTGTGCATCGACCATCAACTATGTGTGTCTCATTAATTTCATAATTTTCACATTATTTTACCCAGAAAAATGTAACATAATGGGATGAAGTGAAGTTACTGTGAACTAAATCTTGTAAGATCTTGTGGGCATTCTCAAGATAATCTTAAAACTTTTTGCTGACTCCCTCTTAGCAACTTTACCTCAGCTGCCTGTCATTCCTGTCTGATGAAGTTCATGTTGTTTCTTTGCTGTCAAGTGCTGACTTCAAGGTAAGAAGCATAAATGTGTAACTGTTGCAGTGTCTCTCACAGAAATAATGGAAGAGGAAAGGGAAAAGAAATAATATTGCCCTCACTATAAAAAAAATTGCCACAGAGAAAGCAATGGGCCAGTGACAAATATTGAGTTGGGAGGATAAATCTCCAAAGATTCTATGAATCTATTAGAAGTTGCTAAATCAAATGTAATTTTTTTAATTATTCTTTTGTTACAAAGACCTAAAATGTCTGACTTTTACTGTACTAAAACCATTAAAAAATTTGCTTTTAAGTTTCTTGACAATTGCAGCACATGAGTTAGGGATGTATTGGCAACAGGTAGTTCTTTATAGAGCACATGATTTTGGATTATTTTCTTAAGACTCTTCCGGAGTGTAATTCCTTTAAAAGCTACATGACCTATTGGATACCGTCATGCTAACAAAATAGATGCTAAAGACTAGAAATCAGTATCAATTATCACCAAAATTAATACAGTTTAAAAGTTTGTGGAAAGGCAAATAGTTCATAGCTGAATTGGAACAACTGAACTGAAAATTCCAACTTGGAGCATTAGCAAGAATCAGAGTTCCCAAGCCCAGGTTCAATATAACATATTCAGATTTCAGCACATGAACTTCAGTATCAGGACTGCTCAGACTAAACTTCAGGTTTAATATAATCCTTCTGGTTTTTGAGGCTATTGATAAATCTGGTGAATTTTTAACGCAGATGCAATTCAAGTGACTCAAGTTGGAGAGAAATCCATCTTCAGAAATGAATGATCTTTACAGATTCATCACCTCATCAATTAATATCAACTGTTATATTAAGTCACTTCCAACAGTCCATTTATATAGTGTGCATTTTGGTTTTGGTCGCATACCAATATACAAGTCCATTCATGTTGTGTAATTTTAATCTATTTCCTCTCATATGAGAGAGTGCTTCTTGGGAGCTAAAGAAATTAAAATTAGAAGTTATCACTCTCAGTATTCTTAAAACACTGGAGGACACTTGTGCTACCTCCTGAAGATGAAGAAAAAGAGTGCATACCTTTTTGATAAAAATCTGAAATGAAGTAAACTATATCAGTCTGCATATGGATTTTTTTATATATCTCTGCATTAAAATTTTAACTATCTTGTTGCAAAATAATATGAGTTCTATCTCATATTGTCCAATGATTGGTAGTCTAACCACCACAGGAAAAATGTGATTGCTTGCAGACACCATCTTCCAGACTCCATTCAGTTAGCAACACTGCCTTTCAAAAATTGTTAGCATGTCAAGGCATTTTGGGTTTGCTTCTATTCCTGCATTTCTGTTATCTTCTTGCTCTCTGGTAGATATTGCCTATACTACAATCCTGCAATTGAGTCACATCACCTTTGTGTCAGATGTGGATATAGCAGATCATGAGAGAAGAGTTTTTGACATTATTTTTACAAAATTTTAATTGAATATAGCTTCAACAAGGTATTTTGTAGCCAGGGATCCAAATTTCACAACTATTAGATACATGGGGGAACATTATACTTGTTATTCACATTTCTGGGGTTTGAACAACTAGATAATTTTTTTTCAGCCAGTTTGTGTGTGAAAAAGTAAAGTAATTCAGATTTTCTGATTGAGACTAGTATGCTTTGTTTTTTTGAGTTTTTTTTCTTTGTTTGTTTTGGTTGGTTGGGTTTTGGGGTTTTTTTGTGAGGTTTTTATGGGGTTTTTTTTGTTTGTTTTTTGTTTTTTGTTTTGCTGTTGTTGTTGGTTGGTTGGTTTTGTTTTTGTTGGATTTGAGGTTTTTTGGTTTGTTTGTTCGGTTTTTTTGTTCCATTTTTGTCAAAAATACCCAGGCATTTCTTCGGGAGATTTATTCAGAGAAACTTACTTTGGCCCCTCAAAGACACCAGTGACAGGATATATATATATATCTCCTTAGGTATCAAGTATGAACTCACAACCCTAGAGTCCCTTACCAGTCAAAGGAAAGACAGATATGTCCTGAGGGAATTGATTTCATTATAAAATAGATGTCAACAGTAAATAATAAGATTCACTTTTTAGATATTCTGCTTCAAGACATCTAAAGTTAGGTAAGAGAAATTCCACCAAAATCTACAGAGCCCAAACTTGATACACTGGTAAAGGAAATGCTTTCAGAAACAATCTAGCTGTTACAGTCCTTTTTTTCTGCTTTCTTTCTGCTTCCTTCTTTTTCAAAAGCTAGACAGATCTGAGAAACAGCATGTAAGTTAACATTTCTATGAGCTTCATAGTATTTAAATGAAACAAAGTATTTTCTGCAACCCCTGCATAGAAATGAGAAGGTAACTGAAACTAAAAATTAGCCAATTTGGCCAAAGCATTAAATAAATTCCTTCACTCTCCTTGTTTCTTTGACACTAGATGACACAGTAAAGGAGAACGACTGTGAGTAAATGTCCCTCTCAGAGGAAAAAATGCTATCAACAGTATGTGCATGTCAATAACAATCTTGTAAAGAAAGAAAATACAGGGACTTCTAATCACATCTAATCATTCTGTGCAACAGTTTGGGTTTTTTCCCCTCTCTGTGTTCCTAATGTTTCTTGTACTCACTTACCACTTGTGCTGTCAAATAACTAATTCTTTCTGGCAACTGACAATTTAAAAGAAAAGTATATTATAGGAAAGAGAGTGTCATTGTTTTCCATAAATTCATAAGAGCCATGAACAAGCAGGACACTTCTAAAAATAAACTCATGGATAATTATCATTAACCCTAAATCTCACGGCTACTTTACAGGATGTCTTTGGGATAAGGTAAGGACAAAGATTGGCATAATAATAGCATAATTTAGCATATTTACCTCAGAAAAAATTAGATCAATTCTTTCTCTATTTTATGGAAACTATCATAGCATTATAAACTGTACTCAGAAAAAAAAATCATGTAATAACATTGCATTGACAAAATTCAAGTTATGGTAAGTAACCATAATTATAGTTTCATCCGAGCTAAAGTGTTTAAAAACACCTGTAAAATGTAGGTGCCTCTGTCTATTGTTACAAGCAAACAAATACACTGATTTAAGTAGCAAGAACCATTAATAGACTGAAGTAAAGATGGCAAGAGAAAAAAACCAAACAAACAGAAGCCTTAATTGTCAGGATGCCCAGTAAGACAAGAAAGGTTCTACATAGCAACAGCACTTTAAGGATGAATAAATAGCCATGAAGTTCGCTGGTACTGCATGGAAGCTTGCAGATGGCAGATGAATTCATGTCTGTCATGTTTTTATAATACAATGACTTTTACATATTGCTGCCAGATGGAACATAGTTTTGCATCTTCATTATAAATCTCCAAGAAATACAACTTCCTTCAATGTGTTCCCTATATTTGAAACAAAAGCAAATTCACAGACAGATTTGGGAAGCTAAAGCAGATTTAAGGAAATCTGAAAGAATATAAATTAAACCCTTAAGGGCTTCCTTGTTATAACTCAATTCAAAATAATGGACTTCCCCATGTGTTTTCTATTTTTGAGGAAAACTGGAAAGGTATCATACGGATTTCTAGAGGGTGAGCCACATTTACATTTTTAAATGTAAATGCATCCCAGGCAGGTCCAGAGACCCCTCAATCAAACTTAGTTTGGAAAAATGTTTACATAACATTTATTCCTGTTACAATAAAAATAGGTATCCATCCCACAAGCTCAGATCACAGGAGTGCATGAAGCATAAATGCATTTAACCATTGCTGATGACAAACATCTGTATCTATAACATACCACAGAAGCACCCTGCCCTCCTCATCATGTTAAATGATACCTAAACAGACCTAAAATCTAACTCAGATTAGTTATACCAGTTTTCATAGAGATGTGCTTTCTCAAACTGTAAAGAAAGTACAGAATTTTTGTATTTTATATATGTTCATGCATCACACCTGGCTTCTTCCTGTGTGTCTGGTCTTTGCTTCTAATCCTAATTGGTATTGCTAAGAAGTGAATAACTCTGATAGCAATGAAGTAAACTATATGACTGTAGGGAAGAATATTTTCCCATTCAATGATTTCTCACAGAGTCTGATTTGACGACAAACTTGAGTTGACTTCTTTCAGACAGCCTCAAGCATTGTTTATATGCAGATAATTCTCTGTGTGAACCCATTAGGCTTTTACGACAGTTATAATCAAATGTGATTGGGAAACCTTCTGGCTTACTGGGATCCATACTTACATTGTGCTTTGTGAGGTTGGAAATGTTACTTGCTATTGCTTGTAGCCAGTCAACACAGTCTTCAGCAGAGAGACACTGAATTATTCCACTGCAAACCCCATCCACAGCAATTACTTGGAACGCATTTTGCCTATAGACATATCATAACAGATCAGGTCAGAATAAAATTTTATCTGTTCTAACATATCACCTTAACAATACTTATAGAAACGCTTTTCTTTCAACTACAATGAAGGTCAGCCACTGAACACAGACAAAATGCTGCTTTTCCTGTTTTATAATATCTGACATATTAAAATGATTGTGCTAAAAGGTCAACTCAGACAATATTAAGCTTCCATAGGGCTATAAGAAAATTCCACAGACCAGGTCCACAGAATGTTGACCATCAGGCTGTACAACTTCAGAAGCTGAGCAAGTGAAAGAGCAGATGCATATATAAGACTTTAATACAGCAGGCTACAGAGAAGGAAAATGCATTGGAAACCATAGACAATAATCTGGGAAATTCAGTGAATACCAGCATCTTTTTCTTAACAACAACTTTGTTTCATTTTTACAATATACTGTCTAAAGACAGTTAGATTGCTGTCTGGAAGCCCCTTGTTGGCTGCTCCTGATTATGGAATTTTGTTGCTCCTCTAAGCTATTGTTTGAAAAGTTGGAAAACTCAAAATTTATCAGGTAGCATTAATGATTTTTCCTATTATATTTCTGAATATAGGATCATGACCAAAATACATTCCTACCTCTGTCTCTATCCCAGCACCAGTCTAGGAACATATACAAAAAGCTGTTGTGCATTATAGACTGATTTTCCACTTCCAAGCACTGGGCACTTACAGAAGAAGAGAAAATTTTCAGATCCTAAAGCAGTAAAAGACCTAATTTCTTCAGTAATCAGCCTAACTTGCTAAAAGCTCTTGTAAGACTCACAGGTCTCTGGCTTCAAAAACAAAAAACCTCAATACTAACCCATATCCCAGAGTAGGACATTACTAAACATACAGAGAACACCAAGTTCCACTGCTGACATTCTGCTACAAACCAAACTGTTAATGATCAATTCATGGTTTAGGACTAAGTACATCATTCAGATTCTTTGAGAATGGCTCAAACAAAGTACGTGGTATCTTCAGGGTAAAACTGAGTGTCACTAATGACAGTTCCTGACATCTGAAGACAGATACCAATTTTGAAAAGCTGTTTGTCAGGGCTTTTTTACCTCTCAAATTTTTTTTCTAGCTGTATAAAATGCAAGGCTAATATCTATCTTCACTACATCCATGTAGAGAACAGGCTGTTCCTTCAGTCAGGAGAAACAATAAAAATGAACTAGAGACATGCCTTTGCTTTGAGAGTTCTAGCATGAGAACCAGCTTTTGTAGGATAATGAGGCTTACATTAATACCATCTTGCTGGGATCTGTGATTTATTTAAATCCATCAGTTAAGTTGCCTTTTACATGGGTAGTGATTTTCTTTTAAATGACAAAAAATAGGAACCAAGACAGACTTTTTTCAGAGACTCATTTACACAATAATTCCAGTAAAGTTTTGAGGAAGATTTATTTAAATATTCTTGAACAAATTTCTAAGTACTTACATGAAGGCCATAGCATGGGCTCAAAATTGTTGACTATGTCTTTTGAGAAAAATAGCACTAATTTCAGGACTCACCTTGTTTCTACATAGCCTATTGTAAACCAAAGCAGGAGTCTAAGAACTCTATTAATATGTGACACTAACTGAAGCACAAAAACTTCAATATGTTCCAGATTGAATCCTGATGCCCAAATTTCCCTTACACTACAAACACAGTAAATCTGGAGCACTTGGGGCACCAGATTGTTCCTACTGTTCCTAGGAATTTGGTCTGTGAAAGTACAAAACCATTCATCCATAATGTTATTACCCAAGTATCAATAAACACAGAGAGTATGATACATGGTTGCCTAATAAATTACTTGTGAATGTGTCTTGGCAGTAATCTATCCTTAGATTATTGTACTAGCATTTTCTTGAATGAGTCTACCAGCCCAAGTCCATAATAACATGCAAACCTGAGAACATAATGTATTAAACACATGTTTTGTACTAAATGGAACAAACAGCAGATTAATCACTTTATAATAACCAAAAAAATATGAGATTGGATTAACTCTTATTCAACTACACATTTCAGGTTCTCTGCCTTCTGGAACTCAAAAGCTGTATTTGAAATTAATAAGCTTTCCAAGATCAACCTGTCTTGTAGAATTCTGTATGAATACCCTCCAGTATTTATATGTCTCAAGCACCCCACTAGAAAAGCTAGAACAAAACTATGAAGTTTACTATTGTATGTGAGAATGATATATTTCCATATCAAACTCTGAAATGTAAAAAGTTACTAGGTTTTACATAGTGAAAACAACCTTGCAAATACTAACTACAGAAAATGTAATGAATTAGCTTTCATTTCATGTTGCTTCCTTATTTTTAATAGCCTTTCTTTTATGTTGCTGTTTATAGCAGTCTTTTTAAAAAGTATCTACCTTTCATAACAAATTCTGAGGGGGAGTAACATTTAAAAATGTTTACAGTTATTTAAAACAGTTTTATAAACTGTCTTGCTAGCAACATAAAATGTTGGTTCTATGCTTTAAGAAAATCCCACTTCTGCTCTCATATGCATCCTGCATTTTTGGGGTTTTTTTAAGTACTCTTACTTCATTATGTTAGACATAATAGAAGGACATAAGGAGAAAACTATGAGAGTAGTTATTCAAGTTTGAGTATGAGTTTTTACATTTATTTTCTAGCAATTCAAATCTCAGGAACATCATTACTACCTAAGAAACTTTCTTTGTTATGTACAAGTTCTATAATTTGCACTTTAAGCTTTTTTTTATTGATGCAGAAGACTGAATTTTAAAACCCTAGATCTATGAACAGCTGAATATGTGCTAATTTTCCATGTGAGTAGCTCTATTCAATTCAATACCTCATCTGAAGTATACGGTAGAATAGATCTCAGATTTGACTGTTATAATTTTGGGCCCTTTCTACTTCATTGTTAAATATGGAGCTGAAGGCTTTCACAGAATTTAGTAGAACACCTCCTGCCTCCATGGTGACTTTATCCTGTTTCAGTTCAGTTCAGCCAGGAAGCCTTAGCAGCCTTTGGTTTACACCTTGCCTCCCTGGGCCAGCTATTGCTCCTCACCAGACCAAGGTTCATGCAGCCAAATAAATAATGATCCTGCTATTGCTGGTCAAAAGCTGCAGGCTGGCTTTAGCTCCACAGTGATCTACAACAACTACTGCCTATCCTGCATTACTTTCAGCTCTGTGAATAGGAGAAATGGATGGCAGGCCCTGGCAGTGTAATTCTAAGAAACAGCCCTAAGAACCACCTGAGGCAGTGGATGGCTTTTGTGCAACTATCAAATGTTTACTGAGGACCAATGAGAAGGAAGCAGGCTGCAATAAGAAACAATAAAATTAACTCCACAAAGAGGCCGAACAGGTTCAAGAAGACTTCTCTTCCCCCTAGCTTCTGGGGGGTTTCATAAATCCCCTCCTAGGTGATTGATTAGAAGAAGGAATTATGGAGGAACACGCTCTGTACCTTTACACAGCTTTCCTCCAGTTAATGCCTTTACATTCTGGAGCTCCCAGAAGCATTTCAGTATGAGAACTTCATTCTTAGATACACAGAGGATAAATAAAGAGCATACAATACCTAGATAGCTAAAATTTTTAACAAGTATGATCTTATATACTTGTCTTGCTCGACTTTGTAGCTACTTTCATTCTATTTCACTGCTTTACAAACAGTAATCATTACAGAATATTTTTGTCTTCCTTCCTAATTTCTTCTGATTTATTAGGATAATATTAAATTGCACAATGACAAGTTCTAGGTCTGTATTGGGTCTTTCCGAGATGAATTTCATTTTCCCCACAGCAGCTCTCATAGTGCTGTGCTTTGTATTGATAGCTAGAAAGATATTGATTACACAATAGTGTTTTGGCTACCACTGAGCAGTGTTGGCACAGCATCAGAGCTGTGTCTCCAACATTGCCTCCTCACCAATAGGCTAAGGGAACAAAATCTTGGGAGGGGGAAATAGCCAGGACAGCTGACTCAAAGTGACCAAAGGGATATTCCATATGACTGACATGTGCTCAGCAATGAAAGCTAGGAGAAGGAAGAGGATGGAGGCATTAATTAATTAATTATGACACTTGTCTTCCAGAGCAACTACTACATACTCCAAAGCCCTACGTCCTCACTTGTGGCTGAACATCATCTGCTGCTGGGAAGTACAGAATAAATATTTTGGGTTTTTTGCTTCTATGGGTGGCCTTTGCTTTTGCTTTATTAAACTGCCTTTATCTTGACTCACCAGATTATTTCCATCTTATTTTCTTCCCCTTCATCCTGTTGAGGAGGTGAGTGATAGAGAAGCTTGGTTGACACTTGGCCTCCAGCCATGGTCAACCCACCACAATGATGCCTTAAGGTTAAACCTGACTATGAGCTTTGGACAGCTATCCCCAGGATTGCGAAAAATTGGCAATGAAATTATATGTTGACACACGCAAAGCAAAATGTGGGAAAAAATAACCTTAGCTATACAGAAACAAACAAAAAAATCCCTAGTGTAGCTATAAACATGAAGCAAAGAAGTACAAGAACTGGGAGTTGATTATCAGCTCAGGCTCTTGCTCATGGTCCTCACCTGAGTATGGGTGCAGCTACTCCTGTGCCTGGACATGTATCCCACTGATTTTGACCTGCAGACTGAGTTCCCAGCTAAACTGAGTCCCACCTGACCATGATGGACTCCTCCAAAGACTGTCCCTAAGCCTTCTCTGCTCCTCCATGGGGAGCACTGGTATAAGATCTTTGTCTGCATGGACAATGCCTCATCCAGCCTCACTGCCACCCTCTCTAGGTTCATCTTCCCCATGGGGCAGCCTGCCCTTGCTGCTCCCAAACAAGATTATTTCACCCAGTGTAGTTATCAGATGAACTATATAACACAAAAAAAAAGGAACAACATTTAAAAGATATAATTATATTGCAGAGCTCAATGCTATAATGCATTGCAAAAATCAAAGACATAAAAAAAAGCAACTTAGAAGTTTTTGAGGACAGGAGCATTAGCAGTTATTAAATATGATGACCTCTGTGGCATCTCAAAATGTGAAAGGTGCTGAGCACTAGATGTAAGTAGGAAGATCATCCATCATCTCCCCACATACCTGAGCCCAGCTGATGTCAGAGAATATGAGCCAAGGTGGATCTAGACAGACCTTTATGAAAGCTCCAGTTTCATGTCTCTGGCAGCTGCAGTTGAACTAAAAATGCAATTTCTCTCACCATGCAACTCCCTAGGGCATTCATCTGTCAACCAAGAAGTCAAGTTTCAACTTTCTGAACTTCTTTACCTGCACAAATCTGATCCTGGAAGGTACTGGGAAAATCGTGAATGAAGAAGTGGAATTAATCGAAGATCACACCACCTTTTTTCCCACCTAAGTCCTGGGGATGCTGGCCATGAGGAACATGATAATGTATCCTGAAAAACATTAAAAGGTCCTTCTCAGTTTTGAATTTCATTGTAAGTACTCAACAGATATGGAGAGAAAGAGAGAGACTTCAAAGACTTTATATTTAATTTATCAGTGTTCCCAAATCAGTTGTCATCAGTTTTAGTGAGCATTGGAAAGATTCTGAAGAGGATCTCTAAGTTATTCACCATACAACCATAATTCAGTTGTTTCCTGTGACCCTGTACATTTTTACATACATATCTATTCCAATGATACCAGCTCAAACCCCAGTAATTGGGAATGGGATTTAACATGTGATGAAAATTGTCAAAATTGTCAAAACTACATACTTGTGATGCATATTTTAATTTTACCTATTTAGACAAGACATTGCATATATGAAAACTTAACTTCATCATGTTTATGATCGTATCTACAAAGAATGACTATTTAAAAATCCACAGCCTAATTTGCCCAGTATTTTTAAATAATATAGATTTGCATGAGAAATGCTTATAAAAAGGGAAATTATCAACATCTGTTTTTGAAAATACAACACCTCTTTCTTTCTTTATAAAATAGGGCTAGTGGTATTTTTATGAGAGAGCATGATTTTTAAAGTGCCTTCTCATAGTGAAAAAGGATGAGGAAAAGGCTGAGGTATTTAATGCCTTCTTTACCATAGTCTTTAATAGTAAGACCAGTTATTCACCTGGTAGCAACCTCTGAGCTGGGAGAGAGGGATGGGGAGCAGAGTGAAGCCACCATAATCCAAGACGAAAAGGTCAGTGATCTGCTGCAGTACTTATACACACAAAATTCTATGTGGCCAGATGAGATCCACTGAAGGATAGTGAGGGAGCTGGCACAGTGAGTCACTTTCCGTCATTTACCAGCAGACCTGGCTACCAGAGAGGTTTCAGTTGACTGGAAGTTTGCAAATATGAAGCCCACTCACAAGAAGGGCCAGGAGGATCTGGAGAACTACAGGCCTGTCAGCCTGACCTGGGGAAGGTCAGGGAGCAGATCAACTTGAATGACATCTCACATCACATACAGGACAACCAGGGAATCAAGCCCAACCAGCACAGGCTTATGTAAGGCAGGCTCTGCTTGACTAGCCTGATCTCCTTTTATGACTAGGTGACCAATCTAGTGGACGAGGGAAAGGCTGTGGATGTTGTCAACCTGGATTTTAGTGAAGTCTTTGGCACAGAATTCTCCTGGAGAAAGTGTCTGCTCATGGCTTCAGTGTGTGCACTCGGTGCACTGGGTAAAAAGCTGGCTAAAAGTCTCCTTCAAGTGAATTAAAAAGACTATAAATTAAGAAATAAGAGTATGGCTGTAAGCCACAGAGTCATAGAATTTCTGAGTTGGAAGGGACTCACAAAGATCATCAAATTCAACTCCTGGCCCTGGACTGCATCCTGAACAATCCCACAGTGTGCCTCAGGGTATTTGTGCACCCTGTCAGGCTTAATGCTGTGACCACTTCCCTGGGGGAGCCTGTTCCAGTGTTCAACTACCCTCTGAGTGAAGAACCTTTTCCTAATATCCAACTTAAACCTCCCTTGACACAACTTCAGGCCATTCCCTTGGGTCCAGTGACTGGGCACCACAGCGAACAGATCAGTGCCTGCCCCTCCTCTTCCCCTCACAAGGAAGCTGCAGACTGTGATGAGGTCTCCCCTGAGTCTCCTCACCTTCACGCTGAACAGACCAAGTGACCTCAGCCACTCCACACACGGCTTCCCTTCCATACCATTCTCCACCCGCTTTAGTCACTCTCTAATAGCTTTAGATCTTTCTTATACTGAGGTACCCAAAACTGCCTCCAGCACTGAAGGTGAGCAGAGCAGGACAATCCCCTCCCTTGCCTGGCTGGCAATGATGTGCCTGATGCACCTCAGGGCAGGGTTACCCTCCTGGCTGCCAGGACCCTGCTGATTTATGTTCAACTTGCCATCCACCAGAACCCCCAGGTCCCTTTCTGCGACACTGCATTCCAGCCTCTGGTTCTCCAGTCTATCTGTACATCCAGCATTTGCCTCTCCCAGGTGCAGAATCCAACACTTCCCTTGTTAAACTTCATATGGTTGGTGGCTGCCCAGCTGTTAGATTTGTCTAGGTCGCTCTGCAAGGCCTCTCTGCTTTCAAGGGAGTCAATAGTTCCTCGAAATTTTGTATCATTTGCAAACTTAGTTAATATCCCTTTGAGTCCTGAACTCAAGTCTTTGATCAAAATGTTGATGAGTACTGGGCCTAAGATGTAGCTCTGAAGAACCCCACTAGTGTCCTGTCACCAGCCTAATGTCACTCTGTTCACTATAACTGTGTCCAACCCATGAGCCAGCTGCTCACCCACCATATGTATTTATCCAGCTGTCATAAATCCTTCCAGAAAATATTCTAAGAGAAAGGAAGAACTGGGGAATAAGAGTTGTACATAACTTAGGAATTCATACAGAGGTCTCCTTTGGTGTTACAAAGAACTCTGCTCCCCTGAAAAGGGACATCTGAGATAAGAACCATATCTTGGTCTTCACTAGAAGAATTTAATTTAGGGTGAATTGTAGACTTATGATATCAGATTATATTATTTAAACTGAAAGAAAAACATTTAGTTTCAGTAAATTTTTATCATTTCAAATAGAAATTATAGCTAATCTAGATCTGTTTTGACACCTTCAGAAAAAGAATTCACAAGTGAAAGCATGTTTTTTATCATAAAAGCAAAGTTAGAATTGTAGGGGCTAACAGAATAAATCAGTTTAGGATCTACTGCCACAGCCTTTTTACATACATACATACATACCTATACAGACTGCTGAGACAAGTCTGCTTTTGTTGTTGCTACACTAGTTACATATATTTTTATTATTATTTTATCTCAATTTTATTGGTGTTATCTATTTATAAATTCCAGACGCTAAATTTTGTATTCCTCCTAAAAGTTTTCCAGATTATAATCAGGTCTGTTGAAAATCTGTTTAAATCTGTTGAACTGATATTTAAATCTGTAGACTGCTATTAAAAACCTTTAATACTAAAATATGGAAGTACAATAAAACAAGATGGAACTCAGAAATGGCTGCTAAACAAGGCTTACCTCTCAGGTTTTTAAATATTTTTTAAATATTTATGATCCATACTGGTTTATTTATTCTGTGCTTTTTATATTTTCATCTGTCACAAGACAAAATCCTCAGTAAAGAAACCTTTAGAACTATATAAAATAAAGTAAATTTTGCATTTTCTCACTAAGAAAAAGTTTTTAAGTCCCTTGTGGCACTTCAAAGGCATCTTTTCCTAAATATCTGATCAGACATCTGTAGCATTTATCCCGGAGAAACTCTGCTCTATAATGCTATCACACTTCAGGTAAGATTTTAAGTGCATATTACCAGAAGCAAAACACTCTCACCTTAAAAATAGGCAAAAAACATGCACCTAATCATCTTCTCCCAAAAGTTTTGGATAATGAATGCAATATAAGTAATGGAAAAATATTCTCCAAAATCTTTCTGCCATTTTCATAAATAGATATATTTTCATTTTAAGAATTTTAATTCATATGCAGAGAAGACAAGGTAGAAGAAAAAACTTTTACAAAATCCCTACTGCCCAAGTAAACAGCAATCACATGTATCAAGGCACAATCTCAGCTGTAATAATTTGTCATAGTTTAATTCCCAGCCATAATATCTCCGGCTACTCTTTTTTTCCTCTATGGAACTTTCTGTCTCCAGAGTTAGCTAGAGTTCCTCCCCTGTTGCTGTCTCTTAGTGCTTCCACTTAGCTATTATACTATAATTATTCTCCTGTGTAATTCCATCAAGGAGATTCAAGCTCTTACCGTGTTGTTGGGGTGGTAGTTGAGATGCAAACCACTGTCACACAGGGGAGAGGATGTGCCACTGCTTTGGTCACTGGGGGCACCTAATACAAATACGAATTGACAAAAAATTCTTCGTTAATCTGGGATGCCGCAATTCAAATTTGTATATGTATGTATGCATTCTCCCCTCCCCCAAATAAATTCTATCATATATAACATTCATTTACTTTCTCCATTCAGCCAGTATCTGTCTTCTGGCTTGAGGGGAATGCCTCTGTAAGCCACATAGAGGCTCAAGAAAACCTCCCCTCGTGCTTTGCTTAAAAAAGTTAACATCTGCTTGGTAAGAAAAAAACTTTGCAATGTTTCTTTCAAATTTGAAAATAAAAGGGAAGTGTGTACCTTCTCTCTTGGTTTTTCCTTGAAGTAACTTGTGAGATAACCCTCTTGTTATCTCAGTGTTTACAGTTCTAAATATTCTTGTAATGGTTTAGGAAATTACAGTGCTACACCTCAAAAGTGACATGATAGGATCCATGCAAATGCATGTTCCCGTGCATCACTCAGGCTACTCTGTGGTACCACAGTCTTTCATAAAAGGGACAAAGGTAGCTGGATACATTTTTATTTAAGAATGTAGCACTCCCAATTTTTTCTTGTTTCACTTAAATTTAATACATAGACAAAAGAAAATGACAGTATTCTAGCAAAGTTTCGTAAAAAATGCTATTTCATAATTTAATTTATTAAATTCCTACTAGCTTAAAATTGAAGGCTAGAAGAATTGAAATCAAAGATTTATTGTTCTGTTGCTTAAAATTTGAGCAATTTATTTCACTCTCTTAGGGAGCAAAAAGCAGAAGGAAAGCAGAGGTGGCAAAAGGCACAGGCTGATACATAAATATGCTTATATATGCTGCAATTGTCTATAATTATGCATCCACACTCACAATTTAATATAATTAAAGGAAGACAGCTGTCTCCCTGTGACTCTCATGGGGCTAGTTGACTAAAACACAGTTTGGACTTAAACAAAATACTTATCATCCCAACGTAATTTATTCTTAGGTAGACAGACACCTCCATGAAAGCATCTGAATTTTAAACAGCAAAGTTAAGTCCTCCAATTATGCACACACCGTCTCATTTTCACATTTACAAGAAAAAAATCCCTGAGACTAAAATAATATCTGATTCTGCCCAGAAAACTGATTTTAAATACTCTGCATCAGGATGTGAGCTATTGCAAACTAATGTAATTCTACTGTTTTACCTGCAAATTGATTTTGCAGGTAAAACAGTAGAATTCAGTACCTGAGGCACTGATTCGCACCAGCCAAATGCCTGGTTATCTGTTTTTCAAGCAAAGATAGCAATTTTTCTCCCGAGGTCAATGTTTACATAAGCCCTGGCAATAGGAACAACTCATATTCAGGCAGTAATGCTGATTGCAAAAGTTGCTGTCAATCATCCTCAATGCACAGTAGTTTCAGAAGCTGTGAGTGTTCACGAGTATTGAGTTCAGGGTTTTGCTGGCCAAGTAATAAAGGCTTACATGCACAATCTTCATTCAGTGGCAGTTTGAGAAAAGCAGGTGCTCTTTTCAGAAAGGACACAGTTAGGGTCACTTCTTCCCCTGCATTGCGAAGGACCTGTACCTGGAAAAGAAATATAGACAGACACCTTGAAATAAACGTATGACCAAAACGGGTTAGCAAATGTAAGCAACACCACACAGCTTTCACATACCAGAATTTAACTGCTTAACAATTTATTGCTATTACATTTGTTTGAGAAGAAAGCAAGAAATATAGCCTGGGATGTCCTTGTCTGTTGTATTTCCAGCCACACATACAGTTAATGGGGTGAGGGTCATTGGCCTCCTATATTAGTACTGGCTTTGACCTAGGCTATTGGACAACTTACTCCTTGAAACTATTCAGCTATGTAACTCCTTGTTTCAGGTCTGGCATAATCTACCCTAGCAGGTATGTATTTAAAAAAAAATAAATATATATTTTCTCTAGGCAAAGCCATCTTCTAAATCCTCAACCAAAACAACAGCAGTAGTTTCCACAGCTGTGCCATAATCCTATGAGCAAGTCTTTCCAACAGTCAGAGTTAAATTTAGCTGAAGCGCTCCAGCATGGATGAGAGACCTAATCTTCACCACAGACACAGAAGAAAAGTACCTATTTTAAGCCTTAAATCTTAGATAAACACACTTAGGTTTTGCCAAAGGGCAGCTTACATTTTGGATATAGAATGTGCAAAGCACCTATCCAGCTGTGAATACTTTTAGCCTTCCTGTACTTTCCCACAGTTACCCCTGCGGCTTTTTTTCACCTTTACCTTTTGTGTGGTACTGCTGTAGACACCCCAAACATACAGCAGAGTGAGGGAACTCCAGGCACCTCCCCAGAGTGGCAGAAATGAGGCACAAAAAGCAACTGAGCTAAATGCTGTACTTAACAGAGGAGGAGGAACGTTTGCATCGACTTATAACATGAGAGTCAAGAAGAGTCAGGTCTGTTTCAGAGAATAACCATTTCCTGTTCTGGCTCTGTATCTTCAAAACTCTTCAAAGGCTGATTTAATTTAGGCTTACAGTGACAGAAGATTGCACCATGCCTCTCTCTCTGAGTGACTGTGTTTGTACTGTGCAGAGAGCCAGCTCACAAGGAACAACATTCAGAGAGCTGCCACACAGTGAGACATCAGGCAAACATTTTAAACTGGCACAGATCTGCTCCCTTTCTGCTGTGCAGCTGGATAACACACAGGTAAACCTTCTGTCATGCTGCTGCTCGTGAGAAAGCCTTGTAAATAATTTATGAAGCATTGCTATTCTTTAATTATGCCTGTCAATAACCTACTCAATAGATATAGTTACATGTATGTGTACAACTATACATTGGGATGCTTTCACATGGAATCACTGTATTATGCCATTAACTTAAAGAAATTCTTCAGGGAAAAATGTCAACTTTGCCTTGAAACACAATAGTTCCTACTTCATGCTGGTTGCCACAGAGGACTAACAATATGATGACAGAATATTTGATTCAGTATCTGAAATTTTAGGCTCTTTATTGTTTAAAATAGCACAGTGGTTGTCAGTGCACATTTTGCAGTATAGTATGTATTTGTATGCATGTGTGCAAATAAACACAGGAACATCACAACAAATTTAATTATCTTATACTACATGCCAAAAACTTCACCTGTAACAATCATTTAGGTTGAAACATGAGTCTCTTTTATGAGCAGTTCCCAGTTCTGAAACATTTTCTACCTTAAAATTTGCAAGCAGCAATTATTTCACAGAAAGATGACTTGCAATCTGCAGAAAAGTAGATCAAGATTCTGAAGTCCTGAATTCAACCAGAGAAACCATCATGTATCCTCAGCCTCCATAGAAAATCCATCCTTTTCCTCTCTTACATAGCAGTCACACAGCTCAGAATAGTCAGAGCCAAAGCAGAAATTTACAGGTATATATTCTCTATTGTTTCGACAGATGTGGATAGAGAAATTGCAGAAAAATACAGCTACTCTCTGCCTTTAAAATAAAATATTTCTTTTTACTTAGGAATGGGGAATAAATAAGGGGAGAAGTTACAACATGACCAATTTTAAAGTCACCTTTTAAGATAAGAATAAGTGGATATTATCTGTGAAAGAAGCTGAGACAGTAAACTGCCCTCAGTTGTTCTTCCAAGAGTCTACATGATTTCACTTGATAATATATTGCTCTGCAAAGCCTGTAAGATGCCGTAAGTAGTCTACTGTGACCTTTTTCTCTAACCTCTCTCTCCCTCAAACCTCTTTATCTCATAGGATGAAAACTTTAAGCTGGAACACATTTCAGTTGAAATCAGCAATACTTATATTAGTGAAGGGTATTTTGGAGTGTATGAAGCATATAATCCAGAAAGTGACTAGATTTTGACATGCAGAATAAAGACAAAAGAGAGATAAAAGATTAAAAGAGAAGACTTCTAGGCAATGATTATAACAAAGAGGAGATGAGTTATCGATCCCATTTTGCTTACTTTCTAGTCATTAACAAAGCCATTCTGGGAAATAAGGTGAGGTGAAGAGAATGGAAATTTTAATTACTTCATTGTATTTTTCTAGCTTTCAGTTGAAAGCTTTACTGGTATTTTACATTCTTTGTCCTTACTTTACATAAGAAATGAACAATTATTGAACTGTTTTAAAGGGAGCATGCCTTAGAACATTCATTTACTTTGTGTCCTCATTGACCATGTACAGCATGTCATACTGCCATTCTTCCATGCAGAAAGATGAGGTACAATGGGAAATCTGCACCTAGTGACAAATGCTTTTACTAGTACACAAGAACAGCTCATATACATGAATGGAAAATTGATAAATTTTACCAAAAAAAAAGGAACAGCCAAAGGTTATATTACTAATTGTTACGGGGAGCTATTTTTATGAAATAAAACTCAGCACTTGAAAAATGGAGTTAAAGAGTTTGTCTGTAAGAGACAGTACAGTTAGAATTTCTAAATACAGTTAGAATTTCTACAGTTCTACAAATGTGAGTGAAATTCTACCAACAGCCAGAGATAGTGGCATATTAATTATTTCTTCCCTCTTCCTCATTGCCAAACATCAGGTTAGCTCAAAACTTTACAGAGCTAATACAAGGACAGTGTGAATGAAAATGTATTGCTTATTTCACGTACAATACATGAACACATTGAACAAATCAGTTTTCAATCATGATATGTTGTGGTGGATAATACCACCTCAGGAACTGCTGGGGAGCCGAGTGGTTCCAGTACAGCAGGGCTTCACTGGTGGGAGACATCCTAGTCTCCCCCCTGGAGAGCACAATGGTCCCTCCCCCAAATTATGTAAAACCCCCCCGCTGTAACCTAACCCCTGATTCCATCCCTTCCTTCTCCCCATTGGTTGTGGTGTTCCCCCTGCCTCCTCTCCCCTGGCCCTCCAGCTATCCCTATAAATATAGACACCTAGGGTCTCCTCTTCCTCTTTCACCTTGGAACTCTTCAGAATAAACCTCTGGAACATCCAGCTGACTGAGTGCTCTGAGTTCTTTGTCTCTGGTAACGCATGAGCTATCCGGCTCTCTGGGTGAGTGAGAATCTGTGCCCTACACCGGCACGGGTGTGAGAAGGGCCTTTCTGTAGAGCACCAGAGCAGTGCTGGCTGGAGTGATCTCTCAATAGCCTTGGAGACACTTTCGGTAAACGCAGAGGCCTGTTCCACCCCTCCTCCCCTTCTGCGTTAATGATATAATTTTTAGATAAAAGAAATTGATAGATATGTGATCAGTAATCCTGCTTGCTTACTTGGAAGAAAGCCCCCTCACATTTATTTTATATATATATTGCCAATAACTTGTCAATCAAGCACTATCATTGACAAAAAAGCTTTTGGCTATTTCTGACAGAGATAATTATAGAAATATTTCAAGGTTACTTTAAAACACAAGCAGGAAATATACTATCTAAATACTTCATATATTTTTTCAGTTACAGCACAGTTTCTGATTCAGAAGGAAAATTAGAGCTAGGTTGATCAGAGGAACTAACTTCAATTTTTTTTCCCAGGATCATCATGTATTTTATGCATGGTAAAAATGACTCAAGACTAAAAAGCTAGGGACTACTTACTAGTCCTTGCAAACAACAAAGCTCTCTTAAGAATTTGCAGTCTTCTGAAAAACTTTCGGAAATCTTCTCATTTTGCAGTTTCTTCTTCCATATTTTGATATTTGGTTTACTAAATTGCTTAAATTACTGATATGTTTGTCTACAAATGACAAAAAGGTGCAAGTTGTTTCGTTTTGTTTGATTGGGTTTTTTTCTTTCTCCCCCACCCCTCCCTACTCAGGGGTAAGGTGTATTTAAAATGGCAAAAAGAGAGAACTGGAAAGAACTTGATTCATTGAATGTTGAACAGTGGCATCAAAGCAGTACCACATTTTTCTCAATAGATTAAAAAAACAGATCAATGAAAAATGTATTGATTTTACTCCATCCCACCTGGATGGAGTGTCTGGACCTTCTAAAAATAGGGTTATTACATACAAGTGCTGATTGATCACTGATTTCCATAATTATCTCATCACTTGTAAAATATTCCAATGTAGGATAGAATACAACTTACATTTTTAGTTTTTTTAAAAGTAGCTATTTACACGAGTGATTATTTCATAATTGATTGCTTTCTTTTAAAATACAAAGTGATTATTTTAGAAAAACAGTGCTTCCATAATATTTATACAATCAAATTACTAAAGATAATCATAGCCACAAACAGTCTTTATCAGTACTGAATTTAAATTAGAGCCTCATTCCCACTGGGTATAAATGGTTAACAAAATTCAATATTACTGAAATGTAGCTACATAATAAGAGCTTTTTCAGTTCATTACCGTTAATAGAGAAGGCATCTCTAAATATGCATAAAATAAAAATTTTGAAACATTTTAGGATCCTCACTGATGGCAAGTTGAATATAAGTCAGCAGTGCCCTGGCAGCCAGGAGGGTCAACCATGTCCCAGGCACAGCATCACCAGTCGGGCAAGGGAGGGGATTGTCCTGCTCTGCTTGTCACTGGGATGGCCTCACTTCAACTGCTGTGTGCAGTGTTGGACTATGCAACATGAAAAAGACATCAAGCTCGTAGAGACTGTCCAAACAAGAGCCATGAGGATGGTGAAGGGTGGAGGGGAAACCTTACGAGGAGTGGCTGAGGTTGCTTGGTCTGTTCACAGCCTGGAGAAGATGAGACTGAGGAGAGACCTCATCACAGTCTGCAACTTCCTCGGGACAGGAAGAGGAGGGGAAGGGACCAATCTCTTCATTCTGAGGACCAGTGACAGGACTTGAGGAAACAGCATGAAACTGAGTCAGGGGAGGTTTAGGTTGGACATCTTGATTTTTAATATTTTTGAGATATTCTATGAAGCTTTAGATTTTAGGCATAGGAATTCACCTAACTATATAAAGTTTTAATTTTACTAGTGAAAAATGAATAATAGTAACACTTAATATGTTGACATAGAAGCTGTATGGATTAAATAATGAAAAGCTATTTAGTACTGCTGTTACTACTTGATTTAGCTTTATTTTTTAATTTCAGCCAGTGAGTAATACCAGCTATTGATTTGTTGGTGCACAGTGTCTAATGAAGTCACCCCTGTAATAGGAAGAAGGCATGATATTGAAAAATCTTAACATGTCTTCATCAACATTATGGCTATATATATTAAATTCCTGTTGCTACTTTAAAAATCACATATATATACATATATATATATATATATATATATTTAATTCAGAATGACTTCATGTGGAAAGTACTACACAAACAGAAATATTAAATATTGTCAATAAACGTTCTTATGCAAAGCATAACCTTACTACTAGTGGGACAAAGAATTCATTTACCTCTGCCACAAAGCCCTGTATAAAGTCAGGATATTCATGAATGAAGTGAGACAGGCAAAAAACCCAGTTGTGCATGTCTGAGCCAGTAGCAGTGTGAAATAGTGAAATTAAAAGAGTCAGTGTTTCTGGAGCGACAGTGACTATTTCTATGCAATTACTGTAATGATTGTAAGGGGGCTATTTGAAGAAGTAAATTTTATGGTGATGTGTGATATTGCTGAATAAAATCTTCTTATAATAACAACACTAGTCTGAATTTTTAATAATGTCTACAATGATATTGCCTTTTAATTTTATAAACCATTTTAAACTCCCAGTTCAAGAAAACATTTGAGCATATGCTGAAGTCTCTCTCTCAATATATTCAGGAAAGCAATGAAGCATGAAGTCCCTCTGACTTCAGCATGTATTCTTTCTTGAATAAGACTGTAAATCCCCTCTCAAATTACTAGTGAAATTTACCGACCAATAAAGTTGTAAGGATTTAAATCAGAAGACTTATTTAGATACTAGGATCTATGTTCTCTTGAACTGCAGCAAATTTCACTCTTAATTTTTAAAAAAATAATTCAATTCATTGGTGAATACCTTGAATTATAAACATTGGGAAAACAGAAAAAAAAGAAAAGGTAGAAGACACCTTTCTAGCCACTGTAAAATTACACAACACACAAGTATCAAGTCCATCAGCAGATAACACAGCACACATTTTGACACAACAACAACACAGAGGTCAAAAGCTACAAGGCTTCGTGCACAAAGCTGTCTAGAATTATGTTTATTTTTAAAAACTGCCTTATTTAGTAAAAGCCCCATAGTAAATACAGAATATTAGCAATAAGAACACATCAGTGTTCTTAACCCTATGATTTAATATTTATCAAAGTATTTGCCAACAATTCAAATTCACCAAGAAATGTAATATCAAGAGCTATCAAAGCTTTTTTTCCTTCATGAAATTTCCCAATATACAGAGCAAACTAGAACATCATTTTAACAACAGAAGTTCCTACTCAGGCCACACAACTAAAAGTATACTTCAGACTATGGTTTGACACTACCACAATTGTATGCTTTATTTTTTTGCTGTCTGGTTCCAAAATCTGTGTTAGATATTTAGACACAAACCCAAAGGGCTGCACACTAGAACTGGGGCTATGTCAAACAAGGGGACAGGAACAGCAAGGCAGAATGGTGCACTTCCCAAGGACACAGGAGGGCATGTCCTTCCATTCTGAGCTCTCTTCTGCTTGTATCCTTCCACTAGCACTGTTTTCAAAAACTGCAGGGGGATGCAGTAACATAAAGACTTACAGCAGAGACACCCTCCAGTGCCCACCACTAAAAAATTATTGTGAAAAGTGCAGATAGAGTTTTATGGATCTGAAAGGTGACACAGCAATGGAATTGAAGCGATGCTTGCTCAGTGAATGCTCCAGCTACTAAAGCACTATACAAAAGATCATTTCAGAGAAACACACACAGAGATTCAGGGTTTGATGCTTTTTGACAAGTCCCATCAGACTGGCCACTTAGAAAGAAAATTACTCTTGATCCCAAGTGACAGCACTTGCTCGAGCTAGACCATTAGGTGGCTTCTCAGATGTACAGCATCATTCCAGTCATCTTACAGCTATATTCAGGCTTCCTTCATTGATCCTTGCTTTGTCTGTTCTCACAGACTCATGGCCTTCAGTCACAGAGGCACCAGAACATGCAGCCTCAAGACTGCTGTATAAAGCATTAGTAGAAAACTAAGTGATCCTCCTTTAAAAATAGATTTCACCATGTTTCAAGCCTACATGCCAAGTAGGCCACTTATATTAGCTAAGGCTGAAAGACATGTACACAATTTCTGTCACAGGAATGACTAAAATAATCAGATGCAAGCAATATGAATAAGTGTAATGAAGAGGTAGGAGAAAGAGATTAATCTAATAAAAAATGTGTTGAAAATATAATTAACCTACAAAATAAAAAACATCTACCACACAGAGGATATAGACTCTTATCAGTTCTTTCTTCAATGCACTTCCAAGAGAAAAAGATACTACTGTTTCTTCAGTGTTCTATTCAAAATCAAGTTGGGAAAAAGAATATGGTTCTAAGTTTAACACTGGTGGAATAGAGTACTTCCAAGTTTGTCTGAAAGATCTGACAGCAGCTTTCTGGAAATCTTCAACCTTTCTTATACTCCACAATCAACACTAAAAAGTCTATTATTATTTCAATCAGAATAGTAGTAAGCTGCAACTAATTATTGCTTAGTTTCATGTTTATATTTTGAAAAGTAATATAGGAGTGCCTCAGCAAAAGACATCAAGTAAAGGAAAAAAAAAAACCAACAAAAACTCTGCAGCATTTTCCTGGTTTTTGTTCATTAATCTTAGCATGAATAATATCACACATAAAAATTTAAGTCATGTGCCCTAATTTTGAATTCTTTTTCACTGAAGACTGCACATACTGGTCATCACAGTTCATATTAAATAATTAGAAGGCCATTACTCCAATACAGAAATTAGGAAAAGCGAGGAATTAGAATTTTTTTAAATGCTGTGTCTTCCAAAACTGAGAACACACCCTGGAGACTGTGACTCATGAGACCATATGAAATCCCATGGGTCCTTGAACTGAAACATTTCATATCATATTCTGAAATATGAAAAATATCAATTCCTTAAATAGATTCCAACTATAATACAGTATTACATGATCCACCAGTATATTCTTTGACTCATCCCAGCTGAGTTTCAGATTGTTGATTCTAATGCAAATTTTCATTTTAATTCCAAAAAATGGGTTCTGTTAATGATTCTCAACCTGTGGACTACTATTGGTGTGGAACTGTGGTTCATAGAAAAAATACAAAAGTGCATTTAATAGCCATTCAGCTCTACATGACAGGCAGCTATTCATGACAAGAAAATACCTATGAAAACACACAAAAAAAAATCAAAGAACTAGAAGACTCCAAGCCAAACTCTTTCCAAGCTTTATGAGCTTTTTCAGTGTATCTATTTGTAGTGGGTACATGCCAGTTCAGAACTGCCTATCTTTGTTTTCACATAATCTACTCCATGAATGGCTCTATTTCTCCAGGATTATTCAGCTACATTAAATGAACTTTGTAGTTCTACAGTTTTACAAAGTACTCCACTCTAAATGCTCACAGATGTTCCACTTTTTAAATTTGATTATGTAGTGGGCTGCTGGGCACCTACTCCCTGTTGAAGCTAATTCATTAATGCCTATTTTTGAGTTATATATGTAATGGCTTAAAAAAAAAAACAACAAATGGCTAAGAGGAACAAGACAAATCTCTTAACACTCAAAATGACAGAAATACCAACAGCATTTTTCCCAGTGTGGTTGAAATTAAACAGCATATAATTTAATTTTTTTTAATATGAAATAGGAAACTTGAATACTTTTGGACAATACAAAACTTTCAGATAGTTTTCCAACTGTATATTACAAGTCTATGAGACTTAAAATCCCCACTTGTATTTAGGCAACTTACTTAACCCCACCATTAGTCAAATATAAATTCATAAGCCTAATTCCAATTTCAACTCATTTGATTTACACCTGTGTTTCATCTTCACATAAAGCACACTTTCATTACAATTGTATATATGTCAGTAAAATTCTCATCAGTATAGCCCAGAAATTTACATAGGAGCCAGATTTTCTTTGGGATAAATTTAACTGACATTGTCAAAAACAGATGTTGACCAAAGCTGCTTTGAGAGAAATATATGAACCTCTTAAACAACAAAACTCCTACAAAAATGGGAGAAGTCTTTACACCGGCATTGTAACAGGATCTACCAATTTCTACACAGCTTTTCCACAGCCTTGCAAAGCCTGTGTGTGCACTGGTGTGTGAAGCCAGATGAATGATAGGCTTTCCTATCAATCTACAGAGGATTTCTAACTTAAGACACAAGGATTTGGGATTTCGTAATAATCAGAAAGCAACCATGAAAGTTTTTGGGGTTTGTTTTTTCCTTTCAAGTAGTTATGGAGAATATTCAGAAAAAGCTGTCAACATCTGTTGCACCTGTAACATGTTTTAAGCAGGCTCCAGAGGCTTTGCACATTTACCTTCAAGGATGCACAACATGAAAGTTCAAAGGTTTTTTCTTTTCTTTTAAGCAGGCCATATTTTAATACAAAGATAATAGCTAGAAATTATTCCTACTCATCATAACTGCACAAAACCCTTTTAGAATCAATTCTAATTACTCATAGGAATAGAATCATTTTAGTGGGTTTTAGTCCTATTTCATATAAAGTGCTGAGAATAAGCCAGAACCATAATCTACTAATTCTTTGTAGGCTACCAAGGCATACTTGGCATTGCTATTCTCTAATAAGAGTTTCAGATAGCAAGAGATCAATAAAACCATATTTAAATGAAAGCAAAGAAATTTAATAAGCCACATTGTCTTGGACAAAGAAAAAAATTATTTAAGGTATTTATAACATACAGTAATTAAATATTCCATCACAGATTTCCCCAACAGATATTTAATTCAGCTTCTGATTACCATCCATCAACCTGCAAAAAAAGACAGACTATAGGGGAATGACACTTTCTGGCAATAAGAGCTGCCACAAACAAACAAACTCTGTGCTGTATATAGGCCAGAGCTTCAGTCATGAAATTAATAATAAATGAAATGTGAAAACCAATAGAACAGGTAACAATATCAATATCTGTTATGTAGAGTATTTAGATGTTGCTTGTGGTCTGCAGGTTGATGAAATATAGTGCATGATAACAAAATGACTATTCTAGAAAAAAATGGTATGTGTAGTTGATGATCTATCCAACAGTGGAACAGAACACAACAGAATCCAGTACATAATCATGAGCTGAATTGAAGAAAAACATTGTATATTTTCTCTCAAAACCAAAAGCCATGTTTCAGCAATTAGCCAGGAAAAACTTAGAAGAATGACCTATCCATTTATGACTCTCCACATCCTGTACAAAAGTCACATAAAATACAAAATAGCAAAAGAGTAAAGACATTAGCCATGTTACATAAATAAAAACAGTCAGTGATATTCAAAGAATAAAGCACAATTTTCCATTTATCTGCATGATTCCTAGACTTATCCCATTACAACTGGAATAAAAATCACTATGAATAAAGATCACTAGAAACTCTCTTACGAATGGATATGTATTTTTCTTTTGTTGGAAGATGTTATACTGAAAAAATCTTCATACAGAAGTTTTGATTTTTCAACAATTTTTTTTAATTAAGGGTACAAATCAAAACAAAGTAAAAAGCGGAATTTTTTTTTCTAGTAAGCTGTAATAGAAACTAGGTAATAACTTGGAATTAAGGTCTACAAATTTTGCAGCTAATGCATTTCCCTCAACAGGAGGAAATATTCTTAATAAAATTGTTCATTTGAAGGATTCGGAGTTCTTTCTTTTTGTTGTTGATCATAATGCACTTTTTTCTTATTATAGTAATGAACTAGAATGGTTACAGGTTTCTAACACTGATCATTAACAAAACAATGAAGCTGCTTGTTAATCTATTAAATATATAAGAATCTCCTGCTCTTTTAGTCAAATTATTCCCACAATTCAAATTTACCAGAAAAAAGTGCTCTCCTCATTGAATTCTATACAAGATTTCTAAGACAGTTACTAAACAAGTACAATTTTTCATGTTTGTAAATTTTGGAAGGTTCGTTAGGAGTATTCAAAATGCACACACATCACCAGACTCTATAACATGCCAGCTATCGTTCCTGTTCCCAATGCTTGAAGAGTGAAAAGCATCCACTTGACACAGCATTTTGAAGCAAATTTTTAAATTTTAGGATATTTTATGAACAGACATAGTCTATGACTGTTGAAAACAATGCAAGTGTTGTATGTCTTAAACATTTTGTCTGACTACGCAGAACACCAGCTCTGGGGGAGAAAAGAAAGATCATTCCCAGAACAAGAGTTTGCTCACACTAATCCCATTGCAAGGCTGGGGTCAAACATGCAGCTAGTAGCAAATTTCACATTTACATATTCAATATAAAATTTGCTGTTGGCAAATATGACCTTAACACTTAGTTTTCATGAATAGTCACACTAATCAAGCACCAGAATATAAATGCTCATGAAAAATGAATAAAAAGTGGTCTTAAAGAGTTTGAAATCAAATTCTAATTTTATATTTGAATAAATATTACTGTACAAACCTATTCCTATTTGTTCAGTTCTAAATGTTATCAACTTCAATATGACAAAAAAAATAATTCTTGAAAAAATTTATATTTGAAGTAATGTTTTAGATCAATATATGCAGTTAATTCTGCTAAGCTTCTTGGCTGCTCAGGATCTAATCTCTGAGAAAGATATTTTAGTACTTCAGGGAAAGTGCCCAGTGGTAAAAGTTCTCAGCTGAGAAAATGCATAAGAACATACTTTCATGCCATTTAATGCAAGGGCAGTCTTTCTGCTCCAGATTAATTGTACTGCATCTAGTTGAAGTTGAGAAAATTACTTTGCTCTTCAAAAATATTTGTAAAAAAGAAAGTCCCAAATTTAATGAAATACATAAATTCATAATTTTAGGCAAATACATAAGTATTCTGCTGAACTGGGATCCAATATAATTATATTGTAATTTGAAAACTTCAGAAATCATATTGCCTCAACATTTTTAAGGTCATTTTCATCAGTGTCTAAATTTTAAAGGTCTTGGCAAAGCTGGAGTTGGAGGTACTCATGCTGGATTTTAATTAACTGGAGAACACTCACAGATATTTTGGAAACAAAAGAGATTAGCGTATAATTCCAAAGAAGTAAAAAAGATAATTTGTATTTCAGCACAATGATAAAAAAGTGCTGAATTACAGTTTTAATCGGTTTATAGCATGAGGTCTTCGTAACTTTCAAAATTAAGCATAAATCTGATATATTAACCAAAACTGATTAGGCTACTTATGCAATTGCAACCCTTATTTTACCTTTTCTTATTTTCATAATTAAGCAATAACACCACAGAAATCCATTCTTGCCAGCAGTTAATTACCATTTGAGACTATAAAATCTTATAAAAACAATAATTTATAGATTATTATATAGAGTGAATATGTTTTCTGAAACAAAATTTCCAACATCAACAATAAAAGAATACCAGAATGATTTGTATAATTCTGTTACACTGCTGCTAGGTGATTATGCCAGAATATCACAAATGAATGCACAAACTACAGGTTTCACTTTGTAAAAGTCCAGGCTTCTCAAACCTTAATAATTCTACTTTTTAAATTTTCTCTGTGCTCTCCTTTTTGATTAAAATTCAGAAAATAAGAGAAATGCTGCTGATGTTACATAACTCCATGACATCTAATGAACTTTATACAGAGGTGCTTTGATTCAACAAAGCATGCCCCCATTTAGTTAGCATTTTCCAGCAGAGATATAAAGATCTCAGAATACTAAAAGCTGCAGTTATATAAGTAAAATTAAAAATTTAAATGTCTTAGTGGTTTCAAATTTCCAAGGTTCCCAGTGTTTTAATTGGAAAAAAAAATAATACTTTGTTTCACTGATTTGTTGTTGCCAGTTTTGTGCAGATGATTTATTTTACTCTAAAACCTCACATATTCATTGATGGAAAGATGCATACAGTCTATGAAACCTTGTAAACTTTCAAAGTGATGAATATTTAAACAAAATATTTTATCTGTTAGCATTCATTATGTCAAACTCTGGCTCTCACCAACATTTCTCTGCAATCACTGATTCAGAAATCATATATAACCTGAAGTGCACAGGGGATTTTGAATACGATTTTGTATTTGATTTCCCATGTAAACATGACTGGACAAAAGATGCCAAAAATAACCTCAAGACAACTGAGAAATGGTGGAGATTTTGTGAAACATGAATTTTTACATGTTTCTGTCTATGCATTTACTATGTAAGTACATCATACACAGAATAGTATAAGAAGAGAAGTTGTTTCAGAAAATCTAGAAATATCCTCAGTACTTTCTACTGCAAGGCAATGCATAAATATGGGAGTTGTTTGCTGCAGAACAGTCCCTTGAACTTTGTTTTTAACAGGTCGGCACAATTAGAATCTTTTAAATGCTCTGAATCACTACTGGCTTGACAAGGGCATGTGAAGTGGAATAGAGCTATGAATATTTTCTAGATCACATTTAAAGATATATGTCATTATCCTAGTAATGCCAATTCAGCCTGAGCAGTGACTATTCCTCAGAAAAGTATTAACAGCACAGCGAGGTGACAACTCTTGCAGGTCTCTGCACAAAAATCTAGAGAACATGTAACAGCTGTAATTTTTACTGAGGAGTTTTTTCCCTCAGTAACCACACCTGCACAGAAGTTCTTCTTGTGACCTGTGAGACTTTTACTACTGCAAGCTGTTTTACTGGCCACAGTCTTGCAAAACAGCTAACTAGAAAAGTAGCACAAAACTGAACTTGTACAAAGACATCAGTACTATCAGGGCAAAAGGAAAAAAAATACATCTAGAAATAGGCCCAGTGCTGACAAACAGATACCAAAACACCAGTACCATACTGTACCATACTAGTGGTTGAGAAGTATGGGGTGGGCCATCTGGAAACCTCCTTGTGTCTGGCTGGAACAGGCCAACACTGGATACTATTGAAAAATTATATAGAGTCCATTCTCCTTTCCTCTTCCTCCTCCACCGAACAAACTGCCAAAAGACAAAGACCCAATGTAGAGAAAAAAAACCTAAAAATATGTACAGGTGTTAGATAACCCCTGGATTAAAAGTTTTCTCTGGCACCTATTTGATTTTATTAAAGCCAGAATAATGACATTTCTGAAGAGTGAAATCAGGTATTTTGATTGCTGGAAAGTTGTCAGAAGACTATGCATGGGTGCATTCGCACTTTGAGCAAACCTCCTACTTGTGACTCCTCCTGGCTAGTTAAATGAGTGCACCTGCTCTATTCTGTCCAGTGTGCTCTCTCAGGTCCACATCAAGCCATTAGAAATACAGAAGTTGCCTTTTAGAGGTGAATTTTTGCTTCCAGTCTACACCACATGGTTGTTACCTGTTTTAAGAAAACATAACTGATGCCAGTTAGACAGTATTTTCTAGTCATTATGGGTAAATGAAATATTTTTAATAGTGACCAGAGGAGATAATTTCCATGCCCATAGGAGTTTTCATTTTTCCTACAGTTAGTTGGACTGCTTTATGTATATTTATTTCTTCTGCCTTTTGGAGTCTATGTCCAGAAAGGAAAACATTTTGTCTCTGAACAAAAGTCTAATTGAGGTGTAGCTCCACAACTGGGAGATGCTGTGCAGAATGAAATATTTCAAAAAGTCTTTTGGAGGGTAAAGTACACACAAGTACAAATAAACATGAAAATACTTCTATTTGCCTCTTAAGGAAGCAGGGAAAGCTGAATCTTTGCAGTGAAAATATCAATGTAAACAAGGCCACAAACAAAGCATATTTGACAGCACACACTTCAAATCCACTCCTCAACTGTTTCTTTTCTTTGCAGCTCAGGCATTCAGAATTAATAGACCTGCATGACAAAGGAGGAACCAAGGGCAGTTATTTGAAGGATGTTGTGCCATAACTGGTGATTCAATCTTTCACTCTATCCCACTAAACCCTAATGGATTTTCACTTTGAGGACTGTAGCTATGTAATAAGGAAATAACAATATTAATCATGTATGCTTGGTATTAGTCATGACGGCATGTTCTACTCCCTTCTATTAAAACTCAGCAGTAATGATGAGCAGTTTTAAAAGATGAAATCTTAATAAAACGACAAATAGGTTTACAGGTAACTTGAGAAAAAGAAATGAAAGCATAAATTAGGAAGACTAGAAACATTAACATATTTTAGAAATCTAACATCATAGTACTTAAATAAATTCAAGTTTTTACTGAGTTTGGCACAATAAAACATATTGTGCCAATTTAAACACTAAAAAACCAGAGCTAAAACCAGGTTAGAAAAGCAGATGAACACATATTAAGAATATTGCTCCAGGATATATCCAGATTGCAGGAATTTCCACCACACAGCTGAAAAAAGTAGACTATTTACAGCTGCTAGGTTCTTTTCCACTTGATGGACACTTATTTCAAATTAGTGCTGAAATATATGACAGATTATTATTAGCTCAAATTTCATGAGCAGTAAGGATATTCAATAACAGGTATTTTCATTAATTATGTGAGGGTAGCTAAGGTGACATCAGTTTATTATTATTATTGTTATTGTTATTACTATTATTATTACTCAATTCTCAGATAGAAAAGAGCAGCTCTAGAGAAAAAGTATTGAATCTCCAGAAAGTTTACATTTCACTTTTAAATTCAGAAGTTAAAAACTGAAGATTGATTATAGTCTTAGAAGCACCAACTGTGCAGCTTCCACATTTAAAGTCGCCGTTCTGTCTAGAGGGGAAAGGATTAAATGGCTGTGCAGTGAGTTATAAAGTACAGGAACTCTGCAATATGAGAGGGTGGTAATCAGTGTTTGCAGGTTGCTGTTATCACTTCATGAAACTGCAAAATATTAATTCAGAGATACTTTTCTATAACAGATTCAGAAGTACTTCATTGAATTCAGAGAGTCAAATCTGATAATAGTCTAGTTCTCTGTTTCACAGTTAAGGAAACAAAGGTAACATAAAAACATAATTTACCAAGACACATCTACAAAGTCAAGATGGAATGAGATTCCAGATCATTTGGTTTCCAGTCCTGTCTTAAAAATACAATATGCTCATTCTTCTACTTAAAAACATTTACAAAAAACATTGCCAAAACTATTCATAATGACATTTAAAATGCAGTTTGAATGAAACCATAATTTTAAAAGAGAAAGGCTCTTGCTCTACCAAGAGTCTGATTAGCTGCAGATGATTATATTTAAGCAACAACCTTTATACTGTCAGTTTCGTATAACATGTGACTCATGGAGAATCAGCACAGTTACAGCCCTGCTGTGACTGCTGAGAAAAAGGGGAAGCAAAAAAATTCAATGCAGGACATCTCACGTCAGGTCATTCTGATGAAAAAAAAAAAGGTGTGCAAAATGCAAGCAGTTGCTGAATTGAACCATGGTAATACATATTGTAGCTACCTCTAGATAAAATCCACCAAAGCCTGAATATCTGTTCTGTCTTTATACCTACCTGCCACTGCATAAGCTTTCCCTGTTACTTTCCAAGGAATGTCAGAATGCCACATTAACTGACACATGGAAGCTATCATTTTTCATTTGAAACATTCCCTGAATGTTCCCCAAATACAAGAAATAAGAAATTACTTCATATCCATAGTAATTTAATTTATTTTATTTCCTAAGAGAAAAAAAACAGATGCTAAGATCAAAGAGATATGTAACCATACCTATTGATACTGCCTGAGATGTTTTATTCACAACATTAAGAACAGAGACAAACATATCAGCCTTCATTTGGCTGAAATTCTACCTTGGCTCTAGATGCTCTGGTGCACTACAACTCTGAACAGTAGATCCAAGACAAGGTTTTTGGTAGTATGCAATTGAATTTACATACTCTCCTACTCGTAGACACTCAGTAGTAGTTCAAGGGCCTCTCACGCTCTCCCAAAATCATGTCCATTGTTAGTGGCTAGACACAGAACCACCAAAAACATCCATATAATAGTATCATGTTGGTGCTTGTCTATCTACCTTCATGTTTGGATAATAAATGGAGGCAAAAGCTAAAAATACATTCGTTTCCAGCCACAAGAATAATCACATCTATTACTGTGGATAACCACATCCACTAGGTGTGTGGATTGACAAGCTATGCATTGTTGGACCTTATTAATTAAACAAAAGCCTAAACTCATAGGTCTTTCTGTGAATAATCCTAATTTCAGCCTTTTAAAATCCTTGTAAAATGTAAAGGAGAGTCTACTGGAAAAGGAATAATTAATAAATCCTGAGCAGAAAGAGCACAAAGTCATGTAATTTAATAGATATACTGGACACTCCTTCTACATAAAAAAAAATAATTCATATTGCAGTTTTTGGGCTCAAACTGCCAGAGTGATGCCGAGAGATATTTTTTAAGAGAATTGCTAGATTATTTTTTTCTGCAACCTCCTCCCGTGTTGACACTTCACCAGATTGAGCAAATATTTACCTTACCATGTGAGAGCACTAAGACTGAAGCAATATTATGCTGTACTCAGATGGGGGTCATTATAACCCAAGAGAAACAACAAGTTGACAGTCAGTCTATGACAGAAACCCACCATGTGCTTTCATGGTATGAAAAATATTTTCACCTTCTGCAAGAAGAAAACTAAGGTCAAGATTAAGTGATTCATCTAAAGCTAAAAAATAATCACAAAGGAACCATGTAAAGAATTCCAGTAATGTACACTAAAAACTGACTAAACTTACCTATCTAGGCTTATAGGAGCCTATCAGTCTATCTATCTATCTATCATCTATCTATCTATCTATCATCTATCTATCTATCTATCTATCTATCATCTATCTATCACCTGTATCAAAAGTAATGAAAGACAATAAAGACAACAGAGTGCCCACAACATTAAGATAATTAAGAACACTGTACACTGGGGAAAGATTCTCCTTGCTATGAAAGATGCCATGAGTTTGATAAAACTACCTAATTTTGAAATTCAAGTAATTTTATAGACATAGTATGGTTATCAGTAAAGCAAGGTGAAATACTAGTGCTGACTAATCATCAGTGTAATACAATAGACTGCAGTGATTATGACACAGATATTTTCATTGCAGAGCTATGAAGATATGATATATACTTAAAAAGTTTCCACAAGCAGCAACAAGTTTTGCATCGAGGAAAAGAATGAACACTCATAAGAGTCACACTGCAGATAAAAGTCTGAATTTTCTACAGATATCTTCAATATTACCCACTGAAAAAAATTCCACACTGGTTTACAGTGACTGTTTTCTAAGACATTAAGACAACCCAAATAGTAACACATCCTTACAGAAAATTGTACCTGCCAAGCCTTAATTAGTTACAGAAAAAATCAGAAAGAAACAAAGCTACGAGCTCAGGTGTCTTGCAGAGCTATTTCAAAAGTACCTGGATGCAATAAGGATTGAAAATTAAGTTTCAACTCCTGTTCAACTCCCTGCTGCGAGCAGCTAGGCTTCACACACTTCCCATTTTCTCTATATTACCTTGAGATAAGAGCTCCAGATCCTGTATTTGATAAAGACCCTACAAGACAGAAGTGCTAGAACAACTCAAGCTGCAAAGGACATGCTCCAGACAAAACCACACCTGTAACTCCTGCTGGCACACCAGCTGATGTACTTATCCATTACTGAGAACTAAGCCTAAACCCACAGGTTACTGCACCAGGCAGAAACATACATATTACAACTATAGCAGCTTTACAACAAATTTATTCCAAAAATACAAAGCATATGACAGTGAATGTTTCCAAAACAAATGGATAATCAGAGTTCATTTGCTTTGGGTTTTTTATTAATTTATATATTTATTACTCTTATGCATATTTTAGTTTATAAAATGTCATATGGACATTTGATCCTATTAAATATTAGTCAATATTTACCATTAAATATTAAGAATTATTCTTAATTAAAATATGGATTTAATTTAAAATTTATTTGCTTCTTAAACTTCTAAACCATTTGCAAATTCATAAATGAATATTCAAAACTTATAAGATACCATTTTTTTTTATTCATAGAGAATTATCTACAAGGAGTTTGAGAAGCGGATTATGTTGGATAAACAAGATATAATCAAAATTTAACATGATAACACTTGCTACTCTATGTCAATTCCCCCTTTCAGCTTTTCAAAAATCTCTTTTCTTTTGATGAACATGAATGTTGAACCTTATCACAAATACCCAACAGATTTATGTATCATTTTGAGGGTTAAGAGAGTGTCTCAGAAAACAGAAAATAAAATCCTGATGTCCCGACCAGTTTTCAATATGCATTCAAGTGTACAACGTTTTTAGTAATGTCTTTCTCATGTTTTGTAATTCCAACAGCCCATTTAAATCCCACTGAGAGATCTGGCATAATAATGCATATTAAACAAATCAACTGCAGTAAACTTATAAAATATTTACCATCTGATGACTGTTGTACAGAGAAAACTTAAAAGCAATATAAATACAACTATTAGCCAGTATATACAGAAGGGGTAATGATGAAGGCTCTGAAGGATGAAGCAGGATTTGCAGTACAGATTTCCAAAAGGAAAAAAGTGTGCAAGAATAGTGCAGTGAGCTAAAACTTCAGCCTGCGCTGAATTTGTTCATCAGAACTTCACCTTTATTAACTCCTAGTTAATAAATACAAGTACAAATTCTATGGAGCTACAAGTACAAATTCTATGGAGGGGATTTAAAGGTAATTTCTTTGGAAATCTTCTAATTTCTAGCATTATTTTCTGAAATATATGTCCTGCTTCTGAAAGTACAGAAGAAGAGTCAAAAAGTCAAATATGAGGAAAGTACACCTTGCGTTTAGCAAAGCTGACTCACCAATGGAACCAGCCTACAACAGATCTCTCAAAAATTTCTTCTTTAGAAGAAATCTCCTTAATACACAGTTATTTTAAACCCACATTGATAACAGCTTAACTAAAGGAGGAGAGCACCCTCATAAGGAACAGCCAGAGGAAGAGAGGCAAACTAATATTTTTGTCTCATTTCTTAAAAAGGATTAAAAGCAACCAAACAACAAATCTCCAACATAGTGCAAATTACAGCTTTTGAAATTAAAATGACCTCACACAGCCAGAAAGGTGTAGCATTGCTGAAATTTGACAGATATGAGATGGAAGAAGAAATGCTAGAATACGTACAGCTCAAATCTTCATAATAAAACAATCACCTTTAATATAGAAAAGCCTATCTGAGAAGAGCAATTACACAAACGTAGGAAGAAGGGATTGCACTTTGTTGCTTGTCATGTTAGAAGGTACAGTCATATTTGTTTAGGAATAACAATAAAACAGCTGATGCCACTGCATTGCTATCAGCGTACACTATCATGTCAGCAACTACAAAAGACAAAAAGTAGACTAAAAAACAGAAAAGCTCACCACTTCTTCATGCCTGCATTTTCTCACATTAATTCCATTAATCTGTTATTAAAAAGATAAAGAGAAGACTTACTCTACATTTCATAAGCATAAATTTCATTTCAGTTTTCTAGAAAAATACAGACAAAATAATTTGCAATTTTACTCACCTGTAGAATTGCATCTCCTATAAAGAGCAAACCTGAAAGTTCCGCTGAAAACAGAAAGCATATTTTTCACTCACTTTGTATAAAACATCCAACATTTTGTGTACATGAATTCTTATTTTGTTTAATGATTTTACATAACCTTTTAAAATTTAAAATAAAAACTTGATAAAAACCTCAGCATAAAACTTCATATAAACTATTAGTATTTTCTTTTTTAAGCCCAAAATACTGGTGTATCAGTGTTACAATAAAGTACAAGACTATGAAACTTCATCCATCAGTCACCAGTACCTTTCAGGCCATTGCGGTGAGGTGAGGCATATTTTTCTGAATAGAAAATGACTGCAGGACTTGGTCATATTTGTCTGTGAGAAATCATTTCTTACAAAGAGAAAAAAGTAACATGGAGACTTCAGAGCTACTTATGAATGACAAATTTAACTTTCAAACTTTTACTGAAGATAAAAGACCCTTTAGATCTCACGTCGTTGCTAAACTCTGATAAATAACAGGAACTACTAATGCTGGATAACACTTATATATGCTGAAGAGCTTCAAAATCAATGTATTGTAAAAAAATCACCAGCCAAACTGATTTGATTTTAAAACAAAGCTGAATCACAAAGATATTTACAAAATCAAATCTAATTCTTCGATTTCAATTTTTAAATATTATGTTCTGTTTCAGAGCTATCTGATGCACTTACACCTTATAAGTACACCAGAAATATAACAAAGATTACTTAAGTGTCTATAAAGAAGTTAATAATCCCCAACATGAGAACTAAGGAATGTTAACTGATTACATGCAATTATTTACCTACATTATTCTGTATAATCACAGCAGATACTGTCTGGAAAAGATTAGTACTGCACTTGATACAAAAACTTTACTTATTCACGTGAGCTGTAAAACTGGAATCAGTATTGAAATAAATAATGACACTCAAGTTCATGTTTGAAGGAATGGTCCTATTACATATATTTAACAATTGGTGCTTAAATTACTGCAGAACAGACATTCTGATTTATTTTGAGGCATAGCCTTTGCATCAAACAGCATTTTCTGTATCAAAGTTCCTTAGTCCAGGCACATGGCATGACACTTTCTACATCTCAAGACAGCAGTCTCCTACGTAAGAGATGTCCCTCAATACTAGCTCTCTAAAAATCAGCATTATTTTTATTGAAAGCAGTAATGAAAACTATATCACAGCTAGATATTGGTGCTAGAAACAATGCAACAATTACTACAGTAAAAAAATAATGACAAAAATAAAATTGTACTTCAGTGTGCTCAGTTAAACCTAAGTGTATCATTTTATTTTTCCTGCAGTGCTTAATAGCATTTTAATAGCTACTGTATTTAATATTTGCCACATTTTTACGTATTACTTTGTTATATGTACACTGAAAAGAATGTAGGCACAAGTATAATTTCTTGAGGTTAACCTTACTGCCTTGCTTAGGGGCTTATTCCATGCTACTCCTTAGCCTCCCTACATCCAATTTTCACATTCAATCTTTCAGGGGTTGGCTTTCAGCTCTCTATATGAGGATCCTTATATACCTCTCTTTATCTGTGTGGGTGAATATGAGATTTTCTTTATGCTGATTATGTTGGATAAACAACATTTAGTTGTGGAGAAGCTGAGTTCTAGAATTATTGAATTACAGATGGAGGGAAATGTTTCCAAGTTTACATTTCTGGCCTTGCATAAATGTACATAAATACACACTAACTTAACAAGGATATTAAGTACACCATTTTAGTACTGATTCACAACCTTCCTCTCTCATAATTGTGCACATCTTGATCTGTTTAACTATTATCCATGTACCATTCCAATAATTTCAAAACATTGCCAGTTAAAAACAATATTGAGATATAGCCTCAGCTCTGTTTTTATTAAAAATAAGCATGGTCAAGACTTGATGCAGTACTGATTTTTTTGCTACATATGAGTTGCTGCAAAGGCTTACACAGCTCTGCACCTAGTGCTAAAAAAACATAGAGGTATTATCAAGGTTCTGCCATTTGCCACCCCTGTCAATACTACCTGACTAACCAGGTTAAAAAGTCATGCATTCTCCTGCTGTTTTACTGTGATTTAAGAGCCAAACATTTGATCTGCCACAGCTTCCAGAAAATAACTACCAGGAAGTGAAAGCCACTAAATCATTGCCTTTTGTTAAAGTTGTTAAACATTTTCATTCTATAAATACCTTCCTTGTTCTCTGCTTAAAAATAATGCTTTAAAAGAAACTTAAAAAAAAAAAAAAAAAAGTGGGAGACTTTACAAACTCTTCCAAATATCAATTCTTTACTTCTTCAGAGGAAATTTCTGAGGAAGGGGGAGATCTTACAGTTGGCTTAACGATGTTGGCTTAACACTGACTGAAGAACCTCAACATCTTTCTTTAAAGGAAACACCACAGCACAGTGTAATAAGCTGATACCTGATACCCACCTCTTTGTTCTTTGGAAATCTTAGAAATGACCACTGGAATATTATGTTCTGCTCCACCCTGAAAAAAGAATAAATTACAATCTTGTCAGTCACTAAAAATATCTTTTTGATTAAAACTATATTTTACACTTTCTCTAAATGCAGGGTTTAGAGACTGAAAAAAATAAATCTAATTCTGCATTTCCTCTTATTTTGAAGAATATTTGATGTGACTAATTCCTTATTGTCTCTCATAAAGAAGTTCTCAGTTGCCATCATTAGCTCAGGAAGTGAATTCAGAACTCTACCAGGCTTGAAGAAAAAGAGCATTGGTTTCTGTGAATTCTGGAGAGCTTAATGTATGAAATGTGTCCTGTAGAAGCAGAATAGCCATCCAACTACAATGGCAACCACACTGTGACCACTTAGTTTTCATGCTGGCAAGGAGGAGGTAAACAAAAGCACAAGAAAGAAGGTTTGGACTTTTCATCTCAAAAGCAGCCTTTATTTGCTTCTGTCTGTCACACAAGCACAAAGAGTGAGGAAAGCAGTGGCATAAGTAACAAGGAACAGAAAAAGAAACATTAAGAAATAGAACAGTAGGTGTTCAATAAATGGGGAGAAATAAAGGAAAACCGGATTATAGTTTCAACAGTTCAACAACAATTCAGTGCTGTTGCTTCATTCAATTTATCCTGTTGGGACTGGAAACATTTATGGTGCTTAAGAATAAAGTAATAAAAATAAATCTTAAATGAAAAGGAAATTCAAAGGAAGGTAAAGAAAAATACACAGAAACACAGAAATATTTTTTCCTCTGCAGAGAGAATGAAAGCGTAAGCTCAAATGCAACCTGTACAAATTCAGGTCACCAGAAACCACTGTCTGCCACACTGTTGTTTCGCCTGGGAATCCTGGTTAAGGGTTTGCTCACTCTTCTTTTCAGCAGACAGATTTTACTTTGGAAACTATGGCTTTTTTAGGTCCAGGCATCCAGTGTCAAGGTGTGAAAAGGACCAACACAGGTATTTTGATGGTCTAAGGAACAACACACATCCCTTCTCCATGCAATAACCAAGAGTTTGAAACTGAACAGACCCGGGTACTCAACACCTCTCTCTGGAAATGAATAAAGATTCATTTCCAGCGAAACCATAGATTGTTAAATGGGATGAATGTTCCTTCTGCTAGTGGCTATCAATGCAAATGGCCCTAAAAACACTGAGTTAATTGGGAACTCAGTAAGGTTACAACAATTATTTGTCTACAGGAAAAGTTCTGCTGGCATTGCATGAGATGGACGTTGACAAGCACGGAACATATCAGTATTTGTAGCACAGACTGAGTATTGACTCTACAAAGACCAGAGGCTACCATTTCAGTTAGGATGAGAGATGCATTCAGACTAATTAAATTGTAGCATTATAGCTTGTTGAATAACTTTCAGTAGTTCTTACCAGAGGAATAGCAACAGTAAAAGTTGGCATTACTGCAGATGAGTTCAAGCTCGCTAAATTTGTAAGTTTTAACCTATACCCTTCAAATTTTCCAGTCACATGCAAATTTAATTTCTTCCAAATTTTTCAAACAAACAGAACAAACAACTGTGTTGTTTTCTTCCTAAGCTCCCAATATGACAAATGTTGCACCATACAGGATATTTACAGCCCAGCAAAGAAATGTAAGGTGTAAAATGTCATCCCTGCCTCCTTAGACTCGGGGCTCCATTAAAGCAGGAAATTACTTTTATTAATAAGCCATCCTGAAATGCACACAACATGATTATTCCTCTCTCATTGTATTGAATCTACCTAAATCCATTTACACTGCAGATTTGAAGGAGCCTTCTGTAATGTCCTACAGAAGAGAATTATCTCTTTTCATTGCATCCAAGTGTGACCTGTACAAAGTCTTCTTTTTAAATTAGTAATAGGACGTAGTGCCTGCTATTCTAAGAACCAAAAAATCAAAATGGGAAACAGAAAATATTTGGCCACCTATCTGAACCCAGTCCTTGTTAGAAATGTAGCAAACTGAATATATTCTGCCAACTGAATATATTCTGCCAACATCTTGTTGAATACTACTTCAGGCTGACACTGCAGCCTTCCATCCTGCATTCTCTATACTTGATTCTCTGTCCTGCAGAAGAAAAAGTATATGCATGTCTAAAATCTGGTTTTATAGTCTCAGTGGATAGTCTTCTGAAGAAACTTTTGGGAACAGAGGTAACTTTTTCCACTGCTTTAAACTTTGTCTCCCTCTATTATGGATACATAGTTATAACCTCAGACCAGATGAGGGACAAAAATACATCAAGTAGTGGTGTTGAAGACCCAATGGCTCAGACCTCTACCAGAGTCTAACACTGATCCTTCTCAAGAAAAGTTTCTTTGTCATTTTTCCTTAAGCAGGGAAGGACAGGCCCGGAATAATGGCAGCTGCCCACCTGCAGAGGTGGTCCTGCTAGAATAGGCAGAGGAAGCTCTAATCACCAGCAGCTGTTTGAAGGTCACTGTCCTCGATGTTGGCCACTACTGGTGAGAGGTCACCCACACCTCCTTTCAAGGTGTCACATGATACACTCCTAAAGATTTTTTCTTATCCCAGTTTTTATGTGTGAGGTTTTTTTCAGAAGTTTTTGACACGCGAAATATAGGGCAATTGAAAGTAGTAACTTTTATTGACAAAGTCTGGGGGGTTTTGGCTCTAAATATAACAAGGACATTACTTTTTTATTTTCTTAAAAAAAAAGAGTTTATAAAAGCTCAGACCGATGATTGGGCTTTACCATTATCAGAGTTAGACAGTATAGGGGATTTTCTGACTTCATACTAAAAGGGAGCATTTTCACTAGGGAAAATAGCTTTAAGGCAACTGAATTTTTGATTTAGTCAAACAGAAAAGTCAAACTGAATCTCAGAAGATCTGTGATGCTGTTCACCCTTTTAATAGAATGATCAAAACAGAGGTGGGAAAATGGCAGTGTACTGAGTCCTGGTAGCCAGGAGTCAGACTGTAACCACAAACCTCAATTTGTTTAATGATCAATTTTGTTGCCTATTTCATCAGGAACACCACACTCCAATTACTGAAAAATAGGTTGTTCTTTCAGAAATCATACACTTTGCAGCACCTTTTGTCAAAACTGCATCTCAAACTTGTCAGAGATGCGATAAATGACTGAAATACTACACTATACTTACCAAATTCTACCTATGTCTGTGGCTACTCTTTCGCATACAAATTTTTAACAGGAGGCTTCAGAAAAGAGGAAATAATTCCTTCAGAAAAGTGTAAACAAGAGCAGGTTTGCTTTAAATTTAATCACAGTTTCACCACTAATTTGAGTAAAGACGTACAGCAAAACACAAGATTTTCAAAACTTAAAAAAATAGACTATAATCTATTTTTTTAAAGGGCTGAAGTTTAGGTCTTGGACAAAAGACAATCTTACAAGCAAGTTTTTTTAAGCAGTTAATTGAATCCCTGATTTTTAAAAATATAGTTGGAACATGCAGGTGATAAGAAAAAAGAAGACACTTTCCCTCATAGGAAGTTAAAAAAAAAAAAGTTTAATTTTGGAATTATTAATAATGTCTTCTGCTCTTCAGAAAAAAACAATTCCAGGGGTCCAAAACACTTGCAGTGGGATAAGACACTTTCAAAATTTACTCAAGAGAAAGTTAAAAGGTGAGGCTATCATGTGAGATTGCTGACAGTAAATGGATGTTTTAGGTCAGCAGAAAAAAAAGACATGATAATGCCCCAGACCTGATTGCCAAAAGTAGTCAAATTCAAAACAAAGCAAAAGCAAGTATTCTAAAGTGAGAGTCATTAATCACTGTACTACCCTAATGAACGCCTCAGATAAACTGCATCCTCTGACATACACCACAGACAGAAAGCAAGTCCTCAAATAACCCCTATCTTTAATTAGTCTGAAAGTTGTAAGACAACAGAAACTACTGTAGTTTGTGGAGCTGTGGAAGTTACTGACACAAGGAGGAGAAGCCTCAGAACTTCTCACTCCTTCAGGGTGATTTGTAGACTTATATGTTTTGGCACAATTTCAAAAAAAATACATTCCTATTTAATATTAATAACAAATATAAGTTGTTTATTAAGGTTCCGGAATCTTACAAAACAAAACACCAAAGCAGCAAATTTTTATTCATCTGCAAGAAGAAGCATACTATGATTGAATGACACATTTTAAACAGAAAACTGGCACTTTTCAGAGTACTTGGAAATGACATGTCAGTTCATGCCATAAATAAAAAGTCCATTTCAGTGAATCTTCATAAAGTTTGCCTACTAAACTAAAAAAGGAAAAGAATTATAAGTTCCATTTCTAAGTTGTTTCTTACAACTAGCACAAAATTATAATAGTAAATTATAATGATTACTTTTTTAGATTGTGTTGGCTATCCAATTGCTTGTCCATCTTTCTTTGCGAGAATGTAGAATTACTAATAAAGGGATCTAGCAAAAAAAGGTCCCACATACCTTGATTTTGCTAAAAAATACTAATTTTAAAGTATTAAATCATACTACCTGATACATGGCAACAGAACATCCTGGACCATAGAATTCGGCTTGTCATTTCCATTATCTAATCTATGCCATCCAAGCAAGTTTGAGTTTCCTATTTTTAAAGATATCTCTTTTCTCTTTAACAACATTTTTGAAGGGATTTCATCACCTGATTGCTAGTTTTTTCAAAGTTAAAAATTGTCTTTTCACACCTGACTTTATGTATCTTCACTTTTCCATTACTCTAGGTTAATTTTGATCAAAGTATCTACAATATAAAATAATCCTAGAAAACTGATATCTTACTCTAAAAATTTAGGAATATATTGCTCTACTAATTTAAGAAAGATCACTGCACATTCACTATTTAATTTATATTTCTCAGTGATACTCTATTTTATGCAATGTACGTGATACTTTAATAATGAGATCTTGAGATTGTCAGCAATGTTAATTCTAAATGATAACCCATTTTAAAGTATATGCAAAAATCAAGTTTACTGACCCAAGAGTTGCTCTCCAATCATCTAAAATCCTTAATGCAACCAGTTGTTTCTTAGCACATTTTAAATAAAACCTCATTTACCGATATACTTGAATTTTCACTGGCATGCATTACTTCACCATTATTCAGTGAACTCTAACCTAAAATGGTACCAGAGGGAAAAAACTTGAGTGTTGTTGACCAAACTGATGAGAAACTTTGGTGACAAAATAGCAATTAGTTTTACTTGAATAGAGGTCTTCATGGGTCAACAAGATAACAGCAAGCACACCAAGACATATTTAAAAATTAATATGTCTATTCAGCAATATTCTTATCAATGACAACACAATTGCACATTAATCCTTCTTATGAGTCATTTATAAGGTCAGTACCAGCAGAGGTTCACAGGAAAATCCATACTTTCACTATATATGCATAATTTAGGCCTCTTTGCATTCCTGTGAAATACGCTTCATCTTTTCCATTGCTATCTTGAGACTGAGAACTGATGTGTTTAGAAGATAAAATTAATCTTGTGTTGTCTACACTCAGATTCAAAGCTAAGGTAAGGTTTTCAAAATTATAGATTACTATGACAAAAACCATTAACCCCTCCTCCCTCTCCCAAAAAGGATCTCCTGCACTTGTATATGTTCTTAAATCTTACTGAAGAAAGCAAAAACATGGTAACATGATAAATTGCTGTCTGTGCTTGATCTACAGAAGAATAAACAATACGAGCAAGTAATAACACTTCCTGTCTCACTAATGAATTGCAGTGAATTAATGTGATATTCTTTGTAGGAGAATTGATGATGAACTTATTGGCTGTTCCATGTGCCTGCCACTGTAATTTAGCATTCATTAATAACTATTTAAATTAGAGAGCAGTTGAACACAAGTATAGTCTATTCAGTTGGAAGCACCTCTCAACTCTTATATCAAACCTTATTACAGGGTTGGTCAGCTTGATTCTTAAGGGAATGATTGCCTTCCTTTCCATAGGGCAGCATAGTTGTGGCCGCCTGCTGCCATAGTATCTAACACTCAAGAATATGTTTCCTCTCCTGTTTCTACTCCTCTAAAATAGAGTTTGCACTCATTAACAGTAACATTGACTAAATACAAAGACATGCTTTGTGTAACGTGGAATAATATACCAAAAAATTTGATCTTACCTTTATACTTAATCCAAATCCTCCTACAGTCTGTCTTCTAATTGTTACTGTTCTTTCCTGGAAAAAAATAAATCAAGTTTTGTTAGATTTAATGTCTTCTGCCAGAACAACTATATTCATACTTCAGTAAGTTTTTTTCTCTGCTTCCATCCTACATTGATTTTCTTGCTTTAATAAAGTTCTGAGTTCCTGAACTGAAAATCCCATGAAACTTATGCGGCAGAGGAAAGAGACAAAGTCTGGAAGAAAAGCAGAGATCTGTCTCAAACACCAAAAAAAAAAAAATCATTTTTTCAATTCACATCGTCCTAGCAAGTAAAGCAATACAGGAAGAACAGAACTGTAGAGTTGGACAGTTATGGAACATCACACATATTTCAGATGTTAAGGCCTTGACTAGTCCTAAATTGGCCCCATATGCAGGTTGATCAGTATATGCTGAAGTACATACACTGCACTCCCATAGTGCATTTTCCAATTTAGTTTCATCTGAAAAGAATACTACTTGTGCACACCAAGACCACTCATCCATGTGAACCAAAGCATAACAAGTGCACATGTTGCATAAATTTATTTCAAAGCACAGTAATGATCCAAATTAGAAAAAAAAAGGAAGTCCAAACTACCAAAAACTAACACAAAGACAGCTACTGTTGATCTCAGAGCTATGGTTTAAAAATCGTAACCATAACCTACCATTATTAAAAGAAGCCCATCTTTTTCCTTTTATTGCTTGTCCTAAAATTTGTGCTGCAAAAACTGTAGGATACTATCTGTCTCAGATACAAACATTTACAAAAAATATTTTCTTTTTTTTTTTCCCTAGTCTGTCTGTTGACTTTATACCCAAAGATCATGTAGAATTAGTTCACTTAAGTAGTGGTAAAATAACTTGTTAGCAGATATACTATATACCCAGATTCAAATATATTGATTTCATAGATTTCTGAATGTCCTCTACATGTGATCTAGATTTTATAGTAATTTAATTACATATATCTATTGCATGGCATAAGTCTGCAGGTATGTTTTAACTACATATTTTATATTTAACTAAATTCATTTCAGCACAATCAGCATAGATTGCCAGTGTCAGTCAGATCTCAATAAATCAGGAACGTAACAGTGACAGAGGTGAGATATATATGGATGTATTTTGTTCTTCCTTACTTCATTTATGGAAAGGAAAAGAGAGTAGCTACCACATGAAAGTTTTGTAAAGGTGATTGCTGAATTTTGGCGAAAATCAAGTCACCTTGTTTCTTTTTTCATGTTTGTGACAAATACAAACTGTGTAGCTGTGGAAAGAGCAAGCATAAATTCATCCAATGTTTTGGACTGAAAAACAAAATGGGTTGCCTAAAATCAGACTTACTATTTATTTATTTAGGCTAATGCTTGCAAAACATAAAATGCTTGTAAATGTTTATTCTAAGAAAAAGGTATATATTTTACTGTTAAATAGCCAAACATTTCAATTTTTTTTTTTAACATAGACTTCTAAACAGGAACTTTTATAATGCAGTTCCCACAGACTGGGTTGAGGCCACAAACCATACATAGAAAAGCTTTTGTCTGCCACAGTTTCAGATGCAGGTAATGCTGCTGACAATATATTCAGGATAAACCAATACAGGCCACAGTCTGATGTGTGGTCTAAGCTGAGTTTACATAAATGAACAGAAAACACTCAGCTGTGGCTCCACTGGGAGCTGCATTTTTCCTGTTAACTTCATCTTGTTTCCACATCCAGCTGGTGTTGAACATGGAGTTAAGAACAGAAACTCAGCTTGTACACTCAAGTCAATAGATTTTGTTATTTTTTTGTTATATGTGCTCAAATCAAATGGAACACACTTGTGATATCTAAGTTGACATTGAAAAATAACAACCTTTCACTAAACTGGCTTGATAGTGCTACATCAACCATGAATGGAATAAAGAACAGCACAGTTAAGGATTAAATTTCAAACAAAGTAATATTATCAGATAAAAACATGTAAATTCATTAAAATTTACAGTTCATGGTATGTCAGTAGTCACTCTAAATAGTGGCATCTGATCATATTTGAAGCTGAAGCTACACTTTTAAAAAACCTAATAGAAAGCTATCCTGCAGAAAATTTCTGTCCTTGTCTTTCTTAGCCCAACACAGACACAAGTACCCATAAAAAAGAGTAAATAAAAGACACTTTTTTGTTTTCACTCAAGCAAAGGCAGACTCAAGCTGGTCCTGAAAGCACCTGATCCGGGCTCTTTTGTTAGTTTGCCAGTGCAGTCTGACAGGAAACTAGAAACATTTTACACTGGAGTTCAGCATTATTTTTTTAAGTGAAAGAAATGCATGCTAACGTAGCAGATTACTAAACAGGTTAGACTGTGTTAGAAGTAAGGAAAGCAGAAATTTTCAATACAGTTTTTCTGCACAACGTAATTTATCCAAAAACTTACTGCAAGTTAGATTCCCTTGAGTGTTGTGTTCTGTGCAATGAAGGCATTGCATTGTATTTAACCTTGGCTAATTCAACTGACCTCTCTGTCTTACAATAACGAAATAACACTTTGATATATCTTAATTGCAAAGAGTTACATATTCTTTACATCATGCTAGCTAACAATAACAAACATGCAAATGACTGTCAAAAATACAAACCAGAATTACATACAAGATGCATATTTCATTAGCAAACCATCAGTAAACCCCTAGTCTTCAATTTCAAATCCCATCTAAACCTTACAGTGAAACAGTTTTTCCAGAACTCTCAGAAGCATCAGACGTTTCATACACCTGAATTTTGGATTAGGATCAAACCCCACCTCTAATCAGCCATTGGTCAAGGCAAGCTTACTTTTGTAATCAATAAAGAAAAATAAACACATTCAATCCTTGTGGGTCAAAGCAGGTGTCCAAATTAGGTGTTAATCAACTTCATTGAGCATAGAGGCAGGATGTCAAATGTAACCTGGGAAAGGTGAATCCCTCCCATGTGACTTGCAAATTAAATTGAATAAGCATTTTGATGGTAGATATCCACTTTGAAATGTTTTGCCAGAAAACTCCCTTGTCCAAGTAAGTTTTACCTTGTGATTTGCTCATGACTTATTTTATGTAACCCTGAAAAACCCCAAAGCAAGCAAAATTTTCAGTGTCATTTGCAACCCAGGTGAACAGAATATAACTTGTCTGCAAAGCACTATATTGTAATGTAAAACATTTTTATTATAATGATTAATGCATGAAAGAAGTTTAACCAGCAAACTGAAGCAAATTATTTTGTTCTGATGCCTTTAATTAGCATATCAAATGAACAGTAACAATAATAAAATGCTTTTCTCTGGTCTAATAGCTTTAAATTCTTAAAATTATTTACAACTATTCATTAATAAAACATGGCAAGAGCTCTGGAAGGCAATGTATTTTGTACAAGTGAAGAAGTGCTCTAAGTAACCTGACTGACCATTTGTGTTGTTCAGGTTAAAAATACTGATGTTCTATTGATTCTCTATTAATATTTTACCCAGTTTTGCTTTACCCTCTTTTTGCATCCCATGATATTCTAGGATTGAAATTGCAGTGGTTTTGTAAATTCCAAAAGCAGCTTCATCTCCACATTTACAAAATAAAACTTGGTTCAGATTAAAAGATACTTAGTTTACTATCAAGACTACACAAAATGTTCTGTGAGCTCAAAATTCCATTTTCACATTTGTTATCTACATTATACCAAACAGAGGGAAGGTTAGGGCTCCTAGGACCCTTAAAAGCAAGATTCAGAGTAGTGTTCTGGCTGTTTCCTGGAACAGAACAAAAGCAGTTATCATTTTATTGAAAAACACAAAGCTGCTGCCAATGCTGTCAGCATTTTCCATGCCTCTAACTCCAAAAAACTCCTTGTTCACACATATGTCCATTGACTGGAAAGGACAGCTAAGAGTTTTGCCAAAAAAAAAAAAAAAATCTTCCTCAGAGCTATGCAGTGAAACAGAAACAATGTTTTTGAGGCTTCCTTTAAAGAGCTATTAAAATTTCGCCTTAAAATCCATATGATGGAGGGAACACAAATGTCACCATAAGTGAGATCACAAGTGAACAATGACCAGGTGAGCACAGAGCAACAGTAAATAGTGAGGAAAGGAAAACACAGAATCCTATGTAATCATTAGCTATTCATATTTAGTCAAGAGTTAATGTTATTATTTAGTTATACCTTGGAGCACAGTGAAAATTCAGGTATTTCATACTGACCGGTATGATGTGATGTAAAAGAAAATTTATAATTGTTTGACTCTTAAAAATAATGATTAGTTAGCAACCTGTTAAAATTATTTATCCTGTAGAATATAAAGCAGTCATCTAATGTGATCTAATAATCCAATAATGTGTCTCTATGAAAGAAGTCAAGTAAATGTTGAATAAAAGGATGAAGAAACTTCAAAAAATTTCACAAAACTGAATTACCAGCACGTGAAACTTAAATCTACCATTTCTCAACCTTTTTCCCAGTGTGTGGTCATTCATCTGGTGAGTCTGGATATTCATCTTACAAGAGTAAATGTATGAAGAATTAGTTTGTCTAGATACAGACAGAAAACAAGACCTCTCTTTTCAGAGGATAGAAGCTATTATACATATGGAAGAACATGATAAAAAGCTGAAAGGGTGAAGCACAAAACGGTGGGGAAAAAGGAATAGACATGGAGAGGAATCTACAATAGCACAGTGACATGGAAAAATGTAGGGGGAAATAAAGGAGGGAAATGTTAAAACATAAATTTTGAAATGTACCGTTATAAAGATCGATACATTGGCAGAAACTTCATAGATCAACCTGTAAACATTTAATGCCATATATTCAAAGTCATACTGTCATATAGTTTATCACCTATTTTTAATCCTGCTACATTTTGAAATAAGAAAATATAATGAGATTTTTTTTTAATTTTATTTAATTATTGCATACACTTTCCAGGTTTTATATACTCTTTTTGGTAATGGTTTGCTCTTTCTTACTGACATTTCTTCAGATTGATTTACATGAGCAAGTTTTATACTCATTCTGAGTGTAAAGGACACAGGACACAGGTCAGTCACATTTCCAATCTGAATTAACAGTGTTAACAAGGTTTGCCAGCAGACTTGCTCATCTGCTAACAACTTCCATCATGTGGCATTTGAAGCTTGTCTCATTATTTCAGCTTCTCTTGCAACTGGAGATGGTTGGCAGTAAGGGAGGGAGGACTGCAACATGCCTGGTCGACTGGAAATTCCCCCTCCTCTGCAGCTGTGCTGGACACTGAGGATGGTAAACACAAACTAGAATAGAAAAAAACACTCAACCCTTCATTTGCTCTTACTTCAAAATGTTCCTGGTCATTTTGACCTAAATATCTACTTAGACAATTTCTACTCATACAATTGATTCATTTCAGAAGTACTGCATTTCTTAATATTGAAATTAAAGTGAAATAAACTCATAAACCCATGGTCAGGATCTGAACTCTCACTAAGTCTAGTAACAAACATTCCCTGTAGTTTCCAGCTACTGCCTCACATCATACACTGCCACAGATCAATGTTTTGGGTTCTCTGAGTTTATTCTGATTTGCAATATTTTTCTTTCTTGTGGACAAAAAGCCTTCTTCCAATGAGGAAAAGTTCTTATTTTCTTTCAAATCTGGTGCTATAAGTGCAAATTTTAACCTCAGCTGATTGCTACGCTTTTTACTTATAAGTAGCTGCAGAAAAATAAGCTGCCTTAGGCATTCCCTAAATAATCATATTTACATCTGTCAGGTTGTCACTTTAAAGCTGTCCAGATCGGCAGGGAAAAAAGTTACCCCCATCTGATAGATATTTGACGACTTCTGTGAAAAAATGGATTCACTCCACTGAATAGCTGACAGATACCAACAAGATAAAAAAAACCCAAAGATCCTTACTGGTAGCTTTGTGAAGGTAACAAGAATGGAATGTGCTTGAAAGGTGACCTATCTGTGCACATATTTGCAATTCTCTCCCAGACAGGGCGTTTCATTTTGGCATAATTTATAATACTCAACTATACAACAGAATCAAAATTGTAAATAAAGACTATAAAGAAAATAAGTCAAAGCCATTAATTACCATTTTAAGCTTTTGATTTTCTTTTTCTATTTCTATTCATTAAATTGCTAATGTTAATTGAACTTGTTTTACCAACACTAAAATATATGTCAAGAAAATTCATAATTTTCAAAAGAGAATTATCCAATGTAACAGATATAAAATTAACTCTCAGGAAGTCTCAAAAAATTAAATATTCAAGCAAGGAAAATGTAATAATTTTACCTTACTTTCCAGGCATGTCATCATTAAGTGATGTGTTCTGAATTTAAATTTATTCTTAAAAATTAATAATAACTCGTCTACTGAAATTTTAAAAATCAGGAAAAACATTCTATTGTGTAAAGTTTTTAAGTTAAAAAACTTTTTTATAAAAAGCTAAAAAAATAGAAAATTTCTAATTCTTTTAATACTTTATGTGCTTTGTATACATTTATGAATCTTTCAACAGTTAATTTCATAATAGCAAAAGGACAACTTTCAAGTGAGATATCATATGTTCTTTTGCTTACAGTAAAAAAAAAAAAAAAAGACTGATTAACAATATCAGAAAACAGATCTGGCTACAGTGCAACAATTTAAGGCAGTGTCACTTTCTGGCCTTGGAAAAGGTGTTTATTCATAGTTTTTTCTCTATCAAAAAACCAATTATAGTCCATAAGCTACATTAGATACAATTGTATCAACCTCAGTTAAATGCTTAGACAAATGCCATGCTACTCTTGAGAGCTGTTGCTCTATCAATTCACAGAAAATGTGCATTCATTTTTAATTAGTATTGAATTATGACTGACCTTCACACAAGTTTCCCCCAAAGATACTTAATTTAAAAATCAAACCACTAAAATAAATTATTAATGTTTAATTAATTAATGCATTACTACACAGCAGCATAGGAATAAATTACTTGAAAGAAATGTGACTCACTTGTATGTTATCAGGTGAGTTAGCAGTATTTTGTAAAGTACATGACTCTTTAACTGAACCTTTAAGACAATTTTTTAAAAATGCAAACTATCCTGGTCGCTAACATTTGCCAGCTGCTCACAATTTATTTTAATTCTTTTAGAAAAAATAGTAGCTGATTCAAATCATCCATCCTGTCAGATAGTCCATTCTCATACCCCTAATTTATGGATTTCACATTCACATAGACTCTATATGTAGAAAAATTCCTGACTACAATTAGTAAACAAAATTTATGAAAGAAAAGAAGAAAAAAAACCACAGCTTCCTAGATAGATAAACTACTTATCTTCATAAAGCACAATAATCTTTCTCCTTGAATTTCAGGTGTTCATGAAAGGTAATAGAAATTGAGAGGATTAACTCTAAAAAATATTGATTCTGGAACGGCAAATACTAAAACCTTTCCTAGGAATAAATCTACTTCAGATGAGACATGCCATATCTTAGGCTATCTCATCTCCCATCATAATTTTCATCAAGTTCAGCATTAGGCTATCCTGGTTAGTCCAGGCTACTGAAAAATATGTCTAAAAGGATTGGGAGTTTCCTCACTGCACATTGTTATCTGGAACACCATACAGCAAACTGTTGTGAGCATAATTTCAAGTAATTGAAGAAATATGCTTTAAAGCATATAGAAAGAAATTCTATAATTCTGCCATCAATGGTGATGAAGTTCCCACGTGGTTTAATTCAGCTCTTTTCATGGCATTTCCTACCTCCCTTGGGAGAAAAAGGTGTGCCTGACCTAACAGAAAGTGGTCTTATCTTCCAACACAAGATACTCCAATTTAGGCATACAATTCCCACAATATAAAACCTCTCTACAGGCAAGGATTTAATCTGGATTAGTGAAAACACTGCCTTCTACACTCTGAGTTTCACAAAATGATCTCATACCACTTTTGGTCATTCGCACTGAAGCTCAAATCTACCTTGGATATCTGCTAGCAGCATAATCCTGAACCCACTATGTTTCTTACTCTTGGAAAGCAAGACTTTCTTTTTGCACACAGAAAGAAATCTCTTTAATACTTACTGATGCAATCAATGCTCAAATTTAGATGTTCTTTGTGATCATTTGAATGATGGTTGAAGCGGTATGGAATTGCTATAGGTACAACTACAGGACCCTCTCTAACACTATCATTTTTTTTCAACTCACTGAAGAAACAGATGCTTTTTTTTTTTAGAGTTTAACACTGTTAATTTTGATTTTAATCTTTCATGCATTTGATTTTCTTACTTCAAACTGTACACAACGAAAGAAGAAACAAGGTTTCTTTTCACCTCTTTAGTTTTGGAAACTAGAACTGTTTTACACCAAAAGGAAATGTTCTAAATTAAGAACTAGGTCCTTATCCCTTATACACTCACATTAAACAGCACTTCATTCCTAAGGAGCCATTGACTTTATTTAGATTATTCCACAGGATGCAGATCTGGATGCTGCTGGAACATTAAGTGCCTGTTTAAACTCTGTCCTACACAGAGGAGCATGCAAATTGATTCAGACTCAACAAACAGAAGAGATACTGTTCTGAACTAGAAACACAGTAAAAGCCTTCCGTTCCATACCAGTGCAGCAGTGATAAAGCAAAACGATAAATCAAGTTATTTGAAGATTATTTATTTAAACAGATTAAAAATTACTTTTACTGTAGCTACTTGTCTGTAAAATTTAACAATACTTTTGTTCCTCAGTTACAAATTTTATTTTTATGCTTTAAGAGTTAATTCTCTGAGACATTCAGTGTCAGTTGCTAATGAAAACCCTTGCTTTGTAGAATCCAGGTAAAAGAAAGATAAATGTAGTCAGTTAACTAGAATGACAGAAAGAACAAAATGAAATCAACCAAACAAAGTAAAACATAAGAAAAATAAACAAACAAAAAATTAAACCTAATAAATCAGGAATAAAAATGAGGAAAAATAGAAGAAAAAAAAAAGAAAAAATAAGAAAGCTTGTGGGACTTGCGTGATTATAGTATATAATCAAAGCACATGATTCCAGATTATTTAAATTACCTGTGACAAAAGGACAGCTAACTGTCTGTGATATGCCAATCATCCTTAGCTGGAATGAACCTACTGCTACAAAACCTAGTCCTAATCCCAAAGGAAATCAGTGTAAAGTGCTCAAAAGTCACTAGTCTAACAATAACACTTCCAGGAAAAAGAAACTCCACATCAACACACTAATATCAATCAGTTAATGAGTTATGCATTGAATATGCAAATAATATCGGAGAGTTTAGTTGGGGAAACAAATAATCCATTATTTTCTACAGATCTTTTGCAAAACTAAGGAGAGAAAAACTGTAACAGAAAGCCGTGCTGTGAAAAGGGGAAAAATAAATTAATACGCATTTCATGAAGACATTTAAATAACAAGTTCAGCAGGATATTACAGATATTAGAGCAGAATAATGAAAGTCATATTTCTGAGTGATAAAATCTTTTAATAAATAATGCCAGAATGGTGTTGGTGGAATAATGATGCCACAGTGTATGTTGCTAATTGAACAACTGCAGCTTGAGCTTGAACTCATAATTTCTTTCTATCCTGGCTGCTGGTTGTCCTGTCTGTTGAGGATCAGTGGAGTCTGACTGGCAAAAGGAGCATCTATATCCCATATAAAGGACACAGACCTGTATTAGTAAATTGCATTTGTTCAGCATGAAACAGTCAGAGGCTAATGTCAGATCTGTCATGCAAATAAACCCAGACTCTTGTGTCTTGTTTCAGAGAAAAGCTCCGAAGAATTCACCCTTAGATATTCATAATCATGAGGTGGATAATTTGATACATTTTTTCCTTAATCTTTCACACTTTTTGCACTGCTAACATTCTACCAATTTAATTTTGGTTTCTGCTTTGTATCTTTTTATTGTACTTTGTATTTAGGGATGCAGGTATTAAACAGCAGTAGTTAAATAATAAAACAGACAGACATAATAGCACCCACATAACATTTGCATAAACAGATATCACACAACTATGTCTCACAATATTTAACATGAAATTCTATGATAATTTTATTTAGCTCAAAGGGAGACCAGAATGCTTATGATAGTTTCACATAAATCTTAAAAATATCTCTACAAAATATAATTACAGTATCTATAAAAATGTCTGTAGAAATGAATACTAAATGTTTCCTATTATTTTTGTAGCTATCTCCTAATATTAAACAAAAACTTTGCGTTAGAATAGTTCTAAACCCTACAATATGATTTTATATAAAATTTTACGTATCATCCAAATAATTGTAGTTTTTCATGCACAAAATTCAACATGATGCTTAAACAAGGAATCTGACACATCATGTAAAAACAGTAATACATAAACCATACTATTACACTGCTCCATCTCTGTTAACATGATATGCTTCTAAAACTAGTGACCCTCACAGCATCCCTGAAGTTTAGTGCTGTTCTACCATAAGAAGGAACCAGAGCATCAGAGGATAAAAGAGAACTCCTCTACCAGCAAAGCCCTGCCATAAGTATCTTATCAGCTCCACAGACAATACTCAGATATATAAGTACATTGAGTTATCTCTGCTCCTGCAAAAACCACTGCTGGTGTCATTCCTCCCACATTCAATGGCTCCAATACCCAAGGGTGAATGAAGAGAAACAGTAGTGCAGTCATGCATATAACTTAATATCTTATTGCCGCTTTTTCAGTGAGTATTGCTAATATTTACTCAAACATATTAAAATACTCTTAGTCTTAACAGCACAAAATGAAATACCAATCCATGGGAGTAAAGGCATACATGTGTGAATGTACCCACACACACACACACACTGTACTTTTTCTTTGTAAAGAACATCTTAGAGAAGAAATAAAAACTACTTACACCAGAATAGAAAGGCTCACCAGACACACAGATCACATCCTGCTCCTGGATCATCAAAATATCTTTGGCTAAGTGCAGTCGCACTTTGAAAGGCTCCTGGTTACCATCCTGCAGCAAACAAACCCCTGTCTTTGTCTTCAAAGGAAGGAATAAAGAAAAAAAGGTTTTTTTCAGTTAGCACTTAGCATTGTTAAAAGTGGTATTTTGAATCAGAGTACTTAATATATAGGTACAGTCACCATAAATATGTTAACAAATACCCAAAACTGTTTTCAGTGATCACTGTATTTACTGTTTAGACTACAAGAGAAAGAATGCAACAGTGGTAAATAGTAAAGGCAGATTTTGCAATAATAAGGTGCTATTTAACCCATGATGATTTTGTGAAACTCCTTTCAAATTGATTCAAATCATCTGTGCTCTTACTTTCCATCTTTTCATTAAATGATGACACCCCACTTGGATGTGAAATAAAAGCCGATCCTCCACATATGACACTACTTTTGACAGAGAAGCACATACGACACCTCCAAACTAGCCAGATGTGAGTACTGACAGCTAAATGAACCCAGTTGTGGGCTATTTATTCCTTGTCTGTGAATGCAACATTGATTTAACTTTTTAATGTTCCTATTCAAATGAGGATGCTGAGTTAAGAATAAGAGAAAATAAACAAAAGACTACAACTCCCTGTAGTAACTTAGTTCTTGTTCCATTTCTGTATTTTACATTTATGACTAAAGATCAGGAATTCTGTAAGATTCTTCAATACAGAATAAATGATTTTGCAGCAATTAACAGTGCCTTTGTGGTAGTACTTACCTGTGCTATCTTTTGGGGCATTAAACATGAGAGGGTTGAGCACTGAAAAAGATGGCACATGAAAGTACCATCAGTATTTAATTTTCCCTGAAGGTTATGTTGAAAATAGCACTCTTTGTAACACTTCACCAATGGGTAAGATTCCTACTGGTAGAACCTTTTTTCCAATATGAGAAATCTGCTTAAAAACAATCTAAAAACTTAGCCTTACAAGTAATTTACCAGTATAAGTATTTGCATAGATACGTATATAAATCTAGATCTGGAATAGATAGATATGTATAGATATAGATTATACAGATATAGATGATATAGATAGATTATATAGACAGATATATAGATATAGATATATAGAAGATAGATATAGATAGATATAGATATAGATATAGATATAGATATAGATAGATATAGATATAGATAGATATAGATATAGATATAGATATAGATATAGATATAGATACAGATAGATAGATACATATGTATCTCAAAAAAAATTCACATGTTACAGAAAGTATTTAAAACCTTGGACTCATCAGTGCCAATAATAAAACTTTCACTGTCTTCATAGAGGTCAGATTTCAATCCACCATCTGTAAAAAGCTGGCTTAAGAGGAGATCAAGGAAAGAAAAGTATTTCTGTGAACTTTAAGTGCCAAGGCTGACCTGGCTGAATCTGAGGGCTCTTTCTCAGACAAGAGTTTAAAAGAGGATTTGGAAGATCTCCCCATAATGTGCTCTTACGTCCAGAGCATGGAGAGAACAAACACAAATATGGAACTGACAGTAGGCCACTGGCAAAAGAGAAGTTTATATCTCTCTCATGAGGCTTTAAAAGAGGTGGAAAGGTCGAGGACAATCTTTAAATAGCTCTACATAATGCCCTCCACTGACAAACTGTTCTGTCACTTCTTCTCCATACTCAACGCTCAAACTTTGGAAATTGTTTTTTCTTGGATGCCAGGAGCAAATGTGTATAACTCAGCCCTGACATTGAAAGTGGCTCTGACACTGCTTTTGTTATTTTTAAACAAGGTAAGAAAATAAAAAAGAAGACTTCCATGCATTGAACTCACACTCAGGTCAGTCGAACCTCTGGTCAACAGTCATCCTACAGCATTTTTCTAATATTACTATCTTTTTTTTTTGTTTTATTTTAACAGGATGAGAGAGAAAATTATTGACGTGCACAGACAAAATAAATGGATCACAGAAGGAGCTAGGATTTTAGTAGCACTTAAAAATTCTCTCTCATATCATACATAAAATGTTACGATATTAAAATAAAGACTGGTTACGTCCTTGGAACTTCTGCTTTACACATTAAAATGCTTCCTCTCTCCTTGGAGTTGTAAAGTAAGCAGTAAGTGACAATGGAAGTTTAACAATGTGGACTGTAAATAACTGTGGTTAAATAAAGGGACTAACACTTATTAAATGCCTTTCTTCTGCAGCAAAGTTTGCAACATGACTTTCCTCCTCCCTGAACAACTGTCAGTAGCATAAATTCTGCTTCTCATACACTGGGTATAGTAACTCTGCCTTACTTGATTGCACATTTCTGATTTGATCAATAACCTTATAAAATCTCCAGAGTCTTTCTGCAAAAGCTGAGGGGCTACTTTGTAGGAATTAGAGGCAACCACAGCAGGAACAATTAGATATTAGAATAAAATTAAAATTCAAGCCAGTTTCTAAATGCATGTGAGCTGAGCTTATTCAGCCTGAACAAACAAATCAAGCTTGGGAACAGCAAAATATTTTGGCCCTTGGAAAGATTGATCACACACACTCAGAGACCTTATTTACATCAGACATTCTAAAATGTAATGAACCTCTTTACTGTTGTTGGGTTTTATGAAAGCTAATTTACAATACAGTTCAAAATTAAATCTTCAATTATAGTACCTCCTTCCCTCTCCTACCTGAGAGCAGCATTAACAACCATGTAAAGGAGAAGAATGTAGTTGAGTGTCATCAGGTAACTTCAAAAGAAGACCTTGAGAACAAAGACTGGAATTTAATTATGTTCAATTTTGCCTGGTGAAACTTCCTTTTTGCTGCTCTCACCCACCCCATTCAAAGTATTCCATAAACTGAATCAAATAAAGATATGAGCTCCTATTCCATAGCTGGAAATTAGGGAAGGCAACCTCTATACATACTTTCATGTAAATTGCTGTGCACATCAGCAATTTTTATTCATGTGGCCCCAGTACAATTATTCTGGTTGGAGGAAGGGAGGTCAGCTGTCTAGCCTATACCCCTGCCCTCCCCTACACTTGAAGAGCTTAGATGGTATGCATGTGTGATTGTGGGAGTGCAGAGCTATGGCTGCTGTTAGCTTTTGTTCCTGGTACTAATTTTCAAGGGATTCCATGTGAGGCTGTGCTAAAATTTTTCCCTTGGAGCCTTTTCCATGTCACTGGCAGAGGGCTGAGCCCTACTCCTGTCTTACAGCAGCAAGACACATGCAGCACATCGCCTGAGCTGCTGTCAGAGCAGGGCCATGCAAGGCATCCCCTCATGCTCAAACGTGTGAAACACTGCATCACCTCACAGCAGACATGCAGAGAGAAGCAGAGTTCAGCTGCTAACAGTTTATAAAGCCAATACACCTTGATTGAGCCCAAATCACCAAGAAAATCACCCTATTGATAGAGTCGGGCTCCTGTTGAGAAGATGGGGAGAAAACTGGGTGTTTGAAGTCACACATTTTTTATTAAGTGGAGGAGGTGTGTTAAAGAATGCATATGGAAGCATTGTAAAACAGTGGAAAAAAAAAATTAGTTTCCTTGGGGGAGAAGAGCCTGTGGCTTCAAGCAAAAGCAGTGATGAAGGAAGATAGTGGTACCTAAGTAACAGATGCAGTGAATGTTGCACTTGCACAAGGCTGCCTCTGTCATCTCAGACAACAACGGCAACTCACCGTTTAAAGCTGAGTTAGATAAGAACACTGATGTGGCAAGAGCTGATGTCCTTGGAACTGCTTACAGCTCCTGAACTAATATAACTACAAGAGGCCTATAAAACTGATCTCCCTTTGCTTTGCCACACCAGCCTGTGGTGAACATTCTGCTTTAGGTCACTATCAAAGAACAACATAGGTTGGCAGAGCCCTTAAGGCAGACTGCTTCTCCAAAGAATATGGGCACACTCTGATCATTATTAGCAACAAGGCAGTGAAAAAAGGCCACTTAAAAACCCCTGACTTACAGCACATTGTCCCTACAGGCTATGTATAAGATCTAGAGGTTCCTTTCCTAAAAGGAATTTAGAAATGCTTATATACCAAACCCAACATTTCATGTTTGTTAAATGGTCTTCACAAATAGTTAAGAATTAATTTCAGAGGAAATATACATGAAAACTACAGTTTATACATCTATGACAGCAGCAGAGTATCTACCAAACACGTATCAAAATAAATACTGCAGGAGAAACATCATTAAAGTTACCTGTTCATTTAGAAGACAATTTCCTGCATAAATATTTTTTAAATTTATCTGGCCTAAACAAGTCTGCTGGCAGATTTTCTGTTGAAGAATTTTTTTTTTTTAAATGTCCTTTTTTTTTTTTTGGCATTTATGACAAAAAACAAACTAAAACATTTCCTATGTTTTATTCTGTAAGAGACTTTCTCAGTATTTCAGGCAATTTTAAATACTCGTAATTAGTTTTGAAGACATGGCTATATCTTCTCCTTTATGCTAGTTTATCTATGTCTCTGGCCTTACAATAATAAAACAATTTGTTTAGCTTTGCTTCTTCTAGTTTCCTATCAGCAGGAATACTTCAACAGATATCCCAGAATAGTTTAGTCCACAAGCACGGGGAAGAAAGGATGAGGAAAAAAAAATCTCAGCATATTTTCTATGCAAGGTGACCTGGATTTTTGGTTTCTACTTCAACTGTTATGTCCTAAAATAAAGCAAGCCTCTGCAATTTGGTTTTAAGCCCTGAAATTTATTCCTACTATCAAGAACATGATAGCAGTAAGGAGAATGGGTTACAAAACTGCCTTAAATGTGTACCTAGCTCCTTCAGATTAATATCTACCCTTTTGGATGCTTATTTGAACTGAGGCTGACCTTCGAGCATTTGGAGATATGTCTGTCACTGCTTTATAATCGTAAGTACAATAATAAAAAAGGAAATTGAATCAGAGGTTTAAGGAGGTAATGGCAATGAATTTAAGGAGGTAATAGCAATGGATTGAAGAGGTAGGAATATGTGTCAGAGCCATATAAAGGATGTTTTTTAAACAGTCCAGCTACACATTCTGTGGAAGTATTGCTAGCTTAAGTGAAAAGCACTTATATTGTCAAAAACTGGAATGCAGCCCAGACACACAGGGATGTGTTCAGCTTGTCATTCAGAGCCTCTTCAATCAGATACCAACACTTTCCAATCCAAAGGACAGCCAAGTCCATTCCTGCATACGAATTGTACACTCCAGACTGCAAGAACTGCAGAAAGTTCTGAATTCAAACTTGAACTTTTTAAAATTTGATTTGTCAGGTATTTGCCAGGTAAGTATTTGTAGTGGTATTCTTTCAAAGTGATTTTATTGAATGAATGAAGTCTTACAGAGAAAGTCCTTGTTTCATACAGTCTGTAACATAACGTGTAAATTGGAAATTTGGGTATTAAAAAGTATTTATAAAAATATGTATATATATATATATATGAGTTTCTTACTAAGCTAAGGTACTTTTTAGAGCAAAGATTTTCTTTTTCTGACACTATAAGGATGCCACTTTGATGTCAGAATTGCCAATGACCTAACTGGGACTACAGAGATAACGCAAAATTGAAGGCTGCTGTGAGGACATATATGCTTCTTTAAATTGCTGCACCTTTTATATGACATTCTAACAGACATTGTAAATTACCAGTCATTTTCCATCATGCGATTTTGAGATTAAATCATGAGTTGAAGCTTCATTTAAGAAAAATTCCAGAAACCCATGGTATTAGAAATCACACTATTGCTATTTAACAGGATTTCTAAACAAAGGAAAACAGCAGCTTAGTCTGAAATTTGTAAATCAAAAAATGGCATAAAGGTGACTAGAAACAGACCATAAAAGCATACAACAAGATTTAGGGAAGAAATTAATGAGGAAGTTAAACATTACTTAAAATTTAAAACACGTTTTTTTGCAGGCAAAAAGCCCCCCCAACTAGATGGATGTTGAAATAGAGGTCACTACACCTTTGAATAACAGAACACATCAAATTATAAAGTTTTTGAAGTCTACAAGAATATTTATAGGATCCATAAAGCAGAGGACAAACCATTTACCAATTCAAATTAATCCTTCAAAGAAACAATGGACAGTACTGTGAAAACAAATTAATAGAATATAAGCACGGAAATGAATGGGGTATCTATTAACTAAGATAAGTTTGATGTTATATTGGGGGGGAGGTGGAAAACCAAGCTATTAGAAGTAAAGAATGAGATTTCAAAAGTTAGAAAAGTTAGAAAGCTGCTCATGCAGCTGGTTCACAAAGTACAAAGAAAATATGAACTTTAAAAAAAAATTGCAGGGGAAAATGTTCTAATGCATTACAATCATCCCAAGTCTTCAATTTCAACAGAAGGATACTTTCACTGCAGAGGACAGTATTATGTCAGAGACTGAGGTTATCTTCCAAGAAATAGTTTTCAGAATATAGAATAAGGTCAAGTGAGTACAGGAGAGTGTTTTAAGAACCCAGTGACTCTATGATTTATGCTCTTGCAAAGTTCAGAAAGCTCAGGATAAAGGTAAAAGGGGAGCTGGATAGTCTTATGGTTTAGAAATTGTTAAATAGAAGAACCAACAAGATGGATACATTTGCTGATCAGTGAAGGAAAAGAGCATGGAATACTGAATAATGAAATATGAAACAGTGAAAAACTTCCCACAAGTAGTGAGCAGAGAAGCCATACACCCCCACAAAAGAAAAAAGAAAAAAACAATCCCTTCTTCAGAAACCAAGAAATTTCCCTTAAAAATGTGTGTATGTAAGACCTCCTCTTTTTGTAGTGCCATTTGAATTGTCTAGCATAGAAGGTATTTTCTTGCAGAATAAAACTACTCCAAGATGCCTTGAAATGCAGCACAGCCTAAAGATAAGATGCTTGGGGGAGAAAATAATCTTTAGGATTATAGAAATCACTTTGAGATTGAAAACAAACTCTACCTGTCTACATATGTGTTTAACCTCTCATTACAACAACCCTGACTGCTCCAATCAGATCCGCACTGGGAACTGAGGCACAAAGTACACATGCAGGTACCTACAAGGAGACAAGATCATTTAAGTGTCCAAATCTCAAACCAAATCCCACTAGTAGACAGTAGAAGAAATTAGGGATGCATGAAAGCATCAGTACCATGAAAGAACTAAGGTTCCTTCAGAGACCTCCAGTGCACTAGAGCATCAGTTACTCAGAATGAAAAGTCATTTACGGAAAAAAAATGAGTATGTTGTGGACACCATGAAAAACATGCTTCAGCCTTAGTGCATCTGCGTGGAAAATTTTGGTTTTATGCTAATTGAAACTCAGTTCAAACCATTTACTGCCATTGGTAAGGATGGAAGTACCAACAAGAATCTGAGCTGCATTCACCAGTTTGGGAGAGCAATCTCAGTTCTTCTGCAAAGTAGTGGCTACAGCGCTGGATAACATATGCAGATGAAAGAAAACAAAAAGGGGAAGAGGAAGATCAAATAGTCAAAATGCTTCCCAAAGCTTTCATTGCCACTTTCAAAAACGTCTTAGTAACTATTCTGGCATAGAATACTAGAGATATATTCCCAGATATGTAGTATGATTGAGAATTTGATACAATAGGGGATGGAGGGGATAGAAGCCTGCAATTTTTAAATGCACTGAATAGAGTTCCAATTAAACAAAAATACCTGGAGCAAAGTCTACAGCTACTTTATCTTTCATGTCAATAGGTGAAATAAATATCAGCAAAATGTTTGTGGCTTGAAGTGACTAAACTAGTGCCAAAGATGTGTCAAGATGGAATAGAACCACAAACTAGTTAAGAATGTAGTGCCACAATGGGCTTTTCCTGAGCTGCTATCATCAACTTCCTAAGAAGCTCAAGTACAGGATGAAGTTTTGGTGACAAATCTGGCAAATTTTAAGGTATTAAGAAAGTGCTGTCTGTGAGTTTGTATGGGATTTGTGTGGCTCATCATGAACATAAACATATATTTGGATACAGTAGTGTATATGTGTGCTCTGCCAGCATATGCCTACTGGGGATATGTCTTCACCTTCATGACTGTCTGGACCTGGGCTTATGGAGCTGCAGCAGCCTCTCCTCTCTTGGGCTTTTAGATCCAGCTCACTGTATTTTCCCCCAAACAAAAACCAAAGTAGATGCTAAGGTTTTACTTAAAAATTACCCTATATGCAAGTTTAAGACTGCTGATGACTTATTTAGACAATAAGCATTTGATGGAAGTAGGTTGAAAATCTGTATTTTATTAGATTTGTTTTGGGAGGAAAGAGAGGAGCCATAGTCATGGAAGTGATACCACTGTTTCTGTGGAACAAACCCCATTTTACACAAAGCATGTAAACTGGGGTTAAGTCCAACTCATTTAATTTTATTTAAATGCTAGTTAAAGGAGCTCCTTTAGGGTCTCCAGATTATGGAGCTTTTTTAGGATGAGTGGCATCACCCTCTCCTTCCCTTGCCTACCATGGAAGCTCCAACATATCAGCTGATTTTTAAAGAGTTGAGTTTGAAACCAATGCCCCTGTTAGAAACCAGATACAGATCTGTCAGTGTACTTGCACTGTAAAGGCTAAGACAGGATACATATGCCAAGTCATCTTTCTGTGGCTGCTCTTTTCACTACTTCTGCTGGACACGGAGTGAAGCTAATTGCCACTAAATAGTCTATACTACCATAGAATTTAAAGAATAACAACAGAAAAAAAAACATGAAAATAATATGTATCTTCCTCTTTTCCTGAGTAAGTATGTTCAAAAAGAAGTAATAATAATAATAAACCCAAAATCAAAATGCCCTAAAAACATGTTTTAACTCTTGGTCAGCCATGAAACAGTTAGGAAGTTGGACTACATGATCATTGCAGGTTCCTTCCAACTGAATATATCCTATTTGAAAAGCAAAACCTCAAAATTAATAAGATTTCTTTCTTCCATGCAAATAATATGGTATCTACTGCTATAAAATTTACACCGTGCATGGATCTTCTGAGGTGTTAAGAGCCTGACACATACCACCCTGGAAAAACATGGCGGTATTCTTTCCCAAAGACAAATTTCATTTTAATAGTAGTTTTTGAACCTACTTCTCCTTGCAGAATGCTGTCATGATTCAATTTTCTTTAGTCTGTTTATTTTCTCTTCTTCCCTAATTTATTCTAACTGATTATCAAGTCACAATTGGCTTTAGCTGCAGTTAGTTCTTGATTTTACTGCTGTTCCCATCATTTCAATTCTGTTTTCTCATGGAATCATTGTCACATTTAAAGTTCTAACCAGTTTTCTTGTTTCTAGTCTTAACTTCCTAAATGCTGTTTGTGGTTTTCAGTGACCAGGTAATTGTCACGATTTTTAATTATAATAATGCATTAACATCATTACATAATTTGCTGTAAATGGTTCTCACTGTGTCTCAATTGCTAAAGTTGTTAAAATCACATTAAAATAATTGTTCATACACAATCACTGAGTAAATAAGATGCCTTTGACAATGTCTACAAATATATTTTATTTGCTTTCTTTAAGGCAAATTAGTATGAACACAGAAAGCACTTCCCTCATTCTAGTGGACGGGGACTGAAGTATTTTGCATTGACATTATGAAACTCATTTTAGGCAAAAATCACCCTCTCACCTCATTAAATCTGAATGAAATTGCTTTTGATTTTGGTCATCCTCATAACTTCCCTTTTCTTCACCCACCTTTTCCCCATAGTTCTACATTTCCCCCTTGATTCTGCAGAGCAGAACCAGACAGATTTCTGACTCCATTGATGTTTTCCTTCATGTACAGGCTTTCAGACATAAACACTTCAAGAAGAGCAAAGCTCACACAAAATATAGCCACCTGCACCTACATTGTGCCTAAAGAGGGAAATGTGAACAGAGGTGAGGTCTAGTGATGAATACACTTGTGCAAATTCTTTCATCTTCTACTACAAAGTCCATCTGCCACCATGAAGTGATCAGCTGAAAAAATCATATTTGATTATAGAATTCCTAAAATTTCAGGGAAAGAAAAAGAAAAGGGTAAAAAAAAAAAAAGCAAGCATCTTGCATATAAAAAGGATTAAAAGTTCATTTATTTTCATTCTACTATTGTTTGAAAAAAAGAAATCTGATCCTACCTCTTCACAGGCGGTCCTGAAATCCATGTGCTATGACACAGCAAGTGATATTTGTCTAAAATGGAGAGAAAGATTTCATTAGAATGAAAAAGATATATCAAAACATAAAAGTTATCTGTCTGAGATGAGCAACTGCACTCCTCTTTGCTAGGTCCAGTTATAAGCCATTGCTTAAAAGGAGAAATGATCAAAGTTGCAACAGGATTAGGAAGATGTTAGAAGTTGTTCCTGGTTCTTATAAAGTACACAAGCTGGTCTCATTGAATATAATCAAAGGAATGCTTATGTTGCCACCACCTCCTCCCTTTCATAGGACATTCACACACACTTTTCTTACTGCAAATGTCATTTTCTTTTTTTTTGTGTTTTCCAATTTTCGTTTCAAAAGTAAAAGTATACTCAAAAGTAACAAAAATAGAGACAATTAAGTGTTGCTCTTCAGAGCACTCCTCTTTTAAAAAACCTTTTTTTCTACCCTAATTAGAAACCATCACACACCAGTACATTTTGTCTCACTTTTTATTAACGTACCTAATCTCTCCACAGAAGCCTGTGTCATTTAACAGCATGCTTACTTTGCAGAAATATTTATGAGTTGAAAAACAAATGTTAGAAAAGTCAGGAATATGTGTGAGTGCTGGCAAAATGTCACACCAAATCCTGCGATTATTACTTTGCCTGGCCTTTACCTAAAGCGTATTCATCCCAATGCACACTTATGCATTCATTTATTTATGTGATAAAGCCACTGGAACAGGATGTTAGCAGATGCTAATACCAGTGTCCTGCTGGTGGGTCTGCAATAGAAACACTCACGTATGAGTCAGTAACATTTTCAGGAAACACAAAACAGTCCTGGGCAAAACAGCAGATTCATTCAATGACTGGAAAAAAACAATCCTGTAACAAAATTCTCACCATCAAGTATTTTAACGCTATTTTGTATAAATTATGCACTTGCAATTCTTTGTATGTGTATAGAACTCAAAGTTCCAACACAAAACTTGCACCATTAGCCCACGTTTAAACTAAAATTTAGAATTCTCACATAGTAGAAAAATTTAAGTCCTAATACTTATGATAAAACCTCTTAATAATAAAAAAAATCTCTTCATAAAGTCTCTTGATTTATTTTGCTGCCCTGGATGCAGTTTTATTAAACAGCACACATATGAGGTTAATGTTCTTTATTTCTTGAGCTCTGCCTGGTTCACAGCCTGTGCTCTAATTTCTAGCAAAGATAGCCTAGGCTGGCTAGGTTACAATTCAGAAATTTTAAAAGGACCCATCATTATTCCTTCCTTATCAGCTTTACAAGAGCACCAAGATCCAATAACGAACTGTATCTGTAATTCTGCTCTCAAAATGCTCATAAAATCAAGGTCACTATTACTGTTTCAAAGATTTTCTCTCTGGTGGGACAGTCATTGTGTTACAAAGTATGTTTCCTTGTAATCTTTATGAACCCTTTTCTCAGCTGAGTTAAGCTGAAGTGGAAAAGAGATTTTACTCAGCCAAATATTCTGAGAACTTCTTAGTCTTCGGGAACTATAAGAGCATATATCTTTGAAATATAAACTGAAGTAATGCGCAGTGCTCTCCTTTCTTGGGCCCTGATTATGGCAGGTCACTAATTCCTACTGCAATCAAAAAGTTATTGGCTTGTGTTATGTTCTGCCTTATCAATAAAAGTTCTGCAATGTTTGTCTTTGGGGAACTTTGGTTCCACAGTCAGTGACAATTCCACTTTCATTCTCTTTTAGATTCTCTTTGATCTAAACCTTGTCTAAACCTGGTCATATAGACAACTCAGTATTACTCCTTTTTTTCCTTCTTGCTGGTTTTTATGAATAATGCATTTATTTACTTATTTCAGAAATATTTGTATTATCACATAGAACAAAATAACTTTTACTAATAAAATATTGTCTAAAATTTAAAGCTGGAGCTACATAATTCTCAACATAAATTCATTGCAGAGAGTTTATGTGTTTCTCAGGCAGGCAACATCTCAGTTACTAATCTTTGCAATATAGCTGCCACTGCTTCTGCTCCCCTCTATTTCCTACTGATTCTCATCTGCAGCTGCACAGAGAATGTAAGCTCGTTATCAATGTTCTTTTTCTGACTATCAGCAATTTTATAACACTTGATATTTTACAAACAGCACACAGAAGGTTTGATTACAAAGTGCACTACCTCATAAATCATCTCAGAAATGTCATTGTTTCCAGCATTTATACCCCCAAATAAACACTCTAGATAATTAAATTACAGGAATACATATCATGCATCATGCAGAAAAGTTATATCTTATGCTGGTAAAAGCCCCAATGATTACTAGTTGCAATACACAGAAAAAAGGCAGAAAATATAACCAAAGTAATTTCAAAAATAAAACATTTGTAAAATGATAAACTGTGAAACCCACTGCTTACAGATATCTGTGATAAGCTTCTGGCTAATCTCTGCAAACCCATCTCCAAATCACAGCCACTTTCACCTGAGTACCTTTCCAGCTCTCCTCAGAGCTTCCTTCAGCCTGAATATTTGATTTTTTTTCTTTTTTTTCCCCGCCCCACCATTAGGTTGCTCTGGGACAAGCTGTGCTTCAGAATGTGAGAAAGGAGCTGCATGTGGCTTTGAATAGAGAAGGTGCAGAGGAAAAGGCTCCAGGACAGAGCCTGGTGTGCAGGAACAGAGGGAGGCATGAACAGCATGTATCACTCAAAGAAAGGAGGGCTCCAAAAGCAGTGTGGTTTGCTCTAAAGGGGCTGGGAATCACTGCAATCAAAAATATGTAAACAAGCAAGCTTTGAAAAGTTACTTGCCATCCTTTCAACTTGACTTGCAACCTGCATCTGCTACAAAACTGAGTTATCAGACCTATTTAGCTGACCTGTGCTGACAGATGTGAAAGGAACATTCCGTGACAGACAGGTTGGGAAGAGACTTTGACACCCCCTTGGCAGAAAAAGCAATTATTCAATACTGAAGAAACATTTACCGAGCAGTATTATTATGGCATTTGTGTTCTAAAGGGAAATCAATGGCTAAAACTTAACGGCAAAGATGAAGGCTGTGGCAGCCCTCAGAGACAAAGCTTCATTTAGGATAATGCACTGAGCACTTGAGCTATGCTCTGATCTTCTTATAATAAATCAGTTCATATTCTAGTGCTATAATAGATGTAATTTCACAAAGTACTTCCATGACTGAATACTCCAGTATACTTAATGAAATTAGATAGCAAACTAAATTTCTTGTGCACACAACAGTAAGAAGAGGCACTTTGTGAAGTGTAGGAAATACCACAAGCCAAATAAAATACTATTGAAGTAAAAGTAGGAAACACTTCATTCTCAAGGTTCTGGTGCAAAATAAGAATACACTATTGTATGCACAAATAACAAGTTTATGGAGGAGTTATGCAATATCAAACTCAGTTTCATGTAGCATGCGATAGCACTGCAGGTTGTATATGTCTAACTTGATGAAGGTAATTCACAAGAAATTCTTCCTGTCTGAGGAATGTCTGAACTGCTAATGGGGAAAGAGACTAAAACCATGTTTCAAAGGCATAAATACCAGATCAACAACTACTTATGATAATAATGCAGCACTAATGTTTGCCTTTTCAAGTCCTTCTGCCTCCATTCCTGCCAACATATTTTGGGCTCTACATTCTGTCTGAAAAAATAATATCTGTCCTTTTTGCGTGTGTTAGGAAATTAAACACACATACATTTGTAACTCTGTGGGGCCTTTTGATTTATCAATAATTAAAACTAAACCCCAAACTTTATTATAAATAGGGAAAGTAGATTTGGAAAGTAGATTTAGAAATTATCCTTACATATAGCATTGCTAGTCCTTTGTGATTAATAGGAAACAAAATATTTCTGGAAAAAGAGAAACATTATTTCAAATGCAAATTCCATGATGGCATATTCATTCCATCCAGTTTGCCACAAGGTGTTTGGTACTGGAAGAGTGGTCAGAGGCATGCAGACACCACAGAAAATCAAAGGAGAAGTTGAGTAACTGCAGATTAATAAACCCTCATTCAGTTATTGCTTTCCAGCACACTTGAATTATATTTTGTTTGAACACTGAGTTACTTATGTTCAGTTAACATAATGATTTTTAATAATTTACATATTGGACTCATTTGCTGAAAAATTTCTCAGTGAGTTGGGAACAGTCTCTAGATTCCAACACTTCCTCATACCTCCTGACAAAGCTCAATACACAAAGGGGGATCTGTATATCCATTGCACAGAATTACAGTTTCAATAAATTCAGTACAAGGAAGCTCACAAAGATGTAGGACCCTAAGCTGTATGTACCTCAATCTACCTGATAGTGCAAGGACTGAAATGAACTTTGGAATCAGCAAACCTGTGCACTTCTTTGGCAGGGAGGAAAATAATTACCTGACAAAGCCTTTTAACAAAATGTCCAGCTCTTAGCAAAGCTCATGCTTCAAAACAATTGAAGTTGGCAATTAGTAACTAACATGGTTTTTAATGTTTCATTCATTTTATCTTGTTTAAAACAAGAATGGTATTTATCTGCCAGTCATAATTTATTATTTTAGTGGCAAGCATATTTAATACGCAAGCCAAATTAATGATTCACTCTATAAACAACAATTTTTCAACAGTCAGTGATCCACAAGGCAGTATTAACTGAATGAATGCATCTTGGGCTCCTGTTTGTTTATTCAGTGCTGTTTGCATTAACAATTATCTAGTGTCCCCCAGAACAAACACCCACAAAATGATCTAACGAGTCACCCAATCTGTTCTGGCTTGGAAAAAAAACTACTTCAAATGGCAAAATAAAACAAAACGAAACAAAAACCAGAAAACAGAACAACACAACACACAATATTTCAGAAGGAAAAAGCAGTATTGGAGAGAATAATCTGAAAACAGTGATATTAAATGGCAATGGGCTGCCGCTGCATGTCTTTATGTGAAATGCACTGTGGCAAACTGGAGCATGAAAGTTTGGCTCTGGGTCAAAGTCTGGAATGCTGTTAGAAAAAAACTGAATCTTTTCTCTGGTCTCTCACTTTCCCAATGTTACCCTTTGGTGATTCAGTAGATGTGTCTAAATATAATTATGTACTTGATTTCAAAGAGGAAGCACATGTCAGAGCCCAAGCTTGTACTAAATCTCTCCTTATTCTTCACTGCTCTGGAGGCTGCATGAACTGTGACATGATTTAGATAATTTCTCACTTTTGCCTAAATAACAGTGCCTTTTGTCAGAGATAAACAGAAGTTCTTCTCTGACTATTCAGCACTGCAGTCTGGATTTTCTCTCCATTATCTCTCAACACAAAATTTTTGTATAGAAAATTCCTGGCATTCCTCTGCCAAGGCAATTGTTTCACACTCAAATGTAAATTTCATGCCCCTGGCATTATGCCTAATGCTAATAATTCAGTGAGACTTTCCACATTATACTACATCTTTTGATTTCAGTTAAGTTAAAAGAAACAAGCCAAAAACATTGCACCAGTGTCCCAAAGGAGATTAGAAAATAAACTAATGGTTGCAAACCCTCCAGAAATATTGAGATTTTTAGATCCTTTATAAACACCTGATAAACATATTTATAGCTGTCTGTATAAACATGTGTCAGGTCCAGAGTTAATTGCAGAAGTTCCTAATGAAAAAATAATCATTCACAGTGAAATTCTAAAATTCTGCATATCCTGCTTGAGAAAAATCAAAATAATAATGTGCAATGAATAATTAAAATTGAAACCAGATTAAATAAAGAAAGAACATGTTATCTGACTTAGTAGAGATAATGTTCATTGAATCAAAGTAATACGAATATATTTTTTACCCAGTTTACAAGAGTATAAATAAGCATGTATTTCCGTTTTGTCAATTGACTAAAATTTTTCCCATGTACCATGGAAATACAAACCAGGATTTTTCAACAGATATAACATCATTTCTGCTTTTTTGATACAGTTTGAATCATGAACTCCACTATGTCTTGATAGAGCTTGAACTAACAAGGTAAGAGTAACTGAAAGAAATGACAAAATCTATTCTCAGAGAAATTCACAAGTTTCATTAACTTCAATGAAAACAATATTAATAAGTCATTTTTAATTGCCCCAGGAAAAAAAAAATTCAAATTTAATTTGAAATTTCATAAACAAACCAATATTTTATTATGACCTTTCCTTAATTTGATGGGATTGAAATAAGTTTACTAAGGCCAAAACATTTTCAGTCTGTTTTATCATTAGGTTTTATGAAATTATTCATACAATTAAAAAGAATATTCCTATTGCATATTCACTAAATCAAAAATATGTCTCTTTTATATTACCAACTTATGTATCACAGCATAGCACATTTGTAATGGCACTAGGCCGTATCAGTCCTTTCCACTGAGATGGCAACAGAAATCACAGCAGACCACTGAAAAACCTGGCATCATTTATCTCTCTGTGTAAGTTTTCATATTGCTATCAGGACTTTGCTTTCTACTCAGAAATTGCCACCATCACCAGTTTTGCAACTGCAATCAGTTTCTTTGCTGATATGGAATTGGGCTATTAGAGGTAAAAAGGTTTAGGAATATGACTGGAAGCTACCAAAGAAAATGAGCAGAGAGGCAGTTTGAGAAGCGATGACAGAACACTGAGTCAGTGCAAGCTGGAAAAACAGAAGAAACCAGGTACTTATCTTTGGTAAACAACAACGTCTCTTTGCAGAGACATTGAGCTCAAAAGACTACACTCTTGCATCAGAATCACCTAAGTAAAACACAAGAGAGAGAAAAAAATTGGGCATTACAGGAGCAAGACCACAGATTTCTTATTTAAAGTGTACGAAGGCATCTCTGTGTTGCACTGCTGCTTAGACAAACTGTTGTTTACTGTGTCAGGTCATTGACCCTTGAATTCCACTGATTTTCTAAACTGCTTTTTTTCTTCCTTCCTTTCTTGTATAAAATATGAACTTACAGGTTTCCCATAAATAATCAAGTCAACCACAAAAAAATCGATTAATAGAAATATTAAAATCAGTGTGATTAACTGATCATTTGACAGATTTAGAATAAAGTCTGAACTGCAACTTCGTTTCTAGTACCAGGTCCTGTAAACAAAAGCAATAATCCTGTCTAAGAATTCCTATTAAAACAAGCATGCACATAATTCCAGTGGTCACCATTAAAAACTATGCATTTGTTTTGTCATCTCTGGGACAGCATAGCTACAGCAGAGAGAGAGACCAAGGTTTATTGCAGTTGCTGCTACAGTATTGCCTTATCTGCAAAAGTCTACGAGTAAACAAAATACTTCCTCAGGGTAAGGTAGAAAATCAAGACAAAAACCAAAAAAACAAAAGAAACAAACAAACAAACAAACAAACAAAAAAAAACCCCACACCAAAAAAACCCCTACGAGTAACCTATTTCAGTTGCCAGCAAAGGAAGGAGGAACAATACCATGCATGAGCCAGGAAATTCTAGCTGAGATATCATAATTATTTTTTGCACAGTCTTTACCACATTTCCCTTTCTTTTCTGAGCATATGCTTCTATATAGAAGAATTCAGTACTTATAGAAAACAAACACCAACAACTTGGCTCAAAATTAATCAACATAATTAGATCTTCCACTTGAGTTTTTATGTGATTGCAGCAAAAGCCTCTTTAACTACTCTGGAATTCAGAAAGCAGGAGTTTGTAGCAATGCTGTTGTAATATCATCAAGTCAAGTTTATTTACCATCAAACTGTTCCTGCAGTAGTACATTGTCAAAATGTATAAAAAGGGAACTTGAGATATGCAAAATATGCCACATAGGAAAACACAGCACTTAAAGCACTGCAAAATTAAAACAAACAAAGTTAAGTAGCCAGTGAGAAACACGTCACAGCTAATTAGAAAATATCCCTGTGAGAGCAGCACCCCTCACTGAAAATCCTTTTCTGTAGAAGTGGATTGGAATGGGATTGTGAAATGGTCATCCCAGCTGTCCACACATCCCTGTCCTGCAGGGTGTTAATCCTGCTATAGGCTGTCACAGCAAGTCAGAAAAAACCACCAACTACACTGGGCTCTACTTTTAGAAACTGAGGTTAATTCAGACAAACACTGGCTAGTGGTAAACTGTGCTGATCCAGGAACAATGAGCTGCCACACAATGAAACGTGTGCAAGGCAGGCATGGGTGGATAGCTGTAAGTAGCATCCCTATTTAATCAGTCACATTGTGGGAATTACTTACTTTGGATATCACATTTTCTATGTAATTAACTACTGCTTAGATTAGATTTCACTTAGGGCATTCTTCAGCTCACCGAAAACCAAGAGGCCAAATATTGAAAGTCATAAGGATTTTTCTTTGTAAAATCTTGGACACATTCATGATGCAAGGTAATTGTAATAAAAGTGGGACTAATATCACTTATTCCTTCTATGATTGTTTTTCACACACCACTAAATGTAGATGACAAAAGATAAAGAGAATGTGAACTGTACAGTCAAGCAGACTGGAAGATGCTGAAGATAAGATGAAAAGGTGTTGCCAGGAGTAGACTGAAAAAATGTGAAAGAATATCTAAAATGTGGTAGGTCAGCAGAAAGGAGTTAGGGTATGTCAAACTGAAGAAGATTTTGCACCATGAGCAAACGGAGGGATGAGGAAGAAGAAGGCAACCTTCAGGACAGTGAATGTCAAGGTTTGTAGTCACCATAGAAAACTTGATTCCAGGGAAATGCACCCAAAACCAAACCCAAATTCCACAGGCATGGTAGTGTTACACCTGTTCTTCCATACATAATACAAAAATAAAGCCATGTCAGCAAATTCATTGACTCTCTTGTTATGCTCCTTGTATGGACTCTCACATGGACTTAGTAAATGACAAGTATTACTCTCCAAAACAACAGGCTGTATGACTCAGGGAATAGTAAAAGGGTGATTTCTAACAGCCAGTTTTCTCACAGCCACCCTAATCCATAGGAAAAGACAGGTAAAAAACATGGGTGTAGGCTGTTTATGTAATTACTCAATGCCAGCAGTCAGTTTCATTGATAATGATAAACATGACCTAGGAACTTCATATTTTGGAAACTCACAAAAAGTGGCAGAATGTTACATGCAGCCAGTATACTAGCTCAAATGACAGCTCTGAGGTGTCTATCCCTGAGAGTACCAGAAGATACATTATTATGGGTTACTTGTCACATTAACTGTTTTTCTAAAGTGGGTTCCAGTGGAAAATTTAGATTGTGAATGCGTAACTGAAACTGAATCATACTGCATACACAATGATGAATTAAAGTTGCACACCACTTAATTCAAGTATTTTTCAATGTTTAACTTATCTGAAAGACTTTAAACATAACTCTTGAAATCAAATGTGACTCAAGTTTCAAAAATTCTATTCACATTTCCAAAATTCACCAGTATAGTAGATGAATATCTATATTGGTGCACTAAACAGTACCAAAGGACTTCTCCACTTCAGACACAGTCACTGAAGCAAAGCAGGAGTTTTGCTCTTCCTTTTTACTTTCCAAGTCTTTCAGGCAAGGGAGTAGAGGAGAGGACAGAACTCAGGTCACAATTTCATTATTCACTTTAAAATCTATTTCAGAGAATGAAAAGGTTATAGTTTGAAGACCCCCTTCTCCTCATCCTGTGGGGAACAAGAGCAAGGTACAGGGTTCTTTTTCAGCATACATTTTCCTCCAAGGTAATAGAAGTAGGAACAAAATTTTAGTAAGAGAGAGTGAGAATTGGTTAATAAAAGTAACACAGTAACACAATGCCAGTCCAACAAGACTGATGAAAGAGGAAAAAGCATTAAACAGGAAGAGAAAAACATGATAGAACAGGGAAGGAGATAGTTAATAGGAAGAGCAAGGAAAGAAAAAATGTGAAGCAGGGGAAAATGGAAACATATTTTAACTCATTTCATTTCCCCATTACACATCATTATGTGCTAAATAAATTTTGTTACTTTTGTTCATCAATAGTATTCCATGTGCTAATTATAACTGGTAAGCCGACGGAAAGTATTTAAGGTATATGGAAGAACCTAAATTCTTTACATATTATTTTCTTTCCCACTCTCTCCTTCCTCCCAGCAGACTTGGATAAGAAAAGATAGAAATTGGAAAAAGAGAAGTATATGTAAATCTTAGGGATAAGCTGACTATAAGCAATAATACTGAGGAAAGAGGGTCAGAGATGCATTAAGAAATAATTCCCCTGCATTTTCAATCACATGGCTATGGTTACTGGGCTGTATTTTAAAAATCTTTACACAAGATTACCAGAAATATGAAAGTTCATTGCCTGTGACATGCCTACTGAAAACAAATTACTTCAATGCAGTTTTGGGTACCATCTAAATCACAACTGCTTAAAAGAATTCCTTATCATTTTAGAAATATTAAAGTGAAAGAGAGATATGTAAAGAGAACAAGCTCTGTACAGAAGTCCAGTGGCACCGTGAATTAGGGCAAATTAAGTCAATGTTAGCACAAGACACTGATGCAGGAAATGAATATTGGTGTTGAGGGGCTGTACAGCATGTCTGAGGATCTGAGATTTGGCAAACCTGTCACAAAGGAATGATTAAGGCAGGAAGCTCAGCTAAACTAAGATCATGCAGTAGAACAAAATACATTACTATTTTTAGAATCTGTTGACGACCACATAGCCCAGGGAAAAGACTGGCCTCTTGCTTCCAGGGTAAGTGACAGCAATGCCATCAGGGTAAACTACAAGGACATACTGAGAGTAAATGGCAGACAAGTTAAATCTGAGACATATACAGGACAATGAGAAATGATGGCTTAGCAGAAGTTCTGTAAACCTAATTTCAAGGATTCTGCTACTCAGAGAACCCAAAATATATGCTCTTTAGCCACTCACTTAAGATGCCCGAGTAAAAATTATTTTAAGAAATCCTAGTATCAAGCAGCTTTATCTGAGCTTGAAACTATATCAGGAAAAAAATTGTGAAGTATAATATACTGACATTGAGAGGGAATATCTTCTGATGGTTCTAGCTTCAGAAGTGTTTTCTAATGCTTGCTTGTGATACTTGGTCTTATTTTAAAATAGTTCTTCATAAAGCATAGCTGACTGAGCCTGACTTAAAAGTAAGTGAAAACTAGAATGCTAAAGAAGATACCTTCTCACTCTTTAGGAAATGTTTCTCCTTTGAAAATTAAGATTTTTATTTTTTGTGGGCTGCTGTTATTACCTTTCGTAGCTACAGCACAACTTCCAGGCTCATGCATGTTTTCATGCTTTAACAGCCATCAACTTCTGCTTAAAATAATGGTTCGCTCAATGAGAAATATTAAAGCTTCCTGCTGTTTAAACTAGTCAAGTTCCTTTTTATTTTGGTTTTTTTTCTGAATATTGCATGTCTCCTGTAAAAATGGTAGTAGTTTGCAAACAGCAGCTTTAACAATCATTAAAAGTCAACCTATAAAATATGAGAGTCTGGAAGTACTGCTGTGAGAATTTGTAACCCACCACTTGAACATGAGCATGATTTGGGAAAGATGATAAGGACTGACAAGTAGTAAATATCCACCAAGGTTCAGAGTTATTTTGGATTCTTACAATGTGGTGGGAAAAACTGAAGAAAGAGGGCACATCTATTAAAAAATGGGGGAAAAACTTTAATGATTAGTTTTTAGCAGTTCAAAAGAAAAAAAGTTCCTAACGTATGCAGTCTCACAGTCTTCTGCATGCTCCTCTGAATTTTAAAAGAGATTGTCTCAGGGGAAAACCAACTGATAAAAAATCTGCTGCCATAATTGCGGCATAATGTTTGGGAAAACAGTACGTGATACTTTCCTGATCTTAATGTGCATAGACCTACTGAAAAACAGTGTTTCCTCCACTTTCAAAAACAAAGCCCTCATAATCTGTTGGGGTCATGAAACTGATCATGCCACTCCTTGCAGGGATTGGGATAATTGTCTTCACAAAGCATGAAACAGTCAAGTAACCAAGCTTGCTTTTATAGACCATTATTTTAAGTTCAGCTTAAAAGAATTAGAGAAAGGGAAATGTCTTTGCAGTTTTGAGCAAAGTTCAGTTCTGCTCAGTATTCTCTAGTAAAACCCCCTGAATAGGCTATAAATAACTGCCTATCTGGATTTCTTTTTAAAGAATAAACCCTGCAATCCCAGTTTATATAACCTGAAGCATATACTAAATGCATAGTACATGCTTTATATACTATGCATTTATAGACTATACTATAGTCTAAAGCATATACCTCTAACTTGCCCACCCATTGATTCTCCCTCCATTCGTGATGCACCTAACTGGTAATGGGGAAGTAAGGTCACATGAACACCTCCTTACTTGAAGCAGGGTGTATCAAAGGATTTAGAATACTATTTGACAATTATTATTACATCCTACTACTAAACCCATCTAATAATAAACACAACATCTAGCAACTTTTCTTCAACAAATTATTTATTATATACATAAATGGGAGTTCTTAACCACTTGTGAACAGACTAGTCCTGCTCAAGGCTTGAGAATAGTGTTATGTATAAGATTTTTAAAGAGGACCTTAGCACTGCAGTGAATCCTTCAAAAATGGTTTAAGATTTGCCAATCCCATGAACATTTTGGTTCTCATTCATGAGAACAGGGCAAGAAGATAAAACTTCTATTTTCAGACCTGTCTCAACAGAATAGTGGAGTTTAAGAGCTCTCTTGTGTTCCCAAATTACATTTAGCTAGACCATTCTCCTTCTATTCAAATGGGATTGTTGTATCACAGTCCGGGAGGGTGGCACAGGCCGGCTCCCCCCCGGACCGGGTCTCTGGTTCATGTAAATCCCACCGGATCCGGGGTGAGCGGCCCCCGAGGTTCTGTGGCATGGCGGCAGTCTTCTAACCACGTCAATTCAAGCAGGAAAATAGTGATACGAAGGAAGGAACTGGACTCCATCTCTTTTCTGCTAGAGAGATTTATTTTGGGGTAATGGGAAAAGGGGTGCAGAGAAGGAGAAAGAGGGGAGGACAGGCAGGGCAGGTAACATATCCTAGCAGCCCAGAGATGGAAGACCTCGAGCTGGTCCAGGCTCTGCCTTTTAAGGGGAAGGAGAGGGGGCAGGGGCTGGCTCTCTCTGAGCCAGTCCCAGGAGGACAAAGGGAAGATTGGCAGGAGGGTACACACCAATAGGTTTTGAGGTACAGCAGAGCATATTTCAAAATGAACCAATAGTATACAAAGCAGAGGAACAAAGGAGCACATGGAATCCTAAAACCCACGTTGCTACATGGGATGAAGACAACGCCTGTGCCCTGGTTTTGTGGGATCTTTCTACATGGGCATGAATAATAATGTAAAAATATTAGTCTAACAATAATAATAATTTTTTAAAAATAGTATCAGTGTATGCAGTAGAGTGCCATGTTTGGCCAAAGAACTATACCATCATTAGGAAGTCTAAATAACAGGCTAAAATTTCCAGACAGAATTCCAGCATTGTGGGATTTTTTCAGTCTCTTTCAGTATATTTAACAACACTCAGCTGCCTGAGGAATTCCTCTGTCACTGGACTAGCTGTCTGTAAAACTTCAGGACACCAGCCTTGCAAAAACATGTTATGCTGCTCATCTTATCAGATCACCTTCACTGCCTGTGCATATCTCCCACCACTCCATCTAGAAGCCTGCTATGACATGGCTTCAGAGCACCTCTGCGCATTTCCTGGGAAGTAGCTGTGGTGCTCCCCAGATGTGCTCACCCAACAACCCTTTTGCACAAAAAGAAATCAGGTAGGTTGTGGTTGAACAAAAACACAGGAGGAAAAGAAGCAACTTCTATTCTGACAGCTTTTTTAATGTAAAATTCTTCTTCCTTCCTTCCTTCCTTCCTTCCTTCCTTCCTTCCTTCCTTCCTTCCTTCCTTCCTTCCTTCCTTCCTTCCTTCCTTCCTTCCTTCCTTCCTTCCTTCCTTCCTCCTTCCTTCCTTCCTTCCTTCCTTCCTTCCTTCCTTCCTTCCTTCCTTCCTTCCTTCCTTCCTTCCTTCCTTCCTTCCTTCCTTCCTCCCTTCCTCCCTTCCTCCCTTCCTCCCTTCCTCCCTTCCTCCCTTCCTCCCTTCCTCCCTTCCTCCCTCCTTCCCTCCCTCCCTCCCTCTCACCCTTCCAAACAGCTTTGTGAAACTACCATTCAGGAATTCTCATTGTTAAAGTTAGGAACAATTTAAATCTCTTGCTAAACTAAGGCTTCACATCTACTAAGACGGAAGCTGAATTTTCTTCTCCCTACATGTAAAAAAATCATGATGCTAAAATTATTTTGGGACTATCTAACTTCCAGAAGAAACAGATTCAATAAGGCTTCTTAAATTTATGGTAATAGTTGAACTGCATTTTTTATCATATAATTAAAAAAAAAGTTACCAATGCATACTTTAAAGACATAAGATGACATCTTTGAAGAATAAGAAGAAATCATTGACATTTAAGTAATCTGAAATAGTCCACATGAGCAAGATGAAATAAAAACCCTGACACACACTATTATAACAATTACTGAGAATTCTCAGGGAGGAAACTCTCATATTTAAAAGTCTGCATAGTATAAATCACTCGGTCCTGAACCACATGATTAAAAAAAATACATATATTTAAAAATCTAAAATGTAACAGCTATAAAATTGGTTATCTAGAGACTACATCTTATACTTTCCTTTCTTCTGTTGCTGTTTTGTAATCCTGTTTTACTCTTTATTTTAAAGAATATGGATGGCAGCAAAAAATAAAAAGGTGAATACCAGGTCAGAGGTACCTTACTAGCCTCTGCTGTTGGGGTAAGATTATTTGCATTGACTGCAGGAATTTTCAGTCTTTTGTAAAAAACCACATGCTTCAAAACTGTAATCCCTTTGGGGAAGTTTATCATGTAGCATCTCCTTTATGATCTGCTTTGCTTAGCTTCCATTTTCAGCAGAGTCCATTTACAAAATAAATTGCACAAGGACAACAAAAATCAAACATACTACTTGAATTATTTTTTCATCCAAGATATGTGGGCCACGCTGAAGCTGCAACTAATCTGTATGTTACATGAAAATGGACTGCATTTTCCATATTAAGTTTGACTTTTAAGTTTCTTGGGGGAAGCAATCATAATTGCACTAAAAATTCTAATCTTTTGCTTGTGACATCTTACCATCTCCACAACCCCATTATTATCCTTATTAGTGTTTTTAAATTTTTATGTCTCACTCCTTTTTACAAATTATATTAGGCTTTGGTTTTAATTTCTGCTAGAGTTCCTTCCAAACTCAATTTCCTTCTATTTATATCTGAAAATTATGTGAGAAAACTGAATGTGGCATACTTGGTAAGGTTTAACTGCATCCATTCTTAGATTACAGTATTAGAAATATCCTAGTGTACACAAATATTCAAAAACTTGGGCTAAAAGAATTCGCTATAAGACTCTAGCTTCAAGTCCCATAGCTTTCTCCTTCATAAATCCTAAAGGTGAGGTGTGACATTTATCAGCTTTTGGAAAATTTTAGGTCACTTAATCTAGTATATCCAAAGACCAGCCTGAACATTTTCTTTTTCTTCTTCCTTTTAATATTCCAGATAATATAACAATTTTCTGAAATCAGAAGGTAGTTCAAAACCAGAAAACAAAATAAACTTTTGTGGGTTTTCCTCTCTTTCTGTAGAAGAACTTTTCAGCCTTTTAAAGGGAAGTTCTCAAAGTTCTTCCCACTTGTATTTGGTCCAAGTTAGGTTGAATCATTCTGTAAGTACATAAATTAAATATATTTCATTTTTTCTTTCTTTCTTTTGTATTTAGAAAAGAGACTGCTACATTATTCCAGTATAAAGTGATACATTTTAGTCTGCTTTATATTGTGGAAAAGAATGTGTTACTCAATATGCAGCTCATTGGACAGATAAGCTGCGTCCAGGAAGAAAACTATTGCTCATAGATTTTCTTCTTAAAATAATTTCTTAAACAAATGCACACTTGAAATATATTAGCTCTATTTGAATTTAGGCAATTCTCCAACTACTTCATTTTCTACAATCTTTTTTTGAAAAGAATGCTGGTAATTCTTAGCAGCTATAACTGTCCTTCAGCTCTTACACTGACAAATCCTGCAGAAAGCTGACTGTGATTTAAACAATGCAACACATTTGAGAAATTCTCTCATGCTTTTTAAGTCAAGAATACAGTGAGGCTTCAACCCCACCATACTCTGTGCTCTGCAATCCCCCAGGTAGTTCCATTCACAGACACTGTTCTAAAATATAGAACAAAGGATCTTAGAAACGTGTCCTACTTTGAGAATAAAATTCAGAGGACCATTAATTTAAAGCATTCACTAATACTCCTTCCTTTTCTCTCTACTGTCTCTCCTTTCCCATTTCATGAAACCATGTCAGGACTAGCCTGCTGAAGCAGAATTAGAATTCCTGGGAGAAGATCTGAACTGTGGAAATGTTAAACATGCCAGTGTGTGAGAGATCCACACTTCTGCTCTACAGCAATAAGTAGTACAAGGTCTAACTGTCTCTTCTCGGTCCTCGGGTGAAAAGAACAATTGATGCCAGTCACATTCAGCAGGTACCTACTTACTGTATCTTACCCAGCCAATCCAGACAGAAATTAAGTGCTGCAAGACCATTCATAGCCTCTGAAACTGCAAAGGTAGGTATAGTAGAAAAAATGAACAAAATATATACAGCTCTTGAATATTAAAAGCCTTTTAAAAAAGTTGGTAAGAGATATCATGGAGTTTTCTTCAGAATTCTCTTGATAATACAGCCAATTATGGAAAAAATTAGAGAAAGGTCAATACATACAGTTTAACAGAGAAATTATTCTCTCATTTAAAACATTTTTGCAGTGGCTACTGTGGAGTTCAGTCAGTGATGAGCTCTAATGCCAGTTAATATGCAGTGAAGAATATCTTCCTTTTTCTGCTCAGTATTCCTTCACTAAATAAATTCCAAATCATTAAATAGAAACACCTACCTGCATGTAACATTTAGCTTCAAAATCCCAATTCCAAAAGGCGTGAACAGCTGGTGCAAAAGCATCTCAGGATATATTTGCACTGAGTAACATTAGAATGAACAATGCACTTTGATGCATATCAGAAACAGATAATGTAGATAATTTGCTGCTGCTTTCAGTGTCATAATGTTAAGTCACAGTCATCTAACCAAAAGCAAAAGGCCACCAGCTCTGCCACTGTCAGACAAATAGCTCATTTAAGATTAGCAATAATCTATTTGCTTTCATCTGTTGTAGATAAAAGAGAATCAGTAAAGAAAATTAAACACAGTGGGATTTCGTTCAGGTTCAGCCCACCTTTTCAGTCATGAAAAGCCATTAATTCAGCTGGGTTTTAATAAAAACCTTGGGGTGAGATCATTGTCACAGACACAGAAGTGGTGGCTCTCCTTTGGCTCCTACTGTCCTCTAACTTCTCAGCACATGGACAATGCAGGAAAACTGCTCCAGGAAAGTGATCCAGAGCTTAAAACAAAGCTGTTCACCCCCCAGCAACCACCACGTTTCGAAACTCTCAAATTCATGCAGAGGATGTTCAAAGTCATGGGGGTGGAAGAAGGTGTTTACAGAGGGATAGAGGGGGCCACACTGAGGCACAGCTCTCCTGTGCCACCAAAGCTGTCCCTTTCTTCTTGGTGCTGAAGGACACATTAACCCTGCCTGAGCTGGTGCACAAGGAGCACGGCTGAGCTGAAAGACTCAACAGACAGATCCAGTTAATTTCAAAGAGTAGGACCCAGCCACAACACACAACAATGTATATTTCTTATGGAATGAATTTTTCTTTATGCTGCCTGTAAGAAACCGTAAACAGCTATCTACTCTTTCCTTACTCAATAAAACAAATAAATAGTATTTAAATTGTACTTAGTAATTACAACCTTTGTTTACTTTTTTTTTTTTACTATGCCATGCATCATACAACTTGTTCCAAAACCATAATTTTAATAGTTCTCGTATTCACTACAGGTATCATATATGCCATAAAATTTAAAATATTGCTGCAGCAGGAATTATGGCTACAATTATGGAGGAAGGCTCAATGTCTTCAGCAATAGCATAATGTAAATGCTGCATAATAATTCCATTTCCCCTCCAAATGTTCACTCAGATTAATTTACACAAGCACATTGCCCTTTTCCTCACATGCCACGGACTCACAGTCACCCCAGAGTGATAGACAATTGGTTTTTACACTCAGTTTTGTGCAACTTTCTTATTGAAATGCAATGATTGTACTGACAACTGTTGCACAAGTGACTGGATGACAAGTTGTTTCTACGAAAAAGTTGACTTTATGACCACTGTTACAAAAACTTTGCATCAGCAGCACGAAGAAAAATGGTTTCACAAATGAAAACTTACATGTGAGGCAACTACAATATGCTGACCAATTTCACTGGGTAAGGGAAAATAATGACTGAGCATAGTAAAACCAAACCTCAGTAGAATATTGTTTTGTAAATATATGCTATATATTAAAGTTTTGTATCAAATACTTCATTAAATATGAAAAATAAAGTCACTCTGTCTTTATAGCAATGTAGATGACAGCATGGCCTGTTTTAAAGTTTTATAATGCAATGTCTAACACTAATTTTCAGCGGAGTGGGCAGATACTTATTTTTGTATGTTCAAATCTTCACAAGCAATAAGATTTACTCAATACGGAAAGGATTAGATATATCTTAAGTATTATAGGCTGTTCAGTGCTTTGAAATAATATTATTTTGGTAATGACTACATTTCATAATTTTTTGTCCATTTTATGAAATCAAATGAAGTTAAACAATGAAGACAAATTCTATAACCAAACATCATATATATGAGAAAGCCCACATAATTTACAAGTCAAAACTGTTAACTAACTTGTCCTGTTTTTTATTTCTTCTCACTTTTGTCTTTTTGTGAATTCTACCCAATTCCAATAATCTTTTACTATCACTAACTATGCCTTATTTGTTCAGAGTTTTGCAGATGAGATTTTGCCTCTGATTACTTCAGCGGAAATTTTTGCCACTGTTTTCAAGGACACAAAGGACTACAGGTTTCTCCTCAGATTATCCTTGATGAACGAGAAGGTATTGAGTCTAACTATAATTTCACACATTGGAACCTCTAAAGCCATAGTAACTGACAGCACTAAGCAATCACCCCTGAAGTCCTGGTTCTGTAAAGACAGATAAGTGTTTTATACAAGGATATAGTCATGATACTGAAGCCCCACAGTTTCCCTTACAGCAACATTGCAAGAACACATTAGAGGGACCACTGTTGGGAAAACAATCTTCTGCATTTGTTCTTCATTATTCATTATGATTCATGCAATGATGAAACTTAACAATATTAAAACAAAATGCTTAAAAAATATAATAAAAATACAAATTATGAAATAAAGAAATGTCAGAAAACAAATTACCTCATATGAAGAAAAAGACCCAGTATTTTGCATTTTTATGGCCACTAACAATGATTCAACTTCATTATAATGTTGTTTATAGGGGGTTATTTTAATTTATTGGCTCATATATGCTTCTCCTTGGAGACTGAATGATTTCTATTTGTTTTTGAAATTCTTAGAGTCTACTTCAGTCCCAAATTTAATACCAAACTGAACTCATAAAAAGGAGATCATCCCCATTTTTAAAAAATGTGAAGAAATGTTCAAGTGACCCTTACAAACTGTATTTTATCATCTGTATACAACACTCATTTTGGGACCAAAACAAGGGAAATCTATCAGACATGGCTGAACTATATTTATAGGTTAATGTCAAGGAAAAGAAGAAATTATTTCTACCTGCCTTTTCATTTCAGTTTTGGAGGCCAAATAGTTATGTTAGTTCAAGCAAATTTTGGATCAGCAAACAATGCTTTGGAATTAACTCTCTTAAACTTTTGGTATTTTCATCATTGTCACAATATTTACTTCAGTAATAAGTAAGCAAAAAAATCCTTAGGGGACAAATGGTATAGAAGTAATCAGAAGGCCTCAATCACAGCAGACAAAAAAGAAAGCTGTGGCAGTTGATAGGGAAAATGCTAAAAGCCTTAAAAAGAAAAAAGTAATTTTCTCAAATTCCATCAGTCATATGATAATTATCCCAAATTACAATCACCTTATGATCATCACCATCCAAAAGCACCAAAGCAGTACTTTTTCTTTAATTTTTGAACTATAATCTGCTTTATCTGATTGTATGAGGGCCTCTCCTGTTCACCATGTTTTCAAAGCCTTTCTATAAGTCAGTATTGGCACTTTGATGACACCAGCTGCTTACTGATTTCCTATATAAGTGTATTGTTCTGGTCCTACCCCCTAAACAATCTCTTGTTTACAGAAAGGTTCTTCTTAGCTAAAACCACATTCTTTCTAAATTTACAGGAAAGTTCCTCCATTTTTTTTCTGTGAAGTATCCTTTTTGAATGCTCTTTAAGGTTTTTTCTCTTATTTTATTTTTCAGTAAGGAACAGATTGCACTTCAGGTGTGGGTTGTTGGTTGGTTTTTTTTTTTCTTCTCAATAAATTATTAATGAAGGCACAATCAACCATAGCTACCACTTACAAGTAAGGTGGTTATTAACTTCCTTCTGATCTCCCCAGTGGGAACCACTTTCTCCAGTATAAGGAAAAGTTTATAACGGAATCCCTAGAGTATTTTCTGAAATTCTTAGTATGTGAGCAATGCCTGGCACTCCTTCACACTACCGTTTTGCAACCACTTTTGATGGAGAAAGCTTTTGACCATGGCAAAGCTCTAAAATACTGTAAACATGAAAAGTTTATCAACTTTCTTATAATAATATTTTAGCAGATATAAAAATAGTCAAATGCGAGATATGCAATCCCATTCACTGCATTCTATTATCAGCAGAATTCATTGGGGTTTTCCTCAATGAATAAAACCTCCAACATAATAGCCTTGATATTTATTTCTGATTCAGAATTTAATTTCCTGTCAGCCTTTTGTTTTTGGAAAGTGCTTCAAACCTGATTCACATGACATAAAACCAGCAGCTTTTGATAGGTCTTAGGAAATACTAGCATTAATCTAGTATTAATTTTTACTTTCATACAATTCCCTGGAATTTTTAAAGCTCTGAACCAAGAATTAAATTAAAGGGTTTTGGTTTATCTGCACCCATAAGTGTTTCAGTCCTTGAACACAGCTGTCTTCCACTGCACACAATACATATTAATGCCATCATTACTAAGCAGAGGATGGTAATTCTGAGCTATAGAACAGAACATATCATATACCAGGTTATCCACTCTAATAAAAAAATTACACAGCAAAAAAATGAGAATAAACAAGTAAATTTCAAGTCAGGATTAGTCTTTAAAAAAGTAGAGAAAACACTATGCAACAGAATCAATTTCAGTAATATCTCACTACTGACTCTAATGTATTATCAAGGTAGTTCTTGCCATGGGGAGGTAGAACACCCTCAGCACTAATCACATATTTGAAATGCCGCTGTGTCTGAATGGTGTCCCACCAAAATCAGTGTGATATCAAACAGGAACAGCAATCTGGCAACATGTAAGAAACTACTAAATAAGTGCCTAAAAGACAGACATGGAAGATGAGATATTCTGCAGAAAGTGAAAGAGAATATAGCTCACAATTTTTTCCAGGAGTAAGTTTTTAAAGGTTTTAGTGATGCACTGGAAAAAAATATCTGCATTACCACAATTATGCGTGCCTAGTTTGGAACACATTTATAAATATAAATATATATAAAAAACCCTAAATTTTTCAATAAACTTGAAATGTCAAACAGAGTAGATCTTTGCAGCTTAGCACAGTGATCTGTGTTCCTAAATTCAAAAACATTAGAGCAACACAGACTCAAAACTCTAATGCTGGACTTAAATTCAACTTTACTGAAAATCACATCAAGTTTGTTTATTTTTCAATTATATAATTTTTCTTTGAGACATATTAAAAGAATATACTAAAAAGAAGATTGGCCTTACAGCTTAGTATATTTATCCATAGCAGAAAGCACAAGAAAAATATTAAAATGTAAGGTAAAGGGAGATGCATTTTCTGTATTAAAAGTTACTGAGGGTGCACTCCAAGTCACACAATCATATCCGTGATTAAGCCATCCATTCACTGAAAGGAGAATAAATATTGCTTATTCTTCTATGTATCAATATCTCAATAAATGGACAGTATCACCCACAATGGTGTACTGAACCTAAGAGAGTAAAAAAGGTCAAGAGCTGCATCACTTTGTGTCTTACCTTCAAAAGAATCTCGCTGTATTTTTCACTCACTAATTTGTGAGAATGTATGAAGAACAAGCTTGGACAGATTAGTACAGTGGTTTTGTGAATGCACACACACACACAAACACTGAGTGTATTGTACAAACACAGCTGTCCCTGCACTGTTGTGGGTTGGAGGTTTGGGGTGAGGTAGGGGATGCTGATGTTGTGACCTTCAGAGTGCTGCAATGTCTGAAATATAATTGATAATAATATTAGTTACTATGTACAGATTATCTTTACTTCAGAGACTGAAGTGTGATTCTGTTCCCCACCACAAGTTTCTAATAAAGTTTTCACTTTAATTTCAGAAACAAAGCTCTTTGAGCAGCTGAAGTAAGGCTTATCTAGGTTACGTTGCCAATGGAGGATGGCTTGAGATAACTACAATAAAGGAGCATTTGTTCCATCCAATCTGTTCAAGCACTACAGAAGCCTCCTGTGGTCTACTGTTTATAGTTTTGGGTACAATACATCAAGGAAACAAACATGGAGCAGGTGGAGACAGTTCAGGGGAGGGCAATAAGAATGATCTAACATCCAAAAATATGACCTGTACACTGTGAGAATTTAAGTCCATCTAGCCCAGAATAAAGGCAGCACATGCAGACATTTACTTTTAAATATACACATATAAATACATATACACACACAAATGTATGGAATTAATTCATATCGAGGATGATTTAAGTTACACATGAGGAAGAATTTTCCAGGAGTAGAAACCATCAAGCAGTTCACAGAAATCAACTAAGGAAGCTCTGAACTTCTGTTCTAAGAACCCATAAGGTAAAAATATTCTAGGATTGGTTCAAATACAGCTAATCTCACATTCTAGGGAAGGATTGTACTGAATGATCTCTCAAAGTTCATTCTGATACATTTTTCTAAATTACCATTTTTAAAAGCTAATTTTCATGTAAATTAAACGTCACCTTATATGCTTTTTATCTGCAGCAACAAAAACCACATCCAGCATTATATTCACAAAAATATGACTATGGATACATTAATTACATGTAAAATATTAATGCACTCTGTATACAGGTTGTGCATGCAGATGTAACATCTAAACGAGAACTTTGCAAGAAAAAACAAATCAAAAAATCATGTGCTCCAAAGCATTGCTTTTATACAGAAAATGCAAAAAAAAAAAGAGGTACAGAACATTTTGGAAAGCAATTAAAAAACACAAGTACCTGGGCCATTAAAGATACTGAAACTGGGTGCAGCCCAAATACCAGCTTCAAAACAGTTTCATTTACTATAAGCAAACACACGGATGTGTGAAAAGGACAAATTCAAGCTTTAATTTCTGTTCAGGTCATTTGGACTCATTTAGGTTATTTGTTACTACAGGTGTTATATACAATATTTAAAGTTGCCAGTGACCATCTCTTTCAAGAAAACATAAGATTGCTTGTATGAAACATTAGACCTTCAGTAAATGTTTTGTAGTTCTTCTTGGCAGTGATAAGATGGTTTCATTGATTTTTGGTTCCATTTGTGTCCATTTTGTGTCCATTGCGACAAAGAACAGGAAAGTGCAAAGCAGTGATGAATGATTGTTATGTGTAATTACTAAATGGTGATGGCTACATTTCTGCTGTTTCATTTCTGTAAATAAGGGGAGATAGCTAAAAATAGCAGATCTTAAACACATTTGTAAGGTACTGCTCACTTTGTAGGATTTTTTTTTTTAATTATTTTTTGCAGTGATAAACTCTTTTATTAAACCTCTGCCTCTTATCTTTTGCTTAAGTGGTATTATAAAATGTACATTTAGCAAAAACCTTACTCTACATAAAATTGGCAGGCTTCCACCAGTGCTGTGATTTGGATGCACAAGGGTACTCAAGTACAAGTAGTTTGCTAGCTGCAAGACGTAAATGTTATCCAGAAGACTAAAATTCACCCTTGAAACAGGACTTTCACGGAGCATAGACATTGTGCTGACAGAATTTATCAGGGCTGAACTCCAGCAGAGATAATTCTTACTGTGATTCAGAAAAAATTCCATTACTGGAGCTGCAGAAGTTTTGCTGAGGAGCTGGCAATCATGCACTGGTAAAAAAAAAAAAAAAAAAAAAAAACCACTGAAGGGAAAATGTGTATTATGTCAGAAAAATGCCTGCTTCATCTGACATTCCCACTGTACAAATTATTTGTTTTATGACCAGTGTTTCATTAGTGATGGTGATGACACATATTTTTTGTTAAGATATACAAGAATCTCAATTCACATTCACCATCATAAATTGCTCTAATTTACTGATTTAGACAGAAAGTTCCCATAGCCTGGAACAGACTGAAGTGCTCAAAGGGAAAATAAATCAAACCCATAAAATTATGAAACTGGTATCTCTAATTATGATCTCCCCTGAAAACATTTAACTTTCAAAACCAGCATGCCTGGATTATTTCCACTCATGATCATAGGAAATTGCATCTATAGAAAAAGATAATGACAAATAACATATTTGCTCCATTAAAAAGCAAACCTTTTTTTTTTCCTAAATGAATGGCAGAAATTCAGTATGGAAAAGTCTAAAATCATCGGCCAGTGATTCAGTGTAGAATCTTCTACACTGAAGACAATGTTTTAATTGAGAAAACTGGAAAGTAGAAATCCATTGATGCATCATAAGCATCATAAGAGGGTATTTTATATGCATCAAGCATTATAATATCTTTTGCCCATATGATGGATGAAGTGCTTCAAAGATGCAAAAGTCTAGAAGCCTCTGTGATCTGATATTATAATGAATCAACTCTCGAGATAAGAAAGAAAAACGTACGGCTGACATTTAAAAGGACTAAAAAGACAGAACCCATTGTGCAGAAGTTGAAAGAATAATGCAGCATGATGCGTGGGTCCATCTGTACATTCATTTATAAACTAGTCCTAGTCCTCATAGGCCATGTCCAAAGTAGACTTCTTCTGTCATTGAAAAAAATGTAAATTTTTTGCAACCAGGACCAAAATTTCATGTTGTTTTTTTGGACACTTCAGATCAAAGTAATTTCTACTTATGCTCCTACTCACATAAGAAAGCACTACAGTAAATACCCAGCTAAAAAGCTAAAAATATCTATAATCCTGATAATGACCTAGTTTGCTGTAAGTTCCCACCTATTAGGGAAAATAATAAAAAAGTAATCACTACTTGTGATCACTGTTGGTTTCCTACAGCAAAATACACCAAAAAACAAATAAATTGTTATATTGAGGAAACAATTACTGGAGATAGTATATAGTTATCTACGAAGTTTTAGTTGATTGGAATGTCAAAAATTGCCATCTCTTCTCACACATAATCATATGCAAATACGCTGATTAACAGCTGGATTGCATAAATTGGGTATTTTCTGCATTTTTTTCTTGTATGGTAAACTCAGTGTCTCTGTGATACATTTAATACATCCAGCAACTGGATGATCTGGAAGCCTGAAGCTCAGCAGCACTTGTGCAGACACTTCTGATATCTGCTTGTTCTGCAGTTCTGTGCCTCCTTGAAACGTCCATCATGCTACCTTGAATACTCCAACCGGGGAGTGCCAGCCTAGGAAACATGCAGTGCAGGAATCACTGCCGTTTCCTCACACTCAGCAGTCCTTCAACTAGTACTACACAGTAGACCTCAGGAGTTGTGACACATCTGCAAAACTCAGAGAAGCTCCTCAGGTGTTGCAAGAAGGCTGAGAAATCTCCCGAGGATTTTAGCCAGAATGTAATTAGTCTTTAAAGTATGAAAATACTTAGTTTATCTTTCTGTTGGAAGGTAAAATGAAACATGGTCTCTCTAACGTCATCGCACTTTTACTCCTCTGGTTAAGAAGATCTGTCTTATTGGGGCTTGAAACTATAAAAGAATGTTTCCATTAAACATGGGAATTCGTCAAAAGCAGTTGCCCACCTCCGACTGTGAAGGACGAAAAATGCTAGAGCACAATCGAAGTCATAATGAGTTCTCTGAAGTTAGACATGTCATGGTCACAGATGCAGGCTCTGCAATCTAATAAAAAAATTAATCTAGACAGTGGATTCCTGTTGAATTTTTCCAGTGTCACCAGCTGTTTATTGTCACGCTACATTATGAATAACTGAAAGATTCAAAAGGCTTCAGCATTTATTAAATTCCTAATTGGAATCACAGATATTGAGATCTGAGACTACTTCAAGTCATTTTCCCTGATAAGCAAGCTCATCATAACATCCACAAAGAAGCTATTCAATAAATATGTATAAGCATTTGCTGAAGCAGAAAGCTGTTTTTCTCCACTCTGTAAGAGTAAAAAGTTTTGGGTAGTTTCTTTAGTCCTAATTGTAGCTCAATCAATAAAGTCGGAAGTAAGCTGTCTGATCTGAGCCTGTACTGGTGGGCAGAGACAGATGTAAAACAAGGAAGAAATATGAAGTAGGAAAGTACTGTGAAGTGGGCATATTTCACAGACTCAAGGAAACGGGAAATTTAGGACTATTTTCAACATAGTGTATATAAAAATCACTAGTATGTCTCTAGCCAGCTGTCCTAGGTTACAATACAGATGTATTCAGTATTCTATTACCACCAGCTGTGGGCCATTAGCTGTTATCTCCTGCTAATGACCCAGCCCTGATAACAGACCATGGGCCATCAAGAAACCACTGCATGACTCATGGACTTATCTCATCCTATTGTGAGATGCTCCACCCAGGAGGGAGGAGACAAACATTCCCACCTGCATATAACCTGGCCTTGGAACTGCCTAGGTCTGCCCTGTCTACTGTGTTCCCAGAGGGCAAGAGCTACCACTGGATCTTCAGCTAGAGACCAGACCTTCCATAGGATCACTGCTTCAACTGAACTACTTCATTTGGACTGCTACCACCACCCTAACAGGGTCTCAGGTTGTATCTGACTTTGTCAGTGCTTTTCCTTGTATTATTTCACTTATATTTAATTTTTTCTGTTAATTTTAATCCTGACTTGCGATCTCCCACTGGCTTGTTTTCAAGCTAATATACCAGCACATATAAGAACTCATACACAAATAGAATCACATAATAAGCTGAGTTGGAAGGGATCCATAAGGATCAAGTCCTGGCCCTTCACAGGACAGCCCCATGAGTCACATCGTGTGCCTGAGAGTGTTGTCCAAACACTTTTTTAACTCAGACAGGCTTGGTGCTGTGACCACTTCTCTGGGGAGCCTGTTACTGGGGTGCCCAGTTGCTCGCTGGGTGAAAACCTTTTCCTGATATCCAAACTAAACCTTCTCTGAAGCAGCTTCAGGCTGTTGCCAAGAGTAAAGAGATTGGTATTTGCCCCTCCACCTCCCCTCATGAGGATGTTGAAGACCACAATGAGGTCTCCCAAAAATAAAAGAAATTGCACGGAAATTTTCTTGACAGAGAAGGAAATAAAGGTATATATTATTGACTAAGAGTTTACATAATACAGCAAACAAAGTGATTTAGATATGTAGGCTTCATTGGACTTGTACTAGGACTCTGACCAAGTCTCCCTAACCTCTTTCAAGCAAACAAGGACATATGTGCCCTACATATACTCTATATTAATATCCAGTATCATCAGACCTTCTGGGACAAGTTCTGGCTGTTCACATATATGAATACCCTTACAATACAAAAATAATCAGTGACATTTAAAGCTGTATTTTGCTTATCATTAATGAGTCATTTTGCTGTCAAGTAGCACTCTAAGACCTTGGAAGCAATATCTGAGTGTCTCCCACTGTGAAGAATGCCAACTTATTTTACTACTCTACCACTCATACACAGATTTCATTCTTTTAACTCAACCAACTGTCCATACTATCTCCCTTTCATAAATACAGCTCAGACACTCAAAAGCAGGATTGGGAAAAGGAAATAAAGAAGAAAAGGAATCTGGCACTGCTTCAGGATCACCCTTTTGGGCAGCTGCCCAGATCTGAGATTCCATGTTGAAGGGTGAACAGGATTTTTGCAGGCAAGGCAGACTAAATGGTGAGCACACTACCAGTACACAAGGCAAATTCATACCAATGAGGTAAAGAACAAAATGCTGCAGGTAAGAGAAATGGTAAATCCTGAGTTTCTAAATCTAATAGCAACCTAGAGGCAAACTGGTGTGATTTGTCAGTTGAAAACACAGTCTTGTCTACAAGAAATCTTATCTTCTATGTAATTTTCAAGCTGTCATGTTTAAGGTTATGATTTTATTGCCCTTGGAGCTGAAAATATCCTCAGGGAAAACATTAGTTTGAAAGCAAATTGAATTACAAGTATTTTAATATTAATCTGCTTTACTCAGTATAGCTCCCCTATTCAAGTGGCTCTTAGTTGACGCAAAGCAATTCTGCCATTGACCCTCAAGAAAAATGACAGAGCACTTAATACTGATAGGTCTGAATCCCACTACCTGTCTGACCATAAAAACCTCAGAGACACAACACAATATACGTAAATCCTACCAGTCTTCACTTTGCAGATAGTTAATATGCCTTAATTCTGGAACAGTCAGTCCAAATAAAGTGGACTAGATGATCTTCTGTACATTCTCAGGGTTATCTGTTTTTTCTTCCTGTTGCCTCCATGCAATGGAAAGCTTTGGTTCATCCTTTATAACTAGGAATTTCCATACATTTAAAAAGAGAGAAAGAAAACATGTGTAAGAAAATAAAGAGGAACTCTTTCTCTTTGTTAGGCTGCGTAGTACAGATATTTTAGATATGTAGCTGAATAATTTAATAACAATAATTACTATTAGTAGTAGTATTAGTATTAATTATTACATGTATAGAAGTCAATTCTGACTTAGAAGCCAAACATTTTCCTTTTTCATTGTAGCAGTTAGAGGCAAGGAGCCTTTACAGATTTGCTTAAGAATCTCATACGTAGGCATTCAAAAGTATACAAAAAGGGAGAAGAGTGGGATAGCAGCATTTCTAAGGGATATGAAAAAGAAGCTGTTTATTGTATCTTGTTAGTGTAATCTGGATAAAATGAACAGCCCATCTATTATTTCTAAAGTGGAAATGGAGAGAGAAATAGTGTTAAAGAGAAACTGAGGTGCTGACAGTGAAGCTCCATTAATCTCTAAAGAACCATGTCTAAGTGTAATTATGGATAAACTTTGTCCCATAGTGGAACAAATAACCCTGAATTGCTTATCTGGTCCAACAGGTGCTTTTCCCTCTGATTTCTCTCTCTTCAAAGCTCTCAGTATAGTCTAGACATTGGTGAGGCAGCTCTAAGATTTACAGTCACATCAGTTTTAGTGTATATGTGTGGACCACAGTTTTCGATAGTGGTACAAATGTTTCTTTGTATTGATACACTCAAGCAGGTTCTTTCCTGATATTTACTCTCAGGAAAGCAAGAGGAAAAGCATGTGTGTTTTTATAGAAACATGTGAAGACAAACACCATTATTTTCTGATGAGCAAAAATTAAAGCCATAGAATCATAAATGCATTTGGGTTGGAAAAGACTTAGAATCTAAGGTCATCACTTAACCCAGCACTACCAAGTCCACTAATAAACCATGTCCCTAAGTGCCTCTGGAAAGGAAATTTTGTCTTAGGCTATGTCTGTTTATGGATTTGTGTCAGCAATTTGCCAATACAGAACAGAAGAGACTCTATAATCTAAGGCAGTCAAACATGGCCCAGCCACAGACATGAGGGCTTGAGCAGAGCTGCAGAGTTCTCTGTCTTAAGATGGCTCATGCCAGTCAATTTTACAGTGTTAAACTGAGTCTTTTTGATAAAGAACATACAGACATGCTCTTGTCCATGTATTACACTTACATTGTCTGATTATTTTTATTCCAATAATAAGAAAAATAAAACATAAGCCATGGGTTTAGAATTGAATTCAGTTTCCTCTTCAATACAAATTTATATTCTGTTTTAAATTAAATCATTTTGATATAACTTTATAATGAGAGATACAAAATACATCTTCAGCTAATTCCAAACTCTGCTAGCAGAAGCAGGTAGAAGACACCCAACCTCCTGTCCGGGCAGTTCTATCAGTGCCTAAGTGTTTGCCCAAGTTCTGTGTTCAAATAACCCTATTTTAATCAGGATGAGCAAACAGCCCCTGAGCTCATATCCATGACCTTTTTGGATCCAACAAGTAGAGTTGCTTGCAAGACCCAGTCCCACAGAAGTTCTCAAAGAACAGCAACATGTGCAGACTCTGTAATTCAGGTAATATTACCCACAGAGACAGGTTTTATGATGCAGCTGAAAAATCCACATTTATTGTGTGAAGGTCTTTTTCTTTTACTCACAAAGAGAAGACCTCATTACAGAAATCTACTGTCACTTTCAAAATGTAACATATTTCTGTGGCAGAAAAAAATGATTGTTTATTGCAAATTCTGGAGATTTCAGGCTGAGATTCCAAGACACCCTTAAACTTGGTTTATTTGGACAGAATGAAGTTTTGGAACAGATACAATGGATTGCAGCTAAGCCTTAATAGTCTTAGTTTTGTCTGTGCTAAAGGAGCTTGTGGAAAAGCTTAAAATTAAAAGCTGTCAACATTTAAAAACCACAAAAGAAAGACACATTAGTGTCAGTAAAAAAGTTGATAAAAGATATAAAAACCCCACGTAGGCTAGGCTAGGTCTGATGAAACCAGCTGAAGGACAATGGACATTCATGAGAAGAGTAATAGTTTTTTAAAATAAAGCCCATCACTATACGAAAGTAAAGGCAGTTTTAAAGCACCACGACAGTTTCATGGTAACGAGATTAAATAAGATCTGAATACTGTGGGGCACAGGAAATTTAGAAAAATGAAAAAGAACAAAGCATGAAAAATCTGCTTTACTACTATCTTGAAAAAGAGAAAAAGTAATTTTGATAGAGAATGTGAAAGAAACACAAATAATGGAGAATTATAATACCTTGATAATCAAGAAAAAAGATAACAGGAAACTATTACGTAAGATGCAAATAATTAGTAAATAATATATCTATAACATAAATAATAAATATATATATAACATAAATAATATATAATAACATAATACAGGTTATGAAAAACTAATTTCAAATTAGAATGTATTTATATATATTAAATATAAACCAGAGAATAATATCAGGACACATAACTAATAAATGTGGCACAAGAAAGTCTGAGTAATGTAACATATTAAGAAAAAGACCAAAAAAAAACCCACAAGAGAACCCCCTTGAGTAACTCTTCAGTGAAAAAGCCTGGGACTGGGATCTGAAATGAAGAGCTGTAAAATCAACCATCATGACCTACTTGGACATATAAAGCCATTTGAAGAAAGTAAAATAACTTTAGGAAACAAGAAGTGCTAAACAACAGCCCAATAGATTTGGAAACAGAAATGTATGAATTAATTTGTGAGTGTAATTTCAATGTAAATTCTTGGCAAAAATGGTTGGCTTCAGTATTTCTGTCTTTCTACCATGATTATGTACCTGAGAGGCTCAACTCCTATGGTCAACAAAAAAGACAGCAGCAGGCAGTTCCCTCAAACCTTCTGAAAAATCTTCTAGAGATGTTCCTTCCACCATCAGGCACACAGCTTTTAATTAATGGAAGGACATATTGGGTAAATAAAATAAGGGAAATAAAATGGCTGAATAGTCAAAACAAGATAGATCAATCTACATCTACTTAGTTTCATTTGGAACAGCAGAGGAAATAAAAACACACTAATGACATACAAGTAATTTTGATATGTGTCTCTTGGAGAACTTGAGGTACCACAGCGTTTAGAACCATTTTCAGTCAGAAAATAATATGTGTGAGACACTGAAGGGAATCTGTACATCTCTGAAGATGTGGGGGATCCTATGAATGTGTAAGTATGTCTAAGATGAGCAAATGTTTTCCTTGCTTTGAAAATTTATCTCTCCCCTTAGAAGTCAGTAGCAAGTTAATAGAAATTAAGTAGTCCCTTTGCAAATTAATAACAGAAATATCAAGTAAATAATGAAATTACTTAATAGTAAACATCACTAGAAATGAATTTCCAAGAAATGCATGGGTATAATGTGCAGATATGTATCCCATGCAAATTCTGTAAATATAATTATCTTTAAAATGTAATAAATGGTTATATATTGCAAAAGGAGTAAATACAGATAGTAAAAAATCTGGAACTGGTTATGAATGAAATACACTACAAAGTGGACCTACAATAAAAGTAAAACTCTGATGAAATACTGACTATATTCTGTGCCAGAGATAATAACACTCATACTTTAAAGAGGATTATCCAGGTTGCTTTGAAACACCACACATTATCTTCATATTTCATAAAGGTTAATAAAGGTAGGAAGTGGTACAAAAGAAGGTCATTAGCATGGTGAAGGAACGTTACAGACCTTAGGTCCTGACAATCGTTACAGAAAATATTGTTGTTTCTAGCCGAAGAGATCTCTACTAACATGAAAACAATTAAGAACAGACAGAAGCTACAGAAATGTCTGATTTGTAATGAACAGAAGCTTAGGTATTTGGAAGTCCAGACTGAAACATGGAAGCATAATAAAATGGAGACAGGATTCTATTAGCCTGTAACATGAGAGGAGGTAGAGGAGACCTAATGTTAGAAAATTTACTTGACTCAAGTAAACATACACCTTAGAAATTATACTCCTTTGATATATTCCAAATCTACTTGTCCCAAGTAATAAATACTTAAAAATATTCCTGCATCAACGTACAAAGATAGACTAAATTATTTACAAATACCTTTTACAAAATTATTGTCACAGTACTCTGGCAACAGAATTAAAATTGAAAACCGTAAGAACTTAAATTTAAGCAGAATAATTCTTTAGTGTCACTTATCTGGTGTAAAATTTTGCACACTTTTATTCAGGGAAGACAAATGTTCGTTTAAGTTAACCAGACCAAGAAAGACTTTTGGATTCCACCACTAAAAATTCCTTTATAATGGAATATTACTATGGCCCAACTGGTTGCAGACATGCATTTTAAAATGCTTGACACTAAAGATATATGATGTACATACCAATCTCTTTAGTATCAGTGATGATCATCTGTCGCTGTTAAGCCACTAGCAGAGTAAGAAAACCCAGGTTCAAAAGATGGCATCCAGAAGAAGATTTTATTATTTAATTTCATCTTATATAGACTTTTCAAAGGTCACCCAGATTGGTCAGTTTGAAGCCTCCCCCTGGGCCTGACTGGCCAGGCCTGAACTGTCCACATCTGAGAAACTGTTTTTAATAACACCCAAACTTTATCTTTGTTTATAAAACACAGAAAGAAGAGAGAAAAAGTTCCCATGGGAAAGGTCTGTGCTAGCCACAATCATCAACCTAATATTGTACCAAATTTGGATCCTGATCAGTTGGCCTCTTCTTCCCCTTGTTTACAAAGCCATAGGCTGGCAACAAGTTCTCCTGAGTGAGACTTCACAGCCAGTGAGTGATGCTTGAGGTGATGGGTGATCCCAGACACACATCCTGACCAGCTTTCAATTCCTCAGTAAAGCTCCTTTCCTTCCCTTCCCTCTTTCCCCTTGTACTTTGAACCTATATTTCCATGCAAAGAACATTTGGCTGTATGGTACTCTAGAGAGCTGCTGCTATGCAGGGACTGGAGGGACAAAGTCCATGTCAATACAGTACACAACAGAAGGCAATTTGAAAAGGAGTCTCAGATACCAACAGAACTGACAGTGGAATGCAGCTGGTTTCCTGTGTTTAAAATCTTGTACGTAGACTTTAAACAGGATTTTTAACTGCTGCCTTTTTATGGTATATTGAGAGAGTAAAAAAAAAAAAAAACTTACAGTAGGAGCCCATCACTAGAACACACCCAAACCTATGACACACAAAGCCAAGACCTTCGCCTTTACATACTGAATATGGCCTATCTGCTACAAAAATTCTGAATTACAGAGTCCATATAGTTAGACTATAGCACTGGCGGTGCTGCATATGAAGAATATCCGTAACAGCAGTGATGCAAAGACAAGTTTCAGGGGAAAAAACCCTCAAACAAATTCTTATTTTTGTCCGGCAAGTACAGGCACAATTCCAAAAATATCCAGCTGTGGGTTTAATAATCTGGAAAGAATCCAAAGCACCCCACAAAGAATGCAATTAGTCTGCAAATAGGGTAGGTCTAACCACTTCTGCCTGGTTGGTCCTCTCCATTTCCTAAGTACCCACTTCTACAGGGTGCCCACATCATGGAGGCAGCTACGAGGTGGAAGCTATGTCTACTCTTCAGTATTGGTCCAGTGACTATTTTGAATAAATGAGATTCATCAGAAATGAAATGGTTTTCACACTGGCCTGCTATTTCTTTATTTCTACCTGTTAATTCAGCTGAGGATGTCAAACCACTCTGAATGGGAAATCTGGAAAGATCATCAAATAAACCTTGCCAGTGCAGCCCTTATGCCCTGTTTATAACAAGTTAATTCAAATATCAGATTATCAAGCACAGATGCAATCCAGAATTACAGAACAAGTAAAATGTTTTATTAATTTTTTTTTAATATTTCATCTGCATAACATTTTTGGCCCCCAGTCCCCCCAGCAGAAAAAGTCCCTAGTCCCATGCTTTGGAATTACTACAATGTTTTCCAATTAAGATAAGCTTCTCTGGAAGGGTATTCTCTGTTTTATTACCAATCACAGAAAACTCCCCTGTCACCTCGCTGATAAACATATGCTACCAAAAAAGTCAGCCCTGCACTTCACTCATGCACAGTCCACAAGAATATCTAGAAGGCTAATATATATGTAGAGCAAATCAGAACAAAAGTATCAGCATTGTTCCAGGTTTATCTTCAGGTGTTTTATTAGGAGATTTTCACTGAAGTTTTCAACTAACAAGCATAGACTAAGTTAGATAACCCTTTAGAACACTGTTTTTCTCCTGCACAAAAATAAGAAAATAATCAGGAGTCACAGAAAGCACACAATATAGCAGGAAAATGAGATGTTTAATCAGAAAATATTAACCCAAATGGGTAATAATGAACATTGCAAGTAAGTACTGACATTTCTCATCCTTCTTTTAGGAACTATTCAATGTCTAGACTAAATGTAAATAAATTCCATTTTCTTACAGGTATTATTTGAATTTTGAATTTATACCTATAGATGGTGAAAGAGATACTCCATTTATTCTTTTATTTGACAGGTATGTCATTGAGTAAAAACTGATTCTCATTTTCCACATAGCACCACTAGCCTTTAAGTACAGTGTTCACCTAAAGAGATGCCTTACTTCTATCTTTCAGCAGCCTTGCACTTGTGATGATAATTCACAAAACAATAAATCAAGCTGTATGCCTACACTAAGTTTTACATACACAGACACAGACAAAAGTATCTGCATCTCTATCTACAGCTACACATGCACATCTACACACTCACACCCTTGCTCACCTGTCCAAATCATGGCTTATACCAAGCTACAGAGTCACCCCAAAAGCACAGCCAACAAATGTTTAACAAGCTGGGCACTGCCCTATCTTGAACTCAGTTTAAAAGACTTTTTAACATAGTCACATTCTCATAGCAAAGCCAGATGAGCATACACACATCTATATTAAGAAAATATCCAAGCTAAAAAAAACCCCAAACAAGCACAGTCTTGATACAACATGAAGACTGTCTGAGAAAAGCTGTATTTGGTCAGAAGGATAATTTTTTTAACGACTATCAGTTTTGCTAAAAACTATAAAACAAGGAAATAAACAGTGTTTGTCTCTTCCAGGTCCCAGATAATAGTAGGTGATATGCTTTTTTTCCACAATCACCTTGGCTTTAGTCTAGATAAACTACAAAACAGTTCCTAGTCCATTCAGAATCCAATTTGAAAATACAAAATATTTTACAGCACAAGATGGGGAACATTAACTGAAAACTCCTCCACACTATCCTAGCAGTTGCTTACAGAAATCCTATTCATCATCTCATCCTTAGAATTTTTCTTGTGCATGTGATATATTTCATTCATTACAAAGCTGAAATCTACACAAGATTACCTTTGTTCCAGACAGTCTTGGACAGTCTCTGTTCTTTAAGGTACATTTGCTATCAGAGGACAGAAATAAACTCTTTTGAGCAGTTCAGATAATGCAGTTATATATGTGAATTATTTTTAGTAAGGGATGATATCTGTTATTTAGTGTTCATAAACTATTTTTCTTAAAACATGATTTAGTTTACAGAGGATGAACTAGTCAGAAAATGAAAGCCAGATGATCACACTGGATTCAAGAACACATTAATGCTAGAATTTTGAAGTTTTTGACTACTCCTGTTATTAAGGCTGTTAATTAACTGCAAATACTCTGCTTGATTTAAACCTTTAAAAATGCAGGATGTGCAAATATTTTCAGGGCTTCATAAGTGCCTCTCTACCAGTTTATTCTAATGCAAATTACAAATGATTGCAACAGAAACATTGTTTATGCACAAGGACTTATTATCTTCCCATCTAAGCAATTAAACAGCAACATAAACATATACAGCAGTATATAAAACAGAACAGGCAACTATTTATTCTGGAATATTATGCCTAGTCATATAGTCATTCTTTTACCCATGTGATAAAATACAGTTTCTCAAAATGATAAGCATTTTCCTATTTATGTTTTAAAAAATATTTACAATTTACACAATGTCAAAGAATGACCACGCTGAAAATAAAGATGAGTGTACAATCAAACATGTTAAATACTTGACAAATTTGTAATTTGAGACTTATTTTTTCTTATTAACTTATACCTATTCATTAAAATAAAGAAGAGGGATCAATTAAATCTATGGACAAGGACCTCTCAGCAATATTAGGCCTTCCAAAATGAAGTGGCAGGGGCTGACTTTTTTTTAAGCCACTTTACTACCAACAGAAAAAAAATAGGTTCCATCTTAAAGATGTATCACATGTCTATACATACATTTATCTGGGAACTGGTAGTCCACATTACTTTTTTCTTACCTCAAGGTAAAACCTTTCCCCTTTATTATTGGAGATAATATATGAAATATAATATATTTTATTATTTTGGATTTTTTCAAGACAGATGCGAAATTACATGCCATGATCAGAAAAAACCCGAAGTAAAACCAAACAAAACAAAAAAAAAAAAACAAACAAAAAAAAAAACACATAAAATTCCTTTTCATTTCATTCAAAATTCAAGTATTTTTATGGAGGATTACTACTCACGCTTTACAAACACAGTGAGGATGTCAGATTGCTGACACATTTCTCAAACACAGCAGTGTAAAGCACCTCAAGCAATCAAGAAATCACTGACTACCAAAACCACCTTTGTATTTTTGAGCCATGTGACCATTAAATCTGATGATTTAGCAGGCTTTTCTGCAGCTTGTGAAAGGTAGTGGGTATCTTTCCTATGGGATGATCTCCACAAATTTTATTACAACACACCACTGAGTACTTTTAGCCCATGCCTCAAATTGAAGAAAGACCCAGTACTCGAGTACCCAGTACTTGAGGCAGGGGTAGAAGTTCTTGGTAGATACATTAACTTAACAGTGTCAAGAAACTCTGGGAAAGCTGAAGATAGTATAAAAACACTCTGAAGCTCTGTAACCCAACAAAGTTTTTATATAATTATAAACTAAACCAATTTAAACACAGACTCTGATGTATCTCCAGCAAACATAAATCCTCTCTTATCTTTCCAGATCACATCATTCCATTCAATAAAGAGTCCAATTCGTGGTACAGAGTAGTGTACATGGCCAGACCCTCTCTTTAACCTTACTGCAGACCATTATTTTCTACTGTGTAATTGATTACTCTTACATTAAATCATCATTCTTTTTCGTTAGAAAGAATGGAGGAGTGGAAAAAAACATGCACTGTCGAAACAGAACAGAACTGTGACTTTGGAAAATGTGCAAACACAGCTCTCAGTGGGATTTTGTCACCACGATCACAGCAGTATGCTGCAAATAGCTTCTCTTTAGCTGAGTTGCTCAGGCTTCAGAATGACATTATTAGTATTAAATGGAACCTTTGGAAGCTAGCAATTTATGTTATAAATTCTCTGTTGTTTTCTTGAGGCTTTAAATGGAAAAGTGCAACTTGTTTTAGAGTTTCTGTAAATAGGAAAAGTTTCATTGAGACTTTCAAATTATAGTCTTCAGAAATCAAACAAAAGTGCTTGTGGCAGGCACAGTTTGAAATCTTAACTGTTAATGGCAAGATATATTTTTACATTCACTCAGACTGTAAGATTTCAAAAGTTTTTAGAAAGGCTGTGAGGTGGAAAAGTTCAGCATGTACGCATAGCTGATGAAGATTCATTTGGAGACATGAACATACCTGGGGCGGGCAAAAAATTTTATGTGATAAAGATAGTACATTAGGTCAGAGGTAGCTAAAAGCAAATTTCAGATTCTTCAGGGACATTCTCCTTTTAGTCAATAAAGGGCAAATGGCCGTCCTCTTGTTCCATTTCTCTCTGCAGGCTTCAGTGAAGTTGACCATAAGGTAAGGTTGTACTTCATGACAAGGGCAGCCAGGTTCCTGGGAAACTGCTTAAAAACCTCTTATTTGTGATCTCCCTTGTATGCAACTATTTTTTCATCCTTTTCAAAATTAAAGGCTGCTTGCAGAAGTACTGTTACAGCACAGTCTTAAGTACTACTAGCAGGCAAGTGATACTTTCCCACCTATTCTATACAACTTCTATGATGCCACCAAACTGACCTAGGTGCTTTGAAGAAAATCTGGTCACTGGTGAAGATTAAGCATCCAAAATTTAAAACAAAAATTAATCCTCCTCCTCTCCCCCAGCAAAAACCAAGCCATCCCATAGGAAAATTTCCTTGAATTAAAAGATCAGAGTGACAAATGGTACTGAGGCCTTAGTTCAATTGTACTACTGAGTTTTTTGCTAGAGCTTAGTATTAATATATTACTTTTAAAGTGATTTGCACATCCTCTCAACTAGTAGATTTTTCCCATTTATAAAAATCTTATCTGTTATTCACCTCATTATCTCTCCATGCTACAGTAAAGAATTGCAGTAAACCTGGAGATATTGGGAGTATTTGATTTCTTAGGTAAGTCTCTAATAAATATGTAAAGCTACAAAATAATTAAATGTGAAGCTTGACCAAGGTACCTTATTAAAGGTAATTTCTATAGTGTATAGTAACAAACTCAAGTTCTTTCCTGTCATCTTTATGTTGGGACCTCCATAGTGAGATTCAGAACACATGAAGTTTCCTAAAGCACCAGATAAGGACTGAAAAAAATTACTTCACCTTCTAAGAAAAAATAATTCTCTTTGGTGAACTGCAGTCTTTGCATACAATGCCAAATAAAGTTTCTGAGAGCATCAACATGCCCTAGAACATTGGGGAATTAAGGAACATGGAGTGTAGTCTTTTGCAGACATAAAGAAACGTAACATTTATATATTATAAAGAAAAAGATTCAAGCAGAAAACTCCTTCTCCACTGCATGCACGTCTCCTGCTAGAGAAAATACAGGAGACTAAACAAAATATGATTTGACGCAGAACATAAAGGTATGCAACTTACCATGACACAAAAAAGGAAAAAAGAAAATTAGAAAGGTTGAAAATAATCAGGTTTTCTGGGTTTGTTTCTTTGGTTCCCCCCTCACTCCAATCTGCTTTCAGCTGCATTTCTACTTTTCAACTAGAAATGTAAAGGGTGTTTTTATACCTAGGAATTCACCTAGCTACTCTAACTATGGATATTGCTTACCACCTTTATCCTGACTATGTCCTTAGGTCCTCGACGAAAGCTGCAATGATGTCGTGCTTACTACAACACAAAAGATGGAAAGGCAAGAAAGTGAGTAAACCAACATCTGTGATTTTACTGAAAGTTGAAGAAAACAAAAGGTTAACTGGGAATTTATATGTTTTCAATAATTAGAAGGCAGGCTAAGAAATTATGCATAATTTTTGTAACGTATAAACGTCAAAAACAAAATTATTGCAATTAGGGTTTGGGGCTTTCTGTAGTAAAAGATGTTTATAAAAGTTTTATGAAATCCAACCAGAAAAATAGCAGATACAAGACTCAATGTAAACAAACATAATACGAAGACTTCACTGCCATCCCATGCAAAGAAATTCCACTGTTTCCAACCAGTCTGCTTTATTTGAGTATTGCTTAGAAAAACCACCACCACTAGTCTATGATCATATATTAGCAAACAAAAGAGCACTTCTGCCTATGTTGAAAAACAATCCCTGAGCTGGAACAAAGGTCAAGGGAACAGCAGATGCAAATAGAAGAAAAGGTCATTACCAGGCTAATAACATGAAAGGCAGGTATGCAGTAAAGCATAAACAAACAAAAGTTATAAAAGAGGATGATCTTCTTTGCCTAAATAACTTCTGTGGAGACAAGGTCTATCTAGTTTGGGGGGATTTGTAAGGCTAAGCTGCAGTAAGAACACCACAGCTGTCAGTTACTGTACAGATGAAGCACAAGATGATGAACAATGAAGGATGATTTGCTGCATTCTGCACTTGGATATCTTGCTGACACAGAAAATCTCCACTGCTATCATGTACACCAACCCATCACAGAAGGGCTACAGTAACAGGAAAAGATATATACACCCAGTCATTATATAGGGCTATTTGCACGTGACTCTACACTCTTCAGTTCTTAATGTCTCTATATTTAAAACATCACAGACATCAAAGGAAAGGACTTCAAGGACTAAGAGTTCACACAGTCTTTCTTTGCCTCTCCTTCAGGCACAGAAATAGAAAGACCTTGCAGAAGATCTGGTCATAGAAGTTACAAAGAAGTAAACAAGGAGTTCAAAATCAGATGGTGAGGAATTACATCCTAGGCATCAAGGAGAAAAAGATTAAGAGTTTAGGCCACACTGTCCTGATCCATGTATGGTTTGATTGCCTATTTGAATGCAGTGCAGAAGGTCCTGATCTATGAGAGCTGGATTTGGTTTGAAGGGGTGAATACAGAACGAATTTTCATTTCATAAGCATCTTTGATTGGCACAATTATTCAGACCTATATCACATGGAAAGGCCAGTCACAGACAGATCAATGCCATTTAAATCATCTTTATTTTCACTTCCGCCTCTTCTGACTGCATTTTGAAATGAATGACAAAAACAGACACCATTATTAAGCTGCTTTTATTCTGGTTTTTTTAGAAACTTAAGAGTCTTCAGCAGCATGTTCCTTGCCGGTTCTGGTTCTTTCTAAAGTCAATTAGGGTCACCAGTCCTATTCTTCTTGTATTTCTCACCCAGACTGAAATACCATCTAGAAGAACTGTCCTACCTCCAGAGACATTACAACATTGATGCATTTTTTCAGGGAAATATCTAGGATGAAAATAATACCCCAGTCATCACTCCCACAAGAACCCTAATATCATATAATCATAGTATGATTTAGGAATTCATGATGTCCAACCACAACCTAACACTGCTAAGTCCACTACTAAACCATATGCCTGAGTGCCTTTGAAATGCCTCCAAGGACTATGACTCAATGACCCTGGGCTGAGTCACTGTTTCCCTTGGGAAGCCTGTTCTGATGCTTGACAACCCTTTCAGTGAAGAAATTTTTCATAATATCTAATCTTAACTTTCACTGGAACAACTTGAGAACATTTTCTTTTGTCCTGTCACTTGTCCTGTCACAGCTGGGAGAAGAGACGAATCACCACCTCACTACAATCTCCTTTCACGTGGTTGTAGAGAGTGGTAAGGTCTCCTCTGAGCCTCCTTTTCTCCAGACTAAACAACGCCAGCTCCCGCAGCCACTCCTGATCAGACTTTTGCTCCAGACCCTTCACCAGCTCCATCACCCTGCGAGACACACTCCAGCATCCCAATGTCTTTCCTGAATTGAGAAGCCCAAAGCTGGACACAGGATACAAGGTGTGGCCTCACCAGTACCAAGTACAGAGAATGATCACTGTCGTCGTCCTGCTGGCCACATTATTTCTTATAAAGGCCAGGATGCCATTGGCCTTCTTGGCCACCTGGGCTCATGTTCACTGGCTCATGTTCACCGGCTGTCAAACAACTAGTCTCCTAAGAAGGCCAAAGTCAGTGCTCTGAAATACCAAGGTTCCACCAGCTGGGCACACCTCCCACAGGGGTGCTCCCTGCTGCTGGCTGGTCCTGGTGTCTGACAGAGCAGGGCACAGCCTGCAGCTGGCACTGAGGTGGCAGCATGGTCCCACCAGGAGCTTGGCCTGGGCAGCTCCATCAGTTATGGCAGGTGCAGAGCTTAAGAGGCCATGGCTTTCTTCCAGGTGGGTACCATTGCTTCCTGGTCAAGCTGGCAGAGCTTCACTATCTTTCCTGTCCCCTTGCATTAAAACTGCCATGCCACAGCCGTGCCCTGTTTGCAGCCCTGGGTGTTGCTGTATCTTTAGGGCTTCTTTTATACATCTGGAGGACTTGGCCAACGTTGCTTCTGGCCCTGCCCAGGTCCCACCAACTGCTGTGGCATGAGCTGTGAGTTCCTGATGGCTGTCTTGGATCCTGGAGGATCTGTTGCCCAGCAAGGATGGATAGCTAGCCAGCTCACAGGGCACCAACAGACAAATATATTGTTTATCTGAAGAGTCAGCATGAATGGGATTGTACCTGTAAGTCCTGCCTTTACCTAATTGCTGGTGTTACTGATTCTTTTGGCACTAATACCTCTGTTGCTGGCATCACATTGTTTTACGTACGTGTTTCAGAAGCACAACTAACAAACCTCCCAAGTTGCTTATAAGCTCTTATCATCTCCTGTGAAGTCGTTCATTCCTTCTGAGATGAATTCTCCTGAACTAGTGCTCCTGCTTGCCCATGCTGTGCACATTCTGATATCAGTCACAAGTTCTCAAGAAGTCACACATGCCACTTAAGTTCCTGCTGCTTCTTCCAAATGCCTTGGCTTTCAAACACATTATCCTGGCTTGCACTTGCCACAACATGTACAGCTCCATGTGTGACTGCTTAATTTAAATTTTGTTAGGCTCTGACTTCAAGCTCAATATTTCTTTCCAAATCAGATCTCATTTTAATATTCTTTTGTGCCCTGAGTTTTCCAGAGAGAATGGCATCAGAGAGAGCTGCTGGAACCCACGTGAACACCAAGTGCCCTGGCCCAGGTCCTGGGGTGAGTTTAGCTGTGGTCATGAGAAACGACAAACATGAGAACTGAAGAAAAAAATTCCTTAGGGATTTAAAGAAAGACCAGAAGAATGTTGCACATGCAAGAAGAAATGGTGAATACTGCTTTTGAGATATTTATCCAGAGATATAGAAGAATATGACAGGCAGAGGATAGCAATGGCAAATAGCCCCAGGAATCTGGGCAGAATTCAGAGCTAAACACCCAAAGGAAAGGCAACCCATTCAAGAAAGTCTTTGACTGCCTCTTTACACGTGAGCCATGTCTCTATTGTCCAGCACAAATATTAGAAAATTACATTTCAATTTTATTACAGTCATATTTTAATATAAAAACAACTTTCTGTTATCCTAATATTTAACAATTATGGTTTCCTTGTAACACAATAATTAACAGCAAACAAGAAACTTAGCTATTAAAGCACACCTTATAATGTTTGCTTTTTAGTGATATTTGGCCCTGTACGAGTGCAAGTACAGTAGAGAACTGAGCAGGTTACAGAAGGTATATCAAAAGTCATATTTACTTGTAGGCTTGCTCTCCAGACATAGCAATCCCAATGGGCAAATGCAGATTTAACCTCTGAACTATTAAAGGTAAACAGTTCAAGGAATTAGAGACTGTCAAAACAGCATCCAGCATTAACTCAACAGCCTGTGGCCACTCAGCTTGTACAATGCAAACGTAACACTGAGCTTTCTTCCACCTACAGTACATTTAGGACTTCTTCAATGCACAATAAAACTGCAATATCTGTCATTTTACATGTGTGTTATGACCTAGGTTACAATACAGATGTATTCAGTATTCTATTACCACCAGCTGTGGGCCATTAGCTGTTATCTCCTGTTGTGACTCACCCCTGATAACAGGCAATTAGCCATCAAGAAACCACCACATGACTCGTGGACTTATCTCATCCTACTGTGAGATGCTCACCCAGGAGGGAGAAGCCAAGCATTCCCACCTGCATATAACCTGGCCTTGGAACTGCCTGAGCTAGCCCTGTCTACTGTGTTCCCAGAGGATAAGAGGTACCACTGGACCTTCAGCTGGAGACCAGACCACCACCACCACCTTCCACCAGACCAGATCACTGCTTCAACTGAACTACTTCATTTGGACTGCTACCACCACCCTAACAGGGTGTCAGATTGTATCTGACTTTGTCAGTGTTTTTTTTCCTTGTATTATTGCACTTATTTTTTTAATTTTCCATTAAATTTTAATCCTGATTTGTGATTTCCCACTGGTTTGTTTTCAAACTGATACAGTGTTCCTTAGATAGATTTTTGGCCACATGTTAGTATTTTCTTCCCCAAGCTTTCCTTTTAGCACATGAAATGAACTTTCTGTCTCCTGTTGCAACACTTGTACAGAAAGGCTTTTCACAATGTAGCTTTACTTACATCTACTTCCAAAAAAGCTGAGCATTTTTTGGCATTCATTCACAGTGGAATTCCAACACTTGTAAGACGTGTCCACACTTCTGAGACATCTCAGACCATTTATCAGGCAATAATAAAGGAAGGACAAAATAAAGCATTTTTATGGCTGGAGGTGACCTCTGGTGATCATCTGGTCCAACCTCTTGCCAAGGCAGGGTCACCCAGAGCAGGTAACACAGGAACTGTTCAGCTGGGATTGGAATGTCTCCACAGAGGGAGATTCCACAACTGCCCTGGACAGCCTGTTCCAGTGCTCTGCCACCCTCAACGTAAAGAAGTTCTTCCTCATATTGAGGTGAAACTTCTTGTTTTAGTTTATAGCCATTATTCATCATCCTGTCGCTGGGCACTGCCAAAAACAGTCTGTCACCTCCCCTTGGCACCTGCCTTTGAGATATTTACATGTGTTAATGAGATCCCCTCTCACACTTTTCCAGACTGAACAGGCCCAGCTCACACAGTCTCACCACATCAGAGAGATGCTCTAGACAGCAAATCATCCTTGTCACACCCCATTGGAGCCTCTCCAGCAGCTCCTTGTCTTTCTTGTACTGAGGAGCCAAGAACTGGACGTAACAGGGCTGAGTAGAGGGTGAGGATCACTTCCCTTAACCTGCTGGCCACACTCTTCCCAGTGCATCCCAGGATACCATTGGCCCTCCTGGCCACAAGTATTCATAAGAGGGACTTACACACTAAAGCAGATTTCTCATGCAGGAGTATCTCAGGCTACCTCCCTTTTGGATGCTTTAAGCATCTTGAAGCTCACTCTGCTAATGGCCACATAACCATTATGCATCAAAACACTTTTATACAACTTTTGCATCAGGTCTTTAGATGGGAAAGCTAAAAAAATTTTTTTTTCTTTTTTGGCTTTATAACGTAAAGTTTTGTGAAAGTCTGAGATACAATTGCAGAGCAACCAGACCATTGTAACACTGAGAAGTAATTGCAAAGAATGACTGGCAGTCCTGAGTAAAGAGCAAAACAGTTCATTAGATATTTTTCTATAAGCTGAATGACATAAATCTTTTGGGACTTCAATACTGTCTGGGCTATGTTTGAAATGTAGTTGAGATAACCAAGACCATTAAGTATTCAAAATAATGATAACTTAATTTTGTCAAAACAGAAGTGATTAAACTGAAGGAACTCTGTATTTTGTATTGGCCCAAAATATGGATTTTTTTCTTTAATTTTTAAATAAATAACAGTGTAACTGTAGAATTTTTAATATCTAATTAAAACTGTTTTCAAATAAACAAGCATCTTCCTGCAGCACTGGAAATTCAAACATTCACATGTATTATTGAACTCATTAAAATTTTCTTATAGGAGAAGCTTAGGTCCTGTACTCTCATTCCACTGCACAATGTCATTTAATAATCTCAGTCTGATGGTGAACCAACTACAGGGCCTTTTATTTATTAAAACAAATGTAAAAGTCAAACTACAAAACAGTGAGAAGAAAATTGGATTTTTGGAATCTCTTTTGTTTAAATAGTCAAAAACTATACTAGTAAAGGCAGTGCAAACATTTTCCTCACAACACATTAGACAAAAATATTGAAACATGCAGATCTGATTTGTGAATGTTGTAGCTTTACACCTACACATAGAAGCTGCCTGAATTTGCTCAGATACTTTGTTTTGAATGTAATATTGCTGCTTCCATTTGGCTTATTTCTACTGTCTTTCCTAAGGCAAATCATCCAGTACAAGAGATATTTCTTCATTCACTAGTACATTTCTGGATGAATAGTTCTACAGATGAAGGGTACAAACACTATTCCTAGATAAGGATTTTAAGGTCCTTTGTTTAAATAGGAGAAACAAAAGGAAGCAGGGCATTTGTTTCTTACTGGAAAATGGAATATGAAACACAGAACCCCAAGCCATTGCAGGCCTGACCTAGATGCTTATATTTTTAAATGCTTAGAAAGATTTTTTTCAGGCACCAAATTCCTTCCTAACTACTTAAGCATTCAAGTTATCATAAAAGAGGCTTACACTCTAAATTATCTTTTGCATGCATGACTATCTCTAGCTAGATCCCCTTTGGATGCCTTAAGCATCTTGAAGCTCACTCTGTTTGATGGCCACTTAAACATGTGTCAAAACTCTAATAAAACTTTTGCATCATGTTTGTGAAATGCAGGTGGGGAAAGATAGAGTTGAGAGATACTAAAAATCTCTATGAAGCAAATTCTTGCTTCATAAAGCAGTTAAAGTTACATGAAAGTTTGAGATGCAATTGCAGAGAGGCTAGACTATTCTATCTTCGACTTCTTTTTTCAGTATCTACCAACACAGTTTTATGAGGAAGATAAAAACGGAAGTAAAACCAAAGTGAGAATTTCTACTACTCCCAATTTCCTTTTGATGCACAAGATAGGTCTAAAATCTAAGTAAGTTTTAAAGAACATGATCACTTAGAGGAAAAAAAAAATTAAGTCATCAGGACTTTGTTTGCCATGTGGGTCTTTCAGATGGTGCTAGAAGACAATGCTTTAGAGAATCCTTGACATTCCTCTATGACCAGTCCCAGACTCTGCAAATTTCTGCCTCATGAAATGGAGAGTTTTGCTCCATTTTATTACTCATGGGCTCAGAGGCTCTTTTCAGTGGTACAATCACTGACAGTCATAACAACAAAATCCAGAGTTCACTTGGGGGATGAGGGAGCTCTATCTTTTTTTTTTTTATAACAGCATATTGAAGCTGTGTTCTTTTCAGGTGTGTATATCACCTAGACAATGGACTGAAGAACTTTGTGTGACCACTGGTTGCCACAAGAATTGCCAGCACTACCAAAGCTTGAGCCAAATATTCTAGCATTCAGCATTTTAATCACTGAAAAACTTGCTGGCAAATGCTGCACCAATAAGACTAATAGAATAAAGTAGGTGCAGGGCTAATTAAGCTGTACTGATTCTTACTTCTTTATGTCCTAAATACATTTTTTACTGGATTCCATTCTACTTGATAGGAGGCTGTTGAAGTTAATCATGTAGGATAAGTTTAGCCATCTGCAATGAAGCTCCAAACAAGTATCAGGAATTCCTCAGTTCAGTGTTCATTAAGCTATGGCAGAGAATTTGGCCTGAAGCCGGTCTTCTGTTACAGCTTTAGATTTGGCCCACTATCAACATCTGCAAACAAAACTTGCATGGCTTTTACAATACAGCATTTATTAATTTAGTATTAAATTAAACTACGTGTTACTTGACAGACTTGGGCACATAAAATGAAAACTGAGGTTTTCAGAATAGCCAAAAAGACAATAGACAAAAACATGTACTACCTGGATATGACATAGTTATTTGTACTTTTCACAGGTACAGCTATTAATAATAAAAATAATTAAGAGGGAAGGGACATTCTAATCAAAACTATTCTATAATCAGTGTTCATACAGACTATGTCCATGTCTGGAATACAAGACATTTTTGAGAAAGGATAGAAGACTGAAAAAAAATACTATGCTAGGAAAGTTCTGGGAAACTCAAACCAGCATAAGCACTGCTCTCTCAGCTATTTTATTAGCAATAGGACATAATGCAATTAAACAATTTTGCTCTGAAATTTTTAAACATCTGATATCCCCAGGAAACACTGTTACTATTGACCATAGTGGGGCAGAATTAACAGCTTTGCAAATCCAGACTTATTAAAAACCTGGAAAACATGTGTTCAATGTGTCCCCATTACCCTTAAGACACCAGTCAGCCTTTTCATTATGTTTGTGTCCACACCACTACAATCAAAAATGAAAATGTGTTAGTCTGTTTTTAGTGACTAAGACTTCCCACAGATGCCAAAAATAAACACTATTTAAATACCATACATAGAGAAAGGTAAAGAAATGGGCCCCATTTTGTAATTTCCTCCCTTCCTAACCCACTTTAACATTATCCTTGCGAACAATACTTTACTTTCTTTGTTCTGTGTGATACTGAGAACTGTTGCATGGAGAACTAGAAATGTAATGTACTTAATATTTATTGTACAAATAGGTTAGCACATATAGTTTTGCTGTACCATTAATTATAGTAACTTAGCGCACAATTGATGTTTTCAAAAATGAAACACTTGTAATCTAGCACAAGACTTGGAATTACAATTTCTTAATGAATGCACTTGGAGTTTCCATTAAATGGTGAATATAGAACAAACCTGCTCATGGGAAAAGAATGCTGTGAATCTCTGTTATTGCTTCAGTCTAGAATTGCTACAGCAGCTGACTTTGTGGATGGCTTACAGCTGCATTAGAGCTTCAAACTGTATGATTAAAAGCCCAGCATTTAGGTTTTCACACAAAGCTGAGAATCAAAAGTATTTAGGCCTTGTAACTTTAAAAACAAAAAAAACAATCTTCCAAAACAGTTAGTGCACTGTTCTGACCAATGTTTTTATTTGTGAACATTTTAAGTAAATGACCTGATATACAAATAATGCATAGATACAAGAACTGTTTGAGTTTACTTGGTGATTTTTAGAAGGTTTTTTTCCTGCTTATTTAAGCTGCATGCCTTCTCCCCTTCTTTTGCTAATCCCTCTCTGAAAAAGAGTATGGTACTTCTTAGTTTTTAACACAAAGTTCAACAACCATTATTTGGAAATCTCTGAGACTAACTAACTACTACTGTTTGATTTTTTTTTTTCTTTCAAATTGAATCCAGTTATACTGGAACAACCATGAAAATCAATCCTATAGAAGAACAAAAGGTGAGCAACAAAAATAAACAGAAAATATATCTTCCACTTACCTTCCACCTAATTTGTTATTGTGTATTCAGAAAATATTTAAAATATATATTTTATATGCATTTTTTAAGAAATGCTCATTTAAGAGTTTTATCCAGATAGACTTTTTTCTCTTAACTTTACAACACCCATTGTAAATACATCAAAATTAATGACAATTTGAACTCATCAGTAGCTACTCTTAGCATATTTTTGCTTCACAGATAGTAGTGCATCTTTCTTTCTCTACTGCCCTACATTCAGATATTGAGATATTGTCTGGCTTTTAATTACAGACTGCACAATAAAAAAACCCAAAAAACAGTGTGTCCTCAAGGCTAAAGTGTCATTTTGGATTGAATTATCCATCTGGCATTTAATTTTCACTTCTGACACAAGTCACAGCTTTTGTCAGAAAGAATTTTTGTTTGGATGTTGGCATTTTATACATTGCGAGAGAAAGCTGTCTGACGCATTCCCTTAACCCAACAACGTAGTCAGAAGCATTCTCATCATGAGATGACTCAAGAAATCAGCTATTTAGAATGCATGAAGATCACACCAGAGGTTTCAGGAGTCTTTTTTTAAGGTTCTTTCTTCCTAAGTAATCTTCCTTTCCACAGCTCTCGATCATGGGATACATAGGAAGTTGCTGGGTTAAATCACTGTAATGTTCCTAAAAATGATGGTCACAAGACATTTCAGAACAAATGAAAACAAAACAAATTTGCAACCTACAGTAGGTGGGAACAAGAAGGTTCAGTCTTGATGTACATGCACATTACTTACTGATGTTCTCCAACAAAGGTAAATATTTTGCAATTTACAGTGCACTCTGAAACAAGGGAGTATTGAAAAAGACTGCTGAAGAGCAACACAGAAGGACATTAGCTTCTCTCTGCTACTGTTTAATGAAGATTCAGCCTTAAGCATGTCTAAAAGAGAAAACCGAATCCACAGAATGACAGGACAACCTAGAGGATGCCTGAAGCCTGGGCACATTTAATCTCTTCTTGTGTATGTGGTGTTTGGTCACTCTAGGAAATAGCCCAGTAAACTGTCCTCGTGTCAGCCACAGGATGTGTCTCCAAGAGAGTATGGGATAAAAGGCCTTAGGCTTAGCTCCTCCACAGTGGAGTCAGTGCTGCTGAGATGCAGACTTTACAAGGGCCTGCAGTGACTGGACAAGGGGTAATGATTTTAAAACAAGTGTAGATTTAAACTACATATAAGGAAGAAATTATTTACTGTGAGTGTGGTGAGACACTGGAACAAGTTTCCCAGAGAGGCTGTGGATGCCCCATCCCTATAAGTGTTCAATGCCAGGCTGGATGGGGCTTTGAGCAAATTGATGTCACTGTCCATGGCAGGGGGTTGGAGCTACATAAACTTTAAAGATCCCTTTAAAGATCCCTTTAACCCAGACCATTCTGTAGTTCTATGATTCTATACTTCAGACTGCACTAAGGAATAATGTGGACTCCACCTTTAAACTTGATCTTTTTGTATCTGCCCAGGGCTTCCACAACATCTACTGAGTGGCTAAATGTAGATTGGGATTTAGCACAGACAGATGCTTGAATTTAAAATAAAAAATATAAGTACACTATAAAATATAAAAATAAAGACACATAAAGAACAAATAGATAGGCACTGTGACTTGTCTTTTGCCACACAGGAAAATTATAGAATAAATGCCGAATTTAGATCCTAACCACTGAATCCACTTCACTTTCAATGGTGAGACCTAAACCACTTCATTTTGCCCTCCTGCCTTTTGAGTTACTAACATTATATCTTCAAAGTTTTAAGCATCTTCAAGGTGTAGAACTTCCTAATGCTAATGGACGGACATCAACAATTTCATCAAATTTTCCAAAACTGAGAGCTGGGAAGTTCGAGCTGGCTGCAGCCCAGGGCAGCCAGTCCTGATACAGTGCCTAAAAATATTCTACAGGCTTTTCAGGAGGCGCTTGCTGATAGGCTTGTAAAAACTTTCAAGATGGAAAACTCTGATACATACTTTTTCATGACTGCTAGTTTGTTTATGCTGTTTAGAGCTGAGCTATTCTATTTCAAACACTGCATAAATAGATCTTTCTCAATTACTTTGACTTGAACCGGCTTGAGAAGACTTAGGGAGTTTATAGGAATGTTATTATTTATTTTTTATTATTATCATCATCATCATCATCATTAGCAATGCACTTCCCAGGGGATAAATGCATTTTACTTCAGTCCTGTACACCTTTAAGGAATAATGTTTAGATCCTAAAACAAAATCCAGTAAGTCAATGAAAATAATGTAGTTCCCACTGATCAATCTATCTTAAATGTATATCGAAAATTCTTTCTACAGTAGAGGCTAAACATGAGGAAATTCAATGCCAATTATTTCACATATGTGACTGAGACTCTAGGTGAAGACTGAAGTACTAATAGACATATGTTACTGAGTCTCTAAGTGAAAATTATAATAGATATAATAATGCATTGTAGTGATATTCAATAGAAGCTCATTAATAGTGCTGATGCACTAATTCCAAAAAAACCCACTAACTACTCTACTAAACAGAACCTGAACACTACTTAATACTACACAGAAAATACACTCAAAGGTATATAAAATCATGTCTGCCACATGATTAGAATATGCAGATGGGAGACAATATCAAAAATATGAAGCATTTTTCTTATAGTCCTCTAACAGATCTGCACAGATATTTGTCACTAAAATTGTAAATGTTACATTAGAGAGTATTTGGTACAAACAGCCCAATGGCTTTATTAAAAATAATGAAAACTGGGCAAGAAAACAGAAGCAATCTTAACATTTAAGAAAGAGTAGAAAAAAAGAAAAGGAGTGCATGCAGACATGCATATGAATCTCTATATGGGATTTTTTTATTTTATGAATTTATGAGTTTGTATGAGTTCAAGTGTACATATGGAGAAGAACAGTCATTCTTCTCTCAGCAAGGGATCCAGTGTTATTTCTTGTAAATAAAGGACAGGATGCCAACACGCAGCATTTACGCTTAATCAATACTCATGGCCAATGTATGTTTTTTTTTTTTTTAACAGCTTAACACAACTAGAAGAATGCTGTTATGGTTTCAGGACCATTCCTCAAAAATGCAAAACTGTCGGAGCTGAGACTGCTTGCTTTAGCACAATGCAGTCTTTTGCCAGTGCTTTGATACAGCTTTTAGTTATAAAGCTACCTACTTAGTCTTTGCCAGAAGAGTTTCTGAGGCATAGAAGACAAAGTCTAATGTAGGCAATCTTCCATAGAACCAGTGATCTTGCTAGCCTTGCTCATAAATAAAAGAGTATTAAATTTAGCAGAATACATAACTAGTAAAGCCTACTGGTGAAACTTAATGCATTATTTTTTTCTACTTACCTGCAAGAACGCAAAAATACTGATTGGGCAAACAGAAATAAAACTTAAATTACAGTGAATGAGATATACCTTAAAAACCCCATCCAAACCTTCAACTACTGGTAGTGTCCTTTCTTCAACCAATTTCCCCCCACCCTCTGCCAAAAGAAATCAAAGCCAAGCAAATTGCTAAATTCTAGAACACATTCAGATTCGCAAACTTACATATGTATTGACAGTTAAACAATTAGAAATCAACTCATCTAGGAGGTAAAAAAAAAACACAGTTAAATTGCAGGAATTCTCCATCAGCAAATCCCATCTTTTCACCTGTTTTAATACAAGAAAGGAAAGTTGTTGGCAAGAGCCCATGCTGAACAATAAATTCATACACTTTTAGCAGCAGACTATCTGGTAGTAGATGATTAATCTTTGATTAATTACTTTAATTTAGATGCTGCAATTAGTTTTGCAAATACTGTAGCAAGCAGAAAGTGTTACAAAAGTTTTTTCAGTATAAATTGCAATCATTCTACTTAAATCAAGTTTGTATTTATACTCCTCTAACTACTCCTTTATCCAGCCCTGACTAGTTTGGTTTCATTTTTATATTTCTTACATCTGAAATTTTATTAATGCTTCAAGTAACTTTCTGACTTCATTACTACAATTTGCTTTGTTATGGTACTCTTGACTCTTGTAAAATCTGGCAGAATTTAAGAATCTGAGGCTCAAAGCGGATACTTGAATTTGGTCTCAGATGCTATCTCAACACTTCTTCACCATGAAAGATTTCAACAGACTACTGTACAAGTTGTACCAATAACTGTATAAATGAGTGCTACATAGTGCAATTTAATTGTCCACCTACATAGTAATGAGTAAGTACAATATTTGCAGCAAAAACTTCCCTAACACTAATTTTATAGATCTGAAACCAGTAGATTTATAATAAGTCCTTTTACAGATTGCATTCTACATTTTAGCTATGGTTCTTCCACTAATATGTTCATTTCATCAGCAACTACAAATAATTACCTGAATCTAATTCAAAATGCCTGCCCTAACAGTATATGCTGCCAGACACATTTATTATGCCTTGCCTCACAGATGACACTCATTCACTCACTCTCATCACCATTTCTATCTTTTCTCTATTAACTTGCAAAGTTTTATGAAGCTTTTGAGAAGCACAGATTGTTGCTTATCCTCTTGTAGTCACTAATTCTTTGCAGCAATTTCTGTTTTAAGTAAACCACTTAAAACTGTTTTGTATATTCTTTTTTCTTCCTGGAAGCTGGAATATTCAGGTCAGCTTTCTAGGATTTTTGCACATCTAGTTCAAATAGCAGCAAAAGCTGCTCACTCTCAAAGGCTTGCAAGGTCCTAACAACTGTATAATACACTGCATTCAGAGTCTCAGGGTTTTCTGTACAGTCTGAGTGTATGGAAAAAAAAATATTCAAAATTAAAGGATTATAGTGAATAGGATAGCATCAGACTGGTGACATGTCACTTCTGGGGTTCTGCTGGGCTCCATCCTTGGCCCAGCTCTCTTCAACATCTTCATTAACCACTTGGATGCATGACTTGAAGGAATACAAAGGAAGTTTGCTGATGATCCTAAACTGGGAGGAGCTGTCATCTCCCTCGAGGGCAAAGAGATCTCAACAAATTAAGGGCAAGTGCAGGGTTCTGCACCTGGGATGGGGCAACCCTGGATGTACACACAGACTGGGGAATGAGATGCTGGAGAGCAGAGCTGCAGAAAGGGACATGGGAACCCTGGTGGATGGCAAGTTGAATGTGAGTCAGCAGTGCCCTGGCAGCCAGGAGGGCCAACCCTGTCCTGGGGGCATCAGGCACATCATTGCCAGCCCGGCATGGGAGGAGATTTTCCCCCTCTACTCTGCACTGGGGTGGCCTTGCCTCGTATTCTGTGTGCAGTTGTGGGCACCACAATACCAGAAAGATATTAAGTTATTAGACAGCATCCAAGGAAGGGCCATGAGAATAGGTGAAAGGTCTGGAGGGGAAGCCTTATGAGGAGCAGATGAGGTCACTTTGTTCAGCCTGGAGGAGACTGAGAGGAGACCTCAGTGCAGTTACAACTTCCTTGTGAGGAGAGGAGTAGTGGCTGTTATCAATCTTTTCTCTCCTGTAACCACTGACAGAACTCAAAGAAATGGCTGGAAGTTGTGTCAGGGGAGGTTTAGGCTGGATATCAGGAAAATGCTTTTCACCCAGAGGGTGGCTGGGCACTGAAACTGGCTGCCCAGAGAAGTTGTCACAGCACCAAGCCTGACAGAGTTCAGGAAGCATTTGGACAACACTCTTGCACATGGTGTCATGCTTGAGACATCCTGAGCACTGCCAAGAGTAGGTCTTAATGATCCTGATGAGTCCCTTCCAACTCAGCTTATTTTATGATTTTATGATATTCATTGTCCAGCACATATGAACACCTTTCTCTCCAAAAACCTTGGTTTATATTGAGGTAAACCAACAGTAGAAAAAACAAGTAAGTATTGGCAATACCACTTCCAGAGTCCATTTATTTTTCAGCACTAAAAGTAACTTATTTAGAGAGTGGTAACTAGTGCACTGTTGTAACAACTTTCAATTTTTAAAAGGCAATGTGATTGAATAAACAGATAAAGACACAAACTAATTAAGATATCTAGTGAGTTCAACATGCTTTCTTCAATATGGCACACTCATACTAAATTTTCCCAGAAGACATACCTCTTTTTGCTAATTAAACTACCTCAATACAAAAAAATAGAACACAAATACAAGGTATTCACCAGCATGTTCACAATTGCTTGCTCCAACCATTAATGTATGGCAAGAGAGTATCACAGATTGCATATTTATAATTGCTTATAATACATGTATGAAAGTACTGCTGGATGAGATTGTAAAACCCACTGAAGTGCTCACTAGGTCACAATTTGCTAATGCAGCTCATTTTCACTTCACTGTCTGAAAAGGATTTCATTTTCTACAACTTTACTTTTACTGAAAATGAGTTTGGGGTGGACTGTAATGTAACTGCCCCTTTTCACACATGAGCACTTCTTCCCTTGCCACACTTGGTGTAATGGTGTAGACGTATGGATCATGATAAATCTAGTTATCTAGGTAACATTTTCAGTGTCTTTACCATTTCAGGAAGGAATATCTCAAATTTGCCCATTAGCCACAGGAATCTTTAATTGACTTTTCACAAGACTCCAGACTCTCACAGCTTTTCTTGATTGCTTTATTTCAATTTTCAAATCAGAGTCTGTGTAATTAAAAACTGAAAAAGAATGTTTCCAACCTTTTACACTCCAAAATGTAGTTGTTTAAGCCATCCTATTTGCCTGCACCTCTCATTTTCTTATGCTTCTCATACTCTGCAGCTGCTGATAGCTCTCATTTTCCTCCTTCACTGGTTTTTAACAGTTCACTAAGCATAAATTTTGCAGCTTGTTAATCCTGGGATTCATTTTCCTCCAACTCACCATCTTTTTACAGTGCCATATCTTTACTTGGCTCTTTCCTTGCAATCTGATTTTCTTCCAAGGCTGCTGCTTTTTGAAAATTTCTAGGTTTGTGTATTCTTTTCAGTTGGGCAGCTGCTGGAGAACAGCAGCCATTGTCATCCAAGTACTTCTTACACACTCAAGGTTCTTTTGCTCAGTCCAGTCACCTCAGGAGCTTAGCATAAGCCCAAAAGCTGTGAGTTTTCAAGGAGATTTTAGGTGAAAATTTAGCACATAAGAAGAGACTTCTCCTAAAGACATAAGAGGCACATCAAAAGGAATGAACTAAGTGGGAAACGCAGACAAAGACAGCAGCATTAAGTATATAAAGTGGAACAAAGCATGAGACCCCAGAGGAACAGGGAAGGACCAAGATGTCAATAGAATGATTTTCTGCTTAAATAGCTCAGAAAGGATTCTATAAGCTTTGCTTCAGAAAACTTTAACCCAATGGTTTCAGTTATTCCATTGATTCAAAGGAAACCATATTATCTTGTAATATGATATTTAGTTTGCAGTTTTTCTCTATCAGAGTATGTGGAAAGAATCAGTTACTAGGCATTGGCAGTAGTCTTTTCTAAGAGTAAAAATTATTTTTTACCTCAGGATAGCTGTCATTTACTTGATTGGCATAATCAACTGATAAAAAAACCCAACATTTTACACTTTTCTTCTCTGTTCCTGTACCCCAAAAAGTCAACTTTTTTTTCATTGTTCTCTAAATCCCACATGCCTACACAACATCAGCTACTTCTGACAAATGCAGTTCTTTCCAGACACAAAAGAAATGCAAAGTCCAAGTACTTGGGTAAGTCCTTTCTAACCCATTAAGCTTCAAAAAAAAAAAAATCCAAAAAACCAAAAACAAACAACAAAAACAAAGCAAAGCAAAACAATTGATTGGACTGAACCAATCAACCAAACAAGAGACCCACAGAGCAAAACTCAACAAAACAAGGAAACAAAACCCCCATAAACAGAACACTACATAGGTACAACATTAGGATTCCATAGCTGACAAGCAGTCACTTACTAGACTAGCCCTTTTATCCATCTGAGCTCCATTATCACATGCAGGTTTCCAGTATATTGTTTTGATTTAATTTATTCATCCTTCCTAAGACTAAAGATGGATGGCATGGAAGTAAGCCTAACCATCAGGTCTTCCCACGCTAAGCCCTAGAGGGCAGGAATGGCCTTGTTATCTGATCACACACATCTTCCCTACCAATATGGCAAAGGCTCACGTTGGCATAAAGACAAGGTCCTTCAGCACTGAGGACTGTAGTTTCCTATAGTCTACTCTTGGGAACCAGCAGCTCAATTAAATGTTGAAAAAAATCATTACAACTAAACGTGCAGTAAAACCTATGGATTTGTCACAAAATGTATGACTCTGGTCTTTCTAGTACAGAAAAATCCCTGAAAGATTTGTGCAACCAAAATTATAGGCATGATATTTATTCCTCTGTCTTGGCCACTATGTCCTAACAGTTTTATATATATCCATTTCTCACACATTTTTTTCTTGCCTTGATAAGGGAGACAGACACAGATTGGAAGCCCTTAGTTTATGAGATGCATTACAGCCGGGCAGAAACATCATGGACATAGAGAACTTTATGTTTTCACTTCCTACAAAGCACCTTTTCTTTTTTTCAAGGCAAGAGTTACCAAAATTCTTCCTCATTTTACTCTGCTAACATAAGGTTTCCTGAAGTGAGATCTAGAAACCTCCCAACAGTATAAAAGAAATGTCATCTTTCTTTGTTATCGATAATAATAATAGTATGCTTATTTTAGCCTTTATCCATACACTTGAATCCTCAATAAAATCATTCATTATTTGAATGCTCATTTTTCAGCCTTTGGCTTTTGCAATATTCTCCATCAGATATGTCTCTTCATTTCCCACAGCTTTTCCTTTCACTCAAAATGTACTGCATTAATTTGACACATTTGCCTTGCAACTAATCTTCCTAAGTTTTGCTTCTCTGCTGTGGTTATGGCTCTCATTCTCCTTCTACCTTCTAACCATTAACTTTAATTAATTAATCAGAATCTGGAATTGAAAAAAGAGTACACTCAGCATTGTACAATTCTTGAGAGGAAAATGGGAAGCCTTGATTTGCTCCATAGTCATCTGCTGACCTTTTAGGTTGTTTTTTAAACAAAACCATGGCTTATAGTATTTCTCCTTAAAAATATGTCTTTATCATAATCTTAGATAATCAAAACTAAAATAAAATAACTACTCAATACACAATAAAAACCAATAGAAATTAAGAGCAATCCTGCAGTCACTGTGGGTGAAAATTTCCCAGGCTGGAAGTCAGTTAAATAAACTCTTGCCTCCACTGGAAAAAACAGCAATTTGCTGGTATAGGTAATTGGGAACCACTAATGAAGTATACTGAGTATTGAGCATTGAGAATACCAAAATTCTACAATGTTTAAGATTTTGCAAGTAGAACATCGTACTGATGGTGGAATAGTCAAATATTTTACATGATTCTCACAGTTATTTTAAAAGATATGCTTTTGAACCTAAACTCTCAATTTTCTGTATCAGATGCTCTTAAGAAGGCACACTGGCAGTATTGTATGTTTCCTCATATGGCCATTTATGATTTTTCCACATCTGAATTTACAATCTTTTTTTTTGTCCAAAAATAATATTCCTTTATATAAAAATTAATTACAAAGGTTAGAAAAAGCCTTAATAATCCACTAGATATTACACAGTATTATACAATTTATATAACAATGCTTGGACAAAAAAAAGAACCAGATTAATGTGAATTTGAAAACCTAATTGAACTATGTATGATTGGGGCATGATTTTTCAAACTGTGATGTTCATGAAAACTGAAGGAAGCTTATAGACAGAGTGACAGCTAAGAACAAGCCATGGTTTGACTTGGAAATTAATACAGTGTGTGAGTAGTCAGAAGGGGAAGACAGCTCCTACAAGGGGTGGTGGTACAAACATTAGTCTTAAGAACTACTAACAGAACTGAAAAGAAGCCAAAAGATCTATGGTATGTATTTTGTACTAATTTTTATAATTACCTCAGGTTATAAACAGTACAACCTTTAAAATTAAATCTCCAGAAAACAATCATAAACATAACAAAAGAGCAAATGAACAGCAGAAAAACTGTAACTTCTGGAAAGCTGAGTCTCAAGACTGGGCTTAGGTGGAAAAGATACCAAGGCACCTGTCTATAATAATGGGAAATAAAAGAAAAATACTTTCCTGGAAAAAATTACAGTGTGCAATGCTATGCTGGAGAGACAGACTCAAGAGACCTCCATCCTTTTCAATGAATCCTTCAGCTCACGGATTTAATTTCAGGCTTCCTGGATAGAATCTCAGTCAACAGACTTCTGTTAATAGCCAAACCTCTTTCAGATACAGGAGAAGCAGCACTACAGATACAACTGAGATTCAAAATTTAGAACACTGTCTACAGCCCTAATTAACTGCAAAAGTTGGATGATGTCCAGAGCTGCAGTCCTTAGCCTAAAAGTCTGCCTATAACAGAAGGATCTGTATTAAATCCAAGTTAACCCAGAATACAATTATAATGCAGAGCATTTGCACTCATTTTAACACAGAGAATACTGCAGACAGAAAATGTAGTGGGTCTTTTTGCATATCCCTTGGTTTTTTCCATTGGAAAATTTCAGCTATAAAAAATGTCATTCTTTCTAAGAGTGAAATTGAGAAAATTATTTCCCTCATGCTAAAAACACTTTCTTAGAAATTGAGATAATATATTAGAACATCCAGGAACACAGGGAACCAAGGAGTGAATTGGCTTTTACATCAGAACTACTTCTTTAAGCATTTCCATAGAAAATGGACATGCCTTCATTTCAGCAGAAATACATGGGACACAGACTTGTAAGACTTGGAATGATATAAACATATACTTGTTTAGGTTGGAAAAGACCTCTAAGTCATCGAGTCCAAGCATAAACCCAGCTCTGCCAAATCCACCACTAAACCAAGTCCCCAAGCACCACATCTGCATGGATTTCAAATTCCTCCAGATTCACCAGTTCCCTGAGCAGCCTGTTTCAATGCTTGACAACCCTTTATGTGAATAAATTCTTCCTAATATTCAATCTAAACCTCCCCTGGCACAACTTGAGGCCATTTTCTCTTGTCCTGTCACTTGTTACCTGGGAGAAGAGACTGACCCCCACCTGGCTACAGCCTCCTTTCACATAGCTGTAGAGAGCAATAAGGCCAAGTACTCTGAGTTTGCCTGCTCAAAACAAATATGACACACTGACACTATGTGAAAAGGACATGTTGCATCTCTACATCTTATGTCAGATCATGTAATCTACATGTCTAATTATTCAGTCAAAAAAGGCATATAGTATAGCACTCGCTAATATCTGTAATTCAGAGAAGAAAATCATCTGTTCAAAAGAATCCTCCTAAACAAAACTTGTCATAAAAAAGATTTGTGATCAGAATTTAAAACTCTGAGGTCATGAAACACTGTCCAGAAGTCAGGAATTAATTGCTTCCAGATGCAAGCTAAGTGCATAAGAATTGACAACAGGCGAAAATGTATCTTTAGTTAAAGTTGTGGGTGTATCAAATGTAAGGATTCCTTGTTCTCTTGGATTTTCTGCTTCTTTGAAAAACATTTCTGTATACAAATGCATCCAATAACTACCACTGTCATTTAATTATTTTATCTATAAAGCTCTTTCATCATGCATACACAGGATTATTGGTTTCTTTTACAGCCCATTAGTGTATTCCTGACACTTTTCTTGAAACTAGAATAATTCAAAGGACAGCATGTCAGCTGGGTAAGCAACTCATGCAGAGCCCAGAATTTTGCTGCACATCAATACGCTAGTTTTCTGTAACTTCAGGAGTGTCTGATTATGATTCTCAACAGATTCAGTCAGAAGGGGTGCTGAAGAGATTTTCATTTCAATTATGCACGCCTCATTATCATACCTTTAGCGAAGCGGAAAGTACATTACAAGGTGAGAGCCAAAAACGGTGAGATGAAAAGCACAAAGCATAAGTATCTTAGAAGGATTTCTAAATTTGTCTAAAATAATATTAATTCATTGCAATATTAATCACCCTTTATACAACACTGCATTTTTACATGGCACTTTACAACCAGCTCTCAGAGCACCTTTCACAGGATGGCATAAGCTTCAGTAAAGAACGCACACAGTTATTACTTGGAAAACAAACAAATTAGAAGGTATTCTGTGATTCAGTGGGATTTAAGGAGACACGTTTTTCTGAGGTTGAAGTTAGGTGCTCAGGAAACAGGAAAGCCCATAGTTGAGAGGCACTGTTACGAAAGACAGAACTGATGGAGACCAAACCTTAGGCTAACAGAGGGAGCCAAAAGAAGAGTGAAGCAACATATCATTAGGAGATACTTGGAGCATGATGCTGAGGGTCACAGATCAGAAACTACAGTAAGGTTTGGAATGGATAGAGAAGAAACTTGACCCTGAGGGCAAAAGACAGAACACAGAAGTATTTAAAGAGAGAACTGATGTGGTTAGAAGAACGTGACTTTCAATGACAGTATTTTGGTTAGACTGATACAGTGAAACTCAGAATGGGTAGATGAGCAGAGAAGAAAGAGGGGAAGGATAGATACGAAGAGACTAACTGAAAAATCATTTAAGAAAAGGGAAAAAAAAAAAAGGAATACAACTAAGAAACAAGAGTAAAATTGATAAATTCAGGAAGGGAGAAACTGGATGAGGAATGAGAGTGATGAACTATGACAAAGATACCTGAGACAGCAGAAAAGGTATAAATAAATAACAGAGAAGTCAATTTTTAACAGTAAAAATGCATGTTGAAGCGCAAAATACAGGGAGACCTGATTACAGATATCTTAGAGAGTGGCTGAAGGAGGAATTCTTCATTTACACGAACAAACAAACAAACAAAAACATAAAAAAAACCAAAAAAAGCAAAACAAAAACAAAACAAAACAAAACAAAAAAAAAAGCCACCAAAAAAAAAAACCACTAAGGCAAAGAGAAAGGATGAACTTACTATGCTAAGAGAAGGAGAAAAAAACAGTTGTTTTTTTTTTATTAGATGAAGGCCATGCATAATATGCTTATTAGAAATAAAAGAAAAAATGAAAGAATATTTGAAATATAAATCCCTAATAAATATCAAAAGGACAAAAATTGCATAGTGAAGGAAGGAAAGAGCAAAAAAAAGAAGTGAGAAAAAAAGTATAAATTAAGAGATTTTGAAGACAAAAAGTATGGGTAACAGCAAAGAAATTAAAGTAAAGGCTATGGGAGGTAATAAGCAGAGGAGGAGGAAAGAATCTTTCTGGGTATCAAATTTAAACTGCAAAATGTTAAAAGATTGTTCACCACATTTATGTGACGGAACCACACAGATGGACAGGGCTTTGAGGAACCTGGTCTAGTAGAAGGTGTCTCTGCCCATGGGAGGAGGGTTGGAACTAGTTCATCTTTACAGGTTCCTTCCAACCCAAACCATTTTTTGATTCTATGATTCTACCCCTAAGCTCTTATACACCACTAACAAACCTGATCCATCAGTAAATGGGTGTGCTGTTGCATTACAGCCAAATATTAATTTAATGGAAGGGTAAAGATGTAACAGCAGAATACACTTTAAAAAAAACAGTAAAAGGAAGTGCTGCATCTTTCCTCTGATGCACAAAGGAAAATAATTGAAAACTCTGGTGCAGTATAATATATGTTTGAAAAATGTGAATTGTACAAGCTAAGCACAATGGCAATGCCCACCTGTAACCTCTGCTATACACATACTAGAATATCCTCTACAGACAGTGGTCTGTTGGTTTCTGAATTCTTCTCCTGAATAAATGATTGACCTAAAAGTATCTACACACAACAGATACTTTTAAAAAATGGTAATATTGGTAATATTAATGAACCTTTTAAAGCCTATGGACTCTCAGTGATTTCAAATACATTCAGATGCCAGTTGGATAAAAGCAATGATGAATCAAAACATGCACTTAGCTCCCTCTCTAAGATGAATATACTATTATGTTAACACAGCAATAGAATAAATGAGCCTCTTCTACTAATAGGAATAGGCATAAAGACTGAGGATGAAAATGAAAAGTGTCTGAAGACCTTGTTTGCATGACAGAAAACAGTGTTCTTCCCACTGTCACAGCAACAGCAACAATGCAAAGTGCTGCAGTTTTCTATCAAAAGAAAAATTATAATTACTTTAACTGGTGTACTCATAGTAAAAGTAGTGCTGGAAAAACACTAATAAAGCATAATACAGCACAAAACCATGCAATAAAATAAATCAAAATGATAGAAGGGTGCACACAGGACAAAAAACACCTGTACCTATATAGTAGGAATTATGACAGTTTTCAAATGTAGAACTTTGCTTAAAATTGTAGAAAAACAGGTAGCAAATTTTCAAAAATCAGTGAAATTTTTCCTTATTTATGTGGGAGTTTCATCAATTTGCAGAGGCAAGAAATTTTGGCACAAAATTGTCAAAACTTTCTTTTGACCTGGTAGTGAACCTAATTCACTTAACAGTTGTTAAATCTTATTCATGGGACTCCCTATTCTAAATACTCCGTTGTGGACATTCAGGCTATCTTTTGGGCAAAAAAACCCAACAAAACAAGTGGCTAAATAAGCCCTCCACAGCAGCCAAAACACATTTCTTTATAAAGAAGTGAAATGCTACTACTTTCCTAATTACCACTGACAGTTCAGCAAGAACAAATATAGTATCCAATTAATGTGTTCATCCATCTTTTTAAAATAGTTCTGTTCAGTTCCAACAGTGTAATGGTGGATATATTTACCATGTGAAATTATTTAGAGTAGCAGAATTTAAAAAGTAGGGCAAAATGCTCTTCACGTTCCCACAAAGCAATTACAAGACAACCAAAAACCAAAGAGAACTTTTTCTTGTCCCTCTGTCATAACAACATATTCTGAACTGGGCAGTAATACTCAGTTAAAAGTATGACAGCATTTCAAGGTCCATGGGTCTTTATAACTCTTTTAACCACAAGACATGAAACTAATTTCACATGTGTGAATCTCAGTATAGTTGCCACAGTCTTGAAAATAAGCATTCAGAAAATGTTACTGATATAGAAGCAGGATTTTTTTAAGGAAGGAAGGAAGGAAGGAAGAAGAAAAAAGCACTCAGAATAAAATCTTCACATTTATAAATCAGATTTAGACAAAGAAAATTTTTTGTCCTTAGCACACTTCAGAAGCTTTATGTTTCTCATTAAAATAAATTACCCCAAATCTTTCTAGAATACTAAAAATTATTTCTCCAATGTGATGCTCTACAATTCAGGGGTCTAATGGTCTCATGGTTTAACATGATTTGTTTATTACAAATAAATAAAGGGTGAAAGTAAGCTACAATGGTTTAAACTCTTCATTTCTAATAAAAGAAAGTAATGACACCTTGACAGAGCTCCTGATGTGGTGAATTTTGAGGTCTAGTGTATTAATGCTTTTCTTAATAAATCACTTGAGTTTTATATACTTCTACCCTTTTAGTATAAACTCAGAATCCACCTCTTTGGTTAAGCTTCTGGACTAATAAACTACACTGAATGTCTTTTGTGTTACAAATATTTACATGAAATCCAGTTTTACTTATTAGAAGTACCCTGCTTCCTGTTTCTAAGGACTTTTGAGATAGCTAAACATTCCTCTTTGTGTACAATAGGAAACTAGCAGAGAAGGATGGGTGTACATCCCACGTCTGTCACAAACCTAAAGATTTTTCAAATTTTATCTCCAAAGCTTTTTTTTTCTTCTCCTGTGACACTTACATCTATATCTACCTACCAGTTTGGACTGGGTCTTTCTCTCAATTCTGAGAATAAATACCTATTTCACAGAAAAGATAATAAATGCAATGGCATGCACCACAAATCAAGGCATAGCATAAAGGAATGAATGTGTGGTATGTGCTGCTCATGCCTTACCAGCTAGAAACCTGTCAATGATGTAAACTTCAGGATCATTATCCGTTGCAGTGTGCTAGTAGGATTTAGGGTATGCATATTAACACAAGCTGTATATGGTTTATGTTCTAGAAATCTCTCCCTAGCTGAATGTACTATTGGTTTCCTGAGTCTGTACCCTCCTCTTCTGTAAACCTACTGGTTGTAACTCCTTTTCCCCTGCTTATCTCCTCTGGCTTTCCCTGGTTGGCTCTTCGGAGCTAACCACTCCCCTCTTCCCTCTCCTTTTAACCCTCTGCAGTCTTTTGTTCTTCGTTCGTAGCCTCTGGTTCCTCATACCTTACCATCCCCTGCTTTCCGCCCTTCTTCCTCTCCCTTTGCCCTGTGCCTGTGGATCCCTAATAAATCCCTTGGAACCACAGACTGCAAACCTACACTTCTTTCTTCGCTGCGCCTCCACGAAGACTCGCGTCCCCCGAGTTCCACTGGCTGCCACAGTGCCACGTGCACCCCCGGCATGTCTCGGCCCCGGACGGCTCCCCGCTTTGCGGCGTGGGGTGGCCATCCGTGAAACACGAGGCTGTGTTGCCACAGTTATCGTATAAGGAAAGGGAAAGCATGATCAACTTGAAGACCTTGGGGAAGACATAATGCTAACTCACAACCTGTTTTCATCCAGAGTAGTCTTAGACGCAATTTACAGTACCATTAAGCAAATAATTAACAAATGCTTTGACCTGTAAAATTGCTTCAAAGACAGCATCCTCAGATAAAGTCCGAAACTACTCATGCTAAACAGTGGTTCTGAGAGGCAGAGAAGATGTCCAAAATCTGAACTACCCTCGGGTTCTTGGGACCCAAAGATTCTTAAAAGAAAAGACAATCCTGAAGCTTTCTAACATATATAAATATAAAATTATGTTCCTCCCAATGTACTCCTTCTGGCCCTCTAAGATTTTTAAATACACATACGAGCCAGTCACTTTTTCAGGCATTTAACATTTGCATAAGAAAAGGGCAAGGAGGAGAAAAACAAGTATCTAGTTTTAATATCTTTGATTTTCCTATTCTGTTTCTTAAACACTAAATGCTGTGAGTTCCAGCATACACAAATGTGAAAAACAAGAAAATCCCAGGAAAAGCAAGGGCTATTTCAGGTTGGTTTTTGGTGGGTTTTTTTTTTTCACTTTAGAAATGCCTGGATGGCCAAGGCAGTTAAGTAGACAAAGAAACACAGCATTGTGAAAACACAAAGTGTGTTTTTTGGGTTATGAAAGGAAATACAGAAGAGAAAAAATACATTTAGGAAATTAACATTACTTCTAGCAGTACATAAACCAAAATTGTATTCAGGGATTAACCTACATCTGCCATCTTGCATTAATACAACTATTAACAAAACTATTATACAAAAACCTTCAATTAACCGGGAGTCCACTAAAGTAAATAATCTGCTGATGAAACATTAAAAATGTTCCTTCCTTGCATTTAAAGGAAAACCTAGGTTGAGGTGTCACAAACTGTAAAAAGGTACAGCTGATAAAACTTAATTTCTGCCCCATAAAATTTCTGCGGATAATGAGAATACTTAGTAAACAATTAACTGGATGTAGTTAAAGATATAGAAAAATTTTCTCTTTAATATAATTTTAACCTAATATTTATTAAATATTATACTGCTTTCATGTTTCTGAAACAGCAAACAGGAAATTGATTTTGTGCACGCACAAGCCTCTCTTATTACCCACTGCATGTTTTAGAAATAAGCAAAATAACAGCATGCTTAAAAGTCACCACTGAGAGAAGGTACAGTAAGGTAAGGAGAGTGACATTTAGACTTTTTTGAGAATATGGAACTCCACATCATAATATTTACAGTAAATACAAAGTTTTCAGGAAAAGCTTTGAATTAAATAGCATAAAGATTGCAGAATCAGCCATATACCTATTCATGGATTTGGTGGCAGATGGACCCAAGAAGGGCCAAACACCTTCCCAACAGCACTACTGTTGGGAACACAACAAGCAGAAGCATTAAATACTGAAATTTCACCCACAGAGCTTCTACACCAGTTTGTTCCCCACTCACAAACTGTGAAGTGCATAGTTGAAAGTGAGGTAAGTTTGCAAATATTTATGTGAAATTTGTGAACTTGTTAGTGATGGAAAACAGTTGTTTGCAAAATCTGAGGGTATAAGTATTCAGGGGTTTTTATTTTCTTATAAGATATAAAATGACACCCAAAAAATAGTATTTCTTTATGTTACACACTGTACCACCACTTCTTCTATGGATATTCCCTGAAAGCAGGAACACAAAATTAATTTTGAATATAAATGTCAGTTGCCATGGGAAAATGACTCAAACCTTTGTGTTGTCTCGATCTACTACCTGAAGTTTCAGTAAAAAGACACGTTACAAGCTCTCACCAAGTTACTAACTTCCTCTGGAACATGAGACAATAGTTGTTCCAGATGTCACGTATACTGTCAGTAGCCATTCTCAAGTAACGTCTTCCAAGTTCCTCTTATGACCTCCTCAGACCTCCTCCCAGGCTTTTGCATATCCTTTTTTTTAATAAGATCCTGGACTTAATTCAGTCTTCTGGGTTTTACTCCAAGGACTATGAATTGATCTAAGCAATTTGGCCTCTGCCAGGTCTTGCAGCAGGTAACTGCTGGTGGTACATGCATGGAAACAGAGCCTTCAACATGCAGATAATCTACTTATGAACACAGTGCACACAGTCTGTGCTTAGCAAAATGGGTTTCTCTTACAGAGCAATCAACAAAAACAACACTCATTGATGCAGTGATGTCCCCCAACCGTCTCCCAGAAAGGAATGGCTGCACGGAGACTTTCAGCTGATGCAGTAAATGTACAGATAGGTCTTCTACCATTTGGAGACCCTCCTCCCCCATTTTGCCAGTAACCTGTTTTCCATGCTCTGAACATCCCAAGCTCCAGCCACTGTAAGCTCCAGAAAACAAACCCTTCCAATTCTAACAGATTTTAGGCATAAAATCTTCTATAATGGCCTATTTTCTAATGTTACTTTGAAAAGAAAACCGTAATGCTTTCTTAAATCTGAGACTTCTTTTGGATAAACAATAAAACTGAGTGATACATAACACACAATCTGAGTAAGGAGTAAGACATACATTTTCCCATCTTGTAGTGAATATCATACAGATCATTTAGTACTTTTGAACCCTACAGTTCCTAGGTCTTAATAGCATGTGGGATAGGAGAGAGGCAAATGAATTATTAGATTAGCAAGCTGTTGAGTGTTAACCCCGGAGAGCAGCTAAACGACCACACAGCCTCACTCCCACTCACTGTGGGATGAAGGAAGAGGAAAGGAAGAGTAAAAACAAGAAAACTTGGGGATTGAGATAGAAAAACTGTTTAGCAAGTGAAACAGAAGTTTAAGAAGAGAGAAATGAAACAAAACAAGTGACACAAAGCCAATCATTCACCACTCCTCAGGGGCAGACTGATGGCCTGTCAGCTCCTAAGACAGACTAAACCCCTTTTTCTCCTTCCCTTGCTGAGCATGACACTGTATGGTATGAAATATCTCCCTGGTTAGGTTGGGTAATCTGACCAGCAGTGTGCCCTCCCAGTTCTTGCCCACCCCCAATCTATTCACCGTGGCAACAGAGTGAGAAAGAGAGAAGGCCTTGATGCTGTTCAGTAATAGCCAAAACATCAGTGTGCTGTCAGTACCATTTTGGTCACAAATATAAAACACAGCACCATACCAACTGCTGCAAAGGAAACTAACTCTATCCCAGCCAGGACTGGCATACAAGAGATTTCTGAGAAAACATAGCCAGAGGTAAATTGAGAAAATGCTGTCTTGTATCTTTGCATTCATCACTGCATTGGACTTCACAACAGAAGAAATACCTGATACATTAACATTTTTGCTAACAAGTACCACTTTGTATCTCTCAGTTTGACTGTTATAAATTATACTGGTTTCATAATTCAGACTTGGCTTAATACCTTATTAGTCCTTCAGTTTTAGGTCTGAAATCTAGTTTGATTTGACAAAAATACTTTTATCTAAATGTTCTATGGCAAAAGAACTTCATGCACACCAACTCAAACACTCCTTCAGAATGAAGGCTTCCTTACAGTGAAGATACTCCACCTGAAAAATTCTCCTCATGTTCCTTAACTTCCAAAAACAACATTTAAGCATTCATTTTGGTCAGAGACCTCAAAAGAGTAATGGTTTCCTACTATCCCATACCCAGAGCCATGTAAACACACAGCAACTTTATCTACAAATGTCCCTTCAGCTTACCAGCAGTCTACTAACATCTCAAGGGAAACAATATTTTCCCTTTGACATTTCAGAAGAAGTCGCTAGATAATTGTTACAGAGTTTTAAATCCTGTTGCTAATTTAAACCTATTTTAAACAAAACTTAACAGGTTGCTAGCTATAGAATATGTGGGATATCAGAAAAATGCCTAGGGAACAGATGTACAAATAAAGGAAAACAGCATACAAGACGTGTCACTTTTCAGGGTTAATCAGAAAATGTAGCATGCATTGACCTTCCACTTGGATCCACATGGCCATCTAAATTAATTTAAACTTGATACAAGTTGATACAAGATCTGTACAGTCAAATTTAATTTTTTTGAAACAATTTTTCAAACAACTATATGCCAGTTACAATATACAAGATGCAAATTGGGTGCTGAATCTTTCATTGTAGCAGCTACATACTAATTTGTCTGTCAACTCTGTTGCTAGTTGAAGTGTGTCTATTAATCTATTTGTGTTTGGATCAAATCCAGTTTACTAATTTTCTGGGCAGCTTTCACAGAGACTCCATATTTCATAAAAAGAACCTCCCACAGGACACACTTTCTTCTGTCTTCCCGTATGTTGCCTTTTCCTTCAAGATAGCACTGGTCTAGTGCCCAAGGTTAACATGCTTCTGTCATACACTCGTTGCACAACTATTGAATTCTTCTGGATCTACAGAGACAGAAAGTACCTGATTTACTCTTGTGAACAGGAATTCCCTCATTCAGTAACATACTTGCTAAGAGAAAGAGAAAATATTTTTTTTCATTATTTGAAAGGTTTATTTTACACTATTTCTTAATGATTTTACAAGGCCAGCATCAATGTCTTTGAAGCAATTAAAACAAACAGTAAAATCGGGTTAATACACATCTATATGGTAAAGACATGTTAACAAGGATAAGAACTCTGAGCATGACTAACCAGTTGAGTGCAATCACTATTTTTTGTGGTATTTCAGATTTCATTACCAAAATAGGATGATAATGACTGATTCATTATGCTAAGTGTAATATGGACGTACAAGCAGGTTATTCAAGTTGTTACTTTTTTTCTTTTGGGGGTTTTGAATGGAACACTGGATTTTAAAGAATACTTTGTTGTTAGGAACACAGACTAGTCCAGTGGAATACTGATCCACGGGAACACAGTACTGCTTGTCTTCATAATTAGCTAGGCTGCCATAAGATAGATTGGCATCACATTATCTCTTTCACCACTGACGTGGTGGCACTAATACCTCCTATTTGATAAAGCAATTGATGATTAATGCTATCTTGACCTAGGAGCCCAGAGCCACAAATGTGTTAGTTATGGAAAAGGAATAGCAGATATATTTTGGAAACAGACTGGATTGAAGGTCACTAAAATTATCTTTTAACGTGAATTCTCACTGTAAGGGTTAAACAAGTAAAAACCTAGTGGGCACACAGCCTTATAAGATAACAGGAATGTTGCTTTCTGCTCCCTTTACAGTTGGTGGGGAGACAGGAACTTCTGCAGCACAGTCAAGTCCATCCAAATCTTGATAGCTCAGAGGATGCACTCACTCCTTCCAATGCAGGAAAGACCAGAGTTTTTCAGTCAGCAGACACATCACACTCAAACATTTAGTGTTAGAGAGGACTAATCAAGGCCTCAGTGTTTTGCTATCCTCTTTCATTCTCTCTGGAATAGAATTCTTGTTCTATTGTATCACAGTTAATGGGTTTACCACAATGGATAGATCTGCCCAAGAAAAGGTTCTGTAATTTTCTACACAGTGCTTAAAGGTGAAAGAAAATGAATGCTGAATTGTTTCTTCTCTGAATGGGCACATCCTAATAAGAAAGAGGCGGAGGAAACCTTTCCTTGTAACAGTGATACATTGAAACACTGTTGAACATCAAACTCTCCGCTAATAAATGAAAAAAGCCCGGGCTCTCCCTTTATACATGAGCACAAGCATGGTCACCTCAGTGCACTGGATATTTTCTCCTTGTGGCACGGACTCAAAGTAATTATCTCGACCACAGCTGTAAAACACAGATAACTAGCCCATTAAAGCTGAAAGAAAAAACAAGTTGTTTGGAATGAATTATTAACTCAGATGAAAATACAACCACAGGCATTACTTGATAGGTAGTACAGTATGGGTGGCTCCCAGAAGGAATAAACACAAACACAATATAATCAACAGCAGTTTTGTTACTGTATTTACAGCAAGGAGGGTAGATTTTCATCATCTTCTACATCAGAGTCAGAAGAACACTTGACTTACTGCAGATTAATAAACAGTGCAAGATAAATAAAGTACACTAAGCAATTTCAGATTTTTAGAATAATTGCAGTAAATGGAAATGTTAAAAGATATGCTCAGATAATACCTAAAGAGGTGGTTTTCTTCCCAAACAAGTTAAGCAAACTGCTATACTGTGAAACTTAAAGATTCTTTTCAAGGAAAAACTGCTGAATCTGATCTGCTACATCATTGAAGAATTCTGTTGTATTAAACACACCTTTTATCCACATCAAGCAATGAAAATAACTAGCAAATAATTTCTAAAAAGAAATAATGTCTTTACTCATGAAGAAATACTTAAAAATATTTAAGATTGTGTCAAATTTTCCCCATCACTCATAGCTATAGGGAAATGTTTTCCATTGACAGGTTGAAGGAGGAAAATGATCCCTTTCTACCACAAAATCTCTCTACCACAGAATATCGTACTTGACTAAAACGCTAACAGAGAAATGTTCAAAGTTTTAAACAATTTCTTTGATGACATGTTCTTTCTACTCAAGGAAATCATGACAAATAAGTTAGAAACTGTCTCTTCTCCTCTTTCAGAGCAATTCGCTACTGACAGTGGTCTGTCATTCCCCTGAGCTTCCACTCTTTTCTTTCAGTCAGACAAACAAAATACCCAACTGCCATCTCAGCTGTTTTACTCCTCACCAGCAGGTTCCCTTCTGAAGATTTCAGTCATTCCTGTGACACTGCTGTCTCTCCCACTTAACAAACAAGTCACGCTTCCTCCTTGGAAGATGGAGTGATATTTTTATACTACAGTGATCAAAACAGACAAATGTACAATCAGTCTTTAATCAGAAGGTAGTCAGCAGAACGATGGCAAGAGAACTGATGCAGGGCTTGTATGGTGGAATTTATCATGCGTGATTCAACACCTAACAGGCAGACATCTAGCCTTAGCTTCCCTTTCAGAGAAAGTTCCCCTAGTTCAGAGAAAAGCATCAGCATCTCCAAGAGTGATTCATTCAACCTAGCTTAGATCCATCCTTTAGAAGGAATTGGATTCTCTTTGCCAACAACTTCTGGGTATGACTGAGACCAGTGCCAGTTAAGATGCATTAGAAAGTGAGCACTGTTGTGCCATTGTACACCATGCAACCAAATTACCATATAATCTTCATATGCAAATGAGTGTTAATTACCAAATAGCTGTACAGCAATTGCTCTGTGTGTGTATATATATAAATAGGTCTGTGTGTATATATATATATGCAGCTATTCATATGCATTTTGAATATATATAAGGAAAGATTTGCATAAGTGAAATATATTTGGAGCAAGACAGAAATCAACCCTATTTTTTCAGTTTGGCTTGTGGGCTATTATTATGCTAATTAGTAAAGTATTCTGGAAAAACATACTAGACTTAACCTAATGGCACAGTTTAGTCATGGCAGTCATATCTCATAACCCTTAAGTACTTGAAGAGCCTGCTTTTTTTGTTTTGTTTTGTTTCTTTTGTTTTTTTTTTTTGCTCTGTTTTGTTTTTTTCTTTCTTTCCTTTCCTTTTCTATAATTTTATGACAGTAGAGCTTTCGAACGGTTTGAACAATATTTCAAAAATATTTCATATTAAGCAGTGGAATTTATGACATAACATTACCTACCCTGACAACATAAATTTTGGCTTCATCATTTTCAAGTGACCCCAAGGACCCCAGAAAGCTGACAGGTTCAGTACCTTAATGACAGACAGACCTTCTGTCTGATCCAAAGAGCCACAAGTAAGGATCACATAGTTTAACACAACCTTATCTGCCACATGTATATTCAAGTCGCTGGGAGAAACTGTTGCCATAACACGAACCTAAAGAGACATAAAAGATTAAGGTACTGAAATAGGGTGAAAGAAGAAGAGACTGGCCACAAAAGTTGTGAATTATTTCCTGCTGTATATAATTGGTAGAGCTGGTACACAACCTGGGGCTGATCAGAAATACGAGAGCATGGGATTCTTCTCTGTTCAGTTCTTAATAAGCAAATAAATAACAATATAATTTCATGCTTTCCAATAATTCAAGACAAATGTTCAGAGCATTCATTTTCCACTAGTTTGTTTACTATATCCCATGCTGTTTGCTTTACAGAGAAGAATGAAAAGCAAACACAGAACAAAAAGAATAAAGCATCAAGGCAAATGAGGACACCATACAAAGGAGCAATCCAAAATCAAATTAAAAATATGAAATAGTAACATATTGCAAAAAGAAGCATTTGGAGAACATTCCTGCACAGAATTATAGTATAATTAAGGTCCTCTCAACATCTCAGTAAAAGTGTGAGGATTTGGGATTTTTTAAAAATAATTAAGAGTTTTAATAATGTCTACCGCATTTCACTGTGTATTGACCTAGGCTGAAATTTATGCCATTTTTGAAATTTTACAGCATTATCCCACACTTTGATACACAAAAATATTTTCCAGATTATTAAAATTATTTACTTTAAAACAGTGTAGAGGTTCTAACTCAATTTGTCAATTTTAAACTGCACTTAAAGGAAAAGAGATGCAACTAAGATGTATCATCAAGATTATAACAGCATCTAACATATAAGATGCAATTTTTAAACCTAACAAAAGATGTTTCTTATCACAAAAGATAAAGTTTTAAACAGACAGAAATGATATAAAAAAGTACACAAAAGAAAAAAAAAATTTAGACCTGTAGAAGAGCTTTCAGTAGCACAGACTGATTAAACATTTGTTCACATGTTGCTTTCTCTTATTTATTTATTTTGGCTTTGAATTGTACACATTATTTTTCACCTCCATCTGTCACAAAGCAACATTTGTTCTTGTTTTAATTTGTGTCATTCTCTTTTTCCTTCATGTCATTAGTATTTCTTTCTCCATTAAGTATGAGTGGCCTCTTAAAAGACCAGAGTTGCCAGTATGGATTTTGCATTTGACACATCTTACAGGAGGCAATGCTTCACATTCTCATTACAACTAATGTCCAAGAACATTTTAAAGGAGAAAATTATTTTGTGTAAAACCTTAGGGTGCATATTATTATAAATTTACACGGACAGGGAGGAGGAAAATATGCCAATGGATATCCCTGGTGAAAGGAAAATGGGACAATAAACAAAGGGACATGAGTCAAAGAAACAAAAAATACCTGTAGGAGGTACTTGTAGATATACATCTGATATGCCATACAAGTTAGTCAGAAATGAAAACATAATTGACAACATTTTAAATCCACATGAAGTGAATAAAGCACAATCTGATTGAGGGATTTTTGTACATTTATTTAATTCTAACTCTAAAATGAAATTCTGAACTCTTGTTAGATTGATTTAAGAAATGCCATTGAATTATGTAGATCCAAAAAAGTTTCCAGATATAGTTCAGATACTCTCACCAACTTCATTGTTAGACCTGGAAACATTTAAGTGACAAGACTGTCTTAAACTTAATCAAGTCAGCAGAACCAATCCTGTCATTACTTGACATATTTATCTTATAAATTTCTACAAGTAGCAAAGTCAAGATCACAAAGATGCTGATATTTCAGAAAACAGTATTTTTTTTTTTATTTCTGCAATCAGAAATTTCATGTAACTGTGGAGTCTTAAAATTCTTTGAACTTAAGAAGTTCAATTTTTTCTCCAGTATTTGACAAGCAACCTTCAAATTTTTGAGATCACTGATCATTCTCATCATCTAGACTGGAAATATATTATTTTCCTTCAGTCCTAAGGTTTAGGTTCAAAATTCCAACAGGATGCTATTTCACCGTAAAGCTAAGATTAACTCTGAAATCATCGTAGGCATTAAAAAGCCACTTTACAAGGAATTCCACATTCCCAGCTTCCATACTGTAGACACTGAAGATGTTTCTTTTCCTCCTTAAAGACACATGACCTCAAGCCAAATGAATCTCAAACTGAAATTAAGATGAGCCAATGTGACATGTGTGTTTTCACTCAACTTCAAAAATGCAGCTGTCCACTAGGAATTGTAAAATCAAGAGACAACTCTCCAGCAGATGAATTAGATTTATGCTTCATAAGATGTGCAGAGGGATTACAATTCCAAAATAGCAGAAAGCTTAGCAGAAGAAACTCTGACTGCAGTACAGTGAGTTGCATACACAGACTCTGATGACAGCTGATGAGTGACCAAGAGGTGCATTGTCAAATACATGATCAAAGTCCATGTGCTGAAGCCACAGCACTTCCCACAATCCCAAGCAGAACACAGAGCTGACAGGAGTTAAATATGGGAATCAGAGTGCTGGAATCCAAATGCTCCACTTTACGTGGAAGTAAGACAAACCACATATTCTCACTTGCAGAAGCTGGGCAGGCACCACAAGAAGATAATAAACAGCAACTACAGGATGAAAACACCAGGAGATTCTGGGCTCACTTCTGGGTCAAAACATTTTACACAATTTTTGCTTGTGCTGTCTTTTCCTGAAGAGTTTCTGATGACTTTTTTATAAACCATAAGGGCACCTCTAGCCCAGGACTTCAGCTTTAAAGTCATTCCCTCCTACATGGAACAAAGCAGTCATAAATCTAATTATTTTCCTTTTTCTCTGTTCTACAGAAATACAACGTTCATGATTCATTTAGATCTTTATATTGTGCCTTTTATCATAGTAACCAAGATCTAATTCTGGGCTTTGTAAACTGAGATTTTGCCCAGATAAATAAAATCTGAAAATCCACAAGAACCAGATGCACCAACTATCTGAACAACTGAACAACTAGGCTCCTCTTGTCTATAAAGGACAGCTGTGCATTTTAGATCAGACATTAATTGTATTGACTTCAGTGTTTCTTCTACTTGCCTAACTTTCTCAACAGCAGGAAAATTATATCTAAATTCTAATTCGTCTCGTTTTAAAAAATAATGCAGCTACCTTTCATTGTGACAATTTCAGAGCTGGCATGGCTGATCATTTGAGTTTCTAAATCTTCCCTACACCACCATTCTACCTAAAATATCATCTGCTTATTAACAGTGTCACTTGTAGGGCAAGACTCTTTTCCACCTGATGAGGAAAATCACACATCACCCAACAGTAAGCAGAACTGAAACAAGAAATATGATAGCAAGATTCCACAACACAAGCAAGTTTTAATTCCATTAATTCCTCATGTGTCCTGAGTTATAATTTGTGATTCTCATGGCAAATGCAAACCAGACATTTATAAATGGCAAACAAAAAGGCCAAACAATTTATTGCATCTTGATTTATGGCATCACATTATTTTGCTTACGGAATTTCAGCATAATCAAGAAACTTTCAGAAAACTGCACCAGTTGCTCAAGCTTCATGCAGTGAAACACACATATGAAACAATTATATAATTCCAATCTAATAGCTAATAGCTAGTGTATCATATTTATTAATTCTTTCACATTATCAGTCTGTTTTCTTCTTCCAGTGTTTTCCTGCTTGGCTTTAAGAATATTGAGTTTCCTGAAGCTCAACTGAATTACTCAAATTCTTGATTTTAAGTACACACATGTTTGGAGATGAGTGTTTTAGCCTTGTCTTCTCACACACCATGCAATGCATGGCATATGATGAAACATTCTAATAATGGTGAAGTCCTGAAGCAGTGAGCCTTTGCATCTCAATCTTCATACTGTGAATTGTTCAGCAGGGAATTCATTTAGAGTGCACCAGGAGTGCTTCTGCTGTGGTAGCAAATGCCTTCAGTAGCTCAACTCTTTATTTGCTGCCTCAGAACCTGAGATTTCCACTGTGCACAAGGCACTAATCATGTTACAATCCTGGCAACACAAGAGAAAGGCATTTAAGTTATATACCTTAAGAGGTATGAACAGTTAAAAATGCTTAGGCAACTAAATCAATCATAACAAATAAAGTCAGCAAATAGTGTTTCCTTTCTTTACAGTACTGGCTTATTTCTTTATTCTTCTATTTCTTGCAGTACTCCTAACTTGATTTTCCAGTGTTTTACTATTAAAAGATTATTTTTAAGGTAGCTTAAAGTTAAGAAGTTGAAGAAAAAACCCAAGCTGTTCATCTCCTCTGCTAAAACACTTTGAAGCACTTTTTTTTTTCCTTTTATCTCTGAAATAAACTGAATAGAATTCAGATCTTGCACATCTAGAGTTAAAGATAAAAAAGTTGAAATGTTTCTCCATAATATCTCCACTCACATCTATGCACTGGTTTGTGCTTGATTTTCGTGAACAGAGAAGGACAAAGAAATAAGATTTTTCAATGCATAGAGAGGAAGAAAAGGAGATATATAACTTTCAAGATTTTTATTGCAGATTATTTCTCTGACTTCTAGAACATGCTGTTAGGATTTTTTTGTTAAATCAATCAGGCCTCATAAACAGAATATAAGTACTTTTGGTGTGCATACCTTAGTCTCCATTTAGAGACAGTAATTATACTGTCTAGATCTTGACAATCAAGTTTCCAATCTTTATGCAGACATTGTTTTCCAATTTTTATTAAAGATGTTTTCTCTTTTTTTATAGAGTTAAAAGGAGTTCACAGAAGTGAGAAATTTAAAGCAGTTCATGGATGGCTTCCAAACATTTCACTACAAAAAAATTCTGCTAGTAATTGTTCTGAAAGATTTTTTTTTTCATTTTGGCACTCTGGAATAGAATAGAGCTGAATTCCTAAATAATTAACTTACTCCCTTTCACAAGAAATCATTAATTCACTAAACAACTTTAATTACTGTTTGAAGCTTACATTCAATCCAATTCAGCACAAACAAATATTTAGCAGTTCGAGATGTTCTTTATTTTAAGCACCTCTGTCTCCACACTTAAGCAGCTAGTTTGTGATAAATATAGACTGTTCAATCAGGCTTTCAAGGATGGGGGAAGGGAGAGAACAACCCAAAAAAACCCAAAACCAAGTGCATTTCTTCTTAAAAATTCTTTACTGAATGGGTTTTATGACTGAAATCAAGCTAAATCCTGTATTATGTTGCAGGAATATAAGTGCATTAAACAAAAGTAATTTCAAAAGTCTTGAGTTTTCTGTTCCTATTGCTAATTGGTGTGGCTGAGATAGCTATTTTCTAGGACCACTGTATGTGGACTGTGGGTGAACATGCACAAATCTACTTAAACCCTGAGAGATGAGACCATGCAAAAACAGAAACCTGAGCTCCCTCTCCCCTTTCAGCCCGTTCCCATGCCCATTGGGAATCTCTCCAAGCACAGGCTCAGGTGTGAACCTTACAAAGGAGACAAAATCTCATGGTGTTCTTCAGGGGAGAGCAGCTCATCTCTCTGCTTAGCTCATGGTGTTAGCTATCCCTGTGTTTAAGGTCAATGGGAATTTTGTCACTGGGTTAAATCCTAACTCCACTGAATCCTACTCTGTGAATTGTGAACTGTAATTGATGATGGTTTTAACTCTGCAGTCCTGCCAGGGAACAGCAAAGAAGTGCAAAAATAATGGGGTTTTTATTTATATTCACAGGGTTTATATGATCCTCTTGCAACTTTACTGCTTGTTTTTATTTGAATATTAGTATATTCCAGAAAATTAATGGAATTATGAAATATCAACAGTTTCCAACTCTCACCTCCCTGAAGACATTGTTGAAAGAAATTATTAAAAGTTGCAAAGCTTAGGTATTATTCCTTTATTGCAACAATCTACTGTGATTTAAAAGACATTTCAGTCAGTCAAATATTAAAGGGTATAAAAATCTAACCAGTGGTCCAAATCCAAACGTGGCATGAAAAGAGGCAGCTGGCTAAGATACATCAAATGCTAGGAAGTCTCCAGTGTCCTTACCTTGAAAGCTTCACCTCAACTAGCTCTTTTTTCACAGTAATGATCAGGATGAAAAACAACACTTAATTTATAATGATTAAAACTTTTCTGGGCACAGAAAAAGAAAAGCAACAAAGCAAAGTCCTCAGGCAATCCTGTTTCTTTTTTATTTCTTCCTTCCATGGCTTTAATGTACTGTTCCGTGTGGCTAGCACAGGTCTTTCCCATGAGAATTCTTCCTGTGTTTTATTAACAAAGATAAAGTTCGGATGTTTTTTAAACAGTGTCTCTAGATTTGGACAGTTCAGGCCTGGCCAATCAGGCCTAGGGGGAGGTTTCTGACTGACCAATCTGAGTGACCTCTGAAAAATCTATATAAGTTGGAATCAAATAATAAAAGCTCTTTTTTATGCTACACTGAGAATCCGGGTCTTTTTTCTCTGCTAGCAGCTCAACAGCGACAGTTCCATATTCTTCCTTCCAACTTTCAGATTCATTTGACGTGGAATAAACCATTCTCTATAAATGTGAGCAGTCTTTCAGTGTTCGGACTTATAAAACAATGACAGTTCTTAAAAATAGAAAATAAAATCCCCTAATGTCTCTCCACCTGCTAAATACCACCAATTAAACATAGATTTTTGAAACCAGGTGAAGTTCTTTGAAATTTTCTGTTTTATGATAATGACATAAAAGAGAAATAATTGAAGTAACTATAGTTTCAATTTTTTCTTTAACATGATACAGCGAAATTCTATATTCATTGCAATTTTCAGCCACATCTAAATCACACCAGTGATTCTGGAAGCATTTCAGTTGAGAATTCTGCAGTTATGTGAACTCTGGGAAATTAAATGTACCAAAGCCTGTTCTGTGCTTCTGAGAGCAAGTGCTGTGGTGTGCATGCAAAAATCCCTTCTATTTCAGAAAAGAGGAGCCTTATCTATATCAGTTATCAGAAATTGCCACTGACCTATGATAGTTCCTAAGCTGTCCCTAAATACTGTTTGAGAAAATGTTAACTGTATAAGCCAAAGCATCCTAGGAAACATGCTAACACCTAAACTCTAGCCCTGTTTGCTACTATACATAGCTTGTAAGCCCAGCATCTTCCAAAGTACAAAGTAATAGCCCTTAAACAATCTGGATATAATACGTTGCTCTCATCTAAAAATCACTAGTCAACAAATCCAAAAGGTAAGATGGAAATTTAACTCTTCTGTGCTTGGGAATTGCAAGTGTTGCAATGACTTTTCAATAACATCATGCTTGCATTTAAAAATTTTATAATTATTCTATTTTAAAGTAACTGCTGCATGGCAATATATATAGCAATTAATATAAATATTTTGATATTGAAACGATTAAGCCAATATAAAACATTTAAAAACCTGAAAGTTGCATTTTATACCAGTACTTCTGTGAACTTAATTTCAACCTGGATTATTTTCTAATTGTTGCTCACATATGTTGCTCACATGCTTTCATACTGAACATTATTTACTCAAATCAAAGGAACAAAATAATTTTAATATGCTATTAATAAAGCAAAAGGCATCATTTGGAAAACAAACAATAGCCTACAGAAAATTATATCCTGAAGGCATATGTTGTTTATATTTGACATCACTTACTATTGTATTAACAGATGAACATACTAAGTTGGCTAAGAATCTATCTTTTTAACAACAGAGACAGGAGAATAGTAATTCTGGCACCATAAAGTCAAATATAATAGATGATCAAATCATTTCTAGCTGCTACCAAATTCTGCAAGAAAACTAGAAAATTGGATTGCTTTATTAAGCATTTCAGGTACCATCTATTCCAGAAGTATATACATGTGACATAATACAAAGAAGAATGAATGGAGATAGGGAAGGATTCGTTATGCTTACATGCAGTTCATCATCAGCCAGTTCAGTAGTCTGTATTAATCTACATCCTCTGAATGTCTGATCCAGTTTTCCATGGAGCAAGTTACATGGCAGATAAATAAAACAGCTTTCAAAAATAATTCACAACTAGTAAGTCCCCTTTTGTAAAGAAAAATATTCAACAGGCTATGTTTATGTAACTATGTTTATGATTTTCCTCCCCATATTCTACCATAGGATGGAAGGCTATGGTGGTCTTGTTTTGGTTTCTGCTAGAGTTTTCAGGGTGCTATTTTTGCTATTGACATAAGTCTTGACAGTGATTCTACAGCAAAATGGACTTTCATGTCGTATCTCCCTGCTGACCCTACTGAGTACTATTTCTATTTCTGTCCCAGGGAGTCAAAGGCAGTTACCTCCATCTCCAACTAACACATCTCTAGATCACAGGAGCCATTTCCCTTAAGCTATCCAACCACTAACATAGAATAAAACAACAACCATTGCTTTTAACATGTTTTTGCTAGAAATGTGCTGTATTTAAAGAGAAATACCAAGCGTCTCAAAGCATGCTATTTCTTGCAACAGTACTTACTGGTCTAACAAAAATACTCATTTGCATTAATATATGAAATAAACTGATCAGGCTGCTTAAATGTGAAATATACAATATTTCACAGAATATTTAGCTCACGAATTTTCCCCTGTCATTATGAGCTTGATCAAGCTAAATCACTTCCTTATTTCTGTATGTAGTACTTGGCATGTGTTAGCGTCTTCACAATGGAAACCAATGCTTCATTCAGCTTCCTATCACAAGCTCACATTTGAAGCCTCATTCGAGAATTGTAAGTGGCATCACAAGTTGATTTCTGTCAAATATATATTGTAGGTCGTAAATTGTTCTTTTGTCCATTTCCTTAGAGAACTGAGCCTTTTTATCCTACCTTTGCATGACACCTGGATTCCAAGTGACAATGTCTTTCCAGCAGTTAGTAAACATACTGAAAGTAAACTTTAAAATCTGGAAAACAAGATATGCCCTGAAGTGACACAAAATATGTAGCAATTTAGGCAAATAACATGTAATTTTTCAAATAAGAACAATTCCATAAAAATGTTGTAGGAGATTGCAACCACACTGCTTTTTAAGGTCCATTCTTGAAACATAGGTTTAAATTTACATTTTCATTTAGATATATGGCAGAATTTCAGCAAGAAGTCTTATTTGCAGCAGTCACATTACATACATGTAACAAAAGTCACATTACATGCATGTAACAAAAGTCACATTACATATAGAATTTAAAAGTCTGTCCCTTCATGATATTCCATTTTTCTGTTACCAGATATGTTAATGCAAGAAAATTCTAGACTGAAGCTTATCACACAGGTTCACCTCTCCATTGCTCTCTCTTCTATCATATTAAAATGCCTTTTAAATATGGCTCAGCTGGATTTCACAGTCATGAGTCGTTAAAATATACAATAAAGAAGAGTCCGCCCTAAAGCCTATGTGTGAAGAAGAAAGACAATTCTAATTAAAAAAAATAGAGGTGTCAAAGAGACCACAGGGGTCAGTGGAGGCAGATTTTGACAAGAGGAAAAGAGCTGATGGATCCAGAGGAGTCCACTGAAAGCTATTTTGTACACCTCTGTGAACTCTGGCACTGCCAACAGCCCCACAGCAAGGACCAATTTGGTCCCTTAGGTGAGTGACCAAAATACACCGTTGTCCTAGGTTACAATACAGATGTATTCAGTATTCTATTACCACCAGCTGTGAGCCATCAGCTGTTATCTCCTGCTAGTGACTCACCCCTGATAACAGACAATTGGCCATCAAGGACCCACCACATGACTCATGGACTTATCTCATCCTATTGTGAGATGCTCCACCCAGGAGGGAGCAGCCAAGCATTCCCACCTGGATATAACCTGGCCTTGGAACTACCTGAGCTAACCCTGTCTACTGTGTTCGCAGAGGACAAGAGCTATCGCTGGATCTTCAGCTGGTGACCAGACCTTTCACAGGATCACTGCTTCAACTCACCTACTTCATTTGGGCTGTTACCACCACCCTAACAGGGTGTCAGGTTGTATCTGACTTTGTCAGTGCTTTTCCTTGTATTATTGCACTTATATTTAATTTTCCTATTAAATTTTAATCCTAACTTGCCATCTCCCACTGGTTTGTTTTCAAACTAATACAACAGTGTAGACTATTATAGGTAGAGAGACCAAAGACAAGCAGTTGGGAAATATGTGGTAGACATCGTTCCCAGAGTCTCTAGGAATGTGAAAAAATTCCTAGAGGCTGCCTTCATTGGCAGTGAAGAAAGCTATCTTGCCAGCAAAAAGCAGGCCAAAATCTTTCAAAAAGAGGGAAAGATGCTTGCATTTTACATATTATTAATGGTGATGTACAGCACACCAAAACAAAGAAGTTTTAAATACTTATACTTCCTTGGTTAGCATAATAAGAAAGATTTGTTCATGCAGGATTGCCTAATTTGGATGCAAACATAGACATTATAGCTGCAGTTTTTTCTTTTTTTTTTTAACTGGAAATCAAGCTTTTACAACCAAATGTGGTGTATGGCAACGAAGTACAAAGAATAAAGAGTTACTCTTCCTATCAGCTACCAGAATACACCTCTATAGATGTGTACTAGAAACATGGCAAACCTTGATAATAATGGCATAAAGAGAAGTAAGGAATGTATCAAGGAAGGGTTTTTCAACTCTTGCTCTTATGTCAGGAAAACCCTTCTCCTTGGATTGTAACAACAAGTGAAATCCAGCACTTGAAATTTATCTGGTAAGTACTTGAATCCACGATTATGTAGGTTCTACCTCCAGGTGACTGAAAGCAAAGCAAGCTGAGACTGCATCTGAATGTTAAGAATATTAAAAAAATGTAAACCTGACAACCATCCTGAGTGTTAGTTGGGTTTTTTTTCATAGTTCTTTTATCGAATGCAGTAATTTTAACAAGCCTAATAATTTGTGTATGTTGTCAACCTACTTTCACATGTTGATTTACTACTGTTGAAAGAAATGAAGTGCAAAATTTAATTTTTTCATGTACTCCATGTAGTCAGAGAATTATTAGAAGGACTACAAATCTTGAAGTATTATTACTATTATTATTTCAGGAATGTTCAGAAACTATGAATTAAAGCCAGTCTTACAAAAATGTCACAAAAGCTTTGTTCACCTTAGTTCATACCTTGATATTCTAAGTGTCTGATGGAGTCTAATGGATGGCATTTTCTCCTCCTTTCCAAAAGCAATAGTTTCAAGCAGCAGAGGGCTTTTTATAAAACACAGTACTTTATAATACAGGGACAACCTTAAATTAGGCTCTTCTTCAGGTTTCCATGGGTAGGAATATGACATATCCAAGATCACTTGTATCCAGTACCCAGAAATCTAAGAAACTTTTTGATTCATGTTCCTACTTTCTTATTTAAGTGACAACACCGCAAATGTAGGCTGGTTAAAACACTTCCTGAGGGCAATATATTGAAAATAACATCCTGTTCCATATGGCCAACTAGACATTCCACCCAAGCTGAAATCTTAAATTTAAATCTTAAATTTAGGAATAGAAGATTGACACTGGAAGTCTTGATCAACTAACTCAAGCATCTCTCATTGTCAACCAACTTTGGAAAATCTGTTTGGCCCAAGGGAGTCAAGCATGCATATATGCTTTATATCCTCACACAACACGTGACCCACAGTACTTTTCCAAACCCCACAGTCCACTATAATCCAAAATCCTGGGGATTTGGGGATTTTTTTTTTTGTGATCTCAGGGATTTTGGTTGGTATTTTTGTTTTGTTGTTTTTGTTTGTGTTTTGAAACAGGATTCCTGACAGCAGACTGTGGCACAAACAATAGATGAAATGAAAAGAAAATTACGCCTATGGCCAACAATGGAATTTAGGGGAGGATCCCTTCTGAACCCCAGAATGGCCCTTAGCAATGAGAGAGGCAAAGAAGTCATGTATTTGACCAAGTTTATCACCACTAAAATTTTACTGTAGCCTACTATGTACTTAGCCTGTTCAGGAAGAATTAAAAAGGAAAAGAATCATTGCCCCAAACAAATGTTATTATTTATCACAGAAAAAAGCAGTCTGTTTTTTAAGCAGTGTGGTGGCCAGGATTGAGCACTGGCCAGATCAGATTATAGGATATAAGGCTGAAAGATTGTGCCTCAGCTACTGAGAATAAATTCCAGCAACTGCAAGCAGCCTCAGCACACAATTTTCTCTGTAAATGTATCAAGCTTCATTGTATGAGTAATCAAACTCCTTGTCTTCATTGCTTCTATTGCCACGACTTTTTTGAAACATCACAATCTGCAATTTGCAAAAACAATGAGAAGAAACAGTGACAATGGCAAGAAATTAATTCATATCATGACTTTCTCTAATATTAAAATGCATGGAAAATAACCTATGAGAAAAATAAATGAATCATGAATATTCATACTTTGGAATGGGTAACAATACTTTTGAAAATAATGAATACAGTTAATCACCTCAAAGGCTTTTTCTTTAAGATTGGGTGCTTCCATCAGATTTTTTTATAATTCCTACCCTGTAAGAATGTTTTTATCTTCGCAGGTGATACTGTGAAAATATCTGCAAAAATGTCATGCTGTTTTCACTGACTGACCATGCCTCCTGTATGCCCTTAGCATGCCAAACCTAGGAGGACAGCCTGGGAGAAGACATTCCACTCAATTAAAAAAAAAAACCAGAAAATAGGAATAGCTGCTAAGTTAAAAAAAATTGAAGTTATTTATAACTTTAAATTTTATGTAATAAAACTGTTTGGTTTCCCCACAACAAGGCTATGTGAATGTCAAAAATTGAAAGATTTCAGTACATGCACACAGAGGGGTACCCCTAAGCCCTAGTTGAAATACTCCATCACCACTGGCACACTATATGCCACAAAACACTTCCCAAAACCCACTGAGATCCACTAAGACCTAAATAAAGGATCCTAGTAACATAAATGATCCTCTTCATTACTAAGCTTATCTTCTGGCTGAAGAGTTAGGATGAATCCTGAAAGCAGATCATATCAGGTCTACCCAGGCAGTTCAGAGGGCCATTGGGTGTGGGATCACCAGCTCCTCTCCAAACAGCATTATAGATTTCTTCACAAAATGTCCTACTCCTTACTGATTCAGAAGACACTAAACATGTTGTGGGTTTTTTTACTTTCATATTTACTGGAATAATGTACTGAGCCCATGAATGCTGAAACAGAATTTTAACCAGGAAAAAATGTTATGACTTCAAATTTTTGCCTTTCAAGCTACAATTTTTAACTGTTTCAGAAATAATTTCTATCATTGTGTGAGCAAAGGACATGAGTACTTGGTCAAGAAAAAGCAGAGTTGATTCAACAGGTGGATTCACCGGTTTATACTCATATCAGCACAGGTGGTACTACCACCCTGAAAGTAAAATAAGGATAGTATTTTATTTTTGCACTAAAACAATTATTTTCAGATAAAGCAAACAGGCTATAAATGTTCTGAATATGATAGGGTTCAAAAGTATGAGAATCAGAGTTGTGCCCTTTCTCCCATAAATGCACCTTATCATAACCCAGAACTGATGCAATACCACACACCAGATCCAAAGCAGATCTCTTATCAGTCACAGTCCTCTACAGAGCTGGCAGACCAACCACATCTTAGAAGGAAAAAGATATGTAAGAATCTAAACTTTAAAACATTATGATGCCATTGTAATATTTTACTTAAGGAAGACCTATTGCACATACCCCAAGACCCCCACCCTCCCAAATTACAAGTTTTGTTTATATTCTTCACTTTGCAAGAGTAGCATTTACTCATAACTTTTGAAGTTGTCAAACATATATGCTCACTACATTAAAAACGTCTAATTAGCTCATGAGTGGCTTAATTCTGATATGAGCTTTATTACAACTCTATGTTGCGTGAGACTGGTTCATATTTCAAACACATTTTAGTAATCTGAGTTGCATTATACAGACGCTCTTTCAAGACAACTTTTTAGAAGCAACTGTCTTCAGGACTGATGCAAAGAAAGATGTCTAAGCTATCTTCCAGCAGATTTCACAGATGGCTCACAAGGCTGTCACCAGGCACAGAAGGAAGAAAGTTCCTTATTTCTTTACAGAGATGCAAATAGGACGCACAATCTGGATTTAAGTCTAAAAGCTGTTTATTTACCAATAACTCTTCTAAACCTTACTCCTGCTAACTAATATTTCTTACATCAATGTGAATTCCTAAAACTGAAAGTTAATAGGCTGCAAGGGAATAAGTATATTTCACGTTGATTTGACGTCAAGTATTGCCATGCAAAACTTAGAATATGTGCTCTACAAGTGCAACATTCATGCACTTTTCTGTGCAGGCTGTAACAGAGGCTAGTTGGTTAGTACAAGTGAACACAGGAAAGCAACATTCAGAACTCATGGGATACACTGGCTATACCATTTCAGGAAAAAAATGAAAGGTTTTTCATAAGGTAACTATGGATTAATGTTGTAGACCAAACTCTGAGAAACTGATATATCACAGGCTGGGGGGGCTGCACGGGCCGGCTCCCCCCTGGACCGGGATCCCTGGTCCGTGTAATCCCACCAGATCTGGGGCAGGCGGTCCCCAAGGTCCCGCGGCATGGCGTCAGTCTCCAAACCACGTCAATTCAAGCAGGAAATTAAGTAAGGCGAAGGAAGAACTGGACTCCATCTCTGTTCTGGCAGGGAGGTTTATTTGGGGTAACGGGGAAAAGGGGGTTGCAGGGGAGGAGAAGGGGGGAGGACAGGTGGGGACAGGATACGGGCTGCCAGCCCAGAGATGCAGACCTCGAGCAGATCTGGACATCGCTTTACAAAGGGAAAGGAAGGGGAGGGACTGTCTCCCCTAGAGCCAGTCCCGGGGAGTCTGAAGGGAGGACAGGCATAGGGAACCCACCAATAGATTTCGGGTACAGCAGAATGCATATTTCAAAATGAACCAATGGTATACAAAGCAGTGGGAAAAAGGAGCACATGGAATCCCAAAACCCCACATTGCTACAAGAAACCACCATCAGGTTGTGCCCTATCACTAGGCTGTGAAAAAAATCACAACAAAATACAAATGTATACGCTTATTTTTTAAAGCCTACCACACTCATCATAATAGACTCCTTCCCTGATTTATAAAGCAGACTAGCACTTTTTTCAGAATTTGCTTCTCCATATGAAAAACAGCAAAAGGAAACAAGTTCTAATGGATCATACTGGTGTTTTTTAATAACCTTCACATGAACCAATCGTTTTTCCAGCCTTCAATGGCATTGTGAAAAATAACAATCCATGAAAAAGAAAAACCAGACAAACAAAATTTTTTTTAAAATCAGGATACATTTTCTTCCCTACAGCTTCTTAAGACTCAACTAACCTGGCTGCAAGCATCTGGCACCAAGCAAGTGGCATATGTAAGTTGTTTACAGACTTTGTGTATCTCAGAAATAGAAAGCCTAGGGCTCTTGTCAAGAAGTTTCAATTTGCTCTAAAACACTGTTCTTCTAAGACATCAGTCCCTGAGACTCTCGTCTTTATGGTCAGCAATGTTCTTTAAACAATTATAGCATCTCAAGTGAGGCTTGCAGAAGGAAATCACAGTGGTTAAGTGTATGTGCCACACTGAAATCCAGGGACAGCACCCAAGAGACATTAGAAAGCATTAGACTATAGTCTGGTCTTGACTCATTGTATTAATCTTACTATACATAATGAGTCTTTTGCTGTTCTGTTCTTGGAGAGACAATCTTATTTTTTCTAAGCTCAGCCAGGTATTATTTTTTTGTTGTTGTCTCTTATGTAAAGAGTTAGTATTAGAGAATAGTATTATAGAAGCTTCATTACATGAAGCCTTTACAACATATCTTATAACTTTTCAGTCTCCTAGACAGTTGTTTAATTACACACTCCAGCCTCATAACTTAAAAATCTATTGAGAAATTACTCAAGACTGTGGCATTTAATATAGCATAATGATTTAACTTCATGGTTCTATATAAGGCTGAATGCACTCTGGGAGTCTTCCACGTCTCTGTCTCTCAGAGATTGTTATGATATATTAAACAAATAGATGAGGAAAAATTACCTTTTTGTTACATAAAACAAGATGTTGTAATAAACTTCACAGGCAATTCCAACACCCCACTGTACTTCCTAGAGTTCTCAAACCAGAAATAAAGAAAATTTCTCCTGGGTGATTCTTTTCCACATAGACTCGTTACCTACCCTTTCATTTTATGATACACCAATGCATTGTTACTGTATCTGTGGCTGACAAAATTATAGGTCAACTTATTCCATGAGTGCTATCTTCTTCCGTTCCCAGATCTTTCTTCCCACACCATCTATGACAAGTCCCTTTTTTTCATTCTCTGTTTCATCAATTGTACTATTTTGATCAATCCAATACATATATTTGTGTGTGAAATACAAATTAGTTTGAGATATTCAGGTAAGTTCAGGGAAGCTCAACAATAAATTACCAATATTTAAAACCAACCCCAAACAAGAAAGTAAACCGAGTACTGTGAGTCTTCTGAGATTCAACCATCACTAAACTGGAGAGCCTGACATTTCTTTACTTATTATTACACCTGAAGAAGTTATTTTTAGTTTTTGTGCATTGCAGTCTACTTGCTGTTAGTTATGACAATCATCATGAAATAATTATCTTGTTTCCTCTAGCAGTGTGATCACCGGACAGCTGCTTTAGTTATTCCCACAGTGGCACATGAAGAAAAACATATTTACTTTCCTTCACATATAAAGGCAGTAGCAACATAAGATGTCAGCTTCAATATGTAGTACACTACTATCTCTAATGACTCATGTCTTTCATGTATTTTCCAGCAGCTTGTAAATTTTTAAAAATCTGTCTTTAAATAGGTATCTAGATTAATTTCAGGAGATTTTGAAACTATCACTCAGGACTTACTGCTAATGTGGGCAGTGGACAGCAACGTAAGTCGCTGATATTCTATCATCATCTTTCATCATCTTGATGTTTACCAGCATGATACACACATATGTATGTATGTATGTATCCAGACAAATATGTAAAAGTATATGGAATTGTCTGTACAACCACAAAACAAGGATTCTTCATATTTTGACATCAATTTGGAAGGCATTCAGATCTCTGTCTAACATGAGCTTATATTATGTTGCTCTATTCAGTGCAAGCCAAACTTCTTCAACATATATGTTACTTTAAAGTGACAGACATCACTAAGTATGGTTTAATATGTTGGACAGCTAGGAGACCTCAAGCATTTCTATTATTATCTAGCTTCCAGTTATATATTTTCTCAAGCTTCAATTTTCCAATAGAAAGTCAGTCTCCCTCTACCAATAAATACTTACAATGGAAGTAAATACAGGTGGATAATACTTTCCTATATCCATTTCATGACAGGCACATATAAATACTTCAGGAACAATGTTGTGATTTGCTATTCTAATTACAAGAGACTGTCACTGTCCCTCCTCAAATCAGTAGTAGTAAACATGTCCTGTATAAATAATGTATGCTGTACAAAGATAAAACAGAACACGAAAAATTCTATCTAGAGGGCAAACTGAAGTAGCCAAGTAAAAGTTCTGATATTTCTACAGATGATCTATGGTAAAATTAAAAACAACAGGAGACCAAAATCAGAAGCACTGGGAATAACATTAATCCTAACTTACTCTTATCATGGAACCTCTTTCCTTCATTAGAACTTCTGGAAACTTTAAAAGAAAATTTTGAGTTAACACAGAAAATACAATATTGTGACACGGCTTGAGGAAGCAGATCAGTCTGTCTTGAAAATATAGCATCTCCTCCTGGCCTGAAAACACAGACTCTTCATCTCAGTTTGGCTATTGCAAGCTAAAGAGAAGAAATGAAGGAGCACTACCATTTTACCAGATTCAAAATACATCACTTCTCCGATCATTGTGCAGACTCCTCAACCTTTTTGATTAATGTGTCTCTCTTACCCATCCTTCTGTCCTTTTGTTTTGGTTTTTTGTTTGTTTGCTTGTTTGTTTTGTTTAGGTTTTTTGCTTAAAAGAAACAGAGCTTACTTGACTTTGTGTCTTCCACGTGACTACTAGGAGTTCAGGACCACAGGCACCACATGAAAAATTGACCAGAACTAAGTATCCCTTTGCCCATAAAAGCTTGTCAGGTGTCATAGTAGTTTAAAAAACAGTGTATCACTCCTAGTGCATCACTTCTAGGCTAAAGTTACTTGTGTGAGTTAGAAGGAATAACAGGAACTCCATATTGTCATTGATGTACTTATCTCTTACATTACTTTTCTTCTTCCAGGTATGGGTATGCAACCAGAAAAAACAGGTGCACCATATCTCAACCAGCCTTTTCAAATGTGTGGCCAAAATCTTCAACACCACTTGGAATATATGAAGTTTCCCTTATTAAACTAACAGCAGCTAGAATTATGTATGTGGGGTTTTTTTTCCAAGGAAGAAATAGTATGTTGAAATATAGAGTTCTCAATAGACTCTAAAAAAGGACAAGGCAAAACTCAACTAAACAGCCAGGTGAACTTTAAGGAATTTGTAACTTTTTTCCTTTTGCAACATCAACTAAAATCCTTTTCTTGCAAATAAACATGCAATTATATTCCTAAAAATCCTGTTTCTTCCACAGGTTTATTGCAACTAAAGGCAATTAAGCCTGACTGAGCATTTCAGATTCAAAATGACTGAACTGCTTCTCATTCTTCTCTATTTTAAATTAAAAAAAATTCTCAGTGATTTTGGATGATAAGCAGCCAATGCATCTGTAGGCTATCCCTACGTTGACAAGCTTTAGTCTGCCTTTGCTTGGGGTCAAGCATGACAAATTTCCAGGCAGATAACATTTGTCACGTCTTAAGGCCATCCAGACAGTAATCATGTCTGCTGCTCGCAGAAGCAACATCTGCCACTGCGACAAACAAGAGCTCTTGATTCACACAATCTCTCGCCGACCTCCCAGCTCGCTAGGATCTCCCAACTGCTGCCGCTTACACAGGAGAAACACACCTGTCATTGAACAAGCTAAGTGCCTCACTCTCTGCTGCAGCCTTGAGCAGAGCCTCTCCTGCTGAGCCTGAGCCTCAGAGGATCAAGCACCCCTTCACTCACAGAAGCAAGAAGATCTTGTCAGACTGTGTTTCAGCATTACCTTGTAAGTGAGAAGTTTTTCAGCTGTGAAGCTTTCCGACCAAATCATCTGCTTCGCCCTGCTAAAACCCACACCGAAGTGAGCACAGGCTCCCTCTGCAAAGCCCTCCAGCCCTCCTCAGCTCTCCCTCCTTCAGGCACCTCACCTAGAAAGACATTTGGGGGCCACAACATCAACTTAACATTCACCATAAACGAATGTTTCCTCAAGGCCCCCACACTTATCTAACTGCATGAGGTTATACACTTGGCAGGATCATACAGGAACATTTAAGTCCCTGTTCCTACTTACTCATTCAAAGGCATCTGTCCCTATCTTGCCTCAAGGTTAGAAACTCCTCTAGTATAAAAGGACCTAGACAAACTTGGCAGTTAAAAATAACAAAGAAGTTCACATTTAGCATGCTTGATATGAAATTGCTTCTCTCTTAAAAAAAATAGTGTGTTAGGAAGAGGTGAGATTTCACTCAGAAAAAACTTCAAAGGCAGGAGCTTTCGTAGGATTAACATCTAAAAGACTGTATCAGTCTAATTTTCCTTTTAAATAATCCTATTCAAACATCAGCTTAGATTTACAAGATAAGAAAATGCTCTTTGAAGGAATAAAAGAAGAATTCATGTCTTCCTACATTTTGACAAAATTATTTGAAAAAATACTTGGAACAAAATTTAACAATTTTACATGGCTCAAAAAAATTAACATACCCAATATATTCAAGGATTTGAGTTGGTTAATCTTTAAAACATGAGGCAAGTACTACTGAGATCTTGGAATAAAATCTTCAGTAGATATTACTGGATGCCAGAAGGTAAACCGAGAGCCTAACAATGGGGAAGAAAAATACCTGAGATAATCTTTGAAGAGAGAAATACCATGTCTTCTTTTCTGGAACCGATGTTGTCTTTAACACACCAAATCAGCTGCTTTGCCTGTAGGTATCAGATCCCTTCTGGCATCCTTTGTTCTTACACAGTGAAAAAGCACAAGGAGTTTCATTCCAGAGATCTGCTTTCCATTTCCAAATGCTACACAAACTTCCCACATGATCTGAAACCCTTTCTATCTCTTTCCAGTACAACAACACCTGTGAACTATAACTTAGGATAAGTATACAACCAACAGAATTGCCAAAGTATTGTTGTATGAACAAAATATTTTTCATTTATATTAATAAAAAATATTTATTTGGTAGTAGAAGTCAAAATAGTTCTTTGCAGATTTCCATACACTCTGAAACAAGCCCAGAACTGTAAATTTGACATTTGCTCAACAAATGAGAAGGACTTTATTTATCCATTTCTGGAATAACAGCTGGAGGAACTTGCAGCAATTTTCTCTACAGGGGCAAATCTAAGAAAGAAAAAAAGGAGAAATCCATAATTTAAAAATCTAAAACTGTGTTGAACAGATGCTATGACTTCAGTTGTGAGACACTTGCCTACATTTGCCTACACTTGCCTAGCTCCCAAGTTTTGTTTTTCTTTTTTTCTCAGAGTATTAAATATAAATGCTAAAAATATTTTAATCCAAATAATAGTATCATAGCTCAAGAAACAGCATTATTTTCATATTCTGCTTTTACTGCTCTGCTTATTATTTTTTTAATACACATCAGAAGTTTGGCTTTTAAACAACAACAATAGTATACCATAAAACACTGCTCAACCACTAAGCTCCACTGGGCTGAAGGAGCCACAAAAGCATCAGAAATTAATGAGCACAACAGACCACAATCCAAGCTCCCAGAGGCAAGATAAAATGAGTATTGAAATGAGTTTCTTGTGGCATATGATAGGGTACTCAGTGTAGATGCAAACAGAGAAATTTCACTTTTTTGGGGTGCTGTATGTGTTGTACAGATGCATAATCTCTGCTTGCAGCATTTAACACATTTCATCTCACTCTAGGGAGTTTGTTTCAACGGAAGGAAAAAAGCCACTCTGATGTATAAAAGATTAAAGACCCTCAGCCAACATTTGGCAACATATATTGAGAGCTTCAGATTACAGACTCATGAGAAAGTGGTCGTTTTTTAACATTCTTCTTACTGAATTTTTACAATAAAAGAGAGAAATAAATTCTTTGAAAATCATCATGATAAAATACCCTAAACACAATTATTTCCCCCTAGAAATTACTCATTATGTCTGAGGATGAGCACCAGCAAATGTAAAAGCACAAAATACCTGGTGTCCTTCATTAAGAAAGACACTATTATATACAGTCACTTGCTCTTTCCCACAAAGATTCATAATTTTTATTTTTCTTGCAAACAAACGAGAGTAAGATACAGTTATGATTTTCTTGATAAATCTGGAAATAAATATATTTTTTGAAAGTTTTCTTTCTTTGCTGGAAAAGGCACCAGAACCCCTTTGGGAATGAGTTGTTATTAATAACAATGTCATATTATTGCTGACTTCAGAAGTTACATTCTTTTAGCTGGATCCTACTATAAACTTCCAGCTGCTCAATACAGCTAACAGAGAAAAGCACTAGTTTGAGAAACAGCAGGAAGCCAATGCCAACAGCAGCAGCAGTTGCCACATGTCGTGAGGAGTGTGAGGCTTGCAAGGTCCCTGGGGGAGTCTGAGGGCCAGTTTGATTAGGGCTTTGAGCAACCTGGTCTAGTGAAAATTGCCCCTGCCCATGGCAGAAAGACTGCCTTTAGATGGTCTTCAAAGATCACTTCCAACCCAAACCATTCTATGATTCAATGACAAAGAAAATCAAGAGCAAAAATAATTCTCATTAATAATCCAGTAACCTACTATAAAAAGACAAATGGATATTCTTTAGCAGCCCAAGGTAGGAATTTTTTCCAAAAGTTACCTAGCCAACACTCTATTTTGTTTTTTAGTAAATTTTGATATCCTTTTAATAGGATCAATAGGTAAATTCAGTATGCTGAAACTCACTTAGTTATTAGTTTTAGTTAACTACTCAGCAGTAGCAACAGGCCTTAAAAGATACTGATATTATAATTGGAAACTGCAGAATTAGTCAGGTAAGAATCAGGTTTAGCATTGTAAAGCCACTATAGAATTCTGTACTATACCACAATACAATCAACAGTTCCTCACAGATACCTATGTTGTGAACTGTAAATAGCACAGTCAAAGAGAGCACATTACGAGAACACTTGCTACTTTCTAATTATATTTAAGAAGATAAACTATGTATAAATCATATACAGAACATAAAGTTTTCTTGAGACGTCTCACCTCTAATTGTCCAAATCAGTCCACACAAAGCTACCCCTACTATTCTGTTATTTTAATTTCCTGCTATTCTGAAAGGCTTCATAAAATCTTAATGAATTAAGGTATGAATACCCTCCTATGAAATCTTCTGGTGAATTTAGTATGATAAACCACATTCAACTCCTTTGTAACTGAGCTTTTTTCAGTTTATTATCTAACTGCACCAAAGAATTTCTAGAAACGAGGTAATATTCAGCTAACTATGAGCATCTGTGGCTTTACATAAACACAAAATGAGCATGATGGCTTTTTTCTAATCTTATAGTGTGGGAGATCACAGTGTATCAAAAAGCCTCTAATACTTTGAGGACACTGGAGATTAAAGGTAAAATTAAGCCTGGATGTAATCTTCATAATACCAACTAAATCATTTCCAGATTTTGTAATGGATTTGGAGAGAAGATTGCTTTGTGTGCTTGTTTTACAAATAACCATATTACTATCATGTCCATGAATCCCAATTATGTAGCTAATTAATTGTAATTAATTCATTCATTGTAATTACCTGTAATTGTAAAAGCAACTTAATCCCCTGAAGTTTCTCACTCATTAGTTGCCACATAACATGGTTCTGTAAGATTCTTTTCCCTTGGCAATCTGATGATCAGATTACCATAACACCACTATGGAAACAGGCTGAGGACAGCTACTGCCTTTGTCTAAAAGGAATACAATAACATCCTCAAAATTCACTTTTTTCATATGAAAACTATTATGTCCAATATGCATTTATGACTATGTGTATCTGGAAGTACAGTGGAACTGTAATTCCAAATGATTATATTCCAAAGTTACTGTATATATCTTCCATCTAGCATGGGGAAAAACAAAAAAGAACTTCAGAAACTGCAGTAGAAACTTATATTAAAATAATGAAGAGCTACGTGCATAAAACATTTACCTATCCACACTCGTAGACAAAAGTTTGTCAATATAAAATGACTTAAATGGAATCTGCACTCCTTACATGAAATATATTTTCAAGATTTTCTGTCTTTTAAACAGAACTGGCAGGAGTTTTAGTGCTCATTAAACTGAAAAATGGGTATTGTTGTCCAGGACAATAGTCACAGAAAAATATGAGAAGCTAAAGTAAAGCTCTGTTAATAGAAAACAAACCAGGCACTCCCTACAATCTTCTTCTCTGAAGGCAGAAAAATAACCTAGAAAAGGATCTTTATTTCACACTTTCTCTGCTTTAGCACTGCTCCCACAAACTCTTAAGATAGCAGTTCAAATGGCCACAGCATCTACCTCCATATAAACCAGCACTTTATCACCTCTTGGAAGAGAAGGAACAATGAAACCCACCACCTGTCGAGCATCTTGTCTGGCAGCTAGGTTGCAGAGACAGCAAACAGGTAAAATAATTAGCATTTAGGCAAACAAAATATGATTGCTTACGAAATCCTAATCTTTCATTTCAATCAGAAGGTATTGAAATTAAGATGACTTTTAAAAAGCCTCTCACTTCTGAGATCAGTTCTGCACAGAAAAATTCCTAAGTAAAAGCTACCTGTCCTTTCTTATACCACTTTTAGGTGCTTCCAGGTCCACAACTGGGCAGGAGAACAGATCCACTCCCACAGCTGGGCTCTCCTCTGGAACAAACTCTCCCCAGCCACCACAGAGGCAGTGAAATACTAATGATTTACTTTAACAGCTTGGTTGCTCCAGTATTCATTCTGCACAGCGTGTCTTCACACATAGGTTGTAAAGGTCACAGGGATGGAAGTGAGCCACTGTAAGATCAAGTTCAGCTTTTTATTATCCCAAGCACCACCTCAAAACTTGAACTTTTCAAAGAATCACAGAATATTCTGAGTTTGAAGGGACACCCAAGGAGCACTGAGTCAAACTTCTGGCCCTGACCATCCCTAAGAGTCAGACCATGTGCCCAAGACTATTGTACAACCACATCTTGAGCTCTGTCTTTTGTTTCTTTCCTCATTAAAAAAAAAAATGTTTCAGAACAGCACTCTCTCACTTCTCTTTTCTTATTAAGTTTTCAATAAATCTTTTCTTGTGCCAAAACTGGTTTGTTTAAATCCTGCTCCTCTGGGGTTATTTGATATATTTTTAAACAGAACTTCTACTCAAGTGCTGAATAGCAAACTCAGTAAGCAGCCCCTGACTCACTGACACACACAGACCTGAGCAGGCACCCTCAGAGCTGTACTTGACACAGGGACCCCCAAAAAAGCTCAGTGCCTGTGGCTCAGAGCTGACCCAACACAGTACAGCCAGTGGGGATGGCTGCCAGAGGGCAGAGCTGCCCAACCCTGAGTGGCTCCAGACAGACACCCTCAGGCTGGGGCTCCCGCAGGGCACTCTGGTGGCAGAACAGCCTCTTGGATCTCCTTTAATGAAACACCTCCTTCCAGTATCCTGGGAGTTTTCTCTTGCTATGCTTTTATCTGCCTGTATTTGGGTTTCTAAACCCTACTAGTGAATAGCAGAATTGGGAAGATGTGACTGATGTGCTGGACTAACATGCAGCCAGCCGTGCTCGGATATCAAATGTGACTGCATAGAAAGCAGCAGGTAACTCACTGGCTTTGTTGTTTCTGTAATTCCCCTCCTAGCTACCTTCCCTGCTTAAATACCTTCCAGTTACTTCTCCCATTCCAGCATTCATTTTCAACAGGGGAGGTTTTAGTTGCATCAGGGGAGGTTTATATTTGATTTTAAGAAAAATTTCTTCACTGAAAGGATTACCAAGCATTGGAAGAGGCTGCCCAGGGAAGTGTTTGAGTCACCATCCCTAAAGGCATTTTAGAGATGTGCAGATGTGGCAGTTAGGGACATGGTTAAGTGGTAGACTTGGCAGTGTTACATTTGTAGTTGGACTCAATGATCTTAAAGGTCTTTTCCAATCTGCATGATTTTGACTCTGTGATTTAGTCCACTATGATTAACAGCTTCTAAAGTTAGAAAAAACCACCAGTAAAGTTTCAGTTGTCTCAAGATAGGGTTTTTTGGTTTTTTTTTATCATGTCCTCCCCAGTTTTCATGGACCTCTAAGTTATTTTAGAAATCCTGTCTCCAAGACACCTTTGCATTTCTTAAATCCCTGTTGTCAAGTAGTCAGAAATGAAGTAAAAATTAAGATGTAAATATCAGAATCTGAAACTAAGTACGAAGGCTGTTTTTAATTCAGCTCTACTGTTCATTTTTAATCTTCATAAGGCTCCACTGACCCAGTTTCACAAAGACTTTTTTCTGTAATTTTGACTCTTGCTCAATGAAGTGGGTACAACCCTCTAGTCATTTACTGAATTAATAAAGTTTTATATTAAGGACAACATTTCCTGAATATAGTTTTGGCAATTCCATTACCTTTATGCACTTTATCTCTGTTGCATTGTTGCTTTTCTTGAATTTTAGGAATTTTTTGTCTTATAAAAGTAATAACTTGACCATATATCTCTTTATCAAGAAGTATATATACAGTAACTAATGGACTTTCTAGTTCTTTAAAGTGTTCACAAAGGCATTTCCACTAATCATTCTTTTCTATCATTAATACAGTAATATAACTAAATTTCTAAGGGGAAAGTGAAATGCTGAATCAGAAGCTTGTAAGAGAGATTTTTAACAACAATGTACACAGACAGCTACCTTGTATCACAGCCTTAAATAGGAGCATTTTGTGCCAACTGTCCATTTCACCTAAATGCAGCATCCAACTTCCTTCCTTTCATCATATGAAAAAGTAAAAGGTCTGAGATTTCTCCTCATGATTTCCCCTGACCAAAGGTCATATGTCAGCACATTACACTTGGTTTGAGATATGTGTCTTCCTACACAGCCTGTTTAACTGGGACTTGTCAATACCATTATTTTGTCCTTATTACTCAAACTGCATTTCTTCCTACCTTATGCTATCCAGATAGTACTGGTATGAAGGATCTGAGAAACTCATGGCACTGAGACACACACCTTATAAGAACACTCCTAGCTCATCAGTCCACCTTTTCCCATCAGCTGGAGTCAGTTTTACAGACACATTGCTACCAGCATCGCAGTTGCGTACATGTTGACCTTTGCTGACAGTTCACGTAAGCTTGAATCTGCAACATTATACATAAGTTCATGTCTCTATCTCAACCTGCAGAAAAATGAGTTCCTGCATCTGCTAACATGGTTTTCCACTTCAACAGAATACCTCAAATATATCTGCTGTCTTCCTTTGTCATCACAGCATCTTCCAGCAGGGTTATTTGAAGATCACCCTCTGCAGGATCCCTGCCTCCGTGTCTCCCATCTCTCGGGGGCACTTACTTCCTCACATCAGAGACTCACTAATCTACTTCAAATGACACAGAAGAGAAACTTAGACCTGTTTAATTCTCCAGGACCCAGATTCAAAATACACACAGGCTGGCGATTCGAATAAGCACTCAGATGACATTTTCCCACAGACTGTGCTTCCTTCACATCTTATTTCAATACAGGAGTTTTGGCTTTATTGCCCCCCTCTTTTTGTTAAGCGGTTTCTATCAAAGTACTTTTCTGCACCCCTTCAGCTTTTAAAGAATAAAATCTTGATGTATGTCTCCCTCTACCTGCCCACAGACACCTGAGGCCAGATCTTTTGAAGTCTTTGCAACGCTGAACTCCAAACATGTCTTATACAGTCTCAGCTAAATGTTGACATTGTATTATATGTATGTTCTAAAGACAAAAATATCAGAACACATTTTTAATGCATTATGTGTTCCTATGTAGCATGTTTGGTTACTAATTCACCACAAAGAATATTTTATTAACATAAAATTTATAGTTGTTTTTCAGAGCCTTCCTATATTACCTGGACAAATCATCTTCTTTCAGTTTTATTTCTAGTATCACAGAAATAGGAATAAATCACTGAGACAGTGCAACACAGGTTTCTACATGGTATCCTGGATGGCTACATGGATTGAAATCAAGAGTGATTAATTTCAAGAATTATATTTGTTACAAAGAGATTATGCTTACCCAGTGTCACCAAAGGCAAGACTTATTTTTTTAGAAAACTATCACAAAATAACTGCCTGAGAAATGTAATACTCACTTTCCATTGCAGTACACTTTAAACCCAAGGATTTGTATATTTGCAAAAAAAAAGGCATGAAAGAAGCTAAAATCTCTTGTATGTAAACATAGCACAACCTTTCAAGCTTTTTAAAAGCCTTTTGCTTTTTTTCTGCCTTTTTTTTTCAACATTCATACAAAGGTTGCAAGGGAGGGTCTGAAGGATTACTAAAACTCAAAAATGGGTGAACTGTTAACTTCAGTTAAATTAACTTCAACATAAAAGCTAATTTGCTCAAAGCCTTCTGGAGTCAAGTTTTGAATACCTCTAAGCATGGAGATTCCAGACATCCATCCAAGTAAGTAAAAGCAAAACCACTTCTACTTATATTATCAAAACATACCCAGATATCAGATGTCAGAAAATATTTTCATATTGAGTTTTATCAATATAGAAAATACATGTGTCTCTATAAGCTATGTTTATAAAAAAAGAGAATTTGCTTTCTTGACACCACACTCAGAAGTGAAAAATAATCCTTACATTTACATGCATCCTTCTTCAGTGAAAAAAATTACTGCAAAGTGAAACTCAGTGTGCATGGATTACTTGTAGACCTTGTATAAATACAGGAGATGAGCTATGTATTCATGCAATCTTAAATTTCAAAATTGTCTTCATAGTATTGAGAAAAAAATTTTAAAAATATCATCTGCATTCTTATTTGTACATTAAAGAATACACTGTTATGCATGTTACATTGGATCTTTAATGTGGGCAAATGAAGTTCAAAACTGCATCCACTTACATGTTCCCATTTATATATTAATGAATTAATTTTTCATTAGGATAACCTTGAAAATACAGAATTTATGGGAATCTTACATTTAGTACCAAAAGGAAAGGTATTATTTAAAGGGACCTGAGAACCCTACAAAATGGCAGCTATATTAGAATGTAAGTTGCAAATTCAGCTACTTTTGCACTTTGAGTCACAGAAATTGACAAATGATCACTTACTTCTGGGTTGCCAAGACTGAGGAATCCATCATTTATAGCGGCATGTAATGTGTTTTGCCTCAATTTTCAGTTGTCTATAAAGAATGAAATATCATAAAAGAATATGGGAGGCATAAAGAGCACACTGGTACAAATATGTCCAATTCTGCCCAAGTGGCATAAAAACAAAAATACATTACTATCTGACAGGTCTTTCTTGATTTAGATGAGATGAGTTGTGAGTTTCACTCACTAACACATTAATAACCATTTTGAAATCATCCTCCTGTTGTCTTGAGCCTGCATTTCAGACAGTAATCTTGACTCATCACCACAAGCACACTTATCTGACTCATTTATTTTTCCAAGGATAGCCAGAAATGCAAGCAAATTGCAATGAAAAAATTCAAGAAAGAATTCTAGGCGTGCCAGAAATTCATGATATTAAATGGTTGCTCAAAAGCAAATGAAATTATATTTTAAATTTTCAACCTTTTGACAAGATTGAAATGTTCTACAAACTGACTTTTGGCCCATTTTACCTTTCTATAAACACTGAAAAGATAGAGCAGAGCTGGTTTCATGATGGCCTAGAAAAGGAAACTTTCACAAACTGCCAATCTGCTATCAAAACTGAATATATCATCATGGGAAAGCTATTCCAAGAAGAAATCCATAAAGGTTAGAAGAAATGCAAAAATTGTACTTATGATGACCTTGATACCAGTTTTACTTATACTCCGACCAAAATCAGGTTTGAAAAATGGAAAGAACCTTGATCTGTAGTCAAAGAGACTGTGGTCTCTGTTTCAAAAGGAACTGGGTTTGGTGAGACAGAGAAAACATTTTGATTAAGAGCTAAGGATAAAATCCATGAATAAAACAGACGTTCTTCAGATGAGTTTCTTTTGAGGAAAAAGGCAATGGAATCACCTAACTGCAAAATGTTGGCAAAATAATGATTACACAGAGGAGAAAAAATCCCAAATATTTTTAATCTGGACTGTGAGGCTCAAACAGCCTTTCAAAGTTTTCATGTAGCTCAAGTAAATATGGACAAATATGTTTATTTACAAAACTGCTCATATGAAAAATGTGAATTGCTAATTTAGAGTCCTCAAAATAGATATTAAAAACATCAGTTGACACAGCTGACAATTACAACTATGTTTGTATCCATGAATCAGTAAATCCCAGAACTCAAGCAAATCTCCTGGGCAGTCCCAGTCTCCTCCTTTCTTCTTAATTCTTATCTTCCTTTGCACCTTGGGACTACAAATTAAAAGCTTAAGTACAAAATAACAGCTGGTTTCATTCCATTTTCAGCTTTAGTGGGATCAAGAGAAAACAAAAGGCTTGTGAGGCAGCTTGCTATATTCAACTGAGATTGGCTAACTCAGAATATTTTGTTGCTTTGGATTAATACAGAAGACTTCAAAATTTATTTGACACTAAATGATTTCCAGGTTTCAACTCTACAGTATCATCTATAACATTAAGTTTCAATACTTCTATTTTGCAAGTGTTTCTATGAAGAGCCTGCAGGATGTAAAGTGCTGAGGTGAGTTAATTCATTCTACCACCTCTACTTTCACTGTAGTCTTCTTTCTTCATCCTAGTAAAGTCTTTCTTTTCCACACATTTTATGCAGTTATGTGCACAATTCATCTGAGAATCTATGTCAAGTCACAGATTTAAGGATATGTGATTTAGCTCATGTCTATGTTATCTGCATAAATATGGGTAATTCACAAAAGTTTCCCATTAGTAATTTTAGACTCCCACTTGCATTCACAGCATCAAACATCCTTCTACTAAAAGCAGGTATTTCCATTTCCCCCAAAGACTGAAGACAGCCTAGTCATACTCAGTAAAGAGCAAAATTTCTTTATCATCTGTACCCTTGAAATACAGCAAAGGCAACAGTGAAAGGTACTGAAAGAAGAACATCTGCATCACAAAATCTTTTTGTCCATCTGCAGATAACCATTCATTTTCATAACTAAATCCTTTAAGCTAGCAATCTCAAATTATTTCACCAGGCCTGGAAGTTTAAGGGAGCTTTTGTAACGAGCACATTCAATCAGTTTAAAGCGACAAAAGAGAAGCAAAATTTTAAAAGGTGAACATTATCCCAACACACATTGAGATTTTTCTTTTAAGTTATTCTTGCTTCCAATTTTCCATCTTGCCAATATCTCATTGTAATGTGGTTTATCTCAGCCCATCCTTTCAATGTAGCTGCTCAGAATGAATGTGAAGAGAGATTTCAAAAGCAGTTACAAAGCTGACAAATAAAAACATCCATGCAGCGTCTTCAGAAGTAGTGCAACATAACGTCTGAACATCACTCTTCCTTTATTTAACCTGACAAACCCCTCAAAGCCAGAAAGCCTTCAGGACCACAGCAGAACAAAACAAAGGAAGTGTAACTGTAGTAAATACTTGGATTCTTTGGGGGTAAGATTTTAAAGCAGCCCAGTAAAAAGTGGGACATAAATGCCTCGTCAGACAAGTGCCTCAAGATGAAATTATTTAGATTTGCTTTTAAAATAAAGAACAAAGAAGGCTAAATATTTTATTAAAAAATCAAAAACCAACAAGAAACCAAGAATAAACAAATACACCCCTTGACACAGAACCACTGAAAACAGATGAGAGACTCAATGAAGGATATTAAAGAATAGAATCTGTATTTGTGTTTAATTTGAATGCTTATCAGTTTCCATGCAGATGGATATGAGGCTATGACAATAACTGAAGCTGAGCCACACCAAGTATTTCAGAATGGAAGTGGCATTTGTTTCTCTTGTTGTAATACTCTCTTTCCTCTAAGCCCCAATCCTTCACATTAGAAAAACAAAAGACATGATAAATTTAGAAAACTATGGAAAAAATGTGGCGTCTTACTCTTAACCTAGTCCCGTACTTAGCATTTTCAGAAACATTTGTATGTAAAACACAACAGACACTGAGACACAAGGACGATGAAAAGGTAAGAAAGCAGGATGTGCTAGCACCAGTCATTAGCCAAGGTCTTTTTCTTTCTTTTGTTGTGAAGCTTTCAGGGAACCTTGACAGCAGCAGGTTACCCACAATTCAAAGGTGAAACATGGTTACAGGAGATATGAAAAAACCTACAGCTATAGCTCCCCTGTACAGTAAAAAGGACAGAAAGAGGTTGTTTCAAAGGTCAAATCAAATCAGGAAGCCTATTCAGAAATTTAAATTTGAGTATGAAAAACAAAATTTCCATCCCTTGGAGTTTCTATGACAACTCCTTTGAAACCTCAGCTCCCTGTTACTAGCACAATAACTGGCAGCACTTTTAACCTCATCAGGGTCACGGGTAACAGGCATAAGCTCAGCAGTTTTGTTCTTCTGGTCTTGCCAGGAACCAGGGAGCACAGATCCAGCTATGTGCTGACAGCTGTTCCATGTTCTCTTCTATCAGGGCTAAAGATCTGCATCATTAACTGTGCTGGAAATCACACAGCTCAGTCAGTGGAAAAATATATACACCAATAATTCATCCTGATACACAAGAACGGTAAAGTAACACAGAATATAGAGTCTTTAAAATCTGATTTAATATGAAGACAAAGAACAACCATGTTGCAATTGCTTATGGAAAGACATTTGGAACTTCCATAGTGAGTAAAAACACTAAAGCAGCTTACTTGTGGATAAACATCAGTTCAACATTTACAATCACTATGGCAACCCGCTGCCTCCCTCTTGGACATATGCTGCTTCTGTATCTATGTGGCTTCTGCTGTGGTTCCAGAGACATGCTGAGGAGACTGAAAAGACTTCTCTGAAATCACTGCCATACCTCATAGTCACGGCACAGAGCTGGATGACTTGGCACTGTTATCAGCTATAGAATAACTGACCTTCACCAGCTCCCTGCTTACCTTCTGTGTGTTTGAACAGCAGCTGCCAACATCTACTATCAAGGAGCTGCCAGTGTAGTGTACTATGATGATGAGGGAATTCATACTCTGATCATTACTATGGTTACTAAATGCTACAACAGAAACATTTTAATAGAATTTACTTTTGTGTTCATATTGTTAAATCCTCTGTAGTGGTGCAGAGACTGCTTAGTGGTAATTACCAGAAGTCATTTCTAAAAGTCTTTTAGGTTTCCTTTTTTTATTTTTGCTTGGCCCTAATCTCCAGAAATTTATAAAAAGTAGACCTACAACACGGAACTGAAATGAATTTTCCACCTGTACGACACCCAAGAGTTCAATTATTGTTTATTCCTTGCCCTGTATCCTAAGCATTATTCCTAAGCAAGGAATAACTAATTACATGGCTGTTGTTTCAGAGGCACATCTTGTAAAGGCTTCTCTGAAATCACTGTCACACATAATGCCAAACCCAGTGACCTAGAATTACTTATGCCTTGCTTGGTACCCCACCACCAGAAATTTTCAGCATAAACTACCCTAACTTAAATCACAGTCTAAACTAAAACTCTGCTTGAGAATCCTTTGCTCTGACTGCTACAATTAACCTTTAGATTTCAAGGGAAGGGGAACAGTTTTGTTAAAATTTTCTGTTTGAAGAGTTAAAACAAAACAGGAATATTTTAACTTGAAAACAGTTGGATTTAGCTTTTTCAGTTTTTACAACAGTTAAAATTTTAAGGTTGAAAATACAGTATTTTTTATTCTAACCAACCAGTTGGTTAAAAAAAAAATATGTCTGAAATTCTATCTAACTGAGATGAGAAAAACCTTCAAATCCTGAAAATTATTAAAGTAGGAAAACCCTTTCAACCCCAGGAACATCTAATGAGAGTTCTGCCAAAAAATGAATAGCATCACATCTTGATTAACCTGTTCTTTTGAAAGAAGAGAGAACCTCTCAACAAAAGGCATTCACAGCCTTTTTTAATTAGATTTGCCAAAGGCAACAGGTCACTGCAGGAAGAGTTCTGAGCACTACTTCCATTATTACAAGCATGCTCTAGAATAGTATTTCAGTTTTGCAAGAACACCATGACATCCTGGATAAAGAGCAAAATGGCTCACCTGAGTATGAACAACCTCCTATCTTGCCACTATTTGCAGAAAAGTAGAATTCAAGTTTTATCTGGTGGAGGAAAGACTTCTGTATAAAAGGAAGTTAATACATAAAAGTCTATTTCCAAAGTAACCAACATAAATCAAAAAGACTATAAACTCAGACTGTAATGAGGTGAACCCAACAAGAGAGGACTATTCACATTTTTAAGTTAGGTGCAGTGCTGCTCCCTCGTGTTTTCATTCATGTTGTCTTTTCTTTTGAGGAGACTATATGATTCCCATTTTTAAACTCAGTCTTCCATGTGTCACAAAAGACTACCAAATAATCAAAAAGATATTTTTTTCAGATCCCTGCATCTATGCTCTCTGAGGAAACAGGCTATGTCTAACAGCACTGTAAAGATCTCTTCTTAAAAGCTATCTACATATAAGACAAAATGAAAACTTTTGTTGAAGGAATTTTTGGCCTAGGTTTGCATCTGAGCTGGATATCGACTGGTGGAAAGAGAGACTACACAAAGCCCTGTTATATTCAACACCAGTCTTGGTACAAATATTGTAGCTTATCTGTTTATATTTGAAGCCATTCTGCAAATATCTGTAAATTTCATACACTTACTATCTTAAAAAGAAAATTAGCAAGGAGAAATCTCAGTGCAATAAATGTAGTAATACTGAAGCAATGAATGCCTAGTTTACACACTTTATCAGATGGATACCCAAGCTCCTTCGAGGATGTTGACAGTTCTAAATTTCTTACAGCCCACAGGCTTCCACATGCTAGCATAGTACAATGGAAAAGACACACAACAAACTTATGGGGTCCTTGATCATAGCAGGGCAATGTCATGTTCAGCCTATTTCTGTGTTTTAACAACACTTGTATCAGCTGGGGCCTGCAGTAACACTAAGGTTTCTCCCTACAAACCCATTGTACAGCACAGATGAGCTACACTCCAGCTTACCCATGTCGGTGCTAACAAGCCTTTGAACGCCTCATGGCAAATGATGCACCTGCACCCTTCTGCCTCTAAGACTTTTCACTGCTTGCTCCAGACTTGATATTCAGACTCCAAGTCCCATAAAAACCCAAAGGACTGAATATATATAAAGAAAATATGTTATCCTAGAAGGACACAAAATGTGTCGTTCACAGTCCTCCTACAGTCATTCAACTGTGCTTTGGTGATGACTGCCATATGTTATATGGCTTCTTGCACAGGAGCACTTCAAATATTTTCCACTGTTTACTTCAATAATTATTAAATATGACTATCCTTGGATAATTACAGAACATATCCACAGTTTTCACCATACTGTCTTAGGCATCTTCTTCATTTTAGCCTAATTGAAGCAAAACTGTTCCCTATCTTTAGAAATAGCAGCAGAATTTTAAGAATAGCTCTACTACTGCATTCCCATGCAATTTTGTTGTGACTCATGGAACCACCATTTATTTCCCATGTGCTTTGACTCCATCATTAAATACTTCCACTACTCTTTTTGACTGTACTTTCTGAAATGTTGGTGTTCAATCATTTGACCTGGTGTCACAGTTATTTAAGCTGTTGCTTTATCTATTTTGCATACACCATTCTGGTGGGTTGACCTTGGCTGGACACCAGGTGCTCTCCAAGCCAGTCTACAACTCCCCAGCTAGACAGGGGAGGGAAAATGAGATGGAAAACACAGGCTGAGATAAACCAGTTTACTAAAGCAGAAGCAAAAATATCCCTTTGGTTAGTTTGGGTCATCTGGCCTGGTTGGGTACCCTCCCAGGATCTTGCCCACCCTCAGCCCCTTGAGGGGGGGTGATGGGGTGAAATGTTGAGAGACATCACTGATGCCGTGTCTGTGCTGCTCAGCAGCAGCCAAAACACTGGGTGTTATCAACACCTTTCTGGGTACCAATGCAAAGCACAGCACTGTGAGGGCTGCTGTGGGAAAATGAACACCTCAGCCAGACCCAATACAACCATCTTCAAAATTTTGTTTGCTGTGGGAAGGAAATAACCCGGGCAGCCAGACAGGAGTAGCCAGACTATGTGGATACACATCTTCAGCCCACCTTCAGTGCTCATGTCTCTGTTCTGGGGAATGTTTTGCTTCTCACTCTCTCTGCACATTCATCGTTGTACACAACATCACCAACTTAACAAAAGCCGTTTGATAACTCAGAGGTCAACCAGAGGTCATATGAGGGAGTTCTGTGAGAGAGGCCTTGGTAGAAGACTGACTTTTAGCATGGCAAGGAAAAATAGTTCCAGTTGGTAAAATATCTTTCATTCCTTGTCATTTTACTTTCATCAGATGAGGAATCACAGTTGCACTACCTAAACATTGATCCCATATTTCTGCCCCAGCTCAGAGCTACAAACACTCTCTTATCTAAACAGTCAAGCTAAAGTGTGCCTGGTAACACAGACACAATGAAAGCTGACATTTTGCATCTGAAAAATCATGATGGTTATTCAAAAAACCTTTGCCAACTTTTTTACTGGTAATATTATTTTTTTTTGTCCTTGTTACTTTCTTTTTCACCTCCAGACTACCTAATAAGACATCAGAATTCAGAACAGGAAATCCTGACATTGTAACACTTTTCAGCATCACTTGCAATTGACAAAGGCTTTAGAACCAGCTTCTCCTATCAGTCCAGAGAAGCAGCAGCTTTCACCTGTATGAATGATTTATCCCTCCCTCACTGTTCCAGAAAGCACTAAGAATGGCCAGAAGACCCAAGGGCCTAGTTAGCCTGTTAGAAATGGGCTCAAACGCTGGCTTGCCTTTGGGGCTGGCCTTGGAGCAGCATCCTCACGCGCCTGTGACGGGAGCTCAGGGCGCAGCAGGCAGGCTGGCAGGAGCAGCCAGCACACGGGGCCAGGGCTTGGGCAGGTTCCCAGCCCATCTGCTCTCACTCCCAAGGTCCTGCGGGCAACTCGAAGCTCACTGGCAGGCCATGCCGCTTTGCTCTCCAGGGAACAATCAAATAATTTATTCACTATCTGGAACCAGAATGAAAGCACTCTTCCTGCACCTTCTCCCTCCGAAGCACACTGCAGACGGTCTTGGGCTGTACCAAAAATAAAACAACACTGAAGACAAAACTCCTAAGGGAAATGAAAATTGCCTGGCCCTGTGAAGAAAACCGCCTCTATCCATATTGAGAGGTGTGTGTAATATTTTCAGTTAAACTCAAAAATCAAACAACACAGCTGTCCCAAAGAATACTGAGGATGCAAGAGACACGATCTCTTCAGGGTTATTTTGGGGGGATGACTCAATCCCCATGAGTAGCACAGAAGAGAATAGTGGCTCAGTGATTATGTAAGCCTGAAGATAAGTTTCCTCATGACTGTTAGTGAAAGTACCTGGGGTCTGACATCAATTAAAATCAATGTGATGGTGAAGATAGCACTGATAACCTCATGATATAATCCAAATTCTGTACAGCATTTCATTCATTTTAATGGAAGCAGAGAAGAGCCAAAGCTTCCTCAACTGCAGTTCTCAATGGCTCTACATGTGCCCAGAGCATAGACTTTTAAAGGTGCTCCAAGGGTGGCAAGCTTCTTCAGTGGAATAGAAAAAAAAGAAGAAAAAATTATTTCAAGTAACGACTCTATTATAAAAGTTATACTGGAGTCACATATTTTTCTTTTACCACTTAAAAGAGTCAGTCATTTCTAAATATAGAGTCATTGTGAACAAGACTAATCTCCATAGCCCCAGAAGCATTTCTGCAGCCAGAAAGAAACAATAACATAATTATTTTAATTGCAGTGTCTTTAAGACTTAATCTCTAATAATGTGATAGCCAGCTGTTTCTGTAATCTATCTCACTTAAAGAAATTGAATTGGTCGCAAACAGCTGTTTCTAAACAGCACCCACACAATGTGATTGCACATTTTAAGGTCACAATGTGCAAACTATAGAACTGTGATGTGTGGATAGCAATCTTTATCTCCCTTTCTTAATGCAGTACAGAGCCAACTGAAGGCAGATAAGGTGCATCCAGTAACTGTGTAATTGAGATTAATTCACTTCCTTAATGTAAAATAATCATTATCTGATAAACAATAAAGTTTTAACATCCAGTGTCTGTACACTGAAGCCAAACATATTCAAATTAAAAATGAGGCTATATATGTTGAACTCTGAAACAATCACTTTATCAAGAATGCAATACAGTCTTCATTCTAAGTCTTGGAAGCAAGATTTGGTGTCCTTCCAAAAGGAGCACTTCTTACTGATCTGCCATTACTTATTTGACACAGGAATTATTGGCTAAAAACTGTCAGGCTGAAGTAAAACAAGTACCCAGTGGTGATCCTTGCAGTTTTTAAGATGTCTGAAAAAAGTGTCACTAAATAGGTCATATGGATATGATGGTATTTAAAAAAAATATATATATTTAATCGGGAAATTCCTAACAATAATTTTTATTTTTCAAATGCAGGGACCCTATGTCACACTGATCTATGGACACTTAAGTAACAGCCAACATTCCTCCCTTAAGTACATATCACATATTATCAATCAATCCTTTAAAGATTATATAATTGCTTTTGTTTCATATCTGACATCTATTCCAGTTTCAGACCAGCAAGTGTAGTATGCCCAAAATTTTCACTAAAGCCAGCAAAAATGAAGGGTGTTCAGTAAAATCTACTCTTCCACAGATCCTGGATCACATTCTGATCATAGACTTAGCTTATCTGGAATGTTACAGGTCTTGGGACTCCCAATCTATAATGGTTTTGGTTCGGATAGAGTTGATTTTCCACACAGTAACTTCTATGGGGCTGTGCTTTGGATTTGTGCTGAAAATTGTGTTGCTAGCGCAGCAAAGTTTTTGTTACTGCTGAGAAACCCTGGAACAGCCTCCAGGTCTTCTCTGCTTCTTTCACTGCCCCACCATGAGGAGGCTTCAGGTGCACAAAGACACAATCTGATCTTATTTAAAAAAAACAAACAAACAAAAAAAAAACCATGGAAACAGGATATATTCATTGAAATGAAACTTTTCTTAAATAAGTAGATTTCTATGGCAGTTGTTTACACACTGGCAAATGTTGTGAAAATGTTTTCCAGACAGGAACAATTATGATGCAAAAACACTATTAATCTGACTAAGAAAACTGGTGCAATGATGCAAAGATAACATTACATGTATATTAGGAACTTCAAAACAGTAATGAAAAAAACACTAATACAAAAGGTGCTTATATTTTATCATTATATAATGCCTGTCAGATTGTGCATGGGATCTCAGCATGTGCCCTTAATATCTGCATTTCTTCTCTCTCTTCCTTTTTCTCCCCATAGAGCATAATTTATGAGACAGATTTTACATACACTGTCTACGTCACGGAAGTTGGTCTACTACCACAATGGATGCCTTCAGTAAACCAACCAAGCAGAACTTCTGTTTAACCAAATGGATAAAAATATATTTTCTCTTCATCCATAATTTATTGTGCTGGTTGCCAGAAACTATAAAACTGAGAAAATACTTGTTTCATAAACTGCACAAATATTTAGCAAGACACATTTCACCCTTGAAATTTATTAAAAACCACCCTCCTATTAATAGCTGGACCAGGATTTCTTATATAATACCCACTCTAAAAATATTTTTGTAAATTATTCTCTTCTTTAAACATATACTTAAGGAATCAACAAATTTGTTCCACCTAATATAATCTGCAAAACAGATAAAATGTTTAATTTACTGTTAAATCTATTAACAGCAGAGATGTTCATTCAGCAACACTCATTTATTACAAAGGATCTGAATACTGAAAATCCACCACTGCCCGAAGAAAACTGAATGCACACAATCCCTATGAAGGTAAACGAGAGCCCTTGGACAGAGAAATATTCCTGAAGTTGTACTTTGGAACACAGTTCTGAAAAACACGGACAATAAAAGGTGATGAAGCAAAAGTTTGATATCAGCAGAACTTCCATTGTGTGGACAATCTTGGGACAGGACATAAATGTTTACTATTTTCAGCTCAGAAATCACAGAGCATTTTAGCCTTGGAATCTATCATCAGAATGGAATGATCTGTAGCATACAACAGTGTTATCAGCAAACAAAATATTATTGATTTGAAATGGAAACAAACTACACTGTGAAATAATACAGTTTGCACACGCACAAACAAAATTTCATTAACTCATATGCACATTTTAAGTGATTCTGTATATACAAAAAGTGTGCACAGAATGGTTTTTCACGGATGCAGTAAGACCTGTACATTTCTGTTACCACCAAAAGGACAGGTTCAGCGTTTTTCCCTCCTTATGGAAACAAAGCACATAATCATATCAAGCAGTGCTGAATAATGAAAGGATAAATTCCACTATTTCATAGTGATATAAATTGAAATATTAAACAGCTATGGAACTGGCAGCACAAGTGCATTAAAGAAAGCCTGCAAAAGCTGAAAATGAAGCCAAGAGAAAATTGGAGTGAGGTACTGAAAAGTATCTCTCACTTTGCAATGAGAAATGAGACCCTTCAAGATATGTCTTCATGGTCCTATATTCTGAGAGGCTCATCATTACTTAGAGGTAAGGATAAGCCAACAGGCAGTGAGCAGCAGGCATTTTACTAGCTCTGTGTCACCTTTATATAAAGCCAGAGACAGAGGCAAAATCCCAGGAATAGGATTAATATTTCTAAAGCAAAAATTAGTTTTGGCAATTTTTATACTAATTGGTGGCTTGGAACACAAACATAGCTGCTATGAACAGGATTTACCACATTGCTTCCAAGCGACAGCCACAGTATAATCATTCTCCAGTGTTTGTTTAGCACTTATGAAGAATGACCTTTTGACTTAATATGGTAAATGAAACAGAGAAAAAGAATGAAAAGCAGAGCTGAAAACTGTGACATGCAAGTGGTAAAGTATTTTAGAATGAAAAAGAAATTTGGACAGCACCAACTGTCTAAAAAACTTCAGGCACACAGTGAATATGAGACAAAAGTGAGGTAGACACAAGAATCACAGAACCATAGAATGGCTTGGGTTGGAAGAGACCTTAATGATAATCTACTTCCAACCTCCCCACAATGGGGAAGGGCATCTCCCACTTGACCACATTGCTCAGAGCCTCATCCAGCCTGGCCTTGAACACTTCCACAGATGGGAAGTGTTCCACAACTTCTCTGGACAACCTGTTCCAGTGCTTAATCACCCTCACAGGGAAGAATTTTTTTCCTTTTATCTAATCTAAACCCTCTCTTTCAGTTTGAAGCCATTCCCCCTCATCCTGTCACATGTCCTTGTAAACAGTCTCTCTCCATCTTTCTTGTAAGCTTCCTTCAGGTGCTGGAAGGCTGCAATTAGTTCACCTGAAAGTCTTTTCCAAGCTGAACAATCTCAGCTCCCTCAGCCTGTCTTCACAGGAGAGGTGCTCCATCCCTCTGACCATATTGGTGGACTCTTCTGCTCCAACAGGTCCAAGTCCTTCCTGTGTTGGGGATCCCAGAGCTGGATGCAACAATCCAGGTCAGTAGTTCCCAAGATCTTCCCTTCTGCCCTTCTTAAAGATGGCTACAATGTCACCCTTTCTCCAGTCACCTAGGACTTCACCTGAATGTCATGATTTCTCAAATATCATGGAGAGTGGCTTGGCAACTACGTCAGCCAATTTCTCCAGGGTTCTGGGATACATCTCATTGGGTCCCTTAGACTTATGTATGTTCATGTTCCTTAGGTAGTTATGAACCTGATCTTTACTCAGAGTGAAAGGGACTTTGCTCCCCAAGTCCCCATCCTGCTGTCCCATCCACTCAAGAAGTCTGGAAAGAGAGGTTGCCACTGAAGACTGAGGCAAAAAAGTAGTTGGGTGCCTTAGGCTTCTAATTTGTTGTTACCAGTTTTACAGAATTGTTTATTGGGGGTACACCTTTGACCTTCCTTTTCTGGTTGACATAGCTGTAGAAGCCCTTGTTAGTTTTTGCATCCCTTGCCAGGTGAAGTTCCAGCTTTGCTTTGGCCTTTCTCATCTGATCCCTACACAATTGAACTTCATCTCTAACCTCTTCCCAGTTTACCTGTCCTAGTTTACGCTGACTATGCATTTGTTTTTATCTCTTTAGTCTGACCAGCAGTTTCCTACTCAGTTGTGCTGGTCTCTTGCCTTCCTTGTCCTATTTTTCTCTTCATTTCTGTAGACCAACTAAAAGATAGATCTTTCTGCCAAGACATTAATCTTGGGGCATTTTCAGTTTTGGCATGGATTTTACAGCCTATTTTTATCTTGCATTACCATCACTGACAGTAGAGAATGAGAAAGAGAATTAATATAACAGAGTTGTGCAATCCTCTTTGGGGTAGGGCTGTGAGCAATGCCAGGGACATAGGGAAACAGTTGAAATAAAACCCTGAGTGGCCAGGAACACTTCCCGGGGTTAAAAATCTGATGGATTAAGAACCTGAGGTCTAAGAAGCAAATGCAGCTGTCAAAACCTGAAGACTACAACTTTTCTTGAGCCATTCTCCAAACGTTTTTAAACTTTTTGAATTACCTCAAGTGGGAACAGTTCTTTTATAAAACTTGCTTGATGAGAAAATGGAAACTAACAGGCATTTTATGTATCTCCTAGGCAGCTAGATCTCCCTTACCAAGAAATGTGTGATTCCCTTTGACAATAATCCTGTAGTCCTGAGTGACATGCCATACGTAGGTCCACTCTAAAGATGGACTAAAATACCTTATAATTTTAAGACGTTTACAAAGGCAGACAAGAAACTTGGTAAGGCAGAACAATAATTGCTTGAAGCCAGATCATAACAAATAAAAGCTAACAATTTGAAAAATAACTTTAAAAAGCTTCATTGAAAGCCTGTATCTTTTTAGGATTATTCTTAAACACTGTATTTAAAAAGAGCAGCCTAATTCTTTTTCAGTTCACAGAACGAGAAATTTACGTGCAGATGATGTAAGTCTAGATAAACCACATTATGCACATTTGAGATCACAAGTATGCCTTTCTAGAGCAGACTGACAGTTTCTCCTACCTGCAGTGTATGACCCTCACAAAAACAAATCAGGATATTCAATTACTTACGTCAGGTCCAAGGATAATGAGGTTTTAGTACAATTTTGTTCCATAAAATTTCATTAGTTACTGAGGTCATATTGATCTGTAATTAGATAATGTTTTGCCACATTTTAGGGAGATTCTGCAGCCTCACTCAGACCCTATCAATAAAGTGAACAGTCTTCATTTTCTACAGGCAGATACAGTCAAGAAAACACAAAGGATTCAGGATAAAAGAAACAAGAAACACCTAAGCAGAAACAAACAAACAAACAAACAAACAAAATAAAAAACCAAAACCTTCTCCAAGCCATTAAAGTAGAGAAAAGAAACAGGGACATTTTGATAAAATGCCTCCTCCTCCCGTCACCAAGCCTCTTATTGGCCTGGCAGGAAAATACCGGAACCTTCCTCTTCTCTAACATTAAGGACAAGTGCTGTCTAAGCCTGTTTCTATGCCTCAACTGCACTGCCCTGGCCATCCTCAACATGGAAGCTCTATCCTTCCCTCAGCCCTGGTTTCTGGCCTGGAATGATCTAGATGGTTCCAACAGGTACTGCCTAGTAACAGCTCTTGTTTTTAAGAAGAAATGATGCTTGAGTGGATTATAAGCAGGTGATCACAGGAAAGGGCAGATGGTAGACACAGGCACCAGCTGCCACTACCAGCAAAAATCATGGGGCAAGGTCACTTGGTCATTGCTAGAAACGGGTTTGGGGTGAAGTTTTTTCTGTAGTCCTTGAAATGAATGAATATTGGACAGCATGGAACAACAGATATTTTAGCCTATTTTTCCTAGAACAGAAATCAACTACACTCAAAGAAGTTATGTTAAGCACAAAGTGAGAGTGTCAGTCACAACAGAGGGCTGTCCCTGACAGCAAAGAAATTCCAACCAAGATGCAAAGGATCAACTCCTTTCCTCCTGAAATGCCTGTATGGGAACTATGACAACGAACTTGTGGAGTACATATTTGAGATGAAACTCCAGAAACAACAGATAAATATCTCAGATTCCAGCAGGACAATCTGATTTGCTTAAGGAGGAGTTATGCAAAGGCCACTGAAAATATTCATGCTCAGTGACATGCAGTGTGTCTGTTCATATAACTTGAAGCTGGTTACCAAATTAATTGGGTTATAAAACTTGAGGGCAGCTAGATTTAGTAACAAGATGCCTAAAGGAATAACAAGGTAGCCAAAGCACAGATATAAATGTCTTGTACTCCTTACATATGTATTTCTGCTGTGTAATTTCTATGCCACAACGTGCTTTAACTCACTTTGAGTGCATCATGATAACAGAAAACAACTGAATTTGTGCCCTCCTTTCCCACAAGGTGTTCAGGGGGCTGAAAAATTGTTATGCCTTATAGTTAAAAACAACATACTACCAAAACAAAGCAACTCATGAAATATTAAAGCATCAAAGCAAGCATGACCATAAGCAGAGACAATGAGACACAAGGGTGTTTTTATCCGTTCTTTCTCAGAGAAGGTAATGGACCAATTTTAACCAATATTGTTCTAAGGTCTAGATAATCCCTATGTGATGGGATTGTATACACACTCTTAATTATTTTTTCTCACTCGTGTAAATTGTCTTTCTGCTAGGATAAATCCACCATATCTTTAGCACTGGTCACTTGTAAATGTCAATATCCTTAAAAAGAGAAAGTAAAAGAAGAAAAATGACATAGCTTCTTGCCTGGAAAAATGTAAACAAAACCACCATTAGACTACTCATGAACAGCCCTACTATATGGAAAGCAAAATAGTTTATTCAATTTGTCAGGCCTTTTAGTACAATGAGGTATCAATTAGAGATCCATGGCTATAGCTACTGTATAACAGAATCAGTATTAAATTATATCAGCAAATAACAGGTATTCCATCACCAAAGGAGTATTGTTACATTGGAAGGAATGTAAAAAAAGGCAACAAAATGGAATTAAAGATACATTTGTGTTAACTCCCAAGATTAAATTTAATTAATAATTAAACTCCCAAACCATGAATTAAAGCCACATTAGATAACATGAAGACATAATCACAGAGATCTCTAGTTCCTCATAACCCTCGAAAAATCCTTTAAGCCTAAGGGTTTAAGTCAATAACTTACGAAGTTAAGGTTTTTTATTTGCTATTTTTATCTTTGGATTTTTCATGCCACAGAAGTCTATTAGCAATTTTGCTGCATTTTCCATTTTAATCTATGATTAGCTCCAGTCAGGCATAGGACATTTTTCTAAATGCAACCTTAGCACTAATATTCTTGCAACAAGAAATGATCAAATAAGAGATTATATTCAGGGAGAAATTAATTAGGAATGGGACCATGTAAAGGCATGTACCACATAGGCCTATGGTGTATATAGCTACTAAGAACTGTGGTTGCTTATTCTTTCAGTTTTTAAGTGTATAAATTGGATTTAAATATCTCTTTTAATAAGTTTTGAAACCATGTGCAAACTTTTTCCCTGGGCTTGAGGGTGGTTTGGTTTTTGGTTGGGTTTTTTTGTTTTGAATTTTTTTTCAAAAAAACTGTAATTGAAAAACTGTCAATTCAACAGAATGAAGATACTGTCTACAAAATCACTCTGCATGTCTTTTGAATATGGAAAAAATACAGACTGGGTTTGTTTTAAACATTGCAATAATTCCCAATTCAAATACAAGGAAGCACATAACTATCAATTATCTTGTATTAATAATATAAATATGAAGTGAATAACTCTTGCTCTGTTTGAGATCAGGTAAAGAGGATGGTCTAGGAAAGAGAGAGATGTGTAGCTTTATTAGTTTACCCAATGGGTTTGAGACAGAGCCTGTGACTTTGAATTATTTTACCCAGTGCATGCATTTCAATGCCTGATTATGTCTGTGTAAGAGTGAATTATTACCTATTACTTCCAGAAAGTTTGATTTGATTTGATTTGATTTGATTTAGAAACAGTGTTTCTGGAATAGTACTATTTTCTTCCCCTAAATACACCGAAAAAGGTGAATGCATCTGTACCAGTAAGACAGGTGGTCTCTCAAAATTATGTATCTTTATTCAAGATATGACCTGAAGAACATTTTAAAATACACTGACGTTATAAAGCAATCTCTGGTTTGGGCTTTTGTTTTGTTTTGCTTTTTAATATATATAATTGATAGCCATTCCCCTTTCTTTTCTCCTACATACTTACAAAACTCAGGTAAAAAGAAAAAAAGCCCCTGTGAATTATACTCAGCAAGACCTTGCTGCACACCACAGACAGCAATCATAGCTATCCACAAGATTACTGTGGACTGTCAAAAAGCAAAACAGATAAATTCTGAAAATGCTGTGGGTTGATTTCCCAAACTCCATAAAATAGACTCACTGTGCAACCCAACTATCGCAGAAAAATAATTGGAAAAGCAACATGGGGTGAAGTTATCATCACTGAGTATGAAAGCAATGCAATAACGGCCTTTCTTGTGTCTAAACCAGAAATCTACATCCATCACTGAAATCCATACAGATCATACAGACTTAGACAGCTGTAGAAACAGGTCAGAAGTAATTGGAGACAGTCGCAGATAAGGCAGCTGTACCTGTTTTGACTGCCATTTTTTTCCATTCTCTAGAATTAACAACTAACTAGGAAGGGATTAAAATCATCATTACTCAGTATTTATAGTATGTAAACCTAAATATTTCAGTCAATTTCTGGCACTTTTCCTTGCTATACAATAAACAAGGTCCTTGCTTTAACTTCCTGCAGAATGGTGACCTCAAATATTGCTGTTTTGTAACACTTATGGTAATAATAAATAATAGATGCAACAGAGGAAAAATATTAAACTGATTTAACTGAACAGAAATAACTTTATTTTCAACTCTCCATCTCTTTCAAAGATGGAGTTTTTGGTAAGGGCACATCTCTACCTCTGGGCAACCAAAGTGCCAGTCCTTGTTTTAGAGGCACAGGATGCTGCACTGTGGGATCCAGCCTTCAGTGAAAGTCAAAACAAGAAAGAAACACAGACCCAAATGGCCATCAAAAGGTACAGATAAAAGGTACTGCTGCATCCCATTCAGACTGCAGAAAATTTATCTGCATGTGTATCCAGAACAGTGGGACCAACAAGAGCTCAGTGCTCACTACATGAACACCTCGTTCATCTTAGCTCCAATGACTTGCCTGACAACAGTAGGGGATGAAAATGCTCCAGACATTTATCTTAAACAGTCTAGTTTTTTCACAGTGGGACTGCTTCTAATCCTAAATGTTGTCAGATTATTTCCTTCCTGCCCACAATAAACACCTTTCCTTTCTGAATCCGTGTAGTCCATTACTGTTGTGATCTTGCCAAGAGCACAAATGATTTTCAAATGTCCCTAGTTCCTTGAGATTCCACATATTCGCTGTGTGTTCCACAACAATCTTATTAAAAGATGGATTATAAATACTATGCTCATGTAAACTGTGGTGCAGAAGCACTCTACAGTGTATTAAGTAACCCTGGTACCTGAACTACATCTTTTAGCTCCTTCCCTGCTTTATGCATAGAAGTCTTCAAAGGGAATAGTAACACACCAGAAAAACACAGCACATACCTGGAAGTTGTCCCAACACACAGCTAGATGATAACACACAGGGGTGCACACTTCTAGGTACAGCAGTTTAGACATGGGCAAAATGAAATCCTGGTGGGTTTATGAGTACATCTACCTTCACAAGTAGCTTCCTGGGAAAGTATTCTTTTGGACTAGGAGTCATAGCAGAAATAAATTGCCAACTGCTTCTCCTCTAGCCAGAAGGACCAGGAATTATTCTTACTCTCTACTTTAATGTCTGATCCTTTTCAAGAACTAAGGTAGTGTTCAGCATATCTCTTAGCATTTTGAAAATTTCCCATTATATTAAGGTGTCATGAGACTTGTTTGTTGGGGTTTTTTCCCCCATATAGTATTGTGTCCTGATGGTAGGCAAACTTATCTAAACAAACAAACAAACAAATAAATAAATAAGCATTTTGAATAGGGAAGATAAATAAGGATTGAATGCTCTATTATGATGGATTCAGAGGTAGCCCTGAAAATACTCTGCATTTTTCTTATTCATATGAAAATACAGTAAGAAAATACTGCTGAATTAGCTCACTGTAAGGATTTCTGTTTCTGGAAGACAGCTTTGCAAAGTTCCCAGCACTGATGAGGGACACACAGGCCTTCTGTTCCAGAAAGGTTGGTCACCCAGACCTGAAGTCTCATACTGCAGATGTATCCCACCTTTTTTGATTTATCATTATAAACAAAGAAAAACCAATTAAGAAACCAAGTATTCTCTAGATATTGGGGGGGGGGGGGGTGTGTTAAGGGACAGAAAAGAGGTAATGTGTTATTTCTATAGTGGTTTTCAATTAGAACACAATAGCATGCTAATATAGAGAAGACTGAAAGTTTGAAGCTCTGACTGTTCCTTCATTATTTCAGTTCTTCTGTTGGTTTCCCTGCTTGTATAAGGAGATTGTGCTTTTTACTTTGTTTTTAACCAGGAGATGTTCACCTATTATCTGTCATGTCCCCTGAACAACAAATATTACACAGACCAAGGACAGTGTTTGACACACAAAGTGCTGGGTTTTTTCTTAAGAACTACTCACAGATAATAAATGGGCAGTGGAGCTGACAAAGACATTGAGAACACTTCAAGCAAAAAAGATATAACAGCATTCAGAGACTTATATTTCTATAGGATACAAGCCACCACAATTACTTTTATTAGCTGGGTGCTAAAAAGAACATTTTGACTATTTTGTTTTATTTCTTTCCCTCTGACAAGCAAACCATTACTAAAGACTATGAGCTGGAAATACCTTCTCCCACATCACATTAGGCAAATGTGTTTCTAAATACTGCCTTCTGTCCTGATCAAAAGACATTGCATTTAGTTTCTCTGAAGGAGCACGAATTCACATGTTATCAAGAGCTCCAAGGGCAGAGTTCTCCAAGAAAAACAGGAAGGGCTAGACGTCCAATGCACTGCCCTTCAAGGTTGCTCAGGCAGTATCTGTATGAGAGTAACAGGTTCTCGTGACATGGGGCCATGCTTGTTTGAGTTACAGTCACTGATAGTTTAATAAAACACCATGACTATCACACAGTTTTAAGAACAGAAAGGTCACCATCCTCTGTAGGAACGATCTGCTAACACGGGGTTCACGACATGCTGAGAAAACCTCCTCCTAACAAGATTCCTTAAAAAGCATACAAAAAACCCACAATAATTTACACATCAGCTGAGAGGGGAAGGGGGCAGGCACTGTGTCCAAAACACAGACACAAGAGAGAAGTACATATTTTGAGGTATTGTTAATACCACATTGTAAATTAATTCACCTTTCCCCTCATTCTATTTCATTTGATTCCCCTGATTTTCTTCAGCATTTAGTAGTCCTCATTTTCAATATGTTCCACTGGCATTACTTTGGTAATCCCAGTTCAAGAGTGACAATGAAAAAAAAAGAGGTTACCAAGTGTTCTCCACAAAAGTGGAAGGTCTCCAAAATGAGTAAAGCATTGAAGAACACGATATAGTAAACATGGTTAAAGTAGTTTGGCTTATTGAGCCTACCGAATAGATGGTTTCTAATATTTAAAAAGCAGTGGATAGAGCAGATAGATGGAGGTACACTCTATATAAGAATCAAAAATGACAGAACCAGAAGCAACAGGCAGAAACAAAAACAGTGGAAATACCAACCTCATATAATAATAATAAAAAATGAACCCCTCACTGGGAGGATCACTGTGTTAAGGAAACCTTCCTGTCCAACCACTGGCCCCACTGACCCGATGGGTGCCCTGCTTGGCTCCCTATACACCCCACACTCACACAGTTGGACAAGGATTTCCATAGCAGAGTTTCAGTTGTCTACATGCTTAAACAAATTTAATCATGGTGCAAAAATAAAGTAACAGCTCGAGTTGGATGCCTCTGAGCAGGGATCCTGAACAAAGGAAACCCCAGGCTTTTAGAACCTCACAGTCTATGTGCATTACAGTCTGGAGCCATCAGCTCCTGCCATGTTCCCTGAGTACTTGAACCCCTGGCTGGGCCACAGATCCCTGTGCCCTCTGTTACGCAAAAGGCTGTCACTTCATGGTCTCTCACCATGAGGGGCTCTCAACATGCAGAGCTCAACCTGCAGCTCCCACTTCAGCTGCTCACAGAGACACCAGTATGGAATGTATCCCTCAACAACTGAACACTGGAAACAGGTTGCCAGACAAGCAGTGCAATCTGCCTCACTGGAAATATTTAAGACTCAGCTTGACAGGGCTGTTGATAGACTAATCTGAAGCCCTGCTTTCAACAGAAAGTTGGACCATATGATCTTCAGAGCTGTCTTCCCACCTAGACTTTTCTCATTATTCCATACAGCTAAAATAGAAAGTTATATGATGTGCTATTCTTCTTTTAAAAACTGACTCCAAGAAAGCTGTCATACTCCTTAGCCCCTTTTAATTCTACCTACATTCCACGAAAGTCTGTTTGCCACTCCTTTAAATAGTTAGAAATCACAAATTAATTAGACTATGCAAAATAGTAATGCATGTAAGTTATATACATAGACACTTACAGACACTCTAAATTTGCCGCTACAGGAAAACACATTTTCTCTAAGGGACTTCCCACTGTGTCCAAGTTTCCTGAACAACTCATCATGCCTCCCTCAGTTGGCACCAACATGTTTCACCACATTGCTTTGATCAGTTGTAGCAGCTGTCCCCTGCATGCTCTGTTTCATTTGTGCTGGGGACAGACCTGGAAGGAGAAGCCCCACCAAGCGCAGGACCAGCAATGGAAGTTTCAGTATCTCCTCTCAGACCTTGAATAGTGAATAGCTTCCAGTAGGCACAAGAGGAGAGGGGAGGATCAGCAACACGGGAGAAAAGAAGGGGGAGATGTAGCCTAAGGGATATGATGGAGTTCAGAGCCAGCCATCCCCATCTGTCAGTGCTCATCAAGGGCAATATGAGGACTCCAGGCACGCTTGAGGAACCACAACGAGATCCTCATCCAGCTCCTGCCCTGTTATTGGACAGACATATATCACAGAATCTGAAATCATCCCCAGCATAACAGCCACTAAATAGCATCTTAACTGTTCTACCTAGTATGGGAACTTCGTATTAAACCTTTCAACACCGTGATCCAGAGTAAAAGTTATTACAGGATTTGTATAATTCTAAAAAAAGTAAAAATTTTCCACTTGGAAATAGGCAAGACAAAAGCAGAGAGAAGCAATTATTCTCAGAAATGTACTATGGTATTACAAAGGAGCCACAAAAACAACCTTTTTTGAGGCATCAACCAGTTTAAAACTGGTTTAAAACATATAATCATCTCTGTACAAACTGGGTTGTTTTAAGTGCAAATATAGTGACACATTTCTGTAATTCTAAATAAAAATGTTATTAGCTAACTTAAAAAAAAAGATTAAAAACCAAACAAATATTTTAAGGACAACACTTGATTATGGAAGCTGAACTATGTTTATGTGACTTTAATGTTTTGCAACCATACCTCAACCCTGTGGCACTGACAACTTTCATAAACACAATATTGGATCTGATAAAGCAATGACTTGCTGCAATCTGTCAATTTCAGAAAAAAAATCCTAAACTAATCCTTCTTTCTTGACACAGAAACATGCATGACTTTTTAAGAGTGCAAAGGGAAAAGCAAGCCCTTCTTTTTCCCACACATACACACAAGACATAAACCACAAATTTTCCACTGCAAACAGTATTCCGGTTATTACAACTAAGAATAGGCAGCTCCCAACATACTTCAGTACAGCTTGGTAAACATATTTACAGAAACAGAATCTGTTTGCAAAGTAATTGAAAAGGCTTTTATGTGCAGTTTACACTTGGAACTCAGAGTATTTTTTTTTAAATGCATGTATTAGTGTGATGTGCAAGGCAGACCTTGTTGAAAACAAATCATGAGAGAAATTCACAATTGAGCAAATGAATTAGCTGTTAATTAGCACAAGGGAAAATACACAGAAAAATCAAGACTATTTTAAAAGATCAAATAGAATTGAATACAAAGTGTGCCACCCAGAAATGAGGGTCATTTACATTTTAAAAGAAAAATTTATTAAATATTATCAAGCTTTGCTACAAGAAAATATAAACCCTTCCAAAGTGTACAAGTGTATCTAAAATAGCCTCTCACACTTGGATGGGTATTGTGTTGAATGCATGTCTTAAAAGTGATTTTTATTTGATCACAGATAATCAGTTAAATTTACAGACAAGAAGAACCACATATTTTTAGCAAATATTGATGCAATATCTTGTTAGATGTATAGTAGCTACTTTTATATATTTGTACATTGAATGCAAATTAACAACACTTCAAATATATTTGTCTTTTTTCTTTTTAAGACATTATCTCAGTAATGGATAAAAAAGAACAAATCTCCATCAAGTTCTTCATTCTCTTTTTCCTGCTCAATAGCACTTTTAAATTGTTCTTTGATATATTCTAGTATACTTCTAACAAAGCTTTTTCCTATTACGTGTCAATAAAACTCATCGTACAGTTAGAGAAATCATAACACAGTAGAGACAATATTTTCCCATCTTAAGTAAAAGATGTTCGCATGAGTTCCTGCGAAGTGTGACTGTCCTACTTATTACATCTCCCATGACAGAATCAACACTTAGCCCTGAGAAACCCAGCAACAGTTAGAACCCTAGGATTGTTAAGGCTGGAAAAGATCTTGAAGATCATGGAGTCCAACCATAAACCTAACAGCACTGTGTTCACCACTAAACTGTATCTCCAAGTGTAATGTCCATGTGCCTTCTGACTACATCCACAGATTCCACTTCCCTGGGCAGCCTGCTCCAATGCTTCACAAACTTTTTGGTGAAGAAAGTTTTCCTAGTATCTAAACCCCATTCATGCAACTTGAGGACATTTCATCTCATCCTATCACTCGTTACTTAGAACACTGACCCTCACCTGGCTACAGACTCCTTTCAGGAAGTTGAAAAGAGTGATAAGGTCACCCCAATCCTTCTCATCTCCAGGCTAAACATCCCCAGCTCCTTCAGCTGCTGCTCATCAGATCTGTGCTCCAGACCCTTCCCCAGCCCTGTTGCCCTTACCTAGACACGCTCCAGCACCTCAATGTCTCTCTTGTAGCGAGTGGCCCAGAACTGCACACAGGATTCAAGGTGTGGCCTCACCAGTGCTGAGTACAGGTGGACAGTCACTGGCCTGATCCTGCTGGCCACACTATTTCTGAGGCAAACTAGGATGCCATTGCCCTTCTTGGCCACCTGGGCACAGCTGGCTCATGTTCAGCTGCTGATGAACAGCATCCCCAGGTCCCTTTCTGCTGGGCAGCTTTCCAGCCACTCTGCCCCAATCCTATAGGGCTGCATGGGGTTGTTGTGACCCAAGAGCAGGACCTGGCCCTTCACAGTTGACAGACAAATTCTGGTGGCAAAGTCACCTTCTAAATTTTGTAATTATCAGTTACTCTTACCAGCATTAACTGATTAGAATGTCAACATCTGTCTATAAAGGTGATTATCTGAAGTGTACATCCGCATCGGCTGTACACACTCCACTAATTAATCACTTGTTAGTAACTGTGTTTGAATAATCCTTTCTGTATTTATCAAATAGTCTCTATAAGCTTTTATTGTAGTTTTCAAGATGTGTGCTTATGTTCTTTAATATTGTTTTTCTCTGAGAAGTGTGCATCAATATTTGGTTTTACTCAGTTCCAGAACCTAACTATCTTGAAGAAATTTTTTCTCCATAACAAAGACATGTATGTTTGGTTGTTTTTTTCTCAAAGAAGTTCACAGTACTAAAAGGCTACATGATCTATAAAAAACCTGAGAGCTGATTAAAAGCTAGCTTCAGGCAGGTGACTTTGGATGATATTTGTCTTCATCACAGACCTCTCTTCACCCTGTTATGTTGCTCTCAAAGCTCTTTGACCAGATGCTCCACCTAATACATAATGAAAACTATTTACATAGCAGATCTAATTCCATACAGAACTTCTTTTTAACACTTTATAAAATGATGTGCCATGTGCGCTCCTAACTCATGAATTTGCAAATCATACAGGGTATTTATGTCTGGAAATACCCTACAATATTGCCTATTATAGGTTTAATTTGCTGAATCTTCACAAATCTTTGGAATTATTTCTTAATATAAATTGCATATTACAGTAATTATATAAAATGGGTTTTCTTCATTATTCTTTTAGATTGTAGTTGTTTTCAATACTTCCCAGAGCTGTTTTTCAAAAGATCAAAATTCTCATATAGCTTTGCATCTAGTTTTCAGACGGATTAATCTGCATAAAAAATAGTAAAGATGTCCCTTGCTTATTTTAAACTAAATGGCCTTTAAAGTTATATATTACTTTGTACTTTTGAAATCTACTATTGAAAAGACTACTACCCTTTCTACTACTGGGTTGGAAATAGCACAAGTTTCCTCTGAAATGCTGCAGAACACAACAGGATTGAAACCTACTCACAGTGAGATCTTGTTTATGTGTTTTGCACAAAAAAAAAAAAGAGAGTTAATTCTGAGGTTAAAAACAGGCATTTAAACACTCAGTTCAACCAAAATAATATGGCAATATTTCAATCCAGTGCGTAATCACAAACGAAGACTCTTTTTACTACAGAATTTAGTAGCACAATATGTGCAAGAGGCTAATGATTAATACCTAAAAGGATTCATTCTGCGATAATGCTGTTCCATCCCATTAGCAGTATCATTACTCATGAAACCAACTCATCCTCAGGAAACATTCTTCTGAAAGCTACAAAGTGCTCATGTGCTTTTGCCCTCAGTGGATGACTGTAATTGATGGCTGATGTGCTGATAATACCTAGGCAGCAATGTGCGATAGCTTTTGTGTTGCAGATTCACGAAGCTTCAACAAAAACTCAAAAGTTGGTATCAGAGGTCTGTTACACCAGTTAGATCATTTTTTCCACGACAGTTTAAAACTCCTGCAATTTCTGAAATACTGATGTACCCTAAAAAACTGGGGTTCTGAGGCCCCTTCTGTCTTTTTAGAACCTAACCCATGATTTGCTGCATTTATCTTTCAAGAAAAAGAAGTATATCTTTGGTTTCTATTTCTGATACTTTTTCTGAGTAAATTCTGATACTTTTTCTGAGATTACTTGCAAAAAACACATCTCCAAACTTTCAAAGAACTGATTATGAGGAGATTTATTCATGTTACTAATAATTAAGAAAAAAAGAATCAGAGTGAAAACAAACCCATAATTCTTATCCATTTTTATTTATTTACATTGCAGTAGAATTTATGAGCATATGCATGCATTACAGCCATGTTAAAGAGACTTTACAAAATACAAGATATGTACAGCTTGTCTCCAAATAATTTAACAATGTACATGTGTCATTTGTGTGGATGTCACTGACTTCTGCACACCTTGCAAATACACACAGCGGTGAGGTTAGATCAAGGGCTAAAAGAGTTGATGAATAGCTAGTATTAAGAACAAACAAAATATTTCAAAGACAAAGCAGAAAAAAAACCCAGAAAAATGATTTTGAAGCTGTTTATATTTACAGACCATGGGATTTCTGTTTTAAAAAATCTACAGATTTATAGACTATGTATCTTACATACATTATCATACTCAATTTATATTGAAAACCTTTAGTGATTTTTTCTCTTACAGAATATAATGTTCTCACAGTTTCTGGGGATTGCAAAAACAGTTTTGCTGAATTCTTCCAAAAATATTTCAATTTTAAAAATTTTGAAAATTACATTTTCAGCGAAAGCATTTTTACCTGAAAATATTTAAGCAAATTTGGTCACCAAAGCATAGCTGGCTGTGATCTAAACTCAGTCCAGACACCACATACACCACAAGCACTGAAGCTACTGAATAAGTTATTACTGAAAAGTAATAATATACCTAAATAGAGGCATTATTTAATACAAATATTTGAATTATTACTGGATTATAAATGGCATCTATGAAAAGTAATTTATGAATTCACAGTTTTTTAGCAATAAACCAAATACTTAAATTATTAAATTATGCAAATTTAATGGCTAAATCTCTAAATTAAATATTCACCCTGACTACTTGCTAGGCAATCACTGTACATGATGTTTCTACAAGTCCAGATATCGCAAAGAAAACAGGAACATATAAATTTAGAAACACTGCCAACACCTAAAATTGCTGGATATCATAACACAATGTTAATACATGTCGGTAGAATAAAAATGGAAATCCTAAACAGAGTGATGAATAGCTGCTGTACCACTGCCAAAAGACCAGAAGGGAGCTCATAGAAGAAGTTTACCAATGTAGGAGTGACTTTGCAAATATTTATTTAATATTAGTATAGGAGAGAACATATACTGATGTCTCTGTTACAGCTCTGAGCATGCCTAGCGAATACTAACTGAGCAGATTTAAATCTGAGACCGAAGGTTAACAAAATGTGTAGATCTATCATTTTAACTCTAACAGCTTCATCACGGTCTCATGATATCCACCATGGTTATGACTGAGAACCTTGCAAGTATTGTGAATAGGTAATGATAATGATTCACCAAATGATTGCAAATAGCTACTCAGAGTGCTTCTAAAGGGTGCAACAGGCATGTGAAAAACTTTAATGTTACCTTGTGCTTCATCCATCAGTAACAGCCTTATTTTTAACAGGATTTTAGTACTTTTACCCCCAGATTAAATCACTGTTTTTTTGAAAGACACTTTCTCTTTTAACATATATCTTTATTCAGCCACTGATTTCCTTTAAGGACTCTACAATTTCCAAGATGAATGAGACTGGTTGGAACCAAGAGAGATGACAACAAGTCAAACCTAGTAACAGTAAGTGAGACCTTCTGACCTACCATTTTAATTTGAGCTACAAAGAAATTACAACCACCAACCAAGGTTTCACTCGAGGTTTCCTCTACACTTAAAAACAAACATGGAATAAACTACTCTGCTTGAATGGGTCACTTGAGATCAGTCCAAAGACTAATCCCTTAACATGGGTTTTCTGTTAAAAATGTAGAGTCGAATTCCAGAGAACAAAACCAGTTTTCTCCAGTAGATTGCAAACTAAAGAAGTACTCTCAGAGGGCAGGAAACTTCAAACCTGAAGTGATGAGGCTACCACAAGTTAGCTATGATGGGCTTCAGTGAAAAACCTCCAAGCCCACAAGCTACAGGCTTCGGCTGTGTGCCAAAGACCTAGAATATGCTGGGGGAAAAAAAATAACCAAACAACCCCCAAAAAACCCCAAAATTAAATCTGTTCGTAGAAAAGCAAATTAAATCAAAAATATGAAAGGTACTTATAGCCTATTTTGCTGAATCTAATCTTGGATTACAATGCAAAAGTTTGAACCTGTATTTCAAACACTGATGGGAAAGCAAGCTATTCCTCAGTAATGGCAATATTTAATAAAGACTAAGGCTCAGTGAACCTAAGTTGACACAGTTGCTTTCTTACATAAAAGTGAGATCCAAGAACAAGGAAACCTAAATGTAACATAGAACTGATCTACAATTCTAGACCATGAAAAAACCTAAAAAGGAACTTTATAGGAAAAATGTTTCTTAAAATGCAAAGAGCACAGAAATTTGTAAATTATTACTACTCGGTACTTGCTGTAAAATTTAGCATATTTTCATTTATAGGAATGCAGGTTAATTATCTTTAAATATTTTTATTGTGATAGAATTTTACTTGCAAATACATATTTTGATACATTTTTTAATTGTATTTATAGATGCATCTATATACAGAGAAGTGCATGCACAAATATATCTTTATTAAGCAAACACAGGGTTGAACAAAAATACTAGACCTACTGTCAACACTGCAGAAACTTCTCTATGGCTTCTGCTGCAAATTCTGCTTTTCTGAGACAGTCAAGCAATGGCATTAAGTAGAGATGCCTAACACATAAAACTAAGTATTATGTCAATTTCCATTACCATAATAATGCAGAACCTGCATTATTTTCCAATTCAGAATAGAGGAAATACCAAAATATTCTCTTATTTTCCTGCGGAGCATAGCTATAACAAGTTATGTGTATGAACACTATAACCTCAAGAATTAAATCTGTTGCATTCCTTGAAGTATTTAACACTGAATGGCTTGTAAAACAGGAAAATAAAATTTTTCTAAACTGAAATCAGTTAAGAAAGTGAGGAACATGGATATCAAATCACTTGTACAAAATTACACTGACAACTAGTCAACGTAATAAAAAATAAATCTAGATAAATAAAAGAAACTATAAATGCAGTAATCTCTACATCATAACGGACTGATCATAATTTCTAGAGTATATTTAAATCTACTTATCAAACTCCAGAAAATCAGTATACAAATATAAATAAATCTACATGGGCTTGTAAGGCTTCCCTTATGGAAATGTGGGAGTTAGTATGACATTTTTTGTTTCTTGGTTGGCTGGGTTCTAGGAAAATTGCCCTTGGAGCCTTAATTGAAAAGAAGAAATGCTCTTCTCTTCCAGTCTCATTTCCTTGAGTCCTCCCACTCCAAATCAGTTTTGTCACTCAGAACTTATTTTACAAGTTTTTACAAAACAATCTTTTTTTCTCCATGTCCTCCTACCACCCTGATGAACATAACAGTCTAACTTAAACCACCAACACAATGAACCCACAAACTCAAGTGAGCATCTTTAGAAGATACCATTTCAGGTCACTGCAAACACACTTAGCTACATACACAATCCCCATGTATTAAATGAAAAAAAGAAGTAACAACAGAAGACGTATTATTTATGCATCTATTATTTAATATTGACTGATGTTAGAATTCAATAATTATTTTATTAGTTTAATTAATATTTAATAATATTTTACAAATACAGGCTTCTTCTGAGTGTGAGCACAGCCTTTTCATAAACCTATCTTTTGTTAAGATCTCAGCAACCGATCAATAATGATTGAAGTTATCAATCAATAAATCAGTAGGAGTTTTTTCACATTTAAGGCTGAGTACATATCTCAATCTTCAACTGAACTTCAAAGGACTTTCTTTGGAAAACCTCACCAAAAGCCAGGTAATTAATTAATCAGAACAATTTCTTAAAAGCATCCTGTAGGCCCACTTGGTAAGAAAGATCTTAGTTCCTAACATTTAGCAAAGTTTCATGTTGAAAACAGTCCACCACCTCCCAGAACAGATTCCCAGTCCAAAACCAGGTCTGGCTCCAATAGCAGTTTCAGCTAGGTGACAAAACTCTGGTCAGCTGGCACCTCAACCCCAGAGAGGCTACTGCTAGCACATGTTGTGGTGGGAACAGGGCAGGCTGAGCGACCCTGGATACATCTCACAGCCTTGCCTGTCTCACAGCAGCACCTCACCAACTTGGCTACTCCAGTCTTGGCCCTGAATATCTCTGAAGGCAAGAACTTTTTCTACTCATTACAAAATCTCTGGATGGCATGAGCACAGGATCTCTGGTTTCCTTTTTTCACCTGGGTATGTAGAATAGAACATTAAAAGAAATTACACTGCTGGGAAACGGTAAGAGGTTTCCTTGCATGGTGAGCCAAGACCATGTGATCTATAAATTTCTTCATACTTCACTGATAGGTAAAATTATCCTGCTGGGTTTTGCTTCCTTATTTCCAGCTGCTAACCTTTAGTAAAAACTCCACAGACTAAAGACATCCCCCAGGAGTCAGTTGCTCCAATTTCCCTGGAATATATTTGCCAAGAAGGGACAGGTGGCCCAAACAGCAGTCTGGGCGGAGCAATGATCAACCATATAAACATTTGGGAACACTTGTGCCCACAAAATTGAATGGCAGTTGGCAGGTATGAGAGGATACACTACATAACTTATTCCCATAGACTGGAGCACATAAAACTGATGAATTACTCCTGGCAAATACATGAAAGGACATGACACACATGGACTTTGCCAAAGTAACTGAATCCAGCAGGAAGGAGACTAGCAGACTCAATTTGCTTAGATAGCCTAGCCTGATTCTGCTGAGCCAATCACATGTTCAAGGAGCTAAAAAATACCAGTGTGAACAGTCTTCTGTTATGCATTATCAGGAAGCAATCCATATTTGATTTTAAATTGTCATATCCCTTACCATGCCCACTATAGGAGAAATGCCGCAGAGGAAGCATGGGAAGTCCTTCAGCACCGTGTTTATGACAATATTCTTCCAGCAATCAACATGATCATGCACACAGCAAGGGTTTCTTCCTGAGGTACTGTGTGCAAAACACAGGCAGCAGATTTTCAGAGGTAATGAAGTTCAGAGAAGTTAGGTCTTCTGTCATGAAAATATTTCAGGAAATTTAATTTCTTCCTATAGTAGCACCAGAAATGTCCCTGGCATTACTAGGGAGTGAGCAATTTACAAGACAGGTAGACAGAACAGAGTTCTACTTTTCCCCAGTGGTAGTAGCCATGCTATCATCATTTGGTGTGGCTAGCACAGGTTTTTCCCATGAGAATTCTTCCTGTGTTTTATAAATAAAGATAAAGTTTGGATGTTATTGGAACAGTGTCCCAGAACTTGGACAGTGCAGGCCTGGCCAGTCAGGCCTGGGGGAAGGCTTCTGACTGACCAATCTGGGTGACTTTTGAGAACTCTATATATGTGATGAAATCAAAACAATAAAGGTCATTCCTTCTTGCCACTGAGAACTAGTGCTTTCATTACTCTGCTAGCTGCTCAACAGCGACAATTTGGCACAATCAAATTGAACCTGTCATGCATATATATGGGTGTTCATGCAAACTTAAAAAAAAGCATTGTTTGCGACTTGGTTTTTTTTAGTTTTATGGTTTTTAATTGAACTTACTGTTGTCTTGAAAAAATGCATGCATTCAAATTTGAGGGTTAAGTATCTTCCCAAATTAGAATTATCCCTATTTAAAGAGACACAGATTGAAACATCTTTCCTAAACTTTAATTATACTGTACAATTCCTGCAAGGAACCTGTTTGTAGGCTGACAGATTAGATTAGAACACTGCCTAGTGGGTTTTACTTGACATGATGATACCCAGCAACTGGTTACTTAACCAACCCCATCAGTGTGTCCTCCACACTTGCAGGTTTCCATTCTTTCTTCTATTCTGGCTCAAATGTCCATTTGCTCCTGGTGCCATTCTTCTTCAGTTGTATTAAAAACTGACTTGTTTATAAAACATTTTAAACTTGCTGTAAGTATGAATACATTGATTTTCAAACAGGGAAGAAAATACGGTTTTCTCACTTTTTGTTCTGTGTTTTTCACCTTTTTTAAATTATTATACCCTTTCTAATACAGCATTTATTGATTTTACAGACAATCTGTCAAATCACAGTTGTAATGACACTTACTTTATCCTCATATAAAATTGCCAAATTGTTGGGACATGAAATCGCAATGTGCTTTAAAGAAGTGCTTATTATGGGACAACCTTTCCAAATGAGGTGAACAGGTATCTTTCTAGCCTACTCACGATCCAAATTTATTTTCAGGTATCAAACCCTAATCTGATATGTTGGATCAGCTAAGCAGCATTGCAAGAAAAAATACAAGAGTATTCACATCACCAAACATTAAGCATACTAAATGCTTAAGTAGGATCATTACAGACTGTAAGCTTCTTTACAAAAGCAACAGATACAGAGAGATTTCTTCAGAGCTTATTAAGGATGAGTCTAATTTAGGTGCTCTGAATTGCTGCAGAAATCTACAGTTACCATAACACTGAGTCCAAGAGGAGGTCTTGATCTAGACATCTAAATAACCCCCAAAGTCACAATAAGTCATGTTATAAAAAGCATGTTTTCAAGTTTATACATTTAATACTATAAACAAAAGTACTTGTGGTAGGAACTGTACAATTCCTGAAGTAAGATCAAATTTATCTAAGGGATAACCAATAAATTATGCTGCTTCTGAAACAGAAAAGGCCTCTTTCCTGCCTTACCTTAAATTGTGGATTAGATTTTCATCACCCTGAAGTTGTAAAACCCCAAGTACTGTGCAAATGGAATCCTAAAATCGCATATAGTCTAGATGGTGCCTAACAAAATGCCTACAAATATGTTTTGGGTTTTGTATTTGACACAGTAACAGCTTGTAGAGTGCATGTTTCTTGATAAGCCAACAAAAAGGGCACTGATAATATTGTTCATCGATTTAACCTTTCAGCCAAGTGACTGCTGTTTGCAACTGTATTCCTAGCTAGTCTCTGCTAAGACTTACGGGATTCAGAGCTTACCAGTTACTTACAGCATCTGCAAATTTCCAAGTTCCTATTATTACACTGACAGGAGGTAGTGACCTCTCACAAGCTTTTTATTTATTTCTGCTTGACCTCATGCTAGCAATAACATTGTAATTCTCAAAATGACACTCCATTGTCTCCAAATGGAAAGAGGATGAAAAAAGGACTCTGACAAACTGGAAGCCAAAGTCTTTCCAGTTCTGTTTGGGGCAGAACTGAATACTTTCTAAAAAACCACCACATGAGATGAAGTATTCACCATGCTCCTCTTACAGTTTGAGTGGGCAAATTAACTATTCATCAGTACTGGAATGTAATTAAAGCCTGAAAGGATTTCTACTGTGCATGAAAAAGGGGGGAAAAAAAAGCCCAACACAAAGCCCACTTTTAAATCCAAGAAAATCTAATACCAAGACCCCCAAAATATTGAACAGATTCAGTAAAATCAGTAAGGCAGTTTTATTAAAAAAAAAAACAAAACTACAGGCCTCTGATGCAGTTGAATGCAGCCAAAGTTAGCTGGAAGAATATTAGCCCTTTTAGGAAAAGGCCAGGGAAAAGAAGTTTTACATACATATTTAAGAAAAAAAGAATGAAAAATATAGTAGTATCTTTACTGTAAACCTCTATTGTTCACAACATAAATTGCACTAATGATTAATACAGCATTTCAACTACATCACTGATAGTTCAAGGGCATGGACAATCCCTTCCATTACATATATAATAGAAAGTAAAAATTTGCTTACATGATTAAACTGTGGTTTATTATTTTAATAGACAAGTTGTATTACTTAGCATTTAAGGTATCTGTTGCACTATTAAAATCAAAACCTAACTAGCACAGTACAGGTAACATTTTCCTTTGAAGAAGGGTATGATCAGTAAGCATCTACCTCTTTATTGACTACTTCTTCCTCAGAGTTTTCTACATCATTAGGCTGTCAAAGCAGCAAATTTATATTCTCCACTGATTAAATTGTAGCTACAGCCACTGAGCAAGATTCTTGTTCTGAACATAATAAAAATCTATCAAAGGAAATCACAGATTGATTGTTATTTGTCAGTCCTACTGAATAATAAATATCAGTTATCATCTTACTCTCAACAAACATGACAAGAAAAATACTATTCCACCAGGATTATTTTAAAATCAGATTTAAGGCTTTTTAAGACAGTCTGTAAACCACTTTTGTATGTATTATTTATTTCAAAATATTTTTCTTTTTGGAAGAAAATAATATTTCACTAAACATTTGAGGTATACAACAGGTTTTCATATAGAGTGGATGAGTCAGCAAAAATTTCAGAAAGGTTTTCAGATCTAATCAAAACCCAAAATAATCTTTCATCTGCAGAAACAGAGAATTTTAGAACCATACTGTGTTAATAACAGTCAAAAATCAATAATCATACAACTCCACCCTGTATCTAAATTAACCTTAATAAATTCATTCACCATTCATAGAGTACTATCTGCAGAAACATGGAGCAAAGTGTCCTCTCTTTGTGAGAGTTCACACTCCAAATTTTGTCACAAAACACTGCAGGTAAATCTTTCACATATGACTTAAAAATCTTATTTATCTCTTTGTGGCATCATTGCATAGATGATAGTAAATAAAAGAAAAAGCACATTCACCTACTCTAATGGCATTTTATCATCCTTATGTATGTCCTTTTGGAGAAGGTATGAATGTTGCAGCTTTCCTTAAAGATTTTATTGATATATCATGGAATCGTGCAACATAACCCAGTTACAAACTGAAACATTGCCAAAATCTCCATTCATAGCATAATCTCATCAATGGTCTCACGGGTGTTTCATCACCCTTGAATCACTGTGGTTTTTTCCTAGAGAAGTACACACTGATTGATGTAAATGCTTCTGTATAAACTTGTCCTTGATGGATATTCCTCACATTCTGCAACATCAAAACATCTCCCTAAAGACTCTCAGACTTTCTGCATTACAATCCAGCCTCAACATTTTTTGGTAGTTAGAGGCATCATATTCCTTTAATATGCAGAAAACGTTAGGTTTTGCTTCATCTCTATTTTGCAACACACATTTCAAGTAATATTATGCTCCTTTGACGTATAATGCACTTTTGAAACAGCTGTGTGCCAAACCAGTAAAGCTATGCTTGAACATAATGCTCATCTTTCAGTAATTCTGCTGTTGTGGAGGGTAGAATGGGATAGGAAGCAGTTACTGTGTACAAGCTGCAGACAGTTTCTACATCTTTGGAAGCTCATTTGCAAAGTCAAGAAGAAAAGGAAATGGTTTGAAGATGTAAGCCCTTCAAATAAACACGGTGATGTACAGAGCTATTGCAAAGCACGTGAAAGAAATGAATATAGCAAAAGGCCAGACTGAGCTTCTCCCTATCCTTGTTTCAGGGACTAAGCAAAGCAATATGGATATGGGCCAGTCTGTAAGGCAGCAAATTAACACCCATTTTCATGCATCACAGGTCCCATTTCCTTTCCTAACCAGAGAAGCTTTGCAGAATGAAGGTCATGGCTCCACCTCTCCTCTTTCCAAAATCCTCATGAAATAAAAAAATGCAAGTGAAATGCCATTCAGTGGTGAAGCAACAAGAGCACTTGCTTGTAACAGGGAAGATCACCTGCTCCACTATGCTGGAGCAGAACAACTGAGATCTGGGAGGAGAGGCAAAAACAGCCTTTTGTATTACAGGAATGCGCGAAGCACTCCAATGATGAGTAAAAATTTTCAGTCTGAACTACGTGGCCTTTCTCCTGCTAATTCTCACAGAGAAAACTTAGATATTCAATTTATTCCATTTAGTGATGGGCATGAGCATGTTTGTGTGTTCACACAAAGCTGAAATCAGTTAGCTACTTCACTGGAAACATATTCAGGATTAACTAAGCATGGGCGGCAGGCAACACGAAGTCATTCAGATGGCAACTGAGGTCGTTCTTTCTTCTCTCCTTCCTGAAATAAATATTAAGTTTCTATTTCATTGCATGGAAGTAGAAGGCCAATTTATTGTACTGCCATTCTGCAGAATACCATTGCAATAAAGAAATCAATAGCGTAAAGAAAAATAGTGTTTTTAGTAACCATGGTTGACCAACAAAGCCTTAATGACAACATATGCCATCATAATTAAGCCCTTTTAGCAGCAATCATAGCCATCCTTGACTGGGTAGGACTGATCAAATTATCTAATACAATAAATCAGTTTTATTACCTGAGATACAGCCATGGGATTGGTGTCAGATTTATGGAAATATATTTCAGACATAATTTCTGAGGGTGTTTACTTGGTTGGCTGGTATGGTTCATTATTTAATTATGAGAAACAAATTACTTAATTGAATCTCTATAAACTGATGGTTCCCAACCATTATTTAATGAAGGAGATGGAAGAAAATAATACTCTGATGCAAAAGCTAAGGGCTACAGACTAAATTGCAGAAGCAAAGACCTACATATTCAATTTTCAACAGAGAAGGTTAAGCTACATTTTAAAAATATCAAACAAATAACCTATGAAGGCATAGAAATGTAAGTATTTGTTATAGCTTCTGAATATTTAGTTAATCAAGTATTACAAATATGTCAAGAAGTACAATTATTTCTGGGCAGGTTAAGTTTTACTGGAAGCAAAAGAACAACTGTGACTCAAGAAGGAAATTTCTGCAGACTAATTAGTAAAGTCCGCTGTAAAACCTACTTGTACACAACAATATTTCATGCAGAGAAAGCTTCCTCTGGTCACTAAGAGCCTTCATGCAGATGTCTGTGCCACAGGTTTGTAAGACTTCAGGAAGTCCATCCTACACTACTCCCTCCTTACATTTTTCCCACTGAAAATCACCACTCAACTGAGCAACCTTCCCAGCCAAAGCAAAAGACATGACATGCTTCATAACAGCAGGAAACAAATCTCAAGAGCAGTGAATAAGTGCTACCCAGGAAAAACTGAGCACTTCAATTCACAATAAAAACTAAATCACTGAAGCCCCATCTGTTGGGAAATGCCTCAAAAATTTCACAACAAATTGGAACTGACATTAAAATCAATTCATGACTATGAAGAACTCCGATGGTGAATAGATGTATTTAATTTCTATTTCCTGAATTGGCATATTACTTCCAAGGGAATCTCTGTGCAAGCTTGCTAGTCTCCATCTACCAACCTGAAATGAGTCAAGCTCCAGCTTTAGTCATTTACTGTAAGTCAAAGCTCTTCTAAATGGACATTAGGCCATTGTTCCCTATAAAGCTCAATTCCAGAATGATTTTAGTTTTTTCAAAGCTTTGATTTCAGAATGATAACAGGGAAAAAGCTACTGTAAGTGTGTGGTTCCGTTAACTTTCAAAAAACCCTAGTTTTCAGCTTTTATTATGAGAATTTAAGTATAGAAATATGTTTGAAATAGTATACACTGAACTAAATATAGATACAAACCCATCTATGCCACAGCAAAACAGAGCATCCACGTATTTAATTTACCTGACTACAATATATCACATGCAGTAAATACCTCAGGAACCAACATTGAAATAGAGACTAATTAGGAGAATTTAAGTATAGAAATGTTTCAAATAGAAAGCATACACTGAACTAAATATAGATACAAACTCATCTATTCCACAGCAAAACAGAGCATCCACATTTTTAATTCACCTGACTACAATATATCACATGCAGTAAATACCTCAGGAACTAACACTGAAATACAGACTAATTACTACTTGTGTGAGATAATTAAAAGTACCTGTCAGTATCTTAGAGAAGAAGGAGCTGAGGCAGATTAACTATTAAATCCCTCTGTTAATTGCAAAAACCTGGTTCCCTTCCCTCACAACTGGGAACACACATGTGGATGCTAGATCCCAGTTTAGTCCTCCTGCCTGCTGAGCTCTGCCAGACCTGTCCTGGCTCTCCCCAGCTCAGCCCCTCTGCAGGATCCTTCCTCATGGTGTCTATCTCTTAGCCCTTTATTCTCCAGATACTGACCCGCTCTGCCCAGATTTTCCACTTTTGTTTCTAGCTTGTCTGCCTATTTTTGCCAAGTTTCAGCAACCAAACCTGGGCTTTATGCTCTTTCAGGGTGTTTTCTGTGTAAACAGAAGATGGGGAAGCTGAGGGAAGAAGAGAATATCTGAAGTTAACCTAGCATTGACAAATACAATGTTTAGCTCCAATATTCAGAAGAAAATAGCAAAGGTAGAAAAGGCCTCCTGAACAAAGTTGATTCATCCACAAAAAATAGTAATTAAAAAGGAAAATTAGAAACTGTTCATGTAGTAATAAAGGATTACTCAGACATGTTTTAGCTCTCCTATTTGTCTTAGTCAGACAATCTGACACAGACTTAGCTCATCCTGTTCAGACAATGAAAGTTCCCAGAGTACTCAAGTTATACTTCAGATTTGTAGTATATTAAACCATAGAAATACAGAATCTTAGGATCATTTATGTTGGAAAAGACCTTAAAGGTCATCAAGTCCAACCATAAACCTAACACTGTCAAGTCCACCACTAAATCATGTCCCTGAGCACAACATCTACACATCATATAAATACCTCCAGAGATGGTGACTCACCAGCTTCCCTGGGCAGCCTGTTCCAGTACTTGCAAACCTTTCAGTAAAGAAATTTTTTCCTAATATTCAATCTAAACCTCCCCTGGTGCATCTGAGGCTGTTTCCTTTTGTCCTCTTATTACACTGGTGAAAAGACCAACACCCACCTCACCATAACCTGCTTTCAGATTCCAGTTCACGTTTGTCTCTTCCCAGGTATTTATTACCTTAGATTCCATTAGGTGTTCTAGTGTATTTTTCTTTCAGTCTGGCATTTTCAGCTTGCTCCAATACTTTAAGGAAGATAGTGCTTACTGCAGTATGCATCTTTACATACCAGAAATTCTACAGCACATGTCCTATCGTTTGGTTATAAGGCAATAGTGCATACAGAGTTCATGACTCTTTAATCCTAAATTGTCTGCTTCCCAGTACCAGATACTATCAGGTGTTTTCTAAAAATACCTGAAAAAGCAAGAAAAGACATTTCGCTCTCACACTGAAAATTTGTCCATAACCTAGTAAAATGAGGACAGACCAGCAAAACTGTCCACCTGTTAAATAAAGGATTAAAACAGCAGTTCAGAATGTAGAACTCATTTCAGATATCATAAGTTGTACTTATAGTTTCTAGATGGTAAAACTATCAAAATAAAGTTTTGGCATGAATCAGGTCAAACTCATTTTCTTTAATAAGAGGCATTTATCTGAACTGCTCCATTCCCTTTAAAAAGTGTACAAGAAGCATACCAATGTCAGCCACTTATTAAGAAGTCAACTTTATGTCCCATATCAAACCAAATGAAAACATGTGTTTCTAAAACAGGTCCCTAAGATACAACCACATTTTGTATGCAAATGTCACACAAGTAAAGGTAACTCAAATCTATTTTAGAATTCAAAAGTCAAATGTTACTTTTTCACCACAAGACATTCAGATCAGTATTTGTGCAGGTTCACCATTTCTTTTCACTGTTCCATTAACCCTGTGGCTCTGTGCCTTATTAGAGTAGTCACAAGCAATACTGCAACTCATCATATTGTAAATATATGAGAATCCCAACTCATTTGTCATTACCTTTCATCCTATTCATAGAATGCTGCAACACCCAGTGGAACACAGGTGTACTGTCATGTTATTGTACTGTCTTGTGACACGTAAGGACAAGCTGAAGAACATGTACATTAACTGGTTTTAACACTTGAAGTTGCAATCTTACCAATTTCATCTTAAAAAAAAAAAAGAGGGAGAATGAGAAAAAAACCTCACCAACCAAAAGTAAAGCAGATAAACCATTTCTTGCCCTATCCAAATCCTTCAACAACTAATGTAGAGGGTACATGAACCCAGATGTATTGTCAAAGTCCATCCACAAAGGAAATCACACACATCCTTATTTCTGGCAAATGGTAATACAAGAAAGGTAACCAAAACTTTTCCTTCAGCAAACCTTATTCCTGGTACGTAGACAAAAGAAAATGGAATGGGCATTGCACTTTCTGGGAGAGGGTTGTGAACAAGAACCATAATTTTTATTTGCTTTTTCCTACCAGTCAGAAAGCATAATCTAACTTCCTAGGTGTCTGAAGCACTGCTAATATACATTTCATGGTTGGATAAACATAAAAATGCCTACATAAACAGGAAAAAAGATGAGCTGAAAAATGCTGCTGTCATCAGTAGAGCTAAGTCTCACCCAAAAGATAGATACAAGGTTTCAAAAATTTTAATCTTTCAAAAACTAAAGAAAAGTAAATTCATAAGTATGACCATGCAGTACATTTGAAGAAATTTTCAACAAACACAAAAAATGTCTTGAGGTTTTCATATTAGCATGAAAGATTATTTTTATTTCTCTTCAAAGTCTTACAGTGAAAAAAAGCTAAAAGTCTTTTTTTCAATATTTGTCTCCTTTCTTTTACTGTACTCAGATGAATACTCATTATTTACAAGCAAAGGATCAAAAATCAAAGCAATAAATGCTTATACAGAACACACTCTACCCTTTCCCTATGGAAACATTACTGAAAACAAATAGGAATGTATATAATTTCAAGGTTTATTCTTAATGCTGAGCTTCAAAGCTTAAAAAGCCACAAACTCACTATGCTGTGGAAAATACAAGTACATTATAATATTATTGGGAAGACTTACCTGGAAACTGAAATGTAATAGTAATTTTCTTGTTGAACACACATGATTTATGTGCACAGAGAACCTGTCTCTTGTGATTACTGGAATGTGGTCCCACAAGATGCCAGAGACACACTGCTTTGCTCCATGGACTTCTTGCCTGGAGACGAACTGAGTTTGAGCCACACCACAAACTGTGTAGAGCAATGCTGTGTAAACGTGGATAACTGAACAAAAAACCTGGGAACTTATTCTTGGCTACGAATAGAAACAGAATGAAGAACTTCAAAAATCCTACCTGTAAACTGGACTAATAAACTAATTCTTCCGGAAGAAAAACTCCAGGATCTGAAGATAGTCAAATTAAGCCACCTGGCATAGAAACAGAGGAAAATTGTGGACCTATAAAGGGCTTGGGGGAAGTGGAGGGGTGTACTATTTTGGTTTTTTTGGTTTGTTTTTTTGCCTTGATATATATCTTGTGCTGGCATTAATTGCTCAAAAGAGTGGACATTTATAAAGAGCTTGGTTTATTAATATTGGCAAGATTTCCTGCACTGGCAGCTGTTGCATCTCCTTCAGTGTTACTCCTAGCATTTCTTTCTTTGCAATGTCACCACTGAATGTTGAAGGAAAAGTCTTCGAAGGGAACAGGCATGGCAATCAGCTTCAGGGAGCAACCAGGGAAAGACTGCTCATGGAAGAATAAAGTTTATCTTTAACACAAAACTCAGAGTGTGATTTCTCTGCAGGGACAGGAATGGCATCCTGTGACAAGGCATGGACAGGAGAACTACAGATGGCTAAGTTCAGTAAAACTTTTGGGAAAATGACAATAAAGCACATTTTGTTTAAAAATAGAGTATGGTTGCCAAGATATAGGTACAAACTTAAAAGGCGGAAAACTGGAAATACAAAATGCCTAAGAGTGTGTCCAGGTACAGGTTTTATGTTGAGAAAGAAACCACTTGATATGCCAAAACATATGTGCAGGAAAAATAATTTCAACATTTCATTTCATTCCTGAAGTTATCTGAGTTTCCAGAAACTGCAAACATTTCCTTATATTCTGCTTGGTCGTTGTCGAAGCTAACAGAGTTTCCATTTTTTAAAAGTCTCCATTTTTCAAAGGTGCTTTACCTTATCTTCTATGCTACACAAACTGACACATCACAAAACGCTCTGTCATAAAGGACAAGCAGGAACACTCCTTGAATAGGTCTTGGGCACATTTTCTCTGGCTGAGCAATGCATTCAAAATTCAGCCTGTTCTTGCACTGTGTGAGCAGAGCAAGAGCTGGGGAGAGGGAGTCTAAAGACAGCACACTAAGGAGATCTGGAACAGCAGAGCAATGAAAACTCCCTGGGTCAAATTGCCACTCTGCATATGCCCAGTACAGCAAGTAAAACAGCAGTGGTATTACTAAGGCAGCAGAGCTGGGTGTACTGATTCAACAACTTGCTGCTGAGCTTATCAGTATCAATCGGATCATCCATGATCTTATGCTACATCCAGGCAAGGTTATCATTCCAGTCAGTGTTGGAGTTTCAGAGGAATTTCCAGGCTAAAGCTATGAGGTGTTACCTTAACTTACACATTCACTCACTGGCTAATATAGGGAAGAGAATCTATTTTAACCTCTGTTGGCTGAAGTGATGTGTCACTGCCACCAGTGCAGCGTGACAGCACTCTGAGAGGCAGCAAATGATGCTCTGCTTAGCAGAGGGATAAACTACTACTACTTCAAAAGCAAAGTACCTGAGAATAAAGGCCAACCTGACACCAAGGCTGCACTAGTCTAAAACCTCTCTTAAGAATAACACTTATTCCTGCGCTGACAGCCTTCTGCAGACAAGGCAGCTTAAGAGTCATTCAGTGTGCTCATCACCACTACACTGCTATATAACACAAGAGACAACTTTGATTCAGCTTAAGGAATGCAGTGTTGAACCACCTATTTCAGCGGGTGTGAGTTACGTGCAGAATCAACTTCTGGTTTTTCCTTTTAGGTCTGAAACCAGGAAACGCAGCAATTCCAAAAGCAAGCTCCTGATCTTGATGAAGTCAAACCACAGACTGAAAATTCAGTTTAAGAGTTGGATTAAAAAAAAAAAAAAAAGAAAAAAAGACAAGAATTGTTATTGATGTGTATTATATGTAAAGCCAAAGTAATGTAAAGGTGGTTGGGAGGATAATTTGCCTCTTTGTCACCCTGCAGAATCTGAATTCCTATTTGCAACATGGAAATAAACTATCCCAAAATATCTCTCAGATAAATCACAACTTACTCTTTTCACATTGCTTTGTAGAAACCAAAATAACCGTGAAAATGTTCAAAGCATCTGATAAAGACTTAACACTTCCTTCAAAATGGGCTGTAGGGAGTTCTGATTGTGACAATGAAGTATCAGGGACAAACATGAAACAGGTTACACTGCATAGTGTTTGTAACAAACTGAGTTTCCAGGCAGCTTCAATGGTAACCTCCTTCACTGACTCTGCACTCCAGCTCTTTCATGCTGCCCTCACAGCTTAAGGCTTCCTAACATTTCATCTGAGTTGATTCAACTTTGATTAGCTGGGATTCAAATCTCTTTTACTGAAAAACATGTAAAAGTGGAATGAACCCACAGATGCAATGTCAAATCTGTCTCTCGGTTCATTTTTGTTCTTGGACATAAGATAAATATTTTCTGAAAGATCATAAATTGTCAAGATGAACATCTGAAAGAAGCCAGAGTCACACTTTCATTGCAATTTCTCTGCTAATAAATTATTTACAAGAACAGAATGTCAACTAGTACACAAAAAGACATTAGACAACTTATCATCTGTGTTTTAGTTGGGTTGACAAGCAGTTTCGAAAGGACCACTTACAGTAATAACCAGGAAATATAAAGAATAAGATAAGAGCACAAGAAAGGAACTGTTAATTGTGAGTTAAGGACAATGTTAGCTTAACGTGCAAAGAGATCTCACGACTGCCACTGATTTATACCCAAACACTTCCCCTTAACAATTACTGGTGCACACAGATGTATGCAGGATTAAATCCTTACGTTCAGCCACCTTGGTGAGGAAGAAAGCCAGGCAGGCAGCAGTGGAGCTGGGACCAGCGATGTGCCCTGTCACTTCCCAGCTGTGCCCAAGCTGGCTGGATGTGGAGGGTGCCACAGCCAGCAGAGCCACAGCAGAGCCACCAACAGGCCTGGTGTCCCAGCACAGCTCCCCCCAGATGGCTTCCCTCTCATTCCCATGGTGTGGCTGGGAGGCAGCACGGCAGTGCTGCTCTCCTGGTGTCACTGCTCCTGCCACCTGCAAACTCAGAGCAACACAGCCACCACCAACACCTCCTCCACATACCAGCCCCTTCCTAAAGTACTGCCTTCCTGGTGTCAGCTTCACATCCCGCTTCCCTTGCCGCAGCTAACACTTGCTCTGACCCTTTGTGACTACGTAAGTCAACAACATCAAATCAGTTAAAAAATACTGTAATTAAGGGAACTGATTAAATAGGGCAGAAGCCCTTCTTGGGGACATATTGCATGAGAATGTAAAATAAAAACAAAAAAAACCCCAGTTTTTAAGGCTCACAGGCACCTTATACGCCGAGATGTAATGTTTATCAAAGCAGAAGATCTGTAGGAGAAGACCATCTGGTCATTAGCTGTGGCAAGGAGAATTTCTTCCACAGTGCTGTCCAAAGTGTTCTAAGGCCCTTCCCTTCAAGTTTCAGTTTTCATTAAGCAAGTGAAGTACATCTCTGTGATTAAAAAAAAAAAAAAATGAAGAAAAGCTTACTAAGGCTGCAGGCAATAAAAGAAGAATTTCCTGGATGGCAGTATTCACTCAGTGTGCCAGAAAAATCTTTGCCAGCTTCCAAAAGACCACCAGACATTCACCAAAAAGGAAAAGAAACAGGAACTATGATCAAGGGGATCTCTGAACAGTGGAAGCCCATCCATCACACATGAGCTTCTACTATTCACTGTCTTTTTCTTTCACCCATAACAATAGTGCCCACTACACATAAACTTTTACTGGCTGAGTAGTCCTGTTTTCCTGTCTGGTCAGGCTGAAAGCAGCCATTTAACAATCTTTGATGAGATGAAGCTCTTCAAAGAGCTTGGCTGCTCACTATTTCACAGTTACATCTGTGAAAACACATCTGAAACATTGCCATACCACAACATACCAAAGAATCTTTTTTCAGCCACGGCCATTTCTGAGGCTGCAAACATCTGAGAAGAAAAACAAATTGAAATAAGAGAGAGAAACAATGTTAAGTTGCAAGAAATTATTATAAGGAAGAAATACAAGCAAATAAAACCAGCTACACCGGTAACAGCAAAGAGAATTTTGGCAAAAAAATAGTAAGATACCTATGGAAGATGGGGAGAGGTGAGAAAAACATAAAGTTGAAGATAGTCTTTAAAGTGTATGTAAGCAATGTGTTTGCAAAGATAGTTAAGTATAGATCAATTAGGTATTGTTGAATAAAATTACCACCACAAGAGGAAAAATTAGTGACTCAAAATTGTGACAATTTAAGCATTACTAGAATTTAAAAAATAATCTTTTTCTTTAAAAAATATGGTCAATTAAAATGTAAGTACTCAAGGACATCAGAAACTAATCAGGAATTATTTCACATGCTGGTAAGATTCCAGTTCAGAAAGTACTGGTCAGGTGGAAAAACCCTTTCAGAGTTTAGCATTAAGAGTGAAAGTTCTGTTTTCACTGTAGGAAGCAACTTCAGCTCAACCATACAACTTGTTCCAGTATTTTAGCTGATATTTCCATACTTAAAGCTTCATTCTTCAATTACAGAAGCTTACTCAACCTCATCAATCATGAGATCTATCAAGAATATATTTTATTAGTCCCTATATGGAAACTGACGGCAGGGATAGAATTGATTGTGACTTCCTGAAAAGCTGGACCAGATTGTCCTTTAAGGTTGCTCCCAACCTTCCATGATTCTGTGATGCTCTGCTCTTGTATACAATTCTGATTGTGCTCAGATCCTAATGGTCCATAGTGCAGAGCAGCACATCTGACATTATGGGCACAAACTGAGCAGCACAATTTCTGTGTGATGTCTTAGGCATAGTCTTATTAAAGGCATAGTCTTCTGTAATAATTAATGGTCAGGAAGTCATAAGAGGAATCCTAGTAAATTCCTCCAGCTGAAGACAAAAAATCAAACAATAAGGTTTTGATCAACCTTAATCTCTTTTAGTGTGGATTTTTTTTTAAATTACCAAGATTATTGTTGCTCAGCTTTGTATTTCCATTTCAGCTGTGTTACACCCTAAGCCAGATTTCACTGAATAAATCTGTATTTTTCAAAAAGGTTATTACCCACATCAACCAATGAATGCTCATTATAGTCAAAGATTGAACAATGCGCTTGCTTTGTAAAAATGTGCTTTGTTTTCTTTTCAAAGAAAATAATTTAGTAATAATTGCAAGGAAGAGGGTGAAACTGTTACTAAAGTTAATGCAGTTATAATTCAATTTAGTCTTCGCCATCGGCATAAGTGTTAATATGTTCTATCCTCTTATTCATAAAGCTACCACTGGAAATTATATCACAGCGCATTATACACTCCCTGTAGCAATGCTCTTGGCTTCAGAACCAATGAACTCAGTTTATCTTTTTTCATTGAGTTTCAAATGTATTAGACATACCTCACTATTTTCATTTGTGATATACACTTGTTTGACTTGTCTCCCAGCTCTAGAGTAGTGACTTGTAAACCTCTGGTAAATGAAAGTAGCTTTAGCACAACAGCTCTCTACTTGGTTGATGCCACCAGATAAACATTTTTTTTTTTTTTGTCTAGTTGAATATAAAGCACACTGAGTATACTGAATACAAACCACACATCCACTAGAAGAGGACAAAAAATGTAAGAAAGATAAACAATATGATCAGCAAACCAAGTTACTCATGTGAAGACATAAAAGAGATGTAAATCCACCACTGTGTTTTAGTACTGCACATGAATAAAAAAAAATTCTTGCTAGAAAAAGAAATTATTTTTTAAATTACATGGATGTGCTTACAAGATTTTCTGCATACTGATTTGTTCAGAGCTAGCCTTTCAGATTAGCAGTCTTAGAATGTATGAAAAGAGGGCATGTGACCACATTCCTCATCTCATTCTGCTACAGATTTGCATTCAGTTCTTACACAGCACTTAAACAGCCAGAGTGAATTACATATCTGTCAGATTTCTTTTTCGCTCTTTACCCCAACCTGTAACATATATGAAGGTATTTCCCTTCTTTGTAGGATATGAAAAGCCTCTGAAGCACATACAATACTGACACAGATGGTTTGGCACTTCCAAAAATGCCTGTGAATAAATGTTTTTCAATATTCCCAAGTCTGATTCAGCATAAAGTTCAGTTTCCTGGGGATCCATAGCATGCGTGCACTAATATTTTGCCAGGTGCAAAATTTTAGTAGAATTTATCACTGTGAAATTTTAGTCTTTTTATAGAAAATACACTCAGACAAAACATTTTACACCTTTTCATTCAAACAGAAACCAACAGAAGCATAAAGTCAGCTAACAAATTGTGCCAATTTTGCTAGCAATGAGATTTTTTTCCCCTCACTTCTAAGGGTAATTTGTTTAACACAGTTGAAAAATGCAGGTCTGAATGATACATTCAATTTTCAAAAGCACTACACGGATATGGGAGGACCTGAGTAACTCTAGGAACTGCTGCTCCTCAAAGATACAGGAGGAATAAATAAACTTTGTAATAAAGTTCCTTGTAGCATTATGTGTCAAAAAAAAGGGGAAAAAGAAACAAACCCAAACAATAAAAACTCATCAGTGAAAAAAAATACTCAGTTCTAATCAGTAAGTAAAATACTTCATTGTACAATCCCCTGTTACTGCCACAGGATTAAGTGAGTACAAAGCGACTCTTCTTTTTGCAACAGAGAGAAACGTTTACTATTCTTTCAAAGACGGGACATCTGGCATGGGAAAGACACATGTGTCACAGGAAAATAAAAATTTAAAATAGTAATAAATATTTAAACACAAATAGGGTTCTGGAATTTATCCCTGAGCATTTGAATCAGTTTGCAGGGTTCCCCTGTGCCTTTGGACATTTTGTTGGGCAGCTCTTGGTTCATAGCTTCTAAGCTCTAATTCACTTTAATCTTTGTGATTGAATAATGATGAACTGCAGAGCCTGGAACTATGCAGCAGAAGCCTTTCATCCATCCACTTTCTTTGCAAAATGCCTTCTGCCACTGATCACTGTTTCTCTTAGCCCATTTGTTGGACACTAAAGTAAATTTCACAGTCCCCCAGCCATAATTTAAAAAGTACTCAGACAAATTAATGGAAGCCTATGTCTCACATCCCCATCCATGCTAATGAACTGCCTTTCCCAGTTGTATCATAATTACCAATTTGGCCACAATAAGCTTTAACTAGGACTCACAATACATTTTCTATAAACACACAATTGTATTCTGAAATACAACACAGTAGGCCAAACATCCAGAGAGTAACGGAAAACCAGAGCACATGTTGGCATAGAGGTGATTATTGTTTAATTTGATTGCCTAGGAAAATGAAGTTTCTGTTATGCTGCACATATATGAAAGGTGAAGGGCAGGGAACACTTGCATGTCTGTAGTCTTTACATGTCTGCAGTCTCTTCCCCACACTCAATTGCAGATAAATGTGTCACACAAGGAGCTGTACTGACAATAAAACTTCCTAAAGGTTTTGTGCAAACACGTAGCTGGATAAGACAGCCTCCATTATTAATCCAACTGGCAATTAACACATCCACCAGGGATGTGAGCTTTTATTCTAGATAGATAACCTACCACCTCAAAGTAAAGCAAAGACAAATCCTTCCTAATGGGCATCTGTTTTATGCAAGGATAGCAAATCATAAATTGTAAGTGGTTCGATGTCTCATATCAGCAATTAATACACTTGCTTGCTGATTCATTTACAGAATGAGTTGCTGACAAGGTGCTGTGGGACAGACAGAATCACTACGGGCAGTTCTCCTCTCTCTGTTTTAAAGGGATAACTCTCTCAGACTGTCACTACTCTGCTATTTACACAGTACTTTCCATTAATCCTACATGCACACGCCTCATACATTAGCGGCCTTACCATAACATGAGTATTTAGTAAGATGGTGAAGTCATCAACCCTCTTCTGGTTTCTTACCAAAGCATCTGACTCTCACGAACAACCATTTCATTTCTGCAATCCAGTATCATTCCCTCAAAACCTCATACCTCAACAAAAAAAAAAAAAAAACCCAAAAACCAAAGTACAGATGCAAATAGCAAAGCAGGAATTCAAGAGTTTATGTTGCGCAAGTGTGTGTGAGTCTAAAGTCTCTGTTCTGGCTAATGCTGAAGCCAGAGACCTGTGCTACCACAAGCTTGCCTAGAGAAAAGCTAAAGCAAATGTTAATAACTGGTTTGACAGTGTTTTCTAGCTGTCTTCCTACTAGGTTATCTTTCCATTTTCATTCAAATTATTCCTATATTTCAGTTTTATTTTAATTATTTTGATAACAGGAAAAATGTAATGTCATATCAAATCCATATCCAGATCTGCCCATTTGCCCACATAGCAGTTTTCAAATTAAATACTAATGTAGGAAAAGGATTTTTTTTAAGTCAGAATTTGAGAAGCGGCATAGGCTACTTTCCCATCTGTTAATCTGGTTTTTTTTAAAACAAGAAAAAATGCAATTTATTTTGCGAATTTATAGCTCTCTAAATAATAGTCCTGTATTTCCTTTTACAGTGTTATAGTAGAAAAATAAAACATTTATTTAGCAGTTGTGGCTCTGTTCACAGAGAATGGTTGCAGAGAGATGCCTTCAAGTGTTTATTACACTATATGAATTCTAAGATTTCCAAGTGTGCTTCCTTACAACATATCAGTTAAGACAGAGACTGGAAAATGAGCAAATATGACTTTATAATAAATTTAACTGATGTCAAGAATACATTTAAGCAAATCCATTTTAAAAGCTCCTACAACAAATCAAATTATTTTCCAGGTTTGTGTAATGCTCTTCCAAAAACTAATACATCAGAGAAAATAGTGACCAAGTATTCAGAAATTTGCTATGAGATCATGAAAAGTATTTGGAGAAACCGCATGTAAATCAATATATAACACACTATATGCATCCACTGCATATAGGTTTACTAGAAATAAACCTTTATGTAACCATTCATTAATGAAGTCTCAAAGTACTAACCCATGTGTCCACAAAGTATGAATTTAGGCTAAATGAGATAAATGAACAAAAACTTGCAAAATGACTTGCACAAGTCTACGTGATGGTCACAGAGTAAATCCAATTCAGAGCTCCAGTTCACAGTTGAGACCCTGCTCTCTTCTGTACATTTGACATTGCCAAACTGAAATAAGTAGGGTTAAATTCAAACTAGCAGTTTTGAAATTTTCCTCAACGTCAGTTACAAAGATATTACACAGAAAAAAGCTTGAGGTAAAATTCTACATTATAGATAAGGCAATTTGAAAAAAAATCCCAACAGACCAGTTTAACAACCAGTTGTTCACACAGCTTCTGACCACCCTAAAAACTGCACCCACTCACCTCTCTTTAGTTCAGACTCCTTTCTTTCAGCACTACAGTTGTTTGCTATGTTATTTTTGGACTACAAACTCTGAGGAAGAGAGTATGTGGCATAACAATAGACCAGGATCTGTTTTGCAAGGGAGAAGGTAAGTCAGCTATGCAGTCATCCAGCACTGCCCACTCGTTGGAATGCTCATTTTTCACTCCAAAGTGAGTGTGATGGTGACTCAGAGAGGAGCCAGTGAACTCCAGAATCCATGACTTCTTTTTGGGTCTCCCTACACTTCACATCTTCACAGTCTGGGTTCAAGAGCAAGACATCTCTTCACTAATTCACTGCATTTTTTAATTCACGATACATTCAAACCGACACATGTAATGTCTCTTGATCAAGCCTTTCATTCTTAAGTCTTTTTCCTCTATTTTTAAATTAAATTCTTGACACTTTGAATTTTCTGTTGCTGAACAAATGGAAACTGATCTAAGTCCAAGGAACCTAACACCTACCACTGCACTAATTGCCATCAAATGCTGAAGATTCCTCCATGAAGAAAACAGGGATATTATATCAAGCTGAAAGTAAATTTCCAGGTATTCTGCCCTTGTCTGTTATGTATTGCCTAAAGGCAGATGTCTAAAAACATTCACATCAAGCATCTGCAATTTCACCAAAGAAATGTATATTAAATAGTTTAAAATTAAGTAGTCAAGTGTAGTTATTGAAACAAGAAACACTTTTTTCATGCCCTGAGTCAGGATGTATGCTGTACACAGCAGTATACAATCAGTAGATACTATTATTGGATTAACAGGAAAAAAATGTGAAAAAAGGAAAAATTTGCATTATTAAAAAAACAGGCATTAAGATCTCACTGATTATATAATTCTATTCCCACAAAACTATTGAAAATGAACCACTGAAAAAAACTTCTCATTTAGGCTTGCAATCAGTTCCAGATGGAAACCATCTGCAAGCTTCCTAGTAGAAGTTAAGATGACAACAGAAAGTTAAAAAGGCAGATTTTCAAGTAGAGCATTTTTACTTTCAAAAAACATGCATTGTGGATATTTCAGGCAATTCAGACAGTGATGGGCCGGTGGTAAGAACAAAAACCTCAGTAAGCTGCTAAACACAGTGCCTAATGCTTGGCTTTACTAAACAAAGCCCTTGAAAACAAACGAGAGGTTCAGCTTGCTGTGAGTGAGGAAGAACTAGCAGAGGCATGTAAAGAGGAGATTTAACAGGCCAGGAAGATGATCCTCCCTTCTACTAATGAATAGATTTGAGAAGAGGATGCATACTGGGCAAGATTATCTGAAAGAGGGTCAATCCCTGTACAAGCACAGGTTACTCTGTACTTTACATAGGTGTAACAGAAGACACAAGAACATCCAGCCATGTAACATGGCTGCTCTCATGATCAAACATGGTTTTATTACAAATTTCCAAATTCCAGAGCTATCAAGGCTGAAAAGCACACAGTATATCATATTTGATACACATATGATATTTATCGGCTACAGACATTTATCTACTATGAGCACACGTATACACACAAATATGTGTAAAACATATACTTGTCGAGCTGTAAGCCAGTAAAGGATACAACAGAAATACCATGTGGGGGAAATCCTAAGTGTGAAGCTCTAACTAAGGACCATCCTCAGAAGTATCAGAACGAGCTGTTCTCAAATTAACAATTTTGTCTTCCCTTCAGGGAAAAACTGGCTGAAAAGCAAAAATCATGCCTCATGGCAATTTAAAAGAAATATATTCTCTGTATGTACGTATCACTAACCAGAAATAGAAACAAATGTTATTCTTAAAGTTTTACAGATGAGTTGATAGCTCTTTGTAACCTAAGTCACTTCTATCATGATGCCACCTTTATCTCAAAGAGGTGCCATCTGTGCTCACTTCTGTACATACAAATATTCCCTACCTACCACTTCTTCCCTGAATGATGTATTTTATATCACTGTATCACACCATTATAGGATTATTATGCTGAAGATCTTACAGGCTTCCAGAAAGTAAACCTCAGAACTATGAATATCATAAATAACCAGGACTAATCACATGCTGTCCTCCAAGATACCAACCAAGAAGATGGCCAGGAAAACCCTAATGCAGAGCCTTCCTGATGCTGGCACATTGCAAACACAGGAGCTACTGGCATTATGGGCCACAACGTGGAGCATGGGAGACAGGAACAAACATCGCTAATGGCTGTGAGGAGAAACAAAGCCCAAGCTTTTTGGGGCAAAACATCCACCCTAAATGTGGGGTTTGCCACAAGCAATCACCTGTAGCACATTCACTCACCTGCAGCAGAAATATCACGTCCAGGCTTTAAGTAGGAGCTCTTCAGCAAGGCCCCACACACTGGGTAGCTACTCATACAGAAGGTGCCATCATATAAGTAATTTCACACTTCAGAAGCTGCCTTGAATATTTCAGTAAATCAAAGGCTTCCCAAACTGATGAAAACTGAGCATGTGGTAGAACATCTTCCCCATGGCTGAGGAAGGAGCTGATTCAGTCACACATCATGCCTGTCCTGCTCTTGCAAAACACCTGCTCTCTTCTTCCAAGTAACTTGTAGGGAGGCTGCTATGGAAATCAGCAATACAACTGCCATGAGGATTATCCCAAGAACAACTTCTCTGCACAGAATACAACACAGTGTTTCCTTTCCAGCAGCTACACGACTGAGAAGCCTTCTGATTATGAAGAACCCTTCACTTTAGATGTCTGCTGCATGTAATACATTAAGTTATTTTTATAAAATACTGCTTCATGGATTTTTATTTTCCATTATTTTAGAGTTTTAAACATCATTCTGAAGATTTGATTTGCAGATGTCAGCAGAACCCTCGTCCTAAATTGATGGATGGAGGAACCCTCAGAGGAACCCTCATCCTGCCTAAATAGATGCCATTGATACATACAGTTTTTCCCAACCTAGAGCACTCACTATGGTGGATAAATTTGCATACTCTGAAACTAAAAAGTCAAACACTGCCCCTAATCTTCACCCCAAATGGGCCCCAGTACTGTGAAAACAACTGGCTTGTATTAGAGACCACAATTTTGATGTCTAGCATTACACTGCAGTATTTAAAAGAATGTTTTCAGGTAGTTTACCATGATTTCTAAATACAAGAGCGTATTTCAGATGTAAGAAAGTCTTTCAAATAAAAGATGGTATTTATGTAATTAGACCTTTTTAAGCTAACAAAAAGCTTTGAAAAACAGATGGGTCTTGACCGCAGGTTTTGAACACATAGCAGGACAGTTTATACACTCATAAATACAGGTTACTGCTGTGATGTGTATTTTTTTAAAGATGAAGGACTAGCTTTTCCCACCGTAGCATCTCCAGCTATTTATATGCCATAAACCTGCAGAAAGTGACATTTAGCTGTAATTGCAGAACTTCAAAGTACTTCACAGTTTTTGTGAGCTTTTGTGCAGAGGTTTTTTCAGCACTTTAAATGCCTCCAGAGAGATATTATATGTAGGAATATCTAAGATACTTCTTGCCATCCAGAAAAGACAGTTCTGCTGCCATAAATGAGGAATGTAAGTTAAGCTTGTGTATTGCTTTGTAACTGAAGTAATATTGACACTTGAGGTATGAAAGCAGCCTCCTTCTCATCAACTTACTCTGAAGCAGAATTACTATTCAAAAAGCTCACAATCTTCACATTTTTAAAGTTGCTTCTAGAGGTGGTTCCAGCTGTTTTTTTCCAGATCTACTCGCTGGAAAGAAAGGTGCCCTGACAACTCTCCCAGAGAAATTAGAATTTTGAAATTAGGTTCGTATCTTCACATAGTCTCCACAGAGTTCTGAACACTGTAGAGTCTGTTACAAAAACAGGCATGTGTAGGAAGGCAAATTTATCACAGAATTCTTCTAAAGACAGATACATGTATGCTTATGTGTTGCAGGGCAAAAAGAATGAGAAATCTTGATGATGCCACTTTTGCGTCTCTCCTTACATGAAATAACTCAAGAACCTCAACAATTTCCTTATTGCTTCTTGTGCACTTTGAGGCCAACCTCAGCCCAGAAAACCAGAGCATCTCAACTACATCCACAGATGTACCTGCAGAAGGGAGCAGTCCATCTACGGATGCAACTGCACTCTTGTACGTGAGTTCCTGCTTTAAATATGGAGAATTCATGGAACTTTTGGACAACAATTACACGAATACAGCCTTACCCAGACATTTGTCATATGAAAAGGGAACATGTTTCTGGCAGAACTCTTCATAAGCAGCAGGTCTGTATTTCAAGGATGCAATCCTGAAGATTAACGAACAACCGCAGCCTTGGAAAGCACCACTTTTCCCCTCAAAAACATGGACAGAAGCTCTCTCATCTAATATCTTGCTTCTGTCCTTCTTGCAGTTCTCTCTCTGCTTTGTCTAGAAATGCAACTATTCACCTTTTCTTCTTTTCAGGGGTCATATATATTCTCTTTCTACCACAGCATAGAGAATGAAACAGCAAACCCACTATATTTTACTGCCTCCTTTTAAGCAGTCTGGCCAGATCTTTATGACTCCAGCCACCTGTGATCTCAGGCTCACAGCTCTGCAGCCATCAAAAACCAGTATAGAAGGCATACAGCTGTATACAGAGTGGTCAGTACTATCATGCAGTACCTGGCAGGGAAGTGTTATGTCTTTTTATGCCCCTGAGATTAAAAAAAAAAAGATGCTGGATAATGTCCTTGGAATTTTCCAAAAGGGAACTGATCCCCAAATATTTTACTTTTTATTTCCAAAATTTGTTTTTTTCCACACAAAAAATGCCTTTGCTGCAGTTAAGCAAATACAGCTAAAATATAATAGCAAAGAGTTAGCTATAAAAGCAAAAATCAAGTCTCATTTCAAGGAGAAAAAGTTGTGGACTCAGTCCTGTAAACAGAGGGTTTATGAAGAATTATATATTAATCTCAATAAAGAGTTGTACACAGACATGTGGAAGCACAGCACAAAAAACTATGGAATCTCAGACCTGAGAACACAATCAATTGGATATAAGATGCATTACATGAGGTAATAATGCTTGAGATTAACCTTGAGATTTTCGTTTCAGAAAGAAGTATTGTAGCACCATGAAGAGGTTAAAAAAGGGCAGTAAGAGGTACATGAAAAGGGCACATCATGCAGGATTGTAGTGACAAATGGCAATATCAAATTGCTGTTAACAACTGGATTTCTCCACTGATCAAAGCATGCAATGAATACTCTTTGCTCCACCTACCAAAATCAGAAGGTTTAGGGCTTTTCTAAATTAACAAGAAAACTCTGCAAACATAAATAGCATTGAGAATATGGAGAAAAATACAAGATTTAGAATATACAATCACTGATCAGTAAGATCAGCTCTCCCTTTGGAGGTTAAATAGGTTATTTAACGTAGTGAAAATGTAAGCTGATGAATAAAACAGATTAACAAACTGAATCTAAGCAATTTTAATTAAGATATCCCAATGAAACAGCCCAGAAAATGTCACAACTACATAAGACAGTAAGTGGTGAAAAGAAGCATATGATGAACTATTACTACAAATGCCTAAGTATTAACTAGCTGAAAGACTAATGACACGGTGTAAAAGAAATTATCTACTTGTGCATTCAATTATCCAGGAAGGTCCCTTCTTATCTCAGTGAGCTAAAATAAAATGAGAGGTGATCATCATCAGATGCTGTCATAATTTCTATACACTTTGCTTGGAAATGTCTCTAGCACAGCTGCAATGTGTTTCCTCCAAAAAAACTCCTTCAGAAGTGTCACTGTATTTGACAGAGAAGTTGCTCCAGCTGAAAAAGCAGCAGAGTGGCTGTTTTTGCATTTAGGTTAATGGAGTTGCTTAGTTTGGGCACAGGGAGCCCTGCCAGGAACTGCCCTCCTGGCAGGTCCCTCTCTTGCCCCATTCATAACATGTCAACCACACCAGCTCCTCAGCAGTGTAACCCCAATTTGCTCTTGCATCCATTTCTCCAGCTGATTTTGAAAAGACTACTTTTACATTTTCCCTTTTTACCTTTTACATTTTACCTTTGCATTCTGTGTCCATAAAGCTGTTTCATAAAAAAAGTAAAACACATAACTCATAGAGTGAGAATGAATGCACTCCAGACATTAAAACCTGTAGAGACACAGATCTGATGCTGACTTTTACTCAAAAGCTATCTTCAGCGAGGAACTCTACACATGCATGAGTGTGTGTTTTGTAATTTGAAAACAACTGCATTGCACTGACCAAACCCTTATGCTGTCACATAAATGTTTGCATTTAATAACCAATTAAAACAGTTGTGAGAAGAGCTGTTTGTGAATTCTGCTGTATTCAGGGACATACAGCTGCGATACCAACTGGTAATGGATTCAGGCAAACAGCTGCACATGATGAAACCTAGAGCTGCAACACAACTGTAGAGCTGATGATTTCCCCCTCCTTTTTCACTTGAAAAAAAATCTGATTAGCATAGATTAGTTCTCAAAGGCTGTTTATAATATATATGAAATGACAGGAGAGAGAGCAAAGTGTTCTCTTTCAAGCATAATTCTAATGACTTTACTTCTTTAGGGGTCAAAAGCAAGTCAGAGAAAATCAATGTCCATTTGTGTTGTTGAAGCTGAAGCAGACAGTTCATTATTCACAACTGTTAAAAGAGTAAATCAAAACACTTTGCCATATAGAGAAACTCGAAAAAGCTATCTCACATAATTATGAATAAAGATATATTTAGCGTAGCAAATGTAAAATAGCAAAGCATTTTAGAAACAATTCTGTAATTAAGAATCAGTGCTTTATATTAAGGCAAGTATTAACAGCTGCATTATGTATTAATATCAAACTTTTAAAATATTTTGAAATATTTCCAAGTTCTTAGTATTGTACCTGTTGAAATCAGTGACATTTTTACATTAAATTCAATAAAAATAGCAAAATAGTCTTTACACCAAGAAAGAATCAGAGAGTAGTATTACTATCACTTATGATACTCTGTCATTTGTACAAGACGATGAAATTCCCTTTAGTTTTTGACAGAAAGTGGAAGAAATATGAATGTCATAAACAGCACTCCCATTCTCACTTCTTTATGGTGAGCTATATTTTAAAATAAATTTAATACCAAAAGTGGAGGGCAAAAAGGCATGTGTTTTGTTTTACTCAAACAGCCATTACTCACACTTAAATCTGAGCCTATTTGAATCACTTGACCAAAGGCAATATAAAATTTACTTAAAATATCATTTCTAACATCTTCAACATCAAACCAAGTACACTGTTCCCTATTTGAAAAAAAACCACATTGAGAATGAACAAAAAATAAAACAAAGCCAAACTTTAAAATAATACTATGAACAAACTATTCCTCCTCTATGTCATCTCAGAAGACCCCAGAAATGAGCACTTCAGAAGTGCTTGATGTTTAAAAGCACACCTTTGAATTAAAATCTCATCCAACCAAGGAAGGAACACCCAAATCTAAGAGCAATAAAAAAAACTTCATGGAAAAAAATTAACAATTCATCACTGTTCCACATGATAACCACCTGTAGAATTGAGCAAATGATCAAGTGCACCACCAGCATGTCTAAGCCATGAGTTCCCCCACCAACTCAGCATCTATGCCAGTACTAAAGCAGTTAAACATCAGTGCTTTCACCTCAACCACATCTCACACAGAAATTTCAGTGGCTGTTGAAAAGTACCCTGTGAGAACCAGAGTGGGACATCCACTCCAAGTTTTATTCCACACCAGGAACATCTACTTCCACCCTCAGGGCATGACTGTTCCAGCTGTGCTCAGCTCCTGGCATGGGGAACCTCCTGCTTTTCACAGTGGAACAAGCAACACAGCCTTTCATGAACCATCCATTCCTTATCTCTGAAATGCCTGAATGGCACAGCAAACTGTGTCCAGCTGTATCATTTATCTATGTTCTGATCTCACATGCAAAACTTTAATTCAATTTTTCAGAACATTTATTTATGTTAAATAAATAAATAAAACAATAACATATATTTATAGATATAAGTCGAAACTATTGCTACTCTCATGTAAGTATCACAGTGAAGAACTTTTACGGTTTTGTCCAACGTTGCCCAAAATAAACTGGAGAACAAATCATAAAATTAATCTCATCCCAAACACTCTTCTTGATTAGTTTTTCTCTACTCATTACTTTAATAAATTGAAGAGAGCAAGTCCCCAGGAAACAACCCAGACCTTGGCTGCTGTACCACCAGATTCATCACACAACTGAGAGTTCCACCTCTTTTGGCCAATTCGAAGTAATTACTGAAGATAAGGCTTAGAGTCCCAAATGACAGTGACAGCCATAACTGAAGAGTGCAGTGGAAAAAAGCTTTGTTTCCGTAACATATAGCTCCTCTTCTTCATAAGGGGTAGACGCATCACGTACTAAATCAATCTCTCAAGACTAAATGAATCTCCCAAGATGAATAATAATTTCCTCCTTGGATAATTAAATATATGTGTGAATTTCCCTGGCTGTGTCTCCACTGCATTCCCTGGTGTTGATTTTAGCTGTATCTTTGAGACACGACCTGTTTCGAGTTTGGGGTTTTTCTGGTTTTTTAATGTATTCTTTCTCTCTTTCCTCTGATTTGCAACAGGAACGCAGAAAATCTCGGTTGGCCACAACGGCAGTAAGGCTTTCTGATTCTTCCACTTATGGCAGATAAAACTCTGGGCAAATAAAGAAGTTCATCTGTGTAATCATGCTGAGCCAGTGTCACAGCACACTGCCAGAGGTACACGTTGATGTAGCAGACTCAGATTGGGATTCAACCCAACCACATTCAGGCCTCTCTCTGGAAACCCAAACCGAAAGCACAGCCATGAGAAGCACCAAGAAACATGACACATTAAATACATTTGACATTTCTCATCATTCACCACACCTCTTTAGCTTTTTAACAATACATGCAAGCAGACCTGGTGATGACTACCAGAAAAAAACACTGACAGCTTGGGCACAAGGACCACTGCTAAATTACAAGCATGAAGAAACAGTACTTATTTGAGCACTTCAGAGGGAAGAACTGAGAGCAGCTTGGATTTTTGTGTTAATATTCAATCTAAGATGAATAAATAGAAATGACACATTCAACTGGGTTGGACTGACTAGAAAATTCATGTTTAACTGTTGGTGGTTTTAATTTTGATTACAGGTCTTTCAGTTCATGAAAGCTCTGCCAAACAAGCCAAAAAGCATGTCTGAGCAAACACAAAACAAAATTAGGAAAGAAAAATAATTTCTGATCTTGCCCTGAAATTTCTAAATCAAGGTCAACAATCTTCTTTATTAAAGAAAATTGCACAGAATTAAAACAGAAATGCATGCTATGAAGTTGAATACAGTGTACTTTGGAAATCTCCAATTCAAAAGATAAAAGCCAAGTGGGATACAGAACATTAAACAAGATTCTAGAATAGCCTTACAGTGAACTGTGTATTGGCCACTCCTGAATTTTTAAAATTAAGAACTAGATACATTGTAAAATAAAGTATAAACATGCAGGAAGGCTTTCTGACAAGTACCAAGTAAAAGATAATGTGTAAATATAAAGGGGGTTGATTAATATCTTAGAAGTGGATGTTTTTAATGATGTCTTTAAAGACCTCGTCTTGCTGTCCCATTTCTCTTCAAGTTTTTAACAGAAAAAGCAAAGTTTATTTTTTTCTCTTAGACCTTTTGAAAACTTGGTTCTTTAGCCACATAAAAGAGGGAAAATCTGACTGTAAGTGAAAGTCTAGAGCACTATGTTCTTTAATTCAGTGATGGGGACCTTTATTAGATTATCTCATAGCTATGGGACAAGACACCACAAAAGCCAAATGAAAAATCATTAAATTATGTTTTCTTCCTCTCCAGGCAAAGAGTGAATATAGCATTAGATTAGTTTGAAGGACTAAAAAGGAAGAACAGGGCTCTGCAATATGCATCAGAAGTGACAAAGCTAATACAATTTTTAAACCCCATTTATTTATATAATCAGGCATAAGCACTCACTTAAGTTAATTGTGGAAACCTCGAATGTAATACATAGCCCAAATGAATTCCAGATCAGTGCATGCTTCAGTGTTTGATGATCTCCCTTGCACATGCCTAGTGAAAGCCTGCCACTCTGCAACAGAGGAAGGAATTACTACAACAGAACCATAGGCAGACTTTGCCAAAAACTATACTTTTTTTGATATGAGACAGAATAAGCTGAGTGTTTTAAGTAACGGATAGGTTTGCATCCCACTGTCTGGCAGCAGTTATTCTAATTGTGTTTCACAGCATCTTCAGAGAATCAGAAATCTGAACAAACCACAGGAACACTCTCCATAAACTGCACTGAAACAAATTACACTCCCCTCAGCCAGTTTACCCTCAGTAATCTCCATCCACCATTACAGGAAAGGATTAGTTTATCTTTCAGCTATAAACTTGAATGAGTTACATGTTCGCCATACTGACATCGCAACATTTTTTAATCTTATCATGTCAATCTTGCATCTACGTAAAAATGTGTATTTCAGTGCATAAAAAGATCTCTTGCTGCTGACAACTCAAAGTGCATTAACCTGGGAAGCCTTGAGATTGCCACACATACTCACACACTCCTTTCAGTGGAGATCTCACTGATTAGAAAAGGAAATATCCAAAAGTCCACAGACATTTCACACACAGTGGTATTTCTGCAGAAACATATGTTTCCAACACTGCAACTTTTACTTTCACCACTATTAGCAAGTTATTTTCCCAAGTTATCTCCTACACCCATACCATGGCCAGTGCCCCTGCTGAAACTACTACATCCACTGAAACTGACTGAGCTCCTAGTGAAACATCAGAGCTCAGCTATAAATCTGTGTAAATACTTTTATTCTGTGCTACTTTCATGTTAGAATATAACATACATCAAGGTCACTGTAACAGATTGCAGTTTTCAAGCTCATAGAGGAGACACTGAGGAAATCAATAAGAGCAAACTTAATTAAACAGCGTCTAAAGTTCTGCCTTCTCCCAAACCTGCCCAGAATTCACATCTCCATTCCCTGCATTTCAGTCAGGTCTTTTCATAGGTAGTGGAAGGCAGGCAGCTTAGCTTAAACACTATCACTGCTGAAAGGTGAACAGAATTCATTTTTTGCAGTGTGACAGGTCTGCTCTGAGCTCTCTGAGTTTTTAGCTAGAGATTACAGCCCCATGGGCCTCTTCCTTTGAAGTGGAGTTTCTCTGAGAGCAGAATTAGTCCCTTGCCTCCAACCTGTCCTCCATACACGGAAATAAATTACAGTCAACTTTTCGTTTCATTGCCATGTCAAGTATAGCAATAAATATCCACAGGCTAAAAGTAAGCAAACAAACGAGGCTGGACAAATCTTAACCTTACAGCAAGAGCATCTCAAAGAAAATCACCAGGCAGGGCACAAGAAAGTTAAAGGCATAAAAATCAAAACTCTAGGTTCACTATCTGCATCCGTGAGTATGAAAGGCTAACACACATCGTGCTTCTCTCCCATAAGAAGCACTGATGGAAAGCAATTAAGAGACTCCTACAATTTAGTTACAGCTCAGCAAAGAGAAGGCATTTTATATTATGAAATCCTGTAAGAAGGCATCATCTCTTACAGTTGCAGAAGTGGGAAGCGCTGGGACACGGAGCTTCCTTCCCAGCTATGTGCCGGAGCACCGCAGCAGCGGGATGCCCGCGGCGGACTCCGGCGGAGTTGGAGCAGGGCTCCCCTGCAATCCCGGCCACCAACCTCCCGCTCCTCAACCCCCGAGAACTGCCGCTGGCGCCGCCGACCATCCTGCCTCCGAACCGGGAGCGAGCGACCAGCAGCTCCCAAAAAAAAAAAAAAGTCATTCGAGACGAAGGGAACGCAGCGAAAAGGAAGCAAGGGGCTTACTTGCCTATACAGCACCGCCGGACGACCTCCTCGCAGCTGGTGAAACGCTGTGCCGCGCGTCCTCCTCCCACCGCTCCGTGCTAGTTCCAAAATAATTCCTCCGGGCGCCGGCACATCCCCGGGCTCAGCCGAGGAGCGCAGGGAGCCCGGCCGCCTCGCCCCCCCGCCCGGTGCCCATGGTGTCAGCCACAGCCCCGGCAAGTCGCGCTCCTTCCCGCCGGCGCTACCTCGGGGCGGGCCGCCGGCTAACACGGCATCGCACCCCGGCCGCCGCCGCCGGCTCGAACTCCGCGCCGCGCTCAGGGGGAGCGTGGGGCTCCCCGCGCCCTTCCCGGAGACGGAGCGGGGGCGCCGGGCGGGGGCGTGCGGGGAGCAGCGCCGCCCCTCCGCGGCGGCGAGCGGCCAGGCGAGGCGCGGCGCGGCGAGGCGAGGGGAGGCGAGGCGGCGCGGCGCCGCCACCGCGGCCGCAGCCAGGCGCGGCGATGCCGGCCCCGCCCGGGACCCCCGCCCGCCCCCCCGCCGCTCCCGGGGCGCTCCGTAACGCCGCCCCGCTGCCGGCGCCACCAGATCCGGTGACGCGCGGCCCTCCCCCGGGCCGCCCCCGTGCCGGAGAGGGGCGAGCGGGCGGCGAGGCGGGCGCCGTTTCCCACGGGCAGCGGGAGGGTGAGCTGGGACCACCGGGTGGGCGCGACCCCCGGTGCGCAGGGACAGCGCAGCGCCGGAGCTGCCGGGCCGCCGGGGGGAGGCGGTGTTCCCCCGGGCAGCGGGATAACTCGCTCGCCGGGAGCCCGCAGGGCTCTCCCCGGTCCTGGGGAGCTTAGGCTGCCCGCTCACCGCGTGCCCCGGCAGGAAAGTTATCCGCAACGCTCCCGCCTCACTGAGCCTCCGCTTCTGTTCAGCTGCCGGCTGTGGGACTGGGTCTCGGCTGGCCGCTCGCCAGAAGGAACGTATATCGTCACCCTCGTGTTGGGAAGAAATTTGGTGCCCGTTCTACCACTTTGCCAGGCTGGCTTGGCGCGGCAGCGGTGCTGCCTTCTCCCCGGCCCGTCTCCCAGTCTCTAAGCCGGAGCACGGCTCTGCGGTGCCCACCGGCACACAGCCAGCGCTGCTCTGCCGTGCTGCCTCGGACAAGGAGGGGATCCAAAGGGAGCAAAAGGGGTGAGGACAAGCTCCCCTGTGCCTCCCAAGAGCCCTGCGTGGTCGTGGCCGTCCTGCTCCGCACGCTCGTGGCTTCCGGCAGCGCACATGGCGCCCTGCCGGGGCTCCCCCGCAGGCATCGCCCTCCCCGTCGGACAGCGCTGCAGTGACACGCTATAACGCAGCTATCAGTCACTTACACAGGCACACCCATCTATACAACACATATATATGTATGTACATGTATGAACACACCCCCACACGCACAGGCGGCCGCCGCGGGGAAGCCGCATCTCCCCGCGGGACGGGGCCGCCAGAAATCCACCTGCGTCAGCGAAGGCAGAGGGCAGGAGGAGAATTAACGCGGCAGGGAAAAGCAGCGGGAGAGAGCCCGAGGGGAGCCGCCGGCGGCACCGCTCGGCACAGCGCTCCCCCGGGCTGGCCGCGGGCTCCCTGCGGAGGGTGCAGGCAGCCGGGCTCGCCGCCAGCCGGCAATGCGGGGAGCTGCGGGCAGGGAATCCCGCCGAGCCTCTGAGCCTCCTTGGCGTGCGGGAGAGCCCGGCCGTCGTGGGGCTTTGGCTAAACTGGAGGTGGCGGGAGCAGCCGTGGCCTCACCCGCATCCTCTGGGGCCCCTTCCAGCTCTTGGGAATGTTTCTCTGCTGTTAAGCTGAGCATGTAGGGAGGGTGGTCACAGTTAAAAGTAGCTTCTCCGGCAATCCTTTTCCCTTCAACTTGTTTAGGCTTGTGGTAATTGAAAGTGGATTTCACGGGTGTCTTACAGTTAAGTGGTTTTTCTTCAATAAAACTGGTACAAACAAAAATGCTTCTGTTCCTTATGCCCTCCTTTTATAAATATTACCTTCAGTAATGGGCAGTGAGCTGTTGAGGGGGGGAAAGGATTTAAAAAGACAGCTTCATTGCAGGCTAAATGCAAAGGTAATAGAGCTTTGGTGAAGAATAAAGGTAACTTGTTATCAACTGTGAGTTGATAAATGCATTAGAAAATGCAGTGATGGGTTTCATGCCTAATTGAACAGATTTGTACTTCAGTTCTCATCTTGAGATACAGGTCTTTATCTTTCCTTGTTTCTTAATATTGAATTGATGTCAACAGAGCTCTTGATAGCTACAAACGAACCGAGCTATCTGTGCTGTTGTGGTTCTGCTGAAAGATTGAATGGTTTGAACTGACAGTTCTCCTGGCAAGACTGAAAAAATAAATTATTTAAACTATACTTATATTAGGGCTGGGATGATTGAAATACATGTCTGAGAATTGAAATAAGTGAAATGTAATGAACCATAAACTAATCAAACACAGAACTGAACTGGAACTATAACCTTCTTTGCTCATGCCCTGCTGAGAATGTCAACACTCCACCCTAGAGAGCGGTTTAAACAAAGTGGAAACAAATAATATTTTATGATCTTTTAATTACTTTGTCTAGAGCCTCAGATTCCAACAGGGACAACCTCCTCAGTTTTCAGTGTCGAAGTCACCTTCACGTACTGCTCTTAAACCTGGTATAGATGAATCAGTACATAGCCTGTTCCCCCATCTGTTGAAGAGATGTCATCTTTCATGGAGACCTCTTGCTTTTTTCTTTGTGTGATGATGAAGAGTAGGATAGCTCAATCAAGAAAGAAAGTTTGATTTTACAAGAGGGAGCTGTTATATTTTGGTGCCGTATCTTTCAAACTATTCCTATATTTATTAAAATACATGTGTGTTGCAAGTTTCATTATCACTAATACTATGCTGAAGATAAAGTCTACCAAAACAGGTGAAAAAACTATGCATTATTTTTTATAATTATCAAACACATGATTGTATGAAATAAGTGTGACTTTCACTTTTACACACAATTAGAAAGCTACATTTGTGTTATATTTTTGCTGCAGGCAGCACGAACACAACGTAAGATTTTTACTTATACAGAAATCAGAGATCAGGTAAGATGTAGTCAACAGCATGAACCAGCATTCATAGTCAGAGTGTGTGAGCAAGAATTGTTTTTGTATAGTATGGAGAATGTTAATTAAGATATTTTACATAATGGGCTGATGGTAGATTGGCTTGTTTTAGATTCTGCAGCTTCAGCAGCCTGGCACCACTCAAGTCACCAATAAGGATGGACTGACAAGGAAGGAACAGCATTAAACATGGAAGAAATAGAGGCTAAGCATGAAGATAAAATGGCATTGTTTAAAAAATATGAGAATGAAAGGAAGAATGTCACCCACCAAGCAAGTGACATCCTTTGTAAAACTGTATCGACTACCTATCCACAAGAGATCATTTATCTTCTCTTAGCAAAATTACTACAATGTCCAATATCTTTTTATTTACTACCGAAAGTATAGCTGACTTTGTGGGCAGGGATTCTGACACCTGGCAGCCAAACACTGGTGCATAGGTCTGTTACACATAAACTGCAGTATGAAAGTGCTGGGAGATAAAGAGCTGAGAACTCAGGCTTTGAAAAAGTGCGTGGGAAAAGAAACTACCAGTAGTAGTGGACCAGTAAGATGAATATATAAGAAAGATGTTAAGATGCTTTGGGAAATAGTGAGTGTTTTTTGTCCAACATCACTGCCACATTAGATTTTCCATTCATGTAGCAGCTTCTATCACCTCTGGGAACACATCATGACTGATGGGTTATTAATTGATTCTGTGAGAATAGAATTAATCTCTTTTCAGTATCCACTTTTGTAAAAGATAGCAGTCAGAGTAGCAAATGTACCACCATCAATGACAGGTGTCACACTTTCTAGAAAGTAGATCACAAGATCATCTATAAGCACCTTGGTACTTCCTATATTGAGGTACAAATGAGGAGCACATTCCCAATTTCTGATGATATCCTTTCGTTTTTCGATTTTCGTTTTTCGATTTCCATTCACAGAGTGGTAATAATCCACACAACTATGTCCAAAAAAGTCTATGCACATATTCCCTCTTGCTTCCCAACAATTAGTCTAAACTAAGCTTCACAAAAATACTCCATTTACCAGTATCTGGCATTCTTATATAAAATAATGTGTCATTTGTCACCATGGCTCGTAATCTGAAAATATGACTGGGGAAATGATGGAGACCAAAATAGCCTTTTACAGTCTGTAGGTGGCCAAAAAATTCTGCAGTTATATTCCATAATATTCCTTGCTGCCGTGATTTGTTTGTCAAGAGCTCTTGTCAATCCTCTTAAAACTCTCACTCACATAGGCCCAAAGAGAGACATGGGGGTTTGTTCAAACTGTAGCCAAATGTACTTACACATCAAAATCCCTCTTTTCACATGTAAACAGGATATTAGCAATTCCATAAATTCTACATGAATTTTTACTTTGAAATTCTGGGCTTTTCAAATCAGCTCAAGGCTTGGAGAATTTAAACCCATATAGATTGAAACCTAACAGCAGAGAATCTCAAGTGAAACTGGGAAATTCATAGTCTTGATATCATTCCTTAATCCCAAATTTTACATTCAGCCTGTATATCATATTCATTGCTGTTATTATTTATGGTAGTCTATAACTGGCTTGCATCTCTTTAATGGGTATTTTTAACTTAGAAGAGAGTTTGGATAAAATTGTAACAAAGGATTGTAACTACTTTCAAGGAAATTATCAGCATTATCTGCCTTAGCAATTAATTTATTAAAATCAAATATCACAAATTAGAAGGGAAAAGTAACAAATCATAGGCTGTAGATGGTAGCATCTAAGAAAATTATTGATTTTTTTTTGTATTATTCTCAACCAAAAAAAATTGTCTTTGCATTATCACAATTATCCTATTTCTTCACCATTAGAAGATAAAATTTTCCTGTGTGCATTTAAAAATCAGTTGTACACATTGCAAAGCTTGAAACTGGGGGTTTCTTCCATTTGGAACAAAAATAACTCATAAAAATATCATTTGAAAATAACTAACCTACATTCTTTAGGGCTTATAAATCTGCATAAGAAAACTAAAATATAAAAGATTACTAAGGATGGAAAAGAATTTGTTTCTGTTACCTTCACAATTTTTGAAGTGGTAGTTAAAAGATGAGACAGTATATTTCAAATGTGGGATGTGATCTTCAGATAATTTAATTGTTAAAAACATTTTGGCATATATGTGGGTACAGCTGTAGTTTATTAAAATGATTGTTATGTTCATGGCATTAAACATCATTTGTATATATCTGAGGCAATTTTTGTGGATGGAAGTCTCTGCCCCAGAGCTGAAGCCACTTTGCAAAATGTTGTTTAGGTACACAATTTCACCTGTTACAGATGATCCCTTGAAGAGGGGTATTAGGACATGGTCTGCCCAGCATCTCCAGCCTTGCCCAACAGTGTGCCTGTGGGAGGATGAAGAGAGCAGCGACTATTTAATCAGTAAATGCTTTCAGATGGCTCAGGTTTTTTCACATTTGTAGCTCCCAGGGAGAAGTGATAAAAAGAAGCTGCTTCCACGGCTGCCAAAGAAATGGAGGGGTGGTTCCGCCTATGGATGAATGAGACAAGCCTTCCCCCCTGGAGCCACCACAGCATCCCTCCAAACCTTCAGTTGAAAGGACAGCTGCTTCAGCTCAGATTTTTCTCCTCAGTTCGACAGTAGCAGAGTGCTGCTCTGTGAATGAATTCAGTGTTAGCTGTCAATGCAAGAAATGGTAGCTGTACTGCAGAGACAGGGATGTAGGTGTCTCTTGGTGTGGGGAACATGCTAGTGTATGTTTGCTGAACACTGTGTGCCGATACTCGGTGTGTATGAAAAGTAAGAACCTGGCCTACTTGGACTGTCCTGTAAAAGCTAAGTGGCTTTCTGTCACAATGCATGAGGGTTGCATGCATGACCTGCACCTAACCCTAGGGAAACCATCTGGGCAGTAGTAGCTGCACCATATTCTGTTGTTTCTTGCAGAAACTAACTCCACCTCAGAACTATGTGACTCACTGCATGAATGAGTCAAATACTCCAGATCCTATGCAGCTGAATAAATAGGAATTGCTTTTCCATCAGTCTTGAAGTTTTGAGGGCTTTCCCACCTCTCCTATTCACGGATTAACAGCTCAACAGCTGTGAAATAGTTCCCAACATCACTGTGTGTTTCTCCCACCACTCTTGATGCCATCTGCTGAACATGGACATGGTTCTTACTCACACAGCTCCCAGTAGTTCAGTTTTGTAGAGTGCTGTGACTCTGGTCTTTGCTCAGCCCCCATCTCATGTGGCACAGCCCTTTCTTCTCAGCACAGCCTGTCCCTGCCTTTAGGCTGTCTTGGTTAGCTGCCTGTCAGAAAAGATGTTTGCCACCTGGCTGTTTTTCCATGGTTTCCGGGGACCAAAATGGAGATAAAGGACAATAGTAGAAATGCAATTAAAAACATACTTTTGGTTTGGTTGTGTCCTAGGTTACAATATAGATGTATTTAGTATTCTATTTCCACCAGCTGTGGTCCATTAGCTGTCATCTCCTGCTATGACTCACCCCTGATAATAGACAATGGGCCATCAAGAAACCACCTCGTGACTCATGGACTTATCTCATCCCATTGTGAGATGCTCCACCCAGGAGGGAGGAGCCAAGCATTCCCACCTGGATTTAACCTGGCCTTGGAACTGCCTGAGCTAACCCTGTCTACTGGGTTCCCAGAGGACAAGAGCTACCACTGGACCTTCAGCTAGAGACCAGACCTTCCACAGGATCACTGCTTCAACTGATCTACTTCATTTGGCCTGTTACCACCACACTAAGAGGGTGTCAGATTGTATCTGACTTTGTCGGTGCTTTTCCTTGTATTATTACACTTATTTTAAAATTTTCCTGTTAAATTTTAATCCTGACTTGCCATCTCCCACTGGTTTGTTTTCAAACTAATACAGGTTGTTTTTCTTTTTAAGCATTTTACTTTTAGTCACAATAAACTTATCTAGACCTTTGGTGATGTCTGACAACACCTAATGTTGTCTGCAACTTCCCTGCTTCAGTCTGACACAAATTATGTAACTAGCAGAGCTTTCTATAGGTCCCTTGTCCATTCCTTGGAAGAAGCACACTTGGGGACTCCTCTGCCTCAATGCACTGCCCCAGAATTTTCACTGAGGGATTTATAGGACATACACCTTCCTGCAGGGTGTCAAGGTCAATGGTCCTGAGGGACTGGGCTAGTGACAAAGTCTGGTTCAAGGTCAAGCTGGGAAAAAAGACTCACAGATCAGGGTCCAGTGCCCTCAAGGCCCATGTGGATGATTTAAATAGAAAATACAGCTCACATGTACTGCACCTCTTTAATTCTGAAGTAAACCTACTCCCAGACATCCCTATCGCAAAGGTTTTCTGTTCTGTAGATGTGTGTGCCAGATTATCTCTCATTACAAAAACATGAAGGTGCCAGGCTGAAGCTTCAGCTCTGATACATCATTTCCCAAGAGCTGTTGATTTCAAGGCAAAGCAAGCCCTCATGCAATTCCAGCACTGTTTTGCTCACAGATAAACTACCCACAGCCTCTCATTCAGAAGTCATGAACAGGGTTTTTTTTAATTAGTATAAGAAACGCACAACATTTTTCTAATTTTTATACAGGGAAGAACATTTTGTCATGGTACCTTTGAAGTGTCCTACTGAGAGGCATTCAGCAGCACTGAAACCTAGGAATGAATTTGGATTATCCACATCTACTTGTATTTCACAGTAATAATCTGTCTTCCAAGTAAAACCGCTCTGTAAGTATTATATATTTTTAATCATTTTTTTCACAGAAATAGAATAAGGGATGGAATAAATGTGGTGGGTTTTGTCAAGTTATAGATGAGATCTGCTAAAACTAAGAATGGCATCTGCATCCTCTGAGTCCCATATCAGTGCTCTGGTCTTGCTGCCTGTGTTATCCTCCCCTTTCCTGGAGGAAACCTCCCTGATCCAGGCAATTGTGGGAAAGCTTTAGTCACACTTGCAGGCAGGAAAGAAACAAAATTAGTATATATATATATATTTAATCAATCACTTATCAATTCCTTAATAAAAGGAAGAAAAATAAATGGAAAAATAAAAAATAATTGCAAAAAATATTGCAGAATTATAGCCTTAAAATCTTGATACTGCATTTACTAATCCATTTTCTCTAGAAACCACATATATCCTATTTTCTGTCCTTGGTGACATGGAACTTTTTCAGATGATCAACTTCTCTCTGTATCTCAATTGCTGACTTTTGCAAATTTTCCTATTTTGCGCCCACAAGCTATTCATTAGCTCATAAAGACACCTTTCTTTTGCTACAAATATGTGTGTAAAAACAATTAATTTATTCTCTTCTGTACATATTTAATTATTTTATTAGACTGTGTTATCATAATGAAAGTTTGACTGAGAAAAAAAATCTAAGTGTTACTTAAATAAACTGAATTAAATTATTTATTTGTTTCAGAGGAGTAAATTTCTGCTTAAATATATTCTGAATTTGTTTCTCCCTTGGTAATACCTCTCAAAAATGATCTGGTATTATCTGCAGATGTGATGAAAATAGCCATAATTTAATATGTACTCAAATATTAATTGCAGCTTGTTCAGGATGAAAACAAACCACTTGTAATAGCTGAGCACTGTAGTTTTTATAGGTTAATTAGCCTTCAATATGGGTCTCAACTTTGAAAAAAAAGAAAGGCGTAGGCATGCATCTCAAAGCATCTTATTTTTCACTGCACATTTTGCTTAGAGACTAAGTATAAATGGGTCACAGATCTATCACAAAGCTAATAAATCCTTAGGAAAACCCATCCTGGGTAGGTTTGCATGGTTATGAAATAAATACGAATTCCTCTCCCTTTTTTCAAAGTGGCAGTAGTCAATAAGTTGGATTTCTGTGCCAACACTATTATGAATGATTTAAAGAAATGGTAACTCTGTCTTTCACGTAATTTTGAAAGAAATTACTGAGTTAACATTTGGGTTTAGCATTTGTTTCCCATTTTTGATTAATAGCTTATAAAAGAAACAAAACCACAGAATTTGCATGAAGTTTGATAAAAAGGTAGCAGAGTTTTAAATATATACAATGCATGGATTTAAGAAACTGAATATTTGTGGAATTTGAGTTATATAGGGCAAGAAATGGGGAGAAAGTTCATTTTTATTTGATAGGAAATGCTGTGGTGTTGATAAAATATCTCAAAACTTTCCAGAGAAATAAAAATTTCAGAAAATCTGCCTTAACATCTCCCTTAACATCAATGAGAAAGTTTATAATGTTTTCTTCTTTAATTCGCTATAGGGAAGTATAGAAGCAATTCCTAACCAGATGAAAAAAAAATTTCTGGTCTGATAATAACCTTTTGCTCTGATGCTTACCTCAAAACACAATTCTGTCAGTCTGACTTGGTGTCACTGTGGCTCCCCACCAAAATGACAAATGATAAATTTATAAATGGGATAAATGATAAATTTGATAAATTGGCTTTTCTGCAACAGAAGCATTCTGTCAAAACAGACAAACAAACTACCCAAACCCCCCACCCCAAAGGAAAAAATGGACTAATTCTGTTCATAGAAAAAACGATGTACCAGTTTATGTACTGCTCATGCAAGGTGTTTTGATTGACTGACATCTGAAACCAAGATAGTATTGATGGGTGTTGTTCTGTATCAAAGCCTCTCTGTGCTCTTGTATCAAACTGAAGGCTGGAACAATCTCATGCAGCAGCTCCCATACAGGACTTGATGTACAGTTGCCAACAGCCAAATAATTTGCTTTCAACACCTGTGCTGATTAGTTTTAGAGGCTTTACATTTGCATACTGACTCCCTCTCTGCTCTGAGAAAAGATTATTCACCTGAAGCCATTTCATAGAGAGACACTTTTTGACAAATTGAAATACTGAGGGAAAAAAAGGAGTCAAAGCTGAAATGTGGCGATTGTCATTATAAAGCTTATTTCTGATAAAAAGAGAGGGGTTCAAGGAACTGACATATATGTAGCCTTTTCATAATTTTTTTCCTGATGCATCAGGCAAAAAGCTCTGTCTGGCTTTTATGTTTCTCTTGTCTAAATTATGGGTTTTGCTTATGGCTTCCTCTGGTCACGAAATGGTTTAATGCTTCTGGATCACAGAGGAGAATCACTTAGGAGATACTCCACAGTCTCTTGTGATTAAGTACTCTATTAAAACTACAACCCAGACATGAAGATTCCATGGAGAGACTCTGAAGGCTGACATTTGGAGTTAAAAAGAATCTTAGAAAACCTCTTACATCTGCCTGGAAAACTCAGATTTATTCACATCGACCCTCCTGAACTTGATGCTCTGGCCTGGGCAATAATCCAAGATCTTTCCTGAAACTGCATCCCCCCCAAGCCTCCTCAATATCACTAGTTCTTAGATAATGGGGCTTAAAACTCAAGGTGTTTTAACCCTGAGCTATTGCCATGTTAGAGGCTTCACTAAGCTGCATGCTGCTCAAATAGTAACAGCTCAGATGCTGCCTTTAGGCTAATTTCTTTTGATATTGTAGTCAGTGAATCTCTCCTGTCCACTGTTGCTCATTCAGAGTGTGAAAACATGAACATTTATTTACACATTCTATCCAGCTGTGTCTAAGACGCCAAGAAGGAAAGAGCAATAGTCCAATAGAGAGCTCTTCTCAGAACTGGGAATAATGATGGTAATTTTTTAATGGCAGATGGAGAGGGTCATGGGGAGCTGTGTGCATGCATGCACATATACAGTACAGGTCCCTGAAAATCAGCAATCATGCATCTACTATTCTGAAGACAGCAGAATACTGTAGTTGTAAAAGGTCTCTGAAGTGCTGATTGCTAAACTGTTAGCATTGTTCTCACTGGTGTCTTCAATTCACATGTAAATAATAAATAAAACCATTACTTCTTAAAAGAATTAACACAACATGAAGCGTAAATATACAATGATATCTGAATAAAGGATTTAGTAAGTGTTTCAATGCTGACAGCACAACCATCAAATTATATAATCTATGTATTGTAAATCTATGCACAAATATCTTCCAAAATATGAAAATGCTGTGTAGCGGCAAGTTTGGAATCAAGTTGGAAATGTTGAGAATACATGGAATTGTGATTAAAATGTTGTCTAAAAATAGTAAAAAATAAAAGATATTAGGCTGATGACTCTTATGGGCACAGTCTTTGCCAATGATGATGATTGTGATAGATATATAAATATAATAATAAAATTTATTGCATAATCTTAGGACTGAAACTTGTCAAAGTATTAGCAAAATCTAAAAAAAAAAAAAAAGAAAAGAAAAGGTGACAAGACCACTTATTCTTTTAAAACTTCAAATTATAACTTTTTTAGTGCTTCTAACATATGGTTTATATTTATAAAATTACTTTTAAAAGCAATATCTGGTCATCATGTGTGACACTGATGTAGTTCCATATAGATGTGTCTTAGATGACATTTAATTCTTTGTAATTACAAACTGGATATTTGTTTGGGATTACAACTCAACATAATTACTGTGAGTTCATAAATTAATCCCACTAAGTCCATCAAAGAAAAAAACCTGAGAAATTAAAATTGCTGCTGTTTCTCTGAGTCAGTTCTATGAAAAGACTTTTATCAATTGGAAATTTTACAAAAAAGTCAATTAGAGTTGCCTGTAGTAAAAACAGTATTATAAGAAACAATACACAATGTGGTTTTAGCATAACAATATTTAAGACTGAGTACAGAAAAGAAACTTTGCTCTATGAATATTGAGAAATTGCTGGATTCATATTTTCTTCACATGCTAAAAATTAAGAGAGAAACTCATATTTGTTTCTATGATTTTGATTTAAAGACTACTAGAGTCAATGGAAACTATTGTCTGCTTATACATAATTGCCTGGAGGTCTGGATGAAGAAAGTATTAGTTTTATTATCTATTTAGTTTGAGGGTGAAAGACCTGGTTGCACATTATCCCACATTATATATAAGAGGGGCTTAATATGAAACCCTCGCCATTTCTCTGACTACCAAGCAACAGGCTTCCTCCTGTTTCAAGAAGGTCCCATTTTATAGTCAAAATGAACATTTCAAAAAGAATTTCAATTAGCAGAAATATCCACTTGTTATGAAGTGGATGAAAACAAATCCCCAAACCTCAGAAGTTGCTGTGAAACAGAATTGTTGTCAGTTATGCTGTTACCCACAGAGGGCTTTGGATCAGACTCATTATCCCTTTAATCTCTTTATGTGTTTCCCATGAGCAGAGGACAAAAATGAAAATGGAGAGCCCTGTGCATCAGTGACCTAGATCAGACTACTGAGTTACTAGCTAGAGCAGTAAAACATCACTGTCCAAGTTCTCCTGCCAACAAGTGCTGAGATAATGGGGAAAGATAATACAAAACAAAAACAGGTGTTGGGTGGGGACTGAATATTTTTTCTTCTAGGAAAATGTACTAAATATATAAATAAGATTTTATCTCTGTCCAGTGGCAAAGCATGAAGACCTGGAAGCCTCCTAGTTCCCAATGTTATTTCCTAAAAATTCTACTGAAAACACTGTAAAGCAAAGCAAAATATTATCCAGCTCTGCTTTGGAACTGCTTCTGAAAGGCATGAGTAACTTTCTTCTTTCAGAAGGGGTCAACACTGGTGATCCTCCAGCCAGGCTGGTAGCTGCTATAACCATTCCTGTAATTTAAAGGCCTGGTTCACTGACTTCTGTGTGAGGAACACTGATAGGTATCTTGGGGTTACAGACAGATGTGTAACAATCTGTAACTCTCTTCATTCCTCAGGGACTGAAAGATATTTGTATGTCTTAGCAATGCACACATACATAAACTGCGTCACCTGCAGTGGTGAATGCTACTGGTAGACTACCTGCTAGTTTTTGGCACATAAGCTAATAACTGCAGCAATTCCTTATGCTTAGAAGATAAGGTGCTCACTTTGTGAGTACTGGAAATACAGTAAGTACCAGTTTCTTATTAATGATGATCACTGTGCTTTTATTAATTTGATATTTGACAGGCACAGAGGAAGGAATGCAAATATCTATAGCAGGAAATTGAAGAATGGCTACTAGCATTGAGGTAGTAACAGTCACAACTGCTTTGTTATTCCATTTCAAAACCTGTAAGAGTGATAGTGGCAATGGTCATCCCTTAAATAAAGGAATTGTACATGCAGAATACTCTAAAATAATATTTTCATGTTCTGTTTAATACATTATTAAATGTTTCCAATTTTTTATCTCCTTTCTTCAAAATATTAACAAAATTAATGTTGTCCTGCTGTTTTGCCTAAAAGGGTAGATTTAATTCAGATGTCAGCAGTGATATCTGTTGTCCAACAAATGAGAGGAAAACCAATATGTTCCAAGTCTTTTTAGAAAGAATTTGAATACGATTGAAGTCTCTCTGTAGATAAGGATTTTGTGTTTTGGAAAGCACAAAGAGATAATGAAACAAATTATTCCGTATCTTTAGAAGATGCAATAGGAACAATAAATAAATAATATCACCAGGAGAAAAATGTGCTTTTTTTTCATTATGCATTTTGCCCACAGCTTTAAGCAATATGTGTCCTATCAGGACACATTCTTTTTCTAATGAATAATATTGATGTCTATCATTATAAAAGCCATTCAAGTCACACACAGACATACATGAGTGAAGCTCTACACATAATTTTCATGCACATAGGTGGAAAAAAAATCTATGAATTCCATGTTAATGTATATAAAAACCTTTCTGGTCCTTGAAAAAAGATATTCAACATACCATTATTCCTAGAAGATGTCTGAATTATCCTGAAGTTACACTGAGAGAAAATGAGATGAACCAAACCCTTTGACTCTTTCTTTTATTGCCTTTTTGTTTAACCTCGTAAAAGGGATGTTGCATTTACAAGGTTTTACTGGCTCTATTTTTTTAAAGAAAGAAAAATGTCTCTCCAGTAGTGCTCTCAGAGTGCTGTAGCAAGTGCACTTAGGCTATGTCTGGACAGCACAGCAGATGAGCATCCTTGCATGCCTGGAGTCCCAACCCTCCAACACTGATCACAGATGTGATGCTGCTCCCCCTGGCCTGATCCCCCACCCTCTCCTTCTTACCCCTGGAGATGAGGACATAGGGGAGTGAGAGAAGGTAATGGTGCACTTCCAAGTCTGTCTCTGATTTCATCTGGGCTCCTACTGAGCAAATATATTCTTGGAGAATCCCCTTATACCCACTGGAGTCACTGGGAATTTTTCAAGCAAATACCTATCTCGGGTTCTCCATATGACAGTAGGAGTCAGACTAGAAGACATAAAATGAAAATGTTTAACTGAAAAAAAGAATACTTAGACTAAACCAAAAGCAACGTAAATTTCCTTATGCTCTGAGAATCATCAGAGTAGCTTAAGACCAAGATCTGTATTTTTTTATACCATATATATTACATTTTATATTATTTCAGTAGCTCTTTTGATTTTGATCATTTACAACAAGCTCAAGCTTGGACTTGGAAAAAATCCAGGCAGAAATTTGGAATATATAAGTCATATGGACAAAATGCATTTCAGTTTCATCAGAGTACAAATTTCAAATGGACATCTGTTCCATTAAAATGTTGTTCTTACTAACACAATGTTAATTTTCATACAGCAAACAGAGGGGTTGATAGGCTCATTGCTGAATGACAATTAGTAATTGATCTAGTTTCAAATCCCACTGGTGTTCAGAATAGTCTGTAATGTTGCTTAATCTGTTAGAAATTGCCAAAAATAATTTATTTTCAGGGTTTCCAAATCCCAGTAATATATATGCTTTCGTCAGAACTTACATGCTTCTGTCTAGATAGATAATTAATACTTGAAAGTTAAGATAACTCCCAACCAATGCAACATTTTTTCTAGATTTAGGCCACATCATTATAAACAGTACTTGTTATAATTAATATCTTTTTTGACCTGATTTGGTAACTGACACACTGGGATCTCAAGCTACCATGCTACTACCTCCTTCCATCTTTGTTAGGTAATCAAATAATCAAATAGGAGTAAATGTTAAATGCAGACAAGATCTTTTTATTACTTTATTGTTATGCAAAATCTTCAACTGCTGTGACAACTCATGCTCAAGAATTAAGAAAATAAATTATGATCTTCTGTTTCAGGACAGGTCTCTGAACAATTTCAAATGGAACACTGTTAAAAAGAGAGCACAATCTGATTGATTAAAACTCCTCCAGTGACACAGAGCAGCTTGGCTGAGCATGGCTTATGACTTTATTAATGTAACATATTCACTATTTTAATTTCAAATGCACTATTTTAATTTTGGGGAAGCCTTTTGTAGTAAGTAGCAGTCTCTAAATACTTACCCATAAGGCTGCTTATGGCAGGCTGTCTAAATTGTATGAGGATAGTCTGTGTCTCAGTGCACAGAAATGCTCCTTTTATTAGTACAACCAATTAAAACTGAGATACTGTAGGACAGCTGTGAAAATTGTTAATAATTAGAACCCAGCAAATGACTGCTGTATCATGATTCTGATCCCTGTACAGTCATCCTCACCTTGAGAGTGTTTTGTATTAAAGGTAAAGGAAGAAAAAAGAAGATTTGATTTGAATCCATTGCCTCTGGGAAAATGATGGTGGAAGTAAGAACACGAATGGTATGTTTCTTCCTTGGGGCTTTGTCAATAGTTGTATTACAGCCAACACCAGAACTGTCAGATAAATGAGTCATTAAGAATTCAACTTCAAGACAGGGAGCTAAGTTTCTCTGCAGATGCTGAGCAGCCAACAAGCCCAAAGAGAAGCAGATGTTGTTAGTCAGAAATATCTATAAGCTTCTTTGCAACAAGGGTGGAAGAAATAATTGGATGCCAGCTACCAAGTGGAGTGAGGTGGATGGGAAACTATAATTGTCTTTGGAATGAAAAGATATGCCTTCGCATAGTATTCTCCTCCTGTAGATTATTATGAAGACTTACCAAGACCTTAAAGATACAATCCTACAAGTCCATCTCAACAGACAATTTTAGATACATGTGACAGCACTTCTGAACCATGGTTGCTTACATCATTAAGGTAAGAAAAACAACCAGAATTTGTAGATTTGGAGCTACAAGGGCTGTTTTACTTCTAGTAAAAAAGGCAAATTGACAGCAGAAAGAGTCTCATTTAAGATACCAAATGATTCAATTTCAAAATAGAATATAATTATTTCACATTTACTCCCTGGAATTTCTGGTATGTAGTAAACCCAAAAATACATGCAAAAAATTGTATTAAGTATTCGCAGGTGCCTACAATGGGAAAAAACATTCATTACAGCAACAATCTTGCCAACCACTTTTTAAATTTTGCACTATATATATAGCTAGCAGATCATATCAGAGGTTGATACCAAGACCAGTAAGAACTTTATTAGGTTGGAAAAAAATATTCCATTAAAAATTTAGGAGATAATATTATTTCTCAAAAATGGTGAGAGGGTTAGGTGAGCAATAATTACTTGACAGTAAAAGCCAGATTATTTTCAACTGCAGCTGCATTTTGCAAATCAAATCTTGAAAGCAAAATATCTCAGCAGTAGACTCTGTTAACAATGTATCTATTATCCATGCAAGATTTGAATATCTGTTTTCACAAATAGAAATGACATTACTACTCCTTAGATCATAGAAGTCCACCTCCCATTTCTTTGCTCTGGGCTCATATTAAGAAGGGAACAAAAATAAATTATGCTATTAAACATAACCAGTGATTTTTAAACAAAGTCCTTGAATATCCCCCTTGGAAGGACAAGCAAATAAAGTTAAGCAGAAAAACTTGTTCTGAGTTTCCAAAATTGAAAGCATGAGAAAAAATTTTGTTTTTCAAATTGCCTAATGATGTGAAAAACCTTAGTACAAGACATAATATATGATGTCCTGCATTGCAAAGGGTAACCATCATTGAGAAATGGCTGAATATACTGAGGGGCTTTCTCAGAACTGAAATGTGAGCTCAAATCTGGAAAATTTTGGACATGATGGGAATGTAATATGAGGTGATCTGATGAACTGACACTTTGTAAAAATAAAGCACTTAGCAAATTCAAAACCAAGTCATCTTCATTTTTCCCTTGACAACGATGAAAAGAGAGGGTTGTGAATGCACAGTTACTTTCATTCAGGTATAAGAAACCAGTTCATCGAGATGTTAGAAACAACAGACTCAGTCCCATGACAATTATGCTGAAAAATAAAATTCTAGCTTGTATCTATGGATATTACTGATCTGTGGAAAAGAATTGTATTCAGTTTCTCATCTAAAGCTGTAAAGGGATTTCCATACATATTTATTTAGCTATAAGAATCTTTTTTCTTCCTTCCAGAAACTAGCAATTAGGACTACAAAAGGCATAACAGTGTTGTGCTACACCTGTCCTACTCCAGCAATCCAGCTATTCTGGTGATAATGGGTGCTCAGTGTGGCATGTGGCTGCCAGGGTGGAAGGCAGTCTGCAGGATGCAGGTGCTCTCATCTCGCTTCTGCCCACGATCCCCTCTGTGCCCAGGAGCCCACACAGTCACCAAGGAGGTTAGGATGAATATATCTCAAGCTGGTACTGGCTTTCACAAAGAAAGATGAAATGGTCCTGGCAGCACTGAGGTGTAGAAGGCAGCATCTGAGCATAGTGTAGGTTATGGCCCATTCTCTGCGTCACTCAGTAATTTTACAGGCAGTTTTAAACTGTCAAGGTAATGAGTCCCTGTGCAAGATGTGTTATCCTGGTGTGGGGTATTGTATCTAGCTAAAGCATCTGGGTTGCACACAGAATATCATTGTTTTCCAGAATGAAAGCATTGAATGAAACGGTGTGAAATACCACAGGGTCCTTCATAGGAAACCCCTATAGGTACAACAAGCAAATACTTGTGGTAACTTACGTATCTTTTTCTGGTAACATTATGGTGATTGTCCTTGTACCAAAGGCTTTAGAACATGAATGCTTGCCAGCCTCTGTTACACCATAAAAATATCTCTTCCTTGGATTTTTCCTTCTATTTTTGTAGCATTCTCAGTTACATTTTATGTGCTAACTGTTGGAAAATTCAATTTCATTGTGATCATCTGTGTAACATTCCATGTTACTGTCTGCTAACAATGCAAATAGCTCCTATTTACCGTGGCCTTCCAAGCAATTAAACAAAAACTCAAATTTTGGAAAACAGTGCTTTTTTCCAGAAACATTTATGCATGCTTGTCACATATCTTTTTTGCATTCCCATCATATGAGGATTTTGAAATCCTATTTACGAGGATGGATCTGATCTATTGCTGTGTGTAGATGCTCAGATAAAAGAGTGTCGATATGAAGGTAATAGGTGTCCCAGAAATAGTCTTAAGCAAACAGATTGATTAGAAAGTTTGACTTCTACAAGCAAGCAAACAGGAAAGAGTTTGACTCATTGGTCTTAATTTTAGCACAAAGTCAGATTATCCAGGAAAGGCAAGAAGAGCTTTTGTGTGTAGAAAGGATGGAGGAAATGGCAGAATTAAAGTACTTTCTGAAGAATTGTAATATGAATATGCTGTGGTAGGCAAGATGTGTATATATATCAAGAATGAGAGCCAATCTGGATGAGAAGATGAAGTAAGGTAATGTGTAGCTGAAAATACCATAGAATGAAAATCTGAAATAATGATAAGTCAGTACTTAGGAATAGTCCAGATAAGCAAAAATCAAACATGAGCACTAATAAGACATCACATACCTCATTTTATGCCTATGTTTCTTATTTGTTTATTTACTTATCACCTATTTATATTTTCCTGCTTATTTTTTCTCCTTGGAGAAAATAATAAACCTAATAACAATAATAATAAACAAACCAAATAACGTAATAATAATAAGAAGAACAATAATAATAGCAACCATAATAACAACAACAATGAAAAGGAGAGAGAAAGAAGAAAAAGAGCCAAAAGGGACAAGTGTTTCACAATGAAATCTCTTGCTGTCTGCTGCCCCATGCCCAGCCTGTCCCCAACACCAATCATCCCCCAGCAAGCTTCCCTCAGTTTATATACTGAGCATGACAGTCTATGGTATGGAAAATCCCTTTGTCCAATTAAGATCAGCTGTCCTGGCCATGTTCCCTCCCAGCTCATTGTGCACCATTTCACTGGCAGAGTAAGAGACTGAAAAGTCCTTGATTCAAGCAGCACTTAGCAACAACTAAAACTTCATTGTCTTATCAGAATTATTCTCATATTAAATCCGAAACACAGCACTGTGGCAGCTACTGAGAAGAAAATTAACTCTATCCTAGCCAAAACCAGGACACCATTAATTTGCCAGAATATCAGAGCCTAAGAACTCTGGAGGGACTAATAACTGAGATGTGGTCTTCTTCCAAGGTTCTTTGTATTGTTACAAAATAGAGTTCTGCAATAGTTCCCTCTTGGTATTTTTAAGCAGAAATTTATATCAGTATACAAGTGAGAAAAGACACATTCTGTATCATCTCGACTGCTTCCAGCAGCCTAAGGTATTTGCACACTGTAATTTGCTTATCTCTCCAGCACTTGTTTTTAGGTCCCAGTCCTGATACATGAGCATTAGCTGACTCCCAAGCTCTGTTTGCGTATGAAGCAAGAGTTCCTACCAAAACAAAGACCAGGCATGTTTTTTTGAGAAAGTACTTTCCTCTTGGGGGTGTAGAAAACAAATGACTGAAGTTCAAATGCTGTGGCTCTACTCTGTCCTCCCACATGGTGCCAGTGGTCTTTGCATCCCTGCAGTCCTCCCTGCTCCTGGTTCACAGCATGAGCACCTCTCTGTTTTAGAAGGTAGCACAGACCTTACATTGTTTGGCATATTTCAGATTCAAAAAAAAATAGCCAACACAAATAAAGAAAAGTGTGTCTTAGGATGGCAGTGGCAGCTCTTGAAGTTCCCAGAGGACCCTTTGCCAAGCTTTTCGTAGTTCAAGTCAACTCGCAGTCCACATAGCTGACTGAGGATCTGTTCCTGAGGAAGACATCTGGGTATGCATTCTCTTTAGGATGTGACTTCAAAAGATAATTCACAGTATGCCCCAGTGGCCATGGTAAAAGTATTATCAGTAGCTCTGTAACTCATTATTTAGACCACAAACCAATGTATTTTACAGCTCTGTCTCTTAAAGATATTATGTTAAATGATAATGATAATGACAATGATGATGATGATGATAAGGATGATGATTTAAAACAGAAATTATTAAATGCTTCAGGTGAGTCAGTATAATTCATGCTTTTAACTAATAAAAGTGGTAATAATATATTGTGTATAATAATTATATCATTATAGTACTTATTATATCAGTAGTAGTACTACTAATAATACTAGTACTATTGCCACTAATAAAGAATATATTGGTTTTCCTTCCCTTTATTTCTGAGCAGGATATACATACTAGGCTGAAGAACCCCAAGTAGACTTAAGTGTTCTTTTCAAAGAGTGTTTTACTTTTTATATAGACTTTCCTGTTCCACAGATTTCACTATGACTGGAATAATGTATCTTCAGGATCCAGGCCATTGAATAATTTTCCTCAAAAATTTTGGTTTTATTAAAGTGTCTCTATGCGGCTGTCGAATATATTTTTATTCCTGTTCAAACTCTGTATTAATGCAAATATTATGAAATTTTAATAACATAAATTGCTCCTAGTATTTGATCCCCCAAGGTGACCATACACACACTATTTGTAATATCATGATTTTAGACCCCAATTCTATCCTATTATCTGGCAGAGGTGTAGAGTCCATCATGACTGTCACTGGAGTTTCCTGAAGTCTGCAGCTACCTCTTTGAGTCTGCTACTCATGGAATAATTGGACAGTCCAGGTTGGAAGGGACCTCAAAAGACCATCTGATTCAACCTTTCATTGGAAGGGAGGCTTAAATGAGACCCTCAAGCATCCTGTCGTTTTATCTCACTATGCATGATTCACCTTAATGCCCAATAATGCAGTATAACTCCTAAAACCCACTATATTCTAAGCAATATTTCCAAGTTTGAGTTGCATCCCATGTTTTGAAATATATATGGCTGTTTTCGTTTTGCTTTTGTTTTGTTCAATTGTTAGTCTCAGATTATATGGGGATGCCTTTGGATGGTTTGTCCTGATTATCACAGGAATGGAATAGCTGCAGCTCAGAGATGTGAGTTCTTGACTAACCTATCCAGCCACTTCCACTTAATTTATATACCTTCCACTAAATTTATTTTAAAACTTAAGCCCTATTCTCAAAATGATTTTTTATCAAATTCATTAGCGTCAAACTCAATAGAGTGCATCAACAACCCCTTTTAAAGCATGAATTATTAAATGCTTCAGGTGAGTCAGTGTAAGTCATGCTTTTAACTGCAGCAAACTCAACTTTTCAAAGTCTGTTGAACATATTTTAATTGGACTCTTTATGGCAATGCCTGAGGCTTTGATAAAAATTCACAACTACAAGACATAAATGACACTGATAAATTTACTGGGTGACAGGCTGAAATGAAGAACAGAGGTGAAATTTCAAAATGAGAAAGGCTTCCAAATTTGTGTCGCTATCTAGCAATAAATCCACAGTTAAAAGTAACAAATAGTATTCCCAGGATTGATGCAAAAAGAGATCATCTCTTCTTTCCAAGGGTAAAGCAGAATATTCAGAAAACCTGAGAAGAAATTAATTAGAATTATCAGCTCCATTGAATTAATTAAATGGTCAAGAACAGGAAATTTCCACATAATGCCTGCCATATTCTGTGTCTATGGGACCTGATTTCTAATTCTGTTACAGGAATAAGTCCATGAAAGTAAATTGCTGAAATTGAATATGGTTGTTAATCTTACTCTCCTCAACCTTCCTTTGTCCTACAGATATAATCCTGTGAGAAATCAAGTATTTGGGGACTTGAAGTCAGAATGCCATGATATATGTCTGGATGTCATAGTCACATTTTACTACTGAAAAAAATTACTTTCATGGGAAAAAGGAAGAGCTGTGACATCCTGCAAAATAAGAAAGCAGCCATTTGTGGACTTCAGGATATCAAGAAGGAAAGCAAAGCATCTTCTTAGAGCTTCCTTATTTTCAAGCTCCAATAGAGAAAGAAGAATCTTTTGCTTAACTAAATATTGATGATTATATAAATATGTATTTTATCTGTCTGCTTAAATGATGAAGAGGATGGCATTAAAAAAATTGCAATACTTTGAACAAAGCTCCTGTGATGGTAATTACATCCAGTACATTACCTCATAAAAAACACTGCATTTTTGTAAGGGAATTAAATTTCAATTTGAGAACAGTGTGGGTGTATACAAAGTAACAAATAAAGAGCTACACTTCTGCTACTCTGTCAAAAAGCTTTGGTGTAAAAGTCCCCTCAGAGGATATTTATTTTAGACATTTAAATTTTGAATTATTCCCAGATTTTCAGCCAAGCATTAAAGTTCATTAGAGTGCTGAATGCTGCATGTTCTGCACCAAGTTGCAAACATACCACTTGTAAATGTTTATTAAAATCTTGGAGATACATTTGGAATTTCCACTGTAAAAATCTATTAACATCACAAATTCTTCAGAAGCATCAGGGTTTGGATGGCACAATGAGGAATTAAATATCAAGTAATTGTAGTTTAAACATCTGTTAAAGTGAGTATCTCTTCTGTGTATAACAGTCTATCACTTAATTTCCTTCAGTCCAGCTCAGAACAAATTGTCACACAAGTGCATAAATTCAAGCCCTGTCATAAATTAGAGTGTTCTCTTGAACCAGGGGTTCAAAACTTAAAATTCATCACAGCCTACCCCTGAGCCATGACTGACATAAAAACTGTTCCCTTTGGGGTAAGGTGTTCATGCCTTTAAGGACAGCCACAGCAGCTGCCTAATTTTCTAGGCATACCTGCTACTATTTCTTGTGTTCCTTTTAGGACAGACAGGAAACGCATTTTCCAAGTTTACCAAAAGAGTTTGTTCCAAGAATTAAATCCATTTTTAAAGACCTTTAAGTCATTGCCAAGCATAGCAGTTCAAAAACCCTCTCTTGCTCCCTCCTCTCCTCATTTGAAAATGTTTTGATCATCATGAGTTCTGGCAACTGTGACACTTAGTAACCTGCAGATGAGATTAATGACTAATGAGTCTTAGTTCTGAAAATGCTTCAGGGTCATGCCAGATGAGGAACAAATGTCATACAGTGAGTATTCTTTTGCCCAGTCATTAGGAACAAGAATTGGAACATCCTAGCCAGGGAAGCAATTGAGTCACCATCCCAGGAGGTGTTTAAAAGATGTGCAGGTGTGGCACCTGGGGACATGGTTTAGGGGTGGACTTGGCAGTGCTGGGTTAATGGCTGCACTTAATGAGCTCAAAGGTCTTTTCTAACCTACGTGATTCTATGACTCTATTGCAATGTTGTTACTCTATTGTCTTCTGTCCTATAACAGCTTGTCTATATAGAAACGTTTTTAAAACTGTGCCTATTATTCACTAATGTTCATCAAAAGTATACTGACAAAGTAAAAACACTAATCATAGTTCTTCCAAGGCCAACTTTTAAATTAATTCCCTGAAATAGATGCTTCCTGAATGATGCATGACCTCAGAATGTATCAGGTTATTCAAAGTAACTTCAGGACTACCACAGAATTCAAAGTTAAATTGTAAGAGTACTTTAAAAATCACATTGTTGTCCAAATCACCTTTTTCATTTCTAAAAATGCACCTTTTCCTTTCTAGAAACAGGAATAAATGGAATCACATTATAAAAGAAAGCAAAACCCAAAAGATCCTAATGCCAATCACATGTAATTCTCTGAAAATATGTGAAAAAGTGGACTAAATTCCATAATAATGCTGCATTTCTGTTTGAAATTGTGCATTATAAAACATGTTCTTTGAAATAAACTGATCTCTCCTCACCCTTAGCACTGCTTAAATTTTATTTTCCTTTTAATCTGAATAGTATTTGCTTATCTTATTACTTTACAAAATTACAGCTTTGTTTTAGTCTGTTGTACACCTAAGCATGCAAGATCTGCCAAAACACCACAGAGCAGATAATAGAGAGGAAAATAACCTTTCAAATGAACTTTCAATCACAAGAGATTTTTCAAAAGTTCTTTAAACAGCAACACTAAAAAAATGCTTTAAAGGAATTTTTGCTCATGTCACACTGACATATAATTTAATCAAAGTTGTATATCTTCCAAATGCTTGTAACGGTCACTCATTTTAAAATTACTCTCTGTGTCCTACATTTTGTTACATATCATTCCTTATATCAATTTTTCTTAAAAGCTTAAGAGAAACTTCATGCATGATTTTAACAAATGTTTCTTCTTTCTCTTATGCTGCAGAAAAAACAATATCCACAGCTTTCTTTTTCTATTAGCTTCGTGCAATGTATTCCATTCCTACATTACCGTGACATTCTTATTATCTAATATCAGTATTGACTTAAACAGCTTTCTTAAAAACTAATCTACTGCTTTATGTTTTAAGTGAGAGGGATAAAGTCCCCTAGATTCAATGTGCATGTAAGTGCACAGAGTAAACACCACCACTTTTGAAAAAACAATTCTGAATTGTTGGAAGGGGGAAAAGAAACAATTTTTAATTCCACGTGCAACTGGGCAAAACTGGCATTTCATGTTTGTGCAAAGGGTATACTTTTATACTGTATTTAATTTACTGTCTGTAAATTATTATTGCAAAAGTTAAGTTAGGATTGTTAATCAAATGAAAAATGACAGTTCATGCCACACAGGAATAAGATATTGCTCTAAGAATTTTGAGTCCCTATTTTTTCAAGAGTGGAGATAAAAGAACAGTAATAATAAGATGAGCTTCCCTAGATATTGCCAGTCTTCTACATTATGCTTTTATATTATAACTTTTGCATAGATGATCTTTTGATGATGTTAAACCTCCCCGATGGTAGTATTGCTCTCATTCTTTTATAACTGCTGTGACTTGCAGCAAGTATGGAGAGATTTTTGTATCACTGGCTGCTTAGCTTCTCCTCTGGAGCAAATCAGTCTTCTTAGGCAAAATTATTCCTCACAAATTTCTCTGCCTTGGTTCCCAAGGTATCTTTTAGTAAGATAGTAAGATATGCCCTCATGGATTTGTGCTATCAAAGGAAGAAATGCCATTACTATCAAATGCATAAGCATGAATTTTATCATATCCAGCTTTACCCACCTAACATGTAGGTACCTGATCTATCATAATCATGTAGATAAATTCACAAAGAGTAAGGCATCTCCAAAGGACAATTCATCTTATGCACTGTGAATCCCTACCTAGGGATGAGAATAGTAGCACTGAAGAGGTTCATTTATCTCCATTGAAGGAATCCACATCACTAGCATAGATAAGGCAGAAAATTTTTAGGTGGCTAATATTGGCTGAGATGATTCAACCCAGGTGATGAAGTAGCATTGTAGGTCACTGTCTAAGTCTTCTGTATTATGCAGGAGCTTTAACTCCTGCTAATATTACTGCACCTAATCAGCAAAAAATGAACCACCACTCTAATGTATCCGAATAGGAAATATAGAATTAGAAATATCATCAACCGAAGCCTTTCTTTTTCCTAAGTTTTTTGCTTGTCCTTGCTAAACAGAAACTGGCTTTGTGTTTACATCATTCCTCTCCTTCTCATATACTGAGTTGGTTCTAGATTATCCATCTTTCTGTGCTAGAGTGGGGAATTATTCCAAATCTAATACAACACATCAAAATAGTCTGATAACTTCCTGATGGAGGACCATATAGTTTCTTAGCTGCACATTTTTTGAGTCTTTGATGTATTCTTTCTCTGAGCCTTCATGCTGCAAATCTTCAATATAGGGACTGAATTTTGCTTTCCTTCTGGTTGGCAATCAGATCTGCTGCAGGTTACTACATGAGCATCTTTAATTTTTGGCAAAATATTGCTATTCTGTACAACAGAAAGTGATACAGACTGACCTGGAAAGAGCCCAATGACAGTCTTTTAATATATTGTGCCAGAATGTCCTTTGCTTTACTCTGTCAATCATCTCCTGTCATTTTATAGGGGCTTGTGTTTTAATACATTTTTATGTTCAAGTATTCTATGTTCAAGTGTCTTACATTCTGTGGAGGAGAACCATGAATGTGGGTATATCTCTTTGGAACAAAGGCATACTTCTTTGTGGTTTTCACAGTAATGTACTTATCTGTGATTCAGGCTTTTGCTGAGGTTGGGGAGTTTTTTCTAGTTGCTTGTTTTACTGGTCAGTTTGGGATAAGGCTTGAAAAAACCACAAAGCCTGGGGCACCAAGGACATTGCAACTACAAAAAGAATGCTGAGGGGAGCATGGCACCGGCCTAGCATTCCTCTCTCAGCATCTTGCTCCTTGGCACAGCCCAGGTGCTGGGAATCCCCAGCCAACCAAAATGCTGCTTATGCTGCTCCCCTTAGGGTTAGGCTTGAGAAGAACACAAAGCCTAGAACTCCAGGGACACTGCAACTACAAAAGGAATGCCAAGGAGAGCACAGCACTGCCCCAACATTGCTCCCTTCCCTCCTTTTTGGGGGGTGTGTTGTTTTGTGTTGGGTTGTTGGGTGTGGGTTGGTGGTCTCCTTGGCACCACCCACATGCAGGGGACCTCAGCATCCCCAAAAGTCTGATCTTACTGCTCTGCTTAGGGTTAAGTTTGAGAAAACCAAAAAGCCTAGAGCTCCAGGGACACTGCAACTACAAAAGGAATGCCAAGGAGAGCACAGCACTACCCCAATATTGATCCCTCAGCAACTTTCTGCTTGACATCACCCAAGTGTTGGGCACCTCAGCCTCAGCAAAAGGCTGATTTTACTGCTCCACTTAGGGCTAGATCTATGCTTAGGAAACTGAGTGCACACAGGAATAGCATTTGGCATTTGCATAGTTCTTTGTTGGTTTGCCTTTGCCTGTTAAACACAGATGTGAGTGTATAACTGTGTAAATACAAGAAGAGATCTGAAAATGATGGCTGGCCCAGGCTGAATTGTGCAGAGAGAAATTGTTGCACCATTTTCAGTAATAATTAAAGCTATTGAATTATTGGTTCTATTCCTATGGTGAAGATGAAATCATTGCCAATTCAAGTTTTTTATATTAATATCAGTGTTTCATGGAGTCAGTGATATACTAAGAATTTTATCAGTTATGGTTATACACAAAAGGAAGATTTTCACCTTTGAGAGTGATGAAATAATAAAGTCATGTGACTTGTGACTGGCTGCACTCAAGATTTTTCATGTACACATCAATGGATTTTAATGGTCTATGGCAGACATGTCATTAGTCAGTTATTAATGGTATTCAAAACTGCAATAAAGCCAAAGAGCCAATGCAGAAGGGAGTCTCCTGTGACAGCCAGTTTACAAAATAGGAAGAGTACACAGACTCTGACTGAGAGTTGGAAAGCTAAACCAGCAGATGCTGAGTGAACAGCAGCATGACAGAGTTTCCTTCTCTGTGGGTGTGGTTACTGTGAAAGGATAGTGAAAGGATAATGAAGGTAGAGAGGTAAGTTAGGAAAGCTGTCAAAGATTTAAGATTCTAGAGGCATGAGAATCTTCTTCTTATATTGAGAGAAGTTCCATGATTGGTACATGTGGAAAATATATTTAAGGTTTGGTTATTATTATTATTTTTAAGGAAGTTTATATTCTTGAGTTCCACACTGTATGATGATACAGGTAATGGAAATCCCCAGAAACTTGCATAAGCATGAGGGGAAAAAAATATTGTCTCTTATCCTTACTTAAGAGGAAAGTCAAACAAGCCATTAAAATCCTTGAGCTTAGATCCAAGATTTACATATATTAGAAAGACTGGAACAAAAAAAATAATGAATTTTTCTCTGTAAATGCCAAGAATCTATACAGTTTAAGGATTAATCATACCTACTAGGTGGGATATGTAGACCTTTTTCATCCTTACATTTTATCTTCAAAACTTTCATCCAGTAAGAATTATAAAAGTGGATTAATATGGATTAATAATTATTCTGTCACATTCTGTGAAATCTGTCAGGTTTGCTAGGCAATTGAAAAGAGAGGGCATAGCCTGATGCTCTATGATTTTATGAACCAGACTACACACTAACTCCCCTCATAGTTATTTAAGTAATTGATGTCATTTACCTGGTGGACTGCAGATTCCAAGTTGTCAGACTTCATCTTTTCTGTATATTTAAAGCAAAAGTGGATATATTTCTGTGAGCTGCTTGTCATTGCAGAACTCTATGAGGTCTGTCTCTAACAGAAAAATAGCAAAGAGATGACAAGTTTAGGAAAAGACTTTTTTTCCAGCAATGGATGCCAATGAATAATAATTTAAAAAGGAGGAGGGGGCAGGGAAACAGTCACTGCTGATAAGTACAAAAAAAGTGTGTGTAAAATATCTGTGTTTCTACAGTTCTGTTTCTCACATTGATACTTTTCTGCAAATTGAAATGCACTATTTTCAGCCTTCTCTAATCCACAAGGCTCTTTCCCAAACCTACTCATTCGTTCCAAGAGCTGGCAAAGAAGGAAGAGGAAAAGCCAAGAGACTGAAATCATCAGAAATTGTAACTGGCAGAAAATGGCAGTTAACAAAAATAAAAGTCAAACCAAATTTTTGACTCTCTGTTAAAATGCAAGTCAAATATTTCAGGGCTTACATTTATATAATTATTCATAATTAGAAGATTTGCTTTCACCTTTTTTTATTTTCAATTCCATTGTAAAATATCTGACATATTTGTACTTTGGTATGTACAAAGCTACTGTGTATTTCCAAAGCACAGTACACACACTGCTAATGACAGAAGAACATATTGTTGTAGTTCATTTTACTTCACCTGTATACTTACAAATAAAACTCCTGGATATTAGAACTCAAAAACTTTGAGAGATCATCTAATGCAAAATCTTATAATTATGAGGTTTTCTAAATGGAAAACAGAAGCCAAATCTACCAAATTTCATTAAAATTTTTTCCACCTATCTCAGCTTTGTCCTCCTTACTACCCTTCTTTCCTGCCTGTGAACACCTCCTGTTGATCTAAGCCTGGCATTCAACTGTTATTTCTCAAAATACTTCTAGCTCTCCTGATCAAAGTTTTCAAAGGTCATAGCAATATTAAAACACTGACTACATTCTAATGCCAATGTAAGATTTAAGGGGGTTTTTGGTGAAGCATAATTAGCATTGCATTAAAATGAACTGTTTGATGGATAAATTGCTTCACTTTACATCATGCTGAAAGAACATAATGAAAATGTTTAAGATTAAGTTCTGTTATTTTTTTTCCTAAATACTATCAAAACTGGCAGGAGGTAGAACTCTGGCAGTTATATTTTTCTATTATCTTCCATGGCAGCAAGACATGTGCAAAGGAAATGAAATATATTCAGCCAGGCCAGAGCACACTGCTACAGGATATCACTCCATGAAGACATAATGCCAAATAAAAGCAGGAGATATTTAATGATTTATCAATACTATCACATGATAGGTGAATAGGAGTATCAGGAGTTTCAGGGCTCCATACCTTGGTTCCATCCCTAACACCTTCCTGCTCCTTTTGGAGGATAGTGATAATCAAAACTGCATTCTAGTTTCCAATTTTTAGTTCTAAGAATGACACCATTCAGAAAGCATAAAATGGTACTGACTCTGTGGCACATGTTCTTTTCATTCCAGGGTATGCTTCCTTGAACTGACAGTTAAAATTAACATATAAATTAATTTAGTTGCGGTTAAGTGAATGTAAATTGATATTTTGACAACCATTCTAAGAATAGTAGATTTACTATTTTTCTTAGCCAGGAAGATCTACCTTGTGAAAGCATCCCCACGGCAAAATGTGAGCCCCTGGTCCTGACATTAATGACAATTCATTCATCAGTAAATGCAGGTTGATCACCTGTATTGTGTAGAGTAACTTACAAAGTGTGTGAGTTGGGCACCTGTAGCATTGTGCCATTAAAACTTGGCATTTGATTTATACAATCCTCTTCTGTTTTTCCTTTCTTCAGGGTGGATAAAATACAATATCATTGCCCTCAGGGCATAAATCTGACTCTGCACTTCTTCATATTACTTGACCTGGATGTAAATACAAATCTGGTCCTACAGCCTCGGCACTGGGAAAAAGATATGTGAGTGCTGCTCAAACCATTTTCCTTTGTCATAGTGGGCAGATGGCTGACCTGAAATATCCTACTCCAACTGACCTTCTACTCAGGAATAAACCTTTATTGATTGTCTATCTGAGTTACTAAAGCAGCCTCAAAACAATTTGAAAAACCTGCTACACTTTTCTCACAAAAGTACGTAGACTTAACATTCATGAGTTCTTGTCATTTCCAGAGATTTTTTAAAAAATCCCAACAAGACTTTGTGGACATACACCCTTTTTTCTGCTTACCTATCAATGTGATATAGTGCACTTGAAGATGAAGATGCAGCTTATGAGATCATTGTTTTTATCACACAAGTTAGAAATTACTGACTATAAACTAGCTATAAACTAATGACTAAATCACTGGCTATAAACCCTTCAGCAGGGATAGGAGAGGAAGGAAAGGCAGTGGGGTGGCCATGCATATTCGTGAAGGTTTCAGTTGTCTAGGGCTTGATGATGGTGAAGACAGGGGTCAGTGTTCATGGATAAAAATCAGGGGGAAGGCCAGCAAGGCAGATATTATGGTGTGAGTCCATTACCACTACCAATGAAAGGAAGTTTTGCAATGTTGCTAAAAATTGTGTATTATAACAATGTAACTGGTTAAAATATTTATCATGTGTTTACATTAAGGGGTTTTATTGCCTAAGATGTTTAATGCACTCATTACTAGAGGGTAGCCACCAAATTTTTTAGAGGAATAACTAACTGTAAGTCATTTGAGAATAGTTCATATTCACTACAAACAAAACGCATAATGCTTACAATCCTGAACAACATAGAAATTAACAGTAGAACCCTGCAAAGATGTGTAAATTCTGTAGCTATTCATATTCTAAATCCATGCTGAAAAGGAACTTCATTAAGGCAGTTGCATCTTATTTGCAGCTGCAGCTAAATCTTTAAATAACTATACTAGAAAAAGAATTTAAAGGCGCCCACTTATATAAGTTTTGAACGTGAATAAAGGATAAGTGCTTTACAGTGTACTACCCCCGTAAGCCTATCTCCAAGTTTTCTGATGATTCACAGTGTCTCCAGGCAACAAAGTAAATGACAGCTTTTGAATGTATTTCCTGTTCTTTCTTCATCTGCATTTATAAACTCTTTTTTTTTTTTCCTCTCCCAGAAGACTGGTTAGCCATTTTGGTAGCAGTTTTAAAATGCTTCCATTTCATCAGTTAAAGAAACGAAGATGTCCACTCAGCCAAACTGGGATGTTATCTAAAGAGATTTTTCTTCTTGAATTCTTTCCTGCATTTTTGTTTACCTCCAGTTGTGGTTAAGAAATACTTAGATTTGCCCACATGTCTAACCTCTGATTTAGTCACCTGTACATCTCTGTATCTCCTTCCTTAGTACCTTTATATTTGTGTTGCTGACTATTCTTCAGACACATCTCTAGCTCCCCTCCATGGAGTATGTGGATTCCCAGCATATTATATACATAAAACTATTATATTTATTTTCACTTGCTTCTGTATTGCTTCTGATTTACTGCCAATTTAATAGTGATCCCATTTAAACAGAACTTACAGAATTTTATGCTCAGTTATGGAATTTTATAAGCTCAAGCCTATAAACAAAGTCAGGAAAATGATGCTGGGCAACTCATTCTTTTTGATTGTCTGCACATAGTATTTATTTTTCAAGCTTCATTTTACTGGGAACAGTGTCACCACCTCCTGTCCTGTTGTTATATTTATAATAAAAAGAGAGACCCTTAAATTCTAATAGTATCAAGGATAAGTTGTTTCTCGCACAGTACATTTATCCAATTTTAATTTAATTTAATTTCATTGTTCTGAAATCCCATTTTATAGGGTCTTTCTCCTAACAATTACTTTTCTGGATGATTCATGAGAATTGTGTGGCTTATCCCAGAATCTCTGCCCCTGGCAGTGTTCACCATGTCAAGACATCAGATGCCAGTGAGAGTCGAAATGGGTACCCAGGAAAATTTAATTCTTTTGAATACTGTTTCATCACTTATGTTCTCTATGTCTTGGAAAGGCATCAATATCCAATTAATTCTTATTCTTTTAAAATCCAGTAATTTCAAAATCAGTTTTTGGACAGACGAGTGATTGCTTTATTATGCCTGTTGTGTGTCTGCTGGCACTGACTTTCAGAAATAGGCCTAATTTATGGGAACATAGTGATCTCTGAACCATGCTGAGTGCATTGGTTGTCACACCTGAGGGACAGGCTGCCATCCAGAGGGACCTGGACATGCTCAAGAAGTGGGTCCATGGGAAGTTCACACAGTTCAACAAGGCTAAGGCCACCTCCAAGGTCGTGCATCTGGGTGGGGACAATCCCCAGTATCAACACAGGATGGGGGATGACAAATTGAAACCAGTCCTGCTGAGAAGGACTTGAGGATGTTGATGGAGGACAAGCTGGACATGAGCCAAAAATGTGCACTCACACTACTGGATAAGGATTCAAGGAGGAAAAGTCTGCTTTTTTCTTCTCAGCAGGCTTTCAGGTTGCTCATGCATCTTATTGAACATCATCTTGTTAGGAAAAGTGGGAAAAGTTTTCTCTTTGGTTAAGGAAAGTTAAGAACTAATAGGGTGGTCTTAGCAGAAAATGAGGACAAATCACCTGAAGGGAGAAAAAAATGAAAAAAAGGGGGGAAAAGAGGAGGAGAGAGAGAGTGAGAGATATTTTAAATTTATTTAATGTAATAGATTAATGTGTTTGGGTTTTTAAATATATTTATTCTTGTATTTCATAATTGCTTTTCATGATACTGCCACTTGTGGACGATATAAATAAATACTCTCATTTGAATTTACTTTATCTGACTGAAATTAATATGGATTTCAAGATAACTGTGTAATATCAAAGCTCTTTTCATCCAATGGCACAGTTAACAAAAGGACTGGATTACTGGGGAATCTGTCTCACTGCATCACATTGTTCAAAATAGACAAATAGTATGTCCACTGTTTGGCAACAGCCTACCTAAAAAGATGACAGAGAACTGATATCACAAAATCAAAAGAAAAAAACTCACATTTTTCGGGGAGTGGAGAACTCCTTGGGAATGTGGGGATGTCTCCCAAGTCACTTGAACCTAGAGATGCAGAAAGGGGAGGAAAATGCCAATCTCTTGTGCTGCAGCTATAGATGGGTAACCAGAAGATTCCCTCAGCAGAAGGGCATGGTGATTAAACAGCTGAGTTGTTTAAACAAGGATTTAGAGAACTGGAGAGGTGACTGGCTTCACTTTGCAACAATCCATATCCCCTCAGTGAACACCAGGAGAAGTGGAACAAATTCTGGACCCTGAAATACGTCTGGATGTAGAATACTGTCATGTGCTCCGTTATCCATTTCTTCTCAGACAAAGATCTTGGCAGGCCCTTTTAAACTTCAGAGAAGAAGAGACATGCCAAAGAACACATTGTTGCTTCTTGGCAGAGGACACTGCACTTTTATGGATTTGGAGAGGATGAATGGGAGAGGGTTGACCTTTAGTCCGGGCTTCTCCTCTACAGATGCCATTGTTTGTGTTGGTTATCACAACCTGTAGAATGGGCTCCCAAAGGCCAGTGAGAATAACCAGGACCAGTGGGAGCTTACATGCACTCTGGTCATGTTCTCAGAAGCTCTTTGTTGCTTTTCTCTATGCACAGAGAGAATTTTGTTGCAGAATTTTGTCTGCAGGATTTTGTTGTGTGCTCTGGGACAAGTTTGACCTGGATGTGTTCTGAGAAAATTTTGGCCTGGACTATGCCAACCTCTGGCATGAATTCTCAATGTGTAGGGTGCTCCCTTTATTGTGTAGGAGGGTCACAGTTGTCCTGTTGTGGGAGAACTGAGGCACAAATTTCCAGGTTCTCTCCACAGCACAAGGCTAGTGAAGTTCACCTTCTGCAATTGGTATCCATGCTGGAGGACGTGATTCAATCTCATGGGGCCTATGTGATCCTGGGACAGAGCACCTTTGATAACCCTATGTGGTCAAAAACTCAATAAGAAGAAAGCACTTGACATGGACATCATAGCTGTACTATAGGGATTCCTGTACATTGATATTAATCCCTGCTATGTGGGAGTCAGTTGATGCACTATGAACTACAGCAGAAATCTTGGTAAAGTTCTTCAGGATCTTGGAACAAGACTGTTGACTTCCATTAGTGAGAGTTTCAAGGCTGCCTCTTGACCTGTTATCTTTTTCTTCTCTAGTGGGAGAAGATCTGTTTTTACAAAGCTGCATGAAAACCCATGGAGCAATGGATGTAAAAGCCTGTTAAGTCATCAACTTGATGGTCTCTTTCACTGAGCAAGCAGGTCAAGAAGTCTGACCTGGTGGCTCAGGACAAGTGAGCTCATTCTCATACTCACCATCTAGCAGGGCACAGGCACGCAGCTCTACCTGGGCATCAACACCTCTGCAAACAAACCCTACACAAGGTGCAAGGCAAGGGTGTCAGAGCAGGGGTGAAGGTGGGCAGGTCTGCTGTGCATCCTTGACATCAGGCAAGATGAACTCATTGTGATCCTGTCAGTCCTGCACATTTTTTCTGCTGTTTCTTTAACAGCCTCTGCCTTTTTCCCATAACCTGGACCTGGATTTTTTCAGGTCAGGGCAGCACTGACTCCCTTCCTGACAGCTGCCTCCATGTATCAGGTTCTGAGAACGAGCTAGCAAGGCAGGATTTCCCTTCGCAGAGGCCATGCTGATTCTCTCTTTACTGTCTGTATTTATCAAAGTGCTCAGTAATCTCATACCTTAATATTGGCCTTTCCATTTCCACAGATGAAAGACAGACTCAGTCAGCCTATCTGGAGTCCTCTGTGTAGATGGGGCTCACAATGGCGTTATTCCAGGCCCCTGACTCAGTGACTGCTTGTAATGAAAGGTTATACATTTTGGCTGGCAGCTCTGCAATTTTACATTTGAGTTCCTTCATAGCTCTTGGGTGAATGGTTGCTGATTGTGGTGACTTGGTGTAATCTATTATTCTATGTGGCCAGATACTTCCTGTATACGTAGCTCAAATTGATAAAGCTACCCTAACCAATCTGCTAAAAAAAATGCAGTATATGTTGGAGACTTCCAAACATCTTTACCAGCAAAAAAAAATTATACAAAAAATAAATCTTATATTTTCTGCTGTGACCTTATCTTCAGATGCCACTTTAACATACTGTGTCATTATATGGTCTGCTGTTTCATGAGCTGGCTTTCAGCTTCTGAGGTATTTAGACAACTTTTTATTATCCATCTGAGTATCTTTGCAAACTCATTTATGTTTTCTGTAAATTCCTGTGTACATATTATACGCCATGATTTTGCTGCTCTCCTCTTTTGGACAACTCTCTGGTTTTTAAGTCAATCATTTCTACACAGTAGCTTTTGAGTTTTCTGTTTAGCTATACAGGGCTTTTACTGAGCCATTACGTTTTCTTTTTCTGAGCAGTTTGCCCAGGCTTCCAATACAGTATTTTCAAACAGCTTCAGGGCTGCTTGCAGGCTTTTTGGAGTATTCATTTTGGGGGTATTTTTGCTAATAGCCTCATTTGTATGTAATTCCTTTTCCTGAAATTGAATTTCTGTGCGCAGGATTTGTTTGGCTTGTTCTTTCCTACTGCAATATTAAGCCTAATTTTATACTGATTGCTGTTATAGAGTGCTCTTCAACTAATACCATTTGAATTAGGTCCTGTGCATTACTCAGGACCAAAGCCCAAATGGCAGCTTTTCATAAGAGTGCTAAGATTAGTTTTTCTAGGAAGTGGACATTTACTGCATACAACAGTCTCATCTGTACCTCTTGTCCTGAGGCAGCAGTGATACAATCTGTATACGTATAGTGAAAATCTCATCCCATTGCAACCCATTTTAAATTTGCAGTATTACCTAAGCACTATTATCCTCCAGATCAAAAAGCCCAAACTATGATTCTAGTACTACTGCTTTTATTACTATTAGTATTAGAGTATCAGATTTCCACACAGAATTCCTTAGTGTTTCTCTTTTCCCACAATATTTTTGTACTGTTAAACTTCGTAGTTTTCTTCACATAAATTGCCTTCACCTGTACATTTCATTCTGTCTTCCTTCCAAGCTTGTAGCCTGGCAACACTGTATCCTGTTAATTATCCTTTTACCAGGTCTCTGTGATGTCTATTTTGTCAGGGTTGTTTTTTATTGGCAAAAAAATGTATTAAAGGCTTCTAGAACTGTTGTAGAAGACAGCTTTTGTTAGTTTTGCCCTTGGTTTAGCTTTCCCAAACTAGTTAGCAGACATTTTAGGGAAACTGACTTGCCTTCTCTATTTCTGTTTATTTCCCTTCTGGCCTTTTTAGAGGTATGATGCATATCAGTCAGGTTATACTGCCAAATTGAATCAATCTGAATGAGGTGCTTCTCCATGCTTGTCAACATTTTTCCAGTTCCTAGTTTACATAATCTTGCATGACCTTCTTAACTTTCAGATTCAGCAATCTGTCTCCACCTTGATCAAAATAAATTCTGTCCTTCCTGTATGGGTTCCTTCTGTCTCAAGAAGTCTCTCAGTTCCTCAAGTACTGAAATTCCAGTCATTGCTACACTGTGGTCTTATCCATGTACCACAAGTCTGGATCCTTGCCTGCCTGCCGTGCCTCATGCCCTGGAGCTGGTAGCATTTTAGAGAAGGCCATCATAAAAATTCTAACTTTGAACTTCTATTAGGCAGCTCAAACAGCCACCCAGAGCATCCCTCATACACTTCCCCAAGTCACTGGTACTAGCACAGGTCTCCTGGATTCTCTCCTGCACCCTCACATGGACACCAACTCTGAAGTATCTTAATAAGTAAACGTCATCTGTGTACCTCTCCTCTTTTAACTTTAATTTTTCGGTGACTCTGAAAAGAACAGACCAAATCTCCCCAAACCAAGTGCTTCTTCCACAGCATGAGCACATATTGAGCCAGATCCACAGATAGTCAGTTTGCCTCTTACAATAATGTATCATTATTAAGCCATCAACAAATAAGATATACACAAGAATGTGGGGGGGGGGTGTCAGGAGCCCTTTCATAAATATAAAATGAGCACCAGCAGTCCACGCAAGCAATATGGTAGGGAGTAATTTCAATTACCATTGTATCACAGAATAGCTGAACCTTTAGATGAATTGGGAAATTAATTATAGACAATTCAAGTAAGAAAAATATGTAAGCAAGAGAGAAACCAATTTTAAAAAGGTTGAATTGCAATACATGTCCACATAATTAGATACAGGCATTTATACTAAAAGTTACTTGGTTCCAAGCAGATTGAGTTTATGCAAAATACAAAATATTCGTTCTCAATGTAACAAGCTGTTCTGAATTCATACTGTGTTCAAAGGACACAATCAGTGGACAGCTCTAGGCAGTGATATGTGGTTTAAATATTGGCATTTTTTTTAGTATTCAATTTACTAATGGAATGAACCTACAAAATCACTTAAAGCATTTCATTTTCACTACCTACGTACAATACCTAATACGCTTTACCTACTGCACTACACAATGATGACAGTTTAATTGATAAAAGAACTTCACCCATTAATATAAAGATATGGATAGAACTAGATAGGAGAGTTATACAGTATAGAAAAAATATTTACACCTACTCTGACTTGAATTAGATCAAAAGTTAACAACTAAAATTGCATCCCATAGGAACTTTCAAATATAATTAATTAGAAATGTTTTATTTTTATCATTTTAATAAGAAATGTTTAGCTTTAAACCATTTTAACTATGAGTTAAATACTGTTTTAAGAAGTCAGCCCAAGCCTTAAGGAAAACTGCTTTGTAAGCAAGTATCACTTGTAAAAATTTACTGTTCAAGTTGTGTGTTCAAATGCTGTTCAGAATAAGAGAGGAAGGAGTGATATGAGTGGTTTTTTGGGTTCAGTTACAGCTTCGTATTTCAAGGCAGAATTTTATGTTCACATTGCCATAATCAAAATTATATTGAGAAAGAAGTAACTATTTGTTACTTGGAGAAAAGCTCAGCTATTGTAGGAATTCTGCTTTTCTACTATTTAGGCTATGGGTCACTTCCTGCTCTTTAACTTCTGTGTTGTTTGGTTGTTTTTTTTTTTTCACTATTAGCTTTTTGCAAGAATTTTCATATGGAGTAAGTGTCTCTGCATTCAGGATGGCAGGAAGGGGTTGAAGAACCTTAAGTTTGGGCCTCCAGCATTCGGAATGTATAGGTACATGGTGTTTGCATCTGGAGTTGTGTAAGTGACATTCATAACAGATTCATGAGAAAGGATCCAATAGAACACTTTCGTGCATATTAATACTCTTCTGGGTAGCTAGAAAGTCTGATTATGAGTATACCTGTGCCCTGTACCACACCTGTGTATGTTCAAGATGATTAGTCTGCCTGGCCACTATAAGGCATTAAAGCCAACCCCAAAACTTTCTATGTGAGAAAGCTATAAAAACAGTTAAGCCACTTGGGTGTGCAGAACTCAGCCCTGTAATTTTTTTTATTTATTTATAAAACATTGACTGTGCATAAATGTACCTTTTACTGCGCCTCTGCAAGAGTTGTTTTTGTGTATAAGAAAAAGGAAAAAACCACAATAAAGGAATAATCACTCCTCAGGGACCTATATCATAATCAGTGGTTTGATGGTTTTGGATTTTCAGCCTAACTTATGCACCTCACTCCCCATCAAACTCTGAATGCCTTGAGCTAAAGGATTAGGCCTCCTGCTCTCCATCTCTGTTCATCATTGTATAAAATAATGGCTGAATTTACTTAGCCAAACTTGAGATATCTAAACAGTAGAAATCCAGTCTAAACCATTCACCTGATTTCCTCACACACACCAGAGGAACTGCCCTCTGAAAGAGTATACATATTTCATTTGACTAAATAAGTAACTAAGGCAACTAACTAGGCTCAGTCTAGATACATCCAGTTTAGACAGCTAAATTTGAGAGGGGGGTGAGTCCAGACAGTTGTCATATAATTCCTGATGCAATTTTCTTTTGCTGGAAAACTATCATTCCACAGTAGAGAAAAACAAAAAATGCAGCTGGTTGCTGTGAAGAACTGATTCAGATTGTTTCGATTTGGCTCAAAACACTTAAACCCTTTTCACTTCCAGCACTCCATGAGAGCCACTTCCATTAGCATCTTAATCCTTTTCAGAAGGCTTGGTTTATTCTGAAGAAAACATTTTTTCCCATTGCATTTGACCTAATCAATTCTTCTGTTTTCAAAAACATTCAGATTTAGGTATGAGAATTTCCAGGCCCAGCAGATAATTTAAAGAAGAGCACAGAATTCTGGAAAAGAGAAGGCTAGAGAGAAAAAAATTGCAAAGTTGCAAGGATTTGGGTAATTTTAATGTGAATAGCAAGAAAAAGGTGTAGCAAAGCTACATATCCTTTTGTCACCCTGGAATGCGTGGACTGAAATTGCTGCGGACATGTAAGAGACTTTCTGTGAAGTTTAATACTTGCAGGGTCAAAGTTCTTCAGAAAATCAATTCCCATCTCATAGAACAATTCTGGAGAAGCCAAGTCTTAAAATTTGATTCAAAAATTTAAAATTAGAAAAACTTTGCTTCTTCACCACCATCACTATCAAATTATTTTCTGCCTTGCTATTTATTTGTCAACACATGGTATCGCAGAATAACTGAATCAGAGGGATAAGGTGCCCTCAGATTGTCTGTCAATGAATCTGAGGAAATCATCTTCCAGTTTATTTTTTTCAGCCAACTTCTGATTTCATTTACCTTCTCCAATGGTTCCTAGGGAATGTGATCATTCACTTTCACTGAGGAGCTGATTGAGTTATGACTGAGCAACAGTAGCCATTAAAAGGATGCTTATGGTAGAATTTTCCAGAAGTCCTTTACATCCAAATAAAAAGATTTCCCCAGAGATACAAAGCAGTTAAACACAAAAATGGATTCTACGATGTAGGACACACTCACACAAAGCCATTTCTGACTTACTACAGACCTTTCTTGCCTTACTACACCAGAGAAATCTTAAAAATACAGTTCTTTACACTGAGATTACAGATATGGTCATAACAAAGTGTCAGGAGTGTTAAAATAACTTAAATTTTGAATCTTAATTAAATGACCACAAGGCCAAACAACTTCTGGGAAACCAAACACCTTCTGCTGTGCAGCTGCCCTTCTGCAGTATAGCAGCATCACAGATATTACAGAAAAGTGGAACACGTTTCTCTGATCAGCTTAAATAGAAATTGTCACATTTCAGGTTCTCAGACATGATTAAGTTAATAATCTTGCTGTGATTTTTTTTTTTTTTTACAACGAAAGAAGGATCATCAGAACTATAGACTCATGGTTACAGCAGCTGTGTCATGAGGACAAATATTTGTTTTATGTCTGCAGAACATTTTGAACAGCTGAAAAAGGCATCTGTAAGGCCTTCATGCCCACTTTGTTGGCAAAGAGTGGAATCCAATCTAACACCCAGGTCAGGCTCAGAATGCAGTTTAAGTTTCACTGATAAGCTTGTAGCAGCAAGCTATATACCCGAGGATGGTTTTTTTTCCTTTCTTTTTTCCTCTCTTTCCTTACAGCTTTATGACTCATCATCTTGCTTGATCCATTCCCTTTCTGAAAAGGTTTGCAGCTGCAGGGCAGTGACAGCAACTGACCTTGGCTTACCCTGTCTCTGCACCATTGTGTTCCTGCTGCTATCATTATTTATTTTTCATTTCATAGTGTAATTCAGAATTGCATTATATATATATATATATATTCACAAAAATAAAAAAGGCATCAATGTATCAGAGATAATTTAAAATAGAAAAGGAGAATTACACAACTTTGTATCAGCCAGTCCATTCACAGGACAGATCACATGGCAGATGATTTAACAGTTCCTCTATTCAGAGCTTTGATGTCTCTAGCTGCACATCACATACAGGCAATAGACATCTAACCCAAATGATGCATGTTTTCTCTTTTAAGTAGCTCACTATCATGTTTTTTTAACTGTTGCCAAATCTCTACCATTGATAGTTTTAAAGAATCATCTATACTACAGAAATACCATGTTTGCCCATTGACCATTTAAAGCGTATTAGCACATTTTATATAAAATACATACTCGTTATGTGCTTACAAATGCAATTCTTTTTTTCAGTTTGCCAGTCTTCATTATTCAGTTCTCTGTACCAAATCAAGAGGACAAAAAAGCTGCTACTATTACATGGAAACATGCACATCCCTGAAGCACTTTTCAATTCTTAAGGAAGCTTTATGCTTAATAAGATATTAAGATTTACTGGCAACCACACAATAATATAAAAGCAAAATGTTACAGGCTTGATAATAATTCATACAAAGGTCCTTTGTGTATGTAAGTAGCCCCAAAGAACCTAGCTCTGCATCCATTAGTAATGGCAAATATGCTGTAACCATGCATTTATAGCCTGCAAGATTCAGCTGTGAAATCATGCCTTTGCTGAAGAGTTAACTTACAGCCAGGTACATAAAAAGACTTCTGACCTGAATTTAAAGATCTTCAAGTCTCTATTAGCTAAGCCAATAAGAGGCATGAGTTATAGTTTACCCTTCAGTTAGCATTCCTTTTACAGTGAGGATGCCACCTAGTTTATTTCTAGTGTCATAATCCTTTGGGACTATGTCTATGTAGTCATCTGCATATTCCCTTTTGGTGCCCTGGATGCCACGAATTACCAAATACACTATATTATTTTAAGGACAAGCTAAAGAGTGATAAATCATCGGATTCCCGGTATGCTCACAGCACTGACGTGAGTGCTGAAGTCACACAGATTTGAATGTGAAAAGTGGTAAAGATGATTTCAGCCTACTTAGAGTACCTCCCTTTGTGACTAAAGGATTTTCCATTGCTCATTCACAGTCAGGAGTCAGATTAAGAGCTGTAACACGAGCTTGATATTTCATTTTTTCTTTATCAATTACATTGTCACTAAGAATGTATAAAAATATTCATGGCATTCTTAGATACTGTTTTAGGATGAAAAGTCTCCTAAATATCTCAGGATGGCCCAAGAAGAAAGTAAGAGAGCACAACAGTTAAACATTCCTAGGAATCATAACATGTGATGGCAAGTCAATGATCATACAAATGCTTCAAAAGTATTCTTAGAAAAATGAAAAAAATTCCAATCCACTCTTCAAAAAATATAATCTGCTTCAAGTTTTTCAGAAGAGAAATAAAACAAAAAAAAAAAAAAAAGAAGAAGAAATAATAAGTTTCCAGTGTTCAGTTGGGAGTTTTACCTCCCAAGAAGTAGACGTGATTAATACTACTACTTGCTATTTGGTTAAGTACACAGTGTTTTAAAACTGTTCAGGCAGATTAATTTGGCAACCTATTATTCATGCCCATTTGTATAGGTTAGAATTAGGGTACTACTTTAAATTTAGATTTTGTATGCAGGATTCTGTGAAGACCACACCTGCTGGTCTTCACCTTTTACAATTTTGTCCAGATAATCCATAACTTTCTGGACAAACATATCTCAGAAAAGCTATGCTGTTACATGGATGTCTTATCAATCATATCTGCCTTCACCACAAGGAGATGTAAGAATGAAGGAAAAAAGTTTGCCATGAATTATCTCTCTTTTTTTAAGAAAGCCATTTTTTTGTCTCCCACCTGTTATAAATCTCCCCATTTCCTGATGTAGCTTCAGACATTCTCACTGCATCCAAACAGTGGGGGCATTTAGAAATTTCCAGCACTAGGAGTGCTGCAAAGCAGGTATGAGAGCAGTTGTACTTATTTACTGCTTAATTTAAATTGACAGTTGAGAATTCTGGCTTTTTTTAAGCTTCCTACCGCAATTTAATACAACATTGAAATGAATAAGGAGAAAATGTGAATGTATTGATTACGCAAAAAGAATTATAGGAACAGAAATTAAATTTCTTTTCCCTATTTGTGAGAATGTTTCCAGTTACTCCTGATTAATTTCAGAGGAAAACTACTAGAAATTCATAACTGACATAAGATCATAACTTGTACAAAGACAGACAATTAAAAAAGACTAGATAGAATGTTGCTGGGTTTCTGCTGAAAAAGCTTTCAAGATTGTAATATGATCACATTTGGACTGCAAAGTAGCACTGCTCTCTGCTGGTTGTTATAAAATTAAATTGCTGTTTGGCAGTTGCATAAAAGCTCCTCTATGTACTTGCTTGATTCATCTTTAAGTTATGCTTTTGTTTGAATTGGGAGAGATAAACAAATGCTTATTCAGCTATAGAGCTAAAACATCTCTGCATACCTCTCTGATAAATGAGCATTTCTCAGATAAGGCAATCTCAGCAAAGCATCACATTTGCAGAATTTTACATGTGAAGATCCCTCAGCCTCTGACATAACCTGGATCTGTATTGTCATCTCTAATAAGTTGTCTGATTCTTTCTTCAACTTGGCTTTCACATTTTTAAATTGTCTGTTCATAACAAGCTTCTTTTAATTAGGGAAACAGAGATGGCATGAGTCAAGCTGAACACTACACTGACAAATGGTTCTGGTCAGCAGCTTCTCCAAACAAAGAAATTTTCTGAGACCTCTGTAGTTCTCCATAGGAAAGGAAAAGCAAGGGTCTTTATTGCCCTTGCCGTGAGTAGTACACACAGGGATCCAACTTTTTCAGTTACAGATCTTCCTGACAAATGGTGAGATTTCCTCCATGCATGTGCAGTAATAGATGATGGTCCTTGTCATTCATCTGCCTCCTCTTCCCTTGCCTCATCTGAGGGCATTGAGAGGTCCCTGAGGTCAATGAGCAATTCATCAACATCAGTTCTGGGCATTTGAGTGTCATGAGTTAGGCTCCTGAGACCTGGAATTTTAAGAAGGGATGACTTTCAGTGTGGCGAGCAATCCCTGAGTTCGCAGACCTTGCCTTTGCCTATCAGGCAGTGTGCCTGTAACAGGCAGTGCGGAGCTTCTCGGAGAAGCGTGGCAGAGATAGGCGTGTGTGCTACTAACAGAGATGCAGACCCTCGAGTGAGGATTCCAGTGGATTTATTAGAGGGAAGGAAGGAAGGTGACAGGAGGGAGGTAGCAAGCTGGAAGCATCCGCAGGAGAGCCTCGAGCAAGGCTGTGCAGGGGGTTATAGGGGGCGTGCCAATAGGAACACCGTACAGTCAGATGAACAGAACTCACAACCAATAAACTTAACTTAGGAGGGAGGGATATTAAACTGAACCAATAAGGAGCAACTTAATGGCAGAACAAAGAAGAACACTCTAGAAGCCAACCATATAGGGGAGGAAGGGGAGGTGTTGTAGGGAGCCAACCAGGTACAACTCTGGTGCATGTTCATGAGCACCGTCCGAGGGGAACTTGGGAGCGACTCACAGAGTCACCACAACTTAGAGCTCATCCAGCTCCCAAGTCTCTTCTGGTGCCTCAGCCCCTGGTGCTGTGCCTCGAGCAGATAGCTCTGCAAGAGCGACTGCTACATTTCAGAGGAGAACTTTTCTTGGTTTTCAGGTTTGTTTTTAGGCTCTACAACCACAAAGGCCGATAACATAATTGTACATTGATTTAAGTCTCTGTCATTGATTTTTTCTTTCTGTAAATGTATCAGAACTTATTTTATTACAATATGAGCAATATTATGAATCATCAGAGTTGGTCAAGCTTGCACAATTTCCCAGTCTAAGTTTAGAGGATGTTGAAACTTGACAAGGACTGTGCCATGTGAATAAAGCAGGAAAACTCTGCCCTCCAAGTGACAATGAGAGAAACCCAAACCCTATTAGTTACCTGCTCTAAGTAGAGTCTTTGAGTGGATTCCCCTTTCATTCTGAGATACACTGATATTTTGTTAACTTGCCAGGTCCAAGTTTTGCAAGGAACACCTAGATTCACCTCAAGGGGGGAAATGCGATGCTGTTATACTAACACAGCACTATTTGCCACAGAACTAAAATAAAAATCTATATTTATCCTAAGAAATTAAATATATTATTTTAATCTCTGACAAAAAAGGAAAATCATCAGAAAATTAACAATCCTTTCCTCCTAAAGCAATTTTGTGTCTAAACCAAAAGATATAACCAAGTATAAAGTCCAAACCAGACAGAGAAATATTAATTGGTATGCACAAAATTATATACTGAGGGTGAGATTTTCAATGGCATAAAGAACAGTCAGATGCCTAATTCTATTTATGTCTATATAAATAATTGCTATCAACAATGAAAGTAAAACTGTGATAAATGATGAACATAATCCCATGAATTTCTGTGCTTTTAAGCATATAAATGTTGTTGTCATTCATACAGGAGAAGAATTTCTGAGAATGCAAAGCAAACAAGTAAGCAAAGAACCCAAAAATCCCTCATCCCCAGAGTCCTTAGGAAAAGCAAACTGACTTTTTAAAACCTGTTTCTCAAATCTTGTTTTTCCCAAAATCAAAAACATAGCAACTGACAATGACTTGGAAACTGGCATGTTGTGACTCATGCTACTCCTTATACCAAACCTTGTAGTTCACTGACCTTGCCAGTTTATCACTCAGGAGTTTTTGTTTGACGTTGCCTTCTGGTTCTCAGCTAAATTTTGGTAGCAAACTCTTTAGGATAGAAACTAATCTTAGTCCTTTTGTACACAATCTCTAGAATGGCTTGTTCCATTCTTAGATTTAATCTTGCTATGTGGTGTTAAGACTTTTTTAACAATTTAAAGTTTTTAACTAGTCTCTAACAAACCAGGAAATTATTTGAATCTCTATCCAATGTATTGGATTGTATCCAATGTAGATTTCTTTCCTTTCTTTTAGTTTTTAATTAATATGCAATCTTGAGAATAGCCCAATTAAAGGAACATTTTCATATATTAGTGAGGAAAAAAAAAAGCTTTGGCATGCCAAACTCTTATTCCATTTCTCAAGAAATTAGCTTCTTTTCTTCAATGAATTTAGAACAATGGAGTCCTGAATTCTTTATAAGTTTTAAATAAAATGTAAGAAAGAGCTGGTAACACAAGCCAAAAGTAAGCAGATCTAATTTTCATTAAAGGTTCATGCATTTTCTTCCTCTTCATTTTCTCACCCACCTGTTTTTCTTTTTTCTTTTCCCTCCAGATCAGTTCAACTGTTAACATGCCTCAGAGGAAAAAGTCTTGCACAAAAATATGCTTCACCTTAGGAGATCAAAGCTCTTTACAGCTCTTTTTTTTAAGCCCCTTTTAATCTTAGTGGCATCAAGCTCATTAGAAACAACAACAAAAACAAGAAAAAAGAGAAATTTAAGCTAGGATCAGTAAATTAAAAAGAAGCTTTGATATCTAGTAGAAATGAGTGGTAGAAAAAATATTGGTGCTATAAAATGGGACCTGGAGAACCGATTATGCAAGAAGGATGGAAATCAAATTTTAGTATCTCACTTCATCAGTACAAAATAGTTACAGGGCAGATTCTATCTGTTAGAGGGCAAATAGTGGGGACACCTGTAGTGTAAGGAATAACACAACTGGGTAGGAGTATAACCCTAAGAAAGCCATTTTGGTGAACTACTTATGGAAATGGAAAAAACATTCATTAGAGGTTTGTCCAATTGCTATAATTATGATGAAAAGAACAGCATATTAAAAATAGCATGCCATTAACTGTTGCAAAAAAACATACCATAAATGTCATGCTGGTCTCAAAAAGAATGCATGAAACTTATAAACAAATGCATAATCACCTTGCTTCCCTTTCCAGTTAAATTTGGTTTGCTTAAAAGCTTCAGCATTTAGAAGTTATTCCTCTGATTCAATCTTCACTTCATGAGAATAATGGGTTAATTTCCTTTTCCATTTCCATTACACTGTTGTCATGAGTACAAATCTGTCCTGTACCATTTTCAGTTTGTCTCACACTCTCTCAAAAGACTGAGACTTTTGAATTTTAAAGCTCTGGAATATCTCTAATAGACAAGAGTTTGCCAGACACTTCAGCCTTCTCAATAATCTCTATTTTTGCTACTTGTCTCTTCTGATCTTTGTCACCAGCTGTGGGAGCTAGGCAACTGACATTCAGCTCTACAAGTCTATTTCATTGGAAAAGACAGTGAGGACTGTCAGCTCATTCCCATCCAGTGACGGCTGCAGATGGAATGAGCATTGTTGCCCAAGACTCATCCCAGCCAGGCCCAGGCACTGTTACCGTTCAGAAGAGCAGTGATATTAGTTGCCTTGATGGACAGATTGAATACACTACTCAGTGCTGACTCCACGTTTGCTCCTTTGTTCATTATGAAGAGGATTTCTCAAAAAGCTGTTGAGCAAAATATTGTTTCTGAGTAAATTCAAAACTTCAAGGGGCCATGTTTTCACTCACAACTCAATTTCTTGATTTGTGATTCTTCTCACTATCCCATGATAGGGTGTATTTCCTTTAGTAGAGAAACAACAGTTGTTAGCTTTTCAGCTGCAATTACTGCTATGTGAAGCATATTTTCCTCATTCCAACATGAATATTTAAAAACTGCTCCTGGAGCCTGTAGACCTTTGCCATCTATTTCACAAGGTGTAAAAAATGGCTGTTCTTTTGCATATCAAGGAGAATGTTTTACTCTACTGCCAACAGTTTCATTTCCAGTTCATTTCTGGATGCCTTTAAAGATGTTGCTTTTAGCCTGCAATGTACTAAACATTTCAGAATTTTAATACTGTTTCTCTTACATGCAACTTTCAGCAGCTAAAATTATCTGAATCTGTTGATGCAAAGTGAAGACATTTCGTTTCACACTCCTGCCCTCTGTGCTCAAACACACCATGCACACAGGAAACCTTGGACAGGAGACAGCAGCCAGCTAAGTTTTCTCCATGAAAGGAATGCAATCTACATTTAATTTTTCTACCTGGATTATTGGAGAGTGCACATGTTGAACGTCAGGGTAAATTTTAAAATCTGACTGTTTTCTGTGCTCAGATAAGGGTAACAAGGAAGAGTGGATGAGAAAGTGGAATTAAATTGTTGCCACCGTACCACAACCAAAACAATGTTGTATTACTCAAAGAGAAGTTTATTAAATATAAACATGAGTGCAAGTGTTGAAATCCTAAATACAGTTATTGCAACTAACATATCATTCTGAGAAAGACCAATTTTTGTTTACATTATAGAAGCATACTATACATCTTTATAGAATTTTAAGATCAGATGTGACACTTCTGGTTATATAATATGACTTCCTACACGGTGTAAAACAGTGAAATTCATTTATTTGGACTAAATCCTTCATTTTCAATCATTTAGTATTATAAAATAAGTGTTAATGCCTGAGCAGCTCACGTCTGTGTTTTTCTGGGCTTAGAATTGCTGAGTTTAGAATTGCTGAAATTGCATTTAATGTATTCTATGGCTATACACCCTACAGCAATCACTGATGTAAAGCCAATGCAAAGTAGCAATGCAGATACTGAACCTCCAGTTGCAAAACAATCACCCTGAATAAAAATACTTTAACAGTAATTTTGCTTGGATAATGACTGCCTAAAGTAAGAGTATAACTTTAAATAAAGGTTTTCACTGGGTTTTTGTTTCCCTAATAATTGGACTAATAATTAGAAAACAACTCACAAATTGTCATTCACAGGGAACTGTCCATCAGCAAAACAAAAGGACAAATTTCTGAAACCTTCTCTTTCTACATAGTTATTTATCCTACCTTTTGATTTGGAGACAGAAAATACTTACTGAAAGAAAATATATAAGATTTTTAAAAATAAATTACTTTTTAGATGGTTTTGGGGTGACATTATATGCAAAGATAGTAATTCATCACTACAATTTTGATCTGATTCAGCCCAAGCTTTGAGAGCTTGTGTCTTAATTAGATATGCATTAGCCTTGAAACAAATGTGCAAGTTATTTTTGTATAGTAAATGTCCTTCTGTTGCTATGGAAACCAGATGTTTGATAATTAAACTTGCACTGTAAATAGTTGTGTGCTGTCATGTGAAAGACTACTCTTCACAAGTTTCTGTACAGCCAAATAGTTGAGCTTCTTGCCTGTTGAAAAATTGGAAGTAAATGGGGTGAAATAGCTGCCTCTGAAATTGACTTCAAAAAGCAACCACTTTGCTAGAGCATTTTAAATAACATTGGAAAATCTTTACTGAATTTTGTGGCTCTCATGCAGGTCAGAACCTACCATTGCATCTGTTTTTTTCAATTCTATTTGCCTATTATCTTCTACTCACAGGTAAATGAACATGAACAACAAAAAAGGAAATGTAAACATTTTCTGTAGCTAGGAAGGCAGTCATCAGGTTCAGCCAAAGCAATCAAGGACCATTCAGAGCTCAAAAAATATTTTTAAGATTTTATTATATTTAATAATACAGGTTATGTGAAGCAAAAATTGTGTATTCAGCCTACAGAATTTTCCTTACTGCATCCAATGAGTGATCTTTCACATATTTCAGGGCATGTGATTTCAGAGGGCTCAGAAGTCAATAGCAAAGTAGAGCAGAGGTAGCTTAGAGACTGGCAAAAGGGTGAGTTTTGATATAAAAAGTGGAAGACTGCAGTGAAATTTCATTGTGCTGAATGAGCAGAACTGGTCAGTCTCTGTGCAGGGAGGACAACCAGTATGCTCCTCCTGAGGGTCATGTAAGATAAAGCCAGGACAGAAAGAAGAAGAGGAACTGTAGGAGTACATCTGACCATGCATTTTCGTGTCTAAAAAACCACAACTAATTTAATGGTATAAGGACTTGAAATTTGTGCTCCTGGTGTCAGCAAGGAAAAAAGTTCCATGCTGAGAAACAATGAGACCATCTATAAGTAACAAGACTAATACAGATCTACATCTCAACACAGAATCATAGAATAATAGAATCATAGAATGGTTTGGGTTGGAAGGGGCCTTAAAGATGATGTAGTATGGGCAGGGACACCTTTCATTATACCAGGTTGCTCAAAGTCCCATCCAACCTGGCCTTGAAGACTTCCACAGATGGGGCATCCACAATTTCTCTGGGCAAACAGTTCCAGTGCCTCACCACCCACCATAAATGTAACTTGTAACTATGAATTACTCAACCCATGAGGTAAAATATTAAAATAAACTTTGATATTACTTTTGCATTGAAAACAAGCAAGAGCAAATGTGGTTTCAGCTTCTCACTGATCATTTAAATTCTAATCAATGTTTTTTTTCTCTGACACTGTTCACCAAAATATTATTTTCCTGCAGTAATAGTGTTGCTTAATCTTTACATTCACAAATGCAATGATCACTCAAAGGAGTTACCAACCTCCTTGTAATAAAAAAGTTTTTAGTTTTGATTTTTATGCTTTAAATCACTTTTGAAGGTACACAACACAGTAACGTTATTGTACAATAAATGTAGGCTATTTCAGATTTTATTGCTAGTTTAATTTGATGTGCCTGAGAGAAAGTCTGCTGTTGTCACACATGAAATGAAACTTGTACAGCAAGAAAACTTATTACTGGCTGAAATGCCCAGTGTCAAGTAATCTGTAAATATGAAAACAGGTTTACTCTACACAAATATTTTTTCTCCAAACAGCAGAAGGGGCATTTTTTGAAGGAAAGGATCTTCAAAACTATGAAGACAGGTTATGCTTTATACCTCTAACTTGCACCAGCCTTTCTCCTGTCTCACACTTATTGCCTTACTTTCTTCTCATTCTTCCATCAGAAGTATTTATTTGGTCTGGATTTTTAAACATTTTAGAGGTAAATTATAAAGATAATGTAAGAACATAGAAGAACTGAGGAATATGTTTAACATAAAATGCAAACTTGTAGAAAATATAGTATGGTCATTATCACTAACCACCATATTCCATTCACTCACTCCAAAAAAATCCCATTTTCAGAGAATGCAATTAACTTTTACAGCAGGCGACTTCAGACTTCAAATATTATGTGTAGCATTTGACAGGGAACAGAAGGAACAGAACACAACTCTGACTCTCTAGCTTCATTACAAATTTCCCAAGTATTCCTCCTTGAGGTGTTATTTGCTTAAAAAGCTCTAGAACTGCATAGAGAATTATACCTTTTAATATATGTGTGTTAAATTTCACATTAGGCACCATGCAGGTAATCAGAAAATGTGAATCAAAGCATATGCACTCAAACTGGAAGGACTGTTTGAATTTCTCTGTGGGAATCCTATGTACATTATTTCCCAAACTTCTAAAGCCTACAATTCCTTTATTTATAACCACAGGCTTATTAGTAGCAGCCCAGTTTTGAGATATTTTCTACATGAGGTCATCTTTTCTATGGCTGAAGTACATCTTTTCTAACTCCAAAGCAAACTTGTTCTCTCCAGCCTTGTCTCTAGGTTTAGCAAATAACTGTATTTCGTTCAGAATATCCCTCTTTTCAAAATGACATTTTTGGACAATATTTGAGTTTGTTTTGTTTAGGCACTGGACTGCTACAGTGTACAAGACAACAGTGGTCCAAGTATAAGGCCATTTTTACCTGTAAACTCCTGAAAGCTTTTGCTATCACCAGACATGTTTGAAGTAAATACAAGTAGTTTCCTACAGGTCTCCTCTATACAGAGTAAAACCAGGCAGTAAATAAAAGAGAAAATTGAGAAACGTGCTTTTCCAGAGAATACAGTAGCAGATGGAAACTGACTAGTAACTTCACTAGACTTTAAAAGTCATGAAAAAGTAATCTCTGAGCATAAAGTAGAATTGAATTCTTCACAAAGAAAGCAAATAGGGGAGGGAAAGCAGATCAATGAATCTCATCTACTCAATAAAGTATAAAGAAAGGAAAGCACTGGCTGCTACTTAATGCTACAGCCATTAAAGAACAGCAATTATAGTGGCCTGCTTCTCCCCACTCAATCACACAAGTCTTACTACAGGAAAGATTTATTCCCCTCCCTTCCACCATCATACAGTCCATGTGGAAAAAAATAAGGCTTGTCCTTTTCAACAGAACTTGTAAAACAAAACTCATAATTAAAAAAAAAAGTTCACAGGCGCTTGTAGAATAACAATACATCAATAACTTTGTGATGTTATGTTTTCCACCTATAGTAAAGCATTAGCGTTTTCTGCACAGACTGCTCACATCAAACACATGCTTATGTTGTTGGTTGCAGCTTGTGTGAGTCTAGCTGTGTGTGAGAGATGCCTAGGTGGAAAACCAGGTGAGAAGAGCCTACAGGTCTCTCACAGAATGCAGCATCTTCCCACACTGGACATTACTGAGGAATGCCCTACTTCTGCCTCTGGCTCTTTGGCAAATTTGGCTTCCTGGATGGCTCTGGTCTCAACACTTGGCTGGCAGTGACAGAGAAGGAACCAAAAGCTTTCATGTGCCTTTTCCACCCCCATGAATTCTTTGTCCTGATACTTCTCTAATTCTCACCTTCTCTGCTGGCAGACTCAGTCATATTATCCCACAGGGTCAGGTGTCCATGCCCTACTTGCCTGGGACTGAAAGATGAGTGACTCCAATGAATGAGCAGATCTTGAGAGGCCTTCAGATACTCACACATTTCTGCATGAAGTTGCATCCCTCATGCTTGTTAATTAAGCGTGGGACTAACTCAAGCAATTGCTTACTAAATTCAGCATGTGACTGTTTCTGAGGTAATGTCTTCCAAGCATAGCCTCAGACAGTCTTGAAAGATAGCTCCAACAGTGGGATGACATGTAAAATAGCAGAATTTCCAGAGTTGGGAACTACTTCTGGTATGAGAGAGAGAGATTCTCCAAGGTCTTTTGCAGCATGCTGTAAGTTGCAAAACATTTCACCAGATCAAGGGAAAGCATTGCTATTTAGTCAGGACCCAAAACAATCCAATGGGAAGCTTCCAAGAACCGCAAAGAGGAAAAACCCTGTCGTTCTAATAACAAATTAATTGCTTGCATTTAACACAACTCAGTTGTAGCAACGTGGGTTTTTAGGATTCCATGTGCTTCCATTGTTTCCCTGCTCTGAATGTTATTGGTTCATTTTAAAATATGCACTCTGCTGTACCTGAAAACCTATTGGTGTGTTCCCCCTGTCAATTCTCCCCTCTTCCTCCTAAGACTGGCTCTAAGGGAGACAGTCCCTCCCCTTCCTTTCCCCTTAAAAGCCAGCGTCTGCGTCAGAGAGAGGTTCTACATCTCTGAGCTGCCAGCCCCTGACCTACCCCCTTCTCCTTCTCCTGGAACCCCTTTTTCCTTACCCCAAACAAACCTCCCTGGCAAAACAGAGATGGAGTTCCAGTTCATTTCTTTGTGTTGTGTGAGTCTAGCTGAATTTCTGTGGTTGGGAGACTCACGCCAGCCCGCGGGACCCCGGGGGCCACCCGCTCCGAATCCAGTGGAATTACGTAGAGCAGGGACCCAGTCTGGGGGGGGAGCCAGCCCGTGCAGCTCCCCCAGACCCTGCAGTATCACTCAGTGATAAAAAACCACTCATTGAAACAGTCTGAAGACTCCACCAAGTAGGAAGTGTCAGGCAGCAGCTCCCCAGCAGGCACCACAGGGGAAGAGTGATGGAGCCAAGGACTGAAGTCATTGATATGGGTGCAATCCCACAGAGTCCAAACAAGAGCCAAACAGCTTCAGAGACAGTTGCTAGGAGGTCGAGAACCAGGCGTGAATACAGCTCATGGCATGAAGCTCCCTGTTCCTTCTCACCTGGTCCAGGTGAACCACCTCAGAGCTGGCCTCCATCACAAACTACCAGGCCCCCAGGGGAAAAAAAGTTGGTTCCATTAGGCCTCTTGACTGCAGGAAACACTGAGTAGCTCCAAAAGCAGGTCAGGATTCCCTTCCAGGTAAAGAGGTAAATCTGTCCTAGCAGCAGTGGATTGATCTGTTGAGCAGCCCAAGGTTGCAGACTTTTGAGCATTGTAAGAAAGGCTTAGGTGACAGTTTTGCCTCTATTTTATGACCCATGACTTCTGACTGCTATTTTAGGGTTTCAGGACCATGTTTTTTGTGAAGTAAGAAAAGCAAAGCTGTATTTCTTTTCCATTGACACTTGATGATATATGTGTCTCTTCATTAGGAAGGAGCACAGACTCAAAGTTCTATCTTCCTCCCAACATACAGGATCTCAATAATAAGAGCTCCAGAGCTCTGACTCTCCCAGGTCTGCAAACTCATCCTATCTTTCTGACCCTCTTGCTGCAAATCACAGCTGATCCCTGGTAACTAGGAGTGCATGGCTCAAAGAACAGAAAGGAAGAACTTAAACAGCAGAAAGTCTGCTTGAGGGTTATGCTCTTCTGGGGCAGCCAGGAGACTGGAAGAAGGCACCTGTATATCAGTCAGAATTATGCCACTCTAAAATTTGTGTTTAGGCAATAAACCTTTCAAAGAGGGTATTATCTCTTTATTATTGATCTCCATTTATGGCCTTGGGGTGTACTGCCATCTATATAAAATAACAGCTTATTTGTTACACTAAGCAGCAATGAAATATTAGGCTTTTAATTCCAGCAGATTTTATTTTACGCACTCTGAGCTAATAAATTAAAGCAGGATATGAACAGTTGACAATGCTACACTTTTCATTCATCTTTTACCTATACAAGGCTAAAATGTTTAAAGCTTGGCATTTATCACAGTAGAATCATAGTGTTTCATGATATGAATGGATTTTCCTTAATATGCACAAACAAAAACCACTATTTGAACAATGAATACAGGAGAAAATATGGAAAAGAGATCAGCAGCCAATTTCTTTTCAAGTTCACTTTAGCCAATTAACACAGTCTGTTTTGCTCAATTCCATTGCCAAAAATCAGTCAACCATCCAAAGAAAATTAATCAGAACCTAAATTTCAGTATTACTACTACTGAGTAAAAAACTTGCACGATGAAAACAGCAGTCCATTACAGCACCAAGATCTGTGAGTTTTCAAATGTATTCTGTAGTGAGCTGAATGTTGTCATATACACCCAACAAAGCAATATTGCAAAGTACTAATAAGGAGCCTTCTGTTTGGCCACTGTATTTGCTTATAAAACAAGATGGCTAACTTGAGTATAATATCTCAGAAAAGAGTGAACTCAGAAAACACACAATTTCAAATAATATGAGATAATGCACGATGACTTAGATTATTTGTCAGTTCAATTGTAACAGTTTGAAAAAGACTGCAATATTACTTTAAACATGAAGATAGCAGGACACTAATGGTATTGCTTAATGCAAGTCCCTGTCACCCCCATTGTTCAATACAGCAAGCAGCTGGAGAGAGAATAGAAGTAACACCAGGTAGTTTCCTTGTGTCTTTCCACATAAAAGTGCTCATTTAAGGATGAAAAATGTGTTCATGCATTCATACAAACAGCATCTGTATATACAGTTCTTGAGAGCTGGCTATATTCCCTCAGATTACTTAGTTCTAATAGTTTACTGCTCCTTATGGTTTTGTTTTTCTTTCCATCTTTTTTTCCAAATAGACTGCCATGTGAAAATATTTCTAAAAACCAGCTATTTATACTATTTTTTAAGAATTATTTTATAAACAGATGTTATATTTAATGAAAGATTCAAAGAGGCTTTTTTACAGCCAACAAACTGAAAATTAATTCACCATGTTTAGTGCACTCCTAGTTTTATAACCTCATCCATTATTTTATTATTGTTGTGCTAGGTAGTGATTTTTTATGATTATGTCACTCAGAGAATATAAATTTTCATTTATAATTGCAGAAGAGCATCAGAACAGCATGGTTTAGAATTGCAATTATTGTTGACCTTCTGGAAGGCGCACTGAATTCTTGTATTTTATTCAACAAGAGTGATAATGTCACACAAAATAAACATATTTTGGACAGTTTTTATTCTTTTTATCCATAGAGAAGTAAATTAAGACTTGGATTTCATAAATGAGTCAAGCTCATGTGGTTAGCCTGTAACATTTTGACCAAGCTGTGTATGCTTCATGTTCAGATGAGATCATTCATATTGTGGAGAAACACAACGGACTCAGAGAAAACATATTCTTATCAATATGATGACATTTTCTAAAGTGAACACCTTGCCAGTCATAAAATAACCTCTACTTGTTTCTTTTGTTTGTTTTCACTTCTTTGGAAGAAATCCTGAAACTATGACTGCTTTTATGAGTTTGCAAACACTTGTACAATAATGATCTAAATTTTTCAAGTGAATGTTCATATTGAGCAATAAAAAACCCCAAACAATATGTAGTAAATGTTTCTTTACTAGAAGGTGCTAAATCCCACAAAAATATAACACTACTTATGTGCAAGTCAGGAGATATCAGCTGTCAAACAAAAGTAGAAAAGAAGAATCAGAACAGAGACTCAATTGTCCCTGTGTCATAACTAGGGGATTGGTCAAGCATGGATACATTGGGAGAAATACAAACCAGCCTGTGCAATTCACAACTCAGGGACATCCTTAACCCTACTACTGACACTTTTTTGATCTCTCCTTTCTGGAGTTAAAGCAAGTTTCTCTCTTAATTTAGAGAGAAAAAATAAATGAGATATAGGAGTAGTATGTGCAAACATCTATAGCTCAATGACTTAATTTTAATTATCTGATAACTAGTCAGTAACTGAAATCTCAGAATGAATACCATGACTGTGTGGGCACAATCACACTGATTTTATATGAGAGCGTTTTCCATGTAAATCAGACTTAATTGGTTAATTATACATTAAGAGTGTTGAACAGTCTATTTTCAATTGACAGCACAATTTTCCCTTCTTCCAAACTACACTTAAATAAAACTTTGCATAAGATACTTCTTGACTATATTAATGAATTTATTGTTTAAAATGTTAAACGTTTCATTCTTCTTTTTTTTAAACACACTTTTCTTAATTCTATCATCACATGGTTGTCACTTGTTTATTTACAGGCAAATCTACAGATCATTAAAGCTGGGCTGCATTTTCCTAGATGCTTGCAAAATTACTTTTTTCCCCTATACTATAACTTAGAGGATTCAGTAACATTTAAAAATGGCCTACTGTGATATTAACTGTTAGGAAAAAAATGTAATACACTACAGAGAACATTGTATGACCAATAGTAATATATTTCAAATATTTCTATAAATTAGACAACATATAATGACAGAAGAAACAGATGTTTTCCAAGGAAACCTCTAATAGGTCGTATTCACCTTGTTTCTAAACCAAAAGGTACAAAACCAAAGCAAATATATTCATTAGAAATCTGTTTGGAAAGAAGATTATTTAAGTTATAAACAGTTGCATTTGCTCCACAATAAGATTATTTGCTATACTTCATAGACATTTATTAGTTGTCTGTTCAGAAGAATGAATCTAACTAAAGAACAAGGCCTGGTTTTATCAAAAGAAGCCACGTCAAAAAAATAATGTCTCAGTAGATTTCTGTTGTGTTTGCCTCTTTTTAGATTTAAATATCTTATTCAGACAAATTCAGTCCAATATCTTATTCAGACAAATTGAAAACACAAGTTATATTTAAATTATTTGCTTATTTATACAATTTCTGCTGGTGTACAAAGATTCATATTGCATCACTATTCTTTTGCTCTTTCAGAAACTGGAGGCATAATGCCTTGGAAAATGCACAATTTCCTGCAGTTTATCTGTGCAGTCTTATCCGAGCAGACCTGCACACATTTGGCATGTGTTCCTACTTAACCAGAAGCAACATCATTTGCAGAATTTTAAGATCAATCTAAGACACCCTGTTTCTTTGCAATGTTTACTAACATGATTCATAATCACAGTTGTCTTCAACTTATTGCAAGTGATTATACATATGTATGTATATATATGCAAATACATACATCTATGTTAAGAAAATTAGAGATCACTGTGATAGCAGTGTTTAAAAGACTGAAAACTTTGGCCTGTTTCAAACTTGGCAACAATATTAAATTAACATTCACTGGCAATACACATTGCTAACAGTTAGTTCTTATTCATTACTAATTATTTCTACACATAGTGAAACAAATAGTTTTAAACAAGCTTATCCTAAATTTGCTGTGAGTAAACACTATGACGGAGCTGATAGTCCTGATGGCTATGGTTCCTTGATGGCTTCAGTGTCAAGGTGGTGGTGCTTTGAGGTCTGTGAAAAGAGATGACAGAGCTGAGACAGGGGGCTTCTTTCTTCTCTGTCTTTTCTTTGTTCATGACTGCTATTTTATGTTCTCTGTTAAAAAGAAAAAGAGACATTAATATACTCTTGATATGGCTAAACTCACAATCACCACCCCAAAATAATTAAATTATATGTTCACAATTCATACTAGTCCATGTCTACGTGATAGATGAATTTTTGAATTGTTGCCTATTTTTATTCCCTTAAAAGGCCTAAGATGGAAAGATCTTTGAAGGGAATTTAACAGTTCCAATCCATATGTGGATCTTATTTCATGGCTGGGACTAAAGTTTTGGAAACTGTGCTCAAAAAAAAAAAAAAATTTGAAGATCTGGTAAAAACTGAGATGAACAATTTGTTGCATAGAAGTGAAGATAATACACTGAGAAGTTTAAGTTACTTATCAAAAAAAAGACTGTCCCAAAAAAAAGCAAACCCCCAAGCTTATAACACTAAAACCATAGTTTGTCAAAATCATTTTGAAGTCAATGAATTGTAAAAAAATCTTTTTGTTTTGGTTTTTTTTTTGGTCTGAAGAATGAATTAGCTAAAAATTATACTGAACTTTTACATATTTTATTGATCCCTAAACTTTTCAGGAAATTTATTTTTGTTGGAAGAAATAACATGACTGTAACTGAAACCAACCAGAAAGAATGGGAAAGAAAAATGGAAGCTAAACTAAAACGATTGTGATTACCACATAGGTATGAGACAGATATGCATTTATCACAGCATACATAATGAATGTGCATCGTGTATGTGACTGAATTGTAAGTAGTACATGTGAATTAGATGTGCATATTCATATATAGTATGAACTATATATAATATGCACATATATGCATATAAAACAATATAAAAGAAGCTTCATTAAATTTCTGGCTAAGAATTTTCCATGTGTGTTTTATAACTATTTATAATACATTTGCTACACCAGTTTGTCATGGTCAACTAATTTTCCTCATGGGTGAAAGGAAATGGCTTTTGAATTCATGCATTCTTGCTACAAAAATTCCAGATGCCAATAGCTGCCTTGTCAAAAGCTGCTTAGTTTGCCTCCGAAATAACAATGCAAAGCCACCTATAAGCCACTCTCACAGGGCCTGGCACTTTGTCCCTGCTACAGCAGGAAAGCAGAATGTCGATGGGAGGACCAGCAGTGCAGAAAGTGTATTTATAACTGCCCTTTCCTTGTTTCAGCCACTTCCACTACAGCAGGAGCAAGTGGGCTTTGCAGATTACTTGCTCTGTAAAAAAGCACTGGCCTTAATTATGAGAGTTTTCTTTGGTTTAACTTTGTAGATTTCAACATCCTTAGTGGAAGGCAGAATCTCGAACTTGTTTTCCAGTCAAATTCCCTGCATAATTTTTTTTTTTTAAACGTCAGTTATTGAGCAGGCTTTTTGAAAAAACTGAACAGCCAGAGACTGGATGACTTCAGTAATAAGAAATCAGCCCGGGGAAGGTACATAAATCTGTAGCCTTGCTGTGCATAAAATTGCTTTGGTAGCTCTGCATCTGGAAAGACGGGAGGTTTGATCAGTGCAGTTTGAAGGAATGCCATCAGCTAAACAAGCTAAGCCTGCACCTTAATTACCAAGTCATGCTGCTTTTCTCCGAGCAATCTTGTCATGAACTTTTTAAATGGATATAAAAGTGGTGGTGAGTTTGCAAATACGACAGTAAATGGAATGAAGTTCCTTTCACCCTCAAGAAAGCATAGGGGTGACTCTATGAATCATCCCTATGGGCCCACACAGGCCACCTTCTGCTTCAGTAAGAATCTTAATGCCATAAATGTTTAATCCATATGTTTCCTTCATGATTCATCCCTGAGCAGCTCCATATGTCAGCACTGGTCAGACAAGGCTTTTGAAATGCACACGAGCAGAGCTGGTGACTAGCAGACAAACGCACATCAGCTCCACAAGTTGGTATTTTCTGTTTACAGGCCCATTCAGTCAGACTGCAGAGTAACTGGAGAGAGGACTGCTGAAGAGATAATTGGTGATGTTAAAATGGACAAGTTAAGGTTTTTTGGCTCTATAAATGCCTGCCTTTCCTGTGCCTGTGCTTCTGTTGCAGGGCTGAGTATGAGCTAGTCCTCTCCCTTCTAGACTCCTCAGCTGTGCTCAACCTGCAGGAATTGGGCTTGCATGTTGCATTGTGATTAGCAGACTGGGATTTTAGGGTTTCCTGCAGCAGGTAAACCTCCCTGCAAAGTAAACAAGGGCTATGATTCTGGTACTGGTGAGAGTGCCTGGCATGGTACAGTTTTCCAGGCTTTGAGCTCTGTGAGGCTCTTAGGAAGAGCAAGGTAGGAAGTCATTTTTCTTGGTGTACAAGAAAAGCAATGAACCATGCAGAGAGAGTATGAAGCAGTTCACAGTTCCTTCTGGCTTAATTAGTCAGAAGTACCTATTTTCATAGAAACATGAATAATTTCTATCCTGCATTTTCTACAAGACCCAGTTTTTAAATCTGTATTGTGTCGAAGCAAAACAAAATATTTCTTGAGCTCAGGAAAATGGTGCATATATATACATCTACAGTACTTCCCTAAGGAAATAAAGGCTTAATGTTTGGAACAAATAAAGTGCCTTATCTTTATATATAGATATATATATACAGGCACGGGCATAGGGCTCACAAAAACATGCACTAAGTTGGGAGATGCGCAGGAAACTTTTACTGGCATGTGGGATGGTAAGCTGAGTCTGGATCAAGTACTAATACAGACAACTAACTAAAGAAAACATGGGTCTTGATTCAGGTCTTGCTGTAGCAAAAGCATGATATTTTTCCACCTAAAAAAGTGAAAGCATATCAGGTGTGAAGGTTCAGCTGACTCTCATGAATATTCATTAACATTCATATATGAAAGAAATCTGACCATTTGTATACAGGATTTTCACACTTGTGCTAAAATTCACTGAAGAGGAAATCTCAGCTACTGAGTTCATGGGTGAGGAAAACAAACACCAAACCAGATCCTTATTGAAATCTCTAAAGCCACCATAGACTTTCTGTATTTTACAACAGGTGTTTTTCAGTCCTTATCCTAAAGCATATTTATAATATTTTTCAACTTACAATGAACTCTAAATGAACTACAGCTCAAAAATTTGACTGAAGGTTTACAGCACAGTTTGTACCAGCTAAATGCATTTCTGCAGGTTAGCAAGTTTTACTTCTGTTTTATTAGAATAAATTATTTTCATTCAAATTGATTACATTAGCACCCTGAGCAATTTTAAGGTTAAAAGGAACTGTTCATTTGCCAAGCACATACATTCTTTCCTTAAAAGTTTTATGTTGAAATACACATTTTTTTCATATACATACCAACACTTAAAGTGGAAGAAAAATTTTTGCATATCACTTAAGTTTAGAATAAAAACACTTAATGGTTGAATAGACTGACAAATATTTTGCTGATTGAGTATTTTTATATCTAGTGAAATATATTGATTGAATTATTCAAGAGGTAACATGAACTTTTGTTCAATGATTGGAGAATTTATTTTAAGTCAGTGTTCAATTAAATCTTAAAAGCCAGCAGGGAAGAAAAGAGGCATTTCATAAACGCTGTCTTGCCTGTTGCAAAGTTGTTTTGTCTTTCTACTACAAAAAGTCTTGGAAACTCACCTTTTGTGACTTGAAGCATGGGTTATCTTTTGCAAGCAACTAAAAATCAATAAATGAACACAAACACTGCAATACATATTTCTTAAGGAAAAATTACGGATGTTGATGAAGAAATTTTTTTTAGATTATTTTCCAAGGTTACAATATAGATGTATTCAGTATTCTATTACCACCAGCTGTGAGCAATTAGCTGTTATCTCCTGCTATGACTCACCCCTGATAACAGACAATGGGCCATCAAGAGACCACTGCATGACTCATGGACTTATCTCATCCTATTGTGAGATGCTCCACCCAGGAAGGAGGAGCCAAGCATTCCCACCTGGATATAACCTGGCCTTGGAACTGCCTAAGTCTGCCCTGTCTACTGGGTTCCCAGAGGATGAGAGCTACCACTGGACCTTCAGGTGGAGACCAGACCTTCCATGGGGTCACTGCTTCAACTGAACTACTTCATTTGGACTACTACCACCACCCTAACAGGGTGTTAGGTTGTATCTGACTTTGTCAGTGCTTTTCCTTGTATTATTTCACCTTTTTTTTTTCTTTTTTTTTTTTCCTATTAAATTTTAATCCTGACTTGCAATCTCCCACTGGTTTGTTTTCAAACTTATACAATTATCTTATGTCTCCTTTTTTTTTCCTGTATTAAAATATCACACATCATCTACAGTGAGTAAGGAAGATAATAGTTCTAAGACTTGTCCACTTTAGATGTTATAGCTTCAAGAACAGTCTGAATGGCAAATGCAATTGGAGATACACAAATGGGAGAACCCAATTCAATTGCATATTTTGGCTTCTAAATGAAACATTGCAGTGTATTGGCAGATTTTTTCATAGTATCACCTGTTATGGAATAGTTCTGGTTTTATACTAATGAATAGTCTCGATACAATTCATCCCATACTATCTTGTTTGTATGGGATGCAATATCTTCATATTCCAATTTCCAAGAGAGAAAAGTGTAGAGAGTGAAAAATGAGATAGTAAAATTATAGTAACCATAGGCAGAAACCAAGACAGTCTCTTAGTAAGCATCTCTATATATGCTTATCTTCAAGTGATCTCTCTAAATTCTTTAATTTCACTATTACTGATTATATTACTTCCAGAAAAAAACTGTGTGCTTCTGGGATATGTGAGGACAGAATGTTGTTAAACTGACCTTATTTCTTTCTAAGGATAACTCAGGATGAAGCTGTGTTTATGGGTAGGACAATTATTTATACCAATTCTAGTTAAGATATGTTGGCTTCAGCGAACATGACACAGAGGAAGGCAAAAAGCCAAAGCACAAAAGTGAAATTTTAATACAAATAGGGGGATAGAAAACCTTTATTCTTAAACTTTTATTTCTAAGTGCTCCACCACTTCTAAATTCTAACTTAAAAGAAAATACTATTTTAATTTGGAAAAGATTGTGTATTTTAAGGATTAACTAGTAATGTACCAAAAGTTATTTCTTGGTATGCTCTTAAGTTTTTTCTTGACATTTTATTATGAAATAGAAGTGTTCCCTAAATTACAGTAGCTTACTGTGTCATGGGAAATACTACCCAACAGCTGGCTTTATAGAAGGCAATAGAATGGTTTTATGTTTAGATCTAATGTAATTTGTGCACACTTTGCATTGTCTCATCATGACCAGGTAGACGTGTAGGATTCTATGTTTGAAGATTAACCTAGAAGAGAAGTGATTGTTGATTAAAGGCAAAGGAACCATCATGGACTTGCATGAAGTACTTCAAGAAACCATCAATGTCATTAAAATACATAGCAGAAGGATAAGACTGATATTCTAGAAGAAATTTCAAAATGTCTGCATTTTGTTTGGCAAGCTTTGTGTCAACTGCTGTCATTGTCAACTGAGATCTTAATCTTTTCAAGATAATAAAAATACAACAGTGTTATGCAATATGCATGGATGAAAAATTAGAAGATGAAATTGTTTCCCTATTCTGCTGAACAATGTGGAGCTGAGTTTTCTCAAAGTATAATAGTATAAGAGTAGCTATTAGTTCCACTTCAGTGGAACTTTAACACTCCCCTCATTTAGGCAGACTTTCAACAATTCAAGCATGAAATTAATTAAGGCCCATCAAAAAGCAACAAGCGAGAAGTCCTCCATGAAACCTCTGCTTAACATAGCCAAATTTTTATCTAGCAGTTTATGTAAAATAATTTGAAATTTACAAAAATCCAAAGTAAGAAAATAATCCCAAGCAAAATATACCCCACTAATATTATTGAGTGAAGACTTTATATGAAAGAAAACATCTTAAGCACTACTCAGGAAGGTGACTTGCCAGTTGCCTACCTGTAAAACCTCTTTGTCATGTTCATCAGCAGGAATGGAACACGGGAACTACAGCCACGCTACAAGACAGGAGAAGCTAAAGAAATAGATGGAAATAGCTATTTAATAGATCATTAATAGATCATTAAATATCTACAAGCATATGTGCTTGTCAACATATGTTGTTTCATATACAGTGTCAACTAGTCCACTAATAAGAAGAAAAAAAATTCAAATTTCAAGCAGTAAATATGATGAGTTAAGACACAGAAGTATTAAGCCTGTATTCTTCTGTCACTTGGCATGACAGAGCCTCGTATCATTTTGCCAAGACACTGAGATTCCTGCCAGCAGGTCCTGTACTTGGATTCATCTTGTTCTATTAGACAAGGGAGCCTGAGCAGAGTGCAGTCACTCTCTCTCCCACAGCACAGGCTATTAGAATCGTCTCCTGCTCCAGTGAACTGAACTCTTACAATTGCTCAGCTTTACTGTATTGCCCACACTCCTCCCTGGCATCTCCAGAGAGCACAGGCTTTCACTTGCCCACTTCATCGCTTCGCAATGAAGAAAATAAGTGTGGGTGCATATGCTCTGCATCATATTTGTTAATATAATGTTACTCTTTACATGATGCATAAAACCTTTTCTGTTAGAACTTTAGGGAAATAAGCTTTCTTCTTTAGGTCATATTGGGGGTTTGGCTCCAAGCATTTTGGGATACAAATTTTCTCTAAGCTTATGATCTTCCTTTACCATGAACAAAGACAGCATTGCTCAATACTAATAGTGAAATCCTCCTGTATTATTTGTAAAGTCAGGCCCAGATCAGTTGACTTGGGCACTCAGAGACTCCTGTAAACAATTTCTCTCCTGATAAGCCTCCTTTTGACCTGAATGCTTGTATGTGAATGAAAGCCCATTTTCATTTAATGACATGCCAAGACACCTCAAGAGATAACTCTTACCCTTAGAAATAATGTAACCAACTGGATTAAGGAACAAATATATATTTTAAGGGAGATCAAAGTCAAAACAGAGAGATCAGTAATCCACGGTATCTCACTGAGAATTCAAAAATGGTGCAGATGAAATCACTGTGGTCCATAATACATATGGTGACTTAGGAAGCTTCTCTCACTTAGAATTATTTACAGTGAAAGAAAGACTAAATCTGAGGTTAAGTAAAGCCATTTTGTAAAGTGCATGGAGATATTTTAATAAAAGTGGTGGAAAAATAGACAAATGCAGAGTTAAGTGAAGGAGGAATAAAGTAGAACAGGTCTTTGAACCAACAGATTATACAGGAATTTTCTACAGTTAGTCAGGTGTGAGAGGTCCAAATCTTCTTCACTCAAATTTATCTAATGCTCACCATTGCCTCAGATATATCTGCTAAAATCTGGCTAAAATTAGACCTCATTTGCAGAGTCTATCTTTTATTTTTCCAATAAAATCAGAAGGATTAAAAAATTAGAGAAGGTCTAAAGTTTCAAATAAATATTGCCACCATATATAATTTCTTCATGTGTGATAAAACTGTTCCACTTATGCCCTAATTTTTATTTTTTCCCTTTGTACTGTCAGTAAAGGAATGAATAACAAAGCAGGGAAGCAAAATTGAAAAAATGAGACATTTCTCACTTTCTTGTTTTATTTACTAAAGGCTAGTGAAAAAAATGCAAGAAATGGACAAAATAGTTTAAACTTATGAATAATTCAATGTAAATACATGTTTGAAATTAAATTATTTTTCATATTTGCCCACTGCACTTTTAAAAAATTTCAATACCTCAGTATGTTAGGCTGGCTGCACTGCTATATTGTCTGGGAACTTGAAGACTCATGTGTGAACCAGAAGGTGAAAACATGAACATTTCCATAACCTTGTGATTCAAAACTATGGAAATGTTCTTTTTGAAACTTGGGTTACCAAATAGGATTTGCAAAAATACTCTATTTAGCTTTTATTTTCTGAGAGAGCTAATCATTAAAATATACACTTTAGTATACTGGTGTCTTATTTATCATTTTGATCACATATGTTTAAGAAAGTATCAAACACCTATACCACAAAATCCACCAAAGAAAAGGCAGCTGAAGTAGCAGAAAATAGGGAGCTGGGTTAAACTGACTCAAACAAAATGAATTTAGGTCTGTAAAATAAAAACTTATATACTGGGGAACAGAGCTCATAACTGGCAGAATTAAGACTGAACCATAAAAATAGCATTTCTACATGTACAGCATGTAGAAAATTTGATACAAACTGTCAATGCAATTTTGCTGCAAAAAAGTGACAACATGACCTGAGACTGTCTAAAAAAGGGGATAGTGGATATTTGTATGTGATATAAGTGACAGGTATCAGAATAATATATTTCTGTAGATCACATTTTGTAAAAAGAGATGGAAAAGCTGGAGAGAAGACAGAATAGAATAACAAGTATTACTTGTGGGGTAGAAAATACATTTCTGCAAATGACACCTACAGTTCAGCCCACTAAGCTTATCAAAAAAGATATTAAGAGGTGTGTTGACTGCAACATACAACTACCTCAGACATCAGGTACTGAAAGGCTGTCCAGTCTAGTAGAAGAAGGCATGACAAGAATGAATGTTTAGAAGCTGATGGCCAATTCAAGTGGCAAGTGTCACACAAATTGCTAAAAAGATACTTGGCCAGCTGTCAAAACAATGTGTCACTGATAGCAGAGTTCTGAACTCTTCTAATCTTTGTATTTCTTCAGGGGAACACACGATACCTTAATTGTCTCAGCCAAACAGAAGTTGTTCAGCTTGGTACAGCGAAACCAGCAGAAATCTATACACAAATAAAACTTTTTGGTTTTAAATTCTTGAAAATCTTTGGGATACCCACTGGGGTATCCCAAAGATAGTCCTGGGGATTCATTCTCTGAGTTTCTCTATGAGTAGTAATTCTAGAGTGTTATTATGATCTGGGAATATAAGTCTTCTTATAAATCTTCTGTACATTCTCCTAATTTTAATTATACTCTGGAGTTTATAGGAGTTTAGAAAATATTTTGAATTTTCTGTTCCATTGACATAGAACTGAATGGAAAACATTTTGTGTTCCACTAAGCATATGCACACACTCTAACAGCTTGAAAAAAACCAAACCTAAAAAACTAAAGACTCTGTAAAAAACACTGCAAATAAGATGCATGTCAGTTCAGTGATTTTGAAATAATCTTTGCATAATGATTATTTGAAAGTAATTCTGTTCTGAAACAACAGACTATTTCATTTAGATAATGAAAAACTACTTTGTTTTGCTAGTAGAAAAAAAAAAAATGTCCAAGATGCAACACATCAGCATCAATAACCTGCAGGTAGTTTTAAATCCAGTCTTTTAAGGTCATAAACCCCTCCCAAAAAAAGACAGTGACCTTTCCTCTCTGAAATATGGATGAGTTCAGCATGTTACTGTAGGATGCTTCAATCTTAATGAAAATATTATTTTAGACATATTTTTTTCTGTTTCTCTGTTTAGTTGTTTTTGCAAAAGTGTTAACAACAGACATCAATGTCTTTGATTGAATTTAAGGGAATTGTTTTGGCTAATCCCAGTGACCTTAAAAAGAATTTTGCTCAAGCACAATAAAACCAGAAAAAATATTTGATTCTTCAGATATTATATTTTTCCTGCATTAAAAGCACTCTCACCTACCCCTGGTGTAAAAGCACATTTCAGAAAGTGTTAAAATTAATTGAATCCATAATCCCTTGAGCACTAGCCTGATGCAGCTATTTTTATTGTTCAAATAAGATTATGACCACCTTAAATCTTCATTTCCAAGTATTATCTGACATGTTCTACTTGCAAACAGGAAAGCGCTTCAGGAGAGAGCTACTTTGAAGGCTTGGGAACCTGCCAAATTTAATGAATTTAATATATATATATTTTTTAAATAATATTTTGAATCAAACTATAATCAGTAATAGTCTAATCTACTGCAAACAAAAGTGCCAAATACCGCATTGAAACCCAGGCGGATAATGCTTTAAGGTAAAATTATGCTTATTAAATGAAGATAATTCAAGTTTTTCTAATAGTTTCATTGAATTTCAGGGTTAACATATCCACATGAACACTGTCCACAACCACACCATATGGAAACATAAGAACACGTAATAAATTCCAGGCCATCACTATCTATCTACATTACTTATATTGTTGGTGATTGCTTCCACTCATATCACATCAATAAAATATCTTGAGAACCATGAGGATTTGTAAATTGTCTCTGTAAAAAATATGAAGACTCTAGATAAGCAGAAAAAAAACAACTTTCTCATGGTTCAAGGAAGTCTGTCAAATTACATCCTTGACTGCTCACATCTACTCAAAGTTGTGAAAATCTGGTATTTAAGGAACACATGACCACCTAAATAAAATTCAGCACCCGTGTTGTTAAAGGGGCAAAATTCAACAAGGAAACACATAAATAGCCTCATATAGTTTTAGTGGTTAAACTTTAAATTTATTTAGCTAATAAATAAAGTGGAGTCACACAGGATTTTTGCTGTTTCAGGACTTTTCAACGCTTAAATAAATCATCTGGAAAAGAGGAGGCAGAAGCCACGAGAAGACAGCATTTGCTGGTGATAGTTAGTTATTCAAGGTAATAAAACAAAGGCAACTAAACTGCAGAAGAAATATACTGATAATGAAATGGCAGATGAAATCAGTGTTGGTAAATGCACAGCGACGCACATGAGGAAAAACAATCTCAATTTTACATACAAGGTGATGAGCTCTGAGATTACTTTTGCCACATAGGAATGAGATCTTTAGAACTGACCTGTAATGAACTGTTCAGTGAAAATGTCAGCTCAATACTCAGGAGCAGTAAAAAAGAAAATAGACGTTTAAAAAAGGAAAAGAAAAACAATACAGCAAATATTATGATGTTGTACAATATTGTATAAAGCTATCCTGGGTGTTCTTGGCAATTTCTACTACCTACAGCCAGCTCAAAAATGAAGCAGGAAAAAATTAGAGAGATAATTACTGACAGTCATAAAGGTTATTCAAATTGGTAAAAAAGCTAGTAAAGAGTAAAATACATCCCTGTAACATCCTATGTTACTCTGAGAAGATAAAAAAGGAAGGACTAATCCATTAAAGACCAGGGAGGTCAATGTAATGTAGCTAAAAAGTGAGCCACCAAACAAAACAGAAATTCCTCACAGCTCATAGCTAATCTGTGGAATTCTGACACAAGGGGATGTGCATGATAAACCTTTACAGGAGTTTAAAACGCAGTAGGAGAAGCTTATGGAAGAAAAATCTATTTAGGACTAGTAATCAAAAGTATAATCTCTTGTGTAGGAAGTCCTTTAAATACTGTTTTGCTGAGGATTGGGAAACTAATGGAACCCATAAGAGCATTTTATCTGCAGCTGATGTCACCTGAAGTAATGATATGGTTGAAAAACTAAAAAAAAAAGAGGAATAAAAAGTATTTCAGATGACAATATGTTTGGACCAATAAAAGGTACAGTTTTTTTCTGTCTGTTCTGGGTTGACCCTTATAGGCAGCTGAGCCCTGCACTCCCACTGCAGTGGGATGGTGGAGGGCAATGGGGGTTGTGGCCAGTTCATCACACATTGTCTCTGCTGCTCCTGCCTCCTCAGGGGAGGACTCCTCACACTCTTCCCCTGCTCCAACATTGGGTCCCTCCCACAGGAGCATGAGCTTCTCCATGAGTTTCTCCAATATGAGTCCTTCCCACTGGCTGTGGTGCTTGATCCAGCCTGGGTTCCTTCTACAGGTGCAGGGGAATGTCAGCTGCAGTGGCTGGAGCACCTCCTTTCCCTCCTTCTTCACTGTTCTTGGTGTCTTCAGGGCTGTTTATCTCACATTTTCTCACTCCTGTTCCCAGCTGCAGTTGTTGCACAGTGTTCATTGTCCTATTCTTGGCTCTGTTACCCCAGAGGCACTACCACCACTGCTGATGGGCTTGGCCTTGGCCAGTGGTGGGTCCTTCCTGGAGCCATCTGGCACTGGCTCTGTCAGACATGGGAAACATTTCTGGCAGCTTCTCACAGAAGCCACCCCTGTAGCCCCCCCACTACCAAAACCTGGCCCTGGAAACCACATAGAACATACAACTAATCCCCACAGGGATGAAGTTTGGATCACTGTGCTGTGTACCTATTACCTGCCCAACCAACACCATCACATGGATGATAGCCTGTCCCTGTCATGACATTTATTTCCTTGATATTCTGCCAGCATGTGTGTTTGCTGTTCTTTAGGGTTCAAACTCATTGGGATAAGCAGTGTATTCCTATGTTTATATTTGCCCCGAATTTGACTAGAAACATGGTTCAATAACATAGCAAATGAAGTCTTTAGTCTTCTAGTGCTGGGTCACAAGTGCTTCATCCTATGACTTAAAGCACCTGGTTTGCATCTGTTCCCTCCTCTCAGGTGCTTCAGACATTAAAAATGATTGAAAGTTTTAACTTTTTTTCTGTCATGCTTGATGCTGGATTAGATGCTGCCTTTGCCTCTCTAACTTTGTGTCAGATCAGATATCATTTGTGCTCTCATCCCTGACATGAAACCTTCATGAACTCCTATCCAATGCCCTGTTTGATTTAATAGTTGGTTGACTGTGGGTCCCTTTGGGATCTCTGGCAGTGTGTGCACACACACATCAGCAGTGATGAAGCTGTGGCCCTCTGGAGGTGTCCCCATTGCACTCCATTTTCTGAGAAATGTAAAGTGAATTAGGTACCCAGCTCAAATTAAGTTTCAGTTGGTTGTATTTCTTTTGCCACTGAAAAATAAAATAATTGTTTTCTCCTCTTTTATATGTTTAAATCATCAGAAATAATACTTGCCAATCATAGACCAAATGATATATAAATATCCAAAGCAAAGCTTCTAAATTCCCGGTGAGTTGCAAGTTGTTGGTACAGATAAGTGAGAAGATATTTACAAAATAAATACATATAAGCTATAGTAATTTTCTAGCCATTTTCCTGCAGGAACAATCCTTTGCTATTTATTAAATGCATACACCAGAGTATAATTTTATTATTTTTTAGTCAGACACATAGATCTATAATGCACAAAATCAGAATCTTGAAGACTGCTGAAGATGACACTGACACCTTGTTTTAGTGGAATTTCATTTAGGAAATTTGTGACAAAGTTCATATCCCATCCCAGAGTGCCTTTGCTGAATGCCTGTTCATAGTATTCCCATTGCTGAATTTCCATGCTAGAGAACAAAAGTGGTATGTTATGTTCAGTATCAATCAATCTTATTTATTAATCTTTATTTGCTGTCTGATAGAAGCTTGAAGGCAGCAAGAAAATCAAAACTAGACAGGATAAGTGTAAGATTTAATATAGTAGAGGAAATATCTGAAGACCATCAATATAGATGAGAGGAAAACTAAACCCTGTGTTGGTGGCACTGAAGCCCAAAGAAAGATTCATGGGTAAATAAAAGCATGCACCTAGAAATTTATTTAGAGTATATTTTAAGAGTGGGATTCAGAAAGCTTTACCTGGAGCTCATATATCTGTTTTTCTGTCGTAAAAATTCAAAAGAGTTTTCCTGAAGGAAGATACCTAAACCAGACCAGGAATGCTTAACTCTTGCAGGCAGACCTAAGTGCCTGTATCTATTAATCTTGACTGCTTTTCTTGACAGGTCTTTACTCACCCTTGTGATAATTTCCCCATGTGTCAGCTCTACCTAACTGCAGCCTACAGGGACTCTGGCTAAGTTCTGCAAGCTGACAAAGGAAGGAGCTGCCAAGCCACAGCAGCTTCCCAAGGACACCAGGAGCTGCTGATGCCCTGCCTCAGCACCACTCCTGCTCCCTACACACTGCTCTGCCTCTTGGATGTTTATGGTTGCTTCTTTGCAGAAACACCATCTTTCCACATTCCTGGAGAATAAATGAGTGAATTTCTAAGAAATTGCTGAAACCTGAACAGCTACTCCTCCACCTCTCCTCACCCAGGCATCACCTGAGCAGAATATCAAGTTGTACCCAGACAAAACAAAAGGCTTAAATAGGTCAGGTGTTAGTTAAGACTCTAAAGAATATTCCTCCAGTTTTTAATTCGTTATCTGCATTACAATTTTCATGGCCTTAAGAACCTTAGCCAGATGGGAAAAATTAAAATTACACAGTGGTCCAGGCATTTCTTTAATATTATTAAATTAAGGCATTTTCTCTAACTTGATGATAGAAAAAAGCCTGTAGCTAGTGGAGCCAGCCAAAGGCCCAGGAAGGTCTTCCACATCAGAACTTGAGACACTATCTTTTCTCTCTTACATTGTCCTAGCTCATATTGTAGCACAGAGAAAGATTCAGTGTTTAGCAAAAACAGGAAGCAGGCAGTCCCACATGTTGAGTTTGTCACCTGAGGTTGTTGGCAAACACAAAGCAATGCTGACTCATTCCCGAGTGCTAACAGATACAAGGAGTCCAGGAAACTGACAGTGACCTTTTCAGTCTCACTCAGCAGTGGTACTGTGCACATCTTGGAACAGACTACGGATGTATTTCTAATTTGGATACAAGTAAAATATGTCTAAATTGAAAAAATTCCAAAGTTTAAATATATAGTTTGGCAGAATAAAACAGAAGATGTTTAATTTGCTTACTTCTAAATATCACGGAAATTTAATTTTCATAAACCCATATCTATAATTGTATAATTCTTTTAAATACTATCAAACAAATTTTATTACAAACTCCTAAAGATGCCACAAAGTGGGGAAAAAATGATGGAAAAAAAAGGCCCAGAGTGGAGTTTATCTGAAGAGTGAAGTGTGAAACAGCCAAGCCAAAGTGAGGGAGGACTAAAATGAAGGTGTCTCTGGGTAAGTTACCTAAAAAAGCAAGTGTTTATGCATAGTTGGCGACCTAACAAAAGAGTAAAAAGTCCCTTGATTAATCAAGGTTTCCTGATGACAAAACCAGATTCAGATAGAGACTTTCAAAGAATGTTAAAAGGAACTAGATGCTGAACCTTTAGAGGCAGTCGGGCTTCTTTGAAAATCCAAATCATGGTGTGTACTGAGAGACTTGAAAGGAGAGTTAATGATGAAATATGTAGAGATTAAAACAAAAAGTAACTTTCAAAACTTTGAATGTTCCCTTGACACCAAAAGCGAGCTGTAGGTAGACTAAAACCACTCATTACCATAATCAACTCTTGCCAGTATTGTCAGAAACAAAAAGAAAATAAATAACACACACATCCCTTGCCAAGTAAGAGTGTGACTGGAGGTGATGATTTTTTTGTGATTTGAGATAATGACTGATAATTCCATTTGGCAAAAAAAGCATAAAGGCAGAAAACAGGCTTCAACTGGAGAAACAGTCTTGCTGTTCTGACGCTTTTCAATGGCTTAACAAGATTAAAGAGTGAAATAAAAGTTGCATAAACCTCTAATATATTTTTGTAAATTGGCAATAGTTTCTTGAGACATGTAGGTAATCCTTAAGCTTTTATCAGGCATGAAGAAAAGATGAAATAAAAAGATTTCTTAGATTTATAGATGACAAAAAATAATTGAGTTAGGCACAATATATGATATGGAAGTGTACAGGTTATTGAATCCACTTCTATAAAGAATAACATTAATCTTCAGTATAACTCTTTAGAAACTAACTGACACATTGTTTCTAACATGGGGACAATTACATTAGACAAAAATATTGTTAGGTTAAATACTACAAGGGTTCTCTATACTAAATCTTACCATTTGTTTTTTGTCTCAGAGTAACATTATTTTTTATATAAATTGCATGGATTTCAAGTCTAGGGAGTGCCATTATTTTCTACTATGTTGAATAGATTTCAAAATCATCAGAATTTGCTATGTTCTTTCCATTTGAAAACCTGAACAAAAATGCAAACAAGTCTTACCTTGAAGAATTTTACTTAAAAAAATTAAAAAACAAACAAACAAGAAACAGTTAATGGAATAAGGAAGGTCTCTAAAAAAACCAATATCAAGCCAAACCAAACCAAATTAAACCGAAACCAAGCACTCAGTTTTCCACTAATGTTTCATAGTGTTGTTAAAATCACTGCAAATGCAATCTATGCACTTAGTTAAAGTATAACTCCATGGTCAATAACTACTAACTATCTACCTATAAATTTCTAGCAGAAATTTCCAGATTTAATTTCAGGCATTAACTCTTGAAATGTTATTTCTTTGTTAAAGGAATTCCTTTGTAAACTTAGATAGTAGTATTGACCACAATGCAAGGTTAACAAAAAATTAGAAACAATTTATTACGTTTTTTACACCCATATTGGACCAATGTCTTCAGACAACTTAAACAAAGAAAAGTTTTGGGCTGGTATCCTTATACTGCAAATTTATTAAGTTAGCTAACCAAAAACAAACAAACAAACAAAGCAACCCCCTCTTACAAGTTCACACCTGTAATCCAGGGCAAAGGAAACATGTCCATGCTGTCAGAATCAAGATTCTGCTCCACTCTATAATGTGCAGCCTATCAATCCTAAATCTTAAAAATGGCACTTCCCTCTTCTGGAAATTTTAGTATTGCCATGGCATAACAGTTGCTAAAGGCATCTGATAATTTCAGTCGCCATACATCATCACAGACAGGCTAGCCCTTAGTATTTTTAAAATAATTACCATTAAAAAGAATCAAGGTTTTAATTAGTTTCTCAGGAAGATGTGAAAATCTAGTCCTTTGATATATAAACACAGAAGGAAGGTTCAATCTCCCTGGCAGATGCTATAATCAATAACAGGCTCCAGAAGGAAAAGCTATAATCTTTTTAAAAGCAAATTGCAGAAATCATATATGTCTCAGATGATGAGATATTTTTTTAAGTACTATTGAAACATTTATTAATATAAATATGATCATTAACCAGTAGAGATTTTTTTGTTTTTATTTTTAATGTAGAGAGAAGAGAAATAGGGATAACCTATAAATGTTAAGAGAACAGTGCCACTCTGTCAGAGGTCTATCCTCTGAAGTTCTATTGGAAAATACGAGAAAAAGCCAAACCAAACACCAAAAACTTTCCTATTTGACAGCATCTTTGCAGTCTTGACCACCATTTGTGTAATTGCAATATTTGGTGGCATTGTCCAGGAATATTTTCCAACACTGAGCTGGAGCTGTTCACCTCCCAGAGAAACACTCTGGTTCTACTCCATGCCTCTGCCACTTCATGAGGGATACGATTTCAGCTTTAGTTAACATGTACATATGAGGACCAGAACGTGGTATTGTTTGGTGAGGTTGAATTGTTTTGTTGTGATGTCTTGTTTCTGCGCATAACACAACCAGAAAGTTTATCATGTAAATCATACAGTTCTTGACGCTTTTCTTGATTTCAGTTTCACAGCTTGAGATGTTTAGGTCACCTGGAGTTACAGTTTCTTTCAAAATAACACTTCAGAAATGGTGGGCAAAGCAAAAGTCTCCTAACTAAACCTCTTCTACCTCCTGTTTGCCACAAATGGAGAGCATTGAGCACCTGAGAGATTTCTTCTACATCGATGCCAGCTCAGAGGAAAAGGTGCTGTCAGCAGAAGCCTTCCAAGTGTTTCATGTGAACACTATGAACTGTGCAATCTAACTGCATCCCCTTAAAACCACACCATTATGCAACTTTATTTTGTTTTCTTTCTGAATTCTTTTGAGTCCTTCCAAAAATCCTACAATTTCTTTACACTTTTTTTATTAAAACATATTGGCAAGAAATTAGGTTCTTGAACATTTCTTGACAGTTTTTTAAAAACTGAGAAATTTAGTGTTTTTCTCTCCTCCACAAGTGCTGAAATTATGTCAATATGTAGTACGGAAGTGAAGAAAGCAGAAGTTGATGCTAATGGGTTTGTATAGAGTCCTTCTGCCTAAAGGAGCTTCATCAAACAGATACTGAAGGGAGCAATTCGCCAGCTTTGAGCAAAAGGTTTTTGAGGAGCAATTCCAGGTGTCTATCCATTCATAGCATTGATTTCTCCTGCCATAAAAGTTCAAATCAGAGGGGGATATAAAATATCATTTTACATCCATTTTTATTAAACCTTAAACTTCTTTTTTTCCACACACCCGTTTCTCATAATCTATTAAGAGAGTGTAGCAACCTTTGTCACATGATAACTGATTCCAGGCAGAAGCAATTAGAACCTTATTATTGTTTACAACACTCTAAAATCCTGAGAACTTTTAGCATCACTTTTTCCCCATGATGTAAGAGGGTATGAGAATTCCAACTATTTCAAATACTCCTCATATATATTTTGAATATTTTGGTATATATTTTGGTCTTGCACAATTCCTGCCCTATGCTTATGCTTTTTTTGTCTAATTACATCATATAAAAAGAAACTGACAAGTGTCAATCTTAGTATTGATGCAATAGCTACTTTTTAGATTTGTACAGCAGTGTAGATATATATGAAAAGCTGTTTTAAACTTTTTACTAGTAGGGAAGTCTCCTCTAAGGTGATGCTCACAAATCAGCTCCTTTAAAATTGAAACTAATTTTTGTGAAATAAATTGTGGTGTTGGTAATATGAACACTGCACCATGAACTAAGCCAATTTTAATCTTTTTTAGGTTATGATTCTGAATTTGCCACAGGTTTTTCACAGGAAGGTCTTAAGCATGTGAGGTTGGTGCCATGAAAGTTCATGATCTTTGATCACACAGTGAAAAATAAGACCTTGAAACTTTTAGTTTGGCAGGATGTAGAAGACACAGAAAAGCATTCCCTTATAATGCTGACAGTTTTTATCAATTTGAATGCCACATTATGGTATTTTATGTGTGTTGCCTTGAATATACTGCCAGATTTCATAGATCCATTATCTGTTTTCAAGGCATGCAAACATCAAGTTAATCATTTAGCCATCTTACACTATCAGTCACAAGTTAGTGACAACCAGAGTTCTAACTTGCATGTCTGCAGACATTCAGGCTATTCTCAGTGTCAAGTAAGTCATACAATAATGGTTGGACTTCTAAGTACTTTCTACTGGAGTCTAAACACTAAATCAACTGGCAGTGACCTTGCTGTAAGAGCTCTATTGTTGACATGCATATGTATTTGAAAAACACCGTGTCCTCTTTCTAGCACTGAGGATTTGGAATATTTACACCTTTTTAAAATTAAATGTTTGAAACCTGTGCAGATTAAAATAATGTAAGCATAAAGGCCATAACAACTATTCCATTTCAGAGCTGGAAATCAAAATGAGACAAATTGATTACAGAATTTCAGATGCAAATGTTTGAAATTACCATGAATGCATATCACGGTTTAAGCCCAGCTGGCACCTAAACACCTCATAGCCACTCACTCCTCCTCCAGTGGGGTGGTGGAAAGAATCAGAAGTGTAAAAGTGAGAAAACCTCATGGGCACACAGGTGTTCAGACATCTCCAGGAAAGCAGTGCTCCATCACATGTAACAGTGACTTGGAAAGACAAATGCTATCACTCTCAATGTTGTCTCCTTTCCCTTTTCTTCTCCCCACCCTGTATGCTGAGAATGGCACTATATGGTGTGGGATATCCCTGTGCTCAGCTGGGGTCAGCAGTCCCAGCTGTGTCCCCTCTCAACTCCTTGTGCATCCCCAGCCCACTCACTGGTGGGGTGGTTTGAAGAGACAAAAGGCTTCGGCTCTGTTCAAGCCCTGCTCAAAAGTAACAAGAACATCCCCGTGTTATCAACATGTTTCCAGCACAAACTCAAAGGACAGACCCATACCAGCTACTGTGAAGAAAATTACCTCCAGCCCAGCCCCAAACAGCACAACACACCATGTTAGGCTCTGTTTGACTGATTGCCAACAGAATCTCAAATTGTGCAACTGCATTGCTACTAGCACCAATTTACATCCTGTAATTCTACGCACAAGTTTTGAAATTCAGAATTTGATTTTGTGTTAGTGGGCTGACCCATTTCATGTTACCACATTCAATTTCTACTTTATTTCAGTGGCATACAGTTCTCTAACATCACTGTAAATGGTGTTAGAGAACTGGTGTTAGCTACAGACATTTTAAAAATCTCTTCAAGTCAAAACATAGTCAAAGTCTTGACAGGAGTAATACAGATGAAGAGACTTTAATTTTTGGAAGAGTCATAAGACAAAACTTGAAAACTTTCTAAGAAAACCTTTTGCTTAAGTTTTGAAACAATTGAAATACTACCAAAAAATCATAGGAAAAGAGAAGAATCAAAGTATAATTTAAAAGTAAGAAGAAAAAAGGAAATCAAGGGGAAATGTGAAATTTCCATTAAGTTCCAGTTACCTAAGTGTTATGATGCAGAGAACACAGAACCATCAGTTTCATTGATTTTCTTTCAGTGAGTAGCATTAACAATGCTAACCCTTTAGGGCAAACCACCAACATGCCCAGAACTTCAAGATCATCTGTGCTGAGATCCATAGACACCTGGCAGGATTTTACCCAGGACAGCCATTTGAAAATATTAGCCAATTAGACTTGACATTCATTCATTAACTTTATTTTACAGAAGAATATGTTGACATATATTGAACATTTTTTTCCTAGGTAGCTAAACTATTGCATAAAATTCCCCACCAGAGCATTTTATGAGTCAAAATGTTGATGAAACACTTCTATACTCTTCTGAGTTTTTTCTTGAACATCAGGTTTTCAAAAAAAAAAAAAAAGGACAGTGAAGAGCAAAATTTTGTTTACTTTTTGTTTGTATAGTATTAATGGAAAAAAAAGGACAATAATATCTGCTAAAGTTTTAAAAATATGTAAAAGGCATTGGATATTGTGGCATTCAAAGTTTGCAAGTTTTGGAGAGTTACAAATATTCAGAGTGTACTTATTAAGTTACTATTTCTGAAAATGGCATCTTAGTTTGCTTCAATTGGTACTGTTAGAAGTTGAATCATATTGCGTTGAAACAAGTTTTCAGATTTTAAATGCACTGGGTTACCACAGTTTTTATTCCTTTGGTAAATGTCCTTTCTGAATACAGACAGCTCCCACAAATCTCCTCGAATCTGTGGGATATTTAAATCTACGCATTTGACTCACTGAATAGATTCATCTAGTCCCCGAAGCAACACACATATGGATGCAGTAACCCCTTTGCTAATTTGCTCAAATGCTCTGTATGCTCACCATCAGTGCCAATGTCTCTCATTTAAATTGAATAAAATACCAGTGTGCTTCTTAGGAGAGAAATTTGTAGTGCTTAGGCAACAGAATAAATCATGGTTGAAAAGCTATTTTGCTTGCTGTTCCCCAGCATTAACTTGGAATAACTCCTGGATTCAAAGGGCTTCTGGGAATAACCAATGCTCTAGTAACCCTAAATGAAACCTCTACTCCTTGTCATTTTAGACAATTGTAAATGGCATAGACAATCTTTGGAAAAATAATGCCTTCTCAGGGAAGCATCATATGCTTTTATTCCTCCTTTTCTTTTCCAGTAGCTCTTATTTCTTTGCCATGAGTTTTCTGACACAACACTCCTCCACAGCAGAAAAAGGGAGGGAAAATATAGTATAAAGAGAAAAACTAGTTTCCTTGGTCACGTTCTTCCCTCAAAACATTTCAACTTGTACTGTTCTTCTAATATACCACAGCTAGTTCTTCACTAGCTTTCCACACTTTACTGGCAAAACAAATAACACAAAGAGTCCAAAAATGGTAACATCTTTGACAGACAGGAGAAAGAACTTAAATGATAAACCAACTGCATATAAGAAAAATTAATTTTATAATACATATTTAGAATATCAACATAAAAAACCATTTTCCACTGAACATTTGATACTTTTATTGCATTAGCTAGTACATGATTTCTGGTTTTGGTATATAAAGATGTTGCCCTATTCATACATAGCAGAAGTAATCCACTCCAGAATTTCAGTAATAAATACGAAATATTTTCACATTTTACTTCCTCTCCTCTTTTTTTCTTTCCTGGATTATTTGACTTATCCTTTATCACCACAGCAATAAAAAGACTAAAGATAGCTGTGTATAGATACAACTATAGAAGGAAATAACATTAGCTGATTAGCTAATAATTACCAGTTATTGCTATGTACTGACACAGTTAAATTAGAGGCAATAATCCTCTTTGATCTTCAGGCTGAGAAAAATCAAAAGGTCAAAGGTATCAGGGGTGTGCCTGCTAGTAAGTGAGGATATCAATCATGTGACAAGACGGCAAATAAGAAAGGTGCACTTTGTCCCCTGGTAGGGCTAAGCAGGTACTCCCATATGAAACACTGCAACACCTAAAAGTAGCTCTCAGAAAGGTCAAGAGAGATTTGTCAAAGAAGAATTCAGTTCTACAGTTCAGTTCTAAAAAGTACTTGGAGTATTACAAGGACACCAAACAAATGTATTCTCAGGGAGTCAGAGATGGATCTGCTTCTTACAAGATCATGGACAAAAGTCCTGCACTAATAAAACAAAGTGAAGGTAGGTTAGTGTATATTTGCTTGATAGGAAAGCCAGCTTTTACCCTCTATAATTTTTACCACTGCAGTTAATTGCAGGATAGGGGCAATGAGTTAGCAAGCATGTTACAAATGCATAATACATTTTACATTTCATGAGTGACTATAAAGACCTATGGAAACAATAACATTCGTGTTTAGCTACTCAGATCTCATCTCCAAGTTCTGTTTCCCTAGATGCATAGTTATATTTTAGATTTTTTTTTAAAAGAGGAAGCCACTCAGCAAATGCTACATTTCAATGATGGCACATGCTCACTGGTAAGTGCATGACTAAGCAGTCTGCAATATGGAAAACCTGAGTTTAGGCTTCCCAAAATGGCCTACATTTTCATTTGCTTTGAGACCACCTGGGTAAATTTTGACATTTGACTTTAAAAAACTCCAACTTTTTGTAAGACTGTTAAACAGCTCTTGAATTTAGAGCATGTCTTAACTGCTTCTTACACTTTGATCCTCATTTACCAATAGCACTGGCTCTCCAAAACAAGGTGTGTTTTTTATTATAGTACTGCCACAATCCTTGTGAAGTTGAACCAGGCTCTATTAAAAGTGCCCAACTTGGTTGCCCTTACACCAAGCTGTCCAAGAACACAAAAGTTCTGTGGTGTAGGATAGCCATCTCATCATGTATTAAATGGCCCAGGCTGAGTGACCAGTCAGGGTAGTGTCATGCTCAAGCAGCTACACATATTTCAGATTGGAATTGTTTCACCTCTGGCCAGCCTGAGATAATCACCAAAGCCAGCCTGGATCTGTTTGTAAAAGATAAATTTGATACAGATAAATTTGTGTCCTTCACATTATCATAGAAGAGGTTACTAGAGTAATCTATAATTAAGGTTGGAAAAGAGTCATTTTCTAATATCCTGCTTTTCAATTACCTCTGCCCACCTTCTCTGGATCAAACTGGAAGATGTTAGCCCTTATAAAACAAACCTTAACAAGTTTATTTCAAAATTATCAAGGAGTTCTGTGTTTAAATTATGGGACCATGGATCAGTCCCTTTAAACGATGTTCCATTTAACAATCTGACCAAACCTAGCTGTCTGGGGGAATCAAGTTTCACACATAATTAGTGGAAACTTGCAAACTTTGACAGAAAAAAAAAGGTCAGAAAACTGTGTTCTCAGTAAGGATTTTTAAATATCTGACCTGTCTTGTTTTGACCAAGTTGCACATTTATAAAAACCTAGGTTTAAATTATTTATTACAGGGTTAGAGTGGCAAACATTCAGTTGCCTTGAAAAGTTGCTGAACTTGGTCTTAAAAAAAAAAATCCAAACCAAGAAGCAACTTCTACTTGTACACATAAAGGTCATTACTTTTAAGAATGGAAGCAAAGACCCCAATTAAATTTTAAAGAGGACTGACACTGTGCCGTAGGTGGGTCAATTTGCACTAACACCTTAAGAAGGAGATTGACAAAGAAGAAAAAAATGTGATTAAAAATTGGGCTGGGAGATGATGAAATAGAGGGCATATAAATCAGGGTAAGGAAAGATAACTGTACAGGAAGAACTGGGGTTAGCTACAGAATTGAGAGAGACTAACAGAAAAGCTGTAACAATGGGAATCTGGGGAAAATGCACATAGTCAATGAAGGGCAAAGGAGAGATAGAGCACAGCTTAAGTAAGAAGCTAGAGACATTTACTGAGAAACAACATTGGAGTTAGGATGGGGTTGAGACAGAGATTTACACAGGCAGTTTGGAGGTTATGATTGATAAAGAAAGATAACAATATGTGAAGAGCAAAGGCAAGTGTATTAATTTGAAAAGAAACCAGTGGAAGATCGCAAGTCAGGATTAAAATTTAATAGGAAAATGTTTTTTAAATAAGTGCAATAATATAGGAAAAGCACTGGCAAAGTCAGATACAACCTGACACCCTGTTAGGGTGGTGGTAGCAGTCCAAGTGAAGTAGTTCAGTTGAAGCTGTGATCCTGTAGAAGATCTGGTCTCCACCTGAAAGTCCAGTGATCACTCCTGTCCTCTGGGAACCCAGTAGACACAGCTGACTTGGGCAGTTCTAAAGCCAGGTTATATCCAGGTGGGAATGCTTGGCTCCTCCTTCCTGGGTGGAGTATCTCACAATAGGATGAGATAAGTCCATGAGTCATGTAGGGGTCTCTTGATGGCCCATTGTCTGTTTTCAAGGGTGAGTCATAGCAGGAGATAACAGCTAACAGCCCACAGCTGGTGGTAATAGAATACTAAATACATCTATATTGTAACCTAGGACATTATTTAAAAAAGCTTTTCTAGGTGGGGTAGAAAGGAAAGGTGCAGCAAAAAGTTTGTCTCACAGAAGTACTTTGTGATCAAGAGTTAGGAGTCCTCAACAGCAACAATGGTCTTCCCATCATAATCCCCATCATTCTCTGTCTAGCAGTCACTTTTGCAGTCTGACACAATTATGCAATTTTTGCTAATATTGGTGTCTCAGAGAATGATTGTCTATACTGTCAGTCACTACTCTACCACTTGAGGTGAGAGAAGACTTGTAACAGTGGATGAAAAAATCATCAATCCATGCTCAGGATTCATCTGTGTATCAGCACGTCACAAGATTACATGCACTGTCTTTTTCCTTTAGTTAGTTTTCCTTAAAGCCAAAAGTATGCATAATGCCCAAATACTGCATTCAAACAACATCGAGCAGGTAAGTTATTAAAGAAAATGAGCTTTTAGGTGAAGCAGTCACACATCTCTACAAGATCAAATTCACTGCATGACATGGACAGTCCTTAGAAGAGAAATCAAAGTCCTTCATAAAAATATTGTTGTCTGCAGAACTTCATTTAAATCCTCAGATTAAAAGGTCAAATAGTGGGCAAGACAAATAAGTTCTGGGGAGGTAAAAAAACACTTATGGGAAAAAAACACCTACAGAATAAAGGACTCCTCTTCCATTTAAGCATTTTAAACATCCAGGCAGCATAATGTCCAATTCTTCAAGAAAATTCTTGCATTAAATCATTAAAATTAATTTTTCCAGGGCCAATCTTAAGAGAAGAGTAGTGTAGAGAGAAATAATTAATGATTTTCTAGGTTTTCACATAGTCATACAATGTTTGAGACTGGAAAGGACTTCTGGATGTCATTGGGTCCAGCCCCACCCCTGCTCAAGCCTGTCCAGACATCTTTTGAATATCTCCAAGGATGGAGAATTCACCACCTCTTGGTGACACCCGTACCAGGGCTCAGTCACCCTCACAGTAAAGCAATGTTTTCTGATGTTCAGAGGGTCATTGCTATCCCACAGAGTGCTGTCACCAACTCCTGCAACTACTCTGGTGACACTGAGAACATACCATGATGGGCAAAATATTGGTGGTGGCCATGTCACCCAAGGGGTTGGTGAGAGAGATAGCCCAAGATGGATATAAAAAGGGCTGCATCAGCTGAGGCTGACAGGTCAGTATGCACATGAGAAAAGGCAGGGAGAAGTGACAGCAAAGGCAGGCTGCTCCTCTTTTCTTCCTTGTTCCATGTATTATATCCATATGCCTGGACAGGGGCATGACAGGGGCTCAAAGTATGCTCCTCTCTTCTACCTCCTCCAAAACTCATCCCAATGCAGGACAACACTCTAAAGGACAGATAAAACAGCTCTGTCACTACCTGTCAGTGGACTAGAAGTTCCCCAGCCATGGGCAGAAATCCCCAACCTTTTTTGTGGGTTGCCAAGAGAGGGCTGGGCCCCACACGAGCTGTGGGCACAAACATTAATCATGCTCTGGCCAAAGCATAGCCAGTAGAAGACCTGAGGTGTCCTATGTCACAGAGAGGTCAGTGGTTGGCCCAACATGGATATTTCCTACCTGTCTGAGAGATTTGGGATGGACATCCTTGGCCTGAGGGTTAGACAGTCTGCGCAGGCAGGCAGGGTTTCCTTGTAGAGACAGAGCTCTGGTTGCTGATTGTGACCAGCTCATGACATTCTCAGGATCTCCCCTTCTGCCAGTCAGATGGAGAGTGTTTAAGCTTTGTACTATGACATTGACCTAAATGTAAGAAAAGAAAAGAATCCCAGAACATACCATATCATGGTCCTATAGGTAGCAAGATTGTTCCCACAATGTGATCAAAGGGAACTCTGCACCACCTTCCTTCCTTATAATGTCATCGTCTCATAGTCTCTCAGGAAACTGGAAGATCCCTCACAGCTGTGGACACAGTCACCATCCAACACCTCTGTAACTTGTCAAAGTCTCCCTGACAACTAGAAGATTCCTGTAGGTTTGGGCAAATCAAAATTTATTAATATCCACCGTTCAGCCCTGAGGACATATTTCCACTTCCCATCTTTTTTTTTTTTCATAAAATTTCGGTGTATAACTTTAGTGGCTGCTTTTGCATGTATGTCAGAAATAAATTTCTCTGTGAAGAGCTCACTACACCTAACTAATGACTAGAATCAGTTTTTGGGGTTTATTTTACTGTCATGTATGGGCTGTGTTTTTTTGAAATAATGGAAATTCTAAGAAAAATAGCTCTATTGAAATACTTTTCTGAAATAAATACATTTTTCAATTTTGAAGATTAAAAAGACCCCACAAGTATGATAAAGAGTCTTGGTAGTTGCATGGAAAGTACTGCATTTTGAAAATGTCATTGTCAATTCAATTCAATGTCAACTTTAGTTTCATTTTAACTTTCTTTTTATTTCCATATCTTGAAAGCAAACATAAAACAGTATATGAAACTTACTAAAAATACCATTGGTCTTTTGTTTGTTAGTTTTATATTCCACATTTTCTTCCAGCCGAATACAAGTCTCAAATATCCAATCAGCACAACTGCTGAGAATTACAGTATTGCCTGCAATAGCACTAAAAAAAAGCAGTGCTAGAATACATGAAGTGCTAGATAAAGTGTTCATTTTGCAGAGTATGTCAGAAACCATGTACAGCACTGAAAACCATAAATATATTACACAGTTTTACACTGATTCACTTCTCCTGTTATAAATCATATAATACAAGCCCCTTGTGAAAAGAGATAATAAAGATAAATAATGGTTTTGAAATGCTTAGATATCAGAGTAATGATCCATAAAGACAGATTTAATGATGTTGCTTTACAGACAGGTTTTCCCACCACCATCCCATAATAAAATAAAAAAAGAAAAAAAAAATAGCCAAGAGAAGAAATGTAGATCAAGTACAGAAAATGGAACTGTGAAATTCTTGTTCATTAACAGCATTCTATCTAGTTTTCAGTCTAAAAGAGGCATAAATCCTCTTTTCCGGGGATGAAGTAGTGGGGACACAAAAATATTTTCAGTTACAGGACTACATGGTATGTCAAAACATACTGTTTATCTTCTACTGTAAACAGTAGAAGATGCAAGACACTATCTAAGACTGCACAAATAACCTTAATTTCAGTGTTCTCTGTCTTCCTGGAACTTGACTTCTACTATATTGATTTTAAACAATGCTTGCTGTCCAATGTATGCTTATAGAGGAGGATGAAATCTCTGTCTTCATTCTCTATGTTTGCTCCTGTAAAACTGGTTGTTTACTGGGAATGCTGAACTCTCCATTTTCAGGCAAAGCCAAACTGTGCAAATTACACCAATGCTCTGAGATGTTCCTTTACCAGCCATCATTTCAATTTCTTCTGAGCCTGTTTTACAGCTGTTCACCAGCTTTTTCCAAAACTCATGGCTCCTATTCTGCATCTCGTGCTTGTCAGACATCTAAGATGAAGAGAGTCTTGCTGCTCATAAAGCACTGAGGAATGGCACACAAACAAAGGAATTTTTATCCTTTTACACAACAACTTCCTAAACTTTGACTCTATTAGTTTCTTTACACTTTCTCTAGCAAGCAATGAAGGGTATCAGGTCTCTCCCTCTCCCTAGCACCATAAGTGGCTGCAGAGGATGGAAAACACCATCTCCAATCTGAATTTAAAAAGTGCAGTTTAAGAGAGGTTTGCAATTACAAGAAGCATAATTTCAGTAATGACTTGTGAAATCAAGCTGGGGTCACCCTAGCAAACAAAATTATTTGTTTATGTCTTCAAGAAAAAAAAAATTAAATAACCATACTTTAAACACACAATTATTTTTTCTTATATATCATTGTAGGTGGGAATAGGAATATTGAGAACTACGGAAGAAAAAAAACCCAAAAATGTTGTGACAGATTTTTAGTCTGAAAAATGAAGATCATCAGTTGAATGTATAGTTTGCATTAACTGTTTATCACCATAACAAATTCCTTATTCTATTCCTCATAAATGCTGTAGGGCTTACTGTAAAAGGAAATCTCTCCTTCATTATATATTGTTTTGTAGTTAAGCCATTCTGTTCTTCTGGAATGACTGCATTACATGACAGTAATGTACATAGAACTTAAAATTCACATGTTGCCTCTAGAGGGAGGATTGGTGTTTCCTTCAAGAAAGAGACTATTCCTATTTGAGAGGCTTTTTACCACCCATGACATTTTAAAGAATACAGTATGGACTTTTTAACAGAAATTACCAGAGCCTCTCCTAGGGATGTTGGAAATCTGCTGGAAGCTGCAACCCATAACTGAATTTGCAATTGCAATGCTAATAAATCTCTTCTTACCAGAAGGCTAGCTAAAATCCTCTTCTGTAAGAAGAGGTATCTGCAGAAATACTTAGAACAGGAATTACATAAAAAGTGAGGCTTGAGGAAGATAGTGTTGGTAGTGAGAAAACAGGAGCATGTAAAGCCATTTGACACACTGCACACCCTCAATCATGGATGTAGTGGAATTTGAAAGAAGAAGCAAAGAGATGAACTACCGAGTTATTATTATTCATAAAGCAATTGTAACAGTGTGAAAGTAAGTCTGGCTGAGACAGCAAAGTAAGTTCTTTCCAAAAGCATGAGACTTCTGAAAGACAAATATCACCTAATGTTGCAACAGAGGTGTTTTTTTGCAGAAGTTTATAATTATCTAAAATTCATGAGTCTTATCTGTAATTATGAAACTCATTGTGAGACATAGATGTCAGTCCAAAATGGAAAGAATTCTGGGATATGTAAATTTATATTGAGAAAGAGCTCCAAAAAAACAGCTTCAGACTCTGAAGTGCTACAGCAATAATGGAAAAGGGAAAAAAAGAGCAACAGTAAATAGATGGAACACCTGTAGTGAGAAGAATGAAGCAGTAGAATAGAAAATTGAAATTAAAAATATAAAACCCCCGACAATAAAAAACACAGTAAAATAAACAGATTCCCAAAATTCTAAATCAGAGAAACTGGCCATGTTTATACTCCTTTTCAGGCAATGAGCAAATGAAATGTTAAATCAGGCACTGAGTCACATACACAAAGTTTTTATGCTTCATATAAATTATTTCTCAGGTGAAATAAAACCTGCTGCATATTGCAAGGAGATGGACAACAAGCTGGACTCCTGTCATTGCCAGCATTTTTGGAAATGAAAGAATAGAAGGAGCTGCTAAACAGATGTCTCACGAACATAAACAGACCACAAGGAAAAGTTTCTGAAGTGGGAAGTGTTCTTCTCAAGGTCTTTTTCAAACTATTGTACTGTACAAAATACGCTTCCCCCCACACTCCCCCCCCTTTTTTTTAACAGCTTTTCTTTTTGAGAGAGGAGAAATCAAACTGGAAGGCTGAATAGAATATTTTCTTCACATATTAAATAGCTGCATATTTTTCCTAAGATCACTGTGAATGAAAAGATGGAGTTCTTTCTTTCTCTCTCTGTGTTCTTCCTTTTCTTCTCCCAGATCTTTTGGAGAGAAGAATTAAAAGCAAAATTCAATATCTATGAAATCCAAATGCTAAGAAATATGGACAACAAATAGGTCTTCTTAGTTATAATGAATCACTGTGAATCAAAGTGACACAAAACACTTTTTTAGGATGAAGAGCATAATGGGCTAGCAACAAAAGAATTCCAGTAGCTGCTAATTTTGCTTCCAAAAGTCATTGTTTCAGCCTCTCAAGAAAATGTTAATTGCTATGAGGACAATTCAAAGACACATTTAGACTCCTATTCTGCACCAAAAAAAAAATATTAATCATTAGAGCAGATGTAAGAAAAAGTTTCAGATAGTTCCAAGTAAATGGTTACTTGTTGTACTGTATAAGCATCATGTAGCTTAACTTAGAACTAAGCCAAATTCAGTAGAATTAGAGAAAAAAAAAATAAACAAACCATGCAGAAATGTTCAGTTTGAGGAAACCCCTTCCTAAAGGACCAAGTCAAACTCCCAAGTCACAGCAGAAACACAAGAGTAAATAACTGTACTTTTGTCTAACTGCTCAGCACATGAATGTTACACAGACATAGAAAAATTTTGGATTTTGGGAATCTTGCCTATTTCTGTTCATACTTCAGTAGAAAACAGTAGGTATAGAAATGAGGAAAAAAGGCATTGTGTATAAAGCCTTCTCAAGATCCAAAATTTTAGAGTAAATGGTATTGTAAGCAAGATACAAGGAGTCCCCTAAGAACTTGATTCTGAAATTGCATGTTTCAGTAAGTGCTCAGAAAGATTTTAGTGCCAAGGGTTATTTGATTACTGCAACAAATGGAAAGGTGAGGGCTGAGGGAGAAGAGGGGAGTGTAAGAAAGCAAGACAAAGAAAATTTGGAATTAGATGAAGAATAAAATAAACTAAAATAGTATATATATAGCAATATTAAAAAATACCCCATATTTTAAATTTGATGACAATTAAAAAATTGCCCAGCTATTCTACTGTACTCCCTACTGAAATCTGTGGCATGACAAAATCAGAAAACAGACACACATTTCATACATAACCGAGATCACAAGGTAGTCCCACATCTCCAGGAGGAATAGAACACCCTTGCTTAATTTTTTTTCTTCCTCTCCTTTTCCTCTAATTTTACAGGGGCCTGGAGCTGCAGTTAATGTACAAAATCTGACTGATTCATACAAGTTTTAAAATAATCTGTCATTTTTTGGTTTTAGGTTGTGAGTCCTGTTATCCCCTGGGACATCCAGAACTTCCTAGTAACCTGCTAGCAACTACTCATTATTTAGAATTTTTTTCCCCAAACAAAGCTCTGGAAAGCAAGAATGTAGAGAATATTCGCAATTTTGATAAAATTGAAACACATAAAATTTCTTTCAGTATATTTGTAGTTAGAAATGTAAAAAGTGACCATTTTTTAAACAGAGTATTTCAGTGAGCAAGAGAAATTATGACTTCTGTTTTCCAATATTAGGAATAATTTTCAGGTAGATTGTACCTGACTGCTAAGCAGGTACCAAGCAAGGTATTTTATTCTCGGTGTCCTGCCCATGTAGAGTTGTAGTTTATTGAAGTGAAGGTTTTGGTACAAGCTCAGACTCATTAGTCTCTTTTCCACTGGGCTGATTATAGCCATAAAGCCTGTATTACTCAGGGACCTCTTATCCTTGTTGCTAACTTCAACCAACACAGTGAATGGACCCAAAACTGTAAGGAAAGAGATGCCCAGGACATAGACAGAAAGAGAAAGCACAACTGCATAAGTCTTAGCTCCCTCTCCTTAGGGACGCACATTAAAAAGCATCTCTTTACTATGGGAATTTTAAGAGGAAGGATTTCTTTGTGGCTAATAACTAGTTGAGCTTGTTATCCTTTCACTGTCATGGGGTTCGCTGATTACCATAGGAATATTCCAGTGGGAAAATTTTACTCACATGAATAAAAACGTGTTGGACCAGAGTCTAAGAAAGCATGCTAATTCCTTTGGGCACACCAATATTATCAACATCAACACCACTGTCCTGAGGCAGAGCTTACTTGCTTCTTAGCATTTCTAAATCTGTTGTGCACCAGACTATTACAAAGCTACTCTGCCCAGATGTTCAACATTACTCAGTTGGAGCAAGCAGCATGCACCCTGCATGAGTAATTTATGCACATGCAGATCTGACCTACTTGAACTATTTATAATAAACACTAATGATTGTCATTGGCGTCATTGGACAAAGCCACTAAGAGCATGGCTCCAAGATCACCTGGCTAGTATATTTATTTTCCATCTTCATATGAAAGCCTACTTTCCATCTTCATTTGTGAAGGCCTAACTCAAATGGGGCTGTGATCAGCTTTCCATTATACAAATGTTGTTTTTGTTAAGTGCATGGCAAAGAACACTGGACCAGAATGCTGTGGAATGCATGTCACAATTTTGTTTAAAATACAGTCTAAACACTTAGCAGAATTTGTTGTATGATACCAGATGGTATAAGAAATCCAATTTTATATACATTACTTCAGAGATGCTGATTCCAAAAATTTGCTAAAGTACCATATAGAAAAGACTAACAAACATTATCAAGCCCATAAACAAGATGTTATCCTCTCCTATATAAACAGGATAATATTTTTATATTTTGGATGACGACTTAATTTTGAGTCATTGCAAAGGGTCATTCAGTTTAGATTATGAAGTCTGAACTGGAGCTAAGGTTTTCAAATCTACATTTTTGCTGCTTTTAGTTGTACTATATTCAGATACCTCACTGCTGATCAATACATCAAAATACTAATAAAAATGTATTTGTGAAGTATTTTAGAATTTTTAGGGTTCCTGACATTCTTTGCCAGTGTTAAAAATCCTGCCACAGTTCCAAGCCAGATGTTGACATGAATTCTTGACATATTCTGAAGGGAGTTTATATAATCCCTCTGCATCAGAATCAGTAGTTCATTTTATCAGGTAGAGCAGGGCATGTAATGGATAAAATTTTGTCAACTACTGAGGCAGTTCAGTTTCAGGAGAAGATTAGAGAAATAGGTGCTTGAAATTGTAACAATCAGTAGGCTGTTAAACCAAGTCAGTTAAAGTAAAGAACAATTACATCATTTTTTCCCCCACAGATAATTAGCAAATATGCAGATATCTCTCCTAGACATTTGTACAGGTATGAGTAAGAATAAAATTAGATGTGTCTTTGAACATGAAACAGTCCTGAGCTTTCAAGAACTATTTGGAACTGAACTAAGTAGTGGAATAAGCTATTTGATGTAATTTTGTAATCCAGAAAAAAAGTACAAAACAAGAATGAAAATTAATGGAAGTTAAGAGGAGTTTTTCTGTTGTAGTACTTCTTTTAATGTGAGATAGTTGTTTGTTCTCTTCTTGTTCAAAAATACTTTCAATTCCAAAATAATCGAGGAGGAAAAGACCAAATAACAAAAAAGCTGTCGCTGTTGAGCAGCTAGCAGAGTAATGAAAGCACTAGTTCTCAGTGGGAAGAAGGAATGACTTTTATTGTTTTGATTTCATCACATATATAGAGTTCTCAAAAGTCACCCAGATTGGTCAGTCAGAAGCCTTCCCCCAGGCCTGATTGGCCAGGCCTGCACTGCCCAAGTTCTGGGACACTGTTCCAATAACATCCAAACTTTATCTTTATTTATAAAACACAAGAAGAATTCTCATGGGAAAAGCCTGTGCTAGCCACAAAAAGCCAATAAAATAATGTGTTTCTCTACACACAAGGAAAAAAATCTTAGCATCTTTGATGATAAACAGGATAGAAAACCAGAAATTTGGGTCCTGAATTCTCCCTCTCCTATTGCTCATACTGATATTTTTTATGCTCTCAAAATATCAACTACCCTTTTTAGGACAGATGCCCCTTTTCAAGTAAAATCTATAGCAGAAAATATGTATATTTAAAAAAGAAAAGCCATTACCCTCCCTCCCCAAGATTGTCTTCATTCTCCCCAATGGAAGAGAATGACAGCTTTAAAAAAAAAGCAGTTATTGAAAATTTCCAACAGAGATAAAACACTCTAAGACTATTCTACATGTCTAGGACCTGGTACATGTGAATCAACAAGGGGAGAGATAATGAAAAGACTTTTCACATATTTTACATCAGCTCTGAACCTGCATTAGAAATCTGGCATTAGGCACAGGATTTGGGTGTGAGTGACTCAGGAACACAAATGAATTTGCTTCCTCAATTCTAGTCAAAATCAAGTAAATATTAGAGAAATTTAGGAGAAAAATCAAAGAAAATGTAAAGTCAGTGGATATATGAGATATGAAGGGTCTTGCCAACTTAAAAATGGAAAAATGGGATGACTACACTTTCAAAGATAGAAATATTTCTGATTTTTCTACTCCCTTCAACTTGTTCCTCTTAAAAGTATAATATTCCTGTGTTAAGTCAACACCAGGAATCTAAGATCTTTCTGTGGTTATTATTCCTACAGAATATGAGAAAATGTGGAATTAGCTACTTTAGGCTGTGTTTTATTTCTCTGCCTATTTTAAAATTTTCAGAAAGCTAAACTAAATAAGGCTCAAGAGAAATAAAGAAGCAGATGTTTACATTAAAGATAAACCTCCACCAGACAACAGGAATTAAAAAATATTTTCACAAAAGTGTCTAAATAATTGCTAACAACAATTGAATGTAGAAATCCTAATAGAAGAAAGAAGGTCCAACCATCAAACTCTTCTGTCTCTAGATGTGACAAATAGCAGATATGTGGAGAAGAGTGTAAAATACAGATGAGCAATACTCCACTTCTGCATCCAGTGATGTGTCTCAGTCATAAAATACGTAATGACTCTGTGCTGAACAAGTTTTAGTGAATTTTTCCTTCCATTTGTCCAGTCAATTCTGGAAGCACCGAAGACTTTACTAATTTTTATAATTTGAGAAACAGTCCAGTCATTGCAAGCATGATTTTTTCCTTCACAAACTCCAGAGAAAACCAGACAATATTCAAGAATACCAATAAATGACCAGTCAAAATAGGCGCAACTCAAAACAGAATTCACTAGGCTGATGAACTCATTGCCTCAACTTTCATTTAGCACATTAGCAAAATTATAAAAAAGAATAAGCACACAGTTAAATTTAATAGAGTATTAAATAGTAAACTTCCTGACTGGTCTTCTGCATTAATTAAATATCAGTGGCTTCATTATCTTTGGAAAAAAACTGCATTAAGCCAGGAATACTTCACAGCAAAAGACAGTAATGATTTTTCCACTATGGAAAACTCAGACAGCAATGTTTTACATTTTTTCAGATATACTTTCTACTTAGCAAATTATAAACATTACATACATTCTGGTAACTTTTACCAAGTGGCAATGACTGAAATTGAAGGCAAAATAGAAAAAAAAGAAAGTAAGCCTGTTTCTGCAAGACCAATGTTTTTCTTTGGCAACAAATGTTGACTTCTCATAAATAACACATTACTTCTAAATTCTGCTTTATGAGAAAATAAAATACATGGAGGAAAAAAAAATCAGCAAAACCCCGTATTTAAAAAAATAAAGTGATTTTATAGCTAAGCATGTCAGATGCAGTAAAAAAAGCAATCTGTAAAGATTTGAAGCACATTTATAATACATTGATAAAAGTGAATTTTAACAACAACAGAATTTTTATATGTGACATATTGCAAGGTGGAAATACTTGTGGAATGGAGCCTCGTGGAAAAACTGCAATCTAAGAAGCACTACATAACTGAGGAAGAACCACTGAGTAGACTGTCATTGTGGCATAGTAATTAATTTAGAGACCATTAATATCAGGAAGGCAATTATACTAGAGAGCCCATATTAGAATGTAATTGAATACCATTCACTGGCTAAGTTTATCATATTATTTATAAAGTATTTAGCATTATTATGCATTGAATAATGTTATAAACTATCTGCTATACATATTATTCAAGTAATTCTTCCACATTCTCATTAAATAGCATCTATTAGATACGAGTAAAAAAAAAGCTTCTTTCTGTCTTCACATAAAGCTTTAAATCTATTATACTCTACTCAAGCTTTTAAGCTGTGCCTGAGTAATAAACTATAACTGAAATAAATAATAAAAAAAATTCATTTTTTCAGTGTTAGGGATTTTGAATACTTTGTATTCTTTGAAAAATCAGACACAATTTTTATTACTTTGCAGGTTTTCTGATTAGTTGCTCAATGAGGTTTCTTTTTTACAGGGTTCCCCAAAGGTATTTTCAAATGAATGCCCAGATGTTGGAATCACTGTGTATCTCAGAAGAAGACTTTGTATAAAAACTGTGGCTATTACTAATGAGCCACATAAGGAAGTTTATTAGAAATCATGACACATTCTTGGGGGAAAATACTTTCCTAGAATCACAGAACAATTTGTGTTGGAAGGGACTTTAAAAATCAACTAGTTCCAACTCCCTGCCATGGCAGGGACACCTTCCACTAGACCAGGATGCCCAGAGCCCCATCCAACCTGCCTGCATCCACAGCTGCTCTGGATAACCTGTTCCAATGCCTCACCACCCTCACGTATATAGCTAAACACACATATACATATATATAAAATATCCACATGTGTACATAGAAAATAGACACTTTTTTCCCCCTCCCTCACTTGAAGAGGAAAAATAATCAGATAATGGTACTTTCTTATTAAAATTAATAAGTTAGCTTAATACTAAAAAAGAAAAAAGAAAACATACAATAGAGGACTGAGGGCAACAGCCTCTAAGAAAGTCAAGGAAATTACAAATGATAAATCGTTTTCCAAAGGCATTTGGACAAAATGTCTAGCAGAGTCTAGAAGGTCAAAGTATAAAGAAAATATTCAGAAGAGGTAAAATACACTAGCATATTAAGGGAAATGTGTTTTCCCCATTTGCTTTTCTGGCTTCTTCCATGCCAGAAACTTTTATTTCTAGGCAAGATGCTTAACAGATCTGCATCAGATTGAAATGTAAGCAGAATGGTCTTTAAAGCAGACTTATGAGATGACCAGCAGCAAATCCCCAGGCCTAGAAGGTATTCAGTAAGAGTTTGTGACCAGCCCAGAAAATGAAACAGTTCTGGTGGCATGTAAAATTCATTCTAAAAATACTTTGGAACAAAAGGACTGCAAAATGGTTAATGGGGCACAGTCCATAAACAAATGTGCTGAAATCTAATGCATACACTTGTTTAAACATTCAACCAGATTAAGTCTAAAAATGAAACACCAAGAATTTTCTGTTGATGAATCTCTTCAGCCCAAATTACTACAGAGTACAAAAGTTCCATCCACATGCTCAAAATACATTGGGTATAGACTGAGGCAGAAGCAGAACTGTAGACTGGATTGGTCCTGTTTGGACCCAGCACAAATGGGCTTGGTTTTATATTTGTTTCTTTTTGCTATTCCAAGAATTTTTGCTACCTTAAAAATATTAGGCACAGGGTATTACTGCAGATGACATATGCCTGTTTCTATTCTATTATAGTGTCCCAAGTAAGAGTTACCTTGTGTCTTCATGATAAACTGCAACAAAGTCACCCCTGAAAAGAACTACCTTGACAATAAAATGAAATGAAAGAGAAAATATCTTGCAGTGATATTACTAAGTCTGTATCAGGTATAGCACAGCACTTGTCATTGAACCTACTCTGTCATAAGCCACATGTAATTCCTGATGTTAAGAATCTCTAATAATTTGCAGCTAAACTATTAATAAAATGTTGAACTTCTAACAGATGTTGAAAGACATGTGCAAGATTTATTTTTAAAAGCCATATAATTACAATAGAGACAATTTAATTAGAGACTCAAAGATGTTCTATAATTGAACCCTGCAGCACAATCTTCCTTCCAAGAGAAAAGAAGCTTACTTTGCTTGACAGAGACGAACCAGTGTAGAAAGGTAAAACCAACCTCAGAAGCAAAGCCTTAGAGGTAGATGTTTGTTGCCTAGAAAAAAAAAATTGTATTTGAAACCAAATTTATTTTTGCCTTTGTGCAGGCTTGGAGCAGCTTACCAATGCAGCTTTCTCTGTGTGTTCAGTACTGATTCAATATACACTCAGTAATTCTCATGTAACACATAAGTTGAAGGCTGGAGTGTTAATAACACATCTCTGGGCATTCATTTGTAAATATCTTTGCAAACTCAAGATGCAAATTAAAAATTGAGTCCAAATCCAGGAGAAAAAGGAAGAGGACGAAAAGCCTAAGTTCCTTTGGTATCTATCCCTAAAGCCTGTATTTCCCAAATAAAATACATATCAGAAACAGGATGTTCAGTAGATTTGTTTTTTTTTCCTCCTAAGCATGAGTTATATCTCTCTTTTACCTGTGGGTAGGTACATGTGAGATGCCTGGGAAATTCTGAAAGAAGGAAAAAAAATTCATACACTATGTCAAATTGATATAAATAAATGTATCTGTGTGATTATATTAAAATGCCTGGGAATGAAGCAATACAGGAGAGTAAAGCCTGCTTCTATGATTTTTCACTATTTGCAGAACAACCTATTTCCCACAAAAACTTTAATTTTTTTTTTATTTATTTTTTTTTAATTAGGAGAATCATCTTGGAAATGTGAGCAGCATCTCCTGAGCTTAGGTTTAATGCTGAATAAAATTAGATGCCATTTGCTGGTCTTCAAGCAGTTTTGCAAAACTGGTCAAAGTCTTTCTACAAACAAGCTAAAAAATGGCAAACAGAAATATGAAGTATATATTTGACTAAGTTCATCTACCTTGTAAGATCCAGTTATTTCATTAAATACAACCCCTCTTAAATAACACTTGGATTTAGTTTATTCTGTGGTGAAATTTAAAATTAGCATAACTAAACAAATAATTAAAAATAGAGACAGCACAAAAGTTTTGTAAGGTTTAGATCACAATGTTTTCTTAGAAATGAAACCCAAGAGGAAAGATTGAGAAAAAGGGAATTCACAGTATTTGTAGGTTTGCTGATGGATAAAAAATATTTTGATTTTCACAAATATATTTCTTATAATCAACAAAGCAAAAGATGATTGTTTTTTTTTTAATGTAGGATGACACACCATTGTCTGCTTTCAAATGTAACGTTAAAACTCCCAGATTAAAAAATTTCAGTAAAATAATCTGAATTTTCATTTTGATAAACAAATAAATTTCAAGATTAGAGAGTCTACAAAATCAGAACTAGACTTGGACAGGAGAAGAACAGAGGACAGGAAAGATGAAAGAAAAGACTAGAGAAAGGAGTAGGTTCTTGAGTGTTCATTAAGCCAATCTGATGGCAAGGTTCTGCATCTGACCTTGATCAGTAGGATGGTATGCAAAGGTGAACTTGTGGTATATAAAAAAATGAAAAAAAAAACCCCAAAAACAACTCTAAATGTAAATGGGGAGTGTTCTAACCCCCTTCAGGGGGAAAAAAATGTTATCACAGTAGGTGAATTTATGAATGAAACCAAAAAAAAAAAAAAAAAAAAAAAGGAGAGAGATTTTTAACAGTTTTGATTAGTGGAGCTGTTAAGCAATATATTTCTTTTCCAGGGAGAAGACAACACTTTAAATATGTTGTAACCATATAATGCAGTACAATTCTGCATCCACCTAGAGAGATGACTGGTTCTATAAGTTTGAGGTGCATATCTGCAAAGTTTAGAAAATAAGTAGAATTTTACTAGTACGAGACTGTTGGCAATTGGAAAGACAGACATAAGAGTTTGATCTCTAATTGCTGGCGGATCTTTGGACACAAGCAGTATATCAGAACTTCTTAGCAGAATTTGACCTTCAACATCTATACTTCATACTTGTCAGAAAATTAAATTAACCACTGAAAATAGCTTCTCTGATCATTGTTATTTCAGCAAAGCAGGTCAGCAGCCTGTCAGTTCTCCCATGTAACTTTCTTCTTGTTACAGTTCTAATACATCAAGGTAACTTCAAGGATAGTTTCAAAATATTTTTCCCCAAGGTAGCATTAGGTTGACACTTACAACAAAAGCTCAGCATTCTCAAGTCTTTTCCATTCCTTGTCATGAACAGATGGCACAATAAAGACAGAACCATTTCCTTACTCTCAAAACTTGGAGGAAGTGGAATTAATTAGGAAAAAGAAAATTGGTGCTATAAATATTTCTGAAGCTGTTTATATTTTAGTACGTAACAAGTACAGTAGCAGCAATATGCTTCCTGGCTTCTGGCAGGATGTATTGCGTTTGTGTGGCCCAGTTTTGGTAGCAGGGGGGCTGCAGGGGTGGCTTCTGTGAGAAGCTGCCAGAAGCTTCCCCCATGTCCAGCAGAGCCAATGCCAGATGGCTCCAGGATGGACTCACTACTGGCCACGGCTGAGCCCATCAGTGATGATCATAGTGCTTCTGTGATAATTTAGAAGGAAAAACAGTTACTGCACAGAAGTAATTACACCCAGTGAACAGCAGGATGAGAATATGTGAGAGGAATAACTGTGAGGAGACACCAAGGTCAGTGCAGAAGGAGGGGCAGGAGGTTCTCCAGGCACTGCAGCTGAGATTCCTCTGCAGCCCCTGGTGCAGCCCATGGTGAGGCAGCTGTGCTTCTGCAGCCCATGGAGATCCACAGGGAGCAGAGATCCACCTGCAGTCCCTGGAGGAGCCTCACACCAGAGCCGGTGGGTGCCTGAGAGGAAGCTGTGACCCTGTGGGAGGCCCATGCTGGAGCAGCTCCTGTCAGGGACCTACAGAGCTGTGGGGAGGGGAGAGGAGCTCATGCTGGAGCAGGTTTCCTGGCAGGACTTGATCCTGTGAGAGACCCATGATGGAGCAGCCTGTCCTTGAAGGACTGCACCCCATGGAAGAGTGACCCATGCCGCAGCAGTTTACGGAGAACTGCTGTCCATAGGATGGACTCCAGCTGGAAAAATTTGTGGACAACTGTCTCCTGTGGAAGAGACCTCATTCTAGGGAAGGGGAACAACTCCCTTCCCTGAGCAGCAGCAGAAACAACCTGTGATGAACTGACCATAACCCCCATTCCCTGTCTCCCTGCACCACTGAAAGGGAGGAGGTAGAACCTGGAAGGAAGTGGCACTGGAGATAAGGTTTTTTTTAAGATTTGTTTTACTTATTATCCTGCTCTGATTTTGATTGGTAACAAATTAAATTAATAGTCTCAAGTCAAGTCTGTTTTGCCTGTGATAGTAATTGGTGAGTGATCTCTCCCTGTCCTTCTCTCAACTCATGAGTTTTCAGTTACATTTTATCCCCTGTCCATTTGCAGAGGGGAGAGATAGAGCAGCTTTGGTGGACACCTGGCATCCAGCACACGTCAGCCCCCCCACACAATGGTGTCATCAATAAGTGATTGAAATGTAAAAGAACCCAAAATATTAGAAATAAAACACTTTTAACCATTTTGCATCTTCTGGAAAACTGTAGAAACCTACCTAGAAATTAAGGACCATAAAACCTCATCACACAGAGCATGTCCCTTCCCTCCTTCCTTTTTCCAGCTAAATTTACTGAAATATCTGAAAAGAAAACCCTTACTTTTAGAAATAGACACAGTACTTGCATTTACCCTTTTTATAGAAGAGCATAAAACCCCTCAAACCTGTAGATAATATACTTCTACACAGCGTGAAGTATTCCTGAAAGGGGAACAGAGAACAGGAGATGTTGAGCATAATATGCAATCCAAAAGAATGAATGGTTTCTCCCCACCTAGTAAGTTACATACCTCAATATTCAACTCCAGCTGAGACAGTGAGCTGAAAAAAAATCCACATAGAAAATGCTTTTCTTTATTTGCTCTTTGACAGTAGAAGGAATATGCAGCCACTAACAGTAAATTATAGGATAAAAATAATAAATAGGCCTGAGCTCACTAAAGGAAATATTATGCCAATCACTCTGCATTCAAAATTCCTCTAATTATGCAGTGCAAAACCCTCGCATACGAGAAGAATATGCTTACACGGTACCACCTGGTCATTATACACTGCTTTGTTTCTTTTGTGATAAAATTTCATGTAGAGAGGATGCAGAAGAGAAAAAATAAAGGAAAAAGAAAAGAAACAAAAAATAAAGCATTGCTACCATACAAGAAAAATAACAACTAGATGGGAGGAATATTTTTTATTTTTTTCTCTCAATAGAAAATTAAAAACCCTGCCAGAAGACAACTGAAATATGAAAATCAAAATATTTGATATTTTTTGAAGGATGGGGAAAACAAAAATTAGATTTTAAAAAAAGAGAGCAACCTGGAAAATATGGAAAATATTCATATAAAAATGGAAAATTATGGAAAATAGTCATATAAAAACTCTCAAAGTCCTGGTCACTAGGAAAAAATCACCCGAGTTAATTAAGGATATGTGATAACTTTGCATTTGAAAGAATGATTACAACATATATTATATTGATGTTCTAACAAAGAATATCCTGCCGTAGAGAATAGCTCCTGTATTAATATTTATGATATGCATACTGGCTTTTTGAGTTGGCTGCAGTTTGCTCTCCTGCAAAATATTTTAGAAATGCTACATATCTGAAATTGTCCTCTAATTCTATCAATGATATTAAGACAGCTTTAGGGTTTGCTTCAAAACTTGGTGGCTTGAGGGCACTCTTTGATTTTAATAAAGAAACCTATGCAAAGAGCAAGCTGTCAATTTAACTATAAGTAGGTCAGAGCTAAACCAGGACATTTTTTCTTTGGGCCAAATCACAAATCAGAGGAAAAAGGCTAAGCTAAAAGGGTTTTACTAAAAATGCCAATCAGTAGTTACAAAACCAAGGAAATGAATCAGCCAGTGGCTTTTGCAGAGCAAAGAAATGGCTGCCTTTGAGTATTTGGAATCACTTACAGGAGCAGAGCCATTGCAAAAGTCCAGTTCCCGCAAGGGAAAGTTATGCATCAGTGGAACTGGAGATGTTCTATTTTCCTGTACATTGCACTGTGCAAAGGAAGGGGAAAGAAATAAAATTTAAGAATTGCCACACTATACAATACATTAATTCATTTAGTGTTGTGTTATTCTTTTCTGTCAATTATTATTGCATAAAATAAAGGATTGAATGCTGCAGGGTATGTAAATATAAAACATAAATATAGGTGTATATATACGTCTATACATAACCATATATACTTCCACATTTCTTGTTCAGTTGTACCAGAATTCTTCCCCCCAAATACCAACAGTCACACTGTAACATAATTTGAATCAAAACCTGAAGACTTCAGGGTAGGGCAAGTGCCATCACTGAATAACTAAGTATGATTCTGAACATCATTTGACATCTTTTTTTTTTTCGCAAAATAGGCATTTTTATGACACATTCTCCATTCTTTGGGTCATCATCCACACTGCATTATTCAGCAACCACCTGGGTGTCTTAAAATCTCCCTCAGAATCAGGATTTTAAAATAATATACACCTCATGTGTAAAGGAATCTGCCCCAAAAAGCACATTTAGTTTCAAAACAAGATAGGAAATGAAGAAACATCATGGAAACAAAACAAGACAGAATGAGGAAAAAAAAAAAATCTAGGTTCAGTCTTTTGTTGTCTAAAGGTATCTGAACTTCTCATTCAAATCAAATCAACACATCAACAATATGTCCTAGGATAGAAGTCGTGTTTGATTTATGTGTCAGGTTTTTCATAAAGCTAAATGCCTCATAGGAGATCCTTAACACCTTCTTTGCACTGATTCCAGCAGAGCTGGAAGACAAGCAGTATGATGGAGACAGTGCTCTGTGCTTTGGTCCAGCGTGCTTCTCACACCCGCTGTGACTGCCAGGCACAGTCCCTTCCCTTCTCATGTTCATTTCACCATATCCCCACTACTAACACTGAGAAATCAGTAGTCAGCCTCAATTTAGAGTATGTAAGAGGGGGAACCCTCTTAGGGAATTACTCCCTCCAGTACACCTGCAGTCAAATACTCTAAAACTTTGCTTAAATCAGTATATTAGAACTGCAAAGAACATTTGCTGTCACTGGGACTTGATCATCTATACTGCTAAGCTTTTAGGATTGCCCCATGTGCAGTTTTTATCCAGATGAACTAGCACTCTTCAAGCAATTCCTGTAACTGTTTGGTATTCATCAGGAATAAGTTTAGAAGCAGTCACTGTGTTTGGATAGTAAAACAGGATAACACCATAGACCAGGAATCAGGCCATTCTGTCAGCTGGCTTTATGGTCACTGAATACCATTTGTGTCTACATTAATAAACAGAGCTGCTGAAGAATATGTGAATAGGGTAGACTAGACTTGACTAGACTATGTCAGGGTGAAGGGACCTAAACTAGCAGTCTCATCCAACTGTCTGACCTTTCAGGGATGACCAAAATTTAAAGTTTTTAAGGGCATTATCCAAAGGCCTTTACAACTGTGGTGGTTTTGATTGGCCCAAAACATCAGTAAAGTATTTTTTAACATCTAGGAGAAATTTGGACTCCTCAGAAGCTGTAGTGGTAGGCCTGGGGAGGTGTCTGAGGGGTGGGGAGTGGCACAAAGATGGCTCCTGTGTGTCCTGAGTGAAGGTTCTGGAAGTTTTTACATCAAGTCCAGCAGAGCCAATCTCTGATGGCTCTGAAGGTGATGGACATGCTGCTGGCCAAGTTTGGGCCAATTAGAGGTGTTGGTTATGGGGGGAGAGCAGAGAGACTGCTTCTTAAGAAGGAGGGGGTGAGAGCAGAGAAACTGTCTAGAGAGAGAAAAAAATAACTAGAGATAAAGAGCATTTGTAGTAGAAGAATTGTGGTCATGAATAGATTCATGGACCTGCTCTGTGGACTGAGAAAATACCTCACACCCTGCCCCCCTACCCAAGCTGTTGGTTAGAAGGAAGAAAGGGGATGAATAAAAAATGGGTTTGTAAGAGGGAGGGGGGTGAGTGAACAAAATAGTGTATGAAAAGTTTATTTTTGCCTTGCATTTATCCTCCAACTCTGTTAGGTAATTAAATCACTTTTTGCAACTTTAAGTTTTTCCTTAAAACTTAAGAAAAGTTTCTTTTTTCTTCTGTGCGTCCTCCTACCAGTGTCCTATCTCACTTAACTCATGAGATTAGTGTGTATTTTTACAGGTTTTTTTTCATGCAGCAGGAGAGAGTCGAGGTGCCTGGCGTTTAGTCAGGGTCAAACCCCGACAATAACACTAACAAGCTTGGGGCATTGACCACCTCTCCAGGAAGCCTTTTCTAGTATATTACCATCCTCTTTGTAAAGAAATGCTTCCTAAATTTAAAGTCTGAACCTCCCTTGATGAAGTTTTGTACTGTTCCCACACGTTCTCTCACTGGATAAAAGGGAGAATAGATCAGCACCTCTCTCTCCTCTTCCTCTCCTCAGAAAACTGTTAAGTTGTTACAAACAGAAGTAGCTCTACAAAGAGAAACTGTTGGAGAAGATTGAATGTTCACACTAAACCTGCATACAAATATTAATTATTAGAAAAAAAGGAAAAAGAAAAAAATTGTTATTTCCTATGTAGGAAGGAAATACACTTGTAATTCTGACCAATGTACTTCTGGATATGGTGTTAAACAAGAAATGATTGAGTGTATCAGGTAGTCCCTCAAGAATATATAACGTTGCTTGATTTTCTGTCAACAGGAAAATCCCTTTGTAGAAATCATGCCAGAAAAACAAAGAATACAGTCTTTGTACAAAACTTCTTTGTGTTAGGTGATCAAAATTCAAATACCAAAGATTTGTTTAAAAATAATGTTATTAGTAATCTAGCCCACAGTCAGTCAATTAAAAAAGAGTGTTCTTAAGATAAAAATCACTGCTCAAACAAACCTACCAGTGGGAAAGATGCATTATAAAATCAAAACAAATTATAGGATCAGATAAACTGAACCTTAACTTTGTAGTGCAACGTTATCACAAATAGCTGTTTTTCTTGATACACAAATAGAACAGAGTGAAATACTCCTGTGGAACACGATATACAAAATTAGACACAAAGTGTCAAAAAAAAAAAAAAGAGAGGGAAAAGCCAGTTTAGTTGCACTGAACTAGGACCAAGTGTTTTGCCAAAATCATCAGGCTGTATTATTCTAAAAGTTTACATCGGGAACTTCTTCAAGTCCCAAATACTTTAGTTATTAAGCTAGGAAGTAGAAAGTTGTTACCAAGTTTTCATAGACCTAGTTGTTATCTAAATGCCTAGCTAATCCAGACAATGTTAAGAAGTTGAAATCAATTTAGGAAAATAAGATATTATATGCTACTGTTTTAGAATTTGTGCAAAAAGCATAATTGCAGTCAGAAATTTGAAAGTATTTCTTTATTTCACTTTTATGGTAATTACATGTTGAAGTTGCAAGTTTAAACTTGAATGCTTGAAGACTCTTTTATATCTCTTGAAAAATGTTTTGAAGGTCGTTGTTCTATCACTGAGGACCAAGTATGATAATGTTCTGAACATATGTTTGCCTCTCCTCTGTCTTCCCTCATTTCAGCTGGATTAAAGGTATTCTTATGAACTGATTCCCAGCATTTCTAATTCTTGCCTTCTCCCAAGCTCTGCTAGTAAAAAAGATTACTATGCTCCAGTAGTTCTATCTCTTGAATATGACACCTTTCCATTGCACATGCAAATTACAAAAAGATCACCTCCTTGGTGGTAAGTGGATATTTATTCCTCAGATTGTTTCTGCAGTAGGAAAGAACATTGTACTTCTGAGAACAGGGCCTTTTGTTGTTCTATTTTGCATTGTTTCTGTCCTTGCTCACTCCAGATACTGCACTAAACCCATGCTGTAATCTTTCCTCTAATGTTTGTATTCCTCTCTGTCCAGAAAGTCTGGATGTTTACAAATGCAGACTATGTTATAAATTATGGATTAGGTACCATATGTAAAGAAAGGATGACTTAATAACTTTTTTCTATCAAATTATGGTATAGTTTGAGATAGAAAATCTTCTAGGTAATATTAAATATAGATCTACTCTGTCATTCCATCATATCTGAGCTCATTTCTCAGTCATAGATTTAGCATAATTTTTGCTGTATTTTTTTACAGGCTTTTTGTTCTTATATGTCTTGTTAGTCAAGCAGTGTAGGTGTTTTCAGAAATAGCAGCAAAAAAATCCTTGAAAAATTCAGTTTCACATACATAAAACTGAGAAAATTTTTTATTACTCAGGGTTTATTTTACTGTATTTTACATCTGATCTTTTAATGAAGTCATTAGCACTCATAAAAATCATCACAAGAAAGCTCCTGATGAAGCTGAAGAAGTTTCCTTTGCACCCATATTCTCAAGGAAGTCTCAGATGGACAGAACTATGATGAACCTACTGAGATATGTGTAAGTTAAATGTTCAAAATGCCTTCCTTTCTGAACAGCTCTCTTCAATTGTTTTCTATCCACTTGGCTGGTTTTGTAGTTTAAAACCTATTTACTTAGACCCAGTGTGGCAACAGAGATCTCACTTCCAAAACTAGGCATGATTACAGCAGAAGAGATGAATTGAAGATGCTCACTGTTTATTTAAACTCATCCCTGTTGACATCTGTTCCCATCAGCATTTAGTTGGGCAATGAAATATTAATTGCTTTATAATTTCTGTCAAAAATTCCCTCACAAATTATCTGTCACTGTTTTAAAAGTAATGTCTGACAGATGAGAAACATTAAATCTTATTTGGTTTATTTGAAATTTCATAGATGGGATTTTAATTTCAGGAGTAATTTGGTAGTTTTTTAGCTGATTGCATGGCTGTTGAGTTTACAAATTACTGCTTGCAGCTGTTTTTGCAATTCTTCCTCAGGGTTGAGCTGTTCAGAAGGAAACCATCACATTTTAATTAAATCCAGTAGGAAATAGAACAAAACTGGTTTTGTGTTGGTTTTTTAAAGTTTCAAAATATTTATATTTGATAATTATTTAGAAATTTGTCCATGCAATAAGTCCGTATATTGCATATTTATTGTGCTTTGAATTTCAAGTTGTGTTTCACACCTTAATCAGGATTTGTACAAGTGATTGAGAGATTGCTTTCAAGTTTTAACATTCTAAAGTGCACACAGTCTTGGCTCTTAAAGAGACTGCAATAGGAGGAAACTCTGCTGGAGATAGCTAACAGCATGGCTCCCAACCAGGCTGTGAACAGGAACTTGGAATAAAAACACAGAGTTTCCAAAGCCACAAAATCTTAGCAACATTTAGGAAAGCATATTTATTCTTCAGAACTTTATTATTGGACAATACCTCTTAGATATAAAAGACTATTAGATTATGAAACCAACCATCCCCATGTTTATGCCCTGTTTGATCCCCTTCTGACTACAAAGATAGCCTAAGATGAAGTTAGAGTGATCTCTTACAAGTTTTGGCATTCTTGATGCCCTGATACTCCCACTCCTGTCTTATTCCACACTCTTTTATTAATACAATGGATATTTTCATAATATAGAGTGACAGAATCAGCAAGACCTTAGGACAGAGAAAGGACACCCTTTCTGTTTGACAGTAGAATTGATGAACAGTTATTTTCTTGTAAGAAAACTCAATAATAGGTCAAATGATCAAAACTGGAAAATATTTTTTATGGATGGGGTTTGCATGGTGTGCTGTGCCCTGACAGCTAAACCATTCAATACTGCATTATTCAGGATTCTCAGTATCCGAAAGGATGTAAAATTATCCACACTTTTCTTTCTCTCTATTGTTAGCTCAAAACCCCACCATTTCGAGTGATACTTTACAGAGTGTTTTCTTACTTGGATCATAATGAAGCAGCACCTCCTAGTCCAGAACACATCCAGAATACCTACTATTCCACAAGAACCATAAGGCCCATGGAACTTGAAAGGCTTCTTAGTAGCCAGTTACATACAAAAAACCTGACTATAATTCCTGCAGGCATCTGTGGTTGTTATCTTGATATTTCCAGAGCACTTATACCTGCTGTTTGTTTGAAAAAATAACTTTTTTTTTAAATATGTGTCAGTGAAAATTCTAGGGAAAAAAGAATATTAAATAAATCTTTTTTTTTAAATTGCAGGTTGCATGCTGTTTGTATTGTATTGATGGTTTAACACAGTATTAAGAGGCATTAAGAAACAAGTTAATTTAGATGATTTTATTTACTGTACTTAAATTCCCATTACATAGAGCCATATTAAGAAACTGATTGATATGTTCCCTTCACACTTCTGTCACCAGCCATTTTTACAGGTTCTTTATTGATTGTACTTAACACAAGGAAAAAGCATCATGCAGTGGCATAAGCTTTTGCCCAGTCATGCTGAAAAGCACATCCTATTTACGTCACATTGGAAACTTGGAAGGTGAAAAGATGGTGATTTTTCAGGTCCACAACTTTTCAGAGTGTACCTCCTTTTCAACAAATCCTCCATCAGAGCATTCTTTTTCCTGCCAGCTCATCTATGTGGTTCATAAACCCCTATATGAACCCAGTATATGGATTACGTGGATTCCAGATTTTTGTAATTTTAAAAATGTAATGTTAGGTTAAGAGAGAGAGTGTGTGCTCCTGGTCTAACCTGGGATGGAAAACTGAGATGAAAGTTTAAGCAATTTCTATTATTTCAGTTGGGGTTTTTTCCCCTGGAGAATGGGCAAAGGAGACTAACCATTCCTAAACTTTTACACTTCACACTTCGCAGGCTCTATTTTAAAGTCAGATTCTTCAGAAGATCCTTTTCTATAAATATCCACATCTTTGTCCTTTTTTATCTCCTTTTTCAGATTGCATCCATTTTCTTACCTTCCTTTTAGAACTCAGGTTTCCAGGATAACGTCCTCATTTTCTTTCAAGCCCCTTCACATAGGAGATGCAGAGGTTATTAGCTGATAGTTCCTTCATGTCCTGGTAAAGACAGGAAGATCATCCTCAATTGCTTTATTTTCACTACCCACAGAGTCTAAACAAACAAAAACCCTCACAAGTACACCTGTATCACCTTCTCAAAATGCCTTACTGAAATGAGATTTAGACAGAAGTAGAGCATTCAGTTCACAAATTTTAGGCCATTTCCTAAGCACACTGAAAAACGTGGTTCCACAGCATTATCAGTTTTCAAAGGCACTGACAGCCAAGCTCCTCAGAAAGACCTGGAGTTTAATAAAAACTATTGATTATAAAATGCCACTTCCAGTCTTCTGTGCATATGTTTATGTGTGTTTTCAATTAAAGATTGTATGTTGGTTCCTTCAGGTTTACCCTTACTCTGCATGCAAAATACAAAGTAACACACATTCTAATTTTAAGCAAATAAAACATATGAAACATTAAGTATAAGAGCATTTGCAAAACTGTTGTTTAGAAAAATCTAGAATGATGACAGTTGGAAAATATTATGGCTCAACAAAATTTAGCCTGTAAGAAAGATTTTCATAGGGCTGAGATAATTTTTATGTGAAATTAAGCAGAAGTCAACTACCAAAGTGAAACTGAACCACAGGACTAAAACAGACATCCTGTCCTGCCACATAAATTCATCACTGCTAGAAGAAACTGAATATCTGTTGTTCTTTTCTTCATGATTTTATGCCCAGGAACTAAGTCAGGAGACAGCTGGAATATTTATTTATCTATTTCTCTAGAAAGAGATTTTACAATGTTATCAGAAATGCATGGAATATCTAACAGTCTTAGGGAAAAAGGTCACTATCACATTTCCAGATCAGTGATTTCAAAAGCCAGAGCCTGAAAAGATTGAACATACAACGTTGCATATAGATAAGGATTTGCATACAAAGGACTTTGCAAAATTTCTTACTCAGTTTTCAAATTTTCTGTCATAATTCATTCCACACTATCAGTTATAAAACCAAATTAGTAAAACTGTAACTATTTAAAGCTAAATTGACAATTACCTGCGCAGAAAAATCTTGCACTTTTAATATTTCAGCTAAAAATATGTCTGAGTTATTTCACTTATTTCTTCTTGTAATCCAGAAGGAATTTCCTCTCTTTCCATACAATGGTAGAGACAAATATAATAAAAGTTATTAAAGTGGCAAATTATAACCAACTTCAATGCCAGCATAGGTTGCACACTTTCAAAAGAATTAATTATTTCCCTTTGCCTTTTTTACCTACTGTGGAATCCTTAAATGTGCTTTGAATACAGTCTCTGAAAGTGTCAGACAGTCACAGAAGCTCCATTTAAAGCCTTGGCATTTCTTCTCATCTAAAGGACACAGCTTTTCTATATACAGTCTAGGCTACACCTAGACTCAACACATGCTTCTCCATCACTCCCAGGCAAACCAGCCTGGGCTTAGTTTTGATTGCTATAGATTTCACCAAAACTCTTGTCTTAAAACCAATAAACTGAATAAAGTTAATAACTTTGGCTCTCAAAGTGCTCTATTGTGTATTTGGCCAGGGTGAAATATAAATGCTGACTTAAGCCTTCCTTAACAAATTACTGGAGAAAGAAAAGAGAAGGCACAAACCCGTTCCTCTGTTCAACCAGTCCCCAGTTCCACCTGGGCATTCATAGCACTATTCTTGTGCTGAAGCTTTAGAAACACCTGAACTCATGCAGCAGTTTGTACTCAGAGGCAGCACATCCTTTTTCATATGCACTGCATGACTTTAACAGTGCAATTGATACAACCTAAGCCAATCTGAACACAAATTATTCTTTTTTTTTTTAATCTTCACATTTTAATTTTGGAAAATGAAAGACCATATTTTGTATTAACAAAATATTGTATGTTTTGTCATATGAAGGTTCCTTCCCTCCAATATAGTAATAATTTTACAGGTATTCCTAGAAACTCTTGCTAATGTTAGTTATACCATAGCTGAAATTAAGACCCAAGCTCTAAACTGCAAACCAGTAAAGTCTTACGTCATGTTGGCTAAGAGCTAAATACTAAATGCATTTCCAGAAATGTTGTTCTCAAGGAGCTGTGTCACTGGATATTTCACATAATTGTGAGCTTCATTCAACTGAATAATGACTCACCTAGAATTACATGTTCATATACAAGAAACTTTTGCCAACAAAAGAACCAGGTTCTTAAAGTGTGCCACCAAGGAAAATAGTTTTAATTGTAGAATAGTGATTTTTCAATACAGCTGCAGGGCAAGATGCAAATGTAAAATTAAAGAGGGCTTGCACTGCCTTTTACGTGAACACTTATAAGTGAAAAATCAAGGATTTATAACCTAACAACATGGAATGCAGTTGAAAAGGACAATGTTCTTTATTGATCTGACATCAGAATTCTGTGTTAGTGGCATTTCAACCCACAAATTAGGAGCTATAATAGAAGGCACACATCTTTAGGTACTGATTTACCAGAGAAAAGTGGAGGCAACCACAAGGGACTGTAGGTCACCTCCCACAGCTGCAGTACTCTGCAGGTGAGAGGAAGGCATGTCTGCAAGATCTGCTGTTCAGACCAGGGGTGCATTTTGTCTCTGTACCAGCTTCAGTGACTGTAAGGTTCACAGGAATTATTCAAAGGTAGAACTATTACGAATGCTCTTGACCACCTCCTTATGGCCTTATTTATCTCTGATTCTAAGCCGGATTTTGGCCAGCAGTCAATGAGTAGAGAAAGACCTGTAAAGTGAAGTCTACCAATTCCATTCACAGTCACAGTCAGTAAGCCAGTGACATCTTTCCAAAGCACTTGTTAATGTTACTCATAGTTAAAGCCAAGAGTTGTCATGGGGACATCATAAAAGATTTGTTCAAGTCAGTTTCACAAGTCTTTAGCTATCAGCTGAAATTCCCATTTCCCTAACTCAAATTTCAGCCATTAAATCATACTGCTCTCAACTGAAAAAGATGACAAAAATAACCCCTCCAAAGAAGGAGCACACTCTTACATTTTCATTAATTTACATCCTTGCACTTAAACCTTCCAAACTAAAGAGAACCCAGAATATTGGGAAATGTGAATCTATAACTTCTCCCTTTGCAAGGGAAGCTTTAACTGAGAAAGCATGGCATGTAAATCTACTTTATATTTCATATGTACCATTGTATTTCTGTGCCCTGAAGATTTACTTGCATAAAACCAATATAGGAACTACGTTCCATAAACAATGGGAAAAAAAATCCTAGTAAATAAACCCCAGAAGTGTGAGAAAAAATGAGAAATCATTTATATTGAATAATGCATGATTTCTTTCAAGTTCCTATGATATAAAAACATCAGTTGAAACTGCAAGTTTTTTAAATTTTGTTCATCTATTCTTCACAAGTCATAAAACATTGAGAAAAAAACACACAAATGTGGTCCCCAAGAGGAATTAAGACACTTAGCAGGTATTTGAGTTATTCACACACAGAGAAAATTTAGTCAGTTTTACAGTGTATTAAAATCAGTTCAAATAATCCATTCTATTTACTTGGAAGAAAATAATTCATAATTTTGTTTTCTATGTCAGTATGCAGGACAAAAGGGACAGTCACCTGAGTTGGGTTTTTTTATACTGGGGAGGCAGGAATGGGCAGCTCATCAATGCAGAAAATTAGGGAACATTGTGACGGATGCAGAAGAAATGCAAGAGACAAGCAACAAGCCTGGCCAGGAGAGGCTAGAAATATTGATGGGAACATGTCAGGAACCTTTAAGCAGAGAGTAAGATGGGGAAGCAGAGTAGGTTTTCAATTCAATAGGTCACAATATTTTGCAGAATTTCAAGTCTGAAATCATAAACACTTGAGAGACATTTAAGGTAATACTTGTAAGGTTTTAGAGCCAGCAGTAGGGAACAAAAAACCAAACAACATGTTTTCTTTATGCAATGTACAACATATAGAGAGTAGTTTATATAGTATAGCCACCCACTGCATAGTACTTTGCATGTAAAGGAAAGCTATTTCAAACTCCAAAATGAGGAACTTGGGCACAATGGAGGAATTCAAGCTAGACATGGGAAAGTAGTTTAACATTATGGACAGAAGGGAGGAGAAGGAGAGTAAAAAATCTAGAAATGCTGTATGGAGGGGAAAAATAGCATATTTTCCAAGGGAGAATTTCTAATTATTCATGAAGGTCATGAAGAGTGAGCTACAGCTAGCTTCTAGACCTGAGGTATCAGGTGTATTAAAACAAGTGCCACTCTTCAAACTGGGAGGGTTGAGGAGTAATTGCATCCAAATCCTCTAGCACATTGCCTTTTAAGCATACCAGAAAGCTTACTGAAATAAAAAAAAAATATAAAAGAATAATAATAAAAACCCCAGCATCAACAACAATCAAATACAAACAGAGGATGAGTGAGAACAAGGTGAAACTGAAATGGTGACAAACTTTGCAAACACCACCACCAAAGACAGCACTATTATACCATTGCCTATAGCCTGTACTGATAAGAATGGCATTGTACTAAATATGAAAAAATCTATGTATTACCAAAAGAATAGACAAAAAACCTTGTCTTCTATTTCCATATACATTCTGACTCTGAAATTTCATGATTCAGTTATAAGACTGATAACAAGAATGCAAACATTTATGTAATGTGAAGACACTAAAATAAAATTAATCTTGGGTAATGGAGCTCTTTTGTGCAGGTAGCCAAAGGATTCAAGATCAAAAGTTAAAGTAGGGAGATTTATGTGAAATTTACATTTCCTGCAACAAAATTTTTTTCAAACACAAGGCGAGCATCAGAAAGACAGATTGTATATTCATTTATTTATAAATCCAATAAAATGCCAAGGTTTACTTGTTACAGCTGTTGAAGTTTATGAACAACAAAGACACCTTTTCTTGAGGAATGGTGGTTTAGGTACAGCCTAGTTAACTATTTCAGCAGGTGTAATCAACAGTTAACAGCTAAAAGCACACATCATTTTGGAAGACCATTAGAAAGACTTTGGGTCTCATCTGAGAAATTCTCACAGAGATATAAATTATTTTTAATTAAATGATACACTGAAATAACTGAAAGGTGAGTCAGAAAAGCTCTTGACTCATACCTTTTAGGTACTACACCCCTATTGGGAACAATGCTGTATTGAAGGCAGTGGGCAGCCCTTTGAAAGCACAACTTCATTATTAACACAAGTAACATTAATTGTACAGATTTAGGAATTTGAAAGGTTAAGAAAAGCAGAAAGAACCAGAAAATTACAAAGTTGCCTTATTTCTATTATCTTTTGGATCAGCCAAAATTAAAAATTAAATATCAAGACAGGAATTGACTCATTGAAATACCACTATTTTTCTTTTCTCTAGAGGCAGTTATTGTCCTACCAGAACTTTGGAGGAGCAGAAGAATTTTCTATGCAAGGGACTGCAAATATTTCCCATATTATTACTGATGGATAACAGTAGTTGGTAAGATTTTACTACATGGTTTATCTAGAAGAATCTTCTCATTGGTCAATGTCTGCTCCTCTGTGAATCACAGCTAAGTTTAAATCAACTCTATTCATAACAGACAGCAATAAACACTTTCCTTAGGCGGATTTATTCATTTAAAGTTGAAAATTTGCATTTTTATATGGTTACCTATGCACAGAGGTAGACTTTAGCAGCCTTTGAAAACCACTGGAGCTCCTGAAGTTAGTGAAAAATTGAAGGGCAAAGGTCAATGGCAAGAAGAGGCATATGAAAGCAATTATCAACAAGAAAAAAAATTGACATTCCCAAAATCCTGGAATTACAGTTAAAGACTGACCATATACTATTTTCTCTTAAGTCTTAATTTCTCTTTTTAATGATCTCTCAAAAATATTAGAACAGACATATAAATAAAGCTCAAGACCAAGGGTATTATTTGAATTAAACAAGTGGATACAAAGTTAGCATTTGGGCAATGTAATATAGCATTCACCCAAACTGTTCATAAAGCTGTTCTTTAAGAAATTTTTCCTAAGTCTGTGTGTCAAATATTCTAACATTCAGATCTTAAAGAGATTAACATTATACATAGGATAGAAGCAACAGTGCTTATTCAGAGAAGTGTGGGCAAAGAAATTAGAAGAAAATGGGTTAAAAATAAAGGATGTGTAATTACACCTTCTCAGATACTTCTTTTTTGAAAGCACTCCACCTTAGAGAAGATAAAATTTAGCAGTGAGTCACCTCATATAATTCAGCTCCAGAATAACTTGCTTTTTAAAAGGGGAAGTAGTGATTTGATATAAGGAACTAAAAATTACCTTGTGGAAAATGCATTATTATACCTGCTATAAAAACACTTCTGTATTAAAAAACCTAACAAAACTTCAATTCGTTATGGAGAAGCACAATAGATAAAAAGTGTGACTGAAAACTATGATCCCTCAGGAAAACTACTGAATAGCCTCTACAACTAACTGTCAGCTGTACTTCATGTTTTCCATGAAAGAGCTGCTATGGAAAAATATCTAGATTGTTATTTCTTTGCTAGATCAAAGACTGATGATCTAGTAAGATAGTACATTATTGCTAAGAAAACTAGCAAACTTTTTCTTTACTCAATAAAATGATGGACAAGAAATCACACTAAAAACAGTAAGGTAGTTAGAGCTTAAGAATATTTTCTGATGAAAAGAAAGATAAATACCTTTACATAATAGGTGCCAAAAATGTATGTAAATAGCATTGTTAATTTTTAAACATTAAAAACTATCTTATGGAGAATGGCAACTATACTTCCTTCAGCTATTATAATATATGGTCAAATGTAATAATTTATGGCTGCTGTCATAATGTGATTAATTTTCTTTATACTGAGAAACAAACAAAAATCTTGGATGATAGAAGCAGACATTCAAGCGAGCAAAAAGAAAGTATGGAGACAACTGCAACAGCTGAACTTTGAAATGTTGTTTACTCTAGTTGCAAATTAGTATTTTCATAGTGTCATTTGCCACTAAATTTTAATTTTATTATTATTTTATATATTTATGGCACGCAAAAAGAGAGGTAATTTGGTTGTGGTCTTTATTTTAGAATCATGAAGCTGAGGAATGGGAGAAATGCAATTTGTAGGATCTCATCCATCTTTAATCTTTAAAAGACTACGCTGCTCAGTGTTATACAAAGAAAAAAATTGTTATTTTGTGACTACTGGCTGTATTGGCAGAATTCTGAACAATGGAAAGTATATTAAGGAGGAGCCTTTAAACCTTACTGATTTAGGAGACATCTAGAAACAGTGCCCTTGTTTTAATTCTTCATTTTAATAGCATACAACATTGAATGAAATAATTCTCAGCTATAACATGATTTGTTATACCTAATAAGATCCCTTATATCTACCACATCATGTATATATCCTCATCTCCTAATGATAAAATTATTAAAGCAATTAACATGTTCTCTTATAGTTATTATACTTACATTAACTTCAGTAAAATTGCAAAAGGCAATACTAACATCTTCACTTTACAAATGAAATCGCACATGTATTTTCAAACAGATTTGAACCTACTGATTTGTGAATGATCACAGGATGTTTTTTGACAGAGAATAATTAATGTCACATCATCCACTGCTGCTTACCTGCCATTGTTTTCCAGGATGGACAACTGAAATGGTTATACAGAGATTATTTGGTGTCCATTTCCTTCCCTTTTCCTTTTTTTTGTTTTTTGGTTAATGATCTAATAATTAACCTCAATAGTTCATTATCCTTCTCAAGGTACTAGATTCTCTGAAGGATTTTACAAAATTTTGAAGCTTGTTTTACAGAATGTTGATATTTTATAACAAACAAAAAGCACAGGGACAGATTTAGTGAAGAATGAAAATCTCAGGAATCGTGAATGAAAATTCTTGGCATGAGTTCAGTTAAACATGTTGCTTTGCTTTTTTTCTAAGCAGACACAGTTCCATGGAAGTTACTAGCTCATCCAAGGATGGTACAACACAGAAATAGCAGTGAGAGCTGGTAAACTCTGGGAAGAAGCCTGGAACATTCATCAAAACTCAGATACGTCCCACTCTGAAAACAGTGTATCAGTACATCAGTAGAAATTTCTATCAGTTTTTCCCTCTCTCATAGGCAGAATTCCCACTATTTTGAGTATTTTTGTGAAAGACCTCCTTTGCATTACACTAGGGATGCCACCGACCCCTGCTTGAAAACAGCTAGCCTCTCCTATTTTTTCGGAGACACATGTTCAGGGACCCCAATGAACTTTCCAGTTAACAAGAAAAACATCTTGATTTCATAGAAAAATACCATGGCCTTGAGGGCTTATTTCATAACAGAAGTAGTGGATGCTAATGTTTAAATACATATTCTTTATTATTTCATGAAGGAACTTAGAAAATATTTATTCTTATTCATACAGAAATTATTTTAAAGTTTCCAGAAACAAAAATCTGAAATAAATTGTTCACAAATTTGTAGTTTGTTGCAAGCAGCCTATAAAGATTCCCATTTATGTCAATTAAAAAAAATTATTACACACAAGTAATAGTGTATAGTTAGCTTATAAGCAACATTAGAATTTCAGGGTTACACCCAAGAAATATCATTATCAAGGATTTGATGGTCTAGCACAGATGTTAATTGTTTGATGATGCTAAATATACCTGAACAACTGAAACTTCAGAGATGATGTTATCATATGCTTGTCTGACACAAACCTGTTTATCTTTCACATAGTTCTTTTAAATAATATTTTATTGCTGTAATAAAATAACTTACAAATATGGCTGTAGAAGGACACTAAAATAAAAATTAATTAATAACTTGCTAAAAACTTAATGCTTGAATCGAAACCAATAATTTAAAATAATATTTATTGTAGCTAACATATCATTATTTTGTACATTTTCATGATATATCCAGAGGAGGTCACCAAGATGATCAGAGGCATGGAGCACCTCTCCTACAAAGAAAGGCTGAAAGACCTGAGTTTTTTCAGCCTGGAGAAGAGAAGGCTTTGGGGTGACCCAACTGCAGCTTTCCAGTACCTGAGGGGAGCCTACGAGTGTGAGCTCAATGGTCTCATGGCAGTATGTCCTACACAGGCAGCATGAGGGAAAAGGATGTATTTGCTGATGAAAAGCACATTGGTCTCATCAGGGAAATTAACAGAAACTTGAAGGAATTGCTTTGAATCATGAAGAGTAATTTGTAAAATCTTTCAGGAATAATAGCTCTCTTGGGGTGCTCATTTTGTTCCACTGAGTATAAAGGCAGTTTATCTGATCATTTTATTGTGGGTATTTCAAATAAGAGCAGATGGCTCCTAGTCTCATTCTCAGGCCTGGATTTCTTCTAGCCTGACATGTAGGATATATGCTCAAATACTGGTTTAAATACACTGAGTCACCTCTTGTGGAACAGATATCATGGTTCTTGATGGGGAGGCGGGAGGGAAAGCAGGGGTGTGTATTCAGCTTTCACACACAGGTAAGGCTTTTTCTATGTTGTAAAGTACTGAAAAGAAGAATTTTCACTTTCAATGGGTGAGTCAGTTCCTCGCAAGGGGGAGTCAGACTAAGCTATTGGCAAAGACATCTTCACATTCCAGGCTTCTGCTGAAGGAGGGAGGGTCTCATATATCCCAAATACAAAAATTAGCCTCTTCCCTCTTCTGCTTGTTTATATATATTTAAAATTAAATTAACTTAAATTGCACAGCAGTAATTTATATCCGAGCACTGTGTGTGAGTTGCTGCCTAGCAAAGAGTTTTCATTGAAATGCTGGCAGGGTATCATGCCTGTGGACAGGCACAAAAGTGACCAGTGCCTCCAGAAAATAAAATGGGATTGTTAAGAATTTTACTTTTAAATTTTTGGCTAATAAATCCCATAAATTCATTTTCAATTGAGAATTCATGCATCATTTATGGTGGCTTTTAATTTCTTGTTTCTTTTGGTCTCATTCAGACTGATTCAGTAACAGAATGTCACTGTTAAAGATTTTAAGCTTTTCTGTACCTCTCTGTTACGCAGGAACACATATGGATATTTTCTTTTGGCAAAGCAAAGGGTAGTTTTAAAAAAACTCAATTACTTCTAAAAGAGGACATTATTTAATTTCTTGGATACTTTATACAGTCTTTCTTGTGCAATGTATTTACTGTGCTATCAAAAATAGAGCTGTCCTTTCACTTTGTCTGGTTCAATGAAACGCTATACTTGGAAGAATGTAAGTTTTAAAGAGTGACAAGTTTTATTGAACAACTTCTAGACTGTGAGAGAAAGTCAATAAGCTATAATACGATGACAGCAATGTTGATAATATAACAAATCCTTTAATAAAAATAGCAAAGAAATATAGACACAACATAAATTCAATATACTTCTATATGACACAAATATTTCTGTTGAATCTATTGGGAAAATCAAAAGTGCCATTCCAACACCCTGAAATCACACAGAAAGCCTTCATATAGTAGAGATATACCACCTTGACAGTGATTTATAAGGATTTGAGGGTGATTTGCTTACTTCTCAGTATTTTACAAAGACATTATTGAACCCATACAGGATCCTTTGAATAGGAGATCATGAGAAAGTCTGCAATTTAAATTATCTTTTATGATTCTGACCAGGTAAAAAGACGCACAGATGGAGACATTCAGACTTGAGTTCATTTGTCATCAGCATAAAGCACAAAGCAGTTACTGAGTTTGGATCCATACAGCCACATTAGAAAAACAGGACTGTTTTTGGAGGGTCCCCACCTTCTTTCTTGAACAATTTGAACTAAGAAATGGAAGGAGAGAAGATGTGAAATGTCACTAATGTTTTATCTGAAGAGTGACTGCAAAGAAAGGTGGTTATTTAGCCTGCTACCAGAAAAAAAAGATTAAAAATTCTTGGTCAAAATAAGTGACTAGCAAAAAGTGTAAGCCTCACACAGCTTTGATTGCAGCTAAAACTTAGCTAAACTTTGCTATCAGTAAGTTATGCTGTATGGAGAATACCCAGAATTTAGCAGTGTAGATTACTCAGTGGTAAGTCACAATAATGATGTGAAAAGTTACAATTTGTTATATATATATTCAATTCACACTGACAAAGAGCAGTAGTTTCTTTGATACCCATCAACTCCTTTTATTTACATAGTTTATAATTTTTGCTTTCCAACCTACTGCAGCACAAACTTAGCTTTCCCACAGTGCTGCAGTTTTGTGGTTTTTCTTATTTGTAGAGTTTTCTGTTCTTTTAGATAACCAATAAGTTTGGTCGCAATAATAATTAATATCAGCCTGTGAAAGTGAGTTGTAACTGTCGCCTGGGTAATCCTTGAAAAATAAGGCATACTGGAGAGAATTACACAAAAAAATATTAAAAGGATAGAGAACTTTCCTTTCAAGATGTTTTTTCAGATGCATAGCAGTTCTTCAGCAGGGGAAATATAAGGAGACACTTAACTACCAAGATGAGATAGCCTGCTGTTATTTTCTTTTACTACTAAAAGGCAGAGTCTTGAAAAAGAAATTACCCCTACTAGCACATGTTTACAGCTAGAAGACAGGAGTTTAAATGCACAGAGCATCACCCACTAATACGGAAAGGAAATTTATACTTACTGCTGCACACAGAACAGGAAAGATTTAGGTAGAAAACTCATTTTTTCCCAGTTTAAAATGTTGGTGAATTAGCTGGATCAACATCAAACATGATGAGATTTTGGAATGAAAAAAGAGGTATCATTAAAAAAGAGATATTTAGCTGCCACAGGTTAGCTGTCAGCTAAAGGAAATGAATTAATGAGAACTGCATCACCTTGCTCAGTATACTAAGCAATTGCTTGATTTCGAATTTTCTGGACACCTAGGCTTCATCTTGGTTTCCTATCTGCACCATGTCCAGAAGGAATCCTGTACAATTCTTTTCTCAAGAAGTAAGATTAAGTAATATCCAACAGCAGAAATATGCTTATGTCCATTTTCATCTATTCTGGTTTCAGCGACTTTGTTTCAATTGATGCTTATTTAGTGTAATAGATTTATACTACACAATACAATGAGGTTAAGTTTAGAGTCAAGTTATAGCTCACCTAGATTACAGGCAACCACAATAAACCTAATGGATTTAGAATGGCCAAATATATTCAAACAAATTGTGAGTTTGATTAGATAACAGCCATTGCAGTGACAGTAGCTGACCATTCTGCAATCACTTTGTAGGGCTCATGACTTTACTACTTTTCACATACTCAGAATAATCATTAATGACAGCAATTCACTCTGAATGAGGTCTTATTTTAATATAGACTACTATGAAAATAATACATTTCTGAAGGTGGTTACCTCTTCATAGCGAAATATTAACAGTAATTTTCCCAGTGAGATCATCTTTTCCTGCTCTCCCAGCCTCCATGCAGTAAAAATACCCTTCCTGCTTTCATGCTGGATTGTTCTGACTGTAGGGGTGTGAGATTACCCAGCACTCCATGCTGCCCACAGCCTCACCATGTCTTGGAGGACTAAATAAGATTCTGCATTTACATACCTGTGCCCTTCTCTGTTCCCCAGCTAAGAAAGAACTGACTCAGCCAAGGAAATGGTGATGCAACAATCAATATGCTTAAAAAGTCAATGATTAAATAACATTTCATCACAGGAATTCAGCTATTCTTTTCTTATTATAGCCTGCCTGTAAGATTTTGCTCCTGAATTAGGCCTAAAGTATTATTCTGCCTTCTGGTAAGAGTATCATCTATTCCTTTTTTCATAAAAATTATTTGTTTAGGTTGGGCTGGGAGATAAGAAAAGGGAAAATCAGCTGCCTTGTTATGATGAACTTGTTTTGTAACATGAGCCCCAAAAGAAAAGGTCTTGTATCACACAGTGCTGAAGAGTACAAGACTGAAGGCTCCTGCAGCAAAAGGAAACTTCCTGAGAAGCAGTTCCCATCCTTGGGGCCATCCTAATATACGAACTGCTCAAAAGGTCATCACCTTCTAGATTTTTAATCACCATCTAAAAAGCTTGGGCAGAACAAGGAATTTCTTTCCAGAGAGTTGGGGGGTGGGGGAGGGCGGGGAGCAGGGGTTTAAAAGTCCAAGCTCTACAGACCTGGCACCCCGGTGGGCATCAGGAAACCTGCAGATGCAGAAAGTTCACCTCAAGGCTTTAGCTTTGACCTTAAAACCTCTGCTGGGTTTTCCTCAAGGCAGTGCAGGCATGTTGGAAACCAACCAGCTGTAACCTGTGTGTGAGTTTCTCAGGAGTTATAGATCCCAACAGCCTCAGTTAAGAAGGTATGTGAAGTTAGTGGTAACAACTTCACTTGAGGCTGTCACTTCACTTGTTTCACATTATATATTTTTATCCCCTCTGCAAGCAGCATTGGTGCTCCTTTCTGCATATGAGGTGAACTCCAGTCTCAGGAACCAAAACTACACTGTTTTTCATAAATACTCATAGGGAGTCATGTTCACAAGGATTTCTTTTTATTTGGGAGATGTTTGCTTGCCTATTTGTTTGAATCTTCATGGATGACTAATTTAGAACAAGGAGAATTTAAATTAAAAATGTATAAAAATGAAGTTTCTGATTTTAAATGGAAGCTAGAAATAAAACTGAGAAACAAAGCAAATTAATATTACAACTGTTAGAACCGTAAATGACATAGAGGTGATGTAAGATAAATAGTGCAGCTAATTCTTCACTAAGTGTTAGACACTGCAAATCATTAAGATTTTTTTTCTCTAATGGAAGTATTTCAGCTGGCTGATGATTTTTCTCTAGAATTAAAAAAATTCCCTGTAATGGAAAAATTGGAAAAAGAAATTAATTTTCCAACTGCAGAGTTTTATGAAATAGTTTATCTGGAAAACCATTAACTTTCTTAACAGTCTTATGATGTTCCCCAGAATTCTTACACTATGGCTTCCTTTCTAAATCACCTCTTTGCTTGTAATTATTTCTAAGAACTGTTAGTAAAGTATTTAATCAATGCTTATTTGCAAAGCAGACTATTTAAAGAATATGTTGATATATTGACTGAGGAAAGCGTGAGCTGGAAAACAATAAAGAATCTGGGCACCTAACCTAAATTTCAGAGCATGTATGGCTTTAAACCATATGTCTTCTGTGATTAAACCTAAGTAAAGCTACTTTTTATGTTAGCTCTAGTAATGCATTGTTAAACCACAACAAAACCTTGCATGGACATTGTGATTCAATCTATATCTAGGTCATATCAATATTAATTAGTTTAAATCTAGTTTAAATCAATACTGTAAATCTTTCCTAAATATCCACAGGGCTTTACAGGTTTTTAACAAAATTACTTCAAAATGTCTTTTTGCCAAACCTACATGACTTTCAAATGAAATTAAATATGCTTGAAACTCAGGGTAACCCTCTCACAGGGTTTCGGAGCTGTGAGATGAAATCATATCATACTCAAGATTTGCAGCCACAGGCAATCAAAAAAACAAGGGAGAAATAATTGATGCTGTAACAACATCAGCTTTGATACCAGTGTCTGCTGCTTTCCCAACAGGGTGGTGTAAGGAATCCTACGCAGGGAGAGAATCATCCCTAGTTCTCATAGCACTCAAGTACTAGAATCTTCTGAGATTCTTCCTTTTTCCTTCCATCACAGGAAGGAGGATAAGAATTAAAGACACAGAAAAAGCTAGGTTAATAAATTCCCTCAGATACTGAGAAGCTCTAAAAAGCTTTTTAGCTGCTCAGAAACAGCTCCATGAAATCCATATAGGTCCATTTCAGAAAGGGCAGAGAACAGATCATATGCAGTTGTTTAAATGACACTTATTAAAGAAAAAAAAAGTAGTGATACACCTGTTCAAGAAAAGAGTAATACACTATGCCTGAGATGTTTTTCGCACATTATATTCCACTGAAGTATCAATAAACATTAGCAGCTAGGCAGATGGAATTCATGCTGAGAGAGTAATGCAATGTCCAGTACAGTTAAACCACAAAGAGTAGTAACTACCAAATTGCAACACGATATTTGCCTGTGCTCAGAGCGCAGTGGGAAATCCAGAAGCAAGTCCTGCCACTGTGATTAGGCACCATTTAGAGCTCTTATTTAGTAGCTTTGCTCATAGAGCGTTGCAGGATCCTTAATGGACCCTCAATCAGCTGACTGCCAGATTTTCCAGTGCAAAGAAGGGTTGAGCAACACTGCAGCATCTCACCCCCACATACACACCCTACACCACCCCACCTCTTCAAGTGTCCTGCAAACTAGTTAGTTTGCCTTATATCAGGGATCTTTGCTTTATGTTTTTTTCTGCATCCCACCCACTTACGATCAGCTGAATGGCACATAGGGACCATATTTAGATTAGTGAATCTGGCCCTTAATTTCTAAATGTTGTCATCTGATTTGGCTTTCTACAGCCCCATTAATATGATCTAAACTAATCCAAAACTTCTGCCTTTGCTACTTTGTGTTTCAGGATTGTTTGTAATGAAACAATTCTTTCAAAAATCAGATCCTTTTAATAACTCTGGGCATACTTTGAAAAGTTGTCTTTGTGACATTGTTTCTGATGAGATAGCTCAAAATCTAAGTCATCATACCTTTTACACTTAACATTTGTCATACAATAGCTCATCCGCTGATACTCTGTGATTAGAGGGAGAGAATATCTACATCTCCTTGTCGTGAGTTCCAATGCAGAAGTTTACAAAGGTAAATTGAGGATTAATTACCTGAAGATTAGTTGAGTAATATAACTGTAATGAAAACTAATGAAAAAGGCTCAATAAAATCATGTTATGAAATAGTCTTTTAATGTTGACTCATACACTGAACTAACCAAAAAGGGAATTTTGTTTCTTTTAAAATTTCACCTGAGGAACCTTCAAAAAAGAACATACTCATTACAAAAATTTAATAGCTCCTATTGTTCTCTTTCTTAGACTATCTTCAATGTACCTCAGTACATACTGGGCATAGTTCTTCAATAAAAGTGCTCACCATAGCTCATAATGCATTTACAACTAATTAGTAGTTTCTAGAGTAACATAGTGTTAATATCCAAGTACATATGAATAATATGGTTTCCTTTCAAGAAATTAAAATTACACTCCACTTTTAAATAGGATATGGAAGTTTATAGTTTCTACATTCAGCAAATTCATTTGGGGTATGTTTTAATTTTTGTTAATTTTTTCATTACTTTGATAACAATCTTTTTATTCCAGGCAGATAAAATCAATAAGGCATGTCCTTCTGAGTGCAGCATAATTTTTCTTTTTCCATTTTGGAATTTATCTGACTGAGGAACTGTTCTGAGGCATTTTCATCCAATAGCATTATATGTCTTCAACAAAACACACTCAAGGCCTGACTAGAACATGCTTTGCTTTGGCTACAAAAGCAACATCCTCTTTAGAATTGTAGGATATTATTCCTCTCCCAGATGGACATCTTTTGATCATTACATGAAGAGGTCACATTAAAGAGCTCTTATTTAAACAGGCCCACTGAGGCTTTTATCTAAATCCTTTATATGAGCACTTGGAGAAATGATTTTACAGAACTTACCCACACAGCATTTGAAATTAGAAAAGCTGTTGCACAGTTGGCAAATGAAGACCAGTAACAAAGTACCTACACAAAATGTAAAAAATTTGGTGTATCTTTACACAAATACATGCACAGAGAAAATGATTACATAAAGTAGAGGAGAATAGTGTTTTAAAGCCAAGGAGATTTTAAATCAATCGGTTTGCTTGTGGTTTTTTCCTATGTTTATGAGAGGCTGAGCAGTACCTTTTAAAATATGATAAGATCCTATTCTATTTGGTTTGGTTTCTTGAATGAGATTTTATGAGTATTTTCATGAATTTAATTAGGAATTTTTTTCTATATTTTAAATACTCTACTCACGCTCCATAAGTAGCCAGCAAACCATGTACTAATTTAGTGGATTTTAGCCTTAGCATACAGGAGATTGTGTTTAAAGTATCTCAGTTATTGTCCTTTCTGGTGCCATAACATTAGTCAGCTGTAATTGACACCCTCACAGCTGAATTCTAGCTCTAACTGTGTTCTAGTTCAAAACAAAGCAAATATCTAAACTTGCTTAGCCTAAACAAGGTCTGCAGTGCACTTGAATTACTCCTTTAGATTTTGCTCTAAAATATATTAAGAGGAATCATTTCATCAAAAATAACAGAGAACCTCTTTAGGACATCAATACATTTTAGCTGAGACTTTTTAAAAATCACTGCAACATAACACAATGTACTAAATTAATTTATTGCCTGTACGGAAGCATGTATTTGAAAAAAGCAAATACAGTACTGCTTAGATCAGTATAGCTCAGTTAGGCCAGAGCCACCCTAAAAATTTCTTATCCTATATAGTCTTATCCTGAGCATATGGATGAGTGAATTTACAGAGTTATGATTATTTGGCTGATTTTTTGCTGAACCAGCAGAAAGGAAAAGCCAAGCCAAGGATACATAATGTCATTCCAAAACTGCTGTTAAATACCTTATCAAATGTATTAAGTGGGATTACTACTTGTATAGTTAACATTGAACTTTTTCATGAGGAAATATTTGCAATATACTGTAAAGCAATTTGGATTTTTTCTCATTACAATAATGGCAAAAGAACTGGGATAGAAAATTACACTACCTGATAGATTTCTTCTTTTCTCTGCACCTTCAGGAACATAACCATCTGCCTTCATCCACACCTCCCCCCTAAAAAAGCCACTGGCTGCAATACATGGTCACCTGTTAGCACTTTTTATGCTATGGAAGTTGAGTGAAAGGATCCAAAGATTCACAGTTAAGCCTTTAAGCCTAACCAGAAATGGAAATATTTGTACTTAAAAGTGCCTTTGTCTAAAAATCTCAAAAAAATAAACTTTCCTCAGCATAAAGTGACAATACATACAGATTTTGGGTTATTGTTCCCATTATTCTACATCATGACCCCATAACACTAATGAAAGTAGCTAAGATGGCCCAGAAAACATTCCCAACCAGTATCTCTGGTCAATAAATCCTAGAGGAACAATCAGAAGGAGAGCAAGAAAAAAAGCGGTAGGAGAAAAGTGTGTCAGGAGAGGCAAAAGTCTTGCTACTGTCGCCATAAAAGAAAGGTACAATAAAAGTGGTCATTGAACACAGGTGACAGTATCTACCACCTGAAGTGACAAATTTTAGCAATAATTTTCAAATGTAGCAGTGTCTAAACAAGACTCTGTGCCTATTATTAAAATGTAAATGATGAGAAATATTGTAGTGGTAGCTGTATTTTTTGTGACAGTCTTCCCTTCCAGTCTGAGTATGAATATACATTTGCATTTACCACATTTCATTATTGCCTATAAAGAAATTAAGTACAGACTCACTAATTACCTTAGTATACCTGAACACATTCCTATTTTTCTTTCTAATCCTCTCATCTTCAGTGTTAAATTGCATTAAAACAGTAAGTGTATACTTCAGACATCAAAATTCATCTCCAACTTCCCATCAAATTAAAACTGCACACCATTTTCAATCCATCAGTCTTTTGATTGACACAGATTGTTGGCTTTCACACAGTAAGACTTGAACACAAGCCAAATGCATATCACACATTCACTGACTTGGCAGGAACATGGTTGCACTACTTGAAGCCCAGGCCAGTTTTGGAAGCTGATAATCCACCCCTGGCCCTCAGTGCCTAAATTTCCTTTTAACATCTGTTATTCAGCAATAAATGCACTGGACTGTGAATAGCAGGTTCATGTTGTATGAATGTTCTTGAAACCTCTGTTTGGGAATTTGCATCTGGTGCATAGCTAAGCCCACGGCGGAAGCTGGCTGGAATCAGTTTCATCCGTTGAAGCAGATGAGATGAAACACGCATTCAATGATGTCAGCTGTTCCTTTTATACAGGTATGCAGATTACTTGAATTTCAACAGTCTTTTAGAATAGCTCTGGCAAAATTTCCCCCCCCTTTTTTTTTTTAATATGTCTCTTGATTTTCAAAGAGAATACATACAAGTTCTCATCCTTCTCTGAGAGGGAAAAAATAGTGTCACACATCAAAATGTTATGCAGCCCTGAAGAGATCATCCTATTTCCTTGAGCCAGTGAATCCTATCTAAATCTGTATTTCATATAAACTGTGCCAAATATTCCAGTCTGAACCTGAGTTTGATCACAAAGTTTTCAGCAGCTTTAACAAGTATTGTAATAGCTTTGTACCTATTAATTTGAAGCATGAAAAATATACAAAGCCAATATATCTTTGTCCCCTAATGACACAAATTGACACAGTAGATTTCCTCATAGCTGATAATAAGCTCTAAAATTATTAGCTTGCAAATTTGTGTAAGAATTTTCAGGTTTGACTTGCAGACATGACTCCACAGAAATAGCCTGTCTTTATTATTTACAAAATAGAGCTGCACATCTTGCCCCTCACATCATCAATGGCCATCTCTTGGTAACAAGCACTACAAACTACCAAAAATTGCCAGCACCTTCAGGTTGGTTGATGTTATACAGTTATATAAAAACTGGAGGACATGATACCATTTGCTTTAGTTCTGTTTTCAGTATCAATCAGCATGATTGAAATTAAATCCTGTTGTAACTTCTGAAATCCAAATGTCTTTAAGCCATGAATATAAGTTCTTCTTCCTTCAAACCCCCAGGGGTTTGGCTGCCTGGGCTTAAGTCTGGATTTTGGTGCAGCAGTATGACCTCAGGTCAGACAGCTGTGCAGACAGAGCTGTGCAGAATGAGCCCTGAGAAATGAGTTCTACCCTGCCTTGCTTTGCAGCTCTGTTTCACTTGGCCCTTTGCTCTGGCCAAGCTGTGCCACAGTACTGCTGGGACCTCTTTGCTACAACATGTGTGGTGCTCTCAACTCCTGCTGACACCAGACCTGCTCTGCTCACCGTGAGCAGGTGAGGAGACTGTGGGGATGGAGTTTGGCTGTCATGTCTCCATCCTTGCCTGCCTCATTGTCATCCTCAGCTGCTGGCTGACCTTGATCTCTGGAGCAGTTTGCCCCTGATGCAGCTTGGTGGAATTCTGCTGTGTCCTCAGCTGCCTGACACAGGAGGATGGAGTTTTACCTTGATTGCATCCTTGAGGAATCATCTTTCAAATCTGTGTGGCTTGTTCTTATTAGGCTAAGCAAACCTATGGAAAGGTTAGCTTAGGACAGATAAAAATTCAGGAGAATGTTATTGAATTTCCATGTTCCCTTGGTTCTCTTCCAGGGAGGTACATACTTATCCCCTTCCAAAAAAGGTCACTAGCATAAGAAACCCAAATTACTGCTAGGTGTCCTTTATTACCTCTTCAGCAGTAGGTGTACCACAAAAAGTTACCCCATTTTTGTAAAGGGAAAAAGGTCCTGGCAGATATTGAAATATTAAAAATACCCCTCAGTGCATCTCTCAAATGGGCAACATCAACAGACAAACACCTACAAAACATCTCTTGTGACTTTGTTGGACCAAACAGATAACAGCTATGTGGAAGTTGCAGCCTAAGAACCTTGGGAAAACCCCACATGTGTGGAAGTTCTGTCACATAAACTGTCCAGTTGTCCAGCATGGACAACATCAACTGCATGAGGCTCTGACACAGAGCAGGAAAGGGAAATTTAGATGTACTTTATGGTCACTGTTATTCATTGCTCTGCATTCCCTGATGTTAACTTGTAGAACACAGCCTGCAGTCTGATCCTTGTAAAACATCCCTGAGCAGAGGGATTTGGATACACTCTTTCCTTGAAACATAGTTTACCCACTGCAGACTGTACTGTTGAATTATGCAAAAGAAATGACGAAAAGAGACAATAATAATGTATAATGAGGCTAGAATTCCAAAAGAAGATAATTTTCTTGAAAAGCAGTGTCCCATATAATGTTATAAGCTATTTTTCAGTAGACAACTGAAAAAAAAAAAGGTGGGGGAAAAGCCCTGAAATAAAAGAAACCAATTATAGATTTTTACTGAAAACCAACATATGACTCAGAAGATACCTGCATTTCTATTTATCAGAAGCCATCTCCAAGTTTTATTTTGAGTTTTCTTTAATGAAATCTTAAGCTCTGACTACTGGTGAGGCTGGAGTCTGTGAAATAATTTTCCTTCAGAAAGCAGCATGAGGACAAAAGATATCATATGATATGAATAGAATAAAAAGATAGAATAAAATCCCCTTATTTTCATTACTGCTGCTATACCGGTAAGTGACTTACTGGAGATGGGAAAGTGACAGTCTTCCCCAGAAGCAGAATAAACATTAAATTGATGGCACTGAAAAATTCATGATCTCATTTTAGGTGATGTAGAAAGCTGGACATAAAGTCAAAATACAGATCATCTCCTCTGGAGAAGTTGCAGAGAAAAGCCATTATGAGGAAATCATTCCTAAAGGAGAAAAACATGGTGTTTGATAATGTGGGAATTCACAACATTCTTTAAGAAGTGAGATATATTTTTCCCAGACAATTCAGAACTCTTTAAATGTATGGCACTGACATTTCTCTCTCCACTGAACTTACCAGACTCCTTTTTATTACTCAACACGGGGTCGTTTTCACTTAGAATGTACATAATTCCTATAAACTTTACAGGATTTGTGCTCATGCATCAAGGATAAAATAGATATCCTTGATCTTATGTCTACATACTCTTAGTAAAGAGAGACTTTAAAAACAGGTAGGGGATAAACTTTGCTAGCTCTGTAGTTTATTATCTGAATCATAAGTGTGGTAAGTGAAAAGATATTTACAGGGGGAAAAGATGAAACCACAGAAAAGGGAAAGATGGTATAATATCCTACAAGTAAAGCTGAGATATTAGCGGATTTTGATCGTTAACAGAATAAAACCTAGTTCCAAAACATTTATTGTTTTCCTGAGAAGTAAAAAATTTCAAATATTTTTGGTTCTGATATTTTCAGCCACTTCTTCCTTTGTGTGTTTTTCAAATGGTTTTGGTCAAACTGAATATGCATTCCTTCATGAATATCAAGTTCAACCAAAAATTTAACACTGTTTCATTTATTGTAAAAAATGTACACACAAAGTAAAAGAAAACACAGTGTACTGAAATGCTTCTAATCTGCACTCAGGGAACTTTGATAATACAGAACAAAATGGGGTATAGTATATGTCAGCTCTACACGTTATAAGGACTAACGTAGGCAACATCACCAAAGAAAAAAAATTGAAAGTTTTATTTTCTATAAATGGATTTTGTGAATAAAAAATAATAAAATCATTATTATATTGCAGTAATAAGTACATTTTAGTTGATTAATCTATTTAGTTGAAAAATGGATTTATTAAAAGAATAAAGACTATAAAACAAAAACCCCAAAGAGACAAATAACTGTTCATGTGTATACATGTAGAATCTTACCCAGGGTGGTCAAGTAACAGTTACAGTAGCTGCATTTATAGCAATATTAGAAGGTGAATGGGGATCTAAGATGAAATCCAGCAATAAAGAGTGTGTTGAGAAAAAATTTCCTCACCTTTCCCTGCCAAACAAGCAATTCTAAAAAACGTTCCTGTCAAGTCAGTTCTTGTGAGATTGTCTGCTGCTTTCTTTCATTATAGGGAGTATGGCCACCCCTTTGCCCCAAAAACCTGAGAGAAGTATCTTGCATTGTTTGCTCTTCTAGCTAGACTGCAGGAGGCAGTCCTTTTCAAAGGAGAAAGCAAGTGGCAAAACCCTGGGTCATGGAGAAAAGGTGTATTGCATCAAGCACCACCTTTATTTTGGGAAAACTGACAAAATGAAAACAGAATGTGTGGGATTCGCATTTGTGTAAAGACATACACTGTACCATGGCCTTAGGGTTACTACATACAGATCCAGTATGTAACAATAAAGCAAGATATGCAATAATAGCAGCTATAGTATATAACAACACATGTGCTACAATATAATATATAATATAGTTAACAATAATACTTTCTCAAAAATATGTGACACACTGATGTCTCCTATGAACAAATGTGCTGAACCTAAATGCTCCTAGCAGTGTAAATTTCATTAAAAGCACACTTGATTTAATTCACAGGTAATCAAACATTGTCTAGTATCTGAGGTACTAGGCAAACAACCTAATCACTGCTGGCATTAGGAAACACAGGGTGAAAGGAATTTAATTTAAAATTAAGAATAATATGCTTTATTTTTTGAATTTGAAATTCTAGAAGTTCTACCACATGCTGTTTTTCACTGACATTACATTGACTTGCATTATGTACAAGACAATCAGGGTTTTAACATGCCATTTCTTCTAGTCACAGTCTAACAAGCCTTTGTCACTAAAGAAACAGAACTTGAAGAATATCACATACTTAATGAATAGACACAATTTGTTACTCAAGGATTTACTACGTACAGTGATTGATTAAGTTAACTCTATGTTTACTTTTATGACTGATCTCTGTGACTAAGCAAATGGCTGTATTGATTATTTTTCTTCACAGTCTGTTTCTAGTTTGTGCTAAGTTGGGAAGGATTTGCCCAAAGTTAAAAAAATTTTTGAAACTCTATTTATTTTCATGCTAGTATGGTATTTTTCTTCCTCTTTTATTTGCACTTTACTTACATCAGTGAGGAAAAGTCAATGTTTATTTTTATATAGGACTGACAGATCTTGCAACTTAGAGACAAGGCTGCAGAATATCTCAAATTAATGACTGCCAGGTATCATATTTAAAATAATTTTTAAAGCTTACAAATACAGTGTGTGTTACTGTCATCTTTTCTTGAGCAATGTTTTACAAAAGCCACAGAGTTGGCTGACCCTGAAAGCTGACAACTTCAATATTAAATGTTATCAGTTCAATGGCTGAAGAAAATGAGGGATGCTGTATGCTAATGTTCTGCCTTTACAGGGGAAAGCTAAGCTGAATGAGCTAGAAAAGCTACTATCTACAGTGAAATTGTGCAAGTCAATTTATTAAATGGTGATCAAGCTTTGTCAAAGTGTATGAGCTTATGTTTTCATTAAAATCCTTCGACTTCCCATTTAACCCTATTCTTGAAAAGAGCCTTTCTAATGCAACAAAACTACTTTGCCATTGTGATCTTTACAGAATCCCTAAAATATTCTATTATATTTGGACAGTGACTTATAGAAAAAGACTAAAATATGTGACATTACTAACAGAAAATTGGAATGTTTTCTTCATATAAACGGAGTGTATATAAAAAAAAAAAAGCATAAAATCACATTTTCTTTGAAAGTACACAGCTTTGCCTTTTTTTTTTTTTTTCTGTCTGCATAAGGGACTTGATTACAATCAGTAAAGCCCAGACTAGAAGCTGCTAACTTGATGGTCATAATAATTCCCTTCCTTTATTCCTGCTTTTTCCTGTATGGGTAGACTGAGGAGGTGAACAGTTTTAGCACAGGCTTTTAAGTTCACCTATTCATTCTCATAATAACTGACCAACATGAACAACAGGAAATTAAAATCCAAGCTGAAAGGTAACCTTTGTTGGAAGTACAGTTCTTAGGTTCTTTAGTCCAACACATTTTAACACACACAAAAAAGGAATCAGTGGGGTTTCAATGGTGAGGTTTGTAATAATCAAGAAAAGTGTTTCTCTCTGTGAAGGATAACCATCTCAGGGAGACACTTGCAGAAATACATCAGTTTTAAGTAATCTCAGTGAAGGAAATCTAGCCAGTTCAGGGTGTTTAGAAAGTTCACTTTAGAAGTAATAGTTATGTCAAAGAGACCATCTTCTGTAGAACACATAACAAATTATAAAACATTATATATCATATTTTATCTAATAAGCAAGCATACAGATAAAGGAGTTGAGGTTTTCAGTATTTCAGAGTATGTGATATGAAAATATGCAATACACATAGAGGTCGAAGTTACAAATTTTTGTGAACTTTGTCAAAAGCTTCCCCAGTTTTGAAATATTGATTACTTTTTATTAAAATAAGGATAAATATTTTATTTCCTATTAATATGTAATATGATTTAAAGGATTCTTTCAATTGGCCTGCAGCAGGCTGCTGGTAGAGAGGAATTCCAAGAACTTGTAATGGAAAGGGATTGTAAATGAGATATTTCTTGGGTTTTCTCCTAAAAAACTTATAGATTGAAACATGGCCTTTATCATATTTTTACTAAAATGGGGAGAAAACTTCCTTTCCAAACACTTCAGTTTAGCATGGTCTCTGTATCTTATTTTATTTTACAACAGGACATAATTACTTTGCCAGGAGCTTCCAAACACCTAATTATTTTCAAAATCATTTATTTTCAGAATATCTAAAACCAAAGCTGTGTTTAAATTCATGTTTTGGAGAGTCATCATACTTGGGTAGATGAGCAATAAAGAGAACTCTAAACTGAGTATCATTTTGAGACCCTGAAATGTACAGCTATGATTTATAACTGCCTTTTCTGTTTGTCACCCAAAAGAAGAAATTATTAGACAAAAGGGCACTGAAAAGTGGCTAACGTGGTTGGATTTTCAATGATCTTGAGAAAAAAATCCCTAAAATTTTAAGTCTGTGGTAGGATCAATGACAGATAAGTTTCTTCCATTTAGTTAGCTATATCCATTTTTAAAATTAAATCTAAATTTCATAGCTTGTGGGGAAAAAAAATCCCCTCTTCAAGGATGTTTCCAGGCATCCTTGTTTTCTCCTGCAAGATTTTACCAAAAAAAAAAACCAAAAAACCAAAAAAAAAAGAAAAAAAAACCTGGTAGAAGAAAAACAGAAAGACTGTCAAGCTATTTTACAGCAATACATATATATATTGAGTCACTCAAACAGATATCATCATCATCATCTTCGGCAACACTCCAAAGAGAATCATGCTTATGTCGAATCATCAAATACTAGCAGAAATAGAAGCAGAGGTAGACATAAACAAATCATACCAGCAATCTCATACTATAATAAAAAAATTATGTAAAGTATTTGAATTATCCAAAATAAGTTCACAAGTTTCTTAACGTGATAATAATGAGCCTTTACAAAAAACAAAAAAAACACACAAAAACAACAACAACAAAAAAAAATCTTCCAAACCTACAATCAGCTAATAGCATTTGATATAAATTACATTAATATAGATGTTCCTCTGCAAGACTTGGTCATACTGAAGATAGTGCAGCAAATGGCTGGAAAGTGAAAATTTAAATCTGAACATCTCTAGAGCTTCAAAGTTAATCATAAGTACTACATTCCTAGTGATTTGATCTTTGCCATGATTTGTCAAATTCCTTTGAATAGACATAAATTTGAGAAGATGACATCATGAGGATTTTTTTCAGGACAAAATGTTTCTGTGATTATTTAAAAGAAAATATCCAGCTTTTCAGTTTAACCTTGTGGTAAACAGGAACAGTTTTACTATTTTATTTGGAATCATGTTAGACTGAATAAGTGGCAACCAGTTTTCCACACCATATGTCAAGGAGCACCCCCCCTAAAACTGCAGAGGAGAACTATGTTCTTCCTCTTGTCATTTGCTCCCTGGGAGGAAGACTTCCTCTGTACAGCAAAGAAGCAGATGGAGAGAAAAAGTTCTTTGGGATGGAAGAAACTGAATTTTGTTGCAATTCAGAAGTCAGTAAAACTGGGAATAAACCTGTGAGAAGAAACACAGAATGGTTTGGGTTGGGAGAGACCTTAAAGACCATCTAGTTCCTACCCCCCTGCATGGGCAGGGACACCTTCCACTAGACCAGGCTGTTCAAAGCCCCATCCAACCTGGCCTTGAGCACTTCAAGTGATGGAGCATCCACAACATCTCTGTTCCAGTGTCTCGCCACCCTCACAGCAGATACCCATAAAAGAAGAACATGGTTGGAAAGATTTATTTACAAAATCTCTTATTCCTGTTCTGTTTCACCTTGAGTTTTATTTTTATAGGTACTTTAAAAATTAGCTTTGTCAAAGTATTACTCATGCCTGTTTCTGTTATAATAGAACCTGGCTTTTGCCATAAGAGCTCCCTTCAGCACTTGCTGTTTAAAATTTGGTAAAAGGGTAGGCTAAGCTGTTTCTGCATGCTTTTTCCAAATGTCAAGGCATATTTTAATAGTATCCAGAACCAGAATGTTTATTTCTGTTTCCTTGTCTCCAGTGTAATTTTTTTCTGTGTTTTAATTCTTTTGTAGTAAGACAAGTTTTATTTGTTTCTGCCAAAGCCACCCTGACATGTATTAGCAATCAGACTCAAAAGCTAGAAGAGAATATTTTACACAGACATAACCCCATGCCTTTTCAATCTTGTGCTAAATATAATCTGATCAACTTTTAGACATTTACGTGTGATCAATAAGATTAATATTTTTAATATATTTTATTAAGTTCAAGAAAGTACACTATAAAGGTAAAATTCAGAATCCTCTGGCTTAAGAAGTCACATATTTTAGTTATATAGATGTTTACCTGATTTTCTTTCTATATCTGTCAGCGTGTAAAAAAGACAGGAAATTTTCATTACTGTCATAAGTCTATATGGAAGAATAATGAAAGTGAAGTTAACATTAATCCTGTTTCGCTAAGTATGTCATTTACCAGTATGTTAATTTTTCTGAGAAGTTTGTGTGCAAAAGTCAAAAAGAAAGTGGGGATTTACAGCAGTACTGTTGGACTGTCGGAATTGCCTCTAGAAGCAGTATAAAATTTAAACAAAAGATTACTATAGCAGAAATATTTCTTCTTTGTTGTAAGCCCAGAAGAATTAGGTTTTCTTAAGGAGATAAAATTAGTCATTAAGCCCTCAATTACCAAGTCAATATTAGAAGCTGAGTAAAGAGAGGTTTACTTGATGAATTTCTAAAGTTTTTATAGAATCAATGAAAGGACAAAAAAAGTTTAAATTTTATGAGATTAGGATTGGCTTGGCTCATTAGAGGTAGCTAATGGTATTGGCAGGACTGCTTTAAACCATTTCTGGTTCCATCTAGAGTGACTTGAAATAGCTGTGCCAAACAGGACAGGCTTATTCCTTGCTGAGCTCCATTAAATCCATATGGTCATTTGGAGAGGCCTCAGCTGCAAATGTGCCACTGTTCATAGTCTCAGTCAATGCTGGAGCTACCTTCAAGCTGTCTGCTCATGGCATCAGCACTGACTCTTTCCTAAAATATTGTTGAAAATAACATCATATAACCAGGAGCTCCCCAAGCTGGATAATCTTAGAGTGTGAGCAAACGCAGAAGAAATGTTTCACTCTGAGAGACAGTGGGCAGGTGGAGGATACATACTTTTTCCCAATTAAACAATAGAATTTATTTCCTTAAAATACTGGCTGTTATAGCCTATATACTGATAAAAATACATTCCCATTTTCTTAAAGCAGATGTAGCTCCCCATCCAAGCTCTGGAAATTCTTGGATCCCACCGCCAAGAAAAAGATTAGGCATTTCATGGTCTCCATCCTGCTGTCACCTTCTGCACTGTCAAAGACACTTTTGGTACTACAGATGCCTGAAGAATAGACAAGCCTAGAGGCAGGGTTATGCAATTAGGACTCTATGATGGTTATGTATCTATATTTACACATATATACCTATTCTGTTCTTTCAGCATAATTTTAATAGTTTCTATTTCTGGAACTCAAACTCAGAATTCAGACATGAATAGCAATAAACCTTAATAAGTCAACATTTACCTTTGTTGGTATCAAAGAAGAAAATAATTTAGAATATGAAGCTCCATGAAAATGGGATTAGATGGGTGTTAGGCTAAGTCTTAGGTCTTGAGAACAGATGGAGAAGGGACTGAAGTCCTTAGTTGCACTAAGTTTTTTAAATCCAATAAATGTCCTCAAGGACTTCATTTTATAATAAATTTTGCATAAGATACAGTTCTTTATGGTGAACCACATTTTAAGGTGAGGTGTTTCAATTTTATAACAGAGTTGTATTTTAAAGGACATCCATATCCACAGGTAAAAGACCTAGATTATTTTGCCTTTTTCAAAATAGAATGTGCACAAGTACTCCATGACCTTACACGAAGTTGTTCATAATTACTTCTTACACCTAAATAGGGAGAAACTCATATAAATAGAATCATAGAGTCATAGAATCGTTTGCACTGGTGTGACCTTAGAGATCATCAATTTCCAACATCCCAGCCTTGGGCAGGGACACCTTTCCCTGGAACAGGTTGCTTAGGGCCCTATCACATCTGGTCCTTTGATATATTCATTTTTGGGGTTTTGGCAACACATTACTAAAAATGGAACATAAAACCAAACAAATACAATTAATATCTATAAATGTTTCTTATCTAGTTAAGTCAATATGCATTTTGATCATGATATCCATTGCACATACAATTAAGGCTTAATTAAAGAATATAATTAAAATAAATTAGCAAGTTCCATGATTCATATTGAGTAAAAAGAAGATGAATTGCTACTGAAAAAAAAGTGTAATTCATTTTATTGCCAAGGATATTTTCACTTAATACATTTTATCATTAGCTGCTTGAAAAGCAGAGTAGATTTATTAAAGTAATTTGAAAGTTCTTATCATAACTTTCCCTTGGTCCAAACATTTGTCATTTCTACTACTTAACAAAGAATAAATATTTATCTATATTCAAAAATATTATGTTAACTAATTTTTTTAAAAATAAATATAATAGATTCTATGATTTCACACAAAACTTATTCATTTCCTTTCTCAAGAATTCAAATACACTATTTTTGAAGATACATTTGTCAACTGCAGGCAAAAGTTCCCCTGTATTAATTTTAGATTTTAGGTAATATTCTTCTCATTTCATATATAGTTGTGTCAAGTAAGCAGTGACAAGTAGAAGTACAAAAGTAGCTCAATCCAAGAGCATGTATTTATCCATATCTGTACAGTTATGCTATATTTATGTGTGTGTATGTATATATATATTTTTACATGCAATAGTACTTCAAACCAAAGCTTTTCAGTTATCTACTCAGAAATTATACTGTCTTGGTCTCATTCCCTTCTGCGTAAGTATCAGGATGCAAATTTAATTCCATTACCACAGCAGTCCTGTATATCATTGGTGCTCGGTTAATAGTGACTTTACTGATTTTTCTCTTTCTTCAGTTTGCAAGCCCTAGATCTTTTACTTTCTACATTGTTAAATTATGCTCAAAAGAAAAAAAATTTGTCTCCTAATTGACTGCTTTTGTGAGATGATGTAATACAATTATGTTCATTTTGCAGATGGGTCCAAAGGCAGAGAAGACACAGGTCTTTAACTATCTTCTAAAAGAAAGGAATTTAAGTATTCTATTTCAGTGTTTGCTGCCAAAATATGTTTAAGGACATAGACGTAAGAGATTAGGTTAAAACTCATGTGAAGGATCTGTATTTCAGAGGACTCAGTAAAAGACTAAGCAATGATTTTATCTGTGCAGCTGTAAACATACAATATTTCCACGTGCCCAGCTAGGCAAACAGGCTGTGAACTGCAGAAAACAAATGATGATGTACAGCAGGCTTTTCCCAGCATAATATGCAGAATATATTTAACACTGGTTGGAGTTTTGTAAGTTTTCTTCTCAAACTCTACTCGGCACATACAATACAACATTACTTACAGTCTTAGATCTCATATTTTAAATAGTAAGCCCATAAGACAAATTTTGGCTTTTTTCAAATCCTTGGACCAAAATGTAAATCTCCTGCAGCTTTAGAGTGCTGGGAAAATTGAAATAATTTCCTTAAATTATCCAATTTGCAGAGAAAAAAAATAGCAGAGCCATTTTTCATAAAGCTTTCTCCAGGGATATTTAATGAAAGGGGCACCAGCTCACATAAGATGTTTGAGGAAAAATGTTTTATAAGCAACTAATGCTACAGGCCCTAAGTGCTCACAAGAATATCAGCACTGTCCAGCATCAACACAACTGAAAAGGAGCTTTAGATATTGGCGTGGTAACTTACGCAAATACTCAACAGTAATATGACTCAGAATCACGAAGTTTGGAAAAGTGTTCTGAATGTGGCATTCTGGAGGAAAGTCAGAAAAAAATGCCATTGCCTTATGTGGAATAACTCCTTCTGTATGACAGAGTGTGAAGGTCACTGTGACAGAAAGCTTTATAGCACAGTATTAGGCACATAATGTGTAACAATGCATACAAAATCCTGCCCTTCTTCACGTTATTTCTGATTTAATCCTTTGGTATTAAATTTACATCTCTGATAACTAAAAAAAAAAAAAATCACACTGAGAGCACCTTGCACTGCATGATTTTGCCTAGAAATTCAAGACTCACATTGCAACAGAAACAGCAATCTGTTATTTCTCATTTAAACAAGTATCAGGTGAAGAAAGGAGAGGACATTCTCATACTGGTGTGTTATGTCAGATACTTTAAAATTATTTCCACAGAGCCAGTCAAAATTTTGGGCACATAGATTATTCAGAAACCATAAGTGCAACTGCAGGTGAGACAAAAATTAAATCGGGCTTTAAAAATTACTGATCCTGTTATCCAGCTGATCATTTATTTACAATTATATTTCTGAAACACTCTTGGCTCCAAATGAAATTTGTCAGTGCCAAGGCTGGCACTACTGCTCACATGTTATTATAATTGGATGAGACAACCTTATTTGAGGCATCCAAATATAGGGAATATCAATGTACTCTTAAATACATGTTTACATTAAGATGTTTCTATGTGTGTGTAAGTTATATAGATATATGCATATTCCATGTATTGTAATATATATTGTACACTTATTACATTTATACAGTATCTAAAGTATTAATATTACATTTAATCTGTAGTGCATCAGATTATTATGTATATTTGAACACTGCACATATAATTCTGAAAGACATGCGGTATTTACATAAAAATATGTTATAAACCAAATATATAAAAGGTTTTGCAGAAGAAATTGTGCTGGTTTTGTCTGGGGTAGAGTTAACACAAGCATAGATGTTATCAAGGCCTAGAAGTGCTAGTTACTTTCACTGCAAAGATAATCAATTCTTTCAAGGGTTTCCTGTCAAATATTTATATAGTCATCTGTATTCATATGTGTTGCAACTTGACAGAACCAGAGATCCCACTCACTTGTAAGGGTTTTCATTTAATAGTAGAATAAGAAGGTGAACAAAAGATTAGAACCTTTCATACCTCTGAGTACTATCTCAAACAAATACTACCCATACAAGAAAATTACTCTTATTTTCACTTCCATTGTAAAAGTTTATGTGTAAGCAAATTTCACTTGATTTCACTTAGTCTTGTGATCTTTAACTCAAATATATCTTTTCTCTTTTAAATTATGTACAGCAAATATGGTCACACAGCTTGACCCTGATAGATGAAACAAACCATATCTGCCAAATAAACTTCCAGTTTACCACATTAATATTTCTTTTATTATCTCTTATCATATAATAATATATTTTTAATATCTTTTTATTATTCCAAAATAACCTGACTTACACTGTATACTACTCAATCCAGTTTAAATTCTCAGTCTATAAATTGTAGTCTGAATAGACAATGCCCATCAACACCTACATCTGAGAATGCCTCAAATTTGAACAAGGAAGAAGCAGCTGGCTCTGCTGAAATATCTGGTTTTAAAGTTCCATTTTCATTTCCAGGTTCTTGTAATTCTTTCTCCTTTCAATGAGGATTTATGAAAACAAGATGCACATTTAGGCTGCCTTATTTGCCCTTGATTTAATTCTTCAAGCAGAATGTTTCTTGTGCTTTAATCTCTATCACTAAATCCACTAAAGAATTTGTATAGTTCTGTGGTTTTGTTCATCTTCCTAGAGTCTGTGTGATACCATTCAGTCCCTCCACATTTTTAAAGAATGGGAAGATAGCACTTATACTTTTTCTAAAGAATATGAAACTAAAATAAACCAACCAAACCCCTACTTCCCTTTGTAAATGCACATTAAATGAAATCTGTATTAGAAGATGAGCCAACAAATAAAACTGTTCAGGTTTCAAAAGAGCTAAAAGGGGAATACATTCTCAGTTCTGTTCTCAGCTACATTTTATCTTATATAATGAATTCAAACTGTACAAAGAAGCATATAATTAGATTAGAAGACCTTTAAATTTACTGTAGCCATTCATGGATATTTCCTTGAATTGCCTTATTAGAATGGCTGCAAGTTCACTCCTCAGGCCATACCAGACTCCTCTGCATTGAAAACAAACAAACAAAATGTTCTGTTTCTAATATGCTGTATTTCGATTGTTTATAGAAACACATAATACTGACTTTTTCAAAATAAGCGCTTGATGCAGTTATGTCCTTACGAATGTTAAAAGGCAAGAATTTTAAAAGTAAGAAACCATAATGCATTAGAAGGTGCACTCTTATAATGTAGACTGCAGCAGCATACAGGTTGTCTGTATGCCATACATAAAAAATTAAAAACCTAAAATGGCCTTTATAGCTAAGTCCCTGACGCAGAAAATATCAGTAGATGAAATTGTTCCCACATGCTATGTTAATGAGATTCACCTGTTAAGCAAATCTAACTGATTAATACCTGCTGGTTTTGAATAAAACACAGCTCTGATGATTAGCACAGCTCCTTTTTGTTCCTTAAAATTACCTTAAGGTACTGATGTTGTAAGTCTTGTGGATAGCTAGGAGCTTCCCAAGATGTGGTGCATGCAGTCTTTTGAATAAATTTTTAATCAAAAGATGAAGGGGAGAAAACCCTTCATATTTTTACCTTCTTCAGTAGAGTCTTTACAGCATTTCATCACTATGAAGAGTTTGAAGATATGCTGCTTAATGCATTTATCATGCTGTCAGAATGATCTAGTTCACATTTTCCCCCCTGGCATTTAGCCATACACTAGGCATTAGGTACATATTCCTTAGTTTCAAAGCCAGATATTTGCCAGCCAGATACAGGTGTCCGAGGGAAATCTAAGGGTAACTTTCAACAGAAGGGATAGCAGATCAGTGAGAGGTACGGAAAGACTGAACACACATCCTGCAGAACATATTCCTTTTGCTCCCTGGCCAGTGTGTTATCCCAGCAGGCTCAGGTGAAAGTACTTTATAGTACCAAGTGAGTATAGGGAAGCAGGGCAGGGACTGGCAGATTAGTGGCAAATCCTCTTATCTGCTCAGTAGAGCAGAGCAACGATGCTACTTCCACTAACAGGAAATATTCTAATTGCAAACATGCACTATTTTATAATACTGATGTTCCTGTGCACACATGCGTTCAGTTTGAGCATCCAATTTTGGCTCATTTTTATAACACTGTAATCATCTCAATGTGACTTGAGTTGAGGCATGAACAGGTAAGATATTTATTTTGGCTGATGGAAAATGGTTCTATTTTTTGCAGATTGACCTGTACAATCATGTGAGAAATATAGAAAATGCCTTTGTTCTGGAAGCAGTCCAAATTTACAACATTGAAAATTCTGAGCCACCACAAACATTTGCTTGGAGGATGCCTAGAGGGATTGAACTTATCTTTACCTTATAGTTGCAGCTGTCTCACACAGTTAAATTTAATGAAAATTTAATTTACCAATTTGTATGTAGTGATACATTCATTATGAGGTACCTGGCTTTCTATTTTTTAATTTTCTTTTCCTGATGATTGGTGAGAAAACTCTATGGGGAAAAAACCACATGCTGACCTCTGACTTTTGTCTCTACTCAGAATCTCTATTGACAAAACTCTAAGTTCCTGGAACTAAAAATAATTAAAAAATAAAAATAAATAAAAATTACAAAAGTAGCTACTCTATATCCATCGAACTTCCTAAAATTTTCATTTACCTTGCGCTTTGTATTGTAAAGAGTCTATTAAATCCATAGCAACTACAATCAACAGGTAGTGAAGGAAAAGTAGGAGTTTATGTTTGCTCCTCACTCAGTTTATCAGATCCTGTTATTTCTCTCATAACAGATAGTAATCTTCTTGTGTTTATACAATAATAAAATCAACTATCTTTTGTTAGTCATCTCTAAAAGATGAATTATTAGGTAGCAATATTCCCCTTTCCTTCCTTGAGCGGGTGGTCTGTTTTATAGACTGTATTCATTATTCTTGATCAGTACAGCAAATTCACAAAGGAAGTTATGATCTTCATACAGATAACAAAAAGTTTAGGTTTGCATGCAAGTGTAATCACCTCCAACATTCACTAGTGTCTGGGACTTGAATGTAGACAAAGAATGTTTTCACTTTGTTCCAAGGTTACTTCTATTTTTCATTGTTACATTTCCTCTATAGCAACATAACACTGCAAATCATCTGAACAGCTTCCCAGGAACATTATGAGACCAAACACATTCATACATCTTTACATGAACACAAGATTTACATTTATGCCAATTTAAATATAATATACACTGCACCCCATTTGCATGATGTTCTTTCACGTCTGTTCTCAGTTCTAGGCTATATGCAGAACTACAGAATAATTGGTCTGACTTCAATTGACTAGACAGAAATGCAATGTTTTAGGGCTTTCCTGCATATTCAACCCCTGCTGAAAACCAAGAGACTGAAATAGCTGCTCCATGCACATTTCCTGCACAGTGGGACTTGTCCATATGATTGGCCCTGCTTATTTTGATTTTCATAGCACATTAATACAATCCAAGCTGGTTTTCATCTCACAGCTATTATAGAGGAGTGAACCAGGATACTGTTACTTCTGTGATTATTTCAGGAAGAAGGAGTTCAAGATTTCAAGGGCTAGAGGGTGACTTGTATGAACTCTGCCAGGAAAAGAAATAAAGAGGTGGGCCTGAATAGAGGTTAAAGAAGAAATGTTTGGGCGATTGGCTTAAAGTGTGTCCCAGGATTTAAAAACCCACATATCATGTCAGGTAGTGTTTGGGGAGAAGGGGGAGAGCACATTCACTTATTTCTCTCTTCAGTCTAAACTTGCTGATTCCCCAGTCTATCATCCTGTTGCTGCACCAATGTTATAAGAAGACAATTAGAGTGCCACACATCTATAAGGTATTTTTTCTCTGGTCAAGAAATTATGAAGAATTACTGAGAGCAGAACTGTGGGTTCAGATTTCCATCTCACCTAACGTCAGCCTACAGAGTTGCAATATCTGAAAGATGTATACCCCATGTCCTTTTATCTCCCTGTCTAGAGCAAGCAAACACCATAAAAGTAGAAAATCTCCAACTGTAGGCCTTTCCCCTTGCAGCAATGCAACCATTATGCCTGCGTATAAAACACACAGTCTGCACTTAAGGTTTTTGGGAAAATTGGAGTTGTACTGCTCTTCAGCTTAAGAAAATGAATGTCTGTGGATTGAGAATAGTTTATATTTTTATCAATAAGAAACTGCAGCTGTGGAACAGAAGCTGTCACAAGGCATTGACCTGCTGCAACAGCACTACAAGTAAAGTTTGAATGAAACTGTAATGAACACAGATCAAGATAATGGGAATATGAATGCAGACAGAATGACTGATCAGGGAAATTTCTTTTAAATTTACAGTCTGATATGTGTTCTTATTCAGCACTCTGAAAAGAGGATAAGGAACATATCCAAAAAATCTGAACAATTGGTTTGAACAAATTTTTTTGCTGACAGAAAGTGTAATGGGACCTGAGGAATCCTGTCCAGCTCATGTGTCTATGCACCAGTATACATATATATGCAATATATGTGTACACACATATTGCATGTACACATATATATATTCTCACTAATAGAGCTCCAACCTGCTCAGCCAAACTGGGGAGGAGGATGAGCAAATTGGTGCTGCCTGTGTTTGCCTGAGTGCCTTGTGCATCCTCCTGTGATCTCTGTGGGCAGTGATGTGTATGAGTGTTCATGTTTATTTACTCATGTTGTACCTGTGTGCATGTGTCTGCCAGGAATACATCTTCAGCCATGCTTCTGGTTGAACCTGGGGACATGAAACTGCAGCAGACACTCCTCTCTCATTCTGCCAGATCTGGCATGATATATTCTCCACAAAGAGTTATTATAAATATGATTAATCTTTTATCAGCATACACTGGCACCTTTTGTATCAGAGAGAGCCTGAGCCATACAGCAAGTATCTGTTGGCAATGGCTACATCAGTAGCTTTGCAATCCCATTATCCCTGCTATTAGAGAGAACCATTAGCTTAAATGTGGAAAGCCTGCCTTTTTTTCTTCCAAATAATATCTGTATGATAATGAAATTGCATGGGTTCTAGGTAATTTTGCTCACTCTGGTGATTTTAATATTCTATTGTGACAATTTTAGGTAGTTTGAATAAACAAATATTTGTGTAGAATACGTAGTCAAAACAATTTTGGTTTCATGGTTGCCAGGTAGATTATGAATGTACTAAATTTCAACACACTCCTCTCTCCAACATTTTGTCCTTCCTGGTTGAATGTTTATGAATGTAATATTTTTGGTTTGATTTTTCCCCCCTCACAGACACACTGAATTCTCTTCAGTTTAGTTGGACTCACTTGACTTTTTATATTACATATCAAATTCATTAATTCCCATTCTGTAGAAGCTTTTTGAACTAAGGTGCCTGTGATTTTGGTAAAATTCAGTCTGGTCCACCAAGGCCAAATCAACATTTTTCACCATCTGATAATGATGTATGTTTTACTGACTTTTTATGTGTTACAGAACTTGAGGAGGTGAAAGAAGCTTTAGATTTCTAAGCAAAAGAGTCTTCAGTACTGGCCACACAAAGGATGATCTCCTGTCTCTAATTCATTATGTCAGTACTGCTCTTAGTTCCCTGAAACGCCTCTGCTGTACAGCTTGCACAAAGTCAACACAAGTATTTTAAAGAATGTCTATTTTCTACTTCACAGCTTTGAACAGATTGAAAAAAGAAGATATTCTAAGTCTTTTTAGCAGAAGAATATACTGTTGTTTTGGCTGAACACTGTAACACTTCAAAGCTTCTGCACAACCACTTTGGAAAATGGTTCAGGATACCCTCTTTTATAGACTTTTTAAGACAGGAGCCATAATAAAAACGTGTTATAGACAACTTCCCATTTTATTAAAAAAATCAGAAATTACCAGGAGCCCTTCTGTGCTTTAGAAGACACAGACTTGCTGTTAAAGTGTCTAGAACAATTCAGCAAGCAAACAATGGAGTGAATAAATGGAGGGAAAAAGCACCCTCCTACTTTATAGGCATTTCTCACAATACACAGCCTCTCAGTGTTGACAGCTAAAGGACTCACTTGCATAGGTAGACCTAGGCATTTAAGGCTGGGGAGAAAGCTGATGGTTCTTGCTGTAGTTCTCTCATATGAAGCAAAAATCATGTAATCATAAAGTTTCATTTCAAAAGTTTCAAAAAGGTAAGAAAAAGGAATTTACTCAAGCAACAGGAATACAACATCTTTGGTATCCTCATTTGCCAAGGAAACATGGAAGCAAGGTCATTAATGGAAATATGAGAAATATAGGAATGGCGCAATTTCCATTTCTCAGCAGAGTCCATGCAGTGGGAAAATTGGCAAGAAAGGACTGCAATTTTGGAATCAGTTTCCTCTTCTGCCCATTGAAGAGATACAGTCCCCCTCTATATCCTTCCATTGTATTAGGAATGTAACTTTTACTTCTCAATTGAATTATATGTTCTGATATTTCAAAGCCCATGCCAGTGACTTGAATATAGTTTGAGGGATTCTTGTTTTTAAAATTCCCCCATGAATGTGTCCAAAAGGAGGCTCTTTTACATACTTTTAGATCATGAAAAATATTTATTAAATCATCTTTTAGTTTATGTATGTGTGATTGACATTCAGTTTCAAGGAGAGTAACCTTTTTAAAATGGTGACTGATAAACATTCACCATATGAGGTGATTGATAAATAGTCATAAACATGTGTATCAGAAAGAATCTGTAAATTACTGTCAATTTTCATGTCCTGAATGCGTAGACCTACCTAAAAGAATTCTGGAGGCTTTTGATCTTTATAATTTCTAGGTTTCTCTATCCTTTGGTATTTTAACAACATCCATTTTAATAAATTATCACTCTTCCCCAAATTCTCAATAAACAGATATCAAAATAATATAAATTGACATTAATTCCATACATGTAAATAAGAAAAAAAAAATAGCAGAAAAAAGGTCCAACCACCAAGCAAATGCCACCTGGAAATGGGCCTAGCCCTAAAAGTGCTCTCTTTTAAGACAAGATTGTTTTATCTCACTACCTAATTAGAAACTGACTGATGCCAAACCATAAAAGTCCAGCTGAGAAAAATATTCTTCATTGCAAGTGTAAATGCTAGACTTAGTTTGCAGGTGCAAATCTTTTGAAGCTTTGAGCAATGCTTTTGTAGTGGTCCTGGCAGGAGAAGGGAAAAATAGGAATAAATTAAAAAGATGGACCAGAAAAAGAAACAGAAAACAAAACAAATATATAAGAAAAGCAGAGTAATGACACCAGTTTTGATACCATCTTTAAAGCCATAATACCTTTTTCCTGAAATCTTTACAGTTGTCCTCATTTTCAGTCATACTTGCATACACCTTTACAGAGTTTAGTCACTGTCCCCCAGATTCTGTAACTGACAATCTCAACCATAAATTGCATAGATGCAATCTTGCCATGACAACTCCATCAAGTAGAGCAGCAGAGTTCTTTTCTGTTGTTTTTCCTGATCTATTTATGTCAGTATGATAAGGCTTTATGTCAATAAAGTTTTTCTCTTTCTATTAGAAAATAATGTACACGTTTTCCCAAATTTAAAAAAAAAGGAACAGAAATTGGAAGCTCTTCTTCAGCAAGAAGCCAAGGAAATACCTTGATTTTTTTAGCCTGTTTTCCCCACCTGAACAGATGCTTTGGTTATTGATGCCAAGTGAGACTGTGTTGGTTGAGAGTAAGCTGAATACAACCCCATGTCTGAAATGCTATGGGGATTGCAGATGTATCTGGGGGTTGGGGGCAGAATTGTCAAGAACATTCTAGTACCCTTGTGGACTTCAAGGAGAGAGTGTCTTTTACAGACATTAATGGAAATTAAAGCAGGGTTTCAGAAGGAATAGTCTATTTAATGTAGTTTTCCTTTTGCCTTGGGAAAATTGGCATGAAACTATTAACGTACATTTTTAGCAATTACAACACCATAAACCCACACATTTTTTCCTATCAGCAGTGATTTCCAACCTCTGAGCTATAAAACACATATTTGAATCTCTAAATGGAATTTCTCATGATGGAATGTGGGTATTACCAGGTTTGACTGGTTGATCTACACAAAAATATGTATGAATGTCAAACTTCCCTTTTGGGAAAGATCATGGGTACAAATTGTGCTACTTACTCTGTTCACTTCTGGTTACTCAACTTGAGTGAGTAGAGGTGTTTTCAATAAGTCTTACTGTAAGAGGCTTTTAGGACTACACCATTTCAAATCTATCAATTGATGTTTCAAGATGGGATATAAGGGGTTCATCTGACAGATTCTGGTGTGAAAGTACCATCTCTGCCACTAAATATTTCAATAACACTTCCACTGAAGGTTCGGAGAAATGTGCTTATAGCTTTTATCAGGGTAGTTCTTTCACTGATGTTTCATTCCTTTACAGTATTGTCAAACTCTGTCCAGTCAAGGTTTGACCTTTCTCAGAGTTTCATTTGCTAATAATATAAATGTGTGTGGTCTGGGTCTTTTATCATTTACTTTAAGTCGCTAAGTATAATAAAATTTTCATTCCGCTCTTAAGTGATGATACACATCCACACAGGACCAGTGTTTTCTGATGCACACAGGTTCTGTAAATAATTTCTCCTGTAGTATAGCCTCCTTGTCAGTTACAGCTCTGCTGTTACAAAAAAAATGCAGAAGTATTATATAATATGTAAAATGATGCATTTTTATTCTGGTACGATGTGGTTAAATCCAAAGAGCTTAATTAGGTACAGATTTCTCCTAAACCACAAAAAACTCCAAAAAAACAGACAAAAAACAACCAACCAAACAAAACCCCACAAAACAAAACAAATAAGCAAACGAACAAAAAAAGTGGAATTCACCTGCTTTCTTCCTGACTGCCCTTTGCTTTGGAAGATTTCTCTGGAAACCTCAACTAAACTAGAATGTTGTTACCTTTCAGAAACAGCGTAAAGCTTTTCTTCTCCTGTGATGTCTTTGAGAAGCATAAGCTAACATGAATTGTGGCACTACATTTAACCTGTTAGCCATTTTAAAGGATTTATTTAAAAGATCTTTACAGGACCTAAATATTTTTAATCAATATTTAATCTTAAGTTATTAAACAATATGTTCCCAGCTAAGATGACAGTTTGCAAAATACATGTCAATAATATTATTCAGATTTTTCAATACCAAGAGTGACATGAATAAGGAACCAGTCCTTTTACATGCCTGCTCTTTTCTATTTCTCACTCTTTACAACAGTGGAAAACATTAAATCAAGAATTTGAGCAGATATTAAGAAATTAAATGTTACTTGGAAAAGATGTATTTGTATTTGGGAAACTGTTGCTTATAGCCTCAGCTCATTGCTGAGCATAAAAAAATAATAGCAGAAAAGTATATTAGCTTTGCTTTATGAATTATCCTTTCATCCTGGAAGCCTAAAATCTTGAAAAAATAGATCCAGAAACGTGTTTGATTTGCACAGAGTCTGAGTAACCATGAGAACTAAACAGCAATTGCAGAGAAATAAAAAACCTTGAAAAACTTTATTTAGAACAAGACTAACTCCCACCAAATAGTAATAAAGCACCTTTTAAGAATCTTTGAGACCAATCTCTGTGCTACCAATCTGAAAGATTTTTCCTCTGAAGTTGTACTTGCTTCCAAGATTGGAGGTAAGGCAGAACAAAGGCTTTAAAATTTTCTTTGAAGTCAGTACAGAGTAAGGAAAAAACACTTCACATTTACTTCACATGTCGAAAAAGCTCTTCACATTTCTGGTTTTTAGTGAAAATGTTTCCAATGACATTTTGCCAAAGGTAAAATGATTAACACATTAATTTAAAAAATCTTGAAGTTATTATAAAAATTAATTAAGCATGCAGTCTTTAACTTGCAAAACGAAAACATCATGTCAACCAGAGTCAGAGACATTATCATGACAAAGACAAGCTCTTATTAATAAATCTAATAAGCAATGCACAGAAATTTCATTAATAGGAATGCTAAAAAGCTATTTTACAGGTTTTTAATATTTAAAATACGTACATACATACATACACATGTATACATACATGTAATAGAGAGCTGATACTGCTACAATTCTTCCGTATGTGTTATCAGTTTGGCAAACTCACCTCCTAATTTTACATTTATTTCATATTTCTATGGCTTTTTCTGCTTTATGGGGTTTCCCTACATTTTAATGAAGGCAATTAATGCATATTTATAAAAATTCATAGCATTTCTTTTTTGAATTAGCCATTATGTCTAATGGGTAATTAGCACAATGTCTTTGTACCTAGTGTAGTACAAAAGGATTTAGCGGTCTTAAAATAATGAAAGGACTAACAAAATTCTGCAGACACAAGCACCATTAACTAGCAAGTAGAGATTTCAGACAAAGTGTGAAAACAAAAATTTTTAAAAGCTTTTAAAATGCACTATATGATTATCTAGAAATAGGGTGGACTTGGTTTCTTGATTATGACTGCAGAACAGTTTTCATAAGGAAACAATAAATTATTACATTCAACAATATAAGAAGCAGGACATTTGAGATGCCACTGATTTGCAGTGAGTTGTGGCTTGGGTACTAACCTAGATTACTGTCAAGCTGTTGCAAATAATTACCTGATTCAGTATAAGCAAATTAGAGAAGATTGTATCTTGCTAATTGTATAATGAATTAAGTAGAACAAGTACCTTACTGGCCATAAGTATATTATTTCACAGAATTAATTAATTGACAATATCATCAGTTTACTGTAACAAAAGACACACACTTTATTTACAATAGCTGCATTACCACTAAAATCCAGTAAGGCTTTACACTGACATAAATAACACTATGTATGATACCACTTCTCCACTGATATCAATGGAACCTCATTGCTGCTGGTATATGGAGAGAAATGGGAAGACAATTGAGACTAAAATTGCCAAATATTGTTGGAGTTCCACCATGTAACATTGAATCTAGAATCTTTGTACACCCACACTTATGAAAGCTTGTAACAATTTGAAATAATCAAAGACACTAGTTAGGGTTTTGTCAAGACATGGAAAAACTCACATACCCTTCCCCAGAAAGTTTTACAGATTGCACAGGAAACTATCACAACCTGATTGATATATGAACAGTTTCACCTCCATTGCATGCATTTCTCATTCTCTTCATAGTGTGAATTTTCCTCAGCACCACAGAGGATAAGGAGCAATCCCCAGACACAGGCACAAGGAGAGGTTCCTCTCAGGACATGTGGTCTCTTTAGAAACCAAGGCTTATTTCATGACAAGGAAGACAAAAATACTACATATGTCCTCAGTAACAAAGTCAATAAAAAACAATTTCCAATTTCATTGTGATTCAGCAATTCATTGTAGATTCTATGGTTTCCTTCAGCTATTATCACACCAAGCAAACAAGTTCATCTTCATTAAGACTTAGGACTGGAAGAGAATTCTTTGTTTTTACAGGTACCTACATTACTTTTTCTGCTTTATTTAATGCTAATTAACTTGGATTGCATTTCCTACTGAAAGCAAGCCCTACATAAAGAGTTGGCAGATCTTTCCAAGCTGATGAGTGGTGGGAGCCAAGAATTCTCTGTATAAGTCCCCAGAAAGAAAAAAGACAAGAAAAGAGAGTTTCTTTTTTCTTCTTCCCCCTCAAATAGCTGCCTGATGTTTGGTCTAAAAGCAAGAATATTTTTCCAGAGCAATTAAATGTACAAATGAATAATCTCTGCACCAACAAATTTCAGATATAGGTAAGGCATTACCTAAAAATTACAAGCTAAACATTTAGCAATAAGCTACATTTCTGATGAGTAACTATTGCTTTGGTGTAATCATGGAAATATGAACTCTGCTCTTTGGTGACTACATTCAATTTTATAAGTAATGATAAAATTTGTTACACATATTTTCAAAATCATCTTTTACATTTAGGAAATGAAGTTATTTAAGCCCTTTGAGAAAGTGAAATATTGTAATAGACACAGTGCAGCATTGCATGTTGCACAGTGTAGTGGGGTGGCAATTGAAAGAAATGCCACTATTGCTACTCCATGACAATGGCATGCATTGCCAAATTAAAATTAGTATTTTCTGAACTTTCCACTACCTGGAGCATTTTTAAGAATTTTTTCACAAAGATGGAAGTCACCCAGCCAAGAGGAAATTGGAACTGGCAGTCAGTGAGGGTACCCCTTGTGATCCCCCTCACCAGACTGTGTGTAACATTCTTTTTTCAATCTCACAATGATTAGGAGAGACATAAAGAGAGATTCAATCCTTTTGACAAGGAAGCAAAAAGATTAAGAAATGCTGTCAGAAATGAAACACCAGGAAATCCTTTCAGACTAGGGTAAAAGAAACCAAGCCATAGATAGTAGGTCATGCAAACTATCTTGAGGAAGAGAGCACACACCCAGCTGAGACAGCCAGGCTACTCCACTGTCTTCAGGGAGAAAGCAGCTTGCCATGAAACCAGTGGGGAAACAAAAGCTCACTGGAGCCACTTTCTCATGGCCCCAGAGTCAGCAGTGAGTACAACTAATGAAAATCCAGAATAAAAAATGCTGCTAGAACCTCAAGCCTCTCAGGTTTTCCATCAGTTGTTGCAATAATGCTTGCAAAAATTATACAGAAGAGTCCAAGAATTGATGGGCTGTAGAAGCATATTTATTGTCACATCTTTCCAGTATCAAAAAATGACAGATGTTAGGATCCTTTCAACATTAAAATGGATACACGTTATTAAAACCTTATATTTGTAACATTATATATAATTGAAAGAAAATTGCATATATATTTATATATACATTTTATAAATATATTTAATGTGCATATATGAATTTCATTATAAGGTTGTTGAATCAATCTTCAGGCTCTTTGTGAAGAGGATTTTACCTCTCCAAGTTTTCAGACATGTTGGATTGTACTCAGAAGAGCTGGAAACTAATATTTCAGAGACAATGAAATATTTAGACCTGACACACCTCTGATAGGATAGCAGAAATTAACTTTTTCATTTTACAATATTTATAGAACAGTGTGGAACCATTTTTTTTCATATAACAATATCTATAACAATATCTAAGAGCAAACAATTGCAAAGTTGTATAAGTGGAAATACATAGGGTGCATGTAAGAAATCAGAAGTAATTCCTTCCTTTAAATGGAATACTTTCTCGTCAGAATATTTTCAAATAAAGGACTTTTTTCAAGTAATTTATGTAAGACATCAATAGATTAGATGTTCATATTGTACATTACATTCTATTACATTAACAGATGTAATTTAACAGATAAATCTCACCCTCTGCGTGGTGGTAGAGGCAAAATCTGTGACTTTAAACAAAAGGAAGAAACAAATCAGGAGTTATTAAAGATTATTGTGAGAGAAAAGATGCAATTATATCACTTGCAGAGTTATCCTCAGTTGCTAATTGGGAATTGAGCAAGGTGTTTCTCTCCTGGAGAGAAAACAGTATGAGTCTTTCAGAGCAGTGAACGCAGAACACTCCTTTTAAAAACTGAGTTACAGAACAGGACAATGCCTCTGCCAGACACGTATGCAAAAAAGAGTTATAAAACAGGACAAGACCTGACATTGAAATTTTACCCTGAGCTTCATAAAGATTATAATAGTAACAGAATGAAAATTTAATGTGTTAAAATATGATTTGAATGGATGGTTTTTCTCACCATTTTACAGCAGGAGTTTTCATAATGCATTAATTATCTCTGAATCCAGTACATGACTTGGAGAAGATGCCTTAAGATGTAAATGTACTTCCTTTACCTTAGTTTTTTATATACTTTTTATAATTCTTTACATGCATTCTGAGGTCTTCAATCTTGTGGAATTACTTCCCTGCTCTAGTAATTAATGTAAGGATTATGTGCCCTCCCTAGGCATTTATAAACCCTATAATTTATGGACATATATAACAGAGTAAGGAAAGACTTTACAGTCTCCAAGTCCTTATGTCTGGCTGCCAGTGGGTCAGATTCTTTCCAGGTTCCATTGACTCAAGAGAGATTTCTTTAAGCAGTCAGTCTGACAGAATGTTACTTAAAATGTAAATGCACAAGTCTGAAATTCAATCTACAATGCCTCATTTTCCCAAAGTTTAATTTTTCAATTTGCCAGCAAGTGGCTTATTTCATTTGTATTTTTTAGTCTTCTTCTTTCATCTCCTTCAAGCTATCTGAAAGATTTGATGTAATTTTTTTCATTATTAAAAAATAAATAAAATACTTTTAGAAAGCCTTTCCCCTGGAACACTTTGTAGTTCTGGCAATACTGAAGGTGAATTTTTCTGTTCACTATGGAAGTTTTACTGGCCAGAAGGGCACTACAAAGTTAACCTGCTGGGATATGGCAATATCTATAACTCTGAGGATGGATGTTTAATCCTGAATAAGAAGCACATTTTATATAGCCAAAAGGATAACTTCATCTATGTTTCCCAATGTAATAAATACTGCTGATTCCAACAAAATATGAAGACCACTGCTTCTGTTGTGGGCATTGAGTTATGAACCTTTCTTATTTGGAGTACAAATGACTCCACCACGTATTTGTTTTATAACATTTTTTTTCATATTTCATATTTCTAACATTTATTTTCTAACTAGCTGAACAGCACGGTGCAGCTAGTACAGGCCAAAAAAATTATAATTTTCCTCAAAATGTAATTTTATACATCAAAATATTCAATTTAATAACGTTGTCTCTTCTACGATAGGAAGTATGCATTGCTCTTTGTAATTCATGTATTTTCATATGAGAAAAAGTAATTTAATCTTTTTTTTCTACAAAAGTCTTAGTCTGGCTTGAATCTTGCAACTTTTGTTTATGAAAACTAGGTCTTTGTAGCTGTATCACACCACCTTTTTAACACTGCCATGTCTATATATGGCATGCTTTTTCTTGCTGGCAAAATGTAAGACAAATTAAACTGTGACAACACCACAAATTTCTTGTTGCAATGAAATTATACTTAGATACATTTTTTCATCTTATAGATCAGGAATAAGGCCATTAAATTATACTTGCCCAGGAAAGGGAAGGATGTAAAGAATGGGCTTACTTTTAGAAACTATATATTAATTTTTTCTCACACCTCCCCTACAATGAAGTTCAAATGCTACTACCTTGTGATACAGTCACATTGCCAGAAGTCAAAGCTTCCCCTGGAGAGAAAGAGAACCAATATTTTGTGGAAGCTCTATGAAGTCTCTCAGGTAAAAGGCAGCAGTTACGGGAAACACTTTATTCTTTTCTGATGGTAACACATTTAAAAGACCTTGAAAAAGAGCAAGAGGCACCAGTAAATTCTGAAAGACTCTACAGCTCTCTACAGTTTTGCTCATTGGGAAGAATGAAGAAAAATGAGTGCAGTTATGTGAGAGACAAAACTTTATGTGTCAGATGTTTGCATTCCATCTGAAGGGAATATCATCCCTAAAAATACAGAAAGATCAGAAAGTAAAGTATTCATTGAGGAGAAACTGAAGCTTCAGCAGAAGCCACATAAACATCAATCACTCTGCCTCATTTTTAGAGGCTATCAGTCAATTAGGGGCAAAAAAGAAATGTCAAAAACTGTGCTTGCTGTAGCCTTTTTATAGATGTATTCCATGACACTCTTCCAAGTCCTCTGTAAGGGCTATGACTTCAAAAATATTGTAGGCCATATAGATACTAGTACTCATGTGGGAAATAGACAATTAGCTAAGAAAACATCACTCATCATTGAATTTGGGAAGGTAAATGTTTTTCAGTGGGTTTAGATAATGAGAGATAAGTAACATCTACCCAAAGTAAAAATGCTCCATCTTCCATCAGATGTACATGAAGATGAAGGAAGTGGAGGGGTACCCTTTTAAGAAGTGATGGAGGAAAAATGAATAAACGAATCACAGAAAAGATAATTTGGAGATACAATTTAAACCTGCCATGAAAAAAGTCAGAAATTCTATTTATGTCTCCTGATCTCCCAGACTGGGAGAAGGGAAATGAAGAATGTTGTAGCCTCCCTCTAGCACCCTGACAGTAAAAAAAAATTACCTAACAAATTAATAGTTTAAAAATGCCTCTGCTCATAAAATAGCAACATTTGTACTGATCTGTACCTTACAAAGTTCACCAGACTCAGGAAGCAAAGGGAACTGAAGAGAAGAATGTTGGCCTCTTATGCTGCTACTTTGCAAGTAAAAGTAGTCACAATAACAGACCATCCCTATTTGGTTACAGCACAGATGGAGGGTCAGGGCATGTGCACAAGGCTCTAAAAAATATTCTGAGCACTGATGTAGAAGTTCCTTGGTTTCTACTGTAAGTTTTTTCAGCTCTTCATCTGTATAATTAAAAAAATTCTAGAATTGTGAGCTAGATAAATCAATGCCCATCATCCCACTGCTGAGATTTACAAACAAAAGGCAGAACAGAATTTTGCAGGTATTAACAATGTATACATATTGACACTGAATGAATGATACATAGAAAAATAATTTAGAAGTAGAATCAACAAATTAGAGAGGCTGGAAGAAACTTCTGGAGGTGATATGGTTCAAACACCCTGCTCAGGCAGGGCCACCTAGCACCACTTGTTCAGGATGATTTCCAGACAGATTTTGACTATCTTCAAACAGGGAGGGTCCCCAACTTCTCTGTGAAATCTGTGCCAGTGCTCAGTCACTCTCACAATAAAATAGTGCTAGCTGATCATAGAATCATGGAATGACCTGGGTTGGAATAGATCTTAAAGACCACCAGCTGCAACCCTCCTGCCATGGGCAGGAACATCTTCCACTAGACCAGGGTGCTCAAAGCCTCATCCAATGTAGCCTTGGACTTCCAAGAAGGGGGCATGCAAAATGTCTGGGAAACAGAGAAAATTGTCAGAGACACCCTCTTGCTTCTCAGTTTGTGCCCATTGCCTTTTATCCTGACACCACCGAAAGGAGTTTGGCTGTGCCCTTTTTACAACCTCTCTTCAGACATTTGTACACATTGATGAGGTTCCTCTTGAGCCTTCTCTTCTCTAATATGAGCAATTCTAGCCCTCTAAGCCTTTCCTCATAGGAAAGATGCTCCAGTGCATTATTTATCTTCACGGTCTATTTCTGGATTTTTTCCAGTATCAATATCAAAGACTTTTTCTGAACTTGCGGCTTAGTATTCCCTTGCATTTGCTTATTGAATTTCTGCAGGTTACACTAGAGTTTTCACAACTTTATGTGGATTCTATGGATTGCTCTGAGATATTGCTGGAAGTAAAAAGGCTCCCATGGGCATCCATGCATTCTGTTTGCAAAATATCTGGCACTTTATATTATTTTATCTCTTCATTTCACTCTGCACTGCCCTAGGCTCTGAAAACATAATTAAGCCCTGCTCTGTCAAGCAACAAGAACGTTCACACTGGGCAGCTGGAAGGAGGAACATCTGAAGACATGTTCCTACACTATAATTTTATCTAGAGAATGAAGAACTCTATCAGCTCTATGTTGAATTGGTCAACAAGCTAACCTCCAGTGCTTAAAATGGATCAAGCAGCCTCTGTAGCAGTATCACAAGGCTAAAATAAAGATAGTTTTTTCCTAAAATCTTTTGTAGCCATCACCAGTTGCAATTTGCTTTACATAATCAGAGGAATGAATTTTTATTCAGAAAGCATTTTAGAGACCCCTAAACTACAGTCACGAATACTGCCAAAATAGACAAAGAAACATGTTTTTTAAAAAAATTGCCCTTGCTATAAAGAATTAGATACTTGCCTTTGATCCAATTCAGTGACGATAAAAAAAACACACTGAAGTGGTCTGAAGTCTGCAACAAGTAGGAGGTAACATTAAGTGACTGTTGGCTGTCTGTGGGAGATGTGATAACATGAGGTGATAAAACCTCTGACTCAATGAGCTCTGCAGAACATGCATAAACCGCAGAAAGTGGATTATGGGAACTGAAATCAGTGAAAAATAAAATCAAAAGGAAGACCTGATTTAACAAAATTGAAGAATACCAGAATAGCAAAAAAAAATACCATGAGAATTCAGAAACTCCTATGCCATCACTAAAAATCTGATCAAACCTCATTCAGCCACAGCTTTGCTTCTCTGTAGCAGATGTAGCACCAGTTTGACATGTACATATTCTGTAGCTTTTGACAATAAAATCACATGCTCATTTATAGCTTGAAGCACCACGGTAAGACAGAATTGTTATTCACACTCTTAGCAGGGTCTCTCTTGTCCACCTTCTGTAACAGCCAATTATGACAGACTACCCACTACAAGCTAGAGTTCCAGAATTTCTTTTGGACAAAAATACAATGCCCATTTCAAAAGTTTTTCATTTGATGATTGCCATGATCTACATGGGTTTTTTTCCATCTGTAATCATGTAGAACATGTGATGCATCCAGTGGAAGGGGAAGGAAAAACAGACGGAGAACCAAAGGCAACAAATATTATTACAACAAGGTTTATTTTAGGGACTGAAAGCTGTTTACCCCTCTCCTTATTTAACTTTTTCAGCTGGTGTCTCCATTTACATTCAAAGAGCACAAAACCGCAAAAGCATGAAAATTTGCATGAATCATCACAATAAGCTCTTCTGAATACACAATTTTTGTATCCTCATGATACTTGATGTTTAAACAGCTGCTGGTTTTGCAGGCAGTCCCAGTTTCTGTCATATATCTTGCATGGAACTACATAGACATGTATAGTTTTATGAAACAAGAAGGTTTTATGAAAGTATAAAAGGATCAAATCAATTTAATGCTTACATTAGGAGTTTCCAAGGGATCAGGACTCACAAGGACAGAAATACTCTATTAGAAATGGTGAGTGTCAAAACAATAAATAAATCAAGAAAATTTATAGCCTGTACAGACCAGAGTATAAACCAGGAGCAATAATCATAAAACCTGCAACAGTTTGGTCCTCCTAAGCATTCTACTTATTTCACAACTAAATCTACAAAGTATAAAAAATGAATACACATTTCTTTAATAAACATTATCAGGGAAGGAATACAAACCTTTGCAGTCAGTTACCACCTCACATCCTCTTGCTTAGCTAAGATGCATGCACATATGCCATATTTAATCACACTTTCTCTTCCTTGAGCTGAATATCCAGATTCCGTGGAATACCTGACAAGGTCCTAGGTAAAACTTGCTTCTAATTTCAAATGTGTTTACAGGTAAACCAAACTCATGTGAATACACCTACTTGATCCTCAGTGATTTTAAAGACATTTTTACATTGTCTTCATTCTTCAGAGTGCAAACAAGAGGCAATGCTAATAACATATTTTACCAAAGGTCCAACTGGTCAAAGTAAAGCTGCATGATCTATGAAAAAAAGAGTTACTTCAGATTTCCTAGTATAATTTTTTACCCCCAATTTTCTATGAATAATATATTTTTATCATGAAGAATTAAGTGTATGTCGCTGTAGTGATTATGTTTCAGTAATACTTAAAACCTCAATCCTGTCTACACAGTCTAGTTCATATTTCTCAGTTTCTGAGATCGCTGGTTTTCCATGTTTTAGAAGGCAAAAAATCCCAACCAAATTTCAACCATCCCCTGCACAAACAAACGGCCTTCAGTCAGGATAGGTTTATCTAACAAAACCATGCCTCTGTTAGTTAGAATCAAGAAACAGTGGTCAAGTTCCAGGAGAATCCCCTCTGTCATAGCTTTCAAAGTATTGCCATTACTTAAAGCCAGGAAAGATGGAAAAATTATAGAGCAATAAACATTATATAGATTTTAAAAAGACAAAATGTGTTTTAAAAATGAGAAATCAGAGGCAGCCCTTTAAAATACAGATCTTATATTCTTACAACACAGAAGCAGCAGTCTGGCTGAAGGTTGTAATGCATATATGGTGATTAAACACAAGCAAATGGAGGTGATGTCTATACTGATATGAGCCAGGAACAATCAAGCACAACAGTACTGAGGACACATACAGTCTTTTCCTATCTGGATATTGCAATCCATTTTTCTTTTCTGAGGGACAGAACTGTCACAGTAAAAGTACTTAAGAAACTTGTAAGCACTCTTTTCCTCAGCAGATTGCTTTCATAGACCAAAATTTGGCATTAATAAAATATATTTCAAACATGATAAATATATGTGTACAACAAATATTTGTCAATTTTTGCATTTTGATATAATTATCTCTTTAAACAGACATGAAAACAGAATGTATGCTTTATAAGTAATGAAATATTATTCCAAGTGATGTTTCATGGCATTCCACCAATCAATCTAACCCCCCCAAAAAAACAGATTTTTTTTTTTTTGTGATCCAGGTAATAAATTTAAATGTTTGAAATTCAATAATTTTGAGCCTTGCTGCTGAAACATGGAAAAAAAATTACTGTACTTCAGATTACTCACTGAGTCACTTGACAATGGTGCTTGTTACTGTCACTTCAGGACACATGGCATTTGTAATCAGCTCACCAGGTTGGGCTTGAAATAAGCAGTTATTATTTATCTCAGATGTATTTCTGATATCTTCTTTTCCTATTAAACTTTTCTCCTGGATATTTGTATAGAATATAGTCACTACAGTTAGAATTCCCTATCCTATGTGTAGGATAAGATTAAAAAAACCCCACAACTTTTAGTTGCTGTATATCCAATGATTCTCAGTCATCCATATAGCCATTATGTCTTTCAAGTGACAAGATCATTCAAAAAAATGTGTCTGCAACTAAAATTTTCACATATCTGTAAATGCCCTTTAATTTGGGGCAGAAATCCTGGCTTTCTCCCTGCCGTTTTATTTTTTCTCTGCAACTTTTTTTATTCCTTCTGGGTTAAGTTACAGGGCAACAACAGATTTTACAGGGCCTGTTGGACATTTTTTGGGAAACACAAACTCTTTTCTGCACACACAGAGAATAGTTTTGTCCAGCACAGGGGAAGCCTAAGGATCTAGGGTACAGCCAGTACTGAATCCAATATTTAACCTAGAGTGCTACAAATGAGAGAAAAGATATCTCTCTCTTTGTTTAATGGTTTTACTCTGAGTGTATGACCTCATGCATAACTCAGAGATAAAAAAAACAATAGAAATTAATTCCACCATCAGATCTTCTACACAGTACCTACTGAAATAGACATAACTCTGTCTGACTGCTTCATGCAGAAAAGAATCACTTAGCAGTCCATTACTTCACTCTGCCAATGAGCTACCTGCAGTCTTCATTTTATCTCACTGAAAAATAACAGCATATCTCTCATAGCATGATGAAAAACACTGCATAGCCTGGCCATAAAACAAAAGCCAGATTGCAAACAAATTATAAAGAGAAAATAAGTCATGTAACTATTTTATAAAATCATGCAATGTGATTTTCAATCAGATTTTATTCCTGAATCTGTTGTCAACATATACAAAGTTAGTTTATCAGCTCTAGGTCTTTAGGATATTTTAAATTCTTAGAACATATTGAGAAATAAGAAAGAAGGCACAGCATTCTATTAGTAAATTGTTTTCTTTCCTCAGGCTGTTTTCTTCCAAAACAGAATCTATTTTATACTACTCTATATTAAAAAGTAATTTTCTAGCATTGAGCTGGCATATCTCTTCACAATTCTGCTCTACTAACAAAAGCTTCCATCTTTCTAATGCTTTAAACACCTTGTAATTCTCCTAAATCTGCACAATCAATGCACTCTCTCTGAGGTTAATGTAGTATATCCATTTAGTTCTTCGATTACAAGGATAAGGAATCTTAATATACCTGTCAGCAATTCAAAATAGCTTGCAGGTATATACAAATGTAGGGAACTCTTGACAGAAATCAAAATGTTTCTGCTCAAGTTTATTGAAATTTGGTGCTTATATGCAAAGAGTAGGTGTTTTAATTTTTCCACTATTTTCATTATATTAGATTTTCAGTCTTCCAGCTCCTTATTAGAGGTTCTGATCAGCTCTTCCTATTTCCCTTTTAAAAAGTCTTTTGTTTTCCCTTTGATCTGATTCAACTTTAATTACATTTTTTGTAACAGAAAAATACCAAATCAAATCAAAATGAAAACAAACAAATGAAAACAAAGAAGCAAACAAACTACAAAAGAACCCCACCGAATGAAGCCAGTTGTTTTTACAGCAGAACTTATTAACAATTACACGTTACACTAATGGAAACAGACTTAACCTAACAGTCAAAAGTTTCTGGTGCCCATAACAAAAAGGTTTTTCACTTTGTTACACACAACCAAAAAAAGAATTTTGTGGTAATATCCTTGCAACCTTGTCATATGCAATTTTTTCACATTATTAATTATCTTTAAATTATGTAGGTTATTTGCTGTGTGCTCTTTCCATTGGAAGGTCATCCTTTAATCTTACCAACTTAGTCTATTTTCTTCCCATTTCTAAATTAAGCATATTCGGGTCCATTTCATGAAATGTCCATATCTCAAGCTCCTTCTTTTACTAAACTAACTTTCTTCTTTTCCATGCATTTATCTCAGGAGGTAACAGTCCAAAATCCCAGACACTTATTTTGCACTACGTTAAACAAGCTGCTAGTTTTCTGGAAAAACTTTCTCACTTGCTTTAGTTTCTGTGACTGACTCATCCTTGTGATTCAGGAAAATACATGTCAACTATAAAGAAATGTGTGGAAAATAGAACATCAACAACGTTAGAAGTTATTGCCTGTATCATCTATCCATCATTGGTTCTTCTGTAGCCAAATCTCTGCATGACCAGCACAGAAAGCAACTATCGTGACCCATATAGTTGAATCATAGGTTCTTAATTCCAGTCAAGTTGACCTATTGTTCAGATTATCCTTCAGTGATTACTTGGGCTATTAAAACTCCCCCAGGATTTAAGTGTTTTGTTTCTTTGTGCATTTCAGGCTTTCTGTTTGCAAAATATACATATAAGCAACTTGTCATTTTGTGTATATCCTATGTGCTTCTTCATGTTCATTCTCCACAAATTGTCCAAAACTGTGGCAGTTCATAAGGGCAACATACAGATCTCCAGAATCCATTCTGCCAGAGACTTCACACCAGTATTTCATCAATTAGTGCTAATGGCAAAGGACAGGCTGAAGACTCCTTTACTGCTCCTGTATTAGTGCTTAGAAACAGCAGGAAAATCATTTTTTTCCATGCAGCAGGAGACCTACGGTGCCTAATTTGTACACCTGTATATTAGCCAAAATAGCAGCCAATACAGAATTAGTAAATTTTTCTCTTAGTGTTTAAGGTTATGGATAAATGGGAGCAAAATAAACTCAAAGGTGTGTGGCATGGTATTCCTCATGCTCCTTCCTCCACCAAGAACACAACTGCAAGCTTTGTATTTAACTCTCAACAGCTGACAGTGCTCTGGGATGCTCCAATAAAAATACAGAAAATAGTAATAATTAAAGGTTGGTGCCACGAGTACTGTGAACCAAAAAAGTTTTCACCACAATTTATTTTATCAGCAGCACACAAAAAGAGCAATATCATCATCATATCTGGCCACCCCTGAAATTTTCCCCAAGCATGGAGATCCAGATATCCCCTTACAAGTTAGGGCTTTTCAGCATGATAGTAAAAACCTGTGTTCCTTATCTCCTGGTCTCTGGGCTATTTCAGGAACAGGTTATCAGCACAGTCAAAGGAAGCATAAGATACTGATTTCGTGACTTAAAACAAAATTTACAACCATTACTCATTCACATGCTTTTTCCTTTATCAAGTCTTCATGTAACGTACTGAAGTAATACCCATAAATATAACAAAGTGATAAAACAACTTGTTTGCAATCTGATAGAGTACATGCACTTCTCTCTCCTATCCAAAAATCCTGGTATTAAATTAACCACCTCTCCTTTCATGAGTTGTAACTTCTTATCAGAAAATTGTGTATGTAAACCAGTAAAATAATTCAATTCTTTTCTAAATCTCACTGCTTTGAAGGTGGGGAAGTAATTTTTATATTGATTTTCTCAACAAACCAAGATGATGCCTAAAGAATGTCTGTTTTAAAATTCTGATATTGGGAATCTGATTTACATGCATGTATATAAAAATAGAAAAATATTTAAATGTATTAAATAACATTATCCCAAATCTGAAAGCCTGTGGTTTAAGTACACAGGGTTTCATTTTTCTTTACAGACTAATCTTAGACCACATGAACCACGGTGAAATCTGACAGAATGATTCCCTTAGAATGCATTATGACAGCTTAGGAATGAAAAAGACATTGAAATAATAAGAAAAATGTAGTTAGTCAGAGTGAGAGCAATGCAAAATAGAGAACTGTAGCTTACTATGTTCAGAAAAATTCTAAGGAAGTTAAGCTTTCTTCTAAAAAGGTTAAGGGACAATACCTCTTTCTTCAGAGAAAATAAGTTTGTAGAATCTCAAGGTTCTAGAGACTAAGGTGGCTCTTTATGACATCTTCTTTTTTCTGAAATACTTTGTGCAATCTAGTTCTAAACATTTGAATGGACAGAACATTTGTAGCATTAAATATTTCAGTGGTTTATCCTTGTATTTCAAATAACTGTCAGGTTTGTAAACTGGGCTTATTAAAAGGATACGAAAGCATGGATATGGATTATTGTTCCGAGCTGAATAGAGAAGAGTTTTCCAATGTACAGCTACTGTCTCTATTTTTTAATTAGGAAGGAAGTGAAAGTAGATTTTGTCAATGAATTTTATCTCTCTTCTCATGCGTTCTCTACTCAGAACTCCCTCCCTTCCCCAAAACAATCTGCTTACAACAAACCCACTTTTCATCTCAAAGAAGAAAGTGTTTATTCTTACATGCTTAGCAGGGTTTAAACCCATTTTTGATGGGCTTTGTTTGCATTTTATGTTCACATAAAAAATTCTAGTATACTGAAACGTTGATATTATTCCTACATGAGTAGTGAGCTATTTTATGAATGAGAGTGGAATTAAATCACCTTATTAGAAATCTGTAGTGCCATAAGCTACATGTATTCAGAATGCCTATAGTAACTGAAAAATATATGAGGCATCTGAAGCTTTTTCTAAGCTCTGAAATATAGAAATGCTTTTTATAGGACTGTTAAAATGAAGAATACTTTCTTTACAGGGTATTTAAGTTATTTGAAAACTGAATGACTTTAACATGTAAGTAGAAGTAATATATGCTACTTGAAACAGAAATTCAAATTGGATTGAAATCTAGAAGAAATAAAGGAATACCTCAGAAAAATGATGGGAGGTGAGAGGAACTGTTAAAAACCATATTCTCAAAATTGTCCAGAGACAGAAAAAAGCAACATAACCAGGAAGCCAATGACTTTTAACTCTGCTGAAATATGAGCATATGATTTACTAATAGAATGCAGTCATGACTACTTCATAAAAGGGTGGTGTCAAAGCAAGAATGAGAGCAGCAGTTTGGTAACTAAAGAAATTAAAAGAAAGAACCACTTCACATCTCTGGATGATGATTAAAAGAGAAATCATTACATATGGCCTAGTACCTTGGGTAACTACTTGTTTAATACTAAATAAACTTCCCCTGAGGCCAGAGAACCCATATAATAAGAAAGAAATGGGTCAAGACAGCATTTCATGTCAGGAGTATTTTATTCTCACAAAATATTTTGATTTCTGCTCAAAATTTTAGGCTACCAGAGGTTGTGTTGTTGTTCCCTGTTGACTTCCTTCAGAAACCACTAAGGATGTTTATTAAATTATTTTCCATCTCACTTAAAACCAGAAGTCAGTTATGCTTCTGAAAAGGTGGTAGACGAGAAGAAACCTTCATTTCCCAAGAATATGATGCCAGCATTTAAATGAAGATATAAAATGGAACAGGGTTAGGAAAACTTGGCTGGAAATGGCAAGAGCTTCTGCATAAAGTAAATTCATGAGGTAGAAGGACTATTGTAGGAACAAGAGGTGAATAGCCTTGAGGAAGTTTGCATCTTTGCCTGGAGAGCAGGAGCTGCCTGGCTAGAGCTGGAGAAAGAGGAACTGACCTGAAAAGCTGAAGGAAAAAAGATGGACTGTAGTAAAAAGAAAATTCTCCATTAGGTTTGTTGGAAAGATAAGGTCTTGGAAAGTCTTTGGCAGGGAAACATTCAGGAGAGATAAAACCATAGGTTAGTAAGCAGTGGATGAACCCGGGGCAGAGGAAAGAGACCTCAGGGCTCTGAGTCACTTCAAAAAGCTATTGAGCTTGATTGGGAGCTTGAATAAACCCACAAAAACTGCCATATTTTTGTTAACCATTCCACATCTCCTGGTAGGGGACTTCTGTAAAGCCTGTAGTGTTCTGGGTTTTTTTTTTCTGTGTAAGAGAAAATTTCATTTTTGTTCAATAGGTTTAATTATAATTACAGCGGAATCCAGGTTGATTTCTAAAAATCAGAATGCATTTATATTTCATTGCTAAACGTTAAATTTCCCATTATTCGCTCCAGCCATGGTAATTGTGTTCTATACTTTTTGAATAACTCCTTTTAACTACAAATCAAATTTAAATGATACTTCAGCAGCAGTTAAAGGGTACTCGAATGATGCATAAATAAAGTGCTCTGAAAGAATGAGCAGTGATTGGCGAATCAGTATGTGTCAAAGTAATGACACACGGGATAATCTTTCTCTAAATATTTCATTTAAACTCAAGAAAGTTTACAAACCATTCATTTGCACCTCTCTGTCTCTTGGCTTCATCCTAAGTATTATATTGTTGAGCCTCTTTAGTTAAGAAATTTTTTCACACAATATGTAAATCACAGGTTCCCTGCAACTCTTTAGGCATACTTTTTGTTTTTCTGTGATTCACTGGGTTTTTTGTTATAGCTTGTTTGTTTCTTAATGCAAATAGAGTAAAATAAGTCATACATATTTCACTTGCAAAGCAAATATTTTTATAAGAGAAACAATTCAAACCTAATTAATTAATTGTTCTAACTCAGATGTATGAATAAGAAAGAACTTAGAAGCTTGAATGCATTTATATTTGAGCTTGGTGGAACATGAAGACAGCTGCAACTGGCTGCATTATTGATGAGAAACACAAAGCAGTTACACAGAACATTGAGTTAAAGAGAACAGAACATTGCTTTTCAACTTCACGTACAGTCAGATGTTAAAGCATCATTATCTAGGTGGATCTTGGGGAGTTATTTGTACAGCAATTACTTATGCATGTGAGGCTTTCTCGCTTGCTAACAACACTAAGTTTTGTTCAGCATGCCTTAATAGCAAGAGCTTTCCAGAACTTTTCCCTTTATTCCCTTTGGCTACCCCTCCAAGACAGATTTGGAACTGTAACAAAACCATTTGGATTTACTGTCTATTAAAAAAAAAAAAAAGAGCTCAGATTAATGCAGTCACTGCTATATTATTATTAAAATACCTAAAGCAATAAAGGTTAGGTCAAACTACAGGGAGTGTTTCTAGCCACACAATTAGATTACAAATGTAGACTGGAGTTCAACCATTACAACCATTAGTCATTCCATTACATTAAATGACTAATGTTGCAATTGAATTTTGGCATTTTGAGGGAAATTACTGGTAGATCTGGCAACAAATTGGAAACATGCCAACATATCAGTGCACAATAGCAATCTTAAAAAATAAAAAAGGAAAGTTGTTAAAAGTTTAGGTTTAATCTATCCAGGTCCTAGATTCTGTTACTCTTGCTGGCATAACTCAGGGCTACTACTATAAAATGTTTATAACAATGCAAAAATAATCACTGTAATGAAGTGGGTGTGCAGAGGGGGAAGTCTTCAAACAATTCAATCCTAGATTGTTCCATGTGATGTCTTTTGTGCTTACCTGAGTCAATGGGCAGAGAGAAGCCTGAGCTGGGATCTGTGCCATTCTCTAAGAGCTAAGCAGCCCTTTCTTTAGTTACACCTTCCAAATAAGACCTGTGGTTAGGTCAGACCCTATTTCTGTTCAAGGTGTTAGAAGGCAATTTCCTGTGCAAAATGCCTCATCCTTCACTTTGAACTAAAAGGCTCAGGCATTCCTAAAATACATAACAAAGTGGATTTTTTAATGACTATAAAATATAATAAGTATATGGTTTTAACCTGCAGTTTTCTATCATGCAAGGTATGACTGTGAGAAAATTACAGGTTTGTTTTTTTTTTTTACATGATCATGCACAAAAGCAATATACTGATAGAAATAAGTCCTTCTTTTGCTTTTCAGAAGTTTTTTCTTCCAATTTTTGCAACAGATGAATTCAACTGTATCTCTGTTATTCAAGCTACAATCTTATTGTGCTGTGCACAAAGAAAGAAAACACCATAGTTGAAAAGAAACACAAATCAGTGACCTAAAAAAGATTTTTAATTTTCAGCAGGAAGCTAGGTTGAGGGCCAGAATCTACTTCTACTATTTCTACAATTTTTTTCCCTTTGCAGATTTCAAGGTAAAAAACAAGATTTAAGCAGCAAATATAACTCAATAACTTTTCCCCCTATACTCCCTTCCTGATTACATTGTTGTAAAACAGGAGAGGTCACAAACTTGTATTGTTTTCTTTTGCAGGTGAACTTTCATCAAAGCAGGACTCGGCTTTAGGTTTTGTTGTGGGTGTGGGACTTTCTTTTTGTTTTATTTTTTTGGTTTTGTGGGTTTGGGTTTTTTGATGAGTTGTAGGGTTTTTTGTCTACTGCTGAACTAGAAGTTGTGCTTTAAACACATCTAACAAACCTGACTTATGTTTCACATTAAATCAGTGCACTAATTTAAAAGATATCTTGCTATTCTGTGCCCTCTGGCATTATATCATTAAAATCCAGGATTTTGTAACATGAAATAACCGAATGTATAAGAAATGAAAGACTTTCTAGGTACAAGAAATGAGAATCTATATTTGGGTCAAGCTTAAATATATTTTGGATAATACAGGCCCTTGAGACAAGTAGAAATCTAGACATCTTATGCTATGGACATCCGGCTACATCTGCATGGGCAAATGTTGGCCAGGAGCAAGTTTCTCGTTTTGCTGAGTGTGATAACATTAAACTCGTTCAAAATTTCCATACCAAAGGCTAGCACTGGATTAATGTAAACCTGATGAACTGAACAATCAGTAAAAGATGGAATGTAGTTTCCAGTCAAGTTTCATCCAAAGGGAATTCAGTTTGAGCACTCCTATGCCACACCCACAGAAAGAAAAGCACAAGAAGCTTTGGTAATTGGTGTCAAGAGTTTTGCTTCAGACGTATTTCTGATGCAATGCAGGCATGCATACAGGGCTGTCATAAGGGACTGCTCCTTGAGGCAAAAATCTATTGAAAAAATCTATTGACAGAAATTGAAATTGTGGGAGTAGGATTTGTTTCTCTTGTGTCCAAGAAATCTTACAATGGACGTGTCCCTAAAAATGTCCTTTCAGCCTCAGAGAATCATCCTTACAAAGGACCTTCAGGAGCCACAGGCTGCATCCATTTAACTAACATTTTTTCATTAATTTGCAGAATGAATTTCCTATTCTGCATACATGTAAATTAATACACCAAAGCATCTGAGAAAATATAACTCTTTTAAAAATATATTAGAAATTTATATAGGATTGCAGGGATTTCAAAACCATGAAAAACCTAGGCCTAGCAACATGTACTAGTAAATACTACAGAATGAAAATTAAAATATTACAGCATGGAATTTAACATCTATTGAAACAAATACCATGATGTGGCTTTCCATCTTCACGGGAGTAGTTTGTGATTATTTTTGCTGTTCTGTGACCAAGTATGGTTGTTTCCATTTACAAATCTCAGTGTGATAAAACAGAGCCTGTCAATTTGTGCTGCTATACTCCTTTCATATGCAACAGAGCAAAAACTCTTAAAGTGAGAGTCCTATTAAAGTGAGAGGCAATATCTTGTGTGTTTTACTGCTTGGATTATCTGTAACATGTCCACTAGGATTAAAGTTATGCTGCTACTTGCTTTGTAAACTGGAAGTAGTTAATAGATAAGTCACACAAGACTTCTTTCGAGTTGTTGATTTTTTTTTACTAAAGGTTTGAAGAGGTAAGTAGTGAACCTCCACCTCTAATTTATTCCCTGTGCAATCACAGTCCTGGCAGTTATCCAAGTCTGGTCACATTTATTCCTGGAAAAATACCAGCTCGGATCTGTCACTGTTACTTCCTTCTTTTCCCTGCTGATCACCCATTCTCACTAACAATTCCCCAGCTCTCCGCTTACTCTGAAATGTACCTGCTATCAAAATGATTTAAGACTTTATGTGCAAATGCTATGTTTGTTTGTTTTTAAAATGTATGAAAGGCAAAATCACATAATAGAGTCTGCATTTTCTCTCATAAAGTATCAATTTTGTCTAATTCCTAAAAGCAAAAAGCTTTTTAAAGACTTACAAGAATCATATACTTTAAAATAGTAATTGACAGCTAATTTTTTACTGAGTAATAGAAAAAGTTGATTTTAATTAAGCTTTTCTGAATAATATACATTGAAACATTACGGTTTAGGTGAATTGGAATTCAAGAATTATGTCTACTTCCTAAACTTCTTCAATTTATTCTGTTCCATCTCTTGCATGAAACATCTGATCAAGGAAGTGAGCATGCTTTTCTAGATGTTTTGTGCTGTGGTGCATCCACTTATAATAAAATATTAATACGAATCCATTTTTAATAAATAGAATCATACCACCTATGTTTTTCAACAGAATACTTCTGTCATGTATTTTTATCTTCTTTAGTATCCATGGCCAGCATACTCAAATGACAAACTAGTTTCTGTCTCTGGTCCGAAAAGTAAGAGATTAACAAAAGTTATGTGGCTTAAAATCAAGAAAAGGCTCAAATCATTTGTACCTCTTTGGAAAACCACTATGCAGAAAAACCTCACAGCATATAGTCTGTGCAAAACTCCACTAGTTAGTTTTTCCAGAAGAGTATGTTTTCTGCTAAGTCAGGATCTGAAGATCTTGAAAACCAGTGGCCAGAAATCAGGTGAGCCTGATTTTGGAGATCGCTTCAATTAACTGAAATCACAAGAGGACTGAACTCTTAATAGGCACTGGAATAGTTTCTTCATGGTTACCTCAAATCAAACCTATGTGAATATCAAACTCAATGCAGGGTAATTATTTTCTAGGGGGATGTTATATGGTTCGTTGTAAATGCCAGATGAAGACAGATATTTCTTTCAGAGAGCCATGCATATTCACTTCCTCCTGCCTTTAGTGCAGGCATTCTCATGTTGGGGAAAAGAGATATTTTGAGTATGTTTTCATTTCTACTTGCTTTGCCGAAGTGGCAACATGACAGTGTGTTTACTACTAAAATTTTAAACACAATCTATCGAACTAAATTTAAATTAACCAAAAAGACTACACGGTCTACCAGCACTGACAGAGCATGTTAGCTCCACATAGTTTAATTTTTAATAATGTATTTAACATTTTAACATATAACAACATGCAACAACATATTTGACTTTTTAAGTTTAGTAACAAGTTCCATTTATACACAACAGAAAAGGAAGCTCTGAAAAGAAATGTCTGCAGGCACCATGAATATTTTACACTTTCAAACCACAGTAGTTTGAATTGAAGCACATACTAGGAGTATGCCCCTGTAGTATATGACTAAAAATGCTAGCAATATTTGTACTAAAAATGTATGTTTGCACTTGCTTTATGATGGAAATGAGGGAAAGATCAGGCAAAAAAACCTCCCCATAATTCAGTTTACAAAAATAGTACTTCTTTTCTATCACTCTCCTACCATGTCTAGTGATGAATTTCCCAAGTAAATATAAATTTTTTAATTAAGCTCTTCGCAAGTATTTCTGTATGGTGAGGGATTTGGCCATTATTTCTTCACAGAGGAAATAATTTACCAAAAGGAACAGAATCATCAAATAACTAAGGTTGGAAGAGACCTTCAAGATCATCCAGTCCAATCATCAAACCAACACTTGTGAATGTAACCCCCAAAACACTAAACCACATCATCCAGCACCAGATTCAGACTTCTCTTAAACACCTTCAGGGATGGTGACTCCACCACCTCCCTGGGCAACCTGTTCCAATGCCTGACCACCCTAACAGTGAAGAAAATTTTTCTAATATCTAATCTGAAGATCAGCCTCAACCTCGTACCCTGCCTCAGCTTAAGGCCATTTCCCCTTCTCCTTCAGATTTTGGCATAGATTTGTGGGGGAAGTTAAGAAATAAAAACATATTTGAGCTCAACGTTATTATTTATTTTTCACTTCTACAGAGTTAAAATTTATAATAGGATCTCAATGTACTCTCTCTAGGTTAATCTTAGATTATAATAAGTGGAGTAATTGACTAATGGATGGCAATGTTCATTCTCATCCCAGTATAATAGAATGAAGTGAAGGTCTCACTGAAAAAAGAGTTGGGAGCTTTTTAAATGCTTGATAGCTACTCCATTTTCCTGCCTTTTTAACAAAATCTTGTTGAAATTGCACAATTTTTACTTGCAATTAGAGTTTACGTAGTGAATGGCAAGAGTGTAAATCAGAAAATCTGTGCTTCAAATTACCTGGCTTCTCCCCAAAAGGCAAGCTCTGATCACATGTTCCCTTCTAAGGCTGTGTTGATTCGTTCTAACAAGAATATTCACAGGGGGCTAGTCTGACATTAGTAGCATCTAACAGAATGTTACAGTGAGGAAATACTATTTCCAAAATCTCAGCCTAATGCAATTTGTTACACAAGCTGACTTGCTTAATCAGAAGAACAGGTTTTATTAAAAATAAACCATAAAAGGAGGTCATTTTGTCTTAAGAGGTACAGCCAGAAAAACACCTGTAATGAAATTCTTTTCTCTCTTCATAAATAGTAATTCCTTTGACATTTCATGAAGAAATTACAGTCAACAGTTGCAACCAATTTTTCTAAAATGATAGCAGTTTTTGCTTTAAAAATTAGGAACTCCTCTTGTGGAGCTCTCTGAGAGTGACAGTAGAGCCAATGGAAAACCTTCTAAAATATATTTAGAATATTTGTGTTGAATTAAAGCCTGACTGCTCTCGTGTCTGCCCAGGATGAGTAATAGATCAGCAGGAAATGTTGTCCCTTTGTACTCTGCATCTGATACAGTTAGATAGTGAGGGTAGAGGCAGGGATTTACTCTTTTGCAGGCAAAGAGAAAGTAGGATTAGGATGACTTCTAGCTGCAGGATTCAGTGGTAAAAAATAACCAACCCAAACAATCTGCGACAATTGAAAGTTGACAAGATCTCCCCTGGACCAAAAGGGAAGGACAGACAGGAAGGCAGGGGAAGAAAACTTAAATTTAACCTGATTCTGCTTTTCTTCTTTGCAATGCACTGACTCTTAATGTAGGACTTAAATTAAGACTTAGCTTCTTCTGTTTTGATATTCATCCCTAACTACTAAGGTCTGAAAAATACAAGTAGTCAATCCAAATTTAGGAGAGTAGAAATTTGGTCTGTCTTAGGGGTTTGTAAGAAGACCTTTTCTATAACTGAAGATTTGGTTGTCTTCCACCTACACTTTCCATCACTGGAGACAGCTTAAATTACCAAAAATGCCTTTAAAACACATTTAGTGAAATGACTGTATTAGGATGCTGTCTTCATGCTCTTAACCTTTGAGATTGAAATTTTTTTGTAGAAAAGATCTCTGTGCTTTATTAGGCGGATGTTTTAATGCCAATCAGAAGAGAAGGCCTTTCAGAGAGGAAGCTGTGCATTAAAAATAATGCAAGGTGCATAGAAAAACAGAATTCCTGTCAGTGGACAGATTCTTTTTGATGCACAAAACTACTGGTTTGAAACTGCATTTCAGGAACAAGATTCTTATTATCTACAAATATAAAGTAACTTAGTTGTGAATATATGCTATCTTCAGTAACTTCTTTTCTTAAATATGATGCAAGGCAATGTTTATAGATCTAGAATAATCTTTTGTGTATGCTAATGATATAGCCTGGTCAGTCTGAACAATTGGAACTGATTAGCATAGCAAGCTGTATGACTTTGAAGGGTATGTTTTACAACACTTTGTCACACATTTACAAGAAAGGGAAATTCTGAAATGATAAAAACAAGCCAGAACTACTGATTTGTTGCCTAATAGCACCATGATTTATACCCTGTGCTTAAAAACCTATGTATAAGGGTTTGCTGAAGTGCTTGAGGGTGGTAATATATGCATTCAGGAATCAAACTCCTAATTAATTTAGATCCTATTGAAGTTATTCAAAAGTGGGAACAGCAGAATTCTTTATACAATCTGGCCTCAAAATAGGACAGAAATTCCCTACTGGCATTTTTGTTTATTTTAACAGAACCTGTTCTACTCAGTTGATTTCATTGCTTTTTCCATAATGGGATGCTGGAATGTATTTCAAAATAACAAGATTGCACAGACATATCATTAGTCATCAAATACATTTTCTATCTGACTTCTTTGTGGAGTATAGAAGTCTTGCTTGCATAATAAATAGAATTTTAATCATCTGTCTGTAAAATTGGGTATTGCAAAAGCAAATGAGAAACAGAATGACAAGTAGAAAGGTTAAAAGAAAGAAATGCCACATGAAGATCAAAAATAAGAAATGTGGAAGGAGTGATTTAGTCACATCCTGTAGGACAAAAAAGTGCCTTTAGCTACTATGACAGATTTTCTAGGCACGCAACCATCAGTGTTCTCAAAAGAAAATGCTGGACAATGAACCTTTGCACAATTAAACAATTTTAATGTATTTTACTCAATTCAGGCCTCTGAAACACGAGAAGATTTCTTTACTAGCAAAATCCTGCAGACTGACTTTCTCACTAGCTATGAATTATTTTCTAAAAGGAAAACATAGGCACAAACACGGAGTCTACAACAGGTTGAAAATCCTTGAAATGGATCCAACCCTTTTCCTGGTCCCTATGAGCTCAGCATCCTCTTAGATTTCACTTGAAAAATTTTCTTAAAACCATTCCTTGATTTTCTATCTCTACATCATAAACAAGAGGAGCAAAGAAAATTCTGTCTGTACTTGAAGCCAACAGCAAAATCTGCTCTAACTTCCAAGCTGATCTTGAACGATGAAAGAAACCTATCATCTTACAGATATGAAAGCATCTATTTTTTTTCTCAACTTGCTTGATCTAAGAATGAAAACCAATGCACACTTAACAGATGTCCTACCTTTCTTGTGTTGTGCCCTCATCACAGGTTTTTGCTGGCATTTTTCTCCCTCATGTGTCTTTGGTGGTGATTTTGTTGTCAATGTCAAAATGGAGTAAGTTGTCAGAAACTTCTGTATATGAGACCAATGCTGACACAAAAGCTACAAAGACAGTCTTAATTCTCTAATTTACTTTCATACTTACAGGTCATCTCTTGCAGTCTAATAGGCAGTTGTAAAGTTCCATGCATCTGATATTTTCTCAAAAAAATAGTGAAAAAGAACAAACTACACCTCGAAAAACCCATTAAAATTCACATTAAACTACCAAACACATTAACCTTAGAGTCTGATGGTCCAGAAATATCCCATGGCCATTTTTTCGGAAGGCTTACATTTCTACGTGCTCAAGCTATAGCACATTAATGCAAATGAGTTTGTGTACAGCTTTTTGATATAATTTATTAGTGTGTTCAATCTTACAGCTTAAATTATCTACTAACATTTGGGTTTTTATTCACAAACACAAGTAAAAATTTCTCCGTACTAGAACACAATCAAAGTCCTCTTCTTAGTAACAAAGTCATAAAAATATTTTTAATTAGGAAAAAATATACCTATATCATATTTATTTGAACAGTATCCCAACTGTTGCTACTAACCACATTCAAATAAAACAGACTAAACAGTGAAATTAAATTGCTTCTTGGTTTAGAAGTTAATTTCAACACTTCTTTCAGCTGCTATTTCCTGCTTTTGTACTTGTTTGCAATTCAGCCATACTAAACCGTAAGCCTTGCAAGTCTTAGCCTTCTTATTGTGCACAAACAATTATATTGTATAAGCTATAAAAAACCTTGATTCAAAATCTGAGCTGACATAGATTTGCCTAAACACAAATGACATATGATTTTGTTTCCCATTCTGTTTTAACAGAAGTCCTTCTGCGGGATTTGTGACACCTTCAGCCACTGGCACTGCCTGGTTTATCTTCTGAAGATCACTCAGATGAGCTCTGACTAAAAAAAACAGGGTAAGGCCAGGGACTAATTTTGCAGCTCTGAATCTCTTTGTGGCTAATTTGTTTTCTCTTGCTCACTCTTAATTGATCATGGTTTTCTAACTGGGACAGTTAAGTTAAATGCCAAGGGCTATGAAGCACGCACAACTTCAGAATAACTTTCTCATTAAAACATCAGAGGACAAAGTCTCAAGGAGAATTTGTAATCAATATTCCATGTTGTCACTTATAATTCCTTCCTTCAGTAGCTGTTCCTGGCACTGTATTTATTTGCAGATCTTTTTACACAAAGGTAACTCGAGGCACACAGACTTACATGAAACTAAATTTCAACAAAGAATGAATGTTGTTTGTTTCTAAAACAGTTATGATTTCACACAGCACAAGCTGAAAGCGAATCTAATAATAGTTTATTAGAGAAAATTCTAAAACTTTAATGGTCTTTTTAGTCATTCTATCCTCTGGTAATTCTTCAGGGAGGATTTCCCGCTGATAAAGGCTCTATAATTTAAAACAAGTGAAGACATCAGGATATAAGTCATTAATTGTTAATTACACTCACCTATCTTTATTGATTTCCTACAGAGTGTCTAGTTAACAGTGATCTATAGACAGATTTTTTAGGATACCTGTAAACAAAAGAAGATTAAAGTACTTTATGAGATGGTTCCACGCCATCTGCTACACTCTTTGAATGAAATGACAGTAAGGGGGAGTAAATTCAAAACAATGTAGCAGATGGCCTTGACATAAAATGATGGCATTTATGCCTTATTTTTGGTTTTTTTATTTACTACTGAAGTAAGCCTCAAATTATTAAGAAGTTAAGCCTCAAATTCTATTAGAATATGGTTAAATTATTTAGAAATATTAAATATGCCAGAAAAATTCTCAACAATTTAGCTTATCAATCCACTATTACATATAAGGGAGAAAACAGCTTCCTAGATTAATGGAAGTTGTGAAGAACACCATGAGAGAAGTTGCGGATGTCCCATCCCTGGAAGTGTTTAGAGCCAAGTTAAACTGAGCTCTGAGTAACCTGGTCTAGTGAAAGGTGTCCCTGCCCACGGCAGGGAGGTGGGACTAGAAGATCTTTAAGGTCCCTTCCAACACAAACCATTCTATGATTCTGTGTTAGTTAACATTTCTGTTCATCCTTCTTTCCATCCTCTCTAAGGTTGGTTGTCCTCCCAAATAAGCAAACCCTTACTGGTGGAAGGATCTTCTATTTCTTAATCCAGTGTTCTTTCCTCTATATCTTCCTGAAATTGTTAGTGAGCTTCATTTTAATCAGACACCTTAATTAATTTTATAACTAATGTGTGGGAACCAAGTAAATAGTAGCTAAAAATGTATCTACTTTGTCAGCCATTTCTTTCTTTCCTTTGGGACATTATCTCAGTAACCTGAGTAGCCTGAATGTCTCCAGTGCAATGCTCCCTCTATTGGTGATTCAGTTTATTCCCAGCAACTGCATTAGCAACCTTCAAATCGTCTTTTCAAATAGTCTTTTTCAAATAGTCTTTTCATAAAATTAGGCCACACAAGTCATTATTATTTACAGATGAAACCTGAGAAGTTATTTTTGAGGGAAGAATAAATAAATATATTATGGTACTGTAGAGGAGCTTCACTCAGATTGATTGTGACATAAACATTAGTTGATTTTTTTTACATTAGAACATATTTTCCTTACTATTGCCTTTTGTAACACCATGAGCAGTAAGTTTGTTTCCGTTGCTAGACAGTGTCTAGCATTCCAGGTCTTTCTGAGCATTACTCCCCATTATAAAACTCTTTCTTCTTTTTTTGTAGAAGGAATGCCAATGTATTTTACACCAAATTCTGCATTGTACAACACAATTCATGGTGAAGTAAAAGCAGCCTTTTTATGAAATTCAAGCTGCAGAATCAGCTACTGAACTATTTGCAGTTCCCAAAATAAACAGAGGCAAAAATAAAGTTATAAAAACTTACTGGGAAGAATGTGGTAGCATTTAGTTCCATGATGCAGTGACAGGTGATAGGACATGGTAGAATATTTAAAAAAAAAACCAACCATGCACTGGAAGTATTGGGTAAAAAATAAAAAGTCAGATTGCATCATGAAACAAACTTTCCCTTGTAAATACCGCTCGAACCTGATCTAAGGGACTTCATTCCATAATATTTTTACTTGGGGAAATAAGATTCCTCTCATGTATATGGAATTGCTTGTTATTATTAGAAATAAAATCAGTGAGGGGATCTAGAGATAATGGAATGTGTTTTCAGCTGATTCAAAGAGGAAAAGATAACTGAAGATGAAGGCCATAAAGCTCAGTTTGGCATCATTTTTTTAGATGTCAACATTTATATAAATGGTTATGAAAAATCTGTGATAGGGAATGGGAAAAATTATAGGGAAATGAGCCATCTTTTCTCATAGATATCCGAATAATTGCGTGGAACTTGTGCTAAGAACAAAAAGTAATAAAACATAAGCCATGACCCTCTTAGGAAGTAGCACAACTTTCCTTCACGAAATAGTTGAGAGATTGTAACACTGGCACATGACCTAATCTTCTGTACAGGACTGGATATTTATATCACAGAATGATAGAACCATGAAATCAGGGCAGCTAGAGCCATAAACAATGAAAAGAGACAAACTGAAACAATGCATTAATGAAATATCAGTCAGAAAAGAAAAAAAATCTCAAACTTGAAATACTGTACTGCAAAACAAAAAATTAACTCAGAATTATAATATTTTTCTCAATAATGGCATAAAACTCCTGAAGTGTCAATCTGGCTATTTTTGTTTGAGACTTCAAATGTCTTCCTGGAAAAAAGAAAAAAGAAATATTTCTTTCATGCATCTGACTGACTTAAACATTTGACTGCTGCCAAAGAGTCAGACATTGGTAAAAGGTAACTGCAGTACTCTTAAAAGTATTTCTGCACTGCTTTTGAACATATTTTATTGGAATGTTAGTCACACAAAACAGAAGACCTTACAAGTGAGAAAGGGTTGCCCCATTGCTATTTTAGCATGAAGAGTTCAATAATATCAATTTTACTGAAGTGTATTTTCACAGAAATATTTCATGGCTTTTTTGGTTTGTGTTTTTGGGGTTTTTTATTATTATTTAGTTGAATCCTGAAAGTTGTGAAAGGGGGTGGAAGGAGCAAAGGATTTTTAGCCTTCCTCAGAAGTTGATAAACTTTTTCTTGAACGCCTGATGAATCTAAGACAGATGAGATAATCATCTGGAACAGTCTGGTGTGAGACATAGAGATGAGATGCAGCACAAGAACAGCACAGACCTTCAGATCATGCTTTCTGCAGGAGAAGTGACACGGTAGAAGAGAAGGAATAAAGGAGCTCCAGAGCCTGAAACTAAGGGCAGATGGAATGAGGGAGAAGTTGAGATTAAGACCAAAGGCAGAAAGTCACTGAGAGAGAAATGGGAAGATTTTTTGATTGTCTCCTGGAAAGTGTTTCACAGAAGTCAAATGTTGCCTGAATCTCTATCTTCATAATTATAACATACAACAGATCTGACAAAGATGACATGTAATTATCTGCTAGCAATTTAGAAACCCAGAAATTTTTATTTGCATCAATGGTATTAAAATGGTACTTGTGTTCACTGAATAGTATCTCTTTTAAACTTTAAGAGAAATGGACTTTTCTAGAGTGAAAATACGTGACTCAGGTTAAGTTGTCAACTCATTTTGGTGATGTCCACTGCTTAATAGACTGATCCACACACAGAAGACCCTGCTGCCTTTGAAACATCATTGTTGTACAGTAATGACTCCCTTCTTCCTTCAAAATCCTGGGAAGATTCCTGTAAATTAATTACCCTTTGTCTTAGAAGTGGAGACCTCCATGACACAGAGGTAGGTAGGGCTCCTCATACCCCATAACTGAGGTGCCCAGAATTTTGGCATTCTTCTTCATACACTTTACTGGGAGAAAAGAGTAAAGATAATACTATGAGGAGAAACACACCAGAGACAAAAGTTTTCGATGCTTTGCTGCTCCTGGATTCTATACATGGCTCTTGCAACATAATCATGGCTCTTGCAACATAATCTGCCACTATACTTGACTGCAAGAGACATCACATCTTCTTCTAGGTAGATATGTTGGATATAAGCTCCTCCTTTAAAGCACCAACACCAGACATTGTAGATGTCATCAGTAGAACCTGAAGTGCCCTTTTGGCCATGGACCATTTGCTTGAACACAATAATCATGAGTCAGAAGTAGTTGGGATCCACTCTATCCCCATCTATAATTAAGCGATTTCTAAATAAGAATAAAAAGATGACAATACTTATTTCATGCAGAGCTAAACCTCCTCCCAAAATGCTGAGGGGATGTCTGTTGTTATGTGTGATCCAGAAGAAAATAAATATCAAACAAGCAAGAATCAACAAGAATTGCATAATTCTGGAGGCAAATATTCACCTTGTCACACGTACCTTGATACCAAATTTAAAGCCTGCTCACAAAATTATACATAACTTTTGGTTCCTGTAATATAAACAGAATACTTAAACAAAATTACACCTAAGAATTTGTTCTTCTCGACAGTTGTCACTCAAAAATGTAATCTTCAAAATTGTCAATTCTGTTATCAATTAATTTTGTCAAATACTGTGGGGGGTTTTAATAAAAAAATATTGTTCAGAGTCAATGATGTTTAGCCTACTGTTCTGGTTTTGCCTGGTTTAGAGTTCATTTTTTTCACAGTAGCGAGAATGGAGCTATGTCTTAGATTTGTGCTGGAAACACTGTTGATAGTCAAGGCATGTTTTCACTATTGATGAGCAAGTCTTGAACAAAGTCAAGGCCTTTTCTGCCTCTCACTCCACCCCATCAGTGAGCAGATTGGTGGTGCACAAAAAGTTTGCAGGGGACACAGCTGGGGCAGCTGACCCCCAACTGGCCAGAAGGATATCCCACACTGCATGGCACCATGCTCAGCTTCTGGAGCTGGGGGAAAGTAAAAGGAAAGGCAGTACGTTCCAAGTGATGGCATTTGCCTTCCCAAGACACCATTGCACTTGAAGGAGTCCAGCTTTCTTGGGGATGGCTGAACATGTGCCTATCAATGGGAAGTGGTGAGTGCTTTCCCTATTAAACTCTTTATCTCTGCCCAAGAGTTTCCTCACTTTTTCCTATTTTGCTTCACTTCCCCATCCCACAAGGGGGAAATGAGTAAGTGACTATGTGGCACTTAGCTGGTGACAGGGGCAGGGCAAAACCACGACTCCTGCATTACCTTGCTATGGATGAATTCACAGTAAGAGGTTCCAGAGAAGATTTATGTATTTCTTCCTGCCACATTTCCCCCCAGAACTCAGTAACTTTTTTTTTGCTATGAGTTGCTGATGATTCTTTCATACATTTATACATGCTGTCTATTCATGCATAGATAGTTGTGATACACAGATCTGTGCACCAATGCTTGTTATTTTGCTGCTTTCTTTTGTTTATTCTTTAGAGAAGAAAAAAGTTCAAGCTCATATATTTTAGAATATGTAGGTACTAATGAAAGCATTAAAAGCTATGATTACAGTCCTTTTATGTTTTCACAGCATTTAGGTTTTCTAGTTGCATAGTCAAGCATAAAAGTACAAATGAAGAAAGTTCCCTAAAGGGCTTGCAATCTATTCTGCCCTTGGAATTTTTTTGATTCATTTTCATAAATACATAAAAATAACAAAACACAATTCTTGTTGAAAAAAAAATATGGCATATTATTCTGTATTTATCAAGAATTACAATATCTGACATAACAGAGAAGGAAGCCTTGACCTCTGTATCTAAAATACAGGAAGCACTTGTGTGTTTAATTCCCACTGCTTGCAGTATATTGTTTCCAAGACAGAATGGTCTGCGAGGCAATAACTGAAGAAATGGGTGGATCTGAATGGGGAAAACCCTGGACAAGTTCTACTCAGTACTGGCTTAAGTTCTACTGATTTCCCTTTGTATTAATAGCCTTAAGAAGTAGGCTTTAGAGTCCAATGAGAATCTTGTAAAATCTTCCTATTAATGAGCCTTCAAATACAATCCAAGCTACAAGAGCTAAGAGTATTTATTGCATATTTTGTTGAAAAGCGTTGTTAGTTTTAAAACAATACCACCCACACAAATAGCTAGAAAATATCAAACATCATGCTGTGTTCCATACTTTATTGCTGGCATGCTACAGAAAGATGAAGTGCATACATAATCTTGTCATGACAGTGAATCAATGCATTTATTTTGTAATATTACAATTTTAAGCAGGAAAGTCTGAGTTAATAACAAAAAAAAATGTCCAAGTTAAGACAAGGATAGTTATGCCAACTATTTTACGTACTTTCTTCATGAAGATGATACATTTTGACAATAACATATTACAATAATTACTAAGTAGTGACTGCTCTTTAAGATCCTTAAAGTTAAATACAAACATAACTATCTTTATAAGCACTAACACATAAAAAAGGATCATCAATATTTAGGGAATGTTGAGCGTGAAGAGTACTTGAAAGCAGTTAATGGAATGTGAACATATGTATTTCCATATGCCTAAAAATTAGATAACTCTTCCTTGAAGTGTCCAAAGTAATATTTAATCCATAGTTCTGGCTGACAGTTTCTCCTTCCTCATTGCATAGTTTCAGGATGAAAGTATTTTAGGTGCTATTTATTTGTATTCCAGTATTGTTACAGCTAGTTTTTTCAGCTACATAGAAAAATAGGTAATTTGTGTCAGAGTTCCAGTTCAAAGTGCAAGCTTTTTATGAGAACTTCATAGTACATAGCCAGGTATGGCATGTTTGAAAAAAAAAATAAAAGCAACAGTTTTTGCTGGTTTTGTGTTAAGGAAGATATAACACAAAATGAACAAACTTGATAGAAGTATTGAAGCGATAATGTCCCACTTAGTTTTCAGTAGAATTTATTTTTCAGATTTCCTTTCCTATTTTTTCTTGGGATCTTCCTTGGCCGTTCTGTAATTCTCATTTACTACTGGAAATCTCAGGACTTTCTCTCCTTTGCCTTTGGAACTTGCCTTTCCTAGCATTTTACAAGAGCATTCTCCATCTAGTTCATAAATCAAAGTTAACAGGATCCTGCAAAATGAGACCCAGGCACTTCTGTGGAGACTTCTGGGCAAGAGTCCATGCCACACATGCTGCACTGGAGCAGCAGTTGGGCAACCTTCAAACATCCAATGTTTGAATGATAAAATCAACTCAGCTCTGCTTGATATTCTGCTGTGTTTCATTGCAAAGTCAATGTTGACTGCATATTTGGAAATGGCTTTTGTCTTCATAAGTGTTACATTTTTTTTCCTACTTGCTTCTTCCCTTCACTTAACATCACAAATACATTTCTTATTACAGTTGTAACACAGACAGCTAAAGAGTAGCCTAAAGTTAATTAAAGCCAAAAGACTGAAGGCCTAAATGAGAATTAGATGTTTGGATGGTTGTATAAAAGATGATTGTCATGTTAAAATAGCCATATTGTTGCTAAAAAAAATTTAAAAAATATTAATACAAAGTAAAGTAATTTATACTTTTGCACAGTTTGCTAAGTATCAATAAAAGTAAAATTCTCATTTAAAAAATCCCAGCATGTAATCTTGCCAATCAACCAGGTGTTTTTATAAAAGGTGTTTTTATCCTCCTCACATTCATGCCTTCCCTTGGTGTTAATAAGACTACCTTATATAAACCAATAAACAAATAAGCATCTTTTTGAAGAAATGTTAAACAATATTTTCTTTCTCTGAAAGGGATTATTAATTTTTATGTCCAATTATTTTTCAGTACTTGTAAACAAAAATTTCCAATAGACTTAAAAGAGTGCATAGGAGCACTCATTTTGTTATAACAAATTAGTATTTAATCAAAAAATAAGAGAGTTTGTCATGAACGGCTTGTCCAATTGACATGAATTTTAATGATAGACAGATAAAAGCAGGGAGAGTGCAGTATCATTTCTAATACAGTGATGCAAGCATTCCCTTGCATAACAGCTCTCATTATGTAATTTCCAGTGGCAATGTAATTGATCTACTGTAATTTGAAGACACATTTAAAACTAAATGTGATTAATATTTATGCAGCTGATTTTTTTTCCAAAACCAGATTTTATTTTATTTTATTTGACCATGTTCCTCAAATTAATTTTTTTCCATTCATCTTTCTGCTTAATAAATCAAGGAGAATATATACATAATGATTAATGCTAATAACTGCCTTGCAATAATATTGTGATGTGCTGCATTATATGTCCTACTGGAATTAAATCTAAACTCTTTTACCCTTCATTAATGGAAGAGTGGTAGTAAAAATCATAATATATATGCCAAGGGGAATAGCAGAGAAACATGCAAAATGTATTTCAGCTTTTTTGCACATTCTCTTAATTTATAAAATAGCTTATGCTTTAATTTTCTTAAAGCTTTTTTATTCAATATTCAATTTGCATGCAAATTGAAATGTTTCAAACTGCAATATATTTAGATGTGTATCTTCATTTCTGTAATTTCCCTCTTCATTCCTTCTGTGTCAATACAAATTCTTCCTAATGAGATTATTTTAACAACTTGCATGAAGAAGTTCATTGTAATTTTCTGTTTTGTAAATAATTGTGTAGATTATTTTTGAACAGATAACCATCTTTTCACCGTAAAGAATCCACATGCTCCTGTGGCTGCTTAACAAATAAAATTAGAGTGGCATGAATCTTATTAAAACCTGAGAACTCCATTTCCAGGTACAGGATGTTATGGATATGATTCCCTATTTGGAAAGAGACATCTGTAACAGTCCTTTTTCCCCCTATTTTTCCTGTATTTCAACTAAGTATCTTTCTAATGTTATTCATTTCTTTTAAGTGTCTCTCCTCCTTTTTCTAGTGGAACAATGTCTTACAGGGAAAATATTTAGGTCAGGAAGTGACAAAATATTATTTACTGCCCAGTCAACTATATGAGCCCTAGAGAGACTACAATTTATTAAGTACCCAAAGAAGATGGTGTGAGTAAGAAAGCAGGACAAACTGAAATTTGAAATTTTCAGAAATGAAACTGCAGTTAGGAAAGAGCAGCTGGATTCCCAACTGCCCAGATGTAACTACTGCTCAAAACTATCAGTACAGAATAGGCTTGATACTGAGACTTGGTAGGGAGTGGAAAAAGGAAGGGAAAGGAAGGGAAAGGAAGGGAAAGGAAGGGAAAGGAAGGGAAAGGAAGGGAAAGGAAGGGAGGAAGGGAGGATACATTAACATTATCTAAATCAACATATACTTTTAAGTATTACTGAAGAACAGTAACATTCTGTTTCCAGAAGAAAATTCCAGAAGATTTACTTAGAAGAAAATCAAGTCTGACTAACACTTCAGATTTGCAAAGACTGACTGGAATGGATGACACTAAGTGAAAAATTGTGCACGATGGAGAACAGGAATAATTGTGTTTGTACTAATGAAAAATAGAAAAGAACATCCCCATAGGTGATGCAGAAAGCAGAACTACAGTCCACTTCCTTTTACCTTTGAAAGTCCATTGTCTCACTGCACAATACATGGATTTCAATATAACTTGTATAACTTGTTTTAATTTAAAAAACTATGCATCCTTCCTAGACAACTGCTCTAAACACCAAACTATAGAGCCAAGTTTCCTCACTTTCTCTCAGGCTTTGAATCATAGAATAATTAAGGTTGGGAAAGACCTCCAAGCTCATCAGCTCCAACCATTGACCTTATTCCACCACAACGCTAAAACATATCACTTGTTTCTTGAACACTTCCAGGGATAGTGACTTCCCTTGGCAGCCTGTTCCAATGCTTAATCATGCTTTCACTGAAGAATTTTTTCCTAATTGCCAGCCTGAACCTCCTCTGGCACAACCTGAGACTGTTTCCCCTTGTCCAATTGCTAGTTTCCTGCGCGACCAAGAGCATTTATAAGACAGACAGAGTTTACATCTGAACTCGTGCCTGCTCAGTACGTTGGTGTGACCTAGCTGCCTGCTGCTAGAAACCAGCACACTTCGGAGACAGCTTCTAAGCACCAGAGCTGTTGACAAACCCCCAGGATTAAATTCAACTGAGCAGATCTGGGAGAAGTATATTTTTGGTCTAAGCACTGATGCTGGCCATTGTGCACTACTTGTACATTTATACCCTATTTGAGATTTACTACAAGGCTCTTCAGCTCACCTCTGAAAGCAGAACAGGGTGGTTTTTCTTCAAATAACGTGCCTGCACAAATTTTAATCCTAATATCTGAAATGCACTGTGCAGGGACAATTTAAAATTTTCATTTTAAAAATAGTGATTTTTTAAAATGTATGACACCACCTACAGTAAGAACATTCTAAAATCATGTGCTGCTTTTTAAGGCAATGCTAAGAATATTTCTTTCATCAGATAGACTAGGAGAGAGTCTCAGAAAAAAAAAAGTGACAGGAAAATGAACACAAGTCTTGTTGGAAAGCATCAGTAATAGCACCTACCGTAGCGAGACGGTGACCAAGACAGTTTAAACATACAACATAGTTTACTTTTATTAGTAAAGTATGTTTTTATCAGTGCATCTAGGCTGAGATTAGTTCTTCCTAAAATTTTTATTTTACAAAGATTTTTAGAGTGTGCCCAGTGTGGGAGGTAAGGAGGTGGAATATAGAGTTCCAAGAGTTTTGCTAAGGAAATCCATAATTTGGAGTGCTTCCCAGTGCAGGAATAGCATCAGTCTTTTCTTTTTTTTCCCTCCACTAGGCAAAAAAATGATAACAGCAGCACTCAGAGTGGATAGGAAAAGTCCATGGAAACTGAGTTCACTAATGAAGTAAATGGAGCAAAAGGAGTGGATGTAGGAAGCAGGGAAGGGCCCCTAGATTAGATAATGACTGAATGAGGTAGGTGTTTTCTTTCAAGCAATATAAGAGGAAGCGAGAAACTCTGAGGGATGAAAGAAACAGAAAGAAATGCTTGGCTAGAAGATGAAAGAAAAGCAGAAATGTTTCATCTCATCTCAAAGTAAAAAGAATTTTTCAGAGAGAGAAATACAGAACATAGTGTGCTATACTTTCAATGGTCCCAGAGGGAAAAGGGTAAGTAGATTTGGGAAGTGTGGGTCATGATAAAGATCATCTCTTGCTGATCCATAAGGTCAGTTTTTAAAAGTATTTTAACCACAGCGCCGCGTGGAAAAGAGGCAGCTGAGTTTTTAACAGTCAGTTGTTACTTTGGCATTCCACAAACACAACCACTGTTCTTCTAGCTCAGCCATCTTTTGTCTTTTGTGGACCACTCTCCTCCTGACTGGATTGAGGGTGGGATCATACTGACACCTTTCTCAGCATGAAAACAGAGCTCTCTGCGCTGTGCACATGACAAAACTGCCATTTGCTTGGCTCACAGTTGCAGAGTCACAGTATATTTGAAGTTAGAGAGCACCTCTGCAGATCATCTAGTGCAACCAAGGGCTCAAAGCAATCTTTGAATCTTTGCACCCACAGCAGCAAGATTCCCAATCAGATTTTGAATGTCTTCAAGCATGGAGACTTCATCACTTCTCTGAGCAACCTGTTCCACTGTTAGACCAGTCCTAGAGACTGTGATTCTGTCTTCCTCAATACTTCAGATATCTCCAGTGTCCTGCAGCAGGAAAAGATTGCTTAATGAACACACTGTGGTGAATTTTTTAAAAGCATTTACCACAAGCATATTATTGCTAGACTGTATTCCATTGTTGACATAAAATATGTATAAATAAAATTTTAAAAAAGGAAAATCATATTTCCACCTGTAAACACATACTCATGAAGATCATTTAAAAGCAAATACCAAAAGAAAAAACTAACAGTGGAAAAAAAAATAGAACATATATGGAAGAACAATGTAATAGAGAATTAAAATTATCTTTATATACATTAATACATAGTGCTTAGAATACGGATTTAGAAAAAGTAAGTTATTCTATTCTACTCCTAATGTTCTTGTGCAATGGACTGCAAGTATCCAGAATCCCAGTTAGTGTATTTCTCAAATCCGATGAAGTGAAATATGAACTTTAGTTCTTGACTAAGGAAGAAATATGTAATTGTCTTCTCCAACACATTTTCACATTGGAATCTTAGGATGAGTTTGTATGAAAAATTTGATCCACCTTTATAGGAAAATTCCTCCTACTATAACTTAATGGGCAGGAAAGAAGATAAAAGAGATTAAATTACACAGGAAGAATGTGAACTTATTTTTTCTACTATACTTATAATATTAATTTAAAAGAAATCTCAATAGAGGTTTCTCACAGAAGTGTTTCAGTGTATCCTTATTACCTAAGTAGTCAGACATGACTTTGTCCCTACACTCAAATAAGAGTTTCTGAAAATTGAGTAAAATTCCCAGTTATGAATTTTATTGCACACTTCTGTACTACAGCTCAGTACCAATTTATACATGTTCCATTTTGTACAGCCCATTTTACCACTGCAGCCCTCTGAACTCTGTTTAACATGTTTAATTGTTAACAGCCCAGCAGTGCCTTTGTCTTACCCAGCAGACTTGCAACAATGATGAAATTCAACAACAGCACAGAAATGCTGGATGACTGTTTGACCCAAGAATTGACAGCCACAGGGAAAGGGAAGCTCTACATCGTGGCACTTTGTGTATGCATGGCTCAGTATCTTCTAAAAATCAGGGACTGCATTCCAGAAGGAGTGAAGCAACATGAGAGTGTAGGATGACAGAATTATTTTGTTAAAGCAAACTTTGCTATAAGAAAAGATACAACCAAGATAATACAACCAAGATAAAAAGATAAATACAATACTTTTAGAAGACATATTTAGATATAAGTGTGTGGGGAAAGAAGAAGCTTATCAAACATTCCAGGGACAGTTAAGGACTTTGAAATAACCTGAATACTGAATATTGGCATGCCAAAGGAAATTTGCAGCAGTTAAACATTTGTTTTTATGTCACATCAGGAATGAATAAAAGAGGCTAAAAATGTGTAGAGTTTAAATGAGGTCTTATCTGATTCCTTATTACAATGAAATGAGTGCAGTTAAGACACAAGGGAGCAAGTGTGCTTTCAGGTGGATAGCAGCTTCCCAAGGAAATCTATGTCTAAAACCAGATTGAGATATCATTTACTCTCATGAAGCAAGACGGCAGACGAGACAAAAAAACCCCACACTTTTTATTGTATATACACACACACATAATTTCATATGCATATATCTCCATGTATGTGTGTCTATATATATATACATATATATGCATACATGTCTATGTGCACACACAGGTGAACTACCAGCTTGAAATATTCCATTATGAGTATATAAAATTTTAATATTGAACTATTCATAATTAGTATTTTGAACAACCTTTTCATTTGCTTCTGGAAAAGCATTTTAGAGTTAAAACTGCTGTCCAAGTCTATTAAAATATATAATACACATCAAAGTAAAATAGCATGAGCACCCAAGACACAAATACTTGATAAAAGGTATGTAGAAGGAGACTAATTATTTGAAAACTGAAAAAAAGAGCTTTTCATCCCTACCCTATCCAAGATATTCATACAGCAGTAGAGAAATCCCCATCTAGGTTGAGCCACTGTCAGCAAAAGGGTTCTACTGACAGTGGAGTAATTATCCAATGAAAACAACATATATCAACAAAAACACTTTACTTGTTAAATTATATAAACTAGGGGCTTCTTCTTCTTGTATAACATAAGTTTTCTGTGAGTAGTGGATATATTGATGATAGTTGCCTAAGAACATGTGTGTTTTATTCCCTAAATTCAGTTTCTGTGTCATAAAATCCTTTTCTTCCCTTTTTCCCACCACACTAATGGCACCATTTTTCCCACCACACTAATGGCAGGAAACTGCATGTGTCATGGCTGGTCTATGCTTATACATATTCTAATTTTGACATCTGGTTACTGCTCAAAAAAAGGCCCCAACTTTCAATGGCTGGCTTTTTCTTACATTTTCACTAAAGAGGGGCACTAGCTGAAAATCCTCTACTAAGCTGACAATACTCACCAAATGTTCAGAATCCTAAAACCTTTTGCATTTTTGTGAAAATGGGTTGAAATTGACTGGATTCATATGTTTTAGAGGTTATAGACAGAGAACACAATTGGACAAGTCTTTTTTCACAAGTGCAAGATCCAAGAGCAAGCTTTGAATCTGAGCAAAAGCCTCCATGTCAAAATGTACTCTTAGACTTAAATTGTAATTTTCATCTGTCCTTCATCATGTTCCTAAACTATTCTAGAAGCATCTATGTAGATAATTAAATTTATAAGATAAAGAAACCCCACTGTAGATTCTTTTAGGTAGAGATTATATTAGGAATAGGAAGAGAGTAGTAAGAGTTAATACATGTTAATAAATAAATTGGTTGATTTTGTTTCAGCTGTTTTTGCTGTTGTTTCAGTCTCTGCAGGTGCTGCATTCCTAGTTTAATTGGCTGCCTGTGGAATATATTAATAAATGCCTTAAAATGTAATCAGGAAAATAGTAGGCAAAACCAATGAGTCTTAAGATGTATTTGAATTAATGAATCTTAATTCCAAAAAACTTTGGAAAACACATTTTGGAGTATTTCATAGCTACCAATATGATTGATCCAGTCTGAAAAACTGAGGTTTTAATAGGCAAATCCTTGAAATTGTGAACTTCTCTCAATTTGCATAAAAAAGTATCAAAATCTTAAGCTATCATAACATTAAAAAAATAAATTCCTTCAAATTGTCTATTTGAAATACAATACAATTTAAATATTTTATTCCAGATTTTGAACATGAAATTCATTTTTAAAGTGAGTATAACATTTCTACTTGAGAAGGATCACAGCTTGGAAGAAGCTAACTTAGAAATTCAGTCATTCTCAATGACTGCCATTTAATTTAAAAATAAAAAAAAAACCTAAAACCTCAAAAAATTCAGTCAGTAGACTTTAAGTTGCCTTAGATTACTATTTCAAAATTCAGGAAAAAATTTTAGCATCCTAGATATCTAAGATGAAAAAAATTCAAAAATGTCATCTTTCATATGAGAAAGCAGATAATTTTTTTCTAATTTTCCTCTAGGAAAGATACAGCAGCTAATAACAGAAAGTTCAAGTGTGTTAATAGTGACTTATAGCATTCTCATGAAATTGAATTGTAGACTTCTCCTCCTGAACTGTAAGAGACCTAACCTTTCTTCTCAGCCCCCACTAAATCTCTTTGTATGTCAAATACGGAACATTTAAATTAACTTCAGAATGTCACCAAGGTTATGATGCAGACTTCAGACCTTGTTTTGACTTAATTTCCTAGGAGATGCCAACCAACTCTTTGGAAAAAAGTGTTGTGGCTCCTGGGTCCTTGTTTACCTTGTCTTCCCCATATCACATGTTTGACTATTAATCACATCTGTATTCCCCATGCTAATCAGTATTCTATCCTTCAGTATTTTACACTGCAATCTTGTTCCTATTTTTTATCTTCTCTTTACTTTGAAGTTTGGTATACTGCTATTCACGTTTGCATCACAAGAGTTAGGATAAGGACCCTTTGTTCTTTAAATCCCTATTCATATATTTTGACCACACCAGTGTGCCACTTGTGATATTCCTCATTTCCTTCCAGAAACCTTCCTACGCAAGCAGTCTGGTCCCAGTTTATAAACCAACCTCAAAAGAGGAGATCCAGGTAATTTCTGCTAAGTTAGGTACAAAAGAGTTATACAGTTCATTGAAAAAAAAAATTTAGCAGAACATAACAAAAACTTAAAAAACAAATGCTTTGCCATGACTAAACCTAACCTTTTCTCTTAAACCTACTTTTCTTTTAAATGTAAGTCATGAACCGACCCAACTACATAATCACAACACTTTTTTCCAGGAATCCTACATCAAACACTGCTTTTCTTTTTCGTCCCTCGAGAAATCTTAATAGAAACACCATGCTCAACAAGAAATATTATATAAAATATTTTAGGTTGATTAAAGTAAGTTAGTCATCAGTAATGATAAAGAAAGTTATAAAGGAAGGTGTTATAATGAACATTAAATAACTCCCATTGCTTTTAAATTTAACTAACTGGCCAGTACTTGCAAGTGAGTTATAATGACAATAAGAGGCTTTTTTATGGTATTAATGACAATCAATTAATTAAAAGAGCTAGAAAGAGCTGAACTAAATGGATTTGCACTAGAACCCAGTGAAGGAACCATTTTAGAAGGATCACAAGTGGATAAAAGGAGAAAAAAAATTCTGTTCTTCTAAGAGTGAAAATGAAAGCTGAAATGCAGCTGTGTGAAAACATGCAAGCAGGTGACATGCAGTAAAAGCAGACTCATATGGATTATTTAGTAAACACTGTGAGCAGTTCCACCCTTCTTTCAGTGTGATTGCACAGGTGCAGCAGTGTGCCCACCTCCTGCCTTAATTGCACAGTGGGAGCAACAATGACTAAGAAAGCTATTATTTCCCTCACAACTCTGCTAACCTGGAGTTAATAAACTGGATTAAAATTACTTTCTATAGCTCCAATAGCAAATAATTGAGGATCCAGTTTAACAGACAGATAACACCTCCAAAAACATACAAACAGTCCCTTGATGTAGACAAGATGCCATATATCTGTCCCTTGGTCACAGTATTTATTAAATTGTACAAATATCCATAGCTAAGAACAAGAAATTATGTTGAAAAGGAAAAAAAAATTAGTTTCATAAATCACAATTCTACTGATTTTTAATAGTTTGAAAATATCAGGGTGTCTGTTCTGCCTGTTTGCCCTGTTTCCTTCTACACTGCTTTTCCTGCTTATATAATTCAAAACAGAACCATAACATGTTCCTCTCTGTTTAGTCTACTGCCCTCAATTACAATAGATTTGGACTAGTTCTAACATTATGAACTGAAGGGTTTGTCCTTTCTTTGATTCCAGTCATATTAAGCAAAATATTATCCAGCAGAATAAAACACCTAGAATTTATCTACACAAGTGTCCACATTTTAAAAATTTTGGCTCTAGATACGTCTTCTCCCTTCATGTATTGAAAAAAGCAACAAGCTATCTAACCTGAATATGTTCTATGCATTTACAAATGAAAAGTGTACTGCTGCTTTCAGTCAATAAAGCATACAGCATCTTTTCATCTGAATATTAGGGGGAATCATCACCTCCTTGGCTTACAATTTCATGCTACAGTTCTGATTATCTGATACCAAAGCTAGAGATCACTTGGCCTGAGTGCAACAGTGCTGTTGGCAGTGTTGGAATGCTTCGATGATTTTAGATCTCATTTTCCACAATAATCCATTAGAGTACAAGTTTGTTATGACTCCAAGGTGCATCTTGAAGCTCATATTTCTTATCTAGGGGCACCAAATTAAATGCAGCTTCCCTTTTCTAACCTAGGCTCTTAGCCAAAACTTAAAGGCAAGCTGATTGTTTCTGTTACCAAGGAGAAGCTGGTGATGGTGTTAGACATCTGTGAAGCAGCTCTATTTCTGTTAAAATAGTGCACAGCATTGCTTTTACTGAACACTCACAAAACCCCCAATAAATTGAAGGCAGTTTACTTGCTTATAATACTTGCTTATAGCACATTTCCAAATGGGTATTTATAAAAAGACAGAAAAATTATGTGATATATATGTTCCTTTCCTCTGGCATACAGCAATTTGAATTTTAGAAACAAAAAAGAAAAAGTGTTTGCCTCATTTCCCTATGATAAACACCATAAATTTCACACACTACACCACTACTACCACTACAATATTCTACATGCATGGTAACATGTTCATTGAATTCACAGGTAAAAACAGCTACAATCTAATAAATTTCATATAATTAATTTACATCTTTTCCCCCTTCTAACCCTTCTCATGTTTAGAGAACTGATATGACTCCCTCAAACTTTCTAGAGAAAACAGAAATTATTTAAATTTATATATTTTTTGTATATTTAATTCAAACTCTTATCCAATGACAGTTGATTTTGATCACATCTCTAAATATATTCTTCCAAGCAATGTGTCTTCTCCATCACTTCTGGACTGAAATAAGAAGTAATTATAGAACTATGCAATTAGTCTACATTTTACTAATATCTAGCTTTTTGCAGCAATATGCTCTTTCTCTATTAGTTAGCTGATCATATATTTCAGCCATTTAAACTGTACTTATTCTCTACAGTGAAAGGCAGGTAATAACAGTTTGGGGAATCTCAGTCAGAATGTCCAACTTGCAGCTACTCACGAAAGGGATAGATTCATTAGTTACAGTCTTGGAGATTTTATCTGACTAGTGTTATCACATAAGGGGAGGGGAAATAAAATTGGTTATAAAACCAGGCTTCTTCAACTTGCAGCCAAAGTATTCTAAGAAACATACTAGAAAAATGATGACTATATTATTTGATTAGGTATTACTTAACATGCTGCGGAGGTAAGAAAATTGTGAGTCTCACTGAATCATTATCTGCCAGAAAAAATGGAGTATCAGCTTTGGTCACAGGCTTGCCAAACTGTGGAGAGGGCTTTAAACTAAAGTTGCCAAAGAAAGGGAATTCAGTCCATCCCACTTGTGGAAGTTTGATGCCAGTGCCAGCAGGAGATGGCCAGAGCCTGGAGAGGGATCACAGAACATCAGGAGGGCACCAGGAGAGCAGCACAAAGGAATTCCAGCCACTCCAGAGAGAAGGTGGCTTCATCAGAGGCCCAACTTCAATATCTCTATGAAAAGGGACATAACATGAGGAAGAAACAACAAGAAAAGCTTCCACAAGTATGGTGGTGATAAAAGAAAGACTAGGGGAAATGTGAACTTTCTTCAGTAGGAAAGAGGAGACCTGGTTACTCAGGATATGGAGAAGGCTGAGGCACTCAAAGATTTTTTTTCATTGGTCTTCACCAGCAAGTGCTTCAGCTGTACCACTCAAGTCACAGAAGGCAAAGACAGGAACTGGGAGAATGAATGAAGCACCCACTGTAGAGAAGTTCAGGTTTGAGGACATTTAAAGTGAGGTGAAGACATTGAGAAGTGCAGAAGTCCATGGGACCTGAGGGAATTTGCAGATGAAGTGGCTAAGCTACTTCATGATCTTTGAGAAGCTTTGGGAAGGGGAAACATAACCTACATTTTTAAAAAGGAAAAAAAAGGAAGAATCTGCAGGTATTGCAGACCACTCAGTTTCACCTCTGTGCCTAGCAAGATTATGGAGCAGATCCTTCTGGAGACCAAGCCAACCATATCAAAAGAAGTGTGACTAGCAGGTTGAGGGAGGTGATTCTCCCCCTCTTCTCTCCTCCTGTGAGACCCTACCTGGAGTACTGCATCCAGCTCTGAGTCTCTGAACAAAAGAAGGATGCAGCTCTGCTGGAGTGGGTCCAGAGCAGGGCTACAAGATGATCAAACAGAAGGAACACCTCTCCTATGTATACAGGGTGAGAGAGTTGGGCTTGTTCAGCCTGGAAAAAAGAAGGCTGCCGTCAGAGGGGCAAAGCATAAAGACAAGTCAAGAGATTAAAGTTGGCACATAGGAAATTTCAAGTAAATATAAGAAAAAAAAAAAAGTTGGTCAAACACAGGAACAGGCTGCTCAGAGGAGTCAAAGAATTCATATTCCTGAAGATACTGAAGCCTTGATTGTACGGGAAGGTAACCTTCATTAACTTCATTTCTTTGAAGCGTGAGGTCACACTAGATAACCTCTAGAGGTCTCTTCCAATGTAGATAATTCTATAGCTGTTATGGACATCATAAATAGCAGCTTGAAAAGTATCTACTACAGGAAAGTATTTTAGCTGTGGTTTCATACGACTTGACATCCAGATTGTATGTGGATACATCTACTGCTACTCCAGATTGTTCTGGGTAGTTAAAAGTGTGACTAATTAGGGATCTCTGTTTCCACAACCAGATGAACACAGCTCAGAAGTTACTCCATGACAGAATGAACACAGAAAACTAGGCTAGAGAAAGTTCTGTGAAAAGTTTACCCTGCTCACGCATATCTTAAATAATTTTAAAGACCACTTTATCAAAGCTTTGTCAATAGCTTTAGAAATAGCCTTGCTGCTGATAGCTACCTCTGAACTTCCTAAAAGAAGCCTTTTAACCAGCCCGCCTGAGTCCATGTCCAAGTGAGCCTTCAGATCATTTCACAGTTTGGGTGCAGACAGAGGAAATAGTTTTCCTTCCTGTAAGCAGTCAGATTAAGAAACTGAAAGAATGAGATTTTTTTTGCATTAAAGCAGTTAGTCGTAAGTATTCTATTTGCCTAATATGACTTTACAAATGAATCCACATGCTAAACATGAGTTTTCTATTGATCCTGTAAACATTGCACTGTCAGCTGCAACATGGACTACATTAAATGACTTGACTGAAAAAGAGAGTTCAAATGCTCTATGCATGTATGTCCTTGCGGTAACATGCATAAGGAATCTTTGTACTTCATATAATCCTCTCCATTCCTATAGTTGTTAAAATTTGCAGCAAAGAGAAATGAACATGATGTGACAAGTGCCACGAGCAGGCTGGCTTTGATTTATTCCTCCTCTCCCTTCATCTTCCTATCTAACTTCTCTCTGGATAACAGCTGCAGTCCCAGATGATGTACTATTGGTGCTGTTCTTAGCAGAGCTTTCTCACATGCTCTGTAAATGAGGAAAGCCGACTGCAGGAATCATGAACAGATGATCCACAGCAGAATGTTCACTTTTGAGGCTGACAGTGCAAAGTAGACAAATGAACCATGTGCACATTAAGCTCTTATTTTTGCTTATGTTTATGCTCTACTTTCCTGATGTTTATATGGTGTTCTAATGCTGCCACATGCAGGTATAAGAGTGCTGTGGTATTCAGGGACTCCCCTTTTGAGTCCCAGTTACCCCACTTGCAATTTCTTGTTTGATTCTTCCTGGCATAAATTATCCATATTTCCTTATTAACAAATTATCAAATACCTCTATGTGTATATACATGTATACCTATATTATTAAGTCAGTGTAAGTTGCAGCTGGGCTGTGAATTGAATAAGATTTGTGAAAGTTCCCAGAAAATGATTTAATTAATGGTTTTCTACAAGGGTGCCAGAATAGCAGAGGTTGTTGATTTTCCCACCAAGCAGTGTGAACAAAACGGTTCTAAGCATTTTCATTAGACGAGATAATTTCTAGCACAATCTACCAGCTACCCTCAAGCTACCAGAATAAAGGGAAAAGGCAGAAAACTGACCTGCTCTCTTCAGCCTGACCTTTCATTCAGAGAAAGCCATAATGGAGTCCTGCATTTTAAGCCAATTTCAGTTCTAAATCTGCCCTGGTTTTAAAGCAGACAACTGAACAAAGCAGATTAGCCCAGCTGGTTTAGGGTTTCAGTTTTGTAAAAGGACCTTTGGTGATACAGCAAATCAAGACAGAAAAAAGTGTTAGGTATTCTTGCGTTCAGAGTCTGTGCTTTCTGTGTTGCCATAGCTTTGGAACCCTTCTCAATTAATTAGCAGTACCACATCACCATTTTTATTTAATCTCAATTTTTGTGATTTGCCTGCTTGAGTTAAGAGAGCCCAAGAGCCTCTAAGCTTATTATCTTGATAATCTTTAAGACAAAAATGTAATTCATGGCAAATAGCTTTTAGAGTAGAAGTGTTTCTATTAAAACATAAAAAATAGCCATGGATCCTGAAATCTGGCTAAACAGCTCAGTGTTTTGGGATCACTCTATTCCTTAGAATAGGTAAATTCTGTGTAACTTGATGACTCAAAATGTGAGTGTCTTATTTTATTAAAAGCTAAAAGATTAGTTTTTGAAAATTTAAATATTCATGCAACTTCCTCTATTAAAGCACTTGGAGACATAAGTCAAAAGTTGTAATAAAATTTTATCTGAAATTATATGAAGACTGTGTCTTAAGCAAATGAAAGATACTCTAAAACATCTGATTTAATAAATAAATTTAATCTTTTACTTGATTACAAACCTTTTTTTATATAGGAGCTTGTTGACTATTTTTCACATTTAAAAAGTTGGGTATGTCAAGTGTAGATACAGGGTTTGAGATTTAGTGTACTGAATAACCAATTAACAGCAACAACAATTCTGTCCACAAAATTTCTTCAATATAATTACTCATTCTTTCATAGAATAAAAACATTATAATACAAAGAACATACAGATATATTATTAGTGAAGGAAATGGATGTTACTCCTTCCAACTCTGGAATTTTTTCATTAAAAAAATCTTTAAAAATTATACAATATATCCTATTCATCGCATCTGAGATATTTATGCAGTACATCCTATAGCTTCCTATCAATCTACTTTATTTCCTTATCACATCTGCTTAATAAGATTTACTATTTTTTTAGATGTCTAAGAATGAAACCTATGTTTCTGTTAGTAAAGTGTGCTAGCAGTTTTTGCTGCACTAAGGCGTGAATGAATCACAATTCTTTTTCTCTTCTGGCTAATCTTCAATAATATCCATGAAAGAAATCCTACCCTTCTCTCACATTAAGGGATGTAACTGAGAGGACATGATGGAACCAGTTTTAGTGCAACTGAAAGGTCAGCAAAGAGCAGGCTGTCAAATTTGGCCTAGCAACAAGCACCTGGCCTGTAGGAGACTGGGGACTTTTAAAGCATTAATTTATGTGAAACAACTCATGCCGGGTACAGTGACAGTTATACTTTAACTTAAGATTTTTATTTTTCCCTGATGACATACTTTCATTTTTCACAGAATAATGTGGTATTTATCTGGCTACAGTAAGAGAGGCTGTCACTTATTGACTGTATGTACTCACATGAAAAATAAAACTAGTAAGACACCTGCTTATTTCAGCAAAAATTGAAGATAATCCTCTCACTACAAAAACAAACTGTTGCAAGATGAGAATGAAAAATCTATGCCAAAATGCTCTACAGCCTTGTAGCTAAGGTGATGCTCATAACAAATAAAGGTTAGATTGTCTTATGAGGGAATTCAAGCCCAAATCTTTCCCTTTTCATCTCAGAGGTTAGAGCAATTATATGTAATTAATGTCAGGATCTTTCTCCTGTTGCACTTGAAATGGACAATTAACCTGAGTTACACACAGACTCAAGAACAAAATTTAGTCCTGGATCCCAAATGGAGGCAGGTGGTTGTGATGATTTAGGTAAGGCAACATGCTGAGTGAGTTCTCTTAGACAAATCTCATGCACTGATTTTTCTTTTGAGAAGCTTCTGTAATTTATTTACATTCCCTTTACTGATTCTAGTTTTCCTTGATTTAAGTAGTATGAAAAGGAGGAAAAGAAGTTTATTTGGCTAGGTTGTGTTCACTGTTCATTGAAGTAATGTAATACTACATAACATACCTTGTTCCTATATCTCTACTTATCTCTATTTTCTACTCCCTAAACAAGAACATGTAAATTACTGAAAACTAGGGCAAATCCTTAGACTGTTAAAATATACATTGTATTTTGAGTTCTTGTGCCACATGGAATTTCCATTGATGAATTACCCTAGTGATTTTTGGCATTTGAAACAGATGCACGACATTGACTTCCTTGTGACTCTCAGCTATAATCCATTTGCAAATAATGTTATTGACACCTGTAGGCTAAGCCCAAAAGGGGGAAAAGAAAAAAGAAGATATTTTACCTAGAATGCTAAAGCAGGTATTAGAATATACTCCTAAAGAGTTATGCAAGGGACCATCCAAAATTTATGAAACACTGATGGAACAGGGTTGTTCTTCTTTCTTTTGTTTTCTTTCTTTGCTACACTAATGTTAAGTTATGCAATCTTTCAAAAGATAATAGTAACTCAAAGAGCAGAAACACATCAGGATGTCTAGACTCCATATCTCCACATCTACCAGCCTCAGCATCTGGTTTCTAGACTGAATCTGTGTAACACAGGGATGCATTAAGACTAAATCAGGAGGTAACAAACAATGCACTTGATTTGTTTTAGGGTAAATTTCTAAATCTAGAAAGATGAGCAAATATATTTAATAATGAAGAAAACTCCCAGAACGTTTCTAAGACACTGTAACTGTTATACTAAAATCCTAAAACCAACTCCATAACCACTTTTAGCCTCCTCAGAAGATACTTCATTTCAGTTTTGAAAGGAACATTTTCTGCTTTTAACACATCATTATTTAGCTTTTCTTAGAGAGGCATGTTTTTCCAGGTCAGATAGAGATCATGTTACTCATTAAATATGCATGATGGTGACATCATGAAACCACATTCAATCACAAAATTTTAAGTACTTGCATTTCATCAAGCATCATTTTGGGAAGTAACAGCCCTTCATTTCTGCACTTCAAATGACAGTTTTTCATTCCATGCTGTGTGAACAAATGTTCCTGTCCTTAGCCACTGGCAACTTTTGGGACTGTGGTGCAACACATCATACAATTTAAAGTCCTCATCTGTTAGGCCCAGTGTGACCCTGGGAGAATTATTGACGCAGTAATAGCTCAAAATTTTATTCTCACCCTTCCTGTGTAACATCAAACTCAGTATTAATTTTAAAAAGCAACATATTCTCAATCTATATGCAGGGCAGAGCAGGTTAGTTTGAAATTAGCAAATCAACTTCCATTACCTAAGGGCAGAGGTTTGATATGCCTAGAATGAGAAACTGTCTTGCATTACTTGGGTCTTGAGATATTGCTGTATCTCGAATTTTTACTTCCCTTTCAATGAATCATTACTGACTTAGAAATCTTTGTCAGCTTAAGGACATGGATCTCTTGAGCAAGTCCAGAGGCGGCCTCAAAGATGATCAGAGGGTTGGAGCACCTCTTCTATGAAGACAGGCTGAGAAAGTTGGGGTTGTTCAGCCTGGAGAAGAGAAAGCTCCAAGGCAGCCTTAGAGCATCTTCCAGTACCTAAAGGGGGCTTACAGGAGAGCTGGAGAGGGACTTTTTTCAAGGACATGTAAAGACAGAACAAGGGGAAATTGCCTCAAACTCAAAGAGGGTGAGTTTAGTTTAAATATTAGGAGGAAGTATTTTTCTTTGTTATGGTGACAACATCAAAGAGGTTTCCCAGAGAACTTGTGTCTGCCCATCACTGGAAGTGTTCAAGACCAGGCTGGATGGGACTCCGAGCACTCTGATCTAGTGCAGGATGCCTCTGCCCATGGCGGCAGGGCTGGAACTAGATGACCTTCAAGGTCCTTTCCAAATCAGACCCTTCTATTTGATTTTATGACAATAAACACTGAAGAACTACAGAGTTTGCTCTGGCCAAGTCACTTTATGAAAAATAACTAATTGAGCAATACTTACATGGACTATATTGTGCTTACACGGTAGGTGTGGGAGAATAAATTATCCCACTTGCAACATTCAGGATGCACACGATCCAACAAGAATTTCATTTCAGTTTCAGATCTTTCTTTCTATTTCACCATGACATTACACTATTAGAAAATGATCAAATAAAATCACTGAAGAGCAAGGTCTCCTTATATTAATTTACTCTTAATTAAGTTACTGCAGTAACTGCTTACTTAATTACATCCTCCCTTGTTATAAACATTTCTTCTGGCTCTTGCTCCAAAGAAAATGGTAACTGTCTTGCCTCACCAAGTAGGTTTCAAACAGCTTATCCCAGTGTTCTGGTGCTCTGATGTATTTTAATAATGACAAATTAAATTAAAGAAAAAACACAAAAAATGCAAGCCCAAGATAACTGTCCAAAGTAGAGGTTTACAGACATCTTAGAGAAATTTTACTCCCCCTGAGTTTTAAATGTTTCTCTCTTCTTCAGACTAATCTGAATTTGAGGTCTGAGATCTCATCTCAAGTGAGTATCTGAACATGAGACCAGCTAAGGATATGCTATGCCTGAGATGTTTGCTATGTTTCCAACTGGAGCTCTCCCTGTAAAATTAACAGGTATTCCTGGAAGAGAATGAAGTTCTGCAAAACTGAAGGCTCCAGTGCTAGTCATTACTCCAAGGAATTTTTGCTTATGTGAAGCATAACATTGTCACAGAAAATACAAAAATGTTTAGGTTTGTGTTGGTTTTTTTCTTTGTTTTCTAAAATGCCTTGTAATTAGACAGTGAATAGCTGGAGCAGGAATTAGAGGTGCACTCTTAACTCCAGGTGTTAGTATGTTAACCCAGAAGACCTCAGCTGGAAGGGTACTATGTTCCCTGTTCCATCAGTCTGCTTCTACATTTTACTTTTTGTTCTTTGCTCTTTAGTGTTACCCACACAGAGAAGCCACTCAAATGCCTGGAGAGAAAAGGAAATGTAGTTAAAAAATCAAAGTTTTGTTTGGATTAAAGATGTGTAGTCAAATAAGACAAAGAAGAGAAAGGGGGAAGGAGAATTTGCAGAAGGGGTTTCACAGCTTTCCACAGCCTTCTGAAAATGTCAGAAGAGCATAACTTCAAAAACAATAACAGAGAAGAAAATTAGTCATTGACATGTTTCCATCTATAAAGACAATTTTTGGGGTATATAAATCAGTAATTAGGAGTATAGTTTATAATAACTAATCTCTATATTTTCCTATGTTGCTAATAAAAGACATGGACAAAAAGATGACTACCTCCTTGGCTGTGTCCAAGGACAGAATCTAGGAGACCCAAAAGAACCAGTCTTGAATCTTACATTATCACTTCATGGATAAAGATATCGTTTAACAAGAGGAAGAATATTTCTGACTTTTCAAATCAAAAGCTTTAACAGAGAGGTATGCCCCATGAATGAAGTGGGATAGAAGTGAGATATAACAGAATAAATGGTGTTTGGACTGTTGGAAATCTAAATAACTGCTTGCAACCTAGAGACCAGCGAATGGGTGGGCATGTTGGCAACCTGTTTGCGTTAAAGCCTGTGTAGGTAATAGCAAAGCCATTTCATAGTCAAAGGATTTCAGTTTTCATGGTTAGTCTACAGCGTCTGATGCTTTACATGCACACAAAATTACAGATTAAAGTAAAAAAGGCCTTTTATTTAGACCAGTCGGATAGAAGATCACACTATTCATTTTGTTAGATGCCAGAACCAATAGACATAAGCAGCCTGAAACATTAAACTAATCACCCTAGAATGCTGAATTTAAGAGTTATTTGTACTTTGTTAGCTACAGAACATGCAATGAGTAAATATATACCAAAGAACTAATAGAATCTTTCCTCTAAAGAGTTTCACATTTCTACAGGATAAATGAAATTCTGAATAGAAAGCAAATTAATACAAACACAGTATAGTCAAGGTAGCTCAGCTATTTATTTAACATTTTCAGAAAGAGTAAATGAAGAATGTGACCTTTAAAGTTGTTGGTCCAGAACAAACCGTCTAGACATGTGATTTTTATTTATTGTATTCCTCTTATAATCAAAATCCCTTCTGAAATACTTTTCCACATTTATTTACTAATTAGCTATAATTAAGAAAAATGTGCATACCTGGGGATTTTAAATACTCCCTTGCTATTTTCACATGCAGAGTCCTCGACCTGCAGCTAGCTGTATATCTATTAAATCTGTTGGGTGTATTTCTGTAGAGTGGATGAATTTGAGTTGTTTGCCATCTGCACTTGAATCATAAAGTGCAATTATTTTATTAGTCTATAACCTCTGATGAAATCTTGCTGAAATAATCTTTTGAGCTTATTTGCCCCCTCAGTGATAGCTACAATAATAATATTTAGCAATTGAGAGGCAGAAGAAGTTGGGGCGGGGCTGTTCAGCCTGGAGAAGAGAAAGTCGTGTGAGACCTCATAGCAACATTCCAGTACCTGAAGGAAGAATACAGGGAAGCCAGAGAGGGACTATTCATCAATAACTGTAGTGATAGGACAAGGAGTAATGGGTACAAACTGAAAGAGGGAAAATTTAGGTTAGATACAGAGAAGAAATTATTAATTGTGAGGGTGGTGAGGCACTGGAACAGGTTGCCAGAGAAACTGTGGATTCTTCATGCCTGTCAGTGGTCAAGGCCAGGTTGGATAGGGTATTGAGCAACCCAGTCTAGTGGAGGTGTCCCTGCCTATGGCAGGGAGGTTGTAACTAGGTGATCTTTAAGGTTCCTTCCAACCCAAACCATTCTATGATTACGATTCTTTAATTTTGCATTACATTCAAACTTAAACTTGACTTTAGCGTCACAAAAACTGCCACTTGACAAATCAAAATAACGTCTCTCAAACAAACAAACAAAAAAAAAAATCAAAATTAATAGGAACACAACTTTCATCTTTACCTTTAGAGTTCTAAAGGTAAAGTTGGGGGTGGGTGCACTACCCATGGGAAAAAAAGACATTATAGGAGGGAGGACTGGAATGGGTCAACACAGCAGGAGAGGAGTAGGTCCCATTCTTATTAGCCCAGGAACTGCAGCAAAACGCCAAGGTCAGTGACAGCTCTGTAGAAAACCATTGGCCTCCTCATTACATTCAACTGCTCTTCATTGGTTCCATTTCTCAAACTCAATGCAGTGCTGCAAACATATTTTCTTGTTACTGTTCAATTTTTTTTGAGAGACTTAGACATTACTTTGGGAAATGAGCAGAACTTGAGGCAGAGTAGCAAAGTGAAGTGTTTGTCTGATGGAACATCCTGTTTTCTTTCCCCCCTTCTTAATTTTCACCATAAAGTTCCACACCTGGAGTTGTTTAGAGAAGCACTACCTACACTCGACTAACTGGCAGTAACACCACCTTGTAAACAAAAACAAGTATCTTGGAGGACAGGTTTCTTCATAACTTCAATGTTTTAGATATAGGTTTTTTTCCTCACGGTCTGTTACTGTAGCTGGCATGCATTGCAGTCTTGAAGGAGCTAAAGACTTTACAAAAACAACCAAACTGGGGGGGGAAAGGAAAAAAAAAGTGTTTTGGGGAGGAAAGAGGTATTTTGGCAAAGATAAATTTTTGACAAAAGGAATTAAAAAAGGTCTGGTGAGCAGATGGAAACCAGCTAAGCTTCACACGAGTTTTAGCCTGGAAAGATATCAAGGAAAGCTGCTGCAAAGTCATTGCCAGAAAAATCCACTTTGGTGAACAAAACATGTAGCTTCTATCAAAAAGGTCATAAATTTCATCTCAGCACTTAGTTGCTCAATGAACTGATTACAGTAACACATTTTAACTAAAAAAACTAGGTCAAGTAAGGAGAAAGGAAACCCCTGAAGTCCTTGGCTATAAATGTGTTCTATATAACCTACCAGGAAAGAATTATTTAAAGATCATTCAACTTAAACTCTCCAGAGATTTCTGGTTGGACATTTATTATTTTCCTACAAGAAACCCGAACTACTGCTCTGAGTTACTGCTCCAGTTTTAGAATGGAAATCTCAATGGAACTTGCACTGATATAAAAATGGACTGTAAAAATTACAGTAATGAATCCAGCCCAGTGACATGGCGAGTACTGAGAGGTTTGGGGGTTTTTTTCAGCTTCTGAATTAATTTTTTAAGAGTTAATTTTAATGTTTAAGAAGAATTAAATTTCTAACTGATCTTTGCAAACACAGCATGGAAAAAAACATTGGATTAAAAACACCTGATTCATGAGAAGACACCTTGAAAGCAGTACTGACTAAACTGCCTGCCATTTCTACCATATTGACCACATCCTGATTAATTTAAACAGTTCTTCCTAAGCTTCTATATATTCAAAAATGACAGTGAAACTGTACAAGAAAGATATAAGCTCTGAGTTTGAAGAATGCTTTTAGACAAACTCTTGCATGCCATGCAGAATTGGAAAAGGCTGTTTACCTGTTCCTCTCTGTTTGCCAACCAAAATATAACTCAGCTCAGCAAGTGAAGATTATGTAAAAATTACCTGACTTGTTGATTAATGTAAAACGATATAACAATATGCAGTAAAATATTTAGACACTTTACTCCTTTGAAAAGAGTTACTTTTTAAGAAATTATGAGCATAAAATTGCTGTAACTCTTACTTAGGTATTCTCTTAACTCCATAGAAGTTTGTGTATTTAGTCTAATAAAAGTGGCAATAAGATACAGCCATGCAGAATATATAGGTATGTAATGTATATTTTGGCAGGTCCCCAACTTCTGTATCTTTAGACTTAACATCCCCAAACAGTCCTATGTCACCCTTGAGCAGAAAGGTTTATATATATCTATATTCAACTAGAAATATCAATCACTACTCTGTATTTTGTCCCAGTTTTGCAGATAACAAATAACTGATCTTTGCTATGTTCTGGCTTCCAAGAAACTGCTGAAAAAAGGTTTGCAATGTTTCTATGAGAATGACATTAGAAGATGAATAACCGCAGTAGAATGTCGAGTTTCACCTGTATTTCACATGACACAGCAAAGCATGAGCCTTAAATGCATTTTTATCCACACGTAAGGGAAAAAAGTACCATTGTGGAAACGCACAAGAGCAGCCTAATATACTTGCTAATGCTAACGTGTTACACGTCCCTTCATTTCCCCATGAATACAAACCTAGTTTCAGATGCTAAAAGTCAGGATACAAGATTATACTTAGCAACTTCATACCCTACTTCAAATGATAGTATGAGGGACGATGACATCACAGTTTTCAACAACACATTTGCATTTTTCCACCCCTTTTTCCTGTGTCTGGTTGTATGGTTGTGTTCAAATATTTGTTCTTTTTCCAAAGAAGCAAACAGCCTCAACCCATCAACACCTCCGAACCATGCGGACTCCTCCCAAAACCACTTAAGACTCCAAAGACACCAGATGGAGGAGAAAAATCAAGCCAGACAGCGAGCAAGCACCTGTCTATACTAAAGTATAGCTGCTTTTCCAGGCCTTTCCTCCACCATCAGCCTCTACCTGTGCCCTAGTGTGCAGCTTCTCACCCTATGTAACAGCAGGGAGGTTGGTATGCAGTTTTTTCCAGCAGCCTAGACAGTGAGGTCAAGGTTTTGGTAACCCATATTCCAAGGGATTGATTTTTCTTGCCTACATTTGATTGCTTCTGACACAATTACCTCTTCACATTGTTAACTCTGTGATGGGTATCACTCAATCTTTAATCAGGCTCTATTTAGTTATGATTTTATAAATCCTTTATTTTCATGCTTTCAAGCATTAAAATAATACTGGTTAGATATACAAAGTGGTTGTACTTAGGATCTTCTTCCTGTTTTCATGTACACTTTATGTTCTGTAGACATGCAGGGTAGAACTCCTGTTCTTTGTATTCAACTGGCAATTAAACCCGCAATAATTTTACAAGGTCTGGAAATACTTTTTACACTCTTGGTCAGACTTTTCAAGTTAGCAGTAGCTTAAATAAGAGTTTCTTCCAGGAAAATAGTCACAAAACCCACCTGGATGTATGTGAGAGACCAGAAAACATGACTGATGGCTCAAAACAACTAAGGTGTGTGTGGGGAGGAAATGGCAGATCAAGTTCTGCAAAGGTGGAATGGTGCTCTGCCCAACACTCCACTCCCTTTGGAGCCCCAAACTAGTCCTAGAGCAGCTATCAGACCAGAAGCCCCTCCTGAGAGGGAACTGTGGCCACAGGAGGCCAGAGCAGAGTAAACACCATTGCACAAAGATGCACATGGTGCCATCCCTATTATCCTTGGGTTTTTTGGCAGCTGAGACCACACTGGATCCAAGAGTGATAGTTATATCTTTTTTTTCTCTCTCCTTCTCTCCTTTTCTTCTACTAATTTCCTCTTCTTGAAATCCGGGTAATTTAAGGTTGGATGGGTTAGAGTTTGCTAAATCACTGCTTTGTGAAATGCTGCATTTTGATTGAAATTTTGCTTTAAATTTTGACAAGTTCCTGATCTTCTAAAGTTTGCCAGTACAGTTTGTTTTTTGACCTCCCAAGAACTTTTGTCAAGTTCTCTTTTGTTCCACCTGAGAGAAAAGCAGTACCTTAAACCACCTTTAAATAAAGTCTCAGTGCAATGACCAGGGATTTACAACACATTCCTCGGTAACCTGCACTAGGTGACCCTGCCTTGGCAGAGAGCTTGGACTAGATGATCTACTGAGGTCCCTTCCAGCCCTAACAATTATGTGATTCTGTGAAGTCCTCACTGAAGGGCAGACCAATTAGTCCAAATGGCAGAGTGCTCTCATCCAGTACAAGAACATGGTGTCCTGTAATTAACAATATATAATGGAAAAACTCACAGGTCAGATAAACAAAAAGCTGAAGTTAAGGTAACACCAAAACTGTCTGACAGATGTTTTTAGCACTTCAGAGCTTCAAATGTGCAACAAAATCTTTGGCTAGAAAAACCCCTTTGTACTAATTTTCTTGTATATCTACAAAATCTGAGTTTAAGGATACATTTTGACTGCATCTAACTGAGAAGTTTTGTAGTTTACCATTGAGTCTACACAGCATGTGCATATTTCCAAATTATGGGAAAAACTAGATTTTTTTTTTTTTTAAATAAGGCAAGTATTTAAGAAAAACATATTTTACATGCTGTAATTAGTTAATCCTGATATTTAGGATTTATTTTTTATGGTTTCACTTCAGGCTTCCAAACACTTTAGAGCACTCAGCTTGAAGTTCCCAAGTAAAATAAACCTTGGGTTATTATTTTCTTTTAATAGTTACTTGTGAAGAAAATTATTTGTTAACAAAAACATAGAAAAAGCCACATAACACAAGTTTCTGTCCCAGAAATACCATGTTTTACCCTTGGTCCCATAGGCAGAGAGGTTATTTTCAATCCTAAATTTTTGTAGTCTTAGTGATTGCCTTTTTCCTTTTACAGCTCTCTCTTCAATACTCTCTTGACACTCAACTATAATAACAGATTTTTTAAAAAGAAGAGAAAGCCTGGAAGTCACCATTGGCAGCCAACCATTATATGTGAGTTTTATTTCCTCTCATCAGGCAGAGAACCAATAAGTTATGAGTCTGAAACCAGGAGCTCTTATACTCCATTTGTACAACCTATGCATACTTCAGTGAGGGCCTAGTGACATAAACAGGTTTGTATAAGTCTATAAGACTTAATAAACACCAGGGCAAAGTATGCATATATAGATCATTATGGAGCTTTTAGAAAGAGAAGGGGAAAAAAATTGATTTTGTAGGACTCAAAACTTAGTTGAGAAGTGAAAAATACCTTGGAATAAAATTCCTGCTCTTTTGAAAGAATGCTAGGGGTTTTGCATTTTTATAACCATAGCCATTTAAATTTATGGGACTTGGTGGACAGTACTGCTAATTCTTTTGCTACCAGAGGCTTCTGCAATCTAACTGGTAGAATTCTAATGAGTTCACAGATGGAAATGGTTCTTGGGTGTGACAGGGGAGAGGTAGAAAATATAATACAAATGTCAAAAAAACCTTTTCATATCATGGAAGAGCCTTACACTGATTCCATCAACACAGAAAGTGCAAAGCCCATGAAAACCCTGTCTGGATGAAAGACTTGAATTGTCTCACTTAACAGTGGTCATTCTGGGAATGTGTCCAAAACAAGGAATACAGCTTCACACACCACCACTCTCAGTCCTTAGGGGTTCAAGGGCAGATCTCCACAAGCTCTACAACTAATAATACTCACTTCACTTTTACTGACACTCTCCCATGATATAATTTCCTCTTTACTCTGTTCTATGTGTTGCACAACTACCAACTACTCTGACTTAAGAATTTTCAAAAGTGAAAAATCAGAAAGCTTGAGGTTTCCTGCAAGTGGCTGGTGGAAGGAAAGACAGGCAAATGCAAAATAAATGCTATTTTTCAGAAGCAAAAGAAAGGTTGCAGGAAAGAATGCTGTCGGGGTTTGACCCTGACTAAATGCCAGGCACCCCTGCTCTCTCCTGCCACAGACATGCAGGAGAGGGAAAAGGAAAAAAACTGTTAAAACACACCAAAATTCATGAGTTGAGATATGACACGGACTGGGGGAACGCACAGAAGAAAAGGGCAGAACAGGCTCCAAATTTAAAGTTGCAAAGTGATTTAATTACCTAACAGAATCAGAGGATAAATGAGAGGTAAAAATAAGCTTTTCAGACACCATGTTCACTCATCCCCTCCCTCTTAAGACAGTTTTTTTTTATCTCACTCCCCTCTCTCCTTCCAACCAACAACTCGGGTAAGGGCAGAGTATGGGGTATTTTCCTAGTCCATAGGGCAAGTCCATAAATCTATTCATCACCACAATTCTTCTACTACAAATACTGTTTATCTCTGCTTATCTCTCTTTCTCTCTAGACAGTTTGTCTGAGTTGGGGTGCTGACTCTCTGCTCTCACCCCCTCCCTCTTAAAAAGCTGCTCTTCGCTCACCCCCCCTACCTCTTTCCAAACCAACAACACAGGCAGGGGGCAGGGTGAGGGGTTTTTTCCTTTGGTCACTCCATCAGGGAGAGGGGTTCTCTACTTAGCCATGGGGGTCCCCCCCACGAGAGACAGTCCTCTGGGAACTTCTTTGGCATGGGTCCAACCTCACGAGCAACATCCAGCCCAAATTCTGCTGCAACATGAATCTTTTTGTCCATAAGGTGCTGTGCAGACTCTCCTGAGCCAAGGCCAGGCTGCTTCCATGCCAGGAGCAAGGCCTTTCTCTCATTTGCAAGGCCTTTGCAGTTTTAACTCTTTATACGAGACTCCCGCTGGATCACAGCTTCCTCTAGGCATCCACCTGCTCCTCTGGCGTGGGCTGTGGGTGGATCTTTGTGTCCTTTTGGACTCCATGGGCCTCAGGGAAACCTCCTGCTCCCCCCATGGCCTTCACCATGGCTAGCAGAGGGTTTTCAGCTCTGGCGCCTGGAGCACCTCCTCCCCACCTTCTTCACTGACCTTGACAATGTTGTTTTTTTCCCTTCACATATTTTTACCTCCTCCTCCTCTAACTAAAAAGAAGCACATGACTACTTTGTTTTGATTTTTTCTTAAATATGTTTTCACAGAGGTGTAACCAGCACCTCTAACTGGCTCACACTTGGCCAGCAGCATGTCCATCACTTTCAGAGCCATCACAGATTGGCTCTGCTAAACTTGATGAAAAACTTCCAGAACCTTCACTCAGGACACACAGGAGCCATCTCTGTGCCACTCCCCACCCCTCAGACACCTCCCCAGGCCTACAACAGCCTGTGAGGGGTTTAAATCTCTCTTAGGTGTTAAAGATACCTTGCTGATGTTCTGGGCTAAGCTAAACCACCACAAATGCTTATAATGATCTCAACTGATTGACCTCCTGCTAAGATTGCACATTTCATTGGCTGATTTTGTCAAGGCCTGCTTTGGTTAAAACAGCTTCTCAGGAGACACATTATCAGGCAGGTCTCAGTCAAGTGAAAGGCAGAGTATACTGCTGCTATTAGCACAGGGCAGCATGTACAGAGATGTTTCTTGTTGGGCCACTTGCAGAAGTGAGCCTGCATTAAAGCCTGGGAAAGTTTCATCAGAACAGAAGATAGCCAGTACTTCTGAATTCAGGTGAGTCCATTTGAGTTTTAGTCTATCTAGCAAGAGAGAATAGATTATTAAATTACTGCTGCTGGAAGATTAGCTGCCTTTTTCTTCCTCCAAATGACATGAATTTAGGGAACGCATTTATGCCTGAAAAACTGGTACTTTACTGTATGTGATACGAACATTTTTATAGTGCATAAGGCTCAGAAGAAAGCCATGATACCTGTCAGAAGGCTTTGCAGTAAGATGACTCATACCTGGTTATGGAAAGAGGCACCAAAGACCTCTCAGGTGTGGTTCCTTCTTCTGGTTTGTCCAGAGGGATAGTATGGTCTTTAATTGTCTCTAAATCAAGATAAGGATCTGGATTAATAAAGCTTTCCTCAGAAATCAGCTCCTTTTTATACCCCAATGTACTTATTTGGCTGTGATAGAGTTGATTTTTTCATAGTAGCTTGTATGAGGCTATGTTCTGCATTTGTGATGAAGATAGTGATGATAATACAATTTTAGTTACTCCTGAATGGTGCTTGCACAATACGAGAACTGTGTACCCTAAAACAGGATCCTATTTATTCCAAACGGAATAGCAGTGAGCTCATCAGAACAGATAAAAACCTTGTTCAAGAGTTGTTTGGATAGGTCAATCTACCATAAAACAACTAAGCTGTAAGACAGCAAAAATATATGCTGCCCAGAAGATGTAAAGACAAAATATGTTTGTCTTCTGCAGATGAAGATAATCCCACAATCCCTCTCGACTATCCTGCAAGTTAACTCTTTCCCGTGAAACATGTGAGAAGTCTTGTGTGTCCTATTCCTCTTCCTTCTCCCAACCACAAATTTCTGATTCAACCTCTGCAAAGACATGCCTGAGTGGTTCCTCAAATGGCCTATCCATCAATCAGTAACCTAAGACTTCTGGTCTATGCAATCATCTCCATTATCAACTTTTATTCAGGGTTGGTGTGTCTTTGAGTACAATGTATTAATTTTCCTGTCTCTTGTCCTGTCTTTTTTATGCTGACTAGCCATTAATCAGATATTCTGACAATAATCCTTACATTCTTCCAGTTATTGAACTAAATTTAAAAATGTACACCATTCCATGAGGATTAACATTTTCTGTCATTTGGTTGGAACACTATTCGCTGGCAAAACAGGGTAACAGTCAAAATTATGTAATTAACATTTTTACTTTAGTCTTTAACTTCCAATTCATATTACTCATGTTTGTAAGATATCAAATATTGGGTTTTTTTGCTCCCAATGAGTCTATTTATGGAAAGCAGTCATATTTTCTCTTCCTACAAAAACTGTAACTATGTGACTGGTCGATCAGGGTAGATTTTGAGTAGCTCCAAGCATGTCATTGTCAGATTGGATGTGAGTGAAAACACTTCAGTTTCTAGTGTGACAGACATCTACAGCTGGATCCACAGTGATTTTAGAAGACCCGTCTTAGCTTACTGCCACAGTGTAGGACTGGTATTCCCCAGTTAGTTCCCCTCCCCCCAATTTGCTTTCCTTTCCCCTCCAGCTAAAACCACAAAAGGCAAAGATCAAGGGTTGAGATAAGAACAATTTACTGGCAACAGCAACGAGATAAGAAAATGGATGGTGACAGCAACAATACTAATGTCAAAAGTGTACAAAGAGAGTGTACTTTACATGCCAAATACTCTCCAGGCTTGAGACAATGGAACAATGGCAGACAGACCCTCTACCTGCCAGGCTTTTCCAGCACTGGAAAGGAACACCCTTTCTTCCAGGAAGCAAGAGAAAGATTCCCCCACCCCTGGCAATGATGTAAGATTGTATGGAATAACATTAGGGTTCTGGCTACACTCCCTCACTGCTACTGTTAAAAATTAATCTTGTCCTTGGCCAAAACCAGGATGCTTAAATGCAAGTACACTCTTTTATTTCCTGCTTATTTATACTGCCTACCTACTCGTTCATCCAAGTTGGATTTTAAAGGCAGCAACCAATTCACAAAGGATTTGGATTTACCATCCAAATTCTTACAATGTACTTCATGTCATGGTAATACTTTTTGAGGGTCTTATTGAATACTTAAACAATTATTTGGACTTTTCCTGAAGATCTTTTGGGACAGTCAATGGAGTGAACATAGAAGAAAATTTGATGCTTTTTAGCTTCAATATTTTAAAACATAACTTGGTTATTCAACTAGGAGAGAATACAGACTGAAATAGCTGAATTTTCATTATTGCTTGCATTAGCAAGTCTGAACATCAACCCTGGTGTTCCTGAAGAAATAAGCATAATTGCCTTATTGAAAATGCCACATACCTTTTACTGAGTTAAGCTTTCCCCAGATTAACTCAGGAAAGGATATCCAGAAACACATCTACAGCAGGACTGAAACAGAGTGCATAACTATACAGAAAATCTGAGAGCAGTCATCAGCTTTTATGTGAAAGACAAAAATTCCTCACAGAATATGGTAGATTTTTGTAAAACAAGTCAAATTCCAGTACTCATAAAATCACGCAACTGAAGTGCTACCTTGAAGATGAAAAGGAAGAGGAAGAATAGGTGTATTCTATGAGGATACTTGGGGAATGACACTTTCTTCAATTACACAGGTCCAAGGCAAAATACATTTAATCTTGCATTCAGTTTTTGGCCTCTTACCACAAGACATTGAGGTGCTGGAGTGTGCTCAGAGAAGGGCAACAAAGGTGGTAAAGGGTCTGGAGCACAAGTCTGATGAGAAGTGTCTGATGCAGCTGGGGCTGGGACCTTATCACTCTCTAAAACTACTTGAAAGGAGGTTGTAAAGAGAGCTGACAGTAGGTCTCCTCTCTCAGGTAACAAGTGATTGGATGAGAGGATATGGCCTCAAGCTATGCCAGGGGAGGTTTAGATTGATCATTAGGAAAAATTTCTTCCCCAAAAGGGTAGTCAAGCACTGGAACAGGCTGCCCAGGGAAGTGAATAATTCATCATCCCTGAAGATATTTAAAGACCTGGATGTGGCACTTAGGCAAGCGATTTAGTGTTGGACTTTGCAGTGCTGGGTTTACAGTTGGACTTGATCTTAAATGTCTTCTCCAACCAAAAGGGATCTGTGGGATAAAGCACATATGTAATATTCAGTTCACAGTTGCCCATGTCCTGATGAAATTACAGAACCACTGTGAAGTTAGGGAAAAAATCGATGTTTTGTTTATTCAGTCACTAAATCTCAAGTAGCAAGGCTTTTTTTGTCAGATCTATCTTAACTGAAGAGCTGATAGCTACATGCGGTATAGAATTATAGTCTGGAGCTGAAATGCACTTTTGGAGCAAAGCTCCACAGCCATTTACTGCACCTTGATGTGCACAGGTACTGTGGATCCCTTCAAGAAAAGAAACATTCTAGGTACCTGTTTGCACTACAAATCTATTCAAGTAGTTGTGCTGCACTGTTAACTAACACTAGTCTTTAGCCGCCAGCCTGAGCAGAGGCATATGATAGCAGAATGTTATCAGCACTGCTTACACATACAGTCAGTTGGCTCCTAGGGATCAATAAAGATTCCTGTCTGCAGATGTGAACTGAGAGCTGGTTTAACCTCGGTCAAAAGCCCCCAACCTCACAAAGATACAGAGGTTGTACAGGCAGCTGAAATATATTCAATTACAGCAGCAGAATGGCAGTTCTTTTCCTAAGTTATTTATAGAGTCCACACCTCAAGGGAGAAACAGATGGTATTCATGTTCCAGTATACAACCCCTACACATTTGGAAGGAAAATACTGAACAAAGCACTCAGTAAAACCTCCAGTGCTTGCCATTCTAAGATAGTGTGCTCCTGATGGCACTGCACACCTGTATTATGACAGCTGACAAAGTCAGTCAAACAACTTGCCTCCAAGCAGAAGAGTTTTGGGTAGAGGTTGAGGAAGACAAACTGGCAGAAGTGATTACTGGGTGGAGAGATAGTGAAGGCTGCACGCTGATACTGCAGTTCTGGCACTGAGCATCAGCTCTTTCAAGGAGATCTTTTCTCCTAAGTTCTATATATGGAACAACTTGCTCCAAGTCCTAGCCTTGGTTTTCTGCTCTTCAGCACAAAACCAGTTTACTTTGCAAGTTATTTGAGAAGATGAGGATGCCCAAATTAAGTCCTGTGTGAATGCAGTATGGTTACAGCTGGTTTGAAACATTTGCCTCTGACAGCTGAGCCAAAATTCAGCTTATCAAGTTAGATTCAAATAATCAAAGAACAAGGTAATTGCCCCTTAGTTGCTCTTAGATATCTTAACAGGGTGCCAAAGTTCCATATATTGTATTAAACTTAGAAGCCTGGAGACAGTTCAGAAACTGATCTAAAGCATTCCTTAGGAAACACCAGAAGGCAAAGAGCACTTAATTCCCACTTGTGTATGCAAGGGGGTCTCCTACTGTGTAAGCATTTGCTTGCACAGATAAAAGCTAGTTTGCTGAAACATATCTCTATGAGCAATTTGAAAAGGAAGTGATGTACACTTTAAGGACAAAGAAAGGCACATATATATCTGCTCTAAAAGTCCTTACTTGTACAGGAACTTGTAGGCTTCATTTTGTTTGCAGATATTACTATGAATACTACATCAAGCAGCCCCTCTAGGTACATTAGGATGCTAAACCACCAAAGAAACTCAGAGGGATGTACAGGGGTGGGAAAAAGCTGCAGGGCATGGTGTAAAAAGAAAACTTCACTGCAAAATTAATGAAGAGACTTTCATTAAAATGTATCAGCATGCAGTCAAAGAAATAGCTAGCATATCCTGAAAATGGTCTCTAAAACAGGGGTGAAATAAATATGCTTTGTCCCAAAAGGAAGAACAATATATAGAAAACAGCTTGTTATTCCTTCTTTCTCCTCCCATCTTAGTCAATTTTAAGTAATTGAGAAGCAACTCTACAAAACCTACAAACAAATCCCAACACAGCACACTTTCTTTAAAGCCACATGCATATTCTGCAATTTGAAATGTTTTCTTGGGATCCTGAGCTGAATAATATTAGGTAAAGGGGAAAAAACCTGATGTTCCACATTGTGCAAGAAAACTAACAAAAAAAAAAGAACAAAACCCCAGAAATTATACGAAGAAATGGAAAAGCTATCTTTTGTTAAAAGCATAATTCTTTTGAAAGACATGTCACAGGGACTTCTTTTCTAAGCGTCTTTTTGGTATATAAATCTTCAGCAGAGGCTCCACAGCATCTGAGTGCAGTCTAGGCTGAAGATACCCTCTCCTCAGCATTCCCTGAGGAGGACTGGAAGCTTCCTGCTCCAGCAGGGCTGGCAGCTTCCTGCTCGGCATTCTCACTTCAGGTAGGTACACTCCTGAGACTCCAGGAGTGGTTACAGTGCTCTCCATTTTCCCTACATATGAAAATCAGGAACTAGGCTTTGCTTCTAGACCCTGTTCCAGTCAGCTCTGAAGCACCTGCTGTGAAGCCCATTTCACACTTCCACTGCCTTTGCACAGCCAGCATAGAGAGCAAAAAAAGGATCCTCTCTTGCTTTTCATCTGACAGCAAGAGCACTGCAGAGCAGGTTGAGCAGGTGCTACACCTTCCCTGACAGCAACCAGCACCACTGAGTAGTCTCACTCAGGAAGCATCTTCAAGTTCTTTCTTTACGGCCTAGCACAGCCCAAAGCCTTTAACTTGATCCAGCAAGCCAGCGGTTTCTCCCTGCTCTAGCTTTTGAGCAGGTTTTTCCTCCAGCCTTCTGGCTCGACCTCAGCCAGCTCTTCAAAGCAAAGGACACCAAAATCCACAGTGAAACCATGAGGAGTGAGGTGACCATATGGAACAAGGAAAGAGAAAAAAGCATCAAGGCTGACATTCCAGAGCTGGGATGGCAAAAAGATAAGGCTAGAGAAGAGGGGGAAGTGTCTTAGGTGAGACAGGTGAGCGACTGAAAGTATTTACAGGAACTTCCTGATTGCTCTTTCCCCTAATTCCATAATCAAAGAAGGCTGGCTGTCTCAGATTTCTAAATAGAGACAGAATACTCCTGTACACTGTTAAAAAATTCTCAGCATTATCAACCATCCTCTTTTTATATTTGCCCTTAAATTTCATCTTACTGCTGAGGTTTTATAAATAAGATTTAGGTTTTTTTGTTTTCTTTCAATGTTTCCTCTAGCAGAGAGAAAAGTGTGTTGTATACATCACAATGTATGGCAGTGCATTTCCTCCTATCTTACGTACTGCTTTCTTCATGTATTCTTTTTCTTTCCAGTTGCTTTATGGTGTTTCCAATTATATTCACTTTTTCCTTCTGTCTCAAGCGGTGGAACCTCAGTGGCTGATGAAAGAATCAAATTAGTAACAACAAATCACAGCAGGTTTCGACCGTGTAGGTGTCAGGAAAGAATTTGCTAGATGATTGCCCCCCCTAAATAAAATAGTTGTACCTATAGTTGTGTGGAACCAGGAGCTCTTATATAACATAAATTCTATTTGTGTCTGAAGTATGAGTTTTTGAAATGCCTTTGGTATTTTGGTTTCTGACGATAAATAATGTGTGTTTTAGCACCTTTTTCTTAATAGCTATATAATATGTAATAAGATATTTTTCTTTTCAATTTAAAGTTATTTAAATTTTAGACAGAAGTTTCTCATTCTGGAGGAAATTATGAAATATATTCAGGTCGAGAGTCTTTGTTACAGAGTTTGGGCCACTGTAACATTTTTAATAATAAAATGGGTGGCACATCATTTTTATTCCCATAATAATTTCTAAGATAGACTGGAGAAAACTGCATTAACTTTAATGACTTATTGTATTATAATACGAATTGCAATAGGACATCACAACTTATTGCATTATTTCTAACACTAGAAAATATACATTCTTTGAGGGGAAAAAAAAGCATTTTCTTTGGAAACAGCTGAGATGAAGAATCTTTTCTACAGCAGCAAGAGCATTTACTGACAGTAACTAGAGGCTTAGATCTTCAATGTATCTTCCAAACGCCAGCCTGTTTTTCCCTTAGGAGAAGAATTAAAAGTAGTTCTGGGAACAGCATGAGGAAAAAACAGTCAAGATTTTTTTACAAAGTTCTCTGCTAGTATCCTACAACACAGTATTTGAGAGCTTTGTAACACAGGGCAATCTGCTACTTCTGTGAGCTCCTAAGGGTGGAAAGACTCAGAAAAAGTATGTGGTGTTAAAACCAAGTATTTTGCTTTTGGTTCTCATGACATAGAGCAGATTTCAGTGTCTTTAATTTTAACTCTAATTAAATGTCTAGTTTTAATTATACATTAATTTAAGCCCACAGAGGTTTGCCCTGTCAGCCTTAGGTACTGAAGTTCAGTAGAGAGTCACAAACATGGTAGAGTGGCAACAGCAAGGCTGTGATAATTCCTTCTGATGCTGAAGAAATTGTGGTAAAATTAACTTTTCACTTCAGTCGATGCCTATCTCACATGCTTAGATGCCACTTAAGAGGACTGACTGCCAATAATTTGACTGAAACCATCAACAGTAGTTAGAAGCAAATGGAAATCTTTCCAGCTATCCAAGATACAACAGCATTTGTAAGAAAAAAAGCTAAAAAGCTGTGTTTCCCTGTAATGAACACAACACAATAAATACATAGGGGTTATTGCAATAGCAACACAGAAGGGGAAAAACTGTAAGGGTAATTTTGAAAATGTGGGAACACAGCACCCTGACTCAAGGGTGTATATATCTGAGTACTGCAAATTTTTATCCTTTTTTTTTAAAGTATTGATGACCAGTTTGATGAAGTCAAGAATTTTTTTTACACATTACAGTGAAGTATCAGCTTATGCTTTTCACAAGACTTATTTTGGCTATTCACCTTTTCTCTAATCTTGCAGAAAATTGGTCACAATTCCTCAGGTTTACCTCACTTAAGAAGAAAATCAAGAAAAAAGTTTAATAATTTCAAGTCAGGTGGTACACAAATTTAAACTACATGTTAGTAACAGTCCTGAATTTTAACCAAATTTTGTGATAATTATTTGGTTGGAAAAAAAAAATAGGAACACTAAAAGAGTTGACAATTATGGTGTGTTGCAATCCGCCTGAATCTGTCAGATGAACAATACAGCCTTGTTTAGGGTCATAAGTTACAATGGAGTGGTTCTACAGAGCAAAGTACTTGGTACCAAGAACTTCCTGGCATTCAATGAGTTTACTCTGGGTTTGCCTGTAGTCTAGTCGTGGATTAGAATCACAGAATCCCAGAATAAACAGAGTTGGAAGGGACCCACAAGGATCATCGAGTCCAGCTCCTGGCCTTGCACAGCATCATCACCAAGAGTCACAGCATGTGCCCAAGAGAATTGTCCCAATGCTTCTTGCGTTCTTGTCAGGCTTGGTGCTGTGACCACTTCCCTGTGGAGCCTGTTCCAGTGCTCAGCCACCCTCTGGGTGAAGAATCTTTTTCTAATATCCAAACTAAACCTCCCTGACACTTCAGGTAATTCCCTTGTGTCATCACAAAGAGATCAGTGTCTGCTTATCCTCTACCTATCATGAGGAAGTTGTAGACTGTGATGAGGTCTCCCCTCAGTCTCCTCCAGGCTGAACAGACCAAGTGACCTCAGCTGCTCCTTACATGGCTTCCCCTCAAGGCCCTTCACCATCTTTGTTGCCTCCTTTGGACACTCTCTAATAGTTTAATGTCTTTCTCATACTGTGATGCCCAAAATGGCACACAGTATTCAAGGTGAGGCCACACTAGTGCAGAGCAGAGTTGGAGATGAATTCATGGATATTATCTTCAGATTTGCTTTAAGAGCCTGCTAAAAACACTAGCAAATGTGAACCCTCCAAGTACCCGTTTCTGTTACAAGTGACACACTGCAGAGGGACACAGCCTGAATTTGCACCATGACCCTAACTTTCTTAAGCAATTTGCCTATGGTTAAACCACGGGCAGTCATCTTGGGTTCTGTTTCTCAAGCTGCACTTTAATCACCCTACCACTATTCTCAAAGGACGTGGATGTAATAAGCAATTCCTTTTTTTTCATAACAGCTTTTCACCAAGATGAGCAATAGTATCTTCCACAAACCATAGCCATTATGTTTCATATTGACATCATTATATGTTCTTAATTATCCCATTATATGCCACTGAGAGTTTGATTTCTAATCCATATGTGTTATAATCCGGTTATTAAAATTTTTAGAGAGATGCCTCTGCCTGAATTCAGGTAGAAATGAGACCATATGTTGAATATATATAGCAACTTTGTGTGTAAACCAAAGCAACCTTTGCTTCACACCCTGCAGCAAATGGATTTATTTATAGCACAGAGCTTCTTTGGATCAATAGAACTTTGAATACTAATATGACATGTGCATTAACAAAAGATACCAGTTAGACAAAGAATCAAATATTAACAGAAACTAATGGTAATGTTGGATTAACTTTGGGGGTTTTACTTACATGCTGAGAATTCTTTAGAAGAGCTCTATTAATACTAATGTCTTCACAATCACCTGAGAAAATGTTTTCCTTCAAACAATGATAAAAAAATGCTATGGAATTGATTTTCATTTATTTAATCTTACTGTATTGAAAAGAGCAAGAAGTCTCACCTTTTAAACTCACAGAACAAAAGTAGATTCATATAATCTCCTTGATAAATGTCATGTAAATTGCAGTATTTTCGACTGGGACATTGTAATTTAATGACCTTTTAGTCACGAAGAGCCAGAACACTTAGTACCTTACAATAACTGCAGAGAAACTGGAAGCATTTAAACATGAAAAAAAAAAGGATTTGATTTTAGACTCTCAGTAGGGAATTCATAAGTTCTTGTGGCATCTTATTAGAAATTCTATGGAAAAATCTTATGTTGTATAAGAAAAATGAGTGAGATATGCACAGTACTTGGTGTATGTTTAGACAGCAATGTGGTAGCAGATACCACCTTGGGAACTGCTGGGGAGCCGAGTAGTCTCAGTACAGCAGGGTTTCCCTGATGGCAAAACATCCTAGAGTAACACAATAAGTCCCGCCCCAAATTATGTAAATCCCCCTGGCTGTAACCTAACCCCTGACTCCATCCCTCCCTTCTCCCCACTGGTTGTGGTGTTCCCCCTGCCTCCTCTCCCCTGACCCCAGGTGATCCCTATATCTAGGGACACCAAGTGCTCCTCTTCCTCTTTCACCCTGGAACCCTTCGGAATAAACCTCTGGAACATCCAGCTGATTGAGCCTCTGGATTCTTTGTCTCTGGTAACACATGAGCTATCTAGCTCTCTGAGTGAGTGAGAATCTGTGCCTTACACCGGCACGGGTGTGAGAAGGGTCTTTCTGTACAGCACCAGAGCAGTGCTGGCTGGAGTGATCTCTCAACAGCCTTAGAGACACTTTTGGTAAACGCAGAGGCCTGTTCCACCCCTCCTCCCCTTCTGCGTTACAGCAATAAATAAAGGTTTCTACTCTTGACATCTTTTGCTATGATATTCTTCCTTGAGCCTATTCTATTCTCTATTTACAGATCATACTTTTATGTAACAGTAAGTACAGTTTATTTTTTCATTAACAACCACATGTGTTCCCATACATCACCATTTATTGTTTCTTTTGGTATGAAATACAGAATGCAATGGGATATAGTGCACCACAGTGAACACATAAAAGTTACAAGGAGTGTGATAACATTTTTTAGACTCCTACCTTTGAAAGAAATGCAGACATGCAAGAATGCAGTTATAGAGATTGGGACCAAGGAAATTATTTTCATACTTTAAAGACCTTTTTATACAAGGTGCCCTATATCTTTTATTTTGGTTTTCATGAGAACTGAATTATCGAACAGTTAATTCCAAGTACTACTTAAAAGATTTAATCTTATAATTTATTAACCCAAATAACAGCAACATATAGGACCAAATGTAAAGGAAATATTAGGTATTGCTATAAGGCAGTGTCTATCTCGGTATTTTCTACAGAAGTATATACTTGAAAGTTAAACAACAATCTTAAGCATTCAAACAAGGTATGCAGTGAAACCACACAAAATATTTTCCATGCCCAACTGCCATTTGGAATAAATAACTGTAGGTTCTAGAAATCAGAAAAATTCATAAGGCACATAATTTCTGCCCTTCAGCACTCTCTCTTTTTGTAACTGTGTCACAAACAGAGATGATATGAGATTCCCTTTTAAAATATGTGTAAGCTTCCGTGCAGAGGTGCACAGGAGTAGTGATCATTGGGGGTCTTTCCAAATGAATTTTTCTATTCTATTTATAATGTAATGGATAAGTTCAATTTAGAGAATTGCCAATAAAATATATTTTCTAAAAAATCATAAATATGTTGAATCAGAGGTAATAAATTTCATGCATGTAAAACTGACAAATTCCTAAAATACCAACTACCTACCTTGTTATGATCAACTGCAAAATTTTCTGCAGATTAATAAAAGTCAGCCAAATAAAAAACATATTTTTGGAAGATGAGCTATGCAACAGTATTACATGTTACAAAGAGTTACAATTTGGTAACCCTGCCCAAATTGCAGTTTTGCCTCCTACTTACATTTTGTAAGGAAAAATGCATCCTCAATTTGTACAACTGAATAGTGAAAACTGCTTTTTTAGAAATCCAGTCACTTGCCTTAATGCTTTTTCATTTGCCTTTTCTATCAGTCTGTGTCTGCTTATTTCTGTATCACAAAGAGGAAAACACTGTTGATCTCACTGAACAAACCTAATATGTTTATGCACTTATTTCAGCTGTACTCCTACAATAGTTTTTTTCGTTTTGCAGGGGAAAGGGGGTGGTGGTTATCACATTGTTAGGAAACAAAGAAACAGACGAAAAAACAAGCCAAACCACGAAGCTGTTTCTTACTTTTTTAACATATTCAGGTAAAAGACCTTGGGCAAAATCAATTCAGATATGAATATATGCATCAGTCTTCAAGAATTCCAACAGGACTCAATTTGTTTTCTGGTAAAAAATGTAAAATTAAATTGGGATATAAGTATGAAATTCAAGTCCATCCAATAATTCCAACAGTGGTGTAGCTGGGTATTGGTGCTCTGGCTGCACCCTCTGCCAGGGAATTCCTGGCTGGTGCAAGAGCTTCCCAAGTACTCTCTGCATTGAGGAGACAACAGACTTGAGACAAAGTCAATGACTGAGCCTTTAACCAGTTTCACAACAAAAATTCTGTTCCAGGAGCTCTCCATGTGGGAATCAAAGAGAGCCCTGAAATTTTCCTAAGCAGGCCCTTGCTGCTCCTAGGCTTTTTGATAGCCACCATCTGTATGCTTCAATACAAACGCTATTCATGCATCATTTATTATCATGCATTTATTAAAAATGCAGCTACCTTGGATAAAGAATCTGACAGGCTCATTGACTCTGTCAGGCAGTTCCTGATGCAAGACTGACCAAAATACATACAAATGTTTCAAACAGCTAGCAGAAAATTTTTCGTGCATTTGACAGTAATGGTCATATATGACAGTCTTGTATACATAATTAAGGTAGGAGTTGTTCTGTGAATAATTTGAAACAATCAATATCAACATATCTGTGAGATGTTGGAGTGATCAGGGAGGACTACAGGCCAACTGAGTTATAGGAAATAAGTGAAATAGCATCACAAATAGACTTAACCTGATCCAGGTGAACACAGTGCTGCAGGGATTCTTGTGATGGAGGCTTCTGCAGCCAAACAGAAAACAACCATCTCGTTCAAGAGACTGGTTTCCCATCAGGAGTGTTATGCTCTGCCAAGGTGCCATTTCTTTTTTTAGATAAAAAATTTTGCCTGTGAGCATCCCTGCAAGTTTCCAGTGGTTAGAAGGATGTACCAAAAAAGGTTACTATTAACAACAAATATGCCATCCTGTTTCCAAATACATTGCTAATAAAGAATTGCAAATTTCCTTTTGAAAGTATGAGAAAAAGACGGCACAGTTTCACTACTGTGTAGAAGGATTGGTACTATTTTTGAACCCATACTAAAACAAAAACTCAATGACAGAAAATTCAGTTATGAAATTTGAACCCTTGTATACATGTACGACCAAAAGAAGGTGTATGCCTGGCTTTTTCTTCCAGTTTAGGTATTAGATGGAAATATTAGTCATGTACATTAGCTCCTTTGATACAATTAAAAAAGAAAAAGGAAAATCCTACATAACTAACATTGAATAACACAGTACCTTCCACCTCATATGATGAATCTGGAATGCCATATCAAAGGAAGACAATTGCAGTTATGTCAGAGTAGCTAGGCTCTACATAAAGGCCAAACAGTCCTATGGAACTTGTTCATTCTTTTTGGTGAGAAGACTGGATGTACATGACAACAGTACATAAAGACCAGCACAATTAAGACACCTAACTTTGAATCTGCATCTGGAGCACTAAAAATGTTGCATGACCCTAGCTAAATAATTCCTACTCTAAAATTGAGGGAAAAAAATCTATAAGGGCACTGATGCTTGAATGAGACAGTGCCACAGGGTGACCAGCTAATTTCCAATAACAAAGTTGAACTATTCTCTGCATTTTTACATAACAGTCTAAAAGTACTTAATACATGGTCACATTAGTACTGTCCACAACCATTATACTCTATAGACTCCAACACAACATAAAAAAGACTCATATCAGTAATAACTTTAGCTATACAGAGTCTCATTAAATTCAAAAGGATGGATTGCACTCAAAAAATTACAGTGCTGCCTATAAAAAAAATTATGTCTGTATCTTATGTTTGCTTTAAAAGACATGAAAAACAAATCCTTTAAAAATAACTGACTACACAGTGGCTTTAAAATAGTGTACATAAAAAGTTCTCAGAAACTAACAAACTGAAAATTTTAATGTATTTCATGTGACCCTGATCTTGCAAAAATTTTTAATGTGTTTGCCTTAATATGTGTGAACAACTCCATCTGAGAAAAGTAGACTACACAAGGCTAGTGATCAAGCATATCATGCATTGTTTGCAAAATTGCACTTTAAAGTTAGTGCATACCAAAAACATGCAGAGCAGTCAGAACATCACAATCATTTTGTATTAATTCAGACACAGACACTCACCTATGCTTTGGTAAAAATCAGAAAACTATCCAGGCTTCCATTTGACATCCTCCTTCTTTTTCCACTAGTTTTATTCATATAAGAGCTCCGAGTTGAATCTGTGAGAAACTTGCTCAAGAGCAAGTCCTGAATATTCGCCAATCCAACATTTGCAGTAACAATATGTTCCTATGATTAGGACAAAATATACAAAATATTCAACGTGCTTTCACATCTAAGTCTGTGTAAAAAAAAAAACCCTTTCTAAACTAAGCAATAAAAGGCTAAACAGTTATTTCAAAAATGTTTGCATTGGTTTTCTTACTTGAACTGCACCACAGTAATGAGAAAAGACAATAATAATTGACTGTGGATAATACTTCTTGGAAAAGGCTAAATGGTGAATGGGTTTGATTTAATTGTGGCCTGGGGTAGTGATACAGAGTAGTCTTTTAAGAATGGAAGCTATAGATCGTAGCATCGTAGAATGGCTTGGGTTGTAAGGATCCTAGTAGATAAAAACTTTGTAGAGTTTCTGCTGTAAAAAGTCTAATTAATTGGGCTAAATAAATGATACCAGTTAATTGGGCTAAAATTGCATTTTAGGACAATTTGCTCACAGTGATATGGAATATCTTTCAGTATGGGATATATGTGATACTATTTCAACAGTAAAGTTCCATTCCTGTGTGCAGTTTAATTGGCATCTAAGGAGCTGGAAAATTGGTGAATAGTTTTAAGTTTAAATACTACAATAAATTTAAATACTTCCAATTGGACAGTATTTTCCTTAGGTAGTTATCAGATGCTAGGTAGAAAATCAGCTCTCACATGAATAGAGGTACTCCTCCCCACCCAAAATAAAAGATCCACCTTATTACCACAAGAATCAGAAGTTTGTCTAAGTGAATTCAAGCAGAAAATTCTGAAACAGCTAGATGTTTTCCAATATGTGTATTTGTTCTTCTGTTTGATGTTCTGTTTTTCATGTTATACCAAAAAAGAGTAAGAAGTGTAACATTGATCTGGATAAGAAGCAAAAGCATTAAGTAGGCTGAAAAAAGAAAAGTCTTGAAATGCTTAAACAATTTTGCTTGTTAATACACAAAATATATACTCATATACATATTATTACTCTTATTTTTCAGTAATACAAGGTAATACAGGGGAATACAGTAATACAGGGGGAAACCAGCACTATATGTAAAGATTAAGGCCTGTGTTACTTGTTTTGAAATGGCTGCCAGAAGTTTCCTGTTTCTTTTTAGCCTGACCTATTCTGTGTGCTCTTGCAGAGTTCTTTTCCTCTTAAATGATTTATCCTAGCCATGTTTCACTACACTGACCCTGGCTGTCTTTTGGTATTTGTTTGTGCCTTCCAGTTGACTAGTGTAAATAGCAGAGGACTAAAGCACTTACAACTCCTTATTCAGTTTTGCAGGTTCACAGAGATTCCAATGCCTAAAACAATATTTGCTTAAGCAGTTATCTACACTCACATTTTTGTGCGGAAATAAACAGACAGAAATCAAGATAAAATCCAAAGAAAACGTCTAAGATGGATTTGCCTATATCAGAGAAGACTGTTATTTTCCAAAGGCTTCTATTTACCATAAAGTGTTTTTTTGTTATTATTTAAAGATATTACTCATAAGACTGAATGAGTTCAAACATTTATCACTGCTTTAGATTATATACTTGATTAACTGTCAGAAATTAAGGACTTTTTCAACAGGTAACGTAGCAAAAGTATTTTTTAATATAATCAAGCTAAACTACTGGGCAGTCAAATCAAATTATTCAAAATGCAGTTTCCGGAATTACTGAGAAAATTTAGAGATAATAAGCCTCTTAAAAATACTGAACTCATTCAAACATCCTACCTGTACAGTATATTAATTCTGAATTGTATCATACCTGTAGGAAAACACCTAATGGCACTGTTTTTTAAGAGACATTGTCATTATAAACTTCCTGAGTTATTCTTGGCTACATCCAAATCATTTTTCCTCTCATATGTTATAACCAATGCTGTTTCTTTATTTAATTTAGTTCTGTAGATAAAAGAAAGAACCAGTTTCTTTTATTACTTGACAGGCCTGTCAAGTAATGCAAGACCCACTGTCTTTTGTGTGTTTAAGAGAGAGGGACAGAGGGCAAGAGGGACCAAGATGAGTATGATGATGAAAAATTATTTTTGCAAACAGATGGCAAGAAAAGTTTGAAAGCATACTTTTGAGACTACAAAAGTACATCTTGTGCTGCACTCATTTTCTTATGTGTCACTTCTTGGATCTGAATTCAATATCATGAACTCCAAAATTTTTTAAAAAAACATAGTACTAAAAAAAAAAAGTTTCTTATTAGATCAAATAATAAAATAATACTTTCCTGTAATCTTGTCTTTTTGTGCTGGGTTAGATAGACTTATCTAAAACTTCCATTCACAAAAGCTTGACCTTTAAGGGCACTCTTACTATTTTCTTCATCAGTCATTGATTTTATCCCTCAGTATTTGAAGTATGCTCTTTTCTATCTATAGAGGGCCTTATTCACTCAGATCTTCTGTTTGGACAGTCTGTAGCAGACCCCCACTGTAATGTCACTTGTCCCTTCCCTGCCTTTAATCCTGACCCATAAATTCTCAGTTGGCTTCTCATCCATTTCAAGATAGAGCTGGTCATTGGTATAGAGGGAAACATCCCTCCTCATCTCCCCTGCCTGTCCTTCCTAAGGAGTCTGTATCCTTCCATTCCCACACTCCAGTCATAGGAGCCATCTCATCACATCTTGGTTATGCCAATAACATCCTAGCCCTGCAGGCATATGCACATCTCTAACTCCTTTTGTTTATTCCCCATGGAGCACTCTCGTATAGACACATTTAAGTTGGGTCCCCAGGGAAGCTGACACTGTCAGGAGTGGATGAAATTCCTCTGTGCCACTCTTCAGGTGCCTTCTTGCTCACCTGTGATCCCTCTCCAGGCTCTGGTAATCTATTGCAGGTAGGTCATTTATGATCCCTGGTTTTGCTTCTTCTCTGATGTTACAGGGGTGAATTTTTTTTTGAAAAAAGATTTTGCTAACAGATCATTATTTTGATATTTTGATGAAACCGGAATATTGTGTTTTCAAACATCCAAAATATGTGTGTCAATAAAGCTATGTATTGCAGATGCTGAGTAAAGTTGTTTTCTTGATTAGGTCTTCCTTTGCTTTGCAAGTTGGGAATATTTTTAATTGGGCCCACCTATTACTCATTAGAAGCAGGCCATTAGAACCATTATTAAAGGCCAGAAAGAGGTTAAAAAATACTGGTAATAAAGGGAGACCTTTTCTGTGAACAGATAATTGAAAAAATAGTGTGATAGCTTTTGGTGATGAGGCTGGATGTATAACAGAAGGCAGGGGAGCCCTGTGGTTCCCATTTACTTGATGTACAAGACAGAACATCAGTTTCTTTTCCTGAAAAATAGCTCTTCAGGGTAAACTGAAATAATCATAAAAAAAAGCAGTGGTTGCTTCTTTTTGGGTTGGGGAAGGAAGATGCTGGGTTTTGCTTTTTGGGTCTTTTTTTGTGTGTTCGTAGAGTCAGCATATAACGCTTTGAATATCCAAAGGCTTTCATTCTCTTGAACAAGGTGCTAGTTTTAAACATAAGTATTATTCACAACAGAAGTGTATTTCAAGAACCTTGCTTAAGATCATGCAGAAATGCTAAGACTGAACAGATGATAAATCAGATTTCCCAGTTCTGTGCTTCAATCAAAGAATGTCTTTCCTCTTGTCAAATGTATCCCAAAAGTATACCTTGAAAATAGTGTAGGGACCAGTCAAAGAGATGCATAACTACAGCCTGTGATTGAAAGAATACCTTGAGGATGTTTGCTCACCTGCAAACAAATTTAACCTAGAAGCTAAGGAACCCATTTGTTTTGTGCAAATCAGTGCACGTGCATTTGATATTTAGTCCATGAAATAGTTCTAAATCACAGAAGTGGTGAGTATTGTAGAAATCAATTGGTGAGGAGGAGGTTCAAGCCCTGTGGAAAATCCCGTGAAGCTCCAGGCATGCTCCATACATTTCAGTCACAGACCTCTCTGCCTTTCCTGGTGTGATTTATCTCACTAACACAGATCTCTAGAAGTCAAACACACAGACCTGAGCTATGGTTCCCAACATGCACAATTATGGAAGGAAAGTCTATTTAATTTACCTTGTGAAAACATACTGACATGTCCAGAAAATAATATAATAAACAAGTCATCTGCTCCAGACAGAAAGAGGATAGCTTCTTTTTGTTTCTCTGCACAAGGGGATATACATAAAGCCTAATTATTAAGCATTTATTTACTAGATTCCACGTGCATGAAATAATGCGGCAGCTCCTCTTCATCACTTTCACATTATGTACCTCTAAAGAAACACTTTAATCTACTCTGGACAGTCCCTGCACAGGCATACAAAATTCAAGTCCATTAATTGTTACTAATTTTCAAACTTATTGTCAGTACAGCTACTTTTCTTTTACTTTTTCATTTTCTTCACATGCTGAAGATTTTTCTACCCACAGAGGAGGAGAAATGGCAACAGTGTGGATAAGTACCATTTATTTTATCTTGCTTTTGATATCTCATGGGCTTGCAAACCATTTACAAGCAGCAAGAACAATTATTCAAGCGGAAGGCCGGTGGGTAGCACATCATTACTGTATTTCCCAAGTTCCATTAAATAAGCACAGACCAAACCTACTCTAAAAGTGCTTGTAAGCAAAAGTAATACCCTGCAAGGAATGGCAGGACGGAAGGTTAGTGTTTTAAGCACTATCATGATATCGAGATATCTAGTCTACATTTAGTCAGGTGGAAGATACTTTAGCACAATCAATTCTTTTTTCTGTGTCAAAGCAAACATTAAAAAATGTTCATAAGTCACAAGAAGTGGGGTACTGCTTGTGTTAGCTTTTGCTGAATAGAAATTAATAACATATTGCTATCATATGAGGCTGTCTTTTGTTTCCAGGCAAAATGTGTATCGAAGACTGTTTTAAGGAACAATGCGTAAAGAAGCCCTGCCAACCCACTGTGGCTATGCTGACATGGATTTCTAGCCCTTGCCACCTCTTCCTTGGAAAAGCAAAAGCATCTCCAGTGTTTGTTTTACATCGATCAATCTCGTTTTCTGTTCTTTAGATTCTCCATTCTGTACCCAAATCCAGCTGAAAATGTCTGTTTTCTGTACCCCATTAAGCTCAAATCTGACAGATTTCAAAAAGAAGTATGTTTTCTTCCTGTAATTTTTTAAAGTTATCCATTTATTACATTGGGCCTCTGGGGACACAATTTATAAGAGAATTGTAATAGAATATAAACTGCTGAGCAAACCAAAATTGTTATTATTCACTAAATATAAGGAAAATACAGTACCTAAATTATCCATTGAAGACTCTGCCCCATACACATAAGAATCAATCACTAAAGCTGAGGTTACTGACCCCAGTCTCTTAAAGTCATAATTTTCCTTTTTTGGTTTAGACTCCTAACCAAGGATAAACTCATCTTGAGTGATTCATGTACTTATTTATCTATTGACTGTGGGGAACACCTTGGACAGCCAGTGCAGTCCTACAGGTGCCACAGTTAGACCTCTGGCAATGCACTTCAAATTGTGGGGAAGCTGCTTCACTGAAATGATAGAAAACTTTGGAGAGAGCTGCAGAGCCCTTGGGCATCTATGGAAGGTTCACTGTACTGCAGTTACTCATAAAATCTTGAGCTTCACATGGCCTCACCAGCTTGCTTCCACCAATACTGACATGGTTATACTTGCAGTCTGTACCCATTCCCCATGCCTCCCTGAGCTCTCTCTGAGCTCTCTTTCTACCAATGCCTTCTAATTATAAAGAAAAGACAAGTACTGGCTTCCCAAGAAAGTTTTACGAAACTGTTGTTGCGCTTGAAAAAAAGCATGACAAGCCCACAACAATTGGTATATATGCCAAGCCATCCATGGTATGGATACAAACCTTATCACAGGAAGAAGGATTACAAGAAGCTTATCAAGATTCACATCAACTCCATATCCCAGAACAACCTCATTGTCCATACTACAGAGGCAGAAAAACTCACAGTCTCTTTTAGAGATGGCCAACATTACAAAATCATATTCTTATTCACTTTTATTTGCAAGCAATGATCAATTTTTCTGTAAAGGATGCTTGGATAACCAGTTACATTTGCTCTTAATAAGCACAAGAGGTGAATTAGAAAACCTGAAGATTTAAATCATCAGATTTCAATGCAGATGAATCACTTGCATAAATTTTATTTTGCTTCAAATACACAGCTTGTCCCTAGAGGACAAATAGCTACAGATAAATTGCTTTCAGCATGAGAAATTAGGCAGGATGATCACCTTGCAGTGGCTAAAGAAAGCTTGCAAACAGGCTGATAAAACATTCAGGGTTGAGACGTTTACAAACATAACTAACTTTGCATTCCTCATCATCCTTCATTAGCAAGATAGCAAAATCAATAGCAATTTAAATCAAGGCTATAACTTTCCACAAATTCTCCTTTTAGGATTAGTAGAAATAGAACACCATGTAGGTATTAATTCTGGAACCAGATTTTTCCATATCTGAATCAAAGTCCAGTGCATCTCGTTCAAGGCTCCAACAGTTCATTCAAAGACTAAAGGAAAAATGTGCTTGTCACAATTCACTCATTTCTAGTGGAACTGTCTAGAAGACTTCTGTTACAACAGGACTCAACATAATTTTCAATCCCGTTGGTTTGTTCATGAAAGTAAATATAGAAATACTTCTCTAGGAGTCACTCTGAAATGGTCCCAGTGCTAAGTGAAGCTAAATCCCAGCTCCAGGCATAAGCAAGTAGGAAGATTGATATCCAGAGCAGTGGAGGGTGGAGAGCTCATGGGAATGCAACCTTTTACTCAGCTGTAGCAACAGATCAACAAGATCAGTCTGCTACCACACTGATGGGAGTGACCCTCCCAACTACACTACGAAAACACCTGAATTCCACATTTATCTGCTGTGTGCTTAATCACTCTCCAGCACACCATAGCTAATGGAGATGTCTCTTCACAAAGTGGTCACTTCATAGATTTAAACAGCTGTTAACCATACACCAACATTCATGTTATACACATTTCCAGCAATTCTTTCTGAAGATTTCTAAGCCAGTTTGGAAAGATGAACACCCATGAACAATTCTAGGTGTACTGGGTGTAGTTCTGGAGCACATCTGACATCCATCTGAAAAGAAATCTAATCTGTGTGCTCTGAGACTGCCCCAGTCTCATGTAAAAAGTAAAGAGGAAAAAAGAGTAAAAATTACTAAAAGATTCCTTGCATCTGTGCACACCTCTTCTCAGCTAATACTCTAATGTAGAGGCACCATAAGAAGAAGTCACTCAAACATAATTCTAAAATAAAGATCATTACCGTATTCCAATAAAATCCAGTCATTATATTTGAAGGCACATAGAAATAATATTTCTTAATACCTGGTGATTTTTTCTTAGCTAAAGAATATTCTTTGTATTTCATTCAGCTGGCAGAGAAATAGAACCAGTTGACAGTGTAATTTTGTAGCCCTTTCAATTAGGGATTCTCTTCTCAAATTTCTGAAAGCCCAGGACATGTCTAGGATTGATTTACCCTACATAGTCACTGGAAACACTGCTAAACACAAATTCTTCTTTGGCTACCTCTACTGATTTGTAGCTTCTTTGTAATGAGAGGCTGTTGCAGCAATAATCCATCCTAGATAGGCATAGGGGCCTTTGAAATATGTAAGTCTCTGCCTGAGCAGACGTAGACAAGACTAGTACCTTGTTAGTCAATAAACAACCTCAATTATATGAGGTAATAGTGGCTCCTCATATCAAACTGGCAATTCATACCTAAATAGATAGAGAGATAGACAGATACATAGACAAAAAAAAAATTAAAAAGGAACAAACAGCAACATGGTTCATTAAGCTCCAGAGTAAATACAGTTTATTTAAGGATGGGGTTTGGAGGAGATCCATCACAAGGATAAATGACAGTAATAACAGAAAGCCTCTGGAGATACCTTGTTAGCAGTTGCTTCAGGTAACTTTACTGTCCTTACAACCCTCTGATCCCCTTCAACACATTTATCCTCAGTCTCTGCCTTGATGCTCTCTCTGGTTGTTGGCTACCCTGTTTCCAATACTTTTTCTTGTCAAGTGCCACTAAAATCCTCTGACATCGAAAAGAAGCAAGTAGAAGAGTATTATCAAGGCAACCAACAGAGAGAGCCTAAATAGAAAGCTACTTAAAAGGCTACATTTACTACACTTTTAATCAATTTGTTTAATTTAATCTCTCCTCTGCGTTCAGTTCATCAGCAGAAAAGTAATTAAAAAGTCAACTCCTTTTTGTAAGCAGTGAGAACACCATTTCTCTAATTATTTATCAACAGTTAGCGTGGCTAACACAAAATTTAAAGGGAGGAAAATATCCAACGTTCCAAAGAGATTCAAAGCTGCATTTTGCTTTGGTTTTATTACAGTGAAAATTGTGCTTATTTCCAAGTATAGAACATTCCAAATCATCATTTTATCCCCAAAAATCAAAGTTTGAAACACATACTTTCACATACTACTCTTTAGACGCTTTCAAAAACCCACTCTATAGACAAAATATATAAAAAGCAATTACTTTCCACCTATTAATATTACATTTGGTCCTCAACAACAGGCATATTCAGCCTGGTAAACTTTTAAACTATTTTTAGGGTTACTTAAACATATACAAACATATGAACGTTGCATTCTTGAAAGTTAATAAAGACAAAATCACTTAATGAACATAAAAGCTACAGCTATGTGCTTTCTCCCTACGGAAATAGTTGTTCAATCACAAAACACAATACACTTGAAAACTTAGTTAATTGTCTTTCTATGGAAATTTACTCTGGCTCCACCACAAGTGAATAATCATGGGAATATTGGAATTTCATTTCATACCAAGGGACATTACTTTCAGAGATTGACAACCCACATAAGACACTGTAATTAATCTGAAAAAATATCCATCAAAATTATAATTTCAAGTTTCTAGTAAAGCACAAGTAAATCACAGAAAAACAGTTGAAAAACTGTTCAGTTCTGCAAACACACATTTTTTTGCTCTCCACTGTTTTTTGCTCTTTTTTTCCTTATTTTTTTTTCTTCTTTTAATGGCCATATCTAAGCAGCTCTTCAGTATTCTGTAAGCATTTATTAGGTATATCATATATCAGTCCCTTTCTCCATTGTTGTTTTATCAATTACATTTATTTGTTAAACATCCTAACCCCAGTTTCCACTATTTGTTATTACAATGAATTGTCTATTATTAGCCTCTGCCTGTTTTTTTCTCAAGTGCCATAACTCTGCCAAGCAGGGGTTTCTACCTTCTACTGCTATCCACACTTAACAGCCTATTTGCTTCCACAATATTGTCACCTTCACCCACTTTTTCCTCCCTTCCCCAAGCTCACATTTATAAAACTTCCTGTTGGATTTCTGCGGCAGACATATAGGCCCAAGAATATATTTTTTAATTTCCTGCCTCTTTTCCCATGGCATATACATTGAAATAATTTATGGGAAATACTTAAACTGTAAGATTATATTTTTACTACAGATAATGATATGTCAAAAAACCTAATACTTCAGTGTTTTATGACAAAAACATCAAAAAATTTCTGTTGATGCTACTGCAATTATACTTTTTCTTACTTTAATAGTTCACTCTTTCTCTTTGATGTGTCAATCTCTTATAGCCTTTCTGCCTATCTTGACTTTAAAAATACCTTTTTTGCACATTTTTATTCTTGCTGCATTTCATAGTGTTTTTCACATGGTACCACTGTCTAGGCAGATTGCTGCACAGGGAGACATAAGATCTAAAACCAGTTTTTCACCATTTACATGCTACACAAAATCCATCAAGTCCTCAAGCTTTATTTTACCTCAGTATTTCTCTACAGAATGAGACCAATGTTACTCATATAGCACTGGAAAATGCTGATTGAATTACTCATTTGACATTTTCATAGTCCACTTATTTTATATCCCCTCTGCTCCCATAGTTAATTGTTTTCCTACCTCATTTTTGTGCTTGGTTTTCCTTTTCTCTTAATCTCTCCTGTTTTTCCTTACCTCAAAAAGATCACCCACTCATCTTTTCATGTATTTTACCTCTAGTATAACAAGATATAAAAATTTATTTTCATAATTACCAATTTCTCTGCAGATTCCATAGCTGAAGAAACTTTCAACTTCAGTGTAGAAATAATAACCTAACCAAAATTCTGGATTCTTTTTCCAATACTGTCTCCTAGGTGTGTAGTTATTAGCTCATGCACAATTTGACTAAACAAAGCTCTTAATTCCTTCCCCCTCACCCCAAGCCTGCCCTCATATTCATCAGTGGAATAATGTAAGACTGTAGATCCTATTAACTGTTATATTGCCTGTCAGGCATATAATTCCAAGCATCTTTTGTTGACCTTTACAAATCCTCAGCTGCAGGATATGACTAAATCTTGCTGAGGTCTTTTTTGCACAAGACTGCCAAATACAACCTTTTCTATTTCCCTATTCAGCCCAAACAGGTGCCTTAATCTTCACCGTATTTTATTCTGTTTCTTGAGTCATCACCTCCTCTTGGCAGATAATCATGTTATACCATAGCTTTTTTTTAATTCCTCCAAGAACTAACCTCTTCATGTGTTGATTTGACTATGTTGCCCTGATTCCCTTTCCAGGCAGCTCATAGTGTAGGAGTTCCATAGTGCTCAGTGCCATGTTTACCTTTAATACTTGCCATCAAACTTTAGTCTTTGGCTTCTAACAATTCCTGTGTGTTCAAATTCCTTGTTCACATGTCAGATTACCCAATAAGTATCTCTATTCTTCCTTCTCTGTTTCTCTTCATGGACAGGAAGACCTGACCATAAAGTTTCATTATTCTATTTGCATCCTTAAGATGTTACTTGGCTGTGGCATTACCAAAATTCGTGGGGGTGGATGTGCACATGTGTATGCAAACATAAAACTGTGCACAAACAGGTGTGGGTGTGCACATGAATGTGCATGCACACAAACATGGGAATATATGTGCATGCAGACAAGCAAATATGTGCATGAACACAGAAATATGCATGCAGGGGGGTGTGGGGGTAAATGTATGTGGCTTTTTCCATACTGGTGGCTTTTCCAACTTTCATAAATTCATTTGTGCGCATTTCCAAAAGCAATACTTCAAGTTACACTTTGGCAATTACAACTACCTAAGCCTGGCTGCAAATGGCAGGCAAGTTCACTAGAAGTCAATTCAGGCACTCTTCGCAGGCCACAAAAAAAGGAAAATAAAACTCAACATAAAATGTTGGATGAATTTTGTGGATGATGAGCTTAAAGTCTGAAAATTATTTCTTTTTCATGTCAGACTGAATGACTTTCAGAATTCCGTTTTGAACAATATACTACATCCATAAAGCTGAATGGGGCTTTCCAAGTTACTGTACTGGATAGTGCAGTTACTGAATTGTCTCCCAGATTTGAGCATGACTGATTAAACTTTATAGGGAAATAATATAACAACAAAATTTACTTTTCTGGGCATTTATAGTATTTCTTACACCAATATACCTGTTTTAATGTTTCATTCCACCTTCCTGAATTAACAAGTGCATGTTCTAAATCATAAACTGCTATTCACAGGAAAATTGAAGTCCTCTGTAGCTTATATGCTTCCTCTGCATCATACTGTGGAAAACAGATAGAATTTGAAAACTTTGTCAAAATGTAAGTTTGGTGTGTTTCTTAGGTTGTTTTGAGACAGTACCATAATTTTTTTTAAAAGTGGACATTGCAGTAAAAATGGTAAGAGTAGAAAAGCAGCTAGAAACAGGCAATCCTAACCCCAAAATTATTTTAAAATTTTTCATGTATGAACTTTTGTAATATGTAATATTTCTACATTATCAGACGGAATAACATTGTATATACTGACAATTTTTGAAAATATTTAATGTATTCTTTTTCTTCTACAGTGCAAGCATCGCAAATATGTTGTTTACAAGTGAGGTATGTTACTTGCAACTGTGAGAACAACAAAAAAATTTTAAATCACCAAGAGAAGTCCAAGTTAGTAGCTTTCAGGATTCATAATGCCAAATCAGCCTTCATCTGGGGAAGAGATCTGCAACTGAATTCATCAGTGTGTCTGTTGGGTTCCCCAGAAATGCTTCCCAGCTCTTACAGCACACAAGTTCTCAAATCAAATTCCTCTCTTAAAGCTTGTCTTCAGATTATGGATTCCAGCCAGCTATGTACAAACGGGTAATTTGCCAAACTCTTCAGACTCCATGTAATTGTTCGTGAGAAAATACTGGAGATTTACATCAATTTTTAATTCTATATCCAGAATGTTTTATCCCACTTGAACTTCCTACACTTTTTGCATCACCAGGCTCAAATCCTGAGTACAGGCTTTCATAAAATTTGCAACATTTTCTCACTCAAAGTAAGAAGAGAACATTTTTTTATATGAGTTTTTCAATACTTCTTCAATATTTGAACATTTTGCTTTTCATTTTAGTAGACTCTCCACACTACTAGATTGTATCCACTCTCTGCAAGGGTGTGATTCTTACTACACACTTAAGTAACTGTTTTTATTCATTACCTTTTTTGACAACCACATATACAAAAGGGAGAAATTAGCTCAATTCGAATCATTTTGCATTCAATAACATGGCATCCTTAGTACTGAAATGCAAATAAAATTCATGAGATGCCACCCTCATGTATAAAAAACTCTAGTGTCTGCTAGTAACTAACAATGATTTCACAATTCTTTGTCTACCCTACCAGAATCTTTGCAAATCTCTCAATTTTTAAGCAGAACAATATCTGCAGTCTAATTTAAAACATTCTCAAAACAAATATGTAAAGAGATGCATACATATGTTAGGATCACAGTCTCTGGGGCTTTTTTTCTCCACAAAAAGGCACTTTGTGGTATTTCAGCACAGGGTGTACTTCAAAAATGCCTTTTCTTCTACATGAAAAACACCAGCACTGAGGAAAGGCATACACTGTCCAAGACAGAGAAACAAGCCCTGGAGATTCAGCAAAAAATTATGGCTTCAGAAGCACTACTTTTATCTTTTACTGTTTCAGCAGTCTTCAAAAGAGTAAAAAGACTTCATAAATGTCAGACTTCTGCCTTAAACCATTCTAGAGGCTGTGAAGTTGAAGCTAAACAGCAATAGACCTCACTCTTGGCTCTGGGGCTTAAACTTGTAGTAGGGAGAAGACAGCTTTATTTGTGTAGATTACTTTTCATCAACTTGGACAAAATCCAATCCAATGCTATTTCTAAAAGCAGCTGGAGAGCAGCAAGAGGGCAGCCACCTTAGAACAACACCTTAATCCCACACAGGCATTGTGGTAAAACAGGTCAGTACATTTATGAAAAATGGGGGTTTATGTTTTGTGGTTTGGAGACAGCTTCTCTTGATGATGATGAATGTAACAAGAGACACACTTCTGGTTCATTTATATTAAACATAAAAATGATCCTGCCCATATGGTTTGAAATATCTTTTTTGCTTCACACTTTAAAATCAGCACCCCACAGTTCCAATAAAGGAAGAAGGTAAAGTACAATGTCATCTTTATTGTGTGCATTTCATAGTGCTGTGCTAGTCTACTAATCATGGTGGAGGCAACTTCACAAATAAAAAGAGGCATTAAATTTACAGCACTGGAATTGTTATAGAAATGAAGTGGTGTGCTTTTAATAAAAGCTTGAGAATTCCTATACTATTTTGAAACTTGGCAAGCCTAGCATACATGCAAAAGCTACAGAAGATTCAATCTCTGTTAGGTGTTTATACACTTACTAGGGGTATTCTGACTGTCATGTCACCTAGGTACTTGTTATACATCCTACCAGCTTTAATTAAATAACATTTAAATAAAATAATTGTCTGGGGTTTTTGTTTTTAATGCCGCAAAATAATTTATTTTAAAAAAAAGCTACAATGCTATTATAATCACAAAATAAATTAACACACCTCAGATTTTAGGAAAAACTAATGAGAAATCAGTGAGGCAAACAGCAAGTTAAAAGTGTATCAAACACATCCCAGCATTTACAAGAACCATTCATAAGTCTTGCCTTCAAAGAGCTGTTTTAGGCAGCTGTCTCTATCCAATCCTTTCTCTATTGGGAGACATATACTATAGCATGTGGAATAGACTGGGATTACTTATTTGTTCCTTTCATGAGGATGAGTATTTTCACATTGCCTAAGACAAGACTCATAAGGAATTTTATAGCTTCCTTCATGGAAAAGGGAAATTGTAGTAATTTGAGAGTTGACGAGTACACAGAGAACAGCATTATATTGAAGATAATCTTTAAGCAACAGCTTAGGTGAATCCTCTGTCCTTAACTGAAGGCCAAAATCCTTCAGGCTGTCCTGTAAGAAACTTCTCCCTTCTGCTGCTATTTCCCTTCTCAAACTGATAAATTTGCCTAAGGTTTACGTTGGAAAATCTGGAAAAATTGCCATTGAGTTTATGTATACACTGATCTGTTTACCTTCTAGCTTGCAAAAAAGGAATTATGCATATTATATTTAAACCAGGGATCACTACATATGAAACAAAAATTAATATCATAAGTACCTACAAGCTGCAGGAAAAATGTGTTTAGGATGCTGACCCCACCTTCATTTTACTGTTCAGTTATAGAGAAAATGGTTGAGATCCTGGAATCGTGTAAACCAATAAAGTGATTTTTGACAACACTAAGATTGCCATGGACAATTTTTTAAAGTTTGAACGCAAAATGTAGTTCATCCTTTATAAGGTTTGTGTGAAACTGTTTGCACTGTTTGGAGGACCACATACTGGTTTCTTAGAAGGCATTACTTTTAAAACACTAAAGAAACTTTGAGAGAATTGAAGATAGGGTATTGGTGTATTAAAAGAAGATAGGAGCCTAGGAAGAGTTCACCTCTAGATAAATTAATCTTGGGTGGAGAAGAGAAGCTACTACTTCTGATCACTTCCAGATTTTATCCCCAGCATTCAGAGGCAAAGCTGGTAGGTCAGGTATGACAGGCTGACACAAGATACCAGCAGCCTGGGAAGGAACCAGTGATACACCTAAAGATCACCAGAATTTTTCTGTGCCAATACATACCTGTTGTTTTCTGGTTGAATGGTCAGATTTGGGGTTTTTTAAGGGGGAAGGCTGCTTCTGGAACTTTTTTTTCCTCCCCCATAACTAGAATTTTCATGATTCTGGAAAATTCTGCTTCATTTAGGGAGGAAAGAAAATGGCTTCTCTGTTGTTCCCTTGGAAAGAATTTATCAGAAGTACAATCTGTTTGCAAATAAATAGGCTTCTTTGCACTTCACTTCTGAACTATTCAACCCAAATTTGTTATCGAGGTCTAATTGGCTCTGCTCTGCTTATTAAGACAAAGAAGAAAAAAAAACCCAGATTTTTTGGTAGAAGTCTTATGCAGATGGTCATCAGGTTAGTTGTTTCTAAAATGGAAAAGGAGAGAGGAACAATAGAAGTACAGTGTAATTAAAACTCCTTTTTACAATGGCCATCAATAAAGAGCAGCAAAATCAATTTCTTTAAAAAACTGAATAAATTCAACTTCTCAGTTTGTCCAGGAGTAACAGAATTATGAAGCAAATTAATTGTTTTTAAAAGATTTTGGCAATTGGACAAGAATCACACATACATTCTAAATTATTAAAGACTTATTCATGTGCTCTTTGCCGAAGTTCCAGTAGTCCACACAATAGCATTCCATTGCAGGAGCACAACTCAGCTGAATACACCCACATGTTAATAAATTACATCTCTGGAGCTGAAGAGTCACTCTGAAGTCTGACTCAAAGGAGGGCTTTGATAAAACTTGATAAAACTGTAATTATTGTAAATGGCTTCAAACTAATAAAGGGTAGGTTTAGATTGGATATTAGGAATACATTATTTACTGTGTGGGTGGTAAGACATTGGAACAAGTTTCCCAGAGGAGCTGTGAATGCTCTGTCCGTAGGAGTGTTCAAAGCCAGTTTGGAAGGGACTTTAAGCAACCTGGTGTAGTGGAAGGTGTCCCTGCCCATGGCAGAAAGTTGGAAGTAGATGATGTTTAAGGTCCCTTCCAATCCATTCAATGATTCTATGATTTCTTTCTGAGAACAACCTGAATAAATCAATATGTAGATATATTTCAAACAGGGTCTGCTTTTCTGATTCCCTCCATTGCCAGAAAGAATTGTAAACTATCAGGATTAACAACAGAGATTATGATTTCCCTCCCATAATAGTAGCAATGAAACAAAGCGGGATGTTTCAGCTGAGAAGAGACAGAAATTGGGGGAATTTCATAGAGTAACTTTGTGTGAGAGAAATTCAGTAATGAATAGTTGTTTTCCATCTTTCATAACAGAGACTTTAAAAACAACAAAGTATTGATACCGTTTAAAACACAGGAAGGACTTTTCCTTTCTGTACACAGTTAAACTGTATAGAGACTTTAATTTCATTAACACTTGCCAGCAAAATAATTGAGACAACCAAATTTATTCTCTGTCAGATTTCATACAATGCATGTGTTCATGCATGAGGTGAATGAAGAGCAGAGATCATTTTATCATGTAAACTATGAACCATTAAACTGCTGTGTCTACCAGAGAAATTGAAATGCTACAGAAATTAAGAAAGATTTTAATTTCAGGAGATAAGTCTGAAAACAAAAATTACTTTATTGAGCTAATATTCAGCTAATCTTATTTCACTGCCAAATCACTTATTTGCTTTGTAAAACTATTAACTCAAAACAAATTTAAGATTATTTTTTCCACTACTTTGTTATGCTTGAGAAATATTATCATCTACCAAATTAGACTCATGCATTTTGTTACACAAGCTTTCATTTAAAATATATTTTAAAAGATCAGTTGTTTTCTGTTCTGAGAAACAAAAACAAAGAAAATATTGAAAAACTTCACTGTTTTTTTTGCTGTTTTTTCTTAATTTGTTCAGAAGCTAACAACATGTCTTGATAAGCAAGAGCTTCCCAAGTATTTTGTCCTTCCACCCAGTCAGTGGAAGATCATTTTCTCTTGCATTTTTTTCCTGCCTTAAACTCGAACCTACAACCAAGCAAGTGTACCATCCATTCACATGCAAGCTTCAGCTGACCAGCTGCATGTAACTGAGGAAGACATAGGTGTTGGAATCGTTAGCTACATAACTAGCCCAAAGTTTATTGGGAATGGCAGGCATGTTAAGCATCACAGTTTCAGCATTATTAATAAGTCTCTGCAGCAGACTGAAGCTTGTTTCACAATCTTTGTTGCTCTGTGACAGGAACAAAGTATAACTAAACATTGAAAGGGATATTTATAAAAACAGTCTTTACCTCGTGGAGGGATGTGTGGGCTGCAGTCTGCAGACAGGGCTCAGCTTCTTCCTAGACACTTCTAAGGGTCTGAGCTCCAGCTGATTTTGCTTAGACTTTAAAAAGCAGCTTTTCCACTGAGACTAGAAATCTAGGAAGATCTGTCTTCTTTAATCAGAATTAGCATTTTTAACCACAGCCCCCTATTTTTTTCTGTGACAAAGGGGAGAAAATGCAACAAATTTCTCCTGCAAAGTACTAATATCTGTTTATGTGAAGAAATTACTTACCTGTGCCTCTTTCCAGGCCACTCTCTTCTATATAGCATATCCATGAATGTTTCTCAAATCCAATTCTCAACATTGTCTGGGAAAACAAGTAAGAAAAGCTAAGCTATATCTCAGCTCTTCTGAACATATACTTTTGAGATGATAGAATTTATCCTGTCATATAAAAAATGAGCATCTTCTCCAAACATCTCCCACAGGGATCCTGCAAGGATTGGTTTGGAAGAAACCAACACATTTCCACAGAGAGACTGACAGTGGTGGGGACAGTCAAAGTGTCTACAGAGCTAGCCCCAGTACTAATCAAAAAAGAAGAAAAAAGGTAAACCACCAAATAAAGACAACAAAACAAAACAAATATATCATCAAAGACCAGGCACAGATATTGTCAGTGGACATAGCAATATGCAAACCACCACTGTCATGTAAATACCTGCATTGCTATGACATTTGCATTAAGCTACTAAAATTAATTTTAAAATAAGAATCAAAGGTCAGTAAGATTAAACATATTACATAGGAATATTTCTGTAAGAATAATAGCAGAAATATGCTACAGTTATAGTGGTAGAAAAAGACAGCTCTTTGGTCTTTAGATCCCAGATTTATTATGCATAAATACTGAATTTTAAAACACTGAAAATGCTTTCTCATGGGGTAAAAAATATTCTTTCAAAACCCCACAATGGATCTATGAATATGGCTGAGGAAGAGGCATACTTGGGTATTTAATAAAGGCCTAGCAAACAGCAAATATTTGGAGGCTGATAGCAACTTGCTAGATGAGGAAGCTTCATGTTCACATCAAATTTGTTTTCTATTTGCAAAAGAACATTTATGTTATACAAGTGCAGCAAAACAACTTCTTACATGCCAAATATTTCCTTTATTTTGCTTGTTATTATGACTAAGCCATCTGAAGTTTGTAGACAATAACAGCCCATTAAACACATTTACCATTTATTGTGAGAAGGTGCAAATAGTGACACCAGAGGAGGTTTCATGTTGAACTGATTGCACATATTTTCTGTTTGCAGGGGCAGGGGGAGGAGGAGGAGGAAAGACACTGCAAATTATGCGAGTGTTCTGTTTTCTTCTTTATGTATAATTACATTTTTCCATTTTACAGGGAATAAAAAGCAGTCTGATAGTGTAGAAGCATTAACTGTGTAACACTTTTGAGGATCGTTTTACCAGCAGAGCTAAGACAGTAGGAGTCAGTATTTCACTAGTATAGTTAAGCCTAGAAAAGTGGCACAGAGTATTCTTTCCCAACAAAAGAGAAGGGGGTGCAATAAATACTGGAAGATAAACTTTGTTGTTTGTTTTGGGCTCCTAAAGTGATAATACTGGCTTCATCTTCACCCATGCATCCTCATGCAGTTGAGGACTGACATGGTACAGGAAAAATCTGTGTCCAGGGGTTACAACATACTTTTTCCTTGTCCACACTTCTCATGATATTCTTAAGAACAAATTTGCCTTCTCTCTTCTCTTCTATCTTAGTATAAACTGCTGGTAAATCTGAGTGGTTGCTTTTTACAAGTAGATGGTATTGAACCTACTGAAATATTTAATAAAATAAACAGAAAAATATTAAGTGAAAGAAATATCTGCAAGGACTTCCAGAGACTTCCATGGACTGTGACGTAACCCAGAACTCCTCAGAAGACCTGCAGCAGGAGAATTCCTTTATTTGGAGCTCATGAGTAGACTAAGCTGCCTGTTGGGAGTGAACTAATATATAGGTATTGGTGAATGGCAGCTGAAACTTTGCCCCTGTTTTGTACTGCTTGATTTCTTCTAAGTCATTTTCAAAAATAGCTTCCTTTGTTTTCATTTAAGAAAAAAGGAAAAGTGGTTGAGCAGCAATATTTATTTCCATTCAAATCATGTTCTGTGGCTCTTAGAGACTTTTCCCCCCATTTTATATTTCATGAAGAGGAGTATGCCCACTTACATTCTCATAAAAAGAAAGTTTCCACTGAGCATACAAAGAGCCCTAATCCCACCACAGACAACACAGTATGCACAGCAAATAGAATTGAGCCCTCTAGAAAAAAAAAAATCAAATATAATTTAGTTTTCCTGGGGTTTTTAAACAATTTTTTTTTTGCCTACTAATGCGGAAATCACTAGAATAATAAGTTAAGCTATATGGCTCAGCCCTATAAAAAATGACAGAGACCCAGGTAGATAGAAATAACAGGGAAACTGTCAGAAGCATAAAGAAGCCTGTGTTTCTCTGAGAAACTGCAGTGTTCCACTGAAAGGTCTACCAACCAACCACATGGGAGGAAAGAAAAGAAGCAGCATTAGGAAAGACATTTCTGGCTACTTCAGGTATTCTTCAGTGCCTAAACCAAGTTTAGAAAAGACTAAGGTTTATCAATAACAACTTGTAGTGATTTCTACATCACAGAAAACATCCTTCTTTAAATTCATTTTAAATTAAAGCTGGTTTGGAATTCACTATCTGTTCTTGTGATTAAAATTTTCTAAAAAGTGTTATTTTATTTTGTAACATGACATAGCATAACTTTGAGGCCAGGATGCAACTGTTATGAACTTATTTTTTCAGAGTTCCTATGATGTATAATTTTTACTGTTTAAGAGCTGCATCATAAAAATCTAGGACAAAATTAATTCAGCATCCCATTACAGATATTGTGTGAAATTATTTGAATCTGCATGGAATAAGATCAACAGTCTTAAGGTAGAAAGCTTGGCAAATTGTTTAGGCATAAAAATGTCAGAGTCCTAAAATTAAATTTGATACAGAAATATTATAGGAAGATCATGCATAAAACAGAGATTTCAGTTCTCCTTCACATTCCTGCTGATTTGATAACAGTGGCCTAGACATCAAAAGAATTCTGCTGGAAAAGGAATATTCTTCCTTGCTTTATCATCACTATCCCTCATTCCTGTGAACACAAAAGCATGTAGAGAAAAAGATTTTTATTGCATACTACATGGGAAAAATAATTATCTCATTTTTTTCTTCAAAACTGTAAGTCATATTAAAGTCAAATGATACCTATACAGCATATGAATCTTGGAATGCCAAAAAACTTTAAAAACCACAATGCTATCAGCTCTTGCCTTACAAATTGCACTATCTGTAGGAAGGGAAACCTCAGCTAGTTCCTATTATCTCTTCCGCTGAAGAGATAATATGCCATTTATGCCACTTATGCCACTGAAGGCATAAGCAGTTTTGCACAAGATTCATTTTGCTGAGGTCTGCAGATCTAACCTGTTTTCAAACTACAGAACCCTTTCTCTCACTGGACACCTGAGCTTTTTGGAGCAGGACTCAGAAAACCCCACAGTTTTGGAGTAGTTGTAGCTAGAATTATTTCTCTCTGTGATGTCTCCAAAAAGTTTCTTAAACAGTAAAAATAAAAATAAATCTAAAAAAAAAAAAAAAAAAAAAAAAAGCAAGCCTAGTATTGTTGAGCAAAGCCTGGAAAATAAATTCCCAAGGAAAACTGACTCAGAAAAAAACAGGTAAGACTTGTACACTACTCTTCTCCTCACTATGTGTTCAAAGGTGAGTTGTTGCTTCCAGGCATCTCAGCAATTTCTTGCGTTGCAGTGAACTGCAGCATCCTCTGGCCCTTGGGAAGATCTGAGTCACTGCTGAAAGCTCTCTCTCTGCTCCTGACTGCACTATTTGTTGAAGCATGAGCTGTGCACTCCCAGCTCAATACAGCAACTCTTGCCTCTCTCACCTTTCCATCTCAGTCATCTTCTCCAGGCACAGCTCCTAAAGGGAACAGCAGTCTCCACCCTCCCGTGAGCTTCACAAGTCTTGATGCCTAAAAAACCCCAAAACACGAATTCAGAAAAGAATTTAAAAGAGACACAAATCCTATCACAAATCTTTACAAAACCTCCAGTAAGCTCCTCTAAGAAGTCAAGAACAATATTGAGCTGCAATGCAAATTCCTGTCCGGAAGTAAGATAGGTCTTGTAAAACCATGATCCTGCCCAAATACCTCCCTAGCCTTTCTCAGGTCATGCCCAGACCTAAAACTGTGCCAAGCAGTCCCACAGAAGGAAACAGGGCAGCCGCAGGGGTGCCCAACTCTATTGGCCACAACTCTGTGGAAAGGACTGGCAATGTCTAAGGCTTCTGGTAAGCAGTTGGACTGAAATAAGGGGAGCAGCTTTCTAGCTGCAGGCCACTTAGAAAAGCTATAGGAAGAGAAAAAGTGAATTTTTAGAAAGCAATTGGTAGATCTACTCTTCACTGCTGTTCTCTGCCTGGATGGAGAATCCCTTTTTGGAGTAGCTTAGAAAAAAAGATCATAGCAAGTGTAAAACTTCATGTCAGAGTTATTGCCACAAATTATAGCCTCCCCATTTCTTTCCTCACTTTTCATTTGAAGCTTTATTGATTTTTTTTCTTCTGCTTCTGTTGTTTCAGAATGTTCAGCATCTACTAGCATCTCCTTAGCCAGCCTTCAGTCTCAAAATACCTCAGTTATTTTTTGATATACTTCACTCTTTTTCAGATATGACATAAATAGTTCTCCATGGCCTAAATTAATAACCTGCGTAACTTTATTAAAGTCACTGGCAATATTCAAACAAAGTCTTGTCAAATGCATTTTCCTTTTATTTCCATTTAAAGGGAAGTACAGTATTCATCTGTTAGTGCCAGCTGTCCTTGGGACTCAATGAATGTAATTCTTCTAATGTCATATTCTGTGATGCAACTATTTGATGTATATGATGGTTCCTTGATTATCTTGATTTCAGCATTTTCTGTTCTACAATCTGCTCTATATGAATGTAAATGTTTAATTTGCCAAATAAGCTATTTCTCTAAGACTTTTCATGACTGCCCTCTAGTCTTCCTGTTTTTCTTTTGTTGTCTCCATTTTCTTCCTTTCAGAAGCAGACATCTAAAAATAAATTTAACTAGTTACCTTTTCTTATTTGACAACAGGCACTTGTAGTTGAGACAGTAGGTTGCATTTGCATTTTAATTTGCATTAAATTTATTCAAGAAGACTTTGTGTCTAATCAACCTGCTCTAAAATGACTACACTTAGGATATCTGTGAGTTAACTCTTTATAAAACAAAGGATTCATATTGGAGCATTGAACCACAGATCTCGTGTCAATAAAAGCAGAGGGTGGTTTATGACTGCTTTTTAAGAAAAACTACCCCAGGAGACAAAGGAGAGTTAATTCTTCAGGCATTAGGGAATAATTTAAACAAGTCACACATATATTAACAAAAGGCAGGGAAAGGAAAGGTCTCTAGATAATGGTCAGTGATTACAAGTATACATGCAATTAATTGTTTATTTTTAGCCTGATCCTTCCTGAAAAGACAGTGTTCTGATAGATGTGCTAGATTGGACAAGAGGGAATGGTTTTAAACAGAAAGAGTACAGATCAAGATTAGATACTAGGAAAAAATTCTTTACTGCAACGGTGGCGAGGCACTGGAACAGGTTACCCACAGAAGTTGTGGATGTTGCATTCCTGGAAGTGTTCAAGAGCAGGCTGGATGGGACTTTTCACCAGGACTAGTGAAAGGCATCCCTGACCATGGCAGGAAGCTGGAACGAGATGATCTTTAAGGTCCCTCCCAACCCAAACCATTTTATGATTCTATGATTCTATAATACACTTCACTTCTTTTTGGCTTTTTTTCCTTATAGCATCAAACATTAGAGCTGCAAAACCCAAGCAAACCTCAAGAAAAAACCTGTAGTAACCTTTCTTGGGAATGTCCTACTGCTGTGCACTTAAGAGCCATTATGTCAAAGTCTGCCTTTTACTTCACACACTACCCAGTTTTATGATCTGAATCTGCAAATGGTTTTCAGTACAGGTACATGAAGATATGCACAGGTATATAAAGAATTATTTCTGTGTAGTGTGCACCATCTGAGACACAGGCTAATAGATGGGTTTCCCAAAAAAAATCCCCGTTTGTAATAATGACTGATCTAATGACATTTAAATCTTTTCTGTGTTTTGACAGAGAACTGAATGTTTCTTTTGTGGCTGCAGTTGGGAAGGAACACAAAAGAAGCCTGTAGGAAACTGAGCTGGAGTAGTCTTTAGCCAGAAGTCAGGAGAAAGTTGACCTATAAAGCTATTTAGTCTTTCTCAGCACCCTACATGCTGGGTTGTTCTAATTGTATCTGTGTGATGTTTAAAACTGCTTGGCAAGAAAAAATTAGTCTTCTCAGATGACAGTGCTTTATGGTTTAAGCTAAATACTTCTGCAGAAGAATCAACAAGGATAATAAAGAAAAAGGAACTGTGCAAACAACACTTTACTGAAAAGTTGGTCATTTATCCACTGATTAGTAATCCTTCATTGTAACTGAGAGCTTAAGAAAGCAAGACTTGTTTGGAAAGATTTTTCCACTTCTCTCCTTCCTATGGTAGCTTCTGGCAGTTTTTAGCTGCTGCCTTAGCAACTTTCCTGGATATACTGTCTGAAAAATAGAAAGCTAAAGATGCTCCACTGGGGAAATTAAAAGTGAACAAGTCTTTATACTTCCCAAACCACCAGCATTTTGAATGTCTACTACTTAAATAGTAACATGATTCAAAAGTTTGTACAGCTATCTTGCATCAAGAGAGCATCATGAGGTGCAAAACCATAATAATCTGCACAGGGAAATGCAACAATTTTTTTTTCAAATTCTTTGTATTTCATGGCAGATGATGATGTTTATGTTGATGGGTATTCAAATTCATCACAATCAGAAAAAGAAATATGAACACATATGCCCCTTGTGCAGCTTGATGTCATTATTACCATTTCTTAGTATTTCGATGGAACTCCGTACTCCTAAAATTGCATTAATGGTATTATATACATACAAAGTTACATAGAGAATACTGCAGTAAGCAAATGAGCTTGTAAATGCAAGATAATCCCCTAAAACACACAGAATTGCTATTTTCAATTGTGATGTCTTTATTTTATATATAGATGTTTAAATTCATTGAAATTTATCAGAATAGTCAAAAATGTCATACTGAATTATTTCATGTTATAATCTAAATTTTAAAACTAAACTCAATTATTATAAATGTTACAAGATGTTTCTCTTAATAGGCAAGGCATTTGGAATTTAGATAGTCATTTAGCACTGTTCCTTTTTCTCTGCCATCCTTGCAGCCTCCATTTTACTGACACATAGGAAAATTGTGTATTGTAAAAGTAAAGTTTAATTGTGTAGAGTAACACCCCCTAACTTTCATGCAGAAATTTTAGTCTGGTAAAATGGCTAACATTAATAACACTGTTAAACTTATAAGAATGTTGTTTTGTGCATTAGTTTTGGTTTGTCAGTGGACCATTTTTATTGCAGAAACAGTGAAAAATACATAAGTACTTTGCTGATGCACAGAAGCAATTTCTTCAGGTCTGTGGAGATGGATTTACTTTGGCTTTTTAGTAGACTGATTATATGTAGTATTTCATCATTAACAAGAATGTATTTCTAAACAGCGCTTGAAATTCTGGGATGTCACTGGCATGGAAAGCAAGATTCAGAGTTCAAAATAGAAGAAAGACTAGAAAGAAAGTTTCACTGCTGAGGAAATTTCGCTTCGTGAGTATTCAGTAAAAAGTCCCTGTAGAGATGAGGCTCTGCTTAGAACATGACCAGCAATTGCCTTTGATATTTTTCTTTGATTTCTGGACTGTTTCTGCCCCGGAGAACCAAGGACAGATGTTGCTGGGTACCTCCATTGCATGTCATGCACACATTGTCATAGTAATGCCTTTGTAAAGAAGAGGAATCATCTGGCAACTTAGAAAGGACACAGAAAACTTTGATGCAGTAGGTAACCATTTAACTTGAAAATACTCCCCAGCCTCTAGTCTTGGAAATAAGCACCAGATACATCCTGATTAAGTTTTGGGATGAGACCCAGGAGAGCATTATCCTTCCTCTGAGGTCCATTCACCTTCTCCCTGATTTTTCCATTGCCATCTTTTCTTTTGGATGAAAACACAAGTATCCAGCAGCAAGTGTCCTCTGACAGGTCTCCTGTCATGAACAAGGGCATGGAACCAGGACTGCAGGAACAACACAAAACTGTCCTGTCTGACAGTTTGGATGCAGCATTTCTGCCAGCTACCAGTTTAGGAGCCAGGGCCATTTATCCAGAACCTTTCTGCACCACAGATATAATTGTGAATTTTTACAATTGGCGATTAATAAAAGGATTACTGAATAACTCTGATTTGAATCAGGAAAAATCCTTATGTGGAGTACTTTCAGACATCTGCTTATCACCTGTACATCACTGATTGATTCCTCAATTGTGGCTGAAGATTTGACTAATGTTCTGTAAATGTGAGAAAATGGATGAGGCCCTTGGGAGAAAGAGTCCCTTGGGAGAGTTTTAGGGTGATTTTTGCACACCCATGCATTCCTTCTGTACTATCAAACTTACAGAGGAATTATATTAGATTTATCTTTGTTGCATCCTTGCAGTTTTTGTTTGCTTCTGCAAATATCTCTACCTACAAACAGTTCTGTTTTAGCAAGAACTTTCTAATAAATGAAGCCAATGTTCAGAACAACTACAAAAGTTGTCTCAAAAAAAACTGAAAAACATCTCTAGAAAACATATAAGACAACATTAGAGATACTCAGGCAGAAATACAGCAATTGGAAATGAAACTTTTTTGGTTTCAAACATAATCATATGGCTGTTCTCCAGTTCCAAAACCAATCCAATGTGTCCCCTTAGAGTGCAGTGGAGTCATCTGGGAATTGCTCACACAGTGAAACAGAGAGTACTGAGGAACAAAGTGTTCCTGTGTTTGCTTTACACTTCAGAAATGCCTTTCACTGACAACAGCAGTACCCAGGGAGTGAAATATAGCTCTCTGCAGGCATTAGAAAAGTAAAGTTTAATTTTTCTTGTGCTGACAGGCTGTAAGTTTTGTGCCATTTCAATTAAATATATGGAATAATCTGCCCTTAATGGTTCATAGAAAGACTGTAATTCCATCAGAGGCCTATGTTTAAACTGAAACGTTTGAGTTAAACTTGGTTAATATTACTATGATTCCAAAAGTAACAACTTCAACACACATTTTCATTATACACCATTTTTTTGGTCAGAGGGATCCAGCAAAAGCAGAAATATTAAACACCTCCTGAAATTAATATGATTTTATGTAAATGTTCCTTTATTGAAGCTAATTCAGCAAATACATACTTTTCTGCCAGAAACATTACTCATCTCATAGGAGGTATTTTCCTCCTGTCATGAATACTTAGTATTCTGCTGCTGCTTCTCACTGAGGCTTCATAAATGGGATTTATTTCTATTATGTCCTTGGGAAAACTTAACTGAAAGACAGCCAGACTTCTAATTTGACCTGGCTAGGCTTTCTTTTTCATTATTTCTGATGAATTTATTTACAGCCTTTGACTAAGTGTAGCATTTTGGAGCCTGGACAATTTAATAGGTTTTTGCTAATAGAAATGTCCACCTTCATTTCCTCTTGTGCAAACAAAGGTGATCCATTGGTGAGTTTGACACATTACTCATTTAAAAGAAATTACAGCTATTCACCCTAGTTAGGTCAGACTCCAAAAAGAACTCTCCCTTGATTATAACACTTATAAATGATGCAAGAGGTTCAAGAAGTAGAATTTTTAAACTAATGTAATGTCAGTTGAATATTCCGTTTTATCTTGGAATCACATAAATGTTCATAAACTTGTAAGAAAATGTAGCTATGATAAATCTGAATCAAATAGATGTTATGAAAATTTGGAAATAAGGATTTTATTTGTTCTCAGATTAAATCCATATTCCTATACCTAATGTCCAGAACAGCAGAACAGATTTACACTGAAATGATAATCCACTTGGAGGGAACTTTTCATAGTGAAAATTTCCAGAAAGGCTTGAAAATGTCTGCAGTTCTGCCACAGTTAACGAAAAACTCCTATTTTTCTTTTCAGAGAGAATGATGGGATTGCTACAGCTACTGAGCACAGCCAAGGACCTGTGCAGTTTTCAGGGTATGAACTGTAGTACTTTCTGTAAAGCCATCTTGATTTTATGCAGTGTATCTAAATCCAGCTGTGGTGGATTGACCCTGGCTGAACACCAGGTGCCCACCAAAGCTGCTCTATCACCCCCCTTCTCCACTGGACAGGGAAGAGAAAATAGAATGAAAGTCTCATGGGTCAAGATCAGGGCAGGAGAGATCATTCACCAATTACCATCATAAGTAAAACAGACTTAACACATAGAAATTAGTTTGATTTATTGCCAATTAGAGTAGGGTAATGAGAAATAAAACTAAATCTTAAAACACATTCTCCCCCACCCCTACCATCTTCCCAGGCTTAACATCACTCCTGATTTTCTCTACCTCCTCTCCTGGGGCTCCAGGAGAATGGGGAATGGAGGCTGAGGTCAGTTCCTCACACAGTTAATTTCTGCTGCTTCTCCCTCCCTTGGGGGAGGACTCCTCACACTCTTCCCTTGCTCCAGCACAGGGTCCCTCCCACAGGATACAATTCTCCACGATCTTCTCCAATGTGAGTCCTTCCCATGGCAAGCTCCTCACTACCTCCATGCAGCTCCTCACTAACTAGTCCAAGGTGGATCCTTTCCATAAGGTGCAGTCCTTCAGGAAAAAAATTGCTCCAATGTTGATCCCCCAAGGGGTCACAAGTTCTGCCAGAAAACCTGCTCCAGCATGGGCTCTCTCTGTGGGTCCACAGGCGCTGCCAGAAGTCTGCTCTACCAAATCCTGACCAGGGAAACCCAATACATAGTGCAATGTTGAACTCAACTCTGAATCCTGTAAAACAATCCCAATCTCATCAAAATAAAACCAGGCAGGCTACTGACTTCGCTGCCATTAGTCTTACCCAACAAAGTGTGACTCTAAATCATTGCCATTAATGTCCCCTCTCCAGATATTTCCTGTTTACACTAACACAAAATATTATTAGCTTCATTGCTTCCTTTTCCCATGTATTCCTCCTTCTCTATTAGACCCTCAGGCTGATATATTATGCTAATCAACTTACATGTAATTGTTTTCTTAGCCTGGAATCACCAAAGCACAGGTTATGAAGAGAATACTAAGATAATTCTTGGCAGATAGAACTCCACCCTGCCTTATGCATGAATAAAATGCTAGGTATCTTCTGAGCATCCACTCAATCACTCAACTGAGTGGCATGTTTCTTACTTTTATGGTTTTTACCTTTTGTGTTATGCTGCCTATTATTTCTCTAAAACAAACTTTTGCACATTTTGGTGTTTCACCTTTTCTTGCAAATTCATAAGCAAGTTTATATTTTGCTGATAGAACATTCTGCTTTGCTCATTAATTTTCCTTTATCAGTTGACATTGTTACAGACATACTTTGATTTTTTAAGTTTTTGTTTTATTAAAACATAAAGCCTACCCAGCCAGTTTCTTTTTCAACTTCTATTTTATTCCACTAGTTTCTGAATAAACTACACTTATATTGAGATATTTTTCTCCTGTTTCATCCTCTGTACTTCTGAGAAGTATGAGGAATTCTGTACATATGAAAATTCAGTTTATTTTTTAATTTCTTTCAGCCTGTTGTAGTGCCAACTCATAATGTAAGTTCTCATGAGGTTCTTCATTTTCTGTGACTTAGGATTTACTTGCCAGATGTTATGGAGCTCCATTTAACAAGGGTTTTCAGTATCATCTTAGTATGTCATCTACACAAAGTAGTTGCCTAAAAGAAATCCAAGTCTTGTTTTCTCACATGTGAATTTTCTACTACCCTCTATAGAAGTTATGAATATTGTGGTAGCCATGAAAATCCTGTAGAACTCTGTCATTACCTGCTTTTCTTTCAATCTAACAGGAATTTTTCCTTTCTGACTTTAGTTATCTGCGATGTAGTCATACAGACCTGAGCATCTATAGCTCATTGGGGAAAATTTCCAAATCTAAGGTCAAGTTCACCTCTGCGTGTCATCTGTAATAGCACGACATGAACTTCAGGTTTGAAATATCTTTGTTGTGACTGCTCAGGGGATCCCCTAGTCTACATTGTAGACATCTACATTGTGCCTACAGAACTTATTGTTCTTTCTCATGTCAGGTATTCCACAGCTATACTTTTCATCTAGCTGAGCCATGCAGGTAGACTGCGGAACCTCATGGTTTTGTTTCTTCTCACAGTGTTGAAATTACTGAAATTGTTAGTGACACACAGCGCCATTTAATGGCTTCTGACCTTCTGCACAGAAGATAGTTCTAGTCTTCTCCAAACTGCTCCCTCCTGCAGAGTCCACCTGGACCCTCAGTGTCTCTGGGGGAAGAACGCGTGGGAGAAACATGGATAAGGTTTTCTACAGCTCCACTTTATTCTAGCCTCTCACTGCCTCTGCCCATTCTGGAAAGTAATCAAGTCCACAATAACAGTGCTAGCCTACTGAGGGATATGTAAAACAAGCCATTATACTTTTCTCATTTAAAACTAAGTGGACTTGCTAAACTAATTTCCATCTTAACTTCATTTTGGAAAGAAAAGCAAGGATGGGTGAGATGTTTTAATTAGCCGGTCCACTATGGATGCTGCAGTTCCAGGTAACAGATGTACCCTCAGCTGATCAATATGCTGCTCTGTAGTTTTCTTTACATGAGCACCCCAGCCTTCACCTGCAATAGAGACTGTCATCTTGAATGAACAGTTCAAATTATTCTCCAGGGACTCTTTTTAGAGGCACAATAGAATAAAGAACAGTACAAAACATTGGCCTTTTGAGATGCTATATTCTCTCTTTACATAATGCATTCTATGAGATCCAATCATTATCTTCAAGGACCATCTATCTAGGAATATATTCCATAGCATTGATCTGTGGAGGATATATAGCTAGTGGGTTAATTACACAGTTAGATCATGTACTAATTAAAGTGACTCTGAAGTGTTGACCTACTACTGGAAAACGAAACAAACAAAAAAAATTGATGGCTGAGATTTAATACCAGACCTGCTGGAAGCTTCTGACATAGAAGAAGAAGATTGCAAAGAATGACTTCATTTGATATTTTATGATATACTATGAATGGAAAAGTAAATAGTCTAGGAAGCCTCTCAGGCTGCAATAAAGGAAAAAATTATTAGCATTTTTATACTTAAGTGGAGGGGAAAACTGAAATCAATTGATAGATGTTATGGCTTTGAAAGCTAAGCATAATGAAATACATTTTGAAAATGAGCTAGTATATACAAGTGTAGAAGTAAGAGACAAAATGTCTTGGTTTGTAAACAAACCAGCAGGAGATGGCAAGTCAGGATTAAAATTTAATGGGAAAATTAAAGAGAAGGGAAATAACATAAGGAAAAGCACTGACAAAGTCAGATACAACCTGACACCCTGTTAGGGTGGTGGTAGCAGTCCAAATGAAGTAGTTCAGTTGAAGCTGTGATCCTGTGAAAGGTCTGGTCTCCAGCTGAAGATACAGTGATAGCTCTCATCCTCTGGGAACCCAATAGACAGGGCTGCCTTGGGCAGTTCCAAGGCCAGGTTATATCCAGGTGGGAATGCTTGGCTCCTCCCTTCTGGGTGGAGCATCTCACAATAGGATGAGATAAGTCCATGAGTCATGTGGTGGGTCCTTGATGGCCAATTGTCTGTTATCAGGGGTGAGTCACAGCAGGAGATAACAGCTAATGCCCCACAGCTGGTGGTAATAGAATACTAAATACATCTATATTGTAACCTAGGACACAAAAGGATCTTTTAAGGATCTTTAAGGAGGAATACAGCTAGCAACAGGCTGCTATCTTGTAAACTTAGCGTAGTTAAAATAAAGATCCGAAATGAAAAGGAACATATCAGATTCTTTTCCTACACAAAGTGTTTGCATTTTCAGTAGCTCATTCTAGAGCAGGGATCACACTTGTCTGTAGTGGTAGGTGACTGTGCTTGGGTTGCTTTTTTTGGATGCAGAAGTCGTGGATAAAATTTATAATAAAAGTCTATTTTGTTGGTGCTTGAACCATTCATAGACCTTATAGTTTGTGTTGACAGTTATTGTCATGTACAAATACACACTACATAATCTGTAATTAGTAATTAACCTTTTCTTTCCAATTATGGCACTGCTTTGAAAGTATCACATCTAGAGGGCACAAATAACATTTCAGCCATCAGCTCTATGTGCCACATGCTGGACAGCTTTCTACACAACACTGACCTCCTGTTGCAAAACAAAAACACTGGATGGAGAATGAGAATCATGAACATGATCAGTGTGGCACCTTCTGAGAAAGTGGCAGCAGGGAGTACAGCCTGACAGCTCACATTTAAGAACCAGTTTAATAGCCAGGAACCACAAGATTTTTAATATTATCTAGACCAGGCAAAAATGCCTCCAGTTAGTTGTGGAATAAACATGAGCTTAGTTTTATACATACTACAATCCATTTTTCCTTCCAGATATTCCAGTTGCAAGCTGGTAAACCTGACCAGCAAAAAACTAGCATTTCTGATCCTGAAGGTGTGCATAGTGCATGCAGAAATTTTTCCATTTCCAGAATTTTTACCCACAAAAGCAAAAATTCTTTTAAAGCTAAGCATTAGATTTCCCATTACTGTGTAGGCCGCTTTGCAATTCATGCTGTATTAGTTTTTGTGAAACCATTAAGACTTTCATTAGTTAGAGAATGGTTAATGGAATGCAGTAGTTATATTAATGGTAAAACTGGAGGAAGATTTTTTTATCAAAACAGCAATTTAAAGCTCCAGCATGTTTCAGCTTGTTAGGTGAGAACATACTTTAACCACCATGTCACCTGCTAGAGGTGAGTATTTTTAGGAACAAATATATATTTCCTTATCTATTTCCTTCTACCACAAGTAACTAGATGCTCAAAGCAAAACAGAGTTTTTAATTCCTTCAAATTTTAGAGTGCCTGTTTTCTCATACAGGAACATAGGACTATAATATAAGGACTAATTTTACATCTATTGCTTTATAAAATATTTTTTGATAAGAAGAGTAGATAAAGGCAGAGTCTTCTTAGAAGTGCATGGGAATAGGACAATTGACACAAGTTAGAGTATGGGAAATTCCAATCAAATATTAGGAGGTTTGCTTGTTTGCTTGGTTTTCAATGTAAGTGTGGAATGGCCTGGATTTAATGAGACCTGTTTTGAGCAGGGAATTCAACTGGATGAAGTCTGGAGCACTAACCTAAATTATGTTTCTGTAGTTCTAGCTCTGATTCAGAAAAAATTTAATCCTATACTTCCATCTGTCTCTTAAGATAAAGATCTTTATCTTGAGATAAATATTAGCTGTTATTCTGGGTGGACTGAAACCAGCGGACATACATTTAAGTGATGTTCTGAGCAGGGAAATGTTCCTTCATCAGGGCTCAGATACACAGGAAATTAAACTACATTGTGATAAATTTTGTTTGCAAAGAATGAAGAGTCAGCAAAAGTTCTGTTTCTCTCTGTTTATTTTTGCAAGCTTGTACAAAAAAAGCACAAATTAAATTCTTTCATGGGGATCATCATGAAGTCCTACAGTTGGAACTGTAAGAAGGACACTTAAGTATATTGGTTAATATTCCCACATGGCTGCATTTCTTTCTTTCTCTTATTTTTATTCTTGTTACTACTATTCAGATGTAACACCAAAATACCTAATTAACCTTTTACATAACTAATAATTTTCTGTTATGTGACAACATTCTTGATGTCTTTCAGGTTTGATTTTGGTTTTTTCCCTTTAAATTATTAAAACTGTTGTTCAGCTTCCTTATTTCTCAGTATTCCCTCTCTCTGCTCATGGAGACAACCCAACAGAAAAATGTTTTATTTCATAAATGTGAAAATTTTGAAATTCTAACAGAATAATAGGGTTTGTTTTAGAGAAAAAGCACACCAACATATTAGCTTCATGAACATATTGAAATAGCCTTTTTCCAGTTTTCCAGTTTCTCTGGAAACTGGAAACACTTGTGTGTGTAGAGTGAGATAGGCAGTCGTGGAAACAAGGACAGAGAGTCCTGGTATAAGAAACATAAAATTTCCATTTTTATATCTTCTTTAATTTTTAACTACCATGTTTCCACTGTAATATTTCTGTTACAGATGGCAAATGAACCCAAATACGGAACTGTCCTTCATGACAGTAAACATCTGCCTGGGGACCCATTCTAATTTTCATATGTTCAAATTATATCAAAATTACTAAGGAAAAGCAAGAACAAGCTTATACTCACAGAGAATCTGTACCAATCTCTCTGTTTACTGTTGCCCTGAAATGGGGAATGTGAGTGAGCAGAGAAGGGATGGAAACACATCCCAGGAGGGGAACATCTTCACCTCCCAGGACCAGAAACCTTGAGGCGAAACCAGATATGAGAGTCTAATATCATCCAGGAGAGAGCAGGATGACAAAGAAACTATGCAGTCACATCTTCTGCTTCCTAGATCTGGCTTCCTAGATCTGGCCAGACTCAGCATCAAAGTGACAGCAGCATCAAGGCAGAAGGGTCATGCACAGATTCCTCTGATTTCCCTGATAAAGCTAAAGCAGCCATGCAGGAAGGATAGTGGGGGAGGCAGGGGATGGCATGGGGGGGACTCCATCTTGCTAATATTAGTCAGTGTTCAAAAACCCTGAGGATAGTACTGTAGAATTATATACTTCTATTTGAAGGGAGTTTGCTCCTGCACTGATTTCCTGTTTGTTTGCTACTGAGTCATCAGTAATTTTTCAAGTATTTTTAAACGTGGAAATTCCTCAGCAAGTTTGCTAATGACTCCAAGCTGAGACGTGCAGATGACACAACAGAAGAAAAGGAAGCCATCTAGGTATTTTCTGTGGAAATGAGAAGTGCAATTTACAGTTTTTTAATGTTTTATACAATTTTATGCATTTGTAGTTATTCAACAGAACAGACTAATTGCAAATTGTAATTCTAAATGGCACAATGGAATCTGATAAATAGTGTTATATTGTGCCAAAATAGTGCTACCTTTAGTACATCTTTACTTCTGCATAAATACTATCAAGTCTTATTCAAAACACCAATTGCTAAAAGCAGTGGCTGATATTTTTATATATTTTCTATAGCTTTGCATATAGGATTCAATTTTAAACTGTTAATTCAAAACACATAGCCACCAGACCTACCTACTTTTTTCCCTGTAATTACATTTCAGGAATGTCTAGACTGCAATGTCTGCCTACTTAGATACCAGAGATTAGATCCTGGCCTGGAGATTCCAGAATTCATGGAGATACTGATAAAATGTCTTATTATTTCTGGAGGTAGTGAGCAGCATAGCAAATGTCAGGATATTAGTCTGGTTAGTACCAGGGATGGTAGGAAAGGATCACAGAACAAGTTGACAGCACAAAGCTTAACTTTTAAACTGGTCCAAGCAAGAGATTGGCTGTCAGGGAAAACACACACACACTCACACACATGTGCACACACAGGCACCATCCACCAAGGATTCCACATCCCACTGTCAGTGCCAGACATCAATGAGAGGAGCCCCTGGAGATGTGGAGATGCATCTTTCCAGCAGTTTCTGCTGTCATTCTCCTTCCTGTCCTCTGCCAGTCCATGGCCTGGCTCACCAGAGTCAGACTGTTGGCTGAAGTGAGTGTCCTACTCAGCACCTGGCCAAAGTCAGACCTTGCACTGCTGTATTTCAGGTCCTCTATGTTACAAGGGTTTGAGGAACTGGGATTTCACCTTCTGCTCTCGGTGTTTTTTTTCCTCTAGCCCTCTCCTTGTAGCTTTTCTATTTTCCCTAATATTATTATTGTGATATTCTGAGCTCTGATAAGTACACAGTATCATTAAAATCAGCCTCTAAGTAATCTGTGGGGTTTTTTTGTAAGATCAATACATAATTTCTAAAGTTAAATAAATTGTATTTGCCTAGCAAGACAAAAAATCAAAGTATGTGAGTAGGTGTTTGTATGTTTTATTTAAAGCAGTTTGTATCTGTTCCTAAATTTCACATTTAATATTCTATTTGATGCTGTAGAACTGTAGAACTCTTGACTAGTGTGTTTCTGTATTTGAAGCCCGTGTTACAATCCAAATTCATCAAAATGTCAACCCCTCATTGCAACAGTCTGCTCTTTTTTTATCAGTTTTCTGTATTATTAGCTTGTAGATGCAATCACACTTGGTGCTGCTAGAGGTGTGTATGTGATCTGCCTTCATCCCCCACAGATCTGACAGTTTCATGGGTATTGATAAAAAGCAGATGTAAAATTTGACTCTGATCTGTTGGCAAATCTACACTGGCAAGCACTGACACTCCTGGCAGTGCCTGACATTCTCGTGCAGGAAAAAATAACAGCTGCTTATCAATGATGTATTAGAGATGGGCACAAACCAACTGGTGTCCGCATTCACATGAGAAAGGAGAAAACATTCACTGGCAAAGGCATCTCTAGCTTCCTACTATGTATATGGCCTACATCTGTACCTTCTGTGGTAACTGCTTGTTTTCAGACTCAAGATCATAGAGGTGAGTGCCCAGAGTTAGCTACAACAACACTGTCAGTAGAGAAACAACTTGAATATGAGCTGTCCTGGTTTTCCAAACCTGGAGAGTCAGCTGGCTCCCTCAAAGCTGGAGCTGAGCTGCCAGCCAGCAGGCTGGTGGTGTGAGGGTTCAGCTGGGCTCAGCTAAAGTGATGGTATTGTCTGCCTGGTTTTGTTGTCTCTGTGCTCTTTGGTAAGTGGCTATCTTACTGATTTCTAGATTCTGTAAACCTAACAGCTGGATTTCATACCACATGTCATTCCTGTTTATGCCATTGCAACTTGGAAGGTGAGAAATAAAAAGTCTCCTATGGAGCAAAAGCTTCCATAAACAAATACTGCCAAAAACAGACCAAAATGCTGTCATAGCAGGAGGAATTTGAAATTCAAGACTGTGTCTGCTAAATGCTTGCTAACTTAATAGTGGGTTAAAAACCTCTTGAAAATTAAAACTCTGGCCAGATGCATGAAAAGGATACATCTCTTAATTCCCACTAGTCAGATTTTAAAAAGTGCTTATTTATTTGGGCTAAATATAGTCAGACTAGCCCCATTTTTCTTAAAGAACAAGTGACAAGTTAACCTCTTTGTCTCATCCTTCCCTTATCAACCCCAAGATATGGAAATTGAGCCTACTGGTCACTGTGGTTAGGGTACTGTAAACAGATGTGAGGAAAGTAAAAGAAAGATGTACCACGTTTTGAAGGGATGTCTGCATGGAGTGGCATAGAGGATCTGGCAGGGCATGAGGCTGTGGGGGAATAAACATTGCACAGTGCACTGCAGGGTGTGCATTGGTACAGTCAGATATCCTCAGGCAGCATGCCCCAGCCTGCCTCTGGGGATGCAGGGAGGGTGAGGTCAAAGATCAGGTCTTCTTCCACTTGGTTTTCCAGCTAGGTCACAGAGATGCATTCAAACATGAGCCCGATCTTAAAATACCTGCAATATTTTGCTACTCTGGCTCTAAACTGAATATTCAGTATTATTTTCTATGTATAAAGTATAAAAAGAGTGAGAGACTCCATATAATAAGAAAGAGAATATTTCAAGTAAAGTACCATGTAAGTTAAATATCTTATAATTGTCAGTATTACACTCATCAGTTTAATTGGCCCTCTGTCTTACAGTGCAAACTTGAAGAGAATTAGTTTATTCAGAACAGAGATCACAATGTAGCACAATCAATTATTCCTCTGACCATCTTCCTCAGATGAAAATTGAGAAGCTTCTTGGTGTAAGATTTTGAGAATCACCTCAGCATTTCTGTGGTGTCTTGTTTAGACTGTAATAGTAATCCAGTGGCATGATAGATATTTTTCAAGCAGAAGTCCATACTCCAGAGACATTTTAGTCATAATATATTGTTTCAAAGCCTTTCTGTTACAAACAAATTTGCAGTTACTCAGGCTGTTAGATTCTGTTCGTTTCTTGAGTGTGCATATTTGCTCAATATTTGAGGCACTGCCATAGAGCACAAGTGAAATGCTCAGTGCCACTATCACCATAGAGGTGTGCATCTTTCCAAAATGGCTAGATCAGAGGACATCCTCTTGAAGAACACTCCTGAAACAATCCATCCTCAGCAGAGATACAGAGGTGCCAAAAGCGCTGAGAGCTCACTAGGGAAAAAAGATTTCCAGTATTTACCTGTGAATTCCAAGTTAGAAAATAGACCTCAAGTTTGTAGAGGCTTCTTTATATTTGCTTATGACTCTGTGCATGTGTTTGTGTGTGGGTGTGTGTGTGAGAGTGTGAGTGTGTGTGAGAGAGCCCACAAGCATTAAAGCAGTGAAAGGAACCATTTGTGATTAGGAAAAAAGATTAGCAGTGAGAAAAGCTATGCTCTGCTGCACATTTCAGATATGCCAGAGATTCAAAAAGGTCACTGCCAAGAGCGGTTTCCTCTGTTGCAGACACACAGTAAATGTGTAAAGTGGCCCTGAGGGCAAGGCTGATAAGACTTAGTACAAACATGTTTGATCTGCAGGGTTTTCTTTCTTTTTTTTTCTTTTTTGTTCAGTCCTGTAGTAAAGCTGTTAGTCACAGCCATTTGCAGGCAAACCTGTATTTTTAAAGCAGAAACTATGAGATTTTAGAAATGGGAATAAGACCAGTGGAGTATAGCTGCTTAAGGAAATGGGTCTGCCTGCTGACACAGGGAAAAATCATACAATAAGAGCTGAAGCTGAGCATTTCTGCTTTCTCAGGGAAAGGCAAAGGCCAAGTTTTGAACATCTGCAGGCAAAGCTTTATCCTTAATCTTTCTGTTAGGTGTTAGCAGGATCACAGAAAACATTAGCAGTATTAATAAACAGGACATATAATGTAAAAGTGCTACAGTTTGACCACTTTTTTATACTTCCTTTAACTCTAGGTTCGCTGCACATTTCTTAGTTTGTCATGCTAGTTTACACAGAGAGTCAAACAATGTTTCTGTGGTTCTGAGCACCAAATCTGCATTTCAAATGTGAAAAGCTGCACTTGTAGGGAAAAACATAGCAACTTTCTGACTGAATGAGATATAGATGCTGTCACATACTATGTCATATCCCAGTACCATCCAAAAGATTGACCCTCATTACAGTTTCACTCTCAGTTTTTATTTCAATAAAACTTTTTACTGTGTGCTTACTTAACTTAATTTAAATTATTTTGTTTTGTTTTGGGGGGATTTTGCTTTGTTTTGTTTTTTTAATCAATAATACTTCTCTAATGTCCTGAGATTGCCAGGTGGTTCTTTCATCTTTTTCCAGGGATTTTTTATATCTTTTTCCATGTAACCTCGTTACAGCTACCTAGGGGAAAAATTATGTCACTAAAGTTCACAATGATTCAGCTGCCCCCCTTTCCACCATATTTTCAGCAAATAAAGTATGGGATTTTCTGGTTTGTCTTCTGGGTTATTCCCATTCAAGAAACTTAGAGCCCCATGCTATATATACCTCAAAGTCTTTAGAAGTCAAATGATCTGATAGGCAGCAAGGTGATACTGGCTCATTAAATGTCATTTTCCTATCACTAGGTTAATTTCTCTGGACCGGCTGTCTGAGTAGTTCTATCTAGTTTCTGACTAGCTCTTCTGTGTCTCCCAAAGCTACTCCAGAAGGTGTCCAAGTAGTGGGCTACTACATAGTTTCTTTCTTCCTGGGCTGTGCATTGATGTAACATTATTCTGGTTCGTAACAGCTCTGTCTCCTTAGTAGAACTGGCTGAAATTTATTGCAGATGCTGTTACACAGCAGACCTTGGTTACCACTGTTTTAAACATCAGCAGTTTCACTATATTACAGAAGCACCAATTTTACTGGGATAAACATGCTTGCACAGCTACTCTGACCAGTAAATGCTGGGTATATGGCTAAGGGTCCTGGCAGTCACATACCTAAACCCAAATTTGAGTAAAGCACCTCACAGGCGTGAAGGAAGCTTTCATTTCTTACCTAAGTCACCTTCTAGCCCTCAGGTTCTTGAATTTCCAGCTTCTTAAATTGTGTTCTGCATGTCTCCTATGTTAGTTTTCAGAAATTAAAGTGTTGTGGTTATTTAAACCAGAGCTAGGTTAAGAACTCAAAGGAAAATTGCAAGTAGGAGTCCAGTTCTGTCAGTGGAATTTTTGTGTACATATCTCTGCACGCAACACTTAACAAGTTAGACAAGTATTTTAACAAACAATTCTCATGCATTAGATTATAGTCAATCATCTATTTGAAGGCAACAGTAATTCTGCCATGATAATTTTGAGGAATGAATGCTTTTAAGCACTCTAACACATGTTAATATCATTTTGCTTTTATTCATTTTACACCTGCTTATGGGAAATATTCTATCATACTTCACAGAAGCTGTTCTTTTAATGTACATTTAATGAAAGTTTACTGCTGCATGCAAGCTTTGAATTTTAGTTCCCTTTATTTCTGGTAAGTCTCTGACATAATTTTATACTATTGGGGAAGGCCTTGATCTGCAGACCTGCCCTTGAGAGGAAGCATGGAGAAGTCTTAGCTGATGATAGAAACCTGCTAGGGTGAATCAAATCTTAGATTTTTTTTTCTAGAGGACTTTTAAAAGTAGCTTAAAACAACATATCAGGCAATGTTGAGCTTTAAAAATGTCCAAGAAATGATCTTGCATAATCTTTTGGGCAGGGGTAGCCGATAGATTAGATATAGAACTGTCTTCTAGAAACAGCAGTTGGAATTTTAGTTCCTTACAATCTGGAATATACTCCACCTAGAGCAGAGCTTTGCTTTCTTATACATTTGCATCTGAAAGGTAAGACTTTGATTACAGGTATTAACCAAAAACATCCAATTTTCACTGAAAACTGAACTACCAGTTGCAATAGAGAAGACACATGAATAGATAGGTGTTGAAGGACAAATAGCAAAGTATCTTCCTATGGCCTGCAACTCACCCACACCTGACAAAAATTAGACCTAATATGGGGGCAAAATAGAGAAAGACTTATGTGCACTTACAAAAGACTGACTTCTCCATACCCAAATACCATGTGGAGCCAGGAGTTAAGAGGTATGAGGCCTATGCCCAAGCCTGCTCTTGGCACAATAAAACAAGATGAACGATGATGTGAGAAGGAGAGAAAAAGAGAAAGGAACAGTAAGTCTGCACTGATGGCACCAGGCAGAGGCAGAGTTGATATCAGCAATTTCTAGGGATATACAGCAACCTTGACATGGGGCTCTTTGTGTAAGGGAAGTCATGGTACTAACAAAGGTGATGCCCACAGAGCAAACTGTGACACAGAGATAGGGGAGAAGACACATATGTATATTTGTTGCTGATCTACATTAGAAGCCAAGCGTCTCTCACCTTGATTTTCAGTGTAGAAGAGTTTTATTAATATGAGGAAAGTTTAGAATTAAGAAATGGTTTATGAGATTTGTTTTGGGACATTTTATTACTCTGATGTGGTTTGACATTACTACTAGAAAGCAACACCCTTAGCCAGTTGGTTTAGGACCTCAGTATTGAAAGAGTTATTAAGCTCACATAATTATTTTTTTCAAGCAACCTGAGGTAAAAAGTAGGTGTCTGCAGCTGAAAGCCGTCACTTTTTATTTCAATAAAACTTTTTACTGTGTGCTTACTTAACTTAAGCATTTGCAATTCCTTCACGGTCCTCTGAGAGTCTGATTGATTGTGACGTGACTCCTGGATCAATACCTCTGTAGCATACCAAAGAGCTGCCAGAGCGAGCTGTGCAACTGCTTTATAGAGAGCAATCTGTCACTTCTCCCTGTGATGCAGATATGCTAATTCAGCTGTTTTTCTGGATGCAAAGCAGTTTCTCCAAGAGTGATATCTGTGTGTATGCAAAGCGCTTTCATTGACATATTTTTTCTGAATACCTGAGTACTTACTGGACGAAGTGCATTCAGTACCAAAATGGGAACCACAAGCAGTGTATTTTAATATGGTCTCCAGCTGATATAAGTTCTCCAGATTCAGGATACAAGATTGCATCTTTGCTTGCACTTTAGCTGCAGAATATTTATTTCAGCTACTGCTAATCAAGTTATTAACATTTGCTTGAACAAGCAGTCTTGCAAAGCTACTCCTTGTGCTTTCTTGCTTCATGTAAGATGTTTTGTCTTGATAACTCATCATAAAATATACTTTAGAAAATTTCAGTAAATAATATTATATTGTTCTCAGAACAAGTAAAAAGAGAGTTGAAGTTTTCCTTATTACTTGTGGGAATCCATTAGTCATTTAGAAGCTTTATGAGGCATTGTAAAAAGAACTAGTGAGCAAAGAAAAAGTCTGCAGTCATCTTTTTCACAGAGTAACTTACACATTATGTTCTATTTTCATTTCTCTTAAGGCTTGATCTTTCATATCCACCTGAACTGTCTCATAATCAAACCAAGAAGGAGCAAATTTATGCAAATATTAGGGATTTGATCTGTATTGTGGAGGGTGGAATGTGCCCCCTGCTACTCCTAAAGAAAACAGAATTATTTATTAAAGGTCAACACCACATGCAAGTTAAAAAATGTTTACTATGGACTAGATTTTCAATGGGATTTCACAACAGAAGGTAAAGCTGAACAGGGCAGATTTACTGCAGCAGCAACCATGCCTATCAATTTTGTCTCAGTTTTTAACCCCAATGAAATGCAAGGTTGTTACGTTACTGGCATTTTTAAAGCACTTCTCTTTTGGGCCATTGTGTGTACTGAAATCGAAATCTGAAACACATTTTTAAATAAAAGGATATATGGCTATGGATTTTTTTTTTTTGTACCCTTTTTTTGCTGTGTTAAAGCAAAAAATTAAAAGTTCTAATTTCAAATTCTGATGGACGAAAATATCTCTTTTGCAATGATACCTACATACTATAATTATGTATATTGAAGACAAAAATCTTTATTTGGCTCATTCAGAATTATTACAGAATCAAGTCATAACCTTTTTTTCTCACAGAACAGTTTCAGAGAAAAGTTTCTAGTTCTCTAATGGTTAACAAGTGTTTAAATTAGATATTAAAGCTTCTTGCAGAGTACTTGAACATAAAATTTCTCTATTAAAGAAATACTGTTAGCATAAATTCTAAGTTTAGAGGGGCAGGAATAAGGACATTTTTAGAGTGCCCACATACAACGTTTAGGTTAACACAGTAAAATGTGTTTGGTTACAGCAACAGTAAATTTAATTGTTCCTGCAGCAGCATCAGCAACAGCAGCAGCAAATGCTTTTAACTAGAGAAGAAGCAAATACACTCAACTGATGTTCAAATAGCAAATACAAGACCAAGGTAATTCTCAGGAATCAAAAATACCAACCTGTTTAAGCTCCTGCATAAACATGTGCAAGGTTCAACTCAATTATAGTTTCTTTTAGAATCAGGGGCAAGATTTTGTGCTTATATTGCTAACTGCATTTAGTAGTCATGCAAAACAACTTGAAAATTAGATTACTCAGAAAAACTCCATTCCAGTAACTGCTTCAAAAAGGTGCCATACGAAATGAACACATGCAAAACCAGCAATTTATAAGGTTTTAATTTAATGAGACTTATAAGAGCACCTGTATCTTATAGTATCTATATCACTAGTTCTATTGTTCAAAGAGAAAACAAAGGTAGTGCTTAAAATTAGAATATAAAGCTTGGTAACAAAAAAAACTTGGTCCAGTGTGTTTATTTCTTTTAACACTGACCCCTTAAAGAGTACAGTAGACTTTCACTCCAGATCAATGTAGGCAAAGCTAACTTTAGGTCCATGGAGTATGATCATGAAATGATTGCTTAGAGCTAACTTGTTACTGAATTCTTCCTTTTTTTTTCATTTGTTAATATTTCATTTTGAGAACACATTCTTTTCTGACAGTATTTATCTTTCTAGCTCTCATAAGGGGAAAAATGAAGCATCTTCCTTGCTTTGGGTAATGATAGATTTAAGAGGATTGCTGCTGCCAAGGATAGTTGTGGAATACAAAGCAAATAACTTAATAATTAAAATTGGGTTCTTCGTAAACAAACACTACAAGGGAACATGAGCATCTGAAAATATGTATAAACCAGAAAACACTATAACTTACTGTATCCTACCTCCCATCAACCCAACTGAAAACATGCCAGATGCCTGTATCTATGCCTGCTCTTAAAGATTTAGTTTTGAAGACTCAGGACTTACTAGCAGCACAAGAAAGTTCTGAGTAAACTTAATTTCCTTGACATAATGCAGACTGAGCACAGTTTTGCCTGTGGGGTGTGCAACTCCTAATGAGGTCAGCCAAAAATCTGTAGTCTCACTACAGATCAAGACTGAATGCTAGCCTAGTAGTAAATTTTGTCTTTTTCTGCATGGGTAAAGAAACTAGAAAAGCACAGGAGCTCTTCCTAGGTAGCACCTATCCAGAACAGGTGAGTGCAATCTCTATAACAAAAAAGCAAAAGAATTTCAAATTTCTGACCATTTGAAAATTTACTCCTCTGAAGGTAGGGAGTAACCACAGATCCCTCTGATAGTCCAGCTTTGAAATGTAAGTTTCCTATAGCTCTGGCAATTGCTGAGAGGAGGTTTAGCAGTCATCACCCTGAGTTGGATGGCAGCGCCTGTCATCTCACAGCTAAATGAAAGATGAGGGATTTGAACTCTTCCTGCTCTATGCCCTGGCCCTCGTGAGCCTCACAACACTCCTGTCTGCCTGTGAAAAGAGACACACAGGCAGATAATGAGAAAGATAAGTGTCCATTTTCCACCTTAAGGTCTAGGGGTTTTAGTTTTCATGACAGAAAACTTCATGGATGGGTTAAGATAAATTTAAGGTAAATTCAGTTCCTAAAAGCTGACACTACAGTGCTCCCAAAGCTCATTTAAAGAGCTAAACATTTCTTCCCCACAGTTCATTATAGTGCCTGAGCACTCAGTAGAAACAATTTCTCACTCATTTATAGAAGATGTTATTGACATCACTTTTATTTAATCTTCAATAACAGTTTAATTGTTCTTTTCAATTGCAAAGATAGACTATAAAAGAGAAGGAACAGCATACTAGAAGATCTTCAGGAGAACTTTAATTTGGCAAACCAATGACCAGCATGTATTTTAAGATGTGTGGTTTTAAGTGTTCAGGACTGAAAATGTGGACCTATGATTTATGGCTCTCTCAGAAGAGGTATAGCTGAAATTAGGGTAAATAATGTCCTGGAAAAAAAGTGAAATACTTTGTGACAGGACCTAAATTCAGCCAAAGCCTTGAGAAGAGTGTGTCTGCTATTTTTCTTAAGGAGAATATGTCAAAAGGAGCACAAGATAGAAAAATCTTTCTAAGCACAGCAAGTTTCTGATCAATTGGCAGGTCAAAATAAAATGCTTTGGGAACACATATATCCCTCACAGCCAGTGTGACCTTGCAGGTTGCTCCAAACTTAATCTCTGTCCTGCAACTTCCAGTGGCTTTTGGGGTTGCAGGAAATAACATCCCCACAGAGTCCATAGGAAGCATCTATCTTTTCATCACGTTGGAATTGTGACTCTGAGTGTTCTCCATTCCCAGCTACAGTTTCCTTTCCTTATCCTCTCTTTCTTCTTCCCACCCAGCAATCTAGAGGTTCACACAGACACACTCTGGCATGCACTTTGCCATGGCTAATTCATCCACCTGTGGAGGAATTATTCTGTCTATAAACCCAATAATAGTGATTGCTTCTTCTGGAGAGAAGACTACTAATAATGGCCCCTGACTGATTGGCTAGACGACTAAAGACTTGCATAGGCATCACAGTATATTTAAATTTCCTTTAATTCAGTAATTTCATAGTTCAGTAATGATCCCACTGAGCTAAAATAAACCAACTGTTCTGTTTTATTTAATCCTCACAAGCTTTTACTTGCATGTGCCAGTGAGATGTTTCTTTTCAGAAAGCCTAATGAGCATTGCTCAGTGATTGTGTGCATACAGGGTATGATAGAGCAAAATTCTATCTTAATTAAGTGATTATTATTGTCTCAGAAGTTTCTGAAGTCAATAAATAGTAATGAGCATGCACAGCTGTAACAAATAGTTTAAATACTTGCTTGTTGCCTTAATTTAAGAGTTCACTTAGGGGAGGAGGGATTTTAAAACTGTTACTGTGGAACAGCCCCAAAGGCTTCAAAGGAGATGGACTTCATGACTTACAAGAGTCAGTTAACTCCTTTACATATTTCTAATATGTGTGTATGTAATTTTAAGTTCTGCATTAATAACAAAGCATTTTCTGGATCTGAGAATGTGATTTTCTATTTTTTTTTTAATTCCTATGCAGGGCTCTACAAGCAATTTTTTTATACTTCTAATAAAGTTGGTGATATTAAGCCTGTGGAAAATCAACTTCTTTCAGTCTATTTATGTATAATAATTGCTTTTAGCTTCAGCTAATGGTAGCGGCCTTTGACAAAAAATAAATGGTGAAGACTTTCAGATTTAGAGATTTCATTCAGGACTGTACAGAATACTGGAGCCTGGACTAAAAGTCTGAAGCAAAATTTAAATGATAGTGAGATTTGTTTTTAAAATATGCTTCATTATCTCTAAGGTGGGTACCCACAGCTTCTTACCTGAGAAGGCGAGTTGTGGTGAGAAAAAAAAGCCATAAAAGTAATTTAATTTAAAATTCAGTTTGAAGCCAGCTTAAAATAAATTAGTTTTTTTCTTTTGCTATCAGTAAGGACTCTAATTCCAATTAACTTTAGAAAGAAAACCCAGGACAATTGCAACTTATGAATAAATCATAAAGTCGTATCCTACATGTCTTGTTCTGATGACAACTACTCCTGACAAATGGAAAATTTGTCAGGAGTAGTTGTGTGAGTCCTCATAATTTGTGGGTGTGGTCTTCCTTATACATGGGATAAAAAAAAATTAAAACATTTTTCTGGGAGCAGAAGTGCATCATACCTTTTTTGAGAAAAAAAAAATTCATTTTATCAAAATTCAGATTTTCAAATTTCCACAAAATGATGAGCTATTTCTAGCTTCACAGCCCGAACACAAGAAAGCCACTGATCAAGGATGGACCCATTTGCTTTTTTCTTAAACCAGATTTTTGTTGAAGTGGTAAGAGGAAGAGGCACTTTAGAAATGCATCTGTTTCTCATTAGGAAAAACACAAAACTTTTGGAAAAGTTTCCAAAAATAGAAAATCGAAGAAAGGGAAAGAAAGAAGACTGAAACAAATTTAACTTTTCTGAGTTAAGTGATAATAATTTTTTAATCATCTGAGTAGTCAATTGAAGGGGAAATGAGAGAAAGGATGAAAGAGAAGTCAAGTTGTGTTTGTCTGGTCTAAACTATAATTTCTTGTCTGAACAAGACAGACTAAGTAAAGATAGAAAGTATTAATATTAGAGCTGAGAATCCTAACCAGTGAAAACTTGAGGAGAGTGAATTTTCACCAAACAAAAAAAATTGTTTTATCTGAAATTTTACTAAAGAAACGTTTTAACAGCTTTTCACCATACAGATATAACATGAATTCCATATTATTTTATGTATTTTTTTACATGAAGTAACACTCATACTATCATATGTACTCTCATACAATTTCAAGGAGTCCTAAAAAATCTAGCTTTAAAAAATACCTCTCCTATTGATTATACAAAAGATAATTTTTACAGCAGGTACCATAACTTGAGTTTAACCAAAATTATTCTCAGCATCTGCAGTCAGTTTAAAAATACTCTGATCCCAAATATTTGGCACCAGGTATGAAGCCTGTTTTATCCTCTTCAGTCTCTTCACAGATGAGAGCAAAGGCTGAGAATGTTACTTGCCACAGACACAGCACAGGTCTACACATCTTCAGAGGTTTTGGGGTGAAGCTTCACTCTCTTTTTCAGAGGCAAAAGTAGCTTCAGATCCAAACCAAGTTACCATGGACTAGTATTGGTCAAATTCGTAATCACTGGAAGTTAAGTCCAAAAAGAATTTTTAAGGTAAGTATTAATTTTGGTATAGTCAGTCGAGAACTTAATCTCAGAATGCATGATAGAGCTGCAGGTTCTGAAAATTACAGTATTCTAATAAAACACTACCATATTCACAACATCTATAAATATTTCCAATAAAACTACTTTTTACCACCTAAAGAAATGGAACCAGAAGGCAATAACAGTAGTCTAGCCTACATAAACAAGTTAATGTGATTTGTACTCTGGATCTGGTTCAGCCATGGTCCATGACTACACTAACACCAAGCCACATCCTGGATACCAGCTGTTCTACTTCTGCCACGTTTGTAACTCCTGAGTTCTTGAGTAAATGCTGAGGTAGCCCTGAGGAGCTGCTTCTCACTTTAAGAGCAGTTGATTTTTTTTTCATATTCACTGAGTTTAAATAATTTGTGCTTTCTCCTCTTAAAAAGAAAACTATGCAAATAACAATCATTATTGTTACTGTCCACACTTGATCCCTTTTTTCCTGGAGACAGCTGGTTTGCATAAACCAGAAATGTGGAAGTTGGTTGTCTTCTTGGTTTCCTCCTTCTCAGGGCTATTTCCCCCACTCCATTCCCAATGCCATTTCTAATCATTTTATAGGCAAGCAAGCCATTAATTTCCAGCAGCAATCTGTGAATTAGTAAAAAGGTTTGTATTTCTTTCATCTCATTCAATAAATTATTTTCTTTTGTTGCACATTTTTAATTGAACTAAATTCTTTTCCTGCTCTTGAAATCTTCTGAACACATCAATATTGCTGTCTTTTTTTTAACTTACTTAACATTTATTGAAATAGGAACTATCATCTCATAAATATTTGTCTTTTTCAATTAACAGCCTTTCCACCTACAAAGACTTTCAAGAGAAGCTGGTTTTTAGCTCTCTGTTCTTTGTCAAACTTGTAGAAATATATTTAAAAAATTCAAAGAACAATTTCACCACAAGTGTATGCAGAATATTTATCATTAATTTTGAAAATATGATCTCTCTGAATACTCAAACTACGCTCATGGGACTTCAGTTGAGAGTTAGTTCAAAGCATAAAAATAAAGTTTTCTCTTATGTTATGATTGTGAAGAAGCTAGGTTCTGGTGCTGTGCCCATAGGAATGCCCAGTGCACACTTAATTCCTTAAGGGGTTCAGGAATTCCACAGCCAGTCCCGTGCCTAGGTGAGATAATAGACCAGCTTGAAGCAATGGACCAGCCTGAAAACTGATGAACACTTCACATTTAAGTATTTGGTTAATGATTACAGCAGCCCTACAGCTGATAGTTTTGAATGGTGGCAGCAATTGCCCCACAGCAATTTCCCCTCTGTTTATCCCAGTCTGTACTCCTAGATGTGCCAATGAACATCCATGGTGGAGTGTCCCAAAGTGTTACTACTTCAGAAGTGTCAGGCTGTGCACAGATAGGATATTTGTAATAGAAGAAAATGTTCCAGCAGAAATGGCCACAGTCCTTGAGAGGTGCTTTGTGTGTAGTTATAATGAATCCATAGCAAGGAGCTCCCCGTGCACTGGGGTGGTCCCACAACATCCTGGTCAGATGACTTTTAAGAACAGAACAAAATGGTAATTTGAGGAGTCTCTCCAGATTCTGCTGAATGCTGCACTGTGAGGATCCTTGTGTCTATAGCCACTGGACACACATCAGTCATTCTGATTTAGAGATCTGGTTCTCCATGCAAGGGTTACCCTATACCGAGATGCCAATTTTTTTTCTTTTAAAATTACTTTTTACTTTCCTTTGTCCAAATGTCTGTGCAACAAGGCCAAGTTTGGATGACAATAGAGTGTAGCAATAAATAAAATTGTATTTCCTACGTTTCCTAGGTCTTTTTTCAGTTCTCTTGCCTCCTAATGACAGGTTTCTCTGCCAGGAGGCAGGTTTCTCCCTTTTTCCAGTGAAGCTTTTTAATTTCTCTTGCAGGTGAGGTTTCATGGAAGATATTTTCAGGCTGCAGCAGGACATGCATGGGATGTGGGAAAAATTCTATAGTAATTAAATTAATTCTTAACTGGTTTGTGATGGATTTTCGCTTCAAAAGGTTTTATCATTAGACTCCTCAGATTGGAGAAAGTTGATTCTCATGGAACAGCATGAACTGATCCTCATGAGCAGTAGCAACACTGAGTGAACTCTTGGTTTCAGTATGTGAACAGTGCAGAATTGCTTCAAATGCAGTTTCTCAACACATTTGCCCTGTAGAGGAGCAAAATCCTCTCTCAGAAATTTAACTAAGAGATTAAACTCAGAAACAGGCATGGATTTGTAACACTGATTAGCTTTCTCCCTTGGATAGGTGCAGTGTTTAATCCTATGTCATGTCTTAATGTCTCCACTGCACAATTCCCCTTTCTCTCTTGGTGTCAGGCTGCACCATCACCTCTTTAGAAGGTGATATAAGCATTGCTCTTTACTAACTCTTTTCAACCTTTCTCTGAGGTTTCCAGGATACTCTGAGGCTCTTGTTTCCCAAGCCTCAACATCAGCAGCACTGAGTTAGTACATACATATAAGTGCTGGAGCATGTGATAACCTGCATGTTTCAGGCCTCCTTAGGTAAACTACTTCACTGGTTTTCCTTTGTTCAGTGACCAGTGAGACTCATATTTTTTTCTGGTAAATAACATACATGGCAAGAAATCTAATTACTCCTCCTTCAGCTCTTAACTAGAAAGGGGGAAATGCTTCCAGAGAAAATGAATGAAAGTGCCTTCACAAATATAATGAAGGTTCAGTGTTCAGGGCTTCCTTATCCTTGGGAAAAAGTCTCAAATGATTTTTCAGAGGATTTGGTTGACTGTTGCTCCAAGTTCTCTTGACAATATGTCCCATTTTTAACCAAAAGATGGACATTTTCTCTCTGAGTATTACCAAACATCGTCACTTTCATGTTTCTTATTCAGTGAGGGCTCACAGGTCTGTAATATATTTTCAAGACTACTCTTCTCCATTTTGGGTAGCTGTGAAGTCCACAACAACTTCAAACCCTCTCCTGAAAAAACTGCCTATGATTTCCTAATTTTTTATGACAACTGTTTCTTGCAAATACCAAATTATTCTTGATTTATCTCCACCACCAGCTCATTCCACTAAACTTTGCAGGAGAGACCTGTGTCTCACTCTATCAAAAGCATACTTTTGAGCAAAACATAGTGGAACCAACAGTAAGGATATCACATTCCCTCTGCTTATGTGTAAACACAATGGAAGTAAACCCCATGGAACCACTTCTGGAGAGTTCTACAATGCTGCTGTGATATAAGAAAGTATTTAAGCTAAATGCTGAGAAGCAGCTGAAGTTGGAAGTTGGATATAAACTGAATATAAAACGGGTATTTTGCCTCCTTTTCGAGAATCATTCTGATTGCTTTGCTGCTGTTGTGCACAGGTAGCTGGTTCCTACTCAGACCTTGGGCACCTAGCTCACTGCCTTCAATTGTAAAACTGATCTCCTCAGGTTCCCTGTACAATCAACAGTGATAGACAGAGCATCTAAGCCTATTCAAGTCAGTGTTTGGTAAAAGGTCATTTTTTGAACAAAGTCCTTCAGTCTAAGCTTTAAAGTATCTTTTCCTATGTGGATTACTATTTAGTAAAATGATGGAGAAATTATGCTACAAGCAAAACACCCCTCTGTGTTGAAAGAGGTTTCAGTCCTGTTGCACCTGATTTGGAATTGCCAGAAATGAAGAAATATGGGACTTACTTTGTGATTGCATGTGAGCTGAACTAAGAAAAAGGAGAGCATTTTGCTTTTCTTTTGCTAATAATTCATGACTACAGCTTTCTCATAAAGATATGCCTTGACTAATCTAATGTTTTATTCTTTACATTTTTTCAGAAATATCATTATTTTATTGTTGTTTGACTTTCATTTTATATCTTAATAAGTGACTTTTACAAAATTGACTAATGAGTTCTTAAAGACTACTCAGATATTGCATGTTAATTTTGTGGGACTTGGTGTGGTTCCTATGCTGAAAAAGTCTAGGGTAAAATTACCTTCATCAAAGGCAGAGGACTTTGCTGTCTCAAAGTAATTTGATTTGCATAAAGAGTTCTCACCTAAAATCTGAGGAAAAACTGTTTGTGGGCTCTTGGTTGAGATTTCAGTGAGACCAGATTTCACTCCCATGTCTTCACATAGCTTGAAAAAGTGGTGGATGCAAAAATTAACTGCCATAAATCCTGAGGCAAACTTGGCATAAAGATCCCAGGAAACAAACTATAGAAGTTCTAGAAAAATAGCAAAATAATGCCTCAAACCACAACCATGGACATCAGGTACATTGCTTATTTAGGCATGGTTCCTATGTCATGGACCATGGATGGGTTCAATGGTCTTTCAGGCCAGAATTCAGAAGTTTGACACACAAATTGCACTCATTTAGAAGATTAAGTCCATAATATGGAAATATGGACTAAGTTAGACATTTTTGTATATTTTTTTCATCTGTTAAAGGGCACTTAGATATAGAACTGATTTATATTATCATTGATAAATTATTTGTAAAACATATACTGAGTGGAAACTTGAGTAAGTTGGCCAGCTATCATCTCATCTGGGCAAATTTAGACGGCTGTCTGAAAATCACATTATTCAGCTCATCAAGACAAGTGAGAGCATGAAACTTCTAAAAGTGACATCTTCTGAGAAGGTTATAAAACATTTTTTGTCTTTAAAAGGCTATGTGGCATTTTCCACTGAAACAATACAGAAATCAGCTATTAAAACAAAATCATTCCTTTTTTTTTCTCTAGGCATTTCGCAAACATATTACCTTCTTAGTATCTATGCAGTCTGACTCCTAGCCTTACGGAGTAGGCAGCAATTGCATTTTGCATAGCTCTGAGCACATTACTGGTACCTAGTGTATAGTAAAAAATGTGAATGAGTGACCATAATCAACCCATGATAAAACACTTTTTGTCTGTCTATTTACCAAAATCCTGTTTGGATACCAATAACCCACAGATCTACTTTTCTCCCCTCTGGTCTATACTGAAGAAGTAATTTGTATTTCAGCTGCATAGAAAACTAGCAAACAACATCATTTTTTCTAGGGCAAAATGTGCTTTAGAATCCTCTTAGGGTGGGAGATGGCTTGGCAATGGGAAGCTATTTAAATTAGCTGCTGTTCTCACTTCCATTTATAACACCTGCAGTATTTGAAATTGGCATGTTGGCTCCTCAGTGATGTATTTTCATAAAAATTGGTCATCCCTGCAGCATTTGTAAGCATACACACTCCCAAATCCATGTATGGAATTACAAGAGCTCAACAAACAAAATGCCCACTTCCACACTGCATTAATTCTAAGAGGGAAAAGATAAGGCCTGTAAATAAAAAGATAAGAGTAATGACATATTCTGCCACTAAAAATAAATACACATCAGCACACTGTGTCAAACAGTGAATCCCAGTGACTGCTATTCTACTTGTTCATTTTAGCTGATGATCTTTTTTCCAGTATGGATCACCATTTAAACCCAGCAGAAGGAAATTCTTGAGTCCGAGACCCACCAATAAAAGCAACTCTCATCACAAAAGACTTCTAGCAAAACTCAGCACCTTTGCAACTTGATTGATTTTTTATTTTGCTGAATTGTCCTAAATATGAAAACTGTGCAAGCAGGAAGGGCATATCTGTTCCTGGTAAATGTAAGGGCAAATTATATGCTCAAGAATAAACATCTTTAAGACAAAGGAAATGTGGAGGTCAAAACCTGCTTTAATGCATAACTGCACCAAGATAATTTGCCTTTCCTGAAATTTTCTTTGCTACAGGGCCAGCCTCTGCAAGTGGGCTAGAGGTGAGGGCTCTATTATCATTATTACCATTATCATAATCATTATTTTAGTAGAAAAAAGATTAAATCTTGAAGATAGCAGAGAGTCTTTAGACTCAGAATATTACCATCAGGTAAGAAAACTAGAAAACATCTTGGGCCATCAGAGCTGGTGTTAATTACTCTGGCACATATAACAGTTCTTCGAAATTGTGATCTTATGACTTAAAATCATTGCTACTTCTGGAGAGAGCACTGCAGATTTTACTGCAGTGTCCAGTGCATGTTTTAGCAGTCGTGCATAATACTGGGAATATCTCTGGACTTGCTGATTAATTTGATTTTCTGAGGGGTCATTTTATTTGTTGATGGATCCCTCAGCCACAAGGGATTAGATAGATATGAAAGGAGGATGACATATACATATGCCTGCTTAATCAATCATTAAAACCTAAAGCAGCATGCCTCTGGTAGAAAAGAAGCGTAGACTGAGTTCAGATTCATGATTCTGAATCCAGTGGATCTCTGAGGACCATAACACAAGCCAGGAAATTTCATCCTCACAATTATTTAAGCATACCACCTTATCAGTAAAAGAGACGATAAATTTTGTATGTTTTCAGCTGGCTTAGTAGAAGCTTTTGAGAAAGTTGTCATTAACCGTGGTGCCTAAAAGATAAACCACTGGGGAAGTTGTACAATATAAAGTTTTATCTCAGTCTGAAGCTCAGCTCCGATTAAATAATATTTTAATGCTTACACATACACATTATAATGAATATAAAATTACTTGGTTTAATATTTCTGTTGTATTTCAAAAATAAAACCAATTTTAAAATATACAATGTATGACAATTTCTAAATGTAAGTTTATGTGTACACACAAAAATATGAATGAAAGGGCATCTTTTTAGCAAAAAAGTAGCAATCTGCTAGGAAAAAGAAAGCAGCCATACAAGAATACAGAATGGTCAGAAATCATTCTCCCTGCAGAAATGCAAACAGTATTCCATAGCATCCTTGATTATAAATATTTCTAGTACAGGCCCTGGCAAAGGCATCATTGATGGTACTTTGGTGGTTTGATGTCCACCACCAAGATTGACAGAGTTCAAGAAGCATTTGGACAATGCCCTAGGGAGCATGGTGTGACTTGGGGATGCTTCTGTGCAGGTCTGGGAGTCAGAGTCGATGATCCTTGTGGGGACCTTCCAACTCAGCTTGTTCTGGGATTCTGTGATGGGAGACTGAAGAGGGGGAAACTAGGAAATTAAATAGATTGCTCTATGGGTTACCAATTCCAGATGAAAGAACAAATGCTAACACAGTTTGAAGATTACACAGCTGAAAAAGGTAGTATATGATAGTAAGAGTTTCTGTGGAAATGCTAAACACCATGTTGATAACTGGGGGAGGGACTGTAGTTCAATAAATACTTTCTACACTCTTTGAGGAGCCTTATAAAGAATTGTGTTGGTTTTGGCTGGGGTAGAGTTAGTTTTCTTCACAGTGGCTAGTGTGGGGCTGTGTTTTGGATTGGTGCTGAACATAGGGTTGATAATATAGAGGCTTTTGTTATTGCTGAGCAGGGCTTGCACAGAGCCAAGACCTTTTCTGTTTTTTGGGCTGTCACACTGGGGAGGAGGCTGGGGATGCATGAGAAGTTGGGAAGAGACATAGGACCCCAACTGACCAAAGGGATATCCCAGACAGGATGACATCATGCCCAGTATGTAAAGGTGGGGAGAAAAGAAAGGAAAGACAAGATGTTTGGAGTGATGGACTTTGGACTTTGTTTTCCCAAGTCAGTGTTACATGTGATGGAGCCCTGGGGATAACTGAACACCTGCCTGCCCATGGGAAGCAGTGAGTAAATTCCTTGTATTACTTTGCTTGTGTGCATGGCTTTTGTTTTCCCTATTAAACTGTTTTTATCTCAACACATGTGTTTTCTACCTTTTATCTTTCCAATTCTCTCCCTGAGCCTGCCTGTGGGTGAGTGAGCAAGAGGCTATGTGGGGCTTGGCTGCTGGCTGGGGTTAAACCATGACAAGTATTTGTATGTATAAAATTTCTAAAACATTTCCAGAAGTACTGGGGTTTGCCTTTGGCAAGATATTGATGCTTTCTTTTATATTAATATAGGTTTTTCAGTAACATTTTACCTAATATTGAAAGAAAAAAGCTTTTACCTACTGATATTAGGCTTTAATTACAACTTTTAGACCCCATATGTTAGAAACAACTGATGTTAAGTATTCCTGTTCCTGCCCAGCCAGAGGCATGACTGGCAAGAGTATAACAGTTATAATGTGGAAAACAATCAATTGATGACAGTCACTTTAATTTGCAGAGAACTGTAAAAAGAAGAAAGCTACAGGCAGAATGTTTATATTCCATCCCTGTTCCTGTTTTTCCCTTCTCAAACATTTCTGACTTTCCATATCTTTAAACAGACTGTAAGTCTTGCATTCTGTTGATTTTTTTAATGTACAATTCATGAAACAGCCCCACATTGCCCCACAAGTTACAAATTCTTTGTGTCCTCATTTCATGCTTTGTCAAAAAGCAGGAATAATTAGACAATAATAGAGGGAATCCTGGCAAGTCTCAAAAGAAAATTCTCAAAAGAGAGATTTTGCTTATGCTTTTACTGCTCAAATTGTGCCTACTCTTTGAGATGACCCAAAAACTGTGGTTCAATAAACACTGAAAGTACAAAGAATTCTTTTTCTCCTTCACTCCCATGTGCCTTTACACACATTAATGTAGGAGGCTCATAAAAGGCAAGCACCAGGGCTGAGCGCCTTTATTTAGCTGAGGTATAATAATTTAATACAAGTGTAATGCACATAATGTGTTGACTTGCAAATGGAATAATCTAGGATCTTCAAATGCACCCTTTCAATAAAACAGTAATTTAAGAACACTTTTATAAACTAATGCATTCAGACAATGTATGCCTTCTCTATTATCTATTAATGAAGTTGCTTCTCCCTCATACACTTGAAATAAATGTTTAATTGACTTTCTAACTAACTATAGAACAGTGTTAAGCAAGTCTCAGCACAGTAACTTCAGCTCTAGTGTCCTGGGTGACTTATGTAAGACTAGAGGCACTTGGATTTCTTGGAAATAAGGAGCTCTGCCAGATGAATTCCTCATCCTGTATTTGTACTACAATTTTTCAGCAGACAACATAAGCAGTGCTCTCTCTAGGTCACTCCTCCACATCAGGGAAATGGAATTGAGGTTTACTAACTGAAATTTACTTTCAGCTATACAGTATTTTCAATCCTGAAAAGACACTATAAAGGTGTCCTTTATCTCTTCATGCTGAAATGCATCCCTCTCATCAATTATGTGGATACCAAAGTAGCTGAAATACTACTAAAATTATGTCCTTACCTATATTCTGCCATACACTGCATAGTCATTCTTCAGACTGCAAATTCCATAAATAAAAATTAAGTTAGTAAATTTGACTATTTTATACTAATGAATACCAAAAAAATATATTTAGCTGTGCTTCAGAGATAAATTCTCAGGAGCTAAAAGCCAACAACATCAATGTCTCAGCAACCATTTGCCCAAGAATGTTCAGTTCATTAGTGATTCCAGTCCCTATAGCTAAAATTTTCCTCAGACTTAAATAAATAGATAAACAAATATATTAATAAAGAAGTAAGTATTCCTGATTGATTTATTGTAAAGTGATCAACAACATTCAGTAGTTCTATGCCAAGATATTTGTAATGTTAGGCCCAGACCCCAGATAAAACTGCAGATTTTCTTTCTGATAATCAGCTGCAGCCAATTAGGGTTTGGTTTGTTCATTGTCCTCACCTACTCTCAGCCTGCCCATTTGATGGCTCTGGTCTAATTAGAGACATCACTGTTAGTGCTCTTTATTGGAAAGAAGAGGGAATTTAGACCCACATGCAATTTACTGCAGCATTTAATGTTGCTTTCTCAGAGATTAGTAAAATTCTTGCTGTCTCTGATGTTGCAGGTCAATATCAAATTCAGGTTATTTCTCACACTACATCTTGTAGCAGTCATTGTTAGGAGCAGTCAAAATGTTGTGACATATATTTTCTGTTCTTTCATGGAAATACTACATATTTTTAAAAAGTAATGTTTGCCCTGAAATTGACAATTTTCTGAATGAAATAAATATGTGGAGTGTGTCTCAAGGAGATTTTCTTGGCTACAGCCCATCATCATGTGCCCCATAAAGACTTCATCCACTTCAATGTAACGTGTGCCTAAAACTGGGGGGGCAGGGGTGAGGGAGGGACAGAACAACATTCCAACAAGAGAAGCAATTTCTGAGAAGATTAGCCCATAAAAGAGGTCTTAAACAAAATTCCCGCTAGTCATCGCAGGAACATATCCTCTCAACATATTTCAGGGATGCTATTTTTCAGCCTGAAAGTCAAGGTTTTATTGAGGTAAAAGATTGTTCTGCAGTCCTGCCCTCTGTTTTACAGCCACACTGTGGTTTCTTTCAATCCATTTTCCTTCTTCAGAGTTGGCTCAGGATAAATGATACAAGTGCCTGCTCTTTCTGAGCTTTTGATATGGCCTAGATTATTTCTTGGCCACAACAAAACACTTTTGGTTTTAGGTATATTGCCTTGTTTTGGTTTGTTTGTTTTTTGGGGGATATGTTTTTGTTTGGTTGGTTTTTGTGGTTTTGTTGTTGTTGTTCTTGTTGTGTCGTTTTGGTTTGGTTTTGTGTGGGGTTTTTTTGTTCAGTTCGTTTTGTTTTGGGTTTTTGTTTGCTTTTTTTTTGCTTTTTTCCTTAACCAGAGATGGAAAGATATATTTCCTAGAGATAGATTGATTCATTCCACGATAAAAAGGACTGCTATCTGCCCTGGCTGTCCTTTCTATCTCATTTTTCTATACCTGTGTAGGTGAGAAAATTATTCTTGTTCTTGTAATGCTTTTTTTTTTTCTATTAGTGCAGAGAACAAGGGGAGAGGAGAGAGAGTGAATGAGCATTGTTATCAACTTAAACTCCGTGAGCCTTTGAGCCATAATGATCCTTACATATAATTAGGGTTTTAGGTGGGTGTGAATGACTATCACAACCATCCACCTTGTGATCCTTTTTTATTATTTAGGGGTTTTTACTTCAAGTCCACCATCAATGAGTTTACATTTATTTGTTATTTGTTTTGATTTCTGTGTATTTTCAAATGCTGCAGATGCTTTAGTGTCCAAAGAGAAGGGACATCCATTTTCAGAATTAGTCATAAAGGCCTTACATAATTTTATAATGCCTAGCAGTTGATGCCTTTCAAGATTAATATCCAATGCTATGTTGTAAAAATGCAGAATAAAAGTGAGTCCTAACATGAGAGAGTTACAGCCTATGCACATTTATCTCAGAAGTACTGAGCTGAACCATTTAGTTACTGGAGCTCTATTTTAGTGGCATTTAGGTGTTTAGAAAAGTGTTTATACTACAAAGGTGGCCCCCCCAGACAACAAACCAGTTACATTCACAGTACAGAGACAGACACATGGAGAAATAATTTCCCCACTAAAAAAAATATAAAACAAGTAAAACTAGCAGTGGAATAACAATCTATTTGCAAAATAAATTTCAGTTTGTCAGTCTTTTGCAATGACATCAGAAACAAATATAAAGGGATTGATTCTTCATCAACAAAAATATGTTTCTGGAAAGCACAAAATGTGAAGAAGGATGATTTTTTTTGTGCAGTGTTTTGTTTTGCTTTTCACCCTAATTGATTGTGTACTTTGCAGGCAGGCATTTTATTGTGACAGAATGTGAAGGTATTACTACATACAACATACAGTTACCTTGTCTTTCACATTCAATACTCCACTCAATCTGCTACTGCCATGGAGAAATTGTTTAGCCACTAACACATCCTGTCAGTGAGATTCTGTGGTGATTCCAGATTTCATCTGAACTTATGTGTGGAGTGAGTCAGAGCTGGAGTCATGACAGCATTAAATTAACTTGGCTAAAATATGTTGGGAAAATACCCATTTAAATGAACTTATTTCATGGTGTGTTTTACCCCTAGTATTATCCTTTCACTTCTGCACTACTATGAAACAGTGAAATGTGACTTTTATAGGTTTTTAGAAAGATATATGATATCCAAACTAGGTTTATTGTAAGAACCTGTCATAGGTTCCAATTTTTTTTTCAAACTGTAAAGTGGCTTTTTTTTCAAGATGAAGAAGCTACTCTCTATATAATGTGATAATGGAATTAAAACCAAAAAATTGCACAATAAATTTTATCAAAGAGGATTGAAAATAATTTTTAAATTAAATTTTAAAATTTTGAATTCTTTTGTTATTGCAAATAGTTAGGTGCAATGAGTAGAACTCTTTAAACACATTATTTTTGAGATATTAAGGAATCTATTCATTAAATTCCATTTAAAAGTGAATTGAGTGGCCGTTCAGGATCCAAGACTTTAAACTGGCCAATGTTTTGGTGCCATGTCAATACTGCACCATCACCTTTTTCCTTCTCATTTGCCTCACTTAGCAATAGTCTGCAAACTACAGAGTTCAAAACACTCTGGCAGCCTGGCTTTGACTCACAGAAACAAAAAGTACATCTCCAGCTGCTTCCATCTATTGATCCACTCCTACTGTGCTGAACTACTTCTTGAAGCCAGTGTAGCTGTATATTAAACAAAATGATGCAACCTCTTTGGAAAGATCCTTGAAGAGGAGGTGGGATCAGCACTTTAAAACTTTGCTTGTTATTTAGGTCATGCATTCCTGACTAACCCATGAACTGCTGTTCACAGAGAAATTGAAATTGGCACCAGTGGGGAAGATCTTTAGAGGTGAAGGTGATCATCCTTTGAAAATTTTACTTTACTTTACTTTTAGGGTTTTTTACAGACTCTCCATCCCTGACTACTTCAAGGTCAGGATGAAATAATTTTTCACTTGTTGCAAAAAACCAAAACAACAAACAACACAAGCAACAGAAACAGAAAACAAAATAAAACAAAATGAAAGGGAAACAAAATCTGAATATCTTTTTTTAGAAGCTCTTTCCAGTATTGCTGCATTTCTCCTGGACATCTAGGCTTCAGTCTCTCCAGGAGATGTTCCCCACAGGGTGACTGACATCAAGCTGTATGTTGGTTCTCCTCTACAAACTGACAAAACAGTTTTATCTTGCACTCAGTGATGTTACCTCAAATAAACATGTAGATTATGACATCTGCATTACAGGTATAAGTGAAGATTAATTTTGTTGATGCCAAAGATGGTTGTGTTTGAAAGAGATGCCATGGTTGACATAGCTGAGAAAAACAACCTTTTGAGTGTACAAGCCCTTTTTCACTCCTTTTATAAGCTGCTCTAACATTGTATCTCTGTCCAGATCATGTTCTGTCATTTTGACTACAAGCACTTTTAAAATTTTATTTTTGAGAAAAAGTCAATAGTGTGTCTCTGAACATACCATCAAGTACTGTAAGTGGGAGCTGAATGTTCTCTTTTGTCATAAGGCTGGGAAACAGCAATTTCCTTTCGCACAGTTTCTGAGAGGGATGGAAGTGGAAAAAAGGAAAAAATATTCTTTTTCACAACTTCCTCCCAAAACACTGATCTGATTCTCATCCTTAGTAGTGATAGTCTCTTTCTATTACAAAAACCTATCTTCCAGTTATTACAAACAGTATATTTCACATCTGCTACTGCCAGAACAGCTTAAAACGGCATATGACAGAGTGCATGACAAAAGAAATCTGACAGAGTATCTCCATCAATGAAGAGTCAGCCAGGGTATGGAACATGGTCATGGTCAAAATTTTCAGTCACCAGCTGTAAGTGCAATAACCCGAGAAATGTTTTGCAAACAATATTAATCCTGGTAGAAATGTCTGAGTAAACCCTGCTTGGGTTTTCCTTCATACAAGAGTTGAGAAGTGACAATAAGAGAGAGTCTGCTTTCAAGAACTCATGCACTATTAGTTAGGATCATGAAAAAAATAAAGAGGGATTTGCAAGTATCTTAAAGTATCAGAATGTTGTCACATCACAAAGAGAAGTGACCTAACAAAAAAATTACAAGGATATTATTTACTCCTAACAGCTCAAAATTAGTTTGATTTGCTATTACATTTGCTCTTCATTCTTATATTGAAAACCTCTGCATTTACCTGGGTCCATTTATCATTCTTGCTTCTGCAGAAAAATCTAGTATACAAAAGAAAAAAAAATCCCATTTCACTGCAATAGTTACAGTCTTTAGAGTTAATCTTCGCTATTGTCCATCCAAAATATGCAGTATTGCTTACCTCAACCACAGGCTAGAAAACTCTAGGAAAGAAATGTATCTCTACGGTATTTCTCCCCACACCACAGCAATTGAGGAAAAAATTTACTTCATTGTTACTAATTTCTCTCTCTAAACGTGCAGAACAGGCAGGTTTCATCCTTCTTGAACCAAAACAAATGGTAGAAGAATTTTCTTCAATTTTCACTCCTGAAACAGAGAACTACTAGGACTAGGACACTATGACTTAAGCTTCCTTTTAGGAAAGAAATGGAAGTCAATTATTAAGTATCACTGTTGTGTGTGTGCTTGAGGTAAAGAAAATAATTCTCCATCTTTAATTTGGTTATGATAGTTGGATCTAACTTGGTACTTACATGCTTGCACAATTCTTGTTTCAGATACTTACTTTTTTCCAGATGGACAACAAGATACAGATTAACTTAAAATGGATGTCTGCCCATAGACCTTATAACAGCAAAAAAAGCATTTTTTTCTATTACAATTAATCATTGATTAAACATTTGTGCCTGTCTTTCCCAGACTGGCATTTGAAATCATACTGTTTTCCTGTTCTCCTTACTCTAAGCTGCATTTAAACTATACATTATGGTTTCCCATTCCTATTTGTCTCAGCTTCTCTTTAAATCAATTAAATTTTGGGTTCCCTTCCTCTCAAAGGTGCACAGTATTGGCATTTAAATCAAGAAAACTAACATTTCCCTATTACTGATTTGTAACAAAATGCAGCCCTTTGTTTGCAAGCACTTTCATGTTCCATTTACCCATATAATCCCAGGAGTTTGTTATAACAACATTGGATATTAATTAATGGAGCTGATTCATTGCAGACTTTGAAGAACTGGCACGAATTACTATGAGTTGGCAGGGGTGCTGCCCAAATGCTGAGCTGATCACAGTAAAAGGATGTGGATGACATGAGGACACCTTTCTAGAGCAGAGGTTTTCTATCATGTTGATGTCATTACAAAAACAAGTCATTCATAAAGCCTAAGCAGATGAAGGGAAATGACATGCAGCCTTCCTCCCCTCTTCACTCCCTGAAAAATGTGTCTTGGTTTGGGGTGGATTTTTTGGTGGGTCTTAACAGCTTATCAGCTCTTCAAGCTTGTTCTGCACCCCACTTTTTGGCTCTATAAGGACACAAGCAGTTTAAGCTCAATGAGTAAGATGGACACTTGTCACTTCTTTTCCACAGTTGTACCTGAATCTGGTATTTCTCATGTATAATAATAATAGGGCTACATCTCTTTCTTCTGTGATTTCAAGCATCTTCAAAGAGACACAATCACTTTCCTGTAAAAAAAGGTGTTGGGTGCTTTTTCTAGCTTATACTAATTTTCCACCCCATATCAGACTTTGAGGTGACTAAAGGAAGAATGTGATACACACACAACATAGACTTCTGAGGGGATTTTAAAAATTTCAAATACTTCACGCTAAAAAAGAAAAGAAAAATAAATACATATTCAAAAAAAGAAAACCCACACCCCTGCACCAACTGCACCACAGGCAACATGGAATACCAGTTTGGTTTTGGAAGCCAAAAATAAATCATGATTAAATCTTTATTAATAAAAAAAAATCTTAGTATAAAAAAGTCATTCTGTACACTTAGAGAAAGGACAAAGATGAAACTATACAATAGCAGTAAAGTAAGGCACATATGCCAATTTAAAGGCCCTTGAAATAATGTTTTCAGAATTGTGCTCTTTTCTGTTGTCATCTGCCATGCATTTATTGTCTCCACCAAGACTGCAAGCTTCCTGAAGTAGCCACTTGATACACTTGGAGTTATGCATAACCATGACAACCATCAACCTATAATAAAAATATGTTGGCTGCATTAACGTTTGTTCTTGTTCATTCCAGTGATGGACTAACATCTGGCAGGTTTAATGATGGTACATCAAAAAGTTGCATAGATAATTCTCACAAGTGTTATCATCCAGCCAAATAGTTGTTATTTTCCATAAACTCTGATGCATTTCTGTAATACCCAGTAGAATAAACAACCCATCTACTAATTAGGCTCATTTAGTCTTCAGCATTGCAGAGTTATAGTACCTTTCAAGAGCATGACAAAGGTACACTTGGATAACAACATTAATGTGATTACTTTGAGTGGAATCCTTTGCCAGATCTAGCCCATAACTAATCTGACAGACAGCAGAATACTCATAGAATTAGTCACTTAGGAACAAGTAGCTCTTTAAACCACAACAAAGCAGGCAGAAGAAATCTAAAAAGATCTAGCAGTATCAACTCTGATTAAAGTCACTCTTCTCCTTGGAAGAGGTCAGTGTCCATTAGGATTACTTGTTTCTTGGGCATCTCCTCTATTCTGTCTTCAAATACCAGCATGCATAGGTAAGAATCAAAGTTGTACCTGGGTATTTGAAGTTGAGATCTATGCACCCTGCTTGATCAAAGAAACCAAACTGATTATTGTTTCTTCATATAACTGGGCTTTCTAAAAGCAAAGCTATTGACAAGCTTTCTTCTAAACTTATACCCTGTAGCTGGTACACAAATATTTGATAAAAGACATGTGCCACACAGCAGTCCTACTCTGGATTATAGATCTGAATCTTGTTTACATCAGTGTGACTGCCTATAGAGCTGGTGTCTTAACAGCAACTTAACTGAATTTATTATTGAAAAGTCATTCAATACACATCTTCCTCCTAAACCTACGACATCTTATTTTTACTCTAATTATTCAAGTCATCAGGATATTTAATCCTGCAAACTTCCATTAGAGAGACATTTCAAATTATGAAAAATCTGGAAAGAACATGGTGGGCCATAGATATGTCCATTAAGCAGTATCATTTTAGCTACTGACAAATATTTTGAAAATACACTTTTCCACTCTCCTAAAGGTTTTGTTTTCTTCTTGCAGCTGAACCCAGACGTTAGGAAGATCCCAAGCCTCTCAGAAAAACAAGTCTGTATGTAGCATCTCAGTCAGAAAAGCCATCATGCTGTCCTTTTCAACTGTTGGTACTGCAGAAAGATATACAAGAAAGGTTATAAGTAGAATTTTCATTTTATTTCCCTTAAAGATATGTATCGCCTACTAAAGTATTTTTGAATGAATTCACATCAGCTTTTTAACATAATGTAAACTGGCCAAACTGTATAAATGGGTGTGCAAGTTCTATAAGTAAATTATTAAACAAACATCACCATAAATGTGAAACAGTAATAGGCACTAACACCTGCATAATGTGAAGTAGAATATGAGTTCATTTATTAAAATGAAAACATGAGACGGTTCTATAGCCTTACACTTGATGTATATTTTACTTTAGGCCATCAAAACAGCATTGCACCCCACCAGATGGTTTTAGCTGATTATGACTTGTTTACTAACACTTTTACCAAAAGGAGAATGAAGCAAGTAAATTATCGCCACCGTTATAAAAACAGGACTCACCTGCTTGCTGAGAGTGTTTTTCTGCCAACTGTTGGCGGAGAGGGTTCACTGTGGAAGAAGCTTTTTATCCACCAATATTTGTCAATTAACTCAGGTAACCCTGCAAAGGAGAAAAGCCCACAGCATTAGACACTGGCTGAATAACAGGAAAAACCGAAAACCATTTCAAAGAAAGGAACAATACCATGCAATGCTTTGTCCTGGTCTGTGATGTTCACAGCATCTGAACAGCAGGAGGAGCTGGAAGAAACACTGGATTCCGAGTTCAGTCTTGCTGTTTGTGGAAAACAGAGACACACTTAATGAAAAAAAAAATGCTTTGAGAGAGTACACTATTTATATGTCAGGAGTTTTTCAGACATGCTGCTACCTCGGTAGAAACAAGTTCACTGAGCTACAGAGCATAACTTCTAGATCATATACACTGTTCTACTACAGTCATTTTTATAAGAACTTTTATATCAGTTTCTCTCTCACTCTACTTGCTCTTCCCTCAAAAGCATACTGAGATCTGTCTGCATAACTTTCACTGAAGTCAGTAACAGAGCTTAAGATCATGGCATACTGCTATCAAGATTAGCAAGTACATGCTTGAACATTCAAGTCCACAATAACCCAATTGCTATATTTTCCTTCTGACTCAACTAAATACTACACTTGCACAAGTGTCCATCCTGGACCTAGGAATCCTAATACACCACATGTGCTCTCAAAGCAATGATTATCTCACATATTTAAAAGCAAGAATGTGAATTGATTTTGTACTATGTCTAAACATGGAAAGTAAATAGGAAGTACAGGTAGAAACAATGTGCTAGGCTAGCACTTATTCTACATCGTGTTTTTCAGTTAAATATGTATGTATAGAATAATCCTAATAAACAATTCTTAATAGAGCAATTTTTAAAAAAAAGAAAGGTAGATGAATAACCATAAGCAGATGCTCATTAGAACTTCAGTTCCTTGATATTAAAAACTCTCCAAGAAATTAAAAACTATTGGGCAAAGACAACTCCTTGCCTCCAGCTCATCCAGACCACCTGAAACACCTTCTGACACTTTCCCTGAGTGCCAACAACCCGGCCACTGTCTCGGGAGAGGCTCGGGGGGCTCAGCCTGCCTCCTCCGGAGACACTCCCCAGGCAGAGAGGGGAAGAGGGGAGACCAGGGCTGGGCCGTGTTTGGGGACAGCACGCTGCTCGCGGCCCCCGAGCACTCACTTCTGTAGTACTGGTTCTTGGCCAGGAGGCAGCCGGCGGAGGGGACAGAGGCCATGGCAGCGACACAACGGGGAGTCCGCGTCTCTCCGGGAGGAACCTGCGGGAGAAAGGATGCGCTGTGCCGGGGAAAGGAAAGGATGCGCCCGGCGGGAGGAGAGCTGCTCCTGCCCGTCCCTGCGGCTCACCTGAGTGTCCCAGGGGAAGCGGCCGGCGACAGGCAGAAATCACACCTTGCTCCGCAGCGAGCACCGCCGGTCCCCGGGCCGTCCTTTATGGGACGCGGCGGGCGGCTGTCCCCGCCCGGGGGCGGTGGCACAGGCGGGACAGGCGGGAGGGGACGGCAGGGGATGGAGCCCTCGGCCGGAGCCCTCGGGCGGAGCCGCCCAGCCCCTGCCCGGGTCGGCCCGGGACGCTCCGCGCGGTTCCCGCGGCCCGCAGCGGCCCCTCGGTCCTTCTCCCTGCGTGTCATCCCAGGGCACAGCTCTGCGCTGAGCCAGGGGCACTGAGAGCTGCTGCGTTAGCTACTCTCCCCACCGTGGGCAATGGGAAGAGCAGGGTGAAGCAGACAGGTACTGTTGCGGTAAAGATTTTTGTTCTGAAACGCGAGCGTGGCTCTGCATATACACTAATTTCTGTAGTGAAGCCAAAGGAATGATCCCCACTCTCACGGCAATGAGCAAAACCTATGATCGTGTAATCTTGGTAAAATTAGAACTAAGGCCAAGACAGATCACAAAATTACTTTTACCTTCCCAAGATAAGTGCACAGCTCCTTTACATTGATGTCATCATGTCACATGGCAAAAGCAGTCCAGCAGTGTGTGTCCTCAGCTGTCAAAATTGTCAACAGAAAAAGTAACAAACACCTTTGGCTATTCGATTTGCTCCTGCTCCATGACCGATTTTTTTTTCTTTTTCTTTTTTTTTTCCTTGCAGGAGCTGTGGGTAAGAACAGACGTGTAGTGTGTGTAACATCATGTTACTGTCACATGTCTGCTTGTACAGTGCATTCTATCTCAAATGGTAAGGACATAGCTCATAATAGCTCCTAGCATATTTATAAGGATGTAAACCATACTGCAGGGAAACTGCCTGTAAAACAATAGCCTCATAGCATTTGCAACAGGTAAGCATAGTGTATTTTCACAGGCTTTTTACTGATGTGCTGTCAAAGTCTTGAGAATGTGATGGTCTCTCCTGAGCAAAGATTGAAGGTGCATCACTGAGAAATCTGCAAGATTGGCACAGGAAATACTTTGCAGATGGGTTTATACCAAGCACTAGCACCAGTTACCCCATACGCTTATCTTGTTACATAAAAAGCACTGTAAGAGTAGTACTCACTGTTGCAGCTCCTTGTTTATGGATACCTAAATGTATTAGCTTGTTAATACTATTAGCTATTAGCTCATGGTATCTGTCACATCTTTTCCTGTCTTAATAAAATTTCCATCTTGAGTTTTGTTCTATTTTTGGGCAGTAAACATCTGCAACACCCCATTTGTTTCTGTCACCGTAAATGCCCTCACACTGAGCTCTCTTGAATTGTCAGATCCATTCCTGAAAGAAGCTTCTTCCCATAGAGTACAGGAAATGCTCTTCTTGGGCTGTGAGAGTGGGCATTTGTAGCAACACCACTGTGTCCTAGACAAAGTTAGTAACATTATCATTTGTTGTATCAGTTATTCTCTTTCAGTTTTAAAATCCTGTTTTAATCTAGTCATAAGTTCGTCAAGGATGTTATCAGAAAAGCTGTTTAGGCCCTAACATGCCCATGGTGCAGGCTTTGTATTTGGCAGGAATACAGACATAAGTAGCTCTCTTGCAAACCTCACATACATCCATCCTTTTCAGAGCCATGTCAAAACACACAGGAGCTGGGGAACACCAGGTCTGTAAAACTTTCAATTGCTTCACTGCTGCATGCATTTGATATTTGACTATATCATTTATCATACATGGTCATTTACCACTTTTGTTTTGGAGCCCTCTTTAAAGCACTGGAATAGAAAGTACTTATTTAATGAGAAATATTCCACCATTTCTCTCACTTAATCTATCATTATGTCCTATCGTCTTTTCTAGTAAAAATACAGAATTCTCTGAATATAGAACTGCAGGTTTCACCAGTGTTTTTTCTTGCATGCTCATTCTGGCAGACTGTTTCAAAAATACTGGTACAATTGTTTTAAAGTATTGCTACAAAACCAAGGCATGCTATATCCTTCAGCTAACAAGAAGGGATTCTGAAACCCACAGGAGCTAAGAGAGTTATCCACAAAGCTTACATGTCTCATATGAGAGCAGTTTTGGACTTAATTTTTTTATAACTACTTAGCACTAAGCCATATTTCATTTACCCACTTATAGCTATCATTTACTTCAGATCCAGATTTAAGTACTCAGTGTGTTGGTAAATCAGATTCTCAATCAGACAGTGGAAAAAAAATTGGTTAGTGGCCACCTGCGATGAATCTCAGTAACTCACATAGCATCAATTACAACCTCAGGGGCAAGGTTACAATTTAGCTTTCAAGACAGCATTCAATTGCCTTAACTACTGACCTGTTCTTTTCTCCCTGGAAGCCTTGGCTGCATCACTACTCAAATTCTGTCATGAATATGGAAGTAGTCCTGCTAAATGCATGCTATATTCTCTTGAATATAACAAACTCAGTTCATACCCATGCTTTATGCAGAAAGAGGCAGGAGCCCTATGAAATAAATAGTACATAATCCCCAATTTTGTAAAAATGCATTTACAAAAGGTACATTTCCAGCCCTTTGTCTGATTAATACCATGATCTTAACAACAGTGTTAATATAACATTTGTGTATGCATAACTATTAAATAGACACAGTACTGAATTACATGTGATCCAATGAAACGTGGATACTTATCAGAAAGTAACTTTAAATTAAAAATAATGAAATCAATATGACTGATTAAATGGATAAATCTCCCACCTTATCATGCCAGGATCACCTGATCTAACCCTTTATTAGACATTAAAAGCAAAACATCAATGTCACAAAAAGAAAAACAAACAAACAGGCTATATTGAGTTACACTTTGAAGCTGACCTGTTAATTATTCACTAGACAAAGTTTATCTGATAAATTTAGCTACTCTTTCACTTCTTGGAATATCTGTGACCATGGTGCCAGGCCTTCTGGGGACTTGTTTTGGGTATTTTCTTCCATGCACTTTTATGGCAATTTTTTTTTACTTCTCCTTGCCACTTAACCTTGTGAATTAGTGTGGCATTAGGAGTAGTGTGGCATTAGGAATTGTACAGTGTTGCTTCATGGCTCTGTTCTTTGAATGATTGTATGGGTACTCTGACAATGTTTACAGAGAGGTTAACAATTTGAGTAAAAGCATTTTTCCACATCCGTATGCAGAAAGGTACAGTTTTGGCGCATGAAGGTTGAGTATTCTCTCCCCACAAGCTTCTGAAAAAACAGATTTTGCACCTTTTCATAAATCACAGAATCACAGAATAGCCTGAGTTTAAAGGAGGGACCCAGAAGGATTGTCAAGTCCAGCTCTTAAGTGAATGGAACATACAGGGGTCAAGCCCACAACCTTGGCATTATTAGCACATTGCTCTAACCAGCTGAGCTAATCTCAAAGTAAGTCCTATTTCCCAGCCACAACTAACAGTTCTTTCAATTTTTTTACAGAAAGTATAAATCACTCATTTTTTTTAAGGGAATTGTGTCTCTGTTTGGCCATATGACTCTCCATGAGAAGACCCACTTTCCCTGAATAGTATTTTGTAACAGACTAATTATTCACTATCTCAGCAAATTTTCTCGCATAACCTGTTCTGTCAGCTTTTGGAAGGAGTCTGTAAAAGAGGCTTGCATTAAAGAAATTTCTTAGTTCCACTATGTGAAATAAAAAAACTTCACCATGCAAAAATTACTTATCAAAACCTGTTTAGTTTGTTAGCTGTTTCCAAGGACCACTTTTTTCATTCATTTTACTCTTCAAATATTCCTCCAAGCTAATATTCCATTCCATTCAGCAGAAATGTAAGGCTCATCTACCAAAACCATGAGGAGCTGAGGTATTGATGAAGAATTGAATAGCAGAGTGAGAGTTGGCAGGGGAATGGAAATTCACGTTGTATGAAAAGATACATAGGGCTACAGAGCTGCTGGGGAGACCCTGAGCACAGAAGGGTCAAGAAACGTTTTTCTTCACCACTGCAGTATGTGGCACCACTGCAAATCATCTGCTCTGTAGTGATGACTGCTCCCAGTGATGAAGTGATCGCTTACTGGGAGCTCTGGCACTTTCTTTCATTGTTATTATTTTTAGTCTTTACTACAAATGTGAATATAAACTTAGGAAAAACAAAATAAACACATTTAATGAAGAGAAAAATATATATAATTTTTTTTTTTTTTATTCCTGACCATTTAAGATATTGGATAACACTGAAAGCAAAAGGAAACTACTGAACTCTGGAGTGCATGGAGTACACCTCTGAATGATGCATATTGCCTGAGATATCAGCAAAAGTAGGGAAAACTATATTTTACATACAAACTGCATGGCCAAAATACTGAAAAAGACTGTGCATTGCTAAATTGTTAGTACATCTTTGTGGATTTACAGTTAAATGCTAGTTTTCCAAGGCTGAAAGTTACAAAGTTCTCGTTTTTCAGTCCAATTCATGTCCAATGCAGCACTACACTCATAAGAAAAAAAAGACATTTAAGCATTTGTAATTTTAGTTTTATCTTAGCATTTAACTGAAACATGTTTTTCTTTGGATCCATATGCAACAAGCTGCACAAACTTGATAAATTTCTTCCAGCAAGGTACATATTTTATGTCTTTCTCAGAAGGCATATGAATACTTGGACTTCTGTTACTTTTGTTTCTCAGGTATTCCAATGAAGAAGACTTAAGCTTCCAGCATCACCAAATATAGGAGTTATAAATTATATTCCTACCAAAAAAATATGTAATTGATTGGAATGTAACTGAATAAAGCAAAATTGAAACCTAGGCATGTTTTTGTACCATTTTAATATGTCCCTGGAAATTTATTGATCTATACAGATGAGAAAAGTTGGCTTGTTATTCAATTTCATATCCATTACAGAGATGCAGGGCCAAATCATGCATAATTTAGTATTCTTGTCTCTTTTGGTTCAAACAAACATTGAATAGCATCCACTTTTTCAAACTGCTGTTAGGAGTACTGTGCATTTTGATGTACACACACATACTCTGCTCCCATTCACTTCTGTACCTACTCTCTGTGTCCTTTCAAGTAGAACAGTAGACTCAGGCTCACCAGATTGAACACAACCTGGTACCTCTGCAAAGGCATTCTAGGAGGTGGTAGTAGCCCAATGTGCCCCACAGAGCACAGACACTATTTCTCAGCACTGAGACATGCCACCCCTCTGGCATTCTCCTTTCTTGACTAGTTGTTCTGTCACCAGGCCAGATGCTCAGAATGGAGCAGCATGAGGTGCAAAAGGAATCGGGAAACTTGTGAACAAGAAGCACAGATCCATAATTTTGCAACTGGAAAATTTCCCACTAACCTAGCAACAGAGCTGGCCCAGGACAGCATGCACCACATCACAGAGCAGAACTGTTCCAAATTTAAGAAGCCAAAGTGCACTTGTACAGCTGTGTTACAGCAAACTGTCAGACAGCTTGAAGGAGTGGTGGACTTACACCTACATGGTGAGGTTGTGACAGCAACACCTGACGAAACATGAAAGCTTTAATTCACTCACAAATCCCACCAGCCTGCAGAGGAGGAACACTGGCTGTGTAGGATTTATCACACAAGGACATCAGGTCAGATCCTCAGTTTATTATGCTTGTTGTTTCCTTCTTCTCTCAAAATTTAACCAGTTGACCTCAGAAGTGCAAACACTGACCAGGGACTCTGCCTTTTTTTTCTAGACTCCCACACACTTAATTTCATCTGAAATAGTAGTTTTAATATGCTTAGTACCATTCTTTGGCCCTGAAGACAACTGGTATGAAATGGCCAATAGCCACTTTGTTTTATACTGCAAAATAATATGTTTACAACCAAAATGGTGAAGAATTGTCTCTTGCTTGTGTTAAAACCCAAGCTGCTTGGCAGTTTTTTGGGAAGAAGCCAGGGAAAACCCTAAACCTAAGCCATTCCAGGACCTTTCTAATATCTTAATAGTACGCACAATCTTGTTCTGTCCCCTGACAAGGTTCCCTGGCATTAATTTAAGGTGACAGCACCCAAACCTGGTGTAAGAGATCCAGAGTCCAACAAGCTAGCAAACAAAGGAGTCTCTCCTAATCATCCATTGAAAACTTACCATGTTTAACATTTGAGTGTAGATGGCTAATTAGCATCCAGTTATTGTATTTCTTTAGATCTTAATGAATCTAATGCAGTGCTGTTTCCATTTCCACAGATGCTGCTGGTGGGAAGTCTTTCTCTGAGGCTGCTGCAATGCTGCCTCCACACACACAGTGCCAAGTCTTTTAGCACAGCAAGGGCTGGAGCACAGTCCCATCCACACAACCATGGAGGGCCTTCTGCCTTAAATATACAACATACCTGAAGCAAAAAAGAGGAGAACAGGAACTGCTAATCTCCACTTCTGTGACCATTTAGGAGACAAAAAAAGGGGAGCTAAAAGAGCCAGATAAGCAGCTTCTTGGGAGACCATTCTTTCGAGGCTCAATCTTAATTGACACCATTGCTGAGCCTCTTAGGCTTGTGTCAGCATGACTTACTGACACTGCACTTCAAGTTGGCTTTATGAAAAAGGAAAGGTAGCCAAGCTGAGCACTTCACTAGGCAAAAGTGCCCAGCATCCAAGCAGAATTTGCTCCAACTATGAACTCATCTCACTGGCAGTGAAGGCATAGTTGGCAGCATTTCCTGGAGCTGAGAAAAGACAGTGAGGAGCTTCTTCATGTCCCACTTCATGTCCCCTGGAAACTCTTGACATGATTTGTTTGTTATGTGTATTTTATCTGCATGTTTTTGTTTCCTGTCTTCTTTTGCTTCTCTAAGATTTTTTTTTTTTTGACTTTGACCTAGAATTCCCTTTTCTTGTCTGGATAAACATGTTTGAACTCTTAAAGGCCTGGTGATCTATCTTGGTATTCAAAGTATTCTAGGGCTCCTAAGGTTTCATCTCCTTGCATGACCAGCTGTTGCAAGGCAGCAGAGACATCTCCTGTGGAATTCAGGGTCCAAAAATAGAAGACAGCATAAAAAAGAGAGAGAGGGCTCCAAAAAGCTGAGAAAGGCTTTCAGAAAATGAGAAAGCAATATAGCCCAGATAGAGACTCCATTTTTAAACTGGAAACTTAGTTTTAACAGTTAGAGGTATCTTGTTCAAGTATGCCAGAACCCAAAATCTGGAGGTCACAAACCTGGGTCAGAGTAGCAGAAAATGACTCTTTGTTCAAGGCAGGGAAAAAGTTGTTTCATAGAACCATGGAGTAGGTTGGGGGTATAGATAGCCATGAGGAAAGACTGCTCATTGAAGGTCTTAGATTTCTTGCTAGTAAATCCAGAGTAACCATAGAAGACTTGATGGACCAAGGACCTCTTTTTCCAATGTGCTTCATGGTCCCAGGGTGTGAATGAGGCAGTCAAGTTTAGATTAGCAAACATATGACAAATTGTGCAATAAAAACCAATAAATGTCTCACCAAAGTATAACGTGGGTGCAATTGGTTGGTCTGTGTCAGGATATACTGTTTACATGCTGCAAGGCTTGGCAATCTGAGGTCATATTCACTGCTACTGAACCAGTAAATGTACCAGTTTGAAGCAGTATTAGTACAGTCCTAGAAACACAGAAGAGGAAATTAAATAAAAGATGGCAAGGGATCATTTAATCCAGTGTTTCTTAATCTGCAGGATGTATTTTGCCAAGGCACTAGCAGGAAGACATAAACAAACCATTCTCACCACAGAGCTGCATTCTGTAATGAGTGTGTTAAATAAGACCAACTGAGTTAAGATGTGTTGCTTCGATCTTCTTCCTCTTATGACACAATCTGCACTGACAGGTGTTTGTCTACTTCCTGTGACACTGAATCATATCAAAATTGATGAAGAATCACAGGAATTGCCATTTAGAGTGATGTGCTGCTGATGGCGAGGGTCTCCTTGAGGTGACTGGGAGTCTGACCACATTGGTGGTGCTGCAGGTACCTCTCCTCAGAGTGACTAGACAACTCTGAATACAGCTGCTTGACACAAAACACCTAGGTCCTTGACTTTCACTTAATTCTTATACTTAAAATAATTTCCAGACTTGCAGAAGTTTAATCTATTTCATTCTGAAAAATTAGAACTTAGGTCTACATGCAGCCTTGCAATTTCAGGAACACAAGTATACTTGTAGTATGATTTTATTGTCTAGGTTCATAGTAGGTTTTCCCAGCAAATGCCAATATTGAAAAACAAAACTTAGACTAAAGGGTCTAAAGATTAGAGTCGATAGTGCAGTCAAAGTTTTACATAGTTTAATTGAGCTTTCATGTTTATTTTCGTTTGGTCAGTGTTCTTCTTCTTCTGATCAATAGATCTGTTGTCAAGGGTTGAGTTTATCTACTTTCTGATTTACCAGTGAAAACAGCAATAGGCAGTTTGTTATTTATCTCCATACTACTGAAGTACTGAAGTTGTAATGTGGTCTTGCAAGGGTCAGTCTCAGCTATGAGGAGTCTGATCAGACAGAAAGTGCACAGCCCATTTCCCTCATCCCATTTAAATTCAGTTTTTTCCTCCCTCTTCCTTGCATTGCTGTTAAATTAAGATAACTGCAAGTTTCTCAAGTGAATTCAAGTCCAACAGATCCTTTATAAATTTTGAATGGAAAGTATTTCACACTCTGTGTGAAATTTGACTTTTGGCAGAATACTGGAATTGGCAGCAACTGAAAGATATACTAAATAATTATGTATGTGATCACAGGTTATGATTACTGCTAATTTGTCCCCTCCATTGCTCCTTCTGTTTAATATCTTGCATCTGTGACAATGCAATCTACTCCCTTTGAAGAATTTTTTTGAGAAAAGCAAGTTATAGAAGACCACAAAATTTTAGGAGGCCACCAAAACTGTTTATATACCAAAGCTGCAAAAGTTATTGTAGAACACATCAAGCTTTATAATGAAACAGAGCAAGAAGGTGAAACAATTACTCCAATAAAACTGGAAAAAAATAGTTGATGGTTAAATACTCAAAAATATTCTAGAGGATATGATACACCACTGGTGTCTGTCTTGTTGTAAGGTTTAGAGAATTAATATAACAACCCACTCAAAATGGGTACAATGAAAGAAAAGTGAGAGCAAAAGAAGGTGGGAGAAGTGCTGGATTAATTTCACATACCATTGTCAGAACAAATGCAGAGAATAGATTGTTTGAACTCTGCAAGGAAATCTTGAAATATCTAGGACTGGTTTATGCAAATCTGAAAATGTCGCCTCCACTTGGTTTATCTCATTTTCCTCCAATTAGATTTTCCAGCAGCTTAGATTCTCCATATCAGTCAAGAGAGGATAGTTTATAATTGGCTACAAGTGTTCATATTCACTCCTTCACCTCGGAGAAAATGAACTACTGTCAGCAATTTAAGGTGGTTATCAATCCTGCAACCACAATCTTAGGTTGTCTTCACTCATTAATGCAGCAGCTGCTGCTAACCTGAGAGAGAACTGCTGCCACATGATATTTGATAAAACTCCTTCAAGCCCTTTCAGGACTGCCAAAAAGGTACTGGCCTGCAGTTTGAGAAATAACTCTTAAAAAGAACAGCTTGCCCTTATACCTATGGTTTTCTTACAAGTCACCTTTGGGCAAAAGTAGTTCTGTGTGTCTGAAAGAGTTTTGGTATTGGAGTTGGGTCATTCACAGTGAGGTTAAAGTCAGGCAAGCTGCCAGAACAAAGTAGTTTTGCTCAACATTGGCTTCAGCTCTTGCACATCTGCTCTGTAATTCACCAGCTTGGTGCTGTCAGCCTTTGGAAGGACCAGTGCCCGAATAGAATACAAGACAACTACTTCCAAATACTTCAGAGGATCTGGGTTCAGCTACTTTTTGGTTTAATAACAGAGCTCTAGCCCTGTAATCTCATCTGAGTGACCCAGGGATACCAAACACCTGAAGTTAAAGCTTTTTTTATGAGTATTGTTGGAGAGATTCATTCTCAAAAACCCATCCTTTTTATTTTATTCCCTAAAATAATATTTTTATAGTTTGTATAAACTACAGTTTATATAGTTTATATATTTGTAATATTTTTACAGTTGGGTTTTTTTTTTTCCTAATTAGCTCTTTCAAGAAAATATTCACAGATAAGTGCAGCTCAGATTCAATGGTGTAAATCTTTAGGCATATTCTTCTATGCACAATTTGAAATATGCAGAATTTCAGGCAAATGTGGACAAGATGGTTATGCATCAATCAAAGCAGGCACATAGAGCAGGGGAAGCTAGTCAGCAATAAATTAAAACCCAATAAGAACAAGTCCTATGCTCAGACACTCACATTTTGCACATCATGGCTGTGATTTTGTCTGTATATCACAGATACAGTTTTATAATTTTTATTTATCTGAAAGTGTAGTACTTGTAATAGAGACATAAAATATCATCTGAACCAAACAACATTCCTGAGTATAAAAGCAGTGATTCAGATACAGTTCATTAACCTCATTTATTTTAATTGTAACCCAGTCCAAAATTATATCCTTTTCTATTACACCATAATGGCTTCTTTAATTTGCCAGAAATACAAAAACTGAGCAAAAAGAAGATCAGAAAGTCTTACTGACAAAATTTCAGTTTCCTCACAAAACATGGTTGCAAAATATTGTTCTAACAGAAATTTATACCAAAATGTAAGTGATTTTATGGCTTTGAAATTGATAGGAACTTTGATAGTTCTGAAATTGATAATGTTTAGCAATTTTAAAGCTCTCTCTCATTTCCCTTGACTTATTAATTTAAAGTTTCTCAAATTAATTGTTTAAACTCAAGCACTTAATCCATGTCAACCCTTTCATTTGTGCCACTGTTAAGTAAGCTTAGAAATAAGCAGTAAATAGTGTAATTTGGCCCTGTCACTCCCTCACTACAAACACTGGAGCTCAAAACCAGAAGACTGAACTGCTGCAGGTGTCTGCCCAAGGAGCAGGGCTCACAGGAACACCAGGGTGGCCCTGGCAGCACCGCAGAAGCACAAGAGGAGCTGTAAAGCAGCTGTGTTCCCACTGAGTGAGCTCCTCCCCCAGTGGTTTCCCTGCTGTAGTATTCCAGGTAGTAAATGAAATCTGGCTCACCCTGTTCTTTGCACTGGCAGCAGGCTCAGCTTGGAAAGGAGCATCTCGTGGCTGCCTTATGGCTCCAAATTCCATCTTCTGTAATTTTGCATCTTGCCAAAGGATCATTAAAGTAATTTTTGTCATTTTTGGTTTGCAAGAGGAAAAAGGCACAATCTTAATAGGCACCTAAAAGAACTCACATTTTTTACTTCTTTTTTTTATTGCTTTTTACAGAATGGAAGATCTGAAAGCAAGTGATTGAACCTCAAGGATTCTGTAGTAAAGCTTGGAAATGCACCATTAGCACAGGCCTTTTATAAACACACATATCTGAGCTATGTGGAAATCAGACACGGGCAGATATTTGCCTGTTCAGCTGTTCCTTTCATGGATCTGCAGTGCTGCAAGACAAGCAGGCAGCATTAACCCTGTCAGGACTGTTCCCAGGACCATGTAAGGAGGCCCCAGGCTGCAGTGCCTTGTCTGTGTCTGCAGTTCCCTGAGTTTGCCACAGGCATGTTCCTGCTTTGTCAAGGATGAAGTCCTCAAGGCTGTGACTGCAATCATGCAAGCTCTTCAGTCTCCTTTGAAAGATGTCTCTTGCTCCTGCACGGGATTCCAGGGCCTGTAAGATCACTGCCTGCTGCTACCTTACAGCATCTACACTCTGATCACTCCATTACAGCAAACTACAGCTTGTGAGATTGACAAAGGAAAACAGAGGCAGCAAAAAGCTCCAGGTGTCTCCAGATTCAAGGACAGTGACATCCCCCAGGTGGTTTCTGAAGGTTGTTCGGCTGCTGGATCTCCTTCACTGTGCTCTTCAGAAGTTGTGCCAGCACCAAAGGAACCTCTGTGATTTTCTGATGCACTAAAAGCATGGCAGATGCCACCATCAAACTCAGTTTTGCCAAGTCTTAATAGTTCTGGATATGCATCATGAGCCCCACCTGGTGATTTACATTCACGTGGTGGTAAATTCTGGATACAGAAGATTGCCTTCACGGGTCTATCTTGAAAACTGCTCAGTGCTGGAGAGGTATCACTCTTCCTTCTCTTTCCATTTTCCAAGACTAGAAATGTATGGGCATTTTTTTCTTGAAAACCTTTTCTGCCAGACTCCTTTGGATCCATGGCACAGCAGTCTGGTGTTAGTAAATCTGTTGTGGCTGAGGATGCAATGAAAGTCTGCAGGCCACCACCACCTGCTATTTTCCTGTCTGGTGAAAGTCTACACCATCCTGGACATCTTTGCTGTATTCAGAGGGCATAGCACACTCAGTTGTGCTGCATAGGGTCACAATGACATTTTTCCCTGTCCAGTGTTCCCTAGGCAAGGCCAATGATTAACATAATCTCATGGGCAGACAACTCACAGGCAATGCATGCACACAAGACTGAGCCATGCACACATCTGCTGTAGGTAGAAAATCTACAAATAATATTTCTACCCTATTATCTTTCTTTTTCCTGTTTTCAGGTCTGCATATATAAAAAAAGAAGGTGTGCCCATTTCAATACAATCTATTTAAAAATTTTGACCAAATCTTCAGCTGGAATGCATGACAATAACTTTTTTCCCAGTTTTTTTTAATACAGTTTGACAGGTAAGACTATGAAAGCAGTAGCTCATTATTTCATATTTATGAACCAAGCTGAGATTCTATAATATCCTGTCCTGATGTGATCTATTGTTGTATGCTTATTTCCAGCCACTTTTATCTGACTGCTGCTAGAAATTCTACCCACAGGTGCTGATGTGTTGCCTTTGAATACAATCACGTATTGTTGCCTGTTCTCTCAGTTTGATTTATTTTGGGTGATAAATGAACATCTTGAGGCAGTCATCAGAGTTTAATTTGACTGAACACATCGTAACTGAAAATCACAATTTTCCTAGAGCACTGTTGAAGAGCAGCTAGTCATTTCACATTTACCCATACATTGTTGGCTGTTTATTGGTTCTCTGCAACATGCACCAAAATCCTTTTTGAAGTATTTATGGCACTACTCACGTATCTTACTATCAAGGTTTTATAAGCTACAAGCAGCAGGGAAAAATTTACTCACAGAGCATGTGATACTGGGAAGAAGACAAATGCAGCACGGTTACCTGTACACATCCGAAAATATGCTAAGTTGCCTCACATACTATGAGAGCTAGAAAATCCTGTATAGCTGCATATTATCAGGTTTTTTACTTTCTTCTTCCCCCCTCAAAGCCTCTGGAGAGCCTCAGGTTTGAGAAACACTATGCTCTCCCTTGCAAGGTTTTTTTAGCACAGCTGCATAGAGGTCTTGTTCTGCTGTTACATTGATGTAAAACTGTTGTCAACAAGGAATTCACTTCCAATTTATAAAACTGGAAATGGTCTGTTTCTTTTCCTCTTTGCTATTTTTGCTTTCCTTTGCCGTTTTTTCAGCTCATACAGGCCACACCTATTGAGCTGGAGCCCTTCCTCTCGTGTTTCATAGTTTCATTTAGTTTAAGGACTAGTAAATAAACTCATTCAAGCTTCTGTACAACAGCAACCACAGGATATTGGCCTCTATTGAGCCCAAAGACTTCTCACTGGCTGAACAATATCTTCCAGGAGGCACTTGATCTCACTTTGAAGGCAGCAAAAGAGGGAAACCCTGACACTTCCTTTGCCAACCTGCCTACATTTTCCTGTAATCTCAGTTTTCCATTTTATAGTCAAAGGCATCCAGAATGATATTTTTCCTTACTTTTGGTCACTGTTAATTGCTAAGCACATGCAGAATTCTAGTAAAGCTGATACTCAAGAAAGAGGTCTTTCTTATTATAGCAATCCCATCAACTAGAGCAGCAGTTGATTTTAGCAGAATTTATTTACTTTAAAAGAGCAAAATTTTCTGGCTGAGTTCTAATGCAATAGAATAAGTATGGTCAGATTGCATATAAATAATTTTCCAAGGACCAGAATCTCTTTGCTATTTTCATAGAAACCCCACCAGAATGCTCTTCCCTCTGCTGTAAATCAACCCAGCGCCACTGCAGGTTTTACACTCTGGGGCACATGGGCTGCACCATCAGCTTCTCTGCTGGGACATGTAGGATTCCAAGGGGACAAAAAGGAGCTTGGGTTGTACATTTTTCCTCTAACTCTAAAGCTCAGCACAGCAAGGCATCTTTTGTGCCATTGATTCGTCTCAGAAAGGATATGTATGAACTTAGACAGCACTTCTGTGTGGCAATCCCTCTATACCACTCTGTACCTCCAACTTAGCCTCTGTATAGGAAGTTTAAAACTTACACTGTCCTCACAAAGGTTTTGAACCCTCAAAACTAGATCTTTTGAAATATGATCCTTTGTACCTACTTGGTACTGGTTTTAGTACTGTGAGATAAAAGGAAAGACTTTGTTGTAGTCCTCAAAAGTCAAAACCCCTTGCTAGGACCACCCTATAGTAGCTGATGCTTTAGATAATTTTCTGTTCAACTATTTATGCACCATTTTTCTGATAAGCATATTTATTTTTGCCACAGATGCACTGAAAAGACTGGCATTTTCTACCACTTTTGAGGGGAAATACGTTTTTACGCCAATGTTTGGGTTTCTTTAGTTATTCTCTGTGCATCCCATTCCAAAGAAAGTCCTGGAACAAAGTTTTTCCAGTTGAATCCATGAACTTCCTCCGAAATTAATTTAAAACTATATAAAGGAAGAAAAAAATAACTGTTCTACCTGCTGCAATAAGCAGATAGATCTTTAGGGAAAACCATTTGTGGCCTTGCCTTGCTTTGAAACCATCTTGGGGTGCTGTTGAGGAGTATTTTTCACTGCTAATGCTTACAAGTCAGGAGAGCAAGGTAAAAAACATGGTGATGACAACAGCTAGGTACAGATTCTGTGCTGAACCTCTTTAGGGAAGTAACTTTCAAAGATACATGTGGAAAAAAATACCTGCTTAATTCATATTAAAATATGTTGTAGCGTACATGTTCTGTGCAGTTTGACCTATAGATGCTATTTATTCAGTCTCACTGCAATCCCTCCTGCAGCTGCCTTATGTTTTATGGGGTGGCTTAATAGTACATGATGTAATTATGAGTAAATCTCTTTGGAAGGTGAAGTGACTTTTACATTTTAAATAGCTTATAACTTCTTGTGGAAAATGCTTTTATTTTATTTCAAGCAAAACCTCAAATGCTGGTTCTGTTGCATCAAGGACTGCTGCTGTCAGTCCCTGGCATTAAGTCAGTTGGAGAGGGACTGAACTGGTGAGGGAGTTCAGAATATTGCTCCATCCTCCAAAAATGTGTTGAAAACAACATCATGTACTTTTCAGCTGTAACCTCTCCTGCCTTTCTTCCCAGCATCAAGCGAGTGAGATACAGAGGACTGCTGGAAGAACCAGAGCAAATATGCATTAGAGTGTCTGGAAGCACAGCATGCCAAGTTACATACTGCGCTGCTCAAAGTCCCTTGGAATTCTGAGAAACAGGAAACAACACTAACCTTACCCTGAAAATCCCTGTTCTTCAGACATAAACAAAGTTCTACTGTCTGCCCAGACTTCTGTGAGTAATCTCTACATAGTACTCTTTAAGGAAAATCTGACTGAAACACAGTCTCCAGTGAATATCAAACTAAGAATGAGTACACCTTCCATAAGCTATTGTAATTCTTATATCATTCCCTTGCAGTGAAATACTCCACCCTATAAGCTGAGCATGTGATGGGCTGCCAGGCTCAGAGATGCCTCAAGCCTGGCTTTGTGAGGCAGGCAGGATGAAAGGTCTTCCAATGCCATGAGACACACTCATGACTAAAGGCCTGCCTTGGCAGGAATATCAGCCCAGAGTACAAGGCCAGCTCAAGGCCTGTTTGAATGCTCATCCATAGTGGCAAAGCTCTGCACTTCAGACTGAGCTGTACACGAGGTTTTACATACGCTGTCAGATTAGCGGGCAGTTTTCAACTCTGACGTTATTGATGCTCATGTGGAGGAGGGAGCTCATATGGTCCTCCTGCTAAAACTGCCATTTTCTGCACTCCAAACCATATCTGCCCAACTCTCTGTTTTTTTAATTTATATTCCCATGAATTAAACCCCGTGGGTATTATTCAAGTAGGGTAATTTAAAATAACCAGTCAGTAAAGTCTAGCCGTAAAAGAATATTATCCTGTTTCTGCTGAACCACAAGTAGGAGGAGCAATAGGAATAAACTTTATTCCTATTGCTCATCCTACTTTATATTTCCAGACAAGGTATTCAGCTGCCTTGATACGAAATAGTTCAAAAGTAGATTTTCTTCATTTAAGATATGGAACGGTGGAGTTGTATTCAAAAGATCTGTGTCAGCACCTCCTTGTTTCAAGCGTTCATATTAAAAAACATTATGAATGCTATTTTACGCCTGTATGTTCAAGCCAAGCAATTTATGGCGTTTAAAAATTAATACAGATTGAAAAGCCTTTGATAATGCAAAGCTCAGCACTCTGGATTTCCTTTTGCTCCTTTATATGTGCTGCCAAAATATTTGCTAACCAGCTGTAACCTTCAGCCCAGTTTCACTGGGAACTAAAATAGACTGTTGTGCTGTGGATGTGTTTCTCTGCTTTTAATTTGCTGTTCACGTATACTACAGCATGTAGTAACCAAGAGCCTTTTGTAGGGCAAAGGTAACCCAAAGGAATACAGGGAAAACAGCAAGAGGAAAACATTGAAAGTTGAATCCTACGAACAAGCAACATCCTCTGACATTTAGGTAAACCCAAGTTCAGATTTCTGAACAGAACACTCATGATCATGAGTCACATCTAAAGCATTTTCTATACAATCTCCTTTTTTTGTTGGCTATAAACTCTCTATATTCTGATTTCATGTATAAGGAAGGATTTTTAATGTGTATTAATGTATAAGCTAACATACTTCAGGACCTCACCACAACTATGAGGAAAATGAATTATTTTGATTTTGCCTTCTTTAATGCAGCTTAGAACTGTTTAAATCCTCCTGACAATAGGCAAAGCAAGCTAGAATATTTCTCTTGGTATGTATTAATAATCATATACAGGCCAAATGCTAATTCAACTAAAATCCCCTTGATCAGGTTAACTGAAAAAAAAATACTTCAGGGCAAAGTCTTATAACTGTAATTTGCAATATGCAGCACCTTTTGTCTAAGGGTTTTATAAATATTAAAACCCAGAATGCAATACATCATTATAGTCTTGACTAAAAGGTGTATTTACCATCAAACAGAGTCAAGGTCACACTCACAATTTCAGAATTCAGACTGTTCCGTGATTCAACAGCCATGTCCCAGAAGACCAGTGAGAAAAGGAGCCATTGCAAACTGGACAAGGTTGCCCAAAGGTAACAATTATAGGCTGCATCAGGCTGCAGAATAAATGATCTGCACCATCCTGATTAGCCTGCAGATTGGGAAGGCATTAAGCATCATTGTATTGCAAATTCCTAATTACATTCGGCCTCATGCAAGGTTCTTTGTCTCTGTGGCTGGAAGCCATAATTTGGGCTTTTCTCCCTATTTTAGGCTTCTTAATGTATTTTTCACAGAAAACCAATGGGATATGTCTCAAAACCATATTGTTTTAAGGATGTGTATATTCTGGGATTCCTAGCAACATGAAGAATACCAAACCTCTGTGGATTTTAATGGCTTAACCAAGTTTGTTAATACGGGGTTTAAAACTGAGAAAGAATACATCTTTGCTGCTAGAAACACTGGGAGAGTTCTTTTCTTAACTTATTTTCTGTTGTATGAAAACTCTCCCATTGCCATTATCTCTATGTGCATGTGCAAGTCTTTTTAAATACTGCATTTAGAAACAAAATTTTCTCTTAATGTACTCTCTCTGTATTTATGTATTCTAGCACATGTGCTCTACCCTGAAACTAAATGCTGAAAAGTCACACATACATATATAAAATTCATAAATACAAATTACATTTAAGAAATTTACCATAAGACTGAAATCAGCAAGTTGCCAGAGGAAAGCAAAGTACTTTACAGAAAATGAAGAAAAAACCCCTCGCTCTTCTTCTTCAGCCTTATGCTCTGATGTCAAAGAGAAGAAAAATGTATTTAAAGGCATGCTTTCATCAGGAATGCTTTTCTTGCATGCAGACATGCCAATCTTCTACATTTATAAAATATACATGTTCTGAGGAAAAGAATATTTACTCTTCTACTGATAGAAGAGAATAATTTGCAAAAGTTTGAATGGTTATGTTTAAAGCACTGAGGTGGACTGCTTCTGTGGACAGCAGGGGTTTTTCTGGTATCTGTTACATGTCTATCAATATAGAGTTGTTTTCAAACTTGTTCAAGAACAAAAGAACAGAATCCACAGGCTAAACACAATATACAGTTATCTCCAATTTCTTCAATTTCTTTAAGAAGCTTTTGAATCCTACTGCAAACCATGAGTCTTGTTTTCATTATCATGTCCTATATTCAAAATATTAATGTATGCATAGAAGTAAAGGAGATACTGTAAGGATTCTGAAAGAAATAAGTGTAGGATTGTGGACGTCTCACAGTTCTGCCTAGCTCATTACATTATTTTTATTTTGTTCAGTTGGTGGGGATGGGGATTCTTTGGCAGAATAATGTGTTCGCTGATTTAATGTGGACACAAGCATAAAAGCTAGAAAATTAATTGTTTGGACAAAACCTGCTGATTCAACCACTCAGCAGTATTTCTTGTTCTTAAAATTATCTTGTATCAACACATATTTTTATTACTTATATATGCTATAAAGAATGAAGATTAAGATTATTCTTAGATTAGAGAAGGTATTAAACTTAAATTTGCGTACTTTTCTAATTTTCTAGTTTACCTTTAATATAAAGGAAGGGTGAGCTCTCAAATTTCAATCCCATATGAAACACATTGAACAACTACCCTCCATTGAGGAAACCGAGATGGGTTAGAAATGCATTGAAAACAACAGAAAGGAGGAAAGATAAAATGTCAAGTGAAAGATAAACATGTTTGAACTAAATTCCACTTTTACCTATGTGGATACAGCTACATGGGCACATCAGTGTGCTAGGTTATGTCATGGTCCACTTTCTCCATACTGTACATTAAGCCTGAAATAATTTGCCCTGTACTGAATGTCAAGTCAACTGCATTGAAGAAAAGTATTTCTGGGACTAACATGGGAAATTACATTTTTGAGAAGTAAGGGAGCGTACAAAATGAGAGGACATTACCGTCTCTGCATTCAGACCCTCACACATCCTGCTCCTGGAGGCTCTGCTCCTATGAACCCACTCATACATTGACTCACCAACTAACAGCGCCTCATATGCAAGATCTAGAGCTTCTTTTTTGAAGGCAGGGCCATTAGCCTTACCTCTGTGCAAGGCTCTGCAGCTAACAAGCCCCTCTAAGCACCAGGCTGTCTCCATGTACAGCCTTGTGCTGCTCCTGTGTCTCTTCTGAGTCACACCGTGGCTGAGCTCCTGCCAGGTCACCCAAGGCACATGGTGGTCTGACTTCCATGCTGTTACCCATTACACAGAGCTCTCTAATTGGGTCAGGAAAACAGGGAGAAGTATTTTAATTAGTCAACCTGCTGTTCCTTCGTTCCTGATGTACTGTGCACTCCTCCTGCACAGACATTTCTTATGGAGCAGCTCATTGCTGACATGCCTGTGTCCTGACTTGACTCCCACTAACCTCCCTAGGCAGGCAGTCCTTCAGCACTAAAAAGGCAGCTCTGGAAGGGTGTGAGTTTGCTCTGGTTGCTTTATGAGCTGACACACAGACTAGCAGGCTCAATGACCATGTCCTGCTAACCTGACCCATCACATAGCTAGTGAATGCCCAGTCTGTGGCCAGGGCAGAGGTAGTACAGAGTATCTGAGTGCACCTGTTTTGTGAGTTTGCTCTGGTTGCTTTATGAGCTGACACACAGACCAGCAGGCTCAATGACCATGTCCTGCTAACCTGACCCATCACATAGCTAGCGAATGCCCAGTCTGTGGCCAGGGCAGAGGTAGTACAGAGTATCTGAGTGCACCTGTTGGGTGATCATGTAGCTAAAAGCACCCACAGGGAAAGGTGGTGTGGAGATGCCAGCAAGATTTCAAAAAACACTTTCGCTTTCTGTTTGGGAACCTGTAAAGATAGATAACTCAGTGCATAAGTTTAATTGAACAGGCCTCCCAACTTTGCTAGAGTTGGGAAAACAGTATGAACCATGTCACAGTGTCCATATGTAGAGCACTCTCCTGAGAGTATTCTGCTCTTCTGCAGCATATGCTTGTTGCAAAGAGAAAGGTAATAAAGGTTTTTGGGTTTGTTTTTTTTTTTTTTTCTCTTTCAAGCAACAACAGGAAAAGAAGCAAGGTCTTACACTGCAGCCAGAGATAAACTCTCTAATGGCAAGATCATTGAGTAATGAAGACTGCCCAGGGAGCTATAGTGTCTGCCTCACTGGGATTTTTTAGAGCAGGACATAACACAGCCATCTGTCAAAGATGATTTATATAGAGCTTATTCTGCCTTGGAGCAGGGCATAGTCTAACTGACCTTTTTGGATCCCTTCCAGACCAGTTTTCTGTTATTCCCCATGCTAAGATGCTTCTGTAAATATGAAGTATGCTTTTATGTATTATATTCCTTTAGTACTCAGGGGGAATAACTCTTACCTCTTATAATTTATCTGTTTCCTGAAGCCAGTTCTATTTCATTAAGCTTAATTACAGTTTAATGCACATTTCTTCATTCTATATGTACAGTATTCACATATCTATATATATACATAAATTAATCTGTAACTCTGCAGTACTGGAACATAGTCACCCTTAGCTTTTCTTTTAATCACAGCTCTGCCAGAGTCTAGCATTAGGTCTCTGCCCATATCTGTCCAAACTGTAAAGGTGAAGGATAGAGCTCATCATCTACAGAGATGATTGTTTACATGTTGTTAGTTGAAGCTGGCAATTAAAGCCAGGCTGAAATGTAAGAAAAAGCTGTAGCGCAGGCAAACGAGAAAAAAAATCCACTTTCTGTAAAGACTGTCTGATCAGTGCCACATGATGGAGTGCAGCATCTTTGGTGATGACCCTGTTTTTCTCATCCACAGCTATATAGAACCCAATGATTCAATAGGTCATCTTAAATTGTTGTAACTGCATGGTGAGATAGGCAAAGGCAGACTATTTTGCACTAGTAATTTCTAATGTTGTCAAAGATATCTTGAAAGCAAAAATAAATCCTATATTAATGCATAGTGCCACAGTCACCGTGTCCAGTTCATTACCTTTTTCAAAGGGTTTTTTAATGGAAATTATCACTTTCCATTGAGTGTTTAATAATCCAGACTCAGATTTTCTTTGTTGTTCACAAATTAGCTTGTGTTAGACATTTAATGCATTCTCCTTTATATTATGCTGATCACTCACAGAATATCTTTTGCAAAACCAGTAAGAACCAGGTTTTACATGCTGTGCAAAACAGGATATGCTGGCAGATTCTTCTGTGCCATTGAAATAGTTCTAGCATGTTGACAAATTAATTAATGACACTATAATAGAGGGTTTTCTGCTCAAAATCTCGTCACTTCCTTGAACATAAATTATCTTTACATACTTTCTATTGAGACACATAACCAAGTAAGCTATTCTTCACCATAAACCAGTCCCAACCGTTTTTTTTAAAGCATGCAGATGATCTAGTGTCGATCTCCCCACTATTTATATTATTATTAAAATAGGTGTATATGCATGTGCATATGTATACTTAGCATTTAGGGAAGTCTTTTATTATGCTTTTTTCCTTGAAAATCCATGAAAGGGGGCAGAGTTGGGATGACTGGTGTGTAATGATTCACAGCACTAGTTGAGTTATTAACTTCAGTCCATACCAAAAATTCTTGCTTTACCTTTTTCCCCATTATCTCATCTAATTGTAATGAGGCCTTTTAATTTTCTTGTCCTTGATGTACAAGGGAGCTGCTGAGGTCAGGAACAATCTTCTCCTACTGTCTCTCCCCTCCTGCAGACCGAAGAAAATTAGAGCCAGAGCATGTGCATTACTGTTTGCTCCTTCTCCTGCTCAAGTTTTCATCAGGTCCTTAGCTCCTCTTCTCAAAGGCTGCTAATGCTTGATGTCAGTGGGAAAAAGAGCGAGCCTGTTTCATATGCATGACCCGTTAAAGAGGGCATGCCATTTAAGGTGAGCTGGCAAGTAGAATGAGATCACTGGCTGCATATCCATAAACACACAGAACAGGGTCTTGTTTCTGGGAAAGGTCATAGCATGCTTTCTAACCATGTGGATATTCTTTCTGCTTTCCAGAGCAGGCTGCTGCACTTATTCTGATCTGTGGACAGAAGCCCTGGTCTATGCCAGCCCCAACTCCACACTCAGGAATTTTGTGGAAAAGATTACTTGCCCTGAACTGAAGCTGTGCCAGAAAGAATGCTAACAATTAATTCTTTTTTGTTTCAACAACATGATGCAATTATGTGATGATTCTTGAGCTAGTTTCCTTGTCCCATGTCATTTATTTGAATAGTTATGGAATCAGTTTCTACACAAGGCACAAATCCTAGAAGTCACAAAAAATCATGTGCTCACAGCACATAAAAAAAGGGTCTATATCTCAACCATAGTAACAAAAGCAACCCTGCTGCTACCATTTTCCCTCATGGAAAGCACTCCCTCTGGATCCATACCAACACCATGGTAGGATGTATACCTATATAACAGAAACAAGGCTAACAGTAACACAAACTCTTTCACTCTGCAAGATCTGATATGAGCTATATCTTCCCATTAACTTGTCCATGTACAAACACAAAGGAAGACACAGGCATACTGTTAGACACCCAATTTACAATCAGGCAATTTACTTAGATGTTGCTGTGAATGAGTGTCTGGTCTTCAAGGAAGTACTACAGATCATTTTCCCAACTGAACATTTTCCAGCATCTATGGTATATGAATTTCAACAGATACTTTTTGCTTTTATAATGTTTTAACAAAATGAAATATTGCTGGCTATTTTTATTACTGTAAGTGCTCTTGGGTAATAAACTGATTAATAAAGTTTTGTGATTGATTTACTGGTTTAAAATAGGAAATCAATACATTTCATTAACAGATTAGCTAATGGCTTCGTATTATCTACTTTGTGTATAAACTTAACAGAAAAAGGCTTTGATGCTTTACTACATCCACATGGAGAATCTGAGGCTGTGGGTCTTATAAAAGGTAAGTTACTGCTCTCTTAAGTACCAGCCCATGCTTATTTAAAAATTTAATGCCACATAAAGGCTTTTGTACCTGCCACACTCTTTCCTGTCTTGTCCTCACTGTGCCCCACACAGAATTTTACCAAACACTGTCATCTCTCTTTAAGGGAAAGGCAGTGTCCTGTTCTGCTTCTGGAGTGGCAGGGCCATCACCAGCAGATGCACAAAATGTTGGCCCAGGGGTGTTGTTCACTGCCATCATCATTCAGTGTAAGGTCACTCTGTAATACCGCAGAATTTGCTCTCTGTATTTGTACTGCTAAGTATAATTTAAAAATAATAATAATTTGTGCACTTTTTGTACTACAAATTCTGATTTTACAGTCTTTTCTCATGAGAAATTGCAGCTGAAATTTGCCAAGAGTGTGCTTTTGATATTATTTGCATGCTGCCATTAATGTTAGGATTTCTTGCATTTCAACATGTAAGAAAAAAGCAAAACTACATTCCCTTCTCATTAAGGAAAAAACTGAACTACATTTCCATCTCATCTAATAATTTTGGGTCTCCAAAGTGTTTTTCCCTTTCAATTACTATCAAAATTATTAACAAGCCCAAAATAATTGGGGTAAGAAAATTTAAGCAATGAAATAATTTTTTGTTATTTCAGTCTGAGTCTTGTAGTGTGCTCATCAGTTTTGAAATTAAGGTTATTAGCCTCCAAAGCAACGACTTTCAGCACAACAATGACAATGCATTTGCACTCTTCTTATTAGCATTAATGAAATGTTCATCACCAGCTCTCTTATCTTCAAACCTATAAAACTTGTGCTTATGCTTTTGTGCACTTCTTTGTTTTTATTTAATTTGCCTGCAGTTAAAATCTATATTATTTTAAAAACACCATCAGAGCTTTGGTACTTGGCTGATTTACCTGCTCAGCTCTGAAAGGGCAGAGATTACTCGCCAGGGCTGCTTGGAGAATATTCATTAAGGAACAGAAGGGACAGAAAAAATCTCAGGTCCCTGGGAGACAGGACAGTTGTCTCCTACATGTTATTTAAAAAAAAAACCAAAACCTCAACAATCTAAATCACCTTGGAAAGATAATGGGTGACAAAGAGCAGCTGTTCTTTTTATGATGAACCAGCCTCAACATAAAAAAAATGTTACAACAAAAGTGAGCCTTGGGAGCAGAAAAGCATCATGATGCAGATATTAAGCTTGGTGGCAGGTGTGACCTACAGTGAACTTTATCCTGTTTCTGTTCATCACTTATATGACATTTGTAATCATTCTAGTCTTTTAAGGACACTGAGTTGTGGTTATATTTAGGGTTGAGTTTCTTATTTGTAAAAAAAAAAAAAAGAAAGCACAATATCAAGCAAAGACAGCAGCTAGTACTGACCCCTTCATGATGAAATAATAGAGCTTTTCATTGTGCTGACTTGAGCCATATAAGGCTGAAATTAAGAAATAACAAACATAACTGTTTAAATGTTTACTTGTATAGCACAGCTGTCTATTGCAAAATGTTGTTTGGTCAAAAAACAAAGTGTTCATTTTGAGTATGTTTCTGGTGGAAAATTATTAGACTTATTCAAACTCAAGACACAGTGTTTAGTATTGATTCTTCCCTACAGTTCCATTTAGAAACTTAAATTCCAGGCCATAGAGGAAAATTTGGAGCTAGTGTTGTTACAGCAGACATTACCAAGATTAAGCATTTGGACATAACTTGGGAGAAGAAAGCATTTTAGCATGATGGTTTTGGTATTTCCAAATCAAAATTCTCTGGAAAATTTCTCTCCCGAGAGAAACTTAAAGTTTTATTATTTAGAATGAAAACGCTACATAATGTGAGAATTTACCCCCAGGGTAAAATCTGGTGTTCCAGCCAGCTCAGCAGCCACTCACTGTCCCCTGGAGCACAAGTACCCCAGAGCCCTCACCCTCCAGCAAGAAGTCAGCAGAGTGGCAAGCAGAAATCTCATTAGATGGCACTGCTACAAAACTATTTTAATAACAGATTTAAATATAAGAGACCATACACCTCAGCAACAGTACCGCTTGCTTGGAAATACATACACAGAATCAAAATTGTAAGTTCTGGAAAGAAAGAACAAAGATAATAGAAAAAAGCAGAAACCATTCCTCAATTTATCACATTGAACAGTTGAACTGCTTATGCTACACACACCTCTATAAACAAGGTAAAATCCTGTTCTGGGTATTTACAGTCAAGCTCTCTTTGAACTCATCTGACATTTGCCAAAGCACAAAATCTTTTCCATTATTTCAACTCAATGTCTGTATTGATCCTGTATTATAAGCAATTCGTCCTTTTTACATCACTACTCAACTTGCAAACAAGCTAAAACTCATTCTGAATCACAAAATATAATCCAAGCTTGAGAAGAAACAAACAAAAGATTGATTTGAAGGCATAGATCAACCTATTGCCTCCCACTTCCACTTCTGAAAACTAAGGGCAATGTTCCATTTTCTCAGCTTTATGTTCTCCCTGATTTTCAAGTGAAGGAAATGAAATATGGTCTGATCTCATTTATTTAGATAATACCTGGAGCTCCAAGCTAGGAAATGGATTTTCATGCTCTTTTGCTTACCCAAGTTTTGGTGACCGCAATGCAAGATCTAAAGCTATTAGAAAACATCCAAAGCAGGGCTACAGAGATGGTCTGGAGGGGAAGCCATACAAGCAGTGGCTGAGGTCACTTGGCACTGACACACCAATAGCACTGACAGCTGGGTGAATCCTCATCGCCTTCTTCCCTTTCAGATTTTACACTCTGTTGGGCTCATATTTTTCTCATCAGATTATTGGGCTCATCACTAACCTTGTCTCTAAAATCCTTAAAGACTTGACAGACTTTGTCACAACTTTTTCTCAACTTAGCAGCTTTCTCAGCAGCCTGAGTCAAGGCTGTGCAGCCAAGATATATCAGAGGTGAGCCGTCAGTTCCTGAAATGTTGACAGCTGAAGGTCTCACACCCAATTTTTTACAAAGAAGGCTACAGACAAAAGAGGTTATATTAAGGAGAGCCACCATCACAGTACAAATCTAGATATATCAGTCTTCATCTTTGCCTCTAGAAACAGCAAAAGGTGACTACTACTGATGCAAAACAAGGCGCTAGCCGTATTTTTGAACTGCATTTTTTTGCTTATCAACGAGGATCCTCCCTGAGACCTGTGTTATGATCATGTATCAACCTCATATCAGGCTCCACAATTATTAGTTAACTTATAAGCCATAAAATTATATGTTTTGATTAAAAAGTTATAGCCATCATCATTTGGCTAATGGCAGAGTCTTTTAATTTCATTCCTGCGATAGAATAATGATGAGCAATTTACTGCTTTTGAATACACACAGCAATAGCACAGGCATATATTTATTGTACTCATTATCATCTAGGAAACCTAATCAAATCCTCCTATATGAGAAAAGTACAAAAGTTTATAACACCATTATTAAACAACTTTGAAACAAACAGCTATGGCAGATATAGGGCATAAAGACATCATCACCCATCCACAGCTGGCCTCATGCCCAGAAAGCTTAGGACAGTGAGTGATACCAGGGTGTCATTGTGGTCAAAACTTGCCATGCTAAAGAAATAACTGCTTTTTCTTGTCAGGGATTTTCATGAAGATCACCTGCTTTCTTTTGGTGCTGAACCTACGCTGCCCTGTGTATCTGTTATGTTGAGAAACAGCAAGATGCTCAGTCACATTTAGCACCAGGCTTCTAGGGAACCCTCTACTGTTTTTTTCTAATAGCTTTTTGGGTTGTCCTAGGTCTCTTCTGTTACTGAAGGGAACTAGCCAAACACAAAGTAAAGAGAATAAACAAGTGCTAAAACAGCTGCTTTGGGAAAAGCGAGACTTGAGCTTCCTCTGGTTGGTGGTTCAAGACATCTTTGGGACTGCCCTGCACAAAGGACATGCTCAGGAGATGCTGACAGATTTTAACTTCACACACTATGTATCCATACCTCTGAAACACACCTGGTTTTTCCAGTCTCCCAGATGAAAAAATGGCAGTAATTTAGAATGGATGATCAGGGGTCCAGAGGTGAAGCTTGAAAGAAGAATAATTTCAGACTGATAGACAAAATGTATCATTGAGGATAAAACTAAAGGAATGTAAGGAACGTTATATGCCCTGTTCTTGTTTCTTCTATAATATTATCATAAACAAATAACCAAATTATATCTGCATTAAGTCATTTGTGTATGAAAATCTTCCCTCATAAGTACAAATTAGGTAAGCTGCTCCCCTTTCCTGCACCTCAGATTTATTGTCAGATTTATTGACCACTGGCTCTTAAGAGGAACAATTTGGGACCTTTGAATGGTACTTTAATTTTGATCAAATGCAGAATTAATTTCAAGTCCTGCACTATCATCCATGTTAACAATTAGATACCAGTAAAGGCAAAAATAACTCCATGCATTAGTATTGAGTCATAGCCTTTAACATCAAGAAGTCTCCTCTGGTAAGTCTGCATCCTTAAGAATTGCCCTGAAATAAGATGTTGTGTCATTGAAATGGCACTGTTTTGCATCATGTCTCCAGATCAGTCAATTTTAGTGGTTCTAACTATGAACAAAGTGTTTCTCTTATATGAAAAAATGTCATACAAACACACAAAAACAGCTTTACTGAAATAAAGGTAGAAGGGAAATTATAATTCCTCAGTCAAATAAATAAGGCAGATGATGGCTAGAAAATTACTTGCCTTGTTTACATAGAGACTAAAGGACATGATATAGCCTATTCAGTTTCGGTGCCAGTTTAATTTCCACTGAAGGATCATAAAAATGCGTTAATAATGAGAAATTCTGGGAAGAATCTGATCTGACAAAATGTAATTTCCAAACAGTTTAACCCCAGTACTACTCTGTTGATTCCATTATGTCACCCCTGATTTACCTTTGACACAAAGCATAGGATAATTGATGTCTTCTATTAAGTGGGATGTTTCATTTTTAATGAAGAGTGGTTGCTTGCTGCTTGAGGATTGCAACTGGATTTATCCCCAAGGGTATTGCACTGAAGTCAGCAGAAAAACAGGGTAAAGCAAGACCATCCCATACCGTTGTAAAACTTACTTCATTTTTAAAAAGTGAAACTAACAGCAGTCCTATTGCACCACTATTATTTTAATTATTTACTTTTTTTTTCTCATTCACATTTTGTACAGTGCTTGTCTTATTAAACTGTATATTTTTGTGTTAGATATATTTATTTATAAAATAGGTATCACAGAGCATCCTTCTGTGGAGGGTCCTGTAGACTGCTTGGAGTGCTTGAGAAAAGCAACTCATGCAAATATGGAACAGAACCTCAGACAGCACTAGATAATGAGGGAAGTTTAGCCTTCAGATGTTCCTTCCCATTCCTGCTTATGTGCACCCATCCTGTTGTGTTTGTTTCTGTCCATGTCACTCTTGCCATTTCCCATGAGATGCCACAAGCAGTGACACATGGTGGGAAGAACCTAGGAAGAACCATCAGTAGCATTTTCCTCAGATAATAAACACAATATAAAGTCGGTTTCCAGGTAAGAATGGGTAATGGACCTTATGCAGTACCATTATATTCACTATATTTTGTATGCTGATTGTCACAGGACCTGAGGCCTGTTTAACCTGGGATAAAGACTCAGAAAAAAAAATTACATCACAACGGGAAAGAGTTGATGAGGGGTTGTGTTATTCTCAGGGTATTATAGTTTTATCTATTAAGATTTACTTCTTAGTTAGACCTGAGGCTATGTATTTAAATGGGAAGAAAGGGAACTCAGCATTAAAGTAACATACAGCCAAGCCACCAAAAGTTCTGGACCTCCTTACAAGACTGCAGGAAAAAAGAACAGTGTACAAACATGCCTGTGAGGTTTAAATTACCACAGTGTAACCACAGTGTATGTAGCTACATATTTGTAAAGATTGCTTTGGTACCATGCCCATAAATCCTCACAAATCCATTTGTGCAGGGGGCAAAGGCCATTTTTGAAGGAGAATTTTATACTATGTTACAGAAAATTCATGTTATGTTGTCATAAAAGTTTCAGGTTTGTTCTCAGTTTTGCTATTTTCCCTTAAATTGAGTTTAGATTGAAAACTACTGTGTTCTCCAGCTGTGAGAAATATAACAGCCCTGAGTGACTGCTTGGCTATACAGCATAACCAAGAGCATAATTTGTTCACTGGCTCTAATTTGCAAGTTTCAATTAACAGTGAAAATGTTAAACTTCCATTAGGAACTCACAAGATCTCATCTTTTTTAAGGATTACCTAACAAGGACTTTCTTCAGAATCAAAATGAGCTAGAGAAAAGCTTGATTTCCTGAAAAAACTCTGTGTCTGGACTCTTCAGACCCCTAGCACAGTTCACATTACTAAAGCAAAAGCTGTCTCTCTCACTGACATTTTTGGGGATAAGAATATGTAATCAAAATTTCACTGTTCAACAAAGTTTCTTTTGTTGAATTAAAAAAAAAACAAAACCAAACAACAAAACAACCAACTCCAATTTGTGCCTATATTCAAAACGTTTATCTGTTTGGTGTCAACCTGTATTTGCCTGTCATCTTACCCTATCCCAAAATTTTTTCCTAATCTGCTGTTTCAGAAAGAATTAGACAGGGATACCACTTTCCAACAGATAACATTATAAAGTAAGAAATCTGTATCATCTCTTTATTCTAGCAGATGTCAAATTTCCTATTGTTTTGTGAGGAGCTCCTAGGTCTGTGTATGTCTGCTAGAAATGACCACAAATTTGGAGGAGTCTTCACTGTTACCAGGTTATAACACAGAAAATCAAATGTCTTTTTCATTAAAGCAGTCAACAGAGAAGATGAAGAGACTTAAATGAATCACCAGGTTGTCATGACAGAATTGTCTTCCCAACAGAAAACCTTGTGTGACAACCCAAGCATTTTAGTTGAGCTCAAAGAGTTCTTCTGAAGTCATTGTCTCCACTTAGTACATTGTCTCTACTTACCATACTTGAACTTTGTGAACGTGATTTCTTTAGGTATAAAAATAAGCCAGAAAAGTCCACAAGCAAACACAAAATTCTCTGCTACTTATTAAGTCTATGGGATGAAACTAGAACTACAAACTAAAAAAAAATTAAATAAAGAAAAAAGATATGGTATTGCTAACCTATTAGATTATGTATTTATTTTACTGTGAGAGGTGGTAGGGAATCTAAATATCCTTAGAGATATTTAACTGTACAAATACTTAGTAACCTAATGAGATGGACCTGCTTTGAGCAGTTTGTTGAACTAGGTGACCTCCAGAGGCGCCTTCAGATCTAAATATCCTGGTTACAGGGTTATGAGGTGGAGTCTAGCATTAGGGGTGATTGGCAAGGAGGACTGTAAATATGCCCAAGTGATTTTGGAATTGGAAATAATCCTTGATAAACAAGTGTGAACAGCAGGTTGTTAATCCTCTGGCCTGGACTCAGTTCAACAGCATGTGCGTCTCTGCTTGCGTACCTCTGCCCTATTTTCACTTCGGGGATACCCCAGCAGTGAGGTAAAGGAAATAAATTTACTCCTTGTGCTTTAGCCGTGGGCTTGTGGTTGTACCAGCTGCTTGCCTGTGCTGACTCACATGATAAATATACTAAAAATTTCAGATACAGCAAATTATCAGGGTGTAGTAAAGGTCAAGACTGACAGAAGATAGAAATTTGAGAAGTCAAGACAGGAGAATGTCAAAGCAATAATTAGGGACGGCAGTGCCTGACAGCAAACTTTTTATGAAATTAACATCCAAATTTTCCTGGACTTATCCCAAGATGAAATGAGTCAAAAATTTGAAGTCTGTCCTTTTTCACCTTAAACCTTATCAGATCATTTTGTAAAATACCATTTAATCTTTACTCATATATATCATTATTATGGATTCAAGATCTGCTTTTAGAACAGCAAATGGTATCTTGTTTAGTGATATTTTAAAAGTCATTTTAATTACAACAAAATTCAAAATACTTAAAGCTGTTCATTGATTTTGTTGTGCCTTCAATTAACCCAATATACTTGATATCCTATGATTCCACATTTATCTCACATACAGTATGAATATATTTATCTGAGAAACAGGTTTTTTTTTATTATTACAAAACATAGAAAACAATACTTATGGGGAGCAGTTGAGAGAGCTGGGTTTGTTTAGTCTGGAAAAAAGGAGGCTCAGAGGGGAGACCTTATCACTCTGCAACTGCCTGAAAGGAGACTGACACCTGTGGCAAAGCAGGTGTCAGTCTCTGCACAAGTAACAAGAGACAAGACGAGAGGAAACATTCTCAAGTTGTGCCAGGAGAGATTTAGTTTGGTCTAGAGGTTTAGTTGGGACATGGTTTAATGGCACACTTGGAGGTGTTAGGTGTACAGCTGGACTTGATCTGAAGGGTCTTTCAAACCTAAATGATTCTATAGTTCTGTATTGGTTCATTTGACTGAAAGGTTTGGACCATCTCATTAACATATACCATGCCAAATATTCCTGTTAATCTCAGAAAAAATAAATAATAATTTTATCATCATTGTTAGCTCATATAAATGACTATTTCTTGGGAGAACTCAACATTTTTGTGGTATGGAAATGTAATAGCACCTGTCCTGAGGAATCAGAAGTTATTCAACAACAAATATAATAATTTGAAAAGGAAATCCATAGTGCTTTCAACAAATTAACATCAAGTAATTCTTCCTGCAACATTAAAATTAAGTGAAGTTAAATTAAATACGAGAACAGGTTAATGACTCTTTGATGTGCAATTGTGAAATTGCACAAAGCATCCAACCAGCCAAAAATATCTATACTGAACCCTCATGTTACACACATGCTCAACTGAAGTCTAATGTATGTAGTAGATTCAGCCTTAATTATTAATTGCATAAATGTCCCCACAGGGAGAGCTTCAGACACCAAAATTTGCAGGAAAAAAAAGATAAAGAAAAAAAAACACTGGTTCCATGATGAAAGTAATATGTAATTCACTGTTTCTTTATGCCGCTCATTATTTTCTAACTGAAAAGATTTTTCTTCATTTTGAGGTCCCTAATGTTTTTTATTAGGTCCTTTCTTTTGTAAAATTTATCTTTGTAAAATTTTCAAAACCAAACCTATTCATAATATCCAGTGTCAATGCACATTTAAATTAGGAGCCTTTTTTCCTGTAATGCAATAAAATTTCTTTACTGTAGTTCAAGTCCATCTCACCTCTGCAACAGATGTGGTTTATGTAGGTTACAAATCCAAAACTCAGTTAAGCACAAAAAGATGTACAAATGTTTATGGATCTAATGAAATCCCACATTCCTGAGATAAGTGACTTGTTTTATTGGGAGAACTGCAGGTTTATTAACTGAGTATGCAATGGGGTTTTCATCTTTTTTGTTTTCAATTTTTTTCATATCGTTCATACCTCTCCGTGTATGTCTGCCTGTTAGCACAAAATCTATAACACTACCAACCTTAACTACAGAGGCATTGACAGAGCTAATGGTTATAACTACACACACCAAGGTGATGTATTGTATTTGCAAAAAAAAATTGCCAGAATTTAAATGAGCAACTCCTTTACAAGAATCTCCAAGCACTAGCAAAAGACATATGAGTTACACAAAGAAGATAGAAAAGGGAGCTCTTGTTTAAAGGAAATGGTTATCTGAATAAGAAAATAAAGCTATGGAAAGGCCTTCTGCAGCCAGATGCACAGGTACATATGTGCTCAGACTGCCAGGTTACTGCTGATCAAATTCTCACTGAGAGTTTTAGAAACTGAAAGAAATGAAGATGCTCCAGTCTTGTGGTACTGCAACAGGTAGTACAAAAGCAAACCTTCAAAGGATGCTTCCAAGGGGGTCCCTAGCACAAATAGAATTATTTCCTTCCATGCAACTACAGAATCTACTACAGAGACCTGTATCCTGTGAATATAACAATGGCAAAAGTGAAAGAAGGCTCTGACACACTAAATTTACTTTAAAAAAAAAAAGAGTTTACCTTAAAAAAAAAAAAGCCCCCCTCCCCTAATCTGCAATATCAAAATTTTGCGTTTTGGTTTAACTCTTGGAAGAAAGCTTTTTTGGAAGAAAGTCTCAATCAAATATGATCACAGCCTGGAGCAAGAAGACTCGCAGAGGGTAAGGCTGGCTTTTCCTCACATTCAACAGCAGAAAGCTGGGAAAGGATCAACAACCGAAGTGACTGGCTTTTCCTCTCTCCTAATGGTTTTAATGAACAGCCAGAAAACATTTCTCTCACACACCAGCACAAAGTGCTGCTTCGTGATACTTGGGTGTTAATTGTAACTTTGATTCAGAAAAGTACATAAAGCAGCTGTTTTTGAAAATTATTTATTGCCTGATTTTTCACTCTTCATATAAATATTGCCTGAACAATTTTTACTTCAACACTTATTTACTGTTACTTCTATTTTCATCATAATTTTGCGAAGCACAAAACTCCACTAAACACACCAACCCTTTTTTGCATATCAACCAAAAATTAATAAAAACATGCCAAAGGCAACTGCTTTTTAACTTCCATCCAGTTTCTCATTACCATTCCCCTTCTCATCTCCTCCTTCATTTGGATGCTTGGATCAGAGAGAGACTTGCTCCAAGGCTTACTTCATAGGTAACAGGCACTTGCCCATTTTAATGACTGTCACTTTCTCAGCATGAATACAAGAAAGGCTTTACTCTTTAATTCAAATAATGGTCAAAGCATTATGAAAATAAGTTACATGTAAAGTATTTCATGCTGGGCATATAATGGACTTGAGAACAGCAATTGTTTTCAGTCCTGCTCACAATTTCTTCTGGCAGTCTGTTGGAAGATGTGCTAGTCAGGGAGCACACGGTCATCTAGTGAAAAGGTGAAGATGAAAATGCAGAGGTGCTAGGCCTGGATGAGGCTAAACCCAACATTTTTTTGACATTTGTCATAAAACTGCAACTTCTTGTGCCTGTGGCGAAATCAATGCCTCAGTGAAATCAACATCCCTGTCAGTTCTACTTTGAGTAGTTTCTCCAGATTCTCTGGGGACATCCCAACTTTCATAGTCTTTCATCTGTGACAGACCCTCCTGGCTCAGTTATCAAGACCCAGAACTTCTGTTTTGCCTCATCAGATAGCATCTCATCAAAGATCAAATTTAGACTAACATTACATTCACAGTACATCTATTGCCCTCTCAGCATTATCAGTGTGTATTTCTCTTTAACCTGTATTTGTATTTGCATCAGGAGGTAGAATTAAGGGGGGAAAAGGTTTAGTTTTAACATTCACTGCTGCATAAGATCTGTAGTGTCACAAAATGCTAGCTTAACATCAGCAAACACGTGTAAAATGCCACTGAATATTCTTGTTCTGCTATTACAGGATATTGTTATGCTAGCAATGACCTTTCATGGATTAGTATCAAATTAGGGTGGTGTTCTGGGAGCTGAATCACTGCTTGAGATTTGGAATCTAACAGCAAAAAGATGGAAGTTAAATAGTCCTGATTCTCTGTCCAGGATTAACCACAAGAAGCCAAGTGTGCTCCCTGTTTTCATCCCAGAAAATGTTGTAGTTAGGACTATCTGACAGTTTCACTCAGCACAGTTATAGTCAGGGAGCTAGCCAGGTCCTTGGGTAGTAGGGAGGAGTTTGGTGTTTCTTGCTACAAAACTGGATTTTGACATATCCCTTGGCCCAGTCTTCCAGGATGAGACTCTCCTAAGGCTTCCACCATCAAAGTAGCAGTGTCAGTGACCCGCGCCAGGTTCTCACTGTCCAAGCCAAACCTCACATTTGAACAGCAAATCCCCACCCTGTCCTCAGCAGAGCACAGGGACTGGGCTTACACCCTGCCCTTGGGGCTTGGCTTCCTAGCAACTCAGCGCCAGTAAGATGAAAACACAGCCAAAGATTCACAGATGTCCTAAAGAGCCTACCCAAGGTCTCGTTCCCCCACTTCATTTTTGGCTTTGCCTCGAGAGCTACCAAATTTTTAATTCTCCCTCACAAGACAGTTAGCAAGTAATATTTGAAAAAATTCACCAGGGAGAGAAAAAAAACCAAAACCAAACCAAACCAAACCAAACTCTTTAAGAGTTGATCTGTGAATGTATTAAGAACAAGAGCAAAGGAAGTGGAATAGCTCTCTCTATTTTGCCCAGCTTCTAACCAAAGAGGATATCAAGCAAGATTTTTGAGAGCATCTAAAAGAAGAGATATATTTGAGACACCAGGATCACACCACCAGATCTTGCCAAATTATGGTCATCAAAATGTAGCTTAGCATGCAGAGTGGGGCAGACACTCACCTGATCAGGAATGTTGCAGCTTTATTAGCAGAAATTCACTTTTTATTACCCATTGCACACCACCAAATTTCACTGTAAACAAGCAGGAAAGGCAAGTTTAATTTCATTACTAGTTTCATTTCATATTCCTTATAAATTCAGGTACAAAGATTATCAAGAAATTTAATGCATAGTCTTGTTTTTTTCATAACAGTACAGTTGTTTCTCTCAGTTTCACCTTCAGTTCTACAGTCCTACACCTTCTATTTCTCCTTGTCAAAGTATTTCCAAAGGGCTAAAGCTGGCCAGCAGAGAAGAGACATAATCCATGAAGTAATTTACAGGCTATTTTAATCTGGTCTCTCTGATGGCTAAAAAAGTCTCTACAGAAGTGACATAATTGTTTGATGTCACAGAACCATCCCTTTGTTCACACTGTGCTTCACTGTTTATTTTCAGTGAGTTTAGGAGGTTTGCACTCTGTGTATCTGGATAAAACTCTGAAGCTGCTTGTATACTCATATTTTGCAAGAACTGCCACTGGAAGACCCTGCAGCTGGCACATTTGGCAGGTATTTATTGAAATTTCTCTCTGTTAACCCTTCTAAACAGACTTGATTAACCTGGCAGACATAATGCAAAAAATTTTATAATTTTTAAATCTTTTCCATCAGTACTTTAACCCATTTGTTATGCCCCCCTTATCCCTACCCAAATGGTTGATGCATCTCTGGACAAATTCTGATCAGAGGTGCTTGTCCCACTGTGCTGTTCTTCCATTTTCCCAGTTGCATGTCTGCTCCTCAGCAGCAGGGCCAGGCAGGACACTCTGTGTCCCAGAGAGCAACCTCATCCTGCAAATAGTCACTGGTCTCCACGGAAGTGCAGAGCCATGGGATTAGAGAAGGGAATTGCAAGGCAATGTGGAGGAAAGGTGTTGCTCTCAATCAATCCCACATAAGAAATAACTCCATACCTGAAGCTGGCACTCAAGGAAGCAGAGAAAACAAGGTAAGACTCTCTCACAGCCTCATCACGCAGGATTAGCAAAAATGTATGAAGGAGACAGAGAGCTGTGGTTCTGTTCTGAATGGCATCTGTTCTGAATGAGCATTTTGGTGACTTAAAGAAACACCATGAAAGACCTTGGCAAAAACAGGGTTTAATATGAATTTGTGAAAATGTAACTTTACAGAGTTCGATGGCAAGGTTCACTCTATTGCTACACAGGTTAAAGCATATGAAGGAAGATCAAATTAGAAGAAATTTGGAATGGTTTACATGGAAGCCAGGAATAGCAAAATGGAGTAAGGGTGCAAAGGATATGGATGTAGATAAGGGTGGAAAAGGGTTTAGCAGTAATTAATCATTGAGTAATTTAACATTTACAAAAGTGATTCAATGGGGTTTTCTATAATTATAGCAATGCCTTAATTATAGATTTGAGATAGCAACATTCATATCATAATCAATTCACACACACACAAAGGTAAAATTATGTATAGACCCATTTCTCTCTGTGTAGAGATACCTATCAAAAATTACCCTTGGGTTCAATGAAATGCTCACATCAAATCCCTTTTTTTTCCCCCAACAGGCAAGGGTTGCACCTTGAGGAGTTGTGGAGATGTTGGGTGTGGGGCAGATATTAGTTTAGGCCTTGTTGTCAGCAATGGTTTTTCAAGTGTTAACATCTTGAGAGTTTGTGAGCTCTGAGAGGCATCAACTCAGAGAGGGGAGCTGGCACAGCCTGCTGCAGCCCAGGAGAGCTCAAAGGGCCTCTCTTTAGGACTGTTGTTTATAAGGTCACAAGATTATTGACTTTGGTCATCTGTAAGTTTCCATCCTGACCATAACCCAAGTCAGTAACTACTAGGCTTTTTTCCCAAAGTGCAGTAACAATGGTGCCATTCCACTAGGGATAGAATTCACAATGGAACTGTTCCACTGCCAGGCTGGAATTCAGGTAAATGGTTTCCAAAGGCTTAAGGAACTGCTTATCCTTTATTTCCCACCTTGATTGGATATTCCAATGTTTCTAATTGTTCCCACCTCTCCCATGCAAGGTCTCCTGGTACAATCAGGGAGTGCCTCACTGCTCAGCTGGTAAGGTCCAGGGATGTTTCATGGCTTAGACAGTTTGGTCAAGGCTTATCAGGAGCTTCTGAGATCAGGCCCAAGGATGGGGGTGGTGGGATGCACCACCACAGCAGCCTCCCATCCACAGGTGTGCAATATGAGCATTGCTTGGTGGAGAATCTTGGAGAGAAGGACATGTGCAGTGAGCAGTCATGTGCTCACCTGCCCAGAGGCTGTCAGGATGTACAGCTGGAAATCAGGTTTCCCATGTTGCCTTCTAGCCTACCCTTTTAATATTTCTTGCCTAGAGCTTAATTTCCCCTTTCTCCTTCCTGATTTTCCTTTTTCCTGCTTTTCCAGCCTTGACCCTTTGTTTACTGGGTTTCTACTCTTTCTTGAATCTGAAAAATAATATCCTGCAATCTCTCTCAGTCTTTCTTTTCAGCAATTCTCATCTTCCTTACAGACACAATAGAAAGGACCTCAGCCTCTGCTTTTTCAGTGCAGGGTTTGTTGATCGTATTTTTCTTAAAACAAACCATTCAGCAATGGAGAAATGCAAGCATTTCAAACCTGGAAGGACACGTAAAAAAAAATATATGAGCTCTGAAATTCTCAATCACTACTTGCATTTTAATGTTTCATGATCTGCAGCATCACGCACAGTATTTTTCAAAGTTATGTGTAATGAAGGTGACCTTTTCACTTCTCAGAAAAAAACCCTAAATAATTAATTAGCTGTCCGGTGCTAACATCAATAAACATAGTCATAATTTCTTGAGCTTTCTGACAGCGGTGGGGGAAAAGCATTACATTTGGGTCTCGTGAAATTAATTTGCAGAAGCTGGCCTTCTTTGGATTTACAATGCTCTCTTGTGGCCAGATCGGGCATCTACATGACAATAATTTGCTGTCCTAAGATCCGTAGTTTATTTGGCCAGTACAGTCGTTCTCAAATTGTCACAAAATATTATAAATGTCAAAATCTGCCAAAACAGATGTTTTAGAGAAGTGTGTTCTCTCTTCGGTTTTTTTTCCCCCACTGGCAAAATTACTTCACTTGTTCATTTATCAAAAACAGCCTACAAATACTTAACTACCAGAAAACCATGTAGAGAAAAGAAAAAGAGGAGCATCTCCTGTCATTGCTCCTGACAGGAGCATCTCCTGTCATTGAAAGAATAATTTAATATGACCTTTTCTTTAGCCAATACTAACTTTTAGCATGGATTTTTGAAGTCTATAATTCACAGGTTTTCACAGTATCACAGTATTGTTTGTGTTGGTTGTTCAAAGTCCAATCCAGCTGAGTCTTGAACACTTCCCCCATGAGTGGAGCATCCACACACAATGTCTCTGAGCAGCCTGTTTCCTCACCACCCTCACAGTAAAGAATTTCTTCCTTCTATCTAGTCTAAACCTACCTTCATTTATTTAAAGCCATTACCCCATATCCTGCCACTGCATGTCCTTGTATAAAGTCCTTCTCCATTTTTCTTGTAGTACCTTTGTTTCCTGGAAGGCTGCTATAAGGTCTCCCTGCAACCTTCTCTTCTCCAGGCTGATAATCCCAAGCCTCTCAGCCTGATTTCACAGGAAAGCTGCTCCAGCCCTCTGATAATTTTCATGGCTCTGAGTTCCCTCAGGATTCACAGATGTATCTCACTGGGGTGCCATAGACTTGTGCACCTTCAGGCTCCTTACATGGTCTCAAACCTGATCTCGTACAATGGGACCTGATATATTGTCCCAGTCCCTGCTTTTACCTTCTGTGACTTGGGAAGTGTGGCTGGAGCTCTTGCTGGGGAAGACTGAGGCAAAAAGCCAAGGAGTACCTCAGCCTTCTCCATGTGCCAGGTGACCAGGGCTCCTATTTCCTTTTGGAGAGAGATCACATTTTCCCTAGTCTTTCTTTTTTTCACCAGCATACCTATAGAAGCTTTTCTTGTTGCCCTTGACATCCCTGGCCAGATTTAGCTCTATCAGGGCTTTAGCTTTCCTAACTTGATCCCTGGCTACTAGGACAATTCCTTTGCATTCCTCCCAGGCTACCTGTCCTTGCCTCTATCCCCTGTAGGCTTCCTTTCTGTCTGAGTTTATCCAGGAGCTCCTTTGTCATCTTCACATGACTCCTGGCATTTTGCCTCACTTCCTCTTTGTTGAGATGCATCACTCCTGAGCTTGGAGATGATCCTTGAGTATCATCCAGCTTTCCTGGGCTCCTCTTCCATCCAGGACTTTATCCCATGGTACTTTACCAGGCGGATCCCTGAAGAGGACAAAATATGCTTTCCTGAAGTCCAGGTTATATCACCTGAACTATTTTTTTTTTCAAATTTATCACTGACTCCTTGAGATCTGAAGGCTCACTATTAAAAAATAAACACAACCTAGAATTGAGGAAAATTGTTCATCCTGCCAGTGTGTGCTCAGCCCACACCTATCTCCATGCTCCTCCATTTCAAATGTGCACTGAGCAAGGTTTCCAGACCTGCATTTCCTCGAGCAATAAGGTGCAATACAGGAGTGTATTCGAGGCAGACCCAGCAGGGCTGAAGGCAGGTCAGCACCACCGAACCACACTCTGGTGACACTCATGTCCTTATGATGAGACCCAGCAGGGTTGGGCTCCATCCTGCAGCAGAGGCTGCTCTCATCCCCTTCACAGCACCATCCAGCTCTCCACTGTGTTCCCCTTTGGAATGATCCGACCAACTGTCTTGTTAATCTCAAATGCAGAGAAAGGTGGGCAATAAACTGCCATTGTACTCAAGAGCACACCAAAATCAAATTAATTGGTGGGAAATACCTTCTCTGATCCTCTGCAATGGGGTAATAGATTTAGGAAGAATATGGTAAAGCCTGCAGGAGGGTGGTATCTCACCTGGTCTTCACTTCTGTCTAAACATACACTGTAAAATCTTCCATACGTGCATAATACCAGCAAGAATGCCTCAAGTTCTCAAAATCTTTCCAATTCATTGATTTACAGGCATTCTCAGGGAAGATACAAAATATTGTTGGTGACTTTGAATTACTCATTTGATCAGTAAAAACATTTAATTACAGAGGCATAACTTAAAAGGAATCTCTCAATTCAGACCAGAACAATTTTGTATTTACGAGATTCAACCTCATCCATAAGCTAGGAAAAAAATACAGGCAAGGAAGTAATGAAGGAAACCCAGAATCAAGAGGAGAAAAGACAGAACTGAACACCCAGTTATTACTAATTAGCATCTCTCACTGATTTGGAAGTGTTGCTTTAAAAAAATCTAATTTTATTTCACTGGTTTTATGACTGCTGCAAAGCTAACTGCTCAAAGGAAACATAAAATGCAACATATCAAGTGCAGTATTTAAGCCTGCTTCATATTCAGTTTTCAAAAAGGAAATTCAAGGGCAAAATTTTTCTCTTCCTGATGTTGTTCTCTTCATGCTAAATTTGGATTGTCCTCTAAATATTCCAGAGTTTGTATATAACCTTGACAATTTTCCTTTCTCTTACTGTATAGGTAATATTAGAATGACTGTTGAATAGCTGGTGAATAATTGCCTTGGAAAACAAAGAAACAGAAAACTAAATCATAAGAAGATTTTCATTTTTACAGACACTAGTCAAATTACTAAACATAAAACAGAGGATAAGACTTAAAATTCCTCCTTGAGATTATGTCTTTGGTGTACCAAACTCCAGCTTTTAAAGAGCAGATGTACTTGTTTCAAAGACACTTTAACCTTCTATCAGCTTGCATAATTAAAAAACATGCTACAGAGTGTTAAGTGAAGAACATAAAAATATTTTGCTTAATAATTTATTTGTTAGCACTTTATAGCATCATTAAAATATTTCTTGCTATGTTACATGTTAAATATGCTCACATGTACTAGATAACTTTAAACATTTTGAAATCTGAAGATATAATTCTTAGCTCAGCACAGAGAACTATGCACATAAACATCAGAAAGTGGATGAAGGAAGCAGTTTAATTTTCTTTTTCTCCTAATCGTCTTATTTTTCAAGCTTCTGGCAAGCCATAATTCATTTTTATCACAAAGACACAAGAATTATGCAATCACTTTTTATGTATACATATCATATGTGAGTTTGCATATCCTGTAATTTTTGCTCATAATATACACCATTAAATTTGACAAATAGAACAAATCCTAATGTGCTCAGTTTCTAAAATTTAAAGAGAGAAAAAGGCAGCCAGTTGGATAAGAATGGCTTTCTTAGTACCTTCACTGAGAGCATGCAGTTTGATCTCTCAAAAACACATCCAGAAATCCACTGCCAAGAGGAATGTTATGAAATTTCCAGCCATGGAAATGCTGTTAGTTGGAACTTACTGTTTATTTGACACCAGCAAAAGAAGCAAAGAAAGTAATTCTAAATACCAGACTTCACCATTTCTGCTTTCCATGATGCTGCTTGTTTTTCCCTGGAGACATTATATTTGTAAACTATTGCCCCATCTGTGCCATTCACATGACAATTCTTGGAACAGAGCATAATTAAGATTATGAGGTATTTTTATGAGAAGCCTAACAAAAAAATTTATCTCACTGTATAAGCATGTTGAAATGTCAATATTACATTAGATGAGCCACAGAAAAGTCTCTGCTGCTAACATTTACACTCAGGTCTTTCAATATAATGATGTGATGCATAGTCTTTTGGTGCAGGTGAGCAGCCGCTTCTGTCACATGCTGAAGCAGATGTGAGATTTAAAACAGTGAATCATACTTTTGCCTCTAGCTTTGCAGAAGGCCTGTTCAGGTTTCTTTTTGACCTAGCTGACATAAGAAATACACCCATATTTCTACACTTCTTTCAGTTCCTCTTGGTTTTATTCTTTGGTGTTTCATTAGCTCATTTCTAAAAATAAAATTGGTGGGTAATTTTCAAAGAACACTTTATGAAAGGCAGGAAAATATCAACACTGATATTAATATGAGATAGCTATAAGTGGCTCCTTAGCATTTCAAACAAGAAAATTCCAGAAATATACAGTTTGGCTCTCTGGGCTAGAAGACCAATAAAATCTATGGAGTTTTTGGCTTGGGGTTTTTTTGGGTTTGGTTTTGTGGTGGGGGGTTTTTGCTTGGTTGATTGGTTTTTGGTTTGGTTTGTTTGTGGGTTTGGTTTTTTTTTGGGGTTTTTTTTTGAAAGCAAGGCAACCAAAAGGAAATACATTAAATTGCAGTGCAAGAAATCCTGAGGTATCAGAGCCTGAGGGTTGATGCAGTATGTTGAGTACACTGCTATGTTGACAGTGTACAGCTGTGATGCTACTACACACAACCTGAAGACTTCATTGGAAAAACTCTATAAAATTTTACAAAATTCATACAACACTCTAATGAACAAGGAAGGAATGTCATAGGCTCCACATTTTGTGACCATACCACAATATGTGCTTTAACCCAGTCTAACTTGCCCTTTGATAACACCTTCTCTAGAGCTCCTGGCAGAAAGTATGACTGGGAACAGACAGGAAGTGCTACTTTATTTCCACTATTACCAAAGAAATTGGAGCCTCCGAAACAAATTGCATCTATGCTCAAAAGCACAAATGGGCAAGGCCTCTTCCTATAAGTTGTATATCCTGCTATCTTGTGGAAGAGGATCACTCTTAAAACAGAAAAAACTTTGGAGTTATATGGCATTTCCTCAGTCTTATCCAGATAGACCTCACTAAAGGTTGGCAGTGAACTTCAATTTCTGTGTATCATAATGGAAGCTTAGGAAAAAAAATGGAGGAGTAAAAAATAATAGCTAAGAAAAGATATTGAGCTTTAAATTACAGCTTCTGGCAACTTAAGGTAGAGAAGCCATGGTTACTCTACTATAAGCTATATATGCAATACTAAGCTCTAGTTACTAAAACTATAGTATACCCATGTACATTTTTCCCTTCAGAATTTTGGATAATATTGCAGCAATAATATAACCTAATTTGGAACCTAAATGGAAAATTTCCATTTTATGTGTTGTTTTTTTATATTAGTAGGATTTACACTTGCTTTTTCTCAAAGCAGAAAGTCACAAAGGCAGATAGTGAGGAAATCTAAGTTTTAGTCATCTCTCTGTATTGTAAAAAATGGCAAAACTTTATGAGTGAATAATGGATTTAAATCATACAGATATTGTTGAGTAGCTTAAAAGGTTTTTTTCTTTCACCATTCTTGTACTAGTTTTATAGCAGAAAAAACTAGTTGCTCTAAATTGTATACATAAATATGTGACTGGTAAATGTGATTGATTTGTCTCTCATTGGAAGGCAGCTTAAAATGAAAAAAAATTGATCCCAATAAATCACAATTCAGGGTGGCCAATGGGACAGGCAGATATGAAGATACTGCTCTTAAAAATTTGCACATTTGTTTTGAATCTCTTCAAGGTTTTGCTCTATAATGAAAGGCTTCCAAACAGAAGTTACAAAAGTAAGATGACAGTTACCTTTCTTTAGTGAGCACATGGAAAGGATGACAATGTGAATGAAAAAGCAACATACATCACTTCTGTATAACAATGCTAATGGATTAAGTATGAGTCATAACTCTTCTCAGACATATCAACCCATACTAAAGATTAAGCAATTTTCCAAAGTTTAGGCAGAAGTTGCTGTATATCAGAATCACAAGATAGTCATATATTGGCAGATACAGTCATATCTTGCTTTCATAAGATTAAATGCAGGATTCTAAACAGGAAGAAGATCAGTTGCAACACTGCACTCTTTGTTTCATTGTCTTACTGCTAATGAGATACTATTTTCAGAAAAAAAAATCTTTTTCTTCTTTCTTTTTTTTCTTCTTAGTAATAACAAATAGACACATATGAGTCTTTGTTGGAACTTTTAGGGAGAAATTTTGGTTATTCTCTGAGCATAGAAAAAATAAATCCAAAAGAACTTCCAGTCATAGACACAGTAGCTACATTTTACAAAATTCATCCAATACACCCCTCTGATACAGCAGCTTAGATATAGTCTCCTTCTCTTCTTTTATTACACTCCTAGGTTTAAAAAAGGATGGATTTCCCAAGTGTGATGAGTTATCACAGTCCCACAGACATTACATGATTTGGAATTCATCCATGCCTGAGTACTCTGGGACTTCAAAATTAATTTCATGTAATATAAAAGCTGAGAAGCATAATTTATCTGAAGTCGAACTATTAACAATGTGATATGCATTCTTTTTTTTTTTTCTTAGAAAGTTTCACATAAAAGGGCTGGTAAGAAAAGTCTTATTGCCAAAATCATATATAAACCTAAGCTTATCAGAGCTTAGCTGCACTTGTGAAAGGGAAACTTACAGATGTCTTTAATTTCTTTACATTTGTCATTCTCTCTCTTCCTGAAGACACAAATTAGGTCAGCTTTCTGAACACAATTATTTTATTGCAATGTTCATCACCTACTTTTTTTCAGTAGTGTACGCCTATGGATTTTTTTAACATTGTAATTTAAATTATTCACTTTTAATGTCATGACACATAAGCCTCTTTAAATTTCTTTACCTACTCCTTCCTTTTCATTTACAATTAGACATTGTTCCCTTTTACATCTTTCTACATCAGTCCATTTTCAATCATTATCTTCCACCCTGTCTTCATTGTGGTTGTGTCTACATTTTTCATTTGACATTGTGTCCCCTATATTGTTAAACTCTCTTTTCCTTCAATTCATTTATATTCTCTCCAGTGTGATTTTACCTACCTCATTCATTTGTATTGTTTTCTGTGTCACCCTATCTTTTTCAGTCTGTTTTCACTTCTCTTCAGTTTTTCATTTTTTCAGTCTTATTATCTAACCTTCTTGGTGAGGAGGGCAAATACTTATTTCAAAATTTATTTTTTGCCATTAAGCCAGTATTTTCCTTGGATTTTTAGACAAAATACAGTATTTTCATGTACATTTCAAACCTAATACAATCTGCAGCATACCTTAGAAATTTCTGGGTTTAATAGTAGTAGCCTTAGTAGCAAATTTCAAAAGGTACACATTATGCAATCAGATGAAAACAAGTCACTACTTTTTAGCAAAAGAGAGATGGATAGCATAGGTATGTATAGACAAAGAGAGTTTATTACATAGCTGTTCATTTGATACTATAAAGCCTTTTCCCTTCACAAACTCTGTACTAGCATCCCTAAAAAAAAAAAAAACAGCTGTTGAGAAGGAAGTTAAGCCTAGGTATTTCTGCTAGCTTAGACATGCAACGTGCTTCTCCTTGAATTCTGCTTGTCTTCTCTTGGTCTACCTCATTTCTGTGCAGATCAATGCAAAGTTGTAGGTGTTACATCCTAATTACCATTTAATTGTTTCCTCTTTTCAAACACTGTTGACGTGGCAAGATTATAGGAAGAATTTTTGAGGTGTCTGTAAAGCCTTTTCTTTTGCCATTGTGGTGTTAATGTTTGTCACTGTTAAATAGCATGATAAGTAATGTATGAGATGATACATTTGCTGCATACTAATTTAGGTGAAAGCCTTCCTCATGATACCTTGAGACATAATAATGGATGAAGAATAAGAAGCCACAAAACACTAATATTTTTAAGGCAGACTTGAAACATAACAATCGCAAAGATGATTCAATAAAACAAATTATGGAATGAATTATCTTACTATAGAAGAAGCAAAAGATGTTTTTTCCCTTGTGGTCTCCCTCCACATCCTCCCCATGCACTCTTCTTTGGCTTTAGGCTCGCTATTTCATCAGTATTGTCCCCAGCATGTCTATGCCACAGATTATAAGTGACAGAAATAGTGTCATTTGGCCAGGCCACACATGGCTGGAGGTACTTCCCTCCTCTCTTTCATTGAAGGCTTGGGTTTCAGGAGGATATTCCAACCTTAAGATCATGGTTGAGAGAGTCTCCTCCTTAATTCAAGGTCAGTTCTCTCTGATCGCCAAGTCATATTTCTATACATGCACACCTCTAAGAGGCAGTTTGCCACAACATATTTGTGTTTCAGCAGAGTGGATTTTGCTGTGTCTGATTATGCTTGGTGATCAATTCTGTAGACATTCAGTTTAACTTTCAAGGAGCTCTGCAAAGCACCTGTAATTTATTTTCAGAGATGGATGTGCTTTGGTCCAGCTTTGGGCTCAGTGTTGCCTAGCAGACCATATTTTCATGTCTTGACTACAACATGGAGTTTACTGAGCAAATCTGTATAACCTCTTCTTCTGTACACATGTTGTGCCTGCAGAAAAGGATATCTAGGAAGTTTTGAGTGCAGTGACTTCTTTATTCATGGCTTTCTGTGCTTCTATGAAATTACAGAAACTAAAAGTCTATGACAATGAAATAAGTTTTAGAGATGTAAATTTTTTTTTATTCCAGTAAATGCGTTTTAACTAAGGCTATTTCGGTACATGCTGAAATTGCCAATATCTGATTATTTTGCAAAGTACTGGTTCTGGCCCCAGTATTTGCATTTAGAGAGGACTTAAGGACCATAAATTTGCATCTGACCCTGAATACTGATTATATGATTCACCCAAGTTACTTCATTTCTGGAAACCATGCAATCTTTCATTGAAAGGAGGATGACAGGCTGTTTTCTGTCTTTCCCTGCCATGATTCTGTCTTTGTAGACTCATTAATAATCTTAAAACTAATTCTCATCTATATGCAGCTAACAAATGCACCTACATCAAAGTCATACTTCAGAGCAGGACTGCTGATGAGCTCTGAGCAAAGTAGCAACCAGACGAGAATGTTGAATGTAATGGCCTGTTATATTTTCTGTGGTGCCCTGAAACAAGAATATCTGACCATTACTAAATCATTTTCAAAGCCAGAACTGACCTATTGGACAGACTCTTCTTTCCTTTTAAAAGTAATATTTTAAGTGATCAAAAGGAGTCTATCACTGTGACAGACACAATAGGGCTGAAGTGATAAAGAAATTGCATTTGCTAATCAAGGCATGGAGAAAGAGCAAAACCTAAGTTTCAGATAACAAAAGGCAATGAATTATCACATGTCACTGACAAGAAAGTCCCTTTGATAATACAAGAATAATAGATTCTCCCATTCATTACATCTAGTGTTTTTATATTAATTTAATTTGGGTTTAAAAATCAGAAGAAACAAAACAGCCCCGACACATTATGAGAAGCTGAATGCAAGTAAGAAAAGGCCTTAAATAATTAAACCTTAGGTGTTTCTCTCTAACAATGCACATGGCTGACTGTCGACGTTGCTTTCTGTCTTATGAACCTTTATTAGACAAGCAGCAGCTGAGGTGATTCTTCAGCTCTAATTGACCAGTGCCAATCCATTCCTAATCAAATGCCAAGATTAGGATTTTTTTGTGAAGCATGGGAAACAACTCCAGGAATTAAATACTGTCAATCATAGAATTATAGAGTCATGGAATTGTAGAAAGTTTTGGGTTGGAAGGGACCTAAAATATCATCTAATCCCAACTGCTCTGCCATGAGTAAGGAACCCTCCACTACTCCAGATTTCTCAGAACTACATCCAACATGGTCTTGAACACCTCCAGGGATAAGTGATCTACAACCTCCCTGAGCAACCTACTCCAGTGCCTCACCACCCCTATAGTAAAGAATTTCTTCCAAATACCCAAATCCCAAACCTATCCTATTTCACCTTAAGGACATTCCCACTGCATGGCCTTCTTGAAAGTTCTCCTCCAGTTCTCTTGCAGGCCCTCTTTAGGTGCTGGAAGGTAAGCTCTTCCCTAAGCTTTCTCTCCATGCTGAACAGCCCCAGCTCTCTCAGCTTGTCTTCATAGGAGAGCTGCTCCAGCCTTCTGATCATCTTCACAGCTTCCCTGTGGACTTGCTCCAGAAGGTCAACAGCTTTCTTATGTTCAGGGCCCCAGAGCTGAACACAGAATTCCAGGTGGGGTCTCACAAAGGCAGAGTAGAAGGGCAGGAGCACCTCCCTTGTCCTGCTGGTCACATTGCTTTTGATGCAGCCCCGGACTTCACAAGGTTTGCACAGACCCAGCTCTCAAGCCTGCCATTGTCCCTCTGGATGGCATCCCTTCTCTCTGGATTCATTACAAGCTGGGTAAAAATAGTGCACAATATCAGTGTCCTTACTGTGGCTGCGATAGAGTTAATATTCTGCTTAGTAGCTGCTACAGTGCTGTTTTGGATTTAACATGAGAGTCATGCTGCTTTAGCTGTTGCTAAAGTGTGCTTACCCTAAGCCAAGGACTTTTCAGTTTCTCATGCTCTTCTCAAAAAATTCTATGGTGCACCACTTGTGTCTCTCGTGTTTTATTCCTCTCTTTCTTCTTTGCATTATTTTTATCAGTTTTCTATTTCACTTCACTCCAAGTAAAGTGAGACAGCAGCTGCATGGGACTCAGTTGCTGGCTGGGGTTAAACCAGAACTGACCAAAAAGGCAGCCTCACTCTTCATGTCCTTTTCCTCCACCTCCCCCTCTCCCTGTGGGAGAGGGTGGAGAATCAGAAAATTGTAAAACCTGTGGGTTGAGATAAGAACAGTTTGATACAATTGCTCACCACTCACTAACCAACGCCCCTCCTGTCCAAGCAGAGATGAGACACTCACAGCCAGCCCCCTCCTGGTTTATACACTGAGTATGACACTCTATAGCACAGAATATTTCTTTGGTTCAGGTCAGCTGCTCTGGCTGTGCTCCCTCCTGACTTCTTGTGCACCTGCTCGCTGGCAGAGCACGAGAAAATGAGAAACTCAAAAGTCCTTGGCTTAGGGTAAGCACTGCTTAGCAACAGCTAAAACAGCAGTGTGTTATCAACATTATTCTCATCCTGAATCCAAACCACAGCACTGTACCAGCTACTCAGAAGAAATTAACTCTGTTCCAACTGAATCCAGGACAACAAGAATATGGAATATATTTGTCAGACATAGCAGGACACAGCAAGAAAATTTCACATTATTACAATTTATTACTCCAGCCCAGAGTCTTAGTCCCTAGTGTAGGAGTTGGCTCTGTAATAGAAAAGCTAGGAAGATGCACTGGTGTGCACCATGGAGCCCCTCAGTCAATTCCTGAGGAGTTCATGTGTTAACACAATATAGTTAAAATTTTCCTTTCCTGCTTAAAATGCCTTTTAATGTGATCCAATGAACTGGAACAGCTCTTTCCTCCAATGAGTGCCTTTGTTTACCTCTGGTCAAGTAGGCTCCAGGTACAGGCTATAACTGCAAGTCTTGCAAGCTATCTCTACAGCTGCTTTCTCAGCAGGAGAGGATAAATTCTGTTCTTCTTCTGCTCTCCATAAATGATTGACAAGACATTTCTGCAAGGAGATCAACAGAAGTCACTTTCTTTAGCTGTTTCTTTCTTATCCCCTCCACATACATACCCCCAAATGGGTTTTTGTACAGGGAAGGTGCGATCAAGACAGCAAAAGGTAATAAGACACAGAGTGAAAGCATTTTTTAGCTGAATCATGCCCTTAAACATTCAGCCTCCACATTAATCATTGAGTGACATCAAGGATTCACTTCAAAATTGGATCTGACTAGTGCACTTAATTTACCTACTGCACCAAACAGCTGTTCAGCTTCTGTTGAATTTGAAAGCTAATGTAATTATTGCGTGTTCACTGATGCTTCCTCATTCCATTGCCAGTCCATATCATTGGAACAGTTAATTACTGCAGAGACAAAGGCTTGACTTACCTGATATAGTACATGATTATTCATCATTGATTCATTTTTTCTTCTTCACTGGTAATTTTGTTAACATCCCTGACAGTGCATAAGAGTGAATCCCCTTGATCTTTTGTGCTATTATGTCTTCTCAAATGCTACTCAAATTCTCCAGGTAGCTTAATTCTCTAGATTTAATGAGACATGAGGTATCACATCAGTTGACACTGCATGTAACTGGAGAAAAAACTTGATTACATGGATCACAGCAAAATGTGCTATTCAGTCACTGCCCATCACAGCTGTCTTTGTACTTTGGGACTTTCCCAAGTGTGTGAAGACTGAAGGCCTGCTGATGGAATCACTTTCTTTCAGTGATGGTTAAAAATTATGATGAGGAAAAGAAAGATTATTCCATAGTTACCCTTGTTTTTAATGGACCTGCTCCACTCCTACATGGTTTTTTTTTTTTTTCTGGCTTTGCTTGTGGTATTTTAAATGGTTTCAGTACTCCACTCCATCACTAAAATGGAGGTAGTTGACTTCCCATCCCTGCTTACCAGATGTCACCAGCTCCTCTCAGATGCAACCTCTATTCTCAAAAAGGTCTGTCTGCATGAAAAGTGAGGACTCTACATTTATTGGTGACCTCTAGTCTGGTGAAGGACAAGTTGCTCAATACAGCTGCCAGTCCTGGACATTTCTGCAGTGCAGGTGCAGATCAGCTCAGCTGTGCTGGCATGGTAACATACCATACTCCTCGGAAAGGCCAGACTTGGTAATTTACTGCACATGTTTGACATTATTGCCAGGCATATGCAAAATAGCCCCAAGCTGTCCTGCTGCACCCCTCTCCCATCACATTGCAGATTTACCTGGCTACTCTGGCAAAGGAAGGTCACCTAAGTTGTTAAGGCAGTTTTTAGTAATTTGCACAGCGCTGCACATTCATCATCTTTTCATATATGAAAATTTGTAACCATTCACAGAAAAACAAAATGAAAAGTACCAAGGAAATGTATAAAAAAGGTGTATGACAATTTAGGATAGAGAAGCTATGGAAAATTCTTAACAATGATAGAAAAAGGAATTTTTTAAAAAGCAGGATGTTCAGGAGGTATCTGAAGGAACTGAAATACTGCTCGTAAAGCAATTCAGGTGGCAAAAGTCCTGTCAGCTACCACGGCACTATGCTGACACTTAGAGGTCAGTAAAGTAGAATTGAAAGGACTTCTCTGCCACCTGAAAGAGAGTCCATATTTTTCAAAGGCTTTGCATGATCTGCGAGATCAATAACCAGCCATTTGGTTTGCTCATTCTTTCTTCTCGTGGGTATGCTTCTCTCTTTTTATCTGACTCTACTACATGAAGCTTTCTTATCATTATACATTTCACAAAGAACCCCCAGCAAAAATGCTGCAAGAGCAGTCCACAAACAATAAACTGTACAGCAATAGCTGATCTGCACATCACTCATATGGTAGCTGAGACCTGTGCAGAACCAGAGATATTTGCTTTTATATGCTATATCACTCAGTCTGACTTTCAGTGGGCTTTAAAGGTGTCTCAGTATTAGCCCATTTGATCAGGGTTTTTTTTTTTTTAGTTTTGATTTTTTTAAGTTGCCTTACACCACAAGTTTATCGTTGGGTACATAATTTCAATCCATAAGAAAAGGTAATCAAGTGAGAAAAATTACCCCTTGTAATGTAGATAATTTTGAAGTCACTGCTGATGGGGGCACAGAAGATCAAGTCAAACTTAAGGCAAAGTTGCCTTTCACTCCTCAAGGATCAGCCTCTACAAACTGTTCAAGTCACTAAAAAAGCATAAACCTCACTTCAAAGCAATCTATTCTGCGTGGGGATAAATAAAATGGAGATTAGGCAATTTCAAAACAGGTAATTGCCTGAAATGAGCAATTTCTAGTAGCTGGTATAGCCAGTGTTATCACCCACATAAATATTGACTCATGCATTAAGAGTAATTAATGAGAAAACAAAACTGCAATAAAGGAGAAAAAAAGTGAAAAGAATTCTTCTTAGAGGCCCTGAAGGCCTCTATTTTCTGTATTTTGTGTTTATCAATGCTCTACACTGAATTTTAGAATGCACATTTTCTTTGTTGATTTGCAAAATTTCAGCAAAGCATTTCATAGTTATTTCAACTCATGAATTATGCAATAGCACATGACAGAAGCAATTCATTCACATCTCAGGAGGCAGCAGAACGAAAACCTCAGCTTCAGCTCGAGATTTTATTTTTTTTTGTCCAGCGCACAATCTCTTAAAATGGTACCTCAGAGACACAAGAAAGATATTGACCTGTTGGAACAAGCCCAGAGGAGGAGCACAAAAATTGGTTCATTGTGCCCTTCATACTTACTCTGCCAAGGGATAAGAGTATGTGCACAAAAAGTGCAGGAGCAGAATGGCTGAATGGAGAAGCACACAATAACATGGCACCACCTCTTGCTTCCAGAGATGGAAAATGACACAACCTTGACAGAATTCCAGGCTATGCATTCCAACTGCGTCTCTCCTCCTCCCTCTGTTTCCTCCTCGTCTGCATCTGAATTTTCTTCCAGGCTTCATTCCACTCCAAAGCACTGCTGATATCCTCATTAATGTTGTCTGTGCTTTTAAGCAATAGTCCAGAGAACTTCTTAGAAGATAGGGGAATGCCATACACCCCATTTTAGTAAAGAAAAACATCAGCTGAAACACAAAACAACATTAATCTGCTGCAGAACAGGGACCTGTTTCTCAGGCTGATCAAACATGAAACTTTTCTCAAGATGAACTGACTCAAGCCTTAACTATAGAGTTACCTTTCATCTTGAAAACCTGCTTTTGGACTTCTGTTCTATCACTAGTGGAAAAGATATAAGGTAATCTTCAAAGTTGTAAGGATGTGACTCTTCCTAGATTCAAACATCTCTCCACAGGCTATCACATATATAGTGTTCCCACAAAATGTTTGCTTTCTTTAGTGAAATAGTATCAGCCACAGAATGTTTGTTAGTTGTGATTTTGCAATAGGCCACCTCCTCTTGCAAGTCTTTATTACTTCCACTTCAAAAGATTTAAGCTGCTCATACTGGTTACTCATTCTTCTTCCTGGTGATGCTTATAATATGGGACTCATCATTTACCTCTTATCACCTGCCTCTATCACATCTGCCATGAAGAGCAGAGAGATATTTGGGATCCATGGTAGTTGTTCCCCAGATGTTATGAATATCTGTATCTTCTCGAAGTCATTTACCAAGTTTCTCACCAGCTGGAAGGATAAGAGGATAGGAGGATAGCAATGGGTAAGAGGCTAGGACAAAACTCATACAAAATAAACTGAAATAGATGTTTCGTAATAGTGGATGAAGCTGCAACAAGGTTTTAAAGAAAAGGGGTAGCAGTGGAAAACTCTATAACATGGATTTTAGAAATTCACTGGCTGATTTAGAAGTTTTGGAATGACACGTAAGAAAATTACAGCATAATTTGAGTAAAACACCTAATTTTTTCTTCCCTGGACAGATCCATGTCAGGACATAATACACAGTACAATTCATATAACTTGTTAGGAAGAAATTAAGTTATAAATAAATGTGTGTATGAAACACTAGAGAGAAATTTGTCCTGTTTAAATATCTGCATTCAACATCTTGGCAAATATTTCCTTCAATGTAGAATCAGCCTGATTTCAGGAATGTGAACTATGTCTGGATTAGCAGATGAAACAGAGGCAAGGCACAGGATTACAAATGTCTACACTGCTTCATTTTTAGCATTTTCGTAGTATGGCTTTGGAAAGTAAGCATTAGCATCCTCCCAGATAAGGTCTGGACATCCTTCAGCATTTTATAAGACTGTTTCTAATGAACAGTTTAGCTACCCTACTTTAGGCCATTTTAAACATGAAGACATGAGTCAGCTGCAAGGCTAAGCATCAAGGCACCCTCTAACCTCTTCCATGTAGAAACATATATATCAGTATCTGTACATATACAATTTATCTGTGGAAATGCAGTTTCTCAGTGTTCTTATCTATCTTATTCATAAACCCCACTGGCACTGGTGAGTCCAGGAATGGTCTGTCACTCTGTCTTTTACAGCAGTGAAGCTGAAAGATACAATTCACTAAGAACTAAAGCATGAGCAAGAACTAGAGGAAAAGGCAGTAGAGCCAGGCTCCTTGTTATACGCTACCCATAACACAGACACTCCACAAGTCAAAATGCAATCTGAGTAGAGAAGAGGATAAATCCCCAGCAGCCTCTGTGGGGAAGGTTGCTGAGATGCTGATGAGACCACACCACCAGGTCACAGCCGTGGGGAAGAATGAGGAGTATTAAACAGAACAGGACTGCAGAGAAACACTGGTTTCATATCCCCAAAAAGGAAAAAAAATTAAATACTTGTATCACAAAATTGAGATTGCTGCAATCTTAATGCAGTACTGGAGGCATAAAAATGATCTCCCTAGAGACAGTCATTCATTGTGCACTTCGTACCACCTTGCAGAGCTGAATACTGATGAAACACTAATCAGGCGTAAGCATTTCTTAATAGGAAGAACAGTAAAAGTACATGAGCACTGACCTATTCCAGAAGAAATATTCAGGACCATGGAAAAGAATGCTAGAGAGACATATAATCAAAAATTCATCTGATTAAAAAATTGGCCATAGCAACATCTCTTTAATTGAACTTAGAGATCAATGATGTATGCAGCTGCAGCTCACTCCCACCGCAACCAAGAGGCAGCCCAACATGAGAGTGAAGAAGTGTGGCCAAGTGCTGACAATATGCAGTAAAATATTTTTGAAGCCAGCTGTTAACACAGAAATTAAACAAATTAACAAGCAAAGCGACTATTACTTGAAATGTAAAATAGTTGATTCAAAGGAGGTACCATTGCCACAAAACATTACTAAAGCAAGCCAGCAGTTCAGCTGAAATGCTGTGTCTGACTGTCTACACCATGAAAGGAAAAGATAACAGTCCTTTGGTGCCCTCTCTAGCAGCCTAACAGAGATGTACTGTAAGGAGATCGACTCCTCCAGCACATGCTGTAGTCAGATAAAGGCTCTCACAAGAAACTCAAAGTGCAGATATCCCTCAGGTCTGGTGGAGCTGCTGAGGAAGGAAGTGGGGAGAGCAGAAAGCCCAGACACCCTCAAACTCTTGGAAACCAGAGTTAGCAGCTGTGTTTTTTCATTTTTGCAGTCTTTAGCATTTTTATGATGGTGAAAAGCCCTCAAAAATGCCTTGGATGTTTGGGAAACCTTCCATCAGGGAAAAGAGCCCTGCAAAGAAGTCACTGTGTGGTGATCCTGAAGATATAGTGCTTGATTTGTCTGGGACTAAAAAGGCCTCTGGTTGCACTGTCAAAAATAGGATCTGGCATGCTGAATCACCCAGTCCCTAGCAATCTGCACTACGTCTTCTGCCAGGTACTGCTGAAGGGACAAAAAAAAAGGCTCCAGACATCAGCCTGCCCTCAAAGCTATTCCAGCGATAACAGATAAAGACAAAACAGGACTTTCAGACATCAGGCCTGCAGCTGGTAACAGTTGCTGTCTAAGACGATAGCAGAAGATACCACAGGATGTCTTTATCAAGCTTTGCAGAGCCAGAAGCAGAGTACTAGTCTGAATGCAAAGAAGCTGGAGAAGAGAGACCTTCACTGTCAGAAATCTCTGGGGTCCTGGGAACTTCCAAATGGTGCTTGAGAAAGACCAGGTTCTTGAAGTTACTGGAAGTTATAAGAATGGCCAGGTACAGCATCGGCCCGCAGTCCAATGTGTAAGCAATAGATAAAGTTAGATGGGGGAATGAAGAACACAGGTGGAAATACAGGTGGTGAACCAGCCTTTGTAGTACTACTGTTGTTTTAAGCAGCAGGGATTACAGAAGGTCTCTAGGCCTCAGGATGAAACAGAAGAGTGACGCTGAAGGAAACCCAGCAGCACTTACCTGCTGTTGACACAGCAAAATGATGATTTTATACTGAAACAGGAATACTAACTCTATGCTGCACAAGACAGCCCCAAAAATCACACCATGTGCCTGAGGGCATTGTCCAAACACTTCTTGAATTCTGTTAGGCTTGGTTCTGTGACCATTTCCCTGGTCTAGTGCCCAACCACCCTCCAGGGTGAAGAACATTTTAATAATATCTAAACTAGACCCTCCCTGAAACACCTTCAGGTCATTGCTTCAGGTCCTGCCAGTGGGTCACCACAGAGATCAGTGCCTGCCACTCTTTTTCCCCTCGTGAGGATGTTGTAGACTGTAATGAGGTATGTACAATACATGACAAATTAGTGTATAGAGAGGGCCCTGTGCAGACCTTGGAGGAGCTTTCCAGTGCCTTAGGGGAGACTGCAAGAAAGAGGGTCTTGTAGTGATAGGACAAGGGGGGAAATGGCCTCAAACTGAAAGAGGGTAGGTTTAGACTGGATTTAGGAAGAAATTTTTAATATAAACTGAAAAGTTTGCTTAAAGAGGTTGTGGATGCCCCCTCCCCAAAAGTATTCAAGGACAGATGGGGATCTCAGCAACCTGGTCTAGAGAAAAGTGTCCCTGCCCATAGCAAAGGGTTGGAACTAGATGATTTTTAAGATCCCTTCCAACATAAACCATTCTATGATCTCTGTTGGGTGCCCACACAAACACATACACAAACACACATTTCCCAGAGCAGGAAATCTCGTATGATGCCTTCATGTATCACTTTGCTGCAGGCAATGAACAATAACAGTGAAAATGTGCACAAATCACAGATCTCAGCCAAATAAAAAATTGGGGACGCGATTCAGCCTCCTCTTCCCCAGACCCCCAGCAGTGAGCAGGAGGTAATCCATCCCGCTGCCGGCACATCCCCGTTTCCCGGGCTGGCCACACGGTGGGGCGGCCGGCCCGGCGCTGGCTCCCGGAGCATCCCTGTCCCGGCGGCGGCTGTGCCCGGCAGGTGGCTCTTTCCAACCACAGAACGCCCTGCAAGCGCTCGCTTCGCTCCCTGCATCCCGAGGGCAGCGTTCTCAAACCTTTTGTTCCTCATATGAATAAAGTAGTGGCGTACTGGAAGGTCGGCTTTGCTTTCCAGAGGGCAATGGCTTGGGCTGGATGTAAGACACTTCGGTGTGACCAATACTTGTTACAGCACTGCACACATATAGACAGTGTTGTGTTCATTGGACTAGAATTGCATCTCAGTTCTGCTTGAGTAAATCTGAAATAGCTCAGCTGGAGCCAGTGGAGATATTACAGATGGGAATGACAGGGGAATTTGGCCCATTGTTAAAATATCTTCATGTAGAAACAATGTAGGAAAATTGAACTATGACCAGGTTCCTTCATTATGGGCTAATTTGACTCTAAAATGACCCCTCTTAAGTCGGTGAAGCTACACAGGTGTGAAGGAGAGTACACACAGAAGCCAGGACTGTTTGGACTGCTTGATTCAAAAGGAACCATTTTGCATCTATTTATAAATTTCCTTATTTGTAAGGAAAATTATATTCATTTAGATATATAAAATATATAGACAGGCTTAGATCTTTAAGAGACTCACTTCAAAGGGCCTGGACTTATTGGAAAGTTCAGACTGAATCAGACTTTTGCTGTTCAATCACCATCTCTTAAATACTCCCAAACCCTGGCCAAGTTACCGGTTTTGAAAAAAAAATATTTATTGGCGCAAAACATTCAAAATGTGGAGATTTTTAACTTGACTGGGAAAAGAGTTCCAAAATGCACAGATTTATCGTGACCTTATTGAACTTGGAGCCTACAAGGCTGGAGCTTGACGTGACTTCATAAGTGTCCTCCTCTAAATTTGCTGCCATTTCTGCCAATAGTTCAGGTCAGCATTTGGAAAGATGAGCAAAACATGAAAGAAAAGGTATTCTAAAAGTGCATTTCAAAATTTATTAAGGCATACCCTTGCCTAATTTTTCCCTTCTACTCTGTTAATTTTGGGGTTATTTTTCTCTGACATCCAATCCAATCCAATCACATTTGAGGTACACCTCAGTTTCTAGTGCTACTAAACCTTTACTGCTTCCGAAAGTCACACCATGTCTTTACTTTCCAGGATATATCAGCTGGCACTAAGGGGGAAATATGAAAATATAGGATAACACTGAAGCTGAGTTGATATGTTCCACATTCAGCTGACTATTGAAAACCCACTTTCTTTTTCCCATATTAACCATTTCACACTTCCCTTTGAAATGGAGGAGGTTTACGAATTGCAAGAGCTACGCTGTAGGTGTGAGTTACTTGAGCTTCTACCTCTTCCAGGATGAAGTCGTCACCTGCATCAATAAACCTCCAGAGCTATTTTTGGTAAGCTCCACTGGGCTCAGTGCCTCCTGGGGGTTCTTCCAAACCTCGCTGAGCTGCCTTCCATGGACTCCGTGGCAGTCAAAATGATTAAGAGTGCTGCCTGAGAAATATGGGAACAGTGATCCAACATAACTCATTTAATATTCTGAAACTATTTTTCTTGATTCTGCTGTGGTTAATCCAGATATTTAACATTTTCTGATCTACTCTCTTGCTAGTATTGATGCTTGGTAAGAAAACTAATGCTGTCATAAGAAGAACTAAGCATATTGATGGCTTTGCTTGGGTCCTTCTTCCGTCTTTGATAATAAACATAATTCTGGCACCCTTCCATGTCCAGAAAGCTAAGTAACGAAGTTGCTGCCCTTCTTAGAAAGCCTGACAGGGAAAGTGATTTGGTGGAGCTGTCAGAAATGGGGAGACTAAAGTGAGTCTCACAGTATCTTATCTGTGCACAGGAACAAGTGGCCTGATGTTAAATAAAAGAAAAAAAAAAAGCCATTTCTGCTGTATGGTTGAAGCTCTGGTCCTAATCACTTAGTTGCTGCAAAGCACATGGCAAGGTTTCAGGCAGCAGAATTGCTTGGATCATTTCCTACGCACTTTGCAGAGTGGCAATTAGCAGCACAGTGGCATTAACAAGACAGCTTTACGTGAGCTTTCAAAGTGAAAACATGAAGAATCCCTAAAAGACCAACTACTTGTAAAATGTGAGAGGGAAGCTGTAGGCCTGATTTTTCAGAAGTGGGTGCAAGGCTTTGCCCGCAGGCAGTGTGACCATCAATCAGAGCCACCCACCACCCTCCACACCTCCCTGGCTCCTCCAAGGAGGGGAAACCTCCTGTCTTCTGCACTCGACCTTTGTGTTGCCTTTCCTGCATGGGGATGGATGCCACACGTCTGCAAGTGCCCTCTCATCCACATTTGCCGTAAACACCCAGAACACCTGTTTGCTCTGACTCACCCACTCCTCATGCAGACTCTCCCTTTTTTTGACAGCAGACCTCACTCAGGTAGTATGTGCTGCTAATATCCTTTCAGGACCAAGTAATAACATGCCTTCTATCCAATTCCTAACATCCTTCAATCAGCTCAGCCAGTGGTCTAACTGCTTACGCTCCTGTGATTTATATAAGTGCAATTAATTTAAACTGCATCACTCCGGTGCTATGGTGGTGAAAATGCCCCGAGAGGGAGAACCTCACTGGTGAATCAGACCCTTTGCTTTTAACAAACACTCAAAAGAACAGATCCCGAGCCAGTGAAAATCTGCATGGCTCCATTCATTTCAACACACAAACTTAAACCAGCTCAAGGTCTGAATCACAGCTCATGTAACAGACTATTTAGATACAGACTAATGCCTCACATCCTGAAATGCAATGCTTTCCCAGAGCTGGCAAGGGACAGGGATTTCTCAGATGGAGCAGAGCTGAGAGGGAAGCAGGACCACAAATGCAACCTTTTAAAAATGCTTTGTGGGTCTTTTCATTTCTGTGGAGATGAGGAAAGTAACGGATTGTGTCTCTGCAAGCACTGCTCTCACTTCAGGAAAAAGCCACCTCTGTGCCTTTTGCCCCAGCTGCAAAGCAAGTACCTGGAAAGTCCCTTTCTTTGCCACTTTCCCTTTCCTCCCATAGCCTGGGTTTGTTCCCTGCCACTTGGAAATCCATATGGCACCTTTCACTAACAGACACCAAGAGTTAGATGCTGAACAGATGAATCTTTTTAATCAGTTCTTGAAAATGGCTAACTTTCCCTGCACTTGTTTTGGTATTCCCCAAGATTAAGAAGTCATGCAGCTTGACAAAGCACTTTGCTCTTGCATGTCTTAACAGACCCATCAGGCTTTTTTTTTTTTCCCTTCACATCTATTCCAACACCTGCTGCAAAAACGGGCTGGGGTGGTCTCTGTAAAACACTCTCTGCACCTCCTCCAGAGGAGAGAGAGAGCCCCAGCGTCACACCAGCACGGCATGCCGGTATGTGCCCAGGCAGGTGTAGGTAATACACAATAAAGGGGGAAAGGGGTGGGGAGGGCAGACCAAGAGTCAATCAGAGTGTAATTTGTGTTAGAAATTTACCAGCATTCAGCTGTCCATATTTCCAAAATGCAAATATTTCAAAATTAAAAAACCTATCTGTGACTAAATATCTCCTCTAAATCAATCTAGATAACCAGAACACTCTGTGGCACATTTAAGAGACTTTCATCTTGTATGAAATACATAACACAGATTATACCTTCATAGGAAATCAAGAGGTCCTAAAATATACTAATGGAGAAGGACATTTAAGAGACATTTAAATTACCCAGTCTATAATTTTGGGGGGTTTGCTTATCTATGCATCTTTTAACTGCTTTGGATAATTAGGAAAATTTCCTTGGCAGTGTCCTAAGAGGATAGGCAAAAGAGTGACATAACTACTCCCAAGGAAGGAAAGGTCGAGGTTTTGCATTCTGCAGATTTTTAAAATAAAAGAGAAAGTACTCTTCATATGAACAGTCTGAAGCAGTATGCATATTATATAAAAACTATCACCTTGCTCTGAAATGTAATCCTTCCCAAGGCTTCTCCCTCTCCTTGAACTCTCTTGCAGTATCTGTCTGGTCCTTCTGCCTGGAAGGGTGCAGGTTAGGGAGGCAGGCTGTCTCCAGCCTTTCCTGAGCACAACTATTCAAAGGCAGCTCCCAAATGGAGCAGGCACCCTTTCAGTTCAAAGCCTTCCATTAGGTCTGCCGGCCAATTTGTTATCTTGTAGTGTCGTGAGAGTGTGTGTGTGTGCACCCCTTCTGCCCTTAACGAACAGTTTGTCCCATTGTAATTCTCGTATCACACTCTGGAATCCAGACTCATTTGAAAGGAAAAGAAAAAGAGAAAGAAGAAGAAAAGAAAGAGAGATAAAAAGGGCAGAGGGGGGAAAAAAGGAAAAAGGGAAATGGGGGGAAGGTGGGGAGAAGAAGAAAAGTTTCAGCGCCTATGACTTTTCCAGGTCTCTGTCAGAAAGCAAAAAACAACCAAAAAAACCCAAAATTCAGCTGAATCAGTAAACTGACCTTTATTTTCAAGCATTTTAAGCAACACATTTTTGTGGACTGCAGCTCTGCAGAGCGACATCCCCCCACTTCGGAGCAGGGCAACGCGCTCTGCTACAGCTCTCTCCCCCGTTCACAGCTGTCTCCAGCGGGAGGAGCTGAAACCTGAACCAAACCCTCCGAGCGGGATTGGATCCCTCAGCCAGCAGCCCCAGAGCCCTCCCAGAAAAACAGCCTCTTTAGAAAAGTGCTTGAGAACATCCCGAAGCGATTGGAGGAGCGGAAAACCCTTCCCCCCTGCACCTGACTCGTGGGTATTTACAGCACTTTTCAAGGCGCCTCGGCACTGCCACTGCACAAGCGGGAGTGGATGGGCTGCGTGGGGCCGGCAGAGCCGTAGGGACCAGGAGTGGCACCGATGCGCCCGCAGTGACACCGCGTGTGCCTGTGCTGCCATCCGGGACCGCCGCGCCCGCCCGCAAGGACACCGAGACTGCGAGAAGCAGAAACCCTGCATCCAAAATGCCACGCTCCTTCCTGGTCAAGAAGCATTTCAATTCATCCAAGAAGCCGAATTACAGCGAGCTGGACACTCACACAGGTAACGAAATGAAATTTGGTGCCACCGCGTCGCTTCTGAGGCTGCGGTCGTTGCGTGGCAGTGCTGAGGAGGGGTGGGATTGCTCTGCAGGCTAGAGGGGACGGGTTAGCTCACTGCTTGCTCTATTTTCTCCTGCTTACGAGGAGGGAGTTTTGAGAAATAGGTCCATGCTGACCAGAATGAATCATGGAAGTTTGCTCATCCACTTGAACTCGATTTACTCAGGATTTGGAGTTTTCCTGTCCTGTGTCTGTTGGTGGTGGAATTGAAACTTTAATTCAAATCCTTCAGGAAGTTTCACTGCTGCATTGTGTCAGGCTGCAGGTTTAGAAGCAGCATGCCGCCTTGAAGGGACTCTCCAACTGCAATTTGCCTGTTCAAGGGCAGTGTCTCTACCCATCAGAATATATGTATGAAACAGTATTTCCTGAATCCCCCTTATATTCAGGTTACCCTACCGAGTGTTTAATTTATGCAGCTTTTAATCCTCAAAGTGTTAATTTTTCTGCCTTTTGAAATAGTTTTTGGGTCTCTTAACTTAAAATGTTCTTCTTCCTGCAGTGATTATATCCCCATACCTGTACGAAAGCTATCCAGTCCCTATCATACCACAGCCAGAGATCCTGAGCTCGGTAGCTTACAATCCCATTACTGTGTGGACTACAACTGGGCTGCTACCGTCTCCACTGCCCAATGACCTCTCTCCACTTTCTGGATACCCCTCATCTTTGGGAAGAGTCAGCCCACCTCCACCTTCTGACACCTCCTCCAAAGATCACAGCGGTTCAGAAAGCCCCATTAGCGATGAAGAAGAGAGAATCCAGTCAAAGCTTTCAGACCCTCATGCAATCGAAGCTGAAAAGTTCCAGTGCAGTTTATGCAACAAGACCTATTCAACTTTCTCTGGGTTGGCCAAACATAAGCAGCTGCACTGCGATGCCCAGTCTAGGAAATCGTTCAGCTGCAAGTACTGTGACAAGGAGTATGTCAGCCTGGGAGCGCTTAAGATGCACATCAGGACCCACACACTACCTTGTGTCTGCAAGATCTGCGGCAAGGCTTTCTCTAGACCCTGGCTGCTTCAAGGACACATAAGAACTCACACTGGTAAGAGCAAGCATTGCATTTGCAGTTTCTTGTTGCTATAACATCGGGATGCCTTTTTGCTGTTTTTCTCCACAGGTGGAAAAACCAGCAGCATTTCTTAACTAACCTTGAAATGTGTCCACAGAATTTCAGATGAATCGTTAAAAGGCTAAATTCTCCCTCTTGCAGGGAGAGGGGGAAGGTGGGAGGGTGGTTCAGCAAGGTCTCATAACTGCAGGCCAGATACTGACATAAATTAGCATCGCTCCCTTGATAATTTTAGGATGGTATAGCCCACTTCCACTAGCTGACGCTTTTGCTTTAAGGATTTTATGTTAACTTTCATGCTTTGGAAATTGCTAACTTTGAGAAGGCTCAAGCTGACTCTGAAAACAGGCAGCAAAAAACAGGCAATGCATGAGGGGTTCCTTTCTGATTCCTTAAGCAGCTGGCAAGTTTTGCATGCACTATCTCAAGTCCTTAAGAATTCAAAATACATCATCAGCAAAGTCGTAGGTTTCTGTTGAGGCAAAGACTGGGGTTTGAGTATAACACCGGGTAACACATAATAATATCTGTACAGATGTTCGCTGCTTTTCAGTCAAAGCCCTTGTTCCCCAGCAATTCACACTGCACTAAGCAGAAAAAGTTCTAGGAAAATATCTGAAAATGCTGGGAGGAGCCCAGTCTAAAAGTACTGCATGCACCTGTAGATGCAGAAGGTGTCAGCAGCTTGTCTTCAGAGACTGCACTTAACAGCATATTCTCCATAGACTGGAGTTCTGCAAATACAGCCAGCAGTGCTGAAAGCTGCTCTATCTGTGGCCTGATTAAAATTTTATTAGGCACTTTTTTCTTGTAACGAGTCATTTTGGTTTTTTCATTTGTTTCTTAGCATAAAAGCAGTTTTTACCTGTCCTGAGCATGTACTTTTTTTTTTTTTTAAAGCTTTATCCTATTTTCTCTTGATGTTTCCTTTGTAGGAGAGAAGCCGTTTTCCTGTCCTCACTGCAACAGGGCTTTTGCAGACAGATCCAATCTGAGGGCTCATCTGCAGACCCACTCGGATGTGAAGAAATACCAGTGCAAAAATTGCTCCAAAACTTTCTCCAGAATGTCTCTTCTGCACAAACATGAGGAATCTGGCTGCTGTGTAGCACACTGAGTCATGCAGTCAATGTTTACCTGGACTTGATGCATTTCTCCACTCCTGTTCCAAATGATAAGTGGAAATCCAAAGGCGTTTTCTAGTCTACTTTTCAGCCAAAAAAAAAACCAAAACCAACAAACAAAAACAGCACCAAAAAAGCAAACAAATAAACTAGTGGAAGAACTTTAGAATGTCAGTAGAAATGAGCTTTAAGTAGTTTCTGTTCTGCATTCTTAAGTGTGAATTCTGAAATAGGGGGAAAGACGCCATGCAAGACATTTCAAGTAGATCTAAAGGAAGAAGCATTATCAGCTTTCTTTATAGATGAAGCCAAATGTAGGTTGTCTTTTCTTGCTTAGAAAAGGCTTCAAAGTTAACAATACATTCCTGCCAAGCCATTTCAACCAAAGACACAGTATTTAAGTGGAAATTTTAATAAAAATACTACCCAAGTGAATTTTGCTAGACACCATTTATCTCAGGTGCCTTAAAAAGTATTCCAAGTTTACCTTAGTAAATGTTTAATATTATTCATTGCTGTGTTTTTTTTATTTTATTTTATTAGAAGCCAAGGCCTTTATTAATGACCTGAAATGCTTTAAAACTGCATAACTGAAAGAGGGAAAAAAGGTATAAGAGAATGTACAAAAAAATTTAAAGCCACAAATTAACTGCATGTGCCTTAAAAAAAATTTTAAAAAATATGATACTGTAGCTTCAAACATTCCTGGTGCATGCTTGATCATCTTTTAATATGGCATAGTTCCTCTAAACTTCATTTTTGTTTTTAAAAACGGGAATAAGTGCAAGAGAGGGGATCCACGGGAGTTTTACAATTATTTTTTTTAAATGCACAAAGGAAATGCAATATTTTCAGCATTACCCCTCCAAGTGCCTTTTTTATTGATGATTTTGTAAAGTATGTGGACATAATGTAAATATTTTTATTTTTATATGATTGAATGTGTTATGAATGAAAGCAAATTGTTGCCCATAGCAGCATCTATAGATAACTTGAAGAAAGTGTGAAGTGAAACTGATGTTGTTTTCTAGCCACTTTTTTACAATAAACATTTTTAAGTAAGATTTCTGTTGTTTGTTCTAATTAAAGAAAACAACTGTGTGCGCTTTGGAACATAGAAAAATGGGAATGTCTCTACATGACCAAATGAAGATAAAAGTGAATTTCAGACATGAAGGCTTACTCCACAAGTTCCAAGCATTAGAAAGTAATATATACATTGCATTTTAAACCATACAGTGCGTTTTTCTAAAGTCACTGCTTTAAAACACTTGCTTTTCTGCTATTTATGACACTATGACAACATTGTGAAGTATATTTTATCAAAAACATTTAAGAGCAACTTTTTTCTTGCCTTTTAACAGATGAAAGGATGCTATTAGAGAGGCCTTATAGTACTTTCCCTGTGACTTTCACATCAGGGACTCTGGGCCTGATCCAAAGTTCATTAAAGTCAGTGGAGCCTTACAGGAGTTCAGCAATGCTTGCATGATGCTCTTTTAAAGCAGTAGTCAAGTCACAGTATAATATACTTTACATGGCTATTTCAAGGTGATTAAAGATATTTTATTAAAATACATTACATATCAGAGCTGTCAAGTAAATGCATTATAACTGTATACCAGCCAATATATCACAGGAAAGAAATCATTCCATAACAAAAAGTAGAAATCTCTTTTCTTAAGGTGATTTGGCTAAGTAGTCCAAGACCTGGACTACATAAAAGTATTACAAGATCAACAAATTACGTGTCATCATTACTGGCTGGTGTGAAACAACACCAGTTTCAACTTTGCTAAAAGTACAAAGCTAGAGAACAGACAAGCACCAGCTGGGATCCAGCCTAAAGTTCCCTGTGTCTACACTAGGGTGCCAACAGGAACAATAGCAAAAATAAAATTCTAACAGTTTACCAAGAGTGTTACTGATGTGTAAACACAAGGTGAACATTTCTTGAAAAAGAGTGTGTTTCAGCAAAATAATGCAATGGGCAGTACATGCCTTCTGTCTCCTCCAGCTGAGTTCTGGAGGATTTCAGCAGGACTGCACTGGAGTCATGCAGGCAATAGGCAGAAGTTTTGCAGCTTTTCTCCTCAGAAAGAATGATACTGAAAATGAAGCTCAAATGAAGCTTTCATATTCTCCAAGAATCTTCTGACAAAATCTCAGGGTTATAACAATGATTCCCTGGGAGCTGCCAGATTTTTTTCAGGAAATAGCTGAAGAGTTCAAGAAAGATAGGGTTAGTGGGAATTTGTGAGGTAACATTTCAAAATGAACACATGAAGGCATCAAATACCCTTGAAAAGTTTCATGTGGTTACTCTATTGATTTGCACTTCCATGTCATTCTCTTTGAAGTTCGTAGGCTCTAGCAGTTCTTTGTGCAGCTCCTTCTTCCCAGAGCAAAGTTTACTGGAGGATGAGTAAAGCTCTGGCAGTCAACAGCTACTTGTACTGTTCTAGGTTTGCTCTCCTGTGTTGTGCCACAAAGACTTTTCCATTGTTTTAATTCACACTTTAAATTCTCTACGCCCATACTAAATTAAATAGCATAAGAGCTTGACTTCTTGAGTGAGTGGAAATGCTACTGCTGTCCTCAAGGGAAATCAGATGAAAACTTCATCAAAATACAGTATGCTAAACCAAACACAAGTGGAACTGGTCTGATTTGGAGATGACAATTAAGATATGCTACTTTGCATGCCTGTAACACCTGTACTCATAAAACACAAAGATGGGAAAGGCTAGAAGCTCTTTTGGCTCATCTCTGTAATTGAAACAGAGCTCTCTATCACAGATCCCTAGCTCTCTGTCCAGTTGCAGCATAAACTTCCCAAGCAGCTAAATTTCTCTGCTTTTCCTGTGTGACTGCTTTCTATTCCCTGTCAAGACATTTCTCCAAAATATATTCCTTTAATAGTTTTACCTTATTACCTTAGAAATGCCCTTCTGCACCTGCACAAGCTATTTATCAATGTAAATTGAATTCTGTTCTGAGCTGCTGGTTGATGACTCCTATGACTTTCTCAACACATGATGGAGAAGTTCCCGCTGTGGTCATACTACCCTTTTAATCTCTTTGGCCATTGCAACATTTCTCACAATACATCTCTTATTCTATACCCAAATAATATTTTTAAACTTTTTTTGCTTTTGAAATCGTTCTTAGGAAAATATGGTCCCTGTACTCTGAGTATCTTCACTGCTCTTTTCTGAAATCTGAATTCTTTTTCCTTTTTTCTTTTTTTTCTTTTCATTCTTTTCTGCAGAATGAGGTCCAGATCCTTCCTTTAGGATGTTCTATCAATACACTTGCAGTGTTGTTTTAGTGCACAGAGAAGTGCGGAGCCTCCTCAGCACTTGTGATATTACAAATTAAATATATGAATTTTTCAAGGCTGAAGGCAATAATTGATTCCCTTTGGTTTCCATGTCTCTCTTCCCTTGCTTCTGTTTGGGCATGCTTTTCACTTCAGATGCTGCAGAATGAAGGAATATGTGCATGAAATGAAAACAGAACAACGTACACTTTTAGCTCAAAGCACTGCAATTATTCTACCATGTAATGCAGAGCTAGGAAAAGCATGTTATACACTCACCAAAGGGTTAAAAGAAGTGTCTCTCAGATTAAGACACCATGAAATCGTTCTTCTGTATTTTGCTCTATTATTTGGATTATTATAGTTCCTGTTGTCATTAAGCAAACTCAGGGCCTATTACTCTAAGCTCCGTAAAATCATATAAAAATGAAGCACTATAAAGATCCCATAATTTCAATTAAAAAGAAAACAATGGGAAACCTGGTAATTTAATTCTGATGTCTTGTGCTACAGCTGATTTACCCTGCCACAAAATACATCAACATTTAATTTGAAAGCATATTTTTATTTTTGAAGACATTTTCTTTTACAAGTATTACTGCTTTGGAAATAATGGGTTTTAGTAGTTGTCCCAAGTGTTTGGTTTTGTCTCTTTAACAGTTAGATTATATGAATTATAACTCTGGTCCACAGAAATATGAGGAGTGGAAGGTGAGAAGTGCACTCCAACCTGCATATATTGTTGTATCAAATGATAGGTGCAAGAAATAAGAGCAGATTGTTAAGTGAATCACAGATCAAGGAATGGTTGAGGTTGGAAGGCACCTCTGGATATTGACTAGTCCAAGCCACCTTCTCAAAGCAGGGTCAGGAGAGCAGTTTACCCAAGACTGTGTCCAGGTGGAGCTTTGATATCTCAAAGAACGGAGACTTCATGACATCTCTGGGCAACCTGTGCCAGTGTTCAGTCACACTTAGAGTACCAAAGGGGCTTTTCTTACATTTAAATGGCATGTTCTGTATTTGAGAGGGTATGCACTGCCTCTTGTCCTGTCACTGGACAACACTAAGAGTCTGACTGTATTCTTTATTCCCTCACATCAGGAATTTATACACATTAATAAGATCTTCCTTGAGCTTTTCTTTTCAAGCTGTCTCAGTGACTCCAATACAAGAGTCACTCCAACATTTTAATTACCTCGTGGTCCTTCTCTGGACTCTGGTATTCTTAGGTCAGCCTTGTACTGCTGAGCCCAGAACTGGACCTAGTGCTCCAGATGGTCTTCACCAGTGCTGAGTAGTGGTGGAAATACCAGTCAGTTTCTGATGGGATGCTGACAGGATGCATAAAAGTTGTGGGAACAGCCACAGCAGCAGAATACTAACAAAAATCATGCTTACATTCTCTGTTCCTTCTTCCCCAAAATTTTCATTCATAATTCATCAGGAACATTGAAGGATGTGGAGTGTGGGACTGTGTTTTCCAGGGACAGCAAGAGTTGCCCTGTCTTGTTGCAGACTGCAGCATGAGTGCCTCAGCCAAACCAGACTAGAGATTAAAAAAAAAAAAAAGAGAATTCACAAGTGCACATTAGTGCTGTTTTTACAAGTTTGGCAGATCCATGACCTTGTTCCTCTTCCCTTATCTTTCCAATACTTCAAGAACACCATCCAAACCATTGTTCTTTTCTTCTGATTCACTCACCATTTGGGGTACAAAAACATGATTATGTGCTCATTCACGTTCCTCCTTCTTTTGTTCTCCCCATGTCTCTGCAAGACAAAAGTTATGCAACAGCTGGTTGCTGTTACATGTCACTTCTATCCCTTTAACCTGTGTATTGAATATTCCCATCTCGTTTGTGTACCTCTCTGCTCTGTTGTCCACTGCATACACTAAGTAGCAGTGAGGATGAAGGTCACAGACAGCCCTTGCTAAGAAGGAATAAAAGACCTTTTATATCTTTCAGTCATACAATCATATTTTTAATTTGTTTTGTCAAAAGAAGACATGGAAAATAGGAATCACATGAACACCAGCTCAAATTCACATGTTTCCAATATTTTTAGTAGCCTTCACTCTGTAAACTTGGAAGAGCAACTGAGATACATGCAGATATTCACACTGTTTTCTCACAAATAAGACACAGAGCTGCACATTCAAACATGCAAATCCTTTCACTGAAGCCCTGACTTGAGGGATCTAGTTCAAAAAATCCTTTAAAGATGTTCCTCATTTTGTTGCCAGAGCACCCCTCAACTTAAAAAAGTGGATTTAAATGCAAACACAAGAGTGCTGTCTAGCAGGACAAAGTCAAAGGAGGGTGTTTTTCAAGCTGTTTGTCCATCCACTCAGCATAGGAATGACTGAGAATGCCACACATTCTGGATCAGAATACTTTCCTAGAAGTTTATCTTTATATTACTTATCCTATAAAACAGAGCCTTTTGCCTAACCAAAGAAGAATGCAGAAAGCCAGAAAGAAGAATGGAGAAAGCCATTCCTCACTTTGCAAAGTCCCTACATTCTCCTTGCCTCTCATGTGTTAGCCCATTCTGTTACTGCTTTCTCTGCCTCACATAGGAATCATCTCCTTCCCAGATGTGTCCAACAGGGGGTCAGAATCAGGGGATCATGGATCTTTTAATGCTGGAGGGATGTGGGCATTGCCACGGCCTCTAAGCAGCCCTAGACATGGGTATGACCAACAAATACATGTTCAATGCTGAGCCATCAAATGGCAGCAGCCCCTGACTGTCATCTCTCCACATCTTTCCAAAGGCATGAGCTGGGAATGCAGGATCTTGGTCCAACAGATCCCTCTCAGAGCAGTGCCTGCATCTTGCTGAGTCCTGTGGGCTCACAGTACAAGCTCTGAACATCAGAGAACCACCAGGCATCTGCTAAGTCGCTAATAAGAAGCAGTTAAAGTATAAAGTTGCACTGCAATTAGCTCAGATTTTGCACATGTCCCTAAACCAAAGAAAATTCCTTTGAATGTAACCTGCCCTCTCATGTGGGCTGGCAGATCATCCACAGCTGACAATGAATAAAGAGTTAGAAGAATGAAAAGTGACAGTTATTAAGTAACTCAAGTAAAAATTGAATGAAAAACAATCAGCAACTCCAAGTAATAATATTATGCATAAAAGACTAATAAAAATCCCCCATCTCAGTAAAAGCTTCATTGTATTTGGCATTAAGTCATTAATTTTTTACATTTTTAAGCGTTATAAAAAGATATTTTGCAAGACAGTTCACCAAGATTTATAGCAAAGTATTCACTATTCATCTGTAATACATGAAACCAGGCCAGGTTGCTATGTCCCGAGGAAATTAAAAAAAGAATCTTGTGACTCTTGATGGACATTTCGTGGTGTTTGTAAAACAGCTTGGCATCTCAGCCCAGATCCTAACTAGTTCTGACTGGACAAGCACTCAAAAACAGTCAGGATTTTTTGACAGCTCTCACTTACTGACAGAAAAATAATTTTTTATTTGGAAAATGGCTTTCTGCATCTAGGTAGTTTCAAGAAATTTCCCCCCCACACACCTTTTCTCTGTCCCCACTTTCCCAGCTATTGGAAGAAAAAAAAATTAGTTACAATAAGTGATACTTTTATTTCCCAAGAACCTTTTCTCAGAGGTTTGAAAGTCATGTCTGTAGTTTGGTGGTCACAGAAAATGACTGAGAGCTGCTCCTTAATATTTGAACCCAAATGCTTTGTTGGTTCACAAATATGCCAGCTAGCCACACTGGCAGGACAACAGCGATTCTGGAAACAAAGATAAGAAAAAAAGGTCCCAGGGACTGTTGAAATATCAGCCTTCAATAGGAGGACATGGTAATTAATAGATAGTTACAAGCAGTAAATATCAATTACAAATAACCTTCCAGGTCAGTCTTGTGTACCAGGAAAATCTCAGAAATTCTGCATTGTTTAGCTTTGAGAAGAAATTTTGACTCCAGTTAAGACTGATCGGATAAATCAGGTATGGCTCATCATTGCTTTTATTGCCAAAAAATATAGTCAGAACTAAGGCTGTAGTAGATTTTTTAATTACACATGTAGAAAATATTAATAACAGGAACATACAAAATCATGATAAATTATATATATTTTTATATTTCTATTAAAACAAGTAAAATTAAATATGTGGAACTAAAGTTAGGAAAATATTTTAAGAAACAGCCGTGCTACAATGATGTTTAGTTTTTATGTTAACCTGAAACTTTTAACAAAAAAAAAAAATTTCCCTTGTTTTTCAGATTTTAACAAGTATCTAAGATTCTTTTCCAGTTAAAAAAAAACTAAAAAAAAGGAAAAAAAGAGAGCATATGTGTCCTTTTTACCAAAATTAAATAGATCCCAGAAGGCACTGAAAGAAACTGAGTTATTTTGACAATCATGATAGAATGCTCCTACAGTTTTTATGTCTATGTCTGGCATTCTGGTGGAAGCAATTCCATGTACAGGTTACCCTGGGATTGTCCCATACAGTGGTTTTTTCATTATGAACTTTGCATTTTCCCCTGTCAAAAGGTTTTGAATCTACATGGAGATTTTCTGACAGAAATGGAATAATCCTTTGCTGCAGTGTGATCCCTTATACTGCATCACATGTCCTTGTTTTGGTATATAGTGCTAAGAAGAAAGCCAGAAGTCTGCAAGCCTAGGTATCTTGTTCTTCCTAAAACACTGACTTATTTAGAGCTCTACAGGTCCTTTCTTCTAGCAAACCCTTTTTTCTTTCTCTATATTTGCCCAGGGTGAAGTGGGATCAGAATTCTCTGTGATGAGTTCTTGCCTTTTCCTGCACTGCTACAGTTTCTATGTCAGACTGTGCTAACAATGATGAGGTTGCAATTCTGAGCTTCTGTGGCAAGTTTATGGCCTTTTAAACATCATTCTCCTTGGGTTTTGTTACATACTAATGGAAAGAATGCACAATATTGACTCATTATTTAGGGCAAATACAAGTGATTTTTGAAAATACAATTCCTCACAGTTTTTCAGGTAACTTGCATGCATGATATTAAATCTGAGTCCCTGTATATTTGAGAAACTTTTTCTATTCATCTTTGTGTCCTGGTTTCAGCTGGGAGAGAATGAATTTCCTTCTTAGCAGTTGGTAAAGGGCTCTGTTTTGGATCTATTGTGAGAATAATGTTGATAATACACTGTTGTTGCTAAGTAGTGCTTACTCAAAACTAAGGATTTCCAGTTTCCCATGCTCTGCCAGAAAGCAGCTGCACAAGAAGCCAAGAAGGAGCAACAGCCAGGACAACTTACCTAAACTGGCCAAAGGGATATTCCTTACCACAGAACATCATGTCCAGTACATAATTTGGGGGCGTTGGCTGGGAATTGCCAATCACAATTCAGAGAGTGGCTGGACATTGGTCAGCAGGTGGTGAGCAATTGTATCATGCATCAGTTGATTCTCTTGGGGTTTATCTCTCTCTTTCTCTCTGTCTGTCTCTCTCTCTGTCTCTTTTTCTTTTCACCATGTTTTTAACTCTGCTTGAATTATTGAACTGCTCTTAACCCACCAAGGGTATTACCTTTTTCTGATTCTCTTCCCCATCCCACCAGAGGAGCAGGGAAATGAGAAAATTTCCCTTACTGGGGTTAGATCACTACACTTTGGTAAATGCGTTTCCACTTTGTTTATATCTCCCTGTTTAAAATAAAAAGTAAAAATTTTACAAGAGATCTCTTGAAGACAACCTGAAATTATGTCTCTTCTCTTTGCACTTTAAGCTGATATGCTTGAGAAGGGAACTGCAGCGCATACAATGCTTGCTGTTGTGTTTTGACACTGTGAGAAGAAGTGTCACAGTTCTTAAAGAAAATAAATGCCTGTTCGCATCTTAGGTCACTAACAGAGAGGAAAGATCTGTTCTGTGGCATTTGTAAAAACAAAAATATGTTGCCATCACATGTGTATGGTCCCCCACTTTAAATAGGAAACAGCTTTTAGAATTTCTAGTCCAGATAATCCTCTCTTACTCACATTACTTTGTTCCTAAACATAAAGAGAGTTTTTGTCTGACAAAGATCTGAGAATCTGGCATATTACATTTTTAGGGGCCCATAACTAAAGCATCATATATTTCCTATACAGATGAACACTATAGTTCAGTATCCATGCAGTCCCTCATTTTGAAAGGAGGAAATCATATTTTGAAGGCGTGCCATGTAGTCAAACCCTGCATTTGTTTTGCTCCTTCACTGAGAGGTTATGACCAAGTCAAAGTCTCCAGAAGCAGGACTCTCTCCTCCCCTGAACCAGAACCACTCTTGTGAATGACTTGTCCTTTAGTCCTATTCTCGTGCTCTTTAAAGCTCTGGTAGCAGAGCCTAACATTGCCAGGAGCCATCATGCTCTGATCTGGTGCAGCTGGGAAGAAAGCAAGCCAGTATTTCAGTGAAGTATCCAAAAATGATCCTTCCCTCCAGGAGACTTTGCTGATGTAACCATGCAGCAAACTCTACTAGCACCAGCATACACACAATTCATAATGACAAAATGTCCTTTGCCAGCAGTGCTTCTCCTGGTTGCCCAAGCACAAGAGCAATTTGCAAGCCAATATCACACCACTAGACTTTAGCTTCTGTCCGTACAAAAGTGTCGGAGGAAAAAAGAAAAAAAGAGAAAGAGAGAGAAGCACAAAAATATCAGTGCTACAGTCTTGGAAAAAGTTCCTGACACAGACCTGATCTCAGTCTGAGGACAGTACAGCTTGCACATCTTGCTCCCAGGATTTGGCCTACAGTGTAGTCCAGACATTAATGTTTAAATAACAGGATTTTGAGGTGGATTGTGATGGGAGTTAGGGTTGGAAAACATTCATTTAGTGGCAGAAGAAGAGCGAGAAACAGTCCTTCTCATGGTGATGCTATGGCAAATATACTAGATTTAATCCTTTTGCTTTCATTTTATTTATTCCTTGCCTGGTTTTAGTGAGGATGAATAATGTCCATGTCTTGTAACACCTCGGTAATAGTTCAGCAGGGTTGCTGTGACCTTTCCTGGCTGGACCAGTCCTGATTAGCTGCAGATTTCGATGTGTGATCAGCTGACAAGCCAGGCTTGCAGAGTCTGAACTGTTGCAGTTGCTGTTGAGGAATGCAAAATGGCCATTTCTGCTGCTGTTTGAAGGGCAAACTAAGTTGGTGGAAATGTAGAGGTGAAGTGAAATGCATTTTTTTAATTACTCCTTCTGATTTAAATTTTGCATGTGACTACAGTTGCACAGACTACGCTGAGCTAGGAATGCTGCATTTTGGGTTTAGCTATTTGAACCTCCCATTAACTTATGCCAAAGATGAACCTTTCAAGGTGATATAAAATGTAGACTTCTTAATTGATGTGAATGGCAGCCTTCCTGTTTTAAATTACAAGTTGTAAAAAGAGAGTTGCATTGTCAATCAGACAGCAAATGGTGCTGCACTGGCCTTTCTAGAAAAACAAGCAACGGGTAATAAATTACTTTATGGTAGGATTGAATTAAAAACAAAAAATCCTTATCAGTGCAATATGTTTTCTGGTCCACTGAAACTCGTCTGTTTTAATCTGTTCCAGCTATGTTACATTTCCCATTTTTTTAATTTGAACAAGTCCTTTTAAACATATATATGTATACATACATACAAATGTGAGTAAATATATACAGACATATACATGGAAACATTTTCTGCATGTAAGCAGAGATAGAATTAAAGTGACCCTGTAAAGAATGCTTTATTTTTTTGAGCATATGTGGCACATTCTCATTCTCGCTATTCCAAAATCTTAACTTTCATTAAAAAAAAAACCTATAAAGAGTGTCTTGTTCCTATAGTTACCCAGAAAAAACAGATTTTTGACAGCAATCAAGTGTAACCAGTAGACTTGTAGTTATTTTCAAGCAGATGAAGAGATTGCAATGACAGACAATTCTCAGAGAGAAATATTGGCTCTGCTTCATTCTGAAAGGCTTCAGTGGGGATATTCCTCAAGGAGATGACAAATATTATCAGAGGAACCAATTCTCTGGCTGACCAAAGCATGGAAGGAAAGCATGGGAGAACACTGTAATGAAGATCTTCACCATTTAATGTGACCTTTTATTTTGGTGTTGCAGGCAACAGCAAATGGACTGCATTTGTAAAAACAGAATAATTTCACTGGGAGCAGCCTCTCCTTGGAAGGTTTCTGAGATTCTCAACACTCAAAAAAATACTCTTGTTTCCATCTTCCCTTTTCATTCAGTTCCTGCTTTTCGAGCCACGTAAAATGCATGGCTCAATGAACCAGTCAATATGCTGGTACATAGGTCCCATTAGTCAAGAAATCTTCCTTACACTTCTGGAATATAGACAATTTGTGTTCTTTACTCACATTTTTCCCTGACTCTTTAATGGCAGCACTTGAGTACAATGTCCCTGTGTAGGTTTACCATGCACCTGCATTATCATTTTTCTCTAGCCAAAATTAAGTTGGGACACAGCTGAGGTTTTGGAGTTGAATTTGTCCTATATGTTCAGCAAGCCTCAGCAAGGCAAAATAAGGAGCCAGGTATCTTCCTGCGTACATTAATATATCATGTGTGCTCAGGAAATCTGATGCATTCAGGAAACACTGGTCTCACCAGGTGTGAGCAATACAGCTATGCAGAGCACTCTCAACATCACATCAGACCTATTCCATAAATACAAACACTTGATCTGCACTGAGGCAAGAAGTCACATGAAACGCTAAAGTTTTACATTTTCTAAACACTCTGAAGCCTTCTGGAAAATCAAGATCAATACAACCATCCTACTTCTACATAGATGCTTGGATAAAACAGAAAATGAACCATAGAGCTCAGCAGAGAAGTGCACCTTTTAAGAGAGATAAGTATGAGAAAGATAATGCTCTTCCTACACATACAAAGGATAATCAGTGCAAATCCAATCCTCCTTCATCCACACCTCAGCTCAGGAGCTGTGCTAACCTTTCACACCATCCAGCACACAATCAGTGTTCAGCTGCCAAGTGCAGAGCTAGTTTTATGCCGGAGTTTTCAAAGCACTGGGTTCCAGTGAATAGACACAGTCTTCTCTTTTCTGGCTCCCCACTAAGTAGTGCCTGCAGAACATGCCAGACAAATGCTGGAAAGGTCAGGGGGTAATGGCTAACAGGAAAGCCGTTTCTCATGGCTCCATCCACAAGATAGGGTGGATGCATTTCCCTGTGTGCCCCAGAGTCCTAGTCTCTGGGTGCACATCTGGTTACATTCGCACTGTATGTCAGGGCAAAACATTAGTGACCAACCTCACTTTCCTGCAGAGGAAATCTTGGGTATATAGACATGGTACAGTAGGTCTTCTACCCTATGGTAGGGACCAACAAACACTGTAATGCGGGAGTTTGCTCCAGAGTCTAATTGGAGACTCCCACATTTTATTAATATTATATCTACTCTCTATAGGCCCAGGGTCAAAAATGTTCCTGTCAAGAAAGCGTTTTCCAAAGGCAGTATGGAAAATAGTGTGGTTTGCAACATATTACATGTGTTTCAGAGAAAGGGCAGTAGGAGACCTGAGTCTGTTCCTGTGGCTTGATCTTCAGGCTGCTCCATTCCACAGGTAGCTGTCACTCTCCAAATTTTATGTGTAAAACTCACAGGACAGCAGACCTGAGGACAATTGCAGCCAGTGGCTCAACAGCAAAAGCTTTCCATCTCTCAATTGCTATTTTTAAAAGGGACATGTTTTCAGAAGCTTCCAGGAAGAACACCACACTTAAATGCTGGCCTAGCTAAAATCTAACCTTGTGCAATGCTGACTTGAGTAGCAAGTTTCGAAGGTGCCATCAAGGAGGTCATGCTCTAAATTCAGCTTTAAACCCTCCTATCAGGCATAATACAGGTTTAAATTCATCTCCCTGGACTGTGCCTGGACTGATATATATGAGTCATAGTCTAGCCTGCTTTTTCCTTTTTGCACCTGGATACCTTGCAGACTGGTGGTTGAACCACTTGGAGGGGGAAAACTGATTCAAATTCTACCAGATGGGTGATGTCTAATCCAGGAAGTTCCCAGGACTAACCAGACACAAATGCTCACAGCAGGGCAAGAATTGGTGCAAGAGGATGACTTCTTTCTAAGCACCTGTGAATCTTGTCTTATACCTCCTTACTTTTTATTGCAGGCAGCTGCAAAGATATAATTTAAATGCAACACTGATGCTTGAACAGGTTGTTCAGAGAGGCTGTGAATGTCTTTGGAGATATTCAAAACCTGACTGGATACAGTAGCTGGCCATGCTTGAGCACAGGGGTTCAATAAGATAGTCTCTAGACATGCCTTCCAACCCCAAGAATTCTGCAATTCTATGGTTAAAAAAATACATAATTAAAAAGAAAGTAAGGGGGGGGGTGCGTGATATGATATTTCCATGTGAACAAAAAGCCCTAGAGAAAAATTAAATTATTTTGGCTCAGATTGATGAAATGTATTTATTGTTCTAGCCATGAAACTTCAAATTCAGTTATGGTCTAAATTCAAGTTACTGAACCCTTTTAAATTCTAGCCTTTTTTGCACTCTGTTGAGGTACAGCAGAGTTGATGGATGTGTGTGGCAGCAGTGTGACTGGGATGTGAAATCATGTGCTTTCCCCTCACATGAAGAGGCATTTCAGCAATGACTAATCATGTATTTTCTCCTTTGCCAGCTATTCACAGCGGTTTTCATTTGCAAGGCAAGATTTCTTATTCTTTTTATTGTCATAGCAGTGAGGTCCCTAATAAGTGACATTTACCGAGGGCGCTAGGTGCAGATTTGTCTGAGATGGGTAGGAGATGGGATAATTCCATGTGTTATAAACCTGCCTTCAAGAAGTCTCAGAAATAAGTCTTCCAAGTGAAATTTATTGAAGTCCTGAATTGTTTTGCCCTGAAGCATTTAGTTCAGTAGATCTTTATCAATCTATACCTGTACATACATGAAAATCCATACACAAGGACACATGTTTACAACAAATTGCTGAGACTCTCCACATCTGAGGTTGTTTCTGCATATTCATGAGTACACCTAAGGGCTGAAATATCTTTTCTGTGTGACAGATTTTACCCTAATAATTTTTACAGTATATCATTCAAAAAAAATAATGACTTTTGTACAGATATTTATTTCATGGTTCCCTGAAATGTCCTTGGTGTACTTAATTACAAAAGATGCTATTTTATTTTGGTGAAGCAAATGATAAAATCTTACAGAATCTTTCATGAGTAGATTGGAAATCCCACAAACTATTGCATTTTTTTCTTCTATAGATCATTGTCATGTTTCTTATCGTCCATCCTCCAGGTCCCAGAAAAATCATAATATTAGGTAAAATGACTAAATAAGCATTGGGAGTAGATAGCAAGTTGGATGTTGAAATACAGGTTCCTATAATTAAAAATATATTCCCATGTCTTATTTATTTATGATTATTATTTATTTATGGTAACAACCTCTAAAAGAGATGAATGGAGTTCCTTATCCTAATTTGGGTAAATTACGCAAATTCACCATTCATCTTTTCTTCACAGTCTATTGAAGCCTGTTTCAGTAGAGCAGCAAGACATCCCACTTCCTTCATTTATTGATTTACAAATTTTCTGCATGTATCTTTTATGCCTTCAGGTCTTTTGTCTCATAAAGAGACCTTCCTCAACTAAAGCGGAAATTATTGGCCATCAAAATGAACTTGAGTATCTACAATTAATTATACCTTATTTTTCCCAGAGCATCCAAAGCACAACAAGCTCTATACCATCACTGACAATCATCTCTAAAACGAGATTCTGACCATATATATTTAATGAAACAGTGTATTCAATTAAACCAAAGAAATTACACCATTCTTAGCAATATCACTTGTTCCACTAGTGTGAAGAATGAAAAACATATTTTCCTATTTGGTATTTTATTAATGGCAGTGGAAACAGAAATTATATATTTCCCCATGGTTTCCCTCCTAACAGAGCTCTTTCATCAGCCCAAATTGTTCTTTGTCTAACATCTTCCCTGCTATGGAATCCAAGGTTGTCAAATAGGCAGGAGCAAAATCTGGAAGATGTTAGGTGCAGCTCAGAGCAAGGCTACCTCTGAACTGTACAGGCTCATTACCTCCACACGTGTCATGCAGGGGTTAATTGCCAACTGTTTGGGCAGGGGGAGCAAATGTGTAGTTCAAGCAGTTAAATCCAACTGGAAAAGACTGGTTCTCACCTTTCTCCTAGGTTCTGTTTCATATTCTGAACTTTCAAATAAAAAGTTTCCCAGACTCTTAAAAAGATCATAAATAAGATGTTAAAGTTATTTTAAAAAAAATTTTAATGAAATCTCAGAAGCCTTTTGTTCATTAGACATCTATAACAATGACTGCACACTCACAGTGAACAGAGCTTAGCAAAACAGCTTAAAGCAAGTATGTGTTTAACTTTCTGCCACTGTTCAAATCGCTGCAGTGTAAAATGTATCTGATTTACAAGAGTTTGAGTTGGGCTTTGCTTCACTTTTGATGCCCAGCCACATGGCTTTCCACAGCCATAATGTAAGGACTTTCCATTGTGAGACTTTTCCAGTGTTTGTGTCACATAAAGAGGTACTAGAAGAATAAAGAGGATTAGAAAAACTTCCTGCCTTGGATTCCACCTTTCAATGGGGTATCACTTCCAAAAAAGACCAATGCATGAGTATTTTACAGATCAAAATGTATTAGATGCAGGATTTGTCATAATCAAAGTTTTCTCATAACCTCCTATTGCTGAAAAAGGAAAAATTACTCCTAATAATAAAATGACAAAAAACCAAACCTGATTATATACATTTTGTTTCATTCCACTTCATCCCAATGTCTTCTGCAAATTCAAATAACCTGGCATTTATGCTAAACTTAAGACATCATTGATCCAGTTCTGCAGAGCAAGACATCAGAGTCCCACTGATCATTTCAGTCTCTCAAGAGCAGGCTCTGGATAAATTAGCACCACCATTAATCATAATAATACATCTATGTCTTGATTCTGAGATTCTTGAAATGTTTTCCAGAAACTGCAAACTGGCATGATGTTAGCCAAAAAAACATTAAAGCATGGATCTTAACTCTCCAGTGAATCCTTCAGAAACTGAATAGCTCTCACAGCATAATATTTCTGACAGGAAATATACACTTGAGATGTTTTAAGCCTGAAATGTCACATACACAACAGAGCTTAAGCCTGAGAAGCCTCCCCTGTTTCTGAGATCATAACAGTAGTATTATCATTAGGAGGATAAAATGCCACTTCCTTGCTTCCCATACCCCAATCCAAATGTAATGTGAGTCACTTAATGAATTTCATCTAAGCCTAATGGAACAATTTCAGCCTGTCCTGGACAACTCTCCTGCCCAATTCCCTCACACACATTATTTCTGCTCGCTTGGTTTTCACATCCGCCTCTGCCCAATCACTTGTGGCAGGTTCTACTGGTAAAGCAAATGCTTTGCTGCTGTTTTTCCCCTTAGAATTACAGATCACTGAAGAAGTAGCTTGAAACATTTCCACTAGAGAAAAATGTGATGAAATTGTTAAAGGTTCAGCAGCCTTGAAACACTAGTAGACTATTGGCATGAGGATTATTCCCAGACATGATCTTTCCTTTGGAACCTGCTGTCGAAGTTTGCAATATTTGTTCGCTTCATGCCTCCTCGGCATAGCCTGTCTCTCTGGCTGATTTTCTTCCTTTCTTTATCTGAAGCTGGCATTTTTTCCACCCTCAATAATTAAGCTGTCTCGATGCTAGAGACATGCCTATTTTATCACATGTATGTCTCGTACACAGTTGAAAAAGGAGAGCTCCAAGGGAGAAGGCGGCTGGCGTCTCTGCTGTTGAAACGGTTTCAATCTGGCCTGAATGCTTTGCCTGCAGTGCTGCAACCCACAAGGGGGTCTTAACCTCTGAAACCTGCTGACTCAAGAGTAATTGGCCAGCATGATGCCACTGTGACCATCAAGTGGAACAAATAAAATTACCCACCATTTCAGTGCCATGATTGTCCTCTCCCACTGCGTGATTCCATGAATCCCCCCGAGGACTGACCTGCTTATAATAAACAAATTGTTTTCTGGGCTCCTTTTCCATTGCCCGTAGGGAAGTAACAAGAAGACAGAGCCAAGCTGTGTTAACTATATTTAATGGTCTTTTTTTTTTTCCTTAAATTGCATCAGATGGTGAAGATGACTAGATACAGTATGATCTTTTAAAATTATATCCGCAAGAAACAAACAATTAGAGAACAGCATCTCTACAAGGAAAGTCAAGTTTACATAGCGATAGAAAGTTGTAAATGTGAAGAATTCGAGAGGATTACACATATCCAAGTTGGATGACTTAATTCCTCTTCCTGAGAATGACATCTTAAAAGCAGGGATTCTCTTACTCTATACACAATTTTGTAATTTGTTTGCATGAGAGCAAGCTGTTTACACTGTGCTACATAGAGGTCATTGCCAAAACTTACTATCTTCTATAAGAGTGTAAAACCAGAATATCTCTCATGATGGCAGTGGGTTTAATCAGATACACACCAGCGTAACCGAGAACTAAATTTGGTTTTACACCCCTGTCTAGAAGAAGCTCACTAAAATCAGATGGGGAGAGCTAGGGGGAGGGCGGGAGAGAGGGGAGGGAGGTAATTCTTGTTTTCTCAGTTTTCCTTCTTTATGACCATGTAACAGCATCCCCAATATCTGGATTCATGCAGAGGAGATAATATAGCCTGGTAAACACATCAGCAGGACAAGTAGTGGGAAACTTTATTTTAGTGTTTTCAGTAACTGCCTGAGTTGATAATGGCCCTAATGTGGCTGCAATTGACTGCAGAAGTGCAGATTTAGTCCCAGTCCCATAAAGTTTTGTACTAACACTGTGTGAAATTGCAGTTGTTTTGAGTTTTCAGCCTTCCACTGAACAAAAGCAAAACTTGGAGCATGGAGATATATGTTAACTGCTTCTTTAGGCAAGCAGGTAGAGGAGCCCAATGACTTTTGCAGAATCAAATCATGATACAGAATAAACTGAGGAGACTGAGAAGTACAGTGAGCTACCCTGCCGTGACTAACAATAACCATCTTAAACAACTGTTGATATATTACTGAAAACACTGTTTGCTGTTTGTTGCCAGCTATTTAATTTAGACCAATTCACTTAAATTACGTGCTTAAATGTAGGCAGACTATTAAGCACATTGTTAAAACAAGGTCTTGAAAAACCAAGGAAAACTAATACTTTCTCTTCCCTGCAGTTTTTTTAATTGCTATTTGTGATCACTTTATATGGCTGCTAAATCCATTTCACTTAGCTTGCTAAGGTATTTTGAGGGATATTTTACACACAGTTTCTGTTATTTTCCTGAGTTTTGAAACCTATGCAGTAGGAGTATTTTAAAAAATAGCAATAGTGCTTTTCTAGTTCTTTCCATCCAAAGTAATCTCCAAGTCTGAACAGACCATTTAATCTGGAACAGTTTTTGTAAATTGAAAGGAGTCTGACCCCGTTTCAAATTTAGCATATACCCTCCTGTTCATTTTATTTTCCTGCAGATAAGGGGTAGATCAAGCCTGCAATGCTCCTATCAGACACAAGTCTTCTCCTTATCTACATACAGCTTCTTTCTCCCTAGTTCCCCTTTTACTGCTGCAAGCTTTTGTATGTCAAGCAAAGGAGAGAATAAAACCAGAGAAGCTTGTATGTGAGACCCTAAAACTGCTGAGATTTGCTGCGCTTTTCACCAATCTGCTTCTGTCATTTATATTCTGTTACATTACTTCTCCTGGCTGTTTCAAATCCTACTTTCAAGTGGTTTATAGTCACAGTTATAAAGAACACTTGTCTACAGCTCTGCTGTAAGGGAATGACAAGCATTGACTGGTGGATCTACTTGTCTTATACATGAAGCGTCATTCTCAGTCAGACTGCATAATAGATAGATAAAACATGTGATACAAGAATCTCTTTCTATAAATAAATCCATGGAAAAATAGCCTTCATCATTGTGAGGTATTTGATTCACAGTGGAGAATACTTTGGGACAGGAGGAATACATCACCTCATGGAAAGGACCTCAGGGCTAATATGCACCAGAGTATCACAATCAAAATTGCCCAGACATGTGTAACTTATAATGTTATGGTGCAATCATAAGCCAAAGCCCCCATATGTGAAAAACCTTCCAAGTATTTTCATAGCCAGTAGGCAGATCATGCATTTGCCATCTCACACACGCAATGTGTACATCATACACTATGCACACAGGTCTTTTGTCATTCACAGAGCTCTTTGGCTCTCTGCTCTCTGCTCCAGAGGCTTTAGAGGGCTGTCACCTGTCCCAGAAGCCACTCAATCTTCTGACTGCATAGCATACAATTACATATATAAACATATTGAATACTAATGGACTAATACCTCCTCCCTATCCAAAACTAGGTAAAATTGGAAGCTGATTATGAAACCAGGGCAGTGAAATCTCATTTCCTTTGCTGAGAGGTCTCTGGTGGCGGCATTCTTTGTGGAATGGTATCTAACTAAGCATCCTTGAACAGGGGGCATTTTTCCTTATATTTTGCTGTAGTTTTCCCTTGAAGCTGGTTGTATTAGCTCCATCTTTCAATGATCTTTGCTTATACCCAGACCATCTGGGCAGACTTAAGCAAGCTGCCCAGCAAGGAGCTGCTTCAGCAGCAGCAGAAGGACACTGGATCCTGAAACACCAAGCTCCCTGAGCAGGCTGCCAGGAACAGTCAGCTTGGGCAGAGACAGGTATGTTGAAATCTAGAATAGAAGACATTTGCACAGTTGGTTTTAATGCCTTAGGAAATATGGAAGACTATAGCCATTACTAGGAAAGAGAGAAAACAGATATAAACATGAAGAACAATCTCTGGTGGATAGCTCTGCTTCTCTGCGAAACATAATCCCCAAATACTCTGGCAAGAAGATAGATTCTTATACCCTAATGACAAGCATTAGTGGCAGGTCTTGGTTTTTCAAAGAAACTAAGTTTAAAAATAGACTTCCGAAACCTTAAGGCCTGGAACCTTGTGCAGACATTAAGATTTGTCTGCAGCTCCTCACCTTACTCCTACATTTTTCCATCTGCAAATGACTGCTGCAAACCACTGCATAAGACAGATCTGCACTTTATAGTTCTCGGTGAAGCAATATGTCACTTCTATTTATACTACTGTGATCTTATGAAAGAAGGAAATCCTGTCAGTAGTAATCTCAAATTCCGTCAGTTATCATAAATTAAACTGCCCACTTCTGTCTTGCAACACTAAATTTTTACTGTAGTGTACATAGGTGTGCCTATTTGTACATGCTTTTTAAAATCTTTATTGTATTATTCAGTAAAATCCTAATGGAAACTTACCATAGTAATTCTCGAAATGTAAGTTAGTAGCTACAGAGACATAAACTCACATAAACCTTGACTAACTCTCGCTGATAAACATATCCTTGGTGTAATTACTGGCATACGGCACAGTGCATGTGTAGCTTTGTGTCTGTAGTAGTCAAATGGCATCTGGAAGCTCTGAGACCCTTTCTGTGGCCTTGTTACAGGAGTCTTTGTGAATTTGGCAAATGTAAATGTAAATTTTCTGAGCCTATGTATCCCCTTCTGTGAGACAATTACATATTTATACTCCACCCACAGTTTCTAAAGAGGAGCATGCAGCCTCCAGTCTCAAAGATGAGTAGAGTTTATTGTAGTTCCAGGTAGAGGATGTTAGGAGCCCACAGTCAATACTGTACAGCAGGGACAAGATTCTAATGACATTTTACCTTGCAAAATGTAACAAAATGTTTTTTGGTTTTCATCATTTTCTGTAACTTATACTGAATTCCTGCTGTCTTTATTAAGATCAGTGGTGTCTGTTATATTTTTGTAAGAAAGCCAAAGCAGTAGTAATAACAAATACATTAATTCTGCCTTACTTGGCTAGTCCAGATTCTCAGAGAATTTTTTTCAAACACAGTTAAGTCTCCTTTATTAAAAATAGAGCAGGTTTATACTTTCTATAAGGATACTGTGATGCAGAATCTATGAGTGATATTGCCAAATGATAGGGATTTCTTGTACAGGTTTTGTGGGGTTAAAACATGATGTGGTTTCAGAAATTACAGGCAAACAAAAAGCCTTTCAGTATTTTGATCCACTCTGAATAGTTCTTATAACTCTATAGCAAACTTAGGACCAACAGAAAAAGACTAAAGGTCATGATGATTAATGTGACAAAAAAATGAAGAGGTCAACTAAAGGCATTGCCACCATCCATAGTCTTTGTCACAACAGCTGATTTGTGGGGTTAAATCCACTGCAGAGGAAAGCAAAACACTGAAAATTTCTGCCAATACAACCTTGGGAAAGAGGGCAAGAGCTTTTGATGCCAAAATGGCACATGGGTTTAATGCTGTGAGAGGATCACAAGCCATGCAAGCACCTGGAATCTGCTATTAGTGCATCCATTCACCTGTCTCTAGCCATGGCCAGTGACTAAATGCTTCAAAGGAATGCAAATAAATAAACAATGTAGAGGCCAAGATATACATCAAGGGAGAAAAGGAAATGGGGATTCCTTCCTGGCCAGTATAAATGCAATATAAAACAAATGATCAACAAACAGAAATCACACATCCCCTTGGGAATGCCAGTAAATCACCACTTACAAACTTTCACTTTTAAATCCTGAATTATCTTTTTCCTAAACATGAAAAACTCTTCTATTAGCAATGCTGTAGTCTTTTCTGTTCACCACCTCTTTGAAAGGTCATTCCAGGATATTGCCCCCAAAATACTTAGAAACCTCTGAAATCCAGTCTCCAAGTCCTGGCTGCAGCACTGGGCAGCTAAGCAGATTACAGCTAGAATAAAGCCTGCAGATAATTCACAGCATTTGTCCAGCTTGTTGAAACTAGAAGATGTAGGTACGTTAAGTGCTTAACTTGACTTACCAAAGTTAAACCTCCCCATGGCCTTTGGCTCCTTTGCAGCATTCATCTCCAGAACTGCTCTGAGTCCATGGGAAAGGTGCTGCCAGGGGAACACAAAAACCTTGATTGAAGTGGTTACAGCCTTTTGGACCTGGGTGGATTTCAATTCCTATCTTGGATAGGTTCAGAAAACAGTCGAGACATTACTCAGTTCAACTCCAGTGCACTCTGAGGAGATATGTGAGGGAGACTGTTTTACATCTGCCAGTCTGGGCAGTTCTGAAATCACCCAAGGTGATAGGCATAAGTGTTATGCTTTTGTGATGAAGATCAGTGTTAGGTCCATCTCATATCTATGCAATTTTTCTTGCAGGACCTTCATTCCTCATGTATTTGAGTTTTGGTTTGGCTTTTTGGGGTGGAGTTTTGTACTGGGCAGGGGGGGGAAGCATTTGGCTGGCTTTACAGTTTTTTTTCTACCCAGTGTTTTATCTTTGACTTGTAAATGCCCCAATGTGAAACTAGTGATACTGTAACAGAGTTTCATTTATCACAGGGATTTGGTGATAGCAGCATTTCTTGACTGATAACACTTAAGTGAAACACCGATAATACAGCTGCTGTGATTTCAAACCTGGGATAATAGAAGTGCTATCAATTTAAAAATTAATATTGTAGAAATAATGGTGGAATTGACTGTCAGTTAAAGGGAGACTCTCATCACTCTTTAATCACAAGGAAATTATTGAAGTAATTTAATAGAATCATAGAACCATAGAATGGTTTGTGTTGGAAGGGGTCTCAAAGATCATCTAGTTCCAACCCACCTGTCACTGGCGGGGACATGTCCCTCTAGACCATGTTGCCCATCCAACCTGGCCTTGAACACTGCCAGAGATGGGGCATCCACAACTTCTCTGGACAACCTTTTCTAGTGCCTCACAACCCTCACAGTAAAGAATTTCTTCCATGTACCTAAGCTAAATTTCCCCTCTCACTTTGAACCCATTACTCCTTGTCCTGCCACTAGTTTGAATTACTTAAAAAAAACATAAAACACTTAATGACAATAATATTACATAGGCATTGCAAAGTATTTGGAAAGCAAACATTCTGTCTCTATATGTAGGGTGAAATTAAGTATTTCCTTCACCATGTATTTTTTAACAAGACCAGGGCAAAACCAGTTTTACTGGACGCTATATTTTGGGTTGTTGGGGACTTCTGGTCTAGAAGTTGCAACAAATTATCTCAGAAAACATTCCATAGATAACATAAACAAATATTAAATATGATTTGGACACATTTCTGGTCTGCTAATGAGTCGTGATGCTTTTCCTGAAGACTACTGAGCAAGTGGGATCTGGGAATGAGTAATCCCCAGTAATGGAGTACTAATCTTGCTGTGCATATAAAGAGATGGGCCCATCCTCTGGGATTTTTAAAACATCCTTTTATATATGAAACAAAGAGAAATTGTTTCTCTCTGAGAAAAGAAGAGAGAAATAATGAGAAAAGAGAGAGGCAGGTGGTGAGAAGTATGACCAGTTACTCATCTGTGGCACCTGCACATCTTGCTAATTCGGCTGTGGTGGTTTGTGTATTTAGGATTGTTCGGAATGGTTAATTCACCAGTATGAAATCCCATCTTTTCAGTCAGCTGTACAAGGGGCCTCTCAAAATTCAAACCCACTGATGACCTTTGCCTAATGTATGAGGCCAAACAAACACGACGATTTTAAAGGCTCACTCTGCTTATTTTAAGTGCTATAAAACATGCTTTACAGAATATAAAGTGTCTTCAGTAACTGAAATGAAAGGCTTCTTTAGGTTTTGATCCATTCCTTCTGGTGCACTTCCTTCAACAGATACATGATTTCCTCTACAAGAAATACACCCTCTTTCACATACTGGAGGCAATAAAGGAATAAACGAAAATAAAGCCTGATACTGCAATGCAATGAGAACCTTTCGGGAGTGGCTGTGGCATCGACCTCCTTTGTTTCACACAGATGTGTACTTCATATATGGGCAAGATGGATGGAGGCAATGTCACTGGAGGCAATTCACACCCTTTGTCAGAGAAGGTGAAAAGAGGCCATTTACATCATTTTCACAAGGATGATTTGGAAAATGCTTTCCCATAAGCTGGAAGGACCTTCAAAGCCTTGCTTTCAAACACTGGTGTTCCTTACTGTGAAGGATATCTTGCAATATTCTTAGTTGGTCATTTCCAGATGCTTGACTGTGGTGGAAATCTCAGGGCAGATGTGCATTTGACATTACTTTATTCCTTTTTGTTGCCTTAGAGGATACAGTGGTAACATATTACTTCTCTACAGTAAAATAGCACAGATATGGGAAAGTCATCTAGTCCCTCTCGCTGACAGTGCAGGCTTGCCCTCTGCAGCGTGCTCCCTAGTGCTTTGTCCAGTCTATTTTTAAATGGCCTAAGTGATGAGAATTTCTGCAGAGGAGAGTTCACAGGCAAGCCTCTTTCTCTAACAAAGCTTTGGATAGATAGAGAATAATAATACTATTTTTGTTTATTAAGCTTTCTCTCTTTCACCCAACAAAATCCTTGGGGTGCTAATCAGACACCTCAAAACTATTTCTTGTCCCAGCCAAGCTCAGCAAAGTTTCAAAGAGATGAGTAAACAAAAAACACTAAAGCAAAAGAGCCCTTGCAGACATGTCACTCAGGAACAAAGGGGTACTATAGTAAGGATTGTGGCAGCAAACCCTCTCAGCAGAGCCCTGAACTGTTCAGGCTCTATGGCCAAATTCATGGAGGTTTGTCAGTGCTTTGCAGAAGATTCAAGGCTCTTCAGGCTTCTCAGTATCTCACAAATCTAGACCTACACTAAGGCAAATTAAAAAAGACCATATTTCTGAGCAAGGCTATCAAGGCAAAATAAAAAAAAAAGAGTTGTCATTTTATTTTCCCCATTTGAATTAAATTCATAAGGTCAGTGTTACAACGTTAATGATACTGAACATCTTCCATTTGTATCTGCTAAATCCTGACTTACTGGTAACTGCAGTCATTTGCCTAGTAATATTAAATGTGAGGAATAGAACCAAAAGCTTCACTATTATCAAACTCAAACAAATGTCTTCAGGAAAAAGCATTAACCAAAAGCTAAGTCAAGTGCCTGTCTTTTCCATCCGTGTTTATCAATGCTAAAACCCTACTGGTTGCTACTTGCTCCAGAAGACTATTGCAACTTCTGTAGGGGAAAAAAAAAATGTTATATTTCTTTTTGACAGAACCATTAAGGAACTCTGTAATGTTTCAATCTGTGGTCACTGCTCTGTTTTGCTTGGCTCGCTAAACCCTCAGCCTCAGCTGGCATTTCCTAAATTAACAGCACATTCACTCCCCACATTAAGACAGTCAGACAAATGGTTTAGCCTAAACTAAGCAGTTTGACACTCATGTGCTTCAGCAAAGCTGAACAGCATCTCATGACGCTTACATGATTAGATGATATCATAATCATATGATAAAAAGCCATTAGGCCAGGACCAAAATCTAAAACATAGGTCATTATGTTAGATGTAAAAAAGCATACCCATTTAACAGAGAAAAAAAGAAACAAAAAAGAGTTCTGACACCAGGGAACATCTGGCTAATATTTACATCTTCTGTTTAATTTGGACGCTTCAGTTTAGTTTTCAAGATGGCAGTGTATAGAAACAAATTAAGCCAATCACTCTATCCGCAGTTTAGAAAACCAAGATTTGTTTATAGTTTCTCATATTAATACCTCATCCACTTGGCCAAAATGCCTCGTGAAAAATATACCTCAAACACACAATTCCCCTTTAGTAACAAAGCCGTAATTCAGTGTAATTCTTTGTTGATGGGATGAAAAAGGGAGTCATGTAAACTTGGGGTATTGAGATGAACAGATAAAGTTGAGCCATAGGAAATGAAACAGTCTTCAGTGCTGTAGAGTTAAACTGAAGTCCAACAAGAAATTCAACAGAGTTAAGATTTTGGGCCCCCTCCTACTTTCCTTTAAATCAATGGGATTTGGTCACTGAGAGCAGTCAGATTACAGTCACAGCCATGTTCAGTGTTAAAGGAACATGAGCTGGATGCAAGCTTGCTGGATGAACCCTGTGCCTGGGAATCTGCAAATTTAATTCTGTGATGAGTTTGATACAATGCTTATTTCCAAGAGCAGTTAAAAACAAGAAGCAATTCAGCAATGTATAAGTAGAATTTCATAAAATATTATCTCTTAGAGGAAAATTGGCGAAGTGACAATATTCTTATGTCATAGGTAATTAGGTAAGCTTCAGAACATTCAAGTTAATAAAAGGAGATACTGATTTCAAAATACTAGAGAGAATCCAAGGCCTGAAGTCAAAATTTTTTGTTACAAACCCAGGACAGGCATGGAAATTTTTTCATCAGGCTTCCCTATTTTTTGATATATAAGGGATCTACCAGGCCAAAATCTATTCAAAATTACTGTGTATTTTTGGAGTTTGGAATGTATAAATAATAATATTAGCATGAGTGACCTACAGTGTCAAAACCCCAGATCTAGATAAACCATCCCAGTGGTTTGGGCTCTTTCTAGTCTGCTCTTTCTAGAAGCAGAAGAAAAGCCCAAGCAAGCTTGCTGAATGTTTCTCTCGTCTGTTTAGACTGCCATGACAAAAACGCAGCATTAGACACTCAAAAATCAGTGCAAATTATCCAGCTTTATTCTAGCAAGCAATTCACCCACAACTGCAGGGAGCTGAGGGCTGGAAGCAAACCCAGCTGTCACTTGGAGTGCCAGCAACATAAACCTGATGTCAAGTTTGTGTTGCCCAGCAAGCCCAGCTCATGGTCCGAGCTTGCACAACCCCACAGAAAGCTGAAGGGAGCCCTGTGTGTCTGGAGTGTGTCTGGAGTGTGTCTGTATGTCTGCTGCTGCCTGGCTCACTGGAGGTGGTGGCAGAGCCAGGGCAGTGGTGGCAGAGGCAACATCAGAAAATGCAAGGAGAGCAGCAGACTGGAGCAGCAAAGGCATCAGCACATGACAGTGAATGTGCTGGAGCAAATCATGGGTAAGTTCCCCCCAGAGACCACTTCCAAAGGGCAGTGTGGTTAACATGGCATCTCATTTGTCTCCCTCCATCTTCTTCTATCCCAGAAGACACTGCTCTTCAAAGTACTTTCCATGCCCTCCTGATACACCTCTATGTATGCAGCACACACATTCAATCTGTGCTATAAAAGCACTTCTTGCAACATAGACCTCAGCTGTTTCCAATACTTTGAAATGAATAACCAAGAATGACATGGTAATCATATCTTGGGGTCACAGAGATACCCCAGGGCCCAGAAGAAACCCAAGGTTTCTCTCTGAGTTGTGGGGGCTGCAAAGTCCAGCCACTCACACTGGTAATTAAGTTTTCTAGGACTGGCCTCTGGCTCTGAGGAGAGCTGGCAAGGCAGAGCACCCCCATCCCACTGGAAGAGGGGGGCTGCGTCCAGCTGGCCTACTGGGAATGATCTCAGGGCCATGATGACCTCTGGACCATCTCTGCAATTGTCTGACAGTGCTGGTGGGCACAGCTCAGAGACAAGGACCAGCCTCATAATGCAGTAGTACCGCCAATGCACCTATTTTTAATCCAACCATCTCATTTACTAGGCGAGCTATAGTTCATCAGACCCTCCTGCCCTGAGGACAGTTGACCCTGAGCAGGCTTGGGGCCAGGGGACAATCCATGGCCATCTTTTGTTTTTAGAGGGATAAATATAGCCACAAGGGTTATATGCTGTGTGGGTATGAGCATGTGGTACTCTCAGCCCTGCTTTTCCAAGGAAGCAGTGTTGTGTGCCTCCCAGCAGCACTGACAGGGAATCGATTTCTTCATTCACAAAAAGTGACAGCTCAGATTTACTTTAAAAGTGGGTCACCTGTGTGCCACCTCAGTCACTCTGGTGAGCATGCATCACACTTTACCCTCCCAAAGGTGATGGAATGGTGCTGCCAGGTGCAGCAGGAAGTGGGTGTAGGAGGTGGTAGGGAAGGAGAACTGCTGTGCCCAAACTAATGGTGATTATCTGCAGGTCTGCGGGGGGGCGGGGGGGGGAAAGGCATTCTCTTGTGTAGCAGTGAGTGTGGACACTTGACATATTTCTTGCTCAGTGAGCCATGAGACAGAGGCACAAGAGCAGGTAAACATGCTTTCTTACACTCAGTCAGACATGACATTTCTTATACATTGATTTATACTTTTTTACAGAACCAATGCAGCAGAGTAACAGATGAAAAGAGTGTGCCAGCTTATACTTGTGAGGAACTTTTCCTCCAAGCCCAGCCCTCAAAAGGAACCCTTTTATGAAGTAAAAATATATTTTCCATTTCCTAGAGCAGCTGGTTTTGCTATGCTTTGCTGATTTGCTGTTTAAAATCCTCTGGTATTTAACATGCTTTTGCAAATTTGAGTGGCCAAAAGTTCATCTTCCACATAAAAATCAGTTTTGTTCTTTTCCTTTATTTTTTTGCTCCTCTGTCTTAGTGGATAACAGAAATGAAGTGGCAGAAATAGGAAGTTCAGGTCTATCCCTTCCAAATTGCTCAGTCTGTGCTTCCAAAAATGCTCAGGGAAAAACGAATGGGAACTTGCAGGCAGAGTAGAAAGGTTTCATGGTGTTGCAGAAGAAATGCAGTCATTTAAAAGGCCAGCTTAGAAAACAGTGCATTTCTTCCTTTGACATCCTCCCAAGAATGCCTGCATCAGCCGTCTTGCTCAAAGTGGCAAAAGTCATTACAGATAAACACAGTGGATTGTTTATTTTGGAAAGGGACTGGGGCATAACTCTTCTGAGGTAAAGCACAGGGCGGTTCTTTCTTTACCTGCTGCGGGATCCAGCAGAGAGGCAAGGTGCTGCATGCTTTGTGTTCAAATGACTAACAAGACCTTTGTCTAGGCTTGAACTCTCATACCTGTTTTCAGTTCCTGACATACCTCGGATCCCCCCTACCGCCCGCTGAGCCCACATTGGAGCACTCCGATGGGGAGCCTCTGGATACAGAATGCCACTGGGATCCACAGGGAAGACAAAGCCCCTCAGAAAGGCAAGCAGCCTCAGGCCACTCTAATTACAAGTCCCTGCACTGCTTGAAGGTACTCAGCTGACATGCCTGAACTGTGCAAAGACCTTCAAGTGAACTATTATACAAAGCTCAATGTATCACATGGTTGCGAAGCAGCTGCTAAGTCTCACTGTAAATGAGGCACAGAGATGATAAGTCACATACTCTCATATACAATGTGCTTAAGGAAACCCCCACCCTACGGATTTTACTGCCTTAGGCTAGGATGAAACTTGGGAGGTGAAGGGGAGGGAGTGGGATGTGGGAAAGAGTTTTATGTGAAGACGTCCTAGTCTACATTAAGGATGTGTTTACTCCTAGTAGCTTTGGCAAGTTAATCAAAACATGCATTTAAGTTCTTTCAATAACATCCCCCAAAGTGGATTTTTTTAAAATGTCACTTCCCTGTTTAAACCAGCATAAAAACTGTATATCCAGATAAATCTTCCACAGGAGACACAGAAAGCAGTAGTTGCTAACATTTGGGTTCTCCTTTGCTAACTTTGCCTGGATACATACAAGCCTGAAATGTATGTTCTCAGTTCAGGTCAGAGGACTGTAAAGGACATGAATCTGATTGCACAGTTACGAAACACAGCAAGACTGACATGACAAGAACGAAAACCTGGCAAAACAGAGAAGGCAGATGATATAACCTGCAGCAAAAAATGCATCGCCTGTGATCATCTTAAAAACTACTGAATACTGTATCGAAGGCTAAATGGCTGCAGAGTGGTGCCTTTAACACACCCAGGGAGGGGTTTCCCATAACCCAGCAACACACTGGGACTGTAGTAATTTCTGAAATCCCAGATCCATAGAAATGTGGGGCTGGTATCGACCTGAAGAAACCATCTAGCATGTCGTGCTAAAATGGGTGCTGCAGTAAGAGTCAGTGTGATGCTGAAATGGGAACTCAGACTACTGAGAGCTACTATTTCAGGCTCTCTACACTGTCAGTAGGTGGCTCATCTTTTCAAGATTTTCCATCCATCCATAATAAAAAGTAAATATATGCCTACCAAAGTAAAAAAAAAAAAAAAAAAATCTGTATATCATGAAAATATTGCAAACCAATAATGCAAAAGCAAATTTCATTCTCTTTTGAAAAGGTCTGGAGAAAAATCATGAAGCTCATCTAACTGGCATGTATATGTTTCTGGACAAGCATCCCCACACTAGCCTTCCACACATTCTTCAATTCATTTTCAAGCAGCAGTTTTGAAACAAAACTTTTACCATGTAAAAGGAGTGTAGAAAAGTTATTTTTCAGTCAATAAGTGATAGCACCAAAATATATACCAAATAAATATGGTTCCTTAGTCTGTGTTACAAAACCCTTTAAAACGACGCAAAAATACTCATAGAGGTGATAGTCTGAAGGTATGGAAAGGAGCAGCTGATCAGAGCTTACAGGCGCAGACTGGGAGAACCAGGCAGCTCTAACTGGGCTTGCAAACCTCACTGCTCTCTATGGATTTATTAGAGAAGAAAGACCCATAAGACTAAGAGTAAATCTGGGGCCATGAGAATGACAGCAGGAGGTTCACACTCCAGCCATTATGAAGGAAAACACTTCATCATTAAACTGAAGCCAGAGCTTTGTCTCCGTTACAGAAGGTCTCAAACCATACTTAGCTTCCTTGGCACTATCTGATTAATCAACCATTTGCTTGGGTGATTTGATCCTGCTCTCATTCATGGCAGATGCATCTCCCTTCAACTTCAAAGAGAGCATGATGACACCTTCGTGAACCGTGTTTCAATCTGGCTAACAGAGGGCTGCACTTGAAACATTTTCTAGTAGAGATTCTACAGAAAGCAGAATTAGGTCCAAACTATGTTAAAAATTCACATTTAGCAAATAAAATAAAGGTTACAACATCCCAAAGTTGGACAAACAGGTTTAAAACTAGCACAGATGGCCCAATGTGCCTTTTATCCCTTATCACAGGCATTTATATTACATGTCAAAATACTGCAGAATACAGTGATAGTCAATGTTGGAACGCTCTGTCTGGGTCATGCAGATTCATCACCAGCTGAAATAAAGTGTATTTTCTCCTGGAGTGGGTCACTGTTCTCCTCAATCATCTCACGCTTTTGTTGTGTTTATTTTCAGCACAGAGTTTAATCTTAAAGATGCCATTTAACAAAGAATTTTTCCTGATACTAGCAGCATATGGGAGCAGCTGTTTGCCGTTCTTGTTCATAAAATGAGTTACATCTTCCTTTAAACAAGACAGCTTTTTATTTTGCTGCTAAACCTGCATTTGGATCAGAACAAAATGATAATAAACATGTCTAGAAATGTCTCCAGCTCAAAGCCAGAGTTACTGTCCATGAACTCTGCCATCCTTTGCTTCTTATTTCCTAGCACAGGACATTTGCCTGATTTGGAGAATAGCAATAACATTGAAAACATTAGCTACATTTTGGCACTCGTTTCTTAATTATTTCTATTATTGTCATAAAAAAACCCTTGTGGTTGAAAATATCTTAAAAAAAGTTAATGTCTGATATGTTACACATTGCCTTAGTACATAAGAACAAAAATAAACCAGATAATGGTCTGTACAGCATGTTCAAAACATAGACTATATCACTAAATAAATCAAGGCCAGGGAGTGAACTTGATCACTGCACTGCCTGTGCCAACTGCTACTTTTCAGTAATAATGCCCAGACATGGCTGATGGGAGAGCACATGTTGTATGGAGCACTTCCTGGCAAGTAATATGGATGATACTAAAACAGAAAAGGTCTGTGCTGTCCTGACACTACCTGCACAGGATTTGTGCATTCAAAGATCCCTCCACACTTTTGCATCAAGGCATGCAACACAACCCCACAGTTTTCACCCTATGAAACCTTGACTCTTATTGGCAGAAAGAGAGCCAATATCCAGTAAGCCTTCACCTTTCTGAACGTACCTGAAGAAAATCACTTAAAGTAATAGCTGTACCTTCGATCCACTGGGACACCATATGCTCAGAGGACACACAGCACCACGTGCTGTGGATGAGAGAACAGTCACTGCCCTTGACAGGTTTATCTGCATGAACACAGCTATAATACCTCAGATACTTGAAGACCTTTTGGGCATGACTGCTTGGAGAGAAGGGCATTATGTCAAACAGTAGGTAAAACGAAAATGTAATGACTGACCCTGATACCTATACCTTTATTGTCATTTGATGAGCCCTAGCAGATACTGTTGTGGGATGTGGTGCTATCTCTTGACAAAAGGAAGTAATTTGCGGGTCATGTGGAGGGAAGGAATAGCCAGCTAAACTGGGAGCGAGCCACTCTCTAGGGAAGTCAAAAAGTTAAAATATGGCCAAAGACATGTAGAGAAAGGTGGCCCTAAGACAGTGACCAAGGAAAAGACAATGAAAGGAGTTGAAATATGTGAGTCAGTGAGGAGTTTCAAGCCAAGCCAGGAAGGTGGGAGCTGAAAGTCCATCTGGTCACATACTCCAGTGCGGTATCTTAGGGATGCTTTTGGGATCATGGCGGGTAAGTGCAATAATTTACATATCACTGAAAAGCCAAGTCTGAAGCAATGTCATGTCTAGCATTTTTGCAATACTTGCTAATACACTGGATAAAAGAACAGCTGGGTAAAAGAACAGCTTTTTTGGAGTTTGTAGGTTAAAATGGGCAAAGTTTAAGGCTGAATTGAGGATGCAGTATTTTTGTGCTCCTTTGCTCTAGATAAATTGCAACTCTGTCCAGTTTACCATTTCTAAATGGGTGATTTCTCATAGATAGGCAAAAGTAGACCTTTAGGAGGGCATGAAAAGGAAGGAGGGCTTATACTAGCTCAAGATTGGAAACCCCTTTGGATTACTGACTCCTTTGTCAGTGATATGCTATGTAAGTGCTATATTTCCTGGGGATTCCATAATCCTCAGAGGGAAAGGTAGTGGGGATACAACATTTTAAGTAAAATGTGAAAGGTAAATAATAGAGGAGTCTATGCAGATCGGATGGAAAGTTAATACAAATATATGTGAAAAGAATTTTTAACAAAATTTTACTAAGTCTTAACTGCAATTTCATGCACATACGTGCAATTAAAAATATGAATGGATGAATAACAAATGATGACAGCCAACTCTTAGCTATAAACAAAACTTTTCTTCTCATACCTCTTATTTGTTGTTTATTGAAATGCTTTCCTAACCCCTTTAACTTGCCTCCCTCAAACAGATTAATCAGTTTAATGCAACAACCTGGAAATGAGAAACATTCATCTATCACTTCCTTCCCTGCTTTTGACCTGCAGTCCCAGCTGGGGAACACTAGACGTGCACTTGGCTGAGCTTCTTACTGCTGTTCAGGGTTAGTTTTAGGACAGATGAACTGGAAATTTGCAGTAATGGGGTTGGGTTCTGTGACCCAGAAAGTCCCTTTGAGTTCCATCTATAGGTATTAACCTGTAACAAATAAGTATCTCCTTCCCTTAGCTAACCTGTGTTGAAATTAAATCACAAATAACTGCACTGGATGGCAAAAAAAACAGCAACAGAAGAGAATTAGACGTCTTGTTTTTATGCTACCTGAATCCATGGCAAGAGTTCAGCCATAGGCTTTTGGCACTTTGCTCTGTCATATCTTCCTTTGGTGGTTTCAGATGCTGTCTTTTCTCACCTGCCCTGCTATTTCTTTGCTGGAACTTAGCACTCTCAAAGCAGATTCAGCAGAAGGGAATGTCTGCCTATCAGTCTCTCCAATACACAGTCTAGGTTTACCTTACCTCCACTGATATCTTCCTTGCTAAGGTGCTAGGAAGGTCAGATGGTGATAATGGTGTTTTCATATTTGTGTTGTATAGGGAAAACGCCATAGTTACAAGTATATCAGAAACAGAAAAATAAGTTAATGCTGTCTGGGAAATAAATACACCCACTAGGTCACTGATGGCCTTTGTGCTGTTAGAGATAAACTTAAAACTTTAAATGCCTCATTTTTGTAGTATTACAAAAACTTCAAATAAACATGCTAGTAATGGCTTACTACACACATAGTTTTTTCTAATGTTTTGTTGCATTTTTTTAAGTGCTTGAAATTCTTTTGAACCACTGTACCCCCATTTTTTCAGCAACAAAACCAGAAGACAATTTCAGACATGCAAATAAAGTAAATTACCCCAGCATAAATTAGGAAACTCATTAGTTTTTGCATTGCTGAAGTTTAGGTAACTCTTTTGCAGAGCAGGTTATTTTGTAGAAATCAGAGAACATAGGACATAAAAGGAACCCTAGTACTTTACCTAATGGATCCCTGTGCTTTGAAAATACCTGCATTTTCTCTGGCCCTTACTTATTTATTTTTATGAATTCTTTAAAAACTCTTGAAACTTCCAAGGTACCTTGTTTAAGTACTTAGTTATCCTCAGTGTGGTAAAAGGATTTTCATTTTTGTGAGATTTTTCCAATATCTAACCTAAAACCTCTTCATTTCAAATTAAAGCAATCATTTTTTCTGTGCTCTGTCAGTGGACTTGGAGTATAATTGATCACTGTCTACTTTAGAACAACCTTCTACATACTTGAAGACTGTTATCATGTCCCTCTCAGGCTCTTCTGTTGTAGACTAAACAAATCCAATTCCTTCAATCTTTCCTCACAGGTCATGTTTTCTAAACCGCTTATCATTCCTGTTGCTCTCCTCTGGACACTCGCCAATTTGTCTGCAACTCTCTGCAAAAGTGCCCAAAGCTGGATCGAGTTCCTAGCTCAGAACTCAAAGTGCCAAGTAGGATGGAACTCCTAACTCTGCTTAACACACAGCATTTCTTTTAATTCACCATAGAATGAAGTTGCTGCTCAGAAAAAGACATTTCCTCCTGAGCCATCCTTGTTCTGTAGTCCATTATCACCCTTGCCCCCTTGCTAGACAGTTTTGCTGTCTAGGCAGTGACTCCCTACTCTGTGTTTGTGTGGGATGGTCCCTCCCTGGAAAGAGTGCTTCACACTAATATTTATTGCATTCAAATATTTATTGCATTATTCAGATAATTCTTCTGATTTTTCATGATAACTTTCAATATCAGTTATGCCTTAGAAAGGACCTCCAATCTCCCCCCTTCTTAGAACATTGGAGATTTTGTAACAACAGTCTGTACACTCATCCAAAACACTGACACAATGGACTTACCAACTACCCATTTTAATAGTAACTACTCACACCTGTTTCCAAACACTGACTTTCTAATACTTTAATTTAGGTCATTTTCCTTTAATTCATTTGGGAGAAAACTGTATGAGGATAAGTCAAAATGCAAGATTAACATATATATCATATCTGCTCCATCCATCCTGTTATTTACAAGGAGAGTTACCTTGTCAAAGAAAATAATTAGAATGACTTGACATTCTTTTTCCTGATAAATCCTTATTGGTTTTTTCTTATCATCCCTAAGTAATTATAAATTGACTGCCTAGTAAATTGTTTCAGTATCTTTCCCAGTATTGATATGAGGCCAGCTGGACTTAATTTTTCAAGTCTTCTTTCTCTCTCTGTTTAAAAGGCAGACACTATATTTCTTTCCCTTCTGCTTCTTCAAAGCATCATTTATTTATTAGTACTCCCAAAAGGTACTCAGTAATGTTACAGTGGCTGCTTTACTTGTTCAGTTACCTGTTCCTTATTAGTGAGAAAAAGAAAGGAACAGAGATATTACATGAAGGTGTTTTGAATTAGGCTTTCAGCCAATAATATGTAGGTATACCACTTTTATTCCTTTTATTAACAATAATACCAAATGAATCAAGGAAAAAAGTCTCTTTGAGACACAACAATAGATCTTAGAAGTGTGAGCAGAAGTCTCTATAGGCAACATTTTTCATAAGATAACTGTGATTTATCGATCTAAATCACTCCTACAATTTTATCACTTTCTCCAGCCTAACATGAGGTCTAAACATCCAGTTTCTCTAGGCTTCCCTGAAAGTGCCCTAATTAGTGGTCTATTAATTGTATTCATGTTCTAGTCAATGAAGCAATACTGTTTTAGTTCCTACAATTAAAATTTGTAGAGGACAAGGGGACAGTGGAAAGTTTCTGCACACTTCAGTGTCCTGTAACAAAATCTGGTTCAATTTAATCACATTTATTAATCTTCCCTACTTATACTCTGTAAGTGCCAGAAGGCCTTGTTAGGAACGTCAGGCTTATTATTTTATATACATCAAGTTCCTGTTGAATATCTCTTTTCTTTGCCCTCGAGTATCAGTGTAGCCTCTGAGTGAACCTAGTCTTGTTTTAATTTTGCCATTTTCTCCCTCAGTTACATTGGTAAAATGTCAAATTCTGATTTTTCTGGCAAACACAGACCCTCTGAAAAGGCAGAGAAGAGGAATACTTCTGCCAGTCTTTTAAACTCTGCAAGAAGATAACTGGAAGGTGAATGAGACAATAAAAAATGTTCATTAATTTACCCATTTATTCTCCACATACAAAGGTTCAAATTTGACTAAACAGAGGTGCCTCAGCTCTGAGACCTGTCCCCTTGCTCTGTGAGCATGCAAAACTCTGGTCAAAGCCATTCATTTGGGCAGGGACATATTAGATGTGAGAAACATCAGTCTTCATCAGTGATCCTATATATTGCCTTTCACAGTGGTCTACTTGCTGCCAATTGCATTGGGGAGAGAGGAAGAGCCCTCGTAGGATGCTTCCATGAAAAAAAATTAATATAAAGAAATATGGACAAAATCTTACCAGCACGATCAGCTAGATGACAGAGACCTTTTCAGTAAAAAATTACTTTTGTATCTACCCACCTCTCTAAGAACCATGCTTTTAAAGTTCTTCTGTAACATACCATAGAAATGATCTCCACAATAGAAAGGCTGCAGTTTAAAAGTTTCAGAGCTATTATAGAGGAGGAAAATGCTAAGACGGAGCTTTATTCCACTACTGATTCAGCATTTTTTAGCACTTAGATGATGAACAACATAAAGTCTTAAATACCAGTGCTTAATTTCATGAGAAATTAGGCATCCATCCAGAAATGAGTTGCATAAACACCTTTAAGGAACCAGGTCTTTATGTCCAAACACAGATAAAATATGCAGTCTAAGCAGACAATGTGCACTAAGTTTCCTCTGTTTAGGCATCATTACTGACTTTCTCCCTTCCATCTGAAAGCATGCAGGACAATAGCTTGGATCTGCTTCATCAGAGTAAAAAGAAGATGTGACTATGGTCATAGTCATGGGTCATGTGTTTGATGCCACTTGCTTATGTTTCCATTCTTAAAAGTCACAAAACTCAGCCATCAAGAAGGCTTCAAAACTTTTGAGTCAAAACCCAAAAGGAACATTTGAAGATAGGTCAGATACCATTACATTTGACTAAATTAAAAAGCTTCTGTGACAGCTGTCTACTGTCAATGCTTTTTCTTTACAAGTAATGCTGAAAGACTCTACAATTTGTATCTTAACGGTGTTAAATTATCGAATATATATTCAACTTCCAAAGTTTCTGTCCTCCAGCAATGTCTAAGGCCTGAGGGTTTAACCTAAACTCATCTCCTGTGAAAATATGCAAGTCTAGACACAAACAGATCCCACTATATTGTTGGTAAAGCTAATTTGTCCTCTGTTTTTGCTATAAATTTAAAGGAGGAGGAACCCAAATCTTCCGTTCTATGTTATCAACCTAGTGTTTGATTTGGCAATATTTAAAACTCATTCGCCTAATGATCTTACCAGTTCTGCATTCTATATCAGAGCATGAATTGCAGTGCAATAACTCACTCTCAGAAAACCCACTTGTCCTTGATCTTTTGGCATGGTGCCTCAAAGCTTGCTGCTTTTGAGGTATTGAATAGTAATTTGCATGTTGCTGTGTCTTGCTATTTATTGTCAATATTTTTTACTACAATTGGAATTTCAAATGTTCCAAGATGAAGAATTTCAATAACCTGAATTGGCATATTTACTATAAAGCCCAATTCACTTAGGAAATTCCTAACTTGTACTTAATAGCTCCCTTCTATATTCACATACAGGATGTAGATGCAGGCTAGAATCTGAAAATTAAAAATTGTCAATCAGTCATTATGAGTCATAATCTAACCTTTCACATAGACTGTAAAAGAAGTGTTGGGACTTCTGAGGGAAAAATACTGAAGGGTGAATTTTAGGAAAATTTAGTGGGAGAAAAATCTAAGTAGACTTTTACTATTATCTAGGGAAAAAAGAATATTTTAAAAATAATTTCATTTTAGCAAAGGCAGCCTATTTCAATACACAGAAATAATAATTTAAAATTACTCTGTCAAATCCTTCTATTGTTGCTTTACAAGATCAGTCATGTCAAATACTAACGTGTATATGTATAATATGGGGGGTTTATTATAATTTTAAATTCCTCTAGATATTTTAAATTTTATCTTAAAAGATCCCCAAGCTTTTCTCCTTACACAGGCAGGTATAATGGACTCATACTGAACAAAAGTTAGCCTTGAGCATAGTGTTGAAGTGTACTTAAAGATAAAATTCTGATGTAAAATGCTGAATTCAGTACCTCAGCATAAATTGGGATGAAACTGTGCCGAGTATAGGCTTTGTAACAGTCAGGACCACAGCAAAAGTAGTAATCTTGTTCCAACATCCAAGGCCTAGGCATCAGATTATTAAGTAGTAACCTGTGCAACCTACATGGAGAAATTTCTAGAGAAATAATCTAGAGTGGGTTACTTTAAATTGAAATATCTAAGAAAAAAAAAAGAAAAGAAAGAATTTTTTTTTTCTTTCTATTTAAGATTTGTAATATTTACCCTGGTCTAAAAGCCTGCAACACCATTTGATTTACCTCAAGTTTGTCATAAGTGGAATTTTTTTATTCCAATGATTACTGGTGCTACTTAGACAAACTCTCAGAAAATAAAACGCCAAAAAGCATGTGATACTCAGAGCTAATAGGTCACTATGGTCATACAAATGATAGTTAGCAATAAGTACCAGGGTGTCTACCAAGTCCCATGCCATCCAGCACAGCTCAGAGAGTGCTTTTCTTAGCAGCCTTCTGGGCCAAGCAAGAAACATAAGTAGAAGCTGAGAGCACCTTCTCTCAAGTTAGTGATTTCCTGGTGCTGTATGTCTGGGACAAAAGGCAGATTCAGATGATAATTTCTCCCTTCCAGCTCTGGAGGCAACGAGAGAGCTGGGCAGTGAGTGGCTGGTGCCCACACACTGCTTCTGCTGGCTCCTTGCCTCCTCCTCCCCCACCCAGCCCTGCAACATCAGAGGTAAAATGTGGCAGGTTTCAGTTCTGGGGTTTTCTGAGCTTTCTTAGATCTGCAACATGACACATCATGTCTGCCTGCTGCTCATGTACTGTTCTCCATAAGACTAGGCTAGAACAAAAGTCTATTATTTGATTTCGAGACTCGTGTCTCAGATCATCAGGAGATTGTGACATGCTTCAAGGTTTGACAAAACAAAGAATCAATTTGTTAGATCAAGTAATGCTGGAACAGATCCCTTCAGTAAAAATCTCTCACTTTCATTTTAACACACAGCAAATAGACCTTCTCTCTGATAACCCTTGGTTGGCAATGGGAATGCAAGACTCATTAGGGTCACGAGGCACAATGAATTCTGCCCTTGTTTTTCGAGGTGTTTCCTTTAGAAAGCTCCACAGAGCGTTGATCCTTCATCCCATTCCCCTTACTCTTCAGGCCATAAAATAACTCCATTGCCCTCTAACAGCTTAAAAACAGTTGTAAATATGAAAAACAATTTCTAGAATGTTTTGTACTGCCCAGGGCCCCTGCAAAAGCAGTAAATTTGGTAAAGAAAGCTCTTAGGAGACAACAGACCACACCCAAAGTACAGAGGAAGACAAACTAGGAGCTTTTCCCCACAGCTTTTCCTTTGTCTGATATACAACAATAACAAAAAGCAAAACCCTTCCTAGCTTCATTTTAGCAGTCAATTTAGGTAGTACAATTATTAACTGCATTTCAAGGAAACATTTTCACATTGGTTGTTTACAGGGGTTTTTTTCTGTCTTTGTCCCCAATAGCATTCACACAGTTCTCTTTAATGTATTCATTTATTGTGTTTCTGTTTGGCCTCTCTACTGATCTGTTAATGAATCTGCAAATGAAAACCAGATTTTAAACTGTTCAGTACCACAAACTGTTCGGAACTAGAAAATTTGTCTCATTTTGCTTTCTTTTGGTTTGTTATCCACGTGATAATTTTCTTATACAAGACAATATGAATCAATCTTTACAGAAAAGACTCACAACCTATTGAAGCAGATGCTTTAACAAAAGTTCACCTGTAACTCCTACAGTCTCTTCCTTTCTTACAGACAGAGCAGTTCTCTCTTATGAGAGCTCAGAAGAAAGGGCCAGGCAATTGGTTTCTGCTGCAGACTTCCCTTCAGTGGAACATATTCATTTGGTGGCCATGGTCAAGTTAAAGGTTACAGAGATGTGACCACAGGGATTTCTTGAGATCCAAGGGGAAAAAAATATTTAAAAAAAAGAAAAAATAATTTGTTAAAAAAATAAACCAACCAAACCACTTATACTGTATAGCATCTGGAATGGGAAGGACAGAGTAGGAGACAGTGGCTTCTCTGCAGCTGCATGCATGTCTGAAGACAGATTCTTCCCTGCAAATCACTCACTTAAACACAGTGTTTCTCTCTCCCACAGTCCCACTGATGACTCTGGGGAAAAAGGCCTACTGCAATCACTTTTGCCAAGAACTCTTTTTCCTGCTCTTCTTCATCTATGCTAGGTATTTGGCTCTTCCCAATTGTTCATCCAAAGATATTTTCCAAAAAATATTTCAGAAGTACACGCAATTTCACTTTTCTGCTGCTTCAGCAGCAAGAGCAATATATCAATATAGAGACACATATGAATATGCATATATATTTATGCACATATATCTATGTAGACTTTGGCACTAGGGTATCCTACTCAATAAACAAAAGGATATCAGAGTTTTGCCCATGGTAATAGGAATGAGATTGGTAGTTTCCTCAGGACAAGCAAGAAATAAAATCCCTGCTTGGGGCCATTGGCAAGCCCTTGACAGATCTACCTTAGCATCATGTTTTTGATGGAAAGAATGAAAAGATTTGTAACAGAGTCTGGCACTGAAGATCCCATAAGACACTGCAATGCTGTATTCATAGTCTATAATATTTAAAATAGTAGAATCAATGAATTAATGGTTTGAGGATAAATCATAGCAGAAGCCAAAGATATACTTTATTTAAACAACAATATCATTGCTTAGACATAGTCCTGGAAACACTTCCATCTTTCAAGAAAAACTGTCATTGAAAAAATTATTGGAGCTCTTTAATTATTTTATATGTGATCCTGCAAAGCAGTTATAATATTCAGAAAAATAGTTTCCTCATCATGCATGGGTCTGTCATCCACTAATCATGTTTCTAAAACTTACCAAGCTATTATGATACAGAAACTGAACTCATTAATTATCTCACAAGTCACTGTTTTTGACCCTGTCTGGGTAGGATCTCATGCTTCATGGTAGCATACATGTAGAAAATCAATTTTGCACTTAGAAAATAGAGCATTCAGAAGATCACGAGATCCTCAGTAGTCAAAGAGCTAAAAATGCTAAATGTTTCTGTAGGAAAAGAAAAGGCTTACGTTGCAGAGAAAAAAAAAAATCATAGCAGAGTCAAACTTTGTCAGTCATTGTGGCTAGCACAGGTTTTTCCCATGAGAAATTTTCTTGTGTTTTATAAATAAAGATAAAGTTTGGATGTTGTTGGAACAGTGTCCCAGAACTTGGACAGTGCAGGCCTGGCCAATCAGGCCTGGGAGAAGGCTTCTGACTGACCAATCTGGGTGACTTTTGAGAACTCTATATATGTGATGAAATCAAAACAATAAAGGTCATTCCTTCTTGCCACTGAGAACTGATGCATTCATTACTCTGCTAGCTGCTCAACAGCGACAAGTCATCCCTTTCCTAAACAGTGATTAACATTTACTTAAAGCCATCTAGTTTAAAATTGGGATTTACAGCACTACCAGTGAGAACTGCAAAGTAATAATCAATAATAATGTAACAAGAAATATATCTTCATATTTTCAGCACTGTATAGCTGATCATGTGCCCAAAATGGAATATTTTTCCTCCTCTGAAGTGTCAGGTTCAATGTACACATTTCAGGCAACACATGAAAACACTTTTGGGAAACAATCAAGGTTTTGTGGTCTTTACTGAACCTAATAATAGTATTTCAGGTAAAAAGTTCATGTTTTACAGTGCCTGAGTGTGGTGTGCAATGAATTTCAGTGAGGAACTTTCTATGTGTTTTTAGTGTTTCCTGAGTTTTGTTGCCCTTCCCAGTAGGAAGAGAACTGCAGGTTGGGAACCTGGGAGGGTCGCGTGTTTCTTAGAGAAAAGAGGAAAGGGGCTTGACTTATAAACCAGAAGAGTTTCCCTAAATGTGGTCACAGCATTTAAACCCTTGGAAATAAGGAGACACATTTCCCCCAGGCTGTGAATGAGCACAGAGGACATACAGAGCAGTAGGGAGTGAGGTCTGATGCAGGCTGAGGAAGGAGCATAAACATTAGCAAAAGAGCATAAGCACCAGTGAAAAAGACTGAAAAGTGAAAAAGGCTACTAGAATCTATGAAGGCAGGAAGTGTAGCATTGCAAGAGAGAAGAGTGACATTGTCAGCAAAACCCTGCTCAGAGTGACAGCAAGAATCTAGAAAATGCAGGAAATTCCTGGATCCACACAGGGGAAAATTTTAATAGCAGGATGGTGGGGAAATTTATTTTTTTTACACATCTAAACAAGAAGAAATCTTAATATTTGCAAAAACAGAAAAGCTATACATGTATATGAAGGAGGCAGGAGAGTAGACAGAAAAGGCAAATATTCAAAGAGCCCACATACAACTAGGAGTAAATAGACATTTTTCTAGAAGTGATAGAAAAAGAAAACATGTCAATTTTTTGATTGGTTTCCAACATACTCAGCCATATCAAAGTGAATACAAAATAAAACAAAACAGAAAAAAAAAGGAAACAAGATCAGACTGTACTATGCTCCTCTCCAAATCCCAGATGAAGATAAAAGTGCAGCATTCTTTATTTTTTTAACACAGGAACAATATGCCAGTTCGTAGAAGCAATAATGTAGTATTAACCTAAACTACAAGATTCTTCTGCCTTGGTACATACATAAAATGCAGGCTTCTGTCTGTAAGAAGTCAATGAGCTAAGAGGTAGAAAATAAGCATTTCTGCAGGCATGCAGCCTCACTGTCCTGAGAGGCATCTAGCCTGTGCTATAGCTGGAGGGAGGAAGGATAATTCACTTCAAGTAGTTTACTAGTCTGCTTCAGAATGGCAATTTCATGCAATTGCAATTCAAGCTAAGGTAGAAAAATATAAACCAAGTATCATGCAAACTAATTTTTCTTCTGGGAAAGGCATGATAAAACACAGGTTTTCCTTACACTGAAACTGGAGTCTTTGCTGTAGTTATGCGCTGTGCATTATAGTAATGTTCAATTTTCCTTGGTAAATTTTAATATACTTTTGTTATCTCTTAAAGGCAAGTGTTGTCACATCAGGTTGCAATGCAAAAGAGCAAATACAGAAAGAGTTAATTGGGAAGTGCCTCCTGTGCCCATAGATACTGTCTGCTCTGATAGCAAAGGCTTTGCAGTGAAAGAAGCCAGAGTAACCTACTGGAACAGGAAGAGGCTGGTAGCAATTAATGGGGAAGTTTGTTTCTGCTCTGCAGAAAGGCAATTGTCTAGTTAATCCCTTTCCTGCAGGGACTAACAATGACCTGAGCCCAGCAACACTGGGCTGTTGTGTGACACTTTGCCTTCTGTGGGTTGAGAGCCAGCCAAATACCTCGCACAGCTCAGCTCACAACCATACTATTTTAAGACTTCCTCCTCCATAGAATTCCTTTGGTCCTGCTCATTAGATGCCCACTTAAAATATATTTAGGGCAAGGGCAGTTCCATGTTTGCTAATACTTACTATGCTTTTTGTTCTGCTGCTTTTTCCCACTGCCGTGGATCAGGACAAGGGCTTAATTTCTACCTGTGTTAAATAAGCAGCAGGTACTAGAGGTGCTCTGTTTTGTTATATGATAAGGAACACTAACTCTGAACTGCAGAGAAAGCTGAAAAGTCACATTTGATGTTGTAGTTCAGCAAGTATCTGGACTTCTTTCGACAGTTTTCTACATTTCACAGTTAGTCATTCATGCCACCAAGCTTAAATTATATGAATTAAAAACTGTTTGGCAATCTTCCATTGTGTGGAACTCTCTGGCAGGGCGTCGTTTAAGAAGCTTACTGTTGGACTAGTGCCATGACATGCAGACATGACTGACAGTTGAATTCAGGCTTTTTCATGTTGTGGCTTATATTTTAATTACTTTGAAGAGTCCTGTATTGAAAAGGAAATGCCAGATAGACTGTATCATGGCAGCCAGGGGAATATTGCAGAGCATCAGAACCTTCTGAGGTGAAGCAACAATTAATGTGGGGAATGTTGGGTGGAGGAAAGGTTCAGGGATTATAACAAATTCGGTAATAAAAAAAACTGTAAACAGCCCCTACTGCATGATCATTGCATTAGACAGTATTGTTTTATCAGAAACCCAAAGGCAAAATTTCTATCACAATTTTCATAATATAGATGATAGGCAAATTACTAGCTATTTCTTTAAAGACCAAAACTTCACCTTAAGAGATTAAAAACTTTATGACTGTCCTTTCTTAAATGCTAAATGTCAGGAATACACCACAAGCAGTCTGTCTGGTTAAAAATGGATACTCTTTTCATTTAGCAAAACACGAATTTAGCATTTAAAAAAAACAGTAAGGAAAAACTTGACCAGCTCTTTGTTGAGAAAAGCATCAAGGAAGAATGAAGACCTGACTGAAAGCATTGCACAAAGATAGATGATATACACAAGAAGGCACTTGAGTTTAGAGGGCTGAAAATACAGAAAAATAATTGTGATATCTTTTCCTTTCTACTCAGCCAAGACCCGCACAAATGAATCATGCTGGTTTCTCCCTCAGATGCTTTGCTTCGATCTGCATGTGAAGAATACTCCATTATTTCCACCATTTTTTCCACCCAACATGGTAGAAAATACAATTCAGTATGAGTTTCACAAGCTATGAGCCATTCACTGCCCTTGATCTGGGTGAGGAACTCCCATTGATCTCAGGGAGAAACGCGAGCACTAGAAAGCCCTCAAAAATAAACTGCAGACCAATCCTGCAGCAGCAGGAAATGGACTAGATGAATGAATATGTCTGTTCCATCTCTAATTTCTATGATTAAAGTATGTGATCAAAGGCAACACAAGGCTCTAAGTATTACCACATTCAAAGAAGGAACCATGTCCAAGGACTAACACATTTCAGTAAGTGAGACGCAAATGCCTTAGAAATTCCTCCAGTCAACGGCTGCAGTTCTCTTGAATTTTGCCAGGTTATTCTTCTATGTAGAGGAAATCAAAGCTAGTTGTGTAGACCTTCTAATACTTGACAGAGACTATATCAGGTCTCCCTCCACCAATGCTATTTTTGGAAAGGGGAATGTAATTTGTATCTCTCTGAAAAGAATTCTACTAAAGCTGAATCCAGACAAAGGTACTTACTGTTTTAATTATCACTTGTGAAAAAATCTGATATAATGAAAGTTCAAAGTAAAGTAAAGGCTCTTACAGGGCAGAAGCAGATCTATTATTCACATAAGAAACACACATGATTAGATCCTGGTTCTTCAGTTAGAAATGTGTGAAGCAATGAGCTATGTGGCAATTACTGTCTACCTGCATCTTTTCCACTAACTTTTCAACAGTCCAGAGGATCAAGGCCTGGCTTGAGTTCTGAGGCAACACTGTGACATAGTGCACCCTTCAGCAGGCTCCTGTGCCTGGATATCAGAGAGCAAACAGGATTCAGGACACCTACTAGGGCTTCCAGATCCTCAATCTTGCACAATCCTTGAAGTCAAGATTACATCCAGGCCATGTTGCAGAGGAATATGATTTTGTCAGTGCCTCATCTACCCTGCTTTTGCATAGGAACACAGTAATGTGTTTTCTGCAAGACGGGTTTTGGTCTTGAAGCCAGACTCTAGAATGGACATTTAAGTCCATTTAGTCACGTTAGTAGATCCAAATGCATCTTAGAAGTCTGCAGTTTGGGGCTCCTGTGGAATTTGCAGGTAGCCTGTGTTGCTGGTAGTTCCTCATACTGCCACAAACTATTGCTTGGAGTGTTCACAGAAAGGGAAAGGATCAGGGAAAGGAAGGGTTGGTGTTAAGTGGATGTTTTCCTTCTACTTTCAGATGTCACTGTGAAGTTTATCTCTGTAGAAACCCATCAAATATTTACTCTTTCTTGTCTCAAGATTCTAGAGGCCTATATAAACCCACAGGTTTCTCTCAATGCATGCAGCAATATAGAATCACTGACGTGAAAATCCCACTCATGCTGAAATGAGAATAAACTCCTGCAAGGATGTGCATTTTTTCCATACCTAGAATTTTTGTCTGTGTTTCCAAGAGTGCATGTTCCCTTTTACCTTCCTAACTCTTTCCCTTACACTTTGTAACTTGCTAACACACAGCATGGTATACCCTTTTGCAAGGAAGAGGGTAAAAGTAGTACATGTTTATAATAGTATATTGCTATTAACAAAAAATTCATGTCTGCTAAAGCTATAAATATGCTAGTAATTGTTGAACTGAGGTCCAGAAGAGTAAGCATATTATGATGAAATTTATGCTTTTGGGGTCATCCTGGCATGACTAGTTTATTAAGATACACAAATGATGGTTTAAATTAAAATTGGTGGCAGAAGGAATCAGTTCCACCAACAATTTACAAGACACAGGGTCTTTGTTGTGCTCTTTTTTTAGGGTCCTGTTGGCTATCCATATAGTGTCCATCTTACAGTTCATGCAAATTTTGTAAAAAAGTCCTTCCTCCTGGTAAAGTGTTTGGGATGAGCACCCAACCAGCTAGCATAAATTGTGCCAAAGTCACACTCAAACAGAATGAATGACAGGATAACCCTCTGTTTCACAGGGTTCCTCTTCTCCTTCCTCCTCTTTCTCCTCCCTCTTTTTCAATCCCCCACACACATTTCAGCAAATCACTGAATTGTCCCCACTGGCTTTCCTACTGCCACGGTTTTATTATGCTTACAACCATGTTGTGTTCTAGTGCTTGATTATACACAGCGACTCAGATTAAATACATTGATAACAATCACCCTTCAAGGTACAACTAGGCACAAAGCAAATTGTTTTTTCATGCACATTTTAATAGCTGCTTCATTTTACGTGGCACATTCTTGGCTCCCAAAGGTGATCAGAAAAGGGCTCTCACTCTGAGCAGGGAGCGCACGCTGCAGCGTCACGCAGAACACTTCAGCCAGTGAACAAGTTCTAACAATAGCACGGCAGAGCCAGGGCTGTTAAAAATGGCTTCTAATTTTACTCAGCTGGAACAATACTGTTCAGATCTTTATTTTTATCCTTCTTTACTCTGGGGACAAGGTGTTAACTCATTGGAAGGGTATGGCCCTTCAAGTTCGCACTGAAAGCAACCACAAGACAATTGCTCTGTTTGTCTCTCTTTACCATGAGTTACTCAAATCTTCAATTAACTAAACAGAGAAGTGGCAATCATGTCGCTGTGAGACACTGGAGACTTGCAGTCAATAATCCCCAGGAAGCAGCCAGGAAACTTTGGCAACTAAGTCCTAACACAAGATTGCATGTCATTTTCCAAACAGATATTTCAGATTCTTCAGGATGCTGTTTCTGAATATATTTTGGCTCTAACTGCACTGATTTTTACCATCTTCATAGTTTCTACTCCCCAAATAAAACTATCATGTTTATTAGACATCCTTTCTGGAGTTTAAATACAATTTCATTTCATTTATTCTAACAGATACTGACTGACACTTTTGAAATGTATTGTGCAGACTTGGCAAGACAATTTTGATCTATTTATAGAACAGAGAAAGTAATCAGAAATTCTAGAAATGTAAGAATAGACTGTATAATATATGATAGCTTACAAAACCAAAACTTATCCTGCAAGAGAAGTAGTGTCTAGGGGACACTTGCGATAGAAAAGCATTGATGATAAAGCATAATATAATGGTAAAGAATCACTGTTGTTCAACTATGGAAAGAATTGTAACAAGGAAAATGAAAATATCTTGACAGTGAAGCTGATTTCAGCAAAAGAAAAAGGAATTTTAGGGTGATTTTTTTTTAATTTAGAATTGAGTTGGAAAACTTAGAAATTAAGGTCAATGGCTATTAGAAAATATTTTAAATATTAAAATTTAATAATTCTTTGATGTAAACTTTTATGCTTGTCAGCTGACATTTCTAAGATGTCAATTTTTTGTCCTTAGATCACCTGGGAAGTAATTCCCTTTTCCTGCTGAGATTTTGTAACTGAAATAACGTTTGGAAAATAAATATTACAAAACTGAATCATGTGGATTAAAAAAAAAAATCCATTTTTATTCTATTTCCAGCCATTTCCGTATGAGTATGGTAATGTTAACTTAGTGCTTTTAGATTTAGCAATATCTACCAGCACAGGGGAGCACTGGGGAAAAGGTTCATTTTCAAGAATAATGAAAAATGTCAGCTTTGGTCTTGCGGAATATTGTCAAATTCGGGTTGCAGTTCAGACAACAGTTGTCTTTTAACTCCTATTTCCTCGAGTGTCTGAGCTCTTGCCCTTGTGAACTTCTTCCTCACCTTCCAGTTTGCCTCTACCTCTCTTTGCATGGAAAATTTGTGTGGTCTGAGTCAGCTCTGGGGCCTTCCAGCTGTTCCTTCTGATTTATCACGTTTTGCAAGAAGAAAAATTTGTTTATTAGTCTCTCTTCATTTCAGAAATAACCTAATTTGATCAATCAGTGAAAGTGGATTAGAAGAGAATTAAATAGAGCCATCACACAGTATTTTGTGTCCTTCAGGTCATGTGTGTCTCATTCTTGGTAACTGCTGCCAATTTCCTGGAGGGAAACTGAATACATGCAGTATGACAAAGTAGACACACTTTTTCACAGATCTCATCTAATACCAAATAGGGATATGACTTCCTTCCATTGTGCAGCTTCTTACGATGACAAACCAGTTGCCTTTTATTGTTTCTACATTCCTTTGTGAGTCTCTCCTGTCCTCTCTCCACGCTGAAGCCGTGTGGCTAGAAGGGTGTCTCTGATCAGAGAACTGTTTCTTTCCCTTCACTTTCTGCCTTGCCCATGTGATTCAAGGAGATTGAAAAAATCTCTTTTTTAAAATTACAATCACAACAAAACAGATGGTCTCCTTTGGAGACCTTTTTTTTCAATATTTGTAATTCTAGTCAAATAACCAGCCATGAAAAGAAGTAGTATGTAAAAGGATTAAAGTAATTGGAAGGGGAATGTTTCAGAGGAGCTAAGAAAAAGAAGCGTCAATGCAAACGTCCAGGTTTTATAGACCTCTTCTAGCCCTGCCAAACCATCTACAAATGTGTGAATGGGCCTGGTCAAATGAAGGATATTAGTGTGCAAAATAAAAAACACTCTTATTTTTTTCTCATAACAAGCCTGCAGTGTTCTTTGATCTAAAGGTACTGCAGTTCTGCCCTAAGACTTTCTGTGTCATTCATTGTCAAGCTCATTCAATAAGCCTAAGGTCATGAGACTTCACAGATCAGGCTTAAAATGAGGCTGGAAAGTCCAAAACTAGCATCCTGCTTGTCTATTCTAACAGAGAAGGTGAAAATTAAATGGACATGGAAACTGAATTTCCTCTCATCCCTAGAAGTTTGCTACAGGCAGGCCAGATGTAGCTGTGTTGCTGCTAACCATGCTCTTTCTGTTACGTGGTTGAAGACAAATCAGGAGGCCTGTCACTGCAGCAGTTTTCAGAAATAGTAACCTACTCTGAGAGTAAATATACTTTTCATAAAGTTTCAGGAAAATTGGAAGGAATCTTGCACTGTGTTTTGATTTGGCACATCACCATTATACTGTAGGGAAGCTGTAGTGGATGGACGCTGAAGTCCATCTTTTGCAGACAAAAGTTATGAAACTGACTAGAAATGATTACACAGATTGGCTGAAGCTCTGATGAAGGATTTAGAAGAGGAGCCGAACAGACATGTAATATTCACTGAACGGCATCTACAGCTACTTGCTGTAATGATTTTCCAACCATAACAAGTCAAAGTCCAGAAGAGGAAAAACATTTATAACCAGCATCCAGAATAATGGAAAGTTCATACTTGTCTGTCTCCATTTTCCTGAGTCAATATCATCCCTGTGCTTCTGTTTTCTCAATTAAGATGATTACCATGAGGTGGAAGCATTTCATGTATAGGTGATGTAAATCAGCAGAATGGCAATCAACAGAGGTGTGAAGAGATAAAATGGCTGTTAATTTAGAGCTAGTTTTGAGATATGATTCCAATTCTGTTTACACTGTCAGCACAGTGGATTATAGGTGAGAGTATTGTTTAAATCAACACAATGTGCTGGCATATAGTTTCTAAAACTAAAAATTTATGCTCAGAGTTAATTCATAAAATCCTTGACCTATTGACTTCTGAGCTCCTCCTGAGGTGCATTTGCCTAACAAGAGCTTTAAATTGTAAAATGAAAGAAGAGCCAGGCAAGCTCCAGAAGTCTGATTTTTTTCACTACTGTTTTTCCACTATGGTTGTTTTTCTCAACCCAGTAATTCTAAAAATAGGCTAAGGTTTATTCTTTATATTACAATTTTTATGAGAAGATGATGTCTGATTGATATTTGATCCACAAGAAATAACAAAGTCTCATGCAGTGGAACTTTGAAATGAAAAAACCACAGGTCCTACTCCTTTTTCATCAGCTGATTCTCTGTAAACATCCTTATTCTCTTTCTTCTCTCAGTATAATTTTTACTTTTCCCACCCATAGAGATTACTTTCCATAGCCCAGTATGACATTACTTCTTCCAAGAAAGTGTAGGTTTGTAAAATGAGACATTGTCATTACAAATTTATCAAGAGCAATGTTCCAGGGAGCATCTGCAAATTTGATGCTGGGCAAAATGGTCATTTCCTCTCATAAACATAGAAGAAATGGCAATATCCTGAATCTGTTCTGTGAAAATTCACTCCTTTTCACTGATGTTTTCTAGGTAGTAAAATTAGACCTCAGTCTGCCAATGTCAGGATGTATCATTGCATCTGTCAATGGCATTAGAAGGCAATGTGAATATCCGGAACAGTCAGCATAAAACTGTGTGCAACTCGATAGCAGTGGCACAGCAGAGAACAAGGAACTGTCTACAGACCCAAAAACACTGCTAGTGAAATCCCATTTGTTGCCTCCAGTAGTCATGTCTTCTCTCCTTTCTGCTTTACATGGAGTAGTTACTGCAACAAATGCAGTGAAACAATATTGGTCTCAAAATCAGTCCGAGAAGAGAATCAGACCTTAGTCTCCAAAAGTAGGTCAAGGACTCTGTCAATACAAGAAAATATCAGAGCTGGCAGGCCATAAGCAGCAAACAGGCACAGCCAGCCAGTGATACCAGCCAGTGGCACACAGCCATTCCCCAAAAGAAAGGTACTTTCAGAGTCTGGGCCCCAGAAGAGGAAATTAGCAGCCATATCTTTGGACACTCAAAATAAATCTTCTTCGTTAGATTGCACTTATATGCACTTGATTTTTCACTGGAGTTAATTTTCCATTACCTTATTTTCCTTGCAGACTGAGGAAGAAAATACAAATTGAGTATTTTGGCACTTTAAAAGAAAAAGTAGTGAATATCCAGACTGGAGGGGCTCAGGGGGTTGATTTCTGTTCCCTCCAGTAGGTATAAGAAAAACAAAATAATGGAAGCTTGACTCAAGTAAGTGAATAAATGAGTTTACAGGGGATAAGCTAATTTGTGTCTTGGACGGCCTGCAATTATGAATGTTTATTAACTAGTCTGTCTGGCTTTTGGAGGGGAAGAGTGCAGGAATCCCTGGAGCAATGCAGCTCAAACAGAATTATCAGTCAAAATTAAAAAAAAAGAAGTTCAAGCAAAATGCCAAACAGTACAAAACTTCCAGTGCTACTGCTGGGCTTAACATTGTCTGAACTGAGCAAGCCTTGCGTGCACAGTGAGCCTATTGACTGCTCAGGAACCACTAGCATGAGTAAGGGGATATCAGGAATGACTGGGTGCTCTGTCCTGCTGAGATAAAAAACAGGTGGTCAAAGCCCAATCCAGCAGCAAACGAAAGCATGTGAGTACACTTACTGACTTCAAAGGCACAGCCCACATGTTTAATGTTAAGGATGTGCTAAAGTCTTTTGCTAAACTGGAGCTCATGAGATTTCTGAGATCTTCACTCCCAATGACTCTGGGGTTAGCTGAAGTAGCCTGTTAAGTCTGTATTTCCCCAAAGGATAGCATCAAGATTTTCTCCTGCTGTTTTGGTAAAAAAATAAGGATATCTTGGAAAATGTTTTCCTCAGAAACTCTTCCAATCAGTCTTAGGAGGGAACTTTCTCAGTAACAATCTTTTAAAAAAATTAGGAAAAAACCCCCAGGCACTAAAATATTTATTTCTGTGTTGCCAATATGTTACAGATAGGTCCATTAATGCACATATCTCATACACTAAGGCTTAGAGAAGCTGGATTCAGCAATTAAACAAACAGCTATAGCAGACATAGCTTTTTAATCTGTTCACTTCAAGACATTTTTAAGTTGCTTATAATTTGCATAGGCTCTGTACACACCGCACTGTGCAAGTCTTTTAAAATGCCCAACCACTTTTGTACATGCAAGCCACACGGTTGCACAAACCAGAAGATAGCTGCCCAAGTGGTCATTTGTACATATAAATATCCCAATTACAGACCAGCCTTGGCAGGAATACCTACAGCTGTAAACAGTTACACTTAGCATGTTTGAATGCAAAGCTTGTTATTCCCTTTTTTAAAACATAGGAATGTAGGATGATGAGGGAAATCCTGGAGCTGTGAATCTATCTCCTGCAAACTTAGACAATAATGTCCCATCCTGAGTTGACTGAGCTTCTTACTGAACTACATATGACTCTTTTTTTTAGCCCTGCTATTCCTTATTAATAAGAAATTAATTCTAATTTTCCACTCTGAAAGTATTCATGCTCAGTTTTTGAACAGTTACTCCTGTGACAGTACTGTCCTTTATCTTAATCAGCTGTCCTGACTTCCTAGGGCCTCCTTCTTTCATGTGTATGTACGTTGAGAATAAATTCTTTTCTCTCCCCTCTCAATCTTTTCTCTTTATTAACTAATTGGATTCATATTTCTTCATGTGTGCAGGCACAGCCCTTAGACAGGTGTGGTGCTCAGACTGCATCACCCGAGGAACAATTCAAGCTGGCAGAGTGATTTAGTGACACACCTGTGAGTCAACAGTTCTGCCCAGCTTTCCCTGTGCCGAAGGTTGGTAGTCATCTGTCTTATGCTCTTTCCAGCAGTCATTGGCTCCTGGCTGTTTAAAGTACTACATTATAACTAGTGGAAAAAATAACCCTGTAAGACAAAGATTTCATCTAAAAGGAGAATCTGGCTTTTAGAAATTGGATTATAATTTATTTTAACAATGCAATTTATGCTCTCCAGTATGAACAGAGCACTTCACAGTGTTTCCCTGGGCTGTCATCAGACAGAAGTCTCCTGCTGCTGCCAGCACTTTGCACTATGCACACTGTTCTATGTATGCCTTTCATGTCTGGCCACTGGGTATGTTTCCTGGCTCATCTCTAGAAGACCTACATTTTCATTTAAGCTTTCATGCCTACCCTAAATCCAACAGTGTGATTGCTTGGCCCCTGCACTCGGGATCATGTGTTGCACACCACAGTCACTACTCACCAAACAAAAACTAACATCCTGTGGTCTTTTATTATGAAGCGATTAATGCTAGAGTATGAGTCATTTCACTGTTTCTAGCACATTTGTTTCAGCTGCCTGAAATGTCTCATGAGGGATAGAAAGGTACTGTAGCATACTTGGGGATTTTGTCTCCTGTGCCAGGGTCCCAGATGCTTTATATTCGCAATAGGATATACTGCATATGTGTCTGTCAGCCCTTAAAATGCTCATGAGCCTCATTCTGTCCTTCATGATCAACGTGGTTTCAACTACTGCACAGGATAGGTGTTTTGATAGCTTATTCATATTGCTTTCTAATGGATATGGTGAGATCACATGTTCATGTTCCACCCAAAGGTGAAGTAATTGGATTTCCGTATTCCAAAATCTCAGTAATTTCATCCATTCCAGTGCTAACACACTTCTTCCCCTGTGTGTCAGAGCTCTGGTGACAATTGCTGTGGCCTGATTCCTTTATTTATTACAGCCCTCCTTCTAAAATCCCACAAGGTGTATCCATACAACATCTTACCTTGCTCTTCAGTTCTAAGAGGTGTCTAAATTCATCTTATGCCCACATGCACAAAGACCTTTGTTTCTCCAATGCCAATGATAAGAATTTGAAAGTCAAGCCCTCCAGGAATACCGGCCAGCCTTCAATACCAGAGTCCAAGCCTTCCCTCCTTCTAGTGCAAGTGCACTTAAAAAGTTAATCAAGATATATATCCTGAACAAGGACATCATCATCATGTTTTGTTCATGTGCAAGCCAGTCAGACAGACACATCTGCTTTTTACTTACACCTGCCCTGTCCACCTTATCCCCAGTCTGGGTTGGCACAGAAGAAAAACCAAACAGCTTTGCATTATCTAAAACAGTCTTGTTGACTTTTTTTTTTTTCCTAAAGACTTCTTACATAGGCATGATAAACATTCGATGTCCCCTAAATCTAAAAAAAAAAAAAAAAAGACCAGAGTGTTGGCACTAGAGTATCCCTTGGATAGGTTTTGCTCTGGACATAAATTTGTGGTGCTTGGTCTAAAGGAACAATCACAGTTGCTTAGAGGTGTGTCTATGTAGACATAGTCACCATAGTTCCAGGGCTGCTTTGCTTGATAGTACTTAAAGCCTGATATATCACTTACATTTTTCTTTACTCTTTCAAATGCCTATTTGTTGGTATCTCACCATACACCCACTATGTGCTAACTGTCTCAAGAGTTCACAGGCTTCTGATAAGCATGTGCAGAATCTAGAAAGATAAGTTAGGCATCCCTATAAATCACTGAACTTCTTCCCACCCTTTCGTTCCTAAACACTCTACATTTTTCAGAGTGCAGCTGGAGTCTCTCAAAAGTCAACAGATGTCTAGGATCAGAAGCATGAGTTTTCTGACCAGTTCTGTGCTTGTTTCAACAGGTGTATTGTAACCTCTCCATTGCAGGACTGACAGTTCCTTCTGCCCACTCTTCCCTGAAGCTAAAGAAATTTTCTGTAATCTCACTGTCTACATGTCCAATGTGCTTCTATCTTCAGCTCACCACGACGCAGTCTCCACCTCCTCCAATACATGCTTTGTTTGGCTTTGCATCTTGGGTGAAAGCCAGGGTCACTGTCCTTCCTTTTTCACGTTAGGGATATTTTGGTGTTGAACTGGAGCACAGTTCAACAAGGTCCACAAAGATTTGTAGTTCCCTATCTTTCTACATGGGAAGCCATACATTTCATTCTTGTGTGACAGCTAATTGAAAATTTAATTCTTCTTATTATGAATATTGCCTAAAATCAAGCCACATCCTATTCTATTATCTTCCCTTTCTTCAGGTTCAGCGTAGGTTGCTGCAGGAAGGAAGCCACCACTTAAGCTATTCTCTCACCCACTTTCCTCTGGAGTAAGAGTTATCAGGGCACAAAATCCTATTTATTCTTTCACCCCTGGTTCTGAGATGCCTCAGGTAACCTGCAAAGAGGAAAGGGATCCTTGCTCCACTCAGACATAGTTCAAGTTACAATCTAGAGACAGTTCCTTACATACCAGCCTTTAAAGAATATCACAGAACATCCATTGCTGAAGAAAGACATCTGCATCCTCTGGATTATGTAAAACAAACATCTGGCGGCCATGGCTTCCTCTTAGCTCTGCTGTTGTATGTAGTAAATGGAAATCTCAGCTCCCACAACTGTCATTTGGCTTCAGCAAGCACTATGACTCCCCTTTTGTGAGAAATGAAGAATAATCTGGCTAAATCCCAGTTTCAGAGCTAGCAAACACCAAAGGTCCAGTCCCTCCTGCTGTTGTTAAAAGCTGGCTTCCCATTTCCAGGGATTAACAAACTATGCAGACATTCTTAGGAACCAAAAAATCAGCAGACTTCTGCTTTGCAAGCTCCATCAGGAATGAGTAAAGCTGCTCCCCATTTCACTGCCACAACCAGCAGTTTTCAAAGCCGTGGAGTAACAGGGATGTTAATATCAAGCAAACTTTGGATTCTCATCTTTTGATGCATCTCAAGTGAAGTGGAGTCTATAGCAAACTCTGGCCTAAATTATTTCTATGCAAATAAATACTCAAACATGCTATAATAATGAGCTAGATCCAGAGAGCTAGCACCCAGTAAAAGCAATGAAAAAGGCATCAGTGTCTGCAAGAACTTTCTGGAGTCCCAACACCCTTGGAGAAGACTGTGGCCCTGCTTCACTTTGTATTCCCATAATCATTCCCATACCAGAAGTCCCTGCTGAGGCAGTAACAATGCACACTGTATATACTGCCCTTCCATTGTCTCTTGTGCCTTTGCCTAAGGAAAATACACTGATTCTGCTGACAGTAAAGGCTCTGTAGCTGCAGAGCTGAAAACTAGATTTTTCTCCAACACAAACAAAACTAAGTTAAAAGGGAGAGAAAACACACAGGGGAACAGTGTCTGTATCTCAGTAGAGCTATATTCTTTCTCACCTCAACTGTGCTCTGAGAGGTGAAAACATAGGTAACACAGGCAATGACTACAGAGACCTTTATAAAAGGGGGGCTGCAGACACCCTCTGAAAATTTCTTTCCTGCTTTATGTTTAAACCCCAAAACAAAACATATATCTCTACTTTCCAGAAGAGAAGTATCTTATCTATCTTATTTCCTCAGGTTCCTTCAAGTCTCAAAAGGAAAAATATTTCTGGTTTCATAATAGCAGCATTCAGGCAGAAAGTTATAATGGAGTGGCCTGTGAATTGCATGCAATCATTTGTACCATTTTGAGACCTTTCAATATTTGGGTTATGGCTTCAAGAACGCATCTTCTACTAAAACAGCTGTCTCTGCTGATCACTAAATTTTCCACATTAACACAGCCTTTCTGTATTTTTCCTGTAATTCCAGGTACTCCCTGTAGTATAATATAGGGGCTATCAAGCTAGTATGACTACAGTAAAAGTCACAAGATTTGGTTTTTCTTCCTCTCCCAAAGTACACATTGACTTCTCCCCACTAGACTTCAAGAAAATTTTTATCAATATATTTATTACTTGGTCACATTTATATGCCTACACAGTTAATGGCAGCAGAATGAACAGAACTGTGGTAGTCAGATCCTCTAGTACTAAAGAGCAGAAGCAGTCAGATGCAGCAGCTGAGGCACTTAGTAGGGTGGTTAGTGGAGGTAGAGCTGGGTTTTCTTATTATACGACTTTGACATTTCTCAGTGCACAGTCTGTCTCTTAAGATCAAAATTTGGTGATCTACTGCAACAATGACAATAAAGACCCTGTTACCACTGTTGAGTCAATGGGCTTTGCACTGTATGTACAGTAGAAAATACATGTATAAGCCTGGCAGCTGCTAAACTCATTGATATATAACACCAGTCCCAAAATAGTGATATTTCACTTCTGGAGCTTTATAAATTGTTAAAGAAATAAAATCTGCCTTTGGGAAATAATGTTTCTCTATGTATCATCGAATCCATTCCCTTCCTCCTCCCCTCCCTCAGAGATTAAAACAAATCATGCTGAAGCCATAAATCATCCCTATTGGCACTGGAAAGCCCTCAGAGATGCTCTTTTTGTGCCATTTCAGTAGACAGAAAGTCTAATGTACAGAGAGGTGCTGTTGCTTTTTTTTTTTTTTTTTTGGTAAGTAGGGAGTCAGAAAAACATGTCCCTCCTTGATCTCTTCAATGTACATCAATATTTCTTCAGTCATTTTAAAGTTGTTGCACATGCTCCAAGTGGTTTCAGTGGAAATCACTGGGAAATGGAGCATGCCTGGGAATTTTGTCTGTCATTGTCTTGTGCAGAGAGGTGCATCTTGAAACACCATTTAAACACGGTAGGTAATGCCAGTAAAAGGACTGAGTCAGTTGCTCTGTCCTGAAATTAATATGGTTTTGAAAACTCATTTGCAGAAATTCAACCTCCATTGCTTGTTTTTCACTGAGCACAGTCTCCCAATCTATAACTGGATAAGTAATGATCCAAGAACTGGATTTGTATGATGAAAATTCAAGTTGAGAATTTTAGTAGTTTACTTAAAATTGGTTTTCTCCTATTATTCCTGAGGGTAAACTACTTTCCTAGAAATTTGTCCTGTTTTTCTGCAAACGTTGATCAAGCATTTCTGAAACATCCACCCACTTCCATTTTTCAGTAACATAAACTGCTTTTTTTCACCCACCCATCATTTCTTTAGTCTCATTTCCTTTGCTTTCACTTCAAGAAATAGGGAAAAAAATGAAAGATTTTTTTTAGAGCTTCTGAGCTTGGTAAAAATGAGCTTTACATTAGAATTTCCATCACTTACAGCAAATTCATAACCAAAAAGAAGCAGCCTTTTCTCCTCTCTCTTTCTCTTCCCCCTCATTGCCAGAAAAAAAATTTAAAAACCGACCTCCCTGAAAGCCTAGGATAAAACTAACATTTTCTAGTAAGAGATCAGAAAGCTAATTTAGTCATGAAACCAAGTAAAATAACTGCTTGTAGTCTGCACCTTTGTCACTTTTAACTGTGCACAGTACAATCAAAGTAGAATTCCTGGCCGTGCTGTGTTCCTTTCCCCTGCAATTTCTCTCCTCAATGGAGAGTCACCTTTAGAGGAAATGCTAAAGCATGAAGGGTGTAGATCCACCTCAGCACATCACTGCAGCATTGGAAACACCCCTAGGCACCCTCAGGCACAAATACAAGTATTTAAAATTAGCTGGTAGGAGTCTGAGTCCTTGAATCCTACTTGCTTAACTGGGCACGTGGACAGCCCGTCAATAACTGTGGCATTACTGTATGTGTGTAATTAAGAGCATGCATGTATTTTTGCAGCATTGCAACTTAAGAGAGGGAAAGATATCCTGCTTTATCACAGCAAATTGAATCACTTTGATCTTAGGCATATTTAGGCCTTTGTAAGCTTTCCCTACTAATCCCTGGTTTAATAGGCATGAGCTGGATTCTTATTCCTACGTCAGCTGAGGTAAGCAGAGTCTCTGCAGAGCAGCTCTGAGAGCCTGTGAGACCCCAGGAAGGGCTGGGGGAACTCTGCAGTCACATACACGTTTTATTCTCCAACTGAGCGTCTTTCACAAGCACTCAGTCCATACACAGACACATCCCACTCCCTTGTCTCTGAACAACTCCCTTCCCACCTGCTGACACAGGCACCTGGAAATAATTTCTGCTGAGCTGCTTGAGTTTTGGTTTGCTGTGCACTTGCCTCCATATTGAATCAGCAGCTGCTGCCATCACATAATACAGGTACAGACCTCATCCCAGCACAGCCGATCGTATCACATCATCTGGCCTGGCATTTGTCTGTCACGCTGGGGCAGGGAATGTGATACCAAGCTGACAAAAAGCAGCACACGGCCCTGCCTGGAGAGCCCCTTTGTTCATCTAAGCCTCCCCTGCTGCTTTTGTAACTCCAAATGGATTTCTGATTCCCTATCTCCTGGCCTTTTCAAGCCAAATGGTTTGGTCAGATCACAAGGCAGCAGGTGCTGCTCCGCTCAACATTTGCACCTTCCAATCCAAACACACCTCTCCCCACCGACCCTTAAAATCAATCAAAGGAACTTATCAGTTTGTTTTAAGCTTTGATGTTTGTCTGGGGTTTGTTTATCTAGCAGTTTATTCCTGGGAGTATGTTCTTGACATCTAGGAGTAGGTGGTAATTAGCAACAAGGAAGAAGGGCTGAGATAAGAAGTGGAATTTGAAAGTGGTGATACTTGGTGAGGCAGCTGTGCCACATCCCCTCCTGCTTTCACCTCGGCCACTGAGGCAAGCCAGAGACAGCAAAGGGGCGAACAGCAGCCACCCTGCCCTTTCAACAAACACTGCCTGGCTGTGTTGTGCTACCTGGTGTGCTCCTCTGTGGAGATGGAGCACATGAGGGGGCCTTTTTGGCCCCCTTGCCATGTTGCTGCCTCCTCTGCTTCACAGGCACTCCTGAGGCTGCCTCTGAAGAGCCTTGTTTTTCTTGTCTGAACAAACTTTCTACCTGTTGGCTTTGCTGCAAGAGCAATTTGCTTAAAAGATGGCATGAGGATCAGGTCTTGCCATCATGTGACAGCCTATACATCTGCTGTCCTCTAAGTAGCATATACACCAAAAATGACTGAATTGCTACTTTTACAGGAAGAATAAATGCTGCTACATCTCCACATTCAATTCACTACACCCACATGCAGGGTCTCATGTGTGGGTGAGATGTAAATAATCACACAATCACACACTCACACACTATATGGTGTATTCAGACTGACATGGGTTAACTCCAATCACCAGCTAAGCCCCACGCAGCCACTTGCTTACTCCTCTCACTGCCCATGGGATTGGGAGGAAAACCAAATTGCAAAAGGTAAAACTCATGAGATAAGAACAGCTTAAATGATTGAAACATAAGAATAATGGCAAGTAGAGAGAGAAAGGAGTAAAACCCAAGAGAAAAAGTGATGCACAAAACAAGCACTCACCTCCCACTGATGCCCAACCTGTCCTGAGCCATGACCAGCTGCTCCCAGTCAATACCCTCCAGTTTTGGAGGTAATAATAATGCCAGTATTAATACACTGGCATGATGTTATGTGGCATGGAATATCCCTTTGGCCAGTTCAGGTCAGCTGTCCTGGCTGTGCTCCCTCCTGGCTTCTTGTGCACCTGCTTGCTGGCAGAGCATGTGACCTGAAAAGTCCTTGATTTAGAGTAAGCACTACTTAGCAACAAGCAAAACATCAGCGTGTTATCAACATCATTCTCATGATAAATCCAAAACACAGCACTGTACCACCAACTAAGAAAATTAACTCTATGCCAGCCCAAACCAGGACACATACATACACACACACATACAGAGAGCCAAAGAGCCATGAGAGGCCAGAGCAAAACATTTTTTGCTTTGAATAGCCTTGGACTCAGCAGGTTTAAAATATGAAACCGGGCCTGGACCTGAATTTTGCAGATAGACTCTATCTTTATAACCTTTCCAACAGAGTTGCTTACAGCAATGTAAGCCTTGAGTACATAATGTGGAAGCAAAAGCACAGTAACCTAGTCCCACGCTGCATAGCCGGCAAAAGGATCCACATAAGTACACATTGCATTCTCAGGAGAGAAAGGGACTCTTGCAATCATGATGCTCCTCAAGTGCCCTAACAGGCACACAAAGATACTTATTCTCTGTACTGGCTTGTGGAGCAAAGCCAGAATTCAGAGAGTAGTGTAAAGCAGGAGGTTTTTAGAGTCTAGCTGAAATAAAAAGCCCCTTGGTCTGAACTGGGCCACAGAGTTGCTTTCACAGGTCAGTGAGTAAACCCTGACAGACAAAGAGAAGCCCACAGTGTCCTGGGACAACTCAAATCATCATTTATCTTATAAGCAGGCAAGACCAGGATTTCATTTAGAACAACCAGATCATGATCAACTCCCACTTGCACTCCTCTGTTTCCAGGGTGGGGACCAGTACTTTGAAGTCCACATTTTTGTTATGTTTATTACATTTCTCAAGACTCCAAATCACTGATGTTTCTAAAAAAGATGAAAAAGGTTTTTTCGTTTGAGTTTGGTTTTGTATTTTTTCTTTGGTTGGTTGGTTTTGGGTGCTTTGTTTGTTGATTTATTTTTTTCCCAAGGAAAAATTATGCATTGAAATTAACCTAAATAACTATACATGTGAAAATCCTCTGCCTTTCTCAAGAACAGGCTCTGGGCAAACTATTTCACCCAGCTGTACTCCAGAGGATCCCTGTGGGAGGGAAGGTACTTGGCAAGGCACTCTCTGTTCAAGATGACTTCACTCTCATTATACACATAATCTTTTCCTACACAGTGTACATCAAACCAAAATTATATTGCATGTGTTAAGCTTGTAAGTGCACCATTCTATAATGATCACATTGCTTGTGTCCCAAGGACATTATAAAGGGGATAATTCTGCCACTGCTTATGATGCTATGTGTTGCCAATAAGCAGCTGGGCTGTAGCTTCATACAATAAGAAGAGAATACTTAATAAAAACAGCCTCAGCTTTGAGGTTGCCCTTAAACTAAATGTCTTTTATGACAATTTTTGCTCCACAACAGTATCTCCATTTACAAGTGACAAGTCACCATTCCTAAATATCATGTACAATCACAGTTTCTATTGAAAAGGTACCTCCAAAGCACTGCAAATACCTGTCACTAGATATTGTGTTAGAACCATTTGTTTCTAATGGGGCTGTCTTTTCCTTTTGGCATTGATTTACCTTACAGACATCAGAATATTAACAGATACCATCCTTTCACATGTGTAGGAAGACAGTATGACAATGTGGAGTTCATGATCCTGAGACTTTAAAGTCCTTTTCTTTGCTCTATTAGACATCAAACACTGTAAAAAATAAACAACACTACCAAAAAAAAATTAAGCAGCATTGCATGTTTGCATTCTGTCTATCCTTTATAGCTTATAAACATAGAGTTTCTGTTCTGTTTTGTTCCACACAAAACTCAGCAACAGAGTCCACTTTCTGTTCCAATGTTTAGTGTCAACAGAAGTTTAGGATCTAGTTCTGGTCCCCACTGAAGTCATGGGAATCTTATACTTGATGTTAATGGAAATTGGATCAGGCCAGTAACTGGAGACGCTGAAAAGAATCCCAGATGCTGCATAACAAATGAACTATCCACTGAGGTAGTCCCTCTGCTCTGGGAAGCTGCCCCTGGGAATTGCTGCTACCTTTTTGTGGAAATGTTGAAAATGAAACGGATGTCAGATGTCAAAGCTGCAGTTTTAGTGACACAGAAAATTCTAAAAACTCTAAACAAATAAGACCTCGCCAAATGAAAGAGCTGTTTGGGCTTTGGAGACATTTGAAAACAGCAAATCATGCTGCTAATTTGTCCTTTGATAGATCAGGTCAGCATGGGTTCAAATCTGGTTCCCTGAACAATTGTTAGATAGAATTCTTCAGCTCTTCACATGTCAAATTTAAAGCAAAAGAAAACAAAAGAGGTTAGTAATTTTATTTTCATTTCTTTTTCATTACTCAGATCCCATATTATTTGCCTAGCAGTTTCCATTCATGATCTGTTGTGAAAGTTGCAAATGTTCTTTGCATTGGTTTTTTGACTTCTTCCAAAAGCATGGCAAAGAGATCAGTCATTCTGCTGCAGTGTATGGCATTCACCCCCTGTTAAGATTTAAAAAGTGCATCCACCTCAGATCTAGTCATGGCATTGATATGCTGAGGCAGAACCACACTTAAAGAAGAGGATGTAGTGATTCAACCTTTCATGCAAAATGACTCAAAGAGGAAATTGCATGCTCTGAAATGACATACCTCACTGTAACCTGTTGTGACCATGCCTGCCTGCCATACCATACTCTATGTTTCTCTTGGAAATTAGACAGACACGTCAAGCACACTTCAGGTGTAAACCAGTACAAAGGCAGAGAGCTTCCTATTTATCTGCCATACTTTACACAGCTGACAGCTCCCAAAATCTTGCTGCCACTATGATCCAATTCCGTGTCACTGTCACACCCAAGGGAAGTTTATGTGAGTAAGAGGGGTGTAAAAAACAGCCACAACATGCACATAAAGTTAGCAGAAAACAAAAAGGGACTGTGAAAAGGAAAAAAGTATACCTAGTCTGAATTACTTAGTCTTGGTCGTTCATAATTGTCACTAAATAGAATAGTAATGAATCCTTCACTCGGAACAAAAAAATGCTAGCAATGACAGGAGGTTTTCACATCAGAGTATGGAATCTTGTTCTATTTTAATCCTACAAAACAACAAAATTATTTTGTAATTAAGGTATAAGTCTATTCCTAGACTTTCCAGTACAACTTTCATAAATTGCTTTCTTTTCTTGGTTTTTTTAAAGAAACCTTCTACCTTGTTCATTGTGAGAATGGGTAGAAATCAACATTAAGTTAGCACAGAAAAAATGAGCTTCTGTGTGAATCCACCTATGCAAGAGAGAGTCCTAAAAGGGCTAAGTTAGTCTTGTGCTAATGCACTACTGCAGCTCAAGAAATGTTGCTGGTTGCTGAGTAGGACTCTTTGGTTATCTAATGCTCTGCACAGCATACAGAATAAGGACTTCAGCAATGTTTTATGATAGCAGGGTAGCAATACATTTATCCTTGTATTTTTATGGGGACATCAATGGAGCATTGACATTTTGTTGCATTGAAAGAAGCCTGAGATTTCCCTACTTAAATACCTCAAAAACTAGCAGTACAAACTGCACTTGGAATCTTCCTATTCCCCTTCTGCTCACTGCAAAAGAAATTTCATTATAACCAGATTATTTGCATGGACAGTGAGTTTTGCTTCACTGACTTGAATGAATCTCTCTGATTTCATCAGGGTTTTCAGTGCATACTCAGCAAGGCTTAATACAGATTCTGGGACAGGTAAAAGAATAAAAAAACATTAATTAAGGATAAATCCTCATTTACAAATTCTCATTAACCTCCACAAAGCTACTTTACAGAATCATTGCAAGATTACACTCCCAGATCATTGAGTCCAACCTTTGACCAATCACCAGTTTGTCAATTACACCATAGCACTAAGTGCCATGTCCAGTCATTTCTTGAACACCTCCAGGGATGTCAACTTCACCACCTCCATGGACAGTGCATTCCAATGCTTAACAACCTTTTCCATTAAGAAATTCTTCCTGGTGTCCTACCTAAACCTCCGCTGGTGCAACCTGAGGCCATTCCCTCTTCTCCTATTGCTTGTTGCCTGAGAGAAGAAACCAACCCCCACTTGTCTACAGCCTCTTCTCAGGCAGTTGTAGAGAGTGATAAGGTCTCCCTGGAGTCTCCTTTTCTCCAGGCAAAGCAAGCCCAGCTCCCTCAGCCTCTGCTCATTCAACTTACTCTCTAGACTTTCACCAATTTCTCTGGACACACTCAAGGTTTGGCCTCACCAGTGCTGACAACAGTGGGACAATCACTGCCCTGGTCCTGCTGGCCACACTATTTTTTTATGCTATTTTTGGATCCTTCTCATAATCCACATCAAGATTTTTCCTAGGGCAGTGGTGACTTACTGTGAAAGGTTTAAGAAATTTACTCAGTCTCTTCCTACATCAGATCTCTGGCTGTGAAATACAGCTTTACCCCTCCATTTTGCACATGGTTTGTCTGTTTAAAATCCAGTTTCTCTCAAAGGCATATCTTTTCTGTACTTGGCAGCATGTTAGGATTCACATTGGGTGACAGATCCACGTGATCCTATAACAGCAATAATAATGAGTTCTCAGGTATTCTCAGGTATTCTCAGAATAAGAATAAGCTGAAAAGAGCCTTATTCAGCTAGGGCAGAGACTCCTATCTTTTTACCAAAAAAAAAAAAAAAGAAAAAAGTCTCTGGAGCTGTCCTACTAACTCCAAGTGAATCTTCTCACTCAGTTAAGGATGAACTGGATGTTTACACAAGCAGAAGGTATCTCACCAGAATTTTTCTGGGGAACAAGGACTTTGTGAAATCTTAGTATCTCTGAAAAGTCATTAGGAGGCTGAAGCAACATGCTTTCTTAGCAAAGTCCTAGTATAAACTGTGGCAGAGGGAACTGATATGAGGGCTCTTGTAAATGTCTCATGAAAGGCTTATACCAAAGGCCTCTCAGAAATGTGCCCTTTCAAAGAGGACAATAACCATGAAAATACAGAAGAGCTTATGATTTTATGTTTTCCTCATAGTTTTGCAGCGTTCTGGTGTTTTATAGCACTAACAAACTCTGACATTTGGCTTTCTCATGAGACTTTCCCAGCTTGTGGGGATACCACAAAAGTACCAGATGACATGATAATCTGGCAGCATATATCGCTCACTTAGGCATTAAAAAGGCCAATAAAAATCATAAAACAACTAACATACTGGGTTACTCAATTATATAAGTGGTTCAGCCAAATTTCATTCTTTCCCCTCTTTCCCTTCTGTCTCCCATTTTGATCTCATAGCCCAGAGCCCTAGTAAGATTTCAACAAGAAGGGCCAGTCTTGCTCACACAGGCAGAAAACTTAATTTGAGGATTGGCTTTAGCCAACTAGCTATGACGATGGCCAGTACCCTTTAACAGTGTAAGACCAATGAGCAGATAATCTGCTTGCCACAAAGGAAAGGTTAACCAATCTACACTGCTCGTCTCTCTCCATTACTCTTCAGTTTGGCACTAGAATCTCCAGCCACAGACACAGAAATTGTTCTGTAATGACAGGCATCACCAAATATAAACAGCTGGTAACCCTAAAATTAGACCTGCTGGCTGTCTCTTGGTTTGGGGATATATTTTATTATACCTTCCAACTGGCAAGCAAACTTTAAAGTTAACTTAACCCATTACAAGACCCTTTTATCTAATGGTTGAGCCTGCTGCTTTATCTTGAGCCTGCCTGTGCACTCTCTTCATTCTTGTGAGGAGTTTTGCCAGCACAAAAATGGAATTTAGCTAAAGCTAGTTGAAAATTTTCCATGTAAAATACATTCTGATAGATAACTAGATCTCTTGATCTAGCAAGATTTTTGAACCTGAAATTTTTCTTGTCTTCAGAAAACGTTATCTTCCAGGTGACCAGACAGAAGAACCATTCAGCAACAAAATGAACCTGAAATAATTCTCAGTTTTTAGTTGCAAGGCCTTCTAGCCAAGGACTCAGGCAACATGCTACTTGTGGTAAGAAGGAAGAGATATGATGATCCTCCTCAGATGCATGCTAGTGAAGAATTCTGGCGTATTCTCAGATATAAAACATTTAACCACACATATGACAATATGTGTCTCCACATATCACTTAAAATTTACCCTGTGTTTCTCAGTCTAAAATTTTCAGCTGTTCAGATTGTCATTAAGTGTTGAAATGTCCTGTGGGGGATAATCAGCAAAAGGAAACACAATTAGCTGTAGTTCTTGCACCTACCTAGAAACAAGATGATAGGTTCAAAGTTGGATATGCATGTCTGAACACTGGCCACTCACTTTTCATAAACATGTATTTAGGCCCAATTTTTTTGACTTCTTTTTTGATCTCTGAGCTTGAAATTAGTTTAAATAGTTGAATAACAAATTTATGTGGGGTTTTTTTAATTTTATGCAAACAGTCTTTTAACAGGACAATATTCATTCTGTCTTCTCATATTATCACCATTACTGGAGTCATATAATGAGCTTAGTAGTACTGCCAGATTCTATTAATAACTTTCATTTATTTTTCTTGCATAGACTGTGTGTAAAGCTGAATCTCTCCTACAAGAACTGAGCAAAATGAAATTTTCTGTATGTAGTTTAAAAGTTAACAATGACTGAGGGTCAAGATATTTGTTCTGACACTCACAAATGGGTGGAACTGCCAACACTCTATTAAAACTGCTAATTGGGGAAAAATTTAGGTGGGAATCACACTTGCACTTTGGTCACAGGGAAAGCTGGCAGGCTCAGGGAACCTTGCACCAAGTACAGAATGAAACGGCACCTCATGAGTCATGCACTGAAATCACTTCTAACTGGGAGCAGCACACATCTGGCAGCGATGAGTAGGAGATGGTGGGATACCTTTTCTTCCTCTCTCCTCTAAGCCTACCAGAAATCCCAAAACTCAGTTCTAATTCCCAGGACTGTTAGTAATAGCAGTATACAAGCAGGGAGAGTGTGTCTTAGGATTTCAATTCAACAGCTTTTCCAGAGGGGGTGGCTGGCCAAGCGCACTCTGCAGAGTTGCAGGAACATCACGCAGGACCTCTCATGGCTCCCAAAACATGAGGGCTTCCAGCACCTCCTCCTCAAAGGCATTCATCTGACTTTTTCCTCAGGTTTTCAGGGAAGCAAGCTGCTATTCCTTGGCACCACAAAAGGTGGAAAATGGCCTGTTTCATGACTCTGTCAGAGTCTGTTAACACACTTTATTACTGTCAAAGGTATAATTTAATAGTGATCATACGCAACATCATTAAAAGAGATCAGAGCTCATTTTGTTCACTTCATTTTCCACAGCTTCTTTATCTATTTGAGTTTGTAGCTTAGAAACTCATCAGTATTTCTTAGAAAATTTTATGCCTCAAAGGCCACCATCTCCATAAATGTTAAGATACCTCATTCTGGAAACACAATGAGAATACTGAAACAGTTTACAAACACATTACTGATTTGGTTTTGACACGTAGATAATCTGCTTAAAAGTACATCAATCTTTGAAAACTTCCTGGTCATTTTGTCAGCTTCTCTTTCTCCCTCAGCTTTCTAAAATAAAAGGCCTTTATACTTTTTAGTGCACTGCTACAGAAGTAAATGAGGGCAGAATTCTGCTTCATTACACAATGGACTTCATGGTAGTTTGGTGAGTCCTAGTGTATCTCCAGGCATATAAAACGCTGTTACTTAGTTAAACTGGACATGATAGTCCAGTCACACAGTACCAAAGCAGATACTGTTGGAAATATTTCAATTCAGTGTTCGAGGATTTGTTTGGTTTGGGTTGCTTTTGGGTTTTTTTCTTTAAAAAGACAAATTCCTTGACACCAAAACTATTTGCGTGAGTTTTCACTAGATTTGTTTTAGGAAAAGCTTCTCAGGGTGGTGATCTTTTTTGGTCAAAATATAAGGGTAGGGTTGTCAGAGAGTGGGGAGAGACAAACAAGTAACTCGGAACAACTGTGGAAACTCTCCCATTTTGCTGTTTTGGTCAGGTCACCTACCAGAGTGTGAGAAATTTGAGTTCATATTTCAGTTCTCCTGCTTCAGAAGAAGGTCTTGGACTTAGGTTTCTTAAGTCTCACGTAAGTGTTAAGTCTGTTAGGTGAACTGTGCCACAGGAGCACTCTCTGAACTGCTAATAGCTAATTTTTTCTTTGTACAAAATTAGTTTTCATTGGAATAGAGGCTTGAAGCTAAGACTCCTCCATCAGTGTCTTTTCGACACTAGTTCAAGTAATTCATCACTGTCATGAAGGAGGATTCTGTAGCAAACAAAAATTTCAAAGACTGAATTTCATGTTCATGGATGTTTCATATTTATGGTACAGAATGGCAAAACAGATGTGTTGCAAATATTTTAAGGGAACAACAGAACCACCAACCCTGCAGTTTTACTTCAGGAGTGTAAGATCTAATGGAGACATGCAAGATAATTCAAGTAAGAGATTAACTTGGTTGTAGAAGGCTTTTGAACACAACTCTTTGCTGCCTGGTTGCATTCAGTATGATTTTTGGTTTACCTTTACAGTGTATATAAAATATTGCTGAAATAGGAGATGTAAGAGGAGTTCAGTCCAACTTTCTCCTTGACAACTACTCTGGCAGTAGAACCAACTTAGAAGAGTATCTGCTTCTCACCCAAATTATGCCCAACTTCCACACATAGGCACATTTCTTGGGCATATTTTCCTCCTTTTACTCTGTATTTCTGTCCCTTTTTGTTCTACAAACTACAGAAATAAATGTTCCTTGTCAATTCCTTTGTAAGGATCTTACAACTATGGATGGTCAAGCCTATTAAAGGGCTCAGAGTAAAGTTTAGACCCAGCCAGTGGCAAAAACAAATAATGGTTTTGCTCATCTCAGAGATACTGAGGAAATATTTTGGTAGCTGCATCCTGTAACTGTGATGTAATTCTCTTGCCACAAAAAAATAACTTATTAACATAAAGAAATTCACTTAACACAGCAAGTACAATGCTTGAATGAAACAACTGACTTAACTCTCGTTTTCATATCTTTGTCCAGAACAGTGATGTGTAAACCCACACATGTTAAAAAAAAAGTCAACATGTTAAAAAAAAAAAGTCAAGTTAGCTCTGATAAGGAAGAAATGGAGTCTTATGCATCTGTCTACAGAGTCGTGGGCAATTTTTTACTAGAGATACTTTACTTTGAAACAGGTCTCATAATTAGCTTATTCAGGCAAGGAAACCTCTTTCTCTAACAATCTCAACAATAGTGACTGATTCCTTTTTTTTTTTCTCTGTTGCTGTCATATCACCATTATGGGAGGATTTCTTTTTGGTTTGTTCTGTTTTTAAATTGAACATGTTACATCAGAAGGAGACATTGGAAAGAACTTCAAAACCGAGTGATATTTAAATCTAAATTACAGTCATTAAAAGGCAATTTTAACGTATGTAAAAAAGTCAGAAATGTATGTATATATTGCAGCATTCTAGCAATTGATGGTAGGAGTCTGAGTCCTTGAATGCATTATTGCAGGAAGAAGAAATGCTAGAAAAGTTCATTCTTACTCAACAAAACAGCTTTTTAGAAGGGAAGGGAAGGGAAAAGGCTTCTGAAATGTGTCTTCTACCAAGCTCAATAATGATGGGTGTCTAGAAATAGACATGACATCCAGTACAATGTGGCAACATGAAGGCAAAGGCCCCCAAGCAGTAAGTGCAATTGATTAGAAAAGGAGAACAACATTGCAAGTACCCTGCACAGGAGATGAAAAGGCAGAGGAGTTCAGTGCACGTTCACAGACTTTGTACAAGAATATACATGTAACTCACAAACAGGTTGTACCACACCGCAAGGAGCAACAAGTGCTGACTGCAAAGTATATCATCCTGTCGGATCCCTGAAGACAATGGGACCTCACTAAGGGACAGGCCACATCTTGCATTTGTCCCCCAACTTTTCGCTGGTTTTGCTGGCTTTTGTTCACTCAGTCCTTCTAGAGGAGTCATCAGGGATGGGGGTAGTGTGGTGGTCTTAGTGATAATCAGGGTCTAATATCAGACCTAGGCTATATTTTGCTCACCCTTCCTTATCTAGATTTTCTGAGCAATATAAGCATAAATCTTTTTTCTGTTAGATCAGGCTGAACTTCTACTCTGCTTATCCAATTGTAGGACTCGGGGCACAGCATAAGCTAATGGTGCCAACATGATTTCAGTCTGGGAAGTTTTAGTGAACAGTTTTTATCTCCTGTTAGGTCCCATTTTTATATAGCACCTCTTTATTAGGAATTTTGGAGTACAGAAACTTTAAGGGAAGGCTGTCCTCCTACATTAGTCATGGCAGCACTTCTCAACTGCATGAGCAACCTGCCAAGCCCATCACACAGCCTGTGAGTGCAAAGCAGAGACGACACAGCTTGCTCAGAGCACCAAATGGAAGGGCAGCTCTAGGAACAGCAGCAGGGGTGACCTGTCTGTGTTTTCACAGGCATTTCCCTGCTCACTATTGCTCCAGTTAGGTCAAGTATGCTAATGGACATCAGGGACAGCAGCATGGCTGGTCCGAGATGCATCCTCTGCTTTGCCTCCCCCTTCCCTCACTGACACGACAGAAGCTGCTACTGACTTCTTCAGGACCTCCTTGTGGTTGAAGCCAGTTTTGCCCTCACATGCACATAAACTATTACACAACGGAGCTGCAGACTTTTGTCTGGTTGAGGGGTTGATGCCTCTTGACATAATAGTATGCAAAATCAGAGCATCTGCGCAGCCAGCCTTAAGTTCAGGGATATGAAAACATCATTTTGGAAGGTATCCTGTATGAAAAAACAATGCAACATTTCTAACTTCCCACAAGTGGTTAAACCACTTGATTTCTATCCTAGTGAGCAGCCACTATCAGTTTTTAATAGTTTATCTACTGAGGGCCATGTTAAGAATAGAGATGACAAGGACATCAAAACAAAAAATGTTCACAACAAGTAGCATTGGTCAAAAAGTTTTGGATTTTTTTTTTTTTTTGAGAGACTGCCTTTTAACAGAGTAAAAAGCTGTAAGTTTTGTAAAAACTGTATGGTGTTTGGTTGGTTTTTTTCCAAAGGAGAGGAAAACCCAAAAAGTTTGTAGGGAAATATTTCAGACATATATATATTAAGAGCTATGGGAGAAAGTAACATTTTGATTGGGTCTGACAACTTACTTTATTTTTTATTTCAGATTTTTTTCTAGGGTTTTTTTTTCCTTTTTTTCTTTTTTCTTTTTTTTAAGGCAACAGAAAAATCATACCTTGCTCATTAAGCTGTCTGGTGAACTGAGATTCTATAGGGATTGGAAATGGGAACACTAACTGGTAGACTGAAACACAGTGCTGTCTAGAAGATGATATAATGACACTGTAGTTGTTTTCCACATCTTCTATTTTGGCTTGCATTCTCTAAGAACTCAGCTACACCTCTGATTTATTTTTATTACTTTGTTTCAAAAGCATTTTCAGATTTTTAAACTGCAGACACATAGGTAGATGCAGCTTCATATATCCCTACTGTGTTAAGTGATTCCTTCAGCCAGCTGAAAACTCTTTTTGATCTCTCTGATAATACCAGGAAAGCACTGATCTGAAAAGGCAGATTACCACCAAGGATTAGGCAGCACAATAGCATGCTGAGAATGCAAGAGGATGATGAGGTTTAGCAAACAAGCTTGGAACATATTTGAACTCAACATCGAACCCCAGTCCAAGCCATGGGGAAATCAGAAGAAAAATGAGAGAGTAGAGAATTGCCTTGAAAAATTATTTCATGAGAGAGGGTGAAATTGTCCAGTTACTAGGTATTAACTTACAATCAAACAGAGCTAACTGAGAGAGCACATTCTGCACAGAAGGCTCTTCTCAGCCTGAATGGACACAGAGACTCAGCTACAGACTAATTTTCTTGAGACAATCCTTTAAGGCATGTGGTTGGAGCAGGTCACTCTGCTGTTGCTGCTGTCCTCAGGCAGTATAACACAGTGAAGACAGGATTTTACAAAGCCCTTTTTTTTCCAAGAAGAGATTTTTTTTCAGGACTAGCCACAGTAAATAGAGTGGTTATTTGGTATGTGAGATAAGTATTGGCCAATGTGATTTGAACACACTAGTTTTCTTTCAGCATTTTGTCACTTGACCAGTTAAATGCTAAGGTTAAAACGCTGTTACACAACATGTATCCACCCTACTGTGTGTCAGAAATGTGAGGAATGTTTGCAAGAAAGAGCAGCTGGCATACAATTCCTGTCACCAAACCCCAAAGTCAAAATGGCTAACATTTCCTGGATTTGCTTAGCTCACCTACAGATAAATAGTTCGCAGTCAGTGTGTGCAAACAGGAGCAGAGTCATTAAAACTGGAGCAGGTCTTGGGCAAGATCCAGTTAACATGTTACATATTCATAAAAAGCTGTGTTAGAGTGGCTTCCAACAGTGCAAACGTCAATGGAGCCTGCTGGAGCAAGCCTGAGGTATGCCATCTATGTGTCTGATTGCCTAGAGTTCAGAGGAACTTGCTGAATGTATTACCAAAGGGAATGAAAAAGCTTGCACAGGGGTAGCTAGCCAGGTCCAATTTCTGTATGCTTAAAAGTACATGTTGGTGTCAAAGGGTTTTACAGGTTTAGTTTTTTTAGCTCATTTGTTGTTTGTATAACCCTTGAGAATCTCAAACAGGAATACTTCATTTTGTTGTTCTTTCAAAGAACACATATTAATTTATGTTATAACAAAAATGTTCATTAAGGCTTGCCTAATAGCACTGATTATTTGTTTATTTTCACTCTGTGCAGCCTATTTAATTGTGTGTACACATACCTATAATTACCACTTTGAAATGCAAATACACAGTTACTAAGGATAACCTTTCTCATTTTCAAGCAGCTAACACCCCTTTTTTATAAATGTTAACCATATCCTAAGCACCGTGGAAAACAGCACATTTTAAGCTCTCCTCTCATTGCAATGGCTGTCTCCAGAACCAAATTAACCCCTTTGCCCCTGTCACAGTTTCCTTTAATTTATTACCAGTCATAGCCCCTGATGAAGGCTACGAGGTCCCTTGGCTGAAGTACCTCACACCTTATGCTGGGACTCCTTTAAGTGATAGGAAGAGAAGTGGATATATTTTCTATCTTAAACAGTGTCTCATCAAGCTCCCAACTCCACTTGTGCCTTATCGCTGGCAAGACCTGGGCTGGTACAGAACCTTTTGTTACTCTTGATTGCGCATCAGATAGTTTATTGCTGTTGAGTTTCACCCACAGATCATGCTCACACTTCTCTCTGGAATGGAATTTTCTTCCTAAAGGGAGGATTTGGGTATTTGACTGAGCAGCATGATGAACAGAAGCTATCACAAAACAATAAGTTATCACATAACTTACTTCCTAACTGTCAAACCCACAAAGTGCTTTCAAAATGATGATACCAACCCATCTTCCACACCTTTCCCCCCCAAGCCCCAACCCCTCTGCAATTACAGACATCAGTGGTTACCCATGGAAGATTCTCTGTCAGTAGTATTTATGTGAACAGATACTTGCTTGTGCCCCTGTTCACAGAAAGTGCATTAAAGAGCCATGTCAGTTAGTGTGGGCTGTCTTTGAACACATGTTATGAATACCATTTTGCAGGATTTGCCCAGCAGTAGATGAGAACAAGTAATGAGGAAACTAGGAACATGGGTAACGAGGCCAGAAGGTGTGGAAGCTTTCCAGAAGCAGGGGGAGCTGGGTGGAGAAAAACTTGCCTTACCAATATATAGCCACAAACATTTCTCAGGCTTTACTTGTATTCCTTAATGGTCACTCTCAAGAAACAACATTTACCAGAGCGAACATGGCACTTAAACTTCCATATAACTCTTATAATTCCACAAACAGGGTATGTAAGAGTGGGAAATTATTAGGGATTGATCTATCTTATTTATTTCAATGAGGGGAAACTGTGTCCTTGCAATTAGATTGAATACTTGTAACCATAATCTTCTCGTAGAGCCTCAAAGAGCTTCTTCCCCTGCATGCCTTCCAAACGTTTTTTTTATTTGTATAAAACATATAAATATACATAATGGGTTGAATTGTAAAAGGGTTCTTCTTATCTCTTAGTGGGCAGCATGGTAAAATGACCCAAATAATAATTTCAATCAGTGAATGAACAGATGATATCTCGGTTCAGCTTCAAGCCCTATCAAACAGTACTTTAGTAGAAATACCAGCAAAGCAGCACACAAATAATATACATATCTTGTAGATTACATAATTTATTTGGAAATGTTTTCATACAGTTAAATAAACTTCAGAAAACTACACTGGAGCCTTCATATAAATTAGCTGTAGTGCCTAAAATCCCATGAGGTATGAAATGTTAGAAAAAAAAAGAAAAAAAAATTAAATACATAGTGTTGCTGAGCAACATAGCTCACTCTTAAACAACTTTCCCTTGTATGAAGTGCTTCAGAAAGGGACTACTGTGGAGTCTGTGTAAGTACTTGCCCTATGGGTAGTGCGATTTTGTTACAATCCTTCAAAAAACAGCTACACAGACTGTTACTGAATTCAATTATAAGGAGTCTCCAGGGTTATTCCATTACCTCTGCCTTTAGTTCACGGTCTCAAATCAAAACTTCAACTATTCTCTTTTGATTTCATTCATTAAAAAGTAATAATTTATATAAACTTTCAACATGGAAATGTCTCAAAAGCTCTTCTGCAGTCTCAGCTGAAAAATGTTGTAGGAAAGTCACTAACTTTACAAGATTTTGCTAAGGGCGGGATAGATTTCCCACAGCCCTACCTGGATTTGTGCTGGCTGCTCAAGGTCTTAGAAAGTGCAGAGCAGAAGGTCAGATCCTGATGGGCCCTGCTCTGGAGTGGGTCTGGGTTGATGCCAGATCACCGGCCTTGGGTTGCTCTGTGAGCATGAGCCCCAGGAGGACCAGCCCTTCCCCTGCCTTGAAGGGTCCCTCCTAATGAGCTCAGAACCTCTAACTGTCCCCGAGTAGTAAAAAAAAAAACCAAGTTGTTTCTCACAATTCAGAAATATCACTTGTTTTTCTCACTGTCGCTGGGATGTTTAGGGAGGTCACATCACATTTCTCGGTGCTGACTTCAGCTCCAGTACTTCTGCTTCTCCTGGGCATAGATCTACATGCATCTGCAATGTTTGTCATGACAAAGAAAGGGTTAAACCAGCAAGCAGGTGGAAAGCAACCCAGCAGCACAAAGATTAGAAAGGGGGTAGGAGAACCCAGCCTGAAAGGTAATAAGCCTGGCAGGCAGGGCAGGAGAGGAGGATATGAGCCTGGAGGGGAACTTCCAGGGCCACCCTGGGGCAGGGGAGCCAGTGGGCTGCTGTGTTGAGGTGAGGCAGGTGTCTCCTGGTAGCAGCAGATGTGGCTTTGATCTGTGGGCATACCTGGGTGGGGAGAGGTTTCCACAGGGTGGGAACACACTCTGGGGAGCTGACCTGTTTGCAAGGTTTGGTTCAGCTAGGCTTCAGTTCTCCTAAGTTTCTCCAGGAGCTCGCAAAAGGGATAGTTTACCTCGTTGGAACAAGGTTGTTATTTACAGATTGATTTTTAAAGGTCTTTAGGCCTCTCCTGCCCATAAAAGTGGGAACTGAGCACTTAGATACCTCTTTAAAAATTGGGTCTTGCTAAAACTCCTCCCTCAGGCCAGACCAGAGCCAAGCTTTCTCCTGAGGTTTGAAACGCTATAAATGAGCCTTCTATATTGTTGCCTTATGCTTTCAACTTCAGGCACCTCATCCAGACAGAAAAGTAATGAAAGACCTGAAGAAAGTCGAGGGTTGGAAAGGAACAAAGCAGTCCTGTGGCTCTGGGTCGGTTCCCAAAGCTATCGCTCACTCGCTGTGTGGCCTTGAGCTAACAGACCAACCCAGCTCCCAGTAAAGTCACTGGGAATTTTCCCATAGGCTCCGGTGAGTGCTAGATCAGGCCCTTAGATTCCTAACAGTCCTTTCATAACCCCCCCTGCAAAGCAGGGACAATAATATCCTGGTCTCACAGGGTGGCAAGGGGACTAATTTATTAATGTTCGTAAAGTTTTTTCAGATCTACAGATGGAAGGCATTATGTCAGCACAAATTTTTCTTAATTATCATTCTCATGGTATTTCCAGTCATCTCGCTAAAGCCAAGAAGTTCCAAAAATCTTGTGAGAAAGTTTCTTCTCTAAAAATTGGACCCTGTTTCTGGCCCAAAGATGTATGGAAACAGATACATTCAGATGGCACCGGAATGCAGGAATATTTACTGAAATGGGCTCTGAATCTTTCAGGGTCTTGCATGAATTCAGAAGGTAGTGGAGTGTGCAGTGCTATAGGAAGGATGGTTCCTGAATTTTATAAAAAACACCTAGAGCTGTAGTCTAGAAAGCAACAAGCTGAGACCAAAATGCTCAAATTTGATTCTCAAGACTTGCTGTTGGTGGAAATTCTTTAATCTCTTCCTTGCTAGAGCATTTTCTGAGGAAGTGTGGGCTCTGGTTCAGGTTCTTTGTCCAGAGAAGGAAATGAGGAGTTCTTTTCCTCCCCACATCCCTATTGCCTGCTATGAGTTAATCAGGCATCAGGGCCAGGCACAGAAAAGCAACCAAAAGAGGTCAGGCCTGTAGGCAGCAGACAGGGAATTTCACTGGAGACAGGTCTGCATGGGTGAGTAATAAGGTATGATTTGGGGAAAGGAAGAAACACGCTGCAAATATCACACACACACTCCCTCACTCACATGCATGTGTATGTGTGTATACATATTTATATATGTATATCCCATAACACTCCCTACAACTATTCCACTTCATGTCCCCTGACCTGACTTTTGCACCTGTATGCTTTACATATGTGACTTTAGAAATCCTCACTGCTTGGTCAACACTGGAGAAAATCCAAAGGTAAATTCAGCTAAAAAGACTGTGACAAAAGTCCTGTAGAAACCAGTATCACCCTTTTCCCTGTCATCTCCCCCCTTACCCACGTAGAACCACACCCTTGCAGGTAGGGAGCTTGCTATGCTGCTCCGGGAAAGCAGGTAAATATTAATGTTCTGGTGGCTCCATCTCTTTCAGTTCAGGCATTATGTCAAAACTGGTCAAAGACAGGAAATTAACCTTCTCCCTCCCTCCCCTGACTGTGCACACACGCACAGACACACGCATGCAGAGCCACAGCCAAGGCCTTCGGCAAGCCAGCTGATAGCAATCAGTATTTTGAGAAGTGATAGCTCATCTGTAGATTCAGCATTCTTTTGCAGCAGAAGGTATTATGCAAACTAGCCCCATTAGAAAAGCAAACATCAAAGCAAAACATGTTTTCGAAGAGACAAATGCATAAACCATGTGGTACCTGACACTGAAACAGAAATAGGATAATTATCCTTTCTCTCAATGGAAAGCATAGCTGCAGAGGATAAAAAAGGTGCCTCATACACTGTGCCCCGTAGTTTCCTTTACTGTGCATGAAAGGGAGAGCAGTCAGCCAGGAAGATGCAGCCGGAGAGAGCCTGAAAAGACTGATCCCCTCCTCCTCAGTGAAAGACAGAACATGAGCTAGACTGCAGCTGACGGTACAGCAGCACAGCTAGCCCTGCTCTCGGCACCAGCTGGAATGCAAGGTGCCACTCCAGCCTTAGGGGAACGGGGGGAGAAAAAGAGTGCAACTAAGGTTACACAATTACCCGTCTTGACAGTGTGCAACTTTAAAAAAAAATATGCATACCGCCCTGACCATAAGTAGCCACGAAGTATGCTTCATGGGTCCTCTGACTGAGGTCTAAACAGAGGAAGCTCTCTGTGGGCAGATTTTTGCCTAGCAGTGGATGCTGTTGCTACTACAAGGAGAAAAAAAAGCCCTCACGGGCAGAATGGCAGATGGAAGGTGTGAAATGAGGCTTGGATGATGCCTGTCACAGTGCTAGTAAAACAACATAGCCAGGTACCACTAATTCATCTAAATAAAGAGCCAAGTAAATCAGAGACTATCAGGACTTCTGCAAAAATTGAACAAACTTTCTCTAGGGAGGAAATGTTTGCCAGAGTTCTCAGGAGGAGTTAGAAGTGCATACACGTGCTCTCTCTTTCCTTCACCTCAGCCCCCCTCTTTTTTTCTTTCAGAGCCCATTTCTGCAGCACGGGGATCAACTATCAGGCTGGGAGAAAGAGAGAGTGTGAGATGGCCGACCTTGTCCTCCAGTGCCGAGGGCCTGTGGGTTTGGGCCAGGAACAGGAATTCCCTGTACAGACACTGAGTCTGCTAGAGGAGACAGGAGAGCCTGCTCCACAGAAGAGCACTTTGTTCACTGCCACCAAGGAAAACTTACACAACAGACATACACAACCATGGAAATATGAATATTTTAAAAGTGTGTTTTTTCCTAGAATACACAGTGCTCTTATTTCCTTAGGGGGCAAGTAAAAATTGGGCAAGAGCATATTGCCAAATGCATAAGAGTTAGCGAGGCTATTAGTCCTGCATGCTGTAGTTACAGAGAGTAGGGCACCAGAGCAAGGTCTGAACACATTAACAATTCAGAATGAGCTACTGATAAATGGAACATTCACCAGTCACATTTAGTAGAGTGAGTTGGAGTTTTTCAGTACTCTCTGCTCCTTAGTATCTTTTCTGTCAGTTCATCACTTCTTGGAAACTGCAAAGAGTTAAAATCCTTTTCCTTTTGTGCCTCCAAAGGTGTTTGTGTGTGTATGTAATTTCTAAATGCAAAATCTGAGGTAGATAATGATGCCAGAGAGTGCTCTTGTGCAGCTGTTTTGTGCTGAATTGCTAGCAGAGGGTAGCCCTTAAAATGGCCTGAACAGGGCTATGTGAATATAGATAAAAGAGAGAGTTAAGAGTAACCTTTGCACTGGAAAGCCTAGCCTAATTTCACATGCTTCCAGAGGTATCTTATTAAACTGTTTGGAAAGGAATTCCTCTTGCTCCAGCCATCTAAGAAGTAGATGCCACAATAGACACCCAGGCTTCCTATAGATTTAACCAAATGGAGATTCATCTTATCTTCATTTACTTAATTTGTCTGCAGAGTTAGTCCGTATATTTCTCTCTTAGTCCTGCCTAAAGTGTGAGCCCAGATGGGTAGTTTAGATTTGATAGCTAACTTCTAGATGGCTAATGTTAACTGATCTCTCTCTTCCTAGTTCATACTTCCCTATCTCACAGGGGTCATATGAGAAAACATTAATTAAAGATTATGAGTTGTTGCTTTTCTAATCAGAACATACATAAATAGAGCGTAGATGGTGAATTTGCAACTGTGAACATCCTATTATTTTCTGTGCAGTCAAGGCTGGAGCTATAACCTGCAGCAAAACACAACCCAGGGTATGTGGATGTACCTCTGGACGTGGAACCATGCAAATGCCCCAAGGCCCATGGGCTGGAGGAACGCAGCACACAAGGCTGTGGAAATGGAAGATGGCTGGAGGAAGCTTTGATGGGGGCACCAGGCAGGTACTCCTATTTCACCTCTAACACCAGGTCTCTGCCAAACACACTGTGCCACTGTTTACTCGTGGTCTTCTAACTCAAACTGGGGAGCTGGCTTAGAAAATGGTCACCACAGGAAACAGAGTCAGCTTTATATCACCTCCTACAGTGAGGCAGGAGCTTTTTGATGAGAACCTCAGCTGTGCTCTGTAGGGTACATGGATACATTACTCAAGGCTTACCAGTAAAAGTTCATTTCTGAGAACTACTGCAGCACTGTGGTGCATATATACGTACATATACAGAGACTCTGTATATTGTACGTAGGATCATGGTTTCATCTTTACTCTGTCCTGATTTAACTCTATCAATAACAGATTTACTCAAAAATTAAAGAAACTTATCTGACATCCTGTATAGTACATTTTAGAAGTCTGTGACTTGGTGTTAGTCAAAGAAAGTATGTGCTGATAGGAGACAGAAACCCTAGAATACAATGAAAAGTGTTGCACTGGAGATGCACTTTGCTTATATTACAGGTATTTGCCATTCTTCTTGTGCCACATCTGATTGAGAACCTTATGTATCTCCACCAATAATATAAATAACTGCACAGTTTAGGGTTGTATTCCCCAGACTAGAGAGATTTAATTTTGTAGATACCAGAGCTTTTAGCTCCAAAGAAGTGTTACTATGATATTCTTCAACTGATTTGTCTCCTACCCACTACCTAAGGGTAGGTATGAGGGCTGCAGTCAGTTCATCACATGTTGTCTCTACTGATTCTTCCTCCTCACAGGAAGGACTTCTTGTACTCTTACCATGTTCCAGCACAGGTCCCTTCCATGGGGTGCAGTCGTTCAGGAACAGACGGCTTCAGCGTGGGTCCCGCATGGAGTCACAAGTCCTGCCAGCAAACCTGCTCCAGCATGAGCTCTTCACAGGGCCACAGGTTCTGCCAGGAATATGCTCCAGCACAGGCTTCCCACAAGGTCACAGACTCCTTTGGACATCCTCCTTCTCCAGAGTGGTTCCTCCACAGGCTGCAGGTGGATATTTGCTCTATTGTGGACCTCCATGGGCTGCAGGGGGAGAGTCTTCGTCACCATGGTCTTCACCATGGGCTGCGGTGGAATCTCTGCTTTGGAATCTGAAGCACCTCTTTGTCCTCCTTCCCCACAGATTTATATCCTGGGCATAATGTCAAATGGTCTGGAATATCCCTTTGGTCAATTTGGACAGGGGTCACCTGTCCCGGCTGTGTCTCCTCCCAACCTCCTATGTACCCCCAGTCCCCTCACCAGCGTGGCAGCACAAAAAGCAGAAAAGGCCTTGGCTCTGTGCAAGCCCTGCTCAGCAATAACAAAAATATCTCTATATTATCAACCCTGTGTTCAGCACAAATTCAAAACATATCCCTGTACCAGCCACAGTGAAGAAAATTAACTGTACCCCAGCCAAAACCAGCACAAGAGGACATTGTGGTTGATCAGAGAATGCAAAGAGCACATAAGGTGTAGATGGGGGTGAGGGAAGAGCATGCTTTCAGTAGTTATCCTGATGGATCTATCAGCTATGAGGTCCTCCAGAGGCAAGGGAGTCACTGAAGTGGGCAGTGAGAGGAGAACTGCAGAAATTTTCCAGTCACCTGGAAAAAACTACAGAAGATTTCAGTGAGGAGGACGCTGAGAAAAATGCGATGGATATCATACAAAGGAGGGGGAAGTTAGTGCACTTCTGAAGGGCAGTGGAAGAGGGGATGACTGGGATCAGGAAAGCCAAGTCAAAGACTTGAGGAAACCAATTGTATGGTTCAAAGTGGTTTTGAACCTAACAAATATTAATTTTGGTTCAAGGAAAAGACTTCTTTTCCAAGTTTACTCCTATTTTAATTGGATCAATTCACATGTTTATAGCTACAATAATTTGAAGGTATGTGATTTGTAAATATCAAATCAGATGAAATCTAGCATACTGCATACTTTTTCCTTTTAATAATATATGCCAAGTTTATTGTCTTTTGCATACAGTCTGTAATTCAGATGTATACATAAAATTGTCTTTCTTTTGTAGATTAATATCATTACAAGTTATTAAATATGTTTCATCTGGCATAATTTATACTGTGATGGTCAAGATATTATGTAATATCCACATAGTGAACAGTGAAAGGGGTACATACAGCTTTTTATCAAAATTAGACAAGTTTCAAAGACTGTGGAGCCCTTTGCCTGGAGGTGAGTTGGCATAGATTATAAGATATATTTTAGAGTCTGGGGGAATGTTTAACATGAGCAAAAAGTTATGCTTACATTTCTGTTAATGCCAAAGCTAAAAATGTGTTTCAAATTCCACAAGTATACCAGGTACTTGGAGATGACAGCCTACTGTTTTGGTTTGCTTTTTTAGATGCCTTTTGCATTTGCCAATAATGCACTTGGATCACAAATAGAAAAACACAGAGAAGTAGAAAAAAACCATCACTTGCCATTTTAGAGTTCTGGTTGAAGTACATTACAAGTAAAAATGCTGGGAGAATATCATGGAGTGTTAATGGTGCATGAATTCATAACCATTCAGAGTAGCATTCCTGGTGGCAAACTGTTGCTAAATAGCACTTCCCTGACCATCACTAGCATATGCAATTAATGTTGTTTGCTAGGCATCATTCCTCCACTTTGGTCAGTGAGCAGAAGACCGTAATGTGCAGTTAGAGAAAATACCCTTTCAGTGTTTTCCCCTTGGCACATACTCAGAAAATTCAACTAATGGCTCTGGAGGAATCTCAGGTCTGCCACATAGGTGGTCTGCTGCCTGCTGGAGAAGTCTGGATACCTTTATATTTGAGACATAATTTTTCTGTCACACTATGCTCGCTGCTCAGAATTTTCAAACTCACACTTTAAATCAAGCCTGAGGTTTCTCCAACACATAGTTTGAAAAAATCCTGAGGAACTATTTTTAGCCCTGCCACAGAAAGGGTCAGAGGATCCACGCAGAGGTGAGGGCTAGTCCATGTATAGGTATGGCAGCTACCTGATTTCTAGGTGACTATAGATAACACGTTTCCTGTATATTCTGACAGAAAGTCTCATTTCTTCCAGTCTGCGCTCCACTTCGGTCATTGCATTGTAGGAAGAAAATCCCCGAAGAGTAAGTGAGACTGAATCTCCAAGCAGGATACTCAGGTTGAAGAGGACACGTGTGTGTGTGCATGTGTGTCTCCACAGACTGAGAAGCATGCACGCACACAGGCAAGTATGCATATTGCACTCTAAAAACATGTAGCATCTGGGGTACACAGAAATAAGCCTTTATATTTCACCCAAAAAGCAGCAATTCATGTTGTGAAGAATGCATCTTCTGGGAGACAAATACCCCTTCAAACAAATAGAAAGAAAAACTGAAAAAAAAGAAAAAAATGCCAACCAGCAACAGAATAATAGCATATCCCAAATGTAATCTGGTCTGGAGAAGAAATAGTCATGCTGCTGGTGGGCATAGAAAATAAACAAAGACACAGACAAAGAAACAAAGTCCTTACTCCCTCCTGGAAAAATGCTACCCTTAGGTCATCATCTCTGTACTTGTATCTTGTGGAAGTGACTTCAGCAGATTCAGCTCACCAGACTTAGAAGTCTGCATTGCTTATGAAGATTATTAGAAGATACCAGTATTTTAAGAAGTCTATTTAGATTTTGCAAGAACTCAAAATATTTGTAGTAACAAAACTACTGATGATTCTCTAATTATGCATAAAACAGATTTTGTTTGTTTTGTTGACTTTGAAAACATGAACAGTAGAAGTTAATTCAATAAAACTGACTTGTTGCATTTGATAATGCCATTGTTCCTCAGGACAGTTATTGAACTCTTTTTCAAGTTAAACAAGTATATAAAGCAGAAGCTCAGTTTTCTTCTATTTCCTCTGCTCTCTTCAAGTGTTTTTGTGAGCTTTTAAATGTGTTATCCATGTGAGATCATTTGTTCAAAGCCTGCATCATGATGCAGGTTATGCAGGTTATGCAGGTCATGCATTACATTATAAGCATTTATATAATATGTTAAGCTTGAAACAAGGGAAAGTTGTGTCTAGTTGGACGTGGAGTAATCCAGAGCTATGAGAATTGTAGCAGTGTTTCAACAAAGTCACACTCAAATATAAGGCAGAAATTAGGAGATGCACACAGAGAGAAAGAGTTTCAGCATGGAGAGTAAACACAACTTTTATTAACCTGAAGGAAAGTGAATTTACTATGAATAGTGCCATAAGTCTGATTTCAGTTGGGTGGCTTAGTCCTTATATGAAGGAAAAGAGAAGGTCCCAAGCACTGAAATGCAGGTCTAAAACAAGTCTGCATTCAAGGATCACAAAGAAAGGAAGATCAATCAGGGAGAAATATCCAGGTGGAAATCTACTTTTCTCAAACTTGTCACCCAGCATCTAGAAATGGAACGTGAGAGACCACTCTCAGAAGCAGGTGAACAACAAAATGCTCAGAAACATATTTACTCTGGTTCCACCTCGTTGTTATAGATAAATTAGATCCATAGCAGATGGATGCAGCATCAGAAGTACAATAATCTTTTCATAAACAGAAAAGCTGAGGCTGTCATCCTGTTTATGGACCTGTATTCCAGAATATGCAGGTGGACAGCATCTGTCTGTCCTCCTATTTTACATAATGTCTTCACAAAACCAAGACATGACATTGACACAATTCAGTCAATTCCAGAAAAGTTTCCCCAAGAGAAGCCATGTGATGGCCAGTGGTTTTAGGAATTTGCCTTCTTTAGTCCAGAATTGCTTCAGGTGACCCAAGAGACTATAAAAGTAATGCATACTAAGCAATGGGTGTTTGGTTTGAATTTCTAAGATTTCTCTGAAATTGAGTTTTCTACTCTCCCAAAAGAAGGTGCAAAATCCCATTTGAGCAGAACTAATCTTGTAAATGATGATATAACATCCAGTGGAAATAAACAAATGACTTCAAGGATCAGGTGAATTCAGATTCATTTCAAAAAGCAGGTCTGTAAAAATAAATCACAGCTAATGTATGGGACAATTTTCATTTGCATATATGCAGATTGAGAAAATAATTTACAAACAAGTATTCTATGGAAAAAAATGCACATTATTGCCTACACTAGTTAAACACAATGGTTCTTATTTTATTTTCCAGTTTACCAAATAGAAACAGCATATAATTTATCCATTTCAGTATTAAAGGCTCTTGCTCATGATATTTAGAAAGAGAGGGAAGGATCAAGCCTATATGAGCATGGATTTATCTGTTTGTGCCAGGTATTTGTGACTCTTTTTAGATACATTTTTCCTATATTGTTCAAAAACACAGTCACTACCAGTTAAATTACAGCATGAAAATCCTTGCAGATTGTTCAAGAGAGAAATGTCTAACATAATACATCTTGATAATCTCATTCAGTGAAAGGTTCTGATTTAAAAAAATCCTTTAATGACCACCAAATGCTGTATCCAAGCCCATTCACTGTGTCCATCAAGTAGCACTATACTTAGCACTAAGTGTGAGCAAAACTGTTTTGCTGAATCTGAACTGTGGGGGGAAAAAGGGTTTACATTATTAAGAAATTGCCTTATTTGAAAATATTAATCACTTAACAGTCCTCTCCATGGATATTTACCATCTTGTTTTTTAAGTGTGGACTTCTACAAGGTTCTCAGGTAACCACTATTGAGCACAGGCTGCAAATCCTATGTTTTTATCAATCCAACTTGGATATGTGTGGCTAAAGCACCCAGCTACAGAGCCTTGGCTCTTAACTCAGGCACTAAAACTTGAGCTGTGCACTTTGGGTCCCTGACCTGATATGTCAACTGAGAGGGCAGATGACACATAGACTGGGACCATTCCCAGACTCAGGGAATGCTGCTGTGGTCCCACATACTTGGATGCATTGCCCTGTAGTGTGTAACCCTCTAGTCAGTGTGTGTTACAAACCCTCCCAGTCTCAAGAGCCTGATCCACAGAGGTTATGAGATTTTAAAACAGCCAGCTAAAGGCTTTGGCTTTAGCTTTATGGCAGCTTATGTTTTATAGCTGCATTCAGTCTTCCTGTCAGTCTGAAGGAGGCTGACACCTTGAGTGCTCTCCACTCCTGTCAATAGCTGTCAAAGTTAAAGGCACTCAAGGATTCCTAGCTGCAAATCAAAGTGATGCTTTAACAAAGAACAGTGTTGAAGCAGCATGCATTTTCCTTCCAGGAGTAAAATTTGGGCTTCAGATCATCTTATTTTGAAAATTAGCTTAAATTAGTGAAAAAAAAATTTGGAACTTATTTATTTGATGCATGCTTGCATATTAAAGCAGCACTGAGTGAATAACTGCAAACTGCAGAACTGTCCTCCCATTGGTCTCATGCTACCAAGGTTTCTTTACACCACATATATATGAAAATTGGCATTCCACGTGTTATGTCAGAACTAAGTCACTGACATTGTGTATTGTTTTTTGGGGTTTTTGTCACTATAATTTCTCTCAAAATCATTTTGTGGGAAGAAATTGTGAAGAAATTCTGCAGGATTGTATTTTCACTTGAAATTATAGAATATCTTGGCTACCAGTATAGCACCACTTGGGTTACACTATCATTGAGTTGCTGCAGGAGTTCTCAACTTGAATAAAGGAACAGAGAAGCTGTATTACTTTCAAAAGTTTGAGCACATCCATGCTACATACAAGTATAAGGATGGGATGGGAATTCAAACAAAAAATAGTAATTAATTGTCCTTCTAAATGAGGAAAGTATAATTATTTGTGCTGTCAGTATCTTGAGTTTTTAAGATATAACTAAAACTTATTGAATTCCATTTTAAAAAATTCTTGAAAGAAGGAAAAGAAAGCAGAAAGAAGGAAAATAAAGGAGAAAGACAAAGAAAAATGGCAGCAGTGGTAGAATAGACAACTGGGATAGTTATTTCCTTTATGGAAAAACTGTGGTTTAGATTTCCCTTTGGAGCCATCTTCTTAAAACACAGTTTTCATGAACTATAAGAACACAGACCCCAAAAAACAGTGCCTTGAAAGTATTTCTGTTCAGTGTGAAATACCCGTATTTGTGCTTATAAATAGTTTGCCTCCCTTTTTGAAACAATGCCCAAAAAGAACTCCCAAAAAGAAAGCAAGATTCCTGTAACTAATTAATTTTTTTCACTGACACCTAGCAGAGCTTTTTCCCCACCAGCCATGCACTGTATTGAGTTTGTCAGTTCTCAAGAGCACTGCTTTTCAGTGCATTTCCTTTCCCCCACAAAAAAAACCTAAAAAAAAAAAAAAAAAAAAGCTAAAATAATATAAAGAGATCAGTCGCTATTTAGAAAATGAGCAGACCTCATTTAACAGATAAAAGTTATCTGGTAACAATTACACTTATTTGAATCACTTAAAATGTAGCTCTTTGCTCAGTCCCAGTTAGAGGAGGATTGCATTTAATGTATTTTATGTGAACAATTTGTTTAACATGCATCTGTAGCTGTAGAATTTTAAATTTCTCAGACAGAGAAATATCTCTATTGCTTCTTCCCATATGGAAGTTTCTTCTCCTCCCAGTAGCTCGTGGGACCAGGCCAAGCCAAGCCAAACACACCTTGCTGGCTTTTACAGCTTCATCTGTGGCTTTGTCACCTATTTAGTGAGTCACAACCATTGATGTTCGTGTAACAAAGTGCATGCCACAGACCCACACACTAACAGAGAGTCTTATTTTCTTTCCTTACCCTCATCTGCAGAGGATTCAGTCCCAAAATACCTTCTGGGACTGTCAACACAGCTTCTCAGCAACAAGTACCTGTGTCTAAAGTGCATCTCTGTTTGCAGCAATTAAACGTATTTCAGATATTCATATGTGCTGTGGTTACCCCGTAACAAAAACATACTAGACTATGAAGAAATTTAACTTTTCTGAGCTGCTGTCATCTTGCCACCCATTTCATTTTAGAAGCAATAGTAGTCACACACAATTTCATGGATGAGTGGATCCAAGTTTAACAGGATTCCTTGGGGAACACTGAAAAGGCACATCAAGAGTGAAGCTTCAGGGACATAGACCAAAGGTTGATAAATATTTTCCACATGCTGGGCTCATTGGGGGAAAGAAGAAAAAACAACAGCAGCCTTTGTATCCTTGACCCTTTGCCTACTGTGCATTGTGGACAATCATATGCATGCAATCAGAGCCTAATGAGAGCCTGCATGACTTGCCAAAGCTAAAGTTTGACCTCAATCAAAAAGTGATTTCTGCAGAGATGAAGGAGGATTAGGAAAAATATATTTCAATTTCTCATCAGGCCAGTGTTAACCAAGCTGAGGAAGTTATCTTGCCCCTGTAGAATTAGTATTTTATTAAAGAAACCCTGTGCTGAAGTTCTGAATTACACAACCAAGTACTGTGCCAAAAAAGCTTTCAGTGGCACGTTCACATCAGATTCTCCCCCACCATATGAGGGGATACTGCAGCTGGTTACATCTGCACTGAACTGCCTCTACAGTTGATTTTTGGCTGAATCCCAGGGGAGATTCTATAAGCTTGATAATAAACTGGTAGGTTGGGGTTTCTTTTAAGGAAAAAACCACCCAAGATATCTTCGTATTCAACCATCTAAAGGCTTCATGTGACTCAAAATTTCTCAAGGTTTCATCAGCTCCAGCTATTTCATAGTGCATCCTCCACATGTTATTTAAATATTCTGTTTCAGTTGGAAATGTAACCCTGCCCCTGTACAAGCATCACTCCGCGGAAGATCCTAAACATTCATCTCATTACTGTAACATTGTACATAAAATAACACACCTGATGCAATTGCTACCAGCTTAATTAACGAGATTGCAGGGAGATAGTTGGAATGAGAGCAAACAGTATTGCATTTTTCTTCAGATGCCTGCATCCACTGAAAACTCTTCAGCTTAAGAGCTGGAAATAACTTCTCAGGTGCACAGTCAGATTGCAGATCTTAAATTCAGGGCTCCACTTTTCCCCACCAAAAAACATCAGCCTGTGCTAGAGAAATGGGAACAAGATGTTTATGGCATGAACTCAGTTAACTTGCAGAGTGCTAAGACACAGTGTACATTCAGGGGTTGGGCACCATTAACGTTAATGAAAGGCCAGGATGTACATCCACAAGTTTTTACAGATGATGCATGAATGGATATGTATCATACTTCCTAAGGGCACTAAATCAGCAGAACGGCAAACCCAAAATTAAGCAGCTCTCGCTTGAACACAACACACTGAACAGCTCATTTCTTCGAGTAAATGGGTTTGTGTGAAGGAAATCAAAACTTAAGACAGTACCTATGTGGAATGAATATACAGATAAGCAAAACAAAGAGCTCTGCTTGTGATCCTGTGTTACAAAATTTTACATTTAGTGTTTGCAGCTTGCTGGGGTTTGGGCTTTTCTTTATTTCCTCTTTTTTTTGGGGGGGGGAGGGAGGGTGGGTATAAAAGCCCAGAGGAAAATAACCAAAATAAAAAGAGGGAAAAAAAATCATAAAAGCATTTCAAGAGGAAAATATGGCATTCAAATACAGCATGGCCAACAAAAGAAATACCATACAGTGTAGTCATATACCAGCATTAAGTGATTCAAGAGTGCCCCTCCTGACTGTTACTGTCACACTGCTGCAACAATGGGCTGGCATGAGGGGAGAGGAGAATATATTTCAGTTTTCTATTCTTTCTCATTGGGTCACAAGTCTGTCTTCAGCTACACATGTGCATCGCTAAAGTTCTTCCATGGTGTCTTGGGTTGCACAGACACCTGTAAATAATATTTCTGTTGAGGCAGATAAACTATAAAAAAAAAAAGCCAGCACCAATAATTTACATTATATTGTTCAAAACAACATGCTTGAACTCAAAAGAGAGGAAAGCAATTCAATCTATTTTATTTCGGATGTGAGGAAGGGATATTTGCCAGCAAGTGGTTCAGGAGGTGCCTGGAGGTCCCCCAGCCTTTGGTGCCTCACATTTAAGCTGCCACTTTTCCTCTGTAGGAGCAGCTCTGCCTCCCCCAGAGTGGGAAAGAGAGCAGAACTGTGGGTGTGCAGCTGGCTCTGAGTATATACACCTCAGCCACCACCCTACCATAAACCTGCTGCAGTGGCTAAGAGGGAGCTCAGGGAAAGAGGATCACCTCACAGCTGCAGTCATCTTCAGAAACGTGGATCTCTTACATGCTACCACAGGTAAATCTGGAAAACATGGGAGCTAATCATGACCCATGTTCACCCAGGCTGTTTCTTTGAGTCTGTCACAGACAATACTGATCTGCCCACCAAGTATCTCTTTTACTTCTCAAGCCTCGGCAACTTAGGGAGGCAGGCTTTACTATGGAGCAGGCCAGGCCTGCACAAATTAGACAATATGCTCTATAATGTGTAGACACTTCTGTATTCCAGCACCACAGACCCAGCAAAGTTTGGCATATTATTCAAAAATTTCCCTGAGGTCTGAATTTATTGAGAATTTTCTTGCCATACTTAACTGCAATGCCTCTATTCAAGCCTTTTTATTACAGGATTTCTCAGCATAATCTTTGCATTCCTGTTACCTCAGCACAAGCTGTGACGACCCACAAAAAAGAATTCATTTTCCTACCTTAGCTTACATACCTGTTGGTGCTAGTTGGCATGGTACGGTAGCGTTACAAAATTTAATGGAGCTTTTACCATAAAAAATAAGTTGGTCAATATAAATATATTTCTCTACAGCATAGTAGACTTTATTAATTTATTACATACCCTGTATACTGTCACAAATATTAGACTACTCTTATCTCTAAGAAAATTTTATTGAAAAATCCATATGTAAGCTTTTTACATAGGTTGCTAGTGGCATTTCTGTGGCTTCATCAAAAGAATGCATTAAGACTGCAACATAATGTATTCCACCTAATTTTCAGCAGGAATATCTGTAGGGAGAGGACTGTGATTGTCTCAGTTCTCTTAATGGAACTAAAATCCATTGCTTCCAAATGGAAAACCAGTATCGTCTTAATTTCCCTTGTGATGGCGATTTTATGTAAGACAAAGAAAGTCTTATTAGTAGCACCACTGTTATTAAATGGGAAAAAAAAAAAAAGTCTGCTGTTGTATGGATGGTTTTCTACCCTGGAGAGCAACAGAGAAGCAGAGTGGTCAGAGAAGTGTTTGAAACATATGTACATTTGTTTCCATACTTTGGGCTTAACTGAACCCTGGAATTAGGATGTATGGTTCCATCCAACTGGGAAAGCTGTGCATCATCACGAGCAGCTGAATTTACTCACATTACTTTGAAGAGGTTAACTTTTGTGCTCTGAGATTCTCCGGTTCCATTAATTAAAAGGGGCTTTGTAAGCAAGTAGCTATTGTTTTAAAATGCCAGATTACCCTTGTAGTCAACGAGGAGATAAGATAGTCATAGACCAGAGCTAGTTTTCGTTTTCATTTCCTCATTTTATTAGGTTTAAAACAGTATGAGTGGGCTGCAGTGATTAGCACAAACAGGAGAGCCACACTTAAAAGCTGTCAGGGTTTTTGTGTATCTGTTTAAGCTCCCCAGGCTAAGAAACAAGTCTATCCTTGCATGTTTACAATGCCTGCTAAGCATAACTGACAAGGATTTCCAGACCCAACTCTAAGGACAGAGCTCTTGTCCAAGCCTTGGACAACTTACGTCAGATTTTTGTAATCTGCTCTGCTCTGCTATCAACAGCCATAAAAGGGTCTCCATTGAGATAATTCAAAATGCTGCTAACCTTTTCTTTCCTGCTGATCACTGTGTGCTACCTTTGGTGTAAGCCCTTCCCCTTTTCCATCATATGCAGCACAAATTTCTTGGCCTTATCTTCAAAGCCCATCACAATTTTGCCCCACCTTACCTCTCCTGCTAGGTCCCAAATAGAGGTTAACTCCCACCTCTCTTCACAACACTCCCCTTTGTGCTCTGTCCCACTCACAAGCCCTCCCTCATGAGCAGAGTTTCTCATCAAATGCACCTCCTGACACATAACCTTCACCCTCCTAGGCCTGCAGCTCACAGCCCAATGAACAAAGCAGAACTGAGCCATATTAAACAGCCCTGGCTACTGGTTTCAGGGCTCCTCCAAAACAGGGATGCAATACCCTAGACCCTGCTCTAGGATGCTGCTCAGGTGCTGCAGCTTTGCTCTTTCCAGCAGCAGAGCTGACTCCCATTTGCCTGAAATGCTTGTGCAACTGCAGCCTCACGTTCAGTAGGTAACAAGATCTCGAGCAATGCTGGCAATATCAGGTCAGGTTTATTACAGGGCAATGAGGTCTGGGGATTCAGAGAGTAGTGTGCAGAAGAATTTATTCTCTCACTTTTCTATCATTTAGGTCAGAGTGTAACCTCGGTTATCCAGGGAGATTTCCCAACACATACATTTATTATTGTTTGGCATCAGGCTTTGCAGTGTGATCCTGAGCTGTCAGAGATCCCCCATCCATATAATTTTTTCCATTGCCGGGCAGTGCAGTTGACTGGCACACAACGTGCAGATTGTAAAATGCAAGCACGTTGCTTCACACTGTGCATATGCTCCTGAGCAAACTCCCAGCAAGATACCACATACAATGTTTGCAGAAAATTGTTGACACTTCCCCTAAATGTTCTGGCTGCTAGTGTGGGCTTGCATATCTATCCACCTAATACTGGGGTTTGACAGCAATGTGAATTCAGCATGTCAGGGAAGGTGGTACTTAAAGATACTGGCACGAGCAAGGCAGGTGGAGTCTAGGAGCCTTTTCCATTGCCAACAATAGCTGTCCTTTTTACACAGTCTGTCCTTTTTTTTTTTTTGGTGGGTCTGTGTATACACTGAAGATTTGCTTCACTGCAAATGCTTCCAGGAAATTAACAATTTTGTCTACAATCCAAGTGACTTGTATAAGAGTTGGCCATTGGTGCTTCAAACCTGATTACTGTTTTTGTCAGATTCATTTGAGTATCCAGTCAGCCAGCTCAGTGGGGTATCTAAAGCCTCATTATGGACGTGTCTTTCTAGGCACATCCATCAGTCAAACAGAAGCAAGATGTGCCATTGGTGAATGGAGATCTTCCACCCTAGCTTGCATTGTTCAAGATTAAAACTGAGATGAAATGTATAAGCACAAATTGCATTCGTGTATCTTATGTATCTTCTCACTATATCAAAAATAATTTCACTTTCGGGTTTCCTACACATGTCATTCATACAGGATGGCCAATTTGGCCAAAGAAAGAACAACATCTGACCCTAAAGCTAAGTGAAAAATAGCTATTCTTTATGAACTCCTATATGTGAGTAAATAGAAGACAAATGATCTATTAATTCACTTCCTGATCATATTTGTTATGTATTCATGGGAAGGACACACACAGGTTCAGTGATTTAGAATAGGAAAAACTTACCAATGCTGTCTACAGTTATTAATTCTTCCCAAATCATGATTCATCTTGTCAGAGGACTTATGGAGGGCACCTGGCTTTGCCATGATTTTTCTTCTCTATTTTTGTTTGCTTCCTTTGTTTTTCTTCCCTGTCAACAGGTATTTGCCCTGAATCTCTTTGGATTATAAATGCCCAGTGAGCTAAGACCTGAAATGGAAAGTCGATGCTACAAGATACGCCAAAATGAATCTCACCAAAAGCAAACATGACACATGTCTAGTCCCAAAGTGAGAAAACTTAATTGTGCATTTCAATCACTGGCACAATTGAAACAGAGCCTTGCTGCCTCACACTTTTCCTATCAAACCCCAGAGATTTCCACTCTACCTTTAATGTTTTTAACACCAATATCCATCAACTGCATGGATGATTATTCGTGTTCTCCTGGCATTCAAAGGGGACAGATGTATACTTGGAGCTGCAGTTTTGCAAAGGTATTTGAAGAAAAGGACCAGCCATAACATTGCATTTTGCTTGCCGTGTTTGTTAAGCTGAACAGCTTGATGCATCATGATTTCTGGGCTGGTATTCTCAACATTTCTGCTCTGCTAGATGTCTGCATAGCATTAGCAGACTGGTTTTGTCCATACTTGGAGTTCACAACTGAGCCTGTAAGCTCCACAGTGAGGTATCCTGCTTTGTGGGCTGCCCAGGAGCACGTCCATGATTTTAGGCTGAGACAGCGAGCCAAAAGGTAATCGTCTGTATATACACACACATGCATGTGCCCCGTGAGTGTGGAAGATATAAATACCTAAACACTCCTAAAGTTGCCTTATTCTTATACTACTAGAATGAATCAGATTTTGCACAGAAAATGGGACCTTTTAAACACTGGGTAGTGCAGTGGCAGACAAATCCTACCAAATAGCACAATACTTTCCATTATACACTAATCACCACATTTAAAATTGTTATCATCAGATTATGTGGATGCATGATTCACAGCCCACTCCCTGTCTCCAAAGAATCGTTTTTTAAGCAGGCTGCCACGCGCCTACTGCACCTGATTGTTTCATCGGCACATTCCAGCTAACAAAGGCAGACGAGCCAGGGCAGAGCCCAGGACACTGATACACTTGTTCTATCCCCACAGGTGTAGCAGCCTTCTGTTTTGAAAGCTTCTGGGTGTAGGCGTCAGGGCTGCATTCTTTCTTTAATTTGTACTCGCTTCTTTTGGAGTCAGATGGAACGGCAGCCAAGTGAGGAGTGCACAGAAGGAGTGAAAACCCACGTTCAAAAAGCCCTGCTGGGACATGGACCGTTACGGCAGGTCCTGAGCCCTTGTTCTCAAACAGAGGGGGAAAAAGGGGGGAAAAGGGGGATGACACAGGGGTTTTTAACATTGAAAGATCCTTCCTATCCTCATGTATTTTTGCTCCATGTTTCTGTCAGAAAATGTATTCTGTATAATATACAACAAAAGGCAGTCCCATGTGAATTCATATTTTATGTAAAATTACTGATGCAAGGCAATATTTACATAGTAGTATAGGTGCACATCTCATATATTTTATATGCAATTACAAGAACCAGCGATTATTTATATGGTACCACTCTTTTATTGTCAAACAAGCAGAGGGGAAGCCACATTCTCCTCCCAGTTTACACCATCTGAGGCCAGAACAGACCATTGTACTCATCCAGTCTGACCCCTTGCACGCTCACACACCAATTTCTTCAGTTGTGCCAATTATAACTCAGAAGTCCCACTCCCAAAGAGCCAACAGTTTTCTAGATTAATGCTTGGGCAAGGTGTTGAATTGTCAGCACTAAAAACTGAAGTCATTTATGTGGTTTGAAGATAGTTGTGCCTTCAAACATTCACCAGGATTTTTATGGAGTTTACCATTTTCCTGTAGATTAAGGTACTCTGCCTGCCTTGCATTGGAGACCTTGGCGAGCCAATTAAGAGATTAATTTAACTCACTGACGCTTACAAAACTCTGTGAGCAAATTGAAGTTTGTATGGAAGTTCAATATGGACAGGAACAATTTTCATGGTCCATAAAAGGAAGAGTAAGATGTGTGAATCTGACATTCATAACTCTTGCTCATAGCTCAGTGCTCTATATTTAATTCCCCACAGATGGAGCTAAGAAATTACCTTTTTCTTTATTAGAGAAAGTATTCAGGAAGGTGAATTTCTTGCAACTCCACCTGTTTTTAAAGCCAACTTCAGATAAACTCAGAATTCTGCAATTTGAGAAAAAAAAATCACAAATATCTTCTTTCTTTTTCCTTCTCTTTTTCCACCAACCCAGAGTTCTGTTATCTTATACTTATTTTGATAAGCTACCTTCAGCTTTTCTGTCTGCACATGCAAGGCAACAAATCCAGCCCCATTTCCAATGCAAGTTTAGACAACGTGGTTAAATTAACAGCTTGAACATTAGAAAAGAGATTAGGATAATTAATGCCAAGATGATAGAACTAGGAATGTTTTGTACTGTAGGTAGGGCCACTATTTGGGAGGCCAAAAGAGGAGTTTTACCACCAGCTTGCAACAGGTTCTGACAGTGGAACTTGAAAACTGGAATCACATTCGCCTGAAATGTTAGAGTCATATTTTCAAAAACATGTGCCACAATCTGGTCTTCCAAACTCAAGTGGAAGCACCCGAAATATGCCCTATTTTCCCCATTTTAACAAGAAGAGTCATTATATACCCATATTATTATAGAAAATTAAACTTTTCTATGGATTACTTTGCCAGCTTGAGTTCAGAGTCAGCCAAAGAAACACAGGTTTGACACCCTAAAGAACAGAATAGCTGTTATCTATCTAAAGCTCAGAAATTAATTCAGGGGGTTTTCTTTGGAATTAAGAAACATTTTATTTCCTTGCTCCAGGGCCTGTTCAATGCCCTCCCTTAAGACACTGAGATCATGAAATAATTAAGAGCATATTTCTTGACCTGGAATCATTATTTACTGTCAAACTGCCAGGTTCTTTACACAAAATTCACTACATAAAATTACAATGGGAATTAATGGCACTGGTTATACAGACCCAGTCAAATTTCAGGAAAACAGTTTCAAAGCCAAGGGGAAAGGGAGATGTTTGATTCATGTTTAAACCATTTACAATGTGCTAACCCTAGTGATATAAGATGGACAAGAATTTTAACATCTTGAGATACTTCTGCAAGGAAAAAATATAAGCTTTGCAAAGTCCATTCTCAGAGTTCTTCATCTTTCCTAGAGCCTGTAGGTGTACAGGCTGTTTCTGGGTAGTTCAGAATCCCATGAGAAAATACAAGTTTTTGCAGAGAGGCCATTTAACTCCTCCAAAAAGGAAGTAAACTATGAGAATTTTTTCATTAAAACAGTGTGTTTGCTCATCCAATGTTTTAAGGTGAAGTTTGCTGTTAGTATGTCTGCAACCGTCTGACAGACACAAGAAAAATGGATTTTAGAAAGAAGGATGTGAAACAGAAGCAAGAATGTAGAAACATGGACACATGGTTAAACCAGTAAGTAGAAATGGCCTGATTTTGGTAATTGTTGAGAACTCAAGGTCCTGTTAGTTCCCATTCACATCACTGGAAATTTGATATACTAAAAACCATTTGATTTACATTTTCATAGCTGTCTTACCTTGGCACCAGAAGACAGGTTATCAGAACCTTCTGTTGTAATGCCCAACCTGAGAGGACATAAAAAGACTCATATTCAGAGGACACAGGCTCAACACTCCCCCAAACCATAGCTCTCTTAATGTCCAGAATTAGAGCTGCTCACTCTAAACTGGGATACCCAGAAGCATTAATTTCATTTGAAACCCAGACTTTCAGTTCCCTAATCTCTGCACCCAAGTGTGAACATAGAGCAGAAGACAAGTCAGTGACTAAAAAAGCTGCTGCCTGAATCACCAGAGCTGAGGCCACCAGAAACACATTCACAGGTTTGCTGCCATCTCTTCTCAGGAGAAAGTGCTGGAAAATCAGTTCATCAGGGCCATTACATCCCAAAGCAACATTAGATTCATTTGATCTGCAAACTGCTCTGTCCCCAGCAATTTGTGGCTTTCTGTGTATGCTTACACCTCCAGCTTGAATCCATCAAAAAAAATATTCCTCCCCCAAAACACACATCCTTTTGTTTACTTTTACCTACCCTCCTGCCTGTTGAGCTGTACACTGCTCTATTATGTGGTCTCTGTGTTTTCCAGGCAGATTTTCCTCACCTGAGGGACCTCTCAAGTGAAGGCTATTTGAATAAATGAGGATGTTTATAGCCCACCCACCCTAAGCCCCCTATCTGTCTTCTGAGAGCTGGCTTTTACAAAGAGCCAAGAGCTTGTCTTTGGACTGCAGAAGTCTATAGGGATTCCTTTGCTAACATGAATAGATGTAGAGGCCTTCAAAGTCATAATTTAGATATATAGTCAATAAAGCCTAGATATCTTAGAAAAACAGACTTTAGAAGACTTCATTTCTTGCCACAGAACATGAGCTAACCGCAGAACTAATTTTTATGATCTCTGTGAATCTGAAACATAGTTCTGGGAATTCCCAGAGTTCCTAAGTCCAGCCATACCAAATTATAACATTTTAATTTGTGTGCGTACACAGAGAAGTTGTCTTGGGCCTTGTACCTTTGTCTGCCCAAACGAGTATTTCCCTGAGATGTCCTATTGATCACAGCCAGCTGATATTTCACTGGACAGTGATTTTGATTTCTCTATCAAACTCACTCATATCACTGTAGCAATGCTTATACTTGCAGATGCAGGTTAGGGCTGTTGCTGAAACATTGACAGAGGAAGGTTTTACATATTGATATAGTGAACAGCTACAAGCAGGATCATGCCAAGTGATGCTTGGAGGCGGGGGCTGCGAGATGAGGGGTCTTTTTGTACTGAAGGCATTGCTGAATATCAAATGGCAGGTATCAGAGTGACAGCTTTTGTTTTCATAGCCTATTGAAAAGTTAACGAAGTAAAGAAGATATAATCATTCAGGTAAAGCAGGATACAAAGCAGGCCAGGGCTTGCTCTAAAAATGCATAAAGTTATTTCACTAAAAGACAGAGGCACTTGCCCATGGCAGGTGCAAAACTCAGGCATTGCTCTGATTGCCTCAAGAAAGGAAAAAACCTGCAGAAAATGTTGGGACATGTTCTAAGCCTCCTCAACAGTCGTTAGGGTTTTTTTTCTGTTCTTTTTTTTTTTTGTTGAATACTTTAGGTTGTATCTTTATTGTCTGCCAGCAAAGGCTGTGGTTTTCAGGGCTCCAAGCAATTGGGGAGGGAGAGCACACACAAAAATCTTAAGTGGTTTAGAGAAGTCTCTGAATCAGGAGATTTCTTTTCATGACGAGGATGATATGGCAGAGCTTTAAAATACGTGTCTGCTGTAAACCAGAGAAAGGACAATATTTGAGGCTGACTCACATCTGTCTGACTCTGTTCATGGGTTGAAGGAAAAATGTCAACCTCACCTCAGCTGCCACTTGAAAACTCTGAGTGTTTGGTTTCCTTGGTTTCCCCTCAATGTCAGGTGTTCAAGTCCTCCTGCTTTTGAGACACTTGTGCTCCCATTGCTCTCAGCATGTATCCGTAATGCCATCTCACAGCTCACCAAGGTTTGCTCCAGGGTTCTGTCCTTCTCCCCTTCTGGTGGTCAGTAAGGCTCCTTGCCCGGGGAAGGCAGAGCAGGCACAGCTGTGACCTGGACCTGCAGCAGGGCCCTGCCAGCAGCTCTGTTCTGAGGCAAAAGGACACACTGGAAGCTCTAGCAAAGCAAAATCCTTAAGATTTGATGAATCATCAAGTGAAGAACCTCTTGAAGTTGCCAGAAAACACAGAGACAGACAAAGGAACTCTTTTGATATCAGAATAGTCGAGAGATGCCAATTTGTTCGGCCAAACCCATCACTCTGTGATAGCACAAGAATATCTATTTTCCTAGCTGCCTGCTTTTGAAATGGTTAGAGACTCCCACTGAAAACATGAGGTGATGTGGATGGAGTTTAAAGGAAATTACTAATTTGGACTGGAAATTGAAGGTACTTAAAAACAAGTTCAACTTCTCACTATCATTTTGGGGGGGTGAGGGGGGACAGGGAATGGAAGAAGCCAAATTTATGCTATACCTTATTGCTCAAGCTCGGCAGTACCTGGAAGACTCAGAAGCAGGCACTGACCTGCATGCATTTTTCCAGTCCCAGCCCTTGCTGATATGAGTAAGAGACAGGAAAACAGAGGAAGCTTTGAAAACACAGGCTCAAAGGACAGAAGTGCATGAGTGAATTGTTTTCATCAGCAGCTGCTGCACACCGAGAACTGTACAATCTAGCAAAATTCCTCGCACAGCCAATGGCAGAGGCACTCAAGCCAGGAAGAAAAATCCCTTCTGGATGTAGTTTTGTTTGTTTGTTTGTTGGTGTGACTGATCCCCACGCAAGCAAACACACACCTGTCTCTCTGCCTTGCTCCCTCATGTGTGCAGTCAGGAGCTGTTTGTGTAGGAGAGCCCTTTGGTAACCCAGCTACCTCTGTCCCAGCAGCTCCTTGCTCTCCCTGGCAGTCACCGAAGCAAATGGATCACTGAACGCTTCCCCAGGGAGAGGAATTTTGGTGCCTACAGGTAGATGGTGGGCAGGGGAGAGGCAGGGTTATTGCAGTGGTTTCCTGTCGCTCACCAGCCTTCCAGGCAGACTCCTTCCCTCACAAGGCAGGCCACAGCACACTGGATCTTTCCACATCAAACCCAAATGCTTCTTGACTTTAACCTCCCTGCCATCCTTTTCTCTTCATTTCCCACCCCAGCACCTCTCCTCTCCAGGTGTGTGTTTTGAAATAACTCACTGATCAGTCTCCCTCTGCAGGACAGAGAAGCCATAGGGCCACAGGATAAAGAGATCAAAAATACTTTGCATTTGGAAAAGCTCTACAGCCTGCAAGGTTGTAGGTACTAGATGGCTAGAAAGCCATTGTGGTGACTGCTTGAACCCAGGCTGTCTGTCATAATCCAAGGCATGTGGGTGAGAACTGTGTTTCAGCAAGAAAAAGCCTGTGGCTAGGAAGAGCTTGGGAAATTAAAATGGGAATTGAGGAGTACAGCCACTGTCATGTATATTCAAGGAGTCACTGCATTGCTGTAGATCTACTCCATGTAACACTCAGTGCTCTTTAAGGCATTTAAATACAACTTTCAATCTGTGTGGGGTTCCAAACTCCAACACTTTCGGATTCAAACTTAAACAGAGTCACAAACCCTGCAGAGTCACACCTTTGTTTGGTCAATCTTATTGGAAAAGCATTTGAAACAAGCAAATGTCAAAAAAATTGTGTTTATTACTATGTTCACAGAAGTTGATCAGCAGTATGAGAAAATGAAATAATAAACTACCAAAAAAAGATACATAATAAAAAAAGTCATGGAAGGATACTAGTCAAAAGGACAGAAAAATTAAAAATTATGGAAATAGACTGGCTGAGAACAGGACATCAGTAAAAACACTGCTGGCAGAGGAGAGACAAATGTGTCCATAACTCTAAAGGTCTCCTATCACCTTTGTACAGAACTCTCTGCAGAGTTTACGTTATAAGCATAAATAAGATGAGATGTCAGTGAGGCCTGCTCCAAGTAAGGAAGATGTGAACCTTTGCTGATAGCAGGGGATTTTTACAGCAAAAAGAAGGATAGTTTGGCAGAGGAGACATGAGAAAATACTGGGCTCAGAACTGCAGTGTGATCCAAGACCTTCTCAGAGCAGGATCTCTGTCCAGATTCCCAGCCTGCCTGTCCGCGCTCAGTCACTTGAGCCAAGGATTATTTTATGTCAATAAACTCAGTCTTTTTCCAGAGAATAGGAAATTCATCCAGTGTGGATGAATTGGCTGATATATGAAAGGACCATCTCCAGAGAAAATAATTTTAATTACACTGTAGGAGAGGCAGCACAGGCAAACAGTAGAAAGTAAAAAACATAAGGGAAAAAAAAAGCTGATTCCAAAAGAATGAGCCCAAAAGAGAAGTGTGTGTCATCAGTGTACTTTGCAATTCTCTGAAATGGAGGGATGTGTCATGTTAACGTGTTGCTGCCTTCCTCTGGGATAAAGGGCATACCACATGTCAGGAATCTTCCATCCTCGTGTGAAGGACTGATACCTGCAGAGACCACACATTCCACCTGACTGTAGGTAAAAACATAGTATCTGATGGCATTTTAACAGAAACCGTGGGCTTAGAACTTTTTTTTTTTTAGGCAGCAGCCATTTGTTGACTATTATATGGTGAGAAGGAAATTCCACCAAAAATAACCCAGGAAAAATATTCGACATTTCAAATTATAGACAGCCATCAGATCCTGGGCCAGTAAGAAGTGGCAAGTATTCTGAGCTATATTTAAAAGGTAAAATAGATTTTCTCAAGCTATTGTTCAAAAGCAACCTGAGAGGACTGAATTTTCTTATTAAGAGCTGCTCTGACAACCTTTTTATTACTGAAAGAAGCAGGTTACTCCTGAAATTTCCCCTACTTAGTGCTCAACTCTGAGGAGAGGTTTTTGCAAGAAGCCTCCTCTGCTGTGCTGAGTAAGCAATCTTAGCACTGGTTTAGCCTTGCAGCCACACTTTAACGAAAGGCCCAAATCAGGCTGCCATCTAAAGAGTGCTCCCCTGATTTTCTTATCTCTGACTGATATATTGCAGGGCTGAAATGCCACCAAATGGGCTAAAAAATATATTAACAATCGTTTCGTAATTATCTTGGCAGCACATTCACTGCAATTACAAGGAAATTGCATTTAACCACGTTTTATGGGTTTAATTTTCTGTTCAATTAATGCCATTGTTTTGCAACTGTTAATCTTAACTTTAGCTCAAATATTTACTACTAAGGGAGAACAAATTTTTACAGAGCTTTATGGAGCTGATTTGCTGCATGCATCATAATGAGATGGGGTTGTTATAAAATGAAGGAATTCTTTATTAAATAGTCAGCTTTGCTGATCTTAATTGCAAGCTGCATCTCTACACGGCACCTGTACATTCTGATGTGTTGTCATAACCCTCAGAGCTATGTAAACAAGCAAGTCCTGTCGTGTTGCTGGCTGACTCCTGCAATCACAGAGACAAAGTGATCTCCAAGGAGTCAGGTATACCTACGTACATTTAGAAAAAAAAAAAATAAAAGAGAAGAAAGAAAGTAAAGAAGGAAGGATCAGTAGTTAAGCAATAGGACTTTTTTTTTAATATCTGTTTAATTGGGAAGAAGATGAATCATTTAAAAAACTCAGAATGAATACATGATCTCAGAAACTCTAAGGGAATACAAGTGCATCTGCACAGCTGAATTCCTGATTCCAAACCCAGTTTCCACAGGTGCTAGCATATTCTGGTTCCTCCAGAAATAAAACTAGCACCTCTAGGAAAAAGCCCACTTCAGCATCTACAGTTTTTTAATCCTGGTTTGGAACTGGGGCTCTCCTATTTTCTTGAGGTAAATTTTGAAACATGCAACATTTCAGCAACAGTTCCTCTAGTTCATCCACAGGTTTTTAGAAGGAAGATTTATAAGTCAGTGCTGTGCTGGTAGGAGTATGAGCAGACAGATTCCGAGCTGGCATAAATCAGCATCATTCCACTATGGTATATTGTGCAACACTGATTTACACCAGCTATGAAATTAGCCCACAGTGCTCTGCCATGAAAAAAAAATATAACTCCCGGCAGCAGCAAGGAGGTGAAAACCTTCAAGCTAGCCTGATATTAATCTGTCTGGACCAGGCAGATTTTTATCACTGTCACACTCCCCTTTCATTTATCCATCTAGTGGTCCTTGGCTCCAGTGGTGAAATTTTCAGAAGAGACTAATATTAGACTGAACTGCTTACACAGTGGGACCAGTGTGAAGCTGAAGCTAAGTGGTTTACAAAATCTTGGCAGGGTCTACTTATTCCCAAGTTACAATATGCACCAGGCTGTTTCTGACAGAATGTGATGCACCTGGAGAATAAGTGGACTCCCAGGGTAAAGGTGGACTTTCAGGAAAGAAACTGAGTGTGGTGGTGTGTCTGTAAGGTGATGACTGAATAAAAAACAAATTAAGAAATTTTGTGCGGTCATCTCTGCCAGAGTTTCAGTTGGACAGTTCATGGTCTCCTGCATCGACCATTCACATCTGACCAACAGGTAACATCTCTCTGTGACATTCTCTCAATCCCTAGTGATATTGACTTTGAGCTTCAAAGACACACAAAACGTCAGGAAATAAATATCCTGAGTTTTACTGTACCTTTATCTGCAGCACATAACAATCTAAAAGCACCTCTTGGCAGAATTAAAATATTGAGGCAAGCATCAAAGTTAGGATTCTTCTGGCTCTAAAGTGGTGTGTGCTTCCATTTGATCAAACCATCTGCAGCAACCAGGAGAAACAACTTGGTTGTAAGTTCAGACTTTGCTTTGAAATAGCCAAAGATTTGCCAGAAAGCAGTCTCTGGAATCAGCAGTGTTCTTAAACACTGTGAGAGCCACTGACAGACAAACCCTTTCAAACAGTGACTATTCAAGCCTTGCAATATCTGTCCACAGTACATTTTCCTGTGCTGCACCATGGGATCAGAGAGGAGTTTTTGCACATCGTTTTCTCATTGCTGTAAATCAGGAATTATGCCCTCATCACTCTCATCTCAGACTTTCTCAATACCTCGATACCTGAGGTCAAAATCTTTAGCAAAATCACAGAAACCAGTGATAGCAGACACTGCTTTTTTTTTTTCTTTTACTCTCCCCCCCCCATCTTTGCACCTTTCTCCAGCTTTTGCTTTGTTTTCACCCAAAGGCCAAAGCAAAATACAAAACACCGGGTTTGTGCCTGGAGACACAGGCGAGGAAAGGTGTCTGCAGCCCCATTTCCAAGGCCGTGCCGCGCTGGCAGCCCTGTGTGAGCGCTGCGCACAGCTGTGCACACCTGCAAGGTGCGGTGCGAGCAGCTCGGGAGGTGCACATGTTAATGTGAGTGCCCCCCTGTGGTACCGAGCTGGCAGCTGAGCCGAAGGAAAAGCCACTTGTTACCCTGCAATAACCTGTTCTTGCAGAAAGCATCAGGTTTCACGGCAGGTTGGCTTCCCTGGGCTGTACGAGCAAAACAATTAGAATAAGCTGTTGGAATCACCCCTGCTAAAGCCAATCTGGAAATGCTCCTAGGAGCATGGGAACGAAGCGGTGGAGCTCTTCACAGTGTTGGAGCAGTATTGAACAATGTCATTAAGGGCTGGGTTCAGCCGCAGTTGTGAGTTATTATGGTTTGTTTATTGTTAGCATTGCCTGGCCAGGCCTTTGAGGCAGAGGAGCTTAGTGTGTGAATGGCAGCACTGGAGTGAGAGTCACCACTGCCAGTCACTGCTGATCCCAACAAAGCTGTGCTCTTCAAAGCTGGATGACAGGGAAAGAGGGCCCACATGTGAAAACAGCTTGTAGGCAAGGGAGGCATCAAAATTCCTCAATTGGCTCTAATACCCTGGATTAAGCTTGGACAATTTTGTAGCTGCTTCTCTACCTGAATGTAGTGGCAGCAGAAGTGAGCTGGAGTGCAGCAGCCCCAGGAGAGCTGTGTTGTGTGCTTGAACACCTCTTCCATTGCCCCAGCATGGTGAGGAGCCCCCCATGGGCTGCCCCAGTGGAAGGCTGAGTTAGCCCATGGGCAAAACTCCACCAGAGTCCTTCCCTTGAGGCTGACTGGAGCAGAAAGGGAGGAAACTTGAACCCTTGCAAGGCCTGGGACTTTTTGCCTTCATTTCTGTCACCTGCTTTAGAAAACAAGATACTCATTCCCCCTTCTTTAAGAAAAGGATAACTGCTCAAGTTTGGATCAACACTCTCCCTTCCTAATCTTTCTACTCACTTGTGTTGAGGGTGACTCTAGATTCTGGTTCACACCTTAGGAAGCTGCAAAGGACCAATAAGCCCTGCTCCTTTTCCTGAGACCTCTTGCTGATGATGTTCCTAATGTCACTTGTTCAACTGCTGACTTTCTTTGCTAGCAGTAGTGCTTTAATTCATGTCTCCAATCAGGAATCCCAATAAACAGGTCAAATGTTCTCAGTTAACTGGGTAATAATTCTATTTTCTCTTGCTTTGATAATAATTTGGGGGGCTGAGGTGGGGCTGATTCTACATGTAGTGAAATACAGTAAAGAACTGGGAGGATTTTAGCCTACACTAATAGATAATTGAATTTTAATTGTTAATCTCAATTGTTCTTTGGGAATCATGGGTGAGACCTTGAGTTTTCACTACTCTTAATGAGAGTCTGTGTGCAAAGCACTCCACCTTTTTCATATCTTTCTTTGGATATTGTGTCAAACTCAGAACTCAGGTTTGAAAATGTTGCCCATACCTATTTACTCATCCTTGTAATTAGATAACAGTGATGGGAGGAGTTCATCTGTCTTTTACAGGATTCAAGTAAGGGCATGTCCACTACCTTACTCTGGAAATTACTCAGCCTGAAAGCCTTGCTTTTCAACTGTTTTTCTTGACAATCAGGTGACTTAAAAAGCTTGTTCTCTTTTCAGTTTGAAAGTCATTTCATTCTCTCTTCTTAGCCATTTTGAGAAGCATCTCAGAATTTGAAGGAAATATTAGACCAATGGGTCTGGATTATGAACTCCACTGAACAAATTTCCAAACACTGTCTTGTCAAAGAATCTCAACTATTATTTGTAGAGATTCCTTTTATTGTCTCTTGTGTCAGATATTGCTCTACCCCTTCCTAGCATTTTATCTTTCTATTAGGCCTGTGAAAGGGAGACTCAGTTACTGTCTATTTTGGTGCATATATTAGGATGTGGAGATCCCCCCAGGAACTGACTGCAACTACTTCATTATTGACTTCATTGCTAGAGAGCTCCCAGATGGCAAGCAGTGTATTTTCAGTCACTACCAGACTAACATCACTTTGAACAAGTGACCTAGAATGGTATCTCATAATCAATCCACTGAGCCATCCCATCCCCATAAATACAGTTTCACTTAACAAAATGGCATTTGAGGACTAGTTAATCCAGTTTATGCTTTAATCCCTTTTGGTATTTAAAAGGAAAAAAAACAAAGCAGCTAAATATTGAGGAGTACAAAGCAATATTCTCCTGCTAAGGACTTCACGAAAAATGGAGAGGAGAGGAGAGGAGAGGAGAGGAGAGGAGAGGAGAGGAGAGGAGAGGAGAGGAGAGGAGAGGGAGAGGAGAGAGAGGAGAGGAGAGGGAGAGGAGAGGAGAGGAGAGGAGAGGAGAGGGAGGAGGAGAGGAGAGGAGAGGAGAGGAGAGGAGAGGAGAGGAGAGGAGAGGAGAGGAGAGGAGAGGAGAGGAGAGGAGAGGAGAGGAGAGGAGGACTACAGATTTTCTGATTTAGGTCCCCAGGATGACATGAATCTTTACCTGTTTTTCCGTCATTTGTTCTTAATATATTGAAAATTATAGTGTCAAGTCATTCCACAGTTCAGTGTCTTTAGCCAAAATCTGTCTCATATGACAAAGATTGCAAACAAGATATCTTCTTGTGAAAACTAATATGGACTGATGTCTTTTAGGGCACTTACCTATATATTTCTGGATGTCCCAGGAAAATATCTGAACCATCTTTCTGCCTTGCCAGTAGTTACTGTGATTTGAAGAACCATAGAGAAGAGTGACACACTCAAACACTGGGTCCAGAGCTGAGAGGTTTTGGAGGGATGGGAGAACATGTAATTGTTCAGTAAAATGTGCAAGAGAGGAAGGAGAACATAAATCTTGAAGGATTTTGAGCATGATCCAGATATTAGTAGGGCAACGCAAGCCCAGTTTACGGCATAAGGAAACACAGATATGTGATATGTTTTGATGAACAGGTGAAAATCCAAATAATATGTTACAGTGTATAAGGTAGAAAGCACAATAGGCAAGATTGTCTCTGTGAGCCATCTACCCACTATACTAAGTCTACTTCATAGACCTGTTTTCTTATGTAATGATGAGAAGCCCTCCCAAAACAATTCTGTGCGTCCTAGGAAAAGTCATTCTACCACACTATCCAGCATTTTTTTCAGTCGTGCATCAGAAGTGTCTGTGATGTTTTGTCTGCCACTATGCTACCTGCACATCTCTGACAAAACCTGCCTTGCCCTTAATCAGAGAATGTTTAAAATATTCTTGAGCAACACTGACTGAATAAGATAGCAAAAGGGAACCATTAAATGCCAGCCACCATCCCTTCCCTTGTATGCTGGAGGAAATTGTTGTCATAGCATCTTAGAAATGTTGGTTGGAGGGAAAACCTCTGAAGGCTGTCTACACCAGCCAGAGACTGTGGCCAGCACTGTCAGGTCAGCTGGCTGCAGCTTTGCTACATGAGTCTTGCAAACTGCCACAAATTTTACCAACACTTCAGATATGTGCCAGAGCCACGTTGCCTGCTAATGAATAAACTTTTCAAAGTTTTTGGTCTGAAACTCCCTCGTTGCAACTTGCAATTATCTCCCTTGGAAAGATTATTTTCTCATGTAGCTAGCCTAGTTGTCTAGTAACTAATAAGTAGCTGTCTGAAAAGAGTTTGGGTCTTTTGATATCTCTGTAATTTTCTCCTTAGTAATTGTAAGCTGCATTTGATAAGCCCTTTTCCTTCTCTATCAAATGAAACAAGCCCATGTCTTCCTTATCAGGCCACGTGCTCCACAATCCTATGTATGTTTGTGGCCTGCAACTGGACCTTATTCAGTGTCTCAGTAACTCTCTTTAACCGGAGAAATCAAATCTGGCACAGTATTTCAGGTGAAGCCTCACCAATGCCAAGCAGAGATAGCTTCACCAATCTGTTGTCCAAGCTCATCCTGGTGGCATGTGGCTTCCTTATTGCAAGCACACTGCTGGCTTGGAGGCAGCTTGGCTGTTTCCCAGCCACTCAGTTCCTAGCCTGCATTCATGCAGAGTTGCCACACTCCAGAGGCACAACTTTGCACTTCATGCAGCTTATGTTGCCCAGATCTAAAATTTCTCTTGGCCCTTGCAGCTCTGCCACGGGGTGTGTCAATGACTTTCCCCAACACACCACCATCCACAAATCTCCAGAGGGTGTATTTTAGTCAAATCATCCATGTATGTCGCTGGTGGAGATAATAAAAGAGTAGTTCTAGTATCAGCCCTTTGGGTACTGTAATAGTTGCTGGCCACCAAGCTGTCCTCAAGACATCAATTACCATCCTTGAAGCTTGCCAATCCTGCTAGTTTTCAACTCTTCTAATAATCCATCCATTCCATATTGACCGAAACTACTATTTAAAATGCTGTGGAGGTGGTCTCAAAAGCCTTTTCATATACATTCCATTCCATTTTCTGCCATCCACAATTTCATCATAGAATACAATCAGGTTGATGAGGCATAATATCCTTAATATTTCCATGTCTACAGCTTCTCTTGACTTTCTTGTTTTTCATGTGTCTGGAAATGGAGTCTCGGAGGTTGTACTTCATGGTTTATCCAGACAGTGAAGTGGAACTAACCAGTAGATCCCCAGATCATCCTCTTGCTCTTGTAAAGCTGAATTTACTGTTAATCTTTTCCCAGCTATCAGGAACCTTCCTCAGTCACCGTGATTTTTCACCGAGGACAAGCAGAAATTACTATCCTGTCTGCACCCTCAATGCATTTACGTGCATCCCACCAGCTTCTCCCTAAGATTTTGCTCCTCTGCTGTTGACTGCCCCCTCCCACTCCAATTTATACCAGGATGAACAGAGGTCTGGGTCAGGGCACTTTCTTTGAAGGATGAGACAACAAACTTATTGAGTACTTCAGCATATACCATGCCATGAAGTATGGGAACCTCAACGATTTTTTATATGGTGTGGTGTTGCCTCTCAGCACAAACATCAATCCTTGTGTGGTTTCTCAGTCCTTTACATCTGGAAAGGAAAATGATCATGGAGGTGGTCTTTTAGCCCTGCATACTGCTTACAACATAACAGCCAGTAGCCACTATCTACAAAATTCCCAAACTAAGGTAATACATATCAGGTGGAGCTGGAGGGATCACACAACTATCCCATTCAGCACATACTGAATGTACAAGTCTATTCAAGAGGAAATTTCCAAAGCAATAAAGCAAATTAGGCCACCACTTTCCCCTTTGAAAATCAGTAGGTATTGCCATTTTCAGCTGCTAATGTAGGTGTTTAATTTAGAAAATTAGCTTCCTGTGTGGTCAAAGGAGAGAAAGGCTTCCAGGAGGCAAGTCAGAATATCTAAAAGATCTCTACTCCAAAAAAAACAGGAGCTGGGGTTGGGAAGGGGTGACTATCTTCTTAGATGTTCTTCATATATTTTTGAAAAGCCCAATCCGGTATTTCTAGTGAAAGTGCAGTGTTCTTATTTCACTCTAGTTTCAAATGTCATACCATCTCACTTCTTAAGCTAAACATCTCTTACAAACTGCTCAAACACAATCGGTTGCTCTACAACTGTATCTTTTTTCCACGAGTGAGAAAATAGAAGCACATACTTAATGTGCTAGTCCCTAGATAATTTTTTAAGAGGGCTGAGTAAATGAATGATAGATAAAAGTTGGATTTTCCCAGCATATTAAAAAAGAAAAAAAGTCCTATTTATTTGTCATTTTTTGGAAAGAACATGACAAGCATGTTTGATGTGGAAGAAAAGCTTGTTTGTAGATGCTGGCGAAATTATTCAAGGACAGTTCAATCATATAAAAAATGACCCCTGCATTACTGCCAAGGTCAATGAGACCTAGAGCAACCTGCCACAAAATTGTAGTTTTGTCTGCTTGTTTGGGCCATTTCATCCCTTTTCTCCATTTCCTTTTGGTGCTTTGGAGACAACTAACACTCCCCCACTTCCAGTGTACTTGGCACTTTACCCAAGATGCCTGAAAATCCCTCCAAAGGATAATATAGACCTTATGAGGTAATTTTTTCCCACTCATTCTTTGAAGGGAGGTATGAAGTGGTGATATTGTACTCCATCAAGTGACAGATGCTATCATTTCTTTGCTAGTTCTCTCTCCAACTCATTTGCTAACTTCCACAAAGTCTAAGTACTTCAGCTGTTTATGCTTTGTACAGTCATAATTAGTCGCATCCTGCCTTGGGTTTATCTGCTGCTATCCTCTTAAGAAAATCTGTTCCCTGTCTCAAGGCTCTGAGATCTTACACCTGTATGAAATACCACTGCTGAGAACATTATGTATTATTCAGTCTTTATGGATAATATTCTCATGAAAGCACTTTTATTGCAGTGCAGTTCTGTTCTTTTCTCTCTCTTTAACTCAGGGGAGTTTGAAGCTGCTCCTTGAAAACTTCACAGGCCACATAAAACTACCAGTGACTTCAACTGGAGCCAGTTAAGTACGTCAGAGGGATTAAAAACTGATAAGAGAGGGAAAGAATAGGACTGTGTTTTCATTTGTACATTAATCACACATTCCTCATCACTCACCTTTTTTGAATTCTTGATTAACATCAAATGACCTTAATTATGTGGTAGTCTTTGTTATCTAGGAAATGAAATACAAATAAGACTTGGTAACAAAAGACAAAGATAACACCAAAAGTAATAATCACAATTCAAAGACAAGCCTCTTAGCCACCGTCACTAAACTCCAAAGATAGAGACACTGTAATTTTATTAATGTTGCAGATTTTAGGAATTAGTAGGTGAAAATCAATGAGAATTGCCACACAAGAGCATATTCTTTCTCTCTTTTTCCCTCTCCATATAGAACTATGAATGCAAGATTTTATGTTGTAGTCTATAATAGATTTTCATTTTCCTGCAGTGTTTTAACCTTACTCAGAGCACAAAAATCTCTTCTGCTACAGTTACATTTGCCCAGTTATTTACTCTTCTGAACACTGAGTTCTTACCAAGAGAAAAATGTCATACCAAAGAACTGTGTGCATGCATTTAAGTGTGTGAGCATTTATTAACAACTTTGATTTGGAGCTCCAGGAAAACCCAGTGTTTCATATGGACGGGATGGCATGGAGCAAGTTTTGATGTCATTAGTATAATATTAAGAAATCTTACCTCATTTCCTTAATTAGGCTTTTCCCATTGTGCCTATAGCCCAAAAGGTTTACATATTTGAGCTCAAAAGGGTGGAGTGTTTTGGCAGCCACATTAAGTTGCTATTAATTGAGGGGTTTGGCTCTCTGGTTACATTACTATACCTAACGTTGTAAATGTTATATAATAACTATGGTACACATCTTTTTGTTTGGTTTCTATATTCAATGAAATCCAGACCAAAGTGCCACTGGGACATTGAGAGTACTACAAAAATGTAAATTTGTCTACTGACCATATGAGAATTTATAAGCTCTGCAAAGTTCCATGTTTTTGGAGGATCTTAAAAGTGTATAAATGATCAGATTCTGGACTGGCATTCACCAGTGTTGAATTCTTGGAAACACTGTCTTTCCCCTCATCAGAAAAAATGCCAAAAGCTTGTGCAAATAGGGAGAGCAAAAGAAGGCGGCCTGATGCCAGTTGAAATTAAATGTTCAAAATTAAAATCCAATAAAAATTTTCACAGAAGTGATTTGGTTTTTCAGTAGATGAACTAACATTGTTTGTATTACATGACAAATTCACAAAATCCATTCCTATCAATTCTACCATTCAAAGAAAATTTTAAAAATTATTATAATATTTTGCAGCACCAACCACTTATATGTTTTTAAAGGATCACAAAACAAGAACTCATTTGCTTTTACAAATGCTCCAGGGCCATCTATTGAACATTTACATTCTCTACTCTGAAGAGAGACAACAATGCTTAGGGCTAACCGTGTTTTTGAAAGGCATCAGAAGCCACTCAATTCAAGTTGAGGGAGTTAGATCACTGTAAAGCCAGATTGATAGTTTATATAAGGCAGATATGAGAAAATAGCACTGAGCTCCAGAGCTCACGTAGACAGGAAAGCTCAGGTCTGGAGCTCAGGCATGAGTTTTGTGTTTGTGGTAGCAACTCTGTGCCGTCTTAGCAGTGTGGACTCCCTTTGTACACAGCTGGGGTGTCTTTAAAGCATAAAACCTATTCCAAATGCAATGCATTTTTTTCAAACTCATCCTGCACCATGTAAAACCTGCCTTAGACTTAGGAAAACTGCGAAAGGAAATTGCAGTAGTCACCACCAGGTTTTACAAACAGTTTGTGCTACATGTAGTTGAGTCCTCCTCACTGAGCAAAAAGCACTTTGGAGCTATCAATTAGGACATGAAATATCAATAAAGTTTCTCTAATTGATTTCTTCCTATCAAATCCTTTCTACTATTACCATATTTATTGATTTATTTGATTTGATTTTGGACTTTCATTTCTCCAGAGATAAATTTGAAAATCTCAGCGAAAGGCATAAGGGGAGCGGTCCTGCAAAAGAGGAATGTAAAAGGGACAGATGGTTCCTCGTAGGCTTCCTGTCTTTATATGACAACACAGGTGGGCAATACCAAGCTTTATGTCCAACTCTATTACCTAATGCAACGGCACAAACACATAGAGGTGTGCAGACACTGTGGAGCAGAGGATATAGAATAGAGAGTGATGACCTGACCTCACACATCCTGGATTTCCCATCGAGTAATGCCATACCTGCCCCTAAACAAGTCATTGCTCTTTTCCTGCCTTGTCTAACTTTGTTTGTCTGCCTCTAAATGGGACTTCCTCTCCTGTGCTCCTGGGGCTTTCCTTTTTGCTCCCCCTCTTGCTCATTCCTCACTGGTTTAATTAAGAAATTACTCTACTACCTTTTTGTGTCCTCAGTCTTTCTTCTGATGACACTGCCTGAGACAGCATGGTTTCCTACACCACTACTACAGTCCTGCTGTGCACAGCTACTTTTTCTCTTATCTTTCCCCTGCTGCCTATTTCTCTGCCAGTATCCATCCTGGGATTTTCCCCTCTGCCCTCTGTCCAGCTGTGCCACAAGTTTTCCTCTACACAGCAGCTGTGTGTACATAATAATTCAGCACACCATATATAATCCCAGGGTGGGTTGCATGGGGGTGCTTGCAGAACATGTAGCTGCACTGGTGATTTTGTAAATGAAATGAATGGTTTCCTAGAAGTTACCCCCAGCAATGTACTCCACAGTTAGCACTTGAACCAGTGCTTCCAGCCTACCATTGCCCTTTTCTTTCAATCTTCTTAGTTCAAGTGATAAGTCGCATATGGATTTTTTCTTTTTTCTGAAGTAATCAGGACTCTGTTACAAGCAGAGGCTGTTGAGAGATAATACCTCTGTCCCTGAACCTCTTCCCAGCTGCTCCTTGCTGTTGTTCCTAGCTTCATAAATTCACTTCTAAATATCATATCCTTCATTTTAGCCAGACTGAAGTTTTCAAAACAAGTCTCATCATATCTGGACTATTTAGTTGCTATATATAGACTGAAAAAAAATGGGCAGCTACAGTGTGAGCTGGTGAGAACATACGGAATGCCTCACAGACTTTGGAGAGAAACAACTAGCTGTAGAAAAGTGCAATTAACTCATAGGAAGGCTACTGTGACATGAAGGAACAATTTAACAATTTCTACCACATTCTGCTACTGGATCTGATCTGGTCTTAAGGAAAACTATATTCTGCAGGGAAATTTTGAAACTTTTGGAAACTTTTATATAGATAGATAGATAGATACACTCATGCACATATATATAAGGCATAAAGGACAAAAATGTTGGCTGGATTTGATCCACGTGCATAAACAAATCTTGTGGAGAAGGAGGGAATGTCACATTTTTTGTAATGTTTCTGTTTAAATTAGCAATTCAAGTCTACCAATATTCAAAGTATAGGAATACTGAGACTGATGGTTTGAAAGCAGAATTTTCTCTTTTCTGTATTGAATCAGATTTGATTCAGTTTGTCTCTATATGAAATAATTGTTTAAAAATCATTTCTATTGCAACCAAATGGTTTAGTAAAACACTCACATTGTTGTCACTTAAAACATGCTTTACTGGTCATGGTGCAAAATAATGGATAGGATAGGATAGGATAGGATAGGATAGGATAGGATAGGATAGGATAGGATAGGATAGGATAGGATAGGGCAGAAAAATCTCAAACCCCAGATGCTTTAGGATGGGTAGCTTCACAAAGTCCTGGCCCAAATAATGAAAGTATGGGAGACATTACAAAAAATTGGAAGAATTCTGAAGACCCCTTTGACATGCAGTTTTTAAATTCCAGTACCCCTGCCATGCATGTGGGAACCTTCAGAAATGCTGCTAAAGTTTGGCATATGGTAAGACAGTATCTGCTTACTAGAAGAAAATATAAGGAATGAACAATGAAGCAGCCATTGAAAAAAAATATGCAGCCAGTTAAAAGCAAACTAAACAAAGCCAAATACTGCTCCACACATTCTCAGCTGTGATACCTTAATGCACAACAAATAGGTAAGAAATGTCTGACAGGAAACACCATATAAAGAGGATTTGATGAATTAGGAGAGATCAGTGACAAAATTTATTTTATTAATTTCTACAGCATCCCTAAATACTCTGGGCAGATCCTCAGCTAGCTTGCAACAGCTGAGGTTCTGCTGCCAGATTTTGGATATTGGGCACTTCTTAGCAATATTTAATCTAGAGGTTATTTCCTATTTTATTGTTAATAACCAGCCATAGCCCACTGGCTACAGGCCACCGATAGGTGAAAAGTCAACAGACATGTCACTCTGTTTGTCCTGTTTCAGACTAAGGTTTGCAGGCCGCACCTTGCAGGAACGTTATTATGGGAGTTATTAAAAATCTATTTTTGCTGAAAACAATGCAAACGGAAGGAAGTGAGCCTGTCAGGAGACTTATTTCCTATTCAAGCCGACAGGTAGTTGGAGAATGGCCATCTGGAGTTTAAAAATTGCCAGTCAAGCCTCTCAGATTTGTCCCTTCCTGCATTAACACACTCACTCTGGATAGCACAGTGATGTTGTCAAGGCAAGACAAACAAGAAGCAACTTTCGGGGGAGGAAGGAATTGAAGGAAGTTAGTTAGCCATGAGAAAAATTGTTTGCTCTTGCAGCGCTAATAGCCAAGAGGCAAACACTTGGACATGATCCACTCATCTGGAAACACTTTTGTGTCATGGGAGCACCAAGGTACCGAGTGCGAGAAGCCACGGGGCAAGGGTTCTGCTGCCGGCACGGCTCCATCCCTGCAGTCCTGCTCCCTGCCTCCCACAGCCAGATAGGCAAGTGTCCCAGCTCACATCGCTCCTGGCAAAACAGATCATTCCTTCTGCCTGCGGTTCCAGGGTGCTAAATCTTCATTTCCTGAAAACAGGAAAGCTCTCCACCTAAAGCCAGCACTCACCCTGAGTCGTGCTGCTCCTTCTGCAAGGAATTGCATATGATCCCATCCCTCTGGTTAAGTGAGCCAACAGAATCACAAGCAATCAGTGTGAAAAGCAAGTGAAGGCTTTAGGAGAGGAGTACTCAGCAGCCCTCCAGCACCTCTCCCCAAGATGACCGTCCTTTTTGCACTTCACTGTGTCGACAGGATTACCCTACAGTTTTAGACTCTAAGTGACATAGGGCTTCTGAGCTGAAGTCCATTTTCCTCACCAGGGAGCGAATAGGAAATTGCCTGCATGACTGGTTTGCTTGGCTTGTTGCAGTCCTTGTGCTGGCTCTAGCAAAATTTGTTTTCACCTTCAGCATGCTCTAATTCTTGGCTAAGCAAAACATCACTCGCCAAGGGTCTATCACCAGAGCGTGGTTTGGCAAATGCATATGTTGCAAAATACTGCCTGACCTAAAAAAAGCTTTTATATAATAATAAGTCTGGCACGTGGATCGAGGCAATCCCAAGCACAAATACAAGCTGGGGAGAGAGCAGATTGAGAGCAGCCCTGAGGAGAAGGGCTTGGGGTGCTGGTTGTGAGAGGCTCGACGTGACCCATCAATGTGCACTTGCTGCTCAGAAAGCCAACCATCTGCTGGGATGCATCAAAGCAAGCACCCCATCTGTCCCTCTGCTCTGTTCTTACGGAATACTGCATCCAGCTCTGGGGCCCCCAACATAAGAAAATCATGGATCTGTTGGAGTGAGTCCAAAAGAAGGGCACTAAGTTGATCACAAATCTGGAGCAATTCTTCTACAAAGACAGGGTGAGAGAGCTGGGATTGTTCAGCCTGGAGAAGAGAAAGCTCTGGCAGACCTTACAGCAGCCTTGCAGTACCTAAAGTGTGCCTACAAGAAAGATGGAGAGGGACTTTTTACAAGACCATGTAGTGATAGGACAAGGGGAAATGCCTTCAGACTGAAAGAGGGTAGATTTAGACTAAGTATAAGAAAGGAATTCTTGACTATGAGCGTGGGGAGACACAGGAACAGGTTGCCCAGAGAGGCTGTTGATGCCCCATCCTTGGAAGTGTTCAAGCCTAGGTTGGATGGGACTCTGAGCAATCTGAACAAGTGGAAGGTATCCCTATCCATGGTAAGGGGGCTGGAACTGGATGATTTTTAAGGTCCCTTCTAACCCAAACCATTCTGTGATTCTATGGCAGGAGGTCCCACTTTACAATTTCATCTCTCCCCTTCATATCCATTTTATGCCTCAGTAGTTCATTGTATATACATACACAAAGGCAGAGCTTGATCAGTAGAAGCTAGAAAAGAAGAAAAAAGTTAGAACATTTTGGAAGCATTTCCTTTCAGGGGATTGACAATTATGGAAGTTTTATTCTGCTTTTTTAAATTGTAACATTTTGGAGGAATACTACCAAATTCATACACTTAACAGAAACTGTTGTAAGCATTCTGTGTACATGGGGAAAAAAATATCTCTATTTGAAAGTGATGATCAGCTTCACAAGAAATAGTCTCCTTTTCCACCAAATTTTCAGGCCCCATTTCAGGACCCTGCTGAATCAGGGCCCTCGTGTGCTGAACTAGGGCGGCTGGCATTATTGAATATTAATGTGGTAAGGTAATCCCTCAGAAATCCATGACACTTATGTTTTTGGTTTTACTTAAGTTGTAATTTTCAAAGTTGGACAAGCTTGGAGGAAAAAACCACCTGGCAAACAAACAAACTTTAAAAATTAAAGGAATTTTCCAAGTTTACTGGATTTGCAAGGCTAGGCATACTTCAGCTTGATTAGTAGTCAATGAAGGAGAAACAATTACACATCAGAAAGAACAACATTCAAGAGCTCATGAAATGTGGCCTCAATGTGTTTCTTTTTTGTTGTTGTTGTTTTATTTGTTTGGGAGTTTTTTTGTTTTGGTTTTTTTAAGGGGTTTTTGTACATGAAAGAGTCAGCTGCTATGGTGATCGGCAAATAAAGTAAATAATTCTATCAAATATTCCATGAATCAGAGTTGTGAAATCTGTGAACAGTGTTATGTTTTCCTTCCATCCTCTTTACTCCAGTTTGGAGTAAAGATCTGGTCAAATGTGCTGCTTTGAGCCTAAACTTGCCTGCTGCTCCCTGATTTTCCTCATAACTATTCTAATGCACACTGCCAGCTGAAATGGACAAGGTGATGCAAGGTGAGAGGCTGACCTCAGAATTAATTTGGAGAATGCTAGAAGACAAGATTTCTCATAACATCATAGAAAAATGCATGATGTTAAGTGAGATACAGTTCCTTGCTCCAAGAACTGCACTAAGAACTACTTATGTGCTACCTAAAGAGACTTAGACTCACATGCAAAGTGTGTACTCCTATTTTTTATTTAAATGTGTGAAAATGCAGTCATCAGGTTGACCTTAGGCTAACCATCTGATTATAAAATCCATTTTCTTCCTGTATTTACATATGCTGAATGTTCCTTTCAGTTTCCTTGTTGGATTTTGTATGGGCAGTTTATACCTGGTTTATTTCAAACTCTGTTTATAGTTTTTCTTTCTTTAAGAAGTTGTTCTTCACCCAGGTGAATGCTCATATTCACTCTTTGAATGGCATATTTTATACTCAGCCTTGAATTCTTGGCAAACTGTATGTTCAGGATCTACTAAAATATATCCTTGTGGAGATAGTAAATTCCCTTGAGTTTTTTCTGTAAAGACAGATAAGTACCATAATCATTTGCCTCAATTACACCTGCTATGCCATTTTTACTTTGATTTTGAAAGGTGAATTTATTCTTTTTAATCATTATTAAGAACACATGTATTTCCTGCCAAGGCAGCCTTATAAAAACATTGGAGGCATATGAGAAAAATTCCTCTGAGGCCTCAGTCACATAGAACTGTCCTGAGAATGTGAAGTGAGGAGAGATTGATGCATGGACTACCTGCCCAGGAATTTGGTAGTACTGGATCGGATTTTCCATGGTTTCTCTCCCTCTTAATTTTACTGAAATTACACATCAGTTGCATGCATGCATGCATCCATGCACGCACACAAATGTGCACACACACCAAAAAAAGCGTTTCTACAGAGCCATGAGGATAATGTTAGACAAGGTCTGGCTGCAGTTTAGTCACAGAGGAAAAAGTGAATTTCCACACCTTCCTATATATTTTTGAGAGTGTAATTTCTGTTTTAGCTATACAGCTATAGCTATTTGTAACTTAAATATTACATATGGTCAATGTCCCCTCCAAAGCAAACTAGGTGAAAGGAATGAGTAGTTACCACTGGAATTATAATTGTCAGTAAAGCATAGAGCCAAGACAGGCAACTCCAAGGAGATTCTTTGATTTAAGGGGAAAAAAATCATTCCATCTATTTATCTTTCTCTGTTATCTTCTGGAAAACCTGCTGCAGGCCACTGATATTTGTCCAGTGATGTGGATGAAGTTGTTACAGAGCAACACAAAAGCATTTCAAAGTGAAGTCAGCTACTTTCCCAAAAGTTCATCTTCTGTTTCTGAAATTCAGACAGTGGGACTGTAGCCACTTCTGGGTATTTCTAGAAAATTAAGAACATCAATATACCTTCTCCCTCTAGCAATATGAACTACTAAGGCCAGAAGACAGACAGTTACAAGTCATTAGGCTGACCTCCTGCAAAACAGCAGTCTTTGAATTTCACCCAAAAATTATTGTGAACCCATAATTCCAAGTTGACTTCGATCATACTGTTAGAAATATGTCCAGTTTTGATTTAAATATTTCAAGGGATGGAGAATCCATTAATCCCATGGTAATTTCTTCCAATGGATAATTACCCTCACCTTTAAAAATGTGGTCCTTATTTCCTCTCCATGTTAACATAGCTTCAGCTTCCAAACACTACATCTCTATTTTTTCCTTTATCTTCCAGAATTAAAAAGCATTTATCTATACAGCTAATAACAGAGAGTGCTTAAAACTTTACTCTAAAAGGCCAATATAAGGAACATCTTTTTTCCCTTAGTATCAAAGGCTTCCCCTTTCCAGTCACACTGTAAAGAAGGAGTAAATACTGAGTGGAATTACTGTGAAGCAGGAAAGATCAGACTTCTCCCTCAAGCCACTTTACTTGAACAGGCAGAAACAAAGCAACTAATCCATAAGGATCAGTATTAAAATCAACAGCTTTATTATGCCCTGCACTGCACTTTATTTCCGCATGCCCCAGTGTTTTGCAATACAGATTTGGTTTAGATTGGACAGTCAGGCTTAGTTCCACATTTTCTGTATTTAAGTCAGACTCCCAGTAGCACTTCAATGGGATATTTAGGCCAACAGCAACTTATCTTGTCTTCCTTACTTCAAAATGAGAGGGTCTACCACACTAGACAACAGAACTTCTCCAGGTAACGTTTATTTGAAGCCAGATTGAATCCTGGGGGACCATTCCAGCCCTGCTTTGTACCCTGTATCACTCAGCTGGGTGGGGTTGCCCAGTACAAATGTTAGCCTACAGGCAATGACTTTATGCAGTGGGCAAGGAAGCAAAAGGGACAGTGCCTTTAGCAAATCAGATTTCTGCCTGACTAACCATTTATAATAAGATTAGTGAAAGGCATGCCATTTTTCAGCTTAAATGCTCTTTGCAACCATCATGGTAAAAACACATGTTTTGCAGTCTGCAATCTTTTTTGGCACAACTAAAACATTTTGCATAGCTTACTGATTTATTGTCTTGATGATCTTTTCTTTTGCCTTAGCAGTTCAAGATGTCTCTTGTGACATTGCTCTTGACAACCTGATACCTGAGTAGAATTCATTCCTCTTTAGCCACTACTAAAAGGCAACAATTGCAATGATAATTTAATGGTTCGTAATGTATACATAAGCCATGCAGACCAGATCAAGTGACATTCACATGAAATGTTAGCCCCAAAACCAGGTCCCTAAATCCCTGTGTAATTACAGCTATCAATATGTTTAGTGCACATGTATCCACCATCCCTTTCTGTGTTCAGTTTGATCCTTTGGATGCAGATTTGCTGCTCCTGTGTGGTAAAGACCAAGCTCAGATACCATGTGCAGGAATTCTAAGATGTTTGGCTTAACAGGACACAGTGGATTTTTCTGATGAGATTTTTGTTGAATTTAAAGAGCACAAATGTAATATATTGTTTTTCTCACTGGTTATTTGGATAATCTAAATTTATTGCAGATGAATTCCTTTTTATTCTTAGTTAAGTTTGCCTTTGTTACCAGTGCCAGATTTGCCAGTTAATACACAAAAACATCACAGCCTTACAGACTGCAGCTTAAGAACAGACCTTGGTGCTTCCTTTTGTCATTAAGTTCAACTATCATCAAAATGCAGCCAGTAAATGATGAAGAGACTCAGGAAATGTTTAGTTCTAAAATCATTAATTGCTCTTTAATCCCTTAGCAGCATTTTTTTATGAAGTCAACTTCCCAAAAATTTGTATGATCTTCTCTTTAGGAAGTCAAAAGTCAGGAGACATGTAGACTGGATCCAAACATGAAAGATGTCACTCATTTGCTCAGCTTGTTTCTATCTACCATTCCTCAACACACTGGCACTTCTTGCAGTACAATCTGATGACCCAGTGCATTTTCAGTATCCCAGCTTTTCTCTGTTTCTCAGAGAAAAAGTTGAATGCTCTGCCTAATATCAATTCCCTATTGACAACCAGGTTTGTTACAATTAATTGAGGGGACAGGAGAGAAACCAGTGCTCTTGCCTTGAGCCCTCACATGCCAAGCTGCAGCCTGGAATTTTTACAGCTCTGTCCTGAAACTCTGACAAGAAGGGTTTACAACAGAAATCTTGCCAGACCCTTAACTGTAGCGACGCCACTATAATATTTATAAGTACATTATACTTTTTCCAAACATATGCACTTATTACTTATGTCTCCGCTTCTGCCTCTTTTCTGGGGGACTTTTCTGTATAAACAAAACAGATTCTCTTGCTTATACTTAGAAAATCTAATTGCTCTGCGTCTCTAGCTGTTATACAAAAGCCCAAACAGCCAAGAGATTCTTTCAGTGCATTTGCACAGCAGCAAGTCTCTACAAAAAACATAAACTTCCTTTTCCACTTTACTCTTCTTTGCTTTCATAAATCTGCCCATTTCACTCATGTTTGGATAAGATTCTTCTTTAAAAAAAAAAAGTTAAAATAAGAAGATGCAAGTCTGAGGTGGATAGGCCAACTGTTGTGCAGACCAGCCTTACAAGAGCTGACAATTCTGTCCCTCTAAGTAAACAGAGGAACAGAAAAGATACATAAACAAAAAGACCACTTGCAGGGCTGACAGCTTGTCTGCTCCAGCAAAAGCAGGTTCCCAGGGAAAGTGATTGCCAAATAGTAATAGGGAGTGACAGGGATTTCCTAGATTTTCCATGAACATCCCAAAGCAGTTTGTTCCTGGGCACAGATATGCCCATTTCTGCTGATGAGTTAGACAGATGTGGCCTGCAGGTGAGAAACTGCTCAAAAGTAGCTAACCCAAAACAACACAGGTTCTTCTCCACAAGGCTTTAGCTGGATTCAAAGTCACCAGAGCTTTTAGTGAACACAGACCAGGATGTCCTTACCTGCTGTTGAGTTGGGTTTACATCAGGGTTTCAGGTTTGCAAATCAAAGTCAAACTCAGGAATAATCTGACAGTGGCCTCAAGTGAGCTTAAAGCAAACTGAAATAGCATTCAATTCTGAAATAGTAGAATTCTACTGAAATCATCTTTCTTGTGAGAGTTTAGCTGTGTTTTAAACAGCACTGAAGATGGGTCTAAACCAGCTCTAAAACAATAGGAAATCAAACATGAATAGGTACGAATATGTAGCCTGCTTCTAGTCAGGAGCGCTAGGTAAGTTTTCCACTTCAGCTGCCTTTTTACCCTTATTAAGAAATATTTCAGTTGGGTTGTTGCATCTATTTGAATGCTTAGATAATTCAGAAATTAAACTACTTTGAATTATGATACACATATATCATGTAAAATGGAAGTATTGGAGGGGAAAGAAAAGACTTTTAGATAAAAAAGTGATACCTAGAGCACATTTTACACAAAAATTGTAAAAGTCAGGTAAATTAATCCTGCGTGGGATTTTGTGGAAAACAGTTTCTCTGGTCTCTCTGATACAGTATCTCTTATCAGGAGAAAAGTATACTGCTCAGCATTTTTCTTCTACAGTTCTTCTGCAGTCATAAACAGCTCCTAAAAAAATTAAACAACTTTTTCAAAAAAGCTATCATCCCATAACAAAAGCTCTCTAAAGTATTCTTTCCTGTTACAATTCATTCTTTCTTAGCTTTCCTTTTCTCAGAAAAAGGATTTAGTTTTTGACAAGTAAGCTCTTCTGTCTACACATATGACATATGTGATACGGCTGCAGAAAGAATGGGGAAATAGTAGACTCAAGTTATCCCTAAATTATATGATGACTTGTCTGAATGACTGATCTGATCATAACAGTAGGAAAATGATGTGACGTTGGATGAATATCTATATTTCTAATCCTGATAATTTTAAGGATGTGAATACAAAGTTACCTGTGGGGGAAAAAGACCATTATGAAGACCAAGTATAATCCATATGTAGGAGGAATTGTACTAAGATTGTTCTGTAAATATATATGTGATTCCTCTCTTAAAATATTTGCATTAAATTATGGGGATTAACTTAAGTAGAACATCCCACAAAACACCTGAGAACTCACTCACTAGTGCTGAAACCTAGTGTTGATAGTAAGCCTGAGTTTTATTATCTGAAAATATATCTGATCATCCATGATTCATCTAAATTTGAGGAACTTAGAAAGAAATTAACCCCTCCACTGAAATTATATGGTATAGATACAAAGTCTAATACATTCTTTTATTTTCCCCTTATTTTTAGCATTGTGTCAGAACACTTTAGCCTTGGATGAACTGTATCCTGACAACTGAAATTTTTAAGTCAGGAAGTTAAGAAACTATTAAGAAAAATGAGACCAAGGGGGGGAAAAACACACAAATAGGTTTGATGACAAGGAACAAATTTCATTAAGAAGAAACCCGCATGAGGAAAACCAATTTTTACTTTGCTGTTTTAATGGACAAAGTCAGCAATATAAAACAACCAGGTCATCCATCTATTCCTGCAGGAAAACCACTGGAGCCTTCAATATCATAGTGTCAGCTGCTTTTCTATAGCCTGACCTCATGAGCTAAGAAGCATGAACTCTGCTAAAAGAGATTCCTTTGGGTTCAGTAAGGCTGCCTCCTGTTTTTAAGTTTGGTCTATGTGTGTGTGTGGGTATTGTGACACCTGCAGTCTGATAGAGCTGTTATTGCCCTAACTAGGCAAACTAATTTTGGCACACAGGATTTTTTTTTTTTAAGTCATGCTTAAGAGGCTGATTTTAGCCTTTGAAAACAGGAAACAAGTGCTGTAATTGTAAAGAAGTAATCTGGTAATCACCCCATTAAGGACAAGAAATCAAGGGTGGATTTTGAGGGTGGTTTGCTTTTTTCTGGGTTGTTTTTCTATGGTTTTTTTGAGTCAGAAGCTTACAATTGGACACAATTCAGACAACTTTCCTTAACTAACCCCTGATTCTGCTTAGAGCAGTAAGGAAGTGGAGGAGGACTTAAGTGGACTGAACCAGAAAATAATAAAAGAAAAACAATACTATTCTCTGGAGAAATGAGTGTCATGATGAAAAATCAGTTTATTCTCAGTTAGAAAAAATTTTGAAAGAAAGAAAACACAAGAAGATAATTTTCAAAGGAACTGCACTCATAAAAAATTGATGTGTGTATCATGGGGCTGGCTCTAAAAAGGAAGCAATAATTTAAAGACCATTTTCCTTCTCAAAACCCTTGCTTCAAATTTTTAACAAAATAGTCAAGTGCAGAGCTGTTTAGAAATGCGGTTAGATTCACCTGAAAGTGATTTGGGCAGGTTTTGCTTTCCTTCCTTTTGTTAATATATTATGATTGACAGCTAAGATGTATAAGAAGGGCTAAGTTGTTAAACTTAGTAAATCAGATGGCAAGTCAGGGAGAATGCTGAATTGAAGGAAGAATCCTTTTGCTTTCCCACTGCCCAAGATATAATCAAAAGCTCTGTATCTACAGCTCACAAGTCAAATCTTGACCTCAGCTACACCCATAAGTGAAGACTGGTACTGTAGGTGCATATCTAATTAACAGCTTTGTTCCTAGGTGTTAGAAGACCAAGCAAAGTTCCAGCAAATTTCAGTCCTGAGAAAGTAAACCCAACATTTTTGAGAAATGACAGGATGACAAATATATGCAGCCAACTATATAAATCCATTACTTGGCTTGTCAACGATGACATTAGGCAGGGTTCCTGGGCAATGCACAGACACAACCATCTTCTGGTTTTTGCTTCTGGACCTGTAACTGAAAGTTTTGAATTTGGGTCTGCCTTCTATGCTCATTTGCTGAAGATGATGGCCAGAAGCTTCCTCCAGCCTCCTGCCTGTGTTCCAGTACCACTCACCTGAGCCATGGTACTTTTGCACACAGGGTCTCCTCAGTTATTCAGCAGGAATTTCCTCCCATGCCACTGATAGAAGAACTAACCACATGAAAATGGAACGAGTCCTAAGACACTGAATATTTCCTCTCCCCATCCTGGATGTTTACAAGCATTCTTTGCTGTCAAAACAATATTCGTACAAACCAGTGATTGTGCTGGGGTATTTCAGCATAAGCATGTGGCTAGATATATAGAGAAACACTCAGAAAACAACTTTCTTAAACAAATAAACAGCTGAGCTCTTGAACTTTATGCGCACAGTAATCTCTGTCATCGTTAATCACACTCAGTGTTTGACATTGCAGCCTAAATGAGGGAGGCAAGGAGAGCAGGGGAGTAGGGTAGAAAAAAGTCATAACCTCTGTTTAAACTGAGAACCATTTTCTTAAACCTGGAATATAGGATGTGCCTGATCCATCTGCTCAGGAGTGCTGATCTTGTGAGGAGACAGATCTGATATCTTTGGCATGAGTGTTACTAGAAGTACACAGATGGCATTCATAGTTAATTGCTAAAAGCCCAAAAGTCCCTAACAAGAAGACTCCATAGCCCAGCACAGCATATGTATTGTAGCTGTTCAGAGCCTGTTTCTGTTTAAAAAATGATAAAAACACAATCCAACTTCTAAGGAAGAGAGTTTTGGCATTAAGAAGATGCCTAGGGAATAGGATCACTTCAGAAGTTTTGAAGATGAGTCAGATAAGGAGCCACAAACTACTGTTTCAAGCAGTACCCTTGATTTTCCCAAGAAAAGCCTCTCACCTATAGTCGCAAATCCAGGTGGAGAAGCTGAGGTAGTCCCTGTTGTCAACATGTATTATTCTCCTATGACATTACTGTCCATCTCCAGATGGATCCAGATGGTATCTCGAGAATATTATTGATTTATATGCAAGTTACTGGAGTAGTTCACTTTATTTTCTTTGAGTAGGGTGAGGAAGAGAAGATGGCTGCTGGAGAGGTTGAGTAGGGAAAGAGATGTGGTCAAGGCAAACTGATTATTATTGCTGCTAGCAAAACTTGCTTTTTTCCCCCTCATTGTCAAATAGCGCTGTTCAGCTGATGAAAACCAGATGGGCCCTCAGACATTTGATTAAGCAATACCATCCACATGCTGAATGCTAACCTGAAGCAAAGGTGCTAATTACTGGCTTGTAGGTTAAAAAAAAATGCTCCACCTGCACACTATAACTTCTGAACCTTCATTTGCTAGGAACAGGAAAACTGCAATATAAACAACCTGTCCCCCTCATTGTTCTTTTATGAGGGAAAATTTGAATTTTAAGGCAGATTATGACCCTGGGTGACAGAAAAAAACTATGAAACCAGATCTGTCCACTGAACTGATTGAAGACTCAAACCATTTCTAGGTAGAGAGAGCAGCTGATGTGTAGTGTGGGACCAACTATGTCCCTTAGTATTGCCTCAGCCTGGACACAAATATATCCTGAAAACTTTTAGCCTCCTGTAAAAAAAATTAACAGAGTCCTAGAGCCTTAGCAGATAGGCTGATTCCCAACTGCAGCAAATGAGCCATGGACCCCAGGATGAGACTACAGACGTTTGTACCTGCTAACTTACTGCTGCTGCTGGAGCTTGTTTTGCTGTTGATATGCAATAATTTATTGACTTGTTTGCTTCCACAAACAACACGTGCTTACTGAGGAAGCTACAGAAGCTGGGAAGGTGACAGCCCTTCCCTCTCCATCCTTAGTGTGATGTCTCACGGTGCATTGAAGAATAATTAAACCTCGAATTGAATGATGTGCTGTTGGCCTCCTTCCTCACCCCTGGCCTCTGTCCACGCTGTCAAATTTCCTCTTTTCAGCTACCTTGCCTACCCTTTCTTACATTTTGTTTCAGGATAGATTTCCACCTTCCTTCATCATTTAGTTTTTTTCTCCTCAGAAGTCCCTGCATTACAGGGACCTACCTGTGGCTGCAGCAGGGTCATAGGTGAAGGAATAAGACCAGCTGGATGTAGATACATCCCACCCTCCAGGGCAGTGTTTGCAAGAAAGATATGCTTGCCTCTGGACAGTTAGCAGTCAGCAGCACCGCAGTGTTGTGCTCCTGCTTCTGACACACTTTCATTCAGCAGCCCCACGTGGTGGGAAGGTGGCAGAGAAAACAAGTTCATAGTGTGACCCTGTCTAAAATCAGCAGAGCAATCCTCTCCTTGTCAACTTGTACCCAGCTTCCTGTTTTGATGCACCATTCCCTGACTACTATTTAATCCCAGTTTGGCTCTAAAAATATTACAAAATACATTTTTGGCAACAGCTTTCTGAGATTCCAAGCAAAAAAAAATTCCTTCTTGGGAAGATGCCGAATTCTAATAAAGCTCTTCAGGAGAAATGTTTTCTAACTATAGCTACTGTGACCACTTATTGCATTTAAGCACTGATGTTTGGGAATAACCTGGTACGAGAGAAACTGATACACACTTTTCTGTAAATGATTAATAAATACTGTTGTTGCCAAAAAGACTACTACCCTGTAGAATAGCATGACCCTGGGAGCCAAACAGCTCTTGAATATGATTCAGAGAACAGTGACCTTTCACAAATGAAACTGCAGTAGGAGTCTTGGAAGTAACAAGTGCCACCAAATAATTTCCCAGATACCACTAACTTGGAGATAAGCCTAAGGAATAGTAGGGAGTCGTTCTCTCCAGAGTCTGAGATGCACAGGTCTGTATCCTCTGAAAGTAGAGTAAGATCCAAGATCTTAAGGAAGGTAAAACTAAGCAATTGCAGCACTATTTGTGATACAACCCTAATTATTTGGGAAACAGGGAAATATATGGTCTTAGAACACTATTCCATGGTTCCTTGTTGCACTAGATATTTCATCTGCTCAGTATTATTTTCATCTTGAAGGTGATGCTGGAGAGTGTCTTCCTTTTACTGGATAAATATTTGGGTTTTAAAGAGGTGTCATGTCACTTCAAGTAGAATTTCTTCTGATGTTCCTGGATGTATGGAAAAGATAGTTCTGCTGAATGAATGTAAGAAGTATCAATGGACATGCCCTGAGTGCAGCAAGCAGCTTCCTTCATGTGGATACACAGAAAGATCCCACAAGGCATAAGTGGACTCAAGATCAGCATTTTTTTCATTTCACAAGTTTGCAAAGTACACTGCATATTCTGACTTTTGCTGAAATCCAATTGATTAATTTTGAATCAATTAGCAAGATCTCAGAGGATTTCTCAGAAGCACAGAAATTATAAATGGACCCCCGACAAGGAGGTATTCTGTTAGAAATTTTGGAAAGCAAATGTTTCATGTCCTAGCTTCCTCATGTTCCAAACCATTTATAGGGCACACAGTAAACAGAATCTAAATACAGCCAACACATATGATTCTTACTTTAGTTCTATTAGAAAATGCTAGAAGACCAGTTTGCATTAATTTTCCCTTCACACCCAGATTGTTTCTTTGTAGCACACCTCTCTGCTAGGTCATATCTAATAGAAATATGCTTACATGGCAATATCTATTTTCTTGTAAATCCACAAATATTCTATTGAGATAGCCATAGTTTAATTTTTAATTTTTTCCTACACAAAAATCAGACTACTAATTCCTACAACAAAATGAGACATGAGCTTCAAATAAAAACAAGATGTTAACAAGAGTTTGGATAATTTCCATGTTAAAATGGTTGGGGCTAATACACTCAGATTATAGACCACATAAGATTGTAAAATGCATGAAACTTTTTAAATACATCACAAATTGACTAATTAAATCTTGGAATTACTGGTAGATATTATAGGAAAGATGTGTCTGTGGGGAGATAAAAGAACGCTGGGAAGGACAATGATGGTGTCCATCTTTAAAAAAGAGGAAGAAGAGGAAAGGGGAAATTTTTACATTACAACTCCAGGATGCCAGAGAAATGCTTAAACAAATAATCAACAAACCATCTGTAAATACCTAGAAAATAAACAATGTGATAAGCATAAGCCAGTTTACATTTGCCAGAACAAACTGTGCAAAAACCAAATTCCTACAACCACATAACAGAACTTGTGGATAAAGAAGTCATAGCTGTAATATAGCTCATTTTAAGAAATGTGCCAGACTGTATGACATGATGTGCTCTTGAGAAACTTATGGAAGCATGGACTAGGTGAAAGAGAAATACAATTCTCTTTTGAAGAGGGAACAGTCAATGGTTAAAGGGTCTTTCCTACATCAAGTATTTCCCAGTATTTTCACTAGTGATCCATAAAAGGTAAAAAAAAATATTTATCAAATATAAAAACCAACTTATTCATCACATTTGAAGAGGACACCAAACAAGACAAACTCTTAGTGCGCTGGAGGAAGTAAAAGACACCATAATCCCCCTTACATTCATTTTAGCAGTCAAGAAAGGCACTCTGTCCACAGAGGACTATTTATTGCTTCTGTTCGGGAATAAACTGGTGCATGAACAGCTAGAGAAGTATTTAGATAGGAAAGAACCAGGGGTTATGTAGGAGATCACAGGGTGAATGATGCAGTGTTTCAAATGACACACTGGAGTAGCCTGCAAAAGATGAAGAGTCTGGAGGAGACTGGATCCTCCTTCCTCTTTCAGAGCTTGAGAGGCCTCAGCTACTGTTTCTGAGTAAAAGTGTTGAGCATTGACAGGAGAACTGCATATTAAAAGCCTACAAAATAGGCCTCAGGGGAAAAATTTCAAGATTTGAGCTTGTTTGGTTACTAAAAGAGGAGGAAGGGTCCATGGTAACTGTCTTAAGTGTACAAAAGAAAGTTGCAAAGAAAAAGTACATGTTTTCTATGCTCTTGGTGTTTAGGACTAGGTTAATAGAAAGATTTTGTATTAACAAAGACTTCCTAAGAGTATGAACAGTGAAGATCCAGGGTAAACACATGAGGAGACTGTGGACTCTTCAATATGAAACATTTTTAAAAAGTGATCAAAACATGTAAGACATTATACAATTATGGTTGATACTGTCTTTCCGTGTTCATCACTTTGAAGTCTTCCCTGTTCTTGTGATCCTGTGAAATCATAGTCCACAGAAAGCTGATGGCCTCTGAGGTTACAGCCCTCAGATCCCTATCAAAGTGCATCTCTGTAGTACAGTTCTCAAATAAAAGTTTAATGGCAAGGGCAGACAGTGGTCCACAAAAGAATTTGAGGTTTGGCAGTGAAAAGTTAGCTGAAAAAGCTTGAAGATACTGGCACAGGCCCTACCTCAAAATCTGAACTCATTTTACATCCCACCTTTACTCAGCCAGAATCTCACTGAAATATGGAAGGGGGGAAAAAAGGGAAAAAAGGAAAAAAAGCTTACCCACTTCCCTTCCTGCTTTTTCTTTATTTAAACTCATGGAAACCAGGAAATTCTCCCATATTTGCCAGTAGTACAGCACCATGTTAAGCTTCTGAGTACTTATTACCAATAAAACAAATGTTCTGCATCTGTATATTTTTAGGTAGCCCAGTTGGTTTTTCAGCCAGTCTTTTGAATGCTGAAGAGGTCTATGTGACACAGCAAGGCTCACTCAGAGAGCTTGAAGACAACACGTCTTACTGTACAGCTTTGGTTCTGCATTTGAGGAGCTGCTCTGCAGCAGTGCTGCTGCAGCAAAAGGTCACACACAGAATAAACCCACTGCAAACAATCATTTCTGCTGATGGAGAATGAATCCCAACACCGCTTTGGCAGTCGTGGGTATCAAACAGCAGCTGTACTCAAAGAGGAAAGAACACAAGAGTGTTTCTGCTGGTTGTGGGTGTCTCTCTAACACCTACCCTGCTCCAGCAGAGACACTCTGAGCAATAGCTCAGCAGGGCTGCAGCTCAGCCGCACCAAGCAGACCTCACCATGCATTAGAATCTGGCTAAGCTTTAGAGCCATGACACATCTTGGCAGGTTGGCATCTGGTGGTTCAAATGCACCTGCTTACGATTAGTTACAATGAATTCCACATAAAATATCTCATTGCTTGGATCAGGGTACCTTGTTCACATACTCATTTTTTAACCCTTTCAGTATCCTAGTTTTATTAAAGGTTAGCCACAGAGATTAACTTTTATTGACCTTTTCTTCACCAGAGCTTCCCTTTTAAGAATTCAATTTAAGGACCCCATATTGAGGGCAAAAGAAAAAAGCCCATTAAGAGCAGTGCAAGAGACTGAATTGTGCTGTATGAGGGCAGCTAAAGTAAACAAAACGCACTGAACATTCTCTGTGATGCTGAGCAGAAATAGATTAACTCCTAATATGGAGTTAATACTCTTCCAAAACACACAATAACATTTCCTTGTACTCCTAATTATGACAATAAAACAACTGTGTTTGGAGAGGAAATGAAGAAACACCAGAAATCACCTGGTCACCCAATACACATGCATTATTGAGCTATAAACTTCCATTTTTGGATACCACTACCACATTCTGCAGCTACACTGATATTTTTTACATCCCACAATATGAACTTTAAGGAGGACAGATTGCCTGGTTTATGTACTATTGTGGGACATAGAGATTTTTACTGGAACAAAATAATGAACTATCAAACAAGCATGCTCTAATTGTGCTAATAAATTGTCACAAAATCCTGTAAAATCCAAAAGCCTGGGGCAACATGTATTTATTTCAGGAAAATAAGAAGTAAATTAATTTAGGATAGGATGCACCTGGAGGAAGTTTAGACCTAACTGTTGGCCCAAACCAAATGTGAAGGATGTCTGGATTCAGTTCCATATTCATATTCCATCTTTCCTCTACCTCTATAACATGATGGAATGGCAAAAGCCAAACTCCAGGTCCAAGAATACAGAATATTTAAGGACTAATATAAACCCTTTTTCTCCTTCAATGAGACGTAGAACATCCTTGTAGTCCACATGGTGCAAATTGGATGCAAACATAAGCATATAAAATTTAACTCTCTCCATCCATGTTCCATTTCATTTGGTAACACTAACTTCACATCCCTAACTGCATTCTTCTCCCAGATGAAAGAAGATTAATGCTCACCAATATCACAACCTTATAGCAAAAAGAGTTGCAGAATAAAGATTTACTACCAGCCTTTCAAAAAAACCCTTCCACCCTGATTAAAAGTGGAAAGGAAGTTTTTTATCACAAAAGCAATTATTCTGTTGGTCTCCTGTTCTTTTTATTTTTTATTCACAACTTCAGTTGTGAATAAAATTCAGTTGGAATTCAGTATGTTGACAATGAAATCAACTCCTTCTTGTAAAACCATGGGATTAAACCCAAATTATATTGCAACAGGCAACAATTTTTGTTGTCCTTTTTGGGGGTTTGGGGTTTTTTTGGGGTTTTGTTTGGTTTGGGTTGGGGTTCTTTTTGTTTGGGTTTTTTTGTTGTTTTGATCACTGAGGTCAAAATATTGTGGCATGTTTATCCTCCCCTACTCTAGCTGGCAACCCTTCTGCTTCCTTTCTCCAACTGGAGGGGAAGGTGAGAGGCTGCTTTGCATTGTCTGGCAGGGGACGTTTGTCTCATGGGAGAGAAAATGCCTTCCTACAGACTACAAAAAAAAGTCTCTGTAGACAGGATATACAGCACACTCCATGTAAACTTCATTTTGATCTAATTAAGTGGTATTCATGAGGCAACATCACTTTATGTGTTACTAAGTTTGGTCTGGCATACTCCAGGAGCTAAGCCCATCTGGGGCCAGGGAGCAAGGAAAAGGCTCAAGATTGCAGACTTCTGAGTGCAAAACCACCTGGTCAGGTTTTAGATGCTTAATCCAAATTGTCACATAGAAATGCTGTTTTATATGTGACATGTATGAATGTGACACATATAAAAAACACAAAAAAGGCTGGTTTAGGCCATATGGAGCTCACAAGCATCAGTGTTAGAGAAGCTATCTTAAAGAGATACTGATAGCTCTGTAAAGGTATAGAGGCACCCCAGAGGAGGGTCACAAAATTGATAAGAGAACTGGAACACCTCCTCTATGAAGACAGGCTGAGAGTTGGAGTTTCTCAGTCTGGAGAAGAGAAGGCTGTGTGGAGACCTCACAGCAATCAAAGGGAGCCTACAGGGAAGCTGGAGGGGGACCCTTCATCCGGAACTGTAGTGACAGGACAAGGAGTAATGGGTACAAATTGAAAGAGGGGAAATTCAGGTTAGATATTAGGAGGAAAGTCTTTACTGTGAGGGTGGTGAGACAATGGAACAGGTTGTCCAGGCAGTTTGTGGATGCCCCAGCCGTGGCAGTGTTCAAGGCCAGGCTGGATAAGGTCTTGAGCATCCTGTTTGAGGGGAATGTGTCCCTGCCCATGGCAGTGGGGGTTGGGAGTAGATGATCTTTAAGGTCCCTTCCAACCCTTTACATTCTGTGATAAGATAACTAGGACTGAAAATGACATAGAGGTCCCTTACAGTCTTACACAGTTAGTAACAGGGTTAATCCAGAAAATATCTATGACACTTTAGAAAAATCTCAATCTAGCAAAAAACCTCAAAGAATCATTACTGCAATGTACCAGAGGAAGGGAACAGGAAAAATTGCTGTCCACAGCTTTAATCAATTCAAATGTGTATATCAAAGCAATACAACAGAAGTAATTTTTCATATCTAGTCCACAGAAGCCAGATGCACTTAGAGTGTGTGTACATATATACATAAAATTCTCATCAAAATTGGTGGGAGTTGTGCAGCCTTACAAAAGGGGCACAATCTTCTGACTTGAAGCACTTTAGTGATGAAAATTCCAGAGAACTTATCTTGTCACTAGTCTCTTGGGGCGCATCTGTCTCACATTCAGTAGTTCAGGTAAAGCGATTAAAATTTTTAAAAAAGGCAACAGAAAAGCTCTGTGAGGTTTTATAAAAGACTTTTATGTGGAGCAGGGTTCAACAAGATGTTTGCTACTCCACCAAAGATTTATGCCACCAAAAGCCAACTTGGGCCTTTAATATAAACCAAATCCCCCTATATTTAGTTGAGCATGGAGAATGCAGTATCACATTAAAGTGAATCTAATAGCTGAATGGATGGAATCTATAACTTATATTTCTCTCTCCATAATTCTTGTTGACTTGACGTAGCACCACTCCCTCCAAACATATCCTTATTTCCCCAAAGCTTGAAATTCTGGGGAGAGCTGTAACAACATCTCAGTCCAACAACTTTGTGATTGCTCCCTCTTCATAAAACAATATTCCTGAGTTCTGTGCTTCCTTGACAGCTCTTTCTCATTACAGAGCTTTCCATACCTCATTACTCAATATCCTATCCTATATTGTCCTTGAACAGAGAGACCTCCCTCTGCCCCATTTCAAGTCTCAGTAGGAGACCATGACTCATTTTTATACTCCCTCCTCAGGAACCAGGAGTTTCCCAGGTGCATTTCATAAGGGAGAAGGCAAATGGTTGCTTAGGCAAAAATATGCTTCAGGTGAATGCACATCGAGGAAATAGAAATGCAACACGGAGGAATCAGATTTACCTTTCCCATTGTTTACTTATTCCCAAGTCTAATTCCCTTCACAGACTGTATCACCAACTCCTACAATTGCTCTTGTTTTTCACAGTTGGCCTCTACCTTCCTATATCCTCTTCCCTCTTAATTTTAACATGCTTAGGAAAAGAAAATCACCCCAAAGAAATTCCTAGGGGAAAGTCTTACGCAGCTATGCAGTACATAAAGAGGATCTTGTTTGCTCAGCTTATTGATGAGCAGAAACTTTGCCAAGTTTTAAAGAGCAGGACTGTTACTATTTGATTGGGGACAGCTGCTTCACACTGTTACAAAAGGCAGTTTTGCTGCATGTTTGAATTTTGGCTGTTTCTTTCTTAACTGTTCTGTAAGTGCTTGCAAAAACCTCCAAAGCAACAGCTTAACAAATATTATTTACCATCCTTCTTTTCCTATGGGAGTCATTGTTATGCTATCCTTACAGGTGTTTTCCTTGCAGCAGCCTTACTACACAAAGTGGGGATTGATGGCTCCACTGCATCATGTTCATTCTCCTTTTACTTGTACTGTGATGTCCAAATTGTTCCGCTTTCCCTGCCTGGTGCCTTCTCTGATCTAACTTTCACTGCTAATAAGAGTCTTTCCACTCAATTCCTAGTGTATCAGAGAGAGATTTATTTTCAAAGGTGCCCAATTTCCTGTCGCCTGTTACAGCGAATCTTCCTAGAAATCACTATTATCAGATCAGCACACTGTGACTTTGTTCTCCTATCAAATTTCCTTGGCATTAAAAAAGACTGATGGAGTGCCAACATAAGCAAAATTACGTGGGCAATTTCTTAGCTGGTGTCATCAAACAAGTTTATTCTTCCACACTAAATTCTTAAAGAAGTTGAATTTCTGTAAGACACGGGATTTCTGCTGCAAATGGCACAAACTTTGATCTCTGTTATTTCATCTGAAAGTGGCAGAAATATTAATTTTTCCAGGCCCCCCATATCAAAGACACAAGACTCGGTGGATGTGTAAAAGAGATGATGAAATCAAAAGGAAAAGGGAAGGAGGAGAGGAAGCCCTCTGCAAGAACAGCTGGAGAGAGAAAAACCCTTCAACTATTGTGCTGGCTGCCTCCATCCCTCTCCTCAGAGTCCACGCAGGTGCTGGGTCTGCTGGTGGGTTGTGACCTGCTGGCTGATGGCACGAGTGATGAATTACAGGCTGCAGCTGGCCCTGGCCAGTTATCTCCAGGTGGGAACCCTACCCAAATCAGGGGTCCTTCAGTGGCCTCAGAATGTAGTGCAAATGCACATGGCATGAGGAGATGGATGAAATATATCTCAGCAGAGGTGTGAGGTATGCTGTGTTCCCATGCACAGACAGTGCCTCTCTGTTCAAATCTAGGTTGGATGCAGAACGTTTCTTCAGCAGGTTTATATAGCACATCAGGAAGGAAGTCAGTACTATTCCTTATATTTTGCAGACTGAGAAAATGGGGCGCAGGTGAACTGAATTACTAAGAACACCCAGGAAATGTCTGGCAAGGCCAGGAATGAAGCCAGTTCTACTCTGGTACCTACATATGGTTTTGGTACAAGAATATCCATTCTGGCCTGTCATATGTAAGAACAGACATTTTACAAGCAACCTTTCCTAACATGATTTTTTTTTCTATTATTATTCCTCTTAAAATAATCCTGCCATTAAAACACAAGTGAATTCACAGGCATAAAACTCCATTTAAATAACATTATATTGACAGAACCTGACACAAAGCCTGGAAATTCAGAGTTATGGTTGGCATTCCCTGCTGAATTTGAGTCACTGTGTCTTTTATTTTCCACATGAGCATTAGTGTCAGCCTTAAGTGTGGATTTCCTGACTTTTTCAGCCTGTGTCATAACCTTCACTTTATTTAAACACAGAATTTTTCCTGCAAGTATCTACTGAATAGGTCATCAGAATTACAGTGTCATTTTACTGCTTCTAAAGTAGGACCTGGCAAATAAACTAAGAAACAACATAAATCTTGATCCAAAGGCCTAACCAAACCCAGTCCTAGTTTTTCTGACTTTATAAAGAAGAAAAAAGATGGGCTGTGGGTTTTTTTTTAAAGTAAAAAATAATGGATTTTGTCTTTTTCTGTCCAGGACTGGAAGGAGAAATTAAAACACTAGCAAAAAATCTCTCATTGCCTTGTTCTGGTGTTGCAAAGGCAAGAAAGTCAGACAGTTCAGCCATGGTCATGTACCTGAGCAAATGCTGTTTACCAGAAGAACTGCCAGGACTTCCATCATTGCGCTGAATTTTTGGCTACAATGAACTAGTCGGGTTACTGCAGCTCCTCGTGCATGCAAAAGGAAGATGTAGACTCAATATAAGGAGTGGAATAGTTTGTATGGGGAAGGAACACATGCATTTTACTGTCAGCATGCCATGCTCCCCCTGCTACTTGACAGGCACACGTCCAGATCTATGGCATCATTTGTCACATGCCCAAGGAAGCAGACCTGTCTTGTGAGAACAGGGCTAAAGGTGAATGGTCACACTCACTGTCATGTGTGTCTGAGGGAAAAGGGATGAAGGATGGCAAGGACAACACCAGCAAGGAGTATCTGCCTCAGGAATCCTCCAGCTGGAGGATGGGACCTGGGAAAGAAGGCGATGGGAAGCCAGGCAGCAGGTTGAATATTTGGTCCTGCAAAGCCAAATATGAATTCATGATTATGGCGGATAGAAATTATCTACTCATCAGCCCAATGACAGACCACCAGTATTATCTCTACTGCTTTCTCTTTAAAGCTCCTTCATGCCAAACTCCTTAAACTGGACATTAGGAATATTCTACCAATAAAAGTACACATGTGCTGGGGCCACTCAGCTGCGCCTGTACAGGACATCAACAGAGCTTTTCTGCTTAGAACTCCACTGAGCCCTGGCCCAAATCTGCACCAACCCAGCATACAAGCTTCCCTCTCTGCACTAGCCAATAGTCTGACACTGTTTCAGTTTATCAAATTTTTTTCTTGTTGCTTAATTCCCAGCTTCTCAAAAACACGGCTCTAGGAAGTAACTGAGTTGAAGAAAACTGGGAAGATTATAACTTTGTCTCAGACATAGCCTGGTATTTTTAAATAAAATACTAGATAAAGACTATTTCTGTCACTTACGCAATTTCCAAAGTCTGTCTGAGAAACTATAGGAGAGGGTCCAGTCCATTCTCTTTAAGACAGAAAATAAGACAAGTCCTTATCACATATTTTACATAGAAGCTCACTATATACTGTGGCTCATTTAAGACTTGATAGTGAAGTAGCAAAATTGAGATCAAAGTAGTTTTCAAAAACATAATCTCCTTTTTTTAAGTAGAATCTGTAGATTAGGCAGTGTTTCCTGGGTACACATAAACAACTGGCTTCATGAAACCTCATCATTTAGTAGTCTTCAGACAATGCTACATTCTTACAAAACTTGTCTGTGACAACTCGTTACTATAGCAGAAAACTAAACTAACACGTCCTTAGGCCTCATCACGGAAAGGTCTATTCTCAGTTTAGGATCACGTGCCGCCTAACACATAGAAAAAAAAGATCTGCTAAGCCAAAAGAGAAAAACACAACCCAGACTAAGGACAGTATAGACTTGGAGTTCCGCATGTCTTCAACACTTCCCAGTAGGGCCATCTGTAGGTCTATTAACATGATCCGAAACACGAAGAGGCCAAACACTTTGTGTCTCAGTTGTTCTGGCACTGGAGTCATGCAAGGCTGCTGGGACCAGAGCTGTCCCTGTGGTTTGCAGCCACTCTTTTCTCCCCAGCTCCAGAAATGTGCAGCACAGCACCACTGACAACTGTGAGAATCTTGAGGGAACGAGCAGCCAAAGCCAGAACCATGCATGAAGCTCAATTTTGCAAAATCTCAAGACTTTCTTCTGGATCAAGCCAGGGATCTCAATGCATACCTCCCACCTATTTAGGGAGAAAGTGGGCATCTGATTTCCCTGTGGGTATAACCTCTTCTCCAGGACAGCTAATACAAGATTTAACTTTATCAACTTCACATCAATGTCAATACTTAAGCACAACTGTGAAAAATCTTTTCTTCTGTTGTGTCCTTCTTTTCTTTTTAATAAGAATAAGCAATTAAAAAGGGATAAGATTGTCGTTTCCAGGATTGCTTTTGCAATATCAATATGTAATTACATACAGAATCAAGCAGTACACATAACTCTTTACGCTGAGGTCTCAAAGATGGAGTAAGGAGAGGAACAAAATAAATAAAGCTCATCTCATTTTCCCACTGGGCCAATGCAGAATGCTGCATGAGCACCCTTGCCCATTGCACCGCTGCAGCTCCCACTTGAACACAGCAGGAACAAGCAGAGAGATTGTGGCAGGAGCCAGCCTGGCCTCCTCACCTTGAAACACTGCCTTAAAACATCAGATTTGGGGTCAGTCAGGTGTACAGGATGGGGAGCCACCATCTGGGAAGCAGATAACACCTGCCAGTCAAATCAAACCACCTGAGGGACTGGATGGGAATGAAGCCCAGCGCTGCAGCCCCAGCCCCAAGCTGCCCCAAGAACCCACAGAGTGCCCAGCTCTCCTCCCACATCAAGACACACACCGGTACCCCGTCATGGAGACTCCAAACCATAGGCTCTCATCTGGGAAAAGAAAAAGTGGCAGAAGGTTTTTAATCTGAAGGATAGTCTTTGCCTCAATACGTAACATTGCGAAATCCAGTTTCATGCCTTTGCGATTAGTAACTCAATTGCAGCGCTTGTTCCTAAAATTACATCGGAAAGACTACAGGACACTACGCGTAAACATGCACATTAGAACATAGAGGCTGTTCCCAAAAAGGTAAAAAAAAAACCCATTTTTTCTCAAATCCAGAAACTTTGACATCACATGTATGCATAAGAGATTAGGTGAAATGCCAAAAGTAACAGTTTCAATTGGATTTCATTACTCTGTGATGAGGTTGTCCTCTGTTATTTTTGGTATAGCTCTTAATGAGCTGAGCAACCATGCCAGTCTAATAAGGATTTACTTAAGGCCTTTTTTCAATTTATAAAATATAGTTTTCAATAAATCACAATTCATTCTGACTAAGGAGTAACATAAAAGACTCGGTTGCAGAGCAGAAATTTCCTTTTGTGTTCATGTTCATGTGGATAAGAGGGTTGTATTGGTGACCTCCCTAACAGTCCCTTTTTTCCCTTTTCTTTTTTCCTTTGGGTTTCCATCAAGCATGAACTCTTCTTTTAATGGTCTGGAACTAGAAGTTTCATGGGGTGGAGTTGAAAAAAATGGGACAGAGGAAAAATAATTTCACACTTAATACCTGATAGGGTGGGTCATTTTTGCAGAATGGAATATAATTTTTTTTTAATTTCTTCACTGAATAAAATACATTTGTCCCATGTTCCTTACACCTCATTCAGACATGAATGTCTCCTTTATTCACGCACTCTGAAGAAAGATGTCTTCACTTTGGAAAAGACTAAGTTAGTCAAATAAGAAGGAGATTCTCAGAGTATGAAATTGCTTAACAAAAATGGCATATTTCATAACAGAAATTAAAAATCAAAAAGACTTCTCCATGTCTCTGCATGAATTCTTTGTCTAAATGAGTGCCACATGTCATGGCTTCTCATGGAGAAAGGGGAATTTTTCTTTCTAAATCTCACATATGGTACACAGTCTAAATCAGATGGAGATAAAAATGCAAGCAAACTATGCACAGTTTTGTCATGTGCGCTCTTAGGGTACTAATGCTGCCTGTTTATCAGAAAAAGTAATTAAAAGAAAAAAAAAGCCAGAAATATCCAATTTAAGGCAACCAGGCCTACTCTTTCCAATGAGATTATCGGTGGTAGAAACTAATCTCAATAAAGCATCATTTAATTTCCCCTTCAAATGCTTTTCCACATGCTGCAAGGGATAGGCACTGTGAGAATTGAAAATCTATAAAGAGTTTGTTTTCAGTACTTCAGAAAATTTATCATTCACAAGGTTCAGGTAGACCTTTTGATTCAATGATGTTACTCTGCAACTGGACCCTTGGATGCAAGACCTCAAAAGAAAGCAAGATTAGGTCCCAAGTGTCCCAGCTTACCTTAAACAGATTCTTCCCAGGGTCCTGAGTTCTCAACAGGCCTTTAAACAATTCCTTGTTTAAAATACAAAATGTTAATAAAGAGGAGAAAAGTTTGAGGGTTTTTTTAATCAGTGTCAGCAAGACAGTATAACTAAGATCATATTACCTTAATATACTTAGAAGCAATGATATTAACATATATCTTTCTAAAATTAAATTCATTTTGATAATCCTTCTGAGTTAACCATACAAAAAACCCCAAACAACAACAACAAAACCCCTAGCATAATTACTTCTTGTTTAACAAATTACTTTTTCTACTTACCCTGCCTTTCAGTCTTCCAGGAATAGCCTGGCATGTACTCGGGTGTCTGTTATAAATGGAGATTAATAAAGCTTATGTTTTAAAGGAGTTTAATAAAGTCCAGAACAAATTAAACCAGAAGTAGCACAACAAAAAGCCTATTAATAGTGCTACACCAGGGACCTTTTAAAGGCACATAGCTTTGGTGTATTCCAAGTATCATCTTGCACAGTACCTTTAACAGGATGTGGGTTGAGAAGGTTTCACAATGTGTCTGGTTTTCAGTAAACCAGTCGTTAACTTTTGGGTTAGTTTTCACTGAAATTGTCAAATGATCATTGTTCCCAATTTGATTTCTAGAGCACTTTATTCCCTTATTACATGTGTCTTTCAGGGCACACAATGATACACATTGGGTTTTGTTTGATCTACCTTTACAGAGTTAGTAGGTTTAATTATTCTAATAATAACCCTCTCAGTTAGGAAATGTTTCTGCCCCAGTGCTACCTATACTCTCTTGGACCACCCAAAATAATCCTTTTACCATGATAATGCAATATTACTTTCAAGTTAATCATCTTTTTTATTTTGGGAGTCAAAGCATAGAGTAGAATGTAGGATCACTGTCATTTCATTTTAATTATCTATTAATATTTAGAGCACTTCATGGAATCTGAGATGTGGAACAATTACATGTATCCCAATGCTGAGCTCCTTGGTTTGCATTTTCAAGAACATTAATAAATTTATTATCATTTAATTAAAGCTCAAAACAATAAAAGATAGAAAATAACTTTTGAATACGAGTAACTATTCAAAAATAGGAAAAATTGTGTGACAGAAGCAAGGGCAAATATGTCCATATTATATAGCTAATTTACTAACTCAGCAAAAAACTACCCCATGTGTAGCCAGAGCAGTGTTAACTGGCTATTTACAGTGAGGTATCTGGGGCTAAATCCACAAAAGGATGTAGGTATGGTGACTTTTCCTTTTGCTTTAGCAAACTAAGGCAAACATTACACCCACTGCACCCACAAGTCTGAGTTAGCTGCCTCACATCCCTCCCTCCATGAGCAGGAAAATGGGCAGTATGGAGTGAGGTTCACAGGTCAGCAGCAGGGACACACATGGACACAACACAGGTTAAGAAAGAAGGGAGCATGTCTGCCATCTTCTGCCATCCCCTCAATCTAAAAGCACTGAATTAGACACCTATAGGAAACTGTCTTTTACATCTTGCTCTAGGCACCCATGGTTTCTGTCTGTGTGTCCATCTCCTGGTTTCAGCTAGGATAGAGTCAATTTTATTCTTAGCTGGTAGAGTGCTGCACTTTTTGGATTCAGAGTGAGAATAATGTTAATAACACACTGATGTTTTGCTTGTTGCTAAGCAGTACTTACTCTAAGTCAAAGACTTTCCAGTTTCCCATGCTCTGCCAGCAAGCAGGTGCACAAGAAGCCAGGAGGGAGCACAGCCAGGACAACTGACCTGAACTGGCCAAAGGGATATTCCATGCCACAGAGTATGATGCTCATTGTATAAACTAGGGGGAATAAACAGTGTATAAAAGTGGCTGGGGCAGGGAGGTGGTCTGTGCTTGGGAACAGGCTGAGCATCAGTCAGCAGGCAGTGAGCAACTGTTTTTTATCTCATGAGTCTTACTGATTTTTCCCCCCAATTCTCCTCCCCATCCACAGGGAAGGGGCAGGGAGTGGGCAAGTGGCTATGTGGTACTTAGTTGCTGGCTGGGTTTAAACCACAACAGTGCATGACAGGCTTATGATTTTTCTTGAATCACAGCTGGAAGAAGCATCAGCACAACCCCTTTTATATACAAGAAACTAAGCAGCAGACTCTCTTCTTGTGTGCTAATATACATCCTAACTTGAAGTATGATGTTCTTCACACCTCTTGAAGCTGGGACACTGAGCAGTCCAGCATACAAAATACATAAGGGTTAGTGAGAAAGAAAAAGCAAGTCAATGCATTGCTTGTGGCTTGAGAGCAAGGGCAGTCTTGCTGGGAGAGGAGAGATGTGGATGATGCCCAGAGAAATTTATATAACACAAATTTCTATCCCATTAGGTTTTCACAGACAGAAAAATACATACCTACTTTTTCTTAAACTTCACCGCTCTCATTGAAGGCTCTTCTCAACTCTCTTTTGAACTCCAGAGATTTTTCCACCCTCTGATATCTCATGCCTTTAGTACCCTTCCCTCAGCCTTGCTGGACTTCACTCCCTCTCCCTCTCATCATTGCTGCTGTTTGAATGAGACAGAGAAGTCACTTCTCCTTGTTGTCCCCTTCTTTCTTCCTCTCCCGCAGTCCCCCTGCCTGAAGAAGGGTAACCAGCTCAGTCACTCCCAATCCACAACACTACAGCACACAACTGTGGACCAACTGTGAGCTATTAGAAAGTGTATACTAAATTCTTTGGCTTTTTAGGGTCAAACTTTTATCCAAATAACACATTCAGCAAAAATGCTAATCCTGGAAATCATTTGTGCCAGGAAACAAATGACCATGTTCTGCCATGATTTCTTCTTTCAACAAATAAAATTACAGCATGATAGGAAATAGGCTGGAAGAGATGTCAAAAGATTATTTGAAGTGATGTTAAAAAAAAACTTTTCTTGACATAAGCTAGAATCAATTTCAGTTCAGCTAATCCTGATAGGATGCATGTGCAAACTATTCTTTAGCACCTTCTGTATAGCAATACTGCAGCCTTCCTCAATGACATCTTTAAGACTTCAGTTATCTTTACAACTGGGAAGTTATTCTGAAGGTATTATTTAAATCATTCTTAATTAATCAGTGATTTAATCACTTTAAATCATTTAAATGTACAGTTTATTATTTTTCCCTTCTTTCTACCTTTTATGTGTTTGAATACTGTCATTGTACTCCCAAGTCTCATTTTCCAGATAAAAAACCCTCAGTTTTTCCAGTCTTTCCCATATCTCAGGCTTCCTAGTCTAGTCTGGATATCTTTTAACTTTTTTATATCTTTCTTGGCATGCAGTACCCAAAATGGTCACAACTCTGCAGCTGAGGCTTTGAGAGAAGAAAGATGGAGTGGCAGATTTACTTCAAATAGGCCCACCAAAATAAATTAAGTGTGGGTCTTGGTGAGTGAGGCAGCACAATCAAAGTAGCATTTCCAAAAGCTCAACTCCATTTTTTCCAACAATGGTAGGAGATTCAGCACTTTTTGAAAAGCAGACCCTTCAAATGCATGTGAGCAGCACAATGTAGAATCAAATTGTCATTTGCAATGAATATCCCTGAGTAAGGAATGGCCAAAGGCTGATGTCAGCTCTTATATCTGATACTACTAATCACTGAATGCACTCCTATAATTTTTAGTTGGAGAATGAAGTCTTGATTCTGCAAAAGACTGTATACACCACCTAAGCCATATTTCTGTGTAGTATTATGGGGTCCTCTGCAACTGGGTTATTTGCTGTTATGTACAAAACCAGATGGCTTGATAAAGGTAGGAGAGTAGACAGCACAAATTTGGGGGTTACCAGAAGCTATGAAAACTTTTTACTTTGGATATCGTTTTGGCCAAAAATAGTTCTCATAGGAAAAAAACATTTTCTCTTTGTCTAACTCTTTCCAAAATGGAATAAAACCTTTAAATGAGCTAAAAGTTTTTATACCATGGTATTCTACAAGGCTTTAAATTACAGGTTCCTCATTCTTCCATCCCTAAACAGTAGCCAAATATAATAATGTAGGGAATATAATGCCAGTTTAGCAGGTTTGGAAATAATGTTGTTGTGTTTCTTAATACAGAGCACTTTCACATGCTCTCTGCTGTGTGACTTTCAAGAATGGTGATGTGGCAATGTATAGTTGGCGAGGAACACTCCATGGCAACTGCTAATTAGTAAATAAAGGATCCCAGGTCCATTTCCACTGAGTTCCAGTTGTAATAGCACAGTATGCAGGTTTAAGCTCCAAGCTGACTAATTCTAATAGCTATAAATGAAATGTTGCTTTGCTTTGATATATGCTTTAATTTTCTTCATTGACAAGCGATGGATCCAGGATCCAGATATAGTTCTGGTCTCCAGCACAGTGACTCTGTTGCAGAAACTGTAGCAGCAGCTAGTGAATGTGTTGAGATGGTAAAATGATGTACAAGTTTACACCTATTCTAGAGAACAAAATAGGATATTTAATCACAGATCTTCATAAAGAGCCAAGAGTCTCCCCCTGCAGCAACCTGTATTAAACCTACGCGGGAAGGTCCTGTAAATCCTGGTCCTAACAGCAGCCACAAGAAAAAAGACAGCAGTAGCTCACACAGAGACCACATCATGTGGTCATTTCTAGCAATTTCTAGAAATTAAAACTTTCTTCTTCAACTTTGCCTTAAGGCAGAGTAGGAGCACTCAAATGGCAAGTTACAAGTGGGAGGCAAATCAGGAAGTTGCTGCTTTTCAGAAACAGCCAAAGAAGATCCCTTAACACAACACTGACACCATTTATTCATGCCTGCAATGATGGTGAATGTATGCTCTCATCTCACCAAGTGGGCATAAGCTGAGGAAGGAAGGCTCATCTGACATTCTGGGATCAGAAGTTTCCCTTAGGGTCGCTGCTCCACTAAGAGCTCTCTGCTTGACCTGGGCAAACCATCGACATTCACCTCACCCAGCAGGACCTCTCAGTCCCTCTCTCTCCAACTCCCTCCATTCTCAACGGGAGAACTACCTTTGATACCATGCTGAAACAAAACTATCTTGGGTACAATGCTGACAAGAAGCCTTCTCTTTTATTAACTTAAAGAGCAAAATCTCCTGCAATTTATAAATGTAGGAAGTAGCTATTGGCCTTCTTTAAAATATCTAGGTCAATTGAGTTTCATCACAGAATCTAGGTCAAGATTTTCACATGCTGAGGGAATTCATGTCTCTTTCCTGTCTTGTTTCTCTGGTCTCTAATAAGGGGAAAATTTATGCTTCAGCCTTAGGTTACTTCTGTTGAAGTCAATGGCAACAAGGTACAAATGCCTTGAAAAAGCAGACTCATGTGTTCACTGAACCACTTGGTTGGTCAGATTCATATGCTGAATTTTGCTACCACCTTCTAAATAAGTAGAACTTAATAATAGGAAGACCAGATTTTCTGCTGCTTTACATCAGCAAACATCAAGAAACTCAATGAAGATTCACACACACTGTGAATCTGACTGAAAACACTGAATTTTCTACAAGTCTGGATGTTGCCTAAAGAATAAGATCCCGTACAATCATACACACAATTTCTATTGTTGTCAGTGGGAAAGCCTGGGATAGTATAAATATTTTACACACGTGGTGGTATATCCTGTGTCTGCAGAAGAAAATGTTTGTTTAATTTAAAGTAAATGCATGTAGTGGGTCACATCCTCAACCTGACCACACTTCTCTGCCAGAACCATGTCACCTTCTGATGCTGAAAGACTGCACAAGTCTTTGGATGCTAAAATCCACAGAGAAGCTCGAGGATATTTTAAGTTTCATAGTATAAAAATCATTGCCATGGAATATTAGCAAATATATGAGAAAGACAATAACTCAGACATTCCACAGTCTGCTAAACGTGAAATAGAATCTCATGATCATACAGTCACATTCCTATACTTCTCCAAAAAGGCTATTTTTAGGATTGGGGGGAAATTTAATACTCAATAAATGTTTTTTATAAAAGATGATGTAAATGTTGAGTAAATCTTATTGTTAGAAAGTTACTTAGATAATCTTCTGACTTTCACCAGCTGCTACTCTTCTGAAAAATGTACCTGTTTCTATGTTTTCTACTATTTATTGCTGTTGAACATTCTAATAACATATATAGTGACAGCATGTTTCCCCCGCTTATAGTAAGGTCAACTGAGCAAATGTGGGTTTTTTTAAGTACATTTTTTGATTTTTAGTGGGCAATTTCATTGAAAAAGTTTGTTTTATAAGCCACAGTTTGTTTAAGAACACTTGAAAAAATAAAGTCTTTGCCAAACTTGTCTGAAGTTCATTGTACCAAAAATCAAACCAGCTACTTCACAAGATCTGCTTGAAATCTCCAGTGGGCAAAATATCTTTCCCTTCAGCTGATTTCAAATACATAGTGAAATATATAATGGGAAATATATAGTGGTACTTTGCTGCATCCCTGCTTCATTTGTGAGAAAAGCAGGTACAAAAAAAGTAAAATAGTAGAACTGAACACAACATTACTACAGCAGCACTGCTCTACCACACACAGAGGTAACGCAACCTCTCAGTTCCCAGTCATTTACCAGCATCCACACACTGTGTTTTATCTGTTGTAGACAAACATCAAAATGAGAATTCATGAACATGAAAAAAACCAACTTATTTTACGATTTTATTTCTTCTCATGATAGACCACTATCTAAGGATGACATATCTTTCTTGATGTATGACCTTAAATACTGCTGAAATAAAATAATATAACCTATGCTTATAATTCAACATTCTGACTTTTTCTTTTTTTTTTTTTTTTGGTCTTCCACAGTTAATATTAACACCGAATTCATAGTATTCCTTGCAAACCATTGATGAAACTGTTAATGAACTTCCATGGGAACTTGTCATGCAGCGATGATTGCCCATTTCAAGTCATATCTAATGTACATTGCCTATTTCTCATTTGGGCAATACAGAATCACGCAATCCAGTCTGGGAAACCATACCAGTGAACTTACCCTCTTTTCTGTGTATCATAAAATCATTGATCCAAATTGTGCAAGGAGTTCTGCTGAAGTCAGGGAGGAAACCCATACCCTGGCAGCTTCTGCACTGTATCTTTGCAGCACAGCTTTTTTCCCACCAGATGTTGCTGCACTGTTTCAGGATGATCCAGAATTGATCCCACCATGGCCTAATTCTGAAATTACCCCAAGCAGAACTTCCAAGGTCCTGATGTAATGGCTGAATTATGGCTTAAACACCAAACTCTTCTTCTGCAGGTACAAATTACTGGCCTCAGAAGGCACTTCTAAAAGTCTAGAATCCATGAATTTCACACACATGGTTAAAAGCACTGAAACATGCTGGCCTCTCTCCACCTCTTGAAAAATGGTTACTGAGCACCTGAACCTTATTTTGAGTTTTAAGGCATGAAGGAAGGAAGAGAAATGTAGATAAAACTAGGTGAGTCTTTAGTTTCACAGTCAGAAATTAATTCTTTTTTTTCAGTGTTCAGGGAGTCTTGAAAGTACCCTGTGAGCACATACCTATTTAAGAGCAAAACATCCTTCAGAATGGAAAAAATAGATCCATTAACAAGTCCTCATCACATCTGCCTTTGAGATCTGCCCAGGCTGTCTGAAAATTGCCTGTGTGCAGTGACCATCTCCTCATGGTTGATCCTGGCAGTGGCTGGTAAGGAGCCAGGAAGAGCCATATTCCCAGTTTGTGGGGGTTTTGGGCGGGGGGAAAGTTTTTACTCCCCATTACAGCCATGGATCCAGCACACAACAACTGCATAGACAGGGCTGCTGCAGAGAGACACAGGAGGGACCAGGCACCCCTGGAGATGTGCTTGGAACCAGTTAGGCAAGCCCAGCAGATGCACCAGTTGCAGGCAGCCCAGAAAGTCCCTGTGGATCGGTGGCACCATGGCAAACTTTCCCTGGGCAGCACAGAGGGTAATGGCACTGAGCAAGAGGTTGCCAGGGCAGGAAAAAGGAGGTTTGGTTCCTTTTATTGCCAGACCCATGGGAATTGCCCTGGGCTCCTGCCTCCTTCCTCCCCCATCACCATCTTGGCAGCCCCCTCTGTGCTGTCAGGCACAAGCAAACTTTCCATTAGTCAGAGGAAAAACATCCAGAAGTGCTTGCTATGGATTTATTCAGTATAGCTTTAACCATATTTTGAAATGCGAGATCAGTGGCACTGCATATATACCATTATTTTTTATACGGAACAAATTCATTTTCACACTTGGCATGCAATTAAACACCAGAGTCATGAAGAAGCACAGCTTCTAAAGGCCAGCACATTTCATGCTGGGAGAGCATTGCACAGTTACCCCCTAATAAGATGCAATATAGACCACAGCAAGGCATGTGATAGTTTGATTAAAGTGAACACCGTGGCCAATAAACAAAATGCCTAAAACAGTAAATATTACCTAAGCTAAGCACATGGAAGGAAAAAAAAAGGAAATGCAGAAAACAGATCTGACAAGTCCTTGAACAGTGTTTCAGCTTCTCATGGCTTGAAATAATTTTCTCATGTTGGGACTGTTATTTGCTCTAAAGTGATTCTTATGTGAGGGCAAATTCACTGTAACCTTTCCCACACGCCTGCTCTGCAGCATGTACGTGGCTTAAAGAGAAACTTCCACACTCTGGAAAGCTCACCAGCACACAAGCATTAACTGGAAATTCCCTTCACCTTCCTGTGTCTTTTCATTTGTCTCCTCAGAGGTGCTAATTAACCGCACCAGTTGTGTCCAAAAGTAAGCTGCCTTCTCTTGCAAGCCTGTTTTCTCTCCACATCTGAATTTTCACAGAGAACCGCAGGAACAGGGTTCTCATTTCACCCATAGGCATGCATTGACATAGTGAGACAGATCCTTGCTTCTCTGCTCTTATTCCACCGAGCTAGGCACTAGCCAGCTGCATCCCAAAAGTCATATGGCTCTGTAAGCCCAGGACTGAGCCAAGACAAGTCTGCCATATGGCCACTGCTGTACCTGGCCAGCCTGGAGTGTGGCAAAGCAAGTTCACATCTTTCATGCCTATCGTGGCCTAAGTAGAAGGGATTTCTCAAGGCCCTGACCTACAACAGACACTGGAGCTGCATGGTCTGTTGACCTTTTGGAGCTCATTCCCCTGGGAGTGCTCAGCCTGTCCCCTGCATTGACACTCACAAGGGATCAGTTGTGTCATACGCATTCACCCATCCCCATGCAGTCTGAGACAACTTCCCACCACAGAGGTAGGCAGAAGTTATATTACCCCTGCATCGCACAAAGCTGTTTTGTTTCACTTTTGCATAAAGCGTGCAAGGCTCTGTTCATCCTCACCCTAAGGACTCACACTTCAGGCTGAGACAATTTGACAGCGTGGTCTCGATGCTCCAGGGCTTATGGAAATCTTCTGAAATAGCTTTCTTCTATTCTGAGTTTATTCTCCCCGACATAATAAGACTTCTTCATCCGCGTCCTTATTCTCCCTCCTTGGCACCTAAAGCGGCTCCTTCCCTCTGCCTTCCAAGAGATCCCCTTTCCAAGCCACATTTTATCAGGGCAGTCTCAGTTTTGGCACATTTTCTTTTGGGCTCAGCTGGCTGATGTCTTCCCATCCCATGCATTCCTCAGGTCAAAGGTATACCCCAAAATGTACTCACTCCCTCTAACCCAAGGGAAGCAATGGAAATTGTCAGATTTGAGGACAGCAGCTGGATCAGTGAAGACGGCCAAGACTGTAGAGTCCACATGATTAATTTCAGGGAGGCACTTATTGAAATCATGTTAGCTTAAAAAAAAAAAAAAAAAAAAGGCAGGAGCAGAGTTCAAATTTTGGGCTGAGATTCACCACGGTTGCTATTTTTATTGAAGTAGTTTGCCCATCCCCGGTGGATTTGAGTTATCACAATCATTTCTATGCTGGCAACAGCCTGCAATGTCAGAAGCACAGAACTATGATTTCACTGCAGCACTAAGCCAGGGGAGAATCTGAATCGTGAAGGAACAAGCTCTGATGGGAACACGAATAATTTAAGAACTCACAAATACAGTTTCGGTGAAGTAATTTCTTTTTCCTGAAATGCTCCTTTTTCCCACTTCTGAAGGCCACTTCTTCTGTGCTTTGTGGAAGAGGGGGCTGAGGGTGAATTGCTCTGTGGACAACAGAACAGGTAGCAGAAAGGGATTCAGTTTGACTCTCAGTCTTCAGACAACTGCACTGTAAACTTTTCATTTTAATGAGTGAGATAGTGTAATAAAATCCAACCCTCTATATATCCAAGATTCCTGCTGCAGAACCTCACCTATGGTGAAGTCTTTTACCCCTGAGATATAAATATAAAACCTTCCACAAATTAATTTATGCTTAAGGAGCATGGATGAAGGCAGTACGAGGCAGCAGAAAACTTATGGAAAATGTGTGTCTCCTGCAATCAGTTTTCCTAGAAGGAGTATCTCCTGAGGCAGCAGAAGCAAAATTGAAAGTCTTGGGCATTGCTGGAAATAGGGATTTTATTTCAGCATTCAAGAAATTGGTTTTCACTAAAGGAAACATAACTCCTACGTAACCTGATGATGATGATGTATAAATTATCTGTGCCCCATAGACCATTTAAAAAAATAAAACCTGACTTCTTTTGGTTGATTCAACTTTTTCTGGTGTTGCAAACACAAGTGTCAACTTACACGAAGCGGAAAAGGTGTTTAGTGGTCAGGAAACGTGTCCCTTTTAGTGCACAGGGAATGCAACTCTCAGACAGAAATAGCCCACCAAAAAGAAAAAGGAAAATTCATGATTTATTATTCTGATTTACAAGCATGACAGCTGTTAACTTTTGTAAAAAACATCGCCATTACATCTTTGCAGAAACCCATAAACACCAAAGAACAAAAAGCAAGGTTTTGCTATCTCACAACAGCAAAGTAAATTAAAGAGCTGATTGAAATAAAAAGCCCCATATAGCCATTTTTCTTTCTGAAAAGCTGTAGGTAGGTGCTGTGCTCACATTACATCTGAGTGACCTTTTTACCATGGCCAACCTCAGCACAGCTCCACTGAAAGTGACACTGTTACGTGTGACACAAACTATCAGGTCCTGCCATTTAACCACAGAAGTTTTACCCAATGTGGTGCTTAAAGCAGCAATGGCAGACAACAGCTGGCAGCAGCCACAGCACAGTTCCCACAAAACAGAACGCTTGAGAACAAGCCTTTGCACCAGGGCCTTCACAAGAGAGCACAGCTGAACCTAGGAGGTAACAGGGATGTCTCTAAACCAATGCAAAATATCAGGAAGTCCTACAGCACAGCATCAAACAGCTGAAGGACTTCCACAGGCAGCTGTCAGGAATACTCAACATGAAAAGCCTTTAGTCAGAGGGCTGAAACAGGTGAATTCCCTCCTACTTCTATTTTTCTAATGTTTTTCTTCAATAGGATACAGGGAAATTCTTTACCACCGTTAAATACAGTCATGTATGTACTACAGAGTGGCTGATTTTTCATGTTATCGTCTTTAGGATAATGAAATAGTAATATAATAGACAAATATATACCTGAAATGTTACATATGCCATCAATACCTTGGGGTACTGAGGAATTTTATCTTGAAATAATGGAAGGGGATTATAAATGACAACAAAAAATCCAGTTTTGATTCCTTGACAGTTGCCATCCACTTTGTAAAGTACATAATACAATCATGAACAAAGCAGTAGAAGAGATACCATGCACCACAAGTTTTCATTCACAACATTTACAGATTTCTTCTAAAATACCAGCAAATGTAACTTGGCAGTCATACATCTCCAATACTGTACAAAAAGCAAAGCATTTTTGTAGATGAAATAGGAATAGAGTGGCTGAGGTGTCCTGCCAAAAATTTGGGGGACACAATATAAAACTTCAGGCACAGAATGAACAGTCACTTCATTGAGATCTACTCCATTTCATGACTTAGTGTTAAATGCTATTAAAGCAGCTGCTGAGTACAAAAGTTAGCTGATGTACCAAACTTTAGAGTCCAAGAGGACTGGAAGAAACTTTTTTTAATATAGGTCGCATTTGCATTACATCAACAGTAGTCACTCATCAAATCCCAGATAATATTATTTGGGAACATGTCAGAGCTACTATAATAATACAAACATTTAGGCCACATTGGGAACACACTAAACACACAATAAACCATTCCAAGTACAAAAACAATGTGGGCAGTTTTCTGGCTGTATCAAAACTAACATGAAAATATGGAATTGAACAACAAAAAAGCAGCAACAAATCTGGTTTAACAACTGCACAGAAAATATGTTAATAATTCAAAATCATTGAGTACATTAACCCATCCACTCGTCTCTTAATGTTTCCTGTTACATAATGGTGAATTCTCACAAAACTACAAGAGTTATCTACAGAACAGGGTTACAAAGCCATTCCCAATGAAGTGCACAAACACAGCCTGACTTGCAAACAGCAAGGCAAGCTAATAACAGGGTAATGGAAAAGGTGCAAAAAGCTCTCATCTGTTATGAGCTGCTGTGTCTTTTTATTCAAATTATATTTCATATATATGTGGCAGGAAGAACGTAGGTGGCTTTGTTGACCCTGGTTGATCTGAGGACCCAGGTGTTTCTGATAACAACAGAATCCTTTTGTCCTCATAACATTTCATATCTCTTGCTTCAATATCTGGTTTCTCACTAAACATTTGCCTTGCAATCTATCCCAAGGGTGCAGAGCTGTATGATCCTTCACGACAGCAGCTGCAAACGTGCAGAGGTTTAGCTCTATTACGGCTGGGTACAACTTCCCTAAACTCTGCTGTCCTCCATCCTCTTAAAGAAAAGTCAAAGACTGATGTCTTCTTGAGAGGCTCTGCATTAGCCTTCCATGATACATTCAGGCGTGGGGAGATAAAAACAAGTTTCCCACTGCAATGACATCAGGAATCAGAACAGTGGGGCTCTCTTTGAGGAGACAGCTTGTTTTTAACACAAAATTAACTCAAGGACTTTAAAAAGGCCAAGAGAGAGAACAAAGATTGAACTGCATTACTACACTTTTTATCAAGATGAAGCTTCTAATAGTGGCACTATTAGAAGAGAAAGGGGAGAAGAAAAGGGTTGGTTATATTTTTTAAAAAGGAAATGTGATAAAAAGCACACCCACAAGAGGCAGAAAAACAAAAAGCCCGCAAATCCATGTTTCTTTAAGTGAACATATATGAAAAGATAATCATGGTTCTTTGACTGACTCCTCACTGCACATTGGTTTTGTTATCTCCTCCTGCTCTTGCAGAGGTTTTTCTCTTCCCTTTCTCAGCAGCTGTTGCCACAGGCAAAATCAGCATCTTCTTCACCATTTGCAGGAAATTACAGTGCTAGACATCACTCCATTCACAAATTGTGGCTCCACAATGACTACAACGATGTGAAGTCTGAGCAGCCCAACTGGTTTTAATTTACATCAGGTAACTGGGTTTGCACTTGTGCCAATGGGAACAGTACCTGGCCCAGAGAGCCAAGCCATAAACAGGTGGGAAGAAGTTTGGAGAGAGTTCATCATCAGGGATATGAGAAAAGTGCGCGTGAAAAGAGTTTAGTCAGCAGTCAGCTCCAATTTTTTTTTTTTTTTTTTTTTTTTTTTACCACAAGGGATTTATCCAAGAGCCCTGTAGACTTTAATCAGGCCACATTATGCAAGCCTGTCTACTACAGCAGTTAAAGGCAGGTGTATTCAGAGACGCACACACAGAGATCATTGGCAATCTCTGAATCACAAAGATATTTCTGCTGGCTCTTTGCTCTGCCACCTGTACACTCATCGTTAAGTCAGAGACCAGAGCCGTCAGTCAATTGTACAAGCTCAGAAAATCAAAGCCAGGCAGACGATGGCGTGGGAGGCTGAGCATGAATTGTTGCAAGGCTCTGACTAACGCTTCGGCAGGGAAGCGCGCAGGAAGCTGTGCAGAGCCAGGAAGGACACTGCCCCGGTGCTTCCTTTCTGCCACTTCAAAAATATCGACTAAAAGACCTCTGCTAAAAAAAAAAGTGCTTTGGACACAACCTGACGTTAGCTCTTGGCCTTTGCCTCATATTATCTTACTGAAAAATAGAAGGAAAGTACTGCAAGTAGTTAATAGCTTCTCTTAAACAGGATGCTGAGGATAATGATTACAAGGCACTCTGTAGAAAAGACTTTGAAATATTCAAGCTCTGGACATGAATGTAGCTTGTACAAGTCCTTGTTACTGCTTTGTGAACACAGAACACAGTGTTTTCTTTCACTTACTCCCTTCCTGGGCACTCCTCATGTACTCTCTCTCCACACAGTGTTTTAAAAGAGAATGTCAAACACCAATGACAACAACAACAAAGTCTTACTGGTTACACCATACACAGTTATTTATATTGCCTTTAGTTTTGGAGTTTGCAGGGGTCATGTTGTCACAAACTCAGAGTCATGCTGAAATCTAGGCTTCAGAGAGAGCTACCAAAATGATCTGTGACCTTGGGTGAGGCACTTAATCTCCCAGTGCTTCGATTAGTCTTGTCATAAAACTGGGTAGAAAACAGCACCACAATGAAATACAGATGGTTCCTCAGAGACAAAGTTATCTTCCATAAATTACAAATGTAAGGGCATACACACAAAAGGATCTCAGATTTTCTTGCCTCATTTTGGTAGGTGCTTTGCTAAAATCCTTCATGGCTTCACATCTATCCTAGTAGTATCAGAATATTGAGCTTACACACAAAGATGTCTCTGATTCACAGCTGAAAAGTCACTCTGATAAATTTCAGCCTTATGCAAAGTGCCTTCATAAGCCTTACTGACCACTCAGCGTAAGCTACTGCAAGCAGGACTTATAGTGGCAGGAAGCTTGAACTTAAGAAATGGCAGCTCTGTAATTGCTCTGTGTTTTAAAATTTATAGGTTTGACCTTCTACATTTATCTTCTGTGGTCATTAATCAGTTCTGAGGTGAAAGCCAAAGTTGCAACGTTATGTCCTTTCACTATTCATTTTTAGCTAAAATTCTAATCTTGTAGGTTGTTTAATATTCCACACGGAGGGCGGGGTGAAATGGTCCCCAGGAGCTCAACAGTCCATGCATAGCAAACCAAGTGCCAACCAATCATTGTTAAATTAACAAAAGTGCACACCAAATTATATCGTCTTTTAAGGCTGTAAAGGGATTTCACTCCTACCTACCAACTAACTCTAGTAAAAGCCTTAGGATTTTTAAACACTATTCCAGCCACTGTATTCCCTGCAAAATTTCAGACTGAAAACCTCAAAATCCTTATTCATAAATTCTTGAATCGTGGACTCTTTGATCAACATCAACTATACCATTCAAGGATTTTTGTAAATCCTAAGTGCCTTGGGAAATGCAATATACATGCAGCAAAAGGGTTACCGAATGGCCATATGGAATGCAGTTTATTCTCGCCCACTTGCAAGTAACCTAGAAATGCCTGTATGAAATGTCTCTGGGGGCCTTGGTGCAAGGCAGATGAAAATCCAGGGAATGGGTAGAGGGGAGAACAGAGAAGCAGCTTTCAATGTCAAACTGCCGTTCACATCAGTGGGTCTTTGATTCAAAAATAAGGACAAAAATGGATTATCACCTTTTATAAAGTGCAAAGTCTCTGATGTGATTTAAAGGTTGCATCATAGGTACAATCAGACTTCAGTTGGTCCACATTGCACTGTCTTGCAGGGCTGCATACAGGGAAATCTAAGCAGAGTTTTGGAACCTAAATAATATACAAAGTCTCAGTGCATGACCTTCATATGTATTTTTCAATCAAAAACCATCTAAAATAATCAGCATTTTAAAAGTTTGATGTTGATCAACCAGGTCTGACTGTAATTAAGCATATGAATAGAGAGAAAAATGCAAAATTTTATTAACTGTGGAAGGAATGCTAGATCCTTAACTGCCCAGCAAGTTCATGAAGACAAAGGAGATCAGTTTACAAGGGTTAAGTAAACATAATATTTTATATTACAGTTCAAATGAATCCAATTTCAACAAGACTGTGTAAGGGTCTAAAAATTGGTTTACCAGATTGAACATTTTTATGAACATTAAAACCCATTACATTGCTCTGAAGTACAGCTACTGAACAGCCAGAGCCACATAAAGAAACCATTTGTTTCTTAGTCCTTTGGCTGAATTGCTTCTAGCCTCCTTGCTATTCATGCCTGGTGGGTTCCCTGTATTTATTTTTACATGCCTACATGTTGCGCATTTTGTACTCCTTTAAGTTTCCAAGGCCATGTCAAAACAAAATGCATTCCTGAGTGGGTCAGCATAGGAATAGCCACACCAGACATGAACGTAATAACCTGATGCTTACTGCAAATCTGAGAAAAGTAACCAGTGGTTGTGAAACACGAATTTCTGGTAAGGGAAGGAGGCAGTACATGAACACAGTGCTCTGAAAAGTGCTGGTTTAGCAGGAATTGATCTTCAGGTCTTTTATTTATCTGCAGTATAGACACACAGTTAAAACCTCATTCTGTTTAGCTAATCACTGACTCTGGTGAGGCTGCAAACAAAGCTACCAATTAGCACTAATTATGATAGCAACATTTCATTCAGGAAAAATGAGGCTGAACCACTGAACTCCCTTGGAGAGGAAAAGCCCTTTTAATCACTTTTCAAAAGACTTCCAGCACCCCATAGAATTAGACCACAGATAGTATGTATGTATTGAAATGCGACAGCTCACCATCTGAGGGAAAATCAATGTTAGATAATGGAGAAATTTATACAGCATGACACAAGCAGACCCTGTGTGCTTCCCATAGTATTCAGAATGATTCCCCCATCAAACCACAACCACCACTGCATAGCACATCACCCCTGAGGAGCTGCAAAATCCAAACAACCCTCACCTTGCAGCTGACCATTTCTGTCCTGCTAGTATTACAAGCATTAAAGCATTATCAGTTGTCTTGGTCTTACTTGGGCCATGCTTGTATTGTGGCCACTACAAAGTAGCTGAGGCAAGCCACTGGTGAGACCAAAGGGCCAAAGACTGCCCTGAGGGGATGCACCAGAGTCTACTGAAGGCTGCAGCATGGAAAAAGTTATCCTGGGCATTTAGAGCTGTCATTTTTTTATGGCCAAATTGCAGGGCAGATAAACCTTTAATGCATCTCACAAGCCAGGCACAATAGGGCTGGTGCATGAAGAAAATCAAGGAAATGGAAAGATGTGGGTTATACTGCAAGCTCAGCCACGCTGGTTCAAGTCCTGCTGCCCCAGCAGCAGCTCTGGCCATAGTGCCAGGGCCACAGCCAGTCCGCTCCACGGATCCATTGGGATGCACTCAGAGAAAATCAATGTCACCACTTCAGTTCCTCGCACCAGGAAAGACCCATGTTTTATTGCACCTGAAACACAATGCTTGACTTCTTGGGAAGTGGAAGTAGTAGATGTGTCAGGTGAGCCAAAAGGGATCCTCCCTCAGGCAGGCAGGCGGGCAGGAATGAATGTCAGGTTTGTCTTAACCAGGCAGGACTCGCTCTTGCAGCTGTTACACTGAATGGACACATTATGAGAGGTGAATTAACACACTGGCATCTGTATTAGCTACGTTAAAACCACCCAGAGCATGGACAGGATTGCCCACACCATGTGTGCAGAAAGTGAAATGCATGGTTTTGTTTTGTGGCTCTTCCTTGATCTTCTCAAGACTCCACTGGAACAGGTTGTGGATGGGCAGGCTGTCTACCTGCACGGCAAGACAGGACTGGGAAAGGGTCCAAAATCCAAAACAGAGCTAGGGAGTAACCCAGTGACTGAAGGTCTGGTTTGACCAGGAAAAGCACAGCCTTCCCAGTAAAGACAATGATGAGTTGCAATAGGAGTGGGTGGGTAGGGTGGGGCGAGGGAAGGCTTGAGAGAATTGAGCCCAAATGACTCCCACACTCCAGAGAGCTGGAGACTGGCAGCCATCCTTGCTGGAGAGAGGCGTGCTGGGGTGTGTAAGTAGCAGAGAAAGACATTGCTCCTAATAGAGATGGCTAGGAGCTGCAATATTTGGACTCCAGTTTTCAATACTGCCAAGTACGAAATGTGTATGGGTCGGAGTGTGTGGACCTTACAGACCCATCTCAATTTCCTAAGAGTTGTAAAGGCAAACTTTTAGCAGTGTAAAACATACAATACAATTTGGAAAACCTGTGCTGCTGGGGGAGGCAAAGAGGCATGCCTCAGCCTTCACGGAAAAAAAAAACTGTTTTGGCAAGGGCAATAATTAATGAACTAGCGGTCATTTAAGGTGGGCATAAATATTTGCATCTCAGAAACATTTGCCACCTTCTCCATGCTCCCCTTCACTCTGTCTGTTTTTCCCCTTCTCTGCAGCCTCCTCTCTCACGCGCTCTTTCCCTCCCCTCCTCTCCCTGCCTGCCTGCCTATCATCTTGCTCTAATTGTTTCCAGATTTGTGTGGGAGGTCAGGGCCCGGGAGTGCTGCTTCATGCCAAGTTTATAAACAGAGCAGTGTTTCCAGATGGCCACTGGCTCCAGCCTGGCTAGCAGGTTGATTGGGACCAGAATAACAACAGGTGGAGAACAGACAATGAATTCCTTGACACTTATTTTACTCCCTCTGCTTTTTCCCCCTTCCCTCCTCCCTGCAGCCACCACGGCTACCACCAGCAGACCTTCAAGCTCTTGAATCCGGGCAGGGAGTCAGGACACGGGGGAGGGAGAGAGGAGGAGGAGGAGGAATGATGAAAGAAAGTGCAAGTGACTTCCTTGACCAAATAAAAGGCAGGGCAGGAAAGGGGACACATGCTGCTACTTCCCTGCCAGCCATAACTGCTGCTGCTAATTAAGGTGTCCTTCAAGCCCTTACGGAAAAGACCCTCTGAGGTGAAATAACAGAGAATAAACAAGATATCTGGTACAAATAGGGAAAATTATAAGATTGATTTAACATTGTTCCTTAGGCAACTGCATTTATTCAGTTTTTGTCAAGACAGCCTGGGCCACTAAGGACATTGGCAGTGACAACACATCTGCAGTCACTGTCAGCCCTGTACTCTTTTTCCAGACAAAGCTAGTTTCCCCCAGGCTCTGGTTTGCTAACCCCACTCCCAAGCTCCTGCCCTTCCCAGTTCCCTTGCCTCTCCAAGCTGATGTCTTCTTCCCACTCTCCACACCAAATTCCCACTTTCCTCATCAGAAGTTGTTTATAGAAACGATGGGGGCAGGGAAAAGAGGTTCTGCAAGGCAGTTGCAGAGGTGCTTTTCTTTCTATTATCTTGCTCTTCCCAGCACATTTGAGGGAGTTATTTGGCACAAATGGATTGCTCTAGTGATTTGGAGCAGATCAAAATGAGGCCACTGATGACACAAAACTGCAGCAGGTTCAGCTTCAGAAGAGGCATAAATTAAAGCAGACAACCACCTTGGTTTTGGGCCTGAGGTAACATGAAGACACACTTTATGTCCATACATAGAGTATAGACAACCCTACTACCATATTCATCCGGGAAATTCCCAAAACGGAAATGAAACTAAATGAAAAGGCCTGGGTCAGAGGAGTAATGCAAAACTTTAAATGCCCAGGCTGCTTCAAGCTGTGGTAAAACTTTTAGGAAGGCAGGAACCAATCAGGAGGGATTTTCAACAGTGCCTTTTGGTTCCCCCCAATGCCTGTTATTGCTACCTCCTCTGTCCCCAAGGTGACCACTGGGATGCAAGAACTGGATGCCGCTCCAGGCTGTACACCAGGTATGCTGGGGCTGCTCATCCTCCTCCCAGGAATCTATACAAATGGGAGCTCAACTACAGAAGGAGAAGATGAGGGAAAGTGAGAGGGATACTAATGAGGGGACATAGGGAGCAACGGTCAGTCTTCCAGATTGATTCATTTCGTATTACTGAACTGCAAATGTTCCTATTTCCCTTCCTGGCCCAGTTCTGCACTCCTTAGGGTAAGACAGCAGGACCATTAAGAAGCAAAACTGTAAATGATAAAAAAACCCACTATCATCTCCAGTGAATTAATGAATAATTAGACTAAGCTATTAAAATTGCTGTACATCACTCATTGATAGGCTCAACAAACTTGGTATACACAAGAGAAAGCAAAAAAAAGGTAAAATTTTCTCTCCATTTCCCACTTGTGCTTACACTCCAGATGGTTAAATTTAAATTAGGATGAATATCATAGAAATAAACCCATAAAGAAGTATTAGGATTATAAAATTAAAAGCTGCTGTCTTTAAAAAAAATTCTTTAAAAATTAAATGGCTGCCTTAAACAGAATGTTATCCAAAGCTGGTAATTAACCCAAGACTCTGAAGTAATATTTTTTATTTTCTTGCTATTTGCTGCACTCCTCGCACATAATTAGAGAAACTCAAAAAGCGGTGAAAAGGCATACACAGTCTCCTCTGTTCAAACAGAGTGTTTAGTAAACTGACTGAACTGCTCACATGTGTAAAACAGACAGAACTTTCCCCATTCATTATTAATAGCATATTTTCTTATTTGTAACCTTATATTCACATCCTTAATGGTTGACATGTACTCTTGGATTGTCTATAAAATACCCAAAAAACCATTTTTTACTCAAGCACCAGTGTGAAGGTGAACTGAAATTTAATAGGACTACAATTTGCTGCTACTCAGAAAGCTCTTATATAAATGGTGTCTGAAAGGCAAGCATGATTTAAAAAGCATTTGCTAATATTTGCAATGCAAAAGATCTCAGATTCTTGCATATGAATACCTGGAAGCAGATTTGGAAGCATTTAGGGGTTTTCATGAATGTCAGCAAATTGTTAACAGGTTTTTATTTTCCTGGAGACATTTCATGACTAGTCTTAGCTGTCAAATTTTATACTGCGTAAGTTCTACATCTACAAATAAACACAAAAACATATTAATCCAGTTAAAAAATCTTTGCACTTCCAAAGCTTCTTGTATCTCAAGATCTCAAAAAAGTTTAAACAAACAGTGTGCCTAATCCTAAGGATTGGTTTAAATGAGGTCACTCAGCACCTTTTAAGTAGATGCTTAGGATATTTTGCCAGAGTGAAGGATAGATCATTTTATGTCAATAGGGTAAGCTCCAACCATTTGGAGGTTCTCCCAGTTTCAGACTGAAAATTCTTTGGGGCAGAGAATGACTTTGACCATATGCTTAGGTGCTAGAATCTTGATTTTACTGGGAATTCTGGGCATAACTGAGATGGAGGTAGGCAAACAAAGAAAGAGAATAGGAAGTACCAAAGATATGATGTTCACTAAGGCAGGATTTGGGGCTGATAAAAATAGTAATTCTTATGTTCTTATTATTTCCAAAATTCATGCACAAGCTTTCCATTTATTTGTAGGGCATTATTGGGACTGTAGATTCAATCCATTTTCATGTACCATCAACACTACTCCTTTTGACACAGGACTGTGTTTTGTACAACTCAGAAACACTCAGCTATGCCTTTCCCATCGCTGCTCCTGTGTTCAACAGAAATGTGTGTACCAGGTTCTTCACAAAGGAATTCAGTTCATTCCTTGGTTCATAGATGTTTTGCAGTATCTGTGTTTCTGCTGAACAGAATTTTCCAACTCTGACATATCAAATCCAGGGTAAGTAAGCCTGAGAGCTGACTGTGCACCACATTCTAAGTGTCTGTAGTGAAGGTATTGCTCTGAGGCAGAACTACGGATTCTTACATGAAACCTGATTTCCCTTTCAGCAGCTTAGCACTGACTGTGATGACTACAGTCACCTGTGGACCTCTCATTGGAGAGAAGGTAAAACGACATTTGTATTTTAAACCAACAAAGAACAACTTTCAATAGGTGGGAAGTCAAAGGCCTAAGAATTACTAGCCTAAGTGATTCTTTTGAGTTTGTTTGCATACTGCTGATTTGCAGTGTTGATGTCCACATGAGCACAGCGGGGTAAGTAGATGTTCTTGTTCTGGATATGACTCCTTAAGCCTTTTCACACCCAGCCAGCACAGTGGGAAATGCCAGGGAGTCTGGATTCAGCCACTGGCTCAGATATCAGGTTAAGCTTGAAAGGTCATGTTCTGGAAATCCATATTGCAGAAGTTTGATATGTAAGTGTAAGCAAAAGGATTCATCTCACCTAATTTCCTAAGTCTCAAACATCTACTGGAAGATGCTTAGATTAAAGGTGCTTCTTCTATAATCAGCAGAGACAGACATCTCTACAGGCATCTTCGCTGGAAGGATTTCTCACTTGAACACTGTTCATCGTAGAAGGACTTTGGAAAACTAAGATAGCAAGACATATCTTTTTTCAGGTGCTAAAACAGATTCTGCTCCAAGCATGGCAACAGCTTTCTGGACTTAGCAAAGATTAAGCCCTTCAAACAGACATAGCTATTGAGATGTACTGGTGCAACAGAGTTTTCAAATGTGAATATTTCTAACATTCCTGCTGTAGAGAGATTACATAAATGCTTCCTGAATTGTAGCTTATTTAGAAGTGAAATGCATACCTTAGCTAATATTACTAAAAAAAATTTTTAAAAATAGAAACCCAACCAAGAAAAACCACCATTGACATTTCTCCTCACACAGCTTTTGAAACACCTCAAACCAGTATGAAATTATTTTTCTCTTCAAGAAAATGGCAGGGTAGAGAAAATACTTGTGTAGAATAGGTGACAAGTACAATTTCTAAATGCTGAGAAAACCAAGTAAACTATCCACAGTGACAACCCTTTTCAGTAGCTCTGGAATATTTGTTATGCCAGTCTGAGCTGCTATTCTGAACCAATGATAAAGGCAGAGCCATGACTGAAGATGGGACAAAACACATATTGTTCATATAAGCTCCACTAAATTTTTAATTAAACTGGAACTCATATTTGTGCAGTTAGAGTCCACTCACAAATATTCAAATAGCTGAGTGTACTCTCCTGAGTTCAGAGACAAAAAGCATGACTTTGTCAAAGGACCCCTGCAAAGACTCTGAACATATACAGACCCCGATAAAAGCTTTTTTTTTCAGGAAACACCTTACAAATTCAAATAAACACACAAAGAATGAGGTAACTGGTCTAAGGGAGCTTCATTTAATGGTGGCCAGTGGCTGCTAGTCTGAAGAGCAGACCACAGCTTTGGGAGTTAAACTATCAGATTTCTTGTCTTTTGCTAGCCAGAGTCCAAATTCCCTGGGCAAAGAGGTACAATACTACCTCAGTGGGACACCACAGTCCATCCCAGGTGGTCTGAGAGCTACTCAGTAGTGCAGCAGGTCCCAGAGATAAGTCAGTCCATATGTTTTGAAAAGTGCATAAATGCAGTACGCAATTTCATTGAGAGTGATGAATACAGGAGTAATGAATAACATTTTTCTGCTATGTTTCCTATGCAGGAGCTCAAAAAAAGTCACTGCAGGCTGCTCTTTTTTTTTTTTTTTTTGTTCTTTGCCACCCTAAATAAAGACTGGAGAGCAAACACTGCAAATACACTTGACTGAAACACAGAACATTTTAAATGAAACACATGTAATGTCAAGAGCTGCTCCACCACAGGAAAAGGCAAATTAAAGAGACACAGGGAGAGATTATAATTATGGCCACTGAACATCAGAAGTAGCAAGTACACTTAGTAGAAAAGGTGATAGAGAACTGTGCATTTCAGGGAGTCTAATCGATGAAATTTAAATAACGCATTTGCTCCACAGGAATTTATTGATTATGAGGTCAGAGCAAAAGGAACTCCCTGGGAGATTTTCTTTCATGTTTAATGACATATTAACTGCAAGATTTTTTTTTTTTTAATACATGAAGAGAAAAAAAAGTGGTGCTTTGTTCGCATTAAATTGGAATACCTACATAAATATTAAGATGATAGAATAATCTGCTTCAACATTTCCATCTGTATTGGTGGAATTCTTGCACCGGACTGCTCGTCTCCTGAAGAATACTATAGTACGTCTAGAGCTACTTAGATATCTCCTGCTATTGGATCTTGTAACGATACAAGACTCAGTTCAAGGAGTAAGTTTGTGGCAACAGCCTGCAGTATGTAGTGTCATAAAGACATATATGCTATTAATGCAATTTAAAAAAAAAATAACCTCAGTTGTTCCTTGAAATTGCCTACTTTTCTGATTTAACTGCTAGTATAGTTGTCTGGATATAGTGGTGTAATATTGACTGTATAATAATTAGCAATTTGCTGTTATTGCACCTTTTGTGTAGAACAAATTGCAGCAAAGGAGCTCTGCCTTAGAGCTGCTGTGATATTATGGACTGCACAGTGAAGCCCTAAGATGAGGCACTAAAGTCTGTAAACCATTATAATAGTACTACTTTGTCTAAATCATAGAGCCTAAAAGATCTAATAGATCAACACATTCATCTGTCTGCCAGAGGACTGCCCATGTTCTGAAACTTCACAACAATTCAAAGAAGACCAAATAATAGAGATTAATGAGCAAAGAACAATGTAGTTATTGCAGTGGAGTTGATTTCTGAAATAAAACAGATTTTAGCAGCTAAATAAAGTGGAAGCTATTAACTGCATCTTTATTACTATGCAAAGGCAAGTAGCAACTGTGTAATTTAACTAGGTCCATTATGCAACCTTTTTTCTAATTCATTCCTGATCTGCTAAACTAATCTCTGGTTTTAAGAGGGTTTGAAAATGAATTAAATGGATTAAAAATGCAGCTGAAAGCCAGGATTATTTAAGGAATGGAGAACAATAGGAAAGCATGACAAGGAGAGATCAGCCATTTGAAAATGAAGCAACATCCTGAGCCTGAAGCACAATACTATTGAGTAAGCATCTGAGAAAATGTTTTATTTCTTCACCCAGGATGCATCCTCTTTCCTCTTTCTCCTCCACTCCTAGCAGTAGACTTTGGCTTGGTTTTAACTTATTGAAGTTTAACTTGGGTTTTCCTAGATGGGACCAAGAACTCTATGTGTTATGTAAGTCTGTAATATGTCCCACATTTATGATGTATATTGGATGTCCCAGTTTCATCCCAATTAAATATAGGCAGCTACCCGTGGGTTGTGAGACCCCTAAATGCCCTTTGCAGTCAATGGAAAGACAGCTCCAGCAGATGACATTTCAAAGAGCCAAAATACAGCTTACCTTCTGGAGATCTCTTACTCTCCACTGATTGTAATGGAAACCTAAAATGGGTGTACTTAACACAGGTGGCTAAAGTTAGGTGGGAGGATTCCCGTCCAGCTTAGCTTGTTGTCCTGCATTTACATTTCTTCCTCCCCGCCAGAAGTGAAGGTTAAAAAGGTCCTTTTCTCCATGATGTTTGTTATATGTGTTTCAAAAACTGTTCCTACCCCAGTTTCCCAGGCAGCATGAGCAAGAGTATTTATCTGACTAAAAAGCTAGCTTCCTCCAAATAATGTCTTGTTATGTAATTATCAGAAAAAAAATCTTTGTCTATCCAATAATCATGCTGCAATCATGCAAGCCCTAAGATTTTTAATTTTCAAAGAGATCATTCTGCCTATCAGGATATAAGGAATTTTCACCTTATTTTTTGGTCACATGTGCTAAATCTTTGCAACACGTAGGAGCAGCGCAGCACTATCAGTTAATTTAGTGCAGCATTTCAATAACAAAAGTCAGGCACTTTTGAAGATTTGGGAAATATATTGAAAGGCTCTGTATTTGAAACTAACACCTTTTCATTTAGGCATGTAAAACCAGTGTTACCCTTTTATCTAATTTCCTGCTCCTTTTACTAGTGATTCAGTTACAGCTCCTTTCTTTTAGGAACTGGCAGTTCAGTAGTTCAGTGGACCAAAAAGTAACATAACATTTTGCAAGTTTTGTTGGAAAACCAATATAAGTAGTGCTATTACTAATGAGGAACATACTCATACTACAACTGGACTTTAAGAAATTAATGAAAAATAACAAGTCCTGCTCTGCCCATTGTTGCACTTGTACAATCCTTACTGATTAACAAGAGCTGCATGTGCTTACCTAAAGATGGAACTGAGTCCTGTGGTGGGGCTGAATCTACTAAAAAGCACCAAGTTTTTTCAAATTCACTTACAGGAATAATTTAGGCTCACAGATTTCAGTTGTGCTCTGCATAAAAGGTCCATTATACTTTCTTAATTGGTGGACAACAGAATTAGAAATGGTTGAGCTTAGAAATTAGAAATGGCCCAGCCAAAATTCATCTTCATTTTAATGAGGTTCAAAACACAAACCTTATCCCAGATGAATTAGTTTCTCCCTCACAAAATCAGAGTTTCCAAGTCTCACTTTGTCCCTCAGAAAAATCTGAGAAGTGGGTAATTCTTTAGAACATTGAAATTCTTATTTATATGCCTCAATTTAAACTCAATAGCCAATAAAGTCTGGCCTGACCCAGGTATTAAATTATCATTTGATGATCACTGAAATTCACTGGAATCTTTCCTTCATCTTAGGTATTTAAAAGCCCTTGGGTTTTATTTGTTGTGTTTCAGGACATCTGACTTGACTGCAATGACTGTGATGGCAATTTCACCCACCAGGTAATAATAAATAGTGCTTTTGCAACAATTTCATGGATAGTTTCCTTTCTCTCTCTCTTAACTTCATCTTTAAGCTATTTTTTTCCATAGCCTCTGTATTACTTAATGCCTGTATTTTTTATTGTTGTGGTTTTCTTTCTACTTTTTTCACCCCTTTTTCCCTTTACTTCATTCTTTTGCTCTTCTTCATTTTTGTTACGTCTAACATTTATTGTGGTTTATTTTTAGGATACATATATATTTGGGGTGGGATTGTAATCTAAACATTTATATACTGAGTTTATGTTTTTGTTGGAAAAATATATAATTGATGACTGTTCTTACTCTTCTGAGAAATGCCAATAACAAATGGCAGGCTCCAGTTCAATGAATCCTCTACTGCTTTAACAAAACAAAACACTGAAAGCAGGCAAAGAAAGTACAATAGGATAATTTTTTACAATTTATACCAGGCTCAAAAATTTTGCAAATATTGGTGTTTGAGTTTCACATCTGTCATAATATGCTGAAATACCATTCTGATGTCAATAACATTTTGCAAAAAACATGGAAAAGATATACTGTAAATAATCACACTGAAAGGAAATAACACACTTGAAACTGGAAATTCTTTTTACTTCTAGGCAGATTTCTCAGTTTATTTAGATGTTAAAGAGATCTATTGCCTTTTAAAGTACAGGACTAATATCTGGGTTAGTTTAACTGCCCTTTTCCCACACACGTTTTTGCAGACTAACACCTACTGATACACTTTTCAAGCCCTTAAATCCCCTCCTATTCTCAAAGTGCTCTTCTGTCTTCATTTCTGACTGATGGTCACAAAGCAGGAGGCATACTGGAATAAGTATACTTTCTGAATGCTAGTCCACAGGTTTTCACTGCTGTTTGAGCACGTATGTAGATCCAAAAGTCTTGCTTACTCAAACCTCCCCCCAGAGTTAAGGTTTCCCTGAAAATGGATTATTATTTCCAAAGCTGATTATCTTTTAAACCAAATGTATTTGGGTAGGATTCGAAAGTGTGGATGGCTGAGTCAGGACAGGCACATATTTATGTTTATTATGGGCACATATTATTTATTATAGGCACATATTTAAAGTGAATTACCCACATGAGCCAGAAGGACATACCAATGCACAGGCACACTAAGGTGACATTATTGGGACCACTAGGAAAGTTTTTACTTTTCCCTTTGCTACATTAATCCACACTGTTTATTTTTTCACAATTGGTATTTTTTGTTAGATGCAGAACATCTATCATGAAGTAGTGGTTGCAAGAAGGGAAGACTGGGGAAGGGAGAGTTTGTTGAGTTTTGGAAAGGGGTTGTTTGTGTATTTGTTTCCTTACAACTGGCAAAACTCCAACAGTTATTATCCAGAAATTTCACAAGAAACATACATATGGGCAGGAAATCTATTGGCAAGAAACGGCAGATGAAAGAGTTATGTGCTGCTGAATGAGAGTTTTGCACCTGCACATTGCTTAAGTTGGAGAACATGCTATTAATATAATAACAATAGCATAATCAGTAGGATGCGTAGTCATCTACCAAGATTATTTCATTTCGAGATTTCATGGACACTTTTGGCATTAGTGCAAAACAAGGAGTTGAATCAACTTCAAATGTGAACAAAATGGAAAGGGGAAAAAATAAACCACACTTAAGCAATTCCTATCAGGATATCGTATCTAAAATTAAGACTAGAACTGTGTAACTGAGCCCAAACCAATCTACTGGATGTCCAAGAACACCATTGGGATTACAGGAGCAGGGTAACCCAGTAAGTAGGGGTCAGAGAAGTCCTGCTTCAGACTCATTCACTGGATTCTGTTTTATTTCTCCTTTATGGAGAAACTTTTTTTCTTTCCCCTCAAGGTCATTAAACTTAGACTAGAATAGAGCTGTTAAAAAAAACCCTATGGAACACTTTTTGGGGTCAGGATTTGGTAATTCATAAAAATATTCCAATGGATACCAAAACACATCAAAAAAATTTCAAAACAAGTGTTGTTCCAGTTTTGAAACCTGGAAGGCCTGAGGTCTTTAGTTCAAAGGTGGACTACTTGGTGGCCCATCCTGCAATGACAGGCCATCAATCCTCTACCCTGACAGTCAAAAGGTTGAGCAATGGTCTGCCAGCCAGAGCCCTGCAGGCTTCCAGAAGAACTCAGCCAAAATCCAACTGTCACTGAAAAAAGTTAAGATTTCAGTCAATTGCCAAGATCTCTCTGAGGTTTGCCACACAGCTTTGCTTTTGAGACTGGTTCCATCAGTCTTTCTGTGTAGACACATGGAGTTTTTTCCAAATAAATCATTTCACTGCAAAGAAACCATTTTATCAATCTCAGTAATCACCTAGATTATGCAAAATGGTGTATCACCCCTACATTTCTCCCTGGACCCATGACACTGCTTCTGACTTCAGGCACAGAAAGGTTATTACGGATTTTGGAGATGTGTAATTCAGTCCTTACATGCTGACCAACACCTCTCCCACGCAGAGTCCCTCCTTACTGAATTTCACCTCAAGTGAAGCCTGAGACCTGGGCAAGATGTTCCATGAGGAATTTTGGCCCTTTCCTACTGGGATCTGAAACACTAAGAAAGTAAGAGAAAACACAATTGTGAAGAAACTATTAAAATCAACTGAAACAGTAATACAGAAATTTGAAACCTATATTGCTATTTTCTGTATAAGTATTAAGATATATCTACCCAGAACATACAACAGCAATTGGAAGAGCCCTATTTGGGAGTGGGGAATGCAGTGCTGAAATTTTGCACTACCATGGTACAAGAACTGCTATCCAGCCACACTTGCTGCCCAGCCCAAGTTTTCCTATGTGATAGATAGGTTTGCCTTCACTGAGAGTCAAGGCAGCAACCTACTTACATGGAATTTTATCCACCAGAAGGCCAAAATACTGAGAATGGTCCATGAACTGAGAGGCAACAATGAACCAACATCTCTGGAAAACCATGTGGTGATCAAAGATTTTCTAGTCCTATGGACAAAAATGGTTTAGGGTCTGATCCACAGTAGTGTATTCATACATTTACTGAGCAAGATTTTTCAATAGCCTCCATACTGGATAAACCATTACTCTCATCCAAATCAAACTTTTACTGTGAAGACAGCTAAATCAACATCTGTATCAGTATGTTATCAGCGATGTTTTCTGAGATTTGTTTTCTCTCCTTTATTCGCTGCAAAATCCATTGAGTTGCAAGGAATACTGAGTGGGAAAAGCCATTTTAAATTGTACATTTGCATTGTCATAGGTTGGACTCAATGATCTCAAAGGTCTTTTCCAGTCTTTTCCAACCTTGATTCTGTTTATGATTTACTGTTGTTTGAACAACTAACCTATAAACTTTATCATTTTGCTATTAGAAAGAAGAAATAAAAATTATATAAAACTTGTAAAGAATCACAGAGTTCTCTTCCAGATTGCTGACAGTCAGTAAATGCCTCAAAAATCTCTCCCACTTCTTTACATGTAGATGTTAAAATTCAGCAGTCCAGTCAAGTGGACTATAAAATCAGCATATCCTCCCCAGAACAAGCACACTTTTTCTTTGCAGTAACGTTCTTTGCAGAATTCATTTGTGGGACAGCAGGTTGGCACTGGGCCGTGAAAGGTATTCAGCATTTTGTAAAACAAAGCAGCCATGGCTAATCTTTTTTGTTTCAAGATAATAAAAGGAAAGTCTAATTTTGTGATTATAAAAAAAAAAGAAGTTAAAGTAGTACAGCTGTAAGCAGAAATGCAGTCCACTCGTTTAAAGAGCTCCATGCCTACTGTACATAAAATAATACGCTGGTATCATTAGCATAGACAACAGCTTGTTTTCAATTTGGCTGCAGATAATGAAATTATCCCCCAAATTACCATAAAGTGGAACAAATAAACACAAAAGCAAACTCTTTCTCTTTCTTTTTCTTTTTTTTTTTCCCCTTCAGCAGCGCTGGCTTTCAGCTATTTAGAATGAAAGCAAAGCTTCTGTTTTTCCAGAGCTCCAGCTTGACCTCAAGCAGATAAAGAACATGAAATGACAAACACGCAGCAAAGAGTTACTGTGTCCTTCCCCCCTGGCCTCTGTTTACATTAGGAAATGTACCCGGGGAGGAGGGAAGGGGAGGCAGGAGGGCTGCCTTTCAGCGCCGCGCTCGGCTCCGCTGGCTCCGGCTGGAGCTGGCCCCTGTTTCTGAGTAAGCTTACTCCACTCCAGATGTGCCGCGGCTCCAGCGTGGCTGCCATGTACAGTAAATCGGCATCTGAGGGCTCGTCAATCTGTGGGGTAGAGCAATTGCGGTCTCGCCAGGCCGCCCCACTGGCACAAACAGAAATTTGCGCCGCTGAACTGGAAAAGGAGGAGGAGGGAGAAGGAGGGAAAGGGGCGACAGGGAGGGAAGGAGGCAAATAACGGGAGAGCAGTGTGTGAAAGTTGAGGGGCTGGAAGGTGTCTGCTCCCGGGAGAAGAAGGGGAAGAAATAAACACTAACAGTCAACTGAGGAAATGTTCTTAATGCATTTGTAAATTTACTTGTAAATGTTTTACACTCAGAGAGAAAGGCGAATGCTGCATATCATTTGGCAATGTTGGCTGTCTATAGGTCCCTGTGGATATACTGCTTTAGTACGACTTGTAACCAGGGCAAGAGAAACATAAAATAGCTGGGAAAACACAGCCAATTAGTCATTACACATAGATTGTAAAAACAAGAGCGAAAGAGAGAGAGGGAGAGGAAGAGACAGAGAAATAAATGCCCCTAGCAAATTGAGTCCCTCTTGTTTATGTCCCTGCAACATGAGCACGAAAACCAGAGGCAACAATGCCTCCTAATCAAAGTGCAACTTGCAAACCAGTAAGTGCTCCCATTCAAAATCCTCCAGGATTTCCTGACGCTCACAAGATTTACCTATTTGCTGTCATTGTAAAAAACAAATTGTTTCACTAATCAGGCAGTTTGCTTTGGACCCGACCCCAGTTGTACAAACTCCAAGTTGGACGTTCACTTCTGATCTCCTGCCGCCTACGCAGCGGTTGCTAACTCAGTTTTAATAGGATGAGAAAACGATCTTTTCTTTTATAGTGGGTTCAAATGAGCTACCCAGCTTCAGGCTGACTATAGCTGTGTTTTCCTAATCACCATTTTTTAATAGCAATTCTGAGGATGAAAATGCCTGTTCCCCCTCCTTTCTCTTCCAACAGCGCCAAGTCTAAGAATGTAAATAAGTGTTAAATTGAAACACAGAACAAAAATGGGTCAGATTTAGTGTAATTGAGTCATAGTTAAATTTAGGCTGCTTTTATTTGCAAATGTGCACTTCAACAGCAGTTCTATACAGCATCTCTGGATAGAATGAGATGCCTCATTTATTTATTATTTTTACTGTGGTTGTGCCTGAAATTCTCAGCAAAGGCTCACAGTCCCATTGTGCCAAGCACTCTAAAAGATGAGCTATGCATTTTAAAGTCTCTCTTTTGCCAGAGAAGCCATCCTCAGAGTACCATCTGGGTTAAATGGCAGCACCTTAAAAGAAATATTGTCAGCGGTTCTGAATTTTCAAAAATTGTGAATTAAAGCTGAAAAATCCCAAGGCTGCAGAGAAAAAAGTCGTAAGATTTTCAAAGAGTATATGCAGCATCCTTTCTTGTCTCCTAATTTGTGAGTTTTCAAACCTTCCCAACACACTGTAAGATTATTAAAGTTTCTTTTAAAAAAGGATTGTTCAGATTCTTGCAGTATGCTTTGATTTAAGGAATGAAGGCCTAAAAATATCAAATATCACTAGATTTGAAATAAAACTTTAAGACTTGGCAATACAACATACAGTTCTCTATGGGACTTGATTTTCCTTAGCACTCCATTGACTGGATGGGGTAGTGAGCTCTCTTCCCTCTGTTCCTTTCCCTCCTGTTAAGGTATAAGGTGCTCTGACTCTTACCATGACAAACATATGTAATCATGTACAAATATATAATTAAATATTATTATTCTTAGTCTTAAAGCTCATACTAGGTTTTCAAACACTGGAGGCACTGAGATAATTATCTTAGATGGAGGGCAATAGAGAAGCTCAATAAGACCCCAGCAAGAAAGGAGGAACGCATCTGCCACTGAGGGCAAGTCCTTGTACAAAGTTTATGTGTCACATTATGAGTTCTTCTGTGAGGACCAGAAGAGGACACTGCCTTCCACTTTTTCTTCTCATCCCAGTGTCCAGTCTATGCTCCCACCAGCCCCACAAAAACAGGTCTCATGATTGCTTTATGGCTTGCACAGTCATATATGGCAGGACAAAATGGACATTTAAAAAGTGTATTGAATCAGGATGGCAAGATTAGGATCAAAATGACCTCAAAAACTGTCTCTTTATAGGCTGGCCAAAGCACTGGTAAATGTACAACTGGGACTTCCCTCACACTGACAGAAATACAAACTGGGTGATCAAACAGGTGCTTTCAACGGCCAGAATTTCCACGCAGAAAGGCAACACAAATGGGTCTCATTAGACAGTAGCCAAATTTAGCAAGGAATATGACTCTTCCCACCCCATGTTGAATGAATGGCCCAGGGGAAATGTGATACTTAGAGGACATGAAGAGCAGCACAGTTCTTAGCTCATCCACCACAATAATGGCACTAATTTGTGAATAAGTGAGCGTAAAGCTGATAATAGTTGTCTGTAAAGAATTCGTGTATGACGGTAAGATGATATCAGACGATGCTAAGTGACCATGGAGGAATGTATCTAGAAGCCAGGACACAAAATGAGTGAAGCATGAAGGGGGTGTTGAAATTGAATGTGTGAGAGAGATAGGAACAGCAGATCAAATAATGCATTCCCTCTTCAGAGAAGTCCCTCTCAGTATTATGCTCTGAACTCACTACAGCACTGTTCTTCCACTTTAGTTTGAGCCATGTTTTTACCATGTAAAATCAAGCCCTTGTTTACATGTGTATCATAAGTGGAGACACTTAAACTCAGGTTTGATGGTAAGAAAGGCAAATTTTCCTCGCAAAAATGACAAAATTAACTGATAATCTTACTAAAATATTATGATATCTTCTTTCTTTAATGGGTCAATTAACGCAAAGTGTCCTCTTGCAAGACAGCCGGTACTAATGACTCAAGAAAAATTGCTTGAAAAATGAATCATGGTTCATATTTCCAACAATAACTGCCTTTTATTCATGCATTAGAATCTTGGATCTACTATTTTCTTTGGGTTTTCTTCTATACACATTCCAAAGCACCTGACAACTGAAGGAAGGACAGTACTGTCCAGCCATTGTGTGGGCAGATGTTGTGTAAATTTCCACAGGAGATTTTGCCAAGCCTTCCTCTTAGACAGACCTCTGACACCTGCATTATTTGGAAGGATTACTTTCTGTATCATTGAATTTTCCCAAGGGACTGAGGCAAGACAAGCAACTGAGAGCCTGGCTGCAGAGCAATCCGGCAGGGTAGATACAAATACAAGTATCCTTCCCTATTTAAGCAAAATGCAGCAGATCCAGCTTCCCACGAAGACAGAAGTGGTTCACCTCATGCATCTCCTAAAAAAGTGGAGATTAACAAAAGTCTGTTAAGTATCCTGTACACAGTCATTTAAAAATACAATAAAATCTAAATAGACTGCAAGAACAGGCTGTGTTGTAATTTAAATCGAATATAACGCAAACTGCAAACTTGGCATTTCTGTTGATAAAAAAAGTATCAGCAATTCCACTGGGCTTATATATACTAAATGTTTAACATCTCAGTAGCATGCTCTTTATGATGCCTTTGACACCTGCAGAGAAATTACATCAAAACTGTAGCAGCAGTATTAGGTAATGCACCAGAGTTCAATGTTCAAAACATCCTGTTCTTTACATAGCCTCCTGTCTTACACAAAAGCAGTTAAAAATAATAGAGCTTGTTCAAGAGCCAGATTTACAAGCTTATGTTCATAGACTTTTAAGGCTCATCTTGCAAGGCAGATTTGTTATACCTGTGGGCTTGGAAAGGAGAGGCAGGAGAAGGCACAAGCGGGAGAAAAGATTTGTGAATGGATTGTTTCAAGCTTTCAGGAAAAAAAATACTTTCAATCATTCTTCATCCATGAAAATTAATTTACTTTTCTGAAAAGTAATATGAATAAGAAGTGAAACTTGTAAGAAATGAGTAACAGAATAAGTATCCTGGAGCTGGACTGGAGATTGATTAAAGTCACGGGATATTTATATTTGTAGTTTGAAATCCTGGAGGTTCGGATCAGCTAATTAGTGAGACAGATACCATTTGCAAAATCTGGATGTTGATCCTGAAGCAGATTTTGAATCTGGAATCATTTGGAATGTTTAGAGGAGAGGAAGCTTGGCTTTCCTTTCCAATTTCACACTAGAATGCTCTAGCTGCCTTCAGTGATGAAAGGAAAAATGAATAAGAGAAGAAAAAAAAGGAAAGAATGGCTCTGTGTAGGTTTCTACAGCCTTGCCATGTAACATGTACATTGTAATAACCTCAGTGCTGGTGTTACAAAACTAGGGGAGTAACTGGCCACTCCTCGCTGGCATCTTGGGTTCCTGTTGTTGTTGAGGGAAATCTGAGCAGAACAATGCAATCCACCAGTGCCTTTATGTTCTTGTCACATTCATAAGTCCTACCACCAATCTTTTTGCAATCAAGACACAAAGCTATAATTGTTTCCTTTATTCTTGTTTTCACAAGCTGTTGAGAGCTGTGCTGTTCTTCAGTCTGTTTATGAAACACTCATTTACACTGGAGAGCAGTTATTGATAGTATGTTGAACTGGGAATAAAGGGACCTGGCTCAGCAAATTAGTGAAGTCTGCTACCAACTCCTGGCCTTTGAAGCACTTCTTAGGCACAGATTGTATTTATAGTTCCCAAGTCTAAAAACTGTAAAGACCTTCATTCTTGCTTAATAAGGTGCTTTGAGATCACAGATGAAAAGCACCAGGGAAAAAAAAAAAAAACCACCAGTAATTTGTACCAAAAATAACCAGTGCTGAAGAATGAAGCACCAGGTCACAAACAAGCTGAATTTCATACTTCCATTGAAGGGTCTTCAGTTCACACCAGATCAGATTTGAGTCCAGCTCTTTTGTCAAACACCTACATACAGTCTATTTGTAATGTCTCCCTCATTAAGCTCTTCCTCTTACTTCCTGTGAATAGGAATATTGCAAAACTGCACAGAGGAAGTAGAAGTTGAAAAGCTTTGCAGACGCCAGATGGAAAATGTGATAGGAAAGTGAAAAACAAACATTTTGTGTTTTCATATATATTAATTACACTTCAGGAAAGTTAACTTCCACTCATATCTTTCCCTCAATTTTTTTACCCAGAACTTTTCATTCTTGTACTAACAGTTCCATAGTGCAAGGGCTTCTACCAATAAAAACAATAAGAGTCTGGTATATGTTTTATTATCAAAAGCAGCAAAAAGTCTTCTTTTATGTAGAGGAAATAAGCCAGAATCAATAGAGATATAACCTGTTGCTTTTATTAAATCACTGCAACAAGACTTCTCATTTGATTTTTACCAAAGTGCAGTCCTTTTTATTGAGATTCTCTGGGTGATTTTTACCAAGGTTTTCTCTGCAGGAAATAGCGGACAAACTCCAGATCTCCAAAAGAATGACAAAATACTATGAAATGCAGGGTCTCCCACAAGAATGCCAGGGACTTCATCTCTTATGGACCTGGGAAAGACCAAACAAAACTTACACATGGCCCAAACCCAGACTGGGGTCTGGCATTTGAATCATCCTGGAGTATTTTCAATCCATCTCATTATATCCTAGGATCTGCTTCCTTTTTTTAAAGCAGTTTAAGCTCAAAAGATCTTACTTACACTGTTATATCAGCTGATTTTGAAACTCTTAGCATCCACCAGCACATCTGAAAACCAGAATACTTATTTTGTGTTGTAATTGCAAAATAAAAATTTGAACATTTCAAGTCTGTAACATCAAATTATTCTGAATAATTTGTCTTTTGTATTTACTGGCCATTAAAGATCAATGTTGCCCTGTAACTCCTTGCCGATGAACACATTCTTCTGAATGCCTAATTTGTGAGAGATTTAATCTGTGCAAACATTATCTATAGAGAGCACTAGATTCTCTCTAAATCAATTAGATATGCCTTTTCAGGCACATGTCTGTTGGAGGCTGACAGAATGGGGTTTTCTTTTTTACCTGAAATGGGGATTCCAAAACCACATCACCTCTGAGAAGCCACGGGGTGGCTTGGAAATAAAATGGTCCTGCAAGGGCAGCCTCCTCTATAATTGAAATGCAATTTAAGGAGTCTTCAGAGGAATTTCTCCAACTCTGGAGGAGGCCAATCAGCAATCTGGCCTCCAATAAAGACAACAGAAGGAAGCTCCCTTTGAAAGATAGAGGAAACTTTTTCTCTTTGAAAAGCATTCTTGGGTGCTGTCTGCTGATATAGTACAGACTTATCTCCTGAGGTCCAGACAAGTCTGTGTTGCTGATTATACCAATACACCTCATGTGGTCCTCACTGCCTTTATCTAAAAATGAGAAAAGTCAAGGGGAGCAAGTGACAAACAAAACAGAACCCTACCTAACAGAGATGTTTATTGTTAGAAGTGTTCTAACAAGATTTTTGCAGGGGAAAATCTCCCTGCATATTTAGAAGTTAAGGAATTTTACAGGTTTATTGCTCTCTGGAAACCATGAGGCTGTCAACAAAAAAACCTGGAAAATGTGTCTATAAACATATAAACCTCATGGATACATGTACAAGCAGATAATTGCATTTGCAATAATGCATTGTGTGTGCAAAATGAGCACCTCTACCTAAAGCTATACTTGAGTTCATGGTGTTTAACAAAAGCAAATACTAAGTCCTGCATCTGGAATAGTCTTGAAACCAACTGACTGGAAAGCAACTTTTCAAAAAGGAGCTGGAGCTCCTGGAGGAAAAACTGAACATGAATCAGCAGTGCATCTTTGCAGCATTAAAAGCCAACCTCATACTGGGCTGTTTTATTAAGAAAATAACCAGCAAGTCAAGGAAGTGATTATTCCCCTCTATTCAGCACTTGTGAGACCACATCTGGAGTACTGCATCCAATTTTGGGACACTGACAAACTGGAGTGAGTAAAGCCGAGGGCCACCAAGGCGGACCAAGGGCTGGAGTACGTGACTTGAGAGGACAGCTGAGCAAGCTGGGTTCGTTTGGCCTGGAAAAGGAAGAGCTGAAGGAGAGGGTCTCACCACCATTGTCACAACCTAAATTATTCAACAAGTTTATATTAGTACACAAAACTTCCTGTTACCATGGCTAGCCTGTCTTCCATCTTGCATCAGAAACAAAGTGCCCTCTCTGGGAGTACACACGTTGTGGGACAAAGTGACCCACTGCTGGGGCAGTCAGACTGAAGAAGACCTGGAGTCAGGCCAACCAGCAGGCCTCAAGCAAGCTAGAGCAATGCAATAAAATGACCAAATCCATCCAAACAACAGTAAAAATTCCCATGACTCAACTGCCTCTGCAGCCTGTCAGCTCTACCTCCCACCTCCACAGCCCCAACACCAGAGCCCAAGCTGATGGATACTTCAATTCAAACATTGTGGTTATACCGGCCCTCTCCAAGCCCAAGGCCCAGATCCATGAATCCTGCTTTAATCTGCTGCTGAGAATGTGTGTATTTTTTGGTCAGAATTTTGGTTGTCTATATTTGGAAAGTCTCACCCACAGTCTTGAGCTGACTGAAGGAAGCCAAAGAAAATGCAAGATGTAGTGGTTACCAAAACTGAAATCCTCCCTCAGTGTGACTGTTCCATATGTATTTCTACACTGTTTATGTGCCTACCAAACCTCCAGGAATTCAGTCTTTTCCTTAGTTCTGTTATAGGAAAGAGATGAGAAAGAGTCCATTTCTACAGAATTCCCCAGATAGAATCTACTGCAGAATACATCATTAATAAAGGATTTTTCTATTTATTTGTTTCACCCAGAGCAGCTGGTCAGTCATGTCTCTCTGGGGCATGTCAACTAATACTTATTATTTCATAAGTTGAACATTTTTGAATAATACTGTCTTGTCCCTTCCGTTTGTATTCCATTACAAGGGACTAAGGAATTATGTTTGCATTATACAGTAGAAGTTTAGGGGAAAAATATTTATGAAACATTAGAAAAGGATTGAGCAAAACTGACGGTTATAAAAATCCTGATAAACCTTTGTATGAGAGGTTATGTTTCATACTAGTAAAGGAGCAGGCTCAGAAAAAATCTGAATCATGTTAATGTGAGGTAAAATTAAAGACAACCAAGGAAAATTTATTACAATTTATTACAAAATTTATTACAATTAGGGGTTTTTTCCCCCCACAAATCTTTGAACACTGGAGTGCCACTGAACTGAGTAAGAATCTATTATTGATTTCAGTGAGATATGCTGGCCCACCAGCCTCATTGTCACAGTTGGAGAAACTGAGACACAAAAATGCTGAGTTGCAGGATATTAGCCAGCAAATGGTAGAGCTGGGAATACTACCCAGCTCCCCTGGAGGCAACTCCATGCATCATCCACTGCACCACTTCCTCATATTAGAAGGTAGAAACACAGCACAAATTTCAGGGATTTTGTTTAATGAGAATGGGAGATGGAGAGATCTGGAGGCTCACCTATAAAATAGAGGAATGCTGGGCTTGTTTGACTTTATATCCATGTGTACTACTGACTCTCAAATATGAACATGTCTTTGCTCAAATGCAGACTATAGAGGGAAGAGTCAGAGAATAAGGAAGGATCCCACAAAGAGAATATATAATCCAATTTAATTTTAAAATAAAAATATAGCAGTGCAGATTCTATGCATTGAGTCAGGAGTCACATTTGCAAGTCATAATCAAATGTGATTTAAACACTGCTTCTGATAAAGTGGTTGGATCAACTAGCCGGTTGATGTAAAAGGGGGGGGGGGGTCTTTAACATCAGATGTCTACCAACCCTGTTTTTCACAGATTACTTCTCCTCAGTCTGAAACAGGTGATATCAGGCCCTTTAATAGAAGACAAGACTTGCAGCATGATTATTTATGTCTCACCACTGTATGGGTGGCATATCACTTTACTCCTCAGACAGATGCACCAACTTTGCAGCTCATTCCAACAAGGATATTGTGACCATTTAAAATGATGAATACAAATCTGTTTTCATGGCAAATACTGTTTGATAATTTCCTCTCACTGGGGTCACCACTGCACATGGTTTCTTATTTGCCTCCTCAGGAGAACAAATGTCATAGGACAGGACTAAAAGACTTTTCACTGTCTTGTGAGTGGCTTTGTCCCACGTACCCACAGTGTCAGTACACGGGCTGAACCAACAGTCATAGTTGAGAAATTGCCCAGACACATGCCAGTCCCAGGTAGGGGTCCCTTCCCTTTGGCCAGCTGGCCATGGCCCTGGTACGAGTCTCCATGTGCTGGGAGAAGAGCAGTCACTGCTGGCCCTGGTTCGGAACAGACCCCAGCCCCAGTGCTCAGTGGGGCTGATGGCTCTGCTCACTTACTTGTGACTGCCTGTGCAGCACACTTTTTCCAGAAGGTTTCAAATCACTTCACCAAGCTGACTGCTACATGTTATTATTGTGATGGTTTTGTCAGAAGCCAAAGAGCAGTTATGGCCAAGACTATCTGAGATGGTTGCTAACTTCAAGTGATTTAAATTGAAGGACAGGGCAAACCTTTCATATGTTACCTCATGTGAATACAAAAAGCTTACAGGATTCATACCTTACAGTTCAGCAACCTTTTAGCTGGACCACACCAGGAGCAGAAAATTCCTGCTCTTCATTTCACTTTAAGTCTTCTGACTTTGTTTCTTTAATACAAACATAATCAGCTTCATGATTGTTAATGGGAAATAAGTTTTGTTGACCCTTGAGACTCTGAATATTTTTCCTCTGATTTTAATATTTGAAATCTTGTAAACAAACTTATAATTTTGACATTCCCATCCTTCAGCAAACATTTTCTTATTAATGACATTTCACTCACTACACTGTTCTCACCTACCAGGAGCTTCACTTCTGGCCTCGGTTTGGCTTTATTGTTTTGTTCTTTTTTAAAAAACCTTGCCATTCTGCAGCTGTGTAATATATGACAATAGAGGGTGATAAACACTGCACAGCTGAAGCTGAAAACAAGTTGAGTTAATGGAATGAAGTGAAGGTGATGACATGTTTTTTTAACACAGAAAGTCGTGAGATATTTAAAACAATGTGTTTTACACCCACAAAAAAAGAGAAATCCTTCATTTTTCCCCAAAGAATCTCTGGGGGAAAATCAATTCCCACTGGAGAACATACCTTTAAAAACAAAAAAAATCCTAACCTCTATTTAATGACCTCATGAATTCACACAAAGTGGGATAACATTTATGCTTCTAAAATCCCTATGAAGTAGCAGCCCTCCATTCTGCTGCTAAAATCCTCTCTATTGCTGGTGGCTGCTGGAAATTAAGGAGTTAAAATGGAGACCACTGGAAAAGAGTAAAGCATATGTTATATGCAGCACATTACTTTCTCACTGGGCTTCCCATGGGCCAGTGAAGTTTGGGAACCACTTCTGTAAAGGAAATGTATATGGTGTCAAATTATTGACAGTCCTGTGTGTCAGCTCCATCTCTGCAACTGATTAGTCCCAGAATGACTCTGGACTCACATAGTTTCTTACAAACATTATTTAGTCAAGCTTCAAAATTTAAGTAGGCAACACTGTTATTCCCAGTTTACAGATGATTCCTAAGTGCAACAGGGTTAACAGCTACTGCAAGGGGACACATTAAAGGAGCATCAGGAGCTGGAATAAAATCCAGCCCCTGTCCTCTTAACCATAATGTCCACAGTCTAAACCACTTAGATTAAAAAATCAAAATAAAAATAAGCTCCTTCTCTGAAACCATGTCCCCTGAAGCCATTTCTGATGCCTAAGTAAGCATTGTAATTTTCAGAGTTACTGTGCACCTGCAGCTTCCAAATAGTTTCCAAAGGTCACCTACTTATCCTAATGTTTCCAAGCCTCAGCTTCTTAAATCTTTCAAAACATGGAAAGAATAGCAATCTGTCTCCCAGTCTTCCTGCCCACTTGGGTCAATAAGAGACATTTCTTTGACTTCAGTGGCTGTAAGCCTTCCCTCCCATATTCTTTTCCTTCAGTTTTGGAGAGCAATTGTCTCAGGGTGGACAAATGCCTGCTTCAAGAAACTGTTCTGCTGAGAATCACTATCTAATCATTACCACCCATGCACCACACAATGCACAGTAAAAATGACAAGCAAATGAAACAGCATAAAAAAATTAAAGAAAAAGAAAACAGTACAATCATCCTATCACCAATGGCTGGAAATTCATTTTGGAAGCCTTAACTGCTCCTGTGGCACAGAAGCTAGGAGGGATTGTTCTGTGCCACAACTGTGTTGCCCAATAACCCATTCTGTTAAAACTAACAGAGCTGGCTAAACTATCCTGCCCTGTGTTCTCTTTTAATTGACTGTTTAGTTTAAAGAGAGGATAAAAAAGGCTGGCTGGGATCCAAGCTCAATTCCCTGCTGCTATGGCAGAAACAAAGTACTGATCAGAATATTTCTCTGCAGAGTGAAATGTTCATCTCCTGGGCTTTTTGCAATAGCAAACCAAGTTTACATTTCTGTCTCTAATATGATTCTGTCCTCTCAGTCATTAACAGTTCCTTGATCCCTTCTCTTATTCCTGTCCCCTTTATCTTATTTACTGAAACTTGTAATACAAACAGCATTTCTTCACCTACTGTCTTTTTGAATTGTTGATTGTCTGTAAAATGGCACCAGCACAAGGTTTCAGGGCATTTCCTCTGCACAGCAGTGGTGTTTCATCCACACGTGGGTACTCTCAGAAACCAGCTATCATTTAGGGCTATCAGGGGCAACTTGGGCACCCAGATTCTGGGTCAGTGTAAATGAACACAGCACAGTGTGACCTTAGGAGCATCAGGCAGATTCACACAAGGCTGAGGATCTGGCCATGTGACTGTTTCCAGCTGAAATTACATTCTTCCCCTACCACACACTGGAAAATTAGAGACTGCAGATCTTTCTAAACATGCTTATGGATGTAGAAAACCCTTTCATAAGGTTGGAAGGGCACAGGAGGAGAGGTTTCTTCTGAAAGGGAGCACAGGATGGGATTGGAAATGCCAGCACTTTTGCCCCCTCGTTGTCACATTCCTTTCCCAGGCCCGGATGATGAGGCAGTCTGTGAGCCACAGTGGCTGGGAAAGACTGCATTGCTGAACAGGGACGGGAAAGGGAATGTGGTTTCCTGAAAGGTTTCCAGCAAGTACATGGGAATGGAGCGCTTGAAAGAGACATGGAGCTGGAAGCACTTCCCTTCTGAGAAACACTTCCAATCTGTTCCTGGGGCCAAATGTAATAACAGCTCTGACATTATTATTACAAAGGGAGAAAAAGTCATTCTTTCAGCTTGCTGCTGTGATTTCTCCATTTTGAAACCACACCTTCTCTGAGACCTGGAAATCATGTGGTTTAACACGCAAGCCTGCACACAAGGGATGCTTCTTGGGCACCTCTCTACCAGCACTTATCACCAAGTCTTTCTGAAGGTGCCAGGAATCCTTCTGGCAGCAAAGAAAATTAACTTCTAGATATGTTTTTCTTCTTAGGTCTCTCTCTTGATTTATGTGGAACACATTGACATAAACTGTCTGCAAAACATGCTTTTTCCTACCGTCAATCATGAGCCAATATCTAGACATAAGGGAAAATTCTGCATGAAAAATATCTATTTTGCCATTTGATGTAGCAAATTTTGGTAGGACCCTTCTACAGCTGCAAACTCTGTCCCTTTCTCCACTTAATACATTACTTTGAACAAAAAAATTAAAAGAAACTATTTGAAGCATCTCCCTAAACAAGTTGATAGGAGAATACACTTACAGGAGAATATACGAATGGACTTGTGCTAAATATTCAGAGTATCACTAAAAGGGTTAGGAAATAACTTATGAACGAAGAATGAAAAAACAAAAGCTGCAGGGACCCAGTTTCTGGTTCACCGTCCAGGAATATGCTGGAATATGCACAGAAGAGTTACAAAACAAGTGCTGTTGACGGCACAAAAGGGGAAATATAGCCATTAGAAACAGTATAAATTGTACTGGCATGAATAGTGCTTCTCCTCAGACTTCATTCTAGAAAAAAAAAAAAAAAGGGTGGCATTAATTCAGCAACCTCTGTGTCTAAATAGGTTCAGTTAAATTGGTACCATTTTTGTTTAGATAAGGCCTCAGACTCACTGACTCTCTGGAACCCCCTCTTAGTCTTACCTCTAACCACTTTTTCCAGCCCATGGCAGGGAAAAATGTACCACAGAAGGCAGAGCCAGACACCAGCAGTATCATAAGAGCCTCAACCAACAGTGTCTCAGCAAACACTGGGCCAGAATCCACCCTCACACACAGTGAGCAATTCATTTGTTTGGGACTACTTAAAGAGGTAACTTTTAAGCTGCCAGCTTACTGACACCTGACAGCCATCAGCCTGAAGTGCCTAAGCTGCTATAAAACATGAGTCAGTCAATGAATTACATGATTTTTGGAAAATAATAGTAATTTAGAACATTCTTTTCACATTTCTGTGTATGCATCATTTAATCTCATGGGTGTTTTGGTTTTGGGGTTTTTTTTAATTATTATCATTTTAACTAAGCATGTGAAAGGAATAAAAACACAAAAGTTCTTATCAATGTCAGGAAAATGTTAACCTTTTTTACAGGGTTATATCCATATTTTAAGTAAGGACAGGAATCTCTTTTGACTTGAGAAAAAAAAATTTTTGAGAAAATATAGCTTTAATTATACAGCCCAAAACTGACAGCATACCTCCCTTGAAATTCAAAACACAGGATTATCAACAGCTGATGGCTAATTTTACCTGATGTTAGAAATTCAGGTAACAAGAAAACTATTTCTATGGTATTTCTGGGGTTGTAGCTAACTCAAACAGTCACACACTTCACAGCCTTATTTCCATAGAATTTATTTTTTAGGACATAAATACATTGCACTTAAGATGAGGATTTCTACTTTCAGTTTGGTTTTTTCAGTCAAATAGAAACAGCAAAGAAATAAAGTATTTGTAATAAGATATTGAAAATACTCTCCTAAGCCAAAGAACTCTTTAGCTGCAGTCAATTTATGCAAAAGGCTATACAAATATTCCTTAGAACACACAGAATCTTGCAGTCAGAGGTAGGTGAATATGAGACACATAAATGCAAAAGTTTGCCCAAAAAACAGTGCCTAAACTAAGGGCACTGGAACTCTTCTTACTTGAAGTACACCAGGTTGCAAGAGATTCCTTCTACCAAAGTGCGAGAGTGCCAGAATGTGGGCTGATAAACAATTTATTCCTGAACACAGACATGACCTAGAAACATGGTTTCTACTTTGCATCCTTCAAGGAAAGAAATTCAACAAGTGCTTTCAGAACAAGCTCAGCACACACTGATGAACTCAGGACTCCAAGTCAGCTGTGGACACTGCATTTAAATGAAGCAGGACAACAAATTTGTGTCATTGATGTCTTTGTGCTTCTCATTCAAGACCAGGTTAATAATACACAGACTTGAGCCTGGAAGCAGGATTCCTCCCTCCCAATAGAGCACCCTAAGCACTAAGCAACAGGCTCACATGACTTTTTCCTCACTTTGGTTTGATGAATCTCATGGTCCTTGCAAGCAGCAAACATGTGCACTAAATGGTGGCACAAACAAGAAACTGCTCCAGGTCATCCCATCTTGCACAGGATAGAAGAACACTTTTTTTAGCAGGGAGCCTAAGAGGACTATTTGATTCCTCCCTTCTCCCCCACAGAGATTAAGGAGAAGAAGGAGCCCATGTCTACCCCATTCAGACAAGTACTCTGATCTGAAGCGTTCTCTCTGGTTACACTGTGGAAGAGAAGCTGCCCGCTTGCTTTTGCACAATTCAAAGAGGATGCTGGGCTCTGGATCATGGCTAGATAGAGGAATCTTCCCACAAACCCTGCTGAGGCTTGGCGATGGCTATGACTTCAGGCACATCCTAGCTAAAGTTCAGTGCTTCCTCCTGGCTCACTCTAGACATCTGGCTATTCACCATGAGGGTTTTCCGACTCATCTTTATGAATCACCACTTTTTGGTGTACAGTCTAGTGCACTTAGACTGATGGTTTCCCATCTGGTGGAAAGATTGCTCAGCTCATCAGACACAGCATTACTTAACAATGCAACAGTTACAAACAAACTGTTCTAGATCAGTAAGCACCCTTCACATTTGCCTTGCTTTCTGACTGACTCCTTTTCTGATGAAAAGGCACTGGAATGGCATGCTACTGGCATCCTCTGGTTTTTTAGTATGACGGTCCTTGTGTACATCAACAAGAGATTTATGTGGCAGGCCAGCATGACACTGACATTCTGAATCACCAGCAATCCCATCTGGTGCTTTCAGGGTTTCATAAAAGCAGCATATATGCCCATAAACTCAGAAATGCCATCACCACCATGGAGGAAGCTCCCACTCAGGTAGAGTTACCTTCATGTGATCTTCAGGGCTGCATTTGCATGAAATCAGGCTCAAAAATTCTGAGAGTGCAGCCTGTGCACAAGCCAGAGGAAGGGAAACTAGAGGACAAGCCATCAATAACCATAAAAAGCAAGATTAGGTAACCAAGCAACAACTAATTTGACCAAGTTTAGGAAATTAATGCCATCCACTTTGATGTTGTATTTGAATATTTCCTAAAGTCCTCTATAGTTTTACTTCAGCTCCCATCACACTTTTCAGCAAGTACTCCATAGAGACCTCACTATTCTCCATCCCTGAGCTTAACACTGTGTTCCATGGTGAATTAATGGGGTGTCCCTGTTGGGCATGCTAGGCCTGTCACTCCAATTATGAAAAAAGGAGATGAGAGAATGGAGCCACCAAAACTAGCAGAAATATGGCTGAAATTATTCAGAAATGTTCCTATTGCCTACACTGCTCCCAAGTCTCTGATCCTCTGCTGTCATTTTCTTCTCTCTTTAATAAAAGTAAATGGATGCTAAATCAGCAAGCTAGGTTTGCTCTTTAACATAACAATTACTAACAATATACTTTTTCCCCTTTGTTATAAATTACTTTAGTGTGTAATTCAGCCAAATGAGAAGACAGACACCACTTATACACACTGTCTCCATCCTTTTGTGTCAGGCCAGGACTAGCTGTATTCACCAGCCTAGAGATCTGCAAAACAACAGCTATTTCCTTCCACTCTAGTGGCATTCATAGCTCTCCTTCTGCTACTACCTCTCTTCATCCCCATTAAATGAACTGTTGCATATAGAAAAAGGATGAGACTTTAGTCATTCAAGATGCTGAAGACTAGAGCCTTATCTCCATCTATTCCACAGGAATTTTTTTCTCATGTGAGGCTGGCCCAAAAAAACATACTTAGCACTGTCCTACTTACACACCAAATACTATTTGAGTTAAAAGGTATATATACCTTTGGAGACTGTCCTTAGCTTCTTCAGCTATACAAAACATGCCCTATTAGGTCACTCCAGCAATGGTGGAGCACACCATTGCACAATCACCTACAGCACACTTAGGCATGACATCAGTCTCACAAAATCTGGTGGCATCCCCAATAACCCCTCTCTAGTGCTTTGCAGTATACCTTTCCCATGTGCACAATGCTTATCTCTCAACCATATTACATAGTCCTACATTGCTCACATCACCATTTGCCAACCCTTTAGCCCAGGGGAGCCCAGGGAGCATAAAGGGAAAATGTGAGCCAAAGGAAACTGTGGGTCAAACAGCTTCCAGACTCTCATTCCATTTTAATATTACCAGGCAGCTCACATAAGAGAGAGTAGTAAACACCTGCCTGCATAGGCTTCATGTACCCTAATATCTTCATGGAAAAGTGTTCTTTCCCAAAGACTCTGTACTGTGCTACACAAGCAGGACCTACAGGTATTTACTTTGTTTCTTTAATATATTCCCAAAGGTTTGGATGTTCCCTCCCTGTAAGAAGCCTACAGAGCTAGGCAGGATCAGGGGAACTCCCCAAGATCCATGCACATGGCAAAGCCCAGATAAAGCAGGAGAGCAATGGAGAACTTTCTCAGACCATTATGTGTGCATATGCAGGGGAGATAGAGACTGAAGATCTCGCCGATGGAATTGACAGAAAGCACTGGACAAGGGAAACAGCCTTCCAGTCCACCCTGACCTGCTTTTTAGCCAGGCAGCTCACAACTGCTTATGCTACCAAAATTCTGATATGTCAGCTTTGCAAAAGATGAGAAGCTTCAAGAGAAATCTCTTTGGTTATGTCTCTGCACAGATGTGTTGTCAAATATCTGTGTCAACAGCATTTGTCTCTAAGTCTTGCACAATTCACTCTTAGTCCTGGGAAACCACCAAACTAAAAGCAAGGAGTCACCATCCAGGCTCTGAGGCAGTAGACCTGGAGGAAATAGCACAGAGGTCCCCCTGAGATCCACCCCCTGGCAGAAGAGGAAGAAAAAAGGGATGCCCTAATCTGTCCTGCCTTGTGAGGACTCGTTTGCTCCAACACCTTGTGCAGAGGAGCCACCACCATGGTTGTGGTGTTGCCAGCAGGACACCAAAGAAACCTCAAAAGGGCCGTGGGGAATTTGCCCCAAGTCTGAACACAGATCTTCAGTGCCTGCCAGTCCTCCCAGCTGTATCACTCCAAATCTGATCGTTTGAAACTTGCCAGCAGGTGAAGAGGTGAATTTCACACAGCCTAGAGACACCAAGTTTGGGCCCTAACTGACACCATGATAATCATCAATGAGTGCTAATAGATAACTATTATCTAAATAGTTATCTATTAATATAACTATCTCTACAAATTAGAAATATTTGGGGCATAATTAGCCACTTGGAATAGATCACGAGAGTATGTTTTTCTGAGGACCCAGGTCTTGGGCGACTCACACACTGCAGACACTGGCGTGTCCTTGGCATGTTCCTGGTGTGTTCAGATTTCAGGTCCTACACTTCCCAGACAGAATTTAGTCAAATTTAAAGACCATTATTTCTCCCAGCTAATTTGAGAGAGCAAGTCTGACATTCACAGCTGACCAAATTTTCTTCACTTGCATACTGTGTAATTTTAAATCCCTCTTGACTTACTCTGTTGCAGATCTATTATCAAAAAATGACTGTTCATTATTAAGTGATTTCTTACAATATTAAACATTAAAGGCTAGTTCCATAATTGACTTGATCAGTGTAGCTGTGCTGAAGTCCTTGAATGATCACTAAGTTGCACCAATGGGTAGGTAGTCTTGTACTGACAGTATCAAGATATTTGAAAAGCTTTATTTTATTTTTATTTCTCTCCAGATGAGCTGGTGTGGGGAGAGAGCAGTGTCATTACTCTTGGCAAGACTCTCAGCTTCGTATTTGTTTTCATGAAGCTTCCAGTCAAGTTCTTGCAAACTAAGACATTTAGTTACTGTGGTTTCAATACACACTTCAGCCTACAGATGATTAGCTGAAGAAACCACCAATTCCAATTCTCTGGTAGCTCACCTATCATCACTAGTGTAAACCAACCGGCCTTTCCTCCACCAGCAGCCTAAATTCCCCAAAGCGCTATTGCCAGATGGGGAAATTGCCTGCACAGACACCTGTTACATCCCATTATATCAGATAGGACAACGTCTGTAATTCTACCTCAGACTCATCCTACAACTTTGTGAGTCACACTACATGTTTCATGTACCCAGTGAACTAAAGCAAACAAACAGGAACTATTTGTATTCCTCTTACTTATGCCAGGGCTTATAATAAGCCCCTTTGAAAACACTTCCGAACAGGTAGCAGCCGGCACACAGGTTTTGCCAAGGATTTAAACTTGTCTTTACCTGTTGCAGCTGTTGGGAAATTTCTAGCTGTTGATAGAAGTGTACTTGTACCTGCATGCTGGTATTGGGAGTGTGAGCAGGTGTTTGCAAACCACAGTTACATTGCTAACCATGTCTGAGACTCAAAACCAATCACACCAGCAATGTCTGGCACATTATCTTGCTGCAAAGGTTCTCATTCAATTCGTTTTACAACAGTGATCAGAACTGCTTCAAGCTACAAAAGCCTTTCCAGCTAATTTCTGAGTACAGCGTGATGCTCCTTACCCTGAAGGCCCTTTAAGATGTGACCTCTTTCACTGTTTTTCCTGCTGTCAGCCAGGACAGCAACAGAAGAGGTGGTATGCAGGCTGAAAAGCCTAGCAGTCCTCAATCAGCCCTTTGTCTTTCACGCTCAGCTTTTTATCCAGGGGCAACAGTCTTTTTCCATTACCAGTAAAAATGAATCCCCCAGTAGGGGTGATGAAGAAACAATAAAACTAATCATTAAGCAGGCCTGCTGAGAAGTGAATTCCAGTCCCAGGTCAGATCTAATTGCATTCTGACACTGAAGTAATGGCCTGGTCATTTATATTAGCAAAGTCATGTTTCTTCTTATTTATTTGTCTCCATTCTGCTCTCCATCCCCATAAAGAAAGAAATATAAACATGTAGATTGATGAAAAGACATACACAGAGATGAAAATACACGTTTTCCTGTGGTGTACTTTGCAAATTTTTAAAATACTCATTCTTTATCCAAGATCAATTTTGGAACAACTAAAAAAAAATGCAGCATTTTGGAAAACGATGATCAACTGCAAAAGGATGATGTAGGAAAAATTATGGTGGTGTCATGTCCTATGACCAAGGCAAACCATGTACACAGGGAAGGAAAGACAAATTTAATCATGCAGGTAAGGACACAAGATATATATGTATCACTGTGACTTTTGAAACTAAGGAGATTTAGATACCTACCTTTGAGTAATTACAGGAAAAATATGCTGCTTTTGAGTTCAAGTGCACTATATACATGCACAGGGTGCTCACACACATTCACAAATGTATTCCTAACTATATTTATGTCTCTTTCCTCCCTTGCCACCGTCCTTCTATTGCTTTTACTATTAATGATGTTTTGCCCCTGTCTGCATCCTAAGCCTCCTCCCACACTGTTTTTTGCCCAGACTCTCAAGCTAGCCCCCCAGCCTATGACTTCTTCCTTTGAGAATCTAAACAAGATGGCTTTGCATCTGAGTGAACACAATGGGCCTCTCTTCAAAGCCAAGCAACATTTTTCCTATCATTGTTTGCAGGGGAAGAGTCACTCTGCACTCTGCTCAGATATTAGGGTCACACAAGCCTTATTAGCTTACGGGTAGATTTGCTGTCCTAAGAGGGTTCGTACAACTAACAAGATCACTTAATCCCTTTCTCGGTCCTTCAGCATTTGCAACAAGTTTTGTAATCGCTTTTTAAATAAAATGTTCTGACCTTGGAAACTCACTTGCAAGCCAGCTCAATCCTCTGGCTTTTTTCCCTCCATGTAGCTTTTATGACCTCCCCTATCTGGATAGCAAGCCCTTTCCCAAAGTATCTTAGTCCAATCCTCTTGATGCTATCCAGAGCTAAAAGCCCTCAGCATGTGCTTTGGATTCAATCCCTACCTGGCTGCTGTGCTTAGAGAGGCGTTGATCAAATCTGGTAACAACAAATCACAGCTCAGAAAAAGCAGTTGTAGAACCTGGAGCTGTTCCATCTAATTGCAAGCAGGCTTTCACAACTCATTTACTGAAGAAAACTTCCTTATCAGGTGAGGATGTGACTAACTTCCACCCAGATTTCATGCTGTGGTTTTTATCAAAAACACATGAAAATATTTTTTTTTCTTTATCCATAGAATCAGCTTTCCAAACTTGCTTTATCAAAAGCCACAGCATGGCAAAGTGACAATCTTGCCCAATATTTGCCATGCACTTGATGCTGTAGGGTTAGCCCTGCTAGTGAAGCAGGCCTGCACAGGTATGCCACAGTTAGCTTTTTGTATTAAGCTCCATGCCGTGATGAATACACTGCCACCAGTATCCAAGGTAGCTAGTTTAACAACTCATTTATTCCAAATAGTTCCAACCTTGTGAACATTCATCATTATTAGGACAGGCATGCATTCCCTGTTGCATTTATCTGCCCACACTGGCACTTTTTAGTTACCTGTGGTGAATCACTTAAAAGTCACGCATGGATGTCAGGCTGAAAACATCTGTGAAGGCCTGGTACAGTCCAGCCCTCTCTGTGTACAGGAGCCGTAAGAGCCAGGCTGTGATGCCTGGGCTCTGCCACTGAATTGCTGGACAAATTCCAACAAATCACATTAGTTGTTGCCTACATTTCAGCCTTTCATCGAATATAGGCGAGTTGTCTGTCTAGGGTATTCTGTGGCTTAATAAACACTTACAGACTGGGATGATCAATATGCAACAAGGTGGAAAACACTGGGATTTGCATCTAGAACTAGTAACCTACCAAGGATTTAAATCACATTAAAAGCTAGAGGGATTTTGTTCCCAAGAAGGTGAGCAACAAAAACATTATAGACAGTACTGAAATGTAATTATATAGTAAATATTACTACAATAATAACTTAGCACTTTGCTTTCCAAGACTAAAAAAAAAAAACATTTTGGTAAACTCTAATTAAGACTCAACTCATGAAACACAACCTCTTTGCAGTGGATAGCAATGTATGTGTCATGGTGTGCAGCAACATGACCCAACAGATTAGAACACGAAAGCGAGGAAAATGCCACATCCAACCTGCAAGTTCAGAGGAATTAGGTAAACAAGGATCCTAGGTGGAACCAGGATTAGGGCAACCTGAAGTTGCTACTGCCAGAGAAATTATTAAGAACACTTAAGACCAGAAATTGTGAAGAAGCTTTTTAATACCTTTTCCGAAAAATACTACCACATCAGCAGTGTTTCCTACATCCTATTGAGACATGAGCAGTGACTCAGGCAAGGATGTGCCACCTCCAGAACTACTGCTGACTGCAGCACTTGGGAGCTACAGGAGCCACCCCAGCCCAGGCGGGATGTCAGAACAGCACTAGGCAGCCAGAGCCTCTTGCACAAGGCACTTCACAGCATCCTCTCTCTTCTCAATATCAAACTGTCTGCAACCTTCTTCCACAGTTCCACAGTTCTCAAAACATGAGCAGAGGAATTTAATTCCAAAGAGGCTCTTGTTCCTCTTATACCCATAAGCTGCTATTTCATTTTATACTTTGCGTATGTAAACTAAATTCATTTTCACCAATTATTTTCCCTTAATCTCCCTGCCCTTCCCTAATTTTGATCAAAATATTTAAAACTTTTAATCCATTTAGTTTTTCAGTATTTGACTTTTTCCTAAAATAGCAAACTGTATCTTAAATTCCTATTCCTTTATGCTTTTTATTTTTATTTTTCTAAAATACAGTTTTGCACCAGAAATTGCTTGGTTTTATACAAAACAACCACTTAAAACTACTACATATTATGTATCAAAATTAAGTGGAAAATTGTCATTTTGTTATATTTATGAGGCATATAACACATCACAACACAAATATGCCCTGGTACAAAAATTTCCAATACCCCTGAACTCAAGGCTGCTTAAGATACTCAAGGCTACTTCAGGTTAACTCCATCAGGTCTTGATCCAAAGCTCTTTGAACCCAGAGAGAATCCATTAACTGACTTTTATTATTCTTGTTCCATACTTTTAGCTAAATGTAGCACTAGCCTATTTGGAGATAGACCTGAATTTTTACACACAGCTAACCCCCAAAGTCTGGGAAAACCTGAGCTTGGGAATGACAACCCCAATACTATCCATAGAAATGATCCCATGTAGCCAGAAAATGTTGGCAATTCCTTACACTGTCTTCCTCTTAGCCCAAAAAAAAAAAGACTATTGGGAAGAGTTTCAATGTACCATATAAAACCTTTTCACACAGTATTTTCTGTGTAAAAATGCAGGACAGGGTCACATCACTCAGCTTCAGATGGACATCAGGCACAGTGCAACAAACTTGGTACAATGTCAAGGCATCCACCCTATATTAAAGTATCAACATTAATGAGGAAAACAAATAAACACGTGTGAGAGAGTTGTCCAACACCTATCAGCCCTCAATTTAAGGTAATTGCAATTAAATGTACCAGCAATCACAAGCTTTCTAAGAGTTCTGAGAACAAACCTTCAGTTATAAAAGCTTGGTTACAGCCTTCACAGTACTCCCAATTATCTGGTTTGTAGGACAGTTATTCTGAGGTTTTCTTGTCATTTATGGTTTTTATTACCATCCATATCAGCTTCAGCTCCTTGTCATGGACTGAATTTCCAGAAGTTCCACTTCATATGCTTGTTGGAGCCTATTGTACACGAGAAATTACTTGGATAAAAAATGTTGGAGTCAAGACAGAAGAAAAAAAACCTCCTCCCCTCTTCCATCCTCCAAATGATTTATAGAGACTTAGTGTAAGAGCATATTTTACCAGTAGTTTTCTTACTCAGGAGGATAACTAATTTAATAATCCCATTGAACAAATGACAAGTCTGATTGTCTCTGGGAGAGAAGTGAAGGAACAAAGAAACCTTGTCACACCATGGTTTTTAGGATGATGTTATACAACCCCCATACCCTTGCCAGCAACTTCTTGTGACTCATTCTCCTCTGAAAATGCTGTTATCGATCTCATATTGAGACAATGAAATTTGACTTATTTGGTGTCTGTTTCTGTTCAGTTGGCCTTTCACAGAAGCCAGAAAACATTTATAAAAATTGGAATGCAGTAAGAAGATTTGGGGAGAACTTATTATGGATAAGTATGATGAATAAACAGAGGGCAAAACTTACTGAGAAACTGAGGTTTCTTCCAATTCTTCCTCTTCTGAGGAAGCAGCAGAGACTTTCCATCCTCAGTCAGAGGAAACTCTGGTTTCAGTCTCAGCCATGTGTTAGGAACCAGCAGCCCAAGGCCATCATAATAGCAAATGCTCCATCACCAGCAGCTATGTATTACTGCACTGGGGATACCAACACAGAAAAGACAAAGCCTTGTTGACTCTCCTTACACCAGCTTGTTGACTCTCCTCACAACCACTTCAACGAGCTATTGCAGGTCCGCCGTAGTACCTGAACAGGCCATTTTAAAACATGATCTTTTACTTGTACTGAAGGCAACCTGATTTTGCTGTAAAGGCACTTTGGAGATCACCCTTGCTCAAAGAAAAGTCCTCAGAAGCATACTCCAAAATTTACCTTGACAGGAATGAGGAATAATGAAAAAATAGGTCTTTAAGCCTGGGTGCTCTACCAAGATTTACCAGGAAGCAGGCAATCTGCCAAACCCTGCTGTACTCCTTGCCCAGCTCCAAGCCTTCAGCCTTGCTCCAAAAGACCCAGGTTCCCTTCAGGCCCTTTCCACTGCCAGACAGAGCTCTTGAAACCTTGCTGGAGCTCGCTCCCTATCCTGCAGCACCAGGTTATTAAAGAGCCTGTATTCCTCTGCCTGCCCCCACAAACATAAATCCTTATTTTACATTGCCTTTCCTCTAACACTGAACATAAAAGAACATACTTTTTATTGAAGTTTTATCTTTGCCTGGGCTTCTAACAACCCACACTGAACACTCTGTTATTATGGCCCCTTCTGGATTTAGAGGTATATAAGCTGTTTGTGCTTGGCTGCATGCATTGGTATTTTTATGTTCTTATGTATCTTTATCTGTACAGTATCTCTGAATACGTTTAAAACTGTTTCCAAAAAATTCCCTAAGACTTCATTCAAATAGAAGTGTGGAGAAGTGATCTGCTACACACATATTTCCTCATCACTTGAACTTTCATATTCAGAGAGGGCTGGAGTGCTTAATTTTGGCCATTTGTTTTAATTTGGCCATTACAGTTTAAAGGCCGTGCCCCAGATTTGGCCCTGTGAAGAGGTACTTTGCTCCAGTTTAAATAGGTACGAGACATAGCATTTTCACATCATAGAAATTCTTCTCTCTCCTTTTCTTTCTTCCTAATGTAAATTTTGCAACGCTAATTCTTTTCATAAGAGACGTAGGGATAAGTGGTGGTTTACAGTTCAACCTTCCCCTGGTGCCCATAAATATTTATTGTTCCTTGCCCTGTTTCAAGGCCCAGATGAAATTCATCTTCCTGGGGGGAGGGAGGGGTGGTGGCGGTGGAGAGGGAAGGGATGTGGAGGGGCGAACATCATCTTTAAAGTATAAATGTGAAGAAAACGAAAACAGATGCGGGGAGAGGAAAAGAGAAGCTGGTGGGAACACGGCAGGGCTGGAGCACATTTTCCCTGGGAGACGGCCGCGCCGCGCACTTCCCCGGGCCGCGCCGCGGGCGGAGAGCTCCCCTGCGGACACATTCCCGGGAGGAGCCGCCGGGGCGAGGGCCGGCATGGGAACGGGCCAGCTCCCCGGCCAGGCCCCGGGCGACGCGAGTGCGCCGTCCGCTCTCCACTCGAACCTCCATCCCTTCCAGCCAGAGAGGAAAAAGCCTCCCGCCGGGAAAGCTGAGGCACGGCCTGTGGCGCTGGGCAGGGCCGTGCTGCGGCCCACCGGGCGGGGCAGCCCGGGTCCAGCGGGCGCTGCCGTGCGAGGACAGCCCTTCGCAGGCGGGCGGCAGCGGGGAGGAAGAGGGGGAGGAGGTGCCGGCAGGGGGGCCGGGAAACTGTAACTCATTGTGGATGGGCTGGACTGGCCGGGGTGGCGAGCGCTCGCAGGCCAGCACATCCATCAACCTGCCGAGAGGCCGACAGGCTGGAGCCGCGGCTGCTCCCGCGCTCCCCGTGTCAGGAGTGATCCAGCCCAACTGTGCCGCGCCGCCGCGGCCCGGACAGCGCTCCGGACAGCGCACCCCATCTCCATCCCCGTCCCCATCCCCGTCTCCATCCCCATCCTCCTCCCCATCCCGCCCGCAGCCCGCGCTCCCCGCGGGGCTCCGGCACGGCTGCGGGGATCCCCAGCCTAAATCCCCCTGCGGCTGCACCCGAGGTTAGTTTAATCTCATCCTGTCCAGTCGTATTAAAGGCCGTGTTTGACATCGCCTCTAAATCAACCGTAGCACTGCCGGCTCCAGCAGTGCCTGTGTGTGCGAGGGAAGAGCCAGGCCCTCGGGCTTCCTCCACCTCTTCAAACGAGGCACACCGAGTGCTCTCTTTTTGTTTCCATTTTATTGTAAGGAAACTTCACAGTCTGACCATTCACAAGACTTTCTGGTGTAGAGAGCCTCCTCGGAGGCATCAGCCCAAGCTGTGTCTCTGTTGCTGCGCCATGAATAAAAAGCTTTATGGAACTACACGTCTTAGATTTTGCCATGGAAAACCTGGGGTCGAACTGGTGAAGAGCTCCCTTGCTGTCCACTGGCAAAGCCACGGCTTTAAGAGCTGCAGAAAGCCAAAATGCCTGGGCTCGGGCCAAATCTCCGTTTGCAGCTTGCCCCCCACCCAGCTGGGACGCTGGCACAGGACATGGAGGCGCTGGCTTTGCTGCGGTGCCTGATACACATCAGCTGCAACACCTCCTCATGTCACGGGGCCTTCGCTCACAGCTCCCGCTCTAAACTTCCTGCACTTTGTCTGCTTAAAGCAGAGCCAGAGCACTGCTTTAGGGATGGGGATGGTGAGAGTGATTTGTCTGATTGCAAAGTTTTTGCTTGAAGGATTTTCAGTATTTTAACCTTTTTTTTTAAGAGGTTGATTTAAATAGGCATTTTGAAAATACAGGTAATAGCACTAGCTAAATATATGCAACTTTCTCAACATGGCAGACCATTTATATATGATAGAAACCTCTCTGACATGTTTTCCACGTCATTTCCAAATTTTCATCAATCTTTTTGTCTTGTTAGAGCTCATATGTCCTAACATGCCCACATCAATTAATAGATTTTTGTATTACTATTACTTACTGTTCAGCTGTTATCCTAAAGGAGCAGATAAAATGATACAAGAACAGTTCTTTCCTTTCTAAGAATACCAATAAAATACAATTTATAACCTTAGCTCCTGCATTAGGAAGGCATCAATACCCAGGAGAGCAGTTAACACATTGTACTTTTAGGTATGTTCTCACACCCTTCTGAAATCAAAGGTACTTAAGTACAGAATGAAAATAGGGGAGGAGAGCTTTATAAGAATAAACTTCAAAATATAATCATAGAATCATCAGCGGTGGAAAAGACCTCCAAGACTGAATCTAGCCATTAACACAGCACCGTGTTCACCACTAAACCATGTCCCCAGCTGCCACATCCATATGTTTTTGAACACTTCCAGGGATGGTGATCCCATAACTTCCCTGGGCAGCCTGGGAAGCAGGCTTGCAGTGCTTGATTACCCTTTCAGTGAAAAATACCCAAACTGCTTTCCTGCAGCTAACTGAAGGGATATTTCTGCCTTTGGATTTATTACTCCACCATAACCAAAATGTTCTTTCTTTTTTTATTGAATAAAATAAATATGTAGTGCATCAAGGGGAAAGTTAAATAAGATTCTGTTTTCAAATGAAGTGACAGGGTGGATTTTAGATGGGCAAATACAATTATTCAAAGAGGAGTTCTGCTAAGAAAAAAAGAATTAATATTCCTCTACACAAGAAAATACACACTCAAGAGTTCAGTACAATAGTTGTCCACAGTCCTGAAGCTCTAATTGTACTGTTTTAAGCTCTATTACTCCTGCAATACCAGCTCAGGAGGGCTAGTACAGACATAATGATGATTTCATTGTGAAGTCTATATCTTGATATAGCATGACAGTAATATATATTACTAGGATATGAGAAAAGGAGGAAATACACAAAATCTGATAAATTCACCTCTCAAATTTCAGATATTATTATTGAAAGCATTTTTTGCAATAGTTAAGTGTTTTCCAGGAACACTCTGCTTCTGATACCAAGCCAGTCCTGTTCCTGTTCAGTCGTGTGCTAGATCTGACAGGATAACATACCAGAGTGTTTCCCACTACCTCCAGTATGAAATAGGACATGCACAGTGTGAAAGGTGGCTCTCATGTTTATGAATGAGCACACCTTGGCAGAATCAGGCTCACCTCCGGCACTCTGATCTTTCCACACATGTAATGAGCACTATCAGCCTGGCATTTTACAAATGATACCTCTGCATTTTGAGGACTGTGTTTTTTATTCTCAGCATTCATGCAAGTGGAGAAACTACAGCTATTAGGAGCCAATTTTAAAGTATCTTCATTGCAGCCAGCAAGGGTTACTGTTTCTGCAGCAAGGCAGGTGGGAAACGAGTGGAGCAATTAGCTTTAGAGTGGTGTCATTCCAGTTTGTAGTGTAGCTGCTGCATTCTTAAGAAATAACATCAGGCTTTCACTGGTGTCTGGAAAACATCATTTGCTGTGCAGGTACTCTGTCAGCTGTTGCAGGACAAAGGACACTAGTGAAAGATTGCATGTGATGTGTCATGGTGAAAGACTACTGTTCCATCAAACTTTTCCACTTTCAGCAGTACATAGTGCTGGAATACACAAGGAAAAAAACCTACCAAAAATACCTTGAAAATATGGAAACAGAAAGGTATTATTCTCATGAATGCAGCAAGTCTGCTAAAATTTACAGAAAGACTGAAGTATTATACACTAGAAAAATCAATCCTGTGTTAATTCTTAAAGGTGACCATGCATGCGACAACTTAGTTAAATCATTCATTATTGACTAAAAGAAAGTTTAATACCTATTAAAAGAGAAACATGTTTTCCTCAGAAAACCTCTTAAAAATTTTGTTGAGATTGCTGGTTTAAAGTGAACCTATTAAAAGATGAGTACAGGCAAGTCTTAAAAAATATTTAGGGATTAAAAATACTTTACTGAAATGCCAGCAGTCACACAGTAGTATTTATGCTAGGTGGCTGCCCTGTATTAAATGATACAGATTAAAAAGGATTCGGGTAGTCAGATAACATTCAAATTATAATTGAATCCAAGCCAAAATTCTAGATCCAGACACTCACAAGCTTAGATATTTATGGAAACCAAATCCAAATGTAACATGCTTTCATAGCTAACAAAAGAATAACAAGTAACTGTTGCTAGTTACTGGACTTGTCATACATTATTAATTGTGGATCATCCTTGCCAACTCTCATGGTTGTTCTGTGCTCAGCTCTTATAATAATCAGTATTTTTCTTGAAGTACTAGTTCCTAGAGTAATATGAATATATACAAATCTCATCTTTCTGTCTGTATTCTTTTAGCATGTCCTAACAAATTCTCACAATTAAGTACTACATCTTGTGTATACAGAGGGGGAAATTCAGGGGCTTGTCTTACTTCCTCTATAGTCCGCAGAGGAATTCCAGGTTTCTTTTCATTAAACTTTTGCCATATAACTTGGGCCTGCAATGCAATAGGTCTTACATGAGAAGACACAACCCAAACTGATCAAGACACAGCTTCTTAATAAGTTATTATCTACCAAGTAAGTAATAGTAACTGGCTGGGGGAGTGCTCTTACCATGTCCAAACTGTGAAGTACTTTCAAGTTAAAGTGCCTATTCTGTACTGACTGTTCTGACATCAAGAATGCCCCAACTCAGGAGCTAAAGGAGATCATAATCATGGCAGAATTAACAGCAGAATCTGAATCCATTCTGAATCTACACATTTTAATCTTATTTTAGTAGATAAATGCTCTGTAATCTAAATGAAGTACACAATAAAGTACACCTGGCTTCTGGCCATGTAGAAAAAGCCCTACAAATACTGGTCCACTGATTCCACATCCATTTAGTAAGGCAGAAATAAACCCATTGTAACAAGAGATTGCCACAGGATCCGTGTCCAGCTTCACAAATGAACATGCCTTGATGTTTAATTTTCCGTGAGTTCCTCTGCATTTAGGTACCAGCAGGAGACCATTATACTGTGACAGCACTCAGCTCTGATGACATTATCTTAAACTTTTCCCAGTTGTCTGTCCTCACCCCTGTTGTGCTGCCGTCATCTATTAACATTCCACTGACTACAATGAAAGATGTTAGAGCACAGTGCGTTAACCCGCTAGCCAGGCTGGGGTGCTTTCACCTGGATATATGTTTGGCAGTAACTATAGAGTTAATAAGCTGGATGACATTGTGCCAATTCCTCACAAGACTCATCTGAGATGCTTTGCATTTATAATTCATGGATTCCTAGATTTTTGTGGCCAGAAGAAATCATTAGGTCATCAGGCTCTCCTTCTCTGTTATAAAGGCCATACAATTGCATTCACTTACTCCTGTTGTTAACGCAATTACTTGTGTTTCACTGTCTTCCAAAAAAGACATCCAAAGACTTCAAAAGATGGCAAACCCACTTCTCCCTTGGAAGTTTATCCCTACAGCTAATCACCCTAAGTATTACACAACTAATATAGGCTTGGGACTAATAAAGCTTAGTCCCCTATGGATTCGCGTTTCATGGTTGATTGACTTCGATGCCTAACAAGCTGTGAGCTCTGATTAAAGTTTCTTCCCATATACACAAGATTTTTAAGGTCTTTTCCCCAACTCCTTGTGGATGCTCTGTGTCTTACTAATCTGACAACTCACATTATGGCCCAGACGGTACTTCCGATCACTATAGATCTGTCAGGATTGTCCGAAGATTGTTTTACCTACTCTTGACCTAATACTTTCATGAAAGCTGTAGAAACATAATTGCTTTTCAGACCTCCCCCCACCAAGAGTGACTGCAGAGAAACATGTTTAAAAGTTACTGCAGGTACCTGTACAAATACATGCATGTGCAAATACACATGGCAGCATTACTTGCTTTTTTTTCCTAAATAATTGTGCCTTATTTTTTTTAATAATTTGTTGCTCTCTTCCTCATTATGTTTTTCTTTTCCTCCTCAGTATGACATTCATCTCCAAATCAGAGTGCCCCTTAGCACTCAGAATTTGCTCTGAACTGAAAACATTAATGCGCTCAGTATTCCTTTAAATATGATGGACATCTTGAGTTACTTCTCTTTCTTGTCCTATTGGATTTTTTTCACAGGTTGGAACAATTTTCATTTCTCTTTTCTGTACTGTTGCAGAATTTTCCTAATGTAGATGTCATGATATGAAGACAGGCCCATATGCCCAATTGCTTTTCTGCATATTTCCAAATATCTGAGCTAGTCCAATAAACAAAAATGCATCCCTTCCTACAGATCTTTCTCATATGCTTAGACCACTGTAGTTACAACAACATTGCTGAGAGACAGGAACAGTATGCAGTGTTTTCAGTGTTAATCTCCCCAGTGTCAGATAGAGGTAAAAACACCTCCTTATGCTACTCACAACTCCCCTTCTTATATATCAAAGGACCACATCACTCTTTTCCCAGAACATCTCACTGGGAACTCATGTTGAGTGACTTGTCTTCTTTGACCTCTAAATCCTTTCCAGAGCTTTCTAAGACACAGTCTTCCCATTGTTCAGAAAGAAACTGCTGATGTTCCCCCCAAATACTATACAGATCACACTAGAAGAAAGGTTTGTTGCAAACAATTGTTTTGGACAGCAAAAAAGAGTCCATAGCCAAATTTCCCAAAATCATTGTAAGAAATATCCACCAGAAAAAAAATTAAAATTAGGAAGATTGAAACATACTGTGCTAATCTTAATATGTCAAAATACCTGCTTTGATAATGTGGGAGAGATAAAAAGAGTAGAAATGGGAATTCACATGCCAATTTCGATGGTTTATATTTTGGAGAGAGGGACAGAAAAATATATATTGGAAAGTGCTGTATTTTTTCTCTTCTTTCCCCTATTTTAGGCAGGCTTTCTTTAGCAGTGCTGGTAATCAAGCCTTATGGTCTGAAACTAAGTGAACTGAAATGGTGTGAACTAAAATTAAAGGCCATTTTGAAAACAGAGGGCTTGGCTTTCCTTTCCTTTCAGTAATCATGATAGTAAAAGTGAATTCAAATCCCATAGAGATGTTGAGGTTAAAAGCTTTGACAATCTTCAGGATAATCAGATCTATAACCACTGAAACTATGTTTAAATATTTTTTATAATTTGACATATTACTCTTAACTAAATGATCTTTGTCAGAATTCTTTTTATTAATCAGTTCCATCTCACTGAACCACTGTCCGTTTTGCTAATTAAAAAAAAGTCAGCTGTTTGACACTATGTTCTTTTGCATCTACAGTGAAATCTAATAAAGACTGAAGAGAAAGCTAGTAATTTTCTTGTGGGGAAACTATGGCTAACTTCCACTGGGTCATCTGACAAGAAAATAGCACTAAGTGATGTTCATTTTGGTGATTACATTCCAGTTCCTGAGACAACCATTCTGCTTGTGGACCACCTCCTTGAAGAGCTGTCTGTCTCCAGGAAAGGACTGAGAATGCCCAGCTCCTGTCAGATAAGAAGGAACTTGCTATGCCAAATCCTAACTTTGAGAAAATGTTTCAGGGAGAAACCTCTGAACAGGAAGTTGAGTTAGATGGCTTTCAGAGACAGTCCTGTCTCGTACCATATTTATCAAAGACATAGCTAGATTTTAAAAAAATAATTATAAAGTGATGGTTAAGGAAAGTTCTTGTAGAAAAGGAGAGTTGATCAAGTTGCTTTCAATTGAAGCTTGCAGACAAGAATAATTTTACATTTAATCTTTATTAGAGAAGTAGTAATAAAGCAGTAGCACAATGCACTAAAGATTTTATTTTTGTTAGTACCTTGTTGAAGAATATGCAGATGTCCTTCAAGGAAAACGAGCATCATGCCTTTTAATTGTGATAAATTAATGGCTATTCTCTGTTCTGATGGTTCTAGCTGAGTTTGATGGTTGCAGAGATCTGACTCTGTAAACACTAACACACAGAAATTGCATACCTGCGTCAAGTTATTATCAAGTTATTTTCATTATCAGAACCCAATATTGGCTTGTTCATACAGCTTTTAATAGTAAACAACAAGCCTAAGGGGGAAAAAAAAAGAAAAAAAGAAAAAAAAAAAGAAGAAGTTAGAAGAAGTCTAAACCTGAGGCAATACATAAATCTGCTCATACTGCAAAGTCAGCACTCAGTGCATCCATGAAAGAAGGAAGCCAAGGGAGGCACACCAGGCTTCTAACTATGGAAGTTAATTAGCCCTATTTTTAGCTAGAAGGGAATTTCTGTTTAAAATTCACCCAGGTTTTAGGTTACAATGATTTAAGATTACGGACACCCTCCAAAAAATATGTACATGGTAAATTGTTTTAAGGCCTTCCACTGAAAAGAAAACCTAGATAAAATCCTAAGGCCACCTTAAGGATTCATCCATATGCTCCTTCCAGCCATACAGGAAAAAATATTTCCCATGAGATTACAAACAAAGAGGGATTAATTAGTAAGAGATAATTCTCAGGCATTGCACAACGCATTCATGTCCCTCAAGTCAGCACATTTTACTGAATGATAATGCCAACAGCATAGGTTCTTACTGGTCAAAATTAGATATGCATGAGGCCTCTCAATTTCAAGACTATAATAATCTTAATGGGTTTGAATTTGTATCAAGGCAAAGGAGACATCACACATATACAATTACAAAACAATTTCTCATGTGGGTTCATTCCTGACGAACACTTTTTAGTTCAAACTACTGAAAATGAACATGGGGGGACTCACTTTTGATTTTCTCAACTTTGGGAACAACCCCACTGGCAACCTGCACATCCCCTCTGAAGATGTTAACCTAGAAAAAAAGCAATGATCCTTCTGAGATAATGTGAAAATTATAGGAAGGCTTCTCAATAGTAAAGGAGGAAAGTTCTGGTACAATCTTTTGATAGGAAAGCAAAAACTTCAAAAAACATTTTTTAGATTAGGCTGGATTAGTTCATGAAAATGCCCTGTGGTGTGGTTGTCTGTGACAGCAGAGGACTGTTGCTCTAGAAGTCTCCTCCAGTTTTATATTCCTGTATTCATTGGAAAACACTCATTGATGTCATTGTATCTTAGAGCTGAGTTTGTTCTGAATTTGACTGGAAATCTACCTCTTCAGATACTAAGGTCAGATTTGGAAATACAGCCTTAAACTCATCTGCTTCTTTAGTCATGAAATAGGTACGCCAATTGTGTACTATGCTCGGCGAAACCTTTATATGTACAGTTGCAAAAAAAGAGTGATAGTGACAGAATAATGACATCTCACTTTGCCTAGACACAGTGCCACTTGAACACAAAACAAAATCCATAGCAGAGGATGTTTGTGAAAGAGAAGCCAGTCCTAGCAGTTATTGACAGAAGAGAAATCTCTGGCAATCTTTAATTCGGGTTCTCAGACAGCTCTAAGGAAATCAAGGGTAGATATCTTTATCATTAAGAAATAAAGCTTGAAGGCAGAAGAATATACTTGTGAACACCATCTCTCTAACCATCTCTGATAAATTAACTGTCTTAATCCCTTTTCCCACTCCTTTTTTCCACCCATCCTTTTTTTCAAGTGACTACACCCTTTCACCTGCTTCACCCTCACCCTTGCCAGCTTCAGTACTCAGAACAATTCAGAGAGCCCTGCCAGCAAACCTCCAGCTCCGCTTATTGCTGTGCTGCCCCACCTCCCATCTGCTGCTCCACAGCCTGTCTGAAGAGACTGGGATTGGCCAGGAAGCAGGTGAAACACTCTGAGAAGGCAGACAGAGGAAAGCAGCAGGTTCCCAGCTGGTAGCAGACGGAATAGGACTTAACTTTTCTCCCACGAGACCTGAGCAACCCATAGCTAGATGGAGTTGCCCTGCAGTCACTATTCATTTTCCAGAGACATCAAAGGTCTAGCATGCTACATTTTGCACTGCTTCTTCAAAAAAAAGTAAGATGCTATTGAAAAATCTGGTAAATGCAATGCATTTTCATGATAAAAAATTGTAATTGCCACTGAAGTGGTGTTTAATAATTTTAAACAAAGCTCTGAGGCATTCTAAGAAAAGAAATATAAGACAAAGGATTCTTTTGTAATATAATACAAACCCCTCACTCAATAATATGTTAATGAAATTTATGTAAATAATTAGTGAAACTTAATGAACATTTAAAGATACTGTGCCTTTGGCTATCACCAGGAAATATTCTGGTCGATGAATGCAATCAAATTAGTTAAGGAACAGCAAGGAATTTATTTTTTTCTTTAAAAAAGCATGAAAACTTATCTATTAAAAATTTGGCCTCAAAAATGAAGAATAAGTATCTGGTATGTAGTGTTTGTGTCTGAGGTCTCTCTCATTTAGAAGCTCACTGGTTCATTGCAATTACAAATGAAAAGCTTTTCACTAATACTCCTATTTGTGGAGGTAAATAGTTGCATTGCTGGCTCCAAACCAAACCAGGCTACAAACAGGTGGTTCCTGAGATAACAGCAGCAAAGTACAATATATACACAATGTATATGTTGATAGCAAAAACCATACACAACATTTCACAGAAAGTCACATTTGCCTAAATTTTCTAGTGCACTACAACACAGCAGGATTTTTTTCCTGTGATCTTGAATCATAAATGTATAGATATTTTACCAAATTTTATTTTCCAGTCGAATTACTAGAAAACAATGACAAAAAGTTACAATATATAAAGGAAAGCATAATGACTGAGTCCCATAAGAAAAGTCTGTCAACAGCATCAGTTTGGGTAGGAATTTCAGCTAGGACAAACCTCCTAGCCTTTTGCTTGCAGCAACTAACCATCTCAGCTAAAATCATAAAACTTTCTGGAATGCCAAGGTACATGAAGAAAATTTAGATATGAATCATGTTTATTTAACTTTTATTTAAAGATAGCAATAACTCCTTTGCACTCTTTGGCAGCCTAGGGCTGCTTACAAGTTACACCTGTAACTCCCATTAGGTTAATGAGATTATACCTACTCATTAACCTCTAGTGTATTAATGGCTAATTATGTGTCTTATTATTTAAAAGTGGATGGCCCATACAGGTTGTGTGGGGATAGGGGAGGGATGGGATGGCTAAATTTGAGTGGTTTAGGTGTGTGAAATGAAAAAGTAAGCCTGTATCTACAAAGGGTTCTTAGAGGTTAAATATTTCACATTAGGAGGATATTCATTACATTATATTTAGATTAAATGAATGTGCAGGTGGAATAAAGACAAAGCACTGATATTGTAACTTGCAGCAGTCATTTGCTTCAAAGATGCTCTTGGTATCAGGGTGAACTTTTTAGTGCTGGTTTCATCCTCTCCTTAGAGCACTCACATGTGCCCTGTAGCATGTAGAAGCACAAAATGTGCTTAAAAAAAATCTATTCCTGGCTTGTTATCTGAGACAGTATTCAATTCAGGTCATTTTGACTGGAGCTATACAAAATTTGCAGCTACAGTCCTTTTTGAGAATAGAGGTGTTAGAGTATGATGTACAGCTATTTTACACAATTATGTGTAGGGGGAAGATAAGAATATATTTTAAAACATTTCAAGGATCAATATTATTTACTCATTTAAATGTTTAACGTTTCAGTGTGACGCATTTTGATCCCTGGATTAAAGAACAATTTATTTTACAATTCTCTTGGAAGTCATTTCTCACATAGTAAAAAAATCTTCCTCAAAATCTTATCCAGCCTCTTGTTATTCATTTTTGTTTTGAAACTCCTAGAAAGCCAAATAACCCATTCTACACAAAGTCCTTTTTCTTAAACAGAAGTTCTCAGACAGGGCTTAGCCTGCTGAGCAGCATTTAATCACTAGCACCAAAGCACAGTTATGGTGTCATGCAAAAGATAATGTCACTGAGTCTCTAGGTATGAGAAGGATGATTTGTTTGACTTGATTTTTTTTTTCCTAATAGTACTGAGAAATCCCTTTAGGCAAGATCCTTTTTTTTTTTTTCCCTTTGTTTTAATTTTTCCTTAAGCAAAAAGGAGTGGGACTCATTTGTTAGGTGTGTGAGACTTTGCAGGTCTGGTTTTACAATACACCATTTAGTCTTTGGTGAGGCTTGTTAAACCCTGAAAGGAAAGTCATGCATTGACTGAGTGACGCCACCCTGAGGTTGATTCCCAAGGGAAAGTAAAGATTCCGTCCTGCCTTGGAATCATTAGGGTGACCGAGAACACCTTCTAGCAAGTGATAGCGTACCCAACCTTGGCAGGCTGCATAATAACATTAAACCCAGTGATCTAATTATTCACTTCTAATATAAAGGGCAGGGTTCCATGGGAAATCAGGAGCAGGGCTGAGAAATACATTTCACAATACAAACGGAGGCAGTTTGTCAAGACTCTAACCTGGGAAAATTAACTTATGAAGCTGTCCTATGCATCCAGTGTGCCCGGTTCAGAATAATTTCACATTTATGCAGGGAGGATCTTTAAAGCACTAAATTATCAGGCTTGAACACCTTGTTTGAAATATCACTTTAATTTGTTGTGGCTCAGAGATCTTTAACTTCTTATTAATTATGGAGATACATAATATAAATATATACATAAGTTTAGCATAGGAATTTAAACTAAGCCGTACTGACCTGTGAACGTAAGGAAAATTTATAGGTAGAAAATATCTTTCATATAAGCCAATGAGAAAGTCAGCAGCACTCAACATGGCATATAAGACTTTCTTCTAATGTCAAACTTCTTTTTCGCTATCATCTCTTCATTTTTTCTTTATTCTGTGTAGCCTTGTGTGTTGCCAGGTAAAAAAATTCTGCTGTGTAAAGGTACACATTTCCAAATATACCCTTAAATACAAACTGAAAATATTTGCATGTTCATTCACTCATTTGTACACCCACAATTTTGGATTTGTTTGCAAAGGAATAGCTACTCATGCCAAAGAAGTGACTATTCTATACCTCTGTACACAGAAAAATAGATTTTTCTGCAAGTATATTTCAAACTGTGGAATATTTGAACTACAGCCCAAGTAATTACCTGAGCAGTCTACTGGGAATGTACATATTAGAACAAGTTGTAAAATAATCTCTTCCAAATAGCTGTTAAAAACAAAATTACAGATCCTGGGCCAGATCCTCAGCTGTTACAAATTGGTGGCTGTTACAAGTCTGGGACTTCGTGTGTGCAATGTTTGAGCTCCAAGAGAAATTTTACAGTAAAACTACAAATTCCTGAAAAATAAGGTTTAGAGTAGAAGCACAGATGGTATTCACACCATCTCCTTCAAATTTCTTTAGGCATTTAGCCTGGCTTCTCTGAATCATGCCTGCCTCCTCTACACTGGCAGTTTGAGGAACCTGGGTTCCTCCAAACTGCACCATAACAGATGACTAAAGTAGAAATAGTCAGACACTGTAAATGCCCTGAATACCATAGAAAGGTCATGTCTTCTGTCAATATAACTGAATTGCTAGAGAGAATGCTTTCAAGAAAAAAAAAAGCATCAAGCCATTTCATTGTAAAGGTTGTGGTTATTTGCAAAAGCAGATCAATTGTTGTTCCAATTTCTGCATCACTAATTTCTCTGGGATTCTCTTAATTAAAAAGTATCCTGAATATTGTCTTGCTGTCTATAATAAGAAAGATTCTTATTTTCTTCTTTAATGATGGTCTAAATCTAGTGTAGTAACCAACTGACTAACACAGGGAAATCCCAATCTTTCAGCTCCATTGTATAATTTATACAACATGTTCAACACTTTCCCACATAATAAACGTGGGAATCCCTTACAACCAGTCCAAGGTCTGAGGTTTTTTGTATGAATCATGTTCGCTGCATCCTGGCTTAACCACACCCCCAACTACTTCTGCTGGGAGCCAAAGAGTTACTGCAATCACCACTGGTAGGAGATACCATGTGCAAAGGCATTATTTACAGCAGGATGCAGTGAAGATGAGAGACAGACACTGATAACTTTATCTCAGGGGTTACCTGGGAAAGACTGCTCTAGGTCTATTTAAAAGAGTAACTTTAAATAATGAATAAATTAAGAGATATTATCATTCAAATATTACTTCTTGCTATGACAAATCTTTCATGTAACCCTTAGCCAGGTTCTGTTTATTTAAGGTGATGCTCATTTGAATAGTTTGGGAAAGAAGCGCTTTCACAGTACCTGTTATTCAATTTGACAGTTCTTTGCAACATGAGAGAGTCATGTTTGAACTTGCTCAGAGAAGTGTCATTGTCTTGTCTTTAGAAAAGATATTCAAGATACCTCAGATAATGTTCACATGCATTTAGCCTCCCTGACTGGAAAATTAATGTCTGGCAGAAGTTGTTATGTAAGGGAGAGGGCAAATGACAACAGGTTATCCCATTATTAATGCAAAACTGGCAATTTTAATCAGCCTTCAAAAACTAATGTGTCATTTCTGAGTTGTGCTCACCACTGTGAATCAAGCTAGAAAGTTGCCTGTGACATAGATTTCTCCACTGTACATTTCCTATTGCTTAGAGCCCTCATAGATGCACAAACGTAGCATAGGCATAATCACCTCTTGGTCTTTTCTCTGTCAGATACATTTCACTTCTTTTATACTGTACTGTCAGATGAATCCCAGCTCCACCTACTGCAATTAGGAAAAAGGGCTTGTCAAGGCTTTAGGCAATCACTCAGCTCAAATCTGACCACCTGACTTGGGCTTTTGCTCTCAATCATACTCTGGAAGAACCTCCTAGATACACACCTGTCTGGTGACTCCAGAGGGAACCAAATCTAAAGGCCAGTCAGCTAACCCAGCCACCTAAGTCAGAAACTGGATTGTGAATGTTAAATAAACCTGGTCACAGTTTTAGGGGGGTAAAAAGTTAAAAGCAGAAAAAGTTCTGTGCTACATTTGTAAGAGTGAGTATTTTTGAGCTCTTTCCTCTCACTAAGGCTAGTTTTTTAAGTGGGAGGAGAAATTCATAAAAGGAATTGGTTTTGCACTATGATGCAAAGGTGCACTAGTCACAATCCAGACACTTGTTCCATTGAGCGTTGCGAGTTTGCTGTGTCTGCATTCACTGTATGAAGCAAGGAAGTCAGAAATAGGGATCCCCAGTTTGGTTCTTATCTACATCACTGATTCAGTTTGTAATATTAAGCAAGTCAAGTAAGTGGTGTCAGGTAGGCATCACAGGTTTTCCCACATCAGAGAAATGCTGTTTGGCTGAATTAATTTATGCTTATGAAGCACTTAAACTTTTCTTGAGAAGTCAGTGTAGTAGTATGAAAAGGAGTTTCTCACAGGTTCCAGGGGCGCTGGGATCCAGAGGAACTGTGGCAATTAATCAGCAGCCCTACAGAGTGAGAGCACTGTGCCTCTCTGAAAGACAAGCTTACACAAAAGTTAAGAAATTGTTTATTCCAGCCGTAATAGGAAACTTTTGTATATAATTTCCCTGCTTACTCAGAGGCACTTTAACATCTGTCAGGCTAGGCCTAGCACTTAGCACACAGATCTGAGGACAGAAACACATGCCCCATTTCCTGATAGCAGCTCGCCTGCCACTGCTGCCAGCCTCAGGGACCATGCAAAAGACACCAGGCTCAGTTCCACCAGTGTGTAGTTGGGCTTCGTGGACCAAATTTAATTTGTGCAGGTGTAAATGAGAGCCACACAATCTGTTGCATGCCTTTAATGAAATTTCAGTTCTGGTTACATGGCACTCTCTTCCTTTTTAACATTCAAGAAGGGATAAGGACTGAAGGCAAAAGGTAGTCACAGAGTTACTGTGGCCTCATGTTTGCATTCTGTGCCTCATCACCAGGAGCAGCTGAAGTACTTTAAATTCTCAAAAGCAATAAGAAATTCACTAGAGACAATAGAATTTCACTAGACAATGGAACAGAAATTCACTAGAGACAATGGCATTCACCTTCCATTCCCTGCTCCTTTGAAGCGTGCAGCATTTCAATCAGCATCCTTATCAACCGCTCTAAACATCATTCCTGTCCCCTTCCCATTCAGTGCCAGTCAGGTCAAACAGCAACCACCACAACATTAAGAGTCATTCAAGGAAAGAGTGTTTAAGGGGATCCACACTTTTCTTTTAGATGCCTGATTTCAGTCAAAATCTCTTCAAGCTCTGCAATAGAAAAACTGCATCTTTCACCCAAACACCACCAACTCACTCTTCTTTCTTGTATTTAATCATAATTCCTATTCATTGAGTTGTTCTTTCTCCTGGGTTTATACACCTGTGCTCCTCTCCACTTTTAGTCAAAATCTTTGAGCATCTGGTAACATCCAGTGCAGCCAAGTTTTCCTATGAGAGCAAGCACAGTCAGAGGCCAATAGTGACAGTAATCATTGTAACAGACTATTTAAAATACTGTATGTTTCTCTTACACAACAGGGACTGTTTTCCCAGCCCAAAGGGGGAAAAAATAAAAACTAAAGAAGCTTAGAACTATCCAAAAATATGTATTTTAAGCTAGTCAGGAAAGCTAATGCAGTGGTTTTAGTTTTTATTCTTTAAACCTACAAACACCTACACGCTTTCACACATCTATACTTCAGAGCACTTTATCACTTCAGTCATAATTTAGAATTTTTAAAAGGTGTGCAATGCAAGGCATTGCAACTGATTGCAGTCTGTTTCTATCACCCAAAGAGACTGGAAGCATAAGCAATGTTGTATTCCTTATCTGCTGTATTTCCTTGTCTCCTTTTGCACCCTGACAAAGGATTAATCACCTGATGGGAATACCACAGACTGCGGAGATCTGGTGGTAAATATATTTCTGAATGACTTCACACTAGTCAGAAGTTCATGTTGTCTATGATTTATTGTCTCTAGTGAATTTCTCATTGCTTTTGAGAATTTAAACTAGTTCAGCTGCTCCTAGTGATGAGGCACAGAATGCAAATACAAGGCCATAGTTACTCTGTGAAGCTTGTATTTGGAAAGCAGCTTTTCCAAAATAGGCAGAGAAATTATGACTTTAGACCTAAGTAGAAGAGCAACTTACTTTTCAGCTGTTTCCACATTCTTTTCTGGCTGTGCTGTAAGGACTTTTACATAGCAAAGGAAAAAAAAAAGAGAGAGAACAACTGTGGCCAAAATCTGAAGTCCTCTTTCAATTTTCATCACGTTTTTACATGGCAAACTAACTCTCAGCATACTTCCATGTAATAAGATACACACATGGAAGAGCAGAAAGAAAAACAAGGCCAAGATGTCAGGACTGGTCTTTGGCATGTTCAGGATGTACCAACTGGAAGCTGAAAATGAGAGCAGCTCAGGTAATAGAGACTGTTGGACAGATGGGGTTTATATACCCCAGGAGGGTAGAAATGCTCAGTAGGATCATTCAAAAGCAAAGGCAGATGGCAACATCATAAAAATTCTACCCTGAATAAGGATTTCAGGTACAGACCCCTGATCAGAAGGAGCAAATACAGCTTGGCTGATATCACTCAATGTTTCAACTAATTTTTAAAGCATTTTTATTTCTCAATATCTTGCTCAGTCTTCAGTTTTGGTATTCAGTACTATGCCTCCTCTTCAGCCTTTTATATGGTTAATAATTTCTTTGGGATCACAGAACTATAAAAGCAATGTTTATTCATACAAAAGAAACACTTAACATTTTGCAATCTCTAAACATACTTGTGAAAACATACAATATCTTCTTCAGCCCCAAAAAGAATTTAAAGGTTGACTTCACTGAGCAATGTGATAAAAAGGACTAAAAATATTCAAGATACTTGCAGTGTTTTAAGTGTTAAAAAGTAAAAGACATTTGAGCATACATGTGAGCAAGGATTTGACTCCTGACTGGTCTGCCCCTGTGTAAAGGGGCATAAAGTCCTACTGTTCTGATATGAACAACTGTAAGTGACAATGCCAAGCAAAAGTAGTGGTAAACTAAGGTTATCAAGAAGTCAGTAAGCTACAACCAAGCTAGTAAGTCCAGCAGCTATTTATCCATAGTCACATTTATATAAATACCAGAGACTTACAAGTTTGAGGGCACAAAAAAATAAAAAAACAACAGAGAATTGTCCTCAGGCTTTACTTAGGAGAAAAGAGACACTGTGAGATGAATAACTGGTTAGCCTTTCTTCCCTCTGTCATTCTCCTAACAGTCTGGATGTGCCTGCGCTCCGTTTTGAGAATCTGTGCTCTCTGCAATGAAGAGAGGTTTCATCTCCTTTCAGCTATCACATTCACCTCTTTCAGAAAGTTTGCTTTGCCCAAATTCTTTGACAAGGAGTGAGTGAAATCTCAACCCCACTGAAGTCAGTGGGAAATTTGCCATTCACTATAACAGAGCCAGGGTTTCAACAGAAAGTTTACATCCGTAGAAGACCAGACTGAATCTAGTCCAGTGTTTGTGAAGTGCTTTGAAGTAGAGAGTGTTGCAGCACTGAAAGTATTGGTATTATTACTATTGCTATTGAGTGCATGACAGAGAAGGTAGAAACCTCAGAGTGAACTGGAAGGAAACACTGATTCTGCAGATCTTTCTTAGAGGTCAGTACATGGCATTTTTCTAAACAGTTCCCTTTAAAAGTCTAGTGTCTAGTAAAATTCTCTTTCAACTTAAGTACTTTCTTGGCATGTTAATCAGAAGCAGATCTTCTTACCAAGTACAGCCATCCTGATGGAAGGCGGCCTATCTGTACCTTTGCATACTTTTCCTGGAATTTTATTACTGGTCTCTAAAGAATACTCTACAGAGAGTTTGATTTTTTTTTTTCCCAGAAACACTGGAAAAGCCCACGCTGGAAGGGAGAAACTATGTTTTGCTTTCAGCCTGTCTGTTCTTCCTCTGAACTACAGTGTGGCCTGTGCACTTCACTGTCCCATGGAAAAGAAAGCCTGGGATCCAGAACTGTTGGCAATGATAAACTCTTCCATTACTTGTGGTTGTCATGTATTTATTACCACCAGACAAGACAACGGTTGGTCATCAAGGAAAAAAAAGCCCTCTCCCATGATCTCATTAGCTAGTTTATTCTGCCACAGACTCATTCAGAATTCTTTTCAAGTTACATGGACGACACTGCAGTCAGGAAATGTGTTAGCTGCTACCAAAGGAACTAACATTTGGATCTTGGCTTTTGTTTCCCCCCAGTATTCTCAGATCACAGTCCCTGCAGTTCCCTCAAACATCTTGCTCATTAGAAAAGAACGCTCCCTGTAGGGTTCAGACACCCAGGGAATGATCTTCAACTGGTGCAGACTGTCAGGGCTCCGTTAACCTCAGGCAACCCAAGGTTTTAGGCTTCAGAGGATTTATCAGCCACTCAGCAGCTGTGAGAAGAGCACAGCGTTAGGTCAGAGAAGGAACAGGCCAGCAGTTGTGAATCAGCCATTGGCACTCTCAGCTCAGCTGAGAATTCCCAACCACAGCCTACAGAAGGGAGTTGTTACATCTTGATTAATTTCAAATCACACTGTCTTCTTTCAGTCTCTACCTTTTTTGGTTATCTCAGTGCACGGCAATGGTCCCAGTGGTTGAGATCTGTACAGTTGTGTCCTTGACTCTGATCTTAATCATGTGGCCTGCGCTGGAAACAGTGACAAATTACTTCTATCAGTCAACTAAAAAGAAAGGACAAGCTTGTATAGTCTTCTAAATTTAATCAACTACACTACAATCCAATTAAAGGTGGTGATACAAAATATGCTAATAAATACTTCACTATTTAGTTGGTATAATTGCAGCTACAAATAAATTTGAAATACCATAACCTAGGAATCTTCCAAAAACTGTTTCTTCTTCTGTTTTTAACCCAGATGTCACTTACTAAAAAGCTATTGCTGCTGAGACACAGCACATTAACACTGAATTAATGCACCTATACATTTTCTGAAATGGAATCTCGAATGGATCTGGTTTCTATATGAACAACTGTGATCAGATCTATCTACATGGAATTGTGTCAACACCTCACTTGATGCTCATACAATTATTTTTAAGAAGTCTCTTAGTCTCTCCGTACTTTGAAAAATGAGGCCACTTCTTTGTAAACTGATATATGGATCTAAATGCCCACGTTTACACAGATAGATCTTAAAACATTGGCAACAGTGCATAACTGCATTAACAAGACCAAAGCCAAATGTAATCATCTATTTAAGTACTTGCTACAAGTATATATGTATTCCCTATTTAAACTTACCAGTAAAAAATGGTATGTTCGGATGTAACATTTCAACCAATAAACACATTCCTAGGGGAAGATATGGCATGCTTTTCCACCACTTATCACAGTCAAGCACACCAGCTGCATCTGTTCAGGGCAGTTCATATCTCACTTGGTGCTACTTTTCATGGCCTGTGACATAAAAAAGAAGGTACCTGGGCTCACTGTCCGTTCTTAGGAAGATCCACAACACTCTGCAACTCAGTATTTCCTTCATGCTGCACTGCTCTTAAGTGTCCATGGGTGATTTCAACAACACAGATTGGTTTTTGACTCCAACAGAGCAGGCAAGGTGAGAATTTAGAAAAGGAGAAAGATGGACAATGAAGTATTGATCCTTTCTGTGCCTTCAAAAACCACACAGGCAGCTTGGGCTAGAGAGACATAGCAAAAAGGATAGATTAGTATTTTACCACTCCCTGAAATCAGCTGTAATATCCTTATGGATTGTAGGGGGTCAGGACTTCACTCACTCCACTTTTTCCTGACAGAGAAAGTCTAGTGCTTTGCTAAATTAACTTTTAATGGGGCTACTTCTTCCTTTTCTGGTGTTTGGGGCAGCAGAAGGCCTGGTGCTGCAAAAGCCCTTTGACGTGCCAGCCCTGTACAGCTTGTGGGGTCACACCTGTTCCCAGCCCCATGGCTGAGCAGTACCTGACAGCACATCTTCCCTGCCTTCCCTACGCCTGGAAACACACAGGCACCCCCTAGCACTGCATCTTGCCTTCTCAGCAGCTCTGTAGGCCTGTGGTGGGTCGGCTCCACTGATCAGCTGGAAATTTTGTTTAGAAGGCTTCTTTATGCTGTTTATGCTGCTGTCAACACCACAAACCTAACACTGCCACCTCGTTGTTTACATACCTCCACTCCAGGACACCCTCTGCTAACACTGCCCAGTGTGTGAGGGTGCAGCTTCTCCTTTTTTATTTTTATAAGGTTTGTTAACCACATCGCTATAAGATATTCATTCAGATTTCACCCAAACAGACCTCTTGCTGTCAGCATTTAATTATGCTTGCATTCCTATGTAAATAGAGTGTTAGCCAAAATAGAGCTTTTTATAGAAGATAAGGTCAGGCACATCTTTACAAGAAAAGGAGGCTTTGGAAGCTTCTTTACTTTTGACAAGAATAAATTTCTAAATGCAAGGGAAAAATGCAGAGAATTGAGTATGTTCTCTTGGTGATAAATCACACTATTGAAAGGAGTACGCTTTATATATCTTTCTTTGGAAGCTTAAGAGTGCGTATTTAATGTGCGTATATAAATTATGTCCTTGTAAAAATACAAAGTCTTTTCAGAGTTCCATTGAAAAATACTGTGCACTTAAGATCACTCTTTTTAAAGATTCACACTTCAGAAAATATTTCAACCAAGTTTTTCTCCCAAGCTGGGTATCAAATTATTTGACAATCTTTTTCTCAGTTTGGCTCATGTATGTAAACATCTGGAGAAACATTATGTTCTAAGCTTAACCACAGATTTTATATCATAAGTATACATTTTAAATACTAATTTAAAGCTTAAAATACTGAAATCTCCTAAATTCAAATAGGTCCCTAGTCTTCCAAGTATAAATGTCCATTACCCTTTCAAAAAGGTTTAGAAGAATAACACAATCTTTTGAACAAAAATACCAGATCCCACTGTGTTTAGATTGATGGGAACTGCAGCAAGCCTCATACAATTTTTCCTCACCAACACGAGTTTTAACTCAGTTGTCAGATTTGCTGTCACCTCCAATCTAGATTCCTGTGAAAGGTCATGCAGATCTAATGCATTGGCTCAACTTTTATTGTACCAGGACATTGTGGTTAACTTCAGATTCCCAGCTAGCATTCTCAGTAACCACACTGAGAGCTAGAACTGAAATCACACTGAACAGAGCTATTTCCATGCTAACAGCTTTAGAAGAACTTGTGCAAGTTTCTGGGTGATAAGAAACTGCATCAGCTATTTTGGCACTTGATTCAGTCACATTCGATGCAGCTGAACAGAAATTAAGTATCAGTTAACCTGCAGCTGCTCCAGAAATCTATATAGAACACAATCTAGTGTTCTCAAAATGAGACTTGACAAGTTATTTTCTTGTGGCACATTTGTCTCAGCAATACAATTCTGATTTGTACAAAGCTTCCTACATTTCTAGGAGTGCCAGAAGTAAGTGTAATAATTTGGGGGCTGATAGTTCATATGGATCACCTAAGTTCTTCTTTCTGAGACACCATTAGGAAATCAGAGCAGAATTTGGCTCACCATATTTTCACTTGCAAACCTTTAGGTACCCTAAAAATGCTTCATGAGGAAGTTAATAATGAAGCATTTGCAATTAACTTCTTTTATTACTGAGTACCTCCCCAGTACTGTGATGTAATTCACCTGTGCTGTTTGACCTAAAGGGGAATTTGGCAGCTGAAGTCGAGATGTTCTCACGGATCTGCCCTATTACCTAACTTTACCTACTGCTTCATTAGAGAAGTGTAAAATAATTTACATATAAATATAAAATCAATTTTATACAAAGCATTCTGAACAAATGTCTTCCACTATATGCATTCTAAAAAAAAAAGACATTTTATTTGGCGGGAAATGCTTTGATAAACAACAGGTCTCATTGACTACATCATTGAAATGCTCTAATGAATTTTTAATGCCTTTAGTTGTTTAACTGGATCTTATTACCAAGAAGCTGAAGACACAGGAGCATGATGTTTCCTCCACTGGCACATTTAAGAAATCAGTAAGAGGCATGCCAAGAAAATGTTCTGTTTTCAAAACAAGCCTCCAAAACTGAACTCAGGGGAAAAAATAAAAAGCATTTTGTCGTAGTTTCTAGAACTGAACTACTGCTGTTGATTTGGAATGTATATCACCATTTCCTCAAACTGACTACACCTGGTTCTGTCCTTTACCTCCCTACTGGTGTGATATTGCATCTGTGGCTGGCTGACAGGTGGCAGAAACTGATCACATTTGAAAACAAATTAAAGGTCAGAGATCTCTGACTGCACAGACAGTAGAAGTGAAATTCTGCTATTATAATCTATGTGCAATTTCCCCATGAAGTTAAAACATGATTTCCAAGATGATGACGTGCTTCACTTATAGCTACTATCGCACAGGCCTGCCAGCTGCAGAGATCCTCCCTCTCGGCTTAGTAACCCTGTACTGATTAACAAGATTGAACTGAGTAAGTTCACCTTACACATTTTTGTCAGGTCTTTCACTTACTACCAAAGTCCCCATGTCTGCTGCAGCTTTTAAATCTCACATGCAGTCCCAAGCCATAGGAACTCCACCACATTAATACAATAAATCACTATAGACTCCTCAAGCATTCTGCTGTTTGTCTGGTGAGTGACCCGCTGTGCCTTGAGAAGCCCCACAGCTTGCATGGAAGCTTTTTTTGCTGGAAAAACCTATATATTATCATCACCAACAGAACAATGGAGTTGGCTGCACATGCAGGGGTAACCCAGTGCAGCAGTGAAGAGAAGTGCCCCTTGCAGAGCTTGCAGAGCAGGGATCGTGAGGACTGTAACACAATGAGGCCGTGGAGTGCTAATGCACAGAGGGGTTGGTGTGCCAGGGCTCCACTCAACAGGCTGCATCTGCTGGCAAAGGGACAGGGTAGGATTAGTGCTGATCAGAAAGACAAGCTACTTGCTCAGTTTCCTCATGTAGGAAGGAGTAATACAGTTGGGACAGGAAGAGCTTCAAAGCCTGCAAGGACATAAGAACTGTTTCCACACTAGGAGAAAAAAAATAGAGGTGCATCTTCCAGCATTTTTTCTGAGCACAGTGAAGAAGGTCCCAAAGTTCACTTGCCCATAGATTTCCCTGAATGAGAAATAACATGTAGAAAGTGGGTGTCTTCTTCCCAGAACACACTCCAGAGTGTTTGAGTATGTACCTCATCCTCCCCCACATTTGTTTGTTTTATCCATCTGTTATTGCCCCATATTTGATTATGAATTGAAAGCATTCTCCTGGAGCTGCACTCTGAGCTTTTTAAACTGAAGTGTTTGAATAAGGCTTGTCACTACAGGAAGGATATAGAGGGCATCACATTCCCCAGCTGCCTCCCATCACCCTTTCCCCCTCCCTGCACCTCAGGGCCAGCAAGCAGCTTGGATGCAAAAGGGGAGAGCTCTAAGCAGCTGCTACCTTTTCCCTGTTTCTCCTGCTGAGCAGCTTCCATGCAGGAAAGTGGCTCTGTTGCTTGATTTCAAGTAACTTGAAGGAGCCTGAGGGCAAACAGAATGGTTCATTGGGCTGTCAAAGCCTGCAGTGGCACATTAGTAGAGGATGGATTCCCCCCATCCTACACAGCCACAAAGGACAGGCATATGAGAGAGAGGTCATGTGGCTCCCCAATTCTCCCTACCCCAACCACAATGCCTGATTAAAGAAATTATCCTAATTTTTCCCAGATGAGTGTCCCAAGGAAATGTACAGTCCTACAAAGCATTTCTTCTGGAAGAGACTTCAGAAATAGGGTGTTTTGGCAGTACTCTAAAGTTGGGAAGTTCCCCTGCCTTCCAGAGAGCTTTCCAAGAAGGAGCATTTGAGGGTGATTTTCACTCCCTCTGCACTGGCTGAACTGACATATGAAATAACCTGTTGAATTCTTGGGCTATGGAGAAATTTTTTGCTCCAGCAAAGTGTCCTGCAGAACAAGCTAAAAGTCTTCTACTCAGCCTATAGGAGATCTCTCTGACACTGTCTGAGTGTGACAAAAACCATGGCAGCCAGCAGAGCTGGGAACATCCATATTGCTTGTGCACTGTTCTTGAGTGAGAAGAATCTAAATCTTTTAAATGCATAGCCTGTTTCTTAAGAAGTCATTTGGGTTTTTTCCTGAATAAGCCATTTGCATTTGATAATTTAACTGATACAGGGACTGTTTCAGGTAGCAAATTTGCTGCTTTGTTCTTCACAACATGAGGAAATTTGTTTTAAAAACAAGTTTTCAACTTCAAAGCTTTATAACCTGACACAAAACACAGCATGCACACACCACCCATGCTTCACATTTCAGCCATTTGCAGAGCCTAAAAGCGGTGTGGAGACGGTGGGCAGTACGAGGATTGAAAGAGCTTTTCTGTGTGGGCTCCTGCTGCAGCCAGATTAGATGAGGGAATTAGAGACAGGGTGCGGTTCCCACCTCGAATGCCTCTCCTCAGTTCACAGACCTTCACACTGCCTTATTAACACGCACTTCCCTCTCTCCTTCCAAACATGCAAACTGCACCCTCTCCCAGGTCCCTCCTTAGCTTAAGGGCGCTGGCATGCTCGCTGCTGACTTTCTGGAACCCAGGGATTTCCAATTATTTCCACATCCTCCTCCTGTTTCTCTTCTGGCTGTGGTGCCTTTGGGCTGCCTGCTTAACTTCCCACTCCACAGGTCTGCAAGGCAAGGGCAGAAACGCCAAAATGAAGAGAGCAGAGTAATATTTGCACAAGGCAGAAGGGAAGAGGAACAAATATAAATTGCCTGGGGCCAAATCTGCTTATTCTTTCTATCTTGCCCCTTTCTAAAGAGGCAGTCTTTGCATCTCTTTGGGTTCTTGTTAAGCTTCCCAGAGCATCTGGCTTTGTCTCTCTCAGTTCTTAGGAAGCAATGAGGAGTGTCTTCTTTGCTTTTAGGCACGAAAGGCTGCATCAAGGTGACATACAGGCAGCATGTTTTATTAGAGCATGTGGCACCCCCCTGCAGCACATCTGAGAAGTCTTGAACATACTATTGCAGCATTTTAAATTCTTGCATTAGGTGACATCTTCCCAGAGCAAAAGTTGATCCCAATCTGATAAGCAGTTGTTGCAGAGCCAGCACCTAAGGCCTGTCCATCACTCAGTCTAGCAATACCCTCACTGAGGTACCAGTTTGGCTCATCTCACAACACACTCTCTTGGCTTTCCAGTGCTTGTTTAACTGCTTGTCTGCTTTGCTGTGGATCAGACACTCCTCACTCCATTCCTTCCAGACTAGCCCTTCCCTGGCCAAGGCTGCAAAGGGCCTCCACCCTGTTGCTTGCTGTGGGTACTACTACAAATAACCCCCTTCACCCCGTTCCCAGGCCAAGTATTGCAGGGAGGGAAGGAAGAAAAAGGAGATAGCAAATGGACTTATTGTTCACAAGAAGGGTGGGGGAAACATAGAGAAAAGCTGACCTGAGATGCAAGGCTCCTTTACTTTCCTCCTTCTCCTGTAAGGACTATTTCTGCTGTTCCCACTCTTCCCCCTCCACTCCCCCACTCTAATCCAACTCTTACCCCTAAAGGGAGAGGAAAAACTGCCTGTAGAAGTCCTGGCTTGATGCTCTTCTCTAGAAAGTCAGTCAGTCAAACCATCACTCCACACTGGGAGAGCTGGGTATGTGGTAAAGGCGTAGGGTCAAGTTATAAACAGCATTGCAGGTCTTCATATGCCCATCTGTTAGACTGCAAAAGTAAAACAGACAGCAAGCATTTATCTGGTTAATTACTCCTTTTATTTGCTACATTATTCCCATTTCAAAATCTGTATGCATGCACTTGCAGCGCCTAACAATAGCATGTTTGTGTGATTCCAGCTGACCAAACAACTGAAGTTATTTATAACTGATCGGACTCTGCTCTATTTTCATTTATGTGATTTTCCTTAGATCATCCATTGGAAAGGGGTCATACTTTCATGTTTCTCACACGCAGAGGCCCCGTAGGTTAGCTCACAGGAGATGAACCTTGGCAGCCTGCACTGCTGGACTGCCTGAAGAAGAATTCTCACTGCAGCTGCCTGAACCAAGAACCCACAGGGGCTGAGTGTGAGGTAGTTGTTCTCAGTGCCACACCAGGCAGCAGGTGGCTGAAATGGCAGGACCGGTGATTCTCAGATACAAAGCTTTGTAAAACTGCAACTCATTTGTGGTTTTTTTTTTTTTGTCAAGGCTCACTGGCATTTCAGAGGAACAGTCAATGCATGAGGAATTCCAAAATGAGTGAGTGGAATATTGAGAAGTGGCATGAAGTAAACAGGATAAATTACCATAAGGTGAAACCTCTTATTCTTTGATGGGAAGCAGAGCCACAGCATGTCCACCCATGCTAACAGAGCATAATTCCCAATTCACATCAATGCACTGAATTAAAAAAACACTTTTAATATTTTAGGTGCTTCTCTCTGTACAAGCTTAAGTGGGGACAGTCTTGAATCTACTTTGGTAGTTGGGACATCAAAGGCTACCTCTTTGAGGCCCTTCTGACTACAACCTTTTCTCATTATTTGGAAGGCTTACAGTAGATCAAGCACTTTTTGTAGTCCCATCACCATGCAATAATACTATCCATGACTAATCAATTCAAACAAACCTACTATAACCAAAAAGCCACAATTTGCAAACTCCCTTGTTTGTGTCTAGTATGTAGGGCAGCTCTCCACAAGGCTTCTAGAGGGTGACTGAAGTTCAGAAGAGGCAAGAGACACAAAGGGAACTGTTATGTCCAAGGTCTCCTTTTAGGGTTGCACATCAAGATTCAGAGCAGCCAGATGGAGACAGCAGCATATTTTACAATATACTGATGTATGAATAGGCCTCACAACTAATCCTAGCAGATACATATCCAGCCAGAGCATATCTACAAAATAAAGCCACAAAATCTTTCCCTTAAAATAGAGAGTCATAAGGAATTTGGTGTTTGAAAGTACACAATAAAACTCATAGATGGCTGTAAACAGAACAGAAATTACTCACTGGGGTTTCATTCCTTTACATTAAAGCACCATAGGCCTTTTTTATTTGTCCAGCCCAAATAACAAAGAAAAATGTATCCAAAGAAAAAGCAGGGGTCTTCTTTGGTATCCTTAAATATTGACCTACACTGAGGAGGCTGTGTCCACACAACTGAATAGTGGTGCTGTTCTTTAGTACAAAAACTTTTCCTACTTATGAGGGTTATCTTTCCCATTTGGTTTTCTTCTTTATCTGTGGGAAATTTAGGCATTTGCTGAAGATTTCGGAAAAGGGAAGTCACCTGGTATTGGGAATTCTGATATCACAGCCATGGAATGCCACACACTTATTAGCCAAGTGTTTCCATCTCTCTGTATACATGACTCCTTCCTCAAGCCAATAATTTTCATAACCTTTTGCCCTTTCCATGGCATCGTAGCTATTTAGTAATATTTACTTTTTTCCCATCTTGTAAAATGTATGACGCCATTGCCTTGCTAGTTCGTGACTGATCCCCACATAGATCAACTCAAACTCAATGAGTAGTTCACAGAGTTTGTGTTCCCAAGTATGTTAGTCAATAACCCCTAATTTATCTCAGGAAAAAGACATACAAATGATTAAGGAGGAGGTACCATAGCTTTTTTTAAGCTGCTGTCTGGTGCCATTAGTCTCAGGCACCAGTCTCGCAACTGAATTTACTGGAAGAGCTTTTATCTTTTGGAAACCAGTGCCTTCTGGGCTAATACTGAGAATATGTACTTGGCACTATATCCAACATAGGGTTGTAATTAGCAGACAGTATAGCACTTCTGTTCAGCAAATAACCAGTTTATTACTAAGGACCTATTTGTAATATTACTATCTACTAAAACTAGACATTATCATAATTGCTACATGGTGTAGGCCATATAAAGTTCAGTTCTCATCCTTATGCCCCCTTGAAAGACCATGAACACTAGCCAAAGTGCCAGTTTGTCAGCAAGTTGCAGGCTTTCTTTAGAGAAAAGCAGGAAAGATCCAACTGGTGAATTTACATCAGAAAGAAGACTGAAGTTGCTTTTATCTTAATCCCCAATGTAGAATGGATTGTGAGTGGTTTTTCTCAACGTGTGTATTAAAATGGATGAGTGTCCTGAAGGACATTCAATTAATCAAATTAGGTGGCTACATTTTCAGTAAAAGAAAACTCTGTCACCCACTGGCTGTTGAGAAATCATCTAGAGAACAGTGAGAATTTAAGAATATAGTTGTAGATCTTTGCATCCTGGCAAGTCTGTACTGAAAGAAAAAAAATATTTTAAATATGCACACCTAATTTTTACAGAGTCCAGAACATGTCTGTAATAATGTGCTTCAAAATGTTTAATTTGCTAGGAAACTCCAGGAATATAGACCTTCTATATTGCAAATCAAAACAGAAGTGTCACAAACCTGCCAAGTTCCACGTGGTGTCCCATGGGTACCTCAGAGCTTTGTGCTTTGCATCCTGTCTCCTGCATGAGGTCATCTGCAATCTCTGCCTCTGAGAAAGGTCTTTTCCTCTTACTGCCTCTAGCAGTCTCTTATAAGGACCTGAAATACAAAAGCACAGTGTGTGAATAGAGTAAACCAGAAGTAGAACTATTATCTCTCTGGTGTACTGGTTGTTCAAAGGTGTGAAAACTTTCTTAGAAATCTTACAAACTAAAAAAAATATATAGAATGAAGTGTAAGACTGACCCTTAGTCCTTCTTTTAACCTTGAGCAAAAAAAAATAAAGCAACAGTCATCTATGGGGAGGAAGCTGTAGAGAGCAGGACCTGCGTTTTCCGCCAGGATGCTCACACTGGGTGACACATTGCCTACAGACATTGCTGCTAGAGACATTCCTGAGAAGCCTGAAAGAACACAGCAGTGTCTGGTGAAATATGCAGGGATCTCTGCAAGATTCAGGCCAAGCACTGACCATTTTCTTCCTGCAACATTGCTGCCCTTTTTTTAATTTGCTTGATAAAAACTGTAGTCACTCTTCTCTGTATGGTCAAACAATAGAATCATAAAATCATAGAACCATTTAGATTTGAAATGACCTATAAGATCATTGAGTCCAACTGTTAACCCAGCACTGCCAAGTCCACCACTAAACCAACAAAGACTTTTAGGCTGCCCATCACATATGGGAAGCCTTGGGTAGGAAATCTGTCATACAGGTTTGTGTAGCACCTCTCCCCCAGCTCCAGATGTTGGAGGGGAAGCTATACAAGACAGAGTTACAAACCTCAGAAGTATGCTTGGTCTTGTCTATCCCTCATCCACCACCAGTACTAACACTGCAGATCTGTCCAGTGTGGAAATATGAGTTCAAAAGCCTTTCCACTCTCTCTGCTGACTTCTATACAGCTGCTAAGCTTATGCATGATATGTTTATGTTAAGGGTTTGGTGTAAACGGGGCTTATTTTGCATAGCTGTCTGAAAATGTCCCATCCCCTCCTTTTCAAAAATGGGCAAAAGACCAAGTATTTCTGTAAAGCTTTTAAAATCCTATAGTCTACAGAAGACTTAATCTTCTAAAGCAAAATTGAACATTTGCAGAGAGAGCGGACATTTTTTTCTGGGAGCATATTACATTGTAAAAAATGCTGAGTTTAAAAGCTTTCAGATAGTCCTAATCACCAAACTACCCTGAAAAATAGAGAGGGCAATTCTGCATGAATTCTGCACATTCAAAGTGGTTATAGATTCCTTTAAAGATTTGACTAACACAGGCAGCATAGTGTAAATTCTTAGTAAAAATGAGGAATGCTAACAGCATTTCACATAGTGATGGGTTTGTAATGTACCTCCTATTTATTTTGGTCTCAGACTCATCATGAGAAGAGAAAGAGCTTGTAATTTCTTGATGAAGTAATTTAGTGAATGGGGGGCAAAGAAAGTAATTTAATTACTGGCTTAAATAATTTATGTGACAGCCATGCAGTTCTTTTATCTTCTCTTAGGCAATGTGTTCATTTTTTTATGTCTAAAGCTTTAACACAGTGTCACAGTGCTAAACTCAGAATGTGTGGAAAGCCCAGGGTCTCTGGGACAGAGGATCTGACTGCAAATTAATTAATTCCTCTTCGCTGCTTGGAATCAAGACTGGAAGGAACAGCTTTTCCAAAGTTTGTTTCACCCTGAACTATATAAGTGTACTTAAGACATTTTCCAGTGGGCAATGCAGTATCACAGCAACTTTGCACTGAACAGTGCTGAGGAACTGCAGAGACACAGTGAGAGCTGGGCTCAGCACAACACTCTCGTGCCTTTCTCTGGGCCAGTGAAAAGTCTGATGAAGAAGAGCCACATGCACAGCTCAATGAGACCTCATAAAAGGAAGCTAGATCACTGTAAGAAAATACCACAGGCTAATCCAAGACCACAGGTGCCTGGAATCTCAGTTGGACTATACCCATTGATGTCATTAGGAATACTCATCTCCAGCATCAGTGAATCTGATTGCTTTAGCTCCAAGACTTGCAGACCCCTCTGCAGAAACAACTAATACCAATTTAGGTAGCTCTGGCCCATGGTTACTCTTACTCTGAAGTACAGATTGTATTCAGGAGGTCTTGTTTCTCAGGTGTTGCAAATCAAGGACGAATATTCCAGTTTTTTACCTCTGTATTTATCTTCTAGGCAGAAAAAAATGAAGCATGAGACATCCGTGAACCAAGCCCCGTTACCTCTCAGAAAAGATTACATGGGAATTCAAATGTCCTGGTATAATTCACAGATTCCTGAGTTCACATGAACAGCAGCAAAAGAGGAAAATTGCTCCATATCCTGTAGAGAGGAAATGAAAGGTATCTGGAAGGGAAGAATGTGCTGTGTGGTGCAAAAATGCTGTTTTGATTCCTGATGCTAAACATCTGCCATTTTTTGTGTGGAATCACTTGACTTGGTGAGAGAATAGCATCTTCAGGATTGTGCAAAGTCTATTCCAGACTCGAGCTGTCTGAATTGGCAGCTGTGAGAACACCCACAGGAAGCATGGGACCCTGGAAGAAAAAGTGTAGGAGTACATCCTGTGGGGATAGATAAAAGTCAGAGCCAGGCTATGGGAACCTCTTCAGAACAAACATGCAAATACAGTTTCGCAAGTCAAAGTCCCAACTGTTTATTTAGGGATTTTTCAGTTATTTGTTGCTTTTATTTGGCTTTCACAGAACAGAAACAGAGAAAGGATCTCAGGAATAAAAAAAAATAAGAAAGAAAAAAAAAAAAGATGAATGAAATCAAAACCTTACATGTTTCAATGTTTTCTTTATTGTTTGGTGTGAGTTCATGTGCTTCATGTGCAGCACCACAGCTTGCTTCTTTTGCATTGTGATAAGAGATTGCTATAATATACCTGTTTCTGGTCCACTGAGTTTGGTAGTTTGTCTGCACAAAAAGCCAGTAAGAGCACTGCTAGTGCAGAGCTGCCTGTAATTCCTCATTGTCGCTGTTTCATGGACAAATGCCTCTTCTTATCCTCATGAAATCTTACAGCTCGAGTGGAATAGTAAAAATGGGAAATAATTTAATCCATTTCTTGATTAGTAAGTGCTCCCAGTCATCAAAATCAAATAGCAATCAGTGTCATGGAAACAGACAGCGTCCCATGAATACCAACAGGTGACAGAGAGACTCCCTGACCTAAGAACCCTCCCTGCCATAAGCTCCTTGTGCTCCCATCATTGTGGTAATGTGCTCATTTTCTTCATACCTTTATATACCCTCCTGAATAAAGCTAGATGGATTTGGGTTTATCTTGCCTACATGACATTTTGATTTAATGTTTGTACACAGTATTTTTCTCAGTCTTTCAGGCAACTTTCTGCTGTTTGTACAAATGATACCCTGCAAAATTGATGCCCACAATCGATGCCTATTGATTGGACATTGTATCAATTAATATTTCCTTTTGTTTCTGAACATTCCTAATTCCTATATCACTGAGAAAGTTGAGAAGGAGGTTTAAATTGCCTTTCTGCATACTATCTATAATTCTTTTGTAACACATGCTATATGTTCTCTTGTTCTTTTTATTTACCTGCATAAATAAAATCTTAATCTTTTCCATTTCTTCCTGGAAGGAATATGTTCTCTGTAGTTCTCTACTACAGAGAGAGTTCTCTCTACACCTAGAAGAGATATTGCCTGTGTTGTCCATGCTAACTCCTTAAGCCTTCTTGTTTCCCAGGAGGTTACTTCTACATTCAGAACCCATTCATATGAAAAATAATTTAAAGTGTATTTTCATGTCCTTCTGTTATTAGTTTCTTAAAAAAAAAAAAAAAAAAAAAAAAGGAAAGAAACAACCACCAGCTCAGAAGTTGAAAGAAGTAAACATTTTACAAGTTATCATGCAGTGTAGAGAATTGGTGACCATCTCTCAAAGTGCCTTTTGATTCCCCAAATGCTGATGGGAAATATTCTGGAGGCACAAATAGACTGCAGATGTTGGAGAATACATCTTAGAATTCTGCTGAACATATTACCCTACTGGGAGGCTGTTTCAAGTCTCCAGGGACATTCCTCTGAGAGCCCAGCTGATTGTCTCATATTGAAACAACATGTCCAAGATACATTCCAAGTAAAAGAAAATAGAACAGGGGTACTCTGACCAAATATAAATCATGGGGCTAAAGGGCAGTTTATCTTCCGCCCTTCTACCATTTCTTTTCTCCCCCAATGAATATTCCCCCCAGGGAAACAGACCAGTGGGTAAAGGACTGCCAAACATGATGACTCAGACATTAGGCACTGTCCCCAAGTGCTTCACAGATGGTGTCTGGATGGGAAACCCAGATCTTTCGGCACCATGAGCCTTGCTACTTTTTTTTTCTTTTTTTTTTTTTTAAATTCACTGCAGTTTTACTTCTGATCTCATGTCAAGCCCTTATAGCACTGTTGCCCCCCACAATGAATCCTGATCCTGACCTTGTAACAACCAATGTCATTGGCACATGAAAAAGATAGCAGAGAAATCCTAGCAGACCTTTGGGAGTGGGAAAAACAAAGCTAAAATAAACACATTACTTAAAAGATTATCCTGTGTCCAATGGAAAAAAAAAAAAAGCAAAGAGTCTGCTGCAAAATACAGGCATATTTTGAAGTACAGTGCATTAGCACAATTGCATAATTGTAGGTACTATGAAAGAAGATGTTCTTTGAACAGATTTTATTGGTCTGTTTCTTTTTGTAGAATCCTGCTTGTTTCAGTAAAATCCTGTTCCTTTCAGTTTGCTTTTTGTTCCCCAAAGCTAGCACATCTTGGGATGCACATCTGGTCATGGGCAAGCCTGAAAGCAATGGCATATTTCTGTGCTTCTCCAGTACTCTATGTTCACACTAGACACTGGAAAAGTCCTCTGTGAGGAAAAAAAGAAAGCACCAGCAATTTTTCGTCCCATGAAGACAAGCTCAAGAAATGCTCTGTAAAGCCTTGTAGATTATGCACAATGAATCCAGCTATCACAACCCCAAACAAAACATTTCATGGGAAATGTGAAATACCCCTTCCTCTCTGTGTCCCCCTGTCTCTCTCTCTCTCTTTCACACACACACACATGCACAAACACAGTTGCTAAGGATAAAAGAGGAGGAATTGCACATTGAGAAGAACCAGGTCCATCAAGTATTTTTTTCTTCCTCTTCTTCCTCTCCTTTTGTTTTTAAGGTTTACCACCAGTATCATCCATAAGAAGCAAAAGAATTGTTCACTCCAACTGGAGGAGATAACTAATTAGGCACTTTTGTGGGCTTCATTATGTTCCAAAGGTTATGTAGTGATTCACTGGACTTATCCAATTTACACAAATTCAGGCGAGCAGTAATTCTGTTTAAATCAATGGAGTTATTTTAGCATGTATTAAAAAAAATTAAATGCAGACATTTTGTTTCTAGATTCAAATTAAAAAGTCCCAGAATTGAAAGCAGCAACTCTTAGATCAGTTGATTTCTCTGCTTTTTGAAAAGCAGCATCTGATAAAAGTTGATAGCACTCTGCAGAGCCAATGTCCCTGAACCACGGGTTTTACAAGCAGCAGGAACAGGGTCACAGACACTGACCACCATGGGATTCTTTGCTTGGAGACAGTCACTTCAGAGTTGCACCTGGAAAGACACACTTCTTAACAGCCAGTTAGTGAACTGCTAAGGAACCAACAGCATAAATCAGCATAAAACCAGCCAGGTTTCCAAAATGTGCCTAGCAGGCAGTTTTCAAGCCCTGCCTGGTTTTGGAAGCAACTTTGTCAAAATTGGACCCTCTCCACAAAGTGCTTTGATGTTGATGAATCGGTAAATTCCAACAAAAACTTGTTTAGTCAGAATTTTTCTGACCAGCTCTACTTCCTCCTTCTGCCAAGCCTATTTACTCATTCTCAAACGTTCTGTGTGGCTTCAGGCAAAGGTTTTCTGCCATGGCCATCGCAGCTGCAGAGTTCAGGCACAGCTGAACACAAGCTCTTGCCCGCTGGGGTCCTCCTCTTCCATGTCCCTGTGGGAGAGAAGCTCCATGCAGCAGCACAGTTCCCAGCCTCCCTCTCCATTTATAGCACAGCTCCATCCAGGCCCGTGTAGCTCAGGGGGTTTTGTTGTGGAGACTAAAGCACCATCACCCCCATTTTACCCCATCATCACCCTAGAGAAAGTGAAGCACAGAGAAATAACCTGTTCACAGCAGCATTAAAACTATGGCCTGGCCAATATGATGCCTGGCTTCACATTGAGCCCAGTGGTCCAGAACATCTATTTGCATGTGTAAAGTCACACGGGGACTTGAGTCACTTGTGAACTTGAGTCTGCCATGGATGTGGATGAACCTGTGTGTGAAAGGGGGTGGGAGGCTGAGAGAGAATAGGCCAAGATTATATTAAAGCATTTCTGTCCTGGGCTTGCAAAAACAATGCACTGCATTGAGACGAGGTGTTATTGTCTGTTTTTAAGTGTACCCTCCCTTTCAAGTTTTTCTTTTTTAATAAAGTATCTGAGGTCATGCTATTGTCATTAGAGTTTGGCGAGAGCTCAGCAGCTGTCACCGTGGCAGCAGGAGTGTGCCTGGTGCCAGTCCCCTTTGTCACGACAGCCACAGCAATGTAAGGAGAAGGGCCTTGCAGGATGCAGGACAATACTGGGAAGGAAAAGGAGGGAATCCTCGACCTTGGGCCAGGGCCTGGTGGCAGACTATTGAACCCCGCACATCTCAGCAAACCACAAGGAGTCAAAATTCTTGGAAGCTGCAAAGGTTGCAAGTGAAAACAAAAGATTCTATCATGTAGGAAATAGAACAAAACACAGAGAAATTTGTTTTGTTTTCAGAGATAAAATAAGCAAATGGCACTCTGCAAGGGTCAGGAGCACTGCACCCTGCATGCAGCACTCACGGAAGGGAGGAGGACAGAAAAGCTGGAGGGAATCTGGAAGCAGGTAGGAAAGTGTTCTCTCTGGAACTTTCCAAATCTTGTGCTGTAAGCAAGGGACTCCCTCATGAAAAAAACACTGATGATGCTCTCCCCTAGAATCTAAAATATAAAATCATCTATCCGAACAAAACCCTGATTATGTAATACAATCAAATAATTGTCTTTTGAGCCCATAGCTGAAGCAAGTGATAGAAGCAAATAAATTACCACTACTGAGTTTTGCCTGTTGGGTGATTGGAAAAGACAAGAGCAGGATAACTAGCACCAACTTCCTCATGCTTCTGTTAAACCAAGACTAAAGCCTGTGCCCATAAGTGGCTGCAGGAACAGACAGCGAGGATGGTGTTATTGGTCCTTGTAGACTTGTTAACTTAATAAATGTTTCAGAACTGACATGTTGGAGCATTTTGTCCTCTTTTCTATTTGTGCTTGCATATCAGCAACACCCTAGGACTAGGAGCTGCTTGGCTATTTCTTTCCTGCTTACTTCTGCTTTGAAGAACCACTCCAGAAATGCCAGCAATTACTAAGCCAACCCTCACCTAGCAATCAGTGCAGCCTCCTTTGCACTGTGTATACTGTGCACAATTTCCACAACTTGGTGGGTGTTCCTTTAGGACAGGAAGTGAAGAAATAAATCACATCCCAGTGGAATCACCGGTGTAGCTCTGAACTGGTGGGATGCTACCCAAGCTGCAATTTGGCTGGGATGCCTAGGCCAGCACCCCTGTATTTTGAAAAATACCTTGGCATTCTGAATGACCACAAGTGGTCAGAACCTCAGCTTTATTCCTTATCCAAAAGAAAAACACCTTTTGAAGCAGAAAAGCCCCACAGTGGGTGAGCAGGACTCACAGTGCCACCTGCTGAAGCACCCGGGCTGCTCAGAGCCACAGCCAATGTCCCTCCAAGAGGCCGAGGAAGGCCTGGCCCCATGGCCATTGCAGTCAGCCTGGTCTTAGCACCAGCTCGTCCTGCGCAATTTCCTCCATGTATAAATCTCCTCTTGGAAACAAAAAAAATGCACCTCAACACATGAAGGGGCCAGAGGGGTGGCACACACAGGGTGCTGTGGCACTGTGGGAAGGCAGCAAAGGTCTGGGTTTTGTGACATGAGAAAGATGCTCGCCTTTGGGTCGCTGCAGTCTCTGTGCCAGCAGCCAGGCTCGTCATTACCCTGAGACAATACAAGTTGTTCTTTCTCAGTAATTTCACAGCTTCCAGCCCCTGCTGGAGTCCTTCACTCCCATGCTCCCTGCACTCTGCTCTGTGGATCCATTGAAAAAAGATGATGGTAAAACTCCCTCAGACTTAAAAAGGGACAGTTAATTTAAACAGACTAAGGACATATCTTTTAACCAGATCCTTCTGCGTTTTTCCCGTCCTCGCTCTTGTCAGTATGGGACTGCAAGTAGCTAAGACCTGAAACAAGGGCACTTGATAGAGTGCTCTCCCTCTCCCAACAGTGTTGTGTAGCCAATCACCAGCTCCTCGGAGCTCACATCCAGCAGCAGCAGTAGGACTGACCCATATATTCCCCAACAGCAGGTGCATTATTCCCCTGAGCTATTTACTCCTAACAGCCCTCATGTAGACTGTCCCTCTCCAGTGTGATACCACTATCTGAAATGATACAAAGCATCTGAAGAAGGGGAGAATGTCCTTGGTGCAGTCAATAACAGAGAGGAATGGATACCAGGACATGAATAAACAGGGTAGGTTTTGTCTAGACTCAGGTATTGTCAGCCTCTCAAGACAGCATGATAAAACTTCAAAAATGAAGCAGGAAAGTAAACACACAGTATCTTCCCTTTGAGGGTAAGCAAATTGCATGGATGATCTACAGAATTAAATGGTGCAGGGAAAAGGGGGTCCAGTTGGTGGGTGATACAGACAATGTGCTGTCTGCAAATGACACAGGAAACATGAGTGTGGCATGTATTTTTCCAGGCATGCTTACAGCAAAAAAGTTCACATGATACTCACAAATCAGCTATCATTCCCCTTGCACCCTGCTTAACCTTGTTTTTGCTCACCATCTTTTCCACTTTTTTTTAACATTGCTAGTAAAAACAAAAAGAAAAAAATTCAATTTCTTGGCAGCTCATAAACTCTTCTACAACCTTTCTGTAGAGAAGAAACAGAAGGGGGAAGGGACGAGCAAATGTGGCATGGGCTCTGTGACTGTGGTTTTTGTTTCCATAAACCTTAGAGCACAAGAATGCATGAGATATTTACACAAATCTTTCCACAATTCCTGTGGCCTTTGGTAGCATTGCATTTGCATGACTTCACCACTGTGGCTGGTTTGTGCTTTCTCAGCAGCATTGCCTGCAACAGGGAGAAATCCTGCTATTCCCAGTAGTTCTCTGTCTCCCACCCTCAGATACAGTCACACCAGTGCATGTTTAATACAAGCTGTGTTAATGCAGCAGTTCCTGTCCTGCTTGTCCAGTTTCCCAGGGATGGTACAGGAAGTTTCCCAATTCATCTCATAAATGCAAAAAGAAAAAAATGTTACACTTGAAGAAAATATTGGTCATTTAAACCTTGAGGGAATATTAAGGGATATGACATGGAAGAGGATGCTTCTGAAAGGTTACTGAAGTTAGGCAAACACATAAGGAAAAGTGCAAAACAAAGCCTTTGCATCAAGAACGCATTTTATACTTGCCTGCCCTGCTGCCATCACAGGATGGTGGGAAGCTGAGTGAATGGAGAGAGTGTCTCCAAGTGAATAGGCTTCTGAACAAGAACTTGGCTACTGGGGCTCCGTCCTCTGCTGCCCTCACTGGGGACTTCCAGCAATCACTCTGGTCTGGCTGTACCTCATTTTCTCAATCTAATAAAGGGATGTTGCTCAACCTTTGCAAAATGCTTTGAGTCAGTGCACAAAGAGTGTTGTGTTAGGACCAAGGAATTTTTTCACTGAATGGGAGTATCAGGTCACTTAACACACAGGCTGCCAGTTGAGGAGACAAAGCCTCGATGTCTTACAAGGCAAGGTGGTCTTGTCCCTTCTCACTGTTGCAGCTGTGGCAGCCCTGGCTTCTCCAGTGTTAAAAGATGTCTTTAAAAGGGAGGTTGCATCCTGGATGTTTGTTATATATAATTTGAGGAGGAAGTCTAGTGAAGGAGAGCACAATGTATAAGTCTCAGCTCTGTTGCTGTGGACTTTGCAGGGCAGGTAGAGATTGCTTTAAATTTTATTCAAAGCTATGCCACATCTCTCTTCCCTACTCTGGCTGAGCCTGAGGGAGATACAGCCCAGAGGCAGAACAGCAGATTCATTTGCAGGAGTTTAACACGATATCAGAACCAGTGTGCAATGACATAAGGCAGAAGCATAACCACAGACGGCTTGTAAAAATTCAGCTTTGTCCCTCACAAGTGAATCCACAATTAAAACTGCAACCCTAGTCTGTAGTATTTACCCAGCAGAAGGACTCACCCCCACTACCACTTGAGTCAGCAAGTTTCTCTATTTGCAGTAATCCTTTACTTTGACTTTCCTTCATTATTAATAAAACTATTTTAAACTCTTTAATGTCAGCCAAATGTTGTTTCAAATTATATTTTCCAGGGGAAAAAAATAAAAAGATAGTTGAGTGTTCAGGTGGGAACACTTAGTTATGTTATAGTTCAGTCTGAGAGACTCTGGTGACTCTTGGAAAGTGTTGAAATTACAGGTTCATGACGTACACAGTGTTGAAACACCATGTTTCTGCAACACTTGGTCCAAAGTGAACTTGCAATTTCAACACTTCCTAGGTCTTTTGTAAAACCTCGTAACTGACCAGAACAAATGTAAATTCCCAAAAAGTCTAAAGCAATGTGCTGCACAATAGACAGACTGGAAAACCCATTTAATTTCCAGTGCTTCTACCCTTACACAGGATAATCATTCTCAAAGTATGTTTCATTTGTAAAAAACCTGTCATCCAGGATTAGCTACTCTCACAGCAAAATAGTGGTTTCAAGGCACAACTGGTCTGATCTGAAATGGTAATATCTGTATTCCTCCAACTTGTTAACTTTTCCCTTGGTGTCACAAAAGAAATCCATCAGGAAAGTACCTGTCTCAGCTTAAGCAAAGGATATTCACCAGCGACCTCCAAAATGTGCTGTCCTGGAGCTTAGTAGAGACCATAATAACAAAATGTTAAACACAGGGATAAAACCTTCTCAGCCAAAGGGAATCTGCAATTTCAAAACACAGCAAAATTTGATATTTAAAAATACACTATGGCATTATTTCAAAATACCATTTGTTAAACAAGCAGGAGGCAGGAGAGCAGGCAGAATCAGGGCTCACATGGTGCTTGTTTGGAAGATGAGAAGAGTACAGGATTTGTCCTCAACCGGTTACACTTAGCTCATTAGATTTCATTTAAAAAAGGAAAAGAATTGTCACTCAGGGGAGACACTGAGAAACAGCTTTATGCCCCAGTTCCTGTAAGCAGCTCAGATCAGGAGACTGCTGCACCTGAAGCCATCAGAGATGAAGCCACCTGGAGTGCTTGGCAGGATGGGGACACCCCAGTTCCTGCTCCTGTAAGCAGACAGGGGACCATCCATGTGTGTCACCACTCAGGCATGGGAAAGAGGTCAAGTAAAATAAACCCTCAGGCTGAAAGTCCACACAAAAGCCAGGTCTCATGTGGAAGCCAAGTGGGGCTGGATGTGATGTGTGCCTGCTGGAGGAGCCCAGGAGGAGTCCCAACACCAGCACATACCCTCTTGAGGACTTATGCAAAGCACCCTCCAATAATGAAGATTAAATGGGAGTTTAACAATACACTTCTTTTTGTTCATCTGGCTGTGTTTTGAATATTTAATGCTAATTTTAATACTCGGGCACTTGAAAAAGGGTAACACAGAATAAATATATTGTGTATATTGGGTTGTAAATATAAAGCCCCTTACATACCAGGTTGGGTGTTTCTGCATCAATCAAAGCTGGAATGACAACAGAAACAGCAGTTTTGATGTTATATGCAACTAAAGTTCTCATTTATTTTTAGAGAACATAATTTCTCAAGATAGCAGAGAGCTTACTTGGAAAATCATGATAAATGATTACAACAGTCTCTCTTCTCCACAACTTCTTACAGAAGCTGCTCTTTTTTTGGACCATTGCAGTGTGCTGCATACTACGAAGAAGGTACTTACGACAGGATTTATTTGTAGCTGTGAGCCAAAATACATATTGCCTTAGACGAGAGTCAGTATTATCACAAAGAACCATGCCGACTGGGGTTTAATGAAATTGGACCTGGGTGTCAGATTTTAGCTTGGTGAAGTTAGCAGCTGGGATGAATTGGACCAGAAATGTGCTGTGTAATGGGATTTTGCTGGAATTCTTGTGAAAAAGAAAAAAAAAAGACAAAAAAAAGTATGTGGAATATGTCATGCAAACAGTTGACAGTGTAGCTGCAACACCAAACATTAAATAAATAAATTCCATACGTAACACAGGCACAGAAAAACTTTTCAGGAAAGCGCCTCAGAGCTGCATAGCCTCGCGTCTATAAATCTCCATTAAATCAGTTTGAGTGGGGCGAGTGTTAGAGACAGAACTGCCAGAAATAGCTCTTTTCCTGCAAGATGTAGAAAAGATTACAGCTGAGATTGAGACGGTGGGGTGGGGAGGGAAAGCAGGGGAGGGGTGGGGGAGAAAAGAGGCAAATGAGTTGAGCTGGAGGAGGCGGGGGAGCTGTGAAAGGCATCTCATAAAAGTCCCATTTGTTGGAAGGCTGCAGGAAGTGGAGGCAGCTTTGGCACACGTGTCCATGGTGCTAAATTAACTGTTAACACAAATAATCAAAGTGCAAGGCCCATCAAGCCGCTGGCGCCAGCGAAATGAGGGAGCGGCCAGGTCAGCGCTGCCTCTGGAGTGAGCCGGCTAGCAGGTGGAGACCAACCAGGGACCCGACAGGATGGAAGTGCTTACAGAACACACTGACCCACTGACAGAGGAAAACATGGCTGCACTCCTGCTTTCCAGCTATTGTGTGCACTGTGTCCTCTTTGTGTATTTTTATTTTGTATCTATTTATTATATTTTATGTCATTTTTTTCCCTATTTAAAAAAAAAAAAAAAAAAAAAACGAAAATTCTTTCTTTCACAGCATTTTAGTGCTTGGACACCCCAGGCTGAGTTGTAGTACAGTTCAGCCTTTATTTGGAAGAGCTGAACAGGACAAAGGAAGACTTCAGGCACAAAAGCACTGATTGCCCTCCAGCACTACCCTTCAGAAGGAAAAACTGCTCTTTAGAAAAAGATGCTGAAAAACAACGTGGGCAGGGGTATTTCTACCTGGTTTGTTCTCTCTCACTGTAAGAGAGTCCACAGCCGTATTCTGTGCTGCAAGTATGATGCAGATACTTCAAGAGATGTCATGGCATTCAGCCACCCCAGCAGTGAAGCACACAAACCCACCACAGCCCATGCTGCTCTATGCAGAGCAGAGAGACACAGTGTGGTGGTACTTGCTCCCTCTAGGTAGGATTAGACTTCTAAGCAAGCAGGACTTCTCCCACAATCAAATTTGGACATGCTGAGGCTCACAGAAAGTCTCAGAGGATCTCACTGTTTTGTGCTGTGAAAACACAAGTTGTTCCAACTATCACCAGTGAGATGCTCTCTGGAAAGGATGCTTGGGCAGCAGCTTCCACCACACTGAAACAGCAGGAATTCTGTGCTGAATTCATTGGCTGCTTCATTCAGCTCCCCGACACAAGACAGCTGTAAACCCACTTTAACTGCCCAGTAGAGCCAGGTTTACAATTACTTTGCACGACCAAAGTAATCACAGTGTGGTGGTGAATCAGGCCCTGGAATTACTGGGATCTTTTGCCTCCTTGCCCAGGTACAATGCACACAGCTACACACTATAATGAACCACATGTGTATCACATACATGTGCTATGTACATACATTTTTACATCACACACTTTGGTTTGGTGTGGCTTTTGTTGCATATACATGTATTTTTTACAGATACAGTTGTGGGCACTTATATTTACCAAAAAAAAAACCAAAACAAAACTATTTGCAGTTATAAGGTGTTACAACAGAAAACATGGATCATTGCTTAGCATAAAATTTGCTCCAGAAAACAAAACACAGAAATGAATACTCATGCTGAATCAAATTACTTGTAATTATAATTATTTATGACACATAATAAATAATATGATACAAAAAAGGTACCATTTCATAGAATCATAGAATGGTTTGGTTTTGGCTTAAAGATCATTTTGTTCCAACCCCACCACCATGGACAAGAGCACTTTCCACTTGACCAGGTTACTCAAAGGCCCATCCATCCTGACCTTGAACACTCCCAGGGATGAGGCATCCACAGCTTCTCTGGCCTGTTCCAGAGTTGGAACTTCACCCTCACAGTGAAGAATTTTTTCTTACTATCCAATCTAAATTGATCCTCTTTCAGTTTAAAGCCATTCTCCCTTGTTGTATCACTTGTAAAAGTCCCACTCCAGCTCTCTTGAAAGGCTCCTTTAGGTACTGAAAGACCTCAATAAGGTCTCCCAGGCATCTTCTCTTCTTCAGGCTGATCAACCCCAATTCTTTCAGCCTTTTCTCATAGCAAAGGTGCTTTAGCCCTCTGATCATCTTCATGGCCTTCCTCTGGACTCACTTTTTAAAAATCTCATTAATTTTATCTCAGCCAACAGAGAGCAAAATGCCCAATGAAAATATGGAGAAGGTGGGTATATAATAATCATAGGGTATAGTCACTGCTTTTAGTGAAGAATTTGCTAATAACTAAAATTAAAAACAAAAATCATCATTAAGTGTGGCAGAAATATTCACACATCTCATAGACACAATGTTTTAATGAAGTCTAACTCTAAAGAAATGATATGTAATCTTCCCTGTATTCCATAGGGTCACTTTGACATCAGATATGAATTCTCTGGTAAATCCAAAGATGTATCATAGCTCTAAAAGTAATTTAGACCAGCACCTTCAAATAGGAACTCATTCTTAGTTAATGCTGTAAACTTTAATTGATCCATGGCCAGCTGCATGAGCTGCATGAAGACATTGTGGAACGTTAGCAGCAGATGTTTGATATGATCCAAGGAGCAGGTATAAAGATAATTTGCTCATAAGTCAGATTTGAGTAGACTTTTACAGGACAGGAAAATGTAAGATCTCTCAGGAGAAGAACTGGTTAGAGACACAGAGACAGCAAAACAGACACAGAGAAAGAAATAAAGCAAGAAGAAATAATACTGTCATAGGCCAAAATTACTTATTACCCTCTGGCGCCTTCTTGATAAGGGTTAAACCAACTTCACTGAAACCTTCCATGTGTAAAAGTCAACTTGACACAGAAGTTTTCTGCAAGGGGAATGGACAAAGTTACAAAAACCTGAGAGCTGTGAATTACCCCAGAGGTTAGGTGGCCTCTGTTGTAAGTGGTTTATCAGATTTACCTCTATGGACACACTATGGGCCCCTTAAAGATCCCATCATAAGTGAGTGGGGGTTGACAGTTGGGCGGGTGAGTGTGTCATGGCAGATGGCAAGTGCTATCACAGCTACCAAATTAATGGAAAAGTTAAAATTGCTTTAAAAAATGGAAGCCAAGTACTTCCTGAGTAGGCAGGGAAAGGGTAATTGAAAATTTTAAAGATTAGAGAATCTCTGTTGATTGAATAAGAAATTAAAAGAAAAGGCCATTAAACAAAACATGTACGTTTAAGAGCCCCTTTTCTGACCCTAAGCCAAATTAGAGAAAGAATGTCATTGTTACAGTTTGATAAAAACTATTGGAGATATGATGAAACCAAGTCAGAAAAACAAAGTTGCAGACATATAAAGATGAGATCGCTCCAAACACATCGAGACTGAGTAAGAGCTAACTTGGCTCCTGTCCTACAACTCATAAATCCAGTCAAAATTTGGTTTTGGAGTTTTCAGGGTATATTATAGATAGTGCTAGCTGTATAATGTTAGACATTGCCAGCTGAATGGTTATCTCTTTTCCAGTACTTCCATTTGTAAGACACCACGGCCTTTTTCCCAGTGGTCAAACCTCAGGGCAGGGCTCTCCACAGCACTTGTCTCTCTTCTATGTCTCCTGCTGCTTGTGCGACCTGCTGAAGCATGACACTGCTTCACTTTGGCCCAGGTTTTCTTCCAAAGAATGCTCTGACATGAGAAGACCAGTCCAGCAAGAATTTGGGACATAACTGGGCTAAAATCCTGTGAGAAGAGATGGGCATGGAGGCAAGTAGATTTCCCATTAAGTAATGTGATGTATATTCCTTTGATCCTGCTGCTGATTTACACCAGTGTGGAATAAGAATGACACCCCTTCCCTCCTTTAATGTTTATATTTCTGAATGATTTGTCCTTTCAACTGTCAGGAAGGAATTCTTCCTCCCCACTGCTCAAAGCAAAGACAACAACAAGAACTAGACCTTCACTTTCTATGTGAGAGAAGGGGAACAAAAATTCTTGTTTCTCTTTACAAGGACCTTAGACAAAATAACTCAGGAGATTGCTGTATATTCAGACTGGGAAGAAAACAAATCATTCCTTAACACACAGGAAAGAATGTCTTCTAGTCTGAAAGAATAAAGGTTGGATAGAAGGGGAAGGTGAGCCTGGGCCCATTTGAAAACCTTAGCCTGGGATGCAGAGGGTGTTTTAATAACTATTAAAGATCAGGAACCCTCCACCAACATCTGTACAGGAAATAATCAAAATTGTCATTCAACCATTTCTTCTGGTCTTAATAAGACTCAAAATATCCAGAATAGGAAATATCAATGCAGAAAGGCAAGCAAAACTATAACAAACAAGGAAGAAAGAAGCAGTAAGAGTTTCCCAGACATAAAGATGTGGGTGGGAAGGCACAAAGTATTCTGGGCAGAAGTACATTCTTCCCATCTATTCCTTGTTGATTTAAATAATTTCTGTGTACCTTTTGCAAGATCAGCTCCAAATTCTCAAGAACCCAGAGCTGTAACTGGAGAACACACAGTGTAATGTGGCCAGTTCATTTGGGAATGAGCTGTGATTTGGCCCTTATCTTGTAATGAATACCTGGTCTGTGCCAGAAGAGTGTCACAAGTCCCATATGATACCAACACTGTGTAATGTCCATCCCTTATGAAAGCTCTTAGGTCACTGGCAACCAAGTTCCTGAAGCACAAGGGTGCATGGGCTGCAGAACTAGCACAATTTGGGATGAAGGCCATTTACTAACACACTTGCTGTAGAATAAACAAAAAGTGGTAGTTTTCTCCTGATTATTTCTGTGTTTAATTTCCTTTAGTTATTCTCCAGACAGTATCACTGAAGTTTCTTCCTCTACAGGGTACTACAAGACCTCTGGCCTCCTATTACAAATGAGTGGATTCACTACCACACCTCCCAGAATTGATGTATGTTGAAATTGGAAGGTCTCACACTTACATTAAATCCTTTCACTCAATTCCTCCAAACAAATGTCAGTTCATGCAACACACCGTCCAAGGCAAGGAGATTTCTAGATCTAGTTCCAAGCAAATTTTTGCCAGCACTTCAGAACTGTGAAGCACAGCAGTCAGAACCTTTAGCTGATACAGAGAGAAGCAAAAGCCAAAGTGAGATGGCTGCTCAAAAGGCAGCTCCTGTCCCAGCACAGAGAGAGATGGATACACCACACAGTACACTCACTTGAGTTCTTACTTTCCCAGGTTCTGACAGACTGTGAATTGCATTTCCCAGCTAAGGCTTGAAAACTGTTTACATTTGACTCACAGGAAAACACTGCAGAATGGATTTGATGAAGAAAGCTTTCCCCTTGTTCTGAAAAGGGTTGACAAGGACAGGCTACAGCTTTCAAAAAATTACCATTTCCAGCTCAGCCCCATATCAGTACACATATGAATAGTGAACTTGATTTAACTTTGACTTCTTGTATCTTCACCAGAAATCCAAATAAAAAAAGATCACTGAGAATGGTCACTAAGACTGTTTTTGGAGTTGAGTAACATAGCTATTCCTCTGGGAATTTCAGAAAGGCTGACTGCAAACCACCATTTTTTAAATTTCTTTCTTCAGAACTGGCAATTCACTAACTACTGACAAGCAAATCCAAGAACTGCCTGTTTCATAACCTAGGTGTCCACCTACACTAACCTAATGTGGTTTGCTGTCTTTGGTTTCCAGGCTACATGTGATCCTAGACTAACACAATAGGCAGTACTTAATATTGCCCAAGTGGCCTTAAATAATCCTTTCATTTTCAGTTGCCATTAATCCATGAAAGAAAAGAAGAGGCTGCCTGAACTAGCACTTTCTCAGTTTGTTCTGTCATGAACTGGTTTTCCTCAATGGAATTGTACACAAGCAGTAAAGATAACTATGCCAGGAGACGAGGAGGGGGAAAAGAAACAGGCTTTTTTCTCTAGAGGGCTTTTCCTCTTTCCTCATCATTTTCTGCATGATATAGCTCCCCTTTTCATTGCCCAGCAGGGAATCCCAGAGGCCAGAGACAAATTTTCCCTTTGGTCTTGGAGCATTCATGATGAATTCTTGTTTTAAGAAGAGGTTATTAGTTGTTTGCTCTTGAGTATTATATCATCACCATTACAGCAAAGCTGGTCTCATTCTAAATTTCGTTTATTCTTTGGCACTCACAAGATATCTTGGGTTACACAGCTAACATCCCTTTATGTGCCAAAGTCAATGAAACCCTTTCCATTGGCTCCAATGGTGGCAGATGAAAAGTTGCGAAGGTGCTGAAAAAATGATCTCTTTGGGGCTTAATTCTGTTTCCACTGGTAAAATTCCCTGAATTTGACAGGAGTAACTTTAAGTCCACTGACTTACACAGCTTTTTATAAATCATTAAACTATTCAGCTATCATATAAACTTCTGCTTGATAAGGAATGCTCATACACCTTGAAGTTCTGTTTATGTTGTATCTTGTTAATAGAAGCTGTCACTTAAAAATGTCTTGGCTACTGTTTATGTTTTCACTATTTATACCATAGTTCATGTAAGTTTCTGTAGAAATAGCTAAAGATGTAATATTTAAAAGAGGTCTCCAGTTAGGAACAATATCTAGTTCAATTTTTTTTTTCCATGTTCTTCATAAATAATGGAACATTGTTAATCCTGATCAGAAATTTAATCAGTGAGGGTTTGTACCTATATATCGTATTCTATAGCCATCTTTAGCCCCATTTTTATCTGTTTCACCATTTGGGAAAGTATAACCTAGTCTCCTCTAAGTACTTAACTTCCCAAGGCTCATACAGCAAGCAGAATATTCCTTTGATGCTTCTCCAGCTTTGTAATAACATTGATGTTCAGAAAAAGATCCATTATTCGAAAAGACAGTGTAGTAGCCATATGCATGGATTGACATCATTTTCCATTTTTCAGTAAGTCTTTGCCTGATAAATTATGACATTTAATCACACACACAGAAAATCAATCTTTGATATACTTAAGGTCTGGAGAGGAGGAGCTTTCCTCTTTGTTTTGTTTTTTTGTTGTTGTTGTTGTTGTGCCTAAAGGATTATTCTCCCCATCCCAAAATAGTTTGTGTTATCTTGTATTAACTTCAACAAGTTCAAGAAACTATAACCAGAAAACGCTGCATGTTCAAAGAAGAAAGGCACATTTTATCTTATCTGTTCTACACATACTTTTAATTCTGAGTCTGACATCATTGCTAAACCTTCATAGCTGCCAGAGAACTAGCAAGTTCACTACGATAATGAGCTTCAAAAAGTAAGTTAACACATCTCTGCTTACAGATGTCAGTATTGAAGAGTTTGAAAATACAGTGTTACCTGATGTTTCTCAGAATACCAGCTTTAACATTTTCACTCTCCATTGCTTTGTCATCTCTATTAGCTCTTAAAATGGACTGTAAGAACTCCTATTCAAATGATCAGGTTTAATTTGTGAAGAGTTTCAGATCCAAACACAGTTAAAACCAACCTATCTGATTTCAAATTGTTTCAAAATTGCTCTGTATACCTGATAAAATTAACCTCCCTTCAGTTCTGGTCCCACCACCACCCTCTGGGACTGGAGATTCTCACATTCCAATACTTTAATTCATAGTTCAAAAAAGAAGAGAAATTTAAAATATAACTTTACACAAATATTTCAACAGCTATTTTTAAGATGTTCTACACATCTCTAGTTTGACCACTTGCAGCATGGATGACCTAGCTATGCCAGTTACTTTGATAGATTGTCTAAATTTATTAACCACCTAATTTTGCAGGGAATGTCAAGTGTTGATGCCTGATAGTTGGGAATAAGTGCTTCCACTGAGATAGGGTTTGCAGTACCTTTGAATTTTCTTTTCAAGGTTAGCAGGATGAGGTCATTAAGGGAAATCTGTGTCCCGTTATGCATAACAGAGCAGTCCCATCTGCTTTCTCTGCTTTTGCACAGTATTCCTGTTCTTACATAGGTAATGCATACTGCAGGAGCCACCAGCCAAATATGCCTTGTGTGTTCATATCCCAGAGGATCTCTGGACAAAATTTTAAAATGTGAGCACCTGCCATTACACACACATACACACCAAAAAAAAAAAAAAATCAGCTTTTGAACACCTACTGAAGTGCTGGGATCATCAGAGCTGCCAGCAAGCAATCACAAGGTTGCATCTTACACTCCTCCTTGGGGTGTGAAACAACCCCATGCTCCTGTGCTGTCTTCTACCAAGTGCTAAGGCAAAGCAGAAACTCTGGCACAAAGGCCTGCAAAGGCAGAACTAACAGCAGCCTCCAGGGCAATTGGGATGGCACCACAGCAGAACAGCAGGTGTTCAGCTTTTCTTCTCCCAGCCCACCACAAAAGCTCAATTTCTGTCTCCATTAAGTTTTTTTTTTTTTTTTCTGAGTTAGCCATGCTACATCTTGACTTTGTGTTTGTTTGTTTTGAGGAAGAACAAGGCAATAGCCTAGTCAGGGCTTCACATGCTGCTGTTATATGCCACAAGTGGGAAGGATTTGGTTAGCCAGTTGGAGAGGGAGCCGCCTGGGAGGAGGGGAGGCAAGAGGGAATACAGACAGGAGGGAGAAGCAGGATGGTTGCCTCTGGGCCCCTCGAGGCTATTACACAAGCTCCTCTGCTCTCTCTAAGCACCATGACCTTCTCTGGGTATTAAATAGGGTTGTTTTGTTTTCTTCGAGCTAGGATGATTCCTGCCACGTATTTGATATTAGAATTTCTCTCTAGTGGTTTGCAAGTATTTGATCCCCTAGGGCTTGTGATGCTGGATCCACTAATGATTCACACAATGGCATTAATGTCATTCATGGATGAAACCACATTTCCTTACCCTACAGGGTGAGAGCAAGATGGGAAGACTGTGGCTAACATTAGGAAGGGACTGGGTGGGAAAGAAAACTTGAAGTATTCAGGTCAAAAGACAGTGGGTGGCTAAGTAAAAATCCATGATTTCTGATCATTCTGGAGGTGGGGTGAACAATAGGGATTTCACCCTCGAATGCCTGAGGACCCAGCACTAAAAAAAAAAAGTAGACAATAAATGACCCCCCAAGTGAGCAATTTAAAACCATTCTCTTTGAAAACAGTTCTTGAAAACAAGTTGGCAGAACAGTTAGATCTCCCCACAGCAATGCATCATGAGATCACGTACAAGGAAACAGCAGAAGTATCAAAGCATGCTTTACTCGAGCATGCCCTTAGTTGCTCTGCTCTCTTGAGCTGGGCAGCCCAGACTAGTGCCTAACAGCAGAGGCTGCATGAGGAGCTGGGTAAGCACTGCCAGCTAAATGGTGGCCTAAATCCTTCTTTCCTTTGAGTGGGAAATGGGGCTTTTAATTTTTATTTATTTAAAATTATCACTGCAGACTGAAGGTAGGAACTTATATTTCATTGTTAATGTGCATGCATAATTTCAAAGGAACATTTCTCACACTCCTTTCCAGTGGAGCTTCCACCAATAAATGGTAAGGGAAGGTGAGAAATAACACAGGAATGTAGGAAACAACTTCCAGGAGGACAGAGGGACTGAGCCAGTCAATTGAGGCTGGCATGCCAAATCACCTTCACCCAAAACAGAAAAAGAAAGTTTAAACAAAAGCAGAAGGCAGGAAAAAAAGGGTCCCTGAATAAGAAGTACGTCAATTATCTGCGTGTGGATGGATGCTGAGAGCACCAGAGGGATCAGCTTGGAAAAACATGGCAGAGAAATTTCCATCAGAAAGGCCCATTCCAAGGCTGGGACAGAACTAGGTGACTCAGAGAGCTTTCCCAGCTCCAGGGTGGAAGAAAGAGGAAAGATTTCCAGTTCTTCACAAGAGGAGAAACAACACTTGGATCAGATACTAGCCTAATAACCAAGGTGCACTTTTCATAATCTCAAAACCTCCAGACTAAGAAAATGTACATTGTTCACTGGTTAACAAAACACAGTAACTGTCAGAAAAGAGGTTTGCATCTTGACTTGTGGATATAATTTATATGCAGGAGAGACTCAGCTCTAGCTTCAGTTTTGTTGGTGCCAACCCTACCATTTAAGGATTTGATCTTGGAGACAGCTACTCCTCCAAGCCACGTCACTGACGTCATTTCCCAGTGAAGTCCCCTTACACCCACAAATCAGGTGCTGAAATCCCTTTGTGGGATAGTAAAAATGCTGGCACAACTAGCTGCCAATGTAAAATTATTTCTGAAAATGAGAGGGACAGGTCAAAGCCCCTTAAAAAAAACAAGCCTTGGTGGCTATGCAGAAAAGGATTATATTATGCTTAGCTAGTGCGTGGGTGTGGAGAACAAGGGACAGAGACAGTGTTCCTCAGTACACTCTCTCCGCAGCCCCTTGCGAGGCAAAATATATAGGCAACATTTCAACCTCAAATCCACAAACAGATCAGGATACACTTGGAGGAGAGAGAGACGGATTTCTTGTTTTTTAATAAAAGGTAGGATTAGGAAAAGACGTAGGTGGGGAAGGTGTAAAACAAGCAGGCAAGCAGTCCTTACTCAGCTTCCCTCTTACATTCATTACTCTGAGAAGTGGACAAGCTTTAGGAAGAAATAAGACACATGGCTGTGGGTAAAGGGGGGGAGGAATTAGAAACTGTAATTCAATCTAATATTTGAGGCTTGGCAAATGCACCTATGGGATTTCATGAAAACCCCCGAATCTTTTTCATTTCGGAGCAATTAACCAGATCCCAGCATCCCTGGCTCCAGTGAGCCGCTTAGCTCTCTGTTTTATTACCCATTTCCTTTCCCCCTCGCCAGCACTAGCTCCCATCCTCACACTTGGGAAAAAAAAAAGGGGGGGGTGGGTAAAAACTCCACACACTGTTACAATGCCACAAAGGGGCCACCACAAACAAGTGCCAGCCAGTGCATTTCAGAGCAAACACAGAACACACATAAATGAGGCTCACATTTGGATTAAAACGCTGTTGTGTTCAGGCATTTATGTGTGGCATAATTAAAAACATCCAGCTGTAATTTAATAGTTCCCACCAAGCACAGACATAAAGTCTAGCAATTTTTTCCCTCTGCATATTTAACCCTTAGAGACAGAAGGAAGAGGAGGCAGGGGGCAGGGGGAGGGAGCAGGAAGCTGGGGAGAGACAGAGGTCTTTTGAACACATTTTTTTCCCCTTCCTTTGTGTTACTCTAGTTTGCTTTTTACCTCCTCTGATCTTTTGCTTCTACAAAGAGAAAGCAACTATCTTCTGGATGTCGTAGAAACAGGAATCACATTCAGAGAGCATTTCTGTAGTTCAGCAGCAGTATGGCTGGGTACAGGATCCTCAGTTTCCAGAGGATAACATCTGTAGCTGGATGCACTGATTCACAGTTTGTGAATATGCCAGATTTTTCAGGCTTAAAAATCAACTACTAAAAAGACGAATTTCACCACCATTACTCACCCTGAGTACAGTCTTTCTATTCAGAGGAGCCCTTCTAAATCAAAGGCAGCAGTGACAGGACTAAGCACAGCATTAGGACAGGAAGGATAAGCCAGCATTTGCTGCTCTAGCAAAGCATCTGGGACACCAGGGCGGGTTCAGTCCCTGCTCTGCCACGTCGCTCATTTTCAGAAAGACATCTCTAGGGGCATTTTTTAAGATGCTCAGTTACCTGAGTAAGGGCCCAACTGTACCACCAAAAACCTGAATGTTTTAAAGTTTTTCAGTTCTCCCCATGTCAAGTCCCTATAGGCAGACTTGGGCAGATAACACTTTCTTCCATCCAAACGTATGTTACAAAGAGAGATGTATTCAAGATTGGGATGTGCTGAAATCCCACAGCAAGGAAGAAAGCTAATAAAGAAAAGAAAATCTGCTTGGCCCTCTATTTCTAAATGAATTCAGGCAACTGTCCATTACACTGACTCAGCTGAACAGCAGGACTTTACTACAGCAAGGAACACAGAATTCCACCCTAATTCTGGAAGAGTGAAAATTGAAGTAAATGCACTGCATTAAGTTCATAGTCATGGCCAACTGTGTCCTAATTTTCCAACAGTTGTGTATATAACAATTAGCCTAGGACTTTATCAGTCTCCAGAGACAGAAGACTACCTTTGCATATTAAAAACCTATAGGATTTCTATTGCTAGCTGTTCAGCTCTACCCTTTAAACATGTTCCTGCCCCACAGAAGATATGTGCAAAACTACAGAGAGAGGAAATGGAAAGGACTTTCAGAGAAGTACTAGAAGTTCCTAGGAGGGTCAGTTAACCCGGTACAATGTGGCAGTGATGGAAATGCATTGCTCCTGGCTACTGAGTCATTACTGCTGTCTCTGTACTCCATATCTGCAGTACCCATATACCCTTACCTCTCTGCACTTACCCTTCCCAACAATGAAGTCTTCCAGACTGCTCTAAGAACTAAATTTAACCTTTTGACAGCCTCAAGCCCTCCAAAGAGACGACTCCTGTAGGTGCCTAAGACAGATAGATGTGTGGGAGAGGGTTAGGTAAATAAGTTCCAAATGAAATCCCACAAACTGTGGCTCAGGACTACTGAAGCATTGTTTTTGATTGCCACTTTATTACCTCCTTTATTGCCTCTCAAATAGATTGCAGAGAGCATGGCATGCCAAGAGAGAAGAATGAGCCTCCCTGTCCTAGTAAAACTGTGGGTTTCTTCCAACTAGAAATCCTAACCTTGATCTCTTTTTATATAAATAATAGTCAGAGCAGGTCTTGCACTGTAGCAATTTCTTACAATGTCATTTTGAAAGTGCTCTGCTGCAAACTTGCCTGCAAATGAAAACAATCCATCTTCCCAAGGCATCCTGCAGAGTATGTGACTTTTCAGGCAAGGTGGGAGTGGGTGATGTTGAAATGAAGATGGAACAGGGTGACACAGAACACCACGACTTCATGAGATCTGTTTTCTGCATACAGACCCTTACAAATGAGAAAAAAGCTCCACTGTGTCTTAAACATCATGAAATCACAGACAAAAACAACTAGCTGGTGATGGTTGCCAACAGCACTTCTGTTTCTGTAGCTCAACACTTAGCAGTGAGTGCTGGGCTTCAGCAGCACATGTAACAGGGACTAATGACATGGAGCACCCAGGAAGCTCAGCAGCCTATCAGCCAACCTGCTGCTTTTGGTGTTCTGCTATCATGGTAAATCCCAAGCACACAGCATAGGACAATAATGTTTTATGTTGCAAGATATTGCTGTCATAAAGTTTCCTAGGTAAAAAATACTTGAAGGGCACTAAAAGTGGGGAGAGTCACAGGATGAACAGTTTTCATGCTTGCCTGAGTCAGAGCTGATACCAAGGCTCTAGTCAGTCCTAGTGAAAAAAAAAAAAAATTTCCTGGTTTTAATAATACAGACAAACTGGAAAGCTGCTACCTTTGCACCATAGCTATTCTGCTTTATATTTCACCCACCTTCACCATTCACCATCATTTTAATGCAATATATTGAATTCATATATAGTACTATAAAGGTGCCAAGAATGTTACAAACAAAATAAAGTTTTAAAAAACACACCAAACCCATCATCTTATACATCTTATGTCACCTCCACATGACAGTGATGAGAAGCATTTCTATCACACAAGCTGAACCAGTGAGCCCTAATGACATCAGTGTCAGGGCTTCACTATGTAACTCACCCAGTGCCCCAGAAATGTCCATGACCACCAAAACACAACCACCGCTACACTGGAAGTCAAAGACTGACTCTTGTCAGTCATAATGGACATATTTACATATTTGTATATACATTTTTTTATTATTGTATGTGTTTGTATGTATGTATTGTATGTAATATATTGTATGTAAATTTTGTATGAAAAAATTGTATGTAAAAAAATAATTACGTATTACAGGGCATAATTACAGCCATGAACTCTGCAACTACTCCTAGGAAAGAGCATAGTGGTATCTTCACACTTAACTTGGAAGGCCCCATCCCTTTGCCAAACTGGTAACAGTATAAATAGGACTCAGGATACAGGGCTTGAAAGAATGAACCATTGTTTTTCCTAAGGCCATGTTAAAAAAAAAAAATCCCCCTAAGTTTTTCTTCTGCACTTTGCATGCTAGTCAGAATGCACTTTCCTGGGAAATGCATTATAATAACAGGCAATGTTTAGCATCATATTTGAAGTGAGCACATCCCAGTGATTAAAATCCAGGCAACGGAAATAAACACATCAGCAGGACATGCTGCATAGTACTGAATTGGGACTTCTTTGTTTTATTACTTTCTTGAGCGTTAAATACTGTGTGAGAAAAACATTGTTCAAACTTAACCATCTGTATTTCGTTTCTTCTGAGTGCATTACAATCATCAATAAACATTTTAAGCCTAAAATCAGAAAACCTGCTTGTACTTGTGGGAGAATAATTGTGACAGTAAGAGGTGTCTTTGTAGCAATAAAATTGTTTTATTTCTTTTTAAGTGAATTTATTAGAAATTTGTTGTTTTAAAATGAGGCTACTTCATGTTAAAGTGGCACAGTCCATTATGTTAAGCTGAGAGAGAAGCAATTTCCCTGTAAACAATTTTCTTCATATCAATATCCTACTTCAAAGAGGGAAGAAAGTTTTAAATTATTGCAATTTTCAAAGCTAAAGACCTGGAGTGAAGAAAAAAAACCCCTGGAGTTCAAGGTCAGCATTTTGCTTTGACAATTTCAAAACATATCTTTTCAATGCAACTTCTTAAATACGTTATTAGTTTTAATTTTCAAAACAAAAACTATTTTTAAATGAGAAAGCCATTCAGTTAGAAACAACCAAAACATTCTGACAGTTCCAAAGTTTTATTTCCACAAGAGTTTTCAAGTCAAGATATTTGTGAAAGCCAATCCTTTCCCACAAACAGTCTCAAATTCTGTGAATCAGCATGTTCTGTCTCTGAAGACTTTATTACCAGCATGACACAAAGGCTCCCACCTCACAAGACCTCTTCTCCAAGAGCCTGTTACTCTCCACCCTCCTGGGAGCTGCCACTGCAGCAAGAGCGCTGGGTTTGGCTTCTGCCCCTCGCTGAGAGACAACATCCTGCTGCCAGCTGTGGTTCTCAGCACAAGTCTTATGTCTCTGCTGAAGTCTGCTATGTCTCCAGCCAAATGCCAGAAGGTAACTGGAAGAACACAGGGTAAGAGAAACACTGCACCTGCAAGCATCTCCTCATACCTACCTCTTGGATAAAGCTTTAGATCCTTAAAAGGTCACTTGGAAAAGATGAGCATGAAGAGGAGAAGCTGGCCACCCCACTCACAGCTCCTTGAAATCTCTCAGCCCCCTCTACAGAAGTACAACAGTAGCCATCAGGACACGGGGTATTATCAGACATTTTATGTATCAGTGTATTTTAATGATCCATGTTGGAAAGCACTGAAATGTTCTCACTCATTATTTGCTCCACCTCACAGGAAAATGCAGCTCCGGTTCCAACTCATCCTCTGGGCCACTCTGGCCAAGCCCATGGTCACACAATGTCTGTCACCCCAGATACATCAGCTCAAGGCTCCCCAGCCTCAGCCTCAGCACAGGCCCCTCAGCAGTCCAGCTTACAACATCTCAGGGATCCTCTCATTCCCCCAGTTCCTTGTTCTCCATACCAGAGTTAGCAGCTGCTCTCATTGCTCTTGAGCTCTACTCATATGGAAATCCCAGCCCAGGCACAGGGGCTGGAAAAAACTGCCTTGATCCAGGGTAAAATTTTCTGCTCCACTCATCAGATGTACTCATTAGATGTTGAACTAGCTGGTTGGATGTGCCAGCATCATTCCGCAGTCTTAGTAGGTTAACCAGTTGAGGCTGCAAAAGGCATGCAGGAGATACAGACAATTCCATACCGAAACAGGATAAAATCAAACTTGGTTTCTAAACTGCAGAAAGACTGTCCACATGATCCCACTCTTCCTTTCTCTAGCACTGTCAGCATCAGGGGCTTTCTGTGCCTCTTGGATGATTAAAGCCATCCAACCTTTGGCCTCATGCCTTTTAACTCCACCCAAGGCATGCTGTAATTCCCTAGAAACGCACTGTTTGTCATGTTTTATTATTTAATTACACTCTGGCTTTATTTGATTTGATGCATGTCTGTTTCTTGACTAGCTACATGTGAATTTTAAGCCCTTGAAGGCCAGACTGTGAGCACAGATGCCCTGCAAACCTTGCTGATACCAGAACTGCTGTGCTCAGCACCTGCCCTCTTCCATTTGCCAGCCTTGTTCACATTCCCACTAGAAGCACAGCCCTCCCAACTAGCACAGTGCCAGCAGCAAAGTCTACATTGTTCATATTTCAGAATAGATGATGCCGTCATGTCACATTTTACATCCCCAGACTTCCAGTTAGGAGTTATCCTTTACAACACCTTGGTAATTCCTTAAACAAACAGAAGTGAGCGAAGGGAGCAAATGATCGCTTATGGGGAAAAGTATCAGGTAGGGAGGTTATTTTTCTTCATAGATATTTATCCCAAGAAGTGACACCAGCAGATGCCAAAAAGAACTAATGAACACACCTAGGACGTTAATCAGAAAACGAAGAGGTGAAAAAAAGAAGAAGAAAGGTGACTGATTTGGTCATTCCCAGGTCTAAGCACAAATTCTGTGCTTTGTAGAAGTATACAGTCCTTAGGATGGAGGAAAAGTGAAGCACCTTGATATAGCTTCATTTCTCAAGGCTTGGCCTAGCTTAGCACATGCAGAAATTTGTGTCAATCTGATAGCTGACAAGCTATCCATTACAACAATAATTATTTCCATATAATGAAACTCCAGGTCATTATTCATATGAATTCCCATGAAAGTTAGTTGAGCAAAAGTTCGGAGAATTTCCCCCAACATATGAAAATACCATAAGGGTATTTACAGTAAATTGCAAAATATAATTAAAGTTGGAAGGTATGTTCTAGAATCCCTCATTCTCACTAGCCACACTTATCTTATTCCTCTCTTTTTTTTCTTCTGCTTTAAACACTTGCTAGAAATATAAGTCCTACCTAGCTAAGAAATCCTTCCAAATAGGAAACTGCATATTTAGAAGTGCGTAAGGAAGAAGGAATAACAAGCACTGTCTGTAAACATCCCTTACCTCCTTTCATTTTGCCCTTTCAGAGAAGGGAATTTGCTATTTGGAAAGAGCAAAGTCTTTCTGATGCCTGTTTCTGGGTCCCAGTTGTTCACTATTTCCCAAAACACAGTACTGCTGTTTGAGAGCTGCATGTTAGGCATCTAGAGTTCAACAATAACAGAATTCTTTCTTTTCTGGCACAGCTTGTCTCAGCTTGGAAACTTTCTGCCTGAGTTTGATGTCAGTTAGAGAAGTCAATATGGCCATCCAAAAAAGTAATGCTAAGTAAATAGAGTTACTGCAACTTCTGCTAAGGCAACAGACACCATTATGTGTTTCCAAATTTTTTTGTAGTCCAGAGTTAACAAACAAGAGGTACAGATTTCATTATATCTATGTGCATATATAGCTGTATTATATATTTTATTTCATTTAATTTATGGATACTCCTAAATTTGTGTAACAGTCAGATCAGAAGCACAAGGCAGGCCAATTTTCCTTATCATTTCTGCCAGAGCCGATGGAATCTATGCTGACCTTAAGGAAGTGGTAATAATATCCTAATCCTTCTGGCTAACTCAAATCCATCAGGTCTGAAACAGCCAAATATCAATCAGGATACTTTTGTGAGTCTGCAGAAGGAGATGATGAAGCAATAATTGACACAACGTCCCTCCTATGCTAATTGTTAACTCAAAGGACTGCCCCAGGATACTGAAAATGCCCATGTTCTTAACTCTTTATTGCACAGGAAGGAGGGGGAGACATGACCCTCCATCTTCAAATCACAAAAAGCATGGGAATGAGAAAGAAAACTAAGGTAACTGTTAACAAAATTCTGGCCAATATGCATGACATTTGCATGACTATATGCCTCTGATCCCTCACAAGAAAACCTTACTGCCGTTTTTCACCTTGCATCTTCTTTATCTTTCATCCCTAATAAAAATTAACATTGAAATTCACTCTTTAAGCTAATGATTTGCACATGAGGTGTCATTTGTCACAAACTGATTTCAAGAATTAGCTTGTAACCTGCAACATAAACCATTATTAAATATCACTCCATACATGTCAAAAAATCCAAGGATGTTTGCCTGTGTGGTGGATCACAGACAATTTTACATGCTAAGAGATATTGAAATGGCTCTGTCAGATTGTGGGCTCTACAATCTCTCTGTGTGTCACTAGACTATTTTCCCAAAAGCTTGATGTTTCTTCGTAATTATGGTATGACACATCAATAACAATTCTTTTGAAGTAGGACGCCATGAATCCCACAGCTGCAAGGGCTTGGAGAAGCAACTTGCAATGTGACTTCAAAAAGCTTAATTTTTGAGGGGGAAAAGTTCCATTTAGACATTTTGACATTTTTGTCATTCTTTGGGTCTATTGTTTTTAAATTGGATTGGCTTCCTGTGAAATCAGTCAATACTTAACTATATAGTAACACTTCCTACACTTGTTAGGAATACTAACATCTATTTACTTGCCCTATTAACAAAGAACAAGAACTCTGCCCTGTATCTAAGCAAAGTCAGGGTGGTTTTCTGTTTAATTGTCTGCCCCCTTTCTATTCATTCCTAAAATTTACTTTGTTTTTTGACTAGCTGTGAGCTAAGGTCTGCATAGACCTGCCTGCAACTATTTCAAGGTATCTTCCCTGAACAGCAACTGCTTAGGTGGAGTCTAGCACTGCATTACAGTCACAGCTGGCTTTCTTCCCTAAATGGATTATTTTGCATTTATTAACATAGAATTTCATCTGCCACTTTATAGTTCAGTCTTTGAGTGTTTTTTTTCTTTTTTTTTAAGAGGTTTTTTTTTTCTGCTGACCTGTAAAGGACCTTCCTTCTTGAACAGGCATACCTTGTACTTCATCCTCTCATAAAATATAGCAATAGGCCCATGTATGCAGACTAAACTAGTAAGACTTCAGTGGAAAAATTCCTTTACTCTGCAAAGTTAAATTTTTACTTCACACATCATCCTGAGAAGGGAGCTTTCCCACTTACTAAACAACACCATAATTTTATAAGACAAATGGTGATGACTTTGGATCATGTTTCTTGGAGCAGCACAGAGCATCCAACCACCCTATATTAACTCCTTCAGAAAAACTGGTAGAATAGTAAGGCAGGGCTACAAAACCACAATGTCCATTTTTCATAATGCATATCCCTGTTCCTTCTCACCTAATCTTTATTACTTAGCTTCTAAAAGTCTGTCTACCACAAAGCCAAAGACTCTAGACTGGCAGCACAACAGCCACTTTTCACCCCTAAACAGCTAGGATGCATATTCCAGTTAACAACTTGGCAATTTCATATTTGTGTTATTTAAGCTACTCAGTAAGCAGTGCTTTTCCTTAGAATTACATAAAAATTATGCTATACTTAGCCTAAAACTCTTCTGCCTCAATTTGAATATATTTTCTTCCCTCCTGAAAAGAAACATTAACAATAGCTGTAAGCTCCTCCATAGTATATAACAGTACACTGCTATCACACTTTTATCATATTCTATAGATTTAGCAGTAGAGTTTCAACTTCTAATGTGTTTGAGATTGACAAGTTTTCTTTACTTTTCTATCTTCCATCATTTTCTTCAAAACCTTTTTGGTGTACCTTACTGTGTTTTGGCATGTATCTTCTGAAAGTTAATTCTCCTTTGTACGTTCCTGATTTGTAATGACTGCCACATATTCAATTATGTCTTTTCATTTCTTTTGTTCTATTTTGGTCTATTTAGAAACTCATTTTCAGGAAAAAAAGCACATTACATCTCAAAAAGACCCTAAACCTACACCTTATACTTCATGACATTTCAAGGAATTTAATATTTTGGCTGTTTCAATTTCCTTTCAGAGAGATTTCCTCAGTTTTACCTAACATCTCTATGGCTCTTTCACTCCCACAAGAATGTTAAGCTTCAGTACATGACAATCACTATTGCGTTGAGTGTTTGATAGTTACCTTTTGAGCCATGTCTGGCACAGGAACTCAGGCATAAATTGCAAGTAGTTCCTCTTCTTGCTTCTTCTGTGGCCATTTATCCTAAAATTTCATTCACAGTGTAACAAAAAAAAAAGTTCTGTGTTATACACCCATATGATGTTTGCACTCCCTATACAGAAACAAAGTTTTCATTATTATTGTAATTTTTTACCCTCTCTTATCATGTCACATTCGTTATTAGTTGTCCAAGTGATCAATATTGTAACCACAATACTATAATATTTCTTTTAACTGGAATTCCCACCGCAGGCACATTTGGGTACTGTTAATTTATTTTGTTTGTTTGAACATGAATTTTAATGTATCAAGCCACTTATCCACCAGCAAGCTATTTTGTCACTCCTGTAAATTTTCTATTCTAATATTATAGCTATTTTTGTTCCTTGGACCTATTGACATACATCTATTAATAAAATTTCTGAGCTTCTAAGTATGCCCAACACTAACAGGATGCTTCCAGAGGGCTAAATAAATTTAGGGCACTTCACTGTAGCTGATGAAAGCCAGTGTGTCTGCTAAGTAGCCCATTTTAACAACTGGAAGTCATTAAAATGGCTGTTTTTCCTGAAGAGAGCCTACTCTTCAGTTAAGAAAGAATTACAGCAAAAAAAAACCATAGAATTTAAACATTTCTTATTCTTGTCAAGTTACAACCCATATTTGGCCTATTTGACAGAAAAGTCAGGATGTATTTGTCACTTAAAAAGGAAGCAACTTCCCTTTTTTCCTTACTGCTTTCCTGTGGTACAACCTAGAATTTCGACAGAAATCACTACCTCTGTTTGGACCAGCCTCCTGATCACACAGACTGTAATTTCTGGTTGATTTACTCCTCATATCTTTTAGATACCTTGTTTTAACAGCATCCTTATAGACAGTCTACTACCTTAGCAATTTTCCACTTACTATCGCATAACTTTTTTCAGTTTATTACCAGGTCAAACCTGATTACCTTTAAACGTCCAGTACTTAGATTTCGTAGAACCACTTTGCCAAAGACCCCTAAAGTATCACCTATTTTTGCTCAGATGCATATTTTAAAAATTGAGGTCATTCTAATTGTTTCTTTTTTTCTGCACATACTGAATTACCATGGTCTCCTGCTGTTGCATTAAGGAAAAGAAGTGAGAAGCTAAAAGAAACCAGAGCAGAATCGAAGTGGGAATGAAGATGAACATTGATGATTCCAGTGATGATTTTCTCTTGCTTCCCTGAAGCAACTACTGTCCCAGGGTCCCACGACACTGTGAGATGTGGAACACAACCAAACCCTCAAGCTGCTTCACTAAGTCCTTTAGGTATCAAAGCCAAAAACAACATCATGGGTGTGTCAACTTCATTAGCGATGATTAAAATGATCACACAATTGAAGCGTTTTGCATGGCTCAGCAAAGGACTCTTTGACGACTTAAATTCAAATCAAAAACATCTTGTTTTACTGTTAACTGTTTGGCTATTAATAATTGCTTATGTGATTGCACCAGTGAATGTAGGATTTTAAAAATACAAACAGGATAAGACCTGTTCTTTACATAATTTTAGCAAAATACCTGCAAAACAGAAATGCTTCTACATTCAAGGAAACTGCAAATGTACCTGGCAACTTAGCTAGCAGATTCTGGATATAAAAGCAAACACAGGATCTCACTTCCCCCAACCCTACAGCACATGCATTATGTGTACATGTGAAAAGGACATCTCCACATTCCATCATTTGAATAAAAAAGGCACCATTCATGTGCTGAAGCAACACAAAGGGAAAAAACCAATAGTGGACTTTTTTGACTCTGTCCCAAATTACTTTCCTATGCCTCCTTCTTAGGGCTCTGAAAGGAGGGCATGGACTTCGCAGTCTCCCTTTACTGCTCTTCTCATCATGCAAGTAGTTCAATAAGACTTCAGCAGAAGAACAAACTCAAAAGAGCAGTTCTTGGGGTCCTGATTAAAAAATAAAGTGGGAGAAAGTGTTGAAAAGATAAGCAAAATGACAGAAATGTACCACAATAAACAAAACAACCTTACACATGTTCCCAGTAGCAAAAGCGTGTTTCCTTCTCTTTCAGTCATGCTACTGGAACCAAGAAAACAAAGCAGATAAAATGTCATATTAGATCTGCATTGATTTACTTCTCTGATTTGTTGTTTTTTAGAAAATAGGCATCCACAAATAAACCCAAATCAAGTCTGTTATTGCTCTTCAGCAGCAGGAGGGCAGACTGTAGGATTGGGAACTTTTCAGATGTTATTTCCCTGCAATGCCGGTGGTCTTAGGTTCCTGGCTTTTTAAACTCTTTGCGCAAGCCAGACCAGCAAAACAGAGACTGGGAAGAATTAACACCATTACAATAGTAAGAGTCCAGAGCATTATTAGCTACACTTCAAGAAATGGATCATATTTCCAAGTTACATTGACATATAAGAATATTTCAAAACAATGTGTAGAATAAGTTTAAAAAAAATCACCAATTACCATAAAGCATGCTGGTGTTTTCAAAAACTATAAACTCAGTTAAAAAAAATAACATAAGAACATGAAATTTGGCTACGCCAGAAAAAAAAAAAAAAAAAAAAAAGACCAGGGCTTCTGAAACCACTCTAATAACAACATCTAATATTTACAGAGTACAGAGGTGATACGTTTATCTGTTAATTATCTACTCATGAAAGCTTAATTCTGCTTGACCTCTGCACATACAATTCCCAACAACAACAGTAGAGAGCTGTGAAAATCTATTGGGAGGACAGTATTGTAAATAAAATATTGAAACAAATGCTCAGATTTCTACTAATTTCTGCCTTCTAGAAACTAAGTTTTATGCAATTCTTTAATTGACTATATTCATTCTTGGATATATGGCAGATTTTAAGGACTGCAAAAATATAAAACCAAGGAAAATAAATTCTTGAGCATAAACCATGTGTGCCAAGGTTGTAAGAATGATATAAATGATAACCTCGATATGCCACTGACTCACAATATCACCATAACTTCAGGGCTGTCATTTGCTTTCTAAGTACATACCACTTTCTAACAATACATGCAAGTTGTGCTGAAGCAGCGCTGCTTATCTTGTTATGCGCACTCTGCGACTTTAAAACTGTCATTTTATCCTTATTAAAATGCGACATAAGAAAAATTTATTTTCACACACTGCACTCCTAGACCTAAAACGATGTGCACTGAAATAAGGACATATCATATTACTTCTACATGCACCAATGTCTTTGAAAAAAATGAACAAATATTGAAATTATATCTCAAATTCCTGGTGCCTTACACTGTAGTTTCCTTCTCTGCACTGAACAGGTTTATGTTTTAGGCAGATGGGATTCTGGCTTTTCTATTTTACTTCATGAAAACGGCATATTTCACCAGATCTTCGGGTCTTAGGCAAAGATTTGATAAAATTACAGTGATTTAGTTTTATGAATTATTCAAAAGTACTTTAATGAAGTTTCGTATAGGTGGTTACTGTAAAGAACTAATAATCTGACATTTCTTTCATTTAAGATGTAGTTCAAAAAACTACGATTCACTAAATACCAGTTCACTAATAATAACCATAATTTACCTCGTGCTCATGTTTTCAAAGGCTGTTTAGAGCATATGGCCCAAACAGATATGATTTGGTTTTCCCACCTTCTTCAGAGAGTACCATTAACTGATTCACATTTGGGGTTGGACCACTCAGAAGTGTACCAGCAAGCCTTCTCAGAATTTTTCTGCTATCTTTATCCTACATAAACATCCTAATCATGATATATTACCACTAAAAGCTAGACAATACTGAATTATTTTCTGCTCAACATGCAAAAAATAGATGACAGACTAATCGTTAAGGCACTCTTAAGTCCTCTCTAAATCAATGCCTGTTTTAAACACAGATTTCCAAAGTCAAACTGGGGATCATTTTTTATGTCTGTGGAAAGCTTCTGTCCATCCACTGTAGGGAGAGTCCAGACAACTGAGATAAAATAGAAAATAGTGAACTCCCCTGTGGAAGCTGGGAGAATAAAAACTGTGTTTTGCCATATTGGCCAGAAAACATTGCTGAATCTGGATCTGTGTACGCTACTTTCTCCAAATAAGGTAGTTTCCTCAAAAGGGAGGTTAAGCAGCAAATGCAGAAAGTTGATAGAGGAATTGGAATCCTCTGGTCTTCTCTGACATCATCAGTGCAAGAAAAAGGGCTTCACAATTGTCCAGTCAGGAATACGAATGAACTGTATCTATACAGTCACTAGAAGTGAGACTAGCCACAAAAGTGTCAGCATAGTAAGACAGATTCAGTGCAAAGCTTTATTTTCATCATTTTCCTCAAAAGATTTGGGTTTTTTTGAAGTTTCTTGGGTTTTGCTTCTTTTAAATACAAAGAGAAACATGCATCTCTTAGAACTGCCTGTTTCTCTGATAATAAGAAACCACTGAATTCAGACAACTTCAAATACATTATTTTAGTGATCACCTGCATCTAAGCAGGTAGTATCACAGAATCATAGAATATCCTGAGTTGGGGGGGTCATGGAAGTTCAATTCCTGCCCTTGCACAGGACAAGCCCAAGAATCCCATCATGCGCCTAAGGGTGTTTCCCAAATGCTTCTTGAACTGTCAGGCTTGGTGCTGAGACCACTTCCCTGGGGAGCCTGTTCCAGTGCCCAGCCCTCCTCTGGCTGAAAAACCTTTTCCTGATACCCAGCCTAAATCTCCCTGACTCAGCTTAATGCCATCTCCTCAACTCCTGTCACTGGTCACAAGTGTGAAGAGATCAGCGTCTGCCCCTCTGCTTCCTCTCATGAGGAAGTTGCAGACTGCAATGAGGTCTCCCCTCCTCAAGGCTGAGCTTAAGTGACCTCAGCTGCTCCTTATACAGCTCCCTCTCCAGACCCTTCACCATCATGATAGCCCTCCTATAGATGTCTCAAATAACTTTAAATCTTTTCTTCTATTGTGGTGCCCAAAACTGCCCCCAGCACTTGAAGTGAGTCCTCTGCCCCAGTGCAGAGCAGAGCAGGACAATCCCCTCCCTTGTCTGGCTGGCAATGCTGTGCCTGATGCACCCCAGGGCAGGTTTGGCCCTCCTGGCTGCCAGGGCACTGCTGACTCATGTTCAACTTGCCATTGACCAGGACCCCCAGGTCCCTTTCCATGGCTCTGCTCTCCAGCATCTCATTTCCCAGTCTGTGTGTACATCCAGGGTTGCCCTGTCCCAGGTACATAATCTGGCACTTGTCTTTGTTAAACTTCATACAGTTGTTACTCTTATCTTGTCCTCATTTCTTGGTCACATGACTAACACCAGACTCCAGTCCCACAAGGGATGGGACTGCCTTTGAGTTTTTCCTTCAGTCAGTGTTTACAGCACAGAAAATTCACTAGAACTGTCAATAAAAATTTCATTAAAATCATCTTCTGTACTTCTAAGACACCTCAAGGGGGAAAATACTAAAAATATTGAAATTCACCATCAGACAAATGGCATGCTTTCTTGTTCACATGCAAAGGCTCTCTAGCTCTCTAAAATAAAGTGCATCTGCCAGAGGTCCTAAGCAACAGCAGAACCACCAAAAAACACACCAGTCTTCCAAAGTCCTTGTAGAAGACATGAAAGCAAGAATCTCCCTGTTCTGCTTTTCATAGTCAAACTTTCTCCTCCTCTCTCGTCTGGATACCCAGAGCTTTTTTCCTGCATTACATCTGGTGAGACAGAGCAGATCTCCCTGGGCTGCCCTGCTCACTGCAGCTGGGGAGCAGCCCTGTGACTCCGTGGTGGGCTGGTGGAGGGCTCACCCAGGGACCAAGGTCTCCTGGGCTGCTGGCCCTGCCAGTTCTCCAGACAGGCTGCTAAGGCCAGCAGGGCAGACCACACAGGCTGCTGCAAGAACTGCCACAGAAAACGTCGCCACTCTTGCAACACACAAGATTCCCATGCCTGGGGAGTTGCTGGTGTAAACAGGCAGTTGCTTTTCATCCCTAGACCCTACCTCAGCGAAACATTTATTATACATAAAGAAATGCACACTTAAATGCACTGCTATGCTGCGAAGCAACACATTAAAGACTTGCTCAATCAAAGATTTACTTAGAAGTAGGTTAAATGTTCAAGCTTTTTGATTTTTATTTTTTTCTGGAAAGATTAAAACTCAGCAAACAGTGAAAACACCACAGGGAAAAAAATCCATAAAACTACACAGCCAGAATCCTGCAGTAATGATTTCAATACTGATTGAAATATTTCACTGGATACTGGGAATTGGTGTGACTATGCAGTTGGTCCCAGAAGCATGTCCACCTAAACTAAGCTTTAATTTGTGAAAAATTTGGCCTTTAGGATAAATATACTAAAAAGCTCTGTTTGGTTTGCAGTTTCAAAATAAATTAGCTCTTCATCTGCCCCAAGTACTCCTTCAACACCTTGGGTGAGCTGAAGGCATGCCTGTTACTTGTTTTTTACTCTGGCAATTATGAAAGGATGCAAAAATCAAAGTACTGATATAACTTAGCACTTCATGGTTTTAGTTATCAGGGACTTGAAAGTATCTCATATTCGCTATGTGAACTCTTTCATTCTCATATATTTGTCTTATCATACACCACACATTATTTCATGCCTACAACTGCACATGGAATCCACAAGTATCATAAACCATTGTTTTTTGTCTGCAAACTGATGTGTGCCAACTACAGTGTATAAGATAATGAAACACTTCACATATTATTGGCAAAGTATATGAGCTGTTAAATATGGGACCTCACAGTCTTACAGCCAAACACCTGGCAAAGTTGAAATTAATTCCACAGGTTTGGTAAAACCTCATTTTTTGTCACTTATTCCGTGTCTACTCAGAGGAATTTTGGTTGTATAAAAGTCAAATATTTATGGTTCGGTGCCTGGGGAGGAGCATCTTTCCCATCAGCCTCCCCAAATAAAAAGCAGTCCAAAAAGCATTGCTTAACATTCTGCCAAAATAAGCCTTCCTAGGAGGCTGAAAAGGTTTGGCAAGAATGGCATCCCACAACCAGCATTTTCTCTCCTGTTTTTGCTCAGTCATTGAACTCAACTTGGACCAGCAGAAAATTAAAAAAGGTCTTTCTAAACTCCTTCTGTTTGAGGCAAGACAGGAAGCTCTGTCATATTTAAACCTGCTCATTGCTTCCTTTCTTCAGTCTGAGAAGTTCAGACAGCCTGGATGAGTCACAGAGAAGTTAATGATGCCTTCTGGGGTATAAAGCCAAATAAATCCCAAATTTCAAGTCCTGAAGCCTAACCATCTGCATGAGCATCTCTTCAATGAGGCTGTTTCTCTAACTTCAGAGTGAACATTCCTAGCCTCCTTCATATTACATGGAGAGCCTGATTTGCAGGATCAAGTGTTTTGAAATTCTCGCTTAATTTCAGAAGGCCTGGTGAGTGCTGAAAGTATACTAAGTTTGTGAAAAGCACTCTTTTCCAAATGAAACATTTCTAAGTCTATAGCAAATTTTATTGCACAGGTATTCTCACTCATACTCTACTGTCACCTTGAAAGCAACACACATGTCCATGCTGACAGAACGTAATTCTCAGCGATCTCAGCTCATCTGCTACTACAGTTGTCTGTACTGCCATCCTGAAAATCCCCTTTTCACAGTTTTATGGTTTTCAGACATAACTTTGAACAGCATAATGTCTCCTCTCAAAACTAATATCACAAAGTCTCCTGGACACTAACGGTTAGAAGACGCCTAGACGAACTGAGTGGATCCATAGCGATCCAATGAACTCAATGCTCCTGTCTAATCTACTTGAGCTCTGCAGGAGGATGACATCCAGCACATTCTTGGGGATTATTTAAAGGCCTACTATGCAGCTGAAAACATACAACTCAGAAGGATCCAGTCAAAAAACAGGTAAGTCAGGGAAGGATAAAGGCATTCAGAACCTCTTGAATCTAGAATGTTGGTTAAGACATATGATAACCCACGTTATTCCCGTCTGACAGCTGTTCAGTAGCCCACACAAAATGAAACAGTGGCTTCAGTCAGTTGGCAGACAGATGTTTACAGTATAGCTGGAACTACGTGACAAGCTCAGCCAAGAAGCCAAGCAGTTTTGCTAGGTTAACACACCAGCAATAATGGAAGAAAGCATCCAAGTCCAATACGGTTCACCGCGACTTGCCGTTCATGGGGTCAGTCCAGGTCGCAGCCAAGAAGCTGTGCAGGAAGTGCTTGTGCTTCTGCTATCTGGGCTGATTGCAAATACAGCAGTCCAGACAATACAGCATTCCACGCACATGCTAAATTAGCAATTGTAAGCAATTTTTAAGTAATACAAACCTCTCTCATAAAAAAATCCCCAACAACTACACGTGACAATTGTTTACATTCCTTTAGCCCCTAAACAATTTTGTATTGCAAACTGGCTTTGAAAGATGAATAATCCCAAAATCTCAGTGTCCTTGGCCTCCTTGAGAGCCAGTCTGGAAGTACGGTCTAACTGCTCTCGACTTATTCCCCAGTGAATATACACAGTCAGCCGGCTGTTACAGCACAGGCTGTGTTCTTCAGATGGTTTTGCTCCCAAAAATCATACAGTCAATGTATTTGCTCTTTTAAGGAGAATGCTCAGTGAGGGAAAACCAAAACACACAAGGTTCAAAAGGGCAACACGGTCAATTGCTACTGAAATTCAACATCCAAATTATTTGCTGTTTGGTTTTGGTTTGTCTTTAAGACAGATCGTTTAGGAACACCTGTAATGAACAGAGTGCTTGCTTTCAGTCACGGGCACCTATCCCTCTGTCACCATAAGACAGCCCCAGTGCTGGTGGCTCTGCTCTCCCTGAAGAAGTTTGATGAACACTGACCAATGCCAGGGCCCTGAGTGCTTGAATTTAGTGGCTCACCCAGCCTCGCTAGCAGCCACCCCCAACCCTGCCTATAGCCCAGGAGACCGAGCTCATAAGATGATGAGGGGTCTGGAGCATCTCTCTTACGAGGCAAGACTGTGGGAGCTGAGATTGTTCAGTCTAGAGAAGACTGCGAGTGAATCTCATTAATGCATACAAATATCTCAAAGGCAAGTGTCAAGAGGATTGTGCCAGATTCTTTTTGGCGGTGCCCAGTGACAGGATGAGGAACAATAACCATAAACTGCAACAGTGAGGTTGGGCATTGGAATAGGCTCCCCAGGGATGTGGTCACAGGACCAGCTTGACAGAGTTCATGGAGCATTTGGATAACACTTTCAGGTACATGGTGTGACTCTTGGGGATAGTGCTGTGCAACGCCAAGGGTTAGACTCGATGGTCCTTGTGGGTCTCTTCCAATTCAGCTTATTCTGTGATTCTGTGAACTTCTTTCCACTGAGGGTGGCAGAGCACTGGAGCAGGCTGCCCAGGGAGGTCATGGAGTCTCCATTTCTGGAGACATTCCAAACCCACCTGGACGCCATCCCGTGTCACTTACTCTACGGGACACTGCCTTGGCAAGGGGGATAGGACTGGATGCTGTCCAGAGACCCCTTCCAACCCTAACAACTCTGAGGTTCTGTGAGAGGAGCCGGCCGCGGTGCCTCCTCCGGAAAGCAGCGGGAGGCCGCGCGGCCCGCTGCGCTGCGCGCCGGGAAGGCGGCACGGCGGCGGGGCCCGGCCAGGCGGCGGGGAGGGCGCTCGGCGGGCGGCCGCGCAGGGCTCGGGGCGGCAGCCGCGGCCGCCAAGGCGTTGGGCAGGGCGGCATCTTGCGGCCGCTGCCGGCGCTGCCGCTGCCGCCCCCGCCGGAGGGGCCCGCCCGGCGCCGCCGCGGGCGGCCGGCGGCAGCTCCGGGCCCGGCGGGGGCCGCGGCCCAGGCGCCGGGAGGCGGCGGGCGGGCGTCTGCCGGGAGCGGGGGCGGGAGCAGGTGGCGCCTTTCCGCCCCGGCGGCGCGCTTCGCTCGGGGGTCTCCCGCCGGCCCGGCTGCTATCAGGCTCCTCGGGGCCGTAATTCGGCACAAAGCGTAACCCCGTCCTGTCAGTTAACAGCGGCGAGTTAAGCGGTGCGAGTGCGGCTCGCGTTCCAGCTGAGGTGCCTGTTCGCAGCTGTGATCTGACCGGCAGCCTCAGCCTTGCTGCTGCCTGCCCGCCCAGTCACAGCATCACAGTCACAGATCCACAGAATCACAGCATGGATCAAGTCGGATGGAGCCACAGCAGGTCCAAACTCCCTGCTCAAGCAGAGTCATCCTAGAACCAATGGCACAGAGTTATATCCGGATGGTTCTGGAGGATCTCCAGTGAAGGAAACTCCACAACCTGTCTGTGTAATCTGTTCCAGGGCTGGGTGACTGCACATTAAAGATATTAGTCCTCACATTCAGAGGGAACTTTTCTGTGCCTCAGTTTCTGTCCCTTATGTCTTGTCTTACTGCTTGGCACCACCGAAAAGAGCCTGGCTGCATCTTCTTGGCACCCCCTCTGTAGATACTTACAGCCACTGACTAAGGAAATTACCTATGTATCCTCCTAGTGAGCATCCCTGCAACCACCAAATACTGCCATTGGCTCCCTAACAGATCACTCTTCTGCTTCTGGTAAGCCAGTCAAGCATTACAGAGTAATGTGTATTTGACAGGAAAATACAGCTATTTAGCAGCCGTGCAAGATACCTCTGGGTCACCAACCATGCAGTGAATGTGATGAGAAGCAAGGTGGGTGCATAACAGGGCTCACAGCACCAGGGTGGAGAGCCCAGCCAGGAGGGAGGCCTGGAACATCTGCCACTGCAGAGAGGGGCAGCTACAGAGAACAGGCAGCCACCCCCACTAGGGATCAGAGCAGATGCAGGATTTGAAATCCATGCTCTCAAGGAGAAACTGCACGTAACTAACACTTGACAACATCAAATGGTCACGACCCACGTTTGAAATCTCTTCTGAAGGAACAGCATCTCTACTGATCCAATTCCCACTCTGAGCATACCAGGGCAGTGGTTCAAGGATGACTCGGAGGGAAGGCTGCCATTTCCTGACTCACCATCCCCATTTCCTGTAGCCTGGCCTTTCAAGTCTCTGTCCCGTTACCAGCTCCTGAAGTGAACCCTCTTATCGTGTGAAGTGTGATGAAGTCACATCCCCCCCCAGACTATGTCTATACATACTCTCCCTCCTCCATGTTTTTGTCTGGAAATTTGTTGCTCATACTGTTAATAAGAACATTTTTCTCACCAAGATCCAAGTAAAATTATTCATAAAATGAATCAGGTTTGCCAGTAACTGCATGGACCGTGAGAGCTGATTAAATTATTTTGTACCTATTGATGCACTGATGCTGTGAAAAGGCTTCCTATTAGGCTTTAATCATAAAAAGTTGAAAAGTCACCTGATAGTGCTTCTCCTGTCAAAAATACAAGTAGAATGAAGACAGAGGTATTCAGTAAAGAAACTTCCCATTAACAGTGGATTTGAGATAGGGATGATACTCCCCAAAGTATTCCTCACTATCTCAGTGATACGGTGCATGCTTTATCTGCCTCCTCCAAAAAAAACACAGAAGAACAGACCTAAACAAGAACATACAATAAGAGATTTCACAGTGAGAGGTCACAGTCTTATAGCTATAATCTTAACCAATTAGATGTGCCTGTTTTGGTCTGTTCAGGCAAATCTAATTAACAACTTAAAATAGCATTTTGCAAAATGCCAGACCTAATCTTAAAATATATAAATCACATGGGAAAACTGCACTTAGCCCCTGATCTGCTCTGTTTATTTCTGCAGAGACCTTTTATGCAGCTCTACTCAACTTCATTCAAGTCTGCAAAACTCTAATAAAAGAGGTGACATTCGCTGAGGTACATCTCACCCCCAGGAAGCTTGAGTTTGTCTTGGGTAGCCTTAAGGAGGTGTATTCTGAGCCCAGTGTAAGGAAAGGCAACCACTCTGACCATATCTGAAGTGTCAGGCAATGGAAATTGAGAGCCGTCTGCTTCAAAAACAAAAACAGGAGCACTCAAAGCTTTGCACAAGTCTGGAAAAATTATCTTGGGACAAATCAGAACAAGGGGAGATAAAAAGGAATTAATTTTCAATGCCAATATTCTGGCTGTGAAGTAAAGCAAGGAAAATTTCCTGAATTTCTGCAAAGGTGTTCTTATGCAAAACAGTCAGCAGCAAAGGTGAAGAAATAATGTCCAACAGAAAACAAAATAGAAGGGGAAGGGAAGGGAAGGGAAGGGAAGGGAAGGGAAGGGAAGGGAAGGGAAGGGAAGGGAAGGGAAGGGAAGGGAAGGGAAGGGAAGGGAAGGGAAGGGAAGGGAAGGGAAGGGAAGGGAAGGGAAGGGAAGGAAAGGGAAGGAAAGGGAAGGAAAGGGAAGGAAAGGGAAGGAAAGGGAAGGGAAGGGAATATGGAGAGGAAAATAACACAGGGAAATTCATTGTGGAAAAATGCTGCTAATACAACTGCATTACAACTAATACACAACTAACAGAAAATAAAAAGGTGCTGTGTGAATGAGAAAGTGCAAATGCTCTCAATACTGAAGAGAGAGCCACAAAGGAATTATGAACTGATGGGACATTAAAGGCGTCTGGCTTGCAGTACGAAAGAATAGTTTTAGCAGCCTGATCCATACACCTATCTTAGCAATATCCCAAATCCATGCCATAGGAAACTTTAGTGGCCACAAACTCTACATAATAATTTGGATTCATAGGAAGGAAATGCAGATGCAGGGACCAAAAAGACCCCTTGACTTGGCCTCCATCTATGCCAATAGCTTGCTTTTCAGGGAAAGGGCCTTACAAAATGCAGATGGAGCCATAGGTCTGCTTCCTCTTGAAGTGCTCTGTAAACTCTTTTTCTGGCTTGCAGTGCTGTGGTCACCCCACTGGAGATCTCCCTAGTGGTGCTTGCAGCCTTATTTTTTATGCCGCACACTGGATGGACCCCATTTTCAACATTTGCTGTGGATCTCTGCTTTATTTTCTTTGGTCTTCCATCTTTGTTGCCACCAACATGCAAACAATTTAAGAAGAATTCTTTCTGGGTGAGGGAAGCAACATAACAAAGCCGAGAATAATAGATACAAAATGAGCTTCTGTGGCTGAGAAGGGTTCCATGTTGGGCAGACATAATAACAGCAGCAAGCAAATACAAAATCAATTAACCCATACCAAAAAAATTACCAGGGACTGCATGAGAAACAAGTTGCCGAGGTACAAAGCTCAGTCTGTCCTAAAAAAGCCAGAAAGGCTGTTGACAAGTAAGTTTATCATTCTGTGTCCTGCCAACCTCCTATTACAGCATCCAGCAACCATTGGCCCACCCAAGTCCTACTGTCAAAAGGGCTGTATGTTCTCGCTGACAAATGTACAGAGTTGTGGAAAAATATGTCCAAACCCCAAAGCCTCACACACAGCACCTTAAGGTTTTTAACTGTTATAAAACCACCCTGAGTAATTTCCAAAATCACAGCCAGACCCTAATGAATAACTTTTCATAACAATGTTGTGGATGTTTCTGTTAACATGTTGAGTGTATAATTTTTAATTTCTTCGTTTGGAGCTACTCTGTGCTAGTAGACATTATGTTCCTTTCAGGAGACAGCAGACAACAATGTGGCTACAGGGGGCATCTTCTGGAAGGAGGAGGAAATTGTGCTTTTCCAAGAGCCATTGAGCAACTTTTCGGGGAAAAAGTTTCTGGAGTGCAGAACAAATCTTGACAGAGTTGTGAAACGCACAAGGAGTAGGAGCCTGCAGCAGAAGCAGAAAGAAGAGCTCTGAGAGGCAGAGAAGACATCACAACCAAAGGCCCAAGCTGATGTAAATACTTCTCTCATGATGCTGAGAGGGGATTGGGAAGATTTCCTTACAGTGCAGGAAACCACTGAAAATTGTGGGCTGAGAAAAAGACCAGAACATAAGGACACATTGCTTAATAGATGGGGAAGGTAGAAATGGGTTAAAAGTTTAAATTTCCATTGTCTCCAAGTTTCTCCCTTTAAAAAAATAAATGTTCATCTTCTAATGAAATCATGTTTTTGTTGGCAGCATGTATGCTAAAACTTAAGTGGTAGAGTAGATTAGTATGATGCATGCACAAATAGGTTTGGGGATGAAGAGAAATCTCCACAGTGCAGCAAAAATACTGACATGCTAGAGCAAATCCAGGAGCAGGCCACCAGACTGGTCAGGGGGCTGGAGCACAGGCATATGAGAAGATGCTTAGAGAGATAAATCCATTCAGCTTGGAGAAGAGGAAGCTCAGAGAAGATCTGACTGCTGAAACTACCTGTCCTTAGGCTACAGATAAGACAGAGCCAGATTCTCTTGTATGTGTCCAATGATAGGCAATGGACTTAAGATGGAGCATGGGAAACTCTAATTAAGAAAAATGTTTTACCCTAAAGGTAAAATACTGGAGTAGGGGGATGCAGGCTTTCCGTCTTTGAGGGTGTGAAGGGCTTGACTAGGCACGGCACTGAGCTGTCTGATCTAGTCGGACTTCCTTGGAGCAGGGGGATGGACTAGATGACCTCCAGAGGACCCTTCTAATGTAAATTCTTCTGTGAAACTCAGCTTTCTAGGTTCAAAGAGCTGATGTTTTCAATGTTCTTCACCTTAAAAACAATATGCAAAAAAGATCCCTGTCAGAGATACAACCTGCCTAGGCTGATTAAAAAAAATCATGTCATTTTTCTGAACAATATTTACATTCTGTGTTGTGGTTGTCATATTAGAAAAGCAATACTTCTTATTTGTATGTCCTGCAAGGCACAGCTGTCTTGAGCACTTGATTCTGTCTGTTTTACCTCTGTGCCTTAACTTGCAGCAACACTAATCCCTATCCTATTGCTTGCCCCCTAAGGATTAAAAAGATTTCCATAGGTAGTAGTCTGTATGATTGTAGGGTAAGGAAGGTCCAGATACACACAATTTGTTTCCCCCTCCATTTTTTGTTCCTCAAAGGAAATATGTATCCTCATCCAGTGCTTTGCCAGTCTTATAAATTACAATGGATAGTTACAAAAGAGTTAGGTTTCTTGCTTGCATATATGTACATGTTTATGTCTATATGTATGCACACAAACCAGAGAGATCAAGCCTTGATTTTTTTTTTTTTTCCATTTCATGCTTTCACAGAAAGCCATACCTTCTGCATGTACAATACAATGACAGCAATGGTCCCATCCTTCACTGTGCTGGCCCAATGAATCTCAAAGGAGGCTTCCAGGATGTGTTGTCAATGAGAGAGAGAGCACTTATACAGGACCAGAGTGCCTCCTCCACAGGTGCAGTCCTTACAGTCTTCCCTCTTGCATGGCTGGCTTTGCTCTGTATAGCAGGGACAGCCCTATCACACTAGAAACAATTCTGTGTGGCTAAACTGACAAAATGTGAGAGGACATGCGAGTCATACAGCTTGCCATGCCTTCCCTTGGTGTTAGCTTTTGGGTTCACTTTGCAAGAAAGGGATTGAGAAGGAAAGAAGTCAGGAGTCTGAAATTCTTGCAGCTCTGCCACAGACTCACTTTCCAATCCTCACTAGGCTATTTCATGTCCACATCTCAGCTCCAGCACAGATGAGAAGGACACTTACAGCAGCACCATGGCAGAAGCTGTGGGACTTCACATCTACAGACCTCTTTGCTAATATAAACTGCACAAAAATACAAATTCCTTTCTATGACCCTTCAAAATAAAATATGCAGAAGCTGGTAATTCCTCACCATTTCTGGGCTGGCATGGAGTAAGGAGTAACTTCAGTGGCAGAATGTTGAGTCTATGATCTGTGATCTCAGACAAGCAAAATTCACCAGTTTAATGAGATACTGCAAGTTAGTGAACCATTTCATTGCTTTGGCTCCTCAGAACTGTCTAGGCATTGATTACAATCACAGAGTGTAAATAATTCTGGTTTGTTCAGTACCTCAAGTAAGCAGCAGTAACTCCTCGAGTGTTTGAACTCTGATGCTGGCATTCCCATGGCATAGCATGTTAGACATTCAGACAACTGTGTTGATCACATATTTCCTCTTACTTTAATAGGCCTTTCAGGAATGAACAAGCATGCCCTTGTATACTACTATGGTTCCCATCACTTGATGGTCACACTTAATTAAGCACTATTTTAGTAGAAAGCTGGTTACACTTCATTTCGTTAAGTGATTTCATGATCACCAGAGGTACACTGACAGCTCTGTTAGCTGAAGCTATGTGAAAAGGGGCAGCAGAGACAACTAACATTTTGCAGCACTTCCTCATCAGTGATTTTCCAGGCACTGCTCTTGCAGAGCACAGCTACATTTCCATTAGCATTTAGATTTTTGGCTCAAGGCTATCTGAGCCTTGAGGTATGATAGACCATATCGTATTACCAGTGCCTTTTGCAATGTTGGTCCCTGAATGCTTAAAGTCATCATTTTTATATAAAGTAGATACAAAGAATTTCTTCATCTGTCTTCTCTCCTTTAGGTTTTTCTGTTCATAGTCAGCAAATAAATGTGATTAAAGGACAAGACCCCATTTAAAAAATGTAAGAAGGAATCAATTGTGAAGCAATATTGAAAGGTTCTCCAGTGTGATAAACCAGGCAGTTTAAAAACACTGGGCAATTAACTCTTCAGTCTGTAAGTATCACATGACAGGAACAACACGACCAATGTTACATAATGGACATTGCAAGATACTTGTAAAACCACATATTAAAGCTGCATGCTACAAAAAATTCCTCACAACAGTTTATGTTCACTCATATGGATATGTAATGCATATATGGTTTAGTGTTTCTAATGTGAAGGCAATTTTCCTAATTCAATTGGGAATTTTGCACAACTGTACTTCAATCCTACATCTAAAGTTCAGTCCACCTGTGCTTTAAGACACATTTCAGTTTGAGAGAAAAGTGCTAGGAAAACATCATCATAAAGGAGGGCTAGATGAAAGAGGTATAGATATGTAGTAAAAGCCAAAAATAATGCCAAAGACTTGAATATTGTTGGAAAGCCCTTTGTCACTTAGGTTTGTGTTCAAAAATTGTGAAAATTGATAAACTGTATCTCATAAAAATAGCATCTTTGTTCTATCTAGCCTTTAGTTCAAATTATATTAAGAAATAGCAGACCATTTACCATACACTAAAGCAGACAATAAGAAAAACAAAAGTATCTTGTGCCTAAGAGTCAAATGATATGACTACTTGTTACTGGCATTCCTTAGAGACCTGTTCTATATAAAGACCATGAGAATGACATATTAATGAAAAACTTCCTACAAATTTCATCTGTTTTCACTTCCCTGTATGAATTAGGGTATTATCGTTTGTGATGAGATGTGTTTGTCACTGGAGTCCAGAATATAAAGAAGCCGATCCTTTCCATCTTGGGAGGAATTCTCTTTAGTGTGTCTTCACAAACACAAATACATTACAAAAGACAAAACAAAACACAAAACCCACCCAAGCAAACAATGAAACTAGATACATAATAATGTGTGGGAAAATGCAGCATGTCATGCCCCAGCCATTTCACAACACAGTTATGAGAAGTTCCATGTAAATTGTGTGAACTTTTGCTTAGAAATTACACTTATACTAAAGTGGGGGGGAGAGGGGGAAGGCAACCCCGCATTGATTTTTACAACCAGACAGTACAAAATATTCTTATAAATAGTTTATATTCCTATAATATCTTTCACATGTATACTCTTCACAGTAGCTATCAGGGATTCATACCACTGTTCCAAATTTAAAGGCAGAGTAAATGATATGCCAAACATTTAAGTGACCAGTTCAGAGTTGTGTAATGAGTTACTGTTATCCTGGCTGTCTCAGGCTCTCATACTCTGCAAACTACACCCCAACTACAGTTTGTACTGAGTCATTTAGCCACAGACAGTGTAAGCAAAAAAAAATTACATTACTCAGGTCTTAGAAAGGTGATACTCTGTGTACTCAATAAATCAAGGAAAAGGAAATCAGTAATGGGCTTTGAACCAAAAATGGAAATTCATGGCAAGGTTATTCAGATTTCAGAATCATGGAATAACACAGAAAAAGCTGAGTTGGAAGGGAAGCAAAAGGACCATCAAGTCCAGCTCCCAGCCCTGCACAACACCATCCCCAAGGGCCACACCATGTTCCAAAGAGTAGATTTGGTTATCAAGAGAAGAGATTCTCAGTGCCCTAGGAGAAAATCACTAGGGGTTTCTAGATAGTTCTGCTATCACGCAAATCCTAATTCCTTCAAGAAAAACTTGGCATTTTTCAGGTGGGTGAGGCATAGCTCAGTAGTGACAATGACCCTACCAGTGTACTAATGAGCAAAAGATTATGAGCTGTATCAGGATCTAAAACATCCACCTCCATATCTCTGGGATGGATGATTTGCAGAGCATTTCTCACCCTGCATATGATATATTTTAACTGACCATTTAAAGAGCCTGTCTCATGTACCTTTGAGCATTTCTGGACTGCCAGTTATATGCATTGACAAGACTCTTCAGTTTTAAAATGCTGTGCATTCACTGTGGTGCTACAAAAACAACATTATTAATAATAAAGACAAATTCCAAAAGGGAAAACCAGATAACATCCAACAAGTCTTTGATTTATAGGAGAGTCAGAGCTGCATGATTCAAATACCAGAAATTCACTTTCAGGAATTTTGGCAAGTTTTTATAACCAATAAATTACTACTAGTTTTCCTTGGTATTCATTATAACATTAATAGTGGTGGATTCTTTCATACATGTTTGATTTTAATGTCCAAATCTGTGGGAATTCCTCTGGTATTTAACAGAACAAAATTAAACAATTACAATGTCATAGAAGGAAATCTAAAACATTTGCATTTTTAATAGTCAGATTTAGTCTCACTGAAAGTCTTTGCCAACATAACTGCTACTGATGGCTATGATATTTTTTCTTTGAGAGGCACAGATACAGCATGACAAAAGCATTCTTGACATCCATCTTTCACATCTGATTTTATATGTCTTCCATAAGCACGTGAATTCTTATTTTGTCTCACAAGCATTTAAATTATTACTTTTTCAATCACCAAGCAGCTGAAGGGACACAGCTCTGGGCTACAATTCCACATGTCAAGATACCACACCTTTTAAGCATCTCTTCTCTGGAAGGACCAAGTGGAAAAGTTCTTATTATTTTTTCCAGAAGAAGAACATGAGCTCAAAAAGGAGTGACAAAGCCTAAAAATGCATGCACGGCCTTGAATCCATCGGCATCAGGGCTTTGTGGAACCAGCTAGAGCCTGAGCCTCTCCTCTAGTGGGAAAGGCATCAGGTCCCTCTTGGTGATCAACTCAAACACTTTGTTTTGCAGGTTCTACAGGAGCCAGTAAGAACATGGATTCTTCTCTCCCTGCTCCCCAATCCCAATTATACCTAAAACCAACAGGAAATACCATAGTAAAAGAAAAACACTTTATTTTTTGGTAAACCATCAGGTTCAATCTAAATAAACTATTATGACTGGAATGTACTCAAATTTCACAGACTGGAAAAGCAAAGTTGAGGTCCACTTTCTAAGTCTAAGACTTTTCTGGTCTAAGATTTTACTTGAGAATAGTCAGTGACCCCAATGTCTATTAAGTTTTTATTTTTTTTTTATTGCTGCTATCTCATTACACAATCATTTATGACATTCTATAATATTTTGTAGTACACGATTATAAAAATCAATAGAAACATAGGCTGCAAGGAAGAGGAACAATCATGGGGGTGTGAAGAGGGCCTACCAGTACTAAACTCTGGTCACTGAAAACTATGAGGGCTTTAATGGTTTCTTGATAGGAACAGAGCTAAAGACCATTTTATTGTCAACCAAGCTGGTCTTTAAAGAGCATGTAATTGTTCACCAAGATTTTATTTTTCCCATAATTTAACAGTATTTTTCCTGTGACTTGGCCAGTTCTGTCAAAGAAGGTGTATTATTCTTCCCAACTGTATGCTTCCCCAGACAGAGAAAGATTGAAACAAAGACATGATAAAATAATATAAATAAATGCTCAGCATGGAAGGGCAAATCTCTTCTCCCTCCTTCGTCTACAGGATAGATGAGGCATTTAAAGACAAAAGGAGGAAAACAAACTAAAGGTAAAGAGGTTTCCTCTTTCTATACCACATGTAATTTTGCTGTGAAACTCACTGCCACAGGAAAAAATTGCACCCAGGAAATTCACAATGGATATTTATGTGGTTGTCAGAAACAGAACTTTCATGAGTGATAACAGCAAGTTGTTGAAAGGGACACTAAACTTTGTGCTTCAGGGATCACATCAGGTACCAGTAAGAAACGTAATTAGGTTTCCCATAATAAAAAAGTTGTGTTGCCCAATGGCGCAAGCACTGGACTGGACCTCAGCTTTAGCTGGCTTCTACTTCCATGTAGGACCTCCTCTTGAACTTTGGAAGGCCATGTGTCCTCTCTCCACCTCAGTTTCCCCATCTATTAAAAAGAAACTCTTAAACCAAACTAGATTATGCATATTAGGAGCATTGTAGGTTTCGTAAATTTTCTCTCCTTCTAGCTATTCTCAAAGCAAGGAATTTAGACCAGATGGCTCTCAAATGCAATCTCATCATCTTTACACATGAATAAACAGGAGCAGATTTTATATCTTTTTAAAGAAAACCCATCTGAATTAGGCCTCTGACCTGGATTTCTCAGTGTCTGCCATCTCAGTTTCAATGACTGCAAATTCACTGAGGCAGAAACTGCATTTATTTTGTTTATAATATATTTATTTTAAGCCTTAGTATACCAAACTTATTATTGCTTTTGGACCCAGTATTTTAGTACAGTATTTAGGAAATAAATGTGGCAATGTCATAGCAAGGATTTAAAAAAAAAAAAGGAAAGGAAAAAGAAATATAGTTTTATTTATAAGTTGATGTATAGGCACTGTACTGTAATGGAGTCTAAATCTCAAAAGCGTTGCTTTATATTTGCTTTATAGGACTATAAGAGCCAAATAATGACATTTAAATGATCTATTCCATTAACATTGTATCATTTTGTCAATCTGGAATGTATTTTAATCAAAAGCCCCCTTGAAATGGTCTCCTTTGTTGTATTTTCTTTTTGGCTCATTTTATCAACATCTGTTATGTTTATACAATATGAATTAAAACTTTGGAATGCTGTTTGTACTCAGCTACTTTTTTTGAGAATGTAACGTCCCAGGATTGGCAGTGTTTATGTAAATCAGTGCGGCTGACACAGCCATCATAAACAAATGAGAAAATATAACAAACACATTGTTCATGGAGGAAATGTTTGTTTTTAGAGTTGGCCTCAGTCTTACCAGATTGATGAAGAGTTGCTGATACCAGGGATCTGTAGTGTAGTGATTCAGCAGCATGGCTGGGCACGACAGATTGGGCAGCTTCTCCACGGTTATCTGGAACAGGCAAGAACTCATTTCTCTTTCCTTCTGTGCAGCACATCAGAACCCAAGGTTCAAAAGATTCCCAGTCTGACTCCTAATAAAAAGATTTCTAGCAGAGCTACACCAGCAGATCTTGTCCAAACTTTATAAATTCTTTTGCCAATAAGACTTAAATTAGCAATTTAAATTAAAACACTCTTTCACTACATTTTTTTTCCTTTTTTACAACTGTATCTCTATTAAGACAATGTAAGTTGTATGGCTTAGGGGTGAGAATTTTCGTGCTGTTAAAATTCACGCACTAAATGGTAATTACATGATAGCATAGTGCAGAAAAATGCAGCAAAACTGGTATCAGCCATCAGCTGAATTTGAACCATTTTCCATGGGAATGCCTATTTGTGTTCTTGCACCTCATCATATATAACTGCCCTGCTCCTTGTTAACATTATTTTGCCAGCCACATGCCCATGTGCAGACCAAGTTTCAGTAATATTTGGTGACTTTCCAGTTGGGCCTCTGTAAATTCCCAAAACTACATTACTACTCTTGCCTTAGTAACACATGATTTTCTTCCTATTCGCTTCATGTTTACTATTCCTAAAAATCTTTTGGTCATCTATCAAAGGGAAGAGTGCTACATGCTTTTCAAGTTTGAAAGCTTTTATAAGCACTCATCATTCAGAGAGGTGCTATACCATACCGAATTAAATATTATAACTATTCTGCGATCCATAGAGAAGTTGAGAAAGAGAAGGCTGGAATGGCCTATCTGAGCAAAGAAATTCTTTATCAGCAGTCTTGCACAACTTCCAGACTGAGTGGCATTATAGTTTATGAGGTCTGTCCCTGGAAGGCCTCTGGTCATTCTTAAATTTAAATTGTACCTGATCACTTCCTTATCTCCATCACATATATTACATAACTTCTTCACTCATGGAGTACTAATCCTAAATCACCCAAATATGCATGTTTATTAAACAAGGAAGGAACTGAAATAAAAGAGGTTACCTTCTCATAGGAGAGAGGATGAGAGTGGGAGAAAGACTCAGTATTTGTCTCCAATTTGGAGATGTGCTTATTCTCCAGCAGTGTGCACAGCCCTAACCTAGAGAAGACAAGTACATTCATTATAATGGGCAAATTTTAAACAGCAAGTACACAATACTTAAGCATCAGAGATACAATAAAACCATGAGTACTGTGTGTAGTTTTGGGTTCTTGATATAAGAAGGACATCAAATTATTATAATGTGTCCATGGGAGAGCAACGAATATGGTAAAATGCCTCAAGGACAAGAGGTAGGAGCAGCGGTTGAGGCTGCTTGTTTTGTTCATCTTGGAGAAGAGAAGGCTGAGGGGGGGACCATCACAGTCTACAACTTCCCAAAGGATGGGAGCAGAGGCAGAGGTGCTGATCTGCTCTCTGGTGACCAGCAGTAGGGCACGAGGAAATAGAATGAAGCTGTGTCAGGAGAGTTCAGGTTGGATGTTGGGAAAAGATTCTTCACTGAGAGAAGTTGGTCAATGGAACAGGCCCCCAAGGGAAGTGGTCATGGCAGAGTTCAAGAGCATCTGGATGATGAACTTAGCCGTATGGTTTCGTTTTAGGCAGTCCTGTGAGGAGCAGGGAGTTGGACTTGATAATCCCTTTGAGCGCCTTCCAACTTGAGATATTCTCTTATTCTAAAGTATTAGTGGGCTGACCACACATTTGACTTTCCTAAACATCTATCGGCAATAGCCCTGTCACACAGGTGTTTTCTGATTTACGTTTGGTTTATTAGATTAAAAAACATCACCTGTCCTACATGTTCTTCTTGACCTCTCCTTGACCTCAGCAGGACCAGCTCATGCACTGTCTATTTTGCACCCAAAAAGACCATACCTGTAATAAGCAAGTACAGTTCTCTGCATATAAGTAGGTAGACTGGTTTTGTTTCCCTCATCCTTCTTAAGTAACATCTACATTAAAACAAGATCTGCCAAAAAGTCCCATTTTAAATCATCAGTGAAACCTTCCTGCACAGTACTGCACTCCAGAGCTCATTGACTACTAATATTGTTGCTGACATAGTAATGTTAAAATGGGTATTTTTGTAAATTATTGCATAATTTCAAACCTTTCTTCAGAGTTCTACCCCTCTGCATTACATATATGAAGCCTTGATGAGCAATATACTTAAAATTATCATTTTTATCTTAGTATTTGTTTGCTACACTGACACACATATACACGCATTCCATTCATACTATCCACTTCTCAACTTTTAACGAACATTTTGATAACAGACACCTTGGGAACCACCACAAATCTGTTTAGCTTGTAACATACTTAACATCGTGTTAGCCCTATTCCGTGATAACAACTAGGAGCTAGGAGCTATTACAGTAGTACAAAGCTGTGCAACACACTGCTAAATTATGTGCTTGATGAAGTCAGAGGAGAGCAGACACCTAATCTACATTAGGGCATCAGAAAAAATATAAACGGCATGCCAAGTGGCTTTTGTGACTGGAACACCAAGTATAAGTTGGGAATTTTTCAACTCAATATTCCTGTATCCAAAAATATTGCTTTATTTAAACCAAATCATGTTATAGGAATTTACTAGTTGTAACATAAATGTCTCCTAGAAAAGATTAGTCTGCTTCAAGGTGTTATTAGCACTTCACACCACTCACACTGAGGTCTTCAGCAATTTTAATGATTCTGTGACTCTGTGATTCTAAGACAACATGCTTGCCTGATCCAAAATATCCTAGGCACTGGATATGGAAGAACTAGGTTCAAGTCCTTCATTATGAAATACCATTTAAAGCAAGATATTCTGCTTGAATCTACCCCCAGCATTTTAGTACAGATCCTGGAACACACATTTGAAGAAAACTATCCTATCACCTCCACCTCCCACAAGTTAATATTGGAGAGAAGTCCCCTTTCTCCTGAAATGGTCAGTATGTAGTCTTGAAATCTGCATTTTTTTTCAATGGTTTTGGTCTGTCATCTAAGGCTCTTGATGGGATTTTTATAAATAAGTCTGCCTGTGCGAGTGTAACTTGTGGAAAACATCAGTTCTGAAGGAAATTAGTGGCACAGCCAGAAATACTAGGAGTCTGTCACTCTCTCCCACCTTTAAAGCACATCCCATTCACAGTACAAAGAAGGAATTGGGTATTCTTCCTAACGATTTAAACTTTATTTGTCTCAATTTAATATCTGACTAGCTTTGGTTTTCTTAAAACCTCTTTCAGATTACTAAAGTGAGTGCAACACTGCAGCAGAGCTAATGGCTGAGGAAACACTTTGCCCTGGGCTCACATCTCCCCTCCCAGGAAAGTCGCTGATCTTCCCCTAAGCCACATGCATGCCAGCATATGTACATGTGGCATAGACAATTAATGGACTTGATTTTGAGGACAGTGATGAGAACACATTAAAAAGGCATGCTACAACAGGCAAAACCTATTCCTCTCAGGCTACATTTGGAGGAGGAAATGGAGGAAAACACAGTATACTCACAATATATTCAGTGCAGCAGAGGATATAAAGAAACTAATCGAGTCATTCCCTATGAATTACCTTTTGTGCATTACACACTTTGTTCTGCAGGACCCTCGAAAGGTTCACATTCTACAGTCTTTCACAAAAAGGGTCTGTAGTCATTCCAAGTGAGACATAAATACACAGATCTAAATTCTGCTCCGAGACCATCATGCACAGCTCCAAGAAGTCTACTTCAAGAATGATCGCTGGACCAGGAATATTCCCAAGACTTTAATCCTAACATATATAGACATCTAGTGTGAAAGTTATGATCCACCCTGATCCTCAGCCAGCTTCTGTATGCTCGGGTCCAAAATACTGTTCAGGTCTGTCTGTAGTCCAGACTGCACCATTTTCCACTTGAACATGACGCTGAAATTAAGAAAACAGCAACATTCACCATGAGCTGAAAGAGCAGAAACATTTGCTCATCACCAGTGGTTTGTTGGCTGGTTTTTGGCAGCTTGCAATTTGCTCGGCACCGCTCTTAACTAAACCCAGCAGGGAGTCACTTAACAGAACTTTGAAAAGTGTGAGAGAAATTTGGATAGTCAAAAAAAGCACACACAAACACAATGAAGGAAATCGTTGGAACATTTCTGATAAGAATCCAAGCCTATTAAAAACTGCTATATTCAGGAGAAAAATGAGCATACATTATTTCACTTGGACTTCCAGAAGTCAGGCTTCAGAGGTATAACAACATCATTCTTTGATGTTACATACAACATCCTTCCTATCACATCATCAAGCCTTAGAAAGCAGACCAAACATGTTTCTTGCACTATTTTGTGAGGTTTAACAGGAAGTGCTAGGATTCAGACTTGGACTCTGCAATTGTTCGTTTACTCTTTATTTATTTAAGAAGGAAGAAAACTCTTAAGTAGGGAATCTCATTTCAAAGATACCCTGGCAAAGCATTGCAGTAGTTTCATATGCTCTATCTGTTATAAAGCATGTATCATGAAGATACACCTAATTAAGATAACACATTATTATCCCAATATCCACATGTCAGTTTTGGCATGGAAGTCAGGAATGAAAAGTATCTGACAGCTGATTGTGTCACTCTTCTTGTCAAGATGGCCAATTATCTGAGGAAACTACAAATTCTAAATATTGGGTGAGTGACATAAAAGGAACTGCAGCTCCAAAGTAGCTGCAAATGAACAGAAGGAAGATTGAAAGGTGATGCAACTGGCAAAAGCATTCAGGGCAAGACTTTCCTAAACTGAATGGATAAAATTGCTAGAAAATGGGACAGGGGGAGGAGGCAGGATTAAAGAACCTGAAGTATCATTTTTATAATACCTTAGAAAGCTTCTCTTTTTTTCCTCTTTTTTTATCTATTTATTTAGCTGTTTATATCTGTTGCTTTGGCCAATATGCAATCATTTCCTTGACTTCAAATAGTGTTGTGCTTTTTAAACATGTAAAGAAGTGTTCTGCATATGGTGAGCTAGACAGTAGATAAGGACTAGGTCAGGACATATCAGGAACTGTTTTAAATCAACCAAGTCTTCATCTTACACAATAAAATTTCAGGGTTACAGGGTTGCTTCAGGTTAGGCAGACTAAATCATTACTGTTTACTTAATATTTCATTCTTCAAATGAAGAGGGAGCGTTGCATGAATTTTTGGCATTTTACCTAAAAGATGATAAAAAGGTCACTATCAAGTACTAGGCTGAGGTTTTCCAGAGCAAAGATCAAATCCTGTCTATGCCACAGCTTTTCCAAGGACACTGAGTAAATATTTAATCTCTGTACCTCAGTTTTCAAATCTACAAAACAGGGATTTCTTCTACCTCAGAGCTATGTTTTGAAGTTAATATTCATTATTTAAGTTGCCAGCTGTCAGGTTTTGTAGGCAACACCATCAAGGTGAATGAGCAGACAGCAAGTCTGCAGCTTCAACATGAAAATGCAAAGGCAGCTGTTAATAAATTGCAAATGCAAACTTCATTTTTCAAACCTGCAGAAAGGCTAGATTTTAGAAAAGGATGAAGACTTAAAGTCAGATTTCAATTTCCCTACAAGCTGGCTTGCTACTAGGCAAGCTTTCAATTTCAGAGGAGCCTACCACACATTTAAACGGCAGGACAAGTATGCGATCAGTCTTTCCATTCACACAGTTTTCCCCATGCCTATATTTGATTTCGACATTTAACAACACTCTGCACTTGCCTAGAAGCCACCCACATGCTGCAGTGTGGCTGCATACGTTTTTAATTTGGCTTTTTGGGTTAGCACACAGCCTCTGCAACACTCCAGTTCTCCCTGCAAAGGGCTCCATCACAAAGTCCTACAGCACAGCACCTGCACAATTATTTGCAAGGCCAAACAGGCCTACTTATTTTAAAAGTATCATGTAATGTTGTTCTTTGGAAGGAACTTTTCGCACTTCGGATATGAAATAAAACCACTGCCACAGACTCTATAAACCTTCTTCCATCTGTGTTACTCATGTGCTGCAGTTCCCCAGGACCCTGACAATGCATGGGAGGATCATAATGTCCAGAGCTTTTGTTGAAAGTACTGAATTCCATTTATTTTAATAGGCAAGATTACTGTGTAGTGTATCATTGAAATTAACTAGAGCAGCTCTTCAAAAGCAGGAGGCCGGACAGTAAAAACAATCAGCGTGCTGACAGGCTCTACCCTCTAACATGAAAACCAAGTAATCACAAAGGCCCTTTGGTATTGCCATCAGATATTGCTGTCAGCTCCCTAGTCTGCACACCTAAAAAAAGTTTTCAAGTCCTTAATGTGCTTCCCCTCCCCTTTTTTCTTCTTTGCTGGCTGAGTTCACATGAAGCCTTCAAACCACTGCCAAAGGTGTTTCTAGCTTTGATCAGACCTGGCAGAATCACCATTGCCCAGAACTTTGAGCAAAGGTATGGTAAGAAGGAAGGGACAAAGATGACCATGATCCTCTGGTAAGAAACAAAACCCCATTTTTTATCTCCATTTATTGCATGAACTTTGCAGACTTCTGTATTTGATTGAGTAACTTTGCATTCTTGTGATCTAAACTTAGCAATCTCTCCACAACAGTGCCAGAAGGAAAAGGCTCTCCAAGAATCTTTCAAACCTGTATCAGTTATTTTGAGAGTGCCAGCAGCAAGGCTGTCACAATATTAAGGTAGATATCAGTAGCTCAGTAATTAATTTATGAATTAAATGTTTCAGGTCTCCATTCATCTTTAACTTCCTGTAAGATGTTGCACCATATCACTACTGAAGGTGTCTCTCCCCTTAAGGAAAATAGAAGTATTACCTTATTGAAACAGTGTGTGAGGACTCTCTGAACACATGCACGTGCACACGCCTTGAGAGCAGTGTTTCATTAGTCCCAACTGGGAGTGCAGATTAAAGAAAAATGCCAGAAACCATACCTACAGTCTGACATATCTATGATATGCTGCAATGCCTGATATGTTCTGTGGGAAAGGAGATCTATATGCTTTGCTCAGTTTCACTGAAGTGCTTGGCAGAAAGCATTCCTGACTCACAACAGTGTCTGTTCACTGGACTGACCAGAGGCAAGTCATACCTAATAAACTGCCATAAAATACACATACACACACCACTCTGGATCATTGATTTCACTGCTAAAGGATGTTACTGTGTATTACAGCTTTAAGTTTTCAACTTTGTCATATTTTCTAAACTCTGATCTCTTCAATTTACTTTCAGTTATGTGACATTCCCCTTCAGCAGAGTGAAAGCATGCATTAGCTAAACAATGTGGTTTGGATTTAGCCTTCCCATGCATCATTGTGAAAATGTTTGTCTCAGCAATAGTGTCATTATTTTTACTGGGAACAGCTGCTCTACTATGTCTTCTGACTGAAGGGAGCAGAGTATCTCCCTTCCCATACCCACTCACAAGCGGGGAATCCAAAGCAGGACCATTGAGTAGAAGTAGCTCATGAGCACACACTGTTCTGTACCTGGCTTCCTCCTGCCACAAAGGAAGCAAGAAAGTACAGGAGAAGAGCAAAGAATAGCAGCAAAATAAATATTGCAAACAGAAATGAAGTTTGGCTCCCTCCTCTGGCAGTTCTTCTGGATCTGGACCCGGGACTAACCTGAGGCAGAAATCCTCCTCACTCAGGTGCGGCTTTCTGGCAGTTCAGCTTCATTAGACATGACATCCTTTGAGTGAGAATTGGAGCAGGGAATTTGCTGCTGATCAAGCGGATGTTTAATAGCTCCCTTGAGTTTCTGAAGTGGAAAGATGTAACTCTCCGCGTTCTTGCCAGCACTCCCAGCCCCACTGAAGTCAGTTTCCACATCCAGCTCGACGAGAGCGCTGGAGTCCCGCCGGGTTTGCTGGGAGCATCCCAGCAGCAATGCCGTGCTCTGCAGGCCTGTGCAGCTTGGCTCAGGACAGCTGGACATTTTTTTAAAAAGCTTGCAAAACACATTTGTGTGATTACACAGAGCAGCAAGCTTTAACTCACCTTTCAGAACAATATCTTCAGAAGTAATGAGGTTTTATTAGATCTTTTGGAATGTCTTTGGATGAGAAGCCATGCTTTCAGTCAGTAGGTGTTTCTGCAAGTCCAGCCTCTAGTAACATTTCAGCTACATGAAGACCACAGATTTTGGATATATTTTATCTTTTGAAAGGATCTTAAATTCCCAACTTTGTTCTGAAAATGCAAATTAAGTACTATGAACACTTCACTTGTATCACACAAACTTGACTAAGACAATTACATAGTCACTACACTCTCACGTAGCATATCCATCATGAGCAATCGTAAAACCGTAGAATGGTTTGGATTGGAAGGAACCTTAAAGACAATCTAATTCCAACCCTGCTCGTATAGGCATTGACATCTTCCATAGACCAAGTTTCTCAAAGCCCCATCCAGCCTGGCTTTAAATGCTTCCAGGGATGGGGCATCCACAGCCTCTTCGGGCAACCTGTTCCAACTGTAATAAAACTGCGCTAACAAACATGGTAAACTACAAGGATTTTTGAAAACTTTACCTAAAGTATTTTTATTTAAATTTCTTTTTGGCCTCAAAGTACCAATTTCAGTCAACCACAAATGCTGAAGTTTCAGTAAACTTGATGGGTGGGAAGAGATGGGGTTTCCTAGGTGAAAAAATACACACAAAAATGAAGGCATAATGCCAAAACTGTCACATCCCTTACAGAAGTAGCATAAAACCAAGTTTTACCCATTTCTGCTTAGATAGTTACATTCTGTACAGTCTGCTTACCATCAGAGATATCGTGGCTTCTGCATAATTACTTTATCCCAGTCAAATTAAATAAAGCAAAAAAAAAAAATTTCCCTCAGCTAAAAGACAAACAGAATGCAGAGTAATGGCTAACAGCTGTGTAGGTAAAAGTAGAGAGACAAACACAGGGAATCCAGTCCTCAGCCTTACGTATTGTACAGATCTGAGAGTCTCCAGCATGAACAAAATGGCTTATTTGTTATAGTAAAATTCCCAAACAGGCTACTCAGTGGTATTTGTCAACCTAGTAGTTTCTCCAGGAAAGTTGTCTCACATCTGTGTTCAAGGCAGAAATTAAGATTGCTGGGCAGTACTCCAGCTTTTGACACTCTGCACCATTTTTTCTCAAAGGACAACAAGGGGACAGATCCTGGTCTAACAAGACACCAGCATGCACCTGCTTGTCTTTGATGAACACCAGGAGGATTCAACCACAGCACAGAAAAGCCGTTCCTTAATTTTCCTTGGGAAAACTGAAGGGAAAGGCAAAAAAAGCCACCAACACCAGAACAGTCCCTGAGAGGAACATGGTATTCATCAATCACAAATAAGCAGGAAACCTACATAAAACAAGGAATAAACAGCATCTCAGAAAAAAAAGCACTTTGGTGGAGAGCACATTGTCATCCATTACACATGCCTGGGGAGGGAAGCAATCAGAGGATGCAAAGCATGGCAGCAAAGGTACTGCTGCTGACCGTGGAGTATCATCACCCTCAATGTTATATCCCCGACGTGTCCACAGACAGGCAAAAGAAATTAATTCATTACCTACAGCTTTTCTCCTCAAATCCGCCATGTCTTCTGGTTTTATTGTGCTTTACATTATAAAGTAACCTCTGGTAAAGAAGATGGAGCAGCAAAACACAAGTGATGATATGTCTGATCTCTTCATCATGTCACAGAACCACTTCATTGCCCCACAATGGCCCTGCACCAGTACATTGTAACATATGTAGAAATTAAAATATAGCTCTTTTTCAGATTTGGTCACACACAAATTAGGCAGAAGCATAACTCTGTCTTTTCCCACTGGAGGAGGATCTGGAGTCACAGTCTAGAGCAGCCAAGAAAAAAGAGAGCCAAGGGACCTCCCAACAACTCCTCAATATGCATTTACAGCCTCATGCTGTTTCTCTGGCAGAAACATCCTGGGAAGGAAGGCAGTGGTCCTATCCTCAGGTCACTCTGAAGAATGAATTCCACCTAGCCAGGAGGGCATGTCATTCAGGGCATGACATTTATAGCTCTCAGTGGACTCAGGGCTAACACATTCATAGCAGCCCAGCTCTCTTCTGCAGTCACTGGGGGGCAACAAGGGAGGCATTTCAGCTGCAGTGCAAAAGAATAGCCTGTTTTATTCTGATGTGCAAGTATCATCACTACTGTGGGATAAATGAAGGGGGCCAGCCAGTCCCTCAGCCCTCTGCACTAAGTTATTGACAGTAAGTCCATCACCCCCATCAATTCATCAGGTTCACCAGCCTCACGTTCCTCAAACTGAACCCTGCGAGGATTTCCCAGGCATGCACAGAGCTCCGACTATGGCAAAGTGTCAAATGTGTTTCTCTAAGGAGATCTTTGTTTTGGAAACTTGCTTCTCAGCTACAGCTTGCTTCCTCTTTAACAATTTTAAAGCCAAGAAGTTTTCTTTAGTAGTTGCTTTTGTTTTTATTTTCTACTGCTTGCTCAGCTGGGGAAGATAACAACTTCAGATTTAGGTCACCCATGGAAAAATGTGTTTGGTGATCTCATCTTGATCCCCAGTGGGTAACCATCCAGATCACAAATAGAAGAAAAATCTATCCCCGCTAAGCAGATCTGGAAGATTTGGGGGAGTGGGGGAGAGGGGGAGGCATGTCTGTGTTCTTCTTTAATAAAATTTGAATATCTATGTGTTTGGTACAGGCCAACACTTAGGTGTGTTTGTAGGCCCATGCAAGTTCCAGCCAACATTGCTTGGCCACAGTCCTTGCTTTTTTAAGAACTGGCATTGACCTTTTCTCTTCAAAGGGTCAAAATTTTTCGTATGTGTTGTGAAACATAACAACACTTCATCCGTGTACAGCAACTCTCATTGCTACAGTTTCCAAGTGTGGGCAGGTACTGAATAACTTTTACATTTGGACCAAATTTACAGTGTTTAATCCATGCTTATTTCATGAGAAAAAAAATGGTACAAAAAACATATAAATGAGAAACAGTATTAAAAAATTATGAGCTGCTGCTGCTGCCTTCATGCAAGCTTAGCAAATTGTTTGTTTCTTTCCCTTCATTAGCTTGTTACTCCATTCTTTTTAATCTAATAACAACATTTTTTCCCTGGGCGGGGTGGGGGGGGGGGAACAACCACATTTGAGAATCAATAATTACATCCAAGGCAACTCTCAAAAAAAAATCATGGCAATTATTTTTTACATCTTCCCCAAACCACCTTTTGAAGATACGTAAGGCAAGCTACATATCCTCCACTTCAACATTATTGATGTACAATATGGATAAATAACTTATAATTTTCCTGCCTGTGGCCATGTTACCTCCATATGGGATTTCATTGGATCTCATAGGGTAAGAGGTTGAACAGCACCCTTCTCTTTTAAGGAGTTCACAGCATCTGTCATCTTGGTCTTAAGAGTTACGTGCTGCAAGGGCTGTAATTTTATGAGTAAGACGGAAAACCTAAACCCTAACTGCTTCTGGTTATGAATACACTAATTCCATGACACATCACATTTCTGGAAGTTGTTTCAGAGGATGACTGCAGAGCATTCCCTCCCCAGTGTTGGTGAGAACAGCAAACCAGCAAAGTCACCTGTGGTCCCTGCTGGGGACAAGGCACTCAGAATTCATCATGCAGGTGCTGAAGCCACTGGACACATGCTGGGGCAATAAGGGGTGTTCTCAGAGCACCCCAGAAGACAGTGCTTGCCCCCAGGCAACCTCTCGGTATGGATTTCACTGGAGTGAGCTACCGAACAGCCAAAAAAGCTGTTTGATGCTTCTTTGTCAACCATTTTTAATGTTATCTTGGTTTTATTCAAAACAGTCTAACAGCTCATTTATGCTGAAAGTGACAGGGAAACAAACTTCTTCCTTCATCCCTTTTAAAAGGCTCTAACAGAATGTATCATGAAAGAGCTCTGAGGATTAAGAAAAACACAAGCCTACCAGACTTTTCAGGGAGCATCAGCTTTTCTTCACAGGCACCTCTCTTTGGGGTGTCCTAGTGATCAGCCTTCCTTTCCCCCTTTTTGCTTCCTCCAAAACCACTTTGCCCTGCATTATAAACCATGACAATATTTACATGAACTCTGCATATGCCTCAGCAGCCTGGGCCTGTAAACTGAATTTTAAAGGAACTTTGGCTATAGCTGTTGTTAGCATGCTTTCTAGTTTTATTGCCATGCACAGCTGAGAACTAAAAAAGCAAAAAGCACAGTAGTTCATGCTCTATAATATCTTCAGATTGGTACACACTGCAGACAATCACTCAGAAATTTAGGTTTTAGGGCCTTAGCACATTTTGTATTAATTATGTTTATGATAGCATCACCATGAGGAAACCAGTATATATATCATATACAAGTATACGATACTGCACTTATTGATGTCATTACTCCTGCAGGCTACTGAAACCCAAACAATTCCCACTGTACAATTCTCATCAAGCAGATATTTTTCTTCCTAAAAGGTTTAAACAAACTGTTTCGCTTGTCACTGAAGCAATTTCACAATTTTTATTAAAAATTCACTCAGCTGACAGTAGTTCATCCTTGAAAATTTGTTATAAAGCAGTCAAGCGGGCAAGTCCTAACCAAATATCCACCAATGGTGCACAGATAATTTTTCCACCATCTAGATTAACAGAAGAAAATACTTTTATCCTTGTTTGTTCACAGAATAAGCTCCAGCTTCCATGCACTTAAGGTATTAAAGCAGAAGCAAATGAAATCATCTACATCAAGATGTAGAATTCCACAGCCATTCAGGACAAAAGACACCATGAAAATTATGAAAAATTATAATATTACAAAACAAAACTGGCCATGTGGTTTTTTATTACATGTGTCCAGTTTTATTGTTCTTGGAAGCAGAAATCATAGGGCATTGCTGTGTGAACTCCAATGCAGTAGGAGGTGCATATGCATCTTCTCCTCTCCTCTAGGATACTCAAGGTGGAAATTAAGTCATTGCCTCTCCCACTCATGACCCATTATTCAAAGGACAGTCTTAATATCCCTTCCTAAAAGGATGAATTCACTCTTGCTGTCATATGAAATACAGTACCATAAATACTTCATTTATCAGGAGATTTTATATGCCTTTTGAGAGTGCCCCATATGGCAAGGATTCCTTTAGTCTGATTCTTGTTTACCCTAGCATGTTACTTTCAGTGACTTTGTTGCTTATCTTGTCTGTGATATGATTTATGTTAACTCATTTCCTGTAAAAGCATACAGTAATAAAATGAAAAAAAATATGGAGAGCTGGCCAGCTTTGAATTGGCATGGGAAATGTCATGAGTAACTGGATTCAAATCCTTTTAAATTACTGTTTCAGTGAACCTTTAAGGCTCCAAAGGGCATTTTTCCCTTTTTCTGCTGTTCCCATAAGATCATTTCATTGTTGCTGTTTCCATAAATTCCTGATGCAATAGATGGCTTTGTACTAGAATGGATCTGGGTCCTTTCTTTCAAGGACACCTGCTGTTCCTGCTAAAGTCAGAACAAGTTTCATATGCATCCCAAATAATCTTCACAAACAGATGCTTAAACAAAAAAAATCTGATAAATAGCCAGAAACATTGCATGACATCAGTTTGATAGCATTTTTACCTTTTAATAGTTCCCTGGAACACCTCTGCATGCTCTGGCTTGTGCCTGCACACCACTGGGAATCCGCCATGGCTTGCATTTGCAAGAAGTCAAGCCAAGGAGGCAATGCTTTCCTTCAGGTGGAGGGCTCTGACGCCAGGCTCCATGACGTCCCTGGCAGAGAACAGCTCCAGGTTCAACCTGAAAGACACAAAGCAGGCAGCCAAAGGATTACTTAGTAAACAGGAAATGGCGTACTGTACCACGTTAGCGTTTGACGAGTTTATAATGTGTTAGTAAATTACTTCAAGATGGAAATCAATCTGCTTTATTTGCAAATGCAAAAAAAAAAAAAAAAAAAGAATGTAATTACCCAATAAAAGTGCTTATCAAGCATTGCCTTGCTTTGTGTGAGATACGTGATAAACTCTACCATATGCATGACTTGGTCATCCTAAGCAGGATGTCATAAGACCCATTTATCAATCTGCATGACTTTTCACGTTAAAAAAAGATTTTTAATCTGAGCTGAAATCCTCTGGAATTCTGGATGATATCAAATAGATGAAAGTTAAGCACTTTGGAGGAATTCAGGCTTATGCTTATCATTGCAATAAGGGTTGGGTTTTGCAGTGGTAGCAGCTAGAAAAATTGCCCTTTTAAAGATAGCTCACAAATCATACGCAGATTCTTCCAGTATTTTCTAACACTTTTCAGGTTTTAGGCAAAGTTTCAGGAAATATGAACATACAGCGTTGAAAAACATGTGTACCCACTGTTTCTGACATTTGAGTGAAATGAAAAATAAAGATACTTTCTACAAAATTCAAGAGTAATTTCTATGGAATTATAGTAGGCCAGAATCTTACAACTGAAATCAATGAACTGCTCTGGTTATAAGCTTGTTTTATGGTTTCTATTTTCAAAAAAACCCATTAGTTATTCTGACTATCATCTGGACACACCGTAAGCCAGAACCTCCTGGTCAGACACAGGCTGACACAAACCACAGGCAGAGACAACTGGAGCATACATTTGCCCACATCCTGTTTTACCATGGTACCTTTCATCCCTGTGGTAAAAGCAACTCTTTCCATATGTTGTTAATTACTGTCCTCCCTCCTGACAGACACGAGGTTGTTTTTTCAAGCCAATTACTCTGATGGTTTGTTATGTGACCACCTGCCGGAAAGTAAATGAGCTGAGAAGACAATGTGCTTCATGCATGTCACCTACAAAGCTGTGAGACAAGTTTCTTCTAAACTGGGATGGATTTAAATGAATCCCAAAAAAGAATAGTCTTATGTGCATCAAAACACGTCATACCCATCCCCAATTATATGAAACAGACTGCAGGCAATGAAAATTTGGAACATCTTTGTATTACAGATGCACATTTCAAGGGACCAAGAACACCAATTCATGGAAAAATGAAACTCTCTGAACTGCATTTTGTTTCTGAATTAAAATGAGCAGTAATCTACCTTGCAAATCAAAGTGGCTAGGTGCAGAATTCAGTATCAACTAGTGAAAACAATATTTAAAAATCCCTAAGAGATGGGGGTTTTTCATTCTTAATCTCACTGAGTGCTACCGATTAATGAAGTACAAGCGATGGAAGTCAAAGGGAGCCATAGATGCTGCTCAGGACAAGTTGCTGTCAGAACTGTGCCACTGTGGCTGTTTGTTTTGTAAAACACACTACCAAAGGAATTTCATTGTTCCTAAATTAGTAGATTCCTCCTCATCTTCTGCCTCTTTTCCATTTCCATAGACCAGATAAAAATCTGTATTTGCCTACCTTAAGCTTTGTCTAGAAATACAATAAACTGTATTACTATTAAAAGTACTGCACCTCACACAGTGAGCACAATGTGAAAACATGATTAATGATAATAGCTACATCCTTATACATGTGAAATGTGTACAAAGCCCAAATGGTTTTTAAATAAGAGTAATGTGAATACTGTTTCGTACCAGCAATTTCTAGAGTGTATTTCTTAGCAGTATGTGGATTTTCAGTCTTCACAATTTCAAAGTTTTGCTCTGTTGCACAGAAAGCAAATATTCCACATTATTGCAGAAACCTATGAAATATCCTTATGTTTTGCGAAATCAGCCATTTGTAAAAATGTGAGGGATAGGTCATTATATGCCTCTGTGATCTTGGTTTTGTCTGGGATTATGAAGTGTGTGTACTGCCTGCATCCAGTATGCACCTTGAATTATCATCAGTGGGCTTTTTCTGAGGTAAGAACACACTAAGGACTGTGCTGATTCCCTGCTCATCATCAGTGATGTTTCTTTCATTAGGTCTTCTGTCTGTTGCTGTAAAGAATAACCTTGCTTTGGGGGTGTAGGAGACAACCAGGGAAAAGAGCTGTTTTACGAAAAATTGTTACAAGGCCAAGGCATCTTTAAAAAGAATTGGCTAAAGAAAGCCTTTACCAGTATATTGCTTCTCAGGAAAACACCAAGCCAAACTGTAGTCACACCTATAGGATCATATCCAGGATTTTTCAACCCAGAAGGGATCTCAGCAGTTCTCTGGACCAGCCTCCTGCTGAAGGTGGACTCGGCCATGAGCTCCAACCATGTGCTTGGGCATTTCTCCTGTCAGGTCTTAAAAACTTCTGAGGGATGGAGGCTGTGCAACCACCCTGGGAAGTCTGTGCCATGTAGCAAAGGTCTTGGTTTCAAAATGTAATTTCAAGCAAGGACATTTCATTTACCATGCTGAAAATGCCTTTTGTTGTGGATAACATAGGGTACTTATATTTAAATTTTATCAAATAGATCTTTCTACTTTAATAAAATTACCTCAACACAGAGCTGTAGCCACACTACAGAAATAGCTCTAGTGTAAATTTTTCTTTCATAGGACATTTGAGAACAATTGCTCCCAAACATAATTCACTATGGTGGCATAATGTGTCACAGTATTAAGGCTATTTCACCAAAGTTATGATATCCAAGTTTCAGGTTGCTTTCAAGACCACATCCACGAGACTGAATATAACACAGAACAAAGACAATCTGCCTTATGATCTAACTAAGAAAGTCATTTGGTAAGAAGCCAATATCCCTGAATGGCAAGCTGTCTTGAAATGATTCACGAAAATGTAGCTCAGGCCCTGTTACTATTAAATCCAGTGGAAGTTTTCCCACTGAAATAAATTGTTACGGATCTAACCATAACAGATCTAATCATAACATGGAGGTTTCCTCAGAAAACATGCAGTACAGGAGGACTTTTCTTCAAATAGATTTATCCCATATTTTATGTAAGTTTCAAATTATTAAAAGGACTTAGAGGTGGGTGGGAGAGAAGCATAATCCTAATTCAAACACATGACAAGGATTAACGTGTGTGAGAACTCAGGCAATGCTGCTTGCTTGGATTTATTCACAGATTTGCCATCATCTGTTTTAGGCTGTTGCTCCCATTTTTCTCTTTCTGCACTGAGAATGTTTACCCATTGACTTGCCACAGGCCATCCTGCTCAGGACAGCCCTAGGGTTTATTTGGGCTTCTTGTAAACCACTGTTTTACTGCCCCGACTGACCACTGCATTTTGTGTAAATAGTTCTCAGGAAGATGTTTTGGGGGTTGCTTAATGCTTGTGGTGGTTTTTTTGTCTGAGCATAGTCAGAAGTCTGAGCCATAGAGAGGAATGGGCTCGTTAGCTAAGGAGAATATCTCAGCTTGGAGGATGTAAAAATTACTTACCTGTGTTATAAACATTGGCAAGTATTTGAGTTATTCAGTTCAAGTCTCTACTATCCACGCATTTTCTGAGACTAGAATGTTTTTTATCTTTTTTAATACATTTCATTTTGCTGGAAAAACTGAACAGATTTATTTCATAATAGTCATTCTAATACTAAACAAACCACACTGCTATGGTAACCTGTAGCTGCTAATACATTATAAATACAGTTTATTTATATTAGCTTTCTTGCTATCTATCACATTTAAGGTTAGTACATTGCGAACAAACTCACAACATCACAGGAAGTTGCTTACATTTAAATAACAATATTTTTTTCCCCTTGCCTTAAAACATCATAAAAAAGATTTCTACATACTTGTCACAGGCCCACCAATTTTCTTTTCAACAAGACATTTAGTGAAAACAAACTATGAAAAAGCTTATCCAAAAATTACATGCCAATATGGATCTCACTATGTAACAGAATAGTCCATATGTACTGCAGAAATGTTAATCATGTGCAGATGACTGAATTCAGTAGTTTTGCAAGTAAGTTCTGTGAAGAAAAGGGGTTTTTTAGTATATTCATAGAATACCATTGAGATCAATAAAGGGAAACAGAGAGGCCTGTAAGACGTCCTTAGACTGGTAAAGAACACCACTTAAATTAAATTTAAAATTTATTTGCTCCACTCTGTGCCAGCCCATGAAATAGACACATTTAAACTGATTTAAAGTTAAATTAAACCTATAAAATCACTGTGTGCTTTGATGTAAGCACATGCATGCTAGTGATGTGCTTTTGTTTAATTAGGTCTATTGAAAATCACTCTTCAGTGGAACTTTGCACGGCAGACCAGGACTACAACTTCTTGCTGTCTCTATTTTAGTTGAACACTAAACTGAGTGAGAAATCCTTATGGTTAATTCAGGAGCCAGAAGTTTTGCAGGGTTCAGACTCCCTTCAGAATATCTACAAATATTTACATTCACTGTAAGACAACAAGCTTCCCAGCATCCCCCATTATGGTTCCCTCAAAATCCTTAAACCAGGGGACATTAAGCTATTCAGTCTAAAGGCCTTTTGGTAGAAGAGTACTTACTGTGAAATGTGTTGTTTGGGTTAGCTGAATGTCTCCCTGTCACTTACTGTCCAGAGAGGATTTGAAAGTTACATGTGTTTAGAAACTACTGAACACTAAAGAAAAATGGATTTCCACAAGGTTTCGAAATCTGCTGGTAAATTCTCTCTCTCTAATATTTGAAAAATTGCAGAACAAAAAAGAAATAAAGGTCAGAGATAAGAAATCCTTTATGTTTTGGAAAATAGATGGATTGGGACAAGGTGGGCAAGGGGCAGGAAAGATAGGCAAAATGTTGAATGTTTGGGGGTTTTCTTCCAACAGTTTTGCTTTTCTGTCCTTTACCTTTCTTTTCCTTTGTTCTTATGCAGTTTTTCCCACCAGCACTATCAGTATAAAATATTACTAAGTTATGAAAACAGCAGGTTCTACCCACTTTGTATAGATGCAGTTGTTTATGCAAGGTCATTTAGCTAGAAATAAATGAATTAGATTGTGCATGTGACCTTGGGATAAAGAAGTAAAGGGTTGTGGAAGTGGATCCACATGCTTGAACTATACAAACAGCAACTTCAATACTATAGCCTCAACTCACCACATGCAAAGCCATAGGTAAAAACATAAAAGTCATAGTTCTTGACTTAGTTTTCACACTGCAAATACAAAAACAAATTACAAATCGTAATTAGCAGCCTTTGTTAGCCCTGTCAGTATTAAGGGGACTACAGGCATCTAAATATTGAAAACTATTGAAAACCCTCTCACTGCTTCCACCCAAACCCAAAGGCATCTAAACTCAGGTGGTGTTTCTGTCCAGAACTGTGCATTTCCCCACATGATTAGCAGCAGGTGTGGAAATGTCTCATTTCCAGCAAGCAGCTGGCTGGCACACACCTGCTCTCAGCCCTTACTCATGTATCTCCAGCACTGCAAGTCCAACACAGGGTGCTGCACCATGGCTGTTGAAGAGTGGCATCCAGCAGACATGACCTGTAAAAGCCCACATGTGGTAGAAACATGAGAGAATCCAAAATGGGTTCTCACCTCAGATGTGGGGATTATGAGCCATCACCTGGGATCTCCCAGACCTGGGGGGTGCTGCAGCACCCAGGCTCTCAGGGGGCCAGGAGAAAACACCTTCCTGCCAAGGCTGCTGAGTGAATGGTCAGGAGAGAAGGAATGCTGCAAGCAATGCAGAGCCAGCTCTAGAGAGAGCATATATGAATGTGTGTAAATGTACACAGAGAGAAGGATCCAATGTCAGATTAGCTATCTCAATGTCTGATGAGCTAATCCTGGAACACATTACTGATTATTACTGTATTAAGAATGGCAATGATTAAGCTATCCTTATATCTTCCAAATTGTTATCTAAGCCTTTACTAATCTTTTCCAAAAACAAAAGGGTTAAGCTTGTGTGAAATCCATCTGCCCTGGCATTATAACCAGCCAGAGGCAAAGAAAGACATTGCTCAAAATGACACCAGTACAAGCTATCTAAATTCAAGGAAACATTTCAAACAAACTTCCATAGGAATGGAGAAGAGAGGAGCAAGAGAAGTGAGTAAATTGAGCACTAAAATTAATGCCTCATGATCTTGCTTATAACCAAACAAACAGGGAAATGCATCTTCTCTGGATGGAGAATTGCAGAGCAATTTCCAAGGGAAATTCACAAAGTACTAAGCTGGCTCTTGCAGTTTGAATGCAATGACATGATGAGTTTCTTGCAAAAGTATGCCAGAAAACCTAATCCAAACTGGAAAGAAGAGAGGAAATCTCCTGTGAGACAGTTTTTATAAAAGCTTCATTCAGGGCCTCCACCCTCATGTACTGCACAAGCCACCTTAGCTTTTCCACTCTCCCTGGTCCAAGAAAGCACAGACTAGTATATTAAAAATTGTGGCTTTAAAATGTTTGGGAATGAACAGATACAGCTGTATATGTTTTAATAATCAGGCACAGATTATCAGATGATGTTTTAGTCAAAATGTGTATCAAGATTTACATCTAATAGATTACAAAACAAGTAAACTAAAGTAATACAGATGGAAAAAAAATATGACAAATATTTCGAATTTCTCAGCCCCTCCAAGAATCAGGCACTTTATAGTGGAAAAGTGTGGTCAGGTTATTAAAACACAACATTAGTTACCTAGAGATACAGATCACACCCTGTTCCTAGTTCAGTAAATGAGGATTTTGACATTTTTAACAAGAATTTCAAGCAAAAGCACTTCTCCTTCCAGCCGTACAATCAACTTCCTTGGGAAAGGCATTTAACCCCTCAAACTTCAGCATTCCACTTTCTAAAACAAATATATCATGCTTCCTGTACTGCAGGCACATTTGGAACCATAATTAATTTTTCATAACCATACTTTCAGCTACAAATTTCTACAAACTTTCATAATTTTTGTTTTAAATTCTTTAACTAACCCCCTGGCTTTCTACATACCATTCATGTGCAGCACATGTTTCTTCCTCAGTTATGACTTCTGGCAAAGAGCCTCCACTACAAGTGCAGAATGTGTTAAAAATAAGACTCTGGATGCTGGTGTTACTTTCTGCTCTTCCAGGAAATAAGTGGCTGTCTCTCTGCACCTGACAGTGTATTTATAGTGAAATGTGGTCAATATATGCACCCAATTTTCTGGGAACACATTTTCTCTGTGTGTGACTTGCTTTCTCTTTCTCCTTTCTTCTTTCTCCCCAACACCAGGACTCAGCTTCCCCAGGCTTTTTCTGTCTGACGTGGCTTTCATGTCCCATTTGCCTACTGTCAGAACTCCATGCATTGAATGGCTGCAGCTAATAAAACTGTGCTCATCTCTTTATGACTTTTCATAAAACTACTCCACTCTGTGCCTTTTTTCTTTTTTTTTTTTGCCTGACTTCTGCTGTGGCTCTGTGTACACACAGTGTACTGAATAAAAAACCTTCCTTGTGATTGTGTGAAATAGCATTTAGCAGCTTCATAAAACTGATATTTCTAAAAAAGGTATTTCATTTCTCAAACATGGTGAAATTCATTGAAGTATTTTGTGCCATCTGTTTCTCCATTTTAAATAAATAACTCTTTTCATTGTGGCAACCATTATGACAAGCTACCAATATTTATGAGGACATAGCAACACCCATAGGAACAGAAAAAGTGACATGTATGTGAACAGCAAAGAGAATCCATTTCACCTTAAGGTGAACTTGGAAGGAGTCCCCAGTGCCAGAGTGAAGATGATATCCTTACATGTAACTCAGGAACACTGAGGTGTAGCTATTACGTCAATGGCTGTCTATATTCCCACATCCAGCAAAGACCCCCAGGGGATTCCAGCCTGCTTTGAGTCAGACCCACCATTTCTTGAATGAGTTCAAACAGTTGTTCAATGACATCTTCATGAGATCAGCCGCACAGCTGGCTCTCTGGTGAGGTTGGCTGGCTTTAAGTGGAAACTGTCAGTATCTGCCAAATGGTGGCCAGACACCAGAACAGACTTTCCAATTAGTGGAATACCCCATTTGATGGCTGGATGTGATTTTCCTCTGTGTGTACGGGCAGGCTCCACCTGCGTGCGACCACATCTGAAGGCTGTGGTGATGCCCTTGCAGGGCGCCTGTCGTCCCAGGTGGACCAAAAGGGAGTCAGGCAGTCTCCTCCTCGCTGGGCCAGCAGAAGCTGTTTCAAGTTTCCCACAGCTGAAAATCACTGTGTGCAGGTTTTACGTAAGGGCCTGTCGGAGCCGGAGCGGCTCCCTTGCTGCCCACCAGTGAGCTGTGAAACACAGGTTATTAGTTCCAGATGCTGCTTCAGCGCCTTTCCTTCTGCACAAAGTGTGCAGAAGTCACTTCTTTTGGTTTCACAGGACTCCCCAGAAATAGAAAACACCACCAAAAGTCACTGTGGATTTTTTATCCCTCGCTCAACATCAGACAGAAAGCCTTGTCCACGAGCCAAAAGGGATCTGTGTTACACTCACTGTGGACCTTACAGCCAATTCACAATGGACCTCACAGCAAGAACCAGAGCCTCATATTAAGTACCAATTCATTGTCACTGCATGTCTAATACATGCAGCAGGTGTGCCAGCTCCATGACAGTGCCATTCACACTCTAACAGCAACCTTGTTCTGGACAGAAAAGAGAAGCGCCTTGTGACAGAAACCAGAGGAGCACGTCAGCTGCTTCAAAAGTCATTATACTTGATCTATGTCTTCATGCCTCCAAACTTTCACCCTAAGGTTTTAAAGGACTGCATCAAACCTTTCAAACGTCTCATTGGTTTGGTTTCTCTCAAAAATCTCAGTACAGGAAAGTCATTTTTCTTATAATTTCCTAATTATAATAGAAGCAAATCCTGTAGATACATCTTTTTACCAATTTATGTACACATGTACAACATCCCTTGTAAATTCAAACCATTTTCTTCTTACCACCCTGGGATCATGATAAAATACATAAGTTTGGTATAACTCACCATTTACATTATGCATATTTGGGGGTAAAAAGGAATCCAGCTTTAATTGTTCGTGAGAAAAAATGGGCCAATAGAGAAGCTGAGCCTGCAGTTTTCAGACACATCAGAAAATATAACTTCTTAAAGCCTGAAAACATTCCAGTGTAAAACATTTTGGGCTCATGGAAAGGTAATTGTGAAAATATACAGGCCCTGTGTAAACATTAAAGTATTTACGAGGTCCTTCAAGGATTTCAATCCGACAGATTGTTGGCTCGTCTTCACTGTCCCTGTATTCGTAACTTCCATTGTTCATCCTTGGTAATGAGGACTGCAATAACTCCCAATGCACTTCCATTGGGGAATTAGGGCAACAGTGTGCTATTGCTCAGCCTTCAGCCCTTCCTATTAAAGGAGGATGCTGCCAGCGAGGGCACTGGAGAGCACAGTGCCAGCTCTCATCCTGGGCATTTTAGGAAAGGGAATGGCTAAGATTGGGAAAGGTTTTTAGGCTGTAGGAAGGGTTATGTCTGTTGGTATTTACTGTAGCATGGGAAAGGCAATTTGTTTTATTTGTTCAGAGTCTACTCTAAAAATAAACAGTAATGCAATTGGAATCTTGGGCTTCTTTTTATGGTTTCACCAATCTAAATAAATAAAATCCTTTTGATTCATGTAGTACTTTTAGGTAGTAACTTCATTAAATAGTCAAAATGAGACAGGTAAAAAAATCATCTTCTAGGGCTCACAAGAAATTTTGCCTTTACATAAGGCCTTTTGTTTAAGAAATTCATAGTACTTGGCAAAGACAACAGACACTGACAGCTACATGAGGTATGGATGCACTGTTTTCCCCTCTGTAGCTGGGAAGATTGGAAAATGAATTGGTTTGGCCAAAGCAATGTGAGGAAATGGGGCAGGCCTGAAAGCAGGACTCCTCCTGCTTCCCTCCATATAGCCTTCTTCTTCCGGTCTCCTCCGAATATTCACAATAATATGATTATCACTGTTTGCATGTGACTTTTTTCTAATAGATTTGGACACTGAAATCGCTTCATGCTATATTTGAAATTTTGGGTGAAATTTACCAGTAGAAAGCAGGGTCTCTGCTCTCTGAGGATTAAGGTTGAAAAGGCCCATTAGTTCCTCTTTGTAGATCATTCAGTGTCACTGAGTATTTTTTTTCCAAAATATGCTATAAAGAGAGAATCAAGTCTCCTGAAAACTACAAAGCTGGAATAGCCTTGTTTACCACCTGTCAGAAAAGCATGCCTCCATAATATAAATATTTGGATTAGTGTACAGCAGTAACTCTGCCTAGCTGGATATTTGCCTTCCATTCATGTTCGGATTAACTTTCTTCACACAGATTCATGTGCACCAACCCTTCACTTTGTTTTGTTGTGTTCAGGAGCAGATCTGGATAACCTGGTTGCAAGTACAGTCTGAAAGCTGGCATATAGTGAAGCAAGCTGGCATCAGTCCCTGGCCAGGTTAAGAGGATCATGAAGGGAGACATGCTGGGCTGTCCCACAGAGAGCTGCAGGAGCTGCTGTAGGGCCAGGAGGGAGCAAAGGATCCTTTCACCCATCCCACATGGGCACCACCAACACCACACTGAAACAGAGGCAAGGCTCTGCTGCTGCTCTTCCATGCACATAAAGCAGCACCTGGCTCTGCCGCAGTATTTTTGTCAGGGCATCAATTCCACTGTTTGTGGCTCATACAGCTGCTTCTCAGGTAATGGGATCACACCAAACTCAAAACCCAGCAGAGAGGAATAGGCAAAAAAAGGAACTAAAAATGGTTCTTTTCTATGTTTTCTTAAACCTGACATGGGCATAAAGCCCAAACATAATTTTAATAAATCTCAGCCCCATCTCAACACCTTTCCTCCACCTTTTCTGTGGTAGCCAGGATTCTCCCCAGACAAAGCATGGCCTTGTTACAGCAGCTCCCTTTTTCCTTTGTGCAGCAAGAAAAGGATCCAGCTTCCACCACAAACACTCTAGAAAAGATGGGCTGGATGCCCTCTGATACAAAAACATTGCCAAGTCCACCACCTAGTGATGTCTCTCAGTATGAAAGCAGCCAAGCAGCCATAAAACACACAGCTTCTCAAAGAGGCAGGACAGGATGCACCACATGTTGCACCATGCTGGTGAGCTGTCTTTGAGTGAATCCTTGTGTCAGCAAGATGAGAAAGGAATCTTTTAGTGTAGTAGTTGCTAGAGTAGGCCCAAACCAAAAGCACCCTCCCAAAAGTCTGGTGATTGTCAAGATCCAAGGCATCATCTAAAAAAAAATCACTAATTACCCCAAATTTTATTACAGGCCAAACCAGGACCTTGGATCCCAAATAACCCTTAAACTTGGGTTGGCTCAAATTCTGGATCCAATATCTGTGGTGTGGGCTAAGGCAAAACTCTAAGGGAGAAAGAAAAAAAAAATCAGCTTTGCTCCATGGATCTTTAATATAGGGCCACCTTTGATACACTTTAGAAAAATATAATGAGACCACTATAATATATATTCCAGCCAAAATTCTTGGCTCCCAAAACCAGCTTTATATGGTATGCAATACAGAAACACCCAGGAGACGCTATAAGAACTTTGACAAGGCTAATATTAAGCTAGAACAAAACAGAACTACTGGCACCAGCTCCACTCAGCTCTTAAGTAAACTTGTCCCATTAAAAAGTAGCCTCTAAGATATTTTCTCTCTGAAGTGTATAGTAGCTTATAAAAAGCAGGAAGGTTTGCCAAGTCATAGATGTGTTCAAGTACTCCTTACCCTCATTAAGGAACATTCCCTGGCAGTCAGCAGCTTTGAGTGTTCCAGTGAACCAGATTTTATAGGGGGGGTGTTTACAGTGGTGTGCAATGTAGCTGGAAATCATAGTGCACTGCAGCAGCCCTGTACTAGATACAGCTGTGTTTGGAGCCTTATCACCCAGAGCACAGAATAAAACAGGCAGGGTGATCAATGAGGTTCCAAAAATATAATGAGTATTAAGAAAACAAATCTTAAGCCTCCCTGCTCCATAGGAAGCAGAGCATCCAGAGATGACAGTGTCTAATACAAATTAGGCAGTGAAATGCCACTGAAGATCCAGGTCTCACTTCCACCAGTTTTGTACATAACAGTATTTACAGACATGTCTTCATAGTCAGCATGTACAGAATGTAGCTTCTCAATGTACCCACTGACCTCTGCAGCAGTTAGGAGTTACATTCCTTTGTGGAGCTGGACCTTAGTGCTGTCCCCCACCTTGTTCATCTAAAGGTTGTTTTCGCTTCTCCATTCAGTGTCTAACATATCTTCTGCCTAGGGATGTTATCCAGACATGTAAGAGGAATCAACAAAATTATCAAATACAGAAGGTCTTTCCACCCTTAACACTGATGAAGAGCTGGGAAAGAGAAGATCCATACTTTCTCTCTAACAGTACCAGTGCTGAGGACCTAAAATCAGGTGTTCTCTCGAGTCTCTCACTTTTCCTCTGCTATCAACCAGACACTGTTTCCCAAAGGTTTTTCAGTTTCTGTTGAAGAAGGATCCAAATTCATGTGGCATTTGAGCAAGCTGTTAGTTATCTGAATCTTTCACTCTGCATACACAAATGTAATTTATCACCTGTTTATAAATACATGCTAGCTACCAGTTCCTAAACAGCTGACCCTGTCCCTGTTTTGATTTGGGGAATCCAGCAATGCACAGTTTATACATGTTGTGATCTTTCAGAATAATACTAAACAAAGAAGATGCAGAACCTGGCACAAATGTAACTGTGTCACCCACGCTTTCCCAGAGCAGGAAACCCTCAACCAAGCTGACACAATCAGAGAAAGAGGACAGTCTCTGCAAAATGACATAGCTGTAGGCATTTGAAGATAAAAATACCCCCAAAGTGTAGCAAATAAGTGGAACTTAAAAACAGCAGTGCCTTACATACATTGGGTGGTCACTGAGATAAAAGAAGGACTAAAGAAACAAATAGGCAGGCTCCCACAGCATCATGTTAGCTGCAGGATCAGTCAGAGAGAAAAAGGAAAGAGAAACTTTGGTCCACAGGGAAAACACATGGAAAGAAAAGTTTATGGCCAGACACCTTTCTGTAGAATTTCTGCTCAAGAGCTTCTGGTCAAGTTTCAAGGATGCTCAGAAGTGATGAGGAAAGAGAGATAATCTAACACATAAAGAGACTAATTTTTTTTAACCGTCTTGTCTTAATCTGTGTATTTCCCATGATAGGTGTAGTAACAGGATCTTGGGCTTGGAATTCTTACAAAGGCTGCATGTTAGGTCTCATAATTTGTTTCAGTTATGACATTTTTTTACTTTAGGAGGCAGACCAGAAATCCAGAGTTCCCTTGAGTCACTATTCAGGGTTTGGGATGCCCAAGGTATAACAGATATGGGGTTCAGTCCAAATCCCAGAGGTCTAAGATGACTGAATGGTGAAGCTTCATTTGTTTGAGAGGATGACAAGGTAACAGGGCATCCAAGAAGTATGCTGGAGAGATCAGGAACATAGAATTATATACTCAGAGAATGGTTTGGGCTAGAAGGACCCTTGAAGATAATCTAGTTCCAACCCCTCTGCCATGGGCAGAGACACATTCCACTAGACCAGGTTGCTCAAAGCTCCATCCAACCTGGCCTTGAACACTTCCAGGGACGAGGCACTCTCATCATAATAAATGTTTTCCATATGTCCAGTCTAAACGTATTCTCTTTTAGTTTTAAACCATTGACCCTTACCATATCACTGCAGACCCTGATAAAAAGCTGCTCTCAATCTTTCCTATAAGCCCTTTTAAGAATTGAAAAGCTGCAAAAATGTCTCCCCAGAGCCTTCTTTTTTCCAGGTGGAATAACCACAACTCTTTCAGCCTTTCTTCACAGGAGAGTGTTCCAGCCATTTGAACATTTTTGTGGACCTTCTCTGGACCTGCTCCAAGAGATACACATACTGAGGATTCCAGAGGATGCAGCGTCCAGGTGGCACCTCACAAGAGCAGAATAAACCTGCTGGTCACACTTATTTTTATGCAGCCCAGGATACAATTGGCTGCAATTACACATTGCCAGCTCACATCTAATTTTTTTTCAACCAATATCCCCAAGTCTGCAGGGCTGCTCTCAGTCCATTCATTGCCTTGTCTGTACTGGTGCCAGAAATTGCCCCAGTGCAGGTGCAGGACCTTATTGAATTCATGAGGTTCACAATGCCTAACTCCTCAAGCCTGTCAAGGTCACTAGGGATGGCATCCTTTCCTTCATGCAGAAGAACAGCACTACTCAGCTTTTTGTCAGCCACAAACTTGCTGAGGTTACAAACCCACTATCTATGATTGTTGGTGGGATCTGCCTTTTTATCCTTCTAAAAAAATGGGAGTGAAGTTTCCCTTTTGCCAGTCACTGAAGACTTCACCTGACTGTCATGACTTCTTAAATATGATGGAGAGCAGCTTAGCAACTACATCTGCTATTTCAGATATATATCAGCATATTCAGACTATGTCTAAGAGGATTTAGGCTAGAACTTGGCAGTGTGTAAAGTGTCTAGCTATAAAATCCTTACCAAGTTGTGATACTATGTATTTTGCTTTAGAGTACTGTTATAGTCTTTGATCAGGTTATCCAGAAATGTTCTTTAATGTGCTTGGAGAGAAAAAAAGAAGGAGTGGGAGGAAAATGAAGTTTTATATATATATAAATGTGTATATATATGTCCTTCAAGTAAATAGGACCTCACTCTGAACCAGGAAAGAAGATATAATTCTTTCCATGGGCTTGTCATGTAATTGGAATACCATGGGAAACTTTATGGCTTCTTCCCCTCTGTTTTATCTGCCATGGTACATATAGAAGTCATCCATAATGTCACAGATTGTTTTTATTTCCTCCTACTGCATTGCTGGCAACTTTTCCTCTCATGATAAATACAGTTAGATTATACCCAGCATTCAATGTGCTTGTTAAAACCTTTCAGACATGGCTACATTTGGAAGAAAGTGTGGACAGAGTGAGTCGCCAACATTTCATTCTTATTGAAGGTCATTTGAAGCGAAGAGATTGTCCAGGAGATCTCAATGCCAGGAGAAAAGTGAAATGTCCTGCAAATAGCTTTGCCTGTGGATCTATGCTACCCCAATGTGTCTTAAGAAAAACAAGAAGCCTTTCTACAGAAAATAAATTAATTAATTTTTCTTTCTATTTCTTCACCATGTTACCTACTTAATTCCTAGAGAACATCTCAAAGAATCAGCATTTCTGCTAATTGTTTTTTAGAAGAGAGTAATACAGAGTTCTCACTACCTGGAGAAAAAATATAGACCCAGCACCTACAATAAGGAGAGGAAATGGGTCTTATTACCTGTCATAAATGCCATGAAAAAGTTTTTGATACTTATTCACACACTGAAAGATACATAGGACAGGTTGGATCAATGTAGATTAAAATATAAAGGATGTAATTTTTTTCCAAGCTATTCATTTAGTCTTTAGTTAATACAGGCACTTCCAGAAAATAATTCTTAGCTGCCTTAAATTGCTTTTCTTGGATGGCAGGAATCACCACCCGAAAGTGTACATCTTACAGTACCCAACATACATGGTGAACAGACCAGTCATTCTGAAGTTAAACCACACTCCACCATACTCTGTCGATGTTCCTCTGTTCTATGGCTTTTGCTCACAAGAGACAGTGACAACTGTCTGTGAAAACCACCACTGGATGCACGATTGGACCACTAATAAACAGCATCCAACTGCGCATTATGGAGCACTTACTGCTCTCAGGACTCCAATGGCAGGGGTGATTCAGATCCTACCATAAACCTGAAGAGAAAGGGAGTATCTTTTGGTGTATTTGCAGAGCACATCACACCATGGGACTTTGTTCAGGATCTGGGTCTCCATTTTCCCCTTTTCCTCTCTAAGCTCCAGGACTCAGAGAATCCACACAGCCTCAGCAAAGAACATGACACAGAAAATGTACAGACCAGCAACATGAGAGACCTCACCATTTTCTCCTGTAATGAATAAAAGGTTCTGCATCCAAGTAGGGAATGCATTTCAGCTCCATGAGGGAATTGTACAGGGATACACTGAACAAGTCACCAACAATCTTGGCCACCACAACAGCCAGCACTACCAGTGAGGAAGACTGGACATCATTTGTGATCTCTACCTAAGGAAAAAATAGAACAAAGGATTTGGCACTTTATTCATGTATCTGAAGACAAAGGCAATGGTTGCACCCGACTTCCTACTTCTTTCACAAGGGAATGGAAAGTAATTCAGTCCACTGAAAGGGGAAGGGTGCTCCCCCTCCTTTCCCAGGGATAGGTTATCAATCAACACTTCCACCAGAGAGTCTTGGCTGGTGCAGTGACAGTTCCCTCTCCCGTCCCTGTCAGCTTGAAGCACGACACTTACATTAAAATTCCCATCTGATTCCCATATTTCAGGTGGCTTGTGATAATTCTGATGTAGAAGAGGTCAGTAAGCAGAGATGAAGTAGGCAGATTGCTTAAAATAGCTTGGCAGTGTGACAAATATTAAAAAATGCAAACAAATCCAAATATTTTTTTCTTTATTGCTGAGCTCAGGAGATATAAAATTGTTTTCCCATACTTCTGCTTCCTGACAGAACAAGCTCCTTGTACAAACATTGTCTTGAAGGATGCCAGAAAAGGGATGAAGCAGCTTCCAAAAGACACCCAGCTCGAGAGATCAAGCAGCAGGAATATCAGTTACCATGCAGAGCAATGTTGGGCAGTACAAGGCATGGTGCAGGCATCCCTGTACCCACTATCACAAACCTATGAACTGGCACTGAAGTGCTGTTTGTAGAAAATCATATGCACAAATTGTGGTATCTCACCTAAAACATCTTTCCTAAGTATTTTTGTCCTTTCTCCCTATGCAGTGAGGGTATAGTCAGATCAGGTGAAGTATGTAGTATGTTTTAATACTTTATTGTCCTCGAGCTAATTGTTTTTACTTCCATGGTTGCATAGAACCACTATAACTAAGCACAAAGGTAGACCAAGTTCACCTGACCTACTACTACAAATGTCTAGCACCTGTGGTGGAAGTGAATTAAAGCACACCAGTTCAGCTGCCTTTGAGTAAAGAAAATAGAGTGAATCCTCCTACATAAAATAGAGAGTAATGTGAATGTAATTAATGTTCTTTAGACCCAACTCACAATAAAGCCAAATATTTTTCATGGTGAAAATCACTGCACAGAAATGTTCCCCTTATGATACCTTACTAAGGCTTTTTGGTAAAAATTGCTATCTCCTTTCACATCCCACTATTTCCCCTATCATAGCATCCTGTTAAACAGGTATATTTGTTAGTAATTACCCTGGGACTAAATATGCAATCTTTCCTCATAACACTAAGAAGTTTTTGCCCAGAAACTTTTCTCCAATTAAGACATAGTGAATTGCAGCACATGGCCATTTAATAGACCTCATTAGTTAGAGATTGTTAAGTACTCCAAATATCTACATTCAAAGAATGCCAATAAACACATTTCTGTGTGATAAACTGTCGGAAATTTATCCAGACTTATATTTTCACCCTCCTTCTGTCTCTATTCTGGGTTTGAAAAGATAACATTCAGGATGATTTATAGCATATCCCAACAAGGACTCATATGGCATAGTCAGCCATGCACGACAGAGTCATGCAACTGTCCTTTCTGCTTGGACATAGGCAGGGATTTCTAATAACATCACAGCATTCTTTGAATTTTTCTTTAAACCTAGTATTCAACTGTTTTATTTAAAAACAGGAACATGTCAGTTGAAAGGAAAACAGCAACTGTGGGATTTTAAGAATTGCTTCATCATATCTGCTGCAACTCATTCACACAGATGGATACTCCTTTTTTGTGGATCCTTTTAAGGTTTTTAAAAGTATCTTGCTACAGGGAACTCTTCTGGAGTAAAACCAACAGTTAAAATTAATATAAAAATATTATAAAAAACTATAAATGCACTCTGAAACTCTAAACATAAAAGCTCTTGAAACTTAATCTCTAAAAAATACTTTCAAGTGATTGTTTTAACCTATACAGAATATCTTCAGAACAGCAAGAACCAGAGCCTGGCCTTCCAGTTGCCTCTTCTTGTTTTTCATCCCATTTTATTTCTCTCTCCTACACTTCTATCCTCTAGGAGGAACAATCAAGCTGACCTGGCCCAGACCCTCATCCTGTCGGAAACATTCAGCAGCATTTTACATCTCCAGTTGAGAAACCCTGAGGCTTATGCTGACTTTCCTCAGCCCTGCAGCCTTCCTGAGTGCTGGGATCTGGGGGGAGGAAGGCTCCTCTCTGCAGCAGCACACTGAATGCTCCCAGCAAGTGCCTCTGCCTTCAGTGTTGGACTGACTTCACTTCCTCCAAGGGTTAACGCCTGTCGAGCAGAAATGCTGTTTATCTTTGGCAGGCTAGGATGGCTGAGGTCATTTTCAAAAAGACATGTTAAAAGCATTTTGAGCAATATCTTTTGTATGTAAGTAAATTTAAACTTCGGCCAAAATAGAGCTGGTGGGTTTGTGCTGAACTCTCAGTACAGATGGAAACTGGAGAGGCAATATCTGTGACACAAAATTTTCTTGGAAATAGGTAATACTGGAGCAAAAACATAAAGAAAATGTGCAGATGGCTTAGAAATCAATTATATATTTGAAGCATAAGCATAAAAAACAGATAAAATTTTATAAAATTTCAAGAAAACTTTGCAAGAAAATTTAACCCATTATGTGATCTTAAGATAAAGTGAAGTTGTATACTCATTATAGATCAAGTTATTTATGAACCCCATCCTAAAGCAAAAGTCTTATCTAAAAATTAACTTGATTTCACATCCAAGCACTTAGAGACCTAGAGGAAACCATTAATTGAGAGTTCAAATAAGATATGTTGGGAAAGGGAATCACAACAAAAATAGATTCACACACAAAAGATGCAGTCATTCATATAATAAAAAGTATGCTGTCTTAGAGCTGCAGAAGAAGGAAGAAATCATCAAAACCTGCAGCTAAAACCCCAGTCTATTAATGACAAGGATGACGGCAATTCAGCAGCGAAGTTCTCCTTAGGGTATCTTAACAAAAAGCACGGAAGCAGAAGTTACTCCAAGAACTGTGATAAATTCAAGTCATCTCATATAAACACATGGACAGGCATGAACCTACAGGCACACATATATGTGCTCTTCACAAGGCTTTATTGGTATTCCCTGTTTAGAGAAGGGCCATCTGCTCCCTGCTGAGACAGACAAAGTGCAGAGCCTCGGGATTCGCTGCATGAGGAAGTTCATGCTCGGTGAGCTTGGGTGTGAATTTACTGCATATTAGCTTCTCTGCACTAACTGCCCATTTGGGTCTCCTTTGTGCTTTGGGAAGTGAACAACAGCGTATTTCACCTTCAGAAAGGAGCCTGGCTAACTCACACAAAAGCACCCTTGAAGCTAACCTGCACAAAAGCACTCTTAGTAGGTACTAGAATCATCCACCCAAGGGAATTAGTGCCAAGTGACTAGCAGGCTGTAAATCCATACTGGAGCTCCCTGCATGCTAATTCTCCCGGCAGACAGACCCTTGTGAGCCCAGAGAGCAGCAGCCAAGCAAGCACAGCCACAGCCCAGCACCATCAGGAGCCCATGTGGTCCAGGGCTGGAAGCTCATGCAGCCTCTCCTTTAAAAATACCTATGTGTACGAACCCGTTCCTAAGGATTCTCAGAAAGGAACAAGTTATACAGAGTATTGCAGGGAGAGAGAGAAAATGTAGGTGACCAAAGCAGAGAAAAGAGGAAGGGAAGTTGGGGGCAGTCACCAAACACCTACAACTCTTCAGCCATAAAACGTGATGTTTCGTTTATCAATATTCATTCCAAGACTGCATTCTAGGGGCTGCTCTTTAGGATGCAATTTACTCTCTGTGCATATTGCCAGATTATTTTTTTTTGTTCCTTTTGATCCTACGGGTGAGGCAGGCTATGCCAAAAATGTCTTTGCCTAGGGCACCCATCTATGCAAAGCCAGCAGCTCTAATAGGCACTGGAAGCACTCAGCGCTGACACTTCATACATCAGCAGCCTAGTAAATTCTTCCTATTTTTTTTTCAATAATCTCTCTATATACAAAATCCTGAAGAATGTCATTCACACACAGAGAGGCCACAATTAATTTATCAGCACAGTTATTCAAACCTCTTTAGACATCTTCTTTGTCACCAGAGGAACTTTTCAACAACCCCCAATAGTCTCAGGCCTCCACATCATTATAATCTATTAGGCACCTTCATGTTAGCTCTGTTTTATTATATAACACATAATTATGCATTTCATTAACAACATCACCAGGCACAGTACATCAAAGAGAGAAAGGCAGCTGCCCAGGAAATTCAAAAAGATGCCGTTTACTTAAAGCTCACTGTTAAAAACCTCCCCCCTTTCAGTTAAATTGTGACTAACATGTTTCAAAGATTTTACTCTGGCTCAGAGAGCAGGGCCCAAACAACCTCATTAGACACAAGGCTGCTGACACAATGAATATTCCCCAAAACCTTGATATTTCAAATAATATAAAAGAAAAAATCATCAGCCAGCTACATGGTGCAAATCAATTTTCTTTCTTCTACTGAAAACCCACTTAGCCAGAGAGCTCTCTTGCTACTTGGAGCCTACAAGGACAAATGTAGAAGTGAGGGCCTATCAAAATGAGGCAAAAAATTAATTGCTTTGCATTTTAATTATTTTTTCAATATTTGTTCAAATAGAAGAGCTGTCTGGCCAACTGAACAAAGAAAAGACAAAATCTTCTTCCTTCAGATGATACAAAAATCATGATCCTTGGAAGAAGCGAACTCCTCAGAAGAAATAATTTTGTCATTTTTCACAAGGTTAAGCTAAATTAAAAGCTTAAGCTAAACTAACCTGGAATTAAGAAAATATTTAGGAAAAAACCAAGTGGCCACTGGACAAAGATACAAGACAGTACGTCTGGGAGCAAGTTTAAAAAGGAGATGGATGGGAAGGGACATGAAGTCTTGGTGCTACCAGCCAAATCAAATAGTTTTGGTGTTGAAGCTGCAGCTGGCACAATACACCAGCTCTGGGCACAGCTTCCCAGTCTTCTCCCAGATTTTGTGGAAGAGTACACACTGCCCCTGGAAAGCACCTTTCAGTTCTCAAGCATACAACCAGAACTTCCCTCACTGGAAATTTTTGCTACTATTTATAAAAGACACCAAGAAAAAATTGTTCACGGTCAAGAGAACATTTCCAAAGGGTGGAGGGCTTGTAGCCAGCAGAAAACTTTTGATCATTCTTCCCTTGAAGCAAATATGAACAAGGTTGCAGGCTAATCATTTGATGTAAAGAATGGAAAGAGACTACAATTCCCTATTCACAGCAGTAAAAGAGCTGTTCATGCAGCTTTCTTGAGAATAGGAGTTTATGGAAGTAACATCTCCCAGGATTAAGTTACTGGTATTGTCACAGCCATTTCATAGACAATGCAGATCTGCATTTCAATTTCTTAAATCTTGGGCTTATCATCTGCTGGCCCTCAGCAACCTGTGTGTTGGAACACTTGAGTCACTTTAATTGCCACTTAATAATGTCCTGACAAACTATGAATTGAAGTGCCGTTATCAGGATCCACTATTTCCATCTGGGATTATGCCAAAAGAGGCACCTTCTTCACATATCGATCCAACAGAACACTCCCTTCCTGAACTTGCATTAATCTCTCTCTTTAAAACAAAGTGAAAAATATTCCTTTCCTGTGCACTTCACCTTTAAAGAAATCCTTTATAGTCTTAAGACTACATTCATTAACTGAGCTCGCTTTACTGTCTCCTTATCACTCACCACCATCACCGTTGAAAATTTTTGGAAAAGTGGGATGCTGCATTACAGTAAACATAAATCTCCTAAAAAGGCACGATTGTCATGCTAGCCCTGAAAAGTTATGCAGTAAAGTTCCCTCACCCTGCTGAAAATTATTATTTCTTGCAGCCTGAGGCATACGAAGCCGTGCATCACACTCTACAAAGGGCGGCACACCCAGCGTAGGTTCACTGTGAGGATGTCCTGCCAAACCCTAGTGCCAGGAGGATTGCACAATTAGTGGGATTCTTCCCGTTCCAGAACTCAACACCATTAACTATTCCAAGCCATTACAAGGAGTAGGCAGCCTCTAGTACCCTAGAGCTTAATTGCTGCCAAGACAGAGCACGAAAAAATATCTTAGCGCAAGGCACATACTTTTTAAGCAAAGTAGTTCTAATGAATCACAATTTCTTAATTTAACTTAATTCATTGTGTTAAGTGAGCTCTCATCCCAGTTTTCTCTAATGTGAATTTAAATATTTTTGTGAGTTTTTCTGAAGCCAACCAGCATTTTATAGATGATTTCCTTGGTAGAAGAGAGAATTTTTTTCTAAGACCTAGTAGAGAAGCAGGACATGGATGCTAAAGAGAACATATAAGTACCCAGCACAACTAAGTAATCCCTGGAAACATAAAAATCCTTTGAGCCTCAGTCCTTGGGAACTTGATGAAAAATGCTATGCAAATGTTTGATTTCTTGTTTCAGTCCCTCAAGGCCTATAAATACACCTGTCTTGACAGGTTGTGGCAGTGGATGCAAGTGGTATCAGAAACAGTATTGGTGATAGTGACTCTTGCCAAGATCCCCTGGAAAGATATCTATCAGTGATTTTTTCTGTAATCCAGCTCTTCGTCTTACATACACAGCAGACACAAAACCCTGAAAGGAGGTTTCAAAGCCATCTGTGTAGGAAAGGTAACACTGGTGCATGTTGTGTCAAGTGAACTTTCTATTAATAAAAATAGCAGCTTTGTGTATGTGTGCTGCTGAATATGCCCAAACATTCAGCAGGCTCACATATGAAATCTTTTCAGAACAAGCACTATACTGTATAATAACCCAGCTAAGCAGCATCATACTTCTTTAAGTCACAGTATTGCAGAATGCTTTTAATTATGATTTCATGACATTTTTTTAAAAATAAGATAGATAACTGCAGTGAATATTGGTCATATTTAAGTGACACTAAAACCAATATCTCCAGAATGCCATAATTCTTATGTCCCCAGCTCCTGAGGTCTAGAAAAATCTGGAGGAGAAAGACACACTTGACTACAGACAGCTTCAGACTACACAAAGTTTTTACTAAGGCTATTTGATAAACACTCTATGCTACAGGCTGAGAGCTTCATTTCAACTTTAACTTCAGTAGGAGATTAGACCTTCAATAATTGAAAACTTACAAAATCTTGCTGTTCTCAAAACAAGCATAGATATTCATTCACTGCCAGTTTCTTTAAAAACTGCATTACAAAATCTGAGGTTCTGAAACCATTCCCCATCCCCTTCTCTGTGAGAATAGTTTCACTTATTTCATTTTCCAGACAAGCTACTGCCAAAAAACACACAGCGCTCTTCCCCTAGTTGGAGTAAATTCAGCAGAAAATAGTAGGACCTAGTGTATTTAACAGTTTGCTCATTATGCATTGTTACTCCAATTATTTTAGGATTAATTTGAATAAGACTAGAATCAGTACAATACTCTCAGCACAACACAACCGCTTCTTTGTAAAAAGGTTGAAATCTGAAATAGTGTTAAACATACCATTTGAACACACTGGGCTCCTCCCAACAGGCAGTGGAAGGAGAGCAAATGTTAGGACTATCTGCAGGCTTGAAGATTTTGAAAAATTGTTTTACTAGGGTTTAATCTCTTCATTAGAAAAAAAAATCAGGCAGCTTAGTAAGAGAAAGCTAGACCCTGTCAAAACAACTTCTTTGAACCCTCTCAGGTGTAATCAAAAACAGTAAGTGAGTCCTAAACTGTTTAAGTGTGATGGCTGATGCATTAGACAGCCTAGCACTGGGAAAAACCTGCCAAATTAATTTCCAAATAATTATACACTTCCTCTGCCTTCTTTGAAGGAAACATGATGTGAAAAAGTCTTGAATACTACACATTTGTCCCAGCTTCTGCAAAAGATTTTCTTTCCCCCACCAAAATCAGATGGAAAAGCAGCAATGTGGCATTCTATCCCAAGGATTTAAAACGAAGACTGTGGCCATGGAGAGAATCCAAAAGCTAAATTCACTATTGAGAAATCCTGCAGGAGTAACAATATTTAAGGCATCTATTTTTGAACTATTTTTAAGCACGTAGGGAGGAGAGAATTTGAACTTGCCTGCTGGGTGGGCACATATGCCTCCCTGCCCTTTCAGTAAGGACTCTGTAGCACATGCCTTGTGGGCCAGCAATGCAAAAAAAGTGCTGCCTGATCCAGAGCATGCACATGTGTACTCATTCTAAAGTAAGGGTCAAAATATTCTCTCATCTACACCTATGTAACACAACATGACCTGTCATGAGCCAATACTGCACTCTCACACAGCAGTGGCTCTCCGGACAGTGTGCTCCTTATCATTTTCTCTCCATGTTTGCCCCAGGAACCCAATGTCCCTTTCACACCCTTCCATCTTGAGTGAGTCAGAGGAAGGCATGATCAGAGATCTCCCAAGGTCTGTGCTGCCAAAGTGTGCCGTGAGGATGTAGTCATTTGTTACAGCCAGTTCTCTCCCTTGTCTTCGTCTGTTCCCTCCCAAGTATTGCATACTCTCTGCTAAACAAGTGGGAGAAAAGCACAAGTATGACTCAAACCTTCCAAATAAATTATCTTTTCTTAAACAAGGGTCACACTGAGGAACAGGGTGAAATGGGAGCAGCAGAACCAGAGTGACCTGAGGTCAACCATTAGCTGTGTGATGTGAAGCAGCAGACAACACAATTCCAACTATCTCCACAGTCTGTGCAACTTCATCCTTTCTGTAGTCAGGCACTGCTATTCTACAAGTTGCACCAGCAACTACAGAAATCACCTGCTGCTGCACTGCAGCATTAAACACATGATCTCCACTATGGTATGGCAAAGGCATTTTATGGCACAAATCCAGGGTTCTTAAACTGTTAGTTTGTAATCAGTTTGCATTCTTGTGAGGCAAAACAAATGTGCTTAACCAACCACCATAGACACCCATAGAAACAGACATCAGGTACAACCAACCACAAGCCCCATGGTGTGAGCACTGATTGGTTCTAATGATTGTTTGACAATTATGTAACTTGTTTGTCACCTCTAGTTTAGCTGAGTTATTATCAGAATGCTTTTTTAGTTAGCCAAAGTAACAGAAGTGAGCAAGGATTTTACAAGGGCAGCAAGGCCCTCACTTTGCAAGGCCTTTCTACTTCACAACACTGCACAACTCACAGATGGACAAAAACCTGGCTGGCCACTGCCAGTTTGGGGTGCTAGGAGGGTTTTACTTTAGAGATGCAAAAAAAGAGCTCAGGTCTGGCTCTGCATGCTTGCCTGAGACACATCCATCAGGAACTCAAGAGTTTTGCCATCATCACTCTTTCATATTTCAGAATGAGAGAAGAGCCATTACTAGGACAGGTCCCATTGGATGCCATTCACGCTCCTCTTTCCCTCAATGCTTCTACTTTCCCCCAGGCTTTCACAGCTTCCCCTCAGTGCCCATCTCCTTTCGGTCTTGTTCAAGCATCCTGAACCCAGCCTTATTCCATGTCCAAAAAAACCAGAGAACATGGGGAAACTGTAGCAACAAAAGATGCTTCCCTCAGGAAGTTGTTCTTCCCGAGGGCAGACCATGGTCCTTCCTGAGGGATTTAGCTCTCTCAGGAGTCATAGTAGGAGCCTCCATCCCACCAAAAGGCCGTGTCCAGCCCAGCAGCTGCTGTGTTGTGTAACCACTTGCTCCTGTTTCAGCAGGGTCCAATAATCAAAGGGGGATCTCTGGCCACAAGCCCCCAGTCATTAGAGCATCCGGTCACACGGGGAGTTTAATTCAAAATTATTATAAACACCTTAGGCCAGGAAAAAAAAAAAGAAAGAGAAAAGAGAAAATAAAAAGATAGGTTTGTTGTTGTAGCTTTTGTCCCAGAGATAAATAATTTTCTCAAAATTTGGAAAAAACACTATTGGCAGCATTTTGAAGGTTTAAAGTTAAAAAGATGACAAAATTTAATGGTTTCAGATGCTTTTCATGTCAATGTAACTGGAAAAGGCCTTTAATATGGAAACAAATTAAATTTGGCAAAGAATTAGTATGTAAGACATCCCAATTGCATTTTGTAATTCAAAAAACTGAAAACAGATAAGATATTGTGAATTAAAAATAACTTCTGCACATTATATTCTCGTGAACTTTCATTAAGCTTTGTGTTACATGTCCCAAATGTATTATTGTGTGTTGTAATACACTACATCCCTTTATTTATAAAATACTTTTAAAGCTACCGATAGCTAGAGCCAGAAAAATGACTATATAAAAATGTTATCTTCTCACATTACAACTTCATTTCCAATGTGTGTATTTAAAACAGAGATGCAATCTCATTTTCAATATTTCAGATGCACAACTGAACTTTCTAAAAGTTCAGTGCCAATTGAATCCATGTACAATTCAGTCATGTCTGTTTATTTTACTGATAAAACCTGGTACCAAAGCTGACACAGCTATATTAGAGATAGAGCTGCATTCTCCTCTAGTTTGGGAATTACGTGCAGGCTAACCAACTGTCTCATAGTTTCAGTTCTTCTTTACAGATGATGAATGAAGGAATCACAGGGGACCTGTTCTGATTTTCTTGGGCTGGGTTCACAAGGATACCTTCCAGAAAGAGAAAAGGGTTTTGTTTTTTTTCATTTTCCCTGCAAGTGTACATCTTTTATTGAAGGTTCCAGCAACCTGACAAATTGTTTATCATCCCTATAGAGCAGTAATCTTTAGGTTAGAATCCAAGAAGCTTTCATTTGAAATGCTATATTGTCATCTCTTGAGAATTTTAAAATTGGATTTGGCTTGGCCCCTCAGATTAAACTACGTCTCCCACGATGCACCATGCACTGGGCCTCCTTCTTGAACATACCAAGAAATTTTCTTTGCTGTTTCATGGTAAATATTTCATTCCTTAAAGAAAAATGTTAATATGGAACAACAAATTTTGTAGCAAGACAAGTAATTTTTTAATTATTTTTTGGTTTTCATATGTTCAGCTTTCTGATGAAATGCCCAAGGTTTTTGTAAAAAAAATCTGAAGTCCTCACTTTCATTCAAAAATAGAGGAGCAAATTTTTTTAAATCAGTGGTGGTGAAAAAAGCAACTCTTTACAGACTTCAATGTTTACCATCACTCCAGGCACAAAGTTGTTTTACTATATTTGACCATAAGATCATATTAATCTTATTTGATCATAAGATCTTTCACATGAACAAGAAATTCATATATTTCCAATCAGTCTGTTCTCCTGCTTCCTGGTATGCCAAAAGCATATTCAGTTCTCAGAGAATTTTTCTCCTCACACCTCAGCAAACTATAATCCTTATCAAGGAAAGGATCGTGCTTTGGATGTCACTACGAGTTTGGAAAGGATGTCCCTTCCCTTCAACTAGCCAGATGTAACACCATGTTTTATGTGCTGAAAACAAGACTGGTTTCTTTTAAAACAAAAAGGACCAAATAAATAACTTAATTTGACATCTTGCAAAATATCCTGCTTCCTGTAATTACTCATGCCATAAGACCTATCCTGGAAACCTGTCATGGACCAAAATCCAATAGTCTCCCTTTTCTGAATCTATATATCTGAATAACTATGCTGCAGCCCTTGAGTCCCGTCACTTCAGAGTCAGCTGCTAATCTGTTTGCAAGGGCATAAGGGCACTGGTACAGAAGACCAGCTTTGTGCCAGTGGTCACTTTGAATATTTAATAATTTACCAAAAAAAAATAAACTTAAGACAAACTAGGTGGAAACTGTACGTTACAGAAAGGCACTGGCACTCCTGTTTTAAGGTGTTTTGAGGCCAGCCATTTAAAGAGTATTTTTACCATTTCCTTCATGGAATCATAGAATGGTTTGGGTTAGATGGGGTCTTAAAGATCATCCAGTTCCAAACCCCTTCCCATGGGCAGGGATACCTTCCACTAGACCAGGTTGCTCAAAGCCCCATCCAACCTGACCTTGGCCTTTCTCTTACTATAGCAACTTCTAAGGCAGCAAGTGCACAAGCAAGTCTCACATAAGACATAGTTTGCACTGAAAACCCTTTGCATCTCTAAGTCCAGCCAGCTCTGCCAGAGCACCTCCTGGAGTAACACCCAGCTCTCGTTGCAGGCTCTTCTCGTTGCCTACATGACACAGCAAGTGCCAGCAGGCACTTATAAACCAGGGAGGGACAAACCGTTTCATGCTGTGAGCTGCTTTCATCCTCACTTTCCAGCTCAAGGAGCAGAAGGGAAGAGGGAAAAACAGGAGGTCAAGGTGGCAGAAACAGCTCCCACCCAAATGGAGGTAGGGGTTGCTCAAGGCAAACAGGCACTACTGTTTCACATAACAAAGAATCACAGAATATCCTGAATCAGAAGGGACCCACAAGGATGCTCAAAGGCACAGCTGTTCAGAATTTTTCTAGCATCCCATTAGTCAAGAAGAAACCTTGAATTTTCAGCCATTAACATTCACGTTTAATGCAAGCCTGATACATATCACTGTTTTGTTGCCCAGTTAATGTACAATTCATTCATCTTCATCTGTAGAATTGAGCTCTTATCCATTCGTTCTGGACTCCCTCAAGAGAAATTTAAGTCAATGAGGTTTCCTGGCCCCCTGATGGTCTCTTTAGCAGCCAGAGATTGTTTTCCCTGTTTGGTCTTCAAACACTAGCTATGCACTATTACCTGACTCAGCTCAAGAAGGGAAGACTCAGAATTTACACTCATGTTAGCATTTTCAAACACATCCTTCCTGCTTGCATCATCATTACTGCAAAGGGTTTCAAATGCAGCATCTCACATCCTACAACCACTGAGCAATGCAGCTCTCTGGTGAAAAACCTGGACTGGTACCAGGCAGATTTGACATGCATTTTAGAAGTCTTGTGCTTATTTTTCTAACATCTTATATTATCATTCTGATTTTGTTATAACTTCTCTGTAGTTACCTGGATTGTGTGGTTGTCTGTGCTATGTCCTTGCATCACATCTGTAAAACAATGCTCTACCTAAATTTCTTGTGAAAGGACTTGGACTTCTTGAGAGTCTCTCTCAGAGGAACTGAGAAGGGTAACCCCAGAATTTGCAGCCATGCATCCTACCTATAATTTCAGGTAAGTAGATTTTGCCTGAATTAGAAGTACTGAAGCAATATGCAGAGAGAGGAGAGGTTAGGATTTAGTTGTTACCTCGTGCTGTTACAGCCATTTTATCACATTTACTCCAGATGACCTGGAACACTGCTGTGAAGCATGTCAGAAGTATACATTACAAGAGGTATTCAAATTATGGGGAAAAAATGTTCATTTTTGTTACTTAATGGAGCATATATAGGAAATATATATCAAATTTCCTAACCATGGGACAGTGGTCACTTCCAGCAGCATAATTTGTTATGTACAGTGCTCTGCCAGTGTCTTGATATAGGCACCAAACAACAGAAAGAACAAACATCATCTCTGAGTCTTCATTACTGTCTTGAGAACCAGATGATTTTACATTCAGCTTTTTATTTCTGCCATATTGCAGACTCAGACAGAAATTAGCAAGCAACTTTTCATGATGCTCTGGACCCCTACCAGATGGGCATATTTCAGTACCAACATCATGCCCATTAGCACAACCCATTCCTTCACAGCAGCCACACCCAGCATGAGCAGGAGACTCTGGGACAGACTTTGGGAGATTTAATCCCTTAAGATTTCCCTTTGGTTTATTTAATGATATTGCATTTCCACTTCCAAATCCTAAGGAATACTCTATTTTCTCCTTTAGTCTACATCTGTCAAAAGACTGATATTCCAGTGTTTCACACTCAGAGAAGGGTTTAAAGTCTTAACCTTTTTGGAATTAATTGCATTCCCCATATCCATCAGAAGAGATTTCTTGGAGAAAGAAATTTGGCCAATAAACTGATATGTTGCTTTAATTCTGTTTGAACAGAATAGGCAAGAAAGGGGTGAGAATCAGGGTTACTTTCTATCATGTGTAGTAGAAAGAAAGACAACTCATGGGACAAAGGATCCAAATTGGTGCAAATGAAACTTTTTTCAGCTTGCACACAGGTTCATCAACAGTACTGGACACAGACACTAATACTAGTCTAGCCCAGAGCCACCTTTCCTCTTTAACACTTATGAAGCATCATTATTGAGAAGTAAAAATAAAAGGAATATTAAAAATACAGAATTAGCCAGAGAGCAAACACACTGTAGAAAGATGCTATTCCTCTTCCACATCCAGAGCACCCTGAGGCCTGCAAGCTCAGGACACATGACACTTAAAAAGACATGGGAAACAGAAGGCTGTGGGAAGGCAAGTCATAAGGCTATTCCTTGTACTTGCCAAAAAAAATGTCACCACATCTACCCTTTGCCACAAAAAGCTGAGGATGAGGGTCAAGTGTCAGCATGGGGGGTAGAAACAGGCAGCCAAGAAAGAAGAGGTGGGCAGATGCCTGTGGGGTCTGCCATGAGGAAAAAAAAAAGCATCTTACAAACCTGTTCGCTACAAGTCCCACATTCATAACTGTTTCCAAATGGAAGGCTGTGAAAAGCCAAAACAAACATTCCCAATTCTTTTTGAACCCATCAGACAATATAGGAAAAATATGTGCATTTTATGGTTTGAGGGCACAACCTTTTAATTATGTGTTTGCATTGTCATGTCCAAGACCTTTTTTCTCCTCAAAAATTAATATTTCCTCAAGCAATGCAGCTATTTGTCTTGGATGAACATAAATTGAAACAGAATCTGCCTGTGCAGAGAGAGGCACAGAAGGGTTAGAACATGACACCTAGGGGAATTCAGTACACACTGCAATGCAATCCTCCTCATTTTTCTAGGGCCTTTTCAACTCGGTTTCCTACAGTTCTTGAGATTTTCCAGTTATTGTTTTGTATATGCTTTATGTGCATGTGCAGAGGCCCTCAGAAAACAAAGAACAAGTACAGGTAGTGGGGAAGGTAGGGAGAAACTGAAGAAAATAAAATGTAGGAATTTCCCCTGTGGTGGAGCTTACTGAAAAGCAGTTCTGGCATCCAAGAGCAGCAAGTGCTCTGGCATATAATCACCCCTCACTTCTCTGTGATAAAGCACAGCCTTGTGAGCTGAGGAAAATGTCAATCAACTGCTTCTGCCACTGAAGAATTATACCTGCAGAAAGACTGTAAAGTAATGGTTTACGAATTATACTTAAAATATATTGAGCCATTACAAGAAAATCCAGGCCTACTTTGGAAAAGACATTATATTTAGTCATAACTGGGGCTCTCAAAAAACTTACATCTAGTGTTCAGGCATCAACATTCCCCCCTTCAAGTCTTACAGACTTAGCAGTTGGCCAACAATTCACAGTAACTTCCAAAAGATGCATAACAGCATTAACAGAAGCAGAAATACCAGAGTCGATTTCTGCTTAATCACTTAATGGATAAGTAAGTGCTAAGGCACCAAGAGGACACTGAAGGATGACTTTTTCCATAATCAATCTAATTATTATTTCACAATAGAGAAGTTTTTTTGCACACACGCCACCTTTCAAGCTAGACCATTAAAAAAAATTCCTAGACAATTTACACAACCCATCACTAACATGGACCCAGCTTGGTGTGAGTGCCAATAAACAGCTACTTTATCAAACACTGCGCAACAGTGTACTAGGAGGGAAAATCCAGGCTTAGTCACTCCGTGTGAATTCTGACATCTGCAAAGATTTTAATGAGATCCTTTTGGGCAAAGCCAGTTGGGCAACCAAGTCTGGGTTTAGTCATGGGTGAAATTTCCACACACACTAATACTCACAGGCCTTGAATGTCCTGCCGTGGAAGGGTGAAAACCTCCCCCTTGTGACCTCAACTTCACTTCTCTGTTGATTAAGCTGAATTTCAGCTGTGCCTTACAACTCACTGTCCCAAGGTGTTGCAATTGAGGAGAGCAAAGAACACCCTCTCTATGTATAAGAATATTGTTTGCAAATACTTTAGCTTTCAGAAGCTTGCCTGGCAAGTATTGTAGTGCAGACTCAAGATGTTACATTGCAAAAGAGGGGGCCAGGAAACAGAAATATGAAATGCATTCCAAATGAATCCGGAGAAACCTGTGAGGTTTCCCATTAGATCACTTGCCTATACTCTAAATCCTTCACTTACTCCATATTAAACCCCAACATTAAAAGGTGAATTGTACAAGGCCCTCATTCCCCACAGAAGTGAATTCCCAATGAAGCAGCATGACCTACCACTGTTTTGTAACCCAGCAGAAACATCCATGTTCTTGCCTCTAAATCTCACTGATGGCATTATCATTTCTGTAGCCTCCAAAAATTTAAAAATAGGAAAAGAGACAGTCATATTTCTCAGTCAAAGTGTTATTTCTAAACTTACACTTCACAAGTAAAAGTTCCCAGATAAAACAAAACAAAAAACCCTCTTCAGGCAAACTAGAAATAGCCAGGCCAATAATTTATTTCTCTCTGGTTCAGTGTTCATGGGACACCAGTGCTTTATTTAGCTGCAGCAGCAAAAGCTCAAATCAACCTTGGCCACAAAAATACTTGAAAACTCAACATATTTACCATTATCACAGTGAGGGGGATGGTAAGTCTTAAAACACCACTGAAAAATGAGGCAGCTCTGATGGCAGCAGAGATCTGTATCAATCCATACTCCATATTCATTAGTTTGAGCACCAAAAAAGGAAACAAGGATCAGCCCCATTATCCTGCCTACTTTTCCTCTGTATACAAGAAGAAAAAGAGCTATCCTTTTCCCAGTGATGGTGCTGTCTGGAAATGCTCTAATATTCTGTTTATCTCAAATGAATTTAGTAAAATTCTGTAGAGACTCCTTTCCCACAAAAAGCTCTAGCAACCTTCCTTAATATGACCATTGACTTAATGCCAATCATGAGCATGAAGCTACCAGATTTACCACACTTTGAAGAAACAGGACTGACAGCATGTCTGTCTTCATGTCTTTCAAAGCAAAATGAGAATTAACCTTACAGCAAAAGTCAAAAGTATAGGTCACAGAAATACACACTGGGATATTTCAGATTAAAAGGCCACACTTCTGGAACTCCAGCCTTGTACAATTTCTCAAAATTCAGTCTGCATTCGCCCCATAAACCTGGCAAGAAAATTTTACAGTCATATAACAAATGGGCAGAAAGGAGTAATAGGTATTTATGACCTGCCCAAAATCAACCAGGAATGAAGCTGTGAAGAGCTAAACCAAAATGTAGCACAGTTGTGCAGTTAATTGCTGATTTGAAACACAACATTTCATTCCATATGCAAGGAATTAGATATACAGACTTGATTGTCAGACAATGAAATGGATTTGTACATTTGCTTCCAGAAATTGTGAATTATTATTATTATTCATACAATAGCCATTTTTATGGTATATATTATATGGCTATTTCTTTTCTGACTGTGCATGGGGGGAATTAGCTCAAATGGTAGAGCGCTCGCTTAGCATGCGAGAGGTAGCGGGATCGATGCCCGCATTCTCCACTGTCAGTTTTGCTGAACAAGGGGCTGGAGAGCAGCTCTGCAGAAAGGGACCCAGGGGTGGATGGCAAGTTGAACATGAGTCAGCAGTGCCCTGGCAGCCAGGAGGGCCAACCATGCCCTGGGGTGCATCAGGCACAGCATCGGCAGCTGGGCAAAGGAGGGGATTGTCCTGTTCTGCTCTGCCCCGGGGCAGAGGGCTCACCTCGAGTGCTGGGGGCACCACAGCATAAAAAAGACATTAAGCTTTTAGAGAGCATTCAAAGGAGGGCCACGAGGATGGTGAAGGGTCTGAAGAGGAAGCCTTATGAGGAGTGGCTGAGGTCACTTGCTCTGCTCAGCCTTGAGAAGAGACTGAGGGGAGACCTCAGTGCAGTCAACAACTTCCTCGTGATGGGGGGAGGCAGACATTGATCTCTTCTCCCTCATGACCAGTGACAGGAGTCAAGGGAATGGCCTGAAGCTGTGGCAAGGGAGGTTTAGGTCGGATATCAGGCAATGGTTTTTCTTACAGAGCTGGGCACAGGAACAGGCTCCCGGGGCAGTGGTCACAGCGCCAAACCTGGCAGAGTCCAAGAAGTATTTGGAAAATGCTCTCAGGCACATGGTGTGATTCTTGGGGTGTCCTGTCCAGGGCCAGGAGGTGAGCTTTCATGATCTTAGTGGGTCCTTTCCAGCTCAGGGTATTCTAAGATTCTGTGATTTGAGAAACATCGTCTTACAGCATTACACAACTTTTTCCCATTTATTCATACAATTGGTCTATTTGATTGATGGATGCAGTTCTGGAATGGGTTTTTAAACTATTAGTAGTTCTAGAATAGTTATAAAAATTAGATTATTGGGTCAAAAACATGAGTGCTGACTGATAGACTTAACTATCTATATCCTTTCAGCCAAGTACACCATGTTTCAACAAACACTATATATTAAAAATTGATTTAGACACTTTGGGGAGGGCAGGAGGTGAATACACAGGGGTAGAGCAAAGGCAGAAGGTTGTGCACACAACTAACTCTTTTTAGATTTTTTTTCAGTATTTGAATTGCATTGTGCACTCTCCAGCCACGACTCCTTGCTTGCTGAACGTTAAGCCTCTCAGCATTACTGCAAGAACCTTGATCTAGTCTATACCACAGCTTTCTAAAAACTACAACAAAAGACCCAACTGCAGTTTTCTCCAAAGTTCAGGGTGTTATGTCCAAGATTAAGGTTCAGGCTATCATGTACATAAGAAACAGATGAAAAGTCTGGATCTGAACCCATATTCCTACAGTTACAGAGATGGAGCCAGAAGCCGAGACTCTTTCTGGATCCCCAAAGGATTCAAATGATCCGCACTTGGAAAGTCCGCAGTTTTGGCTATGGTCCTTCCACAGCTATTCTCAGATGATATTTCTTCATTTTTTCCCACAGTTTTAGCATGTCTTTCCAAGCAAACCATCCTGTTCTACCTATACAGCCTCTTTTAAGCACTTAGTGTTTCGCTACTGCCAAGCTTTCGACCTACAATTCAGATTGTTGCTACTTGGCACAAGCCTTTTGTACAGGAAGCACAAACCAGGACAAAGTGAAGCATAGGAATAACCAGGCCACTGGCAACCCCAGAGCCTGCTGTTCAACAGATAAGAATGAAATAAAATGCCAAAGCAATGCAGAGGGATATGTATCTGGATTCTTCATGACTCCCACATCTAAAAAGATACGTGATCCCTTGCTTTACTTTTTCAACTGTAAATGCAGCATCTGCAACACAGAGGAAGAGATGTGCAGAGATGCAAAACATTAAAAGGTCCCTTTACAAAAATGCAGTTTGTAGCAGTTCTCTTTTGCCTAAACCTTATGAACAAAAAGCCATGAGTTTACATGACAGCTTCAGCATCTGGGACACTTCCAGGAAAACAAGGAATATATGTTCTCTCCAGCCTGGTCTGTATGATGTTAATCCCGATCTAAATAAGGAGAAATTGCAGCAATTTAAGCCAAAGAAAGGCAACTGTACTACTTCAACAAGGCTCTTTCCCCATTCTTTTCAGAGGTAGCAACTCAGGGTCTTCCCAGCATATTTGTCTCAATTAGTTCTGATACATCAGAAGGGAGCATTGCATTACTTTAAAGAAAACCTGCGTCATGAGTAAATATACTTCAATATACCCTCAAGTTATTTCAGTTTCTCAATCATGTAACTCCCCTTACCTTGACTGAAGGCTTGATTAGAATATCTTGCTCCATCTGGACCAATCCATGTACTTGATAAACAGCTTGTTTCTGAAATTTCCCTCTTAAGCTGATTTATGCTTAAATATTAAAAACAAAACACAAAATAAAAATTAAATGGATGAATATAACTTACCTTGCTGCCTGTATAGAATGTGTCTATTAGATATAAATTTTACACAGAAAGCCAACTTTCCCTTATATCTCCCAATTAACTTGTCTTGTTAACGAATAAATCTAGTTTACTAGATCAATTTTTTATTCTACTAATCTATCTGCTTAATTAATGCTTATATCCCTCTACATAAAATTCTGACTGCTGAAACCCATCTTCCCAAAACCAGGAATTACTTTATGCTGTCTAAACCCAGAAAACAGGAAAAAAATTTAAAATGCATAGCCTGGCCTTGACCTCTTTGCCCACACATCATTGCAACTCCATAAAATGGAATTAGCTGACCAAGCATGTATCATTCCTGAGGAGTACTTCGGTGGGTAAGCACAGCACTCTGAGCTGAAGGATGCATTTGCAATTAGAAAGCTTTTCACTGGAGAGCGCCATGGAGAGCTGGAAGGAGTTAAGACGTTTCCTCTTCCACAGCAGCACAGGCTCTACTCAAACCACACCTAAAAGATGCTTGTCCCACACATTCTCAAAGCTCTCCTTTGGTAAATACTGGCACCAGTTATTTCAACATTTTGCAGCCTAGACTGCCAATTATCATGCTGACCACAATCAGCCTTTCTGTACAGCTCCACTGTTCCTGGACACTTTCTCAATCTCTGTCATCCGGAACAACTGAACTCTCCAAACAGGTACAGCTTCCTTCTTCCAGTCTGGAAAGCATCCGGCATGTTTTGGACATCACCACAACCTAAACAGTAACAATATGAACTCTGTTCCTGGAACAAAGAGCAGGAGATCTGTGGTATTTGACCCACCTGATCCTCGCTCAGAACTACAAGGAAAAGTTAAAGTGCAGCCAACATTTAGTGCAAGAAAATTTCTTCCAGACCCCAGATTGGCAACCAAAGGGACACAAGATACTTCCCAATCTTGTATTTGCTTTTTGCATTATTCCAACCTCTCAAACAAGAATATATTCCAAATTCATAATGGTAAATAAAAACAAACCTGATTACTCCTGCTTTGGAAGCCATATGATTGTGTAACTCACTTATATCAAAGCCTCAAGTTCTATGCATATGTCTTTGCTACCAGTAAAGGAATGCACACACAAAAACCATCACATCTGAGAAGCAATTTGAAGCTTACAGCAATGCCAAAATAACAGACAGAAACAACAGAAGAAAGTGGTTTTTTACAACTGAAGTACAAATGGTTGAGCAAGAAGAACAAAGCACAGAGAATGGAGGTGTAGGACTTGTTTGCACAGAGGGTTTTGTACTACCAACTCCTCCTGTTCGAAATCGGTGCATTTAGTAGGGATGGATTTCTCCCTGGAGGCATCAGGAGGACTGCACTGCCACAATGCAGGAATACATGTGCAGTACTGAGACTTGGTGATGGAAGAAACCCATTCCTTCTTTACCTCCTTCTCTTGCCTTCCCATGACCTCCTTCTCCAAGGAATATCACCGCCTGCTGGAAGAGCTACAAAACACTACTGAAAGTACTGTTCATTGTAAATATATGAGGATAGGCTGTGATAGAAGGAAGTGCTGTCATACTGGCATAGCCACATACAGCCCCATCTGAAGCTGCAGTCTTTCACTATCACAGTTTAAATGCAAACCCATACACTTGACTGAGTTGGATCACTACGAAAGACAAAACTCAGCATCTTACAATTTCTTTGTTATTTGGTTTTTATTGGATCTCTTAAAGTGGCAAGGCTACTTATTTATTAATCTGTTGGATCTCAAAAGGTTAATGATATTTATCTGCTTCTAGAGCAGATAAATCTCTGATAATCTCACATTACACTAAGATGAGCCAAATCTAAATGATCCTAACTAAAGTCTTACAGCTGTAATCATAATTCCCTTTTTCAATTCCTAAGAACAAGTGAACAAGCTTCTTTTCCACATTTAATCTTATTACAAGCTTATTAGAGACATCATCACTACCTTCAGCATGTGCATGACCTTACCAAGTCCAGAACAATTTGGTGCTTAATTCCTTTCAGATCTATCCAGTTTCAACATGATGTACTCTTTATAACTTGTAGCCACACCAAATGAAAAATTGGCACTAAGACCATCCAGCCTCCAGGTTGGATCAGCCTGACTATTTTTGAACCAGACACAGACAAAAAAGCCATGAAATTATTGTGGTTTCCGATGTTTTTCCTTAACAGCAAAATATAGGTTTGTTTTGAAAAATAACATTTTGCAAGCATTTAGTCCTTATAACGTTTTTCTAAAAAAAAAAAAAAAAAAAAAAAGTATGTCAGGGTGAGGAAAAGACTTTTCCTGTAGCAGCCCAAATAGCCATAGATACCCAGTCCTTATGTTGATGCATGTAAGTGACAAAGGCTGCTTTTATGGAGAAAATATAAGTCGATATTATAGTAAACAACACTGAATCAAGTATTGCAAGCAAAATAACAGACTAGAATTGGTGGAAAGCAGGAGAAAGCATGTCTACTTTCTATATATTTAAATAAACTGTTCAGAATTGTCCTGGTTCTGGCCCAGATCAGTGGTGAAGACATTGTGGAATTCAAGACCATTTTACATCAGGGACATCTTAAAGGCCAGGGACAGGGGAAAAGGGGCTCTTTTCCTTCCAAGAAGGAGTAAGCATGGAAGGCATAGGGTCCATTCACCACTATTTTTCACTGTCCTGGGTTTCCTGAGCATTTTGCATGTAAATCACCCTCTCTTTGTACATTTTTGTTATTAGTATTGTTGCTGTTACTATTTGTTTCCTTATCTCAGTGCTGTTTCCAGTAAATTGTTCTCAGCTCAACCTGTGATCTTTGCCTTTTGTCTCCCTCTGGAGGGTGGAGGGGAGCAGCTTGCGGTTCTTCTTTTTACTGAGAGTATTAAATCGGGGAATACCTTTCCTAAACCTAAATTACAAGAGTCCAGTCACTAATGGCAAGCTAGTCTGAATTTACAGTTGGTTTTATGCAATGTGTGTATGATGGTGCCCATGTGAAAGGAGGAATTAATCCATTTTGCAAATTTATGAATTTGTAAAACTAGAAGTTGGCAGTGATCATTTGCACTGGCTGTGAAGTCAAACCATTATTTAACCTCAGTCTGCACAATGCTTTTTCTACTTCCTCTGGATTCTTCATATGTATTTCTCAAGAAAGATACTTGTACTGCAAAGCCTGTATCAGATTCAAGGATCTCTTCAACTGTTTACCCACAAAATTCCCAGCCATTCAGCCACATATTCCCAGCCTGTTTATTAGCACCATACTTGCCATTCTAAGTTCCCTGATTACAGTTTGGGCTGGGTTACCTATTCGTGTCCCCATAGAGAGGACTGATCAAATCATGTCCTTCAGTCAGCTGGAGTTGAGAAAAACAAAGGTTTTTCATCAGTTTCCAGCTCCAGATTTTCAGTTCAAGCACAGCCTGTCTCCTATAGACTTACATACCCATCTATAAGGCCTACATACTTTTTAAAGCAAAATTAGGATTCAAAATTGAAAAAGTGTTTGTGTGATACATACAGCAATACTTCATGCTCTTTTAAATTTTTGGCTCCCTTTTGTTTTTTCTTTCTCCCTTTTTTTCCCTTATTTTGACATGTTGGCAAATGCCTCTCACTGGAAAAGTCTAAGTGTGATTAAGTTTCAGTGATTAAAAGATTAAGTGTGACTTTTGTCTCTACATGAATTCATTTTAAACACTCGGTTGACGCACCTTTGAATTTTTTCCACCCCAAATCCTTATTACAGCTAACTGGAAGAAATGGTTAATAACTGTATTCACATAGATATATATGGTCATGGTGATTCTCCCCACTTACATTTCTGGGTTTTTTCTCATCTGAGAGTTTCTCACACTCAAGACACGTGTGTAAGGAAAGAAATACAGTAAATACACTGTAGCAGTTGTAGTACCTACCTGCAGGTATTAAGTAAACAGTCCATTGTGAGATGTAAGGATGGACCAAAAAAAGAAAGAAAAGTGTCTAAACCCACTAATGCCATCACTTACCACAAGAAAATTGCCCTTTGTCCACCCACGTATACCACATTTGCTCATGAGCAATGAGTAAGGCCTGGATTCCACCAGTCTAACTTCAGGGACATGACTGCTGCAACCAGGTAATTGTCCTCCGACTCTGTGGCCACCAGAGAGCACCGGTACCTCCAGGAAGGCTTGGAGCACATGGAATGCTCTACACACAGCAGAGCTTTGCACACCCACCATGGCAGGTGGTGGAGATGAAGCCAGACTGAGTTCTTTGCAGTCTCCCACTTGTGCACAGCAGGGACCTGGGATCTGTGCTTCTTTCATTAAGGTTTTTTCCATCGGTACTTAAAATTACTGTGTGTCAGAAAGGGCCCACTGTTTCAATTTAAATTCCTCCCTATTTATGCAAATTTGAAGTCCCTGGTCAGCATGAACAGTTAAAGACTTGTTTCTAACTTGCAAACTTATTGCTTCCCTGCTTTCATGAGAATGTTATGAAAGGACTAATACTCAGTTAATGAACAGAAAGAAGTTCCTAGACATCTAGCCATACTAGACACCTATAAAGCCTAAAGCTAATTAGATGCTACCTGGTAGAGACACAGACATGGCAATCCAAATGGCTGAAGACACTTTATCAGGTCCTTCTAATTTTCCATATACCTATTTTGATGTAAGCATGAATGAAACCAAAAATGTTTGAAATAGAGCACAGCAGAAGGTGTTTTCACTGGCTGCTTCGCATTCACCAAAAGCAAAGGGTGTTTTTACTAAGATGACTGCACTGCATTTCAGTGCTGCATATTTTTCGTCATAACATAGTTCAGTATAACAGTTATATTTCACTCAAAACTAATGTTCAGGTTGTTATCTTAATTGAGATTAATTTACATTGCTATAAAAATGAAGATACACCCAAAATAAAAAGATATTCAGAAAGTATTTCAGTAGACATCTGGAGAAAAATTACAGGAACACACAACCAGAGTAATAATATATTTTCCAAGTACAAGGTTTCATCCACTCTGTGGATAACTATTAAACAGCTCAGATAGCACATTTATGGAAACCTTTAAGTTGAGATTCAGCTGTGCGCAGTTGTGACAAGTCGTCAGATGATCATATCTCAAGCCTTTGTTTCCCTATATCTCAAAGATTATAAGCTTATGGGCAGAACACATCTACAACAGCTAGATGAAACTGGGAGTAGTTCAGTCTTCACAAAGCCTAGGTCAGGTTTTGTTTTTGAAAACTTGACTCTGGGACAGTTCAAACCCAGGTCAATTTTTTTGCCAAAACTCCAAAGTCCAAAGAGAAGGACAGCTAGCCTGGAGCCAGTGGCTACACATTTAAAGCAGTAGCCTATCTTCACAGCTAGGTAGAAAGGAAAATAATCCTCTCAAGTGTCCTTTTAAGGTTTTGACAGCTTATATATTAAGTATATATGCATATATCCTTAAATTGTCCACCCTGCCCATGGAAACACTGAGCTTTTGGAATAGAAGCATTAGTCAACATGATTTAAAAAAATAGAAAAAGAACGATAGCTCTGCCAGATTCTTGGCAAAACATTATCTACATTGTGATTTCCTCACAGAGAGAAAGGTGATGAATTGAGGAGAAGCAAATGCAGGCCAAGGGGCAGAAGGGCACTTAGAAGACAGCTTCATCTAATCTATGGGCTGAAGATTAGATATTCAATTCCAGTCAAAGGAATGGTACTCCGGGTTATGTTGTGGGTGTGGAAGATACCGTGATGGGTTCTTTCCAAGTTTAAATGCAAACTGGTTTATACAAGATTATTTTTTGTTAAAGTCACTGTGACATAGTTTCTTTCAGCTGCCTCATTATGTGAGTTTATTAAAAAAAAAAATTGTATGGTTCTCTCTCAGATCAAACAGTTTCTTTCCTGCTTTTTTCTGCCAAGTTATAATAAAATAAGGACTGTGACCTGAGCAGGATCTTCTAGAGCTAACAGAAAAGGAACAACAGTCTGAATAAGAGTTCGTGCTACAAAGTTAAGGTAAAAAAAAAAAAAAAAAAAAAAGTCGAACTTAAAAAAATACAGGATTAAGGTAAAAATATATTTAGAGAAAAGCTCTTTAAGCACCACAGCCCTACAAACACATGCTGTTGTCCCATTTTCAGGTATGAGCTGGCAAGGTGCTAACTACTCCATGAACTTTTGGAGTCAGCAAGGCACCACTCGAAAAACATAAAATAACTCCTAGGAGTTTTCTTAGTGTTTTCTTTATGTCTGGCACTAAATCTTTGCTAGATGATCTTACGTTTAATTCTATAGTGTCTTCTAACATACTGGCTCTTACTGGCTTATGTTGATGCATGTTTTGGTTTTTATTCCAGAGAGTACTAAGCAGTGGTTTTTATGTGCTTAAGCAGTTTGTGCAAGGTTTCTGTAATGTACCATGAGAAAGCCAAAAGTTTCCCAATGGTAGGGGAAATGGCTGTCAAACATAGCACTCTGGCTCCCAATTGTTAAAATAATCGTTGTTACAAACCTGATCTCTTGCAGAGATCCTTTGGAAACCATGGCATTTTCACAGGACTAATGGGAATTACACATGGGACTCTGCTCCTTATCCTGCTAGTTTGAAAACTGGATTTTGGTTAAGATATCTCATTGCAGTGCTCAACATCACAAAGCCACAAACCTTTAGCAAGATGGGGGAACAAAGCTGTAGCACAGTGTGAGAAGGCTGGATGGGGAAAGGCTCTCCCCAAAGCTGAGAAATCCTGCTTTCCCTACAGACCTTACTCACTCCTTCAAACGTGGAAGCAAAAAGTTTGATGCGAGCTTCATCAAGGTGTGTTCCCTCAGAAGATGGTGAGTGAACACAGCTCCCAACAGAAATGCCAGCATCCTGCCACTAAGAGGAGCTGAAATTCAGCTGTCATCAACAGCACAGGCATGCTCCAGCACAGTCCTTTCACCGGGATCCCTCCTCCTCCTTTTTCTCCTACCGAGGTCAGATTTCACCTCTGATGTGCCAACAGAGAACCCAACTAGCAGGTTGCTGCTCGGACCAAGAGCAGGACTAGGCAGAGGAGGAGGTGGACTGCCAGAGCACACACAGAACTTCCAAGGACTAAATGAAATGCTCTCATTCTGACCTTATGGAGAGGTAAACCAATGCGAAATGTGCATCTGTACCACTCTGTGGAGAGCTTGGAGAGACTTGGCAATGTGCCTCAACCTACAGTTATTTATGGTTTTAGCTCCACAAGTTTCCTCTCTCATATTTAAAATATTGTTTTGCTCCCAGTATCAGGCAGGCTGTTGATGCAAGTCAAGGTGATTGCCTTTCCCCAAAACGTATGTATTTTGCTGGCTCTGAGTGGAAGCTGCTGAAGGGATGTCTGGGCTGATGGGAGGAGAGCATTGTTATAGCCAACTCATTGGTCTACAGCTGAGCAACTCCAAGAGGGAGAGAAGAGAAAGTGTACAGCAGGATACATAAAAAACAGATATGGCATACATAAAACATACTGGCAAGTCTGCCTAAAAGAGGGCAGAGGAAAGGGGCTTCAGTGTGCACCAATTTACCTAAAGATAGTCATCTCAATACTTAAAAAGACTGGAAAACTCCTCATAAACAATTCCTAAAAAATAGTGGAAATAAAGAAAACTTAGGACAAGTAGATATTCACTAAAGAAACTTGCAGAGAATCTCAAATTTGCACAATTTACTAAAAGTGCAGTAGAAAATATCTGAAGGTTCTCTCTCTTCACATTTAATCATAGAATGGTTTGCATTGAAAGGGACCTGAAAGATCATCTAGTTCCGATACCCCTGTCATAAGTAGGGACACCTTCCACTAGATCAGGGTGCTCAAAGCCCCATCCAACCTGGCCAACATTTCCAGGGATGGGGAGTACACAACTTCCCACAGCAACCTTGTCCAGTTTCTCACCACCTTCACAGCCAAGAATCTTTCTGTTATGGAATCTAAACCTACCCTCTTTCAGTCTGAAGCCGTTCCCCCCTGTCCTGTCACTACATGCTCTTGTAAAAAGTCATTCTTCAGCCTTTCTGTGGCCCCCATAGGTATTGGAAGCCACTCTAAGGTCTCCCCAGAGCTCTCCCTGCTCCAGGCTGAACAATTCCAACTCTCTCAGCCTATCTTTAGAGGAATATTAAGTTCATAATGTTCTTCATAACAACATGCTTAGGCTATAAGGATAAAACTGAAAAGCATTAAAATGTTCAAAATGTGGGAACCCTTTGCCTATACCCTTTCTTTTCCAATGGCATGGCTTTCCCCAAAGACATATGATACCAAATGGAAACTCCAAAGCCTAGATGTAAAATGGCCCCATCATGTCTTATCAGGACATTTGAGCTCTCCATGGATTGCAAATAAATGCGAAAGCACAGCAACATCACTGCCAGGTGTCACTAAGCTGATAAAGTTTCATCAGAATTCTACACGTAAAGTACTTCAAGCATAAAAACCAAACCAAAAAAGTAAAAAAAAAAAATCTTCTTCATTCTTATATACCTACCAACATTAGATACAAAGATGCATTTTGGAAATCCACATGTTTGCTGTACTCTGTTGCACATTATCAAGTACTAGCAAGTCAGATTCACTTTTCCATCCAGGAATTTGTGACCTGCCCTCATTAGCCACTGTAAATGTTATACAATTAAGAGAAACATATTATTTTCTTACAAAGATAAGCACAGTCTCTTTTAAATAAAAGGTTGCTTTATTTCTAAGGGATTATTTTGGAATTGAATTAAAGAACTGCATATGTAATTGATTAATGTTTAAATTTAGGGAAAAAAAAGAAAGCTCCTACAAGACCTCTAAATGCTCCAAGGAGGATGGTAAAATGAAGGCCAAGATGTTCATGTCCAGCAAGTTCTTAATGTGAGTCAAAGAAAGGAGAAAAAAGTGTTCTGAGCATCCTGCCAGTGACATGAATTATTGCATCCTTTCTCACAAAACCTGATACCTCAAAGTAATTTCCATAGAGGAAATAAATCTTCCTTGTGGTTTAGAGCACTCAGCTAATTAATTTAAAGCTGATCTCTTCTTTCACACCTCACAGGAGTGGAACCAAGCAGGTAGACACTGGTGTTGGCACACATAGCAGAAAACTATGATGTACTGCACTTACCACTGGCACTCAGCACTTCAGGTTACATCTGAAAAACAAGACATAATGGCCTTAATGAACACTTCAAAAGACTTTGCTGAACCAGTGCTTTGCTGAATGTTCATTTCTTAAGTGTCAATCTGCATCTATGTGCACTGAGATAATTTATAAGTAAATTTATTTAAGCAAAACTGTGGAAATTCATGCTGAGCTAGAACAACTCACGAAACAACAAATCACAGGCACAGAACATAATCTGGCAGCTGTAGTAGTAATTGAATTTTCTGCTTGACTCCTCAACAAGCAGCAAGGATGAAAGCAATATCGTGTTTTAATTTTATCTTCCAGGCAACAAAACGGGGTCAACAGGTCGGTAATAATCTATTAAAAGTTGTGAGGGTATTATTTCCCTAGCCCAGGTTTAGAATTACAGAGTTTTTTGTCATGATTAGGATCTGGACAGAGTAAGAGATCATAAAATGCATAAAAAGCTACCTGCCAAGATGCAGGAAGGTCACATGTCAAGAGCTGCCTGCAAAAATCCCTAACCTGGTATAATCCTGGGGTTAGTGGATTAGACAGAACATCAGCTGTCAGCCTGCCTTAAATTGTTTGAGCTTGGGGTTCTCTTATTGTTCAAACTATTTTTTATCCTTGCTTCTCTTCTTCTTGACCCCTGATGTTATTCTCGTTCTTGCTACAAATAGCCTAGAATTTAACAAATTCACCAGGTGGCTGTACTAAAACATGGGTGGTACTTGCTGAGAGGACAAATACCAGGATCAAAATCCAGCCAGGCTTCAAGAGTTGGTCCACAGGGTGCTGCAGACAGAGAAACTGGGTCTGGCAAAGGGAGAATCCCAGCAGCCATTCCTAGGCACCAGAAGCTCAACACCTGCATGTGCACTCACAGAGAGTAGGGACAGACTAAAGATATATTATGCCTTAGAACCAGGATTACAACAATCACCTATGTAGGTACTCTGTGTACTAAGCAAAACTTTAATAATGCTATTTTTACCAATAGCTGTAACAATATCTTTTCCCAAAGGATTTAGAGAGATCTAATATTAAAGGTGTTGGAATTCAGAGGGAAGGAGTTTAATCTGTAGAAAAAAAATCTGGTTTATTTACTGCAGGGTCCAAATATCTTGCATTATATTCTACCTAATTCCAATCCTGCACTAAAAGTAAAATTAGACATACATGATTTTATTGCTTTTTCTCCCTACCTATATTTTTGCTAAGGAAAAGATATACTGAGATATTTGCTTTCAAGTAAAATATGCACTTTACACTAACTGCATGTGTGTGGCAGTAAAGCCAAGAGAGTATTCCACATGCTGGAAATGAAAGGTGGCACAGTATACTCTTTGGGGTTTTTTGTAATATAAACCACAAGCTTTGGCCAGTCATCAAGAAGAAAAACGATACCTACAGAGAAAGTTTCACCTTTAGAATTAGTCCAATGGTCTATGTGAAAATAAAGTAAAGTTTCCTGAAAATCTCATGCTCTGGAGTACAATAAATTCCCCTGGTAACATTACGCTAGGTAGAATGAAACTTAAAATACCATATAAATTCTTGAGAAACATAACCCACAAGCTTTCAACTCAGTTTATCCACTGTAAACTGTGTTTTGTTAATGCCACAAAATATACAAGAAACAAAATTTCCCCTGAGCCTCATGTTCAGTGAAATGAAAATATTTCTGCTTATCTGTATCACACTGAGAGCCAAAACCTCGTTGGACTCTGTCAGAAGTTATGTTGTTAATAATTTTAACTAACTTTTCCCTCAAGCAACACTAAGAGAAGATAGGAGACAGAATCCACTGCTCTTTTCAGAAAACATCCTCAACCGAGTGTTAAAAGAGCAAAGCTTATTGTAAAATAGCAACCAAAGTCAATCTACTTCCCCCTGCGCATGCAGCTGTTCTTTACACAATATTTTGGTTTCAGCAATGACTCTGGCTTCAGAAGGCTTGACCTCTTCCCTGCCCCTGTAGTCTCACCTTTCTGCCACGAATTTTTATCTTCTTGGCCTGTGACTGCAGCTGTCTGGGGACCTGTACTATGAGTTGCTCCCACAAAAGGATTTGGGTGGAAACCCAGTGTCTTCTCCACTTTCCCCAGCTAAATTTGTGGTAAAGCAAATATATCAGGGAGCATGTACACAAGAAATGTTGCCCATTTTCCCAGCCAAGGTACAGCTAAAAGTGAACAATGCCATGATCATTAGTTTCTGCACTGCTAGAGTGATATAAGCCAGAGGAAATTCAGAGATCAATGAAAGTGATTGGGCAATTACTTTAGGAAAAAATTACCTATAGTAAAAAGTAGCAAAAAGTGGATAGGAATTCAGAATACCAGGAGTCTATTTCTAGCTCTCTAATTGATCTCCAAGTCAAATACAAAGAAGGGCATTTAGGCCAGAAGAAGTGAAGATCCTGATATTTTCATATCGCTATTGAATCATCATCATCATGAGCAATGAAAATGGATGAAAGACACGAAAAAAAAAAAACAACTTTTAGGTGGACATAAGGTAAAAGGATGTGTCATGCCAGAAGAAATAAAGCAAAGGTAGCTGAGGCTGAAGGTCACCTCCATTTTGCAACTAGGAACAAACAGTGATTACATCTTTTCAAGTGTTTAATCTGTAAGCACCAAGGAACAAGGGCACAGTACAGCAATGCTTGCAGCAACAATGGCGAGCTCGAGCAACCACAGAAGGAGAGTACAGCCTATTTAAGAGCTTCTCTGCTTTTTCCTTTACTTTGAAGTATCCTCTTCTATCCAGCACCAACAAAGAAAATTATCTTATCAACAGCTAATAAGAAAACAGATGCCTTGTCTGTTCTCTGTAATTTACAACAAAACAGCTCTGTTGTATTTAAGTGATTTCCAGATGTAAAGTGTGAAGGTTTCCATACCCACTCATCTGGTAACTGTACATATCCTAGCTTTCCCCATTCTCAGTCCCCCTTCTTAGATACTCCCTCACCAAAAACACTGAAAGCGACAAGCCTAAACCCCTGCCTCTATTTCCTCCCACACCCACACATACCCATAATAAAATTCTTTTCCCTGCTTCAAAAAATCCAAAATTACCCCTGTAAACAAACGGAGAGGAGAGGAGAGGAGAGGAGAGGAGAGGAGAGGAGAGGAGAGGAGAGGAGAGGAGAGAAGAGAAGAGAAGAGAAGAGAAGAGAAGAGAAGAGAGGAGAGAGAAGAGAAGAGAAGAGAAGAGAAGAGAAGAGAGGAGAAGAGAGGAGAGAAGAGAAGAGAGAGAGAAGAGAAGAGAGGAAGAGAAAGAGAAGAGAAGAGAAAGAAGAAGAGAAGAGAAGAGAAGAGAAGAGAAGAGAAGAGAAGAGAAGAGAAGAGAAGAGAAGAGAAGAGAAGAGAAGAGAAGAGAAGAGAAGAGAAGAAGAGAAGAGAAGAGAGAGAAGAGAAGAGAAGAGAAGAGAAGAGAAGAGAAGAGAAGAGAAGAGAAGAGAAGAGAAGAGAAGAGAAGAGAGAAGAGAAGCCATCAGGTTTGCCAGGCCAGCCTGATGTCCCACTTCTAAGAAGAACAAGAGTCTGCCATTGACAGCATGAAATACCAAACCTGTGCCTGCTCCTGCACCATCTGTAATGAAACAGTGCCTGCCACAGGTGGAAGAGACAAAATGTGAATAACGGGGGAAACAAAAGTGGAAACAAAAACCACCCTAAATGTAATTTCCTCTCAAAGCCTGCTGGTATATTTTGGAGTTAATATTGTGCCTTGCATCTCTACAATGGAGTTCAGACATGTTTCCCTTGACAAAATCCTCAACCCTGTAGCATCCTTTGGGTACCACGGGTATCACGTGACAGTGAGCTGCTGAGCTAGCACCAAACAGCCCAAGAACAAGCAGATGTGCCATTTCCCATCTTGGAACAGTGCACTAATAGGAGTGAAATACTGCAGTGAAAATATGGTAAGAAAGCTTGGGATTCACCAGAAAATAAGAGTACAGCCCTGGAGCCTGCAGGCTAAGCATGCTGCCTCAGCCTGTAAATGTCTGAGAAACCCACGTGGAACATATATGCCTTAAGGATCTCCCTCCCTGTAAAGGTGTGCAGCCCACATATGCCCTAAGGAGCAATTCCATTGCTGTAAGAAGCACTAGGAGCTCAAACAGCAGAGATCTGCACTGTGAGCCAGTTCTGGTAATGAAAAATAAAAAGAGGAAAAAGAGAAAGGAAAATAATTATAGTATTGTAGGAAAAGGCATTAATGGACAGTCTTCCTTTAAACATTTATATTATATATTTTCCCACACACAACGTAATTTTCTTCCCAAAACACCCATTTCATTCTATTAAAACAATATCCTGCATCAGACAAATGTTACATTTTTAAGGGAGGCCACAGCGTAAAAAACAGAGGGAAGAATTTAGAAAAAGGAAATAAAATTATGCTTCAATTCTGCCTTAGAAAATTAGAATAAAGTCCAGCCTTTGTGGGACTACTTGATGCTGATATATCTAATGAACTAATCAATAGTGCTTTAAAGCTTATAAAACTTGCATCCTCTGGATGTGCTACCTGACACCTCAGGGGTAATATGTAAACATGCTGTGCATTCAGTACTAGCTGAAGTCAATGAGTGTAAAAAACACTTGAGTATTTTAAATATTAACAAACAGCAAGTTCTCAGGGAAAAAAAAAAGAACAGATCAGAGTCATCTCTAAATATCTGTAGGCCCTTTTAACTTCTGTGTAGTCTTCATAAGTTTTATCAGTACAAGGACAGGTGGCAGTGAGGATAATGGAGAGAAAATAAGGGAAAAAATTTAAGAGGTCATGTGACAAAGCCCTTAACAAAGCTCACCAGTAAAGTCACACAGGAAACTTCATGTCTGATATTTCCCAGCTCACAAATGTTAAGACATTTTTGTGCATGGATTTTTACTTACATGTGATAATTTCCCAGTGACATTGTTTCCAGTAACAGAGAACTCAAGAGGTTCATGGCTCAGTAAAACCTGGGCAAGCTTTCCTTGGACATCTCCAAGTTCTTGCTCCAGCCAGCTGTGCATGCTGTGTGTCCCATCAGTGGTACCAGCAATGACACTGGATAGTTCCAACACATCCAGTAGAGCTCCCCAAAGGAGAAATGCCTTAAGTGCTTTCAACAGCCTAATTCTTGCTGGGTTTCTGCTCTGTCTGTGACTGTACCTGGGGAGGGTACATCTCTTGAGCCCACTCAGCACCAGAAGGTGCCAGGGGAGGGGGGGTTTGTCCTCTTGGTCTTTGCAAAGAAGTGAGGTCTTATTTAAACTGACATTTGTCTCTGCCCTCTCTGTGAAGGGCACTTCCATACAACCTGCTTCCCCCAGGATGGTTCCTGACTGCAAGCTAGTGCTTCTTTCTAATAATACTGTAACTGGATCCTGCACAGAAAAACAAACATTTTCTCTACTTTTCTTACCACAATTGCTGATTTCTTCCATGAGTAACATTTTGTTTAACCAACACATCTCAGATTTATTTAAATGACTGATCTTAAAAGGCTAAAGGCAAAGGAGATCCCACATCTTCCTTTTGATGCTTTTTGATTTACTTTTAAGCTACACATAGTTCACATGTGACTGTTCATTTGAACTCTATTTTTTTAGGAAATTAACACACAGGATTTTTTGGTTTTTATTCTTACTTAAAAAAAACCCCATGGTTTTGTATGTCAAGATGACCATAAATACCATCCAGAAGATATAAATTGGTTGCAGTTTCTTTTCCTGGAAACTAATCTCATTAATTTCAGTAGAACTGTTCACAAGAAAGAGTTTACCAGCATTATCTCACAGACACACATGAGCAGAGAAGAGCCAGACTATTGTCACAAACAATTCACTTCTTCAAAACTCCAAAAATAAAGCAAGGACCCCCTGTGCATATTGGGCAATCGCCATAACCTCCTTTTTCCTGGGACAGCATCATTAACTTAAGGATGAAGTCCATGTGTAAAAATCCTGCCTTTTTCTCCCTCCTTATATAACCCAGAAAGCAGTGGGAAAAGGTTTTCTGTATTATGTATTAAACAACTTGTGAACTTTCTTTTAATTAAAGAACTTTAAGGTTGTTTAATTAAACAACTTTCTTTTAATTAGAGTGGGTGGCTTTTTCCCCATTCCAAAGTGACAAATGGCAGGAACACTGTAAGATTGCTGGTGCAGCATCTCTGTTTCCTTTCCAGATGCAATGGGCTCACCAGTGACTCACCAGACACCCCTGGGGCATCGAGGGCAGTGGCAAGGTGGCCTCACAAAGCCCCACATCTCTGCCCATCACCTACTTAACGGCTGAATTCCAAAACCTGGTGAAGACTGGGAGGTGGATGCCAACAGTGTCCAACTGCAGCTGGCTCAGGCCATGACCCAGGAGAGCAGTAAAAGTGATGTTGTATAATTGAGAGCACTCTTTGGTAAATAATTCATAAATCAGTTAAAGGCAGAGGAGGACAGAGCCTTAGCTGGCATGCAGCAGCAAACCCAGATTGGTTTCAACATTATTCAACAAAGATTTAAACATGGAAAATGCTGAACACGTCTTTTAAATATGCAAAGTCCCGTTGACATAAAGGAGGAAGCTAGTAAAGACTTTCAGGTTCTTGACGCAGAGACTTAAATGTCTCTTTTGCAAAGAGTGTTATGATGGTAGTCCATGAAATGCATTTGAAGAACTGCATGTTAATGTCTGCCCAAGTGTGGTGACACATCAGACTAGAGCCCATCATTTCAATCATCTGTTCCCAGGTTAACAAGCACGGCAGCCAGAACAGCTCTACTTCTACCAGGAGACGTGTGATGATTTAAATTATTACAGTGTGTTCCCAGGCAGCACTTCAAGTTACATTTAAATGGGAAAAAAAATCCAAACCCTTAGTGGAATGAAAAATATATTCATTGTATAATCTTGGAAGACTTTTCTACAAGACTTAAATTAGGAGCCTTAATAAATCTCTCAGAGGCTTTTAGCAACTTACGTGTGTTTATGTTTAATAAAAATGGTGGAGGTTTCCAACTAAATTAAATTAAACTAGCTCTTAATTCCTATGTTTTGAAAAGGCATCACGTTGATACTGTGATGACTTTATTCATGGAAATATGATTCAACTCTTTGGCTCACAAATCACTGTTACCAACCCAGCACAAAGGAAAAAAAGAAATCACAGCTGCAGTCTCTGAGCTCCTGGAGACAAATGTCTGAAAGCAAAGAAAACAAAAGAAACCAAAAGGGAGAGCTAACCCTTGGGAAGCATTGTCTAGAAGGTTTGTGGCCACCTCTGACTAACCATGTGCTCCTATTTTTGAACATCTGAGTCACCCCCTAGGGTGCTGCACCTCTGTGCAAACAAATAAATAAGTATAAACCCACAGAGCAAGAGAAAATGTGAGTGGTTGGTGGGGAGGAAGATATGCTTGGCCAGGGTGGTGAAGAGGGGAGAACAAACCTCAAGGATGAACACTTTCCAAACCCAAAAAGGATCAGAAATAAAACAGCAAAACAGCCAACAAACAATCTATATCCTATTAGCAGAGACCAATTTTACCATCTCTATTCAAGATATGGTTCCAGATAGATAATGAAGGGCAGCAGGATTCTCCTCTAAATGATGAATAAAGGAAATTATGTCAATTTCCAAAACAAACAAAAAATCCCAAGATCTGGCCTGAAGTTACCAAGTTCACTTGTATTGCAACATAGTAAATTTTAAGATCTGCTCTGCCTACAGAGGAGGACCGAGCAAGCCTCCTCTATCCCCCTCACAGGGCCCAGGAACAGGGTGATGGGGATTCCCTTCCTTTGTACATAAGCAGAAGGCATAAAAACATTGTCCTTCAAAAAGACTATAAAGTCTACTTTTCCCCACCTAGAAACATAGTGTAACACTACTGCACGAACAGCAAGCAGCTTGCAATCTGCCACCTGCAGAGCAGCACCTGGTCCCAAGCTGGAAACACAGACCCCATCAGTCTGTGCCTTGCACAGCCACTTAGAGCACTTCTGCAGGTGGCTGTGACATTACTGTCCCTGTTGTGTGAATCCACTTGAGACTGGCTTTATTTTTATACAGACTTTGCACAGGTAAAAGCAGTTACACGAGATGTAAAGCAGCCAGCAGGCCATGGCTGCATGGCAAGTGGCTTTTGAGAAACAAAACTGACTGCAGTTGTCCAGATAACTGCTTTGCTGAACATCGCTCAAGGAAACATACTAGGGAATAATGCCAGTATTTAAAACACACAGCAAACAAATCCTTTCCTTCACTGCATGGCATGAATGGTTGTGCTAATGCGAAAGGGATGGGAAACAGCACAGGTGAAAAGAGCTCCCAGTGCAGGGTATTTTTAAGCCAGTGCTACCACTGGGACAGATGTTGCAAAGCCATACCCTCAGCCTGATAGCTTTGACATTGTCTGCTATTTCTCACCCCAAATGGATCATGGGACCTTCTGGCTCCCAGAGGAGCCAGTAGGCTACATCCAGCATACATGACAGAAATGTGCCTAAAAATGCCATGATGTTAGAAAGATGGTGAATAGAACTGCAATTCAAATATCCAATGATTGATTTCTGGCTAGGCAGACAGTGAAGCTGCTGGGCAAAAGAACTGCAAAGGGGAAAGGAAAAAAAAAAAGTCAGCAATTATTAGATGTTGATATGTTATATGCATCTTTTGGATGCATTTTTCAGTGTGACCCTCACCTTGCTGTGTTCACAAAAAACAAACTTCTGCAAAATTAACAGACAACATAGATGCACATATAACTTCTGGCAATGTACAAAAATTCCAGCTCCTGACAGTGTTACTATATGGATACTGGGGCTAATGAGAGAGGAAAACAACTGACAAGGGCCCATGTCCCAAACCCCAGCCTCCATCTTGATGCCTGAAGCCCATCAGCCTCTTCTCTTTGCACAGGCTGTCTGTGGGGCAGGCTGTACATGTGAACTCCTGTGATTCATCCAGTCAGTTCAGTCTTTAGAAAGCTTAAACCTGATCGGTTATTGTATGTATAGCAGCAAACTCCCTTTTCCTACTGTTGCTGGATTTCGGGGTAAGTCTAGTAAAACATTCACTTTTTCTCTCACCTATGCTGTTAATTGCCTGTCTATAATTAAATTGAACACAGAAGGATAGTAAATGACAGAAAGGCTCAGTGTTTTAGCTTTGGTGCCTCATAAAAGTACTAACCTGGGCCACATGCAATACCCACACAGAACAGCCAAATGATCAATCTAAAACCAACAGGAACTTTTATATGGACTGATGGTCTTTGGCTTAGGCCCCTGCCAAACACTGAGTTTTCATGAGTTATACCAGCTGCCACTTGTATTTATTTTATAAACACCACATGCTAAGTGTAAATTGCATCGCCACCACCACTGATTTCACCCCAGACACTTTTATACAAGTTACAGGTGGTGGAATCTGGGTTTAGGCTGAAGGCCAAGGAAGGACCTCTCCAATGGGGTTGTATAATCAAAGCTTTTTTTTTTTTAATAAAATACTGAAACAACCAGTATGTGGAAGAGTAAGAGATTTGGTTTATCACAGTGTTACTGACTTGTTGCATAGGAGACCTAAAACTTGCCAGTACAGAACCCAGAGAGAGAACCACCAGCCCAGACAGCAGCACATACAGCCAGGTCATCAGCACCCACAAACCAGGTCCTGCTTTTCAGTCATCTTTTGTACTACAAATCTCTACAGGCAGAACACATACGATAATGAAAAACCGAAACAAGCAGCACAGGCTCTTTAGAAAGAAGAGTGTAAATATGTGTAAGGTGAATGATGAGTTTCAGAGTCAAGTCATGGGGTTTTTCTCCAGGACTTTTTGCCCATCTCTAGAAAACACTATAAAGGAAATGTTGTTACTCATCAAGACCCTTTTCAGGTCAGAGACAGGGTTCAAGGACCACAAGAATATGCACAAAAAAGCACTATCTGGTGTCTCCAGGCATTTTGCCTGAATGAAGCCTTCAAAGACTTAGGTCAGTAATTACCTTCATGAACTTGCAGCTATTATTAGCAGACAGAATATACATGAGCAAGCTGTTTCCTGCTTTATTTTTAACCAGAAGGACATCTCTCATACTAGGCATTCTCACATTCAAAACACATGTTTTTGTCACCCCGGGTTTTTGGTTGGTTTGTTTGTGTTTGGGCTGACCACAGCCATGCTGCCTTCAGAACTCCTCAACTCCCACGTACTTCACTGCCTTCCACAGGGCTCAGCTGTGACACATTGTGGGTGCAGGTCAAGCACATCCCTGGCATTTCTGAGGTCACAGTGTTGCAGCCTTCCCAGCAGCATGGCCCACCAAGGATTTTGTAAATGCATCGTGCAGCCCAGCCAAACAGCAAAGCAAAGTGCACACAGAGAGTTTTGCCCATCCGCAGCTGAAGGAGTATTTAGATAGGAAGATCTGCCAGGGCAGGAATGACATGTTAATACTGATGTCAGAGCTTACCTCCTGTCCTTCTGTGTTAATAATACAATAGGACAGATTTTATAATACAACAGGACCAACAGTGTGTGTAACAGTTGTTGTGATGACCTGGAGTCAAAGTGTGGTTTCTCTCCATGTATTATTTACTTATACTTTAGTGTGTATATATACACACATGCTTGTATATACATACAAATGCATATATACACATATGCATGTGTATTTACCCACTGTTTATATATTTTATAAACATATGCATAGTTTGTATATAAAAAAGAGGGAAGCAATATTCCAAGAGGATTATATATGCTTTCCTCATGGAAAACCTAAACTTGTTCATTTTTTAATATTTCCTCTGATATATTCAGCTTCCATCTGTTCTGCAGAATAACTCTCCCCTTGCATTTCTGTGAAGTGATTGCAATCTGTCCTTCAGCATTTGGCAGTATTATTCCATTATCTGAATTCCATAGAACACCAGAGGACACATCCATGTCTCCATTGCATGGGAGAGCCCAGAATTAGACCCAGTACTCCAGGTGTGGCCTCACCTGGAAGAGAGAAGGATCACTTCCTTCAGCCTGCTGATAACACTCTGAATGCAGCCCAGGAGGCTGTTGGCACCACAGTCACGGTCTATCAAGCACTGCTTCCTTCCATTTTTACTTTTGTCTGCAAGTTTGCTGAGGGTGCACCACAACATTCATCATCCAGGTAATTAGTGAAAATATCCAACAGTATTTGACCCCAGGATTGACCCCTGGGGTACACCCATGAGGAGCAGCCTCTGGCCGGACTTCGTGCCACTGCACCCTCTTCAGCAGCTTGCTCTGGGCTGTGGCCTCTGCTGAGTCAGGGATTCAGGGGTAGTTTCTCTGCCAAGTGCTGGGGACCACCTCTGGCAACTCCCTGCCACTGCTGCTCCACAACAAGCCCTGTCAGCCCAGACCCTGGCCTCCTTCTGCACAAACTGCTGCTGGCTGCATGCAGGGCTTGATGGTTTTAAAGGCTCCCCCCAGCACCAGCTGAAAGGACACCTGACCCTCCCTAGCCAGGATTCAGCTGGAACAATAGTTCAAAAGGCTTTTCACAAGAAGCTCTTCAATATTTATACAATCTACCATAGCTATCACAAGCCAAGTGAAAATTTTACTGCCTGCTTCTTTCTACAGCTGAATCAGGGTCAGAGATGCCTTAACATTTACATTGGTTTTAGTCATTCAGTGATTGTTACCACCACCATTCCAATTATCACAGAAATGATGATAGCCATCAAGGACACATTAATAATTCCACAATAATCTGTTACTGAAAATATAGCTACCCAAGATACAGAAAGAAATAATATCATGTAATCAATAATATCATGTCAGATACCAGGTCCACACTCACTAAATACCTTAATGAAAGTTAATCCCTTCCCTTGGATATCCCCCATACCTAAAGCAGTGCATGCCCCTGGCGGACAAGCAGAAAGAAGAAGGCCACGGTATGTTAAAGATTGCTTTCATTGATCCTGTAACAGGAACAAAATCAGTTATTAAACTGTACTACAGGCTAAGCTGGAGGAAAGGGCACCAGTGCATGTGTACCTAAAGGACTGCAGGGGATCTGATCTCCACACCCACATCGAAGGCAGCACCTTCAGTTAAAACGTGGCACTGTGGATTTTCTAATGAACAAACACAGAAAATGTCACTCCTTCTCTTGCTCACCTGCAGGTAATTTTCCACCAGGTTCCATTTCAGTTTGATGAGAGAGTTAATTATCTGATAAATCAAAACCCCCAGCACCCCCACTGCTGCTCCAATTAGCCCCATCAGCAGCCATCGATCCCACTCTGCTCTAGAAACATAAAGACACATAAAAACTCTCAGACCACAACACAGGATTATTTGCCACGCTCCCTCTCACAAACACACAAATTCCATTTTTAGAGCATTTTGATTATTAACTGTGACTGCCTGAGCAACAGGCTGTTCTTGCCAATCTCTTTTAGAAGTGTACATTCAACAATGGTCTACCTTCAGGTGAAAGCCATTTTCATTTGGGTAAGGAACACAGTTGGATTTTTTGGATTTGGATTTTGGGGTTTTTTTAATATACAAGTAGAATTACAGTCTGCTCTCAGATGCCAACTGCTTGATGCCATATCAAAATAATTTACGTGACCCAGTAATTAAGCATTTGGTACAGCACTCTGAACACATTTCAAAGTAATCCCTGTTTCCTTCAACTGCAAGTAGTGCACTGAGCACCCATCATATAAATGTGCAAACTTCTACCTCCAGTTTCTCTCTTTCCTAAACCTACACTTCTAATAATAACTGTGCACCAATAATAATGACTGATTTATTTCTAGTGTTATCTAGGACTAGAGCAGGCCTGTGGAGATTCAGACACGTGGTTCCTGCAGATTATGCTAAGAGAAAAAAAATCCTAAAAATTAATTACTTTTTAACAGTGATTTCAAAAATTAATTGTATTTTAAAAATTAATCACAATTTATTTCAAGAAGTCTCAGTAAGAGAACATTCCCCCCAAAACTTCTGCCAAGTCTCTCCCTTTTAACTTGTATACATTGAGAAGTTAATAATTCCTTTTTGCGTATTCAATAATTTGTGAGAGCAAAGACATAAGAATTTACAAATTATGGTTTTAATCCCTTGGCCCCCTTCTACGTTCAGAATATTTTCCAGTGTACAGAAACAATAAATAACATTTTCTTAATTCCTTCTGCTGTCAGGCATCTCCCTGAAGTGTCCAAATCACACATAGCTTTAGCAGCAATTTAATGGCAACACTATTTAAGGTAAGTTTACCTGTACGTTTTCTCTTGTAGTCACTTCGTATAAACCTTGCCATGTGAAGGCCAAACTCTCATGGGCTACCAGGTGCTCTCTCCCAAAGGTACTACAGCTTGGATGCTTTACCCAAAGCAGTTTGCAAATTGGCAGCTTAATCAAAGGAGAAAAAGACTCAATGCATGTCAAATATTTACTGTGAATCAAATTCAGCAGCATGCTCATGGTTTGCCACTTCCAAGGGGTGACTTTGGTCACCAAAGAAAGAGTACAAAAGGATTTCTGCTGGTCTCCACTAACTGGAATTTGGACCAATTTGGCAAATAATCTCAAATAATCATAGAATCACAGAACCATAGAATGGTTTGGGTTGGAAGGGACCTTAAAGACCATCTAGTGGCAACTCCTCTATGATGCACAGGGACGCCTTTCACTAGACCAGGTTGCTCAAATCCCCATCCAGCCTGGCCTTGAACACTTCCAGGGATGGGGCATCTACAGCTTCTCTGTGCAACTTGTTCCAGTGCCTCACCACCCTCACAGTGAACAATTTGTTCCTAGTAGCTAATCTCAACCTAGCTTCTGTCAGTTTGATGCCATTCCCCTTTGCCCTGTCACTACATGCTCTTATAAACAGTCTCTCTCCACCTTTCTTGTAGGCTCCCTTCAGGTACTGCAAGGCCACAACTAGGTCACCCCAAAGCCTTCTCTTTGCCAGGCAATGAAGAAACAAATATTTCCTGGTTGTCAGTTAGTGAGTACTAAAGGGCAAGAGAGAAGAAAAGTTCTTTACACAAGCCACATGCAAATTACCCAAAAGAAAGTCTTTTGGATCTATGGTTTTGCAATCCTGGAAGTTTTCTTGTAGCCCACTGCTTGCACTTCTCAAATGTAAAAACACACATCACGAAGGAAATACTGCCCAGGGCAGGGAGCACATCCATGTCAGGATATAGCAATGACCTAAGTCCAATTTCTTACACCATGACTGGGTTTTTTTGCCAACTCTGTCAGGCATTTCATTCTAGAGATTTGAAAAGTACTATGCAAATTGCAGACCTGGCAACCAGCAATCTGTCAAAAAAGAGAATGAGTTAAAGAGAATTGATCTAGGTGGAAACCAAAGACTGCAGAAAATACTTGTTGCTGGAGAGTGCGTGAAAAGCTACAAGCAACAGTTAATGCATTAGAAAAGTTAATGTTACATTTATTTCCCCATATCCGTAAAGAAAGTATCTACCACCAATACATCCATATTGAAGTTATCTGCCAACAAATACACACTGTGTGATCAGTTAAATCCCTCTAGTCAAAGGTGAATTAAGGAACAGCAGGAGTCTTACTTACAGGAGTCTTACTTATGATTATGTATATTTATAATGTAAAATCTGGTAAGTGCTTCGCAAACAGAAGCTCAGACCTTAGTTTTGTGTTTAAGCACAAAAATGTTTTGTTGTTTTGAGATTAAACTGCTAATTTCTGCTTGCACAAAAATTTGGCTTAATAAATCCTATTGCATGTTTAAAATGGAGCAAAAGGAAGCAGAACCCAGGCAAGAAAAGCAGGCACCTGACCAGAGCTCCTGGCTGGGACCCCACCACTGTTTCATTCAGAGATGCCAGGGAAGCCAAGGTCTCCATTTAGCCCATTTATTTCTAGAACATGGGAATTTCCATGATGTCATTTTCTAGTTGTGTTAGACCAAATGGTATATGTGAATAGATCTGGGTATTATAAAGATTGCAGCATAAACAAAAATACAAAACCCACTGAACAATACAGACGGGGGTGGAGGGAAGGAGCACTGAAACTAAAGCTACATTTCTAGGAAAAACATATGCATGCATTCAAATTTTAAAAAACAAGATAGAGTAAGACTGTGTTTTCAGACTTTGATCCCTAATGATTTTTTCCCCGTGGACTCCTCTATAGTCAAATTAAACCCACCAGTAGACTCACTTATCTGAAATATATTTTATCAACATCTGAGAAGCAGTGCACAAATGGCCAGGGTTGAAAAGCTAGATGGTGAAAAACAAAGAAAGATTTGAGGCTGCAGTGGGGACATTGCTGGATCCCTGAGATGCAGGGGTTGAGACAACTCTCTGGAGGACAGACAAGGCCTTATAAAACACATACACCTACAGAGCTTTGTTCATTTACAATGAAACCTGAAGACTAAGAGACATGAAAAAGAAGGCTAATGCAGTCTGGGGTTGTAAAAGCTTCTGCACCAGACATTCCTGTGCTAGGAATACATTCTGCTGAATTATGCTGTAAGAATTTGACCCAAAACCTATGCATTTTGGCTGTCACTGTTACATACACTCCCCCATACACATATACATACCCAAACACCTCCCAGTGCAGAACATGAGTCTTCATCTTTCTGTTGAAAAGTACTTCAGATGGTATATTTTCAGTTCTGTAAAGTCTGCATAAAGATTGCCCTGCTTTCTGCAATGTTTTTATCTCCAAACATCACATTTTATTTTTGCTTATTCAAGAGCAACTTTTGCCACGGATAAAGAAAATCAGAGGTAATGATGAAAAAATACCTTCTCAATACTGGAAGATAAAATGCCCCCACCCACAGGAGGAAACCAGAGAATCCAGGCTGCAAACAGTTCCCAGGTTTTTCGCTAATTTCTGACTTCTGCAAGGCTTGCCACCTGACTTAACAGTGTTCTTCTCTCATCACAGCTTAATTGGGAATGGCTGGTTTAGAGACAAGGAGGGAAAGAAGAAATCTGTGTTCATCACCACTAAAACCTACCTACACACTTCTTTGCGTAAATGCTTTGAGGAGTCAAGTTATAAATTGAATTTTACTCAGGAAAGAGTTTTGAAAGGCCAATGTGGGGAAAAATCCTACTTTCAAGCTGCCAAGACCCCCTTTAGGAGCCACAGAGCTCCTTGTTCCACTCCCAAGCAGCTTCCAAGCAGGCAATGGGACTCCCTGCAGAACATCAACACCAGAACAAGGAGGATGGGCAGACACCAGCACAGCTCTCTCTTCCTTGGTAAACATAAGCAGGCTGAACCAGGCTGCCTCCAGTGAGGACCTGGAAAGTAGCTCCTTTGAAGTCAGAAAGATCAGCAAAAGATTGGACCTCTTCTACTTGGTGATCTGGATGGCAGGTGAGGTGTGCTGTACAGCAGAAATGCAGCTACCAAATTTCAGCAACTGGCCCTTCCAACACAGCGTTTTGGGCTAGCCTGTCTAACTCCTTTCCCAAACAACCAGGAAGAAGGAACAACAAAAATTTATTTACCTAAATGTTTTGTAAGCATAAAAGTATGTGCATGCATGCAACACGTGCTCTTTATCCCTTAAAAAACCAGGATGCAATAACCCCAATCAATACTTTGAAAATGCAAAATAAGAGCTGCTATATTAGAAGCCAGAGCAAGTAAGAACTACCCACCAAATGGCAGAAGAGATACAGCATGAATTTAATACCAAAACATTTTGCCACTTGTCTTTAAATAGTACAGACATAAATTACATTTTAGCTATTACACAAAAAAGCACCTACCACAGAACTCTAATTCTTGCTATGGTTGTACTAAACCCCTCCTAAATCAGTGGTCACCCTTTCATCTTGCTAGCTATATGTAATTTTAACTGTGCAGTGGCAAGCATGTAAAAACCCAGGCAAATACTTAGCTGGCATCTCAGTTTTAAATAGAGAGACAACCATCTACTTTTTGGATGGTGTCAGGAGTTGTAGATACTTAAATTATTTTAATTTCTTCCCTCTCCACTGCCCTTCTGTCTTCAGCTACAGGCTCATTTAGTGCAGCATATGTGATTTGTCCATCTGTCAAGTAAAGCACTGCACCATTCTTGTTGGCTTCAGTTTTAATACTAGAATCATACAGATATTATAGGATCACACAGTCACAAAAATACAATAAAGGATTAGAGACTGAGAGTTAACGTTGCAAACACTGCACGAGTAACACACCAATTCCAAACAGAACCGAAGGTAAAAGTGAAGAGTTTTTGAAATGCCAGAATAGTTTCTACTCAAAGGAACGAGCAGTTCAGAATATATTTTTCAACAGATTGAATGCAGGGTGGTAGAACAAAGAGCTTCCAAAGCAGTACTCTATTCACAGCATTCCACTCCAAAAATCAAAAACCATTACACTACTGATTGAGGTGACACTCAAAGACTTCAAATAATGAGTGTTTAATGCGTAATCTGAATGACAGCTCAAGGAAGCAAATAATTACAACAGTCATTGAACAGAGATAGAAAGACATTTTTAACTGGAAATGTCATGGCTATCAACTTCCATTTCATATTATTCCAGTACTTCAAAGTTACGGCATTTAAGGAATGAAAGTATAGTAGTAACTTGGCATGAGCATTTTCCTATAAACGCAACAACTCATACATATGACGCTGACTTGAAGGACATAGATGTTGAGACATTTTCTGATAATGCTGTAATAAATCTCACATAGTGTAACAGGTTAGTAGCAGCATGTGATTCAGTAAATTTAATCTGCAAATCTTCAGACAGAAAAAAAATGTACATATGACAGGAAATCGTTTCAGAAAACACAGCCCAAGATAACTGTGACCATCTCCACAAATCCTCAAACTGTGATGTTGTGGTAAGGAGTTATTTTAGATTTCTCAGAAGCAGACAGTCCCAGAGTTCAAAGTGCAACACACCTCCCAGAGATGGAAAATAACGCTCTCTCCCAAAACTGCAGTCAAGCAAACAACACTGGAGGAATCTGTCAGCCAGAAAAGGTCATGGCTGCTGGCAATTTGCCTGATACTATTACAAAAGCAGAGCTTTTAGTACAGACTTTTCCCAGTAATAGTATTGACTCTATTAACTACATGCACACATTTTAACCTAAACCTGCTGATCACCAACCACTTAGATTAATGCGGGAACTAACGAGCCGCTGCCACCACCACACACTTCCATGCTTTTGGTTTACACAGCTCCTCATGGTGGCAAGTTTTGCCGAAACTTAAGGGAAACAAAGTCATTTCAAACTGCGGTACTTCACCAGAATGTTTTAACAACTGTAAATGCAGGAATATTCTATCTCTAAAAAGTGAAAGAGATGAAGAGAATTGGGTTAAGTCCTGTCAGGCTGACTTTAAAGAGTTCCAAACACGACATCATTTCCCGTAGCCATTCTGCAAAACTGAACCGTCTCTCCCATATTAACCCAATTTTCATGATGCTGGAAGATCTGCTATGAACACCCTCTTCCATATCTTCATGACAACTTCACAGCTCTACTGTTTGAGCTGCTCTCATCCTAATTGAAACAGCTTTTATTTCTATGACAATTGGAAAAATACAGAAAATTCTTCACAGGCTATTTTCAAGTCAAGTTAGTAGGAGATGTGTTTACCAGGTTTCTTCTTTCCTTGGTAATTTTTTAGTAGAAATTGCAGAGGAAAATCAAACCCTTCCTTCCTTCCCTTCTCTTTCTGACAAACTTAAAAATAATAGGATATAATAATAATAGTAATAATAATTGAAACAGCCAATGTGTTAAATCAGCATACCTACACACCTGTAACAATCAGCAGGGAGCAGAGTGGGAACAAGTACAAATTAGCTTAGGAAAACCTTCTTCATAGTATGACTGCACAGCCACTCCTTCAGCACTTCTGATTTAACAAATATACAGTTTGGGCTTTTCTAACCCAAACTACATAGTTTATAGATTATAAAACCATGTTTACATTTTATCCATACTGCTTATATTAAAAGCAGAAGGTTGGGATGCTGCTGCTAAGAAATGGTAAAAAGTCATAAATAAGTACAGAAAACACAAATTTCATGACGACACTGGTTACATGTATGTTATCTCAACATCTTCCTTTAAATTATCCACTTATACAGTTTTTCACTCATATAAATAATATTTATCAAAATGGTAAAGACTAAAAACTTTATGGAACTGCTTGAATATGGAAATGCTACTTGAGAGCTGGCTTATGATGTGCATTTTAAAAAATAGAATTCACTGTACATAAACTTACAACTGTTTACAAATTGAGCTGAAAGTATACATCCATTTAGTAAAAAAAAAAAAAAAACAAAAAACCCAACAAAATTACAAACCGCTATGGTGGTAACACTATGGCAATGTAAGAAGTTATCTCATGGGGAGTTTTTTATAGCAACAAGTATGTTATTTTTATAGTTCCAGCATTACATCCTTCATACTTTAGTCCATGATCAGTTGAGCCTGCAACAGAAAAGGTACTGCACATTGTTTCAGGGAATAAGGCAATCAGCAGAACAGGAAACAGAAAAAACCATCTCCCACAATTGTTTCAACATAGAGTTAACACAGATGGATTAACAAGTTTTAAAGCTTCTTTTTTGTTTTTAATTTATTATCATTACTATTAAAGACTACAGACATTCATGTTCCTCCAATATCTTCCCACCTCAGAAAACTTTCAAGGCTTTACAAGAGTTCTGAACACATTGTTTAGAAACATTGATGAGAAACGTATTTTGTCCCACTGCTTTATATCTATCTGGCATTTTACTCACATAAAAGACCAACAGTAGTTTTAATTCCCCTTTCTTTGGTACAGTAACACATATTCAGACTTGCTTAGTACCGGTTTACTCCTCCTCTAGCAGCTGAAACTAGCCCCACCAGGGCAATCTGGCTGAGCTTTCATAAACTAGAGGCCAGAATTAAAAAGCAAGTAGTAGTCAGCCATCCTGCCTCTGCCACAGGACAATGAGCTGGCAGCCGACCAAGTGTGCCTTCTGCATCAAAAGACAGCATAAGAGAAGAGTAACAAATATTTTTAGGCCTTGAGTTATTGTCCCAAAAGCTACTAAATAGGAAACATATCTCCACAAACTTACCATAAAAGTAACCACATAAACCCACAAACACTTGTCTTAATCATACAGTTGTTATCATTATAGCTGATCAACTGTCATAATATGCCCTGGAATTTTTCTTTTGGTATCCCCTATACAATAATAAACATTTAGGAAGAATGTGCATTATGCATTTATTTCATAATAGTTGAGGGATTCATTGCTGACTCTGTCTTGCTTGGTGAAAAGTATTCTCAGCTTGTTTTCAGGAAGAGGAGAGCAATCAAGGCTGTTGGTAGGTTCACACCTTGCAACATTTTCTGTACTTTATTATTGGTGAGTAAGGCACATCATTTGTAAAGTGGCTATTTCCATAGGCTTGCTCATTGTACCTTAAGGTTTAACAAAGTATGAATCATACCATCTTTGGCTTTTTTCTTTGCTTCGTAGAAAATGTATCCCTGCCCCCGACAACCAAAACACAAGAACTTTGGCAATGCTTCAGAGCACAAAGCTAGTTTAAATCCCAGCCAATGACCACCAACATGAAAAGGATTATATACTTAGAGCTTTTCCACTTTGTCCCTCACTCAATTGACTTCAAATGGTGCTCTGCTTTGCAAGATGTTGAAATATGGGTTTGAAAAGAAAAAAAATACACATTTGGTAAAAATAGCAAATTCAAATTTTGCCAAAACAAACACAAATTAAACACTCGTGAGAGGAAAATTAAAATGCTGCAATTTAAGTAGGTTACCTAGGTGAGACCATAAGAACATGAGAAAGCAAATTTGAAGTAAACACTGATCAGACATAGACACCTGCAAAACAACATAACCTTTCTGAAGGAGAGTAAGCACAGTACTTCAAAATCCTCTTCAGGTAGTAGAAGAGTTTCAAGAAGGCTCTCAACTTTAAGCAGTAGTTGAAGACATTTTAAAATTTCGTAATTAATTACACTTCAGACTTGTCCCAGTGTGAGCAAAATGGAAAACCAACACACCTAAAATCACCGCAGGAATATTTTTATAGTCATCCATGTATTACCTCCTCTAGTGTCAGATCAGATCAACTGCTTCCAGCACCAATTTTTCCTTCTGCAAAATGTATCTCCTTACAGCTGGATATGCAAATTCTCACTGACACAAATGGATTGACTATTAGAGGATCACCTTGCACCATACACAACTACATGAACAACAGGCCCTTCTTGATGCTCTGTGAATAAGCCAGTCTCTTAAATTATGTTACCAACCATACAATAGTCTGCAAGCATTCTCTCAATAGTTTATGCTGAAATCTTCCCAAAAATTCACATCTCAGCACTGTATAGTTCCATTATTTTAATTGATTAAATATGGATTAGCAGTGTTAGTGTAAGAAAAAAGATTTAATGGCATCAAAATCATTCAAATTAAATCAAGAAAAAAAAAGTTGCAACGCATTTAGCCAAACCATCACAAATGATATGTTATATAAATACAGACACGAGGTAGCTGGCAGCTATAAATCCACCAATTCTGGAAGTGCCCAATTGGTCTAAAAAGCATAAATTGACAAATATCAATTAAACCTTTCCATTTAAAAAAAAAAAAACAACAAACCACCTAGTTTATTGCTTTTATAGGTTAATTGTTTACATCAGAAACAGGCAAAGGCTTATCAAAGAAAGGTACCTAGCTGTTGATGGCTTTTGATTATATCCACTTTTTCAAAAGAACCACTAAATAAAACTTTGAATGCAAATAGCTGACTCACTCCCAATGTTACATATTCTCACCAAAATGGACTAAGGTTTGCATTCTCCAAGGTAGGGAGTATGGAAAGAAGGCATAATATCCAAAAGGATACCATTAACTACTTGCTTATGAGAAATAAGGAACAGAACTAAAACCAGGGTTCCCAGCAGACAGAATACATTGAAAAAACAGACTAAGGACTGCAGGAAAGGCAGAAAGCTTCTAGCTACGAACACAGCGGCATCATGGCAAATGACTCATGTAAAGCAGATGGAAATATGATGATCTGTAGTACAGGTGTAATTTTTACTAAAGCTTCCTGAAGTTTCTTCTTTGTGTTTTTCACAAAAGGCAAAAGCAGGACAGACAAGAAAAATAGGCAAATAATGTAAAAGAGGAAAAGATGCAAAAAAAGCAAGACAAAGGACTGAGAAATAGGACAGACTTCAGCAATGTGGTCTGAAAAGTGCTTAGAGGTCAAGTAAGCAGAGTGAATGTTATGCTCATTTCTCGAAAGAATCTGGTGGGGAACTAAAGGTTAGGTTTTTTTGTTTTTATTTTGAGGTTGGTTTGGTGTTTGTTTATGTACACACACAGAGAGTGCAAGTTTGTCTAAAGAAGTGATACTACAGATGACAGAACTTACTCCCCTGCAACACATGGAATATCTTGACCTCTCAAGTAAACTAAGTATACAAAAGGGATAAGAACAAAAGGTGCACGTAACACCAGCAGCAATATTATGTTTGGCTTTCCACTACTTCTGCCAGTTACTGTACATATATTACATGACTATTATAGAAATGGCACAGCCTCAGACACTTTCCACATTTTATTTACATTTTAAGACTAACTTTAATCTCAATCACATATCCATACATTTCCTTTGTTTCACTAAAACTTAAATGCATGGTTTATTAGAACAAAGACTGTAAACAAATATTTGCCATGTCCGATACATGTAACACAGGAGCTGCTTAACAGAAATTAATCTCCCCATTTTATAAATACAGGTATCAAAACAATCCTGAACATACTTTGTGACACTACTAGTAGTCGGCACCCACACCCTTGCAAAATTAAACAAGATGAGCAACGGTATTCACTGTACCTGCTACCTTAAAACAAATTTTAACTGCAGCTCTTTTACTAAGCAAGATGGATAAAGCATGCCATTTATATTTTGCCTTCTCCAGAAATTATTTTCAGTAACATATATTATTCCACAGCAATCTGACACTTTCTGTCATGCTTTCATCTTGTAAAACCTGAATTCCAATTATAGGCTATTTCAGGCTTATGCTTAAATGACAGTGCCTCAATAAGAGAAAAAAAATAATTGTGCTGCCTTTTTCTCCCATAGTGCCTGAAAACATATTGGGCATACATATATTATATATATTCTTACAAATGTCCAGGTCATGTATACCAGCTGAAATTCTTTAATGTGTGGGTGTTTGCATTGTGAGATTTAATCAAGACATTAACATGAGTAGAAGGTTGTTGTTTTAAGACAGAAGTTTGAGAATCAGCTAAAATTAATTATTGTAAGTTTGTCCCTCTGGAGGTTGTGGAAGCTTCATATTTTCTTTGGACATCATTAGACGTCTTAGCTCTTGAAGTACAACTTTAATGCTATATGAATTTTGCCATTTTGCTAACACTGGTATGCTCCGTGCATCCACCTGGAAAAAGAAGAGAGAAATCTAATTTATGACAGAACACAAAATCTCTACATAAATAACTGTTATTGACCTAATTGCTCTAAGAAATGGTCTAACCATTCCCTGACACTTTCTCTGTGGCATAAAGTCCCTGTGTTCCTAAAATATTTGAAGGAAACCAATCATACTTACACACAGATACAGATTCTGCAATAAAATCCATGCAGGCGGACCCTTCCATCTGTGCTGCTACTAATACTAGTGAGAAGGAAAGGAGGAGGGGAGGAGGACATCAGCAAACTGTACACTGCAAAAATGGCACTGCTATCTCACAAAATTTATATTTTTTTTCAAGTTACCCCCAAAAAAGAAACAAGTAATCACCATCACTATGCTAATATTTGCACCTGGGTGTTCCTCAGTTCTTTAAAAGAACCTGCCACACAAGAGTCTGTAGAATACCCTTCTAAAGGAACATTTCCTTTATTATTTCTTTGCTACAAGTATTGTTAATGACTTCTTTCACACATATTCCACGACGCTTCTGATACATCTAAAGCCACTACACGCACTAAGAAATGTCTTGAAATACTGAAATAACTGATTTGTAATGCTGGGACATTTCTTAGTTCGTTGCATCCTTCTCACAGTAAGTCATCTTACGGAGCCGTGAAGATTACTGTACATCACTTACCAACTGGAATATGAACTGAAAGGAAAGGACATGGGACTTCTCCTATGCGTTTATAAAACCTGTGGGACAATTTACACAATTATATTATAACAGGGAGGTTTCCATAGGAAAGTCAGCAATTGAAAGTCATCCTGGGAATTCGTTTGGCAGCAGGTTAAGTCCCAGCCCCTGCATGAAGGAACTTAAGAACACAGAGGGGCCTCCAGCTGTGCAACTGCAAAGCTGCCCTGGGGCAGGAATAGGGCTATTGCATGCTACTGGATTCCTTTGGTAGTGTAGCACAAGCAGCCTACATGGCTACAGGAGTGCTGGAAACCACTGTTTTATGATTTAGGCAGCATAAAACATCAAGAAGTTTCTTATCCCATCTTAATTAGGGCAAGCTGAAAGAAAAAAAACCTGGAATCAGAAATAAGAATGTTAACACAAATGTTTTATTTCTAGATTATTTGAAGCAAGGCTGTCTATTTTCAGAACACCAGATGAGACTAAACCTATTTGTAGGAGGAAACTGAGGTGAAGGTTTAACAGCATGAGGGCCTGGGCAGCAATACCATCCCAAGAAACTTCTGTTCCCTCTCTCATTCCTTCAACAGTGCTACTGCCTATCAGCTCAGGTAAACCATGCACAGGGAAGTATTTTCTGAACTGAACTGACAGAATCCACCCAGCTCAAAACAACACCTTAGTAAGAAGTCCCTAGGCAGGATCCTTGACTTTATTCACAGCTCAGCACTCTAAGCATTTATTTTCACACAATGTTCTGCTCAGAGCTGGAAATCCCTTAAAGTCATTGAGTTGCCAATGACACTATATCATCAAGCTACAGTACGAAAGGCAGTCAGATTATTTAATAATTATTGTAAACATTTAATAAAAAAGGAAAACAGCATAAAAAGAAAAGCTCTGTTATGCAGCAACATCATGCCAGTTTAAAATGCATGAGTGTATGAGCTAATACAGAAAGGTTTTGAAAACTACCACTGGTGAAGTCATCACTGTAATTCCTGTATTATTACTACTTTTTAAAGGGGTATTTAGATTAATGTGATAGATATAGGAGGCAAAATAGCTGGAAAGGAAGTTGCTCTGGAACTACAGAAATGAACATCTATTTTCAGTCTGGAAATTCTGCTTTCACACCATCTTCCTTCTCCTTGCTTCTCCTCAACTTTGACTTTGTCAGCTCCCTCAGGTCTGGATGTTTGCCTCAATTACAGCACACAGCAGCCAATCACCACTGCTGTTCAAATAATGCAGCTCTACAAAGACTGGAACATGAGAGCTGATCACTTAAGAGTAAGCTCCTCCTGCTTTTCTTTTTTTACTGGGAATTTAAAACAAAAAACTCACAGACTGTAAACTCTGCTTTAACATTGCTGTGAATGTTTTCTGACTAAAGACTGCTGCAACATGACATTTTTGTTGCTTGTTTATCTCAAGTCTGTTTTCTGCAAGTCACCAACTTCTTTCATAACATCTTGCAGCAGTAAAGATTTTGGCTCAGGTTCTGTTTTCTATGTGGCAGAATTTATTTCCAAGTTATTGCATAATAAAATCACTTTATGAAGAACAATAGTAAGACATTTAAAGACATTTAAGAGAGTGACACAAACTATGTTCAAATCACACAAAAGCATTAGATAATATTCAAATGCACACCCTGGAACACAGAAGGAGACATTTCAAGGTCACATAAAAGCTAATAACGCTGAAAACTGAAATCTGAAGACACTTATACTATTTTATTGAGGGGGAACACCACTGTGGAACTTGAACAAGGTTCTAGCAAGAGAAGTAATATATATAATGCATCTTTTTTTTTCTAAACAGTTGAAAATAAAACGAATTGTTTTACACAATAATGCAAAGTATTCAGTGTTTATAACATTCCAAGTAACTTCAACAAGTAACAAATGTCTACAGTAAACATACTCAAAGCAGTAACTGGACAAGAGCTTACAGAGTTATGGCTGAGAGAGTCCCAAGTCATTTAAAAGGAAACTAGTATTTCCAGCTGTAAATGGTATCTAAATGAGAAGAAGTGATTGCAAATCCTGCAAGATAGACTGCTGAGGAGTGTTATCACAGATGCAAAAATCACACAACCTCAAAAGAGATTGGAAAAACAAATAACACATCAGAATGCAAACTGTGTTTTATCAATATGGGATTCATAAGTCTCCAAGAGAAAAGACCTTGTAGCATTGGGAATGATAATTTATGGTTTTACAACAGTGATGCCATTAGCGTGTAATGGCATTTTGTCCAGCTCTACCCAAGTACTTGGACCAGTTTTTCTAAGCTTAGTAAACTAATTCTGTAGCCAAATACAGCAGCTCCAGAGGTAAATTAAAAAGAATAACCCCCAAAAAAACCTAACTTGCAGATAAGAAAAGAAATACAATTTAACAGGGTGCCTCAGAGCACCTAAGATAACACTTTTGAGATTAAATATTCCTGAACTAGTCCTTTCCTGCACTAAATTTATCAGTGATTCCTAAAGACATGCTGCTGGCAGAAAAGTTACTTACAAGCTGCTCTGTCACAGAGTAATCAAACAAAAAGTGAGTTACGTTGTACCTGTCAATATTGATAAATTCATTACACACATGCACTTTTCATGCAAAGTGTAAAGGGATCTTTAATTCAAGCAGATTGAGAACCACTGCCCACAGGGCAGTATGAGACTTGTTTCCTTAGATCCCTGGTATCTGCACTTATCCATCTTTCCCCTTGACCATCCACACTCTAACTCAACAGAGATATAACCCCCTAAAACTCGCAGTGTGGGCCCTACTTTTCCACAGATGTTAACTAGCACACATCTCCTGCTAAGCCTACCTTAACAACACCAGAAATATTTTCAGTATAATCTGCTAAGACATACAATTTCAGCTGTGGCTTGTCTCAGGTCTCTTTTCTGCAAGTCACCAACTTCCTCCTGACACCTATAAGCAATGTGACCAAAAGCTGGCCACATGTCAAAAACCAGGGTGTCTGCAGAAGCACGGATAGTAGAGGATGTCTGCAGATGAAACCCTGCCATTAATTCAAAGAATGCAGCAAACTGCTTATATATATTAAATGAAAGATGACCATAAAGTGGGAGAACAGCTTAGAAGAAACATGAAGGAATTATCAGGAAGCAGCAACATGAACTGCTCCAGGATGCTGAACATGCCCCCACTGTTTATCTCACAGTTTCTCAAACAGGCACAAAGACGAAGTAAGATAAAATGCAAGACACTGGAACAATGGGCACATTAAAAATGACATAGTAACTGTGTTTTTAATTCATTATTTATGAAAACTCTTTCCATTAAAAATATTATTTAGTCCTATTTAAATCCATTAAAAAAGAAGTTATGCATTTGCATAGCAAATCCTTCACAAGATACATAAGTTTATCTTATTGGGGAAAAAACGAAAGACGGATTTATGTAAGGCTAGTAACTTCTTTTAGTAATTTTTTCCTGCAGCAATGACTCAATTTGAATAGTGCTTTTAAAATGACCAGGCAGATTTCCTGTCACAGTATTCACTATGCTCCCCAGCAAGCTGAGGGAGTGCTGACTTCATCAAACAAAAGCTTAAGTTGAGTGACTTCAGTAAAGATGAGCCTTCAGGCTCCTCGAGTCCTAGGTGCCACTTCTGAAAACCAACACCTATACCTTGAGGTATGCAGAGATGAAGCCATGAGAGCATACTTCTTCACTGAACCATAATAATACATGTTCCTATGGTACTAGGAAGAGGTATGAAAATCACCTTCCAAACATATCATAAGGAGCTTTTGCTTCTCACAAGGTCTCAATAAACACATAACCTTAGACAACAAGACACAGCTGTGATGAAGGGCATCAGCCAATTTGCAAACAGCAATTTTAACAGGATCTTCAGGTAGAATCACACTGCTAGATACATGAAAGTATTTTCAGAGTCATTTTAGATTATTTCTGAAGCATTAGTGCACTGGCTTTGGATGAACAACCAGAACACTACTCTACAACCTAGAACAGCTCAAAAAAACCCTGAGAACCCCTCCCCTGCAACTGTCACTGAGATGCTTAAGCTTCACATTTCAGTACTGTTAATTACAGAAATGCAAGTCCATCTTTCTTTTAAATCACAGAAATTATTTAAAATCCAAAGATTTTAAATAATTTTTAGATATTACCTTAACCAGTTATTCTGCATTCCCTAAAGACAAATGTTCACACAGATGTGATTGTATTTCCTGCTGATATGCATATACCACTGTAAATGCAAGACAGCTCACACCTCCTCTCATTGAGCAATGGGCACCTCGCTTATTTAAGTACCCAGTGAATAACAGAATAACAAACTTAATTGAGCTGCTGTCATGGCTTATGTCTGTGAACTCATCCCACCCTAACTGCAGGATCAGTGAAAGAACTTACTGCAAATTGATCTTCAAAATGAAAGTGACTACCATCTATATCAAAAGACTTTAAGACCAAAGCTCAGAATCACCTTGGATTTGATTAAATCCAGTGTGAAGGAAACAAGAATATAAATACACCAGTTCATTACAGGTGAGTTAATACATCCAGAGTAAGTCTCATCAGGAATAATCTCTATTTTTAATTAATGGAAACATCAGAAAGAGTTTGCAATATTCCTGCTACAATATGAAACTAATCCCCTTTTATAAGAGTATTACAAGGGAAATACCTATACACAGCTTAAATATTTATTGTTTTCCTGTTCAAAACTAAAACCTTCTTCTTCATTTAAAGGAAACAACTGTCTCTATATTATAAAATAATGTTTGTCTTCCTGGTAAGCCACAAAAATCCACAAAGATTTGAAGTAGCAGGCCACCAAAACTCAATTTAAACCTGTATTTGTATTACAGAGATTAAATACAAAAGGTCTGTCCAACATGCATATTCCTCACCTGATTTTCACACAATTTTTAGTATAAATTAACAACATGGTTGATCTTACCATTTCAACTTACCATTCCATTGGAATTATTTATTCCATTCATATTAATTTTAGTTACAAATCTAACTGTAGGAGGTGCTTCTGGGTATTTAGGTCCACACTCTACTTTCAGACTGTATATTCTGTTTTCATAGTTTGTCTAGAAAGCAAAAAGACAGACTAATGCATTTTACGGAAAGCTAAATATTAATAAATTTTTTTAAAGTAGAGCAAAGGCAAGAGGAATAACAGTTAAGAAATATGAAACAAATATAAATTTGTTAATATTGTGTACAAACTGAAAGTCTTGAATTACTGACCAATTTCCACTGTTTTGGTTAAATTGATTACTTCACAATTATGCATAAATTACACTACTTATTGACTATGCCATACACAAGGTTTAACGCAATTTTTTTTTAAATTCACATTTGCTCTCATCTCTTCTATCCACCTGCATTCTCAAAACAACAGTAGCACAGTACAGGACTAAGAGAAATCAATTATTTTTAGGAAAATTACTATCTTCCCCTATAATTAAATACCTAACACTGTAAAAAAAAAAAAAAGAGGAAATGGAGAAAGACAAAGACGCCAATAACTCAACAGTTAAGATACAACCAAAAACAAGATAAAAAACAGGACCTGTGAAAGTAACATATTCTGGAAGTAGTTAACACTACAGAAAATACCCGAAATTTCTGCAGCTGAAGATTACTTGGTTTACTGAAGGATTTATGAGCTTGGACAGTAAAGTGATTGCTAGTTTGTAGATGTCATTCCAAACTGACCATGGAACAGATTCTTTAAGTGCAAGTATACTTTGAGAAAGTCATATTAGAATTAGATATGGCTCTATCTTTATTTTTTTTATCTTGTCATGTAAGCCATGCCAAGGATCACTGGCTTTGCTGGTCACTGATGCACATGCCTCTGTGTTCCAAAGGAAGATGAACACAGTTTCTCACCTGCCTTTCCACTGGCAAAACAGACCCAACATGAACTAAAAACATCAACATGCCTCCCAGCTTTCCAGAAGCTTTAAGCTGTTCTGCACCAGCCAGCTGTTACTCTCCAAGTAGAATTATCAACCACTGAACAGCAAGTGGGTCAGAAATAAACAAGGCAAAACAAAAGGTTTTCTATTATTCTTTCCCATTACTGTGAGTGTAATGAGGCACTGGGACAGATTGCCCAGGGAGATTGTGGATGCTTCAACCCTGGCAGTGTTCAAGGCCAGATTAGATGAGGTCTTGAGCAACCTGGTCTAGTACCCCTGCCCACAGCAAGGGAAGCTGGGACTAGATGATCTTTAAAGTCCCTTCCAACCCTTAACATTCTGATTCTATGGTTAAAAGCTGAAGGCCAGATAAAAGTCATCTTGTCCTGCTACAGGTAGCACAGCTGGTACCATAGCAAGGAAACACAGTAACAAAAAAATCTCATTATTCATTCAGCCAAAACAATTTACTTCCCAAGAGAAGGATGCTGTCAGTTATAGTGAAAATAGGCCACAACTGCTCACAACTCCTGAAAATCCCAAGAACGGTATTCATTCTCATTCCCTTATTCCTATCCAGGTGGCTTCTCAATTTTATTCAGTTTATCAAGTAATTTGCTTTAATGCAAGCCAAGCATCCCTAGCCAGCTTCCCAAAAAAACTAAAATCCCATTTCCTGGGAGTCAGAAAAATGTTTCCTTTAATCCAAAACAAATCTTACCCTCCTCTCTCTCTGCTGGGTCACCTTTCAAATGAAGCAAGGAAAAAAACTGATAAGCAATGTTTTGCACAGCTCAAGAGAAAGTCACATATGAGAAGAACTTCATGAACAGTATTAGCAACTTTCTCCTTGTTTTGCCTAACTGCACCATCTACATAACTCAGCCAATCCCAAAAAACACTCATCTTCTACAAACCATGAAACCAGATATGCAATTCTTCTCAAGGTGCTGCCACTGGCTCAGGAGCTGGTGACTTCCACTTTCTACAGTCACTACATATTGCAAGTCATTCTATCTGCAAGACTGCATGTCCCTGAATGGTACAAGATCTATTATTTGCATGCACTCTTTATCATAAAGAAAATAAAATCACAGAACTACAAACTGACCCGGACTAAAAGTATATCCCAGGCTGGGTTGAGTTCTCTTATTGTTTTCTTAAAACATGTGGGACCTTACATAATAGTATTATAAGTATTGTATTATACACATCATAACCTCTTTTTAAAGATGTGTAGTAGTCTACTCAGGTTGAACAAGAGAACAGTCACAGGCAGTTCTGGAGGGTTTTTGGAGAGTCAGGGAGACTCTTCATCAGCTAGGTCAAATTTTCAAGTTTTTATCCCAATGAGTTAGACTACAAACTTTCTTCAAAACGTATTCAGACACTGATTCCACAGAAGCTAATATCCAAAGCATACAGTCTTATGCATATTATGACTGTACTTTAAGTTTGCCCTCTCCCAATTGCACACAAATCTTAGGAGCTCAGCAAAGTCATTCATGTGTTCAAAGCAGCCTACTTCAAGTTGCAACTAACTGACTTCCAAAAGGAGCTTGAATTACACTGAATCTATCTCTGGAACTCTGTTACTCTGGAAGACATTATTTTGACGGAGGCAGAGTTCTGATCCTTATCTCAGACAGTTCATTCCATAAGCCCTTCAGCACCAAGGGACATACAAGATAGCTCTCATTCTAGCAGTGAAAGATGTGCTAACTTAGGGCTACTTAGATATACTCATTTAAAGGTCTCAGTTACACACTGATCTTTTGTATCATACTGTAACTTATGGGAATGTGTGCAGTAAGTCAAGTAAAGATATGTCCACTTATATCTGATGTGGCTGATACTCAGACATGAGAGGTGGTTACTACTCTTGCAGGTTATATCAGTCTAAATGACATTCTACAGAACTCCAAAGGTCAGAAGGATTAGAGACAATTAAAAGCTGGTTAGTCTTAAGGCATGATTCAACCGAAATTCTAACATTGCTATACTGAAAGACAATTTGATAAAACTTGTGAAAGTTGAAAATATATTGCCAGTTTACTACAAAATTGAAATTACCAGGCACATACAATAAACTGGGGAAAGACAGTTACCTGTTTGTTGTACTATCAGTGTACGCTTTTGTGCAGTAACAGTGGAAATACAGAATGAATATACTCATAACTCAGTAAAATAAGTCTCAAATCACAACTGGCTTTTACAGACAGCTGCAGAAACAGGCTAGACTGAAATATTACATGCCAGAAAGTGAAGAATTATACAGTATTTCTACAATTTCATACATTGAATTTTAACTAATTCCTTTACACTGTAGAACAGTAACTTTTTTTTTTCCATTTTGTATTGCCTACAAACTTAAAAAAAAAAATTTAATTCATCACACTTACCCTTGGTGGCCCAATAATCATTCCTGTCCATCTGGTGAGTGTCATATCTTCATCATCTTCAAGGCCCCAGCTTACTGTACCATCACCTACTCCCTTCTGCCCTTCTTCAAGTTCTTCCAACAAGCGAAAATTACGAGGTACTTTAACTAGAGAAAATGGAATAATGTAATTAATACTGCTCACACTAAGGAAAAGGCAAACAACTTCATTACTTTTACATGTTATACACTGGCAACTGCTGAATATATTTTCCAAGTCAAACAAATATTGCCTGCCTGAATTTATTTAGCACTCAAATTGCTTTGAAGCAACTAACTGCTTCACTGGAAGTTAATTACTACCAAGTAATACCAATACAAGCCATAAAGTAGAAAATAGGAGAGTTCTCTTTCCTTTGAGATGGTTTAATTCATATTCTACTTCCCAAGCACAATACTGTTTACATCCAGTACATTTCAGAATCAATTGACTGTCTGTCAAGTTCTACTAAAATCCACATAAAATCAATGCCAAATTTACTCCAAGACATAATTAAAGAACATAACATTTAACACAGATTATCCTAATAAATGGAAACTGTAAGATCAAAATATTTTCACTTGATTCCATTTGTTTTTTAAAAAACCCAACAAAAGACTAATATCTGAAAACAAATTGAAAATCAAGCCTTTTTTAATCTAGTGATTAATACTGCCACTTGCCAGAAGAGAAATAAAAAATAAGCAGAGAAGCATTGATTAAATTGTTAAAGAAAGATAAAGATATATTCAACAGAATACAAAGATGAAGTGCCTTTAGAGAACACCAACTAATAGTCACTTACTGAACTGTAATTACTGGATTTTTATTATTATGCATGAAAACAGGCAGATATCGTAAGATATTAAACAACTGGATGCTTAATTGCTTTACAGCACATAAGCTACCATGGTACTTCAGCACTGATGGAGGGAAGAAAGTTAATTAACACTTGTCCATGCAATCATGGAATGCTTTTATTTTCGAATAAAATATGCACAATGATCTAATAACAATATTATACTACCATAAAACTTCGATTTACTTATAGTAATGTATTTTTTCTTACAGCTTCCTACAACTATAGTGTTTGCCATGATTTTCACAAGGGATCCTTTCCTCTACTGTAAAAACCCAGGTGGCTCCATAAAACTAAAACTTAAGACTGAGTACACACAATATTATTAGCAAGTTTGAAAAGGATGAGGCTCAAAGAAAACTGGTTTTCATATCAGTTATTCAGTCACTGTGATTTCAGGTTTTATATTACCCTAGTCTGTACTCCAAGCAGTCTCTATGCAAGCAACAAAGAGCTTTAATACACAATATTATTGTTTCGTCAGTATGCAGATATACGGACCAGTATAGATACCCATACCTTTTAGCATCTATTCAAATAGCTTATCTTGCATGACTAGGATTTCTCTTAAACAATGTTCAAATCTTTTAAATTAAAAAAAAGACTAGGGAGAGGCTTCTAAAAATTGCAGAAACTACTGTCTCCAAGTTCTCCGAATTCCTAGGGAAAAGCATTAAGAGTATAGTATCAGGATAGTGCAAGGAAATTAAGTCATTCATGTGTGGCCTCACTTTTCTTCCTGCCTTGGTATTGCCACTCATCTGAGCCTATGATGAGCTAGTTCAGCTTGCTAACTGAGCAGAAAATTATACATTTTGGCCAATCTTCTGAAAGCTTAACAAACCAGCCCAGCCAGCACACGTACTATTACCTGAAAGCACCAGCAGAGTACATCAAGAAGCAGATCACACCTCAATTCCTTGACATAGATTCTTTTAAGTAGCTTCACTGAAATGCATTTGCCCATTCCTCTGGTCCCATCCTGACTTGTGATTAACATTATGTCTGTATATTTACATATCTAATTCAGACTAGAGATGAGAACTGACATTCACACTTCAATCACATTATAGAGCACAGTTTTCATATTTATTCCAGATTCATACATGTTCTAGAGTTGAGTTTGACAGTCAAAATAAAAAAAAACTAAAAATAAACCCAACTGACAAACTTCTACTTTTTATCACATGACTGAATAGATTCTGATTCATATGTGCAGTTTCAAGTTTAAAAAAAAAAAAAAAAAAAAAAAAACCCCACAACCTCCACCCCAAACCCCACACACTTCAGCATTCACACAGCACCTTAGACTTCCTCAGGAATTTAAATACACAATTTCTCAGAAGTCCTGCTCTGACTGCAGAACTTTTGAATCCCAGTTTAGCTCTTTAAAAAGTGCATAAAAGATGGGAACAAACAGACTTTATTTCTGATCACCTACTATCACCTTTTAGTACAGCTGAGATGACCCAACTGCTCATTGTCTAGAGGTTCCATGCCTTCTCCCAGACCTCTCTTGTTCTTGCACTAACCAGGTTCCTCTATTACCCAAATTGTCACACTAATTTAGCAAAAAAGTTGTTTTTCCTTCAGGCAAAAATCAAATCCAACCAGTTAATCAACTGAATTGACTCAGGAAAAAGGAACAACAAATGCCAGAGCTGACTGCTGTGTCTCTCAGTGACTTCCTTTGCAAAACCATGGGTGGGGGATAAAGCAGCTTTTTGTGACAAAAAGCCACTACACTGACTCAGCTGTATCATAAAATTGTACTCAACACATTAAACTGTAAGAGATTATACTTACTAGAAAATAACAACCCCTTATGATGAACTGACCTGTGTTCATCACATTTTTTCCACCACATTATCTGTGCTCACTGCTTCCCATAACTGCCCAAGGGGAGCAGTGAAGGATTTGGGAAACCTCCATAACATCTCCAGAAAATAATTTAGATCTGCTCTGAGAAGACACAGAAACATCTGAGAGAAGTGCCAGGCTCCCCACACTAACACTCGTATCAGTGCTAGAACTAAGTAGCAAAACACTGTTCTGAAGTTAAAAATAAGATTAAAAACACCTTGTGTTAAAAAAAATAAACACAAAAACTCCAACACACACAAAACCCATTCAACAACAATAAAACTCATGATCCTACCGAGATTACATCTCACTAAAAAACTCCCAGAAAACAGAAATCTTAGTTCTCAACTATAACTGGACCAAAGATATATTCAAAAAGGCTGTCTTTCAGAAAGCTACACAGTCCTATAATATTTGGGTTAGGGTCACCAGAAATGGGAGTATAAGTTGAGATAAAACCACTACTGCGTAATATTTCACCTCCACAAACATATTGTATTCCTTCATGAGTTCATAGGAAATGCGCAAAATTTTTCTTTTTCTGTGATTCAGTACTTCAGAGTGAAACAACCTCTCCCACCTTACGTCCAAAGAGATACCCCAATTTGTCAACTAGTAGCAGAGGGGAACAGCAACAAGTTGTGCATAACTTAATTATTAATGTCTACTAGAACTTTTCACAACAAAGGATTACCAGGTTACTCCTTCCTTGCTTGCAACAAACTCTCCCTGTCAAAACCCACTAAACTGCTTCTATGCCCCTGGCATATATGATTAATGTTTTATCATCAATACTTCAAACTTTAATTGAAGTAATTACTGAATGTTTTAACGGAAAAACATTATTGCTAGATTTCTGACAAGTGACATGGAATACCTTAAAAATTAACACAGTAGACTTAAAAAGAAAAATAAAACAAGCAAAACCAACCAACAAACAAACAAAACCACACAGACAAAACCAAAAAACAATCCCAAAACCAACCCCTTATTATAACTTATAATTACAGTCTTAGAAACTTCCAGTAAAATTAAATGGAATTAAATACTGTCTTGAGCATCCACTCATGCCCTTGTGCACACAATTGCACTCTATAGGTTTGCTTTTGATCGTGCTATAACCTTTACACAAAACAAATTTACCTAGCTTGCAGAACAGAATACATGTACAAGACAGTGCTATCTTTCCAATAAAAAACAACAAGAACTTCTGACTAGAAGTCCAGTCAAGGATGATCTGGATTTTCTGGAATTTAAGTTTACTTCTATTATAAATAGTTAAAAAACCCCATTTTCGTCTCGTTATTTCACATATGTCAGAAAGCACACTCTAAACTTCATGTTAACAGTGCTTATATAACTTGCAGTTTTGTCTCTAATCTAGACAATGCAATTAATCAAATATTTGCTAAAAACTTTGGAATATTCCTGACTGAACTTGAGTAAGAATCATTATTTCATTTACAGAATTTGGACAATGGAACATCTTTCTGTTCTTATGTGCAGCTCATTAGCAGAACAAAATTACAGGAAGCAGCACCATTCTTCAGCTGACTACCAGACCTCAGGTGTTCTCCCCAATGCCACTTGCTATTCAGACAGGCACAGACAGGTTGGTTTTACTCTCTGTAACAGGCAGTCCTCAGCTACAACCTCACACTTTCAAGTGAAGGGGATTAAAGCAGTCGATTTTATCACTGGCAGAGTTATAGCAGTGGGTAAGTTGCCCTCAGCAGGCTGTGATTTACAGCTCAGTACAGCACTGCATCCAGCACAGATCTTTGCAATGATGGACTAAGGCTTTCCAGGTGAAAATACAGATGGGCTCAGCCAGACTAAGAAAACAAAAAGCAAAAGCAACATCCCCCACCCAACATCTCCTCACTTTATCTGAAAAGCTCACCTCACTGGATTTTACTCACAAATAACCTCCTGACACCCCTGCCCACAAACTGTCACAGGAACTGCCAAATTACTTTTACCAAATTCTCACAAATAGTTGAATTAAATATATTTCACTTAAACAAACAAAACATCACTCATGCTTACACATACCTACAGTTTTTAATTCAAAAGTTTAATCACGAAACTGGAATACAGAAAGCTGTGAAATTATCAGTGAATTTAATACCTTGGAATAAGAAGAGAATAATACTCAGTAAACAAAGACCTTAGTTTAAGCATGAGGGTCTACCTTCATATATATGGAGCTACTTCAGACATTACATTCTAAATCACCAAGTTAGCAGAAATATGAAACACATTATCACAAAGGACGAGTCAGAAAAGAAGTTACAGGCATGTTTTTGTTCAGAATCTGCATAACCTGAAAACAGCATCAGCAAAGCAAATAAAAAGGAATCCTCCATGTCCATTAGTAAGTTCAACAACTTTCACTAGAGCAACAAAGGAGAATTGCCTGGATGGATCCATACTTGCTACTATGTTAAGACACAGTACCACAGTTCGTAAAGTCAGATCACCCACTGGTACAGGGATTTAACCAGCAGCATCAAGACAGAACACACAATCGCACTTATGCCAGATTTGACAGAGCACACTGGTTATACTAAATCACATTTTTAAATAATTCACATGGACACACTCCTGCAAATAGTTGGGAGTCCAAGCTCCTCAAACACCAAATGATTCTTTGCTGTGTAACAGGCAAGAGTGGGATAACTTACACTCTGCTCTTTTCCCTGCAGCTTATAGAAGGGAACCATAACCCAAATTTTTCCGATTGGCTCAGAGTCTAAAGTGTGAAGTTTTCTATTATACAGAAAACTGTGTTCTTTAGAATAATTGTCCACAACAATATCCACACCAACATTTAGTTTATCTTAAAATCTCCCTCAGCTCTTGGCTTCAATCACTTCTAAAAGTTACATCGATACCAGGACCATTTTACCATAGTTAAACCAGCACACACAACAGTACCAACACACTCCAAGATGGCTCTAGAAACAAATCCTAATATGGACCCAAGAACAAGTTACATTAAAAAAAAAAAATCTATGTTCATATAGTTAGGATGCTGTCAAGGATGCTATTCTTCCTGATTCAGATAGCTGTGTCAGGGAAAGTCTATCAAATGAACAATTTTGTATATACAAGTTAGCTCTTGCCCACTGACTTCCAGCAAAACAGAAATCAAAAAGTATGTTCAGCTTGGTAACAAAAACTCTCAAACCCCATTTATCATCTTCAGGCTCACAGCAAAGTAAGCATTTCCTAAGGACAGGGAAAGGGGGGAAGGATGTCAGTCTTGCAAATTTCAAGCCATACAACAATTTCTCCTGGGGCAGGGAGAGGAAGAAAAAAAATACAAAGAGAAACACAGAAAAAACAACTTGTTCCTTTCAGCCTCTGAACAATTCATCTTGCTCTGGACAAAATGAAGTAAAAACCTGAAATGCTGCACTAACAACAACACTCCTCACACACACAACAAGGACATAAAACAACTAAAGGCTTAAATAGGCCCTGGAATGACCAATACATTTAAAAAGAGAGAGAGAGGAAAAAAGGGCCAGGGCATGAGGAATACTAACATATTCTACTCTGGCTGCAGACAACATTCCTCTGAATAAAGCTTTTTTTTTTTTTTTTAACTTGATCCATATTCTTGTTAACCAGTTATCCTGCTCCACATCACATAATCTTCGGCCTAGTAAATATTCTGAAAATACACACAAGAAAAACCTTACTACCAAGAACCTACTATCAAGTATTACCAAGTGTACCATAATGATATTGCAAATTATCTGAGGCTGATCAGAGTAAGCAGGCTCCAAAACCCTGAAATATTTCTAGTAACTTGCCTAGTTACTACAACAACCCAAGTTGGTCACAGGAGTTTTGTCTACAACAGAACTCCACTGCCAGCATTACTACAGGAATGCAGCAATTCAGAAATGAACTTTGTTATTCTAGTTGCTCTTGTTTTAAACTAAGTATATTACTACATACATAGTAAAAGCACTGTTTCAAATAACAAAGGCAACAACATGATTCTTATTCAAGGTAAATAGACATTTCCAATTGTTTTCCAGGAAAGTTTTAATATACTTCAGTAAAATTCAAATTCATAATTCTTTATATCACCCATATTCATAAAGCTGCATTTACTCTAAGCTATTTTTCTCTCCTTCAGCAAATATGTCCCAAAGCAATGAAACTTGAGCAACAGAATATTCTACTTTAACAGTTTTGAGTTTAAACTGGGCAAGTCCTATACTATGTTAACACAAATGGTGAAACCAAGGTATTTAGCAGCAATAGGTGGCCCATGCACATTGATCAGGATGACGAATAACGTACTAATTAAGTCTGCACCTCACAAAGATGTAAGCAACACCAGTTTAGGTTAGACTTAATGATTTTCCAAATCTAACTATGCTTACCTGTGGAAATTTTCTAGGAATAGAAGTTCAACACAAAAAACAAGCCTGACATAATCAGATAAAAATTCATTTCCATGTAGAAAGAAATTATTCATCCCAAAAGAAAGAAACAAGACAACTAACTTGAAGAATTAATAAGGAAAGAGATGAGTAGCAGGTAAGTCTCCACAGCTCGAGTAAGCAGATGTACATCAACGAACACTACAGAGCAAATGGCCAGGTATGAAATTTTAAGAGCTAAATGGGTTATTGCAGCTATTTGCAGAACTAAAACTAAATATATGGGTATATTTATATAAAACACTATGTAGGAGCCCTGTAACTAAAGGTAAATATCTTTTTCCTTTTACAATACTTGAAATTAAATAAGTTGAAAGCACACAGGTTGAAAGGCTTCATGGAAGAGATGCAATTCTAGGAATCACAGTGAAATTAAAGCATGTATTTAATCAGGTTTTGGGGCTTGTTTTTTTCATATGAAGATATGTCACTTGCTGAGAAACACTTCCCAGCATGAGCCAATAAAGAATCACAGCAGTGTGAAATCCATAACCCTTCATTTTAAAACCTAATTTTTGGTTAAAGCTAACTAAAGTAATACTTGTTTTCAGAATTATATTGATGATAATTTCTATTTATTTCACCTAAGTGAGATCTTACATTTACTAATATCTTAATAGACACAGTCCAGAACTAAAATTAGGCTGCAGGAAAATAACTTCCATAGGAATTTCCTTTATATTTGAGTCCAGCCACAGCCACAAACATTCTAAATATGGCTTATATTAAGAAGGCAGCTAATGAGAAACTGTTAATACACCAGAAATCTCAGTCATTTACTGCAACTCAGCATTCAGATTTTGGTGGAGGGGGAAAGGGCTGGACAGGTATAGAGGTATTCATTTCTTTAGCATAAGGCACTAACACTGTTTAAAACACCGGGGATTTAAAAAAGAACAGTAAAGACAACACAGATTTACAGAAGCAGGTTTTTTTCACCTGGCTTTACATTTCATTTGCATATTCCTAACATCAAGGCACTATCAACTATCTGCAAGTGATAATAATTGAAAATAATAAATTCTAAACAGAGTGACATTTTCAGTAGTAGCTTTAGTTTCACCAGGGTGGGAAGGGATCAAATTAATTTCTAGAGAGTTAAGCCATTAGTAGCTGGATTGTCAGACACATACCTGATTTACAAACACGTTAAAATGGTTTAAACCACAAATCTTGATGCTGGAGTAAGAGATCTCAGCAGATCAAAACTGCAAAAGCAACATCAGTTTATTCAATATGTTTCAGTTGCTGATGGTTTCACACTAAGAATGACGAGACCTCAAACTTGACTTCTCCAGCAGAGTGAGCATTCCAAATACAAAACTTCTTAGAGAAAAGTTTGTGCAATTTTAGGTTTTATTAATCATGCTTTTAAGTGTGAGAAATTACTAGCAAAACAAATAGCTACATTAACAAGGCATCTTCACCTAAGTCTTCCCTTCTTTTAGCGTGCCTCCAGAGTAACCAGAAGGAAGCAAGCTAACTCCTAGTAACTTTGATTTCTAACAATTCTGTTCCATAATTCATTGGATTATTTACTGAAGGCAGCCCTTTGGACATAACTCTTCCTGTGATCGTCAATGTCCCCCAGGAAAACACATCACATCTGTTCAGTTTTTATTCACTTCTTCCAATGCTCATGGCCACTCCCCTCCCCCCTCTTTCCTTGCTCCCCACTGCCACCCCTTTTCCCTCATGTACCTTTCTCAGAAAAGCAGCAGATGAAGCTGCAGCTGCCATTAACTACCTGATTCATGAGAGCTGCCCCACGCTCTGACCAGCACCCATGGAGGAGCCAATCTCTCAAAAATTCCATCAAGTTTTTCCCATTCTACACCATCCCTCCTCACCAAGGTTCGTGTCTCATTGAAAACCTCCATTCTGCAACACCTGCAGTGCAACTTCCAAATGCCCTCTCCACTCCCGTGATTTTTTTATGTAACAAAATTACCCTACACATCCTAAAGTTGTACAAGGCACAACAGTAAATAAGAGCAAGAGTCATCATATGCACATCAGTGAGCAGAAGCACAGACTAATCAAGACTGGGTATGTGCACACACAGAATATAGTCCAGATCTGAGAGCAATTCCAGCTGAATTCAGCTTTGTTAGCAAGGATGCAACAACATCACTCTCTATCTACATTTTCATGCAAATACGATCATCCTGAGCACTGCTGCTGGCATGGAATGACTAATGGTGCTCATAAAAATTACACTAACGAAGCAGCTCACTCCACTACAGACATAAAGGTTGTTAGACTACAAAACAGAGAAGGCATAAGCAAGCTCTTAGCAAAAACGGGGGCCGGGGGGGGAACCCCACCAACTTTCAGAAGTTCCCACAAATGTTAAACCCAATAAACTGGACTGCAGTCCCAAAAGAAAACTGATGTAAATTGCTTTAAAGTAATTTTACAAATTTGCACCAATATTCATTGCATCCATTTATCAGTCTATATTATATCTAAGTGCATTTTTTTTTGCCGTAAACAAGATTACTGTTAACTCAGACACTGCATGGCCAGTGGTGCCTCACTAGAAGAAAAATCATGCAGGTATTAAACAGTTAAGTCACTAAATAACTCATCAATTGACATCCGGGTTGTGGTGAAGGGTGAAGGGTGGAAATGCACAAGCTGACTACGGGTTTAAAACTTAACTCTTTCCAGGCAACCACTAAATGAAACACAGATGAGATAACAAATAGTTCAACCACCTTCCCACATGTTTTAGTGTATGAAATGATAGATAATGAAAAGTGACATGCAGTGATGCTTAGCAAATTGAGAATTACTATTTCAATTTTGTACAAAACAATGTAAGGCAGGAAGCCAGCAAATAGAAGTTAGAAAAGATATCTGTCACTTCAAAAGCCACCAGCAATATTAACTGTGATTTAATAGTCTAAGGAATCAAAAAATAATTTCTTTTACCATGCAAAGAAATCTTTCCAGTTTCTACCCTCAGAAGTTAAAAATTAACCCCCAAACTTTTTCGTTCAAACTAACCCACTTTTAAAACAAAAAAGTAAATAATGGCAGAAAAAAATTAACAAAAGGTAAAATTGCTCATTTTAAAAAAGTTTTGTATTAAACCTGACACTGTGTTGGCAGAAAAAAATTATTTAAAATACACACTTTTTTAAGCGGCCTTTTAAGTTACAATGGCATAAACTTTTTTTTTTCCAGATAAAGGGACAGGAGGAGCAGGAGACTAGAGCAGGGCTCAGTATCTCATCATGAAACAGCTTTCCCAGGGTCTGCTTTCAAAGTTAAGGATACAATGTGTGACCCAGATAACATGAGTAGCATCAAGGATTTAGTCTAGCAAAGCTGTAAAGCTGCCTAAAACGGGTTACAAGTCATTGATTAGCAAACATTTGTTCTAACACTTGCATGAAGGTCCTTTCCAACATGACTCAGCAACTACCCACAGTCCGAAACATAAAGATCCTTTATCTATGTAAAACAAATAATGTGATGTATTGTTATTCTTTCAGTTATACATGTCAGCACACACTTATGGATATAATCAGCAAATTCACCAATTGCCACATATTTAGTAAAAAGAACTGCCATTATTTTGCTACATTATTTTTGTGATTCATACTTCAGCCTGCTATTTTCTATATGCTGTGGTACTCAGAAGTTCAAATTACTTAATATTTAAATGATCACACATACCATTTCAGTGAGAAGAATGAAAACTTACAATTCCTTCTCTGGAAAAGTTCTAATTTATATGAATAAAACTGGACATTTTACTAAGACTCTATTTAATAAAGGGCACACCTTTTACATGTGTTGGGCAAAATGTTTTGATTTACTCAAGCAAATTGTAAGCATACCTAACTATCCAGTTTATGAATAATCACAAATGCAATGGAAGGAGGTGATTTTTTTTCTTTATGTAGTTAAATATGTCTAATGCAAGAGTTTTTTTAAAGGGCATACCAAATCTATAATTTTTCTGACAATTTTTTTGTTCTAGTTGAAGCATCTCAGCCTTCTGAAGTAAAGACTTTAGTGCTCTGAAGTTCTAAGTGTTGAAGAGTCCACTCATTCCAAAATGCTAACTAGAAATGGTTTAGAGTCACAGACTTAAATCATCACACATTTTTGAAAAGGCTGTAAACCAGAAGCTCATGTTATTCAGAACCAGTCTGACAGCTTTGCAGTCATAAGTTTCTGCACTGATTTAATTCAAAATATTGTTTGAATTATATCTCATTAGTGTATTCCAAATGACAAATACAAAGAAAAACATTTTTTGGGCAGGATAGCATACAGCAAAACCCTTCCAACTATTTAAATCAAGGCTACTTTGAACGCTTTCCCCACAGCACTTTCTTGTCTTTCTATGGTCTGTGCTGAGGTTCCCACAGGATAACTGAGACAACAAGGCAACAAAACCTAACTGCAAGTAGCTGAAGGTGATGTAGTACTTTACACTAAGTTAAAGAAGTAGAAGCTGTAGTGTAGATAAAAAGATTTAATAGTTATGAACAAGTGATATAGCAGAGGCTGAACAGTTTCACAGCATGTAGTTAACACTGCCTCTGGAAAAATCTTCCATAAGGCGAAACACAAACACTAACAAATATGTATGTAATTCAATTCCACCAACTACTCATAAGACTTGGAAATCTAATTCTTACATGAGAAGCCTTCTCATGCATGCTTAGGTTTATAGTACAGACCATCTGCCTCCAAGTGCTGAAAGGCATATCTTCCTGAAACTCTGCGTAGTACCTTTATCCAGGCTAAAATTTTCCAGGATTGTACAGAACAGTTTAGATAATGGGCTTCAATACTAAGTCTGATAACATCCTTGAATTTCAGACAAGCTCTTAAACAAATAGAAGATTACAAAGTAGGCCAATTTTTTATTGCAGAGGTAAGTTGCTTTGTTGCGAGCACACTCTTACACAGCTATTATGGCAGAAAGACATAAGTGGGTTTGTATTTAAAGACAGAGTTATAAAACACCAGGAACAAAGGCAGGAAAATGATACAGGCAAAGCTCTGAGAAGAAACAGAGTGTCTTGCCTACATATGCCCCAAAGTTGGAAAGAACTGATGGTCTATATATAGTTCAGAAGTCATTTGTAATGTAGACTTTTCTCAACCCAGCTGAAATTACTTGTGGTTTGTCGAGATGTTTTTATGCAGGCAGAACAATCACAGTTGTGATTCCTTATGCATAGGACAGGATGGAAAAATGCTCCACACAGAGTGCTTGCTGCCTCACAGAACACAGTATTTTACTTCTTTTGTTTTGTTTGATTACTTGCAGCTTCAAGAAGTCTGTGCTTACAGAGCTAACAATGTGAACCCACAGAACAAACTTCGAGGACTGTAAAATTCTAAAAAGCTCTTAAAATGACTTCTTGGACCAGTTCTGGATAAGTGAATGAGATGGTGGAGGCATAAAAGAGAAAATGGGAGGGAATAATACATCCTTCAAGGTAAAACACAGTAGATAGAAAATAGACAACTATTTCCTCCACAAGGAGAAAAAAACAGGAAAGAAATGAACATTCAACAGGTTAGAGGAAAAGAGAAGCCTACCTGTGCAGAGTTTGACACAAGAGTTTTCTAGACACAAAGTTTAAATTACATCTCCTATATGGAAAAAACAGTCTTTAAAATATTGCTTCTACATCCCACTTAGGAATATATTCCTTTATTACTCCTCTGAATGACTCTTAATATCCAGGTGTCTCCACACAGGGTATCAATCTTTTTCCTACCAAGCACAGACCAGACAGACATCAGCTTGATTTGGAATGAAGAAGAGTTTCAAGGCATTTAAGAGAAAGTATTGCAAAAATTCTCACATTAGAAAGTATCTTTCAATCAAGGATTTTAAGAGGGGGACAAAAACTCCCAGCTTTCCAAGCAAAATAAAACAAAACCAGCAACAAAAACAAAACCCCCAGTCATCAGGAATGACACACTCAGTCTTTGTTTCACAGCTCAAGGAGTCTAGAATGCACTCAAGACCAATTCCAGCCCTTCATTTTTAATACCAGCTTCCTTACTGCTGTAGTCATGCACACGTAGAACTGCTTCCACAACCACCAAATGTTTGCAAATAGAAGTAAGAAACTAAGTTAAGAAAGTAATTTCTACTCACAAAATCAATCATCTATAAATTCGAAGGGAAAGACATTTTTGCATGGGCAACTTAGGTTACACAAAGAAGCCATTTCATCCTTATAGAGTAGAATAAGTGGAAATGAAAAGTACAGATTTTACAGAAAAAAATATTTCACAGGGATCTAGCCATGTACCTTCGAAGACATTAGGCACACTTTCAAAAAATGTTGCTCATGACTACACACTACAAGTAAACCTGGAATCTCACATGTGATTCTGACTAGGTCAGTCAATTTTCTTCCCCAAGCACATGGTTTCAGCAAACCATGGGGAATTTTCAATAACTCAGCCCTACTGACCCTCCCCCAAGCTACTCGAGCTCTCTGTTGAAGAGGAAGGAGACAAAAGCATTAGCAGCCCATAGTTACAGCACCATATTTCACACTGCTGCCTCAATTCTCATCTTTTCCCACATAAGCTCTAACCACTTAGTGACACCATCACTGCCTTTAGAAAACATTCACATTTTAGATATATATAAATGTATAACCTTACATGTAAGGTAATATTAAGTGAAACCCAAATTATCGAAATGCAGAAATTAACTCCTGAATTAACTCCTTATAATGATGTTTTTTATCTGCTTTTTCTCGAGATACCCAAGAGATGTTTAAATGGTATGCCTTAGTGAATTATTTCTTTTAACTTGAAACTATGTTTATTTACATCTTCTACTTTGTATTTTCAAACAGATTAACAGAATGAATCTCCACCTAAGCAACAGGAAACTGGATGATTATATTAACAGAAGCTGCTCTCTTCTCCAAGAAATTGACTTGTTTTACCCCAGACCTCCAGCAGTACCCACACAAACAACCTAGATCCAGCTTCAAGAAGGAGTTGCAGCATCAGATCAGTCAAACTGCAGCTTACAAATGTCCATTACTAGCACAGGTAAGACTACTCATTACAGGTGACCTTATAAAGCAGGTAAGATACTTATTAAACAGCAATGTAACATTGATATATACAGTTTCTTTAGAACACATTAAAGAACAGCTATTTTCAAACTAAATTCTCTGCTGTTAAAGGCACATAATTTGTTACATTATTGCTCCAAGAATTAGCAAGCCCAGGAAAGGAATTTCTGGGATAAGACAGTTTACTCCATAAAAATTTTGCTGCTGACTTCCTTGGGGCTAGAATTTCATTCCTGGACTTCATGCAACCAAATCATTCTTCTTTTTTATTTTTTTCTGAAATAATGATGAAGCTGAACTTTGTAGCAGAGCTAGGCAGGTTTAAATCTTAAGTCTATAACAAAGTTAAGTCTATAGAAAACCATTCCCTTCCCTCCTCCACAAATGATTATAACACAGCTTCCTGGCAAGCACAGTCCTGGGTGAAGTCTGAATTTTTGCATACTATGTGGAAAGAACAAAACAAACACCCCTCACCCCCCCATACCATGTGTATACCAATAAAAAGTCACAGCATTTTCTCCACAAGAATATGTTGGTTTAGAAGCCCTGACGAATTTACCCAGCAGTTTTGCTGATGATTCAGTCTGCTTGGTGCATTTTACTACAACAAATTAGTTTAATTTCTTGAACAATGCATACATGCACTACTGGCTCTTTGCATTGTTTGGAGCAGTCATATGTTTTAAGAGTTTCCTACATCTCCTGCTCTTCATGAACTTCAAGTGTGGCTGTATTTCTGAGTCCAAAAACAACCCCCCTGAGTAACTGTATATAGTAGATTTTAAAATAACTCTTGTAAAACTGTGAAGAACAGTTACAGCAGTAAAACTACCAAAGTCCAGTCAAAAAATATTTACTCTTATAGAGCTGAAGTAGAAAGAAAATAGCTTTTATCACTACACAAATTTTTCGTAACTGATATTTTATACCAGGCTGACTGAATGACTCTGATGCCAAATGCCAATACTCAATGCACATGACCTAAACCAACTTTGCTTCCTAGACAGAGCCTAGACATAAGCTGAAGCCTTTCAGTGTTGCTCCATAGTAAAACCCTTTTAAACTTAGACACCAGGAAAATAATGTAAAAAAAATCCTAACAAAATAAAATGCAGTAATTACCAGATGAGCAAATACTTGAGATTCTCTAATGTATCCATTCTAACTCAGTTTATCATAGGCAATAGCTATTTTTTTGGACTACTCTTCCACATAGTTGCAAAAGCTACTCCACAGCCCACTTTGTTGCAACTTAATCAAATTCCACTCTGGAAATCCCACAGGCCCAAACTTATTACCAACTGGAGATGACTCTCCTTCCTCTAAAAATAAAAAAACCAAGAACTAAAAATCTGACCAAGCTCTCCTCACATAATCAACAGCAAGGTATCAAGACCAGTTTAAATACACAGATGTTTCTTCTGCTTTATTATAGTCCCAATCCCTCAATGATCCAGTGGTTGGCAGCAGAAATAAATTAGAGGCCAACACTCACCTCAGACTGGCTGCTAAGGTCAATTCATTCCCCTGTCCTGAGGTCTATCAATCCCACTTACAAAGTCTCAGGGGTGAGAGAAGAGGAAACAAGGCCCAAAGACTTCAGGTTTTAGCACTGAGGGAAGGGTCTTTTTGTATTTCAAGTCTCTCATGAAATGAAACTGAGACATTATAATTGTGCTTCTACATTTAGCACTTGAAGTAATATTCTTGTCCCTTTCTTTGCCACCACTTTGCACAGTGCTCTGGCACCCCAACACTCCACACATGGAATGCTGGTTACTGAGATGGGCTCCCTGGGATGACTGGCAGCTCTTTGCCCTTACATTTGCCTATGAGAGAGACCCTTCGGCTTCAATGGATGCCATGGGAATGAGAGCTCCACTCCTCCTTCCCACTGTGCTCCAGTCATCACCAAAGTGAAGTACCATTGCCCCAAAACTCAACACAGGCCTAAGCCCTTCTCTCCCGAATAAAGAGAGGGTAGAGACAATCCTTTATTTTAGATACCGCTGTACCATAGCTTCTGTATTCACCTAGTGGCACACCGGGACAAATCTTCAGTACTAGTCTTTCTTTTCTCCAGCATTTTTACCAGGCTAACGACACCTCCTCCCTTCCCCACACACACCAGCATCTATCCATCCATTCCTGCCTGCTGGCAGGTCAAGTCTTCCCTCCCCGGCGCTGGAGCCCTGTCTCCCATCACACACCCCCAGGCCGGGCGCTCACAAGGATGTCGCTGCCCCCCGGGCGGAAAGGCTCGGGCCCGGGGCATAAGTGAATTCGGAGGAATTCCTTCGCATCAGACACTGGAGGGGCAGCCCAGGGAGGCGGTGCAGTCACCGTCCCCGGAGGTGCTTCACGAAAGACTGGACGTGGCACTCAGTGCTGTGCTCTAGCTGACAAGGTGGTGCTCGGTCATAGGTGGGACTCGCCGGTCTCTTCCAACCTGGGTGAATCTGGGATTCTGTGATAACCTGTCCCGGCGCCCCTGCAGCTTCCCTTTTCCCCCTGTCAGGAGACAACTCCTCCCCGCTCCGGTCTCTCCCGTCGGAGGCAGCTCGCCCCCCCACCCCATCCCGGAGGAAGCAGACCCGCCCCGGGCCCTTGCGGGGACACCTCCCAGGCAGGAGCTTAGCGCGCCGCTCTGCCGGGCCCACCGAGCCCCCTCCCTCACAGACCTGTGGATCCGGCCATCTTGTCCGAGCCCCCCCCACGCCGCTCCGGGCCCGCACGCCACGCGCGTCACTTCCTCCCGGGCAGGCTCCGTCACTTCCCGCCAGGCCGGACGCGGCGCATCCGTGTGCGGCGGGAGCGCGCGGGGCGGGGCGGGGAGGTGCCGGGGCGGGGAGGTGCCGGGGCGGGGAGGTGCCGGGGCGGGTGCCCGACGCGCGCCCCCGGCAGCCGGGACGGGTCCTGGCTCTGTTTGCCCGGGAGCGCTCGGCCCGCCAGCCGCACACGCTGCCTCTCCGCTTTGTATGCTCTCTCCATTCACCCGCTGCATCGGCCGCATGCGGGCTATCGCACCTGCGAAGCCAATTCCCGCGGCTGCATGCCCACTGCCAGCCCCGCCCAGCCCGCACCCTCATCTCCAGCAATAAGGGAGTCAGCACACAGCGGGGAAGCTTCACTTAAAGCTTTTGGGTTTTCAGCTTGGCTGCTAACGAGGCACTTCGATTCACAGGGTTTTTGGAGCCAAAGTGCCAAAGGCAGAAGAGGAGAGAATACAGATAGAAATTTAAAAGCCACAGAAATACCAGAAGAAATACATCAAAGAGGTGACAATTATAGTTAGCTCCTTAGAATAATATGACAATTTCAAGGGCTGAAATATTTGACATTCAGTAGCATAAGAACTAGTAGAAAATTAATTCCACAAATGTCTAGCCACGATGCCAAACGTTCCTTCACCTGCAGAGGTCAATTACAAGAAAAATTCGGGGCCAACGCTGAGCTCTGCTGAACGCGGCTGCTGCAGCAGCACCTTGAGCATCCTACCTGGACACCACAGCCCGCATGCTGCTTGGCACCCACGGGAGGTGGGAAAGGCAGCTCCCCTCGCAGATGCTGGTGAAGGGCAGCAGGCTCAGGAAGAATCCAAAAGGGCCCTGTCGGCTTTCATGTGGACACGAGGGAAATGCACACCAAAGCAGCCTGCAGGTGAACACACCTGAAAGGGCACGAATCTCAAAACCTGTGCCAGGGTCACTGCAAGGAGGGATTGCCCAGGAGGACTTGTAGCCTGGGCACTGGGCTGCTGCCAGAAGCAGTCTCCAACAAAAAAGATTGTCCCACACACACCTTGCTGAACAGTGACAACACCCACATGCTGTTCTTGACATCCTATTTTATAAATACACTCAGCTTTTCCATTGACAGCTTATAAAGAGAGCGTTAAACTCATTCACACATTCTTCTGCTGGAGCTCAGAAAGAGCAACGATGCAAAATGTTTTTCTTCCAGCTAACCTGAAACCTCTTCAGCAGCGAGGATTCACAGAATATGCTGAGTTGGAAGGGACCCACAAAGACCAAGTCCACCTCCTGGCCCTGCACAGCACCATCCCCTCCCTCACATATAAAATGCTCTGCCTCATTTCATTTATCCTGTGTTCCATTTTAGCCCAATACTGGTTTTGCTATCTGTGCATGCATAAAAATGATAATTCTACAAAAGTTTTTAGTTCTTCCATTGATTTCTATTTTCTTCTATCAAGTTTCTAGTTTTGACCAGATTTTTGTAACAGATATAAGCACGAGTTTCAATATTTACACCAAAATAATTAGAAGTAAGCTTTTCCAGTACAGCAAAATTGTTCCTTAAGCTGCATTTCCATGATCTGTGGAGCTTTCTGTTGTCAAAACAAGCTGATTGTAGGGATTCTCTTTGTGTAGCCTACTTCAATTTTTTTGTGGAAGTAGGAAGGATACTGAAGTCAGAATATTTTTTAAAGTTCTCCCCTATTTCAACATCAGTGTAGAAAATATTGTGGCCTTGAACAGAAAAAAAGGTTCCATGAGTTATCCTTCTCTTATTTTTTGGAATCAAGAGCAGGTGAAGGAGGGCTATTGGAGACCACTACACAAGCCTTGTCCACTGTAGTCATCTAGAATGTAACCAGGCTATGCTCTTGTTTGCATTAAGTTAAAACCTGCCCACTCCAAGGTCAGAAAGAAGCACCATGGCCACCCAATGCCAGTGCATTTCTTTTTTTTTTTTTTTTATGGATTAATCCTTCTTTTTTAGGTGATTCTATGCTAACAATGAACACCGTACCTGTGTGTCTTCTGAGACATGACAGAAATACAGCCACAGGGTCACCAAACCAAAGCCCACTTGTATTCCATGAGTCTCTGAAAGTTCACAGCAGACTCCACACCCCATCTGTGTCCAGACCCATCCACTAGATGTCAAGGCTTATGCTTAGCCGCAACAAATTACTGCAATACTAATTGCAACCATAGAAAATAATGGAAAAAAGGTGAAAGGTCACTGGCCTAGGTGAGGAAACCTCTGCTGAATGACTCTAAAAACTATTTTATTCCACTCTTCTGATGGGAAAAAATGTAATTATTTTTGACACTGAATTTGGGAGGAAAAATACCTGACAGCTGGAAGCTGAACACTTTTAAAGGTGTAACTTCCTTTCCTTTCAAACAGGCTGAGAGAATTGGGGTTGTTCAGCCTGCAGGAAAGAAACCTCCAGCAAAAGCAGCCTTCCACTACCTAAAGAGGGCCTAGAAGAAAGCTGGAGAGTGACTTTTCACAAGGGCATGTACTGATAGGACAAGCCGTACAGCCTTAAACTGAGACAGGGTAGGTTTAGATTAGATATTAGGAATATATTCTTTACTGGAAGCAGTGGAACAGGTTGCCCAGAGAAGCTGTGGCAGTGTTCAAGGCTAGGTTGGTGCTCAGAGCAACCTCCTTTCAAGGAATGTGTCCCTGCCCATGGCAGAAGGGCTGGAACGAGATGGTCTTTAAGGTCCTTTCCAACGCAAACTGTTCTATGGTTCTGGGATTCTACGTGCTTACACAAGGTAGTGAACTCACCTGTCACTTTCTTCAGAGTTCAAAATACAACTTCTGCTTACAACTTGGTCAAAATAGAGTAACAGTAATCATTTCAGAAAAAAACTTTTATAAACTTTATTGTCAAATATCACATGGCCTCCCATTAAGAGAAAAATTCTAACTGCAGTGTGCTCAGCTCAGAAAACAAACATTCTATGATCATGTTGCAAAATATTTTTATTTAAAAGAAGTGTTTCATAGAGTTGAGATTTTTGAGTACAGATTCTATGGATGGCCTTCATGTTGTAAAACGCTGTCCCAGAGTCGCCAGATGATGGTCCCCAAGCTCCATCTCAGCCTTAGAAAGATCTTCTATTTGGAACAAAGTATTGATAAAAGACAACTAGGGAATAATTATTTCCTGTTTGCAGGCTACAACAAATTATTATTAAGCATGAATAACTAATTTGTATAACTGATTTAAGCATGACATTACAGAGGACTGTAGTGTAAAGTATAAGTGGTAATAGTAATAGTAATAATAAAAAAAATCAAATTAATCTGAATTCCCTCATGGTTCTTTACATATAATATCTCTATGCAAGTTCTGACTCAGAAAGCACAGACAGACCCAGAATGCTCACTCCTTTGACATGGGGCTCTGGGAACTACTTACCCATCAACAAGTAGTATCTTCCATAGGTAGTTCTTTTGAGAACCAGGACCCTTGTGTCTCTCAATCTACTAAATTCTTTACAAGATAGTTTACCTAAAAAATAAGGACATGAAACACCACGTGGGATGAGAAAGAAACACTTACTTCTATTCATATTTATACCAAAAGAATTAGAAATAAGTTTTTCCTGTGTTTACTAGCCCTGACAGACAGAAGTGCCCCAATGTAGGAAGCTGGGCATAAACTTAATGAAAAGTCATTAGTCCTGAGAGCTTTCAGTCAGAAGCCACAGTTCTGTGAGTGATTGCAGACTGCACCTGAACAGAGACCCACCAAATTCCTTCATTCCATCAGTGCACAACTTGCCTTTGATCAGCCAAGAAGAGCAATATAACTCATCCCCTTTAAAAGCACACAGTGTCAGGTATTAAGCAGTAACAGAAACACAGAAAACGCAAAAGCAATAATAATCACACAGAAAACTACTGCATAGTCTCATTCCAAGCAAACAGAGATTTAAATCATTACCTGAGCCCACAGAGGACTTGTGAAGAGACCGTAACACTTTTCTCTCTATTAGACTTCTTTTTAAGAGGCATCAAGCAGTCTTACAGTCACAATTTCTCTTTCCTCTCCTGTACTTGGATAATATAAGAGAAATAAGCATATGCAATTTCTATCCCATTCTATCTAGAAGTTAATTCCATTCGCATCATGATCACAGGAAGATCTCCAAGCTCCCTTACTTTGTTCACAGGTGCTACTTGCACATCCATGAAACAGGGTACCTCTTCCTCCTCCCTTAAAATAGAAACTAATTAATAACTTCTGTTCCCCATTTCTGTTTGTTTTAATATGTGCACTCTCAAGATCCCAATTGCACAAATTCACTGTACTTATAGGAAGCATGTTCTGCTCATTTCCTCATGCTGTCTCAAACTGAAAGTACAAGCAGTTAAATATCTGAATGAGCAAGAAAATCAAATCAGAATTAAAAGAAAACAAAACAAAACAACCAAACAAAAAACCTCTACATAAACAAACCAAAAACCCCACAAAACCAAAAAAAAAACAACAAAAAACAAGCAAGCAAACAAAAAAATGCAAAACCAAACAAGAAAAACCTACCCTCACAAAAAAAAAGCCAAACTGCAAAATCAAAAAAACCCTCATGAAGATGAAAAATGTGCAGTCATAGATTTATAGAGAAAATTTCCCTTGTATTTGAAAGATGTGAAAATTTTGCAAGCAAAAGGCACCATCTTGCCACCAGGTGCAAAAGAACTATAGAATGTTCTAGCCCACCCTTTCTAATAAACAGCTTACACAACCAAAATAGACAAACAATGAGTCTTACAGCACGAATACAAAATTTTGTTCACTATACACTAAACTATAATATCAAATTTAAAGTTAACTAATGAATGAAATCGTTAACCAAAGTCTTAAGGACCAAACAAAAAACTCCTCATTTACTTTTCTCAATAATTTATTATTGCATTAAGATGTCAGTAAATTTCATTATTTCATGCAAAGATTATATTTTTTACTCCCTCTATTGCAAAAGAGCAAACATCTGATTTTGAAATTAAAAAATGAAACATTTCAATCAATATGCTAACCTTTTCTTTTCATTTACAGTTCTTTCAGGTTTCTTTATACCATTATATAAGAAAAATAAAGCGTAAATAGGGAAGTAATTTTAAATGCTTCCATGTGGTTTGTAATGAACTCGATACTGAAAACACTGGAGAATGCGGGCATCGATCCCGCTACCTCTCGCATGCTAAGCGAGCGCTCTACCATTTGAGCTAATTCCCCACCTGAAAAAAAAACTGTGAAACTTGGAGATACACACTGTAAACTTACAAAAACTGCAACAGCTACACTGGACTGTAAATTCGTTGTTTCTTGCTGAGTCATTCTTTCCGCTCACTAACAACTGACTGCAGCTCACAGCTGCATCAAGGGACTCGTCCTTCAGCATGTACACTACCAAAATAATCTTATTCTTCCTTGAACACGAGTCTTTGTTACTTAGCTGTTTTCATACAAGAACCTCTCCAAAAGATCGGGTTACTTAAAAGAAACCAAATGTGTGTTTTTACAAAGAAAGAAAAAGCCCTACTTTTATTGAACAACTGTTCCAAATTCAACAAGGAAACCCCATGTTCTTTCCAATTTTCAGGGCATGCACATGTAAAGACTGGTTCAGGAAATGTTTAATGGAGGAAAAAATGTTATATTATTGATTGAAACAGAGTTTTATAGTCAAAACTTATACATATGTATGTGTGTCCATATATATATACATATACATATATGCACACAGAGACCACCATGTTAACTAGACCATGGCACTAAATGCCCAGTCCAGTCTTTCCTTAAATACCCCCAGGGACAGTGACTCCACCATCTCTTTGGGCAGCCCATTCTAACGTCTAATCGCCCATTTTGTGAAGACATTCCTCCTGGTGTCCAACCTAAACCTCCCCCTGGTGCACTTTAAGACTGTCACCTTGTCATTTGTTACCTGGGAAAAGAGGCTGATCCCCACCTTGCCACAATCTCTTCCCAGGTGGTTGAAGTGAGCAGTCAGATATCCCCTGACCTTCCTTTCCTCCAGGCTAAATAAACCTCAGCTGCTGCTTAAGAGGACTTGTGCTCCAGACCCTTCCCCAGTTCTGCTACCATTCTCTGGACATGTTCCAGCATCTCACTGCCTTTCTTGAAGTGAGTTGCCCAGAACTGACCATGGCACTCGAGGTGTGGCCTCACCAGTGCTGAGTACAGGGGGACAGTCACTGCCCTGGTCCTGCTAGCCACACTATTGCTGATACAAAAACAACATGAGGACAGCTATAACAACTTCCACATATGTAATTGATCAGCCCAGGTATTTTGAGCTGAACCAAACCAAAGTGGCTAAGCTCCACACCACATCTTTGCCCTGGTTATTTTAACCACAGAGGCCTCTCAGGTATCCCTCTGAAACATAAAGTGATATACCAAGCAAGAGAGCTGGGTTTGGCTCTGGTTCTCTGTAGGGTGAGAAGAGTTGATGAATTCCACCTGGTTTGTCATGGCAATGTGCACTTCTGCCCTTCTCCATAAGCTCCCTCTGCTCTTGCACATACAGCTGAATTATATAGCCCATAACCTGCCACCCAGTGACTTTTTGACTGTTGCTTGAACACCTTCACTTACATCGGAGATTGCTCGTACACTTTGTCAGCTCTAAGTCAGACAATGGTTCCTTGCTAAGCCATTTCTCACTCCACAGCAGAGTGGGAGAAGTTACTCATCCATCAATTTTAAGCCAGGCCAAAAAGAAATCAAATCAGAGCATGAGTGGAGGTAAGATCACCACCTGACTGGTTTCTAACCGGCCTGGCTTGTTCTTATGTCATTTACTGGCTTCTGGTGATGCTGAATCATTTTATGTACCTTAGCCCTTACATGTTATGGATGGCTTGGAGCTACTGTACATGCACATCCAGTTGTTCTGGAGCTGGATTCTTTGGCAGGTGGCAACACACATTTTGAATAACTGAAACTAACCCACTGTCTTTATGTGGCATGATTCACTTCATGCTTGACAAGCTACAATTTTTTGACAGTGCCAACCATAAGAAAATAGGAAGGGGAAGAAAGAATAATGGTATTCACAAAAAATATATAGCTGTCAGTTCTAGGAGCATTAATGGTGCAAGTGAGAGTTATAATCAGGTATAAAGTTGCTCTGGATTTATGGCCAGCTTTATGTTTAAGCTATAACTGGTTTTTTTGTTGGTTGGTCAGTGGTTTTTTGTTTGGTTGTTTTTTTTGGTTTTTTTTTTAATACTAAAGCTAGTCCTGTCAGAGTTAAACCCAAGATTTTTGAAGGGGAGGAGAGGGTGATTGATTGTGTATAGTTTTTCAGTGTTTGTAAAATGTTTAAAAGATTAGAATCAGTGTGAAAATGATGGAGTTGCAACACTTGTGAAATAAGGAGAGATCTTTGCCATGTAAATAATTCAATTTCCTATGGCAGCTGTTAGAACATGCACAGGCACTTCAGCAGGTTTTTTGTTGAAAACACTAGGTGGAAAACTGTGATATAAAATCCAACTGAAGGAAGGCACTTTTTTTTCACATGATCTTATTTATGCAGCATGAACCAGCTTTGATGCTCATCAGGGCCTAAAAGCACCTGCTTACTAGGTCATCTCTAAGAATTTAGAGTAAGTTAGCTCATTATTCCATTATTTAGCAGTGATGACAAGGAATGTATTTAGGCCAGGCATTCCTGAGTAACTTCCTGGTGATGCATTTGGATTTAAAAACAAACAAACAAACTTTATTTTTGTCTTTATCTTCAGAGAAAATAATGCTTTCTTCATAGGAAGTTGTTTAGAGATGGCTACTAACAATTCAAATGCTGCTGTAATCCTAAATGACTGGTAAACAACTCAAGATTCTGCACTGATCTTGTTTCAAGTTGTCTAACAACATTAATATTTTTTCATAACCTTTTATTATTTGAGAAGTGTTGAAGTAGCTTTTATTTTACTAACAATATTTAGCAAAAGAAGAACTCGTGATACATAAAAATAGCTCAGCTTTTGCTGAAAGAAATCAACGAATTTCTGTCTTTTCCTTTTTCTACTTTTTTTCAGGAAAAATAGCTAGCAATACACAAAAATAGCAAGGTTACACATGCACAGGAGATGCGTTACTGCCAAAACGTCAGAGACTCCAAGGAACTGAGGAAGAAGGATGTAAGCTGGAGCACCTTAGCATATGCAGTTTCACCAAGCCTGCTGGCTGGATAAACCCAAAGGTGGGTTTTGCCATTTATGGATAAAACTGCCTTTTCTTGCTAAGAGTTAATCTGATGTTTGGGTCAGAGGTTTGGAGTCTAAGATTGTTTTGCAAGACAGGAATAGTTTTTGCAGTTGCAAATAACCATTGTTTTATAATCGCCTTTAAAAAAAAGGAAAATTACAGAGAAAGGTGTATTGCATATCCAAATTATTCAGAAGTCGTGCTCTCAAGTATTAGAAACTATCAGGAAAATGAAAATTCTGTCCTCCTTAAGTGCATATTAATATAAATTTTTAAAAATTGTTTTCCAACCTCCACTCTCAAAAGCAATGCCTAGGAAAATGCATGAGCATAAACCTAATTATGAATTTACATTATGAAAAAGATATTTAGGGTCATTTGAAGACATACACACTCAGTAGTTGTTCCTGCAATTTACAGCCATTGCATTTGGGAAAACTAAGATAAAAATCTGCTATTTCTAGCGTTACCCTTTCCCCCTGATGATACAGAAGGCAGCTTGAGGGGAACAGAATAGCAGACCGATAGGCAGGGTGGTGACTTTTCTTTTGAAGACTTACCTACCATCCCAACATGCATTAGGAGGAGATCCAGCTACAGGATTTCCCTGTTCACACGATGACAAACATCCAAGCACAGCCTGTTCACCACTCCATCTATAAAGGTAAAAAAGCAGGGCAGCAGCTGCCCTGGAGGAGAGTTGCCATGGGGCTGGGTGGAAGCATGCATCCACAGAAGGTTCCAGCACAGGGCAGGGCACACTCGGTGCCTGGGAAGGGCGGAGCAGAGGCCAGGAAAGTGGGAGCAGGTAGGTGGGGAGCTGTGTCTGCTTGTTGTCAGCTGGAGCAAGTCTGGGCTGAGAGCATCCAAAGACAAAGCAGGTGGAGGAGGTTTGTGCGCAGCCTTTCACCCAGGGGCTTTCTAGTCGTGGTGGTTGTCTTCGTGGGTTTCACGAAATGTAGTTTTGGAGTCATGGGGTTGCTGGTCTGAAGGAGGAGGTGCAGTGAGCAAAGGCAGTGCTGCTGCTCAGCAGAGGGGGTGGTTTTGTGGGTTCCTGTGGGGTGCTTCCTGCTGCTGTGCTGTGCTGCCGTGACTCAGGCTCCAGCACTCCTTCAATCGCTCTCAACAACTGCAACCATGCTAATCCTACATTGTATTAGTAAATTTTAGTAGCTGCTGTTTTCTTTACTTCTGATACTGCTCATCCGGAGTTCACTTAGCCTGTAACACTGAGCCCGAGAGAGAAGCAGAAGACTCAAATCAGAGGATAACGTGGGTTGAAGAACTTGTTGAAGTGGATGCTATTCTAAACTTTTTTGTGGTCATAATTCAGCATGGTTGTGTTGTTTTGAATACACTGCAAGCAGGTAGCTTCACCAGGGAACGCAGCTCCTCTAATGATGTCTGGTTTCCCCGTTGTAGTTTAAAATCGTTGTATATCATGGTGGTGTATAAATTTAAAACAGAAAAGCTCTGTTTTTCTTATGGACTTGAGTCATGAGATGCTAAACATACACTGAACTTTAGTGAGTTCTGTGTATCTTAACCTTCTAGTCTTTGAACATTGCAGCCAAATACATTTTTCAGTTCATTCTATATAACCAGTTCCTCGGGGCTTTTTATAAATGGTTATTGTTCTTAAAACTACTCTATTATTCTGCATAAAATCTCATTTAGTGAGTATGTAGTTCTGATCCTTAGTAAAAACCACAGGATATAAGGAACTGAATCTTCTTAAATTTTCTAAGCTATGAAAAATCTTCATTCTCACCCTTGTTAACTTTGGCACAAAAAGTGAAAGGTGGATAAAAATCCAGAAGATAAATTGTCTGCTATTCTGTGTAAATCCATGGCTTGGAAGAGACACTAAATGAACATGAGGAAAATCTTGTATGTTCTATTTAGTGTTAGCTGATTAGCCAGGTGGCCTGGGCTTGACTAGCGCAGATTCTCTCCTACATGGAGTTAGAGAATATTTGGATTCTTACGGTGGTGATTTACAAGACAAAGGCTGCAGATCAGTGGGAGTCAGGCATAGTCAGCCTCACTACTTTTGTAACAGCTTTGTTTGATTATTACTCTTAAATATTTGATTATTACTATTTTGAAAGGGTAGCTGAATAGTATGTAAAATTAGTAATACAATTCTTCTATATTGTCATCCTGTTTCTTTCAAGGAGGGCATTTTATGTGAGGTCTGTAATGTTGAAACTTCTTTGAACACTCATTAAGTTAGTAGGGATACAAGGTCTTTCAAAAATATTGGAGTAAGTCGTGACATGAGTCTAGCCATTTTCTTGGAAAAGAAATAGAAAAGAAACCTAAATGCATAATCATGTTAATGTATGACTTCCTGTTTCCCCATGTGAAGACAGAATGAAATCTTTGCCAATCTAGAATCTGTATGATACCTATAAGGAAATTTAAAATCCATAGATCCTTTTAGAGAAAGAGAATGATAAATAATATGTATTGCTCAGTATTTCAACTCTCTGATAAAGTTTGATGTTTTACAGGTTGAAATAATGAGGGTGATTTTTGTGTGGTCCCCAGGGAGATGACAGAATAGCATAAAATGATCTGGCTCAGAGCTGTGCTCTAAAGTCACCACCTTCTTACTAATGAACAGAGAGCACAGAGTGAACCTAAATGCTAATCTGGTAAATACACACAAAGAACATTGTGGTGTCGTGCTTCTTACAAAAACAGTACATTTAATATTAATTGTTGAGCCCTTTGCAAGTTTCTGCTGTGGCTTCTAATAGTAACTGAAGTTACCTAGGATGCATGGCTAAGCAGATTCTTTGACCAATATTACAGAATTTTTCACATTACCTTCCAGATGGACTATACTGATTTTCTTCAAACGTGGTAACAGCAGTAGCAAATGTTATTAAAAGTACCAAATCTTTCTAGGGTTTATTGTGTTTTGAGTTTGGTTGGGTTTGGTTTTTTTGTTTTGTTTTTTGTTTTGGTCGGTTGGTTGGTTTGTTTTTGGTGGGGTTTTTTTTGCTGGTTATGTTTTGGGATTTCTTTAGCATGTTTGTCTTGCTCTTTGGGTATGAATCAATGAATGATGGTAAAATTGAGGCAAAATTTTATGAACAAGCAGTAACATCTTCATCCAAAAATCAAGTTTTATTCTCATTGTGGCCATTAAGAACAGAAATAGGAATTCTGGGAGGTTTCTTCTGGCTCGTGACGTCTCCTGTGTCAGTTTTTATGTGATTTACAGTGTGTTTGGTGAGTGCTTTCTGTTGGGGTTTGAGGTTTTTGTCTGTGGGTTTTTTCCCTCCTAAGGATGGTGTGGATTTTGCTGTACAATTTCATATTTTGATACTGCTTTTCAGTAGAATTATCTCTGAGGTCCAAAACACATTTCCTTCAATGCTTTAAAGACAGCTTTTCCTTCAGTGCTTTAAATATGGGATTAATCCTGGATACAGAACTGGAGACTTACTTCTTTCATTTTAATGCTATATCTATCAACTTGAAGGATAGGCTATTTAACAGAATGAACTGAATATACTATACCTGTCCTTATTAATTTTGTCACTGCTTAATTTATAGTTTGTTCTGAGTTTTGCTTGATTTTAAGTAAAGGTTATCCTACCTGCTGTGTTAAATCCTTAAGACTGTCTGTGCCTAGTCACAAATTAAAAGTTTCAGTTTGTACAGTTGTGAGCCTGCTTGGGGATTCCCTTAATTAAACAACGTAGATGTGCTTTACCATTCAAAATCTGGCATGATGAAACCCTGGTCCTGGCTGGGCTGTGTTCATACAAGGCTGATACAGACACAACTAGAAGGGCTCTGTTTGCTTGTTTGTTTTATAGCATATGTGTTTTTGAGACTTAGATGGTTTTTGTTCAGAAGGAATGCTAAGAAAAATGTGGAACATCCCAAAGCAGAAGGAGCAGCAAGCTTCCTTACTTTGCTGGACATACTGACCTGTTGGACTTTGTCAGCCAGTTGCTTAAATGTCTGTGGTATCTGCAGCAAAATTCCAGCAATAACTTAATTTCCTCCTGCATATTAATTTCAGATGCTTCTTTCCACATTGATTAGATTTGAATAGGGGAGGGAGAAACATTGTTTTCCAAAAGCCAGCTGTTTCAATCAGAGTGAGAGGAAACAGGTAGCAAGACACTGGAGTTCTGTTAATGGAAGAACTTGCACAGGATTTTTGATACACAGCTTTAGGGTTAGACCAAAGACTGAAATTTTGTTACTTTGCTTTCTGAAATCACTAAGACATTGAAGAGGAGAGGTTTGAAAGATCTTTGTATGTCAGTGTGATTCATGTGTCTTAAGGCATGTTGGGGAGCTCAAGTGCTGTTTGTGTAGTTATTTAATAAATTTAATTTCAGATACTCTTTTTTTTTTTTCCCAGAAAGGCAGATTATTTAATATTGTAAGCGTAATAGAAATTCACTACTCTCTTTTGCTTTTTTGTGAAGTCAAACCACTGAGCAGAATTTTCACTGCTGTTTCATTATAGTAAAGATTTATATTTTTTGCATTTTAGTTTTATATTCTTGATTTTTATATATGTTTGTGTGTGAGTGTGCATGTCTATCTGGTGATAGAGTCACAACTTAAAAATTCCTGAGACGTGTAAGTATATAATGTGAACTATTACTTTGTGTCCCAGTGTTCCATTTGCCTTGGTGCTTTTATTTTTTATCCCCTTTTTATAACATGAACCCATACTCAATTGCCAGAAGAGAAAGAACTGGAAGAACTCTGCCTATTCAGTCATACATAGTTTATATCGTGAAATGTGGAGACGGGTAAGGTCATATAGCTGATTGTCTTTCACCTAGGAATCACGAGTAGGAAAAATCTGTTTTAGAAAAATACCATATTTAAATATATTCAGACTTCTCTTAAACAGTAATAATTGTTTGGTGTGAACATATGTCTGCAATTGTTTGGAAACACAGCCCGGATGTTATCCAGATGCAGCTCCACTGAACAAAACACTTGATGTTGCCTCGAGGAGTCCAGATGTCATGTTAGGCAAAATTCCCACTACGGCTGTCAAAAGCAGTGTGCTTGCAGGAAGACCTAATTGTTTCTGCGTTTCACTGGAAGGCTGTGCTCTGTTATTGCCTACCAGTGCCTTCGGGAGATTAGAAGGGCTCGGACTGCCCAGCTGTCGTGGTTTGGAGGAGGGAGTTTTGTTTGGAGGCAGTGGATCACATTTCAGTGTGTTTTGTAGTTACTCTGCCAGCGAGGAAAGCGACAGCACGAGTGGTCAGTGAAGAGGGCGGGGTGACCGCGGGGGGAATTAGCTCAAATGGTAGAGCGCTCGCTTAGCATGCGAGAGGTAGCGGGATCGATGCCCGCATTCTCCAGTGTTTACTGTGCCGCTGTTTTTACATTTAGATGTATTTTCCTGTAGCGGTTTCCTAAGGATTAAAATGCGTCCGTTTTAAGACGCGTTTGCATTATATGAATGATGTAAGTTTTTAACGTTGATCAAAGCCGAGCTTTTTTTTTTTTTCTTTTTTCTTTTTTTTTTTTTTTAAGTGTAGATTATTTTCTTTTCGTGGCTAGAGGAAGAAATTTGGGGCTCCTATGAGAGACCGAGTATCGCTTGAAACTCACGTTAGGAACAAGCGTGCCCTGCCCATCCCAGAACGCAGAATAGCTGGAGAGACAGTAATTCTGTGGGGAGCTAATGATTTATATAGACAACTTCAAAGTTTTACATCTTCGCAGAGACAATCATTAAAAATGCACTCGTAAGGGACGGAAGTGACTTTTTTTTCCCCCTATATTACAGAAAAATAGACTACTTCAGATGGGCTTGTGAAGAAATTGTTTTTCAGAGAGTGCACAAGTATAATCTTGATAATTGAAACTTCTCCACCTCTCTTTGCCGTGTGAGATGGTCTGCATTACCAGCTGTGGATTTTCTAGCACAAAGCGGGACAGTTTATGGAAGAAAATCTTTTTCCCCTGGCGCCACCGCCGATCAAAACACTGGAGAATGCGGGCATCGATCCCGCTACCTCTCGCATGCTAAGCGAGCGCTCTACCATTTGAGCTAATTCCCCCTGCTGGCGGCATTGCGGGGTGGCTGCACTTGTGCTGTACCGCAGCGCGGCTGCTTCGGCTAGAACTGCTGTGTTGAGTCACTCTGCTTAACAGCACTGAGTCACCTCTATTCATGTGGAAGGGTCGGTGGCTGAAAAGTCAGGCTGCACACTTGACATATGAGGAGCATTTTCTGCTATGTTCTTTGGATAAAACAACTCATTTCCCTGAGCAGTGCATCCTCTAGCGTTTATTCAGGACAGAGAGAGAGCTATTTTTTTTTTACATCTCTTGCAGTGGAAATACAAAAAGACTTGTAAATCTAGAAAGTCTAGTCTTAAAAGTCACTGAAGCACGGTGAGATTTTCCTTCTCCTTTTTTTTTCCCCAAGTCTTTAGTTCCTTTTCCAACTTTATTTTTTAATTAAACACAGACAAGTGATAAATACAATGTTTAAAAGTTCATGTTTATCATAGTTTGTGGAGAGAAAGAATTGATTTATTTATTCCTATATTATATTCTAGGAATCATTTCTATTTCTACCTTTATTTATTGTCTTTGATAATTCTGTTAAAATAGTATTGCATATTAAATATGTGGGATTACTAAGAACATTTCTGAAATAGAAAAATTCTCATGTAGTCATACTAACTGAGTTTGCAGTAGGAAGCACGTTGCTAAAGCTCTATTCACAGGTTGTTAAATGAAAGAATGCATTCTGGATTTCAAGAAGGAAAATGTAGTTTGCAGGGAGAATGGATACACTGATATGCTCTGTTTAAATGCAGAGGAGTAAGTCTTGCTAGTAAACTAGAGTGTGTGTAGTAAGCTGACTGGTGGTTTTCTCTGAAGGATTTAACTTACTGGTTGGCAGCATTCAGTCAAAAGAAAATAAATTAGAAAATTGAGCCTCATCAAGTTAAAACTTTTCTGAGGTAAGGTAGTACTCCAAATCAATTACAATCCAGATTCAGGTCAAGATGTGGAACTACAAGTACGCTGTTGCTGCAAACATTCTCTCAAAATTCAAACATTCTCCTGCCTGACTTCAGTCTCTGCACAATAAAAAAATTTAAAAATTGTCCTTAACACTTGCATTATACTGTAGCTGATTTTATCTACCTCAGTTGAGTATACTTGAGGGGGAAAGCAAACATGCAGAAGCAGTTTCAGTCCTTCTCACAGGCACGTGTGCATCTTAGGCTCACTGATGGCCCACAGCCTGCCTGTGGCCAGGATCTCTCCCGTGTCATGTTTCACAAAGTTCAGCTCTATGAACAGTTTTCTTTATCTGCCCTGTGCAATGTGAGTTATTATGAAAAAGGCAGATTACCTCTCCCTGTTTCTCATCTCCATATTTGGCTCTGCTGACACTGAAAAGGCCTAAAGCTTCACCCATTCAGCTCACAGGAAAACAGTTTGTTTAATGCCTAAGTGAGAAAAGGAAAGATGTCTGCACTATTTTCAATTATTAAAACAGGTATTTTATATAATTGACAACATTGTTTTGTGATCTTGAATTTGTTGTGTTGCTAAGTTTTCATGTAACATGGCAAGTAAAATTGGGTTGGGAAAACTTCCTTACTCATGTCTGAAAAACAGCCTGACTTTCTTAGATCCATTAAAACACAAATTAGGGTGTTTCAGTTCTGAAGGCTTTGTGTCTGCATACTTTCATTTAACACAGATCACTTCAATGCATCTCTTGTCAATACTAGTGAAAACTGATACAAATTAATTGAATCAGGCTTGAGTTTTCCTTTCTAGATGGTCTCCTGAGGGGACATCAGGGCAAATGCGGGTTTTGTATTATCCTCAAGCTGCTCCACTGCATCGTCTGTGATGTGATTTCCCTCAGTTCAGGAGAAGGACAAATCTAGTGTCAGGTGGCACTGAAAGGCTGCAGGGCAGGAGTTTGTCGTTCCAGCTAGCATGAAGTGCCTTATCCCATTAATCTGCCTCATCACGTTAGGGGTTTTGTCAGCTTGGCTAAAACCACAGACAGCTCAAGGTCGGGCGGTAGGGGAATGTTCTGAAGGCTGCTCTGGGGTTTCTCGCCGCCGTGAAAGAGCAGAATAAACGCGAGGGGCGCAGTTTGTGATGTGACTGTTGAACTGTACAGTTACAGGATGCCGCAAGCAAACACAGGGGAATTAGCTCAAATGGTAGAGCGCTCGCTTAGCATGCGAGAGGTAGCGGGATCGATGCCCGCATTCTCCACTGTCGGTTTTGCTCGTGGTAGGAGTAAAAACGGTACTACATAGATCTTAAAAAATTATTTAAATAAAGCATGACATTTATAGCGAGAAAATTAGCTGCCACAACCCACTTTCTTTCGTGAATGGCAAATAGCAAGCTGGTTTTTTTTAAATTGTTTTGTACATGCAGCTAAAAAACACGTCAGTTACAGTTTGCCTTGTTTCTTGCTGCTTGATTTGGAAATGCTAAATGAAATACTACAAATTTATTATTTCAGAATTGAAGTTGAACATGTTTTCGTTCATGAACAGAGGGACCAGAGCAAAGGAGAAAAGTACGTTCGACATGTATAACTGCAGTTCTCAGTGCATGCAGAGGACCGGAGTTCTGCAATGCCCCACAGTGGTTTCACAGGGGGGAATTAGCTCAAATGGTAGAGCGCTCGCTTAGCATGCGAGAGGTAGCGGGATCGATGCCCGCATTCTCCAGTGTTTTGCCATACAGGAATTGATCCAAACTACCAAACAGAATGTGCAACTATTACTGCAAAATGTTAACTTTGTTTTAATTCGAGTAGAATTGATATTTTTCCTTCCTCTTTTCCTTCCTTTGTCCTTACTACCTAAATCAAGCTTATATAACTGTATAGGTCAATCCTCTGTTGCAATAGTTGATTTCCTGGACAGTGGAAGTTAAATTTAGCAAAAAGAGAATTCTGCAGTATGGTTAATGAAAAACAACATGTCGTGGTTTAACCCCAGCCAGCAACCAAGCCCCACATAGGTGTTCACTCACTCCCCCACCAATGGGAACAGGGAGGCAATTGGAAGTGTAAAAGCTAGAGAGCTCAATGGTTGAGATAAAGACAGTTTAATAGGGAAAGCAAGGAATTAATTCACTGCTTCCCATGGGCAGGCAGGTGTTCAGTCATCCCCAGGAGAGCAGGGTCCCAGCATGTGTAATGGTTACTTGGGAAGACAAACCCATCACTCAAAATGTTCCCCTCTTCCTCCTTCTCCCTCCCAGTTTATATACTGGGCATGATGTCACATGGTGTGGAACATCCCTATGGTCACTTGGGGTCACCTGTCCCGGCTGTCTCTTCCCAAACTGCCATGCCAACCTGACAGTATGAGAAGCAGAAAAAGCCTTGGCTCTGTGCAAGCTCTGCTCAGCAGTAACAGAAACAGTTCTATATTATCAACCCTGTGATATCAGCATAAATCCAAAACACAGCCCCATACCAGTCACTGTGAAAAAAATTACCTATACCACATCCAAAATCAGCACACAATGAATGAATGATGGTAGAGACCTGAATTAGTATGTCTTGATCATGTGGTGGAAATAGTTTAGGAGTGCTTTTTGTTCCTCAGCTGTCCATTGTGATCCCTGCCCAGATATATAGGATCTCTTTTCACTAATGATTTCTATGAAGCTGTAGTATGAGCTGGATTGGTCAATTTAAGTTTACAGCTAAAAGCTGTCACTTCTTTCCTCCCAAGTTTGTGTCCTAGAAAGCACATTCCAGCATCCATGTCTTTTAGCTATGGCCTGTGTGCAAGTTATAATTGAGATCCTCAGACTTCTCTCCACTTCCATTTTGCAGAGCTGCCTTTGAGACACTAATGCCTGCTACACTTGTGTTAGAGCTTCAGAGATAACCTTGACCATTTGATTCTCTGACTTCCCCCAACACCTTAAAAATTTCTTCTGATCTTTCTCCACATGTGTATTTCATTATGGTGCAGTTTCCCCTGACCCTTCTAGAAGCAGTTGCATAGCAAGCTTTTTAGATCTGTGACCAGTGATGCTAAATTTGTTGTGTCTTGTGTGTTAATTGAGCACCTCACAGTGTGCAAAAAGGCCTACATATTTCTTCACATCTTCTGTCCATGAACGAGGAAGAAAATGTGCATGGAACTAGAAAAATTTATTATTCCACTTTTTGGCATGTCTCTGGAGGCCAAAAACTAAACCTTCTCCTTGAACTCTCAGGCATACCTAAAAAATCATAGCATACCGAAATACCAGACTTAGTGACTACTTTCAGTATGATCAGTAGACAGAAGATACTGAGTGGTCATACTAAAGGCCATTTTTCTGAAAAGTCTGGGGTGTCCTTACAGCTGCTGTGTAGGCACTTACATTCAGCAAGGTTTCTCAGTGCACCAAGTGTTGCCACTGTGTTCTTCTCCCCCTAACATCCTGTGGTAAACCTGCCTTATAAAGAATTATTTCTGATCGTTATTTTTGCTATGTCATTTTTTATCTCATCAACTGTAAGAAGTGTGGACAATGGTAACTTAGATATCTGTCTCAGGAATGTCTAATGATTAGAGAAAGACTCATCATTCTTTCACAATGAACACTGAGTATAATCCAAGATCACTTCAAGTAAGTCAATAGATTGATTATTCTTTTTTTCCCTCTTCATGAAGTGAAGGCAGAGTACAGTTTGGAGTATTTCTCAGTAACATCCATATTCCAAGTTCTGGTGAAACAGTTATGCAAGGATTCTAACCTGCTCTTTGCACTTAAATAAAATAGACCATATAAAGCAGTTCTGCCACTTGGTACAGCTGAGGAAGGTCAACATAGCATTGTATTTTTCTACAAAAAAACCACCAGTACCAGGCATTTGGGAATATTATTGTAAACAGGCTACAAGACTTGTTCTTTCAGGACTGATCATATGCCATTATGCCAAGGGTATCTTAATTTATCCAGTCATACTTAAAACTGAAGTAAAGAAATGTGGTTTCAAGTGGAATCTTTCTGCCTTTTTTACACTGAGGATACTTCCAGAGTACACACGGGTCAAACAAAACAAACAAACAGATAAAAACCAAAAGCAAAGTTCCTTTCATGCTCTCACAATGAACTTAAAAAAATTGCAGAATTCTAGACTGAAGAGTGTTCAGCACAGGATATGCTGATTTGTACTTGACATGAACAAAAGAGAGTCCTTTTAAGTCAAATAATTTTATTTCAGCTTACAGCAGTACTAACAGTAAAAACTGCAGTTACTAAGAAGTCATTTAAGATGAATTTTTACAATTCAGTTGGAAATACAGGCAATATTGCTAGCATGCTCTAAAAAGTCTCATAAAAACACAGAGCCCTTGACCTATTAGTAATTACATTTAGCTAAAATGTAAAGAGCATTATTGACATGAAGATTTTTTAGGAATGTTGTAATATCTTGTAATTGCAGAAGTGTCACTTAGTCATAACTACTCTTGTCACAGCAAGTGATACCCCAAACCTTGAAAATCTTGCAGAGTGGCAATACAGTAAGGCAAAGTGAAGCCATTTGGCTGGCAAGGAAAGCCTATGCCTGTCATAGCAAATGACAGCCCCAAATCTCAGAGATCTTGCAGGCTGACACTATCTTGAGTGAGGCGAAGTACAAGTTGTGACAGCAGGCTCTCAAGCACAGGGTAACTCACAGCAGCCTCACAGTCTTTCCAGTCACAGTCAAGAAGTCCTCATCAGCCAAGGCACGAAGCGCTTCTTCAAACATTTCCTTCGTGACAGCCTTAAAGAAAAGGAGGAAATCAAATAAAGATGGGGAAAATACTTCAAACGTAGTAAAAATGCTGTACTTTCTACCGATTTTCTAATATTTTTATTTGAAGTTTTATTTTGTTCTATTTGAAATTTGAAGCCTGGCCTGGAACGCTGAAGCTAAGTTTGCTAATTCCAGAAGCCATAATAAACTAATATACAGCAGATTCAGCTCCTTTGTCTGTAAGAGAGTTGGCTTTCTAGTCATGCCAACAGGAAAAATTGATGTTTCCTTTCCTTTCACAACATGATTTGAGAACAAGAATGTTCATTTGAAAAAAAATGCTTTTAAAAATTAATGGAAATGTAAAAACAAAGCAGGAAACTTACTGTATCAGACTGTGCTCGGAGATCATCCAAAAGCTGCTGGTACTTCAAAGATGGTGCTTTACCCTTTGATTGGATGAGCTTCCGTAAGGCTTGAGCCAACTCCTCTTTCCGCTTACGAGCTGTTGCGCTCATTCCTTATAAAAGGAAAGAAAAAAGCTTTTAGCAATCAGCCAAGGAGGACACATTACATTACATTTTAAAAATCACAAAATCCCAACAGCAGCCTTGCTTTAACACTACAGAAGCACGAACCTGTTGTGAGAATGGATATGTCCACAATTCCAGTCCTTGGATCAGTGGCAGATTGTTTCAGTGCTTCCCGATGGAGGCGTTTTGCTTCCTCTACATCAATGGCTTCAACCTTGTCAGAGAAGCGCACCTTGGCGTGTGCCTCTGCCAGCCTGATCAGAGACTCCAGCTGCCGGGGGTATGCAGAAACCATTCCCCTGCCACTGCCAATCTTCCTCATGTCCACGTACGCCTGAGAGGGACACAGTCGTTACATCATTCAGTACATCTTGGCATATTCGTTCTTTTTCAGTCCCCTGCATCCCCCACCTCTTATTTCAGAATATGAGCAATTCTGGCAAGCCATTCCAAACACTGTATTTCTTCTCGCACAGTTCTTCTGCAGTGATGAATAACCACATCACATAACTTCTTTCCATTATAAATAAATTACATCATGGTAATGAATCAAGTTTTGAATCACTTTAAGAATTTCACACTAGTCCTATATAGCAGTACTTGTGTCTATGATGGTACATCGATTTTGCTTCAGTAGAATTTAATGTGTTTTTTATGATGGAACCAAACCAACATATCTGAAAGCTAAACGTAAGAATGCAGAACGACATTTCATCTCATCCCTCTTTCCTTTAGAGACCTTCTCTTTTTTCAAGGATCTTACAGAAAGTTGTTACGTAGATAGAGAGTGTACATATGAGGGAATTTCACCACTTCTGACAAGTCAGGAAAGACTCTGAACATTCTCAGCAGCAATTCCTTTACCTCAATAAGGGCTTGGCTTGCTTCTTCACCTAATCTGGGATTTACATAACCACGAGCATATGCAATGTAATCCCTCAATACTGCCATATCCATGTATTCCTCCTCCATCTGTTCTTCAGTTTGATAGTACAGTGAAACCAAATGGCGAGCAAGGCGTCTGTCATAAGCTTCATCACGTGGATCCAACATCAAAAAGATCAAGTCAAATCTGAATGGGATAGGATCCAGCATTAGTGTGCACACTTTCTTGTCATTTAGGTACTTTGTTTAGGGGGTTTGACTTAACAAGTACAGGCAGGAGTTACTAGACTGTAAATTCCTACTCTAAGTAGAAATTGCATTCTTAAACTGGAAAGAAAATTTTTTTAGAATTCTCAAGGTATAGAACAGCACAATGGATTTGTTTACATCCTATGGAATTGAAATTTTGAAAGTGAGGTACGTTCTGCAAAATTCAGAGATTCCATGTTCAAGGCTGACATATTTTATTAAAAAAGCCACGCACACCAAAAAAAAAGCATGCACCACAAACAAAAAATCCCGCACATACAACAAATACACAGAACAAACTTGCTGCTAAAGATACTGCCCTGAAAGGCAACAGAAAAAAAATACAAGTAAATAAACTACAAATTCAAAAAGCACTTGAAGTTTAATCCTGAAGAAAAATGGTTTATAATTCTACAAACAATATATTCAACTAGTCTCAACTATAAGCCGACATGGATAATATATTTTTAGCCAGCCAATAATTAATTTTTCTAAGCTTAAATCCAATAAATGGTGGAATTGAGGACTACTCAAACCTAGTTTCATCCAGTACATGTGCACTAAGGTGTCATTTGATATTAAGTAGCTAAATGAAGCAGTTCTTAATTGAAATTCTCAGGATGTCTTCTATACCATCAGTGTGTACTTCAAATTTCCAGTTAGTGTGGGAATTAACCAAGACACAACTTCAGAGCATAGTTTAAGTTTCTGTCAGCAGACACTAAATGTGGTTCTCTAACAGCTACTGCCCAAATAACTTAACTAGCACTGCTGCCTCCCCAGCTGAACTTTACAGAGCAACATGAAGCAGGCACAGATCTTAGGATTCTACTACCTCTGCTCCAAGTTCCCTGATCATCAGTGTTTCACTTTAAAAGCTTTATGGAGCTATGAAAAGCATCCTGAATTTTTGTTAGTTACAATACCCTAAGTTTCAGAACAGCTCTTTTGTAGATGACTATGAAACAACAACACAGAATAAAAGAGATCCTAGAGATTTTACCACACCTGTGGTTCAAGGTCAACATGTAAATACTAAAAGACACTTCTCTGCTCACATAGAAATTGTAGGAACAGCGTTTGAAGTAAGTGCTATGGAAGTTTTTCACTAGGCAGCAAACACAGTTGTTCTAATCTATTATATTTAATCATTTTCAGAAGAGGAAGTGTAACATCTCCTAGAAATGACACATGCAGCACAGTTCAGTACCTTGAGAGCAGTGTATGAGGAAGCTGAATGTTTTCAATAGTAGTCTTTTTCGGATTCCACTGTGATTCTATAGGATTAGCTGCTGCTAGGATAGATGTTCGAGCGTTCAATTGGCAAATAATTCCAGCCTGTCAGAAGGAAAAAAACCATTTCTGAAACCAGATGCAACTATGTGCCACCAAAACATTTTCCCCCAAATTTCATGATATCACCAATGTTATTAAGTGGGTTCTGTAGTAAAAAACTGCACTGCAAAAGCTTTTGATTAAAGCAAGAACAAAAGCCTCTAGGAATACTTCAATTTGCTATGGGATACTTAAAAAGATGTTTACCTTTGCAATGGAGAGTGTCTGTTGTTCCATTACTTCATGTAGAACTGACCTTGTGCTTTCATTCATTTTATCAAACTCATCAATGCAGCAAATGCCATTGTCACTAAGTACCAGGGCACCTGTCTGAAGAACCAGCTGCCTTGTTTCTGGGTCCTTCATCACGTATGCAGTGAGACCAACTGCACTTGAGCCTTTGCCAGAAGTATATTGGCCTCGAGGAACCAGGTTATACACATACTGGAGCAGCTGGGATTTGCTGGTACCAGGATCACCACAGAGAAGAATGTTGATCTCTGCACGAAAATTCCCTCTGCCTGTGTGAGTAAAATCCTTCCTTGATCCCCCAAAAAGCTGAAGCAGAATACCCTATAAAAATGAAAACATCACTTCTTGTATAGATGTAACAGAGCAAATCCAACTGTTCAACTGAAACATCTAAAAAACAAACGCTGCTAAAATGAACACAACTCAGTGCATCTGGATTTCAAACATTAAAGACAGAAATTTTACATGTCGTTGGAACTTAAAGAATCTGAAGGGTCTTTAGCTTTTCTCAACTCCACCCCCTAGACTTGATGTGCCTTGCTGGCATGTTTGAAGGTTACAATAAATTGCATAGTCACTACTGTGTTTCCATTTCATGAGTAAATCATTGTATGGTTTTGAGTTATAATTTGAGAAACCTGTGAACTGTAATAATGTATAAATCAATTAAAAACACTCCAAAGGAATATACTTCGAAGAGTGTTTGATGTCTAACAATACCATGAGACTTGCTACTGACTACGGTTTTTGCGATGTTGTAGTACCTCGGTTTACACTTTATTGGAAAAGTCCCTTCTTGGATATATCTGAGTAAATGTTTTGATACTCCATAATTCAAAGCCAACCAAATGTCATTTTGAAGCTACTCTTCCCTTTTGGATGCCTCTTTTCAGCAAGCACTTACTATGTTACAACTACTTGTTTTCCTTTGATAATCAGTAATCCGAACTTCCAAAAAATGTCCAAGTTGCATCCTGCAATTAAGTCTTCCCAGTTCTACTGCCTTCCTACCTTTTCAGTATCTTTCCTCTAATTAACAGTCCTTAATAGATTGAAAAGAATTGTGATACACTTAAAACCAACTCCACTCTGACAAGGCCATGACATTTTGACTGCTCAAGACACAGCTTTTTGAGTTTTTAAGCTTCAAGAATACTTCCACAACAAACAGTAATTACAAATAAACTCATATAAATACATATCTTACAAGAAAAATACAGAACTTTTCACCTTTTTGATATCTTCATGCTCATAGATACTTGGAGCCAACGCTAAAGCAAGTCTCTCATATATGTCTGCTTTTTTAGACAGCTCTTTGAGCATTTCCACACGTTCCTCTGTAAACCTCTTCTGCTCCGTTTCCTCATCAACACCATGCAGGCGTTTGGAGTCTGTCTTGCGATAGTGTATGACGTCAATGTGGGTTTTATACACGGATTTGACAGTGCTGACCCGGGGATTCTCTCGGATGGGGACTGCCCTGTAGATGCCTAAATACAAATTTTAATCACGCTATTAGATGTGGAGAACCATGGTAATTCCAAACCCTAAAAAGTTTACAAGTTCCCTGGAAGAGTAAGGTTTTTCTAAACAATCAAAATACTTTATCATCTCATTTCTCACTTCAAGTCATGTAGAAGCCATATTTAAGTAATCCAAACCCTATTTTTGCAGATAAATGTGTGTTTTACCTACCACAAGTGTTCTCAACAATGAAAGCATTTGTGAAAAAAAAATGAAGGCTTGATAGTTTTGAAATTCCCACTCCAGTTAGCCTTTCCCCTTTTTTTTAAGTGCCAAGTTTAATAACAGCTTTCTAATGCATTTCAAATAGCTTGGTTTTTTTACAGCAGTTGTTTTAAAGCAAAGTGGTTTATAAAATGTTGCTGCAGTATCACAAGACTTACTTTACATTATCACTCCCCTGACTGCAGACCTTATTTAAGATACTTCCTCTTCTTCAGCTACAGTTTCAGAATGAAGAAATCAAGGTCAGACAACCTGGAGACTATCTAGTCCAACCACGGGCTCAAAGTGGAGTCTGCTGGAGTCCACTGCTTGCTAAAGGCTGTGTCCAATCAGGTTTTGGATATCTCTAAGGACAAGGACTCCACACAGCCTTGCCAGGCAACCTGTGATGCAGCTCGACTACATTGACAGTAAAAAAGTTCTTCTTTTAACTGGAATTGCCTGTATCTCAGCTTGTGTCCTCTGTGTGCCACTAGGCATCACTAAAAAGTCTGGCTTTGCCTTCTTGGCACTACTGCCCCTCCACCCACACCAAATCAGGTATTTCTAAACATGCTTTTAAGATTTCCCCAAGCCTTCTTCTCCAGGCTGAGTAGTTCCAGCTTTCTTGGCCTTTCCATGTATGACAGAGGTTTCTGTTACCATCCTAGCCCTTTGGTGAATTCACTGCTGTATGTTCATGTCTCCCTTGCCCAGGGAGACCCCACAACTGGACCCAGTACTCTTTCAACCTGCTGGCAGCACCCCTAATACAGCCCAGGAGAATGCTGGCACCACAGTATCAAGCACTGCTTCCTTTGTTTTTTGTCTGCAAGTTTAATGAGGGTGTACAAGACCGTCCCAATCAGAAAAGGTTTCCATGATTATTGGCTCTATTACCTTTCCCAGGAGTGAAGATGAAGTTGACTGGGCTGCAGTTCCCCAGGTCTCCTCCTCACTCTAAGAAGTGACATTGGTTTTTTTTTTTAATATTTTAGCCAAAGATAACTAAGGAGCCTTGCAAAGAAAGTGTCCAGCTCTCACAGAACTGCCAAGTGCATCCCATCAGGTCCCTTTACACACAGTTAGGATCAATGGAAAAGAAGAATGGAAATACTCAAACCAAATTTTACCTGTGACATTAACTCTGTCACCTGGCTGGACTTTATCAACAAGGTCATTGTGAGCAAAGAGCACAACTGTATGTGGGGTCTGTCCAGCTGGCATGTCTTCAGGAGACTCCTGCAGTTTGATCTAGCAAAAACACCACTTTAAGTTTCAGTTCGAAAAAAGCAAAGCTTTTCCACAGAGTATGCAACAGAATTTTGTATTAACTGTCTTCAGCATTGTTTTCAATCAGGAACATCGCTCAGGAACAAACCCCCCCACCCCCCCAAACAGCAAAACTAATTACTGATTAAAAGAGTTGATGAAAATGAGAATTCTGCTGATTACTAATGGAATGGCTAAAATGCTGCTACAGACATGGCTCAGCTATTGTAGACAGAAGCGGATGTACTGTATATAAAGGGGCTTCCATATAGAAACATTAAGAGGCGTACATTTCACTCTCCTAATGCATTTCTTCTCCAAAGTAGATTTACTGTTTTACCAAGTTGTTTCACCCATTTTCATGTTCCCAAATACTTTCCCTTTGCAAAGCGTTCAGTCTTAAGATACAAAATTAATGCTACTGATTATTTTAGGAGGGTAGGGAAGCAAAAACTAGGAACTGTTTCATTTTAGCCACTATTAGCCACTACCTAAGCAAACATACCATCTGTTTGTCAGAAAACATGGATCTGTTGTGAATCAGTGCCATGCTGTGCGTTGTGTTACAGTTCTTGCACACTGATGGTTCAGCAATCCTGCCACGGTCGATTTCCACTCTGGTGGTGAAGGCGCAAACCTGGCATCTAAAGAATGCTTCCTGCATCTCAGGAATTAACTGGGAGCTTCTGATAACCATGCCACTGATGGTGATGAGTTGATCAATGTCTACAAAAAACACAGAGATTCAGGTCACGACCTCATACTCCTAAAATTTAAATAACCATTTCATGTTACAATAGGTTTTAGGCAGGAGCAAACATTCAGTTAGGTTACTACTATTTTGTTTGAGCAAAAAGAATCATAAATGCACAGAACAAACACTCTAACTTACAGGAGTATGTATACAATAGAAAGAATCCTGTGCACTTGTAGAAGAACAGAAGTAGTTGATGATAGGAGAGATTTCCTGTATGGTTAGATTAAATCTGCATTTGGGCTCTAAAGCATTTGCTTCTGAAACAGACATATGAGTGGAAGACATTGATCTGGATAGACCACAAGTACAGTTTTATATATTCTTAATGTAATTCTATGTTAGTATTCATTGAGTTTATGAAAATCTTTAAGATTCTTTTCTAACATGGTAAGCAAAAAGTTTACCTTCAGGGTTTAGATTTCTCATATTCCTGGTCTTCAGTGCATTGTATGGCCTCACTTGAATCTGATGCTCTAGTATTGAATCAGGGTAACGATCAAAAAAGATCTCATTGGCAGCCATGTCAAATGTTGGGATAACTTCCTATATAAAATCATTAGAAACAACTTAAATCACAGAATGAAGTAATGTTGCATTTAGCATTTTATGTGCAGCTGATCAGCTGGGAATGAGTATTTTCCTGCATAACAAATAACTTGCTGTTTGGATCATATTCATTCATTCACTTGAGTATTGCAAGGGGTGGGAGGGTAGTACAAGACTCTGGACATTGCAGTTCACCAGCTAACTTTGCATGCACGAGGTACTCACTGAATCTATGACCATCTATTACGAAACAGGACATTTTATATTCAGTAAAATAAAGCAGCCACTGATATTGCACCGATCACACCAAGTATGCACTGCATTTAAACAAGCATTTTAAAACCCCGAAATATGAAAGGGCCACCTGAAAGCCAGAAAACAAGTGTGCTACTTCACCTGAGGATAGCAGATCAGTTGCCTATAGAGGTTTTCATCAAATGATCGTAGATGGTCACAATTTACATTCAGGAATGGTTCCCCAACCATATTAATCTGCAAGGGAGTTAGGAAATCTTTAGATCAATGGCATGCCATGCAAGCCTGAAAAAAAGAAGAGCTGAATTCACTGCATTACAAGTACCTCTTGAAGTCGTTGCATATAGCGTGGCTCGTTAAGATCCAGGCCAATGTCTTCATCCTCTTTATCCAGTGGATCAATAAAGCGCTGGAGAAATCTCTGAATGTTAGAGGTAAAAGAAAGACAGAAAAATTAGCAGAATTTAGCAGTACAAACACCTACTTTGTATCAGATTCAGCTAATAGTTTTTAAAACCAAGCTAGCTTTTCATTTAAAAAAAAGAAGAAACATACCTGGAATTTTTCTTTGCATGAGGCCACATTAACATCTGTTCCCCAAATAACAAGCCTTTGTCCAAGAGATTGCTCAGTTGATACTAAATCCTCAGCCAGCTGCATGGAAACAAATGAAGCATATACAAATATATATATGTTTAAAAAGAAGTTGTCAAATACAAGAGGAGAGACATCCACCTACCCCATCTGAGTGTAAATCCACTTGTCTGGCTTTACGGGCAGACCCGAGATCAGGCCTCTGCCTGACTGGAGTTCCTCGCACACCACTTCGTGGGGTACCCTCTACCCTGGAGCTGGGTGTGCCGTAAGTCAGAGGTGAGCTGATGTCGAAGTCAAGAGGAATAGCTACAAAAGGAAGTGTTTTATAATGATTATCAAGATGGTTTACACCTAGAGCAGACTAAAATTCCTCTTGGTCTCATAATTCCTTTAACTCTGTCATGAAGCGAGTAGTATCAATCCAGTCCAGTGTTTTGTCAAAACACACAACAAAGATATTGCCAGTCTTCCTACAACTTTTCTTTGCATTAATAGCTCTTCTCAAAGATCCCAGGTTCTAATAAAGCTTCCCTAGAAAACTCTGTAGCATTTTGAAACTACATTGGAGTTGGAAGCATAAAAACATGCAGAATTTTAGATGAAACACATTTTTCAGTATTTTTGGGGCTGTAAAGCAAGTGACACAATTAACAGCTACTGGAATTAAGAACAATCCTATATGTAAAAGCAAAAAAGGCTTTCTATGGCAGACAACCTAGTTCCTTCTGCATTAGTAGTTTTACTACTTTATTCTATAAATAAAATTTAAGGTATAATTCCCAATACATACTCCATGCTAACTGGAAACTACGATAGAGATCTGCACCCCAGACACTGACTGTGCTCCTGTAGTGCTCACTATACTAAATTCAAATGAGAAACATGAGACAACGCTCATTTTTCCCTCGAGTGTTTTCCAGCCAGATCCGTTCCCGACGCTGGCTCGCCGCACGGCGGTGCAGGCGGGATCCCGGGCTGCATTCCCGAGCCCGCACAGCCACGGAGCTGCCCCAGCCCCGGCGTACCGGAGTGGCGGAACTGCGGCGGGCTGGAGAACAGCGCATCGGCGGCGCCGGGGCTCTGCACGTCGGCGGGCGGGGACGTGGGCATGGGCTGCAGGTCCCCGGTGGAGGTGGAGTCGTCTGCCCGACGCTTCTGGGAAGGAGGAGAGCGAGCATCTTGTGCTGCAAGACACAAGCGGACCAGAGCCGGCGTTACAAGTAGCCAGGCCGCCGCACCAGGCGGACCGAGGGGCGTTAGCAGATCACCCCCGGGGCGGAAGGTCCCAGCCCGCCGGTCCCTTCCCGCTGCAGCACTTACGAGTCGGGGGGTTGCTGCCCCGGCCGCGCTTGCCCCGGCGGCGGCTGGGGGTGGAGGCCGGCGAAGACATGGCGCTGCTGCGGCTCCCGCGGCGGTCCTACCTGGGGGTAGGGGTCGGCGAGAAGAATGAGAGCGGCGGGCGCTCCGCCACCGGCCGAGCCCCGACCGGCGGGTTTCCTCCCTTTCCTCCCCTGGCCAGCCGCGACCCCCGCCCGGCGCCCTCACCCACCTGTACGACCCCACAGACTCCACCGCACTCCGCGCCAAAGCCAGCGGCGTGCGCGCTCTCCCGGGCTTTCTGGCCAATAGCGAGGCGCGATCGTGACGGGAGCGCCCAACGGAGGCAGAAGGGGGGGATGCGGAACCGAGAAGGAAAGGAGGAAGGAGATGAATCCTTTGTACCAAGAGGTGAGGATCGAGCCCCGATCGACCTGCTACAGTAGAGCAAGAATTATGATGCAGGTTACTACCTGTGGTACGAGACAGAGGCTGCCCTCAGTAACGGCACATCGGCTCTCCCCCCGCAACCCAGAGTGGAGCCGCCCGCACCTCGCTGAATTTCGCGGCAAAATCTAGGGCTGCAGGGAGGCGTGGGGAGGTCGGAGCAGCCCATTCTCGGGGGGAGGGGGGGGGGGGGAAGAACCTACTACTGTATCCAGCCTTAGTGTGTCCGGTTCTGGACTCCTCAGTACAACACAGACCTGCAGCTCCCGGAGCGGGTCTAGCGGAGGGCAGTAAAGATGATTAACGGACTGGAGCATCTCTCTGATGAGGAAACGCTGAGGGAGCTGGGCCTGTACAGTCTCTGGAAGAGACGAGCGAGAGTGAATCTCATCAGTGTCTTATCTGAAGGGAGGATGACAATAGAACGGAGCAGGCTTCTTTTGGTGGTGCCCAGCAATAGGACAAGAGGCAGCGGGCAGAAACTGATGTTCAGGAAGTTCTACCTGAATATGAGGTAGAACCTCTTTACTGTGCAGTGACCGTGCACTGGAACAGGTTGCCCAGAGAGGTGGTGGAGTTTCCCTCTCCGGAGATATTCAAGAACGATCTGGACACAATCCTGTGCCATGTGCTCTAGGATGACCCTGCTTGGACAGGGACGTTGGACCAGATGGCCCACTGAGGTCCCTTCCAACATGACCCGTTTTGTGACTCTGTATGTGCATGTCCTGAGCCCATCCTGCCACGAGAGCCATAAAAGGGCCCGAAACGCTCTACCCTGCCCCCAGCCCTTGTTGCGCCGGGAACGGTCCGGCGGAGCGCCTCTGGCCAGCTCAGCAGCCGTGTCCCCCGCGGCTGGCGTTGGATGCGGCGGGAGGCGGGCCCGTCTCGCCCCTTCCCGCCCCTTCCTTGCCCGGTTCCCGGCGGGCCGGGGCAGCATGGCTGGGGTCCAGCAGTGCCTGCTCCAGCTGCACCGCTGCCTGCAGCCCGGCGATGCCGCGGGCAGCGCCCTGCACGGATACAGCCTGCTCCGCAGCCTGGCCGAGACCTGCGTGGCCAGCGTGGGCGGCGGCGAGCAGGGTGCGGCAGCGGGCCCGGCGGGGTGCGAGGGGGCTCGGGGAGGGCTCGGTGGCGGGGGACACACGCACCGGGCCGGTGCTCCTGCGCGGCGGCTGCCTCCTGCTGCGCTCCACGCTTTGTGTCACTGGTGGGGCATAAAGGTGGATTCCCAGGGAGGGAGGGAGGGAGGGTCTCTTGCCCGGGATGACCATTCCCCGAGCTAGAAGCACTTCTCTGCGGGCCCGTCTGTGCGGAGCTGTCCTCAGGTTGGCTTTGCCTCGGCCCTGAGCAGGGGCAGGCGAGGGTGCAGGCACAGGCCCGGGCCCCGAGGCCGTGGGGCGGTCAGTAACACCCACACCATGTTGTGGTTTTTCTGGTGACAAGCGGCAGTCATGCCCAAGGCGTCAGAGCACCCTTCTGCACCAGGGATGGGCTGGGTGGTGTCCATGAAACCAACCACCTGATGGCTCCTTTGCAGCGCTGCACCTGTCCCTGGTGTTTTCCCAGGAGCATGGCTTACTCGTCTTTATCCACAGATCCCTCACCATCGAGGAGGTAAGTTGGCAAACTTCAAAGTAGTTGTTTGATAGTGCTAGATGAACAAAACTTTGCACACTTCAATTTTTTTTTTTGACTTTTCAGTTTCGAGATTGCAGGGAAGAAGCGTTGAAGTTTCTTTGTGTCTTCATGGAAAAAGTGGGTGACAAAATTCATCCTTATGCCTGTAACATTAAGGTAGGTAAATGAAAATTATTTCCTAAATGTGTCTTTGCCAGATGGTTGAAACAAGTCTGGTGGGTGTAATGTCATAACATTCATAGCTATACTTCACCCCTCCCAGTCAGCTTTGCCAGTCTCTAGTGCTCTTGTTAGAGCTGAAATAATTTGTTTGACATAAAGTGTAATTCATACCATAGAGCAGTGTGGAATTTTTTGTTCAGCTACAGACTTAATTTTTTTTAAACTTTTCTTTATAGAACTTAGTGGGTATTGGTTCTGAAAGTTAGTTATTTTCTTTGGAAGTAATAGTTGTAACTTCTAATTTGTACAAACTAAAGTCATAATATAAATGTAAAATTTTAAGTGCTTCTGTTGGTGGTGGTTAATTTTAAATACCAGTTTTAAAAAAAATTTTCCTGAGAAGTTGTTGGTTTCACAATATATACAGAAATTGGTGGTAACTGCAATACCTGAAGTTACTGGATCCTGGACTGCTGAATAACTCTGTGCTGCTTTGCATAGAAATGCTTGACTGCATCACTGAAGTTTCTGATCTCAAATTACTAGCTACTTATTGTAAGGACTGATAGTAGCTAGATAGAAAATTTGCTCTGTATGCCTTTTACTTCAGGAACTGCAATTTCTTTGCTTGAGCTGGGATTTGTTATTATGTCAGACAGTGCTGCAGTATTGTCAGTGAAGCCACTTCCAGGACTAGGTATTGTCTTAGTTTTTTTAAAAAGGAGGTAGGGGAACATTGTTATCTTTGAGTTTTTGTCTTTACTTACAAGTATTGTAATCTCCATTTTCTTTCCTTTGTAGCAAACTTGTCTTAGTGTCTATACAAAAGAGAGAGCAGCAAAATGTAAAATCTCAGCACTGGAACTTCTGATTAAGGTAAAACGCATTTTATGAATCCCTGTTGTTTCTAGAGAAGAAGAAGAAAATCTGTTGTATTACTATGCTTACACTATATCATGCAGAAAATCTGTATCACAGAGTCACAGCATATGCTGAGTTGGAAGGGATCCACAAGGATCATCGAGTCCAGCTCCTGGCCCTGCACAGCACCATCCCAAAAAGTCACACCATGTGCCTGAGAGCATTGTCCAAATGTTTCCTGAAGCCTTGTCAGGCTTGGTGCTGTGAGCACTACCCTGGGGAGCCTGTTCTAGTGCCCAACAACCCTCTGGGTGAAAAACCATTTTCTAATATCCAACCTAAACCTCCCGTGATACAACTTCAGGCCATTCCCCTGGGTCCTGTCACTGGACATCAGAGAGAAGAGATCAGTGTCTGCCCCTCCTCTTCCCCTCATGAGGAAGGGGTATGCTGCAGTAGCAAGATAGTATAATATTTAGATGTTAGAAAAAAATATGTCTCAACAGCGGATTGTCTTCAATGTTCTCCAGTAGGTTGCTTAGATGTGGACATGTCATTCCTTCATCTGTTAGAGCAAGACACAATTGTTTTGGGAGCAGATGCAGATCTCTTTCTCAGTTTGTTACAGTTATTTAGGGAGAAATTTTGCTGTTCAATTGCAATCTTGCTTTAAAATACTGTGTATTATATATAACAGTATAAGATACAGTATTTGAAAGGTGTGGAGGAGGAGGAGTGTTTTTGCAGAAATTTAGTTGCCTTGTGAGACAGTAGTTCCTTTGAATGCATTTAGACTTTTCTTATGTAAATGCTTTTGTGGCTACTTAGATTTGTTTATGAGGAACAAAACTCCCTTCAGAGTTATTCTGAGTCGGTTCTGTGAATTGGATTGGCTTTATATCAGCAGGGAGAAAAATGGAATATGGTAAAAGCTACTGCAGACTTGCTAAGCTTGTGCTCTCATGGGGTTTATGTGTACAAATGTATAAATCATACCATGTATGAGTTTCATGTATGCGATCTATGTATGATATATATGCTTTAAATTAAAAGTTGCAAATTTTGTATTTATGCATATATAGGAAGGTAGTTTGTTGTTAAAGTAGATTGCATGCCATTACTCTTTTTTGAGTAAGTCATCTTAGATCTCTTTCATTGAATAGCATACTTGCTCACTTAAGCTGAAGTTACATGTATGAACTGTGTTTTTATTTAGACCAAGTAGTGTTGTGGTATCGATCTTAATGTTTTTGCTGATTTTTTTTTTTAATCTCTCTTAGTTGCTTCACAGTTTGCGACGTTCCTGTCTGATGGAAGAAATGAAAGTTAGAGAGATATTTAATAAATTTTATGGGGAGCTTGCTGCAAAAAGTAAAATTCCTGATACAGGTAGGCTTTAGTTTTTCCTAGACTGTCCACCTGTACTCGGCACTGGTGAGGGCACACCTCAAATGCTATGTTCAGTTCTAGGCCCCTCACTACAAGAAAGACATTGAGGTGCTGGAGCAAGTCCAGAGAAAGGCAATAGAGCTGTTGAAGGGTCTGGAGCACAAATCCTGTGAGGAGCAGATGAGGGAGCTGGGGGTGTTTAGCCTGGAGAAAAGGAGGCTCAGGGGAGGCCTTATTGCTCCCTACAACCACCTGAAAGGAGGGCGTACCCAGATTGGGTCAGTCTCTTCTGATTGGGGTTAGTCTCTTCTCCCAGGTAACACGTGACAAGGCAAGAGGAAATGGCCTCAGGTACACCAGGGGAGGTTTCGATTGGATATTCAGATCAATTTCTTCATGTAAAGGGCTGTCAGTCTTTGGAACAAGCTTCCAGGGAAGTGGTGGAGTCACCATCACTGGACATGTGTAAAAGATGTGCAGATGTAGCACTTGGGGCAGGGTTCAGTAAAGAGACTTGGCAGTGTTGGGTTAATGGTTGAGCTTGATGATCTTAAAGGTCTGTTCCAACCTAAATGAATCTGTGATTCTAAAGCTCTTTGTAATCTTATCCTAACCCTGACTAGTGTTGTCCTCAAAGTTTCAGTTTTAGTGTGATAGCTCCTGTATGGAGCTATCAGCTCTAAAGTGAGCTCATGAGTTTCTGCCTTGCCTGACACTATTATTTATGGCATGTTACTATGAGCTCCAGTTTGATCATCTTGGCTAGTTACAGCTGAAATCTTGGCTTGGCAGGTCTACCCCTCATAAAACTTGTGCCTGCAAAGAATCCTTCAGTTTGAATTCAAGCCTAGAAACTTCTGCTAGCTGTTCGCCATAATAAGTGCTTCCTCAGTGTATAGGGCCTTTAAATCAGTTTTCTGAGCCCTGTTTGAAAACAGTAAATGTGTTCAACTAGTTCGTGTGAGAGGAGGATGCATCTCATATTGTAGTTTGTAGCTATATATATGTGTGTGTGTGTGTGTGTACATAAGAACATGTCTGTCCCACACTTCAGTCACCAATTAATCTGTCAGGGGTGGTTTTCTTACGGTTGCAAGTTAAAAGGAATTGTGCTGGAAATGTCGAAGCAATTATTTCAGTAATTAAGATTCAACAATATTAAAAATTATTTTTTAGTATTGGAAAAGATTTATGAACTTTTGGGAGTTTTGGGAGAAGTCCAGCCTAGTGACATGATTAACAACTCTGAAAAGCTATTCCGAGCTTATCTGGGAGAGCTTAGAACACAGGTATGATTGGAATTTCTTTTCATTCTTTGGTTTTTTGCTTCTTTTTTTCATTGCTTTGTTTTTGTTTTGTTTTGGTTTTTTTTTTTTTTCTTTCCTTTGGAGTGTATAGCACTGGGTTGGAATACTATTGTAGCTAGTACAGTTTATAGGGATCTAACTGGACAATCATAAATGCTTCCTTAACCACTGTTTAAGTTTGTGTTCTCTGGTTCTGAGAAGCTTTCAGTGTAGAAATTCAAGGCCATCAGTAACAGCAAACTACCCAATTTACTGTGAGAAAAGATAGCATGTGATGATCATTCCCCAAGAAATGTTATGTTGTCATGCACTGGTAGTTTCTGATTTGTTCTCTATTGGCTGCAAAGTCCTTGCACTTGAGGTAAATATCACATTCCTGCTGAACTTTTCTTGCATATATTCTGCATTTTTAAGAACTTTTAACACACATTAGTGCGTGTTATCTAAGTTGTGCTATGGTTACGTTCATGGAACATTTCCATGCTTTTCAAAGGATTTCTTATGCTTCCCTCCAAATGATGTGACACTTAGGAGTAGGAGATGTTTCTGTGGAGTTGTGTTTGTAGAGTTGGGTGCTGATGTAACTTTAAAGTTGAAGTAAATTGTTTTATCTACAATTCTAGGAACTGGGAAGCCTTGGTCTAAATTTATCTTAGCTTGAGGATATTTTATGTTTTCCAGATGACATCTGCTACGAGGGGACCCAAGCTGCCTCTTGTAGCAGGGTGTCTGAGGGGTCTGGTTGCCCTGATGTACAACTTCACTAAGTCTGTGGATGAAGGTATGGTTTTTTTCTATGTAAAAGGCAGTTACACATTTTGATATGCTTTTACAGACAGTTATACATTTAATTATTATGCCAATAATAATTGGTATAGCCAAAAAGTAGCACCATTTCTGTGTGTAAATTCAGAATGAAAATTTCCCTGCTGGTAAATGGTTTATGCAAAATACAGTCCTTGTAGTCTGTCTTTGTGTGAAGTGGCTTCATTAGTGCTTTCCTATATGTAAATCTTTGAAGTGCTATTTTCTGACCACATATTGGGCAGCTGTGAGAAGCTGCAATGCAGTTTGTATGGAAATGTGTGTCTCTTAAGAGTCTGTTAAAACATGGGTATTCAGAAAAATCAGTTAATATAGATGTACAATATTTTTTTCAAATTCAAGAGTATTTCAGGTAAAAAAGATCTCTGTCTCTTAAAATGAGATATATAAGGCTTTCCAAAATCACTTCTTCATATCAAGCTTTGATGAAAATATCTTTGTCTTCATTCTACCTGCTGCTTGTCACTAGTGAAATAGTCACTATTGGATTGTTTCACAGATCCTCTGACTGCAAAGGAGATTTTTGATTTTGCAGTGAAGGCTATCAACCCACAGGTAAATCTGCCACACGTTATTGTTCTGCATAACTGAATCAGCCCTGGTGAGGAGTAAATCACATGTGACAAACCTTTTCTGATATTACAGGTTGATCAGAAGCGATACGCAGTACCTCTAGGTAAGATGTACTTTTTCATTCCATCTATTTCCATTCACGCTGAGGTAGATACTGTCTTCTGTCTGGAGTTGTTTATTTTTTATTGTCACTGTTCAGATGGCTCTAGTCTTCAATCTTCTTGCTGGGGGGGTAAAGCTGCTGTAGTTTAAGTTGGAATCTAAAGAGATTAGCATGTATTTGGTTAAATTAGTCAAGGTCTAATCAGCTTGTGAGTAGCAGTATTACACTTGATACCCTTTGCTTCTCTGGGGTAGTACAAAACCATAGTGTGAGGAAGGAAAAAGGAATGGTAGGAGTAGAAATAAGAGGAGTGTAGCTAATTAGGGGAAAAGAGAAGATAGTGGATTGATTTAAAAGAAAAAATGAGAGAAATTTCACTGGAAGAAGAAGAAAAAGAATGTGAGTGGCTTATGCAGAAATTGCAAGAATGCAAGGTTTGAGTGCTAGGCCCATGGTAACTGTTAGGGGTAAAACCCTCTTTAAACATAGTCTGCCCTCTGCCCAGTTAATTCATTAAGGATCTTGAAACTTCATTTATGCTTATATTTGGAGTAGCGATGTTACCTGTAATCTGAAGGTCAAGATAAATTCTTTGTCTGCATCACAGTTTGGCTCAGGAGGGGACTTCTGCATGTGTCCTGACAACAGAAACCAGATCCTTCTGAATTGTGCAATCAAGTATTCTTATTTATAACCACTTAAGTCCCTTTCTTTTTCAATATTAATGTAAATTACTTCAGAATACAGCTGTGCTTTCCATAATGGTGAACATTTAAAAAGAGGATTTTGGGTGGTTGTTTTTCTGCTTAAATTTGTAATGTTTGGGTACTGATACTGTAATGGCTAGAGGAATATGTTTTATACCCTCCAGTCATGGTGGATCTACCTACCTAAAGTCCTAATGTGGACTTTCATAGTCTAGGCTGGTTGTGTAAAGTGCAATGTAAGTCTGGTTTTTAATGAGAACTGTTTTAAATTTCAGCTGGTTTACAGCTGTTCAGCTGGCACGCTGCTCAGTTTGGAGCCTTGCTGCTGGACAGCTATGTGTCCCTTTATGAAGCAATGTGCAGATGGTGTGGCCACACGCATCCAGAGCTGAAGAAAGCCAGTCATTCTGCACTAGACTCATTCCTCAAGCAGGTGTGGTAACTTCACTGGGGTCTCTAAGTCTAAAGCAAAGTTAAATTTCTCGAAGTAGAGGGGATATTTATTTGGTGCTTGGAAGTTCAGTGAATCTGTTTAATAAATAATTATTTCATTTGAAGTGCTTTGTATTACAAGCTAGGTATCTACTAAGATGTACTGTAAATTTTTTGTGAAACGTTGAAATGTTTATATCTGTTTTACAGATTTCTTTAATGGTGGCTAAAGATGCAGAGCTACACAAGAGCAAATTGCAGTTCTTCATGGAGCAGTTCTATGGAATCATCAGAAGAATGGAGTCAAGCAGCAAAGAATTGTCCATTGCCATTCGTGGATATGGCCTTTTTGCAGCAGTATGTGCAGAAAAATTATTCTGATAAAGGAGTTTACTGAACGGATGTAAAGCTAGGATTCATATACCATGCATTTTGTAATTTTACACAGCCCATTTAATAGGGTTTCTGGACTAGGTGTTGGACTTAATTGACTACATTGTAAAATACCTTGTGGATGAAAACTTTTGAAACATATACTAAATCTTGTGGGAGCACTTGCAGCTTTGAGGGTTGTAGTTCCTTTTTGTGCACAAGCTCTGAAGTGGAGAAACTGGAGCTTCATACACAGCTGTCACAAAACTTAAGGATGTGCTTAATTCCTTAGGTATAGGCAATACCTTTGCACTCTCTCTCTGCATTTAAATGGTAGAATCCAGGCCAACTTTGCTGTGAAAGTGGTTCAGAAATTCCTGCAGAGCAGGAATCTTACTCAAACAGCTAAAAGGCACTGCTGACTGCAGGACAGTCGGAGGTGATTTGTGAAGCAACCACAAACTAAGTGAATCTTAGCATCCATAATGCCATATTTAACATATTTACAGCCAAATTCCATGTTTTTCAGGCTAAATACGAAGTCATCTAACTGAAAGTTCAAGTACTTTCACAGTAAATTGCACTGCATTAGTGAACTATTATTATAGTCCATTCCAGTTTCTTGTACATGTAGCAAGTAGAATACTTAAACTTAATTTATTCAGATGTGTTGAGTTTCTGAAAAAACTTCAAATATTATTCCTGTTACAGTTCAGTGAAAACATGGCTGGGTTTTAGTGCTACAGCAAGCATTTGCTCAGCTCTACCAAATTGCCAAACCAGGTTTTTATTTTCTCTCTGTTAGCCCTGTAAAGCCATACATTCCGAGGATGTTGGCAACATGTATGTGGAGCTCCTTCAGCGTTGTAAGCAAATGTTCCTCACAGAGGCAGAAACAATAGATGACCATCTGTATCAGCTACCAAGTTTCCTCCAGTCCATTGCAAGTGTGATATTCCATATAGATACAGTAAGTGGAGTATTTAAAGTACCACCCAATTCTTTTATGTGGTTATAGATGTATAAGGAGGTAATAGCTGTGAACTTACCTGTGGTAAAAGGTGTTTCTTTAAATGAAATGTGATGACATCTAGCCCCTAGGGGAAGGGAAGAATATGAGGAAGATGCTCTATAGAATTTTATTTGAATAAAGAAAATGCACTGAAAATGCTTAATAAAATGCTACAGTACTCTGAAATGAAAACTGTGGTAGCCAAACGTGAATATGTTTTTATTTATTTTAGGTTCTTTATTTGGACATAATCATACCCTTTATGTGTTTATACCACTCTGCTGCTGCTTTGTCTTTTGGTACTGATACTTGTATGTTCTCTGAGGCTGATACTTTGATTCTCCTGTTGTTTTACGCTGTCTGTTCAAATGAGGGCTTTGAAGTAAGATTGTGGCATACATTTTATATTCAGGGGCTTAAGGATGAACAGATTATAATGCTGTTATTGTTGTTTAATTAAATTGGTACTTTTCTAGTAGCTTAAGACTAGATTCACTGAATAATCTGTTCAGGAGCTACTTTCCATAATGTGGTCTAGGAAACTTTCTTATTCTATTTGTTTAGTTTTATCTGGGGGGATTTTGTTTTTGTTGCTTTTTGTTCGTTTCTTTGTTTGGGGTTTTTCTGTGTCTAAGATGAATGCACTTGCTAAGTCTCTCCTTGTTCACAGAGCAGATCATGATGCAAACTCTTGTAACAAAGTATCTTGCTGAAATAATTTTGCATCATTTGCATGACGGATGTTTTATTTTTCTTTATTCTAGGTTCCTGAAGTATACACTCCAGTTCTTGAACATCTAGTTGTGCTGCAAATCAACAGCTTTCCACAGTACAGTGAAAAAATGCAGCCAGTCTGTTGCAAATCTATAATAAAGGTGTTTCTGTCCCTCTCAGGAAAAGGTCCAGTTCTCTGGAGCTTTATTAATACTGTGGGTGAGTCTATGATATTAACTTTGTTGAAATTTTTGGGATCCTGTTTGGTTTTTTTTTCCTTTGGTGGTTTGGGTTTTTTCTTTTACCTAAATTGCATAAGTGATTCTAGGAGTGAGATATGGAATAGCCATTTAGGATCAAAAATGAAGCTTGTCCTGTTCTCTAATAATGGCGGTTGAGTGTTTTCATGGTGTTATTTTTCAATATCTACTGTTAAATAACTTCAGGAATGCATTTAACAACTGTTTTGGATAACAAAGTGGATATGATTAAGGGCAGGAGCATACATGTTTGTGATAAGACTTGCATTCCTCCTCTGAAGGATTATGGGAAGAAAGGGATTTCACAGAAAAGTGTACAAAAATCAATTCAATGTCCTTTCAATTACTCCTACAAAATAGCACAGAAAATAGGGTGAGTGTTATCTCTGTTAGAAATGCAATTCTTTTCATGCTCTGGAACTTTTAAATAGTAAAAGTTAAAATTCCAAATATGCAGTTAGTCAGGTACAGTTCTGTGGATGTAATACTGAATATGTCAGCAGTGGTAACTGACAGTTCTAGTAGTCTCAAGCATGCTGACATTTCCTTTTAATTACTTTCAGAAGTTATTTTTCAATTTCTTTCAATTATTTATCATGGCTTTTCTCTGTTGCTGGGGCATTTTCATTGTTTCCCATGTTCTTGAGTTGGGAAGTGGTGCACCCAAGCACCATGGAGATTGTAAGTCCATGAGAGTCATTGGGAATTGTTGCCTTTTCAATGATGGCATTATGGGTAATGCCTTGGTCATCATTCAGAATCAGGAAAAAGTCAAAGCAGTATTGAGAAAAAGTAGTAAGAAGCAAGTCTAGGATTGGTTCCTTGTGAAACATCCTAAAGTCGAAGCTCTGATTTGGGCTATTTTGTTCTTTAACCAAAAAAAAAAATTTGTTCTTTTGCCTCTCTGTTACCATGACAGAATATAAGAAAAAGAAGAGTAATTTGTTTCGTTGTTAGTGTAATGAGAGATATGGATGCTGTGCCTCTTTTAATCCATTCAGGCAATTTTGTTTTTTGTTTCAGTGCATCAGGGACTGATCAGAATTTTCTCCAAGCCAATCACATTTTCAAAGGTAAAATAACTGTTTAAACATATTTATTGCATACAGATTCCTAGACTGTACATTACAGTTCTTGACAACCTAACCCAGTAAACAAGGGAAGACCCAAATAAACAAAAATAGAACTATCCATTTTGTTATTAGTCCATTATTGTTATTAGTTATTCGCTCATTTGTTCTTAGTCTCTCATCCCTACCTCTGCTTAGCATAATGTGGATATGGCTCTTGTACTAAATAAAAAAAATTACAGGAAATAGCCTTTTGTTTGGTCAGGTTGTCTGTAATAAAGTTGGTTGTAATTAAAGTCATCCAGCTTTCTTCCAGGTTAAAAATTTTGGACATTTAAAATTTTGCTGAATTCTTGTGCTAAACAAGGATATACAAGCTTTTAAATCCTGTTCAGCAGAATAACTAGAATTTCTCAAATAACTGAGCACTAGAATAAGATCTTCAGAGTTTTGTTTTTTTTTAAAGGAGGTGGTTGTTTTGTGCTTTTTCAGATTGATGTAGAAAGCTAAACATTTCATGTTTCTACCTGCAACAGTACTGTTACATTGTGTTTTGGCATGCCTTAAATAGTTACATAGGCAGTTGTACTGGGATTTGACTGAGATGGAGTTAATTTTTCCCATAGCATCTCTCACGGAGCTGTGCTTGTATTTGTAACTGGATATGTGTTCATAACCTGCCAGTGTTTTGGCTACTGCTGAGCAGCACTGGCACAGCATCAAGATTGGCTCTCCACCATTCCCCCCTCACCAATAGGCTGGGGGAACAAGATCTTGGGAGGGGACATAGCCAGGATAGCTGATCCAAACTGACCAAAGGGATATTCCATATCATTTGACATCTGGTCAGCAATAAAAGCTGGAAGAAAGGAGGGGGTTGGCAGCATTGGTTAAAATGTTTGTCTACTGGAGCATCTGCTCCATGTACCAAAACCCTACTTCTAAGGAATTGGCTGGGCATTGCCTACTGTTGGGAAGGACAGAATAAATCTTTAGTCATCTTTTGCTATTGAATTGCTTTTATCTTGACCCATGAGTTTTTTCCATCTTATTTTCCCCTTCCCCATCTTGCCAAGGAGAGGAGTGATAGAGTGGCTTGGTGGGCACCTGCCACACTGCCAAGGTCAAACCACCACAGCTGTGTTTCTGAGAAATATTGTGTCCCTTCAGGATTCTTTTGGAAAAGAAACTTCTGGATCTGAAGAATCCTTTGAAACTGGAGAAACTGGGACACGAAGATCAAAAGTACCAACTTATAAGGACTATCTGTATCTCTTTAGAAGTCTACTGAGCTGTGACACAATGAAGGTAAAAACATAGTTAACGTAGAAATACAAAAGGAAACTCAATCCTGAGCCTTACCATCTTATTGCTGCTTTTCTAACCTTAGACTTTTTCTAAATGTCATGCTGTAGAAGGACTGTTTCCTGGTTTTAGTTGGATTTTATGGCTGATAAATGAATTAAGCAGGAATTAAGTTATGCTTTCATAGCTGAGAAATATAAAAAACTGGATTCTCTGGATCATTTAAATGTTATTTTCTAAATTAAAGAAATAATTTTCATTTGTGTTCTGAAATATGAATATTTCTGTCCTACAAAGGAATGTGTTTTTGAAGATGCAAACTTTCTTACTGAAAATGCCCAACTGCAATCCCTGAGTCGCTTGCTGTATGATGAACTTGTAAAATCTGTTTTGAAGATTATTGAGAAATTGGACCTGACTGTTCAGAAACTGGATGTTAGTGAACAGGTGAGACCTGAGGACCTATCCGTGAACTCTTGTTGGAGGGGAACCAAGATTATATTCCCTGTTTTGTTTTCTTTATGTCTAGATAGCACCCTTTAGTGTCCTTGAAGTAACGTTTATCCTAGATAAAATATTTTACTTAATATTTCTGAATGTTGCATTGCAGTGTTAGGATGTAGAAAAACCAGAATCATTAGAAGTTCACAGAATCTGTTATTTTAGGCTTTCTACTGTGCAATCTACTGATTTTCATTTTTTTACTTACTTTTTCCTCAGAAGCAGGCATCTCTTATTTTTCCTTTCAATTACTGATGTGTCAATTGTTACTCCTTCATTTGTCAGACTACCTAGTAACAGCTAGAAAAAGACAGACTGTTTATATAGGAAAAAGGGTGTAAAAGCTTTCTATGTTGTTTCAGTATTCTTTCTTCAATATTTATTTTCAGGATGAAAATGAAAGTGACAGTGCTTTGGTTGGGCCTTCTTCTGACCCTGCTTCAAACCTTCAGCCAACAAAGCCAATAGATTTTATTGCCTTTATAAATCTAGTGGAATTCTGCAGGTATTGATATGTTTTTATGTAATTCGTAAGTTACAAAGTGGTTGGAAGAAGTTTGAGGTGAGATATATTTAAGATGCTTGTTTTTGAGTTAGTTTGATAGATCACATTTCAAAATGTGTAAGATGCTTAGCAGGGAGACAGGAAGGATTTTTCAAACATCTGGGCCACAGGTAAACACAAGCTCATCAGCTCAGGTTTTTCTAAAGAGTACAAGAGACATTCATTAGCATTCACTTTCATTATTTATATGTCATTGTCTTTCAGCATAATTTGTAGCTTTCAGTATTATATTGGCCATATATCCTAAATACTTCAGAGACTAAAGTCTTCATAGTCTAGTGAGGGGTGTTTAGTGAAAGGTTCAGCATTTGTTGCCTGTGGAGGTGCAGTAATGAAATGTGATATGTGAGGATGTGTGTTTGTATAAATTCAATAATGAGTTATAATAAGGAAGGAATGGCTTTGCACTCTTGAAAAAAAAAGAAAATCTTCCTATGCTTGCCTCAGAAGGCAGCATGCTGCTCTATCTTTGTAACTACTCTGTTACAGCAATATTTCTTTCTTGTACTGAGATGAAAGTTTAAAAAATAAAACATTTCATTTCTTTTTTTCTTTTTTTTCCCTGTGTTTTCTGTGCATCTGTTTTAGAGAGATACTTCCAGATAAACATGTGGAATACTTTCACCCTTGGGTATATTCCTTTGGTTACGAGCTCATTATACATTCAACAAGACTACCTCTTATTAGTGGATTCTACAAGCTGCTCTCTGTTACAATGAAAATTGCCAAGAAGATAAAATACTTTGAGGTGAGATTTTTTACCCAGTGGAGGAGTAACATGTTGTATTAATGCATGTGCAGTTCTGTATGTATAGTATTTTATGCACTGTGGGAAATAGTTTGTTGGAGCTGTTACTGGGCTGTTTCAGATGTTTATAATTTTCTATGCCTCCATAGTTCGAAGCACATAGAAAGTCAAAAGTTAAACTAGAAGCCCAGTTTCTGAAGAGACACCATCCTTACATAATCACAGAATCTCAGAATTGTTAGGGTTGGAAGGGACCTCTAGTATTCACCCAGTCCAACCCTTCTGCCAAGGTAGTGTCACCTAGAGAAGGTGACACAGGAATTCATCCAGGGGGTTTGAAATGTCTTCAGAGAGGGAGAGTCCTTCACCTCCCTGGGCAGCCTGTTCCAGTGCTCTGCCATGCTCCATGCTCTTTCCAAAATCCTGAGCTGGGTCAACAGAGAGATGGGCGGTACCCTTGCAGTGCAGGTGGTATAAAAGGTATTTTGGATAGAAACAATCTAACCAGAACAGCAGAGACATATATGGGTTAGTTAACTCATGAGTTATTAACATGAGTTAATTACTCAACTTCAGGGGTGTATTCCCATTGCACTTACTGGTTTCCACAGGGAATATGATGCCCTATTGGTGCATGCACTATTTGTGGTGTGGAAGCTGTTGGGCTAAAACCTGTGGGCGTGTAGCCCAACACAGAGCCCAGAGCTGTCCCTGCCACTGCTGCTGATGGCACCAGGTGAAGCACATTTGGGAACTCACTGGTGTAGATGCTTGTACTGTGGATGCTGTTGTAATTGTTTTCTTACTGCACCAGCATTCTTGTCACCTGGACATCCGCTGTTAGGGAAGTTTGGGATTTTATGGTTTGTTAGATGGGTGGAGCAAGTTAAACCATTGGCAAGTTACTTTTCAGTCATGTATCTCTTGTTTGTTTGCATAATATTTAGTGTATTCAAAAAAGTTGACCCTCAGTGCACCGTATTAATGTTAATTTCTAACCTTTGAAAGATCAAAGATACATTTCAAGTTTTCACTGATACTGGTTTCACATTGGACTGTGATGTATATATTCTGAGTTGAACTTGTGGTTTGTATTTGTACTGTGTACTACATGCTTTTTAATGCTATTGACTTGTGGTTTGTTTGGTAGGGTGTCAGTCCAAGGAGCCTCAAAAGATGTCCTGAAGACCCAGAAAAAAGCTCTTGCTTTGCGCTGTTTGTAAAGTTTGGAAAAGAGGTAAGGAATTTTGCTCCCTAACTTTCTTAGTCTGAGTGAAAACATATGTGATTCAATCAAAATTTTATCTTCTGAGGAATCTTACACATACAGTAGAAATATTCATGCTTTTTGAGCTATGCAACATAGTGGGGTTTTAAGATCCTTTTCTGTCTGTTTGTTACATAATCTCAGAAGAGGTGCATTGGTCACCAATTCATATACGATTGAGTAACTAACTGTATAAATACTTTTGGTAACTAGATACTGGTGTAGATACTTCTGGTAACTAAATACTTCTGGTAACTGTCTGCAGGTGAATGAGATTCCAGTATTGGTTTTGGCATGTTTATTTTGCATGGGTGTTGATACAGCAAGTTAAGATCTTAAAAGGTTTATGTTTGTTCTCAATCTGTTTATCTGAATTATAGGTTGCAGCAAAAATGAAACAGTATAAGGATGAGTTGCTGGCGTCTTGTCTGATTTTTTTGCTCTCTTTACCACATGACATCATCATGCTTGATATCAGAGCATATATTCCTGCACTGCAGGTGAGTCAAAGTGGTGTACAGCTAACACTTTTTTTCCCTAAGATATGTACAAACATTCTGTAACAAAGCCAGTGTCCTTTTGAGCTGTTCAGGTAACCATTAAGCTCTCTACAGTCTTCAATGAGATAGAATACAAATGACTTGACTCTTTGGATAAACAAGTAAATTGATGGAAATTGCTTTTGCACTAAGCAGACTCTCTTAGTGCCTGTGTTGCAATATAAATATACCTCCTGCACTGATCTTGAGTAAGAAGCTAAACAGAGAAAAGTTATTACAAAGGGAGATGTATTGTACGCTAAATGCTTTTAAATTTGTCTCTTTTACCATTAAGTAACGCTGGTCAATGAATGTGAAGGGCTGATAGTTTTGTATTTGGCACTTAGAATGCATTTAAGCTGGGCCTTAGCTGTACCCCAATGGCTGATCTGGGCCTGGATGCTTTGGAAGACTGGTCAGCTCACATCCCCAGACATATGATGCAGCCCTACTACAAGGATGTTCTGCCTCTTCTTGACGGTTATTTGAAAAGCTCTACATCTTCAGGTACATACATGCAAAAATCTGCTAGTCTTAAGGAAGACTAAAATATTTTTTTTATAAAGATGTTGATGTGACATACCTTTTATTTATATTGTGCACGTTCTGTGGTTGGAAAAATACAACTTCCCTTAGACCCCAAAATGTACTTTTTCCTTAAACTAGGATTTACTTGCTTCTGCTGAACAATCAGTAATTGTTGCCATTTTATTTGTTGCTTCTCTGTGATATGTCCTTTGTTTGCTTAAATTGTCCTAGTTTTCACTAGAAGATTTATTTTCCTTAATAAAAGAATAATTGTTGCATCTTAAAAATAAAAATGGGCAAAACAGGGATTTTTTAAATGAAACAATGAGCAGGTCCATGAGATACTGACATAATAAACTGGTATTGATATGCTGGTTTTTTTTGTTCATCAGTTGAATCTCAGAATAACTGGGAAGTAAGGAAACTTTCTCAAGCAGCCCAGAAAGGACGTAGTAAAGTTGTGATACAGCGTATAAGAAAGGCAAAGACACTTTCAGTGGTAAGAACCCTCTTTCCATTTAGAGATAAATGTTAATCCTTCCTTGCCACAGCTTCTTTTTCTTTCTTTTGTGCATACCTTTTTTTTTATAAGGGCTATTTCTACCTTAGATGAGTTTAATGAATTCCATTCTACAGTGTCGCTCAAGAAGCTGTTACATCAACATGACTGGAAAGATGTCATATTCCAGAGTGAGGATGGGAATTAAGCAGAGGAAGGGGACTGAAGAAATCCTGTCAGTCAGTATCATTGCTTGACTGATACATTATGGCAACAAAAATTATTGCCAGCACCCAAAATCAGTTCCCTTCTTAGCAGCCTTGCAGTATGCAGTAGAATTTTGTGAATGTGTAAGTATTTGGGGTTTTTTTAAATTGTCTTGTGGATAGGCTTGTAGTCTTTAGAGGCCAACATACATATTAGTTTGACCAGTGGCCTCTCAAGTATAAGTGTAGTAGTTTTATTTGTATATTCCAGCGCACAAACTGGCCTGGAATAAACCTATTTTTGGGCATGAAACTATTAATTACTCCCATATATAGAACTCTTTCTGACCTGGTTGTCTTTAAACATAATGCTCCTGGAGTGAGTCCAGTGGAGAGCTGCAAAGATGATTAGAGGACTGGAGCGTCTCTTATGAGGAAAGGGTGAGAGAGCTCAACCTGTTTAACCTGAGAAGAGATGACTAAGAGGGGACCTCATCAGTACCTGTAAGTTCCTAAAGCGAAGGTGTCAAGGGGATGGATCCAGACTCTTCCTGGTGGTGCCAAGCAATAGGAAAAGAGGCAATGGGCAGAAACTGATGCTCAGCAAGTTCCATCTGAATATGAGGAAGAACTTCTTTACTGTGTGGGTGACTGAGCACTGAGATTGCACAGAGAAGTTGTGGAGTCTCCCTCACTGGAGATATTCATGAACCATCTGGATGTAATGGGTGTAATCCTGTGCCCTGAGTTCTAGGATGATACTGCTTGAGCAGGGAGGTTGGATCATATGACCTCCAGCAGCCCCTTCCAACCTTAATCATTCTGTGAAACAAAATGAGCGAATTTTATATCCCATACAGGCTGCTTCTGAAAATCAGTTGCCTGAGAGAGGCACTGTTTTGCCTGGAGAAAAGACACTTAGGGGAGACCTTATTGCTCTTTACAGCTATCTGAAAGGAGGCTGCAGCCAGGTGGGGGTTGGTTTTCTCCCAGGTAACAAGTGATAGGACAATGGGAAGTGGCCTCAGGTTGTGCCAGGGGAGGTTTAGATTGGCTGTTTGGAAAAATTTCTTCATGAAAAAGGTAGTCATGCATTGGAACAGGCTACCCAGGTAAGTGGTGGGATCACCATCCCTGAAGTATTCAAAAAGCCTGTGGATATGGCAGCTGAGGACATGCTTTAGTGATGAGCATGGCAGTGCTGGCTTAATGGTTGGACTTGATGTCTTTACAGGTCTTTTCTAATGTAAATGATTCCACGATTCTGTATGGGTACAGGATCTAAACTTTAAGTTCTGGATTTAAAGCAAATGAAAAGAGCAATTTTTGCTTCAGATTTCTTTCTGCTTTTTACGCTGTTATGTCATTCTCTAGGTATGTGTTACTTGTGATAATAAAATTTTACTTGAGAAATGGGAATTGAAAGCTCACAAAATGCAATGGAAATGCTTTCCAGTCTTGCCTTCTTTTGCTTACTAAGCTGGAGCTCTTCTCTTGTATGATGCAATTCTTCTCGTCATGGGTTCTTCATTTTACCTTCTTCATCTGTATTCAATAAAAGCCATAAAACATTCATTTACTCCATAAACCAAGTTACTTCTGTATAGAAGTAACAGTTCTTTCATAATATTAATCTGTTGAATTATTTAGGATAATAGTCCCTCGTTGGAAGCAGTAAGGACTAGAGTGGCACACCTCCTTGGGTCTTTGGGAGGGCAGATTAACCACAACTTAATTACAGGTAAGTATCCTGTCGAAAGTATTTATATGCCTCTGCTCTGTCTCTTGAAAATTGGTTTCATTAAGGCCTCAACATCACTTTAGGAGAATGAGTGAGCTTTTCTAGGATATCTGGGTTTTATTGCTCTTATTTAAACAAAACTGCTTTTATTCAGTTCTGGAGTTTAGTAGAGCAAATGTATTCACCAACTTAATATGGAGTACAGAAATTGTTTAGCAAACTATAGGTAAAAGCAAAAAACAGTGCATCTGAGTGTATGGTTTGATTTATTCCCCTCTGCCTTCTCACTGCAAAGCCATTTTAAAATTTTGTCCCAGTTTGTAAATCCTTAGTACTTGTTTCCACCTTTTCACTACAGTTCTCACTTTATTCAGTGTTTAAGAACTGCAGTCACGAATTGTATAAATCTCAGCAAGCTTACTTTTTCACTTGTGAGTTTAAGGTACATGCCTTTAGTGTGTGCAGGTCACAGAGTTCCGTTTGGGTGCTCCTCAAAAAAAAACCCACAAAACGTTTTCTCCCTTTCTCTGTCCAGTCTATGAATAAGCTTTATAATTTAAATATTAAATACTATATGATCTAATAAAAACAGAAATGGAGAACTATATTGTAAGTACCTGACTACGAGATTCAAGGGTTAAATTCAGCACAAAATCTATTTAGTCTAAAAATTAATGTGGTTGTATAGAACTTTTTTTCCTTTCTTTTCCTGCTAAATTTGTTTTTTTCTGCCTTTACAATCGATTTTCTTTGTGCCAAGTATTTCTCTGTTACTTACTCAAAAATACTATGGGAAAGTAGCCTTATTCTCTGGAAATCAAATACAAAGTATGGTCAGACTTTGTTAACCAAATTAACAAATATGGGAATAAAGGGAGAGAAGGGACTAAGTATGCCAGTTTTTCTTGGGAGGAGATAGCTATAAACGGCTGTAAATGTAGTCATTTTCTGTGCAATTGCAGGAGTCAGTATGTTGGATTTTCTTGTCTGAATTCAAGAATTTTCTGTAACATTAGAAGATGAAAGTACTATATTGGATGTCTCACAGAAGTATTCTAAATTGTGATTCATTGTCTTCTGGATTTACTTGTCTCCAGACTTAACCTGTATTAAAACTGGAGACTGTTGCAGCTCTCAACTGAAACGTTTGCTACAATTTTTTCAGTAATTTATAAAGCATTAACATTGCATGGCAATCTAACTGAAATTGGGAGGTTACAGATTTTTTGACTGAGCTAAGTAAATACTCGCTCTGTGTGTATTGTGTTAAACTTCTTTTCATCTTTTTCAAATGCATCAGCTACCTCTGCAGAAGAGATGATGAAGAAATGTGTATCCTGGGACACTGAAAAGCGCCTGAGCTTTGCTGTACCATTTGCAGATATGAAGCCTGTCATCTACTTGGACTTATTTTTGCCTCGTGTGACTGAACTGGCTCTTTCTGCAAGTGACAGGCAAACAAAAGTATTGATTTTTTTTTTTTCTACATACTTCTTCATGCTGGCTGATAAAATTGCATAAAATAATGTCTTCCTTGTTACTGAACACCTGTTTTAATTAATTCATAGGTAGCAATGTGCTTCTTTGGTGCTGTTTCATGAGGACACTATTGTTCTTCTTTGACACTCTTTCATGATGACACCATTCTGAGTGTTTAGAAACTAGAGAGCAGAAGTTGCTGTAAGCTCTGTCAGACAGCCATTGTGTTTTGAGAGTTAGATTTAACATAAAACCGAATATTTTAAACTAGTGAATCTTCAGTGTTGTTCAGCCTCCTTCTCATGCCCTGCTTATGAACCTGTGGGTTCAGTCCAGCAGAGCATTTAAAAAAAATACACCCTTTCATATGACTCTTTCTCTTGTGCCCACTATTTTGTGTTCTCTGTGAAAGTAATGGATGCATAACCAAAGGGACTTTTAAATTTCAGGTTGCAGCATGTGAGTTGCTACATGGCATAGTCACATATATGTTGGGGAAAGGCACTCAGATGCCAGAAGGACGTCAGGGTCCTCCCCCTATGTATCATTTACATAAGCGAGTATTTCCAGTGCTGCTTCATCTTGCTTGTGACATAGACCAGGTAAACACTTATTTATATGAATTTTAGCTTTTTCAAATACCTTTAAATGTGGGAATTATTTAATAATTTTATTTAGAATTTTTCCTATTTGAAGTTTTCTTAACATGTTGTTTTGGGTTTTTTTTCTGAAATGCAGTGTGTTTTGTAACCTGAAATTCTATTCTAGGGATGGATTGTTTGGATTTTGGGAGTGGGGTCGAAACCTTTTCAAATACTGGTTTCAAATACTTCTATAACTCAGTGTAGTTCAGAGTACCTCAGAGGAGGGTAGAAGAGAGATTCAAGTTTCAAGATTCACTCAGAGAGTTTGTGGGAGTAATACTCTTCATTACCATATTTAATTTCTATAGTTTTTCAGTAATAAGTTAATTGGAGGTGAAGTAGATTATTTTGACATTGAATGAGAGCAAAGCTACAGTCAGAGCATTTGGGAGAGAATTTGTAGCTGCCTCTTTGATACCTAGAGATGATATATTTAATTCAGACATTTGAACTTGATATTTCTGCTCCTTTGCACAAAACAGAACAGACACGTAGCTTCATCTCCACTGAAATGACAGGTCTTGTCCCTTTTGAGACTGCTGTTTGAACTCTGGCATCCATATCTGTTTTTAAATCAAAGGGATTCCGTGTTCTGGTAAAATATATAGGAAGCTGTGTTACCAATTTAGGTGAAACCTCTTTTGCTGGCATGTGGCTGAAATTAAACCATAGGTACATAATGTCTGGATTGGTCCAAACCACAGGCACATATGCACTGCATTTGAAGCATGTATGTATGCATATATAAGTATATTTAACATAAGTTTCATATAATAAGTATATTTAATGTTTGTTGCCTTCTTGTTACAGTATGGCAGTACTCAATCAGGTTGATTCACAGTTAATATTGTTGAAATTCATGAAGTTAGAATAATGATAAAGATTTTAAGATCTAAATACAGATTAAGAAAAATACATCCCTGTTTTCCTGTGTATTGCCATATTGGTCTGGGTCATGCAATGTTCTTTGTCTGACAGGAGATTACTGAAAGTAAGCTTGGAGATCATTGAGACAAGCTGAATAGAAAGCATCTAACCGATATTGATTATTTGGGGTTTTTTGATCATTGATATAGGAATGTAATATTAAATAGACTCTTTTTCAAAGTACTGTTTTTTGTTCTTATGTATTTTGAATAGCAAAGCGTCATAGAAATGTATTAATCCTAGAAATGTAGTTAACATTTGCTGTTTTCAGGTAGCAAGACAGTTGTACGAGCCTTTAGTCATGCAACTCATTCACTGGTTTACTAACAACAAAAAATTTGAGAGTCAAGATACTGTGGCATTCCTGGAAGCTATCCTGGTAGGTTGTAAGTCTTTCCTCTCTCCCTTCTGTGCCATGTGACTTTATTTTTTACTAGCATCATTTTACTACTGAAGCAACCAGGAACACATGAACAGATAGAATGGCCCCTTAACTATTTGAAAGAAAGAAAATGGTTGGTTTATTTATTTATTTTCCAACAATGGTTTAATGTTTCTTAACTGAGGTTTTGATGATGGATTTCTCTTTCTTTGACATTCTCAAAGTACAGGTATATCATCTTCAGATAAATGAAACACTCTTTATCATCAGTATGTACTAGGAACAACTGAAGTACATTCACCATTGATCCCCTGAATGCCTAGCTGTGTGCTTAATTTTTCTCTAAGTATCTTTGCCTTCACCAGGTGTGCTGGTTTTGCATTTAAAACTAGCTTTTGCACTGAACAGAAGTGTTTGGAGGCAAGGTAGATCAAGAGGCTTGGAGTACTTTTTTTTAATGAAAGTCGTTGTCACACCAGTTCTTAAGCAGAGGAGACTCACCCATCAGAAAAATGAAGTGTCTTAGACAAGACTCCTACACTCCTAGTTGAGACAGGAGTAGAAATCCAGATTTTGAGGTGTAATTCAGCTCTGTAGGGGCTGAAAGTTCTGCCCTTCCCTTGGACAGTAGCAATTTTGATCTTTGTTAATTTCTGGTAAACTGTGAATACAGTTTTTTAATTTGCAAATAATGCAATGCAGATAAGCTGCTCCAATACTTCACTGAGACAATAGCAGGGTTTTTCTCATTCTTGAGATGAAATAATCTTGTGTAATTTCAGAGTGGCATAGTGGATCCTGTTGACAGCACTTTGAGAGATTTCTGTGGTCAGTGCATACGAGAATTTTTGAAATGGTCTATCAAGCAGACAACACCCAGACAGCAGGAAGAAAGCCCAGTAAACACCAAGTCTCTTTTTAAACGGTTGTACAGTCTTGCTCTTCACCCCAGTGCTTTCAAGAGACTGGGTGCAGCACTTGCTTTTAACAGTATCTACAGAGAATTTAGGTGAGCAAACAGAGCTTGAAACTGTAACTAACTTAAAAAGTAGTAATTACAGAACTCAAATAGTCATCCGTTGACACTCATTCTATTGATGTATATGATAGCTGTAAAATTCAGTTAGTCAGCTTATTATTTTTTAATAATATTTTTGTAGTTTGAGCTTTCTGCCAGTATGTAAGATACATAAAAATAAATTTTCATCACAAGTTTATGGGAAGCTTTTTATGCCTTTTCAGGATGGTCAGCAAATTTCACTGCCGTTTTTTAAACTGGTTTGGATGTACTTTTTTGTGTAAATATCTTGTGCAGTTTATCTTTACAGTATTTAATTTGTTGGGTTTTAATTAGAATTTTACACTTAGTGCTTCTTCTACTCATGTTTCTAATTTTTTTTTCCTGATTTTTTTTAAAGGGAAGAAAATTCTCTGGTGGAGCAGTTTGTATTTGAAGCCTTGGTTGTTTTTCTGGAAAGTCTGGCTTTAGCCCATACAGATGAGAAGTCATTAGGTGAGCTACAATTAATTAACTATGGAATGAAACAAAAAGTTACCTTGTTGAATCTTGGGTTAAAAAAGAAAAACTAGAACTGTAAGGAAAGTACATTTGCTTACTTTTACAACAGAGGAAGAATTACTTTTCATTATTGGTAAAGAGGTCATTTGATATCTAGTTAGGAACTGTTTGAATCAACTTGCAATGTATAAAGGTGGAATATTTTGAGCCCAGGAGAAAGAACCTTTTCATATTTACGATGATTTACAATTTTGTAATAACACTAAAAGTCCTGGTGGTGCTTCAGATTTGAGTTGTGGTTTTGCAGTTACTCAGTGTAAAAATGTAGCCTGATGAGAATCAGTCTGCTCTTTTATAACAAACAAAATACTCCAAAAATTGTCATTTCGATATATTCTATGAAATATTTCCACCATTTTGTGATACCTTTTCCTCATTGCCTTGTCATTCTTTACAGCAGTATGTAGTTGTGTGAAGAATCTATGACCTCTTTCACAGTACCAATGATTCTTCAATAAACCTACTTTTCTCTTTTTTTTCCTATGTTTTAACTTCCACTAATTAATAGTAATTAGAAAAAAAAAAAAACAAAACCAAAAGTTGGTGTGAGGAAACTTAATTTCTTTCAGAGGAAGAGTTCAGGATATGATAGAAGTGGCCCCAGAAGAATTACTCAAATGGGAAAATTTTACAGTTTCTCTAAGCATGATCACAGAAAGTAAAATGCACAGTTTTATACCAGAGACCTCAGACTTTGCTGGCCATGCTGGCCTGTCTGGTATTTTGTGATTTTGTTCTGCACTCATGAAAAATTTACTGTAGAAGCAGAGGGTAGTGGAGCTGGTAGCCATTAGCCTCTGTCTAAGTCACGTACCATGTCTATAGTGCTGATACCTTGATTCATTTAACCAAATTACAGGTGTTTACTTATCGATGTCCATTCTCTCCTTCTAACAGGTACTGCCCAGCAATGCTGTGATGCTATTAATCACCTGAAGCGCATAATCAAGCATAAAGCATCTTCTCTGAACAAGGAAGGAAAACGGCGAGTACCACGGTCAGCAATTTGCCCTGGGTTTTTTGGTTTTTTCTTTAATATTGCGTTTCAATTAAGGTTGTCAGTAGTTCCATTAAATGCTTGGGGTTCTGAATGAGGATTTCATCCTGTGGCAATTGCTGATACAGACCTCCTGATAGGTCTGTTAAACCACTGGTGGGGAATATGCTGGACATAATAGGAGAGGAGCATGATGGTCATTGTTTATTCCAGCAAGATGAACTTGATTTAGTTTAGCAAGGACGGACAGAAGAGAAAAGCATGTTTCCCTCACAACAGTGTTTATAATAATATTAGTGCTGGTCCTACAAAGCACTTGGAGGAGACTCCTCCAAAGACTTTGTTATGGTTGTTAAATGTTAGCAGAAGAATGACAAGCTGCAACAGGATGATCAGCAATTAAAGAAGGGTGGCAAAGGAAAAAGAGGCAAAAATGGATTCAGTATCAGGATGGATGAAGCTCTGAGTTACCTAGCTGATGCTGCTTTGAGCTGATTGCATACCTGACCCTGCTTTGAGCAGGAGCTTGGACTAGAGACCTCCTTAGTTCCCTTGTCACCCAAATTATCAAGGGATCTTAAAGAAACTGGCAAGTGGAGTCTATATTTCGATCACTGGTGTGGCATTTGATAAACTGTGAGACTGAATGACTCTGGGGATGGAGAAAAACTGTGCAGGTTTATTTAAACTTTAATCTCCGGTTTTGCCTCTTTGAGTTATAGAGAGAAGGGAAGATACCTGATTCTGCATTTTAAATTGTTTTCTGAAAGGACTAGGCTCTGGGGATGCCAAGTAAAGTGAGGAGAAGACAAAAAGTACAAGACATGCTTGTGGGAGAATTCTTTATTGTTGTGCAGATGGGTTGTGGTTAGATAAAAGGGATTCATAGTGCTCATGGAACATTTTGATTTTTTTCAACTGGAAGACTATGGCTTCTTGGTAGATGTCAAGAGGACTGTTAATCCCTAATATTTTTGTGCAGAGGATTTCCAGCTACTAAATCAGTGTGTCTTCAGGACATTGTCATGTGGCTCTTAGTGCAGTGTGGACGACCTCAGACAGAGTGCCGACATAAAGCCATGGAGCTCTTCTATGAATTTGTTCCCTTATTACCAGGTATTTTAAGTTACAGTGCACTGTTATCCTTGGTTTCTATATTCTGTGCCTGCCTTCTGTCTGTGTTTTCTGTGCAAGTTATTACTTACAAGTAAATATCTGTTCACTCAGCATTGTTAAATAGAAACTGAGTAGTTGCTTATGTTGCAAATCAGGTACTGTGAGAACCTCAGGGTTTGTGGCGTGTTTTTGGGCATAGAAGAGGCTTTTGTTGCAGACTTCCTTCCAGGCAGGAAGGAGAATTTCCAGGCCCAGAACTGCTGTTGGATCCAGTGAAAAAAAGAAAAATTTGTTGATGGAGAACTGGTGTGAAATTGGCTTCTTCCTTAATGGCAGTTTTAGGAATGTGACCAAGGCTAAACCAGAATCAATACCTTCTCTGCTAGAAGACCCAGTTGAAAACACAAAGTTTGAGCATGTTAGTTCATTTGCCTCTAGTTCCTTGCTAGTTTGAAATGTGTTTTCCTTTGAGAATTTATACTTCTGTTTCTATTTCTGTCAGGAAACAAGTCTCCATCTTCTTGGCTGGCTGATGCTCTAAAAAACAGAGATGTTTCTTTCCTCATTAACAAATTTGAAGGAGGTGGCATGGATGCCAAAAGTCCATCTGGGATCCTTTCTCAGCCAACTCTCCGTGGTATGCAGGAACCCTTCAGTTTACAGGCTGTCATGCAGTGGATGGACATGTTCTTAGCAGCACTGGATTGCTACAATACATTCTTTGAGCTGCAGATGATCAAGCCTGATGAAGTACTGGGTGAGTGATTAACTGTTGCATTAGGTTCATTCATGTGTGTTACACAAAGCCCACCCAAGATGACTTGGACTTTAGGCTGCTTTTATAAATGCAGAATAGATGGTTTTACAAACTCTCCCAAAGTTTTCCAATGGCAGTTGTAATGGGATGGGGCTTTTTTTATGAAGTACTATATATCTAAGAATGTTTCCTTTTAGTCCTAGAAATACATCTTTGCATTTCTAGATCTGAATCATCCACTTGTCAGCAATCTCTTTTACTCTATCTCATCTTCAAAAATTATTCTGTACAGCTAATTTCCCACTGCTCAGAAGAGCAGTAGATTTTTTTTTGTATTTTTCTTTAAATCCTTCTAAAGCTTTTTACCTGTTCTTTATTAAAATCTGGAGGAAGTAATCAGAAAATAGTGAAAGAAGTCACCTTTTCACTTAAAGCCCTGTACATGTTACCTTTATTCAATTCCTTATGCATCAACTGCATCAGGTCCAAAAGCCCTGCATTTGAATTTTGATCAGGTGAAATAATAACACCTTGTGTAGCCATTTGGGTCTCCCAAAAGGTTATTCTTTTCATTATTCTTGCAAGTCTAAACAAAATGCTTTTGTTCACTGATAGTCCCGTAAAAGTTTCAGGTGGTCTGTCTGTCAGGTGGTCTGTTTGTCAGTGTTATGTCTGTCTTGGTTTAAAACAATATTGTAAGATGCTTAGCTTAGCTAAGTCATTCAAAACTGGGGATTTAAAATTTTTATCCATTTTATTACATATGCCTAAATCACCATCATCATTAGTAAGTGCAGTCACTTCTTGTAGTGATCACTAAGTACAATGCTGCATTGCCCAGAATGGTAATATTTAGAACTGGCAGAGAGCTTTTGGAAAACACTGGTGTGAGGTGTTGTTTCTGTTTTGTCATCTCAGTTTTCTTCCAATCATGAAACATAATATTTTTAAGCTGAGAGCTGCTGTATAATTTCAACTTTGTGTGATTCTTCCCAGGTGTAAATAAAAGTTCCTCATTTTTGGAAGCTGTGCAGTTCTTCCTTGCCACTATTGCTTTGCATGATATCCATGCAGCAGAGCAGTGCTTTGATTGCTGCTCAAAAGGGAGCATGTTCAGTCCACAGGAGAGAGACATTTACAACTACAGCAAGTGTACCATTATAGTCCGAATCATGGAGTTTGTCACCATGATCCTGGAAATGTGCCAGCAGGATTTCTGGAAGGTAGGCTCCAAAATCAGTCGTGGATAAAAAATATGAATTGTATATGTAGTTAAATAGATGTGTTCTGGATGTGGAGTGCTTGCAATGAATATTTTCTGTATGATTCCTGGTGGCATTAAATATGAGGAGGTGGTAGCTGCTTAAAAGACAGAAAGAATTTCCACAACCTGCCTTTCTTGAATTCAGTATGGATATTCAGGCCTCTCTATTTGCCTGGCTTTGATGCAATGTAAATCATATTTAGCTATCTGAGCTACAGTACTTACGAGTCTCTTAGGAAATTCACACTGCAAGTTTAGTTCTGAGACTGTGATTGTTTCTTCAGTAAATCTCTCATAGTGTGAACAGAGGTGTACATCAGGATTTAAAAGTGTATAGTCAAGACTGAACCAGGCCTATGTGGTTAAAAGTTCTTACTTGCAGTTTGATGAGATAGCATATATCCTGTGTTTATTTTTATAGATGCCTAATTGCTGTGCATTAGCATAACTGATTGAAAGGCAGACATTTCAATAGAGAAAATTAGTGAGAATGGGTACTGTTTCATGTTTGGTTTCATTTTAGATAGGATTAATGGTAACTTATGAAGAATTAAGCAGAGAAATCTAAATTAATGTTTAAAGTTTTTATTTAATGGGTTTTTTTCCTTCTAGCTGTTTGAGAAGAAACTGCTAAATGAAAGCTTTATTGAGCTTGTGGTCATGACAGTGTGTGATCCATCACATGTAGGCTTTAACACAGCTGATGTGCAAGTCATGAAAAACCTCCCAGATATCTCAGTAAGACTCATGAAAGCTCTGATGAAATCTCCCTATCAGGAATCTTTGAAATTGTGCCTAAGAAAAAGAATCACACCACAGAGGTAAGCAGGGGCTTCCCGGTAAGCTTGAGTCTAGAACAAATGCTACTCACCATGAGAAGTGGAAAGCAAATAACATTGTCTATGGATGCACTAATGTAACATTATTGCTTCTCTTTCCTCTCTAGCCTTGAGGAGCTTTGTTCCGTTGATCTGTTTAATTCAGAGGCACGTTTTGATCAAGTTAAGTTTAGTGCTGTCCTTTCTGCCTGCAAGCAACTCCAGAAATCTGGCCTGCTTCATTCTGTTCTTCATGGTCAGGTAATTATTAATACAGAAAATAGTAGTGAAGATTTGTATATAGTAAAGAGCTTTTCCTGTGTAAAAGGCGAGGATGAAAACAGAGAACAGATCAGATGAAGTTGTTTAAAACAAGATCAACAGTGAAGAGCTGGTGTTGAATGGGATCAGAAATAAATGGTTTATGGTTATTCCACAGCGCTGAGTAGCAAAATACCGAGGCTTGAATAACCTTTATAATTATGTTAGTGTTTTTCTGCTTGGCTCCAGACTCTGGAAATCAGAATGTAGATTCTAGAACTTCCTTTTAGTGAACTTCACAAGACTGAAAGCTAAAAAAATCAGGAATAACTATCCTATGAAGTGTGGCTAGCACAGTTTTTCCCATGAGAAGTTTTCTTGTGTTTTGTAAATAAAGATAAAGTTTGGATGTTTTTGCAACAGTGTCCCAGAACTTGGGCAGTGCAGGCCTGGCCAATCAGGCCTGGGGGAAGGCTTCTGACTGACCAATCTGGGTGACTTTTGAGAACTCTATATATGTGATGAAATCAAAACAATAAAGGTCATTCCTTCTTGCCACTGAGAACCGATGCATTCATTACTCTGCTAGCTGCTCAACAGCGACAATGAAGGAGGCATTTTTTAACAACTTTTACACAGAGACCATTCAAAGTGATGAGGGAAATTAGAAAATGAATAATTCCTGACTCATCAGAAGCAGTATAGTGGGTCTGAATTGCAGGAAAATGAGACAGGGACCTCTGAAGTGTGGGGATGTAGACTATATTACTCAAATGCCTTTTACTAAGTTTCTAATTGTAGTACATCTCTACGTTGGGCAATTGAAGGAAATCAAGTTATGCAACAGCCACAAAGACTGAGAATTTGTGAGTAAGGCTGTTACAAGGCTGAGTAAAGGTAACAAGTAACAAAATATTTAATTTCTGTGTGCTGTGCATCCTCTGTATCCACAAAATCTAGACCTGTGATTGCAGTATGGTGATAATCAAGGAGCTGCATGGTTTACTATTTGTGTCCCACCCATCCTGACTTAGCTGTTCATTTTACTTCTATAGCCAAGTAAACCTGAAAAGGTGGAGGAGAATCAGAATATTTGGAAGATTTTCGAGTGCTTTATAAAGAAATTATCTGGAGTTCAAGTGTTTTAATTAACTGTACAGATGGATTGGAAGGCCTTTTTTCACCTTATTGTCACTTCTTTGTTGGTTTCCACAGGGTGAAGGGCCTCATTTCTCAGTTGGCTCCAAGCTTCTTTCAGTTGTTTATAAAGGCATTGCCCCTGGGGGTGAAAGGATATCTCTTCCATCATTAGACATCAGCAGTAAGCGATTAGCTGATCGACTCCTGCAGCTGGCCTTTGCTATTGATGAGCAGGTAGGATGTGGTTCTCCAGTTTTAATACTCAAAATAAAATAAAACTTAAAAGTTTGGGATGGGAGCTTAAAAACAAAATCATGTGCTTTTCTAAAAATTTTTAAGTGAAATATAATGTCCTTGAGATAACTCTCTCTATACCTTAATTTTCACAGTGTGAGGAGCTAGTAAGTTTGCTGCTGAACACAGTAGTGTTGTCTGTGCCACTATCAGGAGCATCCCAGAACCACATGATGAATTTCTCTCATGGACAGTATTTCTACAGCCTGTTCTCAGAAACCATCAATCAACAGCTGCTTAAAAACCTGGATGTGACCATAGTCCAGCTTATGGAATCATCTGTCAGCAATCCTCAAATGGTATTTGACTTACAGTTTAAAAGGACAAAGTCAAAAGGGAATGTTGGAAGTAATAATTTTATTATTGTTGTTAGAGGTGGAGTGTGTAGTGGGGGAAAACATGCATTGGGTTGAATTTCAGACAGCAATTGATAGTTCTTAGTTTGGGTTTTGGGGTTTTTTTTGTCTTGACCTGCTGGTGCTACCTTCTTGATCTCTGACAACCTGACATTACTCTGTCATCCCACATCAAACTGAATGGAGAGTGCTTACCTATTACCTCTCCTGGTAATCCATAAAAAGGATGTCTTTGCATAGTACTTCAGATCAAAAATATCCTTTCAGAGGAGGGACCCATTTACTGTGCTTTGATTTTCATTGCACAGAACAAGTAGCTTGGATTTGTTTTGGATAAAACTAAACTGAAAAACAGACTCCAACTACTAATGGGCATTTAGTCCACAGGACTAGAGTAGAGCTAGATCAGAGTATTAATAAGAGAGACATACACATGGACAACCCTCCTGACCTGAAATAAATAAGGGATAATTTGTCATGTACTCGGTCTCAGTGCTGCTCGTTTGGCTCAACAGACTTTTTTCTGTTTGTCTTCAGCACTTACAGAACTCATACTCAGTGCCATGAAGGAAACATTGAACTGAGAAGCCTTCCTTCAGTTCTTCTGACAAACAGAAGGGTCAAAAAGACAGATCAAAAGTCTGCTTTACCTTTTGATTTAAAAGATGCTCAGCAAAATAGAATAATCCTTTCAAAATTATTTGCTCTTTTATAATCTAAAATGTAATGCCTTAGAGATGTTGAATCCAAGTAGTAGTTTAAAACACTTAAATCATAATTTCTGGTGATATCAAAAATTGTTTAATTAAATTGTCGAGAGATGTGTATATTTTAAATTGCTGTTTCTTGTGATGATTATCTAGTGTTTCCTGTGCTGAGCATGCCACAATACATTAATTCTTTTTAGTGTATCTGATAGATGATAGTGACTATTAGTTTTTAAAGAAAAGAGATTTCAAGCATACTTAGTTTATACCTGCTACGCAAAGGGTTTTTTCTTTTCAAAATGGATGCAAATAAGTTAGCACGTGTGCTATTTCTCAACTTCACACTAACTAGAATTATCAAGTACTGATCTTTATTCTGGAGTATTATTTATTTCTCCATATTCACACAAAAGGTGTGTGAAGGAATTGCTGCATTGTACTCTGATTGAAACAGGAGTAAATTGGACAGAAGTTTTTTTTTTTTTGAGAAGGGTGTGCTTTTAATTTCCTGCAGAGACCCCTCTCCTGCATGCTTTTGAGATTTGAATCTAACATTTCTTTATGACGGTTCTTTTTAATGACTGCCCATACCACTGAAGTGATCCTATCATCCTTCCATTTGGGATGCAAGAATCTTACCTGTTGCTTTTCCTTCCAGGTTGGTAGCATTTTGAATGGCATGTTAGATCAGAGTTTTAGGGACCGTGCTGTGCGCAAGCAGCAAGGAGCAAAACTGGTGATAGCTGTACTAAGAAACTGGGAGAAGCTGGACAGCTGGTGGGCCAAAGGTTCATCTGCTGAGAGCAAAATGGCAGTCTTGACCCTGCTGGCAAAAGTTCTGCAGGTATGCACTGCTTTATAAAATCCAGGTTACCTTTCCAGTGCTGTAGGAATTGTAGTGTGTTTTCAAGAAATGCTGTCTAAGTCAAATGTTTTACGTTTGGGGGGAAAAAAGAAAATAGGAAAAAGTTGGACAATATTAGAATCTGGGTGTTTTTATTAACAAAATACAAAAAAAAATTGGGACAGGCAGAAATTACTAGATATTGCTCTTCTTCCCCACCACCTTTTTTTTTTTTTTTATTTTTCTCATGTTTCAGCTGCCTCTTTTCTGTTTGGAGAATTGGTACAAGTACAGAGAGTGAACTTTGAGCAGCCTCTGATAACATTCTATGTCATGTTGGCATCCAGAAGGTCACAGTGCAGTTCTACCCCTATTAACAGACTGCAGAATCATCTTGATTTTAAAGACCTTTAATTTCTGTGACATTGAGATTTTGGTCTTTGTTTTTTCTATTCTGAAAATATAATTACCTGCTTATCCTAGTGGGGTCTTTTTAAGAACTTCCAGAGTGACTGTACGCAGATGTGCTCAAAGATCAGCTACTGAGAACTTTCTTTATTTTTATAATTAATTATTTTAAATTTGAGTTGTTTTAAAGGTATGTGTTAGGACACAGAATGTGAACTGTATTGCTATGTTAGCTGGCATTGAATTGACCAGTAGTAAACCTGGCTTTGAGAGGGAGCTTAGTATTTTTTTGTACTGAAAAATATCCAATATTATGATTTTGTTTATACTGTGTAGGAGCTTTTAGAGTTTTTCTTTTAAAACCAAAATCACTCTGTATGTGCTTTCTGTTAATTCAGTGTATTTTTGGAAATGAATAATTGTATAGCTCACGGGCTTTTTATTGTTTGTTAATACAAATCTGCTTGAGTAGTTAAAAAACCCTAAAACTAATTTTTATTTCTTCTGTCTTTCCAGATAGACTCTTCAGTTTCTTTCAATACCAATCATGAAGCATTTACAGCTGTTTTTAATACCTATACCAGTCTACTTACTGATCAGAATTTAGGCTTAAATCTTAAGGTAAATTGCTCACTTCTACGGCTTCCCTGCTCTCCCCAGACTAGAATGTTAAGTTATTCATGGAATTCCCTGTTATTTGGCTTAATTTTTATCACGGACTTCTGGGTTTTTATTCGTCTGTTCCACATCCTAAAACTTGTAAATCATCCTTTTTGTTCTTCAGACAGAAGGCATTATCACAGATGTCATGCTTTGGTTTAAGATGCGCTCTTTTCTTCCCTTGCTCAGAAGAAAGGAATGTAACTTTTAGGGAGAAAAAAAAGAATCACCGTCAGTTGCAAGTTGTCTTGAACTGCCAAGTGTTCATTTGAGAAATGACAGCTAATTAGGCTTTTAGCAAGGAGTGGCATTTCCTACAGGACAAATTAGTGAGCTTTTGTCGTGATTTTAACATCCATATCTACTAGTATGAGACCAGTGCTGATGGAGTAGCTGCTATATGCAACTTGGTCAGGAGAGGGAGATAAAGTACTGCAGACTGAAAGTGGGAATTATAAAAGATGCTAGTGCATAAAGGTTGGACTCGAGTAATAAAAGATTTTATATTTACGAAAGTTTTGCATAGTTGCTTCTCTGCCAGCCTACCTTTAATTAGGCAGAGTTTTGTGCTTTCCTGTGAATTCAAAATAAATAATGTTTGGGATCTTGCTTTGGCTGCAAGGTGGTGCATTAAATCAGTGACTTGTGTGAGAATGAATGCTTGCTTAAAAGAACAATGAGATATTATTTATAACCATGTCAGCCATGAGATATTAATTAGCATTTAACTCTCACTCAGCAGTGACCAAAGCTGTTTTCTGAACCAGCAACTGGAAAGATGAGCAGCTACATAATGTATTTTTATTAGTACACTGAGCCATGGAATCAGTAAAAACAGCCACTGCTGCTTTTTTGTGGTCCTATTGAGTTGGCTTCATTGTTAGGGAATAACTTATTTTTTAATGTGAAACTGTATCTTTTTTATGTTTGATTTTTCTTTCTTCAGGGCCAAGCAGTGATAATTCTCCCATTCTTCACTAATTTGACAGGAGAAAAGCTTAATGACCTTAAAAATGCTCTTGATCAACTTGTAGCTTTCAATTTTCCCATGAGGTCTGATGAGTTTCCCAAAGGAAGCTTGAAGCACAATAACTATGTAGACTGCACTAAGAAGGTCAGTATTTTTAACAAATACATGATCAGAAGCCAAAGTGAACTATGTCTAGAAACTGTTTCACAGGATCTGGAATTAAAAAGAGAGGTTCTCGGTTCACATCATGAAATCAGCTTTCCTGTTTCTGGATTATGTCTTTATCTAGAAATTTAATCTATAGAAGCACATCAAATAAGCACACATTTCTGTGCATCTGCTTCTGATCAGTATTAAAAAATAATTACACCATTAGATTGAAGTGCTTTGATACAGTGTGGCTTGTCATGTTACATGTTGCTTCTTCTTCAGTTTTTAGATGCATTGGAATTGTCTCAGAGTCCAATGTTGTTGCAACTGATGACAGAAATCCTCTGTAGGGACCACAGACATTTCATGGAGGACTTATTTCAAGGCAGCTTCAAAAGAATTTCCAGAAGGTGGGTTTTGTCCGTTGAAATTTGTGCTTGTTCTCATTGAATTTTTGCTGAAACAAATGTGCTTCTTGTGTTCTGTTATCCTTAAAATAGTGATAATTTATGGTATAAAGTTTTACATAATAGTTTTAATCCAGATTTTGCTTTTGTCTTCACATTTTCAAAGTATTTCCAAAGTTTGAACAAGTGACACCAGTTTCCAGATTACACTTTCCAGAGCCTGTGCAAATTTGGAAAGCCCTCTGTAAACAAGCTTGTTCTGAGAGAATCCAGTTGACAATAGTACTTGTTTGTTATATATTTGCTATGCCTATATAACCACATGACCACTTAAGTTGATAGTACTTAAATTGACAGTGAATTAATTCGTTCAACCCCTTTGAAAATACAACAGTGCACTTATTTAAGTGAATATTTCCAGGGTGGTAAATTGTAGACTCGAATATCCTCTGTTCACAGAAGAGGTATTCAGTATCTCTTCCAAAACCAACATTCCAGTTTATGATGGGCTGTTGAGTAGTGACTATTGTGGAGCATGTAATTTTCTGGACAAAGTCATTTACCTTATGTCCAAGTCCCATTTTGGAATTTCAGCTTTAGTAAAATTATTCAGAATGGCAGATCATCTAGTAGTGGAACACTTTGTAGCCACAGCTCTTTTTTCCTTTGGTTTGCCTACATCCTTCAAATGTACCAGATATTTTTTTTTTAGGTTGTTCAGTAAAAATGAACTGAGAAAGTTATTGTTTGCTTTAGGATTAAGTTATTAAACATACCTGAACAAGTTTACCATCTGTTGCATACTAAGAGGCTGAGGTGGGTTTTTTTGAGAGCTGCACAATACGTGGTGATTTAACCTGATGTCTTGTAGGACAACCCTCTAGGTCATGAGGGTATGAATGCAGACAGTAAAAAATTTTAATGTCCTAAGAATTTGAGACATAAATGAAGTCTGGTAAAAGAGTTTTCATCTTGAGATTTCCATCTCCTTTAGGAGCACCACTGACAAGCAAGTGATACTGTTGGACACTGTTCATAAAATGTTCCGAAGTGAAGAACTTCTTTCAAATGCTGCTCGCCAAGCATTTGTGGATCGGTCCCTCCTCACTCTCTTGTGGCACTGCAGCTTGGATGCACTGAGAGAATTCTATAGCAAGATTATAGTGGAGGCTATGGATACACTTAATTCCAGGTTTACAAAGGTATGAATTAGTTTTTTTTTAAAGGATTAGGGAAGGTCTAAAGTGTTGGCATGTACATTTTGCTTAACTTAAAATGGAACACTGATTAAAACTATTTGCTTTCCAGTTTTCTGTATCCTGGAAAGTTTGTACCAGTTATATAATTTGATTATTATTGATAAACTTCTCTTTATTTCTCAACACACTGTTCCTTTGGAGTTAATGTATGTTTGCATATCTACTGGGTATAAAAATGGAAGTTGGAATGTTATCTGTATATATCGAAAACGGTCTAAAGTTCTGTCAAAAGCAAAAACCCATTCTAACTTTGAAATATAGAAGCTGTATAAAATTGTAACCTATTACTAGATTGTAGAAGAGGTGTTCAACCTCCATAAGGAAAGCTCTGAAATTAGGTACATTACTTCTAGAGAAAGAAATACATCTGTGATCACGGCAAAGTTTCTTCAGCAGGGGATTAGGCTCACAGATCTTCCTTTCTCTATTTACAGCCTGTCTTTCAATTTAAGAGTATAGTTGCATGCAATGATCTTGTTGCCAGTGGAGGTCTTTGCTCTTGCTGTAGTTCTTCACTCCCATGGTGAAGAACTATATGCAAGTTCTTCATCTTGTAGAATATGAAGAACTATGTGCAATATCTTCATATTCTGCACTGCTGGTGCAACTGTTCAAAGGCAGCAGGACAAGCAAGATGCTGAAATGACCCAAGTTTAGTAATATGTATTGAAACAAAATGCTAAAACTAAGACCTGTGAAGAGTCACCCCCACCATGTTTCTTTTGCTGTAAATGTTGGCACCAAAATAAGTTGCATAAAGAGACTCATGAATGACACCAAGGATGGTGACAGGTGTGTTTTGCTTACTTGTGTTGTGAGTTTGAGCTGTCACTTGGTGCTCTTATTTTGCTCTAATATCCTTATAATAATTTAGGCCATTTGCAGTTAAGAGAGCTCACTGGACAAACATGGGTCAAAACAATTTTTTATAACTTTAATAACTGTGCTACACAGGACCTCAGAATCTGTCAGTTTTTTGTTATCATCAGCTCTTTTCTCAGTTTTGAAAGGTAGGAGTAAACTGAAGGCTGTCTAAGAGAAACTTAAAGTAACTATGGAACTACTTAGAAAGGGCAGGATCCAGGAAATTTCTTTCTGAGGTTTTCCTTGTTTGTTTCCAGTCCCATGAATATACTTTTGATACACAAGTCACCAAGAAAATGGGTTATTACAAGCTGCTAGAAGTGATGTATGTGCGTCTTTCAAAAGAGGAAGTTTACTCCAAGGACTCTAAAATTAACCAAGCTTTCCGTCGCTCCATGAGTGTAGAAGGAAATGAACTTACCAAGACACTAATAAAGTAAGACCATTGTTTGTTTTATTTACTTTTCATTTCTAATTAGGCTTTGGCCAGATATGCTTTTTAAAGTAGGCTATGTGAAGCAAACAATGGATTTGTTCAAGGGTAAATGTAATCTCTTACATAGCTTTTTATTTTAAATTAAATACATAATATTGAATTTGCATTAATAGAATGATCTGTAGCATAAACTACAATCCTATGACAGGATAACTTTTGCCTCCTGCTTTTGTGCTTTTTTTTACATCTGTTAAGCTTGAGCATTTATTTTTCCATTTCAATATGATTCTTGGCCCTTAATTTGTGTTTTCACAACTTCAGTTTCAGTATGCTTACATTTCTCTATGGAGTATGGTTCTGTGTTGCCAAATTGGTATTTATATGATTGATGAGAAGATGGGATGGATTTTTATTTACATTTCATAATACAGCAGCACACCCAGTAGGTGTAATTTGGCTTAATCATCACTGCAAAGGGGGACAAAAGAGAAATACGGCATATATATGTTAATCAGTATTGTTTACTTTGTTTAATATTTGGAGAAAAACAGAAGATGCCTGAATTGCTGTTTGTTTGTTTTGTTTTATTTTGTAATACCATGTCCTATGAAGACTTCAAAATATTTCTTGGCTGTGATTTGCAGATCTATAAATGGCTTTGTGCCAAAGACATTAAAAAAATCGCATCTAAAGTGGTTTTCTTCAGCTAATCCATAAATACCTTAGCATGCCTGTCCATTCATTATTTCTTGGCAAAGGACCATGAGAGAAATTTATGTATGCATCGAAACATATATTCATCTTATCTGAACATGACCTGTCATCACATTCCTGACATTAAGGACTCCTGTAAATACTTCGGGAAATTTCCTTTGTCATTGCTGAATGGCTCTGTTTTGGTTCCATTTACCTGCAGAATACTTGAACAAGTCTGAGGTGGTTTAATCTGATACTGCTCCTTGAAATTCTGTTGATTCACTGGTCTCTGATTGGGACCCTTCCTGTGCTGCTTAATAAAAGACTCCTGATGATGTTTTCTTGCCTCTTTGTATTTTAAGGTCATGCTATGATGCATTTACAGAAAACATGGCAGGAGAGGGTCAACTGTTGGAGAAGAGGAGGCAGTACCACTGTGCAGCATATAATTGTGCTATTGCTGTCATCAGTTGTGTCTTCACTGAAAGTAAATTTTATCAAGGCTTTCTTTTTTCAGAAAAATCAGAAAAGGTGAGAAGCTTCTGTTGCTGTTAAAAGGCTTCCAGAGCATGAGACACAAAGTGATTTTACCTGATAGCAATAAATCAAAGAATGAAACCTGAATGACGTGCAATTATGCTAACAAACTACTCAGTGAGGCAATAGAAGGAGTGGTAGCTGATGAAAGTTTTACCAGCTGTTTGGGAATGAGTGATATAGTGATACTGTTTTCCTTCCACTCCAAATCAGTTTTCTAGAATTTGAGGAAAAACTCCCTATTGTTTAAGTTCTCCAGTGCTTGGAATATACTTGAATAAGAGAGACCTTTTACAGAGCACATTCTGTGCTGTGAATTCTTAAGTAGTTGAATAGCAAAATTCTTTTTAGAGTACTGATAGAAGAGAAAACATGCCATACTTTCTATGTTGTACATTGATCTGTTGAATTTTTAAAAGAAATTAATAAAATACATTCAAAGCAATCGTTACTATATGCAGCATTATAATTTTGCCATTTCTAAACATGCTTCGATTTGCAGAACTTGCTGATTTTTGAAAATTTGATCGACCTGAAGCGTCAATATACATTTCCTGTAGAAATTGAGGTGGGTGAAATTTCTGGCTTTTAGTGTTTGAAAGTTAAAAAAGGGTATGACTTTAACAATGTAGTTACTGAAGAGCAGGTCAGTTCGCACACATGGAGAAAGAGGGTTCTGTAGCAGATACAAAAAAACTGAGTATTCCTCTAATGATTTAAAATACATTATTCTGAGAGAAATCCAGACCTGAAATTTAGAATGCATCTGCAATGCACGTAACTTTTAACATGCTTTTTAGTGTACTTTGATAATGGACAGCTGTAGGAATAAGTAATTCAGTTGTTTTCTGTAGCATTAATAATAATGATTTACAACATGATTATTATTCATGATTATTATTATTATTATTCATGATTATTATTAATGTTAAGTGGTTTTAATAATTTTTTGGTATCTCTGTAAATAAGTGTAAATAATTTGTGGGGTTTTTTTTAAATTAATTAACTACTTTTTAAAAAAATTAAGTAATTAGAACTTTATTTCTTGCTGTTTAGGTGCCTCTGGAAAGGAAGAAGCGGTACATTGCTATTAGGAAGGAGGCCAGGGATGCAGGGAATAGCAGCCAGGGTATGAAAATCATTTACAGTGATGAAAAAAATGCTGTCTTTCCTTTCATACAGTGTTTCTTGATGTGTTCTTCATTGGCTTCTGAAGTAGTAGGAGCAAGTATAAGCATTCAATGTATTTCATCTAACAATCAATTCCCACCCACCCTCAAGTTTTCAGCGGTATATAAAGGCTTGTTTCTTGTAATTACCTTGATTAATGGACTGTTCTTCTTTCCTATCTAGATGAACCCAAGTATTTAGCTTCTTCATCATACATGATGGATAGCAGTCTGAGTGAGGAAATGAGTCAATTTGATTTTTCTACTGGAGTCCAAGGTTTTTCTTATAGCTCCCAAGATGTTACAGCTAGCAGCACTCGTTTCAGGAGGAAGGTAATTTGGTGGCTTGTGTGCAGTGAGAAAGAAAAGTTTTATGCTTTTGAGCAATTGCAAACATTTATTGGGGTTGAGAAAAAGAAATTTCTAGTCTTCTATATTTATTCTACCTGGCTATGAATGGATTCCTCCAGAAGATGAGGGAGGGAACTTGAGCTGTTTTCTGTCAGTCACTTTTCTTTTTTCCTTTCTCCACTGTCTACAGCTGGAGAAAAGCAATGCCCTACCTTGGGTTTCTAAAGCTGAGTAGCGTGAGTGAAGTCCAGCCTGAGCTGTAAAAAGATGGCTTGTGACTACACCCAGGCACATCCTCTGACAGTTGTGTTTTGCTGTTAGGCATCTGGTTTCCTCATTTCCCTCTTTGTTTGGTCCATGACAGAACTGGTTATATCAATTACATAGAATAAATAATCAAACAGTTTTTATTATTTTGGGGTTTCTGTTGTAGCTGTATTTAACTGTTGCTCCTGGGAGATATTAAATCTTACAAGATTTGAAGTTGTGTTCCTTCTGCAATCAAAAGATGTCTCACCAGCAGTAATGCTGATAGAATAGATATCTGCTATGAAACAGAAGCTTGTAAAAGTATCATAGACACTGAACACACAATCTGTCAAAATAACTGTTAACATTGGTGAAGATAAACTGTTTCCATGTTTTGGAGCGAGGAGGTGTTTTAGCTTCAGGGAAGTTAAGCAACACAGAAAGTATGCTTCTAGTTTGCCTAGTAATGTTGTAATTTCTAACTAAACAATTTTATTTTGTGATTTACTCTGTGTAGGAAGAGAGCAGCTGCAGATGCTAGTCAGTGTGAAACAACACAGCCATAAAAATAGAGTTTTCCGTCATGTGTTAACACATTCTTTGAGCTGTGAAATGAAATAATTTCTGTGAGATTCAGTTAAACTCCTCCTGCTTTCAGCATTTGCCTCACCTGTCCTGGCAGGTAGTAAAGTCAGAGTAACATGAAGTTGGCATCTGTTGGCACAAAAAAGGATGTGCAGATCTGGTGCATGCATTTGGGAGGTGTCTGTTTGAACAACACATTTGATGTATTTATTCCCTGTTGCACACATTCAGTGTGTAGTCAAATCTAAGCACAGATAAGATCAGAATGATTCATGGCGTGATGGAGATTTAAAAGAACATACAACGTTGTTATTAATCAGAGTAACACTTTTTTTTTTTTCCCCAGGAACCCCCAGAATACAAGGTTTTAAATGATGAGATGGAACTGGAAATGGATGAATTCAACCAACATGAATGTATGGCTTCTATGACCACTCTGATTAAACATATGCAGAGGAACCAGATCACACCCAAAGTGGAGGAGGCCAGTATTAACTAAAAAGTTGCCATTTTTCCATTAATGCTACCAAGAAAATAGAGTAATGATTGAATCCCTTCATTTATTAATTTCCTTGGCTGTATTATAGTGAAATCTGTGTGGTTTGAGCTTGGTGCTTTTTGGCTTGGTAAGCCTGTTTGGTGCAAGAACTGATTTGACTTTTCCTCATCTCTTCTAAATTTCAGGGGACAGTTCCAGCAGATCTTCCTCTTTGGATGAAATTTCTTCATGGCAAATTAGGAAACCCATCAGTACCATTAAATATTCGCCTCTTCATAGCAAGACTCATTGTTAATACTGAGGATGTGAGTAATTTTTCTTCATAATATCAACTGTGTAACTCTTGCAGGGTAAAATATTTCATCAGTTGAGAACCTTGGGGCATTCAAATTAGGTCATTTGTGGTGATAAAAGGCAATGCATTTATGGCCCAAAATTCCAGACAGTTCAAGTATTTTGAATGTATTACTAATACTTTTTCTCCCATATGCTACTTCTGTAAGTAGAGGGTGTCCACAATATGTGTTTTCTGGAAACCATAATTAATGTATTCATTGATACTAGGCAAGAGGTGTGACTGATTATACTTTCTGTCTTCACAGGAGCAAATGCAATGTTTTATTAATGGTCACAGATGAGTCTTATAGAAACACTTTGAGCTAAACTGTGTTCTTGTTGCAGAAAGATACCATAAGATGTATGCTAAGATACCGTAATGTATCTTTGCTTGAGAAGAAACATTTTCTGACTCTCATTCTTGGATAAAGCATTCTCAACCCGTTTCATACAATGATTTTAAAGTATAATGGTTCTGTCTAGAATATTCCAAATCCAAAAATGCTGAATTTCCGAATTAATTCAAGAGACTTTATACCCATTTAATGCTGCTTTCTTAATAAAGCTGTCTGAAATGTAAGGGTAGATGAATGGCATACTCTTTCAAATCCTTTACAGACAGAGTTTCTATTTGAGAGCCATACTGTCTGTGCCCTAGTGAAATAATTAACTTTCTGTGGTTAAAGATTTCTAAGTAAAAGTGAGAAATGTGGTTATGGATTCTTTTTATTTTAAAATTTTTATGGTTGTTGCCTCAGGGGTTGAGCAAAGTGCTAATGGGGTTTGTTTAGCTGTCTTACCTGTAATGTTTATTGAACAGCAGATTGCTGAGTAGTTGGATAATTTGTACTTTATCATTGATTCTCCTGTTTTCCATAGGTATTCCGGCCTTATGCAAAGCACTGGCTTGGTCCATTGCTGCAACTCGTTGTTTCTGGAAATAATGGAGGTGAAGGGATTCATTACATGGTAGTGGAAATAGTTGTTACAGTCCTTTCCTGGACAGGTGTAGCCACTCCCAAAGTAAGGAAATGTGAAATTCATTTTTATTATTATTGTGACTGTTTGGTAAAGAGTGACTGAGTTTGTTTTTATGCTCTTAAATAATTTTATACATCAGTCCACTTTTACATACTAACTTCAAACATAACCTGTTTACTTACTTGCTTTCATAAAACAATATATGTCTTCTCGGTGTCACTGTGTTTATTTTTGTTCCTGGTCTTTGCAGGGAAATATTAAGGATGAGATTTTAGCTAACAGGTTGCTTGAATTCTTGATGAAGAATGCCTTTCACCCAAAAAGAGCTGTGTTCAGACACAATCTGGAAATCATAAAGACAGTTATTGAGTGTTGGAAGAACTGTCTCTCCATACCTTACAGGTAAACATTTGGACAATTGTTTACCTGTAAACAATTTCTTTTATCAATATTTATAAATATTGATAAATCATATCAATAATATATATCGATATTTATCAATATTTATCAATGTTTCTTTTATCAATACTTCAAAAATTAAAGTGAATTATTTATCAAAGGACATGGGAAGGTAAATTCAGCTGCAATAGTAAAGTTTCTGTCCCTAGAGTGGACAGTAGAACTTCAGAACCAAACTCTCCAAAGATTGTAAATTGATTTGAAAAACAGCATGGAGAGAGATGGGATAAGATGTAAGGGATTGTAACAGCAGCAACAAAAGCAGGAGTAATTACTGCAAAAACGATTTTTATTTGGTGTTTTGTATATTATCACTGAATATTGGTGCCCTCTTACAAAGACTTCTGTTATCTGCCATGCTCCAGAACTTGTCATGCGTTTGTGTGGGCTTACAGTCTCTTTTTAGTTTTTTGGGGTGGGTTTCTTTGCAAAGACAACTTCATTGAAGCTAAATATTTACTACTTTCTGGCAATATCCCTTTGGTGGGTTGTATGTGTGCATGTATATCCCTGTGTACAAAGACAGTGGGTGATTTATGGTGTGTCTGGTTTGAGGTTTTCATGTCTACCATTGCTTTTGTGTTTTTATCCAATAGCTTAATATTTGAAAAGTTTTCCAGTGGAGACCCTGATACAAAGGACAATTCAGTGGGAATTCAGCTGCTGGGAATTGTTCTTGCTAACAATTTGCCACCCTTTGACCCAAAGTGTGAAATAGATCGTGTCAGGTGAGAAATGGAGTTTTTTGTGAATACTTTTGAAAAAATCTTAAGCCAAAGAGAGCAAGTCTGATTTGTCAGCAGGAAGTATGGGAGCTTGTTCTTTGGAGTCCTTTGACCCCTCATCCCTTTGCTATCATCTGTCAGATGTAATACTTTTCTAACCACAAATTGCAGACCACATTTATTGTGGAAAACATCGAGAAGGGTGTAAGCTTATTTTACAGTGGGCCCCAGGGTTACAGTTTTATGGAAGTTAATAAAAGTCAGAAATTGCCAAAGCAGGGATTTGAGACATTGCAAGTGGAAAATCCGTGTTATGCTGTGTTCAGCTCTTCTGAAAGCGGTCACTATTCCCCAGGGCAGCTTGGTGAGTTTTTTGTTTCAGCTTAAATTTGCATGATAGAATAGTGGCTTACAGCAGGTCTACCTTTTGTGCTAGGTATTTTCAAGCTTTGACCAGCAACATGGGCTTACTAAGGTATAGAGAAGTTTATGCAGCTGCAGCAGAGGTGTTGGGACTTGCTCTTCAATACATTGCTGAGAGAGAAAATGTAAGTGAACTGTATTTTGTGTTTGACCATTCCTGTCCTAAATTTATATTCATCTTTTGTATGACTACTCAATTCAGATCCAGAAATGAATGTATCTAAAACTCAGCAGTCTTTGTCCAAGAGACTGATTCAAGATTTCAACTACTAACTGAACAAGAAAAGAATCTGAGGGCAGATTAGGTGCAGAGTTTTTGCCTTGCTCTTTTGGAGCTGTCAGTGAATGATCTCTTTCTGAGGCTTTGTTCAGCTTTTCCCAGCCAGCAACACTAGCACTGTGTGTTTTAAAGTTGGAGGACTCCTAAGAGCTAAAAGTTGGAGGACTCCTAAGAGCTAAAAAAAGGCAAATTAGGAGGTTTGGAGCTAACTTTTGAATAACTGTGTCTAAATCCAGTTATTTTATAGGTAGTGAATAAGGTGAGTGCAAAACTGTTACTCACCAAATCCTGCAGTATTAGATCTGGGGGATTGTGCTTGATGATCACAGAATTTAGTTTGAGACACATGCTAGAAGTACTTCTTTACACAATAGTTAGAGTTTGGTGCCAGAAGAGGTTCTAGGAGTAAGCAGATCAGCAGGTTCAAAAGGAGATTAGTCAAATTCATGCACAAAAAAATGTCAAGGACAGGTTCTAAATACAACAGACAACAATGTACACTTGAACATCCTTAATCAAATGCGTGTTAGATTGTATAAGAGAAAAAGAGGACAAAATGCAGCCAGGATCATGTGTTCCCCCTAAACATAATACTAAAACTGCTATTCAAAACAAAAGTACCAAGTTGTTGGCTAAGTGCAGTATTATCCTGACCTTCTAGTTTATTCTTCCTTCTCTTCTTATTATCCTTCTTTCCCCACTTAATTGCATTCTGGTTGTTCTTTCACAGTTTGTAGAGCATATTTCATAAATCTTCATAAGTCTTTCACAGTCTTCCAAGTATAAGCAGTATTTTGAATAAATGAGCCAAGAGGGTGTAAATTTTGTCCTGAACAAGGCTTATCGCTTTTATGTTAATTACAGGTTGCTGGTTGTTTTTAAAATGTCTAATTTTTTACATTCATTGATTGGAAATCTTCTATGCTGAATGAGAAGCTGCTTAATATTTTATAAGCACACTAAGGAACTTGTACTTCAGAATTAAGATGTTGGTTCCAAACCAAGCAAAGGAACCTCAAAAATACATTTTTTGAACAGCAGTCACATGTTTCAGCCATGCAAATCTGTACAGGATCCATGAAGCACCATAAAGGTTAAGATGAGTTGAATAGATCTTGCCTAGTGAAATGCACTGGAATCAAACAGTATAGCAGCAGAACTAAGTGTCATTAGGGTGGTTATGAGTTTCATGGATACCCTTGTTTTACTGTCTTTCTCATTTTCAGATACTTGAAGATCCAGTTTATGATTGTGTCATAAAACAATTAAAACATCATCAGAACACCCAACATGATAAGTTTATTCAGTGCTTGAGTAAAGTTGTAAAGAATTTTCCACCTCTTGCTGACAGGTATGTCATGATTGTATGTTGCCTGTAAATCTAGAGGAATAATAGAAAATAAATTGCTTTTCTTTGTTGGCTTCTGGTTATGTTAAGGTTTATGAATGCAGTATTCTTTTTGATACCCAAACTTCATGGTGTGATGAAAACCTATTGTCTGGAAGTAATAATGTGCCGGGCTGAAGAAATTCCTGATCTCCACTTGCAGTTAAAGAGTAAAGACTTCATCCAGATCATGAGTCATAGGTGAGTAGTCATGTGAGTATGATTGTTCAAGTTTCTTGATAACATTTTCTATGCTGCCCAAAACATTTTTACATTCAGAAGAATTTATAATTCACCTTCACTTTTTGGTCATTGCTTCCCTAATTTGAGCTAATGTAATCTGGGAGTTTAGGCAGTTAACTTTTGTGAAAACAAACAAAACCTCTAAAATAGCCTTAGGGTCAAACACCAGTGGAATGTCAATTTCTGTAGTTTGTATTAGTTTGGTTATATTCTTACTCTTAGGTTGAATCCAAAAGTTTTTATCTAAAGCCCTTTATGCAAAACTAAATATCATTGCTAAAACATAAAGTGATCTTCTGGTTCTGTGTATAGCAGTGAACAGAAAAGCAATGTAACTGTTCTTATTTTCCCTCTCCTTTTAGGGATGATGAAAGACAAAGGGTTTGTTTGGATATAGTGTACAAGATGCTGTCAAAATTAAAACCACTAGAACTTAAAGAACTTCTTCCTGGAGTGACAGGGTTTATTTCTCACCCTTCAGCAATATGTCGACAGCGCATGTATGATATCCTGATGTGGATTTATGATAATTATAGGTGTGTGTTCTCTGCCAGTGTTGTCTTTCAGTGGTTTGTCACAGTCAGAGTGAAAGTGTTTGTAACAGTCTTCCAACTTCATGTCCCTCTGTGCAGGATTTTTCCAGTTGTCAGAAGACTAGAGCCTGTGATTTGTCTAAGTGGCTCAGGCCTTTGGTGGCAATTTTATCACTTACACTAAGGGATAAATACTTGAACCAGAACTAGGTTGTTACATCACCACAGCATGATGGCATAAGAGGTCTTAACTTTGATGCTCCCACTTTTTTTCTTGTTGCTTGAATTTCTAGCTCGGGAAAATTATACATGAAAGAAATTTGCTTTTAGGTAGAAGATGCATTGAGGCATGTGTGCATGATTTGGATTCCTTCAATCTGATAGTATAAAGATGGTCTTTCTGTTTGACCCCTTAGAATGGGGAACAGACACATACTCAGTTTGACAAGTGGGTTGCTGTTGAATTATTTAACTTGGTTGGGTTTTATGTGCTTTTTCCCAAGATAACTATTTGGACAGTTATTGTGAAGAAAAAGTACAGGCAATTTTTACTGCAGCATTACTTGTGAAAAGTATTCTCTGCCTGTTTTTTCAGATTCAACCTTGCAAACTTCATAATAAATACCCAACATATTACTTAGCTTATTAGATTATTTATTTTATAAGTAGTGGAGATACAAAGCATTTTTTGCAAAGAAGAATTCGTATTATGTTGTCATGCCAAGTTGAGATTTTTATCAGAGGGCACATTCCTCCCTTTTGTCCCACCATCCTCATCCTCTAATTTTGCTATGGATTGTTTGAGAGAAGTCATTAAGAGATATTTTTCTCCTACCATCAGTGATCCAGAAAGTCAAGCAGATGATGATTCTCGGGAGATACTCAAAGTGGCAAAAGAAATGCTGCTTCAAGGACTAATTGATGAGAATGCTGAACTGCAGTGAGTAAAGACTGTTGTGATAACTGTCTGAAATAAAAACACCTACATTTCTCCTACTTTCTTTGTAGCAAAAGTGTTGGTCCTTAGAGATTTTTAAGTATTTTAATATAAAAGAATAACACTGAGATAATACCATTTCCTTTCCTTCCAATAAGTTAATTTATAAAATTGTGTCCCATGGTGTTACACCAAATGTAAGTGAAGCATTTGAATGAACTTCTAAGCTATGGGAAGATTGTTTCACTATGTTAAACCTAGTTCTGGATTAATGTTTTAGAGTTTTTGAACAAGGAGGATCCTGCTATACCCAAACATACAACAGTAGATTAAATGTTGGAGGATGTTGGATTTTTAGAATTTCTTTTGGTGAAGCAAAAGATAGAAGTGGAGATCTTGGTGCTTATCCATCTGTAGCACTTCTCAAGAGGAAAAACCTCGACAGAAATATTTTGTTCAGAGTAAACCTTTAATATCAGGCACAGAACATGGTAGATGTATGAGGACTTTGGTGTAATTCAATAATAACATGCCATTTAATGGAAAATAAATGGCATGAAAGTGTTAGTTGAAGGCTTTAAAAATTTACTGGTTTGGAGCTTTTCTGCTGGCTTTTTTTTTCTTTTCTTGCTTTTTAATTTGGCTTTTTTAGAAGTGTTTTTCTTTCTGTTTTCAGATAACCAAGAATAACTTTATTCTTTGCCTTTACAGATTAATTGTTAGAAATTTTTGGAGTCATGAGACAAGGTTGCCCACAAATACTCTTGATCGTATGCTGTCATTGTTAAGTTCTTTATATTCCACCAAGATTGAAACACAGTACTTGAGTCTAATCACAAATTTTCTGCTTGAAATGACTAGCAAGAGCCCGGATTATTCCAGAAAAATATTTGAGCATCCACTGTCTGAATGCAAATTTCAGGTGAATTGTAATGTGTTGTCCTGTATGTACAACTATGTGACAAATTCTATTCCTTAATTTAGTTACTGCTTAGAAAGGAATGGCATAATGAAGGAGATTTGCCAAAGTGTTTTGAGCTCCATAGTTAACAGCTGCAGCAGTTACGAGTTACACACAGTATCAGAAATTTTATGTTTTTGTGGGGGTAATAATTTTATTTTCTTTTCAAAAAAGAAATATTTAATTAAAATAGTTATACCAAGTATAGTTGATTTGAGAGTACTGAAGTACTAAAAAAAAGGATAGTGGAGAGAACCACCATTAACTGGAGAAATACTGTGAAGAAACAAGAATACTGGTGCAAGAGCTGTAAATCAGCTGATCTCTGAATCATGTAAATTAGTGAGCTGTTTTTGCTGAGCTATGGACAACTTCTGCATGTTTGTGGTTTGTTGGGGTTTTTTTATATATAGTTTTTTAATGTATATTTTATATGTACCTGGGAGGATGTTTTGATTTCTGGTCTATAATTTCTGCTGTCCTGACTCAATGAAGGAATGCAGAAAGACTCCATCTTTTATTGTTCCACTTAAAATCTTTCTTTGTTCATAGGACTTTGTAGTTGATTCCAGCTGGCGTTTTCGAAGTACTGTGCTCACACCAATGTTTATGGAGACTCAGGCTCCTCAGAGTATCCACAGGAATTTGTCACAGGAGAGATCCATTTCTCCTTCTGGGTCAGTCGGTGGGCAAGTGAGGGCTACCCAAAGGCAATATGAATTTACACCTACACAGCATGGCAGTAAGTCCATACCAGTGTCTTCTGAAATGCTCTTGCTTGCTGTAGGAATTTCTGTTGCATTTCTGTTGCATATGATATTTTAATGTAAAAGTGTAAATATGTTTAGTATTTGTTTTCGAGGGCTTTTTTTGTGTGCTATGAGAAAAAACATCACATTTTCATTAGTCTCATATGTATTTTATGTTCTGCCTAATGTAAAAGAAGCACTGTCTTATCTAACAGCTTAGAATCTGTTCTGCCTGTAAACACTAGGAAATTATATTTTTGGGAGAGAAAAAAATACATGCTTCAGAGATGTTTTCACTTTATTTATGTGTGAGTACATTACAGCTTTTTTGCAATTTCTTTTTACAGGTGGTAGAAGTTCTTTTAACTGGCTAACTGGGAGTAGCATTGACACACTGGCAGAGTATGCAGTTCCTTCATCCTCTGAGTCTTTGTCTTCGTCTATGCTGTTGGTTAGCAAACGGACTGAAAAATTTAAACAGGCAACCTTTAAACCAGTGGGGCCAGATTTTGGGAAAAAAAGGTTGGGTTTGCCTGATACATAACATGTGACAAAAACCACAGGAATGTGTTGTGCTAGGAATTGTAAAATTATATGTTGCTCATTGAAAGAACTGACTGGATAACAAACCAGTTAGTGTGATCTCTGCATTCCTACCTCTCCCTAAGATGATCAGAGCATGAATGTCAGACAGTTCTATCTCTAACTCTTTAAAGAAGGTACCTCTTTAAACATATTTTCTAAACCGTTTCAGCTGTGCTGACATGATCTACAGCACTTTGCAATCTGTCATTAGAAGTCCTTGCTTTTTTCTGAGAATCCTCCTTCATCCACCCAGTCAAAAAGTGGAAAATATCAGTACTGCTCTGAAGTGACTTAGGCTCCTTCTCCTTGTTTAACCCTTGTCTACTTTGTCATTAAAATTTTAACCAAAAGGACAAGATTGGACGTTCAGGCATAGAGCTATAAAGATGAATCTTTTTAATGCCTGAGAGGTGTTTCAGGACAGTTATGAATGGACTGTAGTTCATGCAGAACTACAGAAATAGAGAGGTCAATCTACCTTTCAGTTAGTACCTGGTCTTCTACCCAGGAAAATACCAGTTAGCATGGTATGTTTTTGTTTGCTTACTCCCCTTTTCTAGGAAATGGACTGAACTGACAGTCTGTTATATGGCCTTTCCCCATGACTGTCTTGAGCAGGAGCTCATCCAGTGACAGTTCTCTAATCCTAACTTAACAAATACAGTACAGTATTTGAATATGTTTTAGCACCTCTTTTATGTAGGGAGTTATATACTTTTTGCAGTATAGTGCAAATGCCATACATGCCTTTGAGAGATTAAAATAAATCTGGTATATGGGGCCTATTTGTTCATGAGTTTTAGTGTTTTTCCCAGTACAATAGCTTGATCTTTATACCTCATCTATGCACTTGAAGTTTCTTTATGAATGCTTATTACCTCTTGTTCTAAGAGCAACTTGATTTGGTATCATTGGCTATCTTGTTGAAAGGCTTTGCATTGAGTCGTTTGCTAGGCAATTTAGGAGACTAGCTGGTAAGCTAGTAAATACAAAGATGATGTTTGGTTTTATATGATGCTTTTGCTTTAAATCTGAAGTTTGCTTGGGAAAGGAAAAGCTGTGGACATGATCATATATTCCCTAGGTATAGAAGAACGAGCAGAAATCCTAAGACTGCGGAGACGTTTCTTGAAGGACCAAGACAAAGTCAGTTTGATTTATGCTAGAAGAAGTCTGGCTGAACAGAAAAGAGAAAAGGTTCGTCAATCCAAATGGATAAAAACCTTAAATCTCAACACCATTTGCATCTTGTACTTCATCTCTCATGGTAACTTTATGAAGAAAGGGTAGGTGTAAGGTAGTGGTTGCTAGTTTGAGCACTTTAGAACGTTTAATTTGGAAATAATGCTATTTATGGCCTTAAATCTAGATTATGCTACTTAGCATGGGCAAGAAAAGAGCTGGATCATAACACTTCCAGTCTACCACTTAAAGTGCATGAAGTGATTTTATGTGATGGAGTCCCTAACAGCTATGGGAAGCCTTTTACAGTTGTCATTCTGGAAACTAGGAGCGTTGGAGCTGCAATACACTGCAGAAATAGTTGGAGAACATTATCCAGTGTCTGAAAGTAAACTCAAAAATGTAGTGCAGCTGGTGGACTAACCAGAGCTGGTTTGAACTTTTAACCTGAAGAAATGTCAATAATAATCATTTGCTGAGTGTTTATCAAGGCCAGAAAGTTACTACTTTGTGGGTTTCCTGGTTGTGTTATGTACTTACAATAAATCTAAGTATTTTTATGCTCTGTAGCAGTTTTTCAGAGGTTCCTGTTACTAAAAATAATATACATTATCGTCAAAAAATGATAGCATTTACTCCCCAGAGCAAAGGATCCCAAGGCTGAGAGCTACCAGTTTGAGACACTCCTGTAATGCTCTGCAGATGTAGACAACTGTGTAAACAGAACTTATGTCTGGAAGAACCACACAAACACCTATTTTAGCCCATTTATGTTTACTTGCAGGCTGAAGCTACCATTTCTTCACACCATACAACAGAGAACCTGTAAATGCATTCTGAATGGCAGTCCAAAATACAACCGACAAAATCCCCTGTCCTTCAAGCACTTCCAATGATGATGTTTCCACCACTTCTGTGGGAGGCTTGTTCCAATGCCTGACCACTCCTTCAGTGAAAAATTTTTCATAATACCTAATTTAAACCTCTCCTGGCACAGCTTGAGGCCATTTCCTTACTATTTTTTAACATGGTTAATGCATTTCAGGAGATGAAATCTGAGCTGAAGATGAAGTATGATGCCCAGGTTACTTTGTACAGAAGTTATCGAGTGGGAGACCTTCCTGACATCCAGATTGAATACTGCAGTCTCATTGCCCCACTGCAGGGCCTTGCCCAGGTCTGTCTGCTTTTCAAAGGTCATTTTTGAAGCTTTCTGGTCCTGTAAGAAAAATGTCATGTAGCTGGGCATCCAATTTGAAAATTGTTTTGGTGTTTTGCAGTCAGTTGCTGTGATACACATTTAAAGTCTGTTTTGAGGGAGTGTTTCTCCTACCCCTGTGCTGGTGCAGTGATGAGGGAAGAGGTTTGGTTGCTTGCCTCACCTGAGCAATTGAGGACTGGATACATCAGCTGTTGCCCATTTCCTCCAGCTTCCTCTGCTTGAGAAACAGATGGTGGTGGTCTTTGTAGACATTACTGCAAAGGACATCTCACTGTACAGTAACAAAACAGACATTTTTCTTCTATTATATGGCTGTAACAGATTTGTAAAAACACAAATTAACTTAGTGTGACTAAGACTGGACTGAGACTACTCAATAAAGCTGATCTAATGTTCCTTTTCCTACATGAGAGTGGTAGAAACTGTAGATTGAACTGAACAGTAGACTTGAATCCCATTTTACAGTCTTTGGGAAGTCACAGTCTTCCTGATTGCCTTTGTATTTCATTACTTTTGATAGTCCCTTATCTCTGTGTAAAGGGAGGAAGTAGCACACTCATGAGTTATCTAAATAGCATTAGATAAAGAGTTAGACCAAATTCCAGACCCGTGGTAGACCAAGATGTACAGGATTATGTTACACACACAAATGTGTTTCTGGATTGAAAAAAATCCCTTTAAATCTCATGTGAAACTGTCTGTCTGTATAGGCATTCTGTCTCTCTGTTAGCTGCCTCAATTTTCAAGATCAAGTCTCCTCACACATTGATTCTTCTTTTTTTTCTTGAAATTCAATTCATGTACTGTGGTGTCCCTAACACGATATTGGGTGTCTGGTTCCTGTAGTGGGAGTTCTGAGTATGTGAAAATTGTCAATTCCACCCTCTCCACTAACACTCTGCCTGAAACCTGCATTGTCTGGGAGTTTCTTTAAGTAGAAGAATTAGAATGGGATTTGAAGTAATTCCCAGCACAGGTGAGATGCATGCCAGAATAAATAATCCACTCCCAAAGAGTGTCTAGGGATTTGTTACAGGGTGGGTCATCTCTTTTAATTTTATTTATTAGTCTGTTTAGTCACAGCAAAATTCAGTGACCTTACTGCTTTTGTTGTAATTTACAGAAAGATCCAACATTTGCCAAGCAACTTTTCAGCAGTTTGTTTAGTGGAATTTTTCATGAGGTAAAAAAGTCTAAAAACCCTTCTGAGAAAAACACCATTGTCCAGAAGCTGCTGAATGACTTCAATAATTTCCTCAGTATGAGCCTGTCATACTTTCCACCATTCATTGCGTGCATCCAGGTAAATCCTGATATATGGCATGAAAATAACTGGATATAATTTGTCTAAATGTGTGATAAACCCAGTGGTAGTGAAGGTCAAATACTGTCACTGGAGTTAAAACAGAGATGGAAGGAGAACTGTTAACCAAATGGGTATTTAAGTGACACTTGTTAAGGTGAACAAGGTAATTCGTGCCTCTGCACCGATTTTTCAGGGTTTCTAGGATTTCTCATCTCTAGAGTTTGAGTCACCTTTTAATGTTTTAATTGCATCAGTAACAAGAAGAGGTTTGATTACAAATGAAAGCTATTTCAATTGAAGTGGGAATTGAGAACAATTGAAAGGGTTATGTGGGTGTAATGTGCTTATCTTCCTGTTTCTGGGAAGTGCTTACTGAGGAATTCTTTGATGTCTTGAAGGTATCAGTAGCTGTCAGACTCTGTTGTTAGCCTTTCTTGTTTATTTTTTCAAATTAGTCCCCTGAAGTAGTTGTCTGGGGATTTTCAGTAGTGAGGGAAGGGCTCATGAAAGGATGAGTGGGTGCACCACTGTTGTTTCACTGGCAAGGAAACACAAGCCTTTCTGTTATGAGAATATACTGACCTGGAATAGATTGTGAATTTCATCTTTTAATCCAGTTTTCAGGGAGATAAAAAATCCGTGTCCCAGCACCTGTTACATACCCGTTGACACTGTTAATGATTCTGTATTGATCAACTGTATTGATCTTGATGTTGTGTCTGATCACCAGCCATCAAAAGAATCTTTTTTCGAGTGGCAGCTAACGGCTTCTTTTTTGTTATGGAAATTTAAATATTCTGGGACAGTAGGTGTCATTCCAAATACTGGAGAACCATCTAGTTTGGACTAGCTTTGTAAACAGTGACAAACTTTGCTTCTTAGTACTTGTAATTACACATCTGAAAAAATGTAATTTCTTGTTTACTTTTTCCTGTGCAGCTGCATAAAAGGTCAAATACTATGGGGATTTTTCTGGGCTGTCTTGGTATTTTTTGAGCCAATGTCTCACAATAGCTATCTGTTAATATTCCCTCTCGACATTGCATTTGTTAGTTCTCCGTCTTGATGATATTATTTGTGTTGAGTTACGCTGTCTAGACCCTGCTAATAACGCTGTTGCATTAGGCTACTTTTTTTCTGAATAGACATAAAGTGAAGACTCAAAAAGTAGGTAAGTTAAAATTAATCAAAAATACAGACTTTGTAAGAGCATCTCATTGCCATCCTCATCAATAACAAAACTACAATAGCATGAAGTACAAACAGCCTGCAAACAGAAAGAGGAAGTTTTTTCCCAGTAGGGAATTGAGTTCACATTGATCAAGAGAGCAAGCTGGGAGAGTGTGTGCGAGAGCACAGCAGTGGCAAGGTTTTCATTAGTCTCACAAAGACTGTCCCAGTGGCTTGCCCATTTGGAAATACAGCTTCTCTTTCCTGTATACCAACAGCATAATAAATACTGGGTGGTTTCAGAAAAGCTTCCTACTTCACTGCTGGTTCCTTCTGGTTGTTTGACTTTTTAATCTTCTACAGGTTCACATCCCATCAGGAGAATAACTTGGTGGGTAAAAAGTGCTGGTTTTGTCTACAAATATACAAATAGAATATTAAAATTGACTGTGAAGCTATGGGATTCACTTTCAGGGCAGATTAAGAACCAGCTGAAATACTAAAAGAGGTTAGCTCCATGACAGAAGTTTGCATAGCCTCCTAAGAGATGCTTGGCCTCTGAAGAACATATAGTTGCCTTAGAAATATTTTAGCTCCCAGGCCAGCTTGGATGCCATTCTCCCTAATCTTTGAACATATGGTGCTCGTTGCATATGGAGCAGGGAACATTCCCTCTGCTTTCAGAAGATAAGTGATCAAATAGTAACCAAAATGCACTAAATAGAAAGACACTTCTTTTGATGTGGATGTCTGTAAATTTTATGTTTGGGAGGATATTCATTCTTAGGACATACCATTGTATTTGCACAGCTCTTACACTTTTTCCTGTGCTATGAGAAAGACCTTTTGCTCTTAGGAAAATTGTTGTTAAGGTTTTAGATTGTGCAGTTAATGTGTTCATGATGTAACCCCTAAAAGCTGGCAGTCAGTGTGTCTGGGGCATGTGTGTAACTAGTTGAAATTGCCTTAATGTTAGTTGAAATATATATGCTAACCCTTCATTGGGATCTGCCTGGTCTGTAACTCAGGAAGTTAGAAGAGGCTGTGTTTTTTTCCCTCTTTCTTTATTTTCTTCCTTTCTCACAAATGGTGTGAGAGTCTCTACTCTACAAATTGCATCGTGAGTTTGCTTATGCCAGGTGCCTCCTTTGTAGTTTTTGTGGTGGTTGTCATTTATTGAAGAAGTGTAGCTTGGTTATTCTCAGTCTCCTGCTGCAATTTCCAAATATTGGTTTCTTTTCACATAGTATTCTTGAACATACTGTGTTTCAAGAATCAGACTTTATTTTTTGTTCTAAAACGTGGTGCTGTTTCTTGTAATGAAAGCTATACTTCACCTCTTCCACGTTGTGGATTTTTTTCTTCTGTTTGTCTAAGGTCCTGTTGCAACTTTTCTTCAGTGGAAAAGAAAACAAAATAAAAACCCAACACTGGCTTTAATAAACATGTTACTTTCCCAGTATATTTACCTGTGTTTAGAATAGTGATTTAAGTATTTTAAAAAACCTTCAAGTAAACAAGAATGTTTATCTTTGAAGAAGAGATTATTCTGTAGTTTGATTAATGTTGAATATGGTAAAGAGAAATATTGTCACATCTTTAAATCAGGCAGGAGCAGATGAGTACAGTACTAGAGGAGTCTAACAGGAAGCTATGATGTGCTAAAACTGGCTGAGTGTGTGGATAGAAAGCCTCCAGCTCAGAGAAGACATCGTGCCTTTGGCTTATGGCAGGAATGCACCACTGAATTGGTTAAGTGAAGCACAGCTGCTGTGTAGCAAGCAAAATCCTGCCAACAAACAGAAGGAAAAGTTCAGGCTGTCAATGTGTCCATCTACCTTTCCCCCACTTTCCTCGTGATTTTGTCCAGAGAGTTGTCCCATGTCCTGGAGCCAAAGTGTATGGGGTTATTCTGTCCTGTTCTCTGTCCAAAGAGCAACAGCACAGAAGGAAAAGATTGCAGTTTTCAGACTTGGGAAGTTCTGCAGACCTAATGGCTTATTTCCAAAGCTTGCACTATATGAAAAGTCTGTGTAGTTTTACACCACATAGACATCTGTTGTTTTGTTTTATTTTACAGGAAATGAGTTACCAGCACAGAGAGCTACTGGAACTGGACTCAGCTAATGTGAGCACGAGCTGCCTTGCAAGTTTGCAGCAGCCAGTGGGCATCCTTCTTCTGGAGCATGCCCTGATGGCTCTGTCCCCTGTGGAGGAGCCCCCATCCAAAAAGATGCGTGGGAGGACAGAGCTGCCCCCAGATGTGATCAGATGGATTGAACTTGCAAAGTAAATTCTTGTTTGAGACAATTTACTCCCACTTAGGTTTGCCTTGTGAAAAATTCCGCTTTTATGGCTCATTGGGATTTCTTTTTTAGTCTTTCTGTCTTTTAGAATTAGATATGCTTTTAATATCTTCTCAGTTAATACTGTCAGTGACAGCAGTTAGACTTAAAAACTGTGCACTCTGATGTTGCTGTCGGACTGCTGAAAAACATCTTGTTCGTAGCTTTTGAACTGCAGGCATTTCCACTGTTCAGATATTACCCTACAAGATGAAGTTAATGTAGTTAATTATGTATTTCTAATCTTACATAAATATTTTCTAAGGCAGTAGTATTACTGCTTGTTAAATTATTATTTTTCAAATAGCTTCTGTTTGCATTGATATACATCTGCTGAGCTATTTAAAAGATTTCTCTTTTCAATTTTACTAGGCTCTACCGATCCCTTGGGGATTATGATGCCCTTCGTGGCATTTTCAGTGGTAAGATTGGGACCAAGGAAATTACACAGAAAGCTTTGTTGGCAGAAGCAAGGAATGATTATGCTGAAGCAGCTCAATATTATGATAAGGTAAAATGACAGCAAGATATTTTTGTCTCATAAATCTCTCGTGACTTAAAACTAATAAAATTTTTAAAATTTAAGCATTTTGAAAGGCAGCATATTGTCTGAAATGTCCTTGTGCTTTATTTGATTGATGCTTCATTGTGTAAAGACACTGGGAATAGATGAGCCAACAGAAAGCATCATGCTTTCCTTACTGTTTGTTACAGAGCTTCACAAGTGCAATTATTTAGGCAGACAAGTGAAAACACATGGGCACACTGCAACCCTGAGAGAGCAAATTGCATGTGTTCATGGCATGAGTTACAGTGGGTAAAAATGAAGAAGGATCTCTAACCTTCTTTTAAAATGTTCACTCTTTAAAAAGGCAGGTTTACTGAAGACAGCTACCTGAAATTAATTTATGTATAAACACTTCTAAACTTGAATTTTCTGTGTTTAGTGTTGCTGTCACGCTCTGGTAAATGGATAGATATTTTTATGAGAAATTGAATTACAGTTAAGTTGCTGGTGACTTGGAATTGAAACAGGCTTTTGGCTGGGATCTGGCACTATTCTCCCCTCCGAATTAATTCCCTAGGCACTCTCCCAAGAAGACTGGCAAGATGGAGAGCCAACAGAAGCGGAGAAGGACTTCTGGGAACTTGCGTCTTTGGAATGCTACGACCACCTCACAATGTGGAAGTCTCTGGAGTATTGTGCTACTGTTAATATTGATAGTGGAAAACCTCCAGACTTAAGCAAAACATGGAATGATCCATTTTTTCAGGTTTTTAGAGATTATTTCATTGATACTGCACCATTTTTAGCTCTGCAGGGGTGTCCTGCAGTTTTGAGATGATGAGTAAAAATGAATTGCATTGTTAGGGTTGCTTTGTTATGGAAATACGCAAAGAGTCTGCGTATTTTAAAATATTTTTAAAAATTGAAGCAATTAAATAAAAATAATTGAATAATTGAAGCAATTTAATAAAAATATTAAAAAATATTTTAAAAAATTTTCAATATTTTAAAAAATTGAAGCAATTACTTCTGCTTGTTCTTTATGATGTTTAATTTTTACCTCAAGTCTATGGCAGATCCTATAGGACCAGCTTTATCATCACCTTCTTCCTTTAGCAAGTCTTTTTGCTGCTTTTCTCGTTTTTATTTGTCTGCTTGTTTTAAGAGTTACCAAACCATGGGTTTTGAAATTGGTAGAATTTACTAACAACTTCTTGAGCTACAAGAAAAGTCTGCTGTGATTTGTTAACAAATTGGAATTTGTCTGAAGGGAAAGTACTTATAAAAACATTTTGAATGTTTTTTTTATTTATTTGATCTGCCACTGATAACAAAAAAAATTTATCATCTAATATTCCATTCCTAGAAATAAAGACTATGTTTTCAGACTATGTTTTCACCTTGTAGGAGACATATCTGCCCTATATAATACGCAGTAAGTTGAAGTTACTGCTCAGTGGGGAGAATGACCAGACATTGCTAACCTTTATTGATGAGGCAATGAAGACAGAACAGAAGAAAGCCATTATAGAGATGCACTACAGCCAAGAACTTAGTCTCCTGTACATCCTGCAAGATGATTTTGACAGAGCCGAATACTACATTAGCAATGGCATGCAGATCTTCATGCAGGTAACAATCTCTTTTATCTCTGGTATGGTTTTTCTGTATAAACTCCTGGAACAATGAAACTGCTGTTGCTATTACTGTGGCTAGATTATACTCTCAAGAGAAGCACTCAGATACAATGAGATTAGAGTGCCTTCCATGTCATATGACAAAACTTGTTTTGAATTCACTGCTTGCAGTGATGAAAGGTGAGTGAGCCAGTGGAGTATATCCTCCCATTTTAGTTTGTTGTGTCTTACTAACTTAATCTTTTATAAATTTCTCAGAGTCATTATTTGTGCAGATAATAAAATTTTTATTTCATTAATCTTTTCAGGGGCCTCCCGTCCCCAGAACAAGCTTGCAAAGAGTATTGCATTGAGAAGTTACAAATTCCATCCATTACCAGGTTTTGATCAGACTGTAGGACTTTGCCAAAACCTAGGATAGGAATTGCAGCTAGAATATGCCTCTGTGCTTGACCAAAGCAGAGTTGCCCTCTGATTATGGGCTGTTAAATTACTTGTAAGAGGTTGGGTTCTATAGCATAATATATAGCAGCATCAGATCAATAGTTGTCGAGCACTGAATGGAACCATGCTTTAAAGTCTGTCGTGAAATCTTTGATTCTTTCCCTTTCTTTTCAGAGCTACTCCACCATTGATTCTTTGTTATATCAAAGTCGAATGACCAAACTGCAGTCTGTACAAGCCTTGACAGAAATACAGGATTTCATCAATTTTATGACCAAGAGAAGTAAAGATTTTATATTTTTTTCTCAAACAATTTTCCTTTCATTGTATTCAGTAATCATGGTTTCCTGAACTTTGAATTTCTGAACTGCTGTTTGAAGGAGCATAAGTCTGGAATTACTTCTTACTGTAATAGGTCTTCTTGACAGTAAGACCTATTACAATTTTATAAGATAGGCTTGAAGATAATTCTGTGTTCTATTGCAAAGTTTAATTAGCTCAGCTCTTGTGATAAGAGTTATACATCTATTTTAAAAGTGTAAGTTATAGTTTCAAACTAAGCTTTTCTTGTTGGAGCAGCTTTTGGTAGTAAATAGTAGTTAGCAGAGATAAAAAATGGGTGTTGTATATAAGTTGTACCTACTAATATAGGCCTGAAGTACAAATTTATGTGTATAAACACAATTAGATATTAAATTTAGTTAACAGTTCCACTCTATTCCAGCATGTTCCTATATGGAAAGGAAACTAGCCAGTGGTGATCCCCAGTCTTAGTTGACACAGATGTCCTAATGGAATCTCCTGTGCTTCAGCAATAAACAAAAGTAATATGATGATCACTAAGTAGTGTTTATAGTGCATGCCCAGAAATGCAAGTATGTTGCCTAATTGCAGTTTTCTGCTTTGAATGCTAGACTGTGTTTTGGTTAGGCCGTTTTCATACTATTTGGCTTTATTTAGACGCATTTAAAATGTTCTTAATTGATTTCTAGGTAACTTAGCTTCAGAAGTTTCCCTTAAGAGACTTCTCAGAACTTGGACAAGCAGATATCCAGATGCTAAAATGGATCCTATGAACATCTGGGATGATGTCATTACAAATCGGTAAAATTGCATTCTTGGGTTAGCTTAAGTTCTGTCTGCCTGTTAAGTTCCAGGAAGTGCTTTTTTCTAATGCTGCTTGTTTTCATATGGGAGGGTTTTGATCCAATGTGTGACTTTTTTTTTTTCCTTCTTTTTTAACTGTGGTAGTCGCTTCCTCAATATAACTGGGGGGTTTGTGTGACTAACTTGCGGTGAGGAGCAAAAGGAGGTTGAGAAATGGCCAGGGAATAAACTCTGTTTTGATAGGGAAACATAGATGTTAGTTTAGGCATTTTCTTGCATCAGTGACTACATGCACTGTGTAAGCTGGCCCATTTCAGCAGCTGTTAAACATATTCATTTGTAATTGAGTAGATTAGCTGCATTTAGCTCCGTGAAACACCACCCAAAAGGCCAATATGTTTTGAATAAAAATACTTGCCTACTTCATAGGCAGTTCCAAAATGAGGGAGCATACAAAACAAGCACAGCTCTGCCACTCTCAGTGCTTCACCTGTTTATGGGGAAGTTAATGACCATTGCTTTAATTGGAGACTTCTGTTGTGCAACTGTTGCTAGAAAGAACAAAGGCTCTCTGGGGACTCCTTTGGATTAGCTCTGAAGAAGCTGGAATGCTTTTTCAAATTTGGAAGTTTTCTGTCCTTGCCATGGTGTCTGTCTTTGTCCCAATTCAGTCTTCCAGTGAAGATCTAGATTAGTCCTCTTTTCCTGTGCAGTAACTTCTTCAACAGCTCTGATGATACATACTGTGCTCTGTAATTTATTTTATTATCTCATGGTGCCAGGAAAGCATGGCTACAGAAGAGCTTATTGCAGTTCAGTATTAGGCAGAATATGTAGCATGACTTCCTTTTGAAAAAAGTCTCCAAACATTTATGACTTCAAGGGTTGTCAGGGTCTTAAACACTTTATGTGCTTTTAGAAAACCTTTGTCTCAAATTAGTAACCAAGGATGTGCCAAGTGCCACTTCAGACTGTAGTGCTGTCCTCTGCTTTTTGAGTAATAGTAATGAGCTGTGCTATTAAGTTAGGACTGGTTGTGGAGTGACAGGATTCATCATTGATTCATGGCAGTTCCCTTTCAAAAGCTGAGTATGGTTGCTGAGTATGGTTGCTGCAACACAGATTTCAATGTTGACATGTGTTTATGTGATACACATTTCAATAGCAGGTTGACATAAAATACAGCCTGGCACTCTCACTAAATAATTGAGACTCCTGTTTGTTTGCACTTCTGTCAATTTGGAATGCAAGTTACAGCTTGCTGAACTTAAGGACTGTAGCTTGCACAAAGGAACTTACTAACAAAAAATCCCACTCTATAATGGACATTATTCAATACTAACCTTCTCAGTGCAAAATACTAGAATACTTTCAGGGTCAACCTGGCCCTGTTAGGAGTGTCCAGACTCTGAGGACTGTGTTTAACCCTGCTAAAGGTTATAGCTGTAGTTTGACATTTTTTATTAGCTTTTTTTTTTTTTTAATTATTTTTATTTTCATTTGCTGTTAGGCAAATCAACACTTTTGAACATTCATTTCCTTGAATGTATACCAGAGTGATCTGTACCCCTGTTGTTGTGCAGGTGTTTCTTTCTTGACAAACTGCAGGAGAAACTTCCCTCTGATCAGGCCAATGACAGTATGGAGGTGGATGGAGAACACAGTGCTGGTGACCAAATGGAAGTGGATCAACAGAGTGAAAACATTTACTCGATGATTAAAAGCTGCAAATTTAATATGAAAATGAAGATGATAGAGAGTGCCAGGAAACAGGTGAATATAATGTCTGACAGCTTCCAATTTTGTGAGAAAATACATAGAAAAAGCTGGAAAAGCCTTTTAGGTGGTCTTTGGTACCCTTTTGCTGGGGCAAACCTTGTCTCTTTTTGACCCTGCTGTCCAGGACATTTTGAAAGCTCAAGAAAGTCAGTTCCACACTGAAAGAAAACAAAAGGATAAATGTTAATTACAAAGTTGATCATAATTTTGTCATTACTGGAAATATGCCTAAAGTCCACTTTGATCCACAGGTGGTTTTGGATACTCTAAAGGATAGATAAAGTACCTGAAATGCTTCAGTCTTTAATGGAAGGGATGCTTGTAATCAAGCATTATACTTTCTTATATACAAATAATCTCTTCTGTACAAGAAAACAAATCAAATTCTGATTGAATTAGTATAATTTACTTCAATCAGCAATGCTGAAGTTCTCTTTTTCACAGTTGTCATTACTGCTGTTAGTTAACACTAGCTAAGAACTAAAGTTAAGTGACTTAGAAATTTTGGGTTGAATCTGGCTGTTGAAATGGCTGAAACAGCCTTTTTGATGATGGGCCTTCGGTGTTCCAAGCTTGAGACAAGATGAATAATTAAGTCAAGGACTCCCATTTTCTGAGATGCTGCAGAAATCTGCAGTCATTAACAAGAGTTTATTTTAAGCAGTGTGATAAGTAAATATAATATTACTGCTTTGTTGACTATGTACTCTTGAAGGAGTAAGTGAAAAATAAGATTTCCTTTAATATTACTTACATGAAACTTCTAATCCAAACACAAACATAAGTGACTTTCTTAATGATATCTTAAATCAAGTTGTGTTTCCCATATGTGTTTGTACTACACAGCAGTTAAATGCTTGTTGAGTCATGCAGCTGGAATTATTTTCTCAGTTTTTTAAACCTCTATTCTTCTCTTTTGCTTTTCAAATTTCCCCATTAGCACAAATCTGATTCTGAATATGATACCCAGCAAGCAGTGAACATCTCTTTGTCTTACTATAACTTTACGTGTGTTACTTAAATCTTCTCATCCCTAATTTGGCTGTAGGCAGGTTTTAGTTCCTCTTCAGATAAGTCTGAAAATTCTCTTAATCCAAATACAGAACAGCTTTGCAGTTGCCCAGAAGCTCCTGAAAGACTTGCGCAAAGAAGCCAAAACGAGGGAGGACTGGCTGGTGAGGTGGAATTACGCCTATTGCCGCTTCACTCACAGCAGCAGCCGCAACCTGAGCTGTCCTGAACGTGTGCTTTCAGTGTTGAAAACCATCTCCCTGCTTGGTAACAGCCTTCTCTTTGCTTCACCTTGCTTGTTTTACAAAGTTGTTTTGTTGTCCAGTTACCAACTTTTGTTTTTGAATTTCAACAGAAGATACCAAATCTGACTATCTGAGCAAGAACATAATGGCCTTCCGGAACCAGAATCTTCTTTTGGGTACTACATATCACATCATGGCCAATGCTCTTAGTCAGGATCCAAGATGTCTTGAGCAAATTGAGAAAGAAAAGGCTGAAAAGATATCGCTAATATCAGGAGAAAGTCTTGAGAATCCTAGAAAGGTAAATGAGAGGGGAAGATCTTTTAGTTCTTCAGTATCAGAATTACTACAAATTATTACTTCAAAAGGTAGTGATGGCTGTGGACAGAGACAGAGCATGTGAAACCTCTCTGCTATTCAGTGATTTGTCCAGCAGCACCAGAAAGAGAAAGAAAATGGAGGGGAAATGGGAAAAAAAAAAGATGTGGTTGCTGGTTTTTCTGGTTTTTGTTCTCCTGGCGTTCTGCACCACTGTAGCCTTTCTAACTGGGAGAATGTTGTGTTTCTCTGTACCTGCATTTCAAGTGGAGGGGAAAGACATAGTCATAGCAGCTGCATGCACAGTGGCCAGACAAGGCTTGGGATCCTCAAAGAACCTTGATTTGTGACCTGCTTCATGCTCCCAAATGTTTTATTTGATGAAGAGATATTTATAATAGTGATAATAATACTGATACACTTAATTTATCTAAATAGTTTTAATGGCAGAACGAAGAGGGATTTTTAAGGCAGAGCACATGCAGGTCATCTTTGCCTATTTTGAGTGTTCATTTGAAGAATACAGTACCAGACTGTGCTACATCTGAAATTATATTTGCTGTCAGTTGTCCCAGATGCTGTGGCATTGACTTCTTGTCTGTCAAATGGATTAAGAATTTGAAGTACCACTGCTGGCTTATGTCTACTAATTTCTAAAGCCACCATGAAGACTGCTACATATAGAATCATAGAATGGTTGAAAGGGACCTTAATGATCATCTGGTTCCAACCACCTTGCCATTGGCAGGTACACCTTCCACTCTACCAGGTTACTCAGAGCTCCATCCAGCCAGGCCTTGAACATCTCCAGGGATGGAGTATCCACAGCTTCTCTGGGAAGCCTGTTCTAGTGCCTCACCACCCTCACAGCAAAGAGCTTCCTCCTGATACCCGGTCTAAACCTACTCTCTTTCAGTTTGCAGTGATTGCTCCTTGTCTAGTCACTACATGCTCTTGTGAAAAGTCCCTCTCAATCTTTCTTGATCACGTCAGGGAATATAGTCATATTAGTATAAAACAAAAAAAAAAATCCTCATTTGTGTTTTTTGGTTGTTAAAAGTAAAGCAGATCAAGAAGAAATTTCTGCAAAAAAAGGTTTTAAATTTTCAGGTGTGTAGAAACTTAAGCAAAAGCTTGAGCTTCATTTGTTAGCTAATTCTTAAGAGCATTATTCTTTAGGCAATCTAAAGGATGAGCATAAAAGCTCTTCTGTGTCAGGTGAATAAGATTGCCATACTGGGTATTTCTGTAAGATTAAGAAGCTTAGCCTTATTTTATCTTAGTATTAAGCAGTACTCCGACGCTAGTAGTCTCCTTCTACCTACCTGACTATTTAATTTCAGTTACAGCATTTAGTGTGGCCAGAAGGGCCAGGGAAGTGATTGTCCTGCTGTGTTTGGCAGTGGCGAGAATGCAGCTCAAATCCTGTGTTCAGTTCTGGGCCACTTACTAGAAGGACATGGAGGGGCTGGAGTGTGTCCAGAGAAGGGCAGTGGAGCTGGTGAAGGGTCTGGAGCACAAGTCCTGTGAGGAGCAGCTGAGGGAATTGGGACTTTTTAGCCTGGAGAAAATGAGGCTCAGGGAAAACCTCATTGCTCTCTACAACTACCTGAGAGGAGATTGTAGTGACATGAGGTACTCTTGTGCCATGTCCTCAGTGAGAAGCTGAGATGAAATGGCCTTAAATTGTGCCATTGGATATTAGAATTTTTTTTTTTTTTTTTTTTTTTAAATGAAAGAGTGGTCAGGCATTGGACTAAGTTGTCCAGGGTGGTGGTAGAGTCACCATCTGTGGACGTGTTCAAGAGGCATCTGGATGTGACACTTCTGGATATGGTTTAGGGTTGATTGTGGTGGTGCAGGGTTGGCAGTTGGACAGATGATCTTGAAAGTCTCTTTCAACCTTGATGATTCTGTGATTCTGTAAAGAATCTTGTCAAGTCACTCATTGCATGAGCTGCATTAGAAATGTATGATAAATATTACTATATAATAGAGAAAAAGGCATCACAATCAAAATAGTTTGATGCGTGATTTTTTAAACATGAATTCCAAGTGTAACTGTTACGCAGATGTGGCAGATATGTCTTAATAGGAAAAAAACACCAAAAGTTTTATTATATTTTCTGTTAACTGTTTCCAAAAACTCTGGTAACATTAACTTTTTGGAAGTGACAGAAATTCCACTTAACATGTCCAAAGACTAATTTAAGTTTAAATTGCAGTCCATATATTTCCATTGAAAATTGTGGAAACTAAAATTGTGGAAATCACTGCTAGAAATATTATCCCAATTTTTTTCCTTATCAGCTACTCAGAACATCTTAAAACAGTTAAAGTTTTATCTACTCAAGACTTGCAACGTAGCTCCAGTTTCAGAAAGGGTTGTTCAATGCTATTTGCTAGTGCATGTTTTTTTCCTCTTCTTGTTGAATTTCAGGTGCTGGCAGGTCTGAACAAGAAGGCTTTTCAGTGTTTCAGCTGTGCTGTGAGGAAGTCTGAAGAGGAGATGCAGTCCCACTCCATGGACCATGTGGATGTGGTGGGAGTTGTGGATGCATATATGACTTTGATCAGCTTCTGTGATGAGTATCTGCGTAGGGAAGAGGAAGGCTTGCTTGGTTAGTCAGGATTTCTCCTAAGCTTGTGAGATGTATTTATCTGTGATCCTTTTGTGATACCCAGGAGATCTCCATGAGCAACACAGATTGAATTGAAACAGAGCAGTTTGGCCTCCAGTTCAGCTGTATTTGTACTCATTTTTCACCTCCACTGTTGCTGCTAGCTCTGGTACTAGTGAAGCACTTGTGAGAAATATATCATATCCAGCAGATGCTTCCCTTGTTCCTTCCCAGACCACAGCAGCCTTGTATTTAAAGCAGGCAAGATACCAGCAGTGATGCAGCTTCCTGATAAAGCTAATCCTTACAGTCCCCAAGTACATGTGTTACAGATGTGTGCTGTTCAAACAGATGGGAAGGAGAACAAAGTAAAAACACAAAATACACTTGGAAAAAAAAAAACCCCAAATTGTAAAGATGAATGTTTCAGATGATCAAAGACATGGAACAAGTGATGGTGCTTCTGATAATTCTTGTTTAATGTCTCTTGGCAGAAATTAACACTGTGGATCTGCAGCAGTTCCCAGCTATTGTGGTGGAGAAAATGATAAAAGCTTTAAAACTGAATTCCAGAGAAGCCAGGCTGAGATTTCCTAGACTGCTCCAAATAATTGAAAGATATCCAGCAGAGACATTGGGTCTAGTGACACGAGAGGTTAGTTGCTTCAATTTTTCTGGCAGCAAATGTTGCTATAAATCAAATTTTAAAGGTGGGGGTGGAGGTTGGATACATTGAGAGGTTAGACTGGTAAGTTTTGCTTCAGGGAAATCAGATAAAATTTATTCCATCATTGTTCCTTGTCTTTTCTGTAACTTGCTGAGTCTAATTCACAAGGACAGAAACCTTCTACTTTAAAGTTCAACTTTTCATCATTATTCTGATTCCAAATGTTAGTTTGAGAGTTGCTGGAGAAAAACTGTGCTGTGTTTTGTCTTCTTTTTTTTTTCCTTCAGAACAATCTAAATGGGCTGACAAAGGTGGTTAGTATCAGGGTGAGGAATGTATCTTATTTCTGTAGGCTGTTTCCTGTATGCAGGAAGCCAGCAGCTTTTCCAGATTCATTCCATGTCTCCCACCTCTCCCTGAAGTCCTTCTTCACTTCAGCGGTTACTACAGCTTTGTCTTCCTCTGTATTTCCCACTTCCTTCCTTCTTACAACCTGTCTTTCTACTGCCGTTCCATGGCAGGATACCATGAGCCTCCCCTGCTGCTGTGGGACAGATAAGCTGAGACCTTCTCTGTGACTCATGCCTGCTCCTGCCTTGGCCTGCCTGCCTTTTTAAGCCCCTGTCATTGTGCTGCTGCTCCCAGAGCAACAGGCCCTGTCAGAGAAGGAACTCAAGTGAGACAGAAACTTGGGTTTGTTACCCCAAGGACCTGAGAAAGCAGCAGAAATGGCTGAGGTGCACAAGGTGTGGCCACAGTGAAACACCAATAGTTCAAACAGAACCTGACACCCAGTCCAGTTGACAAATCTCACCCAAAAAGGGAGTTCACCTGGCATTTATTTATCCTATCATCTGTCTTTCTGTGACATAAATGCTGGCAATATGGTCTTAAATTCTATTAGAAATGCTTAAAGCTGAACAAAGGACAAAACTGTGATAGGAATTTCAGTGTTCCCCTTCCTGGCATTTTCTACTCAAATCAAGACTTCAACCCAATGGTGTTTGAACTGAATTTCTTCAGAATTTTGTGTTATTTTTATGTGATGATCAAAAATTATTGTATTGCATCCAGAGAGAAAAGCCACAAGTTTGAGTGTAAAGCCTCATATTGATCAACAAGCTGCAAGTCTTTATAATGGAAAATGTATTGAGCAGCAGTGGTGGTAGAAGCAGTGATGAAAATAATTAAACCTGTGCTTCATTGGGGAATGTTTTGCATACCTAATTGACGTTCTCTGTTTCATTTTCATGTTTCTCTATGTCAGGCTGCTCCACAGAGCAGTTTCAGTTGTTTGCTATGTTTGGTATTTTCGAGGAGGACCAAAGCTGAAAGCAGTGTCTGTGTTTTTGCAGCTTTCTTCAGTTCCCTGTTGGCAGTTCATTGGTTGGATTAGCCAGATGATGGCACTACTTGACAAGGATGAAGCAGTAGCTGTACAACATACTGTTGAAGAGATTGCAAATATCTATCCCCAGGCACTCATCTACCCTTTCATGATCAGCAGTGAAAGTTACTGCTTCAAAGATACTGCAGCTGGCTGCAAGAACAAGGAGTTTGTAGAAAGGTGAATTTGCAATTGGAGTAGCTCTTTTGTATGTTTTTTATTCAGGAGTGGACAGATTTATTTATTTTTCCTACACAAACTCTTTTCTTTAGTGAGCATGTGAAATATTAGAGGCTAGCCTTGAGTTTTCATTTAAAGGCACAGAGAAATGAATACATCAGCTCTGTCAGTGTCAGATACACTCAAGTTGGTGGCATGAATACTTTATGAAGTTTTGGGTACATATAGTCCCCAGGCTGTTGGAAGTTAGAAGTTTTCCAAGATAAAACAGAAAGACCACAGAGACAACCCCTTTTTCCTTTTAACTCTGTGGTATTGAATATTTACAATCTTTCTAATACCAAGAGGAAAGCAGGTATGTTTAAATAGAATAGATGCTCATACCAGACTTCAGAGAGGACAGTGAAATGGATGCATATTACCTTGGGTAATGACAACACTTGGTTATGGTGTTCTCTGCTTTTTCAGTGTGCAACGTGCAGCTTCTACAAGCCTTCCCTTGCCCATTTTGCCATGCAATAGCACTTGAGTTAATCCCCAGGCAAAAACCAGTTTCTACCACACAATGCTGTAGAACCACTCATAGAATTTTGGGTATCTTTTTGCCTTTTGTTCAGATCTGATATATTTGCTGAGTAAATTTTTGCTTAAAATAAAAGGATGAAGTCTTGTGTTTCACAGACAGTATCACCCTTCAGTAGCTGTCCTGACAGGGTGCATAGTCTGGTCAATGTCTGTGTCTGTTTCAAGCATGCTTTCCACTCACTCACCAAGTTCCTATTTCCATAGTGGGATATATAATTAAAAAATTGGGAGCTGTGTGGCATGTTTAGTCAACACATAAACAGTCATGCAGCTCAAGAGGGACTCTTACCTACCTACACCTAAATTATTTGACCAGATTCTTGTATACAGCAGACAGTCTAGATCATTGCTTATCTGGAGATTAGGTGGTGATGGTAGTTCCTGTTGCATTGTGATACATTTTTCGTTTCTGTTAAAGGATCAAGAATAAGTTGGATAGAGGAGGAGTAGTTCAAGATTTTGTTCACTCCCTGGAGCAGCTCTCTAATCCTGTAATGATTTTCAAGGTAAAGTGTATTTCTTTTCTCCCCTTCCCCTTCGTTCCTCACCCTCTGTTCAGAAGAGCGAGGGCTGGGCGGAGCCTGACACAGTTCAGTTGACACCACAGCCACAGGAAGTGGTTCAACCCATCACCAACTCATGATGATGATGATTTTGGGGTACTGTCAGCAGCTTTCACTGGTGATGCACTTCCTCCCTTGTGCCAGCTGGATGTTCTGCTCCAGCCCTTTCCAGCTTTCCCCTTCAGGGTCTGTGCCCTGCCCCACAATCACTCTTCCTTAATCATTCCGAAACCCTTACAGAATTATCACTGTGGCAGTCTTTATAATTTTGAACTATTTGTGTTCAACTGCTTGTGTTTTTATGCCCTTTCCCTGCTGGGCATTCCTGTCTATGTAATGACTTGTTTGCCCAAAGGATTCTTGTCCAGTGTTTGTTGCCACTCCTGGCCCCACAGAGGCTTTCTTAGTTTGCACTAAACACTATGGTAGTACACATAGTTATCATAACGAAATAGAAACATTTTATCAAAACACAGAATAAAAGGGAAATATTTCCACAGTCGTTTGGTTGCTCTTCTTGTTGTCAAAAGACATGTAATAGTTGACTATTAGTAAATACAGGAACCCCAGTGCAATCTGAGTGGCTTACTGAAGAGTAAGGGTCAGTAAATCTTTTCTCAGTACTCATCTGTTTTCTTCTCTTTGCAGGACTGGGCTGAGGATGTCAGAAATGAGTTGTCAAAAGCTCAGAGAAACAAAAAGAAACTTAAGGAAATGTATGAAGGAATGTACAAGAATTTGGGAAATTTGGAGGCTCCTGGCCTTGGATTGATGAGGAAAAGGTTTATTCAGGTATGTGTGATTACTGAGTAGTGTTGGCATTGTGTGCTTTTCTAGAAGACAATAGAGAGTCAAAAGAGGGAAGCAGATCACAGCTTTTACAGGTGCAGCAGGACTTGATGAGACTTGATCAAGTCAGGAGTAGGACTGGGATTTCTTTGCTGGAAGACATGGACTTAGCATATTTCACTTTCCACTTCTAACTGCCCTGCAGGGATAAGTGTTCCCTCTTACACAGCTTCTGCCTCTCCTGTCCTGCATGCTGCCAGGTTCTTAGGACCTGAGTCTCTAATCATCCGTGGGAATCTGGCCTTGTTTTTTGTTCCCTGCTGCCAACAATCTACGAGCACCTTAGGGAGTTTTGCTCTATTATACTACTCAAATTTTCTGCCGATACAAAGTTACTTAGGGTAAGTAATACAGAAGAGTTACAACTATGAAGAATTATAGAAAAGACTTTCCAAAACTGACTGAGTTCTAAAGTAGTGAAAATCAGTGTAGAAAATGAAGTGATACACATGGCAAGAAAACATAATTACTTTAGTATCATTTAGAAATTCCTCGGGTTTTAGCTGACTACTGCAGTTCAAGAACAAAATCTTGATTTGTGATAGTTCTTTGAAAACATCAGCTGTGAATACTCAAGGGCAGTCAAAAAGGAAAAGCGAATGCTCATCATTATTAAGAATAGAGAACTAAACATGGATTTGTACATTGGCATAGCAGCCTTCTCTGACTCTTCTTGAACATTGTAGTCCTCATCTGCAGTGTTCTCAACACAGATATACTAAAATTGGATGAGGTTCAAAGTGGCAAGAATACTCAGAGGTACAGAGTAACCACTGCTTGAGCAACTTCAGCATTCCTCCAGTTGGAAAAGATGCAATGATGACAGATACAATAAAACTCTTAACATCCTTCCCAACACCGTTGGTGCTAGGTTGACTGATGGTTGGACTTGATGAACTTAGAGGTCTTTTCCAACTGTAACAATTCTATGATTCTATCAGGAGTGCCAAGCATGAAGTAAATACTCTATGGAAGTGGCAGGTTCAGACCAGTGAGAAGTGTTTCCTCTTTCAGTACATGCTTAAGTGCTGAACTCCTGCTGCAGTGTTCCGGGTGCTCTCATGGGTTCAAATAGCAAGCAGGCAATAGCACCGAGAGGGGAAAAGGCTTTGAGGGCTTCTACATACAAATGCACACTTCTGGGTCCAGAAATCCCTGAGCTGCAAATTGCTGAGGCCAGAGAGTGATACTCGTGTAGAAGGAGCATCCTGACTGAATGCCTGAACCGCCTGTGCATAGCCCCGTGGCCAGGGCGGGGTGGATCCAGCTCTCTCTCATTGTGGCCATCCTTATGTCACATTAGCATTAGATAAACTAACCTGGGTGTCTGTAGGGAGATTCCTTCCCCATGAGCGGGAAAGGTGGAGGATGAGAGTAAGGAGGAGTCGGGAGGAGGTGAGGTGATAATGAAACAGAAGGGGTAATTGGGAGTTGAGGGGCACACTAACCCTTTGAATGTGTTGCTGTGAGATAAGATGGGTCTTTGATGATAATGACTTTCAACTTAAGAGTAGGGGATAAGAATGTGCAGGATGTGCCGAGTCAGGGGTGGGGGAAGGGAGAGGGGAGCAGCTATACCGGGTACAACAGAGCAAGGGATGTAGCAGGCATGAGCACAAAGGCTGTTTGGATGGTTTGTGTGCCCACTTAAACCAAAAATATCCATGGCTCTTTAAAATGCTGAAATGTGCAGTATTCGAGGATACAGGGAGAAGGGCAAGGGAGATGCTGGAGAGGGGTATCAGGGTTGTTCTTCCCTGTTAAAGGGGAGAGCAGTGTTCCTGCAGAGAGTAGCTGCAGAAGAGAGTCAGGGTGACAGCGCACAGGCTCTGAATTCTTTGCTTTCATTATGCGTTATTCTGAGGAAACAAAGTATGCTGTGAGAATAACAGTATCATTTCTAGTGTCTTTGCTGGGGAAAAATACAAGTTGTCTCCCTTGACTGACACATAAAATTGCTCTACCATGTGAAGTACTTCAGGTTTATAATCTGGAAATAGTTTTAGTGATAAAGATGTTGCTGACTGTAGCAGTCTCCTCAAAAGGATAATGTTTTTTGTATTTTCATTTGTTTCAGTGAAATAGCTGTGTCCTTCATAGCTTGGGAGAAAAATGATCAGGCATTAAAAAAAAGTATCTTTCCAAGCCATTAATACCAGGTCCAAGAAGGAACATTTGGTTTTTCTAGAACCTTGAATTACGACAGGAAGTCAACTCAGTTAACTATTTGTAGATAATACTTACTTTGTTTATTAAATGGATCCGTGTGAAATGACTTTGCACTTTTCTTTCGTTAGGATATTTTACAAACCTTAAAATATGGGTTTATACATTTTATGTCCAAAATTATTGTAATAATTATTGTATATTAAATAATAAATCCAGTAGTAAATAGAACATGTAAACGTTTCACAGAATCACAGAATGGTTTGGGTTGGAAGGGACCTTAAAGATCATCTGTTTATAACACCATGGCATGGTGTTATAAGCATGGCCATGTTTATAACACCATGGGCAGAGACATCTTTCACTAGACCAGGTTGCTCCAAGCCCCATCCAACCTGGCCTTGAGCACTTCCAGGGATGGGGCATCCACAGCTTCTCTGACTAGCCTATTCTGGTTTGTATTAAGAATTTCTTCCTAATAGCTAAACAAGCTGTGTGTGTAGATAGGAAGGTACTGCTTTGCTGCTTTTGGGTAGTTTCTAGCACTGTGTAAACAAGATTCCTTTCTATAAATGATTGTTAGGCTTTTGGGAAGGACTTGGATGATCATTTTGGCAGAGGTGGTTCAGAACTGTTGGATATGAAGACTAGTGACTTTGATGAGATTACAACTTCTCTCATCTCAAAAATGAACAAAACCCATAAAGAACCTGGAAACCTGAAAGAATGTTCACCATGGATGAGTGAATTCAAAGCTGAGTTCTTGAGGAATGAACTAGAGGTTCCTGGTAAGTTCCCCTTCAGTGTTGACGGTGAACTATCCCCTACAAGAAAGTTGCTACTCTTGAGCTTTATTTCTGACACTGGATATATGGCCTTTCTTTCTGGCCTTATACCTTTCTGGCCTTATTTGAAATAATTCTGTTCATTCATTATCTCTTAAATCTGTTCTTAAGCTGTAGTCCTGATTTTTAAAATTGTATCTAAACTTGTATCTCTTACCTAAGAATTTAGTATTTTTCTAAAGGCCTGACTCCAGCAAATCTGCTGTATATTTTTTCTAAAGGCCTGACTCCAGGAAATCTGATATATAAATCTAATTCATGTTTAAATCTAGTTAAAAAAAAGTTATGTCTTCTGAAACGATCGAGAGCTCAATTCTAACAGCTAAAACAGGAAAGGGTATCAGTAATTCACAGATAAAATCATACTGTGTATATGTTGGATCTTTTTTTACGCATTTAAAAGTATTTTCTTCACAGTTGTCGTTCTACCAGTTTCACAAAACATTTGCATGTGTGTTCTGGTGTTGAACACACTTTAAAATAACATCAGTCTATGTAATTTTTTCTCATATTTTTTTCCCACTACCACTTCAGGTCAGTACGATGGAAAAGGGAAACCACTGCCGGAGTACCATGCAAAAATCTCAGGATTTGATGAACGGGTATGTTTTTAAGATTGAGTCAGAATCAGGTGTGGTATAAATCTATGTCTATATTTATTTGAAGAATTTGGCAGTAGCAGGGTCATTGCTTGTTTTACACATCTTGCAGCATACAAAGGAAGGGCAGCAAGTGAGCATTTGTTTTTCTAGTATAATTGAGTAACTTGATTATGTCATCTAGGAATGACAGATATGCATAATTCTAGTGATGATTCTGTAAGACCAAGTCTTCTGTCACAAATATTTTGCTTTTTCCTGTCTTTTTCCAAGATAAGTGTAATGGAATCCTTGAGGAAGCCAAAACGTATAACAATCCGAGGCAGCGATGAGCGGGAATATCCTTTTCTTGTCAAAGGTGGTGAAGACCTGCGACAAGACCAACGCATTGAGCAGCTGTTTGATGTAATGAACATTATCCTTTCCCAAGATGCTACATGTAGCCAAAAAAATATGCAGTTAAAAACTTACCAGGTCATCCCCATGACAACAAGGTAGGTGTTTATCTTGAAGGGACAGAAATCCTTACGTTAACATCCATTACTTTTGGGATGTTGGAAAGTGAGAATTCTGTGTGCCAGATTCAGATTGAGAGTGTTTTGTGCCTTTTTTTCCCCCTTTTCCTTTTAAACAGCATTGAAATTGCTTTGTCTGGAAACTGTTTTTCAGAGTGTATTTAAATTGGTAGCTTTTAACCTTCTTTTAGCAGGCACTAGAACGTGTTGCTTCCCATTTGTGATGTTCCTATAAAGTTCAGCTCTGAGCTACTTGTTCTTATCTCTGACTTACTTTGTTCCAGACTGGGACTCATCAAGTGGCTGGAAAATACTTGTACCTTAAAAGAATTCCTTAAAAATAGCATGTCTGAAGAGGAAGATATCAGCTATTACAGGTGACGCTTGGTTTAGTTGTCTGCTCTAATAGAGACCACTACTAATGAGGTTTTGGACAACTGATAGTCTTGCGGCAGGATTTCCCTTTTCCTTTTTCCCTTTTCCTTTTCCTTTTTCACTTTTGTCTTTTTTCTTAAAGAATTAAATAAAAGCACTTAGAAGCAAGGAGGCAGTTTGTACTTCCTGACCCAAATTAGTAATTGGCAACTGTTTGTTTAATGAGTGCCATTGTACCTGGAATATCCTCCACCCAGCTTGTTTAAACAAGAGGCTTATAATTATAATCGTATGTGACGTCATTATCATCACCATTTCCTTATCAGCAGATTGATTTTACAAGCAGAGGATTTTGATCTCTTGATTTGATCAGGCAGGAAATGGACTTAGGTCAATGGGGGGCAGGGGAAGGGAGTAGAGACAGAGCTATTCAGAACATGGGCTCAGCAGTGAGTCAGTGATGGGGGATGGAAATTGGCAGCAAATGCACAGAACACAACTGTAAAAGAGCACTCTCTCTGACTTTATACAAATGCTGGGTTTGAATAAATCATATTGCTTTTTGGTGATTGTAATTGGAGGTTGAATATTTGTAAAATTAATTTAATTCTAGCATTTCAGCCTAGTTCTGTCCTGGAATTTAGAAATGTGGTTTAATTTACAAATGTGGTTCTTAGTTACATAATCTCTGTTTGGGTTTGTCTGAGTGTTGTTGTCACCATTTATTTTACGAGTTAACATTTATCGGGCAGGTTGGAGTAAACTCCAGCGTGGAGGTTGGACTCCAAAGAGTCTTTATTTCCATGGTTGTTTGATTTGTGAGCAGTTTCGGAACTGCTACAGATCCTGCATTACTGCTGTCTGGTTCTCTGTTGTGAACAGCAGTGGTTTAATGTTGATCTCAATTCACTGAGTGGGAAAGTGAAGGAACACTCACATGGAACCATCTCGTGAGGGAAGGAAATTTATAGTATGCTAAATGTGGAAGATCAGTGTTTTTCTTAAAGCAGGTCGTGATTTATTTTTTAGAAAGGCTTTGTTTTACTGTGTATATAGACATTAATATTTTCCCATATGTTATTCAGTCAAGACAATTAAGACATTTTAGACTGAGCTAAGGTTAAGTGACAGCACTCACAAAGGAAAGTTTTGGTTGGGGTGGGGGGAACAACTTTCTGACTTTTTGAAATCCTTTATCCTAAAGTGATGGGCTACAGTCTATAACTGATAAATGCTTCTTAAATGGAAATGGCATTCTCTATCTCAAAATATGCTTTGGAAGGAAGAGAGAAGGCTGCTGCTCTTCTAAGTTGTTGCCTCTCTGGAGCAGAAGTTTAATGTCTGATGTATTTAGTGAAGATGGGGAAAAAAATATCAGATTATTCCGTAAGCAGTGCAACTAATGAATACTGGCTTCTTATGGATTAATAGCCTAAGTTCAAGCACCCATTCCTCCTCTTTTGTGCACACTGAGGGGATACCAAACTGCCTTCCTTCATTCCCTGCCTGCTTGGGTGGACAAAGGGCAGCATGTACTGTGGTAGACTACATAATGCTTCTCAAAGGGCTACGAGACTGAGTCAAAAATACCTTTCTGGAGAAATTGTTTTGGATCTTTCTTTGGAAGGCAGCATCTAATTTTCACAGTGCCTATTGACAAATTAGCACCTTTGAGATGTCTAATCTTCTGTCAGATATGACTGAAGTGCCTTCAGAGCTGGGGGAAAGGAGGTGGATGGATCAGCCTATACACTGACTGCATAAACTTCATTTCCATAGCAAGGCTAAAATTAATTTAGGCTGTAGCTTCCTGACTCTTCCTTTGCATAAAAATCTCATGGGTCAGAGCAGCACACAGCCTGTGACTATTCTAATAAAGAGTGGTAAGATCATACAGGGAAATCATCAATGCTTTTCTTCTTTTGTTTTGTCCCTAGCTCGAGAGGACCTCGTGCCACCTATTCTGAGTGGCTGTCCAGGATGGGTGGGAAAGCACAGGGCATCTCTCGATACCATGCTATGTACAGGTAGGTTTCAAAAGAGACCTGCATATAAAACATAGAGTGTGTACACACAGAGAGTTGTAGAAATTCCAGGAAAAAAATATGATCTGCATTATCATATGATGGCTTGATCTGATTTTTGCTCATTTTACTGCTTTGTCTTACTGGAGATGCTCTGTGAGAGGAATTTATCCTCTTGCCAAAAATCCTACCAGAGCACAGGAATGCTTCCAGAAGCTTGCTCACTTCCTTTAGAGAGTGTCTAGAAGCAGATGCTGCTCTTCAACTTTATTTTCTAGGTGTCTTGTTCCTAATTATGCAGTTAGGTAGGCTGCCTCAGAGCCCAAGCATCTGCTGGAGTTGGACACAGAAAATCACAGTGATTCACTGAGAACTTAGGAATATTTGATGGTTTGGGTACAGACTTGAGCATTCTCTCAGAAGAATTTCCACACCTACCTAGATCTAACACATAGGTGGTGAAGTGTCCAGAGGAGCATTTCTGATAAGATCATAATCTGCTTAAGCAAGTGTCTTGCTTTTTAGAGGAAAACTCTGACTCATTTAACTGAATGCATCTACATTAATACTTGCATTCAGATCCAGAATGTGCTTTTGAAGTAATTCCCAATCACCCCCACTCATCTTCTGTCTGCTGCATCAAAGAGCTGTCCTCTAATTCACAGCTCTGCTCCTTTCAGAGGGAAGTAGACTGGAAGGAAAGCACCCAGCACATTTCAGCTGCTCATGAGCATTCAGTTCCCAGAACTAGACATGGGCTAGCGCAAAGCCTCCTTCCCCAAATCTTCATGGCATGAATGCCTTCAGCAGCAGTTCTTTAGTTCTGTTGCTTCCCCTGTGCTGCACTACTTTCTAGTGTCAATATAGACTCAGCCTGCTGCTAAGAGGTTTAACTAGGGCCTTAATTTCTGTGCTTGGAAGAGACTGTCCAGCCAGAAAGAACGTGATTGTATTCCTGTATTAAAACTTAACCCATCTACTTAATTTGAGGGAAAATACACAAGACTACATACTCTTTCGTATTTAGAAATGTGAGCCTTGGAAATAACTGTTGGGAGAGAGAGGAAGGATGGGGCATTTCTAATATCAGATAACAATTTGGGGGATGAACTCTTCATGGCTTTCTGTACTGTTTACTGGAGTAAGTACTGCATGCTACTGTGGTTTTTTGACATCCTGCAGGCTGTTATTTCAGCAGCTACCATTCTTTCTCCACTCCACTGCAGAAAAGCAAGCCGTACAGAAGCAGTCATGGCTTTCAAAAGCAGGGAGAGCAGCGTTCCAGAGGACCTGCTGAGGTAAGTGTGCTGCTGCTGGCCGCACATTGTGGAACAAAAGTTGATGTTTCTCTGTGCTCAACAAGAGGTTCTGTTTTGTCAAGGCGAGCCTTTGTGAAAATGAGCACTTCTCCCGAGGCCTTCCTGGCCCTGCGCTCCCATTTTGCCAGCTCTCATGCACTGATGTGCATCAGCCACTGGATACTTGGGATTGGAGACAGGCATCTGTCCAACTTCATGATTAACAAGGAGACAGGTGGCATGGTGGGAATAGACTTTGGATACGCTTTTGGGGCAGCCACACAGGTATTTATTTTCAATTGATTTGTTACAGCTTTTGCATTTGTTACATGCAATTACATGTGTGTTCTCCGTACTAAATTTGATGCTCTTCAGTTGCCATTGTTCTGGCATTGTAATCTTTACAAGTTATTTCTAGTTAATTGAATAAAATATCTGAGTCCAGATATTCTTATACAAGCAGTTAACTGTAGAACTCCACAGAGTTGATACAGTGGTGTTTTCCATAGTTCAGCCATGCTTTCAGCCACTATCACTGAATATTCATGACTAGAGCTTTGATGTCACAACTTGGTTCAATTCTACTTTTGCAGGTTATTTTCAGTTAAGTGACGAAGAGGGTTTCAAAGCTTAAAAAGAACAAAATCTTCCCTTCTAATCCTTCTGTTCCAAGGCTTCTTACTTCTTGTTTTCTTTTGACTGTCCTTCCCCTTGGCTAGTTTTTGGGTGTGCCAGAGCTGATGCCCTTTCGCCTGACTCGCCAGTTTGTTAACCTGATGATGCCAGTGAAAGAGTGGGGACTCATTTACAGTGTGATGGTGCATGCTCTAAGGGCTTATCGTTCAGATCCAGACCTCCTCATCAGCACCATGGATGTATTTGTAAAAGAGCCTTCTTTGGACTGGAAGGTGGGGTTTTGTCCTCTTTCCTTTTTCTTCATGTGAAAATTCTTAAACTGTGATAAGAATAAAACCAATGAAAGCGGAAGTATGCCTTAAGGCTCACTCTCAGTACTCCTTTTGTCTTTTTTATGAAGTTCTCAGAGAAACTGAATTTAAAAGTATTTTAAATTACAGAATTCTATATTAATGTACAAAAAAAAGTAGCATATGTCTGTGTTATCAGTGTACTGTTCTTTATCTTTCATGATAATCCTAAAGACGTGGGTATCTCTTGATCACATTATGTCACTTATGGCAGCAGCGTAAATATTTTCAACTTTTTGCATTAAACCTCCTAAATTTACATAACAGCACTGTATGGATCAAACAAATAGTTACAGAGAAAAAATCTGAAACTAGTTGCATTTCAACTTCAAATTAAAGTCATAGGCAAGTTAGATATTATCTCACTGCTTTGTCCTCCACTGCATCTGCAATTAAGACACTGGCTTGACTTGCTATGATCTGCGGCTTAAAAGCCTTTTTTAAGTGTGTGATTTATGACAAATAGGGCAAATTTGTTTTCTCCTTAGAACTTCGAACAAAGACAGCTGAAAAAAGGAGGCACGTGGATTAAGGAAATAAACACCTCTGAAGTAAACTGGTACCCTTTGCAAAAAGTCAGCTATGTCAGAAGAAAGCTTGCAGGTGCCAATCCAGCAATAATCACTTGGTAAGACGCTCTCCTTTTGCTTTAAACTGCTCCACTAAGAGCTTTGGAAGGCTCCTGTGTCAGATTTTGCTCCCTGTGGATAGAATGGCAGCTAGAAAAAGAGAAGAGACAGACAGGGCAGAATTTCAGCAAACCTTCTGTCAGAATCATTTTGGTCCACATACAAGCTCTCTGAATCACCCTGCCAGCCAAAACACCAGATATCTCCCCATGAGTTTTTTTGCTCCAGCTCAGGCCTTCTGAGCAGTTTTACTGCTCCTGGCAACACACACCTCCCCTCCCTGTCAGGCTGCTTAATCTCATAGTCCTCAGCCCACTGTTCTTTATGTTTGTCTCCACTGCTTTTAGGGTAGGGATAGTATTTAAATTAATATATGCTTCCAATGGAGGATTGCTTGAAATGGAACCTGAACCAGCTGTAGGGGAGGCATGGAGGAAAGCTGCTTACGAGAAACTTCAAATTCAAATCTGGTGGCATTCTCAGGTTATTTATGTCAGTCTAGTCAAGTCTGGCTCAAGCCAGAATGTCTTTAAAGTTCAGTTAAAAGTACAATTAATCCCTTCCATCCTCTCTTAAAAAGTCATTTTGGATTAATCAGGGGAAAGACAGAAAAGCAAAGAAAGCAAGCCTGTTTTAAAACCGTACAAATATTGAAAAGTGCAGGACTTGGGAGGAGTCCTTTTTGCGGTCAGGGCTGAAGTGGAAAAGGCAGCAAAATACTTGTTATAGGCACAAATCAGGAGGGCAGGTAAAGAGATCAGCAGCTTGGATGTGAACTGCTGCATCCTTCTTTCAGTTAGAGACCTTTGACAAGATTGGCAAATGCATGGTAAATACCCACTAGCAGAGGATGCCTGAAATCACCAGTCTTCACTGGCCAAGCCTTCTACAGCTCTTGAGCAGCCTCCACATCTTGATCTCAATTCAGGCTTTATTTTTCAAGTGGTGTTTTGTATTTAAAAATCCATCTCAGATTTTTTGCTTGTTTCTTTTATTAAGAGCTTATTTTTGTGTTCTCAATTTCAGCGATGAGCTGCGCCTGGGCCATGAGAAATCGCCTGCTTACAGTGATTTTGCAGCTGTGGCTCGTGGTAGCTCTGATCATGATATCAGAGCCAAAGAGCCAAAGGATGGACTTTCAGTGGAGACCCAAGTGAGATGCCTTATTGATCAAGCAACAGACCCCAATATTCTTGGCAGAGTCTGGGAAGGATGGGAACCCTGGATGTGAGGAGCTGCCATTTACAGCTGTCTGCCAAGGGACCTGTGCCCTAAAACACAGGCCAAAAAGGAAAAAAAACCTCTTAGCTACTTTTATCATCGGTTATTTTGACTAATAGAGAAAATAAACTTTTTGTATTAAAGCTGTATTCAAACAGTGATTTTTGTTTCTTTTTTTTTAATTTTTTTTCTTGTATGTGGTTCTGTAACAAAGCAGCTTTATTGTCTTTGTGTTAAAATCAATGTCGAAAGAACTGGAGAGGCTATAGAGCTTAAAGATTTATTTGAAAAGCACTGAGATCCCTCAGCAAAAAGCACAGTTTTTTTCTCTGCAAACTTGTGGGCATCTGTGTTGTGATGTAGTGAGTCTGTGCTTTTCTTTTGCAGAGACCTTGATGACAATCAACTGAAACCATTCTGCAGCCACATATTATTTGTAATTAAAACTAGAAGGTTTTCATATCAATCGTATCAGTGAACCACATGGTGAAATGAAACAGAAAACAGCTCTTAACTCTAGATAACACCTAAAGTATCTGAACAGCTGTTTCATTACTGGATAACAAGATAGTAATGATGAGACTGTTTTTAGCAATTAGAGGTTATACCCTGTTATCTTTGTCCTTTGGAAGTCTGCGCTGCTCACATTGTGTTATTTCCAAGCTATTGTTTGGCCAAAGCCTGAAGTAGTCACTGCCGACACAGCCGAGCACTGTAAGCTTCTTGCCGTAACTGCAGCACAGCACAGGAGTGGCTACTACACTTTGGAATTTGCTCATGCCAAACTGTGGAGGTTGTGGCAGATGCAGCTCTTCCTCTCCAGCAGCCAGTTCTCAGGTATACTGAGCTTGACTGGGGTTGAGTTCGTGTATTTCAGAGTAGCTAGAGTGGAGCTGTGGTTTGGATTTGTGCTGGAAACTGTTGATAACACAGGGACGTTTCACTATTGCGGAGCAGGGCTTGGGCAGAGACAAGCCATGAGGAGGCCAGGGGTGCATGTGGAGCTGGGAGGGGACACAGCCAGGGTAGCTGACTCCAAGGGATATCATACACCATAGGGTGTCATGCTCAGCCTGTAGAGCTGGGGGAAGAAGGAGAAAGAGGGGGAGATAGTCACAGTGGTGGTGTTTGTCTTCCCAAGTCACCGTTATCCTGGCTCTCCTGGGGATGGCTGAGCACCTGCCTGCCCATGGGAAGTGGTGAATTAATTCTTTGTTTTGCTCTGCTTGTGTGCACAGCTTTTCTTTACGCTATTACACTGTCTGTATATCAGCCCCTGAGTTTTCTCACTTTCTGGTTCTCCCTGGGGGAGTGAGGAGCAGCTCTGTGGGGCTGAGCTCCCCGGCTGGGGTTAAACCACAGCATCAGGTGGCCGTGGTGAGAATTGCAGCATGGGCAGCGAGGGGGAAAGAGAATTCTCTCTACTACTGTTGCTCATTACCCATATTCACTGTAGGATATAGATTTCATTGAGGCTTTTAATAATTATCATAAAGAGTATAATAAAACTGAGTCTTTGCCCTTTTGCTGCCTACGAGATTTCCCTCCTGCCTCTGTGGCAGCAGGGCAGCTCTGGTCTCACTCAGGGCCACGTCTGCTGCTGGCACCAGTCTCAAATGAATCTGTCAGCTGGAGAGCAGAGAAATCTGCCTCCTGGATACAACTCCATGAATAGCTAACAATGAGGAAGATTGCTGAAGCATAAAAGAATGGGGAGGGAGCTTTTCTGTTTCAAGTACTTTCCAGCAACAATTTCTATTTGTTACCTTTCTTCTTAATGAATATCCTCAATGGTTTATGTCAATAGTGTTATAAATCAAGAAATTCAGAACATTTTCATCAGACTTGTTCAGATTGTTCAGAATATTGTTCAGATGCATTTTTGTAGAAGAAACATTTAAAAATAAAAATAAACTTTCAGCTGTATACCTCATTTCAAAAGTTAATTTAGGGCACTTTAATCACAGGAAGCTTCCCCATTTACCCATTTGTAGAGATGATAATTAGTGTACAGTAAGGTGGAGGGTTTTTTAAGAGAAGTGTTTGATATAGTCTGTTTTTATATACACTTTAGTAAGATGAAGGGGTGTGTTTTGTTCTTTTAATCTCTGCTAACAATTAGGACAGCAGCCTTATGACTGAAACGTGGTCAGGTGAGGTACCCTGGCTTTCATGCTGTCACTCTACAAATATAAGAAAGTTTAAAGCACAATAAAAAAAGCAACATGAAAAGGCAGGGGACATTTAGAAATCAAGTGGCTGGGCGTACGAGGTGTTTAATGGCACTTTTGGCACATACCTCAGATAGTTACTGGGTACTTTGACCTGCACCGGCAGAGGACAAAGTTTGGGTTTATATTTTAACGAGGCTCTTCTCGTAGGACTTTTGATATCCTCAGCAACAGCAGCTGTTCGTGCACAGCAGGCCTCCCTCCTTGGCCTTTGGGAAGGGGAGTTAGAGTGCAGTCTGGCTTTTTTCTGGGGGAGGGGACAGAGGGTCACTGCCCCTTGCTCTCTGCTCCCTGCAGTCCATAGCAAAAGGCCCTCGTAGGAAAGCCTGTGAGACAGGCAAAACTTAGAACACGTTCATGACAATTTAAATAGTTAAAAGCTCCGTTTTGGCCCTAGAATAAGCGCAAGAGTGGGAAGCCTCAGCTACATCAGCCCTTCTCAGTCATGTGTTTGTCAAACTCGTGTGTCAGCTGAGGCGCAAAGCACGAGGCTGCTGGGTCTTCAACACACAGACACATCCTGTGCACAGCAAGTGGAGTTTCCCTAACTTTCTTTAGGGCCTGGAAATAACCTCCAACACGTGTAAATGGCAGCTGCTGTCCCCAAATCCTGGCTGCTCTCAGTGAGATGCAGCAGCTAAAGGGAAAGGCTGGAGGCAGCCTGTGAAGCAGCAGGGATGGTTCTGACACAATGCAAACCTCACGTTGCTGGGTTTGGTGCTTTACAGGGTGGGATTAGTTGGCTTCCAGAAAAGAGTAAGATGATGTGAAGATCAGAGTCAGAGACTGCATCAGGTCTCATCATGCAAAACAAAACTTGGGAGCTATTCACAAGTACAGCAGAGTATTTCCTTCTCAGATTGAATAACCAGATGGATGGGCACTATAACTGGAAATCCATTAGCTGCATCTAAGAAGTTATGTAAAACATTAGCATATATTCTCACTAGGTTTTTCTTAGCATACAGAATGATACCATGTTTAAGCTAATCCTTACCATTCCTGCCAATCTTCTAATTTCCCTCTAGCTAAGAATAACAGTACTGCTGAATCCAGAGGAAAGCTCTGGAGCTGCAGCCTGCAATCTCCTTTCCCAGCTGATAAAGAGGTTCCTGCATGCTGCTTCTCTGCTCAGGATTTCCCCCCTTAGTCCCCACCACTGCCCCCCAGTTTAAATGTTATCTTGAGGTCTCTGTAGCTGAGAGGTGATAGAGCACCAGCACACATTTGGGCACAGGAAGGAGCCTATGAGCTTTCCAAAAAACCAATGAATTGGGCACGTGTTCAGACATGGAATAAGGCATTTCCAACGGCTCTTCTGGTCTCACACTTAGGGATTTGACCAGCTGCTTGCAAAAGTAAGCATCTATATATAGAGACACTTCTCCCCAAACTTCTTGTTTTTCAAAATCAAGGATAAGGATTTATTACCTCTGCTTTAAAACTGTATTTTTCCCCTGAGGATAAGGATCTGCAGAGTCACTTTATTAATACTGTGTCTCATTTGGAAATTCCATGGGCTTTAAAAATTTCATTTTTAAGTTTTGCTGCCTGTAAGAAATGGCACCTACTCAGAAAGGTCACACCCTGACAGACACCCACAGCATCAAACGGTGTCACTGGTCTTGTAGCAAAACTACCAAAGAGCCACACCTTACATCAAACTAAGACATGCCCAGAACAGGGGGTTTAGAGGGTTTTGTTGTTGTTGTTGCAAAAAGGTTGGGAAGTTTTTAGGGCTGCAGAGATGATTGGGGCAACTTTCCAGTGAAGGCAGGCTGAGAGGTTGTTCAGCATGGGGAAGAGAAGGTTCTGGGGAGACCCCATTGCAGCTTTCAGTACCTAAAAGCACACGAAGGAGAGGCCATAAGGGATTGGAAAAGTTTTGGTTACAGTTTCCACTCTATTTGGAGGGTGGGGTTTTTTCTTTGCTTTTTTGACTCGTCCATTACACTCACAGTAAATTATACCCCGTGAGATGTCATTTGATTAGGCAGAATATACAGGTATGAATTTGATCACATGAATGGAAATTCACGCAAAACCTGTAACAGGAAAACATTCAGAGTATCCACCAGAGAGTGTGAGAAAACAAGGAGCACAGGTTCTGAGGTGTTTTGCTGCAGTAGCAGTTGGCCTTTTGGGAGCCTGGGGAGGTGAATGATGTTATTCAGCAGCCCAGCAGCAGCCACAGGTGCAGCTCGACAAACCCAGCCCAGGCTGAGAGCATCACTTTTTTAATGCCTGCAGGTGGACAAAATACAGAGCTTCAACTAAATGAGCTAAAAGGAAAAATCCTTTCAATTGCCATCAAGTTCTTCAGCTGCTAAGAGCAGGGAGGCCACAGGCAGGATCAGTGCAGTGGTGTACAAGCACAGTACAAGTGACAAGCAAAATGCTGTTACAGTGGTTCAGGACCAGGGAGGGGCACAAGTCCTGGCAGAGGTGGGATGAGCAGGCAGGGAGGGTCTGTCCAGCAGTCACTGTGCTGGCTGACCAGAGCCAATACCAACCTCAGGTAGGAACTGTCCCTCCCTAGGAGTGTGCAGGCAGGTTTTTTGACTCTCCCCACACAACCTGTACCTCCTCATTTACACGTGCTATTCCCTGCTCAGCTCCCATGTGCCATTGCTGGCTTCCAGCTGATGAATGAAAGGATACTTGTACTCCTGCTGCTTCCTGAGGGGAGGAGAAACGCAGAAAACCATCTTTTTCCCCCTTGTCACCTTGTCTTTATCCATGAATCCTCCAGGAAGTGATGTCTTGCTGATGCTGCCTCATCCCCATAAGATCAAGGGCTCCTGAAGCTCCCCAGCACAGCCTCACCATGTTCCTTGTCCCACTGTCCCAAAATGTCCTGCATGCCTGGCTGGGTTGCTGGAGGTGAGCATGCTGAGGCAATACCCTGTTTCTTTACCTTCCCTGAGTGGCCTGTCCCCTGTTTATGAGAAAAAACTAGTCAGAAATACAGTGTGATTTAACTGCCATCCCTGAAGGGCTCAGGGTCCTGGTGTTTCTCTGAGAGTCACAGCCAGCAGTCCAGAGTAAGCTGAAGTTTTGTCTTTTTTCTGCTTCTTACAGAAAGATTTCTTGTCCTTTCTTTTCAGGTTTAAATACTTTCCATGATTTGGAGCATGAACCTCAAGCAAGTTTTAAAGAATTTATTCTGAAATTGAGATGATCACATGCTTCTTACTGCTGTTTAAAATTACTGGATCCCCGAGACCAGCCATGATTCGGTGGGTCAGGTACTCAGCAGGACAGATGAGGGAAATCAAGGGCTTGTCTGTACTTCACTGCTCATGAAATTACATATGCAGATGGCAACAGACTCAGCTGCTGAGATGCCAGACAAATCCACCCCAGGAAACAGCAGAGCGTGGATGTCATCCTGCCTTCAGTGCCCTGCTTTGGTGAGTGCCAGGTATCACTTGTTCAATGCTCCAGGATGCCTTGCTGCAGGTGCTGTAGCACCCCAGGGCTTCACACCCTGCATGGCATGTGGGAGAACCCCCTTAAAAGTTCTCCTAAAATCACACATCTCAGGTTCAGCAACAAACACAACCAACTCACCTTCCAGGGGGTGGCTCCTGACGCTTGGTTTTGGGGGACAGGCATTGACAGGTCCTACCATGAGTTCTGAACACACCTCCAGGTCCTGAAGACCCTGTAGGCAATGCTGCACCCTCCGTGGTGGGGCTTAGATTGACACAGGTGGCTTATACTGAGGTTTACACAGCGGTTCTATGCCTTTTAGCAAGGGATTTGGAGAATCGAATTGCTATGAGGCAAGGTGCCCAGCGGGGGTCGGGTGACCTGGCTGGGAATTGCATCTTTTTTTTGGAGGAACACATGCAGGGCATTAAATAGGCATGTTCAGGCTGGCACAGTGGCATGCCAGCACTGGCTGCTGACCTTTAGGGTAAGGACTTCAGTGAGCTGGAAGTGTAATAGAGTTCTGCATGCAAAGAGTTAAATGAGTGCTTTCCAAGACAAATCATAACTTTATGACTGCAAATGGGTGAGATCTAACCCCTTCCAGCAGAGCAAGGGGAGAGACAGCAGATATCAGATTGCCTCTCACTTCTGAGCTACCTTCCCATACCTCGTGCATGCACTCCTCAACACTTCATGCAGAGAAAAAGGATCCAGGAGTAACACATTCCCTGCTGGACAGCCAGGCCAGGACAGGACAGGCCAGGGGCAGGTAGTGCAGAGTTGTGTGACATGAACAGATCCCAATGCTAGAGGGCAAAAGATAACATGTAAAAGTTGGGGGATATTAATTGGGTTGGGGGATAAAGTTGGGTTGGGGGATATTAATTGTTCCTCACCGTGGAAAAAAGAAAAGCAACAATTTCTCATCACTGTGAAGTTCAGTGGTTGATTCTGGTGTAGACAGAGGTTGTGTGTAGGTAGAGGTTGTGTGATCAATCCTCTGATGAGAAAGGAAATCAAGTTTATTTAAACATAATACATCTGGCAGCACTAGAGTTAAAAGCAAAGCCTCTCCAAGTGAAACCTTACCGCCAGACATAAAACCTCACCTGCCAGGCACTGCACACTTACCCTGATCCCACAAGCCTTCCCACGAGGAGTTTACATCTGAAGGGAGAGCATGTACCAGTCCTGTTCCCAGCTACTTAGGTTAAAATACACACCCCTGTGATAAACAGCTGCGGTCCTGCAACAGCTGCGGTGGTGGCAGATGGAGCCCTGCCCGGAGAGGGGCAGCAGGCTCGGCATGACCGGCACGTCCCCACGGTCCCCAGAAAGCCACCTCGGGGCGAGTGGCACGGCACTCCGCAGGGCACAGCTCCATGCCAGCAGCGTCAGCTGAGTGCTGGGCTGGAAAGTCAGCGCCTGGGATAGTCCTATCTTAAATATAGACGGGTGTTCTGGAAGATAAATAAGTAAATATGAAAAAAAAAAGGGCATTTTGTTGTGTGTTTCTTTAGTAATTAAGTCAGTGGAGCACTTGGGGGTGAAGCCAGGGATTCAGAAACTCTTATGTAACTAGAAAACTTATCTTTTAGCTGAGAGTATTTCCATTTCTCTGATACTTGCCAATTTAATAGCAGTAGTTTGTGGGATGCGAGGTGGGGGTCGACAACATGCATAATTACTGAATGTAAAGTTTTAAGAGGCATAACTTCCTGCAGACAGCATGAAGCAGCTAAAGATGCCTCAGAGACCCCTTTCCCACCGGAGCGCCCCGCCAGAAGAAATCCAAGCGGCCACCCTTTCCCCGGAGCGGGGCATTGACATCCTTGGCGGGTGAAGCTGCCCGTGCTCCAGCGAAGCGAGATGAGCCTCGGGAGGGCGCTCGGGTGATACACAGAGACACGCGTGGGGCAGGCAGCATCTTCCCCGTATCGCTCCATCCAAGGCGCCGCCGGGGAAGTGCGTGGGGGGATGCGTGGTGGCGGCGGCGGGGTAAAATCAGCCTTTTCAGCCAGCTTTTCCGCTGGCCCGCGTGGAAAAGGGAAAATTACCGCTCAGCCGGGGGAAATGGGGGGCCGGTACCGGCGTCGGGGCATCGCTCCCCGGAGACGGGACGGTGCGGGGAGGGCGGCAGGCGCCCGAAAGGCACCGGCACCGTGCCATGCCCGCGGCGGGGGCACCTCGGACCGCGGCCACCCTCCGCCGGGAGGTGGCAGCTCGCTGCGGCGGCAGCCCTGCCTCCGCGGCCGCGCACCCCACCCGCTCCCGCCCCCGGGTCCCCGGGGGTGCCGGGAACAGTCGTTCCCCGTCATTGGGGCAGGAGGCGGGGCCCGCGCCGTATAAGAAGGGACCGAGCGGGCGTTTCACTCCCAGGTCCTGAGACGCCTTGTCCCGTCCCCGCCTTCTACCGCTGCTCACGGCGTGACCCGAGCCCGGATCGGCCCCCTCGGGGAGGCGACGGCGGGGCTACAGCGGCAGCGCCGGTGTCACCGAGCAGTAGCGGCGCCGGCAGTGCGAGCAGCGGCGGCAGCTCCGCTCCCACCTGCCCGGACAGAGGCTGGAGCTGCGAGCGTCGCGGAGCGGCGTTTGGTGCCCGCGCTCCGGAGCCCCCGCGCCGCGGCCGTGCGGCGCCGCGTCCCGCTCGCCCATGAGCGCCGCCGCTCTCTACAGCCTGGACTCGCCGGCATGCTATAAGAGCTGGTGCCTGGAGCCCGCCAACTTCTACGACGCCAAGGTGGGCAGCGGCGGCGGGCCGGGTCCCGCCTGCAAGCCGGGGGCCCGCGGCGGCTGCGGGATGAGCGGCGAGGAGGCGGGCGGCGGCCTGGGGGGCAGCGGCACCAACCTGGCGGAGCTGAGCGCCGCCGCCCCGGCCATGTACGAGGACGAGAGCGCCATCGACTTCAGCTCCTACATTGACTCCATGTCCGCCGTGCCCAACCTGGAGCTCTGCAACGACGAGCTCTTCGCCGACCTCTTCAACAGCAACCACAAGCCCGAGCGGGGCGGGGAATACGGCGAGTACTTGCCACCGGGCGGCGGCGCCGGCCGCGACCCCGCCAAGGACCTCGGCGCTGCCATGACCACCCTGCTGGGCTCCGAGCCCCGCACCGCCTCCTCCTCCTCCTCCTCCTCTTCCTCCTCCTCCTTCTCCTCCCGCGGCGCTCTGAAGCAGGAGCCGGACTGGAGCGACAGCGACCTCTCCTCCTCGCTGCTGCCCTCGCAAATCGCCACCTGCGCCCAGACCATCATGAACCTGAGCGGGCAGCCCACGCCGCCCACGTCCCCCGAGCCGCCGGGCAGCAGCTCCCCGTCCAGCTGCAGCACCCGCTCGCCGGGCCCCGCCGCCACCGCCGTGCCCGGGCCGGCGCAGGGAGTCCCGCCGGCCGCCGCCGCCGCCGGGGGCAAGGAGCGGGGCGGCAAGAAGTGCGTGGACAGGTTTAGCCCCGAGTACCGGCAGCGCCGGGAGCGCAACAACATCGCCGTGCGCAAGAGCCGCGACAAGGCGAAGCGGCGCAACCAGGAGATGCAGCAGAAGCTGCTGGAGCTTTCGGCCGAGAACGAGAAGCTGCACAAGAAGATCGAGCAGCTCACCCGGGACTTGACCAGCCTCCGGCACTTCTTCAAGCAGCTGCCCAGCGCCTCCTTCCTGCAGCCCGGCTCGGGCACCGACTGCCGGTAACCGGGGGGGAGCGGGACGGAGAGACGGACTCCGGGAGACGGTGGATAAATACCTCAGAGGGCCGTGCCGAGCCGTGCCGGGCCGTGCCGCGGCGCCCCGGGTCGGGCCGGGAGCGGCAGGAGGCGCGGAGCCGCGGCGGGACCTGCCGGCCCGCGGCCGCGCTCGGAATGGGGCAGCGACGTGGAGCGATGCCCGGGTCTTTCACCACGAAACTTGCGAAAAAGGGAAAAAAAGCTAAATATATTATTTTTTTTTTCTTCTCTCCCCTTAAATTATTTTTATAATGGTAGTTTTCGTCTTTTCTACATTTTACTCATACCGATGCAGCTATGGTACATCTGTTAAAATGATTCAAAATCCCATGTATTTTAGACAGTAGGATGGAAAAAAAGACTGAGCATGCTCAACCTTTTATATCAATTTTTACAGCATTTCTAAGAATAAAGAAAAGCATTTTAAAATCAACCCTGCTCTCGTTTGCTCTGTGTCTGACAGCAGCGGGCTGGCGGCGGGGAAAGCTGCTGGAGGGGGCTGAACACGGGCGGGGAACACGGCGGGAGGGTCCCAGGGCTGAGAGGGGAGGTGAGGGCAAGCGCGGGGCGAGGTTGCTTCCCAAAGCATCCAGAGAGCGATGCAGGGGTGGGAACAGCAGTGAGACCCCTCGGGCGCGGTGGTTGCGAAGTCTGCTCCCCCCGGAGCCGCATCGCTGGGCTGGAGTGCTGAGTCAGGGGTTGCCGTGGCGCTGGTGGCACCGAGCAGCTGCACAGCGAGAGGCTGCTCTGTGAGCAGGACTCTGCCAGAAACACCATATTCTATACATACACTTTAAAAAAAAAAAGTATATGGGACTACAAGAACACGATTAAAAGAATACCATTGGTTAAAATTCCTGCCACAAAACTTCCAAGGGGTTTCCATTCCAGGTAATGCAAAGCTGCACCTACACGAACACGTTCCGGAGCTGGGACCAGCTGTAGTGAGTCCCAGAGATGCTGATGCACCTCAGCCCTCCGCAGGCTGTTGAACTGCAGGAGCTGGGCACTTTCACTGATCCCGGCTGGTGAAAGTGAGAGTGGGCAACCACTGCTCATCACAGAGTGAGGGATCACAAAGACTTTCACTGATCCCTGCTAGTGACAGTGAGAGCAGTAACGCTGCTGCTCACTGCTGAGTGAGTGAACAGATCGCAGAAGGTCTCTGGGCAACTTGTCTCAATTCCGGTGGTGCACTGGCAGGGGACCTACAACATCTGTAGGGCACTGGCAGAACAATGGCCTGACACAACAGGCACCTCCAGCTCGCTCAGAGACTCGCGTCGTAATGGTTTTGAAGGGGCAACCCCAGCCTCACATACAGACCAGTACCCTCCACACAGGAGTGGGCTAAACCTTTTTCCTTACAAGGAGGCAGGCAAGAGACTTGAAATGCTTCGGGGATGGGGGGAAAAAGGGGAATTCAAGAGCTGGGTCATTCCTTTAGTAACCATGACATCCATAAGACTTCTCACTATCGGCCTGAGCCACAGAAATCATCAGTGTGGCAAGTTTGCAGTTCCTTTTCTGCTGGTTAATCACACACAGGACCTGCGCAAAACCACTTGCTCCTCCTCTGACCTGTAAGGGGATTTTAAATTCCGTGGAAGAGTAAGGGGTGAAAAAAATATCCAGAGGAAGATTTTGGCATTTATCTGATCTGTAGTCTCCACAGTCTGGGTGAGGATAGTTGCATGGCCTACAACGCAGTTTGCTCCTTACCCGTAAAAGAAACTACAATGAAACACCCGTATTGTGGGAAGCTACAGATAACACACTACTTCTATGCTGAGAGACCAATTAGCTGTAAAACATTAACTTTATATGTGCTTGACACTTCAAAATATAAGCTTTGTTCAAATCTCTGTCTTCATAATAATTATTACGAGGAGATAACAACCCAGAATTTGCACACCACGCAGCATTTTGCAGCAGGTCTGGAAACCACTGATAAAACTCAGCTTAAACCAACATTCACTGCCCATAGTAAGGTATTTATTTCAAAAATATCAGTAAAATATTTTCCACTGACATGTAATAAATACAGGATTATTAAAAAAACCCACAACCATTCAAAACTTCCAGAACAAAATGTTTTACATACATCAACAGCAAACATGACAACTGTATTCTTAGATTCTGCATTGATCAGAAAAAGAAGAGTTCAGAAAGTTGAACAATATATGGATATTTTTCCAGTGTTAGCACAATGTGCTTTATAAATCACAGTTTTAATAAACTATCTTAATGCTTATCACACTTGCATTATACATTATCTGTGGCACTAGTTAACAGATAATCACATTACAAAGTCCACAGATACTATAATAGCTGACTAGAGTTCAACTCTGTCTTGCTGCAGCTTCCAGAAGAACAATTTCCTCCAGTGCAACACAGTTGGGACGACTGGTTACGGAGTGGACGTAGCAGTTCAATAACCCCACCTCCTTTCCCAGCACGCTCTGCACCTCGTAAGTCTGCAGGAGTAAAAGCATGGTGAGTAAAACAAACAGTGCTGGACGTTCTGTTCTAAGCAGCATTCAGCTGGGAAGATGCAGCATACAAGATCCTATTCCAACAGACAATTTTTTTAAAGGACTTGAAAAGTGCATTAGAACTAGTGGAAAGAATGAACACATTAGATTTTCAATAATTAGATCACACTCCTGCCTCAAGTGCTGCTTCCCTACCAGGATTTAAAAATGAGCTGTTTAAAAAATAAAAAAGTTACTGTGACTCTGAATTCAGTTTTGCTGAAGCATAACCTACACGTGCTCCCTTTATCTTCCTTTCTGACACTTGCAGGACTTCAGGTGTGCTGGCTATGTGTGTATACATACTGTACACTGATTAGCTGTGTTAACTGATCCACTAAAGGAAAAAACATTTGGTAACCCTTCTTACCCTCCTCCCTCTCCCCCCTTTTAACTTTCTGTCGTTCATGCATCCTTTACCATCACCAGCACCTACACAGACCCTCCTGTTTAACGATCCAATTGGCATTTCACCCACGCGTTGTGCCTGAGTGACCTTCTAGAGGCTGTATTATCCTGCATGCAGGAGAGGGATGCAAGGCTGGCATGGCTTCACTTTGAGTGTCACCAGTTCTTGGGTTATTGTGCTGTCTCCTCTTAGCTGACACTTCACTTGAGAGGGTACCTCAAGTGGCAGGTTCACATCTGTTTCTCTCCTTAATGAACCTTGCTTACCATCAGTCTCTGACTGTGCCCCTGCCTTCATCTGCGCTGTGCTTCTGCACAGGTATGTGACACCCACGGTGTTGCCTGGTTCAAGGTATAAACAACCTTTCTCCTTCTTTTTTTTCACAGATTATTTTTACCCCAGACCGGTTCTGCAGTCCAGTTCACCGTGCAGCTGCACAAACAATTCTACTGGTGGAACAGAAGGGCTGCCACAAGGTGAGGAACAAGTGGCCAGGGCCAGTGACGGCTAAAACCTCCCTGCCAAAAGAATTGATTACAAAGCTACACCCTTAGAAACGTTAGCAGCACTGGCAAAAAATGCCACCTCAAGTGGTACTTCTTGTGACTAATCTTTATCCCTGCATTTCAGCCAGGGAAGAAAAAAATCTGAGTTGCCAGACTTCTAAATACTGGCATTACACACGTTGAAACATGAAAAAAAGGTTGTTTGAATTATAGTAACTTGAAAAAGAACTATGTTTTGCCAGTCTGTAACCAAACCAGACACATCCTGTGAAACTCAGCAAGACTTAACTGCTATTAAAGGAGCAAACACATTTTGGTAATTTCTTGTATCTTTTTTGCTTAAATGAAGTATACACCTTCCAGCATAAGAAAAAAATTTATTATTTCAGAGTAACTTTCCACTTTAAATATTACCCACAAATCCCACTAAAACCATGGAGCGTGTAATAAGAAAATGCTGGAAAACTTGTAAGACAGGGAAAGTAAACTGACCCCAATACACACACTGAAGATATTTAACTGGGATGATTAAACAAGACAACGATCCGACCTTTGCTCCCTTCCACGTGCAAGGGAGAGGGAAAATCTTGGAATCCTAATTGGGCTTAATGACTCTCTGAAGGTGCCGCTCCCTCGCTGCCGACCATCCAGCAGCCAATGCCAGCCAGGCACCTACCTGGGTGCCTCCCTCATGCATGATAAATCTGGGTCACTGTGCCAAATGTCAGGGTTCTTCTGATATCTCAGATTAAAGGAATAACTACTTCGTGATTACATAAACTGTACTTTAGCCCATGGACCTCTGTAGCTTTCATTCATACAATTATGAATCAGTATCTTGCACGCATTTTGTAAATTCTTCTACTACTTCCACCTGCTAATACTTTCAGTGTTGTGCTGTCACAAAGTGGTTGTGGTTTATAGGGTTTAGAAGACCAGACCCAAAAGCTGGGACTGCATCTTTGCCATCTTTGGATCCTCAGCCAGAGGACAGAGCAAAGCCCAGCACTGTCGTGGCAGCTCTGAGCTCCTGGACATGGTGCTGTTTGCAGGTAGCTCAGCAGATCCACAGCTGACCTGAAGGTACACAGCCCATCTGCAGCATCCCCCTTCTGAAAAGGAGGGTGTGAGTTTCATGAGATGGCAGGGCATCAGCAGCTGGAAGGTGGGACTGCCAAATGGCACAGCTCACTCAAATCACAGGCTGGACATGGGGAAAAAAATAATGACTTGTAGTGAGATCTACCATTTCCAGTGCAGTTCTGAAGTGAACAGCCTGGAAAAGTCAGAGTCTCCATCACTGGAGATTTTCAAGAGCCTGACAGCAGAAGTCATGGCTGACCTGACAACTCATTGGTACTCTGCCTTTACATTAAGCTTTATAGTTTAACTTTATTTGGTCAGCATTCATTATACTTACCCCATCCTCACTGGCAGAGGACGTCAGGAGAGAAGAGATCGTCCTTTGCAACAGCTGGAATGAGAAAATTCACAGGTTTTGTTCATGACAAAAATCTTAAGTGTGCAAAGATGTTCTGTCTGCAATCATGCAGAAAAAAGATTTATCATTTTATTATCAAATGGTTTTGTTTCTCTGGCCAAGAAAGCAGAGGAGAGGTCAGATAAAAGATATTCAGAACGGAAGTAAAAAAATCCACGTTCCTTTTAGACTGTGCAGACTGAGGTTTCCCAAGGCCAACCTAACAAATCCCTTCATCTGGGCCACAAAACAGTCTGCAAACCTCAGGGTGAACTCAATGACCGTATTATTTGAGCAAGATCTGGGAACTGGGTTCTTCACCCAATCAAACACAAGTTTAGTATTAGATTAAATTTTGGGATAATCTTCCATGTTTTAATTTGTCTTCTCAAACAGCAGTTTGTAAAGTGTGGCTTAGAATACCTGTGTGTCACATCTATCCTAACTACACCCAATACACACTCAATGGCTTATTTCATGCCATACCTTAACTTTTACTGTACTTTGAGATCGGGATGGACAATGCAAGAAGACTTCCAGCTGCATTTTCAAAACTGGTGTTGTGACAACTTCAGAGCACTGGTTGCAATACAGCACTTCTCTGAAACACACAAAATAATGATGGAAAAACATAGAGAAATGAAAAAGCTATCAGTCATAAATCAAAAGAAACAAACCCCAATTACTTTATTCTCTAAAATACTTTGCTGGTAGACTTATAGAAGCAAAGCCCTGGTAGAGATTCAGTTGATAACAGCAAATAGAGCTCTTCTGTTGGCAGTAACTCTCTTGGAGGACCTAAACTCTTCTGGCAAAAAGATATTCCTTTTATAATTTCTGGCAGCATGGAGAGAGGTTGCTATTTATAGTCACCTCACTTAAGCAAATATTAATCTCATAACCTCCTATAAGTTATGGCAAAAGAAAATTTGTAGTATAGATTTGGCTGAAGTGACTTATTGACTTAGGCCCTCATTCAGCAAACGTTCAATGTTTTCAGTGCACACTTAAGTCATGCACAAAATTAAGCTCAGCTATAAGCACTTGTTGGAAGCACTTCTTAAACAAATATTGACACTTCATTTGTTCTCCAAATGAAGCACAAGTGTCCTTCACAGGTGAGATACTTTTTTAATTGGACTACACTACTATGTGAACATACACACATCCTTATTTTTTGCATGACAGTATAATATAGCACACCTGTTTTTGATTTTCAGCCTTTTTCCTCCCAAGGGCTGTATGCAACAAAGCATAAAGGGTGAATCTTCTCATATTTAGGAAAATATTATCTATTTTAGTAAGATCAACCCAACATCTCCTTATGCTTTTTTTAAGCTTTTTCAGTAGAAAGAACCCTTCCTTCCTTCCTTCCTTCCTTCCTTCCTTCCTTCCTTCCTTCCTTCCTTCCTTCCTTCCTTCCTTCCTTCCTTCCTTCATTCCTTCCTTCCTTCCTTCCTTCCTTCCTTCCTTCCTTCCTTCCTTCCTTCCTTCCTTCCTTCCTTCCTTCCTTCCTTCCTTCCTTCCTTCCTCCCTTCTTTCCCTTCTTTCCCTTCTTTCCTTACCTTCCTTCCCTTCCCTGCCTTTCCTTCCTGCCTGCCTGCCTCCCTCCCTCCCTCCTTTTACACTCTGACTACTCTTATCCCTTGGGCTTTTATTCCATCAGGTATCTCAGACTCTGCAAGCACAAGCTGGCTAGGCAGCTGCAGGGGAAGCTTTCCAAAAGTATGTCAGTGTGACACAGGTTAAGCATTTCGGGTGGCAACAGGTCCTGTAGGATCAGTCTTCACATTCAGGACAGACATAATGCCAGAATCATTCAACATCCTTTTTCAAAAGGTGACTAATTTAATAGGTCTGAAATGCAACTCCTGCATACTTAGGTAAACTGTAGCAGAGATCACAGTCCAGTATAAAAATGAGGTGAACTGGGGGTACACAGATTAACAAGGCAAGACACACAAACACTTTTAAAGGAACTTAAAATCAGACCTGTGGTTTATGTATATATTTACTAAAAGTAATATTATAATGCAGTGGGCTATGAAACCTTTATAAGCAAGATTTTTTTACACCAATCTTTATAAGCAAGATTGGTGTAAAAAAAGTAAGAACTGCAAAATCAAACCATTTCATATCTACTTGTATCTTTCTTAATAAATTAATGTAACCTTGCAGGTTTTATCAGTTCATCAGCAATAAAAATACTACGTCTTAGTTCTAGGAAGGAGCAAAGTGCAGCCTGTGCCTGCAGGAATCATTGCATCACCTACTGCTGTTATGGCTACATCTAGAGAACACCTGGAGTGCTCTGGAGCATGCTGACTCTCACCTGTCCTGGGGACACAGTTCCAACTTTCCATTGCCACATCTGTCGCATGTAGGCCAGGAGAAAGCAGTGCTCTCATTAACTCCAACAACAGTACCTGCAGAACATGGAATTCTTACTAAATGCTAACATTAAGCCAGCAAACGCAGTCACTCTTGGCTTCACAGCAGGTTTGAGCCTTTCTGACCCAGGGCTTAAGACTTGTCAGAGCAAGAATCAGCTCTTCCAACACTCTCACTCCCTTTCTCCTTTGTCCCTCCAACAGGGGATAAAAGCACAGCAGAGTGTTACACTCTGAAAAAACAGACCCAGTTCTTTCAGTTTGGATTTTATCCCTTTTCAGGTTTGTTTGTGCTTGTTTGCTTTCTTTCTGGTCCTCTGATGTTTCCTTCAATAAACAGCTATAAAAATCATCAGATCGAATAGCTTGATATTGATATTTAGAAAATACAAACCAATCAGAAGTCCCAATCCCTTTTGAAAACAACAATGCAGATTAAATTCCACTAACAATGGGGTTATTCTTCATTTATACTGATTTAACAGAGATTAGATCTGGCTCACAGTCTTAAGTGTGTGCGTAAGAAGGGAATGCCAAAGATACTTTAGACTAATAAAAAAGGCCTCGCTAGTTTTGGCAAGAAAAACTATATTCAGAATTTTATGAGAAGCCAATAAAGAGTGTATTATATTTTATGGTAACAATATGCTGAAATTATGAGCATTATTTATGGAGAAAAATATTCACCTGTAAGAATGAAATTACACTAAAATAAAACCACACTGGTACAACAGAAGTACAGACTAAAAAATCCAGCCTCTATTGAGCAAGAATCTCACAGTTCTATGCCGTATTCAATAGAAGAAAGCCTTGGAGACTATGGAGCACTTACAGTGTCTGGACTGTAAGGGTGTTAATCCCTTGCTCTTCTGGTTCTCCTGGGCAAGGAGGGAGCTACACCTAAACAACAAAACTGTAATTTTCTTTAGGAATTCAAAGGACAGCATGTCTGAAGATCTGGAAAGCTGCTTCTCAAATACAACATTTATGACCCAATTTCCAAGCGTACAACAAAACATCAACGATTTCATTGACAGAATAAGCAATTCTATTTAAACCCCAGGACACTTAGAGGAGTAATTTTGATTCTTCAGAGAGTGATAAACTGGGAGTTTCCATGGGTATGTTTCTCTTTGAATGATGTGACTGCTGAATGGAGTTAAATCTGGAGCCACCACCAGTGGCCCAGTCTGGTGGCCAGTCACCAGTGGTGCTCCCCAAGGCTCAGTATTGGGGCCAGCCCTCTTTAATACCTTTATCCATAATCTGGATCGAGTCCACCCTCAGTGGACACCAAATTGGTTGGGAGTGTTGATCTGCTGGATGGTAGGAAGGCTCTGCAGAGGCATTTGGACAGGCTGGATCAATGGGCTGAGGCCAAGTGCCATGTCCTGTACTTTGGTCACAGCAACCCCAGGCAGTGCCACAGGCTGGGGGAAGAGTGGCTGGAAAGCTGCCTGATGAGAAAGAACCTGGGGGTGTTGGTTGTCAGCTGGCTGAACATGAGCCAGCTGTGCCCAAGTGGCCAAGAAGGCCAACGGCATCCTGGCCTGGATCAGCAACAGTGTGGCCAGCAGGACTAAGAAAGGGATCATCACTGTACTCAGCATTGGGGAAGCTGCACCTTAAGTGCTGTGTTCAATTCTGGGCCACTCACTGCAAGGAAGACATTGAGGTTCTGGAACAAGTCCAGAGAGGGGCAATGGAGCTGGTGAAGAGGAGCTGGAGCTCTTTAACCCAAGAAAAGAAGGTTCAGGGGGGACCTTATTGCCCTCTACAACCACCTGAAAGGAGGTTGAAGCCAGGCAGCTGGTCGACTGCTTCTCCCAAATGACAAAATGGATGACAAAAAGGATGACAAAAATGGCCCCAAGTTGTGCCAAGGGAGGTTTAGATTGGATATTAGAAAGAATTTATTCACTCAAAGGGTAGTCAAGCATTGGAACAGCTGCCCAGGAAAGTGGTGGAGTCTCCATCCCTGGAGGTATTTAAAAGACATGCAGATGTGGCACTTGGGGACATGGTTTAGTGGTGGACTTGGCAGAACCGGGTTAACGGCTGGACTCGATCTTGAAGATCCTTTCCAACCTAAATGATTCTAAGACTGAAAAGCTACCAACTAGTTTGCTGAGTATGTTTCCTTCTTCATTAAAAAATCCTTTTAATACCAAAACAAACACCCTTTCTCTCTAAGCCTTTTCACTTTCTCCCAGTTGTGTGCCATATTCCAACTGCCAGTGAGCACAAGTAATGTAAGTATATTTGAAGAAAATCAACCAGGATCACAGTGATGAGCTTCTGTCTAGTGGAGAGGATTATTTTGATGACAGTGTAGAGTTCCCTTGAGAAAACCACCAGACATCACTGAAGTCAGAACAACTCAAAGCAGCAACAGGTGTAATAATCTAGTAACAATCTTGTGCATCCCACATGTAAAGTGATTACTCAAGATTAAACTGCTGAACTGCTGCACATCTTTTTCAAGACTTTAGATTGTGCTTGACATATACAAACCTTTCGGATATTTTCCCAAGATATTTCTTTTAAATGGAAATACACATAGCCAAAATTCAATTTTTACCTCTAGTCTATTTTTATGGGTCGTGGCTGGCATCATTAAGAATTAAGATTGACAAGAGGACAACACTTGGAAAAACAGGTCTCCCATGTGGAATGCAAAGGAATACTCTGGTTGAAACTTTAAAAGATGGAGGTGTTGTTTTGGATTTTTTTTTCCCCAGTCAGTTACCTTGACTAATGGGACATGAAAGGCATAAATTCAATCAAAAAAGGAAACATAGGAAAGCTGATTGACCCCATTTTAGTCATACTATCAAGAGAAAAATGGAAAAAACTCCACACCTCTGAGTAAAGGCTTAAATATGAAAATATCCGACGTCAAAATTCAATCACCGGTGGTGAGTCAGATACTACACAAATATCATTAATCAAGTAATATTCCCACATATCATATATGGTATAGACTAAGTAGAATTTGCTCAAAGCATGACTAAGAGGAGAAACAGTTCTGTGCCATATGAACTGCCAACATTTAAGTCATCCTGACTGCTACTATACAACAAGAAGAGGTTGGAAATTATCTTGCAATGCATAGTGATAAGAAAATAAATCTATTAACCCTAAGATCACAGATGAAAACCACAGATTCATCTTGCAATGAAGGATAAACTTTTCATTAGAAAGCAACCACAGGTTTTCACTCATCTGTTGAAGAGCAACAGACTCCATTATCTCAGAGCTGCTATGACTGGACCTCTCTGAAACAAGGATTTCTGACAAATTCATTGCATCTGCTTGGACTGGAACATTGTCCATTTTGATGGGGAAGGCATCTCTGAAAAACATCCAGCCCAGAGTTGTACCAAGTTGCCCAGGGCCCAGCTTTAAGCAGGATCTTGGACTGGAGGAGTTTCAGAGGTTCCTTCCAAAGGAGCAGGAAGGCACAGTCCTTCAAGAAAGGGCAGAGAAAGCCTTTGCAGCCTCTTTGTTTGGTGGGAGGATGTCAGTGTGCAACACACATAGGTGACCAAAAGAACAGGAAGTGAAAGGATGCACAAAGAATGAATGAGGTAATTCTGCTTCTCATTGAAAGTCAGACTAACAACTCTCTGACTTAAGAGATATGAGACAGTGACTGAATTTTAGAGATGATTAGAGATGAACACATCTCCCTCTATGTGTTATTCCATCAAAAGTATATTCTCCCACCAACAAAGTAGGGTCAATGCTGTTAGTTTCAGCAGAAAGATGTAGGCACTAACTAACTGAAATCCAAAACAGTGAATGTACCTCTTGAATGCTATTCAATTATTTCAGTACACACAAAAGTGAGAGTTGTCATCTATATATTGCAGTAGCATAGGTATAAAGAAGATACTTCATATTCTGTGTTGGTATTCAGGTGTGGGAACATGCTGATAACAGCTACCCTGCACAAATTCCAGATTAAACAAGACAAGGTTGTAGGATTAATTTCTCCTTTTGTCATTCTTCTGTCTTTAATACCGGACAGGCAAAGCATGACATCTCCCATGTGTGTAAAGTAAGTACTTGTTTACACAACAGATCACAAAGGTGTACTTTCTTTGCTCTGCTGGAGAAAGAAAGGACAGAGAAATGTTTGCTTTATTCTACTATGCACACTGTCAACAAGAAAAAAGAAGTCAGGCACTTCTTATAAAATTAACAGCAGAGAAGTGACAAGTTTTAGCATAAATACTGGAGAGGTTAAAAAAAAAAGAAGTCAAAAAGCATTTCACACCCAGTGCAGAAATTTCTTTCAAGTAGCTATATCAATGCAAGATGTACATAACAACCAAGGCTTTGAGTAGAATGCCTCTAGTTGTGCTTGGTTTTCATTATGCACTGTTCAACATTTGTCACTGCAAGGTGCTCAGTAATTAATCACAGAGGCATTGCTAAGTTGTGGTTCTACCATAGCAGCAGGTATGTTTAGTAAAGGCTTTGCTTGGTTTCAAACTGTCTTCTTTAGTCCACCATATTATACCTGAAGAAATAATTTGAAAGCCATTATTTGTTGTAATTTTAAAGTTAATTTCAAATGCTCCAGTGAATACCTGAAGGTGTAAATGCAAAACTGTATCAAGAATTTTCTACAAGGGCTACTGGAATAATAAGAGTTCAATTTAGGAAGGAAATAGCCTTTAAAGACCAAGAGTTGTTGGGCTTTTAAGGACTTTTTCCTATAGGCACTGTACAACTGGGAGGTTTAAGAAGCTGTTTGGACAAAGCATTAGAAAACACACGGTAGAAAATGCTTCTGCATGATTTGGAAACACTAGAAAATATGTTGTAAGAAATGTTTCTGCATGGTTAGTGGTAAGACCAAGATATTAGACAAAGCTATGATCCAAAGTGGTTGGTGAGCAAATACTGGCCACATTATGCTAAATTACTAGGGTAAAATAATAAATTGTCCTACTACAGCAAAGCTCCAGGGAAATCAGTCACTAACCCCTACCATTCAAGATCTGGGTAACATATCTTATCCATCTGCCTAAAAAATATTGGTATAACTCGCTGTTGCCAACATCAACAAGGCTGGTGTGAACAGAAGGCTCCCAAAAGAAGACAGTGAAGGAAGGAATATAATGAAGCAGATTGTGCATTAAACATTTATTCTGGGGTAAGAGTGAGTGGGAGCAGAGCTTGGCCAGCGAAACGCAAACAGAGCCCACAAAGCAGCATAAAATCTTAAATATCCTAATGACCCACAGCAATGTCATGCTTTTTTTATCCCTCCACGCTGTTTGTGCAAGAAATCAATATAAAGACACAAAAGATTAAAGTGAGCACAAATAATTAACCACATTCATTTCAGGCAAGGCCATACGAACCTCTCAGAGCACAAATGGAGTTGGCCTGTGTTGCAGAATCCAGCTCATCGAGTCTGACAGAGCCAGGCAGCTCACTGAGGTCAGCACCAGCAGCCGAGCACAAAAGAGGCTTTTGTAACAAGAGAACAGTACGTTCAACACAAATAATCCTACCTGCCAAAAGAGACATTTCAACTCAGTACAGTAACAAGGAAAAAGGTGACCACGTTAATTGTCACAGCCAATAAAGACAACAATCTCTGCCAGCTACCAAACAGATGAATAGACTCCATCAGGTTTTCTCAATGACAAAATATTTTGCTTTCAGTGATACATGCACCATGCTCTTGTTACACTTTGCAACTCCTGGGGTGAAAAAGAAATCTGAATTTGAAGAAAAAGAAATTGAAAAATTTGAACATGCCAGAAGAGAGTCTGATGCCATCCAGTCTGCATCGCATCTCACTCCCTGCAAAAAGGTTTCAGTCTTTTCCCTGATAATAAGCTTGGGCATCCCTTCAGGTGGTCCTACATTGTTTCAAAGATTACAAAGAGTAGGTGCATGCAATGCTTAATTCTCCAAAGCAGAGATTTTTGCTTCAGGACACGAAGCCTTTTGCATAGCTTTGTACTTCCAGTTCACTTAGGTTTTGGAAGTGACTGAAGGTGTGAGATGTGAAATACCCCTGCAGTCACCATACAGAACCAAACTTGAACCTCAGAAAAGAGTGACTAAAAATGAAAGTGAACAACCATAATTTCATGATCTGTATGGGGGCGAAGGCTTGCAGCTAAGATGGTTTAGGAGACATTGGAAAATCTCTGTATCTAAGGACATGCAAGTTTCTTAATATTTTTGAGCCTTCTGTCAGCTTGCAAATTTAATGACACTGGTCATGAGATTCAACAGTCATCAGAGAAGACTGACAGTAATATTGGTGGACGTACAACAACATCACTGAATTTCTCATTCACTTTGGAAATCAAGCCTAAAATACAGAAAAAGAAACCTTACAGGAAAGTTCTAATTATAACCCCTTTCAAATTTCTCATCCCAAACTTGCAGTCTCATCTTCATCTGATAATGGAAGTCTCTGGAGGTCACATATTGTGGTGTCAGAGATGAGGGTGCTGTTTCTGTGGGACTCCACTGCTTCAAAACCACATGCAAAGCTTACCATTTCCCCACAGAGCATCCTTGAAGAAGACAAGTTGTGAGCCAGCACTGAGGGCTTCCATGATTTCCATACCGAGAACACACGATGCAGTGATTGACACAGCAACAACTTTTGGAATCCCATGGACCACATTTTGCAATGTGGAGTCAGTCACAAACAACAAAGTCTCTCTTTGAGATATAGGAATATTGTGTTTTGTCTATGATTAAAAAAAAAAACCAAAACAAAACAAAATTGGAATGCAATTGTTAATTTTTTTAGTAGAAGGAAAGACTAAACATCCTCATACTTAAATAACTCATAAATCTGACAGAAAGTACTACATTTGGAGCTTGTACAGGATAATGAGTCAAAGCTTTGCTACAAGTTTTTGCTATTCCTTACTGTAGATACAAACCTTAAAATCTCCACCTTAAATTAACTTTCCAAGATTGACTCTCTGGACTCTTGGCTTTACTTCAACCAACCATCACACTTCATCGTAATTTACTTGGGCTGTACATCAGATTTGAAAATATATTTTATGAAAAATATGTATTATAAATTTATATTATATATATGGTATATATAAAAATTAATTGGATGGTTTTATGAAGACTTACGTAATTTTTGTCTTAAAAAATATGGAAAGAGCATTGCTACTATTAATATTATTCCTCTATAGGCACATTTTTTAGGTAGTTATCAGATTCCCAAGCCTAATCAAGTTGCAAAGTCGGAGCTTTTTCTTTCAGTTGAATAAATGTCACTAAATATTCCAATAATGCATAAAATTAAGGAAGTAGATTACTCCTAAGTAAGAGATATATGAACTGGCAATGAAAGAGTAAGTTTTTTGCCCAAGACCGGTAAAAAAATATTATATCAAAGCATATTCCATATTTACCAGTACAAGAAACTTGCAAATTTTCAGATTCTAATATTCTAAAATATCTAAGATTAAATTAGTTTATTACTTTAGAACGTTTTTGTTACTCTTTTTAATTAGTCTGCTGATCAAAAATTAGTGGTTAAAACATTTAACTGAAAATTAAATACTAAAATGACTGGAAAGACACGAAGCATTTTATTCTCAAAGCTGCATGTCTCTAGCATAAGGTAATGCAATGAGAACCCCAAGTTTTTGTCTTTGGTTGAATTCCAACCTTGAAACCATCAGCCACACTGAACCTAGCTTTCTGTTCATGCTTGCAGCTCTTAGAGCAAATGAGGTAATTGTAAATAGTGACTGGGAAAATTCACAACTCAGATATCACAGTTATGCCTTAATACAACATATGCTGCCTATTGCACTGATGTTGTTTTTTTGCCTAGTAACTACACACATTTGGGCACCTCCTCTGCATAGATAACGTTAGGACAGTTTCAAAGAAAGAATTTTTACATCTGTCCCTTGAGAATTACTAACACATTAAAAGCTGTCTTTTAGGAAAATCATCCAAAAAGTAAATAATAATAACAGCAAAAATCACAAGCTAGTATAAAATCATCATCTTGCTATGTGTGACAATTTGTTCTGAACAAAGAGGACACAACAGACAAATAGCAGCAGGATTGAGTTATAAGGAAGGACAGCTCCTTAACCACAGATGGAATATATTTCCTCATATTCCTTCTGAACCACAGTTCGGATTCTGAGTAGTAATAAAAGCATATTTCCATTCCTCCTTCACACAAATTAACTCATAATAATTTACGTACTTAATACTGTAGCTATGGAGAGGAAATACTTTTTTTAAAGTCCAGCTGAATTACCTCATGTAGCAGATTATACAATAATAATAATAATAATAATAATAATAATAATAATAATAAAATCTGCAAAACAAACCAAATCATTGTCCCTTCCTCACTTATTACAACTTGATGATTTTGCATGGGAAGGGTACATCCTCTTAGCAAAGGCAACTGCAGGATACAAACTGCTGTTTGTCATCTACTGGGAGGACTAGGCAAGTAATACACTAACAGCAGGTAAATACCTTTACATTCCTAGAGCAGTTATCCAGAAAGTTAAATATAAGAAGAATATCTTCTATTGCTTTTCCATCATTATTTTAAAAAAATTTGTGAGCACTCATGTTGTTCACTCACAAAAATTTCGTGCTTACAGTTCAGCAAGTGAATAGCTGTTAAAAAACCAGCTAATAAACCTCCTAGGAAAAAGAAAAAAACCCACAGACCTTTTTTTCTGCTACTCAATATCCCCTTCTTCAAAACCACATCTGTTCCTGCATGCTTCATCTTTTCTCTAATTCAGTGACGAAGTGCATTTACACAAGAACACTGATAACCCACATCAGAATTTCAGATGTAGACATTCCTGAATTCAAAAATGTTTGGCTAGGATGCCCCTAGTCTGCAATTTTATTTCATTTTTCACTAGAAGACGTTTCTTGGAAATAGGAATTGACGCATGTATGTGTCCATCTTTCTGCTGGCACACTAAAGATCCCATCCAGCTAGCCCTAATTTCATGTTTGCAAATGCTCTGTTAGCATGGAGAAAATACAAGAGATACCCCTCATCTTGGTAGTTAAAAGTACTCCCTGCCTAAAAATTAAATCATAACTCATTGGCTTTTGAAGCAAAAGGGCAAGACCTAAATTAAATTTATGTCTCAAACTTGTGGGAAGCATCTCCAGCTATTTTGCAGGCCGTTCTGGAATTTCTTTGTCTTTGGTTCATATGCTTTGATTCACACTTTGTTTCTTGTGGAGCTGATGGACAATTGCAAATTATTCTCCGCTAGAATTCAGTGCTGGCTGTACTGAGGATCCAGTCGCCAGGAAAAAATAAATAAATCAGCAACAAAAAATTCCTTTAACTACTAAGGGAGTTTGCAACATTTTGAAAGAACATCGTAGCATCATTCAGAAACAAATAAAACATAATTGTAAGCTTTCCGGCATAGTATGGATGGCAGATGTATTTACCTAAGAGTTCCTCCCTTATACTGCTTACTGGACCATAAAAGCTGTATTTGCCTGAGGGGCTTCTATGGAAGTCAATGAAAATCACCCACACACTTGCATGAAAAGAGCAAAACTGTATTTTTATATAACCATCATCTGTTCCACTCTATCCCCCAACATCCAACTGACTGGGAGCTTCTTGCTATGTCCCTAAGGATAGAATTCAGCTATAAATTGAGCCTTAACTAACTTCTTGCAAGCTCCCTCTCCAGGGTGCAGTATTATCTCTGGTTAGACAGCAATTTATGCAGTAATAATTAGCTTTCTAGACTGAATGGCATTAAAACTGGAGATGCAGCTCGTTTTACCTGTTCACAAGCATTTTAGACATGGTGATAATTCTGCCCATAAAACTCCTGAAAATAATCCTGAAATTTGGGTTACCCCTAAACAAGATGAATGCTTCTTCACATAAACATTATGCTGACTTAATTTTATGAATTCACTGTTAAACAAAAAGATTACCTGCAGCCTTTGATAGAGCACTTGGGCCCAGAAGCTACACCGCTTGTAACAACCGCTGAACTGAAAACAGAAATAGGGAATGAGACATCCATGATACCAGAAATCCAGTGGTAAAAAGTATTTGTTATCTGATTTGTAAAGCAGATTACCCGAAGAATTTCCTTCAGACCATGAACAGCTGGTGGCTGGTACAAATTAGAAATCTGTTCTCCCTCATCCACTTCCACATGTATTTCACCAGACTGAACAGTAAGAACATAACAGAAGCTGGGAGGAGGAAGATTAGTTGTCATCTATTAAAAAAATAAGAAAAAGAAATGTGACTATAAAAAAGGCACTTTAATTTGGCCAGTCAAGTTTCACAATAATAGTAAAAATGAACAAAACAATTTACATTTTAAGATGGATGGGGAAACAAAATTATATGGTTAATAACAAGGACTCTGATGTAGAAGTTGAGTTAATAAACCAACATTCACAAGTTATAAGTGAAATCAGCCCGTGTGTGTCATTCTTTCCATAATCTGACATTGACCCTCATCAAAAAAACAACTCATAACTTGGCACACTTGGCAAACACAGTGACTATTTCAAGGTGCTTTTTGTTGTTTTGCGTATTTTTATTACGTGGTAGGAATGCGTAGATTCTTCTTTTTTTTTTTTTTAAATCCATAGCTTTTCTGAGATTTGGGGACTTTTGCATGTGGGTGGGTTTTTGTGATAGTAAACAGCTGCCGAAGTTTTAAAGCTGCCAAATTAAATCCAGGACAGCACAAGGAGATAATGAAGAACAGGAATGCAAGAGCTGCAAGAACTGCTCTCTTTGGGGTATGCCAGATTTTTCTTTTCCCCTTAAAAAGTACCATGACGTAACAACTTTATCAATCACTACTTAGAGAAGTCCAAAGCTGGAAAGACTTCTCAGAAAAGAAAAGACAATGCTAGAAGATAATTTTTATAGCAAATATGGCAAAATATTCTTTTAGCAACGTTTGTTGTTAATAAAACATTTAATTTAATAGAAGAAATGTGAATCTGTTAAAGATTTTTGCCCACCCACTAAAAAGAATCTGCTTAAAGAAAAATAAAAGCAAAGGAAGCTGATACCCAAACTCTGTTTGACAGCATTGAAGAAGGTATTTGAATATAGATATGGCTCAAAAGAAATCAGTTCCACAAATCTCTTCCCAACAATATTATCATCATGCTGGCAATATTATTTATGTACCTGTGTATAAAGCTGCTTCCATAAAACTGTGCATAAAACAATACTTTTTGTATCAAGAAAAATGCATCTCAATTGAAAGAACTCCACCCAGCCAAAAATGTATAGCATCAGAATGCAAGCTGTGATTCTTTGCGGAATTACTATTAAAAAACCCATTACAGAAGTGTAAATCATGTTATTATGGAAAGGTTCCCCCATTTTTAGATTGCTAATAAAATAGAAAAAAAGAAGAAATAACATGAGCCATAACAACGCTAAGCAACATTTAAGAGCTTTGTCTGAGCCATAGATATGCCCATTCTGATGCCCACATTATTTTAATGCACAAACCCATCCACTGCTCTGCAAATTCCAAAATGTCTAGATGAAAGGAAGAGTCAAAGAGAGCATAGCTATTTCACCTAGTTTCAATCTTGATTTTATTTATAACTGAGGTCTGAGTTTTTTATTCTTCAATATAAACCCCTGGACAATGAAAAGAACACTCTACATTGCAGAGAAAAGGTTCCTGAACATTAGAAACAACTAGCAATATCTATCTTCAATATTCCCTGGTTTTGAAACTTGTTTATTTCCAGCTCTCTCTTTTTTTCTTCTTTTTTTTTTTTTCTTTTTCCCACATTGACTCTTTTGGTCTAAAACAAAATTTTAATACCACACACTTCTTCCCTAAGGAACAGCCTATACAAGAACAGCAGGAAAACCCAAGCCCAAGCACTTAGCCATCCAGAAGCTTCTCAAATGTTCTCATATTACCAAAATGACTTGATATGACAGAACTCCTTTTCAAAGACAAAAGCTAACTGAAGTAAAATTACAGATGGATTTTTAGCTTTGCAAATATATAATAACATAAATCCATGTCTGTACTTCCCCACCCCTTAAAATCAAAGAAACATTAATTAATTTTTAGTAATTACTTCTCTGTTCATCCTTCTGACTTCACATGAAACAAGTATTGGTTAAAGTCATCCTAACTAGTAACAGACCTGATTCCAACAGTCAGTCTGTTTTCACAGAAGTTAATCCTCAGAAAAGTGCTTTTGAACCTAAGGCTGAAAAGTGCTTCTAAAGAATGAGTTAATATCCTTATACATAGATTTGTCAGCAGGTTCCATGACACCTAGTAACTCTTTACTCCTGCAAGGAGAAGAGAAGAAGAATTTGTCTGAACGTCTTATCATTTTAGCTCTAGAGCATTAGTAAGGGGCTAATTGCATCATTTTGGAAAGATGTTGCTGATCCAGAGGGCTTCAGGTTAGCCTGGGAGGTTGTCAGAATCAGTAAAACAAAACTTGGTAAGTAAAAAGGAGAGAATCTTGATTTCCAAAGTAAACATGATTATACCACCACCAAAAATACTAGTTGTGACTGAAAATATTCATACTTATAATAACAAAACTTACCATTTCAGGCTCTTGACTTTGTCCATGAACTTTTATAGGCATTACTGGAGGCCACAGACTGTCTATCAGACTAAACAGTCCTAATGCCCTTCAAAGAGACCAATAAAATCAGGTTAAAAATGTTTTCCAGTGGTACACATTGTATTAAAAAGATTCATTAAGAAATATAATCTAAACCACTGCACGATTATGAAAACAATTTAAAAACATATTTGTTTTCTGGAAGCTGGTTTTGATTCAGTCTAGTTAAATCTCCATCGTTTCTGCTGCAGGGTGGAGAGGGAGGGAAGGGATGTATCACATCCAGTGACAAGCAAGTCATGTTTAATCCTTTGCCACAAACAGCTTGCTACACGACAGAATTCAGGGGAACTGGGGTAAATGGTAGCTTGGGAAGGACACAGATATCAGGACAACTTCTTTTAAAAAACAGTTTTTAGATATTCAACTATTAAAAAGTTTTGCTTCTAACATTTTAATTTCTTCTTTTTTTGGAGGGGGGTATTGTGTGTGTGGGTTTTTTGGTAGCTTTTTTGTTGTTGTTGACAGCTGATTGTAACTGCTTTCAGGAAAGTTAGCAATTATCAGATACAGAGAAAAAACAGGCAAGATTTTTTAATGTTAAGTACATGTGCAGAGAACAATCTCCTTCCTACACAGCTGCTCACTTAGTTATGATTTGTATTTATTCATTTTGCAAGTCTCACATTTTTGATTTAAAAAACAAACAAAATGAACAGCCCAGCACCCTAAGGTAGTATGTTGACAACTCTTTAACACAGAAAACAGCACTCTGCAGCAGTTCAGTGGCTGCCTTGTGAGTAAATAGAGCATCTTTGCTGGACAGGCAGGAGTAGCTGAGGGAGGGGAAATAGCTACAGATAATCAACTTGAAGAGTCATGCATTTTTGAGTTAAAGCTCTGAGTTATCTTGTCCCAGTTCTCTGCTCACTGCAGTTGAAGCACAGAGATCTGGATTTTAACCCCACACTGTCTCCAAGAACAAGCTGTCCATTCCTCCAATTAAGGAAACCACTGTTTCTGACAGAACTCTACAAAATGAAGTCCAAAACTTGTTAAAAGTAGCATTAGCTTCTAAAACCAACTGTTTAGAAGGAAACCACACACCCTGTTTACAGTGCCGAAGCACATTGCAATATGCTGCTTCTCTTCAAGGGGTCATGGAAACTTTCCTTTTAAAGTTCTGCTTTTAGCTCACTTCTGCTTAAGCTTATTTATTTCTGCATTTCCTTAGTCCTTCTCTGGATCCTTAGACTCTGTGTGTCTACAGAGAACTTCTCAGCATGTTTTTTCACTGCCTGTGATTCAGTGTTAATAGTGGTGCCTTTGGACCAGCACTGCAAGAAGATTATGCCTGTAAATCTCAGAGCAGATCTTGTGGAATAAAACTCAGGTAACAAGCTGGCAGACTAAAAAGACAACATTTCTACCTCTAGTTGTGCTCTCCACACAAATTAACAGGGACACAAATGTGCTGCTCTTTTACAGAAATGGACTTCCTGAATTACATGGCATCATCCCCAAGTCTGTAAAGGAGAGAGACTGGGGTGGTTTTGGTGGCTGGAGGCTTTTTTTTGGTTGGGTTTTTTTTTTGTTGTTGTTTTGTTTTATTTTGTTTGTTTTTGGTTTTTTAACAGTGATGACATTACAACACACAAAGCAACATTTCTTAGGCATTAAAGATACTTTACAGCAAACTGATCACTTGTTGAATCCCTGAGATTTTCTGTTTTGCATTGTACAGAATGAGATCCAACACAAGGAAGGCCAATGCCCAGGGGAACTAACTGGTCTTGCTAACTGGGAGATGAAAAAGGAGAGCTACAAAAGGAGAGCACAGCCTCCTGCACAACTCAGGCACTTACATAAGTGGCTTTCCTCACACAAGCCACAGCACAAGGTCGGGGAATGGATATGAACACACCACAAACTCTGTGTGTGTACAGAGACTGCATATTTATCAATCTACAGCAACTAAGCCACGTTGTTTGTTGGATGTTCACATCTTCACACAGACCTTACACTGATCCCTCATATGCATTTTAAAGTGTTCACAAAGGACATGAAGTTGTCCTTTCTTCTTTAGCTCACTTCTAACTTGTTACCCTGTGTCAAAATATCTAAGACATATGGTACATTTTCTTCTATTCTTTGTGTCCTTTTGGAGAAGGCCATCTACTCCTTGAACCAGGAGCACTTAATTAATAGCAAATGACAAGATTTGCTAGCAAGCAGGCAGAGGATCAGTGCTGTGTGGCTAAGTCTCCTGAACATCTTGGCCCCATCATTTCTTTGACACCAGTCAGGCCAAGGGCAGGGACAAACCAAAGGATTAGCAAGTTCCAAATCACATCCTGCTGTGATCCTTGCCTATGAGTTGGGATTTTCTCTCCTGGAGCTCTCACTCCATCAGTCAGCGTCTCTGGTGGGGAGCTCCCCTCTTGCTCCACCACTTACACACCTCCAGGAAAGTTAATTCTCCCTTCACACTTAAGGAACTTAGCAGAAGGGAGAATGAAGTGGAGGCACTGACAGTGGGGAAATGACAAAGACGTTGTGCTCTCCTCTGTAGAAAATTATTATCCTCACAGAAAGAATAAAATTCATTCTCTTTATTGGCCAAGTAACACTCCAACTCCAGTTCAATCTGATTTGAACAATGGGTGTCGTTTATTCAATATGTGTAGCCTTCTCCAGCTGTAGAGTCAGGACAAGAGATGAACAGCTGGCTCTGTGCTACAGTGAAGTGACATGGTTAGCACCCATGTGCATATAGAGCCTCCCTGGCTACAGAAATAAAAATAAAAATGTTAACATTTTGCTCTGTGAGTGAAATCACTAGCTATTAAAAAAAAAAACCCGAACTATTTTCATGACAAAAGGAGAGACTTCTAAGAAAGGAAAAGCAGAACAAAACATGAGAAGAAACAGACTCAAGGATCAAAAAGAAAAAAGAACATGTAAATTATTTTGAATAGCCTTTTTTTTTTTTTTACTTCAGAGACTACAGCTCTATTGTAGTACTCTATAATTCTTCTTTGAAAAAAAGACTGAATCCTTAGGTAGAGAAGGAAAAAAATCATCTATCAGATTCTAAATGGTAGACTCAACTCTCTACTTTCCATGCCACACTTAAATCTATATTTGGTAAAAAAAAAAAAATTGTTTCATCCTAAGTATGTATTTTTTCCACGGTATAACACAACACAATAAGACTACCAGTTACTCCAGTGGAGTATTATAGTAAAGATTTCCACAGAAATATGGACTTATGACAGGCAGGTATGCCTCTCTTCTGTAAATCAAGATCTTCAAGCTTTGCTTATATATAATGAGATTTTTATGTATCTGTGTGCATGTACATACATATAATTTGCAGAATAATTTTTTAACTGTGCTTATTTATTTTTATCATCCAACGTCCCCAAAAGACATTACTCTCAACTTAAACTTTCCTTGCTAAATGTCAGTATATGTTTCCTCTGTATCCACAAATGCAAACTGCCTGCTGTGTACCCAGAGATCAGGCAGAGAATTTCAAAGCTACAAAACTGTTAAACAGGCTGAATACACGACTGATAAACCAGTACTTACACTATCATAACATGTCTGATCCTGTGGAAATTCCATTTCTTTCATACTACAAGCTGTGTTTCAAAAGTCAAACAACTTCAAATTCTGATTTTTCAAAACTGCATTTCACTGATTCTGACCTGACAACTTATTTCATAACTTAATAAGAAGATTTTTTTTATTTCTCTCACCAGCATGAAGTTTCAGCTACAGTTCTGGTCCAAGAACTTTGTGTGTGCCGTGCCTGATCCAAATTTAACATGCAGCTGACAGTTTGGGGGATTTTTCAACTTTAATAATCATAACAGGCTCAGGGGAAAATTACTAGAGAGAGAAAACACCAGCAATATCAGAGAAAAGAAGGCAGACAAACAGGGAGAAAAGGAACACTGTGTAAGGTTTACAGCAAGGAACAGAAAGATGCTAGGATTCTCTTCCAACATCTTCCAACATTTGCTCTGAGGACTCAGGACTTGGCACTTCTCTGCTTCCTCCTCTCCTACTTCTTAAATTTTTGTCTAAAACAAAACAGTTTTCTTTGGCAGTGTCAGTCTCAATTATTAAGAACTCAAAAATAAAGCAATTCCTAGTCCTCTGTGCAAAACGAAGAAATTCCTTAATAATCACCTAGACTGCATAAGCTTCAACTGTCAGGGGACAAGCAATTCAAATATAAAGCTGATACTGCAGGCTCTCTCTCTCCCTTTAACTGACCTACTAAGGTCTTGCAGTGCACAAGCTATGCAACACCACATTTTCTTAGACTTGAGTAATAAAAGCAGCAAAATCACAAAGTAAAAATCAGAGCCTACTAAACCAACATCTTTGTCAAAATACAAACAGGGAAGAAGGGCTGCTGACCTTTTTTCCCCCTAAGTTTTTAGATATATGAAATTATTTTGTTGAAAGATTTACATACTTTAATAACTCAATTTTATGTAGTGCATTAGAAATTGCATTTACTACATTAAACCACTGAATTCAATACGGATATTCAATATGGGTATGCCTATGTTATTCTCCAATGCTGCCTACTAAATAGATTAATGACAGAAGCACTAAAATACAAGCAGCAGTTCATGTTTATTAATTAATAGAAAATTCAGGAAATAAAGAAGTTCATTTCTGATACAAAAGCAGCCATAGAAATCAATAAAAAATATTTTTTATATTCAATATTCAAAACTTCAATGTGATTACTGCAATCACGCTTTAAATGAAACTCAACTTTTAACCACAGCAATTACTGAAGAGTTTCAGGACCTCAAAACTCAGAGATGTAGGTGGATCTTTCAGATGGCAGTCTTTTTGGAGGAGGGAAAACCAAAGGAAGGAAGTTATGACCTCCTTGCTCTGCAGAGAGCTCTTACTATTACATTTCCTGTCAATGTCTAGCAGTTGAAACACTTGTGCAGCAGTTAGCAGTGGTCCTCACTTCTGAGGGCAAAGCAAAATGAAGAGAGAATGTACAGTGAAGAGTAGAGGAAATAAAAGGAGTGAAATACAGGGCAGAGAAGTATGTGATTTAAATAAAAAAGGGGGAAAAAAATGAAAACCCTCAGGCACAAGAGTGACCACTGCAAACATACAGGGGGATTTCACATTTCAGTGCCTAACATTTGAAAGTTTAGAACGACAAACAACAGAAGCCATTTATTTGAAAATGCAGAAATTTTTCAGAAAAACATAGCACTGGCTGATGAACTCAATATTCAGAGCCTGCTTACTGTAGAGGAAAATGCAACAGATAATACAGCCTGCCATGAATTAAATGTTGGCTCAAATGCCAAAGCTTATGAGTTGATGTATCCTTCAAAGTGTTTTAGCCTGTCCAACACAAGTGTGGATTTTAGCACTCTCCATGCAGCAGTTGCCTCTTCTTTTGAAGCTTATTAAGCATTTTTTCAGTTTAGGGCCAAAATTTGTACTGACACCCTGTGTTCTTCCTGTTCTTCCTCCCCCCTCCATTTTTAAATTGCTGTCATCTTTCTGCAGAGAAAATCTTCATATTTCTAACATAGAAGAAACCATAAAGAGAAGAAGGAGGTACATCTGCTATAGTCAGCAGTAAAACAACTCAGTACTTGGAATCAGGTAAAAAGAGACAGATTGTCAAAATCCAAATTATTATTCTGTGTGGAACCCCAGCTAGGGCTTAAAAAAAAAGAAACCAGTATTTTTTGTTGATAAAGACAGGTATCTAACTACAAAGATTTTCTCAGCTCACTGAAATTAATTTCTGGTAGGAAGCAGGAACCATGACAATGAACAGGTTATTTACTCCTGAGGCATTTTAGTGAGTGCTCAGTCCCTGCATCTAATTGCATCCATTTAGTTACTGGTTATACCTGATACACCTGAAACATGCCTGGCACCTATTCAAACAGGGGGGGACATATCAGCAGTGCTGCACACAGATTCTCAACCAGCATTCCTGCCTCTAGCAGCACAGCCCCAAAATCTCACTTCCTCTTCCTCAAGGGGCTGAATTTAAGGCTGACACTGAAGCAGTGGGAGGGTGAGGGTGAGAATGTGAGCCTCTAAGGAGCCAACACCACCAGCAGCCTTTCAACTAATATTTTTCAGTCTTCTTCCTTTAAACCACTGCAATTTTTGTCTTCTTTTTGGCTGATACTAAGCGTGCAGTCCAGGGAATACTTGTAGGAAAGGCTAAGAGACAAGTATGAACGAGAGGGTAAAGAGAAAACCACACAAAATCAGTCACAGTGCTGCTTCCTACCTTACCCAAGAGCCTCACAAGCACAGTGGAAGAACTGCTGGAAATCAGATACTGAGCAAGCCACGGCAACTCTGCCATAGCTCAGCCATGCCCTTCTGTCTTACAGGATTGCCATAAATTGGACTGCAAAGGGAAACACCACTTCCTTTACTGGACTGTGAAGGGAAGGATTTCTTGCAGGGATGGTTTAGGGGAGTATGCTTTATGTAGAGTATAGGACTTGTTCTGAAGAACCTAAATCAGTAAGAGACCTTCAAATGACCTATACAGGACCCTACTACTTGTTAAAGAATATTCAAAATCAATATTCAACATTAAAAGTGTTTCTCTCTACGTAAGGATACTATAATTCCAATTTTTCAGAACTGATCACCAAGACAGGACATGGTTGTGTAACTATTCATCCCACTTTTCTCTTGGAACACAAGTGTTTTCTTATCAGAGAAGAAATGTGCTCAGTTTCTTTAGCACTTCTTAACAGTACAGGTCCATTCCAAAGATCAAGTAACACATTCATCCAGGTTTTCCCCTGCGTGTAAAATACACTTTATAATAGGCTCATAGGCTTTTAGTCCTTGAAATGAAACTTCAGCCTACAACAATGATTTAAAAATTGCATTTACTGGAATGATGTCAAATAGCACTTTCAGTTACATGCTTGATGATGAGGATGGATGATGGCCTGGAAAATTTTTTGAACAATAACAGTGGTCCATTGATGCAAAATGCTTGAGAACCTCTTGTATCTGTGCGCAAATCTCTTCTGTTCCACAGAAGGACTGAGGAAGCACTCTGTCTCTGATTACAATCCATGTGACTGTGGGACAACATGAACATACGGGATCTTATTAGCCATTCCTGGCTTTCTCCAGATCATGTGCTTGAAAGGCACACACACAAAAAAGTCATTACTTTTCCCTCATATTTCCTACATTTTCTTCCCTTTTATCCACTTTAAAAGCCACTGTCAGGCTCCAGGAAACAAACAGTTTAAAAGCCATCTCCTTCCAAAAAGTAATTGGTCTTCTCAAAAAAAAAAAAAAAAAAAAAAAAAAAAAAAAAGGGCAGCAGTTTTTCTCGCAGGGCAGACCACATAGTTCTTACTCACTCATGTCCTGCAAGCCAAGGTTGGGCACTCACAGGCAAATCCATCCCATCATGTGCTCAGATGGGAGCCCACCACTGCCTCTGGAAATCCATTTATCCAGTGGCAATGAGTTCTACAGCTTAATTATGCTCTCCTAGAATAAGTACTCCCTCATATTCATTTCAGCTATGGCTTTACTGTGGTTTCTGTCACACCTAGAATGCGTCCCAAACACTTAAAAGTAATAAAAAGTTATAAAGCAGAACTTAGGCTAAAACAATTAAGAAGAAAATAAATCCCTGAACAATTCCCCCACCCACCCATCTTGTACAATGAAATCACGTTTTAACCACTGCACTGTCCCCGAAGCTACACTATACCCATTTTCTTTTAATGTTCCCTGGCAGGGTTACCACCAGCACAGCTCCAGCTGAGCCACCAGCATTTTCAGCAGTGTGTCTTCTAAACATCCTCAGAATAGCCAGAAGTAAGTTACTGCTGCTTTGAAATAGAATTTACATTAGAAGAAGTCTGTCTCTTATTATTTAGGCAGAGTACTGGAAGCACCAGCAGCCAGTTGTAAAACTTCATTTGTATCCAGAATTCCAAAGCCATTATTTAATTTGTTTGGAAAAAATGTAACTTGAAAAAAAAAGCCAACAAAATAATTAAATAAGAAGACGTGTTTGTTATTAAAGATCCATAAAAATGCAAGTAGGCTCGAAATCCAAAGGCCCTGAAAATTAACACTGCAAGTACATAAAAAGAAAAGCATACTGAATAGGGCTGGCTGGAAAACAACAATTCCATTTTGCTAAACATTTCAAGGCTTTGAAATTTGTTCTTGTTCCAATATGAAACAAAAATGAGACTTTCTCAAAGTTTTCATGAAATGAGAATGAGAGAAAGAATATTCACTCCCTCTGGACCTGAAAAAGTCTTCCCAACAAAGCTGTCTCCAAAATAGATAATGTTTCCATGAAACATTCTGGTTTTGATGAAACAGCATTTTTCAACAGGAAAAAAAGTGTCAGCAGAAATATCATAGCCATTCTAATAGCAAAGGCTTATCTAGATCGGATGCTTGTAAGAATAAATTATGTTGAGAACTGAACCAATCTAATTAGATTTATATAGGTCCCCATGAGAACATTGTATCAGTTTCCTTAGAAAGATACTCTGTAAGATAATCGATCTATTTAATTTTTGTTCTTGACTAAAGGTATTTTATTTGAAGAATGTAAGAGGAATCACAGAATAAGCAAAATCTGAGATGTACCATAAGTCAATTGGTTACTTACCTGGGGGGATTTTTCTATAAAGTTGTTGACATTCTTATTCCAAAATAGGAATGGCTTTAAGATTTGCAAGATTTATTTTTTTTAAGAAATGTAAACTGTGCTTCTAAAACCATATAAACCTAACAGAATTAAGCTCTCATATACTAAAGGAAAGTCCGTGCTTGAAACTTCAACCCATACTGGGCAGCACTGTAGAAAAACTCAGTGCAGTAAAAAGTCCTGCAATGAAAGGGAGGTGAACTAATATTTTTAAGTCCCTGAATCTACTGAAGAGGAAGAAAACACAAATCTTTTATGAAATATTGTACACAGTAATTCCTTACTCTGCTAAGTGTGTATTTGTGCATTACCTTATTTACACTCATTTTGGAGTATGGTTGGCTCAAGCACAGCTGGATGCTCCAAAAGTGGCAATGAGGACATTTGATTGAACAGAGCCAGGTTCAGTTGTTCCAAAGAATGTTGGTCACAGAAATAAATAGAAAGGCAGATCATCTTTGCCTGCCACAGCAAGCAATATGTTCTCCCATTTGGTGTTCTCACCTTGCTCTTGTAGCTCTCTGCAGAATTTTCATTCCAGCTAAGCAGCAGGATTTTCCTTCCCATCTCCTGCAGTACTGCTCAATGTCAACTGTGGAACTCAGGGACTGCAGCTGCACTTCACTGAACATGCCATAGGCATCCTGGACAAGGAGGCACAACCTGAAAAACATTCCTCCATTACTCCCTGGCATCTGTTCAGACCAAACCAGTGAGTAAAATTCTGAAAATGATACTACAAACTTCAGGACAGGGCTTATCCTCTACAGTATCTGCAGAAATCCTATCAAGTAACGTATCAATAAACAAACCCTACATCATTAAAGGTTTTCTCGTGTACATTTTCAGGACATAGCAGGGCCATGAAGTAGAGAAGCATGACTGAAAGAGTACAGGGTTTGCACTGGGGATTAGATGAATTAACTGCTATGTACTATGTGGTTTGTGTACTAAAAAAGAAAGAAAGTTGAGTTTTTGCCTTACTTGAGGTGAATTCTACAATGAAGAGAGAACAATGACAGAAACATAAATATGTGTGTGTTTATAAATATAAAAATTCTGCTTAGAAGTAAGCAAAGCAACATATTTCACAAGTAATAATCACTGAGAATGGCAAAGCAAGTACTACATTTTCTCAAACTTAAGAAAAAAAGAGTTTTCGGGATGCAAAAAAAGAGTGAAACATCAGTTTTTCTAGGGAAGGAAAGGGAAGGAAAGGGAAGGGAACTGGAGATAGGTATATTCAGTATTGGGTATGAAGTCCAGAGGAACTATTTTAAGAAGGTAATTAAAGAACCTGCTAAACAAACAATTTGATTAAAATCTATGGAAGTAGGGGCTGTAGGGCTGGGAAGTATTGCTTAACCAAGTCGATGGCATTTTGAGAAGATAGTACTGTCATAACAGATAAGGCAAAATCAGTGGATGTCATACATTTAGATAGTCAGAAACGCATTTCACAAGATTCTGCACCTGAGATGAGCAGCCACGATAGCATGAGTCATGTAGGGCTGGAGGAAGGAGGCCCCTGTCTACAAGATTTGTTTTAATTGCCTCAGAAAGAGACAGTTAAGCATGGAAACTTTTCAAAGGGAAATAAAAATTACCTTTGAGGGTAGCACACACATCTTTATTTCCAAATTAAACTCAGGGGTGCACTAGGCAGCAGAATTCAGTTCATTTCAAAGGTACATGCCAAAACTACCCTCCCCTGAGCAGCACCATTGTTCCCAGCAAACTATCATATATGCACCCTGAAAGCATTCAACAGTAGCCATTGTATCTTCATAAAAGACATTTTAAATTAAATTAACTCCTACATTAAAGCAATGCATGTATTTTCTTCATGTGGAAAAGTAGGCACATGGAAGACCACTGATCACACTTTCCTTGCTCATTATGAAGTTGCTAACTTTGCCTTTGACCCTTAAGAAGGCTGCATTTGATGTAAGATGCAACCCTCTGACATTAGCAATTGTGCAAACACTAGCTAAGGGTCCTCATTTTTCAGATTCTGGTGCTGGTTTCAAGGAGCAGGGAGGGATGGGACTGGACACAGAGACTCCCATATTTTCCCCATATACCTAGCTACAAAGGTCCTATACAAACAGGCATCACCAGAAAAAACCCCCAAACAAACTAGAAAAAGTATTTTTGCCTGCTGCTTTCCCTGTTAGGACTCTGCAATCAGTTAAGAACTCCCCTGAGTTTAAGTGATTTGACTGAAACTCCCTGTGATATTGTTATGTTTGGAAAACCAGAGCTCATATTCTCTGGACATTTCTGAAAATCAGATTGAGGGGAACCGGGAAAACAAAGCAAAGAGTTTTGCCTATGTTAACAAAATGTTGACTGTTAATTGTGAAAAATTAGGCCTCCATATCTTGGAGCAAGAAGGGCCAACTGAGTTAGTGTCTCAGATCAGATCAGTTCAGCAGTCTCTTAACTGATCACTGGAATTTCTCATATCTGTAGTGAGACATAACTGAACACAAGTAAGTCTCAGACTAGCTGGCACCAGGGTCATATTAAGTCCTCTGGGACATGTTAATTGCCCAAATAAAACTAGCTTGGTTGGTGCTGAAGACATCAGTCACTAAAAGAGCATTTTCCAAGTCCTTTTAAGTCAAGCAAAGAGATGGTTTCTGTCAGACATGGGAATCTCAATTCCCTGCATCCCTGGCCACAGATTTCCATTCCTTTGTGGAGGCACATAAATGGCTAGGACAGGAAACTGATCTGACCAAAAAAATACCGTAGCCAAATCATCATCATCAGCAACATCATCTGAGTTAATTGAAAATTAACTCTGTAGAAGTAAACTCCTATTTGCATGGAGTACTGCTTCTAGACAAGGATGCATTTCCCTTGAAGCTCACACTCCAGCTGTCCAGAGTGTGCAGCACAACATCTCAGGTCGCATGACGGAAGAATGGTCCTCTTAAGACCATGGTCAATGCAGAGAAGAACTGTGTCATTTGAGGCTTCTGTCACTAATGTTCCCAATCACACTGGGAACATGTCCATGATTATTGGGATCTGAAGGAGAACCGAGCAGCAGAACCTATTGCATCAGACTCCAAGCACCTTTGCTCTGTCAGGTTTGTACACAAGAGCAAACACTACACTTACTACACTTGCTCTGACAGTGTCCAAAAGGTAGTCACAGTTTCTCTGCAACACACATTTAAAATGAAATGGATGCATTCACTCACTTGGAAGTCAGAATTTCACAAATAACCTTCAGATGCCCAATTTCAGACTAAAAGAGAAATATCCCTGATCAACACCATGAAGAGAAGTTCACAAACACATGCTCCCTGCTTCACCGTGCTTTTAAAACAGTATGCATGACTGATGACAAAACATTGAAATGCTATAGGTGTCTGATTTTCGTTCCGAATGACTATCATGAAATCAGCTGTATCCCACAGCAGACTCAGTGATGCACTTGGAGAACTACCCTCCTGTTCTTTGGAACTGCTTCTGTTCCTATGGATTTTGTACATGCTGTCAGCATCACTGACAGTAGTTCAGCTGCATTCAGAAGTTATTGATTCATGACCTTAACTTCCTCACCAGCACTGCTTTTCTCCTTGATTTCACTTTATTCCAAAAAAAAGTGAATTTGGATTATTTTCTCATGTTGCAGTGTTGCTCTCATGTAACAGCAAATGTTCTTGCCAATTAATTTTAGCAGGCAGTCTAACTGTGATTAAAGCCAACAGCTTGTCCCATTACTTTTTTTTCCCCCTTCAAACCTCACTACCATGATGAAAACCCACATCAAAATTATGAGACAAGCTGCAAATGCAAAATGAGTATCTACCCCCCAGGAATTCAGCGTTTATGTTTTTTGCACATCTGTAGGAAATACTTTTTTTTCATAAAATGCAGATTTGTATCGGTTAATCAGGTCAAACATACCTTTACCAATGCTTTGTCAGTATGCATAGTAATGAACTGTTAAAAAAAGACAGGTAACATATCCAATTTAATCAGTGGTGTTTGTGCAGGGATGAAATAAGGGCCATCTTTATTTTTGGAACAATAGGATGTAACCCTGTGTAAGACCTCAATTTAAAATATGGGTTTGGAAACTGAGATTTTTCACATAAAATAGCAGAGAATTCACTCCCGGAGAGAGGGGTAGCAGGAGAGGAGCAAATGTAGGAGATGCAGACTAAGGAAAAGGTGAAGTATGACGCATTGGTAATAACAAAGGGGGCGAAGACAGGGAATGATAAGAAGTGAGGCAGAGTTTAGCTTTTTTTTATTATTATTTTTTAAGTAATGACACAGTGAGTCTCATGCAAAAGCTTGGGAAGATTTTGTTAATTTGCTAATAGCCAGAAGCAAGACGGGGGTTGGAAGAAGATGAGACTGATTACTCTGCATTATTTCTATGACTGTGCTGATCTTTAGGACAAAACATCTCCCAGTAGAAATCTGGAGAGGATTACAGGATTAATGCCATGCCCTTCTCCCAGTTAGTCACTCTTCATGGGTAAAGGGTAAGCCCTTCTTTTACTAATATGTTTTTATGCATGAAAAATTATCTCTCTCCATACTGCTGCCTTTCATCAAGCAGCTGACTTTCTGGAGAGATAAGGGCAATGAAAACCTTCATTTTTGGTCACCTCCAGCCTCCTCAGCAGCTAGTGGAAAAGCGTAGGAAAAGGAAGATCTGCTAGCAGAGGAGATGAGAGCACAGGGAGGCCAGAACGGACTGATTACACAGACACTGAGACTTGTGAAAACAAACAGCAGAAATTTGTCATGAACAGATCTTAACCAACAAATAATTGTTTTAGCCTTGGGTAGGAGGACGACTGTGTGGCCCAGGGCAGCTCTTCTCCATGCACAGCCAAGCTGTGCAGTACAGCATGAGGAGCAGGACAGCCAGGCAAACACCACCACCCTTGCAGTGCTCTGCATGGACCTCACTAGTTGCTCTTTTTGGGAAGGGAGGGAAAAGGGGGAATGGGAAAATGCCCGAAAACTAATTGACTTGTATTAGCTCTGATATTTGCTCATTCTTTATCTTAACCATCCATGAGACAGCTGCTGCTGCTGCTTTGTTTGTCAGAAGGACTTCTTATCTCTGTGAGGTGCGGTCCTAGCAGAGGCATAAAGCACACGTACATAAACACACACAAACAAAACCCCTCTCCCTTCATCACCAGAGGCACAACACTACCTACACAACTCCAATCCAGCAACTTGTCTGGTCAAGTCTCAAGGTGGAGCTGATTAACTCCTGCTAATATGGCTCAGATTCAAATTGTAACCTGCAGGACACCACCCTAACAGGATTTAATTTATCCCTACCTTATGAACTCCTTGCATTCACCATATCCACATAATTGAAAAATCAAAGCTCAGGGCACAGGGAAAACTGTCCACCTTCCCCCTTGTAACACTAGCAGGATTTCCCCATTAAAAGCGCTGTATTCACCAGGTCATACATTTCTTCATGCTCCTTTTTGAAAAGAACACACCCACTCTGTAGCCTTCTTTGGGGAGACACAAGATTCAGAGTTTTCTGATTAAAATCCTACTGTCAATAAATAGTGAGTGAAACTACAAAACACAACAATGGATTGAATGGTACAAATACGAATTAATGCTGACAGTAACTATATCCTTCTCTACATAGGTTTCAGAGGCATGCAGGTACAGAAGAAAACACAAGCACTGCCATTTCCAATTTATAAGGGAAATGTCAGTGGAAGAAGAATCCCAGTCCACTTACAGATATTTCTAGCACCTAGGCTGGTGCTCTCAAGCACTGAGATGAACAAAATAGTGATAATTTCTTTTGAAAATTGGAGGTTTAAAATTTCTGAAAAGTACAGTTTGTGATCATGTATGTTTTTATTTGGCAACTGTGGAAGGGCCCCCAAGGAAAGAAAGGAGAAGACAGTTCTGGAGTGTTGGACCTGGCAGAAGTATTGGTGGAAACTGCACGTGATAAGAGTGTCACCAGGGAAATGAGATAGTCTTATCTCAGCATCTCAAATAGAAAATATGTAGCAGAGGCCTGTCAGGTCTCAGGAAAGGAAACTTTTACTTTTGTAGACACCTCATAACAGAGGATTTCTGTAACACACTTGCAAATAACTCACTACAGTAACTATACCAAGTCACTCATTTTGATTTTCTTTGATTTTCATTACAATTTTTATACACGTGTTAAAAAAATGAGTGAGAATGGTTATAAAACAACTGTTGCTTTTATTTACTTCCTTGAATCATCACATAGTTCAATACAAATGGAAAATACCACTTCCACAAGGTCTTTCATGATTCCTTGCCTGATTGCTTTTTTCCATTTCTTCATTCATGTTAATCCTTCCACCTACTATTTTCTGCCTGTGGCCTGAAGAAGCAGCACTTCTGTGGGAAACAGCTTTTGTGCGTAGGAAGAGACCTGCATGAGCCAAGCGTGTCAGCAGAGCTACCTTTTCAATGCAGAATGTGTGCTCAGAGAACAGGGCTGCACAGCTCTGCAAACGTTCCCACTCAAAACATGGAACGCCACCTGCCTGGTGGGAGCTACATACAACTTGTCAGGAATTGGTGTAGCACAAAAGCCAGCTTTTTGTACTTGCCATGACAACCACATGTGACTTTTTTTCTGCAGAAACCATTTCTTATGTATGAAGTTTTCAAGTGACACCAAATGAACTTTTTAAACTCCCCATCTGACAGTCTCCAAGTGCACTTTTGAATGAAACTGCTGATGTGTGTGTTTTATTTGTACATGGAATTTCTCTCAAAAGTAAACAAAACATTTAAAACCATAAAAAGACATTCCTGACATCCACTCAAACACAATATGGAGCCTAAGCTGTAATTTCAAACAGTTACAGAGCTACATTTGAAAAATATTTTCGGTATCATGGATAGCTTCGCTTATGTCAGATTCAAAAATGAATACTGAAGTTGTACTACATTCATAGTTTAAATCCAAAGTAATTATGCCACGTAAGTAAATTTTTATAGTGATAGTTGGTTTCGAGGACACAGAGAGTTAAGGAAAAATAACTTCCTAAGTATTGCCTAAAAGTTTGTATAAAGGCTAGGCCACAATGGAGCACTAAGGCCTTCCTCCCTCCAGATTCCCCTGGCATCTCAACGCCACATGGGACATAATTTATGGTCCTTCTGCTGAGATCCATTCCATACAGCTTGTTATGCAAATAAAACCAATTTTGAGTGGTAACAAAAAGCAAGCACATCAGATCACCCCAGATTGTTTCACTCACTGTGCTGTTAATTGTAGTTAATAAGAAAAATAACAATGTACACACTCCTCAGGTTCCTCAGTGTACCATTACTTCAGCATGGAATCCCATCACAATCCCTTGGTTATTTCAGCATACAAATCAGAGAAAATATTATTTTCCTTCATGTCATGATTTACTAATCAACAGTAAAAATGTATATTTAAGAAACTTACAGGCTCAGTTGAAAACTGCAAGTCTTTCTTATGGATGATGTCCAATAGAAGAATTATGTTCCAAATATAACATGTAATTACCACCCAGTCATTTCAAGTACTTATCGGTGAATCTGAGGAGGGGTTCTTTGTTTATTTTTTTAATCTCAAGACTTTGTAATTATTGTTTTGGCATCCAAGAATTCCAACAGTTGGCAGGGTGCTGCCAAAAAGATCTTTTCTTGCAAGGTGCTCAGCACCCTCCTTTCCAAGAAAACCAGAATTCAGTTGCTGGTTCTGGCAGTGTTTCACATCAGCTTTACTGCGCTATGTTTCCTCCACGCCTCAGTTCCTTATACGTAAAAATCAGAATAAAAGTCCTGTCTTCAAAGGGTGATCTGAAAGCAACAGCTGAACAATACGATTGTATCTGGGAGGGCTGGTCCACGGAGTCTATTATGTGTGCTAGATCCCATTTGAGTTAGGGGAGGAGGCTATATATATATGTATGTGTATATCTCGAGAAAGAGGGCTTCCTTGCAGTATCAACTAATTTCTTTCACACTACAAGAGCTGCAGAACTCTCAACCTGCCCTGCAAAACCCACAGTGAGGGCTTTACAGCATCTGGAATGAAGCAAGAACACTGCAGCAGCCATACTGGGGCCCCTTATCTTTTGAGACTGTGTTGTTTGTGGATTCACCAGATTTACTTCTGAACCACAGAGAACCATGAATGGGATCCTGGAAGATTTTATTTAAAACCAAAAAATCAACATGCAGTGAGTATTAAAAAAAACCAAACCCTGCCCATTTCAGCAGGCACAGATCATCCTAAATTGCATTCTTGGTAGTATAAGACTGCTCATGCACTTCTCCTGGCATGTGAAAAGTAAATGAAATATAGCTACCCTGCAGGATTTCTTACACAGCTGTGGCTGTATTCAATAAGACACTGCTGTGTCAGTGCCACATCATCCCACTGAACTAGCAGAAAAGTGTAACATTCATCAAAAATCAAGGGCAAAGCAATAAGCAAAGAAGAAAAGCAGAAGTGCAATCCTTCTGGGGCTCCTTCCCCAGCAGAAAGGCAATTTTCCACTTTCTTGCAGGGCTCGCCAGTTGTGTTTTTCACTCATGCTGTTTTCCTTTACTCCGTGTTAGTGGCTGCCTCTCCTAGGTGTGTTTCTAAATGAGGCAGAGGGAGCGTGTTTGTGTGTGCACGCCGTGTGTTTACGAGAGTTATGGTAGCAGTTCTCAGCAGTCCACTGAGAGTTCTAGGAAACGGCCCCTGTTATTTTATTCTCGGTCAATGTCAGCTCATGTCAGGCAGTAAAGATCACACAGGACAGCCCGCTCCATCTCGCAGTCCTGGCCGGAGGCCTCAATGGGAGAGGGAAAGGCAGCGAGCTGCGAGTGGGCGGAGAGCCTTCCCAGCACTCTACCAACCACTGCAGGAGGAATTATGATAAACACCACTCTGGAAACCAGATACAACAGTACATTGTGTTCTTCTTCGGAAAAACAACCCGACTTCAGCTCACTTAAAGTAAACAGTTAATCCTGTTTATCTTTTTTTTTTTCTTTCTTTCTTGATGAGTTGTTAACAGAACAATCTCTTCTGCAAAGCAAATAAGAGATCTGTCCCTTAAATTCATACAGATTTTTTTCTTTCCTCAAGAAAAAAAAAGCAGTTTGATATGTAAACTTTCTACTATCGGCAAACAGTGTGGAATAACAATCTTTCTTGGCTTAAACTGACTTAACAAAGTGATGCCAAAACTGAATGAAACCTTTCCCTCACTTACATATTTTATTTTGGAAAACTGAAGTCCCAAACAGAACGTTCTATTCATCCCTTTTAACTATTCCGTTTCTGAAAAGAACAAGCAAAACTGGTAAAACAAAAAAAAAAACCCAAAAAAAGGACAAAAAAAAATCAGGATATTTGTTGTCCTTGCCACAGGAGCACAGGGTGCCCGGGGAGTAGAGATCAGCTACTGAGCAGAGGGGTGGATGATCCCAGGTTTTCTCTCAGAGGTGAAAACAGAGGAGTCAGACTAATTGATTGCAACTAAGGTAACAAACTGTTATCCTCCTTTTCAAAATATATGCTTACTGTGCAAATTCATGGTGTCCCTGACTTTCAATAATAAGGGTGATTAATCAGAAAAGCAGATGGAGTTGATTATGTTGTTTTGCTGGAGTCACCACAGTCTACCTATTAACTACTTCTTACTGGGGACTCCAACCCAGTCCACTGAAAGCTACAAGCTTTCCCAAAGGGAATTCTAATTTTTAGCACTGAGAAGTTTAAATAGTTCTGAAAGTCAACAACGAAAGTGTGCTTAACATCCCTGGTCAGTAAAGTTTGTTGATTTAGCTATTTATATTAAAAAAAAAAATTATTTGAAAACTGTAAGAGGAGAAGAAAAATATTTCCCTGTTTTATTTTTACTCATTTTGCAAGCTCTGAGATCCTGGGTTTTCTGTGCAACTGATGTAATGAAGTGCAAAAACGTAAATTCACACAAGTGAAAGCATGATTTTCAGATTTTTTAAAAGATATTTTACATGCAAAATTTTTATATTTTTCCTCTTTTTTTTTTTTTTCTTGAGATCTTAATTTAGTTTGCACTTATTTTTAAATCTTTTGCAGCAGTTGCTGGATTTACACTGCTCTGGTGAGCTCTAACGTGAAGGAGCAGGACAAAGCAGAGCTATTTCCCACTGCAGAAGGGAGGCAGCTATCAGTGGCTGGGGCCAGAACGCCAGAGGAGCAGCCTGGGGACTATTCCTCCAAATCCAACACTTAGCCCACCATGGCCTCCAGCCAAGACTGGGAGAGCCAGTATGCCTCAGGGAAGACTGGAAGAGCCAGTATTGGTAGGACAGGACTGCTGCTGAGCACTTCATCTTGCTCCAGGTGCACTCTCTCATTTAACCCCCACCTTCCCAGTGCTGCACCTGCACAAGAAAAGCATGGTTGCCCCTTCGTGACTGTGGGTTCGGCCTGCCAATTTGGCCTCAGATTGATGGACAGGCCACAGCCCTATCTGTGAAGGATCCAACTTGCACCAAGGTGCTGCAGCTCTGAGCAGGGTGCTTACTGGCTGCAGGGAAGATGCCACAGACTTTGGTAAAACTTCTCTCTTGGGAAGCCAGAGAAGAATGTGGCAGCTCTACAGTCTCCACTTGCTGGGAAACGCTTGGGTGTAGGAGAAGAAAACAATAAACCTAAATTGTTTAGGGTGTAGTTATAATCCACATACAAAAAATCCCCTCTTGTTTGACTCCATGGAGGTTACCAACCATCACACCCTCCTTCAGGAGGGGATGGTCAGCTGAGAGGAATGCGGATGAGAGGTGAATCAACTGCAGATCATTAGGAGATGATGCAACAGCAGGAAGAAAATGTGGAAGGTGAAGGAGACAAAGATGAGGAGGAAATGTTTTCTGGTATCACCTCTTTTCCACTTCCTTTCTTACACCTTGCTGCTCTCCATATCTCTTAGTTAGAGATTAGAGGGGGAAATGCCAGTCTGTGGTAACACTAGTATTATCCCATGGATGACTACAAGCATTACTGAAGGAGCACTTTCCCCACACAGATTAGGATTTTTTACGTAATAAATTTTGGACACACGCTCTGCTGAAAAAAAAGTACAGATGACAGCCGTTTTTCCAATTTGAAAATGAAAAATAAAGTTTAGTTGCCCTTTTACGCTTTTATATAAACTTTGCAAAATGAGAAATCCCATTTTTAGTCATAGGTTAAGCAAAGCTTTATAAATTAATTATAAATTACTTTTAAATAAGAAATAGGCTTGGGCCATTATCTAAAACTCACCCAAATTACCACCTTTCCATTGACTTCAAAGAGCTTTATTTCATGCTGTATAGCAGGCACAGAAAATATCTGGGCAGCATCCATTACATCCCTCCATCTTGACTTCATTCAATCATTCATGCAAATTTCATTTTTCTCTTTTAAACCATTAAAACTGAACACCAATCAAGGATCAAACACTGAAGCTATTTTATAAACATCAGACTTAATTTTTCTTATAGTTTCAAGGAATCATTTTTAGCAGGATCAGAACTTGGAATACAGCACAGAGTGCATTAAAAATATCTTAAATTTGCTGTATTATCTCCTTTTCATTTGTTTCTTTGGGTTTTTTGTTCATCTGTTTTTTGGTGGCATTTAATTGGGTAATCTTAAAACAGGCACAGAGAACCTCTCACTTCTTTCAGCACTTTGGTTATATTCAGATGTGTAAGATCTCAAATATTATGTGGGCTAGTGGGAAGTGTCCTAAAATAAAAAGTCTCTGCTAGAGCATCTTAATCTCAATCACCCTGTACAGATGACAGTCTGTATTTTCTATCTCATGCATGTGGAATACTATTTAATTGTAATTACATAAACAGTCATCACACTGGATTTGATATAATAACCTGATCAAATACTGAGAAACTCAGTGCATGGTATACTTAATTCCTATTTTCCCTTCCTAATACAAAGAAAACCGTCCTGAAAATAAGAACCTGTTCAAACATCAGTGCAGCATATTGTTCAAATATCAGTACAGTGTTATTTTGTTCTCATTATTTATATTCCAAGGAAAAGAAGAAAACAGGACCAAATCTAATCAAAACTACAGGATGAGTTTAGAGACACAGAAGATAATCATGTAAATTAGTACTGGATTAGGGCCCTTAGTAAACCTATCTATTGATGCCAAAAGAGGTGATTTGATATTCTGTGGTTAAGATTTTGGTTTTGTGTCTTATCCAGAAGAATATCAACATAACACATTGTTCTCCTACCACCATGTTGGTAGCATTACAGCCTCTGATGGGATTCAGCACAGACGTGAAGGGACAGACACTGCTAACCATTTGGATTTTCCTGATCTGTCACCCATTGCAGGCCAGCCAGAGATACAACATCACAGCCAAGATAGCAAGATAACTTTTCTCTTTAAAACATGCAGTTTCCTATTGATACTATTCTGTATTGTCACATTTGCTGTCTTGTTCTTTTTCCTGTCACACATTCCTTCTCTAATTAAGTCTTCAGGGTACTACATCGAGGAAACATTAGGACAGGGACTTCTCCGTGCTGGCAGAGCACTTGAGATCAGGGTACACACCCTGATCTTCACTGCAGCATCAGTGTCACAAAAGCAGATCAAAGCTTTGCTGCAGCCGTTTAATCATCAGTCGCTGCTGCTTACCCTTCTTAACCACAGGCAATAGGGCTGGTATTTGTATTTTCGGAGTACTGTCAGCAACTTAGCAGTTGCATTTTTCCCGTTCCACTTGAGCAGGATCTCTTTGCGCAGAAGGGTGTCAAATCAGGCTGTGAGGCTGCTCCTCCAGCCTGGCTTCACCCTCATCCCCAGAGCAAAGGTCTGAAGGTTGCTTTGAGGGGGCTCCTTCCTACTGGGTATGTGATTATAGGAGGCAGAGAGCAACCAGCATATGAAAATGACAGAATTTAAATAAATATAGGCCATATTTTCATGCATTGCCTGCTGTCATGGGACACGCTGTCCATGGTGTTCTCTGTCTCCACTGCCAGGTAATGTCACAACCCTGTGGTTTTGGATCACTGAGACACTATGTAACTCATGCACTCATAAGCACAAAAAGACCCTTAATTTTAAAACAGAAATACACTAAAACAAAATTGACAAAGCCTTTAAACAATATTCTCAAGAATAGGAGACAAAATGCCTACATTTTTAAAAAAAAGTGCTTTCTGATCACCCACATTCAAAACATGTTTCCTAAATTCCACTGCTGCAAGAAGTGTGAAAATATCAACTAGACAAGAACACAAGAAATGAAAACATAGTAAGTGAATCCCACTTGGATCAATTTAAGCATTTTGTTTTACCAATTAAAAAAAAAAAAACCGAACTAATTTAAAAAAACCTAACCAAAGTGGAATTTCTAAACAAGTGGTTTCAGAGTAGGAAAATGGCATTGTTTCAAAACATAGCATTTCAGCAATTTCACAACTTTTCATTTGCTTGTACAAGCTTTTCATAAGAAGTTTTCATTATTTTACAAGTTGATCTGACAGAAAATTATTTCTTTGAAAAATTCCCAACCATTTTTCCTAGAAATATTTTTCAAACCTCTAATGCAGTAACTATTCACTAACTTTCAAGGCTTTGTTCTGACAAAATGCATTTATTCAGTATACCAAAGAATAATTATCCAATAAGCCTGCGAGTAGAAGCAATGCTGAACAGTGAGAGACAGAAATGTAAAATAAAGATTTATTCCCCCTCCTTCTCTAACAATAGCTGTAGAAATACATTTGAGCATATGTGCTGGGTTTGGCTGGGGTAAAGTTAATTTTCCTCAGAGTAGCTGGTATGAGTCTGTGGTTTGGATTTGTGCTGGAAACAGTGTTGATAACACAGGGACGTTTTAGTAATTGATGAGCAGGGCTTGCACAGAATCAAGGCTTTTTCTGCTCCTCACCCCACCCCACCAGTGAGGAGGCTGGGGGTGCACAAGCAGCTGGAAGGGGACACAGCTGAGATAGATGACCCCAAATGACCAAAAGAATATCCCAGACCATGTGGAGTCATGCTAAGAAGGAGAAAGAGAGGACAACATTCAGAATGACGGCATTTGTCTTTCCAAATCACCATTACCCATGATGGAGCCCAGTTTTCCTGGTGATGGCTGAACACCTGCCTGCCCATGGGAAGGGCTGAATGTGTTCCCTGTTTTGCTTGGCTTGTGTGCACAGCTTTTGCTTTACCTGTTAAAGTGTTTTCATCTCAAACCATGAGTTTTCTCACTTTTACTCTTCTGATTCTCTCCCTTATCCCATTGTGGAGGGATAGAGTAAACGGCTGTGTGGGGCTTAGTTGCCATCTGGGGTTAAACCCTGACAACACATAACTTCTTTTAAGCAGAAGAAAAACCGTAGGGAAAGCTGTAAAAACACCTCCAAATCTCTTTTGTATGTAAATTTTAAGTTTTGGAACTTACACGAAATAAAAGTGCATCACCTCCTGATTGTTAAAAATAGCTTATTAAAACTTAGGAAAAATAGAAACCTAGTGGGGAAAAAAGGTGATCTTTAGAAAGAATACCCAAAAACCCTGGGTCCTCTACAGAAAAACCAAGAGGCTGAGACAGCTGGTGCCATTCCTGGAGATTCAACATGGCTACAGCTGTCCTCCTGGGGGGTTACCAGGGTGGGGTTCAGACCCTGATAGTGAACAAGGTAACTTGAGAAATACGTGAGAACAGCCTGCTGCCTTTATGTGCGCCTGAAACAAAAGCACTGGGCTGGGTGTGGAACAGCAGCCTGCCTGGATACCACTGGGTATTTGAGGGAAGTCAGTGGAGGAGCTCAATGAGGATCCTGAGCCTCACTAAGAAAAGGGGCTTATTCCAACCTCATCCATTGCCTTACCTTACCTGGATTCTGCTAGGCTTGAGGCAGTGCTGACTCCCAACAGCAACTGCAGGATCTGATTCAGATTTTACACCCATGGTTTCCAGAAGTGGTCAATGTGCATTTCCAGTGAAAAGAGGGAGAAACACTCATGAGAATTTTCTTGGAGAAAAAGTAACTACAACCTGTACCTAACCCCATTTGGATGTATTATTATCACAATTTTGATTTCAAAATTGCAATAGGCATGAACCATATTTCACTGGTCTTTTTAAGATGGTTAATAGGTTCCTTTAATGGCAGTCCCACGAAATAGAAAATGTTTCACACACTGAACTAGATTTGGATTTTTTTCAATTTGTATGGAAGTCTAATTCACCTCAAGTATTACTTTCTTGACCAACAAGTTATTTAGCTACAGCACACAGAAAAACTTATGTTCTTGTAGGACAAACAAATGTAGTATCATCTGATTTGGGACGAAACACCAAAAGCACATTTAATTTCATCCTACAATGGCTTAATTTGAATTCATAACTCTGTCTTTCCCCATTCATTTCCCTCTTCTCCCCAATCTGCTATATAACATGTGCTTTTCACTACTGCATATACTGAAAGCATACCTACTGAACCCAAATCTCAATATGAGGTATCAATGAAAGATTTCCAATAGTCCTCATTTTTTAATTTCATATGTGGACACCAGTTTTAATCCTACAGCTGGTGTGTTAATACATTACAACCCTTATATAAACAGTGTACTCTCTTTATATTTTATTACAATTTTGAATTATCATTAAATTATTATTAAGTGGTAGGAGCTGAGACCAATCAACTTTGGAAATACAGCTATATGAACAACATCCAATAGATGAAGAGGCAAGAATGTCTTGTAGAAGTCAGTTATAGTTCCTTAGCAGGTGATACTGTTTTCTAGCTAAAACAGACCAGTTAACAAAAGATTATGATGAGCAGGGCAGGAAAGGAAAGCGAATAAAAGTTCTTTCTGTTTTACAAGTCAACAACAGAGGAACAGAAATCTTAAGGCACAGATGCAGATTTGTCTCGGGAACTCTGGGTAACTTCTCTAGCGTCAGCGCTTGTAAACCTTGGTAAGAAAGCAAGCAGCCACCAGGTGCCAGAGGGAAACACTGAAATTATTCCAAAATGAGGTCATAGGAACGACTCATCATTTCCAAACAACTACTGCAACAGCTAGATAGAGGGTGCTGGTGCTGGCCTGGAAGGACACCCACTTGGGAGAAGCACTGTCCTCACCACCTGTATTTTTGCCTACCTGAGGAACAACAGAGACAATTTGTCCACTTCAACAGCACCTACAAGGTGTTATTTATTCGGGTTTGGAAACAGACAAATGGAAACTACTGTTATAGCTGCTACATTATGATAATTAACACAATGTTCCTCTTCTTCTACTGACTCAGTTTATTAAGGCTGCCAGAAAAGATTGCCTAACTGTGACCACTGCATAGGAGTTAAGAAGTGGTTCAAACTTTGGGTATTTGCAGTTACAGAATGGGTTGCGCCATTTCAGTAACACAGTGGGTGAAACGGAGTTAAGGGGAGAATGCATCCTCTGGATATTAAATACTTCCTAGTTTTCTTAGTGGCAGGTTGATTTGAGTAGCATTAAATTGAAAACAACTGAATAATCAATATTTTCAAAATAACTTTTCCGAAGCCTATGCTGGGCAGAAATAAAACACCAGGTATTTACACAACACACATAAATGGCTTAGAATCTTACCATAGCTGCACACAAAGTGATGCTCCCAGAAAGCAAGAATATTATCTTTCACACTGCAGCACCATTTTCATATACAGTAAGGAACTTCCACATAGGCTGTGCACTTCAACAGATTTTAGTTAGAGGTTTTCCTGAAATACAACCCTGTCAAAAGGAGAAGCCAAGGAATGCTTTTCCTTTGTCTTTCCAATTCCTTCCCAACACCTCTGTTTAATCCAATCAAATCACAATGATCTGTGATGAGGTCAGTTTGCAGTACGGGGTAAGACACAGAAGAATGCCATGTGAAAAGAAAGAACAACATCTACTGTCTCTGATGACATAAGGCTGTGTTAATCTAAGTGAAACTGCTCAAAGAAAACAGAAATCAGATTTTGTAATGCTCAGGGTCAGAATACTTGCTCTGCCTAGAAACAGACAAAATGACCTTCCATGTTCTAGTTGTTTTGTGTAAGATTTGTGGTATTAAAAGACTAAAATTTAACATAGGCAATCTCAGGACACAGGAAACTTTTTACATTGTTTTCAAATTTCTCATTGAGTAATGAAAGAAATATTAACATCTCCACCTACACTTCCCCACAAACTAAACTTTTTAATGACCAGATTCAGCTAAGAAAATATCCAACTTCTCATGGCATGCATTTGAGTGCTCTGTAGATTTCAAAATAATTTTTGTCTTCTGTGACTTGACATTAGGTCCACTGAAGGATTTTTCTCTAAAATCATAAAATTCTGTGTTTTTCATTATGTACAAGAAGAGCGAAATTTTAAACTAAACATTTTTCCTTATGCAAATATAGATGCCCAAACACATCCATGGAGGGAAAAAAAAATATATATATATTGAACTTTCAGACTTGAATTTACTATTTTCCAGGCGGTATCAACTACACAGTTAGCATCCACAAACTTAAAATTCCACTAATTCAGCATCCACAAACTAAAAACCAATTTCATGTCAGAAAGTGGAGAAACCAGACGAAGGGCTTTCTGCCCTATACCACTGATTCCACAGTTTTAAGCTGTCCCCTCTCCTCCCTAACTGTGATGGCAAAACCAGGTTGAGGCAGCACAAGAAATCAGATCAGGGAATTGATTTGCCTTTAACAAACAAATCTCAGATGCAAAAATGAAGTTATTTACCTGAAGTACTATATCTAGCTCTGAAGTTTTCAGCAGAGGAAAGACATAAGACCTGTTGGAACAGGTCCATAGGAGGTTTACAAAAATGACCAAGGGCTGAAGCACCTTTCTTATGAAGACAGGCTGCTGAGTCAACCTGGAGAAGGAAAGGCTCTGGGAAGACCTTATTGCCTTTTAATATTTAAAGGAGGCTTATAAGAAAGACAGGGACAAACTTTTCAACAGGTCTTATTGTGACAGGAAAAGGGGTAATGGTTTTAAATTAAGAGAGGGTTTAAATTAAGATTCAGCCCAGATATAAGGAGGATTTTTAAAATTTTACAGTGAGGGTGGTGAAACCCTGCAACAGGTTGCCCATACAAGTGGTAGATGCCCTATCCCTAGGAAAATTCAAGGTCAGGTTGGATGAGGCTCTGAAACACCTTATCTTGTTGAATATGTCCCAGCTCATGGTAGGATGGTTGGACTAGATGGCCTTTAAATGTCCCTTCAACCCAAATCATTCTATGATTCTGTTTTTCCATTGCATCGGTTTGCTGACTTAGCATCAAAACCAGCTGTCCCAGCTCACCTGAATGGGCACCCTGCAAGTAGTGGCAAAAAGACAGCTCACTAGGCTGAAGAGATCTGGGGAGATAGATATGGAGTCAGATTCATTTCAAACTAGATTAGAGAGAAAGTGAATAATTTAGCATGGATTTCCCAATGAGAGATCACAGTTTTGGTCACACCCAAGAAAAAGCATAAAAACAAATGGGCTTTCTGCCACTGGTTGAAGGTCCATCACAATCCCCCTGCCTCAAGCATTTATCTTTTGGCTCGGTTTTGATGGAAATACGGTCTGAATCCCCACAGACTGGAGGGGGATTGTTATTCTTGCAAGAATAATGCTTGTAAAACTAATTTTTACACAAAATATTTGTAGGAATGATAGCGCACAATGCAATATTAGAAACAATATTGAATTTTAATTTTATAACTGCAGAAGAGACAGGCCAATTTAAAAATGTAAGCTTAACCTAGCAGGACCAGCAGAAACACTTCAAAATCACTGAAAGCCAGTCTAATGGAAAACATGTTTAAAGCCCTACAAAAAGTTTACTTTTTTGCATATTTTAGAGTCCATTTAGCCTTTTCAGTTGGCCAATGTGCATTTACAGCTATACACTACAAAAACACACAAACACATAACTTAATTTCCCGATCAGAATCAGTTCACTAACACCGAATACGTAGAAGAGCCTTCAAAAGTGAAGTTCAGGCTTTCAAACTCAGATTTCAATCTGCATCCAACTGCCAGCTACACTTCTGACTTGTATTTCTTCTCATGTACCTTCTGTATAGTTTAGTGAACTTATTCAACTTACCTAAGCTTCAAATGTGGGTGCCATTTAATGGTCTGCTGTAATGATTTTCTACTTTACTTGTAAATCAATTTGATTTAAAAAATTGTTTCAAGATCCTTTCGTGACATCTACAACACTCAAAATACACTAGAGTGAAAAATTATTTTGCTAAAATGAACATATTCACTGTAGCATTTCCTTTATGTGGACTGAGGCAGATCAGCTGCTAAATGAGACTGTTATGAACATTGTTTCCTTTGGTTTATCACTTCATACTTGCGAGAATTACAGTTAAATTTTTTTTTCATAATGACCGAAATAGTATCTATTTATGGAGATAGTGACAAACCCAGCAAATTTTCTTGCTGATATAAAGGGACAGGGGAAAAAAAGAAAAGAAATCATGTTTGCTGTTTTTAAAGAACTAAATAGATATAAACTGTCAGACTTTGGGTCATCATTAAGCACAGGCCAGAGCGTTGGCACGAATGACCGTGTTGTGAAGCCTACAAGCTTTATTTGGTTTTTAGTTCACATTCCTGCAGAGTGAGACATTCTTAATTCGGGAGAGCTACGGGTAAACATTTATGGGAAAAAATTATTAAATATTTCCTTTCACAAAGGTAACAGGCAAAATAAAAATAAAAACAAATCCTGCACAAAATGCTAAAAGTGGTCCTTAACTATCAAAATTCAGCCAAGGAAATGAGGTATCTATGCTCCTTTCTGACAGGCACTTGGGGCTTTTACTATTGAGAGACTGATCTTCCCTCCACCATTTACCACTCACAAACTCCTACTATGGTTATTTTTGGATTGGAATAGTATTATCCATATGTGAAAAGGATATGCAAATAGTCCAGCCCATCATATGGAGGTAATAGTAATCTATGTACACTTACACCTGGATTTAGGATTACAGAAGAAGTGAAAATACTTACAAGGCAATGGTACTTATTACACCACCTGATGTAATACATAACTCCTGGTCACTTCCCAAAACTCTCACTGAACTCCAGTAGCCTTTGAGAGCTGTTTGCTGCAATTCAGTTTATGAGACAATATTTTAAATGTTCTTATTCCAAAGAACTCTTGGAATGATGAAGCCCTCTGAATATTTTCTTTCTAAATATGAAACATGTTCTGCTTGCAGAAGATGTCAGAATTTTAAACAAATACTAAACACAGTTTATTCACCCCAGTGAAAGAAGTCATCCTGAGTGGACACTATGTGATTTCTCCTGGCTTTAGCCCTTGGCACTACAACTCATTTGGCTAAGTTAAGTTTGAGAAATCCACAGGAACACCTAAGAATGCATATCAGATGTGTTTTGATCAGTGTGTACAGGGAGCTGAACCTTACTCTAACTCTACAAGCAGGAACATGCTGACCTGTGTACTGTACATGACTGTACATGACTGTACATAGACCAGTGATATCAAAGCTCTCTTCCTCCTCTGACCAAGTAAGATGCAAACTTTCTCTAGAGAAAATTCAAAGGCATGCACACCACCCCTGCTGCACTATAAACCTTATGTGATTTTTAGCTATTGAAATTACAGAAGATTGCCTCCCTTCCTTGTACCTATAATCACACAGGGCTCCTGACTTCTTAGGAAGGGTGTTCCTCTCCTGATCCCTCACTAGTTGTCAAGACCGTAGTCCAAAGAGTTTGCACTAAATGGGCAAGTCCTTGAGAGCAACCTGGTAGCTCCTTCCAGTCTGTCTCCAAAGATGAGATTGCTTTTCAAAATTTTATCACAATTGTGGTAAGGCCAAGGTTTTATTAGTACGTTCAGTATTTGATGCAATTTCCTAGAAACTCCCCAGTGTAGCTCAAAAATAATGTGGGGCATCATCAGTATAGCAAAACCTCGGGTGTATGTTGTCCTGAAATATCATGCAAACATCTAGAAGACTTCTCTTTGTGGTACCACCATAATGGTGTTACACCAGAAAAGGAAAAGTCTGTGACAATAAAGCAAATTTTGCTTCTCAGATGTCCAATAGAACAATACGCCGAAGATTTAACTTTCCAAAGGAATAGGTAACAGATATAGAGCAGAATGAGTTTCACAGCACTGTGTGTCCCCACAGCTATGCATAAAGATGTCATACAGCTTGGACTTTGAGGAGAGAATAAAATAATAAAAAAACAGGATTGCCAGGAGGAAAATAAACAACTTTTTCCTGGGAACTGCCCTATGCTACATAACTGATCCTTCTTGAAAACCTCAAGTATCATACTTCTCTGACTGTTCACTTGTTAACCTGCTGCCAGTTTCTCAGGGAAACTGGGAGTATTTATCAGCTGGTATTATTAATCATGTGATTTCAAACATTGATCATATTTTTTTTAAAATGTTGGTGTAGTAATTGCAGTTTCTTACTCAGGAGGGATAAAATGCCGCATTCCACTTCAGTTTATTGAAAAAATGTCAGGGCTATGTTAAGTGCTGCCTAATATATCTAAAATATACTTGAAAATAAGTAATTTTTAAAAAATTAAAGGATTATTTGTATGTGGCTTACTATATTTCTTCTAGGAAACAATAAAAGGGTAAAATGCCCTAACAAAACATCAAGATATTATGACATGGCAAAAGAGATAATCCTACCTGATTGCCACACCTTTTAAAATTATGTATAAGGAGTCTTTTGTTCCCTGGTTTTTGGAATGTCAAGCAACTCATAAATAATAAACCTGGACCTAAATAAACGTAGGCTAGTTAAAAATCCTGTATTTATTTAAAGCATTAAATGAATCATTACTTCAAGTATTCAAATAGCAATATCTTTCCTCAGTTTCTTACCTAACCTCTGTTTTATAAAGCCAACATAAGACTATACCAACAAGCTAATGGCAAATTTTTCTCAGCCTGTTTAAAACATCCACCAGACAGTTCTGAATACCATCAAAAATGCTTAATACTACTATATTATGCTAGTTGAAAGCAAGAGTCCATCTGTAAGTCTTTATAGCAGGAGAAACTGAATTATGAAGATTTTTTTTCAGTATTCCATTAATGCAATTACTTCAAGTAATGTATTTTGTCCTTCTATTAGTAACATCAAGATTTTCCAGCAGAAGTACAAGAAGCAAAAAGATGAAGAAAGTAAAAAGACCCTGAGAATACAATCAAGTCTTAAAATCCCCTACATGATAAACAGTTTGTTTCTTGGTTTTTTTGGTTTTTTTTTTAATAAGAGGAAAGCATTTTCACAGTATTTTCACTTCTCCCCTTCACTTGTAACATACCTACATAAGCTTAAAATGTTATTTTATTCAAGAGATAGTTCAGTTACTTATAAAGAATTACTTACTCTTTGCCAGTGGTTTGTATCAGTTTAAGAGAATCACATGGAGAGGTATTTTTAAAGTGGGAAAATCCCAGTAACCTACAGACATTAGCAATGAAGGTGAATACAACCTCTAAGAGAGTAGATGACAGGACAAAAAGGAAGCAGGGTCAAATCTTGGATCAATCCACTATGAAAAAATTGCTAGATTGGCGTTTGAAGGATTTCTTGACAAACAAAGATGGCACTGTCCAGTTGCTCTCTCCCTCAGCCCCCTTAAATAACAGATAGTTGCACTCAACTAAAACCACATTTGTTTAAACACACAGTTTCTCCTACCCTCCCTCATTATCTGGTCAGAATTAATGATAATCTGATTAATTAATTGTTACTCAATTACCACTTAATCCAATCCCCATCAACCAATCCTAGGCACACCTTCACAACCACAATAAATAAGATGAATGTTCATCTCCTCCTCTTCTTTTCCCACATCTCCTTCCTCTCCTCCTTTTCCCACTCCCCCCAGAATAACACATTCTGGGGTTTATTTTCCTGTATGAGATCCAAGAACTAGAGTGTTCTCTCTACATTTTTCACACAGGGTGAATAGGAGATGTTGGTCCCAAGCCCAACCTCTGGTCTCACCTTGGAAAGAGTGTCAGTGACTCCTGCAGTGTTGCAGTTCCAGCAGAACTCCTTAAAAAGTGGTCCCACATTGCCCAACATTCCTTGACTCTCCTTCCTCCTCCAATAGCTACTTTTTGGGGTTCTTACTTTCTCAGCTCCTTTCAGAGAAGCACCTCCTTAGCCCAGCTCACTTGAATTGTTCAGAGAAAACTTTTATTCACCCGGAATGTGAAACAATCAAAAGAAATACAAATTCCTGAATAAAACACTAATTGCTGTACTGCCCTATTCCACATGCTCTGTAACTGGTCTATATTGTATGCCATATGCCAAAGTGATGTGTATATACTGTTGACATTTTTCATGTTCCCCACAATGTTTGGAATACCACATGGCGCAGGGTGCAAGAAGATAAGATCGTTTATGTAAGCAAAATCTGACCTTACAAGTGTGTAAATCCCTTATGTGCGTACGCAGGAGAAATAGCTGTGAGTACCAGAACTATTTGTATGTGTAATTATTTGCTTTACATGCCACATCAATTCTGCAAACAAATAGTAACTATTTAGCAATATTCATCCTTTTCTATTGTATAACACCGAGCTGGGGAGAGAGAGAGAGGAAGGTAAGACTTTAAAGTCCATTAATAAATAGTACACTGGCTGCAAACTAATATAGAGATCTCAAGTTTGCGCTGTGAAAACAGAGATACATGTCTGATAAAACAGTAGAAAATGGAAAGAACAGCCTGATCAAAGAAATCAAAAGTGCAGCAGGCTGTGCTGCTCTGGGAAAAAACATGGGCCTAGAGAGAGTAAACACAAGAGTTTATATGTATCATTCACTCATATAAATATATATATAAACCCCCACACATCCTAAGTTGTGTTCTTGCCAATTTTTTTTAATTCACAAGCAAATATAGATAAAACTTACTAAACCTTCCTGTTTAGAATCTGAAGGTGATAAGGTTAAGCACTCTGAAATCAACAGATGACACATTCCGTTTTCAGTATATATATATTTTCTGCAGAAATCCAGTATTACATATCTTTTGTGTATTTTCCACCTGTACTTCTCAAGATATGGTTAAAGAATGTCTATTTGTACTAGCAGGTCCATGGCTTGAGCAGACTGTTACCATTTGAATCAGGGGACATTTGAGTCCCACTGCTGGGAAAGAAAGAGGAATTCTGTCAGCCCCGGGTCAGGCTATAGGTAAGTGCCACCCACCTGTTGCTTCACACATATGGAAAGTATCATGTGATGCCCTCACAGGGAGCTGGAACAGTGTGGCTTATGCCCTACTTGGGAAGATGGCTTGGGAACAGCTTTACTTCAGCTCTCTGTCCCTCAACTTGAAATATTTCCTGCCTGGGGTGGCATGAACCTCTCAGGCTGGAGGAGGATAGTCTACCCTTTATCTCTCTCCCCCTCCTCCCTTTCCAACCCCAACTGTTTCCATGGTAGAGCCAGCTGTAGCCGCTGCCAAAGAAAACAAGGCATTTTCCCACCTCGAGGGCATTCCCCTCTGAACATCAAACGTCTACAGCAAACAATGGAGTTGAAACAGCTTTGCAAATAAAAGGTCACAAGAATTTTTCATAGTGGAAAATATCAGGCTACCTACGGGCAGGGGTTGCTTCCAGCTCACAAACACTACTCATGCTTTCAAACACACTTCACTGTGAGCTGAACTAGTCTTTGCTGAGACATCGCATGATTCCAGTGATGTAACTCGAATTCATTCCCCCTCAAGCTATTTTGTAATCACCTTAATTGTCAGGTCTTAAAAAGAAGAGATTTTTAGTTCTTTGGGAAGGGAATGCATTTACATGCTGTAAGAAGCCAGGCAAACTGTAGGGTGTTCTGAAATAGCAGGTCACACACTAAGCAGTGCACGAAGTAGGGGAAAGGAGAAAGGGCATGTGCTACTGGAGAGCTTCAGGGAGAAGAGCAGAGCATGTGATAAGCTGTTGATGGAGCTGTGCTTTGCAAGCTCTAGCCAAAGGACAAATGAGCAATGCAGAGAGCCCTTGGCTGCCAGAAGCTACCGAACCCACACTAAAGGCCTCCATGGAGACTTGGCAGGATGGGGTTCAGCAACAGCAGAAGCCACATGTTTTCTGGGCTCCTGCTCTATGCCTGCACATATGCTCAGCCCTGCCAGCACGGCAGTCTCCCATGGGGTCACATTTCCCCATGGCCACCCTGCTGCCCAAACATCCCCTCTGCTCCACTCCCCTACAGCACTGGCATTCCTGCCTTCTCCACAAGCACACTCTGGTGGTCTTCCCTCTCTCCTGCCTCTCAAGCAGAGGGGTTGTCAGGAAGTGTGTGATTCCCAGTTTGAGTGCTGCTGCTAAGAAGATGAATAGAGAACTCTTAGTCCCTAGACCAAGAGCAGAAGACAAAAGGTAACTCAAGAAATCATTTAGTGGGAAAAATACTGGACAAGCTATCACTGAACAAGTTTCTATTACTAATCCCTAGGTAGACTAAAATTCCTTCAGATGAGCGTAACAAAATAGTTTTACTGTGGGAAATTACCACAGTTTAAATGTGCACCCCACCTATTTGGCATTCATCTCCTCATGAATTCTGCACACAGGTAAGCCTCAGCAAAGAGGGGAACTGTGATTATCTGCATTTTTCTGCATTGGTGGGGCAGTGGAGGAAGGGAGTGGCAGGCATGGGTTGAAGGTTCTGAATTTTCAGAACTAATTATGTTGAAAATTTAAATTTAAATTGTCATAATTTCGTAATAAAAAGGGCTTGCTTTTGATTTCTTTTCTATTTTCCCCCTTCCCTACTGGATAGTTCAGCAGACATAAGCCAGGAGAGCCAGCGACTGGAAGTGTAGTTGAGCACTTGCTCATTAAAAGAAATTAACCCTACACATCTTTCACAAATCACCATCCTGCCAACTCCCATGGGAAGCTGCTCAACAAGACCATCACTCTCACTTACTGCCTACAGCTTCTCCCAAGATTTCAACACCTTTCTGTACATTCATGCTTGACCTAAAGTGCCCAGTATGGAAATGCTCCTCCAATCTTGCCTGCCCTCCTCCTTCCCCACTTGGAAAAAAACTGGTCAGCCAACATTTTATTCACAACAGGATGAAGAAAACCTGTGAGTTTTTACTAATTGCAAGAAGACACTCACACTAGAAGTACTGCTGAGAACAAAACATCTGAGTTTTTGGATTTTAAATGTGGGTGATTGAGAAAATGGGACTTGACTGGCAAAGGAAACTGGTAGTTAGAGGTCACTGATAACTGGGGGGTAGGGGGGAAAGGGAGTAATTCAGACACTGTCATTGGTATATAAAACGTTTCTATTTGACAGTTTTCCATGTTCAACCATAAAATGTCAATTGGTTTATAGACACTGTAACTTTAATCTTAGCAAAGACCACAATTAAAATTAATCTGAAACCTTAACTCAGCACTTCCAAATAAAAACAGAAATGAAAAACTGTTACTGGTAAATAGCACCATATGAAGAATCTTTTGGTTTTTTCACTCTTTTTCCATAAGGCACATATACCAATTATCACAGAACGTCTAGAAACCTTAACCAGGTTCATGCCCCATCAGACTGGGCACATGAGATATGCAGCAGTTTGCTCAGACTCCTCACACGCTTTAGCAAATTTCAACAGATGGATGAAACAAGTGTGTGTGTGTGTGTGTGTGTGTGTGTGTGTGTGTGTGAAGAACAATAGTCCATGTAAATAATCCACAGAAATCACTGTTAATCTTTTCTGTTCTTATCTTTACTGTAGTGAGCTGTACTGTGTATGGATGGATCTCTCAAACACACCAACAAGGTCTCCAATTCCAATACCTCCTTAAAGATCCTTCTTCTTCATGATCCATTCCATTTGTACATCTGAACCCCAAGACAATAACTTCTTTTTTTCAAACGGGCAAAACAATTATTTCTCAGATATGAAATATACTAACATAATACAGACACATGCAGAGAGAGAAAATATGCATTAAACTGTTTTGCAAAGGGGCCAAAGAAGGGAGTTTTCTGGCAATTACTCAGCATAGGGAGTAAGGTATATGGTGAATAGATTAGATAAAATTAGTAGTTGTCAACCCAGTACTGCCTGATGACAGAAATTACAGCTTTATCTCTCTCTTATCCATGCCTCCCACATATCATGTGCCTCATTAGGATCCTATGGACAGAACACACAGGAAAAGGCCATCCTCAAGCAATCCGAAAAATCCATCCAGAAAATAAGTGAAAAATCTCCTGCCAGATTTAGTAAAGATGATTTCACTTGGTTCCAGGATATAATTATGTACTATCCTAGAGTACCAGCATTTGAGGAATGGGAAAATCCATACTGTAACCAGGTGCCTTGCCATGGTTAAAAATGCTTCCTTGCCTTCAAACAAATGTTCCTTGCATGTTGGAAAAATGAGCCATAAATTAAAACCAAAAATTAAACACAACTGGCAACTGACTCAGGGAAAGGACTGGGCAGTAAAGATTTAGCTATGTTAAATTTGGCTGTGTTAAGTTAGATAACACAGAAGTATGAACTCTGAGAAAGCACTAAAAACACCTTTGCCAAATGTTTGGAGCAGAAAGACATTGCTTTTTAGGCTACACGGTCAATTCAGAATCTGGTACAATGATCTGTGACCACAACACCCAAAGCTAGCAGCACAGTGCTGGTTGTCCCAGCCATCTTTGTGGGAAAACTGTTGAGTAAAACTGCTTTTCCCAATTATCCACATTCCTCCAACTAACTTCTTGCGCAGAGGTTTTCGTTTCAGTCACAAGAGCCTGAGGAACAAATGAGCAAGGACCCTGAATGGCAGAACAGCAAGTCCAAAACAAGCCCAAGGGCCAGCATGTGATGACACCGCATAGGTCATTTCCTTCTGCATAAAAAAACCAAACGCTTACAAAGCATTTAGTAGAATAGTAAAAACGAACAAAAATGTTTTCTATCAGATCACAGTGAACGAGCTTCCAGCAGATTTACTGAATGGTGCAAAACATTCCAGCACAATTTTGCTGGTTTGCATTAAAAGGAAGAATGTGAGTACATCAAAGCTTGAATTTGCCAAGTAAGAAATTATTCTTCTGGTCCTCAAAAGACCAGCTGACTTTGAAATTGGAACGAACTGAGCCCTGACCACATTCGTAAAGGCAAAAGAGAACGAAATCACAGACACGATCTGTAGGGAAGTCTAGATACTGCTGATATAAGTTTTCCCACCTGTATTTTGAGGTTAAGGCTGCAGGCACTGAACACGCATAATTCATGCGCTGCGCTTCCACAGCCTCACAGGGTTTTCAAGAGCCTGTCACATTCTTCTCAAGTGGATCATTAAGGGTGGTGTACCTAAATGGATGGGTGGAGGAAATTTATCTGAACAGAAGATTAGAAGTGATTCAATTTTGGGAGATAACCCCACTTTTTGTCTTCGTAAGACTATAGTTCAACCATGTGAGTTGACACTGGCATGTGGGGCTACTCAGCAGTTTCACACACAGATACTGTTGTGCAGATGAAAAAGAATAGCACTATAAGGCTTCTTTTTGTGAACCATAAAGGTATAATTCTGACACGATGATGGCTGATGTAATCAACCCTTTCATGAGGTTAGGCTTAAAGAGGCAAACAAAACTTTTTACAATGAACTTTTTGAATTCCCCTTGACTGAAAACGGTTCATCACTGACAGCTGGTGGGGCTGTGACAAAGATAAGAGGAGTGGAAATTCACACTGAGATCGTTTTACAATGGCGAAGGAATCTTCTCCAGTCTGTAACACACACTGCAAGTAGCAGCAAAAGACCTGAGAAGAAGAGGAATAGAGATGACAGGTCTTCAGTACAATCTACCTTTGGAAGAAGAAAGCTACTTGAGAGGGAAGTCAGTGCTGAAACTTTCCATTCCAAAGCTTTAACTATTAGAAGGACTAAATTATCCGTGAGAAAGCACTAAGTTCATTTCACACATTCTACAGAAATGCAAAGCAGAGCATAGACAAAATTTCCTACACTTTTTCTTTAGGCATCTGTGTGGTTGCCTGGATGAATGGAGGTGTCAGAACTGTAAGGGGAACGCTGACTGACCAGGAAAGGAAATTGTCTTATTGATGCAAATACCAGAGACCATCGTGCTTGTCATACTGGAGCTCTAAAAACAACGCTTCTTGTGCCTTCCTCATTCTCTGTTTTGCAGTTGCTTTTGTTATTTATTTTTAAATACTCTCCTGACTAACCAGCTTCCAGAAGGGGGGGGGGGGGGGGACCATAAAAGCAAAAAACTGGGAGAAACCAGAGAAGGATAGCTGAGCCATCAATTCCACTGGACCAAACCCTTAGGTCCAATTCACCCTGTGCTACTGCCAGCCACTTACATCATTCATAGCAAAAACTTTTAACAGTTCACATTGGTGTGTTCAAGACTTGCAGGAATACTGCTTATTCACAATATATCCTATAAGCTAAACACAAAATAATTTCAGTATCTGCATGGCTGCAGAGCATTATTTAAATAGAATAGCTTTTAAACAAGCAACACCCCATTGAAAGATGCAAATCTCAACATTTGCTACGCTAGAAGTTTTTCTACAAAATCCCCTTGAATCCTGGAAAACTTGTTCATTAGAAAGGTGCACGCTGTTCTAACATACATCCTATGTCAGCACAAACAGCACTCATGTAAACACGCAGCCGGGAGTACCATGAGTAACAACTCTGTTTCCATCAGAAGCCCTTTATCCTGCGTAAGAGGTCTGCACGCTAATAGATGTCCTAGGCTAATGCTAACTAGCTACAGCTGGCTCGCAGCTATAAAAAGCATTAATGAAAACATAAATACTAACTTCTCCACTTCCCCCCAGCCCGTACGTCAGGGCTGCGCAAAGGCAGCGCTTTCCAAGAGGGCTGTGTGAATGAACTGGCTGCTCCGAACCAGCTCGCTCTGGTTCTGCCCGGGTTGTTTACTGAACAGCGTGTGCGGAGACACTCTGGGGGATGCAGGGGGAGAGACGAACCATGTGCCCTCCCGCAACCCCTGCGCTTCCCGGGAGGGCTTGGAGAAAGGCAGGAAATATCTGCTCACCGAGGGGCTGACCTGCGGCCACAGCAGTGTCAGTCTGCACAGCCCGGCTCTCACCGTGTATCGCCGCCTTTTGCTGTAATACCACTTCTGCTTTACAAACCCTCTTATAATAAATAACGCGGGCAGTGACATCCACGGAGCAGGGAAACAACACTTTATACCTAGGAGCTCTGCAGGCTCCCAAAACTTGCTACAGCGCTTATATTTTTATTGTGCAGAATAGAAAACTAAATTCCAGGACAAAAAAGAAAGAGACTCTGGATGTCCTGGATAAGCCTTTCTCCAGGACATACAGAGGAAAGGGAAAAAGCATCTATTTCTGAGTTGCAGATTGAGACTCAAACATTAGGATACTGAAGTGCTGCAACAATCAGCAATTTTTATTCATCCACACTGTGTGCACACAAAATCTTCATTCTTATTTGACTATTGGACTGATTATCTGCTCTGCTAAAATAGTTGGTTTTATCGTGAAAGTAGTTACTTTGCCACCATCTGCTTCTCTGGATTTCAGTAGGTGACCTCAAGACAGCGACAAACCCTTCTGGTGTGTGCAGGGAGGCCAGGCACGTTGGTGTGCTATCCAATATGCTACACTAAATCACAAGCCTGAATCAGTAAGTAAGAGTCATACCTAGCTTTTATTTTTCATTTTTATAATGGAAATCCATTTTTACACTACGTTGATCAGAAAATTTGTGGTTCTTCACCGAAAAAGTTTAGGAACACCCAAATGTACATTTATAAAAAAAAAAAATCTTATATCCAAACATCATGATTCTTTCTCACGATTTTGTTCAATGCACGACTTTTAAATTTCTTCTGATTTGCACTACCCGAATAGCAACTGCAACCAGGCAGATCACCCCCAAATTAAGCTTCTCTGTATTCAGCAGGGATCAAAAAAAAATCACAGAATGCAACCCATTTGTCTACACAGGGGTTTCCTAAGTCTTGCATACAGATGTTATCCAATGAGGTGAAACCCTTGCAAGCATTTAAGAAGAAATTATCCAATTGCAATTTGTTGATTTGCTGAAGTTGCAGTCTCCAAACCAGATGTGACACCTCTTTTTGCTTTGAATTCTCCCCCTTCTCCTTGGTACATATAATCTGATTTCCAACTAATTTCTTAAAAATCCACAACCTTAGTAGAGTCCCTTCCCACTTGCACTGCTGAAACATAAACAGCCTGGGAGACACTGATTTTCCTGACTGTTCATGCACCCACTTCAAATACCTATTTTCTCAGGATACTATTGCTACACTTCTTCCTCAAACCCTGGCAGTCCAAATACAAATGATGACTCAGATAGACAGAAGCACCAAGGTATAGATGAGCTCCTAACCCAGATATTTTTAATCACGACTAAACAACCCAGGCTGCAGCAAGAAAGTTTTGGCAGTTTTCAGCTCCCTTGGAGAGGAAATACCCACTTACCATTAAATTAAATAGAAATAAAGAAATTAAAAACACTTTTGCAAAGATTAGGCACTGAGTGTCTTTGCTAACATTCTCTTCCACTTCCTACTTATGTTATTAAGGCCAGTTAATTTATAGCTCCATATTGAATATGTGACATAACTTGTTCCAATCAAATTAATTTCCTCGCACATTTTTTCCTCATGTCAAACAGAATTTACAAATTCTGGCATTTGTTCAGAGGCAGTGGAAAACGCATAATCCCATTGTTATAGGACAAAGACAAGAACATCTGTAGTTGTCATGACTAGATCATATTTGAATTCAATAGTGGGGAAAGCTGCTGCCTCAGAGAGGAAATCTACAGCTTCCAGCAGACCAGGCTGTTCAGAGCTCCATCCAACCTGGCCTTGAACAATTCCAGGGAGGGGGCATCCACAATCTTTCCAGGCAACCTGTTTCAGTGTCCGACCACCCCTATAGTAAAGAATCTTCTCCTAATATCTAGTCTAAACACATGCTCCTTCAGTTTAAGTTCATTCCCCCTTGTCCTATCACTACTTGGCCTTGTAAAAAGTCCCTCTCCAGCCTTCCTGCAAGGCCTCTTTATGTACTGGAAGGCCACTCTAAGTTCTTCCCTGGAGCTTTCTCTTCTCCAGGCTGAACAGTTCCAACTCTCTCAGCCTCTCAAATGTGAAACATCTCTGAAATATATTTTGCATTCACTCCCTGCCTTAGGCACTTGTAAAGCATGTTTTCCAGAAGCGTCCATGGTGCAGTCAAACACACACCTCCAATCAAATATCTAAATTCACTGTGTTGCGAAACAATTTTGAACATATATCAGGCATTATGTATGAGTTAAATTATTCCTTTTTTTCTCACTGTAGGACTAAAATTAAAAAATAACTAAATCATTCTTAACTGCCAACCCACTCAAACCCTCACACTGTGAAGTGTAATATACAGTAAGTTCATCCCAGGCCTTTGCTCATCCCTTATCCCATTTGAGGAGCATGTTCTTCTCCAAACCCTGTGAAGCACCCTTTAGTCAAAGAGGGAGTTGAAGCATTAACTGAAATGAGTTTGAGGATTTCAGCACAGTCTGTAGAAGATCCCTGCTCAGTGTGATGCTGCTGACTGCCTTTGGCTGTGAGAAATGGAACAAAACCAGCAGCCACCAGTCAGGACTGGCATGTGAACATTAGATAACCTTGTTACATTTATAATTTACATACCAATTTTAAACCACAATGCTTACTGAAAGAATGAATTAAGATTGTCTTCTCCAAGGAGCTTTGTTTTATTTGCATTGTTGGCTGTAACTTAATCTTTTGCATTTTATAAAAGGAAGTGTGTAAGAGCTTAAAACATGGATGCCCAGGCCTATGTTTCAGCAATATTGTCCCTCTCAAAGTCTGTCTTGTCTTAATTAATAGAGTGTGCCCATAATTTTAAAGCTGCACAGAACTGTGTATTCCTGACTCTTTGTGACACAAGACCTTCTTCCCAAAAGTGTATGAATATGTTTGTAACACTTTTCCAAAGAGTATTGATTTTCATCAATACTTTTACAAAGCTTTCACAAAGCTGATGAAAGAAAGTTATTTCTAAGAATCTTCCATTTCGGAGAACTGCTATGATATAAAATCTGTGCTGATGTTTTTGTGCATGTGCACTGTATCTGCAGATACTTAAAGCTATGCATACAAAGACTCTTTACCTGCCCAAGTGGCAAAGAAATTCTATGTAATATTCAGGACGTAAATTTCTCTCCCAACTGCTAGCTCATCTCCATCCAGGCATTTATATTTATCACTGCTCATGGGCCTTGCCTTTGGGTATGATGGTAGAAGAAAAACAAATTCCAGAGACACAATCTGACTTTTACAAAGGTTTCTGAGACCTTCAGCACAACTTTAGCACTTCCTCCAGGAAGTCGTGTAGTCAGTGAAACTTAGAGGTGTAAAACACACATGGAAGATTTCTGCTCAGTTCCATCAACCACATAACCTTCAGAGATACAAAAGTTCAGGGGGAAGAGAGGTCAAAGCCAAGGGTAAGATTCCATACCTTTTACCTAGGCCATCTTAGAATAATTCTTCACGAATAACAGGTGCTGGAAAATTACTATTCCTGTTTGAAACCATGCAATGTACAACAGCACATACCTTGATTGTGGCTCTAGGGCTGGAAAATTACCTTTCCAAATTGTTTGGTTTCTTCTCCCTAGCCTGGTCTCTACTGTAGGATAATGTACAGGAACCACATCACTCTTCCCATTCCTGCCATTTCCACAGTCCCTCAAAAACAAGCAACTGGGTGCATATAGCCATGAAGCAAAGGGCAGTGGGAAACGAGGTGTTCAGATGCAATAAAGCCTCCCCAGCTTCCTAAAGCCCTGCATTAGATCATCCAAAGTGGGAGGTGTGAAATGGTATGGTTACAAGGTAAATGGTGAGGAACTCACAGCTCTACATAATGATGTTTCTACACCACTTATCTGTCTCTCTGTGATATTCAGGTATTTCTGCAATTTTTCTATCATGGGGAATACACCAGTTAGTAGAGCTGCTCCTCCTCCTTGACCAAAAAAAGGGCTTGGGGTGTGTGTGACTATCTTCAGTGAGCACATGGGTGCTTTACTGATCAGTCTAAGCACTTGAGTATGGAGAAAATACAAGCAAACAGTGTCTCCTTTTTGCTAGATGCATACAAAGATGGCACACACAGTGTTGGCCATCTGATAGTTGGTTTCTGTTCCTGTCCATTTGCTTTCCAAACAGACTGAATCCCTATCACACTTGTGGTCTGTGCTGGCTATCATCTTCTTGAGCCTCTTTTCTGTACCAGCATTATTTCATCACTGCCCTGACATATTTTAGAACAACAGCAAATTGTTTAATTGCCTATTCCCAGCACAGAGATGAAAAATGCTGGTGTGCATTGAGGGGTCCTTTTTTTTTTATTTGTACAGAGTATATCAGATAACAGTGCTTTCACCTTGCCCTTGGACAGAATAAGATTATGTAAATATTTAGCTCTGAAAAATAAACGGCAATGTCAAATTAACAAATTTTTGTACTACGGTGGCACTGGAAGAAGCCCAAGTTCCATCTAGTCATCTGCAGCATCAGCAGCAGGGAAAACAGACTTTCAGAGCTATCCAGAGAACAGCATGGGGAAGCTACAGTGTTAACTACATAATACAATTTAAAGTCTTCATTGGAAGCTGTTTTTCCAACAGTCTTTTGTCTTTACTCTCTGTTTTGGTGGCTCCAACTCGAGAATTACAAATAGAGCAGGGTGGAGGCAAAAGGGAATAATCCAAGTGTCAAGGAGTCTTTACTGTGAATAAAAAAGGAAAAAAAAAAAGAGAGAGACTTCAAAGCAGAAACCAGTTACTAGAGCTTGAACCACAGCTATTAGGAGAACTATTATAAGTCTGTCAAGTAGCAATTAGACTACTTTGCAAGAATATTAAGAGCACCTATCTTCACTTCGGAGAAGGATTTGAAAAAGGGAAAAATGGAGAAACCTTTTAGTTTATGGAGTACTCTCTACTGCATTTCAGTTACTTATTTCCTGTTTATTTTCCACTTGAAAAATCACATCGCAGAAACATAATGTAATTTTTAAAAACTTGCATTTATGACCATTCCATTTAAAATGTTTTGTTGCAAAAAACACAAAAAACAAATGGAATGCTGTAAACAGATTTAAGTCAGCCACAAAAAACATTCTGACAGATGTTAGCATCTGTGAACATGGATCTTTCATGACAGTGCTTTCCAGTCTGGGCTCTTTTCAAATAAGAATACCTCCAGAGTTTTTTATGCTGTTGTTGTTTATTTCAATACGTTTTATAAAACTTATGGTAAGTTTTCCACACCACAAGGACAACTTTTCAATATATTAGTCCATCTCCTTGGAATGCTAGGTGCAGCCTCTGACACTCAACTTTCAGTTGTGCATGTCGTCAGACAGGTTAACCCATTTACTAGATTTGTGTTATGATAAACAGCTAAGATTACTGGATTAAGAAAAAGAGGGGGGAAAAAGGAAATCCAACTTAGAAATTAATTAGTTCTACAGGATTATCATTTGCCAATAAAACTGTTTTACAAAGAATTACATATGAACAGACTACTCAGAAACTTGCAACAACTTGCTAGACCACAATGAATTACAGCAACTGACTATCATGTTTCTGTGGGCCTGCTCAGAAAGAGAAATGTGATTTTCCTCACTTCTATTTCTTCCAGCCACTCAAACAAATCCTTGTCTCTTCTAAATATTTTGCTCCCCAAGGGTCCTGCTTGCATGGTGGCAGACCTTTCCACTGCTCTATGATCTGGCAAATGGAAAACAAAATAAAGAGCAAAACCGAAAGAACCACAAATGACTAGTGCAGAGACGCAGATCACACTAATTTTTAAAGTAAATGTACGGTCTTTCTTTCATTCTTGGAACAGAAAGCTACAGCAGGCTGGAGTGCCAATGTTCAGGTAGGAAATAGGTTGAAACATGCCAAGAGAAGTGAATGGAAAATTTGTCTAGTCACCCACAGATTTTAAAGTGTGGATTCACAGCTATAGCTAGCATTGTTTTCTACCAGCAGTGGTTAGCTCTTCCTTCATGACAACACCCTTTTCTGTCCAGTCTTCTCACGCAAATCCTCCAAGTGCTCTGACCAGTTTAACTGCCTAATAGTCCCAAAAATGCATCTATTTTAGTTACACTGACTACTACACAACCAGCCCTGTCCTTTAAGGCACAAAACTGACCAGCTCTATTTTATACTAAACTCACGTGGCCTGCTCAAAACAAACAGATACTGGCAGGAGCAAAATCCAAATTATACACTGCTTTATCCCAGGAACACAAAGTACAAGGCCGACGCAGTGAGTCAGACACCTCTGAGCCAGTGAGCTCCTCAGGTTGACAGGAGTCTCTTTGGGATCTTCTAACTTGCAAGCCAGGACATTTTTAAAAAAAGAGTCAAAACAATTGGGTTTAGACAAACATGTGTTGTGTCATTAACAAAAGTATCTCTCTGCCATCAGAGGGGAAAAGGCAGCAAAAAGTATGCCAGGAATGCTGGAAATGGGCAGACAGTCACAGCGAGTCATATTTTCTTCTGGGTTTTTTTCCCCCATGAAACTCCTTCAGCATGAAAAGTCCATTTGCAAGAGCAGTTAGTTATGGGGGGAAAGGCAAATATTTCAACAATAATACGGAGAATGTGGATCCAATTTATGTACAACAGAAGCCGGAGAACTCCTCAGACTCTGCAAAGATTTCTCAGCATCCTTGGAAAATGCTTTGAATACTTCAGCTAAGCAAACTTAAACCCTTCAAACATATCCCTTTGTCTATCAGTAAAAGGCCATATTCCATACATGTGCATTTATGAACAATAAATGATAGATGCACACAGGCAAGCATTGTAGTTTCTATGTTTCACAAATGTTAGCTTTAATCAATTAAATTAACCCATTTTCTTACAATCAAAATAGAGGTTTATCCTACAATTTGCCACTCTTACTAGAAACTGGATGCCTTGAACCAAATGCATCACTTCCCCTACTTCACATTTAATTTCATGCTTCTTTTCAGCTTAGCATGGGATTTTTTATGCTTCCCTGTGACAACAGCATCTGGGTTATTGTGAAGTGCTGCAAATTAAGATATGCAATAAAATAGCCTGTTTAAAATACTAATCAATTAAGTATTAATCTACCTTGATATCTAATTAGAAATTTTTGTTTATGAAACAGTGCACAATCTGTGTCGTCTTTCGTCATAAAATACAAACCTTGTTTTCACGGCAGTTTGAACAGAAACAAGTTTAAAAAGCAAAAAAGAGGGTTTTTAGTTACAAAAGAATAAGCCATCAGTTGGTTCAAAGGACTGCCAGAGGGCGTTGGACCCTTTTGCTCACTATCAGGTGACAGACACAGACATTTTTGGTAGAGGAGAACTCTCATGTGGATGTTTATCAGCCATGGAAATAGCAGCTGATAAAGCAGCAAGAGGTGTTTTTCATTCCTCAGTCTGTAAAAGAACTGATCATTCTCTTCTTTACAAAAGAGAAAGTGGGTTGGTTTTTTTTCTTCGGGATCCAAAACACAGTCTGATGGCTGTGAACAACAACAAACAAGCTGTTTTCTGAGCTGAGACATCTCTGAAATTTGAGGAACTTGTAAGAGACCAGTTTGACAACTGCACATGAGAATACCCAGCCAGAGCATGTACACAGAAGCAACAGGTCTCATTTTTTATTTCTATTTCATGTTTGACATAAGAAGTGCAATCCGAGATTTCTGTTTTCTTTCACCCCATTCCTGTGAAGGGTGTGGGCTCAGGCAGGTTAACTACCTCAAATTGTGTGACTGCAAGTTAAGTGTACATTTGGTTAAGAGTTGGAAATGAAAAAATCAGCTTGAATAACAGTCGGTCAGCTGCCCTGACATTTGATCAAATGTAGCCCTCAGGAAGAAAATCTCCACTGAGGAGTCCTGTCATCAAAACCACATATTGATGTGGGCTGGTAAAGTATTTTTCCTCTTACTTTTTAAAATATATATATGTTATAGTAAGAATGAAATAAACACAAAGCAAAGAGTCCACACAACAAGATGTATCAATTTTAAAAACATAATGTTCAATATAACTATTATTTGTAAAAAAGCTCCTAAAAATGCTGGGGACAAAGCTGTTAAAAATTACTTTCCTGTGAGTGATGACCAAGTTTGTATTTTCGAAGGAATAATCTTCTTCAGTTCCTTCTGGAGGAATTTTATTGATCAGTGAGTGCTGTAAATTATCCAGTGGCTTACAAGGTAGCAAGAATTGAGAGAATTCTAGTCTTTCAAAAGCTCAGGAAGAGGGACCATTGAGGACACCACTATTCACCTGCAGGGTGGCTTAGAGGAACTTTGAAGAAACCTTTCAAAGCCTTTTGCAAGTTACATCTGGAAAGTTCTCAATAGGACCTGTTAAACTAATTACACATGTCCGTTCAGGTCCCAAACTCTGCAGGAAGAAATGTTTCCTTATGCCCTGAAAGGCTGAACTTAGAACTTTAATACAAGCTCTGCGACTACAATCCACTTTAATAATCTTCCTGAGAGAAAATAAAACTTGATACATTTTACTTTTCAAAATTTTAAGCCAGCATGAAGTTGCTGGAAGTTAGTGCAAAACCCAAGGAAGAAAATGCTGTAACAGACATAGCTATCTCAGACCCAGAGTTGCTGAGAAAGACTGAAATCAGTCTTTGGTCTTAAACCTTGCGGATCATAAAAGGAGAAGGAAAGAATCCAATGGTTCAGTATTGGTCAAAAACGAAAACTGTTTGCTGTATCTTTTGTATTTAAGAAACAAGGTCCAAACCTTGACTCCCTCCACTGTAAAAAGAATGGTGTTAGGATGCAAAGACTAAAACAGAAGAGACTAAAAAAACTGGTTGAAAGCTGTATGTTCCATGGGTTTTGTGTGTAATGTTTCTGCATTGCTGTTCATGTTTTGACACCACAACACATTTTACTGCAGAGGAACTTAACTACTGTGACCTCCAGCTTTCCAGAAGTCAACAGGATCTCTTTTCAGTGACTTCACAATGGAAATACACACCTATGGTTCTTTTATAGCATCTGTGCAAAATCCTCATTATAGAAAAACCTTTCATTTCTGTCTCTCTGTGTACTTCTCTTTTGTTTCAAAAAACCATCATATGAGCATAACTTACTAGCAGAGCATACCAGAGACTGAAATAGGCAAATGGGATGTAACAAATATTCTGTGAAACTCAAAGAACAGCATACGATGTTCTCAATTAACTTCTCATTCAATTCATTCTCAGTGTTCCTGTCATCTGTTGATGACACAAACTGCAGACAGATCCTTCCCTTCTCTGGGCAGGACTGCTTCTGTGTCACACTATACCTATTAAAGAACTACACCACTCCCAACAACAGCCCCATGCCTTCCTTACTGAGTGTGCTTATTCCCCACAAGCTGACAAGAAGAATGACATTTCTGAACTCCCTCCTCTTTGGTTTCTCATATATCACAGCCTCAACAGAAAAATTCCCATGCGTCTCATTACTCACCTAACATTTGGTGGATCTGTACTCGGGATGGGTGTTGCACCAAGATACTTGTTTCCTTGAATGTGGCTCCTGTGCCCTTCTCTTGCAGGCAAACAGTACACCCTCTGGATAACAACTTGTACTTGCACTTCTCTCCATCCCACTGCTCCCTGGCTTTCTACCATTTCGAGCAGAGAGTCATTGACAGCACTCAGTGCCAAGGGATGCTGGTTTGAATCCCTGTTGTTATGGATTTGTGGAGCACAAGCAACCTGGTGAAGGAAAACCCATTAGGAGAATCATTCCAGAGAACCTTGGAACTATGTAGAGCTAGAGAGGAAAACATCAGCATGAAAAATCAAGTTGCAAGTGCAAAACCAGTTTCAAAATACTTAATGTTCCTAAAGTAATTTACAGAGTAGTGGCCAGTTATTTATTGTGTACTTTTCATGAACACTCAAGACAGTTGCACACAGGGTATTGCTCCTGTATTTCACTGGTGCTCTGGCTTGAGCTAACTCAGTCCCTGAGAGATGAAGGTGACACCATCAGGAAAACAGAACTGGTATCAGCCCTTAAGATTCTTCCCCCTTGAATGGAGTTTCATTTTTACTTCTTTGATGTTCTGTTCCTTCCTCTTAAAAAAAAAGCAAAAAATTAATCTTGAATGCTTCTGGACTTTCAAATAAAGCTGGAAATGAACAAGTGTCTAGCTTTATAGACTAGTAAGCTAGTCCTCAGACTTACGTATTTCAATGGAAAATATTTCAGTGGAAAAGAATTCAATGATTAATGAAAAGTACAAACTTTTCAAGTAAAAACTTTATTTTTTCACTACTTTCAAAACATTGTCTTCCAAACTTGCAAAATAAATTTCATGAATACTACACTTTGCCTTAATCTAAATGAGTAATGCAATCTATTTTAATTTAAAAATAAATCTCTCTCAGTAAAAACTGTATGCAAGTATAGACTAACACAGTCAATATGTATAGGTCCCTTTGCAGCACGAGCCAAATTTCTATTTTCACAATGAAACCTGTTTTTATAAAAAGCTGGGTGCCAAGAAAGGTTTTCAGAGTATCACAGACTGTGCCATAAGTACTGTACACCAATAAAGAAGGAGAATTTGCAGTATTTAAAAGAAAATTGTGGTACAACACTACTCTTTGTCTACAAAGTGGTTGCAATAAAACTTGTCTACTGAGTTTTAAATGAAGTGGTTTGTTTGTTAGGAGCCATGAGGGGAACAAGTAAATTGTTCTGGTTTTCAAATACCACAGTAGAAGCTTTTTACAAGTTAAAGTTGAAGGCGATTAGGATTTGATTTATGTAACTTTTTAATTCCTGGGCCTGTAGTGGGAATTATATATAAGGCAAACACAAAATGTTGACACTCGTTCCTCAGACTTGAAGGGCCAAATTTCTCAAACATTAAGAATCATTTAGGTAGCCAATATAAAGCTTTTCCAAGAGCCTTACTTTCAGAAAGTGCTGGCACAGACTATGAAGAAAACAAATCTCTTAAAATACCTCAGCTTGTACAACCACAGCTACAGAAATGCAGAGTCAGTAGACATTTTTAATACAAATAAAGTCGAAATAGGAAAGAAAACAAACTGAAGTGGAGGGAATGGGAGATGATGCTATCAACTGATGCTTTAAAGAAAGGATAGGATTGACAAGGAAATGAGTTAAGACATAGGAATAGGAAAAGGGAATGTTTATTTTAAATAGTATCTTGAGCGACTTAGAAGAAAACAGCTATTTTTTTAGTTATTCAGCTATAAAGAATAAGAGAAAAATCAATGAAAAACCAAGTTATAATTACTGTTTAGCACAGTAGTGAGACTTCAGCAAAATAACCTCACAGCAGTTCAGCATTTGGACGGACCAAAAGACTTCACTAACAAAATATTATTAAAGTAAACACTGCATATTATTTAGCCTTGACTAAATGAAAGGGGAAACCAAACAGGTCAGTAATTTAGAGTTTTTGTTTTTCTTACAATTTCCAAACATCTGCTCACCAACTTCTTACCAAATGCTTAATTTTGAACCAAATGGACCTTACCCGATTATCTGAAGACTCCTGGTGTAACTCATCATCAGGGTCATCTAGTCTGAAGGTCTGTGCCAAAGATATAGTATTCTTCCTGATAAGCATCTTTGTAAGACCGTATGTCTTCTCTCTGGCTTCTGAATGTTCACTGAATAGCACCTTCTGACTGAAGTAGGTGTTCATGATAACAGGAACATCTGCATTTTGGAGAAGCAGTTTTTGCCTGGAAAAAACGATTTAAGTGGCGTCAAATCCATTACAAGTTAAACTACTGATAAATGCTATTTTAAAATATGTGTTGCATTGCATTTCTCTCCCATTTTTTCTACAGTTACCACTAAACCACTTCAGAGGTGTGTTATCCAACTGGCAAATATCCCACCCCACAGATGGAGTCAGCTTGGATCAGCCCTCTTAGCTCAGGCATAGCCCTGGGCTGTTGGAGATCCACTGCATCCAGGGCCAGGTTACACCTGGAAGCCAGCTGAGCTGCTGAGCCCCATGAGCCCCATCTGGCTTCACACAAGTGCTACTTGGTGTCTCCGTGTTGCCAGCACAGAACCGACAGCACCAGGACCCTCTGCATACACAGTTACTGAGGTAAAAGCCATGAAAAAAGACTATTAATCCTGCTCTGTGTTAATTCAGAGTACTGCTCCACTGGACCCAGCCTGACTCTCGCAGGACATTCCCCTCTGGTGAATGCTTCCTACCAACCCAAATCCATTCTGGTACAGCTGGCAGCAAGCTGCTCCTTCCTCCTCTGTTTTTCTAGAAGCAAAATCCTATGCTTTTCTGAAAATATGCTGCATATTATTCTGCCTGTGTGTTTGTCGCTGTCATAAATGTGCTCTCCTAGATCCAGTTTTGGTTTCTAGTGCCAATGTAAATTCCCAAGCATCTCCACACACAACAATTTCTTACCCACCAGATTAAGGGAATGTTTGCAGAATCTCTAAACACACAATGATTTCATGCCAAAGCACGTGTTGATGTTGGGGTTTTTTTCTTACGCTGCTATCACAGTTGTACATTTAAAAGTATGCTTTTTACACTCACAGGACACAGTTCTAATGAAGTCAGCTAACAAAACCAACCAGTAATATTATTTTCTACAGCCCATCAAAACAGACCAAAATCCACTTGACGACTTTCCCGCAGTCTGTATTTTACTACTATTAGGTTTTTATCATCTAGGAGTAAAGCAAGGCCTCCTGCCATGGCAGCAAAGCTGTGCTGACCTGTTCAGAACTTCAGTCTCTGCTCTGCTCAGCAGTTACATTATGGAAATGAAACAAGTTCCCACATCTGTGACACTGTTTCTCCAAATGCAACCATAGAGAGTTAAAAAGCAAAATGAAACAATGAAACACTCAAAAATACTTATTTCTGATCTCAGTCCATACAAGATCCTTGCCATGGTCTGCCTTATAACAGACTCCTTCATTCTTTAGAGTGCATAGCTAAAGGGAGATTGATGTATTCATATTTTCAAGGGCATAGGAAGAGTTGCAGCAAGTTTTTAAATATAATCCCTTTTCTTTTATAATTAGGAAAATTAAAAAAATACCAGCCAGAGGATCTCTGCCTTTTAGGAAAAAAGGATACATTGAAAACTAAGCTCTCAACTTAGAACTATGAATCATACGCATAAATTATGAACAAGATGTGTTGCTTCTACTGTGAACACTCACAGAAGTTATGATTTGAAACAGAAAATTCATGACGAGTTACAGCATAAAACAAAGTCCTGACCTTCACCATGAAGAAGCCTTACTGCCATCTGTGAGCTCCCCAGATTTAGGAGAGCGCCAATTCATCTCTAAGAGACACAGAGTCCCTTGACTTCAGATGAATTTGCTAAAAAAGCTCACAGTTAAGATCATGACAGTAGCTCACAAGGCTGCCAAACTGACATTGCCTGATAATTTTCTGCATTACAGGATTAAAACTGAGGAATTAGCTTGGTCAGCAAACTGAGACGTCTCTGATTTTATGAGATTTTTAAACCAGCCCTCACTCCCTTTTTCTAGAGAACAAAAATGTGTATAAAGTTTACTACAGATCTCAGAACAGTTTGGGCTGTCTTTATATGCAGATGTGTAATGAAAATTTTAGCACCTTCTGTCTTGAGATGTCTGTGTTCAGACCCAAAGTAAACAGGAAATCTCTCTGAACACGAGACCATTACGTCACTAATGTCAGAAGAATGTTTGCTTGATCTAAAACATCTCATTCTCTAAAAAAAATACTGACGTTAGTAGCAAATCATTTGCAGAAACTTTGAGGTTTATGGTTTTATTTTTATTTTCCTGAGCAGATATGTGATCAGGTTGTTCTATTTTTAAGGCAGGTAGGTTTTACTGATACCCAAGTTACATTTACCATGGTTTTGCTATGCTTATGCATTCCATGTCAAGAGTACTTTTATAACCACCAAGAGCTTTCCTGGTGAAGTATTCATTATTTCATCGGATCTTTACATGTGTAATGCATAAACTAATGGCTACTTGGTATTTCCACAAAGCAAAACTGGGGACACATATACACTTTCAGGAGAAGCCTCCCATTTCTAAAATGCAATTAGTTCACTAAAACCACTCTCCTTAAGAAATCATTTGTTTTAGACCTGCATAGATGTGCACAGACTTAGCAGTAATTCTTCAGCTACACAAGAGGAATATTCACATACATCTACTTAAATCTGCCCTATTTTTCAATGGACAGATACTTCACAATGAAAAGAACCAGGAATAAATAGAAATAAAGCCCAACTAAAATGAAAGAAATAAGAAAAAAATTTGTAATAAACTCCTATATTGTGAGATGGCTGAATGGAAATATTTTATATGTATATATAATATAGAAAATATAAAATTATTTTTATTTTACATACAATATATAGAATAATTGTATTGTTTATTTACATTATTACCAAGTTTCATATATAGTCTTCAATATGAAGAATAGAACTATTAATATCTTATCAATTAATTGAATGAAAAGTGTTTTGCCAGAAATCCTTTCTAATATTGCTCAGCAAAAACAAGCTCTGCGGGATTGGAACTCTGACTGTCGTCATGGCAGAAATCTGCATTGCCACTCTATATTGTTCATACTGTTCTCTTTGTGACAAAGGCAATCATGTTAGAGACACAGGTATACCTAAATTCTTTTTGTCTATTTGAAAGGTACAGATTAGGGCAAAGATAGCCTATCATGCTGGAAGAGCTGGGAAAAGAAAAATCACTTCCCCAAGCAATCCCTGCATGTGTTGCCCCTGTGCCTGAGGTACCATAACTAATCACCTCAACTTGCAGCATCTGTTCCAGCTGCAGATTCTCTACACCCAGAAGTAGCCCTGCTCTAGGATCCAGAATACACTCTGTACCACCCTCTTGACACATAAAGTGTTAAATGGGCATTGCAAGTCTTCTGTGACCTCTCTTGAGCTGCTTCTTTTCTATCTGCTTCATTATATTTTAAAAGCTAGTTTTCAAAGTTTGAGAGACACCATCTCATTCAGCAAATCACAGAGATGAAAAAAATAAAAGCTCACTACAATTCTAAAATCCCCTGCAACAATCTCTTGTACTCTCTGATTTTTTTCTTGCTCAGCAAAGGATATTTAAAAGTTGGATTAGTAGTTGACTTCCTTAGTAACTGCCTTTAGACCTTTGTAATGACCTGAAGTAGAGACTGGGAACTTTTTCTACTACAGAGCATTTTTTCCTGGTATGTAGACAATCAGCAGTTGCCGTAACTGATCACATGCTAAAGGAACATGAGGCAATAGTGTTATTTTTTTTTCTTTTCCAGCAGCAGCTTGCTTCTCTGTCCAAGAACGTAGCTTGCTTTTTCTCTTCCTCCCTCCTACGATGGAGGCTATCTGGCCAAGTAGAAGCAGGAGATGTCCTTGCCCACTTCTACGTTAATCGCGGTCTGTCCCCAGTCGAGATGCGAAACGCTACAGAACCTCCAGCATGGCACTGCGTAAAGGAGCTGACGTCTCCATTTGAGGCAGGGTCTTAATCCTGGGGCCAAACAATCAGCGGGTTTGCACTGTGGTCTGCCCTGCACAGCCCATCCACAGCCAGCGAGGAGTTGTGACTCCACAGCAGCAGCGAGCTCACAAACCACACGCTTCCGCTCAGTTCTGCTGACATCAGACAGCGGTGCTGGTTCATGAACTCGAGAAGACTCTGGATCACTTTAAATTAGAGAACATATTTTTTTGCTCACTCTCCCTGGGTATTTTACTGGGCTTTTGGTTTTTGTTGGTTTTTTTCTTTTCCTTTACAAAGTGTAAAATGCCTGGAGTGTTTTTTTGAAGACTACACTGCATTAACTGAACACTCTTAACATTTCAGTGACCTACAACTTGCTCTGTAATTATGAAACAGGCTATTCTCAAGTCTCAGAACAATGATTTCAGCATGAAGAAGGTTTAACATCCACCAAGTAGCACAGCAGTAATCCATGTGGAACAAGAGTGTGCCAGAGCCTTACACTGTTGCCCAGAAGTATGAGGAATCATTCCCCATAGGAACAACATACAGAGCCCATCCGTGACTTCCTAGGAATTGCTTGTTTTGTCCAATGTAGAAGAAGTTGCTTATGCTGGGGCTCGTGTGGCATTTGCAATGTTTTATCTGTGAAATGACCAAGAAATGCCTGAGCACATGTTAATTGTTATCTAATGATAACAATCAAGAAACAAATCTTCCCCCAAACTCCAAAAAAACCTGCACAAATTCAGACAGGTCTCTGCCCAGATATCACCCAAGGACAGTAACTATCTTCTCAATATATAGCCCAAATCAATAAGCCAGTTGGGACAGACCTACTTTCTGCCATGCCTAGAGATTTCCCTAACACAGAATTTTCATCCATGAGTGAGTAATCTCACCACTTGTGTGTGAGTCTCCATCAGTGCCATTTACTGCACTGTAATGCTACAGGGACACTGTGATTCTGAGCTCACACTTTCATAACACAAAACTTCTTCCCATGCCCCAACGTCAAAGACAGAAAACAAAAAACAGCTGGTATCTCTTTCTTTGAAATTATCTTATTGAAAGCAATGGATTATTGTGGTACAAGTTCTCAAGGCTGATTATACTCTTCTCCCCATGAAGAAATAGCATTAACCACCTAAATCAATGTCCAGAGTCACATCTGTCAAATATACAATTCTCAGCTGTGTCAGGTTTCCAAACAAATGTGGTTTTAGCACCTCAGAATAGCAGGTCTGCAGAAGATATAACAATAAAAAGCTACTCAAGCTATGTCTAAAATTTCTACTTTTAAAGTATGATGCATTTTATTTGTGAATAGAATAACTACGTGCTTGTTTTTCTCCCCTACTGGAAAAATATTTTGTCTGAGGACTCATTCCATGCATACGAGACACAAAGAAAAGAACATATAGGTGTTAAATGTATAGATTTGTTATAACTCAATCTCTTACCATTTGTCACTGAACCTTAAGTAAAAAGCAAACTAAGAGAATCAGTAAAATAACAGAAGTAAAAACATTTTCTATTGCAGCGTAAGTTCTGTCTGCAAAATACTATTGTATTTTCAACAAAAGTACTTGTAAACCTAAGAAATCACTCCAGGAAGAAATTGCAGTACACAAAGCCAACATTTTTATCACTATATCATTTTACTAATTTCAGAGTAATCATATAAACTAACCACTGGCTTGCCATACAGCAGCCTTTTGAAATATGACACCCTGTAGCATGAAAAAAAGTTGTATGGAAATTTTCACATTTAAGAAGAGCTCTGCTATAAAAAGCTTGTGGTTAACATTAAGCACTATTATACCACACACCCAGTGCTCTCACCTCTGCAGGGAGCTGCACTGTGTGCTAACTGAAGGGGATGTACAGGTCTTCTGATGTAGGAAAGCACAGATGGGTATCAAAGCAAATCTTATCCACCTCCAGGAAATTACTCTAATACCAGGCTTTACCAACACTGGAAAGTAGGGAAGTTTCTCAGAGCTCTCCAGCCACTTACTTTGGCTATGAAGAAAGCACCTGAAATTTCTAGCATTCTGGACCCAAATTCATCATGATAAGGCTTAACCTTTGGCACCATGAAAACATGAAATTCCCCTCACAGGCTGTGCTTACGTACAAACTGGCATGGAAACCATCTCTTGAGCTTACTGGGGTAATATCTCTGAGAGAATTTGCTAAAAATCTACTCCAACTGTGATGCTGAGATTTTTTTAACAGCTAATACATAAGTCAGACACAAAGCCTTTAGAATTAAAAAACCTGCACACAATAAAGCATTAAATGGGAAAGTTCCTTTAAAAACAGAACATGAGGGTGTTACAAGTAACTAGGGAGATATAAATATCATGGTTATCTTTTCATAATCAAGATGTTATGAAAGAATTCCAATCTGTGTGTTTACCCCATATATCAAGTTGTGTCTGACTAGCCATGAGCTCATTATTCAGATGACTTCTTCCCTTCTTCTCAGTGCTAAACTGCACGTAGGGCCTGAGGTGGCTGAGGGAGCCACCACAAAGTCCAGGGACATACCTGAGGGCTTCTGAAAGGTGAAAAAAGGAAACAAGCAAACTGCAAAATGACATCATATTAAAACTTGTGGTGAGTCTCAGAGAGAACAAAAATGGCTGTACTGGTGTGAGATCAGAGGCCCAGCTACCCCATACTCTAGCTTAGAGCAGCAAACAGCAAACGTTTGAAGACTATGAAAGTAAAAGCAAGCATCTAGGGAAAGTTCTCCAGAACACTCTATGATAACTTCTAAAAATTTCAGCTTAAGGACTTCCTAAGGCAGAAGTAATTATCTTTATATCTAACAGTCTTTGGTAGACTTTTCTTCCAGGAACTTATGCTTTTTGACCACTTGTACATTGACAGCATCCACAACATCCTGCAGCATCCACCATGCTCTACAGTCTAATTACACGCATCTGAGAAACCACTTCCTTTTATTTGTTTTGATCTGTCACCTAGTGGTTACATCGCTGCCCCCCACTTCTTGTTTTTAAGAGGCAGTGAATAATCATCCTTCCCGATGCACTTCCTAACAGACCTTTATCACATCCTCTCCCAGCCACTGCTTTCTCAAGGTGAAGAGCCCTAGTCACCTTAGTCATTTCTCACTGGGAAGCTGCTCCATACCTCTCTCCTTCTCACTCTTCTCTTTTTCCACTTCTGCTACATATTTTTGATTTGGAAGACTGAAATTTCAATGTAGAAATGCACTGCAAATTTCTACAATGACATCATGACAGTTTTGACTCCATTTGTAGTCAAGTCTTATTTTACCGTGTATTTTTCTGATCATTAAATGAAGCCTAAGCTGATATATTAATGAAGCTATTGGAACACTGAAAACACATTCCTGGATACCAACAAACCAGAGTCCATCATTTCATATGTACACTTCACATGTACCTACAATTTCCTAGTAGGAGAGCCCAAGTCCTTCCTCCAGCCCTAGTTCTAGAGCACTGACAGGATGAACACATTTCCCTGTAGGATTGTGAGGATGACAGCATGCTGTTGAAGAGAAAGAATACTTGCATAGTATTCTGTTGTACAGAAGGTGTCCAATTTTTTATTTTCTTCATTGGCACCATGGAGATTTGAGGCAACAGGTTACAACAACTCCTCTTCCTGTGGATGAAAAGTGAGGAGTGTTGCCACTGCCAGCATTACACACAGCCTCACCAGTCCTGACATATCAGGAGAAGTTGCTTCTCACAGCAGAAGAACTCTGCAATATCCACCCAAGCAGTTGAGGGCCATTTGTTAGAGTGAAGAACTTAAAGTCAAGAATGTCTTACCAAGGTACAAAGAAACAGGGTACTTGGTTGTTTGGTTCAAGTTTGGAGGATTATTGGAGAAACTTTAACAAATAAATGCCATTTTAAAATGCATTGTTCAATGTTTTGCAGAGATTATTAAGAACACTATCCTTTTCTTCCACAGACATTTAGCATTTGCTATTGGCAAAGCTCTTTACAAGTCCAGTCTTGCATTCATGCTCACAAATGTCTTCACAGCAGCAAGAACAAATAACTATCCCTAAGCAAACTTCAGAAAGATAGATCAATATATGCATATGCTTGATTTTATTTAAATATTTTATTATCAAATCTAGTATTAAAAAACCCCAGCACAACTATTAAATAACTAAAAATCAACCACCAGACTTGTTCTTATACCCCTATCTTGTTCTGGTACTCATTTCTGGGCATTTCCTATTGTTTCTTTGCCAGGCCATAAAACAAGGCCGAATTCTGGTCTCATCTAGTGAGGTCACTTTTTATACAGACAAATCCAGTGCTATCAGCACAGGAAGAGTAGCTGAAAGTGGCAGTAGTTCTGGGTTCTCTGGTAACACACAAGAGAATCACAAAAGGTAGTGAGAGCTTGCTCTGAGCCACAGAGCACAACAGCAAAGCAGAACGCTCCTGAGCTAGTCAAACTCTGCTTCAAGCAGCCTGGAGGTCTCAATGAACAGCACCAGGCAAAGGGAAGTGACTGAACCCCTGGTACAGAAAGCTGCCCAGCAGAGCTCTACAGGTCTTTAGGCAGGTTATAGACCAGGTTTACCTCCACTGTGGTGCACTTCAGCTTTACTGAGCTGCAAAAAGTCTTTTTTTTTTTTTTCACTGTATTCTCTGCTACTCTTGATAAACATTTTACAAAGGTCAAGGTGATGTGGATAAGCCAGGTACCATAGAAATCTCTTTTAGGCAAAGTCCTTTCTACAGTAATCCACTCACAATAATCATCAGCAATGCTAGTGACCAGAGTGGAAACTTTACTGAAACATTCTGGCGTAGATGTAGCCTAAGTGAAACCTTGTGTGCAAGGGAAGAAGTTCAGCATCTCGGCCTGCCACAGAAACACTGATCGTATGTGATAAACAAAATACCTTTCTTCTTTTTAGATTAGAGAACAGCCCTCAACAGTGTGTGTACTTCGAAGTCATCACTTACAAGAATAACCTTCAGACCCTCATTTTGCTTCTGTGCAATACCACTTATCTTCTCCATTAAATCACCATAGGTGGATTCTGTGGCACAGCTCTCTCAGACAAAACAAGGAAAAACACTCTGAGAAATTACATTTAAATTCAACATTCTTCTTAATGTTGTCTTTTCTTTTTCTTTTCTGAATGCAGAGCAATCCTAGTATTCCTGCATTACTTTAAAGACATAATTGTACAGAACAAGCAAAAAATTCTAATTCTGTTATTGGAATCTTGTATCGTCTACAGGTCTCTGCTAACTTGGTTTATTTTATTTCACTGAACAGTTGCAATGACATTTAGCAGCCAGATCACACCAGATCTGGGAGAATTTTCACACTGCATCACACTATTCTTATATGCCCAAGTTTCTTTTTCAGATTAATGTAAGAGGGCTGATGACTCAGCAGAGCAGAATCAATAATGCAATGAGATAGATGAACCCCTGGATTGGTTTTCTGTGATCCCATTAGACTTCAGAGGCTACACAACTTCAGCATATTCTAGGTTTACTTTTCCATTTCAAAGAATATTTATTTTTAGAAGGAAACATTCTTTTGTGCTTCAGAGAGAAAAGAGTTAGAGTTATGGTGGAAAGATGAAAGCCCTTAGTATTATAATTGAAATAAAAAGTACACGCAGCTCTGCCTCTATTATATTTAAAATACCTCAACATCTACCAACTCAATAAGAAAAGTTTACCTATCACAATTCTCTGTGTTGCACAGTCATATGAACACAACGCCTTAAAACTAATCAATCAAAACTAATTATAAGTCAAGCTGAAAGAAGTGGGAAAATACCAGACATATCGTTACAAAACTGAAAACTTAGAACAACTTTTTCAGAACAAGAAGGAGATCTGTATTTTTAGAGGACCTGAGATAACAGAATTGCAACTCGAGTCATTGCTTGAAGCATTACCAGAGTAAAACTTCTACAAGCCTGATACAGAAGCAACCCACTTCCAAGGGAGAGGAGCATTTTGGAATACAGGTATCTCTCACTATTGCACCCTACCCTCTCCTGCCAAAAAGAGCAGAAACAAAGTCTTTGAAGTTGTGGGAAAACACGTGGGAAAACACCTGTGAAAACATACTGATTTTGGAGGAAACCAGTGTGAGAGACATAAGGGAGAAGGTGTGCCATCACAGACATCCTGGCCCTGGCAAAACCCCTGAAGTTTAAAGGGAAAATGACATTCCAAGAACAATAGCGAAATTTGCCAGTCCAGAGAAAAGTTTATGCAATAAAGGGTGAAACAACTTCACTACACACAGATTTCCCAAGCAAACAAATGTGACTTGATTGAGGGCTTAAATATATCCCATAGTGTTTAACAAAGAATGGCATCCCTATTCTCAGGCTTGGAAACTGCCTATCAAGTTTTGGAAGCAGGGATTTTGCAGCCAGATTTGAAAACCTGAGAAATATTGACCTAAAGAAGGAATGCTGACTGACTTCTTACAAAGGAATCATCATGCATTTCGTTTTTCTTTTCAATACTTTCCACTCTCTGTGTACCTTCACTAAAATAACAGCAAACACAGTATCACTACACAATATCCCAGGCTCTACATGACGTACACAAGAGCTAAATGGCCCTTGGTTTTGAGTCAAGTCACAGGCTATCACAGGCAAAACCATGACAGAAAAAGAAAAAGGCAAAATTACCAAGCTCCAGCAAAACTACCTGCCTTTTCTCCCACTACAGTTGAAGTACTAGTGGTAAGAAACCTCTTCTAAACTCCAAAAGAAACAAGTTTGTGCCAGCAGATAATGATCCTCACATATAAGCTGAAATTCATTTGTTTTCCCACTCTGGTGGCAAGACTCTGCCTGATTGCTTCTGCATTTATTTAATCTTTTATTTAACAGTTTCCTCTTCTTGTTAATCCAGGCCAAGGGCCAGCTCCTCTTACGTCTCCCAAGGAGTGCATCCTGGTCTGCAGCTGCCCTGCCAGGCTCTGTGAGGGAGCAGAGCACTTCATAGTCCCAATCATTTGCAATTCAAGATGGATCTAAATAAAAATGATTCCCTTGCTCAACTGCATCACTACGCAGGACATGGAAAAAAACATATATAAATGCAGTGATATTAAATCAGTCTTGCTTTAAGTTCTAGGAGTATACATATTTAGGATATTGTATTTTGACGTATTTATACATCTGTTTTTAAAACAAAGTTACTTGTGTTCTTTACTTTCTCTCTATCAGTTCTTAAAAAAAGAAAAGAAGCATACCTGAAACCACTGCAAAACTGTCTAGTACAAAAACTGTTCAAAGAGGAGTCTCTGGACTGATTTCCTGTATGTAAATGTGCTCAGCTCAAAAAATGTCCAGGGCATGATTCCCAGACTACGATACAGGAAAAAAGAGGAGTTCCCTGGCTTAGTTAACATCAGAAGGAAGACACAAGGGACTCATCCAGGGAAAAGAGGCCACTCTGTGGCTCTCATATGTGTGTGCACATACACACAGAAGTGCAGGCACATGCGTGTGCGCTCCCTTGCCTGCCTTGCCTCTGCCCTGGCAGGGTGGGTGAGCTGGCGCAACATCCCCTCAAGGGAACAAGCTCTTGAAAGATCTGATATGACATTTTTACATTCAACTGACTGCATGCAACATTCCTTAAAAAAAAAATTTATCTGTTTGCTTGCTTGAAGCGTCACAAAGATAATATTCATGTCTGTGACCCTGACTGTCTCTGGTCAAGAGGCAGAGAGATTGTGCAGAGCGTGTTGCCTTCCAGCACCCCTGGGACGCCTGCCAGAGAACAGAGCTGCCGTCCCAGAGGAGAGGGTCAGCTCCCCCAGCCTTCAGCTAACACTGTCAGCAGTCCCTCTCCTAACTACTGAGGAGGTGAATGGCACACACAGGGGACTTGGCTTGCACAGCCCTACACCTGTGTTACTGACGTACACAGCAGAAACTCCAGTGCCCTGAAGCTGGGGAAGGAGTATTATTTTTTTCTTTAGAGAACCTTATCCCCAGATAACTTGTCTTTCCATTTCTTCTTTATCATTGTTGACCTCCAAATTCCTACACCACCACCCTCTTTCAGCATCTACCAAAACATTCATATCTGTTTTCTACATTGTGGTTACATGTCCATGTGGGCTGAAAATCTTATATAGAATCTTATTTAAACACAGCTTCATCATCCAGATACTGTTTGGGCAACGAGCTATGCAGAGCCAAGCAGCATTACAGAATCTTATTTCAAAGCCTGTTTCTACTACCGGAGCACTCATTTTAAAGTGAATCTAAATTACTGCCTTTCCCATAAAGACTTGCTTAAGTGCATTTTAAAAGAAATGTTGCCAAGCACAGAAATGCCCCTGGAAGTCCTTGAACTAAAGTTTGCTGAAGGCTGCCAGGTTAATCCAGGGTAGAATCAGTCTGTTTGTTCAGTCCTTCTGCCCTCCCACCCAATATGCACTCCTGAAGATGGGGTACCCAGGTAAGCAGAACTACAATCTCACTTGATAGGGCTGCTCTGTTCATCACACCCACCCACCAGTAAGGGCATAAGCCAACAGAAAACCTGATTGCCAAAAGCATCATGGGTGTTTTTCTATGCCTCAAGCTCATCCTGTCATGACAGTGGTCTATATAATACCTCCTGCTGCCACAGACCATGACCACAACTGATCTTGTAATGACAGTAATGAGCAAACATAAGTTTGCATGGCTACATACATGAGTATACAACTCCCTAATTTTATAAACTCATCACAGAACATGTAAAAACCTTGAGATGCAAGTGGATTTCACCTTTTTTATTCTAAACTTTTTCCCAAAACTGCCATTTTTATTTAAGTCTACTCAGTAAAGGTTAAACAAATAAGATGTTTTGAAGAAATGCAAGGCCCTACTAAGCCCATGGGTGTCTGCCCAATAGAGAGCACCAAAATACATCATCCACTCTGTAACCCACATGCTCCTCCTCTCACTTCAGAAGGCAGGTAGCCCTTCCAGGACACCCTGAATTTCTGGCTATGTCTGATCAGGAGAGCACACATTAGTTTAGAAAGCTTCTTAAAGTTGTTCAGGGAGTTTCGCTTCTGTGCTGTCAGCAGCTATCTGGCTTAAGGACACAATATACACAACTGTGGCAGCTTAGCAGTCATTTGTACACTTTTCCAAGCTACCTTTTTCAGGTTCTTAAATCACCAAAAACCCAGTCTAACATCCATCAAACAATTTTAAAAATGTAAAATCACATATCTATTACAAAGTATTTGCTTATGCGATTTTGTTGGCTTACTTCTGTTTAGATAATACAGCTGCATACAAATTGCTGTTGCATTTTAACAGCATTGTAATGTTAACAAGGTCCACATGAAAAGCAAAAGTAGCTAAAACTTTGACTAGGCATAGACAGGCAAAAAGACTATGCTAGACCAGAAAACATACCAAAGGAATATTGAATATTAGTAATTCAAGCAGCAGAATGAATGGCTGATAAAACTTTAAGCAAACACTTTGCCTCTGTGCTCACTTCTTCTATCATCTCTGAGGATAAGCCTTTACCATGCTTCCACTGCACCTAGGCTTGGACTTCATCAAGAAAGGGTAATAATATGTTTTTGCTGCCATAACAGACTCAGCCTAACAGAGAACACTGCAGGTGGGAAGATTTAAAAAAATAAAATATCTATCTAAGCATGGACCCACTATTCAATACTGCCTTCATTTTTTGTTTTGTTCTTGCTTTTTTTCCTTTCTTCCCAGAAATATTCTTGCCAGCTGTTTTGCTGTCTCTCAGTATTCCAACAATGACCAAGCATCACCCTGTGGTGCTGGATCTCAAAGGCAGAATTAAGATTAACAGTGTTATGATTAAGTGCCAGCTGAAGAGACACAGCCACAAAACCAGACTCTGTGGCTGAGAGCTCATGGCCCCACTCAAGATGCCCCTGAGCATTGAAATTTTCACCCTCTTCCCCCCAGAGCCAGGAAAGGGATGGCATTTCCAGAAAGAACAGTCACCCTTGGATGACAAAGAGTTTCAACATTGGGACTTTATGAGCATTGTCTGTTCCCCAGTCAAAAAAACATAATTCAGTTCTATCTTGACACATGCATGGGAAACCTGCACATGGAAAATGCAGGTCAGATGAAGGTCAGTGGGATAAGAACCACACGTATGTGTAGCCATGGTATTCTCATGCTCAGTATGGAAAATATTCCACAGGCTGGCACATTCTTCAAATAGTTTTTCAAAAGAATTATCACCCTTTAGACCAGTATAGCTTACAACAAGTTAAGCAAATAAAATAAATAAATTCCCTAGTTATGTCCCTTAACCTCATCTACTTATCTTGAAAAGCAAGTTAGCTTTACTTCCAGTGCTCCTCACTGCCAGATTAAGGTTGCTATGGGGCACACAGTATTTGATTAAAGCAATTATATCTACTGGCATATACATATGTGTTTGTTTTATGCCATGGAAATATCTCTGTGCTTTTCACAGAAATTGCATATAAAAGCTACACATGGAAAAACCAGTACCTGTGAATGCCCTCCTCCCAAACTGTAAACATAGCAGGAGGCTTCTAATGTTTGTTTGAAAACACTTGCCCTAAGTGATAATCCTGATGGAAAAAAGGAAGTAATTTTGCTTACTCTTTGCCTTCAGGTGGCTCATTAAAACACCTCTTATAAAAGAAAGAGGATATGAGTCTCTCCTGACTTTATGCTGAGGCTAACCATCTTTGGGGAAGGATCCTGGCAGCAAAAGAGTGTACACTCAATTCTTTGTTTTAATTTAGAATTTAATTTGTCAGCAAAACTGAAGTTCATAAAGAAGGCAAATTTTGACAAATTGCAACTGCCATGAGCTCTGCTAAGAGCAGGATGTAACATGAATGTGATTCTTCAAGAGAACAAATTATAATCATTGCATCCAAACAAAAAATGCTTACTTTAATACGTTTATTCTATAGTTTGCCAACTCTTCAGGCTGGGTACTAAGCAGAATTTGCTAACCTTACATTTGTGAGATAAAGTCATCTGCAGCATATCTACTACATATCAGCAGGACAAGATGACAGTTGTCCTGTTGAGTTTTTTGGATTACAATTAGCATTTTCTTGCACTATAGCTATAATACCTTAAATCTGAGCACACCTCTAAACAGAAGGAGGTCATATAAGCAAAGCAGTTTTCCAAATCTCAGAAACCGTGTTCACCGAAGTCATTTGCACCAACAGAGAAAATGGTTGCTTATAAAAATAGTAATTTATTTGTGTATCTAAAATGAAATGCAGCACATGTACTAGGTACAGACTGCTGCTCATTTCAGCTACAGTAGACTCATAAAAATAAATGCTTAAGATATACTATGTCAAGTGGATGGGTAGCATGGTAGAGTCTGCAGGGAAATGTAAACTGTTACATTAGTATTACAAAGACATCAGTAAATAGCTGGAGATGTTCAAAGCCTAAACACTTATCAGATGCTCAAGACTGGGATTTACCTAGCTAACTTTATCAACAGGTCCCCTAGACTGTCTTCACAAAGTCTAGCAAAAACAAACTTCAGAATGAGGTTCTTTTGATGTCCTTAAGAGGAGACACACTTCAGAAATGCCAGCTTCCTTCTCCCTGATTCCTACAAAAGGATTACAGGCCCATACTTGCACAGCTGTACCACAGGTGCCTTGAGTTGAATGCTGCCTGCCAGGCTGCTCAGGCAGAGCCAGCACAGCACAAGGCGATCTGTAACCCAGCAATCCCCTTGCCAAAGCAGGAGAAATGATCTCTGCTGTGGTTCTCACAGCATCAGCTGCTCTCAGCATCGCAAGCTCCATCATCACATCATGGGAGGCTTCATTGGGTTATGAAAAAGCATAATGAAATCTTACTACAAACTGCTCCCTGCCTCCTGTAATTAAATGTACCTCTTGCCCAAGAAGGAAATCTTCCCAATCTCTGTCTCCTTAATGCTGGGAAGAGGGAGGTCTTCTTATCATCTACTTTTGTGGTAGAGAGATACAGTGAAGAAAACTTCATTCCTATTTATGTTTTCTTTCACTTTTCAAACATGAAAACACTGTTGTAGAATTGCATGAAGATTGAACTAAGTCACTCACAGAGAAACCACATTTTTTCCATGTCCCACCAAATCAGATATCATGCACAGGGGAGAACAGCCACTTGAAAACTAGCACAGTATTGCACCAAAGACGTGCAGTCCATGTTCCATATATGTCCAAACTCTAGGAGATAAACTGATGAACAGTTGCACAAATGGGAATGACATCAGTGCTCAGCACAGCCCCACACAGAAAAAGCACAAGTGACTCCAAAGAAGCAAAGAGCAGAGCAGATGTAGCGAGGGTACTGCCATGGCCATAGAGCCATGAACTCTAACACACCCAGGAGCACACAGTTCATTCTCCTCCAGACCCACCTACAGAGGCTGAACAGGTTGGCTGCCTCTCTCAGCTGCTCAGCACCAGGTATTGCCAGGACCTTACCACCCCTATGGCAGAGCTCTAATCCTTTCAGTGCAAAGGCAGCCAGGTTATCACGAACTCACTTAAATCATCAGTTCCCACTCAGCTCTCAGATTTCACACTAATATGCATGAAGGACTTTCACACATTCATCTCCACTCTCTGCTGGCATGGGGCAATGGTGTCCAGCAAGACGCAGGCGTGAGCAGGCAGCGGAGCCAGCAGTGCCAGTGGTGATCCACACTGCAGACAGACTTACTGCAGCTTCCTTTCTGCTTTGCCTCTCTGCTACTCTGGGATATGCTTGATCCTGCTGAACCAATTCAATCAGCTGTATGTCAAAAAGTCATAGTCCTAATGCCTCCCCATCTTTTTAAATATTTATTTTCCTGAATAGTCTTCTACTGGTTTAGTGATATGAATCACCAGCACCCAAGAACTGCAAGATGATACAATGCTGCAAGCACATTAAATGGCCAAACTTTGCCCTATATAAACACTTTATGTAAGTCACTGAAATAAATTATGCTGCAAATTATGAGTAAATTATGCTGTAAAGGGGTAAAAACTCTGTTGTATTTGTTCAGGACAAGCAATTACTTCTTTTTCACTGTCAATCCACATTAGACTGGTAACTGTACATGCTGCTCACAAAACGCTCTCTTGAACATTTCAAGCAGACATGGCTCCCATTGTGCTTCTGGGCTATAATTTATTATCTTGTTTTTTTTCCTGCTTAATGCAGTTATTTTTTTGAGAGGACAGAACAGAGTGAATGAGGATAAAGCAGAGAAATAAACAGAAGCCAAAATCTCTCCCTGTCTACAACAAAAACACGTCACTAGCAACCACAAAGGATATTAAAATCAACAGATAAAGGTCAGATAAAGCACAAGATAAGGTAGTGCGTACATTAATATCTCAAAGATGCTATTACAAGGTTAATCAGTTATGCTGGCAAGATTTAAGTTTGAGTTATTTGGTGCCTAAGAAATATAATAAAAATAATTTATTTTTACTTTATAAACAAAATGTAAATCAGCCATGAAATTACTACTTCACAGAACAAAATTAATATAATGCAGTAAAATCTAAGTTTAGAGTCACAACTAACTCCCTGGGGATTTTTAAATTAGTACAGCTATACACAAAACAGCTGGTCCAATGCAAAGCAGAACCCCAAATTTTTAATACAGGTAAGCCTTGTACCAGCTGATGGCAAATAGAAGAGTACTGTGTTTGTTAGATTTTTGCCCTCATTTAGTTACAGGCTCTTCCCTTGGCTGTTTTCAGGAATGATACTGAATACCATGAACTAGAGGCTTCTTTACATGTTCATCTGACAAAATGTTCAGAATTTTCATTATGACTGATTCTGAAATTTCTCTAAATTTTTGATCCTACTACATGTATGACTGAAATGCCGAATAAAATGACAGTTGGCTCCAGATTTTCAGTGACTGTTTGACATCAGGGTGGCTGATTCTTGAACTGAGGGGAAATTATTTAGGCTCATGTTGTTACAACACAACAAAGGAGAAAAGCAATTGACAATATTTGTTCAGAAATCTTTGCAACTGCAGCTTTCACTGCAGTGACTCTTGAGAAAGATTTGCAAGCACAAATCAGAACACAGTGCTTTTCCCATGGCCTGCCTGTGCTCTTGGCAGTGTTCTCTCTTGAGCCTGCTCAACATAACGAAGAGGTAGAGTCTCAAAGACAGGGTTAAGTCTAATTCTTCAGCCAGACACATCAAAGGGAAAGTTACCATGAGTACAGCATAAGCCATTTTTAGTATTTAAGGGCTCAGTATACAGCTTAAGGAGAACTTGAACTTCACCTTTATCAAACTGTTACCTCTGCTATGTATTATTCACATGGCGAGAGTCTTAATTGCCCAGACACTCTGCCAACTCTTTCCTCTCTGTTGAAACCAACCACACAAATATAAAATATCTATTTTCAACACAAGTCTACTAAAATGTACAAAAGAGATATTAGTTGTCAAGTGTTAAGCAGAAAGCTTCACATTTTGCAAATTACACATTTATATGGCTCCATGAGCCTGTCAGTGCCAGTGTGTCTTGGTGACAGCAATCCCTCCTTTCCCAGCCTTCAGGAGAAACACCTTCAGTTCACCGCTTTGTTGACTGTAGGCGTATGTAGGTGTATCAGCCTTCAACAAAGAAAGTGCATAAGGAAATCGAGGTAAAGCTCAACTGAAAGAAAGACTTTCCCATTTAGTAGTGAAAACACTTATCAGTTCCAACACTCTCTCACTTAACTCACTGGAACTGAATATGCAGCAATGCTACTCTGGAACTGCATTTCCAAAGTGAAATCATCTTGTATTGCAACCATTCACTTTACAACGTTTTAAAAAGGTAATGGTTAATTTAACTCCAAAAACGTGTATCTCATGCTATTAAACAATTAATTTTTGCTCACCTGTTACTTACTGCTCCACTGTTGCTGATACACCACAGAAAATCAGGAAATAAGAAACTGTTTTAAGCTAGTCCTGCAGATTTTAAGAGGGCAATCATGCTTAGTGCTGGTTCAAAAGAGGAAGGAGAACACCAGTGAATTCGCTGAACGTCTTTGCTAAACAGACAGGTTTGCTGAACCAACTAAACCTTTTTCAGCGCGCTTTGCTTTAGAACAAGGTTGAGCTAGTGGCACAATGACTGGAAACCCAGCAAGCGTAGTGCTGGTGTGTAAGAGTGCAGGGTGTCTCCTCCACTGAACAAGGCATTTCATAAAATCAAAATTGTAACTGCATCAACATCTAAAGATGCAGGTGGTAAGCTCCCTGAAAACAATGTCAAGTTCTTTAATTGTACCTTTTCCTTGAAAATTTTTGAGTAATGCACAAAATTTAAAAAGTTTGCACAGCAATTTTAATTAACAGGCATCTTACAACACCTGCTTTAATTAAAGTGTTTTTTCCTTCACCTCATGCAATGAAAAGAGAATGTAGAGAGGATGGAGATTTGTCTAACGGAACACAGAAAAGGAACCTCTAGTTTCTCAATACCCTCAACCCATGGTTTGCCCCCACCCCTAATATATGCTGACAAGTCTGTGGGTTGTGCTGCAGACCAGGTCAAGGACTCCTTCAACTTGATGAGCAAAACAAACAAAAAAGCAAACAAAAAATTCTCCCTAAAAAAAAAGAAAAACAAAACCAAAAAAACCACCAACTTGGAGCTGGAGCACTCCCCTTGGTCAGATCCAGGTCCCGGCAGAGCCCAGTCACTGTCAGGCTGGCAGAAACAAGGCGTGCCATGGAGCAGGATCAAGTGGAACAGTTGGAGAAGGCCAGAATAGCTGAGGCAAGGATGTATGACAGATCTTGGCCTGAGGTGTCAGAGTGCTTGCTTCCCAGTGAAATCCTCTAATGCATCATCCTCTACCTCATACCCTTTATTTCCTTAAAACTCCCTACACCAAAGGATTCATTCAAAAGGCAATTTCCAAAGGAAACACGCTCTTCAAGGCTTGTGCTAATTGCAACTTGTTCCTTTGTAGTTGCAATAGACAGCCAGGAACTGCCTGTGTGTGCAAGAGCTGCTCCCATCGCTTTTCTAATGGAACATAGTTTCTGTCAAAACTGAAGCACAAACAGTCCCAATCCCAAGCCAGCAAGCGGCAAAGTAGAATAGCACAAGTAGTAACATTGCAATCTAAATATTCTCCTCCAGCTGTTCAGCCTAATCTCATGTCAGCGTATGTCATTCACAATTTATCCAGAGTTAATTTCAGGTCTGTTACAGCAAGGATTTACACTTTCTGTTCTTTAAAGCAGTGCTCTTTACAAGGACGCTCATTATTACACCCAAAGCAGTAAGCAGAATCTTTCTGCAACTCCTTTCAACTATCTTGTGACCAACAGTGAAGCTGTAGCTATTAACTCTGAGAAGAATGTGAATGATCATAGCAGAAGCTTGATGGCTTCTTAGTAGTCCATGTTCAGGGTCTCTGGTTTAAAAAAAAAAAAACAACAGAAACCTTTGCCACTGAATTGGCGTCATTTCTGATAGCAGTGTTTTGACACCAGCCTGGCAGAGACATGTAAGCAAAGCCCTGCTGTTTGCTGTTTGCACAGACAGCTTATTGCAGGTAGCCAGCTCAGAACTAGCCAGTTAAAGACCTGTGAGGTATAATACAAATAAACAGTCCTGATCATAATAGGCAGTATAGGCAACAAAGCCAAAGAGAGAAGAAAAATAATGCATGCCAAAACATGAAAGAATAAAGTAGGTGAAACATTCTACTGCTAATGCTTTATGAAAATGTAAGAGGATGGTCTTGTCCAGAGAAAGGCTTCTCATCTTCTCTTTCACATGAGAGGCAGGAAAAACAGCTTACAAGAAATCTAGATGCTAAGTTTCAAATGGTAGAAGATTATAAAATTGAAACTGACAGGACTTGCATGAGAGGGTTCTTCTGCTCCTCATTGAGACACTTTTTTAAAGTGCCTACAGGACAGACTGCACACAGTATGTCCTCTCAGTGTCCAACTGAATCATGTTTACTCTTCTGTTTTAGAGCTTTTTAATTTGTGAAACCAAAAAACTCCAAATGCAAGGAGGCCAACTAAGCCTACAGGCAGGAGTTACCTTCTCCTTTTTTTTAATAAGCTTTTATGATGGTTCTTTACGCAGAATCACCACTAGTACAGCTCTGCTTATGGCAGAGATAAAAGAAAAATGGGTGCTGGGGCCTTTGGACATTAATCTTTTGAAGAAAAGATTAATCCTTTTCTTACTATAACCCTTACCACTGCTAACCTAAAGAGCACTGAACTACAAATTAATGGCAAATCCTAAACTGCCCAAGCAGAGACAAAACCTCCTTTCGCTATACGAATTCAGAAATGGTTAGAAATCAGTGTTGACTGATAAGGTGTATTATCTGGATCACAGAGAGATCAAAGTACCTGAAGCTCTTCATATCAACTAAAACCTGAGCTCTGTGGGTGATAACTCCTCATCTTTGGCATACACATCTTTGAGTCAGCAAATTGCCTTAATTTGATTTTCAAAAACCCTCTCAGGGTTTATCTGCTGAAGAATCCCCTTTCTATTTAACACAAGGAATTAAGAAGTAATTACATTATGTTTACACATTTATAAATGATGGGTTGCCTTTTGTTAAGGGTTCTGGATCCCTTAATCCTTCTTTAATCTAATCAAAGAAACTGGCAATAAAAAAAGCACAAAGGGATGTGGCAGCCCAAGGGAGAAGTTGCAAGAAAAACAAAGGAAGTTTCAGACTGCTCCTCAAACCAGTGATCAAGTGCAGGCAAAAGAAAACCTACCACTCTGTTCCAGTGGAAACAGGGAAGCAATGGGTATCCTTCTAAGTTTTCATACAAAGGTGTAACACAGTAAGTCATGGTAACACAGTGCATCAAAATCCAGTATCAGGCAGTGAGACAACTACAAAATATTTGGATTTAAAAAATGCCTTATTTTTAAAATTTGTTAAAGGTCTGAGAACATACAGCTATCAGTGAAATCTAATCTACTTATCTAGTAGAATTTGGTGTCTCTTTGAAGCCAAGTGTTCAATAAGTGCTGAAAAAGCTCCAAAAAACCCCTTTCCTCCCTCAATAGTGTGAGGGGGGAAAAAAAAGTACAGTGAAATCGTTCAAGTAGCTTCATATGGCAAATATTTCAGTTTGGGCTATTGGCACTGTATTGCACAAACACTTCCATCAGCTTCCTAGCAGAAGGACTTACCAAATGAACAGACGTTTTAACCCTTGGAGAAAAGATACAAGGACAGGTTTCTCTCAAGTTGCCTTCGAGGTGAAGGATCAAACCACGGGACTGTAAACCTCACAAGCAACACAGCATGACTCTATCGCAGAGTTCAAGTTTCCAAGGCAGAGTAGCAAAGTGCTGTGTCACAAGAGGGGCTTGTGTTCTGGAAACAAAGAGCCTGACTTCCCAAAACCATCAGCCAGAAGCATCAGCACTGCGCAGCCCCCACCTCTTTCTGAGCAAGCAGCCTTGACACTGCTGAGGTTGGCACATATTAGCCCCTATTATGATTGCCACAGCTGGTAAGGCTTTCAGGTTCTTTTTTCCCCTTCAGCAGAAAGCTTATTTGCCTGAACCAAAATCAGTTTTGACAAGTGCAGCTTCTGAGCTTTTCTATTTAAAACCAGGCTGAGCATATACTTCACATTTTATTTTTTTCAGACATAACTCCTGAGAGAGCAGACCAAGCTACAGCACAACACCTTGTAAATCAAACAGGTTTATCTTTACTTGGAATTGGGTCAACTACAATGGTTTAAAGCTATTTCTTCATTTCACTGTCATCCAGCCACCAGCTTTGAACTTCTTTGTTTAAAGCAAAGATACTAAGGAAGTTAGTATCCTTTCACAGTAACAGTGAAAAATCCAGTGAGTGCAAAAATTGCCAGGCATGTGCTTGGTTGGTAGCAGGCAACAGGAACTTTAATCATCTGACTGATAAGTACTTGCTTTTAAAAATTTCCATGAAAAATTAATGTAAACACAGTCTCAATGTTATAATCCTCGATCATGCAAGATTCCCAGAAATGTGAGGATGTTTTGCTTTAATGGTAACCATAAAACAAACAAAAATTCCAAGATTCTGTGATCAGCCTATGCAGACTCTTTTTTAAAACTGTATTTCACTGTTTTGTGATTAAACCTTTCCCTCTAAGTCTCGATCTTTGCGATGTACTTTTATTTCTACTTTAACTCAGATACAGTTTCCCAAACACAAGATAAAGTTCAGCTTTTCAATAACCAGAAACAAAATCCGTCTTAAGTAACATAACCTCCTAAAGCACTTATTTAAAAGTATATGGCCACAAAGAAATGCCAAGCAATGTTTGAATTCCTTTCTTCTTTACTTAGTTGTGACAAAGTAGAGAAATGTGTAATTTCTTCACTGAAATTGTAATACTTTGCAAGAAAAACATTTTTTTTTTGTGGAAAAGGAACACATTGCTTCTAAATTAAGAAATAGTGGTGAAAATTATTTACAGTCTCCACTTTACCTAGACTCTAGTAACTAGAGTGCTGAGTCATAAATTAAACTGGTGCTCTGACCTTTAAGGAACAACTGAGATCATAATAAACACGTCTCGTATTTTCAGCTGAGTCCAAGCAAAGAGAAGTCTCACAGCTCCTTGAAAAGCCCCAGGAGATGCAGTTTCTTAAAGCACACATAAAATTGATTAGCATTCACAGTAACAAAATACACGTTAGAGAATAGACATGTTAGAGAATAGGCTTAATTTACTTTGGATTTTCACTCTTTCCTCTCTCATATATGCTCTAAATTAGGAAAGAACTAATACTGAAAATTAACCATGCATGTGAAGAGCCACCAAAAACATACAAAACAACCTGAGAATAGACTAGACAGTACAATGGTTATGTGCAGCCGCGCAAGACCTGGAATTTCATTTTTGTTTGGGAAACTATGGAGATTTGAGTGCTGTACATCTCATGCAGAATACGTGTTCTTGGACATAAAAAATTATGAGGACAGAAAAGTTAGAAACTACTTTGCTTCAACAAACTTGGATATGGGAATTTTTTCCCTCTGTGTCATTCATATTGCTCATTCTCCTCTCAGCTACATCTTCCCTCAGCCCAAAGAAAACGAAACTCTTCCTCCAGAAGTCCCTCAAACCCACTATGGACCTTCCATAGCCTGAGTGCTATAATGAGGGTCACTATACCTGTATACAAGCCTGTGTTCATGCATGCCTTTCAACCTTTTATCTGTCTACATGAACTTGCACTTCATCCTTACCAGTTCAGTAACCCACACTGTATTTCATTATACAGAGTTACATCAATGTAAGTATGCAATTTACTCTTAATCAGGGTGTACTTCTTAAGTATGAGTCTGCTATGCTACTAAGCATATTTTATAACAAGGAGGCCTTCTTTCTTGGCTTGGCTGACATTAAGAGATTAACACTCCACCTGTGTGTCACCCAGCTATAACAGGTTACAGGCAACTTTCAGTCAAATGGATGTAAATAAATTCACAAAACGAGATACAAATGCTATCTTGAAACCCTTGCTGCATCCACAAAAAATTTCTTAAACAAAAGTAGAAGGCTATATGATTCAACTAAATATATCTACGGGCTGGTTAACCCTAAAATGTGGAGGGGGTGTGGGGCAGACATGCTCCCTGCTTGTCTGTGAGCTGGTTCAGTTTGCTAACCCAGGGAATTAGTAGTGCAGAGCTGATGAACGGAAACTGCTCCCAGAAGGGTGTGATGTGTGCTGGAGATGGCACAGGCAAAATGGCAAGGACACACACCCCACCCTCCAGGCAGCAGCAGGGCTCTTTGCTCAGGAATGGAGCTAAACAGCACCATAAAAGAATCCAGTTTCAACTGAAAAAAAAAAGTGTCCAAGCAGATGTCACAGCACAAGAAGAACATCAATGTAGCTCATTTTAGGCGCTTTTCATTGGCCTTTCCACTTCACTAAGTCAGCAGCTGAACTGCAGAATCCCAGGAACACAGGTCATTAAGACAGGAATGATAATAAGTATCAAATACCTCAGGCATTACTAGTAATAACAAGAAACAGAAACAAAACAATAAACATCAAATACTGTCACAGCTCTGTTTGACTAAATGCAAAACATGTTATTTACATTATGTAATTGAGTTATAAAGCACTTTCACTCTTGTTTGTGAATAAGAAATTGCAGCCTTCTGTCTCTGCAGTTTGAAATGTCTCTCAGTGGCTGTAGCAAGATCACCAAAAAAGTTCACTATTGGATCACGTGTTGAACCATGTGCCAGCCCTGGCATGGTATGTAAATGAACTCATTGACCTCTCTGGGTTTTCCCCTTTCTTTTCCCTGATCTGTAATGAGGATATCGAGCTCAGAGGGAGTAGCAGGCAGGAGATTGCGCTGTACTTTCACAATGGGAAAGAAGCCAAAATACAGGCACAATGCCTGGATTCAGCAGTTTCAGGCAAACGCAGCAGAACTGCATACATCCTCCTCCGGGAAGAACACTTTCCACCGCCACTTTAACAGGAAACCTAGCTCAAAACCAAGGGTGGGCTAGCCCCTCATTCACTTTTCACGCCTGGCCATTAAGCTATTCCCCCACAAGAAAGGTTTTCCTGTTAGAGGAGCTTCCAAAATTGCTTAAGAGCAATTTGCTTTGGTTTGTTATGATGATTTCATTCTGTAATATTCTGAATATGACATGTTGTGCTTATTGGTCTTTAATATTGGGCTTTTTATACTGAAGAATTTGGTAAAAATATGGTTAACTGTACATACCCAGAAATTATTAAAGGAAGAAAATTAACATAGCATTAGTCAGTAAAACATATGTATATATACTAAAATGTCTCAAAGTTCACAGTGTATTAATTTTCTGTCTGAAAATAGATCCCAACGACACAAACTATACATGTTTAATTCCAATTTTATGTTCCACCTACCCTCTTCTTAATTAGTCTCTCTTTAGTTGCTTGCAACACAGACAAATTACTTGGTACAATCTGAAGTTCTCCTCTTTCCTCTCAAATCCAAAACAAATTTCTCTGACTAGCTGGCAGAAAATAAATTTAGATGTGTTCTATGTTCTCACATTCCATACGAACAAATACATCATAAGGACAAGACTCCACATGCCTCTGGAAAAAAGAAGCACAAGATTCAGAACTCAAGCAGGAGCAGCCAGAAGCATCTTTAAGTCTCTCAATGTGTTGCTGCTCTTGGGAACTACAGCAGCTTCTGACATAGCTCATCCAAATGCCTTAAGAAAAGCAGATTTTGCCCCCCTCCCCCCTTTTCTGGCCTTCCCTCAAGCCCAGGCCAGTGTTTCATTTGAATTAATTTTATTTATTAATATTCCAGTAAAATTGGGAATCACTGTTACTTTCTTTTTTTTTTTTAATATGGTCTCACAACAGATAGCTTGCTGGAGATTTTATGGGAAGCCTGTGGCATAAGCCAAATGAAATCAGGAATGTAAAGAATATTTTGAAAACAAAGTCTGGTTTTCCTCATCTAGTAGTGTGTGATTATGATTCTGCCTTACACTACAAGACATCTGAGCATGTGTCAAGAGTCAGCAGAGAAAGGGATGAGATTTTGACATCTCATTTTGACATTTTGGCATACAGCCAGCTCCATGACATGGACTACTATGACACAGTGGCAGAATTCGAGGTCACAGCATATGATCCTCCTCTGTCCCTGGACAAAATGTGAAAGCAGGAGAGTTTGGCAGAGTTGGAGTTTCATGCACTGTCATAAATATAGGTTTACCTAGAGAAAACATTGTGGCTCCATACTGTCACAGTTACGTAATCCAGGATAGCTGGCATCTTCTTTCTTGACCCCAAAATCAGATTACCAGTATCTTAAAATTTTTTAAAAATATTTGCTAGAACATGGAATTGACCATTTGCAACGTTATATTGTTGAGAAATGTGAGGTTATTGCCCAAAATCTTTGTTCCAGGCCACTAACTCTTTCTTCCAGTTCAGAGAAGTTACAAAAAGGGTGTATTGATTCAAACAGCAACTATTCCATGCAGGTTAAACAAAAAAAAAGCACGTTTAAGACCAAAGGAACATTCTTCCTTACAGAAACGAGTAATTCTTGGCTGGCAAAGAATAAACTTGAATTTTCTTACTCTTTCTCAAAACAGGGAGAGGGGAAAGATGAGATGGCAGGCAAGGAGAGGGTTAATCAAGATAGTATTTGCTGATGTTTATATTCTGAAACAAAGGGGAATAATAATCCGAGAAGATATATTACATGACAAAGAGAGGAAGTAACTTGCTACATCGCACAATTAATTATTGGAGCCACATCCCAGCCATAAGAGCTATGGATACAAACACAGAGATTTTCAAATTAGATTACTAATGTTTCACTCTTAGGGAAATAGGGGAAGCAAAGAAGGAAGTGAAAACTAAAAACATTGCTTGTTTTGAAGATACTATATTTTGACAAGTCTGAGGAAAGGCTGTCAAAAGAGGAAAGTTGTATATCCTGACAATAATGGACTCTATGAATAACTTACAGACAAGATTATTCTGATCATGTTTGTTTTTATATGAGGTAAAACCTCATTTGCTACTCATCCTGCCCTAGTTTGAAGTTGCTTCTATAAAAACAAATATGACACAATGAAAAACTGCTAAGATTCACCGAACTACGGAATGTCCTTCCTGCTCACCCTGGCTCACTTTTCACTTCGAAACGTAAAAGGAATGTCACGCATTTGTAAACTATGTCTGGGAGCGAAGCCTCAAGTATCATGAATAAAATCACTCAAGTTCTTCACTATACCAATAAAAATGCTACGTGACCTCTATTCAAGCACAAGCTCAGATGTTTCTAAATACAGATGGTATCCATCACATGAAGGAAGAACATTAATTACTGCATTTGACATCTTTCTTGAGAACTGCACCCCTTCTCACTGAGCAGAACAAAGTCTCTGCCACACTAGAAGTTGCCAAGACTTTCCGTTTCTCTCTGTCCTCAATGCAATGCATACTGTCTATGGAAAGGGGAAAAGAAAGTGAAAAATTTGTAAAGCAATCCTGCATCCTGTATGCTACACCAATTGATTTCTCAGCTCAGTTTCTAATACCTAATCTCACTGCAACCAATGTTTCCAGGCAGTTATATACTAAAATACATAATGACAGCTCAGTTTTTCACTTGTGTACAATAAATATTTGTAAAAAACCTTCTACTTGGTGGTTGGCCACTTGCAGCTTCCATTCAAAAAAGCAAGTTACAAACAGTGTGCTAAAAGACACCTGACTGGGTCTGACTGAGCTGTTGCTCTGCTCTGCTTTTTTTTTTCTGGCTCTAACCTGGCCCTGTAAGGGGACAAGGTAAAAGTCCACATGAAGCTGCTCATTTCTCCTGGAAACAAACCCCGAGCTATATGCTGGAGATCAAGAGTCTGCAGCTGCTGTGGCGTGGGCACTTCCTTCTATCCATGGGATAATTCTATCACTTCACCAAAATAAAGCTTGAAAGAACCATGAATTTAGGACAATGAGGTAAAGGATCACCATCTTACATTCCATAGCTCACACATATAAGTTTTTTCTAGGTGTCCATTTCACAGTAAACTTTGAACTTGTTCCTCTGTATAAAGTTACAGCATTTAAGACTGGTTTCCCTACTTATCATTCCAAGTATCTGTTTGCTGTACCATCAGGTATATGATATAGCAAAAGCTGTCAAGAGCTTTACAGCGTAGCCAAGGGAACGAAAACATACCTCTTTTCAAATTAATACATACCATCTACAAGGGAACAATGTCAGTATTTTAGCACAGTTTTAAAGACTGCATGAGAAAGGATGCAGTCAGACAAGATCTAGAATTTTGACAGCTGCAACGACTCCACAGTCACCATTATCAGACTGAGCAACACCCAGGTATTTAAAAGCTGAACATCCATCTCTTTTTTCCTTCTTCTCCTTAGTGTTTAAAAAGCAGCTTGTTGTCTGGGGTTTTTCTGTTTACAACTGTGCATCTGTGTATGTGTATGACAATAGGAATTCTCAGAGCAAGCCAAACTGAGGAAGATGGATTGGTCTGATGTCTGGTCATTCCTGGGTGTGTCCACACCAGTCCTGTGGTTCAGATCAGTGGTGTGCTTCCGTGGCAAATCTCTCAATCTTCCCTGAGCTTTGGTTTGGATTGTGGAACAGCCCTCTGAGCTCACACAATGGATTCTTTTCATATGAATCTAAACCTGAAGATGTGCTCCAACTGCTAAAAGGCATTTGGTCCACATGATCAGCTTGCAGCCCATGTGGAGTAGAGCCCCATGATGCCTAGAGCAGGACCAAATCTCCTACACCAGCTTCTACTCCATAAAGTTGCTCCTACCACATCACATTAATTGCTAGTACAGACATGTCTGTCAAAAACCATTTTCCTGTTCCTTTGAAAGTTTGTCTTCTATACTCACAATCCTACCTTTGCTAGCTTCATTTCAGACAGACATTAGTGTGGAGAGCCATGGAGGCAGAAAGACAGACAAATTTGCCCAGCTGTACAGCAGCACAGATGTTCTGAAACAGACTGGGGAATCAATGGCACAAGAAGGAAATCACCAAATGATGTTGTTCACAGTACACAGCAGTGGCAGGCACAGGGATGATCACATTTTGGGGTGCACTAAGGCTCCACACCCCAAAAAGCTCTTGATGTGAATATATGTAAATGAGTTAATAATGGAGCTCTCAGCCTACAACCTGCAATGTTGACACAGGTCTTCTTGGCAGCTGCATATATACTTATTTTTTGACATATTGATTACTAGGGATGTATCATATGGCAGACATCACATTTGAATCTTGCTGCTTTGAAAGAGGCAAACCTTGATTTAGTTTAAGTTTTAAATGATAGTTCGTGACACAGCTTCTAATTGAGATTACACCATGGAATCATTATGATAACCAAAAGAAAATACCAGAAAAATATTAAAACTCCAAAACAAGATGTAAAAACCAGGAGAACTGGAAAAGATGACTGAAGAGGCTGAGTAGGAGTTGACATGAGGCTGAGAGACCTGGAGACTCTCATAAAATAATGGTAAGCTATTTTTCTTAGCCATCTGTTCCCTCTTTCTATCCTCAGCATTCCTGAATTATTTACCAGTGAATAGAAATAAGTCACAAAGTGTGACTTATTTCTATTCACTGCTTCAGACTGTTTATAAGTATCAGTCGACATTCTTGAAATTTATCATTCACATGTTTAGACACACACATACATGTCTATTGTGTGTATTCTTTAAAATTTCTCACGAAGGCTCCTCCAACCTTTACTAAAATAATTGGATTTACTTAATTGCACTACTTAAGATATCTGAATTCTGACTGCTAGTTTTAAAATGTTTTGGTTTTTACCATGTAATCTCATCTTTAAATAGAAATCAATGTATGACCCATCCTACCCAGCAAACAGTAAAGTACTATGCAGTGCAGTTCTTGAACTGAATTGTTCTGAACACCAAGAGAGACTAATGGACAAACAGAGCAAAAGACAATTAATGATAATGCTACCACCTAAGTGCTGATAATGATAAAGCAGCTGACTACTCAAGGTTTACCATTAGACTGGCTTTCTTGCTCTTTTTGGGCACTCACTATAATGTAGAAAAAGAAATACATCGTCATGATGACTAAGTGAAGTTACAAGAAGGGTAAGAAGAAATTCCTCAAGATCAAAAGTAAAAATTATTTAAGACAATGGCACAATAACAAAAAGTAGTATGACAACTGAAACATAGACATGAATTACTCAGATTTCATGCAGCTACAAAGAGTGTAGTGCAACTAGCGGCAAATAGTGGAGAGATCAGAAAGCTTTGCAAGAACAGGGAGTATTACAAGACCAAGATACGTGACAAGGCACAAACTTACTCTGCCACAAGCAGAAAGCTCTTTGCAGGGCATGTCTGTATTAGAGACAGGAACCAGACTGTGTAGCATGATATTACTAGAAAGGACTAGGACAGATTCAATTACAAAAAGCTGACCGTAAAATGAGATGTTCTCCCTACACTGATACATGTCGTACCACGATGTTCCCTGGAAAGCTGGACAACATTCATGCATAATTAATTTTTTTAAAATAAGTTTGGGGACAGAATCTTCACAAAAAGGTACGTTCTGTGCCTCCCCCAAACTAGAACATGGTCAAGCAGCTGAGGATTGTAGAACGGGTTATCTGGAGTCAGGCAATCCAGTTGAGCATGTCCACACAGGTCGGATGACACATCTATCTAAAAGGGGGCACAAGCAAGGCTGTTAGTTCATGGCTCTTGTCCTGAATTTACTGACAGGTGGCTAGAAATAATGTATGACCTATATTATTTTCCCAATATAGTGGGGGGTGCTAGGACACAAGTCTCTTAAAAGAGATTATGCAGCTGCTATAAAATCTTGGAAGGAACTGGCAGATTTGGGTAGGAAAACAGCTTTCTCTTGGAGGTGGGTAGCTGGCAAGTTTAGAGTCATTAGTAAAAGTGGATTTGATTGTGAAATTTTGTGATAGATATGCAGCCTACAATTCTTTCTGTCCACAAAAATCACCAGCAGCTCACATGCACACACTGTGTTTACATTAAAGTGACTAACACTGGGACTTATGCACAGTGACGAGCTAATAAATGAGCTCATCATGGAAACAGCCTTGTACTATGTTCCTGTACTTCCTGCAAAGAATTATCCTTTTCCCTTTTGTTGTTATCACATGAGGACCCTGGTGGACAGGTAGTCTCATTTAGTCCCACGACAAAAACTTTGGAGAGCAGTTAAACACTACCCATCAACAAGAAGGAAATTTACTTTCTCAGGGAAGCTGTGCACTAGTTATTCTCAAGCCAGACACTGCAGGGTCTGTAAGACATGCTGGGTTTCTTTGTTTGGTTTTTTTAATTATCATTTTTTATTTTTCTTTTCATATTTGCAAAATGTGCTTGTTTATGCTACAGGTTCAACAATTATTAGCATTGTGGTTAGAAGCAGTCTGCAGATCATTCATAGAATCACAGTTCTCTATTAATGTGTCAAAAAGGGCTGGAAACAGCTCTATAGGCAGAGATATAGAGCTGTGAATGAAGAACAGCTGACAGCAAATTTTAGAAATTAGAAGCAAAAGAGTTTACACAAACTTGTATTTCATTTATGATACTCTCTGGGACAGTGCATACATTGAAGATCATCCCAAAGTACTCACTGCTTGTTCAACAGAAAAACAATACACACACCCAAGAATATGTTTAAAAAATGTACTGACTGGGGGAGGGGTTGGGGGTGGAGTGGGGAGAAGAAAATAATTTTGCCCTTACAATCTAATCACCAAAATTGTATTTTGAGAGGTGGTACAGCTTGGAAGGACTTCTCCCTCAGGCTTGCTCCTGGCAGAAATTAGCAGAAAACACTAAAGGGCATTTTCTGTTCAGAAAGAAAAAACCGAAAATGCACAGCAAATTACTTGTGAAGTGACTGCTAAAAACAAGGGAGGATGAAACACAAGCACTTTTACAATGAGCTTGTAATAGCAGCAAATATGTGGCTACATTTCAGCTCCAACAATTGGAGTTGCAGTCCCACCTCGGCAGAAGTGAAAAATACACGCGAGTAAGTGCCAACGGAGTTTCAGTCCGAAATACTTCAGTATTTCTTACCCTGAAGGACATTTTGAACTGCACTGGTGGTAAAAGTCTTCCTGCATGAGCTCCTTAAGGCTCCTTTACAACAACCCATTTACTAGGGAAACAGAGAAGTGTCTGTATTTTAGCAAAATAACCTGTTTTCCAAGTTCTAAAAATAGAAAAGAAAAAAAAAATTAAAAGTGTCTGTCATTTTGAAACCACTCACAAGCATTTCATCCTAAGCAACACAGCCTCCCCCCCTTGCTAAAAATAAAACAGTACATTACAGCAACATTTTTTGCTGGCTTCAGCCAAGGATTTGAAAACCTCCCCTCAGCCCAGACAGGCCGTAAGCTATGAGTCAGCACTTCTCAGCATTTCTGGAAATTCCTCAGCAGAGCATCCACCCTGTAGCAGGAAGCTGCTGTTCACTTCAGTCGGTACCAGGAAACGCATGGGTGCTCATGGGCCTCACCTGACCTGGCCACACAGCTCAAGGAAACCTCCCCAAAACTACCAAACCTTCCCCGTCCCACCTGCTTCCTGCAACGCCACCAAATGCACTGCCTGGGAACGAGCTCGGGAACTCCACCCCGGTACAACTTTGTGCAGTGGCAACGAACAGGGAAATGTAAGATCAATTAAGGAAAAAATCCCATCGTGTTGGACAAGGGCAATTCTCTCTGTGTAATTTTAATGGTATGGGCTCTCCCAGCCTGAATGCAGAGGCAGCTCAGCTCCACCAGCCCTGGGCAGGATCTGTCTCCTGCCTGAGGAAGTCTGAATTCATACAAAGCAGCTATGCCCCCCACCATGTAAAGAGGGGGTTCCCGGTGCTTACAGAGAAAGTTAGTCTTTCCTCTGTCCCCTCAAAGGGATAAAGAAGGCACAGGTTTAGGGCATTGCCACACTTGTGAACTGAAGGGACACACATGGCACAGCTCTGTCTCTCCCTCCAACAGTCCTTGCTTCACACAGAAAATCTTACAACCTGTGTACAACAGAGCCTAAGGATGGGAGGAGGATCCATGCCTGTCTGGGGGATACCCCAAATCTGCCTGTACAGGCTATGGTGTTTTCAGCTATCTCATCCCCACTGGCCCAGAAGTCCCCACGGAAGCTCTTGGTGCTCAGAAGTCCCAAATGTGCAGCACTGCCAGTGTGGAGACACTGCTCTTGAAATGGAGATATAACATGCACTTGGGTCCATCTAAGGATATAAAGCAGCTATTTCACAAGCACTGCCTTTGGTGAATGCAATTCCTACTTTACTCACCTCGGACTGAGCATGTACTCTTGTTTTGCTTTAAACACGAGCTTTGACAGGGACTTTAAAGAGGGAGAGTTAAGGGAATAGGAAGTACTTTGTGAACAGCAATAATTGCATGTTCTGACCTCTCCAGCTTACATCACACGCATTATCCAACAACCACAAATCATGAAGGAAACCGAATCTCAAGACACTAATTTTCAGCACAACATATATGTTAAAACTTACAGAATAAGACAAATGCTGACGTCTCCTTGCTTATTTCTTGCTTTCATGTAAGTGGCTATTCTCCCATAAAAATCTTGTATTTTTCTTTTTTTTAATGAATATTTGTAAAGGAAGCTGCCTAAAGTTGGGTACAAAAAAAAAAAAATGTTTTTCTCAACTGTTTTTAAATACGGAGCAATGAGATTAAAGTGAGGCAGACAGCCAAATACCTCAGCCATCACAGTCATTAATAAACGCATTTAACATTCGTGCAGCTTTCGAATGCAGAACATCTGGTTCCAATTCCCAATCTGGCTTTTAATAAAAGTGCCTCCCCCACAATACTTTTATTATAAAGTGTTCTTTTCCTCCGCGCGCTCTCACCCCCCACACCCCCCCTTCCTTTTTTTTTTTTTTTTTTTCTTTTTGGAAGTGGCTGATCCTTCCTTCTTGCTGGAAGCCACCTGACCACTGCCAGGAAGAGGAATGCAAAACATTCCCAGGAGCAGCTTCTGACGTCAGGGCTGCAGCATTCCTCCTCCTCCTCCTCCTCCCGCCCGGAAAGTCCAGGGCTGGTCCCACTGCCAGCCCCTGCCCTGCTCCCGGGGTTTTCTTCCTCTCCCCACAAACACTGAGCCAGAATAAACCTGGGATGAGTGACCGTGGGGCTCATGCTGCTCCAGAGCTGCTCAGTACCCATGTATGCCTGTACCCCTTCTCCTTGCCCTAAAACAGGAGTCTGTGCTTTGGACAAACTTCAGGTCCCCCGTAGGCTTAAATCAGCTTAAGCGCTGACTTTGGCGGTTCTTTCCCTGTACTTCTTATTTCTTCACTCGAAGGCAGGCGGCAGAAGGGTGCCAAGGAAAACAGGGACACGCTGCTGCAGGGTGGGTTGTTTTTTCACTCCTAAGACATTCACGAGAGACATGACATGATACCCAGGCAGGCGGCCTGCATCTAACACAGATCTGTTTCCTTCCCTTTTCATACAGTATCTACCCTCTAACACATCACAGAGTGGGATTTCAACTCTTTGCCTCTAATTCCATTTATGAGAACACATGAATAATAAATGGCATTATTTTATTCTACTCCTGAACTAACTGGCAGCTAAAACTACACAAAAGAGATTCTCAGTTGAGTTATAGTCCTTGAATTGAGTTTACTCCTTTCAATATTGTTTGGTCCACTTAATCTATATTTTTGGGACATATATTTTGAAAATTCTATAAAAAGTTTTTCCTGGGAAAAAAACCCTCCGTATATTTTAGTCAACCACTGTATCAAAGACAGTGTAAAAAAAATCCCCATAGTTGCTACCAGATCCATGATAAAACTGAGAGTTTCCTAATTCCACCGTGCCAAGGAAGCAGGACAGTAGGTAGGGAATATGGGCAAAAATAAAAGTATGCAAATACCTTCATTTCAAAGGGATGCAAAGAAAGAGCTCTTCAACAGACACTTTTCCATTTCATGTCTCTAACTGTATAACAAGAAGTTTAAAATACATCAGTTCACCACTCCAAAACCAACAAAACCCTAATGTGGAGCTGTTAGTTTAATCATAATTTTCCAGGGAATACAAAGGAAGCCAAAACTCATCCTGAATGGCTAAGGCGTATGACTGGTGGTAGTAAAGTGTTCCCATATATCACTTTCCCCCCAAATATTTACATAATAAATACAAATTTCTCAATGTTGACTGACCACAATGAAAAAATAAAGATCTGGAAACACTAAGCACGACAGTTGCATTACTTTAAATATTAATCGTAATTAATCAGCTGTTAGGGTTATACATACTGTCTGTGCAGCTGTAGTTCTACACATGAAGATCCAGATGAGTCCAAAACTTGCAGGCCATCTCTCAATCCCAGTTCCTTAGCTTCTCGCTCCATTTATGGCAATTTTAGAAATAAAAACATGTTTGGGTTTTCTTCTAGTGTAAGGACTTGTTACTAAAAGGTCAAACAAGTGTCTGCCCTCTGACCAACCTCATGCCACCTACAACTATTTTAAGGAAACCTGCTCTCTGAAGAACCACAGGCTAAATAAACACACTGCTTTCCTGGTAAGTACACCCTCCAAGTATTCTTGCCTTTGTTACACCAGCTGGCCACATATGACCAGCTAGAAAACCCTAAACCACCTTTTTTGCTCTCTTCTTCAGAGGTCACTGTAGTGTGACCTCTGAAGGTTCCAGTAGTGTATCATATAAACAAACTGGTATTGTTAAGAAAGTGACAATAAAACTCATTAATTTTATTTCATAAAACTTGATGGGGCCCTGGAAAAAAATTAGTCAGCCTCCTGCAGCCACTGCAGCCAGTGGCTACTGAAAAAACAGCTAATCTGTACTTTTGTATATACAGCTACAAATGTAACTGAAGTTCACTGATGTCAACAGCCAACCATCAGTATACGTGACTACTAAAAAAATAACTTTTTTTTAGTACTTTGCTACAAAGTGAGAAAAAAGTACAAGAGATTTCTACCACGAGAAAATGTAAGTAATAAAAACGTAACAAAAATATTATATTACCTAAATAAAATAGTAGCCTAAATAAAATTATAAAAAAAAAATTAGCAGCTCAGTAGAACTGGTCAATTTCCTAAGCTAAAGCAAAGAAAGTGAAATACCTTAGTACCTTCTGAAATTAAGCACAAGCTAAGGTGGCCTACAGCCATTGAAGAATAGTATACACTTTACGGTTCTTGACATTCTTCTCCGTTTTCTACTTTTTATTTTGTACTACATGTAGAGATAGATATACACAGGGTTTTTTCAGCTATATATTAGAGATTTAAAAATTCTCAATTTTTTCTTCAGAATTTTTTTATTAATTTCATCCTATCAAAATGTAAATACATGCAAATCAATACTAGGTCACTTCCGAGAAGTAGACTTTAGAATTTCTGAAAGATGAACATTTAAAAATGATTGACTATTTAATCCCTAGTATTGAAATCTGGATGGGGATTAGAACAGGCACAGCATACAGAAGTGATGAGAACTGGGGTGTGTTCTCACCTTCCCTGAAGATTAAATTAATTCTCCTCTCTTGTGTTTTAGCTGCTTATTCATTCTATTATTCTTTTATCTCCAGAAATAACATTGGGATGCCAAAAGCATAAATGAAGTCATGGCGAGAACTTCCTTCTATGCATGGTACACAGAATTAAGCTCCAGGTGTGTTTTAGGAGGCTGCCTCAAGAACCTGTGATTCACAAGCCTTGTCCCAAGCATGCATTGCCATTCAGTCATGGCCAACTTTCTCCTGGCAAAATCTGGCAAGTGTTTTGACCTCTGCAAATTAAATGGGCACTAGATTGGAAATTCAGCCTTGGAAGACTACAAGTACTTTAAAGGTTCTTTTTAATCAAAAAACTTACATAAAGTGACGGATATTTGCTGTGGCAGAACCACAGCGGTTCACTTGAGTTCTAGAGGCAGAAGCCACTTTCTTTTCTTTAACTTAGAGAAAAAGAATTAATTAATGAGTAACAAGGTTTACAAAATAATGGGTGCAGAGGTAAAGAGATCAGAAGTGAGTGATACCCAGAGATCTCTAAGAAAAATACATCAACTCTCTTTTCCTAGTTACTTTTCTGTATCTTTCTTGCTTAGACTGCCATTTGAGAGGGCAACTTTTTCTCCACGTCTAAAATTTCAATTAATGTCAGTGTGCCCTGTGTCACCTGAAATACTGTTAACTGCAAAGCATCAGAGGCAGGGGAAAAAACCCACCTTAATGTCACAGGTTCATTATATCTGGCAAGCGAAACAGCCCAAACACCAGGTGCTAACATGCACAGCCCTGCCTGCAGAGGGCTAAGCCAAGAGCCTGCTGAGAACCAAACTCCCCGTGAAGTTTAAGAAGGCCACACTGGGAGAAGGTGTGAGTTTCTTCACAGCTCCTCACCTTTGCACACAACCTACACAAACTCTGTTTTGAAGCCTCCCCACACTTTTTTGAGGTACACTCCCTCCTCCCTGTTTTTTTCTTCTCACACATCTCTGTTTTCTGCTGCTGGCTGGGCCTGGCAGTGAAGTGCTGAACAACAGGAGTGGATCCAGCCCCATTGCTGACTCAGATATGAGAGCCCGTGCTCATCAGATTTTGCTGCTGCATTCCAGATTTTGGTACCCTAAAAAAATACAGATGCTTATCTAAACTAAACTTCCTGAGGGTGAACTATCCCTAGCACTGACACTTTAAAGGTCTGTGTGCACTTGAGCAGGAGACAGCATGCCAACCTGCCCTTAAAGCAGTGCCTACCTACAGAACTTCAGCTCTGTCTGCCTGGTTAAATTACCCAGTTAATTGTCTTGACATTCATATTTACATTCAAAAAAAGGATAGGCAGAGATGAGGTCAAATCACTACAGTGCTCCATTACAATCTTTGTTTTAGGCAAATGGACTTCAGAAAACTTCTGTCATGTAGAAAGAACCATCTGTACATAACTTTGTAGAGTCAGTTTGATGTTAGGTTTATTGATATAATTATGTTGTTACCAAACTGTTTACTGTTTTAGGCTCCTAATAGCTATGAGGGCTTGCTAACAATACTCTGAAATCACAGGGAAGTATCTTCTTTCCCTTTGGTTTGAAAATTTTATGATCACAAAGCTTTTTTCTCACCCAAATTATTATCACAACAGTGTGAAACTGCATTACTGTTTAAAGAAAGCCTCAAGGTGAAATATTTCACTTTATTCTTAAAGCAATAAGACTGTTACTGCAATTACTACAAAAAGAAACAATTACAAAAATGGTGGCAACAGCGCACGGTATCTTAAATTCTCCTCTTTGGAGTTGGAGATTAGTTTTTCCAGTTTCAATTTTGAAAACAAAAATTCTCCCACACAGCACAGCAAAACAGAAAACTTTCACAGCCTTGTCATTTGATTTGGAGAGACAGAATACAGCAGATTCTGCCAGACTAACGCTCAAATTCCCAACCAGTTTCTGGAAGCCTTCCTTCACTTTTTTTTACAACCAAGGAGTCATTACCCATGGTTCTCCTGGACAAATGCTGGGCCATTTGTACAATGAAGTGAAGAGCAGTAATAGGCAGAGTATGGTAGGCAGAGTACCCATACAGCAACAGATTTTGGTACTCAGCAAACAATCTTTGTTTTAACAGAGACCAAAACAATTCTAGAAACCTTCAGTGTCTATGCAGGGAGTAGCATTCCCAATACACCAGTCAGGAAGGGGATTCACACAGACACACACACACAACTTCACAGTCTCGGAAGTTGTACAGTATTAGTTACCTTAGTTCTGCCTTCCTACCCGTTGAAAACCAAGTAACTAGACAAGAAGTCCAACAAAAATAGTCATCTATGTTGCAAATAAAGTTAAGTAGGAAGGTGGAGGATTACAAGCTAATGTCATCCTATTTGCTCTCTGCTTACAGTAAAGTACATCAAGAATATTTATTTTTTTTTCCCATTTGACCTCCTAAAAGGTTTAAATCTATTACATCTTTTCAGAGAGGCTTGGTAATGAACACAGAATGAGAGGTGAACCCAGTAATTAAATATGTTGAAAGGTTCTATGATAATTTAAAATCAATGATCTATTTACCAGTGCGGAATCAGGACAGTCTAGAGGAAAGGAATGGGATAATGTATACCAAGAACTTTCTCATACTTTCCCTCAAGGGTCAAGAATCAGCATGAGACAGAAAAAGAATACTAAAAATCACAAGAAACAAAAGTCTTTGAGAGAATAATTTGAAGAAGTGAAAAAGATTCACTGGAGGAGAGGAGAGGAGAGGAGAGGAGAGGAGAGGAGAGGAGAGGAGAGGAGAGGAGAGGAGAGGAGAGGGAAAGGGAAAGGGAAAGGGAAAGGGAAAGGGAAAGGGAAAGGGAAGGAAAGGAAAGGAAAGGAAAGGAAAGGAAAGGAAAGGAAAGGAAAGGAAAGGAAAGGAAAGGAAAGGAAAGGAAAGGAAAGGAAAGGAAAGGAAAGGAAAGGAAAGGAAAGGAAAGGAAGAGAGAAGAGAAAAAGAGAGAGAAAAAGAGAGAGAAAAAGAGAGAAAAAGAAAGAGAGAAAAACATGCCCACCAAGCCCTGGAACAGGTCTGTTAGGCTTTCAACAGGTTAAAAGCCTGTCATAGCCAGGAGGTAGCTCTTAACATGACTGTGGCATGCAGGGAAGTTCTCGGTTTCTCCCCTGGCAAGCTCAATTCAAAGCAAAGTTTGTAAACATCCCGGGGGAGTGGGCAGAAAACGACACTGGGTTTCAGAAACATTTACAAGTGTTTTGCAGAAATGAAACCTCACTTAAAGAGCTCAGTTTCGCTCTCCCGGGTGGAGGATGGCTGTCGGTCTGCAAGTTCAGAGGCAGCCAGCACGGAGGCGTGCGGGGAGCGAAGCAGTGTGAGCAGCGCGGTGCCTCATGCGCATCCCGCATCCAGCACTGAGAGCGCATCGAGTTGTTACAAGCTGTGCAGAAGTGATGGCGCACAAACCCCAACAATCCCCCCGCTGCAGGCTCCTATTTCACAGCCGTGGAGCTTTGACGCCAGAGAAAGCTGTGGACAAATACGCTGTCTCGGGGAGACCAGCTTTTCCTGGGCTCCTGCTGACAACATTGCCACCTTCCGCAGCTGCCGGGAAGGGCACAGACCTGCGGCCGGGGGGCTCGGGCAGCCTCCCACCGCCCCGGGGATTGCCGCGGAGATGCTGTTTAGGAAGGTGCTTTCCCACCGCTGCCCTTCGTAACCACGCTGATGGCTCGGAATAATTTCTTTCCAAAGCGTGTGACTGAATGGGTGCAGAGCGCAGCGCAGTCCCAAGAGCTGGCGCGGTACAGCCGAGCGCCCGCACGGACGGGAAACGCGACCGAGGGAACGCGTTCTGCACCCCACGGACAGCATGGCAGTGAGCGCATCGCCAGTGACTGCTCCTGTCACTGCCAAAACAGCCGAGGAAGCTGAGGGAAGTCAAAGCAGAGGTTAAGGGGAGGCCAGTCTCGCTCTCTCCATGCCCGGACCTGAGGGCATCTCATTCCAAACTCCAGCCCTGCATTGCTGTCGTACCCGGTTTCAGTGAGAGGGGAATCAAAACACACGTACTACCCTATGCATATTCACAGTGGAGACATATATATACATTTTATATAACCTTTAACATCTGATGAGATTAGGCATTAAAAGGCTGAATTTTGTCTTGCTAACTTGCAGAGGTTCCTCTAAATTTGGATTTCCTCCAAATCATCCACAGTCCATGTATAGTTAATAAAGCAGTAGCACTATGATAGCAGTGAAACTACAACTCATAACAAATCCAATATGTTAACCAATACATTCAGGCCACATTCTGGATCAAAAATGGCTTTACTTAGGCACAGCCAAAATACATCAATGGAGCTGATAATGCAGGATAGGAAAGTACTTTCCAAGAAAAGCTTCAAAAAATCGGCACTGCAACCAAGTCATACCTACATTAATTTAGGAAATCGGTGTCTAGAGTTTAACTAAATAAGTAGAGACGGGCTTTACATGCAAGATTACATGTATTTCCAAGTCTCAGACCTCTTCTAGGAAGGCAGTATTCAATATGTAGGGGTTTGCCAAAGAACAAGATTTGTGATCAAAGGTCAAGGATTCCAGTCAATTAACAACTGGAACACACAGGGAAATAATACTTTTACATGTAGTCTAATCTAAAAAATAAATACAGCTAAAAGTTGCTCGCTCCCTCACCAACCCCCCCCCCCCAAAAAAAAAAAAGGTGTCATTTATATTTAGGTTATGGAAACAACTTCTCCCCTTTGTTTTCTCCTCTAGCTGTATTTAGGGCAGTTTCATGGTAACCAGTGAACCTAATAGGGTTCCATTCCTTCCCAAGTGAGCTTCAGTCCTCAAAAAACAAGAAATTGCAGTAGTATCTGAAGCGACCTGCAACCAAAGGCAATTGTCAAGACTTAGGTGGACAGTTCTATAGGCTGATCATGTGGTATGTTGATGTTTGTTTTTAAAATGGGTTTGCTTTTGAGTACAGCTAGAAAACAGATCCCTGCTATACAGCAAAATTCAAAAGCAAACTCCTAGAGTCAAATATCTCCCAGCAAAATTAGAAAATCACCTCATGCGGAACTTCTCAAACTGTAAACCACAGGAGGCTGCAAAAAGACAAAGAAAATACTGGGCAACTTATTTGGTTTTGTCTGAGAGACGGAAGGTAAGAACTATTTGGGAATATAATAAAGAACTAACCCATATTGTATAAAATGTCTTCAAATAATGTAAAGAATGATTATGATACATAGATATTGTAAATCTGAGACCCTTTAAGGCTACAAATCCTGTAAGTTTCAGTGACAGCCCATATCAATAAAATTTATCTCTTCCTCAATCTCTACATTCACAATGCACAAAACAGTACCAGCCCTATTAAATTAATATTTATGACAAGCTCAGGGAACCAGAAGACAAGCAGTATTTGCTAAGGCACAAATGCAACCTACAAATCTCACACAGCTGCATTGCTCACATTTCTCAAAAATGAACCTCAGCTTGGAGGAGTAATTTGTTTTTGGGAAACACGAAAGACAGACATGCTGTGCCATGCTGGGAAGACAAATGAAAACACAAATACAATCAATGTAATTTATGGTTTTATACTGAATCTTAAGTGTACTCAAGTTCAGTGCTCTCAGTGCACTCATGCCAAGGTTTTTTTGGAGTAGTTATGATCCTCAATGTCTGTCCCAACAATACCTCAGAGTACCTCAGGGTATTTCTGCACAGCCTCAGTTCAAGTCACAAGTTATTGGTTGGAGATGCTGACAGACTTGAATTTGCACTAACAGATGTGCTGGGAACAGCAGCAGTGTCAAGGTGGACATGCAGTTCTCTTTTTTATGCCAGCCAAGGACCTTGGACTGACTGGACAACAACTCCCAGGAAGATCATGCAAAAGCCCATCATTGTAATGTGCTCAACTGCAAACATGTGCTGCTTATTGAAAAAAAACCCTGAGAAACGCCAAGACATAGAAAAGGGGAAGATAACCACCAAAACAAAAAACATCCACAGAAGTGTCCACTAGGCTTCTTTAACTCTTTAACTCTTTTATTAAGGAGAGAGAAAACAAATGACACTCCAGAAAGTTCAAAGAGGTTAAAGAAAGAGAAAAAAAAACCCAACCAAAACAAACAAAAAACCTCCATACACACAACAAACCCCTTTCCCACATACTGCCAAGTATGATTTTGTTTTTTTGGAGCCACATCAGTGTTTGGGTTTTCCAAACACAAACCCCTCAAAGGTAAAATTAGTGGTTGTATACTATTTCTAATGCTCTGACTATTGTTCTGATACTTCTGATTGAAGAAATTTGGTGTTCCAGAAGGCTGTACTGGGGCAGTAACCAGAGGAGTACTTTTTCAAGACATCTCAGGATGCTGTCAAAGGACCCTATCAGTCAGGGAGAAGAAATCCATGGCAATCTGCGCAGGGAATGTTGACTCAGAAGACTGGTAGGAAGAGAAGCTTCATCAAATACACAAAAGGCTACACTGAATGTTTCACAGCTGAACTGTTTCATATACCCAAGTACATTCTTCTGCCAAAAATACATAAAACCACGGGCATTTTTTCCATGAGGTTTTACTGAAAGAGAAGTAATCTGCTTGGTAGAAGTAACAGGAAAATTTGTTCTCCCCCTTGCCCTCCCCTGCTCCTGCCCCCCAGGATAGCTGAGATGTTTTAAATACTACATTTTGGGTAGCAACATTCCAAATTGTTCAAATATTTGAAAGCAGCATTCCCCTTTTGAAATACTTGGGGCTTTAATTATTATTTCTGCTAGAAGTACAGCAATTAACTGTTGCTTACCTACACTTAAACATGACATTCAGGAGGAGGAATCTGACAAAGCATACCTTGATATTGTAGGGAATGACCACACAGGATAATCTGGCAAACTCACACTTTGTCCATCTCTTTGCCCACACAAAATTGCCCAAGGACACAAAAGCATCCTTAGCATGACAACCCACTGTGGTAGAAAATATCCAGCATATTCAAGCCCCAACTTAACTGCATACAGAACTGCATGGAAAAATCTTACTCTAAATACACACCTACCATTACAGTAGCAAATCACACCTGATAAATAAAGAGAGTGGCACTTGTCTTGAAAATTGCCTCTCCACCGTGAGCTATGGAAATACATTTTATTTCATGAAGTGAAAGTGCTGAACAGCAATCCAACAAGCAGAAACCATATTTTTTCAAAATGTAAAATTAAAAAAAAATTAGCTGATTCCTGATAATCTTAAATATTTAAACAAACCCATTCACACAGTCAAAACTTGCTCTTTAGTGGTTAAACTACCGAAGGAATTTTGGCACATAGTCTTTTTACAAATTAAGTATTGTTTTACACGTCCCAAATCTGTTAGTCATAAACATTAGCAGAGGAATACAAATCACAACTTTTTAATAACCCTGCAGTAATTCTGAACTTGTTCATCTGAACTTATTTAGCTTGTTTTTCCTTCATGACTGGATAAAGCAGATTGCAGTGCCAGGTCTTGGCTCCATCAGTTGCTCATTAAACAAGATCTGGAATTTAGCATTGGATTGAATACACATGGGAACTCATGTGAAGCTGCTCGTATATCATTGATAGCTCCGTTGCTAACACAGAGTTTATCCAAGACTGTACATTTTTCGTTGACTTGAACAAAGCTGTTCACCATCCTCTGTTTTTGACGTCAGTGGACAACTACCCACTAACAGTATCTGTCACTACAAAATGCTTGGAATTTCCTCACTTATAAAAGCTGGAAAGTTTCAAGTACAGACCTTTCATTAAAAAACAAAACAAAACATTATTAGATTTTTCAGGATAAGAATATTTTGTGAATATTAGGAGAAGACTTTTTCATTCTCATTGAATATTTTTTCCAGTAATTTAAGATTTCAGACATAAACAACATCACTGACTGTAAAGAATGGATGTTTAAAAACAATTTTCCTATTCCACTGCTAAAAGCTATGGACTCAAATGTATGCTAATTCCTCAACATGTAAACACCACTGTGAGGTGGTTTAGATTTTTCCCATTAACTGGACTACAGTTATTGACTACAGTTTTTCCCATTAACTGTAGTTATTCCAGTAGGATCTAAGTTGGATGGTATCCTTTATATAGGGAAAATGTAGAAGAACACACCCCAAGGATAAACCAGGCTATTCACATCCCCTGCCTCTCTTCTACAACTTCTTTATTCTTACAAACCAACCCATATTGGAAAAAGTCATCCTGGTGGAGCCTCCAGAGCACAGACTGACCTCCTGAGAACAACACACAGTGCTCCTTTTGGATGAGCTCTGTGCAGGCTGCTGGGAGTAAGGCAGGAGCACAACTGCCTGGATGTGCCCAGTTCAGACACACATCTGGTCAGGGAGATGTGTTCCACCCTGATGGAGGCTTCTGTGCCAGCAACAAGGCATTTCAACCTTGATCTGAAAACCAAGCTGCTGCTTTGCAAACACACCGCTCGCTTCTGACCCCTCTGATTTGGCCGAAAGCAAACAAATGTATCAACAAACCCCCGCACCTCATTGGTACAAGACAGTGGAAATTCCCCTTTTTCAGTGTGTCAAGATACCATCAGCTATTAGTTCAGAGACAGGCAGTCGGGTTTAAAAATCCAGTTTCAATCTTCTACAGAACTCTGTATCTACTGTCTTGAGGCTTCCATCTTCCTGTGTTTTCATTCTTTTCTCCATGGAAACCCCCCTTTATACAGAGCAGGTTTTTAATCTTTGTTTTTCAGGGTACTTATATTTTATATACACCATTCGTATAATGCATCTATCCATGCCATAGTTATAAAAATAAGCATGCCTGTCTCACTGTAAAAGTGTGATCATGTTACTACGTTTATTAGACATAGCCCACATCTGAAATACTGGGTGTCTGTTGCTTCAGGTGGTTGTGGCAAATCACAGAAATTACATAAATGACTTCATTCTCCTCTTGGAATCAAAGCTGTGCTTTTGATCAAATGCTGTTTTTCCAATTATGTCATCCACCAATGAATGAACATTACTACTCATTGATTAGATTACTAAGAAATTGTGTTATTTTGATTTTCTATATGCAAAGTGAACACACACAAATAATATTAATTGCTTAATCTTTTCACTTCTAGATATATAAAATAGCATATACCTGAGCAGCTGTACAGATACCATTTTATCCCTTTCCATGAGGGGATGGACAAAAGAAAAATAATTTATTTTCAAAAGAAAAAAAAAGAGAAAAATCCTAAGGTCCACTCTGTCAAGAAAAGACAAAGCAACAGAAGCATTGAAGAAATTATATTAAAAGCTTGCTAGGGACAACTTTCAGTTCATAGAAAGTATGTGTATTTCTATTCTCGAAAGACAAATCAGCTATTTTTAAGTGATTGCACTAGGAAAGGTATATCCTAGCAAAACAAAAATAAATTCTTGCAAAAAATCAGCTGCTGCTTCAGCTTGTTCTGAAAGGAACTTCAATTTTCCCAGCTTCATGATCTCTGAGAAGCAAGACTATATGATTCTAAGCAGATGATATGATCTGATCTTTGGCTCCAAGGGCATTCCCATATGTACTTTAGAAATAGTGCCCACACTGGCTTTACAGCTCTGAAGTTTTGTAGAATTTTATCTTCTGAGTGAGCCTTGTCCCTCTTATCAGGGTTCTCCCACTCTGCTATTGTTACATTCTTTCTTTGAAGATGTTAAGGCAGAGCCAACATCTTTCCGACGAGAGGGATCTGACTGGTGATCTCCCCTCCACTTTTCCCATCCATTTGAATATTTATATGTGTATATATATTTATAAGGGACCAGATTTCATCAGAGGAAGACAGTGAACATTGATCAGTTTGGCAAAACTGATCTATCAAGCATTCAAAGAAGCTCCCTCTTTGTGGAGTAACTAGAGAATCTGGATGTATGTAAAAGATGTTCCATACATGTCTTTCTTTAGTTTGTATTTGACCCTTATGAAATGAGAAAAATTTAAAGGATATAGATGCTTTCTTTACAGAGTAGCAGAAGATCATTTCTGCATTTCATTAATATATGAAGCCTAGATCTTGCTTTCACATGATCTTTCTTGTGATAGGGAGGTACTCTGTAAATGCTCTCAAATGCTTCCCATGTCTGGTGAGAGCAACAGGGATAAAACGTCTCTGTCTTCATCAAATGGAAGCCAAATGCTCTTTAACATGAGCCATGCTAGCTCAAAACACTTACTTCATGTTAGCTCCCTGTGTTGCTCCCGTTGTTTCTCACCCAGATGATGTAAGACAGTATCTTAGGTAAGACAATGCAAAAATCACAGTAACATACCCATTTATCATAAATGCTGTTGTTGAGTCAACAAAACAGCCTACAGCATACCCAGAATAATTCTAAAGTAGAATAATAACCTGAATCCACAAAACCAGATTGCTTCTCCTACATAAATTTCATCAGAGCTTGCCTGCACGTTTCTACAGCAACTTCCACCACTGGCCTACATTAAATGTCTTGAGACACAAGGTTTCATCCCAGTACACCAGCTGATCTGCAGAAATGTTTCGTATGAGTTGTTCTTCTTGGCAGCAAATAATTCGAAGTCTTTTAAACCTCCTTCACTGAGGAGAGACTGAATTTAGCGTTATGCAAACAGAAATGAGAAGTCCACATTAAACACTTTCTCCAGGCGCTGGAACACTCAAAGCTGAGTAATTATGACTCCCCGTGGTTTCACAGGTTAAGAGAAACTAAAGAACAACTTTGAAGTTACTTGTTGATGTCACAGATTTAAGTGTTTTATGTACTTGCCATACCAAGTTCCTAAAATAAACTGTCTCAGAGAAGTTGCATGGGGAATAGCGGCTATCCAGCCAAGGATCTTGTTTTCTGCAGTGTTTACAGGCAGTGTAAGAACAGAACAAAGAGTGGTTATGTCCCCTTCATACTGCCCCTGCCCCCAGTAATTAGTCCCACGTGAACCTCCTGAACTAGAGGCTTCATACCAGATATTCACATTCAATAGGTATGGATTGATTTCTGAGCCTACCCAAATCAAACGTGACCTGTGGTTTATAGTGCTGTTGCCAAGAACTCTATTAATATCACATACTTCTAGTAGTTTAACTTCAGAAATACAGGAAAAACATTTCAAAATTGTTAAACTTACTGGCAAGGAAGAGAATTCTAATCAGCACCCTTTTCTTCAGGTCAGTTTATCTTGAATATTAACTAGTAGGCATATCAATGAGCAGAAGACAGAAGTATCTAAAGTAAATTGTCTGTCTCCAAGCCCTGCAGTGTCAGCATTCAAATGAATCCTGAAATCTCTAAAAATACAACTCTTATCACTTTCTGTTAGGTACGGTAAATTATTTCTATAATTTTTACAATTAAACAAACAGGAAAAATCCCCCAGGTAAGTTGAAGCCGTAAAATCACCACTACTTGAAGAGTGGAAGCCTTTGTTTCCATTCTCTCATGTCTTTGCAGTTAACAGGCAGTCTTTACTTTTTGCTGGATACGTATTTCTGCAAAGTGAATAAAGACTTAGTAATCAATTTAATTAAACTCAGTAACAAGCTTTTTCTTTTCCAGGTGTTAAAAGCACTTAATGATTCAGATTCAGTTCACAAAAAATTATGAGGTGTTCATTTAAAATCTTAATCCAAGAAGTTTCTCAGGTACAGCAAAGACAATCAAAGGCAAGCCTACACAGGCAGGGGCAGGCAGGGCCGAGTTCTTTTGCCTGTTTTGTTCCCAGCTGGCCAGACACAAACCAGCTCCAGCCCGAAACACACAATCGTTTTCATGTGATGTGCCCAAGTCAATAGGCCTTATTTAGATACAACACTGCAATAATACTTCCATATAGCCACAAGGTCAGAGCAGGCTCCTGTCAGATGTCTCAGTGGGCAGGCAGCTGAGCTCTGCCTACCACACAGGCTGGTTTGAAAGCTCTAATCAATTGATGTGGGTTGCTTTCCCTGTAGTGAGAGACAATTCTCACAACAAATCCCTTGCTTTTGAGATTGTAAATATGCACCTTAATACACTAGACTTGAATACATTAATATCTAGTTATAAAGAAATCTGAGTTCAGCCCTGACGAAGCTCCTCTGAAATCCAGTGGGACTGTTCTCTTGAGCAATGTCCAGTGTCCAATGGTAAGATTCCTATAACCAGCCCCCTGGCAATACTTTATTATTTAAATTAAATTGCTTGTACTGCAGCACTGAAATTTCATGGGATTCTGTATGCAAATACTAACAAGTATATCAGCACTTCTCTAAACACTGCTTCCTGAAGTACTTAAAGCAAGTCTACTGCTAGAGATGTTTTACATACCAAGTTGTGCACTGAGTTCACAGCACATTCAAATACACTTACAAAAGCAAAGCCTAATTTTACAAAGGCTCTAAAATGATGTGTTCAATTGTTGACATGAATGAGCACATCCAGAAGCTAGCAGCCTGTGTGTCTACATCTTATTCCCTTGGTTACCTGCTCAGAGAGCAAAAAGCAAAGTCAGAACGTAATTCTGGAGTATCATTTTAAAGGTAACAGGAAATTTTGCTCTCAGGACACTACTTTACAGCACCAGAAGCAGACCACTTACAAAACACTCTATCTCATCCCATTCTGTCTTACCATACAAGTATCTCAAATACAGAACAACGATGCACAGTGTGTTAAGTATGCCAAAACCACGCAGGTAATTCAAAGATTGCCTCCCCTTGCATCTACTTTTTTTTTGTTCCCTTTTGCTTTTGACTACTGATATTAATAAGATACATAAATATGCTTATTTCACCATGTCAGGGTTAGACTTAGTTAATTTGTTTTTAAATTAGTCACACATTTGAGTTGACAGACAAGCATTTTAACAGAAACAGCATTTGTTTTTAACAACAGAAGTACAAATTCAATGAAGAGTAACAAGAACGACATTTCAGAATTCAGAGCTCTCAAGTAAGAGTTTAAGAGAATACAAGCTTGGAACTGTGATAGAGGAAACTTCCACTAAGTGTACAAGTCCAATTTCCAATTAATGTAAACTGAAAGTGCCAAATTATAATCTAAACCAAAAACATCCCTCACTCTCTCCCCTCCCTGCCTCCAGTAATTTAACAGTATCCAGCCCAACTTCTTTTGAAGTTGGTCGAGTAAACAAAGAGACAACTGACACTAAGATAATTTCAAAAAGATAGAAAATAGGATTAGAGATGGAGTATAATGCAGTTTTGCCACAAAAATGGATGTACTTATAAAGTGCCTTGAGAGACATATAGGTAAGGAAAGCAACTCTGACAATGCAGGTGTATCCCCTACCCAAACATTATGGTTTCGTGAAATAACCTTCTGACTACACGAGAAGCACATACTACTAGAAAAAAAATTAAATTAAAAAGCAAATAAAATGCAGTATTTCTGGAAAGACAGACAGCTAGCTATGAAGCTTTCTAAAGAAACCTCCGTTTACATACATACAGCAATGAGCTTTGTGTCCAGAGCATCTCAAAATTTAAACAAATGAGAAGACTACACTAGTACAGTTGCAGATGTCTGTAGTCTGGAATGGATCGTACCAGTGCAGATTTACATCTTCCCAGAGCAGACGTGAAACAAACTGGAGCAGTCCGAGACTTACACATGCTAAGCATTCTACAGTAACAGCTCAGGAAAAGAAAAAAGAAGGAAAAAAAGAGAAAAGTTGAATCACACCTTAATTAAAATAGTTTTTCTGGTACAAAAATCTTCATGTAGGTTAAGGTCTGTACAGAAGGATACAGCTGCATAAATGCAAAGCCTCGTGGTTTAAAAACGACAGGGGAAAGCCGAAGAGAAAAACGGAACTGAGTTTGTAGGAGAGAGAAACAAGAAGAAAACAGGCAAACAAAACCAAATGTAAACTATGGAGAAAATGCTTGTGAAAGAAAAGATAAATGAGGACAAACGAAAAAAAAAAAAAAAGGCAGTGAATTAGAATCATATCAGACTGGGACCTAATTAATGTTGAACTGTATTTCCCTTTGCTACCGATCTATTTACATCTGAACTATCAATAGCTGTATCTCTAGCCATAATAAACCATAAATTAAGTATCTTCCCTTAGTTTTTGAATTGCCTCCAAAAAGAGTTAAAAACATTTTAGAAGCAAAAGATTATAAACTGGGGAACTCAGAAAAGATTTGCAGCTATCAATGAAGATAAAAACCAGATACAGACCTTTGCAAAACAGGAAAAAGTATTTTGCAAAAGGATATGGTCAAAGACTAGAGGCAGCTGGAGGCTAAAACTCAGGTAATGAATGCTGAAATACATAAGAAGAGTATTTCCTCTTCTATAATTTGGGTGGAGGGTAGTGAAGAGAGGTATAATATTCCCACTTCAAAGCTCCCCTGAATTTTTATGAAGAGTAGACCTTCCAACCTACAGCTACCACTAACCAGCTGCTTTACTAGAAATCTTATCACTTTTTGCTACCCCTTAAAATTCAAGTAAATAATCCAATTCAGAAAACAATCACAAATGGAGAGCAAACATTTTGAAGAATTCCAGAAAGGGCTGTGATGAAGAGGGACTCAGGGAACTGAAGGCTGAATGCTATACAGTTAATACAGACTTTTCCACTGAAATATTATACCCATGCTCACAACAACAGATGAGCATTCCTGAACTACTTTGCTAGCAGAAAGTATGCACTTTATTGGCCTTATCATTGATAAGACATTGCTCAGGCCTTTCTAGTGCTCTAAACATGAAAATATTAAGTGAAAACACAACTGAAGCCCTAAGCAACACTGGAGGCATTATGATACACATTTACTTGTTATCTGAGCTGTCTTTAAGGTATCTGTCAAAGTCTCTCAAGCTGCCAGAGACAGATGACCACAAGAATGCCCTGCTCTCCCGTTACCCCCCAAGGTTTTTCCTACAACAGTGCAGCCAGCACCATCAACTCTACTTTGTTCTGCAATGCTACAGCAAGTGTGGACTGTTCTTCTTACTCACCATGGGGGATAGATGTGGATGACATCCTGTGGTCTGCTCTTCAGGTGAGCTGCTGTCTCTCTTGTAAAGAGGACTTTGAGTATTGGTTCCTCTGCATTGATGACAGCATCCTCGGCTGAAAGCATGGCAGGAGTCTGTTCCAGCTGCTGGCAGATGGCAACTTGTATTGTGCACTCCTCAATTATTTCTAAGATCTTCACAATTAAAACACCGGATTTATCTGAAAATGAAAATGAAAAATAAAAATGCAAAGTCTGGATGAGGAGAAAGAAGTTCTGGCACTCTACAGGTATATGCATTCCTCTGTGCTTTGCATATCTGTCTGACCATGAAAAATCCACGTATGAATAGAATACACAGCCTTATCAAAAGACCTATGTTAAGCTTTTCCAGTAGCTTTTATTTTCTTTATAGATACTATTAGCTGTAAAGAAAAAATCCACCTGCACTTCTTCCGAATACCAATGAAATCACAAACTCCCTACAAGAAGCCCTCTCCCACCACACATGAACTTTTAAATCTTGCAACTCATTGACTTTGTTCAGTCTTTTTTATTAGACACTGCAAAAAATCTATTTATTTAAAAACAGAATAATCAAACACTGTGTTAAAAGTGAAGTTGTGATTGCCCTCCTTGACACCTCTCAAAGCAGCAGCTGTCAGGAACCAAATTAGAAGAGCACAAAGCACCTAGAAGCTGATGATTCACATTGAAGGATGAAAGAAGGAGTAAGATGCACTGCCTAAAAATAGTTATTGCAAAACTGTTCATCCATTTTATCAGTAGGCAGTCAGGGTACAGAAGGCTCTCTTGTTTCAAAGCAGCATGAACACAGATACAAGCATCCCCACAGATCGATTCTAAGCACTTTTGTCTCTGCTGAACAAGAAATAACTTTGCACTGAAATGAAATTACTCCTAGGTCCCTTTGCAGTCTGCACAAGGCAACAGCTACTCAGACAGACCTCAGTCTGGGCTGTAGGATTATGTAAGATTTATTCACATTCTCACCTAGCCTTACTCAGATCTGCACTCCCATCACTGAGAGGAGAATAGTTGTTACCCTGCCGAATGCTACAAGCATTTAGTGGGGCAAGACAGGGTCTCAGAGGACAAGGGCAGCAGAGCCCCACTTGTACCCTTTTTGATTTACAAGTTGCATTGGGAAAAACACAACATCCCAAGAAAAACAGCTGATATAAATTATTGTCTTCCCACAGCAAAGAAGAAACAGGGGAGGAACAGTGAACGTGATACTGGAACTTAACAGCAGAGCTGTACTAGTTATTTGTTTGTTTATTTTAAGGCTCATTTCACAACTGTGAATGTTTTTCCTTTGGAAAATAAATAAAAATATTTTAGTTTGAGTTTATGAGAAACTTAAAAAAAATTAATCCAACCCTCAAGGAACCCAAACCAAAGAAACTGGGCCCTAAAACCTTTCAAATTTATTCAATAAAGTTGAATTCTACAAAAATGAAATAAAAAAATCTGTCTCTGTCTTTATTAAATTTCATACTGAAACTGAAATAAAGCAATTGGGAAATATAAAACTAAATTGTTCTCAAAACCACTTTCATGCGAACCAATTTTTCATCACATGCAACATGCTTCTGCAAAGCATTCTGCTTCCCTCGAACCGGTATTTTCCAGCAGTTTAAAGGGTTCCACCAGACAGTCTAATACAAGATGTACATAAGCCATTTCTGTCCAAGCCATTACAGCTTGACCTCCTTTTCCAGATCTGAGAAGTAGGAATAGGAGAATCGACCCTTTCTGCCAAGTCCTTTGAAAGTGACTGACGAAGAGAGATGGTTGTCACTACTACTGCTCCTCACTGCTGTCACCTTCTCACAGAAAGCTGTAACATCACAGTGCCACTCCAGATACTCACTACACTGTGTTAATGTTTGCTTATGTGAAAATTCTGACAAGGGTGAGCACTGACTAGTTTTCTATGCCCGAAGGGAAGGGCTTAGAATATTCACACTTGAATTCTGTTTTGCCTGACTAGCTGCAGTTGTGGTCCTCTGTCAACCCCAAGTCATCTGGCACGCATAAACAAATTTTCCTAACCACAAAAATTCTCATCCTTTAAAGTAACTAAGCATTTACCTCTTCCCTCTAGACATACTGCACAATTTGCATTTGCATCCACTTTAAAAACCAAGACACAAAAAAATCAGTTTCAATTCTCAAACGTACCAGCAGCTTATTAAAAAAAAAAAGTATTAAGACAGCTTGTGAGAGAGACTGCTCATCACTTCTGAACTACACATTTCTTACGTGCAGAATTTGATGACAATTCTTACTGGTCAGCAGCTTATATGTTACTCAGCTGAGACAGCAGGTTGAAGAGAATGAATGACAGCCTAATAACATTTTTCTTTTAAATACCTCTGACTGTAAAACAGTTAAAAATACTAGGTAAATCAAGAACTGTATCTGTATGAAAGTTTAAAAAAGACATTGGAATAAAAAATATCCTACCAAGAAACCACAGTCTCTTGCAAGCCTAAAGTTGGTGGAGACATTGGGAGCTGATACTAAATGAAGCACAGTGCTTCTGCACTAAAAGCATCTCAATTTCGACAACTAGCCAAGTCTCACACTTGGCACACATGCAACATTCTACAGAACCACAGTCTATTTGTTTATTTAGATGCACAGAGATAGTTTAGTTTAATTACTCTGAAATTATTATTACTGCTGATGATAGTGTTCTCTTGAACGACATGGAAAAGCACTTTGGATTGCTGGCACATGATGAAACACCAAAGTTCAGAATGTAGCTTCGGTTTTAATACATTTGGCTCTTGTATTATTATGTCAATCAAAAATAAATCAAACATATGTGGCTGCACACTGAAGGGCAAATTTGTGGGTGAGGAGATGGGCTGGATCACTGCAAATTCTATGGTTTCCAGAGTTTACTTGTCTGTTCATCCATGTGAAAAGCTCACTTTAAGGTTTTGCAATGTTCTCCTTCACCCTCGGATAACTTGCTTAAGTTCCCACTTAATTGCTGAAGTGAATTTCATTCACTTACTTTCATTTCCAAAGCAGAATTACAGCCCAAGAAATTCAAACAAACAGATGTGCATGTTTCATGGCAATACCTAGTCATCTTAAATAAGGAAGAATATCTTACAGTTGTATGCATTTTAAAAGGTGCAGTCTATAACTGTGCTGCAATTGTGCACATTCCTACACTGCAAACTTCTTCATTTCCCATTCTGCTGCCCAGTACACTCACAGATTTCCTTCTTCAGGGTTAGTTTTTAGCAAAATCAGTGAGCTAATTCAGCTAACTGCAAAGCCACTTCCATTTACTTACTTGAAGGTAAGCTTTTTTCTTTCACTGAACGACAAGTACACATGCTGTCACAGAAAGTGAGCATACAGTTGCCTGGATGTGTTTAGACATCTTCCATGAAGCAGCAATCAGCAATTTGAGGACTGCTTAACAAAGCTCTTATAGAATCACAGAATATCTGGGGTTGAAAGGGACCCATAAGGATCCTCAAGTCCAACTCCCTGCTCCTCACAGGATCACCTAACACTAAATCATACAACAAACCCTCCTTGAAATGACAGGCTTGGTGCTGTGGGGAGCCTGTTCTAGTGATCAACCATGTTTTCAGTGAAGAACTTTCTCCAAATATTCAGTCTGGTTCCAGATGCCTCTGCAACAGTGAAACACTCAAGGGAGATAAAGACGGAAACCCAGACCAGCCTGATCAGTGTGAGACACAGGTGCATTTCTCAGCAAAGCCCTGGGTGCTCTGAGCTCGGGTGACAGAGGGCTGCTGCAGCTCACTGCTCTTGGAGCACAGCCTAACAGGGACAGCTGCCCCTTCCAGCATCTCTGTAGGCTTCACAGAGTCAGCTGGAAAGTCAGAGAAAACATCCACTGACACAGGATCAAGGATCATTTGAAATAGCTGGCCTCATGAGTATAAACAGAGGGTTTATTCATCCCAGGGGCATGGAGTGTAATTCAATTCCTGATACACAAGGCTTAAGGTGCCACAAAGAAAGTCAGACAGGCACCAATAAATCTGGCTTAATATGAATTTTGCAGAGGTATTTGAGATGTACATGTGTCCTCTAAAGAACACCATCTGAAAGGAGGGATCAGCCACCAAGGCCTGTAATGCTCCCTCACTCCTCACAGAATTTTCCATAAGAAGAGAAACCTTCACAAAGACATGCAGTAACATACCGGCTACTAGTGAATCAAAATATAGGTCATGGAAAGAGCAATGTACAAGAAAAATCAGGTACCAGTTAGGAGCTAGGTTAGTCACATCACCCTTTGCAGAATACCACTGCAATAAATGCCACCCACTGAAGGGCAACAGACAGAAATCATTGCTAGATGGACCATGATCAAACAAATTAGTTCCTTCAGAATTCACAAATGGTCCAGAATGAGTGAAACCCACAGGAGAGACTAGTGGAAGGAATGAGCCGTTTAAGCAGGGAAGTATCTTTCGTGAAGCCTTGCTATGACTGGGAAAAAACCTCCCTCACCTCCCAGACAAGAAACAAGAAGCTCTGACAAAGAAATCCTGATCCAAACTTAGGCAAATGGAACATCAGCTTCTCACTGCTGCTGTTAGCAGAACCTTTGGAATCACATGGAAAGGTGTTTTTGACAACAGTAGTAATGGAGCAAACCTGGCAATGACCTTGGGCATAATTTCCAGAAAAGCCTGATGTTCCATAATTGTGTGATCAAAATAAGTCTATGTTGTATGCGTGGGTTCAGAAAAACAACCAGTAACTTTTTGCTAGGAGGAAAACTTCTATTTAGAACTGCTAAGAACACAGACAATAATTCTGGTTTAGAAAATCCCACAGTCAGACATCTGCAGGAGGTAATTGGGAGAATACCTTGGGAAAATACCATCAAGTATTCGCCCTGTTATAATTTTTTCTAGGCATTTTGATAGCTCTTGTCACTGCCAGAAACAGGATCCTAAGCTAGAGGCACTTTGGTTTTACCACCTAACAGATCTGCTCTGACATATATAGTTAATTATTTAATTCCAGGTGTCCTCTGGGATGTTGGTCTCTCACTCCAATTTGCAACCCAGACATGAAACAGCTCAATTAAACCACTAGGATAATTCCAGTGCCTGGGAGAAGAACAAACAAATTTCACACTGAATGCATCAGTTTCCTTGGGTACTTATTTTCATTTTGTTTATTACTTTAGTACACAGGGTGATGCTGCCCTTCAGTCATATACCATGTCATATACCATGACATCAAAATGTGTTTTGACGCAGTATTTTGCAGATGTTCTGCATTTACTCTGAATTCTATGAGGGTTAAAAAGAAACAAAAAGAAGAGAAAAATAAAGGGTGGTGAAAAAGGAAAAAAATAAGGTTCCCATTCCTTTGGAGATCACAGACCCTGAGGTCTTGAGCCTTTTGAGGACTTCAGCATGACTCTACAGTCTCTGGCAGACTGAATGCCCTTAATCTTCAGACCTAACATAGTGGCTTCACAGCAGACACATATATTTAAGCCACATCAACACTGAATGTCCATGGTCACAGATGATGCACTGGCCATGCCAAGGGCAGCCCAAGAAGAAAGCCAGCCTGCTCTGACTCTCAACAACCAACAAGCAGTTTGGAGACGAGAAAAAGAAAAAAACATCGAGGAGCACAATTTAAAAAAACAAATGTTCAGACATTCTGGCTTCAGTGCCTGAAATACAACTCTAAAGTTTGTTTTAATAACTCTGTAACTACCAATAAGGAAGACAAATGAGGAGGAAAATATAGAAATTATGATCTCTTGGGAACCGCATATTTTATGTTTCTCTAGTGACACAGCGACAGGAAGCTGAACACACTGCGAGGAGAGGATCTATGGCTCTTGATGTATAGAAATGCATCAAATGTCGGTATCAGGAAGAGCACATGCAGTTTCACCTCACTCCAGTAAATTTTGCTAAAATGCTACTCTTCAAGTGTTCCAGAAGAGCACCTGTAGGCTTAAATGGAAAGTTCTCACAGCAAACAAACTCTTTAGAGTCAGTCAACAGAACTCCAGCAACAGAGCAATCCCTGTGAGACCTACAGAGTGAAGTATTTCAGGACAGCAAACTGAATTCTGCATGGGTTGAACATTTTAGCTGGGATAGCCATTACGCCTCCACACAGATCACACCAGCAGAAGCAACAGTAATACCACCACATCAACAAGATCAAAACAAAGCCAGGTTTAGTCTATGACAGCAGGTACTCCTGAATTTTTCAATTTTCCATTCTTCTTGAAAATGTAAAAATCTTGCAATGTTGTGAGAATGCATCTTACCCACAGGGCAGAAGGATGTGATGTGCCCATCTGAATGTAACTGAATGTAGCAAGCATATGACACAAGGCAGAGATAAGTTCATAAAGGCCACAGTATGCAGAAAACAGTGAACTACAATACAGACCACATCTCAGAAACACACAGAAGAAAACTGGAGCTTAGGAAAATGCTAAGCAGTGAATGGCTCTGCTCCACCGAGCATTCCAGAAAAAAACTCAACTCATATGCAAGCACGAAGAAGAACAGAGTGGAAATTATTACTGTGAAAATGAAAAGCCTATAGTAATAAGGAACATACACACACCTACAAGTATACATGTGAACTACCATGAAAAGCAAGACTGACAAGGTAAAACTCCTCAGCCACAAGACTGACCTCACAAGTCACATGGATAAGAGAGCAAGCAAGCACAACAAGAGGTAAAAGGAAGATTATTTCACCAACTTCCTTTTAAATCAATTAAAAAATTACACTCATGCAAGTAGAACTTTCTGAATAAAACCATGACAAATTCTTAAGAAAATGCAAGGGAGGAAGATGAGCTTGCTTGAAGCCACATTAATATTTGAAAAACTGTTAATAAATATATGTTTTATGCAAAAACAATGAGGACAACCTGTATTCGTTCTTACCAGCTAAACAGTCACAATTCTTAATCTTAATGATATTTGAATGATATGGGAAAAGGACAGATGCTTTTAAGAAAAACAAGTTACAATTACTTTTGCTCAAAATACTATCAAACAAATTGTACACATGAACTGCAGTTTAGAAGCAAACTTGTACTGTACCTGACATATCTATTTGATATTTCTAAAAAACATGCTTGAGAAGTTAATTTATACTTTCTCTTAACTGGGAAATTCTTTAGAAATATACACTATGCAAAATACAAGTATTACACTCAAGTCAAATTTCTACTAATCCTAGCTTAAAAGCTTTCATAAAATAAAATTTTCCACTTAAAGTACAAAAAATTGTGGGCAATTAAGGTTGGAAATAGTATTCACTGCCCAAAGAATGAAAGTCAATTTCTGTCTTTGGTTCAGATGAATAGGTCAGATACACATTATGGAATTATAAAGGAAACAAAGAAAATTCCACTTTATGCCTTGTTTAATAAAGCAAACTAGCAACACTCTTCCAAAATTGTCTCGCTCAGTTATTTTTTCAAAGGCATTATTTCATCCCAACATCATTTAACTTCTAATTGTCAAATGTGGTTCCAAAACTGCAGTTAGTAGACACCCTCCTGGGACATCACATACTATCTGAAGTGGAAGAATAGCCAACCACTTTATGGTTCAAGCCACAGAGTTTTACTCTCATTCTCAAGCGTAAAAAGTATAAAATGTCAAATTACAGGCATAAATCAAAATAAAAACATTCTTTTGCTTGGCATCCCATTTTTGTTCTTCTTCCTCCCTCATGTATAAATTGCAGGTGCAGGCATAATCAACTCAGCAAGCAGGTAGATACCAAGCAGACCCTTGTAATCCAAAGTCAATGCTGAAAACCACGTCTAGATTACAAGGTTCTTACAGCCTGCACAAAACATCTGGTTGCTGTTCTCATCTATACATGTTGTTATTTTTCTTGGGCTGGTAACTTCTGAAGCCATTCAAGAAGATTTTTCTCAGAAACACACCAAGTCTCGTAGGCATGATGGCTTCTTGCCACATTTATATTAATTTTTAAAAGGCTGATGAATTTGGCTGTGCTTTAAACACTCCACATTCTTTATAAGAACATATGTAAGCTACTTAAAGAGACTATGCATGTCATTATTGCTTCTCCTAGGAAAACAAAAACAATACAAAGAATTCTTGTTTGGAGAAGACAAGTTTACATTTGACTTTTTCTTTTCCAATGCTGTAACAAGTTCAGACAGTTGGCTAGGAAAAAGAAATTTGGCCACTTGCCATGTCTTTAATTTATAGCATTAACTCCTAAGTAATAAAACAAACTATCAAGAATTAAGAAAATAAGCAACAACTAGCAAATCTCAGACATCTGTGGTTTTAAAAGAATTTTACATAGGAGAGGAAACCCTGTTGAGGGCTACCCATGTTTTCTTCATCATGTGCAAGTTTCACGGCATTCAAACTGCTAAAATCCTTTCCTCCCGTCGTCTTAACCAGTCCCTGAAACTGGAAGAGGGGGAATGATTGTTTATATCCTCTTCTGTAAGCCTTTCAGCCTTCCTGAAAACGTGGTGTTACATGTGAAACCCTGTCCTCAACTCCAAGGCTTCAGCCTCCTCCCCCCATATATGTGTTCCACTTGCCTCAGCAAACTAAAAATTTGTTGCCCCTTGAAGGTCATTTTTCCCTGAGAGGAAGGAAAGATCAATAGTTTTGATTTACTGTCAGTTCACTACTCAAATTAAGTCATAACACATTCATGAATCTTAATCTTGGGCCAACAAATACCAAATCTTGCATCAGATTACAAATGCTAGAGAATAAAATGCCTCTGCATTTATGGTAAAGAACTGCTGTGATGATAGCTGCAAGACAAAGAAAACCAACAGAAGGTAAGTTGCATAGAAAGTAAAATTTCAGAAGTTACAGTAGGAATCTGCATGAGTTTGCTTCAGATATTATTAGTGTCCTCTCCCAGAGACAGGAAGGTTGTCTGAATAACTCAGAAAATCACTATTTTTTTTCCAGCAGATGTTGACAGGAAAAAGGTTTGGGTTTTTGTTGTGGGTTTAGGTTTTTTTTTTACTCTCTCTCTTTCAGCTGTCCAGATCCCCTCTTTGCCCAAACAGGAAACTTCATGGGGAAGTTGCAGTACTGCATACAGAAAAAAGCCCGCAAATGGTCGACAAGCCCCTGCACAGAGTACCCTCAACCCATCAGCTTGGGTGATCAGACCTGCTGTTAATGTGGCCTGCACCTCAGCTCCCATTTTACATCTTGTGAAGGCCAGAAAATTTTGGGTTTGTGGCAGAGCCTGACATTTGCCTCTGTTAGAACTGAAGCACAGCAAGCATACAACGCTGTGTAGCACGGGCAAATTCTTGTATTCCTTCCCTTCAGGCCTCTTCCTGGAATGTATGGCTACCTTGGTTTACAGAAGTGGAATTCCCAATCACCTTGCAGAAACCCATATCCTTAGAAAGCACCTATCCCAACACAGGGACAGGCTGGTGAATGCAACTCTGGCCCAAAATTGTCAAAATCTGAGAAAGCACAAAGATTTCATCTGCCCTTCAGCATGAGCCAGCCAAAGTGAGACCCTGAGCACTGCATAAACACCAGACAGTGCATGCTGAAAGGTGGTGCTCTCTTCTGGGCAGTGATTCATCCCAGTGACCAAGTGGCAGCCAAACCACAATGGTTACTTACAGAAAGGGGTCAGGGAGTTAACAGACAGGAATTTTCTTTAAAAAAAAGCCGAAAACTAGAGGGGTTTGGATAACATGGACATTGATACAACCTATAAGTAAGCAACAGCAAAATAAAGGCAGAAAATTCTGCAATAAGAAATGTCTAATGGGGGTGACAGCTGGAACTTCTGGAAACATTTTTCCTAAAATCTCAGATGTAAGGAAGACTTCAAACCAATCTCATTTGAAATTGCTCCCCTCTGCTTTAGCAATGAACTTCTGGTCTGCATGTCGATGGGATATCCAAAATGACGTGACAGCTCTCCCAGCAAGTAAGTTACTTCAATCCTCCACATTAATCTTCAGGCTTCTTTAGTAACTCAAATGAATTTGTTATTTGAGAAGTTCTTTCCTCTACTTGTGCGCCAAAGTCAGAAACAGTCCTGAAAGCAATGTGGTTTAGAAATACTGCTGGGCAAAACAGAGGGGAAAAAAAATTCAAGAAGATTTTCAGATTCATGAGACACCCTTAACTTGAACCTAAAGAGATGAAAGCTGAAAGTGGCATGCATTTGCTGTGCTGACACTTCACATTCCTGACTAGAAGCAAAAAGAAGGTTATCTAGTTACATTACTAAAATTTCAACAATTCCAACTGAGGTTCTCCAAACCAAACACCAATATTATTTTGGTGACACTAAACAGTATGGCCATTCTAAGAATACAACTACCAAAAATAAATTTTGCTCTAGATGAAAAAGTATCCCCAAAATATTTTCACAGCTATTTTAATGATTATTTTATAATCATGATACTTTGGAATAAGGATTGCGAATTGGAAGTGAAATTTAAGCTGTGAAGTTAAAGTGTATTTCTAAATTTATGACATGTTCAGCATTTTTCAGAAATTTTAGCAAATGCTTATAGCATAAATGAAACAGAAGTTTGTCCTAAAGACTTCTTGTACATTTTTTGTTATGATGGAAAAGGCATATCCAGAAATAGTTCATCTTCTGCCAAAATAAAATCGTCTTAAAGACACTCATCAGAATTTTTTGAGACATACTTAAGAACAGAGCAAGGTATTTTCCCATAGCCTTTTTCTCATAAAATGCTAACGAATTCTGACTCATTTTCTGAAAGAAAGAAGAATAATCAAAGGAAGGAATTCAGCCAGGGGCAGATGTTTAGCATGGAATATTTCAGTCCAGAAGTTGGTCTAACAAAATGGTGAGCAGCCAAACACAAGGTTTTGTAATGACACATGTGAAACTAGGACAAAAAGAATATTATTAGCATATTAGCAATGTTGCCGGTCTGTTACTACACAGCACATTAAAATTTTTCATTTTATTAAAAAGGCAAGCCTATTCAATATCTATTTCTGTTCCATAGTTGAGAAGCAGCAAGAGGATGTCTTCACACCACATAAGAATGATGAAGTAACCTCCCATGGTTTTAAGTGAGCATGCCTGTATAATTTTCAACATAGCATTTCTGAAAAGAGCTGGCTAAAGACATCTCTGGTCCCTGATGTCACTTTCTAGTGAGTATTCAGATACTGGTGAAATTCCAGAAGACTGAAAGAATGATGATATTGTGCTACTATTCAGGAAGGGCAAACAAAGTGGCTTACAATAACTGGAGACCAGCTAGCCTGACATCAGATCTAGGCAAAGTGACTGGAGAAATAAGTAAGGAATTAAGGTCAGAAATACAACGCGCTATTCCACATGGGTGGCATTCTGAACACACAGCATGCAAATGGCCCAGGGATGTAAGCCCTCTGAAGCTCCAGTGTGAAACTGTGAGGGTAGCTTTAGCCAACAGTTTGGGTGTAACTTTAAATCATACAACCTCCTTATGAAAAATCAACCAATTTCACTGTGAGTAATGCACCCTTTGAGTGGAATGCAAAAAAATTAAACATTCTGAGAGCTAGCTTTGTGAATTACAGTTAGAGCTTTTTACCAGAGGAGAATTATAACTGAGTAACAGCAATTCCAGCAGGATTTGTAAGTAAGCACTCATGCCATTAAATGGTTTCATCAATGACATAAAGAAACTGTGAGAATACCACAAACTCAAGCAAATCTGTGACTAAAAGAGGACAGGCTTGAGCTACACAGTGATCTGAACTGCATGGTTAGCTGGGCTACTCAAATAAAATCAACCAGGATACAGCACAAATACCTCCCTGTGTTTAGGCAGAAGAAACAGAAAGAGTAGCTGGAGAGCAGGAAACAGCAACTCAGGAAAAAAATTGCTATAGAGGTTATGAAATCATATTGGACAATCAATTCAACGTGAGGTCCCAGCACCATGCTGTGACCAAAGCCAAACCAGACTCAAACACTTATCACAGGCCTCAAATATACAGGAGGCTGAGAAGTGAACTGGACCTGGCCAATGATTTTAATTAGACTAAAACTGAAAGAACACATATAGAGAGTTGCTAACCTTGCTCTTAAGACCCTTCTGAAAAGTTCGAGAGGGTACAGTAAAAAGCCATGAAAGTCACTTGAATACTGATAAAAATGCTTTAGAGACCCTTAAATAGCTCAGTCTGTTTAGTTTACGAAAATTGTGAGGCAGCAGAGGTTTTTCTATACAAGTACCAGAAAGGGAAAATGTCACATACTAAAGAGCTCTTTAATCTAAGGGAGAAACAAGAGACAAAAGAGGGGAAATGAAGCCAGACAAATTCAGATTTGGAGGGAAAAACACTTTTAAAAATTTGGGAGTAGAACTGGGGACAAACTCTCAAGATAAGAGATAGATTCACTTATCCACATGTGTTCAAATTAAGACTAGAACACTTTCTGAAAAATAAATGCAAGTTAATATATGCTCAAAACCAAGCAGTCGGCTTAATACAGAATAAATGCTTGACATTTGGTAGACTGTAGTCACACATACAGAAGTGAGTAAAAAAACGTAATCTCCTTAAACTCTATGAATCCATTACCTCCCGAGAAACACTACTGAAAGGTGGTGCTATCAGTCACCAGTAACTAATTTGCATGACTCCCACGGTTTCTTTTTAAGAGACATGCCCACTGTAGTTATGCTTCACACTCATTTCATGGTTGTGCTCTATTTGTTCCCACTTGGTGTCATTCACAATTTCAGCACTTATCCACGAATTTTTATCCATGTTTGTTTGCTAGCAAGAAGGGAACACAAAGCAAAAAGAACAAGTAAAGAGGAAAGGTTGGGGAAAAAAAAAAAAACAAACGAAAAAATGTGAACACCCATTAATTAAAACACTAATTGTCCCACTGAAAACGTAATTTTTCCATGTGATGCTGGAAATCAAGGAGTTGTGAAGAATCTAGAGGGACGCTATTTAAAAGATATTCTTTACCTTATACATTCAAATGATGACTGAGTTGTTAGAAACCCTCATATTTACCAGAAATGTAATTATTAGCTCTGAAGACAATCAAGATAGCATTAAACCCAAGTCAGGAAAGACCAGCAAATAATATAAAATTCACTTTTACCCCTACATGGGCCATAGGTACATACATGTAAGTATAATACTTTCACAGCAGTATTGTGTAATGCTTCTTACCTGAGGGGATTTTGTCATCTGAAATACACTGATGTCTCCAAAAGCTAATGGCAGATCTTTCTCTGTTCTGGAGCCGACATAACCTCTCAGCTAGCCCGCCCCTGTAGAGAATAAAGGAATGCTCAATTTTGCCAGGAATCAGGATTCGGTTTTGCCAAGTGACAAGCCACAGGACGGATGCATATGTGTATATACATGTATGTATGCTTTGACCCTTAGGGACAGAATCATGTAGTAAAATTACGTTTTGTAGATTAGTTCTCATAATTTTGCTTTTTTTCAGTGGAGTTACTCCCAACAAAATATACACTTAGGGTCAATACACACAATAAAACATTTTCAGTATCTGGGTGTCCAAAATCTTCATGTTTTCAGTCCTGTCTCCTATATGAGGAGTGTAAAAAAAGGTTCCCAACTTTCCCTTGCACTCATGAACAGATCCTATTAGACACCAGAGACAGTTGCAAATTCAAAACAAACCAGTGTAACCACTAGTTATAACAGGTTGGGTTTTCTTTTCCCTCACAGATTTGTTTGCCTGTTGGCAAGGAGTGATCACAAAAATATTCTTTTACCCATACTTGACCCTATGATTCATTTCACAAGCTGGGTCAAGTGTGCAGTTTCAGTGGTCTGAACACTCTCCAAGATGAAATTAATTTAGCATTCCCAAGGTGAGGAGCAGAGGAGTGGCATCTAGCACAAATACACTTAAGGTAACACTAAAGCAATTCCTACCCTTGGATTCAAAGCCAGAAGACATAATTTCTCACTTTTAAGAACAAAAAGATGTATGTGTTGGAAACTGTATTTGGGCTACTACAAAGAGCTTTGGACTACTGTGGGAGTGTTTGAGCATTTTTCTTTGGCTTCAAAGAACTTATTTGCATAAAGACCTACTTCATTCTTTTGTTGTAGTGTAAAGTTTTTCCACAAGTACTATCGAAAAAATCAATAAAGAATTCTACTAAGGTGAAATGTCTCCTTGAGTTAAACTGGTTTAGGAATCAACAGAGATATCAAACAACTACCTTGTGACTATTTGTGCACATGAAGAAAATTTTTGGCTTAGGGAAGAAAAGATAAATAGATTGGTAGAGCTCACATGGTAAATGTGAAACTGTGAAGACACACACCTGTGGAAACTGAGAAAGAGCTAAAAAGGTTAAGCAGGACTTCAGGTGAGCTGTAAAAAAACCTCTCTTTGGTTACCAGTTATCAAGCAATTTCATCTGCAGACAAGTCAACACATTATATAAAAAGTACTTAGCAGCGTCAGCTGAATTTTTAATGAACAACTATATCCTTTGCAAAATTATAACTATCTCATGAATTAACAGATGCAATGGCTAAACATCTAAGTAGCAGGTCACAGAATGAACTCTGAATACAAGTGCCCCATTTAAACCAAAATGACCTATAAAAGTTCAGCAGTTTACATTGCAGCATCACTATGGCTGGTGTCAGGCAGAGAGGAGAGAAACTCAGATTCAGAGCAAGAAGAAAATCCCCAAAGCCTCAAAATAAAGAACCCACACTTAACAAGTGATGAACCCTGCTATATGAAGGAGAAAAACAAACAAAAATGTTTATGAAAATATTGGGCTCCAGTGAAGTTCCAGGTAAGCTTAACAACCTTATTTAATACTGGTTTCAACTTTTAAGATAGAGAGACAACTAATACATAAGTGCAATGAAAGCTTTGGTTCCAAGAGCAGCACAGTTAAGCACAAAACTTCACACAGGATAGTCTACTCTGCTGACAACGCTGTGTTCATTCACATTTCCCCCAAAACCTGAGCACTGAAGCCACACAACAACACTTGTGGGCAAGACAGTTCTACAAACTGCAACAAACTGTCTACCCAGTTTCTCTTCTTGCCAGGGAAGCATGCTCAGATGCAACTGTAATTCAGCTTGGCTGTGTGGTCTACATGAGCCATGATGGAAGCAGTAGATGCCAGCACAACTAGGCTTAAAAATGCAGCAGTAAAATGTATTTTCAGATTGCTTGTTTAAAAGTCCTGCATGCATGAGTCTGCAGCTGAACTCTGTGGTCAGACTGTAGCCTTACACCATACAGTTAGTAGCTCAAAAACTTGTTTTGCTGAAAGAAAACTGTTCAAAAGGAATGTTCTCCTACTCCATTCCCTCCACAGACACCAGTCAGAGAAATATATTTTGTTAGTTCAAACAGTGCTAGAAAGCCCTAAAGTACCTGCAGAAGAGAGCAGCTATTACTGGCTTACAGCCTAGTTTCCCCCTTCTTCCCAGAACAGGGCTATGGTTGTGTCCAGTCAAACAGCTCCTACTCTTCTGCAAGCTCACTCCTGTCCCACTTATGGCAGGAATGCCTTGTAGCACGAAGGAAAGAAAGCAAGTTTCTGGTTTCATGGCTACTGCACACAACAGCAAGACATCACTCCTGTTTCAGGCCTGATATGACTACCAGAAGGGTCTCACTGATGCTCACAACTTCATTACCAATTTGCTAACCATGTCTGTGTTAGGATAGCAGTTATCACAAAGGTCCATGAAAAGTAAAACTCTGACTTTCCTTATTAGCCCTCTGTGCTAAGGAAACACATTGATATTTTTTAATCATCATCCTTCCATTCACATTCCAAATGCAGTTAAAAATAGTTTTAACAGAAAACATCATAAAGCAATTTGCATCTATTTGGTTGCAGAACATAAAATATAAATAGGAATGCATTTATGAGTGGTTCTCAGCTGGTTGTCAGAAATGTTGTTTTTATGCTGTCTGTTTCATACCTCATGAAATTAGAAAACATTGTTCAAGGATGTGCCATGCACAAAAGGAATTTGTATGGCCAGAGCAACAGTTGGTACTTTATGGTTTGTTTATTTTAAAAAGGTAGAAACAAAGGAGTTTAACCACCACCACCCAGGAGAATCAACCCCCTTTTTAGCTCAAACACATAAAACAAAGTAAAAGTTGCTTTCTGTTCCACAAGCTAACAGGTTTGCTGACAACAGCATTTGAAAACTACCAATTCTTTCCCATACATTACAGGTGCCCACACTGTAAAACACTTGTGCATGTGCTGTGAGATACTGGGAACTACACAGTCACTCCTGGCTGTCCTGTAAGAGGTAAGCCAACATCTGGGGTGTGTGTGTGTGTGTGTGTGTATAAAACTGGCAAGTATAATTTGATTACTTATGTATAATTTCTATAATCAAGGAAACTGACAAACTGCATTGAAATAACAAAAACTAGTTATACTAAAGTATGCATCATACTTTACTGACCAGCACATCAAACTTGCCCCGAAAATGTTTTAATATGAGCAAATTGAACACATTTGGCAAATTGTTAATGTAAAGGCTATTCAGTGAAGTCAAGCTGCTCAGATACAATCTCTGCTGCCCACAACCTTTTTATTTTTAATCACAAAACTTTCAGTACAACTATTTTGTTCCTTTAATTCCCTGAAGGCAGATGGATTTAAAAGCAGCAAATCATGTCCTATTTCCATACTAAATCTGAGCTTGTTGAAATACTGTATTTAAAACAACACATTGCCTTTACTGTCCATGTCCAACAATATCCACATGAAAGACAGATTTGATGACCATAAGAAAGCTCAGCATCCTGTACAAAAGCTCAGTTGCTGGTAGTTGCCCTTCCCATGAACTTTAACAGCAAGACTGAAGAATTTTGTGACAGCTATCACCAAAAAGTAATACTGAGCCTGATCTGTGACTTCCAGGCTGCTGGTCCCTATCTCCCAACTCCAGTTAAGCCAATAGAAAGCAACAACGAAAGAGCATTAGTGAGTCTACTGTGTTTTGAAAAGTAGTTTTCAATCTTTCTTAAGTGTTGGAGATATCTTTGTGTTTATTTATTAACGTTTTCATTCAGCAGGGCACTTACCAAAAATAACCCCCTATTCATCCAAGTTTACTCCTTTACAAACTTCATTTGAAGTCAACACTTAAGCAGCTCTTTATGGGTTGTCTCCTCATACACAGTATACACAGGACTCCATACAATTCAAAACAAGTATATATCCCCATCTCAAGACTGGGCAATTTCCCCCTTCTCTCATTTCAAAGCAAGGAGAGAGCTCCTCTCCTACTTTCACATTAACTGGTGAAGGAACTGACACTCAGCTGTCCCTTTCCACTCCATGCGGCACTTGCTAAATAAATAAAAAAGGCATTGCTGACTCACATTCAACTTGCCATTGACCAGGACCCCCAGGTCCCTTTCTGCAGCCCTGCTTTCCAGCATCTCATTCCCCAGTCTGTACACCCATTCAGGGCTGTCCCATCCCAGGTGCAGAATTTGGCACCTTCCCTTGTTAAACTTCATGTAGTTGGTTATTACTCTGCCCTCTAATTTGTCAAGATCCCTCTGCAGGGCCTCTCTGCCCTCGAGAGAATTGACAGCTCTTCCGGATGTAGTGTCATTGGCAAACTCACTTAGCATCCCCTCCAGTCCTGCATCTAGGTGGTTAATGAAGATGTTGAAGAGCACAGGGCTGAGCATGGAGCTCTGTGGAACCTCACTAGTGACTGAACACCAGCCTGGTCTCACCCCATTCACTGTAACCCTTTGTGGCCTGACCTGTGAGCCAGTTGCTCACCCATCGCCTTACCCAGTTATCAGACTGTGTGCTGGACATTTTGTCTGGAAGGTACTGTGAGAGACAGTATCAAAAGCTTTGCTTTTGAAGTCCAAAAAGATCATATCTACTGGCTTTCCTAGATCAGCTAGGTGGGTTATGCTGTTGTAGAAGGAAATTAGTTTGACAAGCAGGACTTTTCCCTCATGAAGCTGTGCTAGCTCTGAGCAATGACTAAACATGGCGCTTTTTCTCTGCCTATTTGCACCAAACATTTGGCCCAGTGAAACCATCCACGCTTGCTAAAGGGGAAAATACATTTTAACTTTCACTAAATGCAAAATAATTTTACTGTGTACACTGTCAGTGATGATCTGTACTGCAGCCATTATACTCTTCATTTCTATTTTCCTAATCCAACAAGAAATTCACTAGCAAAGAAAACTTAATCCAATAGTTAAAATTAGCATAAGAACATGACCATCTAAAGGGCTAGTCTTTGCTGTTACACCCTCATGCCACTTGTGGATGCATGTAAGAAAGAACAGTCCCAATTTTAGAGTAAAAGTCTGCTTCATTTGTGCCAGCTCTCTCTTCCCTTGGCAAATTCCTTTATTTTCAGGACCTCAGTTGGCCTCTTGTGATAACTGCATTTCATTTTACTGCACATAGAACCAGGACATTCTGTAATTTTCTCCTCTTTTGATAACACAAGTTAATTTTAGCTGATCAGATTTGTAAGTGGTCTGCATACAAGTAGATATAAGATAATTTTTTAAAAAATTGGGAAATCCTGCTTCTCTTGAACTAAAAATAGCCACTCAAGTTTTAAAAAACTAAACAAAAAGCAAAAGCTTATTCTTCACAACTAAAAGCTGCTGCAACATGACAGATTTAGATGCAGAGTTAACATTTTATAACTTAAGATATTTATTTCCTACAGTGAACCTTAGATTTTTTTTTCGATGGAAATTAAATTTTCATGGAAAAGGCAAACGATTCAGAAAACCTTAAGAAAGGTTTACTTGTGGCCAAGAGAAGCTGAGTGCATGCATTTTGAGTTTTCTTCTCTATAAATACTGAATTAACCCAGTTATATGTAACAAGTGTTGAGACTTGCAATACTCTACATTTCTCCATTCTTTCACAAAGAAACTTTGAAAGACTTGGAACTAACGCAGTTTAGACATTTCACCCCGTAGCGTTAACGTGAATTCCAAACCTAACAATAAGAGCTTCTTGAAAACTGTTATTTGCAATGTATGTTCTCTCCCCTCAGGTTTGAAAATAATTTGCATAATTTTTCCCATGAAGTGCTGACTCAAGCTGAGAAACTGAAGCTTTGGGATGGAATAAAAGGGCAGGAACACATAAACCCAACACCTCTTGACCTGATCACCAAGGCAATTCATCTCAGTACCAAGTACCACTAGTAGCACTTAATTAGCAACTCACTCAGTAGCTCACAGGTGCAGTACAAGGACAGGGATCTGTCAGTGCACCTGGGAAAATGAAATACTCCCAGTGCATCCATTAGCAGTCTTGTTAAATAGAGGAGGGCAACTCCACAAGCATATAATACCAGTGTTTAAGGGGAGGATGTCCCGGAGCAGTGGCTTTGGTGGCTGTGAATGAGAGATGATCTGCTTTGCTTCCAGCATGGCAAACTGGCACCTCCTACAGCACAGCTCTTCAGAACCTGCCCAGCACCACCAACACCCCTGAAGGGCAAACACCACCACACACACTACCTGCTGTGCCCTAGGGACCATGGTAGAAAGAAGAATAATCTTTACTTAGAACACTCTTGGAAACAAAACCCACAGGATACATGAAGACACGAGAATTTGGCAGTAAATATGGTGGAGGAAGACTTGCTTCTCTCACATCTTTCTTGCCTTGAGGTGCCAAACGTTTTCCAAAACCCCACTTTAACCCCTAACAGAAAAGAATTGCAATACACCCCTTCAAATTTGCTTCATCATCTGCAGCACTGTATATTGTGTATGTTGATCTGGGGACACAGATAGGCTTCTCATTTTATTGACACTCAATGGTGTTGAATTTACAGTCAAATACTTAACACTAAGATCACCAAATCATCCATAATTATTTTAATAATCCATAATTAGCTTACTTCTGAAGATTTCTGTTGCTTTGGCTGCATCTCAGTTTTTATAGTGTATGACAATTGCATCTGTAATAGGCTCAAACAAACAATACCCTTTCCTCCCATCCAGGCAACTATGCATTTCTATTTTAGCACCAGGAAGTTTCCAGGAGGAAAGGACAGTGGAAAGGAATTTATCTGAATTTTTCCAGAGACTGTTATGGCTCTCTGTTTTGTTTGGTTTGGTTTTGCCTGAGATTTGGGGGGAAGGGGATATGTTAGGGGGTTTTCTTTGAAGTTGCACAGAAGAATATACCCATTGATGTGACAGAGGCATAGCTGCAATCAGGTAATGCAAATACAAATGCAGGTTGCAGCATGACTCTAAGATTTCCACAGAAAATATAAACTAAAATTTCTTGAAAACATTACCTCTACTTTTGAAGATACCTTTACGCATGTCAACCAGCAAAGAGATATCAAAATAGAAATATTTTCTATTTTCTTAAAAGGGAAAACCAAATGCAAGGAGACCTACTCCACCTACATCAGGACTCTTCCATGAAATAAGCATACACAATACAGTCTGGATTTGGAGTTGAACCTATTGCACAGGAATTCACATAGGAAGATGGCAGCTCTATCACCTGCACCATCTCTGCTCAGCCCATGCTTCCCTAGGCACCAGCCTGGAAAACAGGAGCCCAGCTAAGCAGAGGCTTGTGGCTCTCTTCCATCTGCTGAGCAGTTCCAAATGGTCCATCTGAGTGGGAGCTCATGGGCCAGCTTGCAGGATGATTCCCCTGCTCACTGCTTTTTCTGCTGTGGCCTTGATCTGCAGCAGAGGTAGGAACGAAGGAAAAATGACAAGAGAACAACTGCTTTGTAACTTTTAGCTATTTAAACACAAAGATGGGATTGTCACTCTGTCAATCAAGAAGCTGACAAACCTTTCCCTGAACTGGCCTTCAATCCACAGCACTGAAAACCTGCACTTTTCTGCTGAGGATGCAAACTCTCATATCCACTGTTATCACACCAATGAAAATGTTCTTTGTCAGCAGTAAAAGGAGGGATGGGAGAGACACATGGAACTAATGTCCAGAACAGGAAGAGTGAAAAGATGACAATTACCTGGATGAGCAAAGTAACTAGATAAACAACACTCATAACTGAGGAATTTCCTGCCTGCTTCCCTGTTCCCAAAGGAACCCAAAGTGGAACCACAGGACGGAAGGTAAAAAGCCTTGTAAGCTCTGTTCCTCTGGCCACTCCAGACAGATTGCATTCTATATAATTGTGGATAGTTTGGTCTAGTTGTTTTGTTTGTTTTTAAAGCAATCTATTCTCTTATACACTTGTGTCAGAGTATCTTTGCTGTAAAACATTTTTTGCATTAAGACTGTTGATAGCAAACGTCATCAAATGAAGCTGGAACTTAGAAAAAGACAAACCCACTAAGGGTAACAAACAGCTCCTGGACTGCTTAAAACTGGAAGAGCTCCTGGGCAAAATACCACTGTACACTTGTCCTTTTTATATTACATTCACACATACTTGCTTTTGGCCACTAAAGGGCATTTTTGGTCTGACCTAGTACAACTGCATATATATAAAGTAACAAGAAATAAAGCTTCATTGCACAGGCAAAGCACTTTTAAATATACAGATCTTCAGTAATTAGGACTTCCAAACCTGTTTCCTCACACAGCATTTTGAAATAGCCAAGAATATTTCAGAGAAAAATAAGGTATGCCTATTAACATAAGATTTACTTTTAAAGTAATTGATTGATTACAGTACTATAGATTCAGCTGTAAAAGAAGTAAGAGAATCACACTGTTAAAACAGCAATAGGAATGTATAGCATCACCATTTGTAATTGTAGTCTCCACAGCTTGGGGCACATCTTCACATATACCATTTAAGTTAACACAACTTTCATTAATTCAATCTAGGAAGTGACCATTTCTGCACTGTAATTAGCTAGAACATCAGGGTTCCACTGCTCAGTCTCAGGCTACTTTCTTTCAGCAGTTACATATCTTTCTAATGTATTTAATTTAGTCACAGACATTTAAATTTCAGTTTAAGAATACACCCTCCCATTGCCCAAATACCACTCTGTCCTACACTCTTCAGAACTACTGCTCAGCCACTCCTTTCCTACAGAATTTTGGACAATATTGCCCTGACAAATCTGGAGAGGACCAAAAAAAAAAACCCCTGAAACCCTGAGGTACAGTATTTTTGCAGACTTTCTGGAGAGGCACAAAGCAATGAAATTACTAGACACTAAAACATAACTATGTCCACTCACACATCTGTGAGGCATTATTAGAAGTGCAAAACCCAATCAATCTGTACATAGGAGTTCAAGATTGAGAGCTTTCACCACAGACTTTAAATCTTAACTTAGCTCTTTCTTGTCTTTTTTGCTTATTTACAGATAAATTACATTTTTAAGCTTTCCGTATTTGCATCTCTAAAACTTTTACCCTCAAAACACATCCCAGCACTTTGGCAAGTATTGTTTTACTTATAATTTAATAAGAAAAAAACAACCAAAAAGGATTCCTTAAGGGGGCAGTTCATTTACCTCAGCAGCTTCCTCTTTTTGGCAGACTCGGTGGGGGCTTGGGGGGCTTTTCCCGCCTGCTTCCCAGGGGTGCGCAGAAGGGCCTGTGCTGACCTGAGCCACTCGCTGGCCGGACGTGCTGGGACATCCCCCGTGTCCCCTCCTGACCTCAGCTGCCACCCCTTACTGGATCCTGCAGTAGTGGTCACCAGGCTCGTCTCTGCTTCTCCCACACTGTCGTTATCGGATGAATACTCACATATTTCTGTCGAAATTGTCTAAACAAAGAAAAATATGAAGCTGTTTGAACAGAATGCTAATGAGATAGTGCAGCTTTATGTAGGCAGTTTTATGTTCCCTAGTAATCCATAAATGGTATGGCAATTTATTAACGTAACTTGGACAACTTCACTATAAATGCATATTAATTTTTTGTCAGTCAACATCAACTCCTGAATATAAAGATTGCCTCTTGAGGGACAACTGAGATGAGCAACATTTAGGTTTTTTAAAAACTAGGTCTGGAGAACCAAGCCAATGCCTTTAACTAAAGCAAGTTTTGACAAAAGCAGAGAGAGGCTAATGAGTGACAGGGATGATTAACTGGCAGGAAAGCTGAAAGAAGGAGAACTTTTATACTGGGATTCAAGCAAACAGGAAGGTCAGCTTCCACAGTCTGAACAGAGGGAAAAAACACATGCTTCTGTTGAGAGCTTGTAGCTGGCAACAAGTATGCAACCTTTTGTTAAAACATGATTTTGACCACTAAAGCCAGCCTTTGTCCATGTCCAGCAGACCTACAGCTTCCCAGGAAAGTTTCAGAAGTTGAGCATTAGCTGTTGGGCTGTCTCCAGGTAGCTCCAAGGAGGATGGATCACTGGTCAGCAGTCAGGGCTGTGAGCCAGCAGGGCTGGAGTTCAGACCCACAGAACCTCACTGGAGCTCTTCTCCCTGACACTCACAGGACACACTGAACTCATCCACTGGGGGAGAGACGAGAGGAGAGGATGAGAAGGCTGAAAAAACAACTCCACAGAGACATGGAAGGCTGAGAAGAGGGCTGGGAGGGAAAATTCACCCGCTTTGGCTGAGCTTATTTTACTCTCCTCTAGGGCTCCCATAGAAGCAGGGCAAGGCTGCTGGGTTGGCTCCCTGAGGTGAGCTCTGCACAGCTGTAATGTGCGTTATGTTCTCTTGACCCAGTGTTTTTTAAAGTAGTGAGTATTGAGCAAAAATACTTGGAAAGTGGCATTTTACCTAGTACAGAACAAAATTATCTAAACCACTGAAATAGGCAGAGGACTAAGACACATGAGCTGGGCTCAGTCTTCAGGAGGTAGCTGAAAAAAACCCAAAACAACCAAACCAACACTGTCTGCAAGTTCTGGTGGGGTGAGAAGTGATAAGTGACAGTGCTGTCACTGTGATCACCAGCACTAGCCCAGCTCAAGTAAGGTGGCATAAAACTGTAGACGAGACAAGTTAAGTGACTCAGACGATCCTTGAAAGAACCAAAACACAAAACATTAACTTCACATTATCAATGGGAAATTGGAAAACCCCGGAGAATTACATTGCTCCAGATCACGTTGCCTCAATCACAGAACAGGTCCTGAAAAAAATTAGCCTGTTCCTCTGGTCAAATGCAGTAAGGAGTGCTCCACACAGGTTGTTGGAGAACTGGCTCAGACAAACACTTGAAAGGTAAAAGAGGGAAGGGAGGGAAATCACAGCATTCACTAATGCTGTTCTACGTTATTAATTAGTGTAATCATCTGAAAACAGCATTTCTTGACTGTGCACAAAAATAAGTTCAGTTCTTGCCAGTTCTCTAATACATATTTCACGTAAATGCCGAGACACTGTGCTCATGTTCCGAGAGCTTACCTAAGTATTCTGGAAATTGGAAGGACCTTTTAAAGTTATCCAGAGAAGTAGAACAGCTAAAAGAATGTAATTAATATCAGTCTGCTTTAAACACAACACAGTCAACATCTGTCCCTTGGCAACAATATTTCTCTGAAAACAAACTCCTTCCACATTGGAAATGAGCCAGAAATAAAAAATTTCAAAGCCTCTGAAAGCAGTAAGCAAGCACTTCATTCTTAAAACCCCATACTGATGCATTCTCTTGCTTTAGGAATGCTTTAGTTTTGCTCAAATAGCTATGATATCCACTGCACCTAAAAAAATGATGCAAACCTGAAGTTCTCTGAGCAAATACAATGCAAATGAGAAAAGCCCTTGGGAAGTGCTTCAAGTTAAGCATGTTTTAATCCCACTGAGTGCTGTAAGAGTTAAGAAGCTTTCCTAAGCTTCTTTAAGATTGTCTAATAAATCATTTCTGCTAATATTTATTACTGTATACTTGTTTAGGCTGAACTTCCCCAAGGAAACCGTACTTTGGGGTTTTTGTTTTGTTTGCTTGTCAGTGGCTTTTTGTTGCTGCTGTTTTTTTTAATTGGTCAGTTGGAAACTTTACTTAAAAGAGGAAACTCTAAAAATGGAGAAGAAAAACAAAGAACAAAAACTTAGCCTTCCAATTCTGTACATTATTTAACTGTAGCCATCATCAGAATTCCAGTCTAAAGAGAAAAATATTTTCAAAACACACGAACATGATTTTTCAAGTATCCAGTAAATGAGCTGGGTACCAACAATATGGTGGGGAATTACTGGCAAAAAAACCCAAACAAACAAACAAAACCCAAACAAACAAAAAGCCCAAACAAACAAAAAATAACAAAAAACCCCATTTATTTTATTTACTTCAAAATAAGCATTGATAAATAGTGAAGAAAATGTTTATTTTTTATCAATATCTTAAACATCACAAAGAAGGATTTCCAAGAGTCGTTTTGTTGTTTTGTTGGGTTTTTTAAAAATAATATCCCCAGTAATATCGTTAGAGTTTCTGAAGAGCGCCATTACTAAACACAGAGAATTGTCAAAATGAGTGGATTTTTCCACACGACTTATTATGAAATATAGTAATTTTGGTTACAGTGGCTGAAAGTACAATGCTTCCCACTACTCACAGACTCAGTTTCCCCACCTTAATTCCTTCCTCCGACCCCTGATCCCAACATAATCATTCCCAATCCTGGTTTTTTTCATGACTGTCTCCCATATATCCCAATCCCTCCAAATACTTTGTAGTAGACTGCTCACAAGATATACTTTTATTTCCAATGATGGCCTTGCCACAACACCCTCTTTTATATCATGCTAGCCACTTGTCCATATCCAGGGGCTGACTGAAAAAAAATTCAGGGGTTGACCTCAATCTCTGTCACTAAAACAACAAACGTATTTCATTTTGATTGATTTTAAAATAAATCTATTTTCTAGGTGACTGTGTCATCTGAAAAGCTCTAAATGCTCCCCTTTTAAGGTTCTTTCTTTTAAGGAAAAATGGCAAGTATAAATGCACAGACTACTGCCATTTTTTCTCTCAAGATTTGACTACATGAAAGCAAAAAAGTCATTGAGTACTGTATTGGAATATCCAGGACCCTATATTTTAAGGTTAAGCATTTTTTAATCAAAATGCATCAGAAAAGAAAGAGCTCACAAGATTAACTAATTTATGATGTATTTTTGACAGCACTTAGTTAATATAGAGGATGGTACAAATGTAAAAATAGAAACCAAAATGAGAAACAGCAAATACTCTCCCAGCTAAGCAGCTAAGATTGCTAAAGAATGTATGTTTACCCATGTCAATTTGCATTCATTAAGAATGAAAAAAAACCCCAAAAAACAACCACAGAAATTGTAAAATCCTAGCCCAAATTGCTCAAAGACAAAACTCTTGACTTCAGTGGAATGAAGATGGCATTCCACAAGCACATAGATTTCACACACATGCAGCAGAGAACACACCATGCTGTTACTTCTGTGACCAAGTACTCCCTCCCTCATCCTCAAGAGATTTGCTTCAGCTACCTCTTGCTTCACCTTGAACACCTTGTGAGTTCTCTGGCAGTACCTTGGCAATCTGCACAGTTTTTGCCTCTAAAAGGTCTGAAAAAATTACCTTTTCATGTCAATAGCGATGGAAGCAAGCAATATCTGTATTTGATCAGTTTAATAAGCACTAGATATTTCTTATCAATAAAATAGCACTAAGTTAATCCAAGAAGTGTTACATTCCCATTTGAAGTATGCAGCTTCAGCACAGAAAGCAGAACCTTACAAAGTTTTTTGTACAAAAGGAAAGCTAACACATCAGCCCTATTAAAATAAGTAATAAATCTGTATTTTTAAAGAAAGGCTCTCAGACAGTGATTGCTAATTAGAGGCAAGGTGGAGAGCAGTTGTGAGGGTTTCTCATCCCCCTTGTCTGTCTCTCCTCCCAAGATACATTCATTACTCAGTGATTTCTGCAGAAAAACATCAGTATCCACACCTTACCTTTGTATTCATTAAACACTTTCATTTGCTCAGTCATCATACATTCAGATATTGTAAATCTTTCCCAGTAGGTATGAAGATATTTTGCAGATAAGATGCTCAATAAAGTTTACAGATATTCTGAACAAGTTAATCAGCTGAAGTTAAGATACTTCAGCATGCTGCAGTATGTCTTAGAGACAAAAAATGGGTATAAAATTTTATATAGACATTGCTATAACTTTTTGCAGATGGAGGTCACTTAGTCTGCCATTTCCTTCCCCAAATAAAATAATTTTTTTCCCTCCTATTATCCTACTACAGCCTAGCTCAAATGGCAGAACTAACAGGTTTCTCAGAGCAGTCTTAGGGAACCAGGCTTTCTCAAGGTCACATAGCCAAGTTACGTCAAAAACAGAAATAGTACTTCAAAGTTTCAGACTCTGATCATTGTACATACAGAGAAAAATTAATCTTGTGCCATCTCCTTTCCTACTTGTTCATTCATGTATCTTTGCCCCTGATTCTGGATGCATTTTGTATTACCCCCTGCCTGTTTTTTCATGGAATATCTTTTTCCCTTTTATGATTCCCTTTTTTCTTCCACACTTAATCTCCATTTCCCCTACCTATCCTCTCATGGCAGCTCTCAGGATGGGTGGAAGCTGACTAGTATTAACAAACAGACACAGTGAACACAAGTGAATATCCTACTGCATCTCCTTTTATCTAGTCAATGTTGCTAAAAGCGACATTGCAATTGCATGGCAGGTACTTTGCTGTGGCGCAGGCAAAGAGATTCAAATGCAGCAAACTTCCACCCCTGGCTGCTGGTTATAGGCTGCAAGGAGATTTTGTATCTTGCATGGTACTCTCCAAAAAAACAGAGTGAGCAGAAAAGCCACTGGATTTAGTACAATGAATATTCACGAGCATAAATCACCAGTGCAGTATGTCAAAGGCCCAGGCTATGCTAATGAATGCTCGGAGCTAACTCCACCAGAACTGGCTTGCAGGATTACAGGGAGTAGGGTAAAGGTAAAAGAAAAGAAAAGAAGTTTTCCCTTAATTAATCAACACAAAATTAATTCAAGCATTGTGCACACAGATAGTACAGGATATTATTTAGCTCTATAAAGATAATTACAGATACAAAGGATTTAAAGCTTGCAATTCTCCTCAAAGCTCTGTGTTTTCTGAAGCTTTAACTGAAGCACTGAAGTCTATGCCAAATATACTTTCCTAGTAGCTTGAGAAATAATTTGGTTCTTGATTAGCTAGCTACTTTTACTCTAGAGAGATAAAATTCAAATATTCCTTCATACAAGAAACTTTATGTTGAAGTGCAGCGTTAGGCGTGTGCTGCTCTGTGGGTGACACCAAGCTTTCTTCTCACGGAATAACCACAGGAACAGCATGCAAAAACACAAGATTAGGTAGCAGTGCGTGGGCAGAGATAATCGTATGACAAAAAAGAACAACAATGAAAGACATAAATCACTAATAAGGTATTTTTGGACTTGCAAGCCCAAACTGACACAGCAGATTAACTGAAATTTTGTATCTGGAACAACCATCCAGTGTTATTACAGAGACAGCACATATTTAAAATGGATCTCAGATAATGCCTGGTTGTTTAGCCAAGTACAGCATTCCTCCCCAGCACACGCACTCAGACCATCTGATCTGTCCTAAATATTTATCAGTGGTGTTGGTTCAGTGCACTAGGAAATGACATGTCCTGCTCTACACACATTAGCACTTTGTGGCTGCCATTACAGGAAACAGAGCCGTGTGCTCTTCAAGCACCAGGACGGCCACCTCCAGCACATCCCAGGGATTCTCCAAGAGCAAGCACCACTGAGCTTCTTTCTCCTTGCTTGGCCACCCCTAAACATCAGCAACATCTCCCTTCACGCAGACATGGGAATGAATTGTTGCTGTCTCCCAGCTGCCACCACCCCAGGGCTGGAATGCAGTAGTTATTAGCACACAAAATCATTTATGCCAAGTAGCAAAGAAGAATGCGGTATCTACTTGAATATGGAGAAGTGTAGGCAGCAACACTGTAATTATTCAAAGCAGAATTTGGTCACAGACTGCACCCTCATCTCCTCTTAATGGTGTTTTGAGACCTTTAAACAAGTGGTTAGGACTTCTCTTCTATGACTAATCAAAATGGATTCATTGCATCCAGCAGCCCAGAGCTTCCTATCGTAAAGGAAATTGATTCATGATTATCTCTGGAGGAAGCAGGCCAGCTACCAAACCTTGTACACCACTGCTTACATTGCCGGGCTTCCCTTTGAAGAGCTCCTGGGGAAGTCTTACCCATGTTTGACACCATTTATTCTGCATGCCCTGCCAAAAATACAGCTGCATTAGCTACTGTCTTAAAAAAGTAACCCCAAAAGTAGGATTCAATCCAAAGGAAAACTACCAGTAGCTGTTATCAAAAGAAAAGCAAATGAGACCGTTTCAGAGATGCTTTCATGCACTGAGGGAGATGAAAGGGCTTTCATGGAACTCTGCAGAAATTTATGGAATGGTATGGCTGCTGTCAGATCCAGTAGCCAGTCATCTGGCGCTGGGCTTCCTGCACCTTTTCTGAAACCAAGAAAAGTTGTGGAGGGATCAGAAAGCTCCCTCTTACACTTCAGAGAGAGAGGAAGTTGAAGCACAGTACACAAGCCCACAAAATGGTGGTTAACATCACACATGAAATAATAATTAACAAAATAAATAACTTGTATCATCATTTATCAACTCCTGTATCTTGTTTAGATCATACTGTCTTGAAGTGGAAAATGAGGTGACGATTAGGATTACATGCAGCATGTTTGGCTGTGCATTCTTTTTTGTCAGGGGAGAGGTGCATGTTTTTGTTTGGTTTGAGCTCTCACACACAATCCTGTACACATACACCACTGCCAGGCAGTATCCTGCATGCAACACTAATCACTGAAGAAAACGAGCAGAAAAAATACTAAGATTTTGCACAGACACACACAAAAATCAAGATGCAAATCTGATCTTTGAAAGAAAGACTTTGGGAGAAGAGTTTGTTAAAATTACAACAAACCAGATTTTTTATAGACTTATGCAAAGATGGTATTTACTGACTTTTTTTTATTTTAAAGCCAGGTAAAGAATGCACAAGTGGTAAGAAAGATGAAATCAAAGCCGTAACTTCTAATCCTGAGCAGAAACCCCAGCTTTCACAAGGCAAACAGGTTAAGCAGGCTATACCTCTGGAGATACATCCACAAGCTGTTCCAGCCTGCCTCTCCCAGAACAGGTTGTTCTGAGGCATGGATCAGCCAACCGAAACAGGTGAGGCTCTTGTCTCAGCCCAAGTGCCTTTTTATACAAAATCAGTCTGGAAAGCAAGAAGTACTGTTTATTTCTGAGTGTACTCTGTAGATGAAAATTAAATAGTGATCCCACAGGTAAGACTGAACAAAGAAGTTGTCTGCTGGGCATGAGGGCAGGACAGAATAGTAGGGGACAGTGAGCTCCCAAAGTGCAAAATGGGCATGGAAGAGGATTACTCAACATCAGTTAAGGGACACTGATTTGTACTGTATGGACTATAAGGAAAACCCCGCTGCAATCTTGGCATCTGTAGCATTTGCACTGCAACTGCATCACTTAAAAGCATCATTTTAGTAGTTTAGTTGACTTCTTTAGCATTAAGAATTCAATCAATCACTTCCTAATATTATCCTAGTACCACTGATCTCACCATCAGTCTGTAATCAGAGTAATACTCAATTTCTAACAGGCCAAATAATGCTGAAAAATGTTAGTAGAGAGAACCACAAGTGCTTTTCCTGCTTTGTCTAATGCTTTTCTCCATCATACAAGAACATCTTCATTTTCTCTCAGGGAAAATGACTGGCTGTTAAAGACAATTTGGACAATTTATGCATACTGTTAGCCAACGTTACATTCAAGTGAATTACTGTAACCCTTGCTCTCCATTCCCTCCTTAAAAAAGAGGGGAAGGGGGAGACGCCACTTCACGTGTTGCATCTTGCAAACTATTCAGGGACAGAACCAGGTCTCCTCTCATGCAACTGCATATTATCCCACGCAGTTGAGCTCTCATCTTGATAAGGATCCTCCAGATGATAGAGACCCGGGCTTTCAAATATAAATACCTGACTCTGATAGGGCACGCAGATAATTACATCATTTCGCACAGAAGCCTCAACATTATACACTGAAGTTTGGGCACACAAGAAAATTGCAGTCAGCTCATAATACCACTTAAACAGGGTTTCGTTCTTGACACAGAAATAGTTACTTTCATGTTTCCAAGGAACAGATGTTATCACATGGTTTGATAACCTACTTTCACATTCTTTGTTTATAGTCATTCACTCAGTTTCATTCATTAAAGTTAGTGGATCTGGGCCATGAAACCTCAGTTTTATTGTCTCTGGTTTAGGTGATGCTATGGTAATCATCCCGGTTAAAGCTTGGATGTAACAAGAGGACTCAACTGAAAGGCATGATTAAAAGCCAAATTATTATTTATGAACGAAATCCTAAAGCACCTAGACTAAACACCTGCAGGATTCAGTAGGTACTGTTAAAGGAAGAAATATATTTCCATCTTCAAGCAACAGTTTTGTTTTAATCCAAGCCTTCAGAGAGAACAAATACTTGCAATGGGAGGTAATATCTTTTACTAGACAGATATAACTGTGGGAAAACAGATAAGCATTTAGCACTAAGCCCTTCTATAGGTCTCAAAAGTTTGGGTTTTTTTTCTCCAAATAGATCATTTGGTCTAAGTAAATTAAATCTTTCCTTATAAAATTGCTTCTCTCTTATCTTTGGCCAATACAGTTATGAACTGTATAACCATCCTGCAAGCTTTTTAAAAAGTTGTTGCTACAAAAGAAAATGCTTCTCATAATAATGCCACGGCGTAGATAGATCAGGGAACAATCAAAGACTTTAAAATAGCTTTCATATTATGCATTCTTTTTCTAAAAGTAGATGATAACTGCAAGCACGTTATTTTTGAGATTAAAGGAAGGAATTCCAGAATAATCAACTAAATGAGAGATTGCACACAGAGTCAGTGGAGCACAAATTATTCACACCGATTTCTCATCTTTGGTTGATCTGCCTGCAGTTTCCTGTGAAAACCCTTAGAAAAGCACTTAACATAAAAAGAAAGAAAAAAGAAAATGAGAGAGAATGGAAACACAAGTAGCACAGTGGTGTATAACACAAATGCAATACAGGCATAATTTCTGCAATAATGCTCAGCACTTAGTGGAAAAATTTTTGTTAACAATATCCACAGGGACACACAGAAACATCTTGAAATTGAGGCTTTGCATTTCCAGCTCCAGCAGTGCCAGTGTTCATGGCTACAGCACTGGCAGCTTCAGGAGACACCAGGCTGCCGGGCAGTGCAGCACATTACATTCATTTTCTTCTACTCCCACTCACTCCACATTCTTCTCACTTGACTGTGCTTCCCTTTGCCCCATTTATTGCTTCACAGCTCCTGCGGAACTGCCCCCAAAGCCTAAAATACTCTCTTCACTTCTTCCCTCCTCTTCATTGCAGTTGGAAAACTTCTTCCAACCCTTTCCCTCCTCTCCAGAAGTCCTTCCACAGCCTACCTTTTCTAGATCATTTTGTGGTTTTGCACTGTTAACACTATTTTAAACAGCAAACATTTCAGGACAGGAAATGTCTTACCACGTCTGAAATACTGTGTCAGTGATGACAGCATGTGCACGCACACAAAAGCACCACCTTCACCTAAACTGATTCCTAACACTGAAGAGAGCACCTATATGAGAACTTATATGCAGACTAAAGAGGCAGAAGACCTATTTAAGTGCTTTTCCAAGTAAGCCAAAGAACACCAAACAAGGAAACTACTTTAAAAAATACATTAAATATACTCAGCTAAAGTTAATTCTGTTTGGATAAAGAACAAAGAAAATGAAGCCCAACACGAAGTTTACAGATTTTCTTTCAGATCATGTGACTAAACTTTGGAGGAACAGAAGGAAAATTAACCATCAATTGGGTAAGGCATTGTAATTTAAAATTGTAATGCTGCTGCAAATAAACACTTCATCGAGAGATTCAAAAGCGCTAACTGCTGCAATACTGTCTTAAGTTTGACACATTTAGCTTTGCTGTTTGTTCATTGCACGTGAAAAAATTTCAAAGTAAAGACTTTACAACTCCTTTGAGATCTAGATTAGAAGAAAAACTTTGTATGCTGTAATACAGGTGCGTTACATTACGTCTAGTGATATGACTGTCATAATAGGGGTATAACATACATTGTAGGACCCATGGAGACAATCACAGATATTTAAAACTTCTGTTAGAAAATAAGCACAACACGTAAACTTATCAGGAACATACATTTGAAATGTCCCAGTAATCAAATACAATCCTCACACAACTAAACTCAATGGACTGTAATTCTCCAAGCTAGCAACTGACATGGAGAACTTGCAAAGAAAGGAGCCCTGAAATACAAACATCCACCATTTATATTAAGCAATTCCTTATAAGGATTATAAAGCTTACATAAAGTAGTAATATTAAGAAGACTTAAGGTAATTCTTCTCAATTACAGGCAAAGAGAAAAAGAGCCTCAGTGCATGTCTGCATACTTTAACACACTTGAAAAAGCAAACTGGTTTCCACAGCAGTCAAGAATAGCTTTTGGCTTCATGCCTCCACCATCTTAAACCAGATCAAGAGATGGTGATGGCTCAATTTCACTTCCATTCTTAAAGCAGTGCTTCAGAAGGGGAGGGGAAAAATAATGGAAAACTGTCATTTTCTTTTCTATTCTGTTAACACATGTCAATGTGTATTTACACATGGAAAACACAAAATTCATGTGTAGGGTATATGTATCCCCTTTTTTTATAAAATAAGGGGAGCTCAAAGCTGACAAGATAATGCTAAAATAACAGAAGTTAATTCAACATCTCAGAAGAGCATTTAGAAATGTGCCCTTCAATATACTATCAAACATTCTCTCCTTATTTTCCTCTTCCCAAAGTAAAAATGCTTATGTGATATTTGTCCTTCAGACTGAACTCTGCAGCTACCAGGATTTTTAAAAAGTGTTGCAAATATTTTTCTCTTGAACTTGGAAGTGATTTATTACCATTCTGATTAAAAACTTGTGTGTTTGAAGCATGAAGTAACTAAAAATACCATGCAAGTTGCAATTTCATTAAATGTTTGGGGCCACAAACCCAAGCCCGAAGTTTGTACTAAAAATAAAAGGAAGAAAAATACTTTTCATTAAACAGTAGTTAACTCTCAAATACCAGCAAGTTCTGGGAGCTGTGCTCAGCACTGAAAATTTGGGACGGGGGAAGCGGAAAAAGCCAAATTTAGAAAGGAGAGGGACAGTGACAGCATCTTTGAGGAAGTTCTCAGGCAGTTCTGGGCATCCAGCTGCACAGTTTTCAGGAATTGTCTGTCTGACAGGCAGCTTTATTGCCTAAATGCTGAAGTGCAGATTTGGCACCCACTGTATCAACTTTGTGCTTGTCTTACTGTGAACTATTTTAACAGTAAGTTTTTTTCTTAGGTTAGAGAGCAATGTAGCACACACTCATATTACTTCAGGAGCAACAAGCAGTCATCAGGGTCTACAGTAACTATCTAAAACATTGCATCATTTTGTAGCTCCCTCTCCCAATCACCAAAGAGACACTTGTTCATATAGTAAACTAAATTGCTGCCTGGATGATCTGCATTCCCCAGCTCACAACAACAGTAATTTCATTTTGGTCAGAAAAATGGGCAACACATTGCAGCAGAGATGGTTTGAATTTAAAAAAAATAAATTAAAAAAGATAATAATAATAATAATAAAGAATCTTTTAAAATCCAAAAAAATTCACATGCTTCTAGGGTCATTCTTCAGGGTACAAAGTCCTGCAGAACTCCAGTGGAGCAAGATCTTGCTTCCTACTTGCCAAAAGCCCGATCAGTTTATCTGTATTGCTGTTTTAATGATTTAGACTCCAACTCATACAGTATTTTTCTTCCAGTGCTAGGACAGTAACTACATAGCTCTATCAATGCATTATAACTCTTCACAAATGTGGAGAGCCAAAGTTAAAGAGAGTTTTTGGACATCAGAAGAATGGTAGGTACCACATTGTGTTCTACAGTTATCAATTTATTAAAAGCAAACTACACACTAATTATGTTATTAAAATAAAGCAAAAAATTCAGTTAGTTAAGAAAATTCAGAATAAGAACAAACAGCTGTGTCATATACTGGTGCAAGATGATTTAGTCTAGGCATAAAGAGGAATATATTTTCAGATTCAGAGAAGCATTTGAACATTCTTGCAGAAACGATTCCGTCTCAGTTTTACATTCTCTAGTCAAAATAATGTGAAAATACAATCACAAGTGCATCAATTAAACCCTTGATATTCAAAATGCTGACTTAAAGTTTTCCACAGGAGCTACTACAATTCAGACCATTAATGTAACTTTAACACATACCAAGACTTCCAGATAAAAATCCTTTTGACATGTTTATTGATACCTGCTACAGCCAAATTTACACCTGGAAATCTCAGACATGTTAAATGCATTTTCCCTCCAAATTGCCAAAAGCAAACTGATTCTGTTATGTACTAATCACTTAGAAGGGAGGAAGAATTGAGTTTGCAGATCAAAAGTTGACTATTTGTGTCAATTTCCAAGAGCAGAATCAAACAAGTGATTTTATTTTTTCTCTTCATTTTACTGTTAACAAAAGTCCTGCAAAATTGCATAACTACAGCCAAACAGAAGCATTATTATTCCTGGAATGCACTTATAGAAGGAACAGAAAGCCTACCCTATGTAAAACAGCAAAACTATACAATTACATTTAGACTACCTAATGAGACAACCACTTCTAAAGGAAAAACCACTTAAGAAATTGAAAATTGAATTTAACAAGTCACCCACACTCTCCAACACCGCAGTGAAAAAAACATGTATACACACACACAACTCACTACATCCTACACACAAGTATTTACATTTGTTTGTTTATATTTAAATAAGCCTGTCATTTTCCGTTTAGGAAACATCACATACTTTTCTCCCCAGTTTTAAGATTCTCTTTGTGTCCTTTTATACACCTAAGGTTAACTTGTTAGCTTATTCTGCCTAAACTATAAGTAGTCTGGCTATAAAGGGTTCCTTAATTCACTCTACTTTTTGCAGAATAGAAACTTCAGTTATCTTCAGTAACTTCTTCTATGTAAGGCTGTAATAATTCAAGATAAATTTTACTAAAAAGAAAAGGAAACATGACCATATGTCAAAAGCAGGTGCACGCACCTACATACCCACTCCTCCCTCCCCCAAAACTGAACTCCACATCACTTCACAACCCACTACACACCGATACATACTCTAGAAATTGGTTCCAAATATATAAAAATATTTGCAGAACTTTCATGACAGCTATCTTTACATCTGAAGGATTCAGAAACATATTGCACAAAAATAGGGAGCAAAGGCAGCAATACTTTCTTATACTCAAAATCTCAAAACTTAAGGTCAATATCACAATTGGTTCTGTGATTTCAAGTAATACTATACTGATAAACTAGAACTTGGACAGCCTTAAAGCCATGCTTTATTCATGTCCTGAACAACAAGTATAGTAGTCCAGGAAAAATAGGCAGAGATCAGAAAAGCTTCTCTATTTCATTTGACAACCATTTAAAAAGCACAGTGTAGTGAGAGGATCCAGAAAGCAGGTTTTCTATGATAGCAACACCACTGGATTTATGCTCATGGGTTTTCTAGCTCTTACACTACTACCACATATCATGGCCAAGACTCTGAAGACCAGGAGCACAAATGTGGCCTCTCTGTGGATACAACCCTGGCACAAAGAAGCACAGGATGTCTAAAGTAGTTTGACAGACAACATATAAAACCACATGGGTGGAAGCAGAGGAAATAATTTTCTGTAGATGGCAACCATCACCATAAGACTTTGTGACTGATGAAATAAAACTAAACCAGAACTAGAAGATTTCCAGGGAGAGAGTACAACCCAGAATTACAAAAAAAAAAAAAAAAGAAAGCTCTTGGGAGAAATATGGGGAATTCCCTGTTTCAGATACAGAAGAGGAAACAATAGCTGTAATAGAAACCCAATGATCTACTTTAAAAAGCAGATGATGTTTATGAAGTACTGCCTGAACTGGTGAACCTTCACAATAAAATGTCATCATCTAGTGGTGTGGTGTAAATGCAGGACTGAGTCAGAAAGCCTGACGTTTCAGACTCAGTCTAGCGGCTCCTGTGGTTTGGGGACATGTTTAAGACAAAATTTTCACAAGTGATTCTCAACTGTATCTGGCAACTCTGTCCTTAAATTTATTTTGCACAGGTGCTAGACACTGACTCCCATGTAAAAACACTGAGCACTGTTAGTGTCCAGGGCTGAGGGAAGCACAACTGGAAAGCATCTATATTTAAATTAAGTGTAAGCAGACATTCAAATTTAAAAGACTTTTGAAAGTCCTCACTTAACTGGTTAACTTTTCAAAACAGCAGACTAGTAATCACTTAGATAACTTCAGGGAGGTGACAAAAAAACCCCAAAAATGTTCTATCCATGCAAGTACATAAGGTTATCTTCAGCTATAAAAGCTAAGACTCAGGCTCCAAGAGGAGTTTTGATGGCATTTAGACATCAAAGTCCAAGAGGTCAGTCCTTTTGGACATAACCAGATGCATTGCAACTCTGCAGACTCGTGGTTTATGTCACATTTAAGCCTGTGAGTACAAAGTTGGTTCTTCTGTACCTAAGCCTGTTCAGGGGCTTGATTCAGTAGGTGTGAGTTTATGCTCTGCAGGGATTTTCACCCACAGCATACTGTATATGCATTGCTTGCATTGGAAAGCACATCCACAACTGTAAACACAGCTCTTTTGGAACTCCCAGGCATTTCAGCCTAAACAATGGAGAAGCCCAAATTCTAGCAAGACAATCTGTGTATTAAGAGGATTTAAATCCCTTCCTCTCAGTAAAGCTCTCAACCCCCCAAACAAAACGATGAGGACGTAATTTCTCCCTCTCCTTTGAAGGCTGTGTCACTGCAGAAAAAGCCCCACAAGATTCAAAGGGTCTTGCAGAGCTTCAGTCCCTGCTCCACATCAAACAGGCATTAGATAAAGTGCAGGAACACCCGGGAGCTTAAGTGTTCCTTGGTCAGAAAGACAGTAGCTGGGAATTCTGGTATTTAGCAGTAAAGCTGATCTGTTTATTGTATATAGAACACAGGCATCTAAATCTAAGTTTAATGGCTATTTTGCAGGCCAGGACTTAGATTCCTGTAGCACTGGCATGATGATGGGCTGCACCGCAGAAATCTGCCCATTTCTGCATCTGCCTCCAAATATGCTGCAGCATTTTTGGGAAATCCACACAACTCCCAAATGTCCCAAAGCCAATGCTGATCACAGCAAAAACGTGACAATTCAGTCCTCTTGAGCTGCCTAACCAGGTTTCAATTACTGCAGTTTGGAATTTTACAATGACACTGCATGATCAAGCACAATTTAATTGGATTTTCATTTGTTAGTTAGATGAGCTCCTATCCACTTCTGTACTTCCTCAATTCAGACAGTGCAGAAATTCAAGCTGTGAAGACAACACTGGATTTTGCAATGCCTTCAGAACTTAAAAAAATATATTTCAAATACATCAAAGTGGTCAGATAAGTTAGTACTCAATAGGAAGTTGTTTCTTGAAAGGAAATTGCAAATTTCAGTCAAAGAGGAAGATGAAGAGTTAGAATTAACTAACTGTTCCAAAAACTTCAGAAAGCAGGAAGGGCTTGTGAAGGTTGCATGAAGAAATTGCACGCAACCACATAAACAAGCTCAGTTTAGGACTATATAAGTATCTTAAGAATATGTCTCCAATTAAAAAAACAAACAAATAAAGACTCAGAACTTTCTGGCATTCAAATATCTAGTTCTCACTGATGATGAGGGATTATTTCATATTCAGCCAGCAACAAAGCAACTGGTATTCTTATTTGGCCAGTTAATCCTTCCACCTTAACCTATGCTTACACCCAGTGTCCACATTGTGGGAACCTGGCCATAAACACAGACAGGACAACGGGCTGGACGAGTCTTTAACCTGTCCTTTTTAGCCATTCTTACATCTTTCCTCTGCAGCTTGCAGTGCTCCTCTGCAAATGGGAAGAGTGGCATCCCTTAATAAAAGGGATAATGGCACTGAACAAAGACTATGCTAACTGGCCAGCAAAAGATGCTTTGCCTTTTGCACTGAACAAAGACTATGCTCTCTAACTGGCCAGCAAAAGACGCTTTGCCTTTTTTGTCCCAAAACACCCACTTCAAGCTGTAACTCTACATATGTAGAGCACTGGAGTATACATATACAGAATATATATGGAGCATCCTTTCCATTTATCTTGTTACTGTACCTGAATGTAACTGGGAACATGCCCAGTTCGCAGACAGTTCTGCTGTAATACCATGATAGTATGGGCTTGGCACAATTACATCACACACATTGTCTTGGCAGCCAGGCAGCAGCAGCTCCACCAACTGAGCTCAAGGCCAAGCCATCAACAGTTGTGCTGAATGAGTTGTCTGCACATTTTTACAAAGGCTCTTCCATTTCTTATGTTTGCTTTAATTTCTTGCCCTTATCTTAGTGTTGTACCAACATCCCTATGCAATATTAATGTATTCCCAGTAAGCTGTGAGAAAACATGCAGTAACAGGCAACAAACTCTAGCCTTGTCATGATCCCTTCTGCAAAAATGATGCTCAGAATTCTTCACTTATGGTGAAGTAAAATAGACTGTGCATAATTTAGACTGAAAACTCTGCCAGGTGCATGTGTGTGTCTTGGAGCCACAGGTCTGCTCACTTCTGAACTCTGGGCCTTTCCATGTACAATGAGTTGCTACAGCACAACCCTAAGCTCTTTTAAACCTTCTTAAATAGTATTCTCAGCGATTTTCAAGCCCTCTCCCAACAATATTTAACGTTTTGGCCTGAAACTAGCTTGTGTTTGTTTCAGAGATGACAACAAAAATAAACCATGTGTGCTGCCTTGTACAATCCATGCATCTGGCTGCATTTGACAGAACTGCCTTTCTGGTGGTGTCCTTTCATTATATGGCATCTGCCCCTCCCTTTCCCCCTCTAGTCTTCCTCATTACATTAAAAAAACCCAAAAAGCAAACAAACAAAACTGTATCAGGTAAAACACGAAACACAACAAAAGTAAACAGTGGAAGTAACTGTACTTCAACTAGAGCAAAAGATTTCTTTTAAAAATAGTTGCTAGTATAATTAAGCTCTGCAAGAAATAGCACTTATTACGCTTTATTAAAGTCACAGAACTAACACCAGAGGTGGAGCGTGTGAACTAAAAAACTGATATGTTAGTTGTGGCAGTACATTTTCTTCTTTTAAGAATGAATCCCAACATGCCAGAAATTAGAGACCTGCATTTAGCCTGCATGAAGTGGGACACCCAGCAGCCCTGCTGTGTCTTTGAAGAGCTGTGAGGACAAGGACACCTAGCTCCTTGTTCAAAGAGAGGCTTTCTGGAGGCCATGCCTCTGAGCCCTGCATTGAATCACTTGCATTCCACACCCATCAGTAGCTTCAGCAGCCCAGAGAGACTAAAAACTTCTCCCTACATCTTCAGAGCCACATTCACCTTCAAACACAAACCAACAGTAGAAGAAATCCATTGAATGCTGGCAAAATGATCAGAGGCAGTAAGAAGAGCCATACAATAGCATCCTCAGATTCAGAATCAGAAAAAGGAATTTACAGTATCGTGTCTCTTCCCTGTCCTCACCACTACCCCCAAAAGTAAATCACACAGCCATGTACACTTCTGCACAGTGGCTTTAATACACTGAGTGATTAAAGGTGATGACTATGGGCCATACTATGCATCTTTAGAGGGTTTTCAGTTCAACACTGAGGGGCCAAATGGGGCTACTGTGTATCTAAAATAGTTTAGTCTGATTAAAGGTGTAATTATATAGTTAGTCATAATAGCTGCCATACTTTAAAAGAAACCCACCTCTCCTTCAGGGGAAGGGAAGGAAATTATGCTACTTTATTCATTCAAACACACTCTCAGTTAAATTCAAATACAGCATGTGGACTAGATAAATACAGTGACACACAGCCACAAACACTTAGTAATCCAAGATAGAACAAGGAGATGAATCTCAACCTATAATCTTCGCAAAGGGAAACTAAATCTTATGATTAAGAGTTCTGTCATATCTGTGCAGGTATCAGTGGAGGCTGCGTGTTTTCTTCTCGCTGTCATAAGAAATTAATGCTGGTTTTAGGGACTAAATATGAGCAAAGACATTGTAAACACAGGGTCTGACACAGAGCTTAAGAGATTTATGTGTTTATACAGCTAGCACGTAACTTCTATGGATATCCACAGAGCAGATTTGCTCTATTATTGTTACTTTCAGTAAATCATCATTCCAGATCTGCAGGAATTTTGTCTAGAAAGGGGTTTCCTTGGCTTAGTTCACCTTTCACAGAGAAGTGGGTGATCTCAAATAGCCTCTACTATTCTAGTGCAAGACAGGATGGGAGAAGGTAATTTCTGTATATAGTTGTACCTTTTAAACTAATGCTTCTGGTTACATAGGAGAGAGGGTGAAAAAGAAATGCACAATAGACAACCTTTAATTTTTCACCGTTTTTACGGACACTCCAAGTCCATATTTCACACCACTTAAGCCTTTTAGAGAACCTTGCTCAGCGACCCCTGCCTGACAATCCTCCATGAGATTCAGTTTCTCAAGGAGACAGACACAACCCAGACCTAGTTCACTTGGACACGAAGGAGGGAAAGCATGGTCTACACAACATTCTGATCCACAGCAGTCCCAGCCCCCAAACCAAGTGACAGAACCAGGCTGCATAAAGCACATGTCCCATTTCAAGGGAAAAATAAATAGGAAGGATGAGAGATACAGGAGAAGACAATTGTCACCCTTGCCAACAAAGTTTCCAGCTATCTGCATGAACAATTGTACACTCTGAAAAATCTTCCTCTGGAATAAAATACTTAGAACATTTGGTGTGTGCTGAACAAATCTATTGTGTTTCACTGTTTAACCTTCCTCCTCTCCCCACTTTTATTTTTTCAGCTTTTTATTTTTTCTAACTGGTGTCAGAATTTTGAAATTTTCTATATCTCAACAATTGAATGTACATTCCCCACACTAATCATTTGACAAGAGAGAAGGCTGACCAGAACTCAGCTGAGGCATCACATTCCACATAATTTGTTAAATAACACAAAGATAAATCATCTTTACATGTGCACAGTTTTTAATCAGCATCCTTTGCCCAACATAGCTCAGCGGTCAAGTTCCAAGAACAATTTTGAGTCCTGTCATCTCATTTTTTTTCCAAGTATTCTCTCAAATGACCCTGGAGTTACATCACTGCACCTCCCTTGAGCTAAATTTCCATATCTTTTACATGCTATCTGCTATTCTTTAAGTTTTTACACATTTGATAGGAGAGCAGAAAACATAATAGAAAATATACAAGAAAACATTATCTTGCATCAACAGAACTATACAACAAAAACAAAACAGACTAAGACACACTTAAAGCAATAAAATGACAAAACACCACATACAATAGTTTTATGGGGAAGAAGGATGAGAAAATATTCTTTTCCAGTTTTCACACCATTTTCTTCCCCCCCACACACCCAAACTGGGTGAGGTAGGAAGCAAGAGAACTTCTTGTTTCTTTTAATTTTGCCCTGAAACATACTTTAAGTAATTGCAAGTGAGTGACACCTAGTGATGAACACAAATCTGATCATCCTCCACTCTCCCACACAGAGAAGATAAGCCAGCAAGCACCAACAGGTAACTCAGGAGTGGGTGTTGAATCATGGGAACCTGACACTACTATGTTTCTCTCCCTTAAAAGCCAAATATCAAGTGAGCCAAGACCTAGACACTTGGTGCACAGCTAAAAAGAATAAAAATAAAATGGCTAATCCGTCAAAATGAGAGATGGTGAAAACAGATCTAAATCATGACCTGCAAATTCACTTCTCTATTCTCTTTAAAACCAATCAGCTCTCTCTGAAAGCACCAAGTTTTCCCAGAGATCTCATTCTTAATTAAAAATATATATTCCAGAAGCAAACAGGAAGAATGGGTTTCTCATTAAATACTAAAATATCAACAGCTGTCTTAGAGACCAGTTAGTGATGTCTCTGGTGTTACAAATGCTGTCCCTGTTGTAAGGATGTTAGAAGCTTGTCAAAGACTCTTATTTTGCCAGTAGTTCCAAAATTATTGCTCACAGAGCAGTTACTGGAAGTGAAGGGGAGGGGATCTAGTGTGATTTCTGGTAGGGTTACAGGAAGGAAAAGTATGCTGCTATGCAAAGTAGCAACAACACAGTCCCCTGAAAGGGAAGCTGGAATAAAGAGACCAAGAAAACTAGTCTGATTTTTTAACACCATGATATGGGATAATCCCCTACATGGGAAGCTCACCCTGACCAAGAGATTTCTTTGCTTAATGCATTTTTACAAGCAGTCCAAAGTTCCAGAGCTAAGAGAGTAAAACATGAAATCCAGTAGGAAAGGGAAGTGATTAATCTAGCACAGCCATTGTCACTTTTACACACTTTGTGCCATTTCATCTATTTCTGTCATAAACAGAATTCTCACTGGAAACTCAGGAGTAGCTCGTGCTTTAAAGACACAAAGTCTTTACATCATGATTAAAAGCCATCCAAGGACAGGACTAAAAAAAAAAAAAAAAGAAATAATAAAAATCAGTGGGCAGAGAAACACAGGCTATAACTTGCAGACCTTGTTCTGCTCAGTAAACCCATGGCCATCTCCTTTTCTCTCGTCACAGATTCATGCGAGGTCAGGCTATTTTTTTTTTCTGTTGTAGTTAATCCTTCTGCAAACATTAAGGAAAATCCAAAAGCCTGTAAAATTTAAAGCCCTGAAATCCCAAGCTCTCCAGAAAACTAACGCAAGAGAGCCATCTACCATGCAAAGGCAGGACTGTCGGGGCTGGGGCAGCAAGGGCCGCCACTGAAACTTATTTGAATGAACTTGACCCAGGTTGGCGGGTGGCCAGCGCCCGACGTCACCCCGTGACTTAACAGAACACAGTGTTCTTGGCACTCGCACAAGTATGTGTTGAAATCCACGCTGGAGAGGGAGAGAAAAAAAAAAAAGTCAGCGCATGTTTCAAATTAATAAAGGAAAATGGTAATGAAAAGGTAATAAAATGCAAAGGCAGCATTAGATGTTTTCAAATGTATGTGCTGCATTTTCCCTCTTATTTGTTAGTTTATTTATTGTTGGTGCTCCCTCATGTACCAGAGGCTCGGCATACGGGTAGTTCTCCCCAGGACGAGCCCTTCCCTGTCCAAATCCCGTCCCACGCGCTCTCCCTCTCACCTCTATCTGTGCCCTACCTGGAAAATTCCAGTGCAGCGCTCAGCCAGGCAGTGAGGGCAGACAGCGGCTGCGGTGCCAGGGCTGCCCCTGACTCACCCCCTTGCCCAGCCCTCAGCCAGAGGCAGCACAGCAGGCACCCCAAGCCTATAGGGGATGATCGGTGACACAGTTATGCCACTCACCAACGGATTGTGCTAACACCTTGTCACAAGATGACAAGCACACAAGTACAAGCAAGACAGGCAACATAAACTTAAGGAACCATGAACTCGATGTGCTTCCTCCACACACCATATTGCTATTACTTCCCTTTTCTGCATTTCCTCCCCCCCAGACTACCCCTCTTTCTCTCCAAAGCCAAGCCTCAAGTCCTCTTCCTTCTTCTCGACTGTCACCTCTTATCTCACTGGCACCCTATTCTCCCCTTCAGTGAGTGATCCAGACATTTCTCACCCAGAGGTTCAGGATCAAAACCAGCTCACACACATCAGCTGAGGGGACTCCCTACAGTCACCTCTTCAGGGCCTGTACATGCCACCAGCAAACACACCAGCATCCTGATGGCACAAGCCTCCAGTAATGCTTTACAGCCAGGCCATCAGTCACAGTAACAGGAACATGGATCCGGTTTAATCCTCATTACCTTCTGCACACGCATCCTCAGCCTAGCACTCAGTCAATACCATTAGAGGAACTTATAGGAGATGGGAAGACAAATTTCTCCCTACCTGGACAGCCCCTGCTGCTTCCACCATTTCAGTGCAAACCTGAAAAGCTGCATCAGTTAATATCTTATCCAATGTTCCACCACCCTTTATCCATCAGCGGAAAGTCGACAACATTTTTGTCTAGTTACAGATTCTCTAACAAGACATGCAACACATGTATCTAGCAGATGATCCACATCTCTGGCCAGTTCTTCCAACATCATGAGCCCTAGTTGTATGTGAAAGTTGCACTGATTACTTTTCAACTTGAATATTACACACTTACAACTACAGAAATAAACTATCTGCTAAACCAAAGAGACAATAAAACTTGCATAGGAAGCAATTAGGCACCTTCTGGAGTCCCTGTTCAGTATCACAAGAAACTCTTTCAAAACTCCTTTTCTTCCACCCAGAACCCTGCTTATGCCTTTCAAAACAGTATTAGCTTCAATACTGTAACAGAAGGGAAAAGAATTTTGCTTTAATTCCCCAAGGGTGAAAAAAATGAGAAAGAACACAAGTGTTTATGTTTTGTGCATACAATTTCCTGGTGCTCAAAATGCTATTTTCTGAGTAACTGCACCCTAAAATAGGAAAAAAAAATCTTGAGAGATAAAAAAAATACAATTCTTACACCATTTTCTTTTGCCTCTCTGTGGGATACATGAAGAGCATATTCAGGTGTGAAAAAACCCACAAATGCTAATCAGGACAAAGTAGAGAATGAATTACTTGAAGAATGAGTAGCTTAGAAGCTCCCTATAAACAATCTACAATCTTTTGACACAACCATGTGTAAGTGAAAATTTTCACAGAGCAAAAGAAAAAACAGTGGACTCAATTTCTAACCTCGTCTTTCTATGGTCAGACTCCAGCTCCAATAAGGCACCTAAACAAGTAGCAGAGAAAGTGAATTCAGAGTTTGGCAATTTACAGGGGAAAAAAAGGTATTCAATAAGGAAATACAAAGATTGCTGATGACAAAAATGACAGAGAATTCATAAGACGTACAAATTTCCAGTGACATGCCTTGACTTGACAGTTATCTTTAAGAATCGCTATGAAAGGAGCAGTTCATATTTATTTAATAAAGATGTGATGGCATTCACACCTGTGTTGGTTTTGCATGGCCTGGTTTCTGGTAGCGGGGGGGCCACAGAAGTAGCTTTTTGAGAAGCTGCTGGAAGCTTCTGCCATGTCCAGCAGAGCCAATCCCTGATGACTCTGAAGATGGACATGTTGCTGTCCAAGCCTGGGCCAATTAGAGATGTTGGTTATGCCTCTGTGATAACACATATAAGAAGAAAATCAAAACAAAGCAGGACACAGTTTTTTTCTAGCCAGACAAGAGGAGGAGGGGAGAACATGTGAAGGAAAAAACACGGAGACACCAAGGTCAGTGGAGAAGGAGGGTGAGGAGGTGCTCCAGGCAGCAGAGCTGAGATTGCTCTGCTGGCCATGGTGATGACCATGGTGGAGCTGTGTCCCTGCAGCCCATGGGGTCTACAGGGGATGCAGAGATCCACCCACAGCCCGTGGGGAGGTGCCCACGCCAGAGTGGGAGGATGCCTGGAGGAGGCTGTGAGCCAGTGGGAGACCCAGTGGAGAGAGAGGCCTCGCTCCCAAGTTGGAACAGCCTGGCCTTGGAGGACTGTGCCCTGTGGATGAGTGACCCCCATTGCAGCAGTTTTAGGACTGTCTCTCCATGGGGGAACTCATGTTGCAGTAGTTTTGGGAGGATGGCTGCTCGTGGGATTGGAGCCACACTGAAGCAGTTCATGGAGAACTGTCTCCTGTGGGAGGGACCCCGTGGTGCAGCAGGGGAAGGACTCCTCTCCCTGAGCAGAGGAAGAAGATCTTGGGTGACAAACTGACCAAAACCCCTACGCCCTGTTCCCTGTGCTGTTGGTGGGAAAGAGGGAGGGGTTGGGGGCAAGAATGGTGCTTTAAGGGCATATTTTACTTCTCATTATCCTCCTCTGACTCTGTTAGTAATAAATTCATGCTGTAACTACAAGTCGAGCCCTTTTGCCCCTGGAATGTTTTCTCCTGGTCCTTATTTCAACTCATGAGCCTTTCCTTAATTTTTTTTTCTCTTCTCGGCCCAGCTGTGGCAGGGGACAGTGAGTGAGTGGCTGTCATGGGTGCCTGGTGTTTGGCCAGTGTCAAACCATGACAACACTGTATGCTTCTAATGTCAAAGCAGTTGCCTGCCCATTCCCCTCCAAACACAGCCAGAAACACCACACCTGCAGTGGAGATGGGGTGAAGATTTTCACAGAAGAGGGAAGCTCTTTGGTAGTCTCATGTTTACAAAGTAGTTTACCGGGTTGTCAAGGAGGAAAAAGCCCCACAGCAATCCTCATACTACATGCTTTGAATACACACAATTAAATTTGTCACAAAATTACAGATGAGTCTTCCGTGAAACTTTGAAAGCCTGCCCCAGTACCCTCGCCTCTCTCCTAATTGGGTTTGGCAAGGAGCACCAAGATACTGTTAAGTCTGAAAGTTTGCTCGAGAACCAGATCCACGGGTTAGGGAAGTTTTCTCGAGCCACTCCCAGCTGGCTAGTGGGCAAACCACAGAGAGACTGCCAGAGCCTCCAAGGAGGGCAAAGTTGAGGGCAGGATGTGACACACTTACCGCAATCACGCAGGCTACTTGTCTTCCTAACACCCAGTGTGGTTTACAGCCTCTAAGCAAATGAACACGACTGTTCGCTCAAAAAGGATGAAATTGATTTTTTATTGTATTATTAAAGCATGTATTCAATAAAATCGTTTGTTCTTACACCCTTCAAATCTGTAAATGGGATACGAAAAAAAATAGTTGGGATCTCTTACAATTAAAAGATAAAGCAACAAGTCCTCATGTTTTGTAGCTGACCACAAAAGCCAACAAGGCCAGTGCTCCTTTGCCCCTCTCTATCTCCTAAACCACCTCATCTCTCTGGTACATGAAGTCCTGTAATATTTTCTTTTGCACTTTAGGGAATTTCAAGAGATTGAATGCAATTAGCTGTACCAGGACCAAAATCAGAGTAACACATTCCCTGACTTTCGTATATACTGTTTGAATTAAAACTTTCCATTGAAGCATGTTATGTTTTTATTTAACATACAAAAGAAAACCCCACCTATCCACAAGTAAGTTTAATCATAAAATCCCATTTCCAAAGCACAGCTGAATCCTGAGCCATCTCTAACCATGTTCAACTATGTACATATGAAAGCAACCACAACAGCACAAAACTCCAGCTAGTTACATACCCACCAGGTAGGAAAAAAATGCAGGCAAGAGGGAGTCTTTTATTTCCTTAAATACTACACTGTTTATCATTTGAAATGAAGGAAGACTGCATCAGATGCGTCATCCTCCTTAAAAACAAGTGTAAGGCAAGATTCAGATACTGAAAAAGCACAAAAAAACCGTGTAGTTCCGTTAACATGCCAAGTTACTAATTTGAGAGTTGGGTCATTTGCTAATAAAGCGAAGTGCACTTGCTGTCTTGTAATGTTGCAGAACCTGACAATCTAACATGTTTGCCTACTTTCTCCTCACCCATTTTTAAACATAGTTGAAATACCCATTTAGAGGGTCAGAGAAAAGAATCTAGGACATATCCATAACAAGAGTGAGTCGTTAAGTGCAGAAGCAACACAAAAACATGACTTCAGAGCAGCAGGAAGTGCAGCAGCACATGACAGATACAATCAAATCCATAGGTGAGTAAACCCAGGATAATGCCACAATTAGGTTACTGCTGCATTTCAGCTTCTTCAATATTTAAAGTCAAAGCATTTTATTTCTATTGCTGTTTTACAACACTCGTTCTGTCAGTGCCTCACAACACTTTACTCTGGAAATGACTTATTACCAGATGAAATGCATAGAAAATGAGTAAAAGGAAAAAATGTCAAGCTACCTACAGGGCAACACAACAGGATTTACGTGCTCTGTGGTTACAATAAATACAGACAGAGGCAAACAAATTGCTCCCACTTGACTATGCATACAAAACTTAAGACCTTTCAATTTATTAAATAGAAGTTATTACTGTTTGCAGCAAAGGAGGTGATGCTCCTTGCCAGCTACATATGGCAACATATTTCTAGATGCTTGTTTTTATTTTTACCAATTACAGCTTAGGGTTGATGTGTGTATGTGTGTGTTTTCTTTTTCAAAAGCTAGTGCAGGTTGAGGTATTTTTCTAAAAACAAACATACACACCTGTAGTAGTGACCACATTTTAACCACAGAAACAATGCAATACAGGCTTCTGGATTCTAGAGTTTCACAATGTTAAAACAGATTTGTACTCATATTTACTCAAGTAAAATGTCAAGTTGGTGTCTTCAGTCCTCATTTCATCCTCACTTCTTGTTAATTTCTTTATATCCAGTTATCACCTTCTTCACTTTAACCTTATGCTTCTGCTTCACTATGGACTAGTTTGCTTTAATTTGTCCTCTGTGTGGTCTTTCAGAGTTTTAGCCAAGTATTGATTTTCCACAGTACAGTTTCCTCTCTTTACAACACTACACAGTTAAGCTCATAAAACCAAACAAAAGAATCCTTTCTAACTTTTTCCAGCATTGTTTATTTAGATTTCTACGCATGCAATTAGTCTAGTTTCACACAGCAAAAATTAAAACATTGTTCTTGCTAGAAACTGCAGAGACTGAGGCACCAGGTACGAAGTTTCAGTTTCACTAAACAGAAATAACCGATCAGATTTGCTCTTCGTTTTAGATGCAAACAGCAAACCAGGGCTTCCTTTTGCTTTAATCCCATCAACGCTGGCATAATGCCACATAAGATAACATGCTAAAAAGGCTCTGGAAGCTGAGGACTTAAACACACAATAAAGCAGCAATTAAAAAATTGTGGAGATGAAGGAAACAAAGTAAGAACAGCAAGAACAAGTCAGGCCAGAGACTTGTTAAACTCAGCATCCTGTCTGGGACAGTGGCCCGTGTGAGGTGCATAAAGCAAAGCACAAAGCAAGTGACTGCTTCTTCCCCAGTACACTCCTTAGGAGTGAGGTGACTTGCAACTCCAGAACTTTCCAAAGGGTAATTATTTTACTTGCTAGGTTAATAGATTTTTCTCCAGAAAAAAAAGTCCAATCACTTTTAAGCCAAACTCTTCAGAATTCTGATAATATTGTAGAACTTCTTAATATTTTTAATGTCAGTGAAGAAAGTCATTGGAAGGGATCACAGGTGGGTCACCAGCCATATGTTTCTGATTTAGTCATTGTGGTTTATTATTGCTGCAACATCTAAAGAAGTCTCACAAAAGTTAATGAGTATTATGCTGAGAACTGTACCAAAATGTACAAAAATAAGTGGCGACCTCTGTTCAATGAATTTGTGGCAGATCGTGAGCTTAAGCAATGAAGTGTGTTTTTAAAATTCATGGTGCTGATAAAAAAAAAATACATTGAAAGATTTTTCTTGAAGTTAAACCCTACAATACCACCAACACCTGGGGATCTCCTTCAGAACATTTCATTCATTCATTCCACATCAGGAAAATGCAAGCTACATTATCATCTTTCTTCTTTTTAAAAGCAGAGCTGCTAGTGCTGCTAACAAGCAGATGGAGAATTTTTACAATTACTGCTGCAAGTCTCATAAAAATTAAATCCATTTGCTGTTCTTCCATTTAAAATGCATGGTAACAAAGCAACAGAAATTAGCATTCAGTGGTCTCTTAAATCATGCCTCCCTGCTCAAAATGTGAACATAAACCACCACACATTATATCTCCAGCAGTCTTACTTTTTCAGCTCAATGATGACAAGGATCATGACTGTGTCAAAGGCGAGTGATTATTGTCCACATTATTACTTCTGACTGCTCAGAGCATCTGAAGCATGCAAGGCAGAGAGAAAACTTCCACCACCACTTTCCAAAATCCTTACAAATTAATTGATGGCAATCAGCAGCTGAATAGCAGTATTTGAAAACCCTGCAATTCACATGGAAAGGACAAAAAAAGCTTTGCTTATGCACAACAAAATTTTTGAAGTCACAATCGACAAGCAACTTCTGCATTAAATGTGCAGAAATGCCAACCTGCGAATGCTCAAAGTAACTGCAAAGTTATACACACAACAAAAAATTATGTTAGGTACTTTATAATAACATAGTGCAACTCCTCCTCCTCAAATCTCACTGTCATTCTTGCCTTCAAAAATTGACTTGTACCACAGAAGTGTGGCATAGAAGTTATGTTGTCTTCCAATTTTATAGAAAATCATGCTCTAGTTTTCTTTTCTCTTATATTTCCATTATTTCCCAAATTATGATTCCATCCACTTGCCTCCCAACAAAATGAACTACGATAACTTAAATATTTATACTCAGCACCTGCAAGGATGATTCACCAAGTAGATATGTGCAATATTTTTCACTTAGACTTATTAAAGAGATGGATCAGCATCTTCATTATCAACGAGAGTGATACATTCAGGCTTTCTTTCTTCCTTTTTTTAACACTGAAGAAACCAAACCAGAGGTTTTGCCACAGATTTTTCCTCTAAGTTCATTAGACTTGAGAAGCCATCATTATGTATCGGAACCATTTATCTAAAATTGTAAAGCCATGCAAAAAGAAAAAAAAAAAGAATTCTCTGTCCTGTTCTGATGCCCACTTAACTACTTTTCTCCTCCATAACTGCTGTGATTAGTGCTAACACTAAAGTTTTTAACAATGAAATGCTTTTACAGATGAGAAAAGCATCACAGAATCTTTAAATTGTAAGTATTGTAAGCCACAAGTCAAAATTAATGTAAGGAACAAACCTAGCTCTGTTTGCACAGGAAAACTAGACTCAGGAGCATATAAAAGTTACAAAGTAGAGGGGAACAATCATCCTCCTGGCATTTTTTTCAGACTTGTTTCATATAAAAACATTGGTTTGTTGTTGTTTAAACCAACAGTCTTATCTATTGTCCAGCTCATTGGTTTTTAGCCATGAGAGCGGCAGTTATGCCCTATTTTATTTCCTCGTCCTAAATTTGTGCCCTTCAAAAAGTCTACTAACCTTGAAATTTTTTAATCAAACATTCCCCCCTAAACTATTTAAGAGAAAACGTCTCTCTCTCTCTTCGTCTCCTCCTCCAATTACTACAGGCTGAGGCTAATGACAAAGTTTCTTAGCCTGAAGAGCTGCTTTGGTCCTTCCTTTCTAAATCAGTACGCAAACACCATACAAAAACTCTTATATCCTTCCAACATACTATAAATATCTCACATTACAAGGAGGATCCTGCTGAGTTCCGTAAGGGAGGAATAAGTAAGTCAAAGCTTCTGTAAAGTGTCCTGGTACACAGCTATATAATCTGGTCTTACAAGCAGCTATGTAAAACTGTTACATTACTGTCCATAATACCATTAATTCTTTTCTCTATACAAGTCTGCAAAGAACAGGCCAAAACACAACATGATGCTTTATCTGCAACTGTCACAACTAAAAGGTCTTTTTTCTAATTCTGCCTTTAAATAGATAATGTATTATTAGATTGGGGTATTTATTTATTCTTTTTATACAAGTAATTATACTGTTCTGCCATTCTAAAAGATACTGAAGTGCTTTATATTCTAGACAAATCACATTATTACTGGAACATACCAGATTCCCAACTTGGCAACACAAATTATTTTTTTTACTTTCATGATGCTTCAATGTACTTCAAGAAATGTTTATGTTTAAAAAAACCCAACACAGTAATTTTTCCAATTAGTCACAAAAATTAAAGATTTCAATTAAAAAAAAATCATAAACAAAAAAGCACAGACTTACCTTTGCACTTCTCCCTCACCCAGTCAAGGAAATTAAAGAAACTTAGTCTGTAAAGCTCACTCCAAGGAAGCTAAATTCTTCTCTAGACCAGTCTGGCTAGAGCCATCACCCTCTACAAAATCTATGCTGTCTCAAAAGCTCCTCTCCTTCCCTGTGTCTGTACAAAAAGCTTTATTAAAAACATGAGGTAAGCATAAACTAGACTACGTGAAAGAACACCCTGCAGAAGCCACACAGAGCAGCAGGTGGTAGAGAACTATAGCTACAAAGGGCATCCACTGCACTGACCAAGTGGAGACTCATTTGCAACATTGTCTTTTGGTATGTGACTTCTCAATTGCTCTGCAGAGGAAGCACCGAGGGTGGCAATGGTAAAAAAGACAAAATTCATACATGCTGAAAAGCCCACAGCACATAAACATGGTCATAGCTGTAGGGGAGTCTACCAAGGATCATTCTACCCCCTTACTTTTGTCTCCAACTATGATTAATGTCAGATGTTTAGGGAAGAGTTTAAAACAGCACAAGCATTTGGCAATGTCCCCACAGAAGAGTCTTCCTGATTACAGTTTATGGCTGCAACTAGAGGCAAGATCTTTGTATTTAATTCTTAACACATTTTTCTTCCTTGAGTTTGCCCAGCTACTCTTGAACCCATGTAATCTTTCAGCATCCATATCATCCTGTGACAAGGAGCTGTGCAGCTCAAACAGTGGGATGAATCAACTCCTTTTCAATGTTGAATCAACCTGCTAATTTCACTTGGTATCTCCTAACTCTGTACAGCACCCAGCCATTTTGTTTACTTATCTATTTATGAGGCATGGGTTTCTTTCATGTCTTCTCCACAGCAATTATTTTTTGATGTTGACGATTTCTATTCTCTAGAACTTTTTGCTCATACCAACTTGCTCTGAAGCTTTTCCAGTTCCCCTGCACCTTTTTTCATGTGAATGAAAAGGCCAAAACTACTATCCACAAGTACAGTTTATGTGCAAACTTAATGGATTTTTAAAGTTGTGGTGTTTTTAGCAGCCTTTCAGAGTATCTAAAACCCAGCATAAACCTCAACCCTTCTTGTACCTGATTATTTAGGTCAGGGTGAAGCTGCTCTGCCCGTTGTGTTTGCCTTCACAGGCAGACAGTTCTAGTCTGGTTTTCGCACTTAGCTTCCCATGCACAGGGAGGTGTCAAGGTGTCTGCAAAACACCAAGTTTGCTGCAATCACTGTTTCTAAAGAGTTGCAACCAGATGAGACTACTTGGTGGCACAGGACTAAAATGTTGTATTAGGCAAGACAGAACCAGTGAACTGACACCAAGCAATGGCCAGGTGAAGGTGAATGGGGACAAGTGAATGAAATGGTGACTGCGGTGGGAAGAGGAGACAGAGTGGGAGGAGAATGACTGGGACTGAGTCAAGAAGAATGCCACTGTGCTGGGACTGAGCAGTGAATCAACAGCCATATGCAACAGCTTCTTCATGTGTCCAGGAAGTTGGAATAATAAAGCTGGGCTGAAGTTGTGAGTAGTGGGAAAGATATCATATGAAGTAACAATTTCGTAGCATATTTCCAGAGAGATCGAGGACAAAGATAAAACCATCAAGTAGTCAAGGCTGTTGCCCTGGTCTGAAGGCAAACAGTGTTATCCTAAAGGGGATAAAAAGGGATGGAGCAGGGCTGTCTGCAGCTGGCCTATACACAAGAGTGTGCTAACAGATTCCTACAGAGCAGGCAAAATCTGCTTTAACATATCACAACTATGGAGTTAGAGCCTATCATTACAGACCATCTCCAGAGAAAGGGTTAATCAGTCACCAGGGCTGTTAGTCTGGAACATGAGTGTCCTGATAACAAAAGAACTGTAAATCTGTCATCTACAGATGATTCAGACACTTGTATAGAAACTGTTTATCATAGAACATGACACAGACCCTGCCAAACTGGATATGAGAGACATTACATTTTCACACCATCCCAGTCCCTTCTTACTGTCCCCAGCAAAGTCAGCCCCTCATCCAACAACATTTCATACTTCCAAATTTCTCAAGTTTTATTACAGACATTACACACATTCTCAGCTTAATTTGTTCTGCCCCCATTTATTCCTCTCTTATCTATCCAACACACTTCCACATTGCAATGGGAACAATTTTACGACAAAAGTCATGTTCCCCATATCTTACTATCAAACTGCATTCTTTACAAGATAAAGATACAATACCATGACTAAAAAAAAAACCCAAATCAACCACAAAAGCCCACACAACTGCCTTCTTCCATACACAGATATGCAGGGAGCTTCCTCCATTAAAAAGAGATATACAGGAGCTTCACCCATGAAAGAGAAACACACTGGAAAAACCTCAGGGGTTTTTAATAACCCTGAGGTTAGTTTACAATACTTTCTAAACTTTGGTCTTCCTGTGTTTTCTAAGATATTCTAGATTTACTTCCAGATCTTCACAATTCAGTAGATTCTATAAAGAGCTGCAACACACTAACCCTTATTACAAAAGGAACTTTTCTGTTTTGGGGTAAAGTGGCAAGAAACTCATTAGAAGATGAAGCCTAAATACAGGGATAGTTGGATGATTTTGGTACACCTCATGTTTTACTTGTTCTGCTAGGAATGGAATGACCTTGGAAATTTAGGTGCCTTGTTTTCGCTTAAAAGCCATTTTATAGGCAGTGTTACACATGCCTTTTTTTTTTTTTTTGAGATAGACATATGCATGCCTTTCTTATACTGCTGCCACAAACCCCAACAGTAAGAATCACTAGTGAAAAGATGGAAACTGCATCTGCACTAGGAACCTTAAAACAACATCCAATGCTTTTTTTTTTTCCCACAGCTGGATGCAACAAACATCCTTTTAGTAAAAGAGGCAATCTACTCTGTTCAGGTCTCCTTCCAGAACTACAGTATTTAGAAAGCAGGTTTATAAGAAAGAGAAATTATTAAGACTGGTCCTATGTATCCCAATAAAATTTCTCTTCCACCATTTTCTTCAAAAAGAATTTTCAACAAATTCAAATCAATCTCTCCTCCAAGTTATCATGACAACTCTTGACACAGTCTGGAAGACAAAGTTAGACAAATCAAAACTCAGCAGCTTTCTCACCGAGCTCACGTCTCTTTGCAGGGTGCAAAACTATTAGCAACTTATCCATAATTGCAAACAACAGAAAGCCTCATCAGAGGTGAAGAAACCAAGAAGACAAAAGCCTTTAACTTCCTTTTAATGTTGTTAATTCCTCTGGCCTTATCCTTTCTCTACTTTCAAAGGAGGGCACTGCACTCCCAGCAGGGCATGCTCTACTCATCCCTGTAGCTTCTTCTGCTGCAGCACCAGGCAAGATACCAATAAGAGACAGATGAGACCCTCTTTCTTTGCTTCATCTCTTTAGATGGAGGTGAGAGCCCTGACAGGGCAAACATACAATGCTTTGCTTTTCCATTTTACTCCTGAAGATCCTTTGTGGTGCTGTGAAGAGCCATGCTCCGGAGAGGTGCCAGACCTGAGGAAATGCAGACGCCTCGTGTGGCATGCAGCTGCAGGAAAGCTAACACAGGCCACTTGAATCTTGTTTAAAACACCAGGCAGACTTGGGGAGGATGTGGGAAGACCACAAAGAGAGGGGCATTCAGTGCATGGATACCACGATAGCAATGCTGTCAGCTGCGCTTAAAGTTGTTGCTCTCCAGAGCTGTGTAAGAAAGAATACGGGGCTCAGCTGAAGCCTTAAGTTAAACAAAGCAGAGGGGTTGGATTAGCATTCACAAACAGCCTAGTGCTTCAAACAACATAAAAAGACAGCCTGGGAATGACAGTTCAAGGCAGTAAGGTCTAAAGTCTGTTTATGTCACTGTGATAGCTGCTGTGATCCATCAGATTTCATACATCCAGAATGTGGTACACAGAAGTCTCTGCTAAACTTAGTTAATAAGTCATCCAGGAATTCCACAAACTAGGCACAAAGCAGCACAGCTACCTCAGTGACACTGTGAATAACCTACAAAAGCACCTGTAAGTATGAAAATTGTGGTCAAAGATGCTTCTTTCAAAATGGGCATCATGGACTTCAGACATTTTTACATCACCAAAAATACACTTAACATGTTGCTCATATGACTGTGTCCTTCTTGAGGAGGATAATGAGCCAATTCAGCCACACTGATATTTGAGCTCCTGTGTCCTGGAATTATAAAACAAAATATTCCCAAGATAATTTAAACCATCAAAGCAAGGAACATCTGAGCCAGCTAGGTATTAGCTGAACTAGTGTCATCAGTCCTGTTTTAAATTTAATGGGGTCATTGTTTAACTACAGACTTAAAAAAAAAACCCTAGTTATAATACAAATAGCTAAAGCGCACCCAGAAACATCCTGTTTCCTATTCTGATAATCTGACCAAGTCATGGAAACAGAAAGTTGAGAGGGGAATATTGTCTGTGACTAAGGAAAAAAGCTTCAAGGCTTGAGTCCTGAATCAGAAGATGCAGAGACATCCCTGCAGCTGGGATGCAGCAGAAAGCCGCTGGTGCACAAGTTCAGTTTTGTCTGGTCATTCAGGTGTGTAGATCCTTCTGACTTGCAGGTATGAATGCAAAAGCTGTCTGTTTCTGTACCACTATTGACTTGCAGTCTGCTGATCTGAAGGCCCAGCTGAAGAGTCCTGCTAGCAGAGACCAGCTCTACCCAGAAAAGTAAGGTTCCTGTTTTTGGAAAGACAGGGAGGAGAGAGACAGGGAAGGGAAAAGGATGTTGCCCAGACCAGTTATGCTGCCTCCATCCTTCAAGTTTTCCAGGATGCAGCTAGATAAAGCCCTAAGCAACCTTGTCTGACCTTGTATCTGAGACTGTTTTGTGCGGGTTGAACTGGAGAAATCTTGAAGTTGCTTCCAACCAGACTTATTCCATAAAGTACCAATTTAGAAATAATTGTAAATGTGTGGGTATTTTGTATATATTTTAATACACTTCCTTCAGTAATGAACTGACAAAAATAAGTGCTTGCAATTACATGGTCACATCATCACCCTTTATCCATGTTAAGTCATCAGTCTGACAGGATGACACAAATTCCATTTGCCATAATAATGATTCCCTACCTTGAGATAACCTGTTTTAAATTCTGTTACACAACTATAGTTCTAGACTCAATTCTAATTACCAAGCAAATGATAGTTATAACTACTATTATAATGGCTCAAGAAAGCCAGGACACGAAAGCAAGTCCAGAAATAACAGCAAATCTTGGCCTGCCCATCTTTTAAGTGACCTCTTCAGAATTTGATAAAGTATGTTGAAACCTCCTCAATGTAATGCCACAGAAGGACAGAATCTGTTGGGGTTTCTTTGTTTTTTGGGGTTTTTTTTAAAGAGCCAAGTTAAGACAGTAATAAATCCATGAGCTGAGCAACTGAACTTAATTTGAAAGATCAGAAGGCCTCAGGTAAAAGATACAGACCTACATATATCCATGCAGGAAGGACTTCTAAAGTAATGTGGTCCTCACTCAGGGAAAACCCAAAAATAAAGCTTTTGCACAACATTAAAATAGTTTTTGCACAATATTCCATATCACATCAGATCGCCCACTATCAGGGCACACAGACTGCAGCACAATAGAGAGCTGAGAATGTGGTAGGGATTTATTTGAGTTCCGAAACACATAATATACAGCAAATCTCTTTCTCAGTTGTCTATCTGCATTCAGCGTAATAGTTTGGGGCTATTACCCCTCTCTAGGTATTCCAGTCCCTACCTACCAGGTGCCTATGAGAGAGCTGGAGAGGGACTTCTTACAGGTTTTGTAGAAATAGGACAAAGGGGAATGGCCTCAAACTGAATCAGAGCACCTTTAGATTAGATAATAGGGGGAAAATTTTTACTGTGAGGGTGGTAAGACACTGGAACAAGTTGCCTAGATAAGTTGTGGATGTCCCAACTCTGGAAGCGTTCAAGGCCAGGTTGGATAGAGCTTTGAGCAACTTGGTCTAGTGAAAGGTGTCCCTGCCCATGACAGGGATTTGGAAACTGGATGATCTTTAATTTTCCTTCCAACCCAAACCATTCCATGGTTCTAAGATTTAAAGGGAACAAGCTCTTAACCATGTGAGTTTTTAATGAATTTTCGCCCAAATCAGAAGATCAGCAGACAAGTGTCTACTGCACTTATTAGTGTGCTGTGCAATGAAGAGGACCTGTTGCAAGCAGTTAAGCTTTATTCATGCTACATAGCAAATACATAAGACTAATTCCTCACACCGTTCTGGGATAAACATCACTTGCTCCACATATTAAGCAAGCAGCTAATCTGGCTACCCATCAGAAACGGATAAAGTGGATTTAACATACAGGACACAAAGAACAGACCATACTCTTGTAAGACACCAAAATTATATACTCCATAAAAGTGCTGGCCTACTTTAAGGGATTAAGTGTTTTGAGAAAGGATTCAAGAGGGGACAGTGATGCCACTCAGTGCATAGACAGGGCCAGAGAAAGCTCCCAGTTTCGGAGGTAGTATGGCAGGAGACATGAATTCACCCATAGGAGCATACGTTTTCATTCAGCTCCTAGCATTTAAATGTTTGGAAGTTATAAATAATTCATAGATAAACAATTATTACAAAATATGGAACTTCAGCTCATGAGACGAATAGTCTCTACACAAGTTTGGCAAAAAGTGGTCACTACCAATCCATAAAAATATGGAACTTTTCAATTTTGAAGTGATTACATAGTGCTCCTCTGGAAAACATGTATGCTTAAAAACTAACATTAACAGTTAATCTTTATTTTAGTACCATGAAATGGTACTAAAGGAAAATGGCACTCCAAGAAAAAAGTTCCCCTATGTATCCACCACTGGCAACTGAAAGTCAAGGAACTCTAGGAATAGAACCATCTGGGATCAGGCCTTGTCAGATCTTTGCCCTGCATCATCTTAAGCAAAAATCCAACCACTTATAGGTCAAATGAAAGTTAACATAAAATAACTCTCTCATCCTCTAAAAACAGCCAAACGAAAGCATTGCCCTGTCATATCTTGCACATGCTTTCTTCAAAAATCCTGAACTGAAGACAAAAATTAGCTGCTCATCACAAGGCCAGCTTCAACTTGCCTTCCTCATTATCCTCTATCAAGCAGCTTTACACATCAGAAGTGGATGTGATAGGAAAGACACAGCACAGGGACTTGGAACATAAACTGAATCGTGACTGCAGCTTTACAGCCTACAGATAAGCAAGAGTCTTATCTTCCAACCAAAACAATACATGAAGCTTTTCTATGCAGTTAATTATCGCTGAATAGAAGTAATTTTTAAATAGATATATTAGTATATAAGGCAGTGGGGGGAAGCCATAGTTATTCATCTTCTGAGATTTACCAGTCGAAACCTAATACACTCTTACCAAAAATAAATACTACCATAAAGATATTTTGGCAGTAATCCTAAACCTCCAGAACCTCTTGGTATTTGGCATATTTTGAAGTGGGGTAAAATAAATTTCATGGTCTTTTGATTATCCACATACTCCATTAGATTCTAGATATTTAGTAAATACCACAAAAATGATGATATATCAACATTTGGCTTTTTTTCCCCTTCCCTCACCATGATGTAGGCCACAAAATTAACAGGCTTTTTTAAAGAATACTCATACAGCAAATGACCTCCTATAGTGAATAGTGCTTTTCTAGTCTCTCTTGGAAACCTCTCAGCTTGCCTGCAGTTTTTTTCTAACAGTTTTTTCCTTGGAAAACAGCATATCCCAAGTAAAGCAAAACAAAGACTGCAATAGGCAGAGCAATCACTGGGGATTTACCCTCCTGCATACACTGAATTCCCAGAAGGAAGTTTTCTGGTGAGGGTGACCACCCAGGAAAATTCCCACAGCGTGGCACTCCAGCTGGGATGGGGGAAGGGGAAATCTGTAGAGACAACCTCAGATTCCCAATGTACCTGCATCTTTTGTACTAGCATAACTATTCTGGTTAGATTTAAAAACTTTTTATTACAGTATGGTTGCATCCCAAAAAACCCTCTCATGAACACCATTTACTAATATGAACGTGTCTCATAACATTTTTCCAGCTTTCCATGTACACTGGGACAAGTCATCTGGTGTAATAAAAACAGGACAACTTTTACCACTCGCATAAACCTCAATTCTGTTTTCACAACTTTATGCAGACCATGTAGTCTCTTGTGACACTGCAGCCTGGGACTTGGGCTATATGAAATAAGTTCTTCATAAACCTAAAAAACTAGACTAACCCTTGCTGAACTCTGAGCTATAGATGCTAGAGTGAGACTGACACCCACAGGAGCCTGAGAGAGTCAGATCATACATGTTGACACAGCCAAACCTGCTGCTTCACAAAACCAATTAGGTCAGAAAAGACCTCCAAGATTGTCAAGTCCAACCTATGACCAACATCCACCTTGTCAAATAGACCATGGCAATAAGTGCCACATCCAGTCTTTCCTGAAAACACCTCCAGGGACAGTGACTCCACCACCTCCCTGGGCAGCCCATTCCAATGTCTGATCACTCTTTTTGTCAATAAATTATTCCTGATGTACAACCTGAGCCTCCCCTGGCACAGCTTGAGGCTAATTTCTTTTGTCCTCACTTGTCACCTGGGAGAAGAGATGCCCCCACCTGGCTGCAGCCTCCTTTAAGTGGTTGTAGAGAACGATAAGGTCTCCCCTGAGCCTCCTCTTCCCCAGGATAAACACCCCCAGGTCCCGAAGCCGCTCCTCATCAGACTTGTGCTCCAGACCCTTCCCCAGCTCTGTCGCCCTTCTCGGGACATGCTGCAGCCCCTCAGTGTCCTTCCTGTGGTGAGGTGGCCACGGACAGAGCCTGTCCCACCCTCCAGCCCCAGCAAGGCAGCAGGACCCTGCGATGGAGCAGATTCCTGGGAAACTGGAGGCTGCTCTCCCTCCCGTGCGAGCAGGACTCCCTATCACACTCCATCCTCATTCACTCGCAAGCATTTTAGTAGAGAACCGGTACATAAACGAGTTTTAATACGGCTTTGATCCACTTCGCTAACAGCCTTCCCCGTCCTCGCGGCCCTGACCGGGCGAGGTTCCCGGGCCTGCGGTGCCCTCTGCCGGGCTGCTCCAGCAGGGATTCCCGGCTGCTCCCGGCGCTCCGACACCCGCACCTCCTCCGGCCGGTGTTTCCCGGCTGCCAGGCGAGTGCTGTCCCCTTCCCCGGCTGGGCTCCTCTGGGGTCACAGCCCAGCCCCTCCGCTCTGCCCGCCCCGGCTGTCCTTCCGCCACGTTGTGGGGAGTGCTGCCGGAGCAGGGCTCCCTGGTGCGGCACCAGACCCCAGCTCCAGAGAGAGGGTAACTCACAGAATCAGTCAGGCTGGAAAAGACCCCTGAGATCAGTGACTCCAACCTCTGAACAAACACCATGTCAACTAGACCAGAGAACTAAGCACCACGTCCAACCTTTCCTTGAACACCTCCAGGGACAGTGACCCTGGGCAGCCCATTTCAAATGTTACTTTGGCCTAGGGTACCGTCCCATCCCAAGTGTTTTCACACAGGCCTTTTCACTGTAAGATACTAAATAAAGATCTATCGTTGACACAGAATGCCTTCTTTAGACATAAACTTACATTTTCTGCAGTTTAAAAAAAAAAAAAAGTAGCTACAGTATCTTAGCCAATAAGATTCAGTTCTTACTATTTTCCCTTTCTGGAGCTCTGCAATCCTCATCACTGAAAGGGAGTCCTGCAAGAAGTCTTTTACCTCATCATGCTCTATTCCCAATACCTGGATTTTTAGATACTCATGGTATCAAAGTACTAAAGAGAAATAGGAAATGGTCTCTCACCCACAACACTACAGGAAATTTGGGCATCAACTTGTCGCAGACAGCCAGGGACTGTAGAGAGTCCAGATGATCACATCTCTGGTGAGAAACCCACCCGACGACTTTTTGCATACACATTGAAATACAAGAAATTCAATTTTAATATAAGAACAAGTTGCTTTACTGCAAGGGTGGCCAAGCACTGGCACATGCTACCCAGAGAAGTTATGCAGTCTCCGCTTTTGGACGTACTCAAAACCCAACCAGACACAGCCCTGAACAGCCAGCTTCAGCTACCCTGCCATAGGCAGAGGGGTTGGACTAGACACTCTCCAGAGGTGCCTTTCCACCTCAGTCACCCTATGATTCAGTGACCACATTACCAAGCTCTGTGTCAGGGGCACTGCTTGGTTTTGAGGTTTGGCAGTCAAAGAAAACACCTTGAAATTCTTGTGCACAGAATTCCTTCTGAAAAGATAAGGTAAGCAAAATCCTCTCATTCCCCCGATTCAAATGCAAACATATGTGAATACATTCCATAATTATAGCATTATTTTTTTCTTTAACTTGGAACAGTTTCTCACCTTACAAAGTTCAACGTTCTCCTCTTTGACAGGCAGAGAATTAGTATTTGTGCAAGAGTCCGAGTCTGATATCTCTACTGAGCTGTCATCTTCTGATCCATCACACCTATCAGTGGAATCAGTATCCTTCTCCCAGTCGATGACCTTCAATTCATCTAAAACAGAATATTGGTAAAAAGAGTTTTTCTTAATCACCATCAATGATAAGCATGAAATCAAAGTCATACTACAGCAATCCTGAACTTAGGGGGAAAATTGCAACGTTATTTTTTACCTATGTTCAAATGATCTTTAAGTATTTTGTGTCTCATAAAAGCTAAATCCTACTAGCAGAAAATGTTCTATGAAGAAAGATAAAAATGACATACATACAAAAAAAAAAAGATTTCAAAGTATTGTCTGCAAAGAGGCAGTGCATTTAACTGCACAGGTAGGTAAGGTGTTCTTTTTAGTTTAGTTATTATTAATTTTTCCATGGTTTACTTAGGGGGCTTTTTTGCCCAGCTGCATTGGATTTTCCAAGTGTACTAGTTCAGAATTAACTGTTCTAAGCAAAAGCCTTAAACAATGTTAACTAACATCTGCTGTTGGTGGTGACCCTCACAGAAGAATGAAAAAGCTAGTTGAAATGGTCACCTCCTAGAACACCATGCTTAAACATACAGGTCTGCAAATCAAATCTCCAAGCACATCAAAGAGAAAATTGTTGAGGACAAGTTAATAGAAACAGGCATAAGAATGGAGCTAAAAAAACCAACAAATAAAAATGCCCCAAACAAACCCACAATGCAATGGCAATAAACAAAGATATGCAGACAGAAATGCAGAGCTTTTCTTCCACCATCCTCATGACCACATGGTATTTAATGCAACTCCAAAAGTCCATTTTTTACTCCAAGGATCTACTGAACTCCATGGAAATCTGTGCTGCAGTAGCACCTTCACTGTCCTTTAGGTCCAAGTGCCACAAGGTACTGAGAAGGATAATTTCAATATATTTTGTACAAATGAGCATGTTTGAAGGAGAAGGGATGAAAGCTTTTTTGGGGGTTGCTTTTTTTTTGCTTTTGTAAATGTCATATTTCTAACACTGGAATAGTCATGTACAGGAGAGAGGCAGCAGAGAAAGGAGCACAATGCTCCAGGCACCTGTACATATCCATTGAACTGTGGCAGTACCTTCTGTACTTGGCAGTGCTACAGTAATATAAATCACTAGTTTCTACAGCAAACTTCCAAACTCTGGTCACCCAGACTAATAAACATGCAGTTATAGTGTTGCCTCCTTTTTCACACATCTGAATGCATTTCTGTTTCTGACAATGAGGAAGCTTCATCAGAAAATTTAAACATGGACATCATCAACCAAGGTAGCACAAAGAGGTTTCTCTTGAAGCTGTGTGACAAGTTGCATGCAAAGTGGGTTTTTTTGCATGCAAAGTTCACAGTGAACTTCATGTGAAATCAAACATCACTTTTAAAAATATTTTTCACCTACTGTCACCCCACATATATATGCACACACACACAGACACACTATGTATAATGCTAAAATTTGTGTATGATAGTTACTTCAAAAACATGGAAATTACAGTTCTTTTACTCCCCACTGCTTTCACGATATTTTTGGGTTTAGAAGAACAACATGACAATTACTGGATTTTCTCAGTAACCTTCAAGCAGATACATAATACATCAGGGTTCCTTCAATTACACAGAGAAACCAAATTTTGCCATCTTACAAGATGAAAAATAAGTCTGGGCATTGTCTCTTAAAAAAAAAGAGAAAGATTAAAACCTGCAGGATATACTTGCAGGGGACAAGTAAATGATATTAATGGTAGGTTAGAAAAATTCCTGGTCAGGAACAGACTACAGTTTAGAAAATGAACACTCCTTCCTTTTCGAAAAGAAGAAAATTACTAGGAATTTCAAAATATAACATCAGATATCTCAATTACAGTGCTATAAAGATGGTAAAAATATGGACGAAAGAAGGAATATTTTGCATTTTTGTTTTAAACCTAAGGAACGTATTTAACCAATGTCATACACGGAACAAAAAGTCATCAGTCAATCCATTTGCTCAGCTTGCAGCAGTGTTTGAATGCTTTGCCAGACATCCAGGATCCACTCTAACTGTAATATTTCAGATCCAGCTGAAGTATTACAAACTTATTTTTTACAATGAAAAGACCTCCTAACAAGTTCTAATGTAACTTATACATTTTCCTAATTAATACTTATATAATGGAGCACACAAGCAAGGATTTTTGTCTTCAGCTGTACTTTTTAATCAATTTCTCTCCCCTCTGTCATTTCCTGCTCCATGAATTACAAAGGAAGTTCTAAGAACTAAGCTCATGGCTGTTCACACAGTGCAGCTAACAGGGGAAGCAAGGAATGTGTTCCAAAATGAAAATGCATGCCACAGAAGATGATGCTATCTGCAGCTGCAAAGTCTGCCATATCTAGTCAGTAGATGCAGAAAACAGTCTTTCTTTATTCCAAGGTTTAAAGTTTTTGTACATAATTTATACTAAGAGCTTACTCTATACCCAGACGAAATTTACGGAAAAAACCCAAACCTCCAACTGATTTAACCAAAATAGGAACAGATCATGTCATTTTGTCAGAATGACCCTAAGAACATTTTCATTAGAGCACCTGAAACTGACAGAAGGTTTCTTGTTAAATCTTGCATATCAACTTACCTTCACTACTTCTGTCCTCTAACAACAAATCATGTCTGCTAGGTGATTCCTCTGTTTTGGAAGCATCACTTTTTTTGCTGTGCAACCTTGGAATCAATGTTTTATTTTCATCATCTGAAAAATCACTGCCACTAGAGGTCCATACTATGTCCTCAGCTTCCTTAGAGCTTTCAGCAGCAGCTGCTCCTATGAAAAAGTATTGCAAAATGTTAGATTGTTACAGAAATGCGATGTTGTTATATTTAAAAGTATTAAAAAATTAATTGTACTATTTTTTAACAGGCAAAATTATTAATTCTGTTACTAGGCATCAGAGATTAATAATGAAGCATTAACTCACATGTATTTCTTATACATACATGCATTATTTTCAGTTTAGTTCTCCACAATAAATGCTAACACTTCATTTTATACAATGAGGCTACCACTGTGTCCTTCAGCAGAGTGAGGACAAGTCATGACTATCTGACATTTAGTCCCCCTACACACAGTCCTAACACTCCTCCACTTCCTGGCATGTACCCTTGTAAAATGCTAAGTGGTTTAAAGAAAGACTGTCCTTAAAATTCTGGGTTTGGGAGCTGTCTGACTTTATCCAACAAATAACAAAGGAATAAAAGCATTCCATCAGTAGAGATGTCCAGTTTTTTCCTGAGAGGAAAAAAAACCAAATTTCTCAGGTGCTGCAAAGAAAAGCTGTTGTGCTTTTGAAGTAAGACATTTTAATTCAAAATATCTTCCTGCATCATTTTTAGTAACAAAACCAAGGAGAAAAGAATTCATGCTTAGCATGGAGCATACGGAACTAGGAATCATAAAAAGGCAGAACTTTCCACTTCCTACCACTACTAAAACTCTGTAACTAAATGGGAATTAGGACAATTACAGTGGATTTGGAATTAGGCAGAAGGGCCCAGAAGAGAGAAACACAACCACATCTCCTCCTGCAACACAGAGGGGTTCTTCTTCGAAATCTAGGAAAGCTAGAGCCCCAAAAGGTAAGCAAAAAGTGCCCAGTAGGTCACCCACTTACATCCAACAGAAGCAGCCCAGCTGCTGGAGCAAGGAGAAATGCAGACTGAAGCATACCACCCCCTCTCTTGTTCCTTTCCTCCAGACTCAGAGAAAACGGACAGAACTGGAAAGACTCAGTAAGTCCTCCTCCTCTTTATTCTGCCTGGAGTTCTTTTTTATAATGACAATATTAAGCAGCTTGGGGGCATACAGAAGACTGTAAAAGCAGGAGGTTGACAAAATTCTGGTTTTCTATCTATTGCTCATATTTACAAAATATGTGTTCTCTCATGCCTGCTTGTCTGTCTAGAAGAAGACACCAGTGAATCCTCAATCTATACAGCTAAGGGCTATTTTTCATTCCCTCCTGATAAAAATGTGAAGGATTTAAATATTCCATCCTTGTTATAACACACCCTGTATACAGCATTAGTGATGCTTCTTTCACCTGTTCAACAGCAACAGCTGAGTGCCTGCAGCTTTGCAGAATAAACTTCTGACACACTGGGTGAATAAAAGAGCCCAACCACAATAGCAAGAAACTGTGTGTCTTAGCAAAATTACCTTCTAATTACAACAACAGAAGAAGAAAGCAACCAGTATTTTGAGTCAAGGCCTACTTTAATATAGCACAAAACAAAGTAACAATATTCTGACAATGTTAACATCACATAATCGTAACATACTAGCTGCACTTTCAGTAGATGTAAACAGTGGTCCAAGATGCTTCTTAATCCTGGATTTCTTATTAACAGGTCTCTGGGCCTATATTAAAGAGAGACAGAGATTCAATCACTAAGACATTAAAAATAATTTTAGCATGTATCAATATATTCAAAGCTGTTGCTATTCACCCACCAAAGCTCAGCAGAACAATTTCAAATTATTTTTTCTGTCTTTTACAAGTCTGTGATGTAATAAATGAGGTATTAAAGCATAAGAACAGTAACATAAAACCTGAATTTTCATAGATTTGGAAAATACAAACTTACTGTGACTATGAAAGAAATCACATGTGACCTTGAGAAAAACAAGAACCAGTATTTTCAGCATTAAAATGTCAAAGTGGGTAGTAACAGTATGCTTGATAAAATATGTACCCTATTGAAAGTTTACAGAAAGAAGTACTTGATCACCCTGTCTCTGATTTTACTAATTCCCACAAGATATGCAACACTGTGACTGCTCAGTACCAAAAGAAGAAACAGAAAAACAACTTGGTTGATAATGATTGTCAGCACAAAACACTTCTTAGAGTTGGCTAAACATCTCTGTTCATGATCAAGCAGGATTTTCTACTCTTAATTCACTAGTACAAACACATTATTTAGGTCTATCAAAAAAAGTTTCAGGTGCAAACTACAGTACTTTTGTCCCATATTCCACTCAATTCCAAATGTCGAATTACTTTTGCATCCTTCAGTGTATTATTGAAATTTTCTAAGTGATAAGTGCTATCTAGAAAACAACATATTAACATACACTCAGCAAGTTACACTAACAAGTTAAGACAATGTCCTTATGTAACTGTGTTTTCCATTTTTTGTCTATTTTGACAGTTGTAACAAAATGCTGTTAGTTTGGAAACAACACCAAAAGAAAAAAAAAAAAAAAAGGCAACATCTTATTATTCAGTCAAGCATAGAAATTTACTGTCAGTTTGCATCTCTTTGTTACACCACTAAGGCAGCATTTTACCTCCAGCACTGAAGAGCTCTGAAAACCATCCCCACACCTAAGCCACGCATTGGAAATCGAAGCAGCAGACACTGATGTCTTGACATTTGACTTTTTCACATGTAGGGGTGTCTCATCTGGGAATGGTGTGCATTCTGCATTCCAAAGTCTCTTCCGCTAGAGAAAGGAAAAACAAACCCATTAGAAACACTGTGTAGATGTAATCAATTTCAAGTTAAACTTACTTAATCCAGATTGCCCCTAGTATTTTCTGAATGTTTACAAACAAATTCCAATTTTTAATGAGATGGGGGGGAAAGTCTCAAACATTTGCAAGCATCTTTTATGCAGCACTAAACAATAATACCACCACCAATGTCAGGGGTAAATTTAATTTTTGGTAAGTACACTTTCTGTTGGTCTAAGTTATATCTCATAGTACCTGATAGCTGCTCAGTGAAGCTGAAAATATTATGTTACACATAAAAAGAACAGCTCAGTTAAATACAATTTAACTAAATAATGCCTTCAAAGTTGTATTTAATCTGATTTAATTTTGCTTATGCAGGAAGTCAAACTTGGTATCACAATGCAGGTCACCATTAAAAAATAACCAACCAACCAAAAAAAACTACCCCAGACCCTTTTGGCCGTAAGAATTACATTTGTTTACATAACTATTCTCCCACCAAAAATCCCATCCCCTTACATGGGATGCCAGAGGTCATTTGGATTATTAGATAAATCACAGACAGGATTGCTGATTAGCATCCAGTGCTAGTTTCATGCAAGAGATTGTATCATCTGAAAATAGCTGAGGATGAGGTCTTTGGATGTGATAACAGGCAATTCCATCTCTCAGATTCAACACCCATTTAGACACAGAAATTGAATTTGAGCACGATAAACATCTTATCCTACTATGCTACTGAAACTTATCTTAGAAAACGCTTATTATATCATCTCTCTGAATATGTCTGTCATCTTCTGATATACTTTTTCTCTACAAGTTCTTACAAGCAACTACAGTTCTTACTTATAAATAATTATTACTCCAAGATTAAGTTAATCAGCACACACATTTTCAGCCAGACTGGTCAGTCAGGACTGTAGCATACACGTCAAACATATGCACAACAAAGAATCAAAAAGTAGAATCATAGAATATGCTGAGTTGGAAGGGACCCACAAGCACCATAGAAGTCCAGCTCCTGGCCCTGCACAGCCCCAAGAAACACACCATGTGCCTGAGAGCACAAGCATTTGGCACTTTAACGCACATTTGTTTTCCATAGGTTTTTTTCAGTGCTTTTGAGAATGAAACAAGCATTTTCCAAAAGTGTACAGTTAGCAGCATCTTACTTCACCTCTCCAGTCATACAGTCCTGCTGTGCAGGGCAAGAAGACAGAGCAAAGCAAATGGGCTTTGCAGTTTCCACTGATCATAACAGACCCTGCTAAGAGCCTCTTCTAAACCTGCTGGGAATATTTACACCTCAAAGCAGCTACTCATTATCACTAAAGTTAAATTGTCCCCATAACTACTCCCACAGATATATGAAAGGTATGACCTTGAATCTGATGTGGTATTAAATCCAGAATCAACAGCGCTTTACTAAGAACACAATGTCAGGTAAGGAGACTGAAGCAGTTTAACAAAAAAGGGTTAATATTATGACATAAAGGGAATTTGAACACAGCTTCCCTCCAAGTGAAGATGCTGGCCCAAGCTTCAATTTCCAGAGCACTTAGACAGGAACCTCTCCATTGGGCTGTCCTCTTGGCAAGTACTTCTGCTGGTTCTTAACCTTAGTTGGAAGTCTTAGTTATATGCCTGGTTTTGTAGCTTCTAGATGATTTTGGGAGACACATTTTGCAGACAAAGACTTACAGTGTCAAATAGGGTTCATCTAAGCTTATTTGTTGAATGGGATGCTCCAGTTCTGAGGAATGTGTGTCTGTGCCAACAGCAGCACCCCAGCTTGCAGATTTACAGCACATCACTTTTGATGGTTGGTTAAAAGCAGAAATAGTTGCAAATAAGTGAAAAAGAAACACAGGTAAATGCACGCACAAAGAGTTGCATGAAGGCTTCATGATATACTTCTATTGTTAGGAAGCTTAATAAACACAGAACTAGGGAGTTACTCTCTGTTAAGTCTCTCATTCATGTCATTCTTAAAATCATTACATTTCCTGACAGACAGCAAACCTCTGTTTCTCTGTGCTGTGAATGGAGCAAAGAAAGAGCATGAAATAAGAGGTAGAGGATGAACAGAAGAATGTGGCAGCTGAGACATGACCACTGCTGCACAATTGCCAAGACTTGGGAAGGGAGCACCACATAAAAGTCAGCAGGATAAAGGCTACATGTAAACTCCCTCTTCCTAAGTAAGAAGGCTTAGGGTGCACATAGAAAGAACACACTTGCAGGTGACAAGCTTAAAATAGCAGACAAATACAAGCAGAACGAATAGCTGGGTTTATGCTTAGATGGTTCCACTTCTATTTAGAGTGCAATGTGAAGTGGCACTGGAAGTGACTTTTAAACAACTGAAATTCAGAGCCCTAGACAGTCTTGGCTGTGACAGGCAAAAAGCGTTTTCATAATTAATGACTGAACAACAGTAGAGTTTTATTTAATCTTGCACTCCATTAGCCTGACTGAAGGCAGGGTTGCTCAAGTTTTCAGAGCAGCACTACAGAGCTGTATCAGGGCAGGTGGTTCCATGACAAACCAGAAATGACTGGAGTCCCTCTTCCCCTTCTTCTTTCCGAGCACTTAGCACTCACCAGACTCTGTGCAAACACTGCAACAATGAACCAAACTATCAGAAAATTTCTCTGGGAAGAAGCACTAGTTATCTACAGCTGGTGCAGCAGCAGAAGAAAGGATACAAGGATCATTGGGGCCACTCCAGCAGCTGCTTGACACCGTGTCAACTTCATTGCAACCTGAAGAACCATCAGTACTGCTGACAATTCTGGTTAATTAGTTCTTTGTTCCATCATGCATCCTGCTCCCCAGATTCAAGAAAATCTGAGAGTTTCACTACCACCATAGAGAAATTTATAGCCACTACAGCCATTGAGAAAACCTGAAAACAGTCCCTGAAGTCCCAAACCAAGAAAGTAAAGAAATATATCTTTCCCATGAGATATTCCTCAGCTACTGCAAATTTCTGGCAGACACCACTTGAAGGGAAGCAAAAGAGAAGGACTTTTGATCATTGATATTGACAGCAGTGGCCTTGAGTTCTGTGATTTCAACACAAATATCTTGCCATCATTTCCCACATCCTAGATCACCTTAAAAACTGGAAAAAAACCCAAACCCAAAAGAGAATTACCCCATCCCAAATTCCTTGCCAATTTAAATATCTCCATATAAATACCTGATGTAAATTCAAGAAACTGAACCTACAGCTTCAATCCACAGTTACTGAGATGGCCTGGGAGCAGGTGCAAGGGAGCTGAGAGCAGCCTGCAGGGCCTGTTTGGCTGCCTTCAGACACGGTGGGACGGTGCCAATGTTGGGGACAGCACTGTCACCTTTCCCCTGCAAAGCCACCTTGGGACAGAGTGTGGTGTCTAAGGACTTCTGTCACAGCAATACATCTGCTGGCATGCAGAAATGGCAAGTTTTAAAGGTTCTTTGCTTCTGCCCCAGCCTGCTTCAAGGCAGCAGAGAAATTAATATTTTAAGAAACTTACTTCTCGGGAACAAATATATATAATTAAGCTAATCTGAAGGCTGTGCTGTTCCCAAAAAAGTGCAGCAACAACTGTGAGTTCTTTTAATCTTGAGTCACAAGGTTAATCATATTTTTCTTCTAATCTGAAATAAAAATGTGGCACTCAAAAAAAACCAAAAACCAGATCCAAACAAACAAACAAAAAAAACCCCCAAACAACAAAACCTGTATAATTTATTAAAGGAATGCTTGAAGTATCTAGGAACAAGGTATTGGAATTAAAAAAAAATCACCAAAAAAGGCTCAAAAGAGCTAGGGCATGTAGACCTGGCATACATCATAAAATCAAGATTTATTACAAAAGCATCAAAGAACCTTGTGAATTGTGTAGGGTGTCAAAAGACAAAATATGACCTCTGAAATTTTGAGTTAAAAAAGGGAAGGCTAGGATGGCTACCTCATATAGAAATTGTCTTGACTTCTGTTCACAAAAGCATTGCACTTTGTCTCTGGAGCAGTTCCTTCTAAATGAGTGAGAAAAACAATTTACTTAATCCTATTGGCATCAGTGGAATTAGGATCAACCCCTCCTTATAAAAGGCATGACAATTAACCCATACCCTGTTATTCCTTTAGTCATTTCCAGTGAGATAAAGGTAAGTCAGCCTACATGGGTGCAGGAGTGAGGAAAAGGGAAGCACACTCTGAAAAAACAGTGAATATGCATAGTGATTACACAACAGACTACTGCAAGTATGGGACCAGAGTGCTGAATTTGATTTTTAAATAGATGCTCCTATCTAGAACATCTCCACTCAACCAATCAGTGTGGTTACTTATGCTCAAGATTTGTTACCCAAAAAAACCCTATATGAAGTCACTGGGACCATATGCTCAAAGGCTACTCCCTACAAACCCTTTACACTCCAGACAATCCCACTTTTTGGGGCTGCTCCAAAAACCATGGGAAGAACCCCCAGGAGTTCATGACCCAATATATTATCTATCTCATACGCAAGAGGCATTTCTTAGACACATCACCTTCTATAACATAAAAAGCAACATAAGTTGAAAGACAAAACTAGTTATAAAATGTCTCACTACATGAACTCCTCCTGCTACTCGCATTCATATCCAAAAATTAGTCACATCACTTAAACATCCCTCAAAAGTATTCAAATACAACTGTTATATTCTCCCTGAACAGAGTAGAATGAAAAAGTACTGAAAATCACAGCTCTGGTTTCCAGAGACTTTTCATGCTTAAAAAAAAAAAAAAAAATTGAAGGGAACAATCACATAAAAGTACACAAATGTCAAACACTGACCAACAGCCATCCTCATCTTTCACCTTTGTTCTCATAGGCTTCACATAAAAGTACTCATAAACGAAAATAATTTTAGCTTGTCTTGGCCTTCTGAAGTCCAATTTTAAGATAGTACAAAACTGAATTTGACAACAGGCACCTCATTTTCAGCAAAACTCAGTATTCATGATACTGAGTTCCTGAAGCTGCAATAACTGTTTTTAGTGTCTAGATAGAAAATAAAGTTTTCATTTAATAAGAAAACATCCTGCATTTTAAATCAAGTGAGAATTTAAATAAAGGTTGCAGACTGAAAGCCATAGTTGTATTTTTCCCAGCTATTTTTTTACTCCTATGAAAATCAGTATGCATATTTTCCAAAGATTACTTGCAAGAACACACACGGTCCCTAGAAAGGTCCTCATCATTGTAATCATTCGTAAAAAAATCTATACTGCTGATCACAGTCAATGACAGCAATGATAACCTGCCAAACCACACCTCCTTCCACTGTCAGTATGCACATGCTAGAAACACTAAAACCAAATTAAAACCTCAAAATACTTTCACCATTGCTATTCATGTGTGAGACAAATTTTTATACACTCTTTCAAAAGCTTCCTTTGTGCTTATGATTTTTACGACACTACATGAAAGACTATTCTCATTGGCTTATACTGACACATCTAAGATTACCATTTGAATGTCAGGATTTTTTAACCTGTATGTCCTTTTTTAAGCAAGAGTATAAATTAACATATGCTTACATTGAGAAAAAAACTCTCATGGAATAAGAACACTGTTGAAGAGTACAACACAAAATTAAGCTATCCAAAATGTCTAGGATGTAACAACAGTATCATACTTTTTTGTTATGTATCAGGTTGGTGTGGGTTTTTTAATCAGTTTAATTACTAGTGAGAAAGTAGGGAGGATTGCTCTATTTTCACTTGATCACTACAAGTTTTCATTCATAAAGTAACAAGGAACATTATCTTTGTCAGTGAAAGGAACTACTATTATCAAAAGCTGTCATCACATTGCAACAAGAGTTGGTTAAATCTTGTTTCAGTTAAATGTGCAGTTTTTCAATAGCCAAGAACTTCAAACCTTTCAGAATATATCTATATATCTTTCAGTATATATGTACAGTGTCATATTACAAGGAAATTTAAGTGAAGTATAGCAGGCTATTTTTAAGCTTGCTGTTGACATTTCCTTCCATTAAATTTTATTTTAAATGTGAGTATATTTAAAAAGCGGTTGAACATTCACACCATTATAGACAAAATGCTTGAGGAACCAGATCTGTCATTTGTCAACTGTTTGTCAACTCCATATATCAAACGACACTTGTAGTTCCTGTGTCAGCAGTACCTCACTATTAGCAGAAGCACGGCTAACCAGAACCAGCGCATCCCAATTGCCACCCTGCAGGGAAGGTCCAGCGCACCAAGCAAATGACCAAAGGGACCGAAACACAGCCCGGGGCGCTTCTCCTCCCTCCACTCCCACACAGGGAAGCGAAGCTGCTCCAAACAGTGTCAACGCTGGCCAATTCCCACAATTCCCTCTTCCTCCCAAGTTCTACTCTCCCTGCACTTTTCCCCCGATTGCCACCCAGCCAGGCCGAGCTCCCCGCTGCCCTCGGTGCAGCCGTGCCGCGGTGGATTTCGCTGTCTGTTGCGCAACCGCGCACAGCAGGAACGCGGGCAAGGGCCCGTGCTCCCGCCCCGCGTTCCAGCGTGGCGCGTCCCCGGCACAAGTACCGCCTCGCAGCCGGATCGGAAAGGGCAGCGAGGGGACGGCGCGGCGGCTGCCGCTCTGCCGCCGCCGCCACCACCCACCCCTGCGCCCCTCGCAGCGGGGCCGGGAGGCGCGGCTGGCCGGCGGCCGGGGCGCACGGCAAGGCCGCCGCGAAGAGCGCAGGGAGCGCCACGGCTCTGCCCCGCGGGGCAGCCGGAGCGGCGTCCGCCGGCCCGGGCGATCCCCTTGTCCTCCCGTCCCGCCGCCGCCGGTACCTTCCCGCCGGGCATCGCCCCCGGCGCGGCGCCGCGTCCCGGTCACGTGGCGGGGGAGCACCGGGGGCGGGGCTGAGGGAACCCCCGGCCCGCGCCCGCCCTTCGCAGCTTTGGCGCCGCCGGAGCCGCCGCTCCTCATTGGGCAGTGTGCTAGTGACGTTTCACGGGGGCGGGGCTCCCGGGCGCGGTGCGCGCGCGCGGGGCGGGGCCGGCAGCCGAGCCGGGAGGGCGCGGGAGTTGAGCGCGGTGGTGCTGTCTGTCCGCGGGATGCTCGATGGAAAGCGCATTTGCTGTTACGCCATCAAAATAAGCCTTTTAACCTTCCTAAACAATAAGCAAGCCGGTAAACTTACTGGCAAAAAAGGTGATGTCAGTGCCAAGATGTAGACTTGGTGTGGCTAGCACAGTTTTTCCCATGAGAAGTTTTCTTGTGTTTTGTAAATAAAGATAAAGTTTGGATGTTGTTGGAACAGCGTCCCAGAACTTGGGCAGTGCAGGCCTGGCCAATCAGGCCTGGGGGAAGGCTTCTGACTGACCAATCTGGGTGACTTTTGAGAACCCTATATATGTGATGAAATCAAAACAATAAAGGTCATTCCTTCTTGCCACTGAGAACCGATGCATTCATTACTCTGCTAGCTGCTCAACAGCGACAACTTGGAATTGAAACTGCTTTGCATGGATATGCTCTTCCATGAGATGCTAATTGCAGCTAACAGAACGAAATAAGGCTAATCTCCGTTGCAAATGTTTTACTGGTGCAAGTGGGAACACGGGCAGAAAAAGGACAGATAGGTTATTTTTGTATTGCTTATTGGATGTTCTTGAGAAGGTCTCTTAGGTTGTTGGTACTGCTATTAAACATAATAAACAGCCTTTGTAAAATGAGGTGGTTGTAGCTTAGTTAGAATTTATGAAGCACGTTTTGATAGAAGGTACTGCACTACTGCATTTTTATTGTTGAACCCTAATTACATATATCTATATGTATAATTACATATGTCTATAGTTCAGAGTTTGTATTTTTTCCAAAGCACCCTATGGCAAATACCCATCTGGCATTCTTTTTATAAAACTGCCACTAATTAAAGTGGATTTTGCAAACACGAGAGCCAGAAACACCCAAACCCCATACTGCCTTTGATTTTTATGTTCAAAACAGAATTAAAAGCACTGTGTTCTCATCCATCCAAAAATTAGCAGTATTTCTTCTGAAATTACCAGACTGACAAATTAATTCTATTACATATCCTCAAGGTGGTTTTCTTTGAAAAAGTATGTTATTACACTACTCAGCTAAATAATCTTATGTTAGAGCTAAACCACAGAGAAATGGACCACAGAAGTCTGGTCTGCTTAGGGAGTGTATTTTTTCTGCACATAATCTCCTTCCAAGGATTCCAAGGTGCTCACACCTGGGAGGAACTTACTGCTATTGAATCCCAAGAAAGTGACCCAATCAATAATTCATTTTATTTGTTTTCGTGCTCTTCACAAACAAGTACTGAAATGACATGGAAGTAGAGGAAGCGTGTGAGAAAACCACACTATCTATTAGGAATTAAAATGGAGCTGTGACTTCTTAAAAATAATGTTTCTGTTTCATTACTTGAAATAATATGAAGAAAAAATAGTAAAAGCCAAGCTTCTTGACAAAAGCTTATTTTCGTAATACCATTACATCATCCCTCAAGTCCGTTAAAAATTTCTGTGCATTACATTTTGGAATTAATAATTAACACAATTGGTTATGTAATTTTTGAAGAACTGGTTTTTCAACTACAAATACAAGTATATCTATGTTTTCACAGGCTTAAATAATATTTTGAGTCCACTGTTTTATCTGATGTACTGATTGACTGTATTTGTGCTCAAGATCAAATCTTCCGCTGCTCAGGGAACATTAGGAAATTGTGTATTTTTGTATTTTTGTTGCATGAAAATTCTATGAAAATCATAACATTTCTATTAGCATTAAAAATTGATTTTTAGTGAAATTCAGAAAAAATAGCATTTATTTGTTGGTAGTGCTATTGATTGCACCTGTTCCTTAGTCCATGTGTAAGAAGAACTCTTTCAAAGAAACAAAATGTATTTTATACAGAGGAGTCAAAGGATAAGGAAGCTTAAATTACTGAAGTTTGGAGCACTTGTTTATATTGATTGACTATGCCCGTCCTTCATTCTAATATGGGGTTATGGATTCATTTCCTCTTACAGAGCATTAAGCAAAAGCTTTAAAAGCTTTCCATTGTACAAAGTCTGGTACAGACAATGTCAAATGCAAACATAGAGAAAGGTTTTTGGTTTTAGTCATTTCCTCAGTAAAGTTTTAAAAGTCACAAGCAACCCAGCCACTGAACTGGAATGAAATAGGTGAGGAAAAACTCATCAAATACTTTAGAGTCTGTCTTTCAGTGTTAGATGGATTTTTATGAGTTTGTCAGGCAAGAGACAATTCAAAGGCCTAGGCTAGATCCCAGACATATCCCAGTCTAGATCCAAGACAACATTTTCTTCTGCAGACTGTGATGCAGTTTGATCATTCCAAGCTAAGGCTTTTTTAGAAAACAATATGAAACACTTCAGTCTTTTTAATCCTCAAGCTACAATGTCAGTTCCACTTTAAATGAAATTGTACTGTTTCACAGTAGAGTACATTGCTATGCTGAGGCAAGCTGTAAACTGTGGGAGAGATGGGAGAGAAAACCCCACAAAGCCCCTCAGGGGATGCCAGATTGCAGTGAATCAAAGAGTCAAGTTCTTACATTCACACAAATTAAAAATTAATAGCTGATGGTTTAAGAATCAAAAGCAAAAATAGGTTTTTAATGAATCAACATACCCAGGAAGCATCTCTTTACCAGCCCTTGTCCCTGAGTCATAAAAACTTGAGGGGCTGCAGCCTCTGCAGTGTCCTGGCTGCCAACTGGCACAGAGTGGCTGCACACTGAGCCTAGGCCAGGTCATCTCAGCATCCCAGCTCCAAGTGCTCCCTATGGCATCTTGCAGTGGCTGACATTTTTATGACTTCTCCTGTTATTACTCTATCTCAGTGCTATAAAAGGAATATGAGTACATAACTTTCTGACAGACAGTAACATTTGGGAAACATATTTGCCCACTTTTTATAAGATATCTCTGTAGTTTAATGAGGTAAGTGCAAATAAAATAATATTTTCCAAGCTGAAACTGAACATCTGTCATCAAAGTACTGTCTTTTGGCTCTAGATGGTGAGAAAAAAATGCAGGCACATATTCAGAGCTGGGAAAAAGTGACATATTTTAAACTTCAGTCATTAGACCAGTTTACTCCCATGAAAGTTTTTCCTTTTAATTTAATTCAACAAGATTTAAAAATTGGTGAGGGGTTTATAACACTGGACTTTAGAAATTTTAGTAACTTCGAATATTGAATTTCCTCTTTTAGGTCTAGTATTTATACTACTTTAGCCTAATTGGTTTTATCATGACTATGGTGTACCCTTGTGTTGAAGACTTCAAACACTGTCCCTGAAAAGTGCCTTGTCCAAGGAAGAACAGTATGTTAAGAAGTGGATAGGGTAATACATTGGTCCCTTCTTCTATTGCTTTGGCAGCTGATGCTTTTGCTTTTGGGTTTGCTCTCTACATGATTTCTCTCTGCCTTTTTTTTTTTTTTTTTTTTTACTTCCTGAAGTAGGCAGGAATGTGCTATTAGATGCCTTCTAGATAAAGGCTATTGCATAGCAGGCAGCTTTAGGGTGGGGAATAAACAAGACGCAATAAATTATTAAAAGCCAAAGTCGCCATACTAGGCAGTCTTCCCTATCCAAGAAGATCCATCATTATAAACTTATTAATATAACTTATAATAGAGAGAGAGAAAAATGAAACCCAAGGATTTATTGGGTTATTTAGTGTTTACTTTTATGTGTGTGTGTGTGTGTGTGTGTGTGTGTGTGTGTATTTATTCTGTACCATCCTGAGCCCTCATCTATTTGCCTACAATTTTGGTGCATAAAGAATACAATTTGTCTTCATGTTTGGTTTTTGTTTCTCAAAAAATACCATTTGAATCTGTGGAACAGCAACCTTTTTAACTTTTGCTGGTATATACCAGTGATACAATATGTCCTTCTTTCAAAAGAGTAAGTGTTTTCTTCTCTCTACTACATGTAATTAACAAACAGCACTGAAGACCTGGGAATTTCCATGCTGATTTCACTGAATTCAAATCTGGCCTTGAATTATTTCCCTGGAGCTGCAGAAAGCCACGTCTGGATTGTTTACTTAATGAAGTCTGACCTGTTGCAAATGTTCCAGCCATAGTTGTGAGAAGACTTGAGCTTTTTGCATAGTGGAAGTTAACTGCTCTGATTTGGCCTTTTGTCTTAATTCTTGCCTCATCCACACTCAAGCTCATTAAATGGAAGTTTGTTCAGGTAATAATATTAACGTACCAGTTAGAGCTCCTTATGCACTAGTCTTAGGAACACATTAGTCTTCCAGAAAAAATGCAAGCGTAGGTGCTGCAGCATTAAGGCTGCTTTTACTGCTCTTACCACACTCCTGCAGACAGCTTGGATCACAGCTCAAATAATTGTCCAGAAAAGAACTCTAAATCACCGTGCACTGAAAAATTTAACCATAGGATAAGCTCTAAACGTATACATGGGTATGCATGGAGACAAGTGGGAACATCAGGTGTAGCTGTAAAACCCATGGCTTGAGCTTGGATTGCACCTGGGCTTGGCTAGTCTGCATGGGTGGTCTTACGGGCCAACCATTCATATGAATCATGATGGCTAAATCAAGGAAGTTCCTTAAATCAACAGCTAACACGTCAGTATCATTTCCACAGTATTCTCAAACCACATGTGACTTGTGTCACAGCTTACTCTGTGATGTTCCATACTCATTCACCAGTCTGTTTCCTGCTCTTTAGTATAACTTAGGCTGCCTCCTTTGATGTACTCATTAGCAGAGACAGAACATGCTGAGGTGTGAGTTCAAGCAATTGCGTTTTTACATGTAAGCATTCTTTTACATTTCCTGTTTAGTGGAGTATTTTGGAAGGGTTTTTTTTGCATGTGTTTCATTAATCACCAAAATAGCTTTGAGAGAATAATAAATAAAATTTGTCTTCTCTGTCTAATATATCTATATCTTCTGTATCTATATATATTTTAACATAAGTATAGAAGCCTGTGAAGAGAAAAAATACCTTTTTTCCCCCCTACCCTCTACCTTTCAGAAAACAAGCGCCTTTTCTACTACTGTCCATCACACTCCTAATACTTTTTCAGACAAATTTATTCTTTCATGTTTGAAGCTTCTAAGCTTTTAACTCAGTAACCTGAAACTAAGTGTTAAAGTTCTGGGTTGTTTTCAAGAGCAGAAGTTTAGCTTCTGCTGCTGGAAGCAGAATGCAGGTGTAAGCACATCTCAATTGATTAATGTGTAATTAATAATACAGAACAAGAACCATTGTAATACAGTTTGCACTTAACGATCATAACTTGTATATAATTCCTATCAAACCTGCACAGTTGGTAAAATAACACTGTCTCTCCAATACATTAGATGCCTGGAAGACGTCGTGGGGTGCAAGTAATGGATTTGAATTGATTTGCTTTCTGGATAGGTTCCATTTGGTCCATAAGATCTCAGACCCTGATGTGTGTGATTTTAAGTCTCTCTCCCAGTAGTGTGCAGCAAAGGTAGTACAAGGTGTCATGCCATACCCTTAAATGAGTTTGCAGCTGAAACGTCCCTCCTGATGTTTTCCAGGGTTTTTTTGTTTTGTTTTGGTTTTGGTTATGTTGTTTGTTTGTTTACACCAGTGCCTTACTTCCCTAGAAAGCAGGAGGTTCAGAGCACACTGCTGGCAGATATGGTGTGGCGGGCTCCGGTGCAGGTATAATAAAGAGATTCAAGACGCAGATTATTACTGGAATGCAAATACAAACCTTAATCCTCATAGTCACCTGTTCCTGAAACACGTTATTTAACACTGTTTCGTGTAATGTTACTTGCCATGCTTCCTATTTGTCACTTAGCATTGTTTCGTGTAGCGACTTCACGGGCGCATCTTCGCGCACGCTGTAAATACGGCATCTTTAAGAGACCCCTAGCCAGAAAAGCAGTTTGCAGGTGACCCTGCGGCGTGCCTTGGGCTGCGGCTCGCCGTGCCCTACCGAGCAGCGTCCTGGGGCCGCGGGGAAACGCCTTCTCTCTCCCACGGCAGCCGCCCGGCGCCCAGCCCCGCGGGCATCCCCGGCGCGGATGCCCGGAGCCGGGGGCAGGTCCAGCCCGCGGGGCGCGGCCGAGGAGCCGCCCTCCGCCCTCCGCCCTCCGCCCGCCCCCGGCCCCGCCGCCTCGCCCATCCGTCCTCCCATCGCTGCCATCCGTGCCGTCGCTCCGTGCCTGGCTGCCGGCGCGGCGCGGCGCGGCGCAGGGCGGCGATGTGGCGGTGGCGGTATGTGAGCGGCCGGCAGCTGCACGGCTTCCGACACTACAAGGTAAAGGGCAGCCCCTTTAGGGGCCGGGAGGGCGGGCGGCGGACGGTGCTCCCTCCCCGTGTCGCGTCTCTGGGCTGCGGAGCTCTCCGCTCTGCCGCGGCTGGATCGCAGCCCAGTCCCGCTGTGCGTGTGGCCCCGGCCGGCCGGGCCATCCCTCTGCCGTCGGGGGGTCCGCAGGGCTCCACCTGTATGTCCCGCACCTTCACCTGTGCCCGCCCGCACCTGGCCGGGGCCCGGCTCCCATCGGCTGGGCAGGGACGGGGTGTTCGCGGGGCGGCAGGTCTCGGGGGAGACAGAGTAAACTGGGTTTGGAGTGAGTACCAACGTCTGTAAAAGCTCTGCCCGTTTTAGAGCAGAGTGGTTTTGGAGGTATCCGGTGTTTCTGTAAGAAAGCATGCATTGATGCTGCTTGTTTGGCTCTCTGCAAAGCCTTCGGACACAGGAATGCTCTGGCATTGAGAAATAAGTAAGGAAGCCAGGGGAAAAAAAAAGAAAAACCTACTTTAAATAATTTGAACTAAACCTCATGTTTGCAAATAACCAGCATGCAGAATTTAAATAAATGGGTGAATCATTCGATATTTGGATTTACCAATGTTATGTCACAGACCTGGGGCTTACAGGGGTGCAGTATAGGGGATCATCCAGGTTTGCTCCAGCTGAGGTGCAGGTGTCTGAGATGGGCCATGCCACTCTGCTCTCGCACCCTTACCCCATACCCCGTGAAAAGCATGGAGGGCATGCCAGCTTCTATCAGCACAACACCCAACCTATTATTTCATGTTCAGTTTCCCAAAGCAGCCCCTACACCACGCTCTCCAAGATTCTTGCCTTCTTTCTCTTACCATGTGCCTTCCCAGGCTGGGCTCCAAACGGGGCACTCAGCTTTTCCTGGTTCCTATCAAGCCCTTCCCTTCCCTGGGCCAATAGCTCTGCCTGTTCACCTCAGCAGGAATGAAGGTGGAGGAACTGGGGCTTCGAGAATGTTCTCCAGGTTGCTTACTAGGAACTTGTTTTGCACAGCAGCTCGTTAAAATGTACCAACCTGTTTGTGTGTCTGGTGTGAGTGTGATAAAACATTCTGCAAGCTGCTTCTGCCCGCTGGGCGTGAGTTGCACAGGTCTGTGCTTGAATGGTGAAGCCACAGCCTTGCCTGAGATCAGGAGGAGGAAAAATAAAAGGCTATTTTTAGCATAAACAGAAGTTGTTATTTAAGTAACTTTCCTAAATTATTTGAGTTCATAGTACGTATACAAGGAATGCTTGTATTACATTCTTTCGTATCACTTGAATGAAAATAGCTTCAAACAAGTGCAGATGAGGAAGAATCAAAACAACATTCTTTTAAAAACATGTAATCATTGTGCCATACTTATGATTTACAGGGTAAATGATTACCAAAAGACAGAGTCACATATCAAATGATTTTATTTGAATATATTGGTTTCTTGAGAATATTGCAAAGAAACTATGTAGGGTAATTTTCTTAACTATAAGAATCAGCCAATGCAGTTGAGAAGTATCTGTTCAATTGTTTTCTGAAAAAAAAATGCTGGTAAGTGTAGGTTTTAGAAAGATTAAATCAAATAGTTTCCTGTTATCTGAGGTGACTTGGGACTGGGATATCCTGGAAGTAAATAAATCCAAATGGCACAGGTTAAACACAGAGAAATACAGCTATATGAGGTTGGAGCTGCTGAGCTGGTCAGCCATCTGCACCATTCTACTGATGCTCCAGGTTTCAAGGGGACCTGGCAGGTGATGGCAGCTCTGCCTATTCCTAAATGCTGCTCACAATGGAATAAAGTACTTCAAAAATACAAAAGGGGTGCAGCAAGGAGACACTAATCACCATCATAATATCTTCTCCCTCACCCTCCCATACCTAGGGCTGCTGCCACAACCGCAGCTTTGTTGTCACCATGTCCCAGGCCTGAGAGATGTTCTTCAACCTCCTGTTGTCCTCTGGCTGTCATCTCCTCCCCTTCAGCCTAGGGTCTTAGTGCATCCTGCTCCTCCAGGTTCTCAGCTCCTCTGAGGACATTGCTGCTTCCTTTGCTGCCTACTCAACAGGCAGTAAACCCTGATCACTGTGCCCAGCATGCATGGGTTACCTCTTCTTGCACCCTCCTGGCACTTTCTGTACTGTGTTTCCTGGTGAACCCAGCTCTGGAGTACTGTGGACAGATGCATGAGTTGGCCCTGTGAAGAAAGAGCTAGGTAATCTCTGAAAGGATTTGTGAGCACATGTTCAATACTGAGCTAAAACAATGTATTGCTTCCGGACTTGAAGCATGCATAGAAAACTTTAGGTTTAGTGGCATCTGTCTCTCTGTTGTACATCACACTGCAGCACTGTACTTGCAGTAGTATCAGTTGCTTAATATACTTTGCACAATTTATCTGCTGAGCATAACACAGCTTAAAAAAATAATTTGTGTAAATCAACTCCTTTTGTAAAGGTATATTTGGCCTGACAAAAATGCTGTTCATTTTTCAAAATATTCACACAGCTGAATTCATTTCCCTGCCATGAATGCTCCAATTGTATGTCTCAGGCACTGTCTGTCTCCTGTTTGCAGTTGGAGGAGGGCCTTGGCAACAAAACCAACACAGTTCTTTGCGAAGGGAATGGCAGACCTCTAATGAATGCAAAGACTTCAGCACCCTTTAGCATGTCAGTTCCATGTATATTAGGCTTTTGAAGCAAGTTTTCCCCAATTACCAAGCTTTGGCTAACATCACAGAGTGACCTCAGAGCACAAGAATGCATTCCCTTAGGATGAAGCTAAACCAGATGTACTGGGGACAAACACACAAATACACCCAATGCATTCAGTCCATAGTATTAAAATGGAACCAGTTTAGTGTAATACCTTATGAAATCCCTGTAGCACAGACATTGAATCCTCAGGGCTAGCTATTTCACTTTACAAATCTATTCTCATTTATTCTGCATGTTAATGAGGTTTTAGAGATTCAGTTTTCTTTTTTCTGCTTAAAAGCACACACAGAGAACAGGCGAAATGTGGCAATGAGACAGTTCAGACACAACCCAAAGTATTGCTGCTGTGATATTTCTGCCATTTTCTTGCCTGTGGGGCAGGTGCTGATTTCAGGACAGTTGCATGCTTAAGTGATTTGCTGCAACTGTATTGCAGAAGGTTCTTTTACTTGGTTTGTGTGCTATTCCCTAGGACATGGAACAACATGGCCAAAAATCTGCAACCAGCTGAAATTGTAGGGCTTGGATCATGTAGTTCTTACTTTTATATTTTATCAGCATTTTGCAGTTCTAGAAGAGCAGCCGTGGAATTACACTGCTATGTTTTTTTCTGCCTATTTGGGTTTCTGTTGGAAACAAACTGTTCTGCAACAACTAGGTGATGAGTACAGAAGAAAGCAGAATTTGGTTCTTTATTTTTATCCTTCTCACCAGAATGCAGTAATGGCAGGGGTGAAGTCATGTTGCCATTGAAGAAATTCAGTAAACAAGGTATAGCACTTAGGGGAAAGAAGATCAACATTTAGAATATAAAATAAGAGACAGCAGAAAAGATACCGGAGACTCAGAGTGTCAACAGCATTGTGGCTGTTTCAATAAAGAGAAAAAAGTTCTTAAGTTGGAAGTGTCATGAATATGTCAAAGGGTTACGTTTACTCCTGTAGCTGCTGTACTGATCAGGTATCAGCTGGAATAATGAATCCTGCCTGCTTTGGCCCACACTTTACAGTCCTCAGAATGACATTATGAATACTAAGAGGCTTAGAAAAGATGAACTGTGAGAAGCAGTCTGAGTACAGTGGGAGTAAGAGTCTAGTAGCCAGTTGGTCTTCATGGGTGCCCTTTTAAAGAAAGGCAATATGTGAGATTTGGCTGCATAAAGAGAAATTTAATGCATCTACTATGTCAGTCTGATGTTGATAATGCCTGCTGTAACAGGTACTGAAGGGGATTGGGCAATCATTTTATCAGTCTTAAGAAATGGCTTGATTTCTCTGAGGCAAGATCAACAATCTAGTGTTGAGTATTAAGAAACAGTTGCTGACACCTTTTTAGGAAAGTTTTGGGTAATGTATTCTCTTTTAGCATGCTGACATGGTCATTTATTGCAAGCAATGGGGTTATTACCTCATGGAAACTTGATCTGCATCCTTAATGTATACTGAACGTGATCCTGCATTAGGTGATTGTGCTGGACTAGAAGACCTCTCAAATTACATCCCAGCCCTCATTTTGGAGGGTTAGAGAAACAAGATCAGATGTATGATGATCACATTTCAAGGTCTGACTCTTTCTCTTATACTAACTCATACCAGAAGAGAGAAGGGTGCTGAATACAATCGAGTGAATTACTGTCTGGAAGTTCAGGATCCATCCAAATACAAGACTGGACTTTTGTGAAGTCTTTATGTTTTTCCAAGGCTACAAGTGTAACCATGAGATTTAGAAAAATCATGGGTTTTGCTCACCTTGATTGAACAGTAGTTTTACTTTCAACTCCCATAACACAAGTTTACATGATTTTGAAAATTTTAGGATAGGAGACTTTCATTTGCATGCTTATCTGGAAGTTCTTAGGAACAGTTAATAATGCTCATGCAATAATGCTCACTGCACATGGACAATTTTATGTGTGTTGAGTACATTTGTTACATGTTTATTATCTAGTGTTTTTGCAGATAGTATTTTTAGATTTTTTTCCCTAATATCTAATTCCAAATTCTATTTGAGGACAGTTACCAGTTTTATCTGCTGTAGTTAGGTTTTTCAAAATACTGCAGTTTAATAAAGTCCTTGAATATTTGAGGCAGTGAAAACTAATGTCATCCAGCTTCCATTAAGCTGTGAGCCAACAGCCCACTGTTCAACAAATAAAATCTTGCAGTCTTCCTCATGTTACTTTGGTGGATTGGGAGACTGGAGTTGTAATTAAATGTTGTTGAACAATATGTGAAATAAAACAAACAATTAATTACTCTTGCATTATCTGTCACTGCATTCATGTATTTCATGTGTCAAAGAGTTGTGGGCCAACTGAATATGTGATTCTGAAAGACCATCTTCATGCAAATACCTCTTTTTCTTCATGCTGTTGTAACTGTAGATGACATAATGTAGCATTTTCAAGAGTTCTGTAATCATTATCTTCCTTCTACGTATCATATGCTAATGAATCAACAACTTAATGAAATCCCATCACAGAGATGCTGCATAAGATATTACTTGCCGCAGGACTTTTTTCCCAATGATGGTGTAATTGTACATGGTTTTGAGTGCAATATTATGCCCATGAATTTACAAAGGTTCATTAATTGGCTTTTGGGACAAATACGCTCAATATAAAGAGTTGCATGCTTTGTTGAATCGCATAAAAGTGCAAATACCAACCGCGTAGTTTCATTTTATTGCTTTATCAAGAGATGTTAATGTTCTGAAATGCTGATTGGATTTTTATGTGTAGAATATACATGTATACATATGTATTTTTGTTTATTCATCTGTGTTTTAATAGAAGACTAATTGCAAATATATAGCTGTGATTTGGATGTGGATTGTTTGTTATAAATCTAGGGGAGCCCTTCTTATAAGGGTTGTTTAATAAAGGGAGGAATCTTTCTGTGAAGTATCCCTTGTGCATCAGGCTATTAGATAACAAATAGTTTAGTGTATGTGTACAGTACTCCTCTTTAGCATCTCTTGTGAAAGCTACAACACACTTTTAGTCTGTCTTCCCTTTTGGGCCTGGAGTGGTTTCTTTGGGTTCCCCAGGGATTTAGGTACCCATTCTGGCAGAGCTTCAGCTGGATAGGTACTTGGTCTGCTGTTTGATTTTTAAAGGGCTGCTGCCACACACATCTTTGTACATGCACAGTAATATGTGTAGCACAAAATCCTGCTGTTGTTTCCTTTTACCAAGTGTAGAAGACCAGTTTACACAAGAAAACCTCATGGAAATCAATTTTCTTGCCATGTTAGAGCTTCTTTGGATAGCAATAGTTAAGGATCAGTTGTGCAGTTCCTTGAGACTCTGCATGTTTTGGTTTTAGCAGGATTTGTATTTTTACCAATCCGGGCCAGCCTCTACCTTTGTCTCTATACAATAGCACACATGCAGCTGTCTTCTGTTATCCCATGCTCAACATTTAATCATGTTTCTATAGTATTTTAAATTATTTTGGCTTTGTTGTTAAGTGCTTGAATGTGTCCCACTCAACAAAGCCTTTCCCTGAAGACAAATCTGGCAGCATCCTTAATACAACTACTATCAGTTGAAAAATGGTTGCTGACTTCCAGTCCCACTGACTGTCCACCTCTCCCTGGTCTGGATAAAGCACTTGGTTTTGAGCTCCTGGCTGAGACTGTGTTGAGAAGGGGGAGACCTGCTGGGGTCCTCTCTGACCTGAGTGATCCTGGGATCCAAACCATGGTTCTGTGATCTTAAGGCAGTGACACTGCTCTGCAAGCAAGGGGATGTGCCACCAGGGATGTGCATGAGTCCCTAGGAGCAGCCAGTCCTGACCCACAGCTCTGTGTGCCTGTGACCTCGTGGACATGGGTCCATACATAAAATGCATTAAGGAATGGATGTGGTGTGTGACTCAATGCATGTGTCAGGATTCCTGAAAATGAGGAGGTGAATGATGAGGATACCTTTGGAACAAAACGTCCCCAGGGTGGCAGTTTATGTAATAACAACTTCCTGATGACCTAGTAGTACCAGCCAGAATTGTTAAATTGCACAAACCACGACATTCGAGCATTTGCTAGGGATAGTATCAGATGGAAGGAAAATCTAACTATATTTTGTAGCTGTAGGTGTGCACAGGCTAATGGAACTGAAGGGGTCAAAGTGAGAGGGGAGAGAAGAGCTCAGGAGCCCAACTTGGGCAGCTTCTTCCTTTGCTGTGCAGCTGCATCCAGCTCTAGCACAAGCAGCACAACCATCAGGTACCAGAGCCCCACAGCCTCAGAGGCCAAAGAGACAACTGTTTGCATCTGAGGATGCAGTTACATGCCCATCACCACCTAGTCTTTTCCAGGATGAATTACAAATCCTGTTCTTTAATTTCTACTGGTATGTTATATGTGTCAGTCTTAGGGGATTATGACTCCTGGACTTAGATATTGGTGACCTAATTAAAAAAAAAAAATATATATGAGTAGTGGGAAATGCAGGACAGTCCAAACTATTTAAGCAGTAGGAGATAGAAAATCCAAGCCATTATTTATGAATAATTAACTAAATTATGATATAATGTAAAGCAATTCTATTATTAGAAATAAAAGGACTGTTTCAGGATACATCAGTACTTAAACTGCTGAACATATTTGGCATCCACAGTGTTGTGTAGCTCTGTTGTTTATGGCATGCTCCTCTTTCTTTCCTTTGTGAAGCTTTTGTTAAAATCCAAGACTGAGTCCCATAACAACTACAAACCTGTAAAAACACATATAAAGTAGAATTAAACTCCACATGTTTAATGTATTCTAGGAAGTGGAAAGATTGATGGAAAATTGTTACCAGATGTGCCAGTATTTCAGTATTTTCTTTAATTTTTGTGTAGTTCCAGAAGTGCAAGTTATCACAAAAGCCAAGTTTGTGTTGCATAAGATGTTGCCCAGAAGGGTGATTTCCCACCAAGCTCTCTTAAACAGCGACTCATTCATGCCCTGGATTGGGAGGGTAATTTTGCAGCTTTCAAAACCACAAAAAACCCTCATCTTGTGCAAAACAGAGTCCACTGTCATGCCTCCTATCCCCTTGTCTGTCATTTACAGAGCACAGGTGTTGTGAATGTAAATGACCGCATGGCACAACACAGTGCTACCTGGGACAAGATGATTTAAGTACAGGAAAGGAATAATTTGTTAGTATAAGAGCACCTGGAGTTGAAATAACTATATAATGTAGTTGTGCAACTACATTCCTTGCAGCTTGCTTTCTCTCCTGACTCTAAAGTTTATGTAGACATGCTTTATATTTTTCTCTTAATTGTAGTCATTCCAAAATTTTATTCTTGTGATGCGTCCACAATGCAAGGCTGGGGAGGGATAGGGAGTCCAGTGAAGATCCAGCTGTTTGCTCTCATTAATGGTTAGCTCACTCCCTGTTTGGGCTTTGTTTGTTTGTCTGTTTTCTTTAAAGTCTTTCCAAGGCAATAACTAGGGTTTGGTTTGGAAATAGTCGTTCTGGAGACATGCGCATCATTTTTTTGGCTTTCACCATCCTTCAGCACTCTTCCAACATGGGCATTTGGACTTTTGAACATGCACAGCAGACAGGGCTCACTTTCGTGCTCTGGAAGTGCCATATTGCTGGGTTACAGTGTGGTTTCCAGATTGTTTCAGATACTTTGAACTTAAACATACTGAATGCTAATAATGTGTTAGGTGTGCAGGGCCAGATGATGAGGCCCAACACCCCTCCAGCAGATGCTGTGCAGTGTGGATGTGACCAGTTTGCAATAATGGGAATTATTTCTAAGCTGTGTGGATGTGAGCCAGAAGGTACCATTTGTCTTGCGTTTAGCAGAGCAGACCTTGATCATTGTGTGTGCTTTTGCCCCTCAGTGTTTGGCTCTGCTCTGCCACTGCAGAACTGTTGTGTTTCTTCTTCTTTGCTTTTGCTCATTTTTCTTTCTCTTGTTTTTCTCAGTTACTTTTCTTAACTGTTTATCCCTTTTCTCCCCTTCCTCCTTAATCTTATTTCCTTTCCTCTTTAACAGAGTTCACCAGCACAAACTTGATGCTGTAATTTCCATCCGCTGGATGGAAATTAAGATGCAGAATCACATAGTAGAAGCACATCTCACGTGTGCTGCCCGAGTCACCATGTATGTGTGCACGTGTCTGGTGTCTGTATCCTCATTTCTAGCACTGCTAGAAGCCATTAACACTGAGAGAGAAAGCAGATGGCTTTCAAGGAGACATCAGCTATTGAATAAAACCAGAAGAAGCATTTTTAAACTTGGGAGTAAGATGGAGTCAATGCTATTTTTCCTATTCGCTCACTACTGCCATTCCCTTCCAACTGTTACGACTTCTTATAAAAATAATTGAGAGAAGCTTTCTGATTATTCCAAGCCCTTCTTCTTTGTATAAAGACAATCAATCCCTTTTCCAGGGCAGAAAGTGTTTGCAGGGAAGTGCTTAGCACTTGTATAAATCTTGCACTTAAAAACCTCCAACAGGCTTATCCTCCTCCACTTCTGTCTTTTAGTATAAGTGCCCTGAAAATGACAGAATTACACAATAGCAAATGGCAGTGCTTTTTTTACATCAGGTTCAGTGCACTCTTGCATTCATGTTCATTGATCATAATGTGAGCCTGTTACTCAGTACTTTGCTTTTCTGAGCAGCCATGAACATTAAACTCCTGAGGATTTCATGGCCTTGAGGTTAGTAGCTTCTTGGGAGCAGAACAAAGCAGAGTATTAAACTGTATAGCAGATTTTATTTGTCAAGTTTTATTTTTTGCCATGACTGAAAACTGTTTTTCCATGGGTGTTTCCTTTGGTCTGGCTAAAACAAATTATTGTTGAGAGAAGAGCAAATTTCCATTCTTCTGTACATCTGCTGAATGTTCCTTCCCCGCCCAGAGGACCACAGATCAGCTGCAGACACAGGAATCAACATGATGAAATGTGGTGGGTCTTGAAATGGCTTTAGGTGACAAAAGCTGCCTGTAATTCTACTTTTTTCTTTTTTTTTTTCCCCAACAAGGTCTGTTTTGATTTTTGATGCTTGACTTTGGAAACTGTCAGGCGAACGAAAAGCTGACTGTGTCTAATGTTTGTGTCTATTATGTAGAGATATGTTGGAAAGCTACATAATCTCTTACATTTTCCATTGAAGAAAATAGAAAAATTATATAATACCTATAAAGTCTCTTATATTTTCTCCATAAGAAAACAATTTCAAATAAATGAGACTGTTTTTCCTTTTCTTCTAAGAGAAAGCCAGTGAATACTTTGGGTAGAAAGCCTCATTTTACTGTTGTTTAATTAGCATTTTCTGATTTCATTCATGACTTGACTTGGGAATGAGGGAAGAAAGAGAATGCCAAAGTAACGGGTAAAACTCACTTATTTTGACTTTTTCACATTCTTATCCAGGTATGGCTGAATTAATTAAATTTGCTGGTGAGCAAGTTGTCTTGTATCTCAAATAGTCTCTGTATTCCAGCTGGGGTAAGGAAATGGACAGGGGCTACAAATGAAACTTTGGGCAGACTCCTGATTACCTGGAACCTCAAAAGTGCTAATGGATACTTTGAATTTTCTTCGTTTTCAGAGGATTCCCTTAGTTCTCATGTGAATTAAGTACTAGCTGGATGGTTTATTGGCATAAGTATTGTATGGCTTGGTATTATTCTTAATTTTGGCATAAATGTAAACAAGGCTTACAGGCTTCAGTAATTCACACTGGACTATCAAAAGATCAAGCAATTGTCATAATCAATGTTTGAAAGACAGATACAGCATTTGGACCTGAAAATACATACAGAGTAGTGAAAAGATTAGTTTTACCTGTAAATTCATTTTTTTCTGAGGTAATGTATTTAAAAATTCTAATATATATTCTGGTGGAAAATCTGTTTATGACAAAATTACATCGTGTTTTAAGCAATATGGGTGGCAGTAGCAGAGAAAAATGATGCACTAAAGTGAATGCTTTCAGTATTTTTAGAAAAATAAAAATCAGTGATGTACACTTCATTAAACCATAAATTCTATTCCCTTTGGAAAGTCAGGCAGCCTGGTCTGACCAGCTGATGCTAGGTGATTTTTTTTGATATTTGCCACTATGTGTTTACAATGTATAGCTGTGCTATAATAATTTTATGAGATCCTATGTTTATGATCTGTGATTTAAACTTGAACACGAATTACAAAATAATGATGTGAATGATTTGTTTTGTCCAGAAAGTAATTAAAACATACCCTTTGTATTCTGATAGGAAAAGGTTATGTATGGGAAAGTTCCTAAGCATTTAATATGTAGTTTAAGACAAGTCTATGTTGCTTTGATATTTAATGTCTTGTGACAGGTACTTCCAGAGTGTAGTCCCCTACAAAGAGTAGCTGGCTAAGAGAGGTCAATAAATTAACTATATGTATGGAGAGACAATTAACTGTTAGCTGAAGTTATGTGAAAGGAAAGACTCTTTGTCATCAGCTCTTCTGCAACTGAACAGCTTTGTCAAACTGTAGTCTAACACATCCCTATTTCTTTCCTGTTGTCTGCACATGATGTTTGGACAGTGCTATGTATAGATATATCTGAATCTTTGTGACTCATATGCATCATGCTACCAACATTAAGCCTATATATTAAGCCCATATATCTACTTTCAAAGTCCAAGAATTTCTGAAATAATTATGTGTTCCGCCCCAGTGATGGATAACTTCTTCCAGTGCCTATCTGCCAGGGCTCAAGTACATGGTTTTGAGTGGTGGTGTTATCAGTTAAGATTGTTCTTCCTCTGATTATTCTGTGTTCTGCTGTCTCCAGGCAGGATAAAACTCGATACTGTCCTCTGAGGAAAAAGCAGACAACAGCAATTGAGGGTGGCCTTGAATTTCTGAAATATTTACTTTGCAAAAGATTCAGATATGTACTTACTGGAATTTATAAAACACATATGTTTACAGGTCCGTCCAACTGAGAAATTCTATTGTGGTAATGAACTGTGCTATTTTAGAGCTCATTTTTATAATAACATTGCCTTACATGAAGTAGCATAGTGCAAATGCAACTGTGTTACTATGACAAAAGCTGTGTATCTCTGCAAGATAATTTTCCACCTACGAACATATTCCATATTTACTATCTGTCCTACATACTAGCAATGAACTACTGCTCAGACTATGCACTACTGGTGGTGCAAATAAAGGTGTTAAATCCAAAACCATGGTAGAAATGCAGAATCTTCTAGGATTGTAAAATTAATAAGAATTTAAAAGTAAAATGTGACTGCAGAGCTGCTTGCCATTTCACAGCCCTAAACCTTTGTGCTCATACATAGAGTTGCTAACAAGGTAATTGTAAATGAGGCCAGTGCTTTTAAATTAAATTAAACCTATATGTCTAGTCATCAGAATAAAATAAATTTACACCAGCCACACTGAGAGTGATTGCACTTAGATGCTGAAGGATATATGAAAGATATGTGCTGGAAAAACAGGCATTGTTCACTGCTTTGTTTAACATGTTTGCTTTTTCCTCACAGTACAGTGCTGTGGATACAAATCCTTTATCTGTGTATATTATGCAGCCCATCTGGAATAAAATTATTAAGGTAAGAATTTTATTTAATAAAAGCTTTACGTGTTAATGTAAGAATTTGTTTTGAATACAGCATGTATTTTCATTTTAAAATACATATTAATTAATGAAGCTGAAATGAAGACATCTGATAAACGAAAACAAATGTTGCTGGATATATAGTTGTGTTTAAGATGAGTACGTTAAGACTTTTTTTTTAGAAAGGAAGGGCTTGATTCTTTTTTTCTGATTGCTGTAGAAAAGGCATCAATTTCTTTTCTACATCTTTCATTATTACATCTTTCATTAAACAGCTTCACAGACATGGAAGGTTTTACTGAGTACAGATTATTTTTGTGCAGCATATGCTGCCTAACAACAGCATGGCTTTCTCTCTGTGCTGTGCATATGATTTTATGCAAGTGCTGTCTCATTTTCTCCCAAGGGTACTTGCTTGAGGGAGGCAGGCGTTCCTCTGAGAAGCTGAAAATGAGAGTGGTTACCATGATCACCATAACGATTGGAAGATGCCATCTCTTGAATGCATTACAATATGCAGTTTTTAAAAATAAACCATTCACAGTTAGTTATGCTGTTGTTGGCAAAAAAAAAACCCCACCAAAAAAACAAGTGTATCTCAAATAAAGATGAACTTTATTGATCTTGAAGGAAGCAATGACTTCTGCATCTGCCTCATTACAGGAAATATTTATATTGGAGCAGACTTGAAAATAAACCTTTGTGTTAACAAAAAAAGGATGTATGTGGTCAGAGTGCTGTTGGATCTGCCATATTTGGATTCTATAATTCAGGGTGTTGCTTATTCTTGATATGGCAGGAAAATCATAATCTGTAATTCATAACCTCAGAGTAATTTAATGAAAAGTGTTTATATGACCCAACTGAAGAATTAAAAAAACCCCCGAACACGGGATGAGAAAAAAGCAATTAAAAGATGTGACACTGAATTCAGTAATTCAGTTAAGAAACTTTGTTTTTATTCCCATCATAATATTGAGGAAAACAATGAGGCAGAAAAGCCCCTCCAGCGCTGTGGCATGGGAGACGAGTAGAGGCTTTGCTGTGCACTTGCCCTTGGGTTTAGGAGATGGGTGGGTATCCATCTGCTATCAGATTGAAGGGGGAGTATTGTCAATGCAAAACTTCCTTTGGAGATAAGTTCTTCTAATGGTTGCAGCATTTTACCAGAAAAAAAGCAACATTATTGAATGTCCCCATGTATCTTAGGATGATAGGTCCTATAAAAAATGTCACCTCTTTAGATTTTTTAAAATCTCATGGAGTTTTAGGTAAGCCTGGTTTAGTTCGCTTCTTGCTGGAGGAGAACTGAAACAGAGTGAAGAACTTAAAACCTATTTCAACTATCTGAGTACAGAACCAAAGACTGAAGTGGATGCTGTCTGTACTGTGCCATTTGGTTTGGTTTGAATCCTGAAGATACAGCAGTGAATGTTCTGCTTTGCCTTCCGGTGCAAGAAGGTTACAGAATACTACTCAGTGCTGTGTCACAAGGATTGAAAGGGAAATTACACTGCTCTCAGCTTTTGTAGAAGTAGTCATTCTAACATTAAAAGATACTGGCATGTAGAATCAGAGTCCTACAGAGGAGCTGGCAATGCACAGCTGCAGAGGGAAAAGTATGTGATGGATTGCAGTAGAGTCTACTTTGCTCCTAGAAATAAAAATGAGAACTGTGTGAGCACCAAAATTATTGGCCACAATATAATTGTTTGTAAAATATCAGTAGGAATGCAAGTTGCTATAATGGTTTTGTTCCTGAACAATGCATTGCAATATGGATTTTTTGTGTCTACTATGTTCATTGAAAATTGGGCAGTACAAGTGTGCATGTTGATGACTAGGAGAAGTTCCTTCACTCAGTTTAGACATCTGGATACATCTATTTTCAGATATGCATCAATTTACTTTTACTTTCCAATCTGGTGAAAATAAAAATTCCATGTGGACTATTTTTACCAGACTCTAGAGGAGTTAAAAAAAAAAAAGTAATCTGTGAGAACAATGGCTTGGGATTTTGGTCTTGCCTTTCCTATGTCAGTTTAGTCCTAATGGCAACACAAGTTTCTCTCTATTCCATAACACAGAATTCATTGGAAGATGTGTTTCCTATATTATAAGACATTATCATTCATTGTAAAACATATTTCCTATGTTATAAGAAATAAAGAAAAGCTTGGCATTAAAGGTCTGTGAATTTGTGAGCTAAAAACATATTGTCATAACCCAGCTCATTTATCAGTGGTGGGGATGCTGGACAATGAGAGGAAAGGGAGGAAATCCCAGTGGAGTACACAGGTGTAGGCCAACTTCACTGAAATCTATTAAACTCCCCTCTGTTGCCTTTATGAACTTTGATTTTATCACTAGAATTGGGCAAGAGTAGAATTTTAGTGGTCTCAAGTGACTTAGTAAAGTTTGAATAGAGCTTTACATAAATGTGTACTTTACCATTGAATTATCTACATAGTTGCTGTATTAAGGCATTTACTGTTTGTATTAAGGCTTTTAGAATGAATGGCTGTAGACCCAGAGAAACAGAAATCAGTTGATACTTCGTGGAACTAGGAGTTTTATAAAAGGTTCAAGCATACAATGGTTTTGCCAGAGAACAGATGTGATTCTCCCCATGGCACCACCAGTGGTATTAATCATGTAGCACAGTGATGTATTAGACCTCTAGTGTCTGTTAATTAGATAATAAAGGTTGCAACACATCCTTGTACAGGATACTAATAAATTCAGGCTGTGTTTTTCCAAGGTGTGTAAGAAGTTAATCTTGAACACCCTGTGATTGTTTAATTATGAAATAGGGTGATGGTAGTGTAATGCCAACCAAAAGGATAAGGGGCATTAAATATAACAAAAGGGATTTTGCAACCGGAATACTTTCAAAATACCTAGACAGATTAGGTTCGGTAAGGATCAAAAGAACATGCTTAAGGGTTTAACTGCAGGAGAGTCTGTTTTCCTGAGGACAGAACTCCTGTAACTGTTTTCCATGGTATGTCTGTTAGCCAAAGGGATTGCAACTGTAACAACATCCTTTGAAGGTTTCCTTCTTAAAATACACAATGTTAGCAAGAAAGTGGGTTAAAATAACTTCTTCATGTTTGCACCATGTAAGCATAAGTTATTTCCAGTAATAACTTAATAATGACATTGTGTCTGTTTAGAATGATGAACCTAATTAGAAAGCAGATGTTTGTGGTGCCCCACTTGATTTAATAGTCAACAATTCTTGTGAATTGTCGAGGAAAAGGCAGTCAGTTTAAAACAATACACTGGATGGCATCCATATATCCATGTAAACATTTTTCTGTAGTGTCTTAAAGCACTGCTTTGATCTATGATTTAGATTAAATGAGACAAATCTAGAATTTTTCAGTGTCTGTGCTTCTTATTTCATGTAAGGTCATAGACACCAGATAAATTCCCCAGTAGGAAATTCATCTTCTGCATCCTCAGGTAGCAAAACTGGGAGATGCTGAGCATGCAGTCAGTGTAAGAAAAGGGGGTTGTGCAGTGAAGGGTTCCTCCTTAGGTGTTCTCCAAAAGGAACTGCAGAGGACATTTGCTCTCCCTTTTCTTAGAGGTTTAGATTTGCCCTTTTGAAACTCAGGATGATAGATATGTTCATTTTTTTTAATCTTAGCTGGATGCATTCCATAAGGTATTTTCAGTACTATGAGAGCTGACAAACTGTTTTAGAACAGTGATAAAATCCTGTTGATAAGGAAAGCAACTATCAGATAGAATAGTTTTCTCAATGTTATTACAGAAAACATCTAAGAAACATAATGGAAAAGTGTTCAGGAATTTCAATCTGATTTTTGGAAGTGTACACTTATAATTTCTCCTGAATATTATAAATTGTTCTATAACTGAAAAAGATAATCTATTCAGGATAGGCAATCAGTCTAAGCATTCAGATTTTAAAAGTAAATTTTTCATGTAGGAGTCAGATAGAAAAAATTTAAAGATGAGTACAAATGAATATATATTCATCTGTCTGTTCATCTAGGTAGTCCAGATATGTTAACAAAACATTTTATTTCAAAACTATTGTAGTATCAGGAATTATTTTACTTGATTTTCTTTAATATGGTATTTTAATATTTTATAGTGTTGAAGTACTTTATCTACATTTTGAGTCCCTAGACACTCCAAATAATTTGATTATAAGCTTCCAGTATTTTTGTATTTTAAATATATTGATAGTGCATTTGATTGATGGTAATGGTTGATACTTAGTATTTCTGCAAATATATACTGTCTAAAAATCATGTAGAAAGTTGCATATGCTATTTCAAAAAGTATTCTGGAGAATCTGTGTTACTTGGGAAGAGTGTTGCCAAAAGGGATTCCTGTTGCAGTGTAAGGAGCACCTTAAAGCCACAGGGAATGAATACCTGAGAATGGTTACTGGGACAAAGAATTAGGGATTTAGCTGAAGGCAGAGAGTCCTTTCCAGCACCCTACAAAGTAAAATGAATTAATGGAGTGTTTATAATTTATGAGTAAAGAGGGAGACTCAGTCAGAAAGTTACTATCTAGAGAAGTAGGGAGATGCTTGTAACAGGGAGATCTTCTGAATTTAAAAGCACAACACACTCAGAGTCTGATTTTGTTGATGTTTTGAGTTAGAAATTATTTGCATATTTTAGAGGAAGAACTTGCCTTGTTATAGTGTGGGAATAGAATGCTTAAAAAACCTGCCACGTGGATGCTGAATTACCACACTGGGGTGCTGCAGTCTTCTTTCAGTTCTGATACAGATGATCACAAAAGGCTTTCCTTGGTGGCTGGGTAAATGAGGATCATGTAGAACACAGGGAATGCAACGTTTTAAAATGCCATTCTTACTGCAATCACAAAAATCAGGCAAAAGGATTGCATTTGAAAATAGATTTCAGAAATTAAAACTGTGTTTTAATTTGAAAATAGGGAAATATACACAAATCTGAACATAGCTGATGTCATATAAAGGCTTCTCTCCTGATATGAGGTATTTAATTCAAATAGGATGCACATTTTGAAATACAATTTTTCTGATTTTTTTCCCTTCGTTTCTTTACAGATAGTGCCTTTGTGGATTGCTCCCAACCTGTTAACATTCTCTGGATTTGTCATGATTTTATTTAATTATCTTCTAATATCTTTTTATGACTGGGACTACACTGCCTCAGGTAAATGTCTTCACACTGTAATTTTTCAGAATTCCTGAACTGCTTGTATTTCTGAATGTTACAGGGAGGTGTCAGACACTTGAATCTTCTGCTTATTCCCTTAATGAGGCTCCTACATGTGCATATAGGAGAATCGATCTCACACATGGCATTATAAATTTTGATAATTTTATTGAAAAATCGTATTTAATTTTATCTCTAAAATGGGTTTCAGCATGTGCTGCTTGAAGTCTCTGATAAGATCTCATTTTATTTAAAGTTTGTTCCAGGGTTTAAATACGCAGTCAAAACCCACCTGAATATTCTTCATAACATTTTCATTGGTTTCACATTTCCTAATACCTAAACTGATGCCTGAATGAGTTAACTTCCCTTTCACTACTCCACACACACACACCCCCTATTCAAGACTGCTTCTAGACAAAAACACAGTTTCTAAATAAATGTCTCTTCAAATTATGACTTTCAAAGTCCAAGTCCATGTTTGTTCCTCATTGTAGACTAAATCAGAATTTTTTGGACATGATTGCTCCTGATGTAAGGTGTGTTTGGTTTGGGACTCTCAGAGCAACTGTTGGAGCCCACAGAAAGAATCTTCCAGCTGATAATTATGTAAAATAGATACAGATAAAAGGATTTGATTTTCTTTAAACTAGACAATTTAGTGAAGATAACACTTTTATTTCCTGAAACAACTATGTTTAGCTGCCTTAATTTTTTTATGCCTGTGGTTAGCTTCAGGAGGTACTCTTTGGTGTGGTCTGTTTGTACATTTATCATAGCAATTCTAAAGGCAGGGACACTTGTTAGCACTTTTGGTTCAAAAATAGTCCTGTATGAGCATTACATTTTCAGGGCCAGCTTGTTATGCAGTTTTCTGGCCCTGTTCTTAAACGGGCTTCTGGGGTTTTTTATCAATGCTGATGATAGTTACTTAGTCCTGTAATAAAAGAGCATCCAGAATGGGATGATGTTATCTTGACACATTCTCAGTAGATATACATGGAATTTGAAGACATTTGAAATGGTGATCAAGTCTGTTACAGCTGAGACCTGTAGGTGTAGATTGCAAGCTCTTCCTAATTCCACATAAGAACAGTATCCATTGTTTCTCAATTGATTGAAAATATTCATGCAACCTAAAGAGCCTGTCGAGTATCATATATCAATCCCATACCTAGGGTCAGAAATAAAACACTAATTTTCTGGACAGTTGGTTTTCATTGTACAGTTTGCAGATTCACAGCTAGGACTCAGGAATTGTCATAGTTTCTTTCAGAGTGGCAAGATGAGGCCCTGAGAGAAAGTTGTCAGGGCACTGCTTGAGGTGCTGGCATGTCCTGGCATCATTCAGGCAAGGACACACCTCTGTATGCAGGAATTCCCTGTGTTTGGTGCCAAATGACAGAAACCTGAGAGGACTTTGCACTTACAGTTGTTTAGTGTTGATGTAGTATTGGGTGATGTTTAAGTTAAATAGAACACTCTTTAGAAAAAGGATCAATTTCTTTGAAAGAGCAACAATAACCTTGGGTTAATGCTATCAGCAGAGCAAGAACAGAACCCTGAGCTCTGTCCAATTAAACTATCTTTTCCTTTTCTCAAGGAAAAAAAAGGGTGCTAATATTTCTGCTAGCCTAAGGACAAAAACTTCCTGTTCAGATCTGTGGTAAAAGTGCTGCACAAACCCCATACTGGCACTGATAATCATGCTTGCAAACTTTTTCTTTTTTTGCCTCTATTTATTATATGAACATTAACTAATTTTTCAATGGGTAGTCTTCCCATGACCTGTGAAAAATTTTGCCTAGTTAATACCATTGTTTTGTGCAATACTAGTCATTTCAGGACCAAAAAACCTTTCCATTACCTTTTGTCCTTTACGGTGTAAACACATCCAAGCCTGCTCAGTGCTCCTTTGATAGAGCTCACTGATGCCTGAAGGTCAGACCCAAGTATTTCAATCTGTTTGATGCAGTGGGTTAATCGGTGGCAGCTTGTTTGCATGTATATGCATATCTTGGTGGATTTCTCTGATGTTAACCCCTGTTACACTAACTCCCTACCCCATTTATTTCAGGTACCAGTCCTGGACTTGTTCCCACCTGGGTGTGGCTGTTCAGCGCTTTTACCACCTTTTGTGCTTATGCTTTAGGTAATGTACAGTGAAATAATTTACATGTCTGACATTTTCATGTAGTTTTATCTTCAAATGCACTAGTGCTGATTTTGAGATAAAGAGGAATTGTGGATAAATTACCGATCTCTTTCCAAAACAGTTCTCTAAGATTTAAAAAAAACCAACAACCAAACAACAAAAAAACCCCTCAAATCAAACCACCACACAGAAAAAAGTTCATGAGACTTAAAAAAAATCCCAAACAGCATATTAAGTAGTATATTAGGGGTTCTACTACAATAATTCTTATCCCTCCAGAAAGTTCAAATTATTTTACAGGAACAATGGAAATCATTAAGTAGCAGCAGCCTATGCAGCAGCCCAGTTATGCGCAGGGACACCTTCCACTAGATCAGGTTGCTCAGAACACCACCCAACCTGGCCTTGAACACTTCCATGGATGGAACATTCCCAGCTTCTTCAGGCAGCCCAATCCAGTGCCTCACCACCTTCACAGTAAAGATTTTCTTGCTAATACCTGATCTAAACCTACCCTCTTTCCATTTGAACCCATTCTTCCTTGTCGCATCCCTACATGCCCATGAGAAAAGTCCCTCTCCAGCTCTCTCATAGCTCACTTTAGGTACTGGAAGGTTTCTCCAAGGTCTCCCTGCAGCTTTCTCTTCTCCAGGCTGAACAACCCCAATTCTCTCAGCCTGTCTTTGTAGGAGAGTCACTGCTGTTTGCTTTTATAAAAATCTTTGTCCCTTGATGATGACATTCTGAGAAGCTCCCTGACACCAGCATTAGCAGAGGGTGCTTTCAAAGGTAGGAAAAATAAAGGACTAAGCAATGAAAAGGAAATTGTTAGGTGCTTCAGTGCTTAAGGTGAGTGTCAGGAGAGATGGTGATGACAGATGGGATGACAGGCCTGAGCTTCTTATGGAAATAAGTATAGTTTTTTTTCTTTCCTCTTGCTGTTTTTCTCCCATAACACCTACATCTCAGTTTCATATTCCATTTTTACTACTTTATACCATGTCATGACTGTATTTTTAGGTACGTTGCACCTTGCTGTGCAGAGGTGTGAAGACTTAGACCTGAAATGATGCTGACCTGGGAGTGAGATCCATGTTTGCTTGGCTTTTTTGCTTTCTCTTCCAAAGCTCTCACCTTCCAAACCTATAATAATAAACCCAATAATCTACCTATTCAAGGTAGATTATTTAAAGCAACTGCACAGTTCTGTGTAATAAAGGTCCAGGAAGGCTGGACATATATAAAGAAGGAAATCTTAAAGGCACAGTAGCAGGCTGTCCCTATGTACCAAAAGATGAGCCATCAGGGAAGAACACTGGCCTGGCTGAATAAGGGAGCTTTCACTGGAACTTGCAGAGAAAAAAAAAAAGGGTTTATGACCTTGGGAAATAGGGGCAGACAACTAAAGAACAGTAAAGGATGTCATTATGTCTTGTAGAGAGAAAATTAGAATGGTGAAGGCTCAACTACAACTCAATCTGGCCACTGCTGTGAAAGATAATACAAAGTGTTTTATAAATACATTTACAGCAAAAAAAGAGAGCCAATACAAATCTCCATCATCTATTGGATGCAGAAGGGAACACTGTAACCAAAGATGAGGAAAAGGTTGAGATTCTTGATGCCTTCTTTGTCTCAGTCTTCAACAGACAGACCCGATATCCTCAAGGCAGCTGGCCTGCTGAGCTGGTAGACAGACACAGGGAGCAGAACAGAACCCTGTAATCCAGGAGGAGCCTTCAGTGCCCTGCTGTGCCACTGGACACTCACAAGTCTGTGGGGCCAGATGGGATCCACACTGGGATACTGAGGGAGCCAGTGGAAGAGCCAGGCCACTCCCCATCATTTATCACCAGTCCTAGTTAACCAGGGAGGACCCAAGAACTGGAGATTGGCCAGTGTGATGCTTACCTGCAGGAAGGGGTGGAAGGAGGATCTGGGGAACTACAGGCCTGTCAGCCTGACCTTAGTGTCTGGGAATGTTATGGAACAGATCATCTTTGCTGTCATTACGCAGTAACATGCAGGACAACCAAGAGATCAGACCTGTTTAATATCTTTATCAATGATTTGGAAGGAGATTGAGTCCACCCTCAGTGAGTTTGCAGATGACACCAAGTGGGGTGGGAGTGTTGATCTGCTGGAGGGCAGGAAGGCTCTGCAGAGGGATCTGGACAGGCTGAGGCCAATGTACGAGGTTTGATAAGGCCAAATGCCGGGTCCTGCACTTTGCTCACAACAACCCCAGGCAGAGATACAGGCTGGGGAAGAGTGGCTGGAAAGCAACCCAATGGTGTTTAGTCTGGAAAAAAGAATGCTTGGGGGAGACCTCATTGCTCTCTACAACCACCTGAAAGGAGCTTATAGCCAGGTGGGGGTCAGTCTCTTCTCCCAAAAAACAATCAACATGACAAGAGGAAATGGCCTCAAGCTGTGCCAGGGGAGGTTCCTGTTTGACATCAGGAAGAAATGTTTCTCTGAAAGGGCTGAAAGGGTGGTTAAGCATTGGCATGGGCTGCCAAGGAAGGTGATGGAATCACCATCCCCAGAAGTGTCCAAGAAACTACTGGACATGGCACTTAGCATTATGATTTAGTTGACATGGTGGTGTTCAGTCAGAGGTTGAACTCAACGATCTTGGAGGTCTTTTCCAACTTTAATGAGTCTGTTCTTTCATTCTGAATGTACACTCTCCTTGGAGCTGTTTTGGGTAAGGCCATTGCAGTGTAGCCATACATTTGTGTGCCTTATTTGAGATCCTCAGGCTACCTTCAGATGTGTTATATGTGTAGGCTGCAGTGTTGTTCAGTGAGGCTGACCACTTTTGGAATAAGACCCATGCATGTAGAGCCATCTAGATTGACCTGGGGGTATCCCCTTGGGCAGACATCTCCCTCTGCATTGTACATACCTTGGCATTTCTGTTCAATTGGTGAGATTGTGCCAAAATTATTTTTCCCAGAATTTCTTTGTATTTGTACCATAAAAAGCAATGGGACAATCATCCCATGAAGCTGACTACCAGTCAGATTTCTCTAGCAGCTCTCTGTGCTCAGAAGCAGTAGTTTCTTTTGTAAAAAACATTTTTTAATGTAATTGCATGGAATTTAATTAAGTGGGTATTGTTTCATAAATTGGAATTACATATTGGAACCGTTACTGTATGGCACCCCAGAAAGCTCATGGGAAGATCAGCTTCTGAGATTTTTAATGCAGATGGTATTTGCTAGTGAGGCTTGTAGTTCCTAATACTTGGAAGACAAGGAATATGATGTTGACTGTCAAAGCTATAATGAACTAATGTATATGTAGATTTTTATGACTTGCTGTCCAAGCCACTTCATGAAATATTTAGTCTCAGATTTAATTTTGCATGGCCAAAGTTTTCCCTCTGGAAGACTGCAAAGAGCCATAATAACTAACTAAATATGCAACTATAATCTTTCTTAGCTTATTTTAATGACACAGTTACTCTCTCCAAATTCCCTGGCATTCTGTTCTTCCCCCCCTGCTTTTTTAAGGTGGTTTGGTATAATTTCCTTTCCATGAAATGGAGTACTCTTTGCTGTTACTTTGAATTCCACTCTTTAAAAGTTATATAAACTTTAACAAAATGGAATATTTATGAACCTTATTGAGACAAAATCATAATGCAAGAATTCTAAAGCAGTGGAAGTGTGGGAAAGTGTATGTTCACTGTTGAACACACACCATTGTTGGCATAAATGATTTCAAATTGAAACCTAAACCAGAAAATATTTTAAGTCTCATAAAAAGCTAATGAAACTACATGGAAAATGTGGTTAAGGATTTCTGAAAATCCAATTTTATATATGTGTCATATAGTTCCTGTATTTTTCTCCATGACCATTATATTTGGAAGTACTGTATTTTATGCCAATATTATAAGCCCCTTTCCGGAAAAAACAAAGTTCTTGCAAAATGAACACCACTATTTCACTGTGAGGTACATATTTTAGTATTTATATACTTGTGTGACAACCTAAAATTTATAAACAGACAAATCTTCTAACATGCTTGTTTTTAAAACTAACACCCGTGTAACTGAATTCTGTCTAACTTGGGATAGGTGTTCTTGGAATATAAAACCCCATAAACTCTTTAGGATTTGTTACATCCTTATTTGCTAGTTAAGTTTCAGAGATACTGTTTAATAGATGGAAGAATTTCGACTTTTATAGCAACACCTTTCAAGTAACCTCAAGCTCATACAGTTTTCTTTCTGCTCATTTCAGTAAGATGCCAAAAATTCAATGGAAATGTTAATAGAGAGAGAATGTGTTTCTAGAAGGAGGCAAGCTATGTTTGAAATCCTCTATGAGATATTTAAGTTTTAAAGTTGTGAGAACTGTCTCAAGAGATTTGTATTTGAGCAGAGGATATCTCACAGCTGTTTAGGTATTACAACAGAGAGACAGTCAAAATCTGTACAAAGTGAAATCCCGTGTTTTCCTGGTTTAGGTCCCTGAAGTATATTTATATTAAACAAAACACCTAGTACTGCCAAATAATCTGGAGAAGTAAGTAGCATATGATCTACAGCAGCTGTGGAGTCTTTGCTCTCACTCTGCTGAGTTTTATTCCTAGTCAGTTTTGAGTTATTAATGCTATCAATAGCTAATAGTTGTTAGCTATAGTACCTTCCAAGTAACATTAAAAAGAAAAACATCTCCATTTTATTTTGCGATTCAAGACAATAACTAATCTGTAGGGCTTATTCTGTGTACTTTTTCCTAAGAGGTTTATCCTTTATGCAGGTTTATCCTGCATCTTTACACTTAACGTTAAGAGGAAAATATTTCTATTTTTCACCAGCACAGTCCCAGGTTTGTCTTTACAACTAAGAAATGTAACAGCTGCTAGACCACCTTTCTCCTCCCTGCATTCAACACTCCTCCCTTGTGTCATCTCCCTTGCATTTTGTACCTTTCATAGCACCAATTCAGTGACCCAGAAGGAAATGTAATGTTTGCTGTGTTTCCACCAGCTGAACAGGCTGCAGGTCCCCCTGTTCAACAGCAGTGAACTATCAGATCAACTCAAACTGTATTGTCCAACTACACCCTCAGAATGAGGTCCAGTATAGCGTTGGACCATTTTTCAAGCGCTCAAGTACTAAAAGTGATCAACAAATAATGTACCTTAACTATAATGTGTTCTTAGAATCATATAATTGTACATGTTGGAAAAGACCTTTAAGTTCATCAAGTCTAACCATTTCTCAGCAATGCCAAGTCCACCACTAAACCCTGTCCCCAGGTGCCACATCTGCACATCTTTTAAACACCTCCAGCAATGGTGACTCCGCCACTTCCCTGATCAGCCTGTTCCAATGCTTGACAGCCCTCTTGGTGAAGAAATTTTTCCTAATGTCCAATGTAACCTCTCCTGGTGTGATCTGGGGCTGTTTCTTCTTGTCCTGTCAGTTGTTATCTGTGAGAAGAGACTGATCCCCGTCTCACTAAAACGTCCTTTCACATAGCTGTAGAGAGTGATAAGGTCACTCCTGAGCCTCCTTTTTTCCCCAGGAGAAACACCCCCAACTCTCTCAGCCACTCCTCATAAGACTTGTGCTCCAGACCCTTTCCCAGTTCTTCTGCTATTCTCTGGAGATGCTCCAGCACCTCAGTGCCTTTCTTGATGTGAGGGGCCCAAAATGAAACACAGGATTCAAGGTGTGGCCTCACCAGTGCTGAGTACAGGGTGACAATCACTGCCCTGGTCCTGCTGGCCACACTATTGCTGATGCAGGCCAGGACGACACTGGCCTTTTTGGCCACCTGGGCACACTCCTTTATACCAAGATTTCAACCAAAAACCATGTTAAAATTAATGTAGGCACAAATACAAATGATTTTTGTGAAATTTGCTCCTTGAAGCTGGCATGTAACTGTTAGTCATTGAGGTATTGAGAATCAGGCTATTTAAATGCCTTAGTGAATCTATCCCACAAGAGATCTGAAGGCTCAGAGGGTCCACAACACCAAATTGATGGGGAAGAAGCCCTATGGACACTTTACAGCACTTGAAACTAATTGCAGGGACTGGTGTAAAAGTGTTTCAAGACCACTGGGGGCAAGTAATTATGAGTGTCTTTCTAAAACTCATGAGGAAGCTGGCTTTCAGTTTCAGAGCTGAGGACAGAAAAACTACTTGATAACTGTGAATATTTTATGAGCACTTCTAACCTGTTAGTATTGGGGGGGCTGTTGTACTTCAGTTTGCTGTCATTGGTGTAATTTTCCCCTATTTATATATGGCAGTAGTGAAGTGTATGTGAAGAAAGTTGCTCCTCTTGTAGTGCTCTAATTCTTTGTTTCTTTTGCTTTCTCAATCCTTCCAGACTCCATAGATGGGAAACATGCTCGAAGGACTCAGTCCAGTACTCCTCTGGGAGAACTATTTGACCATGGGCTGGATAGCTGGGCTACCTCCATTTTTGTGCTTTCTTTTTTTTCCGTCTGTTCCCGTGACAATGGGAAGACTGGAGTTTCTGTATATACCATGTATATATATTTAAGCATTGTCTTGTTTAACTTCATGTGTTCACACTGGGAGAAATATAACACAGGAGTTCTTTTTCTTCCTTGGGGATATGATATAAGCCAAGTGGTAAGTATTTATCATCACTGTTTTGGTTTTTTTTAAGCTATGTAATTGTTTTCATAATATTAGAGCAATAGAAAAATAGAGCTCAAGGCAAATATATTTGGCTGAGATATTAAAATATGTGAAATTTCCAAACCCTAAAAGAAATTCAGAAGTATTTTCTGCATTTGCAATAAAGGGCTGCTCTTGAGCAAATTGTCAGCATCAGAGATTTATTGCCTTTCAGGAGAAAAAAGGCTTGCAGCAAGCCTAGCAGCCAGGCAGTGCCCATGAGAATGTCATTTAACTACATTTGATTTATGGTACTAACAAAAATTGTTCTTCTATCTGAAGCCATAGGCAATTTTCCCCCCAACACTATGTTGTGAGGCATGATGTGAATTAGTCCAAGTAGTATCTATTAATAGTAATTACACAATTATAAACTACCAGCCCTTCTCAATTCTACCCCATTTTACAACAAATGTGGTAATGGAAATAGCACTGTAGCTATGTAGTGAGCATTAACTGTGGTCGAGTGAGTTCTTCCTCTGAAAAAAAGTCAAAATAATCATGGATGTCAAAAAGTCATAGACATTCAGTAACATGAACTGCTTATTGGCCCACAGTCAGCACCAGCTGAGATCTTGACTGGCTGACAGGCCAGCCTTGAGGTGGAGTGAATGGTGTCCTCAGGGCACGAATGAGCAGCAGTAGTTACAAGCTCAGTGCATTTCCACAGGCCCAGCACTGGGATTTCTGTGGCCTGGCTTATCTGTGTCTTAGATAGCCAAGGTCTTGCAGCCTGAAGAGCACAGTCAGTCTTCTGAGCTTCCTGTCACAGGCACGAGATGAAAGGTACAGCCAAATATACATAATTGAAAAGAAGTTTGACAAATACTCAAATATGTGTTTTAATGGAAATACAGTATCCGAATTAATGGCTGCAGATGTATTGCTGTAAACATAATCAGAATCCAGTGGTTTGAGAACAACTCCGAGGTGGTGGTCCAGCTGTGGTGCATCTGTGTTGTCCCCTAGAAAATAGGTTTTGGGAGAAGTTGGCTCAGGACTAAGACATTAGGCAGCCAGCTGGTCTGCAAGTTTCAGCCATGTCTGTGTAAGGCTTCTTCGTGAAGTTTTTCCAGCAGGAGAGGAATAGCTATGTTCAAGCTTATTTCACTTGGTGCTCAGATGCTCACTGTACATGTGAATGTTTAGAAAGCTCTGCTGGATTGCTACAGCATCCAAACTGTGTTAGTGGTTAAATCTGGGAGTGGGTATCAACTGGCAGAGCAGTGCTGTTAACTCTGTCAGTGACCTGTGCCTGTGGCACTGTTTTCTCATCTGGGAAATAATGGTAATAATATTTCCCTGCTTGACAGATTTGTGGTAAGGCTGAATATCAATAAAATTTGTAAACTGCTTTGATTAACTGGGATGCAAGGTGCTAACAAGTGCTGTTTCCTGTTCCTCTCTGATGCTGAACTGCTGTCCTGCTTGCTTGCTTTCTAGTAACTTCTGTGATCACTTGGCTACAGTCAAAGTGATAAGCTTGTGAATGTAAGGATTTTTTAATGCTATTTAGCACAGTCATCAGCTGTGGAGGAAGACTGAGTAGTTGAAATATCTATATGACAGTCTTCCCACCTGTAAAAAATAGCTTTTGTAGTTGTGATTGCCTATGAACAATGAGAAGGCAGGATTTGTATATCAAGGTAGTATTTTTCCATTAGTCCAAAATACATTACATGCACACCAGAAAGTACATAATGTATTTTTTCCCAGCTCTACTGACTAGTCTAGTAAAAGATCTAAATTCCCCTAAAAATTTGTTCTTGTTTTGTAAACCCATTCAGCAAATTTTATATCATGTGTGCACTATTAAAGGTAGCTCTTCATCTCCAGTAACTTGGAGGATGCTGGGGACAATAGCAAATGGCTGATGATGAGTAAGAAAGGTCGTGTTCCCCTTGCTGTTTTATTTTCCCACTGCTTCTCTGCCAGGAATTCCCACAGCCACAGTTAGAGGCAGAGAGTGGAAGCACTCACAAGCTGTTTCCAGACTGATTCATAGTATTTAGTTAACTATTTCCTCCATGGCGTTCCTAGCTGGATTGCTACAGGAATGTGCCTCTCTATTCTGTCTTCAGTAATTTCACTGACAACTTGATGCTGTTGCATTGGCATAGACACTCAGGTGGTCTAGTCCCCTGCTTCTGCTTTTAAATTTGATGGTAGCCAGGAACTTTGAGCTTCGTTATCACCGCAGAACTCAAGAAATACAGTAATTCCTATAAGCATGCAAATAGAGGATGATGACCTTAATGAGCATTTAACTGGCATGTGGCTCCCAGGACACCACTGCTGAGTCAGCTCTGCTGCACACAAACACAGACAGCTTACAGGCTCTGCCCTAGCTGTGGCATAAAAAGAGCTGCTGTTCCTCATGAAAAAATACCTTGTTATAGACAGAGAAATCTGTGGGACTTATGCACATCACGTTTTTCTGGGACTTGATGACTCATCAGAACTGGTAACCCAATTATGCTAGCTGGGCTGTAATTGGCACTCCAATTAGCTTTGATTACAGCAGACAACCGTTTGCAGGAAGCTGTGGTTTGCAAACTTGAAAAATGGCTATAATGTGTCTGAGAGATGCTTGGTCAGAGGGCTGTTGTGTTCATGGATCCAGAATCAAGGTGGTGGCAAATGCAGCAGGGAAAATTCTTCCTGTCTCTCCTCCCTCCAGCACAAGGATCTATCTTGTGCTGATTTCTGAGTGGCAGAAAAAGGTGCGGGGAGAGGAGCCTCTGTACCATAGCATCTACACAATTTTCATACACTTTTGAGTAGGCACACCAGTTGGAAACCCCAAAAGTCATGGTCTGAAGAAAAGGCTAAAAAATAAACCTCTGCTATGATCTGTGAGAAATTATCTTGGAGACATCTTGTGAAAATGAAGACTTTTTTTTGTTACAAAGCCAACCAAAGACAGCTAGTATCTGCAATTTAAGTTTCTTGGAGAAAAAAAAAAAAAAGACAAAGCTTTCCTGAGAAATTAAAATTTCTGGCTTCTTGCCATATGTTAATTTTCACAGACATCCTCTTGTTTTGTTTTCAGAAAAGATCTATTTTCTGTCTGAAGAATTTAATATTACCCTAACAAAATACTTGCCTAATCCTGCTGTTGCTTTTCATAAGCCACTGCAGTTGAGTTCGTAGCAGAGGAACAAAATACTCATTTTTCCTCAATATGATTTAATGATACCTCTGCTTCCATTGGTGCTGCCTTAAGCGTAGCAGGAGATACCCTTTATATTCTTAATTAGAAATTTAAAAGTGAAGAGCAGAACTTCCTTTTCTCTTTCCTTTCAATCAAAGCTGGGGAAGGTTTCTTTTAAGAATGCCATGTACCAGGTTTTCTTTTGACAAGCTTTTTACAAAACTCGTGCTGAAATATGTTTCATATGACCTTTTCCAGGGATGTGCCATGGCAGCCAGTGTTTCAGGGACTGACAGAGAAATCCCAAACAATGCAAGTGCACATCACATCTTGAAAAAAATTCTACCTCTTCTAAGGGTCAAAAAAAGTTTTCTATTAAAAAGCAAAATAAAGATGCAAATGTGCTGCTCTTTGGTCACATTATCAGGATTCACAATTTAATTTCAGTTAAAAAATACTTTCAGAGCTTTTCTAATTTGAAGCATCTGTGGGAAGCCTTTCTTGTGAAGAAAAAATATTATTACTTAGTTCCAAAGCTGGAGCACAATGGAATTGTTGAAGTAAAAGAACTAATAGCAGTGAGGAAGCAGTGCTGACCAAACCATGGTGTCTGCTTCAAGCTGTCTGCAGACATGGCTGGAAACTGATCTCAGCACTCAGTTATCTGAGGGAGACCCCATGGTGTATCCATGAGAAATTGGAACAGAAGAACCTGCTGTGCACAGGCTTTTCCTGCAGCAGACTGCTTCATTCTTAGCCACTTGATGGTGATTCCCCACAATCCTTTCTTGATTAACTGATCTCCCACGTGCCTTTAGCTATTTATCTATAATGTCTAAATGCAAAGTGACCATTTTTAGGAAAAACCTTTCATAGGCTAAGATTTGCGACCTTCAACAATTTATTGAAAGAAAAAAATAAAATGGAAAAATTGCACACAACATTAAAACTAACTCTTATTGAAATATCTTGTAGGAAATAATTCTTACTCTTTTAGGCAAGTGTCACATTTATTTTCTGAAGAAAGTAACCTTGTATTTTAAATGACTTTGCTTTCTAGATGTTTGTTTTGAACACTGTATTAATGGAAAATATTTCAACACATGAACAATTAATGCTATAGCAATATGCTAGTGAAATTGAATATTACAGTAAAATTAATGTCATGTTTTTGTGAAATCATAAAGAATTTAAAAGCATATCCACATTTTTTAAAAAGATGACAAAATATTTGATTTTTTTTCACCATGTTGAATATCACACTGCATCCTAAATGTACCTGTGTGTAAAACAAAAATGGTAAAGCAATGGCAAGGAAGAAAAGTATGTACATGCACAACCTAAAATATTGTGGTCACAAAACTTTTACCTGCAGTAGTGAAAAGATATGAAACAGGTGGTGATTAAAAAATATCACATATTTTAGAGAACAGGTAAGAGGCTAGAAGGTAGAAGACTTTGAGGGGTTATACTGCCTTATGTTTATATAGAATTTTCCCAATGCCACATCAAAGACTTATTCTGATTTTACAGAGAAACAAATGTGACTATGTTGCTGTTATTTACAAAATTGTGTCAAGCTAGGGAGCCCCTGCTCAGAATCCAGCTGTCCTGCTGTCAGCCGTATCAAAGAGCCTACAAATTAACACCTTGTATCTCCATGTTTTTCTCAGCACAAATATTCCTCATCCTCATAGGAAAGGTCTTGGCAATCAAAAAGTATTCCTGGTCAGATGCTGCAGACAGTTGGAATTCAAGATTGTTGAAGTGACAATCTTGTATTATTGTAGTGCTGGGTGCCAGGTGCCCACCAAAGCTGCTCTATGACTCCCCTCTGCAAAGGGACAGGGGAGAGAAAATACAACGGAAGGCTCATGAGTTGAGAGAAGGACAGGGAGAAATCACTCACCAATTACTATCACAGGCAAAACAGACTTGACTTGAGGATATTAACTGAATTTATTATGAATCAAAATCAGAGCAGGATAATGAGAAGACAAATTTTAAAAACACCTTTCTCCCACCCCTCCCTCCTTCCTGGTCTCTACCTTCATTCCTCCATTGGCATGAGGAGACAGGGAATGAGGGTTATGGTTAGTTCATCACAGGTTGTTTCTGCTGCTGCTCAGGGAGAGGAGTTGTTCCCCTCCTCCAGAATGGGGTCCCTCCCATGGGAGAGAGTTCTCCACAAACTTCAATGTGAGTCAATCACACAGGCTACAGTTCTTCATGAACTGCTTCAACGTGGGTACCTTTCCATGGGGTGCAGTTCTTCAAGGACAGGCTGCTCCATCATGGGTCCCCCACAGGGTAACAAGTCCTTCCAGGAAAGCTGCTCCAGCATGAGCTCCTCTCTCCACAGCTCTGTAGGTCCCTGACAGGAGCTGCTCCAGCATGGGCCTCCCACAGGGTCACAGCTTCCTCTCAGGCACCCACCTGCTCTGGTGTGAGGCTCCTCCATGGGCTACAGGTGGATCTCTGCTCCCTGTGGATCTCCATGGGCTGCAGAAGCACAGCTGCCTCACCGTGGGCTGCACCAGGGGCTGCAGAGGAATCTCAGCTGCAGTGCCTGGAGAACCTCCTTCCCCTCCTTCTGCACTGACCTTGTTATGTGCAGGGCTGTTCTTCTCAGGTATTCTCACTCTGCTATTCTCTGGCAGCAATTACAACTGTGAAAAAAAACCTTTTTTCTTCTTAAATATGTTATCCCAGAGGCATTACCACCATTTCTGGTTAGTCCAGCCTTGGCCAGCAGTGGGTCTGTTCTGAAGCCATCTGGCATTGGCTCTGCCAGACATGGGGGAAGCTTCTGGCAGCTTCTCATAGAGGCCACCCCTGTAGCCCTCTGCTACCAAAACCTGGCCACACAAACCCAATACAGTTATTTAATTTGGACTTCTCATTTTACAAAAGGCTGAAATTATTTTTACTTGCTGAAGACTGCATTAATATCTGAAAAGTACTAAAGCTGGTCTATGGTAGAGAGATAAGTAAAAAATGTGGCCATCTTTTCTTAGGTAGAATTATTCAGTTGCACTTAGTAACATTGCTTTCCTTTTTTTCTTTATTTTTTCTTTTCTTTTTCTTTTTTCTTTTTTTTTTTTTACCAGCAATACCTTTAGAAACAGTTTATATAGTGATTAACAGACTTAGATTTTGCAAATAATTTTGACAATCTTCAACTTTTTGCTAGTATAGCTGAGATCAAGGCACACAGCCATTTTCTTATCCTTCCAGCTTTCTAAAGGAGGTCTTTGAAACTGCTTCAGTGAAGTCAAAGTGTCCTTAAAAAACAATATACCAATATTTTACAGCCAAAGAGTGGTTTTTTTTTTTTTTTAATATATGCTACATCTGTTAAGTAAGAGGCAATCTCAATGTGGGAGTCTTGCATCACCAAATCCCAGGGCAGGGCATTCCCTGAGAGAGCCCATTGCATCCACACTCCTGTTCCTAGACATCTGACAGTGATGCTCATGACTGCCCTGCCAAAAGCATTGACTGTAATAATGGTTAATGCTGAAGTTCTTCTTTTATCACTTGCCAAAAAAGTCTGTTCAGGATTCAACGTGTGAGGGTAAATCCAGGCTCCATCAAAGCCAGTTGGAGTTTTGCCATCAACTTTGATGGGGTCAGAATTCCATCCGTCATGTCTTATGGGTAATATAATACAATTTCTTCAGGAAGCCAAGAGTGAGCTCTGATGTAGTGGATTACAAAACCCATTATGCATGTCCTTCACTTAAACCAAAATTTGACTCACTCTCTTCAGTGGCCTGGGATGTAATGACACTCACTAGTGCCTTCTCTTCCCTGCTGCAGATCTGCTGTGCTGCTTGTTCTTGCAGAGACAATTCTAACACAGAATTCTGCAATGCCAAATTCAAGCAAAATATCTTAAAGATCTATATACTGACAGGGCAAGAATCTTGATTTTAGATATAGAGAATTAAGTGAAATCAAATGTAGTAATACCTACATGTAATAGAAGTTTAAGCGACATCAGCATTCTGCTCTTAATTTGAGATCTTAAAAAAACTGTTAAATTAATGAAGAGATTTTCAGTGTGTTTTTGAGTTACAGCATTTAATAGAAAACTAGAAATGCATTTGTTGAAGTTAAAATGAAGAAAGCATATAACACAGAAAAAAAAAGAGTATTAAAAAAAAGCTAAATAAGAAACAGTAAAATGTGTAATACAAGTAAAGCTGGAAAACATTTTTCACCCCAGAGTAAGAAGCTGTATTGAGTGAAAAATGTAAAGGTCACTGAATGTTACCTGGGAATATACCAATGAATATGCAGTTTTCTAAATGGCATTGTAATTAACATTGTCATTTTAATTTAGACCTCGTGTAGCATGAAACATACAGCCCCTGATGGGTCCTGTGGCAAAACTAAAGAGCTGAGAACAAAACAGGCTAGAGTACAGCAGGGCAGCAGTCCCTCTAGCTGGGTGCTCATGAATCTTGTGTGTGTGTCCTTTCACTCCTAAAGATATCTATCTGATTCTTTTTGTGTTCTGTAATGATGTTATCTGTCAAACAAATTAAAAATCAGGGAGTACTTCAGCTCTTTCCCATTCTTTTTATTTCTTCACATTCAACTGAATTTTTAAATTATTTTTTATTATTTCAGGTAAGCTTAGGGTTTTTCTGCACCCCTCTCAGTTATTCTGATATGAGTGCAGGGGGTGGAGCTGCAAAAATAACCACATTGCTAATTCTGAAGTCTCCATCCAAAATCAGGGAAGTGCATGTGCAGTGGGGAGACCTGGCATTAAGAGTGGATTTAGAACTTAGGTGGTTTGAAAAGGTAAGTCAGTAATACTTACCACACACAAACAGATGCACACAATACCAGGGAAGTTGCTTGCTTACCATATTTCATACCTTTAAAATAATTCTGTTCATGACTCTCCAATTTGCTTCACTGTTTAGAAATTATTGTTTTTGCATGGCAGCAGAAGGTAAAGAAGGGACAGGAGGCAAATAACACATTTTTTTTTTTTAACTTTTGCATTTGTATTAAGATGATAAGTGAAAATCTGTGCCTTTAGAAGTAAAGGATTGAAAATAAGTTATCTTTTTTTTCTATAGGTATTAATAGCAGCATATCTGCTCACCGGTACTGTTGGTGTGGAAGTCTGGCAGAAGCCTTTGCTGTTTGGTTATTATATTACAGATGTATTAGTAATCCTGCTTATAGGTAAGTGTCCAGAGCTGTGCAAAAGTGTAGTGCTTTTAATTATTTTTATTTGATTTTTTTTATTTCCCTCTTTTTTTGTTGTTGTTTTACTTTTGTAAGTGTTGGCTAGTCCAAAAATACATGAATAGTGATGATTAAAAGGGCTAATATTGGAAAACTTAATTTTGGAAATTTTTTCCTCACTGAATTACTGTGTGTTGCACGCAAATAATATAGAAAATACTCCTTATCTGTATGTGCAGTTCAGTGCAGTGTGCTGGCTAGCTGGGCTCCCAAAGTCTCAGGAACTCCTCATGTCACTCAGGTAAAATGTCACTTATATTTATGTATATTCTAAGTTTAATGTTTTGGCCTGGAGCACACTATGTTCCAAAACATTATGAATAGAAGGAATGTAGACATTATTTAAATAACCTTGGATGCACAACTGTAAATGTGACTAAAAGCCAGGTGGTTTCTAAGCTCTTCTTTAGAATCCTTTTCCAAACAGAAGAGATTCATTTTTCATACAGAGCAATAGCCTATTTGCTCATTATTTGACACTGTCAGTGTAGTTTGAAATGAGCACTGAATGTTTTTTGACTGCTATATCAATAGTGAGAACAAGAGCAGTTGCATTTTAATGAATTAAAAACATAGAAGTCTTAGCTAAAAATCTGTGTATGCAAAATGGCTTTGATGTGTTGCTTGGAAGGTGAAGAAATTAGCATATACATTTTGGATATTTTTATATGAGCATACAAATGGTGAGAAGAGGCATCAAAATACTGTTTGACACACACACTCTAGGCTTGCAGCTCAAGAAATGTCTTCTGCCCTTGAGCCAAATGGAGGACTTGGTTATAGGTGCTCACCCCATGTCAACTTGATAGGAGCCATTTGAGCATTTTGGGGCAGACTGTGAATCCCCAGCACTGATGTGTGCCCTCACCACCCTCTCCTTTGGCAAGGTCTTCAGCAGGTACCTTCAGCAGGTACCAGCTCCTGCCCCAGCTGTGCTTCCCAGAATTTCCAGATTAGAAAGGACCCTGTGTTTGGGCTGTGCTTTCAAATGAGCAGCATGTGCAAGGACATGGTTTTGGGCTTCACCCAGAGTATAAAACCAACAGTGTGTGACTGAGATTAGACAGCTTTTTCTAGTCAAGCCTGATTTAGGCATTCTGGGGAAAGGACATGAAGGAAGGGTTGAAAAGAAAGAAAGGAAGGAAGGGTTAAAAAAGGGTTAAAGTGATTGCCTTTTCAGTAGTCAGTGAATTATCTTCTTGACAGAGGTGTAGCTGCAGACAGGGAGTGATTTGTGCTCTTGAAGCAGCACTGCAAGTCCATGGGAGATGGACTGTGGCTCTCCCAGATGTGGCAGATTAGGCCAGCATTAGGTGCTAGCAGGGGCCCACTGAATATGCTTGTTCTGAGCTACACACATCAGTGCTTTGGTTTCTGTCACTAAGGCACATGACAGCCTGTTCAGGGAGAGCACTGATGGCTTCCCTTGCAGTTGGGAAGCCATGGAAGAAGGCTTAATTCAAACTGTTCAAGATAGTAGGAACATTTGTGTAGGGAAGCATTTCAGTGTTATCAAATCTGCAGGCGTGAGCATCCTTTTTCATACCCTACCAGAACCAGCTGCAAAGCAAGGTTTGATGGACTGTTCCATTTGCATCAGAAAGAAGTACTGCTGCTGTCTTCTGCGGTATGCTTGTATGAATGGATCTGTGAGCACAGAATAGTATTTCTTTCATCATTATCCCAAGCAGAGGAGGCTTAAGTGGGAGCCAAAAGGTTTCTCTAAAAACCTTGTGTCTGGCACACTATCCACAATGACAACTTTTGCAACTTAATTAAAGTTAAATATGGGTTTAACATATGCAAGAAACAGTCTTGGTGGACTCTGTATTACAGAAGCATCACAGTGCTTAGCAAATCTCTTAAAAACAGACACTAAATTTAAATATTAAAAAAGTAGAATCCTTCCACTAAGGGTCATGCTGGCCCAGAAAGCACTGCTATTTCCCATTTGAATCTCAGCTCAGCAGTAGTGGTTAAGGTGGTTGTCATTGGATAGCCTGTGTGCAGTGACTAGGGATATGTAAAGTTTTTGGAAGCTTGTGATAAATTGCAGGAGCCCACTGTGGCTGCAGAAAAGGTCCCCCTCTAACCTACACCAAGGGCCAAGCAGCTGGGAAGATTCAATTATTCTCTCCCTCAGAGAGACTGCAGCAAGTGTGTCTTGCTCAGCCAGAACCACTTGTATCAGAGAGCCCACTCTGGCTTGCTCAGTTAAATGCCTTTGTGGCTAGTTAAAAACAAAGTGTGCCTCTGATGCTTTTTACAAGCTAGTTTCCCAGGATCCTGAGAGGAGCCATTAAACCCTAACTGGCTGTCCTTAACCATCTGATGGCATTTAGTAGTCACTAGTGGTCCTTCTAACAACAAACCTGAGGCTGCTTCATCAATACTTGGCATTTGTTTGGTGCTTTTCCTGTTCTGTACACAACAGGAGTTCAGCTGCTGAGCTGTTGCTTCTCTTAGAGCAGCTGGGCTTTAGCTAGTACCTTCTGTGGTGGGAAGAAATCCAAACGAGATGCACAAGAGTGCTTTTCAGATGTCTTTCCTGGAGTTTTCTGGGGGAAAAAAATGGCCCGAGTATAACCTGAGGATGAACTCTCTGAAAGCAGCTCCTCAGTGGAAGCTGTGGTATCACCAGGTGACACTCACTCATTGAAAATAATGGAGTTTTTATCAGGTGCCAGAACACACAAAGATATACATAAAAGTATGGCATTACTGGTGTTTAGATTAGATGTTTTAGGAAAGAGAGCTTTATGTATGTTCCTGGGAACTGTCTGGCACACTGTGAACACCTAGGAAAGTAGGAAAGCCAAGTCTTGGGCTGCTGAGCAGTGACCTCAGAGGACTACCCTGGGAAACAGAGAAACTTCTGCATAGTACTTTATGGGAATTTGTCAGCTACCCAGCAAACATGATCCCATAATTTTCACTGGCAGTGGATGCAATTCCATCCTTCAGCTCTGGAACACACACCTAGCTGGAAACCAAACCAACGAGGAAGGTCCTTCTCCTGTTTCCAAAGCATGCTGACCTGGCTGCTGGGCAGAAATGCCTTTTCTCTCCCAACATGGGGGCAGACAGACCCTTTTAAAGTTATGTGCCTGTGTGCTCATCTGGAACTAATTACTGCTGCACTCATCAGGGCTCCTGTGGATGACACTCCAAAAGCTCTTCTGGGATTTAACCACAACTGTCCCACAGCATCATCTGGCTAACTAGGGTCCCTTCAAAGGGCAGCACGGGGATGAGAGCTATCATTTATTTTCACCCCTCCAGGGCATCCCAAATGCCTAACATTCCCTGTCACTGTGCTATCAGGTTGAGAGCAATATAAAATATTTACAATAAGCATTTTAAAACAGTCAGTCCTGCACATAAATTCTAGTACCACAAATGATGTTGTGAACTTTCTAAGAAGATTTTCACTGACAGGTAGGCATGTGTAGTTCAGGGAGCAGCATTACTAATTGATGATGGTTTCTGTCTCACGTTGATATTAAATGACCTGTAGGTGCATGTTCTTTATGAAGCATTTCCCATGTTTGGACTTTCCTATTTGGTCTGTATGAGGTACATTTTATAATGTCTAATAAAATTTTAGTTCAGGCTACAATCCTCTCCTCACTGGAGACATGCATCTTACTGGAAAGTTCTTTCAGTGTATTAAATTTGTTCAGAATTCACTGAGGGCTTGGAAGTTGTGGTGGGATGTACACAAACAGTGTTAGGACATCAAACAGTGTTAGGACATCAGCTTCATTCCTTAGGAAGGCAAGTTGGAAAAATTACTCCTGAATGAACAGAAAGTTTCCTGCTCCTTCTCAGTATTAATTTCAACCATGAGAATAGGCTCTGTGGGAAAAGGACCACTTAAGCATGGAGTGGGTATGTTATACTTCATCAGTGTGTGGCACATGGGGCACATGGTGTCACTTTTGAGTCCACTGTGTATGGTCAACAGTGCCCAGATCTGGCTGCTGAAGCCTGTGGCAAAGCTGAGACAAGTTTTCGAAGTGGTTTGAATATGGAATATGAATTGAGTATTAAAATCTGTCAGAGATCTGAAACTTGAACTTTCTTTTAGATATGGGACCAAAGCATTTAGAATTTTTTCCTTTGATGTGTGTGGGATTGGGTTCTGTGCTGACTTCTGCAGTGTTTTCCTTAAGGGTCACTCTTCTCTGAGCTACTTAAGTATATAAAATGAGGAGTAAAAACATAAATTAATAGATAATAGCAGCAAAAAACTAATGATGAGGCCAAGCTGTAACATGTAAACATGCCAGTTATTTGAATTCCATCATAGTGGGAAAGCAGTTATCCAACTAAAACAATGCCTTGTCCTTACATTGTGCTACATCCTGTGTGACAAAGGAGGACACACAAGTCCTTGCCATGGGTTCATACAGCAGCCTGCCCTTTTTTCAGTGTCACAAAATGTTTAGGAGGCCACAGTCAAATTGTGAATGGTTTCTGCCCCATATGGAATGATAAGTCATTCTGTAGTGATTTCCTATAGTTCCCATTGTGAAGTGGCTGATGGTTCTGCCCTAGTGAGGACTTGCTGAATGATTAAATGTTAAGTGATATGTTTTCAAATGTTATTGCTCCGACAGGCTTTGACCAGTTCTGTTTGAAAAGTGTGGCTAACATGGGTTGGCTTCTACATGTCTGTCACCAATTTAACATTTATTAAGGCATTGTTGTGACAGATTGTATGAGGCTTCGTTAAAGGAAAGGGTGTGAAATACTCACCTGTCACTTGAGATATATATTTAAGGAGCCACTGAGTTCATGTTCGGAGTAACTCATCTGAACCAGTCAGAGCAGTAACCCAGAAAAGCAGAGTGCCCAAGGCCAGAGGCAGAGCAGTGTCACGGGATGCTGATTACAGGTGGGAGTGAGTTTGGTGGTGTTAAGCTGTGAGAAGTCATTTCGGGGGCACTGGGAGCCCCAGGAGAAGGTCAAACAAGGGAGCTCAGCTGGCAGAGTCCTTCTGGAAGCCAGCCTGGGCTTTTCAAATGAAGGCACTGTTTCTCTGGTGCTCAGTCCTTGCTCTGCTCAGAAAGAGAATGATGTGTGAACAGAATTACATCAAAGAAGCAGCGACATCCATAAACTGATTCCTCAGTCTGTTGTAAATCCTTCCAGACACTAATTATTATCTTACACCTCAGTTCAAGAGGGATAAATGCAGTGTGTACTTCCTTAGACACTGAAAATAAGAGAAAATCAAGCGTGATAAACTCACTTTTCAACAAGCATGATAAATGCATCCCATTACAATCTTTATACTCAAGAAATATAGACGCTATACATTCAAAACCTACATCAACTTTGTGCATGAAGACAGTGCTTATGTTTACACTGTTCTCTTAATCCCTGTAAAATAATTTCATACTATGGATTTTGGGTGTATTTTTCACCCTAATGTATTCAGACTTTACAGGCTCAATGATGTCTGCAAATTATATACTAATTTTCTAAGATTTCTTTCCCCCCAATTACTAAGTGGTTTTAAGTTTGACATTTTACGTAATAATAAAATGTAATTTTATAGCTAGTGGACAGCTCAATATGCAATTATCTGTTTGCACAATCAATTAAGAGTTGCCTTCTCAAGATATGCCTGAGAAGGTCTCACTGTTCCATAAAAAGCATCTCTTTCACTTACAAGTGCTTCTAAAATGTTCACCTTTTGATGAAGCTTGCTTCCAGCTCCTGATCAGCGTGCTAAACATTTGGTGCGTTAAGGTATTTTCATGTGTCTAGATGCTCTCAATGTGCAAGGAATTTGGAAATAAAAAAACATGGGAGAAGTATTTAAATATTTTTCCAACTATTATTGAAGCCTGAATATTTTGAATCTAACTTTTCTGTGTCTGGTGGCTAAGAAAGGTAAATGATAACATCCCATTTCTTTACATTTCTTTCTTCTAGTGCAGTGTTCACCTGAAATTACATCCCTGTATTGCACTGTCTTATTTTTTAATTTTTGAATTTTTAGCTATCAGAAAAGCCAGTTCTTAACAAATAAAATTTCAGTGCTTTTCGTAGGACAGGTTAAGGATGATTCATTTGTCAGGAACTTACCAACAAAGGAGATTTACGATAGCAAATGTGTGAAAAGATAAACAGCAAAAATTGTCCTTCCTTTGAAGCAGTATAACTTGTTTAGTGGTTTAGGTGTCTCGGAGTCACTTCTTTATTTAGTGGTGTTTACAGTCTGTGAGGGTTTGTGTTTTCAGAAACGTGGCTACCTGCATCAGGCTGTTTGCTTTGTCTGAGCTCCAGCATGGGGCTCTTGGGTACTGAAACAGCATTTTCTGGAACTGACAGCAGTGTCAGCAGTTTGTTTCTGGCCATACCCTCTCTTTCTCTACAATGACCAAGTCTGTATTTTGCAGAAATGCCTGAATTAACTCAGATACAACAACCACAGTAACTGCAGCATGTCATGGAAACAAACTGACCACCTGCAGGTCTTCAGTAGTCTTTAAATTTAGTTACATGAGAGTTTAAAATGCACTCATTTAATTAAAATATATTACTGCTAGTCCAAATAACATGGGTGACAAGGTGCTGTGGAATCTATCACATGGTAGCTTTTTAAAGTTGTTATTAATTTACTCAGCTGTATCACTCAACATCTTACTAGTTTGGAATCGAATTTGAAAGCACCAAATTAAATCTAAAGTTGCCCTTAAAATTGATGGGAATTACCTTTTGATCTCTCTTACACACATGTAAATATACATATATATTTATATTTATATATACACATATTTATATGCATATCTGTGTATGTATCTGTGTGCTTTTATGTATATATATTTTTGGAAAACAAGATAATGCATTCATATCTTCACTGCTGATACATCTTTAATCCTGAATTTCTGAATGCATTGGGATTTGTTTGTTTATTTATGGTTATGTTTGACATTTTTTAATATGGACAAAATAATTCCCGATAAAGAGCTTTAAAAATGTTTACTTCTCTGAAAAGGGAGTCTACATTGTGCAAGACACAGGACTGATGATAGGATTGTATCTAAAGCTGAGGATTTGGGCTTGATACTTTCAGCCTAGTGTGACACAAGAATTCCCTGTGCCACCCATCTGTGCTATGGTATTTCTGCCTTTAATATAGGCCTGTGTTCTTACAGTTGGGTCTCAGATTTTAAATCAGCTGCAGAATGGGAAAATACTAAAGAAGAAACTAAAAACTACTGGAAGAGCAGTAGTACTTCTAAGAACACTTTAGGAATTCTATTTTCTGTAATGTGTAAAAAAACATCCAATGTGCTAAAATTTGATTTTAAAAATTGTTTTTAAATAAAATGTGCACTTTTAGGACATTAAAACAAACAAAAAAAAATGCTCCATGGTCATCACTTGGGCAGAGCCTGGGTGGCTGAGGGCCAGAGAGCCAGCAGTGGGTTTGCTTTCCAGGCTGCACCTTTTGTTCCCCGGAGCAGCAGGGAATGGCAGCAATGCGGATGCAGCAGTTTAGCTCCTGGGCACAAAGGGATCCTAAATGCCAATTAAAAAGCAGACTTAATGAGTACCAAAAGCAGCCCCCAAGCCAGGCCTCCTTAGCTAAAAAAAGATGGGAAAGCAACATGTTGTAGGAAATGATGGAATTCTGAAAATCCCATAAGAAACAGGGAACACCCTTTGCTTTCCCTGCTGCATCCTCAGCTCTCACACTGTGCTAAAGCAAAGCAGTGTAAAAATACAGGGGAGTAACTGGTTGAACTGCCCCTTTTGGAAAGTGGCTTTTTGCTAGCTGGGGGACTGTTTGTGGTCAGTGTGTTATTTCTAAGTAAAATGGCACTTCATAAAAATAACAAATTGTTGGCAACCATTGCTCTTTGAATTCTATTTCTAGTTCTAGTCTCTATTTCTGTTCCTCTCGGTTGCTTTTCTCCTAACAAATCAAACTTCAGGATTGCAGCAGGAAATTTAGATTTAACCTCAAGAGTCAATGTTTTGTCTCATGTCTGCTCTAATGTGATACAGATGTTGGAACTGCTGTACGTAACTCAAGGTTTTATTGAACTAGCGCTCCCTGCCTAATAGGAAACATAGCTAACTGGAGTGCACATTAAACACAGATCACTCTGAAGGCACTAAGCCTGTGAATTTTAGAAATATATTGACAAAATACTTGGCATATTACTTCAATTCCACATCCTTCAGCTGTTTGATAGGGAGTTTCTGCCATGGCAAAGAAGCAGAGCTCTTTATCTTAATTGTTTTAAAAAGCAAACCCAAAAAGTAAACATAAAAAAAGTGCAATACCTGAAACTATTTACAGGCTGGCTCTTCTTTTTTTCCCCAATTCTTTGCTTACTTCTCTTTATCAGATAACCAGAAAAACTGAATGGATAAATTATCTATTGCATCCCTTTTTACTTCTCCTCTTTTCCTGATCTCCAATATTCTTTCTGTTTTAGTTTTCCTTCCCTTGAGTTGCCACTGTGACCAGAGCATGCTAAACACTTGGGTATGTCCTTGATGAGGACTGAAGGGTAAACACTGACATTTCTCAAGACACTGCTATGTCACATTAGCCCCAGTACAAAGTCATCTGAAATCAGCTCTTTCCTCTATTCATTTCCACTCCCCCCCCATATTACTAATAATGAGATTAAAGTTTTCTACTTTTCTGTATGGGCAACACACTGTGTTTCTTAAATGAGATGTTTTGGGGTAAAACCAGAAGGTTTAACAAATCAGAGTGCTTTTCTTGCCCATAATAAAATAGGAATTATGTATTAATTTAGTGCATCAAAACCAAGTCTCATGCCCTATAATAAAAAAGCTGTGCAGAAATGTGCTACCCAGAGCAATCTCCAAGCAGCAAATCGACCAGGGAAAAGCCCTCAATACACAGAAAGTGCGGGGGAAAAATACAAACCAAAGAGCTCTACAGGGAATTATATAGATTTAAAAAGTCATCTATTTTCACCTAGCTAGGGCTGACTCATACTGTGGCTTCTTTTTTTTTGTTTGTTTTGTTTAAATCTCAAACTTCCACTTGTTGCTGAAGGTCTTCTTTGACTCTTGGGCGGACCAGTGTATTTTGGATGTAGTGTAAGAGGGGGTACAAGTGGGTTTTCAGGTGGCTCTGGGGCTGCTGGCAGCTGTGTTGATAATACCAGCAGCAGTGCAGGTAACCCTCTGTGTTAGCAAAGGGAAACCCTTGTGCTTTGAGGGTTAAAGCTGAGCTCCAGAAACATCACAGCTGTGTTAAAAAAGAAGTAAAAATCTCTCACTTGTTCAAATGATGGACATGCCATGAAAATTAACTCATTTCAGCTATTGTGTTATCAAAACAGTTCATTAGTTGACCCTTAATATTTTGAACTATAAACTTATTTACCCAGTAATGGGCACAGCCCAGCTTGACGTTTAATGTCTTTCTGTATTCTATTGGAAGATTTCTGGTGTTAGACTTGTTTTTTTCTAGATAAACAACAGCTCATGCAAAGTAGGACTCTCCTGGTTCCAGCAGAAGAACCTGTATGAAAAATAATTGATCCTTTCTATTAGCTACATCAGAATTTAAAAAAACATTTTCTGGTCTTGTCACTCATTACACAAGAAATTCTGTATCAGTAACTGTTTTTAGAAGCTAGCTTTTTGAAAAAAAGAGGACAGTTTTATTACTGCCTAAAGCCTCCAAACTCAGTTCATATCCTGTAATAAGTACAGGAATACCAAGTCCTTTTTAGAATAGCACACTCAGTCTGTTATCATATGAGAAAACTCTGAGGTCATCAGTGTAGAATTACATATTAATATTTTTCTCTTCCAGGGTTCAGTTTATTTCTATCATTTCCACAAACACTCTATAACATTCACAGGTAAGTTAATTAAGTAAGTTCTATCAGCTCCCATTTAATTCTCTATATTTAATGGTTTCCTCACTTAGAAATAAATGTAATGCTTGAAGTAGCCTAGCTTCTTTCATCCAGATGCTGTCCTGATAATGTAGTAAAAGGGTTTTTTTAATGAGTTTTGAGAATCTGGTTGGTTTCCTCTCCGTGTTTACAACTGTCTCCTTTTCCTTTCACTTGCTGTTCTCTGGGCAGTCTCACAGTGGTCATGCACAGTAAACTGATAAGGCTGTGTAGTAAAAAACACTGCATTTTAGTTGCAATCAAATGTGATTTGTAACTTCTGCCTGTGCTAGGTAGAATTCTGTAGCTGACCATCCTGCACTCTATGAAGTACTTAATTGTCTTCCTGGTCCTTCTGTTAAACTCTCGTCGGTATGAAGTCTGCAGATAATTGCTATCAGATATAAGCCAGGCAGGTGGCAAGCTGTGATTACATCTAAGAGCTGGCTTGCTGCACCTAGCAATTTTATACACGGTTAGTTTATACTCCAATGGCCTATTTTTATTAATGCCACCTGCCTTCCACTAGTATTTGCTAACTCATTTCACTCATCTGTCATTCCAGGTCTCTCAAGTCCTAAGTGTCCTGGAGGAGGGGCTGTCACTGCCTGTCTTCAGGAATTAGTGGGAAATAATGTTAACATTTAAATTTTGGAGAGACTATAAGACAATTTCACGTCTCTCCCGCACAGCTCTTTCTGTGTTGTGGTGCTCAGTGTAGTTACTGAAAGCACTCCCAGCCCCAAGTTTGGGGCAGGACGTGTGGAGAGTCAGGAGCTGTGGGGCAGGAAAGGCTGAGGACCTGCAGAAGGGCTGGGCTGGGATCCAGCCGTGCAAGCACAAAAATGTTAAACTTCCAGTCAGGTTTGCTTGAAGGATGCACACACAAGCCCTTTGGTGATGAGGGATTTGAGTTTTCCTATCATCTCGTCTCTTTCTTCATCCTGATGCCTGTTCTCAGTTGTTATTTTAGGAGAAGAGTATTCCTTTTTGGCATGAGAAAAATATGTCTTGGATTTTTGTCTAGCTGTTTCTATAAATACATATATTCAGAGATCTTAAACAGGACGTTTCCCAGTACACTTCAAACACAGAATTGCAATTCTGAACTAGTGGTATGAAAGAATGGTTTAGTGGTAGTGAACTTACAGTTACCATTTCCCTGGCTGTTGGAAAATGCAGTCATTTACTACCTTTAACAGCACTATTTTTAAAAGGCAGCATAAAATGTCCAAGAAAACACAATGCATCATTAATTTTCCTGTACTCCAATTAGCCAAAAAGCCTCCCCTTTGACTAAAGTACCTAAATCCTAATGTACAGGATTGTCAAGCAGCATCACCTCTAGACCTAAACAACCTGGCAATACCTGCCAGCGATGTGCTTGATTCTGCTACTGCTGAAAACATGGGCTGTATTGATCGGAACAACATTTATGTCTTGTGTTAGAAGCTTCATCTTCTAAAGCCATGTATTTTGAATTCACAGCATGTGTGCATACTTGAGAGTACTGTAGCTCACTTTGTGTGAGTTTATTGGTCCATTGCCAATGGTGAGCAAGTGAAGATGATCAGGAGCTGTGTGAATAAACCAGTATAATTTAACCCCAGAAATAGATGTTACTGGGGTGTACTACAATTTCTTGTAAAATGTCTGGTTTCAGCACATTTGCACAGGTAGTTGTGTTGTGAGATGAATTCTTGGGCTGATTTAAGTCTAGAGTTTGAAGTTACTGTGTAGAAATAGAATGGATAAATCTTCTTTCTCTATAAAATTGTATTTATTTCCAGAGCACATTTAAAGAAAACACTGAAGAATGATTCTCTGTATGAAGGACTGCTACCTCTTGTGTCACCTCTGTTGCTGTTCGTTCTTCTTACAGTCTGGGTGGTTTTATCTCCAAGCAACATATTAGCAAAGCAACCCAGACTGTTTTTATGGATGGTTGGGGTTGCTTTCTCAAATGTTATTGTAAGTATATTTGAGGTGGTGGTATTATTTAGAGACATCTTTCTATTTTTCTGTGATTAAGCAGAAGGGAGCCGAAAATGTAGCTAAAAACAGCAGAGTCATATAGCTCTTCTGCCTCTGTGTCACACTCTGTCTCATAAAAATACACCACAACATGTGTCTGGACTCGGGACACTTACAGTACTGAAATACCTACTCTGCCACAGCAGAACACTTTTATGAGGGTTCTGGTTTGTTTTCTGAGGGTTTATGAAAACCCTAGGGATGTCTGACTTCCAGAAATGTAACAGATACTCCCCAACACACAGGCAGAGCTGGGGACTTGTCAAAGTAAAAGAAAGGTCAACACTGGCTCAGATTTACTAGCAAGAGTAGAGGACTTGTAGCTTTCCCTTGCTCTTGTGCCCGTTAGTGTGGTACATACATTCCTGTATCCTGCAGTTCAGCTGATCCTACATTTTCCCTTCCCCATTTAGAATAAGGCAGCACCACTGACACAGTGTTTTAGGGAAAGATGTGAAAAGCTGTAGGGGCTTTGTGATGGCTCTCTGCTCACAGATTAGCTTCTCCTAGACCATGGTGACCAGTGTCCCCCCTTTAATACCTGTGAGGCAACATGAACCTCTGTGAAGTTCTAGCATGGGCAGCCAGACAGTGGTGCTGAGCCCTGCAGGTAACCCAGGGCTTTCCTCTCTGGGGGAAGCCAGGACAGCAGCCAAGCAGAAGGGTGTTCTTCCATTTCAGCTAAAATGCCCTAGAGGATAGTGACTGGTGTCACCTTAGGAAAACAGTCTCCAACACCATCTAAAATCTTGCTACTGAGCAATGCTGCATCCCATTTAAAAAGTGAGAGGCTGGAAGTGCCTTGCACTATGAGAGAGATCCTCAAAAATGTGGGATTTTAAAAGAGAAAGCATAACCCCTTTAGAAATTTGTATTCAGGAATGGAAAAGAAATAATAATTGTGATGTTTGTTAGTATTCTATAAATGAGGGTCACAAATCAAATGGTTCCACCTTAAGGACTTAATCTTACAAAAATGAGGTTATTTTCAGATGTGTAAATTTTATTGTATGCATTATTCATTACCTTATCTACCCCCTTTTTCTTAAGAGAATAGTTTAGATTCCAAAATGAGAAATACAATTGCTTCATGCCAGTAGGGAAAATGCTTTCAGAATTTGGCAGATGGCATGTTCTGCACATACATCTTAACCAACCAAAGAGTGATTGTGGCAGGATGCTTGCAGAAGAAAATTAGTAAGGCAAAACAAAAGTTTCTTTACAGTTTATCAGACAATGAGTGCAATACATATTCTTCAGGCCTTGCTTTTCTTTTCCCAAAACATACACTGCAGTGTTGGGACGCTCATGTGAATTAAAAATGTATGTGTGTTAGCTGAAATTTGTAACATTTTAAAAGCAAGCATTAAAAATGTATGGGTGTTAGTTGGAATTTGTAACGTTCCAAAGTTGAAAATCAAGGCTGTATTTCCTTTCACCTCTGCTGGTCCCTTAGACACGTTTCCTCCAGCATCAGAGTAAGGCTTGTCATAGCAATACTTTTCTTCTCCTTGATAGCCTGACACACTGGGTTTCCATTACCTGTTCTGTAGCCCACAAACTGCAGACCATGTTTCTCTACCTGCCTTTCCAGTTCCAGTATCTGGAACTTCTCATGCCTTTGACTGTGTATTTGGTCACCAAAATATATAAATATATTAATGGTTTAAAACAACGTGAAATCCAACCTCTGGGCAGGTTCAGTTATCCAGCCAGAAAAATTATAGCATATAGATTGCTTTAGCAATTTCTGATACCCTCTGGAAGGATTCCCAAAGGATTCATAAAGCCAGTGTAATAAAAAAAAAAAAAAATTCACAATCAATACTGAGAATGCATTGTAAATGAAAATATTAAATTAGGTACAGAGGTTTACTTCTTCCATTATTCAAAGTTAATTATTTTTTCTCGGTTTATTTTTGCATTCTTCAGCTTCCACAGCACAGGCAGTAAAGCCAGTATTTCTTTCCTATGGTCAGACTCCTACTGCTGCTGTCATAAGATTTTAGGCACTGCACAGAAAATGAGTTTTTCATTCTTCTACTGTTTTCAGGATACATAAAATCTATTTTTAACCACATTTCAGTTTTGAGTGAAACAAATCAATAAAATATTTCAGATGTGCCTAAATTCCTTTTCTTTTTTGTAAAGGGCATGGTGTATATGAGACACATTTTTTAAGGAGCCTAAACCAGACAAAACACTTTGGTGTGCTTAATTGCTTTTAAAATACTGAATTTGAAGTGAGTTTGTCTCATTATGTTTCTGGAACTCAGTGGAATTAAGCTAATTGCCTTCAGTTAAACAATGCACCATATATTCATTTTTTCTGCCATTCTGAGTGGGATCCCTTTCTCTGGGCCCCCAGCTACACCTCCAGGGAGTCCACTGCCATGACTGAGCCAAGAAATTGGTGTTTTAGTACGTGAAGGGGTGCTAGAAAAGAAAAACAGGATGTGAAAATGTCATATATTGTCTTCCCTCTGTTCTGTACAATGAACCAGAAGATATTTCTGTCACGCTGTGTGATTCAAATACCAGCATGCTCTCCCAGTGATTAAGTGGTGGCACATTTGATTTGGGATCACAACTTCATGAGCCTCTGTGAAAACAAAGTGGCAAACAAATTCCCCTTCTGTGAAGATGTGCTTCCACTTACCAAGTGTATCAAGGCATTGTCTCCAGAAAAGGGTGTATTTTAAATTGCAGTAATATCCTCTAGAATCACAGAATCACAGAATGAACTAGGTTGGAAATGACCTTTGAGATCATCGAGTCCAACCCATGACCTACAACCTCCTCGTCAACTAAACCATGGCACTGAGTGCCACATCCAGTCACTTTTTAAACACATCCAGGGATGGTGACTCCACCACCTCCCTGGGCAGACGGCTCCAGTGCCCAGTCACTCTTTCAGTGAAGAATTTTTCCTGATGTCAAATCTAAACATCCCCTGGCACAGCTTAAGACTCAGTGAGGCACAGAGGTGTACCTAAAGCTCCAGAAACAAGCCCCATTTTGAACTGCAGCCTTGTTTCCCCCTCACCCAAAGCAACCCACGGAGAAAATGGATGTACTTTTGCTTAGCCCCTCAGGGCTGGCCCAGCACTTCTCACCTGGCCCTTTTGCTCTGGCAGTGCAAGGTGATCATCTGCCAGATGAGCAGCACGCGGCCGGAGCTGTTCCACTGGTTCCTGTTCCCGCTGGCCATGGTGGTGTATGCAGCCATCTCCGGGCTCCTGGGCTCCACGGAAGAAGCGGTTCTTGGCGTGTTCACCGCCCTGGTCACGGCTGCCCACGTGCACTACGGGGTCTGCGTGGTGAGCAGATGGGTCTGGGAACAGCTTCTGGTTGGGGCATTGTCTGGGAGTCTGAGTGTTTTTATGTTTGGGGTTTTTTTTTAATCCTGTGTGGTTTTTTATTTAGTCTAAAGTTAAAAAAAAGAAGTCAGTTGATTGCAGGCAATGTCTTTTGCACGTGCAGCACCTTCAGTGACTTAAATTATTCCAGTGTAGCCTCCTGGTTTTGGCTTTAAACCCATCAGAATCAGAATATTTATGGACTGGTTTTACACAGCAGTTGACCCATGTGGCGTGAGTGCTCCCACCCGTCTTTTTTTTTTTTTTTTTTTTGCCTTCCTTTTTCCTAAGGTCACTTGACTGAAAAAATAGGAAGGTAAAATACAAAGTGACATAAATAGAAATAATAAAATAAGGTCAACTTTGCTTTGAATCTGCAGGCAAAATAGCTGTCCCAATTTTTTCTTGGCCCTCTGCTAGCATCTCTCAAGCTGGAGACATGAATAGTTTTCCAGTTCATTCAATCTTACCAGCACATTTTTGTGTCTGCTAAATCTCAGTCTTGTCATTGTCATCTAAACCACTGCTTAAATTGCTTTACTTTGTTGATGCCCACTTTTCTAAATTGTTAAATGATCCCTTAGCAACTGTTTTAATGGCATTAGCTTTTAGATAAAACACCTTGCATGGCAAAGATCTCGTTTCAGAGGGAGCTGGTCAGCATTTTTTTATTTAAGCCACACCACTGGGATGTAAGAATTTTTCTTTGAAAGCAGCCATTGGTATCATAGTAGAGTCTACCCCAGCATCGATATGGGCCTGTTGGTGGGAGTGAGAATGAAAATACCTGGTCAAAATTCAGTCTTGACTCAGCTCAGTCACAGGTTCAGGGGGCTCAGCTCCATCACAGCTTATGCCATCTGAAAATCTGGTCTGTAGCCATTTAACTCCCCAGCAGTGTGCTGCAAGAGGAATATAAGGACCACAGCTCTCTCATTTGAATATTTACAGGTCCCTGTGTACTCACAGATCCCCAAGTACATGAGGAGTGTGGTTGGGTCCTCCCCCCTGTCACTGGGAGAGAAGAGGCAGTGAATTGTGAAGCACACACAAAACAGGCTGCTAATCTCTGTGATTTCTCTTTAGGGTAGGCAGCTGAGTGAGCACTTGAACATTTACATCTTTTCCCTGAAGAAACGCGTCCAAGAGTGAACACCTGCACTATGATCAGACTGTAACACTTGACATGCAGATTTGCAGCTCTTCTGATGTGATAAATAGTTGGAATGAATCTAAATAAAATAACCAAAGAATAGAATAGTACAGATATCTGAACCACTGCGACAATGAGCTATGCAGCAAGATGCTTCACCTCAGAGGATGATGCCTGTCCAACAGAGACATTTACCAAGTTGTTCTGTTGATGATATTTATTCTTTTTACCAAGCTGTTACTTGCCTCCTTTGTCTTCCTCCTCCTTACTACTGTGTCCAAAGCCCTGGATAAATCCATGCCAGGTTACATGAGATCCTTGGTGGTTTATAACCAGCACTGGTTTTGCCCAGCCAAGTCACCAGTGGTACCCCAGCAATCCAAACCCTCCCTGTAAGTCCTTCCCACTCAGACATCTGTGCCTGCTTCATTTGCCATATTTATTTATTTTCTCACAACTCATTTCTTCCATACAACCTCCTGAAGGCCTTATGCACATTCAGTCTTTTCCTCACCTCATATGAATGTGTGAAGACAAGAGAATGAGCTCAAAAAACTATGGGTACAGTAAAATGTTCTTGAAATATATGTTTTTTTCCCCATTTTCAGCATCAAGATCAGTCTCAGCCGACCTCTATCTGTCAGAAATGCAAGCTCTATACAGCAGCAGCTGGCCCTTCTATTTATTTTCTAGGCAGTAACAAGCACATTGTTTGTATTTCAGTAGCAACAAACAATATAGCCTACAAAGGTAAACAGCTGAATTTGGCCAGCAAACCTTCAAAGATTCACGTATTTCTCTGCAAAACTAGTTTCAGTCCAACATCATCCACCAGTGTGAAATGCTAAACAAGTCATTATTTGCCTGTGTGCTTGAAGCAAATTCTTGTGGTTTTAGAAAATGTCAAAAGAAAAACAAGAAAATATTTTTCTTTTTTTTTCTTTAAACATTACACATTTGCATGCAGATGTAAACTGCTCCCTTCATCTGTAACACACGTAGGTTTTTTGTGTGCCTTAGTAGGAGGGAGTAAGAATTGGAGTTTCATCTCTTTTTCATATGCTGCCCTAGCCAGAGGGCCTTTGTGGCCTTGAAGCACTAATTAAACAATCTGTCCATTTCTCCAAGGTAAGCACAGAGGGAAGTGATTGACAGCCTGGCATGTTTGCTAACTATTTAACCATCTTGCTTGCCAGAAGCCAGGTGGAAGTGCAGTTTTTGAGCTGCTGAGCTGAGGCTGAAATTTATTTTTTTCAGTTCTTAGACCATTTCTGTCAGTTTATCAATTGCCTAATTATTTTTTTCCCCAGTTACCTTACCCTTACATGAATAGCTCCTATTGTTTTCAGCTGAGCACCGACAAATTGTATGGACAGCTTCAGCTTAAGCTGGTACTGCCTGTTAGAGCATTTCCCTCCCACAACACCAGCAGGGCTGACTTGTCCTGGCAGCCCTTACCACAGGTGCCAGGGTACAAGCCTGCACATAAGCTTCCCCTCTTCTCAAAGCAGAAATACCACTCTGACTCAGAAATTTCCTTATGGTTTGAAACCATCCATGTTCCACCTCCCAAACAGGCACATTGAGGCTCCCAACCCCCAAATGAACATCACATAACAGTCACAGTTCAAGCAGCCTCTGGTCTGTTAGGCAGAGAGGTCAGGTCAACCTGTTGATGCTGAGTCAGAGGTTCTGCCAAGAGCCCTGCAGGGAAGGGAGGATGCTCTTTGGCACCACGGCAGTCCAGAGGCATCTCCCAGCCTTCTCCCCACTGGTGTGGCAGCCATGTCCTTACCCTGTGTGATGCTCAGGGAGCTTGGGGTCTCCACAAAGACACTCCCTAACTGCCCAAGGACTCCCTTGGAGTAAGTCTGAAGGCTCTTTATTTAATGAGGTTTGCCAAAAAACGCAGTTCTGACTGTATTTGAAGGGGAGCAATGAGTCTGATGTTGTTTCATGCACCCAGCAGTGTCAACATCTGATGAAGTCAAATACTACATCCAATACCTGATACACTGCCACCAGAGTCTCACCTGCTTTATAAAGAGAGTTTGTATTTCAGCTGTCCATCTCACGTGTGTGGGGGAAATTCTGGTGAGAAAAGAATTAGGATACAATAAACAAAAGTAACTCAGAATTGAATGTGGTTGTACTGGAGAAACTCTGTGGACAGGCTTTCTTTTTCCATCTGTCTTGCACTTATTTAGGAAACAGTTGGAAATAAGGGTCACAGAAGTGGTGCAATTTGATGCACTGTAATGGAGTATTTTGAAATATTCATTAAATGAAATTATAAAACTTGAACTACCACAACCTGCCTGCACTTGTACCTTTCTAAAGAGAAATCAAGTATCACTTTTAAAGGACATTAAACTCTGGCCAGCTTTTTCACCTTCTATATGAAAACATGGCAAATCATTTTCTTTTTCCTTTTTAAAGCAACTTGTCACTACAACCTCTGTAAAGACAAGTATAGAAAGAGATCATGTATTGCACAGTGTATATATTGAATTATTATCCATCATTGATGGCAACTGGTTCAATGAACAGGAATAAAAGTATTTTGTTTGTAGGGCTGTATGGTCACAAATTTATTTTGCAAAGTCGGGTATTTAGATGACCTAACAGTCTAACAACAATTTTTTTTAGTCACAACATTATGGCAGAAAGTTTTCAACTATCTGAACTGGAAAACATATGATTTATTTTTGTGCTTTAGAGCATTTGCACTAATCCAAGGACATGCCTTCTTCCTGGTCTTATGAAATGCGACTAAGCAAGAGTTGCTCTCCCAGGTTTGAACATCTGGGTTGGAAATGGGCTCCTCTGGTCCCTGCTTCATCCTCCCCTCCTCTGCCAGGGGCCCAGGGATACCTGGGCTGGTGGATCACAACAGGGTCACTTCACTACAGAAGAAAAGAGTGCTGACCCAAGGCTCAGAGCTCCTGGGCTTGAGCCACATCGACTGCAGCAACATTGCTGCTGCTACAAAAGATCAGAGCTGTGAGAGCTACAATGAATTTTCCCCCTTTTCTTCCAAGAAAGCCCAATACTTTAACCTAAAATGTAGGTGGCTTTTAGGTACTGCATTGAAGATTCATCCCTGAATGCTTGGCCACTGTGAGGAAGCCCACTGGGAGCTTCAGTACCTTTCTATAGTTCTCTCTTTGCCTGCTGGCTGTTGCCAGTTTTGCTTCTGACTGATACCCAAAGGAGTTAGGAGTTAGTTATTCCGAAATCTGAAAGCATTTACCATAAAGAAAAATGTGCTGTTTACATGCACATACATACATGCATTCTCTGTTCTGATTTATAGAAAGGGATACAGTTGCTGAGCTCTTGGGGAAACAGATGCTATCCACACACAGAGGATAAGTGAATTTCTGGGTTTTTAAAGCAGCTGCCTTTTTCTTCCTGCTCCCATATGCAGTCCCTGATGAATCAAAAATATGTATTTAATCCAGAAAATTATTATTTTAGAATATTCCGAATAGTCTCTAGAGCTAGACAGATTTTAACATATATTTTTTTATTAAATATGTAAAAAGATAAACGCAAGTCAAGTTATTCACATATTCAGACAAAAATCTACTCTATCATGCGACAGTTTGTGGATAATGTAAAATGACTGATACATCTGAATAAGACTTTTTTTTGTATCTATTATGCCAGTACTTATCTATTTATAATTAACAATACATATGTTTACATTCCTTTCAGTTTACATTTAATATATAACCAAAGCTTTATGGTGTGCTATTTAGTAAAGGTAATTACAAATGCATATTAAAACCATAACAGAAGAATGGGTTACTCACAGGGGGTGGGGGGGGAAGGACAACTCTTTCCCCATTCAGAACACTGCTCTCCCCTCAGCACAGCCACATTTCTGGTGCCCCCAAAATATTTCACTGCCCTGGCTCCCTACATCAGTCACTCCCCCCTTGATACAAGCAGTGAGAGGGCTATGGTCCTCAGATCAGAAACAGGATACAAGGAATTTTCAGGAAACAAAGTTCAGCTTTTTTTTTAAATTTTTTTTTTTTTTTTAATATATGTGCTTCCAAAGAGAGAAAAGGAGAGAGGCACAACAGCCTGGCTATGAACCATCTGGGCAGCTCAGCAACCCCAATCATTTGCACCTTCAGAAAAATGTTTTCCCTTGAAGTGCTCTCCATGCATCTGCTCAAGTATTGGCAGAGGGATTAACTCCAGTAAGCAGAGACGTGCTGATGAAATTAAGTTTATAGTCTGATCCCAAACTCCGTGCCCCAGTCAGAGATCCCATAAAGGTTAAAGGACATTCTGGAGTCTGGAAAAAAAATTAGTAACTGCTCTTCAACAGTATTATGAAGAACTACTGTTTATTACAATGACAATTGTAATAAGTACATATGTTCTAATAAACACAAATACAACAAAAATGACAATTCCCCCATTTGTGGTGATTCTTGGAAATACTTATTTTGGAATAAACACATTTTTATAAACCGGACCTTATTTGTAACCAATTGAAACGGGAGAGGAAAGCGCTGGCCTGCAGGTTGCAGTACTTGTGACTTCATCACTGGGTAGGATGTGAGGTCAATACTGGATGCAGTGCTGGGAAAACTTCAGCCTGCAGGGTCCAGAAACTCTTCTGCTGTGCAAGGGGAGGATCAAGGAACTGGAAATACCTGTTCTGGTGCTCAACAGTATTTTATATATTGTCGGTGGTGCAACACAACAGCAGGGTTCTCACATTTAACTAAGAGCCACTTAGCTGCAGAAGATTGATTAGGAATGGAAAACTGCAAGTGCATGTGTGTGTGCCCAGGGGCTGATCCGTTGGAAACCTTTCCATGGAAGCATAAGCTGGGAACTTAACGCTTTAGGAGCCTATGAACACTTAACATGATTTAGCTGTTCAAGAGGCCGTGGAGTTTTTCAATGAATGCCAATTGGTATGGGAGGGATTTCCATGTACCTGATAAATCAGCATAACAAACCAGAATTCAGAAAATCAAGTGAGAGACTAGAGTACCAGGCATTAAATAAGCAGAGAGACTACAATGCACAGTGGTATGAGAAGAACAAGGAATGCTTTTTATACTTCAAGATACCTCTGTTTCTAAAATACCATCATTTAGAACAGGGCCATGGGGCCACACTGGAAGAGAACACTCCTAGCAGACACTTTCAGTGCACAGATGGTTCTGCACCACACTGACCTCAAAGGAGGATTGTTAGCCAAGCGCAGAACGAGCTCTGTGCCCCTCATTCAGACAGTCCCTTTCTGATGTGTGCCCTGTCTCCAGCAGGACTCCTCACTGCCTCTCCATGCTTTGGAAGCATCCTTAAACCTGTGAAGTGTCCACCATCTACTTACAGGGGAGTTTGGGGTGGGGTTCAGGGCTAGTGCTGTTGCTGTTTTCCACCTGTACTTTGCACTACTGAGAAAATTTCTGTCTTCTATACTTGTATGGCTGGGGCAGTGGAAGAGGGAAGGAAAGTGAAAAGAAATGGCTGGCCTACTTTCTCCTTTTCTGAGGGGCAGGAAGCCAAGGGTGATGGTGGAGACCGTGTCCTGCAGCTACACTTGTGTCAAGGAGATTCCTCTCCCCCCTCGGCACTGAGCTCTGCAGATGTAGAGCTGCAGCTGGAGGCTGGGACTGGATTCCTCAGGAAGGAAGAAAAGCTGGGCAATGTCTGTTGACTAGTTAAGAAACTGGGAGGGTTTTCAAAAAGCTTAAGTGGATGTCTGTTAAATAAGCCAAATACATATCATGCAGCTTACTAACAAGCTTCCTAACACAAGGGTTCAAATCTCCCAGTGAAACAAATGCTCTGTCTTCCATTTGTGAAGGCAGGAGAGGAATAAATGTGAGCAACACAAGCGTTTTCCTCCACAACACAACCTCATCGTTATGGCTTGAGTATGACATCCACTGTATCCCTTTGTTCCAATTGTTCAGCCAAATTGATGCCCCAAGGCAGATGTACTAGAGAACGAGAAAGCACCACAAAGTGAGAGACACAGCTAGTGGTACAGAACTCCTTGCCACACAAAATGCCAATATAAATATGTTAGAACAAGTTACAAGTGTATCATACTTTTAAGACGAAAAAGAAAAAAAAATAAATATATATATTTTTAAAGAGCAGAACAAATCTCAAGCAGCCAAGTGGTGAAGTTGCAGTGATGTACAGTAGGTGATGTAGCCCTACAACCTCTTGGGAAGGTACACTGAAAGAAGACGTCTGCAAATGCATCTTGGCAAAGTATTGGTACAGAATGCAGTGGTTGGCTGGCACTCACTATGGTACATAAATGTTAATGGCAGACTGGGAGTGAACTGATTTCAAGTTTGAGGCCGCACATGTTCCATTCTCCAGAAGAAAGTTCTCACACAAAACGAAAATTGTCAGAGATGCTGCGTGAGTCAGTACTCATCCTGCTGCTGGGGCTGTTCATGGACTTGCTCTTCACCTTCATGCTCATCTGTGTGGCTCTCCTGTAGGGAGAAAAAGACCCCAAAACATTCTTCAGCAGAAAGCACTCCTCATGTAATCTCGCCCTGTGGCACTTATTTTCATGTGTGGAAGTACAAAATGAGCTGTTACCTGAGAAAAGCAGCCTCTCATAGCATTACATTAAAATGTACTTATTTTACTTTTAATTGAGGCACATGCAGTACTGATATTCCCCTAGAAAAAATCTCAGCTTTCAACATCACTATCTGCTCTCTGTTCTGGTGAGAGAACATTCTGAATAGTCAGACAGTGATATGCCAACAGTTAGAAGCTGTATCATAGCATCCTGATGTCCTCCCATTTTCAGTTTGTCCAAGGTTTTCTGAACCTGTCTGCTGTAGTTTTCACACAATCTTCACTCAGGATTTAGATCACTAAATGGACAAGACACTTTTGCTATCACCTGCTTTAAAAATTCAACACAGCCTCCTTTTTGAGGTCAGGCATACCACTTTCCCATAATACACCCATGCTAACTCCCACAGACTTGCAAACACATTTTCTTGGGAAGGGTGGGGGGAAGAGTCCCATATTCACTGACTTATAGAGCTACTGTAAAAAGCACTAATTTCCAAGTAATCACTTCCCATTGTTCTTATGCACAGTATTATCCAAAGCTGTCTCTCTAAAGATACATTCCCACTGGGAGATGAATCCCTGACACAAGGGAAGGCTGGATCCTTGCTGCAGGTGACACCAGCTCCAAACAACTTTCAAATTAGAGGCAACCGGCCTAGTAACCTGAGTTGACCTGAATGTTATCTGAGCTCAAAAAATTCTGGCTGACTTTTAGAGCATCCCTTCTGGACTCCCATTAAGCACAGCTGCATTTACAGCTTTGCTCTCAAGTGCTTCCCATGTTTCCACAGCACGGTTCACTGAAGAGATCCCTCTCGTGTACACTCTGCCCTGCATTAGTACCGCTCTGCTGTAGGCAGTTCCAGAGGAAAAACACTTTTCCAAGACACTGAGCTGCCATTCAAAACCCAGCATCCCCAGTGGGGTACCTCTGCAGATCTTGCCCAGCTCCCTAACTTTTGTTAGAAGCAAGTGGCTTGAGCAACAAACTTTAACAAATTGATACTGCTAGGTTTTCAAATTTGAGGCAAAAACCAAAAGCAAAGAGAGGCCGTAATTTGAGTTTTCCCACAATAGTCCAAAGCAGCTTATGAAAAAAACCAAACTCCCCTATGGCAATAAAATATTTATCTAAAGGGCAACAGCAGGAGAATAATATTCCTAACGTTTACTGATACAATGGGAATAGTCACCTGTTTACCACATACAGAAACAGCCCAATTTCAATTGAAAGCCAGCTTTCTTTCAGTCAGGTGTCAGTTTCAGGTAGAAGTCATGTCAATCAGGGCAACTGAAGTTTAGCACGTTTTGGCCCCTTGGGGGGAATGATGTCCTTATTACACCCAGTAGGGACATCACGTCAAAACAGCTTTGTGAGATATACCTAAAACCTGCAGCTCCTGTGATGGGCTGCAAGGGTGCAGGATGTGCAGAGAACAGGAGGTTCACAGAGAGGAGCTGACAGCTGTGAGAATGTGACCCTGCCTTGTGGGGTGAGAAAACTGAAGCTTCTTTAGCTGCAGTGAACAATGCTTCCTTAACCCCATCTGTCCTGACCCTCCTCACGTGCTGAGGTGACCTGCTCTGGAATGCAAGTGTTCCACAGGCTCTGTGGGTGATGACTTTAGGAGATGCACTATTAGAAAGCTCACTCGTGCACACTTTATGGGTCAGGTACATGCTCTCTTCTCGTTTGTACAATAGGAAAAGCCTCTAACTACAGGGAGTGGAATCTACTCCACAGCTCTGAAGAGAAGTGGTGGCCCCCATTTTGCCAGGTTTATCTTTGGTGGAAATGGTGAATCTTACAATGTAACTACCTCAGAAGTTGTTTTGAGACTTGGGACATGTTTCTCAGTATGCACAGCTTGTATAAATACATGAAATGGGAAGCACAAGAGTCCAATTACTTTGGGACTGTGGAATCTCATTGAACAGCATCCCCTAATAAGGAAAGTAGCGGGAGATCCATTTAGAGCATTTATTTCTCGCTTGAGCCACACGACCATGGTCATCTCTCTCTTCCACATTGAAAGATGCTCTCTTTCAACCCTTAGATCCATCTGCCTCAAAATACTCAAGTGTGCCTGTAGACTGATGTGTTAGACTACAAAAACCTGGTGTTGGGGAGGGTGGGGGGCCTTTTCCAAAAGTTGAGGCAGATACAGTAGCTGCTAGAGCAGAAAGTTACCAAACCACCTGCATTTCAAGAGATTGCTCTGGGAAATTGAGCAGAGCAACTGTGACATCAAACATGAGCAATTCTCCCAGCTTCTACATGAACTGAACCACAACAGCCTGTGTAGAAAAGCAAAAGCTTTCCTACATTTCTGCTTTATGCCACTACCCAGCTCTGGGTTGCATAACCATATGGAGAATCTCTTCTTGTCCACCAGTTTAAAGCTCTCCTACTGTGATACTACATGACCAAATGCTTTACACACTCTCTGAGATCTTGAAAAGTAGGGGCCACATCTCTCCACCCCTCAAATGTAGTCCTTTTAGCACTGTTAGCGACCAACTTTGGTGTTTTTGATGAAGTAATGAAAATGAGCAATTTGTAATGAAAAATTACAGAGGATTACAGACTGATCAGCCAAATGTTAAATGACATCCCTCTTGCATAAGCAGAGACATAATGATGAGGTGTAAACAGAATCATGGGAAAAGAGAGGCTCTAAAGACAAGGAGCTCAACTGGATGGATATTTGTATTCTCAAACTCACCAAAACAAAACAAAAAAAAAACCCAACAAAAAAACCAAACAAAAGAAACAAAAAAAACCCCAAAAAACCCAACCAAACAAAAACCACTGATAATTCTTAAAAAATTAGTTCTTACTGACTTTAGCAAAACAGAAGCTTAGGCAGTGACACGATTGAAACTACACTATAAACTGGAATTCTGAGAAAAATAATTACCCCACTCCCCACCCCAAGACACGAACCTGATAAAAATCTCTTCAATCCAATACTACAATAATAAAAAACCTGGAGAATGATTCTTTTAGGGACTAAACTATACTTGTATTCTGAATCATTTGACACATAATTCACCTAACAGCCTCATGGGCTGACTGGGAAAGCCAAACTACTGTTACCAAGGGATTATACTGCAAAATACTGTGAGAGAAAGAATTTAACTTGGGACAAACTCATTACAGACAGAGAGAAAAAACCCTCAGATCTGAAGGGCAAAGCAGGGCAATAAGAGAATAAAATCTAAACCCAAAAAGTAGGCAGGATCTGAATCATCACTAAGCCACAGTCTTTGGTTTAGTGCTAATGCATTTGGGTCTTTCTTCAGCAAATCACTGTCCATCTGCTAAGCTGAGGAGATCAAGCCTCCCACCGAAAAGTACAAAAACATTGTGTGAAGAATGGCCTCTGTATTCCTCTCTGGAGGAGCAGTGCTCTCCTGCTGCAGTGACACACCCAGTCTCCAACAGCAACCACATTTTAGATGAAGGCATGGTTGTTGTATGTTGCTCACATGCAGGCATGGATGATGATTTCAACAGAGAAAGGCTTGGAGGTAAAAAGCAGATAAAACACTGGGAAATGGACTGAAGTAGAACATTTTGTAATGTGTTCTGCCAGTAAAGAAAACTGCAGAAGGAAAATCAACAAATGCATTCCTTGGTGTGGAATCACTCTGCTATTTAAGCCAACAGAGAGACAGATGTGGTAGGGGTATGGGGAGAAGAGGGATTTTTCTGGTTTTGCTTTATAAATAAATCACTGCTCTTGAATCCAGAAGACATTTTCTCTGACCGCTATATACATGTAACACTTTTACCCTGTTATCACGTGCCTGGCAAATTTGTCTTATTGTTTATTCCTGTGAAAATAATGGTTTCCGTCTCCTTTTCTTCTCTAGCACTCACCCCACACTGCTGAACAAATCCTATTTCCCCTGTCACTTCTCATCTGAGCACTGGCACGTGTCAGCATCAAACTTGTGGTCCTCTCGCACCTAACTTTCAAACATTTATGCCCTGCATTAGTCTCTTCTAGAAAAAGTATGTTGAGTTAGTAGTTCCTTCAGCACTACTTTTGATAAAAAACTAAGCCAGCTGACTGCTGCTGCAACAGCTTTCTGGGAGCAGATACAAGACAGCCTATGGTACTACAGTGCTGCCAAGGGATTAAGTTGGTGCTTACACACTCTGGAGCCAAAGCCTTCATCTGCTGGAGACTGAAGGGTCAATTGTCAGTACAATCCATACAGGGATTTAGTTAACATGAATGGGAGTAGTTCAGCTAAATCTCCACTGAATCATTATCCCTGAATGTCTCTGAGGAATTTAACCAGCACCCTTTGCAGCTTCTTGCTTTGTTCAGTGTCTACAACATTAAGTCTAAGATGCAATGAGATTCTTGCTTAAGCTTGCAGACAATACACTTCTGAAATTTTGCTAATAGAGGATTATTTGGTTTGCACAAGGAAGAATTTTGCTTATAGCAACAGGATAAAAAATGCTAGAGAGCATTATCTTTGTAGATATAATTATGTATTTGGCAACCTGCACCATACATATTCCAACACTGCCACATGGCCCAGAGAAGGTTCACAGCTGTAGACAGTGAACAGTACAGCACCTCTGCCAGAATTTCTGTGATTTTCAACACGTTAAAGAACATGAGTAAAAGACTTCATGCACATAGGGGGAAGATGAAAAAACAAAACTAAGGCTCAGAACCATATGAAATCAATTTAAAGTTGTGTTACAGACACAACTTTACTTTTAGATAAAGTTCAACCCAGAATACAAAACCTACACTGAAGCAGTGAAAAGCAACCAACCTCCTGAATCCTTTCCCTAAGCTAAAAAGTCTGTTGTTTGCAGTTGCAAATGCAAACTTCCTTTTTGGGGAGGAGTCACAGGAATCCTAGCTGCTACAGTTCTGCTGGCCTAAATACAGGACATGACCCAAAACTATACCAATAACATTTTAGGAAATTAAGCTGTTTTGTTGAAATAAAAACCATTAAGCTCCAACTTACGTGTTCATCTGAAGCATAAAGGACTTCCATTAGCCGATTGACAAGGTCATTATTCTCTCCCCCATGTTCTTGGCAGAGAAGTTCAATCTCCCTTAATTTGCCAAAGTAGAAATCCCTTTCCTTCTCCACGCCTTCAAGTGCAAGTTTTAATGAATGTACCTGCATATAAACCAAGACATGATGCATCAGTTTCGAGGTGTGCTGCAGACAAAACAACTCACTTTAAAATTACGTATGCTAAACAATCTTAAATACATACTCAATTTTATAGATTAGAATGAAGTCCACGTGTTTTTCTGCAGTGCTAAATTGAACTTTGCCCCATGGAGAATAGTAAATCAGGCTCCCCCATTACTTACTCCTCTTGGATACATCTTAACCTTGATTCCTAAGGATCAGTTTTCTCAGCACTCTTTTATACTGAAGCCCAAAGCAGCAGATCAGAGATCAGGGCTACCTAAGCCACATCTCCTAACAAGGCTGTCACCAGTGTCATGTAGTAGTAACTAATACAACTTTCAGCTCAGTACTTTCATTATTTTGCCTGGAAAAAATGTAGTTGTTGGGAAACCTACAATATCTCCTTGCCTAAAAATACACAGAACTAGCAGAAAAGCTCACAAAGGGAAATAGCCTAGTTAGGAAATCAAAAGGTCCTCTAGTTACTAATGTGATATTGCTGTGCTGGTTTTTCACCTCTCCTGTTCTGCCTCCCCACTTACCACACTGTTACAGACCTGTGTTTCGGCACTGTGGGGCAATGACTGGCTGCACCATGGGCTTTCTGCTCTGACTGATGTGCTGTTTCTACCAAAAAATTCCCTCAAATGCCAAGTGCCTTTCTCTTTGCAACCTTGTTCACAAGAATCTTCAAACTACATTGTCAGTCTCCATTTCACCACTAGGACTGCTGCAAATAATTAATGGGCAATGTAGCTGTTAATGATTAGGCTCTGTATAAATCATGACAGATGTTGCAATATATTTTTATACATATATATATATTTAAAAGAACAGTTTTGTGGGAGCATAGCATATAAACTTCTGTCTAACAGGGTATACACAATCAGGATAACATCTAAGTGGCTTGGAAATTTGGAGGGCAGCAGCATAAAAACCAACAGAAATAATCACAGATGAAGCTGTCTACAGTAAACACGCTGACCCCAATCACATCCATTTACAGCCAAATTAGCATTCACATTTTAAAGCCTGCAATTATACAAATGATTTTCTAAATAAAACATGCTAAATAAATTAAATCATATCAGAATACATTTCAGTGAACTGATGCAATTTATTAGAAAGCTCTATCCTGCCAGTTCTACCGCAAGCTAATTTATTTCCTGAACTAGTGAAAATACCAGCAGAGTTCAAACAATGCTTTGACAGACTACTAAATCCTTTCAATTCATTTTTCCATGACTGCTGAGCTAGTGATGCCTTTTTCTGACCTTTGATTGCATTCTCAAAGGTGTCAAGCAGCAGAATTGACCTGTTACCAGAGCAGGATCTCAGAGCATCTCATTTATGTACTAATTCATTTCTGACCAGCTGCCTGAATTTGACACTCAAATCTTCCCTTGACAGTTTGAATCCATGATGGATACAATGACCAGTGACCTTAAAATGAAATATTTTTTTCACAGAAGTAGGAATAGCAAAACGGAACATGAGTTTACAATATTCTGGTCTATAGATAAAGAGCTCATACTTAGGATGTGCCTTCTGGAACTGCCACAGCATTTTGCTTGAGAAAAATGCCTGCTTCCAGGCAGAACAAGAATGTAACTATTTCCAGATCTCTTGCTCTGTGCTTGCTAGAGCTTGGGAAAACAATGAACTTCAGCTGAAAAATTGGCAGCTAATAGCTGAGACCATCTCCCCTTCTGACCTATTTACTATGAAGACATTTTCCTGTTTTCTTGCTATCACATTCACACTGTTTAAAGAAACAAAATAATTTAACTGTGTACACATGCATGGAGTTAATTAACCACCGTATATAGTAAACATCATTATAACCAAACCAGATACGATTTTCTTCAGTTACATTCCAACTACCTGACTGTGCCATATGAATCCATGTTTCTTCAGATACTTTGTATCCTACAGATACTTTGCATCCTACTTTGTGCTTCCATGAACATGCCAACAGGCTGACACCTGAGGAAGAGCTCACGTCAACTCCCATGCTGTTTCTGGACTGAAAGCACTCCTCTGCAACCCAATTAATGGCTGCAAAGGCAGCACTTCTTACTGACTGATCTCTTCTCTGATGGCACTGAATGGTAGCATGAATACTCTCAGGGCTGCAGAACCAGGCTGGAGATGAAGCACAACTGTAGGCAAAAAGCCACAACGGTGCTGTTTTCAGAAACTACACATATATCAGAACACAGCTAATAGTTCCTGGGACCATTCTCCATATGTCAAAGTCCCTTCTCTGCATGTAATTGCCCCTGGTTTGTGTTGTCACCTCAGCTGCACTCAGACACTTTTTGGGAGACAGCGTTAGTTGGCACAGACCAAAGACACAACAGGGACCACTGTTATTTTAATGCTATGGGTAATCAAGTTCCAGTGCAGAGTGACACTCCTTGAAAACGTTTAATTTACTGGCACAGTTCGAAGACGATTTTAAGAGAAACTTTAAGATTGTTGGGAGCCATTAAACTGGCAAATGTTAGGGATGGCTTACGATTATTGCAAATAGCTCATTAAGCTACACTGTGGTAAAATATAGTGTACAGACATCCCCACTAATTAAACTTTTCTGCTACAAATTGCATGAAGTTCAGATGTTTCAATCTCCCTTGGCTGCTATCCACGAAAGGGATGAAAAAACTATTACAGTCACATAGGAACATGATATGCAAGACACAATTAAGCAGTTCTTACTCATAATCAAGACAGAAACTGGGTAACAGTGGCTGCTGCCCTCATCTCCACAACTGCTGAATAGTGGTAAAAACCAGGCAATTTGGCTCTTCCAGCATGTTCTCTCTGGGGGTCAGGAAAACCTGGCTCGGAGCTGCTTGCAGCATAGCTCTCTTGGCTCATGTAATACACCCATGGTTTACAAGTACCCATTAGTGGGAAATGAGATAGCAAATGCTGTCAGCATTAAAAAAAAAAAAAGCCTTCCAGACCATTCTAGCTAGATGATGTCTCTCAAAAACCAGCTATTAAAGAATTGGTTTTTCAAATCCTCAAAATTTCATCTTCTCTTTGGTGATGGGGAAAATCATCAGTTTTCCTTCAGGGTTATTTGTATATAAACCTTAAGGTTTTCACACATGGAACGTGCTAGGAATATGTTAGCAGTGGATGTGATAGTGACTGTCTATTTCAGTAAAGATCAAATATTTTTATGTCGCTCAGATGCCAAGCAACTCTTCCTCCTGAAGCAAACACATTCTGACTTCTGAGTACAAATGTCACGGTTTAAGTTGCATTAAGCTGACGTTTGAACTCTGCCCGACATTGATTAAAAAAAAAGATTCCATGAAAAATATATACATCCATTCCTTGTGCAACATTTAAAAACTTTTCTGTTACAGCAACAATCTAGAGCCCATTTGGAAGGCTGGTGGACCCTTTTGTGCTCTCTGGTGCTCAGAATGGTACCCTGAATCTGCAGGATGCTGTGTTTGGGATGTGGCCATCCATCCACCACCTTTCAGTGTATAACTGATCAAGTTGTACAACTGGATCAAACAGTGCCCCAGCAAACTGAAATTTTTGATGTTCAGGTCAATGAAAGTCTGAAACTGAAATGCCGTTATTTGTGGAAAATTATACTTGATCCAGAATAATGACTGCTTCTTGAATGCAGCTGTCAGGCAGCTCAAACCTTTATTTATTAGTTTTTTCCTTTCCATTTTCCCTCACCAAGGACAAATACAGGGATCAAGCCTCATTTATAATAGTGGCATTTACACCATTCTGACAGCACAGTTTTAAGCCAGATGCAGGTATTTATTCCTGTCCAGTGCAGACACTCCTGCAATGTCTAGAAATAAGAGAATGGTGTAAATCTCCAAAGCATAAGCAAAACCAAAGCCCTTACATTCCTAACATTACCGAAATTTTCAACCTTTTTAATTATATTGCATAACATTATTTATAATATAACTAAGTATGCTCAGGAAGGTATATCACATTTTTAAATGAAAACTGTGTGTTAGCTTTTAACACCTTCCTTCTGGAAAGCAGAGCACAATGCTCTAGCCTCAATTTAGCTGCAAATCTCTTAACACCTTGGTATTACAAACAGGCTTGTCTTCTCCACAATGGCACATTAAATCATTTATTTCGAATTCGCAATACGCAAGAGCAAGACGCTATTTGGATTTTTCCTATCCAAGCAAAATAAAAGATACATTTCAATATCTAATAAAATTATCATACTTCAGCAAGACTTACCTGTCACTCCTAAGACCATAATTTAAAAATACTGGTGAACACCAGTCATCTCTGACAGATATTATTTTTTTTACAATAAATCTCTTTATTTTTTTTTTCTTTCCAGCTCAGCTATTTCCACTTTTGTCCCTTCGTAATTCTGGAGAGCATCATTCATCAGAAGACAATATTAGATTTCATGCCTGCCTGTGACAATGAATGCATCCACTTTTGTGCCTTAAGCAAATTTACCTGTTCACTGAGCTGTATGACTTGAGTTTCCAAATCTTTATCTGATTTGGATGCCGAGCTGCTTGGTGCAGCTTTTTTTGCTGAAGATGGGCGAGAAGGTGTTGATCCTGGTTTAGAAGCTGGACTGGATTTAGCAGCACCTGAAAAACACAATAAATAAGTAAACATTAAACAAGATTGATCATAATAAATGCATTCCTATTAACCTGGCACTGAAACACAAGTATTGATTTCACAGTCCTCCATCCTCGTTGCTTACTTCAAGGTGACAGTAGAGGAAGTTCCACTGCTGTTATGCCTTGGGAAAGGAAAAACCACATTTCCTACCAATCTGCATTTACTACTGAGAGTGAGGTAACTCTAAAACCAAAATAAACAACATCAAATCAAGAATATAAAGTTCCCTTAGATCTGACCAGATTTCAGCTTAAAAAAAAATACCCATTACTTAGCATACATAGCAATCCTCAATTTCCCTGGAGAAAGACAGAGCTGAAATAAACTCAGCTAAACTGCCTCTGTGCTTTTCTCACTTTCAAATGTAAACCACCCCTGAGACAAGGGCATTGAAATTTAGACAGAGCAGAATTAAACTCATTGGTGAACTCACAGTTGGCCACAGTGACCAGAAAATCTGTTTCAATCTCCTTAGGTTTTCCTATTTCTTTTTAATTATTTGCACTGCAAATCTGCCAGAATATGGACCAACATCTTCACCAGCAAAAATGGCAAGTAATGAGTGCATACAGATACTCTTTCCACAATGACTTGGGACATATGCCAAGTGCCCAAGCAGAAGAATAGTTGTGTGAAAGGGTTTGCAGTGCCCTCACAGGACCCTCCCAGCCAGCTCCTCACACCTTGCTCTGCCTCTCCATCTTCCATCTCTTGACGCTGGCTGTTTTTTACAGTTGATCACACCATGCACGAGTACCTGGCTCACAGCTCTCCCCCTGCCTCAGCTCCCACAAGCACTGCACTCTGACTCTGCTTTTTCCTTATTCTCTCCAACAAGGAATCAATTTGAGATGCACTGGACAGACGTGGGATACAGAAACTGGTTTGGTTAAGAAGGCAAAACAGAAACCCAGCCTCTCTCCAGCCCATTTGATTTGATTTATTAAGCTGGCATGTGAATCAGATGTCCTGCTCAGCAGCACCCATGTGCATCACTGTTTCCTACAAAAAGCAAAGCACTGTTGTCCAAATGTGCTGACAGGCTCCGTGACATCCTCCACCATCAAATGCTGTTGGCTCTGAAGCCTGGGCCACACAGGAGACAGCCCTAATCCAGCAGGCACCCAGCTCCCAGCTGAGCTCTGAACTTGCAGTTCACCAATTCCAGAGGGATTTTGCCTTGGCTTTCTCAGCAGCCTCCTTCTTCCCACACCTCACCAGCTGCTCCTCCCACAGGATTACTTGATTTATGGCACACTGCTAATTGTTCTAAGTTGTCGTTTCCACAATGTATCCCCAGTGTCAGACAATGCTTTAATAAAGTAAATTGTAAAACCGATTTATTAAAAAAAAGCCATTGCTAGGAAAAAATTGCAAGGAGGCAGGGAGAGGGAGAGACAGCTTGTGGGGCTGTCCATATGACCAGACTGTGGAGCTCACAGAGTCTCTGACCTAGAACTGTGACAGGGGTTCAGTGGAGGAGCTGGAAAGTGATGGGAAAGGAAAGCAGCAATGGGTTATTTAATCAAGCTTAAGCTTTCCTGATTTAGTCACAGGCCTCCCTCTGTAGCAAGCATCTCCTCCCACCCCTACGGATAAATGTATTAACTGGGTCACCTAATGCCAACAGAACACAAACAAACAACTTGATAATTCAGTTAGCATGTGTAAACACTTCTGTGCAGATGGCCATCCTCCTTTTCTGTGCTCTTATTAATATAAGACAGATTAAAAAAAAAAGCATACTGGTGCTTTTGTGTTTTTGTTGTGGTTTTTTCCCCTTTGTTTGGTGTGTTTTGTTTTCATTTTGTTTCTTTTAGAAATTGGTGACTCCAATAGCTTCCATATCTAATTACATACACAAACTCTTCTCTAGCTGATTTCAGATATAGTACACAGGCTTGCTAAAGTTGGGAAAATTGAGTGTTGTGTATATGTCTGAAATGAAACTTTTTTTCATGTCATACTTAGATCAGCAAAGAATAAATAATTTGTGGAAAAACATCAAAAATGCCGAGATCTTTTGATCCTATTTTTCTTTATGAAATTACCTAAACTTTAGCACTCTGCCTTCAAAGTATTCTAGGTTCAGCCCAATTTTGACTAACTAAAAATCAGCTGCTTCAGAGCAGGATTGCTAAAATGTTCTCAAAGCTAGGAAAATAATTTTCATTTGGATTAGCAGATAAATTGAAGAACACTAGTGTCAAAATATGCATGAAGAACACACATGAAATAAAACCACTTTGACTGCAGCATTCCAGCTGGGTCTCAAGTTATTTAATGACCAAAGCATCAACATTTATTTCTTATTGTATTCTACAACTACAAGATGCAGGTTCAGGGTATCAACTGAAAAGTAAATGCTTTAAAGCTGGCAGAAAGAGAGCTAAGGACAGAGCAGGCACAAACATTTGTTCCCCAGGTATTCTCTCTAATTTGCAGCTGAGGTGCCCTCCCAGAGGGTGCTGAGCAAGCCCCATCCCCAGTGCCTGCAGCACCGACACGCAGCATATATTCTGCCCTCCTTTGAAAGCAAAAAAGCCTTTTGAATTTCTACAGCAAAGTGCTACTAAGCTTTATAAAGTCCAGACAAATCAAAAGAAATCGACTTTTGCTCCACTGCTCAGGATCAGCTCTTAAATGAACATGATATTCCAATTTCAGTAACATAGATAAAAAACAGCTAACTAGTTGCTATTAGGTATCAGCGACAGCTGGATAGAACTTAATTGCAACAGAGAATGCTTACGGATTTCTAATTTAAAATTTCCTGGAGGAAAAAAAAAAGCTTTACTGGACATTTATTCTGAGGCATCAGTTTTATAATCAGCTCAGAGGTAAGCCTCCATTCTAGCAGAAGCTTAATTTCATAGAATAATTAAAGGATGGTGGTCGATAGAGTAAAGCAAAGTAGAAACAGCTAGATATCTAAACAGAGATGAAATATCTTGATAGACTTAATGACTTGGTGTTGAGCAATGGTTTGCAGTCAATTAGTGCAATAATGGAACAACTCCTAATGCACTGCTCAGAGGGACTACATAATCCAAGCAGTTTCAATTCTTTCCAACATCCTATCTTCCATGAAAGTATTTATATACAACCTGTATACATATTCTGAGAAAGCACAACATTTTGTACAGATACTTTATGTAAAAAGTAACCAATAATAATCTCTTTTCCCTGATCAGTGAGAGAATTACATTGTAATCAGCACCATAACTGTTTGCCATTATTAATTCCTCTTCCAGCCTTCTGCTGATGTTCCAAAAGAAATGCAGGGCCTTTCCCTGGAAAGAAACAACCCCATACCCCAGAACATGCTGGCAGCCAACAGACTGGAAAGCACTATGACAGAAAAGGATTTGAAAGTCCTGGTGGGCACTCAGTTGAGCACAAGCCAGCAAAGCAGCCTTCCAGCAAGGAAGGCCAGCAGCCTCCTGGGCTGCCTTGGGAAGAGCATTGCCAGCAGGCTGAAGGAGGTGATTCTCCCCCTCTAGTCACCATGGGACAGACATGGATGAACTGGAGAGAGCCCAACAAAGGGCCACAAAGACTAAGGGAATGGAGCACCTCACATTGGAGCAAAGTCAGAAAGCTGGAGAACAGAGGCTTCAGGGGGGATCTTATCTACACCTGAGTAGAAGGTGCAGACATGAAACAGCTCCTTTCACTGGTCCCTGAAGGATGGGAGGCAGTGGGAACAAAATTAAACACAAGAAATTCCTTTTAAATGTAAGAAAAGACTTTTTTCACTCTCAGGGTTATCAAACACTGGAACAAACTGTCCAGAGAGGTTGAAGGATTTCTAACCTTGGAGATACTGAAAACGTGACTGGATATGGTCCTGGGCAACCAGCTCAAGGTGACCCTGCTTTCAGCAGAGCAGTTTGACTGGATGATCTCAGAGGTGTCTTCCCACCTCCACTGTTCTGTGAGAACTTCTGTGACAACATGCTCTGATTTTAGGTCAATGCAGGGTTCCAATTAGAATTTTTTTGTAAACAGTATTGCAGCTGCTTCAATTAGCACCTGGATAATTTTGTACCTGACCACATAACACTAGCAGAGATGAGAAAAGTAAATTCACAGCTGAGAGACAAATTATTCTGTTCTTGTTCTGAATTAAGATGAGCCAGCTCTGAAATGCATTAGAGGTTTCCATCTGTGGTACTCCAGAAACAATTACTAGTCAGTCCACCATAATTAAATGTATCCCACGCAGTTTCAGCTTCACCATTCTTTTTGCTAAATACGTAAGTTCTACAAACAGATGTAAACTTCTGCAATATAAAGCAGTGGATGTTGGCACTGCAAAGGTTTGGGTACAAAAAAGCTAGGCTGCAAATTCCAGTTCTCTTTACATCACAGGCACAGTCTTGCAGACAAGAGACCTACTTAACGTTTAGGGAAAAATCTTCCTTGAAGCTATATGAGTAATTAGTATGCTGCTAAATATTTATGAAAATTTCAGGAAAACACATGCCTGAATACAGTATAGACGTGCATGAGGAGAGTGTGGAGAGCAATGGAAGCCCTGAGCAAGCACAAGACTTGGCTAAGCCCACACAACCACTGCTTCAGCGGAATTTGGGAATCACTTTCAGTCTATTTTAGTCAAATTAAAGGATTTCATAAAATGAATATTCCTGACTCATGCCACAGGAGAAAAACCAAACCCAACAAGAGGCCACAATAATTTCTTCACAAGCTAAAGAAAAACTCTCCACCCACTTAAACCAAGTGAGTGAGAACAGTAGATGAATTAATATTCACATGCTCCTATTGTTGCAGCTACACCAGGACACAAGAAACTGCTCAATTTAGGGATGCCTAATGGAATAAGCGATGACAAATGATGCTTAATGGGAATTAAATTACCTCAGACAAAATCTGACTTGACTTTCAGAATGCCAACACGCTGTGGTGCAGCCATCCTAATTATTTTGTGGTACTACCTCCCCCTAGCTGGCAGAACCCTTCTGTCCCCTCAGCTCCCCAAACCTTCACTGCTGCAGGTCCAGTACAGCCTGGTGAGCTCTACATTCATCCTCCTTGCCAGACAGCTGGCAAAGAGAAGTGTGCACAAGTATGTGAAACCTTCCTAATTTCAACAGAGCTATCCATGTAAGAAAGTCCAATGGAGTCTACTTCTCAAATGAAAAGGTTTTATTGATGGCATGACTCCCACAGTTTGTCTTTAATACAAGATTTGATAGAAGGGAACTAACCAAAGCCTTTCCCCCATCATAAATGATGGGGAAAATTTACTCTAGATTTACTCTTGATTTAAAATAATCAATACTTATTTAAATACTTATTTAAAATAATCAACAACTACTACTTGTTCTTAAATGAAACCTCTATTTCCTCTAGAAACATCTTTAAGTATGCAAACATTTATCTGCAATGGATGAAACCATTCTACACAGGCTTAACAGAAGAGTGCAATTTAAAATTTCAAGTGCTCTTAAAAACCTGCATTTTCTAAAATCTCACTGTCTGCTTAGCTATAAGAAGAAAGAAGTCAAAAAGGAAAATCTGAAAAAAATATGCAAAGAAAAGCATATTGAAAAATGAAAGACTGTGCAAATATTTGAGCAACACAGACACTCAAACCCCACCTACAGTACACTGAAAATCATGATGGCCATTTTCACCACTGCTTTTCCAAACACAATCATCTCTCTTGAAAAAAGGCCCTGGCTCCTGCACTGCAAGCAGCATTGCCTACTGGTCTAAATTCTCGAGCTCAGTGGGTTTTAAAAATTAAATTCTCCTCATGCTGGCAGGGGAGATGTGTCTGTATTACAGCTGAGCCACTTTACCTCCCAGGCCAGCACTGTCACAGCACATGCTGTTCCCATCGGTTAGTACAATTCCTTGGCCTTGGATGAACTAGGGATGAAAACACTTTCAGTTTGTCACCCTGCAGCTTTGCCACCTCCAGCTCTGCCACGTTGTCCCGGAGCACAGCACCACTGCAAGGAGAGATTGCCACTGCCAACACCTACTGCCTGCCACCAGGGAAATGGTAGCAAGTCTTGGCGGAAAGCAAAAAAAGCCAAAACATCAGGAGTTCTCCAGTGTCCCAGGAGTCCTAATAGTATCACTAGCTGCTAAAATAAAGATTGGTTTTGCTGGGTATTTTTATCCCTCAAAATTAATTTGCAGCACATCTGCCACAGCAGGATATACCATTTCCCTACAGAAAATCAGTATTTTGCTTGTGCAATTGGCTTTTCGATGGCACATTATATATAATGCATTCATGCACAAACAGTTCATTCTGCCCTGGTTATTTTCCCTGTCATAGTGTGAGTATTTTTAGCCCTCATGTGATCCTCCAGTATTTTCCAGCTCTGCTTTAGTCATCCTGCTCTCACTGAATATTTCAAACTAAAAAAAAAATCTAGCAGCCTTCAGATCTAAGAACCTCTCACATTTTTAGCTTACATGTAAATAATTAATTTTATTAAGCTGTCTTTTACCCATGTATTTTTGACACCCCACACCCATACACTAAAGAGTGCTCCATGGAGATTTGCTCTGACATACAGGAATACTTACATAATACACTAAGCTAAAATCCTGACAACCTGATCACTATTTTCAATTTTGGTCAGATGAAGCTTTTTCCGCTGTTTCCTGCAGGGAGCATTAGAACTGGCAGAAACAACAGTGCCCTAATATTTTAATCCTGTACCAGAATTTTGACTCTACATCTGTAGGCTGTTTACCACTGCATTAGAGGAGAGCAGAGGCTGTAGGAGATCGAAAGTCAGCTCAGGGCTGGCAGATGGCATTAGATCTAAAAGCAGCTGTGGTGCTGCTGGCAGAGAACCTGCAGTGGTGGTCTGTGCTGCTGGCTCTGCTCCATGAAGGAGGAAAAGACCCTCATTCCCTCACCAGGGAGCTGCATTCACCTGGTGAATACTTGCTGCTCCTACTGTTTCTAGAAGCAGCCTGTTGCACGTTCCCAAACCCATCCACCCACAGGACCACCGTCAGCTCACCACAAATCAGCTCTGTCTGTGCAGCAAGGGACAAGGCAATGTGAGGGTGGCACAGCAGATTAGTTGTAGGGACCTATTTATGCTTCCATTTCCGAGCTGCATTATCCTTGACCTGCGCTGACTCCCCAGTAGGATAGGAACAACTATGGCTGCTGGCCTGCTCACTGATTAACACAAAACCCGGTGCATTTTTAGATTTCTTGAGTTTTGGGTTGTGTTAAAAGCTTTCTTTTTTTTTTTTTTTTCCAAATTAAATAAAGACCACACTCTACATTTATAGAGACACAGGTTAATATCCATTTACAGGTACAGAAAGTAGCTACCTGATACTACGGGTCCTGTCAAACTTTAGTGTCTGATTAAAATAACAAAAATAATTTTAACTCATGCCACTACCATTTTGGATAAGTTTTCAGAGCAGTCTTTAGGGATCTCATCACTTGTTATCTCAAGGACATATATTTTAATCTACCTTGGAAAATACATTGTTAGAGCAGTGTTATAAAGCAATTATGAATAGTTAACAAGCATCTCCTAAATCACTCAAACCCAAAACTCTGTCAAAGGGCAACAGAAGAGTTATTCCATGGAACAACAGGAATCACCTGAAATGCATATGAAACTTCTAGTTGCTAAAGTAAATTATTCCTTTAGAAATGCCTATTTCTGATCAACTTAGAATAGGCATATTTTAAAGTTTGCCAAACCCCCAAATATGAATGAGTACCCATATATCAACTTGCTCCTGACAACATACAACAGATGCATACATTTAGCTATGTCCACTGCATGCTGTTTAAAAACTTTCGGATTACACTGAAAGATCTTCGGGGTTCTTTAGTTTTTCTCACTAGTGCTTCCTTTTGTTTTGCTAATGAACTGACAAGGCAGTGCTAAAACTTCAAAGCTTCAGTGTTAATGTAGAGCAAATCACACAAATTACTAATGGCACCAAGCTGTGCACTGTGGTCACACACTGGAGGGAAGGGATGCCATCCAGAAAGACCTGGACAGGCCTGAGGGATGGGTCTGTGCAAACCTCATGAAGTCCAACATGGCCAAGTGCAAGGTCCTGCACATGGGCTGGGGCAATCCCAAGCACAATACAGGCTGGATGGAGAATGGATTGACAGCAGCCCTGAGGACTTGGGGTGTTGGTTGATGAGAAGCTCAGCCTGCCCTGGTAACGTGCACTTGCAGCCCAGACAGCCAACCATAACCTGGGCTGCATATTATGGTTCCTATAGCAGCTGTAATGAACATGCCTTCACTTACAGCTAAGTGTGCATGTGCACAAGACAGAGGTACAGAAGCATATCTTTCATGGTAATCTCCCAGCTGCCCAGAACTTGCTTCTGCATCATCCCAGTTTACTCCCAAACAGCAAGAGATGAGGCACACACAAGTTTGCAGATGCATACAGAACTCCTCCCAGAGCATCAGTAAAGGCTCCCATTCCTTCCAACATGCAGGGGCTGGGAAGGCACAGGACATGCTCTTCATACAACCAAACAATACAACACGACATCACTGCATTATCCTCCATATCAGCTGGCTGGTTGCACTCCAGTAGCTATTCAATTTCTGTAGGATTGTCACCTCCACAGCTTTCATTTGGATGACATATTTGTGACTTTGGTAAAAAACAGACCATCTCTAAGAAGATTTAACAAGCATGGTAAGGTCTGTGTTTAATAAAACTGTCTTTTCCAATTTCTGAATTGGACAACATCTTGACATTAGCACTTGGGTTTTCTGTTTCCAAAGGCAGTGCAAGCCATCATATGGGAAATCAGAGCATGCCAGGCCCTGAAATTCAGAAGTTCAGGCACAAGACGGTGCAAAACAAAGATGTTAACAAGCTTTAGAACCTCAGAGTAGCACTGGCCTGCTATTAGGTGCCCCATTTCCTGGAAGCACTAATGAGCTGAAGGCAGCTGGCCAAGTATGCCCCATGCTGACGTCAGAAGTGACCAGAGCAGAACACTGAAATCTGGGTATGATTCCAGAGCATAAGGCAGCCTAAAAGTGAGGGTGCTTCACACCTCCCCCTTTCCTTTGCCAGTACTAGTGCATATCTGAGCCCATGAGAGGACAGGTGACGGATTTAAAATCAACTAAATATTAATCCTTATTTGAGGAATGGGTTTGCATAAACCCAGGACAAACCAATAAAGGAATTAAGTGTGTGTGTATGTGCATTTCTGCATGCACCAACCTGTGTGCACATAGACAATCAATCCCAGTAACACCTTTTTAGTGATTCTTTTTTTCTTAAATGTTAGCTGTTCTCCTTTTCCCTTAATTCTCAGTTAACAAAAATGACATCTGTTTAGTGACTAGTCCTACCCATAGTACATAAACACCAAAGATCAGGCTTAGTCCTTTGGCCTGCTCCAGAAATACTGTTGTGGTTTAACTCCAGCAGGCAGCTGAGCCCCTACAGCTGATTGCCCACTGTCCCCTGTAGTGTCCTCATAAGGACCAAAGTGAAAAAATTCATGGGTTGAGATAAAGACAGTTTAATAGGTAAAATCAAAGCCACACAAACAATTCATGCACCACTTCCCATGGGCAGGCAGGAATTAACCCATCTCCAGGAAAGCCACATTCCATCACCCATAACAGTGATTTGGCAAGACAAATGCTGTAACTCTGAACATCCCTCCCCACCCTTCTCCTTCTTCCCTCAGTTTTTCTTGCTGAGCACAATGCCATGTGCTATGGATTATCTGTTCAGTCTGTTGAGGTCAGCTGTCCTGGCTGTGTCCCTCCAAATTTGGGCACCCCCAGCCTGCTTGCAGGCAAGGCAACTTGAGAAACTGAAAAGGCCTTAACTGTGTGTAAGCACTGATCTGCAGTAATTTAAACATCCATGTCTTATCAACACTGTTTTGGTTTTAAATCAAAAATTTAGTGCCATACAAACTCCTCTGAAGTGTTCTCTCTCTCCTAGCAAAACCCAGTGTAAGGACAAAATAAAAAATAACAAGACTGAGGTAACTTAGAGAAAGAGCAATAGCTATATGTTGTTCAGTTAGGACTAGCATACCCAAACAATAACACGCATAAAACCAAAAATAAATTAATTCTTTTCCCTTCTGGTCAGTCCTTAAGATTTGGAAACATTTTACTCACTACAAAAATTTAAAAATAACTCAGCCTGTGTGAGCATTTTCATTTAAAGATGGAGGTGTGAGAGAGGAACACACTCCATTTAATGCTCTTGAATACACTAGCACATACCACATTTAGCAGCAAGATGGTTAAATGCCTTTGTCTCCACCATCAGACATTACCAGAGTCCACATTATTTACATGGAGGGGTTCAGAGGAGGAGACCCTATGTTCAGTAGGGGCCAAACTAGAGCACACAAGAAGTTAACTTGCTGCTGCCTCAAGATGCAAAGCCTACAGCAAGGTAAAAAGAATGGCCCAAACAGAAGGAAATAATTTTAAACTAGTATTTACGTAAAGTGGATCACAGTTTACAATTGTCTTCAGAGACAGAAACGGAATTCTTTAAGATGCAAAATACCTGCAGTTGGAGAGTTTGCATGGTGAGACTTTTTGGGCAGGTTAAAGATCTGTTCACCGGGATCTGGTGGAGGAAGAGCGTCTTGGCCTTGTCGAGCTTCCACAGGATCATATTCCTTCCCATCATAGTTAGCATCAAAGAACTTCTTAAACCACTGAATGAAATCTAAGTTGTCTTGGAAGCGCCCTTTGACGAGTTTTTCCACAGGAATTACCTAGAAGGTAGAAATTAATATCCAGTATTATGTCACTGCCATTTTAAAATATAAAAATTATATATACACACTTATTTGAAAAAAATCTACTAACTGCATCAACAAATAATCCTTTGCCATTGTTGTGCTCCTGAAAGAAAGGGTCAATTTTTTTAAGAGCAACTGCTCTTAAAAAATGAAAACAAAACAAAACCCAATGAGACCCAGCCCTTGAAGTAGCAATACTGTAGGTGTATGTAAGCCTTCAAAGCTGCTGTTCCACAGAGGTACTCCCTTCCAATTGCAGTGACACCCATGATGAATGACACTGTTCTGGGACTAACAGTATATTCAGCCAACTAGGGATTTCTGCTTTTAATGGACATGGTACAGTTTGACATACTACAAATGAACAATTCTTCAAAAAATCCTGACAGAAGTTTCTTGCTCTCTGTCCTACTATTTGAACTGCAAAACACAGCAGCTTTTCCAAGATATGCTAAAGTTCAAACCAACCTACATTTTGGTAGCACATGGTCATCATATGAACCAACCCTGAGGTTTCAACCTTGTAATTTTTTTCTGTTCCACATATAGCTATACATAGAACAGTTTGTGGACATGCAGAAGTTGAGTTAAATGCCTACGAAGTTCTAGTAAAACAAAGAAAGGCTATGAGGATATTTCCATATTGATATCTTGGAAATTTTTCACAGACATGAAACCCCCAAAAGGTGTCTTCACACCAAAATTACAGTACTCAAGGTTCCCAGACACTGTGGGCAGACAGGGACTACAACTGCACAAGAGCTGCCCTGCTTTGCTTAATTCATGCAGCTGATTAAAGAGCCAAGTGGACCTTAATGCCTCTTGAATGCATTGGATTTTCAGCTGGAAAAAGGTACCTCAACCACTGCAATTTTCATTTCTTTTTCAAGATTAAGCTAACTGTACAGCATTTTATAAAACTATGATGTTTCTACAAGAATCAACACTGCATTTTGCATGACTTTTCAGGTTGTTTAATTTGTACTTAAACTTCACATTGAAAAGGTATGGTAAATTTGCTCCATATAGGAAAATTGACAATGTTCACTGCATTAGTCTTTCCAATGTTTCAGTAGCAAATCACACTGTAAATAGAAGTATCTGTAACACTTCATAAAACAATGAGGGTTTTCCAGTGCTTCATAGAAGTCTATAGGGACTCTCTATTGTAACTGTTTAAATTTCAGAATAAGGCAACAATAAAAGCCAGGGCAGAGCCTTATAAGGTTATACAGGTAGTGCTTCAGTGTAAAATTATAAGCATGACAGCACAACTTCCATTACTCTTTTTTATCAACACAGTAATTTATATTGGTGAATCTGTCAAAGTTTCACATTCAAGCATTCAACTTTATGGCTGAACAAGCATTTTCTCAGAGACTTCCATTCTTAAACTTACAATATTACATGTGCTTCCCAATCTATAAAACCACTGGGTAAATTATTCCAGCCTTTGCATCATTTAAATTCCTTAAACTCTGCTTTGGACAAAAAAACATGGAATACTTATAACAGCATATTTTTAAGTTGTTTCTTTGGAAATTCAGGTCACCAATAATTTTACTTATCTAAAAATTAAGATTCACTGATGACAAGGAATTTCCAACACATAGTGTTTTATCAAAGAATCTCTGATATTAATACATAATGAGTTAAAAGGCACAATTCCTCAGCAGACATTTGGACTCAATTTTCAGTTTGTACCTAAATGGAACCAAACTTCCTTCACACCCAAATACCCTTTTCAGATGATGAAAGGTCAATAACGTCTTCATACACTACTTGCAATTCCAGTACTCCATCCAAAAGTTGAAAAAGGGGATTTTCAAGTATTTTGAAGTTTGTTTCCCCTATTTATTAATTTTACACAATTTATACAACTTCCGAAATGTGTAGTGATCAAAACACAAATACAGAATGCCTACCTTATCCACATTCATTCTTTTAAATGACGCCTGCAGAAGTTTGAAGTTGTGAATGTACTCATGCTCCAGCTTTGCTTGAAACTTTACTTTCTTCAAGCTAATGCACCCTGGGAACAACATGTCCATGAACTGGCAGTAAGCTGCTCCTATAACAAGAGAATGCATTCACATTAATCCAGATGCACCCAGCGAAGACCAAATGGTGTTTAATGTCATTAGCAGAAAGCATGAGCAGAAAGCAACAGTGCTGAATAAGTCCCTGCTGTAATTCAGCCTAACACTATGCACCCAAGATCTGCTTATCTAATGTACACTGAGCAGTGACACACTCAAGTGGTTCTTTTTCACTCCATCTGGATGCACAATGCAGATTGTGCAGCATCTGAGGAATTGCCATGACTCATGCAAAGTGAAATGGATGTTCTTGGAGTCCCTATACATTGTAGGACTGTCCATACAACGAGAAGACAACAGTGAAAATGAAAATCTCTTAATAAGCTTCCTCAATCCCCACAGTGCCCTGAATTCAAATAAGCCAGGATCATCTTTCTTTTGGCCCTTGTAGCCAAATACCAAACAAGTCCAAGGCAATCATTTAAGATGATATCAAACCATGGTTTAAAATAAAATTAATAGCAAAGCTCCAGCTTGTTAAAACATACTAATCAGTTCCCACCCCTCTACAATGAACATCCTTACTGGTTTTCATCTCCTGAAGAAAGCATTTAAATAAGCAGACTTTAGTGTAGACCCATAGCTTTTGAAGCTGGGCTGCCAGCTTTAGTTCTCACTCAAAACAGGTTCCCAAGTTCAACTTTCAGAGCTCTCTGAACTTACACAGAGGGTAGGGGTGTGTGTGTATAACTAATCCAGCACAAAGGAGGAAGTATATGGAAAAATTTCTAACCAGCATTCTGAGGATGGCTAATAGAGAGAGCATTTCTTGTGTGCAGGGAGCTTCCTCCTACAGCATCATGCCACTGTCATTTGCAAAGCCTTTACTGTTGATGCACTCTAGTGTTTAGAAATCAAGGATGAAAATGTTTGAGGAAATCAGAGGAAAAGCAATTTTCTTTCTTCTTTAGAACAGTTTTCTACAAAATGCTTTATACTTGGCAAAGATTCAGTGAGGTCCGCAGAGGGCTGCAGAGGGTGCAGCCTCTATTCTTGAGCATCAGGGCAGGGAAGGGATTGCCCGATTATCCCTGATAAGCTGAATTCCACTCCCACAAAAAGGACTTGTGCTTTTAGCACAGATCTGTTTTGACAAAGAAATGTCCAGATCTCACCTAACAGTTCAGCCCAGCATCAACAATGATTTTTATCAAAAATATTTCTGAGTGCTCACACAGAAACCAAATTACAAAGCAGACACCTGGCCTGCCCAGTTTTACAGGAGAGTCAGCAATAACTTGAACTTTAAGTCATTTTACTCCATGGATATGCACATGTTTTGACAGGACCAACTTTATGCATGAGATAATTCTCATTCTTTGTATCCAGCCAGCCATCGTATGAAGAGTTACAAACATCATAACTTCCCAAAGACAAGAGGAGTTTAAGAGTAGGATCCAAAAATGTTCACTAGAATACCAACACAAATTTTGCTAAGGGGCTTACCAAGATCAAGCTTTAGCACTGGAAACCACTGCCATTTAAAAAAAGAATCTGCTCACGTTGCCCTGCTTTGTGGGGAAAATAGCTATTAAAAAATCTCATTTTTCAAGGACACCTTGTGCTTAGCTGTTTGCAATAGTCTTGGTATGATTAGAAATCAAAGTAAAATATTCCCTAAAGGAAAAGGAGCCTTCTGGCAAGTTTACAAGCATCAGATGACAAATTTGCATCTTCTTCCAGAAAACTATAAAAATACAATTATTTATTCAAAACTCATCCTTGGCAAGAGAACTTGTAAATATATGGCAATGGAAAAATTACATTACAGTTAAAAGCATGGATATATAGATAATGCATAGCTTGAGTACACTTATTATTATTTAATTTAATGCAAAAGGATTATTATGCAATCATTTAATGTTATAAATTGAATTTGTTCCTAACTCTGTCCTTTCATCCTCCCCATACCCCAGTTATAAGCTTTACTCTGATAGCTAAGTAATTGCCTGGAGGCCCTAAAAATGCACAGCACAACCTTTCATCTAGATCCTTTTAGAAAACTAGAAGCCCAAAGTGTTCACATGAGATTTTTCTCCTTCTGCTGGTAATGCAAATTCCTTCTGCATGCCTTTAGATAGTCTCTCTCTCTAGTTACGGTATTTCCTTGTGTTTTCTCCCCATCCTGCTGGCAGCTGTTTCTGTGCCTCTGCCAGCCAGGAGGTGGTCCTGGGTCTGCACAGCACTCGAGGGCAGAAAACACTGGACTGCATCCACATGGCAGCTCAGACCTGTTCTCTGACACAACACTGGAGTGGCTGCTGGGCTGTTTCCCCAACAGGAGGATTTTATTACACTGGCAAACACAGTTCATTAAAATACTCCTTCCTGAAGGACAGAGGCAACACACAAACATGGACTGAACTAAATACTGAACTACAAAGAGAGGCAATTCTTCCTGACCCCAAAAAAACCCAGAGACCTGCCTAGCACAGCAACAGGAGAAAGTAAAAATATCATTACAGTCAACTGAGACTACCTGATTTTGGACATCGAGGTTATGTATGTATTTAATATTATATAGGTGTTTATTTATAATTTAAAAATTTACCCCCTAAAGCTTGTAGCTGTCAGATTACATTTAAATGGGAAATGCTAGTGCAACAGAATGGGGACACTGCTGTCTACACTGCCCATGGCTGAGACTTCCTGGAGGCAGCAGAAAGAGAAGCCCTGCGTAAGTGATGTGAGACTGCAATGCCTTTACCTTATAACCACAGCATATACATGTGGTCTTCTGCATATAGGTCAGGACTTTAGGCCTATCCAATTTATTATAAAACTAATGTCTCAATGCAGGTGCATGAGAAAGCAATCTTGTTAATGGAATAGAAAGAAAAACAATACAGATAAAGACATTATGACTTGTGACATAAGTCTTGCATAATTTACACAATCAAAGGAATTTTTATGCTAGCGTATTTTATTCAGTATTTAAAAAATTCCCTATGTTTTCTGGGAAAAAATGTTAACAACTCCTCCCTCCCCCCAAAACCCAACCAAAAAACTCCCAAATCTAAATCTTATCAAGTATGTGCAGAGAAGTCAAAAACACACCACCAGAATGGCTCTCACAACAAATCTATCTCTCAGACCAAAAAAACTTTTATATGCCTAAACATGCACATACACACACACAAAAAGAAATAATTTGACATCTACTCAAATGAAAGATGAAAAGTACAGCTGGTGGCACTGCAGAAGAGGGATCAATGTTAAAAACCTCTAATCCTTTTTTAGCTAACAAGCAATTTAGAAGCACTGGCTAAAAGTACTTTTTTGATCTAGAATATTGATGCAGCCATTAGTTACAGAAGATATTCACAGGCCAGACTCAGAAACAAGCCTGCAAACACGGCTGTGCTGAAATCACCCCCAGCAGTTGCTATTTTTAGCTCCATTAGTGAGCAGAAAGAGCCCAGCAGCATCACAGCTTTGCAGGTGTTTCCTGGGCATCCCAGGCTTGGGGCAGAGCAGGCAGCAATCAGAGGAAGGGTATTACATCCACCAGGCTGAGCAGGCAGCTGCCACAGGAGGGGAAGGGATGCCGGGGCAGAATTCAGATACAAAAGAACAAACTCAGAATTGAAAATATGGTTAGTTAAAGCTATTAAAATCCAAGAATTTTGCCACATGCAGTGGTAAAGCTGAAAATTAGCACCAAGTCTAGAAAAGCTCAATATCTTACAGCATTTTCAGAGGTGTAGATAATTTTTGAGTAGCCCCTTGCAGTAAGCAATGCTGAACTAATTTTAGCTTTTGTCCTGTATGTCTTCTTCCCTGCTTCTGAGTTTGTTTCCCAGACTGTCCATGCTGACTTCATTTGCTCTGAAGCATATGCACTCTGCATCATTAGAGATTTTCAGTTTTTCTCCTCTCCTTCACCATCTGGATGCTCATGAATCCACAAATGCAAAGAAGTATTTTCTGGATTATCAAAAATACTTCCGCTTCTGACTATTTAAATCAAAAGGAAATTAAAGGAGGTAACAATGAAGACAAGAGAATCCTGTTTGCAACAAGTTTTTACCACTCAGTAAACTTTCTGGATTTCAGATTAGAGATCTGAAACCAAGATTAGACCCTTGGTTTTCTTTAGCATTGATGTTTATATATTTATAGATTAAAAGGAAAACATTATTTGCAAACTAACTGCTTTTAATATACTATAGTTAGAATTTATTATGCTAATAAAATATTTAACAGAAACACTATAATGTAAGCTCAGGTACTGCCAATATGTGTGTGCCCTATACAAATTAGGTCAATCCTTCACATCTAATGTCAAAAGACTGTCTCTTGCTGTTCCTCCCTTAATCCCTGCAGTGTGTGAGCAAGATCCCAGAAAACCATATGAAACCACATAAAGCAAACATGGAAAATGAAGAGCCCATGAAAAGACAGGGCCCTGCTAGGGCACGGGTGGGGCTGATTTCTTTTAATTCTGATACCCAAACCACAGAAAATAGAGCTAAGGTCTATACTAGAAATTTGGTATACATGCTTAGTATGAATTCTGTTCTAAAACTGTATACAATCCAAGTTTAAACCTTTTAACCAGGGCTCAGTTTGATTTTTGCTCAGTTTTTAAAAAAATCCATTTGGGAAAAAGGCTGACTGTGCCTTTTTCTGCAACGAAATTAGTTTGTTTGCTTTAATGAAGTATTTTCCAGATAATACAAAAACACATATTCAGTCATATTAGATACAAGCTTCTTCAAATTATTCATTCTCTCCAAGGCTGTAACCACCTGATCATGCATTTGGAAAATACAGGATGATTTGTGTATGAATTAGTCATCAGTACTTCAGTTCACTATGGTTGCTAATGCTGATGGGAAGCTGCACACACCCTGTATTTCTGTTGCTGGGATGACAGCAACAGTGAAGAAAAAGCAGTGACTTGCAAGGAGCACGTGTGCTTAATAGTTTTGGTATGAAAGGCAGTGAAAACCCCACAAATGCCAGCACTCATTGTCTACAGTACAGTACAGCACTTAGGGCTGACCTTTTACCTCAGGCTTTCTAGAATTGCTTCCTTGGCAGTGATGTCTACGTAAGCACACAGCAGCAGGTTTTCAAAACTTTCATCCCAGAAGGGGTTGCCAAGCACTGGAACAGGCTGCCCAGGTAAGTGGTGGAGACACTATCCTTTGGAGGTATTTAAAATTTGTGTATATGTGGCTCTTAGTGACATGATTTAGTGGTGGACTTGGCAGTTGGACACCATCTTAAAGTCTTTTTCCAACATAGATCATTCTATGATTCCATGTCTGTGAGCATAATGTCGTATTACACACAGCCACATGTTTAAAAAATAGAACAATTTGTGTTGAGCACTCCACTGCAGGTCTTCAAATTCCTATTTCCAGAAGCACCTATATGACCTAGTACATAGGTCAACACAGTTTATTTTTCCAGTTAACACACACACACACAAACCCCACTGTGCCTTCACCCCGGTTGGAGATGTTTCAGCCCATTTCTCAGGGAATGTTCAAGAACACATCAATTTACAACCTACTTAGCTGTAGAGAAGAAAGCTTTTATGGGGCTGTGCATCAGTGAAGCCACTCTAGCCTAGCTTCACCCTGCCCAGCAACAGCCCTGGGATGGCACTTAGAAAGCCCTAAAATTGATGCAGATTAGAGTGCAGCCCTGCCTGCTTACTCACAGTTGCATGAGCACAGCTGCCTCAGAGAGGGCAGGGTGAGTGCCTGCATGCAAATGGGAGCTCCCAAAAGCAGTGCTGCCACCAAAACAGCCTCAAAAACTATGTACCTCCTACCAAAAGCTCCTGAGATAAGGTGCACCTAAATGATATCTGCTTCCAAAAGTCCTGTTCCATGCAGGTCAGGCATGCGTGTGATGCAATCTGGAATATCCACTGATCATTTTAAATAATGGATATTGGAGGGAGGTTTCCTCTGTGTTAACTTGTATGCTCTTTTTCTTAAATATGTAAATCATTAAGCAGCTCATAAATTATACACAAAAGAGTTTTTTAACACTTAAATTTTTGGCAATAATTTATTTTGGAATTAATTTTTAAACAGGAATATCAGAACAATTTCAGAAAACACAGCTCCCATTTAACTTAAAATAGCTGTGTAACTCATCATGCCTAAAAAAAGTAGCACACAAAACCTAAAAGCTCTTTAATCCAGAGGGAAATCAAGCAACTGACGGCAAGTGAGTACTATGAGTAATTAAATAATTATTTTTAAAAAGTAAAAACCTTGTTCAAGTTCTATTCCTCCTGAATTCTTAATGAGTGACATTAAAAAAAAAAAATTGGCTGGGAATCTCATGATACTGCTTTGCAAGCTTCCTCAGAAAGTTTTGGAAATGATTTAAATCCAATCATTAATATTCATGGTATCCCTCTAATCCTTAATATCATATGGAACACATTAGAGAGTCATTGACACTAAGTGTGCTCTGTGTTGCATGACCTCAGGACAACACGCCAGTTCCTTGAAACATGCCTTGGTTACAGAGTGCAAATGGGATCAAGCCATGTTTTAATCATGTTCCCAGGTTGCACTAGAGACCCAGCCTTTGCAAGGCTTCAGACTGGGAAAAAAACCAAAACCACCAACGTGGAGATATGCTTTGGCTTCTCAGGCACACTGGGCAGTAGAGAAATGCTGCTGGCACCAAATGCTCCAAGAGGGTCCTATAATGCAGATTTTTGTAATATGCATGTAGGAAGTTATAGGTTAATATAGGCACTGAGCGAAATACACTTTGTGAGACATGAAAACACAAATCCTACACAGCTAACCCACAGAATACACCACATTTATGTGTATATTTACACAACTGTCTTGCAAAAAAATAGCCCTGCCCACCATTTCTCTGTCTGGCCAATACCCTTCTTCTCCAGCCCTCTCAACCCTGCCTCTTGCGTGGTGGAGAATGTATGTATAAAGGGACTTCATATTTCCAGAGGAGGAACACCAAATGAGATATGGTACTAGCAACAGCAGTTACCACATGAGAGTTCCCTGTGGCAACACCCAGGGTATTTGTAGAGAAAGCATCACAGTCTAACATTTGAAAATGCCAAACCACATGCTTTCTTTATAATACTGTCACTTATTAAAAGCAAAGAAAAAACAACCCTGCATTCAATCCTTGATCCTAGCATAGAAATCCTCAAAGACAGGTCTGTATGCACTGGGGGCCAGACAATTTGCAAGTTTATATTTCTACTGAGAACTTTGAAATGCACGGAGTGAGGAGAGTCTGTATCTCTTTAATCTCATAGGATCACAGAGCTACAGTGAAGCCAAAAATTACACCTTGCTCCAGGCCACATTTTCCTCTCTATATACATTTACCATTTCCTTGACATTATATAGCTTGTACACATTGTGTTGCTACTTTTAAATTCATTTGCAAGCTCTCTATAGTCTCCTGCCTGACTCTTATTTCGAATATACTCTCATGTAACACTCTAACAGTCATGAAAAGCCCTGCAACACATACACTTGGTATTCCTTAGAGATGAAAAGCAGCCTTAGTAAAGAAAATTCAGTTATATGTTGCTTAGTCAGAATTCTTTCTCAGAAGCCACTGTGTATTTCTTAAAAAATAGCATGACTCCTAAGAAACAACTGGTGTCATAATTCACGTGAAACTCCTATTCCCCAAACCTATGGGTTTTGCACATGGGATCCTACACTACATCCACTCAACTCTTCTCTATTATATCTCATTGATGTATCAAATTAAATGCTCTCTCTAATGCCAACCTGAAGGGAATGCACTATGCCTTTAATTAAAACCATGGCTTATAAATTTCATGTTCAGGTTAAACAACTTTGCAGGAAATCAAATCCAAAGTCTAAAAGCTGACAATATGACATGTGTCTAAAGCAAGGAGAATTGTATTGCTTTGAGATGCTCAGAGAGATTTTCCCTGTTACGTTGTCAAAACTAAATTACCAGAGGAACTGCAGACTAAATTTAGACACTCCAGGGCTGCACCCATCCACAACCTGGCTTTCTTGGCACATCACTACCACAGCAGGCATTCAGAAAGCTCAGGGGACACTGCACTTTGCTCGGCCTACTTAGCAGAGACAAAAGCCACATCTAAGACTCCCAAAGAATACAAATACTTTATGACTAAGCCAGCCTCTTCCTTTGCTGTGCCTCATCCTAGCAGCTCTGTTCCTCTAAGTGGGAACTGAGAAACAGGCTGGTATTGCTACAACATGTGTATTATCAAAGCTACTTCTCCACAGCAATGAGGAAAAGAAGGTCTGATTGCTTTTTCTGTCATTGTAACTACTGTCACATTAGGCTTCAGATATGTTCTGAATAAAGCCTTTAGCAAAGGCAGAATGTCACATTATTCCTTCTTGCTTAAGCTCAGAATGTCAAAAATTATTGCTAGGTTGGCTGCAAAATGTGGGCACCCATGAGGTCTCACAGCCAGGTGTTGAACACAAGCATATGCCATATCTAGGTTGCTCCTACCTCCTAAAAGTAATTCCTTCGAGCTTTTATTCAGATATAGCATCCCCTCCCATTTTTCCTCTCCCACTTTTTTTTGGCCCTGCATTTAGCTTTTTCTGGCATTTTGATTGCTCCTTATTAACAAAAATGAACAAGAACTGAATAGTCATAAAACAGCATGACTAATCTTAACGCTTTTTTCTAAAGAAGAAGAAAATGTCCATACAATTTTACAGTAGATTATAAAAATTCAGTTCCAGCAGCTCTGCAGATCCCTGCTAATGCTGTGAAATGCTTCATAGCTGTAAAGAGTTTCCCACATACTCCTTCCCTTTGAAGTCCTGGAGAAATGCTCACATTTTATGGAAACGAACATTAATCTGCATGAAAGCTGCCAATGGTTCAAGGAACGTCAGCCAAAGAATGCCAGAATGAGTGAGTTAGGCTGGCCATTCTCAAACTGCAGTCCATACCCTGCTTGCTGGTGCTCTGCCTGCTAGTTGGCTGATCATTTGTGCTACTGTTCCCTTAGTTTCTCTCCTGAAAGCTACACTAGAAATAGGCTAAATACAATAGATGTACATTATATAAATTGCTTTGAGTTCACACAGCAAATTATATTAAATGCAGAAAGATTCCCAAAGCTGCTTGTCCATCTGTCTTCAATCCCTACACATGCATGCCTTGCACATGAGAAATGGACTATGCAGTCTCTAATAGGAAGGACCTACTAAGACTAAGATTACTGTGCTCTGGTGTCTGCAATAATCTATTAGTGTTTAGATTCATCAGTTCACAGAGTAAAGTCCTCCAGAACACAGGAAGTACCATGCTAGAATGTTTCTTTAGATATGCAAATACTAAAGCCCCTTCTGGATTGTAATGCACATGAATGTAAAAATAGCAATGTCTAAGTATCAAATTCAGCTATCAAACCACATGGGGAAATTCAAATTAACAGCTTTACCCATTAAGACAAAAATGTAGAAGCATCAGCTAACAATAACAATCAATGCAATCTATGAAATTCTAAAGGAAGAAAAGATTTAATTTTATACAGAATGGAGTAAGAGCTGTAATGAGGCAACCCTTTTTCAGTTCTTCCCTTGTGGCGTGTCCCAAAATCCTCACAGGAGGTCACAGAAGAAGTTGTATAAGAAGCTGTGTAATGAAACGGGACAGTGGATTTGTGACAGTTCCCATGCTTTTCCCCTGCTTGCCCCACCCAGCTAAAGTCTCTCTAGATGATCTTCTTACATAATTTTAACTCATTTTATTCTGCTTAGTCAATATTTCCTTTTATCACTTCTCCTCTATTTTCAGAAAGAGTTTTGGTGGGGTTTTTTATGTCTTAGTTGTTTTTTTCTTTGGATGGTTTTTTTTTGGTAAGCCCACACACATTTAACTTGATTGAGAACTCACTTCAAAAGCTTCCTTTCAACTATTTATGAACATTTAAATAGCTACACAGGAACAAGTCAATAACTTGTCTACTACGCTTCCTGTTTCAAACAATAGCAAACTTCAGATATTTTGGGATGAAAATGTCCATTTTTTTCTATGTTTCTATCTCCCTTGGTGTACACATATATATATATATATCTGTATCTATCTATCTATATATAGCTACTCCCTGTGTGAATACTGTCTTTATATATACCAAAATAAAATACTTAGGCTAACTTCCTGACATGTAAATGTAACAAGAGCTAGAGATAACATTTCAATTTCAAGTTTAATAACATTTAAAAAGATTATTTCCCATGGTCTACGTCTTTAGTTGTTCAGTTTATATCAGTTGCTTACATTGACTTTATCCTGCGCTTTTTCAACCTCAATTTTATGGTCGCTGTGCAAGGCTGTAAGTATGGAACCCTACTTCTGCAGCTGAAAACTGTTTTTTTTTAATTTTGATGAATAGGCTAAGAGACAACCAATCTCAAATGATTATCTGTACCTTTTGGGGAACATGTCTGAGACAGAAAATTTACCCAGAATGGTAGATAAAATCAAATATATGAATAAAAGACCCCATTAATGCATTTCATCTGGACCAAGAAATAGCTGAAATCTGGTAATGTGGTTCCTCTTCCATGTACTTTGAGTACTGTCTTCATAAGATAATATCTTCATAAGATATTCCCAGCATGTTAGTCGTCTGGAAGTAGCAATCTAAGTTAGATCTCCTCCACCACAAACATCTTCAAATTTAAAAATCACAGTAGGGAATCAGAAAAAAATCATTCCCCAGGGGCATGCATGCTCACAGTGAAACATCAGCCTTTTTCTGTGTAATTTCTAGCCATCATCTAGCTACAGACCCTGTTGTTTAACACCTGTCTTCTAGCTGCCACTCTGATTAACCAAAATGTGTAAAGTATTCAAACTATTACCCTTTTTTCAGGGCTCATTACCAAATATACTTAACAAGAATTCAGTTAGATTTAAAGAGAAACAGGCAGATTTTGACAAAGTTCTAAAGCCCTCACAGAAGCTAAAGGCTCATTTCCTCAAGTCCATGTTTTTTCTTCAGGCACACTTGTGTCTTTTTCCTGCAAAGATCAGCAGGGATTTGAGAAACCTGACCAGGAAGGAAAAGGAGCTGGAGAATTTTGTTCATCTGGGGAGTCAGTCTCTATTTGTCTCTTTCTTAGTTATGTCCACTCTCCATTTGAAAAGATATCCCCCCAGTGGATTTCAAACACTAAAACTTATCACTGTATTCTTTGCCTGCTTAGTCAACCTTTTTATTACTTCTGTGTATCTCCTGCTACATTTGTCCCATTCACCTCTGCCTTTGTTATGCTTTCCCAAGGCACCTTATCTTCCTGTGATTAACACAAACGCCAAAAATGCTTCCTTTGCACATACATTAGTCTCTTTTTTTCAGAGTAACTGGTTTATGTCAAAGTTAAAAGTTATCTATTTTCAACAAATCAGACTTTTAAAGTGGTTTTAAAATAAACATTTGTAGAGCATACTGCGCTTTCTTACCTGAACAGAGTTGTTCAACTTTTGTGTAGTTTAAAGCTAATATATCATTAACCCATGCAATGATGTCATGTCTGCTCATAGTCTCCTGGGTTATAGAGGTAGAGTACACGTTGACCGCCATTCCCCAACTAGGAAAAAAAAAAGAAAAAAATATTTTGACATTTTGGTAATTGTTTTCTGAATACAATGAATATATGGTTCCTGTTCAAAAAAGGGAAAGAAAAAGTGCAACACTCACAACCCTCTCTTATTGATTGAGAAAGGAGGCCTAATTTTTATTCTTTGATGATATGTAACCTCCTCGATGTCCTCTTGGGATCTACAAACATATTTATATTTCTCTGGATGTCACTGTGAATTTAAAGAACATACAAACCTGTAATACTCTGCTTCATGCCAATAAGATAGGAAAAAAACCCTAGAATCAGACATAGCCTAAAGATGCACAGACAGGGTCAGAAACCCGAGATTTTGTCACATTGTGCTGCACCAATACAGTAATCTGACATCTCTCAGTTTTTTCCCACTGCAGGGTGATCAAGCTCCCTAAACCAACATTTCATTTTAGGTAACTTCTAAATGATGATGTTCTACTTACTGAAATACTAATTTCTTACTGGGATGGGGCCTATTTGGATCATAAACTCAGTTCCTAACAATCACAGAGTGAATATCAGATAATCTTTGTTATCAATTTACCAACCTCTACCCTGAAAGTAACTGAGATTTGCACCCCCAACTGTCTGATTGGAAAGCTGCCATGGAGCCCAATTCTAAAACATTAGGAGCATTTCCTCTCAGCTTAAACCCATTTGTTCTTCTGCCAACATTATCCTCCAACACTAATGGCTTTTTCTTCCCCACAGATGATTTCCTAATGTGTGAGGTACATCACTCTGTCTGTCCCAATGCCCAGGCAGCCTAGGTTAAACAAATCAATGTGAGTCTCTTATATCAAGTCAGACATTCACTGACTGGTCATGCCAGGAGTCCTCCTTGAACAGACAGTTTCAAACAGCTTTCAGATAACATTTCACTGAGACCTTGGTAAATGGCACTCTGTGCCTAAAGTTTTCACAGCTACATCGTCTTAGATAGATTCTTCTAGTTAGCAAAGGTCCTTTCCTCGAAGTGAATAACTCATAGTAGCTTTTATCACGTCCCCAGGTACACAGAGTAGAAACACACACCACTGAACTTTGCTCCCTGTTATCCTACCCTAGTCACATCTTTCTGCTGCAAGACATTGCCAAGAGAAAAGATGAGCACACTCAAGTTTATATTATCAGTAGTTTCAAAGAGCAGAATCAAGTTCATGAAGAGAGTAAATAATGCTCCCAATGAGTAACAGACTTCAGAAAGTCCACAAGAAGAAATCTAAGGATGAGGTGTCTCGGAAATGACCAAAGAGTCAAAGCAGAATGATTATTCTTGGAAAGAATATTATTCTTGGTTTGCTGGGGACTGCACACCTTCATCTGTAGCCAGCATTTATCTGTCTAGCTTTGGTGCCATTCCTGCCACCTCAGCCTTGGACCTCAACTTTCTCTCTCTGCAAGAAAACAGGATCTGAAGTCTGTGTGGACTATTTCCATTGAGAAGTTGCAGAGATGTAACCCTTTGAAGCCTGATAGACAATTCTGAAGGGAACACAACGACTGCAGATTAACTCCACCCATAGTTAGGTGTGTTAACCAGGTGGGGAAATCTAGGCAAAATGCGTGGAAAAACCCACCAGCACAAAACCTGACTTAGTAACATGTAAGTGTATAAGTACTTAATACAAAGAATACATTTAAATACAAGATTACAAAGTTCATAACACAGGTTACTTTCTAGGAAACAAATCTCACAACAGAAGGTTGTTCAAGTTGTTCCCATCTACCGACATTAAGATGCAAGACATAAAATTCTCAAATTTGCTTTATCAGGAATGAAGAAAAAAAAAAAAAGAAAGTGAGAGAAAATAGGGTCAAAAGGTTCATGCTCCAATAGTCAGGCAACCACTGCCAGAAATTCATTCAGAACCAGGCTGCCTCTCTACGCTTCTGCACAGGCAGCTCTGGAGCACGGCAGAAATCAGCCTGTGCTCAGTCTGCTCTGTTCTTCCTGCGGGCTCTCAGCACAGCCAGTTGTGTGAACACAGCCCTGTATTCACTGAAGAGCTAGCAAAGGTCGCTTTCTTGGCATGCACTAAGTGCTTGGATTGAACCAAGCGCTAGGAACAAAGTTTTAGAATCAGGGAGTGCCCTTTTACTCTTAAAACTACACCATAATGGCTAACCATAAAAGCTTAGCTTCAGCATCAGGACGGAAGGCACTGAGCATGCAAACAACATCTTTGATACTAATAGCATCTGAAGTTTGAAACGCATGGTTTTTACTTTATGGTTCTTAGCCTTTTTATATAGGTAAGAAACTAACAGAAAGATACTACCACTGACACTATTAAACTAACATGTTAATATGTCTGTTAGATCAATTGAAATAACAGCTTAACAATTAATTTAGTATTCAGTAAGAATTAAGAATAGTGAGCTTCATAATAAACCAACAGTTCAATACAGAAGACTCCACTGAATTCTAAAGCAACTAAAGATATTTAGATGATAACATTTGAAATAAAGCTACTCTGATGGCCACTACTTCAAGAAAATTTTAACTGGCCTCTGAGGCCAGGCAGAGCTCAAAACAACCATCAGCTACCACTAGTGAAAAGGGAAAGTTCACTTTGTTAAAAAGATCAAGAAAATCCACACATACAGAAAGGAAGCAGAACTTCCCCTCATCATCTTTTTCCACAAAGAGCTGCAAAGACAAATACCCATCCTTCTGCAACTCACAGGGGAGCAAACAACTTCCTCTGCTGCTGTGCATGGGGTGGGGAACTCCACTGCAGGAAACTCTGAGTAAATGAATAACCTTAAGTTTTACAATGTTGCCCTGAAGGATACCTGTAATACAACTAATGCTGCGTCTGCAAATGAATTATTATGGTCTATGGATCAAACAAAAGTTGAGACTATTTATTAGAGACAGGTTCAAGCTATTTGTTAGAGACAATAGGTTCAGATTTGTACACAAGTATGCACAAGAGTGCATGAGTACAACTGCAAAGGCAAAATGAATCAGAATTTCTGTTAAAAAAACTGAATAACGTGCAACTGCCATTAGTTCTTAAGTGTTTTGTTGACACATATGTGAATATTCCACAGCCGCTTCTTTTGAGAGAGTTCACCCCATCTTTGCATCTCTTGTTCCCCTACTCTCCTACTGGTTACATCCTAAATAAACTCAGCTGGGAAAGGTTTCCTTTACAGTAAGCATGTTCTAATTTGGTGCTCAGATACACACATATCCTGTTTGCCACACAGAGAGACCTTGAACAAAACAAAAAAGAAGGAAAAAAAAAGAACAAGCAGGTGCAGGTAGCACAGCTACCATGCTCAGCAACAGTCAAGAACCTCTGTGCTCAACATCTACAGCTGGGCTGGGGCTTTCTGCAGGACTTGGATCCCCAAGTGCTGAAGTACATTGAAAAATGTGATCCATCTTCAAAACACATTAATAAACGTGTAAGATGATGCAAGAGAACAGCTTGACAGGTGGAGACACACAGGGCATACTCTGAACAGCCAAGTAGCCAACAACCTGATTTTATGTCCTAATATACTATTTCTTTCCAATAACACTATTTAGATTTTCAACTTGTTAGGCTTTCACTCTGAAGGCTCTGAATCATAAGATTTCAATGAGGCTTATGCAAGCCTGAAAAACAATATCTACTTGGTATCTTCAGGATTCCACAGAGGCGCTTGGTGATTCTATAGCAACTGAAAGCACACTGAAGATAGCACATCATACCTCCCACTTCAGCGGGCACATGGGGAGATTAAAAACCTCTGGCTGTTAAAGTACTGCCTAACCACGAAGGACTCTCCCTTGTTTTACTTCAAGCCCTAGGAGAGTTTACACATATTAGTCCAGGCCATTTCAGAAACACATTTTATACATGTACAACTACACACCACAGACATGAGTTCAGAGGATTAGACACGTGCTGAAAATCATGTACATGCTTAAGCCGTTTCCCCAGTTAGAAATATACTGGCTTAGCATATCTGATGGTAAACATTACACCCAAAAGTCTAATAATTTTTTAAGGCATTACATGCAGCATTGAACATTGAGCTATTGGGCATTTTCCACTGTTCTTGCTACAGATAACTGCAGCTGTTACAAGGTGCTATCTAGCTGTTTTTAAGGACAGTTTGCAAGAAGCACAACTACTTTATTTTCCCAGGGATAAACTAGCAGTTGTTGACAGCAGAAGCTGTATCACAACAAGCCAGTAATATTGACAAGACTGGAAGGGTTACAGCAATGAATTTATTTGTAGTGTAAAAACTCATCACACATGCCATCTGAGCCTCTGAACCTGTAAGGCCTTCATGTTTTCATGGAACAAGCAAGGCTGCAAGGGACCACTGCAGGTCACCTAGCCCAACCTCCCTGCTCAAGTAGAGCCACCTAAAGCATGTTGCTCAGGACTGTGTCCAGATGGCTTTTGATTACCTCCAGAGAAGGAGACTCTGCAACTTCTCTGGGGAGCCTGTTCCAGTGCTCTGTCACCCTCCCAGTAAAGAATTTCTTTCTCATGCTCAGGTGGAACCTCCTGTGTTCCAGTTTCTGCCTGTTGCCTCTCATTTAGTACAGATAGACATATTTGTACTAAATAGTAGTACAAAGAGACAAATGGATATAAAGTTTTTAAATGCAGTGGAAAGTCTGTGTGACAGTACAGAGGAGCCTTCTGGAAGCTGGCACCTGATAAGATACTGCCAGTAAAACAAAAGATCTCACACCAAAAATTACTGAAGCAGAAAACACAGCAGAAAGGCTGAGATGAAACTAAGTAAGACTGCTGCAGACACTGGTGAAAAAGCTTTCTAGATTAAAAACAGAAAAATCCCTGAAGGAAGAAACCTGCCAGACTCAGCGGCTAAATCCCTGTACAAGGAAAATTCATCCTTTAATATCATCACCAAATGACAACTGATTTGCAGCTGGACCTTGCCTGTTTTTTTAACACTCACTGCACACAGCCTTAGCCACAGTCGTTAGAAGCCAGTTATGCTCAAGGTTGTCTTTATTGAAAGGAGTCCTGAGGATGGAAAATCAACACAAAAAGCTCCTATGCAGAGCTGACAACACTGCTCTTACTCTCCCTTTCGATTTATGCTGTACTTCTGCAGCAAATACCTTGGCATCAGAGTGCTGCAACTGCAGTGATATTTGTAGCAAACAACATAAAGGCTCTATCTAGCCAGAAACTGAATCAGATACAAGCTTAATCACAAGGAGGCATTGCCATGGGGGAAAAAAAAAAAAAAGAATGAAAGAATCCTGTGATTATAATACTGTGAGAAATTCATGTTTTGGAATGCTGAATGTCAAATCTCTTATGCACTGTTCCCATGTTACTAAATAGCCCTGAAATGTTAAAAATATTTTTATTATCTGTATATCTCACTTGCTTCTGAATGCCATTTTACATTTACCACATGGATCTGACTTAGCCTAAAATGATTTGTGAAGTACTCTACAGAGTCTAGACAAAACTGAGCCAATCCACGTACATTTTGTGGCTTGAATATTGGAGGATTATCATTTAACACAGCCAACAGTGTATTTTCTATTGTTCTCATTGCACTTCCCTGTTTAAATGCAAGTGAAATTAGAGGAATAGAGATGTGCTCTGATTGGATTAGGGAATTTTTTCTTTTAAATTAGAAGCTCCCTGCCAATGTGGGGATGTTCTGATCTACATAAATGTCTATGAGGGGTCTAAAGGACTGGCTTAGAACCCAATTTGAGTACCTTTTATGAAGACTCCTGGTAATTCTGGATTGTGCTACCTATGGCTTTACAAAACTTAACATCCTACCTCCACTGCCCCCCCCCCCCAAAAAAAATTATCTGAGAGGCAGAAAAATACTGATTCTTTTCAGATATTCATTTCCCTCAAATGCGAAAAACACAACCAAAAGTATTCAAATAATCTACACAACTTGAGCCAAAACCTCTGATGTGGCCTAATAACTAGCAATGCATTACCCTGTCCACTGCACAGCTTTTAGAAATAGTTAGAAACTTATTTGCAGACCAGTTATGAAATTGGGGTAGTTCACAAAAATGAAAATAACAGTTTCAAATTCCAAGACAATTATTTAGTGCTTGGAAGATATCAGGGCACCTAAAGGTCTACCTGAGGAGGACAAGCCACATTCACTGACTAACTTGCATCTGCCAGTCGTATTTGCATTCACTTGATTCTGCCTCTCATGTTTGCATACTATAAGTAAGACTTTATTTCTCCAACTATATTCTCACTCCTCCTGCCACTGAAACCGTACAGCACTGTCACGCCTCTACAGGAGCACAATCCCTTTTTATTTTTTCAGGGTTCACCTTTGCCTTCAGAAGTACAATGCAATGGTAACACCTAACTACATCACATCTTGATTGTGGCTGAAAGTATTTGCATGCTCTGAAACGTTCCTTATCAATTTCTATGGGGAAACAAATCTCAATTAAAAAAAAAAAAAGAATTCTTGATGAAGAGTAGAGATTCAAGAAAGGCAGACATCAATAGCTTACACAAAATGGAAGCAATTCAGAGCCTCTGGCCACCACCATTTCCACAAAGGTACATTCACTCTGGTTAGAAATGAACCACAGCAGTGCACAGCACCCTCAAACCACACCTTAGAGCACTTGAACAAAGCAACAGTAATGCTCTCTGCTGAACAGACAGGCACTAGTTAGCATGGGGTAAGGACACACAAATTTCAGTATTAAAAAAATGCTACTACAAATTAAGAAGGCATTTTATTAATGATGAACAACAAAAAACCTTTGAAGTAGGCTGAATGAGAAGAACCTAACCGTAGCAAGGCTGCAATGCTGAAAAACTTCACTGCTTTGACTTACAGATATTACCCTCCCCCTACCAAGGCTTTCAACTCTAAGATCTTAAGCTTGAATTGCTGCTCTGATGCCCTGAAGGAAGACATTCAACCTGTCAAATTTTCACAATAGACACTGGCAACTAGTCTACCTTTCACAATAGACATGGGGATTGTGAAGGGGAGAAAAAAGGTTGATTCAAAGGAAAATAATTCTCAGACTTATACAATAAACTCAAGTCAATTAGAAACACCTATGTTTTAGAAAATAGGACCGGTTTGTAACTAGAACACCTCTAGAAAGCTGATGAGTAAATCAACATTTTATCTTCTGTTAAACAAAATCTCAATTCGCCTAGACACAAACCGGAACTTCAATTCTCCTTTTCCTTCTTTTTTTCCCATATGGATAGTAACAGATTACCAAGCAAACATGCAGATATTGCTGAGGATTTCCAAGAGCTTAAAAACATGCCATAAAGCAAATTAACATCACTGCTGAGCACTGAAGAAAGGATGCCTTGAGAGGCAGCCCACAGAAGCAAACCTCAGTTACTACCTCAAGTTCTGCAAATAACAGGGGAACCTCCTATTATTTTGCTCCCACGAGTTGATGGATGAGTAGTTTCACTTTCAGAGAGGATACTTCCAAGTTCTTTAGCAAATGCAGATTTACTGGAAAATGAAGACAGCAGTGGAAGAGAGCTTGTCCCCAAATCCACTGGCCCCACATGACTGCAGCCTGTGAGCTGCCAGGCAAAACATTGTGGACACAGCCACCCACCTGCGTCTACACCAAGGAATAGCTGCCTGTGATTAGGAAGGGATAAGAGCGATCAGCAACCCTGATTAAGAAAAGCCAGCAGTGCTGGGCACTTGGATTGCAGGGCAGCGAGGCACTGTGTCAGCAGCAGAGCCCAGCAGGACAGCAGCCACGCTGCAGCCCAGCGGCAGATCTGGCAGCCCGGCTGCTCCTGGCTCCTGCCATTTCCGCCTTTTAAGTCCAGAAAACGCTGCGGGCAGGCTTGGGAGTTTCAGCAGGGATGAGATCCAACTCGAGACAGATGAAGTCACCAAATGAATTTAGTTTTGACCTATCCGGGCTTTCGCTGCCCCCCTCCTCCTCTCTGACATGTATACATTCCGAGGTGAAAGGCTAAAGTAACACGTTGATTTACTCCAAGCATAACCTAATGGCAAATGAGATTTTGTAATACTATCCAGCCCTCCTGACGGGGGGCCTGAGCAGCCTCCGAGTGTCTCACAGCCCTGCACAGCCAGGCGAGTGAGGCAGTGACTCAGCAGGAGACAGGCACTGAGCATCCACGGGTTTCAGGAGAGGACAAGTCTGGGAAGAAGGGAAAACAGAAGGATTCAACAAGGGGAAATGCAATACCTTTCTCCTAACACATAGCTGTTGTTTCCTAGCAAGAGATTGCAGTACACTTAATAAACCCTGGCTGTCCAAGGCAGGCAAAGCTAAGGAGGAGAGCAGTCCCATGGGAAACCTCTTGCACTAGCTAAGGAGGGACTGCAATACAGCTTTCCCACTCACAAACGATGCAGCACGATACAGAGCACAAGGATTTTGTCATGCATCAACCTTTCTCTCTTCTGCATTAAAAACAAGTGTAGATACACACCGATTTATGCATTGCAACATTTATTCCAACCTTAATACATATATATGTTAGAATCACAGAATATCACCCACCAAGGATCGATGGGTCCAACTCCCTGTTCCAACAGAGAACGAGGCCCGTTTTAAGTGGCCTTCTAAGGCCACCTTCACTTTGAAAGTTCCTGGAGTGACACCAAGTAAGGGACAAGAAACAGCATAGCAACTGCTTGTGCAACCATCCCAGGACCCGTGGGCAAAGGTGCCAGAGCACAGCCTGCACGATGGAGCTGCTGAGGTATCAGCCAGGCAGCCAGCCCCACTCCGTCCCCAAACAACTTATCCTGGCAGGAAGGTGATGCCACTGATCAGGGGTATAAGACAACATTTATTTTAAGCCCTGAAGTTGTAAACAAGCATGTGACAACAGATGAAGCAACAGGCAACCATGCTGGCTGCTTGCACTGGTGCATCACTCTCTAAAACACGGCTGTGTATTTTTGTAACGTAAAATATTAAGCTTTAGTATGCTTGCCCAAGGTTCCCACTGCTACTACAGCTCTGCTGCCATTAGGGGTAAAGGAGAAGCAGCAGGCTCTGTGCTGGGAATGCAGGGCATTTGGTGGGCAGGTTTCTAGGACCCAGCTCCAGACAGCACCTGTGATGGGCACCAGCTGGAAGTCCCCTGCCAGCACTACCTCTGCAGAGCGCTGCACCAACCCACTACAGAGCTTTTTGCTAGGCTCTGAGGCCAACCTCTCTCCCTCTTCTCCCTCAGCCATTGGTGAAAGCTAGACTAAAATTAATAGTGATGATGATAATAAATCTTGGAGTTCGACATCTCCAATGTTGTTGACATAGGCCCAAATAAATACCCTTGTATTTGGCTTAATACAAACTCCCTCCAAATCATTATTAATATTATACAGATTTCAAGTGTTAAGACTACCAGCCACAACATTTAATTTTGGGTTTGGACACCAAAGTAACCTGATCTCTTCCCTTGTTCTCATGAGTTAATACTGTAACAGACAAAGAAGAACTCTCTAATTATTCTGATGCTCAACATACTACCAGTAAATGATATATCTTAAGAATTAATCCTACCAAGTACTATCTAGAACAGAGCTGAACTTCTAAGTGCAATTGCTTAACTGCTAAATTAATTTTGGAGCAACTAAAACTAGAATTCACTAATCCTTCATGAAGTAAATTGCCCTGTAGGAACATTCTAGCTCAACCATCTGTGATTTATGTAACATATTATTCTTGCTGTATGCCAGTAACCACAGACTGATTTTACTGTTGTTGCAGTACCAACACAATTGGTGAGTCTACCAGCACCAAGTAAACCTTCCCCAAAACCCTTTATTTTCAACCATGTTGGTCTTTGAAGGTCTGTGAAGTTGGCATTTTTAGACAGATTTTAACTTTTAATATCTTCTGCCTATCTAAAGGGGGAAATCCCCAAAGCTTTGTTTTCTGAATAATGTTCTTTAGATGGTGTTTACTGCTTTGATGTAACTGTGATTGTAGAAGCAGAATTAGTTACAACAGCCTTTATCTACAAGCCTCAGTAAAGCCTTGCACCTTAAACTAAGAGAAGCATAGATGTACCGTTTAATAAGATTTGGCCTCTTTTCATGGAATATCTTGAGGTCAATTCCTAAAGTGTATTGCTTCCAGCTGGCAAACGGTGACATTACCAAGTTCAACTCTCACAATAAACAAGGAAGAAAAAAGTTTATTGCCTAAATTGCCTTCAACTACATATAAGTGCTGTTAAGAAGGTAATAATCTGGGTTGCAATGTGAATATTTAGTTCCTTCAACCCTCAAAGTGTTGCTGCAGGCCATGCGACAAGACAGTTCTGCACCACTCCCTGTAAAAGCACGTCAGACTAAGCAGACATCTGACACAGTTTAAGAACTGTGCTCATAGTTAAACATTTCCTGCAGATTAAACTTACCAATAATGCTAATATTTTCTGCATGAAAAAAGATACAATTCCTTAAAAGCAGAGTGAGCAATTTATCAGCTATTAACTTCAACACATAATCTTTAATTGCAATGTACATAATTGATTTTATGACACAACAAAACTGTCCCTTTGCTCTGCTGTGTCTCTATGAATTTTTGGTCATCCCTGGGTACTAACTGCAGAAGTTTATTTAGATTTAATTAGAAGTTGATTTAGAGAATGCAATAGGAAATTATATGAATATGAATTAATACACTACTGCAGCAGCTGTATAGCTTCTGCAAGAATTAAGCTAGAAAACATTTGAAATTGATGAAGTCATACTGAGCCTGCGTACATGTATTTTTCTTTTCCATTTGAAACCTTTGATGACAAGGCTGATTTCACCTCCATGGCAGTACAAAAGTTGTTGCCAGATGATATTCCTTTCATTTTTAAAGCATGAGATTTCATTACTTTGTTTTTTAAGTCACGAGTTGTTTATGTTTATTAGAGTTACAGAATGGGATCATAAAGGGACTCGGGCAGGCAGAGAGCTCCAGAGAGATCTGCTCCAGCCTCCCAGTCACTGCAGAGACAGCAAGAGAAGGCTGCTGATGAGCCCATCTACCTCAGTTTCAAGTCCCTCCACAGATAGATATTCCACACCCTCTCTGGGTAACTTCTGGTGTTTGACCACCCCTACTGTGAAAAACATCTCCCCCAATATCCACAGTAATTTGTGCTGCTGCAGCTGCTGATGGCCATTCCCTCTCATCCTCTCCCCATGCACTCAGAGAAGAACCTGGCTCCATCTTCACACACAGCCTCCCATGAGACAGGTAAGACCGCAATGAGATCTCCCCCTCTCCTGAGCTGGCTCCTCTCCAGACTGACCAAACACAGGTCACAAGCTCCAGCCCCCTGAGCATCCTGGTGTCCCCCTGCCACACTCCCTTCAGTATGTCATTGTCTCTCAAACCAGAGAGGCCAAATTCAGACACGGTATGTGAGATGTGGTCTCAGAAGCAGCAGAGGGGAAGAATCACTTCCCTGGAGCTGCTGGCTCCATGCCTGCCAATGCAGCCCAGCATGGGCTTGGCCTTCTTCCCTGCAAGAGCACACTGCTGACTCATGTTCATCTTGTTCACCAGCACCACCAGGTCCACACTCTGTAACCCCTTCAGGAACAACTGGGGGGTGTGCATAGTGTGGTATTGGAAAAAAACACATCACCATATTAAAAATAGAGCTGCTTGAGAGACAAAGCAGCTCTACAGCATCCCTACTGCTGTGGAACTCATTCCACACTTCAGAACCACAGACTAAAAATGTGCACTAGAGAGCCAAATTTCTGCAGACAGAAATATATAGAATAATGAAATGGTTTGGGTTGGAAGGGACCTTAAAGATCATATAGTTCCAACCCCTCTGCCATGGGCAGGGACACCTTCCATTGGACCAGGCTGCTCAAAGCCTCATGCAACCTGGCCCTGAACATTTCCACAAATGGGGCATCCACAACTTCTCTGAGCAACATGTTTCAGTGTCTCACCACCCCACAGTAAAGAATTTCTTGTAATACCTAATCTAAACATATTCTCAGTTTGAAGCAATTGCCCCTTGTCACACTACATGCCCTCGTAAAAAGTGCTGCTCCAGCTCTTTTGCAGGCCCCCATCAGGTACTGGAAGGCTGCTCTCAGGTCTCCCTAGAGTATTCTCTTCTCCAGGCTGAGTAACCCCAGGTCTCTCAGGCTGTCTTCATCACAGATATATTAAACAAAATAAAAAATAAAAAGAGAATATTCCTTACGGCTCCTTGAATCTGACAACTAGCACAACATGAATGTGTTGACTGAAAACAGTGTTTTCAGACTCTGATTCAGAATTTACATAATGTATAATTTTGAAACATTATTATGGACAGGCAGTGATATGGACCCCAAACAATTCAATTCAGCAAAATATAACTAACACCACTCTGCATAACAAGGTTTCCAACAGAATGACTAATTACAGCTGAATGCTGCCCCTTTGGGAAAATGTATCCCTTCTATCCAACCAATTACCACTGCTTCCATGTTCTCAGCACTCCTACACACCATGGTCTTTCTGTATACACAAGCTCCCGTGGGACTTTCATATCACTGGGTTATGTGTTCCACTTCCATACAAACAATTACTCATAGATTCTATAGTTATTTTAACAAGCTATGATTTGTGTAACACTGAATCCATAAGTAAAACAAATGAGTATTCTACTCCAAATATTTCAGGGCTTCCTATTCATGATATTACTGGACTAGCTCCACAGAGATTAACCTTAAGAAGCGAAGCATAACAACTGTGTAAGATTTGCCTAAAATGAATTTTCATTCCCCCAAAATTGTTTAATACATACTGCCAGCAAGCCCTTCCGAGCATCAACACTGCATTCCAGAGTGACAGGAAAGAATTTGCATTCATGTGCATCTCTGAATAATTACAGCTGCTTGGGTAGGAAATCTGTATGGTACTAAGGAACCCTGCAGCAGAGGGGAAAATTCACTTGAGTTGCTCCTAAAAGATAAAACTGAAGAGCACAGATCTCACTAACTAGCTCTCAGGATTCCAAATTACCAACAAACGTAATATTGAAAATTAATCCTCCAAATACGATGCAAGGTGGTCACACACAAGGCCAGAAGATCAACAGTACTACCCGCATGACATCTTTCTTTCCAGGCAGAATGATTTGGCACAGTTGTAGGATTTCCTACGGAAGCTACATCCCAAAGTCTCAACTCACTGATGAATGTTTACGCTTCCTGTTTGGATAGCACAGCAAAAAAACAGATTTAACACAAAACCACCCTTCACTAATCATGGGGCTCTATGGGAAACAAGAAATTATTTCAGAGCAGCTAAACTGAGATATTTAATGGGTGTGCTTTCAGTATACAGAGCCTTCTCTAAAAACATTTAATAACTTAGCACTAGAAATAACGTAGCACTTTCTTAGTATAGCACTAGAAAACTAGACAAACTTTTGTCGAAACATCACTCACAAGATTTTAATTTTTAATTAAATATTTCATAGCACGAAGACAGTAGCTTTGTGCTAAAAATAAAAAAAAACCCCACTGTTTTTAACCCCTAACAGTTAAATTCATGTTTAGTAAACTTTTATAGCTGATATTCCCTCTCCCCTCCCACCTAATTGTAATGAAACAATACGAAGAAGATGCTTTATCGGTGAGTCAGGCACCAGAGATCTGAGCAAGATCCAAACAGCTACGCAGTGCGCAGCTAACACCATCCACAGAAGAAACACGGATGTTTTCCATTTACATTCCCTAGCACTGATCCTGGAAGTGAGCGATCAGTGCTCCTAGCTAGAGGCCAGGATCCAGGGAGTGGGGAGGAGTGCAAGGATCCAAACACTGTCCCGGTGCAGCCCGAGTCCTGCTGCTGCTGCCACAGCCTTCGTGCCATCCCACTCAGTGGTTCCTGTGATTGAGAACAGATGTGGCGAGGCCACTCGTTTTCAATTATCAAACAAAGGCTGAAAGTTGCACTTCCAAAATGAAAAGCTGGCACACGATTTATCTGCTTCCTTACCAAGCCTTTGCTATAATTAGCTTTGGGCATGACGAAGGAGAAGAGACTGTCAAATTAAACTAACCTCCCCACTAAACCCCAAAACCTCGGAAGATATTTTTAAAGAGTCACACATTCAAATGCCAAGGCTTGAAATGTAGACCTGCCACACGTTTTTTTTTTTCTTACTGCCTCCCAAAATAAGCTTTATATCACAAAAGGTTAGTCCAGGTACGCCTCTGGAAGAACATTCCTGTGGTCCAGCCTGCTTGTCATCAGGTAGCTGCATCTCCCTCCAACAAGCCAAAGAAACAGCTTTAATCGAGGTCTCTTGCTCCACCTCCAAATCACCTTTCACAATGCAGTGTATTTTTCAGCGCCTGTTTTCCAGGAAGACTAGATTGAAGACACTAGGCAGAAGCCAAAATGTCTGTTTCTGAACGTGGCAGCATCAGGTTCAATTCTCACGTATCCCAATCTTGCTCCTTTTTCTGTTAATATGCCAAAACCACATTGCTGTTGCTATGCAGCTCAACAAGGTAGTTTAAAAAAAACCACATCACACAACAAAAACCAGAATGCAGCCTCCCACCTACAGGATGTTTCTGAAACCCATGGAGGCTGGGTGCAAATTAGGCGTCCTCAGACCTTTTTGGTGCGAGCACTTGGGTGTTAGCTGAGAAGTTCGTGCTGTCTGAAAATCACCTCCATTTCCTTACACAGACTGGGCTGCCTGTGGAGTGATTTCTCCCCTCTCTCTCCACTCCCCAAAAAGCTACTTCCCTCTTAGCCCCTGATGTAAACAAATACTCCCAGCCCCCAAAACACTATAAAGATATTTCCTTCAAGGAAGATCTAAATCCAGGACAACAGAGATATTCCAATAATGTAGGCAGGGACTATCTAAGCTTCAAACTACTGATGCAGTATTGAGCAGAGTCATCCTCATAACCCTCAGAGACATTTACATGCACTCACACGCGATTCCCAGTTATCTTCAGACAGTTTCACCCTGTGCTTTTTGAGAGCTGGATCTGCCCAGCAGAAGATACTCACCAAAACAGCTCTCCCTAGGCAGAGTACTCCCTAATCGGAAAACAAGATTAAAGAAGAACAGCAGCGGCAGCAATAGGAAGACAGCTTTATGAAAGTGAAAGAAGAGAAAATAGAGGGTACCTAAGCTCACAGGAACCAAGGAAAGATTTCTGCATGGCCTTTCTTTAATGCTAGCTAGTAAGGTGCTGGCTCTCAGTCATCAGGATGGTCTTCTCCCTGATAGTAACTATCTTGTTGCAATCCAGATGCTTGGCAGACAAGGGGGTTATCACAACTACAACTTCTAGAAAAGCACAGGCCAAATTTACAGGGTGTAATTTATGTTAGGTTGTTGCCGTTTTTTAAAAACATTTGTTATTGCCTTTTTCTGCTTTCAGTGAAATCTAGGCCAAAATTCTCATAATCTGCAATAAAGCTGTAAGGTCAAGAGCAAATTTTTTCTGAAAATAAGGATCCACTTACTAATATATTTAATAGCATTTGCTTTGACTAGCATTTACAGTTTCAGAAGTCACGCCTGTCTGTACTATGAAGTGAGAAGACAACCCACTGCTTTTACTCTGCATCATCTTCCCAGATTTCAGCAAGCTCGGGCCTTAATATATGAATTTTATCAACACAAATGGTCTTTTTTACTTCAGTGTAACCACCTGTTTGCCATAGTCAGTGGAACCTAATTTTAGAGCAAGAAATTCTTTCTGCCCAGAGTAAGGTGAAGCTGTAGGTCTCCCTTTGAACCCTGAGTAAAGCCACACGTGTGGAAGGCACAGAGCCACCAGAGACAGGGGCAGGTCCTGCCAAGGGAAGGATGCTCTCTGCTGCCCAGGGCCAGCCTGCATCCGCCAATTCACTGGGAGTTAGGAAGGCAAAGAGCAAAACAGATTTTGCTATAATGTAACTCTTGACTTTCAGCATGGAAGTTATCAGCTCACAGCGCTGTAAAAGACAGCCAGATGTGCTCTGTAACACCCCACAACTTATTCCAGCAGTGGGTGAGGAAATCACCACTGCTGTCTACTTTCATTTTTATGCACAGCACCATCACTCATCTGCTTACACAATGATTTCTAAAATGAAGACAACACTCAGGAAACAAATATTTAAAACAGATAACATTAGAAAGGTATACACTCACAGATAAAAACCAAAACAAAAATATTCTTTCCTTTTAGCTTAGTGATTTGAAGAAAAATAATCAGGAAGTTGGCCCCTTCCCCTCTTGCTTCATGCAAGTTCTGAGTATAAAACTAAATATAGCCAGGGAATGAAGGACCAGAAAACCGTTTTTCTAGCAACACACACAGACAAAGCAAAAGTTAAGCACCACATCCTGCAAAGGAGGGTACAACAGTTTTTCTCATCAGAACCAGGGTGGTTTAGGCAAGGTATGCATTTGAACATGGAAGTATTCACTCTTAATACTTTAGCTTTTAAAAATATGATGAGCTACTCAACCACACAAGATGTGTGGAGTCTGGCAAAAAAAAGCACTGCAAACATGCCCTATTTAAAAAAAAAATTTCTCCACAGAAATGTTGATTTGATTTCTCATTTAACTTTTTCATGAACATGGAAGTAAAACTATCATTAAATGTAATGTTATTCTCAGAAATGACCCCAAGTCTACTTCAGGCCAACAAAAAGACACCTCAGTACCAAACAAATTTTAAATTCAGTCTCCTGATCTGAAGCACATGAAACAGCATTTCACTTGAGCAATAGAGATTGATTACAGTTATTAACTCAGAAAGGTAACATCACCCTGTGACTAAATTTTATGCCAAAGTGCCTGGTTTCCATTTACCAGCTAAGTAAAGCTGGATGAGAAACTTAACACCTTAGGCCTGTATGTCCCAGGCTGCAAAATATAATATGTCCTTTGGAAGACTTGGGAAAACTATTTGTGGCTTCGCATACAGAGCACATGGCTGGAACTCATGATATAGGTTCAATTCCCTGCTGCATCCTCAACTCAGTGGGTAACTTACAGCAGCTCCTTCCATGTCAGCTTCCTACTCTGTAAAAAGGTATAATCTGCAGCTGTTTTTAAATCTGCTTCAGGAGTTGGGATATCAAATCTTTGGGAAGACCTGGTATTAGAAATAGCAAAGGTATTTTTAAGTCTGAGAATATCCAACCTGAAGAACACAAATTTTCTGATCAGTAAAGACTACTTCTGTTTTAAAATATTTACGAAAGAGAGCATGTTAAAAGTTGTAAAATAAGAAAGCACTGCTGATATTACAGGAGAGAGGGACTGAAAGGCAAATACTGAACCTCCATACACATGGTAGATGCTGGTTAACTTAAGAGCAAAGGTGCAGGATGCAGAAGTGTTTTAGCTTTGCACAACTGCTCATCCGATGTCAGGCTCCAGGGTGTGTTTAATGACACGTTTATCCCATATTCCTAGATGGACAAGCCAACCCAACAATCAGGGGCATAGCAACTTGATGTGTCATATGGTGAGGTCCTACAAGCTGCTCCATAAGTCAGGAATGGCACTGACAGTCCAGTGTGGCAGCAGGCATTACACTGATGGAATTCATCTGCTGTACTCAGTGATCTCCTCCTCCATTCACTTGCCTAGCTACTAAAGCTTATCATGGAAGTTAAAAGCCCTTTTTTTCAGTATCAAGGAGAAGCTTCATAACACTTCTCACATATTTTCTTTAACATTTCCCTTCTGTTATGCTTGACATGTACTTCCTAAAGGACTTAAAGCTACAGATGAAGTAAGTATTGTTCTCCCCCCGCAGAGAAAGGGAGCAATCAACAGATATGGGTGTCATGACTCTGCAGAACAGCATCAGTTTCCAAAAGGGAAAAACAACCTAAACAGAATTCCCCAGTGGAATTTTCATTTGTGTATTAAAGGTTTGTTTCTGAAAGATATTGAACTGGATGACTTATTTACTGCCCAAAAGTAACATGCAATATTATCATTAGTAATTCTGTATTCCTTTGTATTACTCTAAAGAGGGATACAAATCCCTAAAAAGCTAGGGGGTACTTCTCTGGAGGAAAGGCTATTCAGATGCAGAAAAACTTCACAATTTCTGGAAAACTGTAAAGTGATATAGTAAGTTCTGTCATCATGTGATGAACAGAGCAGCCTCACAAAATGTCTTTTCTAGACTTAGTTCAGTGTATGATAAGAGAGGCAGAAGGACAAGAAAACTGACTTGATGACTGCAGAAAAACACCTACAAACCCATCAAAAAAGAAGAACGGAGAACCCCTTTTAACAGAGGTTTTCCAAAGAACCCTTCTGAAGGAAACAAGTGAGATAGCAATCAGTGGTACCTATGACATGTCAGATTAGCTACAGGTAGATGTATGGTATTTCAAATCTATTTCATATTTCTGCTTAGGTGCACGATGGAAATACAGCTTTCCCCTACAACACAAACTCGCACTACTCAGCTGAAATTTAGATATGGGAAGTGAGAGGTCCAGGCTTTTTGCAAGTAGGAAGAGGTCCTTACAAAAGCAATTTTGCTACTTTGTGCTAAATGTGTGCACTGGGGCTCCACTGCACAAAGTATAAGTAGATTCAGAGAGAGACACAGACTAAATTTTGTGCAATTCAAACAAACCACACACTGGGATCTCCGATGCATTTCACGCTCACCCGTCAGCGTGTGATCAACAATGAGATTCACTGTTAAGGTTATTAATGGCCAGCTATGCCGGCAGCAGCTCCGTTATTCCTCAGCAGAAGAAAAAATACTGGGATTTTCTTCAAACAAGCCAAGTCATCCACGTTTGTTTTCATCTAGTCGAGCTTACAACTCGCCACTTTAGTCAGATATTTGAGAGCAGCATCATTTCCTGCTGCTTGAAAATCAGCTTTAAGGGGCGTGTTCTCTGCAGAGGCACTGCTTGCTGTCATCCAGGCAGCATTTAAAATAACTGTATATTGACATAAGGAGCCACCGGCCGCGTTATCGCCCTTCGAGTCGGCAGCAAGGAGCACATCAAACCAGTTGCGTTCCGAGCTGCGCCGCGACCCTTATCAAACAATGCAAACAATTTTAATGAGCTTATCTGCCGGAACATATTGTCAAAGATGTTAATGCAGAAGCGCTGCCAGCAACGCATGCCAGGCGATTCATCAAAAATGCCCACAACTGCGACAAAAGACGGGTGTCCCCCCCAGACGAGAGACGATAAATAAACACAAAATGGGGCTGGCGGGGAGCGGGGGGCGGGGATGGAGCCGCCCTCCCCCGCGCAGGCACCGGGGGGAACTGTCACCCCGCCCCGGCGAGCGGGGAGCGGCTGTCACCCCCACACGGTGCGGGCGTGCGGGGGGCGGGTGCTGCCCGGTGCGCGGTGCCCGGTGCCCGGTGCGCTGCTCCCGGCCGGGCAGGGGCTGCCCGCGCCCCGCCATCCGCGGCCGCCGCCTCCCGCACGGCGCCGCCTCCCTCCGAGATCCGCAGCGAGGTGCTGCGGCTCTTTTCCAAGGGGAGCTGGCTGCCTGCGCGGGGGGCGTTCTTTCCTTCCTTTCTATTTCCCCCCCTCTTTCTATTTTTTTTTTTTTTTAATCATCATGTTCGACCGCCTTTCTTCCGCCCGGGCGCGGCGAGCCCCCGCACGCATCTCGCCTATCCCTCGCTCGCCCCGCAGCCGGACAATGCGGGGCCGGGGGGAGAGGAGGGGGCTGCAGCCCGCCCGCCTTATGCAACCCCCCGCGCCGCCGCAGCCCCCCCGCAGTACCTGTAGGAGCGCTCCCCCCGCACCGTGTGCTTCCTGAAGGGGATGATGGTCCCGTTATCCTGGATGATGTCGTTGTTGTTCTCGCCATTTGGGGACAGGGCTTGGGTCGGTCCGGGCATTGGCGCTCCCGCCGCTCCGCAGAGCCCCGCGCTGCTGCCGCTGCTGCTGCTGCTGGTGTGCGGAAGGTGGCGGCAGCCGCGACTCCGCCGCCGCCCGCCCCGCCCCGCCGCGCGTCAGCCCCGCCGCCGCCGCCACACGTGACCGCCCCTCGCCATGGCAACCGGCCGGCGCCGCGCTGCGCCCGGGGACGGCAGCGGGAGGGCGGCGAGGGGAGGCAGCGAGAGGGGCCCGCCCCGCCCCGCGCCCCCACACAAAGAGCCGCTCGCCCCGCCGCTTCGGCGGCCCCCGCTCGGCGCGGGCACAGACAAAGCGCCGGGGCACCCCCCAGGCACGCCCCGGCCGCGCACGGCGGTCCCGCCACCCCCGCGCCCGTCCCCGCACCCGTGGGCGGCACAGAAACGCCGCTTCTCCCGTGGGGACCGCGCCGTGCCCCTGCCCGCCGCCGCCCGTGACAGCCGCGTGTGCGTCCGGCTCGTACGAGACCAGCGGAGCCTCATCGTCACCCTCCGTGCCCCGGTACCTCAGCATCGTCCGCCTTTTCCCCGCGCCAAGGACCCGTCGGGCTCACGCTCCTCGTTTCGAAGGAGCCGCCACGCCGGGCTGCTGGTTACACAGCGGCGAGCCGCAGCAGGGAACACCGCCCAGCTCTGCTCAGCATCTTCCCGCGGCGCGGGTGTGACGGGGGCGATGGCCATCCCCGCCGCACAAAGCTCGCCCGCACGGGCTGCAGCTCGCAAGCATAATTTTTTGCGTTTCATAGGGAAAACTCTTCATTTTTAAAAAGTGCATGAATATTGACATGAGACTACAAGGATGTCACAAATCATGGACTCCTAATAATAAAACAGCACGCGAAGGTCTAAGTTATTTTATGCTCTTTTTCCCCTGTTCCTGTGTCTGCTACTCCGCCTGCATTTCCACCCCAAGCGTCAGGATGTTCAAGTTACCAAGCTTGGTGTCCCTGCTTACAGCTTCACTGGAGAGCACAGTACAACACCTGCCAAGCTGCATTGCACATTTCCAGCATTCTCCTGCTTACACTGAAAAAACATTTGATGGCACATCCTGTAAAATCTTGCTTATATCAGAAACAAGAAGGGAAAAGACCTGCCAAGGCAGTAGCACCGAACTTCTGGCACTGCCAGCGTCACCAATCACACAACCCTCACTTCTTCCTCCCCTTCTTCTAGAAGGCTTTTTGCATCCTCCCCAGTCCATTTCCCTCTGCAAACCTCCATGATTTCTGCACATCTCCCCTTGTCTAAATAGCAACGTCCTTCAAATTTTGCCATTACCACAGGTCAATGCTGGTCGTGCTCAGGAGCAGATCTGAACTTCACTGTGGTCAAAACCTACCACACTTCTACCACTACAGAAAAATAAACCAGCCAGCTGTTTACAAATTATTTTCTCTAAGCAGAAACCAACAAGGGTGACTATGGGCACAGTCTCTAAACCACTCTGTATGATCTCTAGGCTGTTAGATGCAAAATATTTGGGCTGATCTGTGAACATCTTAAAAAATACATGCCCCCAAATCCAACTCTCTTTAAAAATAGTTTTAAGATGGCAGGTCAAACAAAAGCCATGTGAGTATTTCTAATACCTTCTCAGAGATACATGCTGATATTTTAACTCAGAAGTTCTGAAGTACGAGTTTGATCAGGTTTCTACCTCAGATTTTTTTTTTTTCAGAAGGAAAGGGATTTAATGAAATTTTAATTAATCTTTATCTAACCTTTCAGACTGACATGACACTCTACTGAAAACTTAGTTTGCATGATTATGTTCATAATACAGACTCTGCATTCACAGAGAGCTTATAAGGTGAATACAATCAACACCAACTGCACAGCACTTGGACTACTGAGAAACTCCTCAGATTTAAATCAGATGTATACATTAACATACACATTTTAGAACAATCTCTAACAAAGCTCAAATTAGTCTGCCAATTTGCCACAGTCCTCTGTACATCAAGGGAATTTTTCTTATTCTTTCTGCCGGGTTTTCAAATATACTCAGATTTATCATTCAATAACCAATCTATGGACATTTGCAATTCAGCTTCATTGAAAAATGTTCCATTTATCTGGCAATTGGAGGAAGCTACCTTTAAACCTTTTTCAAAACAAGCAACAAAATATATTCTGCTAAAAAGTCCAGTAAGTGTCTTAGTAACACTCAAGAACATGGAGAAGCCAGAAATGCTATGTGGTGACAGAATATAAAAATAATCTATAGCAGGTCTTTATCTGCCAGACATAACCCTACCTGCTCTTCTAGGCAGCAAGCAGTAAAACACTCTACAAAACCCTAACTTGTAAAAATATTTTTATTTCTTCACCAGTGGCAAAGAACAGAAGCTTCTTTATTGAAGTCTCCACAACAGTTTAAAACATGTACCAACAAAGTTACAGAACAGAAGTGCAGGTGAGGAGAGCACAGCAGCCTTGCTTCAGACCTCTTCTTGCCTCTGCATTAGGATTCAAGGTCAGAAAAACACATGCTCCCTCAACACAGCACCTTACCTTTGTGGAGGCTGAGCCAGGCCTTGGCAAAAAAACCCCCTGATATTGGTTTTCAGAAAGCACACATTTTAGTGTGCTTCAGTCAATCTAGCACAACCTGGGATGCTCTGTATGCAACATGGATTCCATATTCATGGCATTCCCTCTACTTATATCTCTCTTTCTGGGCACTGTGTGGCCTACAAGCACAACTCTTATTTTTACATGCTGGAAGCCACCAGCATCTTCTTCCCACTTCCACCATTCTAAGCAAAGAGGTCTCAGAAGAAAGAGGAGACCTGTTGCTGTTATTAGGTGTCTGTCCGTACATCTGCGGTGCCTTTGTAGATTTTCACTTGCACTAGGCACACTAATAGAAAACTGATCTGAAGAATAAAAGGTCAGCATTGGTGTTGATAAAAAAGCCCCACCTGTGATATGCTGAAGGTACCAAAATCTGGTACTCACAAGTGATATGCAGACTAAGCAAAGCAGAGAGCCAGGAAAGCAATTAATGCTGAAGGTGGAATTAGAAAACCTGATGTAATAGCACTGGGACCACAGAGGCAATGGCTGAAAGGGACCTATGGAGGCCATCCAGTCCAATCTCCCACTTGGAGCAGGATCATCACCAATATAAGATCAGGTCATGTTTGGTAACATGATTGTAATCAATCCAAATCGTGAACATCTCTGAGGATGCAGATGTCACATCCTCTCAGGGCCACCTGCTCCTATGCCATGTTAGCCATACAGCAAGTCCCAGGTGTACTGCTGATGCAAAAAGCACCACACTACCACATCACATGCATTCCAGTACTTTGATTTCTGCTGTGGTGCACCAGGCAGAGACAACACTAGCAAGTACTGGAACAGGCCTAAACATCATTCTCCAAAACCTGGTTGCTTCCTTCCTCTTCAGAGCTTTTGTTTTCCATTCCTCTCTCTTTACTTGCTCTAAGCCTCACTTACTGCAGTAGAAAGGCCATGCAGCCTAATTTATAGTGCCTGAGAGTAAAATCCTCTAAAAGCCCAAAATGCAGCATTAGAAAGACCTCAGGCATGCTCGAGCCAGAATTTTATATTAGCAGCTAATGTGGAAATAAATTATAAATATTTTAATGCTGATAAGAAGCAATCAATGTATAGCCTCTGACAGCAGAGGTGATGGCCAGGCTAGAGATACATTGTGCTGATACATTTGTGAGGGGATTAAAAAAAAACACACGCAGTTTTAGGGAGTAGTTCATGTGACATAGCCAAACTATAAATACAATTAATGATTGCAGAAATTCCCCACCGCTTGGATAACTTCAGGGTGGTGGGAGCAATAGGGAGTGAAACTAAGAAAAACACATTTAACCCTAGAGTGGCCAGCTAGCATCCCTCATCTCTGACATCTCTGGTCATGTTCAAGCTCATAAAGAAAAAAATGTGACATTGCTTGCACTCTTCTCAGAATACAGCGCAGCTACACACTGTAGCAAACACCATGCAAGCATAATTATTTTGAGCCATGTACATCAGTTTTCTAAGGAGGTTCAAGAACATTCCTGTCACAAGTGCAGTCTTTTCCACTGGGGGAAAGAAGAACATTCCTGTCACAAGTGCACTTTTTTCCACTGGGGGAAAAAAAACCTGAAAAAACTGGACTTCAGAAAACAGTTGGAAGACAGCAACAACTTTTGGAAAGCAGCAGTCCTGAGCAATGAAGTCTGCTTTTCTAATTTAACTATTCTCATAGTCTTCCTTTATCACAACAAAGATTAACAGAATTCCTCAAAGCCACAGATTCACACATTGTAGATTAAAATCAGTTAATTCTAGCACTCAAACGCATGTGTTTATCAGAAACCCACTCAGAAACAGGCTCTTTCTCCTTCAGGAGTTGGCCAACAGTGTTTAAATTTAAAAATAAGTGAATAAAGCAGATCAGGAAGAAAGTTTTGAAAGAGCCAAAAGAAGTGATTCTGTTAAGTCTTGGGCACACCTTGGCTGTTCAAGGAAGTCCCAATTCATTAAGGTACATAGACATACTTTGTTCCCAGCATGAGGAGGTTCAGTAAGATGGGTATAACCATGAGCACACTTAATTAGGTTGCATCACAATCAGCCTAATTTCTAAAGTTGCATTTAGCAGATTAGGAACAGAAGATTTAGGAGATCCAGATTTGTATGTTATCTGAGAGAAGTACAAATGAGGTATGAATGTCTCTTAGAGAGCACTGGCTTGTGCCAGCCTTAACTAGAGCACAGTTCTAACCTGAGATGGTAATATATCACACAGAAACATCCATAAAGGAATCAGCAACAGCAGTGTTACTAACACAGCAAACATGTATCAGACATGATGTGGTGCATGGTAAGTTTCTAGCAGACTTGGGTTACGCAGAACTCATGTTTCCTGTTTTGCTGACATACTGTCAACAGCAGGGATCAGCCCAAAGGAAAACTTCCAGTGTGGTATTAAATCACTTCAGGTGAAAATTCAAAACTGTAACTTTATAGCCTTTCTTTGTTTACACAGCACTGGATAAATTGTCCCACCTCTGTCCTGCCACCTAATTCTACACCTTATATTTCTGGACATGCTGCATTTAAACTCACTATACCAAACAGCAAATGATAATTTTGTCAGGACAAAGAAACACTGCATGAGTTGTATTAAAACAGCTACTTTTCACTCCAGACATCCTGTAGACAAAGAATGAGCTTCCCACCCTTGGGGATTCTAGTGTTGCCACTTTAAGCAAAGTCTTGATTATTTGCCTTCCCTGGGGAGACACAGATAAAGAGAGAGAGAAAAAAAGAAGGGCTGTCCCAATTACACAATGTGCATGTGTGCATGGACCACATCCCTATGAGGTAATTCAAGTCTATTTTTAAATATACAGACATATTTATATTTCAGAGCTCACATTTAACATTTTAAGAAGTGTTCTGTGCCTGTGAGGAAGAGTAAAACAAATCTTGGAGTCTTTGTCCTCTAAGCATACTTGAAAACTTAGTCTTATGAGCTGCAAATCCAATCTGACCATTAGTGTATGAATTGATTGCTAAAGACAGACATCTTGTAGACCCACAGACTGTGGGTGTTTTCCTTTAGAAAGACCACAGTTACCTTTTATAGTTACTGTAGAAATCAAATAGAAATCAGAGGATTAATTTAACATTCTAATACTATCTGCAAAACAAGGACTTATGTTCACAGGAACAGGATTTCAAAAACCTTTGAATTAGATAGTTTAAGACTAGTTGTATACTTTTAATATTAATTCTTAGATTAAAATTAATAAATTGGTTTAGTGGACATTTATTAAATCAAATTAGCTAAATCTAGCTGCTTTAAAGAATAAACCCCCCAAATTCCTATTTAGAAAGAAGAATTCTTCAGTGTACATCAAAGGATTCCTTACTTAAAACATAAGAAGTTCACACTGAATAGCCGAAACATTTTTATCCAGTACTTTCTACATGACAAAAAGCTCCCGTGAGAGCAGGAAATACTTCAGTGAGGAATGGTTCCAAAGAGAAGGAATTTTTACTTCCATTAACTCCAGACTAACCCAAAATTTTGAATTCCTTGGTGTCTGTTAGCTTTGTTTTCAGTGATACCCACTGGGCTATACCAGAGTTTCAGACACCTTGTGGAGCTGCTCTCATCTGAAAACCTGTAAGTGGAGGCTGTGATCAATAAATGCTTTGAGTAAGGATTCCTGTGTCTTTAATACTGCTTGAAAGGAATTGAGACTGACTCATGGCTCATTCACATGCATTTACATGCAATTTTTTGGCTGGAGCTGTTCTAGATGCACCATTACCACTTCCATTAACACTGAGGTGTTAACTAGTTTTCTAGCTTGTTTTGTCAGAGTTCAGATGTAAAGACTATGGAAAGCCAAAATAAAAACATCAAAAACGTTCAAGTAATCTGGATTCCTAATTTTTTTTTTCAGAGGATGACAAAATTTGAATTAAATAAAAGTGAGATTAGTGTTCCAGAAGAGAAGGATTTGGGATTTTCATGTTTCCACACAGTACAGTTTATGGCTGTTACCACTGGCAAAATCAGAGCTTAAGACATTCGTATCTTAAACAAAACCAGTAAAACAAGTTATAAATGGTAAAAGCCTGGAAGGGCTTGGAAATGTGAGAGACTAAGTCTAGCATTTCTCTGTGTATTTTCAGCTGTTGAGGAATCTTTGGCTTTGTTGGGGCTCAGGAGGGGTGTGTGGAAAACGGTAAAAAGATGATAAAATCAGGTGGGAGTGGACCACCTTAATTTCTGATGTACCTTTATACTGCTCTACACTGAAAATATTATCAATACACTTTGAAGGCATTTCAGTCTCTTGATACAGACCTGTCTGACCTCCCTAAGATGCTCACCACTCCTAAAGAGGAAGGGAGAAGGCTGGCACAAGAAAGTAATGATTCCACCAGATGGTCTACTAAATTTTACTGGATCAAGAACATTTCAACAAGCTCACAAAGACTGGATCTTTACAAACCAGGACTTGAAGGGGTTATTTTGTCCCAGGAAACTGTTAATTAAGTGTCTGTCCTCCCACACCCAGCAAAAAGCCAACATAAACAGTATTACATGCTCTAGCTAATGTGAAAGAAATATAGAGTGCATTCATGCCTGACCAGGATCAAAATCACACTGCCAAGTCATTCAGTAGTGTGTGAGTGTTTCTGTGATTGCAAACCCCAGCCCAAGAACCCAGTGCCTTGCTGCAAAATACTCAACAGTTTCCTCAGGACCCTACGGTGTGCTACAAACCATTCTCTTTCAGAGCCAAGGTGTCTCGTTGCCCATCAAATTAACAAATGCCAAGAAGTACGTGGAAAGTGGTGTGCTTTTCTGTTTTTATCCCACATTCCCCTTTCTCTTGAATTACTGCTTTTTATCTGATACATTCATAGCATTTACAGAAACTGATTTCTGCCAGCTTTCCTCATTTTACAAGCACAGAAACAGGCCCTGCTGTTACGACCAGCTTCCTCAAAACACTTACTGTCACAAGTCTGTGCAAGCTTCATCATCAGCAGCCCTACAGTGCACCTCCATCCTTTCTTCCATGGGTTGCTTTCTAACCTCTTCAGTACTTCCAGCTCTGCAGCTAAGCAGATCCAATCCCTCTTCTCCATTGCTACAACTAAATGAGTGCCTCCTCCTTTTGATCTCAGGAATCCTTCCACACCTGAGGTTTCTTCATTGTTCTTTCTCCCATTCTTTCCCACTCTTCCTTTGTCAGACATAATCCTTTGTAGGCTTGGGCAATTTCCACTTTCCTTCATCAGCCACCTGCAAAGAACCTGGGTCAAATTGGTTTCCTTCCCTCAGACAAGTCCCCAGCATACCTATTGTCCAGCTAACATACTGTCATTAGCTAATTACGCCTCATTTCATCCGGGCCGAGAGGAACGGGCTGCAGTACTTGCTTTCTGAGGTGCCTGCAACTTCACACGCAGCCACCCCAAGAGGTGACACCTGTATTTAAAGGCTGCATCACAGCCAGAATTCGCACACCTCGTGTGACACATTGCTGCCATTAACACACCAAAGAGCTGAAATCCCTTAGGCACCTCAGCACCTCTGAAAAACTAGGTTGCCAAGGATTTGTTTGTGATCTCTAGCTCACAGAGAAACCGGGGAGTGCCTCCTCTTGGGGCTAGAGCAAACACATGTATTACACACTGTGCTTTAAAACAGAACTTTGTCTTCCCATAGACAAATAGACTTGCTTTCAGCTATTTCAGGCTCCTTCCCGGTCAAATGCAAGCATCTGAGGAATTCTGCTCTTTACTTCCTGAGAATTTCTTACACTCATGCTTTTTAACTTGCTGCTAAGAATTTAGACATTTAACATACTTGTAAAGTAATCATTTCTATTTGCAAGTACTGGAACATTTCGAAGCAAGAAAGTGTTCTGTGAGCATAATTTAATTGCTACTTAACACGATATTCCTCCTAATCTGAAAGTTTTCATTTTCTCACTTATTGATGGAACACAGACTCTTTCCCCTGGCAAGTCAATGCTCATTATCATCTTAGTGTTTATGCTAAGTCTTTATTAATAAAATAGTTTTCAAATGAAGGGGAAAAATAATTTTCATAGACAGCTTTAATCATGTTACACTTATATTAGTAGTCTGAATTTAAAAAAAGTTAGAATACTTGAAAAGTGTGTCACGAAAATTATGTTGCTGACAGACATTCCGTAAGAGGACTTTTGGAGCTTGACCTATTAGACCAAGTTTCCATTAATACTTTGGGCACCTTTTTAACCTATGGCTGCAAGTGCTTTATTTAGATGCTAGGACCCTACAGAAGGCTTACATAGCAATTTCTGAATCCCTGAAATTTCAAATTACAAAAAAATATTAAGAGTTAAAGCTAGCTGAGAGAAAGCTACTGCTGGTCTGCTTTAGTGGAAGGTGCATCTGTTGAGAGCAACACAGAAATAGTGGGGGCTTGAGTAGGAGACATAAAGAAGCAAGAAAACTTTTAAGCAATGTACAAGAGTAAATTTTCCTCATTAATCAAATTAACAACTTCTTAAAAAATCTCACAGAGTAATTAAATTATTAGTACCACAACTGCTGCCACAAATGTGTGGATCAGGTGGGATACCAGCTGAAGTAATATTGTGACTTCATTTTATTTAAATACAGGGAAGAAATGAAATATAATATAAAGCTCACACCCCTACTCTAAAATAGAGGGAGGGCCATTAAAAATGTACATGTCTCCATTCTGAGCAGACAAGAGCATACAGAAAGTGCATGATCTTACTGAAAAGATAAACAGCTGGATTTACTTGCTTCCATTAACCAATGACCCACTTGTCAAACATAAGCTGTAGATTTAAAAGAGTGATTATGTGAAGCCTCTTACATTACACAAAAAAGATCCTAGCTATGAAATCAGATCAAGTCTGAAAATACTTGAGCACAGTCAATATTGTTCTTTTACACAGACACAAGACAAGAATTAGTTACTTGTTTAAAAACCTACAACATGATGTAAGGGTAGTTTCCTGTAGTGCTGTTCGGAAGGCATTTATCCCACATATCCCACTCAGGTCATTAGTGGTGTGCCAAATCCAGACCTTTTGTAAGAGGATGAAGCTCTGATGGAAGCCACTGCATAAACCTGGATATGGGGGCACTGCCAGCTTAATTCTACGAGGAACAGGTACTGATGGAGACTTAAAACTAGTGCTCACCACACTAAATGGTACCCATGGTGTGTACCTGGCCTGTCTAATCACTCAGAGAGGATTTTTAACACAGGTAGCAGCTGTGCACACTTTGGTGGCAGATCTCCAGCTGAGGCTTTAAGGCTCAAGCCAGCTGCCATCGACTCTGCCCCTGTGCCCCTTTGCACCTCGCACCCCATGCCTGTTTCTGTGCCTGCTCCAGGCTCAGGTAGGAGCAGAGATGCAAGATGCTACAGATGATTACTACATTTGGATTTGAGTGCAACAAATTACTAGGTCCTAAGACCTGAAAACCTCTAATTTTGCCACCTTGTATTGTAACACAACAGCATTGTCCACAACAGTGGCCTTCTCACACTTGACCTGGTGCTAAACAGGTCTCTAAGAAGGTCGATGGAGTCATTATTGCAAGGAATATTTTTACTGTAAGAGCAACTTACGTGCTGCTTCCACCTAACCTCATTAGTGTGCTGTGCATTGCCAGTGACTCCCACTTTACTCTGACTCAGTACCTAGGGTGATTTTCTGCAAGCTTCAGATCATGGAGCAGCTGAACTGTGTAAGAATCCAAGCAGTCAGCTAATGAAAAACAAAGTTTCCAGCTCCAGTGATTGCAGAGAAATATTAAAAAATGCTGATACTTGGAGGCTGTCCACCTCTGGATTTTAATCTGCTGCTGGAGGCACTGAGCACCTCAGCTCAGTATCCCAGTGCCTGCTGTGCAGATGCAGGCTTTGAAACAGCATGGGAAGAGAGTCCAGGAAAGCTACCTGGTGCCTACCACACCACAGGATAGGGGCACATGCAAGACTGTATTTATAAAATCTAGAAACTGCTTTGAAAAATTATGCAGTTATTTTTATAGCATCTGCATGCACTATAAATACTTGACATATCTGACAAGGATTAATAATTTTCAAGGTCCTTACATTTTATGGTTTCTTTTTCTGCTGGAGCAAAACTCAAATCATTACTTGAATCATCCTTTAATGAACATTCTACAGCTTCTAAATGAAGCACTATTGATAGGCAAGATGCAGAAGGCAATAAAAGATGACTAGAAATAAGGGTGCTTTTTTTTTTTTAATATTAATGTATATTATCATGGCTTCAGCAGTCCTGGCATTAAGTGACACCATTTTGTAACCTCTGAACAGCCACATTATGTATAAAATAATAATAAAAAAAAGGCTTCTAACACTTTGAGCACAAAAGGTACTAGTGGCAAGAAAACAGTGTCTTTTGCTCATTACAGTAGAAAATGAGGTTTCTATTTAATAAAAACCCCAACCACAAGGCTATGTGTTTTTGTAACTGTAAATGTATGTCAGTGCTGTTGACAGCTTCTGCGTTGGAAAGGATCTCATTAACTCTGAACAAAACCACACGTTATCTTTTTGAAAAGCAAAGTTACGTTCCTGATGAATCATCAGCTGCTTAGCTGAGCTCCTGTGGGATAATTTTTGGTATCGGGTACTGGAAAAATAAATATCACCCCAAAGTTCAGAATATTTTCAGACAGCACCATAAAAGGCTATCCAAGCTACCCAATTCCTAAGTTAAGAAGGGAATGGGACTGGTGAGCACACAGCCATGAAAAAACATTCCATTTGGTTAACTTTGCTCCCTCAGGTTCAGGCTTTAGGGCTCTGATTTTCTCATGTTGGATCTAAACCAACTATAAAGCATCTGTGTTCTACTCAGGACTGACTCCTAAACAGATATCCTTCACTGCATTTTAAGGGACTTTATGGTGTTTCCACAGAATGAACATGCTTTAGAAACACTCCACTCAGCCTGGAAGTTCACCTAGTTCACAAATCTTCAGTCTTTTGACTGTGGTTGCAAGGCATCCCTTAGGAAAGTTAGATCTTCTTTGGTGGACATTGTGGGGGAAAGAAGCAGCAGGGAACTGAGAGGGAAACAAAGTGCCCTCATCTAGAAAGAGTGTTTTATTCTGCACCAACGCTGGTGCTAGGAGGTAAGGGAAAGAAGTGAAAGGAAGCAATTCTTTAGTCTGTCTGGTTTAGGTTCATATTATCATTCATTTTATCATGAATGACCAGAGGATATTTATGTCTGCAGGGAAGAAAAATAGCCATACAGGCCTTTGTTCAGATCTCCCCATAACATTTAATGAATTAGCAGTTCATCATACAAATACATCTTATACATGTGTGTGTATATATACTTATGCACACACTTTTAATGTATTTTCTTTCTCTTCCTCTGTCTCAAAATAACTGAAATCTAACAAGTAATTCCTGAGCTAATGTTCCAGTAGAAACCAGCCATGCTTTCTAGTGTTAGGATGTATTGTAATTGCTTTGGTGATAATACACCGAGCAAGGAATTGCTACTGCCAAAAGGCCCCTTATCTGCATGTCACACATGAGAGCTCCTAATACAAGAACTGTAAAATTCCTTGGATATTCCAATATCCATCCCTCATGTTGTTCTCCATATAACTTAACTCCATGAAAAATGACACCCCTTTTTCAGGCCCAAAGCTGCTGAAACCTGACCAGAAGGTTTCCTGAGCAAAGACTAGTGTGTAATAGCATGTCACATGGATTTGGAATTGTAATAGCTTAGCTAATTCTCTAGTAATATAATGAATCTCTGGTATTAGAAGGCTGATAACTAGATCTTCATTTGGATATATAATAGGCCATAATGACTAAAGGATTTGAAAAGGAAAGGCTGAACAGTGAGCAGCAATCCATTGGGAATACACTGGAAAACTGTCTGTTGCTTCACAGAAAGGGTTGCACATTTCAGGAAATCTGCACGTCAGATAAGTTTCTATTAGATAGGTTGCATGCAGTCTGTTTTATAAATGTCCACTTGGTGGTTGTGCACTATCTCCATGCTCACAGTTTTCTTTAGATTTCCTGTTGTTTCCAAGTGCTTGTGACAATGCCAGCATAACCACAATGACAAAGCTTGACTTTAGGCAGCAGCATCTACTCCATGCCAGAGCGGAAAGCAGCAGATGAAAGCCTCCATGGCTCAGCACAGGGCATTGTTCTGCTGCACTTCCATCTGCAACACCTTCCTGGGAAGGGTTGCTTCCATGGGGGAAGACATCACATTGCCTTAGCTCTTGCTCTGAGATGCCTCCTGTAGTCTAGATTTATTGCTTCATCCTTGAGGCATATGAGCCTCTTTCAACTAAATTCTAGGCTGATTTTCCTGAGAATCTCCAAGTATACTTGAGCCCTGCATGTCTGCTAATTGCTGTCAAAGTTACTCTTGCAATCGGATGAATCTGGACTATGTGGCTCCTTGTTTAACTGCCCCTCTCTTATTTATCTCTGTCTGTTCTGTGCTGGTGAACAATTGCTGATGGCAATTCTTGCATTTTCTACAGAAGTTACCCTGAATAATTTTTCATGCCTAGCAGGTATCTAGAGAAATCTTTCTGCCAACTTTTTACTTTTTACTTTTTCCCCCCCAGAGTATTATATAACCTGGAGCAACCCCCTAGTTTCACAGTGAAGCATGTCTTTTCACTTCTAGCTATGAAGCACAAACAAAGTATCCCTGCAAACTGAGCCTCCTCCTACATCCAAAGTTAGCATTTATTGACACACTCTCACAGCTTTGCAGGCATTAGCAAAAATGCAGCGATATATTTTGAAAATGAAAGTTCCCTATTACACAGCCCGAGCATCATTTCAGCACCACCCATGTGTTTATTACCAGCTGCGAATGAAGAAACCCCACACTATTGCAAACCACTAATGCTGCAGCACATTCCTTCCAAGGGAAAAGGCTGGAATGCTTATCCAGCATAGGTTGGTGAGCACGGCCAATGGTGAGCCCGTTCAAACAAGAGGTTTACACTCCATTTTGGCAACACTGAAATGTCTTTAAGAGCGCAGATGCGGCAGCAATGGTGCAAGGGCAGCAAGTGATGGCAACAGCAGCAAGCATGGATCTGTTCCAGGCACATCCCTTCTGAAGGCTTTCTAAACATTGCCACCTTGTGGGCCTCCTGTCTGATATCACTGCTCCTTCCACTTTCCCCAGGTGACTTCCTGATTTCACGGATGCCACGCTGGAGGCTGGATGATTGAAGTTAAACTCCCGTAGTTGGGGATTTAAAAAGGGACAGCACACCTTACGAATTCTATGTGACATTAATTGCTGACTCTGTACATGTGGTTCACGTTATTTTCTCTTTTTCCACCTAACGTTATGATGGCAGCACTAATAATGTGCAAAAGTGCTAACATTTAACAAAACAAAAACAAGGAAGGATATAATTTCTCAAAATTCCCAAGCAGAAGGGAGAAGTCAGACTCATTGTCCACCTTCAGTTTTTTTACATTTTATTCCTTTCTGCCACCATTTTCTTCTTCCTCCTTTTAAAAACCCCCTGAATTGCTTCTTATATTTATTGTGAAATTATTTACTATAAGATGTCTGGCATCTAGTTTAGCTTTCATCAGTTTTGTTTCATGATTGTTACACAGTCAAAGATCATGGAAAGGAATATCAATTGTTATTGATACCAAACTTATCTACCTGTTGCCTTACAGACATCAAACACAAGTTCTTGGGTTTAAAAAACACAAATGCACAAACATCTACTTACTTTGAGCATCCAAACACTTTCCCTGGTTGCCGGCTTGAATTGTTCCTTGCAGCAATTTGGCACTGAAAAGAAAACATGAAACCTTTAGTTCAACTACCAAATAGAAGGGAAAAAAAAAAAAAAAAGATTCACTGGATGTTCTTTGTCTGCATTGGTTGAGCAGTGATGCAATAGTCGTATGCTAAAAATTAAATGAGTAGAAATCCTTCATTACAATGCCCTAATTCAGCTGTGCTCACAATGGCTCAGTGTCTAACACATCTGCACAACAATCAGATGTCCCCCAATATAGTAGCAGGTCTATGAGCTCCCTTATGCAGTGCTACATTTAGAGTTTATTCATGATTTCCAGGCACACTGGTCTTTCTTCATCCCACCAGGCTTCTGTTGGGCACAGGCAATCAGTTATGTCTGTTGTGTCATGCAACTGGAGCCTTGCTGCACTTGCCTGAACAGCTTTTCAGAGGAAGAAAAAAATCTGCCATTGAGAAGCACAGTAACTGTTATCCAGGAAAGCCTGTGTTTTTGCCAATCCAGCACAAAAACACTGGCAATCCTTTGAAGTGTCTTGCTTCACAATAAAATCATGGTGCTGCCCCCCTGTAGCAGCCACATTAAGGCCCATTCCCTTCCTAGAATGGAATGGAATAGTGTTCCTAGATGGAATTGCCTATGAATGCTAAATTTGTCCTCACATCCATTCTCTCATGTGCTACATTACAGACTACAGAAACATAAGATAGAGCAACCATAAGCGGGTTTCAATTTGTGCCCTGAATTACATACCATGGTTACATGGCTAAGTTTCTTAATTTGACTCCTCAGTCAGCAGGAAATATCATTCCTAGCAGGTAAATAATGGTTTACAGTCAGACTAGGGCTCTGGTTATTGCTTGTTTTGCATTCCTAGTCAACTAGTTGAGACAGCCCAGTAGGGAGGAGTATTCCAAAGACATCTATCTCTGCATAACAGCATGAAACTACACCAAATAGGATCCCAGGCATACTCAGACTGCATCAGGGACTGAGAGATGTAAGAAGTTACCACAGGTAAATTTATATTAATCAAAAACCTTGTTTTAAGAGGAGGAAAACGTAAAGCAATTCTCACTATAATTCACTATGATCTGGAAAAGGTAAACAGACCTTTAAAGATGACTTGTCTAAAGGACTGGATCCCAGCTCCAGAAGCTGTGACTCATCCTGGCAGAGAACTTAGGAAGGCTGCTAGCAAACTGGAAGGCTGAAGCTACCTTAAAGCCAAACCAGAATGGGAATTTGCTACTAAATATGTTATTGTTTCATTTCTTTGATTCTCTCCAAGCCTCTTAAGCTTTGCTTTTCAATATACTCTTTTTCCTCCATTTGTTTAATGTGGAAAGTGATTCCAGCACAGCTGACAAACCTCAGGCATCCTATTGGCAAAGGAACAGCAAAACCATCATGGTATGTTGGCTTTTGCTCAAGTAGTGCCCCTCTGAATTTAAGCTGGGATCTGACAGCAATATCACAGCAAGAGTGTCCCATCTGTACAAGTGGAGATGATGGTTAGAGGAAGACATCTCTCACCAAAGGGTCCTGACCAGAACTTCTAACAGGCAGGAGCAGTGGAAAGACACAGTCATTTCCTTAGAAATATGACACTTAATTTACACATGGAATGTTTTCCGTACTATACTCTCTGAAGAGTGTGATGTTTATGGCATATTGAAGACAGAGGTAACTACTTAATTGTCTTCAGTCTGTAGACCTCAGTTAGAGAGGGATTTGAGTAACACCACCACATTGAACTTCATTCAGACAGTCCTAGAGAAAAGAGAGAAGTTGTCATAGCACAGGTTCCTAAAGCTTGGGAGCTGTTTCTGCTGGTGGTTGTACAGGACAAACCAAGGAGGTACATCTCAGCAACAGCTCCTGCCTTTTTGCCTGCAAACAGGTACTTAGCTGAGCTGCAGGGAGCAGTGCAATCTCTGTGGCCAGATGAGATAATTGGCACTTGCTGCTGTGTGCAGCAGCACTGCCAGGTCTCCACCTGCTCTGTAAGGCATGCCAACACCTCAACCCGTCCTTCTGGCTTGAGATGGCGCAGCAGCACCCAGGCAAGGGAGTGTCAGGAAACACCGGATCATTAGGGTGGAATTTAATTTAGGTGGACAAAGGAATGCAGTAGAGGTCCTAGTTAGTGGGTGTGAGGAAGGCAAGGACGGAGAGCTGGAGTCTCCTTTGAAAGGGTGGAGGAATAAAGATTAGCAATGAAGACAAGGAGAAAAGGATGCCACATCCTTCTGCTCCATGGCAGGCAATGCACAGCTCTCAGCTGCAAACACTGGCATCATGTCACTACCCTACACAGGCCAGTGAGCACACTTCAATTCCTCAAAACTCCCCAAAACATACAGGCTGTACTGATTTTAAAATAGGTTCCAGTCTCCTAAAAAGTTACCTACCAAGATGCCTAAAGAAAGTCCTTCGTCCATGCTGGAAAACACAGGAAAAAGGGGTAAAATACAAGAGGATGAAGATATAAAGGATGGGGAAAATGGAAAAGACTTTAGGGTACAGTAAAAAAAATTAAGAGCAATTTAAAGAGTAGTTTCATTAAATCCTATGTAGTAAAACAGATAAAAACGATTATGCTCTTTTTTTTCAGGTCAGGAACTTATGATTTATTCAATGTTGTAATGAAAATTTTTGCAGCTATGTGTAAAGTTACACATAGCTGCAAGTTCCCTATATCAGACTGTCCATTTCCCTGATGGTCAAATTACACTGAGGGAAAGAGGCCAATGTTTATCATAAAATGCTTTTGAGTTTAGCTGTTGTTAATATAATAGGGTAGATTTTATTAGTAGCAAATGAGTGCTCCTTCCACAATGAGTTCTCTTCCTTCCACAGCTCCTGGTGTCATCCTGCTACAGCTACAGCTGGGAAGAGAAGCCCAGGGGGTTTGGGTTGGGCTAGTGAGCCCCTGGCTTCCAGGTGGGCATGCAGAGAGTCACTCAGGGGTCCCTTCCCTTGCTTCACCAGCTGTGTACACAGCTCTGTAGCCTACAGTTGCCACTTTTTCAGATGCAGCTGGGTTATATACCCTGATTGATACTGAGTGCTGACAGAGGCCTTGGGTAGATTTGGCAAACTTTTATCGTTCAGAGTTTATGGAATCTTGGGGTGTCCAGTGGATTCAGCAGGACTGCTGCTCTCCAGGGATTACCTGGTCTCAGGAGGCTTTCACCTGCTCCCTCTCAGCATATATTTTTCCTCCCTGCACACAATAGCTATTGCTGCACCCACAAACTTTATCTGCTGAACCCCCTGACACAAACTGATGCAGAAGAGACTTTTATAATCATATCCCTTGAAAGGCTGTAAAGCCATAAATTTAATTTGAATGGATACTGACAAAAAACCCCCCTCAAAACAAAACAAAAAACCACCCCAAACAAAACAAGAAATGGGAAAAAGGGATATGAGAACACAAGTAGAAAGCAAAACAACTAAATGGAAAAGAAACGTACAGCAGAGAATCTGTAGTAAACAAGGTACAACAGCATCTAGAAGCACATCCTACAACTGTAATATGAAAAGTAGTACCCATAGCTGTTAGTTTGATGGACCAAGAAGGAAAAGTTAGGACAGAATGTAATTAAAGTGATATCAATCAAATGCCTTCTAGTTCAAAACTTTGTCTCCAGAAACTGTGTTTGCCCTGTGGGCACAGAGCCCTGTCTTCTGCTACTGTCTCTCTGAGCACTGGATGCTTTCTTCCATACTGCACAGCTCTGTTTTCCTCCTCCTGCCAAAAACTGGAAATGCGATGTTGCATGAAAACAATTTGTAATATAGGCTGACAGTCACTGATTATTGCCTCTAATATCCTCAGCAGTTACAGAAAAAAACTTCAAAACCAACTTATTTTTAGCAACTGAAAGAATTCAAGCAGCCCCATGTGGCTGCTATCCAGGCATTTACTGAGTGGAGAATAGCTTGACAAATTACAGAAATGGACAAACAGAGTGTAAATCAGAAAACCATGTATATCACTATTTACATATGCTTTCCTGTTGAAAAGAGGAACAGAAACATTAATTTTAAGGCTTCCAGTGTCAAAGGAAACAACGACTGTTTTTATGAGCTGTGCATGAATCACAAAAACCAAAATAAAACCCCCCATCTGCTTCACAGTTTGGCAGATTTCTCAACTTGCTGGTAACTCACAGCCCAGCCCTATGCTGTCTCACTGTTCCTGAGTAATTCCTCTACGTCTACTCAGGACTTGGCACTGCAGCATTACAGGGAAGGCACAAAGGCAAAGACTCAAAGCAAAGAAGTCAAGAAAGAGAGCTGAGTTTAATACTGTCTCCAGCTGCAAAACTACAAGAAACCTAGTTTGACCCAGAGTGCTTCACAAAGAAGGCAGTCCCAGAAGATGTGAGATTCTGATTCCGAGCACTTCCCACCTCTTTCGCTCTTCCCATTCCAAACACGGATTTGTCCCAGGAGTTCTGCTTCTCTCCAGTGCTCTGATTTCAAGTCATCTACTGGCATGAAAAAAGTCCTAGAGACTTCTTACAAAACTCTGTTTCCTCCCTCTCATTTACAAAGCAAACAAACTTTTTTTGGTCATTTACATATAAAGTAAATCCAAGCATGTCCTACTTAGCAACTTTGTAGGAAAGTACATGAATCCTTTCTCAGGAAGACTTCTACTCTGTTTGGGAAGCCTTTAGATTTTTTCCCTACAGAGCAGTAAACCAATTTGTGTCATTTCTGCTGTCTTCTCCTGTGTGCCCCCTCAACTTCTTGTAAACTGGAATTTCCATGATCTGAGTGAATTGCAGACACTGCTGGGTTCAAAGCTCCAGCCAACTGCAGTGTAACACCTACATTTTTGCAGCAGCCTACCTGTCCTCCTCCTATTAATAAATACCTTCACTGCCTTCCTGCCCAGTAATTCTGAGATGCAGTAATTATCTTCCAGCTTGGAAAGGGTGTAACAGAGCTCAGTTTGTGTGATTTTACTTAGCTAGTGTGACAGATTTGGCAACCCCTTTTTTTTTCTTTTTTGCATGACAAGCAATGCCAAACCAGTATATCAAGCAGTAGGTGGCAGACCTAATAGGATGAAGAGATGAGACTGTGTACATATCACTCTTTGTATTTAGCAGCAGGCTGCCACATCTCATTTATCTAAAAAAAAAATGTTTCTCTATTTGCTCCATTTGGAGAAAACAATTGTCCTTCAATTATTAGAGACATCCTTCTCTTTAAAGTTTAGTTGAGAGTTACTGATGCCTGCATATCAGCTTCTATCACATAACTAAAAGTCTGTCCCACTTGGCACTGTCAGTGCCTGTGTCTGTTGACTTCTACATCCAATATAACCACCAAATTTGTTTGGTGCATGTCTATGGTTTGCACATTGGACTGCAATTTGATATTGATGCACTTCTGCATGTACTCATGTATTATGGCTTTTTTTTTTTTTTTGTAGGCATTATATCATCTTACAGAAAGCACTTGGTTTAAAAATAACTAGAGTTGATCAGGTTTCTGCTTAGTTTCATGCACTAGAATCACTTAACACATTTCTTTTTAAGACTTCCTTATAAACAAAGTCATGCTGTGATGATGCATATCTTTTATAGTGAGGGAAGGAAAGCCAGCACTGACTAAGGTTTCCCATTATGAAGAATTTGGCAATAATATTGCCTTAAGGATTCCAGCCTTAACTATTTGCTCCTTATTTATGTCTCTGGGCTGCCCCGTAGTTTTGTTAGAACCCTGAATCCAATCTACTCTGAAGCAGATGCAGAAATAATCTAATTTCAAAGTCACCTTTTTTTTTCTTTTCTTTTTCAGATTTAGAGGAGTAAATCTGGGGCAGCTCCAGGTTCCAGAGTACACAGCAAGGTCCCATCAACATTTGGGCTCTCACAACTGGGAGGACAGGATCTCTCTCACTGGCTTGTATTGCTGGCCAGAAACAGGTATAGGAAACAACTCCTCTGATTGGGAATGAGTATCAAGTTTTCACAGCAGACACAAACTCCTCAGATATGGTCTAAAGACTAGTGAATACACAGCTAAGGCAGAACACACATCAGCTTTCCCCTGTTCACGATGTAAGAGAGTAAGAGACACATGAGAACAACCAGCAGCAACTGCTTTTGTCCAGATCAACCCACCACCAGTTTCCAGATTTGTCATTTCCTATACCCAGTTTTAGGCTTAATTTTGTAGCTGAATCTTATAGACTTATCATCAACTTAGAATTAAAAAGAAGGTCCAAGGGAAAAGTATTAAAACACACATTCAAAAGTAAAAGAAATAAAACCAGTCTTTGTATTCTGACCTGAGCCATTTTCTAAAGTTCTTTTAGAACAGCAATGCCTGAAGTTTAACATGAGGAGTCCTGATGGCATAATAATATGCTGAATTACCCAAGCTGACATTCTTTGAAAACAAGCCTGCTGAACAAGCACAGTAGGAAATGCCCAAAGATAACTTCCATAGGAGTGTTATGCAGCGTCTGGGGGACTCAAAATTGCTTCAGGGATATAGAATGTACCAGCTTCAGGACCAGGAAAGCATATAGAAGAGCAAGTTGGTTTAAAAAACAGATGTTTTTGCTCAAAAAGTAATTTAAATGCAAGTGGGATTCTTTACTGTAAGCCTTATGCTTCCAGATCTGCCTGAGAAAAATGCAGGTAGTTCAGTTTGGGTGCCTAAGATTAAATGGGCTGAATCCCCCACTGCTGTGGGATTAGTTTTTCAGGTCTCTCTTTACAGTGAGTGAAGAAAATTTAGCAAATCAGAGAACATTCAGCAAAAATCATTTAGGTGGCTAGACAGAGGGGGATAAATTTTCCTACCAACATTCTGTTTTAACCTAATGCTTTACTCTGAGCACATTGCCTACAAATTGTCTAAACTTATCAACTGGTGGTCTCTGCTAAGTTACATAATTCAGTTGCTTTCTTTAAAAAGTAAAAAAGTTCTTCAAAACAGCACAACTTGCACTACCTATGCCTATTTCAGGCCAAGAAAGAGGAAAAGGAAAGCAGGTTTGGAAAACAAGTATACAAATTCTTGCCCCTGGGAAGGAATGACCTTGCTGGGTGCCAGCTAGCACCAGAGAAAAAACTTCAGAGAAAAAAAAAAAGACCTGGGGATGTTGGTGGACAACAAGCTGAAAAAACCTCAGCAGTATGTCCTTGCAGAAAAGGAAGGCAACTCTACACCAGGCTGGGTTTGCAGATCTAGGGCAGTAATTACTGCACTCAGGGCTTGCGAAAGTGCAGTACTTGTGTACTGGAGAGCCACAAACCAGTGATAGACATGCTGGAGCCCAGTCTACTGTACAAAGATAGTTAAGGAGATGGAGCAGATGATGTAGGAGAGGCTGAGAGAGTTGGGTTTGTCCAGCCTGAAGAAGAGAAGGTTTAAGGTGTGTGTGGGGGATGTATGACTGCAGCCCTCAAATACTTAAGGGGAGGGCGTAGAGAAGATGTAGCCAGGATCTCCTCAAAGGCACACAGACACAGCAAGAGGCAACAGGCAAGTTTCAACAGGGAAAATCCTGATTACATGTTAGGAGAAGTGTTTTCATCGTGAGTGTGGTTGAACATTGGGTCCAGTGAGGCTGGAAAATCTGAATGTTCAAGATATTCAGAACTCAACAAGTTCCTGAGCAACATGATCTGTTTGGGATAGCTTTGAACAGGAGTGGACATGATTATCTCTTTCAACTGCTATCATCCATTGATTCCATGTAGAAGTATCATCACTGCAGGCTGCTTGTTGCCTGCTTGCCTTGCCCAGGAAAGAGAGTCCTAGTTAGGGTATGAACTGCCACTTTGGCCCTTTTAACAATTCTGGCATGTCCTTCTCTGCCTCAAATTACTGAACAGGAAAGGGAAACTAACTCAGGGATGTAAAGATAGATTCCGGTATCTGTGGCAATAGTTAAAACAGCTGAAGTCTTATAATTTTTTTTTTTTTTTTTTTTTTTTTTTTTTGTTTTTTTTTTTTTTGTTTTTTATTTTATTTAGAAATCTAATTATACAGTATATCAATATATTTATAATGAAATCTATTAAATATATAATTAAGTCTAAACTCAGAAGTTTTTCTCTTTACAGCGCTGCTGAAGCAGGTAAAAGTTCTTGGACTCCTGTCTTGTGTGAGCCGAATGGATTACTTGCAGTCAATTATGTATGCACAAACTTATGAAGGCTTTAAGGCTATAGTTTGTAGAAATGTCCTGTGAACCTCTGATTAGATAAGGTGTTCATGTGACAGCTCATGGGACATTGAAAGGTATAGCATCACCTCATTTGTCCTGCACAGGTCATCACAGGTCCTCCCATAAACCAAAAGCCAAATGAGTCTCTGCTTTCCATCTAATCAATCCCAACCATCCAGTTTTCCTAGGTGGAATGCAAGAGTCACTTTTCCATAGATCCACAGTGTGACAATTATCCCTGGGTTCCAACCTCTGCCAAATGGACCATGTTATTCTTTTACACTACTTGTCAGTGGAGAAAAGGGGTCAGGTGATCCCAGTGACATAGTCACAGCCCAGTGATCATGAAACTCTGAAGGAGCATGTTTTAAGCCTTCTCCAAGCTGGTGAGGAGCAGATCCCCTTTAGTATCTCATGTTTTGAGTCCGTCCTTCAGCCCTCCTTATCTACCAGGTGGAGGGGCAGCCCAGGAACACTTCACACTCTTCCACACACATTTTGACTTAAAGCAAGCAGTAATTGCAGTGCTTGGCACAGGGAGCAGAATCTGGGGCTGTTGATAGGATTGGATCTCTTGAGGGAGTAGGCAGAGAAATACAACTTGGTATTTATTCATGTTTCAAAGCACTGAGTGCTGATTTGCTTACCCTACCCAGGTGCAGTACCTCTTAAGAGAAGCAGAACTTCATTGAGAAATACAACAGCTACCCATATTCTCAGTAAGGATCAGAAATCCTTAAAGGATCTGCACTTGCAAAAGGTCTCTCAGAAACTGAGGGCCTCCTGCATGCAAAATGGGAAAGCTAAGATACACTGAAGCTTGAGGACACTTGCATCATGGTAATGATCCCACACAAGTAATTGGGGCTAAACTGCAAACCTGTGTATTTGATAAAGAGAACACAGGACCAAGTGAGCTTTTTTGGGATCTTGAGTGAATGTAGAGCTGGAAGTTTCCCCAGTAAGGGAAACTATAATAAGCCATGGAAGGGTTCTTCAGAGCAGGACTGTATATGAAAACTGCATAAATACCTTTTAATTCTTCAGTTAAAATAGCATTGCTACCTGATCACAGCTTGTGAACTTCAAACTGAAGGAAAAATATTCTAGTCTGTGAGATAAGAATGACAGGTTGTGACCTTATTTAAGTACTCCATGATACTACACAATAAAGCAAATCATATGGCAGGGGATTCAAAAGATGTGTTCCTAAGATTCAACCCCCCAAATGAATGTTGCTTTGTTCTGAAAGGATAGCCTGCATTTGAATTCTACCATATCAGAGTATTTCGGGATGCATCACTGAGCTGCAATATTTCCTCCAAGAAGCTGCAGTACAAAGCTCACATGAATTATTGTTTCTTTATATTGGTCTGCAGACAAGAGCCACAGAACACACTAAAATGAACACGTGCACCACTTACTCATTAGAAAAAAAAACTAATTGGGAAGTTTTAAAGTTATTTTACAGTATCAGGTTGAATTTAAGCTTCCACAACATTCTGCTCTGCAAAGCTTTTCCTCCAGCACACTGTGTGCATGCACTGATTTGGAAGAGCACTAAACTAATTTCAGTAGTGTACACAATTTAAGTGCAGATACTTCTCACTGCCTTTTTCAGACACTTAGTCTTTTGTTTGCTGGCCAAACCAATCAAGAAAAGTCATCACTTAACTGAAGAAACGGCTACTTTGGATTGATTTGTCATTTACATGCACATTATTTTCCTTATAGACTTATACAAGAGCCAATTTTTCACATTTAGAAGACAAAGCCTTTTAGCATAGATTAGCAAAACTGGCAGTTTTGGTGTTTGGGAGGGTTTGTATCCTTCTTTCATAAACCTGTCAGTACAGCAGATTCTGTGTAGAATAACAAGTCTTCCGGTTTCTTCTCAGGCACATGCAATCTGCCCTCAAGAACGCAGCCCCTGTTAATGTCATAGATAAGCTCTCTTCACACTGTGGCACTTTCTGTAGCAGCAGCCTCCCAGTAGCTGTTTTCCTTTGGAATGACCAGAGTGTCCTTCAGCCGAGCCTGAAAGAACAATTGGCACATCTCCCGTCTTGCATAAACTCACACTCTTTCCATCAAAGGCTCCTGAGATGGCAACTATCAGATATTTTCAGGCATGACTGCTTTAGTAAGCGGTGTCAGATATAAAATGTACGTACAAAAGGTGAACATGCATTTTAGGGCTCTAAAAAAAACATGTGAAAACACAATCCTTATTTCCCCAGCATGAACTCTTTTAACAAAGCCCTTCTGTTTTCATCAAGATTAGTCAGCTATTGAAAGTCTCCATAACAAGATATTTCTGAACTGACATGCCCAAGGTGAATCAAGGTAGTGACTTATGGAACAAATGAGCAGCTGCAGAGTGTCTGCAGCTGAAGCATCCAGCATCAGCTGAAAGCAGGTCTGTCTCTCCCAAGCCAGTGAGCAGTTTTGTGTATGCTCATGGTTTAAGTCCAATTTTTCTCCCTTTTTGGTAGTCAGATTGCTTATTAACTCATGTAGCAAAAATCTAAGATTCAACCTACACTTTCCCATAAGATTGATTTCCCTGCAGGGCCTATCTCAGCGTCTGCTGCACTCTGCTGCAACTCTCTTACGCCCTTCCATTTCTGGTCAAAACATGCCACACCTTCCACATGAGTCAACAGAGCACAGCAGCATCTCCTGCAGCAAGCGGGGAAGGAGCCCAGAGGAGAGCCTTGCTGGGAAAACACAGTCCATCCTTCATCAGTGGGCAGGATGCTCAGAGAAATGCAGCCTTGGTTAAAAATATTACCAGGAGAGTGCAACAAGCTGCACTTGATCTTGAATTCACCGGATCAGGCAAGGTCACTTCTGGAGAAATACTCCTATGGATAAATTCCAAATAACCCAGATATTTAGTTAGCATACACAAGACAGCTGGAAGTCTTTACAACACTCTCAAATGACACTGTTTGGCACCTTATCAAACTAAATGCCTTTTGCCTGTCGAGAGCACAAGCACATCATTTTACTTCAGCGTTGTTCTGTTTTCCCTCGGCATGACGTGTTGGTTGTGAGAAACTGCTGCATCCAAGACAAGATGTCAGGGTTCAGCCTTCCTACTCCTTTTTGATGACAAATTGATGTTGAAGTTTAATTTCCAGAATATGAAAATTATCAAGATCACATATTTTGACACACAAGATGTGTAAAGAAAAATACAACTGAACCTGTCCCAACTTTAACTAGGTGACCTGATGGTTACTCCAGAAAGTGCAATATTTTTAACCCCAGGAACATTCCTGCTTTCTTTATTCAGTAGAGATGCTTACAACCTTTCTTGTTTGAAGTGCTGTGTTCTTTCCCCTACTATTGCATGGAGGAAAACAGGATGTTCAAGCCAATGTAACAGTTCTCTGGCACTAAGAACTCAGTAAGTCCAGGAACAAGTTACTGCTTCTTTTATGGTCTTTTTTTTTTTAAACTGGAATAAAGCCACACATTTTGTCAGTCTGTATCCCAGAAGAAATGATCCTGTCTGTGCTTGATACCAACGGAAAGGCATCCAGTAGCATGGCAGGAGAATCCAACTCAAAGAGTTTTTATGTTTATACACACACAGAGGGCTATTTATTTAACTGCTGTGAGGGCACTCCATGGGGTGAGCTGGGAGTGAAACCCTTCCGTGTTCAACACGACAGCAAGTGGACAATGGGAGATGCCCGAGCAAAGTACTGGGCTCGTGCCAGGGACTTCAACCAAAAGGCAACCCCAACAAGAAGGGGAATAAACTACCCTGGAAACAGCACAAAATTTCTTCAATTTCAGAAGTCACAAAATTAGACAACAAGAAAAGATAGGAGGGAAGGACCCTACTGCACAGGACACATAGGGCATGGCAGGTAAATATTATTAAAGAGCTTTAATCTCACCTACCAGATTTCTCTCCTGTTGGTAAGTGCTTTTCCTCCTCACATTCATTTTTATGTTCCAGTAAAATCAGTTTGCCTCTCAGTTTTACCTCAGACATAATTCTGAACAAGTCTTTACCTGCAACTTCAAGTTCTAAATAGGTAATCAAGGAAAAAACCACATATAAACACCACACTGTCCAGCAGGACATATACAGGAAACTCAGAGGCCCTAGATCCTGTACCACCAATCTTAGTGGATTTAAATAGGTACAGTTAGGCTACTGCAGAACAGACACAATTTATTTATGATTTATTATGTATTGCTGAAACCAATGAAATCTGAAATAAGACCTTCACAGTCAAGGTCTGTGAAGGCAGCACTTTGAATTTCTTGCAGTAGCACACAGTGAATGCTGCAACAAAGCAGCATCAATCCCTCTGTGCCACATTGTTGTAATGGACAGAACTGTACCAGTAGCTGTGGGTTCCTTTCAAAGGGAGACAAGAGATATCACTGCCATCCGTCAGACAAACGTTTCTTGTTGGTCTGTTCCACAGCTACATAATAAGTTTCCTGTCATCTCACAAGCCCATCATAGGATTTCTCTATCTGGTTTTCTACCATGATCACATGTTGCCTGTAGCCTCTACATCCCAATGAAAGATTTTTGCTGCAGCAGAGACAATACACCATCCTAAAGTCATCCACAGATTGCTAAGCACATTCTTTACCTGAAGTGGCCCTCAAGTGTTTTACAAACACACCTCAAAAACATTGTTTCAGGCCAAGTGACATCTGACTGGCAGTTATATCCATTTCTCAGATCATTATTTAGATCTCAGTTGTCTAAGGGGAGTTTTCATTGTTGTATACTGCATCCTTTGCAGCTCCCCTTCCAGCTTGCACAAAGGACTCGAATTTCAGTCTTCTTCCATGTGTTGGAAATTGTTACCTGTATGTGTGACTGTCATGGGGACAAGACCTGAAAAATTGCAAGTCTACAAGATTTACTGTTCAAACTCAGCAACTTGGTTTGACTGCAACTAAACTAGGGTAACAAAAGCTATCTGTCCCTGTCCTCTGACAGCACTGCCCTGAGAAAAAAAAATACATTACTTAAAGACATCAAATAATGTTAAAGAAACTGCAGTTATTTTAAGATCTGTAGAACCCATCTGATTTCAGGAGTCCACAATTCCATGAAGCAGTAAGGCATCCAACTGAACAGGGTCAGCTGGGGTCTTCTCAGCAGTACAGGTAAAATGGACTTTGGCTGACCCAGGAATGTAGAGAAAAATGCATTTCTATTTTCATCCAGGAGTCAGAAAAGTTCCTTTTCTTGGTGGTAGTGGAAGACCTGACTGTGCAGGGCCAGCAGGGTTTAAAGGCTGAGCTCAGACTCGGAAGCTGCTGTTGTGAGAGAGCCTCTCCCCTCCCCATCCTGCTGGGAACCTACATCCTCCCTCTGGACCCTCTCAAGCCACCCACACCAGACTCTTCTCCACAACCACCCCTGCACTCATCCCAACAGAATTTGCAAACCCCTCCATATGCCTCCTCCAGCTCGGCTCTAAACACACTGGTGTTGCCATGCATGAATTAAGGCAGGAGAATCTAGAGCCAGACTGAGTTTTAACATCCACCTATATATGCTGAATTTTCTGTTTAAATCTTCTGATAGCAGTTTTGAAATGTGAAGGGACTAACAGAATACCATATCAAGGTATTGCCACTGTCAGTCTTCATACACTGTCTCAAAGAAGCAAGTTACAAGATATTGCCATGGGCCATCTGCCTCTTCATTACTCAGCTCGCCACCAAGAAGTCTTCCTACGTTTAGTACATAAGAGGCTCAAAAAATCAAATCAGGAAAGGAAGATGGCAACCAAAGGCTTGTAGTTTGGCTACTCAAAAGTGGCCTTTTGAAGATTTATCTAAGTTTACAAAATAAAATAAGTAAACAGCCACAGGACAGTGAGTGTCCCTTGAGTCATTTTAAGCATCAGAATTATGCTAGATACTTACTCCACAAATATTACTTGCCAAGTCACTTTAATCTCTGTTTGGAAGAGTGACCAAATTTACAAACAGGTTAAGCTATGCAATAATGTCAAAAAGTAAGTAACTGCATTACCCACTTGAAAAAGCTTCAACTTTCTCCCTGATTCAGAAAACCCATGCAAAAGTATCCAAGAGTAGAGACACCTGAGACTCTCTGCCAGTACTGGCAGCATTGTCCTCCTCCTTCATCCCCCCAGTCTACTATACTAGTACAACAAGGGATACCAGCAAATATTTTTTAATGGTTTGAACAACAAAAGGTACTTAAAATAAAAGCAATGCACTTAAAAATACCTATGAACAATCTAACTGCAGCATGGCAACCTCCCGGAAGAATGGCAGTGGATAAAACCAAGGGGCCTCCCCTGCAGGAGATGCTATGCTGTCAAACAAGACTCTTCTCACCACAATCCAGCACAGCCACAATTTGCTGTATATCAGTAAAAACATATGGTAGAGAGCAGAAATGACCACACTGCCCAAGTTAAGCATCCTACAAGTTTAACTTTGACAGCAGAAACTCTAAAGAAAAACCACAGCATTATCAAGGTGGAAAATGTGTCTGTTCAAATGTAAGACACATTTGTTTTCTTATGGCTACTAATCACACAAAGTCAAAATGCTCTGACAGCCTTTCCAGCTTCAGAGCATGTCCAGCATCAGGACATTTTGCCCAAGAGGCCATCAGTCAGCTTTTGCCAACACATTAATTCACAGTTTTGCTTACAGCTTGAAAAAGAGAACCCATCAAGAGCACCAGTTTTGTGGAAAACATTACTTTGGTTATTTCTGTAGCTTGTGGTAGTTATTCCAGAATATGCTCAGAACACTGGTCAACTAGTGTCCCTCAAATATTCCCATGTTTTGGATGCCATTAGAAACAAAAAAATCAGTGACTTCTACTCCATTTGTATTGAAGGCTTGTAAAAGAAAACTTATTAGTCTTCTCTGATCTAGTTATGTACAGATGAAGTAACTGGAGAAGGAAGTTAGCTTTTAAGACACTTGTATCTCATTGTTTATTCAGTTTTCCATGAAATCCATCCACACTTCCTTCCATTTTCCCAGAAGCCTGAAAGGAACTCCTAAAAAGTACTTTTAATATTCATCCCCCTCTCTCCAATTCCTCATAGTTCTGCTTTACCATCACACCAGCAGTGAGCTCAGAGTTAGGTAACCAGTATAATGAGATAGTTATTTTTTATACTGACTACTGCTCTTGCCACCTCCATTTTGCACCCCTTGCATTGTTGTGATCACTTTTTGATACACTGCATTTGACTTCAGTTGAAGACTATGAAAGATTTCACCCAGACATCTTGTAAACCGATACAGACCTGCCCTCAGAATTATTGTACCAACATGAACACCTGTGTTCAAGAGCAAACAAACTTTTACAGCACCTGATCTCATTGAGGGACATCCACAGTCACTCACGAGGCTGAACAGAGCAACTCATAAGCAATCCTGTGCATGTATATATAAGGAAACTGATACAGCAGAAACCAAAAATTATAGCAGGATTTTTGGGTGTATCAAAAAGTTATGACTAAGCCGTAGCAATTGTGCAATAAAGCATAGCATATCTTTTATTTGTATGCTTGAGAAGTTAATATTGGTATGACTGACAAACAGCAGCACAATTACAACAGCCACATTAACCTCAGTGCTGTGGGCAGGTGGTGCAAATTAGCCCTCAAAGTCATCAGTCTTGAAAGCATACCCACCCTATGACAAAGAACAACCTCTCCAGGTTTGGAGATGCTTTCATAAGGTTGTTTTTTCTCCATTTGAGTTAGTGATACAGAATTACAAAGCTATAGAGAGCAAAAGTCCAATTACACATGGCAGAGAACACAGAGACCTTTGAAATGACAGTAATACTCCATTCTCTGATAGAAAAATATTAAGTGTAAAAACTGAATTAAAGTAGGAAAACAGACTCCATGACTTACCTTACCTTGCTGATTCAAAGGTTCCTTTAGAGGAATGTCCCCAGCACGGGAACCTTTATGAAGCCTTGACATGGTAGGATTAGTAATTTTTTTAAAAGATAAAAACCAGTTAAATAAAACTGTCTCTTGTCATAGACTGGTAGAAAAGAGCTTCCCTTAGATAGCTTCCCTTTATAAACCTCACCATGGGTGTGGCTAAATGACTAGCTCCACCTTCCATCCTATTTAGAAACCCCACAAAAAAAACCCCCACTCAAACAACCTTCTCTGAAGCAATATAATAATTTTATCAACTTATAATGTGCTGGTTTAAGGTTGGTGGGGTTTTTTTAAGCAGATAACTAGTTGGCACTTTCACAAGCAGATGGGGAAAATGTAGACAAAAGTAAATTTGTCTCCCATACTTGCAGGTCCTGCAACTTGGTCTGCAAACATCTGGTGGGTGAACTTGCTCAGTTGTTTGCTTTTTAAAGGCAGTGTTGTAACAAACTGAGGGAAGTCTACCAGCTTTGAGTGTTTACTGGTATTAGAGATGCAGTAGATTGAAAAGCAGCATACCTACAAACTTGTAGCAATTTCCAGTTGCATCACCTTGAGAAAAGCCTCCACCACCAGTGAAAGCAATTGTTTTCATCACTTACAGAATGAAGATGATGCAACATCAAAGCCCTTTGTATGACTCATTAAATCACACACATGCTTTCACTACAGAGGGACCACCAATAAAAATTAGGTTCTGTTCTTTTGTCCTCTAAACACTCTATATTTTAAAATCCCTTAATTTTCTTTTCTGTCAAAGCTAACTCAAGAGGATGGGGCAATGGATTAGGATGTTGCCACTAAAGCAGTATTGTCTGCAGAGTTTTATATTGCCTTGGTGTGTAATACAAATGCATCTTGGTGGCTGCACTCTTGTGTCTCAATTTTTTGTACTATCCCAACCGCTAGTTTTTTGCATTCACGGATATAAGTATGAGGAACTATAAACACAGGGCTTAAGTTTGGGGTTTATTTTTCACTGAATAGTTGAGGTTATCCTGGCACTCCTGAAGGAGGCTGGGTGTGAAATTAGAGTTCTTGAGGTATTTGGCAGGAGCTCAACTATGCTTCTATCATCTGGGTTTGCTTTCAAGGGAGCGATTAGGAAATTATGTTCTTGTTAACAAGATCTGTGCAAGTAATGACTATTATACCCAACATTTCCTGTATTTAAGCTGAAGTGATTGCTCCATCTTGATACAAAGAGGAGAGGTATTTTCTTGAGACTTCATGACTTGGGCCAAACCTTAATTTTAAAGAGTATTACAAGAAGAAAGTTTATACCTTTTCACAGTACCAGGACATTTCTGTCTGAAAATGTTAACTGGTCTTTAAAAAACATATATCCATGTGGAAATTTACTTAATATTAGACACTCCCAGATGTCAGATGAAGGAAAAAGCCGTCTTTAGTGCAACAAGAAATGTTGTATAATAAACCACAAAATTGACTTTTCACTGCTTTTTTACCTCTGCAGGCATGATAAAGAATATTTGCCTTTAAAATCCAAATTTAAAGGACAGATACCCATGTCTCTTGCTGTAGCTAAAAGTCTGTAATCTCATGCTCTACCATACATGAATACAAAAATTCTGCAGCATTCTCCAAGGGTAATAAAACCATTTCACTCTTTAGAGAAAGTCTGATGTTTCTGGGGAAAAGATAACATCCTGGTGAGTTCACAAATTAAGCATAGCATGCAAGGGAAAAGAAAGCAGTTCCATTTAAATGCAGAGTTGGGAGAAACTGAGATAAGGTAATTTTCTTTCCTACCCCTGTAAGGTCCTCTAGCAGAGGTGCTCACCATGGGCCAGCTTCCTCTCTTTCCACTTCAGCAATGACTGACTTGACAGGTCACCTCTGACATTCTTGGTTATAATTTCTTTTGAATTGATGTTCCCAGACAGAATGGGAAAATCCAAAGGTATGGGTAAAAGGAGGAGGAATATCACAGGAGATGAGCAAGACCAGAAATCAGGATAGGAGTACTAGCATGTTGTGCTCAGTGCAGTTCACACTGCACAGATGCATCTCCTGGGCTGGGGCTTGGAACCATGCTCTGTTTACAAACACAGCACTGGGAAGATACCAGAATTGGTGCTCTAACTTCCAAAGGACTTGCTGTTTCAGCTGGTAGTACTTATATCCCAATACTGAAACATGAAAGAGTGAAATGGAGTATAGTCTCATTTGTAGCAGATACCAAATCAAATCAATAGATAAAATAGTCAGTGCCTGGGATTCATGCCTAATGAGCACCATGGAAGAGAAAAAAAGGAAGACTGCAGTCTTATTTTTTGAATATCACCTACAGCTCTTACAAAGACAATGGCACACCTGCACTGCCTGCCAGAGTGACTTTATTGCTATCCTAATGACAAAGGCAGCATTATGCAGCTGTAAGGGTAATAACAATTTTTGCCATTCTAACCAGAAGATATTGCTAAAACTTAGTTGACCAGATCATGTTTTATCAGCCAAAAGCAGGAGAGGTGAGTACTCACCTGCAAGAAAGGGGCTGGTATATTAGTCCTTTCTGAAGAGGCACTTCAGCAGTACCTGTAGTGATAATGTCACTTGCTGTTGCCAGCTGCTCCCATGCAAAGGCCAGACTTAAAAACACATTTGCTCTCCTGAGCAAGAGCAGTTACAAGAGCTCTAAATCTGCCTGTACTTTGCGAGGGTTCAATGTTTAACAGCACAAAATTAATCTGCCTGCCACCCCTTAAGGTTCAGGGGAAAACTTAGGACTGAGTTTTAGTCCTGATTTGTTTCACAGTCCCCTCCCTCTTCACTGTCTTCCAGGACCAAAAGTTCTTGGTTTGATAAAGCTGTGTGTTCACCCTCTGAATGCAGAGACTGCTGCTCATTCCTCTTGGGCAGGCACAGCATTTTCTGGTTCTGCTGCACAGCTAAGGCTAAGGCTAAGGCTAACCTCTGGTACTCCTTTCCTGCTGAACCCAGGGCCAGGCTGGGAAAAAAGAGTGTTATCAAGCAGCAACCAAGGCTCTGCTTGGTAAAAGCTGGGGTTCAGGTGCACAGCAGCCCCAGTGGGAAGTCTCTGTGGCACAATCAGTCTGTGTGTTCCTCTGTTACCCTTGGCTGGTAGTCCAAGACCACCCAGGGATGGGGGCTTGGAACTAGGTAACCTTTAATGGTGTTTTCTACCCCAAACCATTCTATGATCTCTTCTATGTTACTGCAAAAAAAGGGGGTTCCTTTCAGGCAAAGGCCAGAGGAAGTTAAAAAGCAAACTGACAGAATAGAATTATTGCCAATTTTGTGGTGAAGTCAGGATGCAGCTAAGGGGAAAGACACATCACAGATAAAGAATGTGAAAAATCTCGTAAGATCATCTTGTAAGATGAGAAAGAAAGGGGCACTCCAGAGGAGCAGCCAGAGAGCAGCAGTGCATGGATGCAGGGTTCTTTCCAGGCACAAAACTAACTACCCTGGAGTGGCTGGAAGCCCAGATCTTTAGTTTTCTTAACGAAGTTTTTTGTCATCATCTGGAATTACTTAATCTGCACTTCAAAGGTCTTCTAAGAGACAGCCTACCTAGAGCTGCTGTTCAAAACTTCAGCAAATGAGGTTTTCCTATGGCATTCCCCAGACTGGTTTCAGTTGCACCTTGCAAGCCCTTCTTCTACAGAAATGCATATTCCTAGAAAATTTCCTGGGGCTTGCTAGCGAGACATGAAGATGTTCACAACCAGTTGCCAATGCCTAGTCTTTTGTATCTCTGATTTTCCTTATTTTGAAAATATTTCTCATTATTATGATTGACACCAAAATTCATGAGGGAGTTAAAGGGTTAATGGAGTTGAAAGGAGAGGCACTGACTATAAAAAGTTACTGCAATTAATAATGTCTGAGAACTTGAGCTGCAAGAAAAAGATGCAAAAGCTAGCAGAAAAGAACTAAATTAACAGCTCTAAGGGTCAGTCTGTTTATGTTGCACACTTTTTTTTTTTGGTCAGGGGATTTAAATACCCAATTGTTTGGCAATTATTTAGCTTTATAGCTGACCTGCAGACTAACCTGTTGAAGTGGAACAGAGCTGCGTGAGTGGGATGTCCTACCCTGACTAACAACTCCAGGGAAACCCCAAAGCACACAATTCTGGGGAGCATCAAATGCCAAGGAAACTATTTGCTCTGTTGGTGCAGTCTGGTAGCTGGAATTTAAGCAGTGGTAAGTGATAAGACAGGAGCTCTCTGCTGCCTCTGTGATTAGCTTAATTACAAACAGAAGTCCCCTGTTCTCCTTGTGCATGGGTCTATTAATACTAACTATGTGCTCATGCCATCTGCCAATGAGCCATTTCCAACTTTACAAAACACAGCAGACAATACTTGCAGGTGCTTGGAAATGTGTTTATTTGGCCATTAAATCCACAAGACTTAAACACTGCCAAACAATATTTGCATGTGCAGGTACTCCTGCAAGACAGTGTCTTCTGAACTGATATCAGACATAAAAACTCCAGACTCTGATGGAAATCAAGAGAGGTATTCATCTATTGCTTCCATTTTGCTTCTTAGTTTGTGGTTTTGTGTTTGGCTTTCAAACATTCTTGGATTCAGAACTGTGAGAGATGCCACATTCCCAGCAGAGACAAGTCATGAGATCCAAAGTTAGTTTCAAGTGCCATATTGTAAGGAAGCTTCAAGAATGAGTGTTTCTACTTAGTCTGAATACAGTAAAGCCAAACAAAGTACATTGTTTTCCTTTGATAAAACTTGACATGCTTTGCTTGCAGTGTCATTCAAACTCTTTGTAGAGATTGTTATTAGTCTATATTCAACCCAGTATTAATTGAGGCATTAAATGGTTACCAGATCACAGCCTATTTTAATAAAATTCTTCTGTAAGGAACAGCCTGAGAAGATATCCAGCCATTTCACATTAAATGTTGTACAAACTAACCATGCAGAGAGATGAGAGACAGATTTCCCCTGTGGACTTTAATGATTCTATCAAGATTTACTAGATTAAAACAACTTAGGTATCTGAAGCTTATAGCTGATAGACCTGTATCATTACATCCTTCTTACCTGTCAAATTCATGCAGGATTTGTATTTTCTGTAAACTTGATATTTTTATGTGTTTTGGTATTGATAATTAGACCAATCTGAAAGTTTTTCATGCATGTGTATGGTAGATGATCCATTGTTAGGACCCTGCTAATTCTATCATTTAAGGAAAAGAGTAAACATAAGTAAATGGTGTACTCAATTATCTGCAATTGCCCTGCTGAGGAAATACTACTGGCTTTTTCCCAGAAAGGGGAAAAGTAACATGGTGAGCTATTCTCAGAAAAGACCAGGTTAAATATTAAGCTCCTGTAAAGAGAACCATTCCTAAATATTAAATAGACAATTTTGAAATCTGTGGACTTTAAAGGCTCAGGTGAATGAAGCTGATTGCCTGCAAAACTCTTCAGCACAAGACACAAGAGTTTCTGGGACTGAGGAGGCATTCAACCAGCATCACTGAGGCTCTCCCCACAAACTTAGTTGTATTTTCATCTTCTCTACCACACCACGTCCTCCTCTTCACTACCATTGTGTATCTTTTCAGACTACTGTGAAGAACTGTCCCCTCTTTAGGGCAGCAGTTGGTGATCAGATTCGAGCATACTTGCCCCTCCTGAAGCCATTCTCTTGCTGTAGGGGCTCTGTTAGCAGGATTGCTTTCCTCCAGTCCTTTTAAAACACTTTATGTTCATGCCCTTAATATAAATAGCACAGGGCAGCCCTGCTGCTGGCTGCTGACACTGGGCACTGCTCCCAGAACAGGTCTGTGCCTTAATCCTGCCTGTCCTGCGACTGCGCTCTGGGGCTGTGCTCCAGCTCATCAGGGACAAACACAGCCTGAAACTCTTCTGAGATGCAATTAGATAATAATATGATAAATGCTTTCCCTGACAGCTTTCCTAGAACATTCTTGTTTTCAGGATCCTTTCCCTGCAGTTCAGGTTTTGCATTCTCCTCTCCCTGCTGAACCCTGCTGCCAGCACCCCTTCCTGTCATCTGACTTTCCCAAAGGTAGAAGACAAGTCACTGCTTTTTCCTTACAGTCAGTGAAAACAGCTAAACCCCAGTTTCTCTTGCTGCCCTGAGAGCACACATTGCTATGCCAGAGCCCAGTCTTCAAGTTCACTGCTCCTACACATAGGCACAGTGGAGGCTGACTGCAGGGACGATCTGCAGGATCCACATGGCAAAAACCATAAGGGGAATTGCCCAAATCCCCTCACCTTTCCATCAGTGACAAATCAAGTCCCACTGAAGCTTCAAGGATTTCACATTGGCAGTTGTAGCTTTGCTCAGAGGAGCGAGGCCAAAACACTGACTTTGTGTATACACACACATGTATCTGCACCTGCAGTAAAATAAATTATATACATAAAGGTGCTGAAAGGCTCAGGATCTCACTTAAACTTCACCCAACACCACCACATGTGCCATCATGCCAGAGTTGTTTTTTTGGGCCCCCAGTGACTCAGAGCAATGGCAACAGGCTCCCACTGGGGCTCTCTGCATCAGCTGCAGTTCTCCCTCCCATGCTTCCTGCCAACATCTGCCCAGCCCAACTCTGTCTGACACAACCACTTGCAGTTTTTAACATGATATAGTATCACTCTCCAGAGCTGCCTGAGGGAAAAATGCATTCCACTCACCTAATTGCATTAGTCTAATGTTTCTCCCTCTTTTGGAATTAAGCTATTAAAAAAAAAACCTTGACTGTATTAAAGTTTTAATGTAGTAAGGCTTAAGGGAAGAAGGATCAGAATAAATGCTATTCTAAGGTAAATTTGAATTATATGTTTCAGCCAAAGTTTTAGTAATTCTGAAAGCCCCCAAATTTGTTTTTCAATTATTAAATGTCCCCGTTTGGGTAGGATGGAGTTCTTTTTCTTCCTAGTAGCTGGTACTGTGCTCTGTTTTTGGATTTAGTATGAGAATAATGTTGATAACACACTGATGTTTTGGCTATTTCTAAGCAGTGCTTACCCCAAGCCAAGGACTTTTCAGCATCTCTTGCTCTGCAAGTGAGGAACCACACAAGAATCCAGAGGGGAGCACAGTGAGGACAGCATATTTAATACTAATAGTATGTTAGTATTACTATATTTTGTTTCAAACCTTAAATTGTGCTTAACCAATAAGACTTACTTTTTCTTTCCAATCCACTGCGGGGGCGGGGAGTGAGCTGCTGCATGGTACTTAATTGCCTGCTGAGGTTAAACCACAACAAAAAATTATTGTGGTTATCCCTTTAGGAGCGTGGGTGTGGTGGAGGGGATACAATTTGTTTTTTAAGTCCTCCAAATATTTCATTGGCATTTGGAGGAATATTCAAAAATAATACAGAAAAATTCCAGAGAGCCAGAAGAGACAAAGATAAAGAGTTGAGAACACTTGGACTTGTAAGAACTGAAAGAAACCTGATTTGAGAGTTGTAACTTCAGAGAGAGGTCTTAGATTTAGAATATCAGACTAAAACTAATAGAGGCCATGACAAAAAAAAAAACAAAAACCAAAAAAAACCCCAAAAAACCATAAGACTGAAATAATTATCCCAGCTAGAGATTACCAGACAGCAGCATCAATGCATAGGTTATTTCCAATGTACTTTAGACAGATTTTATGTCCTTCCAAGCGAGTGATGCCTGCTGTCCTTGCATACAGGAAGCTTCTCCTGCCTGAGGAACAAGAGTGATGGCACAAGAGACCCTTTTGCTTCCCAGGAGAAGAGACAAGCTACAGGAAGACTAAACCTTCAAGAATCACAGAATCACCACATTACAGAATGGGTAAGGTTGGAAAATCACCACACTGGCCCATGTGGTCCAACCTCTGTGCTCAAGCAGGATCATCCTAGAGCAAATGGCACAGGATTGCATCCAGACACTTCCTGAGTATCAGTGAGGGAGAGTCCACAACCTCTCTGGGCAACCTGTTCCAGGTCACTGCACAGTAAATAAGTTCTTTCTCATGTTCAAGTGGAACTTCCTGTGCATCAGTTTCTGCCCATTGACTCTTTTTCTATTGCCTGGAGACACCCAAAAGAGCCTGGTCGATCCTCTTGTCACCCTCCCTTCAGATACTGATAGACATTGATGAGATCCCTTCTCAGTCATCTCTTCTCAAGGCTGAACAGGCCCAGCTTCCTCAGCCTTTCCTCATAACAGAGATGCTCCAGCCCCTTAATCACCTTCATAGCCCTCTGCTGGACCAATTCCAGGAGCTCCAGGTATCTGCTAAGTGGCCAAATGCTGAACGTTTTGAATAAGAAGAAGACACCCCCAAATGACAAAAGCTGACCACCAGGCATTCTGATACAGCCTGACAGGACAATTGACCAAGTTATACAATCCTCTCATGACACACCCCACAAAGTGAGGTCATAGAAAAATATCCATATTTTCCTGTCTTTGAAATCTCTCCATAAGGTGTAGGTATCTCATACACACCAAGCCTGCAAGATATTGACTGCCCCATCTGCTGCTGTCCCAGACTCATTCCCTCTCTCAATAAGCTGATCCTTTTCTCCTTAGGAAGTTGAAGTAGCTCACAGACTCTCTAAGCTAAGTTTGAGGCAGACTGAAGGAAACCACACTCACCCTCAGGAAAAGTAAAATTCATCAATTGCTAATAATTTCTGAAGCCCTTGACTGAATCTAAATAGATTATATAGCATCTCAGTCAGCTTTCCCTGCTAGGGACAGTATGAAACTTCATTATTGAAGTAGCAGAACCATAAATCTTGAGTGTTTTTGGAAAGTTTCCTGTAACTCAAACTTTCACCCACAGGATAAGGCAATAGGTGAGCTAACCCTCCTGTCCTCCACTTTGGGGATGATTTTCACTGCAAGGGCTTTGATAACAAGAAGCCATTCAGTCTCAGCAGTGGTTGCTGACAATCCCTGTGTGAGACAAAGGCAGTTTGTGCTCTTTGTGTCTTCTCACTCATTGGGTTAAGGCCCACCCTACACACCCAGTTGTGTGGGTAAAGACAGAAACAAGGATTAAAGCAGGAGTCACTGTACCTCAGAGAAAAGACAGAGTGAGTGTGTGCACGCTAAGGATTTGGAGAGCATTCAGCTTGTGACCTGGGCATCCTGACATGACAGTGTGTACAGTTGCTCATACAGCTGGTGAATAATAAATACCTCAACATGCCCTTGAGATGGTATTTCTGAAATACTTAGCTCTTCACTGAAGCAGTCAGAATCCTGACTAGATTCACCCTGAAATAGTGTTCCTGTAGAAGTTTTTACATGGCTCATTTGACTTTTAAAAGAGATTGTCTTTTGAAAAGCAAGTGCAACTTACCAAAATAACCTTTGAGCTGCACGAGGCTTTGTTTGAAATACTATTCTGCTATTTCAATTCTCAAATGTCATCTCACACTCAGACTCAGTGTTTATCTCCTCTTAAAACAGCAAAATTGTCACAGTATTTCTTGTAAAAACTTTTCACCTTCTTTACAGCTTTAATTTTCTTGCTAAGTTAAGTTATGAGCTATGAGTTATTAGCTTCAATTCATTTGCTACACAGTTTGGGGCCACAAATAAAAAGCAACTATCCCTTTGGGAAGCAAGTGCAAAAAGGACTATAACTCACCACAGAAAGCATCAGAGGGTTTTTTGTTTGAATTATCAGAAGAAGCTGTTTAAAATGAAGAACTGGTGGTAATTTGGGGCAGGGGGGTGCTTGTTGTTTTGGGATTTTTAAACACAACCTCACATGTGCCACTACTGAATGGGAAGCTTGTAGCTTCGGGTAATGTTTCTATCAGCCCATAGTGCTGTATCCTTTCTCGCAGGAGCTGTCACCCTTGGTCAGTGGATGCAGCATGCTGAATCATCAGGCTTTTAAGTGCATTCCCTGGAATGGGATTTATTTGTCACAAAGCTTCTGTACCACGCAGCACACCGAAGGAAAGCTCCTTTCTCAAGCCTCTGTTACCAGAAGCTGTTTTGGATGCTCACAGCTCAGCAGGGACACGCAAACTGCTTATATATTGAAGGATTTTAAATTCATAAACACAGCACACCACAGAGCCAGCCAACAACTCTTCTGCTTCCCAACTACTCACAGCAACAAAACAAACACACAAACACGCTTCTCGGTCCTTCAGCCCGCTAAATACTAATTACTCTCCAGTGATGCAACTCAGCATAACACTCCTGGGGTTTTCCTGGCTTCACTGCCCCAGGATAGCGGACTGTTCGAGTCAGGGGATTGTTTTAGCGCCGTCACAGCGCTGAAATTTCACTTCCTTTTTTTTTTTTTTTTTTTTTTCTTAAAAGCAGGGAGTAGTAACCTCTTGTCTCCTGTCCCGAGGTACTTTCGGCCCCACAGGCAGCAGCTGAACCAGACAGCTCCGGCCACCACCGCCCTCCGCCCCGCGCCGCCCGGCTGAAGGCATCGCTCCCGTCCCGTCCCGTCCCGTTCCCCGCGGGGCTCGGCGCTCGCCCGGGGCGCACAAAGCCATCCCCGCCAGAGCCCCTACCCCGGGCTCCTCCCGCGGCGAGCTCCCGGCCGCTCCCGGTGCCAGCGTGGCACAGCCCGGCTCTGCCTCACCTGCTCCGCTCCCCGCCGGCAGCAGCCTCCTGTTTTCCTTTCTCCCGCCCGCCCGCTGACAGCCCGGCTTTGTCCCCCGCCCCGCTCCGCCCCGCCCCGCGCGGGAGGTGCCACGGGAGCGCTCCGGGCACGGCTGGAGCCCCGGGACTGTGCCCTTCCTTCCCTGCCCCGCCGGGAGCATCCCGCCCGGGCGGCTTCCACCCGCCGGGGATACACGGAACCAACCCGCGCCTGGATGCACTTATTATTACTATTATTATTAATTACGATTTTGGTTTTATTTGCTTATTTCCAGATTATAACTTTCTCCTCTCCCTCTCCTCCGCAAGGCTGAGCTGCGGGTCCCGGTGGTTCCCAGGACAGCCCAGCCCGAAACCGTGTAGCCCCCGCGGCTCCTTTCCCGCCGCCCATCGTGGAGAGCCCGTCGGACGGTGCCGGGGCTGGGAATTATTTCCAGCATCGCCCCTTTTGGCCGTCTGAATTCCCACGGCTCGGCTCCGCAGCCCGGTCAGGCCCGCCTGAGGGGCAAAGAGCCGGCTCTGCAGGAGGAGATGCTGATTTCCACAGACTCTCCGAAATCACCCCCTGCAGCAAAACCGTCCCACCTGCTCTCGAAAACAGAGCTAGCCAGGGAAGCTGTCAGGTCTATCTTTAGTTCTTTGCTCCACAGATGGACTGTTAGTCATGTCCTGCCCACATGGAGTCTAGTGGTTTATGCTGTTAAGCTCTGTGTCGTGTAGCCTTAAATGCTGAGGGGAGGTGATCCCTGTGTAGGATGGTTTTTCCTATTTTTGTAATGGTAACTATCAATTAGGGCTCAGAGAAAAAGAGAAATGGTGCAAAGCCTTCCAGCCCTTATAATGACACCTGATATTCCCCCTGGGAGTTATGCTAGGGCACATCATTTACACAAAGACAAAATTTAAAATGGGGGGAGAAAGCATCTCCCAACCCAAGCTGTTCTATGATTATACTTATCAGAGGAAACTGTGCCATTCCCTTCTCAACAGCTCCATGTGAAGGAGCTGGGCTGAGATTCAGCTTCTTCTCCAATGTTTATGGGACCTCTCCTGCTGCACAGCTTAAGGGACCCCATGTCTGTAGGGATGCACAAACTCCATACAGAGCTGGCACAGCAGCTCTGCTGTCCCAATTAACTGACAGAAAGAGCAGCCTGGAAATGTGATGAGGGATACCCATAGAGTCTCCAACCCTTCCCATTGTTGGGAAAAGACACCACTCCCTGCTTTAGGAGCAGGTTAGGGATGAAGTTGAAGTGCAGAGAGTTCACCACCACTCAGTGGGATGGAGCCCACTGCTCTGAAGGGTGCAGAGTAGGGCTCATGGCAGCTGAATTTTTCATGGCAAAAGAGCAGTGACAGTGCCATGCTGATGATGAGATGATGCTAAAGCTGTGAAACTGGGCCTGGAGGTCAAGTATGCTCATGAGGTCACAGAAATCCCTTGGGGAACAGAGGGCAATCCCAAATAAAAGTGTTCTCTGTTAATGCAGAGTGGCCTTAAAAGCCTACCACTCAAAACAAAAGGAATTTTCTGGCTTTTTTTTGGTTTCGTCTAAAAACACCTGAATTTCGTCCTAATCCTGTTGCTTTGTGTCATAGTGACAAAGAACCTTTTTCTGTGCCCACAGAACAATTAGAGGATTTTAGTGCATCTGCAGACTGCATTTAACTGAGTTTGAAGATAAAAAGATATGCTATTTTTATATGGTCTTCCCTGGGACTCCACACAGCAGTGTTTGAGATCCTGGTGGATGATTTTGCCATTAGCATGTGCCTAAGTATTTCAGGAACTGTAATCTTCATTGTGCAGAAAGGAGGCTGTAGAGCAGAGAGAGAGTCAAGCTAAAAACATCACCTCACCTATGAGCACATCCAGTCTAAATGCCCAAGAGGACACCTGCTGATTCAGGAGATGTGTGGTCTGGAGATTTAGCTGCAGGTCACTGCTGACTGGTCCCTCTGTCCTGCTTGAGGCTCCCAGCATGGTAGGTGAGAGGTGTATTTGGTCTCAGTTATGGCCAGGTGCTTCCATGTCCATCATCCCCAAACCATGTGGGCAGTGTAGCTCAGCCTGAACACTGCACACCTGTGATTTCCTGAGCCAAAACAACCCAGCCTGATGGATATCATCTCTCAGAGCCTTCAGGTATTGAATGCCCAGAAACAAGGACTTTTTAAAAGAGAGAGGCTCTTTGTATGGTCTGGGAATTTCTCAGTCATCTACAGGAACATGGAAGCTTTTTTCCACATAGACATCCTGACATGTGTTTCCTTCCCTCAGTCGCTTCCCATGGTTCTGTTTTATGCCAACACCACCACGAGCACAAGAACCATTGCTTCAAAACCAGTCACTTGTTGCTGTATTCCCTCCACAGTCAATTTTGTTTCCCTAGGCAGAGAGGTGTTAGGATCATGCACATTCCCTAGCATCACAGACATCCTGGATTGGGCTAATGATATGTTTCTGGCCAGTTGGGTTTTGTGCCATGTTCCACCAGCAGCAGCTGACACTGGGGTGGGCTGGCAAACTGTCTTTACCTACCAAAACAATTAAAAAAATTAATATTTGTCTCATCTCTAAAACTGGATGCTTGCTGGTTATCTTTCAACAAAACCTGCCTTGCAGCAAGTGAAAAAAACACAAGGTGATTGTAAGTTGACAAGGGAAAGGTCAAAGCAACACAGCTGGGTCTTAGCTTTCCTTCAAACACAGCGAGAGAAGCACCTGCAGATAAAACTGTGACCTGGTCAGAGCCTCAGGGAAGTGCATCCAACTTCAACTGCACTCTGCTTCCAGGAAGAAATGGTGACTTTCAGTTTTTTAAGAGCTCTTTACACTTGATCTCTAATCACTGACTGAAGAGATGCAGCTAGGTTACACCACATAATCTCAGTAGAATTTATTACCAAAGGCTTTTTCCTGAATTCCTTTGACCCTGCAACCTCGTTGATGTCAACCCAGTGCAGGGTCATGGCTGAGGAGAGGATATGGCCCTTTCACTTTCATTCTTCATAGCTGTAATTAATTCTCTGCATCATCTTCATCAGAGAGTGCAGTTAAAGGAGGAGCAAAAGGGACATCAGTCTGTCTAATGCAGAACTGATTCAGATGCTTTTATGTCAGCATTTGGATCTGACCCATTACATAAACCCACAGTAGAAGCCAAGTGTGTGGTTGAGTCTTCCAGCAAAGACATACACTAAAACACCCATGTAAATACATCTATCTGAAAATAAAACTTAGCATTCTCACTTGCAGATGCTTCTCTGTTTCTTCATTTACTACTTCATTATTCCTGGATAGTAACCTCTTTTTTTGTTTCTGGTAGCCCAAAATATGTGAGATATTTCCCATTAAAAGAAATGGATAGAGTTGAAATTAACATATCCTATACATAGCATCAGCCTTTGTTTACAGAATATATAGAAAACAAATTTGTCTCAGGTTAAGTAATGGCACTTCCTAAAAGTCACAATTAGACAGCTTAAATTGTAGTTTTGTAGAACCTTGTTGGAAAAGTGTTTGTTTTCCTTCATGCAAAGTTTCCACTCTATCTGAATAAAACCTTTTCAGATTTTTTTTTTTATTCCTCTTCCTCCCTGACCAACAGTCCTCCCAAACCACATTTCCCACAAAATCTTGTATTTGGTCAAACCTTACTGTTTGGTATCCAGAAACATCAAAGGACATCCTGAGGAAATCATCACCTCTTACTATTGCTCATTTCTCTACTTGTTTTTTTAGAATCTTTATTTACTTCTGGCCTTCTAACCTGAGTGTCCCCAATATGCCAGTGAGCACTGTGCAGTCGACAGGTGGTGACTCTGCCCAGCAGCCATGAAAGTTAATCTGAATCTAAAGAATAAGATAAATTTCCAACCTCATCTGGGGGCACCATCATGCTGCCTGGCACACACAGCTCTGTGTCCCACAGGGCATGGCACATTGAAGGACCCTGGTCTCAGCTGTACACGGTGTCTCTGCTACCTCTTTTGCAGCAGCCACAGTGAGCAGAGCAGAGCACAGGAAGGGAAGGGGAAAGAATGAGGCTTGTGTTGTGTCGACAAGGCAATCTGATAGATGTGTTGCACGGTATTTTTACAGAAGGTCTTTTCTCTGCTAAAGCCTTCAGAGAACAACTCCCAGTACATAAAGTGGGCTATCAAATTGTTTGGTTGGATACACACAGCGTATTTTACATGGTGTGTGTGGTACAGGAGTGATATATCGGCTGTCACTCTTCATATTTTATAGAAATCGTTGGGGGTTGAGTCTGAAAAGTCTTACTCAAGGTCATCACCTTCTGTGCTGTGTTGCTCAAAGGCAGGCTCTAATAGAGCAACTCCCAGCTCATACAGGATATGATCACTTGCTTCTCTTGCCATCCAAATGCGTTATTTCCAGTAGGGCCAAGGCAAGGCTTTTTGGCACAGTCCTCTCCTCACTCATCTTGCTTGCAATATGGAAGGGCAGCGTTAAGTGGTAATTGTCTCATCCCAGTTCCAGAATTAAAAATGAGGTTCTTAGCTGTGTCTATGTATTTGCTCACTCTACCAGCATCCCTGGAGAGCAATCCCTCTTCTCTAACCTCGCTGTGGCCCTGATATCCCCTCTCACTAGAATGAATGAATGAGTTTTAAGAGTGCATTTAATTTAAGGGGTTAAGACCCCTTTATGAGGTCAGACCCAAGTACAGCCTTTTAAAATGGTTTTCTCCAGGGAGGGAGTTTTTCAAACCCCGAAATAGTCAAATAGTGGTGATAAATATATTCATTTAAGGGAAATTGGCAACATTTGGGAAAAAAATACATGCTGCACTCAAGTTCTTTACAAGCACTTATGCAATGGTATCTATTAACCAGGGTCCTTTTCAGGGAAGCTCCTAAATATGCACCATGTATCAGGCCCATGTCTGTTTTTCTGACTAGGATGCTTTCTTGAATGTATGCCAAATCCCTAATTTCCAAAGGGATACACAAGTTCTTCTTGGCCAGTTGCTTCTGATTCACCTTCAATCTTAAAGTTTCGGGATTTGAGATTGTCTTTCATTACGTGGAAGAATTTTTTTATCAGTGAGAGCTTGATTTTTATCAGAGAGGGTTGCTGAAATCACAATGTTAAATCTTTCTGGGTCTGTGAAGTATGACATTTTTTTGCAAGGGCAGGGACTGCTTCCCTGATTCCAGGAGTATTTGTGGATTGTATTGTCATTACATAAGTTGGGAAAGAACCAAACCCCTCAAGGTTAATCTAATACTTGTCACCAACAGCAGAGAAAAAATAGCCAGCTGTTGTGGATTAGCAAGAGGCTGTTGTTCAGAAGGTGATTATAGAGTAAAAAGGAAAGAAACTGTAGCCTCACTGTGGATGAGAGCAGTCCCCAGCTGCTGTGACCTACCAGGTGATAATCAAGGGAAATACACTGAGAATGTGAAGCACAGTGAGGCTGAAGATCTCCTTCTCTTGGAATCTTCACCTACCCAGAGACAGGATCGTAGTGATATCTGTGGGACAGAAGCAGATGGATGAGCAGACACTGTCTGTGGCACTTCTCAGAGGAGACAGATAGTACCCAACCTAGTGTGAAGCTGGTCCCTGTGCCCCTAAGGCACCGTGGGAAGTGCTGTTCCTGAATAGACTCAGGGAAAGCAGCAAAAGTCTGACAAATCATTCTATGACTCTATATCTGTGGAAACGGTTGCTAATGGCAATGTGCCATTATACAAGGTCTCTTCACCCTCTTCAGGTGGCCCCCAAACTGTGCAGAATTCAGGAAATCTTCTGTTTTGAAGGGCCAGACTTACCGTGATTACAACTGGAAGAAATTCTGCTTCCTGAGGGAATAATTAGGCAGCTGAGCTGAAACTCAGTGTTGAATAACACTTTCCCTTTACAGTGGTTTTCTTTTGGAACTTGGAGGGAAATTCCTCTTTGCAAACATTGTGCACATCCCACTGGAACAGATGCTGCAGGGAGCCATGTTGTTCTTTCTGTGACTCTTGGGAGAGGAAGAAGTGAAATGAGGGGTAAAGGGAGGAACTGCCTCATCTGAAAAAAACCCAAGTTTTTTTACTTCCTGTAAAGCTGAGGTTACTTTGGGTAATCACAGCAGCAAGATGCACTACCATAACCAGATGCAAAATTATGCACTTCCTTAGTGGCAAGGGTTAAAACGATTCAGTTTATGGCATCTGACATTGGGTTTTTCCTAAATAAGGAAGCATGAGTAATCAGAAATCTCCTGTTTTAGTATTACCATAGATACAAGCCCTGCAAGAAGCACATGAACTCTGTGTGCAGAGCTGGATCAGGTCTTATTGAATCTGTAGGAATAAATGTAGCAGTGGTGGAAGTCGGCAGAGCATTGAAAGCCCCTAACATTGTTCACGCTGCCACCATGTGTTTCTTTGTTCTCTATGAAATTAATTCTGTGCACTATCCGTGTGTGCTCATTTGGCTTTGTCTCATAGTAGTGACTAACAGTAAGGGAACAAAAATGAACACATGTTTTCCCTGTCAGGCTGTAGATTTTCTGCGAGTGGCTCATAAATGATTTTGCTGTATAAAATATGAGATTGTATTAAATATTACTTTTGAAAAGGTATGCTGAAGTAGTAACTGTTAATCCATTACAGTGGCTAATAAGGAAACTAATGACAAGTGATTAAACCCTTTCCCCCAGGACTGAACAATTTGCATAAGCAATGCCTACCTCCACAAGTCACTTTCTCTCCCACAAAGAGAGTAAAATTTTAAGTTAAATGTCATATGAGAGAAACAGTTGTAAAAGGAAATAAGGGAGAAATAACAGACTCATGAGCAAATACCATCATTGTTGAACTTAAAAAGCTCCCTGGTTTTCACATGAAAATATATATATTTGTGCCATCCTAATAGCACAAGAAATAAGTGAAGTAGAGGTCTGTATCATGACTGCTGATCAGAGTTACAGCTTTGGAGTTTCACTGAAAATCCAGGCATGCTCTTTTTATAGAAGGGAAACTTGTGTATAACTACTGACAATACACATATCAGTGCAGCTAAAGTGACTTCAGTGATGTCAGTGACCATATTTAAACAGGTAATAGAGATCCCTGAAGAAAGATGGATTAGTATGATATGGTAAAAGCAGTTCAGTTTATATGGGATATAATGGAGCTTCTTTGAAATGCTGTCACAAAAGCAAAAAAGCAGAAGTCTGGAGAGCTACAAAGGGCAGACTCCTGCAGTTCTGGCCTTGCAGTGCCCTTCTGATGGTAAAAGAGCAGCTTCCTCTCTCAGTCATGATAAGAAAATACATGCTGTATCCTTGTCCTACCCCATTGCCTCCTTTCTCTCCTGCACACCACGAGCATGTTGCTGTCAGTAGGTGCTGTGGGTAGCACAGCACTTCAGGAACTCCAGCAACAACATATTTCAGTTGTCAGGGTCTGGATTTTGCAATGGGCTGAATATTTTGGCAGCTGTTTAGCAAAGGGTATTGTCCTTGGCATGGCTTTGGCACTGCTCACAGGAGCAGGCAGTGGCTTTGCAGAGAGAAGTGCTGGTGACCTAAGGGCCACATGTGTGCTAGGGAGGGGATGTCCTGGACAAGATCTGGGCTGGTCCTGTGGATTGAAGGCTTTGGCACCTGAAGTTTGTTAAATGCATTTCTATTTGTAAATGCATGCCATCACTTGGTTTATTTTTTTACAAAATGAATCCATTTTGTGGTTTCTGTGCTTGCTGCACAGTGGGGAAAACAGCCCTGTGAGGACAACTGGTGAATCCCTTTAAAAAACACTCCTGATGTGAAGCAAAATCTTCGTGTCAACACATCTTTTACTGGCTGGGCTTGGAGTTCCCAATTTCCATTGACAGCAAAAGGAGAGCAGAGCTTTTCAAGTGAGCAGAGAAATTCACTATGCTCCACACCTGCAGTGTTTCAACAGGATCTCAGTTCCCAGAACTTAATTCCCAAAATTTTGCTAAAGTTTACTTAAAAATAATTAGTTCCCTGAAGTCCTGGAATCAAAAGAGACACCTAAATAACTCCAGAATTTTGCTAGTATTTGGCACACAAGAATATATTGGCCTTTATTCTCAAACAGTCTCCAATTTTTGATGATGATGGTGATGATGATAATGATAATAAGGAAAGTCAGATCAGTCTTGTCTCTTAAAACCATCGCTCTGGTTATAATTATTTATTTGCAGACAAATAAATACTGTCACAGTATTATTTGTTAAACTGGAAATTTGAAAGCAAGCATCAGTGTAATAGACACAGAATATACATTGTAGAATCAGACAAGACATGACTAAATAAATAAAAAAAGACCATAACAAACATTTTTAAATTATTGGGATATGTTGATTTTGATTTGTAATAAAGGACATTTTCTGTATTGAAGAGGATAGTTGCCGAGGAGCAGAGCCAGGAGTAGCAGTGGTGGGAGGAAGAAAGGAGAGAACCACACAGATATTTTTGTACAAATTGTCCAAAAAGTGTCCGCTTTAATGGTTTTGTAAACAAATAGTACTCACAATTCATTGCACTACAGATGCCCTGATACTAATGAGTTTCATGGAAAGATACACAATAACAATAGTTATTGCTTTTTACTACTCCATGTGCTTTTGGGGAAGTAAATATAAAAAAAAGAATTACAACTAAAACCCTCTCAAGTAGTCCTCCCTATCCAACACTACTATGTTTTTTAAATTAGCTGTCCACAAAAGTAAGCTTCTCTCAGCTTCATGAGTTGCAGAGCAAATTTTGGAAGGAGATAAGCTTTGCCCTGGCCTGAGCTGCTGTGTTTGGGCTGGAGCAGGCTATCTATCCTTTGCACACATGCAATCATGCTCCCTTTGCCCTGCAGCACTGCCAGTGTTCCAAAGAGACAACAGCCCAAGGGAGAAGTGTAGGTCACAGGCATGTCCATCACTGGGCTGCTCCACGCCCCTTGGGATTAGGAGGTGTCACTATTCCAGCGTGGGGCCAGGGTCCCAGCTCAGGTGGCCCCATGTCCCAAGGACTGTCACTTGCCACAAGCCCTGCCAGCGCCCTGGCTTGCTGCCTCTGTGGTCCAACAGAGACATAGGGAGCAATCTGAGCTTGCAGCACATCACAGTCTGCAGTGCCCAGCTCTGGGTCTCCCTGTTCTTCACCCACCCCACAAAACTCAGGAGAACTGAAAACCAAGTGCAGGGAAGTTGGCACTTGTGCCAACTTGAGGGGATGAGGAACGAGAAGGAAATTCTGTGTGCAATTCCAGGGCTTTGCAGCTTGCTCTCAGTGGGGAGCACCTCTGGCATTGTAACCTGAGGATTGATTGCTGCTCCTAGATACATGAAACGTAAATCGTGAAGCCTGTGTCCCCATCAGCCGTGAGTTACAAAGAAGCTCTGGATAACATCTGCAGGCATTTCACCTGAGGACACCCAATCAAGTATTTCTGCATGACTTTCTTCAGTGTAGCTTCAATGCACTCCTCTCTGTGGTGCCTGACTTTGCCACCCCCTGTACAGAACACACACTTCTGTGCAGTGATGGGTCTCTAGGCTGACTTAAATCAGTCACACGATCAGTTCTACCAAAACACTCAAAGTCCTTTTCAGTAACTGGAGCTATTCCATGGTAAATTTCAGTTTTTGGCATGGAAGAACTTCATCTGTACAGATATGCTGAAAAGTTGTTCAAAACAAAACAAACAAGAAAATCTGTGTTTTTCCATTTTTCCTGGTTCTTACATTTGAATTGAACCAGAAATATTTCAAGTAGAAGCTTGAACATGTTGCCAGTGTTTGAGGAGTTGAAGACAAAAACTGAGCCTGAAACCCCAGCTGGACCACAACATGGCCTAAACTGACATGTCAGACTGGAGTGTATAATATTTCCATCGTGTCCATAAGACTTGAATTTTCTGAAACAGGTGTAATGCCTTGTCTAGGGAAAGTGTCCCTGCCTATGGCAGGGGTGGTTGGAACTAGATGGTCTTTAAGGTCCCTTTCAGCCCAAACCATTCTATTATTTTACTGTGCACAACATTCTTATGCTACTTATCCTGATGCCATAACATATATAAATTCATAGTGCATCTGGATCTAGTTTCTTTTTCCCACTCTCTGTTAAAAATGCATAACGACCGAAGAAAAGCTACACAAAGAGGCAACCAGCCAGACCAAATATGTGGTACTGCTTCTGTTCAAGGAGTGACAAATAGACTGTCTACAGCCAGGAGAAAGGGCAAGTGGGGGAATATGATAGATACTTCTATTGAGTCCTGAGCAGACCTGAAAAAATAATTCGGGAGTAACTCTGTTTTTTCCCAGAATAAAGGAATTTGGGGTAAAACACACAGATTGTAGGTGGCAGACTGAGAAGAGATGCAAGAACAAATGTGTTCTTTGCACAGCAGGTGTATCTAGCTTGTGGATCTCAATGCCACGGGATGTCATGGATCTAAAAGGTATAAAAGGGTTAAAATTGATTGAATGAATAAATGAAAGAAAAATCCACAGGGGCAGTGGAACACCAAGATGCCATCTCTGCAGCTGCAGTCACAGAAGGCTGGTAACTATATTAAGAGAATGTTTCTACATTACTGCCTATTTTTATATTCTACCCAAAGTAGGTAATATTTGTTGCTGCCAGAGATGGGATCCTGAACTAGCTGGATGTTGAATCTGATCCAGTGTATCTGTTCTTGTGATCTTACATTAATTTTCAGCAAGAGAAAGAACAGGATATATTTTAGTACTCAGGACTTTTAAACTTTCAATCCTCTATGTTCCGTTCCCAGGGCTGAGTAAAAAGAACTTAAATCTTATGGATATCAAATCAATAAAATGATTTTTCAGAGACTTGGGATTCATGAATAACAGGGCTATAATTGCATAGTAAATCAGAACTTCAGTATGTCAAAGGAGTCCAAAATAGAGCAGACAATAAACATATTCACAGGTGTTTTCTGATAATTTTGAAGTACACAATGGATTGCACCATTGTTTTGGTGCAATCTTTGATTTTCAGATAAGACTCTGGTAGCATTGTAAAACAGAAGTCCTTTCTCCACACATATTTGCCTTTAAAAATGCCAAGAATCAACTGAAGATTCTTGGCAGTTTTTTACAAATTGTTCAGGACCTACCTCTGCTAAGTCCCATTTCTGTTTTTATATTATCAAGCTAACTTCACATTACTCTGATTAAAAATTTCTAATTAAAATATTAAGAATGTGGCTCGTTTTACTGCAATTTGAATCCAAGAGAGAATTATTTGGATCATAATGTTGTTAATTTGAGCCACAGTATGGTACTGTACACAGTTTTATTTTCCTCCTCCTTTTTCATTTGAAGTTCTGATTAATAAGTCATATTCACAGGGGTCAGAAAAGGGAGAAAGATAAGAAAAGAAAAGATTATTGCTTAACATTATCACACTGTATAGGATCCAGACTTAACCATCTCTTTGATTATCTCCCCTGGCCAGGATGAGATATGGTCTACAGTTCATGGCTCATTCCTCATAACCAGTGAGGCAGAAATGCAGTGTAATGAAAATTGATCTATAGAACATATTCAATTAGCAAAATATGAGCAAAGACATTACTTCTGAAGAAAGTGAAAATAAAGACCATATACCAGCACAAGCAGATAGAGAGGTGGACAGACACACAGACTGACATAATTTTTTGCCCCAGAAGATCAGGTGGGGTTAGCACTGGATGTGTTCCACAAGTGAAGAGTTCATTGCTTCTTCTACCTCAAAATGTCACTACAGGGATTTGACTACAGAAATAGAAAAATAAAAATGAAAATTCCTGCTTTATGACTGTGGTCTTTCAATAATTATCAGAAGATGACATTTTTGAAAAATGAAGAGTGGCACTACTGCTGAAGAAGACCTCATAGCAAAATGTGTCTTCAGTTCTTTGTTTTTCCTTCAAATTATGTTTGTGTAAGCTGAGGCATAGCACTGATGCCCTCTTTCTTCCAGGTTTTTTACAGGTAACATATGGCTAGAAGAACACTAGAATTCTGTGAGAATTAATTTAACACAGGGAGTGCTTTGGTTTCCTTGGGTCTGTAACAGCATAAAAACATGTTGGGGAAATAAATACATTCCTTCTTATCTGAAACATGGATCTCTTACGTGGTCACTTGTATGCTCTCAGCAAAGTAATAACAAATGATTTTCCCATCTGTGCAGGCTCACTGGTCTAGTATGGAAGACAAATAACTTCTGTTGTTTAGATGAGCAATGAGGGAACACGGATCAAATCAGGGTAAGCAAACATGCCAGACTAAAGCCACACAGCATTCAAGAGTATGCCTAGGCCAAAATGTGTTAATATAAAACATTTATGGACTACTTCAAGAAGGGAAATCATAAAAAATTGAGTCTAGTTGTTGAGAAACCATGCAGAGAAAAGGGGTCAAATGTTTACCATAAATTTTTCATTACAAGTAGCACAAGGCATTCCTATACAATGTTTTATAAGGAAAATATTTGCTCCCTTTGAGACTGTTAAGCTATCTCCAGGGATTTTCATTTTCCATGCTACTCCCTATTTCAGCACCTACACATGCTTGCAGATTTTTGCTGTGGTTTGGTATCTATGACTATCTCCCTGACAGAATTCTAATCAAAAGCAGGGTGACAAGCCGTAGGAAGTCGTGTCTGCACAGCCCCACTCCTGCTGCTGCTGCTGCAGAAAGCCAGCCCAGTGTGCACAGCCTATTTCTGTGCTGTCCCTGAGCCTCACCGTGCCCTGGCAGAAGCTGTCAATCAGAAGCAGCCAGCAGTGTCTCTGGCACTGTCACAGCTGATCAAGCAGCACAGCCTCATTCCTGCACTGCTGTGCCATGGCTGCTCCTGCATGGCACTGCCTGTGCCAATCCATGGCTCCACCAGCCCTGGCACTGCAGCTGCTGAGCCCAAGTGGCACTGGCCAGAGGGCACACGGTGATGGGGAAAGCAAAGTGATTCCACCTTCACCCCTTCCTGCAGCTTGCAGAAATACATTTGCTCATTTTGCTCCTTTGCACCAAAAAACTGAACATTTCTCATTTGCTGATCCCAAAAGTGATGCCAAAAGAGCAGAAAAGCAGCACACAGCAAAATGTGGGAACAGATACTCCAGGATGGGAAGCCTCCAGACAATGAGTAGGAGGGTACAGCTCCTGAAGGGAGCTGCTCCCACTGTGTGTCAGGGTGAGGTTGGTCCTAACATCTCACCCTTGGGCTGATCCTTCCCTTTGTTTTCATGGTCCTGTACAACAAAACTCAGCTAGAAGCCAAAGGACTAACAGGCAGCCTTATTCTCTTCATTTTTGAGTGTGTTTTCCCCCCTCTGTCCAAGGAACAGGAGAGCCTGTCAACAAGACACAGCCTGCTGCCTTGTCCATAGCTGTGCCAACAACACTGGGATGGTTCCATGTGCAACTTTGCAGCCACTCTGCAGCTACAAGACCAGACACCCCATGATTTATGTTTTTGGGCAGTGAAATGTCAGCTCCTCTTGGTATGTAGTTCAGTGGGAGAGAGTAAAGAGATAAAAATACTGCAGTGGAAGAAATATACTGAAACACAGGCAAAAAATCGTACACATTTTCAGTTCCAGGAGCGGCAGGAGCATCCAAAGGCATGTTTCTTTTACCAAATAATTTTAAACCTCAGCAATTTGTGTTAATGCAACACCTGACTGTACACAGCTAATGAAATCTCTTTGACACTTCTGCCAGCTTCCTGCCTTTGAGGTGACAGATCCTTGTTGCTTTCTGTTGCACATCTCCATAGGTCTTGAGCTAACATTTCTGGAAGGCAGTGGAAGATTCTCCTCTGCCTTCAGTCATCCATGGACCAGGTCCAGAGAGACCCTGGGGCTGATGTCACTTCATGGCACTTGGCCTTTTCAAACACATGAATATCCGTCAGGTTGCAACTGCTTTTTGCTGAAACAGCAATGGCTGAAAATATGCCAGTGTATGAATACACTGTATTATTTACAGACTTGCATGCTGGAACAAGACAAATGCTCAGCAACCAAGTCACCTCAATCTGAACTTTTCTCTGTTGCTTTGAAATTTCACTTTATGTTCTCACGGTATCTACCACTACTGCTCTGTTTATTCAGTTTGCTCTGTGCTTCAGATTAACCTCCAGTTCTGAGTTTTCAGTCAACACAGCCTCACTGGTGAATGGGAGATCCCATGCCCAGCATTACTCATTCTCAAAAGAATGACTAGAAGAGCTCTCCAAGGCCAAAGGAAGCTATGCCAGGCCTGTTTCTGATTTGCTTTTATTCAGAACATTTCCATTGACTCTCTTACACTTGCAGAACTGCTGTTGTCTGAGAATTTTGCATGAATTATAAATGAAAGCAGCAGAACCATCCCTAATTTCAGAAGGAAAGATGCTCTAGGTTGTATCTTGGCATGTGACTGTATTCAGAGTGCTGTGAACTGCTCTTCTTTGCTGCCAATGGGGTGTGGAGGGCAGCTGGACACAGTCTGGCTTTCTCATCAAGATCTCCCAAATTCACATTTCAGTTGTGAATTAAAAATTGTGACATAACCCCAAATTTCATTCAGTCTTGGCTCAACCCACGTACCTTGCATGCATGCATGTGGGGATCTTTTATATTACCCACCATTTCTGATCTGAAAATCTTCTCTAAATATTCCTGCTAGACATGTGCAGCTGTGTTTATGTTGCAGAATGCAAAATCACCTCTAAAAATGTGCAAACAGGGGTCACAGCAATGATGTGCAAAAATTGTGTCAGCTTTGAGTTTGTTTTTAAAACCTAGTTTAAGCACTATGGCATAAAGCGTAGAACAGTTGACAAAAGCAAAAGGAACAAGATTAAAAGAGGGAAGAAGGAAAAGAAAGATGTCAGAGGCCCCTTAGATACTACATTGCATAAATTATACTTGAATTAGGTTGTAAAAAGAGAAAACAAAGAGAATTGCCATGGGCAGTTATTGCACATGGAGATTTGGTGATATATCCAGAGCTACCCAGGAAACCTGGAGCAAACAGGAATAACCCTTGCCTGTGAGTACCTTGACTGTCCAAATGGTTTTAACTGTTGCTTGATACATCTTTCCAGTCCTCTGGGGATATGACTGTGGCTCAGGATTGGCCCTGCCAGGGTTGTAGAGCCACTTAATATGGCTGAGATTCTGAAAACTATTGAAAAGTGCAAATATCTTAGAGGATCTTGGCTAAGTTAGTAGTGGAAGAGAGAATAAGCAAAGAAGATGATCTATGCTAATATTTGTGGCAAGCGTTTGAACCTTGATGTGCTTGCAGACATTTGACAAGGCAGAGGTAAATATTTTTGCAGTCCCTGTGTCCTGGGCCATCCCTCCTGACCAGTGAGGTCCCAGTGACCAGCAACAGAACCAGTAATGCAGCTTGGGGCGAGCTGGGAAAAGCCTGAGCTTATACAACTCACTGGCAAAACCCATTCAGCAGCACTAAGATTTGTCCCAGGATGTTTTCTCCAGGTGTTTCTTGAATGTGTTGCTTTCTTAGGTACACCTTTATTCTGCCTTTATTCTGGTACACAACTGGGGTGGAAAAGCAAAGCTTTGGTTTCAAAGACTTTCCTCTCCTTGCTTTTTTCCATCCCCTGTGTTGGTCTGTCAACAAGTAGAAAGAATCCTCCTTTGTACCATGTGACTTAGATAGATTTTCCCTTACTGTTTATATTTAATGTAACCCTTGGGAAAAACAAAACAAAACAAAACCAAAAAAATACCCTAAAAAACCCAAAAAAACAACCAGCATTGCAAAACCAGCACACTTTTTTGGTTGTTGCTTTTAAAACACAGAAAAAGAAAATTACATGAGCAAGATATTTCAGAACAAGATATATATTTGTCTGTCAGCTTCATGTGCCAAAAATTCCATCCTTTTTAAGAAAACTTTACACTTCCTATGAGCTCAGAATATTATCAAGCCCAGACACACACAGTAAGCCATCCTCCTCTCACATCCCTGTCCCCAGACAACTTTGTGCTGATTATCACATGCACCTAGGTAGAGCACAACATGCAACCAAGGATTAGCTCAGATGTAACAAAATTCCTAAAGCCTCATCCATACCTATCTATATTGATAATAGATATCTACATATCTATCCATTTAAAGACATTCTAGCTTCCCCAGAGGCAACCTCTTGTGTGAGATGTGCTTTTAGTAGGTAACTAAACTTGTAATGAAAACAAGAAGAACAACAAAAACCACCCAGAAGAGGGAACCCCCTTCTTAGTTTATGATTTACTAGTGTTTCTTGCATCCCTTGAGTGTAAAGTTGTCTGCACTCAGGGAACATGACCTCAAAAATAAAAGGGAGAAGAAACTTCCTAGTCTTGCCAAACCCACTTCTCACAAAATGCAGGCTAGGGAGGCCAGAAGGAGCTCTCTTTAAAAAATCTCATAATTCCTGAACTTTATCCTCACAGATCTGCTTATAGTTTCATGAGCAATAGATGTAGAAAGTTAATGGCTGCCCAGCAACAAGGAAAAACTCTGCTTTGTTTCCCCCTCCTCCTTGCTAGAAGCCCCATTTACACACAGTTCAGACTAATATTGGGGGTTTTCTTTGCTAATTTTCCTCCCTAGGGTGGGTAACGATTTCTCAGAGCTAATACATCCTGACAGATGCAGTCATACCAGTGCTTGCACTCTGCATCTTTGTTGGCCATTGGGGCCATGGGTTGGAAAGCTGATCTCTTAATCATTTTAGCTGATGGATGTCGCCTACTATAAATTGACAGTTGTTTGAGGTACTGATATCGACCTCTTCTGTTCTCTCTGATGCAGGAGACAGACTTTGTGTGGGGCTTAGTCAGCCAGAGACCGGGGTGTATGTGTCAGAGTAGCTGTTTGACAATTTTTTTATAGATATAAAACTGAATTTCAATTTTGTTTGTGTGTTGGGGATCAGCAGACACCAAAGCTCTGCAGTATTATTGCATGTCACACCTGCTGTAGGACTTTGAACTTGGTGAACCCCAAGGAAGGGTTTACCATTTAATATGCTCAGCAGACATGCAGCTGTGATAGATAAGAGCAGCTACCTAGCAGTTAAAAAACAAACATTTTCCCAGAATTCACGTGTTTTCTTTCAGTGAAATTATTTATTATAGTTAAAAATTACGTTAGTCTTTACATTTATGTACTAATGTTTTTAAAAACAGGTGCAAGTCATCAGCTGTGAAAAGCATCTGTGGGGTCCTGTCCTATTTCATACCATGTTTAGTTTGCAAATTCACTGTTCAAAGCTGAGTACATTTTCTGAGCAAAAAACAGAAAGCAGAAGAAGGGACATTACATTTACATTTGACTGCAATGTGAAAGGCAGTGGATATTGAAACACTGGCAGGATTGTACAGCAACTGCACCTTGCTGCTTTCCTGACCCCACTGCTGCCACTGAAAAAAGATCCACTGAGAAGGAGGATCTAATAAGACTTGTGGATATGGTAGGAGTTCTATGATGTATTATTCTGAAAGGCTCCATGATGTGGAATTTTACCTGGCATTGATGGAATTTTATACAAAAATTAAAGCATTATTTACTGCAGGCAGTAAAGGATGAGAGTCTGGATCTTGGCTATAGTCCTGAGGTTAATGATGTAGCTCCCAGGCTAAACCTGGGCTATTTGCTGTACTGTAAATTCCCTTTTTAGAAGTGTGAAAAGACTGGAAACAGCATCTGAGAAGAGGAGCCAGAAATACATCATTTGCATTACTGAAGCAAATTAATACCAGGAGGTATTTTTCCCTCCCAAACAGGCCCCAAGAGACTGATCTAATTAATTAATTTTGCCTGTACAAAACTGACCCTTCTGCCTCCAAGTCACCCCAGCAGAGAGAGAACTGAGGGCAAAGGGCAAAATAAATGGAACTGTGTCAAGGGAGCAAAGCTGGAGTACACAGAGGCCAAGATTTGGGTTCAGGGCATCTCCTAGGACCTGTAATGATGGGGTGCAGGTGGTAACCAGGCTCCCTCATGAGACCTCAGGGGAATGAAGTCTTAAAGTAGTTGTAACAGCAGCTGATACAGCAGCAAGGTGGAGCATGGGGCTCTCACAGGACAAAAATCACTGTTCAAAGCATACAAGTGGCTAAATCATTCCTGCTGTAGTTCTACAAGGAATAAAGAAATTGCCTCTTTGATTAATTAAAATTGTAGGCTGGCTGAGAAAATAACTAATCCTCAAAACAGTCAAAATCAAGTGACTGCCCTTTGCTTCAATAACTTCACCTGCTGCTCCTTATTTTGGGGAACCAGGATCTGAGATGGTAACAAACAATTAGTGGGCACAGTGCAACCACATCACCCATGCTAAAAATATACAGGGAACCTGTCTCGAGAGGCCATAGAGAGAAACACTAGGGTTTGGGGCTGTTTGGCTAAATTCAGATTGATGAGAGGCCTAAAGGATTTTCTGCTTGCCCTATTGACCAAGAGCTCCAGGTCTGGGGGGGCAAAGGGAGAAGTCTGGCACCAGGGTTGGAGCATGCCTGGTACAGGTACCCTAAGGAAGAGGCACTGGACCCCATGGATGAATGAAGAATCTCATAATCTGTGTGATAAAGAGTAAGGATGAACTTCATTTAGCTTTCGTATTACAAAAGACTCTCATGACCACACCAGGGAAGTACCATGCAAAGTGGGGCAGAAATCTGGTTTTATGGTATGGTGATGACATTTATTAATTTTTGTATCACTGAATACTCCATGCAATTTCACCTATTACTAGGAAATATGAATACTTTCCATAATTGGTACGAAGAATGATCTAGGTACTACTGAAATAAAATTTTTTTGTAGTGCAGATGTCACCACCTTCATCTCATTCTCTGGCTAAGCCCCAGTGAGAACAGTGTGATCTGTGGTTCCTAGAACTCTTAATCAACTAATGAACAAGAAATTTCCTTAACACTGCCTTCCCATCCCATCAATCAAGTTTGCTATTAATAAGCCTCTTTATTGCCTTCTGGAGGTATGGGGGTCACAGTCCTGAATTCACCAATGTGTTTTACAGTTATTTCTTCTAAGAAGCATCACGTAAAGGCATTTCAGACAGCCAAGGATCAGGAAGGTTTGTGGTAAAGGATTAAGTGAAGAGTGCAATGGGATTTAGCTGCTGAGGGTTTAGCTGTTGGGGTTATTCTGGCTTCTGACTGTACAGGCAGAGCCAGGAGGCAAGTGGATAATTCAGGCATGTTCCCAGCAGAAAAGAGCACAGACATTGCTGACTGAGCCAGTTCCTAGAATCTGTGAATTTGGATTCAAGGGAGATTTATTTGGGTTTCTGTATGAGCTAAGCAAGGAGAAATGTGACCAGGGCAGATGTATAAAAGCAATTTTGCTGAGTAAGTAAGAGGATGGCATACTGGCCAGGGAGCTCTCTGTGATCTTTGGCTGAGCTCTGCAAAATGTGACAGCAGCACATTACCTCCTATGCAGAGGAGCAGCAGCAGGGGTGAAACCATTCACTTATGCATAACTTACAGTTCTAGTTGCTTACTCACCAGTTGGTATGTTATTCCAAAACAGTGGCTAAAGTGACTCTGGAAGTCTTGGTGGATGCACAAACAAAATAAGCAGGTTTAGCAAGTGTCCTGCAACAGCTTCACCAGGGCAGGTACAGCTATTAGCAGATGGGAATGATGCTGTCAGCATGTTACCTCATGCCTGTCAACAGCCCCCAGCACTGCCCAGGCTCCCCAAATCCCCCTTTCCAGCAGCAATGTACCCATAGAACAACACTGAGCAGTTAGGCATTTGCTTGACTTGGACAGTCCCACAGGAACTGGAAAACCTTTACAACAGCATAGCTCTGGCTGGTGGTGCACAGCACATGTGCAGCTCCCACATTCTGCCTTCCAAGCAAGTGACAGCCAGGGAAGTGCAGGGAGAGGTGACACCTGCTCTGCCTTCTCACAGGAGCTCTTCAGGGGAGCAGGCAGAGCTGGTAGAATCAATGTGCTTTGATTTTTGTATTTTGCAATTTGTGCTTCAGCATAATTTCTGTCCTGTGGGAATTATAAATAGAAACCAACAGAAAAGAACATATTTGACAGCAACTTGATTTTGTTAATTAGGGTTTTGTCTTTAAAACTGAAATAAATCTGAGATGCAGAAAGCACATGAGCATCCCCCTGTCGTCTCCCCAGCCATGTGTGCACATGTACCCTGCCTGAGTCTGACGTCTGTGAAGTTTTGGACTGAGTGCATGGATTCAAATGCAGTTTATTAAAATATTTAGTATATAAAGTAGTTGTAAAGCTCTCACTTTGGAATGAGTTAATGCTACTTCCTTCTCTCTGTGTTGGATATGTGTTTTTTTCACCTTCTAGCTATGCCAGTGTCTCTCCAAAAAAGAAATTTTCTTTTACAACTGGTTTTCATCGGAATAAACTTCAAATCCATAAAATAAAATATAATAGCAACAAGATTAATATTATTAAAAATAAAAATAATAGTAAAAACAACAATAACAACAACAACCCATTATTTTTTCATACTAAAGCATGTGTACAAAATTGAACAAACAGAGCTAGTGCAAGTGTCATTAAAATAGATGTTAATGGTGACCATCCATAGCAAAAATTTAAAAGAGGGGCTGCGGATCTTTGTAATAATTCCTTCTGGTGCATTTTAAATGCTCAAATTACTTGAAAAAACAAAAACTGTCTCCCTGTGAGAACAGTGGTGAAGCCAGATCTGTTCTCTGCTTTTGTAGGTGCTGATCAGCTGGGAACCTTGGCTGACAAAGGTGATAATAAGAGCTGTGGGCTACAAACATACACAAAGGCACCATAAAAAGTTAATTTACTACTGCATTAAAGCAGGTATTTGAGAAAATAAACAAATGAACAGAACTTGGACAAGTTTACAGTCTCAGCCTGAAGAATTTACAGGGTGCCTGGAAGCTCCTCTCCTACTCCATTGTTTAGTCTTGAGGCTTCTCTGAAGCTGTAATTTCTCCAGCTTTCCAGACACCTGAATTTTTGAGGTTAGACAAGAGGTAAATGTCTCATGCAGAAAACAAAGACACTCTTAAGGAACAAAATATTCCAAGGTATGGAAGTCAAGGCCTTTGCTGAACCATAGTAAGAGCAAAAGGAAACAGGGAAAAGCAGTTCCTCTTCTCTGTTTTGGAGGTCACAGTCCATGTTTTGTGAGTGTCACTGAACTTCAGCCATAAGTTAAACTGTGTTGGAGAAGGAGCAGACTCTGCTGTGGGGAGGAGAGCTGTGACTCAGGACCAGGTTTCCCAGAGCCAGGGTGGAGAGTATCCTCCTGGAGAGTCCATGGTGGTGCTCTCCAGGCAGATAGAGCACCAAGCTGAAGGCAGCACATGGACACCAGAACATCAGACCTCCTGACTGCTGGAAGGAATAGGATTACTGTCCCTGGGGCATGAGGAGGCTGCTCCAACCCAATCATGTCCCACCAGTGAGACAAGCCAGGACAAAATGCAAGTCATGTGGATTGACCAGGGCCTGGAGGAGGACATCATGGAGCAGGGATAGGCCTTGGAAAAAAGATCTGAAGGGAATGAAGGAGGAGAGGAAATGCAGCAACAGCAGCAAAAATCATTCTTTTTGGTCATAAATTGAAAATGTAAGCCAACAGTGGGGTTTTAGGTATGGCTTTATGCTTAAGGACAAGATGTTAAATATCCTTGATATTCTAATTAACTATTTGCCCATAAAAACTCAGGGAAAATCTTCAAAATTATTCCAAAGTGGTTTTTTCATTCTTTCCTGGTCTCATTCCCCACTGCCCATTAGTTCCCCTGTTTCCACCAAAGACCTGCTCTGGAGGGACACAGAGCAGATCACAGGATCAAGATTTCACACCAAGCTGCACAGTAGCTGGAGCTTCAGGGTGGAAGGAGGGGATGGCTGAAAATCCTGCTGCATGCCAGTGGCTTGGCTCACATCACACCAGGATTATTGTCTCTACATGCCGTGAAAAGGGCTGTTGAAAATGTGAAGTGTGGTGTCATGCCAAAAATCTGTGCTCTTTTTTTTTTTTGTTTGTTTGTCATGAAAAATGTGGCACAACTCTTTCATTCCTTCAAGTATTTTCTATGGGAAAGTCCTTACCTGCAACACATAGACCCCAGCCTTTTGATTTTACTTCACTGCATTTTTTTAAAAATTCTTCTAGTTTTACATCTTTGCTACTAAATTTCTGTTTTTCTGCAGGAAAAAACAGGATACAGCTGTTACTGGAAACGCAGAGGACTTTTTTTAGAAGACAGATGTACTGTAAGAAAAAATACATGCATGTTCCTGCCTTTCTGCATTTTCTATATTTATTTCAATGGGTTTTGCATTAACTTTCTCTGGTTTCCTTGTCTGCAGGTTTGTAGTTTGTAAAAATCAACTGCTCTTTTTCCTGTTTTGTGTCTGTTGGATGTAACTTCCTAGATTCTTTAGAAATGTAAAGAAAAGATGAAAAATTCTCCATATTCTAGAACCCAACAGACCAGCATATTGGCCTCAATTACATGATTCCAAATGTAAGAACTTTGTTTTATGTCACTGGGTAATGGATTAGACCAATATTTTTCTATGAGGACTTGGTTTGTATTAATTTATTTTTCCAAGCCTTACTATGTCACATATAAACAAGTATTAATAATGTCAGAAGAGTGTAAATAGTGTTACTCGCAAATAAGATAGAAACTTTCACCCCTATTGACAGATAAAACAAATGACATAAAGAAGACTTACACCTTCTATAAGTCCTTGCTCTGGTTTCCAAGACTTTTATCTACCTCTCTGTAGCTGGAAAGTATATTGGTGCTTGAATCCATGAAATATAGCCATACAAATGAAGTCCCAACTATGCAGAGATGATTTCTTCCATGATTATGTTATATCACCCCTGTGTAGCGGCAGATCTTCATGGATTGTGGGTTTATGTCAGGCAGCAAAAACAGGAGAAATGACACTGGATGGAGCAAGGTACAGACTAGGACTGGCATGGGTGGGTACCTTTAATTTTCAGAGTGTGAGTTAATTTAGTAACACTGCCAACTTTCTGCTGAAAACAAGTGCTTCCAGAACAACAATTTTGCAGCTCTACAGGGGGAAAAAATTTCACTTACAATTGAGGTTGGATTTTTAAGAATAATTAAGACCTCTTTTAGGACTACAACATATAAGCAAGACTTAAGCTTCAAAAACCCATCTATGGTACAAAACATACTTCATATTCCTGCAATCTATTTATGCTAATGAAACCAGAAACTGAATGTGGTTATAATAAGGTGGAATCCCTTTAAAAAATAAAAGGATTCTGTTCCATGGCATCGCTCTTGCTAATGATTTCCAAATTAGATTTGCATAACAATCCCTCTTTTGAGACTGCTGGTCCAACAAATCAAGCTGTGATGCTTCTGGTTAAGCTTTGTTCTGTAAGTATTCTGTAACAGTAATTTAGTTGTCAGGTTTGGGGCTGTGGGAGCATAATTAGGTTTATGCAGCTAAAGACAAGTCCACATGTCTCTGTGGGAAATTAGATGAGGGGAGGTGCTGGATTAGGCTAAACTTGCTAGAAGTCAGCTCAGAAATTCTGGAGCAAGCTTGAATAGCTCTATAGACATAGAGTGTACTGAAAATAGGTTTTCCTGGAGTTACATCTGTGGTATCACTAAATGGTGATGAAATGCATTAATTAGCCACGAAGAATAAAAATTTTCATTACTACTGTGTCCTTTGAGAAATGTTCTGTTTGGATTAGGGGAGCTGCACTAATGCTGCTTCAGTCAGAGGAGGCTGATGGGCAAGCACACTTTGCTGACACTCCAAAGAGCCACTGTCTTGGCACCTTAGAGGTTAATTGGCCTGAGGCTAACCACTTATGTCTACTGATACTTCATGTTAGTAGGTGAACAACCCTGTCACCTCAACTTTTTGTACTTCCTTCATGCATCCTTCCTGGAGCATCCCCTCTCTGGAGGGGGAGAGACACCTGCCTGTGCTTGGCATGGTGGGACCCTGACTTGCACTGCAGTATCTGTACGCTCTGAAGGCACAAAACCAAGGGCAGAAGGTTGGGTGGTCACTGTGCAATAAAATCAGAACCCTCCCACCAGTGGGATCTCACAAAAGCAAAGCTGGTGGCTGAGTTGTGAGGCAAGGAAAGGCAGCTCTTGGGATCGGGATGGATACCACATCTAGCAGGGAATGGCCAGCAGTGGCTGGCATGAGGACACAGGCAGTGCAGCTCTCACCTTTACCTGGTAGGGGTTAGTCCTCTGGTACAGTGAAAATGAGAGCAGCCTGATCCATGTAAATTGGAGAGGATAACTTCTTGACTCACCCTGATCAATTTGGAATGTCACTCTTTTCTTCACTCAGCAAGAGCAATCTCCTTGGGGTGTGTGTGCATGTTTGTGTCCATGCCAGGGCTGGGCACACAGAGCTGCCTGAGGGGAGCAAGGCAAACACTTCCTCAGGGCATCTCCATTTCTAGGTCATCATCAGACCATGAATGCCTAAATTAGCACAACAAGCAAATATAGCAAACCAAATTCAAGTCTTCTGCATCCTTAAAAGAGCTTATTTATCTCTCTAGCTCATAATTCCTAGAAACAAGTCCCTGAATGTTAGATGTAGCTACCTAGGCAACAGCGCATGACGCAGATACTCAACACAACTCAAGCCTTGCCTTTCCCAGCTCTTTTTTAAAGTGTTAGCCAAGTTCTATATTCAGAGGTGAGACAATAAATATTATAGATACTAGTACAGGCAGTCTATAGCAAAGGATAGGGGAAGGATCTGACACAGGGGTTCTTGCTTTCTGAATTATCACACAACTTGGTGGCAAACCTCACCCCAGAATTAGCCTGGCTCACACTTTCTGGGCAAGGCCACCAGTTTTTCTGTCTCATCTGCTAGGTGGCTAAATACATAAACATTATTTCCATCTTGGAAAAGATTTCAGCTGCCAGAGAAAACACTCCATGGTTATTCATCACATTTTACTAAAGAGCTGACCAGATGCAGTCCTGCTACCAACTCGAGAGAGCTATTAGGGCAAATTTCTGCCTGCTGTACCTCAGCTGTACCTAATGGCCCAGCCGTGGCAGGACCGAGGCTGCTGTGTCCTTGCAGCAGGAAAAGCACCTGCCACTCGGCAGTGTTGGCTGAGCAGATGAGATGTTTCACTCCCAGCAGTGCAAAATGGAAGGGCAATAATGAATTGCTTCCCGAGGAAAGCAGTAGCTGGCCACTGAATAGCTACTCAACCAGTCATCTGGTTTTCATTTGGTTTTAGTCCTCCGGGTTTGCTCCCTTTGGGTTAAGTGAGGCATCCCCAGCTAAACATAAAGCAGTTTAATTTTCCTGCTTCCGGGCACCATCAGCCTCGGCAATCCCAACTTGCAGTCAAACCCAGTTAATTTTTCTGTTGATTATCGCTTTGCCAGACAAACAATCAATACTAGGGCTGTGCAGACTTTGTACAACCTCTATAAACCCGGTTTTTAATTGGCTAACAGGTGTCTGTCTGCATACATTTCTCACGGCTGCGACCTTACATAAGTGTTCTGCATTCCTCCTTCTTGCATTTATACATGAACTCAATTAATTAATTTGTGAGAGCTTAGATCCAAAAGTAGCAGAAAATGTGTTTCTGGTGAAGTGTCCTCCACCAAGTGCATGACTCAGAGCGAGTGATGAGAGGATTCCCTGGAAACAGCACTCCCTCAAGTACTAATTACCATCTGCACTAACTTCAGGATCAGCCTTTCAGCTTAAACAAACAGGTTTTGAGCCCCCCTGTTTGCCAGGGGCTTGGGGGCTCTGAGGGTCTCTGGGCAAATGAGCTGAGAGCGAGGGTGCAATTATATAGGTGGCAAATGGAAAACATCCTAGAGAGCACTTGGTGCTGTTTGAAAGCACTAAAACACAACTTTTCTACTTTGTGGAAAGGACAATAGGGTTGATTGTCAGAGCTGAGGTCTCTTGGGGGGATTTCTAAGTTTAATTGCACCTGCATAATGAATATGATGATGAAAGTGCTTCTTACAGAGCATGAAATCTCTTGCTTTTTCACATGAAGGCAGATGTTAAAGAAGTGCAGAGACCTATTAAGCACCCGATTTCTACTCATAGCAAAAAAATCCCCAAAACAAACAAAAAACACCAAACAAGAAACCCCCCAGAAAATCCCCCCAAAAGGAGTGTAACTGGACTAGGCACCACTGAAGGGTGCAGGAGGGGAGGTAACTGTGGGCCATGGGAATACAAATGCATTTGGTTGTTTGGTGAAACCAGGGAAGGATTTTGGATTTCCAAAATGAACTTTTTGACCTGAGCAAGGACTCCCACGCAGGAAAAACTCAGTCTGGGCCCTGTAGCAGCTCCTGTGGGGAGTGGGACAGGAAGGCAGTGGTGAGAAACTTCCTTCCCGGGTGAGCAGCAGCCCCTGCTCCATGAGGTGGTGCTGAACAGCACCACCAAAACCAAAAAACATAAGGAGAGGCATTGGTGCAGGCCAGGAGTAGCCTCCTGTCTGAAATCGTCCTGAGGTGCACGTGGTGGAGGGAGGAGCAGCAGGATGGATGCTCTTGCACCCCAGGCTGGGGTTAGTGGAGGCTTGCAGGGATCTGGGGGCTGCAAAGACCAAAGGCTGAGAAATGCTTCTGTGCACAGACACATCCCCATAGTGGAAACGAGTCTGACCCACTATTTTTTTTGACAGGAATGTACCAAAAGGGACCAAAACTGAACTGATCAGTAACAAGAAAATCAGTCAAAACATGCACCTGGAGGGTGCCTCTTCTCTGAATGAGCCTGCTGGCTGCAGGCAATGCTGGGTTGTAGCAAGGAGGGGAGAAGTGTTAACTGGGCAGCTTTATGGCTGACAATTAGCATAACGAGCAGCAGGCCTGACACATCTGCCATCTGGCCACTGCTGAGTGCCATGTAAAAAATGCAAGTCATGAGGAAATTAATTTGCTAGTAGTAAATTATGTTGCATTAAATAGCAAACTACATTCTGCAGCATCACATACCAATGACAAAATGCACCAGGGCCTCCTTCATTTCCTACCAAGACACAGAAAAGCAACTACTCTTTCCTATGACCTCTTTGGTCTTTATTATCGCCAAGCTGCATTAACCATCTTATATTAGAGTTTGCATGATGTGGCTGCACAATTCCCCTCCTCCCCTGTGCACATCCCTCAGCCTTGTCCTAGGAAGTTGCTTGTCCAAAGCAGCTTTTTTAGAAAGCTTGAGTTGTGGGGCCTCAGAAAAACTTACTCCAGTTTAGAACCTGTTCTTTGGGGAATGGGAAGGTGGGGAAAGGTGCAGCCTAATTCTGCTGCTTTGCTGCAGCCAAAGGGTTGTTGGTGCAGTGCTGGCAGCTTGGGAGAGCTGACCTAATCCATAGGCAACTCAACTGGTGGCAATCACTCAGGAGAAAGCAAAGCAGAATCCTTAATCTGTGGATTATCTCGGGTATTAGACAGGATGATCCTGAGGCATATGAAATTCTTCAACGCATTTTTTCTTTATGGAACAATAGAGATTGCTCTTCCTACCCAACGTATTGTATTTCTCTGATAAATTTGGCTTCATATTCCTGCGATAGTCTCTTAAAAGTTTCACCCAGACCTAAGGGCTGCTTGCAAGGGAATATACAACTGCTGAGCAACAGACCTAAGCAACTTTTGGAAGAGCAGCCGTAGAATTATCTGCTGCTGAATGAAACTCTCAGGTGTTTTCAGAAAGTTCTAGATGCTTTTAGTCCCCTAATTCAGTGCTGATGCAGCCAAGGAGCTGACTACCCATATCTAAAAAACACATTTTATATTATTTTATTTTATATTATTTTATTTTATTTTATATTATTTTATATTATTTTATTTTAAAAATGTTTTATTTTATTTACTATTTTATATCCTTTTGCAAATGAAACTAATTTATTTCCTCCTATATGAGTCTGTTTTCCTTGCGGGCAGCAAAAAGCAGCTAGAGTAACCACGAGGCAAGGAGAAAAACAGTCCTTGGCTCTAAATTAGTTTTCACTGGCTCCTTTGTTCCCCAAGGGCCACAGACTTGATTGTGGGTTAGGAAGCAATACAACAATTCGGGATTATGCATGGATAAAACAGAGTTATCCCCATGAGCTGATGATATGTCATCATACATTACAATCTTGTGGATATGAATTTGGACTGCGATTGTGGAGGCAAAGTTCAGCAGATCTGGCAAGTAATTCACAGTGTAAAATGATCATCTTTATTGAAGAACATCAACATGTAGACAGGGGAATTAAGGCAAATAAACCCTGGTGATTTATAGGTTACCACAGCAGTCAGGAGGCAGCAGACTGGGCTTTATCTGCTTCCCAACCCACCGGGATATCTAGTAAGTAGATGGAGAATATTTTTGGTGCATTGCTACTGCTTTCCTTCTATCAGACCTCTCCCTGGTGTAACTCACTGGCCAACTAACAGTGTTGTGTGCACAGCTGGAGACATTTTGGATGCCAGGGATGCTCTGGGACAGCAGCAGCAGTGCATCTGCTGGGAAGGGCTGCCATCACATCCAGCAGCACCACTGGGCACTGCCTTCAGAAGTTGCTATGTCCTGATGAAGTAGCCCCAAGCACTGCATCAGAACACAAACTTGCTGCTTTAAGTCCAAGCTTTTGCTTTGCAACTCCATGCTCTTTTAGGTTAGCAACCAGTTGCAATTACCAACAACTATGTGGAAAGACATCTTACAAGTGTAATTGGAAAAACAAAGACTTCATGTCCTTCTGCAATATAAGAATGTGTGACTGTGTACCGTAAAGCCATTCAAATGCGCCTGTTCCAATGTTTTGTTCCTTCTAAGGCCAGAGAAACAGTGGGTAAGAAAAAATTACTCTATTCAGATAGTTTAGGCTCCTGAAGACCAGGTACCCTCTTATAGGTCTGTACCAGACACCTTGTCAGGCCTGATGTCTCCTTATGGTCATTTTCATTGCTGTGAATTGGATACAGGGGCAGGGGTTTTACCGATGAAGAACTGCATTTTCAGGTTGTGAAACTGCTAAAGACATGGAGAATTAAGAAAGGAAGAAAGAAGAAAATGCTTGGGCCACTGAAAGCAGCTGCTGCTCGGTACCATGTTCAAAGCACTGTGGAAGGCGGTGGAAGGAGTTCTCTTGTGAAGTAGTGGAGAAGACAGTGAGGATGAAGCAAAGACTACTTGCTACACCACAGGGACACTTCCCTTCCCTAATGAAAAAAAATGCTGCTTGGGCTCCAGGGAACAGGACATCCAAAACCAAAATAAGCCACAAACATGATGCTCCATAAATTCCTTTTAAAAATCTTTTTAATGAAGAAATAATTCCATTCCAAAATATAGACACACAATTAAATAGTTTAATCACTTCAAAATATAACATGTCCCCAGTAGGTTCCAACACACACACACAAAACAATACTTAACAGCAATACAAAAACCCCATACAATAGCAGTTCTGTTACAATACCAATGAATATCGTGACATCTTTAGTGTCTCTGTATCTGTCTCAAGTGGTGTCAAGTACAGTAGTTTTAAAAATGCGTTACAGTTAGTAGCCTCAAGATGTAACTCTTCATACTTTTTTTTTTTCTTTTTTTTTTGGTTCAAAGGTAAAAATGCCCTTTATTCTTCAGGACACAGTGGAGTGCTTGTTGTTCGCAGCTCCGTCTGCTGAATTGAACCAATGTGATTACAGCAACCCGGGGTTGCAATATTTACAAGGTCTATCTACAGTAATTGCCAAAAACTAATAAGGATGGGAGAAGATGATGACTGAAAGTAAAGGTGGACACACTTATGATAAATTATGATGCAACGATTTGGCTCATGCATATAAGAAAATACATATTATATCACAACAAAGGCCACACACCTTTTTATGCAGTTTAGTTAACATTACTACTTACAGACAACCCATTCTCCACCTTCGCTTTGGACATTCAAGGACCCTATACAGCTTCACATCCCTGTCTCCTGATTCCAAACCACTGGTTTTCCTCCAGTGACAGCAAAACCACCCGGAGTTTTGACTGCTGTGGTGGGCCATTGGTAGTTAAGAAAAGGGCCATACCAGGGACCTCTTCAGTAACTCTGTTTGTTTTAATGACCGCAAACCACAACCAAAATAATATTCAACAAACAGACAAAGACCAGCTGGGCAAAAATGCAGCCAGCTTAACAGTTGGAATATGCTTAAAATAGACATTTTGAGAGCTAAGTAAGAGGTGCTTCATCTCAGAGCTCCAAGGCATAAGGGACCCAGAACTCCAACTCTAAGGGATCACCTTGTTGACACCAGCCTAAAAGAAAGGTGCTTGATTAGTCAACTTCAGTTCTTATTCCTAGTTTGGAAGCTCTTGCAATGGATTTAGTCTACTGCATCTATTTTAAGCATGGTGATAATGAGCACGCAGACAGTAAGGTGATGAGAGGGATCTATTACTTTGGGTACAGTTAAACATGACATGGGTTGAATTAATGAGCCATTGCACGTAGCTGTGTTCTAGCTTGTTTTCTCCCTGCTCAGGAAATGCTTGCCTGGAATCCTGAGCTGACAGCACTGTCTACAGGTTCACTGGAGTAGCTTAAAACATGGAGTGCTAGGCACTAGTGGAGGCTAACTCATTCCTGAGAGGAGGTCGGAGGAGGGAACAGTGGAGGATATGGTGCCTGCCTTGCCAGGATGGCACATACTCCAGGAGCAAAGACCAGTGATTGCAAAAATAAAAAGCTTTTATGAAGATATCTGGATCCCTTAGCACGCATTTGGATGTCTGAGAGCAAGCCAAGATACGCAAGGATATACAGACAAGAGATCTGCATACACAATAAAATGACATGAAAGTGAAAAATGGCAGCAGCTCTTTCATACAGATAATCATTCCCTAACACATAGTGCCCAGGGAAACAGCCACGAGCCTGGAGAACACATGCAAACAAGTGGACTTACTGGGTCGAGCTACATAGCAATCTCACGTGAACACGGCAGCACACATCCACATCACCATGAAAGCAAGGACAGACAAGCCATGTTAACCTGCTTTAGATGGGTATCTCATCACTTGCTGTAGGCAAACTGTGCTGGTGTGAAATATCTGTATGAAACACCACTGTTTCCAGGGCTGTTAGACAGTGTCACTTCAGGTCAGCCAGGTACTGGAAGCCCAGCATGTACTAGGGCAGTAAAGTTTCCTTGGCACAGAGGTGACCCTGAGCTCACACACTGCTCAGCTCAGGAGGGCTGGGTGGCCAGCATGGAGCACTCCTGGTGTCCCTGCCTGGCTGCTGCTCCAGCTGTCCCTGGCCTGGCTCTGGTTCCTCTGCAAGGCATTGCCATGTGCCACAGAGGTGTCACCTTTGTTTCAGAGCAGGGTGCTCTGGGGAGCACACTGATGCTAGTTTGTGTCAATGCCTGCTCAGGAGTATCTGTAGGTTTGTAGTCACAGCAGAGCAAATGCTTTTTAGCCAGCAGCCTCACTGCCTAACCCTGCCTAATGGCCAAATCAGTCCCCTTTCTCCCGAAATGCCTTGATACTGGAAAAGTACTAAACCGGACGAAACTCCAATTCTGTAACTGTATGCCTGTCCTTTCGAAAAAATCCACTGCTCTTCTTGTGCTTTTCACTGGTCGCTATTTCTCCATCCAGCTCTGAAAGAGTCTCACCACACATTTCCAAGAGGGCATGCAGAACATCTGGTGGCTGGCTAAGGCAGTACACATTCGGAAATCAAAAGAAAACAGTTGCAAGCGCACTTTAAGCCTGTACATTTAAAGCTGAAGGCCTCGAAAATAACATAATGGAAAGGGGCAGGGAGGAAGAGGAGGGGCAGAGTGATGGAAAGAGCTGGTTTGTTGAACACATGCTTACTAAAGCTAAAACATCAATGAAACAATACCATGGAGGATTATACGTAACATCAGTCAGTTCAGGGATCTTATGGCACCTGTGGTTTATAAACAGCTTTAGCAACGAGTATTTCAAAACATAGTTCACAGTTTTAAGAAGATCTGTGCTGATTTAAAAACTAGATTCTATATCATTTGAATGTCACCTTTTGTATATGATATCTATTTGGAAAAAAAATATTTACACTAACTTCTATGGCTGATTTGTTAGATTATTTTGAAAGAAACATTCCTAAGTTACACATTAGCCCTAACTTAGAGAAGTTTATTATTATTATTAATTATATTATTATTATTATTATTTTAGTACATTTTGTATAAGCCTTAATTTAAAGACTTGCAAACAAATTGCAAATATAGTCTGGTACTTTGTTTTTTGGGCTACTAGATATATACACTCAGGAGCATAATCATTCAGTGTTAAATGCATAATTGTCGCTTTTTATTTCTTCCGTGGAAAAAAATGTACAGTGTATAGTAAACCGATCTACTAAAATCTCAAAGTATTCAGAAATCAAATCTCTAACTATAAACAGTATTGTCATTGTAAACTGAACAGGTTCAATATCATGTGCAAAGGGTTTACGTGAGTTATTAACAGCACCGCCGTGTGTGACAGCGGCACGAACGTCAGTCTGTTTGCTTCGCCGGTAATGAGCCATGTTACAGAAGATGTAGCTAATATAAGTTAGCTTTAAACAAAAGTCTTGTCGTCAAAAAACACACATCTACAAACTACAACTCTTAGAACAAAAGTACTGTGCTACAGTCCTCGGAACTCAGTTATGTGATTTTTTTGTCAAGAGACGCTGCACCTCTTGGTTCCACTCTTCCGTGAAGTTTGCAGCTGAGTTTTCTTCATCGTCTGTCCGAAAGCAGCTCTCCTCATCATCAGTTCTTACGTAGCTTTCGTTGTCTGTCTGACTGCAGCTTCCCTGTTGAGAAACGTTTATGGAAGGTTTTTAAAGAGTGCTGGTTTAAGATGCTGCACCCACACAGGCAAAACAAATAAAGCCCCCGACTGCTCTTTATTGAGAGAAATAAGGAGGAGCTGGCCAATTCCTCTGGTTATCCCTCAGGGAGTTAAAAAAGGAAAAAAGCCATTCTACCTATGTCAGCCATAGGTATTTGAGCAGTAAACAGGAACTTCCAGGGCATGTGGGAAGTTGTAAACTTTGCCTGTTGCCTGCCCTGCTCTGGGACCTTGGGGTAAGTCAGTCTGCATTGACACAGATTTGCAGTGTTCTCATTTTCCCTTCCATTTCATCTTTCCAGATTGCTCTATAAACAGACTGTTGGAAAGGAAACCATGGTTTACCCTCCTTGTGCAGTGTTCAGCCACTTGATTTACAGTCACTCACCATCAAGAGCCCCCCCTCACATGTAAATGTCTTGCCTTAGGTATGTTTTACTGTGTCTAAAAAAACCTGTAGTTACTTGAAAGGATCATTCTGGGTGCTACAGATTATGAACAGCCTAGTCCACTGGTGCACCAGTTTCTGCTGGTGCTCCTCTGTATCCTGAACTATCAGTGAGTATGTTAAATTCCTACAGGAGAGGCATCAAAGTTTTAGTTGGTAATGGAAAATGCTTGACAGGTTACTGCCGCTCCTTCTCAGAACTATGTCAGGATCTACAGTCAGGTAATACTGCAAACTTCTGCTTTTGGCATATTTACTGTAAAGGCACTGTTTACATATTTGACCCTTCCAAAGCTAAGCAACTCATTCCTTTTTCTCTTGAACTACCTCAGAGAGAAAACCAATCTGCATTGCATGAGATAGGAAAATCACAGCATAATAGACCACTCCCTACACATGAATTATTTTCTACTCATTTCAGACATATAGCTGGCCTAAAAGATGGGAGATGAAATACAAATTACTCCAGCAAAAATAGTTAAATTAAATCTGATGAATTAAAAAAGGTCAGGCAGTTTAGTCTGCTGCTTCTCCTTCCTGACACCATTCGATTGTAAAAAATATTCAAGCACAAATACTTCCACCCCACTCCTTAATACCTAAGTATGCCAAATGGTATGATGATCTTAATTTAACGTCTTCTTGTGTCAGATGGTTACAAAAGACAAGCATTAACATTTTGTTGATAAATGCAAAGGAAACCTGCACTGCAAGTCTAATTAAAGTTCATACAAAATTCTGAGGTACATTTTAAAGGATATGTTTTAAAAATCAGACATGCACCTGTACTGCTTAAGTCTGCAAGCTAATTTGGAAATCTTAGCAAAGGAACGTTTTGTGCTTCTCAATTCAGACAAAAAATGCAAATCAAAGGCACGGAAGTTCTCAGCTGCCTGAGGCTGAATTTTACTGAATCAATTTCAGGGCTATGCAAATCATAAAATCATTTTAAGTTGGAAAAAAACAATGAGTCCAGCCATTAACCCAGCACTGCCAAATCTCACCCCTAAACCATGTCCCCAAGTGCCACATCCATGTGACTTTCAAATATCTCCAGGGATGGTGACTCAGCTACTTCCCTTGGTGGCCTGTTCCAATGCTGGACAACCCTTTTGGTGACAAAATTTTTCCTAATATCCAAAAATATAGGAATATCTCATATTTCTTGATGGTTCGTTCCATTATAAACCACAAGAGGAAAGTAAGAGTGGTTTGTGAAACATAGGCTGTATTAAGATGCATTGACAGTAATGTTAAGTATTCGGGTTTGCTTCAAATTTTTTGGATAAATTCTCTTTGGAGTGTGGGAAAGTTTACTCTAAATTCTCTCCAGACTTCTCTCTGTTCCACAGCCAGCATTGGGATAGAGATACTTTCCTACAAGAAATAATGCATACTAATGAACCTCAGAGCTTTAAATTCATTGCAACATTTTGGAAGTGCCAAAATTGATTCCAAGTTAAAACTTGTATGATTTGTCATGATATAAAACTGTTTCTTGACCTCTTCTGTTACTTAATCCACAGGTTCTTTTCTGTTACTTGTCATTCAGTGATTTTTCTTGTGTAATTTTAGAACTGAATTCACAAAACTAAAGCTGTTTCTTCCCTGGTCACAGTTTTTTACAGTGATTTTTACACCTACATGCTAAGAAGAGGAAGACTTGAGGAGAAAAATAAACCAAAAAGAAAAAAACCTGAAAACATAGCTGAGTGAAGGTAGCAGACATTTTTGAAAATAACATTTCATTTTATTTTCAAATGAAATGGTCCAGATAATGCTGGCTTTTATGTATTTGTTCAAGAAAAAAAGACTGGACTAGACTGACCTCACTATCTCCCTTGGCCCTTGGGTTTTACCACCTGACATCTGATGATATTCCTAATTACTGCTGGTAAATGTGAAAACAAAGGTAGGAAAAAAACCAGCAAGAGATGAGAAAAGTATGAAAGTGTTACTCAACACAAATTCTGTCCTGGAAAAACAGTTAAGTTGAATATACAGCATTTTTTAAGAATGCATTGTATCAAAAATTGGAGAGGATTTGGGGTTTTTGTGTTTGAAAAAGAAATCCACCTGTTTCAATACAAACCATTCAGTCACTTTTGCAATAGAAAATATCACCCACAGACACCCAAAGCCTCAGACCCTGCAACAGTTCATGTTATAAAGTTTTGCGTGAGTGAGAGGGTTTGGAGTGGGAATTGAACTGAGTCTTTAACTGAAATTATTACCTCTTTTTGTCAAGATATCAAAAATCACAATTAAAACACTGAGAACAAAACCCGTAATAAAGCCTCCTCCCTGTACTCCCTCTCAGTGGATGCTTTAGGTATGATTTCTATTAGCTTTTCACACCTTCTCTCTTGTTATAATAATGCATATAAATGAATTAGGATTCAAATGTGTGCCAGCACTAAGCTTTAGAAAATCTAGGAAATTGTAGGTCTTGTGGGGACATGTCCACTGCACAAGTCAACAACAATTAATTGAAAATGACAGCTTTTCAAACAATTTCTGAAATGCAGGGTTTCTGCTCCCACTGGCCATCCTTGGCAAAAATCCAAATGCTATCAAGGGGATGAAGGTAAAATAACATCAAAGTTGCAGTTTCACCTCATGTCAAGATCTGCCTAGTACCTGTGAAAACAAGCTCAAATTCACTCTGTTACTTTACTAAAAATAAAACAAGTATCTTTAACAAAAAGGTAAATTGAAAACACAATTAAATTATGTTTTATATATTACTGGAGTCGCTTGCTGTCTTGGGAATTTGTTATACTAGATGTGATTTGAAAATCAATTCTAGAAAATTGTATATAGCACTTTTAAAGACGCAAATGCAAATAGATTGCAAAAAGCTTCCATCAAAAAATGTCAACTCCAGATGAATGAGGAAATGAACAAAACTCTGTGGCTGGCCATCAGCAGCAATATCACTCATATGGAACTACAATAAACTGATCTCATTACCCCTGTCTTTGGGGTTTTGTTGTTGTTTGTTTGTTTTTTGTTTTGTTTTGTTTTTAATAAGGACAAATGTAATACTGTTGTGAGATAAGGAAGTCAGTTGGCTTTCTACTTCATATGGCCATCTAGGGCCATATAGTCTGTATTCGTATCATTATTGACTGAGTAATAGCTTAGAAATAAAACTCTTCATGCAGCTTCTAAGCTTCAAACAAGAACCCAATGAAAACTGCACAAGCACTTTAGATACCATGAATGGTATAAACTATTTGGAAGTTATTTTTCCAGTGCTGTGAAAAGTTAGTACCAAATAAAACACACAAGGTATGACAGACTTCCATATTCACAAGAGAGTGAATCTTGTGAAGATTCACTTACCATGTGAAGATGTATTTACCATAATGTACCATAATACAGTTTGTTCCTGTGGATATAGGTGAAGTGTCAAGTCCACCAGCTTTTGGACAATTATTTTTGTAGGTCTGGGCTTTTATGGCTTGTGGGAATGTTAGTCTTTGGTACTGGCCAAAGGGCTCCCCTGGGAGCCAAAAAGAATTTAATTATGAAAATCTTCTTTCGTTTTTACCAGCTTTCAAAAATCATCAAGGAAATGAGATAGTAGCTCAGTCACAATCTCTGCTAATTTCAGACAAGATACACATTTTCAAGAAAATCAGGCTTTAGGGCAGTATGTTTCCCTACATCACTACGTTAATGCTGCTTCCCCCCTCCAAAAAAAGGAAACCTTAAATGGAACTGCCTGAGTTTTATATTTCTAATTAAAAGGGGTTTTTTTAACTTATTATTGCAAATTGTAATTAAATTCAGTTGTATATAAAATTTCCACTATATATATAGTTATATACACACATTGTTGTTGAAAGATCTATGTTCCTTTTCACATTACCTGATCTAAAACTGACAACTGCAACTAAACAGAGTAAGAGAACTTATTTTTCTGGCTGTCAGTGCTTGGGAAACTCTACATGGCTCATGCTTTTAACAATGCTACTGAGAAAATGAATGTAATCTGAGGGGCAATGTTAGAAGAATTTTTATGAGCACTTATTTGGTGTTTATAGTACTCTGGGTATTGCAGTTTATTTGCTTTTCACATCCATTTATTCTGCTTCAGCTGCAAGAGACACTGAGACAGATGCTTTGGAAATACCCACTAGCAGCTGCTTTCACAAGGTACACACTTTAACAGTCAAATTTTACTGTCTTCAGAAGATACAAACTCCTTGAATAAGGGTCAAGTTTTACCATCAAAACTGCCGTATAAATAAGGAGGTGTAGCATAAAACATGACATACAAAATCTAACAATATGAGTTCCTGTTAGACTTGGCACAGGCTAGCTAGTTCACTGGTTTTGCTTATCTGAACAAGACTCTGCTCCCAAGCTCTAGTGTCCATTTGATTGTTGACCTCTGCTTGATTTTAGTTCTGGCTTTGAGGAAGAGGCTCAGTTTGCAGCCCAGAATCAGATCCCTATCCTGATTTCTCCTCCCTTTCTGTCCCTGTTACCCCATGGTTCAGTGTCTCAGCAGGATGGAGTGCACTCTCTCACTGCCATCTTCACACCAGGGCTCTGCACTCTCCTAGAAAGTCAGAAAAGCAGAGTCCATGGCTTTAGATGAGGCAAGAAGAAATATGTGGTCTCCCATTTTTGGGCAAATGTTCAGAAAAACAGGCTACTTCATAAAAACAGATGTTGTTCGTCTTCCAGAGGAGAAACACAATTGCCGAACTTGGCAAAAATCTCAGTGCTGCAACTGTGAGGTTGGCATGTGTAAGGAACATGACCTGAATATGGGACAGGAGGGAATTTACAGATCTTGCCATATTTCTGAGCTGCCAGAGTCTATCCAGTAGCTGAGTGCCTTCCACTTGGATTGGGTCATTTGAAACTTCCACAGTACATCTGAGGACACCTCTGTGGTTAAGCAGCTGGTGGATTGCTTTCTTTAATGTTTGCATAACTCATTTCACACACTAGGGGAGATATTCTGATCTCATCAGAAATGATTCATTTCAGTTATCCTAGGAAGACTAAAGCATTGAAAGGAATTAAACTCAGATCTCCTGAAATGTAATCTGATTCCATATCTTCTGGATAAGGTTTCTCTGTACTGGCTTATATATTTGTCATCATCCCTGGGGATAAAAAGCCCTTGTTCTCACTCTGACAGCCAACAAAGGAAAAATATAAAAAAGGGTGATGGCTTAACAGGTATTCCTGGGACTAGGACCACAGATCAACAAATTAGAACTGATTCAGAGAGATTCCAAGGCATCCCAACACAGGTTAAAAGAAAGAAACAGCATTGTCACATACATTCAGATGCCACAAGGTGCATTGCAACTGAAATACATATATAATGAGGATTAATTCTAAACTTTCTTCTAAATGATAGTAATACTTACTTGAGAGGAGAGAGAAGAATATTGCACTCAACTTTGCAAACTGACCTGTAGATAACAAAGGATAGAAAACAGGAAGATAACAAATTAAGCCTGTGAGCAGCCAGGCAGTGTATTATTCTGAAAAAAGCCATGCACAAGCCTAGAAATAAAGGGAGCAATTAGGGACCCAGAAAATAAACCCCATGAAAATTGTCTTATACAACACATCAGCAAAAGCCCATACCAAGAACAAAACTGGAAGCAGATGTGGGAGGATAAACACTGTTAGCATTTACACTTGTGCATTAAATGTGGGGGTTTTTTTTCTGATACAGACACTTGTTATTTACAACATGCTTAAAAAAAAATGAGAAAGAAGTGTCCTCTAAGGTTTCATGTCCCTGATTTCCCTATGTATATTGGGTTTTTTGCTCATACTTTAATACTAATTTAGAGTTCAGCCTAAAAATCTTTCTTGAAGAGAAGGTGACACAAAATAACAAGAGTGGGTTTGGGCCAACCATCTTTCATGCTACCCTACATCTACATATTTTTCTAAATGTCCTGATTTTACACAAAGTGAGACACTTAATAACATAAAAACAGTTACCAGTTTGTTACTGAGGTGACCATTCTGTAACCTTAGTAGGAGTTCCTCCTTGCAGATTTTTGCAGCTGACAATTGCATTACGATAGCTACAGCTTCTGACTTTTTTTTGGCAATCCAGATGAATGCAGTGTACATGTGAGTACATACAGTAAAACAGCTTGTAATAAATTCCGGTGGCTTCATGCAAATGAGAACAGTTGACCTGGCCTCTGTTCAAAGGATATCCTAAACATAAACTTCCCAATTTTCCTCTGTTTTTGCAAGTAGAAAGTTGTGGCTTTTTCAGAATACTCAGTGATATTAGTAGAAAAAAGAATAGAAGAGGAAAATACCACAAATAAACAGCAAATTGCAGAGAAAAACCAAAGCCAAAGCATGTCTTGGGATCGATGTATGACACTATCCAACCAGCTCCTAATCATCTTAGTAGTCCCTACTAACTGAACACCTTTTTTTGCTTCGTTTAAACCCATTCCCTAATTTAAATGGCATCAGCCATACTGGGAAGGACTTCTCATGCATTGCTATTGCATGCTTTGGGGCTGTGGTATCAACAAAAAATAGATTTTGCTTACAAGTCACTACCATCAAATCACTGCCTAAGAGGAGCTGACAATCTCAGACAGTAAAGTACACCATGAAACTTCTTCTGAAAAAATGCTGTTAAGCAGAACTTGTCTAGAATGAGGACTTTCTGTTCCCTCAGTGAATATATTTTTGACAAAAAGTGCCTATTTTTTCGGGGGTGGTGGTGTGTGTTTGTGTGGGGGGTGTGTTTGTGTGTGTGTGGGGGTGTGTGTTGGTTTGTTTGTCTGTTTTTCCTCCCCTGGTGGAAACAAACAGTGTAGAACAATGGGGAATAAACTTGTGTGTAGTCTTGGCTCACCTAAATTCAGGAGTTTTATTCTGATGTTAATAGGGAGAAGATTCCCTCCCCTTCTGGGAATGTTGGTGGAATACAGCAGAAAAACGATTTTGACAGAAGCAAGAGTAACAGCCAGTGCCATCAAATGACATGTATAACTTCTCCTGCCCTTATCTGCAGTGTATATACATACTGAATTTTATGCAAGTCCAAAATCCCGTTGTAACCTGTGAAACTCAAGTAACACTGTTACCCTATATTGCACTTCTATACTGTAATCAAAATACAGACAAACTGGTCTGTTGTTCTGAAGAAAATGGCATTTTCACCAGCAAGAATAACATTTAGTATTTGATGCCTGACAGCTGTGACTGTTGAGGCACTCCTTCTTTAAAACTGACAATTACTTTTCATTACATCAGCAATAGCTGTTCATCCTGTTCAGAAGTTTCAAGGCTGTGATTTTCGACATTTCCTATATTGGATAAAAAATTCTGACAAGACCCCCTATGTCACCTACTGTTGCCTTAGTAGATATCTATGACAATCCTGCTCCTTTCACCATGTCCTTAAAGACCTCGGCAATGAAATGACTTTTGGAAAGCTACCATGGCCATGTAGCAGGTCTACATAAACAACAACAACAAAAGATGTTCACAATCAACCTCAAAGTTACCTCAAGTTTTAGTAAGACTCAATGAATTTTTACCAGACTAACATATCCTAGCAGCTTTACAGAAAAGAAGGCCAAAGGAGCAGCCAATCTTCATTACATCACCAAGCCTGTCAGAAGCAGATTGTCCCCAAAGTGACCAGCACTGAACACTGGAGGAAAACTACCAGAAAAAAAGGCTAGATTTTATTAGCTCCTAGAAATCAGCAGTTTAAAGAATTCCTGCCCATAAAGTGATTTTGAACCTCATTTGCAGACATCTGATCTCTCAGAACATGCGTAATTTGGGTTTTTTTAGCCCATTTAATATTTTGGTCTCTGTTAACCTCTGTTAACATCTGTTATGTTCTGTAGGGGTGATGTCCAAATTTGACTCGATCACCATGTGGGAAAAAAGATGTTTTTGCTTGCTTCAGCTCTGCTCCCAAATAACTGAACTAGGTTTTCCCTCAGGGAGGTGTTTAATAACAAATCTCAAGGCTTCTCTGTACCAGATGCTTGTTGAATACTTGGTCTTCTGGGATACAATTACTTTCAGACTCTTTTCTGTACTTCCAGATGCTGACAATGCCAGTAATGCACAGACTTCACTTGAGCTTCAGTTCACACTGAAGAAACCATTATGAATGTTTTTTGCTACTGGAGAGAAAAAACATTCTGAAAATAGCAGGACAGCTTGACACCACCAACCAGCACCTATGGTAGTGGGGAATGAGACCTAAGTGACTTGGTAGGCATGGGCAGAGAACAAGCTCTGTCCCACCTGGTTGCCTGGTACCCTTATGGACTACTGTTGTGTGCCTCAGGCAGTGTGGTCTTCCTGGATATGCACAAAGGCTGGATGCATGGGTGTCTGTGGAAGAATGGCAGCAGTTTTTGGAATGTGGCTGCTCTGGTAACTTAGATGAGATCACGCCCCCGAGCCAGGGCTGGTTAGGTGGCACTGGGCACCTGAGGCTCATCATCCTTTCACACTTATGGAGAAACATGGGCAGCAGAGGTCCTTCTCCCACCTGGTATGCCTCATCCTGCAGCTTCTGCTTCAGGTACTCCTCCATTTTCAGTTCGTTCTCCAGCTGGCGGACAGAGTCGTTCTCATAATTTTCATCATCTGCTCTGACATAAGGGTCTCCATCTTCTGTAACCCTGAAGACAATTATTAATAAATAGCCTCCTGAGATGAATGACATTCAGAGTCAACAAAACTTCCCTTTATGTTAATCTATGAGGACTGTGGGATGCTTTTAGTCCAACCACATGCTCCACTGGTTAGTATGTTCCTGGCAGTGGAGAACACTTCCAGTACTTCCCCTCTCCAGTGATCTGGCACTGATGAAGTACACCAAAGGGCATATGCTGCTGAAGGCACTCCCTTAAGGAAATCAGTAACAAAAGCTCTCAATAACTTGAGAACAATACAACAATACTACAAAGAGGTTGAACTAAAAATAACTAGAAAGATGCCTATTGTCTCTGAAAGGAAGGATCAGGTGGTAAAAATCAATCTCTTTGTTCATCAATTGAGTAGGTCAATGAAAAGCATTGTCTTTTCCATTACAAAATGTCTCCTTTTCCAGTGAGCTCCTACAGGTCCCTCAGTCTGGATAACACGGAATAGGATTGCGGGGCAGATTAGGACTCCCAAAATTTGAGGTAACAAAACAGCTGTCCCACAGCCTCCATGCTGTCTGAGTGTACAAGGCTGGATGTGAGACAGCTCACTCCTGAGGGAATCCTAATTTCCAGCCTTTATTGTTTACAGAGCTCAGTACTATGTAACCATGAAGCAGTCCTCACTTGGATTTATGGTTTTTTTGGGGTTTTTTAAACCAAATAGTTGAGAGGCAGGGACAATACTGTGTGCTGCACATTGTTTTCAAAGGCAGGACGAGCTCAAGAAGGGCCATGGAGCAGGTACCCACATGTCACTGCGGATGGAGCCGGTGGCAGCAGCGCTGTGGATGTATCCTGGCTTCCGGGCATGGATCTGCGCCAGGAAAGCCTTCTCAGATGTTGGGGATGGAACCAGGTCATCAAAATGAGTCCGTCCAAACTCTGAATCCACATTGCTCTCTGTCTCGCTGCCCACTTCTGCGAAGCAAAAAGTTCCATTTAACTTTCACAAAAGTAAGGATACTTGCCTATTTCTCTAAGCATTTCTCTGCCTTTTCAACTGAGAATGCCACCTCCTCACAGTGAAAAAAAGCATATTATTCTACTCATATTGGCAAAGCTTATAGTTTTCTTCTTGTGATTGGACCAAATACTGAAGCTTTTGCTTATCTCAGTTATCAGGTAGGATATTTAATGGGAATACTACAGACTGCATTTTACAAGAGGTCCTGTATGACCTATGCCAAAACAAATTTCTAAATTCCATGTAGAATCACAAACAAAGCTTTCACTGTATCCAGCTGCCCCTCTACATCCATGACTTTGAGAACTGCTAAGTTCCAGAAGCTGTTATTTACGGGTTTTTTAAATAAAATCATAAAAAGCTTTGGAGATACGTCTCTTCCCACCTCCCACTTCTTTCATATAAATGTGAAATGTCACTGTGGTGACGATTCCCCCTCATTAGCCTCACTCACCAGAATTTAGTTCTTTTACCAAAGAAGACATGGTGTTGGTGATTGAATCTGCTGCCACCAGCAAATCATTTCTTAAGTTTCGTCTTGCACCTGAAGCAAGAGATGGACAAAGCACAGTGTTACTATTATTCACATGACATATGTTTCACTGTTGAAAGCAGTTTTGACCTTGCTGAAAGCTGTCATTGTGATAATTCAGGGTATCAAAGTCCTTCTGAGGGACACGTGCAGGAGAGTTCTCTGCAGAATGGCCTCATTTACTTATGCTGTATGCAAAAGCAGAAGCCTACTCTCATGCTTCATTTAATCACAATGCCAGATATGTGGAGATTATTCATTGCCATCAAGCTTGCATTTGTGTGGTGACACCAGCAGACCAGGCCTGGAAGATTAAATCCAGCGTGAACTCATTTACAGTGCCTGTGGGGGAGGAGGGAAGAAATGAAGTGTTTTCTCTAAGTTCCCACAGCTCTGTTTAATGACACCATTATTGCCAGGTATTTGCCAGATAATTATGGCAAATGTTGAAGAAACACACTTGACCTCATCCCTCATCAAGACTATATGGATTTCTCTTCTCTGCTCGCTCTCAGCCTCTCCTGTAGCTCAAGGACTTTCTTGTATATTCTATAATTTATTCTCTCTCCTCCCCAACCCCCCTTGTTTTTTTAATAAAGGAAGCACTACTGCCTCTCTAAACAGCCCCAGGCTGCTTTTAAACTCTTTCTAATAATGCATCTAGAAGTGTTTCCCTGCTGAACCTGGCAATATTCCCTTAACCATCAATCATGACAGATTCTTGTGAGCTGCATGAAACACTCCTTCCTCAGGAAGAGTCTGTGGGTAACATGTGCTTAACTCCCCCAAATCCTGAACACAGATACTGTTGTTGAATAGCTGAATAATCAATATATTCCACAGAATCACTAGTCTTCCAAATGGTATTTTTAACAGGAATTGGCTACTGTAGATTTTTTAAAACTGGTTGAATGCAAAGCAATACATTTAAAAAAGTTTCTCAGATCCTAAAGAGGGTTTTTTAAAATGTATCCATTAGCAAACAGTTCCTCTTACAAACACACAGCGAAAACCACTCTCTAAAGTCTTCCCAATTTTGTGCCTCTGAACTATTGCAAATGCTGTGAAAGAGAAACAGCAACAATGAAGAGAAAACATCCTTTAACCATAGCTTGTCTGCATTATGTATGTATAGGCCCATCTCTGGTGGTGCAGCAGAGAATGGAGCCATAAAATGTCAGCCCAACCCCCCTCACAAAATCGTATGTCAAAGATGTGACAGAATGCTGGCTTCAAGTTATTCAGGTTTGACCTTCCCATCTAGAGCATACAGTATATAATGGCACAAAGCTAGGTATTTACCACATGCAGCAGTTTTAAAATGTGATCACATAACTTATATTGCTTTTCATCTTGAACAGAACACATTTTTACACTTAAAATGTATTTGCCTGAGGCAGACTTAATATTGTTTATGGGTATTTTATTGTGGCCACTACATTATTTATCTTACTCTTAACTCTGGAAGAAGCTGTCCCATAACAGCACAGGAGTTAGGGCTCCACATTTTTGCCTGTCTCAATTCTTTTCACAGCAGAAAAAAAGGAAAACATACTGCCCATTTCTTTTGCCACAGAAAATGAGATCAGCAGCAACACCTTATGTTGGGACTAGGAACTATGCTTATGTTCAATACTTGAATTGACCAGCACTTTAGGAGAAAGCTCTTGATTGCATTACAGATTCAACCTTGTCCAAAAATACACACAATTCACAAGAAAATCAAGGGGAAGGGTGCATGAGAGGGCTGAACTGCATTCCTGGGAAGAAGCATGCCTCCTGTAGCAGAGGAACTTCTGAGCTCACATTTCAACTTATGTTTAATTTGTACTGGGGAAAGAGGGAAAAAACTTATTCAGATCATAGAATTGCTATTATGTAAATACTTTCAAGACAGCAGATTAGAAAAACAAGGAATATTTCTTCATTTAGATAATACAGACTACTCACTTTCTGTGTTATTCAACATAATAATTTAATTTGTTGAATAAATTTAAATTTAGAAATTTAAAACAGTTTAAAATTTATTCCTACTTGAAAAAAGAGCGGGAAGGGGGTAGCAGTTTTCTGGAAATGCAAAGAAAGGGTTCACCTAGACTTTCAGACTCGATTCCTGTCTAGTCTAACTGGACCCTTCTCAGGCCCAAAGCAAAAAGACAAGGAACAACAGTCACAAGTTGCATCAAGGGATGTTCCAATCAGATAAAAGGACAAGAAACACAACAAGGATGGCGAAACACTGCAACAGAGAAAATGAGTGACAGGAGCCATTCAGAACTCAGCTGGTAAAGGTCCTGTATGGTCTGATCTCACTTTGAAGCCCTCTTTCTTGGGGCAGAAGGACACAGTGACTTACAAAAGCCCTTTCTGCCTGAGCTGATTCTATGATTGTATCATTTATTTCTAGCAAAGTCTTTATTTAAAACCAAACACACTGACAATGCCTTGCTGAGGTCAATAGCAATTTTTCTGGTTAACAGAGCAGTGATAACTGCTCTCACCACCTTGCATCAAAATTTCTTCTTACCCCAAACTCCTCTAATTGGCGTAATTGTCCAGTTTCTGCTTACCTGCTTGCTTTGACAGCAAAGTTTGATGGCTCACAAAGTTGATTTTCAATAGCAAAATGCGGATGTCACAGATTTTTTTTGTTTTGTTTTGTTTTGTCTAATAGCATGCAACTGAGAAGCTCAAGTACACTTAGCCAGTAACCACAAGAAATAATGATTCTTCAGTCTCCAAGAACCTCAGACAAGCTATTAATGAGACTTACTTTGTGCAAAGGCTTCCTGCACGTCTCCTCCCACCCCGGTCAGAGAGTCCTGAGGTGCATGGGTCGGGGTGGAGCAGGCAGAGGCAGACCTGATGGGCATTGGAATAGGCCGGCTGATAGTGTGGCTGGGTGAGGAACGTGGGGAGCCTGCCCCCTGCGTCTGCAAAACAACCAAGGGGTTAAACAGGGGCTTTGCAAGAGCCTGCCTGCTGTCCTCGTCACCCTTCCCTCAGCTTAAAGGCATCATGCTGTTGTAGATCAGCTGGGTAATGTTAATTTTGCTAGAAGAAATAAACCCAAGTCAGTTGTTAGTTGACAGCAAGGCTTCTGTGTAGAGAAACAGTAAGTAGGAAAATATGAGTCAAGATCTGAATTTCTTTAAGCATGGGAAAATGTCAGGCAGCTAAATTAAAAAAAAAATCCAAGTTAATAAAGACCACACTAAAGATCTCTCTGTCCTCTCCTGTCTCTCACTCCCCCAGGTCACATGCATGTCTGATAAACTGTGACCCATTCTGGCTGTGAGAAGGGGAAAGCTGTTGGCACCAGCGTGGCTTTCAGCCTGGGCAAGGGACTGGAACAGCCCCTTTCAGCAGAGCACTGCCAGGAGAGCTGATCACAGCCCTGCCCTCCACCTCCCTGCAGGACAAGTTCATGGCACATGCAACCTCTCAGTCACATAAAATCTGACACTTCCAATAAATAATAAAAATTCTTGCTTTTTATTTGGAGCTAGAGAACTGTTTAACCCACTATTAAATTATCTGCTCCACAGGATATACTTAGGCACTCCCAAAACACTGTGGGGATAGGGCAATATAAATTCCTGCCATGGGTTCAGCTGCTGGAAGCGAATATGTTTTAACACCAGTTATAAATGTCATGCTGTTAGCACCTCACAGTTAGGATCACTTAGCAGAAATTCAAGCAGACTTTACAAAATTGTGATTTTTACTAATGCAGCTAGGTGAGTGATAACAAGAGCCACAGCACTCTTCTCATCCACTGTTTTAAAATCCTGGGAATGTGTATCCATTTAAGAAAAAATTAATGCTGGATCCCACACCAAACTGCATATGGTTTTTGACTGAAACCCTGCATTTAGCAAATGCCAACTATGGAGGTAGTTTGAGTGCTTTTAAAGGGGAACTGCATCACAAGTTCCGCGTTGTTTTCAGTCAAAAGTGACCTAAGGGCTTGTGTTTCCCCTATCCTGGCTTTATTTTAAAAACACAGGAGGATTTCTTAACTCTTCCCATGGCATTTATTTTGACTCCGGTATTAGTTGTCACTGCAGCTCTCATATGGTTTGGCAAATATGTTCAAAAAAAGACAAGAGGAGCCCATTGCAGGATGAGTGCAGCATTGCCCTTGAGATTTTTATAAATTCCTTCCATGGACCATAAATAATGTATCAGAATACTAAGCTATTTGTTCTTTTCTCCTATCATCCCTAAGAGACATTATCACCCAAAAGCCATCAAGGGCAAATTAGGTTTATGAGAAATAAGCACATTACTGATGGAAGAAAGGAGAATTTAATACTTATAATTTCTTTAATGATTGGTTTTAGAACATTTAAATGATGGATGAAAGGTGAATCGAATATATAAAGGCCAGATGCTCTCCTGTTTCTAGAATCATCTGTACCAGCTCTAGCAGAAATACAGATATTTAGTCCTCCAGAGGAAAGGCCCAGAGCAACCTGGAGATGCTCCAAGGTCCCTGGAAGTCATAACCCCTGCATATTAGGCAAGGCATCCAAGATCTACAGCTTCCTTCTTTATGCCCCAACAGAGCACATTTCATCCTCAGTGAAACACATCTGCAAAAGAATTTTTGCTTCTCAGCTCTCTGAAAAACGAGTAGCCTTTTTCACTTGTCTTTTTTCCTTAGGTTTCCCTTGCCTTTGATCTCTGTTCTACAAACACCAACAACAGTGGGAACTTTGAGAGAAGATGAGGAAAAAACCAGACAAAATTTGCTTCCTGTCATCAAGTCATATTCAGGAATGAATGTCAGAATAAGCATTTTATTTACTAAAAATAACAGATGCCCCCTGGTCCTTCAACGCTGGAATTTTCCCTTAGGAGAAATGTGAAAGCTGTGGCACACCCAGTGCTTACCCTCTGTCTGCTTTGCAGCTGTGACTGAGATCTTATGTTTATGATAAACAAACACAAAATGTTTGGGAAGCAGAGGAAGATGAAGCATTCAGAGTACCTTGTCCAGGAAAAAACTCTTAAATTTTTATACTATTTGGGCAGTATCAGACAGCACTGATGAACAGCAAGTTGAAATAGGAGGATATCAGGGAATGCCTGATTTCAAAGAGGTGAACACTAAACATGTTTTATTCATCTAGATCCACCTCAGCCCAAGTTTGTGGGAATTAAGCAGTATTAGGACTGGATTCCTGTTTAGTGGTTATCAGAAAAATCGTGGTTTCCAAAGGCTGGAGTTAATGGAAATCTGCTATGACAGCCAGTAGCAACTTCTTGGTAAGGTCAGCAGAGAAGTCAAGCACTGAATTGCTCCCAAACCTTGACAGCTCTACCAGCTAATGACTGAGGCATGCTGAAAGGGGAGCCACCACAGCCACCATGGATATTGGGATGGCTTCAGCTTTTGTGCTGTACTTGCTTGCAGCTATCAGTGTTCTCATGCCTTTCAGGAAAATTTTCAGGTATTTTATTTAATTCACCATCCCTAGTCAAATTGCTACAGCTTTTAAGTCAACTCCTGTTAGACAGGACAATTTTCCCACTATCAAGTGTCATGCACGCTTAGCATAAAATGTTTGAAGTGAAAACTGGCTTCACAGGAGCTTTAGCCCATTGCTCCCTCTGCTGGGACTGAACTGGGATAACAAATGGAGAAATCTCACAGCCTCATGAAACGACAAAGATGTGAAGAACTCATTATCCTTTCTCAAGGAAGGGCAGTAGAGAAATAGATAATTCATAACCATTAGATGAATTGCCAAGCTGCTCATTCCAATTGAATTCCTCCAGAAATTAATTTAATCCTGTTTCTCTCAACAGATCGTGAAATGGCATAGCATAATGGGGATCATTAAATGGAAATGGTGAGAGTAATTCTTCAGCATCATCACCTGGTATTCAGCGAGGCTATTACTCTTGGAAAAAAAAAATCTCATAAAAATACCTCATAACAGCCTGAAAATGTGCTTTCACTTACACTGTCCAGTGAACATTACATATTATAAGGTAACTTGTGTCGCATTGGAAGCTTTTCTTTTGCGAACAGATCTTCAGAATCAAATAAGACAGCCCTTAAATCTGGCCAAAGTCACCTCAGTGTATTTTTTTGTGTGCAATGAGCTGATGCTCTACAAAAATTAGCCAAATGTTAGTTTTATGAAGGTGACCATTACCTACAAACTCTGCATGCTGTACCATCAGACTTGTGACTGTTCTGCTGATGAAAGCAGGAGGTGCATGTTGTTAAAATGAAAAGCTTTTACAGAACTCATAAATCAGACTGCTATCTGGAAATTGCCTAATATATTTCCAAGATACATTACAATACTGAAAAGCTCCAAAACAATTAAATCTTATAGAATTTACTATTAGTAATATAAATACTTCCTCTTTTTGATCTAGGCTGCAGAAAACATTTGTTTTCCTGAAGACTCATGGGACTGTTAGCATCAAGGTTGACTTTTAAAGATGCGCACACTGTGCCCTGATGTCTTCTGGATAAAACAGGCTTTCAAACTCATTGCCCTTGTCTAATTTAAGCTTAGTTATGTTTTTCTTGAAAGTTCCAAATGTTTTCCATTTAATTAATATCCTAGGTTGGTTTCACTACATTTAAGGGGTGGTCTCTGTATCTCACATGTTTTAATTTAGAGGAGTGAGAAAAAGACCAAGATTCCTGGTAGCCATGGCTCACTTTCTAGAGGGCTAGGATGTCTCATTGTGAAAACTGCTCCAAGACACTAACGTGGGAAAGAACCGCAAAATATTAATTTTGGTCAAAAGAACACACACACTTCTCAAGCAAAGGAAGTAAAACAAATCACAGGAACACAATCACATTTAGGAGTTAGTAAGGCCTCCAAAGAGGAGGTAACTTACTACCTGTTTCAATTCTTCTTCCTAAAGAAAAAGAGGATCAGCACATGAGATGAGCCAGGATGCAAGTGAAGAACAAAAACAAAGCCAAGTTTGGAGTACAGGGTTAAAGGTACAGTCAAGATAGTTGAAGGTATGAGACCAGGTTAAGCTCCCACCTCTGCACATTTTGGAACACCAGAATGGTACAAAGTGTGCAGCAAGCTGCTGCCATTTCCTACCCCAAATTTTCTTTGTCCAGGCAGTGACTGACAGCAGGCAGCCCTCACTGCTAGTTGTGGCACTGCAACATTTCATGGGTAGAACAAAAAGTATCCTGCCTACTTCCAGCTTCCAAAAATCTGCTGGCAGCTCAGTGGGCTCTGCTGCTGAGGTGCCACCGATTTGTGAATTGTGGCTGAAGAAGCCTGTGTCTGAGGAGGGGCAAGTGACATAAGGTGTCAAACTCATCCTTTGATGCAAATGGATCTAAATGGATGCATGCTGCTAAATGGATTTCCGTGGAATTCCTTCAGCTCTTATCTGAGCCACATCTGACCCAAGTTGCACTGAATTTCCATGAAATCCTTTGATCTGCCATAGACTAATTGACAGACAAATAGACAAAACAGACTCCTATGCCATTCAGGGCACTTTCTTCCAATGTGAATTTCTGGCACCATCTGGCCTGAAGCACATCAGGTAAAATAGGGCTGCAAATAAAACCACAATTTCCCTCTTACCCTAGTCTGCCTTTAGAAAAAGCACGTTTTTTATACCTTCCTTCTGAACTGAGATCCTTTGTTGAGACTTTGTTTCACCTGTTTAACAAGGGCCTGTTTCTGTATTTGTGAAAATGAAACAAGTGTTGTAGGGAAAGCATTTCTAAGGAGAGAGAGGCAGATGTAGTTGTCAAAGGACTCATCTGACAGAACCAGCAACTGAATGGGGAAAGTTAAAGGAACTAGCAGAGTGTTTCTATACTGTCAGCTGCAGTGAGAATAGTGTGCAGTGATGAGGTTTTCTTCTCATAGCTAACAGTTAACTTGTTTTACATGTCAGTGTGTTTCTTTTCTTGTTCTTGCTGCACTTAGCAGCAGGTGACAATGATGATGCAGTGCTGCTACTGGAACAACATCATCTGAAAACCCTGAATCAGAAGTCCAAGGCAAAAAATAAAAAGAGAAGGAAACAAAGCCTAACTTTGTGGGTAGAAACAATCAAGTTCTGCAGAATTCTATGGTTACATCTCCTCCCTCTCATCTCTTGCTTCACTCTATCTGCTCTCCTTGCTAGTACCAGGTGGTGCTCCTTACCTTCAGCAGTTTCATGAGGCCTTCCAACTGAACCATGAGCTCCCTTCGGCTTTCCTGGAGAGCAGACATCCTCTGTTCCAGCTCATCCTTCCGCTGTCTGAGAAACAAGCACATCTGGTCAGAGCTCACCCCTCACAGTATCAGCAGCTTTTAACTGCATCATTTTCCCAGCCCTACTATGGGATACATGCCTACAGACCACAGGAAAGCAAACACACTGTATGAATTCAGCATAGTGCTTAAAAACTGGGCTACACAAAGGCTAGGGAATTCCTTCATACTGGGAAACTGTGTGGGACTGAACAGTGATTAGGGAAAAGACAGACACTGGCACAGACCCTTCTTCAAAGAACAGATGAGTTTGTATTATATTCCCTTGTGGAAATGCCTGGCAATTTTTGCTTTGGAACTCTCTAGTCAATAACCTCACTAGCTGTCAGGAGAAATTAAAGCCATGCCCTGAAGGACAGGAAATTACAGCATGGGCACTGAACACAGTGAGATATGAGGGAAGCTAAGAGAATTCAGAAATTCAGACAGAAAACCACAGTGATCTGCTTTTGTTTCCTTTTTGTTTTTTTTTTCTGAAAGCAGGAGTACGACTATCACATAGTAGAATATAACTGCTTGAAATTAGCTCTTTGGGCTTGGAGTCCAGTTGTGTGGCACTGAGCCACTCCAAGTGTGACAGTCTCTCTATGCCCCCATAAATCTGAACAGCTTTGATTCTGCACTGCTCCACTGCACAGGATGGGGCAAAAGCACTTGCACATGTTCAATCACTAAATTGTGTGAGGTCCCCACTTAAAAACAAAATAGAATTGCTGCCTCTGGGAAGTTACCATTTAAACAACATTATTGTTTAAAAATAGACATATTAGGTATATTTTATACACCACTGCATTGCAAATAACACACAAACACTATGGTGTTAACCTTGCACTACCTACAAAATATGACAATCCTAAATGGAAAAGCACTGTAGCCAAGAAGACTTAAGTACATTTTCTGTATTCAGGGTAATATGAAACCCTGATTTTGAGCTTTCACTGTAAGTGGGCAACTACAGATACATTCAACATTGATTTCTACAGGACTGCTCATGTGTGCTATCTCTCACCTATATAATAAGATCATATAGTAACACTGCCAGGTTGCATTTACTCTTTGAAGAATTGATCTATTTCCTGCTACAAAACACCTGTGTTGGCTTTCCTTTTCCAGACATGTAATGGTTGGAAATGCTATGAACTGTAAAAAGGTAATGGAGTTTATGAAATTGCTAACAAAAATAAGGAGCGAGTAATTCAAAGTGGCAGGTCCTAGTACAGAGCTCTGCTGGGTTTTACATTCATTCCACAGGGAGAGAGGATCTAAGCAGAGTGCATTGCACAGGCTACTCCTCTCAGGTTCTTCTCCCGCTGTACTCCAGAGCAACTTCTTGGAAATAACAGGCTTTCCAACCTGTCTCCAAGACAGTACTGGTAATGGGAAGGAATGCTGTGTTCAGGACCTCGTTTCAATGAGTGCCACACTACAGCAGCTCTGAAAGACGCTGGGACAGGTACCCATGCCATAATTTACAGATTCCATCCTTTGTCAATACTATGTGAACTAAATTGCTCTACTGCCCTAAGTGCTTGAAGCCTGAAAAATCAGCAGCATAACAGACATAAATCAGGCCTGCTATCCAGAGTCCTGTGGTTTTACACGTAAGAACTGCCTCGTGCCATCTTAAGTGTCCAGGAATTTGAGGTGGTGTCAAAATTCCTCAGTAAATCTAAAGACAGACTTTTGCCTTTCATATGGTGAACATTTCAGAAGGAATGCAAAGCAGTTCAGACCCACAGATTAAAAGTTATTTTCTGATTCTCACACTGCATATTAAATCAGAGAAGATACAGTTGAGGAATTCAGCATCACTGCCCTAAGGACACTGCGTGTCAAGAAATTAAAATAAGGGTATTATGCTTTAATATGTGTATCAAAATTGAAAAGAGGGAAAAGTTAAGTAGTCAGCCTGCTATTCTGCACATTCATTCCTTTTTTTCAAGTATAATGGATTTTATTAGTCAACTACACAGAAAACTGATTTCATAAACCTGCTGAAAATAGACTTTAAGTTTGATGGACAAGTGCTACATTATTGGTATATTTCATACAGTGTACACAAATTCATGACAGCCAGTTTTACATCTCTCACAGAACGTCACCTGCCTGCAGATCTCTAAAAGTAATTACATACTAAAATCACTCATAGAAATGAAGAAGCTAATCTGGATTTAGATTGGAAAACAAAAATAATTATTTGTGAATCAGAAAAATATGACTGTGGAAAACTCCATAAAAAAACCTATCAAGTATTTGCAAAGAAAAAAATTTAGCACAATTTCTTACAGCAATTTTCTTTGGATACGAATCAGACCACTAAAATATTAGTTGTGTGAGGAGGGGCTAAGGGGCAAAAAATGTTCTCTAGTCAGGGGGCAGAGAAATCTAGCATTGTTTCACTGGAAAGAAAGTGCTTACACTTTATCCTCTATTCATACAGAGCATTTTGAACAGTTCTTATTGGATTCTCTCTCTGGCTCTCACACTAGCTTCAGGACTTTCAGGGAGCCTATGGAGCTGGGCCAATGACAACTGTACTTCTTCAATGTGATATACATGGAAATCAGTAAATCCATGTACATTATCGTAACTAACATGCAGTCACACCCATATTACTGTTTTTAGCTTGGTGGGATAACTGGAGGAAGGATCTTCTAAATCTTCAGCAGCTGCAGATGACATTACTCTTCACTCCCCATGTGACAAGGAGGATCATTCTGCAGCCTGCTTCTGCACCATGAAGAGAACTGACCTCTGCTTAGAGTTCAACACATGGGGGAAATTCCCAAAGATTAACATCTAATTCTGGCTGTGTTTTCATGTAGTTCCGTATTTTCCTTAGCATAAATGACAAATCTTTGTAAAGGCATTTGTTTCGAACATTTTTCCCCATATAATTAATGGCATTTGGACTGAGCTGTGGGGACCTACTCCAAATGACCCAAGGGCCTAACTCTGCAAACACTAATGCACATGCTTATTTAATGTAGGAGTAATATGTGAGATTCCTCATGCATGCAGTTTAAAGCATAAACTTGATTACTCCTAGGACAACAGGCTGCATCAAAAATGGATAAAAAATACACATTGGTTGACTCACTTTAAAAAGCCTCCAAAACCATAAGCCAGGCTTATCTTTTATTTCTTCTCTTATTGAGAATGACTGGTTGGCCTCTGTCAAGGCCAGAGGTTTTACTGCCATGGACTTACCTAAGGAGCCGGAGCTCTGCAAGGAGAGTGGGATTTTGTTGGGCCTTCTCTGGTGTGGGCTGAGACGCTTGCTCATGTTCAAGTCGCAGCCTCTGGATCTCCTGTAGGATTTCTCTTGGGGAGGAGAATAAGCAGAAGACCACAAGTCAGTAATTTTCCACAAAACCAGCTCACTGGACATTGCAAGAGGACAAAAAGTATGACTGTATTTAGCATTTCATCAATGAAGATGTATGTAATTACTGGGTTGCAGGCAACCAAAGAAGCCATCAGCAATGGGAGAGGGCTCTGAATGTTTTTTAAATAAACTCTTAGGATTTTGACATAAAGGGAAATCATTCTTCAAGACCCACCAAAAAACACAGGTAGACATAAAATAGCTCTATGTTTGAATCGCTCCCTTTTAATTCTTCACCATGAACATTTCAAGCGCTTCACGAACTTGACAAAAATTAAAGTAACCTTTCTGGACATTTTTGAGTACCAGAGAAAATATTTAGCCCTTAAAAATACTTTTAAGGTAAGTAGAGATGTGAGAGCAGTTGACAATTCACGGAGAAGCACTTTAACAGGACTTGTTAGGACTGGCTTGTCAGCCCTGGAGTGCTGTCAAAAGGCTAATACAAAGCTTCACAGCAGAAGGTTGAAACCTTTGTGAATTTTGTCTCTTCTTCCAGACTAGCTGGAAGCAGACGGTCAGGAGGCAGCCTCGAACTATGAAAGGACTGAGACTGGAGCTGGTGGTGCTCATTACACGGTGACAGAAGGCAGTGCAGAGCTTGGAATGGGAAACCATCTGGTCTGGGCTGGCCTCTGTTTTACAGTCCGGCACTAAAAGCAGAGCTCTGCTGCCATACATTTAATGGCATCAGGCAGTCTGGTACCCTGGGCCAGGCTGTCTGCTGTTAACAAACAGGCACCACTCCTTTTTGGGGATGGTTGGCCTATTTCTCCTGGACACTCTCGCAGTCTCAGTCACATCTGTACCTCCTGTCTCATTTGATCAGCAGCCTAACTTGCTAGTAATCTTCCTGCAAACCTTTCCCAGGCAGGCTGTGTTCTGGAGAGCTTTAATCATCTTTTTCCCAAATAAAAGCAGGGGAGCATAACATTACAAGCGTGACTGATCCTTTTATCATTTCATGTTACAGTCCTACTGAGAATCCAACTGAAAGTTAATCTGGTTTTGAAACAGGACAGGCTTTTTTTTTTAAACTCTTAACAAACAGCAGCTGCAAACAGTAAAGCATCCATGATCATATCATGTCATTGGACAGTACACTTACGAAAACATGGGGTAGCTATGGATTTCAGAGCCTTCATCATATTGTGTGGACCTTTTTGTACTCTGTGTTTTTTGTAGGGGGAGATATATGTGCCTGTATAAGCACATTGTACAGGTGTAGGTGGTAAATGCTAAAAACCAAACACATATGTAATATATGGGACTGAACAAAACCAGGTACTTAGTGGATGCTTACCGGTTTTTGTTCTCGAGCTCTGCAATCAGCTGCCTCTGTTGCTTGTTTGCATCAATGGTGAAGGAGATATCTGATGCCCCTCTCTGCTGACTTGGCTGCTGTTGTAAAACAGAGAAGGCAGCATTGAAAGAGGAATAGCCAGCATGCACCACAAGTTCAACACAGATCTGTTCCGTGACATCTGTTACAGAAAGTGTAGTACCAAGCCTGCCTACACTAGAAAAAGAGCATTCATGTTGTGCTCATACCAGTATGGAACCATTGCTAGTAAAAGCAGAGTAAGTGCTAGAGTAAATAAGATCCAGTGTTTACCATCTTGTCATTCATCACTTTTTCAAGCAGTGTCCCCTGAACCAATCATGAAAGGCAATGACACTGCTGCAGGCAGTTGCTGTAACGTGGCTCTTAATTTTGATGCTATGGACAAGAGGAGTTCACTAAAGCAAAAACCAGTGACTGACACCAGAAAGAAGGGGATGTGTTTGCAGTGCATGATGCTTTGCTCTCTTGAAAGTATGGTTTTACTTTCAGTTTGAAAGCACTACTCAGTTTTCAGTCTGGCTGTGTGGCCCATTTGGCCAAGTTTTCCTCTGTGCTCTCAGATACTTCAGATAACCTCTTTCTCCAGTCCTTTAGGTACAGCAAAACCTTTTTTCCCCACAATAAAAGGAGACAGGAGTCAAACTGTCTCTCACCAAACTAGGCATTGCTCACTACAGCTTCATTGGACTATGTTCTGTTTGCATGTTCATCAGCAATAACCAATTATTGTTTTCCTTGTTCACACTCCTCTATTTCAGTATTGCAACAATGACAACACAGAGCAGGACATTTAACAGTTTCATAACTATCAAAGATATTAATTTATTTCTAACTCTGACCTGAAAGAATCAGGTATTTAAAAATACTCTGCATAGTTACTGCTGTGATATGAGGGTTCCTCACCACAAAAAGCCCTGTGAAGTGTAACTCTGGAGAGCTATTTTCTGTGATGCCAGGCATCTCCTCTGCCAGGAGGTGCACCCTCAAAGAGGATGAAGATACATCTCAATAGCCTAACAAACCTAAAAAAGGTTAGGACTGTCTGTGGGGAAAGGACAATATGTTTCCCCTGTAATCGGATACTATTTTTTCTGCTACAGATACGTTTTCCCATTAACACATCAACCACAGGGAAGCTGAACAGTGCATAAAGACGAACTGGTACACGCTGGTGGATGTCATGACTCATACAGGAGGAGTTAGGATCTTTATCCTGAATGCCTACTGTTATTAATACATTTTGTTGCTTAAAAACCAGAATGACCATCAGCTAAGCTTTAAAAATTTCCACTGCCCCTACTGGGTGTCACTCTTTTGCTTGGAAAGATTTCTGTATACAGAAACCTTCTCTTTTCCTTCTGTCTCTTTTGTTCAAAGAGCACAGATGGATGGCAATGAGAAATTCAGTATTTTCTTTCAAATCAGGTCTGTTTATACTGTTTTCCTAGTTTTTCCCCTCATCAATGACACATGTTACATGAAACTGATTTAGACCAATTTTTAACCAGAGACGTATTTAATGGGAAATCTTGTTCCCATAAAGAATTACTGTCTTTCAGAAATAGGACCATCATCTACAGGTTGCCTTAAATTTGAACCATTGTGTCACATGTCTGGAAAGGATTGATGTGTGCTGGGCTGGCAGAACAGCAGCACCCCTCTGTTCCCAGGCAGCTGCAGGTAGTGTGAAATCTCCGTGACAGAACCTGCATGGGGCAGCAGATTCGTCTTCACCTGGTGTGAACGTGACTCAGTATCTTTACACAATGTGTGGTGCCCAATTTCACCCTCCCAATTGACCCCACAGTGTAAAGCTTAGTGTGAAAATGTTTCTTGCCACTACAGATCAGCTGCTTTTCACTTAAGCATCATTCATGTTCCCTTGTTCTATCAAATGGGCTGAAATTGAAAAAAAGTAGCTAGGCTGACCTTTTATGTACCATTTAAGATTTTATATACTCTGATTAGGTTTCTGCTTCATCCTCTCTTGCTCCTGAATGCAGTTAGTGAGGTTTTAGCCTGTCACCACCTTCTATCTTTGGATACAGAAAGTAGAATAATCATTGCTCTGAAATGAAAATGGGAGCCAGGGCTAATGCAGGGGGTCATTACAGTCATCCTGCTGAAGAACATTCTTTAATATACTTAGTACTTAGGGCCCTTGTGGCTGTGATATTTGAGCTACAGAGTAAAATGGATTCACCACCCCATTTTTGCAACGCAGTAAATCATTAACCTTTAACCAGGGCTAGTCCAGACAATATTTTATAGTCTTTCCTGAGTTCAAGATGTCAGATTCCCTTTGATGCAATTATTTAAATACCATTGCATTAGTATATAGACTATATGCATTAGTATGTGAATTCTTTGGATTAAATGGACTGCATAAAAGTGTTATTATTAAAGCATAACAGCCCCTGATGAAAAGGATAGGGAAAAACAATCCATTAATCATTTGACTGTCAGATGTAATCACCCTGATCTTGCCAAGCCCCTGGAACACGACAGAAGGAAAGTACCTTCCTTTAATTAAAACACTTACTGATGAAGAAGTTTCTGCTGCCAGCCTTGCTGCATACCTGGCGATCAGCTTGTGCTCTTCATCCAGGCGACTTGCACTGTCAAGGACGCTGCTCAGGGAGAGGGGGAAATGGGAAGTCAGGTTTATACACGGCAAAAACACCCATTGCCTCAGTCACACCACCACCTCACACCCCCTCATTACAGAATTTAGGAGCAAACTGTCACCAAATTAAGATCAGCTGATGGTAACTGAGCAAAGGGGAGAAGGGGGAGGGCAATTTCCCTGGAAGGATCAGCTCTAAGGGCCCAGGCAGCACCTTCCCTTAGGGGGAAAACAGCAGAAGCCTGCAACCCTGAGTGAAGGTTGTACAGTATGCAACTTGCAGATTACTCTGCCCACAAAAGGTGGTGAGGTGGTCAGGACCACCAGTAAGCATTTATTTTGCATCTCATTTTAGTCATATCACCTGGAAGAGTGATTACTTTTTGGACAGTGTATTAGCAGGAGCCTCAGTGTTTGTTGAGAGAAACTTTAGAAGCTTTGTCAGGTTTGCAACAGAAAACAGTTATTTACGGCAGTTCTGCAGGGCACTTACCAAGGTCTCGTGGATCACTGTTTGGAACCACTGATTTAGGAATTTATAATCAAACATTCTCTTTTATTCTTGGTTTCTTGATATTTGGGAGCAAGACTTCAGAGAGTCACATAACTGTGATCAACAAGTGTAAAAACTAAACAGCAAACATGCTGAGTTCTTTCAAAATACAGCACCTTATTATTTTTTCTCCCCCTAAGAATATGAAATGCAAATATTTCTTCCAGGTTAATGCTTTTCCAGATGTCCCTATTTTAAATGGAAGCTATTATTTAGTCGGATAAGCAGGAGAACAGTAATATAGTGAGAATATTTACTATTTCTAAACATTTAGAAATTTGCAGAGAACAATCAAAACTAATAAACTGATAAAAAAAGAAATCTGACGAGGACTTAGTTGACCCTGGATAATCCAAGGCCTTAGAATCCTATACTGCATTACTTTTAGTATATACAAGAAAGAAAAAATGAAGTTCCTAAGAAGGGGTGAGAGGAATGCTTTGCCATGGAGAATACAAGACAGCCTGTGGACTATCCCAGACAGAGGCAAGTCTGGCCTCTTTTCTCATCCCTTGGCAACTGTATGATGTTTTTTTGGCTGAAGGGAAACAGGCACACATCTCCCTGCCCATGGGCTCTTCAGGGCATGCAACTGGTTGCTAGCAAATAAGCTTCACATTTCAAAAGAGTCTGGGCATGCGATTTTATTCCAATTTTTTTTCTGGAAATTGTACCTTGAACTTGAAAAGCCTTCCAGAGGAAAATGGCACTTGTGCAAAAAGCTCTGCTTTTGAAGAGTGATATATTTAAAAGGAATATTTCTCCAAAATTGCTCAGTGAGTTCATATCCCTATGTCCCTCAGGGAACTACAATGCACATGTTTTGGTTGGCTTGATTAAATCTACTGGGATTTAAATGCTATGTTTGAAAGATGAGCAGTGGTTGATATTCACTGATAATTAAACTAAAGCTGGGTGTCATGTGGATTTGATACAGTTTACTGATGTAAGAGAAAAGAGACAAACACCATCTTTTTCTCATTCTGACAATAACCTGTAAGACCACAAACATGAAGTTTAGAAAAACAGTCAAACTCTGGAAAGTGAGACACAGAGAAGTTCTGTGTAAACAAAACTTGTGCTGCAGACTGCATGTAAGACTTCTGCTGGTAGATGAACACCAACTTTCTGGTTTTGCTTATGTTTGTTACATATATAGTTTAATTTTATGCTTACTGAGATTCTAGTGGGATAACTGATATACCTTCTAAAAAGACCCAAGCTAAAGGTGTTTTTCTAAATTTATACAGTTCTGCTTCTTACATACTCATGCTTACTGTACTAATATGTCATCCACAGAAAGAAAGGGGCGAGCAACTCTTGCAGACACATAAAATTATGTAAACTGGGTAATAAGGGTTACTTTTATGACAGTTTAATTAATTTTTAATTTTACCATAATGACTAAAACATTGCATCCTAACAGATGGTTGTGAAAACAGAAAGCATTCAGCATCAATTCTCCTTTTTATGGCAATGTGCAGCCATAATATCCATCTTGGAAAAATGGATTATGGTTCCACTTGTTGGCATAACACAATCTGCACCAGAGTTCTGAGATGTGAGTTAACCCCTAAGACAACTGCTTTACTGAATGAACCAAGCCACTGCAGCTTTTTGAGTCTTACTTGTATTTAAAATCTTTGATATATATTTATGCATGGGTGGATGTCATAAAGCAGACGTACCAATGCTTCAAATTCAGTCTGTGAATGCCACAAATCACTAACCCCAAAACTCTGAAAACGAAATTTCAATGTCTGAGATAAATTTACTTCGGGAATATGCCTATTCTATGTGACCATTAAGCACAAAAGTATGCACAGCAGCAAGAATTTTATGTCTCAGAGTTCTTAGATTTAATGCAATTCACTTCTGTTTCACTTCACCAACTTCACAGTGATACAGGAAAACAATTGTATACAAAAGATTTAAAATATTATGAATATGTGTGCAGAATTTGGGACCTCAGGGGAATGATTCTGGCATCCTTTTGAAAGAAACTGGACGTTTTGCATATGACTATGCTACTGTTGTTCTTTCTTTTCTAAAAAACACTGCTTTTCCACTAGTGACCATTTCTTTAAAGACTTTCTAATTATTACCAATAATTGGTCTGGCATCTATCACCATTCAGATGTAGAGTGAATATCCAGTATTATCACCTGTACAATAGGACTTGCATGGTTTAACAGAGCTCCATAAAAAAGGGATCTCAAAACTGCAGGCAAAGAATGAAAAACATGATAACCTATGAGTGACTCTGGAGGATCTTTGCTATTTCACAGGCTTCAGATGTTTCAGACCAACCTGTTCTGCATTAGGCAATATCTGTGCAATATCTGATACGGATGTTCCTTGCTGGTCTTAAAACTATGTCACCACTGGTTAGAAAAGTGTCTTGTGAAATTTTTGCAACAGAGGTATCAGTGTGGTCTTCATGAAATGCTCTTCTTCTACAAACCCTGACTTAATACATAATTTGTTACAGAAAACACAGAAAACCTAAGGGGATGATTTTCTAAGCCCCAGGGCTGTAAAAAAAAAAAAAAAAGGCCTTACAGCAACACACCAAATGTATTCTGAGGACTGCTTAACTGTCACACTTCCAAAATTGGCCTGGTTTTAAGGCACTTTAAACCAAGACACATCATCTAAGTCCTCTGCTACTGTTAATTTGCCATTTACTTTAGAATCACCAAGATTTTACCACCAAAATGTTATAACACTCAGCTACATGGGAATAATAACAAAAACTAATTTTGTTCAAGGGTGCCAAATGTCTACACATTTCCTCTGGAGCAATTGGTCTCTGAATGTTTTTCTTCTTTCAAAGGAAGATTAGACCAGCCTTCCTAGCTAGAGTTGTGCACAACCCCTTAATAAACCTTTTAAAAATGCTATTGAGTACCACAGCACATTTATACAGAAATAGAGCTCACATAGTACTACACAATATAACAAAACCCCCAGCAACCAGCTTTCTAGGGAACCAAAATAACTTCTTTATTTTATCTTACTTTTTTTCTATACCTGAAAAGAAAAAGACTGAAATATATGGAATTAATATTCAAAGCTAGGCAAAGTCCCTAACTTACAAGAATGAAAACTATTTGCAGTTAAAAGTTCTTTTTTAGAATCAGACACTAAAGCTGAACTAAAGTAAGTATCAAATATTGGTTTTAAATAGTAAAAGACATTGCAATTAAACTATTCAAAATATCTGGCTAAGGGCTATTTTTTCCACCCATACAGTTACTATAAATAATGAATTAATTCTTTTTCTTGTTTATTAATTTGCTCTGGAGTAGTGGCTTCTAAAAAACCCTCAAGTAGCTTATTAGCCTGTGGTGGATGGAAAAGAAAACTTGTACTTTCAGTTGCAGTATCAAATAACTGCAGATGAAAAATAAAGACAAGCACTGAAAATTAATTAAATTAATTAAAAAACCCCACAAACCCCCAAATATAAATACTAGCTGCACTTAGGGAAAAAAAAAGGTATACTGGGTTGCACGAGGCTAATGATTAGCTAATCATCAGCCTGACACAGTATCTAAAAAATCCCAAACCTTGCTTTGTTTTGAAATGTTACTATATATCTCTTCAGATAATTTTATGTTTTACACTCTTGAAATATTTCTCTGTAGGTTTTTCTTGCAGATAAAGGTCCAGCTACAGTCACTCCTCTTTCCATCTTTGGCTGCCAGAAGCACTTAAAAATATCTGATGTCTGGGTAGGTAGAGGTGATATTCTGCAGGCATATTGAGCAGCAGAGCTGGCCAGCTGCAGCCTCCCCTAAATCAGAAGCTACCTCTTTGTGGTTAACTACATACTTTACTCAGGTTACTAAATCTTCCTAAGATGCAGGGTGAAATCATCCTTAACATGCATGAACTCAGCACCATCCTGACACAAGTCTGTGGGTTTTGAGCAAAATGCATCCAGCCACCTCAGGGCATGGGCAGGAGGAGCTCAGCTTTGCCTGAAGATGCCACCCCAGACTCTGAGATGCAGCAGCTGAGCTTCCTGCAGAGGTCTCACCTACTCTTCTGGAAAATGGCTTCACACAGGAGCTTTAGGCAAGACTTTGTTCTTGTCTTTACCAAAATATAACCATTCAATTTCTCTACTAGCAGTCTCAGTACAACAAAGCAGGAAACAGCAATGCAGCATGTCTGATGCTTGATTAAGACTGCTGTCCCTCTAGGTAATGTTTCTGTCAAAACCTAATTATATAAACAACAGAGATTGTTTCTCATTCAGGGTGCCGTGACTGCAGTGATTTAATGTCAGTAATCAGATGTTATGTACTATGCTTTGCGTAAATTGTTTAAACAATTAAGGCCATTATCAGTTACTCTCCACTCATTCCACAGAACCAAATAAATGTTGGATATTGTGGCATATCATTTATATATGCATATTTGGATACAAATGTACTGTGCCTTGGTGAGGTTGGATCAAAGCCTTAAGGGAACAGGTTGGAATACACACAATAAAACTGGAGGATGGAAAGAGCAAAGATGAGGTGAGGCACCCACAGAGAGGCTCTGGTGGCCCTCACTGAAGCTAAATGAATCACAGACATGGTACCCAAAATGTCATGCCTGGCAAACCAGCCTAACACCAAGAATTACCCTAAAGCATGTCCATTTTTCACTTGCCTCCTGAACAACTGTATCAAGTCACTTGTGGCAGCCAGGGCCACATTTCCTTTTCCCTGTCACACCAGACTGAGTGGTAGCATATTCTTGTCATCAGTCAAGGGTGGGCAATGATTGGTCACACACATGCCCCCAATAGCTTCCTTTCACAGCCACTATATAAATATTCTTCAGTAAATCTGATTTCTGGAAGTGCTTCTTCAGGAATGAAATTCCCCTTGAAAATGTTTTTGTTTAGGATAAATGGCTTTCATTTTGCTCACTAAAACCTAGTTTGCCTTCTCATCCGCCCACTACTGGCACATTCCAGTGGGCTACAGAGTAGAGAAGCAGATCCAGGACAATGAAGGCAGACTTTTTTATCCATTGTCCAAGACAAATTACTCCCATTTTCAAGAGGAGCTATACGCAAAAGTGAATTTTGTAAGACTGCCGAGAACCATTGCATTCACTCTCTCAAATGAAATTGCTTGTTGCCTCCTACATACTGGAGTAAATGGAGACTTTCTTCTAACCCACGAGATATTCTGCAGTGGCAGCATAGGAAACTGAAGGGTTTGTTATGAGCAAAATAAACCTCCTGAGCATAGTTTTGTTAGAAACATCACAGTTTTCTGCTCAGCACCACATTTTCTAGGGCCACATATACCACACTGCTCACCACCTCGCTGGTACAGTGCTACAAAATCTCTGGAGTTCTGTTGCACTTGGAGAGGTGAGGCAGCATTTCCCCTCCCTGGCGTGGCCCTGCTGCAATGCCACCATCTTGAGTGCCAGGAGAGCTGATGGGTTTGGGAGGCAAAGCTCCATAATCACTCCAGCACAAACAATGAATTATGCTCAAGACACCAATTTAAAACTCTTGAGTCTAAATGAGAGAAGGGAAAATTTATATGCAAGATTCAAACAATGCAGAAATCAGGCAGATTTAAAAGCAATGCCTGACACATGCAAAAATCAAAATTAACTTCTCGCACTAGGTAAGTAAGAAAATTATTATTATTATCATTATTTATGTGCTATTACCATTTCTTACTTTCAAGGAAGGTGAAGCTACAAATTATATAAGATCTCAAAAATTACTACCTTAAAAACATGGACTTGTTCCATCATTGCTGTGTGAAGATATTTGTACCACCACCAAGTCCTGCACCGCCTAGAGCACAGTATGCCAAACAATTTGCATATCCATTCTTAACTAAGCAATTATTTGCAATACTTGGCAATACCTTGCTAATCTCAGTAGAGAGAACAGCAATAAATGCCACAAACCACCAACTCTGGGAGGACATACCCCATATTCATACACATTCCCTCCAGATTAGCGCTCATGAGAGCTGCTTCAGCTTGTGGCCTTTCAGGAGGAAACAGTGAGAGCATTTGACTGAGCAAGGTCACTTTGCTGGGTCCCCCAAAGGTGCCAAAGCTGCACTAACCGTGCGGGGTTGCTCTGCAGCATGTTGACATACAACCCGATGAGCACGTGTTCATCAGCCAGCCTGTCTGCAACATCGAGGCTGTACTGTAACCTGGAACAGGGGCAGGGGAGAGGATGTGATCCAGACAGACACAGAGATAAACAGAGAGAGCAGGAGCAAGTAAGGTTGTGAAATGGGAATTTAGGAATGAATGCTTCAGTGTTCTTAGAAAAAAAAAATCAGAACAAAACAACACACCAAGTGCAGAAATTATTTTGTTATTATTGTAATTTACACGGTTAGTATTTAGTGATTTAGGATGGTAGCATCCCACTTGATGGCAGAGCCAGCATCAGAAATCAGCGAGATGCCAGATGAGGCCAGGGACTGAAGCTCTGGAGCTGTACAGTACCATTTATTACAAAATACAGCAAATTGTGAGGTCAGCATTGTTTTAATTTACTACATATTGCATAGAAACATTAACATAGATATGTAACATACATGACTGTCACACTGAATTGACAAGCTGGACTTGCTTGGAAATGTTTGATCAAGCCCTTACACATCCAGGTGTACCTAAACATATTTAAACATGCCCTACTTAGTTCACTGGGTTAACTGCCTACAATAATTTTCTCAGGAAAGATGTTTATAGAATATATTAAAAATGGGAGGAATAGAGGAAAAGGGTTTGGTTTAGCTGTGTTAGTGCAAGTTAAGAACATACTCTCTCTTTAACTTACCCTTTGCCTTTCAAGAAAGCTGGAGCAGCCCTAGCCAGCAGTTTGCTCTGCTCTACTTCAGTATTCTTGGAAGGAGAGCTATTTAATAAGACAGGAAAACTAAGAAGAGCGTAAACAGTGATGTCTGAAATTCATTATAGTACAGAGTTTGGAGAAGTTCATTCAAGTGCCCTGGACTGAATAAAAATAACAATAGAAGCTTTAAAGAAATTCTAGAAAACTCCAGGAAATGCAAAATCAGGAATTATGTTTTACCGTCCTGTTCTCCAAAAGCAAATTATTAAAGCCTTCACTACAGAAATGACAAACAGAATGTGTTTCTCTCACAAATGGAGAGATGAAGGCTTGTGTATTTTCCAGATGGAGTCCGAGATAAACACAATCTCAAATGCTGCTTTCAAGCTGGGAAAGCTTCACCATAACAACTTAATTGCTTTTCTCCACATTAACTGTAAGATGGTTTCAATAATCTATGGAAAGGCATTTATTCAAATGCAGTGATGGGATACAGCAGTTTAATTTTCAGAAGTACTGCTCTTCTATTGATTTAAAACAATATATAGTTCACCAAACATTCTTTTTTTTCTAATTACAGTATTTAATGGATTGCAGTAACTGCATCTTCCCCAACACTTAAATATCCATGTTAACAAGCTAACACTGGCTAAAAGTGGGAAACATTGAAAATGTTCGTTTTTCATGCTGCAGCATTTTTTGTTTTAAGAAACAACAAAGCAAAACAAAATTATATTTTACTTTCTTCTTTTAAAAAATTATTCACCTTTCTTTTTGTTTTGTTTGGCACCTCATAGGTGTGTGAGCATGCACACACCTGTGCATCCAGGGTTGTATGGGTCTGCGTGTGTGTGTGTGTGTGTGTAGGCAGATGATGTTGCACAAATGTGATGCATGATAAATCCTCAAAACTTTTAGTATTAGGACAAAGAAGGAATTCAGTGAGATGAGATACATGTCATTCCCCTTCTTTTGGGAGGGCAAGACTGGCAGTGGGGTTCTGAAAAGGATGGGACCAAAGGTTGTCCTAAGAACTCAAGCCTATTGATTTATAATAAATATGTAAGATAGCTGAATTAAATGCTGTACTACACAGGAAGAAAAAGTGCTTGTTTCACATTTTTCTGCATGCTACTTTCATCAGCATGCTCCTTAAGTGTATTGCACTTCCACTGGGGCATATCCATGCAGATAAACATGCTCCATGCCATCCAGAAGGATGCATTTTCCATGTTTTCTTCCCAGTTACAGAAGGAAAATGCATTCAAGGGGTACAGGGAGTGCCATTTGAGCCAAAAATGTACCTTTCAGTTTTTGAAGTACAGATAAATATGTTGCTACAGTGGGAGACCAAAGACCCCAGGGCAGATTTTGTGACTTTCTTTCTAACAGTACAGCGAGCCCTCTCCACCAAGCACAAGTTCTCCTCTCCTATGCTCCAGAAACAACTGAGTTAGGGTGGAGAGACAGGCAAGCAAACATTACTCACTGAGCAACTGATACCATGTCTGTCATGACTCTTTCCTCTTTAGTTGATTTAGCAAACTTTAATATTCCAACCTCGTCTCGTGAGTTTTCTCTGTTTTTCTGATGTTAGCTGGTTAGCATATCTGCCCCTGTGCTGTTGCCCTAAACTGGATGCAAACCTCCAGCAGATGTCTCCTCCTCCGGGGAACGACTTTTAATGGCTTTCCAGATGATGTTCCAGGGTCAAATGCAATCTAACAATCGTATTGCTGATTTCAATTAGTCTGTGGTTCACTGCAACTGCTAGGTCCTCTGTTAAAATATTTCTATTCATCCAATTATGTTCCATCTTTTATTTGACTATTTGCTTCCTTGCTACAGCACTTTTCACTTAGAATTACTGAATTTCCTCTAATTGATTTCAGATCATTTGGACATCAATTACTACCACTGTAACTGAGCTAATTTTCCTATTTAGAAACTGCTCTCCAAGCACTCCTTCCCATAACTGTTTCAACCTTTGTACCACCTACAAATTGGATATATTCACTCTATTGCTTCCATTATGTCACTACAATAAATAGTGCATAGTGTCTGATTTAGGATAGTTTTCAAGAATCCCAGCAGATGTCCTTCTCCTAAAGCAACAGCAAACTTCTGAAAAAGTAATTACTCATTTTTGGTTTTGCTATTTTACTAATTTCCCTAAATCCGTATTTTCTTTGTGTACTTCTGTGTCATCTGGGACTATGTCAAAAGTCTTTTTAAGGTCAACCTGTATTGTATCTGCTCCTTCTTTTTTTACCCACTGGACCAGTTATCCTGTCAATGAAATAAATTAGTTTGGTTTGATATAATTAGTTCTTGACAAATCTATGGTGGTTATTTCTTGTTTATTATCTTCCAGATGCTTACTAACTGTTTTATATTTTCAGTAACTTTGGATCCCAAGGTTAGGCTGTGTCTTGTATAATCCCTTTCACCTTTGTCCCTGATTCTGCCTTCAACCCTTCTTCATTTCAAGAGCTGACACTTGTCCTTCTTGTTCTTCCATATTTTCCTACATCCTCCACATATTCCCCAAAATGCAACTAATACTTCCGAGATCGTTTTGGCGACAGTGAGTTTCCAACTGGAACAGATATCTTAGAGACATATTCCTGCTAAAATGGAGCATCTTGTAAGATGCCAAATAATGCCTCTCCATCCAAATTTATGGACAAACCTTCCAACTACGAGCAGATGTCTACAAAGATGTAGACCTAACAATACTGGTGTAAATGTTATGCCTTGGTTAGTGTCTACTTGGCTACTAAACAATTAGATGTATAAACCTTTCCTTTAGCCATGCAGAATATCGCTGATTAAATGAGGATTCTCACCTTGTTCTGAAAAAAACATGCAAAGATGACATGCAGTTGAAATCTACCATGCTCCTTAGAGACAGAAACATGGAGAACAGCAGCAACCAGTATGTTTTGCTCCAAGTTAGTTGTTGTCTAGAAATTTGACCTAATCTCTTGCTATGCCCAGGTAAAATATCCAATTCCTTTAACTTTTATGTGGAGCTCAAAAAAGGCACCAGCCATTCTGACTCAGCATTAAATAATACTCCATTTCTCCTTGGCTATGGGTATCTGATATCATAGTGCATTCTTTCTATCTATCACACAATTGCCAAGTCATTTCAAGTTCACCGGAATGTGCTGCATCACACCATTTATTCCAGTTTATTACTCCTTTAAAAGAACTAAATGCATTAGCTGTGGAGGGGGTGGGAAGAGGCTGGGAAAAACATTCTGTTTCATCTTATCCTACCTAAGCTCAATAATTCAATAGCCTAAAGAAAACACTTATGAAGAAATGCAGGCGATTGTACCCATTACTATGGCAGCTATATATTTTAAGTCAGCATCACAGACCTGGGGAACAAAAGTATTCAAATAAGGAAGAAAATATTAATTCAGAGTACAGAGTTATTCCTCTTGACTGGACCAAGGTTTCTATAATGCTCAGTTTGCTTGTTTTGATGCAACACATCCAACTCATTGGGTCTGCAAGGGCATTACCTACTCTGCAGTAATATTGCCTTGTTCTGCTGCCCTCCAGGCCATCAGAAATTGCAAAAACAAATGAGAGAAAAACCCCTGAATATTAGCTACAGCAAAAGAATTACAGGCCTTGTGGTTTTAATCACGTTAGCTGTCATCACAGCAAATGACCATGATTTGGTATTTGGGAGAAGATCACAGAGTTTTTTGTTTCTTCTTTTCTAACATAAGCGCTTTAAAGCTGTTCTTGAGCTGTACAGAGCACACTGTTGACACCAATTTCCACACTGTATACATTTAGAAGAAAGGTGCTTAAAATTGTTAAACCAACCTCCTCATTAAAACTCTCTTATGGACTTGCTGGCTCAAACTAAGCAAACAAGTACAGAAATTTTAAGTGGACTTTGATTCTAAAGCAGTTTGAAGAAATAAAAAAGCATCTTAGGGAAAGCCTGAGCCCAACTTCCTTTGAGCTTTGGACTAATTGTGTACCCACCCAAAATCTGTGCTTCAGATGCAATTAGACTGCAAATAGCATATTATGTTCCATCTCTTTTCAGCTGTTCCCTACAATTTATCCCTGTATTTACCAATTATCAAAGATCCTTCCTCTAACAAGAGTCTCCTTCTTCCCAGTTAATTTCCAGTTTTCACCTATGACTCCTGAAATAAAGATGGTAGTGTGCTGAACTTATGAAATGCTATCCATTTCCAGCAGCAGAATGAGCTGGTGTGCTGAATTTAGCATTTGCTGCCACAGGGAGAAACTGATTAGAATGGCTATGTTCTTACGTGAACACAAGTAGCTGAAATAAATACCATGGGAATGCTATGAATGACATTCTCTGCCAATTCTCCTTTGAATAAACATTCAAATTACATAAAAATTTTATTTAAAGCTATCTGGAACCTCTGGACTAGACTGAAACACAAATTAAAATAACCATAAGTTATCTCCAGTGAAAACACAGCCAGCAGAGCTTTTAGTGTTGATTACGTCCAGCTAGAAATTTTACTCTGAGTTTGTACTCTTATTACAATATGAATCATGGAGTATTTAATATACAATCAGCACAATTGCAAACAGAGCCATCAAAGTCTGTTTCTCTGATGCACAAGAGGATGAGCTTCCACTAATGAGGCCTGATTTTCCCAGGGCAATAATAACAGTAAAACTTAGAAGAATGAATGAAGATACTGTTATTAGTCTAACACAGATTGAAGATCTTGGCATTTAGCAGAAAAGTACCTTGGTATCTATAACTCTTACTGAATTATAGTTAATGCTCATGGATTAACAAGAGGAAAAAAAAAAAAGGAAAGGATAATACACCCCACATAAAAAAAGATGGGGAAACTTCTTATGCAATTGCATATTTCTATAATACAGAATGAAATAGGATCTTCCTTTAGGTCACTGAGATGTGAGGGAATGCTGGAAAAAGGGTGCAGCAACCCAAGGCATGGGTCCAAATCCAGTGCTCACTATGGAAATGGGAAGTTTTCATTAGCTTCAGGAGGACTTAGATCTGCCTTTCCTGTGGTCATTTTGAAAAGCAAAGCTGAGGGGTCTGGGGAGGGTTATTGGCAAGCAGCACTAACGGCACAACAGCAACCACCCACAGCGAGGGATGTGGGATAGGAGGCTGGCTGTGAGACCTGGAGTCATCTCCAGGCTTTTGTGCAAGCCTCTTTCATTCCTTGGTCAAGACCACAACAGGCAAGTCATACACTGATGATGAAACCATAAAGGTGTAGTTTTTTCAGTTTTCAAAAGCAATGTTTCCAACTTCCACTAGACACATTAATATTAATCCGACGTGAAAGGGTAAAATGAAAGACTCGTGTTTAGCAGAAGCAAGAGAAGTTGGCAAAGCCCACAGCCAGCAGGAAGTCTATTCAAAAGACTAATTAGAGCCACAGCAACCCTCTAGCCCATCAGAGCCTTCCTTAAAGAGTATTTTGAGTAGTTTAGCAGAATTGCTAATGATTTAGTGCATCAGCTACAGAACTACTGCGATTAGTAGGTTAGTGCTCTCATACTGACCGTGAATTGTTGTGAAGCTGATTTACATACAGCTTTATAAGAGAATGCTCATCAGCCACAGGACTGGCTGCATTTATACCCCCAAGTAACCTGAATGATTCAAACAATGAAACCTTGTTAATACCTCAGAAAGAATATACAGAGTGTTCAGAGAGGGTGTGTAACAATAAATCCAATTTATTTAGAAAGAATACTGACTTGACTGTTTGTAGGGTGCTTTTTCTTTCCAATAAAAAGATGCAAATTAAATTTGTAAATGGTGAAAATAAAAATACTGAGAATAAGCTGTTAAACATCTGAAATCCTGCTCTGTCAATGAAACAAAACTTACAAAACTTCTAATATAGAATCAATGTAATTACCTTACGTATCAGGGTACAGTTAACCCTAAAAGAGCCAGAATGACTGCTGCATCATGGCAACTTTTAACTGTACAGGGATGTCACACTATCCACTTGTAAGAAAGTCGGGGTACCTATGCTTGAGGGTGGTGGTATTATCACCTGCCTTCAGGGGATTCTCATCAAGGAGTTTTTTCTAGAAAACAGGAACTCTAATAGCTCCGGAAGCATGTACATTTAACCCTGATAGTTGAAGACAGTCAGTTACTACAGAAGATAAAAATAAAACAATCAGGTATTTTTCGCATGTAAAGAAAGACAAGCAGCACAGTAGACAGTGCTGTGAGTATGACTGCAGCTCCCTGGCTTAACAGGCAAAGTATACTTTTGTTGATGGAGCACAGGGACTTCTTGGGAATAAACAGAAGCATCAGCAACACTCCTAAAGGGCATTGCTCTTAATGACCTCTCCTGGAGAGGCCACAAATACATTACCTTGCCTTGCACAAAAACCCCCATGTATTCCAACAACAGAAATTAATCTGCATTTGCAGTCTCTCTGTACAGGCAGCAGATCTGGCCTTAGGGGCTGCTTTGGGACTGGCTTTCAAAAAGCATCTCAGTGACATCCACTTGCACTAAGCTAACACTGAGAATTTACAGTTTACAGCTTGTGGTAACAAAATTCATAAATCAAAGTAGTAGTAAGCCATCTATACTCTGACTTTGCAGTGTACACTGCAGTTTTGGTGTTAAAACATGTAGCTGTGCATACCCAGAGATTGTGTTTAGTCATTTGGGAACGCTGAAGCACTGACACACACAGCAGGAATCAAGCAGTAAAATGCACCCAAGGAAGACACATTGCTTGTCTTCCCTATGACAGCAGGAAGTTATTTTCCTGCCACCTTCTTACCTATGTACATTTTAGACTTACATAAATTGGGTCAGACAGCTAGTAAACGCAACACACATATTTTGGCTGGATGAGCCAAAATACTGAGTCAAAATGTACACAGTCAGCTGCAAGCACCTCCTCTTGGAATTAATGTTTCTGACAAGACTTCCCTGGCTTGTTTACTGAAGGGTCAGTCATCATATTCCAAGACTATTCCTTCTCCCTTGTAGCCTTTAATGAAAATCAGAATGGTTTAACATGGGAAAGGTTGCCTTGCTGTATCTTGCAAGTATTTTCTTTGTTCATCCATATCCTGCAGTATGATGCAGGCATTCCCAGTAGGCAATGGCACATCCCAGCTCCTACTCCCATAGTGCTTTTACAAAATGGCTTCTCACCAGCAGCCCATTTTTGGTCCCTATGTGAGAGAGTGCCTGGGTTGCAAGTGAGCACATTTTAGTGGATCATAATGGCTAAAATGAGAGCTGAAATTCAGTGCTCTGCTGTGGGGAGCTTGGGGTGCCTTAACTCCAGCTCTCCTTTCAGATGTCTGTAGATCAGTCCAAATTAACCAAGGCATTTCTCTTATCTCTTGGTTTTACTTTGGGAGAGGGTTTGGGGTTTTTTCACCCTTGTGAGGGGACTGAAAAATGAAACTAGTTTGATATAAATAAGGATAAGAACTCACCTTCTGTTTGCAAAGGGACTTCCTGAGGGAACAGAATGGGAGAAGAGTGTGTCGTTCATGCTGGTTACAGGTCGGGGGGGCCTGGAAGGCAAAATATCCAGCTGCATTAATTTTGCACCAAAACCCCCTCCATCAGCAACAGTATTTATGTAGAACAGAAAGAGATTATTTAAAATAACATTGCAACTGGAATCTTCTGCTTTAGTTAGAAGTAGGTTTAATTTATAGATGCTAGGTGTTTAAGAAGTTGATAAAAATACACTGGTACTTAGGCCTGGAGGGAAACAATGACTTTGTGTGTTCTGAGGTGAGTTTTAAGCACCTTGTGTAATTCCCTCCCCCCCCCCACCCCCGCTTTGCTAGAATAGCCACTGTGCCATTGTTCCTTTCCAGAGGCAACAGTCCAGGGTGCAGCTCCTGCTTTCAACCAGCCAGGATGAGCACTGGCAGTCAGTTCTCTGTGGCAGCATGGAGGTCTGCAGGGGGGGAACTGTCAATAAATGACACTTCATAGTTATCCCTGGTGCTAAGCTCCATGCTACCATATCCACATAGTGACCAAAGTGTACCCACAGTCCTCAGCACCTCATAAAATATAAGAACTAAACTGGTTTGACAGCAAAGCTTTTAAACCACTGTATCAACCCCCAAGACAAAATTTACAGTAAAAAATTTAGTTCAAGAGGACCCATTAATAATGACAATTTTACTATTACATTTGTTATTTCCCGCTTTTACAAAAAATGAAACAAGAAGGGATATTTCCCAACTTTCTTTTACTGTCTACCCTTAAAAACAATCTGTGTATAATTTCCTTCTTCTGTATCCATTAAGGAGAAATTTCCCCTTCTTAGCAGACTTCTCATGCAACACTGCGCAAAAGATCTATCTGCTCAGGAACAACTAAAAGGTACATTATTAAAATCACAATGCTTTCAATCAGATATGAGCAGAATCTGAAGCCACATATAATTCAGACTTCAAGTCAGTTAATATTCCCTTTAGGCTCTATGGACCTATCTTGCTTCCTGAATTCTGCAGATGTGTAAATGGAAATACAGTAGCCATCTGCAAAATATTCACTGAGCTTCAATTGTGCAAGACAACTTGTCAACCAAAGTGTTTGCAAGAAAGCCAATTCTGCATAGGAGTGAACCATTACTATATATTTTGTCCTGTAATGTTATAAAACAGGCAAAAATATGGTATTTGACAAATACAAAGTAATTTCTCAGCATGGTAATGACACTGATTTTAAGAAGTTTAAAACTGTGAACAGGAAGAGGTAGAATGTGGAATGTTACTTATTGATATGAAAATATAGTTTTAACCTAACCCTGCATCTGCAGAACCACATGAAAACCTCCAGTTCTGATCAGACATGAATTTGAGAAGCAGTCCTTTGCCTTCCATGTACTTAAGGAGAAGTGCTTAATTTTATTTGTTTTTTGTAATATTGAGATTGTAACTTTTTCCAAGTTCTTCTGTAACTGCTACATTCTTCCTCCAACAAGTGTACTGAAGAAGAAAAATACTCACCAAGTATCTCTTTTGGAGGCAGAATAAAATGGAAAAGAGATCATTAATTAAATTGTCAGTTTAATATGTATATGGTCTAAGTAATACATTGGACATATTCCATTTTTATGACCCTGATTCTGCAAAAAGCATGAGAGCCTCTATGCATTAAAGGTCATTAATCTGTTCACATAAGCAAAGTTACTCTTGTGTACAAATATCTTTAAATTCCAAGAGTCTTCTAAGGTTTCATGATTAACATTAGTTTGTCAATTCTTATAATGAAGAAAACAATATTAAACTAATCTGGAGCTTTCCCAAGGCAAGGCTCTTAAAGGCTGATGCCCACTGTCACAGTCCTCAGGTTTCACTTGAATATCAAATGGATGTTCAAACACGTAGAGTTGTGTGATGTGGCAAGACAAGAACAACAGATTTTATTGTAAAGCAAAGAAAAACTCAGCTATTGACTATAAATTACATCTTTCTGAGGTAATTTTTAAACTCCTGAAAGTGAGTGATTAAGCTTTCTCATAAAAGTAAGCTGATGATACTGAATTAACTTTCCTCAAGGAGTCAGAAAACATTTAATGCTATTGAAATACATGATAATATTTCATTATTGAAATACTGAAATATGTAATAAAAGCATGCTATGGCACAATATATATACATAGTAATAAACCAAATTAAATAGGAAGAATTTTCCGAAGTGCTTCAGGCTGCTCTAACCTGTTTACACTGATGCAAAAATAATGCTCCCACATGCTTAAGATGGAAATTAAGTCAGACCACTGCAGAATGGATTTGAAAAATACCTCCAGATGCACTGGCCATGTCATCTGTCATCTCTGCAGTCTGGACTTTCTTTTGGGTTACTAATCTTATGTATAGAGAGGAAAAATGATCCCTCCACCAGTGGGAGGAATTCTACCATCAGGTTTATGACACCTAAATAACTACTTCTCTAGATGATGCCTTTGATGTATTTCTTGCTCAATTGAAAATTTTGTGTGGCACCAGTAATACAAACCATGCAGTCTTTCTGTCTGGTGCCAGTCAAAGGTGGAAGAACAATCAAAAGGGAAGTGCCTGTAGTAATGCAGGGAACACTTGTCCCCATTTAAGCTAGAAGCTAAGAAAAGGATACTGTTTTGTTGCCAAAATTCTTCCATCTAATACACATATAAAGCCCTTTTTGCCTGGATTCCTGCCCAGAGCTGTTTTTCTCAACTTCCATTATGTTTAAAAATAAAAATCGCATCAGTGAGAAGATAGTCTTGATGAGGTTCTGTAGCATACCTCTCCCCTCAGTTAATTTGTGTGAATTATGCTGTAAATCATGATACCTCCACAACTTACAGGTTTTTCACTCATGCATCATTATAGCCAATATATATTGCCAAGTTATATTACCATCAATCTATGAATAAAGAGAAACTGTCATAAAACAGAATAGATGGTGGTTTGTTCTCACATCCCATCACTCTAAATTGTCTGTATATTTAGGAATAAGGCAAGGTGTTAATTTCACAGCAAAGATTTGGATCAGTTCCTACTTAATTATAGTACCTTCCCCTTCCCTTGCCTAAATGCATTTAATCCATTCACAGTAGCCCAGTTTTCACTACCTTTTATATTCTGACATATCCCCAGGCTTTCAAGATCCCCCAGCCAACCGAGAACAGAGGCTTCTCTTTCAGTTTCAAGCTCTCTGTCTCTCTCCATTTCCCTTAAGGATGGCCAAAACTTGCCCTGTGAAATTATCACTGAGTTGCCAGCAGGGCCAGGCACAGCAGTGGGGGAGCTCAGCAGATCCAACCCCGGATCATTTCTTAAAAAGAACAACATCCTCCCAGTATTCTTCCATAAAGAGGTGCAGGGGTTTTAACTGACAATTGAGCGTGACAGGGATTTGGCACTATATATCCATCAGGGGAACCTTGTCTCTGAAGATCAGAGCACTCTCTTACACCTTGAAGAAGGTTCTGCTATAACACATGAGGAAAACCATCAGCATAATTTATCCATAAAATGTCAGGCAGGTTCAGAGAACTTTCCAGGTGCTGCACAGTGACAATGGCTGGTGTGCACTTGCCCTTAAAGATGCTGTGTACAAATATTCAGGATGGACAAAAGTAAATATGGCTAATAATTACACACTAGAACAGTTCCAGCAGCCAGTGACACAGATATGCAGCATGTAAATACAATTCTAATAGCTGCTGCCTGAAATGCTTCCATCAGGAGCCCTGGGAATATGGTTAAGATAGGTATTTTCTTAAGAAATATACCAGAAAAAGAGAAATATTTAAAAGACAGTATTTTTTGAATATTTTTTCCAAGTTAATTTCTTTGTACCTTTCTTCCAACCACTGACTTCATTTTTTCTCAAGTCTATGTAAGTTTTTTTTTTGTTTGTTTGTTTTTTTAAGGACCCAGGAAGCAAAAGTAAGCCAAGTTGATAAATGAGAAAATCTGAGCAACTGCCACTATGGATGGTGGGCATACATTAGCGGAAAAAACCATCCAAAGTGGTAATTTCCCCACCCTGCACAAATACACTTTCTTTCTGCTTCAGGTTTCTTGACTCCTGCAGAAAAAATGAAGTAACATGCTACTATACCAAAAAAATAATCTTGCTTTCTCAACATATCAAAACACAAGGATAATAGACTCTTTTCAAGTGACTTGGCAGTTCAAGACACACTTTTTATGCAGATTCATACAATTCTTCAGGGCTGGGTGAAGCCACAGCTCCACTGAAGTCAGTGAGAACTCGGACTCCTGTTTTGACAAAATTGGTCTGATTTCATTTTTCTCTGGTGATACACTGGAGTTAAGAGTCTCTAGATGACAGAACTGATGTTCTCAGCATCAATACATCCCAAAATGCTGTAACTCCATGAAATTGCATGGACATCTCTTGAGGAGAATGGGGACATTCCAATGTTGTGTCCCAGTATTTGATTGTATGTACATATCCCAGTGATTTTTCAAGTGAAGTCACACCAGAAGAACACTTTCACACTAAATACCCCTACCAGCAAATTTGCACTTGTGATGCATTGAGCTGGACAAACCACATCTGCCTCCTGCTTTGCTCAGAGCTGTAGTATCTACACTTGGTGCAAGCAACTCCTACAACAAAGCTTACTTTTTCTACAGCACACAGATACTTACACAATATGAGCCAGGTTTAGAGGTTTTTCAGGCTGGTCAGGGAACATTGGGTGCAAAGGTTCACGGCTGGAAGCACAGCTTAAAGACTTGCTAAGTGCATTAGTTAGCTTCTTAGCAGGTGATTTCTGGGAGGAACAAGGAAGGTAGAGGTAATCTGGACAAGTAAGGTGCATACTGTTTCTGCTATAGGAAGCACAAAACAACAGGAAGCTCTAACAGCTCACACACCTATGGACTGATATCCCCCTTGCCCCCTCCCACTCCGAGAGCCTGGTAAGGCAAAGAGTGCTCTGTTTGGGGAAAGATTACTGTTATCTTCAGCAGCCTTGAGAGCAGGCTGTGGGGTGCATCTATGGGGACAGTTGCCGTGGCTTTTTTGTAATGAGGCACTCAGGCAGTGTTGAACGAAGAACAGCACAGTTTGTGTTACCTTGACTGGTGCTGGCTTGTACCTCACCAGTTTGAGAGTGTAAGGAGAACAGATCTGAATATGCTTGTCCCTATAGACACACTGAACGGGACACCATTTCCCTCCTAGATGTGGGCCAGGCACAAGGCTGCTATGTTCTTTCCCCTCACCAGTATTTCCTTCCTCACCTCCAGTACTCTGTACTGTTTAGCTGCTACAATAAAGCTCCTCTTCCATGTCCCATGGCCACTGGCCACTGGAGAAGGGGAAATTTGGGACATGGGCATGCCAGGAATTGCCCCACTGCGGCAACAGCACTTCAAAAGAGGCTGATGTACTGTCACTGTCCCCAAAAGATGGGGACAGTCTGTGCAAGAAGCATAAATTTCATCAGTGTGTCAAAAAAAAAAATCAATATTTTCTCCTTTCTGTTTATTTTGGAGACTATTCAGTTAAGGAGTAAACTCTACTCCCCTTCTAGGGAAGGGCTCTGAGATCTAGGGTGTCTTTAAGGCTGCATGAGAGATTCTCAGGGAATTCACCTCAGCTGTGATTCAGCTTCTCTGCCAGTAAAAGAGGGTTAGTGATCTTTACACTGTCTCCTCTTCCCCAAAACACAGCTCTCCAGGCTGAAATTCAAAACTCTTTCTGGAATTTGACAAAAAGCGTTTTGTATTTGTGCATACGCATCCTCCATCAACTTGTGATTGTCATCAAGTCCATAGTGAAATATTTCTATTACAGAAATCGAACCTAAAATGTAAAGTTCAAGCTCTTTCTCTTTCACTGTAAATGCAATTTCACTCTGAATTGAGTAGAGTTGATTTCCACTGCACCCATGAACACTTCCAATCTGCATGTGGAGCTTGATACTGATGCATTATGGAGAACACTAACCAGATTTGAACAAATGCTAATGAATGCTACAGAAAGGCAAATTCAAACTTGAAGCAAAACATTTGTTTCTGGCAAGGAAACATTTGAAACCACTAGGCATGTGGTCACATTTTTGTCTTCCACTGAACAGAAATCTTAGTTTTCCAATTACTTCCTACCTATAATTACAGCTCCCTGGCTACAGCAAAAAATGGATTTTATAGCACAAATTGCTATTAGGAATGGAGTCTGAGCTACATAGTGGGCACTTTCCTATTCAGATAGTAAACGCCAGCCATTTGTGTCTATGCAACAAGCAGCAATTAGGACCCACAAAAACAATTACAGACCCAGGTCTGCTGGGATACAGTGCAGGGCTGTATGACTGGCATACAGAGCAAAACATGTCAAATTTAACCCTTGCCTGTTCCATCAACAGAAAACAAGATATTTTAAAAGTATTAGGCTTCAGAACTTGGTTAAAAAAATAGACATGAAGTACTGTACCAACGGGAGCTGTTGCTATATGCCTAATTTTCCTTTTTTTAAAAATATACTTCTGAAATATTTGAGATTAATTAGATATTTTCTGCTGATCTCTGGATTTGAACCCCAAAGGATTTTGATGCTCTGTGACCAAGGCGTTCTGTTGGGGCTTTGCTCTAGTCCATGGAGAGCTGAGTGCCCAGGTCTGAAGCCCTTCACAGAAGGTTAAGGTTCCAGCAGCTGTTGATACTTCTCTTTCAGCTTAGAAAAAACACTGCATTATTTTGATTAACAACAAAAAGACCGAAGTGAGCTTTTCTCTACAGTGAACAGTACTGTGGATCTAAGCCTGTGACCACACTCAAATCTACAGTGCCACAATCATCCCAAATGCTACGCATATGCTGCAGCCACTCAACTGAAAATATTGATGAATGAGCATTAAGTATTCATCATTTCATTTACACGTAGCCAAATAGAGCAAGCCAATGAGGATTTTACCGTGAGTCCTGTGGGAACGGGAGAAGCTGCCATGAGCCTGGTGCCCTGCTGCCAGCCCCTCCTGCGCTGCCCTCACTGCAGCACACACCGTCACAGGCGCCCCAGATCCTCACCCAGAAAAGACCATTCCCACCTCCACGCTCTCCCGATGGCCTCCAAGGCCAGAGCCTTCCAGACAGGGTCACTAATCCAAAGTGTCAGCCCGGCTCCCGGCGCCCCTGAGCCAGACAGCTGCCCAGAGCTGTGGCTGGGGGCTTCTCTGATGGCTGGAGGGCAAAGCAGTCTGCAGCGAGGCAGGAGCCTTCCCTTACCCATGACGTGTACTCTTTCATTTGGTGCTGGTTGCTGTGGGAACCGCTGGCATGGCCCCTCCAGAAGCAGTCCTGACAGAGCTGGTAATTGTGACACTGCTGGCAGCGGTAGCGAAACCCCATCATGCTCTCGCTGTGGCAGTAGGAACACTCGACGGGGTGGAAGACTGCGGGAGAAAGAAATGGTGAGCCGTAAACCAAAACAAAGAAACACCCAGTAAAAGTTTATGGACAAAGCCCCAAACTGAAGCATGTTCCCTTCTTTGTTTAAAGCAATCTGCAGCGTTGGATGCTGCTGACAGCTCTGACCTGTGAAATTGGAGCAACCTGTGCTGAGCCATGGGCAACACTTCCTACGCTGGGCACCAAACCCTTCTTCATTTCTGAGCTGGTATCTGTGCCTCCTACTCACTGCAGCAAAAAATGTGTTCAGTGTCTAACAGAATACATGATGGAGTCCAGAGGGGTCCAGGGCCATGAAGATGAGGGCTGTCCTATGAAGACAGGCTGAGAGAGTTGTTCAGCCTAGAGAAGAGAAAGCTCCAGGCAGTCCTTAGAGCAGCCTTCCAGTACCTAAAGGGGCTACAAGAGAGCTGGAGAGGGACTTTTTATCAGGACATGTAGTGACAGGACAAGGAGGAATGGCTTTAAATGGAAAAAGAGTAGGTTTAGCTTAGCTATTAGGAAAAAACTACTCACTGTGAAGGGTGGTGAAGCACTGGAACAAGTTGCCCAGAAAAGCTGTGGATAACCAATCCCTGGAAGTGTTCAAGGCTAGGCTGCATGGGCATTTAAGCAACCTGGTCTAGTGGAAGGTCCCTGCTGGGGAGCTGGAATTGGATGATCTTTAAGGTGTCTTTCAACCCAAATTATTCTATGATAGAGGAAATTTGTATGTGGGAAAATCCACTGCAGCTGCACTACTGGGAGAAGCTGAAAGCTTCACTGTGCTTTAAGGAGCTGAAGCATCTTGGAGAAAAAGTCAAACTCAGCTATATGACCACTGAGAGCATGAAAGTGTACTTAGACATGTTATTGTCTCTTAATTACTGCTGTCTCATCTGTAAAAGTGTTGTCATTCAGGTGCCAATACTTGGAGTTGAACACTTGGCTTTGGCTGCTCAGATTTGTAAAGCTGGCCATCGAAGTGACCTGTGTGGTCCAGCTCTCTGTTCATAAGCAGATAGTGACAAAGGATGCAAATCACTGAGGATGCTAAAGCACCAACTGAGATATTTTGAAGCACCTTCTGGGCAATGGTGCTATTTCTGTTCTTCCCCTGCTACAGCATGTACCAAATCTACCACAGGGTACTGAACATCCCCTTGTCCCCAGGCACCTTCTGCCTTTCTGTCATAAGGTTCAGTTTGGGAGAATTTGGATCAGTGCAAAATGTGTCAGGGGTTTAATTCCTTGCCAGAATTTTGCAGCAGGAAGGGTTACTGCTCTAGGCTAGGAAACACTGTGACGCTGGTGAGGGACACAGATGGATGACAAGAACTTGTACAAGGTGGGATAGATAGGTTGCCCTGTAGCCAAAAAGTACTTGGGAACATCACCTCATCCATCTTTGTGCCTTTCAGTGGAAGAGGGATTTGTTTAGTACAAGAACACATACAACTTTTCCTCCTTTTCCTTTTATCACCAAAAATAGATGCACACCATCCACATGGGACTTCCTCTTCAGAGGATATGGTCTGGAGTGTAGACTTAGGAGGAGATCCTTCCTAAGGACCTTTTGGCTGCTGTTTTGCATTGCACTGGACATCTCCTGCCAAGAATATTACATGAATGGAAACTGCCAAGCTGTTCCTTCTCTGCTGCCATATGTCATAGCTAATAAAAGTTCTGGTCTTGGTAGTTTACCAAATACAAGTGTGTGAATGGATCAAGTCCTATTGCTCTTTGCTTGTCCAGAGCACAGGAGGAGACATGATCAGGTTAACTAACTTCCTGAACACAGCAAAATTTAAGCCATGTTCCTGGCTGAATGACCAACAGACTTCTTCAAGTATTTTACCAGTCACTGTAAAAATAGCACATGGAGTCAATGAAACCAGTACAGTAGCTTTTACAAAACAATTTACAGAGTGTGAAAATCATCACACCAAAGTTTATTCTTGTAACTGTGTTTTGGCAGCATCTCTTTACTTACCATTTTCAACATTTGCCAGTCGATGCAGAAGTGGTAACCACACTAGACACTGTGGCGGGGGATCAGACATGAGAGTATCCAAGAAAGTGTTTAATGTGACTTTTTTCTGCTCAAACAAGCAAACAAACACACACAAAAAATCAGTAATTAGACATCTCAAAATTATTTTATCTTATCTCTACAGAAACACTTGGGAATAAGTTTCCAACAATGTTTGCCTGTAGTCCTGATTTACTAAAAAGAACAAGTGATACTAGCAAAGCTTTTCCAGACTATTTTTAGTCAGTACAATGCTACAAGTGATGACTAGCAGTCATTCTCACAAGGCTGGGTTGGAGACACTTAACTCCCACTCACTTCCAGACTCTTCTAGAGTCACTGCCTGAAGATGCTTTGTGATTAAGGGTGGCATTCAACTCTGCATGTTCTCATCTGTTCTGAGTATCGTGTGACAAGTACAAGTGCATGTAGGGCATCACTGTGTATGACCAATTTTCAAATGAAAAATCACTGCTGATGGTACTCCAAAAAAGCAAATGAAAGAAAATACTGGCAAGGGTGCACAAATTCGAAAGAAAGGCAGGGTAAAGAGAGACCACAATTGTTACTGTAATTTAAGAAACTATGCTTGTTTGAGGAGCACTGGCAACTAGTTATGGGTGAGCTCTGATCGTGGGATGGCATGTTTGCATACACTCAGGGACTGCAACTATTCTAAACTCTTCACGCCTTTAAGCACTTGGAGATCTATGCCCCTTTAAATTTTGAAGATATTTAAATTCTAAGATATCCCTGTTGATTTTAGAAATGCAATCTAGGGCCTTAAGTTTCCTAGGTGTCTGGAAAAAGTAATCACAAATCTTGGTTCATTTGTTTTTTCAATCAGCAACTGAGCCTTTCTTAAATAAAATTTAAGATGCAAAAATATTGAGCCCTGCTGAGAATATATGCAGATATATTTTATAGACATACATATTTAAGTAGTATCCCCATATCCAAAGGGATGGCTAAATTTTCATATCTGATTGCATAAGCTGCTGCTTTAACTTGCTAAAGAACTTGGGTTACCCCATGAGGAAGCTAAGCAGCAGCTATGCACTGACATGTATCATCTCCACATGTTGTGGAATTCTTTTAAGAGCTGAGATTTCTAGATGGAGTATCTGTGCTCCATTTATACACAATTACTATCAGATGTACATAAAATAATTATTTCTCTTATACACTGAGTGATCAATGGAAAAATCTCACACTGCAGCAGTCTCAAGGATGAAACACTACCAAATATTTGGAAAGATAAAAATTTGTTTGTCCCTAGGAGAAAATACCTCAGGCTACTGTGAAAATGGTCTTGATTCCTTAATGAAGAGAAGTAGCCAGAATATGAGCTCTAAATCTCACTGGAATACTACCTTTCCCCACAATAACTGCAGTGTGAAAGTCCAGTCAAACACTACCACCTGCTTGTTGTATGAATTATCTTCCCAGCCATTGAGAGTGAATAACCACTTCCCAAACAGGCATCATATGCTAAGCATCAGCTCACAGAAAAGGATCTTTCTTTTGGAGATGTGGATTTCTTTTTCTGCTGTGCATGTTTGGCATGGCTTTGCTGACCAGTGCTGCCAGCAAATGTCTGTGTTATCTGCAGCAGAACTGAGAACACAGGGGGGAAAAAAAGGTGGAAGGAAATCCAGGAAAAGAAGAGATCTCCAGTGCCACATACTGCAGAGCTGAGTAGCCTTAGGTCTTCCCTCTGCTCTTGATGGGATGAACACAACCAGTCTAACAAGCAAATAGATGAGGAGGAAAGAACAGCTCTTCCACAATGCAGTGGGCTTTTGAATGCAGCTATAACTTAAAAATCTGATTGGCACCTAGTAAGGCAACTTAGCTTCAATGACAGCTTTATGGCCAAACTGCTCTGGTGATCACTGATTTTATGGAATAGAGAAAACAGTGTCCCTTAAAAGGACACTGTCAGAGCAATTTCCATACAATTTCCTCCTGCAATTTTCTTTCAGCTGCTGGGAAAGTTGAAACTGAAAGCTGTTTTCTAAATATACATCACACACAGATGGAGCCTAGGTTTGTGGAATAACACTTAGACAAGTGCTAAGAAAATGAAGTTACTGTCTATCTTTTTAGTTTGGGATTAAAAAAAGTTGAGCGGTTTTTACAATAATAACAACACTATTTAATACAAATACTGTACATCATCACATCAATCCTACCTATGGGGAAAGTGACGATGATAAAACTCCTTTTTGAGTCACAGATTTGTATTCTGAAACATTAAGTTACTTGCTCTGGCATTTCTGTCCCACAAATTTGCTGATGAGGAAACACTGTTGTTTCTACTTTGAATAGCCATTCAATCTAGCAGTGGCTCACAGGCAGAGGAAAATACATGGTTTGATCAAATAAACCAGTACAATGGGGAATAATAAAACATTTCTGCAATAGGGAAAGTCCCTTCAGATGTAAACTGAAATGGATTTGACACCATGAGCAGATCATTCCCAGAATTTTTTCTTTCCCTGAAATCAAAGAATGTCTATATAACAGATCATTGAAATGCTTACGGTAAGTAAAAGTGATCCATAGTGAGAATAACAAGTGACAATGCCAAACTTATCCAAGGTATCAACTTCTGATAATGCTATGTGCAATATAAGAGAGTGAAAGAAAGATTTAAGTGTGACTAAGATTGTAAATACCATTTATAATGGTGTCATAATGATCTGGTTTTTTGAATCTCATTTCGAAACTCTGGTTCATCCCTAGTGAGGATGTAATGAGAACTACATAAAGTCAATTTAAGTGAAATATTAGACTAGATTTACAAGAGTACTTGGCTGCCTCCAGATGTAAAACAGCAGCTATGTAAACCTGCTGTGTACCTACATCAGTCAGAGACTTAACTCTTGTTAGCTCTAAGTGGAACTTGTGAAGAAAACCATCTAATGCCTGCTTGAAGATGTTGCTTCTAAAGGCAGCTTAATGCATCTGGTCCACTCAGCTGGATGCAATTTCAAAGCAAGTGCCATCTCTGATGGCTACTGAGATAAAAAAAATGAGGTCTGAAATACATTTTTTCAGGAAAAGAAATTCCTTTTTTTATCTGTAGTAACAGCATGTCCAACATGCAAAGCTTGAATGCCCTGTTGCCATGCAAGAGCACTCTTCCATTATTTTAACAGAAAACTACCACAAGTCACTTCACGTAAATTCTTCAACATGAGGTGAAGTGCTGTTTTAAGTCTCCCTCTGTGAAACAAGACTAGTTTCACATATGCAAACATTACCATTTAAAATGAATTGGGAGATGATTCAATAAATGAATTTCAACATTGCCTTTCGGTTGACTGGAGTGCCTATTGATTAGTGATGAAACTGTGAGAGTAAAAAAATGAGACTCTATTTTGCATGAAAATGACGCTATTCCTGCTCCATTGAACTTACTTGTTCAACAGTATTCAGTCAGCAAATGAAAGGATAAAGAGAAGGAAAATACAACTTTATTTCTAACAATGTCCCAGTTTCAGCATATTCCCCTACTATGTATTTATGGAATTATACAGTGTGATGTGTGGCAAGAGCCAGAAGAATTTTCTCCTTCTCCACTAGAGAAGTGGACAACCAGCCACAATTATGGAATCTTTTGGAGTGCTATGTAGTAGCTGAAGCCAATGTACTCTACTCAGTGTACCTATGGAGTTTGTTGAGTCGAGGAAAAATGTTGTATTTTCTTCAGGATAAATTCATTGTTTCCTGACCCTATCTCACTGGTGTTACTGGCAAGAGACTCGGGATTTTCTAATACATACTGATTCTCATTTTCAAAAATGTTTTAAGGTGGTTTTCTTCTCACTCCTAAACTTGTGTGTGTGTCACTGGGAAAACCTGAAGTTTGATTTTTTTGGAGGAACTTGAGCTTTGTAGGGAGAAATTAGTCTTGTGTATGCTTATACCAACACCAACTGAGCATCGGACTGCATGTCTGGGGGTACAAATATATATAAAACCCTAAATGTATATATGTAACAGGTGCTTAAATTAGGAAGTTCCCTAATTTAGGAATGCAAAAGTCACGATCCTGTTTTGAATGACTTTTTGACTAAGCCTCTCTGTCTCTGATTATATGGGGAACCTACAGAAACCAGCTTCCTGTTGAAGGCACCAAACCTACACGCCAGAAATCAGCAGAGTGCATCTTTTCCTCATCCAGCCCTGTGTTTCCTGGGCACATATGTGTAAAACAGCGAGATTGAGATGACTGAGATCCTGTGTCTCTTCTTTTACCTGTTGTGAGAAACAGGATTTTGCTGACTGCTCAGTGTAACCAAATGAAGGCCCCTCGAAGACAGCGGTGGGCAGCTTGAGAACCTCGCGCAGAAACATGTCGTATCTGCCATAAACCATCACCCCGCTGGAGTCAGAAATCATGGAGAAAATATCTGAGCACAGAAAAGACAAGAAAAGAAAACAGCATCTTCAGTGTGAGCTACAGATTTGCTCAGAGTTTAGTATCATCTGATTTGAAACAGAATCTGATTACTAAACATGTTAGGCTTAAGGAAACCCCTGTTATTAGCATCTTTAAGTCTATTCTCTTTCAATAGAAAACAAGAATAATTATTTGCATATTAAGAAGTAGCTGATTTTATTACTAAAATATTCCTGATTTTTTTCTTTGTGTGTGGTCATTTTTAAGCAAAGCCTGATGCATGGCATGAGGCAGTAATTTAATCAGATAAGAAGGCTCTGATTTGACAAGATACGCTACATCAGCTTTTTGCCTACTGCCAGCTTACCATGTCAAATCAAAATCTTGACAATGGGTTCATTAAGTCAGTTATTATTGTCTTGGACACACAAAGCACTGAAGGTCTTGCAAATGCATTACTTTTCACTCTTCTCCCTTTTTTTATGTATAAAAATATCACACTTTTATTATTGCAGAGATGCCAGTTTGTCAGCCCTTACTTCTCTGCTTGTTTAAAATTATCCTCTGCTCAGCAGGAGATCTCTGACTAAGGAACATTTATTGTTTTTCAGGCTGTCATGTCAGCTGCCTCATGTCCAGGAACCTGGAAGGGAAATTCTGACAACAGGACTCTGGGACTGCTGACCCAAAAAATCATCATTGTACTCCAGCCTTCCACTGGATGGACCCAGCTCCTATTCTTAAAGCAGTTTAGGGAACAAATGGTGCTCAATTTATAATTTATAACTTCAGTTCAGTCTGAATTTGAGTTTCCACACAGAAATAATGTATTAAAAAATGGAACCAAATCTGGAAGACTAAATCAGCACCTGGGATTTCTACTTGTCTACTCTAATCAACAGTAATTTCTAAACTCAGTTTTCTTGGGCTGAGGTAGAAGGCTTAGGGGAATCTGAAGGTTTTATGATCAAAAAGTCTGGAAAATGGTGTTCTGGTCCTGAGCTACAGACATCATATCACTAAACAGAAAGTCTTCCATTGCAGCTACAAGTAAACTATGCCTTTGCTATTGAGGAACTTGGAATAAATCCTGTGAAATGAGAGTCTGTTCACCAAAATACATGGCATAAGAACGCCCTGTGGGAGAAAGTATAAATAGTACATAAATATATTGTTTTTCTAGGTGTGAAAGGACAGAGATGTTATTAAAAATAATCAGAAGAAATTGTTAAATGATGCTTCATGATGTTGAGGCACTTATCTGTATTTCAAATTCAATAACCCCAATGGAAAAAAAATATATATAGTGCAACTCCCAAACACAGCCATGAATCTCTAACTTATCCTAATTCCCTCTTTTCTACCTGCACTGTTATTTTTCCAACAATAATAATTTTTAATAGGTAAAAAACATCACTTACATCTTAATTTGTCCATGATTTTTCCTCCACAAAGAGTTGCCAAGGCCATTTTGACAGCAAAAACGGAAATTTTACCATGTCCTTCCCTGTGCAAAAGTAGAAAGTAGACATTTTATATGTCTGTTTAATGAGAATCTGTTAAATTAAAATGCATATTTCTGACATCCCTTATTGTAATGCACAATACATGTGGATTGACATACACAGAAATAAGACCTTTAAAATAAAGTTTGTTTTGTGGGAACACACATCAGTACAATGTTCTGTAAAGACCTCAGAGCAGATTTATTATGTATGTGAAGCTCAGTACTAAACTGTTTATCTCATTATAGATTACAGTGATAATTACTACTGCTATTTGTGAAACTAGCATTTGGAGACACCTATCATACTCATGGTTTCCCTATCCTAAGTGCACTGGGAATCTTTCGGCCCTAGAAGATTGCAAGTAAGTGAAAAAATTAACACTGGGAATGAAAGTGAAAAAGCGGAAAGGGATCATACCATTGCACAAACTTCATCTGTACCTGTTAGTAGGTCCTACAATTGCCTTTCAAATGATACTCATTCTCCTTCTAGAGCCATGGTTCCCAATGCCCACCCACCATCACAGAAACCCTTGCTTATTTGAGCTGCGTGAGTAAAACATGACTTCACACAGTGCATGGCACTCTCAGCCCCTAAAAAACCTATCAGCCCCAGTTTAGTGTTCAGTCCCTTTCCAAAGATAAGAAAGAACATGTTCTCCTAAGTTCATCTGCTTCTTAAAGTTAATTTTCTTGACATCCAAATGGTAAAATATGCTTTTTCTTTGAATTCTCTGAATCATACTGTAAGGCAGTAAGGCAATCATGTAAGGCAGTAGGATTCCAGAGCTGCATTGGAGGAACTTCCATATACAATCCAAACTCCTTGGTATTACTTTCACAGCTTCCCACATGAATTAATGATATTAATTAGTGACATCAGTGAGAACACATCATCATGCTTTAAAAAAGAGACAACCAATATTTGTGAGCTTAGCAAAATGGCAGCCATGTTTCCTTCTAAATTCTACTGATGGGACTAAGGACAGGGCTAGATAATAAAGCTTTGTGTAAGTTTTTGGAAATGGAGCTTGTGTGATCTTCAGTTTACCAGGGAACGTAATGTTTATAAGAGATTTCTTGTTTCATGTATACAATCATGTCCTACCTAAGATGGTCTAACTGCACTGGCAATACTAGTATATGGGAATTTAGCTCTTCATCAAGATTTCTAAAATTACTCTGTTCATTGTCACTCATAATTTTAAGGAAGAAAATTGTGTCTGATCAGAATGAAAAGATAAACAGATTCTGGAAAGACACAGAGCCTGTGACTATGTCTCTTTCTCTGCTAATCCCAAACCAGACTAATGCAGTAACATATATGTGTAAGACAGACATGAATGGTATACTCAGATCTGTACACACATGCTTCCCTGCTACATTCATTAAGTCATCCAGACTTTACAAAATGAGTCAGTTCCCCAAGCTTGACTAGCTAATAATCTTTAAAGTTCATTGAATTTGATTTAGTTCTAGGTCAATGTAACCCATAACACTAAATATTAATTCTAATTATCCTTTATACTCATTTAAAATTCTGCTTTTTGCCAGAAAATCAACCAGAAATACAGGCAAAAACTAATAAATTCACTACTTCAGCATTTAAAAAAGGAATCTTTACTATGTTCTTTAATGCTGACTTTTGTGCACATTTTCATTACATTGAGTTCCCTTTGACTGGCTTCATAAGATTAAAAACACAGCATAGGAATTTCCAGGCTTCTGTATTTCCATCCTTTGTTGATTGGATCCTGATTTGTGTAAACCACTTAGCACTGCTATGACTGAGAATGTGATCATTTTGTATTCTTTGTGTGCATGCTACCCTTTAGACCCTTAGGAATTTTTCTGCACTGTTTCATCATGAGGTTTCCATCTGCCTTTAAGAGTTCTTATACTAAAAAAAAAAAAAGCTAAGTAGAAGCAATGGCATTATTAAGAAGCAATAGAAGATTTAGAGATTAAAAAAAAGCCCATGTGGAAGTGCTTCAGATTTAGATTATTTTTCCCAGGAGGTTTAGTTACATTTACTAATAGGATTATATTCTGGCATGGCAGACACATATCAACTTGGCTTCAGCTTTCCACCCTAGAGCCATTGGCTTTTCCCATACTCAAATGGTTATGGAACAGAGGAACAGAAAAAAGGAAAGATTTCGTTTATCTCTTCAATCGCTCTGTTTGATTTGATTGGTTTTGACACTGTATTTTGCATCGGTCATTTGCATTCCTAAAAGCATCACAAGAGCCAGCATAACCCCAATTTGCCCTCTAAATATGTCTGTCTGTCTGTGTTGTGTGTTTGTGAGCGCAGATACACACATGCATATTTAAATACATATGACTGATGAGCAGACAGGGTAATGGGGCCTAAGACTCGCCAATATCCCTTGGATCCAGCAGTGCCCTAAGTGATGTCTAAGCACTACAGATGCCCTTGACTGGCAGCACTGGGGTCTCGCAGTGTTTGCTGTGCAAAAGCAAATGATGAAGCAGTGGGTCACAGCAGCAGCAAGATCTTGGTAGAAGTCGGTTCCCTGAAAGCAGCTTTGGGCTGGATAATGCAAAGAGAAATCAATTTTACTAGTGGAAATAGGAGAGCACAGAAAATATTTTGATTTTATATAGCACCTCTCTTACTGAGATTACTCTTCAGATCCCTAAAAAAAAGCACTAGAAGCATAAATGATGTCAAAAGCAAACCTTGAAGTTGATGTGCACTTAGCAACAATACAAGATGGAGTACTTAGGGAAGGGAATGATGGCCAGGGTTGAAGGTTATCTCCTGCTGCTTGGGGAAAAAAAAGGCATTAAATAATACATGCTTTTAGACACTAGAGAGAGCAGAAGGTTTTTGCTTCTACTGCTTAGCTGCAGAGACAGACAAACAGCGCAAGGAAACCCCACAGACTGCCTGACAAAATCCACAGTCCATACAAGCCCAGCTCCAGGGCTTGATTTTGCCTTTTGGGTCACCAAGGAGAGTGGTACCAAATACATGACACTGTCATTTGTCAGGATCTCCAGCTGAGACATACCCATACTGAGACAGCCATAGGGTGGGGAAATCTATCAAGAAATATCACCACATCTTTAGAAATAGCAAATGCGTACCATGAAAAGGACATTAAGAAAATATGATTTGTCTCATTATTGAGGCATGAAGTGGTGCTCCCCCAGTGCTCTAAGGTATCTTTTCCAAAGCAAAAAAGCAAAGGAAAAAAAATTTCTTCAGTGATTGGTTACTACCCACCATAATCAAGGTAGTCAATTCTGAAATCTCAGAGGCTGTAATTACAAATGCCCATTTTCACAAAGAGGTTTCAAAGATTAAATTTTAAATTTTATTGAAATCGAGCAAAATTCTTTCATTTAGGAGAGCAAAATGCATGATGTCCAAATCTCTGAAATGCTTTTTTCTTTTTTTTTTGCTGTCTTCCTTTGTAAAAGCCTCTGCGGCTTTCAATGAGTAGCAAAGGTAGAGAGGAGAGGGAATTAAACAGTTTACTGTGCTGAATAGACGGATGAGCAAGAAGTTTTATTTCCAAAATAGATAGTGATCATATTTATGTATTGAAATCAGTATAATTCAAATGTTCACTTGATTAAACAAGGGCATGAATATTTCCACTTTTCTCTGTAGAAGTCAAGCCCCCCCAGCCTGACAGGGTCTATTTCATAGCCCAGGGCCCGCAACTCCCTTCACAGGACAGGGCATGTCAAGGAACAGAGAAAATCCAGCTGTTTTCTTATCAGTTAAACTTTACAGCAGGAATAGATGGAGATGATCTAGCACGGAATATTTCACAGTCTGGTTAGAAGGAGTCTTTTGGGGAACAACTCGGCTGAATGAGGCTGACATTCCACCTTGCTGCCTAGGCTTTGACACCAGCCTGGGATGAATTTTTCAGAGAGGTTTGAACTTGTCAACTTTTTATGTAGTATTTGGCATGACAGGGAAGGAAGTGTGCTATTATTTCATAAAGCTAGCTAATCACCTTAGGCCTTGAAGCAAAAGATATTGCTCAATTTTAATGTGTGGTTAAAAACGTAGATCAGGATGTTTCTGTCTAGATTTTTTAAAGCCTGATCACTTCATTCTGCTCACTGGTTTTGGTCTGTCAGGGTCATCTACCACATGATGTTGACTTCTACAAACTAATGATAAATTAATTGGAGAAGTATTTCTGTTTGTGAATTTTGAATTTGTTGACTTGCAGTTTTATAAGGTTGTACTTCAGTTTACTTTTAGTTGCATGAAGGAATATCACATTCAGTATCACATGAAATTCTATACACTATAATTTTTCTTCACTTTTCCTCCCTTCAGGGTTGAGCAGCAGAGAAATATAATTATCTGTAGGATTAACGAATCCCCAAGGCCATGAAAAAACCATAAAGAAAATTGGGATGTAAGCTCAGCACAGGCAGTGGCCAAGTTGGCCCACATGCCATGGCACTACAGTGTGGTTCCTTTTATGTTTTGCTCGCCAAGTTTTAGCTCCTGAGAAGACATCTGTATTGCAGGCCTAGGGGAACATGCCTTGCCAGAAGGCAGAGAAACCTGCCAGGTCTTGAGCAGGCTATAAAAGAAGGAAAAAGCTCTGTTAGCTCTGTTTAAAGTTTGGAGGATTTTCAGCCAACTTAGTACACAAAGAACATCATATATATTAACTGGAACTAAATAAAAGACAGTGGCAGGCTTACTAGATTTTAAAACATGAAACAACTTGTCCTTTGTGGTCCTTTCATGTATGTTAGGTTGCAGACTCCATTTCTCCACCATCTTTGGATTGCAAACGGCATATGAGAAACTGCAGCAGCTTCTCTGGACCTGCAGCACTTTGCACTTGGCCTTGTTAAACCCCCTGAGATGAGATTGCCATGTCCCACTTCTCTGGCCTGCTGAGCCCCTCTGGATGGCATGCAAAGCATTGCTTCTCTCTGAACATGAGACCCCAAGAAGAGACCTTGCTCCTCCTTCCACTGACTTCTACCCTTCAGCAGAGAATGATCTTTCTGCACTGGAGGGGAGGGAATGGAGCAACATGGGAAGCAGAGACAGCAGCTCTGGTTAGACCCCAGCAGCTCTCACACTGTCCCTGTCACTTGTAGAGCCACCTCCCTCCATTTCCCAGAAACCAGGCAACCTGAATCCCCTGTGGCTGTTAAACCAATATCCAATCCAAAACTTCAATAATATGAGCCATGCTAAAGGGTAGGGCATATTTGGGGAATCAGATGTTTAACTGGTATGTCTGTATTTGTGACAGGTGTCTAGACTTCCATTTCAGTAGAGAGACCTCACTGATATGTACCTCCATGAAGCCTGAACTTAGGTATCTCAGACTGCACCTGATCCTCATCCCATATGTTTGGTGTATTTATTATGGGGTGATAGACAGCTAGTCCCTGACCCCAGAGCTGGGAGCCTCTTCCTAGGGATTCCATGGGTGTCTCTGTCCTTCTGGGAAGCGCATCCCATGCACTCCACTCAGAGGCAGCACAACAGACTGAGCTGCTGCTTGACAAAGGAACGAAGGTCACAGCTTCCTCACCCCTGGGGGGGGGCCTGATGGGAGCCCAGAAACAGGTCATGAACCACAGCACTTGGGATGTTTTCAGGGAAAGCAAAACCTCACCCCCTTAAAAACATTCTCTGATTCCCTCCAGGGGACTAAATTCCTCTACTGTATTTTGCTACAAGTAGCCATGCTGTGTAGCTGAGATCTTTACCCCTTTACAGTGAGCTACAAAATAATCACATTATCACAGGTCTTGCTTTCACAATCCAGGGTCTTTTGCCATGTTTATCAGCCGGGAAGCAACACGCCAGTGGCAAGCAGCAATAAATGCATCTGGCCATTTTCAGCATCCCTCAATGTTCTTGTCACAGCCACAATGGTATGAATTAAAATGCCTATTCCTTCTTTTATTGCCCTTGAGGGGAGAAAAATATTCCTGAAGGCTATGATTTCACAATGGATTGGCTTCTTTTCTTCCCCTCAGAGGGGCTGGAGGAGAGGTTGAGTGCAGCGTTCTCATGTGGAACATCTACTTTTTCTCCCTGTTGCCATGGTGACTGAGCCACCGGCTGGTCTGGCACTGAGAGGTGCTCACTGACTCCCAGCACCAGGGCAGCAAGAGAGAGGACTGGGAAGAGAGAGGGGGAGAGGGGCAGCATCCTTATTTTAATGTGTCATGGCCAGTGTTTTCTGCTGATGAATTTTCAAAATATAAGCCATAAGCCATAGAGCGACAACATCTGCATCTGTCAGACTTAACCACTGCCCTCCAATAACTCAATTCTGAGGACTGCAAATATTGCAGTACAGGTTGCCAACTACGTATTCAGAAACTGTAATAGGTATGCACAGAATACTCATTAATGTAAGTGGCTTGCTCTATCTCAAACTTGTTCTTTTTGTAATATGAGTCCCATGCAGCAATAAACAACATGAATTTCATCACCTCCAGGTCTTTAATCCTATTTCTGTCGTGGTCTCAAAATCATGCTGCACTGGCATAAGCCAGAAAAAAAAATTGCTTACAGCTGCAAGAACTTGCAGGGAAATGAGGTCTTTCAAAATAATGAGCTATTAACCCATGGCACTGCTGCAGAGGCATTGCAGTGGTGTCAGCCACTGGTGTGTCAATAAACAACAAGCCAAATTAGAAGAGCATGTGAATTTGTTTCTGTAGATAATTCTTCTTTGATATAAACTGGAACAAGTCTGAGTAGCTGGATGAAAACACAGTTGTGCTGAATCTGGCTCGAAAGAAGGGAAAGCAGAGGCCCTTAATTTAGGTTGTCTCCCTAGTTAGCACTATTCACATGCTCATTATTTGAGACAGAATTGAGCCTGCTCAATTATTTTCCAAAGATATTTCTGGAGGAAGTAAAATCCTTTCCCCAGTTGGGAGAGGAGGGAAGAAAGGCAGACTTACGGATCAAAGGCCGCTAGCAGGAAGTTGAGCAGCAAGCTGATGGATTGCTCCACGTTGATCTGATGGGTTGTTGGCATCCGTTTGTTGAGCTGGTAGAAGATTGTTGAAATCACAGCTTCCAGGCGAGCCACGTTCAGTTCGATGCTGGGGTCCAGGTTGTTCAGGGCGTTTTCCCGCAAGGCTTCTATCACATTCCAGATGTCCACCAGGTGCACTAGGGGACAGGACAGGGAGACTCAGCTGGGAAAACGTGCTCCCGAGAGCAACTGAGAAAAAGAGTCACCTCCTCCAACAGGGTGGGGAATAACATAACCATGTACAACATGCTTCATGAATAATTAAATGAATTAATGTGTTTTCTGTCACTGAGAATTGAATCTGGTGGAGGCATGAGCAAGTAAAATTCAAATCTGTTAATAAGCAAACAATATATTGATATTACTAGTTGTAATGAGTACAACCTCAGCTCAGGAAATCATTCCTCATTGTATGAAGTATTCAAAAAGAAGTCTGTATTTTACTGAAATCACTGAAAGGTAAACACATGCTAATTGTTTTTCTGAACCATGCCTTTATGAATCCCCATTCAGAAATTACTCTTAGATATTAATTTGCATAGCAGATGGGCTTTTCAGAAGATCCTACGAATACTAAGTGCTTATCACATACTGACATTTTGAAAATTCTTTTCAGCAATTTGTATGGAAAGCAAAATATTTTATAGAAACAGAATTGTAATTGAGTCAGGATAGACAAGCTACATTTAAACAAATAACACATAATGAAGTGATCCGAAAGTCATATTTTCTGTCTTCTAAATATATTTGCCAAATGAGTTGTTAAATCTCTCTTTGATGAAGTACTGGTCTGAGCAGAATTTGATGGGGGCTGTTTTTACCTACAAGGACAGCTTAAAGGACAATCTCTATTCACCCTTCATATTGTACCCAAACAGAAACCTTGTTTGCACAGCACTGTTTTTGTGGCAGTATGATTGCCATGGATTGCCATTTCCAGAAGAGGTGGACTGTGCCAAAAATAAAGAAACCCTTACAGTGATTTAAAAGCTGGATTTAGTTCAAACCTGAACTCAAAGATTCATCCCTTTATCTTCAATATAAACTACTGTCCTACTAAAGCGTCAGTAAGAAACAAATCAGGAGGCCCAGGGTGCAAATTGTCTTTTTTTTTCACCAGAGAAACTACAGCATAGTTCTCATTACACAGCATGTATTACACAGTATCTTACGATGTATCAAGAGCCACCTGTATGTGTGGCTTTTTTTCTTTTTTTTTACTTCTTTTTTTTGGTGGACAGAGTAACTTAATTCTAATCCTCCTCATTATATTTTTACTTGATTGGTTTGCAGGTGTCATCTCAGACTGCAATATGACATGATGGTCTGATGGCAGGGAAATGTAAGCTGATAGTAGATGGATAAGGAAATGAGATACAGTCATTTTACTTAGTCTAGAATTTTGCCCTGTGATTGGGTTTCCCTTGCTTTGTCTCAGGAATAAATAGCCTCCAACACCCTGCTACTGTGTGTGTAAACCCAAAGAGGAAGACACACCATACAGATGAGTAGTAACAGCAGCAGCAACTACTTTAGAGAGCAGACAAGGCAATTTTCCACTTCTTCTTGTAGCTCCCTAGCAAATAACTGAAAACGTACAAGATACAGTTTCACTGCAACACCTAAGTATTTATTTTACCTTTGTATTAAAAAGAACCTTCTATAGGCAACCTTGTATATTGGCAGGTTGCCTTCAAAATATCTTGAATTAAGCTGATGTATTGGGTTTGCCTAATCAGTTTTTGGTAGTGGGGGGCTACAGGGGTGACTTCTGTGAGAAGCTGCCAGAAGTTTCCCCCATGTCTGGCAGAGCCAATACCAGATGGCTCCAGGACAGACCCACTGCTGGCCAAGGCTGGACTAACCAGAAATGGTGGTAACACCTCTGGGATAACATATTTAAGAAGAAGAAAAAAGGGTTTTTTTCACAGTTGTAATTGCTGCCAGAGAATAGCAGAGTGAGAATACATGAGAGGAACAGCCCTGCACATAACAAGATCAGTGTAGAAGGAGGGGAAGGAGGTTCTCCAGGCACTGCAGCTGAGATTCCTCTGCAGCCCCTGGTGCAGCCCACGGTGAGGCAGCTGTGCCCCTGCAGCCCATGGAGATCCACAGGGAGCAGAGATCCACCTGTAGCCCATGGAGGAGCCTCACACAAGAGCAGGTGGGTGCCTGAGAGGAAGCTGTGACCCTGTGGGAGGCCCATGCTGGAGCAGCTCCTGTCAGGGACCAACAGAGCTGTGGAGAGAGGAGCTCATGCTGGAGCAGCTTTCCTGGCAGGACTTGTTACCCTGTGGGGGACCCATGATGGAGCAGCCTGTCCTTGAAGGACTGCACCCTGTGAAAGAGTGACCCATGCTGCAGCAGTTTGTGGAGAACCGTTGCCCATAGGATGGACTCCAGCTGGAGAAGCTCATGGAGAACTCTCTCCCACGGGAGGAACCCCAGGCTGGAGCAGCGGATGGACTCTCTCTCTGAGCAGCAGCAGAAACAGCCTGTAATGAACTGGCCATAATCCTCATTCCATGTCTCCCTGTGCCACTGGGGTGGAGGAGGCAGAGCTTGTGAAGGAGAGAGGAGTGGAAGAAAGGTGTTTTTCAGGTCTTCTTTTACTTCTCATTATCTTGCTCTGATTTTGCTAGAAATAAATTCAATTCACATCTCTAATCAGAGTCTGTTTTGCCTGTGATGGTATTTGGGGGGTGATTTTCCTCTGTCCTTATCTCAACCCTTTATTATATTTTCTCCCCACGGTCCAGCTGCAGAGGGGAGTGACAGAGAGGCTTTGGTGGGTGTCTGGCATCCAACCAGAGTCAACCCACTACAGCTGGGTGGGTGGAGTATACAACCTCTGAACTCTTCCTGTTTGTTTTCTAGCTGGTGGAAGAGCTACTTCCTCATAAAAAATCTGGCATGGGTCTCAGATCCTTTTAATGCAGTCATTCCCATTCCCACTCAATCAGTTTTCACTGTCACAGAGGTAATCTGGATAAATGGGAGTTGAACAATCTCCAGGAAGACAGCTGGCACATAGTAAGTGACCTTTTCTGGGCAGATTTTCCACATGGCTCAGAGGCCAGAGAATGGAGGAAGTCACCAGAAAGCAGGCCATTGTCTGGTCCAGCAGAGAAGGGTTAATGAGCATTCCACCACGTAAGGCAGTCAGGGAAAATACAAGAAGTACTGAGCAACACACCAGAAGGTACAGGAACAGGCTGCACCACAGACATGTATTTTGTGGCCTTATTAAGAGGGAAGGACAGGCAGAAAACAGAAGGTAAAGTGGGATGTTTCCCTCAAGGTCTATGGCCATGCAGGCTGTCACTGGCCATGGGGGATGTCTTTGGTCATTCAGACATGAAGAAGATGCTTGCCCCCCAGCAGTTTCACCAAGTTGGCTTCTGGTTATGAGTGCAAGCCTTCAAACATGAACTGTAGAAAGATAACAACATGAGAAATTACCAGGCCTAACAAATAGCAAAAGAAAGAGTAATGCCATCTGCAGAGGGCTTGTCTTGACTTGAGGTTCCACTAACAAGAGCAATCCAAGAAAACAGAACAAACAGGGGTACCAGCACTACTGACCAAGGCAGAAATTATTAGGACAACCTTACCATAAATACCGAATAAGGACGTAAAATCAGCAATATTAGAGCTGGTGGGAAAAGAATAAACGGAGACAGACTGCTTATCTGGGAGTTCATGAGCGTGGCAGCAGACAAAAGCATGGGAGTGGAAAAGGGGAATTTAAAGGGTAACAAGCTCATGTCATCAGAGCTGCTGGGGTACCTTCCAAGCAGTCTGTGCAGAAATGGTTTTGACCATACATGTTCACTTCTGCAGCCATTGGAAACTGTGATGGTTTCCCTAGTACTGATAAAAGGTTACCCAGGGAGGAAGAACCAGACATCCAGACTCCCAAACAGTGAGAATTTCACGCAGTAATTAAACTTTAATTGCTTGTAGCCTAGTAGTGAAAAATTCTTGAATAAAAGAATATGGAGCAAAAGAGTTGGCACTATGAATGAGGCTGAAATGGGGGCTGTTGTCTTTATTCTTCACATGATCTAGTGCTGATACTATGTGGCTGTAAGATTTTAATGTGGGGGTTTTGTTGTTTTGTTTTCCTACTGATATTCTATTTCTCATAACACAGTCATATCCAGAGTTAGTTTTGATGATGGCCTTGGGAAGGAAAATGTCCAGAGGCTAGCAGACGTGGGACTAATAACATCAGTATACTAAACACATCTGAGAGAAAATTACTGGTTTTATTGTTAACTCTAACCTGAAAACCTCATAAGCTCTCCTGATATTCACTGGTATGCCAGAAAGGTAGGGCACAAGACTAGGAAAATGACTTATTGGAAATTACACAGCGGTAAGAGTTCCCTACCCACCATGAAATATTAGTCTCAAGGAACTGCTGTGTATTTGTGCTATAAATAATTTTACTTGTTTGTTTGGTTTTTTTTCCTCCAGAAATGCTTTGGTTCCACTTGAAGCTGAATAAACAACAATCCTACTGCACTATTTTATTTTGAATTTTGTTCATTAATTTTGCATATATCTAAGAGGCTGGAAAGTAATATTTCCTGAAGGAGGAGATGGAAGATGGACGTGAGCCAGACATGTAACAAGAACTACTAATTTTGAAAATACCTGATCAAATGTCTAGCTCAAAATCACAAGGACAGTTTGGTAGGCTGCTGTACAGACAACTGAAGTCTCTGACCTTTACTCAAGTCAGTTGTTAAAGACAAGAATCATGCAGCTAAATTAAATGTAAAAAACTAAGCGTCTACTGTTGACTGGTGATCAAGGCCCCCTCTCATGTCAGTGATAGAAAAAAGCACCTTAAAGCATCTGTTGGGAGACAGGTGGGATGAACAGTGCTTTGAAGCTGCCCATATTTCTTCACTGACTACTGACAAAGCCTAAAGCAACATGTTTACATGAGACATGTAACCTCGGAGACGGTAAAGTTAACTGAATTGAATCCCACACCTTCCTCTTTGAACATTAAGAAAAGATGCCTTTTCTAGTCTGACTACTTCATGACCTAGAATAATTCAGGTTTTATATAAATATGAATAATAAATACTTCAATCTGTATGAACAGCTACCAGATCCTGTCATAGTCATTACCTTTTACTTTGTATTGCTTGACCGTGTGCAGATACATTCAGGTGTAGTGCCCTACTCATCACCTCAAATTCTATTATTTTTTAAGCTTACTCACATAGTAAGCAAACTTTTACGTATTATATCATGCCTCCAAGTCCACCTATGAACATTGGCAAAAGGGAAAGTAAAACACAGGACTCTGCAAGCTCCACTTATCTGTACTAATAGAAATTTATCCCTATAGCTAATGTGGTATCTGTATTCTTTTTAATGTAATAACAGAACGTCAACCTCGCAAACTTTGCATAAGCTTACATTCCTCATCTTCTACCCATTTTCCATAATACCTGCTATGCTCATTTATTTATTTATCCATTCCTGAGACTGTTTTAATCTCACTGAAGAAGGCATATCTCCTTACTTTCTTTGCACAACATGTAGTGCAATAAACCCCAAATCTGATTCCTACATGTTACTATGATGCTAACAAGAAGAGTTTGCAGAGTAACAAAGCAGCATATAAATGCAGGAGAGTTTTCTCTCTCCTAAAATCTGCCTTGAATTCCCTCAAGAGACAAAAACTACAAAAGTTTGTTTTTAACTTCTAATTGCTGTTGTTGCTTTTGTTGCTTTGCCCACATTTCCCACTGAAAAGTGAATTATGCCTCAGCACGTGAAAGATGCCCCTTCAGAAACAGATCTGGAAAACTAGAGAAATCTGTCAGCTGTTTCTTCAGTGCCAGCAGATGATCACTATGCAGTAGGAGTAAAATCTGCTTATATCTAGTTCCTGTGTGGTATAAGGCAACCAAAAATCATGAAACCCAGCCAATCTTCATGAACTCTTCAGAAAGGCCTCACACACTAAACAGCACAGCTACCCAGGTGTAGATCTCACTCATTTGCCTGATGTCTGAAAAAAATGCAGACAATATCCATAAGCAATTGCTAAACTATGTTTCCCTTTAGATTTTCTGTTAAGTGATCTCCAAAACCACAGCTGAACTAAAGCTCTGTGTTACTACATATTCTGTGGGAAACCCTTTCTGGTAATTTAACTTCTTGGACCTTATGTAATATTTAAACAGCATCATAGAAGGTTTAGTATTTGAGCATGTTCATAATGGACCATGATTAGTGAATGTAAATAAAGTTCAGTGTCCAGACAGAAGTGGGACGATGCAGATGAGGAGCATTACAGATGGCTGCCATTCACTCCACAGCAATCGCTACCAAAAATGCACTCTTGGACGAGACCCGGGCTGAACTGCAGAGAATTAAAATTAATGCATGAAAATACACTCCAAACAGCAAATGTTATTTCCTTCAATGGACTCTTTCAGCTGTTGAAACAACATTTGGAGAGTGCCTGTTGCCAGCGCATTGAGACGGAACTGATCAGCCTTCTCCCTGCAGGATGCAAGGGTGGATGAAGATGGCTGGCTCAGTTTGAAAGGAGTTTTGTATTTTCCTCAAATGAAAAAGTTTTCAGTTACCCTTCAAGTTTTACATCCTGCCCTTCTGCCTTTACCTATTTTCTGTGCTCAGAATATCTTTTACTACTACCTTTTACTACTTTTATAATGAAAATTAGCAATTACTAGTTACAGTGCAGAATTCCATCAGCTACAACTCTGTCAACAGGTTAATTTGTGCAAGAGACGTACCCTGGACGTATCTGGAGAAAAGAGAATTTAGCACAGTATTATGATGTTTGTTATACACACATTTGTCAGATTTACTGCTCGTGATCCGACCTTTTTTCGTCAATCATTTCCTAGGTTCTTCATTCTTCATCTTCAAAAAAACAACGTTATTTTTTATTGCAACTAGTAACTTTAATTTATTTGCAGTAAGTAATTTTCTCTTTTGTAGGTACAGTATCTTAATAGCCAAAATGAGAGGGAAGAGATGGATTGCACTCTTTTTTTTTCAACTCAAAGCAAATAAATTAATATTTACTTATGCAGTGAAAAACTAATTTTTCTCTCCATCATGCAATTTGTAATTATGGAAAGGCTGAGATATAGATAATCTTGGATATATCACTAATCTCAAAGGAGGTAGATTACTTCAAACATGAGCTGTCAAGAAATGATGTTGCCCTAAGCAAACACAAAAAAGAAAAAACTGTAGTGAAGTTTATCTTTTAAGTAGTAAAAAAAATTAAAACCAGCCTGTGTGCTTAAGCTTTCTTACCATTAAATGGATCTACTTATACAAAAATTCTCATCTGTTCTATTTCATTTTTTTGTATTACACCCGAACCATGAACTTTACAAGGTTATCTCTCCATTTATTACTAAATGAACATGGAAGAGGAGATAACATTTAATCAAACATAAGAAGTGACTAAATTAGGGCTTTAACAATCAATTCAAATTTATTTAATATAAAGTAGGTCTAAGTAAATATAAGTTTAACATGCCCAAGTGATAGTTAGGACCAAAATCCTCCTTGATGTATTTTCCTTTCTTGGTGAATACAGGAAAAACTTTTAAAGAAATATTAATTTATATTATTTCCAAAATTTTACTATACACATCATAAAGATTTTAGTCCAGCAAAGCTCTTACACACATGCTTGAGTTTAAGCATACTTGTACTGTAATTTGAAATCAATGGCACTTGACTGTATGTCAGGTTTTTCAGGTGGATTTCATTAAAAGGCCAAGATTTATGCTTCCTTATCTAACAATCCTAAAAGTATTATAAAATATGTTACATGATTCTTCTTTTTTTTCATTAGAATCTATGAACCCATCCCAAATCAGGGTATTGGAGCCATTTGTCATCGTCATTGATAAGAAAGCCCTGGGAAGTTATTCACATTTTCTGTTTGGATCTCTCTCTCCTGCTGCCAGGCTTTTCCTCTAAACTACACCTGTCGGTGGCCAAGCTGCCTCTCAAGTCAGTTAGCTGTAGTGCGATGACTGAAACCTTTACCTGCCCATCCCACCACTATGCAGATCAAGCTGCCAGCAATGAACTTTTTTTGCACTTTTTTACACTCTCTGAATGCCAAATTACAAGAAAATGTACCAGGCGTTGCTTCTGCTCAGGGCTAAAATGAGCTACGCTTTGGCAGGTACACCTGGTGACAGCTGTCACTCTACACAGCCTGGCATATCCAGACTACTCATAGCCCAAAATCTGAACCTTTGCTCAGTCTGTACCTGGAAACGTCCTCTATGTTCCTGCTCCTGCTCCCATGTCTCTTGGTCATGTCATCTACCTCCCTTGCTCACCTCTGCTGCCAGGCAATGTTCATACAGCCCAGTGATTTCTAGCATAGCTGGGCACCTGCTAGGCAGCTGATCCAACTCTTTAACATCTTCCTTAATGACCTGAATGACGGGACAGAGTATCCTCAGCAAGTTTGCAGGTGACACAAAGCCAGGAAGAGTGACTGATACACCAGGGCTGGGCTGCCATGAAGAGGCACCTCACTAGGTTGGAGAAATATGCAAACAGGAACTTCAGGAAGGGCAACAAATGAAAATACAGAGTACTGAACATCGAAAGGAAGAACAGGCTGACCTGCAATATGCCTTTAAAGCATCCTCCTGGGCTGCACTGGGCAGTATACTGCCAGCAGGTGGAGGGAGGTGACCCTTGCTCTCTGCTCTGCCCTGGTGACAGTGAAGGTCATGAAGGGACTGGAGCATATGGAGAGAGGCTGAGAGAGGTGGGACTGTTCAGATTACAGGAAGGCAGGCTCAGGGGGGATTTACAAATGTGTATAAACATCTGGCCACCGTAATTAGAGGGATGGAGCACCTCTCCTGTGAGGAAAGGCGAAGACAATTGGGAATGTTCAGCCTGGAGAAGGCTTCGTAGTGACCTAACTGCAGTCTTCCAGTACCTGAAGAGAGCCTTCAAGAGAACTGGAGAGGGAGTTTTCACAAGGATATGTAGTGATAAGACAAGGGAGAATGGGTTTAAACTGAGACTAGGTTTAGATCAGATATGTGGAACAAATTCTTCATTGTGAGGGTGGTGAGGCACTGGAACAAGTTGCCCAGAAAAGTTGTGGATGTCCTATTGCTGGAAGTGTTCAAGGTCAGACTGGATGGGGATTTGAGCAACCTGGTCTAGAGGAAGGCACCTCTGCCCATGGCAGGGCATGTAGAACTAGATGATCTTTAAGGTCCCTTTCACTCCAAGATATTTTATGATTCCATGATCCAATGCAAAGGAGTAGAGAACATGGAGCTCACTCTTCCCAGTGAAAGAAGAGTGAGAGGACTAAAGGAAACAGACACAAATTAAACATAAGAAAAATATTTTCCCTGTGAGGATTTTCAAACACTATGATGTTGCCCACAAAGGCTGTGGAGCCTCCATCCTCGAAAAGAATCTAACCTGAACAGGGCAAAATCCTGACCAATCTGTTGTAGCCGACCCTGTTTTCTCCAGAAGCCCCTGCCAACCTCAGTGATTCTGTGATGTCCTCCATGAACCTATACTCAAAACCACAGTAACTCTTACTGGAGAGGAATCACTGTTGCCCCACTGACTTTTCTCTAAAATCATTGCGCAAGTAAGCTGTGCTCCAAGGCCCTTTTCTAACACGTAGTAAATAAAAAAACACAGAACCTACCCTGATGTCCCTTGAATGTTGGAGAAAGAGTCCTCCACATCCTCAAGAGGTTTTGTGTGACGTGTACAGTGGGTCTTCACGGCACTCCATGTGCTCAGGTGTTCCCTTTTGCTTTCCCTTGAAGGCCAAGGGATGTCAGAGGGAGGCCATGGTTCCATTTAGTCCCCAGCCAGCTGCACACATTCCCCCTCCTCCTCACCTTTTTGCTTGTGCTGTGAGACTGCACAGCTGTGTGGTATGCACTGGCTCAGCAGGAAGCTGGAATAAGGCTTTTCACCTCTACCTCCCCATCCCAGTGGTGAGGTGGAGTGCCTGGGTTAGGAACTGAACATTTACACCAGCCAAGAGAAACAGCTTTTTCCTGAACTAGTGTGCATATGGAGCAAGTCAGTTGTGTTTGGACTCACTGGATTCATGCAGATCACCTGTCCATGTGATGCCACATGGGACAAATGATGTCCCAGCCACCAGGAGCTGGGCTGTCTGTGCATGTGCCAGCCAGCTGCACACTGCACACACAGAAGACATTCCTGAGGGGGTGCCAAACCTGGCTGCTGGGTGTCTGGAAATCTGCAGGACACAACGTGTACAACTGAGGAACTGAAAATTTAGAGGAAGTTTTAAAGTTCCCCTGTCTGCATACCTGGGCTTGCATCCTATTATATTTTACCTATGTTGTTCCCAGAAGGTAAAATGAGTTATTCTAAAACCTCATGGGATTTTCTGATCACTACAGCACAGGTCAAGTGCTGCTAATGAGGAATAATCATTAGGCTAACAATACACTGAAATGTGGTCTTCCCACTTTTCATATGGTACCTGACAAGTCCACCAAGGTGTATGAGTGTATAAAATTCTCCAGTAAAGTTTTTCTCTTATACATTAATTTAATTTACAATATAAGTTCCTTCTTCCCCTGCTGTCAATTCCTGACCATCTTGTCTTACCTATATTTAACCTAAGCCTGAAGGGCTCTCTGTGGGTGGCAGAAGCCATCAGTCTCCCCAAGGAGCAGCAGTAATGACAGTCAATTCTGCAAAAGGGAACAGTGGGTGATCCACCCTGAGTGCTGGGCTGGGAAACTGCTGTCATCTACCTGTCACCCAGATGCTGGCAAAGTGTTTCCTTTTTTTCTAAATGTGCTTTGAAATAATTTATTTGAAATGATGAATGAAGTATGACATATATGAAATTAAATAATAAAAAAATCTAACTCTAAGCTTCTTAGTATTTTGATGACAGCCAGGAAAGAATTAAAACTCTGCACTGTTGCTAAGAAGTCACATGGCTTAAATCCATTGATTACACATAATTTTCTTATTTTAAGAGTTAAACATATTTATGAATTAATGACCAATCTGCAAAGAGCAGACCTGTTGCTACATGTATTCCATAGTCAGAAACTTTAAAACCACCCCCTCTTCAAAAGACAATGGTATTTCTAGACTGTGTTTCTATTATTCTTGCAATCCCACTATAAAACTATTTTAATGAGAAAGGCTTTTTCTGAGGCACTGTATGATCAGGCCTCAGTCTAACTTAATACTTCCTTCAAAAGGGTTTTGCAAGTGTCAGCTTTCAAATAACCAAAGCACTCATGAGGAAATAAGAACTGGTCAACAGATATCTACGATACACAACAGCTTTCTCATTTATCTTAAAAAAATGTCAGTTTGCCTTACATTTGAGTTCTCATGTCAATTTATAAAATATAGATCTGGTGAGTCTGACACTGAATACAGCAACTGAATCACAGAGACTTTCAACAAATGTTTCCAGAGGAAAATCAGATGCCACGTCTGAGCCCTCCTACTTGGGAGATTAAAGCAGAAGTTCAGGAATGCCTGAAGATGCGAGGAGGAAGCCATAATGTGAGAGGCTGGCACAGCTCAGATGGTGTGTAAGAACGCAAGACACAGCAGCTGAGATCCCCGACAGCCGGCGGGACATGATGCACCAGAGCTGCTGGCGCTGCGCTCCTCGCCACAGGATGGCACTAACCGGGTGTGTTTTAAATGCAGCCACGCTGCTCCAACACTTTAACTCTCTCCTGGCACAATATCCAGGGAGATAGCATGAATCAAAGGCGGTGCATCCCCACAGCTGTCTCCCTAAAATGGCCTTGTGTCTGTGTTCAGTCGAATCAACGTGATGTGAGTGGAGATTTGGCGGTGTGGATGTCCTGTCCAGGCGATCACATGTGACAGGCAAACAGTGCCAAAGCCCTGCCCTGGAAAAGGCAGAATGTCTTCATGTTGGATGTCCTTATTACAGTGATAACATCTTCTCCAGTAGTAGGCTTCTTCAAATGCCAAGCCTGACTTGTACCACATCCTTCTTTCATCAATAATTTCCTTTTTCCCTCTGATACAACCCCTGCCAGCTCCCACCACGCCCCCCAAAACACTCCCCATGCCACAAGAGGACTACAGCTTAGCACTGTTACCAGCCACAAGCAAGTGTAGAGTGAATGCAAATATTAAAAAATTGGGTTATGTTTTTCATTAATTTTGAAGCAGTGCACGTTACCAGCTTAAGGATACAGGGTTTTATCCCCAAACTCGTATTAATTCCTCTTTCCTTTAAAAAATAGCTTGTGATGATAAAGGAAAATGTGATTTAACAGTTCTTTACAACCATTTCTTGCCTAATGGCTACAGAAAACAAGTTGAGATTACATTATCAACCTTTAAGGTTCAGTCATATCACAAAGGTCAATGAAAAAGAATGAACAGCTATTATACATTTAGAACTGGTTGAAAACAAAAACCCTCCTTGGCACATATCCTGTTTTTCAGAGTGTGATTCATGGCTACTTTGTTTTCTGTAGTATTATTTTTAAATAATTTAGGGTTGGCCAGACTGTAAACTGCAACACAAGGTACAGAATACTAATGAAAGATGAATCGTGCACTTTCTTGAATATAAAAGATGTGATATTTTACATATATGCAAATTCTTAACCTGATCCTAATTCTATTAATTTAAGTATTTTCTTATGTAATGTGGACTGAATTTGACCCATAACATTTTCATCTATTAAAAATAATTACAGAAGTTCTTAAGCTGAACTTAATGCTTGGGTAAACAGTCTGATACCACAACTGCATTTTTCATCTCCAGAGTAGAAGAGACATATTAAAGACTTAGCATATGCTTCTCTCTTCTGAAGAGTTTGGTTCAATCCAGAGGGTTTCTGGGACAAAATCCCAGTACCAACTTCAGCTGTTGAGAGTGAGAGAACTGCTGTGAAGCAGGACATTCATGTGACATACAGGACTTCTTTGGTGAACAAAGCACCTTTCCCCTGAAGCCCTAAGGACAGTTCAGAATGATCTTTAACCTTTTGCTGAGACTGGTAATCAAGTTGCTAATTACTGTCATAGGTTCAAGCTTTCATAGGTATTTAACAACGTATTCCATTTGAAAACAACACAATTTATTTGCCCCAAAATCCTGTGGGATATGAGCTACAATTAGCTTGGAAAGAGGGAAAGATGGACCCTGGACCCTGGTATCTGGAATATCCATTTTAGTGGTATCAATTTCATTTGAGTAGACAGCATCTTATTCAGAGAAATTATACAGAATATTTGACTAAACTCTGGCTTTGTGTTCACACACTCTTTCCAGATTTGCCCTCCTGACATTACTCATATTCAAAGCAGTATCTTCTACAAGAGTGGGTCAGTGCTCTGCTACCCCAGCTGATTCCCTCAGTAACCAGGACTCCCAAACCAGAAGGCAACTGCAGTGTGTCCCCTTAAAATGCCATGCTCAAAAACTTTACATCTCTTGAGGAGAAAAGGACTAGGCCAAGGAGAAAAGCTCAAGTTGATACAAACATAGCTCGACAATCAGCAACAATGAGAAAGGGAACAAAACTGCAGAATGTGAAATGACAGACAAGTGAGATTTAGGTGAAGTTTTGCACATCTATATTTCTCCCTATGTGTGACAGAAGCTCTTTAATGATGTTGTCAGGGCCCCTAGATGGAGTAAGAGTCTCGATGTACATGGCCACTTATCTGTCATCCTTTATTTTACACACACAGTCCTTAAAGATAACCTGCAAATCCAAGAAAAAATAAGGAGTTTCAAGGCAAAATATAGATGAATGAACTGTGGAAAATTAAACTTGGGGAAGATCAGGACCTTTACAAGAGATGCAGTATGATACTAGTATCAACTTCATTTATCAGAAATTGAGTTCAACCTCCTCAAACAATACACAGCGAGAGACTGATTCATTCTTTCCTTTGTCCCATAGTGATGACAATGAGTTCAAAAGAGTTACTTTCAATTTACTCCCTGTCAGGAAAGGAGACATCCATCTATCCATCCACATGAACCAAAGAGGCTGAGCAGATAGAGAACTTCTCATGGAATTAGCCCACACTCTTCTCAGTAAAGGGCCAAAGACTGCTTGCAAATACCCTGCTAGAAATCCTCTGCAGCCAAAAATAATATCACAGATACAATTCAGTCTGAATTCAGCCTGGGAATACCTTGATTCAGCACAAGGAAAATGGCCTCTCTAAAGCCATTGTATATCACAAACATTAATGCCAGGAAGCTGAATGTTCATAGTGTAGAGACCCAGAACTGTATTAATAACAGTACCCACTGAGGACATTATATTGTGCAGTCTCTTCACACTTATAAAAGCAGGAAATTATTTTTATGGCCAACATCTTCTGTTTTCACAATTTGTCCTAGCATACCAGATACCTGCTGTATGAAATTTTCCACTAAGACTTACAGAAAATCAAACTAGGCACAGTAAAAATATGATATCGTGGCTAAGTTTTAAGCTTCTCTCTGAATATTCTGTGTGTTATGAAGTTGATTTATATTGCTAGAATTACACAAACTTGACTTTTGATGTAACTGAAAACAAATGAGCATGGAATAAAACACTCTTTGGGAATTACAGGAGGAGAAAATCATAATAAAAATTATGTCAGGTCCTACATTCTGACTTCCCTTCTAGGGACTACTTGCTGTCTTCATCATAAAGAAGCCCATAATTGCTGAGAACATTCACCACTGGCTGTGGCTGGCTCCACAGTGGGCTTATTTGTAAAAGTTACTGGAGACAGGAAAACATGTATACATGGACTGAGCTCATGCATGACTCCTCAAAACTAAGTGCTTCGAGTCCAGAATGGAGACTCAGGGCTTCAAGATGAAGGTCCTTAGGAACAAAGGACCATGATCACCAAACTCACTGATATCTGCTCCAAAGACGACTTGTAACTTTTTTCCCCCTTTCCACATAAACAGGATGTCATACAGAAAAACCCCTGACAGAATGACCCATTTGTGACAGGCATTAAGTCACACTGCTTAATGCACTCTGACACATTATGGAGGTGCCCAAGTGACAGCAGGGCAAATCCAGCAAAATACCCAAACAGGACAGATCAGAACAGCCCAAGGAAAGGGAGCAAAGACTGAAGTGTAAGAGAGGGTTTGCCTGAAAAAAAAGGTTCTCGGAACCAAGTGAACAACAGGAAAAGAGAGAGCAGACAAGAAAATGAGGGTTGCAGAAAAGTCAGCGATAAAGCAAATGCCACAGATAATGACATGAAGCTAAAGAAGTGTCAAGGAAATAATGAAGGAGACTTAAAAACACAGTTACAGATTGAGGGGAAAAACATTACGGTAAAAAGAAAAAACTCTCATGAAGAATCAGAAGATACAGTGATTCTGTAATAGCCAAGGTCTTGGTTTGTTTCCATTAAGCAGTGTGTCTACATATGTTTTGCAATTTTTAGACTGCCTACAATATTACCAATATAATAATAATAATAATAATAATAATTTATTTTCTTTGCTTGAAGTATTTATTAGGTGGACCAATGTGAAATACAATACAAAAACTTTCTGGCCTGAGGTAACTAAGCCAAAGGCTGCCAGACAAAGGTGAGTGATGCCTATTACCAGGAGCAGATGTTCAGAGACATGAGCGGGGAACAGAACAGACTGTCCAACCTCACATGTTCATCAGGAAAGCCATCAGAAATAGCACAGTCAATGGCAGTATTCACAGAGTTCAGGAAGTCAGTGGAAGAAGAGATTTTCAGCTATGATCCAATTACAAAAGCTGTCTTCATTCAGGCAGAGCTGTGCCACCTGTGTAGCAGAGGGCACCATGTAGGTATACTTGTGATGTGACCTAGGCCATGAGTCTGTCAACTTCTGACTTATAGAAAGCCAATTCAGTCATTTTCCTCTTTAAAGGACAACATAATATTAGCTGACAATCTTCTGCAATTCCTGTTTTTAACAGGAGCCACTTGGGATTATGGGTATGTTTGAAAAACCAATCTCTAAGCAACTGAAAATGTAAGAGTTTAAGGCAGATATCCTCATTCCACTCCTTTTGACATTAAAATTAATTCCAAATACCCACTAATAGTTCTTGTCTCATTCTTGGATGAGACAGACTTGCAGTGGCAGCCTTTAAGAGCAAATACTCAGGGACATCTGAGATAACACAAACCTCTTACATAACAAGAGTACACTTCATGCTAACACTGAGAAAAAGGCTGAACGGCAGTCCCTCAATGAACATGCCAAATATACAGGTTATATGCCAGCTCTCTGACAGCTATTATGATTGTCAAGCATATTAATAAACTTTTACAGTTGAAGGGAAAAGAAAATCTGAACCTATTTTCAGAATATTGTGCTCTGAGTGAACACTTACAGACTAAGGATTTGTCTGCAGGGAATATGCTAAATCAAGCCCTTTTGAACTTTTGATTAAATAATTGATGCATAATGCAGAATGTATAATATATGCATCCTTTTTCCATAGTTGCCTGGAAACCCATATGGAACAGTACTAGCAATTCCAGAAGCATTTAGTCTCCAAGTCGTTGGTGAAGACAAAGGAACAAAAAAGTTTTTAAAATCATTAACTCATCTCTCTTTCCATTCTTCAAATACTGCAGGATATCAGAATTAGTAACTTACACAATGGTATCATGACTCTTGTGATACAGAGTGTTTTTTTTTTTTAAAGCTGTATCACTTGGAGTCATGTGAATAATGTCATTCACTATAAGGGAACTTGTATGATCTGTTTTTTGTTAAAATAGAAGACAAAGAACACGACAAATACTTCCAGCCTCTGCATTTATGTAGTAGAAATAAGCAGATCATAGAATATCCAACACAGAAGAACAAAAATAAGATGGTCAGCACAGAATGGTCAACACAGAAGAACAAAAATAAGAATGCAAAATGGTGATTTTCTTTCCAAATGATAGGATTTTAAGCAAATCTCATACAATACTGATCACTTGGGATTTAGAAGAATATTAGAATGCCATGATCACAAATTCAAGAGGCAGATTGTTTCAAATTGCAGCCAAGCAGACCTTTTGCACTTCTCAAGTAGGCAACACTGCTTGTCATTCAATTTGATTGCTCTGTGACCCAGCCTGAAACTATCTTGTGCTTTATTGCTTCCAAGATGAAATGAAAAACAGGATAAAACCCAACAATGAGAACAGAGCACTAACCATGGAAACCTGGATTGATGAAGGATTAAAGTATGTAATCTAAAAAAATTCTGTAATCATCATACTTTGGTGGCTCTGTTTCTGATGGCCATGCTGAGAAAAAGAAGGGCAAGTGTAGCAATGTGGTTCTTTAGGCTTCCATATGGCTTCCTTTGTTTCCCTGCTCTGCATGCTATTGGTTCATTTTGAAATATGCATTCTGCTGTACCTGAAACCTATTGGTGTGTACCCTTTGTCAGTCTTGCCTTCCTCCTCCTGGGACTGGCTCAGAGAGAGCCAGCCCTGCCCCCTTCCTTCCCCTTATAAGCTCATGTGTGCATCCACTCGAGGCCTCATCTCTGAGCTGGCTGCCCCTCTCCCATCCTTGCTTTCCTTCCCCCCCCCTCCTTTCCCTGCAACCCTCTCCCCTTACCTCAAATAAACCTCCCTGGCAGAACAGAGATGGGTCCAGTTCATTCCTACGTCTTACTTTGTTTCCTGCTGGATTTCTGTGGCTACGAGACCCACGCCATGCTGAGAGCGCCCCGGGAGCCGCGCGCCCCGAATTTGGTGGAGATAAGCAGCCCAGGGACCCCATTCTAGGGGGCTGCCAGCTTCTGCCGCCCTCCTGGACCCCGCCACATCAGGCAAGCACAAAATTGCACGGACTCTACAGTTCTCAAGATGTAAAAGGTAGGATAGTGACAGTGAATGCCTCCTGCCATTGCAGGGATCTTCATGGGATTCTTGCACCTTTGCACATTTCTTGTGCACTCTGCTTCACATTTGAGAAAATCAATACTCACTGAGCCAAAGGATGAATGTCTTTATACTACACTGGCAAGAGGTCTTGTTTGAGTAAAGAGAAGTAGTTAAATGGTCCTAAATCAATCAACACGTAAAGATGAAAGATTTGGTGGTTAAACATCAACAGGACAGACTGGAACACTAGTGAATATCCTCTAGCTTTGTGTTTAGGGAACTCTTTTGGATATGTAAGATCAGTGCAGATTTTCTAGTGCAGAAGAGAAAGTTGAACCTGGATGTCCACACCATTTCCAGTGTGGAATCAAGACTTTTGTATCCTTTCCTTTTACTACAAGTACCAGATATTGTGACTTTTCATTTTGTGGTGAATGGCACATTGAATGGGATGGGATAAAATGGTATTTTAAGTGTCAGCCTACCACAGAGAAAATACAATCAAGCTCCAAACCCTAGTAATTTTATTTAGGTTAAATCAAATAATTTTTTAAAAGTGCTTGCCATCATGGTGGCGGCCAGTAGCTCATACAGGCTAATCTCATCATTTCATATCCAGATTGTCATTTTCTAGGACAAACCCATTTTCAGCAGCTTGCTGTAGCATTACAAGAGGTCTAAGAATACAGACAGAAAAGACAATGCTTTAAGGAAAGCATCTAAAAAGAATGTATTTACAATAACTGACATTCATTTTCACTAGGAAATTATTGTATTTCAGGAGGGGAGAAATTTTCCTGACTTAAAACAAACGTAAAAAGGCAGATCAGATCAGGGAAGCACCCAAAAGCATGTATGGAGATTAAGCTGACATGCCTACATGCCTCAGCTGTGACTACACAAGCCCAGAGGAAGTAGGACAAAGAGCAGGTGGAGGTGGAGAAGACTGCCTTGGACATACACAAGGTTTCTATCAGTCATGGCAGCTGTGTTCCCTGTGTGGAAACAGTTTACCACAACTTGGATAGGCCAAAGGAATAAAAAAACCCCAAAAAAGGCCACTCACACTGAACAATATTAAAGGGAGAAACAAAGACACCAAAACCCTAAGGTGTTGAGATTAAACTGCTGGAAAAACAAGCTCTCTTTTAGTCTATCTTAATTAAGCCACATGTTACTATCACTAACAGCTTTTGATTCACACTTTCAACTGTTAATGATTTATTCTGATCTAGGGAAATCAGCAAAATCTGCTTTTGCAGCCAGAGCCACAGAATGATCTCAGCACATTTAGGATAGTTTATCAAGGACAGCAGTAGTTTTCCAGTCATACAGTTCTGTACTAGTGAGTGATGTTTAATGGTATAACAGCTTTGATTATGTCATGTTGTTATGTCCCACTCCTGGCTGTCACCATACCCCACAGGGAATTTGCATGTGAACATGGTATTTCATCTAGCATGTTAATGAATTCACTGAGAACCAAGTATTAAAATAAATCAACTGCACATGATCACTGGGGATAGCTATAAACTGTGGGTTTTGGTGGTTCCTGGATACTGGTGAATGTCCAGAGGTATGTCTAACTGCTGTCACTGGTCTTTCATCCTTGTTTTAAGAAAGCCTATGATGCTTTTATGCCATGGACAAACAGCAGCAAGTCAACCTTGCCAGGACAGCATTTTCCTGGCAGCAAGGGGAGCTGAGCAGGAGTATGTTTGCTGAGAATGAACATCGGATGCTCCAAAACCTGCTCCAATACACTGGAAGCAAAGTAAAGAACAATACCCTCATGTTTGACTTGGTCAGAACAACATTGGTTCATATGGTTTTCACGTTCTGTGACTGTTTCAGACCTCACGGTGTTCACCTGTAGTTTTTCCATCTCCCTCCTTGATTATAGCAGAAATTTGTCTTGATTAATTTGAAAATGTTACTATTATTTATTTGCAGTGTTAACTTAGGTAAAGAGGAATGCTCAAATTTGCAGGAATTTTTCTTTGAAAGATAGCATCAGAGCTTTTTCAAATTCATCTACTTTTTTCTGAGTTCTTAAGAAGAATTTCTTGCTTTTCTGAAGAATGAGGCTGGACTGGATTAAATTCTATCCTGTTTGACAAATAATTGCAATGACTGATAATAATTTTTCATACTCATTCGTATTTTAAAATGCTCAGACATTTTTGTGAAAGAAACACTTTCCACACACAGAGTACTTTTCCTAAAGTTTTATAAAATTATCAGAAAGACATATATTTGCAAATTTGAAGACTGTTGGCTGAATATCTGCCAAGAAGTCTTCTTATGAAAATGAAATAATTCCACAAAGCAAATTATTTGATCAACAGAGTTAGTACTAAAGGTACAACACATGTAGTGATATTCTGGTAAAAGATGGTAAACAGTCACATTATCTATAATTTTTGCCCAGATAGTTTAACTAGTTTCAGGAGACACTCTGCAAGAGAATGGCTCTTAGAATGTGATTTTTGCCCATTGCACACTGCCTACTTTGCCAGTAAAACCCAGCCTGCTGAAGGTTTCAGCAAAAAAACCACTTTTGTATTGAGAGAATCCACAAAGGAAGGCCAGGAGATGAACCTGTGTCTGTGTCTGCATTAAAGGAGGCAGAAACAAACAGTGCACTGTGTGTGATAAGTGTAGCTGCCTGTTAAACGATATCCCATGACTGCCTATGCTAATGGGCACCTCTGGGTAAAAAAGATGGTGCTAATAAAGCCTCTGCTCTGCTTCCCTTGGAACAAACACTTCTGGCATTCAAAGCAGCTCTCTGCTTCCATCCTCATGCACCTTCAGCCTGTAGCCAAGAGCAGCTCTCTGCAATTTATTAAATTAGCTCTTTAAAAGAACCCCTCAAATAGTCTTTCCAAGCAATTTTTCCCTACTAAGTCTGGGCTAGTGTGCCAGGGCAGGGCAGGAGAGCACAGCTGAAAGAAGGCAAGGATGGCTTGAGTGACAGGAGGTGCTGGGAACTGGGAGTGGAGCAGAACTGTCTTTGAGCTTTTTCTTGTTATATTCTACCCTACATGAAACAGCTCAGATGCAGCAGAAAGGTTTTTTCCCCATGACCCCTTTTCTTTTTTGCCTCATGAACTTACTATTAGGTGGTGCATAATGACAATTTCTGTAGGGAGAAAAAAACCCCAAAGCAGTAGCTGACATGATCCAGAGGTCTGAAATTAACCATTTCAAGGGCAGTGCTCAGGTAAGTGGCTCTGTTTAGCAGTTCTTTCTGGGACAGCCATTGCTTGGATACCAGTCAAGTGAATGAATGACTCTTTTTCCCATTGATAAGAGAAAGCCATCTGGGAGAGCAGCAATCTACTTGAAACAACCAGAACAAAACTGTACTTGATGGTGAAAAGACAGACACAATCCAGCCTGTTCCAGAACAGCAGGCATTTTTCCTTAAACTGCACAGAACCTAATTCTTAGGATGACATTTTAAGTTTCTCCTTTTTTCTTCCCCTTCAGAAGAGATTGATCCAGTATAAATCTTGAAAAAAGATCAGCAAAATACTTCTCCTAGGTTATCAATGGAGACCAGAAGCTAAGCCCTGTCCATGTGTGACCTGGCACAAGCTGGCAAATTGCAGGACATGTGCACTAATTCACTATGAAGAGAACCAACAGTTCCACAAAAACAGATCGCAGCTGATAAATAAGAGACACAAAATTAAGACTAACAACCAGTATATTTTAAGCCAGATATACACTTCCAGCAACGAGGCTATTGTTAGCCCTTAGGTTTTTTCCTTTGCTTTGCATGCAGTTGCATACAGACTTTGCTATCACTGTCCATTTAATTGGGTACTTTTGTCACCTCAGACTACTGTATTCTGTTCCCATGAAAATGAAGTGAAAATGTCATCCTCCTTAACATAAGATTGCAAAAAATAAACAACTGAATGCAACATAATAGTGTCTTTCAACACATTTGCTCCTGAACGGAAGAAGCTGGCTGCTGGGCAGGTGCTAAACCCGCTCTGTGTTTTGTGTCTGGCAGCCTGCTTACAATGTGATACCAAATTCATAATTCATACTTCACCTAAGGACATATAAAAAATAAGAAAAGTGTGCTACAGAAGTGATTGAACAATCAGCTCCATGGCTAATAACACAGGAAATACTCTCCAAAATGTTTTGCATCACAACTTGGCCTCTCCACTATGTTTGGACAGAGTAAGTTAACACTTCTGTAGCACACACAGATGTAATCCCAAAATCAGGAACTTAACAGGGTGGTTAATCACTACAGTGAGCATTTTTTAACATACTTACCACTGTGCATAGCACAAGCATAGCCAGGTTGTCATTCTAATCTGTATATGAGAACTAAAACCCACTTGTTTTCTCTGTGTTGGTCCTCTCCCTACTGCTACCGCTGACAAGAGTCCCCTTGGTTAGGATTTTTTTTAACTTGGTCTGAAAAGGCCCAGTAAAGCACATATATCCAGACCTGCCCTTCTAAGGATTTGTGTACTATTTTCGATGGAGAAGAAAGGATACACTCCATTACAGATTTTATATGTGTTTCCCCTTTAAAGTTCACAGCACAACTGTGCTAATAGAAAACGCAGCCATAAAAGAAAAAAGACTGAATCTCAGAAGAAAAGTTAAAAAAAGTCACCAATGAAGTGGAAAATTTCTCAATAAAACCTAGAGGGAGTAAGACAGATATGCAGAGATTACAAGCAGTTTCCTTCTCTCAGAAGAGCTGTGCCTAAGCTGGTCTTCTGGAAATAACGGGGTCTGACCAACATTGCACTTACTTTGCTACACCCTAAATAGAAAAGGACTGGAATCAACATTTTTTCTCACAGAGCTGCTATAAACCCATTTAATTTGTAGGGCCTTGCTGGAACCCACAAATGCTATTTCACAAGAAAACTGGAGAATGCAGTTAACATACTTATTAATTGAAAGTTGTGGGACTGTATCGTGACCCACCCTTCTATGACTGAATCACTGGCATAATTGAGGCAAGTTCCTTACATACACAGGTTAATACCTGAAGTCTGCCCAGGCACTCTGATTAGTGTCCTTTGCAATGCCTGATCAAACAGTCCCAGTTTGGCAGTGGTGTAAAGGACAGACCAGGGAGTGCAGTGGGAAGCTCACAACAATGGTAGGTGAAAGAAGTGCTGGCATACTTACAGTTGCATTTCTTCTGAACAAATCTAAGCTTGCATGCTGTTCGGTAGGTGGACAAACGGATGCGATCCAGATCCTGAGCCCCTAGTGGAAGAGAATAACGGTGACATTTGTATGGAATATGACCTGTGCGTATCTTTGCTCGCAGGGAAGCCAGAGAACAAAGAGGACACATGAGCTGCCTCTGTTTAACAATTTTCAAGGCTCTCTCCTTTGCAGAGAGAGTAGAAAGGAGTGAGGAGTAAGAAGGGGAATGTCAGGAGCTACAGTGTTAAAAGAATTTTATAAAGGAAGGCAAGGAATAGCCAGCCCACTGTGTCTGTCACTTTGAAGAACAATCTGGTCAAGCTGCAGGCTAAAAGACATGCTGGCCAGGCTCCAACAGCAGGGAAAACCTCTGTTGAATTTTAATATTTAACAAAAAAGCTCATAACAAATATCTTTAGCTGACATGCCATATCAGAACGAGGTATTACCAGCAAACCAAATCAGAAAACATACCATGCTGTAACATAAACACTTATGGCAATCTGCAGAATGAAAATGCAAGAGGTGTGAGGCCTTTCTCCATTTTGTGGATGTATGTTCTCTGCAACAGAGATCTCAGAGGGTCAGCTCTATGCTTCACACAAAGCTTGGCCCTGGCTGCTGCAACCTAAAGATCTGGTAATATTTCCAAAGCAGCTGTCCAGGAGATGGGAACAAACTAACTGGCAGCTACCTCACATCCAAGGACAGTACACAGGGGCCAGTATGGGGGCAGAGCCTGGCACAGGGTCCAGCAAACACATCCAAACCAGGTGCAGTCAGGATATAAGTGGAGAGGAATCCAGCCCTGCTTTTACATAAGCTTCCTAAATGCTTTCTTTAAGATTTCTCAGCTGAACTGCTGAACATATGGCCATGTCGGCATCTGTAGCAGCACACTCTGTCTAAGTGGGGGTAACACAGCCCAAGTTTTCTCCTATTTGCAAAAGGTATCAGTGAGGGATGGAGAAGGTGGATCATGCTGCTCTCAAGCATAGTCTCAGAATGCTGAAACCAGTGTGACTCCACAATCCCAAAGCTAAACCTTCAGAAGATGTGAAAAACAGTCTTGCCTGACAGTCTTGCCTCATCAGCACTGGTGAGGATGTGGCACACAAAGTTCCTGATAAAGGAAGCAACAAGTGATAGTACTGATAACTTATCCAAAGCTGCTGAGCTGGCATGTGTAGCCTAGAAGCATTTGATTGACAGTCAATCACTTTATACTATAAAAGCCCATTCCCACTTTTTAATGGCAGGGACTTCTAACACACTCCTTCTGGATATGTGTGTGGAAATTCCTCCCTTGAGTGGGGATGCCCCCTCAAGGTTATTCCTTGAGGCTGAGTGAAAGAGATTTGTCCATGGTGTTGAGATTGCTGAGTAACATCAATATCTAATTGATAACTATTAAGCTAGCTTTGAAATAATTTATTTAATAAATAGTACCCTATATTAATAGTTGTAACTGTATATACTGTCTGGTAAATAATTTTGATTAAAATATTTCAGTTTAATTATTATAATTATCATCAATTTAAATAAATATTTATTTTATTCATAGAAACGTATTTGGTTTGCTATCCTTAATTCTGCAGGATGAAGTAATATAAAATATCAATTACATCTATATAATCCTTAAGACATAAACTCTTGACCAAGTCTGGGACTAGGATTGGATTAAGCTCTACCCAGACTCCTCTCTGGATCTTTTCTGCACCTTGTGACTCAATGGGAGGGCTTCCTTCCCTGATAAATCTTGCCTGAAGCTTCCATTCTGCCTGTGGCAGCATTGTTCACCCACACTTGCTTAAACAATGTCACCCTTTGGACACAAATTTTTCAAATGTGTTCTGACCTGTGAGATGAAAATGAGAATGATACTCTCTATTCTCCCCAGATTCTCCTCTTTTCCTGACCAAATTCTCCCACACTGTCTTCCCAGGGCTCCCAGGTACTCCCTTTTGCCAGTTAGCTGTCTTAACACCATCTGCTCCTGGGAGAAATTACCCTTAACTACTTAATATCAGCTATGGGAAGTATTTTTGTGAGTTTTTTCCATCATATCCTCCACTGTTAATATTATACAGGTTTTTCCCTTCTCCATTAGTATCTCACTGATATCTTTTGGAAAATTTCTTTACAGGTGAAAGGGAGCACAATGCTTGCAACACTAAATTTTTCCTTTTTAATAGGAAAAAATGAATAAAATGAATGTAACTTTTCCCCTCTTAACTTTAGTAAAAGCTACCAATAAACTTCCAGTGCTCCTTTATAAAAAAATCAAGCTTTTAACAAGATTTAAAGAATGAAAGCAAAGTGAGAGTCTGGTTCATTGAGCTTCTGAAGTTGCAGTATTAATCCTAAACAAACAAATTTGTAGGCAATGTTGCTATTTTTTTCTTTTTAATTATTTGCACATGCAGTGGATGGTAATCTTTTGATATTATTTGGGGAGCAGGCGTTGCTGATGGAACAGACAATTTAATTTTGTCATGATTCACATTTTGCCACAGTCAGAAATCTATTTGTCAAGTAACTTCTGCAGAAAAGTGCCATCACTTAGATGATGGAGAGTCCTGAGAAACAGCTGGAAAAATGTGCAGGACTGAGCATGGCAAATGAGACAGCAAATTGGTAACTTCCTTACAGGATTGCCAGTGGCCTCTCTTTCCTTCTGCCTGCTGGCAGTGCCTCACTATTTCCTTTGACTATGCTCATGTCATGTAACACTGTTTGCAGTTTGCAAAAATAACAAAGGGACATGCTGCAAGCTTTGGCTGTTTTCTTGCTGGATAATATGTGTTGGCAGCACAACAGTGATGTACATTTTGAACTCCTCATCAGTGTGGGTATACCTGGGCATGTCAGGTAAGACTAAGGTAACACTCAGACCTAGTGGTTTGATATCCACTAGAGCATTTTGAATTATAAGACATAACTTGAGCTTTAACCACAGGATTCTGCAGAAAGTGATAATTATTATGATATTAATTTGCAAAAATTTGTAATTCGGAAGTAGAAGGATGCCTCTTCTGAAGGAAAGGAAACAAAAAGGTCGAACTGGACCTTTTAAAATACTGGGAAAATCACAATGGTCCAAATTTAAAGTCAGAATCAAATCCTTCTATTTCTTGTTCAGGACCAACTTCCCATTTAAAAATGCCTGAAAAGTTGGATTTAAAAAAAATTTTTTTTTCTTTATCTTTTTTATCTTGTGTAGTCTGGAACATGACCCACTTTCTAAAATTATTGTGGGGTTTTAATCATAGACTTACAGATGTAAGTCCCAAGAACTGAGACTGCTGGCAAAAGCCTTTATATTACAAATTTTCTTCCTCTCATATTCACAGCTTGTGGAGTTTAGCTTTTTACCACAGTCTTATGTCCATCAGAACGTTAAGAAGCTTCACATGACCCACAGTATATAGGGCATCTGGAGCACATGGCTTTTGTCAAACACGTTAAACATGTGGGCTTGCACACAGCTGGGAGCACCTGAATGCAACACCAGGATGAACTTCTGTATCAGTGAAGCACACCCTCCACACACAGAGGGGCTCTCAAAATGCAAATTTCAGTGTTTTATGAATATGCCTAAAATACATTTAGTTTTTCACAAAGACTTAATATTTTCCCCTCTTTTTACCTAGCTGGAACACCCAGTTCTCTGTGTGCACATGAAGTAGGTGGAGGAACGGAGGAAGGCAAACAGAAAGGGGACACACATGTGAGATAAACCAGACTCAAGTAAATATACCAAAATACTAAAATGTGGAAGCAAAAAATAGTAGACTATAACTACTGGTGTGCAATACAGGAAAACAGTCCCTCCTCTGCCTCCAACTGCTGATTTTCCCAACGCCTCCTTAACTCCTTCAAAATAATTCAACATCAAAACAGCCTTCAAAACTGTGGATACAAACAATAAATCCTCACAGCAAAGTCTTAAGCATTTTAAGAATATTTCAAACTAATTGAAGTTAATGGTAGCTGTGCGACTGACTTCAGCTAATAAAAAATTCAAGACCCTTCTGTAATTCTAATTAAAACTATAGTATGTTATAATAATGGACAGATATACTTTTTGACTCTGGCCAAAGAGTAACACCTCCCTCCAGGGGTCCTAAATGTTGCACACAAGAGACGTGATTCATAGAATATCCTGAGTTGGAAGGGACCCACAAGAATCACTGAGTCCAACTGCTGGCCCTGCACAGGATAATCCCAAAAATCACACCTTGTGCCCGAGAGTATTGTCCAAATGCTTTTTGAACTCTGTCAGGCTTGGTGCACTGAACACTTCCTTGGGGAGACTGTGCCAGCACCCTCTGGGTGAAGAACCTTCTTCTAATATACAACCTAGACCTCCCGTGACACAACTTCATTCCATTTCCTCAGGTCCTGTCACTGGTCACCAGACAGAAAAGATCAGTGAGAAATATTCATGAGTTACAAGTGCAAGCCCTGCATGACACTAAAATAATTACAGGGCATGACAGAGCTAATGGACACTGTCGAATGAGCCAAGATGGTTCATGGTTTATCTTCAAGATGGTTCAGGCCATCTGAATGAGAAGTCTTTAATTTGGAGAAGTCAGATGTAGGGTTCACCCCTGGGGAACAGTCCTGAGCACACTGAATTCACCAGCACCCACCTGGCCTTTCAGTACACACAATAACTTGAGTCCCAGTAATCCCCATCTTAGTCTCCCACCAAAGATCAGGGAGATGCTCTGACATTGTTTACTACGGGGCAGCGGACAAACAACAAGAAGCTTAGTAATTACACACAAAACTCAGGTAAATCTAGTAATAGGGTGACAGTTTCAGACTTGATATGTAATAGAATTTCCTGGAGAAACAGTGGATTGGTTATAAAAGAAGTAAGAGATGACTGTCAGAAGTGCAGGAACATTGTTGGTGTAGTATATCCCTGACACACTATCCTGCAGGGAGCACAGAACTTCACTAGGAACTATAAAAAACGTGCTGAAGTGGGGTGAAGTACATGAGTCCCTATACTGTGTCTGGCTGTGATGCAGTTAACTTTCTATAAAGCAGTCTGCATGATGCTGTGTTTTAGATTTGCAGCTAGAAAGTGTTGTAACACACTGCTGTTTTAGCTATTGCTGAAGAGTGCCTGCACAGCACCCAGGCTTTTTTGTTTCCTACTCTGTCCCCTCTCAGGGCTGTCTGGGGATGGGCAAGAGGTTGGGGAGAGACACAGCAGGGTCAGATGTCCCCACCTGGCCAAAAGGTTACTCCATACCATGTAATGTCATGCTCAGCAATAAAGCTGGGGTAGGGAAAGAAGGGGGTGGGGAGTTCTCTCTTCCAAGGCAGACACTGCTCCATGACTGGCTGGGCATCGGTCTGCTTTTGGGAGGTGGGGAATAGCCACCTTTGCACCACTGGTTCTTGCTTTCTGTTGCAATTCTTTTCCCTCTCTTTCTGTCACTTAATCAACTGTCTTTATCTCAAGCAATGAGTTTGCTTGCTTTTGCTCTCCCTATATTCTCTCCCATCCCACTGCAGGCTGGTTAGGGATTAAGCAAGTGTTTGTTCAGGAGTTTAGCAGCTGGCTGGGGTCAACTCACTACAGATATCTCCAATAGAAGATGTAGCTTTTGGAGACCATTATCCTCATCATTGCAACCTGTGTATTGCAGTATCTATGTCTTAAGAAGCTACTGATTAAAATAATTCAATCAAAAAATCTAATGTAGAAAATCCCTCTTCCCTGCTTTGGTCAAATCAGCCCATTTTTGTGCAGTTTTGGTCTCATGATATTCATTTGTGCAATGGAGATTTGAGGTGGAAAGCTTGCATAAATTTTACTGATACTGCATAGCAACTGGCTTGGTCTATCACAGCAAAACATTTCCAGGAAGTACTTACGCATTTCTGCAAACAGCTGCCTTCTTTCTGCCATGGTATTTCCTCTTTTCCCACAATCTTCAATCATTCTGGAAGACAAAATCACGTGAAAACATTAAGTATTATTCCCAAACTGAACATACGTACATAAGCATCCAAAATTGATCCCAAAGAACCTTTGGGTTTGACTGGTGCTCCACATGTATCCAATGCCTTTTGGCAGCCTCTCTGTGGCGTAGTTTGTGGAGAACCTGGTCCCCAAATTGTCCTCCATTCCCTGGACTCTGCTTTCCAGCATTTGTTCCCCCCCCGCCCCTCTCTCCCAAAGGCAGTGTTCAGTTTTTCTGCTTGATGTAACTAACTGGCTTACATAACACAAGCTCTGAAATTCATTTTAGGTTTTCTTAAATAAGGAATCCTCAGTTTAAATTATGTAAGAGAGAAGAAATCATAAAAGATTCGGATATTATTTTATAGTCTAGAAAACTATGTTCTAGCCAATTCTATGTGGAGGAGAAAAAAAACCACCAAACAACAGCAACTAAAGAATACATGCTATTTACCCAAGCAAACACTCTTCCAATGTTCATTCAAATTCAGGACAGTATGTCTCTGATTAAATGAGTTTCAGAAAAAGGCTCAGAAGTAAGAATACATTTTCCTTAGGTTTTCAGATGAAAAAAAAACGTTCCAATATTTTGAAGAACATTACTGCTGGATAGAGCACAGAGAAAAGCGACAGCTTCTCTCACAGCCAACATTCAAACCACAAAAGACTAAAGCCTTCAGAGTAAAGATAAACATCTTTAGCAGCACTCAAAAAATTAAAACCAGTGTCAGCATCACCACTTCCTATGGGTAATTACCCTGTCGAACCAATATCCTCTCCTGCCTGCCAAGTCTGGTTAGGGCTTCTAACCTGCATTTAGTCTACATCCTCATGTCAGCTAGACTGTGTAAAATAGCATCAGACTCCCTAGGTTATAAAGGAGATGCTCTGTATAAACCTGCAATCAAAAATATTGCACCATATGCCATAACAAACCTCTATATATATACAACAAGAAGGACAAAAGTACTGGATGCTGAAGTCTACTATCACCAAAGAACTCAAGTTAGAAAATCAGTTTCCTTTTATTTCTCAAAGAAAGAATGGCAATCACATTAGAGGTGTTTTGTTGTGTGGAGTTTTTTTCCCCTTTCAAAATGCACTGCTCAAATGAAGTGGTGGTACATTATAATTGCCTTTTCCAAATAGCCTACTCAATTCTCAGAGTACTGATAAAGACTCTGCTGAAATGCTATCTATGGTGGACATTTTGTGATGTGAGCAGCAGTCCCACTAGGAAGTGGACAAAGGGTATGGACGCAGCCCTTTGCAGGGATATGCAAGTTCACCCTGATGCCCTCATTTGTCCGGGAGTGATATGGATGTGTGTCTAGCACGAAATTATGTCTGAGCTAATATATCCTCCCTTTCTGTAGAGATAACAGTCTCAGTGTAGTGCTTCACAGAAGTGGTCACACAGCCTCTGCTCTGGACATAGCTCACGTCTTGCTAGCTTGGAGGTGTCTGGGAAGACTCAAACCTCCCTGCAAAATGAGATACCCAAGACATGCCAGGCCCAACCAGCATCCTAATTAGACAGCAAGAAGTAGTATCTTTTTTACATGAATCAGCCTTAAATATCTGCCCCTAAAAGATTAAAAGCAATATAATTCCACTAACACCAGTTTGAGTTCCCCACTCCTTTCTGTTTCTAATGAAACAAATCTGACATAGGAAATTACCAGATATCGTAGGACAGGTGGGTTAATAAAGCCCTTTGAAAAGACAGTATCTTTTACTAGGCAAGGCAGTTGAGTGAATACTTCAGAGCAAACACAATTTTTGATTAATATTTATTGTTTGTAGCATTGGTTATAGGCCATCGTAATTTTCTCTGACTTCTCCTGTATTCAGAATTATTCCACAAACAATGTGCAACTTGTTTTCAGACCACATACTATTTGTGTTATTTGATCGAGATTGGGTTAATTTGATTTTGGCAAAAGGATGACATCATCTTCTGTTTCCTTACACAACTGACACTTAAATCTTACACATCTTTCTCCAGTAAATAATTTGCTCTTTTCATTTCACCAGTGCTCTCTAACATTTGTGAAATAATCACAGTCTCACAGTGATTCCTACAAATTTTACTGGAAACATAAGGGGTGCAGCTTTATTCTCCCTTCTCTCATATTGCCACCTGGAGAAAAATATTCCTTAGCTATTGCTTTTAAATGTCTTGCAGAGCATGGAACATGGCTCACCTGTGACCTTATTCACCATGCAGAATAATTCTCCCAGTCAAAACTAGGTACCAAAAAGTGTTTTTCAAATCATGCAAATTGCACAGCACATTTTCCACTTTCTTCAGAAAGCCCATTCTCAAAGTGGGCCTTTAGTGGGGGGAAAATAATTCTTTAACTGGTTTTCTGTTTTCTGCAATTCATCCTCCCTTTACTTTTGCTGTTTATATCTCCTCATATAAAAATGTTCCCTGGACCTGATAATCATTTTTCAGAATGTCCCATTATCTTCTGAAATTGAATCACCCTTTTCACTGCTGGGGCTTATGGGGATTACCAGGTCTGACAAATAACTTTATATTTATAAACACACAACTCAGGCTTCCTTGGAGAAGGAAGAAAGTCCATATTTATGTTTTTAGTACTCTTCTTGCACTAGATATTTTGCAGATTTTAAAATAGCCTTCATCCCAAATGACAATCTCGAAATTCTCTGTAACAGGGCAAATGCTATTAAGCTAATGAGAACATTAGTGATGGCAATGTTTTTAGATAAATACATTCTATCCCTCTTTCATATCTTTCCTGATAGAAGAAAAGTGATAGATGATGCTCATCTACCAAAGTATTGGTACTTCTGAGCTGCCATTGACAGGAATTCACTCAACTGTGTTTCCAAGCTTTTCACATGCATTTTTAACTCTGGAATGTGCTACAGCCCAACTAATGCCATTATCAAGGTGCTGGTCATCTCCCATTTCAGCCTTGTTCCCTGTGACCCAGCTCAGAGGTACACAGCTCTGCTCTTCAACTCAGATTACAGACTCCAGCTTTGAGCCCGTGATGTGTTCACCTCAGTCCCTGGGGTTGGCCCTGAGCTAACTGACTACAGTCATGTTCCAGTATTTATCATTTTGCTCACAGCACATGTCAAGTCACAGAAAAAAAGAAAAAAAAGGTGCAACTTCTTCTACAGGGAAGAAAAACAAATCACAAAGAAAACTTTAATGTACTTTACAAAACAGAATAAATTTCCAGAGACATAATTTTGAAAAACATTAATTAATGTATAAATTTCTCATAGTAGGGATTAGATTATATTTGTCTTCTGTGGATTCCTTTCCCTATCTTTTTGCCTTCACTTTTCTTCCTGGGAAATAGCTCCTCCACTGCAGGTAAGAACACCTATTGTGCATCTAATTAAAATTCTTGTCACGAGCTAATTAGTAAGGTACCAATTAGCATGGTATTAAGGCTTCAATATATTACAGACATTCCAAAGCAGAAATCATTTCAAGTGTGAGGTTTCCAGCCTCTGAAAAAGATACTGTGAATGTTTCATTTTTACCCATGTTTTAAGCTGAAAACTTATGACATTAGTAGTGCTAGAAAGAAAAGAATAAATAAAGGAAGAATATAGTTTGATTGGAACTATTTTAACTACAATTTCATCTTCGTGCTTATGTATCAGAAGCATAATTCGTCTATTTTTTAATATACTCTTCTGGTTTATAAAATGTGGGTGGGAATACCATAAAATATGCACAAGGTGAGAACTAAATGTCTCATTTATCTTTCCTGTTGTGCTGCATAGATTATGAGCACTGCAATGATCTCTCACAAATAAGTGTTTTTCTTGTTTTAGCATTTATAGGGAAAATAAAGTATTTTATTAAACCTCATTATACGTCATTCTTTTCGCAAGTAGTGTATTTCCATTACATTTCCATTTCTTGAGCTATCTCTGTGCATGATAAAAAGAATGCATGCTACATTTAAATATTAGCTCAAAATACCAATCTGTCCTGGTTTAGACTGAAATAGTTAATTTTATTCCTGGTAGCTGGTACAGTGCTGTGTTTTGGATTCAGTCTGATAATATGTTGATAACACACTGATGTTTTAGTTGTTGCTAAGTAGTGCTTACTCCAAATCAAGGACTTTTCAGTTTCCCAGGCTCCGCCAGTGAGCAAGTGCACAAATGACTGGAAGGGAGAATGACCAGGACAGCTGACCTGAACTGGACAAAGGGATATTCCATGCCACAGAGCATCATGCCCAGTGTATACACTGGAGGCAATTGACTGGGAGGTGCCAATCACTGCTCCAAGATGGGCTGGGCATTGGTCAGTGGGTGGTGAGCAATTGTTCTGGGCATCACTTGTTTATCTTGGGTTGTATACCTCACTCTGTCTCACCATTATGATATTTTGCTTTGTTTCAATTATTAACCTGTTTATACCTCAATCCATGAGTTTTACCTTTTTTTTTCTGTTTCTCCCTCCCACTGGGGGTGGCGCTGGTGGTGTAATAAGCAAGCAGTTGCATGTGACTTAGTTACCAGCTGGGGTTAAACCATGACCCCATCAAAAGAAGCAGTTGCCTATACACCTGGAGAAGGCACTCCCCTCTGGAAACCCCCACACATGTCCCAAGAGACTCAGAAATTCCCAACCTGACATGCACACACGCAGTTTGATGGGTCTGAGAAGAGCCACCCCACTAGCACTCCCACAAATCCCCAACGCGTTTGTCTGTGACAGATGAAGTGCCCCAGGGAGGCAGGATACATGCCAGTGAGGAAAACTGCCCGCTGAAATTGATTAATTCTGGCATGAAAAATTTATCAAGTCCCATGTGATGGTTGTGACGCAGCTGGGCGTTTGAAAAAAGAGGCTCTGAATCCTGGCCAGTGACACTTCTGACAGTCTTTCAGGCTGGATAAAAGTTGTTTTTCTGTCAAAAGTTTTTCTGTCCTCTCAGGGACAGAGGAAAAAGAGAAACACTTCTCTCTGCCTCTGTCTTGTCCAGCTGAGCATGCTGGGGCTCTGAAGCTCTAGGGCGTGTTTTGGGAGCCAACTTCTCGCTGGAAGTTTACACCACAAGACTGGTAAACCCAACAGTGAGTATCTCAAAATCACTTTTGGGAAGAGTACCACCATTTGGTAGAAAATATCAACCAGGATTGAGCATCCTTTATCTCAGCAGTCTGTAGTTCCCTACTGAGGAAATCTCAAACTTCTGATATAGACAGCTCTTTTTTCTTCTATAAAATGATATTCACTTTGGTATCTCTGGGAATTAGAAGCATTAGGATGCAGAGAAATGAGCTGGTTTCTCAGTGGCTATTTTTTATGCTGTTGACAAATCTGATGCTATTTTCTATGCTGCTGGTCAGTATTTAAACCCAGCTTTTACAAGACAACAGTACCATTTTTCAGCAGCACAGGCTAATTGTCTGCCATTGCTTGGGACAGTTTTATCAAAATGACCTCCATACATAACGAACTGCTGTTTCTTTTCGGGATTTACCAGCACCAGAAATTTAGATTTATGAAAACAAAAGAGCCTGCTAGAGTCTATCTAACTGTGACTTTATGAGGAACTTAAAAGCTGCAGTCAACATCTAGGATTGTGTTCAGGCAGGATTCGTGGCAATGTAACAGAGGAGATTTTCCACTGATTTTTATTTTCTCCTATTTTCTCTGAGTTAGGTAGATTCTGCTCAGCTAACTAGAACAGTTATGGCTGCTTATTTCAAAGTGAATTTGGACTGGAGAACAGTGAGTTAAAAGGGACAGGGAATGTTGGCTAAAACCGTACTTCTGACGTCACCAACCTCAGCAATCCTCGTAGTTAATAATAAAAGTCCTGAAGGGCCATTTCAGAGCCCCCTTCCCCTTAATGGATTTATTGGTGCCTTATGAATGTCTTGTTCCACATGTTCTAATGAAGCAGGTCTCTAATAGGCTTCTCTCAGCTTTACATTCCAGGACTAATCTTTGGCACTGTAATAAAATTGGTCAATGCTCTTTCCTGAGGCTAGGTATAATTGCACTGTGGTTACCAAGTGTGCTTGTATTTTATCTAGATGAGATTTTTACAGTGAAGAAAGAAAACAAAAGCTGTTGCTAAGTTCATCTCCAACATGAGGCTCAGAAAGTCTGACTCTTTTCATTTTTGTAGTATTTTTCAATTTTAATACCACCAAAAAAAATTGAAATTCTGTCTTGATTTATTCCTCTAGTGAAATGTGGTTTTGTTTTTAAGAAAGAATTTTCCAACACAGTTTTCATCAACTCCCCTTTTGGGAGTTTCTGTATCCTTAGTGGAAAACTGTCAAAAATGCCTAATATTAGGCACCCACTGCAACTCATTTCCATAACGCAGTCTTCAAGGAAGTTTGAAGTAAACTTATGCTATGCAAATCTTATCTCTCAGGTCCAAAAAACAAGTGTGAAGGGATTAATCACTTCAAAAAAAAAGCATAATTTTGAGACAGAAAACATGAGAGTCAAAATAGACTAATTTCATATTTAATACTGTATAGAATCAGAACTTTACTAGAGGATGCCATGACAATGGAGCCATCAGTTGTTTTCCAAGTGCACTAGGCATTAGCAAGTTTAGGAATTCAAAATGTTACTAACTAGGCCAAAATATATACCAAAATCCTTATTTTTCTTCTTTTCATGGGTAAGGATAATTTTCAGCTTTTCTCTGCAAAATGAAGAACTTCTCTTAGAGACTCTTACTGCTCCAGACATGAAAGACATTTAAGAAAATGAGTACTTGACACTTAAAATATACATATGAAACTTTAAAAAGCTGTCTTACAGACGTTGCTTAGATAATTTTTTCTAGCCATGCTCTTTTTGATACAGCCTTCCTGACACTGCAAGAAACTACTCTATTGGATGAAATTTGGAAAGAAAACTTATATTCAGTGCTTCAAATATGTTTTCATCTTTTGAGAATGTAAGATTATTCAATAAAATAATTTTGGTCACCTCCAAAGATACTTTTCTCCAGGGCTTCACTGCCATCACTTCTGATAAACATTAGGGATTGGTTCCACTAACTGCTACAGATTTAAATGCAGTTTTTCAAATTTCTAATCAAATGTGATTTTAAAATTGTCTTTCATCTAAATTTTTATTAAATATTTTAAAACAACAAAGAAAATGCTGATTTCCTTTAAATATGACATTTCAGATCCTTAGTTCATTTAAGGGGTAGTTAGAAATAACCTCCACCAACAGTCATTTCTTTTTCACTCAAAACCCATTCCAGGAAAATAAGAATCCCCCAAAACTCATACACAAAAGCTGACGATATACAGTACCAAATATGATTTGTCTGATGTGCAAATATTTTTACGGAGTTTTCCTGTGAACTCATTTTGGAGTTTTTCCTTCAAAATATGTTTTTTAAAAACTATTTTTCTAAAAATCAAGATCAGTAAAGAACCTTTGAACACTCAAATTTGGAATTCCACTTCTTTCAGTTGGTTAGAGAAGGCTGAATGCAAGAGAAAACTGTAATGAAACTCAAGGGATAAAAAATTATAAGAACTTATCACAGGAAACATTTAATTGATACTCTGATACTTTGGTAGTCTGGTCCTCTTTCTTTTTTATTTGCCTTTGTAGAGGCAAAAAGGAGGTTGCAGGATTTCAAATATAATTAAGCTCCTACTTAGTCAAAGGGATCTTTCAGTTCTTCTTGTGCTGCCATAATTAAACCCAAATTCATTTGAGAGTAAGCTGTCAGTGATACAATTGTGTTAGGAAGCATTTCCTGGCTTCTGCCAATTTTAATAATACAAGTTGTCAGTTTTTGTAAATACGGATTTGATGATTATTTGCTGTAGGACAGTAGGTACTTTCATGTCCTCAGAATTACAAAACCAACTAAATAAATCAAATGTTAGCTGCAGGAGAAAATGCATTCCTAGCCAGTTGAAATTACTGAGATCCTTTGCATTTAGTGGGAAAATCTCACTAAAATTAAGTACTGTGAGTAGCCAAACAAATTAGTTAATACAAAGGCTATTGGCTTTTGTAACCTTACCTGATGACAAATTTTGGCACCCAAACAATTAATGCAATAGCCACTGATATAGCGAAGTTGAAAAAAAATCCTATCAGCTACCAAGTCTTCCATTATACAACTGACAACCAGGAAGTACTTAAGCTTTATTATCTTTATGCCTGAAACAGATGCGTTTGGTTTTTTTTCACTTTTCAGTTTTCTGAAATGTTAAAACAAATAGATTATAGAAAAGAAAGTCTGAACTTTACCTAAACAATACAGCTTTAAAAAAAAAGAATCTTTAAAAACAATCCCATGGAAATTCAAGCCTCTCCAGATCTATTTGCCACAAAGATAGAAAATAAATTACAAATGAAAAAATGATAAGGCACTGATGAAATTGTTCACATGTACTCTCTCATAGTGGTAGCTGTTAATTTGTCTTGAAGCTAAGTGAGGGCAGGCTCTAGGACAGAAGAATGGCACTAGGATGGGAATTAAGGCATTTAGGAGCATATTTGGGTTAAGTATATACCTTCTGAGACAAAGAAAGCTTTGATTACTGAGTCTGTATGAATCTCACGCAGAGAGAAATCAGATCCTTAATGCAAGTAGGAGCAGCCTCCAGGCTGATCTAATTAATATCTGAAGAAGGCATTTTTAGCAATTAGCTGCTGTCAGGGCATAAGGAAATGTAAGATTTTATTTTTTTCTACCTGGCCATAACCCTTCTGTGAGTGGCCTGATGACTTGGGTAAGAGGGATACGACTTGATCATTTTGGTGGCTGCATTCAAAGGAAGATGTTTTAAAAGCAGATGTCAACTCAACTTGAATTCTGTTTTCAAGTACCAGATCTCTGAAGGTCACACCTCTACATCTCTAATTTTGTGGTGGAAAAAGAAGTTTCACATGCATGATTAAAATGATTGCACTAGGCACCTTTAGATATAATAGTTCAACCCTCAAGATACTCAGTTAAGATACTAACTCTCCCAAAGCCAGAATGATTGAAATTAGGGTCTGTATATTCCTGTCCCATAACCACCTGTCTGCACATCCATGAATAACCACACAAGCAGTACAGCAATACACATTATACATGGCAGAAACAGAACAGGTAGGCTGGCAATACCATGTAATAACAGAAGAATCAGCAGAAAAAAACCAGCAACGAGATGTCTAAATTTGTATAAAACTTAAGTGACAAGAAATTACAGGTCAATACAACAATTTCTGAATCTTCTAGAAATGGCAAAGTCAGATGAGTTCCAGTTCAACAACAGCTTTCTTTAATCTGTCCTTATCCTGCAAAGCTTTTACATAAACACTGAACCCAAAGCATATGCTTGAATTCCATTGTGAGGACCACACTTAGCTCAGGAGTAATGGGCTGCTGAACCGGGCTCAAAGGTTTTCTATTTAGTTCTTAATTAATGTCTAACATAAAAAGGACAGGCTACAAACAGTTGGTTACATGAAAGAGAATGTACTTGGAAATGGCACTTCAAGGAGGAGTCAGAGTATCTCCCAGTAAAGATAAGCTTTAGTCACGTAACAGAGAACATAGCTCCTCTGCATGTGACGTGGAAGTTTACAGAGTACTGAGGTCACTTTGAAAGCAAAAGGAATAAAAGAATTAAAGAGAAGGCATTAAGAAACAGAGGAATCTTTCACCCCCGCATTCTCTTCATTATTTGGATGTATGTTGAGATGCTATTCATGACTCTCTTATAAAAGTGAATTACAACGAGAACTACACTTTATGCCAGTTCCTACATCACTGGTTATTCCTTAAGTATCCCACCACAAAAGTTAGCATAAGCTTTTCTTTTCCAAAACTCTCTTTGATGCAAATGTATTCTGTCTTTGCCTTCCAGCAAATTTAAGCCTCCTTTTACTGGAGTACTCTCATACAGTATTATCATATCCTTTCAAAATAGTCTAGCTAATTTATTTCAGTGATTAAAACGGTGCAGCAATTTACTAGCAGCAGAAATTTTTGCAAAACTATCCATTTAATAAATAGCAAGTGAGGCATCTTATGTCCTCACTAGAACATCAATATGTTAGACTAAAGGCTGTGGAGGGCTGCAGTAACTTGAAACAATTCCCTAAAAACCCCCACCCTTATTTCAACAGGTAAAGGACAAAAGGAAATGAAAGCAAATGCAAACAACAACAACAAAAAGGACAGCTTGATATACACTATCAGCTAGTATATTTTCTCAAATAAAAAACCTAATTTAACAAATTACTTTTAACCTAATTAAAATCTGACATTATTTCATTAGGCAATATCATTATTACAATAGCATACAGAAGAAAATGAAATACAATATAATTATGTAGCAAATAGTCTCATATACTAAGCCAGACTAGAAAGCTAATGCTTGAAATATTGAATTCAGAGATAATGGCTGGTGATGCTTCTAAATGGACACAACAGAAACAGGCTGCTACATAAGATTCACTCATCTGGATCTCTCCACTCAGATATGCACGTTACCTCTAACACTGGTTGGACTCTGCTGAATTTAAGTTAGTGTTGTACATGCTTGAGGAAGAACATTTTTAATAAAACTGTATTAATTATATTGCAAAAAACCATTTAGATTATAGAAATCCCTCCAAAGCTGCATAAACATTTCAGCTACTAGAAATGGGCTTGTAAGCAGACTTTTGTCTGGAGAAATTTCAGTGCCCTGAATTTACCTCTCCCATGGCAAGAAAGGGGAGCACGTGAAAGCCCAGAAGAATCACATCTAAGCAGGCTGGCACTTATGGCTGCAAAGATTCCTGATGTGCTTTGAAATCCCAAATGGTTGTTTAAAGATTTTTCTTCATGTAAAATGAAGTAGATCACTTATTAGAAACACTCATTTAAGGGTAGCCAAGACAGAAGACACACTCCTACACAAGCATTGCTCTAGGATGCACACAATGCATCAACTTTTGTGGAAAGATGACATTTGTATCATTAATAACAGGAAATAAGAGGTGTTAAAACAGGCAAGACACAGTCACATAACACTTTATGTCTGTATGTCATGTTCCCCCAAAGACTAAATGTCCTCAAAATAATTTTTCAACACCTGCTTCCTTTAAAAAGGTCTCATTTTCTTCGAACACAACAGCAGTTCTAGGAGAACCACCTCAGAAACCACCCCAGGGAGCAACTCGGTCACTAATTATGAGCTGTATAGGTGCCTTTCCCAAGATCCCCCACACTTAAAAGAGTTATTGCACAAAGACCAGTCAGCAAAACTCAACAGCCACCAACTAGGAGAAGGCCTCACAGCTGACAGGAGAAGAGGAAGGGGTGGTCAATGTGAAGGCACAGAGACATCCTAGAGAAAAGCGTGAGACACTAAAGCCTCCAGCAGGCTTGCAAGACACAATATATCCTTGGACAGAGAATACCAATGAAAACTGTTACATGTCAATTTTTATGTGAAATGTGCTGGTTCTGAGCAGATAAAACACTTTACAGATGCCTTCAATATGAACTACTGACCACACATAGCCATGTACCACAGCAGCCCAGTATCCAGCTACTTGTGGCTGCTGCAGGTGCACTTCAATGAGGCCACAAAAGCGAGAACATTACATGAGTCCTTGCAGAGAGCAGCAACATCTACAGGCTTGGGTTTTCACAAGAAAAAACGGACTTGAATTCACTGCCACAGGTGACAATTTCCTCAGGCATCTGTAGCCCCCTCCATCCTCAGAGGCCCTGGGTAGCAGCAGCCATTCTCTGAGCCAGCACCAAGCTCTCCCAAGTGATGCTCTTGCCACACTCCAATCTACTGCTGTCAGAGCAGCCACAAGAGAGCAACTCCGAGAGACTACTCAGAGTGTACTCCACTCCACAGAGCAACAGAAACTGGCACTAAGGAGAAATCTGTGTGACTTACAAGTGCCACACTACCTCCTGGACAAAACCATGTCCAATTCGACCCTGTTGGTAAGTGGAGACAATCCTTAAACTGGTGCAGAAGCATCTAAATTGAAGGTGTTTGAGTTGGTAATAAGCAGATTTGAGCTAAGCTGGCTAATGATATTTGCAAACAAAAATGAGTACATTCGCACCTCAGGTGTCATCTGCTTAATTCTGAGACCATGTCTAATATTCTTCTGGGTATTCTGGCAAGAAAGCAGCAGTGTATTTTTGGTCTGCCTTATCAAATGCATCGCATCAGAGTAGGAAGCAAGAGACCTTCTCCTTCTGTTTGGCTCTGGTTCAACTACACTCAACTATTACATTCTAGTTTAGGCACCAAGTTGTCTGGAAGCCATTGACAGAGTGGAAGGAGAGAGGCAGAGATGGGAAAACACTCAGAGGACTGAGACCAGACAGTCTCATTTCTGGGAAGTGAAGAACATCAAATCTATACGGTTTTGTTAAATGCTGATGAGCTGGGAATAAAACAGCTATCTGCTGTTCATGTTGAGGAGAGATTTATAAGGTGTGATACACAGGGTTTAATTAGGAATAACGGGAATAATATTTAAACACAGAAAACATCTGATCTCAACAGGGGAACTCTGAAGTGAAAGATGGATGAGGCTGTAGACAGTCTCTTAAGAGATATGGTGAATGCCCTACAGTCTGTGGCTTTTAAAACTATCCCAATAAATCTTTTGAAACATATATTGCAGGCCCAATGCTATTTTCAATGAGGTGAAATGAAGACTCCAGACGTATTTCTGGATGAGAATCTCAGTGGTATACAGTAACATGTAGTAGAGTTTTATCAGCAGAGGCTCATCTTGCATTCCTCACTTGTGGATATGCTTTCTTCCTCCTACATATTTCATAACTTAGTTTCTTAAACACAGAATTCTCAAAATAGACTACTTCAGCAGCAACATCCCCCTCCCCCATGGCTCTCTCTGCCTTCACTATTACCTTTGTTTTGTCCCTTCTCTCCCAAACTATCCATTTGCTTCTACTGACTTGTGATTCCTCAGACTTCCTCTGTGCTAGATCACAGAGTTGTGATGTCCAACAGCACAGTGCTCAGTGACAGTTTAACCATTCTGCTCTTTGACTTTGTCTCCTGAGTGTTAAATAGAAAGCAAAGCAAGGGAGCAAATAATGGAGCTGGATTTTGGGCACTGGGCTCAGATCTCCCTTATGTTAAAGAGATGCCACAGGCTGACACATGAAAAATACAGAAGAATTGACAAACTCCCCTTTCACCTGTGACAGAGATGATAATATCAACCTATGCAACAGTGAAGTGCATTAGTTGTTAGAAAGCTGCCCCTCCCTTAGAAATGGGGGTCGTCAAGTGCCTCCTCAGGTGTTCTTCACCTTCCACTGGAAGAAATGCTGGTGGGCAGTATTTTTGGACTAAATTAGCTGGTACTTAACTGATGCAGGAAGGCTGAAAAGAAGCAGGAAAAATACTTCTCAAGCATCTGAACAACTGCTTTTCAGCTCAAAAATTTCCATTCCCAAACCCCAGAGAGACAAAAGATAATTCTGTCTTCTCAATCTATTGCTTATTGACTCAGGTTATCAGTTATCTCAACTGATTTCAGCTCTTCTAATACCTGCATTTCACTACAGATGCCCCGAGGCAAAGGATACTTAGGAATTAGAGGTGTGAATTCATTTCCAGAGGCATTGAAACAGATTTAACAAAATCTACTGGGTAAATATTTAGCTGCAGGCTTGGTTTTAAGCAATCCTGTGGAAGTGTGGTTTTACAACACAAATGAATAGAAAAGGGGACTTAAAAGAGTCAGAGGTGGATTTTCCTCAGTTTTTACAATTTTTCTTTTATTTACCATTTTGTCACTCAATCCTATTTGTACAGCAACTAGAGAGCACAAACATCTTTGGCTGGAACTAATTTACATGCTGTAGAGCATTGAAATATTTGGCAAAGGCCTTTTGCTAGTGTTCCTTGCACACACCTCACTATTCTGCAGTTGAGAAGAAGCACTGAAAACACTTCCAATGGCACTCTCCAGCACCACAAGGTTTGTTTATATCAAGTGCCAGTCATTCCTCACCATCACCCTCACTACTTCAGGCTGTACCCTCTAATCCACAGCATCACAGAGATTTGGGAGAAGTAGAAAAGCATCACAGGGTAGCACTTCTGTAGGTAGCATCTGTAGTTAGCCCTGTGAGCTGCCTACACCAGCAGGACTTCCCAGAGCAGAAGCCCCAAAGGGTCCACAAGAAGCCAGGATGCTGATGCTACTCCATATAGCAGAAATCCTGGAAATCTTTCAAAAACGCAGTTTCTGATAGAGTCAGTCAGCCTGCAGAAGTTTGAACATCGCAATCATGGAGCTATAAATAACCTGGCAGCATTAATAAAGTCAAAATAATGACGGGGAAGGAAACAATAGCAAGATCCCTTCAAACTTCAGCTTCATCTTGCTTTTTTGATAATCATGTTTCCTATGTAAGAAACATACTCACGGCTGAGACACAAATAACTAAACTTCAACAGATCATTTCAGAATGATCTGATGAAACTGTGCTGACTGAAATAGTGTCACTCTCTTGAGGGGGACATTAGAAAATATTAAAAAGCTTGCATGTTTTTAAGATTATATATTTCTAAAACTAATGTTAAAAATGTATAAAACTATGTAAAAATACATACAAATAAAAATTGTAATCTAATGAACTTAAAAAGAGTTGGAGAATCAATATTTTTAAGATCCTGGAGGCTGTTAAATCTGTCAGCAACAGTTTGTGACATCAGCTGAATTCTTGAACACTGCCAAAAACTCAGATAGTGGAACAGTTTTAGGTGAGCTACTCTGAAGAGGAAGAATATAGAGCACCAAATCTAATGCTTCACATGTGAATGGCTTTCTGTTCACCTCTGAAATCTCAACAGAAAAGCCAGATACAAACATTTTCAAAAAACTGGCACCATATCCAATCTGAATACTGTATTTGTTAGGATCAAAATGACACATCACATAATCTTTGTCCTTACTGCAGTCCTTGACATGGCAAAGGATTACAAAAACAATGAATACAGAACCCTCTCAAATGTCTAAAGGAAAGATGTTCTCATTCTCATCACGCACACCAAACAAACAGTGATCACATCTACACACATTTTGTTACATCAGGATAAAAAAAGTGTTCATTTTATATTTGTTTCCTTAGTACTGCAAACACTGACTGCAAAACAGGTAACACCTGAATGTTTATGGGATAGAAAACCTTTTAAAATTAAACTTTTTAAGCTTCCCACAGGCAACACCTACTCAGAACAATCTTTTCTTCTATATTTGTATGCATTAAAAAGATTTCCACACATTTGCTGTCCTTCCAGGCAAAATACTACATCTGGACCATCTTTGACCTGGTACAAAAGTATTTTACTCATTTCCGAAGCCACTCCACTATATCCATGAATTTATATTGATATTTATGGGGTGAAGTACAAATTTGGAAAGACAGGAACTTCAGTGTATATATTCATTCTTTTTACAGGGCGACTTTAAAAGAGAAAAATGTGGTTTTTTTCCTTTTTTTTTTCTCTGTAAAAAATTCTTTTGTATACAGGAAGGTAATTGTATGGGGAAGTAAATGTTAGTTCTTTAAAAGGAAGGGCTTACATTTCTTCAGAAGCTGAGACAAAGTTTTGTCTGAATGATGAAGAGCAGACACTTAGAGAGATTTGCATTTGATGGCAAATCTCCCTAGAGTTACCATGAGTCCTGGAGCAAAATATTGTGGTAGATTTCTCTTGCCTCGAACAAACACTGTGAATTGTATTTTAAAAATGTGACATCCTGGTACAACCCCTGCTTTTCCCTTGAAGATTTCCACTGTAAAATGCAATAGTGCTTGCTCTATTCCTTGCAGGCCCCCTGGTAATCTCCCTCAGCATCAACACCTGGGACAAGACAGATGTGACACCGTTCCTCTAATTTCTGCCACAGAGACAAAGGGCAAAATTAACATCTCTCCATAGAAACAAACACTTCTAAAAGTCAGAAGCCATTTACTCTGAGTACTGCTATTGCCTAACTTGCTGTAGACTTATTCTCTAGAGCTAATATCCAACACAAGCTGCAACAACATTATACTTTCACAAACGCAGCCTGAACATCTTATGGAAAATGTCTTGTACTGAACTCAAAGCCCCAGTAAACATGTCTAAAATCTCTCCCTTTAACAGTGGGCATTGAAGCCTGTTGAAATCTACCTGGAGTTTTTTGCTGCAGCCCTGTCAAGTGAAATACCCTCTTGTTTGTGGACGAAAGGCACTGGCTGACGTTTGCAGCCATGCTTGGCCTGCACTGACTGATGCTTCTCCACTGCTGGCATGCCAACTTTCCCACAGGTCGTGAACTTTAGAGTGGCTCTTCTCCAGCACAGTACACTTAGAGCTAAGAAAAGGGAATAGAAAGGGTGTGTATGTCTGCAAGTGAAAAAAAATCTCTATGAATACTGAGTTTAATCTCAGTTCCACTTAAATCAATGGGAAGGCTTTCAATTACTTCAATGACAATGAAGTCAATTTTGCTAGGATTTTACCTATATTTAACTTTAGCCATAACAGCTCATGTTTTCAAAAGTAACCTGTGATTTAGGATACCTCTATTTCTGGATATATTGTAAGATGTCCATTAGATGTCCACTTTCACAGAAGAAGAGTTCTTCTGTCCCAGAAGATCAAGCTGGGCAATGAAAATAAACATCATCCTTTGAAAACAGTCTTGTTTGTATGTTTGTTTATTTTGTAGTGTTGCAGTGTTAAAATTAGAACGCTGCAAGGTTAAATTGTAATGTGATCAGATTCAAAATCAAGGGGGAGCCAAGACAAAAGAACAGCAACATCAGAAATAACAACTGATAAGAGATGAATGACGGCAATGTGGGGATCAACAATCACTTCTGCTCTTTAATCACTGTGAGGGTCTCAATGAAAAAGGTGGCATTTGTTAGAAACCACACTATATGGTTCATCCTTGAGCAGCAGATGTGAAACAGTCACTGATGGAGACTGTATACACCATTTTATCAGCTCATGTTTTTCTGCATCTTGATCCCCTATAGTAACTTTGGGTTTAAAATAATATGCTGTTTTTACAAAGATAGGAAATGAACCTAATGACCTTGAGGTAATAATTCCAGTCACTGATTGCAATGAAAATAATCCATCCCTTAGCTGTCCAGAATTTTGACATGAGAAGCGTAATACCAAACAATGAATACAGAAAAAGGAGGAAGAAAAGACACAGAGATTGCATGGGACACTCCCAGAAGAGAAAGGTTTAAAATATTGTCTATCTTTATTCAATAAATCAAAGAAGGGAGGGGGAAGTTATTTTAAAATGTGGGCATAACCACTGTAACTCTTCTTGGCCTGCAGGTGTTTTTAGAGACCAGTCCTGGCCTCTTCTACCTCCAGCACACCAGTGGGACCTTTCTGTTCACATCTGACCAGCCATAGTGGAAGGGACGATGGATTAGCATTTTCTCAGGTAGAATGTACTTAAAGCCCTGGTCTTACTTCCCTAAAAGATCAGCTCCAAAAACCAGAATAGGGCTTCAGATTCTTACTATCCCCTTCCAACAGGTAGGAAATATAAATGCACAATATAAATGCCCTGGCTTGACAGTTAATTCAAGATCAGAAACATCATTATGAAGACATCTTCTCTCATGTGATAGCACTCAATTTAAAATACACCACGTAGAGTATGTTATTTCTGTTAGAAATTAAAATTTACACTTTAAAGTTTATGTTTATGGACAAGGAGAGGGCATTTCAGCTAAACAGAAAATGTAACACTTTTTTTTACTAAGTGGTGAGATCATTGCAATGTTGTCCTTATGCTATTTACAACTTTTTATTATCCTGGTTTTGGTCAGAATTCAAAATATATTTATGTGAACTTAGTAAAAGGGAGCAAAAGCACTTTCTACTTCTTGTCTCACTATTTTCAGATCTGCAGCTGGTCTCTACATTGCCAAGTCAAACCCCAAACCAAAGAAAATTTTCCGAACTAATTGCACTGGTGGACTGCTCAGGAAACTTCTTATTTCTGAGGCTTTAATAAGACAAATGGGAACAGAATGGCCTGGCTACATTCTGAACTGGCTTTCTGGAAGGGCTTCTTTGAACTTCACCCAAAACTTAAGGGCCTGGGATGTTCTAGTATTCAAAATCTATTTCTGAACCGCAAGAGCTATTTCTGCTTCTACCTGATACATTCTCTGCCTTATGAAAAAAGGACTCCTACAATTTCAGTAGTTTAAAATCACATCTCTCTCTCCATGCAACTCAGTTAAATGTGCTGAGATGAGTCCCTTGTTTATCTGAGAGCACGCAGAGAGCAGGCTGGAAAAAAAGCTCTACAATGAACATGCTTCACTCTTAGCCATGCACAGTCCACATACATGGAGTTACAATCTCTCCTGCAGGGAAGATCACCCAGGCCTGCAACCCCCCAGACCCACTGCAAGTTTAAACTGGTGATGCTCCAGCTCATGGGAATCTGCCTCACTGCTTCTTCCAGCTGGGTGTGCTTGATGGTTTGATGGCACAAGGCTTACAGACTGGCTGGCTGTTGCAGCCAACTCTGTTTGCCTTAAAACCATTAGAAGGTCCCTTGTGCCAGAATAATTACACTTAGGCTTTTAAAACCCAAAACCTGATCCAAAATGAGTAATTATTTAATTCTGCTTTTAGTCTGTTAGGTTATTTATGTGATTTACAGATTTTTATATTACCAACTCAGAGAAAAAAAAACAACAAACCTTCTAATGGCCAGCTTAAAACATACTCCTTCTTTAGATTCTAATCATGGTTCAGGATGACTCCATTTTCCTGCATTTAATATAGCACTGTAATAAATTCACTCTATAAAGGAGACTCAGCATTGAGGTGCAGCAACAACATGACAAAGAAGGCATGGCAGGAGCTGGTTTCATAACCTTACACATGGTGCAGCTGTAAGAAGAGGTTTCTTCTTTCACAAGCAGGCAGTGTTCTGTCTCTGTGCTCACAATCCCCCATCATCACCTGTCATCCACCCACAGATTTTCCTTTCCAGAGATCAATGTTAAGTGTTCAAGGTGCAGAGACCACTGTGGTTCCCCTGTAACACATTATCTTGGCAGTTAGGGAAGGGATTGCAAGTCTCCAGTACAAAAGCACATAAGGGCACTTCAGAAGTAAAATGGGAGAGAAGGGAGTGTCAGTGCAGACAGGGGAAGGCAGTGGAGATACCAGAGGAGAAGGAGAATACAAGGAACTGGAAGCTAAATGGGTTCCTATCAGTGCCCTTCACTGACAGGACGTTGGAAGTATTTTCAAAGCCCACTAAAGACACTGCATTGTACCTTTGCATACAGAATTTTCAGAGGTGAACAGTTACACTTCTAACATGGAACAAACACACCGGGCTTATGAAATAAAACAACAGGTATCTATGAACAACACATCAGTTTAAAGCAGTCCAACAAAGAAGTATTTGGGGACCTGCTGGGTGGCTGCTGACATGGGAGCTGTGTGTGCACTGCTCAGGAAACAACGAATGGCTGACAGGAAATGATCAAAATCAAACAGTAACTCTTTTGCTTAGAGGCCAAAGGACTAAGCTTTTTTTCTCAAGCCACAGGAAGCAGCACATTTAAGATGCTCAGTACTGATGCAGTTAGTTACAGGGTAGGATAATATTCTTTGAAGATTACTACTGCCACACTTCCAGCAAAACAGGAGGCATATCCTGACCTTTGTATCCACATCATTGCCCAAGACTACCGTCTTCCATCCTGAAGTGTTGCTAAGATGTATAAACTCACAAAATCATGTATTGAGGTAAAAACCCCTTTCCCACTTGTCACAAACTGGTGGTTTTGGTATAAAACTGTCCCAGTACATCCACTTGTATAACTGGGACAGATGCTGTAAGGAGAAAATTACCTAGTAAAATGTGAAGAGAAGTTTGAATGCCATAAAGCCAATGAGGTCTAAGCGGATACTTGATGAAGATTAAAAATTACCATAGTTCTAAGACCTCGGTGTGTAAGTGTATTCCCTAAAGTCTGATGATGAAAATCCTCTCAGAAAACTAATACAGGGGATGAAGCAGAATTTAAAGTAGTCCATCTATTAGATATTGGAGGGGGCATGGGGAAATCCATTTGTGTTGCTATTTGGGGCCATAATATTTCTTTGAACAGGAAATCACACAATACCATTTTTATCAAGCTTAGATGTTTTCAAATGTAAACTTCTTTAAATTAATCCAATTAAAGCACATTTTTCATGTTTTAACATTCTCCAAATAACATGTGCTACTCCTTATTCTGGAATATATTGCAGCACTTGCTCTATCTAAAAAACACATTTGTGTTCATACAGATGTAGTCTGTTTGAACACATACAGACTGTGTTCATACAGATGTAGTCTGATCAGTTAATTATTTTGGTGTTACTATTGCTGCTGAATTTGCCCCCTAGACTGGGACTACAGTTTGATCATGCTATTAAATTAGGCACCCTAGGAAAGCCAACTAACTGAAATATGGTTTCTTCCAGGAAAGCTGGAAAGGATAACATTTTCCCTTTCCTGCATTTCCTGACCCCTCTCCAACTAGGGAAAAGAAAAAACAGACAGATTTCTCTTAACAACTCTTCCTCATGATGATCTTGATGATCAAGTCTCTAAAAGTCCACAAAGAAGACAAGAAAATCATATGGTTATCTCCTGTCAGGCACAAGACCTTACCACTGTTTCCTGCCCCAAGCATTTGTACAATGTAAGCTCTTTCTCTGGACACCTTTGAGAACTTCAGTGTGCTCATAAATCCCAAAAGACACTGGTGACTGATAGGAAACCATAAAATATCTGATGTTCAGCTACAGAAGATCATTCCTTGTTTCAGAAATAAACTTCAACAGACTACTGGTTTTAAGGGTTATTAGTTGGTATTTACCTTTTAAATACAAGCCCATTTCCTTTTGTGCCTGTGGAAATAGACACAAAACTTTTTTGTCCTGGTTCTGTAAATATTCATTTAAGCTAATAAACATTTAAACTGAAACAAATTAACTGTGCCAGTGCAATATTTCCGTTTCAATTAACCTTTTAATTTATATGTTCATCTGCCTACTTTCAATATAATTTAAAGCTGGTAAAAATCCAAGAAATCTTTAATATAAGTAAAAGATAGCCTGACTGGAATGATAATAAATCTTTAGGTGAGACGTCAGCAATGATTTTCTGAGCAAATTGACAATAAAGAAGGATGATGCATTTATGAAGCCTAGGGGTTATGAAAAGGAAAAAAACCACGACTTTTTTTTTTCATTTGCTCTGCTAACTTCAGCAGAATTAACAGTCAAGATGTTCCTAGTTTTCCAGTATTAGCATTCCTCAGTGCACCCTCAGCTTCAGTGCTGTTGTCAAAGGGTGCTTGAAAGTCTAATCTGCCTCTTTCCATTCTAAGAAGCACTCCACACAAAAATACTCCTAACTAGAGACAGCTAACAGGCTTTCAGTCCCCACCTCGTGACATAAATGTGTGAGAAGGAACATTCCTAATTACAGTTAGTAGGTGGGTGGGTGGCACAGTGCCTCTCAGCCCTGTAAATCCAGCTGCTTTCAGTCCAGTGCTTGGCTGCAGCTCTCACTGAGGATGGGATGGTTGGCCTCAGAGGCAGTCAGAGCTGCTTCAGCATCTCAGAAGAACAGCACACAGTTTGACACCATTAACAGACTACCTGCTCAGCAGAAGGAAGGGGAGACTTGCAGTTGCTGCTTGTTTTACCCTCCTTGACCCTATGTGACAGCACTTCTTAGGTCACTTAAATAAAAGAGCTCATGACATTTCACCTTTTCTTCAGTCATTTTCTCTCTGGAAATCCTGAAAACCAAAGTAATTCAACCCAATAGTTTGTGTCTAATGACACACATGCATTACTTTAAGTGTGTCTGTATGTGCATCTGTGCATTTATGCACACACAAAAGCAGGTTTATGAGGTTTGGGCTACATGAGACAGGCCGGCAGGGAAGTGTCCCGTTATAGATTAATTAATTAGTATAGCCTGAAGTTGATGGAGGAGGTGGTAGAATCATAGAGAAGAGTTTTTCCTTAGCTCAGCATTTGGATAGGAGCTTTAGTCTTTGATGTTCAGAGCCACCGACTATCTCAGCACAGGCTTATTGGGGGACAAATCTGTTGGAAGAAGCTGTGCTCCCTTTCAACTCAAAGACCTAACATCTCTAAGAGCCACCAGAGGCCCTGAGCTTCTGGCTAAAGGAGCTTCTGGCTAAAGGAGCTTCTGGCTAAAGGAGCTGATTTTCTTCTTTCAAAGAAAGTTAATTCCTTACTGAAAGTAATCATCTGCATATATTCCCAAATGCATCTCTAAATTTTAGGGTCTCTGCACTATGTGCCCACCTTAAAGAGTGAGGCTTTCTCTTGGCTGTACCTCTACCATTCCATCAGGAGAAGAGAATTTTCTTCTCAGAGTGTCGCAGCATTTGGCATTTTTTCCTTAAGAGGCTGCACTACTGGAAACAGGAGGCTGAACAGACGCTTTTGCTCTGCAAAAGAACAAAGAAGTTCTCCACGGTTCACGGCTGCAGAAAAGAACATGCAATGAGCCTGGAAGCAGGGGAGCTCTAGCATCTCATGACTGCTCTGTAGCACAGACTCGTGACCTGTGAGCACCTGGGACTTGGCAATATTGAAGGCAAGCTCCTCAGAGGAAGAATTATAGGAAGTCCAACCACAGACAAATGTGCCCAAGTGGCAGCTTTACATCTCTCCTTGAGGCTTTAATATATGTTAATATTATGTTTTCCCTTGTTCAGTGGCCACAGCAATCCTGGACTCATGTTCCACAAATTGTTGAATGTGTTTGACCTGTTTCAGTACACACAGCTGAAATGGGTGTTGAAGCCAGCCCTACAGACATATGAGATAAACATCCTGATGACACAAGCACTTGTGTTCTAGGAAGAAGGTAATCAACTTCTCCCAGAATGATTTCATAGCAAGCTTCCTTCCAAAGAGAACAGTTTTCTTTAGTTTTCCATGCTGAATGCTTTAAATGGCTGGACCTTCTGGAAATAACTGTTCCTGAGACCACATGTGAATTAAGACACTCTGGACTGCTGCCAATGCCCACTGGATCTGAGATGTGGCCCTGGAAATGTTAGGACTCCCTTTGGAAATGTTTTTGTTCATCCTGGTTGAGGCAGATGAACATTTGGATGTCGAGCTCAAGCTCCTAGAGTTAGCATCTGCTACTGTAATCATCCTTGTACATATTTATTCCTAGAAAAATATCTCAGCCATCTGATGGCTGAGTGAGGGACTGGCCTGCTCCTACTGGTGCACATATTCCTGTATCAATTAGTCATTGCAAGTTGTTCCATATTGGAATTTTGCCTATGTTACTACTTGCATACAAGGCATATACACATCGTATCACATAGCCTTACAATTTTGTGTCTGTTTTGATTCCTACTAATCAAGATTCCAGATTTCTTTCTTCTCAGAGGCTGACACACAGTCATGTCAGTTCAATGGATTATTTTTTTTCTTTCAAGTCAAGTCATTTAGGTATTTCTGCTGTTTTCCACAAATCCAAATCTAGCAAAAAGATTATCATATCAATAAATGGTGTGATTTTAATCTGTAGGAGTGGGCAGATGAAATCTTCCTTGCAAATTTGTTGACATTATTAATGAGTTACAGTTTTAATGCTGAATAAAATCTGAATTGCAAAACAGTGCAGTAAATTTATTCTCATGGCACAGTGGTGCATTTTAGCAGTCTTCCATTACTTTCTCAGCTGCTTCATGTAGAAGAGGCACCCATAAACTACACAGAATTATTGTTTGTTTTACTGCACCTTTCAGATGTTTCAGCTAGCAGCAGGTATTATTTGTTTTGAAGGTTTTAAAAAAGATTCAGTGGGGTTAATGAGACAGTAAAAAGTAAGTGAAACAAAATTCCAAGGAGAAGGTTCATATGTACTCACAGATCCTACAAATGAATAAAACTTAGTATTTGAAAATACACTATTCTTCACCACATCATGACCAGGATTATGATCTTTAAGAACATTTGTAGAGTCTAATATGGTCCTAGAAAAAACCCATGCAATGGAATGCTATTTGGTGAAGGAAACTACCTTTTACTGACAATACTCATATTCATTCCATTCACCAGGCCTCACTGAGAATATGATTTTCCATACCCATATTTCCATAATCTCTTACCTTTTTGCTAGTCTAGCAAAGGTGATTAGCTGGACACTTTTCAATTTTGTTTTGCTTAATAATGATGCCTTTAATGAAGACACTCACTTTTCTCCCTTCCTTACAATAAATCACCTGTGATTCCACACACAAATAGAAGGGTAGTACTCAGTAAGAAGGTGCCCTGTTTCCTTTTATCTAGATTCCCTAATTTTTTAATTCCCTGGACAAACTCAGCCCTAGTGCATCACATTGATACTCATTTAGATAGTCTGTTAGTAATACTACACGATGAATCACTTGCATCCCTGGTGCCTTACACTTTGGGCCACAATGGATGGGCTGTATTAGTGAAAAGAGCTCTTGGGTGTTTGATTTAGGTTCATCATTCACCCAGTCAAACAAGATCCCTAAATCTAGACAGATTAAGCTTCTCTGATTGCTTAAATCATTTGATCTGGACTCCCTTTCTCTGCTTGAAGTGGTAGAATCAGAGCTAAATCACTGTCCTACTTTGCTTGAGTTTTCCCTTGTACAGCTAATCTTCCTGTTCAAAGATTTCCACCCTTTCTGAATCCTCATTTTCAAGAATCCCGACTCAACTCCTCGCAAACCTGTCTCATTCTGGGATCAGGGATCATTACTGGGCGGCACGTTTATGGTTTTTTATTTCACAAATTCTCTCCTGTGAGCTGACAGTCACAGTGGCTGCTTCTCTCTTCAACTCTGTTGAGGTCACCTCATTAGAGCCAGGGGAGCCTTGCTCAAACCTGAGCTGTGACCTGCAGTCCCCACAGCGCTGCACAAAGCACACTTGCTCTCTGCTGTGGGAAAGCTGCTCACCGCTCAAGACTTGGCTCAGTTATGCCTAACTCAGACTGTCCCTTCTTGCCACTGAAAGGGGTGAGTGAGGGGAAGGCTTGACCTTTGCACCATCCCTCATTTTCCACAGGAATGCTTCCAGTCTGCCGACAGTGGCAATGAGCACTTTGAATGCTGGACCATTGGGGTATAAATATATCTGGAGAAAAAGAAAGGTTGCTTGAAATCTTTATCTTAGGGCAGTGGAGAAAGACTACACCCTTGCCATGTTGCCCTGTGTTAAAGTAGTGTAAAGTGTTAAGAAAGAATTATGTTCTACGTTGTTATTAATAGAAAGCATTCAAAATACTGGAAATGCCTCATGGGAAGCAGGAAAAGTACTAAACCATCTAACTTGAATTTCAGGAAGGCTCTCCACATTCTCCACTACTGCTTTGGTCCCTCCGTTTTTTCCCTTCTAAAGTACTTTTGTCTTCCCCCACCTAATGTGTGCCACTTGAAGCCTGCCACATTTAACCTAATGATGTGTAAAAGCAAAAAAGAAAGGTGCATAGAGAACATGGGGGAGTAAATAGTTTTTTGAGTTTGCCGTGAGTCTGAATAAACATATACGTTCAATGCCGACATTAATTATTCCCATTTACCTGTGTGGATGAATGGTTAACAGGGTAAAAACCACAATAACCTGTGGCACTGTTTCCACTTTCACATCCTTACAGGTGCACTGAAGTTTGTTTAACTGCATTAACAACACTGCTACAGTTAAGGAGGCAGCATAAAACCTGAAGGAGTAAATGACATGAAAATTCATTTCCAATAAGACTCAGGCATCCTGATGAAGCAGATTGGGAGGGAGAGAGGAAGAAATGTTAATAAATGCTAGAGAGAGCAAGATCATTAAAAAGTACTGATAATAAAAATCACTGTGTAGATAATGCCCTGAATTCTGACTTGACAATAGAGATGTTCTGAATGCCTGTGCAGACAGTAACAAAACCAAAACTTGTTCAACACCTCCAAGAGAAACTGAAACAACAGCAAAAAACTACATATACTTTTTGCATTGATTTGAGGACAATCACCTCCTAATCTGCAAGACTGGTCTCTCTGCAGTAAAGAGTCTCACAGTTCCAAACGTTGTCAATGTTTTCACATTGTCACATTAGCAAAGCAACTTTAAAAAAAACAAACTTGGAACAGCAAAGAGAAAACTCTCTGGGAAGTTGAGCTGCCACACGGAGGAGGGTAAGATCTCAGGTTAATCGATGCAGCTGTACCTTACCTGGTTCTGCAGTTTAACACCTCCACACGCCTCTACCTTCCGCTGTGCACAACATGTGCTGGGAACTGGAGCATTTGACCTTCCACAGCTCTCCAGCAGGAACTCCAGTGCAACCTTTACCTTCAGCAAGGAGCTGTGTTCCTTTTCCCCCCGTGCTCTGCGCAGAGCAATCTAATACACCTCATCATGTGGTGTGTTGCTATAGCAGCAATGAATCCAGCTGCTGCAACACAAAAGACTGACAAAAAGTTGGGTTTTTTCCTGTCCACCCACCCGGTAAAAGTCAGGGTTGTTTTCTTGTGCAGCAAATCTAACCTAGATAGACTCATGTCACCTGTGAGAGCCAAGTTATGGCAAAGTCTAAAAAAGAAAGACACAGTTAAACTATAGGTTTGGCTTTGGGGGACAACTTAGGGTTTATTTTTAAGAAAGCAAATGAGTCAATAGTATGAAATCAGCACTCCTTAAAAAGATAATCATTATTTTTATGCTCCTGCCATTCACTGGTTTCAAAATTTAGGTCCTTATCTCCATAGGGATTGCAATAACAAAATCAAGCTCGGTAGTCACAAGCACAGTGGTGTAGCTGCAGAGCCAGTACAGGTGACAAACACAAGATTTACACCTTCAGAAACAAAACAACCGTGCACTTCCACCATTGTTGTCTGGAAAAAACTTTTACAAAATTGTCTGCTTGTGGAACAGAAATTAATTTATCTGGAAGGTGCTAAATAATCATTATTAATACTGCCCTACTAAATTAAGTGCGAGGACAAACCACAGCCGAGAGTTTTGAGTTAAACATTGATGCTTTACAGCTTCGAAATGAATTCTTGCACTGCTGAGACATCTTAGTAATACCATTCAAAGTTTGCCTCGGTAAGTGTACCAGAATATATGAATTACCACCGCTATGGTCCCAGTCTTGTAACTGCATCTTTGAGAACAAATTCTTCCTGCAAAGCAAGGCCGTATTTTTCCTCCAGAAGTTTCAGCACAGAAAAGAATAGAACATGCAATGCAGCCAAGCCTTCCACCTGCAGAAAGCTTCTGCAAGAGCAGGGACTGAAGTGGCAGCAACCTGATACCTGCCATATGAACTGGGCCTCACTTTTCTGAAGTGGTCCTAATCAGGTTTTCCCAGGAACCTACCTTCACCAAAACATGCTAAGCTTTTCAAGTAGGACTAATTGCTTCTTGTTTTCAAGATTAAAAGCCTGTTCAAGGTGTGAAAGATACTATTGCTCCAGGAGTGTCAGAAGTAAGAATGTAGTCCAGCAACTACATCATTCAAAAGTTAACATTTCTGTTTAGTTCTCTATTTGTCTGAATGTAACCAAAGATGCAGAAAAAACAGCTACTGCTATCATGGACCTCAACCCACTCTGTTAGAGAGTCCAAAATCAAAATCAAAATAAAAATAAAAACCCTAATTACGAATTCATTCTGTTTTACTGCTTTATAAGTAGAGTCAAACTCTGTCCAAGTTAATTCACAATATTTTTACCCTATTTTCATACAAGACTTGCCAAAGCTGTTTGTGGAAGCTGCATGTTGCTGTATCTGTCAGCAAAAGCTGGCTTTGCAGTTCACAGATCTCCAGTTTTGAAGATGCTCAAAGCTGCAGCTGTTCTCAGAGACCCATGAAGATGGAAAACAGCAATGCAGGCTCCTGGAAGAGTCACCTTTAAATAGGTATTTACTTATTGATTCACTTTTAAAATTCTGTCTGGCACTCTGGATACAGGGTCAAAACACATGGTGCGAAAGCATTCTCCTTAGAATAATTTATACAATTACTCAATGCCATCCTCTTGTTAATACACAGTGAATTTTCTTCTCCTAATGCTGACTATCAGAACAGACAGGCCATAAAGCACATCCTGAAGCTGTATAATCTGTTTGAGTTTCAATTGCTACACAGGCGTTTGCAAACTCTGTGTGAAGTACCTTACACACAAACAGTTGCAAAAAAGCCCCAAAAGCTGAAAGGCAAGCAAACCTTCCGTGCACATCTGTTAATATTGCAGTCTGTCTTCAGTACTGTTAGAGGCTTCACTCAAATTCTGTATAGAGTAAAAAGGTAAAATGAAAACCTGTGGAGGGAGTCTAATGGACTATTAAAGAACATCACCTGTTATAACAGAAGCGAACACAGGTTTTTGAAGAGCAATATCCCTCAGTATGAACCAAGAAATGATCCAGGTCAGGCAGCTGAAGCTGCAGGCTGGAGCCCCAGCAGAAATCTCCCCCACTCCATGACAAGAGGGCTTTCCCACTCAACAGGACTTGCAGTCATACAGCACCTGCTCACTCTTTATAGAAGGGCTGACAACACATACATTAACAGAGCTGTCATTTCAATAATTCATGTCTGCTCTGATGTCCCAAGGCCAAAAGCAGCCTCCTATGTCGCTCATGATTTCACGCTTTCAGAGTCTTTATCTCTCCTGCTGTGTTCCCTCCAAACCCAGTTCTCCTTCATCTCATGGATTTGTAAAATACTTCCATGGACCTACAGGAAAATCCAGACAGTTTCAGAAACTGTGCCTGTTGTTTATGGAAGACAGCCCTGAACTCTTCAGGTTTTTGTTTAAAACAGGTATGCACTTGGAATGTGCTAAGAAAGGTGGAAACCAGCTTCCAGATGGTAGTTACTTCTGCACAGAAAGGGTTGGATATGGCTTGAAGCATCATCACGTGCTTACTGTTCTGGAACAGAGTCAGTTAATAACTACCTGGGAAATGCAACAGGAGAAGGAGCCAATGTCAAATGCACTCGGAGGAAGGTTACTCTGCCTTTCTTCAAACACCTGTTGGCCAGGGGCTGCCTGACACAGATGGCATCAAGCAATGTGTGCTTTTAAGATGAATGGCTATTTCCCCATCAAAATATTTTCTCATCAGAAATGCTACTGAACCTTCTAGAGGGCTCTGTTCCTACTGCCATAGGACAACAATACTCAAGCCATACAAAATAAAGGTAAAGCCTGGCTCCTGTGAACACTGAATCTCTCTGGATGAACTCAGCCCGCAGCAGGTGCCAAGACTTGACTTTCCCTTTAAAAGGCAGTGTGAGGACAAGGGATGGAGTAACAGCACTGCTCTGGCACTTCCAAAGTCAAGCAGGAAATGGCACAGGGAATCACATCTCACTGTCCCACTTGCCCTACAGACAGCATGACTTCCTTCACAGTACCCTGTCCAGGTACAAGGCAGCTGCTTGGGTCAACAGGCAGAAAAGGCCTCCTGCTAGTGCTGCCCAAAGGGCTGAAGGTTCAGCTGCAACTCTAGGAGATTGTGGGGTACTAAAAGCAAACAACCTGTAGCTGGGTTTGTTTGTTGCCACATTTCTGAGTCACAGATGATCACAGTTTTAGCCTTCCCTTTATACATAGACCAGCGCCCACTCTTCTCATTTAATTGCTTTCACAAGGAGCCAGGACCATAAAGTCCCACCGATCCAAGACACATCCTGACCAAGCCAGCCTGTGTGTCTCAGCAGAGCTGCTGGGCACGGTGCAAGAGCACCCAGCTGGCTCTTGAGGGGTGTCAACAAGATGCTGTGCCAGCTCTGGCTCCCAGCCTGTCATGCTGGACCCAGGCAAGTCTTTCAGTCACCTGGATGTCACCTCCATGCGCTCCTCAGGGATCTGGGCTCTGCAAGCCCCAACCGCATGGATCCAGCATAGCTTCGCAGAGGCTGTGAGCCCCACACAAGCCACTGCACAGGAGGACAGGGACAGCCAGAGGACACAGCCATGGCTGCACTGGTGCTAACAAGCCAGGCTGGGCTCAAGCTGACCTGGATGCCCTTCTCAAATTAAAATGCCTCAGGCCACAGTGGTAGAAATACAATGGCAGAATCTTCTCTGTGCCTGAGCTGCTTCACAACACTGCAACTATTTTGTTCCAGTTCCAGCACTGCTGGGAAGGTGGAGTGCAGAGACAGGAGAGAACAGCCCTGGTCTGGCACAGGGGAGACCTTGTACTGAGGCAGGAAGAGTTTGTGTTACGAAACTGCGTCCTTATCTTGTAATAGCTGAAAAAAGGTTGTGACAACAGAAGTCTTTACAGCTCCTCCTTCCCCCTATTCCCTTCTCCCTGAGGATCCAACTATTTGGTTACTGGCAGTGCACACCATTGGCAGCCAAACACTCAAGCCCTACGGTGCAAAAACCCACAGGGTCCCAAAAAATTATTTTGATTATTTGATGAGTGGGATTTCTCACACAGTGTGTGCTTCTGGTTGAGATTAAACTCTTGAATCCAAAATAAAGCACTTTAAGCAAAATAGGTCAGAATGAACAAAAACACTCTGAAGCCTGGGCTCAGACTCACTTTTTGCCTACCTGGACCCCTGAGGTGGCTGGGAAGACAGGTATGCCAGCCAGGTACACTCCCACACCAAGCCAAACAAGGAACCCTACCTTGGAAGAGAGCAAGTAGAGTGACCCTGCCTGCACACACCTCCAGGGATGCCTGCAAGAAGCCTGCCAGCTTCTCAGCTGGCTCCTACAGGCTTGCTGAATGGCTGGGAAAATCCAGATACATGGGCAGGGGAAGAGAAAAAGGGAGCAAGCAAGCAAGCAGAATATACATAATTTCCAGCCTATTTTTCATCATGCCTACCTCTTCCCCAAGAGTGCCTATGAACAGCCTAGGAACTGGAGGGTTTGACCTGCGTTCCCCATGCTGCTACAAGCAACATGTGGTCTGTGCAATCCCCTTGATAACTACTGCTGGAACACTCAGAATTTTTGCTCACTATTTTGAATTGGTTCTGTATTTCTCCTTCCTGGGGAGAACTCACTTTCCACCACAAAGAATTGTCAAATATTTGCCATCCGTGCCAACGCTTTGTCTTGTAGGCTTTGTGTTTTCTTTCTCTCTCAGGTGCTTGATATGTTCCATGACTTGTCCTGCTGCCCTTCCAGAGAACAGTTGTTATGCCACTGAATACAAGGCCAGTGATGATTATATGAAGCAGCCCTCTAACACTGGGGGGAACAAATGTTTGAAGACTGGACTAAAACTCTATAGCAAAGTGACAGCTCAAGCACTTCCAAAGCAACGGAGCAAACATACAAACACAAGGGGCCAGGGAGCAGTTTGATAAAACAGCCTTTTTCTAATGGTTCTCAAAAGGATATGTTTAAGAAAAACATCCACAAATAAAGTGGCAATTAGGTTCCATACCACCACGGTTGCTTCCACACTCCTGCAGAGATGGTTTCATTTGAAACACATTCCTTCATTTATATTTTAACATATTTCTGCAAAGGCAATAGCTCAAGCTGCCTCAAAAACTATCTGGGCTAAATCAGCCCAGCCATTGGCCTCTGGCCACTCACCCAAATGCAATGGGGCTGCTGCTGGTCCTGCCTGGACCTCCTCCTCTCTAATGCCCCCCTACTACCCACCCATCAGAACCTCAGTCCCACCTCCCAAGCAGCTCAGGTGCAAGCATATCCAGGGGGCACACATGTTGTAATTGGCATGCAGTCATGGCCTAATGCCCTTTTTTTCTTCATTGGGCAGATAACTTTAAAAGAGTGCAAGGTCTCTTTCAGCAGTTTGATGATAAATCACCTTTAAGACATAAACAGACGTAAGCAATGGATGAGGTGAAGGCAGCAGACAGTCTGAATTTGCATATATTCTGTTTTAAGCATCTAAGATGAATGACCTGAATTGCCCATGTAGAGACACCTGCCTCTCTACAATGAAGTTACTGGGAAATGCTGCTCCTAACGCTGTCATCTGAAATGCATCCAAATTGGATGCTTAAAGCAGATGGTAACAGTACATCTCCTAAGGTTCTGCTCTAAGTAGACAAACCCTAACCTCTTTTAAAATGAACAAAATTACACGAGTGAATACCTAAAATCCCAGCAATCCAGGGGCTAGAGGGACCTTTTCCAGAATCCCCTTATGCCAGAGTGGTAAATGCTGAGAGAATAGCGGTGAGGGCTTTGGCCAAAAGCTCCAGGTCACATCATCCATTTATTTGCCTTTACCTCAGCTAACCAGCACAAACTGAAGAAGGTCAACCCAGTACAAAAACAAACCTTGTGGGCAAAATGGAAGGCAGCCAAGGAGGAGGATGGAAGTCAGGAAGCGCCACCCTTCCCTCTGGGCAAGTGCCTGTGCCAGGGGCGGACGGTGAGTGACAGTGGATGTTCTCAGAACCAGGGCTTTTAGAAAAGGAGCTGAGCAACATTTCTGATCACCTGTAATTGTGGATCATGCAGTTTTTCTTCATAATATTCAGCCCTGCAGTACTGGCCAGATTACGTTATCAGTAGATAATTTTGATTGCTAAAGTTTCCTCAGCAGTTTCAGTCAGACACAGCAGACTTCCTAGCTTTCTGATCCTAGATCCAGGTTCCTTTGATAGGAATGGGTATTATGATTTCTGCAAATACAAAGCTTTATACAGTCTCCCAGAACGTTTAATCCCTATGATTATTAGGGATATATTTACATATTGTCATTATAAAATTTTGTGTGGTTTTGTTATCGTTCGAGGGGTTGGGTTTTTTTGCCTACATCTGTCACAAAATATAAAAATTCTGCCTTGTAAGAGATCTAAGGATTTCCTTTTCTCAGCTTAGCATAAACTATACATGGTGATGCTTGCCTCTGTAGATATGTGGTAGGAATCCTGTTAGCATTTATGTATGCCTCCCTAGATACTTATTCCATGCTTTAATTAACCCTAGGATTTGAGGCTTTCATGAGCAAATTATCAAGTAGGGCCACTGTAGTGTGATTTAACCACTCAGCCAGAGGGAGACAAGAATATTTTATTTTCAAAATTACAAAAGATATGCCAACAACCTTTTAAGTACAGTAGTTCACTGGCAGTTATAGCACCATGATAAAACTGAAGTCACTGAAGATAGCACCGTAACATTAGTAGTTCAAAAGCTAAAATGGATATGCATATCTGGTCTGTTTTGTTTCACCTAGTTTAAAGGTATCAAGGGAAGTGTGCCATATATATCTGACAAACCGCTTTTATAACCACAACCTGGCATTTTATATTTACGGCTTGGCACATGCTATGAGGGAAACTGATGTGCAACACTCATCCGGTCCCTCATCTGAGATAAACATTAAGCTGCCACAAATTTTAGAACAGCTCAGCATCTCTATTTGAGAGCAATTCTGCAGTCTGGCAGGTAGAATGGGTCTGGAGCAAAGAGGCCACCAGTTAAATGAGACCTCAGGACCACCCCTGATCTCCCCGCCTCTCCCAGGTTCTGGGGACAGAAGATGCAGCAGTTGGCACCACCCTCCCTGGAAGCTGTCATGACCAAGCAGGGAGCAGCACCCAACTCTGTGGGGCTCCTGCTGCTAACCCAGGGCTGCAAGACCCAGTGGCCAGTTGACTGTGTGCTCAGCTGGGGTTTAGGACACCACTGAACAGATAATGCACACTTCATCACCTGGAGCTTTCCTCCTCAGCCACAAATGCCAGAAACCCTATTTCAAAGAAGAAAAAAAAAAAATCTATACATTTCTTGTTCATATACTACTGGGACCTGACTACCTCTCTGAGGCTGAACCTAGCTACAGGTCAGAGTTGCAGGTTTCCAGAAGACAGGGAAAGAACCACTCAGCTGATAGGTGAAGTAAACAGAGTCCAACACCATGGCAACGAGAACAAACTCCTATCTATCTGGTTTCATACATGTCCTCCCAAGCTTGCTGCTGTGTTCCTGTGCTGCTGGGCAGCATGAGCATTCTGCTGTGGGGCTGCAACAGCATGCCTCCCTTGATGCTCTGGAAGTTATTTTGCCCTCAAGCAACAGAAACACGAACACAATTTTGTTTGACAAGGATTCTCACTAAAAACAACCATGGTATTTTGAGGGGTTGAACAGTCCTTAAAAGATACAATCAACTTTTACTTTTTTTTTTAATAACCACGTCTTCAACTTTCAAATATGCTATTTTTACACAGTATGTAAAATGACTTCAAATAAAACAATGCTATAAATAAGTATATATTTATTTCCTTTTATTTGATTTATGGTTTGAACAGCACTTTGTACTTCTGTTTGTGAGGCATTTTAGCATAAAAGCAGAGAGGAGAGTAGCAACAGAATAAAAGTAACATGGACAACAGATTAATGGAAGTGCATTAAGCCAAAAATATTTTAAAATCTTACGTTAATATTTGATTATACTTCATGGCCCATCTACATTTTTTAAGGGAGGCAAAAAGCAGAACTTTGTTGCAATTTTAGATGTTGCTTTATTATCTTATCCCAAATGCTTTTGCTTAATAGTGCTTTGCCAACAGCCATTTTTTGTCCTTTTTAACAACTTGCCTAAGTAAGTTTGGGAGATCAGCAGGAAGCAGCACCATGTCTGAGATACTTCCATCTCCCTCACTGCTCTTAACTGAACTTAACTGTAAGCGAGAAGAGCCCCAGAACTCTAGAGAGGATCCAAATCCACATTCATGTGCAGACTTTAGAGAAACACAGATTGAACCTTGCCTTACCTGGTCCACCACCTTGGTGTTTGTGCTGGCCCCAGGCAGTCTCCACTTGCACCATGGATGAACCAAGCACAGATAAGGCTGTGTGTACAAGCCTAAATCCTCTGCCATTTTATCCACTGCATTTTGCAGAATACACCTCCATCACCTGGTTGAATTCAAGCAGGCAAATCAGATGTAAATTGCCCTTTAAACGCCCCGTGTTACATCTAACAAAGCCAGTATTTCTGAACAGACTCACTGCTGGAGGTCACTGTGCTCCCATGCAGCCAAAGCTGGTGGTGTGAACACAAGAGAGGCTCACAGGATCTACTGAAACTTACCTGGCTCCTGCACCCCTGCTCTCCAGTGTGGAAGAAACTGCTTTTGAATTCAGTGAGTCCAACTAAGCACGTTCCTAAGCCTTGGGAAGACTGGAAACCAATAAATCTTGCATTGACAGAGATGCAACTACTTGAAATAAAAACAACTCTTGATTTTCATTTATGGGCCTATTTGCATTTTTTTTAATTCATGCACTGGGATGTAGTGGTTTCCCTCTCCCTAAATCTCTTTGATAGCATGTTAATGTGTCTTCTTTTTAATTTAGCAAAAGCAAAAATGGACAAATTCAGGAAATCTATTACTACACAGAAAGAAGTGGTGTGAACTAAATAGGGCACCATCAACAATTACAATAATGTGTAGGTATAACTGTGTCTGCTATTAGCATGGAAGGTAAGTACAAGGAACAGAACTGTGATGAATGTAAAAGCCATTCTAGAGAAATCTTTGAGGAAAACATGAAAATAAACAGTAGGAAAACCGCAGTGCTGATTTTTACATGACTTTTACCAAGGCAAGCCTGACTTTCCTGCTGGGAGTATGCTGAAGTACATAGCTATACAGAGAACAAAAGGAAAGGTGCAAGAAGACAGAATGAAATAAACTGATCGTAACGTTTCAGTGAACTTTGCCATTGTGCAGTACATGAAACACTCTCCAGTGTCCAGCTGAGGGCACTGATCTCACTGCTTTCACCTGGCCATACAATACACATGCCAATGTCCAAAGAGTTCCAAGTGCAAGCTGGGGTCTTGCTCATGATATCCACACCAACTTTCACTTTGACTCATTGAGGTGTGAAATGTTGAGCAGGAAATGAAGAGCACCCTGGCTAAAATTAGTCAGGTTGGACAACTGCCATCAACTCAGATGGCTGAACAGGGTTCTGGCTTCAGCTGCAACCAGTTTGTTGCCATCTTCAGACATGAAGCCCAAAACAAACTTCAGTATTATTGTAACAACCCTGTTCTCAAATCTCAAATGGTCAAATGGTTTCCACCTATATCTGGTGAGTTCACCTGGAAGACCCTTTCCTGTGCCCACCCTCTTTTTCCCTGTGCATGGCTCTGCAAGGAAGGGGGGACCCCAGAAGGGCTGGGAGCAGCTGTGGGCAGCTGTTCCCTTAACAGTGTGTGGAAAGACTGTCAACCACAGCCAAGGGCAGCTTGAAAACAGAGGGACAAGAGGGCGAGAGAGTAGGAACTGAAGTACCCAGGAGAGGTATCACCCCTAAGCTGGGTTGCTGGGGAATCCATCTAGGATTGTTGGATAGACTCAAGGCTCTGGGTAGCACAAGTACTGCTGAACCCAGCTGTCTGGTTTGCCTTCTCCTGACAGTTATCCAACTGATTCCCCTTAAAAATATTTCATACAGAGTTTTGGCATAACGTATTCTGGCAGAAAAGTCTGTAAAGAGTTAATACATTTGGTTTCCAGCTCTGGCAAGCTGGATTCATTTCCCACATATTCAAATGAAAATCTTCTCCCACTGCTTTTCCACAAGAGAAGTTCCTATTCCATTTGAGTAGATAAGCAGCGTTTTGCTCTATAGAGGCCAATGTGGGAAAGCAAAGAAACAATGTTGATTAAAAAAGAGGGGAAGAAGTCCCTGCCTTCCTGAGGAGAACTACGCAATTCTTAAAACACCACAGTGAAATGGCCTGGAGGTTCAGATTGGAAAACTGACTCTCAGGACTGGGCTCCCGCTCATTTAAAAACACAGCATCAACTCAAACTGCATTTATATTAAGTGGAACAGTAGTTTTAAATAATTTTCACTGAACATTTCTTAATTACATTTTAAAGGATGTGGTCGAACATATTTTAGCAATTTCACTGCTGTTAATTTAAGCTCAAGTTTTGGTATCAGCTGAAAAGTTGGAAAGTATTCTCTGTTTATCATCTTTGTTTTGGCAAAATTCTATTTCATTCATTTTTACCCATATTTACCTACAGCTGTTTTTCTTTCAATAGCAACATTTGGTATTTGTATCAGACAATCACCATAGCAAGGAGGTATCACTGTGAACCCAACAGAACCGAGTGTTATCAAAATAGGTTAAGAAAATATGTTTGACAGTTTATAAAATGCCACATATTATGGCAATACTCAGGCCCATGCTTTTCCCTGAAATAAAATTAAAATTAAATTCTGGCTAAAGTTATGGATAAGGTACAAAAGATAACTGACCAATCCCCCTTGCCCTTTCATCTGATCCCTTGACCACACTAAACCTCAGCATTCAAATGGAAGCATGATCCAAATTCAAATTTTGCACTGAGAAGAGTATACAGAACTGCCGTTCATAGCACAAGAGACAAAAGAGGCCAAAAATTATAAAATAGGGAGGGTTTTGATTTGATTGCATGTGAAAGATCAGCAGAGCCATTTTGCAAGCCAGACCTCCCAGTGCCATGACACGTTTCACCTACAGCTGAAACTGAAATCCTAAAAGTTACCACTGTGTGCTACTATCTTCTTTCACTTACTGTCAGTCGCCTGGTCAATGACAGGTATCTAATCGTCTCACTTCACCTGCAGCCTCAAATTTCCCACTGCAATTCCACTAAAAAGGTTCATGCCAGTGTGAATGCACCACCAAACTTGATTAGACTTCTCTCCTTCTGCCTCTGCTCTGCAAAATCATATTTTATTTCATGTGTAGCTGGTACACTGGAAGAGAGGCCAGGATCCCAGTACTCAATTCCTCACACTTGAGAGACACTGGAAGCCCCTGACTGTGGATGGGAGATTGAGGACATGCAGAGCTATTCCCTTCCAGATCCAGCCCTTTCTGAAGACAGAAATTTCTAGTCTCCAGGCTAGTACCCTGCCTGCACCTTGACTCCTGTCTTCCCAGTACACAGATGTACATGGTGTAGTGGCATTTCTCCCAGGCTCATGCAAGAAGCCCTGACCTTGTCTTTCTTTCAGATGTGAATCAACAAAACAGATTTATATGACAGGAAGGATTTTTCTCAGCTACTATTCACATGTGATGGAAGCTCTAAAGTGCCCCTAAAAGATCCTCTAGATCCTGTACTTATCCTGAGCTTTGTGGGAACCATTTTTCCTTATCCAGCTTTGAACATATTAAAAGTAATGTCTGTGAGTATACTACCACAACTTGTTCTTCTTTCTAAAGCATTTCTTCAGCAATTTTGGACAAAAGGAAACCTGTGTCACTGGATGTTTGTATAAGGGGGAGAGGATGTTCATGATACACGAGAATCCTGTTATATTTTGACCTGTAAGCAGAGACTTTCAGGTGACTAAGAGGTGTTCATTTTCAGGGATGATTCTCCACATCGAGCACTCCAGGAGAAAACCCTCTATGACCTGAAGAGTTAAGCACAATCTGGCCCAGGAAACGAAGGTGACACTGCCCTGTTGGGATTCAAAGCACATGGGAATGACTGATGCATTACATGTGGACCTCCCGATGAAGCACTTGTGTAAATACAGATAATACTGACATTATCCTTATCTATCTTTACAGATCTTATTAACATAGCTACAGATATGTGCTGGGGAAAGACAGCTAGGAATTTGTGTGAGAAGAAATCAAGTTGAATACTGCTGCAGATGATTAAACCAGTTTTAATTAACTAGTACTGAGCCAGTCAGCACCTGGGAGCAAGAATGTAAATAAAGTGTTTACATGCCCTGGACATCAGCCTGGGCAGCCACTGCAGAAACTGCTGAAATGTCTGCAGGTCATAGAGCAACCACAGCCAACGTGTGACAGGTCATTCAACTGCAGTAAAAAAATGCATAATGAAATGGATATGGACTCCTGCATTTGAAAATGAAAGCTTTCTGGAGTGGGGGAAACAAGGCCCAAAATACAAACCACAGGGAGTAATTTATCTATCTCATTATACTGTAAGAGAAGAGACAAATATACCCCACAGCTTAAGCAATGAGACTCTGTTTGCATCCTGACTGTCCTCTGGTAGCATTAGTCCATGAGACCTGTTTGTTTTGCCTTCAGTGAGTTCTTATAATGACTAACTGACAAAACTTTCAGAGAAACTGTAATCTAAAATCAGTTTTCAAAGGATTTTTCTGTGAGCACCGTCTCCATTTACCTCGAAAATATCATACTCAACCAGTTACTTCAAAATCAAAGCCACTGATATTCAGGAAAAACTCTGAATTTCTTTGTTTTTACTTTTTCCTTTGAAATTCTGCTCCTGAACTTGCTCTGCCTGACACCAAAACTGCTGTTTCTCTCCAGTTCAGTTGTTTCTCTCTAGTTCAGTAGCAACAGGTTGCTCTCCACATGGAAACTATTTTACATACCAGACACTTTGCAAAAATACTTAAAATGAAATGTGGCTTTGAAATTATAGCAAATTATAATTTATATTTTGGTATCACTGAGAACATTATATTCTAAGAATTGTTCCAGCAAGGGATGCAATGCAAGCTGTAAAGCCTCAAGGAACACACTAAAAGCAACATCATTCTTAGCTGGGTATAGTATTTTTGGTTTACAACAGGAAATTGGTTTTAGAAAAAAAATTGCAAAAGGACACTCATGTTAGAAATCACTTGTACGCAAGTATTTGCAATAAATACTTAAAACTAGTAGCTGAGTGTGGAGGGAACTTTACACTTCTGCTACCATTCTTTATTTGTGCTGGCCTAATAGGGGATCTTGGGCTCAGATTCTCTTGAGCCGGGAGGAAGGAGTGGGGAGGTGTCCCTAGGACTTGCTTCCAGCATCCTGATTCTCACCACACAGATGATGCAAAGGACCAGTTTCTGAGAATATGCCAGGCACCTGGGTACTTCACCTTGTCTGCAGAGAGCAAATGGCTCACAGACAGTGCATGAGAAAGCCCACGTAGCTCTGATTTTCCAAATGGGAAGCTTGCCTAGGAGTTCTTCTGTTTGGTCCATTTTTCTTGCTTAATGCAGTTGGCAGGAAGTAGAATGAATCAACTGAGAGAAGGGCAATCAGGACTTTCTCCTTTGTGTAGTCAGCCCACACCTGGCACTACTTGCAGCTCAGTACTGCAACCTTTGTTTCCCTTGAGGGCATCTCAAAATCTTTGTTCAGTTCCTGATTTATTCTCCTGTGAGGTCAGTTTAAACCTCTATTCTCCCCAGCAGTGATTAACTTCACTTAACTTTTGCTACAGCTAAATCCAGTACTGCTACCTTTAAATAACTGTTGGGTTTTTGGTTTTTTTCCTTGGTTTTTTTTTTCTTTTTTTTTCCTAATGACACTGCTGAAAACAAATACAAAGCAATCAAACAAAAGATAATTGAAATCAGCTTATCTGCTCAGACACTGCAGCAAGCATTGCTCAGAGAGTTCAAAATTTGCACGTGAAATAAGACCTTTTCTTACAAGGTACTGTGAAAAGCCAAGTTGGCTGGGACTTTTCCCAATATAGATTCATGGGCTGGAAAGGACCTTGAATATCATGTAGTTCCAACCCCCTGCCATAGGCAGGGACACCTTTCACTAGACCAGCATGCTTAAAGCCTTGTTCAACCTGGTCTTGAACGCTTCCAGGGATGGGGCATCCACAACATCTCTGGGTAACCTGTTCCAGTGCCTCAACAACCTTATACTAAAAAATTTCTTCCTTATACCCAACCTACTGTCAGTTTAAAGCCATTGCCCCTTGTCCTTTCACTATCAGCCCTTCTAAAAAGACTCTCTCCAGCTTCCTTGTAGACTGCCTCCAGGTATGGAAAGGCTGCAATAAGGACTCCCTGCAACCTTCTCTTCTCAAAGCTGAACAGCCTCAGCTCTTTTGGCTTATGTTCATTGGAGAGGTGCTTCAGCTCTCTAATACATCTTCATGGCCTCCTCTGGCCTCACTCGACCAGGTCCATGCTCTTCCTGTGCTTGGGGACCCCTGAGCTGGACACAGCACTCCAGGTGGGGTCTCAGGAGAGAGGAGTACAGGGGCAGAACCCGCACTCTTGCCCTGCTGGACATGCGTCTTTTGATGCTGTGCAGGACACAACTGGCTTTCTGGGCTGCAGGAGCACATTGCTGGATCATGTCCAGCCTCTCATCCACCAGCACCCTAAGTCCTTCTCCTCTGGGCTGCTCTCAATCCATTCTCCACCCGGCCCATATTTGTACTTGAGATCGCCCCAACAATCTCAAGTACAACACCCAACAGATCCAGGGCCTTGCACTTGATCTTGTTGAGCTTCATAAGGTTTGCACAGGCCCAATCCTCAAGCATGTTGACTGCACCACACAAGTTTGTCATCAGCACACTTGGTCAGGGTGCACTCGATCCCACTCTCCATGTCATCAACCAAGATGTTCAGCAGTGCTGGTCCCAACTCCAACCCCTGAATGCCACAAGTCAGGGCTCTCCACTTGAACACTGAACCACAACTCTTCGAGTGTGACCGTCCAGCCAATTCTTTATCCACTAAGTGGTCCATCCACCAAATCCATCCTGTTTCCCCTTCTTAAAAATGGGGGGTTATGCTTCCCCTTTTCCAGTCAGTGGGAACTTCACCAGACTGTCACAACCTCTTAAGTGTGATGGATAGTGCCTTACCCATGTCATTCACCAGTTCCCTCAGGACTCACGGATGCATCTTATCAGGTCACATGGACTTCTGCACCTTCAGGTTTCTTTGATGGTCTGAAACCTGGTTTTCTTCTACAGTGAATGGTTCTTCATTCTCCCAGACCCTGCCTTTACCTTTTGTGACTTGGGCGGTGTGGTAGGAGCTCTTGCTGGTAAAAATGGAACCAAAAAAAGTAGCTGAGTACCTCAGCCTTCGCCATGTCCCACATAACCACATTCTTTTGCAATCATACTTAAAAAACTCTCCAGGCAAATTGAAACAAAGAGCATATTCATGAAGATTGCATTATGCTCCTAATTTTTAATTCAGGAGGACTCTGGCTTAATTCCCTATTTGTTCTGATTCCAGTCCCCTGTCTATAAAACAGGATTAATAGCACATCTTATCTCACAGCATTTTTCTGGGGACACAGACATTTATGAGCCTGGTGTGATAATAAGATCACATAGACAAGGAGCTTAGAAATATCCAATAGGGACTTTTGCCACTGGACCATTCCTGCTAGCACTGTCTGGACGAGTGCCACTGCTGGCTCAGCACCAGCCTGACATGAAGACAAGGACTATCTTGCCCCTCTGAGCCCTGGGTCGGTGTTGTCACACCAGAGAGGAGAGTGAACAAGCCAGACCAGACAGAGACAGTCAGAAGAAAGGGGAGTTCCTGGGCAGGAGAGTGGCCTGGGACACCAGAAGACGTTGGGGAGGAGAAGGGAACAAGTGGGCTGAGTAACAGGTAAAGACATGATGAGAGACAGGAGGAGCAGGCGAGAAGTGGCACAGTAGAGGCAAATGATGGTGAAAATAGAGAGGGAAGGTGTAAGAAGACACAAAGGCAACTTTCTTGCAAGCCACACATCCCTCGCCTATGAATCATAATTATTATTAACAATCAATAATTCATGCTCATATGAATCAATCAGTAGTTTCTGGAGCTGCTCAGTAAACCCAGCCTGGAGTCAGTTCAGCTCTTAATGGAGATTTTCTCAGAATTTCCAGTTCCTATGTTCCTTGTGTCTAGTAAGAACATTGGCAGTGTCAGCTCCAAGCAGCCTGAGTACTTCACATTTCTCATTCCATGCAAACACACAAAAAGGCAGTTAAATCATCTCACATAACATACACACACTCTCCTTGCAGTGTTGCTGCACAGTGTAAAACAGCATTCCTTCTTAACCAAAGAAGGACCTCCACCAGGACCAACATAAACTATGAAGAACATGAGGGAAACTGATTGATCAGTTGATTTTCACTCATTAATCACATGATAGACCAGATGTCCTGAACACTCAGCCCATAATAGTTTATCAGTTACATATCTGTTAGCCTCTCTCTAAACTGGAGATAAGAAAATAGCAACAACTATTGCAACATGTCTTGGATTTCACTGTTTGGAAAAAAATAAATGGACTGCACGTAAAGGCTGAGCTGGAGATGGGGGCTCCTTTCTCTCCCTAACTCACTTGGACAGGATAAAAGCTTTCAGACATTTCTTCCCTGAACATGAAAAGGATAAAGCAGCTGCTAACACAGGCTGTTATTCGGGAGGCTTTTAACAGAAATCAGCAGAAACGTGTAGCTCCCCCTGTCTCTCACACATCAGTGTCAGGGCACAGTCTAATAACTGAGGGATAAATCAAGTGAGCCAAAAGTCTAAACATCCCATAGCCTCACTAAAGTAACTGCACCAGTTTTCATCCTTCTGCCTAACAGTGCTTAATCATCACCCAAGTGACATGAAAGGCACCACCCTGTGAGGAAGGCAAGGATTCCCCAAGGAATTCACTCAGGTATGCACTAAGACCAAATACAATATGTATGTCTGTGAGAAACCTCTTTCTTGTTTATTTTGACAGCTTGAAAAATTTATTTGCTAGAACAATAAATACAGTTCTGACGTTGTTGTATAGCCCTTCTAAACAGTACAGGCTTTTGTAGACCTCTTGTTGTATAGGTCCTCTAAATGGTACAGGATTTTATAACAACTTCCAGTATCTTACCACAATTTCCAGTCCAATCACCTCAAAAACAAAATGGTAAGACATAAGTCGAAAGCTCATTTCACCGAGCAGAGACCTTCAGATTAAATTTCTAAACTGAGCAGCTGCAAATGCCCTTGGGAAAATCTTTGTTTACTCTCAATAGTTTTATTTGTTTGTGAATGCTGTATGTTTCACTAACTACTGAACACTTCAGTACTTCAAATGTAGGGCAAAACAGTGCTTGCCTATGTTTTTATAGACCAGGTTTCCCCTTGCCCCAGCCCCCAGTGTTCCAGATACTGTTCAGAGACATGCTATGATGTTCTTGCTATTTCCACTAAGGCCTTAAAATTTCACTGAAGTCTGGCCACAGAGTGAAAGCAAAACTATGATTCTTCTCCAAATCTCAAAGGGCACTTGGCTGCAGGACCTACTGTGCCAATGCACACCCAGAGGCAAGTGGACCCAGCTCCTCACTCACAGCAGTATAAACATGGTGATTGCACCGATTTTGCTGTGGATGCTTCTGGTCCAGCACAACTGAGCCAAATGGCTGCTAACTTCCAGAGTGTTTTCTGAAGGTGAAGTAAGTCAGAGTTAAAATGTCTATGCTTACTAGACTGGGCAATTAACATTTTAGTGGAAACCCCTTATAATGTGGGATGGAGAGTGAGAAATGAACTGCTGATACACTGTGAAACTGTATACCATCAGGACAACACTGAGACACACTGAATTAGGCATGATGCTGAAGATTAAGATACTTACATGAGAGAAAAAAAATCTTAAAATTAAGGTCACACATATCTGTGCTGGTGATAGGACCCAGCACAAGAGAAGGTGCTTTCACTTGGCTTTTTTTTTTTTTTTTTTTTTTTTTTCCCCAAAGCTCACTTGATCCTCCTGCTGAGTGTACATGAAGTGCTCAACCCACTCCCTCCACACCCGAGCTGATGCTGGGATGACATGGCCACTGAAGCAGTCTGTGACTGACAGGTCACTCTAGCAGCACAAACCTGACCTGCATCTGAGACTGTCACACAAGCACATTGGTGTCAAACCTGCCTCAGCATACAAGGCACAGCTTATGTTGGCTTAACACAGTGCACAGGTCACCCTGTGAGTGCTTTTAGAGCGACTCTGAGCCTGCAAACCAGGGATCAGTGTTTTGCCACCTCCACTCCCAGTGCTAGGTGTTAGATAGCCGGAAGCTGGTTCTAGGAGCCAAAAGCCTGATGTGCTGTACTCTCAAACAGCAGTCAGGGAGAAGCTGGCCAACACCTGCACAAGGATGCCATCGACGGTGCTTGCCTTCTTTGGTGCATTACAGCTGTGGCTTTTTGCTTTTTACTCTTGATCCAGTACATGTCCCTGGGTGACAGAAACTGCTTGAGGCTTTTCTGTTAATCATTTCTTGATCGCTCCAAATGGCAGAGGACAGCTCTCCATGATGCCGTGTATTGGTTGTGTGGACAGGTTTTCGTAGAGGGTATGCTAAGGGGCTGGCTTCTGTGAGAAGCTGCTAGAAGCTTTTCCCTCATGTCCAATGAAGTCTATGCCATCCAGCTCCAGACTGGACCTGCTGCTGACCAAGTCTGAGCCCAACAGCAGTGGTAGTAGCACAAAGAAAGATTGAAGAGGGAGAAAGGAATAAGAATACATGAGAAAAACAGCTCAGCAGGTCAGTGAAGAAGGAGCAGGAGGAGGTGTTCCAGCATCAGAGAAAAGACTCTCCTGAAGCCCATTGAGGCCCATGGTGGAGCAGATATCCACATGCAGCCTGTGGAGGACCCCACATCAGAGCAGGTGGATGCTCAAAGGAAAATGTGACCCTATGAGAAGCCCACACTGGAGCAAGTTCCTGGCAGGACCTGTGGCCCTGTGGAAAAAGGAGCCCACACAGGAGCCAGATTGCTGGCAGGACTTGTGAACCCACTGGGAGACCCATGCTGGAGCAGTTCACGAAGAGCTGCAGCCAGTGGGAAGGACACATGTTGGAGGAGTTCATGGAGAACTGAACTCTCCATGGGAGGGACCCCATACTGGAGCAGGAGAAGAGTATGAGAAGTCCTCTCCCTGAGGAGGAAGTATCAGCAGAGACAATGTGTGATGAATTGACTACTGCCCCCATTCCCTGTCACCCCTGTGCTACTGGGGGGAGGAAATAGCAAAAAATTGGAAGAGAAGTTAAGCATGGGAAAAAGGGAGGGGTAGGGGGAAGGTGATTTTAAGATTTGGTTTTATTTGTCATTATCCTCCTTTGATTTTGACCAGATAATGAATGCAATTAACTTCCCCAAGTCGAATCTCTTTTCCTGTGATAATAACTGCTGAGCTATCTCCCTCTGTCCTCATCTTGACTCATGAGCCTTTCACTGTGCTTTCTTCTCCCTGCCCAGCTAAGGAGGGAAGTGATACAGAAGCTCTGGTGGGCACCTGGAGTCAACCCAGGGTCAATCCACCATATGGAAGTAAGTGCTCCCTCGTACATCAACGTTTGCATGCTGCAACCTGCTCTGGTGCCATCTGGCTACAGCCTGGGAAACCTTAAGGATACAGATATATCCACAGTGAATTTTAGGGTCCAGCTTTGCTCAGTCAGGCTTAGGCAGGGTGCAGCATGACTGCAAGGTACATATCAAACTCCATCAGCTCCTTCGTATTTTGCTGTGGAGAAAAGATGGAGAGGAAAAGCACCTCTTAGAACAGAGACACTCAAGCCTGGCCCAGGGAATGAAGGCTGGGGGCATTCACACCACTGTATCATCATATTCTAATGCTGTTAAATGTGGAGACCTCACCTCTGGCTCAGGAAGTCACCCAAGGCACAGTCATCTCTGTTCTGGGAAAGTATTTTGAATGACCATCAGCGTATTTTTCCCTACCTCTGGCACCCTGATGAATACATGTATGACACCTCAGGGCAGCCTGCAAGCTCTTACATCCACAATATGCACAGCTGTACATTACTGCTGCTCCAGCAGCAGATCTGGCGTAGAAGCTTCCCGGGAGTCAAATGGATAAAGGAGCTGACACAGCTGTGAGGATAGTGGCACGAAGAGGGCTGAGCAGTGTGTGTGGGAGAAGGGATCTACCACTGACAGTGCAGCAACACAGACTCACAGCCCACAAAAGCTGTGCTGCCAAGTGCAGGGGAGCTTTTCTTCCTGCTTACCAAGTGGAGAATATGACACCTGTCTCGGGACGCTCCCTTGACTGTTAGTGACTGTCACACACCCTGAGCAGATGTTTCAGGCTGTGCTGCCTGACAAAAGTCTCCCCATGGACAGCAAAACAAATCCTTTCTTTCCTACCTGCCAAAAGACTTCTTGTTTTGTTTGTTTTAAAGAAAAAAAGGAATTCTTGTTCTTCTGCTGAGTAAGATACCTGGTATTCAGCAGCAACTTGTTTGTTTTGGGGAAGTAGAAAGGGCTTGGGATAAGCTTACTATGTTTTAGCACAGCTCATAATACAAAGGATGCCTCCTCAAAAGCTGTGTACAGCCTCTCTCAAAGAACAGATCCAATGCTTTTACATATTCCTGAGTGTTTTCCAGGGAGGCTGCGTCTGTTGTGGCTGCTAGAAGGTCCATCAGCTAAGGTATGAAATCAGGATTATTTTTAGAAAAATACAGGCTGGTGGAGGAGGCAGCATGCGATCAGAGATGCAAAAGCCTTTCTTGGCAATTCATCTTGTCTCCACAGGGTTTAAAGGATATGGCTGTAACAAGACCTTTTTATGCACAAAACCAGGAAAAAATCTGGCTTGGCCTACGGGCCTATTTTCCATGGTATTTTCCTCTTCTCCTTCTATGGTCCAGTTTGATACTCTGCTCAGTGAGCAACTAATGCATGGCTCCCTTGGTTTCAGAGGCAAACACTCAAGCAATATTCATTTTTAACAGCAATTTGCATTTTTTAGGCACTATTTGGTAGAAATCCTAGCAGGTCTGCCTGAGATAGTCTCAAATTAGCTTTCTCACAAGGAGCAATTTCTCATTTGTCCTTTGATGGAAAAATCTGCCTTACCTATTATTAAGGGCTGCATGCTGGGAGGGTCTCTGCTGCGTGATCCCACTCACACGAGCAGGAAAAAAATAGCATAAGCTAATAAATCCATTAGCTAAAATCATGCACTGCCTGTAAGAGCATACAGGCCCCTGGAAAGTCATTATGAAAGCCCTTCTTGCCATCTATCCAGAAGAAGTTAAACCTGTAAAAAGCAGGCTTCTGCTGTACAGGGGATTGACATTTAGCTTGAAAGCACCAAAACTTATGTCTGCTTTTAATATAAAGTTGAATGAATTATAACCCATGTGTCTTGTGAGCTAATTTCAGGCACTAAAAGACTGAATTTCCTCACTGTCAGAAAAAAATGCATGTTTCCAATGCACAGACAACTGAACTTTCAGGAGGATCTCAGGAGGCTCATTTGCACCAAACTTCTGTTATAAGCTTGATTCAGGCAAGTATTTTAGACATGGCCCACCCAACAAGCTCCTAAGCCTTCCCAAATCTGAACATGTATGGGTGGCCATGTTTAAAAAGATTTAGTCACTGTGTGTCCACCTTGGAGAACATTCAGATTTCCATTCCTAGTTATGACTTTGGTTAAGGCAACAAAACCTCTTTTTTTTTTCAAGCACAAATGCTCCTTTCAAAGCTAAACTTGTACATCCCACCTAGACAACACAGAACAGGCCCAGCAACTTACAGCACTCACTCTTTGCAATTTGAGATGCTGCATCATTCCAGTGTGCAAGAGTAACAGACTAGACCTCTGCTTTTAAAAAGAAACAATAGTTTGAAAACAAATCCCGTGACAAGTTATTTCCACATTACTGAAAATCCTGCTTTCAGTCTTTTCCTGTTTGTTTGCTTGGCCTATTGATTCAAGTGCTACACAGGGAGAAATGTGAAAAGAAAATGTAGCCCAAACAGAAACTTGCAGGCTAAAATCCAGCACTAAATAGCAAAAACAAGCAAGCTGGAAAACAACGCAAAGTCAAATATAATTTGCTTGCTGTTTCATTCAAATACATTTTTCTGAAGTTTTGCTGGCCATATACATACATATATAAACATATTACATATAAATATATATACACACACACATAAAGACAGGGTAATAATTGATGCATGTGAACCAACCCCATGTAATCTCAAAGCTCTAAGTGTCACAAGAAGCTGAATCAGAGTGCTTTTACACTGGAGGTTTTTTAAGTAAACTAGTCAGAAAGTGGACAAACAATACAATTTTTATCTTCTATTTTAATTCTACATGCAGAAGTGAAACTTCAGCTGTTTAAAATATTCACCTGACTTCACAAATCTGAAGGACTGCACTTTCAAAAGGTTTCAGGGGAAACATGTTGGTAAAAATTATGGTCTTCTCTTTTCTGGCAACACCTGAAAATAGGTCTCTGAGGGGTGTGAAAACTGGGGTGTCTCATGAAGATGTTGCCTCCAAACTTTGGTTAGCTACATCTTTCATTCTGGTCTTAACCTACAGATTACTAGGTTTAATCTAACTGCATTTTCCAATCCCATATCTAAAATTAAAACTGCTGTTACCTAACCATATGTACAGGTTTTGTGTGTTGCACGGCAGTTTTTAATGAAAGTCTGTTATGCATCCACTACCCAGTCTCTGATATCACGGAATCTTTCCATGAAATGCCATTTAGGACACCCATGAGTGCTATATTATTTTAGTGTAGTAAGGACAGCAAGAAAAAAAAGTAATCAGTAACAGCATTTCACTACCACTGGTCCCCACAATCAAAGCCATATCAAGTGTGGGGTGAGTTGTGTGTCTGGCTTGTCCTGCTTCCTTTGCAGCTTTTTCCTGGCAAACACAGCAGACACACGGACAGCATGTGAAGTTTGGTACACACACATGAACAGTGGGAATACAAAGAGCTCAGATAATCCCTCACAACTGGGGAATGCCTGGATTTGTCAGGTCACCCAGTGCAGAGTAGCATAAACCTAAGACCAAGAAGATTGGTATTTTCAGGTACTGACAATGCTTTTTCCTCACTTGCTAAGCTAAGCCTCTCTCATTTCTCCATATCAAACGTCTAGATGCAAAGCCTCAATCAGTATTTTAGATGGCAATTTTTTCCTGCCTGCATGAAGGAAGACAGTATATAGCAAGCATTAAATCAAGAGTTTTCCTTGCTTTTGACCCTTGTGTGTTCTTCCTGTTGTCCGTAGAGCTCAGCTCACTTGTCCTTGCTTTGAGAAACAAAATTTTACAATGGAAGAGCACAAGGAGTCGCAAGTTGACACTTTAGCACTTTACAATTAACTTCTAATTTTGTGATGGTTAATTTTGATTCCCATCATTCCTGTATACAGAAAGCCCCTCAGTTTATCTGAATTGTGTCCTCCCTGTCCCTCCTTCGCTTTACCCTTTGGCAGGCGAGACACCCTAAAATAATCTGACGGACAGAAACACAATTGCTTTTACAAGCACAACACTTCATTATATATTTGTTTTGAAAACAGTTTCCAGAGCCTAGAGTATGTCAGCAAAAGCCAAAGAAAGAGTGTTGATGTTGTTACAAGGTCAGCTCTTCAGAGACAGTAGGCAGCAGTGTTGGCACTCTGACAAATTATCACCATGGCAAAGATGGCAGCTCTCAGGCAGTGATTCAGCTGCTTTGACAATACCAAGGCTCCAGCTAAATGTAAAGATAAGTTACTCATACTCCCTCACACACACACTCTCCCATGCACTCTACCTTGGGAGTTTCTTAATGCCTTTTTTTTTCTTTTTTTTTTAAATGAAGGCGCAGGGTTTAAGGAAAAATAGAAGGCATGTGCTTAAGGAGGACAGACCACAGTGGAAGTTCTTTCTCCTTGTACACATATATTCTGTGCATATATACACACACCTACACAGACACCTCCTATTGACAAGATACTATTATAAACAAGCTTTTCCTTAAGCAGTTGAAACAGTGAAATGTGGTTCTCAAAAGACTTCCTCCCTCTTTTCCATCTTCCCCTCTCATTAACATAAAGGGTTTTGCACCTTTGTTTGGTGGGGGGACAGGCTGCAGCAGGCAAGAGGCAGCATGCACAGGGGCTGCACACTTGGGGATGGTTCTGTTCCCAGAGCCAGCATGTAACTGCTCAGTCCTGCTCCCCTTTTGCTCTCTGGGGAACGTATTTTGGCTTCCCCCCTGTGCTCACTCGCCAACATTCTTACGACAGCAACAGCTGTCGAGTAATTCTGTAAGTATTTTATACATACCTTATCCTCTTGCTTGTACAGAATGAATACTTTTACCTCTAGTGTTAACAGTGCCATACCCCTGTACTCCACAGGGCACCAGAAAACTTACTGATGGAGGGAGAAGTGTAGAGCCCATGCATAAACTGCAAGTCCTCTTAAAACTACAATTATGGGCAGGCTTTTGGAAGCTGCTCTGTAAAAATGTACAAATTTCACTTGGGTTTTTTTAATTGGGATATTTTGTTTTAAAGTCATTGCTTTTGTTTAATTTTGTGGGTCTGGGAGGACAATTTAAAATTTGCAGGAATGAAAAAACAGCTTGAGATAAACTACCTCCAGTAAAGCCTGCAGACTTGTTAGGAGACAATGCCAGCACTATCTGCTCTGAAAAGCCTTCTTCCAGGCTGGAAAAAGCTATAAACTTCACTTTGCTATACAAGGTGCTTTGTTCTTAGTTTTGATATTAAAAAAAAGCTTTGTATCTATGTGTGCCCTGCAGCCTTGTCCTCGCTCCATGTTAGGGCAAGAATGGGGTGTGCATCAGCTGCCTCCTCTGCCTCTGCCTTGGCCTGCACCCAGCAGCTTGTAGCTGTTCCAGAGGGAAGGAAAGGAAACCCAGTGCAGGGAGATCCCATGCACCCTCACCAGGCCCCAGCCGGGACCAGGTGGGGAGGATTCAAGCCTTGATTTACCATCCAAGATGTGCCCCAAAAGGGAAAATATTTCAGCATTTCTGTGTAAGCAGCTTTTTCCCTAGGAAAGGTACAGGAATGGCTGCTGAACTGTATGGAAAGTGCATGTCTGTGTGCAAGGACCAGGACCAGGGCAGTCCTGTAACTACCAGGGTGATGGGCAAACCCACATCAGCCAAGCACACATGGCACAGTGTAGGCTTTGCTGCTTCTTTGCTCAGAGAAGTTTACACAAGGAAGGATTCTGTCTTTGAAGCACGACATGACCCAACTAATCAGCCCCCAGGGCCATGTGGGTCCCCACCACTGCTCTTTCCCCACTGGTAGCCCTTAGACTGTGCAGTGGGTACACAGTGCGAAGCAGGAGGATGCAGACATCTGTCTGCTTATAAAACAGCAGCATTAACAGGGCTTTCCTAGCAGTCGCTAATTCCAGGAAGTCTCCTCATTTTCCTACGAAGAGCCATTAAGAGGGAAACATAAAAAATTACTCGAAAGTGTTTTGAAACATAAGAGTTTCTTTCTGGAAGTACTGGGGTCTTGGAATACTTCAGAGTTCTCAGGAACAAACCACTATCTAATGATGATAAGCATCTCTGTTATCTTATCCATCTGACACTGAAAGCTGAAATTTTGCGCAAAGTCCTCCTGCACCAACAGCTTTACTCTATGCATGTCTCCATCCTACATAACCAGAGGTCATGCAGCCATGCACTTGCTGCCCTATTGCTTCTTTATTCTTTGGTGGTTTTGGTGCTTGTGAACAGAACAGGTTGCAGACAAGCACATCACAGCTGAATGCTGCGCCAGTCTGCCTGCCTCCTCCTGTTCCTCCTCAGGATGCCTTTCCAGAAAGAGCTGGACTTCTCTGGATCAGCCAGTGTCAGTTGCAGGTAAGTCTCAGTTTGCTTAGGCCAAAGCAGAACAGGACGACAGGCAAAAAGCCAAGTCTGCTGCAAAACTTGGCCGTTTTTCTAAAGGAGAGATTATCACTTTTTTCCCCTTTCAAGAAGATACTTGTCAAGGGAGTATTAGTGGAAAATGGAAAGACAGGGCTGTGTTCCTCTGCCTGTGATCAGATATGATTACAGACAGAAAAGATAAATGCACTTTCAGTGAGTGCAGGGGCCACTGTCAAAGCCACAGGAAAGGTGGAAGTATTCTCCCATTAGAGGAATACATAAAAGGCAGGAGAGAAAAGTAAGCCACACAGTGTTTTCAAAATGAGAACGTACATATGGATGCATGAGTCTAATTTTAATCACCCACGTATGAAATATTTGGCCCAGCTCCCAATCTCTTCTGAGCGGGAGCAGTGGTGTAGGATTCCCTTTCCTGGCAGGTGTGCAGGTTGTTCCCTCTCCTCTGCAGCAGGGTCCAAATGAACACTCTTGACTCTTCTTGAGGGGAAAAGACATGCAATAAGGAGAAGCTGCTCGTGCAGCAGAGCATTGGCTCCTCTCCGGCACTGAGAACAGACATCACTCAAGGCTCTCAGCCTGCTGACAGGTGGATTCCCCTCCCACCATCATCACTGCTCTGCAAGCAGGTGGCCAGGTCTGGAGGAAGCCTGATTTCCCATCACCCACATGCACGCTGCTCGGCATAGGGATGCCAGTAATACTCCTTCATGAGGGTGGGAAGCAATCACTAACTCCTTGAGCTGGGGGAGAGTCTCTGAAAGGAGTGACTCCTTCCTTGCTAGGGGTGCCATATGCTGCCTTTTACTTCAGAAAACTGTAAATGCACAAAAAAAGGACGCTCCCTTTTTTTAACCAGATACCTATTTATCCCAGCCATGCTGTTCAACACACACTGTTTACAAGCAACAACATTAGGCCTCTGTTATTATTCTTACAGGTCTTGGGCCTCAAAATAAAAACCATCTATGCCTTTAACGAGGGGCAAAGATATGACAAATAACTACAAATTACATTGCCCAGATGCAGAGCTTCTCCTTTTGTTACAATTAGGCATCAGTCTGAAGATCAGCAGAAACGTGTTTGCTAAAAATTGATAATCACTGACTTCCTGTTTTATTTTTAATACATGCTTTGCAGACTGTCTCACCCATTCGAGGAAATGATAGCTCTCATTTCATTGCTGCTGACACTGTTCTGCTGCCTCACAGGAAAGAAAAGCAAGGAAAATAAGAACAGTCTCACAAGGAGGTTAAGATGCATGTTTGTTGACCCAAGAGTGCTGGACAAGAGGGGTGAGTATTGACCAGCAACATCTTGCAACCCATTCATTACCCAGCTGCTGGAAAAACCAAGTATCATAAATATTCCATTGACTTTCAGGAACCTAAAGCGTGAGCCATGGTACTGACGTTCAGAGACCTGGGAGGAGGGGAGAGGGAAACGCAGGAGTGGTTTTTTCCAGCACTAGCTGTAAGTGAGTAGCTCATCCCATCTCTGCTTGGAGATTTAAGGCCCAGTCACAGCAATACTATTAAAATCTCGGATAAAAATATTCCTTTAGAAAAATTAGAACTCCCATAATCTAATGGGAACCAAAATCAAAGCAAGTGGCAACAAAAGCAACTCCACAATAAAAATCTGAAAATGCTTATGAGCTCCTGAAAGCAGAACGCACCCGACTATATACTGTGAATCACAAATCACTGCCAGCAGCAGAAAGTATTTTAACACTCTACTGATTTTGGAGTTTGGACTCAGTTCTACTTAAAATTTTATAGGGGAAAAACAATTTCAGTAATTCCCCTTTGTAAAAATAAATTTTCAAGGCAGGCAAGTCTTGGGTTAAACAGCTCCAAGACTTCAGATCCTGCCTCAGTGAGAACATTTTCAGAGATGAGATATAAAGGAACATTAAATAACTCTTCCCTTGCAAGCTAAAAATAAAACACGTGAATTCCTGCTTCCTTTCAAGATGCTAAAACAAGCCTTCAAACAGTTACTTGAAACAGTGTTACACCGGTTTGTGCTACAACTCATCCTTTGCTTCAATTTATTTTCTGTCAGTCCTTGGCAATTTGTCCAGAAAGCTCAAAAAATGACTGGTGTGGGTATTGGCCACGTATGGAAAATATGGCCCCTCTCAAGTCAACAAATAACTCTTGCTGTGCTTGTCATATTACTGGACTCAGAAAGTACATCCAGTTCCCCATCTCAGGCACTCACTTTGCCAAAGCCCCAGCATCTAACACAGGCAAGGCTCCCATCCCTCCACACCAAGCATGGGACTTGGTAGGTGATCTGACACATCCCTCACCCAAAAAGGCAGGGAGCACTTTAGTGCCTGGAACTGGACACTGCCCTGTGCACCAGCCCCTTAGCCTAGACCAGGTACGTCTTTCCCCACCAGTGAAATCTAATTTGTACGCAAAATGGTGGTAAAAAGCCTTTTCCAGCATGGCAATGGCAGCTGAGCGTGGATTGTTTTGTGCTGAAATACTGCAGGGGAGTCTCCTGATTGCCTGCATCGATTTGAGGAGCATCTGCCTGCCTGCCTGCATAGCTTGGGGTGGTGAGGAGAGCTGGAGCCAGCTGTGGGTCTGCCCTGGTTTACTGCTGCCAAGCGAGCAGGATGCAGCCAGGACCAAAGCATCCTGAAATCTCAGCTAGGAGATCTCCTCTGTGCACAGTGGGAGGGAGGAGGTCAGGGCAAGGTAAGAGCTGTGGCATATCAACCCCAGAGCATGACAGAGGAAGAGCCAGGCCACCACGCAGCCCTCTCGGTCCCATGGGGACACATCCAGGTCCCAGGGAGCCGACCTACCGAGCAGCAGATTTATGAGGAGGCGGAGGTGCGTGTGTATGCTCCAAGGAGATAAAACCAGCTACCCTCCTGATTCATAGGCAGGGTAGTAAGAAGCTTTCCAAGGCTGAACATTGGTCAGAAATTATTTTGCTTAATCACCTATTTATTTTGTCCTTTAAAAGTATGCTGTCAAGAGGAAAGACTGAATTACAAAACCACCTTATCTGTATTTTTCAAAGATGTCATGCTCCTTAAGGGAGTGGTAAATTTAGCTTTGCACACTGAATATTTAACTGACCTGGTCCATTTATCCTGTAAGATCATTCAAGCATATACAAGGCTGTGCTAGAGCCCCAAATTTTAACCTATGAAAAAACCCCTTAAAGTTGATGTTAAAAATGAGAAAATAACTTATTTTCATTTCCAATCACTTAGTGAATGAGGGTGCCTCATAAATGTCTTCTAATTCAAGGAAACTGAGGAGAAAACATGACATTTAGGAAGGGCATTTGAGCACTTCTGTACTAGCAGAGTTAATCACCTGAACAGACCAAAGCACATACCTATGTGCTTACAATACCACTGGTAAGAAGAAAAGAAAAATACCTACAACACTATGGGTACCCCTAGTGCTACAGAAGAATTCAGTAATGGTTGGATAAAATCAAGAACTACTTTGCCATTTTTAAGGACTACACAAACAAACACATTTTAATGTTGGGTTTTTTTAATACTATTTTTTCTACTAGTTTTCAGAAGTGTCGCAGTCTTCACAGTAAACTAGTTCCCTCTCCAAAGTATTTATCTACTAGCAATGTTGTGTGCTCAGTGGTATCTAGTTTGGGGATGAAGGTACACCAGGAAAGAATGAAATGACAGGAGAAATAGTCTAAGATTTAGTTAGATCTATCTAAGGTCCATTAAGTTTTAAAAAAACCTGTAAACCTAATGCAGTACAAAATAGTTTAGTCTTCAGGAGTTAATTAACTCTTTTATAAAGAAGATGGAGTTTCATATAAAACCCCCTACATTTCCTGTCTTCTAAAAGTAACTTGGTTAATTCTGTTTGGGATAGCAGTGGAAACAACAAAATTTCTTTCTCAAGCATAACAATGCACATAGATTTTTCCAGTCTGAACTCTTTCTCTCTGAGTAATGGTGGTTGGGTGTATCCTCTCCTTGCATTTGACCTTAATAGCAATTAACTGCATTGGGTAATGAATGCAAAGCCATTAAAAATGAAATGCTGAGGACACCAACAGGGCTTGGGTGGTCCCTAACTCCATGACAAGAGACAGCAGTGGAATGCAACTACAACACCTAAAGCATATGATCAACAGTGGTCAGAGATCAGCCACATGAAATTATAGAAGAGTTTCTTACTACCTAGAAAGGTCCAGCAATTCTCTGAAGGTAATTCAGACCTCAAAAAAAAAGCAGCTTGTGTAATTCTTCCATGACTCTCCAGTTCAATACACTGGAGCACAATAGGGGAGACCTGGTGAGTAGATTACCAACTGTACCAACCAGAGACAAAACTTCGCAAGAGAATCCCTCCTATTCATGGGCATTGGGTGAAATGGAGAAACAAGTCTCTTCCCTCCAGACCTTCCATTTAATACAAACAAACATGAGCCAGAAATAACATTCCAGTGGGGATGCCTTTTTTCTTCTTTTTGGATATATTTTTATAGAAATTGGAACACACTGGTTTACATCCTAGGACTTTTACACAGAACTTTTACTACAGATAATATCACTTTTTGAAACCACTGAGGTGGGCTGTTGTGTGATATCCAGATCCCTCACCACCAGCTGACCCCCACAGCCACACATCATGGTCAGAAACTGCATATCCAAGGTTTCCTAGGGAGACGATGCCACCAGAGGGAGATTTTGAGTTTCAATCTACTTTCTTGACAGCTATAAACAATGGGAAAATTAAGGTGGTTAACATCCATCCTCAGGTGGCTGCTCTTACAGAACAGGAGCAACCTGGTGGAGGCAGCAACTGAACTGCGTCCCAGACCTGCAGAGTGGGAGGGACCTCTGGAGGCCACCTGCTCCCACCCCCTGCTTGAACAGAGCCACTCGGAGCTGCTTGCCCAGGACTACTGATGTCCTGCCCAGGAACTGCTCAGCTCTTCCTAGCATGATAGCACTACATGCAGAAAATAATTCTCAGGGTAAATTTTAAAAGCAGGGAATTTTTAAATGCTAGGACAATAGCAACATTAAGGAAGACCTAAAATGATCTTCGAAGTCTAGTTTTTAAGCAAAACAGATGCTTCACAGTGCCACAGTTCTGCTATATGTTCCTGCACAGATGCAACAAAAAGTTGAAACACGAATTTTCTGATTTGAAAAAAAACGTGTTGTTGAAGTTAAATAACAGCTGAACACCGAGAACCCAGGAAACAGGGCAGTCTATTTAGAGCATTAACAACATTTTGTTTACTGCTTAGGATGAATTCATCATGCAAACAGTCCAAAGTGAGATCCTGGCAGGCTCTGAACGTGCTCAGAGAGGCTGAGGCCAGAGACATTCTACATCCATATTAGGCTATGGATCAAGTCCTGAGCTGGATTCAACAGTTCTGCTTTGCCTGAGACTTTAAAAACCCAATGATGGCAAATTATATGCAGAATCACCATTATCCAAAAATTCATTTGATCACACTATGGGAATGTTAACTATAGAAGCATGAAACTATGAACACTAAACTGGAAACCAAAGCTCCCACATTATCAGACTGAAGGAGGATGAGCAGAAGGATTCTTGTGCCCTAGGAAAATGAAAATATTTGCAAATTAAACCAGAAACTTTACCCCACAGCATGAATCTCATATATATGTCAAATCAAATTTTTGATTTATACCAAGGAAACTACAGAAGTAGCCTGCTTACTCAGCACTGAATTTATTTCTAAGAAAAGAAATAAATCTACCTCCCTAAAAATGTCACTATGTTTATTGTTATGATTAAACTGCAGAGTGCTCAGCAGTTTTAGCCGGCCTACGCAGCAGTGATTTTTTTCCTTAAGCCTTTGGATATTGTGGGTAACACAGAACTATAGAATGGTTTCTGTTGGAAAGGGCCTTGAAGATCATGTAGTTCCAACACATCAGGCCACGAGCAGGGACACCTTCCACTAGACCAGGTTGCTCACAGCCCTGTCCAACCTTGACATGAACACCTCCAGGGATGGGACATCTACAGCTTCTCTGGTAAACCTGTTCCAGTGTCTCATCACCCTTACAGTAAAGAATTTCTTCCTAATATTTAATCTAAACCCACCTTCTTTCAGTTTAAAGCCATTCCCCCTTGTCCTATGCCTACGTGCACTTGTAAAAAGTCTTGCTCTCTCCAGCTCACTTGCAGATCCCCTTTAGGTACCAGAAGGCTGCTCCAAGGTCTCCCTGGAATTTTCAGCAGGCTGAACAACACCAATTCTCTCAGCCTGTCTTCATATGAGAGGTGCTCCATCCCTGTGATCATCAGTGAAGTAGGTGGAAACAGGACAATGGGCAATTCTACTACATTTAAGCTTTCCCATAATGCCCATTATTAAGGTATTTGAAAACAACGATTTGGGCAACCAGCAAACAGATCTTCACATTACAGACAGAAATGGATACAAACTTTGTGCACTTAATTTTAACAGTCTGCGTGGAATCAATTGTCTGCTTAGTATCGTGCATATGAACAAATATTTCCTTCACAGCCATGACTCAGGAAAACACTGAAAAGGAATGAAAGCTGTGCAGCACTGGTCCTTCAGTTCACCTTCTGACTGCGATTTCTCTCACATCTACATACAAGCACATTCTGACAAAATTCAGATCAATTTCAACAGATGCTGACAAGCCCTGGAAGCTCAGTCTCCTTCCAAATCCAAATTTTTCCCATTCAGATTGTTTAGCTGTTTGCCCACATGCATTAGTAATATCTGGCAACTCTGGGACAACAGAGCTATGTGTTGTTACTTAAACCACAGTAATCTCTCTGTGTAATGTGCATTGAAGTACCAGTAAAAGGTACCAATAAAAATACTTCTTTGTGAACAGAGAAAACAGAATGCCAGATATAGAGGAATTTGGAAAAAAAAATTAACGCCAGAAATTAGGGCATCAGTGATTTACTGCAGCACACTGAGTACAGTGCTGGGCCCAAGAGACAAACTTTTTTGTATCCAATGTCAAGATTTCCCCACAAATATTTTCATGGCTTTTGAAAGCAAATATATAATGTGTCTTGAAAAACCCTGCTGACAGCAAGATGCTGCCCAGCAGAAGAAAAGCAGTCAAGCTGGGCTCTGGCTTTTCCCAGGGCAGACTTGTTCCAACTTAACTCAGGAGCTGTTAGGGGGGCAGGTTGCTCAGAGTTATTCAATAACCTATTACAGGGTTCAACAGGGTTCATAACCACATCTTGCAACACAATGGAAAGTGACAGCAACCAAACCATCACTTTTTCTTTATTTGGTCCCACCTCCCTGATAAGAACATGTCCATATTAGTAAGTGAAACTGGACAAGGACGTGCTCCTGAGAGCTGGAGCTGCTGCCTGGCACATCCCTTGCCACACTTTTGGACTTAAACAGCCCTTCTTCCTCCAAAGGGCTCCTGGGCAGAGTTTGGGAGTTTGCAGAGTCCAGAGACATTTCCTGCAGGCTGTTTGCTTGTGGCCACTCTGCTCTAGAGACTGAGTTCAGTGGTATGGACACCTGCTGTGCCAGAGGCATCTCTCTGGTGTATTTACTAGAAGAGACTGTCTCACTCAGTGAGTTATTTAATATCTTGAGGTCTCCATTTCTTCAGCTAGATATATGAATCTGGATGCCAGAGCTCTTTCCAAAATGATGTAAAAATGACACATTTCTTAAAAAAGCTTGTTTCCAAATCAGCTTTTTCCCTCTGAATTATTAATAATAATGATAATCAGACCAACTGATTCATTTGAAAGAATTGCAGCTTTCCTTGGAATCTTAAATACATATCCTCCACAGCCATAAGTGAGAATCCTGACAGGTTGCTCAGACCTAAAGCTACTTTGACAGAGATCGTATCTTTTATACTCACCATTTCTGTGCTATTTTTTTATGAGTTGAACACTAAGGTGCTCTCAGAAGCCAGAATCTGACCCAATTAGGACAAATTCTGGCCTTCTTCTCTAACACTGACCATATGCTTGAGTGAGAAACAAAGACAGAAACCACCCCTGTCCAAGAAATTGCCATGCTTTGGGATATATACAGACAAAACTCTTTGGCAAGCCAAGGCAATGCATAAACAGAACTCATAAACACTACTTTGCCTCATAAAAGGTAAACTGCAGTTTTAATAACTTCTCTAAGAACCAGTATTTTACATTTGAATATCCTTAATTCCAAACAGAGTCTATCACATGAAAAGAGATGATAATAAGGCAGGACATATCCTAAGAGAGTATGGAAACAAAGATGCTCTACCAAATACTATTTTATGTTCTTAGGTGTAGGAGGACTGATAGCACCTTTTAGCTAGAAAGAAAAACCTCAAACAACACCTTACTTTTCCAAGCAGTTTTTGTATATGCTGTGCTGCCTATTAACTGATGACATATGCAATGGCACTTTTTGTGAGTGACTTGTAGCTCATTTCTTCATGCAGTGCCTATATTGTTTTTTCTGTTCTGCTGCATAAGGTGCAAATTCCTGGGATGAGCAGCACATCTCATGGTATCACATATCCTGAGAACTACATACTTTATCTGAGAGCGGGAGCTTTAGTTCCTTTATCATACAGCTAGAGGCAAAGTTTCATCTCCAAAGTTATGTTTAGTGTCAGTAGAGTGAGTCTACTTGAGCTGACATCCTAACTCCACTTCCCAGCTGATCATCTGAATGGTTTTGTTGTTTAAAGGCCATTTGATTAATATGATTGGAGAGTAACTGTCACAGACTTTTAATTCCAATTGCACAGCCAAGATTTTAAATCTTTTTGGATCTGGGACTTTTTTTTTTCTTTCTTCTAAGCCTTTTTCTCTGAACCTGTTTGTACACAGAAACCTGAACTCTGTTTGCAAACAAAATCATAGAACCATAGAATGGTTTGGGTTGGAAGGGACATTAAAGACATTAGCTCAAACCCTCCCCCAACCCCCCCCCCCCACAAAAGGCAGGAGTACCTTCTGCAGGAATACCTTCAGAACCCCATCCAATCTGGCCTTCAAAACCTTCCAGGAATGGGATTCACAGCCTCTCTGGAGTTCCTGTTCCAGTGCTTCACCATCCTTACAATAAGGAATTTCTTCTGTATATCAAACCTAAATTTCCCCTCTTTCAACTTCCACCCATTACTCCTTGTCCTGTCACTACAGTTCCTGATGAAGAGTCCCTCTCCAGCTTCCCTGTAGGATCCCTTCAGGTACTGGAAGATTGCTGTGAGGTCTCCACGCAATCTTGCCTTCTTCAGGCTGAACAGTCCCAAATTTCTCAGCCTATCTTCATATAGGAGGGGCTGCAGTCCCCTTACCAACTTTGTGGTCCTCCTCTGGACTCACACCAACAAAATGCTGCAATAAGGCTCTAGTGAGAGCACCTGGGAAGTGGCAGGATACCAACAGAAAAATCCTGTTTGTGCTCTGCCCTCCCATTCCCCTCTCTGTTTTCCAGCAAACACCCAGCTGCTACTTCTCATCACAGACACCAAGATTTGTATCTCTGCTGCTCCTTTTGTAAAGGAGTCACCTATATGCTGCATTAAATTTCAGACATCAAAGTGAACACTGTGAGTCTCGGCTTATGCCAACAGCTACGTCAGTTTTAGGGTAAGTGCTGGCAACCTCAGCACCATACAAGCAGAGAAGATGACTCTGGCACCCAGCCTGGCCTGCACAGCAGTTATTTCTGTACACACGAAACCACTTGCAGCAGCAATATAAACTCACAGTTGCTCGTATCTGCACATCAGCTTGTGCTGTTCAGCATCCTTCCTTTTTGTAACATGAAGTTAACAATTTTCCTACATTATTACCCAGGAAATATGTTTATCCACGGAATTTACCACTCTCTCGTCTTAATTGAAATATTTTTGTCTAAGCAGCTGGTAATCCATTTATTCAGGTGGGACTTAAATTGAAATAATGACTGAGTTTAGTATAGCTTTCTGAACCCCTTAATACATTGCTATACCAAGGCCTGTGGGTCATGACACCAATTAAAGCACATGAAATTGACGGCTTCCCTGAAGATGTCAGGAAGACAATCTTTACTCCTTTGTCTGGAATAAATTGCTGGGATGTAAGATGTCTTCTTTTTACTTGTTCCCAAAAATGTATTCTCCCATAGTGGGAAAATCTGCCTCACATTAAAAAAAGGCCATGTCTTTAATGAACCACTCAATTATGATATATTTAGTTGTCCAGTTGATTAATTATTTTATAACTTTGGACACTGTTTGTAGAGTAGAGTCACTGAGATAGACCCTCTCTATATTCTTTATGCCTTGGCTAGGACATTTCTCATTCAGCAGTCAAGAAACATGGGGTCCAGTGAAGTGAAATGCACAAGAAGCAAACACAGAAAATCTTACGGAGATCATAAAAAAATGCCAAAGCCTTGTTACTACAGATAACTGAGGGGAGGATCTGTTGATTTATGCATCTCTTTAAGATGCTACCACTCCCATATGCCAGAATTTTGTTTGTGTTTTCATCAGGTGTATGTAATTTTATGTAAAAAACACAATTTCCTGTAAACTGTGCATATTATTTATCCTTAAACCATTACCACCAGAGAGGAAACTGGAACAGGAGCAGTGAGTTTGAAAGCAAGAAGGACTATATAAAGATGATCTTTTGAGGGGAAAGTGATCTCACAGCATTATAAATTGCAAAGTTATTTTCCATCATAAAGAACTTATTTAGGCAGACGTAAGAGGATTGGAGGATCAATAGAGAAATGTATCCAGAAGTATTATGCAGCTTGATAAAATATATTAACTCTTTGCTAACCCCATAATGTAACATTCACATTAATCTCAAGCAAACCTACTCATATGAATAAAATACAGTAAGCATGGGGCATTTACTAAGTAGGAAATAACATTCATGTGACCACAGTGAACAAAACAGACATTGAATCAAAAGGCTCTTTCTGAAGAAAAGGGAGATTGCTAAAAGAGAACAGCAACAACAAAAAATGCAGAGTCGAACAGAGGTGTAATTCTAACATCAAACACACTGATGACAGCAGGATTATTTTCTACTCAGTACTGGTCAATGTGCCTTAATAAAGGTTTCAAAATGTTCATGTATTTATTCTCCTTGTGGTTGTCTTTTTCTCTCTGACATCTGTTTAGCTAAAGTCGGGAAGTATGGTAAAACCCAGAAGTTTTGAAACACAGTGCTTCATAAACCGCAAAACGAACTCAGAATATAAGCCACTTTCTTTCCCCTGAGACAGTGCTGTCCAAGAACAAGAAGAGTCCCTCTCTCCCTCCCTGCCTGTCCTACCAGAACACTGCCAGAAGCATAGATGCTATGCATACCTCAGCTGAGAAAGACTGGAAAGTCCAGTGTCCTATGGGATCCTTGATCAAGGCTGTTTTGAATGCCAGGCAGCATAGCTACTACAAAGAAACTGGAGGTTCTGTCACCTTTACTCAACAAAACAAGGATACCACCCTATACACAGAATTATTTTGGAGGAATTCGGCAGCAATAATGCTACATGTTTGCTTTGGCAGCCTCAGTGTTTAAACGACTGGAGATGTCGAAGTTCAGGCTGTCTGTGAAGCGGCAGCATTGCCCTCAGTGTATGCAAGATTCACAGGTACAGTATTTGACTTCTCAGTACACCCTTGTGAACCCAAGGCCACATGAAGACAAATACAGCAGAAATCCTGACAACTGCTCAAGGACCAAGGAACAACCTGGGTGCCACAAGCACACTTGGAGACTCTCCAGCACCTGTAGAGAGACAGGTTCTATCAAGGATCTTCACCTGGAGCTGCTTCTTCGCATGGATAAGCTGCTCTGGATTTATTTTCCCGTGAGGGCTACTTTATAGGCCAAATGCAGACAGATTTCCTATCTGCAAATAAGGGACAAATAAGAGAAGTACTACTCATGCAAAGGTCATGTGCTCTGCTGAAGTTTATATCCTTAATCCAATGTACAAGAACACTAGAACACACCAAAGAAAATAACTCAAGGTTTTCTTTGTATGTGAAGAAACCCAACTTATTTTTATGCCTGCCTTGTTCTCAGTCTTACTGGATCACTTTTGCTGAAATATTCCAAAAACACTCAGGCTGAGGAAAACAGCTGGCTAGAAGAATTTCAGTTCAAATATTGGAAGTTTCACAAATACTCTGAAAAACAAGGTACTATAACGGGAGCTGCTGGGCAACTTTCCTAATTGGGGGTACTACCAACCTATCACATAGTCAGGAGTTTACATATTTTATTTATCACAGACTACACTATCAACTACCCTCCACTGAGCTGAAAACAGGCAGTAAAACAAAACCAGGAGGGAAGCAGAGAGTAGGCAGAGCTGCCAGCTGAACCTGGACAAGCCCAGTAAAACTGTTCTGTGGCCAGTATGCCCAGTGACAGACACTGAAGGACAGTTTCTTGTGTCTGCCATGACCTTACAAAGCTATACCAGACACATGCACATGCACATCACCCTGATAGAGAAGGCTTTCAAAACATGAGTAGTCTGTACCTCTCCCAAGGTCATGTGCCTGAAACCCACAGCCAGTCAGACTGACGCTTGAATAAGAGTGGAGCCATACAGGCTGTCGAGATAAAATTATCACAGTCGTATTTCAGTGGATTGAAAAGAAACCTGAGATGCCTGTTCAGATTAGCTGTAAGAAATAGGATCCCTGGACAAGCAACAGGCAATCCTATCAGCATGCTGTAAGGAAAATGGAGCAGGTTTCTCAAACCAACCTTCAAAGAAAGAGAAACAAAACAGTTCCTTCTTCTGAGGCAGCAAATGAGGGTTTCCAGAGCCATGTGATGATGGCATGGTCAGGACTGTACCTCAAATCTATCTGTGTGACTACAAAGAGCACTTGGCACTGAAGTTTCCTTTCGTAATTCACTGGATGGATCTAAAATGTTTCTCCACATAGGACACATAGGACACACATAGGACCCAAAAGATCCCACTGAGGAGCTAATTTCTGAATGTACCCTTTACAGTTCTCAGAACAATTCCAGTGAAGTGAAAACTGGGGAAGATTTAAGAGCTTGTTTTCTGCTAACTCCAAAATAAAACCCAACAAACAAGTAGCCTGTGATATGTTCTTAGACACTTCAATGCAATTGTGTGTGTGAGATATGACAAAAAGACAAACTTTTAGAATTTTTAAGTTTCCATTGTGTAATAAATAGTATTACAGAAATTTCAGTATCTTCAGGCTGGGAAAGACTAGATTTAGGATTGAGATAACCTATTTAATTTCCTGAGGTCATAAAGTTAAGCTGTAAAGTTCTTGCATCAGGTCAAGAGAACTCCTGACACACTAGAAACTCTACTTCACGATGAATTACAGTCGGATAAAGCTGTCATTTGAGAGACTATAATACCAATGTTCTACTCAATAACCATACTTGTACAGGATGTTGCTTTTACGTCTGTAAGTGGGTTTTCGCACCTCTTACCTTCAGTAATGTGTGATCCTATCTTTGGAGTGCCTGTTACACTAATATGAAGTGACACTTCCTTACCAAGGGTTCAAATTTTAGTTGACCTTCCATTCTGCCCTGGACAGGTGAATGAATCGGACTGTCAATTTTGTAATAACTAGTTGAATTTCACTTTTAATAAGATTTCCAGCGCAGATTATTTTTTGAGCCATTCTACCCATCAATTTTTTATAGGGTCAGAAGAACTGTTGTTCTGGATCATGCATACGACAGCATAAAACAAGGATAAATTACAAGTACAAGATTTGATAAATAGGAGACAGAAGATAAGGAATTCAGCTTCAATAAACAGTTAAATTGCGAGTACTAAGGTCTGGCACTGAAATCAAAAAGGAGATAGCTGGTAAAGAGAGTGATGTGTGACTGGCATGTAGACTTTCCATGGCCTTCAGAGCTAGAGACACTCAACATCTCTGAAAATCAGACACAAAATGTAATATTGCATTTAAAGCCATGGAAAGTTTATGTATGTAACATAACGCACTGTCTTCTGCCACCAATATTTCTAGAGCATAAACAGTGTTATTTAATAAGTGCAAAAGGAATGCATTTATGAATGAATGGATGAGCTTTCCAAAAAGCCATTAGGGCAGAGGGCAGTAGCTGGCTGAAGAGTGGGGGGGTTCCTTTCCTAACAGTCAGACAGTCTGATATCTTTCAGGGTTTGATCCCATGAGAAAAGCTAAAGCACAAAGGCACCTTGGAATACCTTCATTTTGCTCTCTGTCAAAGACCATCTCCCCTCCCTGCCCCACAACCACACCATCCAGTTTATTCAAGAATGCAGCCAGCCAGGTGAAAACAAGAGGGAAGGCCTTTCTCTCATCACCCCTCAACCACAGAGTCTGTGAATTGCACCTACATGCAGCACTCTGGCCTAGAGAGGAGTCATGAAAATGGGAGAAACGAAGAATCACTACATAATGATCTGAAAGCACAGAGCGTGAACCACCTGGGGTATTCACCACAATGGGGCTGAGGATGGCATCAAAACCAAAAGAGATCAGGTTTCAACTGTAAAGCTCTCATGGTATCACCACACTGATGCGATAGTTTTAGCCAAGTTTCACTAGACTAGTTTCACTCCCATCCCCTCCCCTTTCTCTTTTCCTTTAATTTATAAGCATGTATGTTTAAAGCCAAACCCAGCATAAAGCCTTGTGAAGAAATGACATCTCAGCTAGATTTATCACACTTCCGTTCATTTGAGAGATCTGCTCACAATGACCACAGATCCTGAGTGTGAAAGTATCTCAGTAGGCAAAGTTTTTGGTCGTGAGAAGTTCTGTAGAAATGAAGAAGCATCAAGCACACTGTGGACTTCTCTTAAAGAAAAAAAACTTCTTGAATTTATCTTATATATTGTATACATATATCTACACAGATGTATATACACGTGCATACATACATACTCATAGTCTAGAGGTACTTTAACTTGTAATCACACAAACTACCATATTTGAGCTTTTCCTTTTCAAAGCTGTGACAAGAATGTGAGGATGGAAACTTAAGGATGGAAAACTTAAGGACAGAAACTTAAGAATGTTTCAAAAGCCCACAAACATCCTCAGTGAACAGGCTTTTCAGATCATCCTTGTACTCAATGCAGAGTATTTTAAAAAAATCATTTTAATAACTGACTCCTTATAAATGATTAATGTATTGCACGCAAGTACTCTTCTGTTTCTAGGAATATCTTGTTGGGTACTATTCTCATTTGTGATTCATATGCATGTTCTTTTATAATTGCAGTGAAACAATGATTTCTGGGTAAGTGGTTTTTTAAAAGTTTGTTGGGTGCTACAGGAGATCAAAGTATAATAAAACTTACATGGAAGCAAAAATCGTGCATGAATAACAGCACCAGCTTTAACAATGGGCTGAAAAAACACATGTCATTCTAAACAGGATGGACTCAATTTTTCATCCTGTCAATTCATCACGGAAGGCTCCATTCAGATGAAAAGGCTGAGCAGATAAGCCTGCATGTATCACCACAAGCATTTCCTTCAAAAACATACATACACAGCCTGGGCTCCCACTGGCAGGGAAACTGTCACTGCAAGATACCAACACAGATCTTTACATGCAGAGTTTGGGATCCTCTAAACAGAGTAAATGCACAAGTAAAAGCAGCCTCAGCAAATAGTAATGACTAAACCAGGCAGTCTTTATTTCAGGGAGCATAGAGGTGGCCAGAGCAGCTGGGATGACCCCAAGTTCATATCCCAGCACTATCAAGAAGCAGAAAACAACTGCCAAATATGTCAGATACAACACTTCAAGATCTAGTCACCTGTTGTTCTGTTTTAGTGAGGGAAGACATTGAGGCAGTGGCTGGGAATGACATTTTGCTTTGCGGTCAGAAATAAAAGGAAGTATTTTCTGTAAGCATGAAGCAAGTAGAGCATTGAATAACTCTTAATAGCAGATCACCCCCAAACTTGAACAAAATCCTCACAGCTTCTCCAGAACTTCTACTACTGTCCATACAACCCTGGTGGGGACTCTTGAATCTCACTTATCAGTACCAAAAATTAGGAAAAAAAAAAAGGATTTTCAGCTTAGCATTCAGACCCAAATTGTTCAGCTGCAGGGCTCTGGCATTTTTAATAGAAAAAGTAAGTTGCACGTGCAGTGATCAGCCAGTGAGCAGCAGTCTTGGTGGAATTACTCATTCATCCAGACTGAACACAGAACAGATAGCTTAGCTTATTGCTTCCCAAATATCAAATAAAAATCAAATATGGAGAGGACAGACTAATTCTGACTTAAACAGTGAAGGAAGAGAGCAGAGAACAAAATCAAAAGTAAGGGGCCTTTTTTCCAGAAAATAATACAATTAGAAGTTATAAATTTGTTCAGAATAAAAGGAATGCAGCAAATAATTTATATTTACCTGTATAAAGTTTGGTTTTGAGCAATTGTATTGAAATGAAGTATTTTGAATGCAATATCCAAGTACCACAATATCCATTAATACAGAGCTATATGGATATTATTTTGTCAAAATAAACTACAGAATAGAGAAATTTTAGAGGCTTAAATTGCTCTGGGATTTCTGTATAGCCTCTTTGCAGAAATACTAACCCAAAACGTAATGTAAGAAAAGCAGCAACTAAGGACATTCAGACTGAATGGTTTTTTTCATTTCCAGGTGAACCGAAAGCTCCATGACTTGTGTCCAAATATTTTGAAAGCATCAGTACAAAGGAGTGACAGGTATTAAAGACATCACCTACCTTCCACAATTACATGAACCATATCAGATTTAGGAAATAAAACTTCTTTTTCCCCTTGCTATGGTATTTATTTCTGTTCCCCTCAACATGAATCTCGTCTTCTACGGAATGTAATGGCATTTTAAAGCCTGAAGTGTGAAGGTCATGAACTGAATTAACACAAAGGGTAAAAAATAATTTTAAAAATGTAGTATCAATATTTATACAGTAGTTTAAGAGGCCATAATCATTATGAAGTCTGTGTAATTGTTTGTGTATATGAAGGGCTTCAGGGGGATGAAAACTGTAGTAAAATTTCATGCGCCTTGTAATCCCTGTATGAGCTGCAAGGCCCTGCCTGCAGGAGCAGCTCCTGCACTAGGAAATGCTGTTCTGTCACTGGGAGAGATATGCAGGAGAGACTGTCCAGCAATGTCAGGACTCTGGATGCCAGGAGCCCTGCCAGGCCTGTGTGTGTGTGTGTGCCAAGCTGCCACCCCATGGCCTAGGACAGAACCAGGTAGGACCATCCCTACACCCTGCCCTTGGGCTGCATTGAGGGAAACCCAGCAACACCAACAAGAACAGAAACGTGGTACATTCAAGGCTCCTTGGTGTGGACAGCTGAGGGTCCAGGACTGCCAGCAGCACTACAGAAAGTGCCTGCTGTGCTGCTGGCACCCCGGCTGGGACATGTGAGGCTTGTTCTCAGCACACTGTGGGGTCACAGGTAAAGGCTGGCATGTTCCTGTGTTTCTGTCTGCCCTCTCAGGTGTCAGCTCTCACCCAGCCCGGGTGCAGATTTCAGCAGCATCACTCTCACTGTGTCTGCATGCTATGTGACTCAGTGTCGCCTGCACTTTCATGGTCTACTGTTACACAGAACAAACAGGGAAAGTTTTTGCTGAGGCAACAGTCAGTACAAAGCACTACCAGAAAGACCGCAAGCAAAAGCCACACAGAACAATAAATGAGAAGTCAGGGTGCCCAAAACAAGTCTACACTGTTAACTTACCAATCTTTCTTTATCTCTACCCTCTGTGCTTTAGCACCAAAAGGCTTTAGGAAGCACTCAAAAGGCCTCAGCCTAACTCTAAGAGGCTAAAAATCTAAACAGAAATTGCATATGGAATTCCCTTTCTTTTGTAAGCTTCAGAAACACATGCTTTGAAATCCCCAGTGCTCTTCCATCAATGTGGAGGTGACTAAATGTAGCAAAGAGCAAAGGTATCACAGGGCAGATTCTTCTCTGCTTTTCATTACATTGTACAGCTGCTCACATCTGTACCATGAGTTCAAAGCTTGAACACAAACTGTTACTGTCTGACAAAAACTCTGCACTGTGTATCTAAAAGCACCCAGCCACATTTTCAAAAGCAATTTTTTTATCTCTGAGAAGAATGTTTTCAAACATAAATCGTACTTCTCAAAGCCACTGCCAATACCCAAGCACTCCCCACAAAGACAGATAACACCGCACCCTACCCGTAGAAATGATGCTCCTCCGATCGCTTGCTCTGTTCCCTGCTTCGTCTGCCTCAGAGTGGTCAGATCAGATCCTGCCCCGGAGAAAAAGCAGAGTCAAAGGCTTGTGATACTCAGAGCAGAGTCCTGGAGCCAGGCTGCAGGAGGATCAAGGAGTACCGGGCAGAAGCAGCATGGATGGGAGTTGTATCAAAGTATACTATCGCTCAGCCATCACGCACAGGTAATTGAGAGCATCTCAGTTTGAAACTTCTGGTCACCATCTGGTGATAAAATACGGAGATGCCAAGTGAGTTAAAGCAAGCTTGTGCATACCAGCATATTTTGGTTACACTACATAATGAAACCCATCATCACCTTCATTCATACTGTGGTGTCTGTCCCAGCGTTGCAGTTTTATACAATTTGTGTTAACTTTTTCTCTCCTTAGCTTCAATTACAAGCCAATTTCATCTTTCCACCACGCACACATAAACATAACCTTCCAACTCAAGACACTTCAAATATGAAAGGAAGTTAAGTGCAAAAAAGAGCAGCTGAGACCTACAAAGTCATGCCACTCCTAAAAACAGGCACAGAAGTCAGGCATTGGCATGAATTTGCTAAATGATGCAGAATTAAAGTGTTAAAGACAGGAGTCTGGGCCTTTCCCTACTTCACAACTCTTCAGTGTGAATTACTGAATCCTGGGACAACAGTACAATGAGGCCTAACTGACTTTTAAAACAATGAATAATTTCCTAACACAGCGAGATGTTTTAAATATAGGTAACAGCTTTAAACACCCGAAGCACTCTCCTTTTAATTATTTTTGCTACATCTGAAATATTTGAGGAAAATGTAGATGATATCTCTAATTTGTTAATTACCAGCTGGCTCCTAGCGTGCATTATTAAGCTACTATGGCAGTGACTAATGCCTCTGACAATACTAAATTACCAACAACACCTTGTGGAGGAATGTGACCTGAGCAACCTAGAAAGGCCTAGCCGCAGGTGTTTATAAGGATGGTTTATTGACTCAGGCATAAGACAGCAAGCATTAAATACCACAATAATGCCCAAGCCTGGAGGAGGAGGGGTGCACCCCAAACCTCACATGCTGCCTACCATGAGCACTGCCATGCCAGGTAGCTGGGAGTAACCCAGACACCTGCATCTCACTCCCTGTTCATGGCACAGATGTGGAGGAGGAAGAGCACACAAGACTTTTCTCTGGAGGTGCTTCAGATGCAGCTGTGGCTCCTCGCTCAGCGGCTTGGGCAGAGGTGCTGGATGTGCAGAAGTGCTGCTGTACCTCTCCCCCATATTCAGGACTGCTCTGCTTCCAGCCCAGCGGTCCCAAAGGCTTTGAAACAGGGAAGATGAAGACAAAGGAAATGTAATTGCCCACAGAAGGTCCCTCTGCACAGCTGCAGCCCAAGCACTGCCCTTTTCCTCTCACCTTTGAATACAAGTCTTTTTTTTCTTCCTTTTTTTTTTTTTCACTCTAAGCACTTTCTGCCAATTGATTAAACTAATAACATTATAGCTTGGACAGGAACTTACACATCTTAGTCCTAAGTGTGTGAAATAACATTACTGTCCTTTCCAAATCCTCCTGGAGTGGTTAGGAAATCCACTCTTCTCTTGTGCAGTTGCATTATAAAATTGCTGAACAAACCTATTCTGCTGTAATGGGAAGGGACACATTTTCTTCCCTACTCTAAGTAGGTCAATGAAAACATGATGTTGTGAGGATGAAACTGTTTTCCTCCATTTTCTTCCCCCAATGGCAGTTTCAAATCATTCCGATTTAATTATGTTTCTAGTGTTAGCATAATAACATTGTAAGGTTATTAACAACTCATGTATTGGTGGTCCTAAAGTCTGGGGTTTGTGTCTTCTTGTGGGCTGTTTTAGCCTTAGGTATACACATGCCATTCCTACACATGGCACATTGAAAGAAAAGTTTGCAAAGAAATCCGGACCTGAAATGAAACAACACATTATGAGGCACAAAAATTTAACTCTCAGCTCCAAGACTGACACTGAGTTTCTACATCAATGTGATCTCTGTTTCAGGACGACATTCTGACTATCACCTACTCTAAATCTGTGACCAGTGAACTTGCTCTTTTCTAGCACCAGTGCAAACAAAGCCAGAGTATTTCCAATGGGACTACTCCAATACATAGCACCTGGAGACTTCTCTGCATGCATTCATAAGGAGGGATTAACCAGTAGCTGGAGAAACATTTAACTTGCAGCAATGGTTGTCTGAATGCTAAATGCAAGCTTAAAGCCATTGGAAAAAAAAATATATTTGGGGGGAGAACACTCCTCTCCTCAACGAGAAAAAGGGAAGAAATTACATTAAACTAAAAAGAATACAGAGTGACTAAAATATTATCAAAAGAAATGTTAAAAAAACCAAACAACGGGTGTTGCTTTTCTACTGTTTCAGAACAGATGGTGTAAATTAGTTTTGTTGACATTATCTGAAAAAAAGAAAAAACAATTAATTCACCTCATATAATGCCTGTTGCAAGCTCTCACTCACCCACACAAAAACTCCAAAGAACCCCTTCTGCAACCAAATGTTTGTCATAGCAAAGGTTACATGCTCTTACAACCCACTCCTTGTATCCTTGTCCTGAAAACAACAGGCCTGCCTAGGACAGTAAAGCTAAGCACATACAAGTGGACATCACTCTGTCCTCAGTGTGAAATTTTTACCCTATGAAACCCCATGACTTCAAAGGAAACTCGGATTTCACCCGAAGAATCCTATTACATGTTTCAGATTTAGGATGGACTGTCAAGTGCCAGCTGACATAGTGATGTCCCCAAGTATTTCAGGACAATGATATTCGAGCTGAAATGCAAAGCCAGCTGTTTATGCCTTATCTAAGGAACATTTCAAAATGAGGAAATTATACGATGATTAAGTGCCTCATGCACCTCAGCAAAATGCAATCCACTCTGCTGAGAGATCTTTGCAATGAGAATTTAGAAAGAATGTCTGTCATTAAAATAATTCCATGAGCAGTATTCTCACCAGTATGGCCAAATCATAGAGATGGTAGAAAAGATATGTAATTCACCTCCCACTGTGAGATAGAGTCAGATACACTTCATTCATGTTTATTAATATCATTCTTAACATTTCCAGTGATGAAGGCTCCACAAGATCCACTGGCAAGGTATTTTGTGGATAAAACTTTCCTAGGGTTTACCTCATCTTCCTTGTTTCATTTTAGATCCATTTCTCTTTGTCTATGATACAGGAAACAGATTACTTGCCCAGTCTTTCCAACAGACTGTACGATTTTCTGTGCTTGAAAACCTGCCTGTCTCCTACTCACTCCTCAGCAGGCTGCTCTTCTTTAGGCATAGAAAATGTAAGCCTTTCAGAGTTTCCCCTTTCCCCCCCGGGGTATGTCCTATGGATCTCTGGCCACTTTTCGTGCCTTCTTCACATCCAAAGTGGTCAGCATTTTCTTCAAGAGCAGTGAACTGAACCAACTAACACAGAACTCAGCCGAGCACTCACCTGGGGATTTCTCCCTGCAGGCTGTGGTCCCATATGCAGCCCAATACTGTGCCTTCCTTTTTTTCTTTTCCATTGTGCAACAGCTCAACACTGCCAATTCATATTCAGCCAGAGATCCACAGAAACCTCTATCTTTTCCTGAAGAGTTGCTCTCCCACTGGCTGTTCCCCAGCTGGTACTGGCATCAAGAGCTACAAGAATACAGCTCAGTGAACCTTCTGGAACTACACACCACCACTCCAGCCTCTGTGTGCCCAAGAAGCCAAGAGTGCCCTTGCAATGCTGCCTCACAAAAGGCATTGTGTTGTGTGCAGTTTTTCATCAGCACACAGTGCAAAACACTGGAAATCCATCAAGGACTGGGCCAGTATTTGCACAAACTTCCTCTCTTTTTATGTGCTCTATCCACCAGGAGCAGGGTGGAAAAATAAGTAGGACTATTTCTTCCAAGGCTGAAATACCCAATTTTATGTCCTTGCTCTGTTTGGAGCCTGTCAGTATAGGTTGTCATGTCTAGTACAAGCCCAAGCACCCATCTACAGCAGTGTGCAACAGAAAAACGATAGACTAATGACCTATGAAATAGGTATGACAGACTTGGCTAGGCTGGGGTTATTTTCTGGCAAAGCTTGGTTTCTCTTGGACATAACACAATGGATGACTTATTTAGTACTTTACATGCACAATTTCAAAGCTGAGGCTTTGTACACAAAGAATTTATTTCCGCTTTCTGAAAAAAACAGTGGCCTGAAAAATTATCAGCCTATCTTCTTACTTGATGTCTTTTTCACAGAGAATACACTGTTCCAATGAAAGTGGGTATTAAAAAGTGTAACAGCAAAGATTAAGCCCATTCAGTCCAAGTTATCCACCAAGCTGTGAGTAACTGCACATGACATTCAGCCACCACCTATTCACCCTTCCATGAACATGTACTGTCCTGCAAAGAGTTCACATAAGCCTGGAAAATAGTTGGGTTTTTTTTCCCAAAACGTCTTTAAACTCTAACACTTTTAATTCTATTTAAAAATGCATTACCAGATTTAATGTAGATGAAGAATTTATATTTGTCTGGATTCTTTTCAACCACCCACTACCTCCTTTATTTATTTAGCTGTATGATTTCAGAAATCATATTTACTGTCACCTAGGGTCACATAATTGCTTTTTGCTATTATCATTTTAGCAAGTTTGCTCTGTTTATCCCCATTTCCTACTATGAAATCTTTTTTTCAGTTGCTCAGCTAAATTTTATGGCTGACCTGAAACTTTATATATCAGGTATTAGTCAGGCTGAATGTATTATTTACACATCTTCAGAAATTTTCAAAGCTTAAGTTATTGAAAAGAAATAGTTTACAGAATACCTGGCAGAGAACATAGCTTGACTCTCAGCTTCGTTAAGCTCTCCCTGCATTCCTGTACCAACCAGCATAATACAATTTGTACCTGAATTAAGCTGATGTGATTTATTTTCCCTAACAAGATATGGAAATTGATAAAACTTTTAAGAACAAAAATAAAACTATAAAACACTTTGCATTTCTCCCTACAGGCTGTGGTCCCATATGCAGCCCAATACTGTTTGTTTGATCTGTTTGGAAACAAGATTGCTGGTGTACATTCAAAGAACAGTTAAGTATTTGCTGTTGTAATAGCAATTAAAAATATACATCAAATACCAAGAAAAAGGACTGGCCAGCTCTCCTAAACTAACTTTATTTTTTCAAGTAGGTGAGAAAGCTTTCAGTCATACAAGATAGTTAGGATTCTTTGTTAAAAAAGTGACAAAATTTCAGAATTATCAATTCAGAAGTTAAAAAATGTTTAAACCAATGTGTTGCCTTTGAAATTTAACATGGTTTTTTTAGATGTAAAGTTAGTCATTCTCAAGTCAATTTATAGGGAAAAAAAGAATGATCTAAAAGCAGGGAATGGATTGTATTTCCATATCACACAAATGATACAGTAGGTCTCTTAATCCAATACAAGTGAGTTATGCATTAAAAAGAAACAGGGGGACAGAAACTTTCGATAGCCAAACTATCATTGCTTTATAAATCCGTAAGAAATTAAAGTGTTCCCTGATCTTCTTCCAAGGACAATGTCATGTTAAGAATGAACACACACTGGAAAGATAGTAATTACTAGAAAGCACACACTTCTGTTACAAAAGGTATTTTTAAAATGTAGCAGGAAAACCCAAGACTACTAATTCCATCTGCAGCTGTTACTTGGTAAAGAGTACTCAAGTACAACTTCACTCCAAGCATGTTCCTCTGTGCTTTGCCTTTGCTTACTTTCATTGTGTTTAAAAGAACTAGTCACAAGTTGTCATTAAAATGCTTTGAAAATCTACTTGTTGACAGACTTTTCGGCCTCTGCTTCATTTTTCTTTTTTTTTTTTTTTTGAGGTTCTACTTAGTACAAATTTTCCTACACATTTATGAGGAGGTATTTCATAGCAGAATAGTCTTATCCTTACAATAGACATAAAAAAAAAAAAAGAATGCAGCATATAAGTATTACTTTTCATCCCTTGATCCTGGAGCACTTCACAGAACCAGGCAAGTATCACCATCACTGCTCTCAGAAAGGAACACACTAAACCCCCTCCGTGGCTTGTCAAAGATCACAGGCACAGAAGCCAACTTGTTCCCTCCACTGCCTCAGGGAAGGTTATGATCAGCAAACAGCTATCACCACGCCAGCAAATGAATTAATAAAGCAAGAGTCATTATTTCCACTGCTTTCCTATCTCTTTATTACTTAGAGAATAATCCCCAAATCAAGTTTTATAGCAAGGGGCCACGTAATTGGTTCAGACACAGGAAAGAGACAGTAAAACTCAGTTTCCTGTAACACCCCCTGCAACGGGGGATGGTTTTTTCAAGACTCTTTGGTATTAGGCATTCTCTCAACTACCACAGCTGCAATTAGATGCATTTTTAAGCATCCTATTAGTGGGAAGTATTGCTGTGTTTCCAGGTAAAGCCACTGCACACCATAATACTTAGCCAGGAAGTAATTAATTTTCTGATACACGAGGAACCAGAATGAATAGTAAGTGCAGGAGGTCCAACATCACTCGGACTGGCAACTTCCCTGGGTTTCCATTCATGGACTCAGAGGTGATAATATGACTGCATAGCACATAATAATGTCATTAGTTTGGGGGTTGGGTGTGGGTGAGTTTGTGTTTTTTTACAGAATTACAAAATTATGGAATTGAGGCTTTCCACAGTGTGATGCATCATATAGACTGTCATACTCTGCCAAAACAAATCAGCTGCTGTCACTGGGAGCAGAATCATTAGGCTCCAAAGGAAAATGTATCACTACAAGCTGCTATGTACTTTTGAGCTCAAAAAAATACCAGCACATTGTCAGGGAACCTTGGGTAAACAGTCCCTAAACTCCTTACCAAACGGTTCCTGATGACGCTTCCATTTTCCTATTTATGGCAAAATGACCACTGCAAAAAGCTTGAAGATGAGGCTACAAGCAAAGTTTAACAAAGGTAAAAAAGATCATGACAGAAAGAAAGAAAATGGGAACCATGTAGAATAACTGTAAAGTCTAGCAAGGAGGGATTTTTAAATACCCATAAGCACATCCCTGCCACTGGTTTAGTATAGTTTGCAAAGAAAAAAGTATATAGGATTTACTAAAGGAAAAAATGCTGCAAACCCCTTTTCACCTCAGAAAGCATGATGTTCTTGAACTCTCATGACAAAGTCACTTAAAATTTAATGGTAACAAAAAGGGAGGGACATGACCAGCCTCCTTGAGAAGCAGACATGCTACTAGCCATGACAAAACAGCACTTCTCCCTGGGAGACACCAAACAGGCAGCTCCTTGGAGCAGGAAAGCATGGCCTATGCTAGAGATGAACACTGTACCACGATCAGAGTAGCAACTCAACCACAGTACCCCTAACCAGGAGGCACCAGCTTCAGCTGTAGTCCTGAGCTCCCCTCATCAGTGCCCTGCCTCCTGGTTGATTTCCTTGAAGATCAGCACCTTCATGATCTCTCCTCCCTCTGCATCTGTAAGAGGCAAGGGCTGGGGTCAGGCTCCCTCTCACCCTCCCGTCCCCTCTGTCTCAGCAGCACTTCTCCATTTCCCCCTGTGTGAGATTATTGGGGTCCTGGGAAATGCAAGGAAGGGAAGAAAAGGCTGCAATGAGGAAAGAAGTCCAGAAGATCAAGAAGAAGAGGTTGTCACCATCCCTAGCAACACCTTGTTACAAAAGCCTTTAACAAAGTGATGTGTCCTTCTCTCTCCTTCCTCCCTCCCTCCCCACTTCCCAACAAATCCTAGCCACCTTAGGAGCACAGGACTAGTGGGGCAGAATGGGGCAGGGAGAGAAGGAAAGAGGTACAACACCCTTTACTCAAACACCTCAACAGTATCATGCTGCTGTGTAGTACCATCATCACTGAACACATGCAGTACCATAGGCGCTCTTACTAAGGAAAGCTCCCCCTAACAGCTGGCCAAGGATTTTCCACTTCAGTAAATACGCCAACACTACAATAATTTAGAAACTGTATCAAATGCAGCTACATTTTCTATAGGAAAATATCAGTTTATTGAACATTTTCCATTTATTGCTACAACAATTGGAAAATATTATTTCAGGTGGATTAAGTGGACCAGAACATACTTCTTAAAGTCAATACAATACCACAATGTAGCTCTTTACCCTGGGAACATCCTGTTCCGGGGTCAGATGCTCATTCCCTTCCAGGAGCGAGGTTTTTCAGGCAGCTTCACTTCCCAGAATATGAAGCATGTTTCTTTGTCACAAAGCTCTCCAGTGCCTCTTGGACATTTAATTATGGGAGAAGGGTCTCAGATAATGAAATGGGAACATCATGCTCCTGAACTATAACTTCTGAAAAGCAATACACTGTGGTAGGGAAATGCAATTAAATTTTGAACTGACTCAGGAATTTCCCATGGAACATTAATTCTATTTTCTGCTCACCTCTGAATGTCAGTCTATTTTTCTCTTTCAGTTTAGGAAGCTTATAAAAGGTGCAGTGAACCCCTATTTCTAAATCTGTGGAGTCTCCCTCCCTCCTTGGGGAGGCCATAGCCATGGGAAGGGTGCATTCAAAAACAGAAGCCTACTGTGTTAAACCTTACAGAAGCAAGGCCTAGCCCAAGGAACTGCTACCTAGATACCCAACACAGAGAACTAATAAAGGCATTTCCACTCCATTCTGGTTTGCAGGGGCTTTGAGAGCCCACATGACTTGCCTGAAGCTGCACAGGACTCAGTGCAAGAGCCAGAACTTCACCTCAGCCTCACCAAGCCCCACTGCAAGTTTTACTCATCTTGACATTTTTTCTTTCAAAGGTCTTCTACTTCCATACCAAAATAAGTATTACAGTAATTTCTTAATATAATGTAAAAAAATTTCTTCATGTAAGCAACTGTTGGCCTGGAAATTTAGCATGGGATTGAAGTGCTGAGCTAGCCTGAGCTATCTAAAAGAACACCCAGCTATTACAACTGTAAAAGAAATGGCTTGAATGCTGTTTCTCATCCCTGCATCTGTTTTTTATTCCAGGTTTACCTTAAAGGCTATCTATCTCTTTCTCGTCCATCCCCTACACATAATCACACAGAAAACACCTCACAGCAGACTTGCTCACTCAAACATTATCTGAATGTTTTGCAAGATTCACGCAAGCTGATCAACAGGGATGAATTCAAATGCCAGAAAGATACCAAAACATACCAGACACATCATCTTTCCTTGAAACAGAGGAACTGTTTCTATTTTAGCTCACCCACTTTCATATATGTTGCACAACACAGACTGCCATTATATGCATCTCTTCAGCACTGATATCTATAACCAAAAATGTCAGGCGTTTCAGTTATCCGCAGACAGCACCTATTTCCTATGGTTATTATGGGCAGTACTAACACGTCAGGAATTCTGAGTATGTTTGGGTGAACTGACACCAGATCCAAAGTTAGGAGCTCCTCTACTACAAGTGTAAAACACACATGCCCAGAATAAGTGGTAAAAACGATGCTGGCATTTAAGCGACAAACACTCAAATTGCAGATTCAGATGAAACTCTCAGACTGCAAGTTCTTGCTATATAACAAATACTACATCTAACTTCCAAATGAGTTTCTGTATTTTAAAATCCTTTGGGGTGAACACCACAACTTCACCAGAAATGTTTCAGAAACTGCCTCAAAAAGACATTGATCAATGAGGCAATGCATCTGCTAGATACTGAAATTACTTCTGGTAAGTTCTAGAAAGAACATGACAGCCTAAATCTTCTTTTTTTTTTTTTTTTTACTCACAAATTCACTATGTAAGTGAGGACTACCAGGAGAATGCACACATTTTAAAATTACTGCTAGAAGGACTTTGTTCAGAGAAAATAAGAGCCAAAATGTGGTTTTTCTAAAAAAAAAAAAAAAAAAACCCAAAAAAATAAAACTCCAAGTAAAAGCATTATTTGAGAACAAACAAACAAGAAGGTTAAATTTAATTAACCCTGTGTTGTGATCAAATTCACCCATGAGGAAATAGTTTGTAAGTGAAACCATGGCCAAACAAGCAAGCAAACATTGATTACATCCTCTCTAACATGGAAAACAACCCACTTTTCAACTTTGTAATAATAAGCAGCAATTCAAAAAGCATGTCCCACTAATGAAGAGCAAAGGTATACAACAAAAATCATCTTTTAGGAAAAGAATAATCCAAACTCTAACGGCAAAATTATTAAAGCCCAAGACTCCCTAAGTATGCCAAGAAAAGTAACCTTGCGAGTTAACACTTCACTGAGGAATAAAGTTCAAACGCTCCATATGGGGAAACGGGAGACTAACTCGCCCGGGGAGAGCATTATTTAAGTACTGCCTCATGGCAGAGGAACAGCCAGAGAGCTCTGGAGGCAGCAGGAAAGCCCAGAGGAACCACCCTGGCAAATGCATGCAGAGGCAAGCTTCCTACTTACCCTACTGTATGCACCATGATCTCTTTTGCCACCTTAGTAATTCCCAAGTATCCAGAATGATGGTATTTTTTTAGGGAATATTACAGCTGCTAGAGGAGACAGAGGCAAGCTGACAAGCAGAGCTTTTGCGAGAAGCCAGGCAGAGAGGGATGGATTTAAACCTCGGCTCAAGATGCTGTGTATTCTGCGTCTATCTTTAACTTCTAAATGATTTGGTTTCACATTCCTCTGAAGTCCTGCTGGCAGATGCCTTCGTGGAGCTTTACCAATCGCAACCACCCGGCCCCCTCTCCTCCTCTATCCCTCCACCTCCCTCCCTCCCATCCTCCCTCCCATCCTCCCAAGCTGCCACTCCACCCCCATCTGCCCCATGGCCACCTCTCCTCCTCACGCACAGATACACACACACACGGGGGGTTGGCTGGCAGGATTTCACAGACTCCCAGCTGGGCTGCCCGCCCCTGTGTGAGGGAGCCGCCCGCCCTCCCCCGCGCTGCCGGGCACCAGCGGCCCGGCGGGCAGCGCCTCTCGGAGCCTTCGGACAGCGGGGCAGGAAACCCTGAAATCGCTGCTTGTGCCCACAGCAACTCCACACTGGGAGCTTCACGCAGGAACAGCATTTAAACAAAAAAATCCCCCAACAAAATACATAAGCAAAGAAAGTTTTTACCCGGCTTTGAACACAACGCTTCTAAACTTCCACTCGTAGTCGGTTCGTGTCTCCTTGCAGTAACAGTGCATTTCAATTGATTCTGAAGGAACTGAAGTGACATTCAAAAGACTCTGAAGTGACCACACTGCGGATTAATGGCAGCATTCTAGGTGGTTGAAGTAGAGAAAAAAGTCCTTCCATGTCACTCTTAACGTCAGTGTACCTACCGTAAATTGCTGGAGTACCTAGTGTTGACACAAACCCCTGACTCTTAAGATCAGCGTTTTGAACCTAGAGATTTTAATGCTCAAATGCACATTTTCAGTTGAATACTGCTTGCCATCAAATCTGCCTTATCTCAGACATGGGAGGGGAATGGAACAAGACACAAGACTTTATGCAAAATGCATGAATTATTGAACACTTTCAGTTGCAACGGGAAAATACCAATTGCCAGTCACACCAATTCAAACAGAATAACCTGGTAAATGTCTCTGTTTTCTTAGAGTCTTCAGCCTTTGTCTGAGCTGCTGCCAAGAGGGGATGTAGGGATGCAGCAAAAGAAGCAGCAAGAACAGGTTGGGGCAGAGGGGGCAAGGCTAAGCAGTGCTCAAAATCACTTGTCTAAAAACGCGGTTTGAAAACGCCTTGCTAATGCCCGATTTCATGAAGCATTACACTTTTCAGAAGGCCAATGTTGAGAGGCTGGACTGATTTAGTTGTAGAAGTGCTCAAGCATTTACTTCAGGCTAAGGAAGGAAACTGGTCAAAGCTGGAAAGGCCTCAAGATGGGGTTAAAAAATCAGGCAAAGGGCTGTATTGTAGTGCACATTAAGAAAGCCTCCACATCTCCTGCCTGCTTGATCATTACATATGTTTGAGAACATATACAGCATATAAAGTTTGATGAAAAACAGTAACTCCACAGTCATTTTCATGATCAGCCCCTCAGACTGAAAGGCAAGACCTCTTCTTAACCTGGATTGAGGTGAGGTTTGTGGGCCTGGAAGCCAGCAACACAGAAACATTAAATAACAAATCAGCTGTCAATTTCTGAAGAGCAGAGAGATTTATTTTGAATCACCAACATTTGTTGCTATTAGTAAAGCCAGACCCGAGTATGTTCAATACCTGCCTTCCAGAGTGCGTTAAAATCCCCAGCAAGAAAAAACACACCATGAACTTTCTACCAGACAAGGAAGAAGTCACTTCACTGCTTTTTCTTAAGATTCCTGATACAACAGGGCATGTGTCTATTATTAAGGTTGATGAGCTGCAGTGAACTGCAGGAAAGCTGCCTTGTCTGGAACTGCTTTCTGACAGAGCCACCTCTAACACTGCTGGCTTATAAATCTCTCAGAGCACAGAAAATGAGAGCCAGAGAATTCCTGCTCAAATGGTGCAACTTCATATAATGCAGTAAGTACATCAAGTAATTTTTTTTTCCCAATTGTTTGTAAAGATGTCAGCCTTGAAGGGCAGATAATCACTAGAAGCAGAGACCAACTGCTAACATCAGGTTTTAAAAAAGCACAGTGCTTAAGATGCTCAGAGAGACAAAAGAACAAAGAAAAGTCTTTGTGCCTTTGTGGCTGAGGGCTCCTTTCTAATTAGGGCAACAAGGAAGGAAGAAAGAAGCTCCCCGTGGAAGAAGGTGCGATGGACAAATGCAGTGATTCAGAAATGAAGTCATGAACAGGAAGGATTAGGACTGAGCTGTTTATAGGACTTCAGCCTACCTCTAGAGAGTGCTTAAGTGTTAGGGAAAACAATGGCAGGGAAATCCACAGAAGCACATCCACACTTTTATCTAAGCTTGTGTGTTTCCCTCAGTAGATAGGAGGGAAAAGAGATTTGGCTTTGAATCCTCTAAAAGGACACTGCTTCCCATGCCTCCTAAGAGAGTATTTAAAAACCTAAGAGTATGGGGAGGGGCGGAGCTTTGGAAAACGATGCTGGAAGTTACTGGGAAACCTTGGATGTCAACATGGACAGCATGATCCCAATCCCATGAATGAGACAGTCAGAGGTCATATGTCCAAAAACTGTATCATATAAGCCAAAGGAGAAGACAGCTGTCCAGTTTCCTCAGATGAAGAGCTGTGCAATAATACCAGTGTCTAATGTGCAACACAAAGTATACAGCTGGAAGATTTTCCACTGCTGTGAGGGAATACTAATCTCTCTCACTCAGCAGGGTCTGTTGCTTATAGCCATCATGGAGTGCAACAGATCAGGGACTTCTGTGGCATTAGATATGAGATATATGAATACATATTAATAGCAAGTTCTTGTGGAGGAGTGGGAGCTCAAGTTGGAGCTGGCATGGGAGCAGAGAAGGGAGTGGTAGAGAGGGGACAGTAATTTGGTACCAGTGACAAGTGTAAAGAGGTAACATGTTTGGAGCCATGTGACTTCCTACCCATTCCCAATTTAGCCAAGTGCCTAAGAGGCATGATCTGTCCCTTCATGTTTAGCTATTTTTAATGTGCACAGAATTTGCTCTTTGTCTCCCCTTGTCTGTCAGTGTCTTGAACTCATTAGTCTTGGCAGTCTTAAGATTTGGGCTTACTGGGACAAGCAACATCTTCTACCCTACGGGTTCAGTCCTTTTAGGTCTTACTCAAGAGTATTCCTTCCTCTTTGGAATGATCGTTAACCTCTGCAGATATTTCAGCACAGGTTTGTTCAAGAGTAAGAGCTCTGGAGTAGGAACTTGCATTGACAGGCACGCAGTTCCTGCCCGTCACAATGAATTCAGCACTGTTTATTCAGTATTACTCAACCTGCACACCCTCACCGCCCCAGCCGACCTCCAGCCAAGCCTACTCAGCTATGTGGTTAAATCAACAGCCCTCTCCAAAATGGTTCAACACGTGGGGTTTGGCCGAGTGTTGATCCATGTGCTGCTTTTCTCCTGCCTACCACCCTTAAAGAGATGGGAAACAGCTGTTGCAGCAGGTGGGGACAGGGGGCTCTTGGTAGCAGCCCCCAAGCACCCACTGCCTTGCTGCCCCCGCACCACACAGCCTCCAACACAGCAGGATACATCTGCCCTGGAAGGAACCCAGGGGATGGACATGGGCTCACCCAGGCCAAAACACTGTCCTGGTCTCCCATGTGGAGTCTGACTGCTCTGGGCACAACACCCCTACCATTTCCAGGAAGCTCACTGGGTAATGGCAGGAAGCTCAGCCACTGAAAATGTTCAGATGGGTTAGCTCTGCTATTTGCAAAACACAAGCAAATTGTTCGAATTCTTGGTAAGCATTAATATAGTAAATGGAGAATGCACTTAGTGCATACTCTGTGACCAGTTTTGCAGCAACAGAGGATTTTCTGTGCTGGCTTTTCTTTTCTTGATTTTTATGTTTCTGTGATTCAGGCCATAGGGAAAGAGGGGATATCGTCCATGGTCACAAATTTAAGCTTCAGGAACAAATCATATTTTCAGTCATTCCATTTTACTGAATAAAGAAAGAAATCTATTATTTGCTTTTGAATATGTCTTTCCTTTTGCTATGTCTTGTATTTTGGTAAGAGCTTTTGAGACAAACTCATGGTTTAAACCAGTATTTATCATCATATATAAGCATGTCACATGTACAGGAGCCAGGATATAAAGAGTTTGGCTTTATTTTTGTACACAAGAACGAAGTAGAAACCATTAATTATGAAAAATTAAGCACCTTATGAAAAACTCTTTATGAAATGCCTTTACCAGACACATTTCCAAGCTTGAAAAATACTTAAGGGGAGAAGTAGAACAATTCTGCTTCCATTTATCTTTACACTAAATACTCTTTTTGTTAGGTGCTCAAATTGATCAACAAAATTAAGATCTGAGATATAATAAAAAGAAAAGCAACTTTAAAAAAATGAAGTTTTGTAGGTAAATGGATAATTTTACCAGACTGAAAAATATTTTTCTAAAAAGGAAAAAAAAATACAGGTAAACCTAAACCTAACCTATGTGCTGAGGTCTGGAAAAGTCTTTCTGGGACTGACAGTGCTCCTGGATAAATAAAAAAGCTGCTTTCAGACTTTCTCATATCATCTATTATTGGTGCTCTACCTGAAAATGCTGAACTTTCAAGGTTTGAAGTGACAGCTGTAGTTCATTGGTGAGCAGTGTACCTAATGAAGATTGTCCTCCTCAGGATTTATGAACCTCTGCTATTTATTGCTTCCAACAACAGTAATCCCTGTTTCCTCTAAACTCTCATGACCGCACCTGCCCCTCAGGACCAGAGTGCTGCTCATCTTCATTTCCAGCTTCATGCAGCCAGTCTGCACTGCCACCTTCACTATTATCCTTTTAATTTCCCCAGGCCTCCATGGTTGTTCTTCTCAATACTGCCCTCAGTATTCCCACTCCCTTCTACTCCCCCTTTTGTGTTTTCTCCCTACCTGGGAAAAAGCAGCAAGCAGGTTGTGCAGCTGGTTCAGAGCTGTGTATGCTCAGACTGAGCAGCCAGCACACGTGGCAGCTGCTTTAAGAGGGGAATGTTGCATGCCCTGTTCTTTTTTGGGTTGATATCTTGGATTCCACTTCAGGAGAGTCCAGGAGAATCAGCATAGCTGAGATTTCTTCCTAGGTGTTTTGTTTAGCAGGAGGTATCTAGTGAGTTCAAAACTACTGCCTGTGGCCAGGAGTGTGAGACAAACAAATATAGCATGATTGTGTTCCCTTGAAAAGCCAAAGGCTGAAAATAAAATAAACAAACAGCCCACATGCCAGCTAAAAAGATTCATGACACAGTCTTTGCTCCAGCAGGAGATGTTCTTTGTCATCCCGATGATAAGAACCCTCTACTGCTTTAAAGGCTTCATGTCTACTCTAACCAAGTACACAAAATGCAGGGAACCCTGCTAATTAAGAGAACTCATTGCAGCCTGTTCTTGAAGAGGAGAACTGAAATGTCTGTGAAAGTAAAGATCACAACACCAAAACTTGTCTTGTCACAACAGTCACCTGAAAACAAAGTCCTTATTCCTGAAATTATTACATATTGATATTTTTATTATGGAAATGGCTCTGTTATTGTGTCTCACTCCAGCACCTTGGTTTCATCGCAGTGCAAAATTCTGCACTGACAATGGTTTCCAGTAAGTTATTTTACAAAAATCCCACAAACATTATGTCTTTATATTTGCCTGGACAGACAACCACAAGCTTTTTGTAGAAATTCAGCCAATGCCTAAAGTGGGCGTGCAGGCAGACATGATTGTGGCTGGAGTGACACATGCACTTTTTTCACAACTGGAAGAGGATTATCTATGAAACAGATTCTCTATTCAGTTGAGCCAAAGGTAGGAACAATCCCCTTTCATCCATCCCATGTACCACCAAAAAACCCTCCTGCCCTAAAATAAAACCCACTTTATTTCACCCTCCAGATGAAAAACTTGGGAAAGAAATCACTTTTTTTTTTTTCCATACAGCAAAAAATACACAGCAAGAACACAGAAGGAGGCCTGGAAGTCTCTGAAACTGCTAATGTGAGCTGGAGCATTAATATATAGGCCAACAACATGAATCCCATCAGATCAGTTATGTAAAAGCCAGTAGCGCCTGACTTGCTGTCAGAAATGCATCGGTGCCCTGCAGGGCTGGGGGAGGTGTCCCTGCCTCTCCTTCCCTCTCTGCCCTGGCCCCAAGGAGCACGGATCCCTCAGGCTCGGGGGTCCCGGTGCTGCTGGGGGTACACGGACAGAAGAGGAGGTCTGATCAGCCCGAGGGTCTGCGCTGGGGCGGGAGCACGCAGGGTGAGACAGCCTGGGAAATGCTTGTCCTACTGCTCCCTCTGCTGTACCCATCCTGTGGAGAAATCCCAAATGTCAGCACGGAAAGCTGGGATAAGGGATGGCAGCTTTGAGCGCGGTCTGCAGGTAGAGATCTCTTGGGGAAGAGATCAAGTCGCTGCTGATGAGGCAGAAAGCACCACCACACCCAGGAGACGGCAGAGCATTTATGTGCCCAAAGTAGCAAATCTCTTAGGCTTCGTCCCCGCTGGAGTTTCACTTGCGCTTCCAGAACTGTCCAGGGGAATAAAGCCTCTCCTTGGCATGATTGTATCGCTTTGTGACACATATTTAGATCACGATCTCATCTTAGGAGATGGATGGGTGTCCGGATCAGCCCCAGGGAAGAGCCCAGGAAACCCCCTTGGCAGGACAGCAGCCAAGTCCCACATTAGGGAATGCAGGCAGCAACACCCCCGCACAGGGGGCAAAACATCTCACCCCAGTCATCTGTGCCATGCCATATATAAACAACAGGGAGCACAGGGACAAAAAAAAGGCAGAAAGGAAAGGGGGAAAGTGACTTATGGTAATGAAGTCAATTAATCATGTGGTAATTAACAATCTGATTGTTGTAGAGAATGTTTTTTTCCTAGCAAAAAACACCTGAACACAACTACAGTCAATAGTCCCACCCTGTACGCTTATTTCTGAGGGCTGAGAAATTGGCAGAACTGGATACCACCTATGGAAGACATTAGCAGCTGCCATGAAAGCATTTATTTGAATACAGGGAATACTTGCACCCCAAGGAAAATACCTATTTTCAGATGCTCAGACATCACAATGTGCTTTTTGCAATCTTCATAGCAATATTTAAGTTACGCCACACTTTCCTCTTAGCACTAATTTATGGAAATCCAAGCTAGAGTAGAAACCATTTCAAAGGCAGAAATGTCTCTCAAGCACTTTTTCTCTTGAGAAGGTGCACATTCATCAGAATAAGGAAGAATGATGAGAAGAATCAGCACCTTCAGGAAGAGTGGACACTTTCCATAATAAAAGAGGTTATGAAAGGCTGGAATGCCAGGTTAGGTCTTTGAAGATTCAGCTACACACATCTTAAACCTTCTGGAAAATTTCAGAAACTTTACACAACTTGTACCAGAAATGATACAAAAAAACCCTTCCTAAAATGAGACAAAAAAAATTAATCAGTAAGTTTCTGTAAGGCAGTGTTAACAGATAAGACCACATTCGGTTTTTTCCTCCATGCCCCAAGTATTATTTCCTTCTATATTAGAGAACATCTGCCAGCTAATGAAAATACTGGAAACCGGACTTTATGATATAGCACAGTGATAAAATGAATTATATTTAAATGTCAATGGAATCTATGAAATAGAGCAAATTTGGAAGAAATCCATTCAGTAATTTTAAAGTTGTGAATAATTAGCATGGCATTTTCAAATGCACTTGGTCAAATTCATGACCTAATTCTGCTCTAAATTCTTTTAGTTTTTGCAAAGCTATATGAGCCATGAAATACTACAGTAGTATTAGAGTACCGCAGCAGTAGTGAGTCCTTCTGAAAAATTCTATCTTTAAATGAATGACTCCAGCAAAACAATGGGACATGGCAATTTGGTGCAGAATGAAGCCCTTTCTTTTCAAAGACAGCACTCCAGATTTTCATAAATGCAAACAAATGCAGTTTGACCTCAGGACTGACACAATGTACCTAATTCCAACTTGCCTAAGTTGTATGGCAAGAAGAAGCTGGAATGGAGCTGAAAATATAAACTAAACAACTTCCAAGGGAAAACTGAGATACCGAAAAACATTTTATCAGTAGTGAGCCAGTAATAACTGCACATTATTTTGACATTGTCCTGTTAAGTTTAATGATGAACAGCCACAAATATACAAAGTGTGTGGCCCAGAGACTAAGCACAGGTCTGGTCATAACCTACTTGATGTCAGGTGCCACAAAGCTGCTCCTTTTTATAGCACCTCCTTCCATCACACTGAATTAATTTATTCCCAAATAAAAGAAATTATGTTTTTTTTCTTTGTTCAGAGAAGCGCATGCTTTATCCAAGAGCCTCAGACGTTCCAGTGTAAATTATTTGTACTTCTTGCTACAAAAAGTCTTGCTCCAGGACTTTGTGACAACACTGACTACCTGAGGGAAATCAAATTAACAGCAGCTGAGACAGAACTATTAAAGGCATGTTTTCCCCTATGTACAGTAGTCTACTAACGTATCCACAGGCAGTGAGAGACTGAGGATAAAACAAGGACATTTCTCTGAACCATCACTATCTTTCACATTACTGTCTATTCTTATGAGGGAGCTGTGGATGCAGTGATATTGATAGGCACTGGGGTTCCTTGAGCCTCAACTCAAGCATGCAGATTTTACAGACATGCACACCATGAAGACAGAGGATTCCGAAATAAATCAAGCAAGCTTTTTGCTTAAGACTACAGAGGTAACTGCAAGGTTGTTGCTGGTTCCAAGTGCAATGATGCAAGGAAGTGGCACACATAAGCCTCTCCTCTCCCTCATGCCCTCACGAGGCACCATCCAGCCTCCAGAAAAGGAGATGGGTTTGGGATGGCACCCAGCCTCTTCCTGCACAACCTGCTAGGGCAAGATGCTCACAGCGAAGCTGTACTCATGCCCCTGCAGTAACTCCTCCTGCTCAACGAAGGAGATGACATCTCTGCTGTTCCCAGAGAAGGGCAAAGACACATACACTATCAGGTTGGCAGGGTCCACATTTCTAACTGGGAATACCACTCTGAAATGCAGGCGGGAGACCACCACACTATGCCCATGCTCCTCAGGCATTACCCAAGAGGTGAATGTTGCAGGGCTTATTAATCACCATGCTAGCAGAGGTAGAGACCTGCCTGGGTCTCAGCTATGCCACAGGTTTGTTTTGTGAATTTAGGAATTTACACATTTATTTCCTCCCTCCTACTTCTCATCTGTTTTGTCTGCATAGCCTTCAGTAGTTTTAAGGTGGGTGACATGTTTCTAGGTGCTCAGAGCAGCTAAAACTGTGAGTACTTTTGACCTCCTAGCACTGCCGTGACTAAATATTGAAAATAGTTCAAGTAACATTATTATTCCATTTAGTGAATGGAAAAAATAACTGAATTGAAAGAAAAATGCACCTTCCTTCAAAAGCCTCTTTAATCAGCCCCAGAATCTGAACCAATGCTGAGCATAAAGATTTACATTTGGCTTAATGAAAACTGAATAGACCAAAAAACAACAAAAGAAGTCTCTTTACAAAAGGTATGGATTCGACCCAGCCAGTAAATAATTAAAGCTCCTCTCTGTTCCCTTCCACTTTCTATTTTAAGGCTTTTCATTATATGGGATCAAAGTCAGCTCGAGTTGGAGAGAGTTAGACAAATCCATCACGGAGACAGAATGAATGTATGATCTCATCCCCTGTGACAGCAGCCCGACGGTACCACCTGTTTGAACTCGGCTCATACCACTTCTGATGACACTGGCAATGTCAAGCAAATCGCTCGAAATTCAAGGGGGGGGGTGGAAGCTCTCTCCACCTAAGCAAACAGAAAAAAAAAAAGCTGTAAATCTGGCATGAGGAATGCTTACAGGCAGCCAGCGCTGCAAAAAGAGCAGCCACAGAAAGGGTTCAGACCCCATAAACATAAATCACTCTGAGCCTCAGAAAATCAGTTGTATGAAGACTGATTTCTGTTTGGAAAGGAGTCAAATGAAAGAGCAATGCAAGATAGCTGTATAAAAAATTATAAATATTAAAAATAAAGGAAATTAAACATTCCTATTTATTTTCTCATAGTAAAAGAAAAAGAACACAATGCAGCCAGAAGACCAAATAATTAAGAGCTATGAAAGGCAAGTTAAATAGGGAGTTTAAAACTGACAGGCAAATTTAAAAGAGATTAAGGAAAATTCTGTTCTAACTTTTCGAACTTAAAATATAAGTTTACCCTGTGGAGCTGTCTGCAGCACAATATAATTGGGACCAGAAAGGACTATTAAAAAAAACATTCATTAGATTGTTAATGAATACATGCAGGTTCCCATTAGAAACTCATTTGTTTTAAAAATAAAGAATATAATCCTTAATGAACTTTGCTTTTTTTAAGCAATAGAAGACAAACATTTACACTTCCTGACACGAACAATGATTAAGTGTCAGGGATTAAGATATCACCCTTAAGGGGAATCCCCAAGGATTAAGAAAATCCCCCTCTTGTCATATTATTCCATAACTGTCAGCTGGCCAGTTCCTGAGTACTGTCAAGAACAATGTACTGGACCAGATCCAACACACCAATGTTTGGTTAACACTAAAGTTCAGTCAAGAGATTTCTGTCTAAAATGCTTGTTTAAGAAAAAAGATTACAGCATTGTGAGTGTACCATAAAGCTTTGTGTTCTAAAGCATTTTTTGCTCTGACTGCCAGTAGCTAGCAGCACTTGAAGATGAAGGTAGCAAGCATACATCAATTCCACTTGCTTTGGTGTATAAAACCACTTTGGCCTAGATCTGGGTCAAGATACACTGTTTCACTTTTTTGAGCTGCTTGATGTGTTCAACACAAACTTGACTTCGGGTCTGCCACTGCACCAGGAACATTTGCAGTTCTGGGAGTTGCAGGGTAGTCTGGTTGATTAAACTTGCAACTACATAGGTATAGGAGTCAAATTGTAAAGTCATTTCAGCTATAAAAAAATCTCACTGCCGTGAAATTTCTGCCATTTTTTTTCTCAGTCTACTAAGATGAAAACAAGCAGTTTAGCACTTCACTAGCTGAAAGAGCTATTTCAAAATATGCTCTAGATTAAGACTGCATGGCAGGAGCTTTTCCCAGTGAGAAAAGGCACTCACAGGATGATTGGAGGCCCCAAACAACAATGTTCTCTTGGGTGACCTCATTAGCATCTGATGCATAGGAACATCTTCTTTAAATGTGTGATTCTCCCATCTACCTTGAAATGGTCCTTTAATCAAATTCATAAAAATATTTTCATTTGGTACCAGGCAGATAAATAAACCAATGTTATTCAGGCCCAGCAGATCCTCAAATGAAGGGGGGGGAAAAAAAAAGCCTGCAATAAAAAATTAGATTGGAAGGGTTTTGATGCTTTATGTGGGAGTTCGCTGTATGCAGAATTGAACTGTATTTTCTTGGTTTAGCTGAACTAAGCTGTACTGACAAGAGCATGCTGAATTAGATCCGGCTGTAACCCGAGGTGAACCTGCAGGGTAAACCTTACGTCACTGTATTGCTGCAGTTCTTTCTTTTTTCCATGAGCAAATGTGGCTCACTTCCCTCAGTCTCTGAAATGCCATATCGTGTGTGCTGGCCATGGGGTAGAAGTCTAAATAGAGCATGCTTGGATTTATTCACTTCAGGCCTCTGGGAATGGAACTGAGCGACTGGGAGAGACTGAAATAAGACTACAAAGGCATGAAGGAGGCAAATATGAACGTAATGGGGTATTAGAATGCACTCTCTATTTAAAAACATTTACCCACATTTCTGATTTGTACTTTCACACTTTTGCCTATCCAAGGCAAAACCAACACTGTGTTTCTCTCTCAAAGCCATGTAGGGACATCTTGCCTCGCATTGTGAGGTAATAGACCTTAACAGGTGACGATGCCAAGCCCTTCCTGGCTGCAGGGTCTTAAAAATACTTAATTTCTGCAGCACCATCCACACAACTTTGTAGGATAAGATATAACTCTCTTCCAAGAGCCTGACAACTCCTTAGCATGAAGGACAATGAGGAAATATGGTACTTTGCATGATAATCCCCTCTGCCAAATTTGCATGACCACATCATTTTCAGAGTCATAACTGAGCAGACAAAACCGTTTAAGTTCTACCTTACAGCCAGACCTACAAAACGTGCTCCCTGTTCCACCTGCAGACATGTTGCTAAGTACAAAACTACTCTTTGCCACAGCCAGCTGGAAGCCTCAGTCGCACAAGGTAGGCGGGCACACAACCCTTTATTATCTCACTGCCTGATGGCTCCCTTCTTTGCTAGCTTTATCCCTGACTTTCTGAGGCATGGCAGATCACACAGGAGCTCTCCCTGCATTAATCCATATACTTACAGGAAAAGCAACTCTATCTGCAATTGCACTATGTAGGTAATAGACCACTGTCCACCACACAAGCTCTTTACCTGCAGCCCATGGAAGGAGTCCTGTGCCTGCTCAGTTGGAATGGTAGGACTCGGTAAAACTGAAGACAAATCATTCAGCGTACACCACTTGCTGATTGCAAAACCTGGATCATAATCCATGGACTGCTACACCTTCTGCTTTCAGAATCATAAAACAAGTCAGCTGGTGAGCAAGGGTGATGGAGCAAGGACAGGGCTTGCATCCACTAAGCATGTTTACAAATAATGACCGCCCCAGAGAACTAGGAATTCTCTTGCTCCAAATTGTTAAGGGCGATAATCCAGGCATTTTCTTTACTTGGAAAACATTTTCCTTTTTTCTCTACACTGGCAGTAGACTACATAGAATCTACTTTGGGGCTCTTCCACGTTGCAGGAATTACCTTGCTACTGTAGGTTTTTCCTTCGTAAGAGCTAGGGTGCTAAATGCTATTTTCCAACTGTGTATAATCATTTTTTAAAAGAAATTCACATACCTGACCTTGATAATGATTTTTCTCCAGTTCATATGCAATGAAGATGTTCTGGAGACACCATGATTTTGCTTAATAAGAATATAAATCTCCATATAATTTCAGCACTTCAGGCCTTGAATAACTGGAAATCCTCCTCCTACATAATTTGTCATGATTTCCTCTCTTTGAGTTCAATGCAAGAAGTGCACAGCTAAAGTATGCAGGACTATAAACTTACATAACTGTTTGTAAAATAGAAGAACATAAAAAATAAAGGAGTTTTAATAGGAATATAGAGAAGTTCAACGTAGAACTGAGGAAAAAATGAGTTATCATTTGTTCTTCAGGTAGACAGGTTTATTAGTATTTAATTTGTATAAATAGAAGTAAATCTGAGAATATACTGTCATTCCCTTAGACATAGGGAAACCAAGAGGTGGCAGAACTAATTAAGAAGCAGCTATCTGAACAAACTTCAATATAATATGCAGAAAGATGTATTTACATTAAGAGATCACCCATCTCTTGCCTTAGTTTCCCCTTTTGAACAGCAGTGGTGTGACAATGCACCCTTAAGGGGAAGGAAGCACCAAAGGGGATGCACCCACATGGCTCACTGATACCACTTGCACACAATCTGGAGTACCAGGCATCCACAGCAAGCATATGTAATTCCTTTCACTGCCTGCCTACCAGGAGGTTCATCAATAGTCTACTCTGTATGCCTTTTTGGTAGTTTGCATTCTCCTCTTCTTGGAGCAGAGTCTCACAATACCCAAGCAGCCCTCTACTCTCAATGCAAAAATCTGGAGGGAAATAAAATCCATCAATCCTCTGCTTGGTTTATTAAATTTCTCTCACACTGTTCATCATTCCCTGTGGCCCTGCAACTTGAGCTCTTTGGCTCTCTGCTTTGGGGCTCTTTAATCCTTTAGCTTTCTATCTGGATGGCTGGAGGCACAATTTGCCCAACCCCTGGTCTCTTTTTGTAGTCTCTGATTAGGATCTTTGCTCTCACTTGTGGTCCCTCCTGCCTCTCCTGAAAAAGCAAAAGGCCTTTTACAAGGTCATGTATATACACACCTTATAGTCAAGTGTTCTTTGGCTTACAGTGAAAACCACCACAGGACAGCATAAATGAACCTGAAAGGTTCCAGGATGCAAGGTACTGTTGTAAAAATCATACGTGGATACAACCAGAAATGGGGATGAACAGTGGATTGATTAGCAAATGACAGCTTTTCAGCATACTCCAAGCATGTGCATTTGGAAATTCTTGCTTCTGTTCCTCATGCAGATTACAGTTTGCAGCTCCCTTGCACTGTTCTCCCATTAGGTGTGCGAATGAAGCATAGAAACAATTTGTTTTATCGCCTCCACTCTCACAAAAGAATTAAATTAAAAATAGCAGTATGGCATCACATTTAACAGGGCAGTAAGACAGAACTATAATGGCTGCAGGCTCCTTCCTTCCTATAGCAAATCCTGTAATGGGACGGAGGCTGCAGCTCTGCTTGGGATCCTTCTACCAGATTTTGCCCTGAGAAAAGGTTTGTTGAAAGGGATGTCACTGTGGGGTAAGTGTCAAAACCCATGTCTGTACTTTCAGTCCTCAGGCCATTTGGTTGGAGGAGCTGATAATCTGCTTTGCTGTTCCATCTTGCTGGCAGCCCTTTTCCATGGTGTTGCTCTTCTAGAGAGAGCTGCCAGCCAAGCATTGTGGGCTGCCCCAATTTCTCATTTTGTTGAGAAAGCTTCTCAACTTATAGGAGCTTTACTGTAAACCTAATACAGGTTGCTACTTTTTAATTTTACTTTCCCAGGAACAAACAGTGGTACCAATATCCATAGTTTGCTCATTTCTTTCCTATCCTACAAGATGTTTCAAGTCTGCACCTCAGAACACTGAGGGGCTAACAAAATAGCAGGACATGGTTTGTACCATTGACATCCATTTGATATAACTACATTTTTTCAAAACTATTGGGCATGAATCAGGTCCATGGAAAACTGCAAACATTAATCTGATCTTTAAAAACACAAGAGACTGAAGATGTCTGCAGTATGCACGTAACACTTAGCCAACAAAGCTCTTCAGTTGGCCCCTAAGATACATGACACTGTGCTTACTCCTGGATTTCCAAAATGCACAAAAATACTTTTCTGCATATCTTAAACCACTGTCAGATCTAAGATGAAGGCAACTGTGGCTAAAATTAGGGACAGAGGTAACCTGTATAGGAATTCTGTGTTTTGGCTTATTTAATTTTAACACTTTATACTTTCAGAATATATTTGGGCCCTGGTATTTAAGGATTTTCTTCACAAAACACTCATTAAGTCCTCCAAGGAATCTGTGTGTGCATTTTCCATCAATATTAGTGGATTTACAGGTGAACTGAGATTCACCCCTGGTTTCACAACTCCAGCACAAAAGCCCTTGGCTTCACAGAAGACAACATATGTGCAAAGGAGTATCAAGGACAGAGGAGATATCCAGAGATACTTATCTGCAGCTTTTCAAACAGCTTGGAGGAGATGTTTGCCTGATGTAAACAGGTCTGTAAAGAGACTGTCACAGAAGAAGATTTGGGAGCAGGTTAGGGGCTAAATCATGGGACCCAGCAGTCCACAGGTCCTGAGCATTCCCAAAAGCAGCTGACTCCAACCATGAAAACACTGGTGGAAGAGCCAACCCAAAGTGTTGAATCTCTTCTAGCCCTTGGTCACTGATCTGCTCAAGTGTTATTCTGCACACATTTTGTCATGCAGGAGTGGTGACCCTCTGAAAATGTCATGCTATGTGTAGCAAAAGCATTTAATGTACTTTGTAGAGTTTTATGCACAAATGCCTAGAACTTTTCCATTTAATACATACATAAATTAAACTTCTGTAACTATGAGTTTTGTTACTGGAAAAAAAACCTGTGAAACAATCAAGTTTTCCTTACACTTCTGCCACATGCAGAGTAAGCACAGCTGTGAAAGCTGTGTGCTCAGGATGTGTTAATTGCCAGGTCCCAGGAGCATTCCCTTTAGCCCACTCCATATCTTCCTATATGACAGCCTTTACCATACTGTGATGAGAGCCACAGACCCATATTTTGAAAGTCCATTATTGCTGTTTAGGTTTATAACATAAACATTAAATATAAAATGATTTCTTAATAAAATTCTGCTATGTCTTACTACAATTCTGCATCAGTAGTATTACCCTTAAATTATTCTGAAAATACTTTTCATATGGTTAAACCAGGTCCTTTTCAATAGAACACAAGTATTTTTCACTTAAAAGATAATGAAGATGGCAATTAGAGATTTATTTGTATCCTATATCCTAAAACCTTCTCAGCTGCCATTTATTCAAAAAATATTATTAAGAAGCCAAAGCACACTACAAATTCAACCCTTTAGAGTTCTGGTTTACATCTCTGTTGGATGAACAGCATCAGGACACAAAAGCCATTAACCTCTTTTGTTGAGGGTCACTGCATTTATGACATAAGTACCAGCATACACTTAATTGTAAAGGCTGTTTGCACAAAAAATAACCAAATGGTCAAACTAAAATAGCTTCCCAAACTTTGCATCTGTAGTCTATACATTGCCACACAACTCTCAAGAACTTGCATGTTAACTCCTAGTAAGAGTTCAGAACAATTTTGAAGTTCATAGAAGTTTACAGAAAAGAGGTAAGGAGGTAATGAAATTGTTTTTTCTATCTGAAAATATGACACTTTATTAGTATGTGACAGAATTAATTTCTTCCTCTGTAGAAAAGCTTTGTTTTTCTCTACACACCCAGCCTGGCAATTGCTTTTATTGTTCCACTGAGCCGTTCGACAATATCTTAAGAGAAAACTTTCCAGGGGCAAACTAAGAGAGCAAATTACTTTATATGCAATTTTTTCCTGAACCACTTTGTATTTTAGATTGTAGATAAACATGTCTTCACAGCTGCTCTTCTCAATTTGACCCTTTTCCTCATACCTCCAATGATGTCATTGTCCTGTACCTTAGTTTCTTGCTGCTGTGAGGTAACAAATTTTTATTTCCTGACTTCACCACAGGATCTGAGGATCAAGACATGACATCAGAACACAACAGCTATGTCTCCTGATTAGAAATCTCAGCTCCGTACAGTCTTGCAGACATTTCTGCTGCTTTTGTTGACTTTTTACTGTTTTCTCAGAGCTACTGAATTATTCATCTGTCAACATAAATGTAGAATTCATCATATAAATATGCAAAGTCACCATTTTAGAGCAGACATCCAAAGACAAATTCATATAAAGGCTTTTTATAGATCATTAAACCTGCATAGCAAAAGACACAATATACCACAATTGTGGTAGTATATAGTAGGACTTAAGTTGAATGTAAACTCCAAGTAGAACAGTATTCCAGCCTACTCAATGTTACTTTTTACAGTAAGGCTTGCATTTTGATTTGCAAAGCCAATTCCTGCTACTTTCCTCAACTGATACAATCCCAAAAGTGACGTTCATCTCAACAAACCTATCTATTAGACTGCCTCAGAAAACTTTCTTTCCTTCTCTGTACTAATATTTGCTTTTCTCGCAGAGCAGCTACTTCCTACCAGGTATTTTCAACCCGGACCTATCTCTTGGCAAGAAGTCTACAGATCTGAGTGAGACAACTTTAAGGTAGAACTAAACACTCCCAAAACACCCAGTCAGTATTTTTACCTTTACAGCACGGATCCTGTTAAGACTGCTAAATATAGGCAATTTCCATATGTTCTGCTCACTTAGACTTCAATGAGAATAAAGGAGAAAAAAGACTAATTTGTTAGTATTTAATTTACTACATGCATTTTATGCATGGTCAGTTATATTACATAAAATAATCCTAATGCTGGTTCATGCATTTTGCAGTCAGTTTTATCTGATAAAGTCTGAAGATTCAATTAAAATTTTAAAAGAACAATTACCTTTTAAAAAACAGCTTGAGTTAACAAAAGAACAGATTCATCACTCAGTGGCAATAAGATCATATGCTAGGTAAAGATCATATGCCTGAGCAGCTAAACTATGGAAAAGCCTGTTCAAACACTCAACATTTGATTGCAGTTCTCATAATATATTCACAGTAACCTCAGCAATGCCAATTTGAGCAAATATTGGGGCAAACCCCAAAAGAATGATTTGGTTTTGATTTTCATTTTACTCCATTTTACAGAATAAAATGGCACACGGGCACTTGAAAAGGAGCTAAGAAAGTACACTAGGATTTGCTATCTCAGAAGGCAGTGTCTCCCTTCCATTACCTGCAAGTAACCTGGCAAAGACATAAGTTAGGATGGCTAGTTTATATTAACTGTATGATCTGTATGATCATCTTTTGTCTTGTTGCCCTCACGTCTTCCCTGGATATTTAGACAGGAACACTGAATACACCAAAACAACAGGAGAAGTCCTGACAACTGATAAGCTGTCCATTGCAATGCAAATATTTCAAGTGAGACATCCTGTTGAGCAAAGAGCAGAGCTGTGTTTGCCATCCTACTCTCTGCATTGTAGGTATTTATTTCTTTCTCCATAGTCACAACTACAGAATGTGTTCTGTAAAATCAAGTTCTGTTTATGCTCTTGCCCTCATTTAGCCTCAGAAAACACTTCCTTTTCAAAATCCTTGAGTTCTACTGTAAGCATTTCCTAGGGAAATACTATCATATAAAACATTGTTACTTCCTGGAAAAGAATGCTAAATCCTTAATAAAACCAACAAACTCTAAAAATTTTAGAACAAGCTCTCTATGCCTGCTATACCACATGGCATCCAGGGTAAGATATCATGGCTGGAACTTTGTCCCAAGCAGAGGATGGAGTTTTGTGAACTAGAATTAGGTCAGAAATTCAGCATAAAGAGGGCTGGCAGTTAGAACACAGTCCAAGTCCAAGAGAGAGTGAAAAGAGGTGGATGCTGGAAGTATGCAAGCTACCTGAAAGCTGTTCACATAATCTAAAGTTTGCAAGGAAATTCAGGGTGGCAAATTTCAAAGCAAAAGGATGAACACAAGCCTTGCTCAGCATTCTCTTGAGTAGGGCCACTGAGGTGCATGTGTACTTAAGAGCAAGGCACTGTAAAGACATGTTGAAGCCAGATTTTAGTCCTGCATGCAGAATCCAGCAACAGAAACCTGATGTGACTTATTTCCATTAAATTATTTTTTTCATTCAGCTGATACCCATTGGAAATAGTTTTAAGGAGTAGTAAGGTGAATGAGTGCCTGATAAGCTCTGATACAGCTTGTGCTAAGCTATTGTCTCTTATCTGAGGTAGCTGGTTGTCTCAATGCAAAGCAGAGAAGCATACCTTAAACCACCATCTTGTACCACGGGCTTGTGATGAGTAGCAAGTGCTCTTCATCCATTTCAGGGCAGAATTACAAGGCACCACAAGCCAACACTCTTTGGTTTAAAGTTGGTGCTGAAACAGCCTGGGGAAGCTCACACAGGATTTGAAGTTCCTTTAAGAAACTGAAAATTCTTCAGCTGTCTGAAGTATCCTACCAATCCTCTAGATAAACTAGAAAACTCAAATCAAAATCAATGTCTACATGAGGTTTTATTTTAACTGTCTACTTAATTCAGGTAAGTGCAACCATTATTTTTACAAAGTGGTCTAGGAATCAACTTTCAGCTCACATGAAGCTTTTAGCTGTTGTTTGTAATTACTTCTGGAGCTCTTGCAAAGATGTGTTGCTCTATAATGAACCAATTTTATCACTTTTATTGCTATACTGCTACAAAACATAGGCCTATATAGGTTAAGTTTTATCTGTTCATATACATGTATAGTAGCTGAAAATAAACAAGACATATTTGCAGGGTGCTAGGCTTAAGTTTCAAAGTGAGACCATGGGAAAATGCACAGAAGACAGTAGTTAGAGAAATGAAATGAAATTAATAAAAGAAAAAATAACATCAGGAAATTAGTATCTTTCTTAACAGCAGATCTGTTAATGCTCTGGAACATTTTCCTGAGGGAAGCAGTGGGAGCTCCATTACTTCGATAATTTAAAATTAGACTGACAAAAAAGTAGCAAACATACCGCACAATAAAGAATAATTCCATATAGGAAGGGGAATTAAGTAGGTGACTAATAAGTCTTTCTTTCTAACAGCTATGAATCATACAAGTGCAGTGGTGGCTTGTAAAGAAACTGGAGTTTCTACACACAGATGGTAATGCAAACTGGGAGCTCTCAGACTGTACTTGTTGGTAATGATTGGAGGATCCAGTTCTTCATATGCCATCATCAACCATAAACACACATTATTAGGCTATCTGCCTAAATTCTACCCAGACTTCATATAGCATGCTTTACTTACCACCCCCGTCCCCAAAACAGTAAAAGCAATGCCAGTTTCACTACTGCATGCACACTCATCTTCCTGGGACAGAACTTGCTTAACTACGAGCTACTAGAGCTACTTTATGAAATCAGTGTTTTACATGCTAACCAAAGGTAAGAATTTTTGGTTTCAGGTCACACCATGTTTTACTTGAGCTCAATTAATTCTCTATTTGAAGGCATATTTAAGACAAACATTTGATCTGTTAAGTATGACTTCAGTATCTCCTCATAGAAGTTGAGGGAAAGAATGCAACACAGACTTTTTATTTGATTCTTCTGCTTTCCAGTATTTTCTCAAGTACTGTAGACAGACAAGCATTACTTGAACTAATGTTTGCAGGCCAAGCTGTTTGACCCATGTGCTTTGTTGCCACTACGTGACATCGAGCCATTACAAGAGCTGTGCTGTGACACAGACATGCTATTCGGAACACAGACTGGGGGTTAAATGTTCACCACTGCAGCAGTAGTTTGCAAATCAAAAGAGGGGAAAAGTAACAGTTTAAACTACATATGGGATGGTATCTCGGATAAATCTGAACACGATGTGCCTTAATTTTTGCAAAAAGTGAGAATGTCCAAAAAAAAAGGGTACTGTAAAGCACTTTTTGTCAAGGATCACAGAAAGTGAAACTTACTGAGGTGCCTGTTTTCCTTTTTAAATAATCACCTCCAACTACAAATTTGCAAACAACACGTCTGAGAACAAAGGCTGTAATTTTTCACAAGCCATTTAGGAATTACGAAGAGTAGGAGAATAAGTTCAGGCATTTTTTGGAAAAAAAATGCTCCTAAAAAAAGAACCAACCAACCTCCACATTTCTTCAAAGGATCCTGTCATTGGAGCAGGCTGTTGATGGTCCATCACACCTGTTGTCTTGATAGAAAGTAGCTTAACAGAAGAGATCAACAAGTGCTACTTACTGCACTTTGGAAACAACCTGTTTCCTTTGCAGGCAGGTTACTTTGCCTTTGGAGTCTGTTCCCCAAGAGTCTAAGCTGTCTAGGATATTATTTTCTAATCACTATGAGGGGCTATGCCTGCATGTCACTGTTCAAACAACTTCATGATCAGAAAATGATACATTCAGGTTTGGTACTGGATTCAGCTTAGATAATGACGCAGAGATAATACTGTGAATGCAATACAGCATAAAGTACAAAATTCTTGTATTCTTTCTCACAGGAAAATATACATACCAGCATATAATAACTAAATAATAGTATTTTCCTTCTTGCTTTCTCACAGTAGCACATGAAAACTGAAATAACACAAAAATCAGAAGCACACCAAAGATATTTACCCACATTAAACTTTGGTGGAAATCCACTACTGCAAACAACAATCTAGATTTTTAAAGCAAACACTTCCAGTCCCAGAAAACAATCACTCCTCACCTAGGGCACGGGTTTGGGTTCCTTAATCTAATTAGAACAAAAAGTCATGGACTACAGAATTGAAGTTTGATGCAACTACATGTCTTGGGAGACAGTCAGTTGAAGGACTATTTCTAACATAGCACAGTCAATGAAACTATAAACATTACTGTCTGAAAATACTTTTTTTTTCAGTGAAAGCTGTATGAATTGTTCCAATTTTTTCCAGTTTTCAAAATATTTGCCTTCAAAGCATACTTTGTGTTTTTTCTCTTTTTAACTATCCTGACTGAAGAACAGGTAAAGCTAAAATAAAGGAAGTCAGGAGGCAAAACAAAAGGGAAAAACCTGGAAAGGCAGAAACTGAACCTCCCCCCCCCTCCCCTCCCCCCATTTCTTGATGTCCTATCACCCCAAGTGCTGCTAAACTCTCAGAGTAACTTTCATCTCAGAAGGAAAGTTATGGCTGACTGGCACTAACTACTGAACAGAGTGCTTTGCTGTCTCCCTACAGCACAGGGAACCAGGACCTTAGGATACTGGGCTGGTGACCAAATCCATAGGGTGGCCCTGAAGGGTCTATCAGGGGAAAAGCAGGGTGGGGCTAGGATGGGTGAAAAGGAGGATGAGGATGAAGAAGTGTGATCATCAGAGCTCTCACACCAGCTGCTGAGTCCTTCAAGACCCACCTTCAGGTGAACGTGGACTTCTGCTGTACACATAAGCACACCAGGAGAACTTCACATGTGCAAGATGGTGAGTGCTTGTCACAAATGAGTGTTTTAGGGTTGTTTAAAGAACCTGGGAAGGGATCTATGACCACAATCTCTCTATGAGATCTATCACTCCTTTAATTCCTTTGCCATAGCAGGACCTGAAGATGCCTCAGCATTTCCTAGTGCTGTCAGATGTTATTATCATGCTAAAGAAAACAAGGAAATGTCACATGTATCAACAGTATTTCTTAAAAAAAAAAACAAAACGAAAAAACCAGGCCTGCACAAAGCAAAGAAGCAGCACAGAATGAGTGAAAACAAGTGAAATCTCAGTCTGACCTCAGTGGCATAACCCACTGACCTCAGCCAGCCTTCAGACAAAAGCTGTCCTGAAAGTGACAAAGCAAGTACTAGTGATTAACACCACAAAGTGTATTACTTCTACATTATTAACCTTGCATATTTTACTAGTGTGAGCTGGAAAGCACAGGGAATCTCTTAAGTGTCAGAAGCACTGATACCCTTCTCATACTTACATTTCTGACTTTGATTATCTGATCATAGCTTTTTCCTACATGAACAGCTTCCAAGGTACTGATTCCAGGATCACTCAAACTCACGTTGTTTTATCGATGTGAGTAATCCCAGATGTTCAGTGCAGTTACTTACATTAATAAGGACACACAACTCTCAAGTGGTTGTAGGATCAGAGCCTTCAGGTTGTGAATACTCATTGGCTTTTCTGCCATTAACAGGCCATTGATGAACTGCAGTTTCCTTCACATCTGACAGAGGGATATTAAGGTACACATCTATCACTGTCATTTTTCTCTTGCAACTTTTTGAAATGCAGAATCACATTCAAAAACCAATCAATAGCAATCTAGTTGCAAGCACCTCTAATGAAGTGCAGCAGAAACAATTTGCTATAGATTTTCATCTGAAACGTCTCAGAAAAAACATTTCTCAGATCCACTTTATCTGCCCAAAAAGAAGATCAAGGTATTTATCCCAGGATCTGAGCCAGTGAGGACAGACACATGCACTGAACTGCCTACAGCAAGAAACTCCACAGTGTAGGATAGTACAGCTCTTTGCATAAAGTTTTTGTTGCCATAGATTGCTTGTCCTACCCACATCTGTTCTTGAGTATATATGTCCACAGCTCTAATTATTATAATTAATTATAGCTGAAAGGACAATGGTAACTAACTATTCTTAAAAGTATTTCCAAAAGAAATTAAAAAAACTTTTTTGAAAATGAAAGCCTCTACTAGGATACCCTGTCAATGTATTTGTTATATTTTTAATTCATGTTTGTGAATACTGATAGTTTGGCAATTATATGGTTTGCACTAAACTTTTCCACATTACTCCCACCATGCATGGCAGCTCTTCTTGTCCCTTAACTCCTAAATCCAGCCTCTGGAAGTCTGGAAGAAGTCACAGCAGATTTATATTTTGTCAAATATTGAAGAATGTGATCAATTAGAAATATTTCCTCCTGCTGTGGGAGCAAAAGATAAACACAGAATGACATCCAGCACATGAATTGGCCGAACCTGTTTTCAGGTTTTCTTTCATGCATAAGTCTTTCAAACATACATCATAACTCTCTGCAATGCAAACCATTTCATTCAAAACACCCACAAGGAAGAGTCAGCAGTGATTTTTCACTCACCTTCTAAAATACAATTATTACTTTTCAATTTTGGATGCTCAGTGAACAGTCAATGCTGCCTGAAAACCAACATGATTCCCATTTTCAGATACACAAGCTAGAAGGGAAAAGAATAAAATCACACAAAAATTTTCAACAAAAGTACGAAAAACACTAGTAAGCATATGTGGATGTAAATTGGCTCATATCTCCTGCACCCCAACTGAAAATTCATTATCTTTGCTTATAAAGTAGATTTGTGCATTTGGCTTGCACTTCTTAGAATCACCTAATTCAGGCTAGGAGATATTACTGCATAGGCAACTCTAATCCAAACTCCTACTCCTAAGTGGTAAAAATTATTTTTTTAAGCCCTAGACATCAAACAGATCTATGGTACAGTAGTACTGAAATGTTTTAGATGAGCTTGTTTGGTGCCTGATCTAATTCCAGATTAAAAACCAGTTTTTAATACTAATTTTATTTTTAAAAGAAAATGGAGAACCTCAACACAAATCACTCTGAAATCACAGTACTGGCTCAAAAAAGCACTGGTGTTCTGAGGGTTGCTAGTGCTGCAACAGGGCTTCAGAACTCCATCTCCCCTGTGGAGAAGCCAGCAAGAGGCTGAAGCCCAAAGTTTCTGAGTTCATACTTCCAATTCACCACTAGAACTCTCACAGAAACTGTTTATTCATGTGGCAGCAATGCAACAAAGCACCATTTTATCCAAACAACTGAGTTTCATCAAAAAACCTCCCCACTTTTCCAAGTATGCAACAGCAGATTGAGCAGCTCTAAGAAGCACCTGTCAGGTCAAGTATCTAAAGAACCATTGAGAAGCAACTCTCCAAAAGCTTCAGGTACCTCCCATTCAGAGAGATGAGTAGCTTGTAGCAGTGGGAGAATGGGAGGAATCCAACAGCAAACTCTTCCCCTGGTACCACCATGAGACAGCACAGGGCTTAAAAAGGCAGCAGCACTCACATACAGGTTTCCAAACAGGAAGTGGCAAGATTCTTATGAAAACAGCTTCTTTTTAGTAAAATGGCCTGCAGTGGCCCAAAAGAAGACACAACAGTAGCCAAACAGAAAAGCAAAACAGAAAGCAGAAAAAAGAATGACAGATCTCATTTAAAAAAGAAAAATCTAATACATCTAATGAAAACAGAGAGAAATAACATTCATATGGCAAATCTTTAAAATTTATCTTGCCGATCAGAGTCAGCAGAAGAAACACCATTCCCTAAAATATTCTTTAGAATGAACCCAAAACCTTCAGTTGCAGTAAACTGACAGTTAAAACAAAAGCTGAAATTAAATTAGCTGCCCTTCTACATACTTTGCAGCCATCAAAAGCTTTCAATATATTTATCAGTCTTTTCTTCTTCAGCTGAAATTTTGCTTTTCAGCTTTCTTTAATCCTAGCTTTATACACACCCCTTCTTGGATCTTAATTGCTCTCATCCTACTTTCAACTCACATTTTGTGTTGCCCTGGAAGAAAAATTGCTTGTTTAACGAGAAGAGCCACAAAAGGATTTTAGCCTATTCTAAAACAACATTGAACTATTCCTACCTTACTTTCATGAAATGCCTTTACAAAGGTCATTTTAAAAAGTATGTCAAAGAAAAGCCAGTCCATCAAAGAAAATGCTAATAGACATATAGGCAGAATATTAAGATTGCACAAATTACCACATTCTCTCCTGTTTACATGTATTTGCATGCATTCACTCACTCATTTAGCAGTTCTCTGCTGTAGCTTCATGACTTAAAGGTAAATTCAGTGCTACAAGGATTACTAGAGGGTTGGGAGATTTCATCATCCAGGTGAGGCCAAGGAGAGGATGTGGGTGGGTCACATCATGCATGGGGCAGGGAACAGATTTTTTTCTGGAATTCTACACAGGCTCCTGAGATAGAAGGTGGGGGCCAGATTTGAAAGCCTGTCAGAGACCATCAGACCCAGAGAGTACTGATGAGGTGTTCCTGTCATCTGGGGGAGGTCTGCAGCTCATCCTGCCTTGCAGAAAGGTTCAGCAGCTGTGGTGTGGGTAGGGTCATTAGTAATGCTGCACTCATGACTCATCTGTGGGTTATTCCTTAAATACACACACAGACAGGAATTTTTGTTTCACTGGGCTTCAAGTTGGTCAGGACCTTCAACATAAATCTGTGTATTAGTCTGCAAGGAACTTTTATCATCTGACCTTGACATGTTTCTTCCACTCTGAGAAAGAATACTGGTTCCATAGTTTCCTGCTTGTGAGAACAGGGAATGCATCTCAGAAGAAGAAAAGCCTTCACAACAAGGGTATTTCCCAGTTACAACCCATGCAAACAAAGACTAAGAAAGTCTTGGAAGAGACTTGGTCAGGAGAACAAAACCGAACAGCAGGAATTTTAGCATGGAAGTGCTTTAACTTGAGCTGAAAACTGAAATCTCCCATCAGCAAAATCAAATGAAGTACTTCATTAAAAGCCAAGTTTAATTCATGCAGAGAAAATGCATCACTTTCAAAACAGACTGAGTTGCTTTTGTTTTGGGATAAGCTGTGTCTCTCTGGGCTGCTGGAGGATCTCAGCGGATTTCTAATTTTGGTGTCTTGTACACTGGACTATGGAGCTGCTTTTGGACAGCAAAACACAACCTCCCCACTGGGCAAAGAAGCTGCATAGCGATGACATGCCAAGAAAGAAGTATCTTCAGGCTGGGAAACCTGACACAGTAGGAGACAGGGCAGAAAGGATGAAGTGCTGCAGTAGCTCAGGAAGGAAAAAAAATAAATTCAGACTGAGGTAAAGAAAACAATTAATTTGGCAACATTAAAATCTTTTGATCATGAATTTTTAAATGAAATATTATAAAATATCTGAATGGGAAGTTTTGGGTTTGGCTACAGTTTTTTGTTGATCAATTGTTTATGCAGAAAGCAAAAGCTTTTTGCAAAACATTCCACTGCACTGAAGATTAACTTTTTCTTTCTTTTTTTCAGTCATGTCAATTTTCTGCTTTTTAAATCAAATTCTACGTATGCTGTGCTAGAATAAAGAGAGGTACAATGAAGTTTCTCTTTGTATTCAGTGACACAACTGAGTAAAATTTGGACTGGTCTGTTCTGATTCTTCTTAGAAAACTTACAAAGTGGTGTGTTTGTTTCAGTATCAATATCACATGTCTAAAGTTCACTAGTAGTGAATATTAAAGCGCATCTCTTCACAAGAGGGAAAAATTTCCTGGCTTATTCTCTGTGAAAACCCACAAAAATAAGAAATGCAAGTCAGAACTGAATTTAAATCCGTATGTTATTAGACTCACCATTATTACTGTTAATTGTCTAAAATACAAATAGTACCTCAAAAATTGATTTCTGATCTTTTTCTAAGATAAGACATGGCAAATTGTGGGGGTTTTTCCCCCTCCTCTAACAATGTGGGCTTGGTTCTTTAAAGCTCTGTGTTTTGTATGTGTGAGTTTTTCTTCCTCTTTTCATAACAGCTGCTTTTTTCTTCGCCTTGCTTTTGAGAACAGGCTATGCAATTTTTAGAAAATAAGCACTGCAAATGAATCACCAAATGATAGTGGTTAAGCTCCAGCCATTGTGGATGCTCCTACTGAGGGGGAGCACAAGGCTTTGCTCAGGAGCACACAGTGCATGGGTGGGTGAGCTCTGGTATGGGCTGTCCAGGCTCAGGGGGTGCCTCTCCTGCAGCTCCTGCACATGGAGAGCATCGCGCAGAGAAGCGCAAAGCAGAGGTGAGCATCACTCAGTGACATGTTCGCATACTTCTGGTCAACACAAGCTTCAGCAACACCAAAATACCTGCAGGGAAAGAGCATTGCCATCTGGAAGAAGCCCAGTGAAGTTACCCCCTGGCTCCTCAGGAGCCCTGCAGGGGGTGTGAAAAGCAAGGTCACAATTAATTCAGCTGGGATTGCATGGAAACACTGTGCAATGGATTCCTTTCAGCCCCGTTAATATCCTCTCATGGAAAGGGGATTGTAGAGACTTTTTGCAGACACAGACCTCTCCTTGTACATTTTACAACCAAATCCCGTATCTGGATTTAGTTCAGCATAAGCTAACATAATCTTAAAGTCCTGGTGTATGCAGCAAAGCAAAAAAAATCTTATTACAGCAGTAAAATCATGGCTGAGGTAAATAGATTCTGCGTCTCTACTTTCAGACGTTTGCAACCTTCTAAAAAATACTGCCCTTTGGTCTAAGCATTTCTTGTCTTGTCAGCGCAAGACTACCTAAAAACAAACAAGAAAATATGTTTGCCAGTTATTTTTGATCATGTGAAGTGCTCAGATAGAAAAATAAAAGAAGAAATAACTGTACGAAACATGGAAGGACATAACTTCTTATCATTTGGCCTTGAAGCCTTCCCTCTGCAACCAGGGGCTAACTTGGCAGCTCAGTCATGCTAAACCACCTGGAACTGTACACAGATTCCCACAGAAAGTCAGCTCTAATATCAGCTCCCAAAGTTTTCATGGTATCATTTTTTCCTTCTTGTGCTGTAAAAGCTAAAAAGGAGGTGTACTGACAGAAACAGAAACATTTGTTATTTGACAACATTATTAAATACAGTTAAATCTGACAAAACCAAATAATAACTTTTAGCAGTGACCAGTGTTATATGGAAATGCAAGAATTAAATACGAAAGGACACAAATTTACATGGCTGGTAAATAAATCAATGGATGAACTCCCACCTCTTTGAAACTTAAAGCCCCACATCGAGACATTGGCTGACTTATGGGCTGACTTAATATACTCCAGTTACAAATGGGAAATGTGTTCATCCTCATCCAGGTCACTGAGAAGAGAACAATTCTTGGTGTTCAAAATATCCCCATGTCCTGCAACAAGTCTCTCTGGAATTAATGCAGGCACAGACTCCACACCATTTGAAAGGGACTCTGACCATTGCAATCTGTGTTCTTAGAATTTCGACTTACTCTTTGCTGCTGTGTTTTTGTGATAAACTCTACAAATAATTCCAAAAAGCCTGTTGATAGTTCCTTACTTTTTTTTTTCCATTACCACTGGCTGCTACCTCCCCAACTCTCCCCTGTATGCTAAGAAATCCTGTCAGCTCACCTTTGCAGACATGCATGTTTGTATGTATTCAGGCACTTATTTCCCTCCTCTGGTGCAGGTGTAGTTTGATCCTACCCCAGAGTACGCACTGTGTGCTTCACAGGAAACACACAGGGAACAGTCATAGCAGATTCCTTCAAATGTGACTTTACTGGAGCTGTATGAAATTCCAGAGCTAAGGATCTACTGCCTAGATTGTGTGTTGCATTCTCCTTTTGTATGAGAAAGCACAGATTAGCTGTACTCTTTGTATTTTGCATAAAGGCTTAGGAGCTAGGGTAGTTTTTTTTGCTACACTTATTGATAACTGTTCAACGTATCTTCTTTTTAAAAGGGAGATTTTAAAATAGAATATTAAAAATCCCAATGGTAACACTACAGTTACAAATGCTGAAGTTTAAGAACGAACTACTGTGGGAGTTTCTGCTAAGAATACTTGCCAAGTAGAAAAACACAACAGCTAAGAAGACAGTTAATACAGATGCACAAACACAGAGCAGAACCTTGTATTTCAAACTCCAGCTAAACATCTTAATATCTAATGGCATTGACAATTCATAAATAGTATGCCAGTGGGTGTTACCACTTTCCAAAACAAAGTCACGTCAAACACTCAGCTCTTGCAAGGTACGGGAGGATTGTCTTCCCTAAAAACAAAAATAAAAGGAAACAAAAGGAATAAACTGTGAAAAATAAGCTGTGGAAAAAACAGTAAAGGCCTTTTCAAGGTCTGAGCTTCCAGCCACACTGCTCACATAACAAACACTAACAAATGTTTTGATAATTCAAGGACTTTGTATGATTGTATGCTGGAGCTTCAATTTAGCCACTTTAACACCATTTAGTAACTTTTCCTAAATTATGTTCCAGTTGCTGAAGTGCTCTTTCCAAATACAAGTACAAATATGAGGTAAAACATAAAGAACAAATATATTCTTAATGAATTTTTAATCCCTTGTTAACAAGGGATTCTTTGGACTTAGCCAAGCAGACAGCAAGAGGCCCAGGAAGTTCCACTGCTGTGAGGGTGTCAGAGACAAGGAAGTGATAACCTTTTGGTTTGGGGTTTTGCAAACAAAGCAACACATTGTTCTTGATTACTGTTTGAAGACCACTAGGAAAATGTAGATTGGCCCAGTATGTTGCACTCCTTAAATGGAAAAATAGATGCATGAAGAGCTAACTATAACAACATGCAAGCTTTGCTGTCATTTCAGCAGAAAGAACCTGATACAAAGAAAAGCAAGGAAAGGAAGAAAACCGCCATGAAAAACCAAACACACTCTTCCCCATCCTCCCAAAGCCCCATGAGAGTCATCCAGCTGGATGCTGATAATATTGGATAACTGCATCTGATGAAACAAGTTTCTTTGTAGCTTGGCATACTGGTTTCAACAAATTGGGATGGAAATTGGAATACCTATGGGACAACATTGCTTTTTCTCTCTGCTAAGCAGAGGGCATGGAGAGTCCCCTGGAAAAAACAGCAGTTAATTCAAGTGCCATGGTTGGTTTTCCAAATAGCCAGCTCAGGAGTGCTAAAGTCAGGTCCTATATCCCCACTCTCCTCTCCATTCTGAGTGAGGCACCCACGGGACTCACTACACCAGCTGATACCATCCCCTCTCAGGTATTGCTGCTTGAGCAAACGTGCAGCATTTTGGGCAAAAAAAAATGGGAGGAAAGAGACAGCCCAGCTGCTGAGGTCAAAGGAATGATAACATCTGCATCCTGCCCTCGGTGGTACACATGCATTTCCCCACCTGGCCAAAGGTGCAGCCACCTGAGCAGTGCTGACTACCTGCCTGGAGCCCCACGGTTCTCTCCTGCAGCACCAGAGCACACGGAATTAAAAGTGTGTGGGATAAATGTGAACATTTGTAGGTTTGGCAGCAGTTTTCAGCTCTCCTTCCGCTGTGTAATTTCAAGGTCTTGCAAAACACATGTCAGTGTATGTAAGGGAAATCTGGGTTTCAAGGACAAACCTTCTCAACACCTGAGTAGTGCGATGACATTGACTCATAGGCGTAAGGTCTGCTCTGAAAGACAACTTTGTTTTTAACTCTTTTTCCTTGGTTTTGAGCAGCAAATGGCATAGACACATGGAACTACTAAGGTTTCTGCTAGTATTATGTTATTTCTGTTTCTTTTTCTTCCAAACTCTCCTATTTTCTTCAGCTATGTCCTTAATTGGATGTTCAGATTAAGGTAAGAGATGTATTAAAAATACATAAATGGTAGGATCATCAAACACAGTATGTGCAAAATGGCAGGTTTTAGAAATATTCACTGCTAAAAAATTTCAACTGTTAAATGTGTTTTGGTAGGCAAAGAAGACTCTGCAGCTTTTTTAAACATGAGGAAATCCAAAGGATTACATCAAACCATGTTACAGACACTGACAGATACAGGCTTTCAAGCAAAACAGCTGTCATTAAAACTCCTGTGACTGCTTAGAATACGCTGCTGCAGTCTCCTAAAAAAACCCCAAATCCACAGGAAAAAAAGAATACCTTTAGCCTATACTTTAGCTTCAGAACTGAGATGCAGCTCCATCTTTCTTCCTTTTCCTACAAATAGACAAAAGCACTATGAACCATTTCTGCCCCTGTGGTCATCAGCAGGGGCCAGAAAGCCACAATATGGCCTGTACCAAGCAAGCTTATCTCACAGCAGGGACTGCAACCTCACACCTTCTTTCCTGCACTTAGCACTATGTGTCCATTTCATTCTATTTAACATTAAGGTCTTCCAGATACCACATCACCTCCTACCTTCCAAAGGTTCTCACTACTTGAAACAGGACTGTGAGCACTGGGTAAAAAGTCTGAAAAAGCATCTGGTACCAGCACAGCTGCTAAAATGCTGTTGTACCATTCTTTTCCTCGGACACTCATACAAACTGTCCCTGCATATCTATGGCAACAGCAACCTGCCAAAGCCACCAGAGTTTGTATCATTGCATGTGACAACCAGTGCAAATGATTACTGAGACGATTTGTATGTTCATGTACCATCCACAGTCAATGTGCAGCAGTGGTTAAGACAGAGCAGTTCATATCCAGGTGCCACTGGCAGAACAGGAGAGGATCCTTGGGTTTGTAGAGGACAAGGGCACACAGGGGCAGCTTTGTGCTGCAGAGTGAAGGAGGGAGGCCAGCTTGAGGCACGACTGTACTATGGGATGATTCTGTGAGGAGCTGGCAAGACAAGAAAACAAACGGGCCCAGGACATGTATAGAGGTGACTAGAAGGTCAGAGAAGTATCTAGAAGTATGACCTCTAAAACAGCCTTTTTACTGCATTTTTGATTACTGTCATGGCTCGAAGGTGATCAGGTCTGATCCAATGGTAATGTCATTATATGGCAATGGAAGGAGGACATAGCTAATGTGTCAGCACTCAAAAACATTGCTCAGGCCTGATGTAACCTGCCCCCATATTATTCTAACAGGATGCCCAACTTCCATGGTTCACAATTTTATTTACAGTATAACACTTGCACAGAAATACAGACTAACACACATTAATGCCTTTAAAAGTAATTTTCATAGCAAATGCAACACAAACCTAGCTGTGCACGTCTTAAACCTTCCCTGTTCATACCCTGCCCAGCGAATAAGAGTCATTTATTGGGAAGCACGTGCCTTTTCTTTCTGCCCCTCTCCCCAGGTCAGCATCCTCAAAGCCTTTCTTTTAGTCTTTCCATGTGGCTACTTGGTGAACTCCAGAAGCATTTGCATTGATGGCGCAGGACTTAGCACTAGATCTGTCATATATGGTTAAGCTGCTGCTGGGCTAAGCTCCTTTTTTTATCCTGAGTGGTATTTTCTCTTTGAACTTTAGGAATTTATACAGTGTTTTATCCTTTCAAGTATCTCTACAAATTCTTCACAGGATCTACAGCACAGGCAGGGCCTTTTTATGACAGAAAGACACAGTAGGTTTCCATGCTTTGCAGTCACTGTAATATAACCCACTGCTTCACTAAGCCCACTAACATTACATTCATTATTTGGAATGGAGCTTATGGTAAAGAAGTCATTTGTTCTGATAGTCAAGTGCACCATCAAAAGTCTGATTGCCTACAACAAATCAAGAGAGTTTTATAAGCCCTACTATGTGCTTTCATATGTTGAAAGAAAAAAAAGAGCCACAAATTGTGCAGGAATAATTTTCTGCCAGCTTGTTTTTAAAAGCAAGACAGGTTACACTTATGTGTAAATGCAAATAGGAGTGATAATATGGGGCTCTGAAGGTATCACAAAGGTAGCATTCTCTGTGGAAATGCAGAAGAGCACTACAATGGGAGAAATGAAATATACCTTTCACCAAAACATGAAGGTTCTTCTGCTTAAGGAGGATGGCTGGCTAATGCTTAGTGCAGAGAAAGGTACTAAGTAGCTGCATTTTAAGTTACTAACCTTGTACAATAGCCATTGTGTACCTTTTCTGTGCAAAAAAGTTTCATGCAATTGTCCATAAAAATTTTGGTCTTGGTATGACTAGATAAACAGGGACCACAAAGGAAAAATTAGCAAAGGGCCTTTTAAGAAATGCAGTGCTCACAAACACTGCTTTAAAATCTTCTGTATTTGTCTAAAGAAACAGGACTATTGTAGTCCCTCTAATAGTGCAGTATTTACAGCACATATCACCTTTCTCTGCAGAAGGTTATACAGAGCACAGCGTGATGCAGTTCAGCTTCCAATGTCCTGTCTGTGGGCTTGAGACACACAGCAAACTGACCCTGCTCCTGCTAACACTGTTCTGCTCGAGAGAGTTCCCCCTGCAAGTAGTCCTGGGAGGTTAAATGAGACTCTTTCCCAAATAAGCTTTTGCAAAATGAGTCGTGCTCTGTCATGTTAACAGAAAAGGAACCTGGATGGAGCATGTACTAACTTTAACTAACACAGTATAGTCCTTCTCATCAGATCATCTGGTTGGGTTTTTTCTCTTTTCCTCACCTTCCTTCTTTTCTTTTTACTGTTTTCAGGCTTTTTTCTACCCTTCCCTTTTGCATTTTTTTCTCTCCTTTCACACACTATTTTTCTCCATCCCACTTTCCCATTTTAACAACCCACCTCCTCCTCCTGTATCCTGTTTTTCTATCCTTTTGTCCTCTCCCAATCCTTTGAAGGACTACACCTGTGTTTTTTTAACAGTCCCACCAGAAGCAGCTGAATGCAAGTGATAAGAAAACTGATAAAAACCCCTTGAGACTTAAAGGCTGTTTTCCTACTAGCCTGCACAAACGGAAGTGGTAGATGTAGGCTAAGGAGAGAGGGATTAAATGAGTCAAAACTTGCAGAATTCCAACACAGGGGATTTAAATTTCTGTAGTTCCCATTAACTAGTGCGCACCACCATTAAACTGCTTGTTCTGGTGAATATTTAAGAAGGGAAAAAATTAGCAGAGTCACATGGTAAACATGTCTGGAAGACTAAAAAAATGAGTAAGAAGTTAATAAAAGAGTGCATACACATCAGACATCATACTCAGACCAGGAATGGTGTTTTCATTTCCATGACAGGAGCAAATACTTGCCTCTGAAACCTGCAGGAGTTTTAATCCCTTTTTGAAACCCATGACCTAAGAAATTACCTCATTATTTCCCCTCTTCAGAACAGTGCTTTCAGCACACTCATTTTGGACACCTCACCAGGTAGGTCAGTCCCCAACAAAAGCCTGGTCCCACTCTTTAAGCCAAAACATACTTCCTAGATCTGCTGGTGGATTTAATGTGATGGCTTCTAAAATTCCTCTGTGGACTGTGTGCACTTAGAAATCAGCAGTATCTGACTTGGGAGTCACACAGGCAGCTGCCACGTCTTCAGGTTAAGCATAAAGGGATTACATTAGATCTGGCAAATGTCATTTATTTCCAGGATTTGAGAAAAGATTTTTCTTATCCCAGTAATTCCAGCTAATCTAACTTAAGGATCCCAGAAAGATAAAGCTGAATCTCTGCTTTTATACTGAGAGTATCCAGAGCTCATTATGGATTTTGCCAAAAATCACAAATCCTTGGTTTACCTTACCAGCTCAAGAAAAATTGCATTCACAGACCTTCCAGAATTTTAAGAGAAGCCCATGCCAATTTCCAGTTGGGTATGTGATGCAATTCATCCTGCAATCCACAAGTGCTCTCTCCTAGGTGAGAGCTGGACCTTCAAGAAAGATACCTGTGTGCCCTGAGACAGCAAGGCCAGGTGATTCTCTAGCATCAGATCTAGAAAATTAGGGAAATGAGCTCAAGGGAAATGGGCTTCTGCAACCAAATCCATCTGCAGACAAGTTCAAGTCACCTAGCTTTTCCATGTCCTTTCGGCAGAGATGCAACTAATGTTAATGTCTTCAAAAGAATTATATATATTTAACTATTAATTAATATATGGCCTGCATGCATGTGTTAGCTGACTGCCATGCATGGAAGGGGCTTAGCTAGGCAGTCTAGCTAACTACACAAAGATTTTGGAAGCTATGACCTACAAAGAAAGTTTGGTAGGTTTTGTACTGACAACTGATTTCCACACAACTCTTGCTCATTATAGTATTTCACACTTTAAAACGCAACTCAAAACAAAAAGTATGGCATGTACAAATTCCCACTGACCTCAAGCTGTACTAGTAACTGTGTTGGTAGAATATGAGCTCCAAGTGGTTTGTAAGGGAATTCACTGCAGTAAAGTGTCATTTTCCACATTCCCAGTCGTAGTTACAAGAGTGCCTGGATTCAAAAGACTAAATAGCCTCCTTTGTTTATTACATAATCTGCAGGACTGCAAGCAGAGAGCAACAAGGAAAGCACAGATCCTTCTGAGTGCTCTGAGATGCCCCCTCTCCAAAAGAAGTCTCTCTTCAGGCTTGCTGCTTTGGTACTCAGCCTTTCGCTTCAGCACCTTTTTTCAAACGGCAGAGAACCCTATTTATTATGCCCATACATACAATTATCTACATCTACACATATGTATGCGCTCTGCTGGCTGCCCACATTCAGGCCCATCTGCCAGGCTGGCGCTCTGCCCACCGAGAAGTTGGTCGGTCCATTTCGCTAAAGCAGAACTGTCAAGCCGTGATGGGCTTTGGTGGGCAGCCAAGAGCCCTCTTTTCTCCAGGGAGGAAAGCCTCCCAGCGCCACTCAAGTTTGTGTGGCACACCACGGGAGCACGACCATTGACACGCACGCCAAAGCAAAGAAGATTTCAAAGAGGGAAGAAAAGAGGAGAGCTGACTGGTACTTCAGTCTGTGATCCAGCCCTACTTTGTGGAGGTGATTACAGTGGACAATGCTGCTGTGGCTGAGCACAGGCCAACCATCATTTAACTTTGACTTGGGCACCAATCAAGTACAACAGGGCAATTGTGAGACAACTCAATAGATGTAAATAGCCACTAGGCAGGGCAATTCGGGAGGCATAAGGGCACATACAAATGGCCTACAAAAGGTAGCTCCTTCCACGTGTGTGCAGACTTGGTGAGTAGCTCCAGTTGCCCGGGAACCAGGAGTCAAGATCAGAACTACATGCATCAGATCTTCAGCCCAAACCTTTCCAGGAAGATCATCTTGTGCATTCTGCTCCCTCTCACATTTCTGTTTAAAGATGACCTTTACTTTTATACTTGCACTGTGTGAAGGCAGAGGTTGCTCATGGTTTGCTTTGGGGTTTTAAGCTTTCAATGACACTAATTACATGCCAGAAAATGTTGCTTTATCTTCCACTTTTCTTTTCCTCTCCTCCAGGCACCTGTGCACTTGGCCACTAGGAGCCTGCTTTAGAACCTCTCTTCCTCACCGATGGAATCAGCTCACCCACCCTCCCTGGTGTCAAGTGGGATGCAAACACAGCTCCACCTCCCTGCATGAGCCAAGGTGAACAGTTCAACGTGAGCTCACTGATCAATGGGTCTATTCACCCATTATATGTATGACAACCAAATCCTGGCACTAAGCCAGCTGCTCCTCTCCTCCTCAGGAAGGCTCAAGGACAGAATTATACCATGCTTTTATTTAAATCAACATAGTCAAACTTCACTATGGAGGAGTTTCACCAGTTAAATGAGCCTCCACTCACACCCTCTGTCTGAGGACTCAGTGGTCAGGAAGAAGTCCCAGCTGAACTTTTGAAAAGCTGGAGATAATGCTGAAAGATTCTTTCCCTTGTTGATTTTAATAATGTCAGGAAAATCTTACATTATGATACTTATATCAAAAAACAGTTTATAGACATCACTGTCACATGACAGTTAAACTGCTGTTACCACTTTAAACAGCTAAGCCAAGGCAGAGCTTGTCAGCACCAAGAGAAAAGAAAACCAAGTGTGCCTCTGAAGTCTGAATTTCATCTTAAGCAAAATAAGCAGACATCTAGTCCACTACATGAGGAAATTCCACATGTATCTTCTACTTCAATTTTGAATGGCTCTTCTGACATCTCTTCCAGCTAAGAAGATTAAAAAAGACCAAATCATTTGAGATACTGCATTGCTTCTTGACATCAATCTGGTGAAAGATTTAACTGAAAAGAGCCTTTATTTTTGTACTTTGTACGTTATAGGATGGAATTCTGTTAAGTTGTAATCTCTTTTGAACAATTATAGAAATCGCTGTATTTCCCTTTACAGGCTGTTCTGCCTATACAGAGGGAGCATCCCTATAAAAATGCAGCCTCTGTACAATAAAAGGTACGGCTCAGGATTTCCCTCTGAGTCCTTGTGGCATATGCACAGCCATGTGAACTGTCAGTGGTACTTCTCACACCATCAGTATAAACACAGCGGTTCCAAGAGGAGATGACATCACACATTTTATAGTAAAGGAACTGCATGAAACAATTCTATTCCCTAGCAGCAGTTGAGGATATGCCACAGGTAAGGAGAGCAGTGGTAATCTCCTTTCTTCAGTGGGGATGAGGAAAATACATAAAGACTGGATTTATGCCATCATAATTGAGGGAAGGATTTTGCCCCATACATTTCATTCCTGTCTGTCTTAAGCAGCAGGCCAAAAACCTGGCTCTACTGAAGTGAACTGCATCACAGCCATTAGTCTCAGATTCCATGATCCCCTCACCAGCACAAAAAGACCAGTGAAATTTCCAAATTCTTACAAGTGGCTTGGTATTTTATCTCAGTTGCTGAGACTGCTAAACCATCTGATTTCTCTACAAGAGATACTTTTGATATCTGTACATCTAGAGAATACAACAGGTGCACCTAACTTAAAAAAATGAAGCATTTACACTTTAATTGGAATATGTAAGATTTAGAGCTAAACTGGCACATCTTTACTGCATAGTTTTCAATACGTCTTCATTGTAACAGTTTTGAAATTTAAGGCAATGTGAGAAGACAGAAGCTTTTTTTGCAAGACCGTGAACATGAACACCCCCTCCCCCAAAACCAGTGCTAACATCTGTGGCGATCATGAAATGGTGACTGGCTACATACAGGAGATTAAAAATACACAGATCAATAATGTTCTGCTATGATTTTCAAATAGAAACCTCATGTAATTTTTTCCAAACACAGTCACTCCAGTAGCTTTTGTAATGACACTGGAGAGTGAGACATTGCATTACACTCTTCCAGGCCATTCTGATAGTCCCACACATAATTTCCCCCCTGCCTCCCCCCCGATTTTTGGCAAAAGCGTGATTCTTGTGCTGTTTGTGTAAGTGGACAGAATTTCAAGCATCTGCTCCTAAATGATTATAAATCAAAGAACCTTCATGCTCCATTAGCTTGAGAAGATGGCGTTATTAATGACTGCTATTCGAGGAAGTTCACAGTAAGTGTCTAAGTGAAGACACCTCTGATGTAAGGCTTTGTTTTGTTTCTGAAAACAGCTGCGTGGGCAAGTCTTCACTCTCGCTGTTTAACATATTTCTGAGGCTACCACTTCTAAGAAATTTCAATTATTTTTGTCAGCTTAACAGTAACATCAGTTTCCTCTGGAAACAGAAACAATACTGTCATTGCACAGCAATATTCATAAGAAGTCATTTAGCTTAAACAAATACTGAGGTCTGTGAAGATGCAACACTGCTCTTACTACTCTATTCTTTATCCAGTTTCAGAAGTTCGAAAAGGCTGGTTCAAATCTAAAACACAAAAAGTGAAAATTCATATATTAGGTCATATTACGAATGGACTTGAAACAATGTAAGAAATGAATGGGTATATCCTGGCAGAGCTGATGTGTTCCACAGGTTAATACACCATGATTTCCTACATGATCCTAACCAGCAGCCTTTCATTTCCATAGAAGCAGGACCAACTCCATAAAGAAAAGGCGAGTCAGAGGTCTGATTGAGTTTTCTGCCTGTTAGTTACTTGCCTAGGTGCACAATGAATGCAATGCACCCCATGCATGAATACCACATAATACCAAATTTAAAGATAAGAGATCTGACTCATCACTCCACTGCACCAGTTTTATGCCTACAGGGCTCCATGTTCTTCCATGGTGACTCAGACCCAAGACTCCCCTCTCTCCAGGAAAAACATGACAAGTCATGCAGTACATGTCAGACTTACCCATCAAGTATAATCCCCATTTGCACTGCAAAACTAATTGGAATGTAACATTCCATACCACTTACATTTTGCTGTTAAGCCTAGAGATAGGAATATCTATATAATTAAAGAGCAGCAGTTTAAAATACAGTCATTGGAATTAACCCTATTACAGCTGGCAACACACTCAAGGAACCCTGTTTGAGAAAGCAGTCCTTGCCAAATGTTAATGGTGTCGATATGTGCACGCTAAGATTAACAGCACGGAATTAAGGAGAAGGAGATTAGTCACAGGAACAAAAAGTTTCTCTGGAACAGTTCTCATTCCAAGGCTGCTGAAACACAAGAAACTTTTTGGACATCTCTAAGGTAGGCATTGACTGTTTCTTCCAAAAGGACATGCTGTGTTTACAACAGCTATTTTTGGCTTTAGCTATACAAATATAAAACACCATGAGGCCCATTTTCTCCTCACAGCTTCATATCTGTATATATTCATTGATTTCACTGCAATTATATCTGATTATTTGCCTGGAATGGAAGTTAGATCAGTGCTGACCCTTAAAGGCAATTCTGAATGGATTTAAACTGGGCAAAATGTGTAAGAGGACACAATCTATTCTACAGTCTGACAGCATACAACTGTAGAAATTAAGGAAACAATTAATAAAAGACTAAACCTTCAAAAGCCAAACAAATCAATTTATCCTTCACCTTGCTCTAAACGTTAAGGGATTGGTATCCAGCAGCTTACCATAATGTACCATGTGCTTTTTTTCCTGTTTTTTAGTCACAGGATTGGTGGGTTACTCTAGGATGCAGAGATCTCTGTGTTTGTTTTCAGGATTGGGTCCTGAGATACTTAGCAGGGAGAGTTGAATCAATGACGGTTGATTCTGCCCAGTTCAACAATCCTGGACACTGGTGCACACAGCCAGTAACACACCAAAAACTGCTCATGGAAATGATTACACACCATTGGGGAGCCACATATACTGAGCATTACATGCATGAACCATCCACTTGCTTGTGATCACAGAGCGCACATGTATGTAATTTTGTATTTACTACCACCACTGCAAGATGGTATCATCTCATTCTGACTACACTTATATCCCACTGGGAGGTCAAGCCAGGAGACGGTATTATATGTGTTACTTTCTACAGGAAGGCAAGATTTATTCTTAGGCATTCCGTTCTTTGGGTTTTAACTCTGTCTTGTGGAAAAAAAAAAAGTAAAATCCACATAAAACCATAAAACCATTCACTGTAAAGAATACAGACATTGAATAAATACAGAACCTTGACTGCAACAGGAGGGCGAAACTCAAAAATGTGTCAGTAGGATCATTCTCTTTTGAGGAGCAATATAAAGATATGAACTTAAAATAGACATAGCCTTGGCTCTTATCTCATGCTCACTTACCCTTTGACAACCAGAAACCAGGGTGACTTAAAAATCTAGCACTTGCTACTCTTTAGTTGCCATAATTTTATTAGCCTGGTCGTGTGGCACTCACAGGTATGAGACAAAACCTGGTATACAGGTAGAAGTTATGAAAACAGCTCCACAGCTAATGAGAGTGTTAAACCACAGAATGCATGACTTTACCCCCCACTATTAAAATACTTCTACATCCCAAAAACAAGGGGAGAAGCAGAGGTACAGCGTTCAGAACTGAACATCAAGTTACAAAACTTCAAACACAGCATAATATATTGAAAGCCTACGAGCACCAAATTTGTGATGCCACTTACTACTTGGTGAAGCTCTCCTTTTAACATCTGGGTCACCAGTACCTATCAAGGATTACCAGACAACGCTGCTTCCCACCCATGTCTGAAGTACTACTAAAGTACTACCTAAAACATCACTCATGCTGGGAAGTGGATCCAGTGAGTAAGTACCCGACTCAGCGGTCGCCAGCAGTATTTCACTTTGGGTGGTAGCTGATCTCTAGCCTGGGAGTGTAAAACAAGCCAGTTTGGCTGCAATGACCGAGATTTTCACCGCCCAACACCAAAGTTTGCCAACGAGCCGGGGAACGCACAGGTAAAGGCAGTCGCTGCTGCGTTGCGGGGCGCCGTCCTTTCGTCACTTTTACCTCAGCCGGCTGCAAGAGGCGACAGCAGGCGAGCAGGGCCAACCCACCGGGTCCCCAGGTGGTCTCGGGGCCCCCGGGACCTGCTGCACGGAGGGCTAGGTGGGTGACCGGGAGCGAGCCGTGCCGTGCCGTGCCGCATGCCCGTGCACACTCGCACGCCGGGAGCGCCCCAGCGGCGCCCGGGGACAAGGCGGGAGCGCCGTGCGACCCCACCGGGGGCGGCCTGGGGAGGGCGGCGGAAAAGGGGGGGGGGCTGCCCCCCGCCTCGCCCACCCCCCCGAGGCCGCCCCCCACTCCCGGACAGACGGGGGACCCCCGGCGCCCCCCGCCCCGCAGGGGCACACGGCAACAGGCGGCTGCGCCCCCCGCCCGGCACCTCGCACCCGCTGCCCCGGCCGGGATCGCTACCTCGGCAAGGCTCCGTGCGCTCCCGCCGCCGCCTGCTCCCGCCGCCGCCGCCGCCGGGGCGGATCAGCTGATATTTACCTGTGAGGTAATGCACGCTCCGTAAGGTCACCGTGCACCCGCCGCCGGCACACGGCGCCAGGCAGGAGGAGGGACGCGCCGGGAGGAGCGGGAGTTGCTCCTGCTCCGCCGCCGCCGCGCACGGCGCCGGAGCGGGGCGGCCGCGCCGCGCAGAGGCAGAGGCGGCCGCTGCCGCTGCAGCTCCTGGCACATGCTGCAGGTGTCAGCGCAGGAGCTGCCCCGCCGCCCGCCCGCCGCGCCCGCCCCGCCGCGATGCGCAGCCGCGCCCGCCGCACCGCGCCGGCGCCGAGATGGTGCGCCGGCGCCCTTCGCGGGCTGAAGCCGCCGCGAAGCCGCTGCCCGGCCCCGGCGCTCCCCTCGAGGGACGCTCCCCCGCCAGCACCGGCGGAGAGGGGGCGGTGGGAGGGATGACGTAGTGGGGCGTGGGGCAGGGGCGAGGCCGGGCGGCGGGGCCGGGAGCCCCCTGCGAGCCCCCCGAGGGCGCGGCTCCGCCAGGGGGGTGCGGGCGGGACCCCCCCATCCCCGGCGGAGCGGCGGGCGGGCCGGGGGAGCGGCGGGGCGAGCGGGTGGAGAGGGATGATGTCATCCCCTTTTCCCGGGGAGGGCGGGGCTGTCCTCGGGAGGAGGTGGGCGCGACGCCGCGGCTGCCCCAGGAGCGGGGCGAGGAGGGGGCTGCGCACGGTGCCAGCCTCTCACGGCGCCGAGCCCGCGCGTCTGAAGCAGCGCTGCCCCGGGCCGGGCGGGGTGGGCACCGTGCCCGCGGCGGGGGGCGATCGCTCCGTGCCGCAGCAGCGGCTCGTGGGGCAAGCACCGGGGGAAAGCATCCCAACTCCGGGCGGGAGTCCCCGGCGTGGGTCCCATCCCCGGGCGGGGGTCCCCCGCAGCCCCCCGCCAGCCCGGCCGGCGCTCCCGCTGCAGGGCGCAGAGCGGAGCGCAACTTTGGCACAGCACGGCCCCAGGCAGCGCAGTGACGTATGGGGAGAAGCACTGGAGCTGCAGCCCTTCCCGAGCGGGTCCTGCAGGTGCGGCTGGGTGACACGCTGGGCTCCAGCGCGGCTCTGCTCGCAGCGGGTGCGTGGCTGGCTGTGCGGGAGCCTTCCGAGCGCATCGGGTAGCCCGGCTGTGGGGAGCGACGAACGACAAAAGCTTATCATCATCCTGCGGTTCCCAAAATGTGCACGTTTAGGTTTGCTGGAGGAGCCTCATGGTCTCCGGTGCTCAGTTTCTGTGACCCACTTATTTTTTCCTAACTGGTCAGATAAGCCATAGGGATTAACTGTGTAGGCTTAACACAGAGGTACCTGAGAAGAGAATTCAGCACCTTTCAGAGTAGCAGCCTCATGTTTCCTTTCATCCTCAACCATCGTGTATTACCTTGAAATAAGGTATCTGAAATATTTATCTTGAAATAAGGTATTCTAATGCTATCTGCATTAGAAATACAACACACAGTCTTTAAAACAACAAGATTTGGAAGTTGGGTGGGGTTTTTTCACCTTCAGTTTTCTCAGATTTTCCCATCCACTTACAAAAACAATTAACAATATGTTTAACTCTTTAGCTACATGCTTAAAAACTTGAGCTTGGATAACACTTTAGGGTCTAAATGCTCCTAATCACATGGTGCCAGGAAGGCTGAAGGCTTTTGGGATGCTTCTACATCAGTCCTGTATTGGGACTGATGCTGTCTACTCTGAAAGCAACATGAAGAGACCGCATCTCTGACTGGAAGAAAAAGAAGCAAGAGAATGAAAAGGGAAAGGTTTGATCATGCTGCAGGCTCAAGTGTGCCTGGTGAGATAGCTAGGGCATTACACTACCCTCCTTCATGCAAATATTAAGCATAGTAATTCTCATTTTGAAAGTCTTAAGAGAAAGGCACGTGCAGTGCTGGATTCTCACTCTGATACCACTTTGCAGGTACTGGCCTCCTCACACTGCTGAAGCAGTGGGAAGGAGAGGTGAGAAAAGGATGAAAATGCTATTCAGGCATAGTTGATACCACAGAGAGTGGTCTGCTGGTATCCTCTGGCTTGGTGAGATGCACTAGGAACGTGGGAGGGATGGAGTGCATGAGAGGTGACACAACAGGTGAAGTAAGGTATGAGGTCATGGAGGACACAGAGGTTGAAAGAAGAGCTTGAAATGAGATGTGGTGCATGCTAGAAAGCCAGCAGGGAAGTCTTTGTATCTGCAGATTATATCAGTCATGAAAGTTGATTATTATTGTCACAACATAACGGGAAAACGCTGGGAAAAGGCAGCACCATGGAGGATAAAATGCATGAGCCTGCAGCAAGGGATTTTGTCACTGTAATGATGAGGTAAGGGAAGACTTGTGCTTCAGCAGGGACGTTTAAGTGTCAGTAACCTCACTGAAAAGGAAGAGTGACACGTAAAACAGATCAGACCACAGGAGAACATGTCCTTAAAATCTGTGTTTACAGCTCACAGGAGAATATACCAGGAGACCTTGATGGTTAGTAGGGAGTTCAGTGAAGATATTAACAGGACTAAGGATGTTCATAGCTCTCTAGGCTGCTAACTGGGAGGGCTGCTATAAATTATAGCTTCTGAGGCTTTGTCAGGTAGTGTTGCTTCATTTCTTGAAATTATGGGCTAAATTAATCACTGTTTTAACATAGCACTAAATTACTTGCACTTATAGGCAGTTTCACCACAATAAATCTTAATCTTTCTTTCTCTAGAACATGCCCTTCCAAGGCTGAGTGAGCAATGGACTCCCCACTCCATGGGTCACAGACCTGGCTGGGATGGACTGTGCATGGCAGGAGAACAAATGTTTTCAAGGGGGATTGAGACTACAGTTAGCAAGTTGCTTTTCAACAAACTATTGTCACATGGAAGGCAAAATTCCCATAGAAAAATGCTTTGATTCCTGTCAAAGCGCCACAGGAACAAGACTTCAGGACTTTATGGTGCTCTAAGTGTGGTTGGCAGTCCTGAGACAAACAAGAGTGCCTGCCTGACAGAGCTACTGCCACATCAGGATGGTTATTTTGTTTAGGGTATGTTGTAAATCAGCGTATTCTAAGTGAAGCTTTCCTCAAATGTCCAGTTTGCAGTGGAAAAAAATGGTTTTGGGTTTGCTTGAAATTGATGAAAACTAAATGAAAACCGAACCAAAAGGGGAAGCCTCTGCAAAGTGAAAATCCTGCTTTTTGATCAGTCTCATGGAGATGCTGACAGTACAAATTCAAATGCAGGGTTGTTAAAGAGCAGTCTGAGTGCTTCCTGCAACTGTGAGATATACTTCAGCCCTCTGTTCCTTGCAGAGAGACGTTGGCCTGTGTCTATCAGAGCAGGCTACTTTCTGCAATCAAACACCTCAAAACTCTTGTCCCCACCCTACACCCCTACCCCCCATTAATTTTTGTACCTGCAAAGCAGCACACTTCATGTGCTGAGCCTTTATAAATACCTTGGGGAGACATTTCTCCAGAAAACCTTTCTTTATGGCCCTTTATATGGATGCATTTGGATTCTCTCACAAACCACTCTCATGTTTATTAGCTTCACCTGGGCTTGTCATCAACACTAGTCAAGTGCAAACATTAATCAAATTAGAGGTTCATTCCAGCCAGGCATAGGGTCAAACTTCTAATTACAAGGTTGGAAAATGAGAATGACTGGGAGTAATTTAAACTTAAAATGTAACTCTAGGGCAAATTTAACAACAGGTTCTTTTCTAGTTGCCCTATTATCTTTCACCTTGAGTTTTTAAGATGTCTCACCCGTAAAAAACCAGGAGTCTAATTTGCACCTCTACTGTGTGGCTTGTCTTGTTCACTTCCAGCTCAAGGGAAGTGTCTCAGGTATGGCTAGCTGTGGTTCTGTTTGAAGTTCAAAATAGTTCCTGCATTCCTGACCCTTTTTTCTGTCACAACTTCAAACAAGCCGTCCTATCACACATTGACCAGCCCTTCTTTCCAGCCACCAAGTCATGAAGGATTTTCCAAAGCTTTTACTGTCTTTCCTACAATTTGCATTTAGTAACATAAAAAACCATGAGATCTGTAACAGTCCTTTCAGGTTTTCCATACACAGCTGATTTCCTCTCGGATAACAGAAATGGCTCTCTAACAACAAAGATGACAGACACAATAACGACATACTTTGACCAAGCAGCATTCCCACCATTCAGTGTCAGCTTATGGGGTTCCTAATTTCACATCCCCCCACTGCTGAAGAATGAGAGATCACACCTCCTACATCTGAGAGTGTGAGGAGAGCAGGAATCACACTAGACAGTGCTGATCTTAATGTCAGTGTTAACAAATCTAATCTGTCCCTAGTTCATCTATCACTGTGCCAACTAGGCATCGTTTAGTATGATTAAGGACCTGTGAAATCAAATAGTAAACTGAATCTGTTCCATTGGGTACATTACCCAAACTGGACCTTTGGATACATCATCATTAGTATGATCTTTGACTTGTCGGAAATGCCAGAATACCGATAATAACAGTAAAAATACTGACACTGTGCATTAGTGGTTTCCTTGACTCATTACAGCCTGAGAATAAAGTCCATACTTCACACTGGAAAAATGCAGTGCTTAACACTGACATGTCACAAGGAAGAAATAGGATTACTGCTACATAGAAATTAAAGATTTTAGCAGGCAGAGAACCACAAAACACCTTATGCACTGTCTCACTGTAATTTTTTCATTAATAATTTTATTTATACGCTGCTTGGAAGAAGAAAACTGTGTTGACTGTTTAGCACCAGATTACATGTCTAACTAGGCTTTCCTCATGACCTGGAAGTTAGAATTGTGATTAAATCGGTAGCTCTGTGGTAGTTGCATGAGTTTTATTCAAAATGTGATGGCAACTCCAGAGAGGTCAATGCTGTATTAGAAATATGTTGCCACAGACCTTTATTTGCTGGCAAAATGAGGGGACTATTCACATCTAACAACACTTCAAAAGCACCTTCTGAGAGTATCATTTATTCTACTCCAAGAGGAGTTTAAAACTGTTTCAGTGGTGAGTGTCACTGGCCGTTACTCATATCTAGGGACACCAGGAGACATCTGCCTTCCCTTGTTTTAATGCTGCTGCTGTGTGACACCTTCTCAGCTGAGCTCCAATGGGCTCCTACCCTCACCGTAAGAGTCCAGCTTGTCTGCCAGAGAAAATAATGGGTTTGAGGGGAATCTGAGAGGAGAACAACTGTTTTAGAGAGAAAGACTGACAAATGCGTACCGCAGGAGGCTGTGAGGAAGCAGAGTGATTTTTCACCCAACAGTATTCTTTCAAACAATTGGATTTCAGGTTGTCTGAGAGAGTAAAACTGCAAAGGTTGCCAGTTAAAATAGTAAAAGATTTAATTCCCTTTTAGGAATTAATATTCAATAAATTGTATGCTCTAGAACTGGCAATCATCTTTTGAGAAAGTGAAAACATTGTGCTATGCAATTATTGTCAGCTGATATAAACGAGTTTAAGAGTGTTATTTGCATTAATGCAGTGTATGGTGTATTACTGTGCTGTTTTGTTCTACATCTTGAAAATGCAAAAGCATAACTTTAAAGAGTTTGGAAGCTGGCTATTGTAATGATACTTTGGAGCAATACAGGGCTTTACAGAGACTTCAATTTCATTAGCACATTGCTGCAGTCAGTGCCAAATAGCTAAATAATATGCAGCATTTTGAAATGGAAGTAAAGCTACATGTGTATCACCTAGACCTCTACACATACTGAGGGAAGACAGTGGTTCACCTGTGATGCTGTGGCATGCAGGAATGTGGGATGGGGATCTGGCAACTGGTTTGACTTTCTAACCCAGTCTGATCTGAGTGTTGCCCTTAGCAGAGCTCTTTCCTTTCTGTTCCTCCACCTGCAAAAGGAAAAGGTGGTGGTCCCTTGTAAATGCTTAAAGATATACAAGGAAAAAAGGGGAGCTATCCTTTTAATAAGCAGGTGTATCCATTTAAAATAATACCACCTAAAATAATTACAAGACAGTTATTTATGAGGGCAGAAACTTGAAACAATGGTAACCCACACTTCATACACAGGCACGTGCAGGACGTGAACATTAAGCTGTATGATCTTGAGAGGATAACAAGTCTATGAACTAATCTAGTGTTGGCACTAAAGAAGCTAAAGCTGCTTTGTCAGTTGTGTACACACTATGTTATGTGTCAGGGAGATGCTGTGTGACTGAACAGCCTCCCCTCTGTCCTTGTGACTGCACCAAGCCCTGGCACTATGGAAATACCCTACTGCACTGCCAGCTTCACCTTGCAGAGTAAACAGCACTGGGATCATACAAAAGCAACTGCACAGGAAGGAATACAGGGACAAAGGCTGCCTGAATAGGAAGGATGCAGAAAGGCACAAAATGAGTCAGAAGGGACAAATTGTAATGACAAGTCTGAAAGGATGGTAGAAATGTGGGAAGGCCAAAGGAAGGTCTGCTGCTTAGTGGGGAATGAGAAAAAAAGGAGGTGACACCAAGATTGACACATTCCATGGTTTTCAGTCAAAATCAAGGTGCTGGTACTCAGAAACTTAGCATGCTTCATTTTAACAGGTGTGTAGAAAAGTCCAAAATCAAGCACGGGAAACCTTTTAGACATTTAAGGAATGTAGGTACATTGAAGTCAGCCAGGCCCACTGAGCTTTACACTGGCAGATTTAAAGCACTGTAGCAGTCTTAAAAGCACTGACAATAATTTTGACAGCTTCTAGAAGAAAAATCTCAGTGGTTAAATGTAGGACCTGTCATTAAAAAGGAGAAAATTAAGAAAATGGTAACTTTCAGTGGCGTCAAGCTAGGACTGTCACTAAGAAACATTTTAAAGCAAATACAGTTTGTTCCTAAACATGTAGAATACAGTCAGGCAGAAAGACTTTTGACAAATAAATCCTGTTAAATAGATCTAAGCCCTTCTTCAGTTGAAAGAGCCTAGTGCCATAGGCACCTACCCCTATTGCTGCTGGTGATGTGATGGCTCTGGGAGGCTTGCAGGAGGGTGCCATGCTTTCCTCTTCTCTTCTGAGGAATTTTTACTCCCCAAAACCACTTAATGCCTGCACAAGTTCAGCTGTGGGTTGAACTTTCTGTCAGTGCTGGATTTACTGAGCAAGTGCTACAAAGATCCTGCGCACTGGTGAATCCCTCCCTACCCTTTGACTGTGTCTGGGGAAAGGTGGACAGTTAAAACCCTGCTGTGTGTTTGTTAGGAGAAGATAATTTGTTGCCTGCATTCCTGGCAGTTGGATACAGGCTGCAGGATCTAACTGCAAGGATACCATCCATAAACTGTGTACAATGGGCATCCCTGACCTATCTGCTGGCATATGGCAAGCATCAGATGTGAGTATGACTTTTTAAAAGCTTTTGATGTAGTCCTGCATGACGTTCTTATGTGATGAACTAAAAAAAAAAAAAAAAAGGAAAAGAGGCCAGGCTAAAATCACTCTGCAGACTGGTAGGGGCACAAGTGGTTGAAATACCACTTGTTCGGAGTAATTATCAATGATTCACTGTCAGACCAGGGGAACATTGTAAGTGAGGTCCTGCAAAGGTCTGTCTGGGGTCAGTTTTACTCAGTGCCTTCATTAATGACTTGGATGAGAGTAATGATTTGTATAGAGAGTAAAATTTATGGATGACATTGAGATGGAAGGCTCTGTGAGTACTTTGGAGAACAGGATTAGAATTTAAAACAATCTTGCTACACTGGTGAAATGCTCTGAAATCAATAAAATCAAATTCAATAAAGAATGCAAAGGACTCCTCTTGCAGGGGAGAAGTCAAATGCGGAGGTGTGAAATGGAGAATAGCTGTCCAGGCAGTGGTACTGGAGGCAAGGCTCTGGGTCCTGCAGTCAGTCCTGAACTGAGGATGAGTCAACAGTATAATGCTGCTGAAAAAACATTCGCCCCCGTAATGACTTCACTGTCCCATGAGCTGAACAAATGTAATTCTGGTGAATATAAGGATAATTGCGCTGTGCTACTCAGCACTAATTATTCAGGTTGTGTGCCTGGTTTGGAATACTATTAAAAAAAAGGCAAAAATAACTAGAGAAGAGGAAGATGAGTGATGAAATTTGTTTAATCGAGCAAGTAAGGAAAATAAGAGATGACCTGGTAGCATTCTTCACCTGTGTAAAAGATTTGCAGAGAAAAATCAAGTCGTCTCCATGCCAACAAAAAGATGAGAATTGATTTGCAGCGAGAGAGGTATGTTAGATCATTATTTTCTCACTATATGTCAGGATTTGAAGAGGTTTCTGAAAGAATTCCCATTGTCAAAGTTTTAGAAGAACAAGACAGGCAAACTTCATTCATGAATGTGCTACAGAGTTTGTTCTTCCTCAGAGGAGGTAGGACATTTATGTTTCTTCCAACCTTATGTATCTGTGGTTTTCATCTAACATCTTAAATCACAAGACATAACATAATTCTTAATAATCTAATTCTGCAATTCAGTATTAAAGTGTGTAGTCAATACAATAAATTGTGAGTCAAATTAATTCTGAACTCTTGCAAGATAATGGTGCACAGAACCAAAATGTTGATATACCATAATATTTCATTATAGCACAGCTCCTTCCACTAAAGGACTCAGTTCTAAGAATCTTCATAAATGTCTTTGTACAATTATCTTACCCTTACACTGGGAAAAAAAAGGCTGCTCACATCTGTATAAAATCGAAGGATTGAGCTTCTTGATGCATTACAGATGTGCACAGCACAGAAACCTTTATCAACCTGGTGATGTGTGTCATTGGCTTTTTTTCACTTGTATTTGTGGGCTGAGTCCATCTGAAACTAAATCTTGCTCCAATTGCACGTGTGAAAGGGAACACTGTGAGCACTTGGTGCTGCCCATGTGCAGAGTGCCAGCTGCTGCTGTGCAGAGCAGTGCTGCATCGCCTGCACACGAGACAGGGCTGGCAGGGAGGGTGGGCAGCTCGCCCTGGTGTGCCCTGCTCTGCTCAGGCTGCAGCAGCTGAGCATCTGACCTGCAGCATCTCTGGAGTACTGGTGTGCAGCTCTGATAATAGCATCATGAAAGGACACAATTTATTTTTGCTGTGTACACTCTGTTCTAGCATTTTGCCTCCTCTTCTATTCCCAGAATCCTTGATTTGAGAGTACAGGAAATGCTGTACAATCAAGCAAGATACCATGAAATGCTGCTTATTCATCCACTGGTTGGTTTCTTTTTTTTTCTATTACCAGCTCTTTGGGCTTTGGAGACCAGGTAAGTGTACCAAGAGATATTTGGGGTCTCTGAAGACTGCTGCAGAGATCTGAGAATCCCAGTTGGTTTTACAGAGCATTGAGCAAGTCTGTCAGGTCAGCAAGAAGCCTTGTTCTTATCCTAAGTTTAATTTTTACCCTTTATTCTATCCTGAGAATGTTTCAGATGGGAAATAGCTGGGAAGCTTTCTTGAGGGTAAGTAAGGGAAATGAGAGAAAAGCTTTAATTTAGGGACAGAAACTGAGAGCTGCAAGATCAATTCTCATTTGAGACATTCTGGGCCATGGCTAAGTGCCTGGCTGAGGGGTCACTCTAGGGTTAGGGTGAGGGGTTTAGGTTCCAGGTTCAGGCAGGGAAAAACACAGAGCTACTTCCTACATTTAGGAGGAGGTGGTCAGGGGCTGTGGCAGCTCAGGTTGGAGTTAAGGTTAGGGCAAGAGGAGAAGAGGAGGAGCAGAGTGATAGTGGGTGTGGGGCTGGCAGGCAGCTACCAAAGGAAGCTGAGGGCTGCAAAAGGAATTCTCCAGAGGAATTTATTGTCTGGGGCACAGCTAACCTTGACCCTAAGGTGCTCTGGGAGGCCTGTGGCTGGCCTTTGGGATAGGAGATGTGGCAGACCCCAGCTTCTTTGGACGAAGCTGACTGGGAAGTAGTAATTTGAGGGTGGCTGGAAAGAGCCCAGAGCTCAGGCTTGAGTTTCTCCTGGCCTTGTAGAGCGGGGTTGAGATTGGGGTAAGGTGGCCATAGGGGCTTTGAAAAGGAGGAACAATCAGTCCCTTCTGAGCAGAATCCTGGGGTTAGCTCCACAGGGTACTCTGCAGAAACCTGGGCTCTGCCCCACACCCTTTCTCTAACCCCAACAACAGCAGCTATCAGAGCAAGCTGTGAGGACATGAGCAAAAAGACAAAAAAGGTGCTCTGGGCCCTTTTGGAGCCCAGATCTCATTTTGACTTCCTCTCCTCATACTCTCAAATCCATTCTGCAGCCTGAGGATTGTACCTTGGGGCTGCCTTCAACCCTGCCTCTGCCTCTTCAGTCTCCTCTTCCTTCACCTTGATCTTCTTTCTTACTGTAGTCTCAAAAGTCAAGTCTGGCCAAATGTAAGTGCTAAGTGCTGTTGTAGCTGTGCTTATCCAGTCTCCTGACCAACCCTTATGTCCACTAAAATCATATAGTACATAACAGAAAACTTATCTGATCTTCAGCTCTGTGAAAGAGAGAACAGCAGCAAGGTGTGGGAGTCTAGTAGCAGCAACTCTTTGGCTTTTGAGAGCAGTTGGCTCAGTCACTGAACAAAGTGGATTTAATTTTATGAAGAGATTGCTTTTGATAGAGACACAGAACTGTTCACTGGGGGAAAGACTGGATAGTTACACCTGCTCTGAGAAGTGGTTAGAGTATTCCCCATCCAATGCTAGTGCCAGGTGTGTGGTATTGGTAGGTAGTGGAAAGAAGGCTCTATTTTCTCTAACAAATTGCATTAAGATTACAACAGAATGGGTTCAACATTCAGTATCTCACAAAGCTAAGGTCAGCTGAAGTGCACACCATTTTATTTTTCCTCTTGTGAAAACAATCAGAAACAGAAAAATGGAGCTCCAGGGGTTGAGTATCATTAATGTCTGGCAGCAGAAGGAACAAGCTGGCTAACAAGGAGGTTAACACCTAATCACACAGGAGCTGGTTAGTGTTATTACCCCAAAGAACATTTTCCTCCCCCAGCCTCTACAGCTTTGGCTGAGAGCAGCAATCCCAGCCTTTCCTCCTTCATGCTGAGGGCCACTGAGCCCACACCTCTTGGCTGCAGAAGAGAGCTGGTCTCTGGGTGTGTCTCAAAAAGCAACTTTTTGTGGATAATACTGTTGACTTTAGTCATAATGCAGACAAGCAGAGACTCCACCTTCTTGCTGTACATGGAAGAAAAATAATAGGATTTCTTGACTTTCCTGATTTATGGAGGAAATGGGAAAACCCTGATTTATTAAAACAAAATAAGTATTTCTCCAAAATAAAGTACTGTAGAACTTCACTCAGCCAAGCATTTCTCAAGCTACAAGAACACAAAGAAGCAGGAAGAGACTATAAATCAAATAAATTATTTTTTATATCTCTTCTGTAGCTATATCTGTGCCTTCCATCTGCGAGACTCTCCTGTTCAGCTATTCAGTTTGCAGAACAGATACATTTGAAAAGCTGGCTAAATTGGAGAATGTAGACTTCTGTTTAAAAAATTCTTTAAAAATCCCTACTTTTCAAGTTATCCAGCAATCAGTTAAAATATTAATATAAGGTACATTTGTTTTGTTGAACTCTGTAGCAGTTCAGTGACAAATTATGGTGAATATCATTATTTTCCTTTTGTTCTATGAGGAAGAATTTCCCCTGAAACACAGATTTTGCTCAGATTGTAATTTGGGCCAGAAATTTGTGTAACATTCAACTGCCAGTAATAGACCACTTTCCTGAGAATTGAACAGAAATGACAAAGTATAAAATCAAGTCAAATAATAATTGCACTTTATTGAATTAGTGAAAATGAATGAAATAGAATATTTGGTAGTAGGATGAGAAGAAAATACACAAAATGTTTCTTCTTTGATAGCAGCACTTTAACCTTTTTGTATCTTCTGGCAGGCAGAAAGGAGATCTATGATTGATAGGAGAAGAGAGGTCCCTGTATTCTTTTCTCACACTCTCCCCTTTGTGTTTTTTAATGATCCACATATTTACTTCCACACTCTTTTTTTCTTTTCTTTTCAAATGACATTTTTCTTTTCAGTGTAACCACACCTGAAAGTTTTTACTTTCTCCCCAATGAACTCCCCTTGAAATGTGTCACCTTGAAGCTCTTCATCCACTTCCAGCTCCCAACTCTCCCTTGCTAAATTACCTAGATTTCCAAGTCCTAGACCCCCCTAGGGATTCCAAGACCCCTCTATTCTTTCTTTGCAGTTCTTGTAGAGTTATTAATGGAAAAGTAGGGAGAAATATACACATGATTAGATTGCATCCAAAGCCATTCTCTCTTGGTGTTTGTGCATCAGTGAGATTGCTTACAGGAAAATCTTCCTTGGGCTGCTCCTAGCACCTGTTCTGGCCATGTAATGGTGTTAAAAACAGGTCCCAAAGTACAATCAGAAAATAGTGTCAGCAAAAAAATTTGGGACATAGCAATAATAGAAAGAGAAAACACGTTAGATGAAAAATTGTCCACCAACTTGTGCATACTTCAGAAACAATACAAAATATATTTAATTTCAGCCCTCAAGTGTTCACAGGACACTAAACTGTAATTATTCTGTGCATTCTTTACAGTGAGGAGAAGTGGAGAGAAATAGAGAGACAACTCCATTTAGTGGTAAGGGAATGTGTAGCTGTGAATAAACTGTGCTGATAGTCTTCTAGCTAGATCAGGATTCATTTTCCTGAACAGTTCTGGGACAGATTAAGTAGTTGAGGCTGCATACTACAGGGACTGTTGTCTGTTGTGTGGAGAAGACACCATGGACACTTAACACCCTGCAACAGGAGAAAGATATCTTCAGATACTGATATAATTATGTGTTTCCTACCTCCAGATATGTGGATTCCCTAAGCCAAGGGTTCACACATGACTGGTAGCAAGTTTTCTAGTGATGCCATGATATGTGGTGTGTCAGCTAGAAGACAATGTCATCAATGAGAATTCTGCTGTTACCAGTCCCAGTGATGATATGAAAGTAATTCCCAGCTTTTTACTGTTTAAGCCTGTTTGCTAAAAGTTATAGAACACCCCTGATATTTCCATGTCTCATGGAGACACAGTGCTTGAGATACCAGAACTGTGGTACATAGTTTTGCCTCTCCTGGAAGAATGTTGTTACCTCCAGCAGTGGCATTATGTTACTTACAAAGCCCTGCTTATCTGTGAGCTCCTGTATTATTCACAGATCCGTGGCAGCCCTGGTCCAGCAGCAGAGAGTCACAGAGGACACACATTTTGTGTTTCATAGTGAAAGCGTGGACAACCTGGAGCTGGGCAGCCTCTGTGGTGAATCAGCTGAGCTGCTCTGGAGATTATACACAACAGGGTAAGATTTCACAGTTTATCAGTTAAACAGTAAAGCAGATGGATTTTAAAGACTTGAGGACTAATTGTCTAAAGCTGTGGTTCCAAGAGAAATCCTGTGAGGCCCTAGGTACTTAGCAACTGGGAATTGAAGTGCCACAGCTGGAGGATGAAAGGTGCTCAAGTAGGACAGCTCACTGATGGCTTCAGATTTGTTCTAGAAGTTTTGAAGGGATAACTTTGCACAGATTGTATGCCAGATCAGGTATTTACTGTCCTCTTAAGCACTGGTACTGGATGAGGAATAACTTAGAGAAGCAGTCTAAAGTGTCATCAGTGTGAATCATGTGCTGGGTGCTCCAGCTAACTGGGCAGAAATGTAATTGCCTCCCTGATACCGATCTGCTTTCTTTTCTCATGTGCTGTGGTGGCCCAGTATTAATAACACAGAACCAGAGCCTTGCAAGACAGCAAACAGATTGAGTAACCTTAACAAATGAGTGCATAACCCACCAGAAATCATAACAGAGTTTGGGCACAGTAGTTTCAATACTCCAATGTGATAAAATAAGGCTGAGACTTCGTGTCAGCTGATCAATTGACACAAATTATATTATGTGATATAATATATATTATATAGTATGTAATATTATCATGTATTTATTAGAATTATTTTATAATTATTTCAGCTTCATTTAGCCTTTTCACTGTTACCACTTCTAGAACCATAGGGGTAATTTTATCTTAAGAAAACAAGTAAACTTTCCCATGTTTGACAAACTGAGATCTCTGTTGAAATGACCGTCCTTTTCAAATTAATCACATCTCTAAACACGAGGTGGTGACTGATAACATGCTTATAAAAAGTCTTTTAAAGTTGTCTGTCAGATCTAGCTCCAACTCTCACCTATAAGAAAGCAAATGGGCTGCAAAGAAAACCCACTCAAAAAATTTCCCAGCAGGAGCTTTGGTTACTACCCAGTGTGAGTTACAAATTAGGTAACAGAAAAAGGAACGAAATAACAGGCTTTAATAATGCTAGGCTTGAGTTAGTATTAGTCCACTTCTTGCTGAAATCACAAAACCTTAGGACAGCTCACTTGGACAAGTTGAGCTACATGGGACCATGGATTTCAGAACATTGTCTAAGTCACATTGTTCTGTGATTTCTCTCTAAAAAATTATAACTCTCAGAGTCTTCAGCAGGCTGACAAAGCTAAGGTATTTTTTAAAGGATCAGAACTCAAATAGACTAACAAAACTGATTTAAAGACTGACCTGCTTAAATGTGAATGTTAATTCTTGGGTGTAGATAGATTGTATTTAGTGTTCATGCAAAGTATACCCTTCTTTATCACCTGCAGAGCTTTTATAAATAAATAAACACTGCTGAATTAAATCGTGAATATCCAAGAGTGACAGACTTGGCAGGAAAGGTGGACTTCACAGAAAGCTATGAGAATCTTCTTGTGCATGCACAGCTTTTCAGGGATTTGTCTAGTTTATGCATTAATGCACTGTATCATTTTGGTCATGCTTGCTTGCTCCTGCACACCTCCTCCCCTAAATGAAGACAGTGATGCTACTGGTGCATCTTTCAGAGACTGGAGGATTTGCAGGCAGAGCTGAGCCACACTCTCTTTGCAGATTAATCTCTTCACCAGGACACCACTACTTTTGTGCTGGAAGTTCCCTCCTGGGAGCAAAGCTAGCAAATGGGCTCCTCAGACTCACCCAGGCAAAGACACCTGTGTGCAGCTGGTTTGAAACTGGGCCATGCTAACCTTGGGGATTTGACACTAAAACAGATTGAGAAGTGCTTACTTATTTAACTGCACCTGGTGATGAGCTGGATGGGAACCCTTGTGCCAGTGGTGGTTTCATGTAGGGAGCCACAGGAACATCTTCAGGTGACAAAGCTGGGGCCAGAAGAGTGCCACTGCCTGTGCTCTCAGCCTAGAGGTAGTAACATTGTGTCTGTGCACTACCATGTAGAAGTACATGCTTAAATCAACTCTGGTTTCCTGTTTGTCAGTGCTCGGAGCCTTGCTATCAGCTATTACTTTAAACAACTGTAAGTGCAGTGCACAGCTGGCAAAAGGTTATTAGGGTTTGTACCACATTCGTCAGATTAACCACTTTTAAACTGTTTTCTTTAAAGTAAAGCAGCAGCTATTACATTGCCTTGATTTAAGGCAGCAAAATCGAGCCCTTGGTAAATGAAGGGGGTTTAGTACTTTCAGTAGCAGGCAGCAATACCTGCTGGTTTGCTGAGCTGGCATTATTGGCATGGATATATATGATCATGTCACCTGGGTTACATGGACACAACAGTATGGAGGTAAGAAACTCGAGCCATGTACTCTGTGTTTAAAGCAGTGCAGCTCAGATAATGCCAGCAGACAGATGGATTCCACAAATTCTTCCTCCATGTGGCCTGTCTTTCTATCCCAAAACAGCCTCTTTGGGCAATACTGGGGATGCTTTTGAATACTCTGGAGTGATTAATCCCACCAAATGTTGACTGTCTGACCCTTTAACCCAGCAAAGATTTTAGCAAAGGGTTGCCATTTTAATGGAGAACAAAATGTAGTTATCAACCACAAGATCTACTGAGATTTAGGGAGAAATAACAAGACCATTAATAACTTCATTCACAAAGAAGAATGTTTAGAAACTCCTCCAAAGTAATTTGATGGCTCTTTTGTACCCTTTTTTCTTGCAGGATGATCTGTCTGTCTTTTAAGACTGAAATAGATTTGCTGTCCTTGTAAAAACCTCTGCCCCATGTCTTCCTAAGGCACAAGTTTAGTACAATACAAACCTTGGCTTTGTGCAGTCCTGTCATCTATATAGAGGATATAGATTCTAATGGATGTCTTTTTCTAATGTGGTTGTCTCTACAATATTTTACTGCCTGTATGATGATAATAAAAGCAATTAGATGGCCTTAAGATTCATGGGCAACTATGTGATGAGGGAAAATTTTGGAATTAAAAAGAATCCACAGGTTAATTTCAGTCAGGATTTCTCCATGTGAGAGGCTTTCCAGTGAAATGAGATGCTTCTCTTTAACTGCTTCCCATTATGAGCTCTGGAATAAGTAGAGATAAAGAAGCACTGGATTTTTATCTTGCTGTAAGTCATTGTTTTGTTGTGGTGGTGATTTCTTTCAAAGCACTCCCTCAGTGCTCTGAGCTAGAATTTCATGTTCCTTGGGATTGATGGGGGACACAGGGCATTTTGGGACTATGTCACTGGAATTAGAAGCATGTTTTGTTATTGGTCACTGTAAATCTGCATTTTCTGTAGCCTCTAACATAAGTGTAAAAACGTACCATGATTTTTCTTTTGTCACAAGAGCTCATGGCTGTCTGCCTGTGCATTTGGGACTGCGGACACAAATATGATTGATGTGGACAGACACAGGACACACTTTTTCCAGATCCCCTGTTCCTGAGCAGTCAGAAGACGGCAGCAGCATCTTCCAGTTTATCTGCACTGGAACTTGCCAAATCAAAGGTCTGGAAAGGACCTCAAAATTCATGTGAGTTATCCCACTACCCCTGGGTTCAACTGCCCTATCTCAGTCTTGACACAAACCTTTGAGATACCTGCACTAGGGAAAACTCCACAGCAGCAGAATAAGGAACCAAAAAGTCACAAAAAACTGTCACTTTTCTCTGAAAACCTTAACACTGAGTATGGTTCTTCCCAAGACCAGGGAATGAAAGAATAGAAGTATTTCTGTGGTAGATCAGGTGAAAGGTCTGGCTAGCTCAATACTGTGTATCTAAGATGTTAAAAGGGGGCACATATGTTGAAAAAGGCCTGATAAGGAATTTCTCCCCCAATGGAGACTGTATGCAGACTACCTTTTTTAATTACATTAATAGGTCTATTTTTCATTGACTTTGTAATTCCTTTTTAAAACTGTTTAATTTTTTTTTCACCTCCAGAGTATCCTTTGCCATTAAGGTTCATCATTCAATTCTGAATGGAAAAAAGCCCTTTCATTTTCTTTATGAGGAATTAGAGCTCTGAAGCCCTTTGACTACTGAATGGGGAAAAATAGTGAAAGACAGTTCCCTGCTCACCTTTCGCAAACCATTTGGAAGTGGAAATTTCCCACAGAATTTAGTCTGCCATCATATGGGAGCCACTATATGCATTTATTGTTCTGACATCTTTCTCCTTCCTTCCTGTGCTCTTTGTGGAACTGAGTGATCAGAATTATGTGCTATAGTCAAGATGGGAATGCATGATAGATTTTTACAACTATATGACCTTTTTTACTGTTATTTTCCTCTGCTCCCTTGCTCACAATGCTTAATATGTAATTCAGTCTTTTTGAACACGAAAAATTGCTCCAAATCAACTTTCCTGTGTGGAAAGAGCTAATTTATGTCCCATCACTATGTATATATAGTTCATATAATCAGCTTCACATTGTATGCATTTGCACTGTTTAATGTGCTATTTTGTCACCAATTAAAATACAAGAAGAATCCTTGTTGCACATCTTCACAGTTTTCTTTACTCTGAACACATTGCTCTGCAGACATTGCAACCTCACTCTCTACCCTTGAGCTACCTAACTTTTAAACATGTGGTACAGCATGAGCCCTAGCATAGATTTCCACAGTAGTATCTTGTAACCAACCTCTGTTGCAAAACCTGGCCATGTCTTCCTGGTTTTTATTCCCACATTTTAACTGATGTGTGTAAGACAGTTCATTAGGACACCTCCTTTCTTCTCAGGAGGCTTAGCTTCTTTGAGAAGCTTGCTGAAATCTTTGGCAATCAAAGTACACTATATCAAATAAATCACTCTTCTTTACATGCTCACTGACTTTTAAAAAGGCCCTAATAAACTGGTAACTCAAAAATTCCGTTTATAATGAGCACCTCAACCTTTCCCCAGTGTGTCATACTTTCGCTTTATGTCTGTTAAATGTATTCATCATCTTAGTTCCTACTGATTTACCTTGTACAGGCAGAGGAGGGGATTTTGCAGCAGAATTGGGATGACCAGTGATGGCTGAATGACTTCAGATTGTCGAAGACTATTTTCCTAGAAGTAAGGACATGGAAAACTCAGTGTTCAAAAGTTTACCAACATGAAGGAAACCTTTCCTTGGATATGAAAAACCAAACCCTATGTCACCATTCTTGAAGAATCTGCAGCAGGACTGTAGGTTTTTGTCCTAGGTTACAATTCAGATGTATTCAGTATTCTATTACCACCAGCTGTGGGGCATTAGCTGTTATCTCCTGCTGTGACTCACCCCTGATAACAGACAATGGGCCATCAGGACCCACCACATGACTCGTGGACTTATCCCATTGTGAGATGCTCCACCCAGGAGGGAGGAGCCAAGCATTCCCACCTGGATATAACCTGGCCTTGGAACTGCCCAAGTCAGCCCTGTCTACTGGGTTCCCAGAGGACAAGAGCTACCACTGGACCTTCAGATGGAGACCAGACCTTCACAGGATCACTGCTTCAACTGAACTACTTCATTTGGACTGCCACTACTACCCTAACAGTGTGTCAGGTTGTATCTGACTTTGTCAGTGGCTTTTTCCTTGTATTATTGCACTTATTTTTTAAATTTTCCTATTAAATTATAGTCCTGACTTGCGATCTCCCACTGGTTTGTTTTAAAACTAATACAAGAATCCAATCTGAAATGCCTGGCACAGCTGCCACGAAGAGGGAACATTTTTTTAAAATACTGTTTGAAATTGTCAGTTGCAAAGCTTTAGTTTTGTGTGCTCTGTGTATCCACGTGAGTGTTTCAATGGGATGCTGCACGCCAGCCCACTAGGAGCAAAGGGTTCTGCATGATGGATCAGAGGGATCGTTTTGCAGCCTGTGTGTGCTTTCAGGAGTGTTGATCATTGTTTATCTGTAGCACAGAGTGGATGATTTGTGTGAGATACTTCACTGACAAGCCCAGAAAGGTTTTCTGTGCATTGCCCAGATTTTTTTTTCTTCAGTAAGATTTTAGTCTTTTATTTCAAACTGCATTCAGTGTGAATGCTTCACCTTTCAGAATTATTTATTTTCACTATTTATGTGGATTTATTATGAATTTTAGAAACAGCTGATGAGAAAAAAGTAGATGCTTAATCAGTAAACAAGATGTAGCTTCACTGAGTAGGTGAAAAAAGATTCTGTTGTCCCTGATGTGCATCAAAGCAAACATCACCAAAAGTGCATTCACAGATTTTTGAGACTATTTTGTATGAAAAGAGGAAAATTAAGGTGGTTTGGCTTAGGGTCTTGGTGAACAATCTTTCTTATTGTGGATCTCCATCTGTTGAAGGTCTATATCAGATTCATAGCACCTTTGGGAGCAGTTTGGTCTCTGTCAGACTGAGGCAAAGAGGTGGCAAAGCTTTGAGTGCTGTTCTTAACAGTAATAATAATGGCCTATTGATAATGCCCCTGTGCTGCCCCGCTCTCTCTATGGCCACTAATTGCCCTCCTTGTTATGGTCAGATTGTGTTCTGTTATCTTGCAGTTGTTTTCTGGCAGCTGCCAGGTCAGATTGAAACCCACTTTCCTTCTTTAAGCACTTCTATATGTTCGTTTCTTTGCTCTTATGCCTTTAACTTCTATTTGTCCTTCACTTTCTCTAGTCTGAGAAACACCCTATTTATCAGAGAGTTGTAGGCTCCCAGGAGATCCTTGAACTTTGTTTCACCTTTCACGTTTCAGTTCATGTAAAACTGTGAAATGGTTAAGCCTGATGCCTCAAAGGGATGTTACATGTGCTGAATTGGCAAAACTAAAAAAGGTGGTTCATGCCTTTCAAATTTGTTTTATTTGCTGTTTGTTTGGGTTTTTTTGTTTGTTTTTTTTCTTTTCATCCCCTTTGATGACCTGTAGTGCTGCTCACAATCTCGGGAATTTTTAGAACTATGCACTTCTCCAAATTCTCTCTCGGGTTTCTTACCATGGATAGACTTCTCTGACCCCTGAAATTACTGAGGCTCATGCTGGGTCACCCTGGAGAAAGGGTGACCCTATCCTGCTGTGAGAAACTTCACTGCAGCACTTGCTCTTGGGTGTGCCACTCTGGCTGTTCTGCACTCAGGAATAATCATGGGAGGTCTGTACTTTGAACTTGCACAAGTGCATTGCTTGCTTCTATTTTGGATGTGACCACCACACAAAACTTTAAAATGCACTGGTGAAGGCAGAAACACTTAGGGCTCCTGCTCATGTAGGAAGGGAGAAGGCATTTTTGTCTGTTGTCGAATAAAAGAAAAAAAATTTAAAACAAAATCATAAATTTGGGACAAGGAAGAAAGCTACTAAAAACTTAACTTCTCCCTCCCCCCATCATCACTGAACTAATGGATGGAAAAGAAGGAAAATGAATGATGTTAAAATCTAAGAGTGATTCCTGGTTCAATAAAATTGCTCCAAAACATTACTCAGAATTAACAGGATGATGCAAAAAGCCAGGACTATTTTTTTGGTGTTAATACCCCCCTCATCTAATCATACATTGGTTGCTCATGATAAACTAAAGTTTTGTTTAAGAAACCCAGAAAACAATTTGTTATGATGAGGACCAGAATAAGTGGCATGGGGAACTGAGGTCACTGTTGAAAAAGAGAAGCCAGCTGAGTGGCAAATACACACGAGGGGATATGCATTTGGGGCTTTTTTGGACAGGGAAATAGGAGCAGGTGGGGGACTTGCTTGATTGTGGCCAAGAAGCATTTTGAAGGGTTGGAAGGAAGCAGTAATATGAGGATGGCAAGGAGCTGCAGAGAAACAAAACCCTCAGCTGGGCTGTTGGTGACCTGAATGCTCAGGCAGCAGAGATGCAGGGCTGAGTGCCCAGGCTGGTGTGAGCAGAAAGCATGTCACCCATCTGGGAGACAGAGGACTCCTGTTTGGGCTCATGGAAGGCATCATAGTCTCCTTCATGTCCTAAACTCTTGCCATGTCACTGCCAGAGTGGATTGCCAGGAAACTCTGTTTGTAGCCTGGCCAGGTGTTGAGAATTGCTGGTCTTGTCTGTGTTGTTTTCAAAGAACTTTGAATCACCCTGTAAATCATCCTTCTCATGCAATGGTCAGCTTCAAAATTATTTTCTGTCTTCCACTCCATTGTTTCCCAAAAGTCAAGAGGTTCAAGTCTAGAAGATGTGTCTGTCAGAAGAGGCAGGGTAGGCAAGACATGATTATGGGCTACCAAGGCAATGAGTCAAAGGACTTAGGAATTCACAAAGAGAAAAGAGGTGAGCATAAATAGACAGACCATCTAAATGCCAATGTGTTAGAGGAGGATAAACACAGCAGCTAGAAAGCAAAGAGCATCAAAACACTCTGGCCACAGTCTTTTCTCTCTGTCCTTGTGCCTCATTGCTCAATGGGTATCAAGCTCTCTAAAATAAGTGCCATACAAACCCGTGCAAATAACTAGAAATGTAAACACAATCTGGGTAACTATATTGTAAGCTTAGTGCAGAGAGGAATCATCCTGATGCATGTGGCTATTTGTTTTTATGTTATTGAAATGAAAGACAATCCAGCATCAAGCAAGTAACCAAGGAAAGGATTTAGAGAGTGACAGATGATGTCTCAAAGTCAGTAACAGTGGCTGAACAGCCAAGAGCATCCCATTGCTGCTGTGGCCTGGCATAGCTCCACTGGTACAAATGTTGCTAGCTAAGCATCAGTTTTTGCACAACAGAAGAAAAAAGATAGTTAAAGACTTGGGATAAAGTAAGAGGTTTGGTTTATTCATGCTGGTAGTCTCACTGCTAACACAGTTGATATATGTTTGCTTAGTCCACTAGGATGCACTTATTACCTTTAAGTATATGCTTAATATGCAGGATAACAATACCTGCAATACTGGAAGGAAGTGATAAGAGTTCACTGGATTAAGAGGCTGAATGTCCCAGCCAAAACACAACAGCAATTGCTCATGTTGCTCTAGGAGGTTTGCAATGTTGCAAGTCCCTTTTCCACTGGCTCAGGTATCATTGGGAATTAACAGACAAGAAAGGGTGTAGCAGCAGCAGTAAATCATGCTAACCCACAAATTCTGAGCTAGTATCACTTAAATGATGTAGGACATTGGAGTTTGCAGTATTGATGACAAAAGTTAGAGGTATCCAGTGCCAGTATAAACCATCCTGTTTTTTACTGACAGCTGCTTTTCTTTATTTCCAGAGAAGCATTTCCAAGACACAAGATTTGTATCTTGCTGCTACATGCTTTCTACACACAGTGCTTAGGAGATAATCCCCAATGCACTGTAGTATATGAAGCAATAAATGACTGCTGAGATTAATAGACTGAGCAAAGCTGAAGCATTTAATCAATCTACAAAAAGTACTCATTGCCAGAATATTGCAGGCAGGAGAATTTGTTCCTCATGTACAACAAACTTTAACGGGGAGCAGCAAAATTTCTATTCACCAGTGAGGACTTGAATAGCTGAGCTGCCCTCTTTCTTAACAGGACACCTCAGTATGGGGTGGAGATGAAATGAGAAGACTGACTGTAGTCATAATCAAGTGAGAAACAGGTACAGGTTTAGACCTGACTGGGAAAACCTGCCATGGCTAAGGGTTTCTATGCTTTATGTTGAATATATATTGTCCTATTTCTTTGTGCCATTATACCTTTATTTTGGACAGAAGCATAAGAAAAAATATTAGAGCATCTTCCTGGTATAAGAAAGAGCAGAATTCAAGGAGAATTTGGACCTTATTGATCCAGCCCAACTTGGATACAATTTACAGCAGCTGCCAGACTGCTGCAATTTACATCAGTGCTTTAAAGTTCTTAACTGTGCATCAGCAGGGCTTACTGGAATGAGGTTTACTCTGACAGACCTTGATGGACACCTTACAGCATCTAGGTGGTAAGGAGCTCGTGTCCAACAGGGAGCTCTTGTATGAACACAGAACGTGTGCATGCGTTACCAGCACAGAGGTTGGTGGTCAGGCTTTCTGACTTCAAAAGTTGTCTGTAAAACCCTGTTTCCCATACAAACACATTCAGCTGCCTCAGAGGCACACTCACTTGCCTCAGAGGGCAGCACACTCCTCTTCCTGGCCTGAGATCCCAAAACAATCCATAGAGTTCAGCAAGTCCCTCTCAAAAGAAATTGTTTCATTATAATGATTAATATAAAGATGTGAGCCCTGATGGGACAGAAAGAAGATGGAAATTTCATTCTCTACACCTCCCCTCTTCACTCACATGTTCATCTGCATCCTTCATTATATTGTACTTTACAGTATTTGATCAAATGGGGAGCTAGAATTTTCACTGCAAAACTATTTTTTATTTAAACCTGGTCTGAGGAATGCTGGTGCAGGGCTTGGATGCTCTGAGAAGTGTTGGTACTGCATGCTCTCTCACACTGAACTCCTAACGCATTTCTGTTTTCATATTTTCTCTAGATATTATATTAGATTGGATATTAGGCAAAATTTGTTCTCTGAAAGGGAAATCAAGCATTGGAACAGGCTGCCCAGAGAAGTGGTGCAGTCACCACCCCTGGAGGTGTTAAAAAATGTGTAGATGTGGCACTTAGAGATATAGTTTAGTGGTGGACTTGTCAGTGCTGGCTTAATGGTTGGATTCAATGATCTTAGAGGTATTTTCTGACATTGATTCTATAATTCCAGAGTATTGTTGCTGGTTGTCCCAATTTTGTGTCCCCTATCACAGTCTCTCCCAGGCCTTCTTCATAATTTTCAGATTGGTGCGAAACATTTCCAGAAAAATCATACATGTTAAAGGGAATTTATAATCAGTGGTCACTTGAAAATCTTCTCCTATGTGACCAGTTGATGCTTTCTAAGGTTGTGTGAGAATGCAAATGAAGAAGCATCACTGCCTCAAGCTCAGGTGTTTCAAAAAGCAGATTGATAGATTCAATTGGGTCTGAATCAGGTTTCTAATATTAATCTTTTCAATCTCACATAGAGGATAAAACTAGGAAAGCACAGTAAAGAAGGTTATGGCTGCTCATTTTTAAGGACTTTGAAAACAAGCAAACAGACAATAAGCAAAACCAGATTTACCTTTCCATAAATCCAAGGTAATCTGCTTTTCTCTAGTATCTTTGTAATGAATTCTCATTAGTTTACAGATGGGGTTGTGGCATTTAAGTGGATAATGATACATGTCCTCATTTATCTTTCTTCATTCATCTGATGGATGCCCACAGTGTCCTTAGGATGTTCTTATTTTTGAACTCTATATGACTGAAATATGTATTAACTTTCAGTCTTTCATATAATGTTGTAAAGTCATTAGGACTTTTAATGAGTGCAGTTAGGGAATTATTTATTAGAACAATACACTGACTAATGTGAACTGAACATTTTTAGAAAATTGACCTCGTGAATTAAATGGGAAGTGAGACTGTGTTAAGGCTTTACTCTGAGTTTCATTTAGACAGGCTTTATTCTGAGGAGACCCTCCAGATTTTATTCATATCAGCATAAATGTGGAGTAAGTGCAGTGTCAGGTACTTTATGTAGCTGCAGAATATGCTCTCCAAAAACATTTCCAAAGCAGGAGGAAGTCTACATATACTTATCTTTCATGAATGTAGGAAAGTTGGAATAGTTGTGAGTTTTATCTCTTTTGCATAAGAAACACATGAAAGTCTTTGAGAGATTTCCAGAGCTAATTAATTTAATCAGTCCCTATCACTCCCAGTTCTGAGCCTTTTAAAGAACTGGTTTGAGCAGCTGTCACTGCTAACTGGAAATGGCCTGATGTTACAGTATTATACTTTATAGTTCTGAAAAATAGTTTAGGACTATAGCCACAATTCAGACATGTATTTAACAGGATTTCTGAAAGCTCTGTCATCAAAATTTATGTATGTTCCTGTGAGAACTTAAGGGATGGAAGATGTCATGCTACTGTAAAGAAACAGATTTTGGCAGTGACAATCCATAACTAATTTGAAGGAATCTTACCAATTAGTTTGAACTCAAGGTTGGCCTGCCTTAAAATTATTTTGCTATGAAAAGAAATGTGTTTTTCTTCTTAAAATCACATTTAACCTTTCTTTTTTAGAAAAGAACATCAACTATTTTTCTCTGAAAAGCAGAAAAAGCTATAACACAGTAACCATTTAAATGCATTATATTTGAAGTGCTGTTACAAGAGGAGCTGTCCATGTGGAGAAAACAAATTAGCAAATGTGAATCCATTCCAATTCTTTATTCTATTGTCAAATAAAGCTATTTAGATGAGATTGTAGCCCTATTTCTAGAGTACTGTTGACTTCACTGATTACACTGCAGATATTAATGAAAAAATCTCCAAGGTAAACCACATCATATGCTTTTGGCATGTGATCCATAAAAAGTGTAGAAGGGGAAAGCTATTCCTATTGACTTCACTGGGGAGGGGAATAATGTATGTAAAAGGATAGTGTCAGAACTGAGATCACTCAGTTCCCTTTTCCATGTATTTAAAGGACAGTCTGGCCTTCTGACAAAGATATTTTCTGTTTTCTTTAAACTGTACTTAAATACCTCCAGCAAGAGAAGTGGATTTGATGCTGCTATATGCAGAAATAAACACAGTAAAATAAGTGTGAAGCTCACTGCAGCCAGAATAGTATTTTATTCTGACTACATATTAGCATTTTTATGTCTACTTTGCAAAAGATGTAAAATAGCAGGTACAGGGTGACTCAGATATTTGAGCTATTTCCCAATTAACTGCCTTTATTAATTCCATGAACCAAGAGCATGTCTCATTCTGTGCTACCGCAGGCAATTTTCAATAGGAGTTTGCTCTGACACACTTACTCTAATGGCAACTTTTAAACAATCAAAACACATAATTTCCAATTCTTTTTAGGTATATACATATGACCATCTAATTGCTCCATGAAGAGCTTTTTGTAATCTAAACTTTCCTTAGCTTGAGGGCCTTTCTTCTTGACCTGCTGTTTTCTGAGACTAGATAATTCCCTTCTTTCATTTGTGCTGTCAGTTTGATAGTATTCATAAAGCCTGCTTGTTTCTCTCCTGAGTATTCACTATGCTAGATAGTACTAAATTCCTCTTATACATCCTCTGTGTAGTACAATTTGATTTTACAAGTTGTGGTGATTTACCTCAGCTGGCAAATAAGCCCCACAGAGCTGCTCACTCAGTGCCCTACCAGCAGGATGGGGTAGAGAATCAGAAGGGTAAAAGTGAGAAAAGTCATTGGTTGAGATAAAGACAATAGGTACAGCAAAAGCCACGTGCACAAGCAAAACAAAACAAGGAACTAATTCACCACTTCCCATGGGCAGGCAGGTGTTCAAACATCCCCAGGGAAGCTGGGCTCCATCACATGTAAAAGTGACTTAGGAAGAGAAATGCTGTTACCTCAAATGTCCCCACCTTTCTTCTTCCCCCAGCTCTGTGTGCTGAGCATGATGCTGTATAGTATGGGATATCCCTTTGGTCAGCTGGGGTCAGCTGTCCTGGCTGTTTCCCCTCCAAACTGCTTGTCCACCCCCAGCCCAGGTGGGATGGGGTGAGGAGCAGAAAAAGCCTTGACACTGTGCAAGCCCTGCTCAGCAACAGTTAAAATATCCCTGTGTTATCAACACCATTTCCAGCACAAATCAAAAGTGTAGCTCATACCAGTTACTGTGAAGAAAATTAAACTCTATCCCAGCCAAAACCAGCACAGAAATCTAAAATACATTTTGTTGCCCTGGACCACAATTTTTTATTCTTTTTATTGGTTCACTGATTTTTTGGGCTGTGTGGATTGGAAGTGCTCATAATTCCAGTTGTGGCTGCTACCTGAGCCATGCATAACTATCTAAACACAAAATTTGCATCTAATCCTCCTCTTTACTATATAAATGTTAATACCTTTGATCTTTATGGTAGTGGAGCTGCACTGCAAACTTTATTTGGTTTCTTACTGTTCAAGGGGAGCCTTTGGATGAAGCCTTCCTGCTCCATCTGCATGAGGAATCACACTCGTGGGCTCTTGGCCTGCTGGGGGACTTCAGCAAGTGCAACATCTAGGAAAGTGGCCTGGTGAGCTGTAGGAAATCCAGCAGACTCCTGGAATGCAGGGAGGATGACTTCCTAAGCCAGGTAACAGACAATGCTACCAGAGGGGATGTGATGGTGGATCTGATGGTCACCAACACAAGAGAGCCATTTGGGGACATCAAGATTGGAGTCAGCCTGTGCTGCAGTGATCACACACTGCTGGAGGCTAGTAATCCCCAGGTGTAAGAAATCAGGGAAGGAAGGTAAGAGACCAGCATGGCTGAGTTGGGACTTACTGGTCAGGCTAAGGAGCAAGAAGGAAATGCACAGATGGTGGAGGCAGGCACAGGTATCCTGGAAAGAGTAAATAAAAGGATGTTGCTCATTTGCATAGGGATGGGGTCAGGAAGGCAAAGGCACAGCTGGAGCTGAACTTGGCAAGGAATGCAAAGAGTAAGAACAACTTCTACAGGTATGTCAGCCAGGAAAGGAAGGTCAGAGAAAGAACACATCCACATACACACTGATAATGCTGGCAAACTGGTAACAGTGAATGAGGAGAAGGCAACTTTTTTGCCTTGGTCTTCACTGGGCCTCTCTTCCCACACCTCTTACCCTCCCACTGCAAGGGAAGATCAGGTTTGGAAGCACCTGAGGAACTTGAAGATATGTAGGTCTGTGAGACTTGATGAGATATATCCCAGAGTTCTGAAGGAATTGGCTGATCTACTTGCCAAGCCACTCGTCATGATGTTTGAAAAGTCAGGGCAGTTAAGTGAAGTCCCTCCCAGCTGATTGGAAAAAGGGAAACGTGGTACCCATTTTTAAAAAGGGTAAAAAGGAGGTCCCTGGGAATTACCAGCTTGTCATCTTAACCTCTGTACCTGGGAAGATCACAGAACAGATCCTCCCAAAAGCAATACCAAGGCACATGGAAGACAGGTCCCTTCCAACCCAAACTATTCTATGAAAAATATCACAATATGGACAAAGATCAGCCTTGGCCTGCATATATGCAGTGTATGTGCTTTTTCTAACTACTCCATCTCTGGTACTTCCTGCAAACCTTGCACTGAGATCCAGGCCTCGGCCAAACTGGGAGCAGCAGCTACTCCACTTACTCCATCTACATCTGCAAACTCAGCAAAGAACAAAACAGGCATTTGTGAATAAAGTATTTCTAAAGAGCATGACTGGAAGTTACGTGAAAAGTGTCCTAACATTTGCACACCACATTAAAAAAGGATATAACTCATCCACCAATTAAAAAATATTTTATCAGGCTTTTAAAAAGAAATCCATGTGTTATACACTGCAGGGAGATTTCTTCCCCCAAAGGACAGCAGGATGGCCACTGATACAGGGAAATTTTCACTAACATCTTTCCTAGCCGTAGCCATTAAGGATGTTAGTCTGGGTAATTTTTTTGTTGTTGTTGTAAGGCATTCTAGCCACTTGCATATTTTCAGACCATGGAAATTTAAAGCAACATGAGATCTTTCACTGCTGGCTCATGAGGAGATCAATCTGTTCTCCTCAGCCACTGAACAGTGTTTCTGTAAGAGTCCTTACCTCTGTCACTGCAGTTCTTTCCATAGAACTCTTTCTAGAAGCTCATTTAGAAACCACTGCTTGCAGGGCAGGTATGCTTACCTATCTCAACAGACCTCCAGTGCTTCTGTCTCTCCAGCAGCTATTTAATCTTCAGGACCTCAGGAGATGGGAATTGAGCTGTTTCAGAGCGGATTCCCCATATTGTCTCTGTTAATCTTATTATTGTGGGATAAGGTCCAAGGACCTTTTAGAGCCCAGCTGGAGATTTCTGTAGTATGCACAAGCTCGGCTCAGTGCTCTCTGTAAGGCAGAGGGACAGGGAACAGAAATACACAACAAATTATTGATACTTGTCACTAGTGTTGTGTTTATGAGGCTGCTGCCAGTCTCTTTACAGTCTGCCACTGGTGCAAACCAAGGCTGCTGCTATTGTCTTTAGCAGTCCAGAGAAGGTGCAACACCACCAGTCTGTTTTTCTAACCCACTGGGGCAAAAGGATGGGTATTAAACCTGTCTCTACCCAGGGATGGATGTCAGTGTCTCATGGTCTGCTGCAGAAAGTGTTGCAGCTGTGTAGGTGGTGATGTCAAAGATTTCCCCCTATAGTGAGTAGGGGGAGAGCTGCAGTTACAAATAGCAGCAGGTCCAATTAAAGAATAATTCAGTGAGGAATAAAACTCCAGGACTTACTGAGTTTCCATTTTGGTAAAAGAAAAAAAAATACAACTTCCAAATATATCAGATCTACCTACATTATTTCATTATTAGTTATTAGGATACTCTGGCAAAGCAGACCAAGCCTTTATTAGCTGAAGCAGCAGTTTGGCAGTGGCTGGAGTTTTATTGCTCATTGATTAAGCAATAGATACAAGCTGAACCAGTAGCCTCATGTGAAGGGTATTAGAGCTGAGTGCCTGGCAGATTTGTGTGAAGACTTATAGCCACGGGACAGATAGATCTATATATATTGCCCAGGGTAAAGCTGCATGAATGGCTCTGAGAGGAGAAGGTTGCTGCATCATGGCAAATAATTGTTAATTTATATCAGTGTGAAATCCTTTTACACCTCACATAAAACAAGCCACTTTTGTGGGAGGGTTCATGCAAGAATATTCCTTTTCAGTGCAATGATGGGGTTAAATGCTGCCTTTTGTGTGGAAAAATGGACAGTCATTCAGTGAACTTCAGAGAAAAACCTTTCCTTTCTTTGCTAATCCCTGCTCTGACAGAAATATCGAACAGGGACCTGAGGAAACATCCTGCTATGAATGCTGACACCCAGTCCTGCACCCACTGTCTGCACAGCACCTAGAGAGAAACTCTGACAAATCCAGTCCTGCTATGCCCAGATGTCATCCTTGCCCCCCGCCTAGAAACAACACTTTTGTAGAGGACCTGGAAGAAGAAAACATCTGTTCCCAGTCTGGTGCAGGCATACTGGTCTAAACCTCTGATGAAGATGAATTTTCAGTGATATGTCTGCTCTGGCATTGCTGTGGCTGAGGTGCAAACATTTTATTGCTGACACTGCTATGAGAGAGCTAATCTGCAAAGTAGAGCATCCTAAGCCACAGCAGCTCTTTGCCTCTGGGAACGTGAGTCAGGGTGCTCAGATTGCACTGGTTTCTATTAATTGCCTGCTTAACTCCAAAGAGCCAGACATGTCTATTTAATTTAAAATTACATTTTTACAAACTTAAAATAGAATAAAATATAGGTTATAGCAAGAGTTGGCTAAAAACTCATTGGACTTAATTTCCCTCTGTTGCACTGTGATGTGAGAATGAAACGATGGAGCCAAATACATAAAAGAGCTTCTCCTGAACATCCCTTTTGCCCAACACTCAGACCTTGTATTTGACATGAATGTCATGGTCTTTACAGAGCAAATCTTGCCCCAAAAGTTCAAGCTCTGCTTTGCAGAAGCATAAAATTAAATTATAAAAATCACTTCACAAACTGGTAAGCTTACACTGTGTCCTTCTTTTTTTCTAAAAAAGCCAGGAAAGCAAATACCCACTTGGATGTAAAACAGAGTCTGAGATGGCTGCAGGAGAGATTTCTTGGGCAAACAAGCATCTTCTTTATTTGTGGTGAGTTAATTTTCTTTTCACATAAACACCAGAGTTGGGGTCAGCTATGGCAAAAAACAGTTATTGAAATCTGCTTTGTATTTCAGATAGTGTGTGATCTTGGTCAGTAACACTCAGGATTTTTATTTCATGCTGCAAAAGCAGCCTGGGGTGCAAGCTGACTATTGAGGCAGAAAGCAGATATTTTATCTGGATCTGATTTGTTGGTTGTTGCATGGCAATCAGTGGATCCCATTTTGCCTCATGATTTCCAAGTGAAATTTTCCTTTGAATGGAGCCTAATCTGTGCTTGAGTGTAATGAATGACCTGTGCAAACACAGGCAGAAGAACTTCATACTTTAAGAAAGAGCCTCCCATGAGCTATTAAGAGATGTTGAAATCAAACACTGGAAACAATTTTTAAGTGCCCAAAGATGGGTTATTCAAACTTTAAAAGCCCAGCTTCACTACAGTGTGGCATAGTCACTGGGTGTTGCAGTGTGGTGTGAGAATGCAGAACATTTCCCTGCAACAGTCTGATCTCCTGGGCTGAACAGAGCCTCTCCAGTGCACTTGTTTTACAGCAATTTAGGGGCTGAGCCTGAGAGCAGCACAAGCTCTGCTTAACTTCATTTCCTGAAGGCACAGACTGAAGCAATATTAGAAGCAGACTGCACTGGCCTGTAGAAAACTCACAGTGTTGGATTTTTTTTTTCCCCACTGCTTGCCAAAGCCTCTGACATCAACTTTACCCCAACAGGGAGCCAGAGGAAGGAGAGGGAGGTGCAATGGCAGATGGCAACCCACAAGGAGGCGAGAACTGCATACTGCACTTTGGCACTCCGTGACAAGGACAACTTTACAGTAACCTAGTTTGCTTATAAATTGAGTGAGGATTATTTGTATTTCCTCCCCCACCCGCCCCCATGTTCAGATCACTGCAAGACAGGCTAAAATATATCTAATTAATTAATTGACTTAGCTCTGGCAAGCTGTTTTTCTAATACTGGGAGGACATAAGAGAACTGATTTTAATATAGTTAAGACAGACGTTGTGTAATTTCAGGCTTTGATATGGTTTCAGTGTGTAGATGAGCTGAGGGACAAATTTGCTTACCCAGTAAAGCAGCAATGAGTTGCTCTATTACCTGGCCTGAATGCCCCAGAAATCTGCAGAAGCTCAACAGAGGTTTTTTGCTGTGCTTTCTGTTTGTCTTTGCCTTCAAACAAAAGTGTCTTCAATGGAGACAGACAACAGGTTAGGGAAAAGGAAATTTTACTTTCTCAGTGTTTTCTGAAAAATGGTTCCCTGTCTATTTCTAGCCATTAAAATTAACTTGCTATCTAAATGGATCTTGTCTAAATTAATTGTACTGTCTCTGTGCAGTGTTTCCCCAAGGAATGCACTGAAATACTGTTATGTCTTTGCCTGTTCTTGGCTGATTGAGATATTAATTAATTATATGAATAAGCCTAGGAAACTAAAAGTAGGTTTCTCTCTTAATTCATGTGAGTAATGACCCTAATGCCTGATACATGGAGTTTGGCAGTAGTCACTTTGCTGTGTGACCTGATTCACTTCTCCATAGTGCCCTTGGGTGGGGCAGATGCAATGAAGAAACTGAATTGTGCAAGGAGAGGAGACCTGTGTGTAGTGTTGGGCACTGCAGCTGGTTCCCAGCAAGTGCTGTACAGGAATAGTGCTTTGATGGACACAGGTATCCTCTCAGGTCCCAGCCACAGGGTTGTCATGTATCTAAAAATTTTTGTCATGCAGCACTGTTCTGGGATTTACTCAGCTCGGTTCTGCATGAGTCAGTCAGACAGGGCTTGGTGCACTGATGCTGCTGCCTCGCTCTGTGCTCAGGGCTCACTCATGAGAACCACAGAGTCACAGAATGACAGAGGTTGGAAAAGACCTCTAGGATCACTCAGTCCAACCATTAAGCCAGCACCACCGTGCTCACCACTAAACCATGTCCCTAAGTGACACAGCTGCACTCTTTTTGAACACTTCCAAGGATGGCGACTCCAGTGCTTCCCTGAGCAGCCTGTTCCAGTGCTTGGCAACCCTTTCAGTGAAGACAATTTTTCTAATATCTAATCTAAATCTAAATCTCCTCTGGCACAACTTGAAGCCACTTTCTTCTGTCCTGTGGCTTGTTATTTGCAAGACTTGTGTGATTGTTCGGGGACACCTTCCCTGCCCTGCCTGACGTAGCTCTGTCCTGGGCATGGTGGAGTCTGGCAGAAAGCCTTTGGACAAGCAGGGAGCCTCAGAGTGTGAGATATTGCTTTTTTTGAAACTCCTGAACAAACAGAACCCCTTTTCTGATCTAGTGAATGGAAATGTGAATGCTCTGCAGGGCTAATGTATTCTTTATGATTGAAGTGGACATGACAGCTTTGTTTTCTCCTTGGTTGGTTGTTGTTTGCTCATTTTAGGAAGCTTCTCCAGGATTTCTAGCTACAGGGAAGAACTTCCTTACTAATTCTCGAATTCTTCCCATGGTGTGGAAAGCAAAACCCTGAATCATATAACTTAACTTGGCTCAAAGCTGAGGAGAAGGTAAATGTACATTTTCTCTGCCACTAGCTTACTTAGAACATTATATATCTGGATATAAAATTATAAATATTTAGTTGGAATAAGAAACAAGTACTTAGTGCTGTTTAAGAATGCTCAAATTGCAGACTTAAAGAGTTGCAATAGCTATTTTATGCTGCTTACCCGTAAATGCTTTATACTCCTGCAATATGCCTGTCTCCAGTGTGCCTATTAAAAAAAATCTGAAAAACAGAACTTACTTTGTAATTTAGCTTTGACCTGTAATATTTACTGTTCAAAACTCAGACTTGATTTGAAAATAACCATATTCCAGGAAAGTAGGTGTTAAAATTGCCTCTATAGTCAGTCCAAAACTTTCTCTCTGTGTATGCTCTGTGAACTTGTGTAATTCATATTCAGATGACTATACTGAGAAGGGTTCAAGTGTTTGCTTCCCAGAACACGAGGAATTCTTTCAGACACGGTTGTGATTTACCAAGTCCTTTGGTTTCCTGTAACAGAGTTGGTGGAGCCCAGAGCTCGAGGGAGAGAAGTGGAACTGCCTGTGACACCTGAACATCTCAGAAATATGCAGGCTGTGCTGTTGGCTCCTCTGAATTAAATGCAGTGCAGTTCATTCACTTCAATGCTGTGTAACTGTCACCTTGCTTTGCACAGTCATTTTGCTTGAAATGATGAATAATGCCTGGGTAGTGTAAATTCCCTGAGGGCCACAGCAGATGCTATAAACTCTGCCAGTGGTATCAAGGCATTTGGGAAATTCTTTTCTTTTCATACTTTACACTGTAAGAACTTCAACACTTGATTGCAAAGGAGTTTGCCTTGGGGGATGGCAAATTCCACAAGACACACAAATGGAACAGAAGTTTTGTAAGTTTTAATAAAGTAGTTCTAATAAAGAAATTTTAATAAAGACTGACGAGATTGACGGACAGGAAGGATATTCACCTGCCTGTAGTCTATACAAGATAAAAACAGATTCAAATCAGCATTAGCATTCAATATCCATTTTTCATATGCCCTCTATTGACTGTGGCAGGGAGAGCCTTCTTTTGAACCAGACGCCCCACACCCCATAAGCAGCGCTTATTTTTTTGAAGGGCAAAAATATATTCAAGCCCTGATGACCCTGAAACTTTGCTTAGGAGTGCTGTAATTAGAGCTTGTGTCTCTTTACCTCGAGCTTCAAATCTGCTTAGCAAACCTGGAGGCTTGGCTCTAAACCTACCATTTGTGCTAAGATGCTGTGCTAGCTACACTCTTGGATTTGTCAAAACAATCCAACCAACTCTCATAGGAAACCAGAAACAAGAAGGAAAAATTTGGCCAAATTCCTATATCCAAATATTTTTACAGCATGAGAAATTGAACTAATAATGCTTCTGTCTGGTTAACAGCTGTCAAAGGATGAAAAATAAGCTACTGGGAATGTAGTCAATCACTCACTCCTTTTAATGTGGTGTGAAATCCACAAAGGCATTTATACAGAATCTTAATGTGTTTTACAGAAAAATCACTGGTAGCTGTGTTGAAGACATTCCAATTTTTAACAAGCAGCGTCTGGTGCTTTCCGGGCCACTCCACGCATGTGCATTCAGCAGAGAGCGATGAGCTTGCACTCTGTTTGCTCCTGGGAATGCATATTTAGTAACGTTCCCTCTCTTCCCCCCCTGCTCGAGGTGGGTCACCAGGACATAAGCTTCATTCACAAAAAGACATCCGAGCTTCATCCAGTTCCTCTCTGAGGGTGACTGCAGTTTTCATCCACGTGTAGCACCGTGGCTCCTCTCTGCAAAGCGCACAGGCTGCATCCCACAGACACGGTGGCACATGGGGACATAACCGTGACAAGCCCTGCTGGTGTCACAAGCCTGTTTTTCTAAGACAACAGAGCAGGTGAATTGCTGTTCTCAGGGCTGTGGCCCTCCTTTGTGTGCTGTATTCCTTAACTAGCAGGAAATGCTGACACTGCCTTGCATGACACAACGGGATATTAATGTGTGTGAAGGGCTCAGTGTTGAACCACACAGAGATCAGCCTATATATAGCCAGAGGTAGCAGCTTTTTGAATCAGGATGGCTATTTTTGTGACCAATAGCACAGGGGACTGAAGAACTCCATGGCTGTGCACAGAGAATGCATGGCTCAGGTTGTTGAAGGATTTGTGTTTCCCTCTGGCCCTGCTCTTCACTGGGGTTTATTGGATGGATACAGCTGGATACAGCTGTGCACAGCTGTGATGGTCACGGTCTGAGGCATCTTCCTCGTCCTGCCCCAGAGGAGATATGCTGTATCAGGTGGTGCTAATGCATGGGCTAAAGGGCCCCTTTGGTCACCCTCCTTCTCTGGCTCAGCAGACCCATGGCAGAGTTTAGGCTGCTGACTGCTGGGGGTCTGCAGGGGTGATAATCCTGCCCAAAGCACGAAAGGAGACCCAGTGCCAAGGCTTTCTGCCATTGTTTCAGGTGAAAGAACATTGTGAAATGTAACTCGTAACATTCCCTTCTTTATATCTCTACCACCAGTTCTTCTGACTCCCAGAATCAGGCTGGCCATTAAAGACTAGCCTTGATGGCAGTTTTACACTACGTAGGTCTGCAGTCCTGGGGACCTGCATAGGTGACAGCTCATTTCTCATGAACTCACAGCCACCTGAACCTTGCTGCCCTTTCTCATGACACAGACTCATTTTGTGGTCTGAGGATCACCTGTTATGCTCAAGCCAGGTGAAGTTTTTAATTAATATTATAGAGAGACAGGAATGGAAACAAGACAGTACCCCTTCCATAAACTGGAATATAATTGCCATGCATGAGAATGGTAAAATAATAGAAAAATACAGAACAGAGTCTTGCTGTTATCTTTTCCATTTGTTACCTTTACCTAGTGATCTGTAGAGATGAGCAGTTACTATTCCTCAAATCAATAGTTTACTCAGTTTCATAATGTATCTTTCACATGTGAATTAAGGGTCTTGTCCACACTTCCTCATAGCCCCACAATACAAATTATACAAATCAAGGCAATAGAGATCCTTAGCGGTGGGATTGCACTCAGAATATCTTCCTGGTATCTTGTCACCTTGAACTCTCCTTTCCAAACTGGGATGTGCATAGGCATAGGCATAATCATAACAGGTCAGTCCAAAATAGAAAGAAAGTGCCTCAGGATGGCTGTAGGGCAAACACTGGTGTCATGGTTCCTGTCCAGCCTGATGCCATCAGTATAATAAAAACTGTGGCTTTGGCTGGGTTCCTTCCAGACATTAGTTCAGAGTGCAAAAACCATCCAGCAAAGTTAGGATCTGTGGAGCAAAAGATCAGAGCTGAATAAGAATGGTGGTTATCTCCTTTCAAAGAAAAAAAAAAAGAAAAAAAAATTAAGGCAAATACACATGATACTGCTGCCTGCAGCCTGCTAAGCCAGGAAACAAACAGGAGCATTTGACTTCCAGTCCTTAGCTCTCAGAAATGTATCTCATTAGTCTCATTTTCTGAATGATTTCTGAATTTATGTATTTCGTAACATGCAGCTACTACTAGTAAGTACATCATACCAAACCAACAATCATGCTTTCTTTGCTCTATTTACTCATTTTCCTCTTTTAACTTAGATCAGCTCCCAGCCTCCAGAAATTGCATCTTATGCTAACATCGTGTATTAGTGATGTGCAAAATGTGGAGGCTTTCCTAATATGCTCCTGCATTCCATTTTGCTGCTCTTTTGTTCAGCTAAACATATTATGGCTTTGTGCTTCTCTCACTCATGTCAGAAAGGAGACATAATATTTTCATTAAGATCACACCTCGTAAAATATTATTTTTCCTACTGGACAACAAGTTCCCTGAGCTTCCACTGAATTCAGAAGGGATGGGGAATGCTTATGAGACTAAGCCTGAATTCTCAGCTAAGTGAAGCGTTTGGGATTTATTTCAGTCCCACTGAGATCAGTGGGACATAAATATAATTTTAAACAAACATTTAAGTGCTTTGCCAAATGCAGTTAGACTGCTGAACATAGGTCTCAACAAGAAACTGTTTTCCATTTCTTACCATGATAACATATTTTGACACACTGTTATGGTATCAAGTCAGCCATATCATCTCTTACACGTTACAACCAAGAGAGAAGTCAGCTTGCTGTACTAAAATTCATGAATAAGAATAATCTTTGAGTGGTATTTCTGAAAATCAGCAACATCCATTTTTATGTGAAAAGTACAATGCCCCTGTTTCCCAAGAAGTCTTTCACTTGTGTGTCTCCAAGGAAGCTCAAGGCAGGAGTTAGGCAGCCAGTGAAGAGGCCATGTGCACAGACTCCAGACAGATGTTTTGCCCAAATGTGGAGCAGGCAGCATTACATGTGAGATGCCCATTGGGTGCCCAAGTGTATGGTCATGCCTAAGGAGTACAGGGGCTCACTGAGGCACCACAAAATCTCCTGAAGACCACTGTGGCTTTGTCCAGGTGCTTTGTAGAGCCACATCTATCTTCCCCCAAATAGATCCTTTTAATATTTGCTTATTATTACTTTTAGTGTATGGTTTAACTTTTACATAACTTGGGTCTTGTTATGCATTGCATCTTTACAGCTACTGGACTAAATATTTCCTTGTTGTTCCTGCAGTTACTTTTGTCTTTCCAATTTTTGGAATTTATCTGAATTGTTCCATAGAGTGTTTGTGATTATAAATCTTTGCCTAGTTGATAGTTACTCTCCTCAAATTCAGATACTAAAGCAGCAGCTGTTCTAGAAATGTCTGAATGAAGTGGTGTGATCATTATGTATGTGTGGAATTCATAGAACCATAGAATGGTTTGGGTCAGAAGGAGCCTTAAAGATCATCCAGTTCCAAACCCCTCTGCCATGGGCAGGGACATCTTCCACAAGACCAGGTTGCTCAGAGCTCCAGCCAACCTGGCCTTGAATACTTCCAAGGAAGGAGCATCGACAACTTCTCTGGTAAACCTGTTCCAGTGTCTCACCACCCTCACAGTAAAGAGTTTCTTCTCAATATCTGATTGAAACCTACCAGTTTAAAGCCATTTCTCCTTGCCCTATCACTGCTTGTCCTGCTGCTTGTTATCTGGCAGATGATACCAAATCCCACCTGGCTACAGCCTCCTTTCAGGTGGTTGTGCACAGTCATAAGATTGCCCTCTGCACCTCCTTTTCTCCAGGATAAACAGTCCCAGTTCCCTCGGGAACTCGGCACAGGACCTGTGCTCCAGACCCTTCACCAGCTTCGTTCCCCTTCCCTGCACACGCTCCAACACCTCAGTTCTTTCCTCTCTGCTTTTGTCATCCCCACTTTTCCTCACGCAGGATGCCGGGAGGTCCCCGGGAGCAGGGATGTGCTGGCAGGGGCAGCAGGAGGGGCAGGGAAGAGTTCGCTCCGCCGACGCTTTGCTCTCGTTACCAGGAGAGGGAGCAGATCCCTGCGCATCCCCCCGGGCTTTTGTTCCTCCTCTTGACAGACTCCCAAAGCTCCACCGTGAGCTTCTTAACTGCGGGGTCGGAGGAGTGTTTCGCTCCAGACTTTCTCACACAGGCGGCTTTTAAGCAGTTTTCCATGGCTGTGCAGCTTTGCACCTGTGAGTCATTAGACACAGTCCTGCCACCCTCACTCATAATCACGAGTTTCACAAAGAATTTCCCTGGAACCTGGGTGTTTCCTTCTCAAAAAAAAAAAAAAAAAAAAAAAAAAAAACGAAAAAAAAAAAAAAAAGAAAGGAGAATTCTTGGAATTAAAGAAGACAGAAGTAGGCTGTCCAGGGCGTGTGAAGGAGAAGTGTTACACATCTTTAATTTCAGCAAGAGGAAGGTGATGTATTCAGTTCAGGAATGAAAGAAAAAAAGAGACACGGGAATGCCGTGTAAGGCCATGGAAAAGTAGCACCCTGTAAGAGGGAATAAATAAGATTTTTCAATAAAATTATGAAGATATCTGGGTTAAAATAATGCAGCAACAAATACCTGTGCTGCTTTCTGCAGTAGCAAATGCTATGTTGTGTGCCTCCAAGTGAGCACAGCTTTACACATTGCACAGTATATTATTTTCCTTTTGGATGCGAGGGTTAAAAAGTTTTCTTTTCCAGATTCTAACTCAAATAAAATTGCACAGAAGACATGTCTCTGAAAGGGAAGCTGTTATGGCTGGCAGTGCTCCCACGTGTGTAGACAGGCCTGTGGTCACTCTGGTCAAGTAATGCTTCATCACACACTGCAAACTAATATTGTGAGACACACTAAGGACCATTTGAACTTAGACAACGTCATGAACTCACAACAGTTCATGAATTCACTGTTTCCTGCCCAGGGGAGTAAGTTGTCTCCGTGTTGCATACATGCCATGTAAAAGCCTGTGTTTACATGGTTACCATTTCTTTTAGATTCATAATCAGTTAAATAAGCTGGAAGATGCTAGTGTTATCATGCATCTTTTATATCTTGTGACTGAGACAATTTCATCTGCAAGCACCAAATATGACTAGGAGTAAAGAGGAGGAAGCTCCACTCCTACCTTTTGATCTCTTGGGAAGCTCATGCCAACACTGAGAAGCTGCAAGAGCAGCTCCAGCACTGTTACATGGCCACCCTCACTCAAGAGTGCTGGGCTCTCTAAAAATCAGCTGTTTTCCACAGCAAGCCATCAAGTGGGATCACCTGATGCCCCAAGCCACCTCAGACAAGTTAGACAGCACTACAAGGATATGGAAATGGAAATGCAGAGGCCTCCACCGCTCTGTCGTGATTTTCTATCAATATATTGCCATTTTTTTCACAGCTCTTTGGTTATGCCTCTGTACCTGGACTTGCATCTTCAGAAGCCTTGGCTGTGGAAGATCTGCCAAACCTAGGGACTGTGAGGATGTCTGCACAGCTTTTTGCAGGATGATGTACTCTGAAGTGAATGAAGATAATATTGTAGGTGTCATGCCTGTAGAAATAAAAGGAACCTCAAGAAGTGCCATGAGTCAATCCCAGTGCTTAGAAACCAGAAATAAACAAAAAGCAAAGTCACTGCTACTGAAATAGATGTTCATGTAGTGATTATTTAAGGGAAGGCTTTGTATTTTCTTCTTCACAGACTTAAAACTGGTACAGAGTTTAAGTGGTGGTTCTCACCCTGCCATTTCTGCCTGCATCTGTGTCCTGTGTCCATCTGCCTGATGTCCCAGTTTCACAGAAAGCCATGCCTGGGAATGAGCAAAGAAGAGCCCTCAGGAGTGCCAGCTGCACTTCCCCAGCAAACTGGAGACGAAGCTCCTCGTGCCATGCCCAGCTCCTCAGTGCAATGCCCTTTTCCTCTGTGGAAGGCAGGATGGCAAGGGTGGGGGCTGCAAACATCTTTCCTAAAACCGGAAATTGGCCTTCTTTCCTGGTTTAATGCTAGTTGGAAGGGAAAATCAAAGCTGGGTAATAAAGTGTCAGAAACAAATGGGTTAAATGGTGCTCTAAGTCTGTGAATGCAGTGGGTGAGAGCAGAACCTGTTTATAAACCACAGTGACTGTGCTGCCTGGAGATGACTTCATGCCTGAAGAACTCCTGTAACCTTTTTCAATCAATGCTTTTCTTTTTCTCTTACATAAATGTCACATAAGGACATACACTGCATTACATGAATGTCAGATAACTGCCCAGCTATTGTGCTTCCTTTTATTTCCCTCTTCCCTCAAAAGTGAGACCTTCCTTTTTTCTGCACGTAAACAAAAATGGGATTTGATGACAAAAATCTAATAATCAATCAAGTCCCTCTTTACCATTAAGATTTTCAGAAGAGATGATAAGCAGACATACAAGTGCAGCTTTTTGCTGTGATGATCACAGAGGAGAATAATGAAGATTAATCATCACTTTATCAAACTAAATCCATTTTTCTAAGCACCTCAATTAAATAACAGCTTAGATTCTGTAGAAGTGGCTGAGCCAAAGATGTGCCATGGTGATGTGTTGGCATCTTCTCTTCCCTGGAAGGCCCAGCCTTCTCCTTGCTCACCCATGCCTGTGCCTGCCTGGCTCTCTGCTTCACATTACAGCTGCTTCAGCCCTGTGTCCCTCCAACCTCTCTACTGCCTTTATTCCACAGCTTGGGCATCCTTCTGACACATTTCCACATCCCAGCAGAGCCCTGCTGCAGCCAGCAGCTAACCCTCTAAAGAGTCTCACAAACCCAGGTTTAAGTAGGAGCTTTCAGCTAAAAATCTACCCTGGTTTAAGAAGATGGATTGATTCTGAAGCTCTGAATTCTCAGGCCATAACATCTTTCTGCACCAGTAGGACTGAACAATATTCACGAGTAGGTTGGTGGAATTCAGATACCTTTTTTCTGGGGGCCTCTGTTTGTCCATCACTAAAGGAGCAAAAAGGCTCTTGCTTGCCCTTTGCTGATATCCCTCCCCAAGCATCTGCTGTGACCCTGTCAGGGCAGGGGACCAGAGGGAAGCCCAAGTGGCTCTTCCTGTGCTCTTCCCACAAAAGCCCATGGGATACCTTCCAGAAATAAATATCTTGCTACTATTTGTGGGATATTTTGATCTGTTTGCTCCTGCTGTGCTCTGGAATAATGTCTCCTGTAAGAGCTCACCCTGGAAGTATTTGGAGATTTGCCTGACTGAGAACTGATTAAAATAAGGCAGATTTTGGCACTAAGTTTTTTTACATCTGATAGGTAATTTCATTAATTCATATTTCTCTCTCTGACCATATACTACAATAGAACACTTGAAAATAAAAAAGCATAAGGTGCTCTGGGGGATTTCTAGGTCTCCTGACATGGCCATTTTCAAGATAATATTAGGAGACAATAGAAAGCATAATCATTAACTACCTGGTAGTGATGTCAGACCTTCTGTTCTCTTGGGTTAATGTATGATTCAATCAGCACAAATGGAGGTCTTCAATATGCCCTTTTACTGGGATTAAACTCTGGTTACGTTTTGACATCCAGAAATACTTCAAACATATCCAGTGATCTATATGCATAATATGGTAATTGCGATAAATTGAAATCTAAAAAGATACTGATAATTATATGTGGTGAAAATGGCTAGTGCTGATCACCTGATAGTTACTTATTATTAGTTATTGTATTAGTTTTATTGCTAATAATCAGTGAAATTGTGCAACGCTAATAACAAAACTCCTCCTGGCTTAAATCTTACCTATGCTTTATCTTAAGATACACAGAGAAAGTAAAAATGAAATGTATAGTGTTTTACATTGCAAATGTAGCACAGCTGGCTGGCATTTTTGGCATGATATATGTGCAGATACAGCACAAACCAGCCAAAATCAGCACAAAGCCCAGGGTTGCATGCATTGCAGACAAACAATGAACCATCACTTTATGCTGTGACTCTGAAAATTACTGTGTTTTATCCTACAGTTTCTTTTCTTTAGCCACCCTTTCTTAAAATATGCTCTATTAAACAGGCACTGATTTCCATTAGCAACACTCCGGAAAGCAATGGAAAATCTACACCCTGTGCAAATTCGCTTTGTTTTGCTGCTGTTTTTATTTATATCAAAATATGGTCCATGCCTGAGCACCAGAATATGGTGCTGGAGCTCTGCAGCCAGCAAGCCTGCCCAGAGCTCTCTTGTCAGTGACCTGCTGGACCTCTACCACAGGCTGAGAAGGCCACTCACTCCACTCTGTCTTTGCTACTTTGGCTAATTGTGGTATTGATAGTTGCCAACATGACTTCAAGAAAGAGCATCAATGCATTTTCCTAGGTTAGTGATGCACAGGCAGATAACAAGTCATGATACTTTTGACAAGGATCAGAGGTGAAGCAGTGACCTGGAGGCTAAAGGTAATGCACCCTATTACCAACCCACATCTGACCACTGCCTTGCAAGTGAGGGGAAAGCAGATGTCTTATTAGTTGCTATCCTTAAGTGGCTTTTGTCATCATGTCAGCTTTGAAATAACACACACTGGGCAGGGACACACACACACACACACAGAGCAACGGCCAAATGAACTGCTGGGCAGTTTAAATACAGCAAGGAAAGACACCAGTGCCTAGAAAAAGCAAAACGCAAAAATGCATAGAATTTTTTTCCCAGCTTTGTGGACAATGAGGAGGTAAGATTTGCACTCAGTTATCACAAATTACTGTGATACTTAACAATGCATGGTGCTTCCATTAAGAGTGGACTAAAGCAAGCAAGCTGCAGAAGAATTTGGGGCAATGCTCAACACCCACAGATTTATAAATTGCGTAAAGTGTAAAGCCTATCTGACAAGTAACCTCTCCTCTCATCCGAAATCTACTTTAATTGATACTTTACAAATGTGGATGTCCCTACAGATGTCTCACTTGGCTGCTTAAAATATTTTCTTCATATCACTGAAAATCACTCTTTTAAACCAAGGGAATAATTTACTGGGGCTGAGATACCTTTTTTTTCTTTCAATAAGAAGGAAGGCAGGTGAAGCAGAAGCTGGCACCAAGTTGGTCTCAGGCTCTCCTGGTGCCTTGTGTATTCCAAAGAGACACACACCAGCTCATGGCAGAGCAGCCAAGGGCTGGTAGTTCATTACAGGGGTGGACAAGCTGGAAGATGAGAACAACCAGAGCATGAGCTGTGCCCTCAGCAATGGGGTGCAGGCCCATGGGGTCTGGCCACGGTGGGCAGAGCCATGTCCATTTGACAGCACCATACAGGGCAAGTGGAGAGCCTGGCTTGGATTCCAGCTTGGGACATCAGGGCATCTGATCTCCCTCTGCCAATTTTTTTCACCTACAGAAGGTGCTGTGTTGATGCTGTTGTGGATGATGCTGAGGTTCACAGTTGTTGGGCCAGTTGCTCTGGCTCCAGAGAGAGAGTGGCTATGTGTGCCCTGTGAGGAAAAGCTACCAGCAAGGAAGGAAATTAATGGTGGTGCTACTCTGGGATCAGACTTAACGCTGCCCTGCCCTGGTAGAAGTGCAAAGCAGGAGGTAGAGCAGCCCAGTGTTGGCATCAGATTGGGAGGCTCTGCCAACAGGGCAAGGGCTGGAATATTGTGTGAAGGCATAATGCATGAGCACGAGGACCAGTGGGGTAGAAATGGAAATTCATCTAACAGCAAAGGGATAGTCTCTGTGTTTCGGAATTAATCATGGAAATGCCTTTGAGTTCATCAGCTGTGAATGACAGAGGAGGAGTGAGTCTTGGTTTTATTAGTCACAAGGTGACAATGAGCCACTGAGATGTGTTGGCTGTGAAGATAAAAAAGGTGACCACAAAATCTATTAGGCAGGGTACTTCCTACAGAGAGCAAGGCTTATTAATGCTATTGAAGAAATCTCTGGAGAGATCTCATCCCTGCTGCCTTATACCAGTCACTCTCAGCTGGGAAAGACATGGCCAGTCTGGAGCAGAGTCAAAGGTGATGGCTGGGGGCAATCACTCTCCTATGAGGGAATATGCTCAAGAGTAATTAGCTCAGCAGAAGACTGTAGAGCTTATATTATTGCTCTTCATAAGTAATTCAGAAGAGTTAGTAGCAGGAAGGGAAATAGGCCATTTAAGTTAAGCTAAAGAGCAGTTTTGGCACAAGAACAAGTGGTGTGAGAGGCTGTGGGGATCCCACTGTGCCAGCAAGGGAACTGAAGGAAGTGAGAAATACCATTAACCTTCCTGGCTGTCCTTGGCTGTGGGCTGAGTAAACCAGCCCAGCAGCAAGGGACCTGGTGGGCTTTAAAAGGGGACTAAGAGGTTAATGACAAGTTCTTTGGAAGAGAGTGCTCAGTTCTGGGTACCTAGGAGCTTTGGGCTGGGGCAATTAGTGGGTAATACAAGCTGATTGCTTTTCTAATAAGATTCAGTTATTCTGAAACGCTGAGAAGTTTGGGGTGTTGCAAAGGGTGAAACTCAATTTGGCCTGTGCTGGAAAATGAGGTTATAAAGCTGAAGCAGGAGCTGCCAGTAAGCACAGAACCTTCTTGTTTAAATCTGGGTCTTCTGTCCCTGTGCCTAGTGAATGAATGTTCGAAAGCATGGGGGAAATGCAAATGGAAAAATGGGTGTATATCTTGAGTTATATATGATGAGTTTTCCAAGGAGGAAAAATTCTTCATTCACATTTTCAAGCTTAAAATTACTATGGCCAAAGTGCACTTTAGCTATTGGTAGCCTCAGGCATATACAGGCTTGAATTCTTTCATCTTCCTTGCCAGAAAATATGTGGACAGATAATTTACTGGAGAAGCAAAAGCTCTGTTGTACAGTAGAACAGAGGACAACATACACTCTGCACATCTGTGTGCTCTCCACAGCTGTGTACATTTCCAGCCTCCAGCAGAGCCATGCCTTTTCCCTGTTATGCTGGCAAAATCAGTGAAGAAGTCTTCATTAGCACCAAGTTGAGGTGTGTTTATGGTGGGGAGTTTTGTACCTCTCCAAGCCTGGGGATCTGAAACTGTGAAACTATTAAAAGGTGAGCCAGGGGTCCCTGTGCCCTTTTTGATTGATACTCTAATACCTTTTGCATATCTTCTTAGCTGCTTTTGGAGGTGTCCAAGGCAATACCTGTACTTATGGAAGTGCTTTCCAGGCATTTGTGCCACAGAACAAACATCAAATATATTGCTTTTTTCAAGCTCTCCAGCATTACACACCAAATACCCTTCAGGATTATAAAAACTGCTTAGACAAAACCCACAGAGCTCCCATGAGCTGCCAAAAGTCTCTGTGGCAGAAGGATAGCTGTTTTCTCTACCAGCAGCATAGCTTCCATGTTGCATTGCAAAGCTGGTTTTCAAACGTTCTGCGTTTGCTGACGTGAAGGTGTTTCAAGACACATGCAGACAGCTTTTCTCTATGTTAATGGAGAGATTCTTTTTGCCTTTGAATGGTCTGAGAAAGTGCAGGTCCACTGACAGGATCTGCTGTTCCCTGCAATGACTGCATTATGGTTCCTATGACTCTGTGTGGGAAGTAGAGATCCCAAATAGCAAATGCTACCTCAGGAAAAAACAAACAAATCAGATACATCCTGGTAACAAACCCCCAGCCCCCTCGTCACACATTCATTCTTACAGCAGAAAATAAAAAGTCAAAGAAAAAGACCGAGTGTAAAACTTTGAGGCAATAAATCAGGGAAGGCAGTAACCATCCTGGCATCTCTGGCTTACTTCTGAAAGCAAATACTTGCCCTTGCTTAACACTGCTAGCCTGAATGTAAGATGTCAGTATTGAAGATTAGCTTGGTGTGTTGGCACAGAAAATGTTCTGACATAGGAAGACAGGGTGGGAGAGTGACAGCAGGTGATCAAGGACAATCCGCCCCAGTGAATGAGCATTAAAGGCTGACGGAGAGCCATGGGCTTGGCAGGGGCGGGGGAGGAAGGAGTTTGAAGAAACACTGATTGAGGTCAAGAAGATTTTCCTTTCAAAAGGAAAGAGGCAGAGGAACATTAAACAGGTAATGAGAAAGTAAATGGAGGAAAGCTACTGCACAGTACAGCTGCATGATAATCAGAAGAGGTTATACATGTATTCCCTAGCTATTCACACTGATCAGCCCAGAGACCTGGATCATGATGATATCTGAGCATACAACAATAAAAGGAGATTTCCCAGGTGATTGTAGGCATGATCCAAAATGAACTACCTGCAGCTCTGTGGCCATGTTGTAAGGCAGTGCTGCACTATACCGAATAAAAGGCATACCCTGGACCCTGTCTGCCTCTGCTCCTTGGGAAGCTGAGGGAATGCATTTAAAGAGTATAATCATGTGAAAATCAAGGTCTATAGAGCTCTCCCTTTTATGCACAAATAACTTCCACTGAGATCAGTAGGACCCATTCATTAGTGGTCTCAATTGAAAACCTTTAAAACAAGTGAGAGTTCATAGTCCTGTTTGCTTCAGCTACACTTTGTTCTCCATTATTTCTGAGTTAAGAAAACAAGATCTCTGTTACTTCAGGTCTGGAGAGAAATTATATTTCTATTAGTTTAAAAAAACTGCATCAGTTTTTGAAATAAATAAAAGCCCCCAAACCTTGTAAACTATAGTTCATAATTGTTACCTTTTGGATTAGGCAGGACTAAGACACACTTGATAAAGTCATTATTTGTACAAGAAACCTCCCAGTGCTTCAGTGTGAAAGTAGGCTGCCCTAGAATGTGTCTGCATCCTCTCATCTGCACCATCATACTACAGCAGAGCCTGGCAAATTAAATTACCAGAGTGTCCTGTTTTCTCCCAAAGAGAAAGAGAAATTTGTTTGCCTCTTGCCCTGGGCTTTCTCATGTTGTTCAGAAAGCTCCTGTGCACCAGCACGGTCTGGGTGAGAGTGTTGTGCAGGCAGGCCAGCTGCCAGGAAAGCTGCCTCCAGCCCTGCTGCTCTCATTCCTGAGCTGTCAGCTCAGCTCTTCCAGGGGAGCAGAGCTGTCGGGGGCAGCCAGAGCTGCATCACTCCGCTGCCCTCTCGTAATTACAGCACATCCCACTCGCAGGCTGCTAGGAATACCTTATTAAACGAGTGCCACTGATGTGGCTTTTCCTGCTGCTGTGTAACACTGCTCAGCTTTAAACCTGCGTGTTTCTGAAGCATTGGCTCTGGCTTGGCTGGATCAATCACTGCTGCTGTTAGTGGTGCAGGTGGAAGGGTGGGAAAGAGCCTGACGCTGATCCAGAAGAAGGCCTGCATTGATAGTGCTTTTCCTGTCTATGTGATGTGGGAATTGTCAGGATGCCAGCAATTCTGCTCCTTTTGAACATCTTCTAGCAAAAGAGACTTCTGCTTTCTGTTCCAGTTGAAATGCTTCCACTGGTTTCTCTTGGTTCTACCTGAAAAATAGGCTTTAGATCAGAGCCTTTGGGCAACTGATTTTATGGACGTGTTGCTCATCTCTGGGGCCACAGTTCACCAGCAGAAACCCATGGAAGGTTCCAGTGGAATGTCATCAGTGAAAGATAAGCTTGACCTCAAAATAGATCTCAGCTTCAAATACCAAGATTAACTGAAATTGTGTGGGAGGCACTAGCCAGGGCTTTCTGAACCCTCAGAATCTTCCTCAATTCTTCACCTTCTGCTCTTTAGTAGACCCTTGTCCAGCTGATGTTACCTGTCCATGCCCCTAAAATTATTCCAGTCAGTCACAGCAACCATGGTTCAAGCTGGGAATACCTGTATTTTCACAGCAGGGCGCCACATCAGACAGTGGGTGCAGATTAGCATGAATTCAACAATGGCCCCCTATCTCCTGCAGATTGTACAGGACTGAAAACTCCTCATAGGATTAGTTGAACACACTTCACAGTTTCTTGTCATTATTTAATCACAGAGTACCATGACCAGACTGGAGGATCTGCTTCATGTACTGTACAGGGCCCCAACCCACAATATTTATATTCACAGTCCACTATGTGAGACTATGTCTCAAACATAAATGCAGTCTGAAAATATTTCTGGTTAGTACAATTATGCTTCAAAGAATACTAAACTATTTTTCGTGCATTAGTTTAGCAAAAAAATTAATTCAACTAGAAAAATGATATGTCCTGCCTTGAAGAAAGGAATCACTGATTAACTTCTAGCATATATAACCCCCTGCCAGTTTCTGATAAGAGTCACCATACTTCACACAGAAATCACTGCTGAAAATCAGAAGACCAAATTACTTTCCCACGTAGAGGTAATACGTGAATTTCATGATGGGCAGAAAAGCCTGTTAGGACATTTCTGGTTCTGGGAATTTGCAGGCTAAGGAATTAGCAGAGATGTAAAATGAAGACGGTGGGATAGGATAAAAAACTTAAGTTACTTTTACCGATATGCAATGTGATGGACTCAGCAGCCACTTTACTTGAGCCTGTTTTTACTGGGATTGGATTCCCTATAGGTTAAAGCTACTTTCACTGCTCCAGTTTTATCAATTGGCTTGGAGGGTGTTTTCTTCAGAATAAGAAATTTGCATTTAGATGGTCCAAGGTCAGTGCAGCTACTTCAATCTTCACATCCAGCATAGCATAGCTGTGCAGGATGGCAGAGATGCACCAAAGGCTGCTCTGTGTCCTACACTATCCCTTCCCCTCACACAGGAAGTGGTCAGTCAGGAGGTCCTTTCTAACCTGGGATACACATGACTGATGAAGTGAGTGCCAAGCCCCTGTCCAAGAAGCCTGTTTAGGGTGGTATTTCCTCTCCTCTGCCCTAAGCACAGACCAGGAGACTACACTGCTGCTTGCTGCAGGAACAGTATTTAACCTGTAGGTTTATTGTACTGAACAGAATGATTATGAGTTGATTTCTTTTAGTATCCTACAAGTGCTGAGATATTTTGTGGGCAGAACCCGAACGGATCTCTTCATCCCCATGGGGTTACCCTCAGTCTTGCCAGAAAACATAACGGACTGCCAACCTTATGAAGTCAGTGGGGCAGCTTATGGATTCACAACCATGGCTGAGTGCACAGGTTTGCAGGATCAGGGTCTGGTTTTGCCCCTTTCTTTCTACTTGCTGTTTCACTGGAAGTTTTTATGTGTGTTCCAGGCTGCTTTTCCTTACACAGTTTAGATGAGGCCCCTGAGAGAAGCCTGAGTGTGGGAGTGCAGTGACTTCAATTCTGCTCTGTGCAAACACAGACTGTTTAGCTTTCCATGAAGTATTGGGATCTCTTGTGCTTTGCCCCAGTGTTGTTGTTCACCTTCTTGTGAAGCAGTGCTTTCCTTTAATTTCTGGCTTTGGCCAGGGAAACTATTGGTCTAACCAGAAGCTCAGCTTTATCAAATACTGATCAGAATCACATTCATGGAAGACAAGGGGCTTTTGATCAATTGTATGAACAGCCTTTGACTATAATTGTTTTACTAATTTGCAGTCATGTCTTTTCCATACATGGACAAGATTTCTAACTAAGGGTGAGTTATTAAGATCAGATTCTAGCAATAATTATCCTGCTGGTTACTTTCTTGATTACAGCATGTAGCCTTTTTTTTCTTCCCTCCTCAAAGGGGTTTAGTTCTAATAGAGGCCTTTTGTACTGAAATGGTAAATTATTCTGTCATCTGTTGCTCACTTATTAATGTTAATTTTCTTCAGGCATATTTTTCTCTTTTTGCTTGGTGCCTATACACTTCATTCTGTAATTCGCTTGCAAAGTTAGCAAACTACAGTTTTAATCTTTGAGTTGAAAAATAGAAATCCAACTTTGTGAAACTAAAAAATGAGGGATTTAAAAGTTTGATATTTAGAGCTAATAAAGTTAAGAGACAGAAGAATAATTATAGCTCTTAAAATTAGGCTTTAAATATTCTTCATTGAATTAGAAGTATTATAGAGATTTCCTTGAATTTCAATGCATATTTGTAATGCACACCAAGGACATTAAAATGCAGCTAAATGTAAGTTACCATACCCAGGGCAAAGGAATAGGGTTCATACCTATAAAATGGACAGTCACATCTCAGGAAACAGCAGCATGCAAGATGACATGAGGTTTCTAAGAAACAGGCAAAGTAACAGGAGCTCCAAGTGCCCTGCTGTATTAGTTTGAAAACAAATCAGTGGGAGATCCCAAGTCAGGATTAAAATTTAATAGGAAAATTAAAAATAAGTGCAATAATACAAGGAGAAGCCCTGACAAAGTCAGATACAACCTGACACCCTGTTAGGGTGGTGGTAGCAGTCCAAATGAAGTAATTCAGTTGAAACAGTGATCCTGTGAAGGTCTAGTCTCCAGCTGAAAGTCCAGTGGTAGCTCTTGTCCTCTGGGAACCCAGTAGACAGGGCTGGCTCAGGCAGTTCCAAGGCCAGGTTATATCCAGGTGGGAATGCTTGGCTCCTCCCTCCTGGGTGGAGCATCTCACAGTAGGATAAGTCCATGAGTCATGTGGTGCATTCTTGATGGCCCATTGTCTGTTATCGGGGGTGAGTCATTAGCAGGAGATAACAGCTAATGCCCCACAGCTGGTGGTAATAGAATACTAAATACATCTATATTGTAATCTAGGACACCTGCCTTGGTGAGGGGAACTGTGTATGAAATGCCAGCCTATAAGGAGAAGGTATTTTACCATTAAATGGTTCACCGGTGCCACAATTATTGAAATAGAACTCATCATTCTCCTGCCGGTACATTAAAAATGAAAATGAAGGAAACAGACAGGAGAAGTCCAGGGCCTGGACAAATTATTTGAAAGCTGGAGGAAATGCCTGGCAGTGACAGACTGAGAACTCCTTTTGCTTAGCTTAACAAAGAGAAGACTGAGAAGTAATTTGATATCACTGAAAAGTACCTTCACAAAGAAGGAAGACAAATCAGAGAGGATTTAACCTGGCTGAGAAGGCAGGAGAAGGAATGAGGCTGGCAGAAAATGGGAAGCCAAAGACAGGTAAAGCCAAAATCAGGCATGCTTTTAATATTGCAGAAAATTGTTGGAGGAAAGAGCTGAGGAGCATAGTTGATTCTTCATCTCTGTGTGTCTTCAGTCTTGTCTAGAAGATAAGGTTCAGTTCAGCAGTACAGCCTCACTGGACAACAGTCCTCTGTCCTATCAGGGTTCAGCCTACACAACCACGTTTCTGATGCTAAACCTTATACTACAAATGAGGTGCTGCTTAAAGTGGACGTGAGTCAGTTTGAGGTCTCTTTTGTAATGTCATACTGTCTCAAGCAGCAATGACAGAAAATATTTTTTCTTCTTCTATGCCTTTTCTGCTTTTCCATTTTTAAAATAGTGGATAATGTCACAAGTTTCAAGTCTTGGTGTTTGTGTCTAGTGTAGTTTGAGATCCTTGGACAAATGGCTGAAGTATCAAAATGATAACAGGATACTTCTGCCTTGTATAAAAGGCCAAAATATAAAAACCCCCTAATATTTGCATTAATATAAATCTATGTGTATCTCCATCTGTGGTGGAGCAGAAGAAAGACTGGAATCTTTGCTTTCTGAGTTCTTTAAGGTGAATATCAGCCAGTTACCACTCATGGGAAGAAGAGGTACCCTAATCTGTCTGTATGCCAGGGAATGATTTTAATCCACAAGAATAATCACAGGAATGGGGTAAACCACCCCTGAAATTTACTCTCTCACCACTCTATTCCTAGGAAATGCAGTTGTTTTACAAAGCCCTTGTGAAAGAAGTTTATGTAGCATTAGTTACCTACTACAACTACAGTCTGAATGCATTGTTTCTCAGAGAACAGTGACTATGAGATCTCTCATCAGAGAATTGCCATGACAGAGACTTTCTGTGCCAGACTTGTCAATTCTCAGCTTCTTATTCTGGTCTCAAGTGCTGGTCTCATTTGAGTCCTAGATAACTGGAGAGCTTAGAGTTATGAAGGTGTTTTCCATTTCACTCTGATGACGTGCTATTGAGAGGGAATATTCCCAAGGGAGAGGTGGAATCATGACTACAGTTCATGGGTGGGCATTTTTTGCTTTTGGTTTATTGCAGGTAGGAGTTCTCACCTACGCTCCAATCCAGCATGCAGAAACTGTGGAATAGTAGGATATTCTTGTAGAAAATGCTATTGCTTTTGAGTTCCTGTAAAAAGGCTTCTACGATAAGCAATATGCTAAAAAGAGTGTTACTGGTCTGCCATATGAAAAGAAGCTTGTTCTGGAGTCATCCTTGAACAGGCTGCAGGATGTGATATTGTCTATATATATTTTTTTTTTAACCAGAGTTATGTGCATGCAGTCAGTGACTTTGCTGGTGAGCCATGTGATTTTCCTGGGCTTCACAAGCACAAGCTGGTCAGACACCCTGCAGAACATCTTTATTTTTTTTTCCCCTCACTTTTCCATGTGCACATTCTTTTTAAACTAACTCGGGAAGTGGAAAAGATGCATAAAATTGCTCACGGACTTTATACATGTGGTTTAAAACTGTGGACATGTTAATATTCATGTGTGATTAAAAGTTTCTTTGATCACCACCTTGAAGCTTGAGTCTGTGGATATCAGCATTGATTTGGGCTGGTAGTAGCTTTGTGAGGAAGAGTTTCCCCTGACATGTTAATCTGTGGGCACCAGAAAAAAGCTAGGTCTAGCAGATAAGCATTGCATGGTACTTAACAGTAATTTGACAACCTGGTGCAGAGGAAAACCTCAGGCTGGGCCCTCCTTGTTTTTTAATTAGTCAAATTTCATTTGTTTAATAAAATACAGTCCTTATAATTTTAGTGCAGATAACTACTGCATCAGTTGAGGTGCCTTGGGGAAGTGTTTCTCAATGGCTCAGTTTTATCTCAGCAGATAGCTGGAGGTGTTTGCAACTTGCCTAGCTAACTGCTTGTGTTTTGTGTGTGCATGAGGCTCCTGTGCAGCACAAGAAGAGTCTTGTACTGAGCATGAGGCAAAGGACAACTGCTGAAAAACATGTGGCTGAGGCCAGCTCGATAGACAAGAGTTTTCTGCTAAGGCCTTAAATAATTGTTGGCCATTAGGTATGGAAGTTGGATTTTATGGTTAGGTCCCTAATTTTGTTTTATTGCATTAGGAAAGACTAAAAAGTTGTTATGAATTTTTTGACCTATTTTATGACATTCATAAAAATCTAAATTAATCACATTTTAAACCTCCAGGACTCATATTTGCAATATTTTGCTTCATTTTTATTTTTCTAGTCTTAGGGAATCCTGGGTCCAAGATTCCCAAGGGGAATCCCAGACATGTAAACATTTTCAAAACAGATATGAATATTGGAGCTGAAAGGCAAGTTCAGAATTGGAATGATCTGGATGCTAGTTCTAGCTCTGATGAATTAGTAGAGGGACTAGAGGGGTTACTTCTATTAGTGCTTCAGTCCTTCAAAAACACTCATTTCCCTGCCTGTAAAATGACCTCTCAGGCTGCTATTCAAATCAAGGTCCAGAATTTGGGAAGCTAACAGGGATATTTGCAAAATGTGTTATAGTTTATAGGCAGCATCTTTCCCCTCCCCCTCCATTTCACAAAGCAGTAACCACTTCAGTACCCCTAATACCCAGCAGGAACCCAGTGAGTTCAACTCCAGAAAGGTTTGAATAATTCAGTGCCATTTGCTATGTGAACATAAACTGTGACTGTGGAAGGTCTGATCCATAAGCAGCCCTGACTGTTCCTCCTCTTCCCCTTACAAAATTGCCACGTTTGGATAAACTTGCTGCATTTCACGATGAGTGTGAAAGCAACCAGGCAGCATGAGGTGAACCTCTGTGGCCAGCAGTACTTTATTAGTTTCTGCTCACCAAATACAATTTTCAGCAAATTGCCCTTTTCTGCAGGTTTCCTGGAGATAATGTAGGTATATGCAACATGCATCAGAGTGTTTTAGAAGTTGAAACCACATTACTAGGCCTTTTATTAAATTAATTTGTGGTTTGCCCATGACAAATGCATGCTTTCCTCACTTCAGAGGAGACTGCTTGCAGTGGGTTCAGCCAGAGACATTGCTAACAAAAACCAAGTCACCACCCACCAAAGAGCAGAGACAAACTGACCGGGATGTGGTCTCAGTGCGTTGCAGAACAACGAATTTATTTCTCACTTGTTCACTGGGATTAGGTAGGTTTTGCTGCACAATCAGCACTGACAGGGATGTTGCTGAGGTTTGAAGTTTTCTCTTTCAAACAGAGGCTGTTCTTTTCTTTAGGATAGAAAGTACCTAACACAGGAGCCAGCTGTGCAAAGAGGGCTTGGGGATGAGCAGTCCCTCTGGCCCTCTCACTGCTGGGCTTGGTGGTGGCTTCCACAAGGCAGCACCTGCTTCTCAAGCTGATCTAATGTGGCCCAGCCTAGCTTTTCTGTATGGCATGTTTTTTGTCCTGTGCAAGCTGCTGGGACACTTAAAATACCAAATAAGGGCTCTGAAAGGAAGAAAAAATTAAGGAGAATGCTATTTCCACAGTTATCATAATATGAGACTCTTATTATGTGTTCTGCCTCCCTCTATTCTCCATGCTTGTGGAAAGAAAGGGAGAAAACTGAGGGGCAAAAAAGCACCATTAAGACCACAAGAACCATCTGCACTCAGATGTGTTATGCATGTGCATGCCAACTTTGTGTATACCATTAGGAGGAAGGATTTTAGGGAATGTGCAGCCATGGGCAGTGAGGGCCTGAGAAGTATTTGTGATACCTAGTTTTCATTAAGGACATGCTGATGGTGAATGTATCTAGCCAAGACCACTACCCTCTTACCATGCTCTCTGAATAGCCAACACTGAAACAAGATTGAGATGGTGACTGAGGTTTTCCTTTTTTTTTATAAGATACAAGTCCCTTTTCACATTGAAAGTTATCTCATTTAGATGACAGCTGTGAAATCTTGCTTTAACTTTTCTGTCTTTTTTAATTTTCAGAAAATGTGTAACTAAAGTCTGCAGGACAAAGCCAGTGTTGTCTCTCAGCTGCTGTGGAGCATCCTCACCTATAAATGTAGCTAGCTTTGTACCTTATGGTTTTATCATTTCAAGGAAACCTGTTTTGTTCACTGACCTTGGGTGTAAAATCAAACCCTACTGATTTCACATAGTCCTGCGACCAAAAAGGTCAGAAAACACTACTTAAAGTATGAAAAAAAATCCAAGCAAATCACAGAACCCAGAGAAAGGTAAAAGTATTAAAGGCTTCATGTAAGAAATAGTCCACAAAATTTTACCTGATACAAGCAGCCTTTTCAAAATTATCCTTTTAAGGAGATAGAAAACCTTTGAAACTTTTTTCCTATACGACCTTGTGGTCCTTGCTGCCTATGGGAAACATGCAGGGTTGAGAAGCCCTCATTACTGAAACAGGATCATTTACTAGCTGCAAAGTGAAATAATTAGTTAACTTTGGGCATTGTCCTAAGTAAAACACATGTACCTTTGCACTGAAAATCAGCCATATTTTCATCATTTAAGTAGGTTTCAGGAAAAGGGTTTCACATCATTTATGCCAATTCAGAGGAGAGCTCAGACTCTTGAATCACAAATTTTCAACATCCAGCTTGAGTTATATGCATACCTGTACATAATTGCTGTGCACGTCTGCACCAGTTGGACTCAATGACCTTAAAGGTCTTTTTCAACCTGCATGATTTTATCATTCTATAACAAAACCAATCTGAGGTGCAAGGAAGAATAAGCATTGCCTGATTGCAGCACCTCAGCATTTAGGGCTTTAATTCTGATTGTGGTTTATTGAGGCATAGCAGCTTCCATGAAACCAGGAATGAGCATTTTGCTGGATAAACAGGAAATGAGTCCTTTAACTGGTCCCTTAGAGGCATATTAATATCAAGGAAAAAAACCTGTAAAATCTCTCTAAGTTTGTTTCCTCTGAGTTTCGATCAAAATGGCATTCTTTCTTCAACACAGTTACCTTGGTGAGTTTAGATGGTAGTAACTCTGCAAAAATAGAAGTCTTGTAACAGCAAAACAGTCCATAAGAAATTCAGGTGAGCATAATCTTTCTGTACATATGCTAAAGCCATGAGTGAGATTTTAAAAGTGCATTGATCACTTAGCAAAAAAAAAAAAAAAATTGCTATTGATTTCCAATGGGATTTACACCTGTAAGTCATTTAGAGGGAGATTTTGAAGATGTATTTAAGTAGGTAAACATCTAACAGGATTGAGAGGAACAGGGAGGTTATAGGCTCAAACAAAGGCTCTTTGGCAAATGCTGTGGTCAGCATGAGCTGCCCAGTTATCTAGTCCAATCCTCCCCTGATGTGGTGAACACCAAGTTGGGGCCCTCATGTAAAGCACACCAAGAGTCCAAAGTGAAACTCTCCTTGTTATACATACTGCAATTATCCTTTTATACAGAAATGAAGGACAGTGATGTGAAGGGAAAAAAATATTCTTATTATCATTACTTTTTTAGGGAAAAATGACTTCCTTTGACAGTTTTCATTTCATGTGTACATTCCTACCATCTTCAAATAGAACAGTTATAAGTCTCAATTTATTGTGTAAAATGGTACTTAATTCTAGTTGAAGCACACATTTTAAAATCTACCTATAAAACTTCTTGTACATAGTTAAAATTTATTTGTACCTGAGTTTCAATATAAAGTTTAGCAGGCAGTCATGTGCTCTACAGAACAATAAGAAAAATACTCTTTCCAATGCTGTATTTGGCACTGGGCATAAATTCTGTAACACTTAAAAATGTGACAGAAGTAACCTTAGCAAATAGAATGAGTCCATTTCCTAACACAAGACTCCTAATGTAGCTGCTGATATCTCTTACTAAAGCTCTAGTTAGCAAGCCCCTCAGACACATAGGTATATTAATATCCAATTTTTCTTTAGTTTAATTGCATCTCTGAGACCTAATGTTTCAAAAAAATCAACACCTTAATTAGAGAAGAAGACTGTATCACAAGAAAATATTTTTGTTTGCTGAAAATAAAAGGATGAAAACTTTTCTTGACTTAACCCAAGATCTCCTTGTTTTATCTCCTTTGCCATGTTATGATTAAAAACCATGATATTTTTTCTCTGCTTTTCATTTTTCTTGAGGTAAGCCACATGGTTTCCAGCCTTCCTTTCCCTCCTCAGCAATTGCTCCTGCACCTAAGGTGATTGCCCAAGAGGGGACTCCAATTCTTAAGCCTGGATGGAGAATTCCAGAAAGCTTAATTTAGCTTTTGGTTATAAACCTGGTATAGGGCTCAGTTTGCAGCCATGCTAACAGGCTTAGTCTACACCTACTACTTACTGAATCACAGGGGAAAAAATCCCAATATGTAAATCATCTTATTTGAAGTATTGTTTTCTTACTTTCATCTTCTTTTGTAATCTGGGTTATGAGTGTAAAAAAAGAAGTATATACAACATTTCAGTGAGGAAGTCTTGAAAGCATAGTCACACCCGTGGCTTTTATTTCAAATGAGCAATTCAGCATGGCTTTAGAGAGGAAAATAAAAGAGAACACTGTTTGGACACCAATAAAATTCAAGGTTAGGGTCTAAAAATACAGCATCAACCTTGTTGGTTTACCAAATCCAGGATCTGGAGTGGCACAGCTGTATCCTTTAAACAAAATTGTTCATATTAATTACTATGAAATATTATAACAGAAGAGCAGAGCAGAAGGGCACTACTTATTCCCTCTCACTGTCTCAAGGCAGGAATATGTATATCTGTAAGATTGTTCTCAGGTCAAACTTCAATACTTCTTGCACCAATTTAAGCCATTGCTCTTATCCACTGTATTTGGAGAGAGCCTCTTCCTCTCTGAAACAGTCTCTATATTCTTGAAAATTGTGATAAATCTGGGTGTGGTCAAAAAGGAGTTTTCTTCCCTGATCTAGGCAAGTTTTTTAGAAATCTTTTATTTGTAGGTTATGTTCTTTACTAAGAAGAACATGTTATTCTCCTCTGGATGCTCTCCAAGTGTGCCACATTGCTCTTAAATATAATATCCAAAATCAGTCACAGTGCTCCAGCTGAGGCTTGATCAATGATGGGTAGAAAAAGGATCTTTGCATGTGTTTTGCAATCTGTATTTCTGTCTGTATCTCCCACTCTTATGAGATTCAGAGGGAATGCTGGCAACAGCACAGCTATGATTTATGATTAGTATACTCCCAAGACCCTTTTCTCAGAAAATGCTACCTAACCAATTATTTTTCATCCTGTATTGGGGAGGAATAATCAACTAACAAATACATCACATCTTATTTATTTTGATTGAATCTCACCCAATATTTTAATCCATTTTTCCAGATATTTAAGTTCTAAATAACCCTTGTGAGCACTTTCAGGCCCTCCCACCTGGAGTCACCTTCAAGTTTAACTTCCACTTTTATTGTCTAAGTCAGAAACTAAATGAAATACCTTTAAAACACCAAGATGTGTCTGATGCTTCACCCCAGCTAGAAGGCCCATTTCAGTGTCGGAGAAAGGAAGGTGGCCTGGCACATCCATAGGCTGTTGCTTATTTCTTTGCAATCCCCACCACTACTTAGCCAGTGGTTTTATGTGCATTCTTTCTAGAAGAAAGAATCAGGGTGGCCAATCTACAGTCACTACAATTCTCTGCTTTTCCCATCTCTTCCCTGAGAGAGCTATCCCATTTGCCCTTTTATAGTCCTTTACACAACTTCAAAAGTAACAGTTGTATTCTAACACAACTTTAGTCAATTTTTAATACTCTAGGCCCAGCTGATTTCAAAGTATCTAACAGGTTTAAAGCACTTAGCTCTCTGCTTACTCTTTGAGATGAGTTCTTTAACTAGTCATTGCTGTTACAACACATTTTGAAATGATACAAAAGCCATACACTCTACATGACATTTGATGTTTGACTTTTGTGAGCAAACACTTGTTTGACTTTTTCAAAAAGTACATAAAATTCTGGTGGGACTTTATGCTTTCACAATTTAGATGTATTCAGCAATTTTTTAGTGAGTGAAGGGCACAACATAGGGTTCTTCAGCAGCACTCCTAAATTTTGATCAACCTCTCCTTGCAAGAATCAAGCTTCTAAATTAGCTGAACACTATTCTGAAAGCAGCTGAAACACAGCTGTTTCTTGCCAAATCTATGGACTATAGATGAGAGCAGGGACTTGTTACTCTATACCTTGTCCTCTTCCCATATTTAGTGATCAGTATGTAACAGTTGGAAAATCACTCACTTTTCTGCCTTTGTAAGATGCCTGATGTCTGCAGCAATCCTACCACTGTTTTTTATTCCAGTCATGAGAGAAAAGATGAGGGATGTTAGCAAGAGCCAAAGAGAACATCACAACTTAGTCTTAATTTGTGTGTACTATCTCAAAAAGCTCTACCCATTTATTAGGCTAAAGAGAAGAACTTAGAACATATTTCTGTTGACCATTACTACTGCCTTGTAACATGACTTCTCCCAATGCCTCCGTGCAGCTGATCCCATTGCCAGCAACCACAGAGCACCGATTAATGCCTGATGAACCTGCAGCTACAGGATGCTCCAGATCCAGGGAACCAGCATAGCAGAGACAAGAGAAAAACGTGAGTATTAAGCAGTGCCATCTAGTGTAGTGCAGGCACTTTTTGATAGGGAAGGGAGCTGGCCTCCTGGTGTTTTGTAGCCTTTAACTGAAAGGGAACCACAGTACCAAGCCTATGCACACAACAGAAGAGTTTTGATGGCAAATAAAAGATGCCAAAGTGTGGTTTAGTGCCTTTTAAATTCTGCCTGATTTACACCCTGGTACCTAGTGTTTTTTTTTTTTTTTTTCTGTGGTTTTGTTTTGTTTTGGATCTTTGCCTGGACTACAAAGAGGGGAGTGTGTTTGCAGAAGCCTCTCTATAGATGTGAGCATTCATCCTGCCAGATTAAGAGACCCATTTGAGCAGTGCAATGACAGATGGCAAGAACTTGGTTGGAGGGAACTACCAAACCAATTTGTGTGCAGCACCTGGTACTGCAAGGCTGTAAGGGAAGCTCTAGCAAGATTTGAAGTCCCTGATGGTACAGATGCTTTCAACAGTGAATTAGCAGAACTCCTACAGAAGAGGTTAACACACTGTCTAGTTTTAGGCATTCCCCATCCTATACAGAGCTCTGCATTTCATGGTGGTAAATTCCCCACATTCCTCATTAGCATTTATAGTTGCAACATAGTTCAAGGACAGAAATATAGATAAAATACCCTATGAAACCACATAATTGCTGTTAAAAGCCAATGGACAGACACAACAATCAAATCTTTCACATAGGTCAACAAAGATTACTGTAGTAGAATAACCTTTTCTCCTCAGCCCTCTGTTTCCCTTGAGCAGGCTGGCAGACCAGCTAGCTGAACTGAGTACAGGCAATGCTTTCCAAGACTCTTCCCAAACGGACTAAATCACAAGCACAACTTAAAGCCAGGTAAAATAGGTAATCCAGATCTTACCACCTGACTCCTTCCAGCTCTCTACCATCACCTAGATAACAAGCAAATCACTCAGTTTTGCATAACAGAACCTTATCCTTAACATGACCTAGTCCATTCAGCCAGAGCAGGCTCCCTCCACTAACTAAGCTGCTTGTTAGCCTTATCTCATCAGATGGGAGACAGCTGATTAGTTACAGGTAGAGCCTAAACCTGGCATCTGAAAGCCCCATTGCCCATGTGACCTGAGAAGCTGGTTTGTGGTTTTTTTTAATGTGTTTTTCTAAGCAGACACTTTAAGAGTTTTGGGATACTAAGAAATCAGGGGAAAATAAGTGGCTTGTGTTATACAGAATAATGGATTGGAGGAGAAAGTGGCTTCTTCCATCTTAAAAAACTGTGATTGTGTTTCAGTTTGAGCAGTACAAGAAATGTTTCAACTTGTGTCTGAGTTGTAAACATGCCTTCCTACATGGCAGCATTATTGTCACAAAGAAACTGTCTCTTTAAAGGAGATAATTTCTTTGAAAATGGTTATCCATACAAATGGGTAAATTAAAGCTTTTTAAGTTTTCCATGCTCGGTTTGGGTTTTTAAAGTAATCACCTCTGCAGATAAATATAACTGTGCATCCACTGTTATTCACAAAATAAATATTTGGAAGCATACTGAAAAGTAGAAAAAAGCAGGAGCACAGGGCAAGGGGACAGGAAGGGCAAAGCAAGCAATGGCCAAGCACTTCCCACCCACTGCTTCTCCCCCAGCCCCACCTCTGCCCCTGCAAAGCAAGGAACTGCACAAGAGGTTTCTTCTTGTCCCCTGCATGCTCTGTGCTGCTGTCCAGTACCTTTGTGCATTTGCCTCATCTCCCAAGGGCTTGATCTCCGGGCTGGAAGATGCTGTGTTAACATTTCACCAGCCTTGGAATGGGGAATGACAGAATCACCAACCTTGGGAGCAGGAGTGGCTGCAGCCTTTGCACCCTGCAGTGGCTCTTCCAGCAGCTTATGGGTGGCAGAGTGTGACCTTCCTCCCTGTCCCCTCCAAGGAGGTGCATCTGTGTCTCTCTGCCCTGCTCAGCTGGGAAGCTGCAGGAGAGGATCAGCCCATGCAGCTCTTCAGCTCCAGGCTCATTACACACATCTCTGGCTAGGGCTGGCAGAAATTATACAAAAACCCAGGAGAAAGTGGCCTGACTTGATGCTGCATGCTCATTAAAGTCTCCCTCCTTCACAAGAAGACCTCTGAAGAGTGCATGCTGATATTTGAGGCAAGATGACATTTATTGAGAAACCTGGAAAAGATGTCCATATCATTCCATCGTGTCAAAAACCTCATGAGAAGGAGACAGAGGCAATTATCCCACTGTGGACTCTAGAAACTACTGCTAGGAGCAGGTATCTTTGGCCACCCCAATGCCTCTGGGATCTCCTGGTAGACATGCCCTTTATTCTGGCCCTCTGTGTAGACTCAAGGTGCAAACTAAATGGGGTGATTTTTATATTTTATTGCTGTGTAATTTCAAAATGCTTTTTCAGAGCCTGTGTAAAGCAGCCAGGCATATAATTCCCTTGAGAGAGCTCACTGTACAATGAGTGATTTTTACCCATATTTGCTAGCAGCAATCCAGGTCCCAAAACAGGTATGCTAGTGGGGGCGAAGGTCTCAGAATAGGCAAATCCCTTATGCCCAGTACACTTCTCACACAGTATCAATAAACCTGAAGTGTAGCTTTGTCTAGCAACAGTGATACACATTAGAAACTTGTCATGAACGAGTGCTTTAAGGTCACTTAAAGATTGCAAAATCCCCATATGAAGAACTGTTATTAAAAGTTAAGCGTGAAACATTTAAGTGTTGCCAGTGCCAGAGCCCAGCCTAGCAGAGATCTGTCAGTAATGGCTGCAATGATGGTTTCTTTTCCACTAACTGCAGGGTTCTGAGTGAGTTTATCTTGAATGTCCAGACCATTCTCATTGCATTGAGCACCCTTCTCAAAGGGATGGTTGTTCTTTGCTATTAGCAAAATTTCTGACTAAATGTTTAATACTGTATAAAAAAAAATAAATTCAGCAAGAGAAATAAAAAAAAGTCAGGTCACTGTGGATGTCCTGATCAAAATCATGCAGGATGTCAGGTCAAACAAGGAACTGCCCCATTGCTGCCCTGATCTGGGCTCACTTTCTAATCATGTAATTGACCCAATATTGCAAATAGATGAGGTTTTGTGTGTTTTTCGTTTTTTGGCTTTTTTTTATTCTTCTAAGTTGCTATTACCTGTTAAATTGCACTGCAGATAGCAGCAATTTTCCCTCCTTCTCCCTCATCCTCCAAAAATCCCTAATGCCTTACGATGCATTGCCACTTATCGCTCATTTTGCCACCTGAACACTCGCAGGGAGCTGACTGACTAATCCCTGCTGTTAATGCACATCAGCAGTAGTCAGATCACTCATACCTGAATCACTCGTACCCTGTGCAAGCTGAGCCTCATTCAGGTGTTTAATATGCTCGTCCAAGCACAGCTCTACATTACAGTCATTTAGTAAATGAGTGATTGTTTTGAGCTTCAGAAGGAAAGTGGGAGAGGGGAATAGTTTTGCTTTTCCTTATGGTGTTGATACCACCTAACTTTTCCAGATATCTAATATGATACTCATTGTCCAGCTCTTCTTCTCTTTCTTTTTGTTTGGTTAAAAAGAAAGCTTTTAAAAAAATTTCTCTTCATTATACCTAGATGTGAAGTTAAAAAGAGCGGTTACGAGTTGATCCTTCTTCACAAAGAGGCTTTGCATGATTATAGCAAATAGATTCAACCTGTTCATGGATAAAATTCATAAAAGGATTTATTCTGTGAGGTAAGTCAAAAAAGTAACTGACATGAATAGTTCAATCTGTGGATCCTTTAACTGCTATTTCTACCCAGACCTGCGACAGAGGGAAAGAGCTTTATTTTTTATAAACAAATTTGTCATCTACTTTTGTTTACAAAAAAAAATAGTGAGAATATCAAGTAATTGGTTTTCTCACCTATGCTTTAAATTGCACGTGTGTATATATATATCATTGGTTTTGTTTTATTTGCCAAGTAGTCAGTGCTGTATGTCAAATCAGTTCTCCTAACAATACTGTCTATGGAGAAAGAGTGGCAACATTGTACCTGTGGCAGTTCAAAGACACAAAGTTTGCAGGAGAAAGTAACTAGCCTCTTTGGTTAGGAAAAACTGTTATATTCTTTTTTTTCAGCTGTAATAAATGACACTCCCTCATCCTTCTTGGCTCTTTTATATAGCTACGAATGTTGAAATGGCTTCAGATGAACTGTACAGAACTGCCCAGAGCTACACTTTGAAGTAACGTTTATTTACAGTTCTCTGTATAGTTGGTCTCCATGACTTACCATCAAAACGTCAAAAGGGTTCTCCTTTCCTTGGGAGCAGTAATTTTCTAGGTCAAGTAACATTTGCATTGAGCACTGCTCAGAGACAGACACTCTGCTGTATTTAGACAGTATGGTTTGATGCAGTGGCTGGGAAGATCTTGGACATATATTGAAATAAAAAATTCCCTGCATGTTTTAAAGTAGATTTTTTTTCCTTTTGATTTCATGCCCCTCTGTGAAAGGTGATTGGGAATATAGAGGTCCAATATTGTCTTGCTTTATATTTAGTTCTGAATAACAAAATACATGGAGAAATATTAATTGATAATTTTAGATCTTTTCAGTGGCAAATGCACCATCATTTTGGCTCATCCAGTAGAATTTACTAAAATCCAATTCAAGGTTTCTGCCAGGTTTAGCAGCAGCAGAATCTCGTTCTTTAAATTTGATCTGGGGTGTAATTTACAAAAGAGCCTGGAAAAATCATGAGTTCATATTCCACTGAGATGGACAAGGAGTGGAGCATCCCACTTCTCCCTGCACTCTCATGGTGAACTATAACCCACATGCCTTTTGGAAATGTGTTCTATCAATTACAGAATCACAGGATAGTCAGGGTTGGAGGCCACCTTTGGAGGTGATCTAGTCCAAGCCCCCTGCCAAGGCAGGGTCACCTAGAGCAGGTAACACAGGAATGCATCCAGGTGGGTGAATGTCTCCAGAGAGGGAAACTCCATGACCTCCCTGGGCAGCCTGCTCCAGTAGTACCCAAGATGGAGAGATGCAGCACAGACACGAATCCAGCGGCAAAGCAGAGAGCTTTATTGTTTACAACTTCTGTTTATATGTGCTAAAATTCCATAGGTGATTGGTCAGTGGTCACCCACCTCCTGGGGTGATTGGCTGAAGTCTTACAATGCCCAATTCTGAACACTCTCTGCCTTAAACCCAAACAGATTAGGAAAACAGTAGGTGTTTAGCTATTATTTACAAAAACCATCTGATTGTTTTCATAGCTTGCATGAGAAAGGAGAGATCCTCACAGAGCAGGGAAAACCTTCTGCTGGCAGCTTTTCAGTATCCACAGCCACCCTCAGAGTAACGAAGTTCCCCCACATATTGAGGTAGAACTTCTTATGTTTTTGTTTATGGCCATTACTGCTCATCCTTTCTCTGGGCAACACTGAAAAGAGTCTGGCACCATCCCCTTGGCACCCACCTTTGAGATATTCATATGCATTAATGAAATTCCCTCTCAGTCCTCTCTAGAATGAACACACCCAGCTCCTGCAGTCTCTCCTGATGAGAGAGATGCTCCAGACCCCAAATCATTGCTGTGGCCCCTACTGGACCCTCTCCAGTAGCTCCTTGTCTCTCTTGTACTGAGGAGCCCAGAACTAGACACAGCACTCCAGATGTGACCTCACCAAGGCAGAGTAGAGAGACAATATCACCTCCCTCAGCCTGCTGGCCACACTCTTCCCAATGCACTCCAGGATTCCATCAGCCCTCCTGGCTGCAAGGCACTGCTGGTTCATGGCCAACTTGTCATCGCCCAAGACTCCCAGGTCCCTCTCCAGCAGTTCAGCCCCCAGCCTGTGCTGGCAGTAGGGGTTATTATTCCCCAGGTGCAGGATTTGACTCTTGCCCTTGTTGAACTTCATAAGGTTTTCCTTGCCATACATTCCAGCCAATCAAGGTCCCACTGAACAGCAGTAGAGCCTTCAGGTGTATCGGCCATTCCCCCCAATTCCCTATCATCAATTAGACATCAGCTCCTTAAGTACTAGAGGGATGGTGGGGTGAAGTATGATGCTCTGTGCTGGAGGTACTCAGGCCAAATGATTAGTGGTTCCTCGGCCTTAAAACCTTTAAATCCATGTGCCAGAAAAAATGTCCCATCCAAACAGCAAAAGTTTATGTTATTAGTCCTTCACAATTTCCCAAACATATGTAAATTAAGGGAAAAATGTTTGAATCACACTTACAAATTATGGTAGGAGAACATGGGGCATAGGCAGCTGTGCATTAGCTATTTGGTGCAAGCTTAGAGATCCCAGAGCTGAAAAGACTATTTGGGATCATCTGTGTTTTCCCTGTACTACACAGTTTACAGGATTTTCTTGAATTAACTTCTGTAGGAACAAGGGGAACAATTTCTCTGAGAAAATCAATCATTTCCAACTTCAGAACGCCTAGTGATGGAGAATCCTTTACAATCTTTGGTAAATTGTTCTAATAATTAATTACCTTCCATGCTAAAATATGTCCAGTTTCAAATTTCCCTGGTTCCTGTCACACTTTTTTCCACTTGACCGAAATGCCATATATTATTGAATTTCTATTCTTCTATTCTATTTCTACAGGAAGACAGGAAATTTATAAATTATATCCAACTCTCCCCTTAGCCTTGTCTTTGTTAAGCTAAATAGATTGATGTACTGAAGCATCTCATTGAAAGACATAGCTTCCCCTCTTGTCACCCTTCTCTGAACTTCTCTCTGTTGGCCCCCAGTCCCCAATGGCAAACCCCAGAAGCAAACAATGCTTCAGCAACCATTGCACCTCTGCCCATACAGAGGCAACTTAGCTTTACTGAGAAATCCTGCAGCAGATACAGAGCACCGATCCTTGGACTCAGAACTTTTGATTGAAAATTTACACTCCTTCCTTCCTTCCTTCCTTCCTTCCTTCCTTCCTTCCTTCCTTCCTTCCTTCCTTCCTTCCTTCCTTCCTTCCTTCCTTCCTTCCATCCATCGCTATCATCTCTATCTCTCTAGCCTTTATACATATGGATCAGACCCCAGTACTATAAGTGTACGTACAAAGCCCTGACATGAATCTGGACATCCTAGGCATAGTTATGCTCCACCTGAAATGGGGCTGTTCTGGCAAGATTTCTTTGGAGAAGGGGGAGACGTCAACTACCTCTCTAGATGCACCAAACTGTGCCTCACACATGGAGAACAAAATGCAGCAACCACTTCGACTATTTTCCCCCTGACTGTTGCTTTGTTTCCCAGAAAAAAAAAAAATTGGACTTTTAAAACATTTATTTTTCTACAACAATTCAAATAATTTTTTTGGATGTCTCTCTTTTCCTCTTTGGTAAGGGCACCTACCATGGCCAGGATGCCCAGAAATACCAGAGAGATTTACAAAGAGAGGTATCTAGAAAGATGTTTTATCTTTAGTTATCCTTTAGAATATATTTCAAGATCACCCTTTCAAATGGACTGATGAGAGAACTTCTTGTGCCTGTATCTGTGCTTTGGAGAACAAAAGTGATATAGTTTGCCTTCCCAGAATTACAGAATGTTTTGGGTTGTAAGGGACCTTAAAGGTCATCTAGTTCCAATACCCTGCCATGGGCTGGGAAAGGTCCTTCTTATTTTGGTAGTCCCAGAGCTGGATGCAGTGGCCCAGGTGGGCTGTCATGACAGCAGAGAAGACCACAATTATTTCCTGAAGCATGTTTGCAAACCTGCTCTCTGTTCTCTAGGGATACTGCATCTACAGACAGATTCATTGTATATCAATTAATTCCCTGAGGCCTGTAGCAAGGGACGGGCTAAGGCTCACCTCTTTCACAAATCCAAATGTGCAAATACAAATGACAGAGAAAAGCAAGATGAACAATTGGGCCAACCAGCTTTAGCTTGTGTATGGTGAACAAGATTCAGCCTAAGTCCTTTTTCTGTTTTCTCTGACTAATTAGCAAAATGAATGCATGAAATAGAAAGTCACTAATGCACCAAGAAGTAACTTTCTGCCAATGCTAAACACAACACAGTAGGTGATTATAGAGCAGGGAGTCATCCAAGTTTGGAGGCAAAGGCCAAAATGGCCTCTTCCTTCCCATCAGAGACTGAGAAGCACCATGGCTGTGCTTGATCTTACAGAGAGAGCCTATATCTCTTTATATATCTTTTTTATAACCAAACCACACAAAACCCAGAGCAGAAAAAGAATAGCTTTCTAAGGCACCCTGCCTACGTCCATGCACATCTCTACTTCCCTAGTCCCTGGCAGAAGAAATAGAAGGCAAGGTGCAGCTCATGAAGTTGAGCATGTTATGGGATGAGTGAAATTCCCCTACTGAGTCATCATTTCTCGAGTATGTAGTATCTGTATAACGAGTTGGCCAGAATTTCAACACTGCATATGGCTTTTTCACACATGAACACGTTTTTTACCACATATTTGGTTGAATGAGGATATCAATTTCAGAAAACAAAGTACGACTCTGGCTTGAAAAATAGCTGTGGGAAGTACAAAGACCTTCAGTTTTACATTCTTTCATAGGAACCATTATCCAAAGTTCAATCAGAAATGTACGAAAATATATATAGCTTAACACTGCAAAGTTCAGTATATGTTAAACAGAGTGAGGACTTTGCTAAGGCAACATTGTTCTCTATAGGCTAATGGTCAAAAATAGAAATATTCATGCTATTCTTCACATTAAGAATTTTTTTTCTGTTTCAGAGCCCTGAAGCATTATCCAATGGGCTGGTTTTTTTGTTGGTTTTCTGTTGGTGTTTTTTAAATGGTCTTTCCCTCTTGTAAAGAGAGAAATCATAATTGCGTAAGAGAACGTGCTGGTTCAGGTGAATCCCTCAGGTTTTAGCAGCAGCAGACAAGCCTCAGAAATACCTTGGAGACTTTTAAGCATCCAAAAGATAAGGCACCAGGACAATATTTGTTAAAGCCACTTTTGCATTGCTTTATATACTACAGTGGTCATTAAATGGCTGGTGACAACAGGTGGAGAAACATCACTGCTTAAAAGGAGTGAAATAAAACAAGCATTTGTGCTGACTTGCTCTCCATCTCTCTCTCTCTTTCCATATCCCAGCTCAGAGTGAGGGGTTGTATCAAAGGGGTGCTTGGGTAGAATGGTCATGCTGATATCTGCCTTCATCTAAACCCTCACTGTCCTAAGACTGATTGTGGCTTTTGTTCTGAGCAACACAAGGATGGGATTAAGGAAACTTCCTGGCACAATAAGGTCTAACTAAACCTGCTCCTAACAGCAAATGACTCACAAGGTCTGGGTATAGATAAATGCCGTGATTCTGGCAGATCTCTACAGGGACACAGAAGGGCACTCCTTGGCTCACACCCTGTATAATTCCTGAGTGCTGCCATATTCGTGTCTCCTTGCTGCACTGCTTGCAGAAGGACACAGCCAGTTAGAAACCAAGTACAGATACATCCCTGTTGTTCAAAACTATTGCAGACTTTTATTTCTTTCTGCATGTTTCCAGATTGACACAGAGGGTTGGGAGAGCTCTAGAGTGGGTGGGAAATATGGAACAGCTGTTTTGTAGACCATCCTTGACTAAAAGGTACAAGGTACTTATAGGAGGTGGGACCTGTGAGGAGGTTGTCTCCAGGCCTGTACTCCCAAGCTGGGAGATTTGCAGGACACAATGATGACTATCTCCATATCCCTGTGCTGAGCATTTCTACATATAATACCTCAAAATTCTCTACCTAACTTGTGGCAGTGGCCCACTGCCCTACAGGTTGCATGGACCATCCTTGCTCAGGGATCCTCTCCTCACTCCTGAGGGACAACCCAGTCAGGCAGAGCACATGGAGAGTAGGAGACCAACAAACAAACCAACCATCCAGAAGAGCCCTGCAAGCCAACCCAAAAGCTCTTGGGTCTGAACCAATTTTACTTGATGTAAATTACTGATGTCATCCACCTAGACTTGGGCAAAAGCATTTGACACTGTCCCACATGAAGATGATCAGCTGGCTGGAGCAGCTTTCCTAGAGGACAGTCTGAGACAGTTGGGGTTGTACAGCCTGGAGAAGAAAAGATTCTGGGGAGACCTTAGAGCATCTTCCAGTACCTAAAGTGTGGCTACAAGAGAGCTGGAGAGGGACTTTTTACAAGGGCATGTAGCAACAGACAAGGGGAAATGGCATTAAACTGAAAGAGGGGAGGTTTACATTTGATTTTAGGAAGAAATTCTTCACAGTGAGGGTGGTGAGACACTGGAAGAGGTTGCTCAGAGAAGTTGTGGATAACCCATCCATGGAAGTGTTCAAGACCAGGTTGGACGGAGCTTGGAAGGGGTTGGACACCTTCCACTTCCAGGCTTGGATCCAGGAGCAACCTGGTCTAGTGGAAGGTGTCTTTGATCACAGCAGAGGGGGTCAAACTAGATGTTCTTTAAGATCATGAAGATCTGCACCCCACTTCTATTTATAAGTTCCTAGTTGTCATGGGGATTTAAGCAATTTTGTGGTTTGTGTTCACTTTTTAACATTAACAATCTCTCTTTTGTTGTTATTGTTCAGGATGGGGTTATACTGAATAAAAATTATTCAGCAGTTTAGCAGGAACAGAGAGGCTAGTGTAAGGAGTGTGTGATAGATAAGCTGCATTTGGGTAGCAGGGGACAGTCATGTGAGGGCAGATACTATTTATACTGTTCTGCTGCTTAGAGTTGATACTAACAACACTAATTTGGTGTTTTGATGATAACTTTATTGAGGACGTTGAAACAGTGACTAAATGTTACCAAGTCAAAAGCTACCATGTCACAGTTTATGAAAAGGCACTTTTCTGATGATCATTCTTGGACCCTACATATATAATCTCAAAATGTGCAGGTTGTTCTCACCTAAAGAGCATGGCTACCTTATAGAAAAATGTCAGTGGCAAAAACATGGGATGTGCTTTGAACAGATTTCACCTGTGAAAAATGACCAATTAGGTTAAGGACCTGGTGGCACTGTATGTAATAGAAGGGTTAGAATGTGTGGAGCTTGCAGCTGGCAATGGCACAGGTGAGAGGCTCTGGATAAGGGAGAAAAAATCATGTGGATGTCATCGAGGGAGTCTGCTATAGACCTCCCAGCCATGATGAGGGTGCTGACAAGTCATTCTTTGAGGAACTAAGGGACACTTCCACACAGACTGCCCTTGTCCTTATGGGGGACTTCAACTTGCCAGAAATCAACTGGGAGCATCACACAGCTGGTACAACCCGGGCCAGAAGATTCCTAAAAAATCTGGCTGACAACTTGATGAAACAGGTTCTAAGGGAGCCAATTCAGAAAGATGCCCTTCTTGATCTACTGCTTGTCAACAGTGTGGATCTCGTGAGCAAAGTGGAGATTGGCAGCCGTCTTAGCCACAGTGACCATGAAGCAATTGAGTTTAAAATCTCTGTTGACAGGAGGAAGAGTGCCAGCAAAACCTCTACTCTGGACATGAGGAGAGAACACTTCAGCCTGCTCAGGGAATTAGCAAGTAAAGTTCCCTGTGAAAAAGTTTTTGCAGGTGCTGGGGTCCATCAGTGCTGGTCACTTTTTAAACATCACCTCCTAATGGCACAGGAGCAGTCAAATCCCAAATCTCTGAAGTCAAGCAAGCAAGGCAAAAGGCCAGCTTGGCTGAACAGAATTCTTCTCTTGGAAATAAGGCTAAAAAGGAACATGTATGCTCAGTGGAAGCAAGGTTAAGGGGCATGGAAAGAATACAGAGATTCTGTTTGCCCCTGTATGGAGAAAATTTGTGTGGCCAAAACTCAGCTGGAGTTGAAGCTGCCAGAAATGTGAGACACAACAAAAAGTTTTTTCAAATATATGAATGGCAGAAGGCAGTGTAGAAATAACATTGTCCTGTTAGAAGATGAGGATGGTCACCTCACCAACAGGGACATGGACAAGGCAGAGCTGTTTAACAACTTCTTTGCCTCTGTTTTCAACACGGATGACAGACCAAGGGGGTCTCAGCACCCTGAGCTGGAGGATCATGACTGTGAGAATGATCAAATCCCAGCCAACCCTGAAACTGTGTGGGATCTGCTTCTCCATCTGGGTCCTGACAAATCTATGGGGCTTGATGGGATTCATCTGAGAATATCCAAAGACCTAGCTGATGTCATTGCAAAACAACTCTCAATGATTTTTGAGCAGTCTTGGGAATCTGGAAAGGTCCCAACTGATTGGAAGATGGCAAATGTCCCAGTTTTCAAGAATGGCAAGAAGGAGGACCCTGGAAACTACAGGCCTACCAGTCCCACTTCAGTGCCTGGTAAAGTTATGGAGATTATTCTGGGAAATATAGAAAAACATCTGAAAGACAACATGGTCATTGGTCACAGCTGGCACAGCTTCATGAGTGAAAAGTCCTGCTTATTAAACCCAATTTCCTTTTTTGACAAGGTAACCCACATGGCCGATCAAGGTAAACCAGTTGACGTAATCTTTTTGGATTTCAGTAGAGCTTTCCATACTGTCTCTCACAGCATCCTTCTGGACAAAAGTGTCCAGAGGTAGATAAACACCACATGTGATTTGTGAGCAACTAGCTCAAGGGTTGGGCACAAAAGGTTACAGTGAGGGATGACATCAGACTGGCGACTGTCACTAGTGGGATTCCACAGGGCTCCATCCTCAGCCCTGTGCTCTTCAGCATCTTCATTAATTTCTTGGACACAGGACTGGAAGGGATACTGAGCAAGTTCACAGACAATACAAAACTGGGAGGAGCTGTTGACTCCCTCAAGGGCAGGGAGGCCCTGCAGAGAGACCTCAACAAATTAGAGGCCTGGACAATCACCAATAATATAAAGTTCAAAAAGGGTGAGTGCTGTTTTCTGCACCTGGGAGGGAGCAACCCTGGATGTATGAACAGACAGGGGAATAGACTGGGGAATGAGATGCTGGAAAGCAGAGCCATGGGACATGGGGCTCCTGAATATGAGTCAGCAGTGCCCTGGCAGCCAGCAGGGCCACTTGTGTCCTGGGGGGCATCAGGCACAGCATAACCAGCTGGTCAAGAGAGAGGATTGTCTCATTCTGCTCTGCTCTGGTGCAGCCTCACCTTGAATATTGTGTGTAGTTTTGGGCACTACAATATAAGAAAGATATTAAACTATTAGAGAGCATCCAAAGGAGACAACAAAGGTGGTGAAGGGCCTTGAGGAGAAGCCATGTAAGGAGCAGCTGAGGTCACTTGGTCTATTCAGCCTGGAGGAGACTGAAGGGAGACCTCATCACAGTCTACAACTTTCTCGTGAGAGGAAGAGGAGGGACTGACCTCTCCTCTGTGGTGCCCAGTGATAGGACCTGAGGGAATGGCCTGAAGTTGTATCAGGGGAGATTTAGGTTGGATATTAGAAAAAGGTTTTTCACCCAGTGGGTTGTTGGGCACTGGAACAGGCTCCACAGGGAAGTGGTCACAGCACCAAGCCTGACAAGAGTTCAAGAAGCACTGGGACAATTCTCTTGGACACATGGTGTGACTCTTGGGGATGGTGCTGTGCAGTGCCAGGAGTTGGACTTGATGATCCTTGTGGGTTCCTTCTAACTCAGCTTATTTTATGGTTCTGTGATTCTGTGAAAATAGTGAAGGAAGCAATATCTACAATGACATGCAACAGTAATTTCTTCTGTTTTGGTCTTTAGTTATCATAGTCTATACTGTTGTGAAGTCAGGAGGATCCCCTGCTCCTGATGCAAATATATGTATCAAATGCAAAAGGAAAAATTGGATGGTATTTTATACCAGTGAGGGATTAATGTTGTATTTTTGCCAAATATTTCAGATCAAGAAATTCTCTTCTCCATTTTTGCTTGCTCCCAAGTTTCCATCCTGTTGTAAGCAGGACAATGGCAGCTGGTTAACCACACTCTGTTCCAGCGCTGACTCTGTCTAGTAGTGCCTGACACAATGGCTGTAAAGCCATATCTGAAACTTTCTGGAACATTTTCCAATTATTACATCTCCCTCCATGGCAATGAAGTTGAGAATACTAACAGAGATAGACTGCTAGCATTTACAGCACTGCCTTATTAGTCCTGGCTTGGTTTAGACAACACACTGGGTGGTATTCCAGTAGCTGGTTTATATTAGAGTTGTTGTAGCTGAGAAAGATACATTACCTGTAGAAAGAATAAAAAATACTGTACACACACACAAAAAAAACCCTTTTGTGCACACCTTCTTCTTCAGGATGAAAGAAAGCAAGGCTGAATGTAAGGTGTCACTGTAACAATAAAAAAACTTCTGTGCCCATATACAAACCTTAAGACATATAAAACATTCTTTTTTCTTTTTTTTCCATTGTGTACCACATATTTACCCCCTTTTCCTTTTTTATTACGAAGGAAATGAGGACATTTTCATGAAAACAAGAGCTTAGATTCTTAGAAGTTTGTCAATTCCTGCTTACATTTTCCTGTTCTGAAGGGATCGGAGCCTTCTGTACAGGGTACCGTAATTGCTTCCAACCCAATGAGCTGTGATGAATAAGAAGCAGGAACTTTTAAACAAAGACCCTGTTTTCATGCAAATATTCTCAGTAATAAAGCATAGAGTAAAAGAAATATGTGAAGTTATGTTTTGCAGAACTGCTACTTAAAGCAAAGCAGCTTTGTAGAACGAAGCCAAGTCTGAATTTTTCTAACTGCATGAAGGGGAAGTGAGCTTGAGTATTTTCTCAAGAGATTCCAAATGTTGACAAAGAAGATTGTTAAAAAATAAAAACAGAATACATCCCAGTATTATTCTCATCAGCATCATGAACATCGCTCTATGTGAAAAGATCCTAACCAGAACTATGACACCATTCTCACATTTCACGAATTCATTCTCACATTTCTTTATAAACCTAGAAACATACAGCCTCTTTCTCCCAAATATTTAGCAAGTATGTTCTTATAAGCCATTTCTGAGTCATTGCTTTGGTTTACCTCCTCTTAATTTTCCAAAATCAGCAATAACTTAAGAAAAACAGAGAAGAACATTGGAACTGGAAACAATTTGTAGAAAAAAATATTATAAACAGTAATTAGTAATTTAGGCTTTGCTCCATGATAGCTCATTCTGTAGATAAATCAAAACCTAGGCAACATTCATTTGTTTGCAGTTTTCATACATTAGTACTACCAAGTAACCACCTGCAGTTTCTGACCTCCTAAGCAGCAAATACCTTGGAGTTACCATTAAGGATACCTTTCTAGAGTGGTCCTTTGGCAGTAATACTAGTAGGTGGAATGGTGACTATTTTCTCCTCAGGGAAGCTGCATCACAGCAGAGTCCTCCCTCCCCCAATGCAATCAGGTGACTGATTATCGAACCACTCAAGAGATTTTGTCACATATGTGAGACCAAAGGAAGAGAGCACAGTCAAGCCCATGCAGTATGAGAACACTGACTTCTACCTCCACAAGCATTAGGGCTTGCAGTGCTCATTGTTGCTGCCATCACTGGGCTGTAAAGGACGCAACAGGACACTTCCACTGAAATTCTCTCCAGAAGAGAGGAAAAGCACTACCAGGTACATAGTTTAAAGCAAACCATTTGGAGCTGCAGTTTCTTTATTCCTCAGCACATCTTCTCTCAGTTCAGCATGGATGATTTTCAGTCTGCACAGAAACGGGCTTTCCATTGTAACTCGTGGACATGGCAAGTCGGAAGTGTCAAAATAATTTTTTCTCACTATGTCAGTGAACAAAAAACCCAAGAGAAAGGAAATTCATATCCTCAAAGTCTACCCTTAGCCATCCAGCAATGCCATATCAAGCACTGTGCTGAAACATGGTGCATGTTTTCCAAACGCTCCTCTTTGGCACCAGTCAGATGACAGGTTTAAACCAAAAACCTTCTCTCTTTTTTTCAGCAAGTTTAAAAAACTTGAAAATGCCTCTTGGCTTTTTCCATAGACTCAGTTCCATGTCACCACAAGATTGTAATTTCATCTAGAAACACTGGTAACTCTAATGAGAGACATCAGGCCCCATCCTGCCTGTCTTCACTTTCTATTGCCAGTGGACTTGTTGGAGCTGATAATTCAAAAAATACAATATTTATGATATTCATGGTTTACTTTAAACCTCTTTCACAGCTTGATGCACATGAGGCAATTCAAATCGCCAAAACTCTGTTTTGCAACTAACACTTCATTCCACTGAATGGAAAATTCACACATCTGTTGGTGGTGTATTGTTTCGGGCTGGCTGCAGAGCAATCAAGCCAGCAAGGCACGGATTTGCTGTCTCCACACCAGAGAAGAGAAACTTTCATTTTCTGGCAAAGGCAAGTGAGTTCTGCAGAATGTAGAGCACGGAACAGGCTCAGTCCATGGCATTGAAGGACCAACACAGTCCCTCTCCCCAAGGATGCTACAGGAATTTCAACTTCAGTTGAGTCATAGGGTGTCACTAGAACTCTTGACAGGAGGAAGGTCTGTGCAAGCCCTTTTCATTGCAAGGAGATTCTAGATTGTGCTATTAAACTCTATAAATTCTGATACAAAAACCTACCCCAAACCCCAAAACTGGACAGTGAACTAAAGCCCATGTAATTTTTCTTATTTAAATATAACCTTATAGTACTAATTTCAGAGTATCAGAAGATTTCAAAATGGGAGATTAAAAATCTGCACTCTAAATTCACCATATAAATTCTGCTGAAATTACTATACACACACATATATATAATCTCCATATATGTACATGTAATGAGTATAGGTTATGCAAATACATTCTACAATGTATATTTATATGAAAGTGAAGTCATGTACCATGCAATTGGCCTTCTTTAGATCGCCAGTTCTTTATGGTAAGCATAATTTTTGCGTCCTGTGCTGATCCATTGTCTGGCAGGGTGGGTGGTGTTCCAGGATGCTCCTAGGACTTCTGGCCAAGTAATTACTGGAAGCGGTCATGAAACATCCATATCTTTCACCAACACAAATCAAAAATCTTAACTGTAAAACAGAGAATGAAATCCAGCTGTTAAATATTACTTGAGTTTCCACTCTCCATCCCCACTTCAAACCACAGGTGGTTTTCATCCATGTTTGTTTCACAAGGGCATATAGTGGTAGGACAAGGGAGAATGGCCTTAAACTGAAGGCTTAGATTAGATATTAGAAAGAAATTCTGTACTATAAGGGTGGTGAGGCACTGGAGCACGTTGCCCAGAGGTTGTGGGCTCCCCATACCTGAAGGTGTTCAAGGCCAGGTTGGATAGGGTTCTGAGTAACCTGGTCCAATGGAAGGTGTCTCTCCCAGTGCACATTAAGATCACCTAGTTGAGATTGGTAAGATTCCTTCCAAACCATTCTGGAATTCTGTGATTCTCTCTCCTGCCACAAAACAGTTTGAAAAAATAATTAATATTTCTGCGGTTTTTAAGGCATAGTCCAAACTTGATTGAATTTAGGAATGTGTCTCTGCTGAGAAAGCACGGAGCTCTTTACGTGATCTGAAGTGGTACTCTTGGATATGAAATTATTTTCTGATCTACTAAACCACTCCCGATTATTTCAAGCATTTTACTCATCCATGCTATAACTGTCTGGATCATCACTCCTGGCTCTGTCACATCTTCCTTTATCCCCTTTGCTTTGTGTGCGTACTTTGGATTCAGTCGTATCAGTGTGATACGGAAGTTACTGAGACCCTCAGCAGGAGGCTGGGTTGAGAACAATTATCTGATGGAATTGTTTAGCAGTGCAGCCCAATCCATGTTACGACCCTTTTTCTAAATGTAGATCTAATGGCACATTAAAGTAATATTACATCTCATAAAGCCTGCTGGGTAAGAGTTCAGCGAGGTTCCCCTCGCTCCCCTTCTGCACAGCAGTTCCTTTGTTACTGCATCTCCTCTAGATTCTGTGATGGACGGGACTCCCGTGCTTCTCTAACACTAAAATGGGGCTGCTAAGATAATTTACGGGCCCTGTGACCAACAAAAAGTCTCAAGCCCCCTTGGGTTATCTCTAAGTCCTACTTTTTTCTGCCCATTGTGCCAGATAGTCCTCTCAGATTTTACAGATAGTGGGAATGGTTTTGGCAACACAAATATCCTTCAGAGTGCTGGTTTTAAACAATAGTCTTGTCCCGGCTTCGCCTGTGTCTGAGGTGGCGTTTCCAGACAGAAAGCAGAGAAGAAAACATGGGACTGGGGTGAGGGGGAAAGATGGGAGAAAGGAGAGGGGAGAGGACAGGTATATGTGAGCTGGGTTAGCTGGGGAGATGGAGGCCAAATTGAGGTGCCCATGCGCAGGGCCAGCCTGATGGACCAGCATGTCCTGGCTGGGGTGTGCAGATAAGGGCTTCTCCTCGTTCTCTCAGCACCTTTGGCTTTTGCACTAGAAACCCAGGCTCAGTGTAAACAGCACGACAGCCTATGGCAGCCTTTTTCTGCAGGACACAAGGGAATGAAAGCAAAGGGTGCCTGCTACCGCCCAGGTCTGGGCAGGAAAAACATACAGCTGCCTTTCCACTGTGCTCTTCCAGGCCCCGAGTGACTGGATAGCCAGACACAGGTGGGATTTCTGCAGAAGACATCCGAGGCACGGCGTGGGAACCCCGCAGCCCTCTTCATTTCAGCGACCCGAGCCGAAAAGGGCACGTGTTTGGGTTGCGGTGGATTTTGGGCTCCCCTCCCGCCCAAAGAGCGCCGAACCGCGGGGCGGCTGCTGCTCACTGCTCGCCGCAGCGCCGGTGCGATGCCGCGGGGCCCAAGGCGCGCTGCGCTCCCCGGGGCCGGGTTGCGCGGACGGTCCCGGAGGCGACAGGAGATGCGGGAAGCCCTGGACGGTGGCGCCCCGGGGGAGCGCGGCCCCTCCGCTCCGCCGGGCGGGGGCCGGGCCGCGGGGGAGGCGGCGGAGGGGCTTCGCTCTCCGTTTCCGAGGGAAAGCCCGGCCCGGCGGCGGCCACGTGTCCCGCAGGGACCCCGCCGGGCCCGCCGCGGCCCCGCCGGCCGGAGCGGCGCAAAGTGCGCGGTACCGCCGCTCCTCCTCCGCTCCGCCGGCGGCGCGGGCGAGGCGGCGGAGGGATGTCCGCCGCGGGCGCGGAGACCGCCAGCCCCCCGCCACGGCCCTGCGCGCGCTTCTTGCTCCAATAAGCAATAATTAGGTCCCCAGCTAATGAAGTGTCAGCTGATCCGCTCGCTCCGTCTGCGCGCGGGGAGGCGGGGGGGCTGCGCCCGGAGACATCGCCATGGAAACGCTGCCCTCGCCTCTCTCCCCCCCGCCGCATCCCCCTCACCCCCCGTCGGCCCGGGCCGGGTGCGCGCCGTCCCCCGCGCCCCGCCGCGCCCGCGGAGGCGGGAGCATCCCGACATGGGACAGCGCTGCCCGTCACCGCGCCGCGCCGCCGTCGCCACAGAAACTTTTGTCCCGGCGGCCAATCAGGGCGCGGGGGGGGCGCGGAGCGGCGCTGGGCCCGGCCCGGTGCGCCGCCGCCGCCGCCGCCAGCCCGGCGCGGAGCGCAGCGCGGAGCGGCGCAGCCGAGCGGACCGGAGCGGAGCGGCGGCCCCAGGCGCGCATCCCGCGGCCGGGAGCGGACCGGACTCGTGCCCCAGCCGCGGAGGTGCCGCACGGCTGCGGAGCGGGGGCGCGGAGCCGGGCGCTGGATGGCGGAGGCGCGGGCGGGCGCGGCCGCGGAGAGGCGACGAGAGGAAGCGCCGCGGCGGAGCCTTCCCCCCCCGCGGAGAGGGTGTCCTGCTTGACGCGGCGGGGGAGACCGGGGGGAACGCGGAGATCTCCGGCGTGAACTGAAGCTGTGGCAAAGGGAGGGGGAAAAAAATCGGGATTGTTTTTTTCTCTTCTTCTTCCTCCTTTACGAAAAGGGGGTTTATGCTCAGCATCCGCACGCAAACTTACTTGAATGCCTTGTAGCCAGTTTAGCCCAGAGACCAAAGGATACCGCGCACCCGAGGAGTCCTACATGTGTGAGCACCATCATTACACTGGCAGAGCAACGAGAGCCGCCTCCTTTCCTGTACCAACATCCTCCTGGGACTGATCTCTCTTCTGGTCCAATCTCCAAGCCTATCTCATATATATGGGTTTTCTTTCTTTCTTCCTTCTTCTTTTTTCCCCCCTTCCATCGGCTGGGATTGCTAAGTAAATAAATAGAGGAAAATTCCTGAAAGGGCATATGAAAATTCAATGGGACTCAATATGAGGAAGTGAAATTCTCACAGACCATTTTTTCTAAAATTAAAAATTTTGTATTTTAAACGCGGATCGGATGCATTAGGCTTAGAAAATAGCAGGTAAGAACTTTCTTTCCAGTACCTTCATGCCCGGAGCGGGGATATCTGAAGCAAAGCCGCCCAGCCTTGGAATAAAGGGGAAGCAAAGAGACCAGTGTGCCCTTCAGTGCTTCCTCCATCCTGCGCTGGAAGGCGGCTTTGGGGAGAGGCACAGCCTGCCAGGACAGAGACAGAAAGCTCAGAAAGCCTTCGGAGAAGACAGCCGAGGGCTGCCGGGGCGGAGTAGGGTGGGCTTTTTCTCTTCTTTCCCTTCTTTTTTTTTTTTTTTTTCCCTCCACCTGCACTATCCAGGGTGAATCCGGGTGCAGCTGATATATGGAAAACAAGGAGGATCCAAGTCAATATTTTCTTTTCTCGTCGCTAAGCCGAGGGATAGGATTTTAATTATTTATCCACCCGAACCCTCTCCGGGTAAGACGCTGCTGGAGCCAGTGGGATAGTCCTGCCTTGCACAATTATTAAAGAGACTGATCACGTACAGTGGAAGGATAAGAGGAACCTCCACCAGATCCGTTTTGCCTCCTGTGAAAAAAAAAAAAAAAGGAGAACATTGCCACACTATTGAATTGATTGCTGCCCCCCACCCATCCCCCTCCCGACCCCCCACCCCCACGAACCACCACCACCACAACAAAAAAAGAAAAAAAAAAAAAAAAAAAAAAATCCGCTGGGATCTGCCTGCACCGGGACCTCCTTCGCTCCGGCTCGGAGGTGGATGCATTTTTCATGAGCGCTGGGTGAACAGGTGCAAAGTGCGGCGGGGCGGCCCGGCCCCGCACCCCGGCCCGCTTCGGGGCGGCGTGTGCGTGTCCGTGTGTCTGCCCGTGTCTGTGTGCGTGTCCGTGTGTGTGTGTGTGTGCGCCCCGGCGTGTGCATGTGTGTGTATTAGGAGATTATGGAGAGCAGCGACCGGGACATGTACCGCCAGTTTCAGGACTGGTGTCTCAGGACTTACGGGGACTCAGGAAAAACCAAGACGGTGACCCGTAAAAAATACGACCGGATCGTCCAGCTCCTGAACGGCTCCGAGTCGAGCTCCACGGATAATGCCAAATTCAAATTCTGGGTCAAATCTAAAGGCTTCCAGCTCGGCAACTCGGACGAGGTCAGTGGTGGTGCTGGAGGAGGGAAGCAAGTGCTGTACGTGCCAGTCAAAACCACGGTTAGTAGAGAATTGTCTTCCTTGTTCTATGTCGGCCGCTGCAGCCCGCTCCGGGAGCGAGAGGCGCAGGGGGAGCCGCAGCCACAGTTGGCTCCTTCCTCCCTCTTCCCCCAAGTCATCATCACCATGTTGCGTTTGCCTGTCACATTATACACCGCCGAGGTCTTTGTGGGTCCTTTTATTTAAAGCGATCGTGCGCACAACGCACCCCGCCGGGTCGGTGTCGTTCTCCTCCTCGTCCTGCTCGTCCTGCTCGTCCCCCCCGTCCTCCCCGGGCCGCTGCGGCGGGGTTGGGGTGTGCCATTGTCCCGCCGCCGCCGCCGCTCCGGCCATTGTGCCGGGCCCCGCCGCCCCGGGCAGCGGCCCCCGCCGCCGGCGGGGCTGATGGATGGCGCACGGGGGTACCCTGCCTGGCTTTGTGCCAGGCGCGGCGCCGGGCGGTGGTTCCCCGGGATATCTGTTGGGGGTTCTTTATTTATTTATTTTTTATCATTATGATTTTTATCCTTTTTCCTTTTATTGTTATCCCGCAGCCCTGCCGCCGCCGCCGCCGCCGAGCGGCCACGGATGTGCCCGGCTTGGCTCTAAAGCGCCGGCTGCGCTAGTGTGGGGCGGCGGGAGAGAGAGGATGCTCAACAAAGGGAGGACGGGGTTCCGCATGAGCGAGGGAAGGGTGTATTTTGTGACACTTTCTGGGGTCTCAGGAGCCCCTCAGCACTCCGTTCGATGCTCTAGGGTAGCGTGGCATCCCCATCAGGCGCTGGCGCTGCGGGCTCGGTGCAGGTCTGACAGCAGGAGAGCTATTATGCTTGGTGGTGGCAGGAGCGACAGATTTTCCTATTTAAGAAGATGGGGACTGTTGGTTGCAAGTAGGTTTTGCCTATTGAACTCTCTTAATGTATCATTATTCTTACTTCTTATGTGCTGGGTCACGCAAGCTAAGCTTCTTTTGTCTGTGCGTGGGGCGGGTGTGGAGGGGGAGCCGAGAAAGGAAACCCGGCAATTAAAAATATTCCTGCCTGGGCATTTGGCTTGGATGAGCAATATTCTCTTTCTTCTTTTTTTTTTTTTTCCTGGAGTGGCAGCTTTTCTGGACCTAGCGGGAATGTTGCTGGGTGGCGCAGCAAAGGGGGCTTCTTGGAAAGTATTCTGGGTTGGGTTGTGACGTAGGCTGCCAGGGAAATCTGCCTCTCTTTGCCTTGCTGAAGTCATAAACCTGGGCATTCCCAAGGGCTGCCTTGTATTTGCCCCCTTGTCATCAGCACCGTCATGGCTGTGAGGAGGCAGAACTGGGAAATTAATTTTAAGGAGATCTTCAATATGAAGATTGAAATTTAAAGAGAGGCTCTGGACAGAGATTTTTTTTCTCTCTATGGTTTTTATTCACCGAAGTTTCCAGGTCTGCCTATGGATTCAGATGATATGGCAGATCTCCTTTTTACTGTTAGAAGATTGATTGCTCATTTCTGAGCCCGGAGACTACCACAGATAGAATTTATAACAAAAAGGTTGCCTAAAGCAGAAGTCTCCAATTAGCTCAGTATTTTTAAATATCTCTTCTGCTCACTGAAATAATTATTTTGAAGGGCCAATGGGCAAGACTGTTTATTCCCAAGACTATCCTTTCCACTGCAAGTTCAAAACTGTAAGCAAATTCAGTGTTTTTTAAAATTACATTGACTATGCTACTAAATAGAGAGGATAGCCTTAATTTTACATGATGGAATTAAAAAATTAAGTGCTTTTCTGGGCCTTTGAAACACAAGAACCAGTGATGATCAGATTGTTTATTTTCTTTCACCTTTGCTAGGCCATGAAAGCCTGGAGTCCCACCTTCTACCCTGTTTTCTATTTTAAGAGCACAGAATCAATTTTTATTTTTATTTTTTTCCCACAAGGGATTTCAGTGAGGTCAAGTATCCTGCAGGTCTTATCTTTGTACATTTGTGGGAATCACACCCTTGGCTGTGAATGTCTCTGTGTGTCCATATATATGTATTTATATTCATATAGGAGTAACTCTCTTTAGATAGCTTAAGCAACCAAGCAGAAATTCTGATGAAATAAGGAGGACTGCTAATGAAATCAAGAAAGGAACAGTTAGCATGACCTATCTGTAAGCAATTCCTGAATATCTGCATATAACCTGAGCAATGACATCTAAATCTTTACAGAAGAGGTCCTTTATGTAGGTACAATTTCCTCGTGCTGGCCAGTAGAAATTTATTGTCCAACATAAATGTGAAAAGGTGATGCTCGGGTATATTTGGCTCTGAAAAAGAAATGCCAGCCCCTCCTAAACCCATGAATCTGGTGTCACTATCCCACCCCAAAAGGCAGGGGAGTATTTAAGCAGACCCGCAGGGTGGCAGTGGTTTGTATGAGCTACTGCCAGGACCAGGGCAGTGCCTGCCAGGCACTGCTGGCTCAGAAAGAACACGTTTGACAGAACAGGGATGCAGCCCCTGGCCTGGAGAAAGTCAGTGGCAAAGCTCCTATTGGCCTTTCAAGAGGCCAAGAATTTCACCCAGATGGGGATGATAAGTTACAGGGGGGAAAAAATTGGATTTTCATCAGAGAGTAATTGTTGGTAAGCCTTAAAAGCCCATTCTGTCATTTCTTTAACTCTTGATTATTATTTAAGAATTTATTAATCGGTGATAATTTAAAGACATCCCCACTGGTTTTGGTTTTTTTTTTCCTCTCTGTCATGGTTGTCCTGTACATTTGGGCCTGTCCAATCCTCAGAGAGAGCCCCAAATGGTAGCAGAGCCCCAAACTGTGAATCTCTCCCTCGTCTTCATCCCCGTCTTGTCCATCACTTGATCTCACCATAGGTAAAAGTAATTTCAATTTAACGTTAATCACTGCTGGCAGCATGAGCACTCCCTGTGCAATAACAGGATGGATGAAATTATAAGTTGGACTCTACAATCACAAGCTGGTCAAAAAAAAGAAAATATTCAAATACTTTGTTAGGAATTATTCTCTCCTTGAAGCTTTAAGATTTGCTGCTCAGCTTTGCTGTCAGCCAGAGAGATTTGCTCCTGATGGTGCTGTAATCCACTGCTGCTGGTAATTAGACATCATTACTGCTGCGTTAAAGGGAAAGAGAGAAGGAGAGAGGACAGGCTGGGGCTAATTAACTACTTGATTCTAATGAAAGAAAGAGAGCCTGATAGCAACTGGGAGGTTGCACCGGAACAGGCTAGATGTACAACACAGACTTAATTGAAGCAGGGTGTCTTGCAGTCTCACAGTAGCTGAGCCTTGGTCTACTTTCATATTCTGTGGGCAGTAGTGCACGAGGTATTATTCTGTTTTTCCCTTGCCTGGTTGGTAAGTAGCTCAAAATCACAGGCCTGTCTTCAGTATCAAATTTAAGCATGCCAGCAAGGAGAATGCATAGATTATTATGCGCTGGCTTAATCTGTTTTATGGGTATGGTCTCCTCAAGAGCAACAGGAACAAATCAATTTCTGAATTTTCACATCCCTCTGTGGCCTAGGAGATGCACTTTTGGTCACCAGGCAACAACATTCCCTGCAAAACAGCCATTTTAGGTCCAGAGTGGGACAACACACGATAAGGTATTCCTGTATGCTTAAGGTATTCCTATATGCAACCTGGCAAGTATTTCACTTCTGCAACTTTTTGGATTGTTTCTGTAACCGCTGTAGGTTTCCTTTCATTAAGGCCAAGCTGCACTTCATGAAAGTGAAATTATGCCTTACCTAGACACACTGTATGAGCAACACAGGTCAGGCCGACAAATATGCCAAATGTTTGACACTGTTGACTTTTAATGGTTGGTACCCACCAACCATAAGGAGGTATAGAACTAGTATCTCTAGTAATAGTATATGTGATTTTTATGGCTTATTTTTTTAATTTGTTTTCTGCATACTTTCTTTAGCTGGAGCTATTTATTGGTTGGCAACTTGAAAACAAATTTCTTCTCACCACTTTCCTTTCTCTGCCTTGATGTTGTCTGTAGACACAAACATGGATCCTAAAAATTAGTCTTGATTTAAAAAGAAGTTATAGAATAATGGCCCGAGCTCTATCAGCAGATTTTAACTAGAATTTGCCATTAAAAAAGAAGGGCCAAGATGACTGAGGGATACCTCTCAAATCTAGAATTTACACAGTATTAGCAAACTAATAGAATATAACCTCAAAGGCCAAGTTCAGATTACTTTTATGTCATTACTAATTTGAAATGACTTCACTGAATTTAATGATATCAGAGACCTAATGTATGAATTTTCCTGTGCTTTCTTATATATTTTCCAGCTATACACACAGAGTGAACTTTCATTCTGAAACCAAATTTTGTTTAGCTTAGATCTTTAGGTCCTCTGGGAAGATCTGATACCTTATGGATTGCTGCTAGCAGACCAGCAAGGCTTTCTGCAGGTGCAGAGCTGTACTACTGAACCTGATTACAGGATTTAAGGCTTAAAATTATAGACCAGTCAGCTCTAAGGAACAGACTATATCCCAACCCACCTCTTCCTCTGTTGGACGTGAAGAATAGTAGATAAATATACCAGTTTATGTTCCTTTTGATTTTATATAAATGACTTTGTTTATGAACAATAGAAGAAACAGATCACAATACAAACAGCTTACAGGTCAAAATTTATTGCTTTAAATTGTCTCACATTTTAAATTGTTCATTATTTTAGGCCAGTTTGTAGCCATTTGAAAATAAGCTTTTTTTTTTTTTAATGTTTCTCTCCATTTTTGTAACCATCAATATAAAAAAATTTATAAAAGTGTTTGTCAAATGTATATTGGTAGCTCTGTAGCCTACTGAACTGCCAGCACATAATGGCAGTAAGTACTGCAGAAAGGTGATGCTGAGGGTGAGCTATAATTTATCCCAAGGTACGATTCTGTGGGAGTTTTACAGTCCCATTAAATGCACCTTCCAGGCTCAGGAGTAGTTTTCAAACCCTGCCATATCTGCCCTGTTTTAACTGCCCACCACATTTTCCTCAACCCCTGTTCAGGTCTGCAGAGCTCTGTCTCCTCCCTTTACCCGCAGCCTCTGCCCTGCTGTTTGCAGACCTCCCGATGGAGTCGGTGAGGAGGGATGCTGGTGAATCAGAGAGACAGTGCTGGAAAATGGTCACAGCAGATGGAACAAAACCGGTTTAGTTGGCAACTCTTAATGCAGGCATTCAGGGGAGTGTTCATGAATAAGGAGAATAACTCTGTCCTGGAATTTAAAAATGTTAAAGCGGCCATATGTAAGATGCCATCTCCACATGCATGTGTCAGAGAGGCAAAGGGGCAGGAGGAGCTTTCTTAGTAACAACGCTGAGTTAGAATTTTCAAAGAAAAATGAGCCAAAGAAAGCAGGTTTTTTTAAACTGAGTGTTTTAAGGTTAGAAAATGTTGACATTACTTTAGAAACATAAAATAGGGTGTAGCAGTGTGCAAACAAAAACTAATACTGATCTATCCATCCCATATATACACACATAGTGAGAGACAGGATGACAAATTCAGCGTGATCACCAGGGCAAAGGCCAGGCTTGTAACTCAAAAGCCCAAATCTTTCCACTGATCAGAAATAAAAACTCAGATTGATTTTCATGCTTCTGTGAACCTTTGCTGAGAAGACTAAGGTGATAGTGAACTTGTTTCTTCATTCTTACTCTGAAATGCCTGTCAGTGAAGCTGCACTGGATTTGGCTATGATGCAGGGACTTCTGCTCAGATTCTCCAGCCCTGATTTTCTTTGGATGTACCAAGTGCTGTTTCTGTGGCTACATAGCTGTGTGATCAGTGGGAAATCAGCAGGTATTTGCAGGAAGGTTAGGGCTAAAATGAGCTGATAGGCATCAGTACAGCATGACGGGACTTTTTCTGATCTTTTTACAGAGAAACTTTCTTTCCCTAACCTCTGGGGTGATCACCATTGCTGTTGTTCAACTCTAGACTGAAAGGAGACAGGATCTGGGGAGACTACACAGAGAGACTGCAGGTAGAAAGGGTTTCTCATGAACATGGGCCCCTGGGGGAACAAGGCTAGTGCCAGTGCTGGACAAACGTGGGAGTTAATGATTCAAATTTCATTTTACACTACTGAAATAAATTAAAGTTGGCTGACACTGAACTGCGAGTTTTGGTCTGCTGTTGAAAGGAGGCAACCAACAGCTGTTAGGTTTGGTCTGAAAGAAGCTATTTGGGTCCCAATCTTTCCCTGTTATGCAGGATACACCTGTTGAGAGCTTGCTGGTGAAAGAGGAACAAAATAAGCAGGGTGTTTAAATGAGGTAGATGTGGAGAAAGATCATGAGACAGACACTGTGGCAGGAAACACACTCTCCAGGAGGGAGGATCCTACCAGATTCTGCAGCCTCCCATGCATCACAGAGCATCACGGGCATCCTCTGTTTCTTGTTAAGTAGGTTGACTGGTCAACACAATCTCCAAAATTAGTAGAGCTTTCCAGGATGTAAAAGATGTTTTTGTCTTGTATATATAATTTTAAACCTGCCAGAAGCTTCTCTGACTTTAGAAAACTCAGGCAATGTTAGTTGGTGCAATGAGTTGTTTGCATTGTCCTGCAAGAGCACTGAAAGTGATCCTGCAGCTTACTTAAATTACCCTTTTGTTGTCATTAAATAGATGAGTCCCAAAACTTTACAGTTCCACTAGCAAGGTATTTTTCAATGGTTTATTAACATACAATATCCAGGTAGGCATTGTCAATATACAGGAAAGACATGCTACAGGTTATGGTATTGAGCATTTTTTCAGATGCACATGGATTTTCTTAGCAGTGATCAACTTTGTCATAGACAGTTGTACAGACTCCTAACTGCTTGCTCAATAACTCTGCAAGCTGCAGAATTTGACAGTTACTGTGTGCATCTGCTGGGATTACAGCCTAGTTGTTGAAATTGAAATGGGGTGTTTGAAACATTTCCTTGTATATGTGGATACTCTTCAACTTAAGGGGCTATCTGTAGTGAACAGTTTACTTAATAAAAATGATCTATGTTAGAGTTAACCTCAAGTAGAGAGTTTTTTCAGTAACAAATATTCTGTAGAGACTTGGAAGGACAATGTATCAAATGACCTACTTCAGCCTAGGATGAAATGCATTCAACCTTCTTTACCTGAGAGCCTGTAATTAAACTCCTTTGGGAAACGAGAGGTTTTATGTATTATATTGGTAGTAAGAGCTGTGTGTCTGAAGCTTTTTTACATTTTGTTACCCCTGAGATTTCAATACAAGATATGGATGCTACAACATTTTGACTGTACTTTGAGAACATTTAGGTGGTGAGATTACTTGCACTTAAATGACTTATGACTCTAACTCACTGTATAACTTTTAAATGAATGTGTCTTGTGATTGCTCTTTTGGTTACCTCTGGACTTATACGTAACACTACTAATACTGCCTGGTGGTGTCTGTAGAAAACTTTTGTTGAAGGCAGATCCAGAGCTGAAGAAGCTGCCACTAAATCATGACCTATCTGTAGGGTAAAGCAGCATTTTGCTGGTATATGGGAAATCATTTAAGAATGGACTTTCATTACCCTGAGCTGATAGAAGATGAGTAAAAGGCAGGTAATTATAGAAGTAATTAGATACAATAAGAGAAGAACAGATAAGGTATGGCCAGAGGTTTCAGCAGACAGGAAAGATGAGGACTATAAACACGTTTCATGAAACTTTATTTTTCAGTGTGTATCTTCTCTGATGTGGGTGATAAAAAAGTATCTATCCTGTCTTTACATTTTTCAAGTGATAAAATTGAAGAATGGTCAGAAACAGAGAAATAAAAAGGAGGGGATATTAAATTGCAGTGCTTCAATGGGACTTACACTAATTCAAAACCACTAAAGAACTTCGGAATGAACTAGCTAAAATACTACCAAAATGTACTATTTGCCACTATATATGGCAATGATACTGCAGTATGGACAAAAATGTGCTAGAAAGAGATAAACCAGGGTAGTAAAGATAGCTCATAGAAATGACAGACTAGTGGACCATATGTTTACACTAGGAAAAATAATCAGTAAGCATCATTAAAAATTAAGTGTAAGTATGAACTGTACCTGGTTGGTAGAACTAGTTTGGATTTTATGACAGTAATTATGTTATTCTAACTTGTTGTGTTCAAGAATCTTTAAAAAAAATTCAGGTGAAACTTTGGTTTTTGCTTCTTTCTGAAATGAAATGGATCTGATTGATACAGACTTTATTAAAGCAGGGTTGCCACTTTGGCTCTGATGACAAATTAAAACTGATGAAGAATTGGGAAACTACAGCAAGTGTTTGAGTGCTATACAATGCAGTCCAATGTGCTTATACACACATACATATCTATATGTATACATATTTACACGTAAAACTCAGGGAGTTGAAGGGTTTTCAACACTGGATAGAAATGCATATTAATTAGGTTGAGTCAAAGAAGAAGTGGTAGGTGAAATAGAAATATCGTAACAACAGGGGAAGAAAGGGAGAAATCATGGCAGGCAGAATTTCCTGCAGACCATTGCCAGATAATTTACATTTTATGCTGTCATGATATTAGCTTTTTGAGAGGAAAGGAAGAATTCAAAGTTTTCAATCACATTTAAAATGTATGGAATTAGTATAATATCTCAAGGGAAATATTTAGGAATGGTTTCAAACAAATCAATAAGTGTATCCAAAATAAGTATGGCAGGTATAACCAAAACTGGCATTAGGAAAAGTATAGAGAATAACATTAAAAACTTATTATTCTCATTAATTAAATGGTATGTCCTTGCCTTTAATAGCATGCTTAGTGTATTTATCTCATCTCTAAAAGGTCACAAGAGATGAAGGTCCACAGAAGGTAACTAAGCTTATCAAAGAAGAGGAGTACTTACATGAGAAGTAGTTTTAAACGGTTATATCACCCAAAAAGATAAACATTAAGAGAAAAAATGCACAGCTGAAAACAGACATGTAAAGAGGTAGAAAGAAAGTGAGAAAAATAGTGTGGTATAAATACTGGTGAACAGTAGAGAAAATTCAGTTGCCACCCTTTTAAATTCTATTTCCTCTCCTAAGACTCTTTTGGCAACCATCTCAGAAAGTGAATTCAAAGCTAGGCCATTTTTATAAACCAAAGTGTTGGGAATGGAAGTCTGCACTGCTGCCCCTAGAGAAACCCTGACTGATTAATCCAAAATTTCTTCCAAGGATTTTACAGCAGCTCTGTGACTCTCCTAAGGATGTGCATTAGGCTCTTTATGTCAGTTCAGCTTTGCTGGCTGGAGCAGAAGTAAGGACAAGGTCATGTTCATGCCCTTCCTGCTCTGTGCCAGCTGGATTGAGGGCATTGGTGTGATGGCACGAGCTCACTGCCTGGCTCTCACCTGGTGTCTTGCAGCATCTCCCCACGTGTTGTCCCCTACAGAGCCTCTATCAGGGTTAGTCATGTTCCAGCCCACCCTGTCAACGCAAGGAAAGACTTGGGGGATGTGGTGAAATCCCAGCATCTTCCCATCTCCTTCCACTTTGTGCTGAATTTTAACTCTGCTGGTGGTCTCAGCCTTCATGCTCTTGTTTCATGAATAGCTTAAGAAGTTTTAGGTATGTGTTCTTAGGCTGGCTGGAGCTAGAGTAGAGGAAAATAAATCGGTCATTATTGCACAAGGCACAGTATTTTGTTCAGGAATTCATTTATTTACTAATTACTGAGCTCTGAAACATCTTTTACAGACTTGCAGACTAGTACTGGATGGTTTGTTGGTCAGTTTGACTATAGCAGTTTCTATGGCTCGTTGCTGTGGTGATATCACTAGTCTGGAGGAAGGAGGGAGACCATCAAGTTTCTGAGATCCAGCACTACCCTATGTGGACCAGTGCATGAGATTATTGTGGTTTACACAGAATGTTTTCAATGAACTACCCCTGCTTTCCAATGTACTGCACTTGTGGTGAGAAGGAATGTGCTGTTTTCACCTCTGTATTTTTGTCTGCCTGTGCCAGCTTTTTTGTCACAACTATTACCAAACTCTTACTATGGTGAGAAGAAAAGAAAAAAGCAAAATTGTTAGAGTATTAATGGCAAATATGAGAGGAAATTAGCTCATTCAAATGATGACAATTTCTGAAAGTCTTTGCTTTTAGACCAGTGGGGCCAGGAAGTATGGCATGTATTTAATTAGATGAGTTGTCCCATTGCATTTCTCAAGAAACTGCAGTGGAAAAGAAAAAAAAAATGTAACTCGTTCCTTCCTCCCTTAATCTAGACATAGTAATATATTTTTTTATGACATCTTTTGATAACCTTTATCTTCTTCTATTCTGAGAGTTCAGTAAAACCCCCTGGCTATGGTTGCTGTAATACTGAAGTATTTCATTTGTACTGAGCAAACAGTCAGCATTCTTTTAATGAATGCTATATTTGAATGCCAGGCATCCATCTAAAACCTGTAGTTCAGGCAGACCTCATCTATTTATCCCTTTTTGTCTCAATTTGGGCTTATCCAAGGAGGAAAAGGGATAGTAAATTCTGTATGACTGCAGCAGCAAAATCCAGAATTCTCAAAATAGATGTTTATTGTAAACTTCTTGCTCTTTGACCCTGCATTTTTTAGAAAACTTACACAAATCCTCTGCCATGTGTTACCAAGATAGAAGGCCTCATTATCATTGTTTTGGTGTAACTGAGAGTTGAACTGGGCATATAGGAAACTTTCAAATAGTTAAATTTGCACCTAAGCAAATAATAAAGCAATACAAATAAAGCTATGTTTGGAAGTGAACAAAGCTAGTTAAAATCAGACTACTTTCTTATTTTCTAATTGCCCTTTTATATAGCAAATTTCAGTACTATTCTCTTCATCCCAGTTTTCGCAAGATACATCAGACTTTGAGGAAATTGTGGAACTGAAAATATTGTTTTACCTGCATTTGGTTCCATTTTCAACTGGAACCAAAAGGACTGCTTTCAAAAGCTGAGTAGGGAAAAGCATTCCTAAACAGGAGAAAGCAGGTCAAATTTTATTAATAAGTAGAACATTTCAATTAATAGAATTTTAATGAATATGTATTTTTCTGCTACTTATAATTGAATTTTAATGAATTGATAAGTAATTACAAGATTTCTTTTAAAATAAATTTAATGGATATAAAGTTGGGAAAATTTTCACATATACAGACTTCAAAAAATTCAAGAAATTTTCATTATCATTCTTGCTGTAATTTATAAGCAGGCAAGTGAGTAAAGTACAATATAGATGGTTAAGTGATAGTATTTAAAGTAATTTAGTGCTTTGCCTAATAGAGCCACAGCATGAACCAACAGACCTAAAAAAAGGCTGAAAAACTGTAGCTGAAGGAAGTTGGAAGGAGTTAAACCAGTGACATTTGTGAGGCTTTGAAGCACCAGCCCTATCTTCCTAAATTGTGCTGGGTGAAATCCCCTCCTGGGATAGGACCAGCAGAAGGTCTGTGAATAATGTTTTAAAATTTTTTGGCACAAAGGCTGTGCCCCTGTTTTGAAAACATAATGCAGCCCCTGGTTGATACTTGGGCTTTGCAGTGGACAGTGCCTGAGGGAGGAGTCCACCCACAAACCACTGCCCTGGGCACTCAGTGCCCTGATCAGTTGGTATTGGTTGACTGGGTAGCAATGACTGAACTCTCAATAGGATACATTTAGATAATTTTTTTTCTATTTATGAAGAATAATTTACCCAGAAGTGCTATGTGGTTTTGCCAAGGTATATTCCAATATGCTAGAGACCAGTGTTTAAAAAGTGTATAGAGAAGTTTATAAAATGTATAAAAATATCTAGAAAGGTTTAGTAACAGCAAGGCCAAATTCAGCTGTAAAAAACCACCAGGGCCATCCTGCTCCCACCTCTTTGGTTATAATCTTCTGCAACACTGGAGTTGCTCTCAGTGCAATGCACTGTGAAGACAGCTCTCTGTTGTAGAAATCCCCAAATTCTGATTATAAAAGGAGGAATAAACCACACCAGAGAATGAGCTTGATTTCAATCCTTTAAGCCATCCATATAGTTAAGTCAAATAAAAGAGCATCTCTCACCAAGTAAACACATCCAACATATATACTCACCCTCAATTACACTGTTGAGGTTGTTTGTTTACTTGCTTTAAAGTAATCTTCCTTTTCCATGGATTTTGCATTAGGACATCTGCTATGAGGAGAATTCAGATCTCTTTCCCTTTTCCCTGTCTCTTTGAACTCTATTTGCATTAGAGCAACCCTGCTTCTAATAAGAGTGGAAAGAAAGTGAGATGAGAGAACAAATGGAATGAAGTGTTAAAGCCAATCAAGTATAAACAAACTTTGGCTTAATAGCTTCCTATGAGCTGATCCTGAAAGCAAGAAAGTCAGCCTTGGGAGAGATGGAGGGTAAAATAAGCCCGGAGAACACATAGTACACATTTCACAGTAATAATAATAATAATAAAGCTAATGAAATAAAGGAGGCAAAATAAGACTGATGCTTTCTGTTAATTGGGTAATAAAATTACTTCCGTTCTTCACAAGTAGTATTTACCAGCTAGGCATACCTGTCAGCTACCTATAAGCACAGAACAACCTTAAGATATTAACTGCATAACAAAACTGCCTGGAAAATGTGAGGAAGATGAAACTTTTTTTTGGGCCCAGGCGGGAGCATTTTCTCATGGAAATTTGATTTCAGCAGAATTTTGGATAAATGTATATTCCTAACCATTTATTACAGGTTCGAGTTTATTAGTCAACATTTAGTTCAATGAGTATCACAGCGTGATGTAGCAAAAAGTAGCTAAGCAGAATGTTGCTAGACACTAAAACGCTTGTAGCTACAAAATACAGGAATGGTTAAATAGGTGCTAGGTACACTTTGCACTTTGAATTTGGATGTGTTTGCCATTGTGTCATAGCCCCAGGATCTACCTGATGTCCACGTTTTCCTCAATCCTTGTCATTTGTCTTTACTGCTGCCGTTTATTATTTACTAATAGGCAGAGAACATTTTTTTCCCCCCTGTGTTGCCTTTATTTCCAGACCTCAAGTACTGCTGTTTCTCATTTTGAATTCCAATCCAGCTGGCAGTGCCAAGATTCAGATGTATATTATCTATGGGCAGGAGGATCAGCCCGTTTATGTGGCATCAGTTGAACTGAACCACTCCCTGTGCTGGCTGCATTTTAATATTTTTAATCTTGCTTTGGAAGGCATGCTATTTTGGTGAGCTACCAAATGCATTCAAAGCTGCACACAAGAGGAGGTCTACAAATGGGTTTCTAAATCTAGGCTTCTGTAAAATTAAAAAGCCAAACCAAAACAAAAAAACAGTTAAACATGTGTAACTGGAGAATCTATTAGGTCCAGTCCACCCACAACCATCTGGAGCACTAAGTTATCTGTCGGATTTATCAGAACAAAACTTTGGATGTAACATGAGCAGAAATTAGGTGAATAAGTTGAGCTGAAGTAATTTTTACATTAATCTTTTAAAATGTCCAAGGCCAAGAAGGCCAATTTTAAGAATTGCTGAATGATATTACCATAATAATGTGAAATAGACCATTTTAAAGGCAAAAAGCTGTTCCCACTGAAGTCAATAGCAAAATCTAACTGACTACAATAGTAGTGGGATTGGTCTGCTAAGTAGCAAACCATGCTGTAAAAAAATCAATACTTCAATTTTACAAGGTAATATGGATAACGGTATAGTTGCCTATTATCAGACCCCATAGTCTGTGGATTTTATCTCTCTAATAATGGCAAGGTTTAGCACCTATCTTATGAATCATTGAGAGGAAAGACATAAGCCATTTCAAAGCATTCCCCTGCCCCAGCCGAGAAAGCTCTCCAGAGGCAGGATGCGCTGCACTGAGCGTGCCTCCATCAGCGCCGTGCAGCAAGGATTACTCTGAAACGAATGGCTGCCTCGCTCAGAAAGAAAAAATAGCAGTAATCGCTGTGGATCTCGGTGTAACGTTTGATGCCCAGGGCTTCTATTCCAGCCCTCCCTACGTGCCGAGCACAGACAGAGACGTCCCGAAATGGGTCAGGTTTTCGTCTGAAGCCCCACCAGTTAAAAAACACAGGCGACGTTTTTATTTTGTATTTTTCTTTTCACGTTTCGAGCATTGCCGCGTTGTGATCTAAAACAGAGCTCTGTCCCGCACGTTCCTCTTTTTACGCCGAGGATATACATAGATCATAAGAGATCTAGACTTCGGGGAAAGGGGCTGAATTTTCCCTCTCCGGCCGCACCAGGGCGGCCAGACCGCTGTGTGTTTGTTCCCCGGAGTCCCACGGCGGGGCTGTCAGGGTCCCTCGCCGCGGGGCTCGCCGTGCCGGGAGCGGGGTGTCCCCGGCGCGGGCGGAGGCGCGGTGACCGTGACTCCATCGGACATAATGAGCGCGGCGGCTCGGCAGACATGTCCCTCACCCCTCCCCCTGCAGCCATATGGTGCCGTAAACAGCCGTGCGGGGACGGGGTTTTGTTGTTGTTGTTGTGTGCGTGTCCCCCGCCCCTTCTCCCCGCGGGTGTCCCCGGGGTGCGGCCGGGGCTCCCCAGCGCCTCTCCCCGGGCGCACCTCGCCGGGGACGGGACGGAGAACGGGGGCGGCTGCGGAGGGACCATCTGCCGGGGCCACCCCTCGGGGACCCGCGTCCCGGGATTCCCCCCGGGGAAGCAGGGCGGCCTCGACGCCAGCTGGGTGCGGGGGCTGCCCCGAGGGGGGCGCAGCCCTCTCCCCGCTCCCGGCCCGGTGCCGGCTCCATTAATTGATTCAGGGCTCGGGCTGGCATTGAGGGCACGGGGGAGGGGGAGCGGGGAGAGGGTGCGGCTGTGCCGCCATCGCCTCCCCCCGCCTGTTCCTATGGAAACAGTGCAATACCTCCGGGACACACACAGGCAGGCACACACACACACCCGCTCCTCGCTCCCACTCGCGGGCGGGGGGGCCCGGCCGGTCCCGGCCACCGCGCCCTCGGCAGCGCCGTTCCCATGGCGACGGGCTGCGGCAGCACCTGTGCGGCCACCGCCGCCCCCTCGGGCCTGCTGCCCGCGCCCTGCCGCTGCCCGGGCAGAGAGCCTGGGCCAGCCCTCCACGGCACGGGCTGCGGGTGGCTGGGGCGGGGGGGATTTTTGTGCCCCTATGCAACCATCAGCCTGCACCCAGTGCGGGCAGGGAGTACTATGAGGTGAAATAAAACATCTGCTACGGTGTATTTTCAGGGCAGTGAGTGCCCCGTGCCTGCCCGGCGTGGTGGTTGCTGCAGGCACGGGTAGCACCCTGAGTAATGCTAACGCTGGAGATGGGTGGGTGATAGACTCATGGAATGTTAAGGGTTGGAAGGGATCCTAAATATCATCTAGTCCCAACACCCCCTGCCTTAGGCAGGGACACCTCCCACTAGACCAGGTCGCTCAAGGCCTTATCCAACCTGGCCTTGAACACTGCCACGGCTGGGGCATCCACAAACTGCCTGGACAACCTGTTCCATTACCTCACCACCCTCACTGTAAAGAATTTCTTGCTAATACCTAACTTAAATTTTCCCTCTTTCAATTTGTACCCATTACTCCTTGTCCTGTCACTGCAGTTGCTGATGAAGGATCCCCCTCCAGCTTCCCTGTAGGCTCCCTTTGGATACTAGAAGGTTGCTGTGAGGTCTCCACACTGAGCAGCCCCCACTTTCTCAGCCCGTCTTTGTAGCAGAGATGCTCCAGTCCTCTTATCAACTTTGTGGCCCTCCTGTGGACTTGCTTGTGATGCCTGCTTTGTCTGATGAGCTGTGTGGGCAGCCATGGATGGGTTTCAGTGCTAGCCAGGCCCATTCCCATGATCCTGTGGATGGGTGCTGCTGTGTGTATGTGGTGATACAGCTGGTACCTATTTCAGCAGGGTTGTCACCATGGCTGGGCAGCCTGCAGGCAGCACAGGCCTTGGGAACTATCAGTTTGACTTAAGGAAACCCTTGACTTTAAAAACAAGCCCCAAGTCTCCTAAGAAAATTCCCTGTGATGCCACACAAGACCCTGCTGGCAGAGGTAGGGCTGCACAGTGTCACAGCAGCTACAAATACTTGCTGTAAATAGTGACATGTCATGGTTGGTGTGACTTGAGTTGCAGGAAATGGAAGTAACACCTCGTGCCACTGTTATTGCTGGTGTTCACTATTGCTTTGTGCTTTTGCTAGAACCCAGCACTTGAGACATGTCCTGCTACCAGCCCTGGTGTTCTCTTATTATATGCAGGTGGCTGTATGGTCTGTACCATAGTATATAGTCCAAGCTGTTGCTGAAAAGTACTGTTGCTCCATTTTTGGCCCTCAAGGTACTACACTGGCTATTACAGGCAATAAAAATGTTTGCAAATTGTTGTGATAGGAAATTGTGGACATGCATATCATTAATATGATATATTTCGAAGCCAGGTCTGTCCCTCTGAGGAAGATTTGTAGCCATGTAGATGATGGGGCAGCCCAAAAACTGGGAAGAGTGGGTAGATAGGAGTTATGTCATTATGCCCAGGTACTAGAAGAGGTTTCTCTTTCAGCCATAACAAGAGAAGACCATTTTTTATCAGCTTCACTAAATGCTGGATTGTGTGCCATTGAATACAGCTGGAGGACTCCCTTTGTCTTTAATAGAATGCATCTGGGACTTAAAAAGTTAGTAAAATATCTGACCAATAATAATACCACACATGAAAATAAAAATTTAATTCCTTTTTGAAAAACTAACCACAAACCTGTATCTGTGTCCTAAAGATGTTAGTATCAAAAAAGATTGGGAAGCTTTCTTTTTCTTTATAGGTATTAAAATAGCTCAAAAATGGTGTGTTATCAACTGTTACAATTTCATTGTAAGTCCCACTGTGTTTGTAATTTTTTCTTTAAAAATCCCATCTCCAGTCAAATGCTTGTGAAAATTCTACTTTTGTGTTAAAAAACCTCATACAAAAATCCTTTAGTAATCCTCACAGCTGTATAGAAGGGATTTTCTTAGCAACAACTCCCTGTCAGTTCTCAAAATCTCTCAAGGACCATGGATATTTCACGATCAGCTTTTTGAGTGATGAGTGTATAAAGTGCGGGTGGTTAGTGTGGTTCTGGAGACTGTTGATTTATTAACCACGAGTGGTCTTTCAGGCTTCTGTTTGAGAACTTCCTCTTTAAACTCTGCAAGTGTTCCAAGTGGACCCTGTAGGCTTAGAAACCAGGAAATAAAAAAACCAGTTTTTTTTTTTCTAAATGGTAAGATTTTTTTAGGCCAATTTAGTGATTTTCCATACCCTATTTCATTAATTCAAATATCAGTTAAGTAATTATCGTTAAAACAAAGTGAGAAAATGAAGAATATAATTTGAGCAGAATCCTTTCAACATAATGCCTAGTAAGCTCTTTGAAAAAAATTCAGAAGGTGCTCAAAATAACAAAACCAGACAAATTTAATTATAGACATAGGAACACTGAATAAATCTTAAATTATATAAAGCTCACCCTCATAATAGGGGAGTCCAGAATCTTAAGTTTCTGAAGTTTACAAATCAGATTGTAAAAGCTTAATATGAAAAAAACTGTATGAGTATTCTGCACCATAAAGCAAGATCAGGAGAAGGAGAGCATTCTAGTAAAATTGCTGAAGATCCTATTTCCCAGGTCCCATCTCACCAGGAGAAATTCCTTGTGCTGCAACACAGGAAGAGCAAATGTGAGAGCAACATCCATGCCATTATTTTTTGGTCTCATAATAGTAATAGGTTAACTTCTGTGAGACCAAAATGCAAAATAAACTGCTACAATCACTACAGCAACAATAACTCGCAAGAATTAATTCAGAGAGTTTATCTAGCTTGGGTTATACATAGAATCAGTTGAGTTGATCATAATCATCACTGCCAGTGGGACCAGCAGGTTGAGGGAGGTGACTCCACCCCTCTCTTCTGCTCTCATGAGACCCCACCTGGAGTGCTGTGTCCAGGTCTGCAGTCCACAGCACAGAAAGGACATGGACCTTTTGGAGTGGGTCCAGAGGAGGGACACAAAGATGATGGGGGGCTGGAGCACCTCTCCTACAAAGACAGGCTGAGAGAGTTGGGGCTGTTCAGCCTGGAAAAGAGAAGGCTCAAGAGAGAGCTTATCATAGCCTTTCAGTAGTTTTAAGAGTGCTTACAGGAAAGATGAGAGTTTTCACTGAGGCCTGTTGTGACAGAGCAAGGGGCAATGATTTTAAACTGAAATAGGGTAGATTTAGGTTGCACAGAAGGAAGAGATTTATTTGCAATGAGGGTGGTGAGGTGCTGGAACAGGTTGCCCAGGGCAGTGTGAGTGTCCTGTCCTTAGAAATGTTCAGGGACAGGTTGTATGAGGCTTTGAGCAACTTGATCTAGTAGAAGGTGTCCCTGTCCGTGGAAGCGCAGTTGGAACTAGAGTATCTTTAAGGTTCCTTCCAGCACAAATCATTCTGTGGCTCCATGATTCTGGCTCTGTAACTCCTGGTGCTCTGTGTAACTGAGGTCTGGGAAGGATGAAAGCAAACAATAGGATGCTCAAGTGGACACCATTGTCTTAATAGACTTTTTTAAAAATTTCAGTGAATATGCAGACTGAAACATACACTGAATGGAGAAGAAATGGCTATAAACTATGAGCAGAAACAAGGAAACAAACAAAAAAAAAAAAAAGGAGGCAGAAAGAAAGGAGCATATGAGCAGAAAATCTAGTGGCAAAAAATGAAATGGACCAATGCTTTTTCCATCAACATCCAAAATCTGAGTGAGATACAAAAGGATTCTTTTTGGGTATCATCAGAAATCTTAAAATGTATTTGTCAAAACAAAATTGAGGCAAAAAAATATTCCTGACCCCTGGGGGAGAGTGTAATGATGGCATTGTGTTATGAAGTACTCTCAGATGGCAGGTTACTGTTAAAAATGACTGAACAAGATGGAAAATGGGCAGTAGTAGGGAATAGATAGATGGGATAAAACCCCAGATACAGAATGAAACCCCATCCTAAATGCATTGTATCAGCTGGTGACAGCTACCTCAAGGGTCTGTTCATTTTTCTTAGGCTACATTTAGCAGCTTGCCATGCCAGTAAAGTACTATTGATTCAAATTGAATTTAATTTCATGTACACCCCTACATGAAAAACAAGCACACATATTTACCAGACGTGCAGCTGTGCCTGTTGTCTACCCAGAAAGCAAATTTCAGGATACATGCAGAATACCCCCAATGAAAAGTTATGCTAGAAATGATTTGATTTGAAAGGAAATTACTGTGTCATTTCCTTTTAAAGGCTGCAGCACACAAAATTCAGTACTGTAATAGGCTATTTGCACAGAACAGAACAGGCTTGCCTGTACGGTCCTTTTAAATCTTCTTGGTGATCCATGCTGGTTTGGCAGTTGTGGACATAAGATTTTGAATTTAGAGTTTTCTTACAACTGCCTTGTAGGTGGTTTGGGTAGCAGATGTGATTTGTCAATAAAGTAATAACATATTTCTCTTAGAGCAGGGCAAGGCTTAATGATGTAGATGAAGTACCTACCCAGTCCTCATAGCTGACTCTATGCAAGTTGGTGCAAGTGCATCAAAGCCTTTTCATTTTTTTTGGAGTGAGTGGATGCTATAAAGTGCAAGCAAATGAGTGGTTGCAATATATTTACAGAGAGAGATGTGACGCAAGAATTTCTACTACACTGGCATCCTTGGTTTTACTACGTGTTTCACAAAACATGTGATCTCCTGCAGTGTGTCAAGGGAAACGTAGTCCAGGAAGACTCAAATCTGACATGAAGAAACAGTGAGATAACCAAATTTCAGCTTTTTGTAGGTACAGCAGTATATCAGAAGATGCAGTTTAATCTTGAATTGATGCATAAAGGAACAAAATATGCATTGGAAAATTCAGTCTTTGTTAATGTTTTGTTCAGCAGAATAAGAATGTTCCCATTGTCAGCAAGATGAAAACAGATGTTGGCTTTCCTTGTGAGATAAATTTGAAGCTTTATAACCTTAGCCATCTCGGATGTGTATGCAAAACAGTGATCTCGGCATTTGCTGAGGAATGAAAAGTGATGATGGTGTGCCCCTAGTCCTTTGCAGGCAGAGGTAATTTTGGAGAGAATATGACAATTTGGGAGATTGAGCCATAGTTTATTAAAATCATTGTTACCCTGAGATTAGCTCTGTTGGTTAGAGTATGCTGTTAATATTGCCAGGGTTGTGGGTGTGATCCCTGTAGGGGCCATTCACTCAAGAGTTGAACTTGATGATCCTTGTGGGTACCTTCCAACTCAGAATATTCTGTGATTCATCAATAGGATTTTACATGAAGCCATTATTGGTGAAAAAAGAATGTGCTGAAACCCTTGCAAGGGAAGCTATTTTTGGTAGGAGATCAAACTGGGCTCCTGGAATTGGGAGATAAGCTGGAAACAAGGCAGTGACATGACAAAGCCTTAGGGAGGTGATCACCTATTTGTCACTGCCACCAAGAGGCCCTTGCTATCTCCTTCTTAGCAGATGTGATCTAGTATGACAGAGGAACTTTATTCTCCAGTGAGTCCTAGAGAGGGTTAGTGTCATGCCTGTCTTCCAAGTGAACATAACTAAGAAACAGCAGCACAGAGCCTGCAAAGCTTTTGTGGCAGGCTCTTGGCATAGGCTCTGCCAAAGTTTCTGGGTTTACCTCTACTAGTCTGTAAAATAGTATCTCAGAGGCAGTGATGAAACCTGCCCCATGAGTAATTTATGACAAGACAAGAAAGTACATCGTAAGCAACAGAAGACAGTCCGTTTTCTGTCAGGGGTAGACTGAGTGACCATTGATTCTTCTTTCATGTGTCCCTTATTCTGTACAGTGGTTTCCATGTCAAGTGATCCCTTATCACACTGCAAGCTAAACTGTCAAGTACAACCTGCTCTGGGTTGGAAGGCACATCTGTCAGTCAAGCTGTACACATCATGTGAATGTCAGGAGAGGAAGAGAACTTCATTGTCATTACTGAAGGCATCCAGGTGCTGTGTGCCATTGGCTTAATGCGGCCAATATACACAGAGGAGTGATATTAGTACTGGTGAATTACAGTTTTGCTGCAGTTTGAACACTGATATTGGGAGAAAGATCACCAAATTCTTGTAAACTTCATGAATAATATAATAATTACATTGTGTTAAATACATAATTGAATTCTAATCCTATCTTTCAGCTCTTCTTCCTGTTCTTATAAGCAGCTGAAAAACTTAAACTTTATTCTTTTTATATAAAGAGAGAAAGTTTAAGTAAGGATACATGCTCACAGAGAGTTGTTAATATAGTGTTTGGTTCATGTTTTGAGCACAGAATTGTACTATTAATTACAAAGCTTTGTATAGTTTGCATATTAACCGTTGCAGGTATGAGAAAATAAGCATGAATTTTATTAGACAGAGCAGACTATTTCATTGGCATCTTTTATTTTCTTTCATCAACTGTGTGATATGTGATAATATGATATGTTCGTATATGTTAATGTATGATAATATGTTCATATAACTGAACTTCTGACCTCTTTCTACTATGAATTTATAGTCCAGACATAGTCCATCTCAGTTTTAGAGCGACATGAAAAAGGAAAATGGTTCCATTCACTTTCCCATTTAATTATTGGGAGTAGATGGGCATGTAAGATAAGACTGCAAAACATTTTAAAGAAAATTCACTCAGAGGCTTTGAGATACAGGCTTTTGAAGAAGGGCACTGCTATACAGTAAAGGTCTGAATGAGGGACACAACAAATATGAACTCTTATTTCACTGCCAGTGGCACAACTGACAGAAATTTTGATTTCCAGCCCTCTGATGAGTGTTGGTGCCTGAGCATGACTGAGAGAACATGCACACAGTCCCTGTGGAAATTGCTAGCCATAAATCTGTTTAAGCCCTGGAAAGAGTGTTTGAGCTGCATGAGGAGCTGCAGATGGACTGAGAGAGGAGAAGGGGGAGAAAAAGTAACAGTAGCAGGGAAAATGCATTTTATCTTACTGCTTCTGTAGAAGAACCAATGTCACTCCCACAAGTAGAGTATTCTTACTGCTTTGGGAAGGGCATTAAGAAAGACAGGGAAGACTTTGGTTCATACAGTGCTTTTTGCAAGTTTGATACATCTTGTTCAGAGGAAAACTAAGTTAACTGGGTCTTCATAGAAGTTCAGCAGACTGTTTGAGGTTGTTGTACCCTTGTAGTGCAAAACCATCCAGGCCAAATAGAGTTTAGTGGGCTTTCATGAAGGTCCATAATATGTGACATTAGCAAGTATTTTCTATTACACAAACAGCTTCAATGTAATACCTGATAGAGATGAGTTTTTCTTCTAAAATAGATTACCAAAAGGATTGGTAAGGCTCCCTTTTTCAATCAGCGCCACCATTTTTCTCTGAGATTCTTTTTTTGTGTATTTCATTTACACCAGTGTAACAAAAATTAGTTGGCAAGGTGAAACTGTAGATCAGTGTTGAAAATTTCTCCTAAGCAAAGTCTGGCTAATATTGACTTCAGTGTACAGTAGCAGCATGTTTGTGCTGAATGGTGGTATGAACTCCCCATCTGCAGATGTCAGCTTCCGAACTATCACGCTGGTCAGGACTGAACATATGGTGGAGCAGTGTTTTTCAAAACTTGGTTCTGCTGGCAAGGGTTGGCCTCTTCATGCTGTAGACTTTGTTTATGGTTGAGGAAGGGAAGAAGGAAAAAAGGGAAAAAAAGTGGTGTAAATAATCTATCTGCAACAGTGCTTCTTTACAGAAACATGAGATTCTTGCATCTGGCACTTGTTCTTGCTGTGGTTACCCAGGAGAGAAAAGTGTTGCAGGAGAGAAAAAAAGTGATAGAATTGGGGAAGTGTAATTTAATTAAAGAGAAACTCAACAAATAAGTTATTGAAGAGCTCCACATAAACCTGCTGAGGTAATTTCATAAAACCTGATCTGTGCACACACACATACAAATATTAAAAAAACTAATTAAAAGAAAGGAATATTCTTTATTTACCAATAAATTTAGTTGGATGATACTTTTGGGGATACAAACCCTCCCTCAGGTCTGAGGGAGGAAGAAAAACTTTTGTTTTTTTCCTGTCTTTTTGGAAGGATAACTTTTACACCCCTCCATGATGAATTTTACTGAAGCACATAGTTAGATATTTGGCTCATGGCATTGCTGGCTACACCAAAAACATGTTGCCATTATGTGACATGATATTTACCACTTTTGTTTCAAATTTGGTGGAGAGGTTGCGTATCCAATGTTTTGCCTGATTTTTCTGGGTACTGTGCTTCTTCATCTGAGAGCAGACCCTCATCCCTACAGTTCCTATTTTGCTTATGTTTGTAGGTCACTAGGGCTGGCACACCACTGCTGCTGCTGAGACCCTATGCAGGTGGAAGTCATTGACCCTGCATTCCACGTGTGCTAATATGACCGCTGAGTCCCCAGGGGCCTCTGTCCCTGGTCAGGTAACATTACCTGTGCAATTACAGAGAGCCCCTTCGTAATCCCTGTTCATTTGTCCTTGCAGAAATCTAGAGGGATCTCCATTAGAGGCTATTAATTTGTTCTTCAGGAATGTTTCGTCTGGGAAGTACCTCTTCACTCCCTGCAACAAGCGGCTTTTTCCCAATGTGGGAAGTGTGTTGGTAATGTGGTCAGAGAACAAGATAACACGTGGAGCATGTGTGCCCTGGAGAGTCCTGTTCCCTATGACACTGGAGCTGGGGACAGTTGTTGTTCCATGCTTGGCCTTGCTAGTGAGGCTGCTGAGCCAGTGCTTAGGCTGTATCAGAAACAAAGCTTTGTATAGGTTGTGCAAAGCCACTGATGTTTTCTGTACCATAAACTGCCTGTGCAGCACCAGCGCAGCTTAAAATCTGATCCCCAGTGTCTTTACTGATGATGCTAATGAGGTTACCAATTAATGGCACCTAATGGGCTGTTGTAGCAGTGGTTTTGGTGATGGAGACAGCTGTCCTCTGGGAGCTGTGCTGAGACCATGAACTCATTTTGTATAAGCAAGTGAACAGCTGTTGCAGAAACATTGATGGGAAAGATTAGGTCACACGTTTCATCTCCCTGCCACCCCAAGGCTGTTCCTTGCCATAGGCAGCAGGTGGAAGGAGGGAGCAACTTTAAGGGACAAAAGCCCTTGCTGGAGTTGTACCCAGAGACCTAGACAAAAACACTGTGTCCCAACTGCAGTCTTCTGATTCATCCTCTTTCCCTGACTTTTTGAAATATTTTACCAATTAGTTAGGATTTTGAAGCAATTTTTTAATTTAGGTGTTTTGTCACTGAGTGGTGTTGATTTGTGGCATGGTATCCTCTTGGCACTTGGCTGCAGTATGTAAGACTTGGCACTTGCATTTCATATTATGTATTAAAAAAGCTCCCTCTGCCAACACCCTTACATCAGAGGCTTATGAGTATTTGGATTATAATTTTAAAAAATATATATCTAATTATTTAATTTCATAGGCAGCACTTTGGGGAAATGGGTTCCTATTATTTAAGCTTCACTTTAGTGTTAGGTTACTTTTGGTGTACAGTAGTTGCATTTCATCAGTCTGAAAAAAGGTGGCATTATAGATCTACGTTGCATTCCCCTAGTGCTTGAATACCTGTAAAGTATAGCACACTTTAAATTATAATTGAGCAATTGTTCATTTTTGGAACATGACAGGAATGTTAAGAGTTAACATTTAATTAGTAGCTTGTCAATTGGTTTTTGCTGAGCTGATGACAATACCAGATCTTATAATTTAGGAAAAAAACCACCACACACTAGAGCAGGCCCACACTAGGATTCACAGCCATTCATTTTAAAATCCCCTACAGTCAAAAATATTTGAGGAGAATTAGTTGGTTTATCCTTGTGTCCTTATTCGGGAAAAGCAAATCTTTTCATGCTGAGCAGAGATACAAAGAACTGTCTATATTGAGACTAAAGTAAAACTAAGTTTTGTATGTATTATAATTGCTACTAAATTTTGGATAGGAAGTTTCACAGAAATCACTGTACAGTGTGCTGAGCTGTCAGAGTGGGGAGCTGAAGTCCTTCCCTTTAAAACACTCACCAGGAGTAGCTGACCCTTCCAGATTAGCTGAGAGATTGAAAAGGCAGCTCCCCTGCCAAGCATTTAGCTTGGCATTGCAGTCTTCTCTGTAAAAGTCCTGGAGTAACTGTTTACAGCTTGCCAGATATAATTATCAGATAAAATGTATGAAGAGTAGAAAGACATGAAAAAGGCAATGTCATTTCAGTATTTGTACACTTAGTGGGCACTTGTGCTTCAGTGAGTTGTTGTCCTTCAATTTTTTTACTTAAACTGATGGTGTGTTTACAGTTTTTTTAACAGCTGAAGAAATTTGTACACAGAAAGATTACCTTCAGTCTCAGAATATCTTCTTTGAAACCTTTTTAATGCCTTTGTTAGGCGAAATCTTCTAGTTATCTTAATACTTACCTCTATGTTCAGTTTTACTTTCAGTAAAAGAATAACATGTACCTTTAATGGGATGAATTTTCACACACTTTCATTTTGTTTCATGGTAGAACTGAAATGCTGACAGATTTTTAACCTTAAAAACTGCAATTTCTTAGAATTCACACAATTACAGAAAAATCTGATAGAAGGCCCTTATACCTAGATGAATCCTTTAATGAGTCATGAAGAAGGAATACACGCATTGAAACTTTGGTTGTGAATATGTACTTGAAAAAGCTTCTTCTCTGCTCAGTTACCCTTGATGTCCAAGCTAGGTTTATTAGCTTTCAGCTGGTTACCAAACGGTGAGTTTGAAGAGGGCAAGTGAAGTGTGATGGATATTTCCATAACGATCATGAATATTTTTTTAAAAAGTAGACTTCAAAGTCAAAATTTAATTCTGTCTAATAGAATACTAACCCATTAGAAAAGAGACAGTATCCTTCAGGGAACAGGAAATAATAATAATAATAATAATAATAATAATAATAGAAATAGATACTGCTTCTCTTTTAAAATGTACGCTTCAAAAAAATTCTTTTGAAATTTCCTAAGATCGGAAATTATTTTTATGACAATTTTTCAGAATTAAGAATTCACAGGTAAATTAAAGTTAAATTCAAGTTAATTAAAAATGTAATTCAAGAAATTACTTTCTTTTGAATTTGCAAATTTTATTTTATTATTGTTATTATTATAGATTGACCATAATTTTTGAGCTTTGAAATGCAAACTGGCATTTCCCTGCAGGTGTTACATGTGGTCTTCCTCTCTCTCTATCCAATATAGCTTTGGTACAATTGGAATTGTCACATACATTTCACTCAGTGTGATGAATGTAGTGCCTGGGTTACTTTTTCCTGTACTGAATACACCAACTCAACAAACTTTTGAAGACAGACTAGAGCATTAATTTGTTTTCTCTGTCAAAAAAGAAAGGAAAAAAGGCCTGCTGAAATCAGACTGCATGTAATGATGGAAGCACGATCAGTCATTTTAACAGGCTAAGTAGGCAGGAATTTGCTAGGGAGGGAGGCATGTATAAAGAGTAAAGTGGCAAATATAGTCTCTATTTCAGAGTTAAGTGTTCAGCTTCTTTCTGATCTCCTGAGTCAGGCCAGGGCTGTGTGTGTCACTGAGCTAGATAGTTAAGTATCTTTCTCATCACTTTAGGTAATGTTTATCACAATACGTATGTGTGTGAAAAGTCCTGTCGTGTTGTCTTACTAAGGAAGCTATGTCTGCATTTGCCCTGACATTTTAGTTTGGAAAATGAGGATGTCTTTGGAACAAAGTTTCTGACCATGCTTGCTGGGCTTTGTTTCACAGTGCAATATTTTTTCAGTGTATAAACAGATTCTTTTCAGTGAAAGAAAACTGGCATTTGATAGACATGGACTTGCTGGGTTGTGACCAGAAGTGTGCATCCATTGTAGGGGTCCAGGTTAGAGATAGCCTGAAATACTTATGGTGTGGCATCAGCTCCTTGGTATCAAGTGCTTTGCTTCACAGATGTGCTGCTCCTCTGGTGCCCTGCTTGCTGATGGAGATACAGCTTGTGGTGTTTGGTTAGCCTGCAGCTACAGACTTCTCAAATAGTGAAGTATGACCCGGCTTGTAGCCCACTTTTGTTTCAGAAGGGTTGTGTAAATGTTTAAACACCTAAGGAAAAAAATAATCAGGTGTTCATGTGCTGAGGGAAAAGGGTATTCAGATGTCAGTTAAGAAGCAACTCCTAGCTGTGAAGAGTAAACTGCAACCAGGACTCTGTCTGTCCTGTATTCCTCACCAGAATCTCCTGCCATTCTTTCAAGGCTCTGAGTGCAGGCATAATTTTGAAATTACCTCTTGTTTCCCCTGTCCGTGCTTGTTTTTGGTAGGAGATGCAAGAGTCAGTACATGCATTCCATGTTTCATTTCAAATCTCTTCTGCACTCTCACTGATGATGATAGATCTGCCTCTCACAGAATCACAGAATGGGTCAGTTTGGGAGGGACCACAGTAGTCATTTAATCCAGCCTCTCTGCTCAAGCAGGATCATCCTAGAGCACATGGCACAGGGCTGCATCCAGACAGTTCTTGAGTATCTCCAGTGAGGAAGACTCCACAACCTATCTGGGAAATCTGTTTTAGTGCATGGTCACTGCACAGTAAAGATGTTCTTCCTCATATTCAGCTGGAACTTCCCGTGCATCGGTTTCTGCCCATTGCCTTCCATACACACTTCTGAAGAAAGGTGACAAAGAAAAGTTTTTGCCCTTCTTTAATATGGAAAGAGCGTTAAATATTTATCTCAGAGACCACTGGCCAGGTGATTATCCTATTCATGCCAAAGAAACCTCTGAAGATACCTTTGAAAATACTTTCTATATAATGAAATTGGGTCCAGGCCTATTTTGCTATGCTTCAAGGAAAGAAAGGTGACAGACCTTCCTTTTACAGTTTGGCAAATTGAGTTTCACAACCCATTCTCTCTACTTGCTGGAGATTAATTTAATGGAGCTAGTGATCTACACCATATGATGGCCTCACCAGAAAAGACTTGACAGGATAGCCCTTTTGGGTGGGATATTTTGGACTTTTATGGCACCCAGCATGCACTCCTTACTGCTTACAGACAGAGGTCTAGCTTTGGTGCTTTCCCATCATCTGGACCAGTTCAAGAGATAGAGAAAGGGATTTCTGCTCAGTATTGATTTTGTCTCTCATACTGTTTATTGATTGTCTTGAAGTCACCTATCAACCAGTAAGAGGGCTTTTTCTCACCTACGGCTTTCATAATATACCAAAACTTTGTGTCTGTTGTTTAGTTTTAGTCTCTCATCTCAAAGGGCAAGTTAATTTGCCATTTTACTTCACTTTATTCTCTTTATTTTTACCATCCATGTCTCCAATTAGTTTGACTCATTGCTGCCATGTCTAACCTTATTTGTTTAGTCTTTGTAAGGTATATTTCTCTAAATGGAGAACTTCTCAACTGGAGATGGTTCTTGTGTGTATCTGTTTTAATATAACTCTGATTTTTCCTGTCTCCATCTGCTGGTAAAAAATGAGATTTGCTGTTCCAACATGATAATATGAGGAACAGAAACTGTAAATTTAAAATAATAAATATCCTTTTTGCGATTATAGACACTTTCCATTTGGAACTGGATAGAAATGAACAGTGTATTTATTTTAAGCTGCTCAATAATAATTACCAAATACTAATAACTTTTTCTCTTTTGTGGATTTTCACTGTGCTGACAGGAATGAGTCAGATATTCAAATGGATGTACTAATAACCTGGGAGTTCAAATACATGGACTGATTAAAGTAATTTGTTCATTTTTTTGGGAGTAAGAGACATTTTTAAATGGTCATCCCTGTTTTTAAATATTAATATTTTTTACAGTTACCGAGCAAGTAGGTAAAGGAAATAATGTACAATTGGATTTTCAATCTGTTAATTTGTTTTGACTTATTTCTGCAGACAGATATATAGAGCTCATATTATACATCAACTACCATTGCTTCCTTCTAACACTTTCAATACAAAATTTTCCTATCTTGAATCCAGAGGGAGTAAAATATCTACATACAATCATGTCAGGAGCTTATTATGCAAGAGCTAACAACACATAGGGCTATGTGCAAAACTTTTTGATCTTTCAGGGTATGGTATTTCAGTCAGCAAAAGACTTTACTTCTTATCCAAGGGAAACTCAAAATGTGATACAAGTCAGCAGAGGTGTGGGGACATAAACGAGCTTTAACTCTGTCATTGTCTGAATTGGTTATATGACAAAAATGTTACACATCATATTTCTGCATTCAAAGCAGTCTTAGATTTATATGTGATTTATATTATGTAGTGAAATATTTAGGTGCATTGTTATTTGCATCTACTGCTAATGTTTTGTAGGTGCTTCTGGCTTTGATGCTTTTACAACAGAGGTTTTTATAGACCTGAACATTTTCTATAAAGCTACCAGCCAAGACTTTCCTTTTATTTCCTATTTCCATCTATCATGTCTTTATAGGAATATTTTTCAAATGCTGTCAAGATGCTGATAGTTATATTCATTCACAAAGCAAGAGGGTGTTTTACGAGACCTATTTCCTCCTAGAAATTTCAACAGGAGATGGGGCAGCTATTCTCAAGCAAGGAATTACAAGCACTTTTGTTTCAGTGGCATTAATTTTAAAGGCTTGTATAAAATTTTTTTCTCCTCTGCAAAGTAACTATAAAAATGACAACCTTTCATTTAATAGATATTTTTGCTGCCTTAAGAGTTTTATGTATTTGCTTTACTAGCAAACTTTCTTCCTTATTTTACTCTGAAAAGCCCTATAGGTTCAACCTCAGTAAAAGAGCCTGTCTGTCTCCCCAAGCATCCTGGTTCAATGGGATCCTTAGCACTTCCTGAGAGCTGCACAACTCTCTAAAGACTTCTTCTCTGAACAGAAGTAAAATTCACTTCTGTTCAGAAATTTATTCTTTGTGTAGATACCTAAAAACAAACAAGCAAACAACTTTAATCTCAGAGTACAACTGGATTTTGTAGTGCTGAAAATGGAAAGAAACATCTCTTTATTTGTATCCTACAAACATAGGAAGTCCTCTAGATATACATAAAATCAAGAGTGAACACAAAAAACTGTAATGCAAAGAGTAAAATGAAGCAACATCTCACTGATACAGACTGAAACCATTCCAGCAACTATAAGGATGAATGTAGTTTGTCAGCATCTGTCCCACTGTTGGCCAGAGAGGCATCTGAGACAACTGGTTTAGGACAGGGCATGGCACACCTCAGTGATGGCTGAAGGGAGAGGGATGAAACTCAGCCTAAAAGATTAAAGAGTCTGAATCCAATGCTTGAAGTGAAACATTCAGTGAGGCGTCTCTTTCTGAGTAATTTTTGAAAGTGAGGCTTGGACTCTTTCCATGCTGAATAAAAGTTCTAAAAATACCTCATTGATTTATAAATATCCTCCTTGCTATTCCAGAGTTGTTAGTGCCCAAGTCACTTTGAAAGGGGTATTTAAGCTTCCTAGAGTTATCAAGAAGAAACTCAATTAATATCTAGCCTACCCAAGACAGGATTTACTCATACCAACCCTGACAGGTATTTGCCTAACCTGGTCTCAAAATCCTCCTGTGACATACATCCCCCAGCCTCCCCAGGCAAACTATTACTGTACTCGACTATCCACATCAATAGTAGGTTTTTCCAAATGTCTGATGTAAATCTCCTGTGCTGGGGTTTAAGCCTATTACTTGTCCTGTCCCTTGTGGACATTTCATAGCCTTTCAGTCATGGGAATAGCATTACGATGCATTCTCTCATTCAGTTTTTTTTAGCCTTCGTTGAGGCTACAAAAATGTCCCCTTAGGCACTGTGAAAATTTTTACCCAAAGCCAGCTTATAAAGCAGAGCTGCTTTGTTAATGCCTTTATAAAATAGCAATTTCAGGATAAAAGTGTAGTGTAATGGCATATGGCAGGGAAGCCTTATACAACTGCGTCCACTTCAGAGACTTCATGGTTTAAACAGAGATTTGAGGTTTTATCACTTACCCAGCTTTTTACCTATTGGGATGTCAGTATGGAATATCAAAAGTGTCAGTAACTAGCTACCTTATTCAAATTAGTCATCTGGTGTATTGCTTCGGCAGCTGAGGCTTACATCTCTGTACAGCATTGTGTGTCGCTGGATGAACTGAGCAGTTCACTCACAGCAACTTGGCACCTTCTGCAGCACTGCAGGTATTCTGAATCAAGGTCTATCTTATTGTCTTAGCACCAAGCAGTATGAAGCCAACTTAGTCATGTCCAGGCTCCACCAGATAGTTACAGATGTATAGCCCCATCTTCCCCTGAAGCAGTTTTTACGCCTTTAAACTATTTCTTTCTTACCCTTTTTGGCTGACAAGGTTTGGAAAATTTGTATTCATTTTCTAGAACTGTCACTTTCATGACACTTTGTGCAGACCTTACTACTGTGTATTTTTAGACATAGTATCTATGCACATTCTTTTAGTCAGCTGCATGGAGAAATGCCTCTTCAAGAGCACCCCCATATCATACCTGCCAGCCTTTGGATATCTGTGTCTGGGGAGGGAAGTAGGAGGACCATTAGAGAGAGCACTGCCCGCTATGGCCACCAAAAGCAGCAAAATGAGTTTCATTTTCGAGTTTCTTCTTTGAATGTATTAGTAATGTTTGCATGTGTCAGCTCTGCTGAGGCGGCATCTCAGGTTTTAAATTAATATTGTTGTAAAGCATTTCTCTTTAATTAAAAAAGAGAGCTCCCTTGTAGGAAATTTCATAAAACAAAACTCATTAGTAATAAACAGATTAAATCTTTGTCAGTTAATCAACACTATAAACTTCTGAGTATTCAGAGAGCGGTGTGATATAACACTGTCGTCATAATAAGAGTGTTTGAAATCATCAGGGATCCTACTGTGCTGTTTGGGTGGTGAGAAAATAATGATTGAAGATGGGCCCCCTACAGTGCTCACATGTGAATTCCCCTAAAGATTAAAGCTGCAAAGATCTGAATTTGATGTTGGCACTATATCTAAAGCAATTTTTTTTTAAGTGGTAGGCAATGTTGGTGGGTAGTACCAAGCAAATTCTTAGTGGTGCTTAGACCAAAACCTGTCACAATGCCACAAAGTTTCTGAGCTGGTGGTCAGTGACTGATCGCGGGCTGGGAGCTTTGCAGCTTTCTCAGATAAACTGTTCCCAGCTGATCAGAGGCTTTAACCTGTGGTGAAGACTGCCCTGCAAATTTCTCATCTTTTTCCACCCTCAATCCTCAACACAGTATTTTCCATAAGAACTGTGGCAGTCCTCTCGTCACACACGTGCTGGGGCTCTGCACAGGTCCAGCTGTCTCCTGGGGATAAAGAACACAATGGAAGAGACCATGTAGCTTTGGGCAGGGACCTCTTTGAAGAAGGTTGGGCATAGTGAAGCAAGACAGGGCATAACCTGTCTGGCTGGTGGTGTATCAACACCTTCTAATTCACTATCACTTGGAATAATGCACATTTAGAAAGTTATGCTCTAAAGGCATTGACATTTTCTCCATTGCTACCAGGAATGTGTCAGAACTCCTCTATGTCACCCTAGGGGGTTCTTTGAAGCCGTTGGGATTATTTGGGCTCTTTCTTTGAAATATATGAAAACTTAAAGTGGGCTGGAATAAAAATAGAGGGAGTGAGAAAAATGAATCATGTTTGTCCACATACAGCAAACTTAGTGGAGTGGGATAGCAAGAAGTTATGAGCAGGGAGCAAGTGGGAGTCATACATAATTATTTTAATTTCTCACCTTTTGTCTTTATTTGGACACTGAAGGCATAATTGCATGTGTTTTGTTATAGAAGTGCCCATGTAAATTAGTTTTGTTGTGGCATGACTTACATGAACAGTAATGGTATTATAAAATGTATTAAGTTTGGAACACCCTTAATGCTTAAAATACACAGTGAATGTTAGGTTATACTGCTGCCTCCAAAGATCTAAATTGGAATACAGTGTTGGAGTACAAGTGAATTGGCCATTCTTATTTTATTCTTCATATACTGATCCTGTATTACAAAATGCAGCCTGCTTGGTAGATGTCTATTCTGGAAAAACAAGAGTCCCAGTTCCTGCCCCTTCATTAGAACTGAGTCCGTAGGCAGCTGTAAAGCAAACAAAACCTCATGTGAATGGTTCTGTTAAAAAGGTGGGAACTGAACTGCACTGTTTAATTTCAGACACACTGGGGACTGTTTCTGTTTAGAAGTCTTTAGCTACCATGACACTATCACTTTTGAAAATCAGATGCTAGGTGTTCTCACTTCTCTGTCACTTCTTCCAACTGGACATCTGTGTGCAAAAATATCCCCTTACATCCCTTTCTTTTCCTCATATTGTGGTATGTCTTCATGTCGTATGTCTTCAAGCAATTTTTTCAGGGGCAAATTGTTTATAACAACTTCCTTCATATTAATTACAGTCAGCTCTTTGAATTAAAACCTTTTATTTAATACCTTTATGAAATGCTAGGCACAGATTTACTCGGAAGGGAATGAGAAAATAAAAGAACTGTTGCATCCTTACAAACAATCACATCATACATTTTTGTGCCATGTGCTTGGGACAGCTTCTGCCTTTGAATCTTGTTTGTGCATTTGGAGAAAGAAGCACAGATACTTTTTGTTTTGTTTTTTTTTTTAACATAGGAGTGGAAGATCACTTCCTATCAAGAGGCCAAATACCCTGGTTTGGCAAAATGGACTGCTTGCAAGGGTCTGTGTGATCCTTCTGATCACACAGCTTTCCTACAATACTGTGTCTGTCATTTGCAGGGTGGCTGATCTTCAGATATTAACGGAAGGGTCTTTAAAGCTCTTCTAAAAAAGGACAATATGTCTCATGATTGTAATAATTTATCTATTCATCTTGTCTCCCTTACTTTTTCTGTTCCATTTTTTTTCTTTTCAGGATGGAGTAGGTGTAGATGAGAAGCTGTCTTTACGGCGGGTGGCCGTCGTAGAAGATTTCTTTGACATTATCTATTCCATGCATGTTGAAACTGGGCCTAATGGAGAACAAATCAGAAAACATGCTGGACAAAAGAGAACGTATAAAGCAGTAAGTAAAAAAAAAAACCATCTAAAAGGGAACTCAAGTCTCTAAAAATGTGAGTTATTTGGCTTAGTGACATGGCATGAGATTTGTGGTTTTTTTTTTTTCCAAACTGGATTAGTACTGCAACCCTCACTCTCAAATTGATTTTAGAGATCTTTCAGTAATGCATGAAAACATACAGTTTGAAAATCACATTTGCTGTGTAATAAGAGCCTCATGCATTGACTTAAATAGAGATTCTCTTGTTGGTACTGGAAGAGAATTTGCTGTTTTTAAAATAGTTTCACAAGTTTTCGAATATCTCGGTATTAATTAATTGCTATTAAATGGATGAAATGTTAAAGAAGACTTAGGATTGTCACAACTTGGCTGAATGGGTTGCTATGTTTCTGCATATAAATGAAGGTGCCTTATAATTTATTGCTGCAGACTAAGTAATACCTAATGGGTTAATGGTATGAAAACTTGTAAATGTCCTAAATTCAAAGGGCTGAAAAGCTATTAGGTACAATAAGGAAAGTGTTGAGGGGCACCTCCCATACCTGTGTAAACTGGCTGAGTAGAGAGAAAATATTATTTCTAAAATTTTAATTTCATCGGTACAGTCTTAAAATAGCTATAAGTAGCTTTTGTGATTAGTGGCACGAATATAACACTTTATTTCCTAATGGAGAACTAATGAAACATTTGCTGCACTTTTCCAAGGTGCTTAAAATGTATGGTTGTGCCTGGATTTGGGTGACTAACTTTCCATTTGTAGGGCTCTGATAGTGCCAGGCACACGCAGAGGCTGATCCTGACCCACCTGCCCAGCTTTTTCCAGTTGCTGAAGCGCCAGAAGCTCCCCCAGGGTGGCAGATCAGTGGCACCCAGCCGTGGCCCATAAAATCCTTGGCCAGAGTGCAGGGCATCCAAGGCAGCTCTCCCCCTGGTCCCAGTGCAATGAAGCTGGCAGGGAGCTGTGGACATGGCCCTGAGTGACCTATCACCCTGAACATAGCTCTTCATCTTAAGAACAACCTGCAGTTATGTCAACTGTTTTTCATCAGAGGTCACCAAAATATGGGGAACTCCAGGTTATGAATTCAATTTTGGCTCTGAGATATAGCTGTTTTTCCATTACTGTTTTTTTTCACCCGCATAACAATCTTTTCTCTATTTGTGAATCCCTTCACAGATTTTTTATTTATAGGCTATTTCAGATGGTTTGTTGTGGGATAAGCTCTTGGCAAAATTTCTTATAATTTGTTCCCAGAGATATTGACCTTAAGATAGACATATGAAGACATCTTTCATCTGGGTGTGCTTTTGTAAGGCTTGCAGTGTTATTTCAGAGTGAACAAATGCAAACTCTTTAAATTAATTTTTATCTGGCACCTCAGCCATTTTGATACTTTGTCTTCTTTTTCATAAAGCATTAGAAAAGGGTTATTTTCCATTGACCTTTCCCTTTCTATTTTGTTTTACTTCAGTAAGCTGTTCAAAGGTATAGGTCACAAACATTGTAGAATAATATACAGCTGTAAGGAATGCTGCCAACTATAAATACAATACTTCAAGTCATCATCCCACAAATGTGTGCCAAGTATAATATTTGCTACCATAAGGATCCCATGGTGATAGGTCAGAAAAGAAATTTGTTTATTGTGAATAGCATGAAGGACAACTAGTGTATCTTTGGTGAGAACTATTTGTGCAGATTAAGTAGCCTACACAATAGTGTCATCTATTGTCAACTTTTATTGCAATTGAGACATGAGCCTGTTGCATTGTTAAGGAAGCCCAAATGTAAGTTTGTATCATTATCAGTCTGCGATATTTGTGCATTCACTTAATTGTATATTAATTTATCAAGGGCATTGAGTCATATTTCCTAGTGACATTATTCACATATATAGTTTTGTAAGATTTCCATAGATTAAAAAAGTGGAAAAAAGACTCCAGAAGAAACTAATTTCAATTCTTGCTCTCTATTCTGATATAAGAATTAGGTTAAGTAAACAGGCATCAAACTCTACCAGACCACCCGCGGAAATGAGTACTCCTTTACTTGATCTGTCCATGAAACTGCCTTTACTAAAAATTAAGAGCTGTAGTGTCAGTCTTTTCCAGGAAGCCATGCAATATCTACTTCTTCTGTGACACTGTAAGGAGGAAAGAGGTAGTATCTTGGGTAATAGTCTCCCAAAACATTATACTCTAAAAGCTTTATAAATCAAACTGAAGTACTTTGGCGGGGTTTAAGTTCATTAAGTGAATCTGGAACAAGATTAATTTAGTCTTGTTTCTTTATTCACATGTGAGAAGTGAATCATCTCTGAGATCTCTGCATGTATTTATCACGCATAAGTATTCACCAAATAGTTTGAGTGAAGAACTTTTGTAGGAGAGATGGTTCACAAACTGTATGCTACAATTGCTATTTGTAGTTCACAACCCCTGGCATGAGACAGTCACATTTCTTCTGTTCTCTGACAGGATAACCAAAACCTTTTAACAGAGAAAGTATGGGGAGAAAATACCACAATTTTGGTCAAAATTCCTGAACTTTTGAAGTTCATAAATACTGTCATGGATTTTCAGTACCTAAGTATTTCTGAAAAATAATGTCACAGCCCTTGAGCCCTTGCAACATATTGATTTTAAGTAATTAATTTGCTTATATATGTGTGAATCTCATTTTCAATAGTGAACCTGCTCCACTCAGTCTTGAATACTGCTCGAGCATGATTGAAAGGGTAATGAAATTGTCAAAGGTGATTTAATTAACTACTGTCTGCATTTACATAGAGTAACAAATTTGGTATAACTAGGGTCTTTTTAATTTTTCATAGAGTCACCCTGGGTACTGGAGTGCTAAAATACATCAGAATGTCTCCATAAAAGTGTGTTCAGAACACTTTACAAACTCAGTTAGGGAATCTGCACTGCCTTGTTTATGTTAACTGCGTGGAAGTGAATGATATTTTTACAACTGATTAATTTGTGTGGGACTTCCTACAGCAGTGCTGTGCAGGAAGATAAATAGGATGTGGTACTTGAAACCTCTTAAAGAGCAGAGTACTGGAAGACAGCCTTTCCATTTGAATTGGGGCAGCAATGTACCAAGCTCAAACTTTAGGATTTTTGGCACAAACCCTATAGAAAATTAGGAAAGCATCTGTCTTTCAATATTTAAGTTTAGAATAAGGTCCTATTCTCTTCTCCTCTGCACAATAAAAGATCAGAAGGGAATTGTATAAACTCTGTATGTATGATGTGGGAGAGTAACCTTGAAAATATGCAAAAGAGAGGGAGTGTCCTATTCAACTGACAGGTTTTGTGCTCATTTCGGGTTCCTGTCTTGAATACAAGTTAAGATTGATGGGCTGTGTTCCTTGCTAGCATAACTTTAGGTAGATCTACACTAGCAAATAACCCAGATGTGGCTTATATATGTAAAATGAAACCAAGAACTTTAAATCATATGCAAAGTATGCCAGACTGAAGGAATAATTAACGTGGTGCTTTTAATCTCGGCCATTTTCCCAGTTCCCAGGGAAGTTTACAAACAGGGAAAACATTGGGTGTCTTGATCTGGGAGATAACTCCCTGACAAAGGCAGGATATGAAGGCCTGGCCAAGTCAGTTGCTCAGCAGGGGCACAGGTGACTAGGAAGATGCGGAAGGTGAAAAGAGCATGTTCCTCTGGACAGAGGAAAGTAGAGGTGCCAGAGAGGTCCATGCTTGTCCTGCATTCCTTTGGCTTCTCTGCCAGGCTCCATAGGAGTTGGAGTGAAATGCTGATGCAAGGAATGTGGTCAGGAGAAAGTACCAGGATCTCATAGGGACATCTCTGCTAGCAGTTGCTGCTACAGCTTGGTGTTTAAGAGGAACTGCTTTACTTTGGGGTAGTACTTTTCACTCTGTGTTCTAAGGGAGTTATTTTTGTATAGGCATCCCACTCTGAAAGGAGAACTGTGGCATCAAACTGGGGATAGGGATGCATGGGAGAGAAGTGTTCAGGAAAAGAATCCATCTGGTGTATTTGGGAAAGGCATGCAACAAGTGCATAGCAGGCTTTCTGTGCCTTTGTAGAGCTACATTTCTTGATTTAAACTATTCGTCTGTGTCTACAATTTAAATACAAGTGCTGAGGGATATATCAGAGGTGGGAGTAACTGGGAAAAGTTGTGGCTACAGTAGCAGCATAATGCAACAGGCTCAAGCTGTCAGGACAACTCTGATTCAGTGCAAACCAGGAAAAAAAATAGCCTTTTTTACACCTTTCAAGAAACTCAGATGGTCTGTGATGAGACTGAAGATGTAAAACATCTGTGCTACCTCTCAGGCTCAGCTATAGGTACTGTTCAGCCAGATCAAGTGATTAAACCCTATATTTCAGAAAGATTTGATTTTCCTTACTTTGTTTTAATATCCTTAAGAAAGGTATTAAGTTTTTATTCATTTAAACAACTGAGTAGGTGCCTCACCTTTCTATGTTATATCTGGACACATTTTTTCATAAATAACTGCATCATCCAGCTGAGAACTGTTTGTGTAAGTCTCATAGCTCCCTTAAGCATGTTTAATTCTATGTATGTATTTTACTTGAATATTTTTACCTATGAAGGATGATCTAATATCTGTCTATTGAGCCTGCTAGTTACTGTGCAAAGCCTTGAAACATTACAGCAGTGAACTTGAATTGTGAGTGAGAATTGTCACATCTGAGCAGGAGAAATGGGTTGGTTAATAAGACTCCTAACCCATGAATGAAGAAAGAGCCACTGGGCTGATGAGCTGGAAGAAGCAGGCTGGTATAACATGCAGGAGATACTATGTATCAAGGGGAAGTAGCTTGAGACAACACTCTCATCAGATAGGTAATACATAAATATATAACCTCTGAGGCATAACAGGAGTCTTTTGAGTGAGGGGCAATGTCTGGGGTCTTGTGCCTCATCCAGCTGTTTCAGTAATAAATGTTTCTTGATTTTGGATCAAGCTTTTGAGTAGTTTCCCTGTCTCCTGTCAGCCTAAAAAAAGCCTTTCTGAGACTGAGAAACAGAGGGTTACTCTTTTTCCCTCCTAAAACATGGATGTGCTTGTGAGTCCCCTGTGAGCATCACACTGAGTGGGTTTTCCTTGGGGAATAATTTTTTGACAGGTTGCACCGTGAAATAACATCATGTCCTTCCTGATCAAACAGGGATAAAGCAGGTTTGGGGCTTGACTTGTTTCTGTATTGGGCAGACCTTGTCCTTGGGGAAGTGAGAGAACTTGAGCTTTGTGCAGGACCTTAGCATGCTTAAATACTTGCATCCACACCATTCTTTTTAACATGGCAAAACACCCAAGCCCAGTGCACTTTTACTGCATGGGCTTGTTCCTGCTTCTTTGCAAAGGGTGAGTGTTGAGTGTGCTGGCAATTGTCCCACTAGCAGGTGTTTCCCATTGCTTCCCTCACAGAGAGTAGCTTCTGCTATATGGGGAGAGAAGGGAAGGGAGCTGTGAAGAACAAGTTTAGCACATGAGGGAACAGCATTTTCCACAGTGTAGCGAGGTAGCGAGCTCTTGATAAAGCTCCCAGCAGTGATATATCTACTTTCCTATGTCAGCCTTCTATTCTGACCTCTTGCTGAGGAAAGGAGAGGGCTTCCCTTGGCTGGCTCGCCCTCCTGTCATCAACAAACCAATTTCTGCCACCTGGTTTGATGGCTGTGGGCCCAGGACAGATTACCATCTTCACTCTATCCCTGTCTTTCTCTCTCTTTCCTCCTCTTGGAGTCTTTTGATCATCTTTTCCCCCTTTAACCTCTTTAATGAAAAAAACCACACACACAAAATCTCTATTCTGACACATTGTATCTTCCAGACTACACATACATCCTCCATACTAATTCTTTGGAGGTTAATAGGTTCACTTGCAAAATTTCACTCCCTCTCCTCACACTTGTCTTTCCTACTCTGCCATATGTGTCCTAAAATCTGCCTTTCAGTTTAGGACTTGTTAATTTTCCAAGCAAAAATTTAGCTCTGAAAGCTACATCATCACAACATCCTGCACTTGAATCATCTGAGTATGGGAGAGCATAAAGGAAACTTTGCTTGTTTTTTCTCTGCCTGTAGTGATGCAGGAGGAATGCAGTAGGCTTCTCAGTAGACAATTAGGACATTCATTGCTTAGCTTCAGTGTAAATCAGATTATATGCTCAGGTAGGGGATTACTTGCCTGTACTAGTTGTGCTCTTCGTGGGATCCAATAAACAGGCCTAGACAGGCCTTCATTGCTAGGCGATGTTTTGGATGCATTCATATATGTCAAAATATAGCAAAGACCTTTTGTGAATGGTGAGGTAAGATCATAAAAGTTTTGACTCAGAAGCCACTGAAGTCAACTCATTTTCCTTTCAAGTTAAAACAAAATGTATGTATGTGTGCATGGACTGTATTGTTACAAAATGATTGCTTCTTATCCTATAATTTCTGACGATAAAACAAACTCGGTATGATTTTTGCAGTTTTTGCTTCTTGCTCCAGATGTCCTGTTTCTTCTTCAGATATCTTTACAATGTAAAAAAGCATTTAGCTGTAAGGGCTATACCTAGCACACAGTACCTAAACAGAAACCTTCTAGAATCTGCTTATTTTCTGATTTCTCCATGATACAGAAGACATTCAGTTATGGGATAACACATCTCTACAAGCAGCAGAAGACATACGAATGTGCATGTGAATAAAAACAGTAGTAAGAGTAAGGAATCCCATAAGGATACTTCTAGAGCTTCAAAACTGAGAAAAGTATACTTATAATATTTTTTTAAAATCAATCCAAATAATTTTATCAATATGGTAAATCAGCAGTCATCGGTCTTTGATAGGAGTGGGCATGTGCATGAGAAGTTTCTTGTAAGTCATGCCAAAAATATGCCAGTCTGATTTGTCAGTGTAGGGATGTAAATAATGCAATATCCCCCACTTAATTCTTCTAGCTTTATTTTTTCTTAAAATGTAGAAGTGTGCACATTAAATTTTTTTTGTTTGTTTTTGGTGTCGACTTCCAATAAACCAATATTCTTTTATTACAACACATAACTGAAAAAGATGGTCTGGCTATATATTTTATCAGCTAATAGCCCTGAGAAGAGGGCTAGGAGCTGGGCCACTGAAGGCAGTGATAGGATACAGCGTCAGCAAGGACTGAATCATTACTGCCTTCTTTTGGATAGAATAAAGGACAGAAACAATTATTTCTGATGAAGTCAGACCACTAAGCTATTTTTGTATAGTTACTTAGAAAGTGTCATAGGTCTCCAGGTTGTGCTCTGAAGCCCTCACATGCAAGCCAGATCCATGATATACACCAGTACAGCCTTGTGCTCAACCTGACTAACTCTACTGAGAGCTGAAATATAGGATTTTGTGTTCAGCCTTGTGCTAATTTGGTTCTAAGCTTGTAGCCAAGCTAATTCTTGGCTACAGCTGGTTCAGAGCTTGGCCAGAGCAAGCAGGTGGCTATCTGTGTATTATAAAGTAGATATGAAAGCCAAACAAGAGTCTGCACTGTTGGGGATGTGAAATTGTGGGGTTGGGGGGGGGGGAAGGGGTGTGCAATTAATAAGTTTTCTGGCAGTGAATGTTGGAAAGGGCTTTTCTTCTATATATTCACGCAACAAGAATAAGGAATGCTATGGGTTATGCCCCTTATGTATCTCTTTTAATGTGATTCCTATTGTGTTATGCTAATTTATACGGGCTGAAGTCTAGGAATGTCAGTGATTGATTCAAATGATAAAGTAAACAGGGGAGGAAGTTGGTGAAATCTGGAGTTATTTAGGGAAGGGCATCCTTAAAACTGTGTTGCAGTGGGAGGCTGGAGACACGAGCATCTGCTCTGTGGACAAATTTAGTTATAAAATGCTGTTGCCTTATAGTCAGTGGAGCATACCTATCAAATCTGGGCCTTAGCTCTCTTTCTTTCTGTGAGGGAATTTGATCTTGTCTGAGCAGAACTCGAATTTTGACAGAGATGCTCGATTAGAATAAATGGAGCATTCCTATCAAATGCAGGCAACTAATGAATCCATGGGTAAGCTCCATTAATTTCAATAGGGTGCTAAACATGTTAAATGTTATAAGAGAGAGGTTGTTGCATTTGTGCACTTACCAATTTTTTCAATGCTAAATTCTAGCTGATTTTAGGTTCTTCTTTTAGTTCCCATAAAGCATGAGTATAACCAGTGTTTTCATATTTAGAAAGGTAAATAAGCATCTGTTCTGTGGGTATAAAAATCAGGAAAAAAACATCTAAAATATATTTTTAGTAGGATCTCCCATTCAAAAGTGGCTTCATTTGGTGCCTTGATTTTCAGAAAAATTGTTTCAGGCCCAGAAAAAATCTTTGCCAATTTTCATCAAAGAACCATATTTGCTTTTATTCTAATTTTCTTCTCCTCCCCAAAATAAGATTTCTCTTATATAAGAAAACAACAACAGTAAACAGCCTAAAACCCAATGGTATAAACATGATGGTATATTTCACATTCCCATTTTATAATGTGCCATTTCTATGTATTCACGTGACACACATCACATCAACAAATACTAATTTAAACTTCACCTATTTTCAAAAATACTGCCACTGACAAATTGGGTCCATGGATTTTTAGGAAATGTAGGTTTCAGCACAGGTTAAGTAGGTGACAAGCCAGGTAGAAGAGTGTAAGAGAGTTAAAACTGACTATTCCTCCTCGTCTTAGCTCCTTTGTGAGGGGCAGAAGTGGTCTGGACAGAATGAAATCCCATTCACATCCAATTAAATAAAGTTATCTTGTCCTTTCTGTAGCCACACTTTCATACACACCATCTTCATTCTCTTTCTCTCCCTACAGAGACTTGCATCATCATAGTGCTTGATAGGAAATCAAATCCTGCTGCAGGTTTTACAGTAAGGGAGTACAAGGAGATACACGTGCCGTGTTCAGTTGTATACATCAACATATATAAGGAATCACCCATGTATACATCAAAATATATAAGGAATCACAGAAGAGCCATGGATTTGCCTTTTATTGGCTTGAAAACATCCAAGTTTGGATTCTTTCATCAAACTCCGCCCATCTGATAAAGCTGTTCCAGTGCACTGGAATGTAACAGTTCCCGCTGATGTCTGGTTTGAATGTCCCAAGACACCACTGTTGTTTTCCCTGGTTACACACTATAAAGTGTTTTTCTCTACAGTTTTTTAACTCCCTTGCTGGCAGTGGTGGGCTACAATTAGATCTTTCTTGGCCTTGTAACCTACATGAAACAAATCTACCTCCCTCAACCTTTCCTTCAAGGTTTTCTTTATGTTCCAGCTGCCATGGTGGCTTGGCACAGAGCCATCTCCTGCCTCTTAGCAGCCTTCCTGAAGTGTGGATGAGAACTGTGAACTGTGAGGGGAAACCTGGGCACGTTATACCAGCTGCTTTCTTACCAGCACTGAGTTGAGAGGGATAATAATTATTCTTGATCTGCTGGCCATATGCTTAAAGTAGCCAGTATGAGATGTACTTTGTCAGTGATCAGAGAGTATGCTGTTAGCTCATTTTCAGCATGGCACAAACCTCCAAGTCCTTTTGAGCAAGGCAAAATATCTATAAAGACAGATGTGTCCTTGGGGGTGGGGGGAATGGAATCTTTAAAACCAGCAACAGGTCCTTCCTTCTCTCCCCTTTCAAAAGAGAAAAAAATCCCTCTGATGCCTGCTTGTATGTGGTTAGAGACAATGATGTTGTTGAAACCAGGAAGCAATTAAAATCTGTTGTTTCAAGGTATTGCCAGGTAAAGCAGAGTCTCTAAAATCAACTGGTTCACAAATTCTTCAACTATTAGTAAAAATAATGTAGGTACTCCAAAGTATAAAACCACAAACTTTTGAAGAATATTTTCAAGTATTTCACAAAACATTCAAGTACAAAGTTAAAATAATAAGGCAACCTTCATTGCTGCTAATACATCAAGTCCTATATCTGTCTATGCATTGTTACAACAAAAATAAATAGAATGCATTAGACAAGCACTTTCGTTTTTTGGAATTGGCTATAGCAAAAAAAGTCTCTTTTCAACTCTTTTTTTGGAGTATTCCACAGTGGGATAGCTGTTATGTATGAATCTTTTTGCTGAAAGGAATTTGAAATTAATTGTAAACAGAAAACAATACCCCCTTTTGAAATAAGTGGATTTTGTTCAGTACCAACTGTTAGTAGCCATTAAATGATAAGTAGGCAGATTGGAGAGATGTTTCTTGAAATCATACATAGTATGCAGAACATGCTTTCATTGTGCTTCCTGGCATTAAAAGATAATGTGCCTTATTTGGAAATATGATGATCAGGTCTGTTAAATCATGCTCAATCAGCTTACATAATAACATCTATATTTTGTTATTAATTTCAGATTTCAGAGACCTATGCCTTCCTACCGAGAGAAGCGGTGACACGATTTCTAATGAGCTGCTCAGAGTGCCAGAAAAGAATGCATTTAAACCCAGATGGAGCGGATCATAAAGGTAGTTTTAATGTCAAATAGTAGGATGTAAAGTAATTTTATTTCTAATACCCATTTATATTTTCCTAGCTTAAGTGAGGGTTCATAAAAATTTGGTAGACTGGAACAGTTCAGTAAGTCAGATCATCTCATTTACTTAAGCTGGAAGGTAGTGAATCTTCTGCTTTCACTTAGGGATGGAGTGTAATATCATCTGCACCCTCAATAGAAAGATGATTTTATCTGCAGGAAATAATTTATTTTGCTATGGAAATGTTTGTATGGGAGCTTAAGCATAAGAAATAGATAGGGTATATAAGATGTAGTCATTTAGGGTAGAAGAACTCATCAATTTTCAGGGTTTGAACTTGGTTTTCCTTTTTCTTTGGGAGACTTCCATTTGTACAGACTACAAGTGATTGAAAATGCGAAAGTTAGACCTAAATGACATAACAGTCTGACTCTGGCTGCAGAGTAGGCTGACATAGCCTCCTCAATTGACATATGATGCCTAAGAACTATTTTTTTTTTTTGTAGATAATGGAAAACCTCCAACTTTGGTGACCAGCATGATTGATTACAACATGCCCATTACTATGGCTTATATGAAACACATGAAGCTGCAGCTGCTAAATTCACAGCAAGATGAGGTAAAACCTGAAACCTTTTCAGTTTGGTTTCCTATTCTCCTGTGGTCTTTTGTACTTGTCTTTGAGGTAGCTAGGAAACTGAGGTAAAGATGATTGTTGATCCCATCTTTATAATTGTGTTGCTGAAACAGTCAGTCTGAAATCAAGGCAGGGTTGTTTTCAAGTAATCAGGTTGAGAGAAAATGTCACAATTTATGTCACTTTTCTGTGACTGGGGGTAGTGAGCTGTACCGTGAATTGCCTGAAGGTGCTCTTTCACTGGACCAGTGGAAAAGGTGATGGGGCAGCATGTTCACTCGAGATGGAGTTTTGCGCCCAGCAGTGACTTCCATTGTCTGCTTCTAGAAACCAATACTGTCAACAGCTGAAATGAATGCCATGGTGTTCTCAAGGTTAGGAACCATGATGCAACACATTGTACTCACAGAGATTAAAGTCCTGGCAACATCAGTTGAAATCTTTAGGGCAAAAAGCTTAATAATAAGAGCAGGAGTTGCTTTTGAAATTTTGAATAAAAAGGCAGAAATAAAAAAGGAAGAAAATTAGATTGAGAATCAGGTTCCTTCATAGAGAATTTGGGTTGAATTGTATTTATTTCTTCTCAAAGATTGTTTGCTTTCTCTGATATTTATTCAGAGTTTGCCCAGGTCTTAAGAAGTGCTTCATCAATTGACAGGCACATACCAAATTATTTGTAGTAACCTCGTTTTGCTAGAAATTTGTTCATTTACCATTTCAACTGCCAAATAGAAGCTCACAGAATAGAAGCTATGTGGCAGCCAAAAAGCAGTCCTGCATTCTGTGTCATTCTGTCCAAATACAAGGTATTTTTCAATAAAGAAAGCCTTCACACACTACCTTAGCAGCTGGATTATGTCAAGACCCTGACTGTCTTCATGCACAAATACAGCCTGGTCATCTTTTTTCTTTTAGTCTCCTGATTATTTCAGGGATCTGGAAGCAGGGTTTCAAGTAGCAGGAGAGAAGAGGCTTTATTCTGCAGTAGCCTTAGGAATTAAAGGACTCCTTGGTTTCTACACCTTTTCTCTTTGAGAATAACTACTTCCACAACAGGGTCAAGTACTCGTGCTGGATCAGGACCACATGCCACAGAGCTTCTGTAGCCTGAATGTTATGGTGCAGTCTTTCTGGTCTGATAACTGAAATTTTTGTTAAACCAGTTTTTCATCTAGACAAGCCAGTGGCAATGATATGGAGGCAGCAGGACTTAACATTTCTTGGTATTTCCCTGCCCAGCTTGGTTTTGCCCAGCTCTGTTTTTACTGTGTATGAAAATGCCTGCAGCAGTGGATTTATGAAAGTAATCTTTTATATGTTTTAGTAATAATAACTTTTTAGGGCAGAGTGGGCATGAGGAAAGTTCTGGATTTATGAAAGTAATTATTTGTATGTTTTAGTAATAATAACTTTCCTAGGGCAGAGTGGGCACAAGTAAAATTCTCAAGATAATCCTTTTGGCTTTTCTCAAAGCAGAGTTTTGCCAAGGTTTTCTTTTTCCCGTGGGTGGTACGTTTGTTGCCCTAAGAACAAAATGACAGTGAAAATGCTGTAGTACAAAGTAGCAGGAGTTCTGCTTCAAACTATGTCATGCACTTGAAAAACAGGCTTGGGTTTGTACGAAAGGTTTAATCAATCATATGTGTTTTCCTTGTGGGGGTAAGTGTGGAATTGAGACAGGAGTAAACTTGGATCTCACTGCCAGCTAACCCAGGGACTGAAAGCCTCCTAATTCTCTCATCCTCAATTCAACATTTTTAAGCTGAGGCCATTGATGAGAGGGAAACAGGCTTAATCTAAAAGGAGACCTCACCACTGTGTGGGATTTAGAGCACTGCTGCAGCTGCTATAAAGATGCCTGTGCTTCTCAGCTTTTGTTCCCATGCCCCTGTGTCCATGCAGATTGAGCCAGTTTGGGAAGTGATGTGGAGGTATTCTGCAGTGCTGTAGGCAGAGACTGCCTATGTCTGTTGTTTTATAACTATGTAAGTGTCAGCCAGAGCTCCCTTTCTGGGAGCCCATCAAATTGCCTGACCTCAGAACTGAAATATGTAAGCTGCTGCTTGCTGGTTCCTGCAGGATTCAATGAGAAATACCCCTCCGTTTTAACAGAGACACAGCAATCCAGAAGGTCTGGGGGAGTTTGTTTTCTTATCTTACTCTTTGAACAAGCAGAGTGCATTTTCCCTAAACCTCAGAACCATCTGGCATGTGCCCTAGCCCTGTCTGTCTGGGGCAGGAGGCTGGTGTGCACCACAGCTCATCTGTGTTTGGGTGTTTGCTGCTGCTGTAACTGGGCTGCTCCCACCTTATGCAGAGTAAGGCACACAGGTGCCTGCTGGAGAAGCCCTCACTCTTCCACTTGGTTTTTCACAAATCCTTGAGAACAAGGTATGTTTATTTCCTTATTTGTCATTGTCTTGCTGTGGCAGTGCAGAACAGTCTCACCTTATGTGTTGTCCCACTCTTGCTCCTGAATGGCATTTGCAGTACTTCATCCTAATTTAACATGAGTTGTTACTGCAGGGAAATTGCTTTCTGCAAACAAGAGAGCTGTCCATACAAACTGGTAACATTGCTGAGACCCAGGGGAAGAACAGATTTAAGGGTCTAGCACTCAGAAAGAAGCAAGCAGCTATATTAGTATCTGTAGTACCCACTTCACAACAAGTACAGAGTAAATAATATAAAGATTGCTATTTTTCTAGGTCAGTTCTGGTGAGCACCCAGAAGAATAGTCAGAATCCTGTCTTATCCTGTTTTGATAAAAAAAGTAAAAAAAAAAAAAGAATTTGAAAAATATTTCAAACATTTTCAGGGCATACAAAATTATTTGCCATCTTTTTCTCTACATTCTTTAAAGTACTTTTCTTAACAAGAGTAACCATCTCAGAAAAGCTGTTACTGAAAATATATTGCCTTAGATTTGTACATTTCCTCAGCCATTTATGGAGCACGACTTGGGGATACTTAATTTCTAATCCATGAGTGGATGTGTGAACTTCAGTGGGACTGGAGCAATTGAAGTCAAACATGTATTTGAATATTCTCTGGACTAGGTCCAAAACAGTTCTACTTTTATAAATGGGGATAATGATCAGGATTTTTACTTTTTCCCTTTTTATCATCTCTAGTTAAATGCTCTTGATTGCTCTTAATATGACTTGATGGATAAGTCATATTAAAGATGTATAATGTAGAATAAATTTGCAGTGATTCTCCTGTGATTATATTTTATTTGCCACTGACTGTCATGACCCTGCTCAAAACTTTTATAAGCTTTCTAATTTTCATAGGTGCTTTTTTAAGCACAACATAAGTGTAACATCATATCAAGTGAATTTGATCATGGATTCTTATTAGATCAAGTTGCCATTTGGAAATATAGTCCTGTGAGTTTTTGTAGTTTAACCCCAGCCAACAACTAAGTACCAAGTAGCTGCTTGCCCACTCCTCTCCCTGCTCTGGTGGGATGGGGAAGAAAATCAGAAAAAAGTAAAAACCCAGGGGTTGAGATAAGAACAGTTTAATAATTTAAACAAAGTAAAATATACTACTACTGCTACTACTAATTGTAATGAAAAGGGGGGAGAGAGAGAAGGAGGAATAAAACCCAAGAATCACATGTGAGGTCAAATAAAATTCCTCATCACCCACTGCATGATGCCCAGCCAGTTTCCCAGCAGCAATTGGCCCCCTCTGGCTATCTCCTTTCAGTTTATATACTGGGAGTGATACTCTATGGTATGGAATATTCCTTTGGCCAGTTCAAGTCAGCTATCCTGGCCATGCTTTCTCCTGACTTTTTTGTGCACCTGCTCTCATGGCAGAGCATGGGAAACTGGAAAGTCCTTGATTTAGAGTAAGCACTACTTAGCAACAAGCAAAACATCAGTGTGTTATCAACATTATTCTCATACTAAATCCAAACACAGCACTGTACCACCTACTGAGAAGAAAATTAACTCTATCCCAGCCAAAAACAGGACAGTGGTCATTCACAGGGTTACCGACTTCCATGTGGGAAAGGTAAAGGATTCAGGCAGGGAATATAGGGAGGTCTCCTCAGCCAAATTTGAATAACAAGGTCTTGGTATGGAGTCTCTAGTTACCAATCCTTTTCTGGAAAATACTGTGGAATTACTATGTAGTATGCTTACAGCTGAATAAATTACATTTGTCAGATTATCATATCATGTAAACACTATATTTTCCCTCCTCTTCCTGATATGCTTTGCTTGTTTTTTTATAAACACAAATATTTAGCATGATTACACTCCACACCAGGTGTGAGTGAAACAAATGGGAAGAGAATGAACTGCATGTATAATGTGAAGAGTGTACAATGTTTTCTGACATGTCTCTTTCTATTTGCAGGATGAAAGTTCTATAGAAAGTGACGAGTTTGATATGAGTGACTCAACCAGGATGTCAGCTGTGAACTCTGACCTCAGCTCAAATCTGGAGGAGAGAATGCAAAGTCCTCAGAACCTCCAGGGCCAGCAGGATGGTAAGGCTCTGATTTTGTACAGAAAATGTGGCATTGCCTTGTCTTTTTTCCCATTCTGTGATTTCATTTAGAATTTGCTTTTCTTCATAGTGTGTTTTATTAGGTAATTTGAAATCCGTGTTCCCTATATCTCAGCATGAAGAAGTTGGGTTTTTTTGCAGGCTAATTTATTTGTTGCTTAGGCAACAGGTGAGTGCTTAGACCACTGTATGTTAAGTAGTATTATCTTACTGTTCCTATATATATATCTGTAGTGTGACCATACACAGGCATAAAAGGAAATGACAATCAAACCTTTCTCAGGCAAATAAGAAAGCTGAGAAGGTTGTTTTCACAAGGAGGCAGAGCAGTGTCACAGAAGCTGGTTATTTGAAGTATAGGAACTGGGATGTGATATTCAGAGGAAAGGATGAAAACAGCAAATTCCTGTAGGGGAATAGAGGTAAAAGATGAGAAAACAGAGCAAGCAGCATTGTACATTTGAATGTTAATTATTTCTTGTTTACAACAGAAAGCTACTTATTAGTCAAAGATGAAAGTTTCACTTTTCATAGAAGATGCATAGGTGTGTAGTTTTTGGTTTCAGCCCTTGTTATATAGCAAGTTAGATGAGCCTAGTTTGGAATGAACCTTCTTCTGGAGCTCACAAGTAGCCTGGCTACTACAGACTGTGCCAGTGGCTCACGAGTGGTACATGAATGCACAGCACCCAAAGTGCAGGTCCATTCTGTTGCTATTAGAAACAACACACTGGCATTCTGTACTTGTTACTTGGAAATTTCCTGATCGTGTGTGCCAAATTGGAAGTTCTTCTTATATATCTCTTGAACACTAAATACATGGGATTTGATGGTTAAACTGGATTCTTTGCACTTCATGCATCACGGTTAATTGCTAGCTGGTAAGATATTTAGGTGAGAATGGTTGTGGTGCATAGAGGCTGATAGGATCTGGTGAAGAGTTGGATTTTCAGCTGGGTTGCTCTCCAGACAAATAAAGGAGTGGGATGCCTGTCCTAATTTGATAAGCCAGATTCTAACCACAACTGCCTTTTGTCTGAGTATCCTCAAACTATCATAATTTTTTTTAAAATTTTAACTTAATTTCTGTCCACATATGTTCACTAAAGGAGCAGTTCTGATGCACATGATGTATGAAAAGTTAGTTCACTTTCCTGTTGAAGTTTGACTTTTCACAGGGGTCATATATTGTAGTAATACTGCTAACTTAGATGTTTCAGAGTTACTTAGGAAGGTGCCATTTTTTTAATATATTTGGCTTTCAGTGCAATACTATGCTGTAGAAGTTTCACATATATAGTTTCTTAATAATAATTACATGCATGTATATGTCTGAAATAAAAACTATAGTTCAGTAACCTGTAAATAAATGCCTGTCATACATGTCTTAACACCTGCTGCAACCAGATTCATGTGCCACATCTAATCATACTAGAACCTAAGTATGAATGATAAAGTGCTGTAAATCTGTCACTTGCCATTAGAAATGTATGCAAAACAAATCCACTGTGGTCTTTGAACTTCAGGTAGTGTGATCTTACAGTATGGCTTTAAATCTCTCAGCTTTCCTTCCCTTCCTCCCAGATGGTCCTTGCTTACCTTCCTAAGGCAATCCTATTTTTTGCTGCATCTCCTGGCTAAAGCATCTGCTGATAGAGAGATTTGAAATAGCAGCTCTCTTCCTGCTTCATGGTTTTCCTTTGCTAGCTGTTGTCAGGTAGCAAACCTAAGTATGGCTAGTTATAGCAACAGTGATGTTTCAGATGTGGCGGAAGAGGCTGAAGGATGAGCAGAAAGACATGAGAGAAGTGGAGGGGAGGAAGAGTGGTAGGAGAGGGCAGGAAAAAAGAAGATTGGAAGAAAATAATGAATATGAGAGGCAGAGGAATGGAAGTTGGAACAGGAAGGAGGGAAAATAAAAGGGAACTTAAATGTGCTTAGCAGTACAATCCCTTTGCTGTCATAGGCTGCACTGCAAAATTTTACAAATTTAATACTTAATTATAGCACACACACACACCAAAATCATCACCAAAGCTTGAAGCTGTATGTCTAAAGTGATTCTTGCTCCCTTCTCTCAAACATTCTGCATGTCTATAAAAGTTTATGTCAGCCACCACATTGAGCCTATAGATAAAGACACTTGGCATTTGCCTCATCTGAAATGTGTTTGCTGCATTCTGGCAGGTGAAAATTTGCTGTTGCATAAGGTTGCCTGTACACATGCAGATGGAAATGGTATCTGGGGTGGAATGGAACAGCATAGGTCTTCTGATGCCCTCTTTGGGAGGATAATTTGCTAATGGGAATCCTTAGGAAAACTACTCCCTGGGGTGGATTAATGACAGCTCCAGTGTACATAAAGGTGATGTATTTAATCACTTTACTTACCTGATTTCCCATGTGAGGTAGCATGAGAATATTTTGGGACATCCCCTATTTTCTTTCCTATGGGTTTCAACCTATTTGGTACTAGAATATAAACAGTCTGTGTACCTAGAGAAATATAATAGTGAGCTGGGCCATGCTACTGAGGGATAGATGGAGGCTTCTCTTCCAGTTCAGTTTATCAGAGCATGAGAATTCTGACACTGACTATGTAAAATAAAATAAAATGCTTTCATAGCCTCACCCCTTGGGGCTATACTTGCATCCTATTTAGACAGGCATTTGTCTTTGGGAGGTCATTACCAGGCTCATACTAAAAAAATCAACTTGAGGTTTCTCAATGTCTTCCAGTCTAATACTGTGTCCTGTTTCTCATGGTTTAGTTGCTTGAACCTAAGTAAAATAAAGGCAAGTATGAGAGAGCAACTCACAGTATCAGCTGAAAGCAATAGACTTCTTCACCCAGAAATGCCATGGTAGATGAGAAAAATACTGAGGAGGAAGGGCTTAGAGACAGAAGGAGTGTATTTGCTCAGAGTGGGTGCTGGTACTGCACAAAAGTCTTGGGCTCTGCAAGTGGACTGAAGCTTCATAATACTTGTATTAAGCTTATTAGGTGGAAAGGGTACAAGGAATTAAGGAAGTAATGAAAAGTGTAGAGACTTGGTGAATTGCAGCCACGGTACTGAAGTTGCTGCAATACTACTAAGGACAGTTCCCCCTTTAAATTAGCCTCTGTACGCTTTTAAATAACAGGGTCTTGAGTCACACCTGCTGATGAATGGCTGAAAATAACATCCTGAGCACTTGCAGGGCTGCTGCAACCATTGGGTAGGAGCTGGAAAAGGGCTGCTGGTCTTCCCTGGGGAGTTAGAAAAGGAAAGCAGCTCTAATTTGCAATTGGTGCATTCCCCAGCTGGGAATGGGGCATGGCTCTCTGTTTACCAGTGCTTCAGAGGTGTTTTCTCTAGCAGCTAGCTGGATAATAGAGCTGTAAATTGATGATGTGTTCCTTTCTCTCTTGCTTGCTTCTTGCTTGCCCCTATTTTCTTGGTTCTGTAGACATGACACAGTTCTGTGTCCTAAGCAGGTTCTTTAGAGTGAGCCCTGTGTACAGCTTGTCTGCAGGAAAAGCTCCCACTTGAGAGCTGTCTTTAATTCTCCTTTCTCTTAATAACACTCTCAGGACTCTGATGTTGCTGGATCAAACCCTTTTGCCCATCTCACACCGCAGACAGTGGACAAGATTTGCTAACTGAGTTGGAATTAAAGGAGCTTTTTTTCGTTTTTAAGTTAGTGGTTCAACATATTAAAAAGAAAATGTAGTGAAAACTGACCTCTAGATAGGTCTTTAAAGGATCAGCAACAGCTTCTACCCTGAGTGAAAATGGGAGTTTTGTTGCCCTTGCCTGTTAGCTGGAGCCCTGTGCAGAAAAGCAAGGTGTGCTCCCCTCCTTGCCGTGGTAGTTCATTAGTTTCCAAGACATGAGATATGTATGGGGATGCTTTGACTAGAGGAAATTAAGAACATGTACAACTCTGGATGTGAGGAGAGCAAAGTATAAATTTGATGTTGCATTTTTTCTTGTTTGTTTGTTTTTACTGTGTGAGCTATCAAGTAAAAGTCAGGGATGAGACTATTTGACTGTAACTCAGTGAAAGATGCAGGATTTATTTATTTTCAGTGTTTCTCACTGTACTGAGGTATACCAAAACATATCAGTAATTAGTCTGCATTTGGGTGGAGGGACTGTGTTATCTTCAATTTAGTTTTTAGAAAATTACAGTTACATGTTTATACATATTTGTACAGAACTGCCTGTCACAGGCACTGTGTGGAGACTTATAAGAGCTTATAGGAGCTAGCTATGAAAAAATATATCAGAATTCAACCCTTAACAGGGGTTGTGCTATCAGTTTAGATTTAGAGATTAATAATGTTTTAATGGTTGTACTTTTTCCCAATTTATAGAAAATTGATACAATAATACTGTAATGCAATGGAGGATTATGTCTTCAAGTAGTTTCTGATCACTTGGATGGTGCCAGTTCTCTTTCCCTGGCATGTTCAAATTGCCACATTTTACTCAGTACAGATGCAGGAAACCTGGCTGTCAACATTAGCTATTCCTTTCACTCATTTGGTGTTTGTGACAGATACAAGTATTGGAGTCAGTCATCTAAATACCTGTTTTCTGCATCAAAGCTATAATCTCTACACAATGGCTTCACCTGAAATAAGTAACATTAGCTGATTAAGTTGTCAAAACTGACTGTCTATGCAAGAGTGCAGACTTGCTGTTGATTTATCTCTCTGAACTAAGTCCAAGCCAAGAGTTTAATCCATCTTCTTATTTTGAACTTGTACTGTTGTACTTCTTTCTCCTTTTGTCTTTATTCCACTGAAACCTGGACTCCCTGTCTTAAAACATTGACTTTTCTTTTTTCTCAAAGCAATTAAAGTTCAAGATACATGAGTCCAAGCACCAAGTGCAGGCCAAAGTGAGGACGCATTGGTGAAAGTGCATAATGGAGTAAATTGTCTCTGCTGTTGACTATGTATTTATTGCCCCTGCTCTTGATCTTGAGTAAAGTGAGTTGTAGCAAAGCCAACATGAGAGCAGATGATTCCCAGCATTAAATCCATGGCAACCTTTTTGCTGGTAATTAAGAATTTTCAGTGGAAATGTTATTTTACATTAATTTATAAAATCAATTCACATCAAGAGGTATTGTGCTTTTAATTTCTGTTCAAGCACTGAAAGGTTTTACAAATGTCCTTCTTCTGTATAAGTCCACTTGACTTCAGTAAAGGTTAGCCCAACTGTTTGCAGAGTTTAGATGTCTTTTACTAAAAATGTCTGCATCTTTATTCTTCAAACCAAAGCACCTGACATTTCAGTGGTATATGGGATAAACTGAAATTACCACATGAAATGATAAAGCCTTAATAAAAATATTAAAAATAAAATAAAAAGCAGACTACCAGTTTTCCTAGATGCAGCCTCATGTACTTTAAGAAAGATTTTTCATTTTAGGGACTTTTTGTGACTTGAGTGGTTTAGTCTGCAATCTGTAGATCCATATTAACAAAGCTATAATGCTATTAAAGTTGCTTATTATGCTTACACTTTATACAAGACATTGGACATGCAAAGTTAATAAGCATTTTACTCTAAAGAAAAAGATAATTTTTGCTTAATAGTGAGGGTTTGGGCTGGTAAAGAATGTTGGCTTATAAAGAGGACAGAGAAACCATAGCTATTTTTTTTCTTTGGTAAAATGGCAGACCATTTAAAATTACAATTGAACTAGGACCAGGCAATCTGACAATTGTGTGATATATTCAGACTTTCCAGTCTTGTTTAAGCCACTGAAATTTGCAATATTTTGGGCAGTAATCTCACTTCTTATGACTAAGGGTGGAATGATAAATTGTAGTTTTTTGAAAGTGAATGTCTGAGATAGCTGCCTGTCTCACGGCAGTGGAATAGGAGTACAGATGTGACGTACAGAAACAAAAGTCTTCTGTCTCTGCAGCTATTTATCTGCCACCTTTTGCAAGCACCAGCTTTCTTACTGTGTAGAGCAAAAGACAGTGCAGTCACACATATATGTTTCTGAATAAGCCTATGAGCTGCACTGAAGTGTGTCACAGATGTCAAAATCACAGAGGTGTCTTTAGACAGGGAGTTAGTTATAATACATTGCTCTGTCTGAGAAATTCAGTATCATCTTCACCTAAGCAGAGTCAAAGTGTACCTGAGAAACTGGCATGTAGTGCTATTTTGCTTCAGTGGAGCTATACCTGGAGGGATTTAGCCCATCAGATTTGATTTGATGGATTATTATTTGCATAAACAAATGCATTGTAGTGGAAGGTGTCTCTGCCTATGGCAGGGGGCTGCAACTAGATGATCTTTAAAGTTCCTTCCACCCCAAACATTCTATGATTCTATGGTTTAAGAAAGAGGAGGAAAAGGCTGAAGCATGACCAGAAAGTAAGAAAGTTTTGGAAATCTAGTTTCAGTGGCATTTTAACGGCTTCTCTAGAAATGACACCTTATCAATGCAAAAGGCACTATGAGTGACACTGTAATGACTCTTGAGCAGTGCTACAACGTCACTGACAATGAATTGTACTGAGCCTGGGCAGGGGCTTGAAATGTTGCTGCAGCTGCATTGGAAACTTTCAGCCCTTAAGATCATTAAGGAGAGCTGGGTGGAATTTTCAGCAAATCAAGTATTTTAATGGACTGGCTGCTGACGAGGCAGCTGCTGTGTACATTGTCATCAGAATACTGAGCTGATACATGAGGCACTTCTATTGTATGAGAGATGAAAATCTTCCTTTGACCCTCTACACAATTCAAATTTGTTCAGAATTAATCATCAATGTTTCTCAGTGGACAGCACTTCTTTCTTCCTCCAGGACCTACCTAATCATACAGTGGTCTCAAACCAGGATTTGGACATGAGCACTCATCTCACTGAAGCATAGCAAATGGATTGCTTTCATAACTGACTCTTTTAATATATAGAATTATTGTATCTACATTTGCTAGTTGCAAACCTCTTGTGAGTTTACTATACTGAATATCTCCCCCCTGCTCCATGTTAGTTCTGTGTGTCTTATTCCATCTTATAATAACTTGTGTTCTTTTCTTGTCATGTCTCTGTTTGTTTCTTATCTTATACTGTAATTTGCTTTAGAGACTAAAATATTATTAAACATGAATTATGCATTGAGCAGACTCTCTGCTAGAGTCTGAGTGGTCTGTTGCAACCAGAGAACAATCTCGTTTCCCGCACCACCCTCCCAGCTGCACAACTGTCACTTTCTATTATTCGTGCCTTGAACAATTGAGTGTGGCTTGTAATGACAATAATTGCCTCAAAATTGTTTGTCATGTTTGCCTTGTTAGCAACAAACTACTAACTGTTGGTTACAATCAGGTTCTCAGCTATTACTCCATAATTACATCAGGGAATACTTGCAGCCAATAATAGCTGAGAAATTAGAATTATCTTTTCACAAGTAGCGCTAAAATGCTTGCAGACCATTCACTCTATTCACAGCCACTCATTTTTACATCAGCAATCTAGTGGTAAGTGAAGCCTACCCTGTGTAAAAGGCTAGCTGCAGACCTGTATCCTTTTGCGTCTTCAGAACAGTTGTATGAGTGTTGTACAGGTCCTGTAACAATAGGTATTTCACTTTGGCAATAATACTAACCAACCAAGCTATCTCTTCCTTATGCAGGTATTGAAGGGAGTCTGCTTTTCATTTCAGTGTGCAAGTCCTTGTAACTAAGCTTAGTTGGATTTCTGAAAGTGTTGTTTGGTTTTGGTCGATATTTGTTTTTTTGCCTTTTCTTAGCGTGTCTCAGGCTGTTCCCTCCCATTTCTCTTTAACATCAAAGAAAAGAGGGGCATTCTGCTACAGGGATTTAGTTTTGCTTTCCAGTAAAGGCACTTTACCCATTTTATCCTTTTATATGTACCAATGGACTTTAGCAGAGGCTATGTGCACAGATTCCTTGATTTGTCTACTTCCTTATAGTATAGGTGGAGGTCTTTTCTCAAAGCTACTGTTAAAATACTTGCTAGGCATTGAATTTTTCTATTACATTTAATATAGAATAATATAATAGAGCAATTTTTTTTCAGGAAAAGGAATGTAAAAGACTATGCTTTAAATAAAATTAAATTTAGCCATTGATTCTTCACTGTGTTATATTTTAATTAAGGAAGCTGTTAATTTTTTTTTTCGGAACAGGAAATTCCCTGGGGACATTGGGCTGTCTTGTGAAAGATATTTTTAATGGAAATTTCTTTGAAGCATTTCTTGTTTGATAAAATATTTGTAATGCTGAATGTTTAAAATTAGTAGTAATTTCTTTAACAAATGCAAACAGTTTGATTACAAGAAAGATGAGTACTTTTTAAGAGGTATAGTGTTTTGTAATATTAAAATGCATAGGAAGTGGTTATATGTTTTTTCCTGAGATTTGTGAAGAGGTGTTTTCAAGTAATTGGTTTAATGCTACCGAATAGTCATCATATTTGTTATCCTGAGGCACAGGGATGTGCCATCTCTGGCACTTCTTAATAACAGAATGGAAGAAATGACGCAATCATCCTGAAACTTTCAGAATAGGCTGAAGTCCAGTGGTGTCCTCCAAATATTCGTGAACACTGATAGCCTGGTTAATGTGAGAAAGATAGAGGAGTTGGTTTGCAGGTTGACTGGTGACAGAAAGATACAAGAACAATTAAATTTAGCATCAACACAGATCAGAATACAGCTTGACTTGTTTTACAAGTTTATTTAGCACTTGGTGACTGGTTAACAGCCTGCTGGGAGGTGTGTGAGGCTCAGGCAGTCTCTCCACTGCTGCATGCCAAAGTGGACACTGACCAGCACTGATCACTGTGGGAGCAGCCTTCCAGACTGACAGACAGACTGACAGACTCACACATTTCAGTAGCTATTCAGACCCACTCTGGGAAAAGATGTGGAGGAGCACACTATTTAATTGCCTTTGTTGGCTGTACTATGTGTGATGCTGAGAAACCAATTCAGAGCCTCAGTTGTAAGCATTGGCATTACTAGTAAAATAAATTAAGATAAAAGCTAAATTTATGTCATATACAACTTTCAGACTTAGATGCACAGAAATGAAGGGAAATTAATGCCTTAAGCCAGCTCCAAGAAGCTGTTCTTCACTTTCATCAGACAACAACTTATCAGGACATTGGTTTGCAGCCAGAATGGGGCTTTCCAGCAGAAAGATTGCCTTGAGATCAGTCTCTGCTGCAGAAGCTCCTGCTTATGGGGATAGTTGCATCTTTGTGTTTAAAGTGTTTCCTAAGTGCTTTAGTTTAACTTCAGAGTTTTTTCAAGCTTTGTTTCTTGTGACATGAATCAGTCAGTTTAATGCATCCCTGGGAGAACTAGTGACTGCTTCTACTGAACTTCTAGCTGTTGTGACATTGTGCTTTACTGGGTAGAGTTTGCTAAGTAGAAGGCAGAGTGATCCTTGTTAATAACCATCCAAGATCCCTGCTGTAAACACTTAAACTTTTGTAAAATTAGTAATTCCTTCTGACTGGAAGGTGGAGTTCAAACCTCTATGTTTAGCTTTTTGTACTCTGAATTTCATGTAAGTGTAGACATTGGCAAGGAGATTTGAATGAAATCATAAACCAGAAAAAAAAGCACTTGATTTACTAGCAGCTTTTAAATAAGGCAACTGTAATAGATACTTTGAGGCAATAATTGATTAGAAAATTTGATTTTTTGCTTTGAGAAACTTTAATCAAACCATGATATCAACAGACTAATCTTAAGAGTGATAATTTCTATGACTAGTTTGATAGGAAAAGAAATTAGGAGATGCAGAGTGGGAATAGTTCTTTTTTTTCCCCTGCAAAACCAAAATAGAGAGATGACATTTCAGTTACACAGAGTAACTCTGTGGCTAGCACAGGTTTTTCCCATGAGAAGTTTTCTTGTGTTTTGTAAATAAAGATAAAGTTTGGATGTTGTTGGAACAGTGTCCCAGAACTTGGGCAGTGCAGGCCTGGCCAATCAGGCCTGGGGGAAAGCTTCTGACTGACCAATCTGGGTGACTTTTGAGAACTCTATATATGTGATGAAATCAAAACAATAAAGGTCATTCCTTCTTGCCACTGAGAACTGATACATTCATTACTCTGCTAGCTGCTCAACAGCGACATAACTCTTCCAAGAAGAACCAAAAAAATGAAGTGTAATAAAATTTTAATGATTTAATTGGCAAAGACGTACAGTAAGTTTGTTATGTCACACTATTTAAGTGTCTCTTGGATGGTTATCCTGAAGGCAGCTGATGCTGCAACCTGTCAAAGAGCGAATGGCAAGATCTACATGATGTGGGAACTCTTAATGTGGATTACTTGGAATGGAAGAAATAAGTCCTCTTCAAAAGAGGGTGGTACAAATACCACTGGCAAGGTGGCCTAGAGAGCAAGAAAGGAAATGGAAGCAAACAGTGCTTTCAAATCAGTTTTTAAAAAGACTATTTGCATGTATATAAAAAAGCTATAATTCTTAGTAATAGTCTGTGAATAGTTTAAAGGTATGCATACATCTTCTAGGATTTCTGTCTGTTTAAAAACAATTGGTAACTTTTAGAAGATATCCCTCTGAGGTAACTGTTCAAGGATTGTATTTGTATCAAAAGTTTGAAAGATCTTTGACTTTTAGTGACTTAGTTTTTAAACATTTTATCCAGCTTGATCATCTCCAAAATGCATGGATGCAATAAAAATCTTACTGAAATCAATCATGAGAATTTCTATGAACTTCATTGGAGACAAGGTTTCACTCTGCATGTTTTCATAATAGTTTCTCTGCAGCTGAATGAATCCTGAAGTAGTTAATGTGGGCACTGAAATTGCTACTGTCTCTTTAATTAAACCATCAGTGCGGTTTATACAGTGCTGATAAGCTTTAATTCAGCAAGTTAGCCAAGCTCTGCCTGTTCCTGTATCTTCATTTCTTCTTTCTGCTACTTTTCTGCACAAGTTACATGTGCTCTCTAGGAACTGTTCATTTCAGATTGCTGGAGCAGGCTATAATCCCTGGTTATTCCTGTATGACTGCAGTCATAGACTTGCAGTTGTACATGTTATTAGTTCTTCTGCAAATATGTCCTTCTTTAATTAAAGGCATGGATGCTGTAAAGCCTCTTAACAAGGACAAATATTTTTCTCTTCTCTGAATCAGCTACTCAGCAGTGTGATTGCATTTGCCCTCTGTTAAAAATGGGACCTAAAATGATTGCTTGCTCTAGGAGTTGAGGAAATGGTGGTGACAGCATTAAAAGGCAAGTGCCACAGGTAGATTTCAAAGAGTGAAACAGCAGCCTGGCGAAGTTTTACACCATGGTATAAGAGTGAATGTTCCATGGTGGTTCTTGAACTTAGTTATCTCTGTTGACATTGTAAAGTGTTGATTTCAATAGAAGCTTTCTTAAATGCAGTTTTTCAAATGAAAGGGTAGACATGGTAAAACTATTATTTTTTTGAGAAAAACTTTTCACCACCTAGGAAACTGTAACACTTCTAGCCTTTTACAGGCAGCTCTGATGCTATCATGGCCATGCTGAATAACATGTTTTGTTTAAAAAGAACTTCTACTGCACAGATAATTAATTTGGGTGGGTAGTAGTAGCCTATTTGTCTTTTCTGTTTCTTAAAACCTCTTCCAGTGTAATGCTTGGTTTGAGTAGTCTACATCATAGAATCATAGAATCATAGAATCATAGAATCATAGAATCATAGAATCATAGAATCATAGAATCACAGAGTCATAGAATCAATCATAGAATCATAGAATATGCTGTGTTGGAAGGGACCCATCAGGATCATTGAGTCCAACTCCTGGTCCTGCACAGGACACCTCAAGGGTCACATGACATGCTTGAGAGCATTGTCCAAACGTTTCTCTGTCAGGCTTGGTGCTGTGACCACTTCCCTGTGGAGCCTGTTCCAGTGCCCAGCTACCCTCTGGGTGAAGAATGTTTTCCTGATATGCAAACTAAACCCCTCTGACTCAGCTTCATGTCATTTCCTCAAGTCCTGTCACTGGGCACAAGAAAGAAGAGATCGACACCTGCCCCTCTGCTTCCCCTTGTGAGGATGGTGTAGACTACAATGAGGTCTCCACTCAGTCTCCTCTTCTCCTGGCTGAGCAGGTCAAGTGACCTCAGCCACTCCTCATAAGGCTTTCCCTCAAGGCCCTTTAGCATCCTTGTGGCCCTCCTTTGAATGTGCTTTAGTAGTTTAAAGTCTTTTTGATACTGTGGTGCCCAAAACTACACACAGTATTTAAGGTGAGATAGCCCCAGTGCAGAGCAGAGCAGAGCACTCTTGCCCCGCTGGTGATGCTGTTCCTGATGCACCCCAGGACAGGGCTGGCCTTCCTGGCTGCCAGGGCACTGCTGACTCATGTTCAACTTGCCACTGACTGGGACTCCCATGTCTCTTTCCATGGCTCTGCTTTCCAACATCTCATTCCTCAGTCTGTACACACAACCAGGGTTGCCCCATCCCAGATGCGAGTTAAAAGTTTGTGTGGTAGTTCTGTTCAATTTATGGCTTTTTTTTTAAATTTAGGCTAGCTTTGAGGCCTTCTAGTACATCTTCTGTTTTTTGTAGATGCTGATTGTGAGCCTCTGGGAGTAGAAAAGGATTCTGCAATATGGTTTCTGGCAGAAGGACAACAGGGTTGTCCCAAATCTGGCATGTTCCAGTTTAGCATGCTGTAATGGAACAGTGGCCCTTTGCTTCTTCGCTGAAATATGTTGTAGAACCCTGTGTTACTTGTGATCTGGCTAATGCCTGGGCATGAGTGGACTGGCCAGAAAGATCCCAGGCCTAACTGATCATCCATCCTGGATCATACGAGGGAGAGAGCAGATGCTAGCAGTACCAGTATTTGTAGTTCTTTTGATGTGTATGCAGATAGAAGAGAAATAATTATTTGGTTTTTAAACTCTTTCTGCCTTGCAGAATGAATTTCTCTTAATAATAAGGAGTTTCTTTAAAGATATTTCTGTCTTGTGGGTCAGGAAGACACCTAGTCTCCCATGCTGTCTGACTACCTCTTGGGAATACTGCAATTAGCTACACTTTGAACCTGAATGAAAAATATGAGGAGAAACCACTCTCCGAACTCCTCCATCATTCCTGCTTAGAGTGAAAACTGCTCCCTTCAGCACCCTTCAAGGCAGGAAAATTTTTCTTATTCTGTTTTCCAATGTGACTATGTGGTAGATGCCTTTCCTTTTGTTTCTCTCTGTCTGTACACACAGTTGTGAATAGAAATGAGTTCTGAGGAAAAATCCAGAGAGCAGAGGATTAGGAAGGCTGTGTAAGGAGTAGCCAAGATTGAATTTGCCAAGGTTATTTTTCCAGCAGTATTTATTAAAAATAAAATTAGCATTGAGTTTTATGTTGGCCCAGATTTATATTTTGTTACACAATATGAAACAAATATAAATCTAATTCAAGTTTACATAGACATATCTATTACTGTGGATAAATTTTCTAATTGTAGATTTTATACCCATATTTATAAATTTATGCTTCTCTTATCACAAATATGCATATGTATATCTTTATATAGATGTCTATTTCCAAATAAAGTGAACAGATCACTGAAGAGAGGTAGAGATTGATGGCATGGGAATCTGGTTTTAAGCATACATTTTCCTATACTCTAATCAGAGATGGTCTCTGAGAGCTCAGAAATACCATGGGCCCGAATTTCTAAAGAGGGGATTTTGTGAAGGCTAAATCCAGCCAAAGCATTATACATTCCAATACTCATGAATATGTGAGGCAATAAAGCAGAGCTCATAGAATTGTAAAATCACAGAATATCAGGTTGGAACAGGACCTCAAGGATCATCTGGTCCTACCATTCTTGTCAAAAGCATGGTCTATACAACATGGCCCAGCACCCTGTCCAGCTGCATCTTAATTATTTCCATAGCTGATTGGTCTCATTGTGAAAAATTTTCCTCTTGTATCTAATCAGAATCTCCCCAGAAGTAGTTTGTACCCATTACCCCTCATCTTTCTCATGTGACTCCTTGTAAAAAATGAGAGTCCTTATCTTCTTTGTAGCCACCCTTTAAATACTGGAACATGGCAGTAAAGCCTACCCTAAACCTTCTTTTCTTAAAACTGAACACAGTTATTTTAGCCTTTCCTCACACAGCAGGCTTCCCAATCACTTGATTATCTTTGTCACCCTTCTCTGTACCTTCTCCAGCCTTTCAATATCTTTGTATATCAGGGACCAAAACTGCACACAGTATTCCTGGTGTGATCTGACAGGCACTGAGAGTGCATCTCTGCTGGTGATGCTCTTGTTGACACGACCCAGCATCCCGTTGGCTTTCTTTGCTGTGGCAGCACAGTGCTCACTCATATTGAGCTTGCTGTCCAGCAGGACCCCCAGGTCCTTTTCTAGAGAACACTGGTCCCTACCCCCTGCGTAGATCCCATACTGTGTTGCACTCCTGGATTATATTTTCTCAGGTGCAAGACCCTACACTTGTCTTTGTTCAGCATCATGAGGTTCTTGTTAGGTTACTCGTCTAACCTGTCCAGGTCTTCCTGCAGTCTGGTTCTCCCTTCTGAAATGCCCACTTCCCTACTCAGTTTGGTACTGGCGAACTTTGTCAGTGGGCACTTAATCCCATCTTTCAAATAATTTGTGGCAATATTAAATCATGTTGGGCCTCACACAGATCCCTGGGGGACCCCACTTGTTTCAGGTTCCAGTTTGTAAAGGAGCTGTTCACCACCACCCTCTGGGGGCAGCCTGTCAGCTGATCCCCACCCACCACATGGACCATGTGTCTGGATCATAACACATCACTTTCTCCAGAAGAAGACCGTGGGAAGCTGTGTCAAAAGACTTGGGAAAATCCAGGTAGATAATGTCCACCTTGCCCCACGTCAAGTGAACAGGTTACTTTGTTGTAGAAGGTGATCAAGTTTGCCAAGTGTGATGTGCCGTTGGTGAATCTGTACTGGCTTTTCCCAATCATGTGCTTCATCTGACTTAAGATAGCTCCTAGGAGGATTTGTTCCATAACATTCCTAGGGACTGATGAGCCTATAATTTCCTGAACCCTCCTTTAATACCTTCTTGTCGGTGGGAGTGGAATTATTCTTCTGCCAGTCTGCTGGGAGATTCCCCAATCTCCAAGGCTTCTCAAAGATTATGGAGAGTGGCCTCACAACAATGTCAGCCAGCTTGCCTAACAACACCCTTGGGTGGATATTGTCATGGCCCATTGACTTTTAGGGGCCAATCTCCTGTAAAAGTTCACACACCAAATCTGCCTTTATAGTTGGTGGGACTCTGAATCAACCTGGATTTTTGTTCCCAAGGCCAGGCCCAACAGTGCTGGTAAAGACAGAGGCGTGGAAAATATTAAGAACCTTGGTAATTTCAGCATCATTGGTGACTAATTCACCTCTCCTGTTTAGTAGAGGACCAGTGTTTTCCTTCTGTTTCTGCTTGTTGTTTACATACTTGAAGAACCCTTTCTTGTGGTTGCATGTTTCGCTTTCTTGTTTTAGTGTAGATGAAAAAGGTTTTGTTTGAATGTGTTTCAAACATATCACAAGGTGTGCCATCTATACCAGCTTCTTTTTTCCTATTCAACAGGGGCAGCAGGGAGAAACAGCATTATCAATATCTGTAGCTCCTATCAGAATATTACAGGTTATATCTGAGGGACAGCGGTAGCTTAAACAGTTCAACAGCGCATCCTTCCTCCAGGGATGCAACAACAACATAAAAAAAAATTGGATGGCTGTTTCTTGTATAAGTAGGTTCCATGCATATGGGTGTGTATATTAATGTAAAAATAAATATTAATCCATAGTGAAGCTCTGTCCATACTTTGAAGTATTCTTCTGCTACAGGACATGGGGATCTTAGGGGCTTCCTCTCAGAGCCATTTGCAGTGGTGCTTTGTAGGGCACGTCTGAGACTGAGTGCAGAAAGCTTGTGTGACAATCCACCCAGAGTGCTGTGTCTGACTCTGGGGTCCTCAGTACAAGAGAGACAAGTACTTGTTAAAATTGATCCAGATGAGGGCCAAAAGACTTTTCAGAGGAATAGAGCAACTCTTCTCGGAGGACAAGCTGAGAGAGTTGGGGTTGATTATACATCCTGGAGAAGAAAAACCTCTGGTAAGGTCTTAATGGAGCCTTTCAATGTATAAAGGTGGCATGTAGGAAAGAGAAAGGAAGACATTTTTCCAAGGTTTTAGATTGGACATAAGGAATACTTTTTAAAAAATGATGAAGGTGGTGAAGCACTGGAATAGGTTGTCCAGAGAAGTTTTAGTTGCCCCATCCCTGAAAATATTCAGGGCTGGGTTGGATGGCACATTGAGCAGCCTGGTTTAGTGGAAGGTGGTCGTGCTCATGCAGGGGGTTGGAACTAAATTGATCTCAATATTCGTTCCAACTCAAACCACCCTTTATTTCTGTAATTGCACTAATCAAGGTGAGAACTCATACACTCCAGCGTATAATGCCTCTGTCAAAAAAGAAAGGAGATTTCTGGATCATTGCAGGTGGAAAAGTTTTTTTCCTGCCATGCCTATCTGGGCAACCAATAAGGTAGCAGCATCTTGAAAGGTCCCAAAATTGAAGAGTGGGTTGAATAATTTAAAGCTGGGTATTCTTGTTATGGGAATATGATCAGGAGGTGCTTCCTTCCTCCTACCACCTTTCATTTGTCTGCCTTTGTTGTTAAAAGGCTTTTTTTCCTGCTATCATTTAAACATCAAGACAGCTTGAGAAGGAAATGAATTCTGGAGTAAAAAGCTTTGTGCAGTGGTGTCAGGTGATAAGGAGCAATTTTTTTTCACAAGTTCATGTAGTTATTGGGGAAGAATGCTGGGGCTTTTTTTGTCTGTAAGGTGTGGATTTTAGCAAAAGAGAAGCAGTTTTCATAATAATCCTTTGTTCTCAGTCTAAGGAAGTCTGAAATACTTCCTCTCAATACTTCATCTTTGCTTATTTGCCAGCTGAAACTATATCATGGGAGAGGAGAACGGCAGTAAAGGGAGGGGTGCTGGGTTTGAAAGGCATGTCCTTTGAGGAGAATGGACTGGTGTAGAGCAAATGGAAAGGTAAACTATCTTCATGCTTGTTTGTGGCTTGAATTCTGAGTACGAGATGAGAAAGGCAGATTTAGCAGCAAGGAAAAGCAGTTTTCCAAGCAGTTTTCTGACAGACTGAAAAAGAGTCAACAGTGATAGGCTTGGCAGAGGCATAAATGGTGGTTAGACATCTGACTCCTGCAGAGAGGTAGCAGGAGAGGAAGCACTCTTCTGCCATTGATGTCTTTTAAACCACAGCTCTTCGTGAAGGTTTGCTAGTTCTCTTCTAGTCACTCCCTGAAGAAGCTGTGTAAAAGAGTATTACTTGCCAGTGTGTGAAAGGAAAACATCAATGCAGGCAAATGTGGATATCTTGCATCATATTCTCATTGGGCCCTCACTGGTTTATAGCAAATGAGGTTCTAACCTTTTTTAAAAAAAGCTGTTATTTTCTGTTCACAATATTAGTTTCTGTGACAGTTGACAGTTGTCAATGCATCCCTGTAAACGTGAAAAATATGATCTTAACTTTATTAATTATTAGCACAATACATCAGTCCAAAGTGCAGTGGACATAAAGCAAACCTATTGATGTCCACCCGCTATCCATTTTCATCTTCAAATGGTGAAGAAACCAGATAGATGTTTGTGGTAAACACCTCTGTGATTTCACTACAACAAAATCTATCTTGGGATAGCAGCAAGTCAGTAACATGGCATAAGTGGTATGCCTTATTATGTTGTCTGCATTCCAAAAGAGATCCTGTCACCTCTTCCACCCACCCTCTGCACGTGGAATATCTTTTCAAAGCAATCTGAGAGTTTTTGCCTGTGCATTTAAACTGAAGGTCTGATTCAGTAGTTTTATTGTTCGAAAAAGTAGTATTAAAGGAAGCATTTTTAATTGGGAGCATTTAGAGGAATATTACCATCTTTGTTAAATGTACTCATCCATACAACAAGAGTGACAGCTTTTTCCAGTGACTCAGAGCATCATTAATCCAGAAGGTTTAGAGCTGTTAGCAAAGATAGCACAGCTCAGAGAGGTTACTCTCCCATCTCCCTAGATACATCAGAAGGCTAGTGGAGCTGGGGAAATGAGGCAAGACAGAAGATGGGTCTTCTGTCAGGAGAAGGGACTTGGACAGATGAAGAATGTCTGTTGCTTTGTGTCAACAATAGCTATATTATTTAAAAGCTGGAGGTATCAGAAGTTGCATCGTGACTGAAGAAACAATATGACTGAAGGCCAGAACATACCTTGCACTCTCTGAAATAAAGAAAACAGAAAAGTCCAAACCATGTGGTTTAATAAATTGAGTTTCCAGTTTAGTGATGCTGGAATTGATCGATGGATGTAAGTAATGTGTCCAGAAACTCTGGTGAATAGATAAAGAAGAGGGAGGACGTTACTAGCATATTCCTTTCCTGAGAGTGAAGAGAGATGATGGAGGATTGGCAACTACAAGCTCAGCTGGGAGTAAGTTGTAGAATTAGTGGAAAAAATTCTGACTTGAATCTAAACTATGCCTTAATTAAATGTGACAAGTTTTTCAAGGAAAGGATGGAACACTGAAAATTGTATTTGTTTTGTTTTTTTTCCCCTGGATGTTCACACTGATTCAGCAATGACTGTTTACAATATTTTTTTCTACTCCTTTGATATTAAAGAGGAACAGCTTTTACACTAAGCCAGAAATCTGGAGGATATTTTAAGATCCACCTACATCTTGTGAGATAGTCTTTACTACTCTAAATTAGGTTCCCTAAACATGCCAAATATAAGAATGAGTAGAACATATGGATTGGCCAAAGGTATCGGAAGCAGGAGCATTTTTTTCTGCCTGCTACAGCTCAGCCTGAAGTGTGACAGGCACTTTTGGTGACACATTTATGCAGGAAGGATAGGCTAGAAGCTATCTCTCTGGTAAGAGCTCATTGACTACATGACATGATTACATAAAAAGCCATAGGGAAGTTGTGAGTTGCTAATGTTTTCAAGGTAAGGCTGAGACCTTGGTTTTGGTTTTCTTATACCTATATATGTGCAGGTAAGCTTTGGCAAAAACACAAAAGGCCACTGAGTTCCTTTGTTCTTTGCTATTAATATGGTCATCAATGAACCCTTTTAAAGTCCTAGTTTAAAAGAAGTGATGTTTAAGCTTGAGCCCTGGTTCTAGGTCTTAATTAGCTAGTATTGGGGCCTCATGGATTGCACATTCACATGTTTAGCCTAAATGAGTTTTAAATGAGTTGAAAAATACTGATGAACCCTGCAACACTGAGAGGAGTTCATTAGCAGAAACAATAGTGGATAGTTTCACCAGTTACTCTGATTCCAAATTTTCAGTGTGCTGCAGGGTCTGCCTTGGGCTGGAGTCCCCTCAGGATCAGCTGAGCACAGAAAATGCCTCAAACACACAGACTTTCATTATTATCTCTCAAGTAGGAGCTGCTGACACTCTGACCCCTGCTCCATTTCAGGACTAATTCAAACACATGTGGAAGTGAGCTCAAACTTTATCCCTTTCCATTGAGTTTGTGACTTCATATTGACTTCACACTGAGGTAGAGGCACTTGTGTGCTTAGCTGCACAGTTAAATGAAGCTGTTCCCTGTTGTGTGGGTTCTCATTGCTCTGTTTCCAAAGAGACTGTAACCAGGAACATGCAGGAAGAGCAAAAGGTTGTCCAGGAAGGTTGGCTCTTCCCACCTTCTGGCTCTGAGAAAGCTTTGGGGGAGCAGGGAAAGGAATAGGAATTTTAGCTGATTGAATGATTGATTGAATGTTTGTCTTGGCGGGATGTGTCAAGAATCCTCTGAGCTGTAACCACCTCTCATTTATGCACAATATACTTCCTGGGTTTGGAGGAGAAAGGAACGTACTCTTTCAATAGAGATTAAAGAATAATAAAGGTGCACAGGTTCCTCAGCTAAACTTGCTGTTACCATTAACAAGTTTGGCAACATCCTTAGGCAAACAGTTGATTAGATAATGAAAAGCCATCATCCTATCTGAATAGAGAACTATTGGACATAAACTGCCAAGAGATTGTCTGCTGACCTCTTTGAAAATATGAGTGCTTAGCTGCAAATGTTTTTAACTTGTTTTTTTTGAGCTGCCCAGCCTATGCTAATCAGTCAAGAATAGCTTCAATGTGTGCTGGAAGATATTCCTTGAGGAGAGAGATTTTTGCCCTGGCACATATATTTTACATCACTGCACTTCCCTGTCTGTGTTCATATCTCTTAGGGTTCATTTCCAGAGCATTTGTTTCATTCAAATAATCTGCCTTTGATTAAGTAAGTCTTCAATACTTTTTAAAAACCCTGTGGCATGTTAAAGTTTCACTTTTTTGATATTTGCATTTCTGTCTTAGTGTATGCAAATATATGCAAAGTTATGAACAGAAGATATTTTCTAGATACTGTTTAGGTTCTAAATCTGCACAGAAGGTGCAGAATCACATTTTTGTGACCATTTTAATTTGTGAAAGTCACCTTGACACAAAAGTCCATCAGAAAGTAGTAGATTTCATGCATAGGTGGACATGATTGTCTTTTTAATAAGAATGGACTTTTCAGATTGTACATATGATTTATCATTTTTTCACCAGCATATGAAGGAGGTCACACAGAAATCTGTTGAACAATTTCGACCTAGAGATTTTTGGATTTAGAGTTCTGTGAAGATGTACCACTATGTGAGGAAGATGGCTGCTCTGAATCTGAAGTATATCTGAAAGAAAAATTATGAGAAAACTAACTAAAGGGGAGCCTCTTAAATGGGCAAGTGGGAAGCCCTCAAGCAATGAGAATTTGATTTTCATACTGATTTCTTGCTAATACTGTATGAGTCTAAGTGTTCTTCCTAGGATATAAACCCACTTGATTCCCTGAGAGAACAAGATAGTTAATACCATCTGTAAAAGCCATTAAGTGTTTGTTAGGCCTAAATATCACAAAAGCCTTTTAACTAGTCACATGGGCAAGAAGAATAAGATGGCTAATATTCAGATATATTCATATAGATTGTCTTTTTGCCTTTCTGCATCTTGTGGAAAATCTGATGCTTTCATATTGAGAAGTGTGAGAAAGATAAAAACTGTAAATGTATACCCAGGCTCCTGAACTGCATTTCAGATAATGTAGGGGAATGTAATGTCATGACAAAAACTTTTAATAAGCAAATTAAATGAACAAAAGCTTCAACTTTAGAGCTGAGTGTCCCTCATTCAGGCGTCAAATCTGTGTCTTTGAGATTGCATTAAGTTAATGTAGACTGATTTTTCAAAGGTCATTGAGGCTTGCCCTTTACTGGTTTCTTTACTAAATCACCGCAGGGGATCCTATCTATTTTACACTTGCTGATAGGCACTGAAATGTGACAGTTGAGCCAAAATGAATGAAAAATCATTAAAAATGATATTTTACCATATACTGACAATGTCTGGCTCTACGTATGACTAGCTTGGAGTCATGGCTGTCTAGACCATGTGACAATGTTCTCCTGTCCCACAGTTCCCAGTGCAGACTGGGTTTGTCCCAAGCCCTCTGCAGACCAGTTCTGACTTGCAGGTCTGAGCACTTTTCAAGTAGGGTGAGGAGGGATGGGACAAGGGCAGCTTGAGGACATGTGCCCTGGTTGGGGAGCCATGAGCTGCTTTCCTGTCCCTTTTAAGACTTGATCTGTTAACAGGTCCCTCAGAACATTTGGAAAATCTTTGTGGATTAATCTCAGAAAATTTTAAAACATCCACTGGTGATTCAGATTTGGGGTTTGATGACTAAATTTGCAAAAGTATTTAGCTGTGTAATTTTATTAAAACCAGTGAGAACCAAGTCTCTATCTACTCACTGGATAAGAGTTGTTAAATTATGCAGGCATTTACTATGGGTTAATAACTCTAATAACATTCTGCTACAGTTTTGCTTCTGTGGATTTTTTTCCTGTTTTGTTTTCTGAAGACCATATTTGTTTTTTTAAAAATGTATTGTAACCATCAATTACTGTAATAGCCACTAGAGGTCTACTGATATCAAAATTCCACCAACATCAATTATTTCTACAGTATTAAAAATGTTTCATCCAAAAGAAAATGCTTCTTATTAAACATTGTTTGCTTTGTGAGGCATATAATTTAAATTATCTGAATTTTTAACCCCTTGTTTTTAATTAAGTCATATTTATCTGAAGTAGGGAGGAGCTGCAATGTAAAACTCACAACTGAAAAGTGACTTAAAATATTGCCAACTATATTCACACAAGTAAGTATATTAAAATGTAATCCACTGGATAGAATATATTTCTTAGTGGTTAAACTTGAAGCAAACAATGTTTTAATGAATCTGCTCTACAATTAATGGCTTCTTATGGCATTATTAAATTCTACATGTCTTTGAGGATTATTTTTATTTCTCAGAAAATAAAACAGTCTTCAAACCTCCTTTTAAATGACCATAGTATGATACCTTGTAAATTTCTAACAGCAACAGGGAATTAGATTACCACATTTCCTTTAGGCCTAATTATTCATCACAGGAGCAGGAGTGTGCTCCCTGGGACTAAAGGGATAACAAGTAACATTAATGACTTTTTTCCAGTGACTTCTCCATCAGGTGACAAATACTACTTCTTGGTCAAAACAAACATAAAACCCCAAACCAAACAAAATGGGTAAATTGCAGTTCCCTGTGATTCATGAGCTCCTTCCCTAGAATTTGTAGATATTCAAGCTAGGACATGAGAAGATCCCTTTGAGACCTGGCTAATGGTTAAAGTTAAATATGACTATCTGTTCCTACTCTGCAAAATGTTTTTACATCCTTTTTGTTGTGGCCTAACAAGTCACAGAACAGTAACCTGTGAGTCTCATAAAAAGGATCAGACTCCTCAGATCTCATCTGATAGTTGGTGCTTCCTGTTTGGTGTCTGACAAGTGGAGATACATTTTTTTTCTTTTTTTTTTTAAAGAAAGTAGTATCACAGGCAGCCCCACTGAAAGCTGTGAAGGGTACAAACAAGGCCCTGTTCAGAACACTTGCAAAACTTCCCTGGTGTGTACTTAACTGTGTTAGGTGCTTTGTTGAACTGAGATATGTCTTGGTGGAAATATTTATTGTATATTGTGTGAGTATTGGGTCTTGTAATCAAATATCATCTGTGTTCTGACTGTATTGTGACTGCTGTTAGCCTAGCACTATCTCTTATCTTGTGCATAATTTTCCTCACTCACTCACTGTAACAGTGTAGTGACTTTAGTTAGTTGTGTGTACGAAGTCAGTAACTTATGGCTGGTAGCTGAAGAAAAGGAAGATCTATAGAGTCTTTTTTTTTTTTTCCCAGAGTATTTATTATAATGGGGAAAAATCTGATGGCTGCATCTGTCAACCTTAATATTTACAAAGGTATCCAGACCCTCTTCTTACTGGTCAGAGTGCTTGGTATGAGTACACCTCTTTAATAAGAGAGGAAATTGTTAGTGTGGTAGCAGAGCAACTCACTGTAAATGATTAACTAAAGGTTTCCATAAACCTGTGTGTAAATGTCCACTGTGTAAATAAGTCATTCTCAAGATACTTCTCACTTATTGCCCTTTGTGGAAATGTTTCATTTCTCTCCATCTTCAGTTTGAAGAGGAAATGCCACATGAAGAGGGCAACACTTTCCTTAAGAAAGACCAGTGAAATTAGTTCTTTGAGGAATATCCTTGCTTTCTTCATTGTACAGTTGGAGAATAAGTCAAGTCCCTTGTGTGAAAGGCAAAAGAGCAGATTCAGTCAAGACAGTGCTGGGAGGTGTCTCTCTGCATGAGTCTGGAACCAGCATCCCGACAGGATTTCCCTGAGAGAGCAGGTGGTAGAGCTGCTCTGCCCTTCCTGGGGTTTCAGGGAAAGGGTAGTGTGAAGTTGCTGTCAGGGCTCCAAAAAGTCTTTTCAGTGAAGCTGGTTAGAGCAAAACAGATATAAGCAGAGTAGCTGGGAAAAGTGGGGACAAAGGTTGCATTCTCCAGCCATTTGTCTATCCTTTTCATTAGTATTTATTTGCCATCTCATCTCAGCTCCTGAATGAAAAATTATTTTATCTGTTTCCATGTAATGTTGAGAGATCTGGTTGAGAAAAGCTACAGATAATTGTAATTGTTGTTACTGTTGCTAGTGTTATTAGTATTACCATCACAATTTCGCTCTTATAATCCCCAGAAATTGTTCTGGTGCTAGGTCCACAGGCAGACTTTGTGATGACTGTAGCTTCTGCACAACCCCAAGTTGTTCCTAAAGTGCTGGGCAACAGGTGAAATACTATGACTGTCTGGCTTTCCTCCTGAACATCCCATACTCGAGAGGAATGAATGTTTAAAAATGATTAGTGTGAGGAACAGAAAAGATACAAGATACATCATGAGCATGGGCTATTATGTTTTTCATATTTAAGTAAAAGCAGATGTAAGCTATGTGAGGCTAATGGGGCATTACTTACAGAGTCTCAATGTAGCAAAACTAATGGGAACATTTTTCTTCTTAGCTCTAAAATATAGTGTTTAAATGGAATTATGTGGCAGAAAGGGTGGAGCCAGTATGGCATTTTCTCCAGATGTTTGAATTCTTAGTTATTCCTTCCCCAGAGCTAGCGATTCATGTCTTCGAAGCTTTACTCCCTCTGTCTATGTCAGCATGTTCACAGTTTCATTTTTGTTTCTGCAAGTGGTGGGTTTGATGGGAAGAAAGAATATTTGGACTAGGAAAATGCACCTTATTATCCTTTTTTTCCTGGGGCAATTTTCAATCCTCTGGCTTCCTTTCTCTGCAAGAAGAGGATGAGGAGTCAAATGGCAGTTCATTAGCACTCACTATGCTCACTACTATCTCAGGCTGGGACCTCTGCCAGAAACAAAGGCATTAGAAGTAAATGAGAGGCATACTGTTAACTGCATGAAACCCAACCCCTTCTCAAGCTGGCAGATCTAGAATCATAGCATTTGTTGGGAAAGAGCATTGAGAACCACACTAACCCAGCACTGTCAAGTCCACCACTAAACCATGTCTCCAAGTGCCACATCAACATTTCTTTTAAATACCGCCATGGCTGGTGACTCAACGATTTCCCTGGGCACCCTGTTTCAATGCTTTACAGCCCTTTCTGTGAAAAATTGTTCCTTGTAACCAATCTATAACTTCTCTGGCACAACCTGAGGCTATTTTCTCTTGTCCTGTCACTTGTTACCTGGAACAACAGACTAACCCCCACCTTGCTACACTCTCCTTTCAGGCAGTTGTAGAGAGTGATATGGTCCCCCTGGGCCTCCTTTTCTCCAGGCTAAACCACCCCAGCTCCCTCAGCTGCTCCTCCAGACCCTTCACAAGCTCTGTTGTCCTTCTCTGGACATGCTCCAGCACCTCAATGTCTTTCTGGGAGTGAGAGGCCCAAAACACAGCATTGAGGTGTGGCCCTACCAGTGCTGAGTACAGAGGCACAATTACTCTCCTGGTCCTGCTGGACTACACTATTTGTGCTACAGGTCAGGATGCCATTGGCTTCTTGACCATTGTATTAGTTTGAAAACAAACCAGTGGGAGATCACAAGTCAATATTATAATTTAATAAGAAAATTAAAAAAGAAAAAAAAAAGTGCAATAATACAAGGAAAAGCACTGACAAAGTCAGATACAACCTGACACCCTGTTAGAGTGGTGGTAGCAGTCTAAATGAAGTAGTTCAGTTGAAGCAGTGATCCTGTGGAAGGTCTGGTCTCCACCTGAAGGTCCAGTAGTAGCTCTTGTCCTCTGGGAACCCAATAGACAGGGCAGACTTGTGCAGTTCTAAGGCCAGGTTATATCCAGGTGGGAATGCTTGGCTCCTCCCTCCTGGGTGGAGCATCTCACAATGGGATGAGATAAGTCCATGAGTCATGCTTCTTGATGGCCCATTGTCTGTTATCAGGGGTGGGTCATAGCAGGAGATAACAGCTAATGGCCCACAGCTGGTGGTAATAGAATACTTAAATATGTCTGTATTGTAACCTAGGACAACCTCCTGGGCACACACTGCCTCATGTCCAGTTGGCTGTTGACCAGAACTCCCAACTCTTTTGTTCTTTTCTGCTGGACAGTTTTCCAGCCACTCTTCCCTCAGCCTGTGGTGCTGCCTCCGGTTGTTGAGACTGAAGTGCAAGATCTGCCATTTGGCCTTGATGAACCTCATACCATTGGCCTCAGCCCATTAGATCCAGCCTGCCCAGATCCCTCTGCAGAGCCTTCCTACCCTCCAGCAGATCAACATTCTGACCCAGCTTTGAACATACTGATAGGGCACTTGATCGCCTTGTCCAGATCACTGATGAAGATATTAAACAGGACTGGCTCCAGTACTGAGCCCTTGGGAAAATCACTGGTGACTGGTTGCCATGTGGATGTATGTCTCTTACCACCACTCCCTGGGCTCTCTGGCCATGCAGCCAGGTTTTACTGCACGGGTTGTGCACCCATCTAAGCCATGAATAGATAGATTCTCTGCAAGAATGCTGTGGGAGCCAGTATCAAAAGGTTTACTGAAGTTCAGGTAAACAACATCCACAGCCTTTTCCTCATCCAGTAAGTCGGTCCCACTATCACAGAGGGAGATTTTGTCAGTCAAACAGCACCTGCCTTTCCTTAATCCATGCTGACTGGGCCTGTTCCCATGGTTGTTCTGTATATTTTGTGTGATGGCACCCAGCATTATCTGCTTCATGACCTTCCCTGGCTCTGAGGTCAGACTGACAGGTCGGTAGTTCCCCAGATGCTCTTTCTGGCCCTTCTTGTAGATGGTTGTCATACTGGCCTACCTCCAGTCACCTGGGACCTCCTTGACTGGCCAGGACTGCTGGTAAATGATGCAAAGCAGCTTTCTGAGCACTTCTGTGGGCTCTCTCAGTACATTTGGGTGGATTTAATCTGTCTCTGTGTGTGTATCTAAGTGGCGTGGCAGGTTGCTGACTATTTCCCCTCGGATTTTGTAGGCTTCAGTCTTTTCCCCATCCTTGTCTTTTGGCTCAGGGGCTGGGTACCCAGAGAACTTACTATTGGGCTGAGGCAAAGAAGGCTTTAAGTACCACAGCCTTTTCCTGATTGTCATTATATTTCCACCTGCATCCAGTAAAGCATGGAGATTGTCCTTAGCCCTCCTTTTGTTGCTGATGCATTTATAGAATAGTTTTAACTGTCTTGTATGGCAATAGCCAGATTATATTCTATCTGGGCTTTGGGCCTTCTAATTTTCTTCCTCTATACCCTCATGATGTGCTTGTAGTCCTCCTGAGTTGCCTGTCCCTTCTTCCATGGGTGTCATAAACTCTTATTTTCTCCCTAAGTTCCAGCCATATATTTCTGTTCAGTCAGGCAGGTCTCCTTTCCTACCAGCTGCTTTTTTGGACATGGGGATGGCCTGCTCCTGTGCCTTTAAGATTTCCCTCTTGAAGAATGTCCAGCCTTCCTGGCCTCATTTACCCTTCAGGACTGCTGCCCAAGGGATGCTATCAACCAGTCTCCTGAACATGCCAAAGTCTGCCCTCTGGAATTCAAGGTGTTGGTCCTGTTGGCACCTCTCCTTACTTCTGCAAGAACTAAAACTGTAATTTCATGATTGTTATGCCCAAGATGGCCTCCAGCCATCACAGCACCCACCAGTCCTTTTCTGTTCACAAACAGCAGGTCAGCTGGGCACTTTCCTTAGCTGGCTCACTCATCAGCTCTGTCAGGGAGTTTTCTTCTACACTTTCCAGGAACCTCCTAGACTGCCTTCTCTCTGCTGTGTTGTATTTACATCAGACAGCTGGTAAGTTGAAGGCCCCCAGAAGAACAAGAGATAGTGATAGTGAGACTTCTCCCATATACTTTTAGAATATTTCATCTGCCTCTTCATCCTGTTTGGGTAGTCGATAACTACTCCCACCATCATACCTGCCTTGTTGACCTTCCCCCTCATTCTTACCCACAAATACTCAGCTGCATCACCACGATCATTAGCTCCTGTTGTTCCTGATGCACAATGGCTTCCAGCTCCACCTGTCTGTTGCCAGCAAGTTTGACTAAATTAAAAATAAAAGCTTTTGTTTGTTTGTGTTTTTTTCTTACCCCCCACCCCCATTTTTAAATTTCAGTTTTCCAGAAAATATAGTTGATTTGTTGGAGAGCTGTAAGCAGAAATGCTCATTCAAGCAAGACCCAATGAAACATCCAGATGAAACGCAAAGATCCATTTTGCTAAACAACATGCAAATTTAGGGATTTACTTACACCTATGCATATATTTCTGATTTCTCTACTAATTTTGAGAATCTTGGGCCTCTAATTCGGGGCACATATATTATGAAAGTGGAACTTACAGACAAGTAACTTATGTTCTGAAGTTCTTTACACTTCATCTGTGAAATCAGAAACTTTGGCAGCTTAAATTAGATGCTGTGCTCATATTAAATGCATTTATTAAATACCAGAGATACAGTGAACTGGATATGGATACTGTGTTGGAAAAAGCCATCTATGGTGCTGGGTTTATTGAGTGAATCGACATACTGTGTATTTTTCTTAAGGCTATAGTGTCTGTAAATTAAATGGCCTCAGGCCTGTGGCTTAGAGATACAACCTGTATTTTTGTGCTGCAAGTTGGGTGAAAGAAAACCTTGGAAAGGGTTTCCCTCTGGTATTGAGTAATATACATATAAATATGTGCAGAGAAAAGATGACTTTTCTATAAACTGTAGATTCAGTGACTGGAATACTAATATCCCCGTGTGAAGCCTTTACTTCCCATGGCAGCCTAATGAGACACTGACAGTGGCTGTCTGCTTGTCCTGAGTGAATGTCCTGTATTATGTTGTTTGTGTTGTACTGTGGGATGCTGAAGTGAGGTTGTCTGACTGCTGTCCCCTCGGGAAGCTCAGGAAGAGATGTACTGAATCTCCCAGGAGGCTATCCTCAGAAATAGTTTTCTACCTAAATAAATATCATCTCCTGGGGATCTTCTAGAATAGTAACCAGTGCATGACTGCCAGTATCTTTTCATACTGTGAAATTTTAAAGCCTTAACTGTAGAGTCTATATTATAAAGACACAGTTAGCATGCATCCTCTTTTTGGTATATTATCATTTACTGATGGAACAGTTTTGACTTCCTACCTGTTTGAATGTGTAACTTCAGTTGTATACACTCCATACTGTTTGGGACTAAGCTTTCTTAAGGAGTTATGTTATCCTTATTTACCATACAAAAGCTGAGGTCGTCTGTGATGTGTTCTCTGGTATTTCTCAGACATATGTGCTAAACAGAGGAGGGAAGAGTTTAAAGCATTTTGCAGTATTCCTGTGTAGGATTTCTTAGCTGGAAATATGTATCTGTGTATCCTGGAAGTCTGTGAGTCCAGTTCATCAGAGCCACTGATGTGAGCTTTAAAAACAGCTTGTATGCTCTTCTGCAGAAGCATGGATAGCTCTATATGGAATAGTAGCAGATTTGAACGTCCCAATCTACAGCTTGTAAATCTTTTATACATAAATTGATCTCATATTTGCACACTCAGGGAGAAATGTTAGCTAAAAATCTTTGCTGCTTCTTAAAACTCTGTTTAAACACTGCAAAAAATTTGCATACAGAATATGAATTCATTATCATGTTACATTCTGTGTGCTTCCTCGAACTTAATTGCATTATCACACCTTGAAAACTGATGTTATACAACAAATACTGTCACAAAATGCTCTAGGTCTAGAGAAGACACAATGAAGGTGGTCTATAATAGAAAGAGGTGTGAAATTAAGAGACATTAAATAAACTCCTGGACATTTCCATTTGGAGAAAAATATGCCTGAGGGAGTGCTATAACAGAGGTTTGTACAGTTGTAAGTGGTGTGTGGTGGTAAACATGGCATTATTCTATACTGTTTCTCATACTGTAAAAATTGGGTCACAAAGATGATCAGACAGTGAGATCATAAAAATAAAAAGACATTTTTGCACACAGGCAATCACTAAGTTGTGATATTAATGTTGCATAATGTTACAGAAGCAAAAAAACCCAAAGTGAACATAGTCCTGAAGCACAGATCAACTGATGGCTATTCAATATATTTTAAAAAACTTTACTCAGAGAAGAAGATAAAGCATTGATTTCTGGAAGTTGCAAGGATGAAGTAGGAGAAAGATCATCATATTTTACTATTCCTATGGTCTTTTGCCCAACATCTGCTTAAAATTGGGATATTTGGCTAGATGAATCTTTGCTTGACCAACTGTAATTATTTGTGCATATTTTTAGATTTCCAGGCATCACATCTAGATGTCAAATACTTGGTGGAATACACTGCATAGCATTAAGGAAACAAAGTCCTGCTGTTAAAGTAAGTGAGGGGATTCCCTTCACCTAGCAGAACATCAGAGAGACTATAGCAAAGCAGGAAGAAAAGGCAGTGTTTAGTTGCATGCTGTATTGCGAGCTTGCTGTTTGATTTTTGGTTTACATTGTCCTAATTATCCTCATGAACCCACATAAAGACTGACTGTAACCTAAATCTTTGTCTATCCTCTTCTTATTGCTTAATATACTTTTCGCCATCAGTGAAGTGGAATTCTTTACTGGGAAATATCTGATTGTTTTGTACTAACACAATAAATTCAGCTATCCTGAGGCTTTTTAGAGACTGTTACTGCTGGCAATTTGCTACTCTTAATTTTTTTTTTTTTTAATGGAGACTGTGTCATTAGATGCACCACTAGTTGCACAGAGAAACAAACGTTCCTCTGAAACAATGATCCTTTTGGGTGTGGTAGAAAAAAATGGCTCAGTAGCAAAAAGAGTGTTATGGAAGTGACCAGTGTGCAAACCCTGCTCTGGTCATGAGAGGGGCAGATGCAGATTCAGGGATTCAATGAGTTTGCATTGCTTTCCTAGTAGTCTTTGCCCTGGTCAAGTCTCTTGATTTTTCTTGGTCTTGTTTCTCATCTGGAGAATGGAAGTGATAATATTGCTTTAAATCAATGTATTTTCTATCTTGTCTTGCTTGATTCAGCAGTAAGCTTTTAGGCCAGGGGTTTTCTGGGTACCCACATGTATGGGTACAATGCCTGCCATAATGGTGACCCAATACAAGCTGAGCATGTAAGCACTAGTGCAGGCACATGTGCATGTATGTTAAGCAGAAAATCTTAAAAAACCCCGAAACTAACCGCCCAAAGGAAAACTACTTGAGGACAAATAATAGGCAGGTCCTTGGCTCATCACTTCTGGCCTTTTTTTCTCTTTATTTCCCCTCTTGTACACTGCTGACATGCTTGCTTTCTTTTCCTTAACCTTTCTCAGATGGCAAGAGCAATCTCTCTAAAACAAAAATCTGTCTCTGTTTCATGAAGCTCATTAAAAGAAAAAGTAAACTCTGAGGAGGCACTGCCTGAACTCCATGTTCTTGCCTCCTCCAAGCAGGCGCTCTTAGGCATGCTCCTCAGTGGTTGCTCCATGCTGCAGCTGGAGCTGCTTGTGCCCACTCTCATCTCCCTCTTTGTGCAGAGTGACACACTAGTACATGCCTTGGAGGCAGAGCTCAGTGGAGACGCAGGTGTTGCAGGCAGCCCTGCAAGATGTGCCTATTGGCAATGTCAAACCAGTGTACCAGCTTTGCAAAAACAAACCAGAAGCACACATCCAGCCTTCTCATGAGGAACCAGAACCCCAGGGCACTGGCTCTAGAAAGCAATTCTCTGTGTATCCATGACCTTTTAGTGATTTGGTGGCAGGAAATGAGAATAAAAATTTTTTAAAAAACAAAATCAAAGGGACTTTACTCTGTCAGTGAAAATCTGTAAGACTGAGATGCAGGAGAAAAATGTTGCCATTCTCATTTTGATGTAATCAAAGCCTTTATGTAATGTGAACGTTGGTGGGGAACAGTCTTCCTGAATCGTGTTTACTAGTGGGAGTTTCAGAACCAATGCGTGGGTGGGAACTAACAATAACCCCCCCACATATCTCACTGCTGCACTGCATGGATGAGACTAGGCTGGTAGCAGAGTAGTTGTCAATGTCACCCTCTTCTATTTGGTCTTGCATAGGGAACGGTAGACTTGCTTAAAATTTCTGTTTTAGAGGATGCCCTGCCGATGAGATATCCTTTCCCCCCCTCCCACTCCTCCTCTAAGTGAATACTCTTAGGTCAGTTTTATGGCACTACCCCCACTCTCTCCATATTAGATATTGCTTAACATTGATAGCTATCCTTGAGCATTAGCTAGCAGATGGAGTAAGCCAAGGTTTTGGCCCAGGTAATGCTCTCATGTCTCAATTTTGTTTATTTGTCTTTCTTATCTGCAGTGCATAAGTGGTTTACTTCAGGGTAAGTGCCCTTGGAATATTTTCTTCATATCATTCTTTGAGTCTAATGCCAGATGTACTGAATCAGTCAACTGCCTTCTCTTCTGGTGAGAATGTAAGACAACAATTTAAATGAGAATTACATAATTCCCCTCTAGAAACTGGTTTAGTTGTTGCACCTACCAGGGCCAAAGAATTATTCTTTCTATACCTGCTGGTGAAACTTAACAGAGCTTTGGAACTAGGTGGAAAAATCAAGAGGATGTAAAGTTTTCTTCCTGCTCTTTCTTATGTCCTTTTGATATAGTATTGCTTCATCAGCTCAGGCAAGTCTTCCAGAGCTGCACCTTGTAGCAAAGCAAAGAACGAATGCAGGTATTTGGATACACATAAGCTGTGCTTAAAAGGTCTTATCTGGTGTTTCTGAAGCATGTGTTTTACTGCTTTTACTGCTTTACTTACTTCACCATATTCTCTTCCTCAGTTGTCATTCAGCAGCCATGGAGTAATGAGTAAATTTCTTACAAATATACTGACATATACTGAACCAGAATAAAAATGTGAATATTCAATTATTTTTCCATATTGGGTGTGCCTTGAGTATGATGCTTTGTCAAGCCAGAGCTGGATAGCATAGCCTTCTTGCCTTTTTACAGATATGCAAAGAAATAGAGCATAAACCTTTTCATTTTCTGTTTTGGTATTGATGATCTTATAGCTAGTATTTATCCTTAGATTTTTAAAGATAAATAACTGGGATACTTTTTTGTTATTTTGTTGGGCCACTAACTTTTTGTATTGCCTCATCTTGATTTCTCTGTGTGACTGTCACAGAGCTCCAGGAATGGCAGCTCCAGGAGAAACATCATCAGCAAGTATGGTTTATGTAAACTTTGTTATTTACCATGATCTTTAAGACAGAAATTACTTAAAATGTTTTCTCCTGCTCTGAATTCATAATTAATGTAGTGACAGAACAAGGGGAAATGGATTCCAATTGAGAGTACATTTAGATTAGATATTAGGGATAAATTCTTTCCTGTCAGGGTGGTGAGGCACTGGAACAGGTTGTCCAGAGATGTTGCAGATATCCTGTCCCTGGAAGAGGTGACTTTGACTTCAGCTATCTTGTCTTGTGGAAGGTGTCCCTGACCATGGTAGAGGAGTTGGAATTAGAGGATCTTTAAGGTCCCTTCAAAGCCAAACTATTCTATGATTCTGTGATTCTGTGAAAGCTGTTCAGGGAGCTTTAAATAGAACTTCCTGCCTGACATGTTTGGGAAATGGGCATTTTTGGTGTTTTAAAATTATTTATTTGTGGAAATATCAGTCGTCTTGCTATGTGTTGTTGCATCCACTTCCAACTTCAATATCAGTGTCTTTCTCTTCAACAGTAACTTTAATTGATATATATGGCAAAAGAAGTTGTACATTTCTAAAAAGACCAAGTATTATATAATTGGAAACCAGACTTCCTGTGACATTGAAAACAGGCCTAAACACATTCAAACACAGAAGTGCACAGAGGGTCAGCCATAGTACTGTAGTGACATGATTTGAAGTAGTAAGAAGGAAATTTGATGCAGCTTCTAAAATTAATTTCACTTGAAACCATAAGCAGTACAAAAAACATCTATCATACTGATAATATCCCATAATGTCATAAATATGAACAATGAAGCAGAAGTTGCTTCAATAAAGCTAATCTACATTAAGTTTTCCTTTCTTAACTAAAGGTAGTGTTCGAATTTCTTTAATACTCAAACAATAGAAACTTGGATTTCCTGGATTTTTAAAATCAGCTGAAAGAGCCAGACTGCAGAGTGTGTCATAGAGATGGTGCTTTCTGACTGAGATGATGAATACTGAAAGAATAAAGCAATAAATACCCTGGATATCTTCTTTTTTTTTTTTTTTTAGTCCAGAAACCACAAGATGATACCTCACCCATTTGGATACCTTATGCACAAAGACACAAGGTTGTAGAGCAAAATTCACATTAATAAACAGAAGTCAATTTGCTTCTTTAATAGTGTTAAATGTAAACATTAGAAGCAGAGAATAATAGAATATCTCAAGTTCAAAGAGACTTATAAGGATCATCAAATCCATCTCCTTGAACTGTCAAAACTCATAAAACTGTCTAAAACTAAACCATTTCACTAAGAGTATCATCCAGACACTCCTTGAACACTGGCAGCTTTAATGCTGTAAATTCTGAGTATACTTCAACACTGTATAGCAGCAAGAACACTGAGCTTGCAAAATATATATTTGTAAATGAGCTCTGTTATCTCAGAGTGTGAATAGGTTCTACATTACTGAACATTTTCATTTGTCCACATTTACATGGTGCTAAATGCAACCTTTTTGTGATAGTACCCAGATTGTATGCAATTTAAATAGTTTAAGTACATGTGCCTTGAATTTCCTAACTGGGAATGTAGAGTTTAATGCTTACATTTAGGTAGATAAAAAATGATCTGACCTTTGAAGCATCTTGCATTGAAATGAAAGATAGCAGATGTGACTCTTGCAGTGTTGCAGCTGGTATCCAGGGAACTGCAGATGAAAAAAATCAGAGGTCTTCACTGGTCACATTGGTAGAAACTCCTGAAGAATAGGGCTTCTCTGCAGGAGCACAGAAACACAATGTACTGTGGACTGATGAAGTGTCAGGAGCTCAAACCTGTTAGGAGTCAAAAATGTTACTGTGTGAAAGATTCACTGAGCTTGTGGCTGATGTAGGGAATATCTGTGTGTGGTTCAGAAAAGGGTCAGGGTCTGCAAGCTTGAGCATTGGAACACCCGGACATTCTCTCAGTTTAATTGTTAGCTCTCTCCAAGGTCTGTGCTGGGCCATTTCAGCTTGCTTGCCCCAGTGCAAATCTTTTGTAAAGGACAGTAACCTTCAGCAATGGGGATGAAAATGTAATCCACCTGTGTTTCCTAAAGGTTTTTAATAAGGCCTCTCATAAAGGCTGTGTGGTATCTAAGTGGTTGAAAAATCAGAAATTCAGAATATGAATAAATATGTAGTTCTCTTAGTGGAGAGAGGTCAACTGTGGAGTTTAAATGGACTTGCAATAGTTTTCTCGCTAATCAAAATATTCATGAGTAGTTTGAAAAAATGCTAGAGAGCATGGTGAGAAGTGTTGTTGACAAGACTAAGTTACTTGGAATCACAAACAAAAAGTACAGCTAAAGGTATGGGTTTAATGGGACTTGTAGATAGCTGTTAAATCAGCTAGTGCAGCTGAAAAATGTAGAAAAGCTTTTTGGCATGCAGACCTTGATGAAGCTGCAGACTGAAATAGGATACACCAGAGCTTAATATTAGAGCTCTATATTGGATCCACCTGGAAAGAAATAGCAAAAGAGTGAATGGTGACATCCTCTTTTTCACCACAATTTCTAGAAAAGGAGGCTCAGGGGAGACCTTACCACTCTCTACAATCACCTGAAAGGAGGCTGTAGCAAGGTGGAGGTTGACCTCTTTTCCCAGTCAACCAGTGACAAGACTAAAGGACATGGCCTCAACCTGCACCAGGAGATGTTCAGCTTGGACATTAGGAGGAATTTCTTCATGGAAAGGGTTTTTAAACATTGGAATAGACTGTCCAGAGACATGGTGGAGTCTCTGTCTCTGGAAATATTCAAGAAACAGCTGGATGTGACACTTAGTGCCATAGTCTAGTTGACAAGGTGTTCATTGGTCAAAGGTTGGACTCAATGACTCAGAGGTTGTTTCCGACCTAATTGATTCCAGGATTCTGTGACAATGGAGCTGAATGGTGGGAGGGTAAGTCAGGGAAACATGCTCCCTCTCTTCTCCATCATGCCTGCAGCTGTTGGCTTGTGTCAGGGCTGGGAGAGTATTCTTGGAGGAGAGTGTTAAGGGTTTATTGCTGGAAACAATATGTATTTCAAAATCATTGTTATTTTCTATATATCCTCTTTTTGAATAAGAATGTCGATCAGACAGAAGTATGGTGTAACCTTTTACTGGTCTCACTCACCAGAGACTGTACTACCACAAAGTAGCCAATGTAACTCCCAGAATCACAGGACAGGTGAATTTGGAAGGCACCTCTGGAGATTGCTCAGTCCAATCCTGCTACCTGTTTAAAAAAGTTATGAAATACAGTTTTTAGAGGCTGTATAAGCAACAGACATTTGAACGAGCACTTTTATCTTTGCTAGGCCTTTCCACCACTCCCAATCTGATAAACAAATCTTACAGATCTAGAGAAAAGAACATCTTACTGGGACATCTGACCTCATCTTGCATTTATGACTTCAGTGTAGAAATAATTTAATTTAATGTTGTTCAGTGTTGTCCATGTCTCACCATGGGATAGCTTATCCATTCAGTGAGTACTTCTACATATGCACTACGTTTATAAAATGTAAAGCATTTCCTTAAGAAGATAAAATTATATTACAATTTTACAAGTACAGGCTGTTTTAGTTTTTCTGTATAAATGACTTTGGCTATTAGAATGAAATCACAGCACTTTTTATCATTTTGCATATTAAAAAATCCTATCTTCTGAAAAGTGTCATTACTTACAAAATAATCTGATTCAAAATTCATGAACACTGATTCTGCTAATACCTACTCCTATCTGTAAACCTTGAGTAAACCTTGAGAGGAACTACAGGGAGGGAAAAAAAGTGTGAAATGTACCGGAAATATGTCCTGAATGCCTAAATGATCCAGTGGTAAAATTACATGTGGAAAATGCTTAATTGTATGACATACTTTAAAAAAATTAAACAACCGGAGTGTGTTTAAAAACAATTTTGTTTCAGTCTTGAAGCAAAGAAGCAAAACTGTCCCTTTCATTTACAAATTCAGGTGTATGCAGGCGATTAGCTCAGTGTCATTAGTTCTGTGCTTAGAATATGAAATCTGAGTGTTTGCTGCAAGAAGGTGGAGGTGCAGCTTGCAATGGTTAGGCTGCTGCTTGATGTATCACTGCACAAGGACTGAAGGTCACTCTGCTCCGTATAATGAATTCATCTGACAAAAGCAGGATCTCAGTTTCCAAGATATATTGAAAAAGAGAAAGGGAAGGATAGGGAATTAGGGAATTTAAAACCCCAAATCACAGGTTTGATCCTGTAAAGTGCTGGACACTGTTGCTTTATTTCAGCAAGACTTACATGTACTTAAACCTTTTGTTCAGGGCTCAGCATTTAACACTGTTTAATCTCAAATGAGTAGTTCTTAAAAAGAAGATTGATATTTCCTTTCATCCACAGATTTCAAAGAACTCTGTGAACATCTATGTATAGAAATTTCATAATAAAAATGAGAATTCAATTATGATTTCACAGTTAAGCATAGTAAAGAAAAAGATGAGAAATCAAAACAAAACCCATCACTTTCTCATGTCAAACTTTCATGTTGAATCTATGTATAGTTTTTTTTTCCTGTCTCTTTTTTTTTTTTGTTGTTGTTTTGTTTTTTGTTTTGTTTATTTTCAATGTGAAATCCTCAGACTCCTCATTTGTGGCCAAAGCTGTGAACTCATGAAGAAACATAGAACAGGATGTGTCTTCTGAGCTCTCACATCTTGTCTTTAAACTGTGGGTGACCTGTTGAGAGGAAAAGGGGCTGTTGTGTATTCACCTCTCATCCTCTTCCAAGCAAGAGGATAAACAAAGGGCAAAATTCAGACTCCAGTCTTGATAAAGGTAGATTCTACCTTTGAAAAAGGTAGGAGAGACCTATGAGAGCAGTGGGGGAATCTTCTGCTAAGGACCTAGAACTGGTTACTCTACTCAAGCCTTAGAAGTGTGCTGCTTTGTTCCTGGTATGTTACACTTTAGTGTTGTTTCTTAGTTAGAGTAGACTGCTTAAACATATATCCTCAGCTTTCATTTTATCTTATCCCCTGTTCTGGCATGCTTCACCTGGGTTCATTAAAACAGTTGCCTTTTCCTGGATATACTCAGGGGTATATGTATGGAATACCTGTGAGCTTTTGGATGTTCCAGGAGATCTCCAAACTTCACTCATTTAAACTGTTTTTATTACTTCACATGTGTGTAAAAGGGTATATTCCTGCTGAGAGAATGATTTGAGTATTCGTCTGAAATAACAAACAAGAATTTTTTGGTAGAAATGGGAAGAATATGGTCAGGAATAGTTTGGACCCAGTTTAGTTACTGGGTGCTCCTTGTTTAGGGTGCTGGCAGGGGAATCCATTCCCTAACCAACAACTAAAGGAACATAGTGCTTCTGTTTTATACCTGGCTGAAAGACTGAATTTCCAGAAACATAGGATGCAGCATTATTTATTGGAAAATCTGCATATGAGCACTGAGAAATGAATGTTTGCATTCTAAGGGCAATATTCACTGATTTCTACAGTCATAGCTTGTGAAACAAAAAAGAAACAGAACCTCACTTTCATTAACCATAATAGTAGTTTAGCTATGTTCACAGCATTAATCTTGCTGTTAACTGTTCTTTTCACAATGTGAGGAGACAGCATGTGACAGGAAAAATCTGTAACATCATTCAATATCTGATTATATGCCCTTTTTCCTCGAAACCAATTTGCATACCTACAAATATCAGTGTTTCCCATTGGAATTGAAGGTGTAAAATATTGTCTTTCAAGCTGAAAGTTATTTAGGCAAAGACTTTTCAGTATTTGGGAATTCTGGGTGGATGATTTCAAAGGCAAAACCATATGCCACTTACATGATTTGGCATTTCTCCAGCTGGATAGAACTTGAGTGGAAAAGTGGAAAAAAAAAAGTAAAACCTAACGCTAATTAGATGATAATAAATACAGGTGCTATACTGTGTGGTGTAATTCATCTTCAGAGCAAGCTGTGGGATGAGTCAGAGCCAGCAGATTCTGAGGGACACTGTTTTGTGCATATATATTCCTGACACATGCTAAAATCCAAATTCGGGTGAAACTTTGAAGGGTTGTGTAACACTGAGATACTTTTCAAGATTATGGAGGTGCAATATTGCCTAATCATGGAAAAGAAATTGTAGGGTTTTTTTTTTTTTTTGGTTGGTATTATATGAGGGCTTCTCACTGTAAATTCAATTAGGGTAGTACCAGCATAAAACCAGTGATTTGATGATCATTGAGAGATCCTGACCTGGGCTTCTACGTAGCCCCATCCTCCCAGGTCTCCCAAAAATTTTCTTACACTTTGTAGTCATCAAGGTGCCTCCCCAAGATGATACCTTCCCTCTCTAGCCAAATTCTTGGCCTTATGTGGTTTGCCAAGACCAAGTTAGTTGGGACTAATCTGCCACTGTCCTGTATAGCTTGCTGTAGTGGGAAAGCTGTTGTACATCTTCCCTCTGTTTCATCCACTCCCACCTTCCCTGCCAATAGGAGCTCTGGCTAAATGCAACCCCTGGACTCCTCTTTCTTGTGCCAGAGATCTTCATGGAAGTTCTTTTCTTTTAAAATTTCCAGAGAGAGAAATGGATTCAGATGGTGTGGATTTGGCTCCTGTACAGCTCTTTTGTGCTTGGATAGGTTAAGCCTTTCCGTGTACTGAGGGGACTGGTGTTGCCTGATGATGGGGTGTTGAGTGTGTGGCCATGCAGGTTACGTGCTCAAAATTGAAGGCACAAAGGAGGCAGGAATCTGTCCTCTGCAAATGAATGGTTTACAAACGTAATTACAAACTGAAAATTCTCAGTTGCTGTGTCTTTAATGTGAAAGCTCTCTAAGACAGGCTGGTTTCTAAAATAACAGGAGAAGACACAGTCATGCTCCAGCCTCCAGGAATTTACCACAATAATGTGTTGTGTGGTTTTGCAAGAGAAATTAAAACACAAAGAAAAACTCTCTGCATGAAAATTTGATTGAGCAATTAAAAACGTGTAAATAATTGAAATGCAGGAACTAAAAAAGCTTACTGTTATTCTCACTGAGAAAAAAAATCTTTAAAGTGTAGGATTCAGACATTATTCTGGGACAGAAAATAGCTGATATTTACAGTATAGATTACTCAATTTTCTTTTGCCTGATGAACAGGGCTCCTGAAGCTTATTGTGATTGTTGTATCGTTTGTATAAGACATGTGGCTGCTGTGCCTTGCTTTTCTCGGTGCCCCCTCCCCCATCAGCAGAACCCTTTGAGCTCCAAACACAGATGTTACACTGTGCTCTTTGTGTGCATGTGTGTGTATAAGCATGTGTGTGTGTGAGCATAAAAATGTGCCTAATACGCTGGAAAACCAAAGCTGAAGCACAGGACTCGGCTTGTGACTGTATTGCAGCGAGATGTTAGTGTGGACCAAGTGTAGGACTGATGTGTATGAAAGAGTAGTGGTTCAAAAGCAGCCACGCTTAAATCAGCAATTTAATGTAAGGAGGAATGGCATTTTCATTAAATAATGCTATGATCTCTCAACCATATTCTTAACTAGTAATCTTCCCCACAGCAAAATACATAGCTAATCAACCTCCTAGCCTGTCAGTAAACTTGCAGGGGAATTAAATCCTGGAGGAAGAAGCCCGTAGCCCCGGAGGAAGGCTGAGTGCATGTTTCACTGTCGTCTTTTCAGCTCATCTCAGTGGTCCCACTGCTAGTTGTCATGGCAACCCCATCTCCTGCTTCCTACAGGAAAGATTAGCTTGTACTGTGCACTGGAGAGAATTTAGGGGAAGTCAAGCTAATCCCTGGGTGCACTGCAAGAGAAAGGTTGGACCTCGCCTGAGGGATGCTGTATCTGCAATGATAGAATTGGCCTGCCACAGACACTGGTATTTAAGTTGAAGAGCAGAATTCACAGTAAGTGTCAGATCCTCCAGAGAGGAATATTGAATGAGGTTTTCTAAGTCTTGGTGAAGACTGTCCCATGCCAACAGTGGAATGACAGCAGGAGGTTGTGTGTGGAATACCAATATGTTTCACCCGTTCAGGTGGTATTTCAAATATAGATTCAAAGCCTCAGTTCCCTGGAAACTAGGTGATAAAATTTTAAAACATCATTGTGATATGCGCACATAGAAACCTGAAGTGTGTCTCATTTGGTGCATAAAGCTGAACAAGTGATGGTGAGCATGCCTTACAAATTGTGTATGCACTGTGCAGCATGCTTAAGAATTCCTGAGTGCTGAAAAATAAGCGGGAAAGCGTGAGGAAACTGGTCTGTGTGTGGTGCAAACTCAACTGCAAAAGTGCTGAACTATCAAATTAAGCAGGAAAATGTACAACTCCTGATTCAGTCTTGTTTTTTTTCTTCATATAAAAACCCAAACAGAGAAAACATGAGCTTTTTAAAGTTATAGTCATAATATGAGCTTTTCTTTGAGGAAAACTAATTTTCATGTAGCTGAATTAAGGTGGTGTGTGACATGATGCAGCGTGTGAAATTTGTGTATGTTTTCTTGCTGTTAGAATTAAACAGAGGATATTCTAGCTTTTCCATATCTGGTTTTTTTAATGTTCTGCCTTTCTTTGATATGCTCCTGCATTTCACTTTAATAGATGCTCAAGATTCCCAGCTTTAAACTAGACTGTTTGCAGTAAGATTTTAACTGTCTGCTTTTCATTACTGTCAGCTTTTGCTAAACTAATTTTTCCACCAGAATTTATATGTTCAACTTATGTATTCTTGCATTTTTAATGTGCATGCTTTTTCTGTTTTTAATGAAAAATCACATTTATAATTATTTAATGGTTATTTTCTATATAGCAGCATCCCTAACTTAGATCTATTATGCATATGTGTTTTACATGTATTAAATATATGCATGCTTGTGTGTTTTTGCAATACATACATGCATATATATATATATATATATATATATATGCAGACAAGTGGGGTTTTTGTTTTAATGAGGCCCATGAGTGATCCATGATAATATAACACCAAGGAAGTTAAAGACCTGTTTTCACCTTGCAGGATAGGTATTTTTCTCCTATCTAAAAAGCTTACTGCTGAGAAATCCTGGTAAACACACACTCAGTCTGCTTAAAGAAACAGCATATGTTATATTTCTCTGTCTATAGAACTAAAAGAATCATCATCTTGACTGATATGATAAAAGAGCACTGTGTTGCCTTTCCACAGATTTGGGTCCATGGAATGGGTAGTTAAGGGACAGTTGTGATTTTTTTTTCCTCCTCCCTCTCAGGACACCTCAGAAAGAGTCACACATAAGCTCCAGATTGGTTAGTGTAAGAGCAGTCTTCTCTTCAAACTTCCTTTTTTGGGCTAATTTACCAAACAGTAAGAACACTGGTAATCAAAGATACTGTCTGTCTGTGCAGTTAACAAACTCAGTAGCCATTGTACATCTATTATGGACGACTATATAAATAAACACAAAGGGTCTGGAAGCTTTAAGCCATTATTTAGGCTGACCCTTGAATCTGTGGTAGCCATATGGGTGATAGGGATTCCACAGAAATGCCAAGCAAAGTGGGGATCAGCGTAAGAGCAAATTCATCAAATAAATGCTTTTAATTAGAAAAAGTACTATGAAATTATGTCTGGATACCTGTCAAATTAAATTAGTGATTAAAAAGGCTCTTCTGTGATAAAAAACCCACTAGTAAAGATTTGCCAGAGGTTTCATTGTATATTTTCACCACCTCTGTGAGGATATGTTTTGGGCTGTTTACAGCCTTTAAAATAACTGAGATTACTAAATGCACAGATTTTCTACCTTGTGTGTCATTTTATTAAAATAATTAACCAAAAGTTGGATTTTTTTTTATCTCAAGGCCGTGATTTGTTTCCATTTATTTTTGTCCAGAATTTAACTTGTGCTAAATGGAATAATGTTGGCTGGTCAAACATTATCTAAGCTTATTTTGTCTTCTATAAAGTGTATGATTTTAGGAAACTAGTCCAAGTTTTATTAGGAGTTTTCCCAATGGGATTTGAATTTCCTGTATGTGTTTTTAGACAAGAGTAAACAGGACCACCTGCATCTGAGGAAGTGCAGGGGGGTTCAAAGCATTCATCCAAACCCATAACCTGTGTTCACATTCTCTTCCAGGGAAAGAGTGTGAATGCTTCATGTAGCAGTGGGATTGTATGGCACACAGCAGGTACAGTTGGTAGAGACTGCTCAAGCTCAGGAGTCCAGGCCACCAAACTTGAGGAAATTCCTATATAAACTCTGTTGCAGTTAAATAAACTGAAATTCCTTGAATTACCAGAAAATCAAAAGCAGTGTTGACTCTGCTTGCTGTATACAAAAACCCCAGAGTTCCTAAATTCTTAAAAAATCCAGAACTTGCACATTCTGCCAGGGCTTCTCTTTGGCATTCCGTTGTTCTGAGAGCTGTTGGCTTCCCCACAGGCTTTTCTCTTCATTGCTTTTCTGCCCAGCATTCCTGCTCCCAGCAGGTATTGCACTCTTCCAGAACTGCCTTCTCCTTGTGCCACTGTGTGCCACTGTTCAGGCCGTCTGCTGACAAGATTTTGACCTGACTAACATAATGCTTTCTGATGTGTCTTTTCTATGAATAAAAGTAAGTAGGATAATTTAATGTATATAGTGATTCACCAGAACAAGGTTTCGAATTATGACACCAAACAGAAAAATATTGTCCATGGTGTGTCACTCTATTTCCTTGAAACATTTCTCACTATTGCAAAAATAGTGTACAAACTTGTACAGCAAAGCTTCTGCCTACAACCTCCATTTGGAATTAATGCCTAACAATTTGTCCCTCTTTCACTGAAATTCTCATCCAGGGAAAAATAGGTAAGATGTTCAGCACTTCCTGGCTGGTACACTGCACCTTGCAGAACCTGGCTGTTTTTTAACATCTACAAGTATAAAGTCACAAACTGTATTCTGTCCCAGAAGGGATCTTGCTGCTGATATTCTCATTACATCAATAACAGAAATCACACTTCTGTACTATATATAGACTTCACACACAATGTGTGTGTCTCTCCATATCAGAGATTTATCCTACATATTTTCGTAAGAAAACAGTAATAGTGATAATATTTTTTCTTGTTTTCAAGGCATCCTATTTCCTGAGGCCTCTCTGCCTCTTTAGTTTCTTTAAAATGTACATATATATATTTTGTTTCCAGAGAGATGGTCAATTTGATGGTAGCAGAAATGGACCTCAATGACAGAAGTGTATCTCACCTGAAACAGGAATTTTAAATCTATTGAGTTTTTTATGTCTTTAAACATTTAACAAAAATATTTTGATCAATTTTTTTATTTGAAAAAATTCTGAAACATTAAAAAATATACTTTGAGTTGCAAGTTTGTCCTATTTTGAAAAAGTAATAGCCAGCCATGTGGGAATATTTTTATTATTTTAAACCTCCTTTATCTTGCTCTTCCCCTCAAAAGTAAAACTCTGAAGCTACTAATTTTATGTAAATTGCATGAATTTAATGGAATAAATTACTTCCCAGGCTCCGCATGCTGGCTCCTGTTGACTCTAGTGAGATTAAGATCATATGCATCCAAAGGTAGATTTTAGCCCAGTGTGTGATGTTCTTCTGGCCAGCTTTCTAGCAGCTAATTAAAAAGTGCTTTCTCAGTGCTGTGCTGCTGGCTTTTTGGCTTACTGCATAGTAAGTCCTTTATATTAGCTGAAGAGCTAAGCAAAACAGCAATGTTAATTTTTAACAGGGCTAAACACAAGGCGAGAGAAACCAAGAATTCCTGGGCAAGTCCCTTCTTTCTAACAGTAGTCGAGATACTATGTGCTGTCTGTCTGGCAACCCTAATACTGAAAGGACTGCAATTGTTTCTGTTGTAGCTCCATTATTCTCATTGTTTATGCTGTCATCCATAGTAATCTGAATATTTTTGGTCTTCTCCAGGGGTTGTTTGTGAGCTTATAACAGCAGGTGGCTACAAGGAAGATGAGAGAAGCACATGCATCCTCCAGGGCAATGCTACATTTTTTGGCTTTTTTTTTTGGATTCCATGTATCAAAATATCAAAAGTTAATAGGCCCAATAATACCAAAATTGCAATTGCAGTAGAAAGTTACACAATAGGAATCCAGTGTTTCTATCGTTCTATTGCCAGAAGAGTGCACTGGAAGTTTTATAGGGGATAGGAGGATGAATGTGAGCTCAGGATGTGAGCAATTGATCTTTTCACATGTAGTGTATTTTATTTTTCATTGCAAAGTCATTCTTGACAACAGATTATTGTGTGGATCCCTTTAATGGCCTGTCTGTACGTGAATAATCAGTAATTTTGCATTTGTCATTTCTCTAGTTGTTATGATTGAAATGGTTTTCTGAAACATGCTGAGGAGAAGACAAGTGCTGTATGTATGGGTTGATGGCAACAACTGATTGCACCTGTGATTTGTGAATGCCTTCAGTCAGCAGCAAACTAAATGGGATCTGATCAAAACTATCATTTGGATATTCAAGTCCAAGACCGAGAGTGCTGTGATATTCACTAATGTCCTTCCATTCTGCTTTTTACTACTACATAAACTACTGAAGATTATTTTTAATGGCTTCTGTTGAGGTTACCGCATGATGCATTAAGAGCATCAGTCCTTTTTACTGTCTGCAAATGCACTGTCAGCATACTTTCATGTCTGGTACAAAAGCTCAGATTCTGATCCCTGTATTTTATCCTAATTTCCTGGATCACCAGCTGTGGTTTTGAGTTTTGCTGGGACTCCTAGTGTAGGAATCCCCAGAAATTGCAGATTGCAGTGCTGAAGTTAAAAATAAATGTTTTTTTTGAAAACAGGGCACTTGAGAATCAGCTGAGGACATCTATAAAAAGGGCTTCACATCGGTGATTACCAGTGCTTTTCACCACATTATTCAACTGGTTTTGCCATTTTTTGAAAATATTTCAAATTAGAGCTGTCCCAGGTGCTCTACAACAGGAGATAATGTTGAAATTAAAGCAGTGCTGAGAAAATTTTCATGTTTGAAGGCTTCTTGAGGAGCCTAATGGGTTTCAGACCAGCATTTCAAAATCTTTCATAGAGTAACACTAAGCAACAGGATCAGGAACTAGAAAATTTGTATTTATCTGTTTGCATAAAGGGGAATGCCAAGAATATCTCCCAGGTATTGCAGACTTTTCTAAAAAGGTGATAGCCTTAGACCACCTTCTAGATGCTTCTGTGCTGGAACTGCTATATTTGACATGGTATAATAAAGAAAGGGTTTTTCTTTTAGAAAGACCATGCTTTGAGTCCTCCAAAATGTTTTTATTCAATTTTTGCAGAATCAAAGATGTTTCTTTGCTTAGACAGATGAAATTTAAGTACCTGTCCTGATGTGTGTATTTTGAGCAATCCATTTGTGTCAGTATTTTTCTGTATGCTGTGGCCTGTCACACTAACTTAATCAGGGATGGTAAAGTTATGCTTTCCCCAGATTGTTTTGTAATTTGGGGACCAATTAAATATCTAGCTCTGAAGTTTCTGATGATTCCTTCATGCAGAATATGGAACAGTCTCAGAAAGCTGCCCTACCTGGAGCACCAGGTGCCTTCAGCAGCAAATATTCACAATTGAATTTATGTTTGAAGTGCAGTTAATAACTTGATAGCAGTGTGTTTACCATTGAAAGCTCTCCCTTGGATTTTTTCGTTGTTGTATTATTTCTTCTGGTGGCAGTTACTTGCAACTGTAGAAAAGGAAAAACTTGTGTTCTGTGAAAGAGAACACACTAGGCACTTCACTCTTTCGAGTGTTGGTCCGTCCTAATGTTTGCTCTTACATTGGATATAAAAGATAAAGACACCCCCAACCCCCTGATTGTAATAGTTATTACAAATAGCATTCTATTCATGATCAGGGTTGAAATAATGTGTTTCAGGATGCGTAACTTTTCTGCTCAATCCAGTGGCAAAACTTTCCATCCAGAAGAAATAAGGTTAATCCATTCTCACACCAATGTTCAGATCCACGTTCTGCTTCTAAAATTTTTAAACTAAGCTTCTGGAAAACCCAGTTCACTCAGAACTGGTTTGTAATTATTATTATTTAAGGAGGAAGGTTATCAGTTTATGAAGGGGATGTTAGGAATTGCAAAGTAATAACCCAGGATTTGAAAGAACTTGTCAGAATTCTGTTGTTTGGAGGACATTTACAGTTTAACTAAGCAGAGGAAAGATTATTAGCAAGTGTTGTTCATTCTCATAATTGTTTTTTTGCAAACTCTATATTTTCTAAGTTTTCTGGAAGCTTGGGAACAGGTCTGCCATACAGCTGTTTGTCATACATCTGTTTCGGTTTCTAATGTGCATTTCAATTAGATTAAAGTAGCTATACAATGCTGATCCTTTCAAAATATAGAGCATATCGTGGGTCAAATAATCTTGTTTACAGATTGTAAAGGGAAAACAATTTATACAGCGGATTTTGAAATATCTTCGTCTTTATTTCTCCATTTAAAATAACACCAAGCATATGTGTGAGTGCTCTTACTCTAGGCTTCCCCTTCCTCCCCAAGCCAGCTTTACCTCAGAGAAAATAATCTGTGGACAGAATTCATGGTTTACCAAGAGCAGCCTGCTGGTTTCCACACACAGATCTGTTGACCCAGATCAGAAAATGGTAATTTTTTACAGTTCTTTGCTGCTCTTTATTCCCAGTCAGTCCCATATCATAAAGCGCCAAGTAGGTATTACAGTTGGACTCTTTGGTAAGGTTTTGATATTTCCCTTTTTAGTACTCTGACCTTTAATAACGATTTGTACATAAATAGTTGTTGAAATTTTAGTGAGAATAGGACTGTTTTGCTATGATTAAAACATAATTAAATTTCGTTGGTAAATGGTACCTTATCAGTAGTGTAAAGCACAGGAAAGGCACATGGAACATTACTCTGTGTGTGGACTGTCCCATTGCTGAATTTTGCTGGGCTAACAAAAGCCCTTAAGTGAATTAGAATCATGAAACATTTATTTTATTTCCTAAGAAATCTCTCCAGTGTGCAAAGAAGTGTAAAATAGCTCATGGTTTCTTTCTGAAGGGTGGTATTCTGTTTGCCCTACTTTCTGGCCTTGTTGAGTAATTTGGTTTTGAGTCTAGCTCTCAGTGATGTTTCATCAAGGGCAAACTGACTGCCTTTAATGAGAAGAAAATTTCTGCAAGTTAGTAAATAGTGTTAAATTTGAGAACCTGGAGTGTTTCTGTTTGCATTAGCTTCCCAGAAAGTAACTGCAAAATTATAGTCTTCATGCAAAAGTTTCCAAGCACAAGTAGTTGTCAAGTTTTAATCTTTAATTTCCAATCTTTTTCATCACACACTCTCACACTTGCTCAGTTCCCCACCCAAGCACAGTTCACTGCATTGCACTGAGAAGGAAAGTTTGAAACAAGGGATGTATTGCTTATTCAGGTGGCCTGACAATGAAAATTCCAAGTCCACAGCTCTGGTGAGGAATAGCAGCGGATATGCCAGAACCATCTATCAGATCCTTTGGGCTTTGTGAAATTTCTGAGCTATGAATCATTGTTACTTGGCCAGCCCAGGAATATTGTGCCAGCAGACCATCTAGCAATTTTTTTTTTTTTTTTTTGGTGTTCACACACCGCATATTCTAGTCCATTTTTAGCCAATGTGTGACCAAATGCTCTATATTTTGGGAATTGTGAAAAAAGAAATTGACTTTGATGAAAATAACATGGTTGATTCTTTTTTTCCCCCCTGAAAATAGTTTCTGAAAATGAAAAGACATGTTTTAATATTGTCAGTCAGTTTGAAAGTCAGCATCTGTAGCTGGGATTTAAAAGTGGTGACATTAATGAAGGCAAAAGAGACCTTCCTGTAGTGTTAATAACTCATGGGAAGTCTGCTGTCTTCTGTGCAATACCATCCAATTGGTGTCAAATTCCTCCCATCCTGAATGTTTGTGGATAGAGTTTGCAAATCAGCCATTTTTCAATCCAAGTTGTATTACATGTGTCAGGGTTCAGCTGACTTGGGCCATACAGTTTTTTAGCAGGAAAAATCATTAACTGTTGTAAACTTGCATGCAGATTCTAATATCTTGAGTGTGATAAAGCCTGTACATCTCTCTTGGCAGTTTTGGCATTCATTACCTGAGACAGATTTTTCAGATCAAAGGGAGCTCAATTATCAGCAGTGCTTATTTTTCTGCCTTACAATTGTAGTCAACATTTTAGAGAGGCTTGAGTCCTTTATGTCAGTGGCAATTTTTTTGTGTTCAGGTGAAGCTTTTATAGCATTGCTGACTCTTACCACCTTTTGCATTCTTTTGGTGGTATTTGGGCTGGCACTTAAGCATTGTAGGTGTAGCATATTTTTAAGTTACACTTGATACAGAGAAAAATACAGTAGGAAAGCATAATGGATATAACATTCAAAAATGGTCGCTTGCCAGATGAAGAAAGGAAGAAAGGCCAAGTTTGTTATCAGGTGCTGTCTTGTGTGACCAGAATAGTGTTTGCATTTAAGCAGCAAGGAGACCATGTACTGTTGTTACCCATGGCATGCTCAAAGCAGAAAACAGTAATGTACATGCTGCCACTGACATTTATAAGCATTTTAAATGCAGAAGAAAAAGCAAACAGAATTGAAAAGGGACATGTAATTTATATCCCTCAGACATGCTTATTTGCTGAAGTTTGTAATAGCAGCTTTCCAAGCTCTGGAATTCATTGAATTTCTAAACTTATAGTTTATCTGTAATAGAGTCCTATACTTGACTCAGAGACTTTGTCTCAGCAAAAACATTAATTGCATCATAGCCACTAAATAAGGAAACAGCAACCCTTATGGAGTCCTACACTTGGATATTTACTGTTGTGACTTCAGATCCACTAACATCCACTTTCCTAATGTATTGAGGAAGTTTTAATTCACTGTTGATAGTGCTAGAACTGCATAGAAGTAAAAAGGCTGTAAGTTCTTTCTTCCTGTCCCCCATACTTTTCTTTTACTTCTTCCCAATTATATGTTTATTACCTATTTTTAAACTGAATTTCTGTATGTGAATATCAGAGGCACTTATTTTACTCTCTGCTGAGGCAGGAAATTTTCCCGAAAGCCTCTCTGATCATGTGAGTGGAGACAATTGATTGAAAAGGATCTGACAGAATTGTTCCAGAGTGAAAAACAAATATTTTGCAGGAAACCAGTTGGTTTAACCAACATTATAAAATGAATACTAGAAAAAAAAGAAAAGATAGTTGTAGGAAATGTTTTCACTTCTAGTTTTGAGTAATTTTCATGTCTTAGCTTTTAGTATGCAGTTGTAAATAAGAAAAAAATTGGTTTAATTTAAGTTATACGGGTCTTTAGACTATACTTTTCTGTGTAAAAAAACATACAAACAATAAAATCAGACTGTAATTTTGAAATCCTGAACTATAGAGCTACAACGATGATGATGAAGAGTCTAATGAGTCTGAACTATTTGTAGAAATATTGTTACTGAGAGTTATGCTGTCAACTCAATTGAACTATTTTTATTATTATAGAGGTACTCAAAATATTGGGCTGACAGGGCACTTTGATCTCAGTTGCTCTTTGTTTTATGAACCTAAATAGCAATTGGCAACTACTGACACTGTGTATAAATTGCAAATATAAAATAAAGAATGCATGCAAGTCTTCTTCATAATGGTTCTAAAATAAAACTTGACATACAATAATAATATCCATTGAACTTCAGCAGATCTCTTGCTTTTTGTACATCTGGAAATATATTGGTATATTTTTTCCAATTCTCTCTTTGGTTTTTTTTTTGGTTGGGTAGGTAAGATTTTTCCTCATTAGTACTTTGCTGTAGTCGTCTAGTGACAAGCACAATATTGAAAGACATAATATGATTTTTCATATTTCAAGAGGAAACTTCTACTGTGTTCTCTGCAGGAAATACAGCAAATGGGCAAATCCAGCAACTTGCACTGTAAAGTTTGGGGGCCCAAGTCAGAATGTGGGTTAAATGTTGATAAGGACATATGAAGTCCAAAGCAACCATTTCTGTTTATTCTTATGGCTTCTCCCTCCTTTCTCTCACAGTTTTACTGGTGAAGGTGGTATAATGAGCATTTCCATAGCCTCTCTGCGCTTATGGAAGAGTAGGCAGCAATTTGCTGAGGGGATGCAGAGCTGTCAAGCAATTACTTATCTTGCATGTGCTCAGGGCTTCACTCTTCTAGAAAGAAATATAGACCAATATCACCGTGTGAACCCAGTTAACACACTAAAGCTGGTGGGCTATATTTTGAAGGGCTTCATTAAAAATTCCAGGTTTGGGAGCATCCAATCAGCAGAGAACTTCTAATGACTCCAACTTGATCTCTTCTCTTTGCTTTTGTCTTCTGGCAGATCCTGATGAAGCAAAATTCAACACTACATACCCACAGTAGGTCCAAATGGCAGATAAGTTTAACATAATTCCTTTCAGGCCCATTTGGGTTGCAGTTTAGGCACTGAACATGCACCTACATATTACTCTTTGTGTGCTGCTGGCACAGCACCAGATTCTTCATGCTGCCAGGAATGGCAGCAGCTGCTGCTTATGCTAAAGCATAAGCCTCTCCCTGCTGGACAAGGAAGAGGAGAGCGTAAGATCTCCTCGATTACCTTTTTTTTTTTTTTAAATAAAAGGCTTCATATTTGTATTTCTCCTTTCCATAATAAGCTGCAGTCTCAAACATATTTGTTGCTGGTGTGTTCTGTACGCGGTTGGAATTTTAGTGACCCTCAAATATAAGAGTCCTATTTGCCTGCCCGAGCTGTATTTGCCTGCCTGTCTCCCAGCCTTCCTCAATTCCTAGCTTCTTATCAATAAACTGCTCTGCAGTCTGGAGTCCTCTTTGGGATGAGCATAAGGCAACACCTCTGGCATCACTCATATGTTGTTGGTTTGAGAACTTGTTCCTGCAGTGCTTGCCCAGAGACGAAGCTTTAAGCCATGCTCTCAGTGCCAGATGACATTTTGCCTGTCAAATATGATCCTGTATGAGTCATAAAAACTTTTAGAAGAATTGCAGTTTTTCTGCATTAAGAACTGCTTGATAGAGTCTTTGCCACTGAAAGCACCCCAGAGGTTTCTCCAGAGTAAGGGGAAAACCAGGAATTTTTCTCCCCAGAGGCAGTAAGGGCTATGTGTTTTGAAGTGTAAATGCCAAAGAACAAGGACAAACTAAATACACAGTGCTAATAAGACTACTGTGCACCCAGTGAACTTTCAAATTGGTTATTTATGTGTGCAGCACCCTCCTAATAGACATGTTCCTTCATCTCCTTGCTGTGCATATGCAGGGACAGTAGCTCTGCAGGCAAAAAAGTAAGCATGCAAGTCACTCATGAGGCTTTATGAATGAGCCCTTCTCTAACACTGTGACTGACAGGGAAGTATTATTTTTCTGATAGTTGTTGATGTTATGGAGTGGCTCTTACTCACTGCTCTGTTATTTAACATTATAATTGAATAAAATAGCTTCCTGTTTTGTGCCTCCAACAAGAAGAGATGTTTACCCATGGAAAATTGTGAATTACTGGAAGGTTTGTTTAATAATGAAATAAGATTTACAGCCTGGCTAATGCTGAATCCACTGTGTATGTGCATGTGTATATCAGATTTACTGTACTCTTGTTGACAAGGCTAAGGATTAGTTTGCTCTGTTCCTTTTTCTTTTCATAAACTTATGTAGTGAGTGATTGTATGAAGTAGCTCCAGACCTATTCCTCCACCACTGAAAATAACAGTAAGGAATTTGTTGATAAGCATCACAGAAACTGATGTACATTTCAGATTTAAATTCAATGCACTGAGTTCCATAGCTGAATTCACAGAAGGCAACCCCACTAGGAAAGCATATATAAAGGAGAAAAATAATTGTTATTGTTATTGAGGTTAACTGAAGAGGACAATTAATACATATTCTTGTAATGGAGCAAATGCAGTCGCACTGGGAATAAAGGGACTGAGCTCTATGCACACCACCCTGCTGTGTCCTCTGGAAAGGATCTTGTTTCCTTGATACAGTGCAGAGGAAACAGAAATAGTGGAAGTAACATTTTGGAGGAGAAGAGAAGGGTGCTTGAGCTTTAAAAAGGTTCAAAGACACACTGGATACTTGGAAGGAAAAAACACGTTGAGCACCAGCATACAACTAGAAGCCACATCCTGCTCAGAAAAACCTTGAGTTTGAAATTAAGGGCTCAGCAATCCACAGGAGGAAGAATTGTATATGTTTGCTTTCTTCTCTTCTCTAAACATCTCCTAATAATCACTGCAGGAGATAGGATATTTGACTGAATGGATTTTTTTCTGACCAACTGTGACCATTCTTATGCCTTATGAAATGGGAAGGCCTGAGATCACCTTTTTACTTCCATTAATTCAACCCCTGTTCTATATAATAATGTGAAAGGGAATGGAGATGATGAATAGATAGAGTTGATTTGGACTGGCTTTTTAGTTATGTATTGAACTTATGCTTCAAACATGACTTGTGATGTAAATGAAGCATAACCAAATACATAACTGTGACAAATTGGTATTAAACGGTCCTTGTGGGAAGTGGTGGGAGTGAAATGTGTCCTTGCCTTTTTATCAGTTCATTTAGAAAAGTCTCTGTAATATTTTATACTACAGAAGTTTCTGTGAGTCAGCACTGTGCACCACCTCTTGTCTGATTCATGATATTCTTTCCCAAAACTGCCTGCTGTCTGTTGCCACCAGTAGAGTGTTTTATTCAATACCTTCCATTAGGAAGGTTGCCTTGGTGTTGTGGAATTGTAGAAGGAATATAACTAACTTAGTTTATAGTGTTTGTTTATGCAGCATATTATTTTCATTAAAGTTGTATTTTAACATATGAAAATAAAGCACATGTACTATTGAAGCCAAAGGTTAAGGAGAACAGCATAATAACTCAAAATTGGTCTTGAATCTGTCACTTTCTGGTCTGTAGTACTGCCTCTTGCAAGTGACCATGTTCAAATGAGTTGGATTGCTAAGGGTGTAGGGCGGTGTTTTCAAGGTCTGGGCTGATGGTATCCAGCCCAACAAGATTAAAGCAATCTTCATCATACAGGATTTTGGTAGACAATCTTTAAGAGTGGGTGTTATGACAGCCTGCATTTGCACAGCAAGAAGTTTCAGTCTCACTCATCCCACTCAGCTCATTCTCTTCCAATCTCCTCCTTTTAGAAGGAACAGTTACCCATCTTGCTGCTCTCAGAGATGCTCTGTCGACAGGCAGCCCACTCAAAATGTTCATTTAACCTCAGTTCTTGCTACATTGGATTTTGCAGGCATCAGTGTCTGTCTGCATGTGTGGCCCTCTCCCCTCTCTATACCTTAGAGCAGAATGAGCAAAGTAGCCCCAACAAGTGCCTTGTTCTTTTGATGTGATTAATCGGACTCATTATTACCAGGAATGGTTTTGGTTTGTAGGGTGCCCTCACACAGTCAGATGCCTCAAAAGAGCCAAAGGTTCTGTAAGGTTAATTGCCTTTCCTTTGTTTTTGATTGGTTCCTAAGTAGGATATCTGCCCTTTCAGTGGATCTGAAGTTCCATGTGGCTGCTTGGCTGCAGGACTGTGCCACACTACTGCTGTTAGAGCTGAAGCCCAATGCTGTGGATTACTGACTAGTAAAATATTTGTCAGGTAACTGGAATCTCAGCTGTATAAACTGTATAAAGCATGCTCTAAATCTTAATTGCATTCTCACTTGAGAGGTAATTTGAGAGAGGGTGAGGATGTGTTCAGAGATATGTCTTTATGTAGAATGGCTTGCTAACTCCTGCCTGACTTACCTGCGAATATGAAAATTCTGGGTGATTTAGAGTATAAAATTGATAGCTAAGAGATCCTTTAGAACATCTGGAGATTTTTCTCTCAAGGAGACAAGCGACAGTATATATATGTACCTTGGTGAGTGATTCACAGTACTTCAATGACACTTACATCAGAGTTCAGATCTTAAATTTGTGCTCTCAGAAAACAAGTGTTTGATGAACCTGTTATTCCTGCTAGATTTGGTGTACACTTCAACTTGCTTTCCTTAAGAAAGCACTCCTGTTGAGAACAGTGTTTAGCATTTGGCATATGTGGTCTGAAGACAGCTCTTTCTGGGTTAACTTATGACAAGAGAATCTCTAATTCTAGGTATATATGTTTTGCCCATTCATAAATCTAGACATTGCTTGGTAGGAGAACATTCTTATCCTTTAAGACCTAGTTTCCTGCTCTAAATGAGAGTGTCCTTAAAATACCAGCTGCCACTGATATCAGCTTGCAGGCTCCAAGGTGTTAACTACAGGGAAATTGGGTTTTGGCAGAGATTTAGGCCATGATAATGTGAATGTCTGTGGCAGATAATTGAAGTGAAGGATGCAATTGTTCTGAGAATAAAAACTCAAACTCAAGCATCTGTTTGCTTGGGCTTTCTTTGGTATTGTGTTTTCTTCCACCATTTCCAAATTTCCTTCAAAAGCAGGGAGAAAAGATAACACATTGATGATTGCAATGAGTCTGGAAAGTTCACAGCAGGAATCTGGAATTCTCATGTGTTCAGAAATAAAGCTGGTGTCACTTTGTGTCTTGTTGGTCTCAGCAGGATCTGGAAGGATGAGCTGGAAGCTGTAATGCAGTGTGATAAGACATTAACTTGAAGTAAAAAAATTACTGCAGATCTTGTTTTATGAGTTAGAATTATAGAACTGTAAGATGCTTTGGGTTGGAAGGAACCTTAAAGACCATCTAGTTCCAGCCTTCCTGCCATGAGAAGAGACACCTTCCACTAGAGGTTGTCCAGAGCACCATCTAAGTGCCCATAATCACTCCCAGATATGGGGCATCTACAATTTCTCAGGGCAACTCTTTCCAGTACCTCAGTAAAGAATTTCTTCCTAATATCCTAATAAATTTCTACCTACTCTCTCAGTTTGAAGCCATTACCCCCTGTTTTATCCATTACCCCTAACATGGAGAGTACTTGGACAAAAGGTGTCCAAAGGGTGTTGTTCAGACCAGAGCAGAGAATTAGTGTGGAGCAGTGTGCAAGGTGGAAGAAAGAGGTGTTGGCATCAAGAGGTTTAAGAAATATTGGTCCATGAGTGAGAAGTCTGTGCCTAAGCCTAGAGAGAGCCCTATGCTTCAGCAAGAACATGGCTGCTGCCTGATCCAAAGATACCTTCTGCTCTTGGAGTGTTTTCTGGAGGGGTGACGCTCTTTAATCCCTGGAAGATGATCTCTGCATAGGTGAGGGAGGCCTCAGTTAGCTGTTTTTAGAAGCGAAATACATATATGTTTTGCCCTCAGACTCTCCCTTTTCAGGCTTAAGTAACACAACCAGTTGTAGATATACTTCCAGCATTCTGGGGTAAGGATTTGAAAGCCGCACAGTTCTCAAAGACGTGTCCTGCCCTGAGCAAACAGCATTTGATGGTTGATTTTCTGTCATGGCTGATGTTTGTGGATAAAAGCAGTCCTGGGTGGTGATGAAGATGTGAGCTCATCCCACAGCCTCTTTCATGACTGCCCCAATACCCAACACAGGGCATGGAGTCCCTTTGCTCCCTCCCTTCTCAGCTCCCCATGCCTATGGCAAGTTTCTCTGGAGGTATTTCCATAGCATTCACCCTGCAGCAGTGGTTTGGACAAGAGACAGGATTTGAAAATGTGCTGCCCTTGCCTCAGTGCAGTTTTATACTGCACTCATCAGCCAGCTGTGGGAAGAGAGGCTGGAGTGCCCACTGACCAGCAGTGGGGAGCCCAGAGTGGAATGCTGTGGTTTGTTGAGCCTCCTGTGGGAGGGCAGACCTGCAGAGGGTTCATGGCTGCTGCCCCATGTGCACTGGGCTGGGGTGGACCTTGCCTCTGGGGTGGACCTCATCTCAACAGAGGTCACAACAAGGAGCAGGGGCCATGGCCATAGCTAGACAAAGCCCCATCTTCCCTGAGCTCTCCCCAAGCCACCGTACCTCTGCCTCTGCTGGATGGAGGGGAAGAAGTGTTTGGTAAGAGACTTTTGGCATTAGCAGTTCTTTGTTGCTGAGGTGTTGTGATATATAAAGATAAGAAAACTCTGAGCAAACTGCTGGTCCCGATGTGGTCCTCAGTTTAGGTGCAGCCCCACTCACCAGCTGCGTCAGACACAGTGAGGAGATACAGTCTCACCTGCTGCCCGGCAGAGGCAGTTGCCACTGGGGAATGTGGTCTGAGGGCCAGGTCTCCATGGATCTGTTCTTGGCTCTTGGTATCCATGTAATAGCCACGAGTGCTTGCAGTCCCTGCAGGCCCAGGAGTAGTCAGGAGGTGTTTGGGCTGTGGCTGCCCATATCCAAGGATGAAAATTGCTTTCCTCTGCTGGGCAAGACCCTCCAGCTTTTCCCCCCAAACCCAGTCATTCCTGACGTGGTCTGTGTTTCTGATACATGAGAAACTCTTGCTTTAAAGTAGCCTTATTCTTAGCAAAAATAGACAGCTGCCCAAGGATGAGGAATGTACTAAACCTTGTAATCTAGTTACCTTGGTAACATCTGTAAGAAACTAGTGCTAAACCACTTTCTGTTTTTTCTTAATCTCTCTTATGGAAATACATATTTCTGTTTACTTGACAAAAGTGGGATTTATACGAATCCCATTGTAGCTATTCTCCTGACCATTATCCTGACAAACAAGTTCCCATTTCTAACTAGCAAGGTTAAATGACTGTAAAAACAGATAACTGACTTTAGAGTGGAAACTGAGATTTGCTGTCAAGTAACTAAGGTTTTGCTAAGAAAAGCAAAAATCTTGTAAAGACTTTTTTATTATTTCAGAGTATTATAATTCTTGATCACATTTACTCAGCATAGGAATTCTTTTCAATGGTTATGTTTTAGAACAAACATAAGATTTTTTTTCTGTATTGTAACATTCTCACACAACTGTAAGTTTTAGTTGTCAGCCATATGTCATACAGGGCAACAAAGAAAGAAATAAAAGAATTATTGCTAGGCAAAAGTAACAGCTGTGCTTGAGAATTGGCTGTTCCTGGATCCAGCTCTTCGCACAGCTCTCATCATTCCCATTTATCTGTCTGTGTCCTGGTAGTGGTTACTCTGCACTGCATGAACCAGGACACTTGAGTGTCAGCACGCAGAAGTTCCCTAGGGATCAGGTTTGTGTGCTGTGGGTAGGCAGTGCCCCTATATTTTAGGTGGTTCTTTGTATGCTCTGGTTACTCACTTGTTTCTCTCCTTGCTACCAACAGTAGGGAATTTCTGAGCCCTTTAAAAGGTAGAGCATCCCTCACTCACTCACCCATTCAGTAATTGATTTAATTAATTTGAAACTAACTGTCACTTTTTAAACTGTTAATCAAGAAGCCAATTATCTGTTTACAGTCCTAAATACAAATGAGCAGAAACTAAAGTGTTTCTCTGTTAAAGAAATCTGGGCTTCTTTCTGGTATCTCAAAGCTTTTAAAATGAGTTGGAAATATGGCTATTTTCTTTTTAAAAAAATGAAGACCCTATACTATAATTCCATTTTCTATTTTGGAATAGTAAAATTACTTATTTATTTCTGAAAGTGTGTTTAGAATTTAAGCCTTTTTTAATGTGTTATGCCTTGAAGACATAAGTCTCAGGGCATGATAGAAAGTTTATTAAGGGTAAATCCTGCTCTTTTTATTCACTTACAGAGCTGAAACCCTCAAGCAGCATTGCTCTGTTGCAAGTTTGGTTGGTGTACATATTTAAAATATTAATTCTAGGAATGTTATGTCTTTTATTGTATATACACTTATATTTGCAAGAGGTGATATAAAAGTGATACACACCAAAGCATAGTTGGTTTTTTTTTATTGTATCCATTAATTATACAGCTACTTTAGAAAAATAAAAATGTTTCTTAAGTAAAATTATTTAAATTATGACTCTTAATATGTATTGTTGTGAAATTAGATTTTTACAGGTTTACAAAACAAAGCAGTATTAAAAAATATGTTTATAGTGCGTGTCCAGTCCTGTATATATTTATGGCATAAAAATGTTGTTTGAATGCAGCAAGTATGGCAATGATGAAGGATGGCTTATTTATGGCTTCCTAAATATTTAACTGAATTAAATCACTACCCATTTATCCACGATTTTCTTCTCTTTTAAAAATCTGATCTGAGAGTGGTGAATAGTTATTTTTACTGTAGTAATGACGGTGAGTCAAGAATTTGATCAATCATGTTGTTAAAGCATGAGTATTTCTGAGCACATCTGTTAAAGGATGTGTCCTGATGCATTTTTTTTTTCTAAATTCCACATGTATATAAATGTGTTTGCTTCTTTTCCATGGAATTTGTTTAGAAGGGCCCAAAAATGATGGTATATTGAGGTACTAATATATTAAATTCTGTCTCATCCCATGTCTCCAGTTTCAATTTGAGTGCATTCCTGACTACTGACTCCCCAGTTTTGTTTCCAGGTTCATTGTCTGCAATATGCATAGGTTTGCAGAGCCCTGGGCAGGTGTTTGCACCATTAGCAAAACCATGGATGTTGCCAAAAAAGAGGTGTATTAGAGAATAAGAAGTAAGCAAATTGAGTGCCAAATTTTGCTGCCATTTAATCCTTCGAAGGACAAATTGTTTTACTAGATAGCCTGTTGGCCAAAAGTTTGTTTAGAAGTCAAGAAGGGTTGAGTAGCAGCACAGGTGGCAAAATCCAGTGCTGATGAGAGCAGGATACACAAATCCATAAGCATATGGAGACACATATTAATCATACAATCCAGCTGTAAAATCTTAGGGGTAACAATGGCACATCCAGAGTTTTCAGATGAAGCTATCAGGTTTATAATTTAATCCATTATTTATCAGTATTTTCAAAATATTTTATGACACAATGAATGAATGAATGAATGCAGTGGATGAGCAGCTGAACAAAATGAAGAAAGGATCTTTTGTTTCTGGAGTCTGCTCTTCTGGTATGATCTCTACTGCCAGCAGTGAATGCATCAGATGTATTTACACTGTTTCTCTGCAAGAGGATGTTTATGGATATGACGTGCTGTTCTGCACACTTAAACCTGTTTCAGATTTTTAGTACCATGTGCACTCTGTTGATTTGAGAAGTATGTAATAGTGCACTAATGAGCATGGTATAAGAATCTAAATAGCTCCATAAACACATGGACTGACAGATTGATTAAGGCAGACTTTATAATTTTGTCCCTAAAAATCTTTTGTGATTGTCTTCTGTGTACACAGTGATACTAAATTTTCAATCCAGCTAATTTCCCTTAACTTAGTGATATTCTATGGATTTACTTAAAGCTTTTGCTTGAAAGTGTGGAGGAGTGTGTGTGCACATTTTGCAGAAATGTACTGATGCTAGTGATAGAAAGTTTTCATTCTGTTTTGAAAAAACATTGTGAATATATAAATTATGTTTGAACTGGACAGAGATGATTATGTGGCATGTGACTGAAAATATATATTTTTTAATAGATGATTCAGCCGCAGAGAGTTTTAATGGCAATGAGACCGTGGGACACAGTTCCAATGCTTCAGGGGGAACACACTGCAGGGAGATGGCAGAAACCAACAGTAATGGCAAAACAAATCTGGAGCAGGATGAGCAGCCTCTGAACCTGAGTGACAGTCCCCTCTCTGCTCAGCTGACTTCAGAATACAGACTAGATGATCACAGCAGTAATGGAAAGAACAAATACAAGACTCTCCTAATTTCTGATCTCAAGATGGAACGGGAGGCAAGAGAAAATGGAAGCAAGGTAAGATGCTTCCACATGGTCCAGATATGAAGCATGTAGTTTAGAAAAGAAAAAGATTTGTGAGGCCAAACGAAAGGTTATTCCCAGCTAAGCACTTAATGCAATGTGTCTAATGTTTTTCAGATCATTACTTAAATGCCATACGTAGATTTGTATGCTCTGTTACACATATATGATGCATATGCATATTCAGTGTATGTGGATGTACATGGGTGAATACATATGTATAGGCAAATATATTGTGCTGACACACAGACAAAAATGGTGTAGGTCTCCATCAGACATGAATTTTATAAATCCATTTATTGAGAACTGTCTACATTACCCATTTGAAAAAGAATATATTAAAATATGTATATAATGTGATACATATATATATATGTATAAATACAGAGACACATATATGTATGTATATTTACAGATAGCCATCTCATTTCATCTATTATGTATCTGTAGAATTGTCATGGTTTAAACCCAGCTGGCAACTAAGTATCCCACAGCCACTTGCTCAGTGTCCTTCCTGCCCTGATGGGGTCAGGAGGAGAATGGAAAAAAGGGAAAACCTATGGGTTGAGGTAAGAACAGTTTAATAATTGAAATAAAGTAAAGTAAACCACTACTACTACTACTACTACTGCTACTGATAATTGTAAAGAAAAAAGGAGACAACAAAAAGAGAAAGAGGAATAAAATCCAAGAAACACAAGTGATGCACAATACAGCTGCTCACCACCCACTGACCAATGCCCAGCCAGTGTATGAGCAGTGATTGATAGTTTCTGGCCAGCTCCCCCCATCTTATATACTGGCCATGATGCTCTGTGGTGTGAGATATCCCTTTGGCCAGTTTGGGTCAGCTGTCCTGGCCTTGCCATTTGTGCACCTGCTCACTGGCAGAGCCTGGGAAATGGAAAAATCATTAACTTGGTGTAAGCACTGCTTTGCATCAACTAAAACAGGTATAATATCAATATTATTCTCATCCTTAATCCAAAGCACAGCACTGTACCAGCTACTAGGAAGAAAATGAACTCTCTCCCACCAAAACCAAGACAAGAATGAATCCATATGAATGCTAAGTGTGTATGCCCAAGAAAATTCCTACCAGTGAATTATTAACATCTGAAAGGAACTGATTTGGTTTCTTCATGACTGTGTTGTGCAGGCACCTAACCTGAATTAAAACTGACAAGTTTGCTTTAAGAAGCTGTAATCCCCTGAGGGCTTTTCACTGTAGTTTCTATTATGTGGGTAAGGAGAAGCAAGGGTGTTATTTTATAGATAAAGACAGATCCTATAGATTAAGTTAGCTAGCTTTCTAGGATGGTGTTTTTCATGAGGGTCTACAGTAGGGCTGGTGAAGAAATGGCATGTGTCATAGACTTTACCCTTTGATCTTACTGGTGACAATTTCCTTTTTTTTTTTTTTTAATCTGATGACCAACTGGCTTACCACTTTTACAGCAGCAATAATAGGATGTGAGTTCTGGATCCAAAGACTATTAATGCTAGTCACTAGCTTTCAGAAGCTTGACAACATACTTTGAGTGGGTCCATTTTTTACAGTGCTTTGAAATAGGAGCATCAAAATCCTTAGGCATTCCTAGAAAGGGATTGTACATGACTGATATCTAGAGAACATTTAATTATGCTAAGGTTTTATCTCCTATATTCATTGCCTGTGGAGTAAAAATTAAAACTTGTAATGTTTTGTTACTTAAGTGTCTAAGCTTTAGTGGGTAGAGCAAAGGGAGACTAAATGGGAGATTAGTCTTTCTCATAGCCATTTAGCAAATCATGCATCCCGACACCTTCTTCAGAAAATCTTTATGAAAAACTGTTTATCTTTATGGCTTGCTTTTTTTCCTCACAAACCTGCATGTTATGGAAAATATTCTGAGCAACTGTAGTCTCAGCCTGTGTACACACCCCAGTGCTGGATTTACTCAGTACTTTGAGTTGCACAGGGAGGCCCAAACTGGCTGATATGAACGCTATTTTCTTTTGCTTCAGGGCAGATCATTATAATGAACCTTTTATAAGCCCATCACCCAAATATTGACAGACACACAGGTACTTTTGCCTGAGGTGGGTGGTTGCTTTTGCCATCACTCTTGCAAATACACAAGTAAGCTTGGCAGAGATAGAGAGGAGTCTTAATGTGAAACTCCTTTATAGCTAAGACAAGAGCATAACCTAATGTTGAATTTCCAATTTGAATCAGTTCCAACTCAGATGCAAAAAAAATTTACCAAAAAAATGCTAAAAATCCATAATGAATTGAGATGACAATCAAAGCCGTCTCATTCTTTACAAATTTTAAGAAGCCAGAATCATCCCCCACATCAATACATTCTTTCACACTTGCTGTCATCCTACCCACTCTATACTGCCAACAATATGCAGATTTGTCTCCCCTTTTTGTCCTAGTGAAACTCATGTTGATGTTTACAGTTCATTTAAGTATATGATTAATTAGATATGCAGTAAAGATTTTCAAATATAGAATAAAGACTTCAGGAAGAACATAATCCTGGGATAAATGAAATTTGTCAGAGATTTGTAAGATGAGTTAGGGAAGAAAATATCTGGTTTCAAAGTGAGGGGAAATATATTTCAATTACTGGGCTAACATTGGAGGAAGAAATACATTTTGTTTCCTCCAACTTGTACAATGTCCCATTTAACCTGCACAAGATGTTATTTGCTTGGGATAGTCAAGATTGTGAAACTCAAAGGCAAAGGAATGAAGCTAAGAAGATCTCTTGGCTGACATGTTCTGATAGATAACTCTGTATGTGCTGCTGAATTAAGATCAGAAGGAGCTATTGAGATAAAAATGGTAGTTTTCCCATCATATTTTCTTTGAAAATGTGACAGCTAATAGAGAAATCTTTTTTGAAAGTGGTTACTTCTTTGTGGAGGTTAATTTTTTAGAATATTCATCTTGTCCATGCCTATTTGAAGCAATTATATGTTTATACTGTAGGGAAAGTTTCCTAAACAGTGGTCCCATTCTGCAAAAGTCTTGGATGTCAAAACAGGAATACTTTACATTTTCCTAAAATCGGGCCTCTCTAATGGACACAGAGGACGTAATTAGTGATTTGTAAGAAATGTAGAGTTTGGGGGTTTTTTATAATAAATCAGGTTTTCTTGCTTGAAAAGACTCTGATAAATAACTGGGGATTAGATAACCCTGTGAACAAATTCAAACAACTAGAGTATATTATTTAAAGAATGATTGGTTCAGTCACTTCAGAATATGACTTTTAAAGCTGCTGTTTGTAACACTTTTTAAACAAGTATGACATTTCAGTGGACAGTTTTACTTTGAATATTCAGTTCCAGGCAGTGAGTATGTGTGGTAATCTGTTCTTTGTACAAAAAGACGATGAGCTGAGTGCAGTGGAGAGAGTTGCCAAATTGTAACAACCTTGAAATCTGGTCCAAAATGTTTTGATATTCACTGAAAAAATGTTGTGCAAGGACAAAATGGGTTTTCATAATGTTAAATACATATATGTACATCTGTGTACATATATGTGTATGTATATAGACTTTATACTGATGCTTTTATTAAGCTTATATTAGGAAACAGATCCTCCAGTAGGACCTAAATGTTCACAGCAGCAGAAATTTCTACAACCATTTAGGGCTAAACCAAAGTCTGTGAAATTTTGCATAGCTGCGAAAATATATCCGTAAGTTTACCTTATCAGAGCTGGGTCTTTGTACTACAAAAGACTTAGAAAATATTCATCAGCAAATGCTCTGCAAATGCGGTTCTATGAATTCAAATAGTTAAGTGCACATATAAATATTTTAGATTATTACTTATGAGTGATACCCTACTGGGTTTTTATATGACTGTGGTGAAGTGTCTGTAGCCCTGAGATTTTTTATTGCTGATTCTTTTGTTGTTGCTACTTCCTGGACCATATATTTTGTTTAGAAAAATTACTATATAGCTTTATCTCTTCTTCATTATTTATTTCATTAAATATAGTAAGCCTGCTTCTTTTAAATGATTTTGTCTCTTCTGCATTTGGATAACGTAGTTATTGTAATACAGTATGAGAAAACAGGCTTTTGATCTCACCAGTCAGCTTACATTGTGCCATTATTCTACCTGGATTAATAAATAGTCTGTTATGCCTCTACTGCAAGGGGCACTCCTAATATGAAAAAAAAACTCTCTTTGGAATTTCCCAGATAGAAACGTGTGCTACTGATCATAAATGCCTAGGAGATGCATTAAAATGAGGTAACAAGGACAACACACGTGCCCATTTTGTCCAGATACCTACTGATTGTGAACAGGTGGTTTTGTTTCTTTCTACCAGACAAAATTTCTAATAGAAAGTTGGGCACTTTGAGTCCCTCTGGATGTATGGTAGGCTAAGTTAATATGCATTATGTTTAGCTCAAGTATGTAATTGACTGCTTGAAGAATTGCACAAGATTAGAAGTTTTTCCTCTAGGTCTGAAAAGTAAAGCATAGTTTTAAAGGAGAGAACAGTAAATAATAATTGCTGCATACCATGACCTTTAATACTGCATTCTTATGTGCATGTCAATTTAGTTACAGTTGTTCACAACAAGGCAGAGCTTTCATGTAGTCTCTAAAATGAAAATCTTTCTGTCTCTCCTTTAATGCTGGCCTTTTGAAGTGCTTCTCAAGCTTTTTTCTACAGCCTGATGTAAAGAACAGTGTTATTGTCATGGGCCACTGCCTGGGGCTGTTTGCTTCCAGCAATTGCAGCTTCAAACCGGTTATAATGGATGTATCTACTCTATGGCAGGTCAGTTTGGCACGCTGTCTGCTTCTAACACAGGCCCCACTCTGAGAGGGTATTTAGAGGCTGTAACCTTGTATGGTGTCTGAAAGCCAGAAGCCTATATGAGGTGCTGGGTAAAGTTTGAAGTTCCTACACAATACTCTACTTAAACCTTTAGTCATCTTCAGTGGTTAGTTCAGCTGTAGGATTTTGTAACATCTGTTTTGCTGGAGCTCATCACTACCAAAGGAAACCAGGCATGACTGTCCAAGCAGCCTGACCTGTGTATGCAGTTATACAGATAAGCCTGTTGGCATCTGCTGGTGAATCCATCTGGTTTCCACAAGTGCACACAAATTTAGCCACAGGTAGACACCATCTACAAGGAGCAAGGTAGAGTCTCAATGTATTTCTTTCTCGCTCTCTTTCCTTTTAAAAGCTATGATTGTATCTTAGCAAAGGGTAGAAGGTCATTCCTTATATGCAGTGAACATCATCACATCTGACATTGTGTTTCTGAGGCATGTGGAGTTCACTGCCTTTCTAGTTCCCATCTGTCTGTATTTCTGTCTGCAGGTTTCCTTGGGGAAATGGCTGTGGTCAGAAAATAATGGAGCATATGGTTTTTTCTAAAGCAAGTAGAATCTTTAGGAATTGCAGTGGGCTTTTGTAGAGACTAATAGAGGCTTATTGAGAAACTTAGGAAGTAATTTATTAAAAAAAAATTGCAAGTGAAATGTGAAACAAGTGTGCATGTACGTGAAGCAAGAGTTAAAATGCAGACTTTGGGAATTTGCATGTTATTAAGAATAGTGTTGGAGATGTTGGTTTGGGGTTTTTTTCTGTCTTTTTTTTGTACTTAATAATTCAAATTTTTTTTTTTTCCATTGTCATTGACTACTTATATTCAAGTGGAATAGACAGGTTTCAGCTGAATGGCAACATTGTCATGTGGTACTTATATGATATAGTTACCTCAGACCTATGCAGGAGGGAAGCTGGAAAGGTTAAGATAAGTGTCTCTTCTTCTTTTGAGGATTCCATTAAACTCTGCATGTTGGCTTTTTTTAGTACAAAGAAGATGCCCTTTTGCCCATCTAGTTTATTTTGCCAAATGCCCAAGTTAATTAATCTGAATTGAGAGTTTAGCCTGTCAGAAAGGAACTTTTGATTCTAGCTCATCTCTCCTCAGAACTTTTCATCATCTCCCTTGCTTGAAGTTGGATCTCACTACCCCGATATGGCATAAGAGGAAAGTAGACTTTGTTTTGTTTGTTCTAACAGTTATATTTTATTTCCTTTCCATGGTCAGATAGAAAGTGTTAAAGCAATGCCATATTTTACTGACTCCTGTTTTCTTGATGCAAGTATCTCAAAAGTCTGCAGCCCAGGGGATTACAGCCTTATTTTATGGCTTAATTGTTAGGACTAGGAAGAGACTTAGCAAGAAATACTGTTTGCTACTGTAATAACTAACTTATGAGGAGTGAAGCAAAGTCTAGTGAAAGGTTTAGGCAGGACATGTTACTACAATTAGTGGCATACTAGATTTTGAGCAAGCAACAACAGGAGTGGGGCAGAAGGCAAAGCCAGCATTATGCACACTCTGGAGCAACAAGATACCAATGCAGAATGAGTCTGCAGCTCGGCAAGGGTCCAGTCTGCTCTCATCATTCCAACCACAGCACTGAGGACAGGATGGTGACATCTTCCAGCTTTGCCTTAATTGTTACCCGATGGATTCCACCACTTCTGCTTTACACTAAATCCATGGAAATAGTTTGTACTGAGATTTAAAAGTGAAAATGATAAAATAATCCAGCCCTGCCACCCTTGTGTGTAGGTGATACAGGGCTATGTCTTTTGTCTTGCATCTCACATCTTTGGTGTGTGAAGGCAAGCTCAAGTGTTCTGTTGTAGCATATATCTTCTTTCTCTGCTATGCTCAAGTTTGTGCAAAGGTAACAGGCATGTCAGTGCTTTTCTCTTCTTAGGAGATGAATACACTGCAATAGAAGAAGATAAACCCATTCTCTTCTATGTGTGGAGAACAGTAATGAAAGGAGAACAAAAAGCGTATGCAAGCTGTTTTGTAACCTCCTGTTTTTTTCCTACCCACTCATCTGCAAATAAGCCTGTTTTTTTCTCTTAAACAATGAATTGCGTCTTCATGCATAGGGATTTTATAAGTTGCTCTCAAAAAGTCTAACTCCTTTATGTTTTACTTTACCATTTTATCTGACACCTTGATTTTACCCTTCCCTTCTTTTAGAAAACAAGCAGGCTGAGCAAATCAGTTTTCTGCCTCCAAAAGTCAGCTTATTTGTTATTTGGATAAAGCATGCTTGTTCTGTGAAGAAAAAAAGGTGTTCTCTTTTGCTGCCCTTTTGTAGGGAGGTTGTTATAGGCCACTGAGAAGCTCTTTGGAAACAAAAAAGTTTGATGTTAGTTCAGTGGTTTAATAAGCACTGTTTAAGCACTGTTCAAATGTAAGAACCGTGGTTTTATAGAGCACTGTTTTTTCCAGCCTTGAATCTTCTGATTTTGGGGGGTACCCATAATAAATGGCTAAATAGATCATTGTTTTGAAGAGCATGGTTTTCATGCAACTACAGCTGCATGAAAAAAATCAGTGTTTTGTTGGTCAGAAAATATGAATTCTGTAGTGTTCTCTAACAGTAACATTCATCAAAGTCCTTTGTCTGTGTTAACATCAGTTCTATGCCTAATTCTTCCCATTGGAAGTATATTTTGTAGCAGATTTTCATGTTCAGTCAAAGCTCTTGAAAATGAAATTGATTTCCTGCAGGGCATTCATTACAATGGTGCAACTTCAGATCAATTAAACCAAAGTTGATGATACTACTCCACATTTACATACCTGTGATGGAGAATACAGTCTGGCTCCATATGTCTATGAAATCCCAGCTAATGTAAAACTGGCATGGAAGAGAATAAGCTTTAATGTGACCTTTTATAAATTTTCTGAGAAGTTTTTTTTTAAAGGAAGAAGTGCACATTGGTCAAGTGTCAGAAAGTGGTGCTCTTGATTCCAGATTGCATGTGTGTTACTCACAGATCCAGCTGTCTATCCTCATTTATTTTTACCTTTGGAGTCTTTGGACATTCATGTCAAAAAAGAAGCACTTGTACATGAAGGAGACGCAGGACTTTCTTCAACTTGGTTTTAGTGGACATCTGTTCAGACATGAGAGAAAGCTATCAAGTTCCTCTGCAATCAGTGAGGTAAGGTATGAAATTACTACTTCCCTCCCTGTTTACAGCCAAGAGTGTTTTATAGCTCATCAGTCTGGGAACACAAAGTACCTTTCAGGCAAACTCCTGTTCAGTTCAGCCTGGATTTGTTCCCAACAGACACTTTCAAGGCTGGCCTTATTACAATCCCTAACTCTTTTTTTTGTGGGTTTTTTTTTGTGGTTTGTTGGGGTTTTTATCCCACTAGGAAGGAAATTGGAGTTGTGTTGATGTCCTACCACTTCAAATTATTTGCTGCACCTTTTTCTTCTTCTTCTGTTATTACATATGCAGCTCCTCTGCCAACTAGAAAAAGACTGAGAGCAAATCTTGCTCTTGGAAGATTAAACACTATTTGATGGTAAATTGACCAAGATATAATGGGGCAACAAAATTGCTACCTACTGTGATTGTGCTTAGTCTTAATATTATTTACAGTTAATGAACTGTCATTTTTTTATTTTTCAGATGCCGAGGTTGAAGAGCTGATCCTCAAAACTAATCTGTGATGAATGGCTTGGTAATTGGCTACTTTCTACATACATTACACTCCTTCAAAACTATATTGTTATTCAAGAAGCTGATAATCATGAATGTTACTCCTAATTTTTTCTTTCTGGTATTGAATTATTTTTTGTGTGCCAAGACCAGTCCTGTGGAAAGAGAGGAAGGAAGTCAAAGGTTTTTTTTTTCTTTAATGACATTTATAACAATATATTGATGAGATTTAAAATAAATACGATTTTTATTAGTTGTCTTACAACTCACTTTCTAATCTTGTCTTTTGTTGAATGAATGCCAGTAGTCAAATGTCTTGCTGAATGCTTGATACACCTTCAAGCTGTGTTTTTGTGTGCTCTCCGTGGCAATTGCTGAGAATTATTAATTATGTTAGAACCCTGAATGCTTTTTTTTTTTTTTTTTTTGCTTATTTGTGCAGCTGGATTTGCTGGGTGATGTGAGAGAAGAGGTCAATTTTTTAATTCAGGAAAGACGGAAAGACAAGTAGAATTCAACTTTAAAACTATTTAACTATTTTTTTCTCTTTCATCTTTCTTTTTGTTGCTTGCCTTTTGCTACTTCAGCTTTTTCTAGTAATTCTCCTCCATTATCCTCCACTTGCTTCCAAAGACTCATAGGAAGAGAAGACCCATCTTAAATTTTGGTTTTAGGAACAAAATAATGGATATAGATAACAGTGTTACTTCCCAGAAAATAGGACTGCGAGGAATTAACTTTAATTACTGAGTCTAGTCCTCTGTAAATGAGTACCTGGGTAATAGACACTTACTTCAGGAGGATATGCAACAGATCAGTTCACAATGTCCACAAAATTCTGATTAATAACTTTCAGCCTTATAGAAAACAACAGTGGTACAGCTGTAACATGCCACGGAAAGCAGTGAGGAACTGGAATCATGGTTGATGTCCTAGATCCCTACAACAACAAGGGATTTGCTAGATGGATTTCCCAGATGGTCTCTAGCAGTATCTTATTCCCCACAGAATGGGGAGTGAAAAAGAACAACTGCCAATAATCCCTATCAGTCTGCTTGAGGTTTTGTCTGCCATATGTTTCATCAAAACATCCTGCTTTGTATTTCATCTCTAACAGTGACTGATTTTGAATACTTCACAGAAACAATTAAAAAACCAGCATCTACATTAGTTAGTGAGGCAGGGAGGGGAAAGTGGTGTAGGTAGGCATTGAAAGCTGTGAAATGTTTGTTATGTTTATTAAACACAGTCAAAAGACAGCAATCAAATAATTTTGCAAAATGAGTGGTAATGAATAAGCGACTGTTACAAATATTACAGAATGGTATTCTTGCGCAATCAGTAAAGGATCCTGGAATTTGGTATTTGAGAGTTGTGTAAACAGTCAACATTGGTGTTTCACTGGGAACTGATGAAAGAGTATGAAAATATAGAGCCAAAGGTAGGGGTCTGTGAATGATGTGAGTTTTCATTTCACCCTGTAAGTGTGGCATGCCATGAAACATTTTAATACTGGATGAATTCCATATGCATCTCTAGAGTTTTCTCTAAGCTGCTGCTTCTTGGAGCCCACAGTGTTTCTATGAAATACAGCAGCTGTTGCTTGGATCTTGGCGTGGTACAACTGAGTATTTCCCATATAGATGCCTCTTCTCATCAACTGCTTTGGTCAGACTGTCATTCTTAATGTCCCTTCACACCTATTCAGTCTGTGTTTTCTAACTCTTCTCATCATGAATATGCCATCAGCTACCCCCAGATCTGATGGGAAATGATACATGCTGTTCTCTTCATATACATGCATACACACACACTTTATATATACATATATATATATTTATGTATTTTTCCCTTTGTCTGATGAGAACAGTCATATCCAGCGGCCATGAACCAAAGCTGATGGAATCCTACAGAAGAATCAGGAGAATGCAAAGAGCTCATGTTGTTAAGGCACCTGCAATGATACAAACGTAACCTCTGTGTTCAGGTGCTCCAGCAGACAAGAGTGTGATTGACTTTCATGAGTGTTGTAATTAACATTGGGATGAAATCTTGTATCTTGCATCTGACGCCATGTTATATTTTGGTAGAGGTCATGGAGTAATGTGTTTCCTCCTCTTGTGTTTCACATGGCTTTTGGGAATTTCCTGACTCCACCAGGAAGATCCCTTGCAGAGCTATTCAGAATTTCTGCCCTGTACCTTCTGCCATTGAGCTCCTGGGCTGCATGGTCTCAGGATTAATGAAAGAATCTGCACGAAAAACAAGGAAAGGTGAGTTGATTTCCTTAGGGGTTACCATGAATGGCCCCTTTATGGCCTGTCCTCAGTCCACAACATTATAAAGTGAGCTGTGTATTGGCTCTCTAAAGGACGCATGTATATTCTTTACGCCTTTTTTACTGAATCAGTGATATGTGTTTTTTTGGACCCCCTCTGAATGCATTTATCCTTGTCTCACTTTGCACATTTAGTCATACGCTCTTAAAAAATCTTTTGCAGATGGAGCCCCGTGGGACTGGACCTGTTTCAAAAGCTGTATTAAATGACTAAAATAAAGGTTTTGAAAATTTCTGTTTCCCCCAGTGTGTTGCTTAGCAAGAATAACTGTGCTTAGTGGAAAAGTAGTCAGATGAGTCTGTGGCATGTGTGCCGCCTCACACCCTCTTGGCTCAGCTGGGAGGTGGAGACATGAAGGAATGAGATACAGGCATGTTTTTGGAATATTCTGCTTGTGCCCGTTGTGCCTTAAAGATGTCTCACAAGGTTGATGCTTCTCTATGGTTCGTTAGAAGCTTTATAAAATCCACCTCTATACATAATCATTCAATTAATTGTCCATCCTGCTTCCAGGAAAGCCATAATATACAGGTTTATGTAATATTGGAAAAAGATATTGGAATTCCTAATGGATCTGAATGAGTGACAAAACACTGAGGAACTGAAAAATCTGCTCTTGTTAGAGATAGAGCAGCCATGACTTTATCACAGATCTCAGTGGTTATTGCCAGTCAATGGATTGTCGTCTCTTTGGAAGGCAAAGTTATTAAAAGACTCAGTAGATGAAACTTTTTCTTTAGGTTTAGTTTGGAATTGAGATAAAACATTTTTACAATGATTGTAACAATCCATTCATACGAAACTAATTTATCTTTACACAAAAATGTCTACGTAAGGTAGGTGTTCTATTTATAAATATATGTACTAATTATTCTGAAAGTGTATGTGGCATGATTGTGTTATTGAGGAAAATGGTGACAACAGTTCCCTCCTGTTCAAGAGCTGGGTGGTCATGTTCTGTGGTTCTGTGCATCTGTAGAAGTGTCTTGAATGCTTCAAGAACCAAAATGTCTTTCAGCATCTCAGACTCCCAGTTGCCTAGCCTAAGCTTTGAGAAACCTGGCCTAAATGTCTGAATTTCATAGTCTTAAGTACTTAGCCCTGCATACATCTGGTTTGGGATATGAACCCGAGGACAATATTTATTTCTACTACACTCATTATGCCAGTTCAAGATCATTCTATGTAGTATAAGACATAAGTAGTTTTTAAAGACTATCTCTAAACTCTGCAGAGATAATTCTTTATCGTCATTCTTCTTCTTTTTTTTTTTTTTAAATATAAAATTGGCAGGGACTATGCTGCTTTGCTTTTAGCCTGTTTCTTCTTTCCTGTTTTAAGATTTTGATTTTATTTGATTGTTTAATATTTAATGCTTACTTTACAATGATGTTTACAGTACCTAGAACTTATATCTAGGGCTATTTATGTCTAATAGCAAATGAAAAAAAAATAGACTGTGTAAGTCTACTGTTAGCTGTGAGTCAATAGGACTTTCCTGTCCATGTAACATAGGCAATGTCAGTCGTGGCAGCATCTTCAAAATTTTTCTCCACTTTTTGCTGTTTTTTCCTAGTTGAAAGTTTTGTCCTTGTACTGCATATGATACTGCAGTGTTAATTTTTACATTTGTCATTTAACATCTATAATTACTATGGGTAATACAAGTTTTATTGTAATTCTGTTTCTAAGAAGATAATTCTGCATAATAACTTTATACATGAATAAATCGTTTATACCTTCATCAATATTTTAATTGACAGAAGTTCCTATATCTTAATTCTTTGGATTTACATAACACACTTGGGATTCTGAAAACATCAATAAAAATAAACCAGCTTAACATTACATTGGTCCTGTGAGGCAAGCATGTTCTACCACTGTCTACTGATTAGTAAATACAGGCATGGCATAATTCATTGACTTTCCCAAAGCAAATCAATCAATTTCTCAAGAAAAGCTGGAGAAGCTATGTGTTTCCTGTGTGTTATAGCTGAACATTAATCACAAAACAAATCCTTATCTCCAGACATTACTGTTCAGTTAGGGTAAAGAATAGCCATTGGAAACTTTCCTCTGGTTTTATTAGCACAGCTAAAATTCAAAAGAGGTTTTTAAAATGTTTGTTTTAACTTGGGCTTTACTGGATCTATGAAGAATACATATTCACTGATGGTTGTGATAAATCTTTCCAGGCCTCATCATAAAAGCATGTTTATCTATGCACAAGAGAGCCTGTGGACTACATTGTTAGTACTTGTGTGAATAAACCTTAATTGCCCTAAAGTTGAATGCTTTCTTTAGATTCAGTCATACAGCTGCCTTCTTCAGTGTATTTACATAATGCAGAAGTCAGCAGCTGTGGCTGTTCATCCTGGCTTTAGGTAGCAGAATGGGATTCAGTTGCATAGAGATGGCGTTCAGTACCCTTGCAGGGACCCCAGGGCAACCTGTGCCCAGCATCACCTCTCTGGAAGGATGTGTCTCTCACACTGGCCCTGTGTGAGCTTTGCCAGTACAGTACAGTGCTCCTAGTCCATCCTGAGACAGCAATGGGGCTCAGTTGCCTTTCATCTCATCCTCTTGTTCCATTTCAGGCTGTCTTGCCATGCTGGCTCTTCTCTTGACACTCAAGTAAGTTTGGGGTACTTTGGTAAAAACTGCAGTTAATTCCATGTGCATTAATGCTGTAGTTTCTTTTATATTTCTCAGGCTAGAAGACAAACATTTAGCCCCTAAACTTCTCTAAATGTGTCTCAGAACATGATTCTGGCCTTGCAGAGCTGAAATGAATACAGTCATTAATTTGTTGATTGAACTAAGTATTGAGTATGTAGCCCAAACAGAGAGAACTGCAGGAGGATGAGGCTGTAGAAGTGCTAGAATAATTGTCTGTAGCTATTTAGCAGTGGGTATTTTTCTTTTTAATTATTAAAAAAGGTCAAAATCAAAATAATAGTTCAAGTCACTGAAGCATTGGACTTCATATCTGGGTTTTCAATTTATGTACAAAATATGAGTATGTATCTGCATCTGTATACCTGTATAAAGCAAGATGTTTCACTTCCTCCTTAAATATTACTTCTTACCACACAATCCATATTTCACAACTCTTTATTTCATAAAGCTTGCTTGGCTGAGTGCTCTCCTGATTGCTGAATTTATGTCCTGCTTAATAGGTCTGTGTACTTTCCATGTGTTTCTGGCAAGTGCTTTTGATAGTGTGTTTTTATACTCTTTTTCCAGCAGCCCATTTTCTAAAACTCATATGCTTCACACATCAAAGCCATGTGGACACCAAGAGATCCTGCAGTAACTTCCACATACAATTACTGGTGTTACAGCAGCTGGGCACTGTGTTTGCCATTCACTGTTTTGGGCAAGTGTTAACTGGAAGCTGTAAGAGAAAACACAGGAAGATTTAAAAATTAAGAGCCTTTTTTCTTTAAATATCAAGGAATATACAGACATGAGGGCCAAGACTAACATCTGCGAATGCTCTAACACTTCTAGTGTTCTGCAAAGTTGTTCTGCTGCAGGTCAGAGGCAAGGTGTGAAATAGCCTCCTTCCTTCCTTCCTTCCTTCCTTCCTTCCTTCCTTCCTTCCTTCCTTCCTTCCTTCCTTCCTTCCTTCCTTCCTTCCTTCCTTCCTTCCTTCCATCCTTCCTTCCTTCCTTCCTTCCTTCCTTCCTTCCTTCCTTCCTTCCTTCCTTCCTTCCTTCCTTCCTTCCTTCCTTCCTTCCTTCCTTCCTTCCTCTTTGTCACCAGGACATGACATTTTCACTGCCATGCAGCCATTTTAGGCCCTCACTTTGTTGGCCTGTTTCTTCTTATTGGCACAAATGACTTTATATTCTTACCTCCTGTCTCCTGGGGTGTTGTGAGCTCTATCTTAATCAACCTTAGAAGTTAATCCAAATCAACTATATTGAGATTTGCTACATAATTACTTATTGAGAGAATTAAGCTCAAAAAGTGGATCAACTCTGTATGGTGATCTCTTTGTACAGGATTATCCCAACAGATGATCTCATGACTTTCAATATCTCTTCTTACACTTCTGCCAGAAGCAGAAGTTTCCCTTGTTACCTCTGCTACAATACATGAAGGCAACAGCTAATGGAGGAGTCAGAAAAGCTGCCCATTCAAAGTTCAGTTCATGGTCTGAGTTTTACATTACCACTGTCTTAGTTCAGTGACATTTTCTTGTAATTGTTCATTTCAGAAAAAACCCCCCAAACCCAAAACACTTGCAAAGACAATTTATTGATAAGAACAAGCGGTGAGATTGGCAAGAATAGAAGATATTTCCTTTGGGAGCATGCATTACAGGTCATAGCTTTACCTCTGATAAAGTATCAAAGGGAGGAAAGATTCTGAAACTGAGGAGAAAAACAGAAAAAGGTTTTGGAGACTTGACATAGCAGATGGCAGGGCTGCTGGCAGTAGCAGGTCCCAGTGACCAGCAGGAAAGCAGGAGGGGATGTGCAGGTTGCAGCTCAGTGCAGGAAGGGCAGGGAGCAAGCCGGGAGCAGCCTGGGCCATCCTTGGCCCCAACTTGCTCATGGTATAGTTCAGCTTCAGTGGGGCTCCTGGGAAGGGGCATGGAGCTGGAGGTCTTGGGAGAGGTGGCCAGAAAAAAGTAAAGGCCAATAGTGCACATAAGGTCCTGATGAGGACATGGATTAATGACAGAAAGTGTAAGAGGGTTTAAGTGGCATTGGTACAAAATATAATGTTAGCTTCAGAGCCCATTTCTATCTCACATGGGAGGACTTGTATTTACTCTGCAAGGGCAGATTTCCATGGGCTGTTCTCAGGCTACAGCTGGCTATCTTACAAAGTAGAGATTTTTTTTTTTGTCTTCAGTGGAAAGGTAGATATGGGCAAGCAAAAGGAGAGCATTTAATTTCAAAAATTAATGTGCCTCACTAATCCTACCCTAAAGCCTTTCCTCCTACCAGGAAAAAAAAAAAAAGTAGACAATACCTTACCTTGAATTAGTTAATTGAGGGCAGTGCGGTTTTCAGTGATCAGATCAAGTGAAGGACCAACCATTTTTGGTGTGCAAAGTTAATGTGTAAATAGTGTTTCCATAGCTCCAGTTATTTAAAGCCAGTGAAACATGATCTCTGGAAAACATAAGGCAGAAATCTTGAAGTTTGGTCCCATTATGGGTTGTGTCTCTCTCCTCCTGACTATTGAAAGGCTGAATGACAAATAGTAAAAATTTTTTATTTTAGTTTGTAAACCTGGGGTTTTGCAGTTTGAATAAAATCTGGGATTGTCCTAAAATTCACATGGAACTTTGATTAAGCATATAATGGAGAATTAATTAGCAATTCAAAACTACTGGATGGTCCATTTGTCACCCATGTCTTAGAACAGGGCCTTGGAAGGCGGTGCATTAAAAGAAATATGTCTGTGCACAGACATTCTGCTTCTTATATTAGTTTACCTCTCATAGGTTTGTTAAATAGAAGCAGATACCTGGAAAGTTGTGTTTTTACAGAACATCATCTTTTCCAGAACATCATCTTTTCCAAAGTTTTTTGTGAAAGTGATTTCATGCTTTTCAGAGATTTTGTATAATCATAAATTTATATTTTTTGCCTTCAGTCAGGCTGTGACTTTAAATTATACTAAATAAATAAAAAAATATGATCTCCCAAACTTATTCAGTCCTTTGAACTTCTTAATAATGCCACTTGTACATATATCCAGAAAATTAATAGTGTATTATAGCACATAATGCTATGGAAGTGGCTAATAAATATGGGATTCTTCTCTGTATGGCTACCTCCCACACATCACTTTGAAATTCATTCTACCTAGAGCCATAATTTGCAAGGTATTTGTTAGATCTTTTCAAAATATAGCTTTCCATAAAAATACATTTAGATGCAAAGTGTTATTTAGAGATTTTATGTCAGACTGTTCCTGTTTTACTTATGTCCCAGGTAAAAAATGTTTTTTAAAATCTTGGCTGCCAGGAAAGTTTTATACAGAAAAAAATAGTGTTTTGCCATCCATATGGTGCAGTTTATTCTATCAATGTGGAAAGGTGTTTGTTGCTACTTGTTGTCTTGATTTTGTTTCCAAAGGGGGTGTTTTATGCTCTGTCAGTTTTTCTGTCCCTGAATAACCTTTGAAACTAATTCCACAAGGTAGTAATCTTGACAATGTTGAGTTGCTGTGAGTTGAAAAAATCTGCATTTGGCTCAAGTAGAAAACTCAGGGTACTGCTTTCATGAGGGGCTTAGACCTTCGAGAGGCAGATACTACTTGGGCAATGAGTGATCTCCCAGCCCTCAACAAGCCACAAACTCCTGCCCTCCAAAAAGTGAGAGAGATGAGGAATGAAATGGAGAAGACATGCTGGTGAGACTTGGGGATCTCAGATATATGTCAGGTTTCTTCAGTTCTACACTTTGAAGATAAACTGGTTTAACTATAATATAGTGGATATCTCTGTGTAGGAATCAGTGAGCAGATTTTAAAGCTACTCCTTTAGAGGACTGTGTAGGCTGTGACTGTCAGCATGTCATGTCTCTGTATTTTGTTTGGTTTTTATGGCACTGTTGAAAGCATATACTACATAGAAAAGTTCAGTATCTTGAACCTTTATCATCACATTTATTTAAAAACATCAGTACTGGAGCTGCAAAATTTCTTGACAAAATCAAAGAGGTCATACTTGCCCGAGAAAACCAGTTTCTAAATGCTTGCATTGCTTGTGTGGTGTTACTTTTTAATAACAGAAAACAAAGCTATTAGCATCCTGTGCCACACATCCTTGTATTCAAATAGAGTCCTGCTATAGGTACACACTAGGAAAGTGGAACTTTACTAGTTATCCTTGCCTTTCAGTTTCTAAAATTAATTCCTGCTCAGGAATTAATAAAACCTGCTCAGCTTTTCTGATTTGTGGCCTGACTGCACAACAGAGCAGAAACAATGCCAGTTCCAGTGAGTGATAGGGGATGTTCACAGAAAACTCTTCTGTCCCTCAAATTCTGTGCCTCTTGTATTTGAGTTTAGTAAAATGCAACAGATGAGAGTTACATTCTGTATTCATGCTCCAGAAGCATCTCAGCCTGTAGATCACAGCACTGCATGCCTTGAGCTCAGGTAGGGCTCTGTGAAAGGGGAGATTGGGAGAGCACACAGTGTAGGTTGCTGCACCACGAGAGGGTGGCCACTTTCTCAAAACAGACCTAATGACTTATTTTAATTTTTAAAAATGTATTCTATTTTGATTTCCTCTTTATTCTTTAATTTCATCAATGAAAGCTAAGGATGGAGCAGTAGTCATACAAAATAAGAAAGCAAATAGAAAGGGACAACAATTTCTGAAACTTTAGGCCAATTCAGATCCAGATCTAAAGTCTTCAGCTAGTTCTCTTCATGTGATAAGCTGGCTTAACATAAGATCAAATCTCTTTTTCCTGAATTCAGTGGCAGGGTGCAGAAGATGAAATAATTTGGGTTGAGGCGTGATACAAAGCGGTTTTTACAGCTGTTCAGGTCTCCATAATCAGCTATTAAGTTGAGTTATGATATCAATATGAGAAAATGCACTGTCTGCTCTGATTTATTCAATTTTTCTGGTATAATTCTAGCTGGTTTTCCTCACAGAATTCTTCCTCTACAATAAGGTAGGTTGAATGTGGTCTTTGGAGGAGGTGGAGTTTTGCCAAATAGGATTTTTCACTCTTCTTTATTCTCTGCTAGGGGAATTCTCCATTGCAGGATGGTGATTTACTTAGCTAAAGTGAATGCATGTAACTAAGTGGTCCCTAGAATTTACAACTCAAAATATATTCCTTAATAGAAGGTAAATATTGCTTGTTGTAAATGAGTTTGAGCTTTTACAGACCAAGTCTATTAGATCATCTTGGAAACTTCATTGCTGCTTGATGGCTGTATGATTCCCTCTAACTGAACTCCAAGTACCAAGTGACAGAACCATTTTACAGAAAACAAAGATTATTCAACCAAAAGAAATCACAGACAGTATTGGGGCATGGAATCAAGTTTGTAAGTGCAATTTCCTTTCTAAACTGCAGCTGTTCTGGGAGCTTACAGTATGACATGCTATCCTGGAGGAAACTGGCTGATTCTCTTGTCACAAGCCTGAGAATTTAACAGGTAGCATATAAAATCTCAGGGCTCATTTATGACCAGGCCAACCAAAAGCTCCAGATCACTTTTGTATCAAATATGTACTGATGTTTGTACAAGTTGGAGAGTGCTGTACTTTCTTGGGCAGGTAAAGTTATGGATTACAATGAGAGTTTCTGGTTTCTTCAGGCTGGTGCCATGGAAGTTATCACCCAATAGAGAGACTTAATGATATTGGTAGGGATTTAGGACACTACCATGATCTGTCTGATTCTTCTGGGGAAGAGCGTTCACTCTTAAAAACAGCTGTCTATTTTGCTAGAATTGACTGCCTGAGTAGTTTGAGCAGCAATTGCCTTTTCCATTGGGAGACATGTTTAATGTTTTTCATAATATTGTTCTCCATCCTCCATCCCCCATCCCCAAAATGGCAGACCATGTCTTTAACAGAAGCACAGTCAGCATAGTTTTAGAACTGAAAGATTCTTTTGTTGTTTCTGTTTCTTCCTGCTCTTTTTGTACTAGTCCTAAGGGTACATTGGTCTGGAGAGCTAATAAGTAGAAACTGTCTTTATGACGAACTCTCCTGCAACATTTTTATGACTGCTGTCATGTGCTAACCTCAAGCAATGCCTCTGGCTTACTCTTATGAGAAATGTTTTATTTATCCTTCCCTAAACAGAGAGGGTCAAATTAGATGCTTTTCTTACAAGATTTACTTGATTTATGAGATGCATTTCTTTAAGATTTATTTGTGCTAGATAAGTAGGGAACTAATCAGTAATCTATTCCATCAGCTTTAGCTACAGACATCTCAGCTGCTCCTCTGTTACTCAGACTGTTGCAGACTTGGAACAGCAAGTTCTTGGAACAGGAACCCTCCCTCCTGGTTCAGAAGCCCTGTGTTCATCTGTCCCCTCCTGTTTTGTCTCAAGTTTTAAATCTACCTACCTGGTCCTTAAGCAATAATAAGGCCATTAACCTCTGTCTCCCAGGGCTACTTACTGAGACAATCCAGCTGATTTACCTCCAGAGAGCTTTTTAAATCTTGCTAAAGATTGATGCTATAAGCAGGTGGAGGCAAAAGGCCAAAAGGAAAAGCAAGAACAAGCATTCCCAGGTTGTACCCCATACTTCTCTGTAGGTAATATGCTCCTCTCTTGCATATGCAAAATAATTGTGTTGTGTCCCTGTTGTGTTCCTAGCTTTTCCCTAGAAATATCAGTCTTTATTATGTCATCTCATTACCATGATCAGTTGTAAATGGTTATTCAGTAATGTACTGTACATTCCTGGCATTAATCAATTTGCTTTGCTTTTTTGCACGAGTCTGTCTCTCAATATGTTACCATTACTAGTTTTTTTTCATTTTTCTCCCCCCTTTAATCTGTACTTTTAAAGATGTAAATGATTGGTCAGAAGAAGAGGAGTGACAGGACTGTCTCCTCTCGCCTGTTCTGGCACAGGATTGTCATGACTGAGCAACACAAACTGTAGGAGGGAGGGTCTAAATTTCACTTAAATGATGGAGACAGATGAGTTGGAGTTCCCTCCTCCACTGCTTCTATGAATTGATTTTAATCTCCTTCCCAATTATTTTCACTTATGCTGTGCTCAGACTGGAAGGGAGACAGGTGTGAGAATTTCTGAAATGCCATTGTGTAGGAATGAACTAGGAAGAGGAAATCAGCACAGGGAAGAACTTACGGTGAATTCAGAAAGAGCACACCAAGAAAGGTCCATCATCAAACCATTTTCCTCTCTCATCCCAATCATCACTTTTACCTCCTCATTATTTCCATCTGTTGTGGTATGCACTGTGTATTCCTTTTCATATGAATTAGGATACAAAATGCTGCTTACCATTCTGTGCTAGAAAGTACAGGTGCACAGCTCAACATATATGTGTTTAATAAGTCCAGCTGCTGTGTGACCTTAGGCAGACATTATAGGGAGTTGCTGAGTTCCTGGACATAAAATATCATTCTTGCCAGTCTTGACAAGACTGGAACAGAGGCATCCTTTGTCTTTGTTGCTTTCTCTCTCTTTACCTAGTGAAAACAAGTCCTTCTCTCCCTGTCTGCTCTTCTTATGGCACACAAATCCTACAGTGATGGTTTATTATTATTTCTGCTGCTGGTCTCTGGAAGTTTCTTTTGAAACTTTGTACAACCTGGAAGCCTCTTACGTACTTTCCATCACTATCTTTTCTAGGATACATAGGGATGGGGAGCAAGGTGAGTGTCAAAACCCAAAAATCAGTCTTTTCTCCTTGATTCCTGATATAAATCAAACTCTTCCATTTGCAAATGTGTTTGCTCTCTGGGAACATTTTGTTGCTTTAAAGGAGTAGAAAACTATAATGGAAGAGCGTGAGGAAGAAAAAGGCAGTGAATTAAAGTCTACATTCTCTGTGGTCGTAGTTCTCTTAATGAGACTTCACCTGTAGCCATAGATTCAATTCAAGGAGTCTTGTTTATGAATAAATACATAGTTTAAAAGTGTAGATTCATGTTTTGGGACTTGAGGAAATAACCTTATATTTCATAGAATCATGGAATGATTTGGGTTGGAAGGAACTTTAAAGGTCATGTGGTTCCAACCCCCCTGCTGTGGACATGGGCACCTTTCACTAGACCAGGTTGCTCAGAACTCTGCCCAAAGTGGCCTTGAACACTTCTGGGGATGGGACATTCACAACTTCTCTGGACAACACTTTCCAGTGCCTCACCATCCTCACAGATTTTTTTTCTAATACCTAATCAAAACCAATTCTCTTTCAGTTTGAAGCCATTCCCCTTTGTCTTGTCTCTACATGCTCCTGTAAACTCTCAGTCTTTCTTGTAGGCTCCCTTCAGGTACTGGAAGGCCACAATTAAGTCACCCTGAAGCCTTCTCTTTGCCAGGCTGAACAAACCCAATTTTCTCAGTCTTTCCTCATATGAGAGCTGCTCCATCCCTCTAATCAACTTGGTGTCCCTCTTCTGGACTTGCTCTAACAGGTCTATATATTTTTGTGATTGAAGAAGAAAACATTTTATTGCACTCTTTTGATGTCATAGCTTAAATTTATGGCAAGAGGAAGCAGAGGGAAATTTCGGGAGGAAGAAGTGAAGGGAATAGTGTGAGAGACAAGAGAACAAATCGAAAAGAGATTGAAGCAAAAAGAATTAAAGGCATAATGAGTTCAAAGATGTAGAATGAAAAGATTATGGAGAAAGCAGCATGAAAAAAATGGCTTAAACTGAACCGAAGGGCATGAACATATAGCAAAGAAGAAAAGATTATAGCAGTTTTCTAGTTAATTGTAGGTGTTTCACAAGTGGCCTATGACTAAACTGGTGAATTGCATGTGCTCTGTATTCCCTGATTTGTATTCCTCACTGCTAAAGTGAGGAAAGGGATTCTTCTTAGGTTTTCTGGCAGCAATATGCTCAGGATTAAAACGGAGTATCCAGTGATGCCATGTTGACAAGAAACCCTGCTGTTCTGTATTTATGACAACATTATTCCCCTGTGTACAGATACCCACAAGAAATTAAAATCATAGAAAACAAACAGTATGCTTAGCACACTTAAAAAACTACACAATAAATTATATTGCTCCTGTATCTCAGTTCCTCCTTTTGCTGGTATTGGCTTCTTGCCTAAGTCAGACTTTAGAGGCCATTGCAGTATTCAGCAGCTACTTCTCTTTTGAAAGCTGGAAGCCGTTTGTGATATTTTCAAACAGGGGTAGCAGTGTTGGTCAGCAAGTGAGATCTTTAATAAATAGACTGGGTTTTGTCAGGGATTCTGTTGTTTTCTTGCTGGAGAGTTCCTAACAAACTTGACTGGTTTTTACTCATTGACATGTTTAGTTATATTGGGACAGGCTACAAAGAGGGGAGTGAGAGTCTTCGAACTTACATTGTAATTGTCATTGTGATATTCAGGTTTTATAAATGTTCCCCATTTTAGTTACTTCCTGAATGTGTTGCCTGCATTACAGGTTTCATTCTCAATTTAAATAGAATGAAAAGAAATTAATAGTCTGGTATTTTTGCAAAATATTTTGTAGCTCCTACCAGCCAGTTGTCTAACCATTGACCAAAGAATTGCTGGTCGAAAATGCTCATTGCCTGCCTGTAATGTGAACCTTAGCAGTCACTGAAGAACATTCCATAAGAAAAATGTTCACTAATCCTCATGTAAACTGTTGCTATTTTATTTCAAAAGGAAAGCAAAACTCCCCAAACCCCGACAAAGGCAAAGCTGTGGAATCTGGATGGAAGCTGTAAAGATTTTTAGCAAAAAGTCAATATTTCACCAAAAATTGGACATGATAGCTTTCCAATAGAAGTTTTAGGTTGATGGATTTTGCCAAAAGCACAAGAACTGTATGGGGCTCACTCAGGGTCTTGGTGTTGCTAAGCTATGATACTACCGGCAAAATATGCTACTATTGTCCTTAGAAAATCACTGATGAAGTTTTCTTTACTTTGATAATAAAGTAAGACTGGTTTCTTTTGGGTTTTTTCCCGTTTTGTTTTTGCAATGTAAGATCTTAAAAGAGTATAAATTGATTCAGATCTTCTGGTTTGATTTTATGAAATGTTTAAATACTCTGTTGGCACATGGTTTGCAGAAATGCAGAAATTTGTGATGGAGCTTTCCTATATGGCAACCTGTGTTTCTCAAATTCTCAGAAACTCTGTCAGAGCCTTTTAGAGCTTCAAAATAGCAGTATATGCTGCCAAAAATAATTTAATCTTTTATTTGAGTCTGTCACCATTTCGGTTTGACTTTTCAACTCCCACAAAAGACATTGTATTTTTTCCCAAAGACACAGCAGCCTCATTTTGCAATATGACTAGTTATTGGTGGTTATATAACTAAATTCTTTTAGTATTTGGTTGAAAAATGTGTCTTCCTACATCAGCGACAGGAGTTCTAGAAGTTCATTAATAAAACAACTTTTCATAAAATAAAAGCTGTAAGAGGTAGGCAGGTCTCCTGCTCTGTTAAATCAGCTCTGCTCTGGTACTCTCAACACTGGTCTACTAGGGTGACTTGGACATACTTATTCTGATTCCCCCAAGAATTCTCGTCCTCTAGAATGTCTGGGGAAGGAACAGGAGCTTTCCTGAAGATGCTGAATCAGGTAATAAGAGATTGGTTGTGGAAAAATTAAAAAAAAAGCTCTTTAAACTATTGCCTATGAATATACTTTATTCTACTTGACTGAGAAGTCTTGGTTACCTCTCTGTTTTTACTCTCTACTAAATTTTTAATTTCTGTTAGAACAAAGTTATGTATTTTGCTGTTGGCCAATACCAGTGAGGATAGACCTACGGTAGACTATATATTAGCTAAAAGGAGAAAATAGCACAGGAAGATACTGTGTTTCAAGGAGACTTTCAATTCTTTCTTATCTTTCAATTATCCGAACTTCTATTTATCCAGATAAAACCCACTGGAATGAAAGTGTCTGGGTAATTTATAATTTCCTAATTGCTAATAAATGTGCTTCTGTTGAAAGGAATATTATAAGCAAACATAATATGTCATAGAGTGGAAAATAACTGAGAAAGAACAAGCAGATAGAAATAGTCACTGTTCTCTCAGGGACTACTGTAAAAAAAATTACTCTGGAGAGAAGTAATGTCAAAGATAATTCAGAGACCATATCAAAGATAATTCAGGAGCAAAATCTTCTTATTTCTTAGTTTTTGTTGTAAATAACTGAACATTTTGTTTCTGGAAGTCACATTGTTAACACAGAGCAAACACAATAGATTTTATAATATTTCAGTGTAATACAAGTTTTGTGTAAAGAAGTCCTACACAATCTACTTAACATAACACTCAACATTAGATAACACTTTTATAGAGTCAAACCTATGAAACTCTAGCTTTCAGCTCTCCATTCTTCTAGTAAAAATGCTGTTGTCCTCATGCTCCAAATAGCAGAATTGCACACAATGATGCTTTCCCATTATCATGGGTGAAATTTTATAAAGGAACTTGAAAGGCCAATTATGGTGTAACAAGGGAAGCAAACTGGTAATAGTCAGATTAAAAGATATGGGTAAGATGAACAAGTATGTGATGAGTTTATAAAAATTAGGTTAATTGGATCTTGAAATAAATGGTGAGATGCTGGAATTGTATTTGAGAATTCACAGTCTTTTCTGTAATGAGAAAAGAAGAGAGTAAAGCTCTACACGCGACAATATGAAAGTTTAAAGGGGCCATGAAAAAGGACAGCAACACTAAAGTCTACAAGGTAGAAAAAAATAGGATTTAAGAGAGGTTGTGGGGAAAAGTGGCTTATTAATGCAAAATGATAGAGTGTTGGACTTCTGTCTATAAAACCTGACAGAGAATTCCTTAGGATAATAGCTGAACCTAAGTGTTCCAGTTATGCCTCCTGCTTTCTGTTTGAATTGAGGAGAAAAAGATAAGAATGTTTTTATTCATGGTTTCAAGTCTTTCAACACCAAAATGGCATGTATACACCAAAAGTATTTTATGTTTTCTAATGTGTTATTATATTACATATATTACAGATGTAATGAAAAAAAACCCTGAACCCAAACACCACTACTTCCTGTGGGCAAGTACCCTGCTGTATGGAGAACTCACAGGTTGCACAGGGAAGAAGCTGAACTTTAACAATGCAATATTAATTTCAAATATATTTTTAAGGGAAAGATATAGGACATGAATTTTCCCTTAACCTTTCAGGCTTAACCTTTTAATTTTGTTTATATGTCAAATAAAAGGCATCCTTCTCACTCAGATCAGTTTACCAAAAACTAGTTTTACACATTTTTCAAAAACTTTGTCATATATAGTCAGTTAAAAATGTAAATGTGAAAATAATTAAGTTCCAATTTAATTGACAATTTTGGAAAAAAGGATCTTCAAAGCAATCAAACCCCTTGTCATCAGAATATTCCAATCCCTTTTTGTGTCATAGGAATAGTTGCTATAAAAATATGTATACACAATAGCACATGGGAAAATATACAGAAAAGTACACATAATTTGCAAGAGCAGTTGCTGAAATTGTAGACTTTTGTGTATTTAGTGGCAGAGAGGGAAATACTGAAATGTAGGAAAAAGAAGAAAGGGCTGGATGTAAACCTGGGGACAAGCAGAATTCTGTCAAGTTTAGAATATGATTTTATTTATTCATAAAAAAAATTAGTAACTTTTACAGATGGGAGATCTCTAGAAGAGAATTCTGTATAGCCAGTAGAGTGTTGTCATCTCTGCCAGCCTCCTGACTCCTTTGCTTTCCATGCAGCATGGAAACCTGTGCTTCTGTCTTGCCAAATCTTCAAATGTACAAATCTTTTTTGCTCACAGGAGTTCTGTGGTTTATAAGTGTCTAATGTAACAACCAGAAGAACTATAAACTATTCATCTAGATGTAAACCTCCCTAACTAAATGTAAATGCAAAATGTAATGTAAATGTGAAAAATGAAGCTTTGTTAAAAGAAAAAGAATTGCTACACTTCCTTCAGAGGCCTCTTTCCCTGAAAAGGGGTGTTTTGTTCCATGCTGTCATTTTTAAAGAGTCACAAAGACATGATTTTTCCAGTTTTTGGTCATTACAAATAATCACCCTCGGTAATTAGCTTTCTATCATGGAATAATTTTTGTTTGGGTAATTGAGTGCCGTCTTTGTATACTCACTGGGGTAGCCAAGAGTCTCTGCTGGGATGAGCCTCCTGCAATAAGTTAAAGTGGCATCATCCTCCAAACCTTGTCTGATGGCCATACACCAGTGTTGAAGCCCAGCAGATACTGGAGCACTATGGTAGACTTCATATTTTTAAATGTTATGGATTACTTCTGCTTTAGTTCTTGTAAAATAACAGCATGATTTCTGTTTGGAACTGTGGGGTTTCTGCACTGCTGTCTTTTGCATCTTTGGGCTATTCTTCTCCAAGTAAAGGGATAATGTTTTCTGCTGTAAGCATGCTAGAAATGAATAATACAATAAAGAAATATTTTTTTCATAGAAAGACCACAAATGGAATACATTTTGGAGTTTTGGGACTTGCTCTTTGAGAAGGTTTCAAACCAAATTGAAAACATCCAGAGCAGACCATTAAGAATGATTAGGAATCGGGAAAACATGAGTTTCCCAGTATAAATGAATTTATTCAGAAAAGAAGATTGAGGGGAGGGGACATGATAACAGATGTTGCAAAGAATCTTATAAAGAGGGAAGAGAATGCTCTCTTCTCCCAATGCCACACCTTTCCTCCATTGCAATCTGTGGTAGATATGTGAAAAAGAAATCGGCTTAGTACTATTTATGAACGTGAGAGGTTGGTGTTAAGAATGTTTTAATAATTTGGAAGATATTAAAACACTGGTGCAGGTTGTCTGGGGAATACTGGCATCTCTGTCACTGGAAGTCTTAAGATAATAACCAGACAAACAGTGGTCAGGATTGACCATCTGACCTTGTTCTGTGGCAGCAAGACAAAGTAGATGACACGGTGATGTCCTCCCAGGTCTTCTGTTGTATGATTTGACACCTTATGTCAGGTGAATGTTGTTGCTGACCTGTAATGTTTTTAAAAGGGGTTGATATTTCATGTCACAGCCTCCTAAAAACAGGATGTTAGGCATGATTCTTTAATTTTCATTTTAATAAAGCAGAAATGCCTAGTACTTATTACTGTAAGGAAAAGATTAATATAATGAGCTCAGAACCTTCAAAAAAGGGCAAGGACAAAGTGGTCAGATTATAACTGTCAAAATCTAAATATTTTTAAAACAACTTGATAATCATCTAAATGTTTGGGGAAGGCAATAATTTTGTCCTTAGCCTTGCCCTCATTTGTTCTCATTGAATAATGTCTTATTGCTGTCACTTGTCCAATCCTGATTTGTTAAGCACAAAGAGTCACCTGTGAAACATCTTATATATCCTAACGCTTCCACTCTGTTGTATCGCGGTCCGGGAGGGCGGCACAGGCCGGCTGCCCCCCGGACCGGGTCTCTGGTTCTTGTAAATCCCACCGGATGTGGGGCGAGCAGCCCCCGAGGTTCTGTGGCATGGCGGCAGTCTTCTAACCGCGTCAATTCAACAGGAATATCGTGATACGAAGGAAGGAACTGGACTCCATCTCTTTTCTGCTAGAGAGGTTTATTTTGGGGTAATGGGAAAAGGGGTGCAGGGAAGGAGAAAGGGGGGAGGACAGACAGGGCAGGTAGCATATCCTAGCAGCCCAGAGATGGAAGACCTCGAGCTGGTCCAGGCTCTGCCTTTTAAGGGGAAGGAGAGAGGGCAGGGGCTGGCTCTCTCTGAGCCAGTCCCAGGAGGACAAAGGGAAGATGGGCAGGAGGGTTACACACCAATAGGTTTTGAGGTACAGCAGAGCGTATTTCAAAATGAACCAATGGTATACAGAGCAGAGGAACAAAGGAGCACATGGAATCCTAAAACCCACGTTGCTACAATACTCCACCATTGCTTTAGTCTTCCATTGCTTTCAACAGAGATATGTATGCTCCTTCTATCTCTTCCATGTCATGTCCTTCTATCTCTTCCACTTTGCTGTCAGCACAAAGATTTGTCCTTTCAGGTGGTGAACTGGAGCCAAGAACTAATTCTGGTCTTGAGCAGTCTGGCAAATATTTTAAAAAATCAAATCCACGAACAAACAAACAAGTAAACCCAGAACATCTTAACAAGGATCCCTTCTTCAGTCTAGTTCACTACAGGACCATAAAATGATGTGCTCAGGAATCTGAACAAGCATATTTCTGTCTGTCAAAGGTGGGAGCAGCCTTTTGAAAGGACGGTGCAAGACCTAAAATCAGGAAGTGTGTACAAAGTACAAGTTGTCCTCTGCTGTCTCACTTCTTGTTCAACACTGCAGCTGCCTAATAGAATAGCAAAAGGAAATCCTTATTGGCTTTTGCACAGCTGCAGAGTCAACACATGTGAGAGAAATGTCTCTTCCTTCTCTGAATTGATATCCATCTGTGTAGAAATACAGAAAGGTAGAAATTTTGTTCTTAACTGAACTTTTGCAAACTCTTCCCTCAGTTTGCTGATGAAACAGCTCGGAGAAAGACACCTCTTTTTCCTGGTACTGTACACAGTGAATAAATATGGATTCCTGCCATGCAACTTTCTCAGACTCTTATTCCGTACAGTTCATTTAAGATGCTAAAGTTGTTGTTTAAATAAAAACTTTAGAGAAGACATTGGATAAGGCTCTCTATGCAATGCTTTCTTTAAAAAACAAACAAAACAAAACCAAAACAAAAAAAACCACCCAGGCCATTGCATTTTTGAGAGACGTAGTAAAGCCATTTTGGCCTGAATTTGTTTCCTTCACAAAAGGAAATCTCAATCCTGGTGCATAATTTATGATCTTGGCACCTAGCTGAAACATATGTACATACTGAAATCAGTTTTGCATCTGTTTAACTTTGTGCACATGAGTAGTCTAATTGGATTTAGTCTGATGAAACAACTCATGCGAGATCAAGTGTCTGCACAGCAAGGATTTCAGTCAGTAGGTTTCTTTAGGGCAGCAGCTTCTATGCTTTATGTAGTGCCTAGCACATGAAATGGCTTTTTGATTATCTCAAAGCCTTCGGCATGCTATATAGTTGTTGTGACAGGTGAAACAAAGAAGTACAGAAGAACAAGTCTTGCAGCATAGGTCAGATCTTCTACTGCGTAGCATTATACAATTGTAGCAATTAATTCATTGTAACTTTTTTTTTTTTTTTTTAAAAACATGTCTTCTGAGAATCTTTTCAGGATTAGGGAAGATCACTCTCACTCCTTTGTAAAAGGCTACCAGGCTGCAGCTGTTGGCCTTCTGGTATCCATTGACCAGGTTAAATACTGTTGCTTACATAAGCTAGACACTTTGATAAGATACAGCCACCACCTTCCTTAGGATGGAACCTGAAGTTATTTGACTGGGCAGCAATGTGGATACTCATAATCTTCACAGGACAGCGTATCGGTGTATCAAGAACTGGAGTTTTGTTTTTGCTGCTCTCTCAAGCCTTATCTTCCCCTGCCGTTTCACATCTGCCATCTTCCCATCTGACTTATCTGCCCATGCCATCTCCCATCTACCTGGCTAATTTCTTGTCCTATGAGAGGTGTTGCTGATCTTTCTACTGGTTGAAGCTGTTTTTATCCAGAAGCTGGCTTTTCTGTTTTCTTCTGACATTTTCTCATTCTTCCTACATTTGCTGTGAGGAATGGAGAGTGGTCTAGAGAGGGAAGAGACTCAGGGAAGGAGATGAGAGAGACTGCAAGTTCTGATATTAGGAGTATTAGGGATTCAAATGCGGAACTCCAGGGGATTGGTACTGGGACAATATAGCCTGGGGAGGATTTATAAAAAAGGAAGGCTTGGAATATGAGTACTCTTAAGGCAAGACAAGTGACTCTAAGACTGATGGTGTACAGAGAACCAATGTGAGATGGTAAAGAAAATAGGGAAAGGAGAAAAAGAAGCTGAAGTAAGAATATAAAGCAAAAAATGTACCTCATAGATGAATGGTTTTGGTGGTCTTTCCCATCTACCTCACTGTCCAGATTCATTCTGTGGTTGGCGAAATACCCTGACATAAAGACAATTTCAGGAAGCTCAGAATGTGATTCAAGGCATGCCATTTTAAGTATTTGAAATGTATTTTCAGTTGTGGATTTATGCTCCTGACTTTTGGTGACACTAAGGCAGGAGGCATCTAAAAAAAGGTATGTGTGAAATTTGTCATGTAGCACCTGATTCAGACGACGGAATGCTTTGAAGCAAGAGAGAAAAATAGTGAAATATTACAGCGTTAAAATACAGAAGTAAGATTTTGCTCTGAATTACCTAAATATGAATCTATTGGCTCTGGTGGAGATACTCTCTGATGCTTTCATGGGGCTGGGAAAAAGATTTGATCTTTAAGTTTTAAGTTGTAGAATGTTAAGTTGTAGAAAGCTTTTTGTTACTGATGACTTTTTATGGTCTGGAGCTTGAAGTGCATTCAATGGAAACAGGTAACTGAGGACTTGATATTACAAAGGAAAATGTACTGTATTAGCTTTTGGTAATTGGAAACTTTTTGGTGCTACAAGTGGATACACTTTATTGAGATGGTCATCAGTTTTATCCAACAAAATGAATTTCTGCTCAGGGGAAAGTTCCGGATGCTGATTTTCAAAGAGAAAATGGTTTTACTACATGATTCTCAGAGAACATTCAAAATGTAAACCTACACATCTCTAATTCATTCTGGGGTTTTGCAAGTGAAGCTAGACCATAATCTCTTTATTTTGAATAAATTCTTGCATCTCTTGATAATATTTAATATTCATTGCATGAATATCAATATTTCCTACTTGAATCCTCTATGCCTTGAAATGTTTAAATTTTAATTCTTTAGAGTTTTTTTCAAATCAACTATTCCTTATTTGCATCTTGACTAAAACAAAGTATTTGTAAGAAACTTTTGTAGGTAGTACTTAAACAAGGGTGTATGGCAAACATTTCATGTTAACTGTAATTACCATAGGTAATTAATCTGTTAATAGATTTACTGAATTTGCAGTTGGTCACATTTTTTAAAGCATTGAAATTAATATAATTGTGCATTGTTTGCTCTTGGAAGGATTAGGAGCACTTTATGATGAACTAAGGATAAAAAGAATTCATGGAATTCTTGAAATATTTATCAAGCATTTTTGATAAGTAAGACCTTATTTTTGCTGAGAATTTTTACAAGCATGTTCTTTTTCTCTATTTTCAGTCCCCGGCACATAGCTATTCGAGCTATGACTCTGGCAAGAATGAGAGTGTAGGCAGAGGTGCTGAAGATCTGTCTCTGAATCGAGGAGATGAGGATGAGGATGACCATGATGAGCAAGAAGATCCTGAGAAGGTTAATGAATCAGATGGGGTAGAAGCTGAGCGACTGAAAGCTTTTAACGTAAGCCCTCTTGCACTCACCTTGTTTACTTCTATTCTTTTTGCATTGTTGCTTTTGGGTAAGTCTGACAATATTTAAGGCACAATTATTTGCAGGATTTATTTCAATTATTATTTTAATGCACATTAAACTCTTGCCAACAGACGACAGATTGACTGTGTTTTATTTAGAATTTTGAGGCAGAGTACCATCTTTACCAGTGAGGAAAACAAAGCTTTGTTCTGTATGTGTGCATGTGTGCCCATGTGTGTGGATGTGCATGTTTGCCCATTGAATGGAAAGAGGCTGTAGCTAGTTTTGTCAGGAGACCATTCTGGTGGTCAGCTGTTCTCTATTGCTTTCCCAATGTATATAATTATGCATGAAAACACGAGCAATTGTTCAAACAAAGAAAATATGTGAGTCAGTTCAATAAAATGATTAGCAATCACAGCTTATTGTTAATAATGAAACTTAAGTAGTGCCTATTTTCACAATCTTTTCTGGTTTATCTCACAAGTTCTGTATCCTATAGACTATTCTTTTCTTGTCTATTTTTTTAAATCAGTCCCTCCCCCACCCCACCCCAAATAACCCTTTAAAGAACTGTTTGCTTAATATTTCTGGCTTCCCATTACAAAGCTCTTCAGTGGATAGAAAAAAATGTCTTCCTGTCAGTAATCAAGCCAGGAAGCTAGGAAGAGAAGAGAGCTGCCCTCCAAACCCATCTCCTCTGTCTCCCTCTTGCCAACAGATGTTTGTCAGGCTGTTTGTAGATGAAAACTTGGACCGAATGGTCCCAATCTCTAAGCAGCCCAAAGAAAAGATCCAGGCTATCATTGACTCATGCAGGCGACAATTCCCTGAGTATCAAGAGCGTGCCAGAAAACGCATACGTACTTACCTCAAGTCCTGCAGGCGGATGAAAAGAAGTGGTTTTGAGATGGTGAGTTTTGACTTAAAACCCAGCCCTAGTATCCATCAAAACCCCATATGTAAATCCATGGCACTATTTTGTTTTCATCTTAGCGTCTTTATTTTTTTGTTTGGTTTTTTTTTTTTTTTGGTAATACCAGGTCAGAGATTTTTTTCTTCCCTCCTTCATTCTTCCTGAATTTATTCCCCGTGATTTAAAAGTGCTATAAGACACTAGAGTTCACAAAATGAACTAATATGGATCTATAGGAAAAGAAGAACAAAGCAAGGCATAAGGAGGGAAACTGAACTAGGGACTACATAGTGACGTATTTCTTACTTTAAGTTACAGTTACAGATTTTTGCCTGGAAAATTCTTGCAGTAAGATGGATTTTTCTCTAAAATGCCTCTGCTAACTGGATTCCAGTGAGCTCTGTAAGATTGATCCTGCTAGTGAAAGGCTATACTCAAGAAAATGCCCAGTGTAGTAACATCATAGTGGCAATGGCTTTGGCTTTGGGTGTTTTGTTGTACACCTCAGCCTATTACTTATCAGTGAAAGTTACTCCTTTGAAATCTTCTAGTTGATATATAGGTGTGAAAAACATATTTAGCAGTCATAAAATAAAGACATCAAACTTACAATTTGAGCATCCCAATGGTTTAGTAATTATAATTGAACCGAATATCATGGAAATTACAGTGGTATACAACTGACAATGTTTTCAGACATTGATATTTTAACATTATTCAATAGCACAAAAATGGGTAAATAAAGTCTTCTCACCAATTGGCAGCTTCATTATTTCTAGAAGATGTTTGTATTTCCAAAATAAAGGAAAGTCAGAAAAACTAGATAGCTACACACCTTCTGTTTAATGTGTCTTAGCTCTCTCTCTGGCCTTTAGATGACAACAAAATCACCTCATTGTTGCAAATAGATATCATTAGTGATTAAACATACCATTTTTTTTTTAATGAGTCATCTGCAAACCCATCGATTACATCAAAAATTATTGGAGATGGTTGAATTTTACTGTTTTTCTCTTTCTCTCTATCTTTCTCTTTCCTGCAGTTTCTGCAGAATATTTATGAGTACCATATGTTGTTTAAGATGGTAGCTGACAGTTTTAAGAACAAAATATCAGGCTTATTTGTAGGGTAAGACCACTATTTAATAACACAAAAAGCGAAGACAGAAACTAAATTTTTGTGTGTGTTTGGGATTGTAATCAATTGCATGGTTTTATTATTTGAAACATTGGGATAACAGTGTTTAAAGAGCAATGGAAGCTCAGATGAAGAAAGACAGGTAGAATAAAGGACATCTGTACAGATAGAAGTGCCAGAGATTGCTTGGTGGTTTACATGACAACTCATTTTGCCCTTCAAAACAACAACAACAAAAGGACAAATAAAAAATAAATATTTCCTACAATTTTCTAAGTAGCATTAAATTGAATCTACTCACTCTGTCTGACAATAATTCAGCAACATCGAGTTCAGATTTCATGAAGCCAAGTATTCTATTTTGCTGGACTTTCAACTGAAAATACTTACAAAATTAGCCAATGCTAGCAGGTCTCCTCACTGTTCCAGTTTATGGCCTTATTACTGTCATTATTCACCCTGATGAGTAGTTATATAAACTGGCTCATTTTTGTCATCTGAAAGACTTGTGCAATATGAACAAGGGGCTACAGTCTGACCCATAAGAGCTGGGTTGGCTTGACTTCAGTGCACATTTGCAAATGTTACTTTCATATGAATAAAGGTTGCAGGATCAAATTTATTCCTGGGAGGGGAAAAGGAGCAGAGATTACCAGGAATATGATTCAAATAGGCAATCTTTATAGTTCAGAAATATTTCCTGGTTTTATAATATTTCATGACAATTTATGATGGGCTTTATTTCTTTTTAAACAAACAAATTACCCTCTAAAACATTGACTTTTTTGCCCATGAATGGAAGTGACAAGGCCCTGGAACTCTTGCCAAAGACTGCAGCCCTCTTGAGCCTGAAGGGATATATGTCCTGTGTCCCTCTCTGCAGGTAGAAACATGAGCCAAAGACTATCCAAAGTCTCTGGAGGAGCTCCTATCAACTTCCTAAGAGAATAAGTAGCATTTTATATGTATGCCTTGAATAGTTCTGAAATTTAATATGTATCCCTTTGGGTTTTAAAATAATTTTGTGATTTCTAAGTTATTGTACCATCATCTCTTTATTATAGGCATTTTTTAAAAATGCTACCATGGACAGAGGTATTTGACTGCTTGATTGTTTTAAATGTACTTACCATTTTGATAATGGAGAAGAAACACTTTTTCTGGATAATAACATTTGTTCAAAACAATCATGAAGGGACACGATGGTGTTGTTTTGAATAAGAGGCTACTCTCAAACACAGCAAACCAGAATAATCATCTGCTCAACAGCAATACCAATACCACTGTTGTATTAAATACCATGTCAGATAATAATCTCTGCAGGAGATGTCTTTTGCTATGGACATATTAAATACAAGTGGTTTTTTCTTTTTTGTTCACGTTCAAAATGCTTCGTTTTGAGCCTCTAGTTGTATAAGAAAAAGAGAATATTCTCTTTTATGGCGTATGACAGTTTGGACTGTGTGTGGAACTGTGCAGCTATGTGCAGCGTCATACTGTAAAGTGAAGAGAAAATGTAAACACTATGTTAAATTAGTGTAAAACTGTATGGTAAAGATGAAAAAGCATGCCTGGAGCCTGATTCTGTCAGTTATTTGCCATCTGTAATCCCGACAGTTCTTGCTGCATAACAGGCCAGTTCTAGCTTTGAGGCAAGAAAAAAGGCTCAGTCTCATGAGTGTTCATATTGTTAATTAACATGATTCTTAGTATCATAATGTTTAACAGATTACGTATAGTTATTCTGCTTCCACTTATGACAGATAGTTGTCTGTGGACTCCAAGGCAGCTTGCATAGCTTCTTGTTACAAGTATGCCTTTGAGTAGTTCCCTTTCTACATTCGAAATGCTTTGCCCAATTTACTGTTCAGCTTGTAATTGTTCAGTTTTCATTCTGACCCAAGTATATACCTCAGTAAGGAACTCAGTTTTTCTCAGGAATCATAAGATGGTTTTTCTCCTCCCATTGTCTCTTGCTAATGGACTGTTGAGAATGTTCTCTTACTAAATTCTATGATCTTGCTCAGAATCTTTCATTTGGAGGGAAATCTGTCAAGTGCTGAAATCACTGGCTTTTTGGATGGAATTTCTAGATTGTTCTCCTACCTGCATTGTTCTGTATTGCTTTAAGAACTTAAAGTTCTCTATGTTCTTAAAGAAATGATTTATTTTTCTCTTCATTAGCTGATAAAGAAAAGAAAAAAAAAATACTTCATTGTTCCTAAGGACTGATATCAATGAGAATCCCTGTGTATACATTAGGTGTTTTGTGACCTCTAAAGGCTATGCAAGAGGAATTTTCTCCCTGAAATAGTCAAATGGCCTGTTTCACTAGTGTTTCTAAATCCCGTGTTTAGACTTGTCCCAGCCTCTGTAATAGAGAACTGCTAATTAAAAAGAGACAGTAGACAGCTGCTGGAGATCTGTGGTATGCATTTATTTAGTTACAGTCCAAAAAAACATTTAGATGCTAGAAATATTCAAATCAGGTTGAACTGACTTATTAGTTACATTTTCTTACTACTCTCTTCTTCCTCCTGTCTTCATGATCTCCTATGATGTCTCACTGCATTCAGTTTGAAATCACATCTTATAGTATCTCTCTCAGAGATGTGCCATTTTTCTGCGAGTGTCCTAATGCAAGAGCAAGATTTTAAACTCTCATTCACAAAGAGATTCTTCATTTTTCTTAAGAAAAAGAAACCCTCCCTCTAAGTACTACTGTAAAACAAAACGATAGTATCAAAGAGCAAAGTGTTCTGTGTTGGAGAGGAAAAACTAGTCATAAATGCTTTTCATTGTCCAAAGGCAAGTTTGGATGTGTCAGAGAAGAGTCACACTATGCCTAAAGACAGTTCCTCATTTAGATCCCAGTGTTTATCCCAGCTCCTTCTGCCCAATTGCCACCTTCAAGAACAAATAACTAAGCTCTGTATCTTTCACTGCTACTGCCACTTGGTTGTGCCAGTTGGCTGTAAGAGGTGTTTTAACAATTTGTGACTGTGCTCATGTTGATCGAGGTGTTTTGAATGAGTATATTGGCTTGTAATGCATCTGTATTGAGATTGAACAACGATGGTGGGGACTGCTTTCCAGTAGTGGGGATGTTTTCTGAAATCTGCCTCATTAAGATTACTTGGAATGGGTGTCTAGGTTCTGCTTTCAAGTTTTAGTTTTAGAGAGAGAGAGCTTTTGTTATTTACTGAATTTAGTGCTGAAAAGTCCAGCTGCCCTTGCAGTCACATGGATTTTCAGTCCTCCAGGCTTTTATGTCTGGAAAGGTCATGAGCATTTTCAGGAAAAGGAAGATCTGTGGGTTTAGGGATGCATATCTAATTGATTAACAAGCTGGGAAGCATTAAGAAAATAATCACAAGAACAGTTACATGAAGTTCTACAAATTCTAACAGAGTTGTTCCTCTGTACTATACCTCAAACTCTGTTAATTGGGCACTTTTGCTTTCCAAGCATCTCGACCTTGTTTGACAGTGCTTAACTTACTTAAGTGTGATAAACAACTTGGTTGAAAAAGGGCAAAACTACTCTCTGAAAAACTTTGACTTTTACCATTAGTTCTCATATATTCTTGAAAAAATATTGTAGAAAGAGATTTTCTAAGGCTCTTAGATGTGTTGTTTTTTTTTTCACCACAGAACAGTTAAGCAAATACTTGTGTGATTTTTAAGAACTTCCTCCTAAATCTGCCTCAGATAGCTGAGTATAGACAATTTTGGAAAAGTGAGCAGTGGAAGAAGTAACACTTCTTCCATTAACCTTGCAAAATATGAAGAAGTTAGCTTTAAAAAAGGCATGATATTTGGAAAAAGAATTGATACTAAAAGTTAAAAATACTTGCCAACCTGACAGCACTTAGTCTTCTACACCCTGTTAGAGGGGAAAATATAGGAATGCAATTTTGACATTTGTTTAAATTTTTCGTTGAATTTAGAATAAAAGTAATCCCCTCTGAAATGGCAATTAGTTCTGATGTAGAACAAAATCCTCCTTTTTATTGAAAAAAGGTATAGGGTAAAAAAACCATTTAACTGACTGCTTTAGACAAAATACTTCATTTTTACATAAATAAAGCCAGATGGATATTCTTGCTGTTGTTCACATAAGTAATTTAAAGTTTCCACTAGCCCTGCTGTAATTGCTCACTTAAATAGCCAGACCAGGACTTGATCCCACATGTAGGCATAGCAGCAGCAACAGCAGCATGGTGGTTGATTGGAAAGAGTAATTCGCTTAACTTTTAGACAGGAATGTGGCTATGTTAAGATATATATGGATTTATTTGGGTGCCATCATAATCAAGGTTCAACACACAATGTTTGAATTCAATGTATTTCAAAGCTGAAAACTTTTAAAAGTGATTTGAACATCACTAGGTGTTTCAAAAAGCCTCTTCTGCCCTTTAAGAACATATTTACAGTTATTTAAATGAATCCTTTAGTAGGTGTTACGATTGGGTATTAATCACAAGACTGCAAGACTGAGCAAAATATATCAGGCCCCAGACTGAAATGCAGGGCTACAAGCATTAAAATGCCAGTCCAGTTGTTCATATTTCCCTATTTTGTATTAACAATTCACAGAATCACAGAATTACAAAAAGGTTTGGGTTGGAAGAGACCTTAGAGTTCATCTTGTTCCAACCCTCCTTCCATGGGCAGGGACACCTTCCACTAGAGGAGGTTGCTCAAAGCCCCATCCAATCTGGTCTTGAACACTTGCAGGAATCAGGAATGGAGTGTCCACAGCTTCTCTGGGCAATCCAATCCAGTGCCTCACCACCCTCACAGTAAGGAATTTATTCCCAGTATCTAATCTAAATCTACCCTCTTCCAGCTTGAGACCACTAGAAAAGTACATCCAATATAGTGCAGTATTGTGTTTCATTCAGTGTTTAAATTCAAAAATACCCTGTGGAAGAGTTTCTGAGTCCATCGTAACTGTGCTGTGTAGGACAGTTCTGCCATACATTTCACTGCATTGTGCTAATTAGAAGCTCTTATTTGGAGGCAATGTGTTCCCTGTCTTGTAAAGTATTTTGCATGTTTTCTATGAAAAAATGCTGTTTAGATATTGCATAGTGTTATAAATATATTCGGCATTTTAAGACATCGTGTTAGATCTTAATTTATTATGAAAGAGTTGTCGCATATTTGCAATATTTCACTTTGGAAATGAACTAGTCTTGCAATACCTGAAGAAAAACTGACATGCAGGAGAGCACTAGGGACTATCTAGTTTTTGGGAGCCCAAAATTCAAGGAAGTGCTTAGTGGTACCTCTGGAAAACCTCAGGTACTGTCAGTGAGGAATCTTAGGTGTTAGTCTTCACTTTTGGATGCCCAATCACTTTGGAAAATTTTAAACATTTTTTTTTCAAGTTTGAGTAGTAGTTAAAATATTTCCTCATTCTCACATTTGTATCAGAATCTATATATTTTCTCCCAAGTAGCAAGCAATAAGAGTAGGGCAAATGGTCTCACCTTGTGCCAGGTCAGGTTTAGATTGGCTGTTAGGAAAAATTTCTTCATCCAAAGGTGAAGCATTGGAACAGGCTGTCCAGGGAAGTGGTGGAGTTATTATCCCTAGAGGTATTTAAAAGAAGTGTGGATGTGGCACTTGGCGACATCTTTTAGTGGTGGAGTTGTCAGTTGTCAGTCCAGTTGTCAGTGGACTCAGTGACCTTACAGGTCTTTTCCAACCTAAATAATTCTGTGATTCTGTGATTTATATTAGGGTCTCTATGAACAAAATTAAGTAGCTTGCATATTTATGTGTTTGCAGCTGTCTTACCCTGAAAGATATAATTTTCAGTATTAATTTACCTAAACTAGAAGATAATATTTATGCACACATCAGCTTATAGCGTTTGGCATTTCAGCAGGTGTACATGTGTGCACATTACCTGACTAAACAGATAGCTGTATTTTTTCAGAACTGAGTCAGACCAATGTAACGTGTAAAAGCATGTAGATCAAACTTCTGTAGGACAACTTTGGCCTTTATTTATACTGGATCTCATAAAAATGCCAAAGTAGTAACTTTAGAGATAATAGATTTCTAACCACGGGTGGACAGCATTCACAGTAAATTGCAAAATTCTTTTTACTGAATATACTGCTCCTAGTGGTTTAGACTGAAATACCATCTGGTAACTATTATAGCAATAATTGGTAAATTTATGCCAAAAATGTACATTTAAAATTAAAACATAGAATTTTTTTTTAAATTCCATTTAGAAATACAGAAATCGTGTGAATATGCCAAAAGAGGTATGTAGTGTTTCACATAAAGATACTTCAAAGGCACCTCACTTTAAACAGAAAACTTGATGATACTGCATACAGTTTTTGTAGTGAAAATGTGTATTTTACAGCATATTGAACATGCTAGTCTCCTCTTTGTTAAGGAGTCTGAGATAATACCAAGAGAGTTAATTTCTAGAGGAACTGGGCCAAGGATTTCTGATTTCAACTATTTAAAAATGAGCAACCTTGCAGGACTACTCTGTAACTCCAGAAAGGCTTGTTGTAAGATGCTTTGATTGTTGAGAGCCAGATTTAAAGACCAGCAGAGTCATGGAAGGGTCTTCATTAGGTTTAACATATTGTAAAGCAAAACATCAGTTATTAGATTAGAATGAAGTATTGACTAATTTGAATTTCCATTAAGCAGCCTACAAAACTGTACCTGTTGATGATTTATAAACTCTTCAAAAAGAGAAAAAGGGATGAGTGTAGAAAAACTTCAAATCAATTTGAACAAAAATTATTTCTCATAAGACCATGCAAAAGTGCATGTCCAGTAAGATGGTTAAGTGTGCATGTTGCTTTGTTGTCATTGTCATCATCTGCAGGCTCTGTGGTGTTCTCAAAAGACAGTTTCAAATATGAGAGGATTGAAGGTGGTTGGTCATCTCCCATGGGTTACTGAGGGGATTCCAACCACTTCCTAAATGTCAGTTACTTCAAAAGTTGTTGTAAACAGAAACATCCCTGTGCACGTGCAATCTGTCAGGTTTTCCTTACATCATTTGTCAAAATGCTCTTCACCTACTCGTGTTAGAGGCTGAATGTTGGTTGTGCATCAGCTGAGGAGATGTAAAAAACCAAAACCGGATGTGTGTTCGAAATGTGACTCCTGCTTTAGTGCAGTCACAAGCAGTATCATGTTTCCAAGTAAATACAAAGCAATTCTGTGTACTGCTGCTGTGTGATGGACGTACAGGCTCCTCAGAAAGACTGTATTACACTATTCACCAGATTCCTTCTAAGTTTTATTCATCCCTTCACCTGAGTGTTACTAAAAAATTTGCACATGCATCTTTTCTACCTGTCATTGGTTCAAAATGACAAAAATGTTGTCCTGCCTTGTGATTTACTACTTTTGGTAGACTAAAGTTTACAGGATTTCTTCTTTTCTGTTGTTTTACACATGAGTAGTTCCAGAATAGTTATTTCCTGCTTTACATCACTGTGAAGTGAGAGAAATACCAGACTGGGGCTGTGAATGTTATGCACCAAACAACACTAGGTGCGTTCTAAACCAACTGAAGCTGGTTGGGAATGTTTTGACACTGCTTTTAAAATTTATTTTTCCTTTAAGAATTGTTAGTTTGTCAAGGTTTTCTGTTTTTACATACTACCATTAAATGAAACTGGATTTTCTGCTGGTTCAGTGGGCAGATTGTGGATCCAGGGATTGTGGGGACAGCCTGAGAGCCTTTGGAAAAAAGATCTCCTTGGCTCCCATATTTCCTTCTATAGCTCCAAACATGTAGGAACAGGCACTCAGGTCTCAGCTCTGCAGAGGGCAGCCTGGGAACCTAAAAAATGAGGTTTTGGCTGAGATCTGCAGGTTCCTTTCTGCAAAATTGAATGATACTACTTTTGCCATGTTTTCCAAGGCCTTTGAGTCTCATCCTCAGACTGGGAGTTGAGAGATGTTCAGAACCCAATGGGGATGTTTGAGCTTCTTACAGAACTTGTTTTACAGCTGCAGTTATGAGAGAGATCATGAATAATCAGAAGAAGAGAGGAAAAGGAAGCTAAGCTAAGCCAAAAAGGGGCCTCTGAGTTTAGAAGATGGAGATATTAAATCAGTTTATCTAAAAACAGTTTTTTAGTAGTTATTTCCAAGTAATTTTTCCTCTCAGGCAAGGCTTTTCAAAATTGATCTTTTGACATTCTACAGATACGGAATTTCGCAAAAGAAAAAAAATCTCCTTTTTAAGACCTCTGCTCCTAGTGACAGAGGACAGTATTCATCTTCTGCATCAATGCCAGACTAGTGTTCTGTTGATAGAGCCTGAACCTTGATCAGATGATTTTTCTCCTGTGCTTTATTGGAGTTCTTTACTTCCCAGGTGACTGAGCCATGGATTCATCACATTTTCCCTGAGGTTGACTCTAGATAGTTCTTGACATGAACATATCAACAGCCATCTACAGTGATGAGAGAGAGAAATTATGGGTTAACATGTATTTCGAGAGGAAGATAGTCCATTACCCAGAGATTTCTGCTTTTTTGCAGGTGCTAACTTGAGTTCAATATTTCAATAGTGAGCACATGATCACTGCGCTCCTTTTCAGAGAAAAGATAACTGTTTGATTTTTATCATAACACTTTAATCTTTGTTTTATAAAACTTCAATAAACCTATCCTGTCCAATAAACAAATAAACTAGGGTAACTGGTGTTCATTTTACTTTATGGTCAGAACATTAATTTTTTTGGCTCATATATCACCTTCTAAAAATCCACTGATGTATAGGTTTAGTTACAGGTTTAGTGAAAGACATGAGCTGGAGGAATTAACCAGGTGTTTGCTCACCATTTCTGAAGAACAACATTGTTCTTCAAATTCAAACAGTTGACCACTGTTACAGGACCACACTGAGACTTCTATGCAACCAACATAGTCAGTGCACCTTGAACGACATAAACCAGTGGCATGTACAAGGGTACATGGCCACCAAATACAGACAGGGATCTAGTGTGACGTGTAACAAATTCAGAGTAACATCACCATTCGAGGGAGGCAGAAGAATAAATACAATGCTTTGTCAGTGAAAACTTTCTGCAAAGGTTATTTACTTCGTCCTCTGGAGCTCTGAGTAAGGTGACTGCTAGTACTGCATGTAACGTTAACTTCTGTCATGACACCAGGGTTTACATCAGTGTTCCTCATTTCTTAGACTGAATTCTTTTCAAAATGGGAAACAAGTTCAATAGTTTGTTCTGTCAAATCAATGCAAATATAATTTATTGCAGTATTGCAGCTTCTGGTTGTCTTTCTTACATTGCTGTTATGCTGATGCCAGAGAGCTTGTTCTCATGTAAGTGGGAGAAATAAGCCTATTGCACTTGTGAGGAAGACCCATAAATCCCTGTCTATTTCTGAAAGCTAGTTCAGCTTCTGGTCTCAGACAGACTGTGGTCCCATGCTTTTGAGAAAGTAGAGTGTCAGATTAAAAATTGGCATTCTGCTGAGTATATCCAAAGTCAATAAATGGACTTTAATTTTTAAAGACAAAAATATTATACTGATAATGGCTGGCTCCTCAGTTTCTGGAATGTTATGAAAATCATAAAATCAGTTGACATTATATAAAAATTAATCTCTTCTAAGGTTGTCTAGGAACTGAATGCGAATACCTTCAAAATTTGCTTCCAAAATTCAATGATGTTTCATGGCAGATTCACAACTATGTTTTCAGGAGTAAGAAAGTAAAACTCTTAATAAAAAAAAAAAAAGGCAAGCATAAAACCATACCCAACCCCCCTCTAACATGGCCACTTCCTCAGTAGGTAAAAGTTTAAAAAATTACATATTAAATGTAAATTTGAGTTCAGTAAAGCTTTGGAAATTTGTGTAAGCTCAGAACCAGGCTCAGTAAGTTGTAGTCTCTGTAATGGGCTTATACGTATGTCAGTATCTCTGTTATTATCCCCACTTTGCTTATTTTCTTGGTATATCTTTGTATATTAATGAAGAAGATTATGATGAGCTTCATCTTTCAGAAATATTGTTTTGTATGTAGTCAGGAAAAAAGTTATGTACATATTCTTCCTAATGAAATGGTAGGCAGGATCATTGTGGAGGCCATAACCAACAATGACGCTAAAAACATTTTATCATTCCCTTGTTTTGGGGGATTCTCTGCACCTTTAACCTAAAATGTGTAAATGCTATGAAATTAGTAATGAGAGGTTTTGAATTGGAAAAACGAACCATATCTAGTTGAACCACAAAATATCTGGAGTGTTGGAAGGCTGGCATTATCAAAAGAAAAGCAGATTTTTTTTTTAAGTCGTTTTAATCACATCAGTCATGTTGCAGCAAGGAATGCAAATATTCATATACTACAGATTGAGGCTGCTCTGAAATGTTCTGACAATCTGTTAGGTTTTGAGTGATGTTTCAACGCTATCACTCGGGTTTTTTGTTTTGTTTTGGTTTTTTTTTTATGACTATAAAAAAACACTACTCATCTCTGTCACATGCTGTACAGGATAAAAAGCCTTTCAGTTTTCTTAACAAGAATCAGACGGCCAGGGTGCTGCTGGAACACAGAGAATATGCCACTGTCTGTTCAAAGTACAGCTTAATGAGCCAGACTAAACACACTGGACAATAGAGCTGTGGGGGGAAAGGGCTTCTCGTGGATCTGTGGATCGGCTGCAGCTTTAGCATCTAACTAGTTTCATTTTTCATCTTTGCAAGTTCCATTTCCCTGTTTTGTTGGTATAAACTGCATTTCAATGAGCGGACTTTCCTGCCTAGGTGATGGTATGGTGTGCTTTGAAAAAAGGATGTTGTGGATTATGCTAGGAATAATTTCTCTGTTTCTTTTTCTCTTTCATAGTCACGACCTATTCCCTCACACCTTACTTCAGCAGTTGCAGAGAGTATCCTGGCTTCCGCCTGTGAGAGTGAGAGCAGAAATGCTGCAAAAAGGATGCGGTTGGATAGACAGCAGGTACTGTGTTGTTTGGGGGTCTGCCACATCCATATTTATAAATGCACTGGACTCATTTACATAGGATGCCGTGCAGAAGGGTGGTGCAATCCTCTATATGTTTCTTGCTAGCAAGATTAATTAAAATACAAAGGCTGTAGTTTTTTTTTAATGAATACACAAGCATGTCTTTGTCTATATTTACATAAGCTGAGTGAGGATGTCTAATATATTTGTAATGTTCAGCTGGCTAAAGCTATATGTTTACTTTTCAACGGTTGTAGATTTTCAGAGCATAATGTGTAATCTGTACACTAGAATGAAAAGGAACAGAACATACAGTGTATATAATGTACATAAAGAACAGAAATGGTGCGTGTGTCCATGAATCAGTATATTTATTTGTGCACATATTCTCTTTCAAAATGTGTATGCATTTTAAATATAAGGTCAAATAGTGTTAGTGTCTGAAAATACCTATTTGCCAGAAACAAGAAAAGTTATTGTGCTGTATAACAAAATGCTGTCAATTAACTTATTAGTGAGTTTTTAAAGCTCATATATTTTTTCTTGTGTGGTTATTCACCATTTGTACTGCATGTTACAAATTTCCTACCTTTAATTTTCTGGAAATTGCATATTTTCTTTCAGTTTTTTAAAATCCAACTGGTAGTTCATTTCAGGTTTTATTTACTCACTCCAAAGATACAGTGCATGTCTAACATTCTTATTGCAAAGAGTATTATGCCTTATTTCTCTTCATGATTGTAACAAAGTAAAAATCTTAGTAATATCTCATGTCTTCCAAAATCTGCTTCTGTCATGGGAGATGAACTTTTATTTTGTGGAATAGAACATTTTTTAAAGGAACATTTTCCTTTTATGCATTGTCTTTCAGGTCATGCCCTAACTGTATAAAGGATTGCTACTGCTATACTTATCAAACTGATAGTTTAGGATCTCAGAGTGTAGTTTGCTATTTCTTTTTGCTGTGATATTTTTTGCTAGTATTTTCATTATTGTGCTACATTTGCCTTAAGATTTGCAAATCACATGGGATGTTGAGGCACTGTAATATTTAATATAATTTAGTTTAGAAGCAGTGCTCATTCAGAATATGTAGATTTATATTTTCTCATTTGCTCTCTGATTTTTCAGTAATAATAAAAAAAAAATTTGCAAAGCCAATGTGCTCTTAGCCTAAGGGGAACTAGAAATGACTTGCACAAACATCATTGCACAAAACTAATGGTTCAATTCTTTGGTCTAGCCAGGGTGAGGCAGAGTTTTCAAGTGATTTAAATGAGAATCCCACAATACTCTTCAGGGAGCCGGAGACCTGTTGAAACAAAAATCAGTATTTAAACCATAGTCAGAACTCAAAAAAACTATTAATAGGATTTTTTTCCCTTTTATTTATTGTATTACTATCACAGAAAGATTTGGTAGCAGCTTTGAGGGGAGAGGCATTTCTTCATTTTTCAATACAGAATTAAAAATCTGTAGTCAGAATGTCTCCCAACTGATCACTTTAATTGCAACTGTGATGCTAAAATAGCAAAGCTGCCTATGGACAACAGGTGCTGTGTTCTGCTTCCTTCAGCTCTTCCCCCTTTTTGCCAGAGAGTTCTGGGAACGCTGTGGAGACAGTTGCAAATAGCACCAGCCATTTGATTCAGCAAGCAGTAAATAAGCTCAGTTGGTGTAGCTTTGGTGCTTGCAAAACTACTTGTGAATTCAGGATAGATATGCTGAGTAGATATGCTGAATACGCTGGAAAAAATTATGGCAATGTATGTTAGGTAGCTTCATAAAACTTAGTGAGAAATTAACCCTTCAGGGTGGAATAGCTAAGTCATTAGAGAAGTAGAAAACCTTGGGTTTAGCCCTAGCTCCATTGGAATTTAATAATTTATTCCACGTTTGTGACATTAATGAAGTAGACTGAGAGCAAAGCATTTCAGAGTATTTCTGAGTGTGGTATTTAATGGACACTAGTGTGCCCTGCTCATGTGCTGAGATGGGAACTGGACCTGTACCCTCACATCCAGAGTCTGTCTTATAGGTAAAATTGTTCTATTCTGCTCCTCTTACTATTTTTTTCTCCTAACTTACTATTAAATTTTCATTGCTTTTCTTACATATATTTTAAATGGTATGTTTTCCTTAGATTTTTTTTTCTTAAATAGAGAAAGATTGGAAAAGTTTGGATCATCATGTTGTTTTACTGTTCCACAACTCTTAAAAAAAAAAAAAAAGCAAAAATCAACAAAGCAAACAGAAAAACCCCAAACAAACAACCTCCTCCTCAAAAAAAAAAAAAAAAAAACCAACCAAAAAACCAACAACAACAAAACCCAAAACAAAACCAACCAAAAAAACAGAGAAACAAAAAAAGCACCTTGTTTTCCAAAACTGGGTATTATACCACTAGGTAGACTCAGGCTCTGAGGACTCTTCAGTGAAAATTTAGGAGGGAGAAAGGGGAAATAAGATTTTGATAATGAAAATTACCACTTCATAAATTATATCAAGAGATCTAATTGAGGACAAGCATTAGACAGTCCTGGAAAGCAGATTGTTAAGAGGATCTGGCAAGAGCACTCATTCAGCAATTCCCCTCAGAGCTGAATGGAAGCATTGCATTAAGGCTGCTTTATTTTTACATGCAGTACAGTGAAGTTCTGCCTTTTATTCTCCAGACAGGTGATGTGCCTCAAAGTGAGATGTGGCACTCAGTGCCATGGTCTAATTGATGTGGTGATATTCGGTGATATGTTTGACTCGATGATTTTAGAGGTCTCTTCCAACATAATTGATTCTGTGGTTCTGTGATTCTGTAATTTGTATCACCACCACCACATTTTTCAGGATATTACCCATAAACTATGAATGAATTAAGAACACAATGAGTGTTATGCCCAATCTTGAAGCTAAGATAAAACTTCTCAGCCTCCTGAACTCATTTTCTTGTCTTGTTTACACTCTTTACTTTTCTTCTCCATTTTTCCTTCTCTCCCTGGCACAACACAGCCCCTGAGCAGGAAGTTCTGAGCATGTTGCCTGTATGTCCCTGATGGAAGTCTCTGTTTGTTAAAATTATATGGATTTCCAAATTAAATAGGTTTTTTGCCTGCAGTGTTAATTTTAGCAGTGATTTGATGAAAAACCATATCAATTATTGCTCAGCAATAAGAAGCACCTTAAAAGTCAAAACTGGGGATGCTTTTAAGGGCTCATTGTTTTTTTGACAGAGAGAGTTGGCCATGGTCATGAGTATTTGCTGTTTCTTTCACAAGTACTAAATGTGAAGGATTGGCTTTATATATCTACAGTCCTGTGCATCTATTTCTTTTCTCTTCAGACGAAACTTCTCCTTGTGTGTATGTGTCTCTGCACACACAAATACTTCATCTTATGAATTACTTTCTAGAACTATTTCTGATAGCTGCAGTGGTTAATATAGCCCTGATCTGGTGACAGCCTTAAGTGTGATAAAGTTAAGTCTGAATAGGGAAGAAACCATCCTTCACCCTCTGTCTTAAATTCCACTTATATTATCTTTGCATTTCCTAACTCAATACTGAAAATTCCTGCCAGCAAAAATCCAATTTTAAAAATAAGTTAATGAAATCTGGTCTCGCTGGCGTCACTGACTTATTTTCAACATAGTTTTTTTCATGCCAGGAATTTATTTCTTAATGGGAAAATCAATGTGTTCTTGTCTTTCAGGAAACTAGTAATTTCCCATAGTTGCTGGGAAATGCAACAATAAAAGCATTGTCAGTTTGTGAGACTTCTGTTTGAGAAATAGAAATGTATTTACTAGGCCGTGGTAGCTCAGACTATAATTCTTTGGCTGTCTGACCATCTTAGATGTTACTCAAGTGCTCTCTTAAGCTTCAGTGCATTTTCATTATCTTGAGATCAAGCACTGTTTGATTGGCCAGAAGCTTTAGTGCTGAGAAGTTATATATTTGATGCCTATTACCCAACTGAAGAGTCCTGTCACTTCCACTTTTTAATTCTGCCTGGTACTAAAAATAATTTATTCTGTTTCACAATTTTTATAGATTTATATGCTGAAATTGTCTAGGTTTACTGGTAGTACTACTGAACAGTGAAATGCTTGTGACACTGGGCTAGATTTGGTTGATCTTTCACAGCCCGGGTTGGGCAGTTGATACAGAGGCAAAGCAGAGCTTTTGTGTCTCTCTCCAAATCACCTCTGTTGAGTCTGGATACTGAAAAAAAATAACTCTTGAATTTTAAAGACTTTTATGATCACAGTTGATGAAAAATTGAGAAACAACAATTGGATCAACCTTTTATGATTTGCTTCGGTTAGAAATAGAAAAGGCATTATCCGAATCCCTAAGATTTTCTGTGCTTCTTTGGATGCACTCCTGGGATGATCCTTCCAGATCCTTATTACATCTCTAGAAATATTTGGTACAAAGCAGTTGCATTAAGTGGAGGTTCTGAACTACGATGAACAAGGGAGTCATGAAACAAAATAAGTAGAGCTAAAATACAGCCCAATTCACTTGTATTCATTGCATATGGTGAACAATATAACCATTCTTCTTTTGCCATGCCCTTCACTTTACAAACCAAATTGTGTCTTGGTTGGGCAAAAGAAGAATGTTCACATAAGTAGAAAAATCTGTGAAAACTCATCCTGTCATTATGTCCTGGGCAGTGAGCAGAGGGACAGAGTGCATGCTTTATGCACTGCAGAGACCTTGGTAATGTGGCTCTATTTGTAGTTGGTCACAGAAATGGAAGTTTTGTTCCAAGAGCTGAACCACTGTCAGTCCCTGCTTCTTCCAAACAGGTATGTGTGGGCTGTAGTTTTTATAAAACCTCAACATAAAACACTGTGGAGCAGTGCTGGGCTATGGGACTCTGTAGAAGTGGAGGTGGATTAGTGTTGTAACTATTCTGTCTGAAATAAGAAAAAAAAAACCCAGCAAAAATTCTTCAAGGGAACATGTAAGAGTAAATAGTAATTTGTATACATCAGTATGCAAGAGGACCTGTCTCTTTATTTTCCCTAAAGATGAACCCGTGGAATCTCTCTGTGGAAAAGCACATAAGAATAATAGTAGGAAAAAAATGCCTTCCCCTTCATTTGGACACAAGTGTTTTTTGTAACAGCTGCATTTTCTTTAATTGTTCTTTTGTTTAGAATTTATATTTTTTCCATCCTGTCATGTTGCAAAATTTATGAATTAGCATTTTTCTCAAATTAAAATAAGTCATTTTTGGCAACCTAGACAAAATATCAGCACTTGGGAATGAGGAGGGAGAATGAACATAGGAAAGTAGGAAAAGAACTGAATCACAGAGTAGTACGACTGTAGAAGTATATGAACCTTTTTAGGGACATGCCATGTATAGCTCACAAGATCATTTAGAAAATTGATGTTACTTCATTCGCAACATGTTGATTTGTACCAGTTAGGAATCTGGACCTTTGAGAATACATTGTTATATTTGCAGATAGGAGAACAGTGGTCACATATGACTGCAAAGCCAGTGGACTGGATGCTCTCCTGGATTCAATCCATGTCATTTTAGCTATTTGACTCCACTTCAGTGACTAGTGTTGTGGAAAGGCTGCAAAAGCACAAACAATTTTTTGGTCAGCCAAAGGAGGGAGCTACAAACACTTCTTTCATCCTTATGCCCCAAGTAATTGGACATGCAATGTAAGATTCTATTGTAGTTACAGAGCACATGGCAAGTTGAGCCCAAGAAAAACTTAAGCTCAGAGGAAAATAAAAGTTATTGTTATCTTAAATATCTCCCATCCTAACAAAGGCATTTCTTAGTCAGAGCTTGTGCTGTTTAAATTAGTAGTCTGTTCACAGAGCGCCTGTCAGTCAGTATTTTATAGAATATACATGGTAAGAAAAAGGTTTTCTGCATTTCATTTTTTAAAAAATGTGAGTTTAAAAGGTACAGTTTCCTTTCATTCCAGACACTACATGAAAATATCAGTAGTCAGACAACTTTTTAGTCTGAGAAAGGTATGAGAAAGGTATGAGAAGGTCCTCATACCTTCACTCTACAGACATCAGAATACAACTCACTTGATGTGCAAAGCCAAATTAAAAAAACCAAAGCTTTCTTTATTTGAGCTTTTCATAGTTTCCTACTAGGCACTGGTCACAGAATATTATGTACTATAATGCTATAAAGCAGTTCTTTATGATGAACACTGAATGCATTTTTAAAGAAACCTCTCATCAAGATGACAGCTGTAATTTTTTTCTATGTGGTGACTTGTAACTGGCCAAGTTAAGTATCAGTAATCATCATGGTGGAGTGAAAGATAACAACTACCTCCCAAGGACGAGAAAATTTAATGATCCCAAACTGTATGAGGAGCAGCTGAGGTCACTTGGTCTGTTCAGCCAGGAGAAGAGGAGACTGAGGTTAGTCCTCATCACAGTCTACAACTTCCTTACAAGAGCAAGAGGAAGGGCAGACGCTGATCTCTTCTCAGTGGTTACTAGTGACAGGACCCAAGGGAATGGCCTGAAGTGTGTCAGGGGAGGTTTAGGCTGGATGTTTGAAAAAGGTTTTTCACCCAGGGGGTGGTTGGGCACTGGAACAGGCTTCCCAGGGTAGGGGTCACAGCACCAAGTGTGACAGAGTTAAAAGAGTGTTTGGACAATGCTCTTGGTCATGTGGTGAGACTCATGACTCTTAGAGACTGTGCAGGGCAAGGAGTTGGACTTGATGATCCTAATGGGTCCCTTGCAACTCAGCTTATTCTGTGATTCTGTGATAAGTGTGCAAACAGGCACTCTAAACACATTCTTCTCAGCCATTTTTGGTTTGGGGGATAAGTTTTCAGTGAATAGGGTGTTAAGGATATTGCAGCATTTAGTAATTTTAACAATATTGCTTTTAGCTGTTGGAGGAGTAGGAGTAGGTGGCTATTAGGTTTCTGACAAATGAATTATGGCCTAGACACATATGCAGGGAGCTGACCTAACATTTGACTCTGGGTAGTTGTCATAGCAGCAACCTGAATAGAGCAGCTTGATACAAGTGCTGGTTGCAGAACTGGATACAGGTTCTGTGCTAATGCAATACAACTGAATATTAATAAAAGTGCACATGTACTGCTACTAGGAAAACACTGCTGTGGTGTTTCCTTCTATTTATATCTAATTCCTAAATTTTTTAAGAATTTGAGGTTTGTGAGGAGATGTTACTGATCTGTCTCCTTACAATTTCTGGTGCTGTTTTGCTGCATGTGACAGGGGGTTGCCGTAAAAAGAGACTCTTCAAGCACAGTTTTATTAACAAAACTAATGTCTGCTGTTGCAGACCAGGAGCAGCTTGTGTTTTGATTAACAAGGAAGGAAATTGCTGGTGGACAAATTACAGGTAATTGTGAAACTGCTTTGGAAGAAACTAATTAAAAATCTAAATTGCAGCGAGGGCATGGACCTCTATTGCAGGATGACTGTATCTGGCTTTTTGCAGTGAGGGAAAAGAGACCTTTAAGCCTTCATATTTTGAGGACAGAGAGAATTTTGCCACTAATGCACAGCTTCTAAATCTTGGCGCTGAGGAGTTATTTAATATATTACCCTTCAGAGAGCAGGAAAGGAGGAAGAAAGAGATATATTTGTGTCCCTGTTTGTATATTGTTCACTTTCCTGATCAATGCAGCTCCTAGGAGGAAGGAAAAACTTGTAGGGTTTTTGAATGTTCTCTGTGTTCTGTTATTTATATTGTATAGTGGCAATATATTGTATAGGGCAGATTTGGACAACACTGGTTATAGAAAAGGGAGCAATGCAAAAATATCTCCCAGTTGATGCTGAAGGATGCCCTGCTGAGGCAGTGCTGCTGTGGCAGAAAGCTGCAAATTCAGAAGGAGCACAAAGAAGTGGTTTTGTGTCAGGGAGATGGTGTCCTTGTCAGAGCTATTCAGTATGCAGGAAGAGCACATCAACTGTACATCCTTGTAAGAGGTGGAGGAGAAGGCATCAGGAGTTCCCTTCCTCTTGGGCTTCGCAGAGCCTAATTTGCTCTAGAGGATGGGAAAAAAAAAAAAGGCACTTTATCCAATTGGCAGCCATGCAGAGGGATAGGGCCACGTCATCCCTCTGCTGTGTATTTCCATAAGACCTGAAAAATTCCAGCTCAAAGTGATTTTTGCTTCAGAATGGGAAGCTTTGGGAGTCTTAGAAAAGAACAAAAAGAAGCAGATGGTTCACTTAACATAAAGCAAACAAATAGAAATCAGAATCCCAAAATCCACAAGAGGCAAATGTCACTTAACTGCAAAGAGCTCAATGCCTCTTACCCCACAGAAGCTTTATTAATAATAGCTTTTTGTGTTCAGACATCTCTTTGTGATTTGGTATTTAAAAGGGATCAGAATGACTTTTGTACTTCAGTACTTTATCCTTTTTTATCTGCGTTCAAAATGATCACTAAGATGACTGTAATGTCCTTGGATACCCACACACTATTTTGCATTTCAGGTCTTGTTCACTTCCATCATTTCCCCACCTAGTGATTATTTGACTTCTAGGTTGGTCTTTGGTTTGCTTTCGTGGTTCCAAATGATATGCCTTAACCACTGAGGCAAAAAATGTTATGCAGGCACCGTTTAGCTGCATGTGGATTATTGTCAGGAGATCAAATTATGTACAAGTATGGGGAAACTTAGCTTCCTACCCAGAATGCACTGGCCATATTGTCAAGGGGAAGAAAATAAGTGGTATGTATTGTAATTTTAAATCCTACTGCCTTTCAATTCAGTGGCAAAATTCCTGGTTTCAGCAGTGCTGGATAGGGTTCTGTTATTAGCAGATGCAACTGGAGAGGATGCTGACTATCACAGGGCAGCCCCCTCCCTCCACACTCCAGACCAACCTACATTAAATTTGCTAGATGCAATGGAAAGGAATAATGTGCAACGCATGCAATTGCAAATAATTTCATGCCTTGGATTTTCAGAGAGGCCCCAAGGTGAGCAGCTAATTTTTCACCTCAACACAGAGATCATTAAATTAGAAAATGCTGCATTTTTCCACATTCTTTGTGCTGAGCATGTGTAGTTGAATTTCAAGCTACTGATTTCAGAATACACTTTAAGGCACCCCGAGCTGCAATAAGATCTTGAATGTGAAGTAAAATTGATGTCAATGTAAGTTTTCTGTTCTAGGGGTTGATAAAGCTGAGGGCCCAAAAATGGAGTATTGTGTTGTTTCTTCGACTGGAACTTTTGAAAAATCTTCTCCCCCTTCCTACTGTAGGTGGAATGAAGATGAGCAGGGGTGGGAACAGCCTTCTTCCAGGTATCCTAAACATCCATTTTATGTCAAGGAGGCAGAAAAGGAAAGGCTGGTCAAAATGTAGACACAAGAGTTCTCTCTTCAGGTTTGAAAATGGATGCTTTAGAGTCAGGGCTTCTGTTCTTCCTGCACCAGCCTTACAAGCCAGGAATAGAGAACTTTGTAGTTATCCCTTCCTTTTGTATGGCAAGAAGACATTAAATATGAAGCATTTTCTTGCCTATCAGATGTTTCTAGCATATATATGAGTATGTTTTTCCTGTGTTTACCTAGTGACTTGATTGCACACACCTTCCTGCCCACAGCACAGGCAGGGAATAATGTTTCTGGTGAGTAAATCCCTATTACCACACACAGTTTGGGCCAGTATAATGAAATCAATGCAAAGTTGGTGTGCTTGAGCAAACCCTTATTTTTCAAGAGAGGCGTATTCTGGTTTTGGTTATTGAATCAGTAAGATTTAGAAGATTTTAAAGAGTCGTAAATTACTCCTAAATTCCAACATCAGTTGCATAATAGACTCAGAAGTATTCCACGATTAGAAAGTGCAGTTCTCCACACAGAAAATACGTGTAGAAATGTATGCACAGACTGCTTATGTTTGGTAGCAGGAACATGTTTGTGATTCAACAACTGGCTTGATGTCCTAAACTAAATTTAGAACCACATTTTTCTAAGAAAAAATTAAACCTATAATAAGCTGTGGAAGCAGGAGCTGAATGCAGTGCATAAGAGCAGCACCAGCTGCTAAAGAGGCTAGGCACAGGCCAAGGCAGCCAAGCAGGCTGTGGCCAGCAGCCCAGGCATTGTGCCAAAAGAATTCTCCCCTGAAATGAGAATATTTGGGGAACAGATTTGCACTGCTGTACACATATTTCATGCTTATTACTCATGGTTTTTCATATTAAGCTTCAGTTTTACTGGCTCCATTAATAAAGCAAATCAGAAAGTGCATCCTCCAAAGGCCAGTCAAAGTTCATTTCTTTGTTTCTTCCAATGGCATATGCTACTTTGGTTCAATGATTATGGAATCAAAAGGCCATGCTCCAAAATACGACTTCTTATTTACTTAATCTTTTAAAATACAGAACCATCACAGTACTGAAGTTAAAGGATGTGTGCCAAGTTCTGTAAAGAATTTAGAGCAGTTCTTCTTTAGTAGCAAAATATTCTCTTTCTGCTAAATAGGTGGAGACAGGGTGTGGAGGTCAGGTTTGTTTGGGTTTTTTAATAGCATTTATTTTTAAAAGATTTTTTTTCAAACTGTAGAAGTGAAGTTGTACCTGAGACAGTGTTCATAAACAGACACCCTGCGTTGAATTCATAGAAAGAATTTTGATTTCCACGAACATGCTGTTCAAGTTTAAATGCAGATTTGAAATAAAATAATTAGCATTAAAATGTATCAAACACAGGTTAAATTATCTTTAAAATATCTGAACCTGCCTTTGAAAAGAAGAACCAGTCATTCAGTTAATGCAACAAAGCAATTGCTCGCTCTCTAACAGACAAGAAAACTGGGGTTTATTGGATTTTTGTTCTCTTTTAGAAGATCTATAACTTCCACTATAATTTATCTGTGGGAGCAAAATGATGGAATCTCCAGCGGGCCTAGACTTCTCCCTTTTCAAAGCAGAACGCACAGGCATTTTTAATTAGTTGAGACTGAGGAAGTTAATTCAGCATTGACCTCAAATGCTTCATGTCTAGGCTGTCATCTTCTGTTTCTAAATTAAGAAGAATTTAATTTGGAATCTAACATAAAGCGCTTTGGTCCATTCCCCCTGCCACACACTCCAATACATGTAATATTAAATGAAAGTCTGGAGCAGAAGAGAAATAGGAAGAATCGCTCAAAACCCAAATCATACCCCATAGTTTTTTCCATAAAGCCTTTTTCAGTAGTTGCATCTCCATATCCCAGATATGGCAGGAGTATGGAAAACTATTTTGTGTGAACAAAATAGGCTGGCAGAGGTGGGAGTGATACCAGTTGTAGTGCAGTAGATGAAGAGACCTAAAGTGGGAGGTTTAATGATGTTGACCATGATGACATTGTAGTAATAAATCTGCAAAGTTGGCACAAGCATTGCTCCAGTACTCCCACACTTTTTTCCTTGCGTGCTTCCTAAACATTTGATTCATAAGTTTAAAGATTTTCTCTCAGGACTGTGATGCCACAGTCCTCCTGCACTGAATGGAGGAATGCTGATCTATCCCAGCTGAAAGTGTTGCCCATCACAGTCCCTGGAAAACAGTATTTTGACAATGAAGGGAAGAAACTCCTGCAGGAATGCCTCACTGTGATAATTTCTTTAGGGCAGTACACATAAACATGAAAAATGCTTGATTGTGATCATAAAAGTGGAGCTGCCTGAGGCATAGCAAGGCTTGTTCTGAATGAGAGGAATATACTGCAAAGGAGGAATTTCCCTTGCTTGCAGATTTCTGGTTCAGCAGTAAGTACTGCTAAACCTTTGTCATCACCCATCAGTTTCAGTAATACATTGATTCATTCAGCACCATTACCTGCAGGCAAAATTGCTCTTGGGATGGGAAAAGAGGACATTGTTTTCTTGCAGTTTGTGTTGTTTCTCTTTTAGGAGAAAAGTCAGATATTCAGACTCCTCCATATTCAGACTGCCTGCCCATAAAGAAGCAGGAGAAATTATCAGTAGCCATGATCTTCTGCAAGGTGCTGGCCTCTGCAAAGAAATTGGCTTTGAGAGGATTTATGCAGCAAGACGAGAATAAACATGACATAACCTCTACTTCATTTTTCACTGAAGTTTTACGTTTATTTTCTTCAGATTTTTAGCTAATCTAATTCCAGCAGGGGCATCCTAGGCTCTGGAGTTCATTATGCAGTTCTTCACTTTTGGGATCAGGATGTACCAGAAGATGTCCCTTAGGAAGGAGCAAGTTTAGCAAACTTGTGCCCATGATTCTGTGTCCTGAGTCATCTCAGGCTGAGAGATCTGTGGAGGTGACACAGGGAAGGAAAGGATCCTTTCATATTCTCTGGTCCCATCCTCTGCGTCAGGCTGAAGGAGTTGGTGGTGCTGTCTTCCAAGGGAAACTTGCTTTCCTTTAAAGTAAAATGGGAGCTGAGGGGTGGGTGGGAAGGTATAAATAGGGGAGGTGGGGATTCTCAAGGTTGTCTGCTAAAAAAACAAAGCCTCAATCAATAACTTATAACAAGGCCCAAGGCAAGGGTCATGCTGTGCTGTTCTTTAGGTCAAAATCTGCCTTTGTGTTCTGCCTATCCTGAGAGGAAGAAATTCTGTATGAGGCCTGGGCCCTAAAAAATCTCTTTCCTCTTCTGGTACATCAAGGAGGAAAAAAGTTCCACTTGCCCTCTCTCCTCTTGTCTTCCTCTGCAAGGCAGAAAATGGTGGCTGAAGACTCTTCTGTTCTTTGCATGATACCTTTGTCTGAATTTGTGCCGCTTTCTCCATAGGAAATGTCATGTGTATTTTGTGAAATACTCTGTCACCCATAGGAGTTTTGCCAAAACTCAAAGGCACTGGCACAATTCCTATATTCAACCAGGCCCAATTCTGCCTCTCACATGTCTGTAGCTGCTTTTAACCTGGTGCCAGCCATTGTTGGACACATTATTTAAATTTGCACTGAGGAAGTCACTGCTGTGCACACACTGTGGTGCACTGTGCAGTCTTGCACCATGCATCTGTCTGGTATATTGAGACAACTTTCAATTAGTAGTGGTGGAATAACTAAATAATTTCCCATATTAAAATGCTCTAGAAAACTAAACAACATGATCAGTATAATTTATGAAATAGTTTATGAATGGTGAGAATTGCAACGTAAGAACAGGAGGAGATATAGAGAAAATTAACTTGCAAAGACACTTTCAGCCATTAGTCCACCTTAGATAGGATTGCTACATTGAGTTGTCCTTTTTAATATTCCTTTGTTTCTGATGGGAAAAGAAAACCACACCAGGGAGAGCACATTCAAATATCAACTATCTAGAACCTCACTAAAGAACAGTAAATTTATCTTAAGCACCGCAGGAAAAGATAATCCTTTTCCATTTGGACAGAGAAACACAGGCCTTTAGTAGAACACAGTTTCTCTTTCCCCAGGGACCATGCATCACAGTTAACTGAACTAGGAATAGCTCATCCATGTGTCCATGCTCAACCAGAAGCACTGGTGACCTCTGAAAGCTCAGAGTTGCTCTTCTGCTATCAGAGGGGATAATGAGCTAAAGCTGGTAGGCTATGAACAGTGATCCCTCAGCTTAGGTAGTGCTCCAACAAAAGTGGTTCTCCAACAGCTCCTTGCAACAGCCTTACAATATCTCTTCCCAAGGACATTTTTTGTACAGCAGATGAAGTGGCAGTGGTGAAAAAACAAGACTCACATGCTGCAATGTGAATACCCCAACCTGTTATTTAAGGTTAACATACCCATTCCAGTCTATAGATCATGTGTCATTCTATCAGAAATGCAGAAGGCTGAGGTTCATTTATCTCTCTTCTACACAATAGCACCTTTTTATTTTGATCTTCTTTTTCCATGTCAGTCTCATGCTTTCATTTCTTGTTGAACACTGGCTGATGTCATTTTTGATGCCTGGTGATAACACTGATGCTGACAGTTCATTTCAGTGTTAATAATCTGAAAGCAAAAGGAACCTACTGCCCTTCAAATCTGAAACTGAAGCATGGCTTTCTTTTCTTGGCTCTATACCCTGTGTCAGGAGGACAGTTTGGAGATCCTTGAACTGCTGGCAGCTAACCTAACATTTTGATAGGCACTCTTCAAGTTTCCACATCACTATTGGCATTCCAGACAGTTTAGATGCCTAACTGGACTCTGTATTACACTAAATTTAACTCACTTAGACTATATCAATAATTCACCACCATCTAAAAAATTCTATTTATAATTTTTTGTCTGAAGTATGAAAAAAAATTTGAGACTGGACTTCAAAGCAAAATGATCATTAATACCTCGACTTCTGGCAGTAACATGTTCATTACAGCTGCCTCTGCAGACTAGGAGCACTTTTTCATGTAATCTCAGGTTTTCAGGCCAGAAAATTCTACTCTGAGACTGATGTGCTCTCCATGTAATGATGAGATGATAGACTCACAGTTAAAGCATGAGTGTTCAGCTTAGCTGGAATACCCAGCTCCAACTGAGCTACAAATTGAGTAGTATGTCACACAAGAATGGGCTTTCTCATTTTTTATACATACTTGATTTAAGTAAGCAAAAGTGAATAAAATAATGCAGAGAGAGTGGGAGAGAAATACATAGGCTAGATCTGATAGCAGAGAGGAAAACAACTATGCAATCTCCCAACTGCTCCTTACAAGAGGAGAAACAATGTGCAATGTGCAAACCCAAGAACAGCAATTATGTCCCTCTTGATTTCAATGCTAAGTCCACACCTGAATTATCAAAACATTTCCCATTTAAGGAATATCTGGCATGAGTTTTGTGATATTATTTAAACTTTACTTCATGTTTTATTTTAGCCAGCTTGCTCAAATTTGTGGTTAGTATTTCTGAGTAGAATCTCAGGGGTCTTTCTGCTGGCTGTAAGTAGATCTCATCCATAAATCTGGTACATTTTCCTGCAATGCTGTTTTGAAGGACAACTAAACTTAAAGGGGAAGGAACCTGTTGAAAGGTTCAATTATTTTTTTATATCTATCTGTACTGATGATTTTGGACACCAGTTTATGGGACTGTAAATAAATGCATTATTTTAAGGAATACTGAGAATAGCCTGGAGAAATACCCATGGAGAGATATAATATGACATATATAAATATATATGAGTCTATCAGATGAAAACTCTTCTCCTCAAATAAAACATAGCTTTGTTATATTTTAAGTATTTCCCTAAAAAGACTATAAGATTCTAGCACTCATTTTTCAGGTTTCAGCTATGGGTCTGGTACAGCAAGTTGAAATTTCAAGGAGGTGTTAATATTTTTATTAATAATCCCTCAAAATAGGGACTGAAAATTTAGTAGAACTTTATTTAAAATAGTTTTGAGGTATGGAGACATGATGCTGCATGGCAAACAGGTCACACGGGTTAACATTTCTATCTGCAAATCCAGCAGAGGCTGTAGCAAATGCTTGGCTTTTCTCATTGTGAATAGTGAAACTCTGCTGACTTAACCAAAAATCTGACTTTTGTTCATTCCATTGTAAAAGAAATAAGGCTTTCTGGGGAAGGTAGTATCTTTTCTTAGATCAGCTTTTTGGCACAGCAGTACTCCTGGTCTAGCCTTGCATTGCCTTCATGCTGAGTTTACAGCTGTAAAAGCACATCCTACAATATTAAAAGATATCCTTTTAAAGGACTATAAATATTCAGTACTTCAGATATGAAGGTCAGCCAATGCAAAGGGCTACTGTGTAGCTTCATTTGGATTTCAGACTTAGGAAATGATGTAGGTCTATGAAACTATGAATTATGTAGGTCTAGTTTCTTTTTGTTCAAGCCTCACTAGTCTTGCACAGGCTTTATTTAGTGTAGTTTATTTAGTAGTAATCCCAACACAAACCTTAGCAACTGGAGAGGGGAGAAAGAATATCAATGGAAACCAAAACTGCAGTGAAAAGTCACATCCTTAATTTGCAGAAATGCTGTTTCCACTATCGCTAAGCACACTGAGTCAACAGCCTAACTGCAGAATTGAAGGAAAATTTAGCCTACTGTGATGTGCCAAAGTAATATTTAGCTGTCCAAGCCTCCAGGATATTGGTCATAAAATTAAAAGCTGGGTCAAACATTAGAGAGTTACTTTAATGTAATTAAAGCTAATAAAAGATCCAGTGTTCTGCCAGGACCATGTGGGTAATCCTAGTAGTTGGTAGAATCATCACTTATTAAGATTACCTGACATTTCCCATTACAATACTAGGTGTGCAGCTGGGTGATAACTTCATGACCTTCAGCCCACAGTAATTACATTAACTGTTCTGTATGTCTTTAATGTGTAGAATTCTTTCAGAGATACTTACAGCTATTTTCAAGAATGAGGAAAATTTTGTCCTGAAAGGGTAGTCTGATCCTTAAATGTAATTACCATTCCTTAAAATAATAAAGGCTCCATGTTTGCTCTTGACAGGTGGTGTCATTTATGCCTAGGATGTGACACTGGATGCATATGCTTACACAATCAAAGTATTTGAGTGGCCAAATTCTCAGATTATTCAAATTTTAGTGGGTGTGACCATGAATCTGATCTCAGTGTGGAAAGGAGGGGAAAAGTATTGACGTTGGAGCCTTGTGAGGGTTGACAGGAGCAGCAAAAACAAGGGACTAAGGGAAAAGGATGTTATGAGATGGGGTTGGATGAGAAAGTTGAGTGAGTCACTGAGGCTGGCAGTGTGATAGAAACTGGCCAGGTGGGTTAAAGAACTAGTGGTGAAAGAGGATCAGATGCTACTAATGAGAAATAATGTGAGTCCAAAACAGGAGCTGTTCTCTCTAATTATGGAACCTGGCTTTGCTCCCTGTGGGACAAGACTTTGGAGATTAGGACACTGATAGGAGTCTGAAGGATGGAGAGAAAATCTCAAATGGGGCCATCAGTGGATGTAATGTTGATTAAATACAAACAAGGAAACAAAAGGCCTTGATTTGTTGAAGCTGCTCAGGTATCTGACATCAAGAGACTTGTTTGGAAAGGAGAGATTGGGATTTGCTAGGCAAGAAGATTTAAACTGAGATGGATGGTAGAAGATGAGACTGGGGGAGCAAAGAGGATGGGGTGAGGTCTCAGGGATTTTGGAAAGACAGAGCACAAGATGTACACAATCTGGTCTTGGCAACTGCAGGTGTCTAAGAAGGGGCCAGGTTCTGGGACTTCAGTGGGAGCCAGGATTCATGTGGCTCATCCTCCTTTAAATACCTTGCTCCACGTAGATGATGATGGCTGCTTACTGTGGCAGCCACTTCTCTGTGCAAAAGCTGAGATGGGCAGAGAACTCCCAACTCCATAATCCTCTGTGGATGCAGCAGAGTGTCTTGTGATATAACTTCTGAGTTTCTTCCCAGTTTTTAAAAACTTCTGAGTTTTTAAAAATTAACTTACATAAAGAGAAGCCCATTATGTTGTAATGGTTGCAGAACTCAAGTACTTTACATATTAGGTAACTCTAGCTTAAGGTTGCCTTTGCTGCCAGAATCTTACCATCTGAAAAGCACTGATAAAAGTCCTATCTATCAGGAGTATTGTAAGGATTAATTGGGTATGCTTTGAAAAGTGCTATGTGGTTTTATCATATGTTTCTATTTATTTTACTGTTGATTCAAAAATGGTGGAATTTAATTAGTGGGATTCAAATGGGAAAAATATATGAAACGTTATCTCCTTTCTTCTAAAGCCATATTACCAGCTATTGAGGCCTAAAAAAAAATAAATTAAAAGCCTGATTTGTTTTTTCATGTGAATGATTTTTTTCCCTGTGCTGAAAATATGGAAGACCATATGCAAATATTTGGTCTCTGGCTTGCCTATTTGTTTGAAGACTTATCTGCATTTGAGTTTTCCTAACCTCAAAGTGGCATTCTAAAAGAAGCATTTATTGACAAGAACAACAAGCAATCCACATTTTCCAGTTTAACTTATTAAAAAAGGAAGCATGAAGAAATATGAGGCAAAAATGTGTTTGCCTTTCTGTCTCTTTTCTAATTCATGGAGAAAAATGACATCCCTGAGATCAGGGCATTTAAAAGCTGTCATTCTTAGAGTTGTTGATTTGTCAGTCTGGTAAGTACTGCATTTCATGAAAGCAGTAGGTCAATGTGTGTTGCCATCTTTGCATTTCTGGAACATTACCATTCATATTCTTTTTGCAGAAGTTTTGTTAGCTCTGTGGTGAGCTAGCACTGGTCATGTGAGTTGATCTGCACACACACTCCCTGTTGAGACTTGCATTTACACGTTGGCAATGCCTGTTGCTAGCAGGGAAGCCAAGGCAATAGCTCTGCTGTCTCTTAACTGGAGTACGCTGAATTTCTGACACTTTGTGTATATAAGGGATCAAAGCTCAGTGTAGCACAGATTTGCCAGGACTTTGTATTGCAACATTTCTATTACTTTTTTGTGTTATTTTGGTGTTGGCAAAGGAGATGGGGAGCAAAAGGGATCAGTGACACTGCTAAAGGTGCTTCCATGAAGACTGTTTGAAAAGAGATGTGTGTGCTGTGCCTCTGCTGGCAGGGGAGCAAGAGGCTGGGAGCTTCCAGGGAGCCTGGCTCTTTCTACCACTGTCCTGACAATCTGCACCAGCATCTGTGTGACTGTGGATAGTGTTTCCTCTGTAAACTATTCATTTGCTGCTTGCTCAGAGCATCAGTCAGAGCAGAGAAAGGCTTATAAACAACTTATGCAACAGCTCATGGAAACTTTTCTTAGTATGTACTGTCCTTAGAGGGTTACTAAATTGCTTCCCTGATTAAACATAAAATCAAATAAATTGTTTCTATCTGCTCTTTTATGGGAAAAAATGCATTCCCCTAGTACAGACCTTGACATAAAACTGAGACATAAATATCACTGGTATATATGAAATGGAGGATCACAGTATGTACCTCATGCTTCCTCTTTTCAAGCCAACAGATAAATTTTTATTTTAGCATGCTTTTGTACCTAAAAAATAATTTTCCATTTTGTGATTTAAATTGTTTTCCAGGTAATGTGCTCAAGACTTAAATTGCTTCTCCTCCAAAATAAATTCAGAAGAGAAATAGTGGTTGAAGGATGATTTATTTCCTTTGGCATATACTAAATTAAGATAGTATGAGTCAAATTCTAGATGAGCAAATGTTTTATCTGCATTTCAGTCATAGTTCCCATTAAAGGTGAATTATAAATAGTTTAAAAATGGTTTGTTAATACTTCAAAAATTTAGTATATTGTTATGATGACAAGACTCAAAAATATCACTAAATGGTTAGTTAATTGTTAAAGGTTGTCTTGAAATGAAAGTATTTTTTAAAATAAAATTCCAAATAAATAAGCCTTTTCAGTGTAAACATTATATAGGGAGAAACTAGATGTGATGAATAACTAACACAGGACGTTTCAAAAATCTCAGTTCTCAGTGAAACAACAATACATTTAATTTCTACATTACTTTAAAAGCAAAGGCAGTTCAAGTTAAAAGAGTGAAGAGAATGAATACGTGAAGAATAAATCTCAGGTATACAAAAGTTAATATGATATTCATATTCTTCCTCCCCAAGAAAAAGAGAGACTAGCTGCTTTATCCTTGGTATGGCTGCCAGGAAAAATGGCACAACTTTGCCTTATGAAGTACAAAGCATTTTCCAAAAAATGCTTAAATCCCAGGAGAATGTATGAGAGGCAACACCTAACCCCCTGGGACCAGGCTAATGGTTCATAATTCTACCAGTAGGGCTGACACCTGAGCCTGCTCAGAAAAACTTTGAGAAAAATCCTGCCCTGTTTCTGTGTGTAGTTATCCTGAAGTACTGAGGTAAACACTTAATTAAGGATCAGCTTTAATGTCTGAAATGTATGGCAACTTATTCATTATTTAGGGAGAGGTGATCAGTGTGCTCTTTAAAAAGATATGCAACATTTAGAAGAAGCCTCCCTTTGAATTGTGGCCAAGAGATTAGAGTTCATATGCAGAACCAGGAGTCCTGGTTTCAGCATCATCCTCGACTCCTTTCACCTCCCTGAGAATGCCTTCCTTGCTGGTGTGCCCAGACTGCACCTCAGCCCATCCCATGGCACCTCAGGATGTTGTGTAGGACTATGATAGGTTCTGCACAAAGATCCCTCTTCAGTAGCACAGCTCCAACCTTGTGTCCCTGACCTCAAAGCTGCTTGAGGATTTTGTGTTAGGGAGCAGCTGGAAGGGAGCCTCCCAGGGCAGCACTTGAACGGGAACTGAGTCATGCTCGCTTTCCGTGTGCTATCTCTGGAGCCCTGGGAATTGTGCATTTCTTCCCGCGCGGTGGCACAGCTTCAGCGACGACTCCCACCGCAGTTTTGCTCGGAGCCTGGTTGCTAGGCGATGGCAGCTCTGAGTTCAGGTCCCCTCCTCACCACAGCCAGCAGAGACCCTGCATCCCAGTTTTTCCGCCTCTTCACCATGCACTGCGACAAGTGGCCAGAACTCTGCTCTCCCCCTCCTTGGCCGTGTGCTCCGGAACACGTGGGCCGGCATGAACCAAGGTGCACCAAGCGTCCTTGCTGCATCCTCCAGCCAGGCTCTGCCTGCTGGGCTTTGCCAGAAGCTCAGTGCATCTGCTCTGCAAGACACTCCCAGCTAGGGCTTCAGTGCCCTGACTAGAGGGGCTGAGGAGGACATGTAAGTTCAGGGACAGCAGATTTGTGGGTTCCAGACAGTGAGGATAAGGAGACCAATCCTCAGATACTCTGCTCAGCTATGGGAGTTAGACCTGTTTGCACTGTGCCCCTTGAACACAGTTTAGCCCTTGATAAATTTGCAGAAGGTCTGTTATTGAGCTCTGTGAAAACAAAATGAGGCTCAGAGTGAGTCTATGGCAGGAAGTATCATCTAGTTTTAGACATGAGGAGGCAGAACATCTGAGTCTTGAGAGTGTTAAAATTTTGGATGGTGAGTTAAGCTATGTTGCCAAGATAGAACTTTACTGTGTAGCTTATGAATATTCTCTGAGAAAATAATACATTTTCTCTCAGACATCAATGACCTTTGGAGATAAAAGGTAAATGATATTAAATTTGAAATCCTGGCAAAAATACATTGCAATTCTGGCCATTTGTTTAAGATCATTATTACTTAAGAAAATTCTTAGGAGACCATTTTGGCCAACTGTCTTAAAAATGTGAAGTTTTGCCTTAACATGTAGTACTGCCCAAGAGGCCCCATTCTTATTGTTAATGGAATTAATTGCCTGATGTTTCAGTATTCCATATTAAATATTAAAATTTTTGTTAATAATATATGTCTATGTTCCTGAGTTATCTCAGTTGTGCTTCAGGTGAAAGTCTCTTTCACCAATAAATATCTGCAAGACAAGGATATGAGAAAATCTGGTAGTGTCTTTTTGAGAATTGGAACCAACAACTACTCCTAATCATACAGGATTCACAACCCTTTTTACTTCAACACAGAGACTGGACACTGTTTGAATTATTTGATCTCTCTAAATAAAAAGTGCAAAAAAGGTTTCAGATATTTTATGACATTCCTAATACATTTGGTTTATTTAGCAACCATAAAAGGGTTGTGCAGAGGAGACAGGCATAAAATAGACAAAAACCTTACACAAAGTGGAGGTAATTCTAGCAGATCTTTTCTTTCAGTTTACTAGTCTGAAAAGGTCCTTTAAAAACAGATCTTCCATAGATCTGTTTTATTTGAAAACACTGAAATGTATTTCCCTCAGATGAGAGTGTAAAATCAAACCCGTAAAAAAGTCAAGAAACAAAGAAAATGTTCAAATGCATACAGACTAAATCAGATTCTTTGTCACTGAGGTCCCTGTGGCAGGGTGAGCAGTCACACACTGAAAGTTTCCCTTGTTTCCAGCTACTAAAATGCATTAAATCTTCTCTTAATGCTTTTCTTCATTTCACCTATGTCATTAATAAATACTGCAGCATCCTGCGGTCCTGAGTGGAGGTGAGGTATTCTAAGCAGTAGATACAGTATGTGCAGATGGGGAAAAATACACTTTCACCTGAAACATTGTCTCTTTCAGGGAAAATTGCAGGGATGTTGTGCTAAATTCTGTTAAATATTATATGATCGTCAAAGAGGCAAACAGGGAGCATTGAGAACTCCTGGTGTACAAACAGGTGCTGCTCTTACACAGATAACAATAGTTTTTAAGTCACTTTTGTAGAGGCATGCCTGCTTTATGGCCTTTGTGTGAAAGGACACTCACTCAGACTTCTCCAAACATAGGAATGCTGTTTTATTCCATTCTTTTATTCCTTCTGTATTCTATTCCTTCCTACTGTATCAGTATTTCTGAGACTGATACATCAAAATAAATAGTTGGTGCATTCTGTATTGGCTTATCTTATCAAGAAATATACGATTCTCTGACTTGAAAGATTCACTCCAGTACTAAGGAAATGGGTTTTTCCTGTCCTTTCCCACTTTTTCTGGACAGAGTTGGGTTTTGAAGAAGACTGTGAGCTCTTCAGTGTCAGAGGGTACATGTTCTCCTTTAAGAAACATTATGATGGGCTTGTGGAGCACAAATAAATGAATATTCTCAGATTTTTAGAAAGCCTGTATTCTCACTTATTTCCATTGTTTCCTTTATGCTGATATTTGGTCAATCAGAATCATATCTGTGCTTGTTTGACATGCATTATACTGTTCTGAAAGCAATAGATACAGAATTTTAACAATGGAAAAGACCTTCTCATGCAAGGTGAAACAAAACCATAATTCCAAACCTTTTCTTGCTTTTGCAGGATGAGGCTGCTCCAGCTGACAAGCAGTACAAACAGGAGCCAGCCCAGGTCACTTACTCAACATCAGCTGTTTCCAGCACACAGGAGGTGTTGTACATCAACGGCAATGGGACCTACAGTTACCATAGTTACAGAGGGCTCGGAGGTGGGCTGCTAAATCTCAATGATGCTTCTAGCAGTGGTGAGTTTCCTTACAAATTGTGCCTGGGTGTATATGTGCTGATGTGCATTTCCCCCTGCCGTACAGAATGCTAGTCCAAGGGGTTCAATATCCATAGGCTATTATCACATAATGAGCAGGAACACAATCCTGCAAACAGCTACTGCTCAGCAAAGTACTTGCTCACTGCATGCTTTCCTTACAGTTTCAAGGGGCTAAAACACAATAGGGCAAGACTGAACCATAAACCTCTAACAAAGCTGAGTAAAACAATGCCAGGTTTGATCTTCAGTCAGTTTGCATGACTTCATGAGGACTTTGTTACTATTCTCCGCTCCTACACTGATCACGAAATGAGGCCATTAGTGTATTTTCGGCTCAGGTTTCAAAACACTCAACTCCATATTGTGTAACACAAATGAATTGATGTAGATTTCTCACATGGTAACTCACCAGCTACCTTAATTTACTGCAGATAAGGGTCTGGCATACCAAGTGTTAATGAGAAATCAGCATATCCATTTATACTCTAAACTAAAGATGATAAGGTGAATGTGTCACCATGAGGTTGTATGCTCCTCTGAAAAAGACGAGTGATGTCATTTATTTAGACAAAATTCTTTTCTTCTGACACTGGCATGCTTTTGTTACAAAAAAATGTAAGCAAATTGTAGTATTTGTTTGAAATGATCCCTCATATTGATTTTGTACAAATGCAGAGCAATACCCTTCTGATAAAAACAGTGTTGTCTCTCTGTCAGAGAAAAGTGATTACTCTGGAAGCCTGAGGGTTTATTGACTCCCAGGACTGCATTTAAAGAAATGTCTCAGAGGATGGAGAAATCCCTGAGGTTTTGCCCTGGCTGATCCCTCTCTGGCTGACAAGAGTGCCAGTTCAGGTAGAGGGGCTGATTTAGGCAAGATGATAATTGCTCAGCTATAGCCTCTATATTCAGCATGCTCAGCAATTTTCAAAATACTATCAGGGCTGCAGCCTGCAAGGAGTTATTGGTATGTGGTGTCCTGGGGACCTTCAGTCATGTCTTCTTCCTCACCCCCTGCCCACAAAATTCTCAAAGGTCTGTGGATGATTTGTGCTAAGTTTTCGAAAGGCTTTAAAAAAATAATACTTCAGGTGTCAAAAGTCTTTCACTTAAAGAGAGTGAATGATGATTACAATTGTTTCCATACATATAAAGAGCTCATCTGAGGCACTGAATATGGTTTCTGATCAAATATTTTCATAAGAGTAAGACAAGCCCTGGAAATCTGTTTTTTTGGTGAAAATGCACAAGAACTTTAAAATTGTCTCTTACATTATGTCCAGAGAGGATCTGAGCCAGTTCCCACTGAAAACAGTTGGCATTTGCCCTTTTACCCAACTAAGAGTAGGATTAAACTCCCCATGTGTTATTTGTCAGCAGAAGCCATCAATACTGTCCTGGTTCATATAATCCTAAACTGTGAGGAATCACAACTGTTTTGTGTACTTGTTTTTCTCTTCAAACCTCTTGTAATAGGATATATTTTCATAACTCCCATTTTTGAGTGAATTGTGGGGTTTAGGCAAAAGTATTCTATGTCGTTTCAGCATGCAATTTTAAAAAATGACATACAAATAAATCACCATAAATTAGTCTTGCTTTCTGATAAGAAGCCACATTTTCTTTGTGCCTTTAATATAGAGGACTCCAATGTTTTTCACAATTAAAGCTCAAGATAGGCTTGCATACAGACATTTGTTCAAACATTTCCTCTTCCTTGCCTTTCCCTTCTTGCACTGGAAAATTCTGTCTATATAACCTCTTACTTTGAAAGACCAGAAAGCCATTGCACCCCTCCCATCTGGTTGTGCACAGTTGGAAGGTTGTGCAAAGGTGTCTGTGTTCTCCACAGGGATCCTAGAGGAGCCAAAGTACATAAGGTCCATGAACCAAGAGTCTTTGTGTGCCAGGACTTGGAAACCAGTTGTTGATGCTGACAGTCTAGTTAGGTTGCTGACTTCTGACCCACTTGCTATTTCATAAAGATCATTAGGAAAGTTGTGGAAAGGCAACTCTGTCCATTTCTTAGTCTCACTGACACAAAACTAATCAGTAGCCAACCTAATTATCTCTCAGATATTAAGGGTAAATTTCTCTGGCTCTGGTAGCTGGTTTCCCCACAGGAGAAATGTGAGGATTTAGAGGGCAGTTCCTTGAGATCTGTCAGTCCTCTCTGATATGTCCACTGGTAGACAAGAGGAGTGCTTGGAGCTGCAGTTCACAGGGTAACCATTGCCCTCCCTGACAGACCTCACAGGACAGTTGTTTGCAATCATTACACTGTTTCAAGGATTCTTGTTCCAAACATATGCAAGGCTGTTAAAATGGTTAATGAGTTACTTCTCTGAAGAACAGAATATTTACTTGTGAATTGTTTTCAGGTCCTAAGAACTAATTTAAAAATCCAACTCCTTTTCAATATAACCTATGAGATGTTCTTGTCACATTTACAGATGTTCTCCTAGTGTAAAAATAAATACACACCTCAGTCAGAATGTGTGTATAAACAAATAGAGTCTGTTTTTGTGCATCTGCTAAAACAGAAAAAAAAGAAATTGCAATAGCTGCAATAGCTATCTAAAGCTCACTGCTTGATTTCCTATTTCTGGACCTTCCCCCACAGTAATATAATAATTAATGTCCAATTAACTCTCCATCTAGTAGTCCAACTGATGCATGTATTTTATATTCTGTGATTTATTTAATTTGGTTATTTCCTCCATATAAAGTTCATCCCTACTTTGACCTCACAGACTTAGCTATCTGTTTGCCCAACTGTTTGGTGGCTCTGGCTCAGGGACCTCTCTGTGCCTGCTGTTGCTGTGCTTCCCTCCACATGGGAAGGTCTTTCCTTCCACATGGCTAATTACAGAGCCATAATTAGCTCCTTACACAACTGCATGGGGCAAGCCTTCATGAAACTGCTCAATATGAGCAAAAATAATGCAGCAGCTTGTGCAATGACCCCTCCTTTATCATGGGCTGGGAAAAAAACACAGAAGGAAAAGGCTTGATCTTACAGCACCAAGGTGTGTTTTCCCCCTCCTTTTAAACTTTTTAGACCAATCCAGCTTGGCTGAAAACATTCACCAAGCAATTTGTGGGTTGACAGAGTCCCTGTCAGCCTGTACAAGGGCTGGGGAGAAGCCTTTGATCATGTTGTCCTTGATTCTCGCAGATGGTAAAGTAGAGCTGCTCTTTGAGAAGGGTGGATTTCCACAGCTCTCTTTTTTTAAGACTAATGCAGTTCCTGTTACAGAACTGAATGGACAGTCTCCAAGGTGGAATGGCTCAGTGAATGTAAACTAAATTTGCTTGCCAGCTCTTAGCCAGCAACAAAGGCTTCAGCTGGCCCCCCTCTATCGCTCCTGAACTGAGCTCAGAAAACTGTCCAGCTTGAGGGCAGGAGGGTGAGGACAGGAGATAATGTTGGGAACAAAATTTCTTGATACCACCAGGAGCTGCATTTAGTCCCTGCATGTAGCCTGAGCCTCTCCTGACAGCATAAGATTGGCTTCTCTCCCCATGTATTTCGGTCCAGTGGGTTGCTGTCTGCCCTCTCCTGATGACTGTCAGCTGTCAGCACTCTCTGAAGTCATGTCAGGCTTTTTGGAGTCATGGTGTTCACGGCTGCTTCATTTCCTGAAGTCCATTTTCTCTAGGAGGTGTGGAATGTGTTTCTGCTGCCATAGCTGGGTTTCCTGGAGGTGATTTGGGACTGTTTCTTCTGCATCATTGTCTGGTTTCGAGGCAGAAATGTCAGTCAATTCTGTTTGTGTGTGAAAAGAGGGTGTTTCAGACTTGATGTTGGACTGGCCACGCAGGACATGCCCTCTTGTCACAGTTATACAAAGTATTACGTCTCCATTTCTCTCCACAGATCTGCAGCCTACCTCCACCACAGCCACGACTCAGCACTGCATCCCAGGCACCACGAACGTCCAGTCCCCTTCCAGCTCAGGTGAGTCCTTCAGCTAAATCCCAGTATCTTCACACCATGGCAAATCCTGAGCTCTGGCAGGCTTCTCTTTCAGCCTCCTCAGGCCTGCAGACCATAATGGCCTAATGGCTCAGCTGGCAGCTGCTGGGCTTCCACCACACTGCTCACCCCTCCCTGCTGCTCCTTTTTGGAGGCTATGCCAGGTGTTCCCTGCTTTAGCCAGGCCTCTTACCCATGTGCCACTCAGCCTTCCTGGTCCTTCTGCCTCCCAGTCCTTCAGGCAGTGCAGCTCAGCTGAAGACAATGGAGTAGCTGAGGGAATCTCCCAGAGCAGGAGCTGCTGACCTCCAGGGATCAGCATGGCTGTGCTGCTCTGGGGCAGGGAGAGGAGAGCTGAGCCCTCTTGTCCATTTGTGCATGGGACAGTAGAGAAGGTGCTTCCTTGCCACATCCACAGATTTGGTCAAGTTGTAACCTTCTGTGAAATCTTGGCATTTGCATGATTGATAGAGGCTCCTTGGTGATAAGCTAGGGGAAAAAAATCCAACAGATGAGAGTATGCAATATGTAGCTGGTTTATAAAGTGCTGAGTGGGTTACCCACAGGTTAGCTAGCCAGGAGGGAGGGGTTGAATGAAGTTTTTGCTGTGGTTGCTCTCTCTAGGTCTTCTTTATACCTCTATTCTTGCACAGTCTTTTGTGTTCTCAGTGCTACCCTGATGACATCAAAGTGGAGAGAGGGGAAAGAGAGCACAGTTTGTCTCCAATACAGACAGAGCCTGCAGTGTGAAGAACCAGATCAAGAGTGATAGATTTATGAACCTGGGACAGTGTGTTTAATCCCATTTGAAAAAAAAAAGCAAAAAGTGGGGTTGGGAGAAGTTAAATGGTTTGATGTATATTTTGGCAACGGTGGGAATTTCTTGCTGGAAAATGCTGGCTGAATTTTGTGTTAAGACCTTCCCCCCAGTTCATCTTGCCCCTTCCTCCTCCTCTTCAAATTGTCAGATATGTGGCACATGCAAGTACTAGTCTGTTGAAAATGGAATGTCTGTGGGTGTATTGGGCAGCTTCCTACTTTCCAACCTCTGTGCAAAGATGAGGAGACAACTGTTAAGGCAACACAGGTATACACCACATAATTAATCTCCTGTGGTGGATAGGAAGGATCTCACAGAACCATTTAATCACAGACCACTGTGTTTCTTGATCACTGAAAATGGATGATGGCTGTAGGCATTTCTGTGTTTTCATATTTCTTTCCTCAGGCAAGACAGCATTTTTTTTTTCTGCTGCCGAAAGTAGCAGAAGGTGTGTCTTCCAGAGGGAGAGGTGTAGAAGGGAGAAAGAAGCTTAAAAGGTCCAATTCATCAGTCCCTGTTTTCTTGATTTCTCCTGGCACTTGAAACAATACTTTTAGGCACATCTGCTCTGTTTGAAGGTAGGAGGAAAAGAAGCATTGACAGATGCATAATATCACAATAAAGCATTCTTATTACAATAAATACATCTGATCTGGAAAGAAAAGGTAGCATACTTTAATAGGTTTTTTTCTGTTTAGTTTTATTGGAGTATATAAGAATCCACTCAAATCTCTCCTCTAAAGCCACTCATGAGGAAGAAATGGGAGAGGAGAATAGGTGCAATAGAAAAGATACACACAACAGATGGGCAAATATATTTTTCTATAAATAAGTTCCACTGCTTTTTGCATTTTCACTGGTGAAAAAAAGGTTTCACTTTTAATGAAAAAAGGTTTCATTAACTATTAATGAAAATGTAGAAGCATAGATGCTTAAGCACATAAAGCTTTTAAAAATTATTTTCTATTCTATATTATTATCTACAATAGTGATAACCATTTTGAAAGTCACTGACACATTTATTATTCTTTCAGTAGTTGTTAATTACAAGATTGGTAGCTACCCAATGACAACATACAATTCTTAAGGGAATTTTGCTGAGACAGTTGATAGTGTCTAAGCAATCAGTATCAACACATCTACATCTGACCCATATTTTGGAATGTGATATAAATCACATCGGTAATGAGTAGTGCATGAGGCAATAACTAGTTCCATTAAAGTCTCATAATTTACAGAAAAGCCATTTGTTCCACGGTGAATTTAGTGGCAGACATTCCTAGCAGCTAATTTGACAAATGTTTGTGTAGCACATGAAGAGTGGGTTTTTAGAGTTTTCATATTCAGCTTGATGTGTTTCCAACAAGAACAATTGCACTTCACAGGGGAAATTAGATCAATGTAACTGGACAGAGGTGGTAAAAATATTTCCATGTTAAATGGTCAATCAGATGGCCTCAATGAGAGGCAGAGGAACAATACTTTGTTCTTCTGAAAGAGTATAAAAGAAAGGATCTCTCCCAGCTTGGGAGAATGCTGTGCTGCTACAAATACATGGGAGGTGACAATTTCATGTAGTGGGAATATGCAGTAAGAGAAAAAGAACGAAAGAAAGAAAGAAAGAAAGAACGAAAGAAAGAAAGAAAGAAAGAAAGAAAGAAAGAAAAAGAGAGAAAGAGAGAGCAAGAGAGAGATAGCGAGAGAGTGAGAGCAAGAGCGAGAGAGAGAGAGAGAGAGCAAGAAAGAAAGAAAGAAGGAAAGAAAGAAAGAGAGAGAGAGAAAGATAGAGAAATAAGTATCCTCTCTTAATGTCTGTGATATATGCCTAATCTTTGCTGGCTCAATAGACATTGTGGAGCCCAATAATGTTTGCAATCAAGATTTTTAATGGTCCTGAAGTACTCCAGAATAGGAAGAAGTATGCTAAAATGTGCAGTAACATCTTTGAGGAACCTGACATTATAAAATTCATTGCAACAACATTCAGATTTCCCTCTTTACAAGTATACACTTTCTTGTTCCTGTGAGGACTGGCATCTTAATAAATAACGTTAAATACACTAAAGAAATAGTAAGGATAGATATTAAAAGACATGATGGTGAAGCTGTTCAGCTTTTTCCAGATTTAGTAACCTGTAGTGATGGCTTCTGGAGATAGATGTAGATGAAGCATCCTTAACCAGCTATCTTACGCCTTCAGAATAGCTGTGACTTATTTGTCTGGTTAAAGAGATGTGGTAGGTATGAGTAAGATTTAGGTTTCTGTATTTCAATAGCAGATTTGCATAAAATTACACAGGAAAAATCTACAGGATAAGAATACACCTATATGTTGCACTTATTCCTTAGTTTCTGAATGACCAGATATGAGTGATGAAGCTACAAATAAGTTATAGCATTTTAGTATTTAGCAGCCTGGCCAACGTTGGAGAATCTCTGTTACTGCCAGTGAGTGTCTATCATAGCTAATAAAAGCTGAACCAGTGTAACACATCCTGGGACTAATCTCTGAGTGAGGTATTCTCCCAGATATAAAGCTTGGGCTGTCAGAGGTAAGCTTTAGAGGGGAGATGTAGGGGGTCACATGATGTAATTAAAAGAGCTAAAATCCTTATCTCCACATGGCTTGTTCTTTTCTGTTCAGTTCTCTGCCAGCTTTCCTTCCTGAAAAGGTATGGGTGTACTCACTGTCCCAAAATCATAGCTATGAAACATTTCTCTCTGTGTGTATTCCTTTGTTTTTTCCTAGGGGAGGGGTTTCTTTGAGGGGGAAGGAAAACAGCTCTGTGAGTTGTTAATTACAAGCCAGAAGCTGGGGAGTGAAATAAAATCCCATTTTCCCAGTAAATAGAAATAAAAAAAAAATAAACCCACCCAGTAGTTTGAAGTAGCTGGGTAAGTTAAAATCTGAGATGTTTTATTTTCTTTGCATGCAAGAGCTCTGACACAACAGAAATCTCCCATACCAAGAGGATTTTTGGGTTGTGATTGTCCCTTTTGTATACAGACTGCCATCCAGGTATTTCCAATGCCTTCAGGATGCAAAGATAAATATTCTGAAGAGTAAAGAACTTTATTCATAAAAGTTAATCCAGACATCTAGGAATACAGCGCCAGATCTTCATACAGTGTAAATAACTATAGATTTGTGAGGACTTAGACTGATTTTGGCATTATGGACATCTGGTCTTCTCCTAGTTTTCCTTTGAGAGCAGTGCTTTGTACCATCAGTTTGTGCATGGAAAACCTGAGAGGTATGACCCAGCACATTTCCATGTATATCTTACTTATGAGTGACATAAACCGATATCTTATTCTGTCACTTAAAATGGTGTTTACCAGTGGGAAAATCCCTTCAGTTACATTTCATAAAATTATGTGCTCTGCTGCAAAAGCTCTTTTCTGCCAGATATTTTGTGTGTGTGTGTGTGTGTGTGTGTGTGTGTTTATGAGTGTTTTTGGCAGTGACATGAATGAAAGTCAAGGAAAGAACATAAAGGTTAAAGCAGGTTCATATGGAGCACAATGCCCTCAATATGTCAGTGGCAGCTTTTTCACTACTGCCTCAATAAATATGGAAGTCTTTAATGGCTTCTTACAACCATTCAGCCCAACTGGCTTTATGATTGGTATACAATTCTTCTCTGTGCTGGGTTAAGATTTTACTTGAAAATATTCTCTGAGCTTCTTCACACTGTGATCATTTTCCTGCAGCATGTGGTCACACCGAAACAAATTCTCTGAGCTAATTGTACTTTTATTTATCCTTTGTACAGTGGAAGTAATTTAAAAGTCAGTTCATTTATGCCAGTGTAAATCCAGACAATACAAGTTGTAAGGCTAAGTGCAGCTCATGGTAGTTGTGTAGTAGGAAATCAGATCTAATACGACCTTTCCTGTTTGAGTAGTTTCTTTTCATAGTCCTAGCTCTGCTTTCATTCATTCAAGGGGAGGTTTTTCATTAACTTCAGTGAATGTGGGGACATGGCAATCTCCACATTTTTTGTGGTCTCAGCTGTTCCTCTGCATAGACAGAAAGAAGAAAGAAAAATAAGAAAGATTGATGATTTCTTTCTTAAGAAAGAAAAATAAGATTTATGATTAGATCTTCAGCTTCTGGAAATCAGGCATCTCTTTCCATTAGTGCTTAAGATTGCGAGTCTGTTTTTGAATCTTTTGATTTTGGTGGAATTATTTAGGAGAACCTCCAGCACATTAACTGGTGTGTTCTGTGTTCTACGGTTGAATATGGTAAGTTTTAAAATTATCCCAGTCTTCGCTGGAAAGCCTTGGCATTGACATATATTGTGCTGATCAAATTGAAGTGCGACATTTTTCTCGTAGAAAAGCAAGATACATTGCTTTGGATAGCTTGATCCCAGTTTCCAGGAGAGTATTAAGATTAAGATCAGGCTAGTCTGATCTTCTGCCTGCCAGAAGTACAGATTTGCTACACTGTCAAAATGAGAGAGCAGTATTTCCCAGATTTGCACAAAATATCTTGTTTGATAGGTATACTTGCCATCTTTATCCTTCTATGTACTTTCAAAAAAAGTCCTTAGTCCAATTCTGCCTGTCCAAATTTACACTACAGGAAGAAAAAAATATGTGTTGAGTGGAAAATGCAAACATTTCATTAAAGCACCATTCATCTTGGCCGCTTAATAACTGATTAAATGGCCAGGGAAATTCCCCACAAAGTCAAAGTTCATGATGGCAGATGTTTTGCCAATCACAGTAACCTGCAGATTGCCCTCAGGAATGCTGTCTTCCATATGAAATATCCATGGTCTTGAGAATATTCTTTGAGGAAAAGTGCTAAGCATATTGCTGTGAGCTGCCAGTGCAACACAGTGATTGCTGCAGAATCTCTGTCAGTATTCCAGCCTTACAAGATCCTTGCCATGTATTGCCAGCTGTATGCAGCCCTCACAGATGACAGTGAGCTCCTCCCTGTGGCAGCCAGATTGTCACCAGCCTAATCTCATTCATGAGCAGCTATTTATGTAAGTGATCAGACAGCATCAGGCAAGTCACGTGAATGACCATTTATCTACGTCTGCAAGGGATTCACAGTCTGGCCACATGCTGATTGAAGCATAAAATGTGAAAATAGCTATCTAGTGAGCATAAGTTGGATTTTCGGTGATAAAAATTGCAAGTGTGCATATTGCCATGAAGTCTATGATGGCAGCTGGAGCTGAGGGGAGGCACAGAAGATGAACCTTCTGCCTGATCACCATTGTCAGATCCCAGGGCAGGGTTTGGGGTGCAAGTGGCTCACACTGTTGGGATATGCCCCTGGAGGGTAATTTTCTGCTGGCAGTGGACTTGCCCCTCATGTTCTGTAAGTGGGTCTGTGATACATAAATATAAATTACTACAGTTCTTGTCAAGGCAGCTGGTAACGGAACAGTTATTCCTTATTTCTGCTACTTGCACCCAGCTGAGAGCAGATCTTACTACTCTGCATTTGTATCTAAAAATCTGGGAAATATCTCTGGCAGCAGATCTGAAGCTTCTTTTTTCCCCCTTTTCTGTCTGCAGGTCCAACAGATCTCAGTATGAAGAGGCAGTTAGCAACCAGCTCTGGATCCTCCAGTAGTTCCAGCTCCAGACCCCAGCTGAGTCCGACCGAAATCAACGCAGTGAGGCAGCTTGTGGCGGGATACCGAGAATCAGCCGCGTTTTTATTGCGCTCTGCAGATGAACTAGAAAACCTTATTTTGCAGCAGAACTGAGTCATGTGACCTTCACACCGGCCTGGTCTTATCTCAGAATTTCCACTAATGACATTTTGATTTCCCAGAGCACACACTTCAGTTACTGCACAGTCTTTTAGGAGAGTTAATTACCATAATGCCACACTGTTCTTGATCCATAAAGTGATGTGTTAAGGTGCTTCAAGTGAACTTCGACCTCTGGTATTTCCAAGGTACTTTACTGTGTCCAGCCTATTGCTTTTGTTTTAGTGTGTCAGCATAAATATCGAAAAAGTGGCTAGAAATTAACTCATTCTAACAAGTGGAGGAAACGGAAGATGCTGTGATGGTTTTTTAAAACAAGTGGTTCAAGATCCAAGTGCAATATTAGTGGAATGTGATACTGACTCATTGGACTTAAAGCTGCAGTATATGGCAAAACATTGCCAAATGTCCTGTTGCTACAGGGCACAATTGCAATTAAAAGGATCTTGTATTTTAAAAAAATGTAATTTTTATAAAAAACGAAACAAAAGATTTTTGTTTTCATTCAAGATTTTTCATTTTTACTTTGGTAAACTTTTTCACTGGTCCTGAAAATGTTTTGAGGAGCTATTTTAAGTCCCCCCTTCCTCTCTTGAACCTCTGGCTGTGCCCTTCTCCCCAACTTCATATTCTTTCTACAACGAGTAACTCTTGATGCTGGATAATTCCTCCCCTGTGTACTGTAAATTGTCATCTATGGAATACCTTCCAAAGGAAGTATGCATTTCCTGCATTCATGCCATTCTCAACTCCATTCTGTAATATATTGCAGCTTTATTAGCAATTAATAAAGAGTTGAGCGTTTTTTAAAAAAGACATATCGTTGAGAAAAAAAAAGATGAATTGATTTCTTACGGTGAGCTCATCTGACTCCATGATCACTGCTGCTGTCTTATACAAGTCCCTCTAGTTGTGATTGGATGTAGATGATGAATGTTAAGAGGTTGCAAGTGACAATCTGAAAATTTGCACTCTTGTGTGTATTTATTTTTTTTCCTTAATTTAAAAAAAATTCTTACCAAGGAAGGTCATTGACACTTCTGGTATAATTTGTGTAATTCCCAGGCCTAGCTAAAACCTGTACAAAACTGTAAGTGGATGCAGCTGCAACTATAATAAAACTCTTCTCTCCCCTTCCCCACTCTTCCCAACCCCTCTATTTCTTATTTTATAATATTGATTACACATTAATGGTGTTTTCTTTGTGCACTATGGCAGGCTTCTTTTTAAGTATATAGAAAAGAGTACTTTAGTTTATGCTTATTGTACTATCTGTTCTGTTGTTTAGCTTTTGTTGAATAACAAGTTTCTTGTGCATTCCTAAATTTGCCTTATTTCATGTACAAAATTTTATGTAATTCCGTTTTTGACAATGAGTTTAAGGCATCAGTGATATTTTATATCTACTTGTTACATATAGTTTTCCAAGTAATGACTGTGATTGTGACCAAGTAATGTGCACTTTTTCTTGTAACTGTGGACATTGCTATGCTTTTTTTTTCTCTAGTGTTTCTAGAATTACTGTTGCTTACAGTTATGTAAAAGAAAAAGAACTTTTGTGATACTGTTGGTGAATATTAATGTGAAAAAGCCTATGAAATATGAGTATTTTGGAGGTACCTAGATACACAAACATCTCTAAGTTGTGGACTGATGTTCACATATTTAAATGAGAATTCAAAACCTGAGGGCTGGAATCATTTCCTCTGTTTTGTTTGGGTAAATAAACAGATTTCTGTGTTTAAATACATGATTGTGAAACATTATAGCTTTTAAATTGAATAGCATTTAAAGTTATAACTGTTATGGTCTTTAAACAGGGAAAAGGACCTTCCAGTCCAATTCATGCAGGCCCTCAAAGGTCATTTCTCAAAATTATTGAGTAAATCCAGTAGGACTGAGTCAGTAGCATATATAATTTAAAGCTGGCTGGAGGGAACACCATTTTGACACTCTACATTTTTTCTTGAAAAACTGCTGGATGTCTTTTAAGAGGCCCCTATTCTTGGATATGAGAATATTGTTGCAAATCCTTACCAGTTGTTGCCCTTCACGTGGTTTGTTCCTAAGTCATCTCCCTGTGCCCCTGGAAGCCTATAGCTCGTCTCTGCCCAAGATGTGGGGTTGCCTCAGCTTTTGTCTCATCAGGAATTCAAAACCCTGTTCAGAGCCAAGCACCTTTTTCCTCTCTTCCTCTTTCAAATATCTACACTCTCTCGGTGTCCTGCATGCCAGGGGGGATGAAGCAGCTACCTTGGGCCAGGTCTGACCCAAAAAAAGCTCTGGCGTACATCTTCCACAGACAAGCTATGCCTAGCCTTTGAAGTTTCCTTAGTCCTGTTGTGCAGGACAGTGTGCCTTACACTGACAACTAAGCAGCAACCAGCAGCTTGTCCAAGAGGCTGTTTGCCAGCCAGGAATCCTTCTCAGCTGAGCAGCCTCAATGCTTTTCAAGCTGTTTTGCTAAATCCAGGTCAGGACAAGAAGCTAGAGGAGGCGGAAGCAGGAAATTTAGTTCAGTGTTCTATCCTCTAACTGCTCTTTCTTCTCCCTCAATTACTCCTTATCTTGAGGGAGAAGTTGGAAAGTTAGGGGTCACCGTACAACCTTCAAGGCCCATGACTGGTGTCCCCTTTCTCCTACTCCATTCCCAGGCTACTTTGATAGTTCTCCAAGTATATCTTCTACAGTATGTCTTCTACACACATCCTCTTCTTCTGGGTGCCTCTTCTGAAATATTTAGGATCTTCTTCAGTCATAGGAACAATTGATGTCCTCTAAAGTCGCATACAGATACTTAAAAATAACTGTGTCCTCAAGGGGTTTGTCTGTGCCAAATTCCAGCAGACTGATGGAGTTTTTATTCTAGAACTGTTTCCACCTTGAAGTACTGGGTTTATTAATCTCTTCTTTGGAACAACCAGATTCAACTGTATTTTTAATTTCCTCTTCTAAGAGGTTACTGAAATTCAGCCCCATCCTTTGTAGGGTACCATAAATCTCTATCCAATTTTTTGTGTGAAGATCTAGATCCAAGCACTGCAACTAAATTTTTCTTCTTGAATCCAGGTCTCAGACCCACCTACTCTGTGTCTGCTTTGAACCTTCTAAGGCAGTAAAAGCACAAGGGAGAACATCTTGATAAGGCACCCAGCAATAAACTCAGGGTTATTTCTTTCTCTTATCCACATCTTCTGTAACCAAGGCCTGATTACCTCAGCCTAAATATTGCTCTTAGGATTGCTGTTAGGGTAAACAAAAAAGTTTCTGCCAGCATGGGTGTGTCCATTGAGTATGACTGCTTAAGGCTGCCTTCAGAAAAGCATTATCCTTATATCCAATATCTTTATTAAACTAGTGCTTCAGGTTGGTGGATGTCCTACTACAGAACTTCATCAGTGCAGACTGGCAGATGCTGGTCCTTCTTGAGACAACCTCACATCTTCCCAACTCTCCTGGAGTTTCTTTGTGGGTGATTCTGTCAGACCTTTAGTTTTCAATGGATTGCTGGGCAGGGAGGGATGGTGGGAAAATGTCATAATGTCCATAAACCTCCCTACAGAGCTAAGTACCAAACCTGACTGTGGTCTGGGTATGTTGAATCACTTTAGGCTTACAGACACAGTGGGAAGACAATTCAGTCACCCATTTGTCTCTCCCTGATTTCCAGGGTAGTTTCATTGACAGGGCAGGCAACTGTGGGTAATATGTTTAGATGCAACTTTGGGTTGTGAGAGTGGACAATCCAACCAGTTTATCAACTAATCAGATTGGTTTACTGCTTTCAATGCCTGCTGGGAAACTGGAGTCATGAAAAGAGATCTGGAGTCAAAAGTTTTTATCCAGATTGGACTTTGCTGCGTGTCATTGAAGGAAAACACCACCATACCAGCCATGATGAGTATTGGAAGCTACAGAAAGAGTACATGGAGGTAAGCAAGTATTTGACAGTTCTAAAGCTGCTCATCCTGTATGGAGAGGGAATTTTCTGAATGAGGGAAAGCAGGTGATCATCTGTGTGACTTTGGCTAGAAAACTAATTGGAAAACAGAGTTTTTACTGAAGTGACTGGATATTCTTGCTGCAATGACCGGAGTCCCTGCTGAATACAGTGTAGGTGGAAGTAGGTTTTGTTGGTAAAACTCCATTGAAAATGAGGAGCAATTTCATTTCTCAGAAGTGCCTAGCACTGTGTTAAAAGACTCCCCATAAATTTGTTGAAACTTGTCTGACTCTGGCATTGAAAGGCTTGTGAGGCATTCATAAGGAAGACATACATTTTTCTATATAAAGAAAAGCTGATGTTGGTAGATCCTGAAGTCAGGATCTAGTCCTGACTCCACCACTGTTGAAAAACACCAGCATGTGAAAAAGAATTGTGAAATAATGGTGAAAATCATGCAGTGTCATACAGGTGGTTACTGGCTTAAATATGTAAGAATAAAAAAATGTCTGTGCTGGACAAGATCAGTTGTTCACAGCCTTGTAGTCTGTCTCTTATGATGTGTAACACAGATAAAGATGTACCAGATACAGCAGATTAGAAGAATGGAGCAAGCCTATAGCAAGGATTTCTAAATGCATGTCCATGGCCTACAACAGCTTGAGGCTGTGGTGGGTTGTTCATGGCTGGCAGGTAAGTCCCCATCCACCCTCACACTCCCTCCCCACGGTGGCACAGGGAAAAAATCCAAAGAGAAAAAGCAAGGGAAAAAACTGGGTCATGCTGAGGAAGTGAAGAATGAAAAATAAAAAAGGATGAAGAGGTAATCCCTCACCACTTCCCACCAGGAGATGTGATGCCCAGCTGATCTCCAGGCAATGGCTACTTTGGACATGTACCCCACCCCAATTCCCCCTTCTTTCTGGCCAAGCATGATGTCATATGGCATGGTATATCATTAAAAAATATCGGGCAAAAAGAGAAATGAGCTGCTTGAGGCCATGCAACCTGTGAATGCCTGGGTCTGTTGACCCCTTTCTATTGTCAGGACTAAATCAAATGTTGTGGAACAGGGTGCAGAAATGGTTTTTTACCTCTTCCCAAATTACCTAGTTAAATCTCTTTTTCACCACTGAACAAAGGAGAACAAAGGATCTGGAAAGGCTGTAAAATTACATGTAACTACTTTATGAATAGAAACTTTATGTTGTGCCACTTAATTGAGTCGATTTCTCTAAGTCTGGATAAAGATATTCTATGCAAAATTTTTTGCCCCCTTTTCTAATGATGTCTGGAAACACAGTTTAAGAGTTCTAATTATTGTGGCTATATATATAAAACTTTTTTTGTAAGTACACCTTTGCTGTAGTTAGCCAACTATGGTTTAAGGAGAGTTGGGAAAAGGGTCCAGCACATAGATAGGTTTGTCCTCCTTTTCTCAACTCAGCAGGGAGGTAAATTACAGTAGCTAATTGTCCTAGGTTGCAATATTGATGTAGTTAAGTATTCTATTACCACCAGCTGTGGGCCATTAGCTGCTATCACCCACTCCGGATGACAGGCAATGGGCCATCCGTTAGCTATTATCACTTGCTAATGACCCACCCCGCATGACAGGCAATGGGCCATCAGGGACCCACCATGTGACTCATGGACTTATCCCATTGTGAGATGCTCTGCCGAGGAGGGAGGAGCCAGGTGTTCCCACCTGGATATAACCTGGCCTTGGAACTGCCTGAGCTAGCCCTGTCTACTGGGTTCCCAGAGGACGAGAGCTACACTGGATCTTCAGCTGGAGACTAGACCTTCACAGGATCACCGCTTCAACTGGACTACTTCAGTTGGACTGCTACTACCACCCTAACAGGGTGTTAGGTTGTATCTGGCTTTGTCAGTGCTTTTCCTTGTATTATTTCACTTATTTTTAATTTCAATCTTGACTTGTGATCTCCCACTGGTTTGTTTTCAAACCAACACATATTTTGGCGCCCAACATGGGGCTCGACCTGGGGAAACTCAGAACATCTTATCACCATGATGCTCAGCTTATCTACATGGGTGCTGTATCTCGCTCTCTATATTTTTCCTCAAATGGGAAACTATCTGCCTGTCGTAGTGCTCCTGTTGCGACCAGGGAATGGCATGAGAATTGCTCTATTGGTTTATTATGCCTATTGCATGGTAACCTGTGAGGCGATGAATACCATTCGGAACATATACTCAGTTTTGTCTGCCTGGCCTAATCTGAGCCACTACGTCTGGGACCTCCTCAGCAATCGCACCCACCCTCTGGGGTTAGGAGGAGAGAGCGGTTTCTTCCAGCCTTTCAGGTCAGGCACAGCCGTTTTTGAGGATATTGAGTTCTCTCTGGATGCTAGGGATGGCATAATCTTTTTGTTAGTTCTGTTTTCTTTGACCAGCACCCTGTACCTCATGCTGCAGATCAGGAAAATATTTTGTCTTCTTGCGGAGGAGAAACAAAGCAAATCAAAACAGCCGAAGCCCGTAGCAGTTGCCCCCGTCCAGAAAAAGAAATCAAAGAGCAAATCAGTCCGCACAGCGACTGATGGGGATGCGGCAGGACCATCCCACCAAGCAGAAGAGACAGAGCCGGAGATCATCACTCGCTCTCTATCCCTGGGGGAGCTGCGGGACCTACGGAGGGAATTCACCCGGCAGGCAAACGAGTCCATCCTGACCTGGCTGCTCCGCATCTGGGATGCCGCCGCTAATGACACCATTCTGGATGGAAGTGAGGCCAGGCAACTGGGATCCCTGTCCCAGGATGTGGTTATTGACCAGGGGATTGGGAAAACCCAGGAAACTCTCAGCCTCTGGCGGAGATTGCTGGCGAGTGTACGGGACAGATACCTCTGCAAAGAAGACCTCCAGATGCACCAGAGAAAATGGAACACAATAGAACAAGGTATCCGATGCCTGAGGGAATTAGCCGTGCTAGAGATCATTTTCTCGGACAACGAGAGATTCCCCAAGAGCCCAGATAACGTCCAGTGCACTACACAAATGTGGCTAAGATTCGCGCGGCTCGGACCAGAGATATACTCTCGTTACCTGGCAACACTGCAGTGGAGGGAAGGCGAAGACCAGGTGGGCGTGTTAGCAAACAAACTGAGAATCTACGAGGACACTGTCACCGCTCCACTACGTACCCAGGTCTCATCGGTGGAAACAAACTTGGCCGAGCAAGTCCGGAGCTTGATTGAAGAGAATCAGAAACTAAGGAAAGAGCTCAAAGAAGGACTTTTCCATGCCACACCGAAACCAACCAGAGTCTCTGCCATCAGGAGCAGACGTTCCCCAGCCAGGGAAAGAAGACAAGCTCCGCGACGTGACCTCTGGTTTTTCCTTCAAGAGCATGGGGAAGACATGAGGAAGTGGGATAGGAAACCCACCTCCACCTTAGCAGCCCGGGTACGTGAATTGAAAACAGAAACATCCACCTCAGGAAGCTCATCTAGGTACAACACTGCCCCAGTCTCTTGTGGACAGAACTCCAGACAGAATGGAAGTGATAATATGACTGATCCTCTTGAAGGGACCTCAGGAACACATTTACAGGAGAAGAACATCGTGCACCAAAAACAGGATTAGAGGAGCCCTGCCTCTAGCCAGGTAGAGGAAAGGGATAATCGGATCTATTGGACTGTGTGGATCCGATGGCCTGGCACGTCTGACCCACAAAGATACACGGCTTTGGTTGACACCGGCGCTCAGTGCACCCTGATGCCATCCAGGTATGTGGGGACCGAATCCATTTCCATTTCTGGGGTGACAGGAGGATCCCAGCAGCTGACTGTACTGGAAGCTGAAGTGAGTTTAACTGGGAACGAGTGGCAGAAACACCCCATTGTGACTGGTCCAGACGCCCCATGCATCCTCGGCATAGATTATCTCAGGAGTGGATATTTCAAGGACCCAAAGGGACATCGCTGGGCTTTTGGCATAGCAGCTGTAGAGACAGAAGACATAAGACAACTGAATACCCTGCCTGGTCTCTCAGATAACCCGTCTGCTGTAGGACTACTGAGAATTGAAGAACAGCGGGTACCAATTGCTACAGCAACAGTGCACCGCCGGCAATACCGCACTGACAGAGACTCTGTGGCCCCCATCCATAAGATGATTAGGGATCTGGAGAGCCAAGGGGTGGTCAGCAAGGCTCACTCACCCTTTAACAGCCCTATATGGCCGGTGCGTAAGTCCAGTGAAGAATGGAGACTGACAGTGGATTACCGTGGCCTGAATGAAGTCACACCACCACTGAGTGCTGCTGTACCGGACATGTTGGAACTTCAGTATGAGCTGGAATCCAAGGCAGCAAAGTGGTATGCGACCATTGATATTGCCAATGCCTTTTTCTCCATTCCTCTGGCAGCAGAGTGCAGGCCTCAGTTTGCTTTCACCTGGAGGGGTGTGCAGTACACATGGAACCGACTGCCCCAGGGGTGGACGCACAGTCCCACCATCTGCCATGGACTGATCCAGGCTGCACTGGAAAAGGGTGAGGCTCCAGAACATCTGCAGTATATTGATGACATCATTGTGTGGGGGGACACAGCAACGGAAGTATTTGGGAAAGGAGAAAAAATCATCAGAATTCTCCTGGAAGCCGGTTTTGCCATCAAGAAGAGTAAAGTCAAGGGACCTGCCCGAGAGATCCAGTTCCTGGGAGTAAAGTGGCAAGACGGACGGCGTCAGATTCCTTCTGAGGTCATCAATAAGATCATCGCGATGTCTCCACCAACCAACAAGAAGGAGACACAAGCCTTCCTAGGCGCCATAGGCTTTTGGAAAATGCACATCCCTGAGTACAGCCAGATTGTGAGTCCTCTCTACCTCATAACCCGCAAGAAGAACGATTTCCACTGGGGCCCTGAACAGCAGCAAGCCTTCACCCAGATCAAACAGGAGATCGCTCATGCAGTAGCCCTGGGACCAGTCAGGACAGGACCAGAGGTAAAGAATGTGCTCTACTCTGCAGCCGGGAGCCATGGTCTGTCCTGGAGCCTTTGGCAGAAGGTGCCTGGCGAGACCCGAGGTCGACCACTGGGATTCTGGAGTCGAAGTTACAGAGGGTCTGAAGTCAACTACACTCCCACCGAGAAAGAAATCTTGGCAGCTTACGAAGGAGTTCAAGCCGCCTCAGAGGTGATCGGCACAGAAACACAACTTCTCCTTGCACCCCGACTGCCAGTGCTGGGGTGGATGTTCAAGGGAAGGGTTCCCTCTACCCACCATGCCACTGATGCTACGTGGAGCAAATGGATTGCCCTCATCACACAGCGCGCCCGTATTGGAAACCCGAATCGCCCTGGGATTCTGGAAATTATAACAAACTGGCCTGAAGGTGAGACTTTTAAATTATCTTCAGAAGATGCAGAGGAGCAAGTAGCACGTGCCGAGGAAGCACCCCCGTATAACGAGCTGCCGGAGAGTGAAAGACGCTATGCCCTCTTCACTGATGGTTCCTGCCGAATTGTAGGCGCAGATCGGAAATGGAAAGCTGCAGTGTGGAGCCCCACACGACAAGCTGTACAGGCTACCGAGGGACAAGGTGGATCGAGTCAGGTCGCAGAGCTTAAAGCCATCCAACTGGCTTTGGATATTGCCGAACGAGAGAAATGGCCAAGGCTCTATCTCTACACCGACTCTTGGATGGTAGCCAATGCACTGTGGGGATGGTTAGATCGCTGGAGAAAGGCTAACTGGCAGCGCAGAGGAAAACCCATCTGGGCCGCTGAGATTTGGCAGGACATCGCCGCCCGGGCAGAAAAGCTGACCGTGAAAGTTCGACACGTGGATGCACATGTACCCAAGAGTCGGGCTAATGAAGAGCATCGTAACAACGAGCAGGTGGACTGAGCTGCCAAGGTGGAAGTGTCACAGGTGGATCTGGACTGGCAGCACAAAGGAGAATTATTTCTAGCTCGTTGGGCCCATGATGCCTCTGGTCATCAAGGAAGAGATGCGACATACAGGTGGGCTCGTGACCGAGGTGTGGACTTGACCATGGACAACATCTCACAGGTCATCCACAGCTGTGAGACTTGCGCTGCAATCAAACAGGCCAAGCGGGTGAAGCCTCTGTGGTATGGTGGACGATGGTCGAAGTACAGGTATGGGGAAGTATGGCAAGTTGACTACATCACGCTTCCCCAAACGCGCCAAGGAAAGCGCTACGTGTTGACCATGGTGGAAGCAACCACAGGATGGTTAGAGACCTACCCTGTGCCTCATGCTACTGCCCGGAACACCATCTTGGGTCTGGAAAAGCAAGTCCTGTGGAGACATGGTACCCCTGAGAGAATCGAGTCTGACAACGGAACCCATTTCAAGAATGGCCTCATAAGCACCTGGGCTAGAGACCACGGAATTGAATGGATATACCACATCCCCTATCATGCACCAGCTGCTGGGAAAGTTGAACGGTGCAACGGAATACTTAAGACAACTTAGAAGGCACTTGGCGGGGGAACCTTCAAAAATTGGGAACTGAACTTAGCAAAGGCCACCTGGATGGTTAACACAAGGGGTTCTATCAATCGAGCCGGTCCTGCCGAGTCCGAACCTTTGCACACAGTGGATGGAGATAAAGTCCCTGTGGTACATGTAAGAGGTTTTTTAGGAAAGACTGTTTGGATTAGTCCCACCTCAGGCAAAGGCAAACCCATCCGTGGAGTGGTTTTTGCCCAAGGACCTGGTTAAACTTGGTGGGTGATGAAGGCAGATGGGGAAACCTGTTGTGTACCACAAGGAGACCTTATCTTGAGTGAGAACTGTGTAGATGGTAATAGAATAAGGGGTGGATAATGTCCTAGGTTGCAATATTGATGTAGTTAAGTATTCTATTACCACCAGCTATGGGCCATTAGCTGCTATCACCCACTCCGGATGACAGGCAATGGGCCATCCTTAGCTATTATCACTTGCTAATGACCCACCCCGCATGACAGGCAATGGGCCATCAGGGACCCACCGTGTGACTCATGGACTTATCTCATACCATTGTGAGATGCTCTGCCGAGGAGGGAGGAGCCAGGTGTTCCCACCTGGATATAACCTGGCCTTGGAACTGCCTGAGCGAGCCCTGTCTACTGGGTTCCCAGAGGACGAGAGCTACTACTGGATCTTCAGCTGGAGACTAGACCTTCACAGGATCACCGCCTCAACTGGACTACTTCAGTTGGACTGCTACTACCACCATAACAGGGTGTTAGGTTGTATCTGACTTTGTCAGTGCTTTTCCTTGTATTATTTCACTTATTTTTAATTTCAATCTTGACTTGTGATCTCCCACTGGTTTGTTTTCAAACCAACACACTAATTAAAACTAAACAACAGTGTTGCTGAATTTTCAAGGTTTTCTAGAAAAGAACTTAAAGTTTTTCCTAATGCTCCCCTGGAAACTTAGATAATTTTTCCTTTTTTTCCTGCAAGGCTGCTGTTTTGTTATTGTAGGGTTGCCAATCAGTTTTTGATGCTGTGTCTTTTTAAACTCACTCAGAACACAGTGAAGTACTCAGAGCAGGAAAAGCAGCAGGAAAAACTGGAAAAATAGGAGGGTAAGTATTATTAATATTGCAAACCTGCCTCTGTTTAACTGTTTTTAATTAATTCTATTTGTGGTTCCCAACTCACAGTGTTTTAGCACCACAAGCTTGACCTATTTTTTTCATGTTTTGTAGTAGGAAGGGAAGGATTTGCTCTGTGGAGAAATAGCTTCTAGCTGAGAAAAAGTCTTACTACCCTAGCCAGCAGGCAGCCTTAACAATGTTCATTTGCTGCACCTGATATTTCAAAACTGCAAGCTACAAGGCATGCTTAACTCACAGACCATTCTCTAATAATTAGAGGCACAGGCTATTTTTTGGATTTCTCTGTCCAATCTAGTTATACTACAGTACACCATATATTAATTGATTTAAGCTATAAATAACAACAAACATAAAATTAGGGTTTTAATATAAATCCATACTATCTAGCATAAAGTTTGAAAATTTAATTTTCTCAGTGATAAAGCTTAAAATATTATGATTTATCCTTTTTAAAAAAATACTCTTGGTATTGTTTGTTTACAGTCTATGGAGTCCAGATTTCTTCTACCATTGGGGGGAACTCTCTACAGTGAAATCTACTCTCTTGTTTGGACTTGGGTGTCAAAGAAGACAGCACATCCCATTTAGTCTCCCTGCCAAGTTCATCATTCTGCTGCCTTGCAAACAACGATGATAAAGGGCTTGAGATCATGCTCAATTAAAAAACTACCACGTGGTTATTGACAAAAGCTTAATGGTTCGAACAGCAAATCATTTACATTCTGGTGGAGTCATATAATCAAAGAATGGTTTGGGTTGGGGGAAACCTTCAAAGATCAGCTAGTCCAACCTCTCTCCATGGACAGGGACTCTTTCAAAGCCCTGTCCAGCTTGGCCTTGAACATTTCCAGAGATGGGGCATCCACAACTTCTCAGGGTAACCTGTTCCAGTGCCTCACTATCTTCACTGTAATAAATGTCTTCCTTACATCCCATATAAATTTACCCTCTTTCAGTTTAAAATCATTGCCTCTTGTCCTGTCACTGCAGACTGGTGAAAAGCTACTTTCTCTCTTATGTATCAAAAGGCTGCTCTGGCTGCTCAGCCTTCTTTTCTCCAGGCTGAACAACTTCAACTCTCAGCATTTCTTCATAAGGAAGGTGCTCCAGCCCTCTGACCATTTTTGTGGCCTTCCTCTGGACTTGCTCCAGCAGATCCATGTGTTCCTTGTGTGAGGAACTCTGGGACAGGCAACACTTTTAATAAGGCAGGCAAGGATATGACTGTCTTTCTGGCCTGCAAGAACACATTGCTGGCTTGTGTCCAGTTTTTCATCCACCAGGATTCCCAAATCCTTCTCCAATCCCAATCCAACCATTCCCCAGTCTGTACTAACACTGAGGGTTGTCCCAGCCCAGGTGCAGGACATTGCACTTGACCTTGTTGAGCATGAGGTTCACACTGGTCCATTCCTCAAGCCTGCTAAGTTCTTTCTGGATGGTATCCCAGAGGAATCAATCTCTTGATCCATTATTAGAGTGTGCCTGGCAGTGGGCTGTTAAGAGTTCTGTATTATGCCACAGAAAAGCCCTCATTCCCAATGGCCTTTTGGCTGATCACTGCATGTCTGTATTTTTTGGGCTGGGATGTTTTTGGAAAATCTTTGTGAAATGCTATAGCTCATGGATTGTGGACAGCTTGGGGATGTTTCAGTAGTAGTTAAAAAAAATTCTTCCAATGGCAGTTTCTCCCAGTGTCACTGTCACTGGGACTTCAGGCTGATATTTTAGAACTTGAAGGAGAATTCCACTGCCAAGAAATTGAGAGGGAAATGTGGTTACTAGCTCTGTACATCGTGCTAAGATGGTACATTTTTAGGATGTAAAGCAGTGAAAATTAATCATCTTTGCTTAAAAAGGGCCATCTGCCCATCCTTGTCACTATAAAAGGACACTTTTATTTTCTTCTGTAGGGGAAAATGAGAATACTAACAAGGATACTGATTTTTTATTAGGCTTTTCTTGCTCCCCACCAATAAGAGGATGTCATTGTTATGGTAATACAGTGTGAATGGCGCAATATGATGACAGAAATCAGTAGGCATTGGGTGCCTGGATGAGCAGCAGGCCCTGAAAGGACTCTTCAGACCCAGATCTGTTTGTCTGAAGTTACTTGAGTCAAGACTTGACCCATTTGGTGAGGGCAGACTTTTTGTTCACTAAATTTATATTAGTGAACTATCAGGAACAGTTACCTACAATTCAAATTATGCAGATTTTGTCCCAGGCTGTGAATAAAATCTATCAGGGCCACTCCTGAATGGGAAAAGAGATGGAACTCATTGAACAGAGAGCTGGTCTCAAGGTAAGACCTTTTAAATACTTTATAAAAATGAGAAGCATTCACCTCAGCCATAGCTTCAGGACTTGAAAAACTTCACAGAGAGGGTGCAATTGCTTGCCACCCAGCCAGTTCCTGAGCAGTGGTCCTGACCAGCTTTCCCTCTGGTTTATATATGGAGCCATATGGTGTGTGTTATCCCTCTGGGCAGCTGGGGTCAGCTGTCCTGCTCCTTGTGCCCCCCAGCCTGCTCACTGGTGGGGTAGGATGAGAGGCTGAAGGATCCCTGACTGCTACTGAGCAACAACCAAAACTCCAGCATGTTATCCACATTGTTCTCATTCTAAATCCAAACCACAGCACTGCACTGGGAAGAAAATTAACTCTATCCCAGCCGAAAGCAAGACAGTTCATCACACATCTTTCATTATAATAGCTCTTCCAGCAATCACAGCTGAGCTGGGAGGCTTGCACCAAGCACTCTGACTGTAAGTTGCTTTCTAAAAGGCTGACAGCTCCAGGATGAAAGTAGAAAGCTCATTCATTACTGATTGAGACAACTCCAATTCAAAAAATCATAAGCATTTGGTTTGGGTGCAACAGACTCTGTGTTCATCCACTGAAACCTGCTAGCTAATTTGTATGTTCACTCGAGGTATGTTCACTTGTAAAAATTTAGTTGCCAAGTAGTAGATCCAGCTTGAATGCTAAGAAATGGTAAACCACTCTGAAGTGGGCTAGTTGTGACAAGCAGGCTCACTGTGGTATCTTTGCTTCATGAATATTTCACTGTTGAATTCAACAGAGACCAGACTTCTTCCCAAAGTATTTTGAGATACCAAAATAATGTAGTGATCTTGTCTCATTTCCTTCAAGAATGACAGTATGACATGCTGGAGGTGTGCTGTGTAAAACCCACACTTGTCAAAGAGGTTGTATTACCAGTTAAGTAGTTCTGGTTCTGTTTTTACAGATGGCAGTGCTTATCAGCCAACACTCAAGTAAGATTTGGGTGATCAGCCCCTCCAGGTCAGAGGTCCAGAAGGGTTTTTCTGTGGGTGTTGGTGACTCTGACAAAAAAGTTCCATCAAGTCTTTCCTGACTAGAAGTCACTCACAGGCTCCTTGTGGTTAACCCTGTGCTGTGGTAGCTTCCTAACCTCATGCTGTGTTCGTTCTTACACTCCCTTTTTACTGAATTTGCAGGGTTGGAGTTTTACTGAAAGGAAGTGCATATTCTAAAATATTTTTTGCTTCCATCTGTGCTGAGGAATCCTTTTAATGAACCTCCATTTCGTTTTTTCATATTAACCCTTTAAGAATCTAGAAATTCTGTTGTAAACATAAATGTCTTAAAAACACAAGAGTAGCTTCAAAATATGGATTGCAAAAATCATTAAAAATACCCAGAATAGATTTACCTGATCCCTGAAGCTTAGAGTAAGAACTTTGCTGAGAACATGAAGCAAAGGTAGACAAAGGAAGGTTTAGATATTTCAAATAGGATTTTGAACTTTAGTTTTTATTCCCTCACTGGACAGCAATAGTCTGTTTCATGTGATGTGGTGGGAGTGGGTTTGGGAATTTTTTGCAACCACAATCTTTAAAGGGCTAAGATATATAAATAGAAATAAAAATAAAATAAAAAAAAAAATCAACTAACCAAAAAAAAATCACCTCAAAACATTTTAATAAATGCCTTCATTGGGAACAGAAGTATTCAGGAGAAGCCATCAGGCCAGCCTGGATTAAACTTTAAAACACTCCTACTTTACTCTTAAATTGCAGCATCTCTGTGCAGGCAAATGCTTGAAAACTAAACACCCTGTCTGGCATTTGTAGCAGGCTTTGCTGTTGGGAAGGTGAGAGAAAACTCGTGTCCCACTGTAATTTGCAGCAGTTCTGACTGGACATGATCCTCGTTAGCACAGGCACCTGATTGACTATCTTACATATTACAGCTCCTTTTAATTGATTTCCCAGAGTAGACAGCCTTTTTTTTTTTTTTCCCCTGGAAGGATGAAACCAAAGCCATCCCAAAAACAGACTTGGCTGAAAGTTGTGCTTCGATGTGTGTGACAAAAATATCTAAGTGGACTGCTCTTAGACATAGTAAATGTGTGTGGTATTCATTTTGAATCTTTCTCCAAAGGAGAGGTTATCACTAATTTCTGTAGAGAAAGTCACTCATCAGTCACTTACCCACCCCATTACTAGTGTGTCCCACTGAAGGGCAGGTACCATTCTTTAAACAAGAGAAACAGGTGTATTCCGCAGGGATCAAAAAGAAATTTTTGGGGCAATGCCAGAGATTTTCATTTGCAGTGCACCTAAAACAAGGAGAGTAATGTCTGTGTGGCAGCATATGGCAAAATTAACCACCCTTTTAATCACCAACATCCAATGATTTAAATAAAATTCTGTAATTATTACTGTTTATTTAACCACTTTATCTCCTGCTCCACCAAGAATTTTCACAGGTTGCTGTATCATGACACCTACTGGTGGAGATAACCAAAATAAATAGATGCAGCTCCTTCTGAATGGTGGAATAGATGCACCTGCCAATACCGGGATTTTTGTTTCCCATTGAGGTAATTGGTGATGTATGTCCATTCACAGGGGCAGCACAATCCCTGCAGCCTGCAGAAGGAGGTGGTGTGTTCAGCCACGACAGTGTCTGAAAGAAGCAGCAGCAGCCTGGGTCAGCATGGCCCAGGGCAGTGTGGCATCCTTGGCTCCTGTGCCCTGGAGCCCAGACAAGCCACTTCATTTTAGCTCCAGCTGAAGGAATTGAGTAAACAACACCACCCCTCCCTGAAAGACAGAGCTGCTGATGTAGCCCAAGGTTTTGGAAGGCTGACCATGGAGAAGCAGCTTCCACAGTTGTATTCTACATGGGCTGTTGAAGTTGAGCCTGAGTTTCTTTTGTTTGAGGTAATGTATCAGATGATGGACTATTCTGAAGAGACCAGTGGTGGGTTGAAGGCGATGTGAAGAGAAGCAGTAGAACCACTCTTTTAACCCCTTTATATGGTTGTCATCATCAGGGGATTTTGTGACTTAGACACCTCACCTTATATCATCTATCTTATCCACACAGAAAACAGATTTTTATGAACTATAATCAGGCACTGGTGGGTTGAAATTAAAATAACATATTTTACCACATCATTCCATCAAAGGGTGCAGAATTTTCCAAGGTGTTTCTAAACCAAGCAGCTTTTCAGACATGTTTCTTTCCACTCCTCAATGCTAACTCCATTGGACTGTGACCTTTCCAACTCAGACCCACACCCATACTTCTATTACCACCCAGAAAGCCACCTGCTTCCTTGTGTGTCTTGTTTCATTATTGAACAGGTTTTCCCTATTTGACAGCACACCAGCAGTGCTTCCATGACTCAGGGTATGGTTTACCAGTGAGCTATTATCTATGTCTACTCAAGCTTTTGAGATCCAGTCTAGGTTTTCGCCTCTAAATAAATTACCGCAACAATGTCACTTATCAAATTGTCATCCCTGTTAAGTTCTTCCACTGTGCATAAATCCATTTTCACACTGCACGAAGCAGAATCAAGCAGCTTTTCCATCAGTTTGCAAGCTGTGTGTCTGGCCAATACTTCGTAAATCATTTTATGTCACTCAAATATGAATGGGAGCTTAGGTGTATGGAGAGAGAGAGAGGAGCAAAAGGTAGTAAGGGTGCCAGCATTTCTCATTTGTTCTTAGCACACAAAAGGAACCATAGCAGTTTTCAAAGCAGTAAAACAGATGGCACAGGTTCCCAGATGGAAAAGTACCTTTTGCTTTAACCATTTTTGAAAACTAGTAATGAAAAAAGTACTTTTTTTCACACATGACCATCCCTTGAAAAGCTGGAGTTGAATTTTGGACACATTCAGTTGGATTTCACGTGGAAAGACTTTTTGGTGTGTTTTTGCATTAGCTAGAGAGGCTCCTAAGCAGAGTCCCCAGAGTTTTGTCAGGGAAAAAAAGTGCAGATCTGATCTTTTTTGTTAGATCTCTTTTTGCTACAGACACATTGCCTCACTAGTTTGTGCAAGAGAAAAAAAAATTACTTTCTTCACTTGTATTTTCTTTTTTGCAAATAAGGCCTTGCTCTTGAATGTTCCTTTAAACAGTAAATTATCTCTCACCTGAGATAAGACACCAGCAGGAGCCTTCTTGTTAGATTAACCTCTCCTGAGACCTGTAACTGATGTATTTACTGTGCATTGCAGCCAACAGAGGCTGAAGCATGAAATTTGTCTCCTAAATCTTTGCAGAAAGAGATTGGGTTTTTTTCCATTAATTTACAGCAGATAAGCTGATCTCTAAGACATGTTTTTCCTTGGAAAAAAGCTTAATTGGATAATTATAACTGCAACTCCACTTCCATTGTCATCTTTCCTCACGGGTAAAATTTTGTGCCAGTTCACACAGGCAAGTTAGTTAAAAGGCAATACCCCTCCATGAGCCAGCTTATTACCTGTTTTGTGGGTCTGAGGAATCCTTTCCCAATACCATCCCCTACAGCAGTGCTATTTACAGCCTCAAAGGATGGCTTGCAAGCTCAGTGAACCATCCATGTCCCCATGCCCTGGCATCGCAGCCCTCAGCCTCAACAGAAAAGACAGCTGCCACTTTGGGTGTGCTGAAGGTCTTCTGAGTGTGGAGCAAAGTGCCTGCCTGGCTCGGAATTAGAGATGGAAACAAATCTAGGTATAAACAACTGCCAAAAAATTAAAAAAAAAAAAAAGAATAAGAAAGAAATTTAATTTACACATCTATGTTTGACCCTGTATAAAGACTGTGTAGGATGCACTTATCTTGAATCACCAATCCTCCCTTTTTCTGTCAGGGTTTTCCCTGGTCTATGACTTAGTAGCCCAAATCCAACCAAATACATACTATTACTGTGCTCCCCTTTCCCATCCTTTCCCCCATGCCTGGGGCACGAGGGAAGGGAATTTGGAGGAAGCTCAGTTCTGTGCTCCCAAACTCAGAGCATCCCCACCTGCTTTTGCAAGGCATGTGGAAACTCTACCCTTAGGGATCCAGAGCTCCTGATACAGCAACCAACTTTTCACTTCTATTAAGGCAATCAAAACCTTAAGCCCATCCTGAACACACAAAATCTGGTGTTTCTTTTCTTCGTGTGCCATTGTGTGTGCAAGAGGAAGGAGTGCAGATCAACAGCTGCCTTTAGTCACCGCAGTCAATCGGCTTAAGAATGTAATCATCTAGAAAAAGGGAGGGAGGCTAAACCGCTGTCACTTGCTGCTAATAAAAGTTACAGCATTAAGCAACAGCAGGAGACAGGCTTTTGTTCACTCCAAGTGAGCATTTGGCTCTCTGTGTGCCTTACACCCTGCACTGAGAAGGGCTCTTACCATGGAATAAACTTGAAGGAGACATTTCTTCAATGTGCTACTGACTCTGCCATTCATTTCCAGTGTCCCTGCTACTTCTCTGAACATTAATGCTTGAATAAAGCTTCCCCATGCTCCACCATCTAATTCTGCATTGTTAGGCACAATCCAGTGGTTTTGTTTCTTAGATTTTTGGGGGGTTTCTTTCTTAAACGGCAGCTGGTTGGGTTTGGCACAGTAATTACTGTTGTGTCATAAATTCAGCTTAATGGCTGCACTGCAGGACCAAATAGACAGGCTGTGAGGCAGCAAATCCTTACTTAAACAAAAGAGAGCTTTGATAAATAGTAATATTGTGCAGGAAAATTATTAAAAAATATTTGCAGCAAATTATGGGCTCGGTTACCTGAGAGACACCATATTTTAACTTGCATATCCCTTTGAATATATTATCTATCTTATCTTATTTGGGATTGTGGAGTTGAGGGAGTGGTTAGCTGAGTTAAATTATCATATAATGAGCATTAGGAAGGATGGTGAAGTCCTGTTCACCCAAAGAAGAGATGAACATCAATTCAGACTTCTGCATTGCACAGTGTTGCTAAGGACTGATACGGGAAATACCTTGGAGGTAGAAACTACTTGATGTTCAGGTCTTTTTGTTCTTTCTGAGACCAGTAACAGTGATGCCCACTATGAACTGCAAGGAGGGAATAAAATCTCTTTAGCTAGACAGACACTGAATAGTTACCAGAAAATAATTCCCTGTTTCAGTATTGCTAATGTTCTGGGATGAAGGAAGAAAACCAAGGCTAAGGCAATTGGTCAAGCCATGATTAAAAAAAGTTCAATATCTATGTACAAGACATGAAAAACCAAACCCAACATGCAAAGATGAAAGATATTCCTAATCAACAATCCAGCTGATCTACTGGCTATTGCTAGTTGTTTGTAGGAGAAATCCCAAATATTATGAGTTTTCTATATACTTTACAAACTAGGTAAATATGCAAGTATCTGTCTCATTGAAAAAATTATGCTTACACTGAAGCTCTTGAACTGGGAGCAAAAACAAACTGACCTTGCAATATGGAATGATAAAAAAAGGAGGCATATTTTAGCTTATCAGTGGACAAAGTAAGACTCTGGGACATCAGTTTATCATTTATGCTGCTTTTTTTCTCTTATACTATTGTTTGTATCACCAGTATTTGGAGAGCTTGGGATGACAATCCATGAAGCTTCATTTAAGCATCTTTTTCCCTCTGAACCAGCTCCTGTACTCCACTCTGTATACACTGCACTTGGGATTACTGCAAGCATTTAACAAGTGCTTAATGTAAGCCAGCATGAAGTGTATCCAAGATGTTGGGACCAAGCCCCTTGACAGAAAGCTAAGTGTGACATTCCAGATAATGTCAGACCCTTAGAGTGGGTGCACACAAATTCTAATTGCAACTCACTGCAGTTTGCTGCCCTTCATGGCGAGAAACTCGTCTCTGTGTGGGTCAGAAACCACACCATGCCTTGAATCCCTGAAGGGTGATTCAAAAACAGCAACTAAAACTTCTAGTTTGAGTCATTGCTCTCTATTTAGTGCTGGCCAGGTTAACACTACTAGAGGCCTATCCACCAGTGCAAAAAGACAGGCAAGGCAGTGTGAGGATGTGCTCCCCCATCTCCCAAAACCTGGCCTTTATTTCCTGCACACCTGCTCAAGGGATAACCACCAGCAGTGGTGGCAAAGCATGAATCTGGTCCTGAGGGCTGCACATGACTCACAGTGGATTTGGGCAGACAGAAGAAAATAGCCAAGGGCTAATCTGAGCAAAACATCCTCACTCCCTCACCACAGACCTGTTTAAGGTCTGACTCAAGCCAGGTTTGGCAAGAACTAACTTGTGCAGTTTGTATGCAAATAGGACTGTAAGTCATTATCCTACTCCATACAGTGTGGACAGCCAGGGGCCTGTTGAGGTCTCTTGCTCAGCTGTGGGCTGTGCTCCAGGATCTCCCCATGACTAGGGGCACTTCTCAAGGTTGCTCCTCAAGGCTGAGAGATTGCTTGCCACAATGAGTGCTCAGTAAGTGATTAATATCTTACTCCAATTATAAATCTTAGCTAAGTGATATAAAGGATGGATTGTGTCCATATAATCATTTAGCTATAAACCATTGATCAAGTCTGGGTTTAAGTCTGGATCCTGCTGTACCTAAACTCCTCTCTGAGAAGGAGTTTAGAAGGAAAGAGGGTCTTTTTCAACCTCATGACTCAATGGGAGGCTCTCCCTGGCAGTTTTCTCTGACCCTGCCCTCCATGCAGTAAATAGCCAAGTGTACCTTTGCCAACAAATCTTGTTAAGCCACTGTTGCATTTGCTATCAAATTTTGTTAAATTGCTGGTTTATATCAATAAAAAATTGCTACTTCTTTCTTATGAGTGAAGTGCGCCACTCTGTCCATGACAGGCACCCACAAATACTGCTATCCTGGAGTTCATCCCATGTTACACACATAACACAACAAAGCTGACTGCCCAGGGAAGGGGTAACAGCATTGCAGTTTGCCTTGCAAGGTGTTGATCTTTCTCACCTGAGCACCAAGGTGCTAATGCCTCGCGGGGTGAGGTACACAAGCCAAGGAGCTCAGCCACAGTCAGAGGTGAGGTGTTGTTCTGTGCTGAAGTTTGGCACCTATCCTGAGATCCTGAACTGGGAGTGACAGCCTGAGTCTGCAGAGCCATTCAAGGAGGGAAAGAAGAGCAGCCTTTCAGCCTGACAGTTATGTGCCTCCCTGGTGCAGTAATACCAGAATCAAGTCATGGGAAGATTTAAATAGAAAGTGTTCCATTTAATGGGATTTTGGTCACACTACTGTGGCTCTCTTTAGCAGCATAAAATGTACATTTGAAGCACTGCCTCTTTGCCATAAACTTCTGGCTCGTTTTTCTTTGCTAGTGCTTTAATGGTGGGCACATTTTTTTCAAAGGGAGAAATGTTCTGCAGCACCATAGATGATTTGATGGCTTAACATATTGCACTGCTGGCTGCTGGAGGCAAAATACTGCCTCTTCAATTTATCTGTGTTACATGCTAATTGATGTAACTGCAAGAAAAAGGAATTAATTATGGGACTGTAGAGATAATTTCATTGAACAAGAATACTACACAAGACAAACAACATGGCATTCCTTCTTCAATTGAAGATTTTTTTTCTCTGGCTTGTATTTCTCTTCTTCAAACCCTTTGTTTCTCCACTCTCTTATCTCTTTACTGAAGAAGCTCAGGCTTTCTGTGTGAAACCTGAGATAAAGACAACAGAGGGGGTGAAAAACAAAAGAGTAACTGGCAGAGAAGACAGGGGAAGGGAAAGTTGATGAGTGCGGAAAAATGTAAAAGAGTGAAGGTAACTCTCTTCATTTTTCATCAGAGCATCCTTCACTATCATGTGCCCCAGTTCCAAGTGGGAAATAGCACGATCCCTGGAGGAGCTGCCAAGTCCCACCTGAAATAAGCATGTTTCTTCCATTCAACAACATGTTTTCAGCAGTACTGCAAGATTCAAATTGCAAAATTAATTCAAATACACAGTTCTTCTACCACCACCAATACACAATTCTTGATGGAGCACCACCTACCAGCTAGAGCTCCCTGGGGGCCCTTCCACCCCTCAGGCCAGTGGTGAACTCTCTCCCCACACAGAAATCTTCTCCTTGGACTAATTATCATACTTCCCAGCAGAAATAAGTCTACATTGCCCTACATCAACTCCATGCTTCTCCTGCAAGACTGAAGCTCCCTTTTCCTGCAGAAAGCAGCTCCTTAAACCTGCTTACCTCTCTGCCCCTCAGTGACCCAGCCAGTATCTTCTGAAGCCAAGAGCCTCATGATGTCATAGCAATTCTCCCTGACCTCAACAACCACCATTAGCCACTGCCAACACACTCTTTTTGAAGACCATAAAACCAGTACCTGAAAACTTTTCCTGATGCCACTATTATTTCTGCACATTCCTCAAGCCTTTGCTACTATTCCTGCCATGAACAAATAGTACATGTTCCAATGATTAAATTGTGGTTTTAGTAGCAGTAACTACACATTCAATATTTGCTTATAGATATAACATATTTGAAATTTTTTAAATGCAGGAGGAGCAACTAAGTGGGATTGGTATGCAAATAAGTCATACAATGCAAATATGATATGCAAATTGCACTATCTTTAGAAAAATTATGAAATGTCCCCATAAATTCTACTTTGCAGAAATGCAGATGTTTGTGGTTAAGGACAGAGAAAGTAATTCCCAGTTCCATGTGGTCTCAAAGGTGAAGCTGCAGCCATAAGCTCCTACCTCACCTTTTGTTCTCCTCCAATTATCAACATCTTGCTTTTCCTGCTCCTCATGTTCTGTCTGTCTCACTTTCCCTGCTTTCCCCAAACCCACAGCCACTTAGGGCTGTGTTGGAACTGATTTCCAGCTCAGTGCATCTTGCTCACACATACAGCACAAACCTCATTGCCAGCCCATTGCCCACAGCCCACCAGTGAAAGAGGTCAGGCTCCCTGTGCTTCCCCACATGCAGGAGAAGGCATTTAGTCTGTAGTTCAGCATGGACCTGTAGGGTCCCAGTTCACCCCACTTCTGTCTGTTTTGCAGGTAATTTCATCCTCCTCGTCATTTTTGTTTTGTCCTTTCTTTCTCAGGGCAGAAACATGAAACGACTCCATCCACCTACCATGTTGTTACGCCTCTGCTGAACAGGTAAAAGTCTGTGTCTCAACTTTCCTGGGAGTTCTGAGCTACCATTTGCTTCCACCCTCCAGCAGAGCAGATGGGCCATTCTGTAAAGCCAGACTTGTCCTTTTACAGGTACAGTGGGGAGAAAAAGAATCCTCTATTCAAGGGCACTCCTCCTCACATGATGTTCTTTCTTCCTTGTTTTCTTGGTTCAAATGCCACATCCCTGGGAGTGTTCAAGGCCATCCCTACTGTCCTTCACCTGGTCTGGTGAAAGGTGTCCTTGCCCACAGCAGGGCTATTGGAGCTGGATGACCTCTGGGGTCCCTTTCAGCCCCAGCCATTCTATGATTCCATGATTCTGTGATGATCACGTGCCAAAGCCTTTTCCATGCTTGCAATGACCTACCCTACATACCTCCCCATCTCCCCACTGAAATCCCAGCACCCTGTAATTGGCTCCAGGTCCTCTGGTAAAGGCTTGCTTGGAAAAGGGGGCTCCTTTCTCATTGCTGAGCTGCATGTGCTTTGCGTTGGTCATGATTTCCCAGCTCTTCTTTGTGATTACAAAGCCCCAGCAGGTGACACTTGACATTTCCAGTGGTGATGCTGCTGAGGCACTTTGCAGACTTAGTTTTGCATCTCTGGAAATTTTTGAACTCACTTCAGTGGGAGCAGTTTTGACCATCAGAAAAGGCATAACTACATGAGGTGTATTTACAGTTTCAAAGACTTCCTTCTCAGCAACATGCAGTTTACCCTCCAACAGCTTTTGCTTGAGACATCCTTTGATTACTTTTCCTATTCTACTTTAATCTTCTTCCCCATCGACCTCTGTCATGCTTTGTTTTGATACAATCATCTACTTCCAAAGTTTTCTGTCCTGTTACCCATTTCATTTTGTCTTTTATCTCATGCTAGCAACTGCATTTCCTTGTCCTTTATACAGGAGTTCCCCTGATGGCTCTATTTCAGAATGCTACTTTAAACTTTGTTTTAAAAAAGTAAAATTCACAATACACAGCATTTGCTAACAGTTACTACTAGGTGGTACCTAATGTAACACACTTTTGTCACCTCTGAAGGAGAGCTACCAGCAATGGACCCCAGCATCCCACTGATTTGGGACTTTCTACAGATTAGTTTTCTTGATCCATCTTAATTAAGGTGTTGGACAACACATCCTTGAGTTGAAATGCTGTCTCACTGCCCATCTCCAAGACATAGCAAATGAAGAGATCGTGTGTTAGAGAGCAATTATGGGCATGACTTCTCTTGATCAATAATAAAAAAAGTGTTTAAAAAAACTTTAAAAATATTTTAAGTATTCTTTTTTAAACTCTAGAAATCTGAATTTCATGGAAATGTGTAGTAATCTGCACATAATCCTGTGATGGTCCTGCAAGTGCTACCTTAATCACAAATGGTGCATATTAATGAAGGTACTCACCAGATGAAAGAGAATGTTAAAGAGTAGTTGAAGCTTGATGGAATTAATACAACCAACTTTGACTTGTGCTCAGATTGAGTCAAACAGCTTCCAGCTACATTTCTGCAAGAGGGGGTGGAGGGAAATCCCAGATGACAGATGCCGTGCAGAGCAAAGCCCTCTCTAAAAGAAAAGAATAAATCATTTATGTACAGTATTCACTAAAAACTGCAGGGGGCAAGAGACTGCAGGTTTTCCTTTTAATAGGGAAGAAAAATGCATATATAATAATTGCTGTTGCAAACATACACATTACACAGAAATTGAGTCTGGATTAGAGTCATTCACTTTTCCAGGATGGAACACAGATAAATTACTTCTGGGTCACTAATCTACATATATTATCAGGATTGTCTTGTTACAAAACAAAATAAATTTCTACCATTATCTTGTTAATCTTGGAGCAGCCCAAAAGGCACAGTTACCTGTCCATGTGCACACAGTCCATCTGACTGAACATGGAAGTGGTCAGAGTGCACAGGGAGCTGGGAACAGGAGTGGTTGGATGGGGTTTGCAGGAAGGAGGTTAGGTCACTGGGACTGCTGCTGGACTCATTAATTCAGTAAGGTCAGTGATTTAAGCAACTGTTGCCACAACTATACTCTGAGTAAACTTTTTACTTTTCCTTTCAGAGCAAAACACAATTCTGAACAGCAATCCATTGACTCTCAAACTTCATAAGGCAAAGCAACAACTTACATGCTAAAGCACACAGGAAAAATAAACTCTGAAGGTCCAGTTGATGGCAATAAACTGAAAATGTGCTGGTTCCCCCTCCTCATGTTATGGCTGCTATCACTTGCTGTGGTTCTGTAAGCTGCAGGACCCTCTCCCTGGATGGAAAACCCTCTGTGGCAAAGCCAGCCCTCCTGTCTGCTCCTCCAGCATCACTCAGGATGGGAGGATAGGGGCTACATCCCTGCTGTTCTTCAGTCATTTCTGCCTGGTCAATGGTCCTTCGAGGGGCATTAGCCACAGAATTCTGGAGAGGAGCTCTGATAGACTATTCCTGGGCTCTGGCTGCATCACCTCAAAGCAGGTGCAGCCTGTAATCCTTTTTGGCCACCTTCCTTGAGCTGTGCTCTCAGAGGAAAACTGCAGCAGAATACCTGTGTGTCTTATACACTGAAGTAAGGGAAGCACAATGCATCACATGCATTCTCAGAAGTGTATTAACAATTGCAAGATATGCTTTTAAATATTTCAAAGATATGATTCTTTTTTCAGAAGCAGCATCTTTTCAGGGGGAATTTTGTGACTGATAACACTAATTGCACCAGTCTCAGTTAATGGAGCAGAGAATCAGCTAAGGGGCTAACCTGCCGTGCCATGTTTATGGAGGCAAGAAAGCCCACCCCAAACCCAGGTTCCATAAGGAAAAATGACCCCATACTGAAACATCAGGGTGTGGCTGGCAGGTCTGATCCTTGTCAGAGCTCCAGAATGTGCATCACACCTCCCTCCTGCCATCACTGATTCACCCCATGCGAGGAGTGGGCCTCCTGTACTGAAGAGGATAAAGTCTGAGGTAGCTGTTGGTGTTTCTCAAACATCCTGGCCTGGCATCTGTTGGAGGCAAGGAAACACAGGCATATCTTATCTCTCCAAGCTCTTGCTGGGATAGCTGGTGTGCACATGTTGCTGTCAGCTAAGCCCACAGACGGCTTAATGGCAGGTACATAACAGCCCATTAGCTCAGGCTTGCCTGGGATGCTGGCAGGTGTTTACATGAAATTTTGCCCTGCTTGTCATAGCATATAGGACAGCCAGCACCTGGCAACCTCCTACCCAACAACACATTCTTTAATTGCTCTGAAGCGGTGGCAGCAGCTGCCACCAACCTGGTTAAATAAACAACAGGTTCTGCACCTGCCTCAGCAAAACCCTGACCCATCTCCCAGCCAGCCAGTGGGCACAAAGGGAAACCTGCCTTCCCCCTGCACAGCAGCCTCAGGGATTAGTCAGCGTCTATCAGTATTGATTTGTCCTTCAGCAACAGAGGTTGGCCCTGCCCTTGTCTCAGGAGCCTTTTACTGAGCCAGGAGACATGAAAATCTCCATAATTAGATTTCTAGCTTATGGATAATTCTCATCTCACACACACTCACACACATACATACACACAGCCCCACAGACATACAGCCCCAATGACAATGAGAAAAGGTACTGTGGCACAGTAGCCAAATGCCTGTGCCTTGTATAGTGCTTTGATACAGTATAGAACAATTTTGAGTTATTTCTGAGGATTTGGAGGCTTGGTACAAAATAGGAGTTTTTATTCTCCAAGGAGTGAAGCTGTTCAAAAAGCCAGGTTTTTGTTAAGTATAGACATCAAAGATAAGAGAACTATGTATCCTGACTTGAAAAGGTGAGCTGGTACTCTCAAAGCCATACATGATTATTTTATCACTTTCCTGTCTGGTTTAATTAAATCTTGGCATCTTATTAGGTTCTATAGTAAATATGCTTGCCTGGATCCACAAACTCACCAAATCAGGAGGAATAGTGAGGAGAAGGAGTTACTTACCTGCTGCCAGGATATTTCCCCTCAGGTGTTTTTTCTTCCCTCCTCTTCATGCTGTTGAAGAAAACTTGCTCTGAGGGACACCATGGCATCTCCTCCAGCCTCCAGCCAGTGGCAGATACCTGAGGAGGCTGCACATGAGGCACAAGTGAGTAAAAAGGAAGAAATGCAAAGAAAGGTCCTTGTTGGTCACATGTAAGACAAAAGCCACTGAAAGAGACCAAGTTATTACAGCAAAGAGAGTGGAATTCCAGGTGAATGCTAGAAAAAAGCAAGCAAAATACATCATTAGCGCCACAAAAATGGGGGAAAAAAAGATGCAAATTTTCTCTTTAGGAGCTATAAGGGGCTGTGTTTGGAGCAGTACTTTGAGACCAGATTGCCACGCTATTTGGGCTCTCTTCTTTTGATCCATAGAGCAATATTTTCTCTATTTGCATGTTTTCTTTAAAATTAAAAGGCAGAAAATACTTTGTGGCATCATTTACACTGCAGTTTTAACACACAGACATGTAAAGGACCATCTGTTGGATCTCTCAGCTACAAGGGAGACGAAAAAGAAAAGGTGAAGCAGGAGCACTGCATCTATTTTGTAGTTATATATTCACTCAGACATAGGGATATATTAACTATGCCTTGGGAGCATCAAATTCCTGACAGGGACAAGATATTTACTTCTGATAGCTCACAAAGGCAAGTTAGCACAGCAAATCCCCTCCAGAGACTCCTACAGAGCTTCAGTCCTAAGAAATTTTCAATGATCATCAAGAGACTATTATTGGCATTTAACTGTTTTCCAATAAATTGTCATCAGCCTGCTTTGCAAACATAGCTGATTATAAATACACAAATATAGCTGATTATAAACACAGTAAATGCTGTAAAAGCACAAGAATGAACACGTGTGCCGCCAGTGACCATTGCCTGAGAAAAGTCCTGGATTTCCAAAAGATCCCCTGCTCATTACACATACAAGTGGCAAAAATGATTTTATTGAGCAATAGTGCAGGTTTTGGCTTAAGTAGCTCTGAGAAAATACTGTCTCTGGCTGTTTGTGGGATCATGTTGCCTTCTAGTGGCTGGCCCCAGCTCCCTATTGCAGGAAGGTTTTGGGATACTCTTCCACAAATATATCCTGAATGCAGGATATTTTCTAAATTCCTTCAAAGGGAGAAACAACTGTCAGACAAGACTCATGCTCTGTATTTTTCAGGAGGCAAGAAAAATGTTTATCAATAAAATGCTTTTTTTGACACACATTACTGTTTGAGTGTCTTCTAGGATATATTTTGGATGTTTTAAGCTCTTCACAACCTGTAACAAGCCAAACAATAGAAGTTAAGTGCTGAATAGGCTTGTCTCTCCTGCATATGGCCAGAGAAAAATAAAGTGTAAAAAATCAATGGAATGTGAAGTAATTTAATTCAAAATACTGAATGCACAGCAATCACAAAAAGTGGAGTTGAAGAAGAGCTCTGGGACAAGGTTTGCTTATTGAACTCTGAGAAGGAGGGTGGTCTCTATCCTAGCAAGTGGGGAAAAAACAGGTACTGCTGAAAAGCATAAATAAGTTGGGGAAATATTTCAGATTGAGGAATACAGAAAGCAGGAGAGAAAGAGAAATGACAAGCCAGATGGGGCAGCCTCCCTCCCAGACTTGATGGAGGAAGAATTCACCAGTGATGCACTTAATCAAAGGTCTTTTTATCTGTTCTGTGATTCCACAATCTGCATGAAAAATTTCATCTGAAGCAGTTGCACTGGAAAGGTGATGGCTGCTTCAACAAAATACTTCCAATGGGTTTGATATTGTTGGCCCCTGTTATTTCAGGATCATCAGCAGGGCTGGATCCTAAAATACTTAGCTACAAATGCAAGAAAAATCATTAGAAGAAAAAGAATTAGAAATGATGGCAGGAAAACAGTGACTAAGCTGCACCACTGAAAGAGAGAGACACATGAAAATGGCCAAATCTGTGAAGTATTTAAAGACACACAAATATATAAGACAATTTTTTTCCTCCTCTAATGTACAAAACTTAGACTGCTGGGGGTAAAATAGGGGTTGGGCATAAAGAACAGAGAGAGAGGAAACAGAATTACAGCTGGAAATTGGAAGCTGAAGCCAAATCATTGGAGTAACTGGACTGTCATCTCACAGGATGAAAGAAAATGTCACAGCAAGTAAAATGCAAGGGGTCTGCTACAAGAGAGCTGGAGAAAACTAAAGAAAAATGGCAAGAAACTTGAAGGAAAGACTTTCAATTGTACAGGCTACAAAGAGGTCAAGGACAGATGTATAGGCCTGGAGAGGAATCTAGACACATTTTTTTATAATTCAACACTCCAACAGCTCCCTCCTGCTTCAACACAGAAAGAATTTCTCAGGAGAAATTAGGTCCTTGGTATTGAGGAGCACTGAATAACATAGCTAAGGAAATAAATGCTTAAATCAAAATGGGGTGTTTCCTCTCAAACAATTTTATGCATGTACAGAAGAACATGATGTAAGAAGTCAGATTCGACTGTTGCAGCCCTCCCTCTTGGCTCCGTAGTCTGTGAATGAACTTGGAACACATGGCAGTGTCATCCCCACCTGTTCTCCAAAACTCTTCCCATGCACACATTGCATACATAATGGGGGAAAAAAGCAATGCAGACGTGAGCAGCAACTGCCTTCACCACAATCTGCATGTGGAAAACATGACAGAGAGGAGTTAAACACACGAATATACCAAGAAAAATACAAATCTGTTTCTTCTGTTCAGAGTTTCAAGTACTGACTCTTGGCTAACTGCCAATTTGAAGAAGGCAGCTCATCTTCCTTGAATATCCAAGCAGTGGGACTGGGGAAATACAGGTTTAAATAAATGTAACTCTGAATTTCCTGCAAAGTATAGGAGCATTAATTGGTATAAAATGGCATACCTCTTTTTTTTTTAAAGCCAAATAATCAAAAATCAGACATGCCTTATAACTGTAGATTCATGCATAGTAAGATTGAGTGACTTACCATGATTCCTTTCCCAAAAAAGCTGCCATTTGACTAAGTGCTGCAAGAGTAAGAATATTCCTTTGTGTTGGGCTGGTGACAGAAGTGATGCATACAAGTCTGAATTTAACCTCCCAATTTCTATTTTCTTTTCCACTAAAGGCCATCAGCCACCTTTTTCCTGTCTTGTTAGATTCTCAGGTGACACTACTCTGCTCAGCAAATGTCAAATGATTTGAAACACACAAATAGAGTCTTCTAAATTGTCACCTGCAAGCTCGGGTAACAAGAAGAAAGGGAACAAGGACAAGGTGTAGGAGAAGGAGAAGGTGAAGGAGAAGGTAAAGGAGAAGCAAGAGAAAGTGGAATGTTAGAAAAATGTTACTAGCGACTTCCTTATTGGTTTGATGCTTTGAGAAGGTAATGGCTTAAAACTTAGCACTGTTTTCAAATTAAATGTCACCTAAAATATTTCTAGGGATACCTCTTGGAAAAAGAAAATACACCAGACTACTATAATAATTGTGGGCTATCTAATGAGATGATCCTGGAGGTAATATGGACTAACTACATAAAGCCCACAGGAAGCATTTTGTCAAAGCAGTCAACACCTTTCAAATGTGATCACTTCGGATGATTTTTTTTTTACATACAGATAAAGAGTTTGGCAATGGTAAACAAAGAAATGTATTTGGTGTAAGGTAACTAATCACAGTAACAGTCTGCCCCTAACTGGAATAATACCTCACTCAAAACCAGTCAAATTTACCCCTAAACTACCCAGCTTTAAAATCAGCAATTCATTTTTCTTCACAAAATATAAAAAACTCAGGCTTCAATAATTGTTGATAAGCGTGATAAGGCAAAGGTGTATTTAGTAATTTTACAATAAGATCATTCCAGAAAGTCAGAGCATAGGTAATATTAATTGATGAGACAGATTGAAAATAGAAAAAAAAGTGGAGTTCAGATTTTAAATTAAAAAATCATCTGGATTAAGTTAGATGAAATAGTGCCAATGAAGAATTCAAGTTTTTTTTCAACATTCTTCAGGTTCATCCTAGAACATTGAATAAAACCCACAATGCCTGTTCCTTAATCTACCAGAAAGGATAATTAAACAAGGTAGGCAATGTGGAACAAAATTAGTGCTCATGTCTATGAATTTAGATATTCATACCACCATCCTGCATTTCTAACTTCATTAATTTATGAAAGACAAAAATAAAGGCTGGTAGGCCTTATGTCAGCATCCCCAGCTAAGCTTCACAGGGGCAAGGTTCTATCCCCTTGTGGATGGATGCAAAAGCTTTTTATTCCCAAGGAGGTAGTTCTTATTTTCCAGTGTAAACTGTGCTAGAGCCACTTGTAGCTTACTGTGTATATAACACTTTATTATTATTCTTCTCATATTGCTACCAAGACAAGGATTAGTCTCCTGGTACCCTTTGCCTAGAACCATATTAGCTTCTCTATTTGCAAGCAATGGGAAAGTTAATCTCAAGATCATAAAATGCCATCCTGGGTTCTGAAGAAGTGACAGCACATGGATGACTGATCTCACATGAAGAACCCCCAAAAAAATAAACCACAGAGCTTTTCTAGGAGGAATCCCATTCTAAACAAGGAGAGTTGACTCATCTGTTTGCTTCCTTTTAACTTTATTACCCACTCTCAAATTGAAGTGTTAAAAGAATATCATGCATATAAAAATCATGAGGAACTGAGTTACGCCTGCATGGCATTTTGTGTACTGTTATTATCATATTCTGCCCACACTTGGAATTAGCTAGAAGCAAGTGAACTCTGAACGAAAGCTAGACACCCATGCCTGCATAAAGTTGGGTCCAAGCTAATAAGCCTTGCTGAGAATCAATTTTTTTTGTTGTTGCTGTAGGTTATTGACACATCAGCATGGCTATGCAGCTTCAAGTAAGGCTGTAGCTGCCATCAGTGAAGTAAGATCACATCTGCTTGGGGCATGTATAGACATAGTTACAGACAATTAACAAAATAAGAGAAGTGAAACAGAGAGGTTTTTAAATCACAAACAGCACACTTGGTGCCTGTGCTGCAGTCATTCCCAGCACACCAGTCAGCACAGTCAATCTGCTGGTAGTCAGGAAGCATCAACTAATCCTTCTAGGTCACATCTCAGGGAGCATGGAGCCATATGACAGCTCCCAGAGACACAGCTCTGTCCCTGTTCTGCTCCCAGGACAGCCAGCTGGACCCCATGACTGCTGCAGGGGCCATGTTACAAAGCCAACAATTGGCTTGTGATTAATCTTAATTTTCCCTTACTAGTCATAGTTTTGGTCTCTTCTTCTACAAATATTGTCATTACACTGATTTAAATACTTAGTAATCCTGATTTACAATAATGATGTATTATCCATTCCTAATTGCTATTCAACCCTAATTGTCTCCTTGATACACATAGATCGAGTTTTAAAGACAAGAATCAGAGCAAGTGCTTAGGATCTCAGACCACTTGGGACAGGCAGGAGAAGGTCTGTCTGTCATATTTGGAGGAGGTAGCAGGCCAGGACAGTAGAGTATAGCTAGAGAAGAGACTCCACCGTGCTTCTGCGTGAAAACTCCATAGCTGTAACACCAGCTCTGCATCCGATGTTAAAAAAAAATCTCTGGAGTGTGAGACACCACATGTCAGAAGTGTACTGTGAAACATATGCTCATGTTTTCCCTTTAAGATACAGTATTTCACATTTCTTCTTTTATGTATACTTTAGATTACAGATGAATCTATTGTACCAAAATACTGGCAACTGCTTTCCAACATGGGAGACTGCCTTCCATGTTCAGCCTCCATGCTTTCGACTGTAAAGCATTTCAGCAGACTCTAGTATATTGATATTCATTACCTGCATGGTTTGCATAACAGACACACAAACAACCCAGTCAATAATATCAGCTCATATTGACCAGCTATTCCTACCCTGAAATGGGAATGTCAAGCTTCAATTGATTCACATTCATGCACTGTGTAAACATAATTTAAAATTAACGTGTGCAAGAAAGAACACATACTGTTATTACCACGTGGAGTAACCTAGGGATGCACTGCAGCACAAAGTTGGTGTGTGAGACAGAACTAGTCAATAAAATGCAAAGTATAATTTGCCACTGAATATCCCATGAACTCCAAATGTTGCTGGCTGCTACAAAGCTGTAGTCCAGTCGTGTGCTACCACCAGTAACTCCCTGAAAGCCCCAGGTGGGGCAGAAAGGGTACAAAACACATCCTACCAAGCTGGATACCAAAATACCTCTCTCTTTCCTCTACAGAGCACTAAAGAAGCAGACCCCCACACCTAGCAATTGATTAAAACCCAAAACTTAGCTTACATGACATGGTCCAAATAGTTCACAGAGTCATAGCCTATCTCAAGTTGGAAGAGAGCCATAAGGAGCATCAAGTTTAACTCCCTTCTCCAAGCAGGACCTCCTAGGACTAAATCATATGGCTAAGGGCATCTTTGGGGTGCTGCTTGAACTCTGACAGGCTAGGTACCATGACCACTTCACTAGAGGGCCTCTTCCTGTCACTGATCACCCCTTCAGTGAAGAAATGTTATCTAAAGTCCAACCTGAACTTCTCCTGATGTATTTGAAATTTCCTTGTGTCCCACCACTGGTCACCAGTGAGCAAATCAGCACCTCTGCCTCTGCTGTCCTCCTTGGAGAAGTTATAGACTACAAGGTGGCCACCCCTCAGCCTTCTCCAAGCAGAAAAAAACAAGTAGCCCCAGCCACTGGTCTTATGTCTTTAGGAGGAAGTTCTTCACAAGAAAGAGTAATTGGGCATTGGAATGGGCTGCCCAGGGAGGTGGTGCAGTCACCATCCCTGGAAATGTTTAAGGAAACACTGGATGTGGCACTTCATGCTGTGGTCTAGTTAACAAGATGGGGTTTTGTCACAGGTTGGACTCAATGGTCTCAGAGGTCTTTTCTAACCTAGTTGATTCTGTGATTCTGTCTTATCCTCAAGACATTTCACCATCTTGGTTGCTTTTCTCTGGACACGCTCTAACAATATTATTTTATATTGTGGCTCCTGACACTGTCCCCAGCATTCGAGATGAGGCTGCCCCAGTGCAGAGCAGAGTGGGATAGTCCCCTCCCTTGCCCAGCTTTTGATGCTGTGCCTGATGCCCCCCAGGCCTTCCTGGCTGCCAGGGCTCTGCTGACCCACACTCAATTTGCCATCAACCAGGACCCCCAGCTCCCTTTCCACTGAGCTGCTCTTCAGCTTCTTGTCCCCCAATTTGTAGGTGTAACCAGGGTTACCTTGTCCCAGTTGGACAATCCAGCACTTGCTCTTGTTAAATTCCATGGGGTTTGTGACTGCCCAGCTCTTGAGCCTGTCCAGATCTCTCTGCAAGGCCTCTCTACCCCAGCTCCTCCCTAATTTAGTATCATCAGCAAACTTACTTACTGTCCATTGGATTCTTGCACCGAGATCATTGGTAAAAACACTAAAGAGCACTGGCCCTGAGATGGAGCACAGGGGAATGCTGCTAGTGACTGGTCACCAGCCTGATGTAACCCCATATATTAGAATCCTTTGTGCCTGACCTGTGAGCCCATTGCTTACCAATTGTAGGATGTGTTTATCTAGCTGTGTGCTGGACAGATTATTCAGAAGGATACTGTGAGAGAGAGTATCAAAAGCCTTGCTAAAACCACAAGGCCCCACAATTTCCCTTGGTCATCTAAATGGGTGACTTTGCCATGAAGGGGAATTAGGTTTGTTAAGTAGGACTTTCCCCTTGTGAACCTGTGCTGGCTGTGACTAAGGACTGCCTTATGTCTCAAGGTTTTCAGTAACATCCAGAATAACCTTTTCTATAATTTAACTAATCACTGAAGTGAGATGGACAGGCCTATAACTATCCAGGCCTTTCTCCTTATCCTTCTTGATAACTGGGGCAACATTTGTCAGCTTTCTGTCACATGAGACTTCTCCAGACTCCCAAGACTGGGAAAAATAATGGAGAGAGTTTCTGTGGTGACATGACTTCAGCCAGCTCTTCCAGTACCCCGGGATGGATCCCACTGGGTCCCATAGATTTATGCACAAGCTGCTGGAGCAGGAAGTCTTAACTTGGTTTCTCAGTCTGCACATGCAGGGGTTTGTGAACATTATCCATAGGAGTGGTGCTCTGTTGGGATAATACCAGTTCCAGTTTTAACAAGCAAGCTCTGAAGATCCAGAAAGACCCCACTCACCCTCACTTTTGGGAGCACTGACCAGACTTTTCAGCTATTTTCTCACCTGGGTATGCTTGCTTTTTAACAAAATAAAACCCACAAAAAACCCCCCAAAAAACCTAAAGCCAAAAGCAAACTACTCAGCACAAACATTACCATTATAATGACATCCTAAATGAAAATGATCATAATAGAAAAGAGAACCCAAACCCCAAGAACTAAGAAGTTTTTTAAGGAAAAAATATAGGAAGAAAAAAAAGTTCCTTAGGCAGAAGAGAAAAAGGCACTTTTTGCCAAGTCAGGACTAGACCCTGGTCCTGCAGCTCTCCAGCTCCACAAACAAGTTTCACTGACACTCCCTTTTGGTGATGAGAGGGCCCATATTTTACCCACCAGCACCCTGGTTCTGTAAGATCTCTCTGCCCTACATTCTTATCTATTGAGGGCTCATCATCTAGTGTTTTCAAGGTAAAAAAAAAAGCAGCTCAGTGATGAGAAGAAAAAGATAGCACAGAGCAGCTGCAGCTGTAATTGGCTGAAGGGCTAACAAATGACCTAATATTCTCCTAGCTAGGATTTATCCAGCTGCTCACTGTTCTGATTAAATAGGACTAATCCATCAGGCAAATATTGCTTTGCTGGTTCAAGAAATAAACTTACCTGTTTCTTAATTTTTCTTCAATTTTATTGTTAGAAGATAAAGCTCCACTTCTCTAATCTAATGTTTGTTCTAAATTATTCATGGATAATTTTGTAAATTAACATATAAACCTACTCCCATAGAGCTCTCTTCTGAAGCTGCTGTTTCTGATCTTTATTTAAAACTGTGAATTAAAACAAAGCATAGGATGAACCACTGAAACTCACAGACTTTTCTATCAGTGAATGTATTTCATACATTTTACAGAGTTTTTCCCAGTATTTGACCTCTGAAATAGGAAGCTAACACAGTTATAACCAGCATTTGATTGATTGCTATATATACTTATAATTGTCCCATTTCTGATAAATGCTCCTCATTCCAAGATAAATATGCCCAATTAAATTGTAATCAATATGATTTTTTAAGTCACTTGGTCTCCATCATGAGAAATAGCAATAAAAGGAATGTTAAAAATGATTGAACTTTTGACAGTCCTCACCTTATTTCAGTTTCTCTCTCCTGATTCACCTTCCCAGCATCCTGCCCTTAACCCTGACTGGCAGTCAGGGTCCTTTTCCCCAACACCTCAGTGTGAACCCACCAGCCAAACACCACCACCTTCATCTATTCTGCTACAGCTGTAACAGAGCATTTTCCATCTCATCACATCTTTGGCTTAGCCTTCCTCATACTGATCAGAATGGAGCAAAGCCCTGAGTGTGGTGCTATCAAAAGAAATAAATACTTTCGTATCTGATAATGTACTCCAGTATGTTATACATTTGTTTCAGCTAACGTTATTGGTCTAGTGCTAGTAAAAATCACTTGATCTGCTACTAAGTCCTGCCAGAAGAATACATATTAAAAATCATAATTAAAAAAAAATTAAAAGGGGAAGGAAGGGAGAAAGAAGGAAAACAGAATAGTATGAGAGCCACTTAGAGCAGAATCTTGTTATGTGTATACTTAATGAGCAGAATATTCCTTTTTCAGTGACATTTGTAAAAGCCAATTTCCAATACCATGTGTCTTTTTGCATTGAAATACACCACAGATCTTTCCTATCAAGTCACTCAAGAGCTTAACATGGATAAAAACAAACAAAAAATATTCACTGTGTCAGCACTTTCTTTTCTCCATTGCACAAGTGACCTCCATCAATATCATGTTTCATTTCTGTTCCATATGGCTGAGCTCATATTTCAGGATCTTACTCCCCATCAGGGAAGAGATAGGTGTGGCTTCAGTTCTGGGATATTCACTATGGAAACCAGGAAGGAAAATCAAAATGCTGGAAGACTTTTTAGATGGAACTGATGGAATGGATCCTGAAATAAACGAAAGTCTAGGTAGTTTATTAATGAAAGATCCAACTTCCAAGTCTCTCTTCCTTTAAAACACAATGCAGTTTTTCTACAAGAGAAATGGAACAGCAATCAAAGATGCAACATTGTTAATATTTCACCAGATGGCAATATCAGGTGAAATATCAGGACTTCATAAGATCCAGGCGGCCAGATAAAAGATTAGATTTTGGGTGGGGCACTGTTTGCTGGATCAGACTGACAAGGTCCATGTTTCAGCATTAGCAGTGTTCACTGTTTTGCTCTGCCCAAATCCAAAATCACAAATGTCTTTCAAAATGATTTGAAGTATAGAGTCAGATTCCATTATTCCACCATTCCTGGTGGGTCCCTGCCAACTCACAATATTCTATGTAAATTATCAAAAGAATCAAAGGAAAGAATATAAAAATTATTACTTTCAAATTGAATCTGTATTCTTGTTAATGAATTAAGACTGTGCATGATGGAAAAAACTGCCCTGTGACCTTGCTTGCTCTGATTTCCCATCTGCTCAAAAACAAAGGCAAAATAGAGAAGATAGCATCAACTAAAGGTGCTACACATGTTAAGTGCAAGTGACTATTATTACTGAAAGAGCTGTGTATAGATAAGGTTCTTCAGCAAGAAACTTAGACTTAGGCAACCTACTGTCTCGCCTGAGGGACCCAATCAGCAGCCACAGGTTCATTTCACCATTTCTGACATTTGGTCCTTAACTCTCTCTGACATCTGGGAGGCCCTTGGGACTGAGCCCTCCTGGCAGAACAGGAGGCAGCAGTTCCAGGGAATGGGTTTCTCCTGAGTAGAGCAATCATTTTCTTGTACCGAAATTGTTGATTTTAGCTCCCTGCCAAGATCACTCCCCACTTTCCTTCTTCATCTTGAAGCTTATGTGAAACTTGTGCTCTGTATAAGACTCTGAGAAGCTGATCTATAAAGAAATGTCAATGCTTTTTCTGTTATAAGAAACAGAGGCTAATAAAATTATGATCATTAAGCCTCCTCAGTCAAGTAAAGCAGGAAAGAAAATTATATCTAAAGGTTTTAATAAACAGATCTGAATTTGCCATCTTGGGTAACCAAGTACTGCAATAAAGTGCCAAGTAGAGACTAATATATACTTACATCCTCCTAATTTCCTGGCTTCAATAAATCCAATATAATAAAATTGACAGATGCTATTTTACCTACTCAAGTGATTCATGAAGGGCCTGAAACTGCAATGCAGCAATAAGATATGACATTTGTGCAAGGGTTTGGGTTTTTTAAAATAAAAAGAAATGACTGGCCAAAGACTGGTGACAGCTTGTGGTTTGCCTAGCACAAATTGACAGGTTTGTCACCTTTACCTATAGAGGTCAGAAAATTACTAAACTTGGCTACTATTTACCTACCTATTGTCTACCTAGGCTGTTATTTTGAAATTGCTGAAGAGAAAGTAAAATAAATAATGGGAATAATTGAAATTTAAAGCTAAAGTAGGTATTTTTCATGTTGCCTTTTAAAATTATGTTAATTGGTATGCATTTTTAATGACAACATTAGCAGTGAGTAATAAAAAGTCAGCAGGATCTACACACGGATAAATAACAACACAGTAATGATAATTACATAAGCCTTCTGTGTAGTGGCATGTGGGTCAGAAATTGAATTTGCACTCTCAAATTGAATCATCTATCAGGGCCCCACATCATCAGTAACAAATGTCACTGGTAGGTTTCATTCTCCTGTGTTCAGACTGCCCTCGTGGTTTTGTTTGTTAAAATGCAATATCAGATTATGTTTCAAGGAGAAATCTTGACACCTAATGGTACTCAATGGGAGTGTTGATTGCAGAAGAGTAGCAAAAGGATTGCAAAAGTAGCATTTGAGTTTCAAAAAAGAGCTTATTTCAGACACTTAGAGAATGTAATTTCTACTTTATGTTTAGGCATTTAAAAGGGTTTTTCCTATAAAAAAAAGGATTGACTTAAATGCATGTATTTGCAGTTATTTGCTGACATAACTGCATTGTTGAAATGGGACCTTTTAAAGTATGTGACTTTATCAGTGAAGTTTTATAGACTGAGCAAAGAGTTCCTGAATTACTGAAATCAGGCCAAAGAGGGAATGATGGAAGGCAAATGGAAATGTTGCCTTTAGTTTCAGAGAAAATACGCATTTGACATCCTTTTTTTCCTTTTACATAATGGAATATGCTTTCTTGTCATTATAGAACAAGATGACAAAGTAGCTGAAAATAATTCTCGTAAAATCAGAAGTACATGGTACTTAGAAACAGGACTTTATTCAGTGATAACACGAAATATTAGGCCAAATAAATCACATAACATGAGCTGGTTTTGAACCCTGAAAATGGCATCTGCTCTGCCTAGCTTTAGGCGCAGGCTGGACAATATTTTGATTATAAAGCCTGAAGTACACTGACATATGAAAAAGGAAAGCTAGTCTGCTGTATTGAGCATAACAGGGAGCATTTGAGTAGCTGGGGGCTACATGGGAGAAGGTCACAAGTTGCCCTGAGCAGGTAACAGGTATGTCCAGCCAGCTCTGAAACTGCTCTGAGCAACTCATAGCCTGCAAATCCTCAGTGTTGCAGGGACACTTGGTGCTTCTGCCCAAATTCACTTCAGGAAAGGCAGCAGCCACAAAGGTCAGAGGGGACACGGGGAGAGGTTCGTGGGCAGATGAGTGAAGGAGCCACAGGGAAGGAGGTATTTTGGGGCAGAGAGGTGACCCTCATCTGAGTGGGGACACCTCAAAGGACTGCAGCCTGGGAGCAGCCTAAGCAGACTGTGGCCATGGAGCAGGGAGATAATGAGTAAGGAACAGCCGGAAGAAACCATGAGGTGCAGGACCTGCCCATGCACTCATGGGATGAATAAGGAGTGACTGAGGGTAATCCAAAGCAAACCCAAGGCAAGGTGATGCTCGTAAGAGAAGCAGAGATATTTTCCTCGAGCCTGGGAAACAGGAAGAGAGTTGCTTTCTCATTTATGACACCCCCACCAAATACCTGAATCAGCAGATGGTGCTAATTGACATTAAATCAAATAAAAAATCCCTCATTTGGGACTGTTTCACCAATGACACCTGTTTTCAGTTGTAATGGTTGAATAGATAAGATCTAGTGAAATATTTGACTTATAAATACACAATGGATGATGGAGAATTGGCCACAAATCCTGATGCTTCAGGACCACTTTACAGAGCTTTATCAGTTTCCTGTCACTGTTAAAAATGTGATTTTAAATTTCTCAGCTTAGCTTCTAGCCAATATATATTTTTTACACCTTCAACAAATAGAGTTATCTATTAAAAATCCATGTTCAAGTCACTTCTTTAACTACCTACAGTATTTAGATACTATGAACCTTCTGAGTCTTTTATCTCCAGTTCTTTAAAATAATTTTACAGCTATTTGGTAAATTCTTACCAAGTTTTCAAAGTTATACATTAGTTTTGGACACCTGAATTGGTGGGGTTTAGTGGCAGATGTGCAAAAGCCAAAGAAAATATTAATACCATCTCTACATTCCAGTTTAAATCAAAACATGATTGTCGATTGCAAAAAAAAAACCTGAAACAAAGCCCACTAATTTGTTAAAATCAGTCTATTAAATTTGATGATTATCTGTGTAAGAGTAAGAATTTTTTAAACTCAGCCAGTGTGTTTGTGAATTTTAACTTGGACTGATATTTGCTGTGTTAATTCAATATGCTGTTGCTCAGTGTTCATGAGAAAAATATTTCTGTTCATATTGCAGGTACAAAACCAGTGGTGAAACCATGGCTTCCTGAAAGTCAAATTACGTTTTTGAAAGCACAGTATGATTCTTAGGAATAATAAAATAAAGATAAGATTAATCACATACTGAAGTGCAATTTGCATTTAAAGCAAAATAATGAGGAAGTGCATTCAGCCCAATGTTTCAAACCAAAGGTAAAGAATTAGGATTTTCCTCCCAGAATAACCTTTTATTTTTAATTAAACTTGCTATATTAGGTATGTATAGATTGTTAAAATAATTAATAAGAATGAATAAAATCTAGTAGTCTAATAGAATATTTCACCTCTTGGATATTTGTTAATGGGATCAGAACTCCAACCTGGGATTTTGAGAAGTTTTTTTATCCTAAAATCATAAATCCAAATGCTTTTACAGACTTGAGAAGCTAGAGTTATATTCCTTAGCATGGGCTACAGAAACATGGGTAACTAGTTCAACATAAAGTTGTTTTATACATGTTCCCCTCCACTTAAATAACTTGCTTAAGTCCAGTCACCTCTGACAAAGCAATGACAAGGCACTGGAAAAAGGAAGAAATTATTGCAGACACTTGAAATCCTATACAAACACTTTTTTTTTTTTTTTTTAAACAAGCATTATTCAGGCTTACTTCTCTTGAACATAGTATATTACGTGCTCAAAAGGAAGATTTTTACTGGAAATGTCATCTAGTTACCTCTTCAGCATACCAAGCACACCCTGGAATTCTGCTCACCAAGTGTCTTCATCAGGTGTTTTAGGAACCAGTAATGTAGGAGTAAATCCTGGTCACCAAGATTGATAGATTGGTTAGTACCCACGACAGGAACTCCATTGCCTTATATAACCTGAATGACTGAGTCTCCAGGAAAGCCAGAGATGATATGAACAAGATGATCACCAATGGAACCTTTTTCTTTCTTCACTGACTGTTCTTTCAGCAGGAATTGGTTGGGACCATGGTTTCACATAGCTCACATAAGCCAAGAATAAGAAGAATGACACTGGGACTTGTGAGATGGCATAAACAGTTTTTGAGGGTTTATTTTCCTAGTTTGTAATTGAGAAACAAACAGAAGAAGGATATTCAAAAGCTGAATAGTGAAAAATGGAAGGAGAAGACAATAATAAATAATAACTAGTAATATTGCTATTTATAAATAATAATAATCAAAACTAATAATTACAAGATGAATACTATTTTCTTTATTGTAATAAAGTTTTAGTTTAGTGTTAGAAGGAAATTTCCCCCCATTTTTCTACGTACTTTTCCATGCGACAGCTCTGAGACACAAAATTGCAGCAAGAGCTGGTATGTGGTTTTTACACACTGCCATAACCTGAGGAGTTACATTCAGAGACCAAAATAGTGCAAAAGGTCCAAAATAAACATAAGAGAAAAGGAGAGTCCTTGTGTTAGAAAAATGAAATTATAAAAAAGTGTAACACCCTATTCCCAAAAAGAGTTCTTCTTTCATTCATGCAGGCCTCCTGCTTCTGACTTTGCTTGATTACTTATTTGTAGGGATGGACCATCTTTGAGTTCAGGTAAGTCATCCTTGAAAATCAGCCAGTTCGCCTGGACCCTTGTTTTCCCCAAAGCTGTATTCCATGGGATTCTCCCAAGCAGATCTTTGGATTTGTGGGTCAATAAAAGAATCACCCTCCATCTCAAACACATCCAGCTGTGTCTCCAGTATCCTTTAGAGATAAGCATCACTGGGAAATGAGGACTTGTCTCCAAGGGTTGTCTCAATGTTGGCAGCCAACAAGTGTTGAGCAAGTACACTCCAAGGAACTAAAAGAATTAGAGCAAAGGCAGCAGATGAAGGAGACACAGAACCACTGGAAAAGTCAGAGCAGTAAATGAGAGGGAAAGTAGGTATGGAAGAGATACAATCAGAGGGTTAGAAGAGGAACTGGAGAAAGGTTACATTTCTGAGGCAGAGGAGAAAAACTGAGAGTGCTCACATTGTGAATGCCCTTGCCTGAGGAAAAATACAATACTGAGACTTTGCAAAAGACAATGAAAATTCTAAAATGTCTTGTAAATACTGGAGAAAGGAATTCTTTCCTCTATTAGAGCTCTTAATTTTTCCTTCTGCCTTCTGTGAAGTAAATTCTGGCTTTCAGAAATACAGTTGATGAACACAGCATGTTGAGAGAGGAGGAAAAGAACCAGATTATACCGAAATAAAGTTGAGCTGATAGATGGGTAATATTGAGCCCAACAGTATAACAGAGCCACATCTGTATTATCCTCTTGAGAACATAAGTGTGTTAAGCTGCTGAATGAGAAAAAACTGAGAAACACAACAATAAGGAGATCATGAGTAAAATCTGCAGGCACGTTAATCTTACACTTAACAGCTTTTCAGTGAAGCACAGTAGCAAACAACAGAAGGAAGAGTAAGATCAAACATTTAAAACAATTCTTTGCACAGACTCAGTCCCACTCTTAGGGTTACCATATTGCTGCCTGCAATTTCCAGGCTAAAAGTGTTTCTATGGTGAACTAGCAGCAGTTCTGGTAAGCCCAGGATGCACCACATTCCTTGATGACTGAATTATGCCTGTGAAAGCGATGCATCTCAGACTCCTTCTCTGCTTGTGCCTTCACACGTGAGCTAAGCAACTCACACACAGGAAATAAATCCTGTACATCTTGATGGACATCTTGGCTTCTTCTGTGATTATAAATTAGGAAGCCTTCAGGACTTTTGTCAGCAATTAAACGCAGTCATGCCTACTAATACACTGTAGGAAGAACTTCTGCTGAGGTTCTGGCCTGTGTCCAGAAGCACCATTACGGGAAACTCCCAGTTCTGGCTCTGCCAGTTGGCCTTGGAGCTCACAAACATTTCCAGACACAGGTACAAACATTCTCAGACGTCAGTAGATTAGTCACTATGGCCTGCTGTCCATACTGACTGCAGGGCAATAATTTCAGCAGAAAAGGTCTTTGGCAGATATACCCTGTAACTACAATGTAACTGAGATGCATAACACACACACAAATACATGCATAATTAAGAAATAATCATGATTACCCCACCCACATACTTTGGGACACTTTATGTGTTTGCTCTACATAACTCCACTGCATTCCCAGTTGCTTCAGAGTGGATATGGTGAATTCATGCAACTCTTAGCAGGAGGATGAGTATTAAGTACAGTAATAAGTTTTAGAGTGCAAGTAGACAGACAAATAAAGAGTAAAAAATTTGAAATATATGGAAATGTTCCTGTGCAATACCAAGTACTTTTTAAATGAAAACCTATAATTTAAGCAACAATAAACCTGCTTCTCTATGCCATTGATCTTTGATAGAAGAAATTCCATGTGTCTGAACCCCATACTCTTTAATAACATTTTGCATCATGCAGTAGAAAGATTACATTTGAGGCATGAACAAGGAATGTTTACCTTTTAAAATGTCTGATTAGCACTTATTTCTTTCACACTCCTGCATCTGCCAAAGCTGAGACCTCTCCTGCTTGGTCGAATGATAGAGAATTTATTTATTTTCCACAACAGCTCCTTCTTGGCAAAGTAACAGGAGGGCATCACTGCAGAGGGCTGATAGTGGCAGCTGCAGTGGGTGTTTTGCTGCACTTTGGTTGGTTGGATGTTCAGCTTTGGGCTCCTTCTGCATATGCATGCCAGTTCCAAACAAATTTCAGTCTATTCTAAGAAAAAAAAAAAATCAAACCATAAATAATGCCACTGGTTTTCTTTATTTTCTGTGTGCACTTTGAACCAGAGTTTTTACTTCATGTACCTGTAATGCTTCTGCATGAGGAGGCCCAAAACCATATATTAATGTTAGAGGAAATATATTCTTTCTCCTTGACAACTGACAGAGATCTATTCACAGGTAAAATGAACATTATGTTGGTTTAAAATCCTGTAATAGTGAACTGGTACCCATCTATACTTCCTAGCACTGGAGAAAATAACTGCCAGCTGTAAAGCCACAGAAAACCAGTCAAAAAATACTAAATTCTGCAAAAAGTGTAGGAAAGTGAGAAAGTGCAACTAATTTTAATTTAGTGTTTATGACAGGGTAATTAGTCCTTTGAAATAGTTTTTGTTCAGTGTCTAAAAGGGATTTAATCTATTAGGCTCTTCATGTTTTAGACAAAATAGACATTATGCTTATTATTACTTTATCATTTTTCTGTAGTTAATATTAGTTCATTTTCTGATACTCAGTATGGACTCCTCATTGTGTTTCAGGACTTGCTTTAGCTTGATAAAAACATATGCTGTGTCAAAGTACTGTTTTTTTCATAATTTGTCTTTATGATCTTAACACCATATTTCATTGATTTCAAAGACCTTGTAGTTCATTTTATCTTTTAAATTTTAGAAATTTTCAATAATGGTTGGGGGGTATTTTAATGTTTAACTTAAAATTACTTGATGGGCTTGGATTGTCACACAGGGTTTTTTGTGTTTCTTTTTCAGTTCAAACAAGGTTTTGAAGCAGCAAGTCAATTTTACTGCAGAGAAGTGATAAGTACAGCCAGAGGACAACTTTTAACAATGTTTCCTCTTCTGGAGCACGTCTTTCCTTGAGGAAAGGTAGTACACAGGAAGTGATAATCTACAATACAAGCACGTAATGGTGAAATCAGAAATGCCAAACAAAAAACTAAGTTTGACCAGCAAAGGACATTAAAAACAACCAAAAAAAAGCACTCTTGATGGACAATAGCAGTAAGAAGAACAGCAACGTGCCAGCTGCTCAGCTACATACTGGAGAGGGAAAACCATCCCCAAAAATGTTGATTATAATCAGATAATTAACACAATTGGCACCAGAGAGAAAGAGGTACATCTCAGTCTTAAATAAGTTAGAAGGAACATCTATGAGCTATATGTTTTTACTTGATGTTAGCATCAGGACTGTCCCTGGGTAGCACTTGCAGTGCTGATTCAGTCCCAGGGCCATCAGGAGTTATCTTCCAGAACTCGTGAAATTTGGGTGATGTAGGGAAAACTGGGGCAGGATGAACATAATAACCACCTAGATTTCAAACAAACAGAAGGAGTGACAGGGAATTAATATCATCAGCTTCATTTCATTCTCTAGAAAATTGTTAGCACAACTCAATGGTTTATAAGCACCCTCAGAGATAAAAAACATTGGTCAATATGAATTTGTCCAGAAGAAACTGAGACTACCCAGTCTAACCTCCCTTCCTGACAGAGTAACAGGATCCATGGTCTGAAGAGCAGTAGATCTCACATTTCAATTTCAGTAAAGCTTTTAGAATTACTTCCATGACATTTGCATAAGTAAACAGAAAAATAAGGTCCAGACAATACCCATTAGTAAAAATTTTTTACCCAGTTAGTCAAAAATGGGTGGAAAACTATTCTCAAACAGTAATAGCAGCAATCACAGCAGTTCAATCAAGCAGTTCTGGCTTGGCTCCAGCTCCTTCCAGCATTTTAGTTAATGAGATGAGTGATGGGAAACCAAGTTCTGAGCAGAAGACTGGACTTGATGACTTATTGAGGGCTCTTCATCAGGTATTACCCTGTGATAGCATGGTCCTGTTTTTTTGATTTTGCTGATGATACCTACTTGGGAAATACTGTGAGCTTCTTGAGACATAGCACCAGATTTTAAAATTATTTGAACAAGTTCCAAATTATGGTTTATAAACTTTTGATATCACTAAGTACTGATAAACAGAATATTCTATACTTACAAATAATTCTTCAAAATGAGGAAGCAGCTCATTTTGAAGCTAAAAAGCAGCTAAAAGCAGCTTTACTGAAACAGATGCAGGGGTTACTGGGCCCAAACTGAACCCAACTCAAACAGGTCATGGAAAAACCAAACACTGATCTGGGACACAGGGTAAAATTTTAGCCTCTAAGGCGTGCTGACCAGTCCCACCTTTCTGCTCAGCCTCAGCTTGTGATAGTGTGTTCACTCTTGGGATCTGAACAGCAGAAAGAATTTGAACTGGAGGGAGTCCACAGAAGATCTATGAAAATGATAAGAGTTTGGAAAACATGACCTATCAAGAAAGGCTCATTATCAGGATTATTTAGATTAAACAATGGAAAAGCAAGAGAGAAAAATTAACAGCCTAGCTATCTAATAGACTGCTGGAAGGAGGAAAGGAAGAAGTTATTTTCCATGACTGTGAAGAGTAGATAAGACTGAATGGGCTTAAACAGCAGCAAGGAAGACTTGGGTTAAACATTAGGATAAGCCTTCTAATTGTAAGAACATTGAAACACTGAAACAAGCTGTGTCATGGGTAAGGGCCCCTCAGGATGGGTGAAGCAGACCTTCACCACCACCACCAGCACCACCTTCAGCAGTGTGAGACTGCTGAGGACCACCAGATCCAAGTCAGCCTTCAGACTTCTGGCAACCCTATTTTTTAGGCTCTAAATTATGTGAATAAAATCAGCCTTCTTTTTGCAGCAGAAGAAATCCTGTAATATTTAATCCTGATTTAAATGTACTTTATAGCCCACTTTCCTAATGCTTTGCTCTGTTCCAGTAGTCCTTAATCTTTTTATTTTTAGAAACATGTCACAATCATCAGATGCCAGAGAGAAGAACTCCTTGTGACTGACACCTCACACATATTTCTTTCTATTCCTCCCAAGTGTTATTTCATTTTCTGCCCAAGTTTCTCTAAATCCTTTTTTATTAAGTATTCGAGTACCACTGTACATATAATTCCTCTTTGCAGTCACCTACACACTTCATAAAGGTCTTGATATTATTTCTCCAAAAATTTAGAAGATACTGAATGGAGAAGGTCTGTTCCCCAAATCCAGTAACACTCTTCAAATTCCCTTCAATCACATGGCTATTTTCACTGCCCTTTTATTTGATTTTGAAGGAATTGAAAAGACAATGCAGAGTTCCACTGCAACCCAGATTAATTAATTCCAGACAACATGACGTACTTATCTGAAATAGGTGACATAGAATGTATTTCTTGATTACTTTTTGAGCTGTCCCACACAATGAATAATTAGACTTGTGTGGCAGTGCAAGCAAGTAATTTTATAACCAGGATACTAATGTTCTGAAATTCCTATTTTAGGAAATGAAAACAAAGACCCTTAATTTGAAAAATGTTGATCATACAGTACCTTAAATTTTATAACCAGAAAACTACCTTCAAACATAGTTTTTAAGAAACTAGCCATGAATTTTGGTAATTTTACCCTATTAACTAGATGTAGACCTGCTTTTCCTTAAATATTTCAATTTCTCTCCAAATGTAGAGCTACAAGAGATGTTTTTAATGATTGCATTTCTACAGATACTGAAAAATTAAAACAATTGGCAGGATCACTTGTTCCAAAAATGTAACTAAGCTTCTTTTTCTTTAGTCTCATGCTATCTCCTTATCCATGCTTCTTTCCTGTGACAGACTTGGCTGACACTGAGTTGGACTGGATGGTCTTAGAGATCTTTTCTAACCTTAACAATTCTGTGGTTTTATCTTTGTTGGTTCTGTTTTCCTAATATTCTGAGGACACTTTGGACTTGCTGAACTGTAAATGCTCACTTCTGGATGGAACTTGGGACTATGGTCTATTTTGACTCCTGCAGGTCAGCTCCTGCTCACACTCATTAAAACAACTGAGGCATGGACTTTTCCACTCAATAACCTAAAGGAAGTCAAGGATGATGTGTTAGTGCATTTTCACAGCTAATTCTATTATTTTCCCCAAACACTCCATCTTATTCTGCCCAATGCAGAAGTAAATGAGTGAAGATTGAGGCACTGCTTACAAGTCTCTCCACTATTTGCCAGATTTGCTTATTTAAATGCCAGAAATGCACACAGCAGTAGCAAAGATTCTGCATGATGGAGGTTGGGCTGAGAATTCACAGTCAAAGGGAATGAAAAAGTGATTTGCTGAATGCATCTGAGCAGTTGGCAATCAGAAGCAAATAGGACTAAAGCAAGGACCAATATTAAAAAAAAACCCTCACATCTCCCCCTTTATATTGATATTAACAGTCATTTATTTTCTCAATATAGCGAAGATTTCTTATTAATAGAAGTCAATTATCCAGTAAAATCAGCTTATTTCCAAATCTGTTTTTTTCTATGTGGGATATTAAACTATTTTCTGCCCTTCTGGCAGATGCATGAGGCTGCCAGGGATACTGGAAGAGAGCTCTCAGTTTTTGTTGGAAAGACATGGAGATAAAACTGATGGATGAACTAAGCTCTACAAGATCAGCACAAAAGACATCGAACAGAAAAGTGATCTGTACATAGAAACTCACATTTATCCAGTGTCAGCAGCTTCCAAAAAGTACAATCCAGGTACTTTTCCCCCATGACTACGTGAAACAACTGTTGATTTCATCACTGATGGTGAATCAAGAGGCACCTCCCAAGCTCCAAGCACGAACCTTCAGTACTTAAAAGCAAATGCCTGACATTTAACTGAGATACGACCTTCTCTTATCAGTGCCTTCTATGTATTTGCAGAGTGCCAGTGTCCAGGTGTCTGAATTATCTCAATGAATATTGTTTTATTTCTATGTCTAGCTCAGTTTCTATAAAAATCCAGCTGTACAAATAACGTGCTCTGCCTCCACAAGCAATTACCAGCAGGTAACATGTGACTGTCCACCTTCCTTATCATGGAAAGCTGTCTCTAAGGTGGTGGTGCTCCCCAGTATTTGAAATGGATAGGTTTAGATTAGATTTAGATATGTTTAGATTAGACATCAACAAGAAATTCTCTGCTATGAGAGTGGTGGAACACTGGAGCAGGTTGACCCAGAGAAGCTGTGGATGCCCTGTCCCTGAAAATGTTCAAGGCCAGGCTGGATGGGGCTTTGAGCAACCTTGTCCAGTGGAAGGTGTTCCTGCCCATGGCATGGGAGTTAGAACTAGATGTTTTTTAAGCATTCTTCCAACCTAAATCATGCTATGATTGCACTTTGATGGTCCTTCCACTGCAAGTCCCTCATCCAACAAAGGCCAGGCTCGCTAACAGCACACTCTGTGCATACCAAGCTGTGGTAATACCTTCATATCCATTCTGTGGAGCACCTCGATACAAAGAGCTTTGTTGCTGCCGCTCTTCATCCACGAGTGACAAAGGAAACTGCAGAGAGGGGAAAAAAGCTCTGGCTCTGGCCTGGGGAAGAATTTTTTCCAGTGTATCAGTACTTCAATTCCAGCCTGCACTACTCAGACAGTGCCAAGTGCAGGAAAGGATGATGTGAGCTTCAGGGCATCATTTGTACTGAAAGCCAAGTTCCAGGACTGGGGAGGGGGAAGTAAGGCTTGTTTTCAGTACGACTAAAGCTCTGCACGAAGGGACGACGGACCCAGCAACCCTGTGTATTCGCTGCAGGCTGTCTCGGCGAGGGACAGGAAGGCTTGGAGAGCACAGCAGCCTGTTTTCTCCTGATGCCATCTGCTGGCTGAACTGCCAGGGAAAGGCTGCGCTCGGCCAGGCACAGACAGCGACACAGAAACAGTCACAGGGCTCCGCTTAGCAACTCCACAAGGTCCTTAGCAAACCCCTCAAAAAACTGAATACTTATTTTATAAGATGGAATAAAAATGAATTAAAAGGTTTGGCAGGCTTAAACTTAAGGGAAAGGACAAAAGTGAATATCCAGCTAGTCCAGATTTAACAAAACGATTTACATTAGATGAAAAATAAAACAATTTTAAAAAAGCTGTTGCTGTCACAAGCAGGTCCCTGCTCTGGCACAGGCCCATGCAAAAAGAAAATTCTAAGCAGAACAAAGTTAAATAATCTACATGACAGTTGAGGTTTGGGATGCATGACATGCATGACATGGGGTTGAGGGTGTTTGCCAGGTGGGTATTGGATATGAAAAAATGCCACTGGATTATAAACTACAGAGGTTGATATTGCCTTCTTTCTGCATTTGGACAGATTCTGGCAGACAGGGCTGTCATCTGCTGCTAACAAGACCCTCAGATGGTATCACATCTGAAATAATAATGACAGGAGGCTGGACAAAAGATGGTGTTTAGTTCTAGTATTTCTGAGCAAGCCTGTGAAAAAGCTGTTTGTTACCCATCCTGCAACATTTGCACCCTCACCATCAGTACTCAAAGCTGTCTTTGCAGATTAACATGATGAAAATGTTTGGTTTTTTAAAATTTTAATATAATGGCTACTGAATTTCCATTTCAGGAAGGCCTTCCAGACCTGAAGAGATAACTGCTTTGAGGAATATAACTTGGACTGGTTACCTTTCAAGCACCATGGACATTTAATTTCTTCTGCTGTGGGGATGGGAAATCAGAGAAGTGCATACTGGGATGGCTGCTGCTGTTAAGGATGTTCTGGACAAGGTTGCAGACAGAGGCAAAGCACTAAAATACACCCAGCATAAACTACCCAAAGTAATATAATCACTTTCATCCACAAACTATTCTATTTAAACCACTTAATATACAACATCTAGTTTTATTTTACTAGTATAAGATGCTTAATACTTGAATTATGTCAGAAGCCTTTCAAACTGTGCCTTACATCATCATAGTTGAAAAATCCTTTACAAAGGGCTGATTTTTATGTCACGTTTCTAGTTCATCAACCTGTACATACAATGGATGTGCACAAACAGGATCTTCTGCCTAAGGCACTGAACAAAAAATAAATAAACAATTGACAAATATTATTTTATCTCTTTATTTTTTTCCAGAATATTTTAATATTGAAGCCCAAGTTGTTATTTTCAAGGGACAGGGAAGGGGGAGAGGAAAGGGAGAAAAGTTATGAAGACACATTATTTTATTTAATTTATGGTTTTGTGAATGGTCATTTCTGTAGGCAACAAAAGGTTGTTTTCTTAAAAAAAATAATAAAACAAACAGCACCATTAAAGAAAGCATGATCCCTGAATTCTAAACAAAACACTGTCTTGAAACACAAAAAATTGCTAAAATGCTTGTTTCACCCAGTCACATCTGGTGGGGTAACAAAGCAAAGCATAACAGCATTAAACTGTAGCAATCTTGCTGAAACCAACTACACCCCCTTCTGAAGATTCAGAGAACCACTTTCCGAGCTTGTCCTGTGGGAATAATATTTTCTTTGGTAGAGGACTGAAGGAGGGTATTTACTTCACTGAATGTGGATAGAAAAAATATCTATGCACGTTAGGGATCTCCCCAATAAATCTGTATTTCTCATGCATGTTAGGTACGAGTGGATTTCACATTGCTGTTATACTGCAGGAGTAATACTGCCCTATAAAGGCATAGAATGGCTAATGTTGAACAGATGTAAACATTCAGAATACTGACAAAAAAAAATACATACACACAAAAAACCCTGTACTGAAAATGTGAATCGAGTTAAGTTTCCATAAAGCAGAAAAGATATTTTACAGCAGTACAAGAGAATTATGGCAACAAAGTAAAGCACTTTTCTTGTAACATTCATGAACAGTACAAATACAACAAAGTTATTCTACGGACTAAATTATTCTTTAACTATCAAATATAGTACAAAGCGAAATATTATGTGCTATAAAAGAAGCAGCTCCTTAAATTAGACTAAAAAATGCTTTTTTTTTCTTTTTGTTGGTTTTACAGTGACAAAGCATGATGACTGAAGACAACAGGATTTCACAGATTCAGAAACATTTAGCTGCACAGGTCCATGATAAATTCACTGAATAGTTCGTTGCTTCCCCCACAGTGTTCCGCAGAGCCACGGAAGATGAACCGCTGCGCTGCTGCCAGGAGACTGCAGAAGTCATTCAGTGTTCAGAGCAGGGCCCTTCACGTGTGTCAGCTAAAATGATCCCTTTTGGTGACACTTCTCAGCTCATCTCCATGTTTATCCTGGTACTTCACCACACCTTGGAGAAACTGCTAAACCAGAGGCTACAATAACGATTCTGAAATTGTGCGTGTGTTCATAAGGGGAAGGGGGTGCAGCATAAGGTAATTTTACTTCAGAAATTGCATTATAAAGCACCATATGCACCAGCTTAAAAACTGTGCAAGGAATTGCAGGGCCCTGAAAAACCATCTGCACGTTCTGTAGCTTACCCTGACAACATGCACCACCCTCAAGAAGAAAGCCTATAGTACAGAGAATATACCTTTCACTTTATGGCTCAACCATTATTTTTGTCTTTTAAATGCTATTTCATGTACTAGATCTCAGCAGATAAATAAAATGCAAACAGGGAGCATCCAGTTCACCATTTCTTAATTATTTTTTTAACATTATTTCAAAGGGAGTTTCTGCTTGGAAAATTATTTCAGAACAGAAACACACAAACACACTCACTGCAAATGCCCTAACATTATCTGCATATCTCACAGGTATGCAATTAAAACAGTAAAGAGGGAGGAAAGAAAAAAGTGTTTCTCCCTCTCACCCAAAAGTGCTGCTCCAGGGGTAGGAGTAGGGGAACAATTTTGGAGTTTAAAAAAAAAAAAAAGGTAAATTATACATGCTGGACACTGGGACACATACGTACGTACACACAAACACAGAGCAGTGTGTTCTTAAGTAATTCTTTCACCACTTTTCAGTGCATAAACTATTAACACCCCACGGTGCAAACTGCATGGTCATTAGAAAACACGATGACATTGAGCCTGAAACCTGAACAATCAAATGACTACAAAAAAAGAAGTAATTCAGAATTAATGTCTAAATGTGACTGGGTTCTTAGCAAAGACCGAGAGTTACTCTCCCTAAGCATTTGTGTGATATCAAAATCAAGGTAAGGTTTTCAGTCACACTAGGATTCAATCAGGCGCTCCCATCACCATGGTTGCTTTTGAGTATTTTCATACTCTAAACCTAATCTGTAACAACATTTCACCATTGTTGCTAACTAATTGCTCAAATTTATTCCTGGTGCCACTCCAGTGACTCAAGAATGAAAGGAGTGGAACTGCACTATGTAAGAATTTGGTCAGTTGTGTAATGTAACATAGCACCATCCAGTCTAATGCCATTTTAAATACATTTTATCATGACCTCACACATGCAAGTTGCAATCCTGATACAAAAATGACAATATGACATGAATGAGTGACCTACCACATTAGTCACACTCTTACCCTCCAAACAAAGTAAAACTATGTTGTGGCCGGAATCTATTTCTGCATTATGTCAGCCAATACAAGAACTATTTCAAGATGCAAGTATAAACAAATATTAACTTATGTGCTGTGGACAGGAAAACCTGAGCTAGAAATAAGGATTCCCAGCAGGCTTATATAAACATAGGCAAATAGAAGTCTAAGACTGGTTGCTGTCTTTTTTTTTTTTTAATAGAAGTATCCTAGCTTTACCAAGTATAAATACAATGCAATAGAATTCCAATACAAAAGCTCCTCAAATATGAATCTGATATGCTTTAACTGACTACACTCATGCTTATTCATGAGTATTGCCCAGTCATTGTTTTGCCAGCAGCTGGCATAGCGGTGAATGCTAATTTTCACTTGGTTACTAACTGTTACCAGGTTGGTTCATTTAGGTTTTTGCTTGGCTGTCTTATTTTCCTACCAGAAGACCTGAAAGTGCTGAGAAGCCGTTCCTTAGTTTACATGTCATATTAAGGAGCACTTTTGTATAGAAAAAACCGTATTACTGTATCAGCAACAAATTTGCTAGTTATTACAAATGGCCTTTGTATCACACAGTGTCAAAAATAATATTGATATGTTGCTAATTACAATAAAAGAGAACATCAAGGTGCACCATAGAGCTTCCTATGACAGGAATGTATGTTGTAGATATTCCAGCTCACTTTTAAGACAATAAGCGGCATTTATCATGTTTGTGAAAATGGTCCCGCAAGAAAATAAATGTGGTTCTTTCATTCAGCACAACCTCACTAATAGCACCTGAGTCAGGGAGACCAGTTACAGCTCATGAGAAAGTACACAAAAAAAGATCCAATTAAAAAAGTATACTCCAAAATATAGCATACTTTTCATTTCCTAAATGTGGTTCTATTATCCACATTAGTGCTTCAGAAAGCAACAGTTCACTGCACGATGAAACCAAGCAGCCTTACATCTCACACATTCCTACTATGCTGCTCTCTTAAAACTGTGCAAGGACAATCAGTTTTCTTGGGCAGGCTGTAAGGTCTTTGGATTAATGAGGTTCTACTGTGATGGTAAAAAAAAAAACGTTTCTCTTGATGCTGACATCTGGGCAGACCCAACCACATATTGGCAGATGGATGACTTGAACTCCACATTTTGTGTTCTTGAAGTGGGAGTAAAAAAAAACCCCAAGGTGTTTTCATCTCCCCAGCAACTGCATGTGCTTTATCCCTTTGTAACATTTTCCTTTTAGGTGAATAGGACTCCAAAATCACCGTTTTTCTTTTCTGCTGTTATAGTGGCTAGCACGTCTGGAATGCAGCTATATTCCTGAACATAAATACAGTACTGGATAAATACTGAAAGTTACTTTAAAGATGCAGTATCCCTTTTAAAAATACATTTTGTTTCCAAATTTCTAAAAGGGTCTGACTTCCTTTGAGAAAAAAAAAAAAGTCAGTGTTGTAAGTAATTCTAAGAATTACTTTAAATGGCAAAACTCTCAGATGTTATTTAAATAGAGTAACTCCCATAAGAGCAAAAAGAAATTACAATCCAACATTCAACCAATACGCAATTAAAATCTTTCCTTATTCATTCAACAGAAGAATGCATCATTTTTAGGCCACAGAAAGGCTACAACTTTGAGAACCAATGACCTAAGGCTGACCTTATTTTTATATATATTTGGGACTGAAAAACCTAGCGGACAGATTAGAGAGACAAATACAAATAAACACCATTTGAGTGAGAAACAGGAAGAGAAAAGAGGTGTCTAATCCCCAGCAGAGAAGTTACTTTCTCCAGACTCTACTGAAGCCAATGTGTTTCCAGTGTTGGTCCCACTAACTCATCACATACAAATCTTTCTCAAGGAATCAACAAGAAGAGATGATGAGTAAGATTTAAGTTCCACAGTCCCTGGCAGGCACATAAGGAAACTTCTCTAACAATCTAAATTCCTCTTTCAAATTTCTTTTGTTAGGTGAAGTGACTATATTTTAGCCCTACATAGTGAAAGTCAATTGAAGAAAACAAACTTGTCAGCAGAAAAACTGCAAACTGACTTTGAAGCCACGACGGTTGGCACCCTGCACCTTGCCACTGCCCCCCTCAAACCAGCTGCTATTCAGTGTGTTATTCATTCTGCATAGTTACTCCACTTCTTACAGTGCTATTCTTCCACTGATCTTTAACCTGCAGCTCATATCAGCTATCAAAAAGTGGAGAAAAAATGTGCTGCACTTTGTGCAAATAAATAGAAGCTATGAATGACATGCATTAATGCATTTTTCTTTTTTTTTTTTTTAGCACAGCAAGAGAGCTCATACAAGCTTCTGTAACAAGGCTATCTCTTTTTTTAAACTACTTCTACAGGTTTCCTCTTCTTCCCAGAAAATGGCACTCAGGCAGGAATAACTAAGTTCTGAAAGCACCACGTAGAAGAAAAAAACAAACCAGTTAAAAAAAAAAAAAAAAAAAATCAATCCACTAATTGCAAACCATTAGTGGCCTAAACTGTTCCAATTTCTCTGTTCCTTTGTCCTGCTCTCCCACGTTGATAAGGGATACTGCATCTTTGATTCAGCTCCTACCGCACCACCAGACAAGCTACACACAGTTTGGAAGGCCCTATGCAGTCATCATGACAGAAGGCTCCGCAGCCTTTGCACACGATCATGGCTTTCAGCCTGCACGAGCATTTCAGTTCCAGTTCATCGGCATTGCTGCTGTCAGCAAATTTCTGAACCGGGATCTGCGCGTTCTGGTTAGACAGGCCTGTGGCAGTGTTTGAACCACTTCCTAAAATCCCAATCGATTTCTCAATTGCAGATGCTGCCCTTTTGAAGCTTGTGCTACCAAAGTGTATTGTTGGATAATTTCCACAGAGCTGCTGCTGCTGCTGCTGCTGCTGTGGGTGCTGCGTCTGTATTTTCTGAGCAGCAAGTTGGGTAAAAGGCTTCTGTGGCTCAGAAAGTAAATAGGAAGAGAAATCTGCATTTTTTAATGCAAACGCTTTTAACTGTTCTTTCACTTCGTTCTGATCATAGGAAGCTTGTTTCATGCCCAGTTCGCAGCTGCTGCTTAAACCTTCCTCAAAAGAAATAGGTTCAGATTTTATATTGCTACAGATGCTTGCTGGCTGAGGCCAACCAAGTCTTTTAGTGGTTTCCATAGTAACTGTCGGTTGTTTTTGATCAGAGGGGACTTCTGCATTTGGGTGAGGAGGGGGAGGAGGTGGCAGGGGCGGAGGGGGAACAGGGGGATGCGCTAATGTTTTACTCTGCAGAGTTTGAGAGGCACTGGCAATGTCATCACCTTCTTTAATTTGAATATTAGGGGAAAACACACTTCCTAGCCTCAGCTGGTGAGCTGCTGTAGAAATATTCACGTCTCCCAAGCCCTTCTGTTCCAGGTGTCTGCTAAAAGCAAATGTGTTGCAGCCAGGTGGGCCTTTTGAAGTAGTTTGCAACAAAGCTGCCGTAGGAATGGGGCCTCTTGCAGCCATGGACATTTGGTAAAAATGCTGTCTATGTGAGGTACTGGCTTCTGCGTGAAAGCTGCCATTTTTATCAATGTGAAACAAGCTCTGCTGGAAACTGCATGAAGGCAATGGTCTCTTCTGCTGCTTGATCTCCGGGCTGTGAGTGATCCGGCTCTGAATGGTGTGTTTGTTAAGCCACTCCTGCTTAAATGGCTGTCCGTGCCCTAGCTGATTCATGCTGGAACTAATTACACAAGGAGCCACTTTAACATCTGTGTCCATTGACACCTTCCCAGGCTCACATTTAATTTGAGCATGTTCCCCTATAGTCCTGGCCATCCTCTTTTTCGGGTGGTTTTCACGCTTTCTGATTTGTAGTGGGGCTATGCTGCCTGCTGTAAATCCTTTACCATCTGGATTAGGAGAGTTGGAAGCATGTTCAACAATATTTCTCTCGGCCACTGCTGTTTTACATACTGAGGTAGTTTGCAAAGGCAAGGGAAGCCTGTTAATTTCTAGTTTGGCTCCTGATCTGGGCTGCGGCAGCACTTTTTCTAAAGGCAGATTGCCTTGCAGTAACTGTGTCACTAAAGGATTGTTGGCCTCCACTGATGACAAGCGACAGCTAGAGCCCCCAGCACTCGTAACTCTCTTCAGGGTTTCCGTTGTCAGGGACAGGGAGTCTTCCATGGAGTCTGCGATGGATGTCTTGGAGGCCTGCGGTGGCTGCACACTCGTGGCTATTTCTGCAGTCTGGGCAGGCATTTCAGGTCCTGTAAAATCCTCAGTGTCCATCCTGAAGCACTTGTCAGACTCGTTAGTTTCTGATTTAACAGGAACAGCAATGCTTGTCAAAAGACTCCTGGATTGCAGTTCTGACATTTGTGTGTAACTGGAAGGTTCGCTTTTGACATTTTTCAAGCAGTTTTGCTCTGCATATTCCTTATGCTTACCAGAGGTAAGATGGCTGACCACTGGCTGGTCTGTATTCATTGCCTCCTCATCACGCCAACAAATTCTATTGTTAGTGTTGTACTGATTGGCACAGGCAGCATTGGCTTCATTTTTCAATGCTGAAGGACCTCTTAATTGCTCAGCAAAGCCTTGGCTGGTAGGAACCACCTCAATTAATTTATCTTGAGGAGCAAGAGGCACTTCTCGAAGACTTGAACAACCTGCCTGCAAGTTTTTGCTGTCCTGCTTTGCTGTAATGGTGATAAAGCTGGAACTGTGCTCAAGGCTCTCATTAGGGACCACTTCAGGCCTGCTTATGACAGACACCTGAGGACAGGCTATACTTTGTAAGGCAGCTTCTGTCCTTACAGGTCTGCTCTGCAGGTCAATGCTGTTCTCTACATTTTCAATAGAGGCAGAAAGTGACAGACTGGAATTCTGATTTGTGGTGTGGTCAACAATGACTTTGCAAGGTATAGACCTATTCATGGCAGTTTGCGTAAAGCTCAGTGGCTGAGATTTACCAGAGAGATCCATCCGGTTTCGTGCTCCAGAGCTTTTTTCTAAGAGATCAGCATTCAATTTAGTAGCATTATCATAAGAGTTTATTGTCACCATGTTACCAGTAAACATTGAAATGGGTGGCCTTGCAACAGAATCTGCAGCTGCAAGGGCCTCACTGCAACTTAAAGCTGACCTGACGGTAGTGTGGATGGAGACAGTGCTCTGCTCACTACACCCTGTTATGGCTATCTTATCAGAAGGAAATCTGTTGGTAGCCCCCACTGGGGGAATCAGTACAGAACTACCAGAGAGATGATTTGGCAAGTTACTTGCAATAGATGAAGCTGGCACAGTGGCATAATGACCGGAGACTGTGTTATTCACATTGCTACTGGGTAGTGGCAACCTTTTGTCATCGATGGCGTTTGGTAAGACTGTGTTGTCTATGGAGACTGGTACATTACTGTTATCAATACATTTTGGTCCAACAGTTATGCATGGAGTATCAGCCCCTTGGATGGTTTTCAGCATATTTATATTACAAGCTGAAATTGCTGTGTTTGCGCTGTCAACAGACATTAACACAGAGGATTTATCAACAGAACTTGCAAAAGAAAGTTCTTTAATTGCTCCAGACATAGCAGTGCTGCAAACACACACAGAGACTGAACTTTTATTATAAAGCACTGGCACACTGTTACTTTCAGTAGAGGTAGATGAAATAATTTTCTCACATAATTGTGGCACAGGTATATTTTCATCAGAACTGTGCACAGGTATCTCAGTAGCAGTTTCTGGTAATGTAGCTGTGTTAAGGGACTGCTGCAATAAAGTGGAGGTCTCACGGTGATGAGAAGACTTGTTGCTAGGGGACCTGCAGTTAGGATTAACAATAATGACACCGGTAGAACCTTCAATCTTTGTGTCAGTAGTCATTGGTATCTCCAGAGATGAGGTACTACTTTCCTTTGAGCTGAACTGCGACTTTGATTCTTTATTAGTCTGGAGTAAATGAGCTCTGGCTTGATGCTTTGCAAATAGCTTGGCCTTTGTTTGCTCCTTGATGTGTGCCAGCGTTCTTGTCTTTCCACCTTCGCATGGGGTCCCCATTGCTCCAGAGACGATGCTCGCAGCTGCTGCCACGGCTGCTGCAGCTGCAGCTTCTCTTTGGGCTCTTGCTTGCTGAGCTCTTGCTTTGATATCTGCCAGAGTTCTAGCCCCAGTGTTTCTCCCACTGCTGACTGATGTACTTGGGGAAACTCGAGGTTCTGGTTTAGAAACAGGTTGGCTCTTGATGATAAAAGGTGGTCCAATTTTTGAAAGCTGAATCTACAGGAAGAAAGAAAAAAACCAGTAAATTTTAATGAGATCATTAGCTCACTAAAATAACCAGCTGTCTCTTTAAAGGTCAGAGAAAGGTAATGAAGGGAATTACTGTTCAGTGCAGGTGGACAGAAAACTGCTAAAAATAATGATATTTACGCTTCAATATTTTATCGTCCTCCAGCATGAATAACTGACACCAGTATTAGCCTACTCACACTGATCCTTCTGACAGGAAGAAAGATTGAACTGGATGACAACATGATGCTTATCTGATACAATTTGTCAGACCTGTTTCATATGCAGTGCATCTACCTGAGACGATCAGCAGTGATACTGGACAAGAACCTGCAAGCAACCCCTTCCTGCAAACATGGAAAAGTAACAATCATGTAGTGCCTTTCTCCTTGGTTTCCAGTGATCAAGACATCAAGAATAGCCTGTGTTTTGCTTATATTCCAGACAACAAATCTTGCCTTTAGATAAGACATAGTGGTATCTCCACTGAGCCTGTTTTCCAAATTCCACCACAGAGGATTTGAGAGGTGTAAAAGAAGTGAGTCACTAAAGGATACAGCTTTCCTTTCCTCACTTGCATTTTTAAGGGACTCCCTTTAGTACATCCCTGGATAACTCCTACACTACTGCAGTTCAAAAATTAAATCCTCAAGCTTATAAATATTAAACCCACAAATATTAAAAAATTAAATACCTAGCACCTTAAGCAAAATAATAACCTGTAAAATCACTGGAATTATTAGGATGTTTCTAATTAGGCATATCTTTTTTCAGGATTAAAAGTCTTGGAACCTCTTTGTAACTCATACACTCTCTCAGAATACCCCAAGGTTGGCAAAAAACCCCTCAATTTCTAAAAATGGACATATGTCTACTGGCTGTCCATAGTAATCGGACTTAGTGGTTAATGCTATGACTTGTCTTCTGAAAGGAACTGAGAAGAAAACTAGGTAGTATTTGTAGAAAAAGTAGTCATAAGATATGATGGGAAGTGACAGCCATACAGCAGAATGATTTAGAAGAACTGGGGTCCTTTCTCTTCTTTTAATTACAAAGGATAGGGGTTTGTTGGTGAGATGATACAAGAGCCAAATATTTGTTACACAAAAAATATACTAGAATGGGCTGCCCAAAGTTCTTCAAAACATTTTGCTTTCTGTTTCAGCAGCAATTCTTTTCAGTTTCCACTTTGCAGAACTCCTAGAGCTCTAAGTGCTTGGTTATTTTTATTATAGTAATGACCTTTTTTAATTCCCTAGTGATTTATTTTCCTTTATGCTTAGAGAGTTATTAGAATTTATTAGGCTAGATAGACACCTTCCAAATATGAAAGAGTATCACTAGACTCAGAGCAGGGCTAACTTCCAATTGCATCACTGCTTTTAAAAATAAATTAGCTGAAATATGCTTCTGCACTAATGATTAAAGCAGTTAGTCTATTTGCCCTCCCGGCCATATTAACAATGTTCAGTGACTGCAGCAGTTAAAAATAAATGCAGAAAAGGGCATTTCTGAATAATCAGGAACTAGTATTACAAAGTCAATGGCTTAAATGCAGCAAATTGGATCTTAAAACTTGGCTGATGTCATCAAGTACAAAATTAAAAGGGTCAAAACACTGAGCCTATATATAACTAAATCTATAGAACTCTCTGTTATGGAAAAAAACCAACCTTTTCAACTGAAATACATTTCAACTTTCTTATATAGCAGAATGATAGACAAGAAGTGTTTGCTTAGGTGGTGTGGTTTTTTTACCTTTTGCTTTGCCATTAACAAAGGAATCTAAGCATATATCAGTCAGATACTTCCCCCTGATAGGTCTCTGATTCCAGGTAATTCTAAAGGGAACTCTTATATTTCAGCCTACCCCAAGCCCTGGGCTTGCAAAGGGACCTTCAACTATTCTGACTCTTGGTTCTCTTGCTGGATTAAGGTGCTGGCTGTTTTTTCTATTGGTTATGATAACATTTATTATTCATGCTTGTTGGAGAAGACATCCACAGAGAACAAGCAAAAAATACAGATGGACAATTAGAAAAACAAGTACTGTGTGTGACTGATGGGGAAGATCTTGAATTAGATTAAGCCGCAGATTCTGGAAAGCTTTCCCACACACAGAATCAATTTCTGAGCAAAGACCCTTACTGAACAACAGTAGATACATTTGTATCAGAAGTAATTTGGCATGGCAGAAATGTTATAGTACAGCAAAACCATCAGTACTAACAGCCCATATACATCCACAAAAACCACACCATGCACTGTGCCTGTATGCAGTTCATAGAGGGAGATAAACTTTTTGTTTCCAAGCCACCCTGTTTATTCATTACTTTACCTTAAGGGGTGGAACTCGGGGTTCCTCTCTGGGTGGCTGTTCTTTATCAGATGGATTCGTTGATGAACCATTACGGTTAGGCTGATCATCATCTATTCTAGCTCTCTTCTCTTTACAGATTCCAAAACTGTGCTGTTCTGCTGTTTTCCTCTTTGGGATCTCTGGGTCTCTACTTTCATTTCTTGCTTCCGGTGACTTTGTGGGTTCTAATGACTTGGAAGAATGTGAACTCTCTAGACGACTTTGGGTGCTGACTGTTAGCTTGTGAGACTTACTTCTGCACACTTCAGAGAACGTAGCTTTTTCTAGAGATGAGGTATATAGTTTATCATGTGGCTTTGATGGAAGCAATTCACTATTTTTGCCAAGTGATCCTTCTGATAAGACAGATACCTCTGAGGGCAAGAGTGTACTTTTCTTGTCACCTCTTTGCTGAACACTGTGATTTTTATTTTTGATCACCTCTGGAGAAGTGTGTTCTGGGATGGATGCAATGTAGGATTTCTCAGTTTCTGAATGTGACTTACATGGCTGATGACTGAGGCTTTTGCTGTGGGACTCTTCCAATACTGAACTATCAGGTATAATTGTTAGTGGACCAACTTTCATATTTTCAGGGGCACTCGGAAGTTGTTTTGGCTGAACAAGATTCTCTTCTTGAACCACTTTAGGAATGACAGAGCTTTCTTCTTTCAGAGTGGGAAGGGAGTCTTCCAACAAACATGGTGATTTTCTTTGTTGCAGAGTAAGTCTTTCACTCCTTGGGGAATTAGAAACTGGAGATATCTCTGATGGAAGAGGCAAACTATTTGTCACAAATGTTTCAGAAGTTAGAAGAACAGAAGATACTGAAGATGTTTCTGATGTTAAAGGCAAATCAGACATTGGAGATGTTTCTGATGTTAAAGGTAAATTAGAAGCTGGTGATGCCTCTGATGTTAAAGGTAAATTTGACATCAGAGATCCTTCTGAGGTTACAGGTGAGGTGGACATTGGAGAGATTTCCGACACTAAGGGTGTGTGCAAGATTTCATCAGCGGCCTTTTGCTGAATATCACCTTCAATGTTTTCAGTACTGGACACTTCAGATGAGCAAGCTGTTTCAAGAGACGCTGGAGTACAGGGCTCCTCTGAAGTTGACTGAGTGTCTCCTCCAGGAGAGGCAATACAAACTTCTGGACTTCCAGAGGAAAAGGAAGTTTCAGAAATGCAAGCATTCTCAGACAGCTGCTCCTCAGGGTCGCTCTGAAGCTCCATATCCACTGCAATGCCTCCCCCAGTGAACAAGGAGCCTTCCAGAGCAGCACTTTGCATTTCTGGCACAATTAGCTCTTTTGCAGACTCAGAATCCTTCTCAGCAGTACCGCTGACAGAGTTTGTGGATGAAGCTGATCGTGCTGGTGATATGCAATCCTCCAGCTGATCTATCACAACTGACATCTCCTCCTGAGGGCATTCTGACTTCAACTCTACTTTAATTTCAATGTGAGATACGGTATCAGTTACATCATTCATCATGACACAGGACTCAGTGCTGTCTGCAAGCTGTACTGCCTCTGTTTCCTCATTTGTGCCAGCTGGACTTACAGACTCCTCAGAAAACTCATGTTCTGGCTTATGGTTCTCCTCTTGGCATTCACAAATACTTGTCTCGACCTCTTCAGCAATTTCCTCCTGAATGACTGACTCTTCAGGTATCAGTATATCCTCAGAATCTGCTGCTAGATCCTTGAGAGAAACCTGCTCCATACTATTGTGAGATGGACTATAATCTCTCTCTGGTACAGGTGGAATTTTAGCACCTTTCTCCTCTTGATCCTCAAAGGTTGCTTGCTTAGAAGGACCAGGTGTGCCAGAAGATCGGCACAAAGATTTTCTTTCATTTTCATCATTCTTCTGCACTGCAGTGAGCTTCATTGATTCTCCTCTTGACATTCCCAATCTAAAGAAAAACACAAATTAAAATAGGTATTTTCATCACATAAAGGATACGAGAATAGGATGATCTTCCTCACCCATGTCTTTTATTTACAAAAAATACATGTTTTCTAGTTAAAAATAGTGGCTTGCTGAAGTTGTGGCCAACTCATTTATATACAGTTTTATGTATTTTGGAAACATAACTACTGAGATTTTCTTACAAGTGTTAAAAACCATGAATATTTTTAAAATAAGTAATCTATTATTCAGTACTTAACTATTTGACACTTGAATGAAACAAAAAAGCAAGCTACAGATTCACCACTATTCACACTCTGTTTACATTCCTGCTTGGTTTTTATTTGTTTAGTTTTGGTTTTTAGTTTGTTGGTTTTGTTTTTTTTTTCTTACTACCAGCACAATACTGCAAGACCAGTACAGCATCCATTGCAGAAGAAATGCACAACAATGTCCTCTTCTAGCAGTAACAATTGTAAAGGAAATCCCTTTTCCCTCCTTCACCTGCTTTCAGGGTCAACACAGCCAGTAATATGACAGAAGTTTAACACTCTTAAGGAGCTAAAAGATACATATTTATAATCTATGCCTTCATTCTCAGGGATAAGTGCAAAGGAACCATGCAGACTATGTATTCTTCTGAAGATTTTTTTTACCTTTGATCCTGAAAATACTAGTTTAAATAAAGTTTTATTACTTCAGCAGAATTAAAAAATTCACAAAAAAGCCCAAAACAAAACTAAAGCCCAGAGATAAAGAAAAAGGTTATTATAAAAAAAATGTATGTGCTCTGACATCCTCATTTCCTTCTAAGGCCTTCTAAGTGGGAGTACAGGCATTCAGCATCTTCAGTAAGATTTTCTGAGTAGACTTTATGCCTCAGCAATTCCGTAATAGTAGAAAATACACAAAAGCTTGGTGGGAGGCCTGAAAAGAAATTTCACGGTCTTAAGGATCTTCTAATCTAATAAACAGATCTCTGTTATCATTTTAATCAGAAAATAAAGAATAAAATGGAAACAAGCAAGCATAAAAGATACTCAGAAGCCATGAAAGCAAAATTGCTTGTCACTGTCTAGCCAGAGGATACAGAGACCACAAAGGCCTGTTCATAAGAAACAGAACAGGCAAAAAACCAAAATCGGTGGATGTGCATTTTAAAAGTACTGAATAGATGTATTACAGTGAGAGCTATACACACAAAAAGCCCCCAAAGCAACAAACAAAACCCACCAAAACCAACCCAGCCTGGAATTGTCATCCTAAAAAGCACATTTAATTATTAGTATTGCCTACTACTAGACACTTAACATGAATAAAGTCTCCCTATGCCATCAATATGCTGAGGAAGGATCCTCTAGAGAGCAATTCAAAGCAGCAAATTCACATTTCCCACACTGAATGCATTTTGGAAGATGTGTCATTCTTCAATATAGATTATAAATTCCCCACACAGTCTAAGTTTAGGTGAATAAAGTTTAGTTTACCTAGGTTTAGGGGAGGAGCTCCCTCTAAAATTCCTTGTGTTAAGGAGCAAAAGTTATCTCAGGAAAATGAGACGGGAAAACAAATCCACTCCATTACAGAAAACTGAATCAATGGTCTATTTTCTCTAGCTGGCTTACATCATAAAAAGATATTACCTGATGGTTATCTTTATGGATTGAAAATCAGCAAAGGAATGAAGAACAGGATAAAGGTGAATGAAACTGTCACATGGACACTAGACAAATACACACATTCTAGTAACATATTGAAGATAAAGAACTGTAAGAAAAGATAAAGCAGATTAAGGCCAGCAGAATATGTACTGAATTGTAATAGTTTTTTTCAACATTGGAAATACTACCATATTGAAGAATAAATTGCAGTAAAGAAAAAGGCTTTCTAAAGAAGAAGGCTCAAGATCAGCATGTTTAAGGCAACCTCAGATTGTAAAATAAACAGCTGATCTGTATTCTTCCTTAGAAAAAAAGACACCCAAAGTTTGTAAAACAACACAAAAATATGAGCACAGCACCAAGCAGCCTTCAGTGAAAGTGCTAAGGACAGGATTCAACTGGTAAATGAAGGGCACTCAGTCATCCAATAAAAAAACCCAAACAGCTACTGAAGGATATATGAATGCTGATATTTTAGTGCTGTGATAAGTAGTACTGGGGGGAAAAAAACAAAGTAAGAAAAGGATTAGGTCAGCAATAAAATTTAGAGGAGGTCTACCCAAAATTAAAGCTTTGATCTAGCAGATAGTACTATCCTGATGTGTAACTCTCAGAAGTGGGAAAAGAAATAATATATTGACATAATAGAGTATAAGCTTTGCAATCTTGGAGCAACAAGCCAGAAGAATGTGGATTTCTGGCAATATGAATCAGCTGATCCTGGATAAATGACTGCAGAATAAGTCTTTGTATTTTGAAGGAAAAATGAACAAACATGAGGAAGTGGAAAAAGAACAAAAATAGATGGAAGTAAACTACAACTGACAGTCCCACGATAAACAGCCTGGGTACAGATAAGAGCAAACACAAGATGCAATGCTTATAGCTAACAGGGAAAAAGCATTCTAAAGTCTTTGATTGCCATCAACTGTGGAGTGTATAAAAATGTTTACAAAGACTCTGCATCTATTAATGGTCCTTCTTCACGTAGAAGGCAAAACTTGAATTTACTTATGGAATATTAGAAGATCAAATTTGCCTAAGTCAGAACAAAAAGACTACTCTGATTTTAAAGTGAGCAAGTTAGCCTGCGACACAGATTCATTTTACAGCCAGTGCATGTGAGAAACAGCTCAGGGAAGCTTACAAATTCTGCAAGTTCAGTCAAATCAACTTAGCTGAGAAGAGACACAGCCCAATCATACTGAAAGCTAGTTTAAAAATCAAAGTGAAAAAAGGTGAGAGAATCACAGGATATCCTGAGTTGAAAAGAATCCACAAGGATCATTGAGTCCAACTCCTGGCCATGCACAGGACTGCCCCATGAACCAACACAAGGTGGAAGCTGCAGCAAAAGCTACCATTCAGTCAGGAAACAATGAGAAAAAGAACGTAAGTCAGCAAAGTAGATCTGCCTACATAACAGCCAAGCAGAAGAATGTAAGTGAAACATTGCAAGCAGGGGACAGGGGAGCGGGGGGACCAGATTCACTATATGACATTTTGCATAACAATGTTGATGTCAGAAACCTATGAAGCCAAATGACATGTATCATCACAGACTGAGCAATTATCTGCCAACCACTGTAGTATTCAACATTCAACCAGCACAGCAGGACTGCTGGCTCTGCAGAATTATGAGCATCATTCTCTGTGCATGTGACAGTCATTTTTGACTGAGGAACTCCTGCATTGCTCGTAATAAACTTCTACTTCTTGTGGAAGGCCTTATACCAGTATTTTACACAGCCCTTTCCTCCATGAAAGGTTAGTCACTGATTCTTCTCTTGACATGCATAATAAAAAGCCAGTATGCTCTTTATCTGAAAACCTAAATAGTACTTTTTTGATACTAAAAGGATCAACACCTGGACCAAAAACTGTTTAGTAAGAAATTAAGCACTTTACAATAAGAAAGTCTGGCATATTAAGAGCCTAGAATTTCCATTATATGTTAAGTTTAAGTGCTGTAGAAAAAGTACGCACACTGGGGGAAAGCACCCAGAAAGATAAAATACAAGAAATGTCCATTTCTTGCCTTGTTTTCACTACATTTCCCAGTGGTCCAAGGCAGCAGATTGTGAGAAATAGTAATGTTACTGCAGAAACATTTTAGTTAATCTTTAAGACAATCACTTACATGAAGGGTTCCCTGTGCCCTGGAATTTCTTAAATGAAAAACATCTCACAGCAAAACTAAGACAACTTATGTGATGATGGCTCCCATTGCACAGTTTTTTCTGCTAAGTATTATGCATAAATTTGATTGAGTAGACAGTAGGTAGACTGAGAACTGACTGAATGGCAGATCCCACAGGACTGTGATCGGTGGCACAAGGTGTATGTGGAGGCCTGTCACTAGTGGTGTCCCCCAAGGTTCAATACTGCACCCAGAAGAAGGAGCCTCCTCAGCAAGTTCACTGATGACACAAAGCTGGGAGGAGTGGCTGATACCCCAGAGCCTGTGCAGCCCTTCAGAGGGACCTTGACAGGTGGGAGGGATTGGCAGAGAACTGTCTGAGGTTCAATGAAGGTAAATGCAGGGTCCTGCACTGGGGAGGAATAAGCCCTGCACCAGCACAGGCTGGGGCTGACCTTCTGGGAAGCAGCTCTGTGGAGAAGGACTTGGAGGTTCTGGTGGACAACAAGCTGTCCATGAGCCAGCAGTGTGTCCTGGTGGCCAGGAAGGCCAATGGTGTCCTGGGCTGCCTCAGGAACAGCATTGCCAGCAGATCAATCCTGCCCCTCACTCAGCCCTGGTGAGGCACATCTGGAGTGCTGTGTCCAGGTCTGGGCTGTGTCCAGTTCCCAGTACAAGAGAGACATGGAGCTCCTGTAATGGCTCCAGTGAAGTGCAGTAAAGATGATGAAGGGACTGGAGCATCTCTGTGATGAGGACAGCTGAGGGAGCTGGGCCTGTTCAGCCTTGGGAAGAGACAAGTGAGAAGACTTTATCAATGTCTATAAGTACCTAAAGGGAAGGTGTCAAGAGGATGGGGTCAGCCTCTTCTTGGTGGTGCCAAGCAATAGGACAAGAGGCAAAGGGCAGAAACTGAGGCACAGGAAATTCCACCAGAACATGAAGAACAACTTCTTTACTGTGCAGTGACCATGGACTGGAACAGATTGCCCAGAGAGGTTGTGAAGTCTCACACTGCGAAGTCTCCTCACTGGAGAACTGTCTGGATGCAATCCTGTGCCATGTGCTCTAGGATGACCCTGTTTAAGCAGGGAGCTTGGACCAGATGAACCACTGTGGTCCCTTCCAAATTTATCCATTCTGTGGTTCAGTGATATAATTAAAAACTACTTGAAAATAAAAAGAGAAAGTCAGTAACTTTTAAATAGCTAGTTTATACTTTATAATAAATTCCTAGTATTTTTAAAAACAGATATATAACTCTACGTATTGATGAATTAATTTTTAAAATAATTTCTAAAAGGAAAATTCTTGGATTTTAAGAAGATGTGAATCTCCTTAAATTCTGGTTTTTTAAATAAATGAAGATAAGAACTGAATCTTCAGCTGCTGAAGAATGCCATCTCTGTATCATCATCAATGAAATTGTGCTGACTCAGCCCAGTTGTGCACCTGGAGTGATACTATATTTAGTTTTACTCAACTGAAGGTATTTAGTTATTCTTTGCATATCACTTCTAAAATTAGATGAGTTATTGTTACTGATTTGTCTCTAGCTAACATTTCTTCTGTGTCATGTTCTTAGGCCAATGGGCTACCTCTGTCAAAAAAAGCCCAACTCTATGTGATTTCAGAAACTTTGCAATTAGCTTAGAAAAAATAAAACAAATAAAACCATATAACAGAAATAGTGCTACTGGTCTTTTCATCTGCAGGAGCTGTATTTATATTTTGCATGAGAGAGGAATTGCCCTAATGCTATCTTTTGAAAGATAATTAAAAAAAATATTCACATGCTTGGGTTTTTAGCTCTCTTTGAATGAATTTTTATGGATGAGTTATGACTCTAAAAATGCAATTGTAATGCAAGTGCAGACATGTGACTATAATTCTACCCACAACTTCTTATATTGGGGAATGACTGCTCTTGATAACTGCTTTATTAAGTTTTACAGCATATGACCGTGCTATGTGAAGCACAGAATTGTATTTTCACGTCCTCCTAAAAGAAAATATAAAAAAATCCTTCTATTTGCTTTAGTACTTACTTTTCACCATAAAACCTTTCAAAGAACTTTTCTTTCCAAGGTTCTGTTTTCTTCTCCTTTTCAATCTCTTGTCTGATGCGCAACTGCATTTCTGGTGTAAATTCTCCTGAAAAACAAGTACTAACATATTGAATAAAAGTTGTCAAGGGTTAGCTTAATATGCGTAATTATAAACTGCAGATAAATGATGACGTACAGTGATTTCTGATATAGTCATCCAACAATGCCAAATGGAAATAATGAAAACCAAAAGGGAGAGTGACATAGAAGGGTTTAATTTATCACATAACATCAGTATTTCAAACATATATTGGCAGGATTTAGTTGCATGCATTCATGTTTTCAAGGCTGACAGTAATGAAAATACTTGGCTTTTTTTAAAAACTGTCAAAATAAGCTGCCACAGCAAGCTGCAAAAATGTACTCTAAATTCAAAATGGAATCAGCAATTTTTCTTTTGCTGAATTACTGGTCTATTACAGTTTCTGTTCTAAAAGTATTTCTCAAATGTAGAAAAAGAGATATTCTTCATAAAAACAATTAACCTTGGGCAAAGCTGAGAGCAAGCAGAGAGTTACCTTCTGCCAATCGCTGTTTCCACCCTTGTGCCGCATATGCGAAGAACTCGTTATTTAGAGCGGAGCTACTGAGGCGCAAAACTCCATCGCTTCCCATCTAGAAAATAAGCCGACGGTAGCAGAAGATAGTGTCAGAAACAGCGTCAGCTAAGATTACATCAAAACACAGTTTCAATTAGGGGAAATGGGGGAAGTGTAGGCAGTGGGGAGAACAGAAAATGACTACTACTAAAAGAGCATTTTCATGACAGTCGTTACTGTAAATGGAAGTGAACTAATCCAGCATCAATGTGCTCTCTTTAGTCATAAGTGTTACTGATGATAACTCAGTTTACAACTGATTGATGTGCTTTAATCATGGCCCTGTCTTGAGACTATGTCTAGAGGCATTGTACACAATCAAAAATCAAGATCATTATTGTACTTGTGCATCTGCCTACAATATGGTACAAAACAAATTAATTAAATGCAATTAAGGCAGTAACTTTGCTGTTTCTAAATAAACCTAATACTCATGTTAGCTAATAAGCTGTATTGGCCGAGGAGTGGATGAAAGGCATCCTTGACAAAAGAACTGATGTAAACTCAGCACTGAAACTGAAAACAGCTCTACTGAATTTTATAGACATCAAAAGCAAAAACTGAGAAAGAACATTAGAATTATTTGTATTTTCTACATCTGTCAAATATTCAATAAGACAACATTAAAAGTCTTAATCACAATATTTTCTACAATAATTTTTAAAAGCAATCCAACTATTGAGCTGTCTTCTACCATAAAACTTAATGTACATTTCAGGTTTGTGAGGATGTGTCTGTTACTGAAAGAATTCTAATAATTGAAAAAAGTAATTATATGAAACAAATTAGCAGTGAGTATCACCTCTAGCATAATAAATAGACAGTAAAAACAAATTAGCAAACGAAAAAGAGAGCAGAAGAGGTAACAAACACTCACTATTTCACACTCACTATTTTACATCCTTCAAGGTTAGTAAGAGATAAATGTTTGACAACACTATTTGTAATCTAGCAGTAAAATCCAGCACATTTTCCAGCATATTAACAGATGTTTTAGCTAAGTAATATCCCCTAGCTCTCGGTGCCTGTTTCAAACAGGAGCCAGAAAGACACAGGCATGCCAGAAACATTGAATGATATTTTGATGTAGTTCCCTTGCTGAGCTCTATGTTTCACTGATAACACACACCCTATTTTGAGCAGTCTTTGCTAATTCACTCATAACCTAGTCGACATCCTGTCCCACTATTACCGCAGAGGAGTAAAGCAAAAAGATGTGAAGAAGTAACCAGAGAAACAGCAATTAGCCTGGACTCTGAAAAACAGGCAATGCTAAAGGAGTTTGATTACAGCAAGAAAATAATATGTGCATGGTATAGAGTTCCTCAGCAGGGTATGAACCTACAGTGCTGCTGCCTGTGCTTTCCTGCTATATGGCACTGTTTTGCCAACATGTCACAGAATTTGGATTTAAGTGGGTTGGATAAGTAACGTTTCCATATATCTTATGATCTGGGTTATGGAACACATGCATATTAGTTACAGGTAGGCTATGACTAATGCTGAAACTAGAGAAAAACTGGAAAGAAACAGTGAAACATGCAGCAGAAGCAGCAAGAAGATAAAACCAGTGAGGTGAGAAAGGCCATAAAGAACATGTACTTATTGAATAAATCAAACTACCGTGACACATTATCTTCTCACTGCACAAATGAACTTTGCCAGAAATATTTAAATTCCAGAATTAATACATTAAAGTGAGATTGTTAAATACCAGTGCCTCTTGCACCTGAACAAATAAATCAGTATATGGTCAAAACCAGCACTCACACAGTTTTCTGGAAAGATCAGATGCAAAGTTATAAAGAAAATAATCACAAAGTACTAAATAAACAATTCTGTTCCTCTAAGAAAGGTGTTGAAGCTACCATAAGTTTCAACATAAAAGGAGATGAAATGGAAACACCCATATGTCAACATAGGTTCTACTCCAATCTTCATTAAATTCAAGATTTTGTCTCTAATCCTGGTAGTATTTAGCAGAAAAGTCATAAAGACATGAAATCCTTATATTATTATATTTAACCACATTTAACTGCAGGCTGTGTCTGAAAGGTATGGACCCCCTTAAACTCCATAGCTAAGCTGAGGGCAAACAGTGTAGCTGTATCACTATCCAGATCAAAAGATCTCATAGGAAAATAATGATTTGTGGACAATAATTTTCTGTTAAATGAGCAAAATTATCCAACTTATTCTAAGGTCACACGACTATTAGATTTCATGCAAAGCAGCAATGTACCACAATAGGTGGAAGGAGATTGCCACTTGTCAGTAGCAATCCACTATCAGATTGCATTAAACATAATATGAAACTGCAGCCAAGTGTGATTGAGCTATTTCACCAGACTGGATAAATGAAGAGCATTGTAAAGACTGCCAGGTTTTATTACCATGTGAATACAAGAAGAACAGTATTAGCTTCATTGTAACCCTGTTGTTGTAAGGACAGGAGAAAAGCCTGCTGTTCAGGAAGAGTTACCTCACCTGTTATTTTTGTTGGCTAATATACTTTGGAAAAAAGTGCCAAGTTTCTGGGTGCAAATTTCTCACAAAGTTTCAAAAAGAAACTGTGAACCCCAAGCTAAATGCCAGAAAAGGGTCCAAACAAATTCAAATGTGAGCTAGTTCACCTGAGAAAAAAGTACAGGCTGGAACTTCAGAACAGAAAGCAAATGTTAACAAGGTCATGGGTAAAGGTTGTTGTTCTCGTGGACCATACAAAAAGCCAAGTAGTAAGTATCTGTGAAAGAAGAAAAAGGAAAGGGAAACAAACTCCTGGAAGAATAGCAAAAAGGGAGAATTAGATTGGTTACATAAGACGAAAAAGTATTATAGATCAACTAACAATGGAATAACCATCCATTTGTGAACTGTATAAAAAAACGGATGCACATGGTGCTGACCACTTTAGATATGAACTGCAGCAGCTTCAAATACTGGGGAACTGTGTCCACAAGACTGAAAAGATGATGTTAAAGATGCTCAGGTTAAGAAATTGAATAACAACAAACTCAGCATGAAGTCACTGACTCAACATGAAGTCATTGCTGCTGATCAACTGGCAGAGGAGGACCTCTCAATTAAGGGAATTAGACCTGTGCTCAAAGAGACCCCATAACTCACAGAAGATTTACATAGCTGGAACAACTGAAACCTAAACGCAAGAGCATCTAATGATACAGAAGCTGGAAACACACTAATTAATTAGAGGTGAAGGTTACAATGATCTATTTTAACATGACATGAAAGAATAATTTCAGGCTTAAACATTACAGAGGGATGTCTGAAAGTAGATGTCATTATCTAGACTTGGTACACATATGGATACCATTGTTAAAATTTGAAGAAATAAAGAGTGTGGAGCCCCAGTGACTTTGCCAAACTTGCTCAGGAATTTGAGATCAAAGAAAACATTTGCTGGGAATGGAACAGGAAGAATTTGTTCAACCAGTTAAAGCTCAAAGAGAAAAAGATGAGGACAAAAACGTTAAAGAAACTCATAATGACCAAGGAGATCAAGCGTATGAAACAGAAATTTTGAAGATGTTATAGAAAGAAAAAAGCACTAAGCAGAAAGCAGATACCACTACTACACAAACTAAACTAACAAGAATTTCAGTCGTTAAGCCATTTTTGGTTCATTTAAAGATTTCTACACAGTGAAAAACAGTTTCAATAAGTTGGAACAGACAAAGCCCAAGTAATTTCACATCTTTTGAAAGAGTCCATCAGAAACAACACAACTAACAAAGAAGTGTTCTGCTTTTTCTCCATACCCTAGTCATGCGAAATAAGGCTGACATCTTCCATGCTCTGTTAAACTTGGAAGGACTAAGAGGTCATCCTTCTACAATGTTAGCTAAAAACCTCTACTGAAACCTTTTCTTACTTTGCCTGGAGAAGGCATTTTCACCTAAGTCAACAAGTTAAAGTGGAAATTTTGATGCCATGGAGTATATTCTCTTCTCTAAGCTCTGATGATAGAGACAGCACAATTAACCACTAGCTCTAAATTAGAATTTGGAGAAACATGCCAATAAAGCAGTTCTTAAATACACTGTTAATTTTTATGGTATTTAAAAAATGCTGTCCAACAGAGACAGTGTGTTAATGAGCTGGAACAACAAACATTTCTTGGAAAGTTTATGTTTTATTCTGTTGGGCTTTAAATTTCTGGTTTTTTCTGATAAAGTACAATGCTGGAATTATGTTTTCTAATTAATACTTTCATGCAGAATTCACAATGGCTTTTGAAAGTTCCTCTTTTTATTGAAAGCAAACAAAAAACCACCCAACCCCAAAACATATCTGCTGAAACCCAGCATCTATTTGCATTAGAAAGCAAATGTCAAACACTCTTATCAAAATGAACTGAGTAACCTTTCTAGAACAACTACTGAAAACAACTTCGGTTGTTTCCCCCCAAGTTTCACTGAAAATTCTCTTCTGAAAATAAGGCAGGGATTATCTTTTTAGCTCAACCTGAAGATGCACCCTGGTGGCTTAGTAAATACACAGTAACTACTGCATAGGCGTGTACCAGTAGGTTATCTGATTTTGGCTAGAATCTTTGAAGAGAAGGAATTAGTCAATCTATTATTTCTATATCTTTTTTGAATTATTCGAAGTTCTCCTAATGTATTTATAAAATTTCTAATGATCCACTGTGTACAGTTCTTGTGTAATATAACATATTTCTTACGTGAAAGCTTATTTGTGAGTATCATGCAATTTGACTAGAATCACAGAACAGTTTGAGTTGGAAGGGACCTTTTAGAGATCATCTAGTCCAACACCTCTGCAAATGAGCAGGGACACACTGAACTATCAGAGGGACACATTCACCATCACATGTCTCAGTGCCTCCTCCAAAAGGACCTTGAAAGTTTCCAGGATGGGGCACCTACCACCTCCATGGGCAGCCTGCTCTAGTATTTTACCACCCTCTTCATAAAACACATTCTTCCTTATATCTAATCTAAATCAACCATCCATCAGTTTAAAACTATTACCCCTCAGCCCTATAGCAATGGGCCTGGCAAAGAAGTTTGTCCCCATCTTTCTTACAGACCCAACCATCCCAATTCTCTCAGCCTTACAATAAAAATACCAACCAAAACCAAAACCAACCAAACAAGTGAAGATTCATCCAAATGAAGTGCCTGGTACCACTCATTTTTTACACACTTTCTAAAAATTGCTACTAACTCAGTATTTCATCTTGTTGAAAGAACAAACCTATAACTCACATACTTTCCCAAAGGTATGTAAAAGAAATTATCTGCAAAGGATGGAAGATATGAGAAAATACATTTTGATGCTTCTGCATTAAAGCTTCCAAAATATTACAAATGAAAAATTTAGCAGCATTTATAACACACAGAGGAAACATTACATTTTATTTACGTGTGTGGAGAGACACCATTGCTGTTTTTTAACCTGAATTTGTAACAAATGTAATTCTCCAGTGCTGGACACCAGCATCCCACTGACTTGTGATACTTGTACAGTGCAGATGGAGCATCTGAAGATGCAGCAACTTTAGTGACTGACTTTCTGAAGGCAAACACTTTAGAGAGCCTTATGCTCAAGTATGGACTTGATCTACATCACGTGAAATGGAACAAGGACAGCAGAGACCATGTGATGAACCTCAGGAAGGTGTTGGTAGGTGTGATATCTGTAAAACCTACCACTGTCACTGTTCATGATGTCCCTCCACCTTCACTCTAAGAATACTGCCAGACATGAGACTGAGTGGATCAGAAGTTACAAGGAGGCTGTAGGAATCATCATGGAACATGGGGATCTATTGTTGATATTTTTATCAGCAGTGACAGACAAATACTATGGTACGGCATGAAGTGGTGGTTTAGTAGGTGCTACAGGCAGAATGGCTTTGTCATCTTCACCATGTGGTGATGCCCCAAGAAGGTTCACAGATATGGCAGTAGGTAAGCAATAATTGAAAACAGCCCTTGTGGAGGAAAGGAACATGCTCTAGAGAATTGCTAATTTCTCTGAAATATGAATGCTGCATTTATATACATGGCCCAAGAGTATGGGCAAATCAAATTCAAACAAATCCTGTTCTGTGATCCGATGCCAAAGTAAGTTTATTTATAAAAGGAGGGGTTAAAGAAGGGGATAATGTGATGGAAGTGGTACATTTATTTCAGTCTTTGATGGCTGAACACTAATGCAAGAACTATGAACGGTACGTAGGAGGACTTGGAAGATTTAGCTGACAATTGGCATTTTGACTTAACTGGCAAAATGACGATCTGATAATTCATGACTGATGGCAATATAAAAGATTAGGCTTGTTTGTGAAAAAAGGAAATAAGAAAGAAATGACAACTGAATTTTAAAAAATGTGGTTTAAGTAGTCATACTTTCATAAATGCAGAATTACTTGGAAGAATCCTGAAGAATATGGTGCTAGAGAAAAAGGAGTTAAAACAACTGTCACAGTACTTTAAATAAACAATGCTGACCACATGGAGTGCAAAGCCTCCTGCAAAGGAATAATGGGGACTGTACAATAAGACCACATTGTCTTAGTTAGGACCTCACTGTTGATCTCACAGCATGTAGGGAATGGAAACGAGGTCAATTTACTAAGCAAGAATGCCACAGCAGAACATGGTATAATGGGCCAAAATTAGACACAGTTGGAAAGGGACACATCAAACTCCAGAAGAAATAATTTTGTAAGTACATTAAAAGCAAGAAGATGATGAAAGAAAAAAGAAGTCCACTGTGCAACCCTGGGGGAAAACTAGAGGAATACAGAGACAAAGCTAATGTTCATACTTCCTTTTTTTTGTGTGTACCTTCACCACAAATCTACTGGGTTGCCATACTTAATGCAATTAATACCAGGAAAAAAGACAAAAGGGTCAGAATTGACCTTGAACAAGCAAGGAGCTCAACAAATATTACTTAAATGCATTTAAATCATCTGGGCTTGTTAGTCTAGCCTGTTAAATGCCCAGATATTAATCTATTTCAGAATGGTTAAAAGATAGATTTTGAAGAAATGAAGACTACAAATGGAAAATTATACATGACAGTTATACGTATATAGCACATATGTATCACCTGTGTCTAAAAAAGGGAATAAGAACAGCTAAGGAGTTACAGGCTGAGCCAGCTTCAGAACTCTATGGCCTACACACAGACAACCCATCCTGTTTGGTGATACTCTAGGCTGTCCCAAGATACTGATATGGGCACATTCTGAGCAGACACAATCCAGAATCCACAGCGTGCCTTTAACATTTTGAAGAAGTTAGGTGCTAGCCTCTCAGCTGACCCAAGAAACCCGTGTTTAAATACCTTGCTTCTTCCCCCTGCCTTCGTGCTCTGGAAAATATGTGCAATGGTTAAAGCACAAGATAGAATCAAAGGATCATTTAGGTTGGAAAAGACCTTTAACACCATTGAATCCAACCCTTAACCCAGCACTGCCAAGCCCACCACTGACCCATGTAAAGTATCACAGTATACACAACTGTCTGGAAATTAACCAGGAGTTGAGCAACAGCCAACACAGATCAGTCTGTTTCCCTCAGATGGCATAAAAGGCCTTGTGGTAGAAGAGAAGCAGCACAAGCTGTGTATCTTGATGGTAACAATGCAGTGTTGCTTAGCATTTTCTTAAGCAAAGCCAGGATATATACACTGTAATTAGGTCATGGAAGAACTACTCAGAACTCCTAATTTAGGGAACTCTTGTTTGTTTATTATCAACTGGGAGTCTGTATATTCAGAGGCATGATAAAAAGGTGGAGGTAATTTGAAAATAATATCAGTCAATGAGTACACTGAAAGGTACAACCTAAATTCAGAATTCTCTTAATGGTTTTGTGAATTACTTTGGAAACAATAGGGATAAGCAGGGCATTGCAATAGTAGCAAATGCAAAGTCTGACACTCTTGTATAACACATAACTAGAGAAATACAAAATGAGGAAACTAAGTGGCTATGCAATGGTTCTGTAGAAAAGTACTTGTACTGATGGACTGTTCTCAACTCAACCTTGCAATTGCAAAGAAGGTGAGCACAACAGTGTGAGTTACAAACAGGAGTACTTTGTAAAAGCAGAGAAATGAGTTTTGCTCTACTTGGTTACTTATCACTTGAGTTGGAGTAATACATTAAATTCTGACTGATGTGACTCAGAACCTGTACAAAATGCAAAGGAGATAAATGAGGCTGAGAACAGATTTAAGGTCCTAGATCTACAGAGACTGCACTAATATGGGCTGCCTCTTAAGAAAAAGAAACAAAGACACAGCAATCTCCACTCTCCACACATAGGCCAAAATGAACAAAGAGTAACAATCAGAATTGCAGCAAGAGAGATTCAGATCAGACCCCGAGGAAAAACTTTCTATCAGTGAAAACAATGAAGCACTAGATTTCTCTGGGAGAGGCTGTGAATTCTCCACCACTGAACAGCCAAAAAAATGTTTTACACAATATAAAGAAAAGCAGACATTGATTTTGCCTTAGTGTAGAGAAGATGAGATAAATAGTCCTTTTTTGTCATGTTTTCTACATCAAGATGGTAAATCAAATTGCCATCTCTTACATGATCATTAAAAAGAAAACTGAAAGTGCTCTTGCATATATTTAACTTCTGATCAATTGCCAACCTCCATTCTCAAAGAAAGGTGCTTAAGAATCAGCCCTAAAATTCTGGCTTCCAGGCTTCTAACCTCTTAATGCCCTTCCAGTGGAGTCACTCTATGCACTCTAATATAACTGACCAGAGCTTGTGATTATTATCTGAAAGAGCCCCTCATTTGAACAGAATGACCTTCAGAAACACTGTGACTTCCTAAAATAATGGCTTAGCTTGCCTGCATGCAATTAAAACCTTAGATTACACTCTGTTTCAGGAACCATCATTCTCAAACACAAACCTGTTGTATCTGCTACCAGTCCTGCTTCATGATGGCTGGAAGGATCCTTAGTCATTCATGAAAAACTTTTTTTACTAGCAGTTGATAGCTTGAGGCATGTTAAAAGTCAAGGTAGATACTTTCTGCCTTAAGGCTGAGGGTGGCAACCCTGTGGGAGAGATTTCTCATTAAGCCCAAGAGACGGAAATTCTCATTGGGTAATACTGAATGGCTGTAGAGCCTAGGAGTATTCTAATGCCATATACTTTCTCCATACAAATGTTTTTCATAATAAAATGGACAAGTTGCTAAAAAGTGAAACAGAATGTATTACTATATGTGCTCCTGTTAGTATCTGGGCTATTCATGTTCTCACTGACACATACTTTAGAAACTAACAAGATCTGCTTGCACTTATAAAAGCCTAAATTCTCTACAATAATGCAAAACAATCATTATCCTGTTCACTACTTTGGCTAATGACCTGGGAACCAATTATGTCAAGGAGTTATCCACAGCTAGAGCTCTCCTTGTTAAATAATAGATGGCAATTATAAGGCTTAACTTTTACCCATCTGCAAAATACTTTTAAGCGAACTTGCATGTATTTCTAGTATGAAAATAATTGAGTAAGTTTCTCAATTTCCTATAGAATACTGCTGACTGTTCAAGTATGCCATTACCTATCTAAAAGTCATTTTTCCACTCATACAACTACTATTCAAAGAGATTGTGATAAATGGGACCAAACTAAAAGGATGCTCTAACAGTTGGCAAGTCTATAATGGAGAATGAGAGTGAATGCAGTTGGGTTAAAAGGAAAAGCAGCTGTAGTTGTCACAAAAAATCTGTAAGTTCTGTTAAACAATGGCTGCATTTCTCATGGTAGTGTTTTTGCCACATGACTCAATGCTAAGCAAAGATGCTGTATTTTTCAGCATTTAGTCATATCTGAGTGGTACCATATGGTAACAATATCAGATCAAAGCAGAGGTTGAACTAACCCTTGATAATTGCAAAGAACAGATCATGTAGATAAAGCTTGTGAAAGACCATATAATAGCCAATTACTACAAAGGCTGTCAAATAAAAGTTTTCTATTTCTATTTAGTTTAGCTGGCATAAGACTGAAAAAGGGAATTTAAATGTCCATTAATTTCAGTATATTTCAAATATTTCAGTCTGTTTGATATAACTATGGCTATGACTCATATATATATGCATCCACCATCTTCTATTTATATCAGTTAAACTGTGGCAGCAATAAATACTAACTTTTAATATGCAAAAGACTTCCATGGGTTAATTGTCTATTGTGTGAAATACAGCACTTGATTGTATTAAATTTGATGCTCTTCACTTTTAACTTTGTTCTGGTAGATTAAAAAGCTCAAGTCCATTAATTCTTCTTTAGACATTTTTATGGCTTGTGCAAATTTTAGTGCCCTTCCCTGGATTCTTTCTACAGCTTCTGAAGTGAACTGGCCATGTTTAACATTGAAGATGATGACTTAATAGTATTTATTTAATGAAAGGGCATTTTGTTTAGTGCAGCCTCCCTGATGCTGTTGTTGCTTAAAGGTTGACTGAACAGATGTTTCTGCTGAACTGTCCATAATCATGACCATATTTTCTTTTCAAATTTCATTTAGAAACTAGAAATGAAATAACCCACATGATTTCCAGTACAAAATGATGTATGCTTCCCTGCACTAAATCAAAGAAGTTTTGGGTTGGAAGGGACCTTAAAAGATCGTCTAGCTCCAACTCCCTGCCATGGGCTGAGACATCTTCCACGAGGCCAGGTTGCACAAAACCCCATCCACAGGAAGTACCTGTGATAGGTAACCTATCAAGTCAAAGCACAAGCCTTTCATTCATCTCCCAGACCTGGAAGAACCACATTGAAAGTGTTAACATGTTTGTGTTATTGAACACAAACTTGTGTTATAATACGCTTCAGATGGAAATAAAACTCAGTTAATTTGTCTAAGGATGGAGAACTCACAACCTCTCTAGGCAGTCTGTGCCCTCACTAAAAAAAGTTTTATTTTATGTCCATATGAAAGCTCCTGCCTTTTGGTTTGTAACCTTCTGCCTCTGGTTGTGTCACATCCTTTCATTCACATTGGTGAAACTGCCCCTGGTCCTTCTCTAATCTAGGCAACATCCTAGAACTGGACAAGGCACTCTAGGTGTGGCCTTATCAGGGCTGGGTTTGATGGGATGGTCTGTTAAACTCACATCACAATGGCATTCATGCCACTGCCTCTTCTCTGACCCAACCCCTAAGGTCTGAACCAGACTGCAAACCACCCTACAGAAGAGGTCTATACACATGCTGATCCCCTTGAGGGCAACAATCACTCCCCTATTCTTCTCTGCCTGCCTGTTGTTTCAAATCAATGGTTCTGATATACATAAAAAAAAAGGAAAGAGAAACAGGCAGAGAAAGGCACAGTGGAGAGAAGCAAAAAAAGGAGGGGAATGAATAGTTAAGGAGCCAGTAATTACCAAGTTTAATACAAAACACTGATGATTTCAGGTCTTAAGGACACAGATGGTAGAAATGTGGAAGAAGTAATGCAGCTGAAGATGCAGAACCCTTAAAAAAGTAGACAGGCCTTGCAAAAACGCACAGACACAATAGGATAGCAATTGTTTCTTTGCCTGAAGATAAGGAACACTCAGAAGCTCATCTCAAACAGAAAACTGCACACATTTACACAGTGCCATGACTGATGAAAAATCTAGCCTTTCTTAAACCAGTTACCATGTATTTAAAGCCAACAGTTGAGCAGTTTCTGAGAAAGCAGTATATAAACAGGAATATAAGAAAAATTTCTGACAAGATGCAATTACGAGGATCTTTTTGCTGTTGTGACCACAAAATAGCTACAGTAACACTGAGAAATACATGAATGGTGAGAGATACATCTAATACTACATGCAAACATAAATACAGCAGACAGCAGTACATGGTCTGACTCAAGAGCTGCTGCCAGAACAACAAAACTCAGCCACCACAACTTCAGGTCTGGGGAGGTGACATGGATAGGTACCAACTCATCCTATGACTGTCTCAGCAGTTCTGATGTACCTCAGCTTGGGTGTTCATGTTCACTCTGCATAAGCTCTCTTCCATGGGCCTCACCTTTTCACAGTAAAGGATAACATGACCTGGAATATAGCTAATTTTCTTTAGTTCTGATTATGAAGTTATCAATCCTTATAAGGAAGCTCTTTTTAATTCCCACCTGACCACCAACATAACATAAACAGTTTGCTGTCAAATACAAAATGAAAAGACAGATTTTGAAGACAGATGGTGAAAGCGATTCTGAGTATTACTTTAGTCCTATAAAAAATAACCAGATTAAACGTAGAAGTAAAACATCAAAGGAGGAAAAAGAAAATATCTACTACTATAGGAATAATTGCTGCAGACGTGAGGAGAAGAGGAAGAAACATCTTTTAGAGAAAGAAACAAAGACCTTTTCCATCTTCACTAAAGTGGGAAATACACGGAGTAAGGCTGAAGAATTGCAAACATATGTTTTCAAAATGAAATGTGACTTGTTAATTTAGACCTTGTCTAAATCAAGAAGACAAGTGGGATAGCTATATTCATTTCAATACACTGTAGTGTCAAAAAAGACAATAGAATCCAATCTGTTTGAGCTCAGATGCAAGAAATTAGATGAAGAATTTAAGGCTAGTAATAAATCTGGCAAAATGAAAAGATAAAGCATGCTTTAAAATGAAACAAAACCCACGCAAAACAGAAAGAAAATGCAGCAAACAGTACCTTCTAACTGCGTACAAATTCTAGAAGTAACAATTAAAAACTTTTTTTTCTAATATATACTTCACATAATTAGTGAACCCAGGCATGTCAGAACACACAGCAAACAGCAAGTATTTAAAAAGACACTAGAAAAGGCACATAAGCCTGGGGGAAAAATAGGCAAAACAGGAAAAACAGATATGGATTGTGATCAAGGTAAATATGTATGGAACTTGTTTAAAACAAGAATGACTAGAGACTCTGAGAAAGTTACAGTCAAATTATCCAAAAATGTTAATGTTGTGTGGAGAGTGCAGGAAAGGGGATATAAACTGCCAGGGTCTATTCACCTAGCTTTCAATAAAAGTTATAGGCATATACCGTTGAACCCAAGAAGCAGAAGGTGAGGGGAAGTTACATGCAAGCATCTAAAATCAGTCAGTTATTTTTGATGAGTGTCAATGAAAATCCTGCATCCAATCCCTTTTCTCTTGGCATTAGAAAACACTGCTTTCTTTTCTATGCAAGAAAATGGCCACGTCCTTAACACAAAGAGAACAAGCTAAATGAAATTTGAGTTACTGAATTATTTAAATTCAAAGAATAGTAATGTTCTGAAATAATTAGGAAAAAAGCATCAACTTCTTTTTTCCCTTTTGTATTTAAGCCAAATGAATATATCGGAAAAGGGTGAGGGGAGAGAAAGGCAAGGGGAGAAGCAGAGAGAGTGTGAGTAAGGGTGAAGAGAGGGAGAGAGATTGCTGCAAAAGCACGGATGTATCACTTGTGCTTGCTCTTCCTTTTGCTGCAGAAGCATGGATGGATCACTTCTGCTCATTCTTCCTGCATCCACCACCCTGTTTCAAGTCCTCAGCTGTCTTCAGATTCAGAACGGTATGGAATGTTCTGCTTTCCATCTAATTCCAGTGCAGCCCCACAGTGGCAACACTGGAGGCACTGCAGACCAACTCATATCACTTTATTATTAGCACTTTGCAAAGGAGGTGCAGTTGAAACACTACACACTGCAGTACTGCAGTGCATCCTTAATAGCCACATAACTTGGAGCACATCAGCCCCTTGTGCCCATATACATTACCACTTATGTCCACATATTAGTTATACTTGTAACACAGCTCCTAGCACAGTGTTTTAAAAAAGCACTTATGTGAGGCACTTACTTTTCCACTGGAAGGGAGGTGCTTTTATCAGTTCTCTTTTTAAAGTACTAATAATCCTGTCAAATGTAAATGGAACTTGTATGGCATACAAAGTCCTCTTCTTTTTAAGCACTAACAGCTGTGCACTGTACTTTATAAAACTTGCTTGAAGGGAACAGGAGTGGAACAAAAGCTTCACTAGTTTGCATCAGAAGAACAACCTTGAGTGAAGGGCCCCTCACACATTAGAAGGACTTATGGGAAAGGATGCTGCAGAGACAGCTGTGGCTCTTGTATTTTTAGCTTTCAGGGGGCACAGCAATGGTGCTCAATGTTCCAACTGAGTTTAGCCTTGCTACAGACAAAAGCAAATGCAATAGCTCTGCTATCAGCTCTGCAAAACTTGTTCTTAAAGGTGAGACATATTTTAAGTGTGACAATAGCTTGTAACAGGGGCTTGAGAAATCAAACAAGAACTTCCACAACATGGATGCAGCAAGGTGGAAAACACTGATTCTCACTTCTGAAATACAGTGACCAAGCCTGAAGAAATATGAAACCATGACACTTAATCAAAAATGTAAAGTTTCCTATTCACATACATAGACGTACTGGTACTGAGGAGGACCTCTAGGGATTACTGCAAACAAGCAAACAAGAATTCCATTACCACATCAATCAGAGCAGCCAGATTGCAATGCAATTGCAGTGAGCCTTTCTGGACTGCCTAGGGAAGCTGAAAGAGTAGCTTTCTTGTAGCTAAAGACAACTGGGATTTTGAAGTGAAATGCTTCAGCTTTCAACTCACGTAAAGTGAAATTGATGTATGTCATTAACACATGACTGTGAAATATGCACATACACCATCTACACAGGTGTGTTATGTGAAATAAGTATTAACTGCTGCATAAGGAGACAGGGCCACCTGGGGGTAGTAACCTGTCTGAAAACCTTTGGCCTGCTCAGCTGAGGAATCAGACACAGGATTTTATTGAAAGGCAGCTTAAATCCGTGGAATTTCTTCATATATCTAGTCTGTAAGATACCTGCATTAAAACTACTCTAATAAAGCTGTAAAAATAAAGCACATTACAACAACACCATGCTATCCACAACAATCAGTAAAACCGAAGCAAAAATGTCAGCTAAAGGGAGAAATGTGACATATAATGACCTTCAATTACTGCACACACAGGGGTGCCAATTTAACAGCTTTTTAAATACGCTTAGGTGCAGATGACATATGTTACATTTAACCTTCAATTGCAAATGTTCTCCTCTGAACGAAATGCTTTTGTCATAACCTTAAAACTATTTCAGTGTAAAACTCAAACATTTACAGGAATATAATAATAAATATTTGAAAGCTTCTAATGATAGAGAATGGAAAAGGACACAGCTAAAAGGTTGTAGTATCAGCAAAAAAGGCAGTTAAGCAAGGTAAGGTAACCATTTAAAACCACTACACAGTAATTCCATGGAGAGAAACATAAAATAAACCTGGAAGCAAATAATACACACAGCACTAATTTCTGCAGTTGGTCTTTTTATAAAGGAAATTCTACAAAAAACCAATGGCAAATATGGCATGGAGTAGGGAGGTCAGCTGAGGAGTCATTGACAATTTTTAGTAAGGGTGAAAACAAGCAGGGAGCTTATTTACATTGATCAAAGAAAGAAACTGTGAAAATCAAGCTTTGCTTACTCTCTTCTAATATAAAACTAATATACAGTAAGATACATACTAAATACTAAGGCTTCAGAATGTCTGATACCAGACTTCTCTTCTTGTCTTTTAATAGAAAAAGAATATTTTGTATTATTCATTACCCACTCTCCACCACAGAATTTCAACTGATGTGCTTAGGAGTAGGAGTAATTTGTGCACATCAAAACCAATGGTTACTTTTGCTATCATTGCTCAAATTGTAGGAACAGATATTAAGCTGATTCATACTGCATTAAAACAAAGAGGCTGGAATTGCAATTTCATAGATAACCTCCTCCCAAATTACTTCTTATTATTTTTAACAGAACAGAGTAAATCACTAACTGACATGACCCTGTGCCTTTTCTCAACTCAAGGTGAGAAGGAATCTTTGCAAGGTGACAGAATCAAATGGGAAATGCCAGGCTGAACCTCAATCAAACATGCCAAGACAGAAACACAGAACCTGCACCGACCTTAAAATAAAAATATGCTATGATGTTATCACATGGCAAAACTAGCACTGACCCAAGAGACAGTAATTATTTTGGGATTCACTGATTTAGAAATTAAAAGAAAGAGAATAAGGTGGGTTTTGACCCATCTTAGAATCCTTTGATTTGTACATCATGTTTTTCTTTTTAGTAGACTGATCTGCTACAAACCTGAAACATTCACAGGCCTTCTGCAATACTACATGACTTAAGTAATTCTTTAAGAATACTGAAGTTTTTAATTTAAGTACCTAACTTGGCTATCTACAAACAGTAGATAAAAGATAGATAATTGCTAAATTTCTTTCATTAAACAAGTAAAGCAAGACATATTAGCTATTACTGGGACTTCCTCTACTGTTTTAAATGCTCCTTCTGAATAGATTTGGTCCAATAAAATGGCAGTGCTACCTAACACACACATCTGAAGAAGCTTTGAAGTATTTTTGCAGGAAGAAATTCACATCCTATGTGAAAGGGCAGGGCAGGTGCAAATCACAAGAGAGCCCAATACTACCAGAAGACAAAATGCAGGTTGGAGTTAAATTCTCAAAGATCAGAAAGGTGTTAAGAATTCCTAGAGTCTGGAAAGACAGTTTTTTCAGAGCATTCAGGAAAGAACATTTTCTTTAGCTCTCTAAGGATTAGTGAAATCACTTCAGCTTTTCCTACTCTTCAGATAAGGCTGCACTTCTGTTTTTGGAAGCTAAATAGGTGGGTGTGTTTCCCTTCCTTCTGCCCATACCCCAGTGTTAAGAGCAGGAATTTGACTTCCCATAAGCACCAACAAGGAAAGCTAGTGTAGACATAATATTGGCAACTGCTATTCTTTTTCAGCAACCTGTTGTACAGACCTGTTACTCATCCTTGCAAAATATACATTGTTTAATTAATATTTAAAGACTCACTGATGCCATGCAGCAATCTAGATACAGAGTGAAACTTCCTCCTTTGAAGGTAAGTATTTACTGAGAGGTGGTCAAGAAGGCTTCTGTTACATTCTGTTAATTATCAGCTTGATGTATCAATGTCAGAAGTAGGTATTCGATGAAAAATCTATTGTTCTTTAGCTGTAGAATGTTCTAATTAGAGATTTAAAGAAAAATACTTTGCTGGAATTCGTGATAACTGAAATCTCTTGTGCAGAGACTTTTCTTTCCATATAGTTTCTATACCTGCATGTTTTCCAGCTCAGTCACATAGATTTCCTGGGGAATCACCCAACAGGCGTCTGTATTTTGAGTCTTTGAATCCACACGAAGAGCTAAAAATGAAGAGCTGAAAATCTGGATGTTCAAATTCCAGTCATGAGGTTCCTGGTATGCAAGATTTTGGAGCAGACTGCTAAACAGACAAGTCTGGGACATGGCAGCTTCTCAGGCACTGATCTCTTCTCTGTGGTGAGCAGCAAAAGGACTTGAGGGAATGGCCTGAAGTCATGTCAGGGTTGGATATTTGGGAAAGGTTCTTCACCCAGAGGGTGTTTGGGCACTGGAACAGCTCCCCAGGGAAGTGGTCACAGCACCAAACCTGATAGAGTTCAAGAAGCATTTGGACAATGCACAGGGTGTGATTCTTGGGGCTGTCCTGTGCAGGGTGAGAAGCTTGACTGGATGACCCTCATGGGTTCCTTCCATCTCAGGACATTCTATGTTTGTATAATTTGAACAATGTCTACATAATAATTCCCTCTGAACCCAAATTAAAACAAATAAAATCCTTGATAAAATGCATCTACCATATCTGCCAACTTGCTCCAAATCCTTTTATAGGCATTTTGAATACAGAAAATTACACAAGTCCTCATTGCTACTGAAATAAAATTTAAACTAATACACACGCTGAAATTAATTTTAATTGTGAATAAAACTCATTATACAGTTTATCTTTTCCCAAGGGGAAAAAAAGGCAATGATCCTACACTTCCACTTTGTCAAAAATCTAGCTGGAGTAGGAAAAACGACAGCATGAACATCAGAAGACTTGTTCTCAACTTCTTCCATTCTGGGACATCTTTCCTAAGGCTTTCTGTTCCATGGGATCCAACAGCTCCCTAATAGCAACCACAAGACTTGAAAACAAAAGAAACATCAGAATACACATCCCAACTAAGTTCCTAACTCGTCCCTGGACTTTTCTTGAACACATTAGACTAAGGTTGAGACAGAAGTCATTTATTTATAATAAACACTTGCACACAAAAAAATAGAAAACCTCAACTCCCTTAACTAATGGTTTCTAAAAATGCTTATTCAAACTGACACATGCATGACAAGTTTTGGCTGAGTACGATTTAAGGAGGAGGAGTTATACCACCCAGAAAAATGGTGTTTATGACAGAAATGACAAAGAATCATTCATCATGGGGTTTTTCTATGTGGAGCAGTAATAAAGCCTAAATGAGATTGCACTTCATTAGTAATTTATTTCACAGATCACTATATATACACAAATAGCATAACTCTATTACATTTTTATAGTGCCATTTATTACAGTACTTCACATACTATAACCACATGGCAACACAGAAACGCAGCTTTCTCTGGGGAAGAAAGCAGTAGCCAACTGCAGAGCAGCACACAGGCAGGAGACACTTTTGAGCCAGAAGAGCAGAAATAAGAATTCTCAGACAAATCAAGAAAAGGACAATATAAAACAATAAAACTGAACCCCTAGAGATGTGCAGCTAACTCAATAGTGTTGCACCATTTTTGCTTGCCTGATGCCCCATTTGATTTAGAAAGTAGAAATAGAAGAGGAACACTGAATTCCCTTGCCTTGTCCAGTGAGAGTGACCAACAGCAGAGACTCACACCAGAGTTCCCTAGCTAAAATTCTCCCTCCTTTTACTTGATCCTTGAGCACTACACTGGCATTTTCCATTTGCCAGGGGAAGGAAAAGAACATCAGTGCAACTTCTTTCATCAGTCTGTATCTGGGATGCCACACTTTAGGCATAGCCAAGGACATATTCTCAGATATCAAGAAAAGAGATGCATTTCCTTCTCTAAGATTCTGCAAAGTGAGGGCTCAGTGCTACTCCACTCTCCACCAGAAAACAATTTTTAAACTATCACACTTAGAGGCCAAACATTTCCATTACACTTTTAGAGATGACTAGTGACTCCTGCCTTCCAAATGCAGGTGAAAACCTGGTATGCTACACAAACCCACAGAATGCTGTGCGAAGATGAGGCAGGACACCTGCAAATGTCTCATCACAACATTTGCTTGTGAAACAACACTGTCCAATTATGTAGAGTTGGGCCCCTGAAATAATATATGCATTATATGAATGCTTTTTGAAATAGAAGTTAAAAAAATGCATTGCTTTTAACCAGTGAGGCATGTTTAAATTCAACAAATATTCTCTTGATTTTCTTGCCAAAAAAACTCTGCTGTAAGAACACTGATAAGAAGGTAAGTGGCTTGTCAGTTGTAGATACTACATTTTAAAAACTAAATTTTAAAGCACAAAACTTCTACATAAAGACCCCATACTTGAAATGTAATTTATGAACATTGGGTCTTTGATGGTTGGAGAGAAAATATGATTTTACCTAGTACATTTTTTTAATCTCTTCTGATAAATTAACTAGAAAAAGAACAAAAAATCAGAACTGTCAGAAAAATATTTGCTGGGCACTACGGTAAAATCTGTTTGACACTAGGGAAAAACGTTTTCTTAAAACTTGTCAATACTGACTTTCACTGCATTGTGGGAGCTTGAGAATAAATAGATTTATATTGTTTCTCCTATGGATCTTGTTTTGATGTTCCTTCTCAAGCATTCTGTTGTTAAATGCATAATTACAGTCCACAACATTCAGCATCTAATTTGACAAGAGGCTGAGTAAACATAGATTAATACAATTTTTCTTTCTCTTTTTGTGTCATATTTGCATTTCTTCTCCCTGCTTTAGTGGTAGACTAACTACTAACAGTTTAAGAAATGAAATCTGCAATACTTAAATTAAACACTGATTTAAGATGCAGGTTAAATTGGTCATTTAAGTAATCTGCATTCTCTAGTTATTACATTAAAAGAGGGATACTGACCATTTGAAAAAATTATAATGCCCTATCTAGATAAGTTAATGACTCTGAATTAAGTGCATGAGTTTTCCCCCCTGAAACTGGTAAGACTGTTTGAATCCCTAAGTGAGGCAAGAAAATGAAATTGGTTTGCAGTCTCCTTTCTATTTTAATTACTAGGTATACTGGAAAGACTTTCTTCTTGCTCTAAGAAACCCTGCAATCTGACCAACAAATGCAGGAAGGACCAGACACCGTAGGAAAGATCATGAAATTGAAATACTATTTCCAAATCCTTCTCTTCACCAGATCCAAGCACACAGCCATAAGCTCTGGAGAAGATGTTCCTTACAAAAGATGTGAATGAATGGATTCAGTGCACTGGAGCTGAGAAAGCATATGCAGACTTGTGTAAAAGGTGAAGAGCAGGAGAAAAAACTATCAGAACTAATATTGACCTGGACATTGCTGGCAGAGCACCAAGGAAGACCAGAGGTGAAAAGAGACTCAAAATAAATAAAGTCTTGAGAATGAGAAGTTTATCTTCAACACCATAGGCAGAAAAGCTAATTAAGAGATTTGGCAAGTTTGAAAGATTTGCTGCCCAGTTTCCATTTAGATAAATGAGGGAGCTCCAGAGTTTTCAGGAAGCAAAGAAGCAGGAACTGGTTTTAATAGATAAACTTTACCGTTGTTCTACATCTAACAGTTTTACCGACGAAAGTATGAGGATTTTCTCCTTATTATTTCCTGGAACAATTCCTAGGCAGTTAAATCAGCCTATGCAAACACACTGCAAAAAAAGTATCTCATTTAAAAAAAAAATTGTATATGCTACTTACCTGCCTGTCTACTTCTGGAAGCAAAAGCAGGAGGTATTGTTGAAAATGCTGAGGTAAAGAAGCAAAGGTGTGTTTATTTATTAAAGCCCTCAGGTTAGTGTTCACTAGAATAGATCCCGGTGTTTCTATGTCAATATCCTCAGCTTTGGTCCATTTCAAATGTCCTGGAGTAAATAAACAGAAATAACTTTAAACATAAATAAAGGAAGAGAGTAGGAACAAGTCTTCTTTTTAAGTTTTTAGCTTTTATTGTATAATACAGTAAGCTCTAGAGAAATGGCACTCTGAGAAGGGTAACACAGCCTTTTCTATGTGCCTTAACAGCTTTTATATTTCCTGCATTTGTCTCTTGACCTCTTACAGGATCCATGTTCCAGTCAACATCACAGCTGACATATTCTTACTTCCATCTCAAGACCAACTCAACTCAATAGTTGCAGAAAATAATCCTGTCATGTCATCCACAATAATTATATAAGCACCTACTCTCAAGCAAAAGGCTGCTTGATGAGGCTGATGTGAATCATAAATTCTGGACAGCTTCTCTTTTGCCATCAGCAGTGCCCTATGGCCTTCACAACTTGTCCCATTGCACCTGCTAAAACTACCTGTGTGACTAGAGAGTGATCAAAGAGATGAAAATATTTAGTGTGTTAATATCTGAAAATGCGCATTTTTCAGAATTTTCCTCAGAACTGATGATCTAAAATGATCAACACACAGAAGGCAGCAGCAAGAATTACAAGATTAGAAAACAGGGTATGTGAGGAACAACACAAACCCAGGAGTAAGATAAAGACTCAGCAGAGGGAAAGGGAAATACATATATGGCTTATGCACAGTGCTACAGAATATGTCTTCTTACTTTACACAGTGGACAGAAAGGCTATCAGCTTAAACTCTTGCACAGTAAGAAATGTATCTGTTAAGATACTGGAAAAAGAAAGCTTTCAACCACCAAGAACAAGGAGACACTGGAGTAGATCCATAGGGAGGCATTACAGTCTCCATCAGTGGAAATCTTTTAAGAATATGTTAGACAAATACCTGTCAGGAATGATAGATGCATATCTGATTTTGACCTATGACTGGTGAACAAGTAAGATGACCATTGGAGATCCCATCTGGTCTGATTTTGTTAGTATTTCTAGGATAATATTTAGAAGATACTTTTCAAAGCTTCTTAAAGAGCTACCTGCTTCAAGGTATATATATATATACTGCTACAATCCTTTTTTCCTTCAAGTCTTTACATATCAAAGTCCAGGTGGCTCAAAAAACTCAAAAGCTTCTAACCCCTCCTAGGAAACTTCTTCAGGCTTTGGTCTGCTGTACTTTCAAATATTTCAATTATGATATAAGAGGGGTCTGAACTATACAAAACATAAACTCCATCAGAATCTCTGAAAAAGCAATTACAAGAATATTCCACTGCTATGAGCAACGATGGAATTTGACATTTACATAGGACCTCTCAGCAACAATTACAACTGACATGTGAAAAAGAATAAATATGTTTTGCAAATGAGAGAATCTGGGCATACTGATTATTAGGAATGTCTCAAATGCTACAAACTACTTAACAGTAACATGAATAAAAGGAATGCAATTATGCTTTAGATTTCTTAGAGGACCCATGATGGTCTCTTCCCTGAAAGTCTGTAACCCCAAAAAATACATATGCAAGAAAATGCAGATTTGTAAATTCTAAAACCTCCACTTCAGTCACAGCCTCCCCCAAACATTCTTGCAATTTTATTTTATTTTTCAACAGAAAATAGTAACTGAATGAGACAAAGACTACTTTGCACTCAGCACAGGATAACCTTTTCCAACTCATATTTTCAACATCCTCTATTTCAGTACAGCAAAGACTCCATTACAAACAAATGAATGCCCTGTTATACAGGACAATTGCATGGAAGAAGTGCCCATTTTCATGAATGCATCACAATAAACTATCCTCACCATCTGTTCCACCCACTAAATATAAATGTAAAAAGAACACAGTCCCTGAGTGTAACACAAGTTGTATGATGCACTGAATTTTAATGCCTGTATGTATATTCTCTTCTTTAATCAATACAAAATACATATCCCCATCTTCTAAGTGACTCCAAATTAGAGTAACATTTTCCTCAGCTAGCGCTTCATACCCTATGGGAGGGCATACACACAGAGATAATCCAAACTGAAAGAAGATACAGGACTGCAAAATCAGCAACGTCCTTCTGTGGCAGATATTCTAATAGCATGAAAAGCCCAAGACAAAAAGTCAAACCTAAATTTTCTGATTTATTTGACCTGCTATCATTTACAGAACACTATGGAGGTTTTATCAGCTTCTGGAAGAAATGTGTGTATTACATCTCGGCCAGTAGCAAGCTGTGGATGCCCACCACAGCCCTACTTAAAAAAAACAACCCTGAAAATCTACTCAGAGGAACAACAAATTCTCTCTCCTGCACCCTTCCTACGGCTAATTCAGGATCTGTACAGCAGGTCCCAAGTTTGTAATAAGATTTAGTGAAGTATTTGGGAGATGTATGGAAGTATGACACTACTGTATCACTAATCATAGCTCTGAGAGAAGTTTATGACAAAATGTGTGCCAATGTTTTTTATGTTGTTTTCCACAGAGAAAGATATTTTGAATCCCTATATAGTTCAGGGGTATCACTGTTCAGATCAGAAATAGAAGCTGTAAGATAAGAGAAAAAATCAGGCTTTGCAGCCTTGGAAAATAATAAGTCTCCAACATAGAGAATTAACTATAAGGAGATGGGAGCACCATGGTTCTACATCCACACATAAAAATGAAAACAGGACAGAAATCACACAGGTGGCAGAATCTGTCAACTAAAAGGGAAAAAAAGTCATAGTATTTAATCAGAACTCAGAAAGTCTACCAAACACAACATGTAGTCGATGTTGGGCGGATCAGCAGAGTTTCAGACAATGAAACAATACCTGGAGCTGAATTGTGCGCTACACAGGACCATGTACCCATTCTCAAAGCTGCTCAACAACTGCTCTTTTAGCATTCCAAGAAGTGTTGTGTCATGAGAGAAACATTTCAGCAGGTACAGGAACAGAAACCCTTCAACCTTATACAGAGTTCCCTGCATTCCATACATGGAGTCCCAAAAGGCCAGTGGATTTATTTTCCAGAAGCCACAAAAATCCCCCTAATGAATTAATTTGATATCATCAGCCAACAGTTGATGTAATATCTGAAGATGGGGAGGAAGATATACTTGAAATGATGTATCTCAGTCTTAGACATAGAGAAAAATTCCAGGAAATCATCTAAAATTGAACATAACTTTGCCCAGCAAAAACTGTACCACTGAAGGAATATTGTCCATTTTGAATAATGATGCTGGATCAACATAGAGAACTATCTATACATATGGGACTCATTTATAATCTATAGAAATGGTATGTATGAAACTGAAGTACGTTTTCATGGGAGGCTGTGATACAGTAAGACTTGTAGGTTTCATTGTCAGCAACAGGCAATAGCATATTTAAAAACTCACCTATGGCATTGAGAACGTAAAGTGCCTTGGAGCTATTTTACAGGACCTTTATATATAAAAATAGGACTAGGCTGGATGATTAATAAAGAAGAACAATCTTATCCCCACAAAGACAGACATAAAATAACTTTTAGGATTTAGCCACTTTAGCACGTTTGTTATCTTTTCCAACATGGCCACATTGCAAAATACTTCTTTAAATGATTCAGCATTCTGCTGAATGGAAAAAGTACTTTGCAAAGATAAAGAAACAGTTATGTCATTATTTGACTTTACTTAAGAAGAGACAAGAGTCTTAGTGAACACTACATTTTGTGCTCCCTAGGGAACTTTTCCAATTAAATTTCATGCAGAGCAGGAAAATCTGCCTATCACATGGAGATTGAGAATTTACTCTTAGCATCTCTTCAGAGAAAATTCTTTGTTAATTACAGAACATGATCCATGAACCTTGCTAAAAAACCCACAGAAAATAAAACCAGAAACTGCATCTATCACCTCAAGAGATGTAGCTTCAAAGTAATTACAAATCCAACTGAAGAAATAAATCAATCAAAGAAGGAGAACCAACCAAAAAATTTTATGCCAGATCTCTATATGACATTCAATAATGCAAATTAAAAAAGAGAAGGTTAGCTTCTAATAGGGCAAGCATGTAAGCAAATATGTGACTAACTCTGGGAATAGATGTATATTAGATGGCAAGCAAATTCACCATAAAGAAAGAGTATCTGTTACACCCCACTCCCAGCCCCCAAAAAATCATTGCATAACAATTAGAATCTAATTGCTAAATCACCTCTCTGCCTGCAGTTGCTTAGGTCTGTCAAACTTTAAAAAGCAACTACAGAAAATCATTCTGGGGAGGAAAAAAAAATTGACCATGGATTTTCCAAGTAGACAGAAAGATATCTTCTCGAGAGAGGGTCAGCTGAGTTTGCAAAAGGGACAGGCAAACAAGGAAAATAAAACTTTTCAAGAAAATACAGAGTTTAGAAAAACATCAGTATTATAAGTAAGATATTTATTTTACTCCTACTCACCTAAACCAGATTTTTTTAACCTCTTTAAGTGCTGGCTTGTTTGTTTTCCAGTTGGAGACTTTTGCCCATGTTTCATCTCCTTATCAGAACCATCTGCTTCACCATTTTTAGATTCAGATCCTTTGGAGAAAATAAAATCCCTCAAATATGATGCTTTTGCACTTTTACTAACAATCCCCTCAGCACCCCCTACACCGTAAACAAAACAAAAATAGAATTTTTAAAAAAATTGACATCTTCTTGCTGAAAGGCAATATACTTTTCTGGTCACAATACAATTCCTCCTCATCAGAGGAATTGGAAGTAAAAGCTCAATAAATCAATTAAGTACTGAAAACTAAAGTTTACTGAACATGGCAGTCAATAAAAATGTTCACTGATCTAATAAAAATAACATAGTTCTATAATGCCCAAGAGATATTTTAAAAAATATTTTAACCTCAAGTTATGGGGCAGTAAAGCAATCTAAGGCTGAAAAAAGATCATTTCTTTGTGAAGAAACATTTAAAGAAAAGATATGTTTGGAAAAACAATTGTCAATTTGTGTTAAACACAGACACAGAAATCTCTTAAAATGAAGCAACTTAGCCACGAGAGGTAAAGGTCAAGGTTATGCTGCAGTGATAAGCATGGTATAAGGAGAAGAAAAGCTAACAAAAGGATTTGAGTATGGCAATGCAGAACTGAGACACAAATTCACATTCACAGAGAAGCTTGCCTTCCCCCCCGCCCGCTTTTTATGGCATTGAATACCAGCATGTGGTCCTCTATTAGAGCTCCAGAGCTAAACAAAATGTTACTTTGCATTCCTTTAAAGCTGCTGCTATTACCAATTGTCATTTTACTGTGTGCCTTCAGTTCTTTATTAACGAAAAATCTCCATCCCTGAGACACGAGACTTGATAAAGAAATAAAGATGTTAAACAAAGCCACCCAGTGGAAATAGTATTTCAGCAATTCCAAATTCTGTATGCTACACAGCTGATTCAGAGGAAGGCTCTGCAACTGGAGCTGATCTTGCAAACGGTCCTTTAGCTATTTACCTGAAGGTGAATCCGACTGCTCATCGGACACCTTTAATGGTGTCAAAACAACACGAGGAACAGTCTTGTTTACCATCATTGAGACTCCATTTCTTCTTTTCTGCTGTTGTCTTAAAGCCTACAAAAACGATAACAAAACATAAAACTGTAGCAAAAAATAATGCTTATAAGTGAATTACACATGACATTTCTGTACCATTAAATTGAATCCCTTAAAATAAGCATATTTTACACAGCTACTGACTTGCCAGACTTCACACTTGTCCTCTTTATGTCATTTTCTTTTAAAATATAAAATCAGGCTTTTTTCCTTTTTTTTATAGAGAAAGAAGATGCACCTTAGATCATTTTCCAATCCAGTTTTGACAACAAAGAAGCACGTAACTGTTAGCACTACCTTAACAGCACAAAGTGATAACCCATGAAATGTGAAACTAAGACTTCCAAAAAAAAAAAAAATAATAATAAAACCAAAATGTTTCAAAACCAGAATAAAAATATATATGTCTGCATATCTCTCGCAGGTGCATCCTCTCCAGTATACTGCTCAGTCAATCAAGTTAACACAGAGTGTCATCAGTATGTACAGCATGTAAGGACTACAGTATTGATGCACTCACTCAGCCGTGAGTAGTGCTGCACAAAATCACTGAACATGGCAGGAATCATTTATTTTCGTGAAGGGAATCAGTCCTAATCTTGGAAACCTTGCAGCATTTGGCTTCTGTCTGTTTGACTTTGGGCATTAACCTTCAGAACACGAACATGATGGTGTTCTGGCAAATCTGGGGAAAAATGATACACGAATAAATCTCTACAAATGGAAGTGCTTTGTGTTTCATAAATGTATTGAATACAGAGCTGATAATGTAATATAAAATATTTAAAGATTAGCAATAGCAAATACCCATCAGACTGTTTTATATGGAAAATGATATCTCATTCAAAAGGTCTTCAAATATACAAATATGAATACCTGCCAATTAATACATCTGCAAGCATTAAAATTCTGGAATTAATCAGAATGGGCTGGGCTTAATACAGATCTCTCTTAGCTTCCTGTCTATTTTTCTCCATTCTTACCGTGCACTGTATTTTTCAATTGTGATTTGTGCTATGAACTTGGGGGATTTATTAAAGTAATACCATATCAACAAGGAACATATTTAATATGAATTGTCCCTATAGGTTTATGAGCATGAATGACTGATGCCCTATAAGGTTTAAGTCTGTAACTTTAATGGATTGTAATACCTTTCCAGATTGTTCACATAGCTAAATAATAGGGGAAAAAAAAATCTCTGAGAAGAAAGAAATCGATATTGGTCTATTCCTCTAAATAACAGTCTACACAACATAAAATACACCAGGCCACATAGAAGCTATTTCATGGATTAACCCATTTTATTGTACTGCTCAAAAGACACGTAAGCACTGTGCAATAAAAAGCAAATTAGAACACTTGAAATCAAACAAAGAGAGGAGGCTGGTCAGATCTGTGCTGAACCAAAGAAGCAGTAGAAAGCCATAAAGAACAGCCTATACTTCAAACATTTTTGAGACAGAAAATTCGTACTGCTATTGAGCAAGCACAGCCAGACTTGCGGACAGAAATTATATAGAGTTAACATTTCTCAAAAATTCCCCAAAATTCCATAAATGACCCTGCAAACCTAAGTGTCAAACCAGGCGATCCTTAATTAACAGTAATACCACTGAGACAGTGGGAAAGAGTTCACTAAAAATGAACTGAAAAGACAGGCAATGTCTGCACCAGCAAAACACCAGTATAACCACAACCCAAACTTTGTATCATGGTGCCCCACACCCCTATTTGCCTGATGTCATCCCGATGTCATCCTCCCTAGACAAATGGTTAAGAGCCCAAACAATGCTCCATGTTCTCCTCCTGCCTCCTCTTGACTTTCCAAGGCAATTTCCACCTCTACCAAGGGTCCATAGCCTTGCTGCCAGCATCCATAAGGAAATACCATTTTAACAATTTATACAGCCACTGTGGCAAAGGCAGACTCTTTGCCAAGCCTCACAGTTGATTTTCAGTGCTTAGACTGCACTCCCATGAAGGAGAGAAAGGAACCAGCAGTGTGTCCACCAGCAGTGACAGGCGCTCAACATTCATGCACCTGAGGTGACACTCGTGCTGCCTGAGCAGGGGCAGCAGTACCCAGTCTTTGTCAGGTGCACCACTTACCTTCTTTTGTGTTACTGGCAGACCCCTTGGGGCCCTTCAGCACACAATTATGACACTGATCTTGCATTTCCAAGAAACACAGACCCACCCAAGCCCATGGAGCACTAATGCAAGACACTCCCTGGACACTTAGATGAGGAAAAAACAGCTGGGAGCAGACAAAGCTACCAGAACTATTTACTTTGAGGCAGAGTACACTTCTTGAGCTACAGGCTGAGCACCTCTATATATGAGGGTCAAGCACAGAGGTTAAAGACACCATTTCCCTTTGACGCACATGTTTTTTTCAGGGTTTCTTTCTCCCTAACATCCGCTGATTCACTGCCAGTCCCTTCCCCTTCTCCTCCAGTTTCACAGTGCAAGGAACCCAAACAGTGCTCAAGTTAAGTCTGAAAATCAGGTACAACTCAAGCTGACAGTAAACTACACACCTCTGAAGGACAGGCTGTAGAAAAAACCCCAAAACACCCCTCCCAAACCCAACCACTATGTGGGGACATTAAAATTTAAGTAAAACTTTTAACACCAAGTTAATGAATTACCAATGAATTAACCTGTGTACAGAGAATAGACACACAATCTTCCCCATGCCTCTCTCTTTTCATTTGTCAAATGAAAGATATGAGGCAGGGGAGGAGGGTACAAAGATATAAAGCAAATAATCTAACATGATTTGCAGGGTAAAAAGATGGCTGAGATTCTGCACAGACATTCTTTTTTTGATATGCCCAGCTAATCACAACAATTTTGTGTTAAATTGTCCTTTGAATTTGAAGCTGGAGGGTCTGAAATTTTGGGTAGACAAGTCTTTGCAAGACAACACTAGGAGCAACCCAGTGGTGGGAGAAACTGCTGACTGACACCCAGTTACAAGGGAAGCCAAACACCAGAAGGAGTTAAGAATAAATGAAGGAAAATCTCTGTAGTCTCTGCTGAGGACAAATATATAACTTCTCTACACCTAGCCTGAGGGATATTCATTTTAGAACACAAGTCTACTGTAGGATAAGACAAGAATCTTGTAACCCAAGATTAATTCTACTTAGCTGGAAAGTCAATGAGATTACTCCAAGTGAAACATGCACCAAATGCCTGCTATACTGAGCTTTTAGTGCACCAAGCTAATTTAGTGCTTTCCTAGTCACCACAGCCAAATAAATCAAATTTATAACTAGCACTGAAGAAAATGAGAAATGTTGTAACTTATTCCACGGAAAAATGGTTCCAGATTTCACTGTAGATACGGAAACAGTAACTAACACATACTACATCTTTTACTGACACAGCCTTTTGCATCTCATCCATATTTAGAGATATATAACCTCCTAGCTGGACTTCCTGCAAACTGCAAGAAACGGATGATGATTTTACCAAATGGTAAGGTGTCATTTTCATTATGGAAAGTTAGAGAAAAACACATGTAGCACATACGATAGCTTACATAAAGAATATTTTTCTTTAATGAGACTCTACATTTACAATTTCAAATGCATTCAATCACTTCATGCTAAATGCTTGAGTTAAAAAAGCCGCAAGCTTTAAACACCTAGAACTGATCACTGTTGAAGTATTTTGTAAGATATTACTACCATCCTATTTGTACAGCAAATAAATCAAAAGAAAGAAAGAAAATGAAAGTTCATGTAATACACAAGTTAAAACATTAAAAAGCTCTCTTAAAATCACCACCAAAATATAATACTTACATCCAGCCTTTCACAAGCAGATTTGCAAAGGACATCTGTGAATCTCTCGCACATAATGAGTATGGAGAATTCCCAATATTCCCATTCATAAAAATGAACCTGTGACCATCTGTTGAATAACACTGCCATGGTCATTATACAACACTTGGCATAATTATTTGGTTTAATGAAGTTATTTTTATTGCCAAAATCTTGAAGTAAACTATCAATCCATTTTCATCCAAAGAACTCAAAATAAAATAAAAATATGAGAATTGAGAAACATAAACTCTGAAGATAGATGACAAAAGAAAAACACCATGAAATTAACAGTGAAATTCTAATTACAAGCGTTTGTTTTTTTTTAAATAAAAGGTGACAAAAACAAGGTTCCTTCTTTTTTCAGGGAGTTTCTATCCCTACTGGAGTATAGCAGTATTTTGGAGGTTGCATGAATGCCATTATATGCTCTTAAGAATACTAATTTCATGTTTAGTTGATCTTAACACAGGAGAGACTTCTTCACCCATGAGACAAAATGGTTGACTCTCTTCAGTAAAAACTTATTAAGTCATCTTTCAAGTAGGAATGAAAGGAAACAATATAAGCTAAAAGGTAACTGGAGATGGGGGCAAAATACCTCCCCAAAAGATCACCAAAAGCAAAATGTCAAGCTCTGTGCCCTGATTTTACTGCTGCTTGGCAATTTTTTAAAATTATTTTTTCTTTCCCAAATCTTTTCAACTCAGAATGAAAAAATGCAGCACACAGATAAACCATTAATGCAGAAAACCACTTTCATTTAAGCTTAAATGCGTGACATGCTGAGAATGTTAAAAATTAAGTTATTAACAACAAAGACATGTAACACTTGGTTGCATTAAGCAACATCGTCCCAGATTTCTACTTGTTCCATAAATGTCAAGTCTACATTCTGAAACTCATGTCATGAAACATAACCTTTGAAATTTCACACATTATGGATCAGAAATGTTGTAAAACTATGGAATTCTTCCATTCTGCCATGTGAAAACACAAGCTATGATACACTGAGCAAAGTGTCCTGCACAAAATAAGTAACAACTCTACATCAGGGTTATGGATCCCAAATTGACAAAGAAGAATCAGGTTTATGGTTTATCACTGATTCACTTAACACCACCATAAAATTCAGTCTTTGTCCTCCCTCTCACCCTCATTTTGTTTGTAAAATTAAGAGCCTTTAATTCCCACATCTCTGTTAAATTAAAATTTCTCAGGGGCAACCTGTTTCATGGATAGACAGAGCAGTTAAACTAAAGCAGTAAGCACCACAAATCATGAAGAATAAACCCATTATTACTTTTGGATCCCACTAATTCTTATATTAAACATAAACAAAGTACACAGTTATAAGCACGCAAACATAAGATTAAAACACAATAAAGATGTCCTATGGAAACAACTACAAAGTGCCATTTCCAAAGCAAATTAATTTACTTCCACCCAGACTAGTACACTAAACATGTCAGTATGGTGCCAAGTGTACACAATTGATCATCTGGAGATGAAGAGTAGTGTCAGAATCAGCAGGATGGAAGTTTGCTGACCTGGGGTTTATTTTCAAACAAATGCTAACACCTTCTCAAATAAGCATCTATTTTTGCCCCATGCCATCCTACTACCTTGTGATATTTACATCTGTATTTGGAATAAAAAGAATGTCTTGCTTGCGTATTTGCTCTTTAGGTGTCAGTAGGGCTCAGGGTCTCTCTGTAGGACTACAGTACACATCAACCCTGAACATCTACCTGTGTACCAACCCACACTGAACTGAAGTGTTTGGACCTATGTGGGGCAGAGAGCAGAAATGTGTGTGTTTGTATGTTCATGTCTGTACACCTGCAAGCCAGCACCACTTTCTACAGGACTGCAATAGTGCAGCCACAGCTACAGCTGCTGCAGATCATGACAGACTGCAAAGCAAATGTTTTTGGTGCTTTCCCAACCACAGAAACAAGGACAAAAAACACATGTGATGTGTTCAATGTCTGTTTTGACTTGCATGTGAATGGGAATGATGATGGCATATGCATCAATTCAGTGAAAGCTTTTTTCCAGAGAGAAGCATTTGGTTTTTTTTATGGTTTGTGTAGTATTGAGCTAGTAACATCTATCACCTGAAGGGTGTTTTATGGGGGTATCTGTTCTTTGGCACAAAAAAGCACATACAGGTAAGGAAATGGTTTGTAGAAAGCTGTTAAAAACCAAATTAAAATAAAGATAGCAATGTCAATACAAAATCTTAAAACCATAATCAGTATTTTTCATTAGGTCAAATTTTCAAACACACCCTGCACAAAACATACATCAGGGGCTTCAGGGCTAGACTACTACTCCCCAGATAAAAAAATCTTCTCATATTACTTCTCAGAGAATTTACACTGCACCAATGTGAGCAGTGTAATGTCTTTCTGCCTGACATCCTGTTTCAGCCTGGGTACTCCTGCTTACCCACACATCCTGAGCACACAGCCTTCTGGGGACCTACCCAATAGCTCCTGGAACAGCAGCTGTAGATAACTGCTTGTCAACATTTTGTAGTAGGCTTCCTAGAGCTTTGAAGAGTGATGAGCTGTTCCAAATCCTGTTTTTTCCCTGAAAAGGCCAACACTTTCTAGGATGCACTTCAAAATCAAGGCATGATTCATTGTCACCTGGATATAATTTCACGTTACAAACTATTCAAATCAAATGCAGTTCTTTTCACATGGCCCAGAAGAAGATACTCACTTAGACATTCACTGCCACTATAAGGAAAAGTCATGTAACACCAGTGGAAAAGCTTAACTTGGACTAACCTCTAGTGTTTATATTTGTCATAAATACTAGAGCAATGACCAATCTACCTTCAGTAGTTCCCCAAGCTATGTAAAGGACAGGCTACTTAATGAAAAACATTATCAGACAAATGCAATGCTTAGAACTAGACTGCTATCTACAGCTTGAATATCTGAGACATGGAAAAACAACTGCACCTACAGAACAGAAGAAAGAGAATACTTTCAACCTGTATTTGTGAAGAAGATTCCACTACGTAGCAGTGGTAGGTTTAAACAAAGGTAATGCTCATGGCAGGATGCATTTTAAGTGAGGGATACTGTCCTACACTGAGGCAGAGGGGCAACTATGCTTCAACACAGTACTGTTCTGAAGTTGCTTTGAAATGCTTTAGTTATTTCTCAGACTAAGAAATCCTGTAAAATACATTTATTAAAACAGAAAAGGTGCAGGAGCGCTGTAAAAAGCATGCTGTGCAAACAATCCCAGAGGAGAAACAAGCAGAATGCCCCAACAACTGGGAGCTAGTTATTAAAAAGCAGTACCAAAAAGAAAGCAGGGATTGTGTGGATTCCTGTCCCTTTCTTTCCATCACAGGTATGGGCTGAGGACCAGGGGGATGACCCAGAAGAGAGTCTCAAAAACATTGTCCTGTGTCTTACCAAAGCACTGTGTTGAGCAGCTGGTACATGCTGCCCATGCATAGGGACCTTTAGAGGGACATACCGTGCAGCCAGCCTTCGGGCAATGCATGTACTCCCTGAACAGCTTCTGCTGGAACTCTTGCTCTCCCAGCTTCTTTTCCCCATTATGCAGTCTCCCTGCCATAGTTTCTCTGTCCTCTTCCCTAGACTTGTCTTGGCAATCAGAAAATCAGTTTAGTTTATCATCTTCGAGCTTCAATTTTCCTGAATGCATTTTGTAATCTCCAGTGTCCCTTCCCATGTCTCTCTAGAAGTCAAAAAGCAACATGTTTTCCTTCTTTTCCACTTGTTGTCAGGAAAATTTGTCAAGAATCATCACTTATGTTGCCAGACATCTGATCAAATGCTTCAGCTAGGGAGCCAGAATTCTCCAACTGTGGCATTGGTACATTTGTTGCATCTGAAATGAAACATAGGAAGATGGTTAACAGAGACACTGAGCAACTACAGCAAACTCTCTATAATGAGGAATTCTGTACAAAAATACCTCTCAGTTCACAGTGGATTTTCTGAGCCTTTCAGGAAGACACCCTGCACTTAAATTCTAAGTGATTAGGACAAAATCCTAATGATCTCTGCTGTCACCTTTGCTCCTTTGGGGTGAGGAAAGGAAAGCAGGGCAGGCAAGTATATCAGGCTTGTATTAGAGCACGTGAGGGAGTAGTTGCTCAAATGAGTCAAAGAGACACCACAGACAGACTCATACTGGATTACTTTCTATGGACAGCAATATGCTTCAAGATAACCTGCATCTGGCTGTAGTCAAGGAAAGAAGTCCTAACAGAATGAGTGTGGAGGGAGCAAGACTGGTGAGTTTGCTCTTGTTCTTCTCTCAAAGAAAGGTAAGCAGTGTGAGCTGAAGACAGGAAAGCAAATTCACACCAGCATCATGGGAGATCAGGATTCTACCTTCAGTGCCAACCTAGGCACTTGGACACCTGTGTCCAAAAAAAAAGAAACAAAGAAATCTTGGTAAACTAGTTCTATGAATTTGGGTAAATCAGGGCTAAATGACAGTGTTAAGCATCCTGCTCTGAAAATTACTCTCTTGTAGATTGGTTTCTAACAATAATTACAGTTGTGATAGAAATGTGTCAGCCTGAAATGCTATTTGGAGCTGTACAGGTTTAATGTCCTACAATTCAGAAGCAACACATGAGCTAAACCATACCTTCCCCATAGCTCTACTACTGCTTGGGGCCTGACAGCATACACTGGAAAAGAAAAAAAGGGGGGGGTGGAGTTGCCATTTCTATTATAAGAACAAATCCTATGAATGGGTGCCTTCCTTCTCATTAAAAAAACTGCATCTACCCACTTTATGAAATAAATAGTGGCACATACATGAACCCAGCCACCAAGCATGCAGACAAAGCCCAAAGTTAAGAAAAACAAAACAAACCACAGCAGTGACATACCTTGTGTTGATTCCCTTATTTCCTGAGCTTCTCTCCTCCCAAACCCACTTGGCTGCTGTCTCTGGAGTTTCTGTCTCTACAAAGAGATCTGGATGCCCAGCACAGTCTCAGACATGTCCTGGTTCTGTATTCAGATCCTGAGTCTGAATGGAGTATCCTTCTCTTCTCCCAACAGAAAATTTATGCGTGCTGATTCCAAAGTGCCACAAGTGAGGCAGGATTTTCTTCCATGTCTGGGAGGTCTACTATCATCCCAGACACCCTTATAGTGCATCTTCAAGTTCTTTCTCCTCTCTTGGTACTGACCCAGGAAACACCTGGTACACTGACGGGCAAGGTGCTCTTATACTTGGCTATCAGAGTCCAACATCAGACACTAACACCACCTCAATGTCCTGGATATTCACACATTCTCAGTGTTTTGCAGGTATGATCCTTTCTTCTGAGAAATGTTCCAAGAACATCTTGATAGATACAGATAAATCTGTATCCAGCGAAGACTTCCAAAAAAAGTGTCACCTCAAGTCAATGGAACAGAAACTGGACCAGACAGAAGCATGTAGATACTATGCCATGACTTGATGTCCATACTTAAGTTAGCCTTGTCCAAAGCAAGAATAATGCACACAGTAGTGTGACCATGTACCACTGCTAGCAGATGCAGGTGTAGTTCAGTACTTTCCCAGGAAGAGGTCCTTACATGGGTCTGCATGCCAAAACTCTCAAGTGTGAAAATGAGGTAAATCAGTATGGAACTGATCAGTACTGATAGGAAGTCAGTGTGTGACAGCTTGCCATAAGCCTTCTTTTCAAGGGTACAAGATCAGCAACAGCTGGGCACACATGCCCAAGCACTTCCAACAGCAAAAGGGAAACAGAAATCTGTAAAATCTGCCATCAGAAAGCCAAGCATCAAAGGCAGCTCTACACCATAGGCTCTTTTGTCTAAACCCTCGTGAATGGGAACTGTTGGACATTACACTCAGAGTAAAGTGTAAGTAGCATTATACAAGAGCAAAACTGAAACTCCCTCCAAAGGGAAACCAAAGGGATGTATGAAACACACTCAGTGGTAAAACACTCAAAATCTCCATGGAAGAAAATTTCCAGACCAAAATGGCAGCCCAGCCTTTGAGGACATAAGGTGAGGTGAGGACATAAGGTGAGGACATAAGGTCTGATCTGTGGCACAGACCTCATGAAAATCCACTGCAACTTCAAACTTCCTTAGTCCCTGCAAAGTACCCCAAATCCAGTGCTACCTGAGAGAAATCAAAACCAAGAGCCAGGGCTCAAAAATGCCCTTTCCTACATGCTCCTTGCAGAGCTCAAGAAATGCAGCATTGTGACAAATTTGATTCATGAGAACATCCTAAAATGCAGGCTGTTACAAGGCAAACATGTGATTGCTCTTTGCAATCTGAACCCGGGAATATATCACTAGAATTCATTAAAAAACAAATCATATGTAAATCCAGCACATAGTAATTTAAAGAGAATTACATATGAGTAGAGTGGTTAATAAGCAGATAAACAGGAGTGGAAATCTTTTAATTCTAGCTCAGATCTTCAAGCCGAACTGCACATTATCAACTTCCCTCTCACTTTATTTTTAGTAGTTACAAAACAAATACACACAAGATCAAAGTAATGTGAAGAACCCACAGGTTTTAAATAAAATGAGTAGGAAACTAAAAGCTATCTTGTAGGTTTTCATTCTGTGAAGACTGTTTCGCAGTAGATTAAAAGCAATAGCTAAGGAAGACCCCATTACAATATATTATATACAGTGTATATATACATTTATATATTACAAGCACTTGCTGAGAGTATGATGATGGCTCATCCTCTGTTACTTTAGCATGGAATCAGTAAGTTTGTATCAGGTGGAAGAGTGTTGCATACAACTGTCTAAAAGTTTCTTCAGTATTCAAAGGTACTACAGGTTCTTTGTACAAGTTTTAGGTACTACGCATCCATAAAAGCCAAGTGAAAGAATGAATTTCCAACAGCAGTTTTAAACTGTTAAGGTTTATTGACCTCTGCTATAATAGCAAATCAAATCTGCAATGTGTATATATGGCAGTAGCCAACACCTGAAACTTGAGAGAAAACAAAGCAAAAATCCACTGTTCCATCACACAAATATCCATTTGTCTCACATTGTGCATAGAGAAAACATTTTGCTGATAGCTGTAATGCTACAGTCATACTCTGAAGTACAGAATCTAATTACCATCAACTTAATTAAAACTAATTTCTTTTTATCGATTACTTAACTTTCTGATGTTGCTTTAATCCTAATGCCTTAGGGAATGTTTTCAAAGATTCACATCAATGTTATGACTTTTTATATTAATTAAGCTATTCTGATTAATTTGCCCTTTTAAAATTATTCTCAATGCTATATATCTGCTAAGTGACAAATGGTAGAGTTTAAACAACTATGAAGTTCAAACATTTGTGGTTTTGCACTTTTTTTTCCCTTCTTTCCCCTTTGCCTTTCCCTTTGCCTGCTCCATCCTCCCCTAGGGAACTTCACATATCACAAAAGATCTGCACAGAAGAGTTTCCAAGTGTGTGTTTTTCACAACTATCCTAATGGTTGGTGAGCTACTTTGTGCCCACTGGTCAATTTTCCTGACTAACACATGTAAAACCTCAATCTAAGAATCCTTTCCAATATTCAAAGCCCCTAAATACAATGCAACCTTGAATGATAATTGTCTATTAATTTTACTGTATTTAAACTCAGCCTGTTTAAACTCATGAAAAACTAAAGTGTTTAGAGGAGATGTGGACAGGCTTTGCTTAAATAAAGAACTCGACAATAAACTACTCCATGAAATACTGGATCTCTGTTAAACATAACTAGGAGAGCAGTTGTGAAAAAAATTACTACAACATGATCTCATTATCCTAACACTTCAGAAAAGTCACAACTCAAAACGGAGAAGAGGCAATGACAAGTTCTTGTTTTAAATTCTAGTTTTCTAGTTTTTCTTTTTAATTTTTCTGGCTGCAAGCAGAATTAATCTGGCAATGTTGGAAATTAATTTTCACATTGTCATGCTTTCAGCTAATAGCTATAATTGAATAATCAGCTACTTTTGCACACTTTAATACTTACCATGGAACCTAAATCATCCAAATCACCAGTTTTTTTAAATAAAAGTAACCGTAACCCACTTTTATTTACTGCTATGGTAAATACAGTATGAAAAAAAATATTTAAGAGATCATAAAGAAAAACTGAATAAATATACCTAGATTCTTACCTATCTGTATCACTTCTTTCACAGTATTTTTTAAAATTTATTTTTAACCTCTCATAAAATTTCCAACACAAATGCCTACATGGGAAAAGCAGGGGTGTGATAATATAAACAATTCTGCTTAATTGAAAAGCACTTAAAACCCCTTTAAACTCACAAATAGGACTAAACCCTCGGTAAAAAACAGAGCGAACACCCCAGTAATACACCACTAAACACAGCACTAAAAATCCTAAGAAGACCCTTTAAATTCTGCTGACATCCCATTCACACAGGAACGACAGAGAGGCTAAAGGGAAGTCAACTGATGATCAGTCAGGACAAGCTTACCTGTTTAAGTGCTTTCTTTGTGTGCTGCTGGAAGGAAGATACTAGCTTGTTTTGCACCGGTGCATTAGTAAGGCTTGAATCACGATTGGAAGACATTTCTTCAGATGTCTGCTTTGGGCAAACTTTATAAAAAAATGAAACAAAAAATCAGAATACTGTTATGGGGGTTATCTTCCCTATTTCTTGGAGAGTCATAAGGTCGGAAAAATAAACTAATACAAGCAAAGGCCTCAAAACCAAAAAGTTTGCTGTAAAAAATTGAGCTGATCTTGAGGTCCAGATTAGCTGAAATTCCAGCCATATTCTAAATAAATTCTTTGCTTCACAAATATTTGTACCTCATCATACCCTTCCTATGCAGTTCTGGAGGCCTTGCATATTTTGCCTTTCAGGTCCTGAAAGGTAATTGAAATACTTTAACAATAAATTTCACAGAGAAGCTAGACAAAAACTATCTTCCTCACCAATATATTTTAATGGATTATAAGGTATCTAAATAAGCATTTATATAAGAGACACTGAAAACCCCTGGATCTAGAAATATTCATATATATATAACTTCATACCAGATTGTAATTCCTTCTTAGGAGCCAGACTCACCTATTTTACAAGTACTTCTTGGTAAAGCTAAGAACATACACTTTCCTCTTTAATGGGTAGACTGGAAGATCCTGCAAAGATGAATTCTAGTCTCTTAGGTAATATATGCTGCTAAACTTGTCAGCCTTCTAAATAATACATGGTTTTATGAACAAATACTACAGTACTTGCATTAAACAGCTTCTTGAATAAATGTTGTGTGAGACACAGAAAGTCTCTTGGTTAAAAAGAAGGAAAAATATGATTTTGTTTTTTTAAAAAACAGTGTTATCAAACAGATATGAAAGCTGTGAGAAGAGCTGGAGCATCCTATTCGTCTTGGTGGTCAGCAAACTCAACTAAAAGGGCTGTGGAAACCTTTCCACTCTTAATGCCTTGCATTACTATGACTCTCACTAGTATCCTAAGACTGCCCAGCTAAACCAGCATTAGCATGGATCCAGAAATGAAGCAGCTTTTCTTCCATTCTCCTCTGCTCACTCAGTTCAAGTCTACCTTCCAGGACTCAAAGTTGCTTTGTGTGTTGGCATACCTTCTTTATACTGTTTTGCAGCACTAAATTGTTTTCCAAGATTTGCCATACTTTGCACATCACCAGAATAGTCTGATGACACTCAAAGCAGCTGCACAGACATGTGACAGAAATAACATAGCCCAGTGCTTGTTTGTCTTTTCTCCTCCCCATACTTCAGTGGAATGAGCAGACACCTGAAGTAGCCTTCTAAGTCCCTTGCCTTTAGCAATGTTTCATAGAAGAAACATTGTAACAGTTTTTCATTTGTGTTTGTAAGAAAAAAAGACACAGACAATTTAGTTATCAATAATTAATGGCCATCATAAGATGCATGTGATGTTTAACTGTTTTTTCTCACTGAAAGAAAATATAACTAATGCTTACCTCAATAACAGAGAATACACTCTATGGCACTGCTGATATGCCAAGGTAATTGTCATATTAGATTAAAATTTTTTATTACCAGGTAAGAGAAATACTGTTTTGTCACAAGATTTATAACTAATTTTTGTCTATTTTTTCCCCTTACACTTGAAGGATTTGTCAAAATATACAGAGAAGTTGCAACATGAAACAGGTTCTGAGTTTACAGAATCACCTGGTTTGGATCAATCTTTTCCACTTGATGAGCAAAGCTAACTATCAAATAAGACAATGTAAAGGAGCAGCAAAGTGTCAGCAGAAAACAAACAATAACTGATTTATATAATCCAAATCACTGCAATAGCTAAGCTCCTGAGACAACAAAACACCTACAACAACATAAAAACCTGGCATTTGAAATTTCCCAGATTTTGTCTTCTCATTCAAAGAGTATTTTTTTTTTACTCTTTTCTGGCAAATTTTGAGAGTTAGAGAACTGAAGAAAAAACCCTTGAAATAATTTGAGCACATAAACCCCAGAGTTAACGAGAGAAGAACAGAACAAATTTAAAAATGTCTAAAGAATGGAAACTGTTAAACTTAAGTGCCCCTCTAAAAGATGATAGATACAACATGATATTCCTGTTCCCCCGAATGAATGCAACTCCTATTTTCAAATGGAAATTCTGATTTTCATTACAGTGATCTAGGATATTATCTAAGAGTGTCCCCTATTTATTTTGGTGATAAAGTTCATCCTGAAGAGGTTTGGCAACACTGTCTGATGACGCTCAACGCTACAACTATTAATGTCAAAGTCATGATACAGCAGGAATAAAAATAGGCATAGGTCTATATTAATTTTGTACTTTCATTCATTTCTCTTTTAACAATAAACCTGGAGTTGTGACAGGATTTACAAGAGGCCATACTTCTTATTTCTATCATTACTTCAATTTTGCATAAAAATATTATTAGGATATTGGTTTATTTTACTTCTGTTCTTTTGAATCTTCTACAAAAAAGTTAAACTAAGGAACAGGGACTGTCCTAGTGGATGAAGCAACTGGAACTGAAACCCACTGGAACAATAAATAGCTTTCTTTCACTGTAATCTCTTCTACAGATACAGAAGGAATACCTCACTTTAGGCTGATTCTTTAGTGCAACCCAAACTTAGTTTCTTCAGAGTTTTGGAAAAAAAAACAACAACTCTTTCCTGTAGCCTGTGATTAAAGACATAGATATATGAGGTTGAAATCTGCTGCTTAAAGTATTTAAAATGACACTGTGATTAGAGAAAGTTAACTTAATTTATTTAGAATGAATGATACTTCTTTTCTAAAACCTATTTTGTACGTTATATTTTCCTCCATATAGCTAGTAGCATAAAATAGTAAGATAGTAGGAAACTATTTTAAACATTACTTTCTGTGTTTTAATTAAATTTCCATTTACATTTAAAACCAGCTTGATACAAAACATGGCTATGAACATAACAGTCTAGTAAATAAGATGTTATTGCCTATTTTCCAAAAGTAGAAGATACAAGCATTAAAAATCTAAAGATATTGTATTAATTTATACAATTGTTTAATAACTTATACAGTGTACTCACTTTATTAGCAAAATATAATACTAAAATTGACATACAGGCTTTATTTGGAGGCTAATCAAGATATTGTTTAAAAACAATATGAATTGTCTTTTCTGTATGAAATTAAATACAAATATGAGACAATTAATAAATTTAATCTTTAAAAAATGTTCTGCTACTTAGTAATTTATATCAATCTGTGCCAAAACATCCCTATATTAAAATTCCTGTGACCACATGAAATTGTATTTGTTTATTTCTTAATTTCTACGGATAAAGTCCAACTGCTTTTCTCTGAATGTGTCAGACATAAAGAAAGGGAAAAATATGACAGAAAGACATGTGAGTGTTTGAAATCAACATTGATGATCCTAGTGAAAAAAACAATGCCTTAAGAACAGAGCAGGGATTTCTGCTACAGAAGCCAAAGAGGACAGTAAAAGAAAAACAAATTCAAGGAAAGAGTGTTCTTTGTACATATATACAACTTCGGAAAGCTGCAACTACTTTTTCCATAAGCGCTGAAGATCCTTGAATATTATCAGATCCGTGTTCCCTTGAAAAGCTATATCAGAAAAGAATGCTAAAAATAAACTGGATGCTGGGGAGGGAAAAAAACCCTGAGAGAACGTGACAGATAAAGGCAAAATATTTGGGTAGCAAATAAAGAGGATTCACCATTATTGCTACAGTAGAAAAAGAAACAAGAGCAGTTTTAAGCCTACAGGAGGCATTTCCATTTAGTGGAGAATAATTAGGCTCCATTCTTTAAATCAGCTTCCTCAAGGGCCAGGACAGAGTGAAGGAATAAAGAAAAAGCAACTATTAAGCCGTAAACTGTTAGGTTATGAGCTGGAAGAGCAGCTGGGTTTCTGAAGATAAGACCTCCTTAGTGAGTGTTCAGAGACTGTTAACATGAATGATAGAATTAGAATTACTTAGCAAAAAGAGTATGTTAAAAATGTTTCCGACAAACTCCGTTTAAAATAACTTCCTCTCTTCCATTTTTCCAAGACAAGTTTTGTTAATTATTACAAAAGGCTATAATTTATAAAAACCAGCAATACTGTCTTTGAATTTCAAATTTTCTACATTATCTTTATGATTTTGTATTACCTTTTACCTTCCCCACCCAAGAAAAGACACATATGTAAGACATATTATAAGATATATTTTTTCAAAGAAACAATTTTTTGAGGAATATAACACAAAATTATTCTGTCTCCTTGTCACTGAAAATTATTTGGAATAACTGTAAACAGATTCATGTAACTAGATGGACAGAGAAATTCCTCTCCAGTAAGGGGTTTATTTTCCCAAAATCAATTGCACAATTAATTTTGATTTCTGATTTAAAATCAAACCAGCAAAATCCACAGCAGTTCACTTCCTTCTTTGTTAAAATAACCAGAGCAGATGAGAAGGGTTGTTTACTAATGGCCACATTACAAAACACAAATTAATATTGTTACCATATGCTAAGACTAGAGCCTACCTCAAGCATAAAATGTATGCGCACACTCTGGAGATATGAAACTTCAGAGAGAACTCCCTTAGGAAAACACACACACAAAATCTCTCTCTAAAATATGCATAAAATTCAATATTTTCTTTGGGTGACACAGATCTATACTTGTATTGACATAAATGGTTACACTTTGCCAACACAGATGTATTGAGTAATTCACCTCTGTCACTCTTTGATCTCTAGAGCCCAACTTGCCAAAACTGAACAATTCAGAACTCGGCTGTTGCCATCAGCTCTTGAAAATGAAAACCAGTCTGGGAGTTAGTTAATTGTACGAGTTTGCCAAAGCAAGCAAAAACAGATGTATACATCAAGGGTACTACAGTGACTGCAATATTCTTTTTGAAAAGCAATACCAGCACTGTAAATTAATAAATAGTATTGAATAGTATTTTTTGGAAAAAGACATCAAATACCACACCAGCTCCGTAGCTTGCACTGAATCCCATTATATTCACAGCATGCTTTTGAGCCCAAACATTTCACAAAGCTTAGAAAACTGTGAATCCTTATTCCAAAGCAAGTCAACATATTCCACTAAAAATATACAGCCTGTCATCACTAAGCCACCAATTTCTTAGGCCTCATTAACTACTGTACAGGAAAAAAAGCAGATGAGAAACATCCTCCAGCTCCACAGTATCTTCTCTCATTCTTATGACTCCATTCAGGCAGTAATGAAACAAAAGAAGTTAAGCTCAATCCAGGGTACCATATTTTTATTTTATAGTTACAGGGAGATGAAACAAAAACACACACAAAAAAAACTACAGCAAAGTGAAAAACTGTCTCTTGCTGATGTGTCATCTAAAATGCTATGTTTGTGCTGCTACTCCATTGCCGCTCTTCTGCTTTTAGAAGAGTCTATCTCACATCCAGATGTTGCCAAATGCCACAAACATTTTCAGTGAAATCATCCAATGTTATTTCCAAGAGTCAAGAAGCTAATAGTAATAGGTCTCCCTGAATTGCCAGAAATTCCATTCCTGGAAAGGAACTGAATATCCAAATGTGGACTCATGTTTCAAACAGAGGTGAATATACATTCCTGGCTAAAGAGTTATCCTAGGGTTTCCTAGTCCAAAAAGCACAAGGTGCTCAAAACCACAATGGCTACAAGGCAAAATTTCAGGATTCAGCATGAACCTGATTCTCTGCTGTCCATCATTTTGTCAACTATCTCTACGAAAACTGCCTAAGGAATTAACTCTGCCATTTCATGTTCACAGCTGAAGAACATACACTTCTTGGAAGAGCTGAAAACCAAATTATCTCAAGAGGAGGCATACGTTGCTCGTATTTGGGCACACATCAGAAGCCCTGCTCGGGCTGAGGTGGGGAGGGAAGTCACACTGTAGCAGGAATTGCTGTCTCCTCCACACTTACATCATTGTGCATTCCATTGGCTCGCGCGAAGACAATTTTTAATCAACTGCGCTCCATGGCTGATGGATTAGCCCTGGCTTCAGAAACCCTAGGGACAAATGCTTTTTGAGAACTGAATATCCTATTGATGGGCAAAAGGATATTATAGTCATCATTTTCCCAGGCAACAGTAATTGGGATTTTAATTCTTTTACCCACAGCATCTTTACATGCTACCCCTGTATTTGAGGGAAATGGAATTTTAAAGATATGAGACTGCTACACAGCTTCTATTAGAAATCCCATTCCAAACAAAATCAGCTGTAGTGTAAAGAGTTTCTTTAACACACGTCTTTGGAGAAGGTGGGGAAAGAAAAATTCTCCACAGCATCTGCAAAATCCTTAGGTGTGACCATTCCACTTGTCCACTTAGCGATACTGATATGGTGTAACAGCTTTTGCCAAGTCATGTGCTTATAATGGTTAGGAATTTTTATACTATTATGCTAATAAAATTGTTGGGTAGCCTGCATCTATACTGTGAAAAACATGCCTGCTGAGAAATGATGTGATTCTCCTCTGTTTGGGCATCAGCTGGTACTTTTTATTCTGAAAGACTATGGTCTAAAAGCCGACAAATGGACTGAGGCTGTTTCTTACAGTTTCATCCTTTTGCTTCCAGCTACATTTAAAGAGGCATTTTTAAAATTCTTGCTAAACAATTTCTGATCATTCTGTTAGAACTGGGGCTTCTGGACTCTATCACAGTGGAAATGAGCAAATAAAAATGCAATCCATTGGGCAATTAAGAATTCAATGTGCAAGTGGTGCCCATTCTCATATGTATCACACATATTCTAAAACACAAATCAGAGAATTTAATAAAGCACTGTTTTTCACTGAGTTAAATGTTACTTTTGTGCCACAGAATAGTTTCCTGGAAATAAAAAAAATTCCAGCTTTAGTGTGAAAGGTGTAATTGGTTTCTTAGGTCGAATACTTTCTATAGAAATACCTTTTCTCAAATATTTACAAACCAATCAAGTCACCACCTCACATTTGATAAAGTAATGAGACCATCCCTACTAAATCTCCCAGAACAAAGGAGGCATTTGTTCACTCAGTACTTCTTATATGTCTTTTCTAAATCCGTTCCTGTTTACCTTAATTCCTCCTTACAGCTGTAATGAATGCAATACACTGGTAATCATTTAACTAGGGCTATACCCAAAGGAAAATCTGTGCCTATATTCTTTAATCAGTACTATCAGAATTATAGTCTAAGAAATGCATTGGACTAATTAGCAAAACCATCTCATTCATGTTCAATTTATTTGCTGTCGTGATCCTTAAATGCTTTTCAGATATAAGGATTTATTGAATACATACTTCTGCTGCATAAATGTGACCTTTTTATTTGCTTAAAAGTCTACAAAAATGCTGTTTAACTGGAATAATTTACAAGGCAATCAAGACAAGTCTCAAAATTATTATTTATTACCAATAAATTTAAGATAGAAAGATTTTATAGTTTTCAAAAAGTATTGACATAAAAAATATTGAATGAAAAGTGGTCAAATCACACCCTCCTCCTCCTCCTCCAGTAGCAAAATGCCTACTGTGGATGGTGATTCTTATGCCTTTGCATATTAAATAATTTTTAATTTCAATCTACTAAAAACTGGTGGTATTTCTTGGGCATGGTCCTATTTTGAAGACAAGCCTTCTACACTGTAAGTGAAATCAGAATTCTAAGTGCATATAAATGATATCTTTAACAACAAAACCTGCAGTCTCAAGAAAAGCTATTATCAAACATGTTTAACAAAATTATGTTCTGTATTAGCTGACTGATATGTCATTTATGAAATATTATGTGCTGATATAAATTCTTAATTTAGCACATCCAGCACTGGCCTTTCTATATACAATAGAGACTCGCTATTGCCACCCCATTCACTTTTTTTTAATATATCCATTGATGTCCATGGCATGACAAAAAGAAATTAAAATGCCTTGTTTTCAAAAAGTTAAATATATTGCAGTTTTCCAAGATTTGTTAAAGATGATGTATGAGGGAAAGTTCTCATCTTTTAAACCAATCTAGGTGTAATTTAATGCTCTATTCCAAATATTTAAAAAAGTTAAATTCTCGCAGCTTCTCTTTTATGTCATTGCAAATGTTATAATTATTTTTATTACTGTGAACTGTGAAAATAGTACATAGCCTGCTCCCAGTCAAAACCCAGCAATTTTCTACTTCTGGAATTATGACATCCTATTTACATTTTGCAACATCCTATTTACATCTTAATACTCCTAAATAATTGCCCTTTTTTTTGCCATGATTTTTATTTGTTTATAACAAGTAACATCAACTTTTCCTTTGGATTTATAACTGTATTTACACTGCTTTTTTTCTACCCTATTCTTCCTGTAATTTGAGGAATTGTGCATCAACAGATTTTCTGAGTATCAAACAGGAATTGCTAAAAACCTACAAGTATGTAAGTTCACTTACACAGGTAGCATACACTACATAAGTACAAAACCACTGAACATGCAGAGTCTGTTAACTTACAGACATAATATATCAACAAAAATGAAGAAGCAGAGACATTTAATAACTCTTGACTTTTGTTTCTACAGAGCTTCAAAACTTCAGTCCTAGATAGACCCACAACAATGTGTCTTGGATAGTTCTGCTTGTTACTCCAGCCATTGAACACTTAATGATTTTTCAGTGCTGCTGGAGAGCAATACTGAAATTGCAGTATCAGTCCTGTAAAGGTGCAGCCTGGGAGCTAAGTAAGCTGCTCAACTTCAAAAAGGAAGTTTGTAGCAGAACAACAACATGAGCTGAGCCATTCATGTCCTAGCTGTAAACAGGACACCATCTCACCATCTACTAATTAAGCCAAAACAGCAGGCTGCAGTCCAGCAGTGGGACACCTTGTGATGGGGCAGCAGAAGAGAACTGATCAAAGAAGGCTTTATTTCAAAAAACCTGAACAGTTGGATTTTTTTTAATAAAGCATTCACTTCACAATCATTACATGACTGTAGATGCAATAAGAATAATAGTCACTTCTGTTAATTGCAAGTAATTTTAGGTGACTAGTGCTCTCTTTATGACTGACTATTAACTTTCAAACAGAAAAAACCCCATTTGTAAGTTCACCACTTTTTAAGTTATTTCAGTATTTCAGTTTGCCATTATCTTAGAGAAAAAAAATATGTACAGCATTTGATACTTCAACATGTCTTTATGTCAGGATGGCACACAGGATTACCTCTGCCAGAGAGAAAAAAATACAAACCTTTGTCCTCTGCCCAGAACTCTACTGAGGGACCAACCCCACATGTGCACACTGAAATCAATGAAATGTCTGAATCTGACAACTGCAAGTCTGAAGCCCAGTAAAGGCAAATTATTCACTAGCTTTGGACCCTTAAACAAAAAAACTGTAAGCCAAAAAATTACCTACTGAAAACACACCCAACAGGACTATTTTTTAAAACCCTAAGTCAAATAAAGGCACTTAATGTTCCTGATTTTTTCATAAGGCCAAAAAAAGAGAGGGAATCACTCAAAATAGTTCCAATGAGTACAAAATATTTATACTGCTTAGAAATCACACAGTGAAAATCTGAAGAAAACAATATTTTTTCTTTTCCCAAAATATGCCCTCTAATATTGAGATTAAATCACCTACCACCATTTTCTTCTCCATTATTATTGTTTGTCTCAGCCATTTCAGTGCCATCTAACTCAGATTCACATCCTAAATCCAATGTTCCATCAGTAGGGCATGTTGATTCTTCTTTCTACAGTTAAAAAATAAAAATAAAATTAACAAGAAAAAAATCAATCACGATCCTGCTGCATCTCCGAAAATAGATTACTGCAGTGTACTCTCATGCTTACATTAAAAAAAAAAGAATAAAATAAAATAAAATATGCTTGTGAGTTACTTTAGAAAGAGCCATAAAAAACAGACTTTCATGAAGAAACTTGCAAACCAAAAGCAAAAAGCTGTTTTGTGAAGTCATAACATGCTCTCTTTAAAACCGAGATAGTCAAATAAAATGCAAGATCTTCCACTTTTTCTTCTTACATTTTTTAACAGAAACAGACTTGTGTGGCTGTTAAAAATCCTAGTTTTCCAGTTGAGTGTCTATAACACTGCAGCAAAACACAAATCCTTTAATGTTTCTTTTCTGCCTTTGCCTGTTTCCTGAATTCAAATAACTGAAGCAACCTGGAGCTCACAAGCATGGGAGTGATTGTGAATTCCTGGAATTGTGCCAAGAATATCTCCCGATTTAAAGAAAAACAACAGCATTTGTTCTAGTAAATTAGGAAAGAGAGCTTCTGAAAACTATTAATTCAATTTCAGGTACAAGATTTTTGTTTAACAGGAGCAGACATCTATATACTTTTATATTTTTACACCCTTACAGCAAGTACATCTGTCATAAATTACAAAAGATCCTTCCCCTGAGTCCAAAATTTTAGTTGACTACATTTAGACTGCCAAGCAGATAATCTCACTTTCTTGTTTCTCATCTCTGCCTTACATTCTTTCAATCCTATTGTGAAACACTCTAAGTTTGCTCATGTATAAGAAGAAAAAATTTCCGCCCACAGCAAGCATCATGTTCATACCAAAACAGAAAAATAAAAATACAAATGGCATAAAGGCAAAATTCTATCACTATAATTATATTCCTTCTCAAAAGCAATGATGCAACCTATAAATTAAAAGCTGATTCATATTAGACTTGCAAATAATTTTTCATTATTCAAAAATCAAACATTAATACAATTACTTAATTAGAAAGTCAGTGATCCTCTTGAGCTCACTGCTCATAAAACAAAGGCCTTACTGTGAACAAATCTGAAAAAGCAGCATTTTAACTAAGCTACGTGTTTTTTATACCATGTGCCAAATTCAAAAACATGTACATGCTTTCTAGGATAAAACATTCAGTGTTTACTTTCATTATAAATCCTTTTAAAAGACATCTGAAAGCAGTTAGAAGGACTATCAGGTCATTTCCTCTCCAAAGAATCTAATCTGTTTACCTTTATATCTATTGAGACATTCATAAAATGGATTAATAGCTATATGTACAATCCATACACAAAATTTAAACTTACTTTGAGAGCATAGAGTCCTGATTTCCCAGGGATTTTGAAGAATGTTCCATCACCTACACGAGTGTTAGTATGAAGCATTGCATTCAGGCAAGCTAATGGAGAGGTTCCACTGAAAAATAAAATTGTGCAGTCTAAGATTGAGTGCCTCTTGTAAAACTATTCCCTCTGTCTATTTTTTTAAAAACCCATGCTTGTCTGGCTTGCTTTTTTTTGCCCCCCCCCCCTTTTTTTTTTTAATTCTCTCAACCCTGAAAACATCTACATTACAATAACAGGCCAGTTTCAAACTTAATCATATGCATCTGTCCCCTAGGCTTGAGGCAAAAAGTCTGTGAATTATAATTATGCTTTTCTTCATACAGCAACCAGCTCCACATTCTGAAAGAACCAAAGTCCAAATATTTATGTGAAATTACTTCATAAATAACACCACGAAGCCTCATTTTTAAAATGTTACAGACAATGTGGCTGCTGCACATGAATGATCAAAACAGTACTAAGTTCAAGGGCAGCTGCATCCCATAGGATGAAAGGCAACAAAAGAATAATAAAGAGCCCAGAAAGAACACATTTAAAATTAAAAGTGATATATAGTAAAGCCATTTCTGGCTCAACATGGTCAGCATGCACTATTACACGTAAATATAAGCGCATTTGTACCTTTTATGAAGCACTATCTTTTCTAATTAGAATTGTTTTAGAGATTAAGAGACTGACCTACTCAAGGTAGGAATTATAATACCACAGTGGAATGCATGTTAAAGGACTATTTAAAAAGAAACACAACACATTAAGAAAAAAATTTTTATTTGGACAGAGATCTCTTTGTAGTATATACATGTTTACACAAGAAAAAGAAAACAAATATTTCTACCCTAGCTAGGTGTATACTATTCTGAAAAGTTGATCTAAAAATATTACGGGGAAGAAGGCAGTCATAAATTATTTTATTTAGTTTTAATTTAAAAATTGAAGTGCAAGATCAAAAATGTACTATCCCATCTTTGTCCCCATTTAGTGGCTAATGTACAGGGTGTACTCAGGGACTGAATCTGAAACTGTGCTTCTTCCCTGGGGTCCTCAGTCTGCACGCACGCTTATCTTCAGCCACGTAAATATATTCCACTTGGTTAAGTGGAACAATGCCTGTGCATTAAATTAAGTGTGTTGCTAAGTATTTCAGGATTAATTATATACTCAACTATAAACCAGAAACAGCTTCAAAGTTCATCAGAAACTACTCTTCTTTATTCTGCAGTATTATAACACAACATCTAATCTTGGTTGAAAATTGCACATCTGATTTTTTTTTTAATCAAGTGAAACTGGATTGAATTTTTTTTTATTTCATATGGTTATGCTTTCTGTTGATTTCCATGGCTCTGTTACAACAAAATTAATCCTTACTGTACATGTATTATTATTTTAATGGCAAGATCGATAGTGTGGTAGCTGCTCTTCCGGTAAAAATTAAACTGTAAAGTATCCTCAGGCCAGGAAGTCCTGTCTATTATAATTTATTTACTATAGGCCACCTAATGTATCATAGAACTACATCTAAAATAAAAAATTGCAGGTAAAACTGCTGTTTGTTAATAAACACATCAGATATGTAATAGGTATTTACTTTATGAGTATTCTAAACATGATCACACAATATGAAAATTCTGACAAAATTTTGGGTTTTTTTTTTCTTTCCTGCAAATAAAACTAGCTCCACATTTGGTTTTGATATAATAGTTCAACAAAATAGAAACTGAAATATGTTGGAAATAAAATGATACTGCTAGCAGTGGGTCAGAAAACATTAAGAGAGTTCATTGAGTTTAATGATTTCTTAAACACTTTTGTAATATGTAGGATACTTCTCTTTACACATTTTCCTTTCTGTATTAATGCTTGACGACCAAAGACACAAAGCATTTAATACAGCAGTTATGGTTGTGTAATTTCTTCCATATGTTAACATACATAACGTGAAGCAATTTCAACTCGCTCAGACTTGGATCTTTTTAGTGAAACATTATCACCGATTAAGGCTTTCTCTGCAAGACAGAAAGAACTTGCTGACTCTGCAGCAGAACACAAACTTGGTATGTCAACAAGAAACAAAACTGTGTGTGCATGTATGCACAATTTTTATTCTCCTCCTATTCTGATGGAGATACTCTGGACTCCACGCTTATTTTTAGCTATCATTAACCAATTAAAATGATACAGGATGAATGAACCCAAAATAGAGGATTTGGCAACATCTCATGATCACTACTGTGCTCACAGCAGATATCTTAATCTTCAAAGTCTAGACAACTGGCAAGTGGACAATAGAAACTACGCTCTGACTTACAAAGAAACCCGTATTGGCTACTGAGCCAAAAAGTACTTTAACTACTGCAATGCTTGCTCCTTACAGATATCTGCAGCTCCTAATGGCATGCAACCAAAGGGCCATACCCACCCTTCTTAAAAACTGGACTTGGATGTGTCTATAAGGAGCACAAAACAAACCACACAGGACACGCTTAAGTTGCAAATGAAAATAATCTGGAAACACTGAAGGATGGGATTTATTTTGAGCTAACAGATCAAATTGAAGCTCCATGGTGCCCTTTGCCAGTGTGATTTTGACCCATATCAACCAATGACTTGCCTATTCTTCTGTCAGGACTGGTATCCTTAAAACACTGTATTAAAATTCCCAAATGTTACCCACGACTGATGCTGGAAATGCTTACAACACATGCTATCACAACACATGGGACTGAGGTTCAAAAAGACAGCAATCAAAAGTCCCAGGATGCAGACTGATGTCTGAATGATAGAGTACTTTCTGAGGGATCTGTACTGCTTATTGCATGCTTTCTAAATTCTCCTACAGCCTGAGGACATGTTCCTTCTGCTCAGAGCTCCTGGCATGTATTAATACAGCAGCCGAGGCCTGCCAAATATGAGGCTGAGTATCTTTGAATATCAAAAATGGCACAGCTTGACCTAAGTTCTTGAAACACTCCGACTCAGTTCAACTTTGATTCAGTTAAATGAAATTGGATACAATAATATTCTACTTTGCAACTTGATATCTGTGAATTTTTAGAGCCGTAATATATTTTAAATCGATATGCTGCAAGTTTTATTGCCACAGTCTGCACACAAGAAATATGTTTACCATTTACAGTCTTCAGATGCAGAACTTTCATAGTATTTATCAATCATCATTTTGGTGAGACTACTTTAAACCACTGTGGTATTCTAGAAGTCATTCATATATGGAAGTTACAATCTGTAGCAATATGTCTTTAAGATTGGTATTTTTCTGCTTGTATGTTTATTTTATACACATATACATCTATACACATATACAAGCAGTATACCCCAACCCACTTTCAAATAGGTTTTAAAAGATGAAAAATTACTTACTTTCTGTAACAGTGATGTTATGAAGTTACAACAACCAGCAACATGGGAAAAGAAAGAAAACAAAACAAAACACTCATTAACCTTCCAATATAAAGGTTGTTAATACAATTCAATCATTTAAAAGACATCAGGCATTTCAATGTTTCCTAAATTCTCTTTCCCAAAATTACTATAAGCTGGTAGTACTCAGTGCATCCCTTCAAAATTCCTGTACATTATCAAACCAAACTTTGCACCCCCAACTCCCCCAGTCAAAAACATCTCCAACATTTTGTGATTCTGGGCTCCCTCTGCTGGTCACGCAGCTGGTGTGACCTAAATCGAAACGCCAGACTGCAGTTTCCACACACCAATCTCTGCTAAAACATGTAGGGGAAGTACAGATTTCGGTTACTTCCTCCTCTCCTACCATTCCCAAAACCCTATAAAATTTTGTAAAAACACCAGTAAAAATCTACTTATTTTTATATTGTAAACTTCTCAAACACATGGTTCTATCAGAAAAACCCTGGAAACTTCTACAGTCATACATATAATTCTAATGGTCTTTGCTAGACTGCTTGCCAAGAGACAAAAATTATGACCTTGGCATAAAAAAGATGTTTTATATATGGAAAATAAATTGACTAAAGCTGCCTTGTCCAAGCAATATAGTGTGGCAGACAGTGAAAGTTCCCTGACACTCTGCAGACAAGACACCAGCATTTCAGCCACTCAGCCCCATTGTACTCAGCCCCCCTCCTCTCCCTGGCATCTTCCCAAATCTACTGAAGACTGCTGTAAGAGGAGCACCTAGGTATCGTAAATTTGTTCAGTATTTATTTGTTTGAAATCATCTGCTCTTTTAATACACATCCGTACATAGTCACAAGGGAGCAACAATTTTTACTCACTGCTAGAAAAAAGTAAAACCAAAAGGCTTAAGAACTAATTTCTAGGCATGATTTGAAGGCACACAGAATACAATATGTTCATAATGCATATAATTTACACCAATTTCAGAGTGACAACAGACAAAGAAAAATTATCAGGGAAGGCTGTAGAAAACCCATTTGTGTGGTACAGAAAACAGAAAAGAAGGCATAATCGTAATTTTCCAGAAACACGTAAAAGGCTGTTGAAGTCAATGGAGATGAAGGCTTTTCATGGCCACTGGGGGTAGGAAAAGAATGTTCATGGACAGCCTAGAAGTGTGATTGTAGGTGCTGAGGTTTTAATCAACACCAGAACAGAGCAGGGGAGTTTGTAAAATGACCTTCACCAGAAGATGATACACACACCAGTCCTGGCTGATACATAGACTGGAACCTGTCCCAGTGTTTGCATTGAATGATCTCTTGAGCACACACTCAGCACTGTAAATGTGATTCTTTATCTCTTCAATAAATCGAAATTTTGGTCAAGGCTGAGGTTAATCATACACCCTAAGTATGGAAAACTTGTTCCAACATATACAGCAGCTAGAAATGCTGGAAAATTGACTCGATGTCTAGATGGGCATTGCTTGCTGAAGTGTTTCACAGAGCAACGCATGCCCGGTGTGATGAAACCCTTTGGCTCCCTCTTAAAAGCTTTTCCCCAGTCTTCAAGGTGCCATGTTCCCACAGTCCTGCTGTCAAGTGCCATCAAAATGTCCCAACCTGCCTCACAAGACTGTAGCCATGACCTAGCTCAGGAGTGACACAGAAAACCACCAGGAACCTAAGCAGCTATACCAAGATGAGATAGCTGTCCTATTTATGAAGATGACAGGCAAAATGCTGCTGACCAGTGTAGAGCTGCTCTCCTGCCTCAGCCAGCCTTGACTGAGCTGGCAGTGCTGCAGCAGCAGTTAGTGCTGGGGCCAAGACAAATTCTTCCAGCCTGGGCTCAGGAGGAATAATCAGGAGAAGTCCAAAAAAAGACCCAGGCATTTTTCCTGCATTCAAATGGCACAGGATCCTTCCTTTGGCATAGAGGGAAGCAGAGAGCACAGGTAAATAGCGGAAAACAAAGCTGATGAGTGCCAGATTTCATGCCAACCACCTACAACGTTTTCAGCAACAAATGCTTCAATTTAGTATAAATAAACCAACCAGTTTACCCTGGCTGGACATCACTTGCCCACCAAAGCTGCTCTATCACTCCCCTTCTCAGCTGGGCTATGGATTAAAAAATGTAAGGAAAGGCTTATGAGATAAGCACAGAGAAAGTTCACTCAGCAATAACCGTCATGGACAAAACAGACTTGACTTGGGGAAATAAGAACTGAGTTTATTACCAGTCAAATCACAGTAGGATAATGAGAAATAAGCCCAAACCTTAAAACACCTTCCTTCCTTCCACCTTTCCCTTCTTCCTGGGCTTAATTTCACTCATGGCTTTCTCTACTCCTCCCCAGCAGCACAGGGGAACAAGGAATTAGAGCTGTGGTCAGTTAATCACACTTTGTCTCTGCTGTGCACTCCTTTAGGGTGGGGACCCCTCACACTCCTCCCCTGCCCCAGGCTGGGTCCCTTCCACAGGGCACAGTCCTTCATGATCATGGTCTTCACCATGGGCTGCAGGGGAATCTCTGATTCAGCATTGGAACACCTCCACTACCTCCTTCTCCAGTGACACTGGTCTGCAGAGTTGTTGCTCTCACATATTCTCACATATTCTCACTCCCCTCTGCAGCTGTAGCTCCTGTTGTGCAGGGCTTTTCCCCCTCTCCTTAGCTCTGTTTATCTCAGAGGCACCACCAACATCAAGGATGGGCTCAGCCTTGCCTGGCTGTGGGTCTGTTTCGGAGCCGGCTGGCATTGGCTCCATCGGACATGAGGGAAGCTTCTGGAAGCTTCTCACAGAAGCCACCCCTGTAGCCCCCACTATCAAAATCTGGTCATGAAAACCGAAAACACACAGGAAGACTGCAAGCAGTATATTTGCATTCCAGACAATGTCATACACAGACTACATATTCCAGGTAAAATTGCATTCAGTCATCTTTATTTCAAAAGCAAAATTGTAAGACTAAACATGATAATCCAAACTAAACCAATTTAAATTATCAAGCACAAAACTTGATTTAAACAATCAATTAAAATCTTGCTTTTGATTTTTTCCATTTATTTTCCTACTGCAAGGTTAATTCGTTCATTGCTTGAAATGATTAAAATACCCCAATCAGCTAATAAATAGAGCTTTAATGTAATCTCACATTTTGTTTATTCAGAGACTATAAATGCATCCATCAATTATCTAACTTACTGTACAGAAATTAATCCATGTCGTATTTTCTAACGTTAAAACAGCAATGACATTATATTTACTAAATCATTACAAGTGTACTTATTTCTGTCAATTTCTGGAAAGAACCTCGATTTAATTAAGAGACTGACATTTAAATGCTGAATGAAAATACACTAGATGTGCTGGATATAAAAGGAAAAAAAGGAGAGACTTTCCAAAATATCACATATCCAACATAATTTATTAAACAATAAAACCATCTCTTAATATGTGGGTAGAAGGTAGCTAGGGAACCATCTACTATTTTCATATATACAGTCTAGTGAAACTGTAGAGCTGGAAGATCTCAGCCTCTCACACAAAGCTCTTATTCATAAATTAGAGCAATAAAAAAAGCATTTTTCTTTTTGAGCTTCCAATTGGACTTTTAATTTTAAAGGGACTACTAATGAGAACTACAGAAAATACTCAATATGTACAGTTGACATGACTGTCAAAACGATTTATATTCTGAAGTCTTAACCATTTAAATAATAGTCATAATAAATAAAGTCTTAAGCCTTAAGTTATTTGCTTAAGTTTTATAGGACTTGAAGTACGTACAGGTTGAATACTATTTATACAGTCTGAATAAATTATACTTAAGGTTTATTCCTAACATAAGCTCTCCCACTTGAATCTATAAATGCATTTTAAAGGATTAAAAGACAATTCTTGAAATAAATATACTTTTAAAAGTTTATTTTCAATCACTTTTATCCACATTAACCAGAATTAACATCAGTTTTGTTCTCATTTGGGCAGCACCCTGAAGACAATTTTTACATCTCTGGTCCTACTTATGCTTCACACATGGTACCTGACTTTCAGCCTTCAAAAGGTTGAAGCTAGGGGAAAAGACCCATTATCTGTACTACTGACATTGCTTCATACTAAATTCATACAGAATTCTTGTTTTTCTAAATCAGATGGAAATAGAGACACATTTATTGGTAGTATGATGGAAAGAACAAGGACCAGCAGACATGAACACAGATGTAACACATCTGTCATAGATACCCAACGTGTGTCTCACAAACTAGCAGAACGTACCTATCAGTTTGCACTGAAGTTAACCAAAATACTGAACCCCAAATATCTAAACCAGAAGAACCTAGTAATGAACTTGAATCCTGCCCTTTGCAGCTTTGAGGGAGTTACAAGCAGCTGGAATCACAGTTGACTAAAGTGATACATTACCAAGAAACTGAACCTTATCAATGCCCTTTAAATATGAAATAATCTGGAGCAATAATATTTAAAAACTCAACCTGGATCCTAAATTCAAGCTAGGTACTATGAAAATGTATTTTTTTTCCATTCTCAGAAGGAAATCTCATTTACAAACTCACCTAAGTGTAGCTTCACATTTTGAATTGACCAAAACTTAAATCAGGGAAGGAGTCAGAAGTGAAGCTGCTTTGACAGAACAGATTTCCACACTGTATTACCAAACCACCTTTGAAGCATTAAACAACACTGTCTCTCCTTGGAAAAGAGATATATAAATATTATTCAAGTCTTCTGTGAAGAATATACATAATAAACAAATACTGGATCTTATGCCACTACTCTTAATATGTAATTCTACTAATCCTAGGATCCTCTAGCATGAAGCAATCTCCCTCTGGGCCTTTTGTACATCTAGATACAGTCATTGCTTGCAGTGATTACAGGGCATTAGCACATACAACCAAGCACAAATGGAATAAACCTCTAGCCATGCATCATCATGTCAAAACTAAGGTGGACAAGTGAATGAAACTGCTAGCTGAAGGCAAACAGGACAGAAAGACAAGGGATGCTGGTAAGAAAATGTTGCTTTATTCTTTAAGAGTTTGCCAGACTGGCTGCATTCACCCACAAGACAGTTACAAGTGACTAACTGACTACACAATCAAAGATGTTTCTTGGAAAGAAAAGCTCTCATGCATGGCTACACATAAATTTTAACACTAATTCCCTCTCACCCTTTCAAACCCTCAAGAATTTGGCTCACTTCTGCAAATGATAGCAATAGACTTAGGCATATTTTCACCTTTTAGCTGTATTGTAGCACTATCATATATCTCATGTTTCTTTTTTTCCTCAGGGTTAAAGATTACTGAAAACACATCTGATCCTGCCCTCTGCTCTGTGCAATGGCCTTTCATAGACATTTCAATCAAGTTTGGCATTTCCACCCTTACCTTTTGAGCACTCTGTGGTCTGAGGCCAAGGTAGATGAAGTTCTGATACCATACAACACTGGTAATGAATCTTTTTGCTATCTAAAGCAAAGTCTATTTTATCTCATGGTGCTGGCAGCCTGAGAAAACTTCTGATGGTGTCAAACCTGGTGACAATAGCCACAGTAATGTTTCAGAAGAAAACAACAAATGGAGCTCAGCCATGCTGAAAGTGGAGTTTTATTACGACTCTTCTAAAACAGTAAAATGAAAAGCCCCATGAACAGAAGTTCACTGCAAATCTCAGTACTCCTTAAACCAGCCAGGTTTGGGGTTTTTTTAACCATTTTCTGTCACAAGAAAGCCTTTCTCTATAAAAGTTCCAGAACCTGTGTAAAATTTAAGTGTTCATGAACAGAATTTTATAGAGCTACTGTTACTGATTTTTCCCCGAAAATATTTATAATGTGTCTGAAAACAAGATGCCCTCAGTATGACAGGTAAATTTGAGAAGAGAAAATAAAAAAGTACACAAACCCATCAGACCGATGCCTCATTGTACACTACAGACTGAAAGATATTAACTGTTTTCCTGAAATTCAAATACCCTACCCATTATTTTTGCTGATTACCCTTTGCCAGCCATGCCTCTGAGTAGGTCTCCTTGAATACTTTGGAAGTTCTATAAAGTATGTTTGAAACACCGTGACACCTCTTTAAATGATATTCACATATGGCCACAAGCATTCCTCAACCAGAAAGGAAATGAGAATACAAGTTTTATAGAGAAATGCTTACACTTTTCTGTGCTCCCTAACACCTTCTTCTTCTTTGTGAAGAAAAATCTCAAAGAAAGGATATATGTAACTGCACTTGGAATACTTACCGTTTCATTAGATGTTGTACAAATAATACAAGAAAAAAAGCAATGCTAACAAAAAAGGGCACTTTGAAGGCATTGTTGAAAGACACAGGCAAATATTAAAGAGTACCTTTTGAAATCATCCTGAAAGAAAAATGTTTCAGAAGGAAAATCATCCCAAAAGAACAAGAAATCAGCATGTGTCAGAGAGAGTCATGACAGCTAAGGTGTCCCCTGGACTAAAAACACCCTCCTCATTCAACACCACTTAAAAGAACCTATTTGATTTTTTTTTTTTTATGTAACAAATTCTTATACTGGTTAAATAACAGAGTTCCCTCTGACAGCTACTTCCTATTCAACAATGTACTTTTTTTCCTTTTCTCTTTTAATAAAATATTTCCTTTTAACAGTTTTAAGTGATTTCATTAAAAAGCAGTAGTACATTTTTCATTTTCTACTCCAATATCAATAATCACCATGAAGGACAAAACTATAAATAAAGGAAAAAAATGAATTCCTGCCACATTAAAGGAATTCTGGAGTAGAGGTTAAAAAACGGCTTTCTTAAAGAAACCATGGGTTTTATATATACGATGTCTTATTTTAGTATCAGATTTCACAGACCCTTGTGGGCATTAAATACATATGTTTAGAAAAATGAAGTAATGACTGTGCTACAGTCAAAAATGTACTAAATCCAAGAAAAACATTGCCATAAAATGTGCAATGCATAAAATTTTAAAAACCACCCCACCCTTCCAAATATTCTTGGCTTCAAGGTGGGTGAAGCTTACTCCTCAAGAAAAAAAAAGAGTTAAGGTGGAAAGTAAAGCGACTATGCTGAACAAGACATAGTCAATAATCACTGAATGCCTTTTGGCCTCTAAAACTTAATCACCCTACACAAGGGACCTGTATGAAGTTATCCCAAGTTCTCTTGTTTAATTTGGCTTTTCAATTGGACAGTCTCCACAACTTTCCCTGTAGTGTTTTAAGAATATCTTGTGTGTGTGCGTGTGTGTGTATGTGTTATTGATATATAACTGGTTAGTCAAATGCAAAACATAAAATACACCCCACCCTCCCCCCCCCAGAAAAAAAATTACAGCTATTTTTAAGAACATTCAGCTCCATCAAGTTTCATGTGCTCATATAATTTACACTGGTAGGAACTTCCAGAAGTCATCTAGTCCAACCTACAGCTCAAAGCAGGGCCACTTGGATCTCAGCCTTGTCCACTCAAGTTTTGCGCAATCTCCAAGAATGGAGACTTCACAGCCTCCCTGGACAACCTTCCTCCTGGGAAAGTATTTTTCTTAGCATCAAGTCCAAATTTTTCACGTTCCAATTTGTATCTGCTGCCTCTCATCCTTTGCTTCTCATGCCGTCACTGTGGAACCTCCAAGAAAAGCCTGGCTCTGTCTTCCCAACACACTCCCATGAGTTAGCAGTGGAGTGCCACAGGATCCCCCTGAGCCTTCTCTTCTGCTGTGGGAACAAGCCCAGCTCTCAGCCTTTCCTCACACACCACATGCTCCAGCCTCCAGCCATCTTGGTGAATCTTCACTGGACTCATTCGACATATCGATCTCTTTCCTGGAGTAGAGGGCCCAAAACTAGACTGTTTGGTTCTCCAAATGTGGTCTCACAAGTGCTGAACAAAGGGGAAGGATCAGTTCACTTGGCCTGCTGGCCACATTCCTGCTAACACAGCCCAACATGTGCTTGCCCTTCTTTGCTGCATGGGCACATTGATGGACTAATAGCTGCCTCATTAAGCACCAAGACTCCCAGGTAATCTTCTGCAAAGCTGACTCCTACCCTGTTAGCCCCCAGCCTATACCACCACACAGATTACTGTGTTCCAGATGAAGAAGTTTGCTCTTGCCTGTGTTGAATTTCATGAGGCTCCTGTTAGCACAGTTCTTTGCTGTCTAGAGCCCTCTGAACAACAGCCCAGTCTTCAGTGTACCAACTGCTTCCTCTAAACCTGTCCCATATTCTAGAGGTTTAACATTAACATTACCAGTAACAGCCTCGGTATCAATGTCTGAGCAACACCACTTAGTAACCAGCCACCAACCGGAGTTGGCACCATTGATCAAAACACTACAGTCAAAGCAAATTTCCATCTACCTTACTGCCCACTTACTGAGTTCCTATCTATCAATTTGCTGTGAAGACACTATGGGAAATTATGCCAAAGGTCCTGCTAAAGTCAAGGTGACAAATATCCACTGTTGTCCTCTCATACAAAGAACCAGACATCTAAGCATAGAAGGCAGAGAGGCTGGCCAGGCATGATTTGATTCTTCTCTCTCATATTGGCTTTCTGCCACACTTGCTAGACCTTTTGTACATTATAATGAGCCGTTCTCATTCACCAAGGAAGATAAAATAGCTTTCCTGAACTGTTTTGTCCATAGTTTGAAGATCAACCATGGCCAAGGCAGTCACCAACCTTCATACATTCAACCAGTCCTTCCTTGTTCACATGTAACAAGGCCAGGACAGTGCATCACCTCCATCAAGAAACTGACTTTCAGGAACATCCTGGCTTGCTTGCATCCCCCCCAACTACAATGGTCTGCAGTAATTGCAAGGTGCTCAGCAGTTGCTTTAAGGCCTCATCTACTTCTTCGTGGCCAGATGGTCTGCAGCAGATGCTTACCACAGCGTTACTCATGTTGTTCTGCCTTAGGCTCAGTACTCATTCCAGGGCAAAGCACTGTGCACTCCCACCCCTCCTTTGCATGCACAGTCCCTCTGTTAGCCTGCATCCATCCATGCATCCACAGCAGCACCCCATTGTGTGTATTGTCTCCCCATGTGTTTGTAACCCTAAGGTGCTTTGAAAGTGTGCAGAGACTGCATAAAGAATGTGCAAGGTTTCTCCAGTTATGTTTTTCACCAGACACCTCCATGATGCTCCTCATGCCTTTACTTCTCTTCAAATTCCAGCAACCTTCACATTAAGTAGCTGCTTCAAAGCCCTCTGGAAAAGAAGACAGACTGTCAGCAAAGCTGCCTTTGCCACACTCCATCTTATGAATCTTGTCCCTTTTCAGCAGTCCTTATTCCTCAAAGGAGGTACTATGGCTTTGCCTGTGACATCACACACGGAGCTAGATTTGGACCTGATGGATGAGTCCTCTGCCACCTGAGCATTTCCACCTCACTGGCAGGATTGAAAAACACAATGGCCATTTGTGCTCTTCACCCTTGCCACCAGGGCTGTGCAGTCACTTTTAATGTACTTGGGCTCACCCCAATGGTATGAAAACCATATGGATGAACACCAAGGGCTGGAGTACGAGGGCTGGACAGCCCTCAGATATGTCCATCTGCAACATCTGAGATTCAAGTACCCAACAAGAAGTAAACTTCCAGCTATAGCAAGTACGCCAGGTTGGCAGATGCGTGACTGTCTCTATCATGATATGATCTCAAATAACTGTCACCCTCATTTTCCCCTTCATGTACACAATGTGGCTCAGCCACATCAATCATGAGGCTCTGATTGTCTCCTCTAACAATCCTACTGCAGAGCATCTATCCTTCCCTGCAGGTAAAGAAGCCTTCTGATTGCCAGAAGTGGTAAGTTTCCATCTTCCCAATCTTAGAAATCTCTATTCACAATGAGCTTATGACTACTACATAGGTAGTCCACAACCAGCGAGTAGCCAACAAAAGCTGTCTGTCAGGATGGACAGAGTCAAATGCCTTCATAAGATGGTCTGATGTGCTGCAGCAAACCACCAAAGTTCCCAGAAACAGGAGCTCCCAGAAGATTTTTCCTGAAGCTTCCTCAAGAAGCCTGGAAACTGCTGCAACTGCTCATTCTTTGATTAGCTGCCTCTGCTGGAGATCTGCAACAAAATGACAAAATATACTGGAAAAGAACAACAGGACTTCTGAGCTGCTGCACCACCCACAGAGGAAGCCCATGCAGCATCTATGTGACAGTGGCTTCATTAACTCTGCTGCACAATCAAAAAAGGGAAAAAAAGGAAGAACAAAGTGTTGCCAGAAAACCACTGTGAACCAGGCCTAGTTCAGAAGACTCAGTAGGATTCCTACTTTATCATGCTATACCAGGACCGTAATCCTGATGCAGGTCACAGCTTCCAGCCACACTCCTCCCCTGATGATAAGAAAACTTTCCAGCCTTTCTTATCATCCACAGCAGGGACTCCTGTTACCACAGCTGTAATGGTTACAAGACACCACTCTGCAGTTATGCCAGCAATAGTGCATTTCTGTACCTTTTTGTAAGGCCATGGAGCAGTTTCTGCTTTCACGAGTGAGGTATGGACCAGGACTAATACTGGACTCAAGTCACTTTCTATCAGCTCTGCCACTCAAAAAAGCAGCTTGAATGGCTTCCCTCTAAGGCAGGCCAAATGTTCCTGCCTCCATGACATTTTCTCCCCCCACACCCCTTTTTTCTTTGTTTAAAAGTTGATTATTTCCCCAAACAGCCATGCAAACACTCATGCCAGCATCCAGGGCGGTGGGCAGCCCAGAACAGGAAAAGCAGCTTGGAGAGAGCAGGATTACTCCTTCAGCTACACTATTGGTTTACAGTAACTGGAGAAGGATGGCCTCAAACTGACACAACTGGTTCCCATTTCAGCCTGCTCAGAGCAAGGCCTGTATTTCACCTTTTGTCAGCTAACACACCGCGCTCCCTCCAGCCGCTCCCAACCTCCGTGCCAGATGCAGCTGGCTCGCCTCAGCCGTAACCCCTTGGGTTGCTGCATCTGGCGCCAGAGGAGCAGAGCAGGGGAGAGGCGGAGGTACCACCCTGCTCAGGGAAAGCAGAATTACCAAGCTGGATGGAGCTCCACACGCCCACACGTTCCACTGCTGGAGCCTTTTGTCATGTTCCTGGCTCTCTTGCGTGATTTTGATTGCAATTTCCCAGTCGCTGCCATTAGAACCAATTGCAACTGAATTCATAAAACTGGAAGATGTGCATGTGTACATACATCTCCTTCTACCTTCCCCCAGTAATGAAAACAAAACACAAAAGGCAAAACACAACATGCTGTTAAGACCTATCAGAATTAAATTCTAAAAGGAAAGCATATGTCAGTGAAAAGGCTTAAATTATGGCAAGATTTAATCATTTAAGGAAATAATAGAGTACTGCCAGGCAAAGTACTATATAAAGTCCTTTACTAAGTAGTACACAGTTTAAAACTATTCTTTATATTTTATGAGAGTTATGGATTTATTTTTCATATCAGAAATCTTTAAATCTTTAACATGTTACTAAATCTTGAGCTACCAGACTGTAATATGAAATTATTTTATTAAACAATACTTCTTTCTGGTAGAAACAACAGTGTTAAAGCAATGAATGCTGAACTTAGACTGATTTTTTTCTTTTTTACTATCAAATCCTATTCAGTTATCCCAATTAAAATGGCTCAGTAACTTTGCCTGCTATTAAAAACTGATGCATGCCAACATGCTAGCCTGCCAGAGTTTGCTACGCAATTTCAGTCACACCACCCACCCACCTAAGCAATCAGTTGGAATCAGTAAGAAAGTTCTTAATGCTTATTAACATTTTTTTGGAAATTTTTACCTGGAAATAATGTATCTATTCATTGAATGGCAATGCTGAAACCAAAGCTGAGTTATTTTAATATAGGGTTTTTACCACTTTTACTTGATGGAAAGTAATTTCCAGGGTCTTGGTTACCACATATGAGCTCTTTCATCAGTTAAAAATTTTAACTTTGCTGCTAACAGCATTCAGCTACAGATTCCTCAACCACAGTGAACTTGCTTGGACTTGTTTACTTTTCTTATTTTTTTCTCTTCTTTTCTGTCTCCTTTTCTTCAGTTCTTTCCCTTATGTTTATTTTTTTTCAATCTTCTTTTTATTTCTCTTCGTACCTTTTTTCTCTCCTTTTCTCTCACTCTCACTGTACTTTTTTTCTTTCCCCTTTAATTTGTCTCTTCTTTCCTCTTTATCTTCTTTCCCTCCTCTGTTCTGCTCTTCTTCTTCTATGTTCTTTGTTCTTTCTTTTCTGCTTTCTTATTTTGTCTCCTCTTTTCTTTTCCTGTATTTATTTTCTATCCTCTTCTCTTCTCTTCTCTTCGTTTTCTCTTTTCTCAGTTTTTTTCTTTCTTCTTTTTCACTTCTCTCTTCCCTCTCCTCTACTTTTTTCCTTCTATCTTTATTCTTCTCTCTTCTCTTCTCTTCTCTTCTCTTCTCTTCACCTTATTTGTTCCTCTCTTTTTCTCCCTTGCTTTTCATTTCTTTCCTCTTGTGGTGGGTTTGCCTTGGCCAGCAGCCAAATGCCCACCCAGTCTTTCCCTCCCCCTCCTCAACAGGAAACAGGGAGAAAAAGGGGATGAAAAACTTGTGGATTGAGATAAAGGCATATTGAGATAAATGTGAGATTGCTTACATGTTACAGTAAGAGACAAAACAGAGTCGACTTGATGAAAATTAATTTATTGCAAATTAAAAAATATTTGGGTAGAGAGAAATAAAGACAAAAAAAAGAAATTAAAACAACAGCTTCCTCCTTCCAGGGTCAACTTTTCTCCATTATTCTCAATTCCTCTACCTTTCCCATGCTGAGTGGTGCTGAGGGATGGGGTTTACAGTCAGTCCACAACTGCTCCTCTCTGCTGCTGCTTCCTCCTCACACTTTTCGTCTGCTCCAGCCTGGACTTTCTGTGGGCAACACCCCCTTCAGGAAATATCTGAATGTCCCAGCATTGTGTCCTCCACTGGATATCTGATCTGGTGTGGCCCTCCATAGCCTGGCAAGAGATCCTCTGCTCTAGTGCCCAGAGCACCTCTTTCCCTCCTTTTTCTCTGGCCTTGTTGTTCACACCACTGTTCCAACTCTCTTTTTTACCCTCCCCTTCTGCCTGAGTGCTGGCTTTGCCTTTTCTTAAATATGTTACCCCAGAGGCACCACTGTCTCAGCCACCAGGCTGTGTCTGGCCCTGCAGCCCCACACTGCCAGAGCATTGTCATGTACACCTCCTTTATCTGTCTCCTCATTTTCTTTTATTTCTCTTTCCTCTCTCCTTTATCTTTCTACTTTCCCACCTTCCCTGTCTTTGCTTCCTATCTCTTCTCTCTTCCTTATTCTTCTCCCAGTGTCTTCTCTCTTTCTCTCCTGCACTCCCCACCTTCATTCTATAACTTCCTGTTCTGATAAAACAATATTTCTTTTAAAGGAAAAGTATAAAATAATACTCAATGTTTTTATGAAGCAGGAATAACTGAAATCCCTAAATTTAATTTTAGTTTTGTTCATTTCCATTCAAAACCAAAGAAACCATATCTTATACCTTCTCACTCACCAAAGTTCAGGAAAATCTCCACAGTTTCTTTGTTCCTTCTCTCCAGCTTTCAATTAAGACATGACTCCTAACTGAAGGAATTTAGAATTTTGAAACTAAATGTCAGATTCTGACACAATCATGCAAAAGCCACATGTTTACTTTCAACATACATTACATTGCAACTAATCCAAAAAGACAAAGCTAGGACATGTAGGAAAAACCTATTTCTACATTTTGAGATTCAAGTGGAAAAAAAAATTCTAAAGTCTGAGAGAATGAATGAATAAAAAGAATTATTCTTTCCCTTACGAAAGATTTTCCTCAATATTCTTGTACTTGAAGAGTAATTCAGAATTTGAGAATGTTTTACTCAATCACCCAAATAGGAAGAAAAATGAAACCGATACAAAGAATAAGGAAAATGGGAGTAATCATGAATAAAAATTAGATCATTAAGCAAATTAGTGTTTTCTAATAATACTTATTCCTAGAAAAATAGTTGTATAAGCAAGACCATACTTTCAACCTAAACATTAAAATAAATGTCACTACTACAACTTTGTTGACTAATACATGCCGATTACGTGCATAAAATATTTTTGTTAAGAGCCCTTGCCTGTAAGAAAAGCCTGGAAATAAATACAGAATGGGCAAACACAGCACACCCTGTACCTTTAAAAATATAGCAACGTATGATTTATTTTATTGTGTCAAATTAAAATATTTGCGTTGATGCGAAATGTTTAAGTTATACTTGTTGTATGTAAGGGAGTTTAACTTGGCAAAACAGCACAGTAAAACTTTTTTCTTTCCCTCTAAGGACCAAGCAGATACTTTTATTTTTTGTGTTTTAACTTATTCCAGCTGTTGCAAATTAGTCTATTAGTAGATCTCCTTATTCTTCTTAGACTTAATACAGCTCCTTAAGTCTGGAACTGGGAAACTTGAGTTTCTATTTAAATTATAAATAGAAGTAAATCTAATTTCAAAATGTCACACACAGTGTTTTCAAATTATAACAAACCATCAAATACCTTGTGAAAATATAGCATTGATAACAAAAATAAAAGTTTCAAACTGGTCATTTTTGATAGCCACATCATTCACCTGAAAGGATGCCTGCTGAAGTCCTTAATAAAATCCCTTTGAATGAAGGAGCTGAGACACACATGCCAAAGAAACTAAAAATAATGTGGATCACAAAAAAAATTCAGTCTTAACCTGAAATTGCTTTCTGTTTTTAATACAAAATTGAATGTTAAGTAGAATAATAAATTATTTAACAGTATCAACCATGTCACTAACTCCTGGATCGCAACTTGGGCACAAATAATCTTGTACCAACACTACTTTAGTTTACATAGTTCAGTATATCATTTGACTGGATGACATTTTGATGCAATAGTTTACATTTCTATCATTAAGCTGCAACTACAAACAGAGAAAAGTCAATGGTTGGACTGGGTTTAGTGACACTAGCTTTGGACAAAGGGGACAGACAGTTAGAAGTACAAACACACTTTGAAACTGACTCATCTTCACTGGCCGAGAAAAGATTCCCTGATTGCAAGCAATCAGTCTTTAACAAAACAAAGAAACAAATAAAAGCAAAACAACAACTTCCTGCTTGCCATATATTCTTTAAGCTATCTTCTCAAAAAGTTCCTTGCTGTAACTTATAGGTCATAGTATTTTTTTTCCTTTGTGATGACTGCAGAGGACATATTTTTTACACAATGATTTCATGTTTGATAATGGTTACCTAAAGTATTTAGCAGTCTAGAAAACAAAAACTCCAGCTGTATTGGTAATATAAAAAAAGAAAGGAAGGAATACCAAGTGTTAGGGGCCATTTGCAAGAGAGAACAGTTGTCTGGATCCCACACTTATTCTATTTGCTAATTTAAATATAAAAGCATGCCAGTGAATCTCTGAATAGTGTATCTTCATGGATTCTGATAGCAAATGTATCTCAAGCAAGCTTATTGAAACATTAACAATGCAGCAGTAGCTATGGATGCTGCAAGATCCTAAAGAGGGTGACTCAGCCATGTTCACTTGTTTTTTTTCTTGCTGGGAGGTAGTACTTACTGAAAAGAGCTACCAGAACCCATTTTCCTTTCCTCATATTACAAATACAATGAAAACCAAAGGAAACGGGGGAGAAATCAATTTGTCCTCTCTTTTAACTCTTGAGGGCAAACAGCTAAACAGTTCTTGAGGATTGTTTGAGCTCTTTCCCATACTCTGCTCTTGGAATAACTGAGCATACGTTGTATTCATGTATTATAATTTTGTGATTTACAATTTGTATGCATAAAGGGCATGTGTATGTGTACAGTGGTGAATTTGTCTCTGTTGGTGTTATTTACACGCTGAAGCCCGTAAATACAATTTCATTTATTCAATTTTTAAGTTCTTTTATTTATACTTCCTTTTGAGGTATACAATTTGGTCCCCAGTTCTCTTTGAATTTTGTAAAATTTGTCAGCGACACAATTACTGGTTCTAGCATGCAGCTATCATAAAACAGACTTGGTGACAAATGTAGAGTTTATTTGGATTACAAATAGAAGACAGCAGCTTTCTAAACTGCTGAAACAAAAATCAGATCTTGAATAAAACATATTTTTACTTCACATGACTACATAAGCAAGCAAAATATGTTCAGGCACTTTTTAAATTTGGTTTTGAAATGACAAGCATGTACGTAATTAATTTCACAGTAATTAAGACTACCTATAAGACTCGGGAAAAAAAAAGGAATTGCTATTAGCTAGCCTTACATAGAAAAGAAATTCTTGTATGTAACAGATTGTCTGAATAGTTATGCCTGGTCTTTTTCATTGTCCTCAGACAGTGAAATTCTGAGGCTTTTTTGGGGCCTGATTCTATAAAAATGTACTACAAAATTTTAAATTAAATGTGCCAGTGCATAGCCATCAATCTCTCTAAAGGAGAACTAGTAAATTTCTCAGCTCATGCAATATGAATAGCAAAAAAAGAAAAATAAATCATATATTTTTCTGTGCTTTTCCCCTACAGCTAAGAAATGGTTTAATTACAGGTAAACTGAAACATATACACCCATATCTTTACAGAAACATAAAGACATCCACAGCAAACTGTTCCGCAGAAATAAATTATTACTAGAAAATGATGCTTTCATAGAAAGCCTGACAGTGTTTTCTTCTTCCACATTCAAGTAAAACAGATTTAATTCAGTCTGCCAGAAATGGCTATGCTTCTGCTCTGTGAAAAATATGCTAATGATGAAAATAAGGACTTGACAATTTACTGAATACTAAGCGGAAAATCTGTAATGAATTGCCTGTGTTGTAGTGTTCAGTTTAGTCTCTTTTTCCCCTCAGTTGCTATGGAATACTAGAAATAGCATAAAGAAGATTATACTATTTTGTGGGATGTTGTGCATGTCCCTTAAGACAGAATGCTTAGAAATAAAGACAAAAGTCAGCTGTGGGATAAATGAAATTCAAAGCAGTAATAAATAATAGGCTTAAATACTAACTTTTCAATGCAAAAGAGAAGTACAGAGAACAAAATAAATGCCAAAAAAATTCAACCCCAACAAATAAATCTCAATCAGCAACTACCAAGTTCAAACCTAGAGTAATTCATTTTACACCTGCAAGGAAAAGCAGCTTCTTGGGTTACTTGTATGGTGCAACAAAAGCTCACAAATCCATTAAATGCAGGCATGTCTTCAAGTTCTCAGCCAGGCTTCAATTTTCACTGCAGGTTTTAAGCCTTCAACAGATTAAACTCTTTTCCTAAGCATATTTTACCAGAGTGTACATTCAAAAGGTGACTCCTTCTAGCTAAAGTGTCTGTATCCTTCCTTCTGTGTTTGAAATTTTTATATATATGGCTGCTCCTGACAGGCTTATGTGTTGAATCACATTTGTCCAAATACTACCTAAAGTAAGCACAGTAGATTATTCTTGCCTTTTCCAAGCACAAGAGAGCTGAGCAAGGTTATTGGGTACTAAGCAAGATTTTTGCATTTTGCCCCTAAGTGGCATTAGTTGTATCTATTAGTTTTATCAATTGCACTGATATTAAGCTCTCTTCCTTTTGACTTTTATTTCAAAACCACTGTTTAATTACCTCTGTACTTTAGTGCTTATGTGGTAGATCTTCATTTCCGAAAAATGATGAAAAGAAAAACACATTCTGCCAAATTTCAGTTTCCCTAATATATTTTTGAAAATTTTGCATCTGGACAACAATGGACTTCTATTATTGGAAAGCTCCTCCATGTCCTTGCTTCTCCTGAAGTGATGAAGGCAAAACAATCTGATAAAGGCAGTAAAATCAGAGAGGGTATTTAATCTACCTACTTTTCACATAGTCATGTTTATAGAACTGCAGGCAGAATTTAGATAAAAGGCCAAAAAATCAGTCTGTAGACTGGAAAACTGCATCTCTTCAGTAATTTTTTTTTTTTTTTTTTTTAATCAGGCTTAATGCACAACATACAGGAAACATACCACACACACAAAAACAGAATAACCACCAAACCAACCAAAACCCCCACCCCAAACAAATAAACCAACCCTAAAACTTTCACTGCTGGGAGGATGAAGTTATGGTAAAACTTTCTTGATGTAACTTCTGTGAATATCTCATTGTTTTGAATGAATTTAGGCTTCTTGGATAACTTTATTTAATTTCTCTTTCTGAAAAGGAGACACTATTTTTAACGCAGAATTAAATACAGGAATATTAAAAAAAAAAGATCTATAGCATACAGTATAGTTACAATGTCTAGGAGACATGGGAAGACAGATATGAAACACTATATTCATTTGGTAACACCAATGTGTAATGCAGAAAGTTTCTCTTTTCATCAGCCTGAACCACATTGTTGCTTTTCAGTCTCTCTCCATAGTAGTCTACATTGAGAGACACAACATAGGAAAAAGCCAACACAAATTCTTACATTAAACATCAAATTGTATTGATAAATGAATCATTGCACTATGAAAAAGGAGCACCTGAATTGTTAAAAAATTTAATTATCCAGTCACAGCTGATGTTCATCTGCTACTTCAAATTAAAACAACCTTTAACAGGAATTGATGTCATGACTGCACAAACTAGTAAATTCTTTAAGATCATAAGCATCTCCACTTCTATCCATTATTTGCTACATGTATGTTTTTGGATTTCTACTTGTATTAAAAAAGGAGTATCTTTAACATTACATCAATGGAGGTCTTAATTTCAGAATATTACGCTGTGATAAGGAAGAAGGACTTGGGTGCAATATAGGTCTTTAGAACTTGAAATGTTTATCACATCACAAAATCTAACCATCATAACTTCTCCTATTATGGGAAAATAAATGAACTTTTAAAATTTTTACATACCCTCTGAATTACTATAACTTGAATATCGAACAATCATACAGGTCACTCTCCCTTACCAGTTAAGCATCAACCAAATAAAAAAAGCTTTATACAGTGCACAAGCATATTGTTATTTTTGAATACACAGATTAGGCTTGTGTAGAAGGAGCAGAAACCTAAATAGCACAAGTAAAATAAAAATATTTTAATAGCACCAAGGAAACAAGTGTCACACAGATTGGATTCCTATTTTCCCAGTCTTTGCAGATGCATTTTGCAGAAATGTTAATACATGGAAAGCAAAAAAAGTTTATAGCAGATCTTCAAAAAAAGATGAAGAAAAAAAAAAAATAATCAAGCAGGGCTATTTCCTATAATTTACATGAAAGGTGGAAAGGTGGTTACCATGTATGTTTTAGCACCCAAATGGTGTACCAAATGGAAAACGGAAGTCCGGGACATTATATAGGCAAAAACGCATATGGAAAAGTAACAGCAACACCCTAATCTTAAAAAAACTGATAATTAAGTGCTCTAAAATCTCAGTTGACCCAATAGAGGAACAGACTTCAACACAATGACAAATCAGGGGCAAAGTACAAAAGAGGAAACCATATGAACTTTTCTAACCCATCAATTGAAGGTCCCAGACATAGCAAAATAATGAAATTTTTTTAATTTCTCATAATTGGTCCTGGAATCAGACTAAGGAAGAATGCTTGATTGGTCCCAAGTCAGAACATGACATAAATATTGGAATGTTTACACTGTAACATTTGAGAAAATTTCAGGCTCGTGGAATGGAGCTTGAGTCCTAAAGGAAGGGAAAAAGGATGACAGCAGATCAGGATAACTGTAGACCATGGGTGGGTGACCCAGTATGAGAAAGCAGGAAGATTTATCTTGCAGAAACTTGTGGGACACAGGACTGCATATAAATGGGAACTAGTTGAAACTGCACTGGCAACACGAATTTAATGGACAGGATAGTGGGAGTGGAGGAGCAGAGGACCAGGTTACATTCTTAGCTCTATGTTTAGCTTTGATAAATATTACTTTCCTTCTGTCTCCACTCTTTTTTTTTTAATACAGTCAATTAATACTCTTAGCAGTAATAACAGTATCCTCTAACGTATTCTGTGTCCTACTCAAAAGGTTCTAATAATTTAAGTTGTGCCATTTATCACCTGAAATTCAAAATTAAATTCACACCTTAATTATAAAGGTAATTTTATAAAAGACACTGACATACAGACTGATTTTACTGGTCTGTTTAATAAAGTCCCTAGAGAGAGACTTCACTGTCCTGTGAAGGAAAGAAGAACAGCATTAATACAAATCAACACCCCAGATAATTTCTAAAATACTAAAATATGGAGAAAAAATTAGGATAATGGTGACTCAGACAAAAAAAAACCCAAAAACAAAACCCCCCAAAAACCCCCTCAAAAAACCCCATCATTTCAGGTAGCTAAATGTCTTATGTTGAAATATATGTTGTATACACAATGGAAGACTCACCATCACTAATAAATAAAAATCCTTCATCTTTTCTATTAACTGAGGGAAAACATTTGAGGTTTTATTATTTCACATCTGGTTAATTCTCACTCAAAACCAGTTTTTCAAATGAATACAGAGGTGGGACTACTGCTATCCAGATATAAGCAAGCTTTAAACAGTAGGGTAACCACAATGCAGCAGTGTGGAATCAAGAATTCACAACCTGATCATAGGCTTAATACCTTAGCTGTTTTAGGGCTACATCACTACCAAAAACTGAAATAATTATTACGGAGGTGACAGGGGTGTGATTATGCAACTTACATTTCCAATGCTGGAATGCAATCTAGGAAACCCACCGGTTTTTACCAGGTTAAACTGCACCATACCTAACAATGCTGGGAATGTCTAGGCAAGAAGGAGCAAGCCCGAGATTTCCGCTGGCAAATTGCTGCTATCAGAACTGCCTACCAAATTAGGTGGTCTGTTGTTACACTGGGAAGTACAGCATTTCAAAGACATGTCTGAAGTGAATTTATGCAGAAAGACAGGTTGTACTGAAAGTTTGTTTCTTTCACTGCTCTACAGCCAAAAGGCACATCTGTAGAAGCATGAAAATCAACCTAATAATGCCAGGCAAAAGAATCTGAATAGCTTTCTCTCTCTCTATCATGGCTTCCTTTCAGTCCATTGCAGGGAATAACTACCTTCAGACAAAACAATGCACTCCCTTCAGCTGAAGAGGCTCCCAAATAAATTCTATCAGACATATGCAACCACGGAAGCCTCTTAACTGTCTGTGCTCTTCCGTTGGCAACCACAGCCTTAAGACAAAAACTGTGGTTCTTTCAATTAAATTTTTAAGCATTTTTGGTAATTCCAGGGTATTTGTTTTGGATTTTTTTTTAAGTGAAAGATAAAAACCGTGATTTAATATTTATGAATCACAATGACATCTTGGAATGACTTTACAGAGAAAGAAAGTAAAAAATTTTCTGTCTACATGCATACACAATAAAACAAGGAACCTGAAAATGATAAACAGAAGACAGTTGCCAGCTCATTTAGCCTATTTACAGAAACAGCAGCATTCAGAGGGATTTTTTTTTAAGTCAATAGCTCTAAGGATGAAGTATGCAAAGGCTTAAAGAGACACTGTCAAAAAGATCAAAGGATTCACAAGTGATGGTAATATTTTCAGGAGTCCCTTCTAACTTCAAAGCTAAAGACAGACCCTGCACGGATCATGTGTTTTATTCCATTGATGACTCCACTCAGAAGTTCAAAGTGGGCTTAATTCTAGCTAACCCGTTAGTTTCATATTTTTGCACAAAGAGTGTAAATCTAGTAAGAGTGTCTTTGAGATTTATTAGGGTCATACTCTGCTGCTTTCCTAGGCTCAGAAGACTTAATACGTTATGATATCATTCATGATAAATATTATCAACACTGGAGTGAAGAAGAAACAGCACTATTGCCAGCGCCAGTGGCAAGCATCTCTTCTTAGTCTTCTGAAAGACTACAGTCACAACAATAAATCAATAGATAGCTGAGTCTTGCAAAGCAAAAGGCAAAATATTCAGAGGAAAAAACAGAGGAGGAGGAAGAAGAAACACAACTGATGATCTGATTCTTATAGCTGAAATGAAGATCAACAAAGAAACATCAAGAGAAAGAAGTTTCAGATTCCTACTGGAAAATGGAAAACAGAATGAGACAAAGCAACTTTTTAAAAACTCTTCTGAATTACCTGAACAGAATAATGCAAGTTAGTTGACCATACAGAACTCAATTACTCTAGCTGAACAGCAAAAACACTATGAAATTATCCCATGCCAGGGTTCACAGTCCTGAGTCTAATGGAGGAGGAAAGCAAATAGCTAGCATAGCTGTGGGCTAAAGTTGTACTCCAAGAAATTAAACAGTGCTTGTCCCATTTTGAAAGTTTATTGGCTTTTAACTTGTACTGAGAATCTGTGGCTTTAATCTTATCCAGACAAGTCAATTTCCCAGTCTCAACAGGCAAAGGAGAAAGGGAACTACAGAAAGCCAAGACATAATCTAGGGTTATTAGCATCAAACATTTATCAGTGTTTGGCTGGATATTCTCCCCTAGGACTCAAACAATGTGTATGGCCCAAGTACTGAAAACTGTTCTAGAAAAATTCATAGAAAAACATGGATCAAGGGATATATTAGTTCAATCCCCTAGTTCAAGGTAGGATCAACTAAATCTACATAATTCCTGACAAAGACATAGCTACACCTTGTTTTGGTGAGACCTACTGATCTCTCTTCCAAGCTCATGACAGAAATTAATTATTACTGTTAGAAAAAAAAAAACCTCTGTACTTTCTAATTGGAATCTTCTCTTTCTACAATTTAAATGCATTATTTCTTGTTTTGTCCATATCAGACATTCAGGATAACTTACTTCCTCACTCTTTTCCTGTTTTTTGTGTAGTTGAAGACTTACTACATCTATACCCAATCTTATCTTCCTTAATCAAGACATCGAATTCATACCAGCTTCTGTCTTATTTTTATCTCCCTGATAATTTTAAGCAGTCCTAACCTTCTTCAACTGGTCCTATTCTTCAAGAAGGTGCAGTGCCCCAAACAGAAGGGAACAGATAGGTTACTTCTGGTGGTTCTACAGGCAATTTCCAAGAAATGACAAAAAAGGACAAAACCAAGGGAAAAGAAACACAGCGACAAAAAAGCATCTGGCAAGTTTCTGGGACTGTACTTGGTTTGACTTGAACCTGTGGGGAAGAAGCAGCTAAAACACTGAGCATTCATGAAGGGATGATTCCTCATTTCTGGGGAAACAAAGGAGAGCACAAAAAGAAGAAAAAGAGCTTCAGGAAATTAAACTTCAGCAAACTCACCCACACAACACACACAAAGAAATTACTGTTAGCACACCAGCAGAAAGGAAACTGACTTGCTCTTCCAAGAAGGGGCTGGCAGTGAGTACTTACACTCAGAGCGCAGGAGAGCTAATGTCCAATCAGAAACGTGTCTATGGTTAGACAATTGCTAAAATCAACACCATGAACAAACAAGGGGAAATTGATTAGATGATAATTAAATAAATTAAGTATTCTCACATCAGTTAAATGTGCTGATATTCACCACAGGTAATTAAAGCTGACTGGATCAGTCTCAGAATTATCAATAATAATTTCTTCAGAATTTGTAGAGGATAGCAGAGATTCCAAAAGAAGGGAAAACAGTGATTAGCGTAAAAAAAAGAAAAGGAAAAAAAGACAGGTCTAAAGAAGTAGAGATGCAGCAACTGAATTTCACTTCCCCCAAAATATGGAATAAAAATTATTTGGAAGTATTTAGCAGATAAGAAATTGAGTACTGCATAGACCTGTCAAGAACAAGTTACTTCAAATCTATCAAAATATTCTTTGTGACATAGCAGCAGAGCCTGTAGCTAGAGAAGCAGCAGTAGGTATCATATAGCCCAACTTAATGAGTTTTTGGTCACTGTTTCCCATGGACTTCCATAAGCAAAGGGAAATGCAATGCTACAAAAGAAAACAAGTTCTAAAAAGCAGATGACATTAAGCTGGGAAAAGCTGTGTGCATGCTGGATGACAAGGGTGCATTGTTTAAGCAATATTACTGAATCTGACAAACAGTCTGCAAAAAACCTAAATACAAATCAGTAAGGGAAATTCTAGAGCTTAACAAGAATAAGTAACAAAAGAAATGCAAGATAGAGAAGAACTACTGAGGCAGCAGCACAGTGGAAAAGAAGCACTGAGGCGAGAGTGGATCATACTCTGACTAGTAGTCTGTCACACTAGCAAAATCAGCAAAATCTCATGCTAGGATGTATAGACAGCAGGCACTGTGTGCTGAAGTGAGCTGCTGTCTATTTTCCTTGTAAAGAGATTTCAGTGTCCAGGTCTGTTGCCCTGACACTGCTCACTATCAGCACAGGCAAGAATGTTAGGTAAATACTTCTCCCTCCTCCTCATCACCCACAGAAGAAAACAACACATTTTCTACATCCCTGAAAGTTTTGCCTTAAAAGTTTTTACTCCTTCTAGGTAGCAGAAGAACTGCCTGCCTGCTGACCATTTTACAAGCAACCATCAAAACAGGAAAGATATTTGAGAAACAAAAACGAGTTCTATCTTCCCCAAGATATAAAAAACTAGGTAGGTGTATAACCTCTCATAGGACGTATCAGTAGAGTTTACATTTCTGTATCTAATATACATCTGCTTTGAAAATTTGGAATTTAATCCTTTTGTATTTAATTATATGAGTAATACAAAATCAAATGTGCAACTTGATGTCTTTACGGCAAAAAAAGAAAAAGAGGCTGAATAGTCTGACAGTGTTTTTTTAAAGATTACCCATAATGACAATGAGATGGCCGAAAATCATACATTATTCTTTCAGATTTACTGTCACAGCAAAAACCTTCAGATTAATTAATACTGCAATATATATGAAAAATGACTAAGCCAATTAATCTCATTCATCTATAAAAGGAAGAGTAGAGAGGAGAGTTTTTTAAGAACTTCATTTAGAATTGCCAAGGTTCTACTGACAATGATAATCAGTATGAAGGAATAAGTAAAGTATATTAAAGTAGTAACATATTCCTGGCACAAGCTCAGACTTGGAAGAATACACAAATCAATACAGAATAAAATATGTTAGTGCCATTCTGCTTCTTATGGCCAGGTGACTGCACATCATAAATTTATATCCCTTGCTCATCTTAGCTGGCTGCAGCAGAGAGACCAGGAAAGATCACCTTTAGTAACAGCAAAGGCACCAACTGGCAGGACATACTTAAAGAAACTGCAGAGCTGGATGAAGCAAACAGGAGACTCTAAATTCAAGTACTGTGAAAATCAAACATTACTTACACACTGAGGCCCAACCAAAAAATCTGTGTATGAAGTCAAATACCTTATTGGCTTCTATAATGAATTAGGCATTCAGATAACTCTGCAAGTTTGTCCCTAATCAATATTAAAATGTAGCAGAAACATAACTTTTGCATGAAATCAGAAGTTTAATGAAAATCCAAATACTTTAAAGAAAAATCAATAGAGAATCAACTTTTTTCATTTTACAACTGCAGAATTTAAAATGTTTAGGTTAACGAATTTAGGATAATAATGTTTCAAGTACAAAGAACATTGAATTTTATCCTTCTCAATTTTCTAGAACTCATGACCACATACAGCATTGTGTAATCTACCACACAGGCACATATACCTGCACATACCATACCATGGATAAAAATCAGAATGTATCTGAATTTCCTTACTATTTCTCTGCAATTCTCTGTTTCTTAGTAACTGAAGAAACGAAATATCATCTAGTTTTGAACCTCTTGAAAGGAATCTTTCCCTTATTATTCATTCTGCAACAATTAAAAAGGGATTTAACATTTTCTATATTTAAAATATAAAACACTGCCTTCACTCCCATAGGTTTTCCACTCAAATTTTTATTCATGCACTGATTGCAAAATTTCTATTATCAGGCATTTGAGCCTCTCCCATGCAATTGTCTCATATCACAAGACGTAAGAAGAAAGCAATCCATTCACTGCTGTGAGAAACAGTATCTTAATAGAACAGATTTTCAAAACTGTGTTTTCTTGCATTTTTGTTGTTGTTTTATGCAAATCACTGCAGTGTAACACATGTTTGGACATTGATTTTCAAAAGTTTTCATCCCCTCATTTCCTTGGAATCATTGCCAAATATACTCAAAGCAATTTCTCGACAGGAACTAAAGCATTTTAAATCTGTAAAAGGTGGCAAATTCAACTTCACTTTACATATCATCAATCTTGCAATTTTATCAAAATACAGCTATTATGAGCATGTTATGAGGCTACCAATAAAGAAGTGCATGGTTATGCTGTGCAAACAATCATACAGATTGTGTTCTGTTCTGTTTTCCAGGAACAACAGTGAATTCAGTAAAAATATATCCCATAGTTACTTCTGGTTCACCTTTACATGGGCTTTTAAGTTGTCTTGTTCTAAACTTTAGGTTCCACACTAGAAGAATATAATTAAAATAAAAGCAGATGTCTGTCTTTGCTTTGAGACACCAAAGGTATTAGCAGTATTAAATCAATTTATTAAAATAGAAAAATTTTACTGTGGTATTTTGAGAAGAGGCAAGGGCATCTTGCAGGAGACCCCCACCAAGCAACCAATTTTGCTTCGATTTATTTTCACTTCCTGCCTAAGTTTCCACTTGCAGGTCACTAGAGAACCTACCAAAGAGTCACCTTTGAGAACAAAAAGCTGATCTGAACCAGGCATCAACGGAAGACAACTGATTGATTTCCTTATTCTCTGGATAACCCATCTATTCTAGAAAAGCCTAATTATTATCACTGAAATCTACATCCAAAATATGCTGTTATTAAGCAAGTCTGCAGCTGAGTTGCTGTATCAGTTACTGTATCCTTCCTCTGCAGACACAGACTAGCTCCCAGTGTCCAAACCTCCCTCTCCTTCTATTCCCAGTTCTTCATCAGCACAATCTCTGTGACCACAGGCAACACCATCATGTCCTAACAGTGATTTAAGTGCCAGCCCATAAACCCAAATATGAAGTGCACCAAGCTTCATCTTGCACTCTGTCTGTGCACACAGTGGCAGAGGTAACCCAGCTGTTGAGCTTCAGTCCTTAACCAAAAATTAGATGTAGCACTGAGCTGTCTGAGCAGACCATGCTGTCTTTCTAAAGAAAGGCCACTGGACTGGAGCTGGCCCACAGACTCCTTTGGGAAGATGCAAATTTAAGCCAGCCATTAACCCTTTTAAAAGCCTTGAACTAACAATCAAAACCCATCAGCTGTATTTCCCACTTTCATACTGGAAATCAATTCAGCCAGCACTTTGGGTTTTGTAAAGATTATATACAATTGCTAGATGGTTTTCAAAGAGATAGCAAAAATACAGAACATACAAACACTGACCTTGTTTCTTTTAACCCTTCTTTCTGAATGACTTCCAGTATTTGTTTTGCAGTCATTGGTGAGTTGGGGTACTTTTCCAATGCCTGAAAAGAAATAATAAATGTGTAAGTGACAAGACACAGCTGTCCTGTGAATATGAAAGGTTATATGATCATGCAGTTTTTATGTAGCCTTTTGTGAAAGGCAGGGAACAACAGTGTTGAGACTGGAGTCCTCTGTCTGTTGGAAAGCCAGATGCAACCTAGGAAACTGCAGCAAGAAAAAGATTTACTTGCTGCTTTTGTTCATCATCTGCTACTTCTGCCTGTGAAAACTCTTATTATCATGTTAAAAATAAAAGAGTTGGAATACGAAACTGGTTTTATGACACAGCAACGGATTTTCTTTTAGGCATGAGGGGAAAAACATAAAACACAAGAGCCAAAGGGATAAAAAATAAAAAAAATAAAAAGACTAGCACTTTCTTTGATTTTTATTACTTTAGAAGTCTTTGAGGTCACTTGACTATTCTACACTTAGCTTTGCCACGACCTCAGAAAAAAACTGGCTAAAATCTCCCATTTGTAGAGCAGGAGCTACTGTAAAAATTGACACAGTGGGGTTACAATTTTAAAATGCTTTTTGACTCTAAAAACAATGAAAAATGAAGCAGTCAGAACAGTCACAGCACACAAGATGCTACATGACAGAGTGCAGTATATTTTTCCAGTTCAGCTCAGTTTTCCACTCCTTTGCCTTTTCCAATTGAGCCCAAAGTAACCCACTCCTCTTTACAGATGGAACCATCTTGTAAGGATTTTTCTGATTTTCCACTTCTTTTTTGTCCCCATCAGTTTTATGCTGTTAAACAAACAGCCATGCTTTTGCTCTCGTAAAATGCCAGACTGACAGCCCTGGAAAATGAAACCCTTCAATCAGCAGTAAAAGGTGCGGCACAGGCCACAGCAATCAAGCTTCCCAGAGCATCTTGCCAACACATCTCAGCCAGAACTTGCATTTCTACCCTCTGTAAATATGAAATCAGTTTGGTCTGATCCAAATGAACCTGAGCTTCTCCCTAGTAGTTACCAAATAAAAGCAATTGAGAAAGTAGCTGTAGATAACTGCACACTAGGAACTAGAGACACCACCACATCATATCACCTGAGTCAAACTGCAAAGGGTGCTAGCCAGGGCTGCAATTCAGCAACTCACCTAAAGCCAAAGACTGCCTACTCACTACAGATTGACCAGCTCAGCCCTTTTCTGACGTTTTACCATTCTGATTTCCTGCCTGTTCTCTTTCGCAGCCAAAACACAGTTTACGAAATCCTTCAATTTTTTGTTACAGAAGAGCTTTGTATGCTTTTTACCTTTCAGCTCCACAAAGGAAAATGTGTAAGTGAAGGTTGTACTAGAACGGTCTGAGAGCTGAACTGAGCTTATCTCATGTACATCAATAGGCAAGATTCAAAAGGGACCCATCAGGAAAGGAAAACCGAAAGGTGAGTTGAAAAGAGAAAGAGAGGGTTGGAAAGAGTAAAAGTACAGCAATGAGTAAGGACAGAAGAAACTACACAGGGCTGGGAAAAGGGCCATTGCACACAAGGGAAGAGAAATGATATGATGTATTAGTGACAGAACAACAATGACACATTGGAAAAATGACAATGCGTATAAAGATTAAGACTAGGATGAGAAAAGATTAATGGCGTGAAGAGACAAAAATGGAAACTTTAACCTTCAGAAAGAAGACAAAGTACAAGGTAAAATGAGAATACACCAAAATAAAGAGAAAAGAGAACTAAACTGGGAGCATTGCAGAGGGCAAACTGGAAAGGACAGAAGAGGAGGATACTACACTGTACTGGACACGGCTATGAAGGAAACTGTGTGCACTCGAAAGTGGGGTTACTCACTGTGGAGGATTCCCTGTTTCTCTTCCTGAGTACAGGCCCCTCAGCACACCTGGGCAGCTCCTCCCTGCAATTGAGAAAATTTGGGTAGCCCTGTCCCCTTCTCTACGACATCACATCCTACTCTATATTTTCAGTAAAAGTGCCAAGTATTACCACGAGAGTTCAACAATAATGGGAAAGAAATAATAAAGCTATGCAAACATCAGAAGTCACCCTGTCCTGGACAATGGGAGAAGGGAGAGCAGTTTGTGCTGAGGAAGCTGCACTGAACTGGTTGTGAAAACAATGGCCAGACATACGGATACGGAAGATCATCTTCAACAACAATGAAACCAACAAGTAGGATGCATAACACCACTACAGAAAGTTTAATGAAACCCACAGGGCAGATTTCAAGTACCACAGTATGGAGTGAACATATTCAGGGTATAATGACAAATTGAAATGCAGAGTATGTTAGACAGGCTGAAAGGGCTGGAGTAAACAATTGCCCATTGTGTGGATTTGCTTTACGATGGACATGCAGCGTGGGCTGCAGTTCATATACCCCATGAATTTAGTTCTGTTCATCTAACCCTTTAAACCCTGTTATTTAAAGAACTGTTCATATCCTAACTGAAAAGCATTCATTCTCTGATTCAAACACTACTTATGTTGAAAATCCTGTTATTACGTACATTATTAAGTTCTCTTTATCATAACAAAGATCAGTTAGCAGAGAACCTTAGTAAGGATGGGTTTTTTCTGCCCCTCCCACCATGCTGTCCATTCTCATCGTTGTTCCTCCCCTCCCCCCATTTTTAGCCTAATCATTTACCTCAGTAAGAAAATAAAAATAATTAGTTGTAAAAACCTTTCAATGATAATATAATTTTTCTCCCTTGGTTATGGAAAACAGCATCAGAGTATTATTTAAGATTCTGTGAGCTAATGAATACACTGAACTGATAATTACGTTACTATCTCTTGCCTCTGTATCTCACCACTAACACTGCTAAAAGCCTGCAATCCCTTTTGCATTTCTAAGACTATTAAAATAATATTATAAATTCAAACTGAATAACTAATTGTGCCTTAAGGCAAATAATATACTGAAATGGAGAAAGCACAGTTAAGTCATAGGCTTCTTGGTCAGACATAGTAATGCACATCAGGGGAGGAAGCCCTAATCTGTTTTAAATATCTTTCTTCTTCCTCCCACTCCATCCACCAACACTCATATCATATATGGACAGTGACTAATAATGCTGAAATTAAAGCACACCAAAGTACTGTTATGAAGAACATGACTATTTCAATATATTTTGTTAAGAAGGACAATGGCAGAAGAATGGTTTGCACTGACTGCAACCCCTATCACAGAGAATCAAATATGCTCTATTTATTCCTGCCATTCAACCATAGCCTTAAAAAGGGACAGCCACTAAATAACTGGGACAAATAACGTGACACCCATCAGGACAATCTGAAAGAGAACAGAAGTAGTCACTGCACAGAACAGATTCTTGGTGCTCATTCAAACCCTGGTTAACAGCTCAAAGAGAAGAAGGCTCAGATCCCACCAAGCACAGTGAAAATCAAACCTCCAACAAATGGTAGCAGCCTGACAAATTGTTGTATTTGTGTCACCTAAAGGTATCAACTCACAACTTCAGAGAGATTAAATTGTCACACAGATGCCACAAACACATGTATTCCCAGTTTCATTGGAAAAGTCAGTCAGTGATATGGGACAAGAAGAAATACAAATTCCTTTTCTCACCATGGCACCTACCATCATCTGTGTTCACAACTACTCAAAAAAAATCAGTTGCCACACCAGGGAAAAACACTTTCCAGTGAACTGTTAGCAGGAAGACTCTAGTACATAGTCAAGACTCTCACCTTTGTGTAAGAACAAAATCTTAAATGCTCAGCTTGCCTACAGAATCAGAACTTGTGTGTAATTGATGGAATTATTAGTTTAATTTATATACACAGATGCTCGTGACTAGCATAATCAGATCTGCTCAATCATTTGCATTTCAGACACTGGAAGGAACACAGCAGAGGGACAGAGTGAAGAAAGGCAAACCAGAGAATTGGCCCTCTTGCCACCCATAAACATTCCTGCAGAAAGTGGGAAGCTTTGCCTGCAGCTATCAGTTATCACACTGACAGAAAATAATTCTTCTAAACAAGAACCAAGTGTGTTCTGATAATGCATTGTGGTACAAAAGCAGCAGGGCAGATCAGCCTAGTGAGTTTGATGCTGCTGATTGTGTGACCAGACAGTCTGAAACCAGCCAGAGCTTCTTCCATTTCTGGATGCTGCTGGTAGGGATCTGAAGGTCAGGTAGCTGACAAAAATCAGGATCATTTTATCATAATAGGCTGAGCCACTAGTCACAAACTAGTGCAATTCTCCTTAAAACATTATTTTAAAAAACTGAGGAGGACGAGAAAGAGGAACTGTGCAGTTATTCCCAGTGCTCCTACTCATCAGCTAAAATACAAGTCAGGCTGAACTAAACGATGGACAATCTTTACTGCCCAAAGACAGCAGTGTGAATACAAGAACAAAAAACCCAACCAAACAAAAAGCAAATAAAACCACCAAAAAAAAACCCCAAAACCTTCCTTCTCCTAAGCAGAAAACATAAATTATTTTCTAGCCACCCATTACTAAATTCATGAATTGAAAGTTGGAGTATTAAACAGGGTACAAGAAATAACAGTATTCTGGAAAAAATCCAGCATTGTCTTCTACAGCTGCTTCTGTGAGGTTAACAGGAGGACTAACTTCTATTGTGAGAAATGCCCCACTCAAATCTTTTGTGTTCATTTTTGATTAACAGCTTTAGTCATTGGGGAATTATCAGCAGCTTGGTAAAAGTTCAAAGCCCTTTGTGTGAAGAAAGATGGGTAAATGGTTCTGAGAGGAGGGGAGGGTACAGAGTGGGGGAAGAAAGGAAGTGCATAGAGATGGATGAAGAGGCGAAAACAGCAAGGAAGGGTACATGATACATGAACAAGAGGGATGATAGTAAGGGTAGATGCACTGTGACCTATTTTAACACAAGTTCCCAAATAGGTAGTCACAGAACTCTTGTGATAGTGATCAAGAAAAAGATAAAGAGTAGCTTCCAGGTAGTAAAATATTAAAAGAATCTGAACGAGAAGTAATAATTCTCCTAGTAGGACTTTTGTCTTTGAACAGTTGCAATTACAATAAAGAAATTATAAAATCTAAGTAGAAGAAGGTGCATTTCATAAGACATGTTGTTCACAGTATGCTCCATACTATGAATTTGTCTTTGTAATCCATGGGACGCTACAGATAAGCAAGAAAAGTAACACCAAGCAAGGAAAGGAACAAAGATGTCACACAAATAAGAAAGCAACACATAAAAAAATACCATAACATGATGAAATATATTAACTTTTAACATCAGTTTTGTGCGTACTTGCTAGTCTACACTTTTTTTAGGTTCAGAGGTAATGCTACTGAGAGAGCTCAAATGGTTTGAAGGACACTCATAAAGTAATTTCCCCAGCTCCCTTTTGGTGAAAAGCACTTTACTGTTCCTTTAGCATGAACTGTAGTGAACAACTGGGCAAGTGTTTCCTGCAAGAGAATTTCTACTATAGAACTTGCCTGCAAGTTGGTCTGAAACTATCTAGCTTTGCTAACCTGCCAGATAAATGAGGCATTATCATCATCTCCTAAAATACTGAATGAAAGAAAAGGGCAAGAAAGAAGCTGAATTGTTTCTTTGTTCACACCATTGCTTTAAGCGGATCATTTGAGGCTTGTTCTAAGATGTCTGAAACTTTTATTGTTCTTTCTAAAATTTATTTATAATGTCATATTTCAAATGGATATAAAGGCAGTTTGGGAAATTCCAGATAAACTGTACACTTGACATTTTGAATTCAAAAGAAACTGGATTACAATTCAGTTAAAATAAACACACAATTCAGCTATTTTCCTTTAAAAGACATAAGCTCTAACAGCAGTGACATGCTGCCATTGCTAGTGGTCTCATACATCACAACAGAAAATGTAGGGTCAAGTTTTTACCTCTAAACAACTGGCTTATAATAACCTATTGATCTGGTCTAACATACTGAAAAAAAATGGAAACCTTTGTATTTCTCTCTTTACTAATGCAATCAGCCTGTCCAAGCAACCAGGAGCTTTCACTTAAAGGCTCTGTCAGGACAGATCCATAAACACCTCTGTGACTGTAACAGGATGAACCTAGTGAGCACACAGAATCCTATCAGATTTCTAAGATCAGGATCAAAGATACCCCAGTGAGCATGGCGTCAAACTTGCTACCCCCAGTATGGGTTCCACTGTTAACAGCAGGATTAGTAACAATGATTTCAGTTCAAGCAATGGAGCATCCAGATTCCCAGAATGACTGCCCAGTTCTGACAGCGCAGTCCAGACTTCTGCTTAGCCATGCCAGCCATACCTCTCCTTGCTTTCTACTGCAATACTCCATTGCCTCTCACTCTGGCCGCCCCTTCTCTACTCTCAAAGTGATACAATACACTCTTGTCTTCTCAGGTGTTGCAATACCCCTAACTTCCCTATCTCCCACCTTTCCACATCCCTACCAAAACACCTTTCTTCCGTAGTCCTTACCACAGTACAAGCCTACAGTATATTCCATGTCCTCTACCCCTCAAACGTGAGCACATTCATACAGATGCAGCTCATGCCATGGGTCCCCCAAAACCTGCACACAGGTAAACAAGTGCTCCCTAGATAGTCAGCACTGATACCTTGCCGGCAGCACACTGCAGCTCTTAGATGCTGACAGGACAAATTGTGCTGTAAACCTCCTCTGGCTTGTGAACCATATTCTCTTGCCTATTTAGTTTAGACTAGAAGTTTCACCAGTGCTAACCCAGCTGAAAAACTTGAGTCAAACCTGTTTAAAACTATGAATCATTATTGCAGAGAAGGGACAAGGAGCAAAACACAGCTCTGCCACACAAAAACATTACTGAAATCTGTACTCGTTCAGTGATCACATAGGCCATGATCCTGAAATACTTTTAATTGCAGCAGGAATAAAAATTCCCCTTTGGCACCTACCTCTGTACAAAATGAGGAGAGACCTTGCTTAGGTGACTGGAACTAATGGAGCTGAATGGATACCAGTGCCCTTTCAGCTGCCTTTAACATTCCAAATAACAGAGGAAAGAACTACCATCAGTGTGAATACATTCATCACTACTAAAGGAACAAAAAAACCCCAGAAAACTAAGCAACAGCAAAACTTAAACATATTTGTTTCCATTTATGTTTTTTTCTCTATTGGAAGATGATACAAATTCTTTTCTGAGGCACTGAAAGGTTTGCTGTATAACTTATGTTTCAGCATAGTAGAATAAATAAAAAAAATAATAACAAAGGGCAAAACTTTACAGAAAAATCAAAAGAGAGAATGAATGTATGCTTGTTTCAGAAGCTTTCATCACTTATTTTCCTCAGGCAAGTGTAATGTGTAAGGGTTGCTTTTAATGTGAGAAATAAAATTCCTACTGGCTACTCTCTGAATGTACCAAATTTAACAGGAGGTGACAGTTGTGCTGATTTTCTTGCCATTGCTTTACTAGCAGAGCTTATCTTGTTAGACAGTGTCCTAAAGATACAGACCTAAGATTTCTAGAAGGCAAAAAAAGAAAACAGGAAAAAAGAAAAAAAGAAGAGAAAATAGAAAACAAACAAAAAAATATTTTAAACTATGTACTCCACATAAATATTCTTATATATTAGTTTTGACCATTTTAAGCACTTTATCCTGGTGAAATCCACCCACTAAGAGAAGAGAAATTTTATTCTGCAACTGACGACTCCATTGATGCACCATGAACATATTTAAGGTTATAAAATATGTTTAATGACAGCTAACATGAAACCATAAAAATTATATTTCCATTTTAATTGTGTGGGATAAATGACAAGAAACTCATGAAATTTAAAGCACATTTTGCTGTTTTGGTGAACAACCAGAGTAAGTCACACTGATCCTCTTAACCTCAGAAAGGAAGTCCATAAACTTCACAACTCATTTGTCTGGACTGTTCCTTACTCACAGGATGATCTATCCTTCAAAACAGTAAGCAAATGGAGATGCAGAATGTAACTAAGAATCTTTCTTAAAAATTGTATCCCAGAAAGAAAGACCACAATGTATCTAATGCACCTAAAACATAGAATTAAATTCCTGAGAGGTGTACAGCAAGTAATAAAGAGGAAAAAAAATACAAGGTTTTTGCAATCACAGACACAACATGAAGTCACTTCCAGTTTTTTAAGTTCCCTGAGTCAACTTGTTTAAGTACTGTAAGAAAATGGAAAACAAAAATTTCCACAAAATGAAAAATGATGATTTTGGTATTGGCTTGGTTTTGGATTTTCTGGGGGGAAGGGAGAAATGTTTTTTGTTTTAAATAGGAGAGCTATTCTTTCTTGTCCCAACAGACAATAAAAATGAGCAGAGTCTTAAGAGTCCTTGCATGTTATGTACTCTTTTTCCTTCCAAAGCCTGCACAATTATTTCACATCAGGTTTTATAAGTCTGAATCATGACATCATTATGTACAGAGTACAGTTCACTGGCACAATCCAGATCTACTGCTTAAATTGTTCTGAGAATAGATATCAGTCATGTTTTTGAAATAAAGAAATACAGCCTTCTCAAAGAATGTGTAAAGAGAGAATTCTTTTGTTAGCTGTCAGTGAGATTTTGCTATCTCTGTTAAATATATAATGGTTAGTGTCATAACGAAGATCAGCCATCGTGTTATGGCATTTATCTTCATGAGTGAAGAGAGGAAGGGCTACTGTGATTTATTCTGTCTCTCCTCATGAGACGATTAATGTCATAAGAGATTAGTCTTCAGTACTGACTTGTACACAGAATAAAATACAGGGCTGGAGTGGGATGCTAAGCAGTTTTAATTGCCACAAATTTGGATGACCACATTACTTACATATGGCATGGTTGACAATTAGTCATCTAAGATTTTCAAAAATAGGAGAATATTTTGCAGCTCACTAACTCATATCCATTTTGTGGCATTTATTTGTTCAGTCCTTCTTAGCAGTCTTTCCCCACAGTCCCTACCCCCATCTCATCACCTAAGTCCACCCACACTTGTCCTCTTAAACACAGCATTTATTGTAAAACAGAAGTCCATACTGGTGGTTTATATCAAATTTTGGTAGCATCTGTTTAAACGTTTAAAAAATTCACTATTTAACAACTATTACTGAGAAACATTTGTCACAACACAGGCAGATTAAAAAGTGTATATAATGGATCTGTATCTAAGTTTGCTTAAGCTGTATAAACACCTTTCCTCAAGATTTGAGGAAAAGTTACATGCTCACCTCTTCCCAGGGACCTTGTAAAATAATCTGAGCATCCTAAACTGAAGATAATAATTTTCCAAAAGTTTATCACTTTGGAGAAAGGCTTATGGAATGTTTTATTTACATGCTGCCTGCTTTTCCTTATGGAATAAAATACTTCAAATAATATTACATTGAAAAAAAAAAGCCAACAAACCAAACCAAAAAAATACCAACATGATAAGCAAAAGTTCTATTAAAAAGGGAAGAATTATTTTTCCCCAAAACCAGAACATGAATATTCTGCATCTTCTTAAATCTCATTTTCTGAATACTACTAAATCAAAAAAATCCTTGATATGAAAGGTTTTTTTGTTAAAAACATCAATTCCTTACCATAGGTGTACATCAAACAGAACACATTATTAAAAAGCTCTCATGATAAAATGTTATCTTTATCTAGCCTTCTCAAATATTGACTTTAACATTTTTATCAGGCTGTTAATCACACCCACCTTCAATGTGAACAGCAACTGAGACCAGTACTGACAGCCAGGTAACAGGGCAACATTATGGCAGGAAAAAAGTATTGTGAAAGCTAAGGACATTTCTTATTGATGGTAAGTGGATAGGAGAGAAAAATCAATGGGTCCTCATCAGTACAACTGTCTACCAGCTGGATGCTGATTTTCCTTAGAGATTAAAACCAATAGGAGCAATCACTTGGCACCAGTGAACAAATCCAATAGGACCTCCACTCTATAAAGAAAAGTGAACAGTGACTTCAAGGCTGGAGTTCATGAAGAGACAAAATGCTGATTGTTAAACCAACAGTTTGTAATCAGATCTCGAAACAAAATACAGAACATATTTTCCCCCATAGGGGAAAACGCTCAGGGTAATCTGCAATTGGTGTGAAGGTTCCAAACTCCTGAATCTGCCTAAAGGAATTATTTCAAGCTGTAAGACCAGCTAACCCCTCCAAGTCAAGTTGGACTGGACTGACCAGGTTACAGTGCAAAATGGCCATCAGCCACACACATCATGCAACTACCACCACCAGAACCACAGCAAAGCAATTGGTCAACAGAGAAGAATCACAGAGGACTCTATAAGGGAATTTAAATACAGAGACTTCTCATAAAGCTAGGCTTCCTGATCAAGACAGACTTCTATTTTCAATGGTCCCTAATATCATAGCACATTTCTTAACCTAAGACCCCTCAGAACTGTTACCTGTCAGGATGGTAACTGTAACCCAAGTAACACAAACAAAGAGAGATTAAAACACGACTGTTATACAGTACATTCCATCATGGGTTCTTTGCTTTTTCTGTGAGAAACAACATAGGTACACATGATGATGTGAGTTTTCCCAAAGTCACATCTCCTTAGCAAAATGTAGCACTAAAAATTGTCAGCTCCTAGGAAATGCTACTGGCAAATAAATTCAATATCTATGGGGTTTAGGCATGTAATTTTAGATTCAATGTTTTAAAAGTTGTTAATAATGCATTTTAGCTGCATGGAAAAATAATTCATTTTAGCTGTAGGGAAAAATTACAGTGCATCAGCAGGGGCTTCCAGTGTAACTACTGAACTCATACTGTACCTTTGAAACAATCAGAATCACAAAATCACTGAGGCTGGAAAAAGCTTTTGACTAAACAACACCTAGTCAACTAGACCACAGCACTATGTGCTATGTCCAGGCATTTAACAGTTCCAGGGATTGTGACTCCATCACCTTCCTGGACAGTTCGTTCCAATGCCTAAACACAATTCTGTGAAAAATTTCTTTGTGTTTTCCAACCTGAACCTCTCCTGGTGCAACTCGAGTCCATTTCCTCTTGTCCTGTTGCTGATTTCCTGGGACACTGATCCTCACCTAGCTACAACCTCCTTTCAGGTGATTGTAGAGAATGATAAGGTCTCCTCTGAACCCCCTTTTCTCCTGAATAAACACCCCCAGCTCCCTCAACCACTCCTCACAAAACTTGTGCTCCAGACCCCTCCCCAGTTCTTCTGCCATTCTCTGGACATGCTCCAGCACCTCCATGTCTTCCCTGTAGTGAGTTGGCCAGAGCTGAGCACGGCACTTGAGGAGTGGCCTCACCAGTGCTGAGTACAGGGGGGACAGTCACTGCCCTGGTCCTGCTGGCCACACTATTGCTGATGCAGACGTGGATGCCTTTGGCTGCCTTGGCCACCTAGACACATACTGGCATATATTTAGCCACTGTCAACCTGCACTCCCAGGTCCTTCTCCACTGGGTTGCTTTCCAGCCACTCTTCCCCAGCCTGTAGTGCTGCATGGGATTGCTGTGACCAAAGTGCAGAACCTGACATTTGACCTTGTTGAACCTCACACATTGGCCTCAGCCTGTCCAGATACCTCTGCAGAGCCTTCCTGTCCTCCAGCGCAGGACCACACTCTCAGCCCACTTGGTGTCATCTGCAAACTCACTGAGGGTGGACTTGATCCCCTCATCCAAATCACTGATAAAGATATTAAACAGGATGGCTCCAATACTGGCCCCAAAACTGAGCCCTGGGGAACATCACTGGTGACCAGTCAGTATTTGAATTTAACACCATTCACCATGGCTCTCCGGGCTCAGCCATCCAGCCAGTTTTTAACCCAGCAAAGAGTGCACCCATTGTCGCTGTTGAGCAGCTAGCAGAGTAATGAATGCACCAGTTCTCAGTGGCAAGAAGGAATGACCTTTATTGTTTTGATTTCATCACATATATAGAGTTCTCAAAAGTCACCCAGATTGGTCAGTCAGAAGCCTTCCCCCAGGCCTGATTGGCCAGGCCTGCACTGCCCAAGTTCTGGGACACTGTTCCAACAACATCCAAACTTTATTTATAAAACACAAGAAAATTTCTCATGGGAAAACCTGTGCTAGCCACACACCCATCAAAGCCATGAGCAGAGTTTCTACACAAGAAAGCTGTAGGAGGCACTATCGACGGCTTTACTGAAATCCAGGTAGACAACATCCAAAACTTTTCCCTCAACCACTAGATTGGTCACCAGGCCATAAAAGGAGATCAGCTGGGTCAAACAGGATCTGACTTTTCTAAATGGATTCTGTCAGGCCCAGATCCCCCAGTTGTCCTGTATGTGCTACAAGGTGGCACCTTCCCAGACACCAAGGTCAGGTTGACAGGCCTGTAGTTCCCCAGATCCTCCTTCCACCCCTTCCTGCAGGTAAGCATCACACTGGCCAATCTCCAGTTCTCTGGGTCCTCCCTGGTTAACTAGGACTGGTGATAAATGATGGGGAGTGGCCTGGCTCTTCCACTGGCTCCCTCAGTATCCCAGTGTGGATTCCATCTGGCCCCACAGACTTGTGAGTGTCCAGTGGCACAGCAGGGCACTGAAGGCTCCTCCTGGATTACAGGGTTCTGTTCTGCTCCCTGTCTCTGTCTACCAGCTCAGCAGGCCAGCTGCCTTGAGGATATCAGGTCTGTCTGTTGAAGACTGAGGCAAAGAAGGCATCAAGAATCTCAACCTTTTCCTCATCTTTGGTTACAATATTCCCTTCTGCAATAAAGGATGGAGATTTTCCTTGGCCCTCTTTTTGTTGTTAATGTGTTTATAAAAACACTTTGTATTATCTTTCACAGTGATGGCCACGTTGAGTTCTAGCTGAACTTTCACCAATTTAATTTTCTCTCTACAAAACCTAATGACATCCTTTACTGTTCTTTAGTTGTCTGTCCCTATTTCCCAAGGTCATAAATTCTCTTTTTTTCTCCCCAAGTTCCAATGAAGGCTCCCTATTCAGCCAGGCCAGTCGTCTTCTGTGATGGTTCATCTTTTGGCACATAGGGACAACCTGCTCCTATGCTTTTGAGATTTCCTTCCTTAAATATGTCCAGCTTTCCTGGACCCCTTTGTTTTTAAGGGCTGCTTTGCGAGAGGCTCTCTGAACCAGTGTCCTGAACAGGCTGAACTCTGCCCTCCAGAAGTCCAAGGCAGTCTTGTTGAACCCCTTCCATTCTTGAGAACTGAAAACTCCATCATATCATGGTTGCTATGCCCAAGATGGTCTTGGTCCTAGTCTCCAGTGGGAGATTCTAGGAGAATCTCTCCAATGGGAGAATCTAGATTTTTTTGTTGTTTCTGTTGCTGCTCTAGTAATAATATGAGCAAGTTAATTTGAAACCAATTCTGAAAAGTTTAATAGATCTTACTACCAAATGAATGAGAAAATATTTCAGGGGAAAAACTGGTTTTTTTTCTATTATTTCAAAGGCATTATTTATAATTTCAACAACACTCCTTTAGCCAAGATAGACCATAGTAAAATTTGTTCTAAAACTAAACTGAATGTAACATCATGTAAACATAGTACTTAATTTCCAAGACAAAGGCAGTGTCTTTTATAATGGAGAGAAGACAGACTATTCTTCTTTTTGATAATCTTGGCGTTTCATTGCAATCCTTATACTCTCAAAGTTTGAGAAAAATCCAAACTTTAAAGATGAAGGTTTGGGGACTTTAGCTGACTAGGTATTTAAGTGCAATGGTAGCAAAATTAATAAATAAGCAAATTATATGTAATTTTATTACTAAATTGAGAAAGTGGGGATTTTTCCTCATTTTTTCAGTCAGTCAGATTTATTTTTTGACTCCCTTCAGGATCTCTGATATTCTACTTCTCTTTGGTATAACATCTCCATTTTCTACACTGCTCCCCAATGCAGTACTGTCATTTTTCTCCCCAGGATTACATCAGTATCACCCAGGCACACACTCTTTTCACCACATGACATGCCAACAGACATTAACCCAGTTCCATTCTCTCCTACTAATCCCAGAAAATGTATGCAAGTACTAAAAGTAATAAGCTTCATAACTATTATTATGTATGTCTGGAGCATTTAAAACTCCATCTTTTTTTCAGAACATTAATTCTCAGAATGCTTTTCACAGATCCCCTCCCTCTTCCTCCACACCCATATCTTTCCATAAAATTAATTTCAATATTTAACAACACTTGAGGTAACACATGAAGCTTCTTGCCACAACAGCTCCAACAATGCTGATGACAGCAAACAGGTGCAGTGTTTTTTATATTTTCTTAAACTTTTTATTCTCTTTGCAGGTCTTTCAAGAGCATTTCCCAACCACCATGCAGATATACCAGCCTCACTTATTCAAGCCACTTTTGTAGATCTGGCTCAAAATGAAGAGTATTATTTCACTCTATTTAACATTACTTTAAATAGCTTGAAACATTCTCCTACAGCTCAGACTCCAATATAATGAATTAGCACAAGAAAATTACAGTATGAAACTGAGTCTGTCCTCATCAAGGACAGTTAAAATTGACTAACACAGACAGACATGTTATTTTCATGGGGATTTTTTTTGTTTTTTATTTAATGGAAGTATTAAAGATTCTGAGAATTACAGAACCATAGAATTGTTTGGGTTGGCAGGGATTTTAAAGATCTCTCATTCCAATGCCCCTGCCTTGGGGAGGGACACCCGTCACTAAACCAGATTGTTCAAAGCCCCATCCAACCTGGCATTGAACACTTACAGGGACTGAGCATTCACAACTTCTCTGGGCAACCTGCTCTAGAATGATTAGAAAGTTTTGATAATGTGTCAAACAACAGTCTATCTCCACGCAAAGTACCTAACTCTATGACTTGCTGGAGACAGAAATGTTCTACTTTGCAAAATAACAATTATTTCATAAAATATTCATCTACAAAAACAAACAAGCAAACAAACAAAAAAACCCACCAACAAAAAAAAAACAGGTCCCTGAAGAAATTACTATTTTATTTATTTTTATTACGGTATCATAGATTGTTTTGCAGTTGGTTGGTCGTTCTAAACAGATTAAACATCACTAAATGTTTTTCTGATCTAACTTTCAAAATCCATACAAAACATTTTTGATCAACTGTTTTGACTCTATTACTCCAAATTTTTCAAAGTTTCCCATCTTCTATTGAATTTTTCACTGTGCAGTTCACAAACCAGTTGAAAAACTACCCTTCTGGAGTCCATGAAGCACAATAGCTAAAATCACTGCTCAGACACTGACTTTATTCTGAAGGCCTTTCACTCTGCTCAGTCCTATTATTGCTACTCTCTTGCATTGTATCCTGCATTCTTCAGTCAGTCATGCATCTGTTTGTTCATGCTTCTCCCATATTTATACTCTTCCATTGGAAAACTCCCCAGACAGCCATCTGAGAGTTCTGAAGCCTCCTCCTCAAGCGCTGATGCTGCTGTGGGATGGGAGGCTAAATTAACAGCCCACAATGGTTACAGGGAACATCAAGCATTTACTGTGAAGGGCTGATCAATAGCACAGGTACCCAGGAGCTCCCCTGGAGATACTTACTTAGTAAATGCAACAATTGTCAATGATACATGTATCAAAAGCATGCAGTAACTTGCACAGACAGACTGATAAAAATCTCCACGTTTACCTTGCGCAGCCACAGCCCCCTAGTTTCTAAGTGCTTCTACAAATCCAAACCAGAGCATGTTTTAACATCACAACCACTTAGTGGGGCTCACCATCATTGGAATACTGTCACGATAAAGAGCATAAGATAGCTCTAATCATAATATCCCTCATAAGATAACTGCAATGTTCAAGCTGCCTCAAAGCAGTAATTCCATTTTCTTTCATTGTTTGCTCCCTGGGAGCCAATCCCCTTCTCTAAAAACCACAGATTTCACTAACAGACGTTTTATAAAGACAAGGGATGTCAGTCCAAGACAAAGTCATAGGGTTGGTTATCCCTGACATTCCACTTGGATGGGCAGCTCTCATTCCAAAAGCAACACGGGCAGTTGGCACTGAGTCAGCTGCTCCCCAGACACTGACTGAAGGAACAGGATTTTAGCATGAAGATTCTGACTGCAAGATGAAACAACCACAAAACTGGACCAACCCAAGAGCTGAGACCAGCATCCATTTCTTGCTGTTGATAACTGTCTTTGCAAAGGATGCTGAGGCTCATTAGGGGCAGATCAAATGTCTGAGACATGTAGTGTGTTTCTGTGATTCTCCCAGTCAGTTTCATAGGCCTGTAACCCAATACCTGAAAATCTACCTATATTTTATATATTTATATATATATATATTTACATATATATTTTTTATTTTAATTTTTTACATATAGATATATATATACACACACATAAGGCTAGGACTGCAAGTCAGGAATTCAAAGGATCACATCAATACATTTAATCCTTATTCTTCCCTCACATCAAATATTTCCTACTGGGATATCTAGGAAAAAGCACTTTAAGCTGTTGCCCAGGAGGGCACCTTGAGGAAAGTACACATGTGTGGAGCCATGGGTCATCCTGAAACCAGTAACAAAAAGGTATTAACACCTCTTAAATAGTAATTTAATAGTACATTATTTGAAGATTTCTTCTACAGTGAATTCTGAGCTTATTCCACACCTAGATGATGAGCCTCATTACATTATTCTACTTTTTTCTTTTTAAAGCAGAAGATGTGTGCTTGCAAGATGCCTCAAAAGTCTGCATTATGAATGAAACAAATTATGGAATAGATCAGAATGCATTAAGCATTACTGCTCTGTGTACAAACCTGCTGCAGCATTGCCGCATCAAACTCTCAAAAAAAATCAAGAGACTAAGCCCAAAATGTCTCAAAAAACCAGAGAATATGAATGAGAACCATTAACTGGATACAGAATTCTCAATCTGTACAAGAAAATTGATGTTTTCTGTCTAGTCACTGTCAGAAAAAACACATAATGCATCTGAATTCTAAATCATGCTCATCTGACAACTTTTCATAATCATTTTATTTTCTTACTTCTCCCATTTTTTTAAGCAGAATGTAAATTTTCACTAGAAGAGCAGATTCTGGCAAGGTCAGACAAGTCATAGCTCCTATCAGTAATAAAAGTTACTAATTTTATTGATTTCACAAAACTAATTGGGGTTGTGTGACTTCTTTTTAAGTCTGAACAGACAAGGTGACCTTGAGGCCTTTAACAACATCACCTTCTATGACCATCAAAGCAATGCTCTAATTAAGATGATTTTCTCACCCTAAACACCAAATTCCAAAGTTCTCATTGGTCTTACCTGCCTAGAATTTTTAAATGACAGAAATGCCAAATAAGATTAAAGGAGCTGGTATGAACAGAGAATGCCATGATTTTGAGATAGCTGCCAGAATCTTGGTCCAGAAGAACGACAGCAGGCTATGGACAATAAGGGTCTATTTTTTCTCACTACCCTTGCTAGGTAATATTGGCAGGCAGTCATAGTGACACGGAATGTCACATGCTTCTCTGATACAGCAATGCCAGCAGGTGACGGATAACCGGGAATTTTGAGGCATAAAAAGAATTAACATTTATCTAAAAATAGGTATCAATAGACTTTTAGTTTAAATTTATGGGACAGAAAAAGAAATAATCAAACCAGATGGTATCACTTAATGAAGAATGAAGTTAAGTACTTTGGCAATACAGCAATAGGGGTAAAGCCTCATCTTATATAAAAAGAAAGTTCAAGTCACAAAAGCAGGAACAAACCATATGGGACATGGATTTGACTGTGATTTACTAGACTCTAGACATTTCACAAGGCATCTCACCAAGTGTGTAAACTACTACACAGCCAGTTCTTCAAGCTGCTAAGAGTCAGCAGAAATGGAATAAAACTTTGACCTTCAAACATTTGATATATACTTGGGTTAAGGCTCTCTTCCCTCTCTAGATGTCAAGTTACATAGGAAGCTAACTAGGATAAAATAAATATAAACCCTGACTAGAAAGATCCATTAAATTCCAAATCCTGTCTATAAGATCTAAGCAAAATCACAAAAAAGAAAGAAAATAGCTTTGAGTTCTCCAAAGCAAATTACCCAGTAGCTCAGGATCTTGTCTCTCAAGGAACACTTCTGAAGTTGTAGAGGTTTAGGAAATGTTATCTGTAAGTCAGACTATGCTCTATAGGATGCAACTGTCACCCACAGGATAATGATCTCTAGACCTGACCCTCTACAAGCAGTGAGGAGATTCTCATCACAGGCTTGTCTAGACCCATCTATGTGTATAGGACAAGTTTCAAGACACAGCATACAGTATATGCCTTCTAAATAAACTACCTCCTGATGATCCAAAATCATGAAAAATAATCTAGGATGTGACCTGGAATACCTTCTACACATAGCCCAACCCTCTAATGATTCTGATGATTCCAGAGCAACAGACTGAACTGCGGTTGCTGATTCTGCCAACTGCTCAGACAGAAACTAAACTTGAAGCTTCACTACAAAGCAAATCTTCTCAGACACCTGAGGTACAAGATCCCACATCAGTCATAACCTGCAATGCAACAGCTGGATCCCATATGTTAGAAAACTCAAATAAAAGGTCCTCCAATACTGAGGAAGGTTACATGCCAGGGTCCATAGATTTTGTCCTGCTGAGCTCAAGAAATTAAAGAGAGCTGAACTTTTAGCAGACAAAGGATGAAAACATCAGATCACCCAGAGATTCCTGTTCCAATGTCAGAAACAGAAGACATTGCTTGAACCAAAGTGAATGGAGTTTCTCTAGACCCCTTCAACACTAAGTGCCATCCCTAACCACAATCAGTGCACTGACATCAAAGAAGCTCCAGGAAGACAGTGTGTACTGCCAGATTGCTTATTATCTGTCTCCTGACACTCATGATGTCTGTGCTAGAGCCCTATCACCATTCAGAAAGTTGTAGGTCATCCTTTCAAACCAAGATTAGCTGCAAGTAATCAGCAGGCAACTGTCTATCCTTTTTAAATTCCCAGCAAGTACATCTCCTCCCAAGAAAGGAACTCCAGCAACAGAAAACTACCTGGCAGGACTTCTCAAAAAAAGAGCAGCCTCAGAGGGCCAGTATGTCAATGATTTGGGGTTCTTTGGGGAGAGTAATTGTCATTCAAAGCTGGTAAGTGATTAAATGGATCATTTATGACCAATCTGTTGTGCTTGAGCAGCACAAGGATTTGCTACCTGAACTCACAGGATGAGCAAATGGGCTGTACCAGCATGTGCTGCTTATTGTTCTGCCTTTGAAGATGACCCAGAATGAATGCTAAGATGTTTGGGTTCTTCAGTCTGCAAGTTCCTTGGACAAAAGATTTGCTCAGTTTCATCTGGAACCCATGAAACCATAATGAAATAATTTCCGCTAATCACATCTTCTCCCAGGTCCTGATAGCACAAAAGGAGGCCTCTGTTTAGTTATTGCTATTTACAGGGAATACCAGGACTACTATCATTATCATCCCCAGCGAAAGAGAAAACACTTTGAAGCTTACAACAGTTAAAAAAGAAAAAAAAAGAAAACCTATTGCTCCAAAGCCAAGAGGTCAACTTTGGCATGTGATTCACCACATGACTGCAATTTGTTGATCACAGTATAAAGAGTAAAAGAAGCTCCAGCAGGAAGTACAGTAAGTTTGAAAATGCAAAGCCACCTAGCTGTGAAGGGTGGTAGGGTCTTGAGTGTGGTTAGTGGAAACTCTTTCACTTTGGTTGCACATGCAACTGACCAAATCTACTCTTGGAAGAAATAAAAACAGATCAGTTATTTCAACAGAAAATCCAGTATGTCAGGAAAATATTAACACTTCTACAGAGGAAGTTAAGATGGAAGACACTGGAAACATTCACTGTAACAGGGAACATTAAATCATACCTTAAGGCGCTGAGAACACCTTCACACTATTGAGAATGCTCATATTTAGGTTCCTGTTAGGGTTTTCTCCTATGTTATCCTCCTTTGATTGGAGTAATGTGACATTACTGAGAACAAGTCCCATGCTTGGGTCAGGTTCCTGCCTACCTAAAGGTCTGAGATGCCAAGGGTTAAAGGGCTATCTCAACATAAAGAGTTAGAATCTCATTTCTCTAAATCTACCCCAGACAAATATAATTGTCTATTTTTAAAATAAATAAATTGTTTGTAGATCACGTTTTAAAATACAAAATTACTAAACCCATATTTATTAATAGTATTTCATACTAGCAAAATAAAATACTGACAACTAAAACCACAGAAGGCAGAAAGAAAAAAAGTAAGTGCAGGTTCAGCCTTGTCTAACAACTGCAAGAATTACTTTGAATAAAACAAACTGGAGGAAACCCTAGAGCAAACCAAACTAAAATATAGCTCTTTAAAGCAGCACTGATTGTGGATCAAAGGGAAAGGCCATCAAAACTTCCAGAGCCACAATATTTCTGCATGTCCGAAAAAGAATTAACTCAGAACAAATATGGAAATAATAGCAGGTCTCTGTTAAGCCAACAACAAAGAAATCCTTAATACCATAAAACAAAGTTATGTCAAATTTACCATTTTTAAAGATATGTGAAGCTCCTTTATCACAATGCTTTCAAATGTTATTTATAGTAACAAAAGCAAAGATTTAACATAAAAGTCAAAGGGATTATCATCAATGGTCTAGCTACGCAGAAGTTACTCTTCTACTTCTTTGTTTCATTTGTGGTCTTCAAATATGAAGATGCAATACAAAAATACTTCCATACCGCAACATGATCTGTTTCAACTACACTATCTCAGCATACCAGATGAAGCAACAATCAGCTTTTGGACAGTCAGCCACATTAAACAGTAGCATGCAAGCTAACAATTCCAGTGGTTGGTTTTCATGTTTTTTTTTACAGCATCAGCTTCCCTAATTAATTAGCATAATTTTCTTAAGGTTTACAAGAGGAAGAAAACAGCTCTTAGGTAAGAGCTGGATCGGGTCAGGAGACCACAGCAAGATACACAAGAATTAAGGTATGAATATTACTCACCCAATATGCACACGTCACCTGAACCACAAGGACTCTCCATAGAACTGTAAAGCACGTAAGTCTTCAGTAACACAAGAAAACCTTTCTTTCCAGAAAAATACTTGGAGAAGAAAGAGCAAAAATACTAGAGAGGTGATCCAGCACACAAATAACCAAACAAAGACTACTGTTCTCATTCTTGGGATTTTCTTCTGCTTTATTGTCAGCTTGTGGCAGAGACTTAAGTGAGCTGTGTTTCAAAATACCACTTACAGGAAAGAGGAAAGGCCAATAATAAGGGCAAGCTATTAATAAAAAAAGAAATCCTTTAAAAATGCTACCATAAACTATCTCCCTTCCAGGCAGATGGTTGATGCTGCCTATTATATGCTTCTGAGCTCTGCATTCTCAAAGTGACCAGTCTCTCCTCATTCTGTTCAGGCCTTTGGTTCAACCTTCCAGAAATAACAAAGGATCATGTCTAAAAGTCAAATGATAAAAGTTGGATCACTGCAGCCCGCTTAAAACTGTCATCAGTTCTTATGTGGCAGAGTATCCTTGGGCATGTTTTGTTCTCAGGATTTTTCATTTCAGTAGTTTTTATGCAGAATTTTATGGCATTAAATTTTTAGGAGGCAGCATTCACTATTTCAGGACTTCTAGCAATAGCTTGAGAGTCCTTGTGAAGCTAAACAGATAGAAGATTTTTCATCTGAAAGGAATCACTACAAATTGCTTTAACTACTCAAGTGTTTAACCTTTCTATACAATTTTAATGAGTTCCATGTATGACCAGAAAACAACAATACAGTTACATCAAATGAGGATCAACTAAAAGACAGAAGAAAGACAGGATGTTTCTCCTCCTTCCTTGAAAGGTTTTCTTTTGTTCTCATTCTTTTAAGTGTTCTATCTTAGTCTATCAGATACAAAAAGCAGAAAACTGGCATGGAGATAATGCCCAGGTCGTCCATAAGCACTGCTGTAGTCTGCTGCAAAGGACAAAGTGAGTTGACATATTGGGTGTACATCAAAGATATGCCCTTTGGCAGGTTGTAAAGACAAGTTGCAATTTTGTCCATAAAAATGTGTGTTCTACAAAATGGGCTCTGTAACATGAACTGTTAGTGGTATGCCACCATTCCATTGATCCTGCACATGCGTTCATTTCTCAGGAATGCTTGTAAGCTGGGCTATGCCTTGCCCCTAAGATAAGCAGACTTGTATGAAGAAAAAAGCAGTGTGTCACAGACAGAAAGATTTGACTCTCTGCTGGAGACTTCTTCCATAAAATGTAAGTTCTGATACAGGACATACCAGTGCTCCTGCTTTATTGCCTGTACGACATGTGTGGTATTTACAGCAAGAGAGTAATATAATAGGAGTTCTTTCCTCCTTATGTTTTACAAATTAAGGGAACAACTTGAAAAAACACTGCATCACAGGAACTTAAGTTTTCAAAGACCCCTTAATCAAACACTGAAAATGAGTAAATACAACACTGACAGTCAGTTTGGAGCCTCATCACTTACACATTACAATGTGTTTAAACACTGCCATGTAATGTATTTTTCTGAAGTACTTCTGCTTTTTTCATTTTGAATGTGGGAAATGGAGAGCTGTGAAACAATTTCAGGCTCAAGTCCAGTTTTTGTGCTCCTTTTAATCCATAAGCATTATATGTTACATTATGAGTTTCAAAATAGATTGAATACAGAGACATGACCATATCAACTCCTGTCATAATTACTGTGAGAGAAAGTAGTAATAGAGAATGAATGAGGCAAAAGTGTAGTCACAGAAGGAAGATGATTTTATGACTGTGAAACAGAACTACTATGGAGACGCTGTTGGTATCATAACTACCTCTCCCACAGATTTCCTGAACAGCTTTGAATAAGGTATTTAATCTTTCCATGTCTCAACTCTGCATGGGTAAAGCAGAGGTCAAAATACTTAACCTCATAGGCATGTTGCAAGTATAGAAACATTTGCATTTGGTAAGCTACTGGGTGCTGCTAATAATAGCTGCATATGTGCAACTGAAACATAAAATAAAAACCTGCTTCAGCACTGTTTGAAAGGTGTACAAAAAATTAGTACAGCACCTCACAAAAAACAAAATAAAATTCAGCAGCTCTAGTGAGTGAACTTAAAATAGTTGGGAAACTGGCATGTAAGTACATCATTTAAAGTGTAGATTGTAACATATGGACATGAACAACAGAGTGATAAAGCAATACCAGCAAACAACAGAGTGATAAAGCAATACCAGCAATGTTATCTGTGTCATTTCATACTTTTTAGCACTTCACTTTGAAAGCCTAATATCGTTGCAATGTAAGGGCTTTCACAAAAAATCTACAATGTAAATATCCATACAGTTGCTCCATGTATTAATTCACCCTCTTTTTCCTAAAAATAATTCAGCAGTATACAATTTTACAATGTATTGATCTAGGTAAGTCCTGAGTCGTTTTTTGTGAGTAGGTATCAATCACTTCATTGTTTACTTGTCTATGGAAAGAAATTGATTTAATCAAACCTTGTGGTAATACATTATTGATGTATCCCAAGAAAACAAAGTCATAATGAACCATCAGGGTCCTAACATAAAACACCGTAAGGAGTAGCAATTTTGGCATCAGTCTTTCACCGTGATTTGCAAACATAAGTGACTATATAAGTAGTAAAGATCAGTGTAAGACTAGTTTGTCTGAGCAGCAGCACATGTCATTCACCTAACAGACTTGGGACAAGCTCTGCAGAACTTGGCAACCCCAGGAGGATGGAAAAAAATAACACTGTGGACCATGTGTACCTCTACCACTTATATACAGTAGTGTATCATTTTAGATTCTACTTGATTTTAGCAAATCATTACTCTTCTGGGGGGAAATGTGAGACGATAAGACATCATGAAAATAAGACTCTTAGCCCTTCTCCACAGCAGTGGCTCAGCCTTTGTCCTCCAGAGGCTTTAAACTTTTCCATGTATTAGACCACATGGGAATAGCAATTTTACTCATTACACAATAAATTCCTTTATGCACATTTGTCAAACAAAATACAGCTTACAATGGTAACTGCAGCAGCAACCTGAAACAGTAAAGTTAGTATAGCAATTGATGCATTTTACAGACTTTTAAATGCATGTTCAGCAGCTTGGAGCACAGAGAAACAAGTACCATAGCAACATCTGCCAAAACTATTTTGGCAAACGTGAGCGAGTATTTTACTGCAGTAAAACTTCTGTTACGATCACGAGAAATAAGAGCGTACAGTAGCGACACCATATCACAGCATCTTCACTAATGCTGCATTATTACAAAATGTTGGGGGATGTATAATAAGCCACATCAGAATTTAGCACTGCCCAAGCCTACGAGAATACCTCGATACAGCTTACAGAGACATCTATAGGTAGTGTCTGTCTAATACCTTATAATTATTTACGTAGGAGAGGCTGAACTTCCTATCTAGGAATTCGTACAACGAGGTGAAAACATTTTTACAAGGAAAGTGCTTCACAAATACACTAAACAAATGATAGTAGTAAGATATCATTACCCACTACTAGAAACAGATGCAACATTAGTAACGGCATGTTACTTAAACAATTCAGTCTGTATCAGAGATTAATAAAAGATAAAGTTCGTGTAGATACAAAAAAGCAACGTAACGAGCAGCCTATCCTTCCAGCTTTGTCATCTTTTACGCACTCGGCTGGAGCTGAACCAGACCCAACTTTGCAGAAGACACGCATACGGACGTGTACAACCATACGTGCTGTACCGTGCGTAACTATTTGTCGTACAATTCCTAGAATGGAGAGAACTCAGACATACTCCGAAATGGAAAAACAACATAAACAATGTGCTCTGTTACACTTAGCAAACAGCAATACAGAATCATGAAAACAGATACAGTAGGGTAAGGGAGACAGTTTCTTAATGAAGTGGGAATGGACCGGGTCCCCAGAGCCACGGAGCCTTTCCAGAAGCGGGTTAGATTGCCCTGGGTATTGCCCGGCTCGGTGGAAGTAGAGAGGATGAAGCGAAATCCCAGGACAGAGTTGTCTCTAACGCCCCTCACCCCTGTCCTGTTCGCTCTAAAGGGATGGAAAGGCAATTCCCGGCTATTTCACTTTTCTCTAGATTAAAAGGAGGGATTTTCCTTGGGATATCTGATGCATGAACTTTGCAGAGACAGACACGATCCCTGGGTATTTACACACACACACACACACATACATGCAAAAAGAAAAGAACAGAGGCATTTCCTCACGCACACACCGCGGAAGGGACGTAGGTTATTTCTCCTCTCCAGGCAGGCGGGGAGCGCCGGCAGAGCCGCGGGCTGCCCGGAGCGCCAGCCCGGCTCAGCCGGGCACAGGCACCCGCACCCTCCCGCCGCTCCCGCACGGGCACTCCCGCGCTCCTTCCCGCTCCGAAGCACACACGCCCGGCTCTCTCTCCCTCACTCTCGGAGTCCCTCGCACACTCTTTCCCCAGACTCGCTCACACGCTCTCGCTCTCTGTCTCTCTCCCCCCCTCCCGTCCCGCCCCACAGTGGCCCCGACCGCCGGCAACAAAGCGGCGGGCGGGCAGCGCGCCGGGCTGGCGGCGGCGGGACGCGCTCGCCCCGCACACACATACACACACACACGTACATACACACACTCACACACACACAATGCTGCCGCTGCCACCGCGGCACCTACCAGGCGGGCAGCCTCGGCCCAGGTGCGGTCCTTCTTCTTCCTCTTGTCTTTCATGTTTGCATCTCATTGAGGTGGTTCGGGGGGGGGGAGGCGGGGGGAGGGCGGACCGGGAGTGGGGGGGGGCCCGGAGGGGTTCCGCACGGACAATGATACGGTGACACCGAGCTCTGGAGCCCCCGGGGCGGGAGGGGCGGGGGCGAAGGAGGAGGAGGAGGAGGAGAAGGAGGAGGAGGAGGGTGGGGGGAGAGGCTCCCCGCGGCGGCGGCACAGCTGTGACAGCTTGAGGGATGCTCCGCCGCGCTCACAACAATGCGCTGTGACGTCACGCGGGGGAACCGCGCCCGCGCCCAACATCCCCGCGGCGGCGGCGGCGGCGCCCCCCGCCCCAGAGCGCGCCCGCCCCCCAAGCCTCGCGAGAGCGAGGCCGCGGGCCGGGGGCGGCGGGGAGGGGAGCGGGATGGCGGGCCGGCCGGCGCCGCCGCACTACAACTCCCGTGCTGCTCCGCGGCGGCTCCCCGGGGACGCGGCGCTGGGGGCGCTGCCGGGGCGGGGGCGGCGGTCGGAGGTGGCTGAGGGAGCGGCCGCCTCGGCCCCTTCTCCGCCCTCTGTCCGCTGCGCGCCGCACCGCGTTCCGTAAAACCGGCCCGAAATACTACCCGGCCCGCCCCCCGAGTGCTCGCTGCTCGCTGGCTCTTACTTACGGCTGGGGCAGTCCCCCGGGGCGGCGGTGCTCGCCCGTGCCCTCCTGGCTCCGGCCGGAGCCGCTGCGGGAGGCAGTGTGCCGGAGCAGAGCCAGCCCCGGGCGGGCCGGTGGCAGCGCGCTCGGACCCCGCGCTGGCGTTTCTGCTCCTCTTCTTGTCGGAACAGGAAAGAACATCTTGTTCCACTGAGTAAACAAAGGGAGTTGATGTGCTGCGCTCGTAAAACCGCCGAAGGAGGTTTTCTTTAATTGGATGACCCAGGATTAAGATACCCACGAAATGCGGAGCGAAGGGACTTGGCACACCTTCCTGAGTTGCGGGATATTGTGATGCGGATTTTTCCCCGTTTCCTCCCTTCGCCCAGATATTAAACTGAATTAGGAATGTTATCGAAATACATCTGGTATTTTTTGTTTGGATTGAAAGGCGTTAGGAATTATTCAGGGTTTTCTGTATCTATCTATTCAGTGCCCGCTCCCTCCTTTGTCCTCTCAGCAGCACCCGTGTTACGCCTTGCCTTTTTCCTTTGGTAACATTAAACCTTATTTTTCCGCAAATACACATTTTGCTGGGGGAAAAAAAAAAGAAATCACGCGCAACTACCACAGTGCTTAGCCTGTTTTATCAAGAAATGGACCAGGGCAACCCTGGTCCTTCAGCCCCTCAAGGAAACAGAAGTAAAAACCTGACAGCATCCCCCAAACACTCTAAAGGAGCACTGAATCTGGTGGTTTGGCTCTTCCTCCTCATACTTCTGTTTTAGCGGAAAGATAGGTTGTCACCCTAACACCTTTCCAGATTTCATGATTCACTCCCACTTATATAAAAACATTAAAAATATGAGCAAAACAAAATTCTATTAAAACAGCTGCTTCTAAATTTAGTTTTGATTCCAGTTTATGTAGTGTTAAGCAGAGGATTTGAATATGCCTCAGAAATGTTTTTGAGAAAAATGTTGTTGCAACTGCGATATTTCAGGTTTGACAGTGAGGTTGTGCAAAAAATTTTACAATCAGCCAGTTGTTGAAACAGGTACATGTTCCTTTGTATTTTGCTGAATGACATCTTTGTCACCGTAGTAACATTTAGAAAGAAAAAGCTTGCTGTTAGTATCACTTCTCTGTGTTTTGTGGTTTTGACTTAATATTCACCTTTTCATGTCTGTCCTACTTCAATTTTTTTACTTTTGCATTTCCTTGCCTTTAGTAACTTTCTATTCCAAATCATACAGGTTTTATTCACAGCTCATCTCCCATGCTAAAAGTCTAAGTCTGTAGTAATTGAGTACTTACAACTGCCTTTGAAGTACCTTCATTGTTTTCAGTATTGAAAATACAACAAAATAAAAAAGCATAGGGATGTTTATCAGTCATTCCCATCATAACTGGCTGTTGGAAGTCTGAAAGAACTGTTCTTCATTAGTTCCCATGTATTCACAGGCAGCTGCTTCATCTACATTACATGAACTTCCGTTACTCATGAGACCTCTGGTGTTGCAGTGGTGGTGTTGGACAGAAAAGGAGATTTCTCAGAAGAAGAAGTTCAGTGAGCCCCTAAAGCTAATCTGACTTTGTGGATTTTTTGGTTGATTTGATTGGTTTCTAGTATTGTCTATTGCAGTCAGGGTTAGACTTTCATTTGTTATTTCTGCGGACACCTGGAATAATCTTTTCAGTTTTACATCCTTTCTATTAAAATGGTGAAGAAACAAGACCAGTGTCATGCTGTCATTTAATTTATTTGCATCATTCCTACACAATCCAGATGCTGTTAAGTGATAGAATAGTTTGGGTTGGAAGGGACCTTACAGATCACCTAACTCCAACCACTCTGCCATGGGCAGGGACATGTCCACTAGACCAGGTAGCTCAATGCCCCATGCAACCTAGCCTTGAAAGTTCCTTCTGTTGTTCACATGAAAATGGTTTGGAATTATATACTGACAGTTAGTCGCACTGGCTTTGCTGGAGAAAGAAAACCACTTACGCTGTTTGCTATCGGAGCTTCCACTGAAGAGAACCCACCAGAGCAGGGAGCTGGGGGTACTCTCTATGTTTCATGATGGGGAAAAAAAAAACCGGAATCTGTACTCTTAAAATAGAATATGGGCTTTTTTTCTGTAATAAATCTTGTAGCTGAATCCAATAAGGTTTGCAAGCATATACAGAAACCAAGTGCCTCAACAGAACAATACGCTTCTGCTTTAAGAGAGTTAAAACTCATGTGTAAATCTAGAAGCACAGCACAAAAAGGCTGAGTTCATTTTATGAAAGAAAGCACTTCCTAATGATTATAGGTAGTATTTACTGCATGAATTGGATGTGAAACTACAGGAGATCATAACTTGCTTGTCTAACTGAATTGGCAATAGGAAAATTGAGACGTGGTGAACTGCCTTCAAACTGCAACTATTGGAATTATGGCTAAAAGCTCAGCATATATAACATGTATGAGTGTGTATCAGTGTGTGTGTGTAAATATTTACAGCACATTGTAAACCAGATAGGATAACCTGCATATACTGCAGAAAGATGTTACATTAAAATATATAATTAATTTTTACCTAAGCAATATTTATGTGATGTTACAGTACCAGATGTTACTGTTTTGACCATAGATGGAATCAGTTATTTATTACGGATACATTTGTGTCTAGTTACTTTTTCTTGCATCAGTAGAATGGTCATATGATGCTAAAGTAACACTGGAGGCTGATTTCTGAGCTTCAGTATCCAGTGAATGCATTTACCTGAACTACTGTAAAAATTTTAAGCATTATCTAGTAAGCCACCTGAAGAACATTATTCTTGTTTCCTGCATAGGAAAATTACTTTTGATGTCTACTGCCAATTTTTATTATTGTGTACACTAATACTCCTGTTAAGCAGAAATCTGTGACTTCCACTACTTGTGCAAGTGTTTTTATATGTATAAATATGCATTGCTTCAATACAATGAAACACAATTTCAATACAAATTCCAGTTTCAGCTCTTACAAAAGAACTAGTATCAGCTGGTACATGAAAATGCCATATGTGTGCAGAATGATTTATTCACAGCATGACAATTCAATATAATGTACCACTTCTAAAATGGGAATTATATTCTCTACAATTGAACAAGAGATGCTGAGTTACAAGATAATTAAAAAAATATCCCAGAAGATACTAACGGAGTCACTGCATTTCCTAAATTAGTGTCAGCACAGTGGTGACAAGAAACAAACCAGAGAATTTGGGTTTGTGTGGACGTAGGGAAACCAAAGCCATTGGGATTGACAATTGACAGTTAGCCATTTACAGATACTGATGGCATAGTTGTAGAGTGTGTTTTGTGCTATTGATTTAAAGAATGCCTATTGCCATGTATCCAGACAGTTTGAGCTTCACAGCATTTATGTGAAATTCACAGCATTAATGGAACTTTTCTCTTTTTATCATACACCATATGGACCTGAATCAACATCCCGAGTTTTTCAAATGTGTTAATAATTCTTAATAACAAGCTCAGAATCTAGTATTATAAGGATGATGTTACTGCCTTTGGAAAGTCTCCTGAAGCTGATGAAAAAGATCAAATCCTATAGGCTATACTTCAACATGTCAATATGGAAGGGTGAAAGTTAAATTTTGCTAATTACTAAATTAGATGCGCAGAGTATTCTTTTCTTGAGCATGCCATTTCTTCTTTGAGATTGGTAGAAGTCATAGAACATGTAGAAGAGCTTACTCTTCCCCCTGCCCAGCCAAAAAAAAAAAAAAGACAACCACATTTTTCAGTTCTTAAATCAAGGTGTACATTATTTAGGTACACCTAAATTATGTACATTTATTCCTAACTGTGTGATATGTGCAGAACTACTAATAACTGTGCACTGTAAAATCTAAAGTTATCCAAGACATATCTCACCATAGCAGATTTTCAAACAATGAAAGCTTTGACTGTGAATACCCAGGATTTATTCTGTTTGCTTTAGAGTTCACCACAATTGTCATTACTTTAGTCTCAGACCAGGAATGACCAAATTCTATAAATGTTGGGTTATTTCTTTTTCTCCCCCCTAGCCCTCCAGCAGCCAGATAAAACACTCAGGTCTTTTTCATGGCTCTGCAGCCTGTCTAATCACCCTGGTTGCAGCTAAGCTGAGGTCCACTTGCCCTCCCAACATGTGAGCAGTGATATACACAGCATAGAGAGCTTCCCAAGTAGTCACCTTTCCAAGCTACCTCCAGGCAGCACTTCCCTTGGCCATGCTGGCCATCATTTCTCATACTAAGATATGGAACCACCCTTTCCCAAATCCATAGGGACCATTTCTGCGAGAAGACCATTGTCCTTGAACAATGAACAGTTTACAAGATACCATAAAAATGTTGGAAAGAAAACATGTCTTTGTGCATACACAACAGAAGAGTAGAGAACCTGCCTCTGAGGCATTGCACTCCAACTGCATACAGATCGCACCTCCTGGCAGTTCTGTAAACCTCAGAGGAGCAGGAACTGTCTGCAGATGGCTCACAAGATTACTTTCATTTTATATGACACAGTTTAGTCAAATCAAAACCAGAGCAGCTGATAGTTTATCTCATCTGCTCTTTTTTAGATGCTTATCTAGTTGATTATATGGAAGTTGCTGCATGGATTATAAATATGCAATTACAGGAGAAAAAAATTAAAGCTGTTTACTTGCAGTGTCTGATTTAACAGAAATTACGTATCTTCCTATCTTGAAAGTGATTGTGGAATTCTAAATGTATGGATGCTATTCTAATACCATATGTCAACTTACAGAATGAATTTCACCCACAAGATAGACACATCATGAAATATCACCTCAAGTTATATAGAATTTCAAGGAACTGTGAAGGTGTCCCAGAGGAATTACAGGCAAGATTTATACAACATGCTCATGGTAAGTCTCAAGTTGTCACAACAAGCCAATTGCAGGGTAAGTACAGGTATCCAGAACTTGACATGAAGGACAGAAGCTTAATACTAAAACTAAATATAATACTAAAACTAACTTACCAAAATTAAGACAAGTGACTCATGCAGTACCATTACAGCCTACCCCTTGCATTTTTCTTCTGTGAATGACTGATATAACAGCTTTTTTTGGAAATTATTCCAGCTATCTAGCTGTATTTCTATAACACAACCATAAAATGACCATTTACATTGCGTGATTGCTGCTGCTGCTGCTGCACTTGCTTTCTGGTCTGTTTTCAGCATAAATTAAAAGCTGCAAGAATTAGCACCATTTAACTTCTTACAGTGAGTAGCTTCTTTTTCTGGGAATATATATAAAGTGTCATAATCAGGTTATGGTAAAGCAGATGAAGAACTAGAATTTTAAGGAGAATTTTCAAAGAGACTTCACAGATGACCTGAAAAGAAAGAAAAACAAATGAAAAAAGGCTTTTAAGTCCTTCTCAATGGACTAATTGCAAGTTTAAGGAGTAACATGCCATGCATGTAATCACATAAATAATTTCCTAAACTAATGCCTGGAGACCTACACACTCTGAACTAAATGTTGCTGTGTTGAGATTCAGACACAAAACACACAGTCCAACAGCATGAAAAGTGATAAAGATCATGGTTGTACTACAGATATGCAATTCAAATTTGTCTTTGTAAGTTCAAAAGCCTGGAATCGTGTGAAAAGAGAATTCAGGATTTGAGTTGTGTGTCTAGCTTGTTCAGGGGAAAGGACTACATACATATAAGCTATCTTTGGGATAAGTACACACTTGCTTGCACCTGCTTGCCAAGGGCAACTTAGAAATATTTTAAATTGTTTGTGCATAATGGATTGCTTTCCCTTACCTTTTCTGCATTACAAGATAAGTGAACAACACAGTCTGTTCAGCCTTCTGCTACTTGCAGGTAACTACCTACATGCGTCTGAAACTTTTAGACAGTAACAAGAATAGCAGAGAAATAAAACATTAGTTTATTAACCCCACAGACTTCTTGAAAAGGAGAATGGGGCTGATGCAGTGTTGGCAGATGTCATTTCTCAGGTGCACTGATGTGAAAAAGCAACTTCAGTCTGGGGAACCTCTTTTTGTGTTTAGTTGCGGCTCTTGCTGCAGAAGTGGTGGTGGGTTTTCTCTTTTGCTACTCCTTTATGGCTGTGAAAACAACCATCATCTACACCACATGTCATATGATGCTTCAGCACAGATTGATAAACAGCTCTGGTCTAGATATATTATATTACATTGAACTGTGCCAGTTCTGCAGGAAGAACTTCTCTCATGAAGTTAGCAGAGGAATCTGTGAATGCTTGGAGCAAAGAAAGACACTGAAGTGCTGAAGAGTGTCCAGAGAAAAGCAACAAAGTTGGTGAAGGGTCTGGAGAGTAAGTCCTATGAGGAGCAGCTGAGCAAGATGGGCCTGTTTAACCTGGAGAAAAGGAGGCTAGGGGAGACCTTATCGCTCTCTACAACCACCTGAACGAGGCCGTAGACAAGTGGGGATTGGTCTCCTCCCAGTCAACTAGTGACAAGAGGTCTCCAGCTGCACCAGGGAAGCTTCAGATTGGATATTAGGAAGAATTTCTTCATGGGAAGGGTTGTCAAGCATGGAAAGGGCTGCTCAGGGAAGTGGTGAAGGCACCATCCCTGGCAGTGTTCAAGAAACATGACATGGCATTTAATGCTGTGGTTTAGTCGGCATAGTCGTGTTCCGTCAAGGGTTGTACTCAATGATCTTGAAAGTCTTTTCCAACTTTAATGATTCTGTGATTCTGTAATTCTGCTGATCGAGGCCCCAGCTCTGCAAGACACCCCATTCATACCAATTGCAGTGCCACTGCCATTTTACATATTGCCTTCTATTAGCTATTTAAGTGTAATATGATAGAAGCCAAATAATGACCAAATAACAGTTATTAAAATGACAGTATTTTCTTATTATCCATAAAAATGTATGTGTTGTAATTTGCAGCAGAGACTGGTCCTTGGGAGAGTGATAACTACATCAGATACTAGTTTATAGGCATCACAACAACTAAAGTATATATGAATAGAAATATATAACTTCATATATATATATAAAATTGAAGTAATGCACATTTGACTTATATACTCTTTTTAAACTGCTAATATATAATAAGTTCAAAAATTCTATGAATATCACAAAATAAACCAAGAGTATTAAGAACATGCTAGTCAGAACATGAGGTTAAAATTTTTAATGTCACTTTTCAGTGCTTGATTTCTTCAATCATCTTTCTGTTTTTGTTCTCAGATACTCTCTGCTATATCTCAGATAAACGTATGCCCATGCTTGGACAATTCCATTACTCTGAGCCATCCATTTTCTAGACTCCAGCCATTCAACTACAGATCACTTAGACCTTAAAGAAATAAAGAAAATTGGTATTTGATACTACCTTTTTCCTTTTGTAAGAAAGAATGTCCTACTATAGTTAAGGAGTAAAACTTCCATTTATGTTCATATATACAGTTCATCATGCTCATTATAGGCTACAACATTGAATTAAAATATAATATCAATACTGAGCATATGACACATCACAGTTTAGTTGGCATGAATTTGCCCACCCAGTGATATTTCAAAGTTTAAAGCAAGGTGCAGTCTGTACCCCTTACTATTCCCAGTTCTATATCTTTTTCAATTTAAAATATGTGAGTAGCCCACTGAAGTTCATCAGACTAGCTGTGTAAAGGAAATATTTAAACATTAGTAGAACCAGGCTCCTAGCATGGCAGCAGGTAATAGGTGTACTGGAAACTGTTTGGCTCGATTGCAGAGGGCACATGGAAGAGACACATACCTATGATGTCTGGATCTGCTGTTTCTTTGTAAATTATTAAAAATCAAAAGTGAGTGTAGCACTTTTCTACTATGCCTATTGGATCCTATAGTAAGATATAGGGATAGCTCGCAGAAATTAATATTTTGATTTTCTATTTTCCAGGGTTTTTTTAAAGCAGCCTTTTAAATGTGCACGTATATGAAGTTAAGAAAGTTAATTTTAAGTAAACGTTTAAAATTAGTTAAACACAGAAGATTTGATATGTTCTGGAAGAATTAGCACCTATGGATGTTTCTTGTCATTACTGAACATTGACTACAGAACTACACAGGGAATTTTTTGGCCCTTGTGAAGTTTATGGATAGGAAACCCTTTCCACAAATTATGATAAGTTACTGGAAAGCTGATTCCAAAAATGTAAGGATTTGCATGCCAAATTATTCTTTTTGGAGCCTGAGGCTAGGGCACAGGCAGGAAGTGAAGGTTACAAGGTGGATTATAAGTGCATGCACAATTCATAATGAAGGTTTGTGGATTGTGAGCTTTTCAGATCAATCACTTCAAATAACTGCCTTTTAGGTTAGACATAACAATTATAAGGGGGAAAACCTGTAAGGAAGTTATTTTGGGAAATGAAAGACTCTAACACATATTTTTAACAGGAGAGTATAATTTCTGATAACTGTCTTTATAGCTGACTCCGTTGCTCTACTCAATTTGCATTTAAGAGACGATTAAAATAACCTTATAATTTGCTGCATTCATCTTGCTACAACTTATGAAAAGGAAAAGAAAATAGTTGTGCATAATTACTGAAAGTGTTTGCAAAAGAATAATATTCTGCATGCGTAGCATTTACCCTGCCATTATGAAGGCCAGCTATTTGCATGCACCAAAAATAAGACTTTTTATAAAAAAGGAGAAGTTGCCTTTATTTGATTAAAAAGATCTAAATTGGTTATTTATAAACAAGCAAGGTAACTGGTACAAGGAGTGCATTGCAAGCAGTTTTTCAGAGCACATGACAGTGTTCTATATTAATAAGCATTGTGGGAATAAAACATTGCTTATGCCAGTCCAGTTATAATGATATTTTAGGTAGATAAATTGGAGTGTTACAGCTCAGCAGCAAAAGGCTGACTGTAAACTTCCTTACACAACATATGCTGGCTAAATTCTTGGATGCAAATTTGCCTTTGAGAAAGGGGCTAGCTCACAGCCTATGCATCATTTACATGATGCATGACAATCTACATTACCTATTATGCAAGAGCATACTACAGCGAAAATACAAAGATGTGTTTTTAATCTTCCACGTGACAGAGATCACTGCTATTTTTCAGCTAATTGGTGCTCACTAAGCAGCCCAACATCAACTGCAGCCACATCCTATCCCAGGTCCATTTAGCCTATAAGTAAATCTGTCCTAGCAATTTCAAATAAAAATTGCTCATTTTTAGTTTTCCACATCAGGATTATTCTAAGGTTACTAAGATGCATACACTGCTGTTCCTCTAATTAACTGTTTTGAAGACCAATTCTGTAAACATTTACATGGAGGATTTGTTTCATGCTTCCATGAGGTGAAATGTTTCTCATGGTTACAAGCCAAGAAAAAGCTAAGATGCCTGAATTAGGCTGAGGCATTAATGCTTTAATCCAAAGTCACAAATGCTAACACTTTCCCCCTAGATTTTCTTTGCCTAGAAATGTATGAAGTCCCATGGAGCCTCCCTGTTGAGCTGCCCGTTCCATGCATGCTTGCTACCATGCTGCCTTGTGCATGTTTTGTGTGAGCAGCCAGGCAAGGCACCTGAAACTCTACCTTAAAGGCAGCAAGCAGCATGGGATGGGGCATCTGGTTACATTTAGTGATTTACTGAAAGAAAACGCTCTACTTGTAATCAAAGAATTTAGTAAGGCACCTCACAATCCATCTCTGATTCTGAAGAACAGTATTCTCATATTTACTTACTTTAGTGTTGTAGTTAAACTTTTTAAAAGAGTGAATAAGCTAGCTAAAATATACAGATTTTCTTTCATAAGATCAAGTTTCACATAAAATTACTCTAGCTTTACTTTTGTGGTTATCCATATGTTATTAAAACATTCTTTTCCTTTGGCATTTCTTCTGTGGGGAAGAGGTTGGAACAAGAGTTTCAGGTTCCAAAATAAATGGAGGATAGTTATTCTGGTCTGAACAAGCAAAACTGTGGTCGCTGTAGTCAGGACTGCAAACCAGATTTGGTTTAAAAAGTATCATATGTGAAATCTTACAAAGCATAGAAAAAAGAAAATGTTCAAGTCGAGATGCTGCACTGTCTCAGAGATTTTACACTCATATCCTAGCTCTGCTGTTTCTTTGAATCCTTGGAAGTCAGTTGCTTTTTCTCTAGCACAGTTCTCCAACTCGAAGTAGAGATATTAATATTTCATTTCTTCCTCCATTTGTCTTTCTTGCTTATTCAAATTGAAAGCTTGTCAGAACAGGGACTGAAAATCTCTTGGTATGTATACATCATGGAATAAAGAAGAAACCTGATCTTGGTTCGGTCTCTCAGGCTATCATATGAAAGAATTTATATGCATTTCTATATATATATAAAGGTAAGTTGTATGATATTTGAAAAATAAATTTTCCCTGTGAAAAATTATTACCTCTCCTCTTTTTCCATTAGGATTACTAGGGAAAGTCAAATGTTGAAATGTGGCATGGGAGCAGTTCAGTCTGTGGACTGAGGAGGAGAAAATTGTCAGCTGGCCAATGACAGCAGCTTTCTGGATATTTTGCACAAACGGAACATCACAAAGATATGAACCAGCAATAATTTTATCAGACTGCAAAACTGAATGAATTTGGCAATTCTGTGCAAAGTAGTTTTCAGCACAGATGCAAACATAAGAATAAATTATTGTAGTAGTGGCTGTATATCCTTTCTAAGGAGAATTCTCTTCCTCTCTTTATTTTTGAATAAGGAATATTAACTGTATGCTTGGACTTTTTCTTTTTTAGTAACTCCATTTTCTGAACAGTTTGAGGCTCTGAGAACAGTGAGATAAATTGTCATACCTGTGTTTAGTTTCAAAGGGTTCCTTAAACTTAGATCTCCTCAGCTTTTGCAGTTTTGTGACTGAGAACCACTATACCAAACATTGTAAAATATAGTCTGAAGGTTTAAATTCAGTTGAAGTTGGTCAGATTTAACTTGAAGAAAATTACTCTTCAAAATGTTATTCTTTACTAGTCAAAAGATCAGCTGCTGAGGAAAAATTCAGCCCTGGGTTGTCATACTCTCACTACGAGAAACTGTGGAGTCAACATGGTGAGCCTTGCTTGTGTAACTCCTATGCCTCTGCTTCTTTCAACTATTAAGACTGCACAAGCTGAGGTAATGATTAGGCCTACATTATTTTTCTGTGATTCCAGGGAGAGGTACACAACACTATTCCTGCTGTTTGTTTTGTCCCCAGGTAAATATATGCACTTTTACTATGCAAATAAATGGGGTTTTTTTTCGTCAGCAGAGAGCATGAAAAGGTAAGAAACACTCGCCAGATTAAATAATTTTTTGTGATCAAACAGAAAGGCATAAAAATAATTATATGTAAAATGTAATGTATTGACTCTTTTAGCTGCCCCTATTGCATTTTTTTCCAGATTGTTATTCTTTTAAAATTCAAATTCTTGGTATTTGAACACTGGCAGTAGTGTTCTATCTTATGCAGTTGGGGATTTCAGGTTACAGAATATTATTCCATCTGGAACTTATAGGTTTTGACCTTTATTCCTAAATGACAGATTTCAATGGCTTTATGGAGTTCAGTAATCCACATAGTATATTTGTTCCATACAAACAGTCTCAGTGTGTCCCATAATTGGTTGATTTAAAATGTAAAAAGATTGAGATGCAGATATTTTGTATGTAAATATTTCTGATATTTATATTTGTGGTGTGTTGACCCTGGCTGAGTACCAGGTGCCAACCAAAGCTGCTCTATCCCTCATCCCCACAGCTGGACAAGGGAAAGAAAATAGAACAAAAGGGAAAAGGACAGGGAAAGATCACTCACCAGTTACTGTCACAGGCAAAACAGACTCAACGTGAAGAAATTAATTTATTAGCTATCAAATCAGAGTAGGAAAACAAGAAAAAAACCCAAATCTTAAAACACCTTCCCACCACCCCTCCCTTATCTGCAGGCTCAACTTCACTCATGATTTCCTCTACCTCCTTCCCTGCAGGGGCACAGGGGTAGCAGGGTTTGGGGACTACAATCAGCTCATCCCACACTATCTCTGCCACTCCTTTCTCCTCAGAGGGAGGACTCCTCACACTCTTTCCCTGCTCTAACGTGGATCCCTCCCAGAGGGGACAGTCCTTCAGGAGCACACTGCTCCAGTGTGTGTTCTCCACAGGGTGTCAAGTCCTGCCAGTGAACCTGCTCCAGTGTGGACTTCCCCTGGGCTCACAGCCTCCTTTGGTCATCCAATTGCTCCAGCACAGGCTCCTCCATGAGCTTCAGGTGGATCTCTGCATCCCTGTGGTCCTCCATGGGCTGCAGGGGAATCTCAGCTCCAGCACCTGAAGCACCTCCTCCCCCTTCTCCACTGACCTTGGTGTGTGCAGAGGTGTTGTCCTTACATATTCTCATATCCGTCTCTGTCTGCAATTGAACAGTTTCTCCCCCATTCCTAACTCCAGTATCCCTGAGGGTCTGTCACCATCACTGATGGGTTTGGCCTTGGCTAGCAGCAGGTCTGTCCTGGAGCTGGATGGCACTGGCTCTCTAGGACATGGGGAAAGCTTTTAGCAGCATCTCACAGAGACCAGCCCTGCAGCCTCCCGCTGCCAAAATCTGGCCACACAAACTCAATACAATGCTTCAAACAGTTTCCTTACATTTTGTTTGGGAACTGATACTTTGTTCTTCCAAATAAATAATTCAGAAAATATACTACATTTTGCAACTCAGGAATGAAAGTCAATACTATTCATAGTGCTGTTGACATGCCTTCTAGTAATTTATGGAATAATTATGACCATATTTGGGATATATCTGTTCCCTACATTTTGATTTGTCCTCCTCCAATACATCTTGACAATGTTGTTGTAATTCATGTGTATTGTACAGACTTAATAAAGACAGGCAATTCATTCCAGACAAATACATTAAAAATGTAAAACAGCTGTTTGGAGCTCACTTTCTCCATGAGACCTTTGCAGTAGACATTTAGTTAGTAATGAAGGAATTCTGCATTTCTACCCTTTGTTCTTAGTCCATGAGAACACAAATGATAATTTGTATTGAATCATTATGTAAATCTTTTTAAGCCTCTAAATAATTCAGATGTTACATGCATGAAGTGTTTTATTTTAAGAAGTGAGTGGTAGGCAGCATTGTACATATATGGAAATAAATCTGCAATAGCTTAGGCAAACTATATACAAACATCTAGCCTTACCTATCATAATTTTCTCACAGTTTAATTTTCTCAATTAAAAGACCTATACAATAGTATAAACTTATTACCACTTTAGTAGTGATAGTTCTCCTTGTGGTTGTATTTTGCAAGTGTTTTAATCTTTAAAAAGTGTCAGTCATGTTGAAAGAGACAAAATACTTCAAAGAACAGCACAGATGACTTTCAATTGATGTTAATGGAAATTTAAAAATGGGGAATTAAACTCAGGAGAAGAGAATCAGTAGGAATGTTACCATTGACTTCATGAGATCAGGATTTTTTTCCAGCCCCCACAATATAACCTGGGAATGTTGATTTTAGAAATTTTATTGAAATTCATGTTTCCATAATACATTGCTCATGGGCGTCATTCCACAAGCTTTAGAATTTGCAAGGGCAGCAATATTAACAAGTAAAAAGCACAACTAACACTTGTCAGAACATGTAACATTTTATAAACCTACATTCATGTTGTGTTTCATTATTATCTAAAAGCAGAATTCCATCAGAAGTGACATGGCTGTTCACTTCATGAAAACAACTAGTTCTAACAATTTCATTAGAAAGTAACTGATTTGTCATGTTGGCTGAACTAACTGAAAATATAATTAAAATATCACTGTTGATTTTATTGAGAGTAATCAACTTAATTAAGAGACTCTATTTTGTTTAAATTGACTATTTTCTTTTGGACACCATCAATAATTTATTTAAACTAATTCCTCATGAAGATTAAGTATTAATTATAAAATTACTCTTTCATAATGATACTGTGAAAATGAAGATCATTTGCAGATAAAGACTGGCATTTTTCATTGTTTTTGTGCACTACTCATTTTCTTTCTTCGTAAATGAATACTGGCTTACTTTCAGTGATTAACAAGAATATTCCAATGTTATTAGAATATTTAAATCCTTGACTATTGTTAAAATGTATCTTGTCAGTTACTTTGTTATTTACAGAATTAAGAGAATAATCCGTGTCTGTTGATTAGAACCTCAGCTCAGATAAAACATATAAGAGAATGAGAGGTAGACTGCTGTCATAGTTACATACTATTTGCTATGTAAAGAACTGTTTCTAGTCAGAATAGGTAATATTGACTAATTTTACTATGATTGTTTTACATAATTATGTGTTGGGTATTGTTTGTATTTTTTTTTTATCTCTGGCTAGAAATTTTTCTTGCCGAAAACCATAAAAGAGTCTCTCTGATTTGGGACAATGTTCATCATTTAAATGTAACAGAAATAAAGGCAGTACAGAAATATATCTGCACTTCATGCATCAAATATATAAATACATAAATTTCCTGTAGCAGTGAATGTTTTAGATTACTTCCATATATATAACAGCTCTAAAAATTACCAGGGACAGTGTTATTCACAGTAGCCTTTTTTAGAAACAAATTGCAGAACAAATATTACTAGTAAATTGTGAGACCCACAAATGAAGATGTGGTAGGTAATGCATTTCTTTCTGAATGTTCATGTAACCAGTAGAGCATTACTTTGTGTAGATATTGTTTTTGTAGACTATGACAACATTACACAAGAGCTGTTCAGAGAAATGAAAAGCTAAATTTGGAATGGAATATTTTGGGGACCTAATGTAATTTTGGTATTGATCAAAGTAGGTCTACATCATCAGAATATAATTGACTTTATCAAAGGGCAAGGTTTCAATTTGATTAGTATTTTAAAATACCATTTTGCTGAAAATATGAACACTGCATTTGCAGATTCTGATTTAGAGTGACTTTCCCTCCCCCTCCTTTCCCCTCCCCAATTCACATTTTATTTTAAATAAAACTTTTAGGATCTGGCTACATTTACTTTCTCTTTTTATTTCAGATAACTCCTTCGACAGCTCAAACTATTCTTCCCAAGACTCTGCTATGCTTCATGTAGACTGGACCTTCAAGATGCTTCTGAGTTCTCACTTGTGCTTCAATGAAGTATTTAAAAATCCAGATGATGAAATAGTGAATTATAATGGAATTAATATTCTAGGTAGGCCATTACAGAACTTCTGAAAAATATTTCCAGAGTCAAAGTCCAAGTAATGTAAGCACTTTCTGAAAGCTTCTAGTTTTTTTCAGATAATTCTATTTTACTCAATCTATAACACTTCTTAATTAATCTGTATCTGCTGCAGCATTTTTCAAATGAAAGGAGGATCTTGCAATGGAACATTTTTATCCAAAAAGGAATTCTATTTGAAATATGGGAAAGCTGCAGCAGTGATATGTCCAAACTACTAAGTGCATTATTAATTACTACAGAGAAATGAAACATTTCTTTAACATGTAATGAGCTCTTGCTTGACAAATTCTCATGGCTTCATTTTCACCTTTGAAATAAACATATGTTCTTACTTCTGAATGTATTTAACACATTTTACGAGTATTAAAAGTAAGATAGCAGGTGCATAGTTTACATGGTTGGACACAGCAATATGAAAAAGCGATCAATTTCTTACTTTCTATTTTGGTCTTTTATTACATATATTTCTAGACATTTTAGATAGTGAGCATTCATGACCAGAAAAGTAAAGAAAAAAACCCCTTTTTCTGCTGTTTGTTCGCAATGTAACAAAACCCTTTAGAACGGTTTCTCAAAATCCATTGCATATACATTATTTAGATTTGTACTCTCACTAGATAATGTACCATGAAAATAGAAATGAATAGCAAAACATGATTTTATTATTCAGTAATATCTGTGAAGATAATGATGTGAAATAAGAATGCCACTTTCTCCAACTGAAACAAACATTAACAGATAACATGCATTTTAGACTTATCTGAAATGTTCACTAGATTAAAAATTCATTACATTCATTGTAGATTTTCAAAATTCAGAAAAAGTCTCTTTCATTATTGGATTCCTTAAAACTTTTCCTATGAGGGCTATTTTAATAGGAATTCAAACTAAAAAATATAACTGCAGGTCTAAGAGCATCACTGCTGTTAGTATCTGGACTATTGTCAGTACACATAATTTAATTTGTATTATCTAGGCAGCATGCTGATAGAAAACACAACTGCTTTCTCAAAATTCACAAACGTGTAAGCTGTTTAATCTGCTTTCTTCTTGGTAGCTAATCAAAATTACGACATTTTGAGACCTAAGAGCTTTTGTGACACAACTTTTGAATGACAGTTCTGACAGGAGAGATGCATATTTGAGTATATCAGTTGCAGTCTGAAAAAACAGAATATTATGAAAACAATTATTCTTTTTATCTGTCTTTAAGCATTTTCCTTAAGCTTCATTTAAGCTATATTATAAATAATGAAAATATTATCATTTGCCATATGTGAGAGATAAGATTAAATTATTGGCAAGACTTCAGCTTCTAAACAGCTTCCAAGTGAATAAACACTTTTTGTTGCCAGGAGCACACTTTGGGAGGTATTTATATTTGCTGTTTATCTCATTGTTAAGTGTATTGTAAATTTTATTTAAAAAAATGGAAAAGCATCTCAAATTTACACCACTGCCTTCTGCTGCTGTTATTATTATATTGTGTATAAATATTGTCGTGGTTTAACCCCTGCTGGGAACTAAGTACCACACAGCCACTTGCTGTGTATAATTATGGTAATCTAAGATATATTCACGAGCCTCTCCTGGCTCAATATCATCTTATAGGAGTGCTTAGTTAAGGAAGGAATGTAGGGGAAAATAAAAAGGAAAGAATACATATGTTTTTCTGCATTAATTGTAATGAGGTCCTCTAGGTTAAAAATTTGTTTACAGGATATGCATTGTTTTTGTGTTTGGTCGGTGTGTATATGTTAATTCACACATAACTCTCAACTGAAGTCTGTGGAACATTTGTCTTTGTCCAGGGTGGACTCTGTATGCCTTTTCAGATAAAGATTCATGATCTACATTGTTGCAAAGCAAGGATTTTAAAATGCGAAGTAATGACACAGAATCAATGGAATAGGTAGTGGTTTCCCTAATGGGCAATTTCTAGTTAGGACTGCTGACAATCCTGTATTTATGTACATGTTCTGGATTATGTAGAAACACAGATCCATATTTTATGATTTCTTATACACAGATACATTTCTTGGGAAGAAATGCTCAGCTGATTTCAGTCAATGTTTTATTTTGCTTATTTTTCAAAAATTGATTCTTATGTCATTCTTAAGTCTTAGGTTCAGAATTTTCCAATCCATAACTTACTTTTAAATGAATATAAAGTCAAACAGAGTTTTACAAACAGTATTATGCCCATTCACACAGTGATGCATTTCCGCATCTATTATTAATGCCTTGGTTGCTACTGCCTACTTTAAATTACTTTGTGTGTGTTATGCCTGTAGTCTGGGTTTGTGTGCATTATCTTCACATGCCTCACCTTGTTTTCTTGCTCAGATCTGAGTGGAGAATTTTTCTTTTTAAATTCATGGCAGTAGCTTTGGAGTTATCATCAGCTCTGTCACAAAAATTTGCATCTCTCACCTCATAATGGTTGGAAGACAATGTCTGTCTCCCTGTACCATGTATTTTGATACCAGATATGATCTTTCTCAGCTGTTCAGTGCAAACCTACTCTACTCAAGTGAGAAACTCTGTTTCTTTAGTGACAGTTTCTTTTAGTCTTACAGGAATGAAAAAGAAATTGGTTACATAGAAAGAGGTATATAAGTGTCACCCAGAATCCCTGCTAAAGTTAGAGAATGGAACAGTGGCATCATTTATATACATAGACATGACATAGACATAGACATAGACATTGACATAGACATTGACATTGACATTGACATTGACATTGACATTGACATTGACATTGACATAGACAAGCAAACTCTGGAAAAAAAGTACCTGATGGTCACAGAACTTACATTTTAGCACATGACACTGCAGTTTTGTGAGACACCATGATAACAATCATGTAGAGGGGTATTAGTTTAGGCAGCCAAGAAACCATTTTTAAGCATAATATTTGGCTTTCCAGCATTGTCATAGCTGCAGTGTGTTCTAAAGAGAGTTTCATGAATAATTGAATATTTGCCTTCTCAGCCAAAGTGAAAAATGTATGTGGTGGGAATGAGTCATAAAGAACCAAATTCATGGCTTTTTACACTAGGAAAAAAATTATGCTAAATTAAACATATTGTTTGTGCTGTAACATAATTTTTATTTTCTGGCAGCTGAAAGAAAAGAAAAGCATATAGACATCCACAAACAGCTGACTGCTCCCATTCAGTAACCCAGTAATGAAGCAGCCAACCCAGGTGCAAGAAACCAATACCTACTGTTTCTCTGGCTGATGTGTGCAATCCCTTGAGAGCTTAAAACTATGCCTCACCAAATTTAACTCAAATACTTCAGCATTTCACACTGAATCACAGAATAGCTGAGGTTGTAAGGGACTTCTGGAGGTCATCTGTTCTTACCCCGCTGCTTAAGCAGGGCCAAATACAGCATTTTTGAGACCATAATAAAAAGATATGAGGTCTCTAATTTGCCAGAAAATTTTCTCCCTCCAGTTTTCGTATGAAGCTCTTATCCATTGCTAGAGTACTGATCTGAAGTGGCTTGTTTTGATTGCATCTGACTAGCTTTTTTCAGTTATGAATGCAATCTGAATAATTGGATCACACCATTATAAAATTTGCAAATACATTTCATTGAATAATCTATAAGATGCAATAAAAAAATCCTTCAACAAAATCTCTGTTTCATGGTTTTCCATGAACTTTTATAAAACAGTCTTGTTGCTTAGTCTTCTCTGCAATAATGCAGCTGCTTTGGGGGTTATTAATATTTTGCCCTGAAATGTAATTGCAAAACTGGGGATGGCACAGCCATAGTACATCCTGCAATACATTTAATTTTCTCCCACCCTTTATATTATATGGTGAGCTTTAAATGTGATACATGAAGAATTTAAACTTTCCTCCATATCAGTAGGAGTTTCTCAAAGTAGCAGAATGGGAAACTCATTATGCTAAATACAATTAATTTTGCACTGCTTGATTTGTGGAAGGCAGACATTATGAAGTGAATCTGGGACACACATTCTATTTTCCCACATAAGACAATGCTGTATTATTAAAATATTACATGAAGGCTGAAAATATAAAAACTCTTTAAAAGGAAACCTCAGGATCTGGTTTTCTTCTGAAAATGTGCCTAATGGAAATGATGCTCTGCTAAACAAATAAATTTTCTCCTTGAGTCTGCTGAAACATTTGTAATGCATTTAACAAGCTTTGTTAAATGAGGGAGTCTGTCAACTTTATACATTCCTCCTACCATTGCAGGGTGAGTAGGACTTTCTTGGCCTTTATACATTACCAAAATTTGTGTTATGGTTGTGTTAAGCTATGCAAAATTTGTGGTAAATCAGTTATGTTCCCCTATTTGGAATTAAAGCCAGAACTTGGACATCTAATTTATTTGTGAAGTATGAAAAGGAAGGAGAAAAGGAAGGAAAAAAGGAAGGGAATAAAAGCTGCATTATTTTAGCAACACTCTGGTTCAAAGCAACTTGAGTCTGGGCAATTCCATTCTATTTCTTGAGATGCAGACCAGAGAGGTGGCACAGGAGAAGTGTAAACTCAGGTGCTGAAATTTTGAGCTGTAGATGATTTTAGGCACCTCATTCTAAGTGAAAGCATTGAGTTAAATTCCTAGTTAGCAGCTAGGTGTAGAAATACTGCAATGGATGCTGGCCTGGTGCTGCTTCTGAGGTGGATTAACAACCCTCCTGTATTTGGTCTTTCATATTCTTCATTAGTAGAGAAGATCCATAATGTTATGTTTGCTCTTGTAATTTTTTTTTGTCATTCATGTACAAATTCCTCACTTGTGTTGCAGAAGGGAAGATTAAAGAAACAGACCCTGAATTTCAGTATCACAATTCAACATTCTGTGTGAGGAGCTCAGCTTCTTGCAGCTCCTGTTTGCAGTGTATGCTTTGTGTGTAGGCTGGGAAAAAAGGCACAATTGGTCCCATATTTTCAGATTTTCCTATTCTGCAACACACACAATGCAGACCATCTGCACTTCCTTTATGGACTGATCTAACAAATATTTTACTGCCAATAACAAATGGGATAAAAGCAGGTTCAGAAGAAAGCTGCAGAGGAGTAAAATAATCTATATTTTAGCAATGGTGTGCTTTTGTAATATTCTTTATGTGTTATTTTACATTCTCTGGACTGTAAGATAAATCTGCGAAAAATTCACAGTACATGTTAATGATTTTCTTAGTTCTGTTAAAGTCTTAGTTGGTCTTTAATGAGGGTGAAAGGTTATAAGAAAGGTCTAAAGAGACGTTCACTGGAAATACTAAGCTGGTAAAATGCTAACTAGGAGCTGAGGATCTACATGGGGTGTTTTCCATCTTTTACATGCTTGTAATTCTACAGTTGTAAAACTTTTAAATGTTTCTTAATATATATATATGGGATTAAAATATTATGTGCTCAGTCCTGCTTCTTTTCAGCAACTTTTAAAACATAACTTGTAGTGATTAACTGTAAGAATAATCTTAGTGCTATTCTAAGGAAAAAAAGGCACCAGACAATGCTTTTTATTAGATTAATGAATATATTAATATGTTCTTGAAGCTGTATTCCCATTTATGAATAAATCATGCAGCTAACTACAAAGACACTCAAATTCTGGATAAATCTAGTTTTTACTAACACCATCTAAATTTTTCAAAAGTATCAGTTAGCTGGCAGCTATCTAAATAATTTTTTTCTTAATTTCTTTGAGAAATCTACAACTAAGGATGGCCACAGTACTCATGATAGCAATCAGAAGATTAGACAGCATGTTCTTTGTTTCACAATGGTAACCAAGATCAATAACTACTCCACAAGATCAAACACAGTAATGATAAAACTAGTCATATATTTGTGACTCAAAAGAATGACTTTATTGCTTCAAGAGTAGTTTACTTTTTCCTTGGAAAAGCACAGAAGAAAGCAAAAACTGTATATTGCAAAATAAGAAATGATTAAGCAAAATATAAGAAATATGTGCAACAGCTTGGGGATCTGAAGGCCTGAATTTAGCCTGGATAATAAAAATGCAGTATCTATCACCTTTACCTACCTCCCTTCTTCAGCCTTGGTAAAGGCTAAAACTGTGATTTCACAGCCTATAAAGTATCGAAACATGGTATTTATTCTCCTGATAACTGCTGCCCCACAGTTTTTTTGGGTGCAAAAGGTTATTTTTTTGTTCTCTATAAAAGGGTATTTATTTTGAGATATTTACCTCAATGCAACATTATTGGAGAGGTAAGTGTGGTTTTGACTGCTTTTCAAGTTGCTTCTCTACTTACTAGGAGGAGCTGGCATTGAAAACGTCATTGTTAGAACCAGCTTTGAAGTCAGTGTCTGTTTTTCAGGTTCCTTTGTTCAGTGATTCTTGCTGCAAATGTTGAACCCACAGTACAGAATAAGGGTTAATGGTGGCACTGGCCTGTGCCCCTGGTGGAGCTATCAGAAGAATGAAGGACAATGTGTAGCTGATATTGCCATTTTTTCCAGATGATGTTGTAATACCTGTCACAATAGCTCTTAGATTTGCTTTGTAGCATGATATAAACATTTACTAAAAATAATTTTAGTTACAATAACACATCTATAATTTTTTTATCTTTTTGATACTTAAATGGGCATGATACTAGTACTACACAGAAACTGAACAATGTTACTTGAGGTTTGTGAACCACCTGTGTCTGGTATTTCAGCAGTCACCCAGATGTTGCCAGGACAACAGAGTGCAGATATAGTTAGTCTTCATATGATATATATATATTTGGAGAGAGAGAGAGAGATTTAATAAACTGTAGATTTTTTAAAACTCACTGATTTATGTGATTATTTTAGAAATGCCCCATCTTGTCTTCACCAAGATTATACTGAGGAAGTAAAGTGAAATAAGGTGAAGACTTCACTACCCCTCTCTTTTTTTTTCTCAATAAAAACATACAGGCTGAAGTCAAATATACTAGAATCCACATGAAGTCTACACAAAAAAGTGATGAGGAGGACACAGAATACAGGAGAAAGTGATTTTTGGATTTTTGGCTTGTCCCCTAAATGCCTTTTTTTTCTTTTTTTATGTGGTACAGTGTGGCTAGCACAGGTTTTTCCCATGAGAAATTTTCTTGTGTTTTATAAATAAAGATAAAGTTTGGATGTTGTTGGAACAGTGTCTCAGAACTTGGACAGTGCAAGCCTGGCCAATCAGGCCTGGGGGAAGGCTTCTGACTGACCAATCTGGGTGACTTTTGAGAACTCTATATATGTGATGAAATCAAAACAATAAAGGTCATTCCTTCTTGCCACTGAGAACTGGTGCATTCATTACTCTGCTAGCTGCTCAACAGCGACAGTACAGGGTGTTAAAAGTGGAAGCAAAGGGCAGTCTAGGAGTAAATACAAGTGAGGCACCCCTTGCCTTTGCCTTTAACCTCCTTTTAGCCTCCTCCTATCTTTAAAATAAAGGGGAAGTATGTAAGGCTGAGCATATACTTCTCATGAGGGAACTACATTTAATTAGGAGTGCCAGTTGAGCCCTTCATGAGTCCTAGTCTCTACTTAAATTTGTGTGAAAAGGCTTTTCACATCATGTAAAAATTTCCAGGACTGTATTTTAATAATCAGGACTGGCAGCAACCATGGGAACTGCTCAGGAGAAGGTTTATTAGTAACTAATAATGTATATATGAAAGAATTAAAGGGGCAGGGATCAGTTTTATTCTTTGAAATAGTAGTTCCCAAATTTTCGATACTGTTGACCATTATAAATTTTCATTGCACAATCAATCTCAGCAGCAAAGTTTGAACTGGAAATATGAAAAATTGAGGTGATTTCAGGGCATTGGCTGTGCAAGCACTGGAAGTTGGAAAGCACTCATCTGGCAGAAATGGGGGAATGGAGCAAGTTCCGAGTTTTCTCAGATTTTAGAAAGGTTTGGATTAGAAGGGATCTTAAAAATCATCTAGTTTCAACCCTTCTGCCATGGCCAGCAGCACCTTCTACTAAACCAGGCTTTTCAGAGCCCCATCCTGCCTGGCCTTCAGCACTGGCAGGGATGGGCTCATGGGTGCAGTGCCTGTAGGCTTGACTGAATGGTTCACCAGAACATACCCTTAGCGGAAGTCCCTTCTTGTTTTTCTGTATTGATCATATTGAGATGTACATTGGAAGTTGAGGGGTTGGTTAACATCCAAATGAAAATACAGTATATGATCATTTTGGGACGGTCGCACTTTCAAACTGCCCTGATTTGAAAAAACCCTGATTTGAGTAAGTTTGCTAAATGAGATCCTTTTATTTGAGTGTGCTGTTGGCAATTGAGAGATTGACGAAGGTTTTGAAGCTGTTTGATTTGTAGTCCTCTAAGATTATTCCTCCTGGAGTTGCAGTGTGGCTGTCTCTAGTGACACCATGCCACTATCATGTGCAAAATTGATATCTGTGTCTCTTAAGCCTGCTTCCCTTCTGAGGGGCTCTCCATTTTTTTAAATGCTCTCATCTTTTCAGATTATACAACCTCTGTGAGATTACAGTTCACCTGACTTTAAGGTGTCCTGTTAAGTTGTAGATATGATGGTCAGTAGTGTATATATATAGATATAAAGATACATATATATATATATGTATTTATGCCTTTTTGTAAAGAGCTTTCAGATGGAGCTAAATGAAAAGAGGATGTGGTAGCAATAACTGCACTCTGTGACTCTTTCGGGTTTGATACTGTTTCAGGTCTGCTGTTTTGCCTAAGAGGACAGGTAGGTCTGAAACTGTTGAAGACAGAGTGAGGGAGGGCATCCCCTTGTGAAGGGTGATCTTAGAATTTTATTTCAATTTGTAGGCTAACTATACATCTAAAAGGGCTTTGCATTGGCATCACTCCCATCAAGGAGAATAAAGACCCTAAGGAATATGCCAGTCTGTGCTTATGGATAAGAAATCAAAACTTTCTCTAGCAAAAAATGGACATTTATATGATCTTTGAATTCTGTACGTAGTGAACAATTATATATTTGAGAGCAAATCTGTGATAAAGAAGAAATTTAGAGAGTAAATCTAGCTAAAAGTCTCTTTTGCATTCTTTTGCTCAAATATGTAGCAAAATGACATAAAAAGTTTTTAAAATTTATTCATATAATTTTACAGTGTGTTTTTTCGCTTTGGTTTTGAAAATTTAAATTGACTTGCTAAATTATGGAGCACAAACACCAAGTAAAGGTAATGATCACATTTCCTAAAGAAAATTTTTTATGGTTTAGGATGTCTCACTTTGGACAATGGTGAGAAAGCATTCTTGTGAAGCTCCAGTTGCGTAAAGCTCCAATTAGCTTGGGGATATTGCTGCCTTTTTATCGCTAATATATTTTCTAGACTTTTTTTCCCTCTTTTCTTTTATTTATTTTCCTGTCATGCAAAGCTTTGTCTCAGAGCAGTAATTTTTTATGGTTTAGTTGCATGGCAGGCACAAGAAGGTACTCTTAATGTAGCTATATTCAATTTTGTAATTTAATCTTTCCTTTAATGTTGAATCCTTATAAAAGTGGAGTCTGAGACTGTATAATTTAAAAGTATTTTTATATTAATTTTCTTTTAAAACAAGACTTCTATATAACATCAAGACTTAACTAGCTGCTATGATCTGAGCAGTGCCACAAAATACATCTTACTCCAACTGAACAAGAATATGTTTATAGTTACTCAGCACTCGCTTTTGAATTTGGCAAGACCTTCTCCTCAAGCTAGAGAACACACAGATGCAATTTCATGTTATTTAGTGGTGTGTTGTATTCCCTTTTCTTATTTTAAATAGATTGCATAATCCTGCCAAATTTTCAACTCATTTTGTTTCTCTAATCTTTGCATGTGAACTATTTATATAACATACATAATGGCTAAAATTACTGTTTAACTTCAAGTCCCTCTGAAACATAAAGTAATAAAATACTTAAAATGAGAAATCAAATAGAGATGGATAAGCATTTTAAAATGCTCCTTTCTCCTTTTTTTTTTTTTTCCTTTGAAAGAGCACAGAACCAGCAAAGCCATGTCTTATGCATGGCACTGAAGAACAATGAAATAATGCTGACTGCAAGCACTTACTACATGATTCTTTCTGAGTTTGGACACAATGTCTTGGTGGAGGGGAGCTGCAAGCATTCTGAATGATAGGATCATATGGAATGTGAAATAATCTTGAGAAGTCAATGAATAGGATATAAATCAGGAAGAAAAAGTACCAAGTACTGTCCATAAACAGAAATAATGGGTACAGAGGACAAGAAAATGCTAGATAAGGTAGGGAAATATCTGTAGGTTGAAGTGCTAACCATGAAAACCAGTGCCATGCTGTTGGGATAAAAGCAAGGGCTTTATCAAGATATGAAAACAAAAGCATTGCCCACTCTTAGGTGAAGCATCACCTGAAAGGCTATTGCCTCCTTAGGGTATATGTCTGGAAAGACCTGGGCCAGCTGGGGAAAACTTGGAGAATAGGAAAAAAATTGGAAAGTATAATCTCTGGGAGGGTGTGTGTGCAAAAAAATTAGAAGAATTTGGTCTGCTTAGTGTAGAGAAGGAAAGTGATAGCAGTTCTCAAATCCTTAGGAAGTTGTTTACAAGATGAATGCAATCTATTGTTTTCTGTGTCCATACAGATGTGACAAGGAGAATATATTATACATTACCATGGCTAACTAATGAAAAAGATGGTTTAAAAGCTTGATTTAAGTTTGCCTGGTTGTCTGGTAGAAACTGTCAGTAAAAGATATTAAAACAGATTTGACATGAATCTGTCAGAAATGGTTTAGATTTAGTTGAAATTGCTTTAGATCTTTAAATCAATTGAGGCATTGTTTTGAAGATTTAATTGGTTTTAACATTCTTCTACATTTCCATTATCACTAAAGAGGAAATAACCTTTTGGCCTAGCTGGACCCCTTCTGCTCTGTCATGGAACTCTGTTAATGCTTAATTAAGAAATCAATTTCTTTTTCACACTTACAGATGTCCTGTAATTTTTACTTGTATTGTCCTATTCCAGTTTTGGCATGTAGGCTTTGTCAGTCTCTTCTTTTTTTTGCCCTTAGCTCTCATTTATACCTTTGTATCTTTGCATTTACTCCATTTCCCTGCTTTGTAATTTATATTTCCCAGCTTTTCTAGCGAGCACATTTAATTCCTTGAATGCACTATCCCACCTGCTTTTCTTTGCTATTTCCAGCACCCTCATGCTTTGTTATCTCACTTGTTTTTGTCTTTTCTTTTCTAATTTTTCTTTAGTTTTTAGTACGTACAAGATCTGATCCTTTGATCCTTTTCTCTTCTATCTGTATGTTTTACTGATGAAATAATAAATGTTAAGACCCGGAAAAAATAGTTTCATGCAAAGGTTATGAACCAAATGACAGCAGTCACTGTAGAGACCCTCCAAGTAAAGGGGGGGTGTTGTATATCTAAGAAAACAAAATATATGCTGTCAGTATATATAGTCTGCCAGTGCCTGTACTCCAGTAGCTTTTGTCTCTTCTAACCAGATTTGACAGATGGCTAGGAGTCTAAAAGATGCTAAATTCTTCCAAGTTTAGTGAAAATTGGCAGACCCAAATTATTTCCTTATCTGAGAGAAAGAAGTTATAAATTAGCCCTTTACATATTCTGTAGGGTAGCAGTCAGCTGACTGATTGACATATCTCGAATAGCCAGCCAAGCTCCAAAATAGTCCTACACACATGCCCAGAAGGGGATAGCAGGGGAAGCTAGGATGGTCAGACTCAGTGACACTGGGCTTCTGTGTGGGAGTGTTGCACATGGATCTGTGGAAAAACAGGCTTCACTGATTCTTATGGTCATGGGGAAGTTATGAAATGTCTTTAGCATTGTTTCTCTGTTATTTGCAACAGCCATGAGACATCTTGTTAAAAACAGTGTTTATTTCAAATAATATGAACTTTCATTCATCCATCCATTATTCTTGTTTTAGCTGGTTTTTTGGGGTTTTTTTTATAACCTCTTATATCTTTCAAGATTTGTTCCACAAGTTCACTAACACCTTGGCCCACTCATGCCAAGAAGGGTCTGAGGAGATAAGGTAAACTGAAAATTATATTGTTGGTACTTCAAGTTAGAAATGCTACACTGTGTGCTAAACAAATTCTTTGACTTCTGCTTTGCATTTCTTTGCAATGCATTGGATAATTGCAGGGTATTTTTTCAATATATGTGACAGCTTAAGAAAAAACTTTTGAGTTTCCAAGACTTAAATTTTCAAACAGAGATGATTTGTGCTGATGTTAACTATGATTCGTCTCTTTATCTGTTCTGTATTACCAAACTCTTTCTGAAATTTTGTTTGTATTTCTGAATATTAAAATGAAAGGTACTGATGATAATAAACTCAATAAGGTAGCTCTGAAACAACTCAGTCAGTACTAAATTATTGAGCAAACAAAGCTAGAGAAGGGAAAGGATGAAAGAATTCTAGTTCAGAAGTGAAAACATAGAAATCCCCCTGTCCTACAGTTCACCTGCCCCATGGGGTTGTGGGATTGTTTTGGGGTGGGGATTTTATGAGACATTTAAGATTCATTCTGGGAGCTGATAAGGAAGTGGAGAGGAATTTGTAGATAACTCATAGGCTGGTTGAATTGAGTTAATTTGTTCCTGCTGAATGCATGTTTTTTAATGCTGCCGAGAAAATTATGCTGTTGTAAGACGGAGTGTCAGCATGCCTAGAGTGCTTTTTTTTCTAATGTTTCTTGAAACTAAAGATACACATAAATGTATCCTTATTCAATGTGAACCTCATTACAAGTGATAAAAACACAGTAAGTGTCCCCCAGTCTGTTGGGTGTGTTTATTTTTGCTAAAGTTTCCATAGCTCTTTCTGGATGTTTGCCTCATAATATATATTATTCTAAAATAATAATTTTAATTTAATGACAACAACAGAACTGGCTTAATTGTCAATATAAAAAGATAACTTAAGCAGTACTTAGCTAACGGTTTAATAGAATGTAAGAAAATATACTCTAATTATAAAAGAAAAGCAAATGAGTGAATTAAACAAGAATATGTTGTGTTATGTCTATAAATACTTGATCTCATTTTTTTGTTTCTTCATTACTCTATTTTTAAAAAATTGAGTTAAGAAGCATCTTCATTTCTAATGCTCAGAATAAGAGATGTGATTTGTATGAACATATGCAGCAATTATGCCAAAACTAAATTTCTTCAGTTCTGTGGTTACTATGGTAACAAAAATTCACTGTATTTCATTTAGACATATACAATAGAATAGAAGATGGTAGATTTAAGATTTAATAATATTTTCCAAAAAAGTTGTGCAATACTGCATATTTTAATTACATGTAAGGGGATAAATCAAATAATAACATGCTTAATAGCATGAACATTGGTACTAATCATATTTAAAACATATTTGGATGATTCTTGTGGTAATGACATCTTGGATGCTCATTTCTAACAACTGCATTACATTTTTTTGCTTGAGCATGGAGATTGCTCCTGCTACTGTCAGGTCTCTTTGACCTACCAAGAATGAGGAAGAGAACAGTGGTTCTCCTATTGTTTGGTTTCTGGCCTTGGAATATATGAGGAGGGACACTGAAACAGAAGATTAGGTAGCATCTTTAGTCAGAGATAGTTATGTTTTATGTGAACCCATGTCACAGAATGTGCTCCCAGTCTTAAGGTATTTGTTTTCTCAATACAATTTGGTATGGAGAGATAGAATTCATCTTTTCCGATTCATGATAGACAAGTGGCATTCAAGGATATGTAGAGAAAGAAAAGTGGGACATTCATGAGTATGGCACAGAATACCTGGATGTAGTGCCCTTATATATCATAAATTTCCAGTGTTCTTGATTTTCACCTGATGTCACATGCTGTGGGTTGGTTGCTTTGTTCGTTTAGAGTTCAGAGTTGCACTAAGGTGTGTGGAAGAAGAATAGGTTTTAAGTTTATTTGAGGTGCTGAAAAATTATTTCTGCTACAGTAAAGTACCAAGAAAGTAATTAGAATGTTGTATGTGTTTGCTTTAGTTATATCCACATAATAATACATTTGAGGTACAAAGATTTTGAAAAGTATGTAAATATACATATCTGATGTAAGATTCACAATTTTACGTTTACTTTACAGAGTTGTGTAGAATGACTTAAAAGTTATGCCGTATTAATATGATTAAAGTACTGGTTATCTTCATCAGAATGAAAACATTAGTAGGAATTCTGTAAAACTGTGCAGAGCAACAATTCCCTAAGGTCAGAGATACATGCTACAGAATTGTGAGTGCTAACTTCACTGGATTTGGCTTACTTTTTTCTCTGTAAGACAATATAAAATATTTTTTATTTGTATTATGATAGCTACAGCTGTGAAAAGAAAGCATAATATTTATATATATTGAGGCTAAGATTGTCAACAGATAGTAAGTGAACTGTGTGTTGACTAATTTCTTTTTTCATTCATTGCATTGAAATCATATTTTTGTCATCAGCTGTGGGTTTGTCCAATATCTTTGTTCACAGTGTGTTGTTTGCACAGTGGAACCCATCATTGCATTGTGTAACTGATTGTTTATCAGGCAAGAGACATTCTCACTTTTTCTTAACACGTGCTCGCATATCAGGTAATAGTCTGTTCATACCTTGTCCTGGATACATTACTGGCTATATAAGGAACAACAGCTTGAAACTGAACTGTTTTCTTCTGGATTTCATCCTTTTCATGTGTAGTATTTTCCTCATTTTTCCTCCTTTCTCAAGAGCCATTCTGTCTGTCAAATGCGCCTTTTTTTTTTTTTAAATACTAAGAATTTCAGATTCTTTTGTACTCCTTGTTGGAGCTAGTGTGGTCCATCTGGTCTGACTGTCAGGATGAGCTTTAAGGAGACTCCAATTCCACTTTGCAGAGTCCAAGAAGCTGACATCCTGTCACAGATACAGTTAAAAATTCCTGCTTGACAAATTGGTGCATTTCTTTGAACAGCGTTGAATCCCGCCACTGAAAATAATTGATTCATAAAATTTAAAAAGCCACCAAACTTAAAAAAAAAGAAAAAAATTCTTGCAAATGACATGCAAGAATGACTCACATAATTAATTTTCCATACATTTCCTGGGGAGAGTCGCATAGTTGAATATATGGTGACTTGAAGCTTTGTTATATATATTATAATTTTAATTTTAAAATACTTTTTCCATAGCTTTAGTTTGAAAAGTACTTAGTTTTCTTTGTAGTGCCCAGAGCTTTCAGTGAGTCAGTTTGTTGTGGTAACAGAACAATAATGCTGTCTGCATTGCAGTGTGAGGGAGTGAGTGTCAAAGGTCAGCCACGGATTCAGCATTTCTTCTGGCAAACTTGGCACACTTACATTCTTCTAACATTTCTTTGGAACAGTCTTGAGTTTGAGTTTGGTGGATCAATAAACTCAGGTGTGAAGCATGTGAAGTGCATATTTTGATCTTGCTCTTTGTTTTCTCTGACTATCTCTTAAACAACTATTTTCCATTTCAGAGAGCTTGGAATAAACATATTTCTATTTTTCCTTAGTATTATTTAAAAGAATACAAATTGCTAAAATCTATAATCTATTTGATTTTTTAATATACTTTAATTCAAAGAAGACTGTAAAATAGGTGCAGAGTATTTTTGCTTTTTTACTATTCATTTTTTGTATGCTGATAATTCAGTTGAAAACTACAATTTACTAGGGACCTCTAATATGCCAGCTGTACCATGCAGAAGGTGTCTGCCTGGAAAAGTGATAAAGTATTTTGGTAAATTACCTCAATTTGTGGACCTGAGGTTTAACTACCTAAGCTTTCAGCTGGTATTATTTTCGGAATGATGTAAATTATGAACAAATAATTTTGGGGGTTTTATTGTAATGAATATGAGTTATACATTCACATACAAATAAGTAGGGTTTTTTCCTCTCATATGTCTCCTGTCCACTGAAATGACAATGTTTCAGACTACAAGCTTGTGAACCTCCCTTCCACTGATGGTTTCTTAGTTCAAATTCCTTTCATAGGTTATCCGTTTTGTTTCCACATTTTTCCGGTTAGTGTTGGTTACCACTATCATGATAGGATCACAAATAATGTGTATAATTTTAAAAGCCAGTTGACATATTTTAAAATCTGGTTGTTTTCATTCTTATTTGCTTTTTAACTGTAATTTCATTACTTAAATGGGATCCACTCTGTAATTTGCAATGAAACCAACTGTTCAGTTGATGCATTTCCTCTCATAGGAAAAGTGAAAATGGAGTTGCTAACTGTTGTAACGTGTGTCCTGCCTGTCCCTGACCCCGCCCCCCTGACCCCTTCTGACTGGATGTGAGTCAGGACCGCCCCCCATCCCTAGAGATAAAATCCCCAGCCAGATCCGGAACAGCCTCTTTGGTTCTGGACTCATATGGAACCTGTACCCTCCCTTGCCTTCCCTTCCCCCTCCCCAGTCTCCCCATTCCTCCCCTGTTTTCCTCAATAAAAACACCATGGAGACCAGGAACCAAACAGCTGCCTTTCTAAACCTGCAACGCTTCTACAAGAACCGTGTCTGACCAGCCCCACAGCTCGTGGCCATGGAATGACCATCCTGCGTGTTCCGGTTCGGGGGCAGCCCTCCCCCGCAGCAGGGAAGAGCTGCCTTTCAGGTTCTGCACTGCTGCAAAATGGTGGAGAATGTGGGCAGTGGTAAGGACTTGCCTAGACACGCCGGGGAGCAGCGGAGCCCGCGGGAGCTGGGGGGCGGCGGGAGCCGGCGGTGCTCGGGGAACGGCGGGGCCAGCGGTGCGGCCGCGCCGGGCCGGGCCGAGCTGGCCGCCGGCCCGCGGGGCCCACGCCTCCCCGCCGGCCCGCGCGGGGCTGCGGCGGAGCGGCGAACGCACGGCAGGGAGCCGCCGACGCGGCGGGACGCTGCCTGCGCTGCAGACGGAGACCACCCTGGCCGCGTGGCCCGCACATGGGCGCCGCCATCTTGTGAGCCGCCATTTTGTGTCGCGGGCGCCCCTCCCCGGCGAGACCAACTCTGCACAGCCAAACACCATCTCTGCTGTGCAGCACATGCAGTGGCCGCGAGCTGTGAGACTCTCTAAAGACACAGGCGAGTCCCAAGAAGAGGACCCTGAAGGGACTTGTAGAAAGCTTGTGAAGTCTGTATTGAGTTGCTGAGGATAAAACAGTGACGAAGAGGGCTGCAAGGGACCGGAAAGCGGTGACCAGTCTTGTCAGTCGGCAAAAGTCTACCCAAGAGTAAGAGAGGCTCTGGGGGTGAGCCGATAGCGCCTACAGTGCCTATTCAGGGAAATTTTCCGACCCTGGACCTCTGCTAAAGGTGTAGTTTGCAGCAGAGGAGGAGTGAATGTTTGTATGAATGTGATTTGGAGGCACCCCCCAGGGGAGGGGGTGGGAAACGTGTGAATGGCTGAAGGCACCCCCCAGGGGAGGGGGTGCAGAGGTGTGAATGGTTGAGTCATAGAACACGGCAGGGTGTAGGGCTCTGTTTTAAAACCCAGCTCATTCTTTTTTATTTTAACCTTAGACAGATTAACAAGTGTTGCATTTTGAGAATTGGGCTAGAGAGGGCTTCCGGAAAAGGCCCTCTCTGCCCAATCCTCAAAAAAGAAAGGTATTTTCTTTAGTTAAAACCCTTTTTTGAGTTGCAGTATGTTTTGTTTACCCCTATTAATACCTTTCCTCCTTTCCATGTCCCTTCTTCCCTCCCATTCTGATAAGGAGGTAACTAACAAGGCTGCATCCCGTCAAAAAATACGCTGAGTTGCTACTGATTCTCTCAGGCGCCTTGCCAGTTCCCCCCCTGTACCATTACCCTTAAAAAATCACTCCTCACCCCCTTTTTTCCTACCCTCTTCTTCCCCAAATAGCCCCTCTACCATGCTCTCAAAAAATTTGCTTTTCCCAAAATCCCTGTCTCTTTCTGGCTGTGTGTAAGCTCTGCCCCTCTCCCTGCACGTCCAAGCTGGGGGGGGCACTGCAGACAGCACAGCCCCGTCGCGCAGCAGAGCAGCAAGATACACCTGTTCTCAGCCAACCAGCTTCAACTCCAGCCCTACTGAAGAAATTTCTACCAGCTCCAAAAGACTCTGAACTAGAAAAATTTTTTTTTCCTTTTGTATAAGAGAAAAAGTGGATTTGTTGTAACGTGTGTCCTGCCTGTCCCTGACCCCGCCCCCCTGACCCCTTCTGACTGGATGTGAGTCAGGACCGCCCCCCATCCCTAGAGATAAAATCCCCAGCCAGATCCGGAACAGCCTCTTTGGTTCTGGACTCATATGGAACCTGTACCCTCCCTTGCCTTCCCTTCCCCCTCCCCAGTCTCCCCACTCCTCCCCTGTTTTCCTCAATAAAAACACCATGCAGACCAGGAACCAAACAGCTGCCTTTCTAAACCTGCAACGCTTCTACAAGAACCGTGTCTGACCAGCCCCACAGCTCGTGGCCATGGAATGACCATCCTGCGTGTTCCGGTTCTAGGGCAGCCCTCCCCCCGCAGCAGGGGGGGGCTGCCCTCAGGTTTTGCACTGCTGCAGCTAACCTCTAAAACAATACCTGATACTTATCACTGATGTATTCCACTTTATATTTCTAGCTTGTTTTTATAAAGGGATTAGAAGTCTTGCATGTAAAATTGCTTTCCTTTACCAAGAAAGACAAAAGCAGTAGAACAACATTTTTTAATTAAAGCTTTTAAGAAATCTATTTTTTTTTTTAAAGGCTCTATTGTTAGTTGCACTAGTGATGTAAAAAGAATAAATATAATTACATAACAGTAGAAGCAACTAATTCATGCTGGTCTTAAAATCCGAACTTCTGTCTTGGGCTTCAGAGTACAAGAAAGACACAAAGTCCATTTAGGCTTTGTTAGGATTGTGCTATGCAGGCATCCTGCAAAGGTCTCTGGCTCTAAGAACTGGCAAAACAAGAGTCTAGGAAATAGGTTTTGTTATCCATTTTCATGGGCTGTCTTTGCAAACAAAATATTGCAAACCATTTCTTCCATTCAAGTACATCTGTTTATGATAAAGTTGTGTTAAAAGAGTCTTATGTAATGTAGAGTCTGTTAATGTTTTAGGCTGGCACTTTAATTAATTAAAACACTGAGATTATTCTTTGAAAAAAAAAACCCAACAAACAAATGCACAGACTGTATATGAAGGCTGTCTGGTTCTCTTTTACTGTTTAATCTCTATTACTGTTGTTATTTTTGGTCCATCTCCAAGGCACATTGAAGTATTGTATCCTCCTGAACTTAATTAGGTTAATGTTTCATGTTTGTAGGACAGCTTCTCAGATTTTTTAATAGCTCTAGTGCTAGGTTTCAGTATCTTGTTCTGGTTCCTGACACCTTTCATTAGTGACCTCTGCAATCAAATTCCTGCGCTGTGTATTAACTCAATAGTTAACATTCAGTAGTGTGACACAGTATCATTTATTTATGTAGCTATAAGGCTAACAGCGTTTAAAGAAAACATAATTCTGAAATCCGCATGTTCTCATAAAACAGTTCATTTATGTCATGTAGCTTTAAATTCCCATCACAGGAATTACTGTTCTGGAACTTCACCCCTTCATAAGGTGGAAGCAAACATTTGCTGGAACTAAGTATTGTGTACATAAGAGTAGTCTAAGCTTGTCTGTAAGTCCTTGTGACCTTTTCGATTTTGCTCTGGGTGTTTCTACAGTAGCTGCCATATTTGCCTTTTTGGATTGTGTTATTTTTTCTGTTTGGACAAAATCCTTGCTGAGGACTAATGTAAAATCATATGAATAGATTCATTTGGGATTAATTATGTAAAAACTGGTTAGAGTGAACTGTATTTTGACCCTAGCCCTCTTTATCATATCTCATTTCCTCAAAATTATTCCTTCATATTCTTCAAGCATTTTTTAATCTTCCTGCTTGTGTTTGACATTGTATTAAAAAGGAGTAAGATTTAGAGCAAATTTTGGGCAAAATAATAGATGTAGCTGTTACATTCTGCGTTAGTAATTTTCAAGACCAAAGCTAACATAGTTGAAAATTAAATGAATAAAATCAGGTGTGAGAAAATCTGATATCAGTCTGCAGATGAAGTTTAGTGACCTTCTGTATTATCTTTCTTTCTCCAGACAATAGCAAGTGGATCACCACAAGGCAACATAGCTGCGCTTTTGTATAAATACTTCATTACCCTGTATTGACAAAGTTATTCATCGTATTCAAGAGTTAGAATTAAAGGAGGAAAAATGCTTCCAACTGGGACATTCATAGTACATTTTTATACTTATAGGAACAGATATATAGTTAATTAGGTTTACAATGCTGATTTTTATAAAAAATTTAATTTCATGTGATATGTACTCCCCAAAATAGTGCCTGAAAATTTAATTTTCTAGTCATAATATTTTTTTCATCTACTTAACAATTTTGGCAAATGAAAATATTGCAATCAGTATAGCACAATATCATAATGTAATATCCATATATCATAAAGATTAATAGATTCATGCATAATGATTCAGACTCAAACTGATTCAGTGATATCATCTGTAAAATAGTTTCTGTTACTAGTCTTGAATAGAGTCAAATGCAGCAGTGTGCCATTTTCTGTCATTTATAGTAAGCAATGTTTTCTCATGAACACTACTTAAGAATTCTTTGATTGAAAGGTTTCTTTATTATAGAAAGACAAAATTGAAAATGTTATGATTTTTTCTCTCACAGTACATGATGTTTTCCTAGTCCATATGGATTCATAGAAATGAATAGAAACAAGAATAAAGGGAACTTAAAAAAATGGGTAGATAGATAATGAAACAATCCAATATATATATAATTTTAAAGTGTTGTAAAATCTCCCCATTAACCTCTCTGAGAACATGATTAGTATAATTTAAATAATTTACTTTTACTAGAAAAGTGTTTTCCAAATGTTAATAAATTTTGCATATGTCTACACTGCAGCAAAAAGATCTGATGTCTGCCCGCACAGACAAGTTATATTTAAATAATTTATCTACAATACTGGCAGTAATGTCATCATAGCAGCACATCAGGAAAGCTCTCTTAGATTAGTATTCCACAAATGCTGTTAAATACTCTGCAGGGAAATTTCTGCAACTGCAATAGAGATGCTACAAGAATCTAAGGTGTGTGAACTACAATCACATCTAGATTTACAGTATAGACATTAATTTAATTGGAAAATTTATATTACCTCATTCACCTTTACTTAAAATATTGTGAGAATAGTGACATTATTTCAATGCCATAATTAGTCATCAATATACATGAATTGGATATGCACTGACATGTCCAGATGTTTATTCATTTTGTTGTTAGCTTAAATTGTTTCTGTTAGTCTTGTGTATATTTTCCACATCTCCTCTAAGCTGTCGTTACTTAGCGTACAGAGATTTAAAATACTCTGAAGCCTTTGGATGGTGACATTATTAATACTACAAGTTAAAAGGAGAAAAGGTAAGATTGCTACAGCAAGAATATTTCATTAATGCTCTTAAAAATAAGAATTAGGCATATATAATGAAATAACTATACTACAAATATAGAGGGGTTTGATTTTAATTGTTTACATATGGATTTATTGATTTATTTGATAATAAATTATTTCTAGCCGTATGTCCAATTGACATGGAATACAACATAATACAGGTATATTTCAAAGGCAAAAATTCAGAAGGTACACAAAATAAGCCTGGATCTGTCACTTTAAATTTTTCATGATGCAGGGTACCTTATGGTGTAGTTCTAGTTACATTCTCCTCTTCAAACTCCTCTTTTAATCTTTGTATCTCATGCACTGAGCTTGTTGTTCTGGCTGTTCTGCTCAACAAACCCAATAAAAAAAATATTTCCCTGCATATTTTTACTTCATGTCAGACTCACCTATTGAGTTATTTTGTGTTTACCTACTTATCTAATTCTTGTTTATTAAACTGCTGTTTCTGTATCTAATTTGGTACCTCTTCAGGTCCCAGTTTTCCTGTCCAATGTCTTGCTGTTTTCCATTACTGCACAGATTTTTTCCTATTCCCTGTACTTCTGATGTATTTTATGTTGATCTAGGAAGGCTTCAATAGTATTTCTCTTCATCGGTTTTTGGCATAGGCTTTTTGTCCTCCATATCTTCATGGCAAAAGGATTTTTTTTTTTTGTGTGGAATTCTTCCAAGTGATGTTCTTTCAAATTTATGTATGCTCCAGTTATGGATGTGTGTGTGATGTAACCCTGTGATCACGGGTTTTGTTCCATCTTAGCTGCACATGAAGGACCTCTATGTGCTCTCTAAGCCTCACATGTGGGCATAAGTGGGTGGTGGTTATCTTTCCTCCCCTGGTTTTCAACTCCAATAGGCTAATGAGCCTTTTAAGTGCTCATTGCAATGATTTGCTTGTGTTCTTAACTTCTTCTGTTACTTCTTTTCCACTCTTGCTTGCAGACTAATTTTGTTCCCTGCTCTATGTCTTATGTAAATGATATGGGTATCCTTTGAAATCTGTATCATCTGTCAAGCTGAAAGTCACATACATTTAAATGATATATTAAGTACTGTTAAGTCATCCTATTTGCAAGAAGATAATTTACATGTCTGTATTTACATCCATACTGTAATTTAACCTTTCTTGGGTTTGAACCAACTAAACTAGTTATGTTGGGTGTTGGAAACTCTAGAATTTATTTTTCATTTAGTTTCTTTAGTAAAAGAAATAACTTCATTGCTGTTACCAGATATTTGTAATATACTCTCCAAAAATAATTCTGTTTCATATAGTTTGCATCTTTAGTCAGAATATACATTGTTTAATTAAGTTTTAAATATTAAAGAGATTGTGTGCGTATTTTTAAACCAGTGTGCAACCTTTTAAGCACTACTAGCCTGAGGCAATCCCATCTGCAGTAAATTGTGTGATAAAATTTTTGTTGATAGCAGTAAGGCCAAAATTTCACTGAAGGTTTTTTAGTTTATTTTAAGTGCATGTGGGTTGTAATCAAAATTATTTAGGGAATTACAGACTGTGGAATCAAAAGAGAAATGTTTTGTACTCTTGCTTGTGTAACTCCCATTTTTTGTAGATCAGGACAAAGGCTGATGACCTCAAATTTCTTTTATCAAAGAAACTCCAAACCCGACATTTTTGATGGCCAAATGTCACAGAATGTATTGATTATTTGGTATATCACAAGTAAAACAGTGCTGTTGAGATATTATACTGAATATTCTTAGAACTGCAAAGACTTGAATGAATTAATTGAAACTTACTTAGAAAAATTTAATTAAATAATTATTCTTGACAAAATTGAGATAATTAGGAACTTGTACTGTTATATGGAGATTACATACCCAAGCAAAGACACAAAGATGAAAAATTTGTGCCATCTATATTAACACATTTTTACTGTGTTTTGCATTGGAAATAAGCTGGAGGAAAATGCTATTGAATGTGAAAGTTGTGTTTGTAACCAGTTGTGCTTGCCTTGATTGATGTGAAGAGTCAGCTTTATCCTGAGAAAGGAGCTGGAATTAAGCATGTGTGTTTAAGCCTTCATAAGGAACAATTGTAATGTATTTTTAAAGACAGAAATGTAACCAATTGTGCTTCCTGTGAACAGGCCAACTTTGTGTTGAGAATGAAGCTCAACTAAAGAGCATATGATTAAGCTTTCATAAAAAAATATTTCTAATGTATTTTTAAAGACAGCAAAGACATTAACTTTGAAGCAGGAAACAGAAGCTTTGCTATTGGAAGTTACTGAGCTAATTAAGCAGCTGCAGGCTGATCATGAAGCGGGAGAAAAAGCTTTAGAGTTGGAGAAATAGTGAAGGAACAAGCTTGGTGTGAAAATTGATTGTGTGTCACTTTGGAGGCTTCAGCTACTTCTCACAGCCATGCAAAAAGGTATTGATATTGAAACCAAGAATATTTTTAATTTTTCAGTCAGTTCATTACCAAAAGTAAAAATCCAGATAGGAATATAGTTGTGTTTACTGTAATAGGATTACAATATTTACTCTTGTGACTTTGGTACACTTGAATAAATATCTGGAAAAATGTGGGAAGTACTATGATATGTTCAGCATTTTCTGAGAAATAACACGACTATATAAGACACTTAAAATGATAATAAATAGTTTGGGGCAGGAAATGAGAAGTTGAAACATAATTATGAAATGATGCATTTGAGTTAAACTACAGATTAAGCTGGGAAGAAATAAGTTTTTTGAGAAAAATTAAAAGGCTATAAATTTGAACAAAGTTCTCACATATTTAATATGAATTGTTTGACGTAACCATTGATAGGTATCCTTAGAAATCCCAGATTCTGAGGACATTTCATTACCTTTTGTAGGTATCTACACAATAAAATTAAAGAAAAAAGGCGGGGGCTGGGAAAGGAGCTGCTTAGCAGTTTGTTGTTTGTGTTCTGGCTGATGGGGAAAGGCAGGTATTGTCTGAACCTAGGCTTCAGAAAAGTAGTGTAATTTGTCACAGTAGGTTGCTGGATGTAAAACTGTGATTGTACTCAACCACGTGTTCTGATGCACATCACCCAGAGATTTTTGACAAAAATCTCACCGTCCAGAGTGTGGTGACAGTGCAAGAGTCCTCCACAACTGTGTTTACTGACAGGTTAGCATCAAGTGAAGATCAGGGTGTAAGGGAGGTGAGCCACTTGTTTAATCCCAAATGCTTTCGACCCCCATGCCTGAAGGCAAAATGTCAAATAGTGCACATCCCTAACAACATTTGAGAAAAATGTTTATTTGTTTGTTTGCTTTAGCCAGTGGCTAACTCTTGACTGGGAAATTAGAAACCTGTGTTAAGGTGCTTCCAGTTTGCAGAGATTGCTCATCTAAAAAGCAATTGCCTCTTATGGACTGTTTATGATGCCCTGAAAACAGAGGAGGAGATTGAATAAAGACTCTGAACTGAAAATTGCTGACAGGTTAGAGAGTGCTTTCAGGAGCAAATGCTGTGGCACTGAAAGGTCACTTTTACAGAAGTAAAGAACTGTAATCATAGCAGCTCAAGATCTGAGCAGCAGAAGTGTTACCTTTTTGATGTTCTTTCCTACAGTGATGTAGCTGTAAATCATCTTTGTGTGTTGCTATACACTTCTTCCACATTTCTTTACTCTTTGGCATTTTCTTTAAATATCAAAAATTTGGAATTGTAGAATATAATTAGCACATTTTCAGTTATGTTAATATAAGCAGTGATGCAGCATTTTTTTTGAAGGTGAAATAAAACAGTATGAAGTTTGGCTGTGAAAACTGAACATTTTTTTCTCCTTTGATTTATCAGTGGGTTATGTCAGTATGATGTCCTTGGAGTAAATTTTGTGATTTTCAGGATTATAATTTTCATAGTATTATCTTTAAGACAGAAAATATGCTAACATGGAATTTAGGATAAAACCCCTCAGGGATGTTATAATTATCCCTGATCAAGATATTACAAACTCAGGAGATTTAATTAAGAGTTTGCATGACCCATTCAGAATAGACACTGAATCCTGTTATTTCTTCAGACTTACCTCGATTTCCATAATTCCTAAGTCCTGCTGCATCTATGTCCTGTAGCACACACAGGTAATTACATTGATGTAACCTATCTTCAGAAATTACTTTCTCTGAAATAGGGAAAAAATCCAATATAAACCACATTTAATTCATATTAATGTTAGGCATCACTTTGTACGATGTAGAAAAGCCACTTGTTCTTGCAATATCTCTCTAACTTTTAGTTGCAATGAAATAATATTTTTGCAAATTTCTGATTTACATCTTGTTAACATAGCAAGAATTATTAACTGTTAAGGGATTGCATTGAATATTCCACAGGTACTTCTCAGAGGTAGATTGTTTTTTACATCACTAAAATGTGCTTCCCTCTCTCAAATTTATGTCAAAGTTTACTGCTCTTGAAGTGTTATATGATGTCCTAGGTTGCAATAAGATGTATCTAAGTATTCTATTACCACCAGCTGTGGGCCGTTAGCTGCTATCACCTGCTAATGACCCACTCTGGATGACAGGCAATGGGCCATCAGGGACCCACCGTGTGACTCACGGACTTATCTCATCCCATTGTGGGATGCTCTGCCCAGGAGGGAGGAGCCAGGTGTTCCCACCTGGATATAACCTGGCCTTGGAACTGCCTGAGTTAGCCCTGTCTACTGGGTTCCCAGAGGACCAGAGCTACCACTGGATCTTCAGCTGGAGACTAGACCTTCACAGGATCACCGCTTCAACTGGACTACTTCAGTTGGGCTGCTACTACCACCCTAACAGGGTGTTAAGTTGTATCTGACTTGGTCAGTGCTTTTCCTTGTATTATTTCACTTATTTTTAATTTCAATCCTGACTTGTGATCTCCCACTGGTTTGTTTTCAAACCAATACATATGATTTTTTTTCTCATCTGATCTTATTTCTTTACTTTCCTTAGTTTCATACCAATACATTTTCCATACCAATACATTTCTTCAGCTGCTGCAGAAGACTGCCTCCAATAAGCTTTTTTTCCCCTAGAAAATAAAATAAAATCATGTTATTACTCATCAACCAGTGGTCCAGTCACATATTTTCTTGTAAATACCCATAGGAAATTTATGCCAAAGTCAGAAAAGTAAATACAGCAAACTGAATTAACATTGACATACTTCTGTGTGGCGACAAGGATATGTTTTGTTTGTTGGCTTTGAGTTTGTATCTTTAGTTTAGCTTTCCTGAAACCACTTTTAGTTCGGGAAGTGTCCCTGAACTGAAAATAGTTTTTGTATCAAGAGGATGTGGGATCTGTACTTGCCCTGTTCTTCCTCTGCACCAACATATGTCATACATCAACATAGCTGGAGGCTAGGAAGCTCGGTGGAGCTGTTCTTGTGTCATCATAGTCTCCTCTACATATGCCTTAAGGCGAGGTGTTTTCATTGCCTTAGTAAAAACAAAACCACCCTGGCTTTGAACATTTGCTTGACCTACATACTAGGATAATTAAGTATGAGTTTATAAACCAGATTCACTCCTAATGAAATATTTGGTGATCTTTTATCATCAATGTCCTTTCTTGGCCTTCAAAGTAGTTTACAGCAAAATTTTGCAAGTCAATTAGCATTATGACAAGATATTTCCTAATCTCACTAGGTATTCGTGGTGTCATTCAGATACTCACATTTTGTTATGCTAATTATCTTTTTAACAGAATACGAAATGTGTGTTCAAGATATCTTGGAGCTGCGATTGCATTTTGATTGTAAAAGCTGTCAGCTGCTGCAGATACAAACCAAATACGTAAGAAATAGCCAACAGAGAGACTTTGTGAAGAAACACAGCCCTCTGCTGGAAGAAAAGCTGAATCCAAGGGCAAAGCTGTGAAGAATGTATGAAAAGGTAAATTCAAATCATACAAAGATGCTTCTTTCAGGACCTTTCCACTATTTGGGTGCATTTTTAGAGAAGAGCAGTCTTTTGGATGTCCCAATGTCTGCTTTCCATTCTGCATGCCTGTAGCACTACATACAGGCACTGAGTCTGGGGAGGATAAAGCTGTTGGCCTTCAATTCATGTCTTTTAAGCACACGTGGAATGTGATTCTAACTTTGTAAGATGATTTCATGTGGGATTATTCCTGGGAAAGGTAGAAGCCACATATCTGATATTTGCATTGATTCTTCTCACATTTCTTTCAGACATCTGTGTTTCAGAATATGGAGACATCAGAAGCTGTCAGAAAAAGTTTACAAGATTCAATTATTCTTAAATGCTGATGTAAATTTTTCCTAATGTATTTGATTGTGGTATTTATTGATTTTAATATTGATAATAACTTATTATTTTTTTATAATAAATATTTAATGTGGATGATGCCAGTCTAAATAATCAAAGTAAAACAAAGTTGCAGGTAGTTTAAAATTGATTTCTAAAACTGGAGGGATACTGTGCTACTTCAAGTTCAGCTATTAGGAATAATTTTTTTTTTTACATATTTTCTATAATAATTTTTAAGAAAATCTAGAGCACAATCTCTTTTTCAAGGTACCTAAAGTCCAAAATGACCTTTTTCTTGGTAAGTGATTCATAATATTGCTGCCTTTAAGATGTTTAATTTGAATTCAGTTTTGGGGAACTCCACAGTCACATCAAAATACTTCTAAAATGAAAAAGTTAATTGCCTATCACATATATAATACAAGAACTATAATGAATTAGTTCTGAGTTATGAAATATATCACTTTTTTATGAGTGCTATGAGATATGTTTGAAATACTAATTAAAAATCAAGTTTGTAACTTTTAAAAATTTTATATATTTTTGTTGTTAATGACCTAAAATATATTATATGCAGCTAAAATATTGAGATGTACTAAAATATAGTCCATGAAGTAGATAACTTTTTTTCTAGAGGCTATTTTAACCAAATACTTTCTTTTCAGAGGGTTTTTTTTTCTTTCTTTCCAAAAATTGGCACACCGTATCATAAGATAGACTTACTGTTACTGTATTTATATATTTGTATTTAGCTTAGTTTTTATATTTAATTTCAACAGAATTCTTAAATGTCAAGTAAATTATCTGTGACTTTTGTTGTGCTTTGATTTAACTGTTTGTTACTCAGGTTTGGGTTTTCCTCCCATGATCTTAAAAAAGCAGCTGATACTTAGTTATCTTGGCAATTAAAACAATTATTTAATTTTGAATCACCACTTTTTAATATCCAGGGAACTAGTTTAAGCAGTGAAATTAAGATAGATTATAATAAATATTTTATATCATGCTATTTGTTTATAGTTGTAATATTTTAAAAGGCAGAGACAACAGACATGCATATCTCTATTTGAGAGTTGTTACAATCTGAGCGCCCCAATATTATTTATCCCATTGAAAATATGGTCATTGTCTGCATTGTCCAGAAAGGCACAGCCTCCAGGAGATGTTTCAGTAATTATTTTGTCAGGTTACTGAATGAAACCTCAGTGGCTTCTTTGCACATTATTTCTTTCTTTCTGCTCCAGAGGTCACTATCTTCCCATGAACATAACCACCTTTTCAAAACAACTCCAAAGTTCAGTAGCAGAATGAAACCCCTCTTGCTAGCATTTCTTTAAATTATGCAATTTTACAGCACATTCTGTTGTCTTTCCCTGGAACTTCATCTTTAAACATCAATTTTTAAATTGACAAGGATCAGACAAATCTTGGAATTGTTTTTATTTCAAATGTTGTGTATGCTTTTTATATAAATCTTTTGGAAAACTTGTTTTATTTTCTTAGCCATAGAAAATATGCAGTGATGTTCATTGTGAACATAGAAACACAAAAGACAGTGATAGAATTGATGAAGAATCTGAAAAGAAAATGCATATCTGTATGAGAAAATTAAATATGCTGAAATGTCATTGAGTCCATACAAGTAAGAGTATCCCCTATCCCCTATGATATTATTATTTCCTGTTGGTTTTAGTAGTGGCAATCAAACTGCAGAAAATTTGCTTTTAGAAATAATTTTAAATTCTCTTGGTTTTTTTCTTCAATTAAAATAATAGAATTATAAGTATTTACCTTTTTTTGTCTTGGCTTGCATTAGCAGAATAAGACATGATGTCTAGAATTATACCCAAATGGAAAGTTCCATGAATCAACTCCTAAAGCGTGCCATTTTTGCCTTATGTTGCTTGCTTACAAATTTTTAATCCCTTTTACAGAACCTTTTGTTGTCATCATTATTGGCGCACAAATTACTGGAATTTATCAAAATACCTTTTCTACCTTTGTTTTAACAAACCAAAAAATTTACTTGATTGAATTGCAAGGCAGTGTCTATATGGCAGTGACTTATGTTGGAGTTTCCTTGTTGTAACCTCATTGTAACCTTGTTGTCAAGTTATTAACCCTTGGATTATCAACTAGAGCTATAGTAACAATAGGACACCAATAATGGCCAGTCACTGACAAATAATCCCCCTTTCTATCTCTGAATATACAGAAAAAGAGTCAGCACCAAGAATAACTGTGCCAAAGAACATCAAGTATTTGATGTTTGGTAGGAGGTTACACTAGACTTCGCTGCATATGTCTATGGCTCATTGCCAGCTTTTATCTGGCAAAGGAGCAAGTGACACAAAGTGGCCTTTTCTTTTTCACTTGAGATGAGGAAAGCTCACAGGCAAAATTGAAAGGCAGCAGTAAATTTTTGAAATAACCTGAGTGGCCATAGCAGCTATTTCTGTAATGCAGCCATGTGACAGCAACTGTTACTCAAATATCAGATATTTAAAACAATGTTCATGGTAATTATGGGGTATATAAATTTCATAGTAACTAATGAAATTTGGTCCATCTTATTCATTCAGAAATACCTGGGATCACTAGGAATTTATACACCAGTTTCATAATTCAGGTTGCGCTCTGTACTATCTGAATTGGGTCAGCATGCACTGTTCTGATATTCCAGAGAATTCAGGTTTAAAGTGCCCCATGTACAGTGGTGGTTGAAACCCTGTCCTGCTCACTGATGCTTCATTCAAGGCAGAAAGACTAATGCTAATGGTTGAGTTACATGTGCAAACTTGTGTTCTTGGTAACCTCATTTTAGCAGATGTTAATTTCCCATCCAGCAAAATCATTGCAAGGGACTGTCCCATCTCCTACTCCCTGTTTCTTCTAAAGGATTATTTTCATTCAAATTCATTATAGAGCTGGTCTCATTAGTTTACCTAAGAGATGTACAGGAGTGTTTACAGAGCTGAATAAAAGTTTCTCGTCACCAAATTTCTTATTTTTTTAAAGAAATGAGGACTTTAAAAGGGTGTCTGTTATCTTGAGATCCGTTTATCATCTCAGGTACTGCCATATCTCTTCAAAACAAAGACACTGAGGTTCTTTTACCACAGGATGTCTGTTTGCATACACTGATCCATTGAGTTCACAGGAACTGAGCACAACATACTGCTGTTTTGGAGAGGAGAATTCTGTTTATTGGACTAACAGTGGAATTTCATAGTTTCTGGCAGCACATTAGATTCCTCACAGAGATAGGCTGCCTGTGTCTATGAGCCAACTGGGTGATTCCAGAGTGCTGTGACAATCTTTCTCTATGCTTCCAAATATGACTGTGAGCTACTAGAGCTACTCCTACCACTAGCAGAGGTGTAAAAGCTCTAAGAGCTGTATTCACTTCTGCTCAATGAATGCCTGTTTTGCAAAGGTGATTCTCATCTGTATGTATCTAAGAATCTTATGCCACATGCTAACCCATCTCTGCCAAGAAATCATTGAACTCCAGAGGCTGTTACTAGCAGAAATAAACTTTGTCATTTTCACTGTTTACAAGCCACCAGCACACAACCAGAGTTTTCAAAAAGACAAAAAGTAAGCAATATGAATAACTTATTGTTGTGGTTTAACTGCCATAGGCAGCTGAGCCCCACACAGCCACTTGCTCACTTCCCCTGAAGCAGGACGGTGCAGAGAATCAGAAAGGTAAAATTGAAAAACTCAGTTTTTTTCATTAGAGAAAAACAAGAGGCCATATAGAGAAGCAAAACAAAGCAAGGAATTCCTTCACCACTTCCCATGGGCAGGCATCCCTCTCCATGAAATCAGGGCTCCATCACACCTGATAGTTGCTTGAGAAGACAAACTCCATCACTGACAAACAACCCCTTCCTCCCTGCAACTTGATATGCTGAGCATGAGGTAGGATGAGGTGCAGGAAACGCCTTGACTCTGTGTAAGCCCTGCTAACATCCCTGTGTTATCAGCACTGTTTCCAGCACAAAACCAAAACACAGCCTCATAACCTGTTACTATGAAAAAATTAGCTGTATCCCAGCCCAAACCGGTATATTCTACACTGCCGATGGCAATTCCTGCATTCACTCAGTGAAATCTCTTTTGTAGGCTTGCCTACCATGGAGGCCAAAACAAAATCTTTGAGTAAATAAGTAGCTGAGAGACTTCAGGGTACCACAAGTGACATTTTATTTGATGTATCAAATAGGAAGAATTGTTATTCTATTTAAACTCTATGTCAACTGCTTTAGTAATATATGGTTGAATAAAACAAGACACACAATAGAATTTGGGAGTAAGGTATCCTGGTTGCCTCTGTGAAAGGACCCACTCTCAGAGGTACATAAAGAAGAGGTTATAGCAGCTGTAGACATTTTCTCTTGGTGTTAAATTTTCTTTTAAGTTCTTTCTTCAATAAATCTTTTAAATTAATAGTTGTGATTATTTTGCTTACAGTTTATGCTACTCAATATGCCACAGTTAAGAGCTGCACCTGATGAAAATAATGTGAGTTGGTTGTGTTATTTCCAGTTTCTTTAGATTACTAACATCAGCAACTTTTTCTCAAAAGCTGATTAGTGCTCAGGACCTTGAAACACCTCTTTCAGTACCACAGGAGTACTTGCTGCCTGCCTCAGACTCCTACAAGTTACTAAGCCTTGATGCAGAAAGTAACTCTGACTTTTGCAAAAGAGAGCACCCTTACAGTGTATTTTGACCCAGGTATTATCAACATCAGGAGCTCACTACTTTGGCTAATATGAGTGGTGCTTTTGGTGTCTGCTATCCAGGGATAGCAGACTGTGCTTGCAAGTCAGAGCAGAAACCTTGCTGACGTTCTTGAACAAACGAAGGTTGCTGAGATGCAATAATCCCATTTCTTTAAGATGTCACGTCACCATGGATCTCTTTGTCATTGGCACTAAACAGCAGAACTAAAGAAGGATCATAACTCTCTCTGTAATAAGTTCATCCCTAATATGGGAGCAGGAGGCATCTTGGTAAGATGCATTTACTCAAATGATGTTGCTGTTTGAGGAGATCTGGCCTTGCCCTTGTAAAATGTCGATTTACTTGTAATATGATATCAACTGTCGATATCTCAGGAAGGATGAGTCAGTTTAGGATCAAAAAATGTATTTTTCTCTAAGATGGATACCTTAGCAATACTGGAAATCTAAGTATTTCTCTCTGACTTATTTTTTTTTTCGCCATGTGTAATTTTTTCCTATTTTGATGCTAACCTATACAGTGAATTTCTAAGTCTTGGTTTTATTGAGTCAGGATAACTTTGACATTATATTAGAGGTATTTATGCTAATTATATTTTATTACCACTAAGGTAGATACATGGCCAACATATTTGTTTTTAATCAAGTAAGATTTAACTTCTTAATTTCAGAGCCTAGTTTGCACTTTGGAAAGAATGTTAGTGTATGAAAAATTAAAATTGTGGTCAGATATATAGCTAAAATGTAAGTATTTCATTATACAAAATCTGAGACCAGAATTTTGTAATAACACTTGACAAAGCTGGAGTGACTTCTGAAAATTACCACATAATTCTTTAATTAACATTACTATGTATGTCTAAGCAAAAGAAGAGGTGTGGGATGATTATAAAATACTACTTGTTTTTAATGTATATGAGCCTGTGAATGCAAGCTTCACAATGTCTTCATAATGTTTAGAATTTTAATTACAGTTTAAATATGTATATCGAGATTATCTGATCAAATAGTCATTAACCCCTTTGTGGGTTCCAGCTGAGAGAAATCAGAAAGCATGTACCTTGAGTCTGTAACTTGTTAAGTTCATTGCAAACCTCATGTTGATTTTAATTATGGTAAAAATTAGGTAATAAGATGCATTACCAAAATGTCATGTGATTTATTACTATGTGTTCAGATACTCTGGTAATAGTAAGTGTTGCTTGAGGTGATTTTATCATGTAACACCAGAATAAAAATTGTTAAAAGTTTATTTTCTTTCCAATTTTCTTTTTTCTTTTTTTACTATTCCATTATGTACCTGAAATTAAACTTTATTCCTTATTGATTCATATTTACAGGGTGTGATCAGCTGCTATTTGTTTTTTTCCTGTTGTAGGCGAATTGCTGTTGTTTTGGAATTGAAGCCTTAAGGTGTATGCAATAATAAATATTGCTGTGTACTGTCAACATTCTTCACTAGGCTAAATTCTCCGTGACTTAGGATTTCTACTTTGTTCATTCTTCCTTTCTTTTCTCTACAGCAATTTTCATTACTTTCAATGTGCTCTGGGAAGAATTCTGTATTTTATGACCTAAGATGTCCTGTGATTCCTTTTCATTTCTGTGATATACTTTTCTGAAATGGGTTGAAAGGTAATACAGAGTATTCCAAATTGAGCCATGCCTCTCTCTTCAAGAGGGATGCATTAATTTCATTTTTTATTCCAATGTTTTCCATCCCATTTCTTTCATAATTTAACCTTCTTAGCTTCTTGAACTGTGCTAAACATTGAGTAGACTTTCTGTATGTTTGTGTAAATATGTACATGTTTTTCTCAAAGGCAAACATTTAATTTAGAATTTTAAGGCGAATTTAATTTCTCCATTCTTCTACTTCGTTTTGAGTTTTCACACTAAATGGTATGTGCTGTTTTGTTCACCAGTTACTTAGATTGTCTTGAAATTTTTCTTAAGATTTTTAGCTTGTTTTAACCTTTCCTGCTGTAATCACATTATATGCAGACTTCTAATTTCAATACTCCTGCCCTTTAACATAATTTGTCAATATATCAAAACCACAGATATGGGGTTTTGAAATACCATCCTCCAACCTATTCTTTCAATGAAAATTGATCATTGAATCTTATTTCTGCATTTTTAATTAATATTAGAATTTTTTTCATCTTGCCTTGTGACTACTTCACTTTTTAAAAGTTTTTTGTGCAAGATTTTGTTCAGTTCCCGCCAAATTCTGTCATTGTGCTACAGCTTTCAGCTTGCTTCATAGTTGTGGGGCAGTGTGGGCAATTTTTCTGGGTTTTTTGGTAGTCTTGGCAGAAATTGAGGTGCTTGAGATTGTTTTATGTGCAAGAAAGGAAGTCTGCTGTTTTCCTGCAGCAAACCTTTGTTCTGAGATGCATTAAAATCTCTTTGTTCTTTTGTTCTTTTGAAAGAAGTCATAACCTAATTAAAATCCCCATGATAATGGCAAGAGGTAAACAATGCCAGAAATTAATCATCTATACTGACAGAAATATGCCATGTATATTTTCTGTTTCACCCAGCTATATGATTTCCTTTTCTTACCACATGACAGTGATGTAGATTCTTGTTCACTCTAACCTGTGTTGTGTGACTGTGTGTTAAACTGGAAATGCTAGTGATACTAGTGGTTTTAGGAATACATGCATTTTTGGGAAAAAGTCAAGTAGAAAACTCTTTTTCCTATCCCTTAGTGAAGAATTTTTGGGGGGATTTGGTGGGGGGGTTTACTGTGTTTAATTTTTTTTTTTTCCCAGCTGTTTGCTAAACTGGTAATTAAAGTCATGATTACATTAGAGAGGAAGTAGATCTCTTCAGCTGCCATCGGGGAGGACTAGAAAAACGTGTGGTATCAATGGGCATGAGAAAGACAGATTTGTGGCGGCACAGGCTTGAAAGACTGCTCTGCAGTTCATACTCTTTGCTTTATGTTCAGTGCCATTGCTGAGAAAATGATGAAGACTGCACGAAACTGAAAATAGCGAGGCTGTTATAAATCACGCGGCACAGCCTGTGACTTACGCACACGCATTGTGCCTGATACTGCTGTAATTTTTCATGACAGCTACGACTCGGAAAGTTGTAGCTGATGGGCAATATGAGAAGAAAATTACAGCCTATGACTGTTACATGTCTGTTGTTAGAATAATTCCGAATGCTGTTTATATGTCTCTTCCATGGGTGGTGGGACCTGAGAAAGTAGAGGAGTTCAAAGTTCAAAGCTCCGTGCTCGTGCTGTACACAGTCTGTGATGCCTTGCAAGGTAAGTCTTTACTTCAGTACTAGATGAAATCTTGGAAGCAAGTACAGGAAGAATGTTCCTTAAACAATCTTATAGGAAAGGCTCTTGAATTAGTGATGAAGCCTCTTTATGATTGTTTTCTGTTGCCTTACTGCAGCGGGTTTTTTGGGTTGTACTGCAATGGTTCTCTCCAAAACTCAGCCACTGTTGGTCTTAGTTCTGCTGTGGTGGATTTATTTTGCAATTTAAGGCACACTTTGCAATATGGTATTGATCAGAACAGTTCTCTCAGCAGTATGGAGGAAGCCTTTTTTTGCCTGCTGAAGCAATAATAAAAATAATGGACAAACACTAGCAGCCATTGTAAAATGTTTACCTGACATGCCTCTATTTGTTTTGCCTTTTCTCAAACATGTTCAAAGATGTAAAAAAAGGCATTTTTGCAGCCTATAATGAGGCCTAACCATGTCTTGTGGGAATGTTTTCCTGACAATTGTTGTAGTTATTAGTATCCTGTTCTGTAATTATGGCAAAATTTCCCTCTTATAATGCCATTAAATCTGCTATTTGGAGTGAAAATAAAGTCCTTATACCCTCCTTCAACCTTGCCTTCAAGTTCCTTTAAACACGAAAAATTGATGTCAGTAAAAAATTTAATTCATAAATGACATTTGTCCACAAAATTACAATGCAGTGTGTTGATTACATGAGGATGGCTCTGAAGCAGATTCAGCCACTTGCACAGTGTTTACCCCTGTTTTGTTTAGTTAACCTGTGGGGTATGAAACAAAGCCTTACCTTTAACTACACCAATGCTTGTCAGAGGTCCAATTAGAAGTTACAATGTTGGCAGGCTGTTTAAGTACAAGTGAACTCGCAGCATGAGTAGTTTTGTTCTCTGGCTGAAATTGCATGAGCCTGCCAGGGCAGATATTTTGAAATTCTCTCGTTTTCACCTGTTCAAGAAACGTAGTAGAGAATCAAAATAAATCTTTACTAATTCAGATCTGCTTTACATTTTCCTTTATGGAGAGGGACTACCTTGGAATATTTCCAAATAGATGGATTCACTTTGTGTGTATTTCTATTAGGAATGAGTTAAAGCATTCTGAGTTTATTTGGACCGAATACTGTATGAAGTTAAAAGAAACAGAGGAGAAGATTATAAAGGATGAAAAACACCTTGAGGAGTTAGTGAAGCAAAAAGCAGAAATCCAGGAAGATGCAAACTGTTGGAACAGAAAAGTGAGTCTTGAATATTTATAAACAAGCAAGTAAATGAGTATCTTTTATTGAAAAGTACATGAATACCTGAATATTTTGTATGTTTAAGAGTTAAGATCCTCTGTAAAAGTAAAAATATAAATACAGATTTTAAAATAAGGAGTGGTAGATTCTGTAGAACTCTCTTGTTCATTATTTTGCTTTAGTATTATTTTTCTGATTTAACTATTAAAAATATAATAACCATCTTACAGTGCTAAAAGTGACCTGGATATTTTTAGTTGTTGGGTGCATATCTGCCCAGTATTTCTTGTCTTAAAACATCTGCAATAATGTGTGCATGCAGTGGGATAGAGTAAGTGTCCTCTGAAGTTAGTGGATTTTTAACCTGAGATGGCATGTGATACACTTTTACATCATGCATACTGATACCCTATTTTACTTTATTTTTTCCAGTTTTCTGCTATATTTGCCTATAATTTATTTTGGAATCTTCTCCTTTGTCGTCTAAAATCTGAACTAGATTTCCTCATAGCACCTGACTGTGAGTTTTCAGTTAATTAACAGCTCCATATATGGAAACAGTAGAAAATGCCTTGAACAGGATTTAGATGTCCACAAGAGCATATCTGTTATTTTTTAACATGTATGTATATATGTATACGTGTATGTGTACAAGTGTAAATAAAGTATGGAATTCATTCACTTTTACATGCCCCATACCATTGTGGATTGTGCATCTAGACAATTAGGTGCTAGGGATCCAGTGGAATCCAGAATATAAATGGAGGATTTCTGAGAAGATGAATGTACCAAGCATGCTCAGAACTCAACAAAACATCCCCAAAGCATCCTGCCACCACATCCTGCAAAAGCAAAGATACAGTCATATTAAAGCCACCACTGGGTATGTTCTTGCCTTTTTCTTCCAACTGTGTATTACAGGTTTTTTCTGTTACTGATGCCAGCAATTGCTACCAACAAATATCAAGAACACAGCTATAATAAAATAGAGCCAATACTTATTAATAGGCCTTTTTTTGTCCATTTAATTTTCTTTCTGCATATATTTCCATCTGGGTTTGATGACCAGATATATTTCAGCAGGTACTATCTAGTTATTAAGACCAGGAGAAGACAAAGACAGCCATGCACCAACAGGGATAAGGTGGAGCATGGTATTCTATTAGGTGACCACCTTAGGTTACACTAAAGGTGATCCAGAATTAAGTTTAGTGAAAGGCTGAATTGTTATTGCCAATTTCCTTCAAAAATTTGGCTAAATTAATGAACTGAATACAACTTTATAAATAATAGTGGATATTCAGAAAGCTCAAAGTTATTCTTCTGATCATCATAGAAATATTTTGGAGATAATTTTGTTATTTTGGGAATCAGGAAAATATTTGGATTATTTTAAGTGGCTTCAGTGGGGTTTGAATGAGACCCAAATTATAATATGACAATCGTCACGTATACCAATAAGTTTGGAGACAGATTAAGTGATGTGTACTAATGTTTTTTGGCATTGTTTTTCCTAACTCTTTTTTCTTGTGCTAATTCATGCTGGTTTTTATGTTTTCTATCTGATCTGTTAGGAGTGTTACAACTTTTGACACTGTATAGACAACCCTGAGTTTTCTTTTTATCACACTACTCAGATTTACATTACAAAAGGTATCTGTATGGGTTAAACCTATTTTCTGTATCTACATGGGCTTTGTTTTTCAAAGATTAGAAGAATCGCTTCTTATAAAATTGTTCTCATAGCTAACTGTTACTCTCTTATTCTTTTGTCTTCATTAATTACCTGCACAGTGTGACATTATTTCAAGTAATTCCTGTCAAAATGGTTGCTCTGAAAGCATTGAAAGAGTGAAAAACATTTCTGAATAATGTTTTTCCTATGTACTACCAATTTTAAAACTAGGACATTTTGCTCATACCTAATCAGATGGGTTTTTTTTTCCCTGTAAGTATAGCCAACTCTTTGTCTTTCTCACACTTCACCTGAACTGTATTTAGAGTCATAGAATGGTTTGGATTGGAAGGGACATTAAAGATCATCTAGTTCCAGCCCATTGTCAAGGGCAGGGATGCCACCCACTAGTCCAGGTAGCTCAAAGCCCTGTCCAGCCTGGCTTTAAACATTTCCAGGGTTGGGGCATTATATTTCTCAGAGTATTTTACATATGGAGAGGCTTAACAATTTGGGTTTTTATCTCCTCTTTCTAGACTAGTAAAGATGCTTCATTGAAATTTTTTATCAGGTCATGTTTTACGACCCCTAATCATTCAGGTTAAGACTTTCAGTCCCCAACTATTTAGGAAGGCACAACCATCCAAGGACAATTGCCAGAACCCTAGAGAAGTACAACAGAGCTGTGATATTCTGGTCAAAATAACAAGTCCCTCCTTAGCTGCAGGGATGTAGCCAAAAAGGTTCACATGCAAATATGCTCTTCATCAGATGCTTGAGATAACACTGGGAAATTATATGCCATTTAAGGCACCTGCATCCTAATTCTGTTTTGATTTTCTCACATGTATTATTCTCTAAGACTTTTATTATCAACCTTGATACTGCTAGACCAAACACCACATTTGTTGTCTGGTCAATTCCAGTTGGACTCTTACCACTGTGTAAACTGTATAGGTAAATTCTGACAGGATGTGATGTTGTTTCAACTTCTGCAGAGGAAGGAGAGGTGAAGAAAACAAAGTTCATTAGCCTTCATGTGAGCAGCTATGCCTTTATCCATCTCAAGCTACTTTAAATTATTTCCTTCCCTGGTAGATGGTTGCTTCCCTAACATCTTCATTATTCCTTAAGCTCCAGTGATTGATCCATCATTGATTTGAGCAGAGGAGTTATGGATTCTCCATCCCTGAGAGTATTCAGGTCAAATGGGACCCTGAGTGACCTGATCTAGTGGAAGGTGTCCCTTCCTGTGGCAAAGAGGGTTGGAACCAGATGATCTTGAAGGTCCCTCCCAACCCAAACCATTCTGTGCTTCCACAAATAACTCCATGACTCTATGAATTAAGAGAAATATTGAGATATTAAGGAAAATCTTAAGGCTGAGAGAAACTTGAGTTATTTTGCTTAGTTATACCACACATGTCATGTATGAATTAGCAGGCTGTGAGTGTGCTGTGGCCTCAGTGAGAGTGCAAAGCCTAAAGATTCTCCTAGGTTACACTGCAAGGGCAGTGCAATATGCACACCATAGATAAAACATACCTGATTACTCTTCAATAGTCTTCCTTTTAAATTTAGTTTTAAAAATATTGTTTCATTATCACAAAGAAACATGAGAAATTTGTATTGCTTACTTTACAAAGTATTTTCTGTATAGAATATTTGAATTAAAAAACAGCAGCCCAAGGAGATGAGAGTGTAAAAATATCAAATGTTGCTTCTGAAACGATTAAAACTGTGGAGTAATCAGTACTTTTAAATTTTTTTTTTATATAAATAAAGTAAAAATGCCTGCATACTTGTGTCTTCTGTGTTGGTCTGAAATAATTTCAGCTTATGCTAAAGGTGTCTTAATGGTTTAATGTTCATTAGAAATCCATCAAGGAAAGCAAACTACTGGCTATAAATCAAAGGATTCTAAATATTAATGAAGCACTGGAGAGTTTGAAATGTAAAAATTTAAGAACATGAGGGGAAAAAATAGAGAATTTTTGCAAAAACTCAGAAATAGGTAATGCCTGCAATATAAATATAGGAAGCAAACTTTATTTTTTCACTTAAAACATGCCTACAAAATGAACCTTAATTTTATTGTAAGTCTGTCTGTAAAATCACATTTCAATAATTTCAAATTGCTTCAGGCTGAAATTTATCATGTTACTTCTTTGATTTTACTTGAAAGAAAAATAGCTAAAATTGTGCAAAAGAAAATACATACCTTGAAAATGAGGAAGATTCTGAAATTCTTTTTTTGTTAACATAAACTTCAGTCCCCAAAACATTTTGGTAAAAGCTTTTATGATTTTTTTTCTTATATGATGTTTATAAGCAGAATCTGAAATATCTTTTTTCTCTATTTTCTGTGAATTCTTGTAAGATATGTACATATGTTTTGAAGATTTTTAGTTTATTGATTCCAAATATCTATACTTTAAAAAATATTGTATGTGACCTTCTCAATGCAGAAAAAAAATCCCATTTTTTTAGTTCTTTCTTCCTCTGAACTCTACTTGTATTCTGGTTTTATTTATCTGACAGGTTATCATCTTTATCACCCCAGAAACTTTGGATTTTATTGTCTGGCTTCAAAAAAGTCATCTGAAAAAAATCATGAAAATAATTAGATTCTTAAAAGTTTTGTAGAAATTGATGACTGAGTTGAATGAATACATCCTGTCACCATGAAAACATTCCTATACTAGATCCCAAAAATGGCATTCAAGAGGTGTGGGAAAAGGGAGGAGATAAAAAGATGAAAGGAAGGAGGAGCTATGTCCATACTCCTTATTAATGGTCCAAGTCAGAGCTCATACCTTAACATACCAATGTAAATCAAAGATGGGACACAAATGGATAATAAACCAGGCTTCATTAGTTCTGATGATGATGGAACTACTTATTCAGATTATTAGAACCTTTTAAAACTAGTGACAGCTTTCCAAATTTATTCTTTTCAATTTCATTGATGTCTTTTTTGATCGACAAGTTTTTTATTTCATCATACCCATAATAATGGAGAGATATGGAAGTTTTGGAAGTATTAACTGATAAGCTGAAAGAGGAAACTCAGGTTTGTAAGAATATATAGAGACAAATACAGAGAATCAGGATTGAGAGGGGAGTTCTCAGAAAACAGATTTGAGAAGCATTGAGATCATCTTGTACACTAAAACTTTTCAGAGACCACAAAAAGACTGGGGACATTCACAAGAGAAATCCTTAGAACATTGTCTGTTTCATATATAATTAGTATGGTTGTGAGTGTCCTTGTCATTGTCCTTGCACGTGTTTGGGAATTCAAGAAATGCATATGAAAGCTCAGATTCAAGTCCCAGAGAATGATAAGGTATGAAAAGTTCTTAGTAATGAAGGATTCTAGGAGCTCTATTTATGGCCTCAAAGTATGATCTGAAGCCATCCTTTGAAGAGGAAATATCTTTTCAGACTGCCATTTAGTCTAGTTCCAGGAAATAATGAGTGTAGGCTGAATGTAGTGTTCAATTCAATTTTACATCTTGCTTTAGTGTGAAAACAGGATTTTTAGTCAGATACAATCCCAGATTTCTGTTCATTGCTTTCTTATGATAATTTAAGTTAACTTTTAAAAGGACTTTCTGGAATGCTCATTTTTGGAACCCCTACATTGTCTCAATTCTCCTTTCAAAACCACCAACCTAGCATGTAACATATTAGATCTTTAGGAAGAAAGAAACTGTTAATCCCTCCTAAAAATTAGAAGTTTTGTGCATTCCTCTTATGTTTTACTGAGTGTGAGGACAAAGAGGAATGTTTGTAGGTCTTTTTATTTGAAAATCTTCTTTTATCTTTCTGGAGTTATTGACTGGATAAGAAATTTGTTTTAAACAAAGTTTTTAAGTAATATAGTTGGGGGTTTGCTATTAAGTGCTGTGAGAGAAGCAGGATACTTGGTTCTGCTCAGAAACGTAAATTCTTTGGTTTGTCACCAATCTCTTCCTTTGTATTACCTTTCCTTCATATTATATTAGACATCATGGATGAAAGAAGCTGAGGAAAAACAGTGCATTTGACCTGATATTAACTAATTTCCCATGAAAACAGCGTATAACTTACAGATAATATTTGATAGGAAATATGAGGTCCCCATGCCATGCACAACTGCCAAATGTATGAAAGCTTAGGAAAAGGAAAATCAAACACTTAGTATGCTTCTCAAATGGCGACAGGGTTCCTGAGTAAGCTGCAGAAGCTGTGATAAAAGTTTCAACACCTGTACATGAAGTGGAGCATGGAACACATTGCACCAAAGAACTTCTTTCAGCTGCAGTACATTTGCTTTTCTGCCTGGAATATTTATGTTCCTCTTGCACCCATGCTTAAAGCTCTTTGACTTCCAGAGTCATGGGTAGCCTTGTATGCATCAAAACAATTTTGCTCCACATGAAAATATAGGAAGTCAGAATGGAACAATTATTGTTTTGTTCCTTTCATTTCTTTCCAGCTTCAGCACACATCTGCTTACTCTGCACTGTTAAGATGAATTACTACTTTGGCTTTACTGTTTTGAAATTTAAGTCTTTTTATAGCCATAGACATTTTGGAAGAAATCTGTGAAGCTATTTAATCATTGTCTTCCCCAAAAGAAGATTGGCTTTACTTATACTTAAGAAAGAAGCAGAAGACTTTTCTAGGGTTTTTCATGTTGGCTCTTTCAAAACTTCCCTATGAAAGGCAATTAATTGTCCAGTGCCTTTTTGTCAGTATTTTAGGATATGTGTTATGTTCTTCAGGTAATTCTTTTCTGGCAGAAAATTCTTTTCCCTACACTGACCTTGTTATGACTCATCTCTGAGGCAGAGTAACTGAGTTTCTTGTTAATGGATCCCTTGAGGTGGATTAGAGTGAAGTGACACTAAATGATTATCCATTTGATTCTCTGAAGGCTGCAGGGAAGCACCAGTGGTGTAGTGGTATCATGCAAGGTTCCCATTCTTGTGACCTGGGTTCGATTCCCAGCTGGTGCATGGAAAATCCTTGGCTCCCAGCCTGTGTAGTGCCTATACTACATGTCAGGTGTTGTTCATCAAGATACATATAGGCAATATGGATTTTTCTCTTCCTCTGTGCTTTTTGTAACTTGAATTTTGGTCAGGGTAATTAAGTTTCTGTGAGCTTGCACTCTCTTACAGCTATTTTAAGGACTATTTATACTGTAAGACTGTATATTTAGCAACCTGCAGTTCATATGCACTGAAAGTGAAATGTGCAGACAGTGTCTGTGCATGTATGAAGTGACTCATGATGCTTAGTCCTTGACCAGTTAGAAAACGTTTTGGTTTTGTAAAGCAAATTATGCTTCCCTTCTTTAAGTAAGCTAATTTTTTTGCTTACTCTGTAGTAAGGAAGCTTTGACAGAAATATTCTGGCCACTAATTCAGGTAAGGGAAAGTTCTGGCCTGATGTGGGATCAGTTGTGCAGATTAAGTATCAGAAGCAAAGTTGTATATCCTATGAAGGTCCTTACAATACCAACTAGGTTTATCATTCTCTAGAATGTATCAGTGGAAACTCAGTGGTAACAGCAGTTTATTTTTCAGTGACCAGTTCTTCTACAAAGAAACTGAGAAATAATAAGTTTTAAGGTTACAGAGGTTGTATTCTGTCAATCAAAGCAATATCAGCGTTTATCTGTAGGTTTTTTGTAGTTGATTCAGTATGGATTTTTCTGCGTAATCCAACAGTGTAATTGGTAGTTTAAGTTGGCTTCTGTTTAAGAGTTCACTTCTACTGGAAATTTGCTTTTACACAAATTAATTGTTTTACATGACCTAAGAAATCTGCAAATAGTAACTTACTTGTTATTTGAATTTATCCACCATACACCTAACCTGTACCACTGCACTGGTATGAAATATCCTATATGTGGCCATTTATCATAAAAGAGATGAACTGAGACTCTTTGACCAATTTAACACTTTCAGATAAAAGGGCTGTTTTTGACACTTTCTTCTCATCCAAAATTGATGGTTTTATATTATATTTTGGAAGAGGGGCCAAAAAAAGCTGTTTAGTATTCAAATATCATCTCCTTCAAACACAAGAGCAGTCCATTCCAATGAGTAGGAAGTCAGGCAAAAATGCCAGGAGGCTTGCATGGATGAGCAAGGAGCTCCAGGCAAAACTCAGGTGCAAAAAGGAAGAACATAGAAGGTGGAATATAGAAAGTGGAATCAGGGACAGTAACCTGGGAGAAATACAGCAACATTGTATGAGCATGCAGAGATGCAGTTGGAAAAGCTGAAGCCAAAATGGAATTGAACCAGGCAAGAGATACCAAAGGCAACAAGAAGGATTTCTCTAAGTGCAGACGTCAGAAAAGGAAGGCTGCAGGCTGCATGAGGCAGGGAACCTGATGGCACAGGACATGGCAAAGGCTGCAGTACTAAATGCCTTTTTTTGCTTTGGTCTTTTCTGCAAGAGCCAGCCTTTAGGAATCCTGGGCCCCAGACACCAAGGGGAAAGGCTGAAGAAAGGAATACATATCCTTTGTGGAAGGGAATCAGATCAGGAAATACTTATTCAGACTGGACAACCATAATTCCATGGGTCTTAATGGGATGCCCCAAAAGTGCTGAGGAAACTTGTGACTGGGAGAAGTGCTTCTGGACTGGAGGAAGGAAAATGTCACTCCTATGTTCAAGAAAGGCAAGGAGGAGAACCCAGGGATCTAAAGCATAGTCAGCCTCACCTCAATACACTGAAAAGCGATGGAGCAGCAAATCCTGGACAACATTTTCCAGGCGGGTTTCACAAGGACAAGAATGTCATCATGAGTAGTGTGCATGGATTCACCAAAGAAGTGTTGTGCTTGACCAGTTTGATAACCTTCTGATAACCTTCTGTTATCAAACAGAAATGACTGGCCTGGTAGGCAAGGGGAGAGCAGTGGACATTGTCTGCCTGGACTTACAGTGTCTCTCATTAAGATCCTCACAGACAAGCTGTTGATCCAAGGGCTGGATGAGCAGACAGTGAGGTGAACTGAAAATTAGCTGAATGGCCAAGCCCAGAGGGTGGTGCTTAGTGGCACAAAGGCAAGTTGGAGGACAGTGTTGTGAGCTGAAATATTTGCACAAATGAATGGGCAACTGTACAATCAGGGGCATCTTATGGTTTAAGTATTTAAGGATTGTTAGTTATTAGTCTTAGAAATTAGGGTTTTAGAGGTGATTCAGATAAAGCCCTGCCTTTTTGCTGTCTTAAATCCTCTTATTAAAATGCATTTATCAAATACCACTTAGGAGTCCAAGTAGACTCCCTCCATCTGGGACATCACCCAGATATCTCTTCTCATATTCTAACTGAATCCTTCAGAAAACTGATGAATTTTGAGGCACTGATGCCCAGCCATGCTAATTCCTCTTCTATGCATCAAGTTTTCCACATGTAAGCTAATTCTTTTTTTCATAGCAATTCACATTATGATTTTGCTTCTCAGGACTTTACAGATTTTATCTGTTTTGGAATTTGGGTTTTTCCCCCCTATTATACTTTGTTTCCTGAGTGTTCATGGTTAGATGTCTCTAAGTCCTTCTTATCATCTGTTTGCCTTATGTTGTCTCTTGCAGATTTCCTATCAGATGTGTTTGGAAAGGTCCTTGGTTTATGTATCTTGCAGATTTTTCCAAATCCTCTAATTAAGCTTGCCTGATTGTATTTTTGTATTTAAATAAGCAAAATTCAGGATATTTTCTGTTTTCTTCTTTTAGACAAAATTTCAGCTTTTTGCCTTGCTAGTTATAGTTTCCCTTCTGTTAATGACATTGATTTTCTTTTTGATATTTCCAAAGTGTCTGTCAATGCCAGGCTTACATGCCATTTGAGCCTCCAATATGATATCCTTAAGTAATCTCCCTCTGGCTTGGAAGTGTTTTACTTTTAGATGTTGAATATGAAATTTTCAATAATATAATTTTTATAAAACGTCTTTTTAAATTTCTTTTAAAAGAATTTTAAAAAGCTACAGTGTTACTTTTTGGATTTTGTTGTTCTTTAAGCTGTTTTTGCAACACCAAGCTGCTCACTTATCTTTCCATTTGGACAGGGGACAGGAAATATAACAATGGGTTAATAAGATGATATAAGGACTGGGAGAGATCACTCTCTGACCACTTTAACAAGCAAAACAGACTGAACAAGGGGATATCAGTTGAATTTATTAACAACATAATCAGACCATGATAATGAGAAGTAAAACAAATTTTAAAGCACTTTCTCCTCATCCCTTCCTTCTTCCTGGGCTTAATTGACTTCAGGTTTTCCCTACCTCCTTCCCCAGAGCGGCACAAGGGGATGCGGATGGAAGAGAAACCATGGTCAGTTCATCACATGTTGTCTCTGATGCTCCTTTCTCCTCAGCAGGAAGACTCCTCACATCCTTCCCCTGCTCGGTGTGGAGTCTCTCCCAAAAGACAGTGAGGTATTCTTCCATGATATTGTCTTGCATGAGTCCTTCCCATGGACTCCAGTTCTTCACAAACTGCTCCAGCATGTGTCCCTTCCACAGGGTGCTGTGTTTCAGGAACTGACTGCTCCAGGGCGGGTTCTCAGAATCGGAACTGCCTGCAAACCTGGTCTGTTGTGGGCTCCTTTCTCCACAGATCCACAGGTCCTTCATGCAGCCTGTTCAGTGCAGGATTCCCACAGGTTCACTGCCTCCTCTCAGGCACCCAACTGCTCCAACGTGGGGTTCTCCACAGGCTGCAGGTGGATCTCTGCTCCCTGTGGGCCTCCATGGGCTGCAGGAGCACAGCTGCCTCACCATGGGCTGCAGGGGAATTTCTGCTCCATTAGCCAGTGCTGGCTGCACACAGATCTCTTGCAAAAAGTAAAAACTTGGCCTTTTTCTTATGTAAAACTTGATACCACATAAACAGTAAAATTAAATCCTTTCTTCTCATCCAAACTCCTTCTAATAACTGGTAAAGATCTCCTGTGATGCATTATTAGCACAGCAGTGTATAAGGCATCCTGAGAGCTTTCTCATAGTTTGTAGGTGAGTGCCATTGAGATTCACCATCTCTTTCTTCCTATAAAGGAGACCTATAATACCTCTGGGAAAAATATCTTTACCATTAATAGTCCCACACTTACCTTTATGTAATAAAGGATTTTTGGCTCAGTTGTTCCTTCTTGCTCATCCTGAAATGAATACTCCCATGCTGTGAGTGTTCTGAAAAGTTCCAACGTCTTGTGGGATCAGAAGAGCAAGACAAAACTGGAGGGAGGCATTGCAATCTTTTACTATAAGTACTTGAGCTGGAACCCCATTTGAGTCCTTTTGCAGTGGTCTCAGATAGGAGAGATTTACTCTGAGAGCTGTCAGAAGCTATTTTTCTTTAGAACAGGATTTTGTTGGATTTACTGTGATGACCAGAAGTCCTTCAGAGATTTTTATTCTTTTTTTTTTTTTGGAGAGAAAAGTCTGAACATTTTTTTTTAACAGTAGCAATCTCCATTTGCTTTTGCTACAAAACCTGTTCTCTTCCATTCTGTGAGTTTGAACCGGGCAAGAACTCAGGACAGAACTGGATATCAAGAGGTCCCATTTCTAGAAAGGTAAGCCCTAAGAGAGATCTTGAAATTCCTGTTTGTCCAAGACATTGGCAGAAAGTGTTGAATGGTACTCTTCTAAGCCAGGTGGAGCACAAGGTCTCCATCACATGCAACTGTGGCTGATGCACAACTTCTCTCTGACTCTCCTGCTTTGCTTCAGAGAAGGCTGAAGGGAACACTTCTGGACCTGACTGACGCAGCATGATAGGCTTTATTCCAGATATCTTCTTCCCATTTTTCTATTCAGTAGTGATTCTTTTTGATTACTCATTTAAACTAAAAGGCTCCTTTTTCTTCACTTGATTCTTGACCAAGATCCTTAGTGGCATTTTTAGCCTGCCTTCTTTCTTTTTACAGACAGAAACCAAAGAACACTATCCTAGTGGGAAGTAAATTTTGATCTCAAGATGGAGGGTTTTTTTATTAAAGTTCATGTTTTCTCATTATAAAAGGGTTCTTGAGATGCATGTTGTACTTCTTTTAGGCTGGTTTTTAAGTTCTGTTTCAACTGAGCCTTTTTCTCCCATTTTTCTTCCAAAGCCCTATTTCTGTGTGTTAGACAACATTCACATCTTTGCTGTCAAGGGGCTTTTTCTTCCTATTAGAACAAAATTTAATGATGATGTCAAAGGCTGTTGAAAGTGCAAAAGCTATCATTTGCTAGCGATGGTCAAAGTACAGAACAGGTTAGATGAGACTCTTTTCTGAAACAACCGAAGGGGATCTTCTAATGAGACAGAGACCCAGAAATGTTAGTGGTTTTCTGGGAAGCTTGTCCATTCCATCTACCAGCTGTTGTCACTTGGAACATTATCTGTAGCTTTACCTGATACTGTGCCATTCTTCAGGAATTCAGAAATTTTGCTGCATTTCCTGCTTGAAATACCCCCACTAAGCATCACTGTGTTTGTAGACTATGATTGAAAACCCGAAAAAGGAGTTATTTACCACCAACCATTACATTTTGAAAAGAGTAGGTTGAAACTAGGTAATCTTTAAGGTCCCTTAAAATTCTATGATTCTATGAAGATATGAAGAGCATTGAAGAAATTGAGAGTTAAGTAGCTGATTTAGTAGTAAAGATATATTTCAGGACAGCCATGAGGTAAAAGTAGTAGAATCTGGACCAGTCACTAACATTTTTTGTCATTGTTAGAAAAAAACACTTTAGACTTTAGTCTTTAGACTTCTTGTATGTCTTTTTCCTAAGCAGGTGCTTTTTCCTTTTCTTCTTTTGGGAAATTGCTCTGAACACAACTGGAAAGATGGGAAAAATTTAATTTGTTTTCAGTCTTTTGTCATAAGTGAAACAGAGTAGCAAAACTAGCTATTAGTCAAGACAGGGAGTTTTCTGAAAGCCATGTACTTGTTAGAGAACATTCAAGTATCAACATCTATTGAGCCTATTCAGTGTAGATACAGGATTTTGTATTTTTCTCAAAGCCCAGATACAAGAATTTCTGCTGCATCAGCAAGAAGGGTGTTTTGTTGCAGAATCAGTCTGTCATAGTTGAGTTATCCAACTGCTAGTAGAGAGCTTGTCATGGGATATCATCTCCAGGTTTTTAGTGTTACTCTATTTGAAGGGCTCTTAGCACAGTCTGCATGCAGCAATACTTCCCACCTTTTGGATGAGAGATGGGGCATGTTGAACATTTTGAGTTCAGGTAATGGATTATGTGGTAGTTTATTTTTAATGCAGGTTTAATAAGTCAAATTGAAAAATTTTTTTAAAAAAGAAGATTCTTCTAATAGCTAATAGTATTTTCAAAACAAGGCATTAATGGCAGTGACTAATGTTGCTAGCCCTTCCCCAGCTGAAACTAAGTAGAAACAAGTGACAAAGATCACATCATTAGTTCCCTGGAAACCTAGAGAGGTGTGGTGTAAGGTATACATCACGGTCTACACTTGTATTTCCTTCTGTGTTAAAAGCTTGGAGAAAGAGTTTGCACAAGCAGATTTGAATGCAAATGGTTTCCAAAACATAGTGTAATTTCCAGGGAGAACTTTCTCATTGATTAAAGATTTTCAGAATGAAAATATGAATACTTATTTTAATTTGTTTTTATCTTCTACATGGAATTTTAAACTTTAAATAGTATAAATATTATGTAATTTATTTAAGCATATTTATTAATGCAAGATTTCCTTTACTACATGTATTAATGATGGTTTCTCTCATTTAATATTTGGTGCTCATGTTAATGATGAAAATGAAATTAATACAATAGACAAGAACCATTTTTCTTAAGGTGCCAATTAATAATAGAGTGGATTAATGAAAATGAGAAAAATGAGATATTGTAATATATTATTTTCTTCTTCCTCCTCGTTGGCTGTCCTTAGCTGTATTTTACATAAGGTGGTGATAATAATTAATAAACTTCTATTTTGCCTGTTATATGCATCCCATGGAAGCTATTAAAAATATATATTCTGACTTCAGAACTATATGTGATTTTTCCTTTTCCTGCAAGATGAAAAACATTTTATGAAGCAGTACAGGTATTTTCTATTTTAAAAGTGCACTTTATTGCTCAAAGCATAGAGTATATTAACCTACATGATGAAAAAATGGGCATGGAAGGGAAAGCCAAAGTAAGCTTAAGAATGGTAATTGTGAAATTTAATGATTAATGCTTTTTTTCTGACATCTATAGATGCAGGGCAAAAATGTTTGAATACTAACACACCTATTTATGCATAAATTCTGCAGAAGGTCTCCTATTTGGATCAGAGTGTACATGAGCTAGATAAAGAGCAGAAGCAAACTGAACAACAAGTGGAACAAAAAAAGAGAAGTATTATGAAGTAAAAATTAAATGGTGTAGGGGTGAATAATTTAATGCTTGCATTGAAGTACATTTAATGTTGTAATGCTTTTTCGAAGTATGTTTAATCTCAAAGGTTAGGCTGTCATTTCTATGGAGTTGCCTTGGAACTATATACACACAAACACTTTATGTACTATTTTCTGTCTCTTGCTGGAACTAACCTATGAGGTCCATAGCCTTGAGACAGCGTGAAGCACAAAGCAGAATTGATATTGGGGTCATTGAGAAGTCCTTTGCTTTCTTCATTTGCTGCACTGGCTCAGATTGCTTGAGGGGCTTTAGAAATGCAAGGGAGAAAATCAATAAAGGACAAAAAAGATTCCAGTGTAATAGGAAGTGCCTGCTGATTGCATGTTTGCTCAGCAGATGGCATCTTCTTGTAAATGATGGCTCATATCTGCTGTACCACTTACTAAACTGTATAATCCAGGAAAGTGAATAATTGAATTTCATTACTGAACATTGTGCTTTGTATAAACATGTTATTAGAAGAAACAACCATTTTCCCCCTAAGATTCTGTTAATTTTTATTACTCTTTTATTTGCATCTTGTATAAACTTGTTAGATATTACAGCATCAAAGATGAATCATGTACATACATATATAAAACAATAAAAGCTTTCATGTTGTTCAGAGTTGCTTTTAGGAATCCTGTAATTTCTGTGGAAAAAATCCAAGACTTCTTATATATGACAGAATCTTAAATTAAGAGTGGGAAAATTTATTGATTGCAGAGATTTCTAAATTTGATGAGGAAGATGAAATTTATATATTTGTCTCTCTTAAAGATGATGCTCTACCAAACTGCAGGTTTACCAAGAGATCTTAGAACATGAGGAAATGACTGGTGAGTCAGCATGCAGATAATCAGTAATTCTACAATATTTTTCAGGGCATTTACTTCCTATCCTTTTTTTTTATTGTTGTTTTTAATGCTGCCTGTCCTAGTAACTTTAAATAGCTGCATCCATTATTTACTTGAGTAATACTTGAGCTGGTGTTCTGGAGGAGTATTAGAGTAGAATAAAGCAATCTACAAAGCCTATTTTATGAGATTGTAGAGCTCTGAACTGGTAACAGCTCTTGGATACCTTAAATATTGCATTTTTAGAGCTTGGTACAGTTTCTTGACTGTAGAAATTGAAGCTTTATCAAAGGGGCTGTCTTGTTTTTAACAATAACTCATACCTCTGGTTGTGCAGGATTACATTATATGATTAGTCTAATCATGCTCTATTGTTTTTCAGAAAAAGTTTTTTGAAGTTGTATTCAGAAATATTATTGCTCTTCTGTGATTAAGAAATTGTCTTATTAAAGCCAGCATGTAGCTTAAATGATGTTATGGAAGGAATGGCTATGATTCTATAGTATTCTCCTTACAGGAGTAATACAGAGACTTCAACTTTAAACTGACCAAACAATTTACTCAGTGCTTCATATTTTGCCTATTTTAAGTCAAAGTGAATCACAATGTGGAGGCTACTACATCATACCATTGAATTTGAAGTGACTTAGTTTGGTAAGCTGACATTTAAATGTCTAAAAGCTAAATACCCAGAAAACAGCATATGAATTCTACCTCATAAAACACCAGTGGTCTTGTTCAGCAACATGGAAGGATGAAGAATTTTGTTCATGTGTTGAACAGCTGAATGACCAGGTGTCAAGGCATTCATTCAGCTTAGGCAGGATAGTGAACTACAGCAACCCATTAAGTACAGATATTCAGTCAGTTGATAATTGGATCGCAGATTGTAGAGTATCTAAACATTCTTGTTTTCTAATTCTAAAACCTGATGGCAAATTCTCTGTCTTCTGTGATAGGTACCAGGTTGCACTGACTCAATGGCTACTATTCCATATGCTTGAAAGCCAACATTTTCAGATTTTGCCTGCCATGGGTAAAAAGTCCTGAAAAAAGCTCACGAATTCAAAGAAGCAAAATTGTTCTTCACTGGCGGGTTTGTTCCAACACTTCTCATATGTGAACTTGAGTCTTTGGCACAAAACATGTCATGACTTCTTTGTGTGTATATTTATATCTGGATCTGCCATAATAATCATCTCAGATTTCATAATTTGCAAAGTTTAAAGCCAGGACAGATATACAGACATCCTGTCTGTCACAGGGTATCGCATTTCACCCAGCTCTCCTGGTTCTCAGCCTAACTTTTCCTCAAGGGATTGAGACTTCCTACTGGCAGTTCAGTTACATAGGAATTTGCATTAATTATCATACCTTCATTTTCTTTCCAATGATTCTATGCTTCTGCAAGAAACATGAACTTTTCCTCTAATCCTATGCAGATACTTATTTGCACTTTTACAAAGTTTGAAGGTCTTAAAAATCTCACATCCTTGTGATACCTTGCACAACTTCATATATGTGTGCTAACATGTCTTACAAAAGTTTTGATTCTGTGCTTTTTTTTATAGCTACCTTTCAGAAGCAGGCCTTCCATAATGAAAAAGATCCTTAGACTATGCATGATACTGCTGCTCCAGAAAAATGGGACAGTGCCTAAAGAAGAAATTTAAAAAATACTCATCTTAAAATACTATGACACATTCTCTATCTACTGAATTGCGAGGTTTTGAAATCTGATATTTATACATGTGTGCACCTAACTTATATGTGTATATATGTGTATATATAAGGATAATCAAAAGGTATTTTCCTCCCTCTTAATTTAACCCATTTACATAGCTGCTTACAGCCCATTAGCCTGGGTTACAAAATCTAATGCAGCAAGACCACTTTACAAGTATCACCCAAATAGAAGACTCCCACCTGTTTATTACTTCTGAACTGCTACAGTGCTTTATGTTTACCTTGTTCATTGTGGGGAAGCTGCAGCTTTGTTTACCAGACACTCTTGCTCTTGAAAGCAGGGTTTGCTTCTGCTGTGAATGCTCACATTTTTGGGGTTCTGCCACCATCTGTCGCATTTGGTACGAGAAAGACACTGCAATTTAACCTCTCTTCTGCAGAGCAGGAAGTTTAGTGAAAATATTTTATAATTTAAAGGTTTTCAGCAGCTTAATGTCAATGTCAATGCTTCAAGTTGCAGCTGAGGAAAGGAGTCATTCTCTGTGCTTTAATCCTCCACTGTCTGTGGAGTATAGACAACTATGTTATGAAAAACTTGACATCTGAAAGAGGACAACTCTCTATTCAGGGTACTAACTAAAAAATATTCTGGGGAATGGCAACTAAAAGCACTGATTTTTCCTGAAAGTCGAGTGTTTTAGGTATCTGCCTAAAAGAGTAATGTATTTTGTAAATACAAGAGTGGTCTAGCAATAAAAGCTAGACACTGACTCTGCACATGCTGAAATAAATAGTCCCAGACTTGGATCATATGTAAATATTGTGACTTTTTGCTGTCTTTAGAAATTATTTTGTAAATAATTTCTGTGCCAGGCAGGGCTTATTTACAAAAATTTCATATAAAGGGACAGAAATAAAAGGGACATGTATTTTTTGAAGATGGTGGCCTACAACTCTGCATATATCCACATAAAAAATAGGCAATTGCTAAAGCACAGGTGCCACAATAAAATTTGTGCATATATGAGAAATGTGCAACAAGTTGGAGAACTCTAACTGGATTAGGGGAACTGTGATCATTTTTGCACATGAACATGTGCATGTGCTTAAAACACATTATTTGGAAATCTAGCCTTGCCTAATTTACATGGTTTGGGGTTTTGTATTGTTGTTGGGTTTGTTTCTTTGTTGTTTTTTAAATTCTTATTAAATTGCTGAAAATTATCACGCTCTGGAAAACCTAAAAAATGAACTTAAAGAATTAAATTAATTATGGAACATGAAGCAAATGCAGATAGACAACACAGAAAAATAATTTGCTGATTTAAGAGCTATATATTATATGAATTTTAAGGGATAATTAATTACATTAATAAAAGTAAATTTGTATTTCTACTTTATTATAAAAGATGGTTATTTTACAGTATTATATCTAGAGAATATGTACTTTTCATCAATAATTTGAGAGTATTTTTGTCTGATCATTATTCTAGTTTCAACGCATCTGTTGAAGATATTAATGAGAAATTGTCTGTCTACCAAAATTTTGAATTTTGGGCATTGAAATTACTTTCAGAAATCCAATAATATTCATGGTCAGTTGCATCCTTAATTAATAGAGTATTCCATGTATTTTGTGTCTTCTTTGGTTTAAGTGTGGACCTAAACTAACTGTGACTGCTGCAGAAAATGGTCTCAAAGGGCTCTTCTCCAAGTGGTGATGCAGGCTGCCTTCTAGGCCATGCAAGCCTTGGAGGGCTGTATATGCTGATTGCACAGCAGGCTTACTCTTCAAGGATAAAGGTGAGCCTGCTGTGCAATGTCAAAAGAAAGCAGCTTGGATTGTTGAATTGTACAGGATGACTAAATGGTGAAAAAGTCATTCTTACATCATTATACTACACCTCTCTTTCTATGAACTCCTTCGTTTATGTGCCCTTGGTGTTGAAAGTTGGGAGAATATTCCGTAAAATTCTTTACTTAAGGAAAAAAAATTTATGTACATTCTTTTAGATGAATATGTGGGACTGGATATGTTTTTTTCCCAGCTCTTGATTCAAGCAATGATTCAGAGGGATCCAATGTGCAGTGGAACTCAGTGAACCTCAAGAACTGAAGGCATCTTTCCTCATCTCATGATTGAAAACATCTCCTCATTTTTCAGTTTTTTAGCCAGTAGTCAGTGGTTTCATATCAGTGACATGTTACATTCAGACTCAGAAGAAATGGATAATGTCAACATAAAGTGGCACTGAAAGTTCATTCCAGCAATTCATTGCTTCTATGTAGTAAACAAGTCCATCTCTCTTTCCAAGAGAAATTTGCTCGCTAATTATGCACTTGTACGCTAGATAATAAAGAAAACTTGCATTTTTCTCAAGATCATGTGTGGCTAGCACAGGTCTTTCCCATGAGAATTCCTTTTGTGTTTTATAAATAAAGTTTGGATGTTATTAAAAACAGTGTCCCAGGATTTGGACGGTGCAGGCCTGGCCAATCGGGCCTAGGGGGAGGCTTCTGGCCGACCAATCTGGGTGACCTTTGAAAACTCTATATATATGATGAAATCAAAACAATAAAGGTCCTTTCCTTCTTGCCACTGAGAACTGGGTTCTTTTCTCTGCTAGTGGCTCAACAGCGACAATCATGCTTTTAGGGATCCTCCCTAAAGGGAAGAACTCTACAGTCAAAAATAAGTCTCCAACCCCTCCGCCCCGACTTCCACCTTGTACATCCCAAAGGCTAGTGTTCCTTTTTGTGATTCTCTGAATACTGAAGGCACAGTGCACAGGAATTTCTCCATCTTGTGACATGCTGAAAACTGGCAGCTTCTGCCTTCTGATTGACAGAGCAGACTCTGTGTGTAAGGGGGAAATGAGAGCAAGAGTTCGGTGTTGCTGGTGCTTTTTCATTGTTTACTGTTTTTCATTAGTGAAGATTAATGATGACTATATTCAATAGAAACTATATTTCAGGCTAATCTATTTTATTATTCTTCTATTAATATTTTCAATTTCAGGACATATCACACGGCATTTAGTCAATCTATTTTAACATGGTCTACTCAAATCGTTATTCCCTGTTACATTTTGTGTTGATATAGTTCAATATCAAATATTCTTATTTATTTGAACTGATCTTTCTTCTTTTCATAAAACCTGTCTGACTTTTTAGAAAACCTGGGAATAATGAAATACCTGTTTTTTACATTTACTCTTGGCTTTTATTTCCATTTTTTGGCGGTCTGAACTGGTAGAGAATCTTGAAGTAAATGAGTACCTATTTCTGCTTTCATTCTTCACTGTTGTCCTTTTGTGGATGCTTTCTGGCATCTTTCGCTGAATAAAACCTTCTTGACTTATTATTGCTTACTATTAACGCAATAAAAAGACTAAATAATAGCCACTAGAGGGAAAAAGAAACACTGACACAATGGTTTCAAAATAACGGAAGTTTGAAATAAATACTTTTCCACAATAAAATTAACTACCAAAGTGAACTCTACTGTAAAATGTAGCCTAACATGCTACCCAAAGGAAATTAAATACCACAGGTATCTCCTCTAGAAACTGTCTCATAATTTCTGAAAAATTATTTTTACATTTCTGGCAGACAAAGACATGTCTTCATATCTGAAGTTAAGAATGGAGACAAAATGCATTCACTCAATTCTCTTTGTCTCAGTGAAGTTTGGTGCTAATTAAACTAGACAGAAGATGAGCAGATCCTGTGAATTCAAGGTTTGTGTGAGGAGCATCTTTGTTTGGAGTCCCCACAATTTATATTCATCATTTGCAGTATGGTGTGCCTACACCTCCATCAGGAAAGGAAATAAGAGCAGCACACCAGATATGGGGGTATACTGGAGATTAGGAAGGCTGGAAGGGTGTTTCAGTGAAAAGAGCTCTAGGTAATTTCTGATGGTCCTCTAAGCCCCTCTTTAGATTCAGAGGAGGCCTTAGATGCCTAATTTTCTGCAAAGAGATTTGTTATTTTGAAGAGTCTCAGTAAGAGACTTGTGACCTCCAGAATTCAGAACTAGGTTCCAAAACTCCTAAATACATCTGTTCTGTCAAGTACCAGCTAATCACTAAGAAGGATAACAGCTTATTATTGGTCCCAGCTGTTCGTTTCTTGACGGTGTAAATGGCTCCTGAGCGGTCAGCTTCATCATTACATGACAAATCCTTCCCTTGCTCTGACTGTTCATTTGTTTTAAAGTTAAACAAATATTTTATTCTTAGTGTTAATATAACATTGAGTTTACATAACCATGCCTTAATATCAGAAAAAGTAGGTGTAAACTTGTCTCCTGAGTTTCCTTTTTCTGCGTGCACATTGTGATGCAGTCTTTATTATGCAGCCAACTGTTACATTACCTCCTAGGCTTTAGTTTAGGTTATCTTGCAGAAAATCAGTTAGAAAAGATTTTTTCACCCTTTTTTGTTTTTTAATAAGCTTCCATCTACAAGTAACAATAATACAGTTGTTGAGAGAACAGCATGTCAGTACCAGGTGAAAACCTCTGAAAATTGCTTAACTTTACATATTTAGTCTGTACAGGTTAAAGCAACCACACTAAGTACAGACAGAGACAAAATCAAAATACTGCACAAATGATGTGAAGTTCCCACTTCCAGTCCCAATAAATAATAAAACAGTGGTTACTCAGTACAGTGGGCTGTGGGCTAATTCTGTGCCTCAGAATATTTATTAAGCAGATAAGTCAGTCTGTTCTCTAAAAATGCTGTTTCTTAAAACTCTGGAAGTTATGTATCTCGATAGACTTGTTGGCTAAGGATTTATTGGCAGAATGTCTTTAGGTGGTCTAAACATTCATGATATGCTCTATTATATAATTTTTAAGGGTATCATTAGTTATGAGAAAACACTATCTATAGTGAAATTAAAAATGAAGATTGTAAGTAAAAACTAAAATAACAGTACAGCAGAATATTTTGATTATTTCATTGATTTTTTTCTCTTTCAAATAAAAATTTTGAGTGGTCTGATGTTTAAGCAGCAAAACATTCAGATGATATTTAATAATCTCCAAGATAAACTGGCAGAATAAGAGAAAAGGTTAAAGCATAAACATATGGAGAATTTCTGCTCAAGGACAGAAAGAAATAAAAAAGCAATGCTCCAGCTTCTGGAGTACAGATTAAAGGAAGCAGTTCAAGAATTCATCTAGGCTTTCTGGAAATTCCAGCGAGATATTATAGTGGTTGAGAACTGCCTGTCCTGATAGTTGAAAAAATTAGGATACTTGTTCCAAGTCTTGAACTGCAAAACCTAAAAGTGGACGTTTCCTATATAGGCTGTGAATATTTATGGTAATGCCATATGTACATAAGGGTAAGGTGAAAACAAAACCTCGAGTAACTCAGTGTAAGTTGTATCTTTTAATCTGGGAAAAGCACTGTTAGATGCTTTCGTTGATTCATGGAGAGATTTTAGCAGGAAAACAAACTCGTAACCCTGAAAATGGAAAGTTAGTTCACAGTTCCTTCTGCTAAAGGAGAAGTGCAGATGTATATGGCAGCACAAATAGGTAGAGGTGCACAGCTAGCAGCGCAGTTTGGAGGTCAGAATTACAAGTCATTCTCATTATCTCATTTTTAAGATGGACAGGTATGAGCCATTACACCTTATACAGAAGAGAACGACGAAGTAATAAATGGAAAGACCAGTGAGATGGAAAATACCAGTCTGAGGTCTATGAAAAGGTCCAATAAAATGTCCTTTTTGTGGTGACTTGAAGATTTTGTGAGCGTGAGTAAAAGCTAGTAAGCAAGAACAAAAAGAAGGAAAGATTTTTGCCAAGAAAAGAAGGTTGGAATTAGCTTGTCAGGATAGAGATAGAAAGTTGCATCTTTATTCAAGCAAGAAGTCTCTCTCTCCTGGAGATTAGATGGGACTGTTAAATACCTAAAGAAAATTAAACAATCTCTTGTCAAGAGACAAATTGACCCTAAATTAGTGATGAGAAAACTAGGGATGCTTGTTGTAAGCAGCATGAAGGGAAATGGAACTGAAGAATGGCCCTAATAGTGGGAGAATCTTCATAACAAACTTCAGCACAGATACAGACAGAAAGAGAAAAACTGTGAGGTGATTCTCTCATGATCAGGACTGAAAAGGATGTGGAATTGAAGGATCTGTGTGCCTGGCTCTTGCAGGAACACACATCATGTGTTACTTGGCCTGAACACTGAGTTCTTGATTTGCACACCTTCTAGAGCCTGTCTGCTCACAAGAGAGAGGATTGCTGAGTGATAAGAATGTGACATATGAACGTAACAAAAGTCACAGGTAAATACAAGGTGTGACTTTTGATTTGCTAGCAGTCATGTTACTGAATGTGGTGAAATTTCAGTGTATAATGAAGAAGTTGTACCTCATAGGCCTATTTTATCACTGTGCTCTTTGTAACTGCTCTCATAGCATCTCATTACCTCCTGCTCTACAGAGACACTACAGTCCCCAAACCATCATATTGCCATTTGGTTCAGTGCTGATATGTGCTGTATTAAACACACAGATAAGAATTCTTTGACATAACAATTCGTAATGAGGGTTGGATCACGTTCAGAATGATTATGTTGTGCCTTGTTTTCTTAACCTTGAAACAAGCTTGCTTGCGCTTATTTTCTGCTGCTAATGTGATTATTGTACTTTCAATTAAAGTAACTGTAAAAGAGATTACTGTGGTTTTTGGAGATTGAGCAAGACGTTTTGAATGACCAAAACTCTCTTGAAATGTTAACATTTGTCCTCATTAGTATTTGCTATTGGACACGTGATAATATTTTGAAATCTTTAAATTGAGGCATATATGGATAAACACATTAAGTATCAAGCAAAGCTTTAATAAATATATTAATACTCTGACTTTCATTTTGCTTTGAAATAGTAGCAACATCCAAACTTCCTAACTCTATTAATACCAGTCTTCTGCTAAAAACCCTCTTACCTCCCAACAGTTTTTCCAAACTTTTTGTGGACATATTTGACTGTTGCATGATACTGGAAAAGAAGATAGTAATAAATTTATATTTCTTTAGCATTGTATCTTAGCATTGCACCAAGCACAGCAATGTTTCTTCTAAAATTGAATGAGAATTTCTCATCTATATAAAAGGACATATGGAAATTCCATTAATGGAACAACAATAGTGTGTCATCACAATGCAGGAAGCTTAAAAGAGAAGGAATATACTTTTGAAAAAGAAAAACAAACTTTAAATTTTATGGATAATAAAATAAGCTTTTTTAAAATTTAATTTAAAAAACCCCACTGTTTAGTCAGCAAGTGTTTGATCAGAATATTTTTATCTTAACTTAAATATTTTTCATTTTAAATCAAATCAGCATATTCCTATGAGTACTTTCTTTTTCATAAAAAACTATTTTCCATCTGAGGAATGATATATCAGAAAATCCATGTCTGGTTCCAACAGCTAGTCATGATATGTTGTTTCATCAGATATTGGGAGTATTACTAATGAAATAATCTACAAAATGGCATATTTCAGAAAGGTTAGTTATAGAAATATGATAATATACTTCTGAAAGCAGAATTAAGAAAAAGGGGAAAATGGATTTAGATCCAGAGGGCTGTTTATCATCATGGTATTAGGTAAAATCCACTGGGTCTCTTTTATAATTTACTATTCTTCTAGGTTTTCTTCTAGTCATTTTTTGAGCCTTGCTGCACTAATACTTTCACAGTAGTTTCCCCTCTTGCTTTCAAAAAATACTGTTAATCAATATTAATGTTACTGGAGAGCTTTATTACAGCATATCCATGTAAACACAAGAAGTACATTTAAAGATATATGACAATAAAGGAGTTTATTAAAAGCTAGAGAGCCATTGCTCCCTTTAGACTATTCCATATTAGTGCAGGGTAAGGATAACAAATAGTCTGGCTATAAAATTGTCTTTAATTAGTTGACTCAGTGGCTTCCAACAGTGTGTTACAGTGGTCTGTGGGACTCCCATGTTACAAGATAGAGTTTTGAATCTTACTCCATGCTCCTGGGTAGTCTTTGCATATCAACTTACATGCTGTCCTGTGGGAAGTGCTGGCAGAATTACCCAAATAACCATCCCACTGATTTTATTGGCTCACAGGGAAGTCACATACCTTGTCTTCTGAAGAATATGCATAGCTAGAGGTTGGGTGCCATGACAGCAATAATACTCTGAGTGAAACTCTAACAGATAAAAAGGGGAATGTTAATAGAAATTTTAAGGGATAGTTTTATGTTTCTCCATTGAAAACAAGCCATATGCACAATAATTAAAAGCAAATCAACACTCACTGTATTTTTAACTAGCATAAGTGAAAATTATTGTAATGGTCTAATTTTTTAAAAACAATTATTATTCTTTCTACAAAGACAAAGGCTCTGTCTATGATTGCAAACCAGTAATATTTTCATAATACTTTTGTTTTTTGGTAAGACTGCAATATTAATTTGGAAGAAACTCCTTTCTGTATTTTCTATGGTGGATGTGGGAATATAAAAAGTTCCCCAGAATTTGTTTTCATGCAATCTAAAATCTAGTGCAAGTCTGAAGCATGCATATTGAAAAATGATAATTAATGCATGAAAGTGTAACTGCATGATGTGTGTAATTTTGGGAGCTGAAAATTCAAATGCAAAATATCAGACACAGGACATTACATTTTGTTAACATATAGTTTCCAGTCCTAGGGTTCTTTTCATATTTTTCTTTAGATATTCTTTTTCCTTATAATGACACAAATTTCAAACAATGGTTAATAAGCATAAGGTGATATTTATTTTAGAATGTCCTGAGTATATGTGCTGCTTTGCTTTCTTAAGATGCAGTAAGCATTTGTACTTCTATGGCCATAAGTTAACACATAACAGTTGGAGTAACTGAAAAACAATACACAATCTTAAGTATGCAAGCTTCTCTCAGTTCAAAAATGCTGGGCTGTTTTTGTTGTCCTGCAATCTGGATGTCTGTGGTGATAAAATATTATTTTTTAGCAACCTACAAGGCATGCCATGCATCCTGCACTGTGAGAGCAAATACTGAGGTTTTTATATTAGTTCCCTTTTGTGGTTTAATATTACTGGTGCATTACAACTACTACTGTGGTAGTTAAGCCTCCATCTGGTTTGAGGGCAAGATACTGGTCTTTTGAATATTCTCTTTGTGCTGGACGATTACATATGAGAATTCTACCTCATGTCCATGAAGGAGGATTAGCATGTTCTCCTTTGGAACACGATTAGTCTTTCTCTCTGGGTTTAGTTAATCCCAAGGACATTAAGTTGACTGGTTTGTGCTGATAGAATGTGTCAGTGCAAGGAAGCCATGAGATAGCCTTTAATGTTACATGAATGCAGTAATTTTTGGCAAATATAAAATTCTCCTTTGTTGTGTGAAATCTAACATATCCTTCATGAGGTATAAGCCTAATGCAGTATTGGGGAGGTAACATTTACTACTTAACATGATGGAACCAGGCTGTGAGGCTTCTTTGCCAGCTTTTTCTTTCTTATTCTAGCTCCAAAGTTAAAATAATTTATCTTCTCTTCCTGATTTGGTGTTTAAGAATATGGTATAACTAGAGTTACTTTAGCTCCTTCCAAAGCCACTGTGTTCCACTTCCACTGCAGGTTTGTGCGTAAATAAAATATTTAACTGATACTGAACTCCTGGAGGAAGTCAATTGTACAAGGTGCTGCCATCTTTA